>NW_026555313.1:12282500-17282500 GCF_021234165.1 Pteronotus mesoamericanus
AAAATGGCGCACACAAAGGTTTTGCATATTAAAGTTAGAGCAGTTAAAGGACAAATATTCACATTAAGGAGCTTATAACAGTTTTGTAGTGACAAGTGTACTTTTACCTCTAAGCTTTTATTTTTTTAACCATACATCTTCCTTGGACATTACTTTGCTTATGAGGGAAAGCAGAAGTTAAATTAAATTACTAAAGCTAAATCAGTATGTTTAGTTAAAAAAAAAAAAAAAAAGGCATAAGTGAGCAGGGCCATTGGATATGCTGTTGAGCTCTCAGGCTTTCTTTGGGTATGGTAGCTATCAAGTGGCCTGGAACTGCAGAATAGAAACACCATCATCTTTTACTGTTGGCCCTGTGAAATAGAAGCACAATACCACAGAACAACTCACTTTCGTAGGAGAAAAAATCTAGGCCTGTCAGGACCACTCTGATTCACTTAGACATTTTTTTTTTTTTTACTTTGAAATGATGCTAGTAAAAACTTTAAAATATTCTTTCAGTCTTAGTTCAGGAATACCTTAACCAGCAGTCTGCAAAGATAATAGCTGGTTCTTGTCACATGTAACCTTGCAAATCAAAATGGTTTACATTCCTTAAGTAGAAATTTCTGAGGACCCACTGAACAAGGCACTGTGAGTTCCTAGACAATTCCTGGGAACAGTGTAAATCAGTGCCAAAGATTTCTGCCTGGATACAAAATTTTACAAAGACTAAGAAATGTCATTGCTATCCCCTACTGACACTGAAATTATCAAGTCACAGCCAATGTCCTATTTGTTCAAATGACTGTGGGAAATGAGCAGACAGGTCAACAAGTACT
Source organism: Pteronotus mesoamericanus (assembly GCF_021234165.1). Classification (NCBI taxonomy): domain Eukaryota; kingdom Metazoa; phylum Chordata; class Mammalia; order Chiroptera; family Mormoopidae; genus Pteronotus; species Pteronotus mesoamericanus. The sequence goes on from NW_026555313.1 coordinate 12,283,322, forward strand.
TACTGAGGGCATTCTAAAGAAAGGTGGATTTCTAAGGTGGCAGTTCTCAAATGTGGTCCAAAGACTCTTGAAGGAACCCAAGAACTTTCCAGAAAGTCCGTAAATTCAAAACTTATTATGATAATACTAAGATGCTATTTGCCTGTTTATTTTCATTCTCTTAGAAGTGTACACCTGAATGTTCCAGAGACTATATGAGATGTGATATCACAAGGTAGAATGAAGAACCAGATGTGAGAATCCAGGTGTTTTCCATTAAGCCATACATTAGATTTTTAAAAGTGTAAATCAATGCCATTTTCACTAAATTTTTTAAATTTAAGAATAGTTTCTCAAAAAATATTTTATGCTAACATATGAGTTTATTATTGTCTTAACAAGTTAATAAATATTTTAAACATCTGTTTTAAATTCTAATATGATAAGTCATAGAAATAAGTGACCTGCAGTCCTTAATTTGTAACCATTTTTTAAAAGGGTCCTGAGATTAAAAAATATGAGAACTGTTGTCCTAAGAGTTTTGAATTTAGCTGTGAGTTATTTTCAAAAATCTATTTATTTCATTCTCTCTAATGCATGAGATTTTAACTTGATAAATTTATATGCTTGAAATTCTCATCTTAATAATGAAAATAGAGAGAAAGGTGCAGTGGAAAGAAGACTAAACTATATGACTAATAACTAAGATTTATTCTTGACTTTACCACTAACCAGGTGCTCACTAAGGGTAAGTTACTTAATTACAAAGAACTTCCATGGGCCTTTGTTTCCCCATCTCTAAAATAAGATCATTCATTCTGCGATTTTCAAGGGAAGGTGTATCAGACTCTCTGGAGACACTGCTGTCTTGCTTGCCTTGCAGACGTTGATCCATTCCCTCCCACCCACTCTCCTGGAGAATTCCTATGTGTAACAAAAGCTGTTACTGAGGGGAGCAGGTTACACTTGTGAATGCTGTGAGGCTGCAGACAGAAAAAGTCCGAAAAACCACTAGACTGAATTACCTTTAAGGTTCCTTCCAGATATAAAACTACTATCAAAGATGGAATGATTCCAGCCACTGCATAAGAATACAATTACCTCCTTCCCTTCCATTGGGTACCACAAACGTTTTATCTGTGTATTAGGGCATTGCAATATTTAAGTGTATTGTATCAGCACGTGGTATACTTTAAATATACACCCTTGTCATTATATCTCAGTAAATCTAAGGGAAAAAAAGGAAAGCTCAGGATGCCCAACCTAGGTTAGATGGTCTCTCAGAGTCAATAGTCACTCTGGGATTCCTTTTTTATCGCCAGGCAACCCATCTTAGCATTTCCATGCTGCAAAGTGTGGGGCCATACCAAAGAGGAAATCCATTGCATTTTGCCTTTTAGGAAAAAAACTAGAGCAACTCTTATTTGGGTCAATGTTCTAACTCAGAAGGAGTAACAAAAGAAGGACGGATAATTCAATGAAATTCATGCCTAGAGGATGAGAAGGTTTTGTTTTTGAATCTAAAATCTTGAAGAAACCTACTTTATTTGGACTAAGCAAGTGTTCTCATTTAAACATGATTTCTATTTGCTTACCTTATAGCCAAAGAGAAAGAGTCCAAAAAAAAGGCTGTAGAGGTCAGCTGTCAGGATGCCCAGGTTGACCGAAGTGGCACTAGTAACTTTAATCACCAGTGGCATGAAACTGTACAAGCAGAACATGCAGAGGGCAAATGCCACAAACAGCAGGGCTGTGAAAACATGAAGAAATCACAAGACAAGGTACTTTAGGCCTGGCTGCCATATAAAATTGCCTAAGCCTTTAATATACTATCTATAAAGCTCTTAGCTACTGTCGGCATTGCAAAAGAGACATAGAAAACTCTCAGGAAAAAACAGTAATAACAAGAAATGATGTAGGTTAAGGGCTTCAAAAGTCCAACAGGGTGTTGAATGGTCAAGGGGACAACCTTCACAAAAAGTTGGAAGACTCAAGATACAGATCTAATTGAAAGCTCATGTGACCGAGGGCAGCCTTGTTCAGAATTCTTAGTAAAGGCTATTAGATTAAAAATTAACGTCTATGAAGGTTCATGTACAAGTTCTCAGAGAAATCTCAGTGCAAACCACTACAGCTCTCTGTGTACTGAATTACTCTGTGATTTTAGAAAAATGCCTAAGTACTATTAAAATGAAGTACTTATTTCTTGATGTGTGTTCTTGTCAGAGGAGAGGATACTGACTAAAAAAAAATTATCACTTATGTACATACCAATTTTCCAGTTCCAATGAATGTTGGCAATGTCCTTATATTCCACAAGCAGTCTAAGATTGAAACAAGAGGTCACAAAAATCCACACACAAATTTTCACTATTTTAAAAGCATTTAGTTGCTATACTTCAGATAAGATGAAGAATTATGTTGACTTTTGAATTTTTCTTAGACTATAAAAAGAACTATCCTTTTTTTAATAAAAATAACAAAGAATAAGACCAAAGGAGTCCATAAACATATGTTTGACTCCCTTAGAAGCACTCTCCAATAGTATCAGCTATAGGAGGAAAATGTGACATTATGTTTTCCCTTTGGATAGGAAGTTGATATATTCCGGAAATAATTGTAAAAGAAAGTCTTTACTGGTAATGCCTCTACCACAGGTATGAGAAAATGAGGCATAGTTCTTGACATTTCAAAAATCCTCTAATATATATTTAGCAAGTTACTGATTTTAAAAGTGAATCTGGGCCAAATGAACAATGGATATTAGTAGTTGGAAAGTAATCATCTATGACATATTTGCCTATTTTGTTTTTAAGGAAAATTTTAGACTTACAGCTGTATGCCACTGATAATTGTTCCAAATAAGCCCACCATTCCTAAAAACTCCTGTCTGCTCAGCTTCTTCACAATGTATTCTTCACACACATTAGAAATGGCATAGAGGGAAGCCCCAAGAAGGACCATGATGTCCCCGATCAGCACATCACTGCCTGTAGGAAGACAAGCGACAAAAAGGAACACATTGTCAATAGGAAACCTCTTTAACTTGCTTCCAGGAGTTTATCTGGCTCGTATTCATTTAAATTAAGATTTTACAGAGAGAGAAACCCCGATTTCTAGAAGTTTAAAGACTCATGATCTTCTCACTTTCTGGCACAATTCTGCTGTGATTTTTCATATTTTGACTCCTTAAGAGACTAACAGACTGGAAGATGGTAGAATATGCCTTAATGTAAGGTCTCAGAAAATGATTTTATGGCATGAGAAATTAATGGACTTTATTGAAGGGAACTAATTGAAAATTGTACGGAAGGAAGTGAGGTAAGCAAGGTAATTTCTCTCATAAAGGAGATACTAAAGTCACTTGTAAATTGAGTGAATTCAGAGACCTCATTGAGATTTTATACCATCAATTGTCTGAACTTTGATGCAAAGAGTATCAAAGTGTTTTCACCAACAGAGCGGACACAATGTCTCCATTTGTTTAAAAAAAAAAAAAAAAAAGAACCTATAGTAGGTTTCCCAGTAACTAATCCAAATGTATGGGCCAAAAGAAGATTGCAAATATTTAAAGAAACCTCTTTCATGAAACAAAATAAGTGTGACAAAAAGGAACAAGAACTGTGGGCAGGTAGAAACATAATGAGTGTTTCCTGGAAGTGGTTGTAATGCCAAAAGCAGCAAGGAAATCTGAAAATAAAATTGAAAGATAGTTAACCAAGATATGCTTCCTGCCTTTTACTGTGTTCGAAAAATAAAAGCGAAAACCTAAGCAAAACTTTTCTCTGTGACTGAACCAGAAACAAGTAACACCGTCTTACCTGAATTGTCTTCCCTCCCTGCTAATATGTCTGCACCAACCATAGTGCCTACACCCAGCAGACAGACGGCCACAGCAATGAAGTGGATCACTCTGTATCTTGCATAAAGAATAAACCACGAGAGAGCCATCAGCACAGGAATCCCAAAGCAATCCAAAAGCTGCATGGAAGGAGAAATAAACAGCTTAAAACGTCTCTCATTCACTAGCATATCGTAATTAAGTAATAATAAAAGTTAGCATTTATTGAGCATGTATTATTGCCAGCCTTGTACTAAATGCTTTGCCTGTATTAACTCATTTAATCCTCACAGCAACCCTATCAGATTGAAACTGCAAACCCCATGAGGGAAAACAAAGGCTCAGAGAGGTTAAATGAGTTGCCCAAAGTCACCCAGTTAAAAGTTGGAGAGATAACTGCTGAACCCAGGGATTCTGCCCAAGGGCCTGTGCCATTTACCTCTACACTCCCACCTGGGTTGATCCTTAAGTCCAATAGGCAGACTTTCCTACCTGCATGCGCCCACTCACTCAGTCAGCAAATATTTAAGCACAGGAGACACTGAGAGGAGCTGGAATGCAGAGAAAAAGAGAGACACAAGCCCTGCCCTCAGGAGCATTCAGAAGGCCAGATAGACATAGAACAAATAATCACACAGCCAGATATTTAACTGCAATCGGGCTGGTTATTATGAGAAAGCAAGAAGACCATAATCTCCCTGACAGTGTCCAATTCCCTCATATCAGACAGACCCCGGGTCACAGCAGATACTCTTGTTTGTCATCATATGCTCCTCCCTCATCTGTTGATCTTGGGTCCAGAAAATATTTGCTACACTCCTAATATTGCCATTCTGAAAGGCAGGGGATTAAAAGTGACAAAATTATAGCAAACCCAAAATCATTTGTAAGATAAAGGAAAAAATAGAGATTTAATTCACTCAATTCTTCACAAATTTTGTAAAGTGCATTCAAGGATAAAAGATAGTCCTTATACTAATAATGGTCCTCAATCTGTTGTTTTATTGCTTATCCTGTTGTTTTTAACATTGTCCCTGATTCACTCTGTATCTGTTTAATCTTGGACAAGGCAGGTACCTATGCAATATCCAGCAGGCTCTTTGATCCTGTCCACAGTTGTCTACTAATTGTCTTCCACTGCAATGTCACTACTGAATCTGCTGTCCCACCTCATGTGTAGGAGTGTGTGCCTTGCCTTGTTATTTATTCCAGCTGCAGAAGTCTAATCTCCTAAATGCCTTATCAAGTCCTCCTGAATAACAAAGCATTAAATGATGCAAATATAATAGCCTGTCCCAGAGGACACCAGCAGAATCCAGCCATAGTGACTTAACAAAGTCTGAACTACATTCCTTAACTAAAGGGTGGAAAAAGTAACTCACAAGTGATTCCCTGCCCTCAAATTGTAACTTAATACCAAACTTAAGTTTGCTCTATTTTTAACAATTTCGGTGGGCAATTTAAAGATTCAACGCAATCTCTATTCAGATACCAATGACGTATTTCACAGAAATAGAACAGACATTTCAAAAATTTATATGGAACCATAAACGACCCCGAATAGCCGCAGCAATTTTGAGAAAGAAAAACAAAGTAGGAGGGATCACAATACCGGACATCAAACTCTACTACAAAGCCACCATACTCAAAACAATCTGGTACTGGCACTAGAACAGACCCATAGACCAGTGGAACAGAATAGAAAGCCCAGAAATAAGCCCAGGTCTCTATGGACATCTAATATTTGAGAAAGGGGGCAGAAGCATAAAACGGAGCCATAATAGCCTCTTCAACAAATGCTGTTGGCAGAGCTGGACGGTTACATGCAAAAAATTGAAATTGGATCATCAGCTGACACCATACACAAAAATAAACTCAAGATGGATAAAAGACTTAAATATAAGTCACAACACCATCAAAGTCCTAGAGGAGAACATTGGCAGGAAACTCTCAGATATCCCATGTAGCAATTTTTTCACTGATATGTCTCCTAAAGCAAGGAACATAAAGGAAAGAATAAACAAGTGAGACCTCATCAAAATAAGAAGCTTCTGCACGGCTAATGAAAACATCAGCAAAATGAAAAGGGAGCCAACCCTATGGGAAAATATATTCGCTAATGATACATCAGATAGAGGTTTGATCTCCAAGATATATAAAGAACTCACTCGACTCCACTCCAAGAAGACAAATGATCCAACCAAAAAATGGGCAAAGGACCTGGGCAGACGCTTTTCCAAAGAGGAGATACAGAGGGCCCAGAGGCATTTGAAAGGATGCTCAGCATCACTAGCCATCAGAGAAATGCAGATCAAAACCACCATGAGGTACCACCTCACATCGGTCAGAATGGCCATCAGAAACAGATCCACAAACAACAGGTGCTGGCGAGGCTGTGGAGAAAAGGGAACCCTAGTCCACTGTTGGTGGGAATGCAGACTGGTGCAGCCATTGTGGAAAGCAGTGTGGAATTTCCTCAAAAAGCTGAAAATGGAACTGCCTTTTCATCCAGTGATTCCCCTGCTGGCACTATACCCTAAGAACACCAAAACGCCAATTCAAAAGAACCTATGCACCCCAATGTTCATAGCAGCACAATTTACAATAGCCAAGTGTTGGAAGCAACCTAAATGCCCATCAGTAGATGATTGGATCAAAAAATTATGGTACATATACACAATGGAATACTACGCAGCAGAAAGAAAAAAAGAACTACTAAACTTCGCGACAGCATGGATGGAACTGGAGAGCATTATGCTAAGCAAAATAAGCCAGGGGGCAAAAGACAAATACCATATGATCTCACCTATAAGCGGAACCTAACCAACAATACAAAGATGCAAGGAAAGTAAGACCAGCAACACTGAAAGGAAAGGAACTCAATAGAGACAAGAGGGAAGGAGGGAGGGCGGTGGCAGAGAAAGGGAAAGGAAGGGGAAAGTCAAGGAACATATAGCAAGGACTCATGGACAAAACCAAAGGGGAAGAGCTGAGGGAGGAATGGAGGGAGGGGGCCAGGGAAAGTGGTGGGGGGGAGGCAGAGACAAATGTATTTAAAAAATAAAGAAAGAAAGAAATGCTTGGGGAAAAAAAATAAAAAAATAAAAGCAGCAAGAGAAAAGAAGACAGTTACCTACAAAGGAGTTCCCATAAGACTATCAGCTGATTTCTCAAAAGAAATCTTACAGGCAAAAAGGGCATGGAAAGAAGTTTTCAAAGTCGTGAAAGACAAGGACCTCCATCCAAGATTACTCTCTCCAGCAAAGCTATCATTTAGAATGGAAGGGCAGATAAGGTGCTTCCCAGAGAAGGTAAAGTTAAAGGAGCTCATCATCACCAAGCCCTTAGTATATGAAATGTTAAAGGGACTAATCTAAGAAGAAGATGAAGATCAGAAACTATGAACAGTAAAATGATAATAAACTCACAACTATACTAAACAAACAACTAGAACAGGAACAAAATTGAGGCAGGAGATAGTCAGGAAAGAGGAAACTCCAGAGGTGTCCCAGGGCTAAGATAAGATATCGATAAAGTATGGAGACCTTGTTCTAAGACTGGTAGTTCCTGCTTTCTGGAAAAGCACTGAATCCTAGTGAATCTGGAATGCATCTGCACAGAAAATGATACATGACCCCTGCTTAATTATAATAGAATTATAATAAATGAGCATTGCAGAACCCCCTTTCCCAGTGGCCAATCAAGGAGTTCATGGGAGACCACATGCACAGTAACTTTAAAGTAATATAACTACTTGTATATGAGCAATAAAAGCCCGCCAAAACTAACCAGGAGAGACCCACCCTAGAAGAATAATAGCCCTCTAGCCCCTGAGATCAGCCCTTGTTAGGCTCTGCTCAGCTCTGCTCTGCTCTGCTCAGAGTTGGCCTGCTTCTGTGTTGTGTGGCTTAATAAATCTGCTTTCTCTTGCTTTCTGCTATAAACGCTGTGTGTTCAGTTCAATTTTTTGTCCATGATCACCAAGAACCTGGTTACCTGTGCCCACCTGTGACAGAATCACAGAAATGGAGATCAGAGGGGAGTGAGGTGGGGAGGGGGGGGGAGAATGGAGGAAAAGGTATAGGGAATAAAAAGCATAAAGGGTAGGTAAAAAAAACAGACAGGGGAAGGTTAATAAGGTTAAGAATAGTATAGGAAATGGAGAAGCCAAAGAAATAGTGGGGGTGGGGGAGAATGCTGGTGAAAGGGTGGGTGCAGGGTGGTGGGGAATAAAGTGGAAAAAGAAAATTTTAAAAAAATTGTGGGGGGAAAAATTAATTAACCAAAACTAAAAAAAAAAAAAAAAAAAAAGGCCAAATGATCTCACAAGTGCCTTCCAACTCCAAAACTCTAGAACTTCTTATCTGTTATCTCTCACATTCAGCTATTTGTCTACATTGAATCTCCTTTTCAAAACGTGCTCTTGGTGACCCTTTGATACTTTCAGTTCCAGAAGTCCCCGCATGTAATTAAATCTTTAAAAATTATTGTATAGTCACAGAAGGCAAAGTACCAAGTAAGACCCTGGGGTACAGGCAAGGCTTAAGTGTAAACATGCGTTAGCCTTTTTAGAGATACAATGGAGTATAGGAGAAGGTGAAATTGAATTAGACCTTTGAGGATAGAGGAAGAGCGGGCTTCAAAAAAGGCTACATTCTAGAAAGAACAGAGCAGCACAAGAGAGAAGAAGCCAGAGGTGGGTGGGGACCATGTAGATGTGGCAGTGAAGTGGGAGGAGACATAGGATGTCAATAGCCACATCATGACCTGTATGTAAACTACCACATTACTAGTAATTACAGAATCTTTGAGAGAAACCTTAAGGAGGTTCAAAGACCATCAAATCCAAACTTTCACCCTTTCAGATCACCCAGGCCAGAGAGCTGCTCAAAGAGAAAATCAGAATGCCAGTGACAGGCACTCTCCACTGCTGGAAGGAGCTTTAGTTGGTAGATGGCTTTTTAAAAATATTCTGCTTGCTACAGCCATAAATGGAAAACTTTTGATAACCAAATGCTTAAGTTTTTCTAAGAGGCCAAAATGGAAGACATGACTTCAGTCACAAAAACCCAAGTGCAAGTATTCCAACACACCTTTGTGTTTAGACCTTGCACAGATTCAAAACTTCTAATTACCTTTAGTCAGAGATCAAAGTTTCTGGAAATTGTAATCAAGTCATTGAATTCTGTGTGAGATTATTAGGGGAGAGGTGACTACAAAATGCTATTTTCTACATACTTATACCCTCACTGCCCATTGTTTAAAGTACAGTTAATACTATTTGTGATGAACATCATCCTCCAGGTAATGCCTGTTTTCAATTTTTATGAAATTCTGGGTTTTTTCATGTACCTCCTATAAGGTCTGTCTTAACAAATATTTCCTATCTGGGCTTTTAAAACCAGTCAAAAACCAAGAGGTTTGCTATGAACAATGTTACAGAAATTAAATCATTTAATAAAATGAATTCTAGTATTAATAGCATTTAATGTATAGTCATATTGGAAAAATACTGAGTTTTTCATTAATCCTTATCTTTTCCAAGTGAAGTAAGTCTAACCTCACTTCAATTTTTCTACATTCCTAAAATTTAGAGATCAAAAAAGAACATCTCTGCTTTACATAGTGAGAAAAGCACCATATCAAAAAGTTATAAACTCAGCCATGGCCGGGTAGCTCAGTTCATTAGATCATCATCCTGATATGCCAAGGTTGTATGTTTGATCCCCGGTCAGGGCACAAGAATCAACCAATGAGTGCATAAATAAGTGGAAAACAAATTGATGTCTCTCTCTCTCACTCTCTCCCCTCCTCTTCCTCCCCCCTCATCCCTTCCTCTCTCTCACTAAAACTAATAAATTTTTTGAAAAAGTTATAAATTCATTAAACGGAGAACTCTAAACCTGGCAATGGAGTCTATCTCACTTGTAACTCTATTTATAAAACATTTTATTGTAGGTGATGGTTAGTCGGTGCTATAATACATCCCATAGTTTCCTAACATTAAGACAACAGAATCAGTCTTTCTCAACTCCACAAAGTTGAAAAGTACTGCTATGCAGAAACATTTTCTTTCAATCCAGTGAGAATAAACTAATAAATAAGGATGTAAGTTTTGCCTTTGGCTACCATCTCTACCCAAGATGTCTGGTAGGTTTCTTCCCTTCACTCCTTTGTCTTGAATATGTACTTTACTTGCAAACCTCCAACTTTTCTGTAGCACAAAGGTACATCCACTTTATATGCCATGTGTGAGCAACACATAAAACAGAACTCACAACATCAACTGCCAACTAAACATTTACGCTTATTTTGGTAGAAACTGTTCTAATCTGCTATAGCATTTGCAGTTTAGAAACTCATTAACTTGTATACATTTTCACTAATTCCAGGAAACCTTACTCATTAGCACATATGCTTCACTGGAAAACAGACAGCATCCACCTGTGTGTAGTTTTTCTTCAAGAGAACAATAAAATTAGGTCAACACATGTGAGTTCAGATTCTTCTCTTAAACTATAAAAACCAAACTGGCTGGGGCCTCCCTCTCACCTGGACGCTGGTTAGGGTCGTGTACTGGTACGCTCTGATGATCAAGTAATTAGCCTCCACGTCTGCTAGTCCCAGCAGGATGTACTTCCACCATTTTCTTTTCAAGATGTTTAAAAGGTTATCACTGCCTGGAGGAAAGAAACCTGGATTAGTACATATTACGTGGAAATGAGGCCGTGCATGTTGATCCAGTGTTTGCTGTGTATTCTGGATGTGCCCCCACCATTTCCATTACTCACAACCCGAATTCCTACAACAGTTCAGCAGAATCAGTTATATTTTTCCAGCATGAGAACCCAGCTAAAGTGTCATCACAGACCACATGTTCAATGAAAGCACCAGTGAGAAAATAAGCAGAAAAGTCTTTAAATTGCCTTTCCCATTGTGACAGAAATATAATATCCAGGTATGGGTCTGGATGTTGCCATTCCTGAGAAGCTACAGATTATCCTGGGAAATGAAATGTTTTCTGATCAATTCATTGGCTATTAAACCTCCATTCATGGGCCTCTTCACGGAAACTGCATGTGGTCATTCTTTTGAAAGAGACATGCTTTCGTGAGAAAACTGTCAATGTTAAGTTTGGAAAAAAGACTTAGTGGCACCGTTCAAGAAACAGCTTTTATTCACCATTCTATTTATTCAAGTTAACTGTGATTTACTTCTTTAGAGAATCTAGCATCCCTGGAAATAGGAAACTGGCACATATATGAGAAGGCTTATTGTAAGATAACCACCAAGGAAATAAATGTAGTGAGAATCATAACCAGATAATTATCATTAAAACCTAGTTAACAGGAAAATCCTGAAAACATAGTGTTAGTCTTCCTCAACATGAGACGGTATAAAAGGCGCCTAACAACCATCCATTAGGGAGACTGTATTGCTGTTTATAAGTCACACTGACTTACTACAGGCAATGTTTACAGAGAAGAGCAAAGTCCAGGGCTAATAACCATGTACCAGTTCTACTTCCAATTCCCAAAACTCTTGCCAAATTTGGTACATTCCCTTTTGGATGGTTTCTCTCCTCCTACAACTAATTTCTATTCTCTTTCAAAAAAAGATTTTTTTATTGTGACACATAGGAATATTGTTGCTGCTTTAAGGTTCATATTGAAATAGGGTTAGCAAATACTATATTGGTGCTTTTATTATGTGCCTTAAATATGATAAAAATGGAAGGATTGTATCCTCCCAATTGATTTGGGTTACCCACTGTCTTCACATCCCTAAATTCAACCTAACTTAGCTCTTCTCTTGTGGGAAGAATTGTTATCATGACTAGCGGCCCCTAATGCAGAATGGTGGTAAGAGCGTGGGCTCTGGGGCTGGCTGCCCAGGTTGGAATCCTGGCTCCACTAGTTACTACCTGTATGACTTAGAGCAAGTTATCTGAGTACTACATGCCTCAGTTTATTCACCTGTGTAGTGGGAGTAATAATAATACTCACTTGACTTGTTGAGAGGCTTCAATGAGTTAATACCAACCCTAAACAAGGGATTAAAATGATGCACAAAAAGGTCTGTCAGAGCCTTTCCCATTTTTGTGTAGCTAATGAGAAAAGATAACTCTGTAATAATTCTAAAACAACCAGCCAGTGGTAAAGATGTTAATTCTTTGCCAATTCCTTGTCTTTGTTTCACTTGTAACATAGACTTGACCTACATGCAACTGGTGCTTCATTCAGTTTTCTCCACTTAGCTGGAAATAGAGATTGGAAAGAGTGAGGTTTTTAAGTGTTTTAAATATTATCTCTTAATCTTACCAACAACAGGAAAAAAAAATAAAACCTAGACCTGGCTAGTATGGCTCAGTGGATTGAGGGCCAGCCTGCGAACCAAAGGGTCGCTGGTTCGATTCCCACTCAGGGCACATGCCTGGGTTGTGGGTCAGTAGGGGTGTGCAAGAGGCAACCACACATTGATGTTTCTCTCCTTCTCTTTTTCCCTCCCCTTCTCTGTAAAAATAAATAAATAAGATCTCTTAAAAATAAATAAATAAATAAATAAACCAGTTTGGTGCTACTTATTTTAATCAACAATTTCAGAGATTATGCATAACTATCTAGTCACTACTTTCACAAAATTCAAGTGACATACTGTTCTGGTGACTTTTATAAAAACAGCAATAGTTTTTCCTATTCTTAGTTTTGCCTCATGTTTTAGTTTTTAAAGGTTTAAAAGCCAATTTTTTTTTTTACAAAGATAATTTGTTGACAAGGTTAATTCCCACATTTGGCATACCTGACTGAAATGCCAGCATCACAGTATAAATTAAAAACAGCAAGCAATAGTTGATAAAGCTCTGGAGCATGGGGGCATTCGCTTGGTATTCTTCTGCCAAATACTGGCTGGTAATGGCTGTTCCGCATATACACAAGGACAACATCTGACCCAGGGCAATTGTTTTCAAAATATTCCTAGAAAATAAAGAAGGAAATCTGAATAAGTTGCAAGTAATTTATATACCTTGGACACAAACATATAATATGCATAACACACACAGCACACAACACACACCTTAGTGCTCAAAAAAAGAAAATGCTAAGTTATTCCAGGTATTTCATCATTTCATTTTATTGCTCACTTCATATGTACAAAAATTAAACTGATGGGGTTTTTTTTAAGGTTTTATTTATTTATTTATTTATTTATTTTTAGAGCAAGGAGAAGGGAGGGGGGAAGAAAGGGAGAGAAACATTAATGTGTGGTTACCTCTCATGTGCCCTCTACTAGGGGCCTGGCCTGCAACCCAGGCACATGCCCTGACTGGGAATCGAACCAGCAACCTTTTGGTTCACAGGCTGTCACTCAACCCACTGAGCCACACCACAGCCAGGGCTAAACTAAAAGACTACATTTTTATTTTTTTATATTTCTGATTTCCCCCTCATTACCTCAAATATACATATTTCCCCCATTTTATTAACTGTACATTTAGAAATCATTTTGATTAGTTAGCTATATCATACACTATTTGAAGTGAGTGTGTGTGTGTTTTATGTGTATGATTTTTAAAAACTCAGCTTTAACTCCAGTTCTAAAGTCTTCCTATTCATTAAATATTTAACATATTCTCATCCATTCATTCTCCCAGTCTTGACTTCTTTGACTAGAAGTAGTGTTTTTCAATGTCACCTGCATGTTAGAATCACAACACTTTCAAAAAGGCCAACAACATCAGGCTGCACCTGAGACCAGCTACATCATCACCTTTTGGGGTGGATCCCGGGTGCCAGTGACGGTCAAAGCTCCTTGGGGGATTCCAATATGCAGCTAAGACTGTGAATCGCTGCTCTAGAGGCTGGCTCTTTGAATCCATAAAAGAATAAACCCAGATCCTCATCTTTAGCACCTTAACAACCAACTACAAAACAGAAGTCTTGTAACAGCAGTGCAACCAAAGGGCTAGATAGAAGAGCACACAGGTGTTACTGATTAATTCTGAGGGAGGGATTAGCTGGCGGAGCAAATTGGGAAAGGTTTCATGGAAGTGGTGATGTTCCAGGCAGGTCTGGAAGTATATAAAAGATTTCTAGAGGAAGAAGTAGGGAAAACGGAATTCAGAAAGAACTGGGACCAAATGCAGAGGGGCACAAACATGCAGAGGTGGGCTCAGGAAAGGCCAAGTGGCTCAGCATGCTTGGGACACAAGGGTCACAGCAGAGAGTGGTAGCACGCAAGACACTTGGAAAAGTAAGTGGAACCCTGGCTGGTGTGGCTCAGTGGATTGAGAGCCGACCTGGGAACCAAATGGTCAGCGGTTCGATTCCCAGTCAGGGCACATGCCAGGATGGGGGGCCAGGTCCCACGTTGGGCTCACTTGAGAGGCAACCACACACTGATGTTTCTCTCCCTCTCTTTCTCTCTCCCTTCCCCTCTGTCTAAAAATAAATAAATAAAATCCTGAAAGGAAAAGTAAGTGGAGGCAAGATAGTAAAAAGGTTTGAATGGCACACTTAGAAGCTAGACTTTTATGGCTTAGACAGCTGGGAACCATTCTGAACAGAGGGATTTATGAAAGTAACTCTGGTGTTTAGGAAAAGGATTAATGAGAAGGGAAATTAGGCAGAGAAGCTAGTAAGAAAGGCAACATAATGACCAGGCCAGAGTGAGATCTGAACAAAAGCTATGTCAGCATGAATGGAAAGTAGAGAATGATACATAGACCCTAGCATACCATTAAATCCCAGGAGAAGGTGTTGAAAATGGTATCTGGGTTTCTAGACCAGATGACTGGATGGATATGAGGCTGCTGACCAGGACAGGAATAAAGGATGGGAGTAGTGAGTTCAATGTGAGAGCAGTAGAAATTGAGGTGGCTGAAACATTGAGAGGAAGAACAGTAAGAAACTTGGGACAGACAGACTCTAAAATGGCCCCCAGGGAATCTCTGCTTCCTGGTATCACTGCCCCACGTAATCTCCTCCTCCCCAGTGTGGGCAGGATCTGTGACTGGCTTCTAAACATTACAATACAATAAAAGTAATGGGATGTCATTGCCATGAACACATTATATAAGGTTATAACTCCCATCTTACTAGGCAACTTGCTTTATTGATTCCCTTTCTCGCTGGCTCTGATGAGACAAGCTGCCACGTAGAGGCCCACATGGCAAGGAACTGAGGGTGGCCTCTGGCCAAGAACCAGCAAGGAACTGAGGCCTCAGTGCCCCAGTCCACCAGGGAATGCATCGTGTTAAACAAAAATGCACTTGGAAGCAGATCCCTCCCCAGTTGAGGCTTCAGGTGAGACCCTGCCCTGGCTGACACCCTGGTTGTAGCTTTGTTGGAGACCCCAAAGCAGAGGGCAGACCTAAGCCATGCCTAGATGCCTAATCCATAAAAACTGTGAAATTGTAAGTGTGTGTTAAGTTTGTGGTAATTTGTTACACAGCAAATAGATAACAAATACAATGTTGAAACTCTGGACTTCAGAAAGTTAGGCCATATCTGTTTTGCTCTCCACTGCTTATCCAGTGCCTGACATTTTGTTGTCACTCAGTAAATATTTGTTGATTGAATAATAAATGGATGAAGTAATTACCACGTATACCCAAGTATACGGTAACCCCAAATATAAGACTCTTCCCCACTTTCCCAATGAAGTGCCATAGTCAGAGAAAGACAGATTATAAGAGTGCCCTGACACAGAAGCTAAGAGTGGAAAGACATTTTAAGAAGGAATAAATCAATACTGTAGCATCCGAAACTGCAGAGAGAAGAGGTGACATTATAGCTAAAGAGGTGATATTATAACCAGATGGAAGTTGCTAGAATTGTTTGAAGGAAAGCTTTTTCTTTCCTTTTTTTTTAATATTTTATTATTTATTTTTAGAGAGGAGAAGGGAGGGAGAAAGAGAGGGAAAGAAACATCAATGTGTGGTTGCCTCTTGAGCGCCCCATACTGGGGACCCGGCCTGCAACTCAGGCATGTGCCCTGAATGGGAATCGAACCAGTGACCATTTCGTTCACGGGCTGGAACTTAATCCACTTAGCCACACCAGCCAAGGCAGAAAGCTTTTTCTTAGTGGTAAAGCCTAAAGTCAGATTCCACTTGGTTGAAAGAGTAAAAGATGAGCACCAAACATAAACAGCTCTTTTTTAAATGATGGAAAGGAGAATAGGAATGTGGTAACAGTGTGGAAAATAATATTATCTTGTTAAAGTATCACGGAAATTTGTAGATGTTTGGGAGCGGAGCAGAAGCAATGAGTAAAGCCTTGAAGGCTGACAAAACAAATTAAGAGATGACAAAGACTGACAGTTCCTGGGAGGTTTAAGGATTGGGATTGAGAATACTTACAACTTTTATTAAAATGTTCTCTATATAAATACTTCCTTCCAGAGCTCTTCTACACAAAGTAAAAAATACCAAAACAGTAGAAAACACAGAATATCTACTCTAAAACCTTACAAAGTATTCTTTTCTCTGGAGTAGTTGTTACAGTAATGCGCAACTAAGCTCACACAATCCTTGCACAAGGACATAAAAAGAAAGGGGAAGAAAAACAGTGGCAAATCGAACACTAAACAACAGAAGCCAGATCAAGAAGGGTGGTGAGGTCATCAAAATCTTCCAAACAGTAAAGTGATTAGCAAGGTGGGAATCGTTCATTTCTAGAAATGCCATAGCATATACATCATTGTACATAGCACCAAAACCTTCCCCTAACTCCTAACATAAAAACAAAATAAACAGGAAAGCCGACATGGACAGAGGGGTATAGAATAATACCCAGTTTTCTGGAACAGACACCTGGAGAGATAGCAGTATGGTTCATCAAGATCCCCAAAACAGGTGGACAAGGCACATTTGGAAGGGATAATAACTCCATTTTCAACATCCTGGATTTTCTTTAATTATAAGACAGTCAAGAAATATCCAGGAGGCAGTTTGGAGGTAAGAAAAGCTTTGAGTTGAAGAAATAAATTTGGGGATCATGAGCACAAAGGTGGTAGCTGAAGTTGGTATATAAAGGAGATCACCATATGTATGCCTAAAAATTGAAAAGAAAAGAGGGTTAAAAAAAAAAGGAAACAGCCCTGGTGTGGTGTGGCTGGTGTGTCTCAGTGAACTGAGTGCTGGCCTGTGAACCAAAGTGTCACAGGTTCGATTCCCAGTCAGGCCACATGCCTGGGTTGCAGACCAGGTCCCAGCAGCAGGCGCGTGAGAGGCAACCACACACTGAAGTTTCTCTCGTCTCTTTCTCCCTCCCTTCCCCTCTCTCTAAAAATAAATAAATAAATAAATAAATACTTTAAAAAAAAAAAAAGAAACACTCTGGGAAACAGCAACATTTAAGGGGCTGGAGGAAGAAGAATTATAGATGGAGATGAACGGGCCTGGCCAGAGAGGCAGAGAGAAAACAAGGCAGGAAGAACACCCTGGAAGCAAGAGAAAATGGTGTCTCGACGAGGAAGTGCTCTAAAGCTTGGACTGCAGCAAACCCCACTGCTGTGCCAGCTCCCTTCTCCCTCTCCGCAAATCCAGTATCTACACTTAGCAAGAGTCAGTGCTCTGAATCACTGCCTCTCACGGGATCCTTCCCAAGTCTAATACCTTTCAGTAGTTCCCCTATGCCCTTTGATGAAAGCCAAACTTTAAAGTGGCCTATAAGGCAACCTACCACCTGACCCCTGCCTAGCTCAGCCTCATCTTGGACTACTCTCTCACAGCTTGAATTTTTAATTTTTTAAATTTCTTATAGGATATTTAAAATATAATGAAGTATAATACATAATCAACATGTATTCATATACCTACCAAGCAGCTCAAGATAAAATACTATTGACCTTCAGTCAAGATGGTGGCACAGGCAGACATGGCTCACCTCTTCCCACAACCACATCAAAATTACAACTAAAATACAGAATGTCACACAGAACCATCAGAAATCAAGTTGAATAGAATTCTGACAACTATGGAATTAAAGAAACCACATCCATCCAGACTGGTAGGAGCGGGCGCAGACACTGAATGGACTGGTCCCTCACCCACATGTGGTGGATAAAAATTCAGGAGGGATAGCTCTGAGGCAAGGTGGCCTAGTCCCATACCAAGCCCCCAGCTCAGGCTTCCAGTGCCTGGAAGATAAGTCCCTATAACTTCCAGCTGCAACAACCAGTGGGGATTGAATAAGTGAAAGAAACTTTTGGAGCCCCAAACAGTTCCTCTTAAAGAACCTACACACGGACTCACCTACTCAAACCACTCCCTCTGAGCTCCAGGACTACCGTAGCAGCTTGGAAGGCACCAGTGGCATACAGGGAAACACTGAAATGCCTGATATCAAGGTGAGCAGAGGTCACTGTCCTTTTTCTAAACCTTCCCCAAAAGAGCCAGCAAGCTGGTGCTATATCTGAGACTCCATCAACCTGGCTAACCCTGTGTGGCCTACCTTGGAGATTCCCCAGAGACTCTGCCCCATCCAACTTTCACGCCCAACCAAGCTGCTTTTCCATATGAATGGCTGGTCTTGGCTCATGCTTCACAACTTCCTAAATCCTCTCAAACAAGCAACAGCTGGCCTCAGTGAGCCCCAGGCCTGGCACTAGCAGCAGCCAGCCTAGATTCATGGCTTGGCTTCAGCTGGGAATCTCCAAACCCAGCACAAGTAGCAGCCCTCTCAGATTGCTTTACAACTCAGACAGAGTGGCCCCAGGCAAAACACATGTGGGTGCTGACCTTGGCCTGCACCACACGGGAAACCCCAGGGGTAGTGCATCCAGTGGACAGCTCCAGCTCATGTGAGAGCACCACTGCCCTGCCCCCGCACAGCTGATCTTCCATGGAGGGCAGAGGTTGGTGGTCAGTGATCATAGCCAATCCTTGCAGCTAAGTGGCCTAGGTAAATCCCTCCACTGACCTGCCAAGTGAAACCAAAACTCAAATAGAAGAGGAGAGTGTACTCAGCCCACAAAAAGAGTACACCTCAAGTACCCAGCTTGGGTGATAGCGGAGCCTGTGCCACTGGACCCTACAGGACACCTACTACATTAGGCCGCACTACCAAGACACAGAGTCAAAGCGTCTCTACCTAACACAAAGAAACAAACACAAGGAAGCTGTCAAAATGAGGAGACAAAGAAACATGGCCCAAATGAAAGAACAGATCAAAACTCCAGAAAAAGAACTAAACAAAATAGAGATGAGCAATCTATAAGATGCACAGTTCAAAATACTGTTTATAAGGATGGTAAAGGACCTTAGTGAGGAATTCACCTGCATAAAAACGATCCAGTCAGCAATGAAGGATACACTAATTGAAATAAATAACAATTTATAGGCAAGTGACAGAAGAGTGGGTGAAACTAAGAATCACATCAATGATTTGGAGCATAAGAAACCAAAAACAACCAATCAAAACAACAAAAAGAAAAAAAAAGAACCCCCCAAAATGAGGCTAGTGTAAGCAGCCTCTGGGACAATGACAAGCCTTCCAACATTTGCATCACAGGGGTGCCTGAAGGAGAAGAGAAAGAGCAAGAAATTAGAAATCTATTTGAAAAAAATAATGAAAGAAAACTTCCCTAATTTAGTGAAGGAAATAGACATGCATGTCCAGGAAGCACAGAGAGTCCCAATTATGATGGCTGCAAAGAGGCCCACTCCAAGACACATTATAATTAAAATGCCAAAGGTTAAAGACAAAGAGAGAATCTTGAAAGCAGCAAGAGAAAAGAAGTTAGTTACCTACAGGGGAGTTCCCCTAAGACTATCAGCTAATTTCTCAAAAGAAACTTTGCAGGCTAGAAGGGACTGGCAAGAAGTATTCAAAGTGATGAGAAGCAGGGACCTACAGCCAAGATTGCTGTACCCAGCAAAGCTATTATTTAGAATTCAAGGGCAGATAAAGAGCTTCTAAGACAAGAAAAAAACTAAAGGAGTTCATCATTACCAAACCATTATTATATGAAATGTTAAAGGGACTTATTTTAGAAAAAGATGATCAAAACTATGAACAATAAAATGGCAAATAACACATACCTATCAACAACTGAATCTAATAAATAAACTAAGCAAACAAGAAAAACAGAGACAGAATCATGGATAAAGAGAGTATTTTGATGGTTGCCAGATGGTAGCGGGTACAGGGGTAAGGGTAGAGAGGTGAGGGGATTAAGAAGTACAAATATAGTTACAGAGTAGCCACGAGGATATAAAGTACAGCATAGGAAATGGAGTAGCCAAAGAACCTATACATACGACCCACGGACATGAACAACGGTGGGGGGACTGCAGGAGGGAGTGTGCTGTGTAGAGGGGGGCAAAGAAAGAAAAATCTGGAAAACTGTAATAGTATAATCAATAAAATATAAATTAAAAAAATAAATAAAATATTGGCAACATCAACATATCCCCCTAGTGATTGACCCAATCTCTTAGCCCTCCTGAGGTGACTGCTTTCCAGAACTTGGCATTTATCATTCCAGGGGTTTCCGTTTAATTTAATATTTACATGAGTATCTCTAAACTATAAATAGCATTGCTTTCCTTGCTTTTTAAATTTTATAGAAACAGTATCAAAATATATGTGTACTTTGACAATTGGCGGTTTTGATCAACATTGTTTGAGAGAGTCTTCTATATTGATACATTAGTTCTAGTTCATTCCTTTTCATGACACGATATATCACATTTTACCCATTTCTTGTTGATATTTAGGTTGTATTCCAATTGTTTATTTTTTTGCTCTCAAAAACAATGCTTCTACAAACATTCTTGCTTATGTCTCCTGATGTACATATCTAAGAGTTTTTCTGGTTCTTAGCAAACTGGTGCAAATGGGTTACCGATGTGCTAGGATGCCGCCTCCTGGGGACCACAGCAGGCATCCATCTGCTGAAAGCAGGGAACTCAAGAGCACCTACAAATATTACGGCTTTCTATTGTACCATGAAGTTTAAAGAAATTGTTTGCTTTGAAGCTATTTCTAAGAGTGGAATTGCTAGTCTTAGGGCATAAGCATCCTCAAATTTACTTGTTTTGCTCAATAGCTCTTCAAATTCTATGACTGCATTTAGTTTACTCTCAAAAGGAAGGAGCTGAAAACCTCCACCCTTCCAGGGGGTGGTAGAATATCACAAACTGGCCAGGCACAGACATTAGGCTAGCAAAGGAAATTTGTCCCCAGGTGAGAAAAGGGCTAAGAACTTGCTCCTACAGAGGCAGCAGTTTCTCTAAGGACCCTCTACCTATCACAGGCTGCTGCAGCAACCTGGCTCCAGTTTACTGCCTCTTCCTCTGTGCTCACTTCTTCTGGAAGCAGGCATGGATTCTGGATTTCAGGCTGTCCTATCCTAGACAAAAATTCACCACGTGTTCCTATAGACGAGGAGTCCACAGAGCCAAAGTCAGAGAATGAAAAACTACATTTTGGGGGAACAAGCGTCACTGTCCCCGGCCACATACTTCCCTCAGGAAGCCTGTGGTGAAGGGTACCTGGCCAAGGACATGGTCCCAATTTTCCTGTATTTCATGATTCAAGTGGTACCATCATAGCACACATTTCCCACATGATGCTCACAACAACCCTGGGGAAAGTAGTCTTAAGACACTCCTGTTACAGATGGGGAACAGGAGACTCAGAGTGGCTCCGTAATTCACCCACAGCCGTACAGTTAGTAAAAGGCAGAGGAAGGCAGTGCTCTTAGCTATTAAAAGACTAGGCCAGGGAGTTCAAATTAGCTTAAAGAATCAGACCTAGGGAACAGCTCTTCTTCTGCAAGAGTCTCAGAGTTGCAAAACTTTGGTGCTAATGCCCACTTTTTTAGGTGAAGAAAGTGTGGCACAGAAGAGGGAAGTACGTTGCCCAAGATCATTCAGAAGCAGAGTTGATGCCCACATTTTCCGGCCATCAAACACCTGCTGTCCCCACTACAGCTCATGGTCTTGGGCTAATAACTGAGGTCATCCCTCAGAGCTGCTATTTCTTACCTTCTATAGCTCTTCCTCCTCACTCTCTTTCCCCCAAACACCCCTCTTTACCCTCCTTCACTTCTCCATTATGGTTTTATAACAGAGCTTATATTATTAAATTCCTTCTTCAAAGGATCCTGGCAACCCACCTCACTGTTAGGAAAGGATTTGAGCCTGACTTCTCTCCCACCATTAACACTGCTTTCCTGTACACCAGGGGACGAGCTGGCTGTCCAAACTACAGGTCACTGTGAAGCTAATCAAGTGGCCAATAACCTAATCAAATTCAGAACATTTTTCACATCCCATAATGGACTTGGAAGCAATTATAAATTTGAAATAAGTGAGAATAAGGAGTGTGGATGCACTAAGCTCTGTTCACAAATTGACAAAATTTCTCCAGTAAGCTCATTTATGCATTCTAACACAGCACAATTAAGCAAGCTGTCTTCCAACTCTAAAGTATAACCATCTTCTAAAAAAAGAGAGACAGAGAGAGAGAGTCACAAATTGAGTACGGAGATTTAAAGTTACAGGAATGTACTTCTCTTGGCTCCAAATCATAATGACCTCATCTATAATGGAAGAACAAGAAGGGGAGGGAGGATGGAGGGAGGGAGGGGCTGAGGTGGGTGGAGGCTGAACAAAAGGAGAAAGAAAAGAAAAACAGACTTGTAGAGAGATGCAAAGGCCTCAAAACCATTTTTTTTACTTACAGTTTCATATTTAAGCATTTGCACTTCACCACAAGGTCCTAGTTCATATGAATTGTGAACTGAACCCAGGGGTTCTTTACACCATAAATAAACCTGTTCCTCTCTAAAAGAAGCTGCCAGAAACAATGTGCACCTAGCCATGGGATATATCCTGTCACAGTTTTTCAAACGGAACCTCCACTGAAGTGAACTTCAATGGCAGGATATGGTTCAACTCCAAGACATGTTTCCCAAGGTGGCTTCACGCTGTGGGAGCAAGGCCAGGAGAAAGCAGAACAAACAAGAGTTATGGATCATTTGGGGCAAAGGTAGGAAAACAGGTAGAAGATAAATCGAGTCAGGTTACTTCTGACTACTATTTGGATATATTATATGAATTGAAGAGCTGAAAAAAGAAAGTATTTTAAGGCACTTTATTTCCCCATTTCTTTCTTACAGAAAACCTAAAGACCCTTTGAGGCTGGAGATAGTCTGGAAGCAAACTCCAGCGGTGCCCCAGGGCTAAGATAAAGAACGTGGATAAAGGGCGGAGACCCTGTTCTGAGACTGGTAGTTCCTGCTTTCTGGAAAAGCACTGAATCCTAGGGAATCAGGAATGCACCCGTGCAGAGGATGCTACCTGACCCCTGCTTCATTATATAGCATTATAATAAATTAGCACTGTGGGACCCCCTTCCCAGTAGCCAATCTAGAGAATCATGGGAGACCCACCCTAAAGGGATAAAAACCCTCTAGCCCGAGTTTGGGGCTGCTGCTGTTAGGCTCTGCTCTGCTTACCTCTGCTCTGCTCTGCTCAGAGTTGGCCTGCTCCCATGTTCCGTGTGGCTTAATAAATCTGTTTTTTCTTGCTTTCTGCTATAAACTCTGTGTGTTCGGTTCAATTTTTCTGTCCGCGATCACCAAGAACCTGGTTACCTGTGCCCACCTGTGACACCTCGATCACAAACGAGCAATATGAACACTTTCCGGAAAGATTCAGAAATGAAGCAAAGGCTATAATGTGGAGTTTTGCCTAATTCAAACACTAGTTTTACATAAAATGTATATGAGACACAATGATGGGATTGATTCATTTCTTTAGTTCTTCTTCATTTGCAATGACAAGTTAGGTTGGCAATCCGCTACCTGAATGTATATTAAATAATCACTGAGAGCTTCAAAAGAAAAAACAATGACATCGAGACTAGCCCAAACCAACTGAATCGGATTCTCAGGAGTGGGGTCCAAATATCAGTCTGTTTTTTAAAAAGTCTCCTAGAAGAATCTAATATGCAACAAGGATGGCAAACTGCTGAATTATTCTCTCCCTTTTATTGGAAGAAAGAGTTCCGAAGTACAAATAAAATACATTGTTTGAATGCAAATCACACATTTTTCTTTATATTATGGCTCAATAAATCTGTGCTGCTAGATTGCACACTGTCAGCTAGAGGCAGGATTTAGCAGTAGAGCTAAAACATTTCTACAGAGCACAGCCTCTTAGAGGAGATTTTAAAGTTCATTACATCTGCCACCTGTAAACACCTGGTACAGAACTATCACTTCAGTACTTCTATAAAAATCCTATTACAAATCTGAAAAGAAACATTCACTTAGAGCAAAGCCTCATATTTAGCACACAGATTATCTGGTGTCTATTACTGGAGCATTTTAAATCATATTAGAAACAAGCTAGAAAACAAATAAATAGTTTTTCTTCACATAATGAGTAGCAGCCTGGTTGACCTTTATATTCTTTCCATATCTACATTTCTATGATTAAAAAATTTAGCCATTAGTGTATCATTTAATTCTAATTAGTGTAAGCACCTAACTAGCACTTTTGAAGAACACACATTCTGATGTAATAGGACGTTTTCAAAATTCAAAGTGGACAAGAAAGTCAAATTTCAAAAAACAGAAAAATGTACTATTGTGTAAATATTACTTCCTTAGAAGAAAGGTAAGTAAGGAAAGGAGATCTATGTTTTCTTTTTCCCTAATGAGTTATATCTTATTTATAGTAGGTGCTCAGTAAATGTTTATTAAATTAATGAATAAATGCTGCAGTCAATTCTTGAGATGCCATAATGTTAAAATGCAAGGTAGGAGACCCTGCTAGGACACCCACAGAAGTGAACTCCAGGCATTCATAGCAGAATGAATATGAGCTCAGGAGTTAGATTAAACGGGGGTCTAAATCTAAATTTGAAACACGAGAGAGACGAGGAACAGGAACAGGCAAGTGCAAACAGTAATTTGCATCATTTTTTGTTTAGTTTTGTAAAAGTCTGGTAGAGACTGCACCCCAGGTACAGCCTATAAAAAGCAAGGCAAATATTTCCATACACTGCTATAGAGTGACTGTCATCATATGCTTTAAAAAGAAGCAAATATGGAGGAAAAAATGGGTATGAGATGCTAACATTTACCTATTTTTGTTAATACTTTTAAATGTAAAGATAAAAACTTTTTACAGTTACCTATAGGTCAGGAAAGAGAGCAAAGTAAAAGGCATATATGTCTAAATATACCTTGTTTTATAGATTTGTCTTTGGAGCCATGGAAACATTTTACATAATTATAAAACAAAAATTAATTTTTTAAAAAGCCACATCTAAAATAAAAAAACCACTTTTAAAATAAACTTAAGGATATTTTAAGTTGGTCTATAAAACGTAATAAAGGCATTATTTCAAGTGACTTTAAAACACACAAATTTGATAATATATTCCTACTATAATAGAGTATAAGAAGAGTAAGAATTGTAAAATATCTTAAATTGTTTGGGGGTTGTATTGGTATTATTTTCAGACTATGGAATCAAGCAAGAAATTATACTAATGTATTAATTTTTGGTACAGGAAAAAAGGTGTAAGATTAAAGAGGTTAAGTTAAAAAACCCTATAGTTCTGAATTTTATTGAAAGAATAAGCTCATAAGACATTTTTTATTTGTAAGTATGTATTTCCTATCTTTGTTCACTGTAAAGCCCCGAAACAATGACCAACCAACAATCATGAACACTCCTGTACCTAGAATAAGGCAACTAAATAATACTTCATACTAAAAAGAACTGGGGCTCCTTAGAGAGTGATTTCAGACCTGGGGCAAGAAAAGTACAAAGTGAGCCTGGAGCACCTAGTCACAACAAAGAGTAGCGGAGTCCTGACAGAAGGACACTCAGAGCATCGGTAAGAGCGACTGCAATGGACTGAAACACCTCCTAAATGTTTAAATCCACAAGTTAATCATAATACGGAAAATTTCTTAAAAGTAAAACTCACTAGTTGTCATTAAAAGATGTTGGGGAACGAACAGATTATTTTGAGAACAGGCAAATAAAGGGAAAGAAAGCAAACATTTATCCTGCCCTTCCTATACAAATTATACTTCAGGGTAATAGGTTGATTGTAGAGAGTTTGGCTTTGTAGAAGTATGTAGATTATAAATAAAAATAAAATGACAGAAATAAAATATCATTTTATAACCATTAATTAAATAATGAATCTACATGACAAACCTCAACAGATCCTAATATAACAAAAAGAGAAACAAACAAACACTACATACCTTGTGATGGCAGATAACAGTATCTATGAAATATTCTCGCCAAAATAAATAGGACCACAGGGTTTTTAACAGGTCCATGGTTCATGAGAATGTTCTGGGGAATCGATGAACTTGGATGGGGAAAAGATAGATCCTTATTTTCAGTAACATTTAACCAGAGTTTAACATTCCCTTCGAAAATAAACATAGACAGCAAACCATAATAGTACTAGTAGTGCCTACGAGTTTGCTACAAAGGATTCACAGACATTTTCATATCATACAACTATTGCTTAAATTTCAAAATATACATTCATAAGTACTCCAAAATCATGGTACTTAAAGATGCATTATGAGATCTTATTTGTGTTTTTTTAATAAAAGAAGCACATATATTAACATATCACTTGTGTTTTTAGTAGTTTAATACATGTCATTGGCTTCCATTATAATCCTATTTATTTTACTTTATGCCTTTAAAAATGTCATTCTGAGAAGGAAATACTTGAAACCCACCAGAAAGATACAATCAGCAAAACTCAGAATGTGGAAAAATCTACATGACCAATGAACTATTTCCTTAAAAATGAACTGCAAGAATAATGGGAAGCCTACAGAAGAAAGAGATGTAGATGTAACAACCTTCAAATACATGAGCCTTATGTGCATTTTTATTTTTGTCAATGAAAGAAAGTCCAAACCTATAGAAAAATTTTATAAGAGTTTATTTACACCAATAACTTAGGAAGCAAGTTCTCACAGGGTTGAGAAAATGCTCCTGAGAATGGCAATATGACAGTTAGTTATTTTTATACATTTACAGTCAAAAGAGAAAAGCTAAGGAAGGCTATATGAAATCCATTGGTGGTAGATCAAGGAAACAAAGCAGGGAGATCTCTAAGACTGGATAAAAAGTAAATTGAGAGACATACACTTCTTTTAGATTGGAGGGTATAAGACAGTTAACATTTACAGTAAATAAGAGATGATATGCGGGCAAAAAGATGATAATGAGAAGTTTCAAAACAAAGGAAGCTATAGGCCTAGGGTGGGACCACCCACCATGACCTGCCCAGTAAGGAATTTACGATCAGATCACCCTGTGCAGTGCCTTTGACCTTGTCAGATCTGCTATGCAGTTCTTTTTCGTTCACAATTTGAATAAACTATTTCTAACATTATGTGATAATTGGGGAAATTTGAACATAGAATAGATATTTGATATTAAGAAATAATTGTTAATTTTTTGATGGAATAGTAGTATTATGACTATTTTTGTCCTTATATTTTAGAGATTAATACTAAAATATTTATGCATGAAATTATATGACACCTGAGATTTACTTTAAGATAGTCCAGAAGAAGTGAAGCAGAGACATATAAATGAAACAAGATGAGTTGATAATTATTGAAACTGGGTGATAGGTACATTTCAATACATAATAGCCACTGATTTTATTTGAACATTCCCATAATAAAAAGTTGTTTTTTTTAAAAAAGCCTAACTTTCCCAGCTGTCATGGCTCAGTTGGTTGGAGCGTTGTCCCGCAAACTGAAAGGTCATAGATTTGATTCTAGGTCAGGGCACATGCCTAGGTTGTGGACTCTGTGGTCCCCAGTCAGGGCGCGCACGAGAGGCAACCATGAATATTTCTCTCCTTCTCTCCCTCCTTTCCCTTCTCTCTAAAATCAATAAGCATGTTCTCAGGTGAGGATTTAAAAAATGAAAAAATGATAAATAAATAAAGAATTTTAAAAACCTAACAGAAACCCTGTATTTACCCATGATAAGGCTGTACAGACAAACCAAAATATCACTTTTTTGCTTTCAGCTATAATTACACCATATCAAGTGTAACACTCATTTTCTCTTGCTAATCAGAAGCTTTAGTGTCTGATTAGCTGAGGAGAAATAAATTCATTATTACTTAACAACTGCAATGTAAAGGAGTTTCAAAATCTTTCTAAATATGTAATTCCTGGCAGAAAAATAATAAAAGGGGTTTATAATGCAGGAAAACCTTGAAGGTTGCTCATCTAATATAAAATGTCTCACACTGCATTCCACTGGGTATAGGTTTAGGTTCCCCAGGTAGGTTGTTGGCTCCTAAAAGGCAGAATCAATGTTGTATTCAACTTTCTTTCTCCAGCATGTGAGCCAACATGGGCTGCTGAATTGCTGCAAAGGTAAAAAATGCCAAAGGTGAAGGAGGTCTTTCGGAAGCCTCCATTAGCCTATCTGGAGCAGGGCGAACTACAACCGGCTACAAAAAGGAATTGCTCTGCAGTATAACCTGGAAATGTGTCAACCCAAATACCACCAGAAAGCATTCAATTGTAATGTGAAAACATAAAATAAGTTGCAGTGCATATTGAAACTGGACAGACTGATGGTGCTCTCTTCTGCTAGACAATATAAATTTTGGAAAAAGGAAACCTGCCAGGTTTCTCCAGTCTTATACAGGAACAAAAGTTCCCTGTTACAGTAACAATTTAGTTTTAACTGCTTGTGAAGCAGATACCAGGAGTATAAGAATATCATGAAGGAGATGGGGAAATGTAATTCCTTTTGTCCTTGTTCTAGATTCACCAAGCAACTTCAGATCTTGTGTTTCCTAAGTAGTTTTTTGGGTTTTCTGTTTTGTTTTGTTTTGTTTTGTTTTGTTTGCTGGAATGGTCTTACTGTGACCAGCTGTCCAATTTAACAGTAAAAATTCTCATTATAAATTACTGAATACATTTATTTTCAAGCATAAATTGTGAGTTTGAAGAGCAAGAGCCACCTTATCTAGAGCTTGGTCCCTCCCAAATGAACTAACAGTGATATTACAGACAAACAGAACTGGAAAATTCTACCAAACAACAGGAACCCAAGAGTTCAGATGTCAACCTTCTTATTTACAATTCTAAAATCATGTTCATAAGGTCTGCCAAGACCACAACCTTGTATTTAATGAAGTAATAAAGGAAGTTTTTCCAAAATTTGCTCCATAAATTATAAGACCCATTATATTTTCTTATATTTATGATTATAAAAAAATGGAACAGGACTCTTCTGAAATTAGCAAGATATTTTTTTCTCTATTTTTCTTCATAATATGTCACCTTGAACTTCTTGCCTAGGAGGGAGGGAAAGCTAACAAATTTTGCAGTATTCTATAACAATAACAGAAGTTTAGAGAAGAGCAAGCTTAGTGTGGGTCTAAATCCAGCAAGTGGCCCACAGGATTGCATTCAGTCACGTTAGTGGTAAATCAGGATACTCAAAACGAACTTCAGCTTCTGGGCTTTCCCAGCTCTGCTAGCTCCTGCAACTGTTTCGTTCTATTCTGACTTTGCAGGAACAAAAGAAGTCCTAGAGCCAAAGGATATTAGTGGAATGGGTAAGAAGTCGATGACTAGGTTGATTGATGGATCAAACTGACCAACTGAATGAATCTTAAAACTAAGACAGAATTTGGGTGGGATTTGTAGGATAGTTTGCTTTGTTTTGTTTTCTTCTTCATCCATTTTGTACATACCAAGTTTTCTAACATTGAGAAATCTATTTTTGAAATCTGTGTTCTTTCTTAAAAGAACCAGGAGTGAAGGGACCAGAAGAAAACACAAAGAACTTTAGAAGACCTCCTGATGACTTACTTTGAATCCTTGTGCTAACTTAGACTCACAGCTCTCCTTTCCTCTGTTTTTTCTCCCCCATCCTCCTTAACCCTATGATTCTTTGTTGACAATTCAAGGTTTCCAAACTGCTGACTTACAGCTCCCTGAACCTACCGATGCGGCATCCATCATCATCGAGTATTATTTATTTATTACATTCATGCTAATGGACCCCATCAGAATACCTTCCTTTACGTTTTTTATAGTACCTCACAATTTAGAAAAAGTTTTCTATTCCCTATTCTATTTGATTTTTGACCTTTGACATTGCTGTGAGGTTACAAAGAAACTGAGGCTGAGAGAGGTGAAATGAGTCACTAACTGACATTCAAAAGCATCAAAATAAGCTCCTGGCCCTGAGGAGAGTGCATGTGCTAGCCCACTATGCTCCCGCCTACATGATTCTGTTAAAATAATTTCAAAATAAAGGATCTATCCTTTCTTTTTTTCCTCTAATCCACTATTCGATGAAATTGATAAAGCTACAAAAATACAGGTTGGCTGCTTCTACTGAATCTCTTTCTATAACTGCCTGACCTTTTATGTGATCATTCAATATGACTTTATTATTATATTTTCCCCTATATTTTATAATACATAATATATTCCATAATAGCTGCAAACTCAGTTATTATAGAATTAAGTCAGTTATCAGAATTATAATTCTTTTACATTTTATTTAAAATTTTGTGTGCAAAATATATCCTAAAATACTTAAAGCAGTTTAATAAATATTGTCCACACTACTGAAGTATAGAACCTTCTCCAAAACCTGGCAACTTTAGTCATCACAGTATCATCCCACAGCCTATAAGAGAGAAAGTGACCAATATCACATCCTCTAGAAAGTTAAAGAAGAATATCAAATGGGTGCTAGTTGAGGAGCCAGCACTCAATGCCTTACTAGGCTACTGAAACTTAACACAAATATTCTCTCTCTCTCTCTCTCTCTCTCTCTCTCTCTCACACACACACACACACACACACAGAAGTGTGGAGAGAAAAAGAAGAGCCACTTGAGGTATTTGAGGGTAGCCGTACCTACAGACCGGACAAAGCACACCTGGAAAACTGAAGCCTTGTCCAAGGGAGTTGATCTAGCTCAGGAATGAGCAAATCAAGTTTACACCTGTCTTTTTTCGGGAGAGGGGGTAGCCTGTGCAGTAGTACACCACTCAAAGACTTCTACCTAGAGACCAGAATGTGTGGGAGTTCTCTTTGCCTGCTTAGTGGAAACAGTCCAAACTGACAGGCAACCTCAACAACCCACAGTGACCCTTATAACCATCTTCTTAATGGTACCCAGTTCCAGTCAGGAAATATTTTTCTAGTACCTGGCAGATTCCTGACACTGTGTCAGGCTATGGGAAGATAGAGAAATAATGGATGGAGCCCCTGTCTTCATGGAATTCACATTATGGTTAAGAAAAACAGTAAAGAAAGGATTAGGATGGGACCTAACTTAATCTGAGATTTCCTGAAAGGCTTTACTCATGAAGTGATATTTCATGGGAGACTTGAGGAATGAAGATAAGTTGCTCAGGTCAAGAGAAAGGGAATGGCAGTTGCCGTGCTGTCCCAGCAGAGGGAACAGTGTTGTGATTTCTCCTGCGTGACTCAAGTCTGTAGATACAACTCATTTACAGGAATGAACAGCCACCAAGTCTCTTCCAAACCTGTGGTACAACTGGAAAAGAGCAGAGCATTTTTTTGATTGACTATTTCAAACACTAACCATGTATAAAAGGTCGTGGGTTAGAGGAGAAAAGGTTTCCTTGACATTTTATGAATTATCGCTTACATTTTTACCAGTATCCAAGTGGTCTTTGTGCTGTAAAGCTATTTTTTTTATTGGAACCTTTTTAAGATCGTATCACCAAATGCAGTAAGCAGAATCATGGTTCCCCAAAAGTGTCCACATCTCAGTCCCCTGGAACCTGTGAATAGGTCACCTTACATGGTGTGTATTGTGATATATAAAGATAATGTATATCTCAGTCTTGGCTCCTGGACGATCAGAAGTATGAGGTGACAACCTGGGACTTGAAACTGGTGTCTGAAATGGGAGTTGGGGGAAGAGGACAATCTTGTGGGACTGAGCCCTTTACTTAACCTGCAGGGTCTGTGCTAACTCCAGGTAATCAGTGTTATAACTGAATCATAAGATATTCAGTTTGTCTGGAGAGTTGGAGAATTGATCGATTTAAGAAAAAAACCCATACATTTGTCAAAAGTATTGAGTATAAATTGGTGTTTTCCTTTTACATGGCAAAAGGGACTTTGTAGATGTGATTATGGTTAAGTACCTTGAAATGGGGAGGTTATCTTGGATTATCCAGGTAAACCCAATCTAAAAGGGCAATCTCCAAACTGTATCAAAGGGAGATGTGCCCACATGAAAAGAGTCAGAGAGATACATCACTGGCTTTGAAGGTGGAAGAAGGGCACAAGCCAGGGAATGCAGGTAAACTCTAGGAGCTGTGCAAGGCAAGGAAACCCAATCCCCCCATAGCCTCCAGCAAAGAACACTACTTGCTGACTCCTTGATTTTAGTCCAGTGAGACCTGTGTCAGATCTCTGCAGTACAGAACTGTAAAATAATAGATCTGTGTTGTTCTCAGCTTGTACATTTGTGTTAGTTTGTTATGCCAGCAATAGAAACTAATAAACTAAGCCAACAATGCTTATGATACTTTAAAACAATACTTGAATCATAAAGCTACAGCTATTTACATTCATCTAAATGATTTTCCTTAGTAATGAGATAATCACATCAAATGAGCAGAATCTATTAAATAGCTGCAGACAGAGCTGATAGGGAGCTATTCTGGATTAAAACACTCTCATCATTTCCAAGGCAGGAAAATAAAATCACGCCATCAAGCCAGAAACTATAGGAATAGTTTTAGGTAAACCAACAGAAGTAAAAACTGTAAACCCTGTTATTTTTCGTTATATATTATGCCCTACATGACTCTTAGATAGTCAAGAATACAGGGGAAACCCTCTATACAATAAAAGAGAGGCAAGTGCCAGTCACTGAACTATGCTCTTACATACGAGTTCTGTCCAGAAGGTATCCAGCCATGCAATATGAAAAAGAGACATTTATTGAAGAAGACGCAAAATACAAGAAACATTGTACACAGAACAATGATGCCTCAGTCCCCTTCAAAGTACATACCTTCGGACCTCACACAGTTCTCCCAGTCACCATCAGCTGCCCCATCGTATTTTTCTCACCAACAGTCTACAATCTCTTCCCTTTCAAGGCGATTTTAGTTTTGGGAAAAGCCAGAAGACGCAGAGCGCCAAATCTGGGCTGTAGGGAGCTGCACAGCTTGGATGATTTGATATTTTGTCAAAAAAATGCATGAAACATGATGCACGAGCAGGCACATTGCCTTGCTGAAGCTGCCAATCGCCAGCTGCCCATAGCTGTGGCTTTCTGCATCATTCAAATAGTTTCCTCATAGGAATGTTCAAGCTTAATGCAAAATTTGATGCAGATTCATTGCTCTACTCACTCAGTCATTTTGAATGTGATGGCCACACAGTACACACACTCACTCAATGGCGTATACCACCCCCACTGACTAGTATACTGAAGTTGTCATTGTTCACACATGTACATTCCAATCCACTCTCCTTAGCTGCCAGATTACACTGATGCTGCACAAACCATTCTCATTATATTAACAATGGCTGGACTTTTTCTGGACAGACCTCGTATATTGATCTGTTGGATTTTCATACAACACTAAAATGTAGATATCATTTTGCCAAAGTTCAAGTCTTTTAACCAAATTCATATGGTAAATAAATAGCAGCACTGACTTAAAATCCAAATAAAACTCTAAAGCCATTCTTTCCATTCCACTATGCCAAGAAAATAAAATTACCGTGGGAAGAAAAATAATAAGAAAGGCACCAAAATTCCAGAATGATGACCTCTCAATTTCTATGGCATTTGTGTTGTAACCTTCTTTCTCCATTTTCCATATTCTGCCTGTAGTGTTTCATATGTCTGTTGTGTTTGCTTTACTAGATTATAAATACAGAAACTATGTCGTGGATATTTTTGTGCTCTCTCCCTTATATACATATTGACACAATATCTAGTACTGTTATTATTATTGTTGTTACTGTTATTACTATTCCTATTATTACTGTTACTATTATTATGAACAATAAGAATACCTACACTTACTGAGTGCACACTATGTACCAAGCCGTGTTCTAACCATTTCATGATTTCATGGTCCTAATTCCTTCAATCCTTCCAACAATCCTATGATGTAGGTACTATTATTATTGCTATTTATAGGTAAAGACACTTAAGGCACAGAGACGGTAGCCAACTTGCCCATTATCACCCAGGTAGCAAATGACAGAACCTGGAGAGCAACTCAACTAGTGTGTCCCATAATCACTGTTATGTTGGAAGTACACTACTTGTACCTTTAGAGGCTCAAAACACTTTTCTTATTATCCTAACAAAAGTGAGGTGGTTTAATAAAAATAACAGTGCCCGGTGCCATATTAAGTGCTTATACACAGAGTGGGACAAAAGTAGGTTTACAGTTGTTTGTATGAAAAAAATACAATTAATAAATAATATAAGAATAAACTGTGTTTAACATACAACTATAAACCTACTTTTGCCCCACTCTATGTTGTTTCATTTAAATCTCACAAAAACTCTTGTGAGATAGAAATTATAACTGTACTGGTGAGAAACTGAGTTTCAGGTGTTCAGAGAAGTTAAACAGTTTGTCTAAGGTCAGAAAATTAATGTTTATCCAATTCTACATATTGCCTTCTACACACACACACACACACACACACACACACACACGGTCTGTACTGAAAAAGTCCAGCCATTGTTAATATAACAAGAATGGTTTGCACAAGATCGATGAAACCTGGCAGCTAAGGAGAGTAGACTGGACTATGCTTGCATGAACATTAACAACCTCTCTGTACTAGTCAGTGGGGGCAGTAGAGGCCATTGAGTGAGCATGTGTACTGTGTGGCCATCGCATTCAAAATGACTAAGCAAGGAGAGCAAGCAAATCTCCATCAAATTTTGCATTAAGTTTGAACATTCCTCTGAGGAAACTATTCGGATGATTGAGAAAGCTTTCGGGGACGATGCAATGAGTGCAGTGCAAATAAAAATGTGGCACAAATGCTTCAAAGTTGGTTGAGAATCTGTTGAAAGCGATCCATGTGCTGGAAGGCTTACAATAAGCAGAACACCTGAGAATGTGGAAAATGTGTGGGCTGCAATCAACAAAGATCAGTGACTGACAGTGTGAGAATTAGAAGCTGATCTGGGGATTCCCAAAACTACTGTGTCCAAGATTTTGACGCAGGATCTTAGCATGAAACGTGTCATGACACGTGTCAAAATTTGTTCCGGCTTCTGCTACCAGAGCAGAAGGAACATTGCGCTGCAGTTGTTAATGACTTGATTCAAACTGCTACCAATGAACCAAATTTGGCACCCTGTGATTTCTGGCTTTTCCCAAATCACCTTTGAAAGGGAAGAGATTTAGACCATAGATGAGATTCAGGAAAATATGGTGGGGAAGCTGATGGCGATTCCAGCAAAGGATTTTGCAATTTTGAACAGTGGAAAAAATGCTGGGAGAACTGTGTGAGGTCCCAATGTGTCTACTTTGAAGGGGGCGAAGACATCATTGTCCTATGTACAATGTTTCTTGTATCTTCTTCAATAAATGTCTGTTTTTCATAGTACATGGCTGTATGTTTTCTGGACAGACTACATAATATTGAGGATTATGATACTATGCAGGGAGATCAACTGATACAAATTATCCTGCATCTCTAACAATGGGCACTGACAACCAAAACCCATATGAGTATGTGCTACAATTAATTATTTTAATAAGGAGTGTTCTAATGAAATTGAGAGAACATAAAATCTATTTATGACATTCTCCCTCTGTCCTCTGATTTTTTGTCTTGTTTTTGTTTTTGTATTTTATTTTTTGCTTTTCTTTTTTTTTCTTTTTCTAATTTGTCCTCTGATTTTTGATCATCATAATGAGAAAAGGTGAAACATTTTCAAATCACCTATTCTCCTTTGATACACGTCAAAGAACGGAGGGAGGATCTACACTAAACTATGAGCAATATGTGAAGAATGTGACCTCTACCTCTAGGACTCTTCTGTGAAAATTCTAAGAGGGACACCAATGTGAACACACCTCAAAAGCCAGGAACAGGAGCTCCAGAAGGGCTGACAAGGTGGGTATATGGGTGAGGGAAGGGTAGATATTGGGAAGGATGGGACTAGTATTGGATAATGAGTGCACTGATGTTTCAAGAGTCTGGATGATGAGAATATACAGCTCTGTGATACAGCTCTCTCTCTCCCAACCCCAGTCTGGCACCGAGCCAATGAGAACACAGTAACCCGGCTCTCAAAAGGCAGACAAGGAGACATGTCCATAAATTTCTTAAAAATTTTTTATTGATTTGGGAGAGAAAAACATGGATTTGTTGTTCTGCTGATTTATGCACTTATTGATTGATTCTTCTTTGTACCCTGACCACAGGATTGAACCCACAGCCTTGGTTTACTGGTAACCAACCAAGCTACCCAATTGGGATTTATGCCCATAACATTTTAAATTCCTAATACAGCCTGCCCATTGAGGGTGAAGAGGATGTTTTGAAGGACTATTTTTTTTTAACTATTGTGATATCTAAATGAACTTCCTTGTGGATTACCAAAACAAAATACAGTTTCAAAACTTGAGGATTTTGTTTGTGTTCGTTTGTTTTCTGTATGGCTTAAACTGTAAAAAATGTGCCCTGGCTGATATGGCTCAGTGGACTGGGTGCCAGCCTGTGAACCAAAAGGTCACTGTTTTGATTCTCAGTCAGGGAACATGGCTGGGTTGTCCCCAGTTGGTGGGTGAACAAGAGGTAACTGGTCAATGTATATCTCTTACATCGATATTTCTCTCCCTCCCTTCCCTTCTCTCTAAAAATAAATTTTAAAAAAATCTTTTTTAAAAAAAGAAAAAAATAAATTAAAAAATGTAACCCTCTGATGAAGATAATCAACTGGTCTGCAGTCAGAAGACTGAACTCAACAGTGAAAGCAAAGCACATAGAGAATCTGGTGTGGTTTGGGTTCCTGGCTCCAGCTGCTCTTGCTCTCTGTGGTTTGGCACTTAAACTCTCCTTGAATTCTGTAAAGTAATAAATCTTTTTAACCTATTCCAGTGGTACAAAGAATTTCTCTGCCAACAACCAAACTAATATGCCCATCAAACACCACCCAGAAACCAGAGGAAAACAGGACTCTAAGCCTGAGCAAGAAAGTTCCTGGGAAATAAGCTGGCGTAGGAAACAGGCCTAACGGAGATTTCCGGTGAGTCATGTTAGCCATTCAACACTCCACAGGCCTCAAACCAGAAAAACTCTTTCCCCTCCTTAGTCAGCTTTGGCTGCTCTAATTCAATCTGGATAATTCTCAACTACTCTCAAACTTTTCAACTGTACTGCCACTATTAGGTGAGAAGTAAGTGAACATTAAATAGTGGGTAACCTGATGCAAGCCCCACTTTTTCAACTCCCAGGTGTTACCTTTAAAATCCATGTATTTCACAAGTAATATGGGTATTTCACAGAAGTGCAAACACATAGGCCAGCGAATATCATAGAGACCCAACTTCATTAGTTATTAGGGATATGCAAACTAAGAAATACTCTTTTACACTCATGTCAAATTGTAAAAGCCTGATAATACTCAGTGTTAGAAAAGATGTTTATTTCATACTTCTCTGGTGGGAGTGTAAATTGTACAACCAATTTGGAAAAACTGTTTGGCATTATTTTATGAAGCTGAACAGTCACATACACTACAATTCAGCACTTTGTCTCCTAGATGTATGTAACATGAATGCATGTGTATAAAGGAAGCTCTTACACATGATCCATAGAAGACATGTAAAAGAATATTTCTAGAAGTCCTGTTCAGTACAGCAAAAATCTGCAAAAATCCCAGATGCCCATCAACAGAATGAATAAATAAAGTGTGGTATATTGCACAGGAATATTATATAGCGCCAAAATCAGTATTTTGTAGCATCTGGCAACAATACAAATGAATCTTAGCAATATGATATGGGGGCAGAATAAATCCCAATATATTACATACAGCAAAATATCCTTTCAATAAAGTAAAAAATGATGATAAAAACATATTTAGAAATACAGAAGTATAAAAACCATACAAAAAAAAAAAAAGAGCAAGGACTTCCAGCCAAGATGGAGGTATAAGTAGATACACTTTGCCTCCTTGCACAACCAAAAAAAGGATAACAAAAAATTTAAAAACAAAAAATAACCAGACTGCCAGAAAACTGAAGTGTATGGAAGTCCGACAACCAAGAAGCCAAAGAAGAAACATCCATCCAGACGGTCAGAGGGGTGGAGATGAGCAGCCAGGGCAGAGAGGACTCACTGCAAGGCTAGAGGACTGGGTGGGCAAGGCGGCGGCTGATGGACTGGGCAGTCCTACATTTGTGTGTGGATAAACCGGGAAGAACAACAAGGAGAGCAAGATAGACCATGCCACCCAGGGTTCTAGAAGGGGAAAATAAAGCCTTAAAACCTTTGGCTATAAAAACCTATGGGGCTTGCAGTAGTGGAAGAAACTCGCAGCCTCACAGGAGAGTTCATTGGAGAGACCCGCAGCGTCCTAGAATGTACACAAACCCAGCCACTCAGGAATCAGCACCAAAAGGGTCCAGTTTGCTTATGGGTAGCAGGGGAGGTGACTCAAAGTGGGGACGGCCAACCAAGCAGCACTGTTCCCTCTCAGACCCCTCTGCTACATACTGTGCCACACACAGCAACATGAGTTGCTCTGCCTTGGTGAATACCTAAGGCTCCGCCGCTCCCAACATAACAGGTGCACTGAGAAAAAGAAATAAGGCCCATATAGGAGGACAGATCAAAACACCAGAAAAAAATACAACTAAACAATGAAGAGATAGACGACCTATCAGATGCACAGTTCAAAACACTGGTAATCAGGATGCTAACAGAAATGGTTGAGTGTGGACGCAAAATAGAGGAAAAAGTGAAGGCTATGCAAAGTGAAATAAAGAAAAATATACAGGGAAGCGACAGTGAAGGGAAAGAAACTGGGACTCAAATCAATGATTTGGAGCAGAAGGAAGAGATAAACATTCAACCAGAACAGAATGAAGAAACAAGAATTCAAAAAAATGAGGAGAGACTTAGGAAACTCTGGGACAACTTTACATGTTCCAACATCCAGATCATAGGGTTGCCAGAAGGAGAAGAGGAAGAGAAAGAAATTGAAAACTTATCTGAAAAAAATAATGAAGAAGAACTTCGCCAACCTGGCAAAGGAAACAGACTTCTAAGAAGTCCAGGAAGCTCAGAGTGTCCCAAAGTAGTTGGACCCAAGGAAGCACATACCAAGACACATCATAATCACATTGCCCAAGATTAAAGAAACAGAGAAAATCTTAAAAGCAGCAAGATAAAAGGAGACAGTTACCTACAAAGGAGTTCCCATAAGACTATCAGCTGATTTCTCAAAAGAAACCTTACAGGCAAAAAAAGGGGCTGGAAAGACATATCCAAAGTCATGAATGCTAAGGACCTACATCCAGTAGAATGGTAGTGACCAGGGGCTAAGTGGAGAAGGGGATGCAGAATTAGTGTTTAAAAGGGACAGAGTTTCTATTTGGGATGATGAACGAGTTCTGGAAATGGAGAGTAGTGATGATTTCACAACATTGTAAATATATTTAATGTCACTAATTATACACTTTTAAGTGATTAAAATGGCCCTGGCTGGATAGTTCAGTTGGTGAGAGCATCATCCTGATACTCTGAGGTTGTGGGTCCAATCCCTAGTCAGGCAGGGCACATACAAGAATCAACCAATGAATGCATGAATAAGTGGAACAACTAGTCAGTGTTGCTCTTCCTTCCCCTCTCTCTAAAATCAATAAATAAAAATTTTTAAAAATAAATAAAATAAAATAATTAAAATGGTAAATTTTGTGTTAAATATATTTTACCATGATAAAAACCACTAAAACGATAATTGTGTTCAGGTAAAGGAGAAGAAGCAGGGAGGGGAAGAGAGGGTGTAAAGAGGGGAAGGGGAACAACAACAACAGCCAGAAGCAGTAGCAACAGCCACAGCTTGAGCTGGATCCAGGAATTGGTGGCTCTCAGACTTGTTTTAGCAGCAGACCTCTTTCTTCAACATCCTGCATAAAAGTCTAATTATAAAACAGGCAAAGCCAATTCTCACCATAAGCCCTTCGTCAAAATAGCTGAAGATGCTGATGGAGAAGCTCTAAGTACACTTGTTTTGAATAGGCTAAAAGTTGGTCTTCAAGTTGTAGTAGTTAAGCTCCAGGTTTTGGTGACAACAGAAAGAACCAGCTTAAAGACATGGCTATTGCTACTGGTGGTGCAGTGTTTGGAAAAGAAGGATTAACTCTAAATCTTGAAGATGTTCAGCCTCATAACTTAGGAAAAGTTGGAGAGATCATTGAGACCAAAGATGATGCCATGCTCTTGAAAGGAAAAGGTGACAAGGCTCAAATTGAAAAAATGTATTCAAGAAATCATCGAGCAGTTAGATATCACAACTAGTGAATATGAAAAGGAAAAACTAAATGAATGTCTAGCAAAATTCTCAGATGGAGTAGCTGTGCTGAAGGTTGGTTTGGACAAGTTGTTGAAGTGAATGAAAAGAAAGACTGAGTAGCAGATGCCCTCAATGCTACATGAGCTGCTGTGGAGGAAGGCATTGTTCTGGGAGGGGGTTGTGCCCTGCTTCGGTGCATTCCAGACTTGGACTCATTAACTCCAACTAATGAAGATAAAAAAATTGGTATAGAAATTATTTAAAAAGCACTCAGAATTCCTGCAATGACCATTGCTAAAAATGCGGGTGTTGAGGGATCATTGATAGTTGAGAAAATTATGCAGAGTTCCTCAGAAGTTGGTTATGACTCTATGCTTGGAGATTTTGTGAGTATGGTGGAAAAAGGAATCTTTGATCCAACTAAGGTTGTAAGAACAGCTTTATTGGATGTTGCTGGAGTGGCCTCTCTGTTAACAACAGCAGAAGTTGTAGTCACAGAAATTCCTAAAGAAGAGAAAGACCCTGGGATGGGCGGGATGGTTGGAATGGGAGGCGGCATGGAAGGTGGCGTGTCCTCATCATGGAATAGTGCTTTACCATTATTAATGAGAACGGTGAGAGGAAGCTCAAGGCAGTGCTCCTTACCTATAACTTCAGAGAAGTCAGTTAAAGGAAATGACTAAAGAAAAGGCTGGCTGATGTTTAAGAAAATCATTATAACCATCAGTTACTGGTTTCAGTTGACAACATACAATGGTTTACTGCTATCATTGTCTGTGCCTACAGATAATTTATTTTGTATTTTATTTTATTTTGTATTTTTTAATAAAAATACATTGTACATTCCTGGTAACTAAGTGCAAGAGCCATGTATCAATGTACTGCTTTCAACTTAAATCACTGAGGTATTTTTACTACTATTCTGTTAAAATCAGGATTTTAGTGCTTGCCATCACCTGATGAGAAGTTAAGCAGCCTTTCTGTGGAGAGTAAGAATTGTGTACAAAGTAGAGAAATATCCAATTATGTGACCTTTGTGTAATAAAAATTTGTTTAAAGTTAAATAAATAAATAAATAAATAAATAAATAAATAAATGAAAACAGGCAAAGCAACAGGTCCAGTGGGTGCCAGAAGCCAGCCCAAAAGCTCATTAGCAACTATTTCCCAACTTGCCCCCATAATGGACCCTGAGGAACCTCCAGGAAACCCAGAGAGCTCCCCCAGTTAGCAAACCACTGGCACAAGTGATGGGAGGAAGCTGAAATGCTTTAACCTGAACAAGAAGCAGTAAGATTTCTGAAAGAGTAAAATGGGTCTGGTCAATGAACTGTCTCAGCTTAGCCTATTACCAGCCTCGTGCCTTAGAGCGTATTCCTACCAGCTGTCAAAGGAACTAAGAAAACTATTTTCATAGGATTGTCTAAGGACTGATGAAATGTGACTAGGATGTGCCATTCAGGGTGAATTATCATTTGATGGCTGCTTTTGCTACCCCGTACTTTTATTTGGCATCACTCTGATTCCCAGTTAATGAGATGATTCTGAGGCATGGAGGGAAGCTGTGACAAGAGTCCAATGAGAGATCATAAAAGCCTGAATTGCAATAGTGACAGTAGGGATGGGGGGTGGTGAATTCCAAAATGTTCTAGAAGTGCTGTAGAGATGGGGAATAAGCACTGGTAGCCATTTCATCTTCCTCCAAATTAACCAGAAGAAAGGAGCAGAGGTAAGCAGGAATAACCCAAGTTGTTGAGAACTGGTCTGGGTGGTAGAGGGAACAGGACTATGGCCTGGGGCAGAGAACAGCCCAAGACCCAGTGGAGGGTAGGTTGGAAAAAAAGCTTTTCAAGTCCCCCCCTTACCTCTCCCCTATGTTCCATGGGGACAATTACTAATGGTCCCTTTAACAACTCTTTGCTGTGTTGAGAAGTTAATAAAAAGGTTCAGGTTGTCCAGCCAGGAATCCGCCCACCCCCTCCAAGCTCCTGAGGCTAATAAGCTAAACCCTAGAGAGAATGCCTCCTCTTTCTTCTTCCAGAGCAGCTGAGGATAAAGCCACTGTCATATAGCATAGCCTGGTGAAGGGGCACTGAACAATGCGATCAACAGTGGTTCTCCATCCTAGGGTTCATCCCTCCCTTCTACTTAAAGTTGCCTGGAGGGACTCAGAACTGGGCCTGGCCACTGGCTCTTCCCCAGGATATAAAGGGACGTGTATGAGAATGCTCATCACAGTGTTGTTTGTTGGAGGCTGGTGCAGCAGGATAGTAAGAGGCTAGAAAAATTTCTTGGCAAGTAGAATGGGGAAACTGAGATGGATAGCTAAATAAACTGGCCGAACAATTTACAGCCAGATACAAAGGGTCTCCTCCCTAGAGATAACGTCAAGGCTTCTGTTGTATTGCAGTTTCAGGCCCAGAAAAGCAGCAGAATCAGATGGGCTACACCAGGACCAACTACAATGACTACCCTGGCACTGACCAATCAGTGGAGACCATGACCCTGAAAGGGCACACCTATAAAACTAATGAATATTTTGCTGAAGCCCTCCCCTGAGACCTCCCCTAAGATTCCTACCTGCAAGACAGAGATGACCCCTCAAGACCAAGGACCTATCATGTATGCACATTCTCCCTCTGGGGAGCACACCTGCACCTTTCCCTTCCCTCTTTTCTCCCCCCACAGGCGTGCATCTCCTAAACTCTAAGGGTCTCCATGAGAATTGCAGCCAGGGGAGCCACAGGCAGTGGCAGCTCCTCCTGGGCTAACACCCTGAGCCTGTCTCCAAGGACCCCTTTTCTCGGACCTCCCAGGGAACAAAAGCAGCCTAGCCGAGGGTCTCCTGTTGCTACTTCCATGCTAAGCCCTTCTCTTTTTCTACTGTTCCCAGCTTTAATAAATGTAGCCTCATAATCACATGCACTTGTGTGGTGAAATCTTTCCTACACGAAGTTAAGAACCCATACACTACCAGCCATCCCTAAGCAAACCTGCTCCTGCTAGGCCCCTGTCCCGTAGCACTGGGAGCTGGAAACCACGTGGGTGTCCATCACTGGAGTACCAAAGAAGCACAGAATTGTCTGGAGCAGTTAGTTAGAAACAATAGGCTAGATCAGTGGTTCTCAACCGGGGCTGATTTTGTCCCCTAAAGAGACATTTGACAATATCTGGAAATACTTTTGATTGTCACAACTTGGAGGTGAAGGGTCAGAGGGAGTGTTATACAGGCACCTACTGGGTAAAGGCCAGGGGTACTGCTATATCCTACAATGTACAGGACAGCCCCCCATCGCAAGAATTATTCAATCCAAATTGTCAGTAAGGCTGCAATTGAGAAACACTAGACTAGATAAATAAAACAACATGACTGTGTCACATAGTGCTGAATAAAAAACTTATTTTTAAAAAAGAGATGAAATCTATTATAAAAATTCCTATTTGGAATTAGGAATTCATTCAGTCAATTATCTGATATTCACTGTGTATCTATTGCAAGGCAGAT
Organism: Pteronotus mesoamericanus; assembly: GCF_021234165.1. Classification (NCBI taxonomy): domain Eukaryota; kingdom Metazoa; phylum Chordata; class Mammalia; order Chiroptera; family Mormoopidae; genus Pteronotus; species Pteronotus mesoamericanus. The sequence continues at coordinate 12,327,214 of NW_026555313.1, forward strand.
GCTGTGCTTGGCAGAGTAGACAAAGAATGATCAATACTAAACAGGATTCTAGCCCTGGCTGGTGTAGCTCAGTGGATTGAGCGCCAGCCTGCAAATTGAAAGGTCGCTGGTTTGATTCCCAGTCAGCGCACATGCCTGGGTTGCCTGCCAGGTTCCCAGTTGGGGGCCTTCAAGGCAACTGTTTGATGTATCTCTTACACGTTGATGTTTCTCTCCCCCTTTTCTCTCTCCCTTCCCCTCTCTAAAAATAAATAAATAAAATATTCTTTAAAAATTTTTTAAAAACACTAAATAGGATTCTTCATCTCCTGGAGTACAGTAGAAGAGGCAGATGTTAAATAAATAATCACACAAATAAAAGGAAGAAGGGAGGAGATATTTTGGAGACTGGTATGATCTAGAGTTTCCCAATCCTCCACTTGAACAGGCCACAAAAAGTCCCTCAATTTACATCTTTGCTTAAATAACGCTACAGAATAATAACCTTTAGCAGGGCTATACACCATTTGAGGATTGTGCTGTCCATACAGTGAGAGTTCCATAGATGTTTGCTGAACAAATAGATGAGGGCTGTACAGTTAAATACCACTGAATGACTCCTTCAAAAATTTCTGGGTCTCAACCTTTGAAACAGGAAAATGAACAGAAAGGAGGAACCAAAGGGCCAGGCCCTTTGCTAGGCAATATCAAGGAGTGTATGTGTAGATTGACCAACTACTATTATTCTTTCCTCCTCAAGCCCATGTCCCCTCATACCAAGCAACTTGCAGTTTCTCGAGTAAAAGTCTCTAGCACCTCCAAGACTGGACTGCCCTTCCTCATCTAGTCCACCTGGAAAACTTATTCATGCTTCAAAATCCTGATCACCTTCTCTGTTGAGCTCCCCAACCCTACCTCAGCCGGGGGGACTTGATCTCTGCCCTCGTGCTACCTGTATTTTGGGCTCACCTCTAAAGCACTTATCATAACTTCTTATGGTAATTTAACTATGAGCTCTCTTAAGAACAGCAACCAAAGCCTATTCACCTTTGCAGCCCAGAAACTAGCCAAGAACCTAGAACATGATAGACACTCAAGGTTTAGCAAATGAAAGAATAAATGAATAAATGAACACAAGTCCTGTACTGTTCTACAAAAAGAGCAGGATAAAATTTATGCCCTCAAAAAGCTTACCATCTATTCATTGGGAAAGAGTAAATGTATCAAATAATAATTAAAGGTTTTTGCTAGACATATAAATTTGATAGGCATCATAAGGAATATGCCTTTTTACATATGAATTAGAATAATGTATTGCAATGTAAACTGCTAGATGGTATACAATTAAATAAATCTTCAAGTATTCCTGGAAACCCATATCCTCCTCCTACATTATTTGTCATTTGAATTGATAGCAATAAATAGCAAAGGACAAAATTATAAGCAGAGTCCACTTGGAAATACATAGTGCTCGTTATTATTTAATGCCTGGTGAAAGGACAAAGCCAGGCCCATTTGCTATTGTGGCACCGTTTGCTGAGCAGGCCAATGACCTTGTTAAACATGACCGCCCTTTTACTCCTCTGAGTTTGTTCCCAGGACTGGAAACTACTGGAAGCAAGAACAGAACTAACCTCCCTACAGCCACAGACAGAAGATAACACTGGAACAAACTTCGGCCTTCCGGCCTTCCTTCCGTTAAAACATCCCAGCTGCCCAGGGGCCACACAACAGCAACACCCCCTCCTTTTTTAAATCCAATTATAATCCAATAAAAGCTCAAAGCTCCAACCCCTCAATGCTGGTGTATATCTCTCCACACCATGCACCTCTCCTTTCTTGGAGAGTGGACAAAAACTTTATTCTCTACACTTTCTTCTATTTGTGAATTCTTTCACAGCCTGGGTCACCAACCACCCTAACACCTGGCACATAGTAATTAATTACTCAGAAGCTTTTATTGAATGAGTGATCTGATGTTCTTAATCATAGAGAAAAGTTGTCTGTATGCCAGTAAGGCATGTATATCAGCAGTTGGGGTTACCTAGAATATATCCCTCTCATAATGAAAACAGAACCAGTTCTAGGCCCCAAACATTTCCCGTTTTTAGAACCCAGCTGCTAAGGGCTATTCTTACCCACTTTTGGTATAAGGAGTAGAAAAGAGTTGTTAGGTCACAAACTATCCCTCCATATCTTATCCATGTGTTAATAACGCATCTAACTCACCAATCTCTCTCTCCATGCCCCATGGTTCTCTGGCCAGGGTTGGTGAGACTCATAGAGCTAAACTCAAATTTAGAAGATGAGTTTTAATACTGAGAGTTTAAAATATTAATTATATGGAGCACTGGGTACCTGGTAAACTGCACTTTTCTGATTGGTGAGTAAGACCAGGAGAAACTACAAACGAGAATCCAAGCATCTGTCAAACCAGAAAAGTCAGAGTTCATGCTGCCTATCACTACCAGAACCAATAAGTAGAGACAAGGATAGAATCTTTATGGGCGCTTTATTCAGATGCCAGCAGTCTCAGGAGACAGTGGGTTATCTACCCTCAAAAAACATCTTAAAATCTCATCTCAAGCTGATCTTTTTATAAAGAGAAGAAAGAGTATGTAAGAAGAGTGGAAAAAAAGATTAATTGGATGAGAGCTGCAGCAATTTTCCTAGTACTGCTTTATCTGTTGATCAACATTTCTTTTTTTTCCGTCATAGACATTCCCTCCCTGGAACACAATGGCTCAGATACCATCTCCAGACCCCCTGGAGTCACAGGGTCATGCATTCCAGTTGCTGGAATAACAGCTTTCCACATGCATTAATCACTTAAAGCCTATCAACTATGATTGAAGCTAAAATCTTTAACATTTGGGCTCCCCTGTCATCTGGACTGTTGTAAGAGGTAAGACTGGCACCCTTAATGAAGTAAAGATCTCTGCCAACCAAAATAAATAAATAAATAAATAAAAAACCTCCAGCACAAGACCCTCAGAATAAATAAACATCAATAAAGGGAAAAGAGCAGGGTATGTGGCAGAATGGACAGAAAGCCTCAAAAGCCTCTGTCATCCCTCATTCATTCATTCATTCGTGTGCTAAGGATTGTGGAAAATAAGAATGAAAAAGAGAATTTTGTTGTTAAGGATTTTGCCAATCAGGAATATAAAATGCCCACACATAGCTAGCACACAAGGAAGAAAGTAAAGATCCACCAGAGAGGTACCAAAAAAGTATGTTCAGAGACAGAAATCTCATATTTAGGAAGCTATTAGATACTCCTAACTGTAAAACATTATCAGGATTTTTTAAATATTAGAACATTAAGTCCTGACTGGTGTGGCTCAGTGAATTGAGTGCCAGCCTGTGAACCGAAAGGTTGCAGATTCAATTACCGGTAAGGGCAGTTGCTCGGTTGTGAGACAGATCCCCCATTGGGGGCATGCTAGAGGCAACCGATTAACGTGTCTCTCGCACATTGATGTTTCTTTCCCTCTTTCCCTTCCTTCCCCTCTCTCTAAAAATAAATAAATAAATGAAACCTTTAAAATTAAAAAATATTAGAACATTAAGAGAAAAAAAATCAATGCTAATTCTTGTACATCTTGCTAAAATGATATCTTCCATATTGCCTGATATATGTCTCATATTGTCTGTCATACTGTCCCAACATCAGGGCTGCTGGCCTCTCCTGGGGCAACACCATATTTTCCTATTACCAAGGAATGGAGAGCGGATGATGAAATATGTAATAGCATGAGCCTGCTGTCTGCCCACTCCTGTGTAGTCAACCACTTAATCCTCACAACATCCCCAAGGTTGGTACTGTTATATTTCCATTTCACAAATAAAACAGGCAGAGAAGTTAAGTGACTTGCCCAAGGTCACCCAGCAGGTAAGCAGCACAGGCAGGATTTAAATCCAAACTCTGTGGCCTTAGCCATTACAATACACTGCCTCTCAACTGAGAATTTGTGGTTAAATTTATCAGGACTTATATAGCTGCATGACAGGTGATTTTGGTCAACTTTCCCCTTTAAACACATCCATCTATTTAACACTATGCTTATTTATACACGACAAATATACATACACCATTATTGATCTAGTTTTGAAAATGGTATGGCTTTTCAGGACATAGTTTTCACAATCTTTAAGAGAAATTCTCCTTGTTAATCTGAAAAAAATCAAATGCCTGTGTCATGAGAAGTAGCGGTGGGCAGGCCTGGTTAAAGTGCAGTTTGAACTGGGGCTTGAAAGGCACCATTCCTCATAGGTCATCTCATGGCCTTAGGCAAATTGCTTAGCCTTGTTTATTTCTCCATCTGCAAAGTGGGTGTAAATGAAGTGATAAGGATTAGTTGGTATTAACCTTTTAAATTGCTAACTAAGCACAGGACTTGACAGAGTGAATGCTCAATAGACGTTGGCTTTCATTATTTAGATCCTGGGTTATTTCTATTTCCAGAATGCAAGCCCTCCAGTAGCCTCAGAAATGCTTTCTCTGTCCCAGAATCGCTATCAATCCCTTAAGCACATTTCTATTTCCCACAGAGCACAGTGACACTAGCAGAAGGCTTCCGTGGACCACAGCCTGAAGGTGGCCATGTAGCCTCGCTCAGGCCCCAGGCCCAGGAAGGAGGTAGGCTCTAGACTATGTCCGGGTGGCACCACAAAACTTAACCCAGATTTCTCGCTTGGGTGAACTCATTTGTTAGGGGAGAATCCCGGGCCCTGTCGGACAGGCTCGGCTGCAAAAGGAACGCGGACGCTGGGGCCAAGAGGAGGAGCTCACTCACCTGCCAAACCCAAGGGTAGGCACCCCTCCTTCACAGCATCCCTGGGGACTCCCCACATCCCACGTCCCCTTTGGTTGGCCACCGGGGACCGATCTGACAGTGCCAACAGAGTGAATTCCCCCACAATCTTCTGATATACATGCCCCCGATTTCTAAGAAGGGGCCAAGGGAGGATCCCCAAGCGCTTCACAAAGCCAGGTAAAGAGCTCCATCTCTGGCGCACATGTTGAGTCGCCTGAACCAGCTCCAAAGTCCGAGCGCCGCCGCCTCTCCCTCGCTGCCGACCGAGTGCTCCGCAGCCACGTGTGAGCGGGACCCAGGGCCGCAGCTCTGTGGCGCTCCCGCCCGCTCCCGTCGCCCCTTCCACTCACCAGGTGAAGAGTTTGCCTTTTATCCTGCGCAGCAGGCTGGCAACCGGGCCCCTCGCTCCCTGCGCCTGCGGCGGTGGGGCGCCGCGTCCCGCCGGCGAGGTTACCTCCATAGGGGCGCCTGCGGTCTCCAGCGCCCGGAACCCCCCGAAGTGCTGGGGCCCGGAAGACGGGAGGCGGCGCCTGTGCGCCGGCGGGGAATCAGATCGGCTCCAGTACCCGCGCTCCCGCGCTCGCTCTGTCCTCTCTCTGGCTTCTCCAGCAGGCTCCTTCTGCGGCAAATCATTAACTGTCAAGCCCCTAGGGCCAGACAAGCATACATTTGCAGATTATAACCTGGCACCTCCGAGGGAGCGGGAGGAGAAAGGGCACTTTTTTTTTTCCGCCTTAGCTGTCGAGCCTCAGTGTTGGGTGATACCCAATCTATACTTCAGGTTTTTATGATCCCTCATTAAAAAATCAGCAAATGAGGTAATACGAGGTTATGCCCGCGTGTCCTAACTTAAGAAGGCTTCATTTAGCAGCTGCCCTGAACTTTGCTAACTGGAAAGAACCGGCTGGCCGCTCCCTTGATCTCCCAGTCTCCCTCCCTCTGACTAGTTTAGAAAACATATTTTCCATCTAAAAGAACTGAAGAAGCTTTAGTTCTGTTTCTCTTCCTCGAAAAACATGAGTAAAATCTTGAAAGGATCCTGGAAACATGTCCTTGTGGTGTGTTTCCTCCCTTACGTTGTGTTCGGTTTGCCTTTCAGTGAGCCTGGGAGGTGCCCGCCAAGGGGAGGTGCCCGCCAAGGGGACGATGCCCACCCCTGGCTCTCAGCCAGGTTGCCCCGGGGCCTGGGCCACGCCTTCCTTCCCGTGCTTCCGCGGACCGCGAGGGACTAGCAGCCGGGGTCCAAAAGTTCCCCTCAACTGACAGGGCTTCCGTGGGCCCGGGAGACTCCCTGCTTCCTGAAAAAAGATCAGGAAGACAAAAGTAAAGCTTTCGGGGTCATTTTTACCCCCAACTACCTCCTTCCTTGAGCAAAGTGGGAGGGCATGGAGATGATGAAGAAGCATTAACAAATGAAACTTAAAATGGGTTGACAGTTCTGTGAGAAGATTCTAAGAAAAAAATAAATTTTGAAAAAATGAAATGCAGCTTTAGAAACCCCAAGTTTAGCAGCTGCAGCAATCCTAAATTCTAAGTGAAATGATTTTTTTTCTAATTGTTGAAGGGACATGAGGAATAAAACTGAAAATTAAGAACATGGTCATCCATAGAGGCATGACTGAGTAGCAAGTACGGTACAACCACATCACAAAACACTATGACAATATTAAAAAGAAGGAAAATGAGCTATACCAGGCCTTGAAAGGAACTTTCCCTAGGAGTAAAAAGGTAAGATGCAGGAAAGTATATTTAATATGACCTCATTTTTGTAAAACAAACAACCCATTGAACCTTGTGTATTGTCAATGTTGAATTTTACCTGAGCATTGCCCTCCTGGAAAACAGTAATGGTTAAGAAAACTTCTGTAGTAGGCAGTTAGCCAGGCTTGAGAAGAGGAGGACTGATAGGCCAAGCACGGAAGGTCACGAGGGTAGAAAGGCCCAGGAGCCTAGCACTGGCAATTATAAGGTGGGACCTCACCTCCAGGGTGACCTTTCTTCCCTAGCATATCGCTGGTCACAAAGGGGACTGAAAAATACCCTCCTATGATTCCCACACAAGACCTTGCATGACCACTCCTGTAAACATTAAGACCTAGAGATAACACCTAGTCATGTTTCAGTTCCAGGCCCAGAAAAACAGCAAGGCCAAGTGTGGCAACAGGGTGGCTAACATCAAGGCCAATCAGTGGAGACCAAATCTATGAAGGGACACACCCGCACACCTGGAAAGCTGATACTATTCCATTGAGATCCTCCTCTGAGATCCTCCTCTGAGATCCCCGCCCCCCTCAAGACCAAGAACCCAGCCTGAGGTCCTCTTTGCCTCTCTCTGTCTCTCTTTGTCTATCTGTCTGTCTGTCTGTCTGTCTCTCTCAAGCCCAAGTCTGTTGGAAGTGGCACACTGCAAAGAAACACCATTCCCCATGTGAGTCATATGAGACCCAGAGGTGTTCTCTGTTACCTAGGACAAGGCCAGACACGTGCCTCAAATTATTAGCTGAACTACCTATTCCCCTTGACCAATAGCAACAAAATGCTCCTTAACCAAACTGGTTAAATTCCTCTTCTTCCTCCAGACCTGGGAACTTGTATCCAGTGTGGCCTGAGCCAGCAGTAAGCCTTCCTTAATGGACCCTTTCTGTAAATGTGTTTGTCTCAGGGTAAAACTTTCTCTGATCTACCATGCAATCTAGCAACTCTTTCATTCCCCTTCCCCCAGGCAGGGAAGAATCTTCAACCTCCTATTGCAATAACATCCCCCTCCCACACACACACACACACTCCCCTTGCAATAATCCTTTCAAATAAAGTTTCTCCTCACCTAAATCAGGTTTGTTTTTTATTTGACAATATGTACGTGGTTAGCGAACATGGAGAATAGTGTTGGATACATGTCAACAGAAGCAATCCTTAGAAAGTTAAGGGATACAGAAAGAAGAAGAAAACCCTACTTAAAACACTCCAGCACGTCTGATGAGTGCCTTTTATGTAAAAGTGTGTATTTTGTATAAATATATGAGATTAAAAAAATGGAGTTAGATGTGGCAAGCTGAATAATGTCACCCCGAAAATATACAGCTCCTAATCCCTAGAACCTGAGAATGTTCTTTATACAGTAGTCTCTTCTTATTCATGGTTTCACTGTCCCCAGTTTCAGTTACCCATGGTCACCAAGGGTCCAAAAATCTTAAATGGAAAATTCCAGAAATGAACAATTCATAAATTTTAAATTGTGAATCATCCATTTGTCCTCTGTATCAGTGCTGTATATACTTAGTACCTATTCCTCATTTAGTTCTGTTATCAGATGGACTCTTGCTGTATCTCAGTGCTTCTCTTCAAGTAACACTTAGGTCAGTTAATCGCCCCAAAGGGCAAGAGTAATGATGCCAGCAACTCAGATATGCCAAAAAGAAGTCATAAAGTGCTTTCTTCAGGTGAAAAAGTATGTACATATAGAGGGGAAAAAAACACGGCACATGTAGGGTTTGGTACCCTCTGCAGTTTTAGGCATCCACTGGAGGTCTTGGAACACATCTCCTTGGCTAAGGGGGACTGCTGTATATAGCCAAAGGGACTTTGCAGATGTGATTACATTACTTGCCTACAGAGGGAGATTATCTGAGTTCTGTGATTGGCCTTAATGTAACCACAAGTGTCCTTGTAAGAAGGAAGGAAGCAGAGGGAGAAGGCGGTATGATAATGGAAGAGGAGGTTAGGGTGTTGCAATTTGAAGATGGAGGAGGTACCACTAGCCAAGGAATAAAGGCAGCCACTAGAGGCTCAGAGCCTTGAAAAGGGAGTAGCCCTCCCAATTTTAGCCTTAGCTGTAGCCTAGTAAAACTGATTTCAGACATCTGATCTCCAGAATTGTAAGAGAATACATTTGTTTTGTCATTATGTTAGTGGTAATTTGTTAGAGCAGCCATAGAAAACAAAAGCATATGTATATACACTAACATGTAGAGCTCATGATATACCATCGAGTGAAAAAAAAAAGTTGCAGAATAAGTGTATAACATGGTTCCATTTTCATAAAAACCACCAATTAAGAAACTAAATATCTTTGTGTGTGTGTGTGTGTGTATCTTTGTTTCCCTGTGTTTATATGAGCAACAAGAAGGGTGTGGAAGAATGCAGAGCAGGCTTTAGGTCATGGGAGTGGTGGGAATAGTGAGGAGAATAACAGAGGAAAAATGGCCTTATACATCTTCATTTTGTGTTCTTACTATGGGCATATTCTACTTCTGCAATTTGAAAAATATTCAGTTAAGATACATTACTATGTGGTTAAATCATGTTAGTCCTAATTCAAAACATGTTAGATTCAGCATATCGTCCCCACAGGAAAAAGGAGTTAGGAAATATAGTCTACCACCATATGTGGACTCTCAAGTTATAAACAAAGTTATAAGTAGTATTTTCTAAACAGAAAATCTCCCTCAAAAAATACCAATGGGCAGTTCTTACCACTTTTACTACCACTGCCCAGGTTCAAGCCACCATCACTGCTTAACTGGACTGCTGTGATAAACTCCCTCTCTGCCCAGCAGTTAGAGTAATGCTTTTAACATACAAGTCAGATCATGGCACGCTTCTGTTCAATACTGCCCTTTAAAATACTGTTGGAATAAAACTTAAAGTCCTTCCAATGACCTGTAAGAGAATAATTGATCTGGCCCTTGTTGCCTCTGTGACCTCATCTCTTTTAACTCCCCCTTGATCACTGTAATTCAACCACACCGGCCTTCATCTCAGCTCATCAAGCAGACCAGGTACACTCCTATCTCAAGGCGCCTGTAATGTCCTTCTCCCTGCCTGGAATGCTCTTCTCTCACGTGTCCTCATGACTTGCTCCTTTGCCTCCTTCAAGTCTCTGCTCAAATGTCCCCTTGTCAATGATGTATTTTTTTCAATAAAACATTTTGATCATCCTATTTAAATGGACAAATGCTATTCCCCTAGTACCTTACCAGTACTATTAACTCCCTCCTAGTTTTTTCTCCGCAGAACATTTCACCATCTGACATACTAAATATATTCTGAATTATTTGTTTATTGATCATTGTTTATGGTATCCCCATTAGAATATAAGCTTTATAAAGGCTCATTAATCTATTCCCTGTGCCTAAAACAATGCTTTGCACATAGTAAGCAACCGATAATTTTGTGGATTTTTTTTTTAAGTAGCAATGGTAGTAATGCTCTAGCATTGCTCCAAAATGAGTTCATCCCCCTACTGAAGATTATTGATCAGTCTACATTATTTTGGTATCAGGATTAGAATAAATTGAGTGGCTCCATAGGCACCAATCCACAAATTAACTGAAATTTACTGAAAAAATAAATTATTTAGACGTTGGAGATTTCAGAAGTTGTAATAACCTTCTTCTGATACATGCCAGAACATAGCTACCACTTATTAAGCACCTACTGTGCCAAATATTTTATAAACATTTTCAGTCCTGCTCCAGTTATCTACTGAATGTATCAATTCACCCAAAATTTTAGTGGCTTCAAACAACAATCGTTTTATCATCTTTTGTGGTGTCTGTGGGTCAGCAATTTGGAAGGTCTGGGCCAGGAGATCTGGCTCAAGGTCTTTCATGCAGTTGCAGTCAGAAGGTAGCTGAAGCTTGAAGTCCAGGGATGGGGGATAGTGGGGAGGGGTGTTAGGGCTGGAGCATCTAATGGCTGACCAGCAACTTTCTCTTCATTTAGTTCTCACAACCTGGTGACTTTAGGGAAGCTGGTCTGCTTACACGGAAGCTGGTTTCCACCACCCCACCATCCCCCAGCCCAAGCAAGTGTTGTAAGAAAAAAGACAAAATGTAGCTGATGTCTTTCAGCCAAAGACCATCTTGAATATACATGTAGTTAATAAGTTGAATTTATTACTCCTTGCAGTGAGGGAGAAAAAATCCCATGGGAGAACCATAGAATGTTTAAGTAAGAAGATGTTAGAAAGAACCTATTATAAAATTTGGGCTTTGGCTGAGTTATTTGAGGGAGGGTTTGAGGAAGGAGGGATGGATTCTCTCCAGATTGAATACTATCAAATTGGATGCAACTCTGATTGGTATTTCAATTATCTTACCTATATGGAGAGCAGACTAAGATGAGGATAAAACTGCCACTGGTGAAGAAGTAGCCCTCACTCATTTTGACCAAGAGAAGGAGAGCTGGTATTTTGTGGGTGGCACAGTGACCTTGTTTTATGCTTAGACAAAATTATGAACTGGTCTTGCTTTGTCTCATTTTATCATGATCTCAGAGCAATCTTGTGTGAGGATGGTACTCTTAAGATGTTCAAGAAGAAAAACATGTGGCCTAGCTGTAAGGGCCAGGTCAGCTTCCAAATGTTAGAGACTTTTTTTTCCCCTTAATAATACCTCTTTTCATTGCCTAGCCTCAGAAGTCACATAGCACCAGCTTTACCACAAGCACAAGCCCATCCAGATTCAAGCAAAGACCCTGTTATGGACTGAATGTTTGTGACCCTTCAAAATTCATATGTCAAAATCTAATTTCCAACGTGATGGTATTTGGAGGTGGGAACTTTGGGAAGTTATAGGGCATGAGAGTTGAACAAGCTGAGAAGCCAGAGAGCCAGCTCACTCTTTTTTCCACGATGTGAGGATAAAAGGAGAGGTTGGCAGTCTACCACCCAGAAGAGGGCTCTCACCAGAACCTGACCATGCTGTTGCCCAGATTTCAGATTTCCAACTTCCAGAATTGTGAAAAATAAATGTTTGTTGTTTAAGGCACACAGTCTATGGTAATTTGTTACAGCTGCTCCAATAAACTAAGACAACCCCCATGTTGCCGTGGAGTTGTGTCAGAGTCACATGGAAGGGAGCACAAGGGATAGAAGATATTGTTGCAGCCATGTTGAAAAATATAGTCTGCCACACATGCGTTCTAAAATGCTAGGCTTATTAGCACTTATTAATTTATTAGCACTATTTTTTTCAGGTGAGTAAACTAAAGCTAAGAAAGATTAAATAACATGCCCAAGATCTTCAGAATAGCAACTGGCTCTGAAATTGGGATCACCAAGCTCCCTCTCTAATTTAACTGACAAGCATTCCTGAGCCTCTTTCACAATAGCTTTATCTCCCTCTTTGTAAAAATAATCGTAAATGAACATACTTTCAAATCTCACAGTTGAACTCAATGAAGAAACAGAGTAGAATGGCGGTTACTAGGCACTGGGGAAAATGAGGAGATATTGGTCAAAGAGTACAGATTTCCAGTTATAAGATGAATATAGCATAATGACAACATTTAACAATACTGTATTATAAACTTGAAATTTGCTAAGAGAGTAGATCATAAACGTTCTCACCACACGCACACAAAAATGGTAACTATGTGAAGTGTTGGGAGAAAACCTGTTATTTGAAAAGATCCTGTTTGTAGCATCTATTAAATATATCTGTTGCCATTGTACTTGAGACTCACAAAGACAAATAGCTGTCTTGTACCAGCTAAAAGTCCTCACTTCTGTTTCAGAGGTGTTCCAAGAATCTCAGTGTCTATCTGTCTTCAATTTGAATTACCAAAAGTATGCAAGGTACCAAAAATGAGAATGTCAGGATTATTTGTCATTAAGCAGACTAAATCAATAATACTGTGTTTAGATGGCAACTTTGTTTGAAGAATCCACATTATCACCATTGTCTTATTATAGATCATATTACAAATCAATCAACTAGTATCGGTTGGAAGCATATATGTATGCATCACAGTTCTAGATAACCAGTGGTATTTAAGACATGAAAGATGCTTTTACCCTTCCTCTCATCTTTCCATTATAATTTCTTCTTTGTCCATGAGTTAGTATATACCTTAATTTCTAAGCATAAGATTTTTGAGTTATTTTTTTCTACAATTGATTTCTAACTTAATTGCATGATAATATAGTCTAAATGGTACCAACACTTTGAAATTTGCCAAGACTAGCTTTAAGACCTAGTACATGGTCAACTTTCTTTTTTTTTTTTTTTTCCTCCGTTATATGATACTACCTGTTTCTCCCTTGCTTCCTTTAGGATTCTCTGTTTGTCTTTGATATTTGCCATTTTAATGATGATGTATCTTGGAGTGGGCCCCATTAGGTTCCTCTTGAATGGTACCCTCTGTGCTTCCTGGACTTATGTAACTTTTTCTCTCCTCAAATTAGAGAAATTTCCCATCCTTACTTTTTCAAACAGGTTCTCTATCCCTTCCTCATCCTCTTCTCCTTCTGGTATCCCTATTACATGGATATTATTATGTTTCAGGTTGTCCTGTATTTCCCTAAATGTCTCTTCATTCTTTTTGAGTCTTTTTTCATTTTCTTGCTCTTTCTGGGAGCTTTTTTCTACCTTGTCCTCCAGCTTACTGATTTGATCCTCAGGTTCGCCTAGCCTGCTTTTGATTCCTTCTAATGTATTCTTCAATTCAGAAATTGTATTCTTCATTTCCTCTTGTCTCTTATTGATAGTTTCTATGTCCTTTTTCATGCTGATAAAGTTTGCAGTAAGTTCTTTGTAGTTTCCCGGTAGTTTTTGGTAATTCTCTCTGAGCTTGCTGAGCTCATTGAGCTTCCTTAGAACCATTGTTTGGAACTCAATATCTGAGAGTTTATTTGCCTCTATTTCATTTAGTTCTCTTTCTGGGGATTCCTGCTTCCCCTTTGACTGGGGGGTGTTTCTTTGTCTTCCCATTTTTTGTGAGACTTTTCTTTTAGACCTAGTACATGGTCAATTTTCATAAATGTTTCATGTGTGTTTAAAATAATATGTATTCTCTAATGTTCTAATACATCCATTAGATCAAGCTTAATAATGGTGCTCTTCAAATATTCCATCTCATACTGATTTTTTTCTGTTTGATCTATCAATTATTGAAACATTTGTTAAACCAGTGATTCTAAAAATGTGGCTCTAGAACCATAAACATCAACAGCACTAGAGAACTTGGTAGAAGTGGAAATTTCAAGACTCCACCTTCAGCCGATTAAGTCAGAAATTCTAGAGGTGGGGGCAACAACCATGTTTTAACAAGCCTTCCATGGGTTGTGATGCATACTAAACTCTGAAAACCAGTCCATTAAACAATTCCTCTGTGATGGGGGCTTTGTTCGTTTGTCCTTGTAGATTTGCCAACATTTACTTTGTATATTTTAATTTTTTCTTGTTAAGTATATAGTACTTTTACATTGTTATTGCCCTGGCTGGTGTGGCTCAGTTGGTTGGAGTGTCATCCTGTAGCTAAAGGATTTCGGGTTCAATTTCCAGTCAAGGCACATACCTGAGTGGCAAGTTTGATCTTTAGTCCAGGCACATACAGAAGGCAACCAATTGATGTTTCTCTCTCTCCCTTCCTCTCTCTCTAAAAGCAATAAAAATATGCCCTCAAGTGAGGACAAAAAAATAAATTGTTACTTATTTTTAATGACTTGAATATGTTATCATTATGAAATGACTCTCTTTATCTATAGCAATACTTTTTGTCATAGAGTCAGTTTTTCCTGATACTAGAATATCAGCATCTTCTCTAGCTTTTTTTTTTTTTTTTATGTACTTAGTATTGACCTGGGGTGTTTTTACCTCATTCTTTGCCTTTCAATATGTCTGTATAATAATGATGTTTATATATCTCTTAAAATAGCATATAGCTGGATTTTGTTTTAATTTTCAATCTAACAATCTTTGACTTTTCATTGAAGTTTTGTCTATTTACCTATAGAGTGATTACTGTAATATTTGGATTTATTTATACTGAAATACTATGTGTTTTCCACTTATCTCTCTTAATGGTATTTTCTTGCCTTCCTTTGGATTGGCTACATTTTTTCTCCTCTACTTATTTGAAAGTTATACACACCATGTCTATTCTTTTATGGTTGCCTTAGCTATCCTAACATGCAAACTTAACAAAGTTACAATTTGTCTTTATTCTCTTCCTAAATAACACAAGAACCTTAGAATACTTTAACTCTAATAACTCCTCCAATTTATATGCTATTGTCTAGTAATTTAATTCTAGTTTGCTTTTTCTCTCCCACAAAGTAGATAAGTTTATTATTTTTTCATGCAGTTGATTGCTTAGACATACCTAGGGTCAGATTCATGGGGGTGTGACCTGTGCAGTCACATATGACACCTGCTCAGAAGGGACCCAATCTTGATATCATACTCTGCTGTTGCTATCTTGAAATTCTTAATACTTTTTTTTTATAAGAGCCCCTGCCTTTTTGGTACCTTCTAGTGAGATCCAAAGGTTATGTAGCCAGATTTCCCATTGGGAATTTATTTTCTTTCTACTTGCATTAGATTTTTAGAACTCTCCAGAGGATCTCTTTTGATGATAAAGTCTATTTTTGTTTCTCTGAAAATATCTTTATTTTACCCTCCTTGTTTTTTTAGGATAGCTTTGGTGAGTATGAAACTTTAGATTGACTAATATTTTCTCCCACTGCCTTCACTTTCTGTCTTCACTGTTGCAGTTGAGTCACCCAGACATCTAATTACCATTTCTTTGTAGGGGTTCTGACTCTTTCACTGCAGCTTCTTCCTAACTTGTCTTTTTTGTGGAAGGAGGAGGAATTTATACATGTCATTATGATGTGTCTAGATTTTTTGCTTGAGATTTGTTTGGCTTTGTTGGACTCCCTGTATCTAAAGATATCTTTCAATAATTAAAAAAATATCTAGCCATTATCTGTTTGGATACTGCCCTTTTTCTATTCTCTCAATTATTTTCTATAAGCGGAACCTAACCAACAATGCAAAGATGCAAGAAAAATATGACCAGCAACACTGAAAGGAAAAGAAATCAACAGAGGCAAGAGGGAAGGGGGGGGCAGGGAAAGGGAAGGGAAGGGGAAAGTCAAGGAACATATAGCAAGGACTCATGGACAAAACCAAAGGGGAAGAGCTGAGGGAGGGAAGGTGGGAGGGGGCAAGGGAAAGAGGTGGGGGGGGGGGGAGGCAGAGACAAATGTATTTAAAAAGTAAATAAATTTAAAAAAAATTAAGAATCCAAAACTAACCAGGATATAAACAAAAACAAAAAACAAAACAAAAAAAAAAAACACCTTTTAAACATAGATCATTCTCTCTCTCGTTGTTTTTGTTTTTTTTTAAGAGAGGGAAAAGGAGGGAGAAAGAGAAGGAGAGAAACATCAATGTGTGGTTGCCTATTAGGCACCTGGCCTGCAACCCAGGCATGTGTCCTGACTGGAAATCAAACCAGCAACCCTTTGGTTCTTAGGCTGGCACTGAATCCACTGAGCCACACCAGCCAGGGCAGATCAGACATTCGTATTCTCTCCCTCATATCTCTTAATTTCTTTCACATTTTCCATATCTTTGTCTCTGAACTTATTCTGGGTAATTACTTCAAATCTATCTTCTCTTTTTAATTGTGTTTTAATGGTGGTTTAAACCAGTTTTGAGATTTTCATTTAAATTATGTATAGAGGTTATTTTGTGAATCTATTTGTTTCCTCCTCTTATTTTCAAGCTTCACTCTTACTTTTTTAAACACAGGATACAAAGTTATTTTAAAATATGTCTTAAAATGCCAAAAGCTGAAATTTTTATAGGCCTTTTTCTGCTGTTCATTGATTCTATCTTTTCTCACTAATGATGGCTTTTTTCTTTGAACTGTTCTTCCCTTTGAAATATTGTCTGTGAATAATATTTTTAATATATTTTACTGATTATGCTATTACAGTTATCACAATATTCCCCCATTTGCCTTCCTCTGCCCCATACCCCCATTCCCTCCAGCAATCCCCCCACTTAGTTAATATCCATAGGTCATGCATGTAACTTCTTTGGCTTCTCCATTTCCTATATTTTTTCTTGACATCCCCCCGTCTATTTTGCTCCTACCAATTTATGCTTCTTAATGCCTGCACTTCCCCCCACACCCGCCATTGTCCCCCTTCCCCTCCCAGCTGATAATCCTCCAAATGATCTCCATGTCTATGATTCTGTTTCTGTTCTGGTTGTTTGCTTAGTTCATTTTTTAGATTCAGTTGTTGATAGTTGCGAATTTGTTGCCATTTTAATGTTCATAGCTTTGATCTTCTTTTTCTTAAATAAGTCCCCTTAACCTTTCATATAACAATGCCTTGGTGATGATGAACTCCTCTAGCTTTACTGTGTCTGGAAAGCACTTTATTTACCCTTCAATTCTAAATGATAGCTTTGCTGGATAGAGTAATCTAGGTTATAATTCCTTATTTTCATCACTTTCAATATTCTTGCCAGTCCCCTCTACCTTGAAGAGTTTCTTTTAAGAAATCTGCTGACAGTCTTATGGGAAGTCCTTTGTAGATAACTTTCTTCTTTTCTCTTGCTGCTTTTAAGATTCTCTCTTTAACTTCTGGCATTTTAATTATGATGTGTCTTGGTGTGGTCCTCTTTGGGTCCTGGACCTGTATGTGTACTTCTTCCACCAAATTAAGAAAGTTTCCTTTCATTATTTTTTCAAATAAGTTTTCAATTTCTTGCTCCTCCTCTTCCTTCTGGCACCCCTATGATTTAGATGTTGGTACATACAGAGATGTCCCAGAGGCTCCTTAGACTATCCTCATTTTTTTAAATTCTTTTTTCCTCTTGCTGTTCTGATTGAATGCTTCTTTCTTCCTTATGTTTCAAATCGTTGATTTGAATCCTGGCTTTATCCCCTCCATTGGTGGTCTCCTTTAGATTGTTTTCTATTTCACTTAATGTAACCTTCATTTCTGCCTGGGTCTTTTTTATGCTATTGTCATACTTGAGTTCTTTGAGCACCCTGATAACAAGTGTTTTTGAACTCTGCATCTGATAGGTTGGTTATCTTCATTTCATTTAGTTCTTTTTCTGGAGTTTTGTTCTGTTCTTTCTTTGGGCCATGTTTCTCTCCTAAATTTGGCAGCCTCCTTGTATTTGTTTCTGTGTATTAGGTAGAGCTGCTTTGATGCCCTATCTTAGTAGTATGGCCTATTGTAGAAAAGGCACCTGTAAATTGTGTGTGGCAGAGCCTTAGGTAATCAGCAGGGCAGGGCAAACTGTTTCACTGGTTTTTGGTCCTGTGAGGGAGAAAGGCTCAGAGAGAGGACAATGCCACTGCCTCCTTCTGAAGGTTTGCCCAGGAGGAAGCTGTCTTCTGGCACTCAACCTGTTTCCAGCCCTTCACTTTCTCCCAGTATACTACTGGTGCTCTTCCAGCTATTGTCCTGGTGCTGAATCCCAAAGGGGGTGGGTCTGCCTAAGTCCTAAGTCCCTGTGGGCCCTTTAAGAGGCGTCTCCTGCAAATCAGGCAGTTTCTTCTGCTGCCTCAATCGCCATTGATTTTTAGGGCCAGACGTTATGGGAATTTATCTCCCTGGTGCTGGAACCCTGGACTGTGTGGTCTGAGATGGGATTCCTCACTCCTGAGGTATCCCTCCCAATTTTTATCATCCACATGTGAATGCGGGACTGCCTGTTCTGCCACCTCTCCACATCTTCACATCTCTCTGCCTGTCTCCACATCTCTGTCCCTCCTACCAGTCTGGATAAATGTGGCTTTTTAAATCCTTCATTGTCAGATTTCTATACAACTCAAATTTCTCATGGTTCTGGGTGATATTTGTTTTGTGGTCTAGTTGTAATTTTTTCCATAGTTTGCGTGGAGGTGAATCGTGTTTACCTATGCCTCCATCTTGACCAGAAGTATCTGGATATATTGATGCCTAGATTGGAGCTCCCAAACTGGGATCACTTTAAATTAAAATCTATATTAGAGATTTTTTGAGTTACATCACTAACATTATTTAGAGCTGTAAAACTCATAAGGGCTGGTTTATGTTATTGAGGACTTACAAGAGCTTTAATTTCATAATTTGTGGCCCAATATTTGGATTTTTACAGCCCATGCTCTGAAGCTGCTTGCAGAGCATAATGTTGCCCTTTTGGGCTCTGGTTCTGCCTGCAGAGCCAGCAGCCCTGCTGTGCTGATTGTACTGTTTGATAATTTGTACTCCTTGCATTGTTGTTAAATAATACTCACTGTACTATGATGATGATCAAAGACAGCCTTTTTGTTCTACAGGCCTGGACGGAAACTAGGACTTGATAATTGTTTAATCACATATTACCCATTGTTCTCACCTTAAAACCTCACTTGCTTGATCACTGAAATCAGCCAACCACTGAAAGTCCAGTTGGCCCCACCAGTCAGAAAACATATCATGTAAGTTTATGGCCTTTTTCCCCCTAGGAACCTATCTCTTTGATCATTTGCTCCTTGCAACTCTTGCCTTTATTAATGATTCCCTATCTCCTCCATTTTTTAACATATTCTCAGCTCATACCAAGAGACTATGTTTTCCAATTTGAAAATCATTATCCGAATAAACTATCTTTAATTTTTTTCTTAAAAAAAGGTTATCTCTGGGCTTTTGTTTATATTATAAATCTTCAAAGGATATTTTTCACGTCACCCGAGTCTCAGTTTCAAGACAGGCAACTCTCTTCTCTGATTCCTTCAGCTAATGGGATTTATTTTTCTTCCACTCTTATTTTTCAAGTATAGTTCTCTGGGCCCCCAGCTTTATACACAAGGTGTATTACTGGGCCCCTCATTTTAGGCATTCCTTGATCCTTAGCATCTGCTCTAAAAGAGGTAACTCCAAATAGTCTTCAAGCAGAGGCTCATATTTTTCAAGATTTAACAAAATCTTCAGGGTAAAAACTGGCTTTAGCATCTTAATTCCCAGGATCTCTGAGTTCACTTTGTTAAGAGGCCTCTGCAGAGGTGTTATTTTCTTACCAGCTCAGCAATGGATTTTATGATTTTGTATTCTTTGTTTTATTTATTTAATTTGTAGGGCCATTTAGGGTCTCTAATTGACAACAGTGCCTGAAATGGAACACTGTATTTATTTAATCTATAATATGAAACCATTAGAATAGTTTAAGGAAAAAAAATAGCAACAGACTTGGGGAAGATATTCACAATATACATATGTATCTGAAAAAAAAAAACTCATATCCAAAATAAATTAAAAACTCCTACAAATCCAGAAGAAAAAGATAACCCAAGTGAAGAGTGGGCAAAATACTTTTACTGGCACTTCACAAGATAGGATATCCAAATGACCCACAAATATAAAATATCATCATTATTCATTAAGGAAATGCAAATATACTCCACTACAGATCCAACAGAACTGCTAACTTTTTAAAACACCACCACCACCAAACATTAATGAGGATGTAGAACTACTGAAATACTCATATACTGCTGCTGGGAATATGAGTAAATACAACCGCTTTAGAAAACTACAAGGGAGGACCCTAAGAAAACTGGAATTATCTTCTAGAGGGCAGGCCTCTTGTAGTACAGGTTTCCTGTCTAGATGTATATTCTAGGAATCCATTTGTATCAGTATACCAGCTAGCATTGTTGTGAGAGGCTGTGTTTGGCTTCATTGAATTTTTTTTTTTTTTGAAGACTCAACACATTTGCCCATTTCATGATGGGTGATTTACGAGTGCACCTGCCTACACGACACTGAGTGTTCAGTAGTTTTTGACCAAAAACAGCATGACCCCATGCCCCAACCTCCCTATTCACCAGATCTCACCTCGAGAGCCTTTTTTGTTTGTTTCCCTAGATGAAAAAAAGTCCTCAAAGAGAAACATTTTTCCAATATAGAAGAGGTGAAACAAAAAACTGCAGAAGCACTAAAAGGCATCAAAATCAACAAGTTCAAAAACTGTTTTGAGCAGTGGAAAACAACAGCTCGACAGGTATATCACATCAAATGGAGATTACTTTGAAATGTAAACATATAAGAATAAACAAACAATGTTTTATAAATAAATTCTGGGTTTTTTGGCGATCTCCCCTCATATATCTGCTAAAGCTGAACATGTGCATACCCCAATTCTAGTGTAAACCCAAGGGAAAATGAATACATGTTTGCATCAATGACATATATAAGGATGTTCATAGCATCTTTATCAATAATATCCCTATAATATAATGATATAATAAGAAATACATATTTGGTCCCAGTTCCTAGCACAGAGCTCCTAAAATTCTTAAAACTTCCTGAGTGAAGGGATTAGAGGAACATCTTTTGTTATTTAGACCATATCTGAGTTTATGCTAATTTGATGAATCTTGGAACATAGGGTCTGGCTGTTAGAGAGATCAACAGCTTGATTAGAAAGCTGGAACCCTTAGCTTTAACCTCTGACTTCCAGGGAGCAGAGAGAATCTGAAAGATCAGTATATGGCCAACGGATATTGATTTAATCAACTATAACTCCATAATAGAATCTCCATAGAACTAAAAGAGTAAGGTTCCAGCCTGGTGATTACAAGAAGGTTCTTGGAAGGCCATGCACCCAGAGGGCATGGAAGCTCTGTGCCCACCCACTGTTCATACCTTCCCCTATGCATCTTGTCTGTTTGGCTATTCCTGAGTCTTATCTTTCATAACAAATATCTTTTATTTTTATAACAAATAAAAAAAGAGTAAGTAAACTCTTTTTTCTGAGTTTTGTGAACTCTTCTAGTAAATTATAAAACCTGAGGAGGGCATGGGAACTCCTTGACTTTAAAGCCGGCTAGTCAGAAGTATAGGTAGCCCAGGCTTGCCGTTGGCATCTGAAGTGTGGGAAGTCTTGTGAGACTGAGCCAGTAATCTGTGCGATCTGTACTAACTCCAGATAGTGAGTATCAGAATTGAATTCAACTGTAGGATGCCCAGTGGGTGTCTGGAGAGTGGTAGAATTGGTCATTGGTATGGAAAATCTACACATTTGGTGTTAGAAGTGTTCTGTGGCTTAGAAGTGTTCTCGAACTTCCTAACTGGAAAACACATAAATGTCCATCAACGGTAGAGTATATAAATATCTACAATGACATATTATACTGCATTGGAGGGAAAAAAACGTGCTGATATGTGAAACAGTATGGGATGAATTTCATAGATGTATATGGAGTGAAAAAAGCCTGAACTACTCTGTGTTTTCATTTGTATGTATTTCAAGAAGTTCAAAAAACTAAAACTAGTATATTATAGTAGGAATCAGAATAGTGGTTACTTTTGGTGTTATGGGTTGAATTGTGTCCCTGTCCCCAAAAAATATGTTGAAGTCCTAAGTCAGGTACCTGTGAATGTGACCTTATGTGGAAATAGAGTCTTTGAAGATGTAATCAAGTTGGATGAGGTCATACAGAATTATGGTGGGCCCTAATCCAATGACTGATGTCCTTAGAAGAGGGAAATTTGGACACAGAAACATGGAGAATGACATCTGAGGAGGACAACAGAGATTAGAATGATACAGCTACAGGACAAGGAACTCCCAAGGACTGCTGGCAACCACCAGAAGCTAAAAGAGAGAGAGGATCAGATTCTCCTCCAGAGCCTCAAAAAGGAACCAACCTTACCAATAACCCTGAACTTTTAGCTTCCAGAAGTGCAAAAGAATAAATTTCTGTAGGTTAAGGCACCCAGTTTGAGGTAATCTGTTATGACAGCCCTAGGAAATTAAAACACCATAGTGGATACCAACTGGGAGAGAACATGAAGAAGCCCTCTGGGTTACTAAAATATGTTTGTATCTTGATCTCAGTAGTGGTTATATGGTGTAGACATACATAAAAATTCACAGAGCTAGAATTTTATGTATGTAAAATAAAATAGAGTAAAATGAGGGTGCAGAGATTGTCTCTATATGCCTCCAGACCTAAACATTCTTAATAAGAGCTTTTGTTTTAGTAAAGAACACAAATCATAAAGGAAACCAGCTAAAATTTCAGGCCAGGTCTCACAGAGTAACATCACCCAAGCGAAGAAAGAGCAGCTTCAGGTCCAAACACTGAGATGATACCACATAGAGACATACTTCATTCTAATTTTTTCAGTCAGCGTTCAGTTGTAAAAAAACAGTAACTAGAAACTCTTTTAAACATAAAAAGATATAAATGAGAGACTTAGGTGCTTACAAAGAAAACATTTGGAATGCCTGGAGAAGCAGACACTAGTCAGGTCTCCTGGGATGACGTCAAGAAAGAACAACACCCTAGAACTAGCCCACCAGAGGAACCACAGCCTCTGCCACAGTCAGGAAGGTGGAGAATCTGAGGCTGCCTCTGGGACACAGTGTGGAAACCGTAATGGATCACAAAGTCCCTGCTGCCAGACATGGTGATTTTTGAGCTCACTTTGTGCCTGTCAGGTGCCCAACACCTTGCCTCTTGCTACCAGCAAAGCTAAAAAATGAAGAAAAAAACCAAGACTGCCAGTATAGTTGGCAGCAGATAAGTCTAAAAGTAACAGACAGATAGACTTTGTCTCATTCCCACCTTTAAAACATAACAAATGCATAGAATTTGTGGAAACTCTATCACAACAATAATTATAAATACAAAAGAGTCTTAAAAGTGCAGTTTGTAACTTTTCAGACTCTGAAGTACACAAAGGAAAAGTGGAAGGCACTGGAAATGGAGTTGAATTATGAATTATGTTCCCCATAATTCAGCCATTTGGCTACTCCATAGCCCTACATAAACTTGTAAACAATGGAAAGAGCAAAAACAACCTGCTCCTTCCTAATATGATGAAATTTCCCTTCCTAATAAAAAGACATGTACAATTCTCTCACAAGAAGGGTATAGTCAGATGCTCAAGAATCACTGCATCTACCTCTGGGTGATGTCATTTTTCATCTTGCTCAGTTGCAATCCTGCCATCATGTTCTGTAAGCAATGGGCTAAATCACAAAGTTAACTACCAACAACACAACCTACACAAATATGGAAAAAGGAAGAAGAAAAAACAATGAAAATTGGTTCAGGTATATAAATATTATACCCAAGACAAGGACATGAGCACATGTATTTATTTGGGTGCTGATCCCACGAAGGAAGAATAAAAGAGTGGGGTGCATGACACCCGAAAAGAAGAAATATAATAAAATAGCCATTATTTGCCTCGTTACTACTGGAGGCAACTGGAGCTGATTCTACTGGGAATCCTCTGAGGAACAGATCAAATGCAACTCCAAGGTGTCCCTCTGAAGCATGAAAGTGGGCATTTATCCATCGATTCCAATTCCCCAGGGTAGAGAATTGCCCCTGGGCATTAATGTCTCTCCCTTTCTAGGCTGCCCTTTGCATGGGCTGGGCAAACTCCCACAACTTCAGAGAAAGCCCTGAGCAGGAGAACAGAGAAATACTTGAAGGGAAACAATGCCAGCAAGCAAAGAAATTGTCTACCAGGGGAACTGTTCACAACTGCCACTGAAATCAGAGAACACCAGAGGTGCCTGCTGCGATATGTAATATCAAAAGGAAAGAAATCTGGGTTGCTACTACAGGTCATATTCCTGTTACAGGTAATAAAGCCATAGTTGGTATTTATAGTTTTCTTCTTCATTACTCATTCCATGTTCCCTTTGCCCTCTGTTAGAAGTTCAGCTGGTTCGGGTCTTACCTGGTAGGATGATCCAAACTAATAGGTTGTTAAGGTCTTGACTCTGGAGTTATGTTTTCTGGGTTTGAAGCCCAGCTTTGCCATTTATTAATTCTGTGACCTTGGTTAAGTTATTTAATCTCTCTGTGCCTCAATATGCTCGTCTGTAAAAGGTAATGAAAATGTCTCCATCATAAGGTGATTGTGAGAATTAGATGGGTTGATATATGTGAAATGCTTAGAACAGTAGGTAGCACATAATCAGTGCCATCTAAGTACAAGATTTTATTTATTTCCTGAGAAGTCCTGCCTGCATTAGGTAGCTTAGTTTTCCATTAAACTGTACCACTGACATGGCACAAAAGAGGCAACCCAGAGGACTTCCTAGATTCCAGAAAAACTCTTTTTTTCTCCCCTATAGTGCTAGCAGCAACCCTACATCCCTTTGATGATAAAGAACATTCATTTCAGAAAGTGTAGTGACTTTTTATTGGCCAATAGTGAGTAGTTAGACACTGGACTGCTCTTCAAAACAACCCAAAGTCACCACCCATGCTCAACAGTAGAAGTTACAGAGAGGTGACCTCTACCTCACCTCTACCTTTCACATTTTGATCATATACATCTTGCAAGAACCTAGCTGTGGTAAATATTTTTCATGTATTTAACAGGTAGAGACACCTTCTGAAATACTTATAGGTACAGATAAATGGCATCTTAGATTTGTTTTTAAAAATTCCAACAAAAAAAGGTGGCAGGGATAGACAGAACAAGACTGGCAAAATGTTGATAACTGTTGAAGCTGGATCATGCATGGATATGCAGGGTCCAAAATACTAGTCTTCCTACTTTTGTAAATGTTTGAAAATGTCCAATACTTGCCTGGCAGGGGAGATATCATGGTCATGAAAATGTCCTTACTAAAGTGTTTGTTTTTTTTTAAAACACAGCCACAAAAGAATCTGGAAATCTCATTTTTTTGCATTTCTAGCCTTTACTAACCAGGAAAGCTCATTGGAAGGAAATCAAGTGCTAGAAAAGAAGGATGAAGATCAAGTGCTAAGCCATGATGTTGTCACATAAACACAAAAGAGTCGATACATAATTTAGGAAGCCTTTGTCCTGCAAGAGATGCCATCTCTCCAGTAACTGGAATATTTATCTATGTGAAAGATAATAACTCTACCTTGGATAGTGCTGAAGGTTATAACTTTCTCAGTTATTTAAGGACTAGAATTGTAGTCTAAGCACAGTGTTTATCAGCAATAAACACAGGTGGTGTCCACTGCAGGAGATAAATAATTAATGCATTGATTCTTCTTGGTTTTGCTCTCAAAGCCAATGAACTTTGGGGAATGCCTTACTGTAGCCCTATTTATACTTATATCATTCTCATTGGAGAATAACTCAGGTGCCTGTATTGAAAAATGTCAAAAGGAAAGAAATTAAGGAGAAAAATGCATAAGGAAGCTACTTTCACTATGTAGAGTTATTCCACATAAAACCTACTTTGTACATTATCGCATTATTGTTCAAATACTGAAGTTATTTTGAAAAAATTCTAAGCCGAAGTAAAAAGGGAAAAGATTTGAACATTTAAGATGTAATGGAACATCATTTAAAGTACTGTTGTTGAAAAGTAAGAGGGTAAGCACTTGAGAAATTTGGGCATATAGCACTGAGTGCATATAAAGAGGATATTTTAAGCTCAAGAACGAACTAAAAGTCTTATTGAACTGCTGACAGTTTTGAAAAATATTGAAAAACTATAGTAGCACAAAGAATTAAAAAGGCAGCTATAGTACCGTCCTATATCAATTGCATAGACACTGTCCCCTAATGTTTCTTACAATTATCCTCACAAGCTCAACCCACTTGTCAGCAAAAATTAAATGGCAGAGTTATAGTGCTATTATTACTGAAATGCTCCCCACTTTTACAAAACACTCTTCAAGATATTTACTAATGCACTACACTGTGTTATAAATAATTAAAATCAAACAAATTCAAAACATCTAAATAATTTAAACACTTTGTAAATCAGCTAAGAATATTTTGAGGTTTAATATATTTGATTTTCATGCTTTGATTTACTTGTTTTCTTATTATCAGGTAAAATTAATAAAACAGTTAAACTTTTAACTCATATATGACAAATAACATCACATACACTGTCCTGCAAAACTCAATTATTAGAAAGCAAACTTCAATGCATCAACAAAAAGGAGTTATAAAGTTTGACATCTGAGTGGATTTCCACAAGTCATGAGTGTCCCATGTTCAAATAGCAGCACTATCTCCCAGTGAGGATGCATTTCACAGACCATATGTCCCAGTTTTGGTTTAATGTATACAATCCTTAGGCTCAAGACATTAGTGTGTATATATATATAAATATAGATATGTGTCCTTGGCATCAAGAAATTAGCACTTTAATGATGAAATACAGAATGTATAAAAAAGTTAACTGACAAAATTAGACACTAAATATCAAGTACCATAAATTCCACATGGATTCAGGATTAGGTGAGATGTTTCCAGGATAAGAGAAAACTTCCTGGGGAAAAAAATACCCTTTTTTCCTGAGCTTTAATTCATGGTGGTTCTTTTAAATTTAGGACCTTGGACAGGTGACAATTTAGAGAGCATTTGGAAGCAAGGTAAAAAGTGGAGTATTGCGTGTGACTGTGAAAGAATAAGCAGAAGAGCCTGGCTATGAAAGGAGATTTCTTTCCCTTTTTTTTTTTTTTAAAAAAAAGGTTTTATTTATTTATTTTTAGAGAGAGGGGAAAGGAAGAAGAAAGAGAGGGAAAGAAACATCAATGTGTGGTTGCCTCTTGCACAGCCCCTACTGGGCAACTGGCCTGCAACCCAGGCAAGTGCCCTGACTGGGAATCCAACCGGCAACCCTTTGCTTCACAGTTCAGCACTCAATCCACTGAGCTACACCAGCCAGGGCTTTAATAGAGGATTTCTTGATAAGAAACAGAAGAAGATAAGGAAAGAAAGGTAGGTAGATTGGGACCAAATTATTAAGGGACTTAAAGTTCAGTCTGCTAGTTTCAGTTTCATTCTATGGACCATCATTAGCTTTTTGAGCAGTAGAGTAGTACTAAGAAGATTGCTCATGTAGAATAAACTTAAAAGAAAGGATTCTGAAGGTAGGGAGAGCCAATAGAAGGTAATTATTGCAGCACCACATTCGGTAATAGGGTCCACTTGAGTAGCGGTGGTAGGAATACAAGTGAAAAAATCAAAACAAAAGTATCTACAGAATCTATAGAACTTGGTAATTTCTTCACAAGGAAGAGTAAGAGATTAAAGATAACACGAAGATTTTGAGAGTGATCAAGAGAATGATGGCACTATTGACCAAGAAAGGGAAATCAGGAGGATTCAGTTTGTGAAGAACACAATGTTTGATTTTCAAACATGCTGCACTTCAAGGAGCAACTAAGCTTTCATCACATTTGGGCTTGTTTAAGATATGTGGAGAAGACAATGCTAGAGGAAGACATTTGGGATTCTTTTCCCTAGAAATGGTAGCTGAAACAATGAAACTAAATTTGAGGATGAGAATATAAATAAGGAAAAACAGAACCAACCCAGCAAATGCCCTCACTTAGAGGATGGAAAAGAAGAAAGGAGAGAGGCTATTGTGACGGTCAAAACATGTAATAGATGTCAATTCAGAAAATGAAAATATTTAACATGAATGACAATAATGATTATTATCCTAGAAGATTATTTCTCAATTATTCAAGAAAATATAAGCTATTGGGGAGTAGAGTCCAGCCAAGATGTAGTTGTAGGTAGAAACAATTCACTTCCTCATGCAACCAAAAGAAAGATAACAACCAATTTAAAAACAAAAACAATCAGAACCTCCAGAAAATCAAACTGCATGGAAATCCCACAACTAAGGAGTTAAAGAAATATTCATCCAGACTGACAATGTCACAACTCAGTAAAGAGGGTTGCCCTACCCTGATGAATACCTAAGGCTCTGCCCCTTACAATGTAGCAGGTGTGCCAAGACAAAGAAATATGGCCCAAATGAAAGAACAGATCAAAACTCCAGAAAAAAATACAATTAAGTGAGAAAGAGATAGTCAACCCATCAGATGCACAGTTCAAAATTACTGATAACCAGGATGTTCACAGAAATGGCTGAGTAGGGACGCAAAACAGAAAAAAGTGAAGGCTATGCAAAGTGAAATAAAAATATACAAGGAACCAACAGTGAAGGGAAGGAAACAGGGACTCAAATCAACAATTTGGAGCAGAAGGAAGAGATAAACGCTCAACTGGAATAGAATGAAGAAACAGGAATTCAAGAAAATAAGGAGAGGCTTAGCAACGTCTGGGACAACATTAAATGTTCCAACATACAAATCATAGGAGTACCAGAAGGAGAAGAGAAAGAGCAAGAAATTGAAAACCTATTTGAAAAAATAATGAAGGAGAACTTCCCCAACCTGGCAAAGGAAAGAGACTTGCAGGAGATCCAGGAAGCTCAGAGAGTCCCAAAGAAGTTGGACCCAAGGAAGCACACACCAAGACACATCATAATTAAATTACCCAAGATTAAAGATAAGGAGAGAATCTTAAAAGCAGCAGGAGAAAAGGAGACAGTTACCTACAAAGAAGTTCCCATAAGACTATCAGCTGATTCCTCAAAAGAAACCTTACAGAAAAAAGAGGCTGGAAAGAAGTATTCCAGGTCATGAAAGCCAAGGACTCCCATCCAAGATGACTCTATCCAACAAAGCTATAATTTAGAATGGAAGGGCAGATAAAGTGCTTCCCAGACAAAGTAAAGTTAAAGGAGTTCATCATCACGAAGCCCTTGTTCTATGAAAAGTTAAAGGGACTTATCTAAGAAAAAGAAGGTCAAAACTATGAATAGTGAAATGACAACAAACTCACAACTATCAACAACTAAAGTTAAAAAATAACAACAAAACCTAAGCAAACAACTATAACAGGGACAGAATCACAGAAATGGAGATCACATGGAGTATAATCTATGGGGAGTGGGAGGGGGAGAATGGAGGAAAAAGAGACAGGGAAAAGAAGCATAGTTGGTAGGCACAAAACAGACAGGGGGAGGTTAAGAATGGTATAGGAAATGGAGAAACCAAAGACCTTATATGTACAGCTCATGGACATCAACTTGGGCGGCAAATACGGGAGGGTGAGGGGAGGGGAATAAAGAAGAGAAAAAATGGGGACAACTGTAATAGCATAATCAATAAAATATACTTAAAAAAAGAAAATATAAGATATTGAAAATTTGTGATATGACAATGGAGTAAAAATAATAAAAAGGCAAGCATGACACCAAAACCCTTTTTTAGTAATTCTGCCAATAGAAATTATAACATGTTAGAGAAAGGTAAATGTTACGATGTTTTCAAATTAAATATGTGTTGCTCACTTAAATGAGATGAAGATTAGTAAAGTATTTGTAACAAACATTTCAGTAAAGAATGAATACAAAACTTCTAGGAAGGATAAGATGCAATAATGTGTAATAATGACATTTCTTTATGGGAAATAAATCACCTATACTAGCTACCTCAGTCAATTAGCTAATTGGGGGTTTCTTGTCAAAAAATTGACTGTTAATTTAATTAATGTATTTGATTGCTTGTTGAGAATTATATGGTCACATGGACAAAGCCAAACATATTCAAATATATGCTTAAATCCTAATTATTCACTGACACTATATAAATAATCCTCAAACCTATTCAGTGTGGGTCCCTGAACTCTGACTGGGTTCAAGCAATAACATAATGTTTGGGAATAATCACTTTTTAAGCATGAGGCTATTAATAAATTTTTATGGAACCACCAAATTATTGGAAGAATTTAAAGAGGTTGATATAAAACTAGGATGCTGTTTGGTAAAATAGTATGGATTTGGGAGGCAGCAGACTTAGACCCAGAGAAAACATTGGAAGTATTATATAAGTGAATATATGCACATAAAAAGTGATTAGTTAATGTTGTTGAATAATTAATTAAGGAAGTTCTGATTTCATATGCTCATGGGCAACAGAGGAAACCAGATATGTAAGTCACCAATTAAAATAAAGTAAAGTAGCCCTGGCTAGGTGGCTCAGTTGGTTGCAGTGTCATCCCTACACCAAAAGTTTGCGGGTTTGATCCCCAGTCAAGGCACATACTTAGGTTGTGGGTTCAGTAGCCAGTGGGGGCATATACAAGAGGCAACCAATCCATGTTTCTCTCTCTCTCTCTCCCTTCCTTTCTCTAAAGTCAATAAACATTCCTCCAATGAGGATAAATAAATAAAATGCAATAATAATAGTACTTTATTATTATCATTATTATTAAGTGCTTACCATGGGTAAATTATTATCCCCACCTTATAGAACAAGAAATTGAAGTCTAGAGAGGTTATATAAATTGCCCAATATTACAGTTAATAAGTGACACATTCAACCCCAGATTTGCTGACTCCACAGTCTGGGCTGTTAAACACATATGTTATATGGTCAGCCTCCTGATATAGTTCGATAGAAGGTGCTATAGACTTAGAAATGAGGAGGTTCTGATGCAAGGAGACAAGAGACAGCATTGAGAGGATAAAAAAAGGTATCAAGAGTGATATTACTCTTGAAAAACCATTAAAAAAAAAAAGAATATTACTCTGGTCAAGATGGTGAGACAGGCAGACATGGCTCACCTCTTCACACAACCACATCAAAATTACAACTGAAATACAGAACAACCATCACTCAAGAACATCAGAAATGGAGTTGAATGAAAACCTGACAACTACAAAATCAACTTGAATGGAACTCTGACAACTACAGAACTGAAGAAACCACTTCCATCCAGACTGGTAGGAGGGGCACGGGCATGGAATGGGCTGGGTCCACACCCAAGTAGATAAAAATTCAGGAGGGATATCTTGGGAGTGAGGAGTCCCAAACCCACACTAGGCCCCCCCACCAAGGATTCCAGTTTCAGGAAGATAAATCCCCACAACTTACAGCTGTGAAAACCAGCAGGATTCCGTTGGTGGAGGAAGCTGCTGAAGCCCTAAACAGTTCCTCTTGGGGAACCCACACACGGATTCATCTACTCAGAGTTGTTCACTCTGAGCTTCAGCACCAGGGTGGCAACTTGAAGGGCACCAGTGGTATGTAGGGAGAGACTGAAGTGTCTAACATCAGGGTGAGGAGAGGCCATTGTCCCTTTGCTGAGCCCTCCCCCCACCCACAGAGCAAGTACATGGTGCTATGTCTGAGACTCCATCAACCTGTCTAATGGTGTGACCCACCTTGGAGATCCACAGAGGCTCTACCCCTTCCAATACACCAGTCCACCCAAGCTGCTTTTCCATAAGAATGGTTTGACTTGGCTCCTAAATCCTATCAAATAAGCCACAGCTGGCTTCAGTGAGCCCTGCAGGCAGCCAGATTAAAGACACAGCTTGGCTTCAACCTGGGAATCTCCAAGCCCAGTACAAGTTGTAGCCATCTCAGATTGTTTTACAGCTGAGGCAGGGTGCCCCAGGAGAAACACAGATGGGGGCTGATCTTGGCCTGCACCACCCTGGAAACCCCAGGGTCAATGCACCCAGTAGACAGCTACAGACCATGCGTGAGCACCACCACCCTGCCCCTGCGTAGCTGAGGCTCCATGGAGTGCAGAGGTTGGTGGACAGTGGTCACAGCCAGTCCTTGAAGCTGACTGGCCTGGCTAAATCCCTCCCATTGACCTTCCAACAGCAATCAAGGCCCAGATACAAGAGGAGAGCATACTCAGCCCAAATGAAGGGCGTACCTCGAGTACCCAGATTGGGTGAGAGGGGAGGCTGTGCCACTGGACCCTACAGGACACCTACTACATTAGGCCACACTGCCAAGAAACGGAGTCAAGGCAGCTCTACCTAATACATAGAAACAAACATGGGGGTGGAGGGAGGCTGCCAAAATGAGGAGACAAAGAAACATGGTCCAAATGAAAGAACTGATAAAAACTCCAGAAAAAAAGAGATAAACAAAATCAAGATAAGCAATCTATCAGATGCAGAGTTCAAAACACTGTTTATAAGGATGCTCAAGGAAATTTGTGAGGACCTCAACTGCATAAAAAAGATCCAGTCAGAAATGAAGCGTACACTAATTGAAGTAAAGAACAATTTACAGACAAACAACAGTAGAATGGGGGAAGCCTATAATCAAATCAATGATTAGAAACATAAGGAAGCAAAAAAGACAACCAATTAAACAAGAAATAGGAATCCAAAAAAAAAAAATGAGGATAGTGTAAACAGCCTGTAGGACAACTTTAAGAGGTCAAACATTCTCCTCATAGGGGTGTCAGAAGAAGTTAAAGAGCAAGAAATTGGAAATCTATCTGAAAAAAAAAATAGTGAAAGAAAACTTCCCTAATTTGGTGAAGGAAATAGGCATGCAAGTCCAGGAAGCAGAGTCCCAATTATGATGGATGCAAAGTGGCCTGATCCTAGGTGCATCATGATTAAAAGAACAAAGGTTAAAGATAAGGAGAGACTCTTAAAAGGATGAGAAAAGAAGCTCATTACTGGCCCTGGCTAATGTGGCTCAGTGGATTGAGTTCTGGCCTGTGAACAAAAGGGTCACCAGTTTGATTCTCCCAGTTGGGGGCAACCAATCAATGTTTCTCTCCCTCTCTTTTTCCCTTCTTTCCCTCTCTTTAAAAACAAAAAAATAAAAATAAAATAAAATCTTTTTTTTTATTGTTCAAATACCTTTGTCTCCATTTTCCCACCACCGCCGCCCACCCTCAATCCTTCCCCACTTTGGCTTTCTCCATGGGACCTTTATACATGTTCCTCGATTTGACCCTTCTCCTTCTTTTCCCCACTGCCCTTTTCCCGCCTTCCCTCTCATTACTGTCAGTTTGTTTGTTTTTTCAATGTTGCTGGTTATATTTTTCTTGTTTGTTAGTTTGTTTTGTTGATTAGGCTCCACTTATAAGTGAGGTCATATGGTATTTGTCCTTCACACCCTGGCCTCCTTTACTTAGCATAACGCTCTCCAATTCCATCCATGCTGTTACAAAGGGCAGTAGCTCCTTCCTTCTTGCTGCTGTGTAGTATTCCATTATGTAAATGTACCAACCCATAGTTTCTTGATCCACTCATTTATTGATTGGTCACTTAGGTTGCTTCCAGCACTTAGATGTTGCAAGTTGTGCTGCTATGAACATTGAGGTGCATACATTCTTTTGAATTGGTGTTTCGGGATTCTTGGGGTATAATCCCAGCAGTGGAATTGCTGGGTCAAAAGACAGTTCCATTTTTAGCTTTTTGAGGAAATTCCAAACTCAAAAAAGTTTTCCACAGTAGCTGCTCCAGTCTGCATTCCCACCAACAGTGTACTAGGGGTCCCTTTTCTCCACAACCTTGCCAGAACTTGTTTGTTGATCTGTTTATCATGGCCATTCTGACTGGTGTGAAGTGGGATCTCATTGGGGTTTTAATTTGCATTTCTCTGATGGCTAGTGATGCTGAGCATCCTTTCTTATGTCCATGGGCCCTGTGTATGTCCTTCTTCGACAAATGTCTGTTCAGGTCCTTTGCCCATTTTTCATTGGATTGTTTGTCTTACTGGAGAGGAGTCATGTAAGTTCTTTATAAATTTTGGAGATCAAACCCATGTCTGAGGTATCATTGGCAAATATATTTTCCCATATGGTTGTTCCCTTCTCATTTTGCTGATATTTTCTTTAGTCGTGCAGAAGCTTCTTATTTTGATGAAGTCCCATTTGTTTATTCTTTCCTTTATGTCCCTTGCTCTAGGGGACATATCGTTGAAAATATTGCTGCATGGAATATCTAAGAGTTTCATGCCTATGTTCTCCATTAGGATTTTTGTGGTGTCACAACCTACATTTAAGTCTTTTATCCATTTTCATGTACGGTTTAAGTGGCCGAATTTCTCTCTCTCTCTCTTTTTTGTTGTTGTTGTTGTTGTTGTTGTTGTTGTTGCATGTAGCTGTCCAGCTGTCCCAACGCCATTTGCTGAAGAGGCTATTTTTACTCCATTTTATGCTTCTGCTCCTTTTGTCAAATATTAATTGACCATAAAGACATGGGTTTATTTCTGGGCTCTCTATTCTGTTCCACTGACCTATGTGTCTGTTTTTATGCCAGTACCAGACTGTTTTGTTTACACTGGCCTTGTAATATAGTTTGATGTCAGATATTGTGATCTCTCCTACTTTGTTCTTCTTTCTCAAATTTTTGTAGCTATTTGGGGTCATTTATGGTTCCATATAAATTTTTGAAATGTTTGTTCTATATCTGCGAAGTACGGCATTGGTATTTTAAACGGGATTGAGTTTAATCTATACTCTAAATTTCTTTGGGTAGTATGGACATTTTGATTATGTTAATTCTTCCAATCCACAAACATTGTATATGCTTCCATTTATTTGTGCCTTCCTTAATTTCTTTCTTCCATGTTATGTAGTTTTCTGCATACAGGTCTTTTACCTCCTTGGTAAAGTTTATTCCTAGGTACTTTATTTTTCTTCTTGCTATAGCAAAGGGATTTTTTTTCCTGACTTCTGATTCTGATATTTCATTGTTGGTGTACAAAAATGCCTTTGATTTCTGAATATTGACTTTGTATCTTGCTGTTTTGCCAAATTCACTTATTAGGTTGAGTAGTTTTTTGGTAGAGTCTATGGGGTTTTCCATGTACACTATCATGGCATCTGCAAACAATGACAGCTTTACTTCCTCCTTTCCAATTTAGATGTTTTTTATTTCTTTTTCTTGTCTGATCACTGTGGTCAGGACTTCCAATACTATGTTGACTAGAAGTGGTGAAAGTGGAAAACCTTGTCTTGTTCCCGATCTTAACGGGAAAGCTTATAGTTTTTGCCCCTTGAGTATGATGTTGGCTGTAGGTTTTTCATATATGGCCTTTATTATGTTGAGGTATGTCCCCTTTATTCCTACTTTGCTGAGTGGTTTTGTTATAAACAGATGCTGTACTTCATCAAATACTTTTTCCGCATCTATTGATATAATTGTGTTATTTTTGTCTTTCCTTTTGTTTATATGATGTATTACATTTACTGATTTGCAAATATTGAACCATCCTTGCATCCCTGGGATGAATCCCACTTGGTCATGGTGTATGATACTTTTAATGTATTGCTGGTCGCAATTTGCCAATATTCTGTTGAGGATTTTAGCATCTAAGTTCATCAGCGATATTGACCTGTAGTTTTGTTGTTGTTGTTGTTGTTGTTGTTTTGGTTGTATCTTTATCTGGTTTTGGGATTAGGATGATGTTGGCCTCATAAAAAGAGTTTGGGAGTCTCTCTCTTCTTGGATTTTTTGAAATAGTCTGAGAAGGACAGGGGTTAGCTCTTCCTTATATGTTTTGTAGAAATCTCCTGTGAAGCCATCCAGTTCAGGCCTTTCATGTGCCGGGAGTTTTTTGATTACTGCTTCAATTTCACCAGCTGTTATCGGTCTGTTCATACTTTCTGCCTCTTCATTCAATGTTGGAAGGTTATATTTTTCTAGAAATTTGTCCATTTCATTGAGGTTTTCAAATTTTTTGGCATATAATTGTTCATAGTAATTTCTTACAATCCTTTGTATTTCTTCGGTATTAGTAGTAATTGCTCCTCTTTGATTTCTGATATTATTTATTTGGGTCCTCTCCCTTTTTTTTCTTGATGAGTCTGCTTAACAGCTTGTCAATTTTGGTTATCTTTTCAAAAAACCAGCTCCTGGATTGGTTGATCCTTTGAATTGTTCTTTTAGTTTCTATATCATTCAGTTCTGCTCTGATCTTGATTATTTCTTTCCTTATACTCACTCCAGACTTTGTTTATTGTTGTTTCTACAATTCTTGAAGATGTGTGGTTAGGTCATGTATTTGAAATGTTTCTATCTTTTTCAGATAGGCCTGTATTGCTATGAACTTCCTTCTCAGGACTGCCTTCACTGTGTCCCATAGGTTTTGGACTGTTGTGTGTTCATTTTCATTTGTTTCCAGAAACTTTTTGTTTTCTTCTTCAATCTCATTATTGACCCATTCACTGTTTAATAGCATGCTATTCAGTCTCCATAAGTTTGAATGTTTTTGAGTTTTTTCATTTAGGTTGGTTTCTAGTTTCAAAACTTTGAGGTCTGAGAAAATGCTTGTGATGATTTCAATTCCCTTGAGTTTGTTGAGTCTTGTTTTGTGTATTAATCATGTAGTCTATCTTTGGAAATATTCCATGTGCACTTGAAAAGAATATGTATTTAGCTTCTTTGGGATGAAAGGTTCTATATATGTCAGAAAAGTCCATTTGATCTGATGTGTCGTTCAGTTCCACAATATTCTTGATGATGTTTTGTTTGGAAGATCTACTCATTATTGACAGAGGGGTGTTAAAATCCCCTACTATCAGTGTGTTGCTGTCTATATCTTTCTTGAAGTCTTCCAAGATTTTCCTTACATAATTGAGTGTTCCTATGTTGGGTGCATATAGGTTTACAATTTTTATGTTCTCTTGATGGATTTTATTGCCTTTGTTTTGAAATCTATTTTGTCTGATATAAGTATTGCTACACCAGCTTTTTCTTCCTGTCCATTTGCTTGGAACATTTTTTCCAATCCCTTCACTTTCAGTCTGTGTAGGTCCCTTGTTCTGAGGTGCGTATCTTGTAGGCAGTATATGAGTGGGTTTTCTTATCCATTCAGCTACCCTATGTCTTTATATTGGAGCATTTAAACCATTTGCATTTAAAATTATTATTGATATGTTCTTATTCATTTTTTCCTTTTGTACCTATGTTTCCCCCTTCCTCACTCTTTCTTCATCTTCTTAAAGAAGTCCCTTTAGCATATCTTGCAGTGCTAATTTAATGGAGCTGTATTCTTGTAGCCTTTTGTCTGGGAAACTCCTTATTTCACCTTCCATTTTAACTGAGAGCCTTGCTGGGTAGAGCAGTCTTGGTTGCAGGTCTTTGCTTTTCATTACTTGGAATATTTCTTGCCATTCCCTCCTGACTTGCAGTGTTTTCTGCTGAGAAGTCAGCTGTTAGCCATATTGGGGCTCCCTTATATGTCACTACTTCTTTCTCCCTTGCTGCCTTTAGGATTCTCTGTTTGTCTTTGATAGTTTCCATTTTAATGATGATGTGTCTTGGAGTGGGCCTCCTGGGGTTCCTCTTAATTGGGACCCTCTGTGTTTCCTGGGCTTGTGTGACTTTTTCTGTCCTCCATTAGGGAAGTTTTCCATCATTACTTTTTCAAACAGGTTCTCTATCTCTTCCTCATCCTCTTCTCCTTCTGGTATCCCTAATATACGGATATTATTACGTTTCAGGTTGTCCTGCATTTCTCTCAATGCCTCCTCATTCTTTTTTAGTCTTTTTTCATTTTCTTGCTCTTTCTGGGAGCTTTTTTCTACCTTGTTCTCCAGCTCGCTGATTTGATCCTTGGCTTCATCTAGCCTGCTTTTGATTCCTTCTACTATGTTCTTCAATTTAGAAATTGTATTCTTCATTTCCTCTTATTGTCCCTTATTGACAGTTTCTATGTCCTTTTTCACGCTGATAAAGTTTGCAGTAAGTTCCTCATAGTTTCCCTGTAGTGTTTGGTAATTCTCTCTGAGCTCACTGAGCTCATTGAGCTTCCTTAGAACCATTGTTTGGAACTCAATATCTGAGAGTTTACTTGCCTTTATTTCATTTAGTTCTCTTTCTTGGGAGTCCTCCTTTCCCTTTGACTAGGGGGTGTTTCTTTGTCTTCCCATTATTTGCGAGGCTCTTCTTTTTTGCTTCTGCTTCTTAAATTGCTCTGTCTTGATTTCCTGACTTTGTGGTATGAACTTCTATGGTAGGAGACCTGTGAGATTCAGTGATGCAGTCTCCTTGATCTCCTGAACCTGCTCCTCTTTGGATGCTTTTTATGCCATTTATGTTGACTCTCTGGAAGTAATTAGGATTTGATTGTTTGGTCCAGCAATTTTGTGGGCCCTATCCTCCAGCTGGTTGACAGATGGTCACTCTGCCCACCACATCTTGTGTGTTTTTGTGCAGGTACTGCCAGAACAACCCCACAAAGTCCAGGAAACAAACCCACATTCGCAAAAATAACTCCCCCCTGTAATCCCACTATCTACAGCAAATGAACCAGTGTTAATAAGGCTGTAAAGAGATTAAGACTATTACAAGAAAGGAGAGAAATAAACTATTAGTATACAATCTAATGACTTAATATGCACAATCTCGATGGACCTGAAATGAACATTAAAAAGCTATGTAGTAAAGAAAATATCACAAATCATGGAGAGGACCACAGTGGATTTCGTCTCAGTAGCCTCTAGTATTTACCACTCTTTTTTATTTCTGGATCTGCCTCTGATGATGTCAGATTTCAACCCCATCTGACCTTAGGCAGTCTGTTTGAGACTTCCAGGAATCTACTGTCTGTGGCTGTCTGCTTCAGTTGTTAATCTAGTCACTCTGCACTCAGCAGTCAGGCATAGGCACCACGGGGTGGGGCAGAGTCCCTCCTGGGGGAGGGGCTTTTGTGTCCTCTCACACTGCTGCCTCTCAGGGGGAGTGGTCTGCCTGAGCCAGATGGCTGCTCTCAAATGGGGTATGAGTCATCACCGGGATCCCGCTGGCTATTCCCTCAGTTCTCTCTCAAAAGCCTCCTTTCCTAGTCTTTCCTCATGTGTCTCTACCCTACTCTGCCCGCCTTTGACGGAGACCAGGGTAAGTGGCTGCAAATGAAAATCTATGCGTTTGCTCTTTAAACGGTTCCTTGTGTCTCCAGCCGCCCGTCTCTGCCAGAGACCAACACTGCCCCTTTTCGCAGCTGGCTGTTTTCTGTATACCTTCTGGGCTCTGGTGCTATAGGCTGGAGATCCCCCTTATGGTTTAGACCCCACTCTTCTCAGGGGGATCCAAATGGCCTTTTCAGTATCCTTCTGGTGCTGCTGCCCATGGGCGCACCCGCCCCCCGACCCCCCCGCCGCCCCGCCTTCTTGAGTCTCTACTGCACTCCTTACCAGGATTGCGCTAAAGCTGATTCTTCTCTCTCCAAGGTTATAAGGTTCCTCTCTCACTCTTGTTCAGTTGTTTGTTCCAGGTGATTTCTCCACAATTTAGTTTTAATTCCAGGTTGGTCCTGGGAGGAGGTCAGTGTGACTTTCACTCACTCCTCCACCATCTTGATTCTCAAACATTCCATTTTTAGAGCTGGAAGAGATCTTAAAAATTATCTAGTGTTGTGAAAGCCCATTATTTAAATTTAAATTTTTGCCAAAATATAACAACATATAATGGCAGTTTCAATGGAATCTCCTGTAAAACAGAGACCATACTGCAAAGTAAGTCTTTGGACCAAGATTAAAAAATTTCAAAGAATACACTCCCAAACTGGTCATTTAACTCATAAACCCTTGCCTACACAGAGAATATAAAAATCAGACATTTTTTATTTTGTAATATAAAGACATTTTTAGACATGAAAATTCTCCAAAATATTCCTATGTATCCTTTTGTGGGGGAAGCCTTTGGAGAATGTGATCCACCAAATTAAAAAGTTTATCAAAAAATAAGGAGGTATGGTATGCTAGATGCCATGGATGAGCTCCTTAAATAACTCTTCTAACCTCCCCCTAGTGTGCCTCTCTGGCTGTGTAAA
The DNA here is from genome assembly GCF_021234165.1 of Pteronotus mesoamericanus. Lineage (NCBI taxonomy): Eukaryota > Metazoa > Chordata > Mammalia > Chiroptera > Mormoopidae > Pteronotus > Pteronotus mesoamericanus. The sequence goes on from NW_026555313.1 coordinate 12,367,170, forward strand.
GGCTGGGGAGCCAAAAACTGTTATTTGCCTGATTCTTTTGAAGATGCATACATGTAAGACTTGAATTCAGAACTGAATTCAGTGGAGGAGGAGTATATAACATGCATGACTTCTGTTTTTGCTGGCATTGCTATGGGAAGTGTGACGTGACTCTGACAGTGCTGTGGCAGCATCCTGATTTCTTAGCAAAGCTCAGAGTATCTGCTCCTGGAGACAATCATTGCAGCAAACCTTCCTGATTCTCCAGCATCCTGGTCAGGGCACATAAGGCAGCACTCCAGTAGCCAGTTTTGTGAGGGTCATCTCTGGAGGCCCAGCCTAGAGCCTGCTCCTCCTGCCCTCTCAGCAATCATCTTCACCACTGAATTCCTATATGAAATCCTTTTCTGTTTTAAACAGCTGGAGCAATTTCAGTTATCTATCTGTACCCAAAAGGATTGTAGGCAATAGACATTCAAGGAAGGATCTGGACTTACGTGACCTGAATTTATCTGAAAATTTTTTATTTTAAAAAAGTTTTAAATGGTTTTTTGGTATTCTTTATCCATTTATCAATTAAAGATTTGTAGAATTTTGGTGCCCTTAAAAAAACCCAACAACAACAGCAACTATTAACCTTTTTTTAGATGTGTGACAAATACTTTCCCATTCTATTACTTGACCTTTAACTTTTTTTATATGTATAACACTATATAGTCTTAAATGTTTAATATAGTCATATCATCAATATTTTACTTTATAACTTCTGGGTTTGAAAATTTTACTTCAGGGTAAGGAAAATATTAGTTTGTATTTTCTCCTAAAACTCCTTAGATTCTACATATTGATTTTTAACTCACCGGAATATTTTTTGTATAATGTGTGAAATAAGGCTCTATATTTGTTTTATTTCAAGTAATAGTGGTACATGCACCTTATTTCTTGCATAAGCCTTATTTTACCCATTGATTTGAAATATCAATTTAATCATATATTACGTTGTTAGATATATACATTTGTTTCTAGAATGCTCATTATATTTCATTGATCTACTTGACTATTTCTGTGCTGGTGTCATGTTGGTTTCATTGCTGAGACTTTATAATGGATTTAATTCGTTTAATATTTTATAATTGACTTTGACATTTAAAGAAAATAAATAAAATCAATCTGCATTTATAAAAGAAAGACAGAAAGAGAAAGAAAGGAAGGAAGGAAGGAAGGAAGGAAGGAAGGAAGGAAGAAAGAAAGAAAGAAAGAAAGAAAGAAAGAAAGAAAGAAAGAAAGAAAGAAAGAAAGAAAAAAGAAAAAAAAAGAAAGAGAGAGAGGGAGGGAGGAAGGAAGGACGGCAGGAAGGTAGGTAGGTAGAATCCTACCTTTCATGACAACATGGATGGAACTGGAAAATATTATGCTAAGTGAAATAAGCCAGTTGGTGAAACAACTGATCTCACCTATAGGTGGAATCTATTCAACAAAACTAACTAACAACAAAATAAACCACAGGCATGGAAACATGGAACAGGCTGAAAGTGACCAGAGGGGATGGGGAAAGAGGACAATGGTGGAAAGAAGGGGAAGAGACTAGACAAAGAACATGAATGACCCATGGACAACAGAGTGGGAGTTGACTGTGGGAGCCAGGAGTGGGTGTGGGATGGGTGGAGGAGGGTAAAGGGGAAAAAAACTGAGACAACTGTAATAAAATAAACATGATTTAAAATTAAATAAATAAATAAATAATTTTAACAAAACTATGTTTGTGGGTGGGGGAATGTGTATTTGAATAGAAGAGGGGAAAAGGGAGTGAAAATGTGTTTAAGGTGCTGTGATCAAGGAAGAGAGTAGGAACCAGCCACTCTGTACATCCTGTTGACTGTCCCTGAAAGCTGCCAAGGATGAGGCAGAAAAGATGACCACACAAAATTTCAAAGAATGAGTGGCGAGCCACCGTCATTCAAGTATACGTTAAGAAGGTGTTTTGGAGGGGGAAGTGACATTTTTTCTTCTCCATTTTGAGATCTTTAGGATGTTAGGGAAATGCAGTTCAGTATATTTAACTCCAGGAAGGACCATAATAGTCACTATTTTAATATGCCAGGTCTCTTTATTTTTCAAAGGCCATATATGAAAAACCTACAGCCAATATCATACTCAACGGGCAAAAACTGAAAGCTTTCCCACTAAGGTCGGGAACACAACAAGGATGTCCGCTTTCACCGCTTCTTTTCAACATCGTATTGGAAGTCCTAGCCACAGCGGTCAGGCAAGAGAAAGAGATAAAAAGCATCCAAATAGGAAAGGAAGAAGTAAAACTATCATTGTTTGCAGATGACATGATAGTGTCCATAGAGAACCCTGCAGACTCTACCAAAAAACTCCTCAAACTAATAAGTGAATTTGGCAAAACAGCAGGATACAAAGTCAACATTCAGAAATCAAAGGCATTTTTGTACACCAGCAATGAAATAGAAGAAGAAGAAATCAGAAAAAAAAATACCACTCGATATAGCAAGAAGAAAAATAAAGTACCTAGGAATAAATTTAACCAAAGAGATAAAAGACCTGTATGCAGAAAACTATACAACATTGAAGAAAGAAATTAAGGAAGATACAAATAAATGGAAGCATATACCATGCTCATGGATTGGAAAAATTAATATAATCAAAATGTCCATACCACCCAAAGCAATTTATAGATTCAATGCAATCCCTATTAAGATACCAATGACGTATTTCACAGAAATAGAACAGACATTTCAAAAATTTATATGGAACCATAAACGACCCCGAATAGCTGCAGCAATTTTGAGAAAGAAACACAAAGTAGGAGGGGTCACAATCCTGGACATCAAACTCTACTACAAAGCCACTATACTCAAAACAATCTGGTAGTGGCACAAGAACAGACCCATAGACCAGTGGAACAGAACAGAAAGCCCAGAAATAAGCCCAGGTCTATATGAGCATCTAATATTTGACAAAGGGGGCAGAAGCATAAAACGGAGCCATAATAGCCTCTTCAACAAATGCTGTTGGGAGAGCTGGACGGCTACATGCAAAAAATTGGAATTGGATCATCAGCTGACACCATACACAAAAATAAACTCAAGATGGATGAAAGACTTAAATATAAGTCACAACACCATAAAAGTCCTCGAGGAGAACATTGGCAGGAAACTCTCAAATATCCCACGTAGCAATTTTTTCACTGATATGTCTTCTAAAGCAAGGGACATAAAGGAAAGAATAAACAAGTGGGACCTCATCAAAATAAGAAGCTTCTGCACGGCGAAAGAAAACATCAGCAAAATGAAAAGGGAGCCAACCCTATGGGAAAATATATTCGCTAATGATACATCAGATAGAGGTTTGATCTCCAAGATATATAAAGAACTCACTCAACTCCACTCCAAGAAGACAAACGATCCAATCAAAAAATGGGCAAAGGACCTGGGCAGACGCTTTTCCAAGGAGGAGATACAGAGGGCCCAGAGGCATTTGAAAGGATGCTCAGCATCACTAGCCATCAGAGAAATGCAGATCAAAACCACCATGAGGTACCACCTCACACCGGTCAGAATGGCCATCAGAAACAGATCCACAAACAACAGGTGCTGGCGAGGCTGTGGAGAAAAGGGAACCTTAGTACACTGTTGGTGGGAATGCAGACTGGTGCAGCCACTGTGGAAAGCAGTGTCGAATTTCCTCAAAAAGCTGAATATGGAACTGCCTTTGATCCAGTGATTCCTCTGCTCGGACTATACCCTAAGAATACCAAAACGCCAATACAAAAGAACCTATGCACCCCAATGTTCATAGCAGCACAATTTACAATAGCCAAGTGTTGGAAGCAACCTAAATGCCCATCAGTAGATGATTGGATCAAAAAACAATGGTACGTATACACAATGGAATACTACGCAGCAGAAAGAAAAAAAGAACTACTAAACTTCACGACAGCATGGATGGAACTGGAGAGCATTAGGCTAAGCGAAATAAGCCAGGGGGCAAAAGACAAATACCATATGATCTCACCTATAAGCGGAACCTAACCAACAATACAAAGATGCAAGGAAAATAAGACCAGCAACACTGAAAGGAAAAGAAATCAACAGAGACAAGAGGGAAGGAGGGAAGGGGGCGGGGAAAATGAAGGGAAGGGGAAATTGAAGGAACATATAGCAAGGACTCATGGACAAAACCAAAGGGGAAGAGCTGAGGGAGGGAGGGAGGGAGGGAGGGGGCAAGGGAAAGTGGTGGGGCAAATGTATTTGAAAAAATAAATTTTAAAAAAAAGAAATCACACACAAAAATAATAATAATATGCCAGGTCTCTTTATTTTTAATAAAAATAAATGGGTACCCTTTTGCAGTAACTCCATGAGTGCATTATTGAACAATGCAGGCTACATTCAGATTGCCTATTCCTAATGAAATGTTGCTTGATAGAAAATGTTGTAAAAACTAAATCATTTCTTAAGGAATCATCAGAGCCCAAGCATTTAGCTCTGATGAGGTGAATAGGTCCTGAACACTCTTTGGTAGACTTTCAATCAGAAATAACTGGCAACTGAGAAGGCTTAAAATTGGAAAAGAGCCAATTCTTTCTCTTTCCTCTTCCTCAATAATATTGATATCTGAACATACTTGTAAGGCAAAAGTTTCTAAATGTTTTAGGTTTCTTACTAGAGGAAAATTTCCTTCTACTTTCACAGTTCAGAAATTCCAACAAAATTGCTTTCTTAACAATCTTGAAATTCATTGTGATGATTCATATACCCTTATCGTTGATTCATTTAATTTCCAGTGATGGGAAAAGTGAGGTAAGGAAAAACTAGAGTGATCAATAATCCAGTTAGTCACCCTCAGCAAAACTGTCAATTTGATAGGTAAAAACTGCATATCATTGATTCAATTTACATCTTTTTGATTACTAGTGAGGTTAGGCCTTTTTTTCAGAGCTTAACAGCCATTGTATTTCTTCATTTGTGAATAGCCTGTTCATAGGTAGGGTGATGTTTTAATAAATCAGATAGCAATTTCCAGGGGGGTAAAGACAAACTGATCCCTCTCTTTTTAACTTTGCTCCTTAATGATAATGTTCTTGGATGAGTAGATTATCAGCTCCTAGCCATAAAGCAAAATGAAACAAAATACCAGCCTTTATCTCAAATGTAAATCACTTTTAGTTTTTTGCTGTAACTGATCTCTTCTTTATTTTCAGACAACAAATGCTTCGAGAAAGTCAACTATTCTGAAAGTAAATTCTTACCCTTAAAAGACAGATACCAATGTTTAACTTACTTCCATCATAAACGTACAAGTTAACTCATTCAGTTAGTTACATGTATTTTCACTTTGAATGGTCAAGATAGGTATTTTTTAGTTTCATCTAATTAAACGTTTTCCAGGTTAAGTTACAAAAGTGATGCTCTACTATATTGAAATCTGGGTTTTTAAAGACCCTTTTGTCTATATGCTAATGTGAATTACAAAGTAGTTCCTGAGGAAAATCTAGGCCCTACCCAAGGGTAGTCTCTTGGCCTACCTCCATGCCTTTACAAGGATTTTCTGCCTTCAGAAGAGTTTGTCAATTCTGTTCCCAGCTCAGCTGACTATTAAGATTTATGGCTCTACCTTTAACTACACTCCAGGTGCCTGGCAATAAGAATAACATTAAATTCACAATACCTGTCCAAATGAGACAAATGATATTTTATGGAAGATTGACTGAACAATCTATTCTTCTAGTCCATGCTCAGGTCTATCATTAGGAAAGACCAAACAAGGAGGGAGCTGGACCTCAGCCTCTCATCATCTGTTCTTGTTGAATTGAGCTCAGACATGATGCCATTGGCCTACAGTGAGGGGCTTTTATATGAAATAACCAAATTCACTGGCCTCTCAGTTTCCTGACCTCCTCATCTCCATGGACATTTTTTATCTACACTACCTGAGGTATACCCACTTTCAAGAGTCACATTCTGGATGTCATTGCCGGGAAATGTACCTCTTCCAAAATGACAAATCTAACATCTCAACCTCTTTGCTGTCCATTGAGCTCCTTTACTCAAGCAGTGAACTGCCACACTCTTCACCTCACTTGGGGCAGCTATCCATTGACACCTCCAAGACCACCACCACCACTTGCAACCTATCAAGGTTTTTTTGTCTTTTCTTTGTTATCCACTTTAGGTCCCATGGCCAAAATTTATAATCAAAACCTCAGAGATATTGCTGGTTTGATTCCAGGGCACCGCAATAAAGCAAATATTGTAATAAAGAAAATATTGCCATAAAGCAAGTCTTGTGAAATTTTTAGTTTCCCAGTATGTATAAAAATTATGTCTACACTATACTGTAGTCCATTAAACATGCAATAAAGTATCTTAAAAAACAATGTAGCTATCTTATTTCAGAATATTTTAGCCCTGGCTGGTGTGGCTCAGTGGATTGAGCACTGGCCTGCAAACCAAAGAGTTACCAGTTTGATTCCCAGTCAGGGCACCTGCCTAGGTTGTGTGCCAGGTCCCCAGTAAGGGGTGCACAAGAGACAACCACACATTGATGTTTCTCTCCCTCTCTTTCTCTTCCTTTCCCCCTTGTCTAAAAATAAATAAATAAAATATTTTAAAAAATAATACTTTATTGCTAAAAAATGCTAACCATAAGCAGAGCCTGTAGCAAGTTGTATCTTTTGGCTGGTGAAGTCTTGCCTCAGTGTTGATGGCTGTTGATTAGGGTGGTAGTTGCTGAAGGTTAGGGCAGCTGTGGCAATTTCTTAAAATAAGACAACAATGAAGTTTGAACACCTAGAGGCCATTAAAGGGTTATTAATTGACTTAATATCAATATTGTTGTGTCTCATGGAATAGGGAGGCCTGAGGAGAGGGAGAGGGGGGGGAACAGCTGGTTGGTGGAGCAGTTAGAACACACACAATATATATTGATTATGTTCGCCATCTTACATGGGCATGATTTGTGGTGCCTCAAAACAATTACAATAATAATATCACAGATCACAGTAACAAATATAATAACGATGCAAAGCTTGAAATGTTACAAGAATTACCAAAATGTGACACACAGGGAGACAAAGTAAGCAAATACTTTTGGCAAAATGGCACTGATAGACTTACTAGAAACAGAGTTGTCACAAACCTTGAATCTATAAAAATACAAGGTCTACAAAGCACAATAAAGAGAAACTCAATAAAACAAGGTATCCTTGTAATTTTAAAATACAAGGGTATATCTTGCTTTAGCTATAGTTTGATTCTGGGGATCAGACAATATCAAGAGAACTTAGTTTCTTTTCTAGGTTTAAGAGTCTCTCCTTCCTCTAGGTTGGCTCCACTCTTAGGCTGCCTCTGTCTTCATGATGGCAAGGAGGATGACAGACTCAAAACTTCAAATCCAACTGAAAGAGAGATTCCCTTTATAGCCCTTGCTGGGGTGGCTTAATGGATTGAGTGCTGGCTGCAAGCCAAGGGGTTGCCGGTTCGATTCCCAGTATGGGCCCATGCCTGGGTTGCAGACCAGGTTTCTGGTGGGGGACATGCAAGAGGCAACCACACATTGATGTTTCTCTCCCTCTCTCTCTACCTCACTTCCCCTCTCTATAAAAATAAATAAATAAAAGCTTTAAAAAAGAGAGAGAGAGAGATTCCCTTTTAGATTTCTAATAGCTTTTACTAAAATTCTAGGATTCACTAGAAATCACTCATCAGAGGGTGCACACTTCATCCTTCCCTCTTCTGGTTTACTAGAATATGGATAAACTGGCTGGTGCTTACGCAGCCATTTTGGAGGTAAAAGCCACATGGAGAGCATGGCCAAGCAGTATAGACAAAGCCTGGGTCCCTGCCTTTGAAAAGCTGCTTTATGAGTTCTGGACACTTCTTTATACTTCTTTTACACAAAAGGGAAATAAACTTCCACCTTGTGTAAACCATTATTATTTTATTATTTTCCTTTGTTCTGTCACTCACAGCCTAATTTAATCCTCAGCCATTCAAAGTGTGTAGTGTTGAGATAGACCATGGCATTTCAGGAGCCACAGAGAACATAATAACCTAAGGGCAAATAGAAGAAGGAGAAGGGAAGAAAAGCCAGTGGTGACTAAACAACATCTTTTATGCCATCTTAATTAATTTAAGTTGTATCCTTTAAGCAGTATGTGTGCGTACATACAGGGGAATTTAAAATAGTTTGAGCCAGGCATAATATGATTGGATTATTGTATATGTTAGAAAGATTCTTCAAGTGAAATGATGAATATTTTGGAGGTGGGCAAGATGAGAGGAATTGAGCTTGTATTGGGTTGGCCAAAAAGTCTGTTTAGTTTTTTTCATAAAATAAGACACATATTTCATTTTTACTAATAACTTTATTGATTTTGATATTTTGAGCACATCAGCTATCTCTTGTTATTGGCTTCCAGTGGGTAGAGGCCAGAGGTGCTGCTAAACATCTTCCAATGCATAAGGAACCCCACAGCAAAGAATTATTTTGCCAAAATGTCAATAGTACAAAGAAAGTTTGCAAACAACTTTTGACATGTTCAATTAGTCACAGAATCTTCTCCATATACTGCACAAATCTTTTTTTGTGTTTCAGTTGTGTTTTTACCTTTCTTGAAATAATTATGTGTAATACACCAAAAATGTTGCATATTTTCTTCCATCTTCAATATTAAAATAGCTGCACAAAAACTCACAAATTCTGAGAAGTTGAGGTTTTTTTTTAATGCATGCTTATATGGCAGCTGTCACAATACAATCTAACAAAATTTTTTCAAATGTAGCTAAAGATAACTAAGCACTACTAGAACCATCTTATGGAAAAAAACTAAACAAACTTTTTTGGCCAGCACAATAGCAACTGTAGCAAGGAATAAGGATCAAAAAAATCAGGGCAAATAGTATTGGAGAAGGCAACAAAGAAACAGGTTCAAAAAATATATACAAAACAAAGTGGGCCAGAATTTGATCAACCTGAACAACTTCTGAAGCACTAGAGGCAAATAGGCACAATTACAAGGCTACAACTGGCTGACGTAAGAAATCCAAAGTGGGCATTCCAGAGAGATGACATGAAAAAATGCAGCTATTCATGTTGCAGATTTTTTATTTACCACTCGTGTCTATAGTTTTCATAAAAGTCCTGAGATTCATGTGCATATTGCATTTGAATGAATGTACATAATTTATTGAAGTGTTTTTTAGCAGGAAAAATGTCTCAAACTACTGTCTCACACATGCAAATAAACTGTAACTTTATTCTTCTACAACTCAATGTAGTCTTTATTCTTAGCCTCCATCCCAACTAATGACCCAAAGTAATTATTTAGGATATTTTCCCCCAGGCATTGTAAGTTTACACTCTTCTCAGTTCAGGATTTTTTCTTCCTATCCATAGTCCTTCAGCTCATTTAAACTCTTGAATGTTTATATGAGTTTCTTGTATTAGAGGTGGGGTGTAGAGTTGGACATTGGTCCAACTGAGAGATGAGAAAGGCCTTCACTAATACAAAGGCTGTAAAGTCTTTTCTTCTAAGTACAGAGAAGTATCTAAAGGAAATTCTACCATCAGATGCCCCCACTACAAATAAAAATAAAATTAAAATAGTGCCCACACAAGCTAGAAAATTATTATTATATTTTTAAAGCATAAGATGACTTCTAGTTCCCTTGGATGGTCTGTCCTCTTCAGGAAAAAAATTATAAAGACACAAATCATAATTTTTTTACAGTATTGAGAGTGGCACAAACATACATCCCAAGCTGACTTCTAATTTTATGTAATTATTTCCATCCATACTATTCATATACTCTGGAAAAGCTCTATTTTTCTCAAATAGTCCCGTTAGATAGTTAAACAACAGTTAAATGAAGCTAGTTAACCAGTTGAAATCAGAAGTTTAGTTCTAGTTTAATCTGTCTCTGATTGTGAGGACCAGGATATTTAGGGTACTGAGAATCTTAATCACTTCATATGGACCCCACAGTAGTCTATCTCATGACTCCCTGGTGAAACCACTAGAAAAGTATCCAGTTTTCACAACAAATTTAATTTATTACCAAGTTAATCTTTGGTGGCCAAAAATTATGAAACACTCAATTTATAAATACAAAATTATAACTAATAAATTCCTGTCTCTACTCTCCATGCCCAGAAATTTTTTTCTTTCATACAAAGTCTAAAAGAATGGTGCTTCCATTTACTAAGGTAGTGAAGACTGACATGGGAGCAGATTCTTTTTATTGTCTTCTCATTTGTCTATCATAACACCCATAGCAAGTATATAAAGCAATTCTTAGTGTTTACTACAGTAAACACAAAGAGTACATGGAGAATTTCTGAGCCTTTTAAGAGACTCCCAAAGCCGGAAGATGTGCTAGAGAGCATCTAGCTCACTGGCTTTTCAAATTTTTTACTTTGATCCAAAAGAAATAAATTTTACATCTTGACTCAGAGCACACACATGCGCTTGCACACACGCTCACACTCACACCTATGCATATATCATTAAAACAGAAGTTTTATGAGACAAACATCCCTATTATATACCATTTACTCTGGTGTTTTGTTTTGCTTTAAAGCCTGGTTGTTACCCACCAAATTGATTTCATTACCCCCAGTTTCATAAACATGGATGCAGCTCAATGTTTTTACTGTCTAAATGAGGAAAACAGAAACTCAGAGAGAGTAGGTGATTTCTAAAAAGCCCCCAAATTTACTGGCAATGCTGGGACCTTAATGCAGGTCTCTTGACTCCTGATCAAAAAACAACAAAAAAAGTTTAGATCCTCCTTCCTGGTTCTTCCCAGACTTGTACTTTCTTTTGAAAATATATAGTAGCATATCCTAATAGCTAAAGCAGCTTTCTTAAATTAAAATGCTCAACTAACCTGTCTTATTTTTCGAAGTTTACACTTCTATAAACACAAACATAACATTTTAATTAAAATATTAAATTATTTGTACTTAGCATGCTTATCCAAATATACTTGAAATTAAGGTTATTAATGGATTAGTCAAAGCTAAAATTTAGTAACCATAAAATTAATCAATTTTAGTTCATCATGAAGCTCATCAGGTTGTGTGTATACTGCACATATATAGAAGTTCAGGTTCATAGAAAATTATGGTTAACAGTTTACTTCCACTCAATGAGAATTTATAGAGCACCACTATGTGCTAGTTGTGGGTGTGCTAGGGAAATAACAATGAATTAATAAGTCCCTCTAGCCTTGAGGAACTTACAAGCTAGCAAGAGAGATAGTCAAACCAATAGCCATAATTCAATATAAGATACATTATAGAAGACATGTACAGAGTACTCTTTGCTTAACTGCTGTAGGACACAGGTGAGGGATAAATTGATTCTCCTTGGGGGTATAGATGGTCTCAGACGACTACAGTGTGGAGTTTTCTCTGTGACTCCACAGATGTTTGTTCTGTACCTTGAAAGATTAATAAGAACTTGCTGACTAGATGAAGGGGTATAGGGAAAGAAGACAATAGTTTTGGGAGGAAAAAAAGTAAAATATGAATAGCACATCATGTAGAGGAATCACTGCTTAGATCACAGATGCCACATTATTATTGGTCATATGAAACATAATTAGGTATTTAGACTTTATCTTTGGGTGAATGAGTCATCAAAGGTATTTAATAAATTAATTCTAAGAGCATGTAGATACTAAATGGCAAGCTATTATGGGCTGAATTGTATCCTCAAAAAAAAAGGTATGCTGAAGACCTACCTCCAGTACTTCAGAATGTGCCTCATTTGGAAATAGTCTTTGCAGATAGATGATCAAGTTAAGATGAAGTCATTAGGGCGGACTCTAATCCAATATGACTTGTGTCCTTATAAAAAAGAGAGAATTTGGACACAGACACAGACACAGACATGCCCAGAGGAAAGACTATGTGAAGACACACAAAAAAATTTGCCATGTGAAGGTCAAAGACTGGAGTGATACATCTGCACTCCAGGGAATGCCAAAGATTGCCGGCAAACCGCCAGAAGCTAGGGAAGAGGCATGGAACCCTGAGGACTTCCTCCAGCCCTCAGAAGGAACCAACTCTGCCAGCAACTTGATTTTGGACTTCGAGCCTCCTGAACTGTGAGATAATAAGTTTCTGTTACAGTTGTCCCATGGTTTCTGCAAGGAATTTGTTCCAGGAGCCCCTCAATACCAAAATTCGAGGATGCTCAAGTCCCTATATAAAATGGCATGGTATTTGTATGTAACTGACACACATCCTCCTGTGTTCTTTAAATCATCTCTACATTACTTGTACTACCCAATACAATGTAAATTCTATGTAAATAGTTGTTATACTGTATTGTTAGAGAATAATAACAAGGAAAAGCAAGTCTATGTATGTTCAGTACAATACAGATGCAACCATCCTAGGCCTAACTGCACAGTACATGTTATTCACAAGGTTAACTTTTTATCTGAATATTTTTGATCCAAGGTTGGTTGACTCTGTGGATATGGAACCCACACATACAAAGAGCTAACTGTATTTTAAGCCACCCTGTTTCTGATACTTTGATACGTCAGCCCTAGGACACTAATATAGGCTATTGAACAGTACAGTCTAAAGTGATGGGATTGAACAAAGACAGTGGCAGTAGGACATTCAGAAGTATCATAAATCTGAAAGATATTGATGAGGTTAAATCAACAGGATTTAATGATTGGCTGAATATGCCCAAAGAGAGGGAGGAGTCCAAGATGGATACATAGCACAAACCCTCACCTCCAAATTCAACACCACAAGCTCTCATTTGTATAGGGAGCTAGAATAGACACTAAAGCCGTTAACCAACCTGTAACTATATAGGAAAAGAAAACATGGCAAGAAAGCTGCTGTGTTCACTTTTGGGCATTACAGAGAATATATTTTTAAAGATGTTATTTACTTATCTTTAGAGAGAGGGAATGGGATAGAAAGAGAGAAGGAGGGAGACATTGACATGAGAGAGAAACATCAATCAGTTGTCCCCAGCACACCCCTAAATGTAGACCCAGCCTGCAACCCAAGTGTGTGCCCTGACCAGGAATCAAACTGGTGACCTTTTGGTTGATGGGATGACACCTAACTCACCGAGCCACACCAGTCAGGGGGAGAATATATTTTTCACACAAAAGGAAGGAAGGCATTGACCTACCTTTTCTCCAGGACTTGCTAATACCCCATATACCCCATTCAAAGGGACTTGCCTCCTGCATGTTCCTGTCCCACTGGCCATATCTCTTATGTATGAACACCAGTTTCAAACTGGGAAAACTAGACTGTCTCTACAGAGAAGTGGAAGTCAGTCTCCATATGTATCTAGATATCTAACATGAAAACTGCAGAAACTTTAGTTTTCCATACAGACTAAGCAGCAGGGAAAACTGGTTTGCAGAGAGAGGGAGAGAGAGAGAAGATAAGAATTAAGTAGATGTTAGAGACAGAGACACATGATGCTTGGGTTCCTTAAAGCTTTCCCTTTTCTGGTTCCAATCCCTTTCTAATATCAGCTACATTCCTTCCGGTGGATTCCATAAAAATACCTCTGCATCTTTATGATAAATTCACTCATCTTTTTGTATCCCCCTAACTGGAGTTTGCTGCAAAGAATCCTAACCAACGTAGATGTGTTAGCCTGCAACGTGTACCTAACATCTAAGGGGAGAGGTTGTTGAAAATGTGGGTCTGAAGACAGAGCTGAGGTTGGGCAGAGGCCATATGATTTGAGTAAAGGAGTAACCAAAGTCAATGGAGCAGATGAAGTCACCAGAAACAGGTCAAAGTAAAGACAGGAAATATAGATCTCTTAGGAGCTTCAACATATAGGAAATGGATCACAGAAAGAGGAGTCAGAGAAGAAGTTTAAAAAAGAATGGGAAACTAGGAGAGAATGTTTTTATAGAAGCCAAGAAATAAGAGTTTTCAGGTTGTACTTTAGAAAATCGAACCAGCAGTAGCTTAAACAGGTATTGATTTGTCATGAACAAGATATCCAGAGCTGGTACAGCAGATTAGGAAGTCCACCAGGGACTTAGGCTTTTCCTCTCTCTCCTACCACCATTTTTAGCATCTAGTCTTCATTTTTATGGTCACAAGGTGGTTGGTACACTATCCAGGTAGAAAGGAAAAGGAAAGAAGAAAGAGCAAAAGGCAGTACAGGTGCCAGTCTCTTATCAGAAAAGCAAAAGTGTTGCTAGAAGCCCTACATACTTCTCATTGGTCCAACTCTTTCACTTGGCCATACCTAACGGGAGGAGGATAGAACTGCGGCTAACAGTTGGGTCAGCCACTCAGCTTTTTGCATCAGAATATAATCAACAAAAGCCACCAGGAGGTCAAGAAAGATGAGTTGGGAGGTGGGAGGACACTAAAGAAGGATGCAGCTGTATTAGAGAGCTCCCCAGCAATTTTATCAAAGCAATTTCAGGAATGTATTAGGCACAGAGAGGGTTGTTGAAGACTAAGTGGTGGATGAGAAACAAGAATAAATGTTTCTTTCCTAATTGAAAAGAATAATGCAGGAAGCAAAACTCTAAAGGAGAGGCATAAGAGAGAGATACTTTGCTTAGTTTTAGGACTGTGAATACTTGAGTATGTTTATAGGCTGAGGAGTAGAAATAATTGGAAAGGAGGCGATCTGAGGTACAAATGCGATGAAATAGAGATCAACTGTTGGAAAAAAGTCCTAAAAACATAAATGGCAGGGGATTAAACATATCCCCTTCCTCCAAAACAAGAAAGGAAGGATAATAACGATAGTACAAGTTTCGATGTGGGCTAGGAAAAACAAAACAAAAAAGTGGAATTGTAGAAAATTTTATTTTGGCAAAAGTATACTTTAGAACTTAAAAAAAATTAACTTCGAATTCACTATTTTCCAGTTTTAAGAAAGGCATGAGAAAGTAAGATCTCACCAGAATTCAAGTGTCCTTTGTTTAATTAGGTCCTTGACCAGACAAGCTAATTTGAGACCATATTAGGATTTTTCTACCTTACGGAACGGACACCGAGAAGAATGGGATCTTTTTTGAGCATCTCAACATTTCTTTCTTTCTTTTTTTTCTTCTTCTTCTTCTCTCCTTTTCCGGGCCCGAGAGTATGGAGACGATACTTGGCATTATTCTCACTCTTCTTTGGTACGGAAAGCAGTGAGGAAAAGATTCTGGTAGGAACAACGGACTTGCAGAAGCATCCATAACTTTCTCTGCAAATTTATTTCGATCGTGCTCTCAAACTCCATCACATGAGAACGCCTCTGAGGTGACGCTCAGCAGGACTAAAGAGCAGGAAGCCGCAACGAGAATCTTCAGAAATCTGGAAGATAACGGAGGCCACAGAACTGGTCAAACCTGTCAAAGAAGAAGCACCAGCAATGACCCAGATTCCGTTATAGCCTCTGTGACTTTCAAAATCAGAGCTGGAAGCTGACGAGCCCGCCCTGACGCTTGCAAGAAAATGATTCTCACTTTTCATTGACAGACCATCCTGGGGTAGGACCTCGCTTCATTTTCATTGGTTGTTGCTTCTGTCACGTCCTTTCGCCACACCCACTTTCTCACCCGCGCCCAGTGAGCTTTGCGGGATAGTGATTTACAGAAGTCGGGGCGGGAGCCCGCGCGGCTGGCCTGTTTCCCCCTCCCCCGCGCCGCGGTCCCGCCCAGCCCCGCGGCCGAGGCCTGGCCGGCCCCGCCTCTCGCTCCAGGGAGGGCGGGGACCAGGCGGCGGCCGCAGCCGCAGGAAAATGCTGGAAGCCAGCGGGCGGGCACCCGAGAGGTGCTGAAGGGACAGTTCCCGCGGCCGAACTTGACCAGGGCTGTTGGGAAGGCGGGGTGGCCCCGGAGCCCGCGGGGCACGTGAGTGATGGAGACCATTTGGATCTACCAGTTCCGCCTCATCGTGATCGGGGACTCCACCGTGGGCAAGTCGTGCCTCCTGCACCGCTTCACCCAGGGCCGCTTTCCTGGGCTGCGCTCCCCCGCCTGCGACCCCACTGTCGGCGTGGACTTCTTCTCCCGCCTGCTGGAGATCGAGCCGGGCAAGAGGATCAAGCTGCAGCTCTGGGACACGGCGGGGCAGGAGCGGTTCAGGTAGGGCCGCTGGCGCCGGGAGAGCCGGGGACCTTGGGGACCGCGCCGCCCCCTCCGTCCGTCCCGGCGCCCCTTCCACAAACCTCGGCAGCGGAAGCCCTGGTGGGGAGAGGCTCTCTGGCCCTTCCCTCTTGAAAGTGCAAACACTCCATTCTCGCTTCCCCTTTGCCCCTCCTCTTCCAGGAACGACTTCCTCCTCCGCAATTACTCACTTCTTTCTTTGGCGCTCATTTCCTGCGCGCCCTTTCAGCCTTTCCTTACCCGCCTGAACTGGGGTCACCGTCACCGACCCCCCTCTTCCCAACTCTCTCAGCCCCAGCTGGTATTTTGGTCCCTAACTCTTCGGCCCGCCTGCTGCCTTCGCCCCAAACTCAGCGTCCCTCGCGGCGCACACCCTCCTCCGAGCTCGCTTTTTCCTCCTCTAACCAAGCTGCTTCCCTTCTGTGCGGCTCGGAAGAACTGCGAAGTAAGGTTCCCACATTCGTGACTGACCCCTTTAGCTTTACAGCGAGCGGAGCTCAGGCCCAGGTTACTGCGTGACCTCATGGAGCTTCTTCATGCAGAGGGAGGTGGATGCGGGAATGGTTTGAACACCTCACAGCACTGAACGTGGTCATCAAAAATGCCGGGCCTTGACCCGTGGGAATGTGTCTGGTACAGCCACGGGTGTAACTTCGGGGACACAGGCACAGCTGAGGGTGTTTTGTTTTGTTTTTGTTTTGTTTTGTTTTGTTTTTTAAAGGTTAAGCTCTCTTTAGAAGTTTGTCGTCCTTGGTGCTTTGGTGGGAAGAATATGCTGAGGTTTGTCGGGAACTTTTATTTATTCTTTTATAATGGGTACTTCACGCTCCAGGGTGATAATACATCCGAATATACATTTCTAAACAGAAGGAGGAATTCAAACGAGTAACTCATTCCGAATGTTCGCTGAGACCCTGAAGAAGGATTTCACAAAGGTGACCCATGTTACGCAAATAAAAATTAAATGTAAATTGTATGTATTTCCTGGATATTTAAGACTGAACCAGAGATAAAGCACATTTTAAATTTCTAGGGTTCGGGGACACTTTTTTAGAGGAAGGTGGGGAATCTGATATATGGCGGTCTTTGGGGGTGTTTTTTAAGATTTCAAATCCGTAAGCAAACATTTTGCAGTCTTAAGCAAATACTTGGCTTATGAAATACAGTACGTCCATGAGGGGACTTCCCAAACATGGCTCCTCCTCACCCCCAGCCAGCACCCATTCTCTATGAGATCAGCCGACTTCTGTGAGATTGCTCCAACATTTAAAGTTTTGGCTTCCATTCCCAGCTATGACACTGATTCATAGGGATAATACAAGTGAACTGCTTAGCTTGCTTATTCCTTAGTTTTCCTATGTACAAAGTGGAAAGATGGTAAGACCAGCCCTTCAGAAAAGATGTTAAGGTTGTTGATTTGAATTATGCAATACCTAGAATTTCATGAAGAAATTTCTTCCTCTTCAAGAAACTTCCAGTAATTGAAATATTTTTCCAGCTTCTGATTCCTCATTTGTGAAATGAAGAAGCCATTAAGATCTCTAAGATTCCTTAAAATTTTACCATTATAACATGGATTGCAAATTTCTTGTGATCACATTCAGAGATGAATTCTAAAATATATCAGGGTCAGGGAAAAAAACATTTACTAATAGCTCTTGCTCTGCCCCGCTAAAGTGAATATAATAAAAACATGTTTTTTATTCTTTTATTCTGTAAACTTCTAGCATCTACTGTGAATTGCAACTGCAAGAAACATGAGTAGTAAAGTCTCACTGTATCTAATTGTTTCCTTAAAAGTAGCTCCTGGACTTATTGACAAGAGAGTAAAGGGTAATTAGACAGCTCTTAAAGACCTTTCTGCTAGATAGATAATTACCTTTAAGAAGAATGTAAATAATAATTCATTTTATATATGTTATTATGGGAGTTAACAGAGTAGTAACTCCCATAATAATGCAAAGACATGTACAAAATGTTTACTGACAATGAGTCATACTTTATTTTTGTCTGGCTCTTTACCAAAGGTATATTTATAAATAAGAGGAGGCACCCCCCCCAAAAAAAACAGAATTTATTTATAAAAGATTGTATATTCTTACATGTTTAAACTTCTGTCACCTTCAAAGTACTCTCCATTTGAGGCAATACACCTAGCAAGACGTTTTCTTCCACTGCTCAAAACAGTTTTTGAACTCATCAGTTGTGACGCCTTTTAGTGCTTCTGCTATTTTCTGTTTCACCTCTTCCACATTGGCAAAACATTTCCTTTTCAGGAGTTCTTTCATTGGGGAAACGAAACAAAAAAAATCACTTGGGGTGAAATCGGGTGAATAAGGAGGGTGGGGCATGGTGGTCATGTCAGTTTTGGTCCAAAACTGCTGAAGGGTCAGTGCAGTGTGGGCAGGTGTGCTTGTAAATCACCCATCATGGAATGAACAAATGCATTGAAAGAGTCTTCAGAAAAATTCACCGAAATTGAATGTGACCTCTCATAATAACGCCAGCTGGTACACTGATACAGATGGGTTTCTAGAACACTCACCTAGTGGGGGAAACCCTGTATTTTAATGGGCCTGCCCTCTAGATGATAATTCCAGTTTTGGGGGGATCCCCCTCATACATACATATTTCAGTAGCTACCTCCAATTATTTGATTTTCTCTCTTTTAGCAGAATGTTTCACCATAAAATTGCACATAAAGTGTTCTGTTAAATCATTCTGTATCTTTCTTCAGGAACATACAGATACTTATTTTGAATAATAGATATCCCTGAACATTTATTTCATAGAAAGATACTATAGTTCACAAAGATATAATATGTTTCTGTCATTCATAAATCATACCATTAGGAATTTGGGAAATTTCATATTTTGAGATTTATTAGTGATTAGTTACAAACTAACAAAAATGAGCCTCCTTTAGGCAGCTTGTGGTATAGCTTTAAAACAGACAAATGTTACAAAATAACTAGTGAGCCAGTACTTGTAACTAAAATTAGCCTTAGTTTTCTTTTTCCCCCAGCTTTATTAAAATATAATAAACACATTTATTTACTTATTTATTCCTTAATTTTCAATGTTCTGATTAACATGCTAGCAGACAATAACTACTTTGAAAAAAATAAAATGAGACAAAGTGAAAATGAAGAAGATTTAGAACAGCAATTTTCAGCTGATGTGCCACAAGAATTTTTAAAACATGCAATGCCTGACTATTTAGTCAGGGGCAGTAACCTCTTTTCCCTGAAATTGTCCAATTTAAAAAACAAAATGACAACAGCCAACACAACAATAGCCATCTGCTGTGAATGAATCAAAATTTTACATTTTTTTAAAAAATGGATTTTTGGTGTGTTGCAGAATTTTAGTACTTTGCGTGTGCTATGAGATAAGAGGAAAAGGGTTGAAAATAGCTGGTTTAGAAAAAATAATGTCTATGTGAACATACTGTAAATTGTAATATAATACTCAAATGTTAAGTTTTTATTATTAACAATATGTTTTAGTGAGGATAATTGTTAAATTGCTATGTTAAGGCAAGTCAAAATTCAGTTCTCCCATTAAAGATACAAGCTTATTTCTCTTGCATAACAGTCTTAAGTTAAATGGTCCAAGTTGGTGGAGTGGCTCTTCTCCAGGCCATAATTCAGGTCCCTTCCTTTCTCATTTTTCTGTTATTCTTAGGACATTGTCATCTTCGTGGACGCTGTGTTCCAGCTCAGGGGAAGGGAAAAGGAAAGATCTAAAGCAAGCAATGTTCCTTTTAAGAAAGTGAGATTAACATGGTACAAATCACTTCAGCTCTCAATTCATTGAGAAGAAATTAGATATAAGGTCAGACTTAGACTGGGCCACCATGTGGCCAGGAAGATGGGAAGATGGATTTTGCATTGTGGGAGTTACAGGGAAACTAGCAATCACCACTTTTAATTTTTAATCATCATGGTGGAAAAGATTTAGCAGGAAAGGAAACAAGAATATTGTTTAACACAGAGTTAAAAAGGATAAACATTGGAAGGGCTAGAAGTATGGAGAGAATCAAATGTAAGAACATTAGGTTTTAGCCCTGGCTGATGTGGCTCAGTAGATTGAGCGCCAACCTGTGAACCAAAAGTTTGCTGGTTCAATTCCATGTCAAAGCACTTGCCTAGGTTGTGGGCCAAGTCCCCAGGTGGGGCTGTGCCAGAGGCAACTAATCAATGTTTCTCTCCCTCTCTTTCCCACTCCATTCCTCTCTCTCTCTCAAAATAACATAAATAAAAATCTTTTTAAAAAAGGAATATAGATATTATTTCTTTTAATTTTTATTGTATTTATTGGGGTGACTTTGGTTAATAAAATTATATAGGTTTCAGGTGTACAATTTTATAATACATCATCTCCTTCCATCACCATTTATCTTCCTTTTATCCTCTTCTACCTTCCCCTACCTTTCTTTCCCTCTGGTAATCACCATACTGTTGTCTATGTCTATGAGGTTTTTTCTTTGCTTAATACCTTCATCTTTTTCACCTGGCTTTTCAGCCCCCTTCCATTCTGACAGCTGTCAATCTGTTCTCTATGAGTCTGTTTCTATTTTGTTTATTTTGTTTGTTAGATTCCACATATAAGGGAAATTGTATAGTACTTGTCTTTCTCTGACTGGCTTATTTCACTTAGCATAATATCTTCCAGGTCCACCATACTGTTGCCAAAGGTAAGAGTTACTTCTTTTTACAGTCAAGTAGTATTCCATTATTTAAATATACCACAGCTTTTTTTATCCACTCATCTACTGATGGACACTTGGGCTGCTTCCAAATCTTGGTGACTGTAAATAATACTGCAGTGAATATAGGAGTGCTTACATTCTTTGGAATTAATGTTTCAGCTTTCTTCAAATATATTCCCAGAAGTGGGGTCACTTTGTCAGAAGGCAGTTCCATTTTTAATTTTTTGAGGAAACTCCATACCGTCTTCCACAATGGCTGCATCAGTCTGCACTCCCACCAATGGCATATGAGGATTCCCTTTTCTCCATAGCTTCACCAGCACTTGTTGTTTGTTGATTTATTGATGACAGCCATTCTGACAGGTGTGAGGTGATATCTTATTGTGGCTTTAATTTACATTTCTCTGATGATTAGTGACATTGAGCATCTTTTCATATGTCTATTGGCCACCTGTATGTCCTCTTTGGAGAAGTGTCTATTCAGGTCCTTTGCCAAATTTTAATTGGTTTATTTGCAGGGGTTTTTTGGTGTTGAGTCATACGAGTTCTTTCTAAATTTTGGATATCAACCCCTTATCAGATATATCATTACTCAATATATTCTCTCATTCAGTGGATTGTCTTTTTCATTTTCTTGATGGTTTCCCATGCTGTGCAAAACTTTTTAGTTTGGTGCAGTCCCATGTTTATTTTTTCCTTTTGTTTCTCTGACCACGGTAATATATCAGAAAAAAATATTGCTACAAGAAATGTCTGAGATTTTACTGCCTATGTTTTCTTCTAGGATTTTTATGGTTTCAAGTCTAACATTTGTCTTTAATCAATTTTAAGTTTATTCTGGTGTATGATGTAAGAAGATCATCTAGTTTCATTTTTTGCATGCATCTATCTAATTTTCCCAATGCCATTTATTGAATAAACTATCTATACCCCATTGTATGTTTTTGCTTCCTTTGTCAAATATTAATTGACCATATAGGCGTTGAGTTTATTTCTGGGCATTGATCTATATGCCTGTATTTATACCAATACCATGCTGTTTTGATTACTATGGCCTCATAGTATAGTTTGATATAAGATAGTGTTATTCAAACTTTTCCCATAAAAACACTTAGGGCAATATGAAAATAAAATGAGATAAAGAAATAGCAATATTGGCTGTAGGGAACAGGAAACTTTGAGGCTTCAGACCAGATTTGCCCTTTCCTATTTCCTTTCATGTTGTTATAACCTTTGAGGTGTTATATTTACAGCTACTGGTTATAAAGCTCAGAGAATAATGTCCTCCTAATACATTGCTTCTCAAAGTATGTTGTGCAGAACATTCACCCTTGGGATTCATTTTAAAAGATGGGCTCTGTGCCTGACAGGTGTGGCTCAGTTGGTTGGGCATTGTCCTGCAAAGCAAAAGGTCTCTGGTTCAATTCTGGTCAGGGCACATGCCTGGGTTAAAGATTCAGTCACCAGCCAGTGTGCGTGCAAGAGGCAATTGATTGATATTTCTCTCTGACATTAATGTTTCTCTCTCCCTCAATTTCTTCCTTCCCTTTCCCTGTCTTCAAAAATAAATAAATAGCCCTGACTGGTAGGACTCAGTGGATTGAGCACCAGACTTCGAAGCAAGGGGTTGCCTGTTTGATTCCTGGTCAGGGCATATGCCTGGGTTGCAGGTCAGGTCCCAGTGGGGGATGCACGAGAGGCAACCACACATTGATGTTTTTCTCGCTTTCTTTCTCCCTCCCTTCCACTTTCTAAAAATAAATACAGTCTTTTTAAAAAAAAATAAAATATTTTTAAAGTATATTTATTGGTTATGCTATTACAGTTGTCCCATTTTTTTTCTCCCCATCCACCCTGCACCCCACCTCCCACCAGCATTCTACCCTCTTAGTTCATGTCCATTGTTTATACATATAAGTTCTTTGGCTTCTCCATTTCCTATACCATTCTTAACCTCCCCCTGTTTATTTTGTACCTACCATTTATGCTTATTATTCCTTATAACTTTTCCTCTATTCTCCCCCCTTCCCCTCCCCATTGATAACCCTCCATGTGATCTTTCTGGGATTCCATTCCTGTTCTAGTTGTTTGCTTAGTTTGTTTTTGTTTTTAGGTTCAGTTGTTGATAGTTGTGAGTTTGTTGTCATTTTACTGTTCATGGTTTTGATCTTTTTCTTAGATAAGTCCATTTAACCTTTCATATAATAAGGGCTTGGTGATGATGAACTCCTTTAACTTTACCTTAGTTGGGAATCACTTTATATGCCCTTCCATTCTAAATGATAGCTTTGCTGGATAGAGTAATCTTGGATGGAGGTCCTTAGCTTTCATGACTTTGAATACTTGATCCCAGCCCTTTCTTGCCTGAAAGGTTTCTTTGGACAAATCAGCTGACAGTCTTATGGGAACTCCTTTGTAGGCAACTGTCTCCTTTTCTCCTGCTGCTTTTAAGATTCTATCCTCATCTTTAATCTTGGGTAACTAATTATGTTGTGCCTTGGTGTGTGCTTTCTCAGGTCCAACTTCTTTGGGACTCTCTGAGCATCCTAGACTTCTTGGAAGTCTATTTCCTTTTCTGGATTAGGGAAGTTCTCCTTTGTTATTGTTTCAAATAAGTTTTCAATTTCTTGCTCTTCCTCTTCTCCTTCTGGCACCCCTATGATTCAGATGTTGGAGAGTTTAAAGTTGTCCCAGAGGTTCATAAGCCTCTTCTCATTTTTTTTTTGAATTCTTGTTTCTTCATTCTGTTCTGGTTGAACATTTATTTCTTCTTTCTGCTCCAAGTCATTGATTTGTGTCCAGTTTCCTTCCGTTTACTGTTGATTCCCTGTGTATTTTTCTTTATTTCACTTTGCATAGCCTTCATTTTTTCCTCTATTTTGCAACCATACGGAATCATTCCTCCAAGCATCCTGATTACCAGTATTTTGAACTGTGCATCTGATAGGTTAGCTATATCTTCCTCACTTAGTTGTACTTTTTTCTGGAGTTTTGATCTGTTCTTTCATTTGGGTCACATTTCTTTGTCTTGGCACTCCATAAAATCTTTTTTAAAAAATGGTTTCTGTAATCAAATAAGTTTGGAAATCCCTGTATTTCATATAGCACTGTCTTAGAAATGTGTATCATTAAGGCTTTAAGAAGTACTGTGGCAAGAGATCTGTTGAACTTTGATTAAAGTATATTTCCCAAACTTATTTGAGAGGCAATTTTTGAAATGAGGAAATCTATAACTGGTGTTCTAAGGAGTACAATTTGAGAGACACTGCCTTAATGACTTGCTTTACTCACATTTTTTGAGCAGAGCCACTCAAGTTTTGAGGTTTGGAGCAGTGGAAGACCTGCAGACATTAATTAGTTATCCAGCAAACTTAACTTAGCAAATGGTTATAAGGAGTAAGTGCTAAATAAGGGACAGCCTTCCCCATTCCCTCCCACCCCCTCAAAAAAATCTCAGGTTGGCCTCTAATTCTACTAAGCATACTAGGCCTCTCCCTCGCCCTCTGCCAGCTTCTTCTCTTTTTCTTTAGCTCCTCTTCTGTGTATCTTTCTCTTCCACATATGTGTTACCTCTCCTTTACCTTATTTTAGTTTTTCCGTTGTCTGTTTCTACTCATAGTTTCCTCCCACCCTTCTTCTTTTTCTCTCCTTTCTTTTAATGTTAATGTGTCTCCTACTTGCATTTTCTTTTTAGTTTATCTCCCCTTATTTATCTCTCTGGTTCCTTATGTCTGATTTTCTCTCTACCCCTTCAAAATATGAAGTTAATATTTAAAGGTAGCTTACTTTGTTTTCTGCTCTTGTTTTTAAAAGTAAGCAATGTGAACATTTTATATTTCTCCCTAAGAAAACTTTTAAAATGCCTATACAGAACAGTTTCATGTGTTTTGTTTAAAGGGACCATATTTGATGCCTACCCTCTTTACTGTGGTTCAGTCTTCCATATAAAAAAGATTTTCTGATTCTGGATTGGTGAGTTCATAATTGCATTTGTAACAAATCAGAGATTGTCCACAATTAAGTACCATTATCATTGCAGTCTACTGTAGTTCCAAGTTATTAAAAATAATAGAAAGCTAGGCTATATGTATTTATAAGATTTTATTTTAGACAGGGGGGAAGGGAGGGAGAAAGAGAGGGAGAGAAACATCAATGTGTGGTTGCCTCTTGCACACCCCCTACTGAGTGGCATGTGCCCTGACTGGGAATCGAGCTGGCGACCCTTTGGTTCGCAGACTGGTATTCAATCTCTGAGCCACACCAGCCAGAGCTAGGCTATATTTTTATATTGAGAAACTAGATAATATCTAGGTTAAAATTAAGTTGTACTATATAATAAGTAACAGAAATCTAGCCAAATTATTTTATCCTCACCCAAGGACATTTTTTTTTTCATTGCTTTAAGAGAGAGAAAAAGAGAGAGAAAGGAAGAGAGAGAAACAACCATGCAAGAGAGAAGCATTAATTGGTTGCCTCCCAAACATGCCCAGACCAGAGATGGGCCTCTGGATCCTCTGACTGGGGATCATACACATCTGAACCCAAGCAGTCACATGTAACCACATCCACACCAGGAATCAAACTACAACCTATGTATGTGCCCAGGCCATAATTGAACCCTCAACCTTTTGGTTATACCACAACATTCCAACCAACTGAGCCCCACTGGCCAGAGACGAGTCAAATTAGTTTAGATAATAAGGGACAAATTATAAATAATACAGATCTCATGAAGAACAAAAACTGACCACATAGGTATCCAAAAGTTCAGAAACTCTAACAACAAGAGTTTGTGGATTCTCCTTCTAGTTTATTTTCATTCTCCAACTTTGTTGGTTCCCAACTCTCTCAGTCTCTGAGGCCTTTACTTAATTTCTTGAAAGAAAATATCTCATTGGCTACTTGACTGATCAATGAATCAGCTCCCCCACAGTCAGTTATTAAGATGTACTTACATATAATACTAATCTATTATAATACAAATATATTAGGTATGTAGTATGTACATATGTACAGATACAATGCAAATGAATCTGTGACATTCTACCTTTTGGGAAGGAGAAATTCACAGAAGAAGGAAGTGAGCAGTCACCCCCCAAAAGTTTCTGTTTTATGGTATTCCAGAGTAAAATGGTATGTCAGAATGAGCCAGCATCATTTCTAACAAGTGAGACAGAATGTGGAAAGATGACTCATGTAGCCAAACGTATTTTATACTCTAAAGATTTTCACTGTCCACTCAGGCAATTCAGACCATTTTGAATGATTGCATAATCAGTACAGTCAAGAAACTAACCAGTAATATGAAAAACCTGTAATTGTTTTTTTGAGTTCTTTTTTCTTCAATAAATTCATTGATTTATCATATGTAGACATGGCCTCGCTGCTGCATTGTGATATACATCCTCAAGTAAACTAAGTAGTGTACACCAAATGTCTAAAGGGCCTGGTCCAGCAGTAAGCAAAATTGCTAAGTAGGTAAAGCTCACTTTGGGTATTTTGGAGATTTCCCACTTTTCTTTACGTTTTCAGATAATAAGACCTTGACCTATTCTTCCTTCCTGTTCTCTCTCACATTTCAATCAAAAAGCCATTCCTTAGTTCTTCATCTTAGCTTTACAGAAAGAAGCAGTTGGAAAACCAAGACACACAAAATTATTAATAGTGAAAAACAACTCAAGGGTCCTGCCAGTAGTACTTAATATATTCTAAAAGAGAATGAGCACCATTTTTCCCTCTGGGCAGAGTTATAGATTTGTGGCTGATGTGTGATGGGATTTCCTCTCATCACACTGCAATGTTGGCCACCTGTGCTTACACATTGGCCACATACATAGCTTTCAAAGCAAGAGCTAGAGAAAAGTTAGAGATGAAATTGTGAGTATATGGATCACCACAGTAAACTTTTCACATAAAGGAAAGGGCTTTGATTAGTCTGAGAGAGACAGAAAGAAGACATTTTCAGGCATTGTCAGTCATTTTGGATAACACACAAAGACTTTTTTAAAACTTCTCTTCCATAGCCATGTTGAACAGCAAGGCAGCAGCTGGTGGACTAGGCAGGCGAAATGACAGCTTGCCAATTGGGAGACCCACATTTGCGTGTGGATTAACCAGGAGGAACAGCTGGGGAGCAAGACAGACTGTGCAACCCCGGGTTCCAGCAAAGCCTCAGAACCTCTGGCTGTAAAAATCAGCAAGGGTTGCAGGGGGTTGCAGTAGCAGGAGAAACTCCCAGTCTCACATGAGATTCCATTGGAGAGGCCCATGGGGTCCTAGAATGTACACAAGCCAATCCACCCAGGAATCAGCAACAAGGCAGCACTGGAAAGGGCACCGTCCACTTGTGTGAAGGGAGGGAAGTGGCTGAAGCCTGGGTGAGAGCTGAGCAAGCAGCATTGTTCCCTCTCTGTCCCCTCCTCCACGGTATAGCACCACAACCTAGTGAATAACTAACACTCTACCCCTTACAACGTAAAAGGTGTGCCAAGACAAAGAAATATGGCCCAAATGAAAGAACAGATCAAAACTCCAGAGAAAGACCTAAGCAACGAGGAAATAGCCAACCTATCAGATGCAGAGTTCAAAATACTGGTAATCAGAATGCTCACAGAAATTATTGAGTACAGCAGCAAAGTAAAGGAAGAAGTGAAAACTATACAAAGTGAAATAAAGAAAAATAGACAGGGAACTAATAGTGAAAGGAAAGAAACCAGAACTCAAATCAATGATTTGGAACATAATGAAGAAACAAGAATTCAAAAAAATGAGAAGAGGCTTAGGAACCTCTGAAACAACTTTAAACACTCCAACATCTGAATCATAGGTGTGCCAGAAGGAGATGAGGAAGAGCAAGAAATTGAAAACTTGTTTGAAAAATAATGAAGGAGAACTTCCCCAGTCTGGCAAAGGAAATAGACATAGAAGTCCAGGAAGCTGAGAAAATCTCAAACAAGTTGGACCCAAAGATGAACACACCAAGACACATAATTAAATTGCCAAAGATTAAAGATGAGAGAATCTTAAAAGCAGCAAGACCCCATCCAAGATTACTCTATCCAGCAAAGCTCTCATTTAGAATGGAAGAGCAGATGAAGTGCTTCCTACCTGAGGTAAAGTAAAAGGAGTTCATCATCACCAAGCCCTTATTATATGAAATGTTAAAGGGACTTGGCTAAGAAAAGGAAGAAAATCAAAACTATGAACAGTAAAGTGACAACAAACTCACAACTATCGACAACTGAACCTAAAAAAATGTAAACAAAAACTAAGTAAACAACTAGAACAGGAACAGAATCACAGAAATGGAGATCACATAGAGTGTTATCAGTGGGAAGGAGGAGGGGGAGAAGAAAGGAAAAGGTAAAGGGGATAAGAAGCATAATAGGCACAAAATAGGCAGGGGGAGTTTAAGAATAGTATAGGAAATGGAGAAGCTAAAGAACTTCTATGTACAACCCATGGACATGAACTAAGTGGTGGGAAGTAATGCTGGAGGATAAGGCAGGGTGCAGGGAGGAGGGGGATTAAGGGGAGAAAAACATTGGGACAACTGTAATAGCATAATCAATAAAATATTCTTTTTAAAAAAGAAGGTATGAGGATTCTCAAATTCTAGGTATTGCTCATCATTTTTCTTCAGAGTAGTATTTTTTCAGAATAATAGAAATAGGTGTAATATGATTTTTTTGTTTTTGTTTTTATCCTTTTTCTTTTTTTAATAGGTGTAATTTGAAAAATGTATTTCTCGATCAAATAGTTTTGGAAATGGTAGGTTGTTGCAGGATTTCTCAGAGCTTTTCACATAATTAACACACATTGTGAATCCTCAAGGCAGTTAAGGTGTTTCCCAACCCAGAGTCATTTTACGCAAAGTATTTTAGGAACCAATAGATAGAGATATAAAGACAGAGACAGAGATACAAGCACTTTTGGAACCGATACTTCAAATAAAAAGTATAGAAAATCCTTAAATTTTAAGGATATATTTGAGAACCTCTCACAGCTTCTCTCTGATGATTCATTCTTTCTGTCTCTTTTGCTGGTGCATCTGGATGATTTCATCAAGTTTTCCTTTTAAAACATTTACTGTATTTTAGGGTTTATAGGCTCTAGCAAGCCCCTTGATTTTCATCCCCTTATTCAAAATTAAAAGGTTTATCTTATTGCCTGACTGGCCACTTTTACATAGATAATGCAATATCATTATCACTTGCTTTAAGCACAAAACTGTCCAGTTAGAATCACTATGAAAACAAGAAGAATGATAAAGAAGTAAATGAATGAAACTTCACAATTTTAGGTTTCATAGATATTAAAGGGCTACAGAAAACCCATGAGGATAAGGAAAGGAAAAGTTAATGAAGCAAATATAAGGCGGCATGTAAGACTGAAATTTAATAGAATAGATGAACAGACTCTAAAAAGAGAATTAACAGTGGAGAGGTTAAGTAATTGTATAGCAGAGAACTATTAGAGGCAAGGAATATTAGTGAGAGGAGAATTAAAAGCAAAGTCCAAGAAAGTGAGGGGGGAGACACATATGAAAGAAGCTGCAGAGGTCAACCGAGCTGTTGTCAACATGCTGGCCATTTTGGTAGATAAGTAACTATAGTCAAAGGACTGTAGTTTTATTAATACACTGTTAGATAGTTTCCATCCTGCAAAGTATTTTGTTTGCACCATCCCACCCCTGCTCCCATCTCTGGAGAGTTAATTACTATGTCCACTCAAACCACTATTTTACTGCTATATTCAGAAAATAAAAGGGGAAGTAGCTTTATACAATAAAAGCAGTACTGATAACTGACAGCAAACACCTGTGGCTGCAATGGCACTCAACCCTCCCCTTCGTGAAGTACTCAGTGCTGCACTGCTACGCCTAGTAACAGAAATGAACACTGCCACTGCAGTGGGGAACTATAGAAGCAGTCTTTCCCCTTGTTAGGCAAGGAACAGTGATGATTATTGGACAAAGCTCCAATGAAATACTGGCTACGGCATCCTAAAGTTTCAAAAATACTATGAAGTAAAGTAGCTTTCCAGTCCTTAAATGCTGCCCAGTTTTTTTTCTGGAGAGTCAATCAGGACAATGATGTACTTGTGGAAATCCATGCATTTATTTAGCTTAATTGTATGTCAAGCTCTACATATAAATAGAAATAAGATAAAGTCTCACATTGAAGGTTTATGATGTCTGTATACTGGGTAAAGTACGGACTATATTGCTGTAACAGAGATTGCCCAAATGTGGTAACTTAAATAATATAGAACTTTGTTGCTCTCTCCTATAATAATAGTCCAAAATGAACAGTTCTGGGCTACCAAGGCGGCTGTGCCTCCACATCTGTTTTCAGGGTTCTCCAGTCATTGCCACTTCCTTGGAAGAAGAAAGGAGAAAAAGGAAGCCTAGGGCAAAGGCTACTACAAGGAGATGAACCTTGGATGGCACATACAACTTCTCATGTCCCATTGATCCAAACTTAGTGACGACCAAAACTAACTGCAAGAGATGTGGAGAACATAGACTCTGTGTGAGTCTCTATGTGCCAGCTAGCACTCATGGAGTTGTGTTACTCAGGGAAGACAAGGAGAACAGATACTGAGAGCCAATGAGAGGTTTTTCTCATAAATACTCATGGCAAAAAAAAAAATGATAATAAAATAATTTTGGTGAAGGCTACTAAGTACTAAAATAAGTTTCAGAGGCAGACCAAACCAAGAACTTGTCATCTGTGCCTATGGTGGTCCTTGATGCTGGAATTTGAAGGATATGTCAGCAAAATTAGGGACATCAAAATTACAACTATACCATCATTTGAACAACCATCATTTGAAACCTAGCTGAATGAAAGTCCTACAACTAGTGACTTAAAGAAGAACCCACATTGAGATTAATAGGAGCTGTGGAGCCACAGAACAGGCTGGTCCCACAATCACATGTGGCAAATAAAAATCGGGAGGAGTATGCCTGCTGTGGAGGCTCCCCTGAAGAGCAGGGGTCTCAGCCGACAGTTCTAATGTCAGGAAGAGAAGTCCCCATAATTCCTGGCTATAAAAACCAGCAAGGATTGTGGCTGAATGAGACAGAAGGCTTCTTGAGCCCCCAAAAGTTCTTCTTAAAGGGTCCACACACACACTTACTCTGACTCACTCACTCTGAGCTCCAGCACTAGGGCAGCAGCTCCAAAGGCAACAGGGACATACGAGGAGAAACTGAATTGTCTGGCATCAGGGCAGCTTTCTGCCAGACCAAAGTGCTGGCAGAGGCCATTGTTTCTTTTCTGAGCCCTCTCTCCAAAAAGCCAGCAGGCAGGTGCCAGATCTGAGTCTCCATCAAACTGGCTCACACCATTCACCCTTCCCTGGTGATTCCCTGACCCCCTGCCCCACCCAACTTGTAGGCCAACCCAAGGTATTAACAGTGGATTTTCCATACAAATGGACTGTTGCAGCTCATACTTCAGACTTTCTCCAAATCTCAAACCAGCAGCCTCTGGCCTCACTGTGCCCCGTACCTCTCGCTAAGTGGCCTCAGGCCCAGCAGTAGTGCAGCCGGCCTTGTTACACAGCGTGGCCTCACCTGGGCACCTCCAAGCCCAGCACAAGTAGCAGACATTTGCAGGTTGCTTTATAGCTTGTGCCTGGTGGCCCTGGGCAGAACAAAGGCAGTGGCTAACTTTGGCCTATGTCTTCCAGAAGGCCCCAGAGCCAGTACACCCAGTGGACAACTTCAGACCACATGGAAGCACCAGCCAACAACCTCCAGAAATGACATACTCAAGGGGTGGACTCAGCAGGTATCAGAACCCCACTGAAGAAAGTCCTGCTCTGTGGATTGGGCACCTGCATAGCTGATCCTCCATAGTGGTCAGTGTTCACAGCCAGTCCCTACAGCCATTCAGCCTGGGGATAAATCTCTCCCATTGGCATGCCAACAGCAATCAAGGCTTAACTACTACAAAGGATGTACACAGCCCATGTGGGTGTGGTGGGTAAACCTGGAGTGCCCAGCTTGGGTGATTAGGGAGTCTGCCACTGGAACCTACAGAACACCTACTA
The DNA here is from genome assembly GCF_021234165.1 of Pteronotus mesoamericanus. NCBI lineage: Eukaryota > Metazoa > Chordata > Mammalia > Chiroptera > Mormoopidae > Pteronotus > Pteronotus mesoamericanus. Next base: position 12,399,075 of record NW_026555313.1, read on the forward strand.
CATTAGGCCGCTATACCAAGCCCAGGAGACATAGCAGGTCTACCTTAGACATAGAAACACACACAAGGAGGCAGCCAAAATGAGGAAACAAAGAAGCGTGTCCCAAATGAAAGAACAGAACAAAACTCTAGAAAAAGTACTAAACAAAATGGTGGCAAGCAATCTACTCCATACAGAGTTCAAAACACTGGTTATAAGGATGCTCAGTGTACTTAGGAGAAAAGTAGTTGATCTTAGTGGGAACTTCAACAGCATAAAAAAAGGTAATGGAAACCATAAAAAAGAACCATTCAGAAATGAAGAATACACTAACTGAAGAATAATTTACAGTGAATCAACAGTAGATGGAGCCAAGAATCAAAGCAGCTATTTGGAACATAAGAAAACAACAACAACAACAACAAAAACTCACCCAATCAGAATAGAAAAAATAAAGAATTTTTTTAAATGAGGATATTGTAAGGAGCCTCTAGGGCAAATTCAAGTGTCCTGAGATTTATGTCATGGGGGTGGCTGGAATTTACAGAGCAAGAAATTTGAGAAAATAATGACAGAAAACTTCCTTAACCTAGTGAAGGAAATAGATAAACGAGTCCAGGAAGCACAGAGTCCCAAACAAGATGAAGCCAAAGAGGCCCACATCAAGACACATCATTAAAATGCCAAAGGTTAAAGACAAAGAAACAATCTTAAAAGCAGCAAGAGAAAGGCAGTTAGTTACCTACAAGGGAGCTCTCATAAGACTCTCTGCTAATTACTCAAGAGAAACTTTGCAGGCCAGAACGGATTTGCAAGAAATATTCAAAGTGATGAAAAGCGAGGACCTACAACCAAGATTACTCTACCAAGCAAAACTGTCATTTAGGATCTAAGGACATACAAAGAGCTTCCCAGACCAGAAAAAGCTATAGGAATTCATCACCCCCAAACCAGTATTATGTGAAATGTTAAATGGTTTTTAAAGAAGAAGAGAGGAATGGAGCAAAAGAGAAAGAAAGAACTCATGGACATGGACAACAGTGTGGTGATTGAGGACAGGGGTGGGGATAGTGGATGTTGAAAAGGGTATGCAGGCAGGTGCCAGATCTGAGTCTCCATCAAACTGGCTCACACCATTCACCCTTCCCTGGCAATGGAAAAAAATAAAGTAAAATAAAAGAATAAGAAGAAAAAGAAAAATATGAACAATAAAATGGCAATAAATTCATATCTATTAGCAATTGAACGTAAAAAACAAAATAAACAAAAAAGCAGAACAAAGAGATTCATAGATACAGAGAACATTTTGATGGTTGCCAGATGAGAGGGACATTGGGGAGGATGGGTGAAAAAGAGAAGGTATTAAGGAGTACAAATCGGTTGTTACAGAATAGTCATGGGAGTGTAAAGTACAGCATAGTAGATATAGTCAGTAATATTCTACTCACTATGTATAGTGTCAGGTGAGTAGATTTATCAGAATGATCACTTAATGTTATATAATGTCTAATCATTGGGATATACACCTGAAACTAATATAATACTGTATGTCAACTGTAATTGCAAATTAAAAAAATGATTTAAATTTTATAAAAAAGATTAGGAATCAGATTGGCCTCAGACTTCCCTAAAACAACAGTTGAAGCTAGAAGACAGTGGAGAAATGACTTCAAAATTCTGAAGGAATTCTGTATCCAACCACACTATCTTTCAGCTGTGAGAGCAGAAATCAAATGTGAAAGATTTCAAAATATTACTTCATGAATCTTTTTTTGGTAGCTACCTGAGGAAGTGCTACACACATACGAATAAGGGAGTAAACTAGGAATGAAGAGGAACTACCTGTGAAGAAAGGCAAAGCTAAAATTATAGGAAGATGGTGAAGAGAGATCCTAGGTGATCTCTCCGCTGTAAATACCAACACCAGATTGGAGCAAAAGGTTGTAGGAGACACCTCTTCAGAAAGAGGAAATTGGCAGAAAAGCTAATGCAAATGAACTTCTTAAAAGAGGACAACTAGTAGAAAATTTGGGGTTGGGTTATTGAAAAATCCATGGGAAACTTTGCAAAAAATAAAAAGGATGAAAGAAGAAGATGTGGTAGAGACTTAGTGCTCACTCATATTTGATGCCTCTTCTGTACACATAAGAGGAATAAACTTCCTTTTGCATTTAGCAGAATCATATCACAAATTGTGGCCGGTGGATTTGAGCAGAAGCCTCATGTGATAGTTTTAAAATACAGCCCAGAGTCTTTAACTATCTTCCTATTGAGAAGTAGGATTTTGTTACTGTCCATAATCTAGTCTATCTTGACTGATATGAAAGGTAGTTATTAACTCTAAAGAAAAGAAGTCATAAATTACCCCAAGGCTCAGTGATGGAAAGAGTCTATATGGTCAGAATAACAGAAGTGCTAGAAATGATCTTTCTAAAACTATGATTCCATGATATTGACAAGTTGGGGGAATGTGAATAGAAAGTATGGTAAATGTGCGCATGTAACTTTGAAAAAACCACTAACTTAGGGAAAAAAAGAAGGAAAAGAGCAGATGGGACAAAACAGCCTAGAGGAAGTCATATGAGAACAGGTGGAAATCACAAAAATTGTTGGAGAATTATAACCCAAGGAAAAAAAATTAATTTTGTTAGATCACATAAAGCACTGTTATAATGAAAATACAGCAATCATGAGAAGCTGGTCATTGTCTCATCTTTGTTCTGAAAAAGCATTCAGAAAGCATTGGGATAAGTAAAGTTTGTTATTATACTGTAAAATACCAGATAGAAAATAATCATCCTTTCATAATCACCTTCTAGGTAATTAATGAAGCTGGAAATATTTCTCATTAATTTCTAAATAAGTTATTTCAATTTTTACACAAACTTGTTTGCCTTCCAGAATCCACTGCACAGTACAGTTTGAATTACTGATTACTTCTCATTTAAATGCAGTAGTTTTTTAGAAAATGTAGATTACTTCACTTAGATGCTTATAGTGTTTGTGATTTTTCAGCTTATTTCTCTTTTGACTTTACAGACCCTTACCAAAAATATCAAAAGGAGATAAGAATTTTTCCCTCTCTGTTATTCTCCCACTTAAAAACAAATTTTAATGTTTATATGTATAAAGAAAAATATGTTATAAGTTCAAGTTTCAGAATCTTAAGCAAGTGCAGGGACTGTTAACATCAGTAGTAATAAATAGAATGGTAAGACTTGTTTAGTCTCATGAAAGCAGTTAGAAAGGCCCAGATCACAAGGCAAGTAAGCAGTTAAATAAACCACAATAACTATTCCCAGAAGGGAGGCAGGAGTGTAAAGTCATGGTGAACAGAGGCTCTCACAAGACTAATGCTTTCATAGGCTGCTTGCTGCCAACAGCCTTTGGCATCAAAGTACTTCTTTCTTCTAAATGCCTATTTTACAATTGGCAAAGCCACAAGAAGGGCATTTCCAGGATGGAACATCTGGTTCATTTTACCTAAGTAAGTTCACAAGCGCTCTATATTTTGTTGCTTTTTAAAGAGGTCTGTGTACGTCCAACCAAGTTCATAATAACAGCATATAAGATGTATATAATCTTGCCACTTTCAGATAAAATTTTATATATAAGTAACTATGTTGTGTAAATAATATTGAACATTCTGTAGCCTTTGGATTTTTGTCCTTCATATGACAACAGCATCCTATTTCTAACACCTTTCAGGAAACTAGGTAACTGTTTAATTTGAGATATCATTTACATGTTTTAGAATCCTAGTGATCATGTCATTTGTGTAAAAAATAAGTTCCAAATTCACCGAAGAATATCATTCACAGTTGATTGCATTCTCATATATTAAATAACTCATTGTAAATGTAAGCTTTCAGTGCTCTCAATATCATTTGTCTATGTATTTCAGGAATAAAAGAGGAAAAACAGAAATGTTTACATAAACGAGACCATTTTTTTCTATTCTAAAGCAAATATACATATAAGAATAAACTTTGTGGATGAATTTAAAAATGCAGTATATACATATGATTGAATATTATTCGGCCATTTAAAAAAAGAAATCCTCTAATATTCCTCAACATGGATGAATCTTGAAGACCTTATACTAAGTAAAATAAGCTTGTCACAGAAGGAAGGACAAATAATGCATGACTCCACTTATATGAAGTATCTAGTCAAACTCATAGAAGCAGAAAATAGAAGAATGGTTGCCAGAGGGTGGGAGGAGAGGGGAGGAGAAGGGGAGGAGCTGCTGTTCAATGGATATGGAGTTTCAGTCATGCAAGATGGAAAAAGTTCTGAGATCTGCTCTACAACTTGTGCTTATAGTTATCTATACTCTACTATACACTTAAAATTTGTTAGGAGGGGTAGATCTCTTGTTTTTCAGCACAATAATTTTAACAAAGAATGGAACTGTTGGAAGTTTATAAATATTTATAACTTTGTGTCATTCTTTTCTTACAAAATATATGCAGACTGTATCAATCGGGTCTTTGGTTGCCAGCAACAAAACCAACTTAAGGACCTTAATCAAAAATGAAAGTAACAGGAAGCATGTCTGAGGCACAGAGACTTGATGGGAAGCTGGAGACACCAGGCTTGGCATGAATCAAAAGATCCCAGGAGTTCTAGGCAGCAAGCACAACTGAAGGCCAACGTGGGCCTGATGAAACTCTTGTCTCTTTTTTGCCTGTTTACCCACTGCCATGAGAATCCCCAAATGGCCACCTGGCAATCTCAGCTAATTCAGTAGAAGCATCACGTAGTTGTCTGGTGAAAGCATTTCTTCCTTGGATACTAAAACCTTTATATCAACATAATTTAGAGTTAAAGGGATTAGGAGCACCAAAAAAATTTAGTGACTTATTAAGTGTGATGTGAGAGGCAACATCACCCCACTTTCACCCCATTTTGCCCAAACCACAGCACTACTCATGGGTGAAAAATACCATCTACTCCATTCCTCGCTGGTTTAGAACATATACGTCCTGAAGGATCATGCCAAAATTTTACAAATCTGAACACTGGCATAGCTGAACCTCATTATCTGTTCCACAGTTTTATAGGGCACGTTTTATAGGTGCCTCTATGTGGTAATGACAAGATCAACAAATGCCCTGGCATCAGCCCATTTCCCTATCTCTTCCTCTGTTAAGTGAAGTCTTTACTCTGTACAAAGTATGAGACACCATGGCTATATAAGGCATTTCAGAAGTTCATGGATGGTGGTTCTAGTATCATTTGAGTCCAGATTAAATGTCTTATAGTATCTATTTCACGATGGCCCTCCCAGGGTAAAGTACCATATCCAAGGTTTCAGTAGCTGCTGGGAAATTGGATATTAAGCAGTGACAGTCCAGGGAAGGGAAAGTCTGTTGAGCCCAGTCACACCATCCATCTCTTCACCATGACCACTTTGAGTCCAAACTGGCGTGAAAGTGTACTGACTCTTAACCTATTGGACAGAACGTTTTGTTTCACTGATTATTAGGAACTCCTCCACAGAGGGGGTTCTTGGTGAAATTCACATAGGATACCAGTATGTAAATACTCTAGACCCATTGACATACCTCTTCCCCAATACCTCCTTATCAGTCCTCCGTTCTTGTTTTTTCCAACATGCCAAACCTTTAGCCTCTGCTCATAAATTGGTATAGATTCTTACCTGTATCTCTCCACCTCTTCCTCTGGGAGAAGTTCCACAAATTCTAGGGTTTCTCTTTTCCATTGACCTTCAAGCTGAGTGGGGCTGACCAACGGCAGCATACCATTTCAAGCCATCCATAAGGCAGACTTCAAATTTTTTCCTCTTTAAATATAGAAAAATCCAAATAAGGCCATACATTGAGAGGGTGGGACATGCTGGGTGTTTGAGCCTAGTTGCTCTAGGTCCCCTCAGGTTCCACCCCTATTCCTGCCTATATATGTGACTTATGCTTGGTAACAAAGTTCCAGCTTGATGAGTCATAGAACATATGGCTCTTGATGAGCATTTAGATTGCACAGTCACTTGCTGTTCCACAGCCAGGCATTTGATCTCTTACTAAAGAAAGGTTGTAAGCCACCAACTATTTCTCAAAATTGTAATTGCTCTTGACAAAGAGAGCATATCTTAATGCCAAAATGCCACTGCTGTAATTTTCCAGTGGAACCTTCCCCAGGCTTGATAGAGCATCCTAGTCTGCTGTAGTCACTTGAGGAAGGCACCATTGAAACTGGTGGCCCATGGGCCAAGTGGCAAAGCTGCTTGCACTGAGCTTCAACCAGCTTAAGGGACTTACCTTGCTTTCAGCCCTATTAAAGCTGGTTGGTGACCTTTTGGGTGTCCCACTTAATGGGTTATAGAAGTACATCCAAATATTATACAAGTATCCTCCAAAACCCAAAAACGTCCACCAAATATTATGCTTCTCTCTTCTTGGTAGGGGCCATAAGATAACCACAGCTTGTCTTTGGAGATGTTATTTTCAGCATGCTTCAGATTAAGGGATACTCCTCCACCAAAGAAAATTCAGAGATTACTGGCTATCGTATTTTCATGGTACATAAAACAAGCTCTGTCTGGAAAAAGTCCAGCTATTGTTAATATAACCAGATGGTTTGCATGACATAAATGTAACCTGGCAGCCAAGGAGAGTGGACTAGAATGTACATGCATGAACAATGAATATTTCACTCTACTAGTCAGTGGGAGCAGTAGATGCCACTGAATGAGCATGTGTAATGTATGGCCATCGAATTCAAAATGACTGAGCAAGTAGAGGAACAAAGCTGCATCAAATTTTGCATTAAGCTTGAAAATTCCTCCATGGAAACTATTTGGATGATTCTAGAGGCCACAGCTATGGGCAACTGGTGAATGGCAGCTTCATCATGACAATGTGTCTGCTCATGCATCATGTCTCATGCAGAGTTTTTTGGCAAAAACATCAAATAAGCCAGGTGACTCAGGCCCTTATGGCCCAGATTTGGCACCCTGTGACTTCTGGCTTTTCTCAAACTAAAATCACCTTAAAAGGGAAGAGATTTCAGAGCATCAGTGAGATTCAGGACAATATGGCAGGGCAGCTGAAGGCGACTGGGAGAACTGTGTGAGGTCCCAAGGTGCCTACTTTGAAGGGGACTGAGGCATCATTGTCCTATGTACAGTGTTTCTTGTATCTTGTATCTTTTTCATTAAAATATGCCCCTGTTTTTCATATTACATGGCTGGGTACCTTCTGGACAGACCTATATTAGGATGCTGATATGTATGTTTAATTTATTCACCTTCCTCTGACAGTAACATGCTCATAATAATTTAGTGACCTAGTGTTGGGCACCTTTCTTTTTTTATGCACTGCTAGTATCTCATTCCCTCAAACTTCCTTACTCCCTCTGCCATTTCTCCTATTTCCCCAATAGCTATATTTATGGTTCCTACCAAATCAACCATTCACCCACTAAGAATGCATTGAGTGCCCACAATGTGCCAGGCACTTAAGAACCACTCAGTATTCGGTGATGAGCATAAACATGACAGCTCCCTACCTCTCACAATTAGCAAACCACTATCAAGTATTCAGAAAGTGGAAAGGAGAGGAAAAGGATGCTATACAAGGTACTATCCTTGAACACAGTGTTTCTGCCCACCAGCCTGAGAAATAGACTCTAACCAGACAGAGCAGCCCCGTTTCCCTCTATGGAGGAATCTAGTAAGAGAAATAAAATGTTCCCTCAGTTTTCTTGTGGGGAGAGGGAGGTTGGATGGAAATTCTGTTTCCTCCTACAGCAGAAGCCTAAATATGAAGAAATAGGGAGAAGAACTTCTCCTGATACCAGCAGTATTCCCTGAAAGTGTTGAGTGTCTCTTTGGAATTGGTTGAGATCAGTTAATTCATAGGGACACCAGTCTGTCTGGTTGAGTGGTTTTCCTCAGAAACATTCAGCTGCATGATGGACTGATCCAAATATAATTTTCCCAAATGAAGATGACAGAGGGAGAGGGGCTTGGAAATTGAGATGTTTCCAAGAGAAAAATTGTAGTGATGTTTCATAGAACTAAGATATGGAAGGAGGTATCTATCTAATTGATAGATAGAAAGTCAGAGTTGGTCAGTGGATTGCAAATCTTAATAAAATCAAATAACTATAAAAGTAAAAATATGCTGGTTTACTGTGAGATTTTGATCAAAAAGTAGATTAACTTTTCAGTTTTGGGGGTAGTGAACATTTCTGATGATAAGGAAGTAAATAAAAAAGGCAGAATGGAGGGGAAAGTTTGTTAGAGAAGTCACGAAGCTGAGAAATGACATCAGAAAGTTAAATGGATATTGAAATCAATGAGCGGGATGGCAGGAATTGAGATAGAGAAACAAGGCAAAGTGCTAGTCTTCAGTACCTGGAGAATGACTAAGCAGTTGGCAGATGACAGCAGATGATAGAGCCAGATGGCATAAGCCGCAAAGGAGCAAAGGATTGTTTGTTTGGTTGGTTTGTTTTTTTTTTACAACAGGGTTGGGAGAGAAAATTATCTGGAAGTGTCACTGGAGAGGAAGAAGCCACCTCCTGAGCCTATAGAATGAGCAACATGAGCATGCTGAGGGAAAGCTGTGTTCTCAGGGACCAGCAGCTTTCAGTTAAGGCAAGGAGGTGGAGAAAACATTCTGAGACAAGACTGTTCTTTGAAAATGGAATAGGAGTTGCTAACAATGTAGCTTTCTAGGTATAAAGAACCAGTAGGGCTCTGGCCAGTGTGGCTGAATTGGTTGGAGCATCATCACATACACCAAAAGATAGGAGGTTCAATTCCCAGTCAGGGCACATCCGTAGGCTGCATGTTTGATCCCTGGTTAGGGCATGTATGGGAAGCAGCCAGTCGATGTTTCTCTCTCACATCGATGTTTCTCTCTCTCTCCCTTCCTCTCCCTCTAAAATTAATAAAAACATATTTTTTAAAAAGAACCAGAGGGGATTTTTTTGTTAGTTAGTTAGTTTGTTTACATGATCAAAACCTGATTTTCCACATGGGAGAAATGAGGTGTGACTAAGAGCTTATAACCATGCTCCCTGTCCTCCATAGTTCATCTTCCCCATAATGCCACCGTCACACTGGTTTTAGGGGATGCTGCATCCCCTTTACCAGCAGTGCCAGAGTGTAGTCTCATAACTCCTAATATACCTTAACATACCATTCTCCAATAACATACCTGAGACCAGATTACAATCCATTACTTTACTTCTCCTCCCTCTTCTTACCTAATTTTTTCCTTTTCTTCAAATCATCCATTCATTCAATGAGATTTTCAAAGCCCAGAAGGAAATCAATATAACATAGTACGCAAGAAGAGGTCATTGCTTATAAAGAACTATTACTCGTCATCAGTTGGAATACTTTACAGGGAGGCCTACCTACCTAGTTCTTTTAGGATCTGTTCCCTATCTTCTTATAATACCTACAAGAACTTCTAGAGATCTAAGTGTCCTGACTCAAGAGGAGATCCAAAGAAAAGTAGATGCTCCCTCACCTTCTCTGTAAGAGCTGCCTTTCAAGTTCCAGTTTTCAGTCTGAAGACCTGTCTCTTCCCCCAAAACAGCGATTTTCACCTAGCATGCTGCAAAAATTTTTAAAATATGCAATACCTGACTATTTAATCAGGGGCATTGACTTCTTTTCCTGTAGATCATCAAATTAAAAAATGACAACAGCCAACACAACAATAGCTCTCTGGTGTGAGTGTGAATGAATGAAAATGATACCTATTTTTTGTCAGATTGGCAAGAAATATATTTTTTCGTGTGCTGCAGAATTTTAGTAGTTTATGTGTGCCATGAGATGAAAAAGGTTGAAAATTGGTGCCCTAAATGATTGACAGCAGGGATGCCCTATTGTTTTGGGGAAAACCTACCCCCTAGAACAACTATATCTTAATCTGAAGCCTAACCAATCAGAATTTTAAACCTAATATCTATACCTGCACCCAGAAACTGGATATCAATTTATTACATAGAAAGTAGCAGATGACATATTGAGACACTTTAACTAATCATTAATAAGCACTGTTTTATAGCAATTGCATATACCATACTTTGCTGTAATTTTATTTTATAGAATTATTTGCCAACTGTATTCCAAATGTTTTCAAAATTAAATACCATGTATTAGAAAACATGGCATTTCCTAGAGTGTAAGACATATATCTGCCTAATCTACAAGCATTTCAACATTGAGTTTTCAACCACAAAATCATGTTTTTTAAAATCTTACTAATGGTAAATTAAGTAGGAAGGGAAATAAAGTTAGTGCAGATGTTGTACTGAATAAATGAAAGCTTTCAGTCTAATAACATAGCCTTAATTTTCTCTGAAGTCACTGTACCTCTGCCTAAATTCACACATATAAAGATGAGTAGCAGAACAATAACAAATTAATTATCCCTCAAAAAAATTTTTTAAAGCAACAACTTCATGAACTACATTATTTGTAGCCTGCTAAAGATAGTGGGAGATTAATTTTTATTGTCAATGGCTATATAATACAGTAGTCTTTGAGAAAAAAAATTAGGTATAATCACTTGAGAATCTCTGTGGTAGAAATTCTGAGGAGAAACAGGAAAACAGAAGAAATGGCAAGAAAGGGGAAGTAAAATACTTCCTTCACACTCCCACAACAAATGGTACTTGTGGTATCAGGTAACAGAACTGAACTGTAATTTCAGCAATAAGGGTAATGAAGGTATGCAAAAGTTGAGAGGAACAGATAATCCACTTGTCCTCCACAAAGATCTCTGATGAATCAGCCAAGTAACAGACCAGTTTGCTTACGGATTGTCTCAATGCTCAGAATCCTTGACAACTTGGAAACTGAGATACATGTTATCTCTGATTCATATAACACTTGGCGCTTTCCCTGTAATAAAATTAATCCAGTATAACAAATATTAAGTGACATCTATCATTTGCCAGGCAATGTAATTGTTAGGTACATAGATGAAAAATATTTGACCCCCAAGTTGCCTTGAATTTAGTGGGAGACATAACAGCATCTCCAATCAGAACATTATGAAAAGTGATACAATCATAATGGCAGTGTGCCAAAGGTCTAATGGAATGTAAGAGGAGTGCCAGAGAGAGGTGGAGGTGGGGAGGTCAATGGCAGGAAAGGTTTCTCATATATATGATTTTTGACCTGACTCTTGAAGGAAAAATAGAAGTTTGCTAAACAAAAATGAAGACATTCTAGGTAGAGAAAATAACGTTGTGAAAGCAAGAAATATAAAACAGTATATGGCCTTGCCACCTTGCCTCATGATTCAATAGGAAACAAATGGCACACTTGAAGGCTAACTGAAAAGAGTTTAATGAAGTAACCGTTTACAGAAATGGGGGAAAGATCAAGCGCACCAATAAAGAATGGTGAAACACTAGGGGATAGCAGCAGTGGGGGGCCAGAAGTAGTAAGAGAAGGGGGTGAAAGCCATAGCTGTAGGTGTGGGACTACCCAACAGGAACCTTGGCCAGAAACAGAAGAACAGAAGCACTGCCAAGTCACAGCCTGGTGGGTGGGGGAGGCCCAGGGGTGTCAATACCTGTCTTCTCTTTCTTCCAGACTCCAGCTGGCACCTCCCATTGGCTGGACCCCACTGCAAGCCAGATGGCAAGGGCGTTTGGGAAAGCTTTCTGTAAAGGGTCAGCGTCCTGAGACCCAGAGAGTGGAGACTAGATCCGGAGAGGCAAAACTCATCAGCATACCTCACCCCGTGTCCAAACAATTTCCCTTTTCTTGAATAATATAGGGCTGTAACTGTGATTAACATTATAACAAGTTTGCTGGCAACCTCTGCCCTTCATTAAATCTTTCTGTATACCTATTTTTAACTACAATGGTGTAATAATTATTCTTTCAGATATTTAAAAATAAAAACAAATAATCCTAAGACAGTGTGAGATGACATACCATCTAAATGCTTGCTTATCTAAAAATAATTTCTTGTTCAGTGGTTGAACTTGGCTTGCATATTAGTCTCACAGAATATTTTCATTTACTTAAGACACTTCGTACTTGATTGATAAGTTCTAGTTAAATCACATTAAGCTATCTTCAAATTTTATTATGGTGCTACATTTTTTGAAAAGTGGGAATGAGAACAACTTGTTCTTTTACAATCTTTTTTTCTATTTATTTTTCAGATCAATAACTCGATCTTATTACCGCAACTCAGTTGGTGGATTCTTAGTATTTGACATAACTAACCGACGATCTTTTGAACATGTGAAAGATTGGCTAGAAGAAGCAAAAATGCATGTACAGCCATTTCGGATTGTATTTCTGCTAGTGGGACACAAATGTGATTTAGCTTCACAACGTCAAGTAACAAGAGAAGAAGCTGAAAAACTGTCAGCAGACTGTGGTATGAAGTATATAGAAACCTCAGCAAAAGATGCTACAAATGTTGAGGAATCCTTCACTATCTTGACAAGAGACATATATGAACTTATCAAAAGGGGAGAGATTTGTATTCAGGATGGCTGGGAAGGGGTTAAAAGTGGTTTTGTTCCAAATACTGTGCACTCTTCTGAGGAAGCAGTGAAGCCCAGGAAGGAGTGCTTCTGCTGACTTCAAACATGCCAAAGAACTAACAAGAACCGATTGGATGTCATTTCAGGATAAATACCAACATTACAGGAAAATGATGTGATGAAACCATTAAAAAAAGTGGTAAAACCCATGTTAACACTATTTTGTAAGGTATTTGATTCAGAGCACGATGCTTACTTGTTACACTACAAGACTGAGCATTTTGCTAAAATATCAGGCAAAGAAGACAACTTTTTCTTGAAACTACCAAATTACCCCTATTCTCATTTTGTTAGCATATAGTTGAACTTAATGTCCAAATATGTCAGTATCGCTCATTTTTCTTGACAGATTGAAATGGGTTTTTTTGTACAAATATACTATGATTGAAAAGATTTTATCAAGAATTACATTCTCTTGAATTTATTAATATTGAATAGTAAAGTCCATTTAGAAGTGTGCTGTTCATTTACAAATTAAACAATCTCAGAAGTATCAACTAAGACTAAAATAGCAGTTCCTTGCTTAAGGTACCAGGTTTTATCTTCCCTTAAGTTTGCCTGAACATAAGAAAATAAGTTTTATACTCATTTTTGTTCTCTGATTTATTGCTCCTGAAAATTTTAAGTTTTATGCAGCTATCTAAGGATCCAAACAACATATTTTATTGCAAATATTTGTAAAAATAAAAACAAAGGACCACTTATCAGCAAATGTTTTGATTATACTGCCGTTATTTAGACAAGAAAAACAAATTTATTTATATCTGACATTCTCTCAAAAGTTAATGAAATTTACCTTGAACTAAATGCAATTTACCTTGAACTATTGTCAAAATTATCAATATAAGTAAATATAGAATATTTTTAGTAATAGCTTTTTGTCCAAGTAAATTTCTACATTTCCCCATTTCCAGCACAAGAAAAATGTAGGAAAGTTTTTTCTGAACAAGGAAAATTGGTTAGCTGTTTGATACATTTAGTATTCAAATTGTATTTTACATCTCATTAGTAAAGATAAAATAATTACTTAAGGCTACAAAATGACTTTTGGGTTTTGTAATTTTTAACTTACTGGTTAAATTCCCCTCCTGGAAGGGACAGTTTGATGACAATGTCAGATATTTTCTAATGTACATTTCTATTCTGTTTTGTAAACCATTCCTATCACAAAGGGGCACCGCAAAGCTGCCTTTTTGGAATCATGAGGTTTTTACTCTTAAACTATAGCAGCTTCATTTTGTCTGAAATCCAAAGTGGTATGGCAGGAATATTTAAGGAGAAATCAAAAAACCTGAGTTCTAAGCTTGCCTTTCCTGTACCAGCATTTGTACACGAATAAGTCACTTAACCTCTCTAAGCATCTGTTTTCTCATCTGTAAAATGAGGCTAATAACCCCATTAATGGAATTATTTTAAGAATCAACTGAACCATGTGAAAAAGCTTTATAAATAGAGAAAGCAGCAAACAAATGTTAGATTGGTATCAGCTGCTCATGGGCATACTGTTATATTTACAATGGATAAGAATTTGGTTTTCTTCACGTTCCTTCCCTGCTTTCCCACATTCTGCAGAGAGAGCAGAAGAGGTGCCTGTTCTCATGGACCTGGGGGAGTTCTTGGTTTGACATATACCCTCTGCCCTCTTCACCTGGAACACTGCTCCTCCAACATAGAAATGATGGAAAGGGAAATCCCAGGAGACTTAAGTGAATCAAAAGTCATGTTTGAATCCAGATTTTGTGTGTCTTAAAAGTAGATATTTAATTATATTTTTAAATACTTGTACATGTAAGGTTCATGTAAGTACTTTTAATAGCACTTATGGAAAGAAGAATATAAATTATAACATCACTATAAAATTCTTGTATATTTATATTGTCAATATTTTCATGACATCCTTAGGTTAATTAGATTGAGTAAGTTCAAACTATAGTTGACCAGATGAGAAAATACCTGCCCCCCAAAATGTGAAGTAATCTGTTTTTTTAAAATTTTACTTCTTATATTACAATTTTCCATCAGTCCAAAAAGACATAAACTCAAAAGTTGAATACCTAACAGTTTAAAATATAGTAGTCACTTGTGTCTACCTATGAAGTTGAACAGCTAAAATATAAAATGTGATTTAACTTTTAGTGGAAACCCTTTGTGATGCTAATTAATACTAATATTTAGGCTAAGTGGTATGATGTGTTCCAAGATTCAGAATAGAATTAAGGAATCAGAAGAAGCTAATGAGAAGGTAGGGCCTCCAGAGGTTAATAGTTACCACAGCCACACATGAGCAGAAGCAAGCCTAGAATTCTGGCTTTCCTTACACCTTACACCTTAGTCTCACGATGTGAAAGAGAAACCATTACCATGCTGTGTTGGGTGTGTATGTGTTTGTGTGTGTGGTGAAGAAAAGGGCAAATGTGATCTTAACTGAATCCACAAAATACTAAAATTGGGCTAAACCATTCTGATGTTATACAGGAGCAATATGTGGTAAAACAATTTTAAAATGAACAATGACTACAAAGACCTGAGTTCTTATGCAGGATTGCCAAACATGTATAACCTTAGCCAGATATCTTCATCCAGATATGTATGTGTGTGTGTATATATATATATATATATATATATATATGCACATATGTAAAATAGCTGACCTATTTTCTTCCATATCGTTATGGAAAATATAGGTAATAATGCCAAGTGTCTTAGAAATGAGATATACATGAATCAGATATAATTGAAATTATTTAAGTTAAAATCCATTCAGTTTAAATTTAAATTGATTTAAACTAAATGTTTTAAACTACTGAATGATGTGGCTAATTACTAAATATTTCAAATAAATATCATTTTTAAAAAAGAAATGAAAAACTATCCAACCTTATGATAAACTTGTCCCTGACAGATATTGTTCATTTTGATTTGCATTAACACTTTTAGTACATGTGGTGATGTGATGATTTATTAAATGACAAGCTTAAGCCAAAATGATTATATAATTGGAGTGCTTTTAAATGTGGTCTTTATATACATAATAGCAGCAAACAAGATTTGTTGAGCCTAGAAACTTGAGAGTTTACTCTAGGTTTCAAAAAGACACATAGAACCCCATGATTTTTGTGTGTGTTTGGTAACCAAAGCCATCTTTATTATTAAGATAACCTTACCAATCCATTATCCAACTTTACATCATCAAAAAGCTGAACCTATGGATTAATAAAATCATGTTAATAGTGCTTTCATCAGATTTTATATTGCCCTTGGCTCAATTGATTATGAATCTTCCATTGACTTCAAAAAGTGCCCTTATTTGAATACTTTCCTTAAGTCTGACAGAGAGAAGGATTTGAAAGACTAAACGCCTATTTCATAAGCTAACCTATTTGTTCCCAAGTAACCGCATGGAGAAATTTAGTTGGAAATGTAAAGGAAACATGTTATCTTTAAGGAATAAAAAAAGGAAAGCCTATAAAGGCTTTAAATTTAGGTCCTTTATATTTTAATATAGAATACATTCCCAACCAAAAGCTAACTCTTAGAAACTCTACAGCTGATAAATAGCTATCTCTTCTTTATAAATCCAAATGTTTTCACTAAACTTTACTGAGGAACCAATCTTCACGTGATCTTAAAATAACTAACAAACTATTCTCCTAAACCTGAATGTACTGCTGCATGACTTGGTATTTTTATAATCTTAATAACCAATGAAAGTAGACACACAAGTGATGAGCTGTGACAATCTCTATCAATCATTAACCATCTAGTTCACTTACTACAACTAATCAAGGTATAGAATAAATGAAAAGAAAATTTTTTAAAGATTTTAAAAAGTAGTGTTCTTTATTGTTATCTTCTGAGTACACTTTTTGTCTTTTTTTAAAAATACTGCTTCAATCATTATGACATTCAGTGACTTCTAATTGATGGTTATTAGGTTGAATTAGTCCTAATAAATTTGGGTTCCATATACATGGTTTTAATTTATACATTCCATTCCATTTCATGGAACAGACATGTTTTGCTACAATCATACCTTGTCATTTTTTTTAAAAGAATGACAACCAATGGAAGAAAGATATGGTATAAACTTAATTTGAAGTATGTTATTAGTGTTCCTTTATTTTAACTAATGAATAAAAAGAATGAGAATGAGAACTATGACTTTCATAAGATTGTTATGTTACCCTTCATGGTGCTTTTCAAAACAAAAGCAACTATTTAACTGCAATTAAATGCATGTGTGTGTGTGTGTGTTCACAAATGAAGTGCACATAAGAATCAATAAAATATCTGAAATTTCTTATGTATTACATAATACCCTAGTAGGCCGTGACGTAGAACCCTATAACCAAACATTAATATATATACACAGAAAAATGTGTGAATATTCACACTAAAAAAGAAAAAATCTAATGAGTTCATGTCAAACTTTTTTCTTTTGCTGCTAAATGAGTTATCAGAAGAATTTTAGGTTTTCAGAGTTTTTTGGATTTCAGAATGGTAGAAAAGAGATCATGGTCATGTACTACGCCTTAACAGATAATTCAGAATTTGTGACTTTTTTTCAGTTGATTCATCTTTGTCATACTCCAGCCTTGCATACAGTAAGAGCTTATTAAAATTTGGCTTGAAATGTTAAATCACACACAAAAAAATTTCATGACTTCTGCTTATATAACCAGTTACACATGTCAAATACAGGATGCCTCTGTCCAAATACAATCAGTTGCCTCTGTCAAGCCCCCAGCTGGGGCCCTGGCCCACAACCCAGGAGTGTGCCCTGACTGGGAATTGAACCAGCCACCTTTCAGTCCTCAAGCCAGCATTCAGTCCACTGAGCGACACCAACCAGGGCACCAGAAAACTAACTTTTGACAATAGTTGTCTTACTGGTTCATTGTAAATGGTCCTGACTCTTTGAAATGATCCCATTCTTAGAATCAAGGAAGAATATTTTAATACTAAAAAGAGAAGATGATGCAGGTATTTGGGATAGCTGGCAATGACCAACATCATCTGACTGGATGGGTAGGTGCCCATATCGGGGTGGACCATCGTGTCTCAACAGCAGTGCTGGAAACGGTTATCGCCAGGAACAATAAATTTATGTGCACAGTGGGGTGTGGCCTATGGGTCAAAGGGGTGGGTTTCTTAACTTGTTATACATAAAAAACAACTTTGTTTTTTTAATCCTCACCCAAGAATCTGTTTTTATTGGTTATAGTGAAAAAGGAAAAGAGAGAGAAACATTGATGTGGGAGAGAAACATTGATTGGTAGCCTCCCTTAGGCACTTCCACCAGGGATCAAACCCACAACCTTTTGGAATATGGAACGACACTCCAACCAACTGAGCGACCCAGCCAGAGCCAGAGCAAGTCTGTTATATATAAAAATGATTATCAGGATCATTGTTTTTTAAAAGTTGGGGTTTTTTTGGTGACAGCTTTACTGACATATAACTCACATACCATATCATTTATCCATTTAAAATGTACAATTAAATGGTTTTTCATAAAGTCAGAGTTGTACAACTATCACCACAATTAGTTTTAAAGCATTTTTTGTCACCTCAAAGAGAAATCCCCTGGCTCTTTAGCTGTTACTTCCAACACCCCTCCCATTCCCACACTACCTGAGTCCTAAACAACCACTAATCTACTTTGTGTTTCTATATTTGCCTATACTGGACATTTCATAAAAGTACAATTATATAATATGCTGTCTTTTGTGACTAGCTTCTTTCAATTAATATAATGTTTCTAAGGCCGTACCATCATTTTAATAAAAGTGTCCCTATTAGGTAATAAATACAAGCTCATACATTTCAACAACTTTTGTTTATTTTTTAAGTTATGTTTATTGATTGCTTTACTAATTTACACTTTTAAATCATAGATACGCACATAAAATAAGGAAATAGCCCTGTTATTTGATTTGCTTCATTGACTTTGGTTTAACAAGTAAGACAAAAACCACAGGAACTACGTTGACATAGTAGGTATGTCCAGAAGGTATCCAGCCATGTAGTATGAAAAATAGAGGCATTTAATGAAAAAGATACAAGATACAAGAAACACTGTACATAGGACAACGACGCCTCAGTCCCCTTCAAAGTAGGCATCTTGGGACCTCACACAGTTCTTCCAGTCACCTTCAGCTGCCCTGTTGTATTTTCCTGAATCTCATCGACAGTCTGAAATCTCTTCCTTTCCAAAGGTGATTTTAGTTTTGAGAAGAGCCAGAAGTCATAGGGCACCAAATCTGGGCTGTAGGGGGACTGACTCACCTGGGTGCTTTGATGTTTTTGCCAAAAAACTGCAGGAGACGTGATGCCTGAGTGGATGCATGGTTGTGATAAAGCTACCAATCACCAGTTGCCCATAACTGCAGCTTTCTGAATAATCTGAATAGTTTCTGAGGAGGAATATTAGAGCTTAATACAAAATTTGATGCAGATTCCTTGCTCTACTCACTCATTCATTTTGAATGCGAAGTCCACACAGTACACATACTCACTAATGGCATCTACTGCCCCCACTGACTACTACACTAAAGTTATCATTGTTCATGCATGCACATTCCAGGCCACCCCCCTTGGCTGCCAGGTTACATCGATGTCGTGCAAACCATTCTCGTTATATTAACAATGACCAGCCATTCTTCCAGCCAGACATCATATAAGCAGTCTGTATAAGAAATATTCCTCAAAATATTTTAACCCAAATTTGCTTTATAATTTCATCTTTAGGAAATATTACACATGTAAAAATCTGTGATACAGTTTTATGTATATGGGACATTTCTCATTGAAACAAATTCACTGATACAAGTAATATACAGTTATTAGTACATTTTAATGACATAATAAAAGCTATAGTTTAGATGATCAATAACTTTTTTCTAAAATATTTATGCTGTGCCAGGCACTGTTGAGATTAGAAATGTCAACAATGAAAAGAAAGCAGACTCACTCTAAAGGAAGTTATTTTGAATGGTAGAAAAGCCATTCCACTATAACACGAATGAGAGCTTAAGAAACAATGCAGTGATGAACAAAAGAGACCAAAGCAGGTTTCATAGCCAGAGGTTTCTTCAATTAGATAGTAGGGAATAATTAGACCAACTAAAAGAAATGAGGCAGACAGGGTAGAGTTTCCCAGCAGAGGATACAGCAGTGAAAAGACAGAGGTTGTCCATGTGAAAAACAGCCAAACCTAAAGAGAATTTTCATAAGAGTTTATCTGAACCAAATTGATGACATGCTGGGAAGCAAGATCTCAAATGCTCCCTCAGTCTGTTTTTAACAGCTCATTCCAATTCTGTCAGGTCAGCAGTTTCCGGGTGGTACAATGCATGATGCAATCAGGGACCTCATCGTCATGGGCCCTCTCCTGCACATCTTTTGATATAAAGTGGGTTCCTAGTCTATGTGGTAGTTAATATATGGCACGTTCGGCTGAGTCACTGCCAGAAAGGCAAACCCATACCAGTATATGTGTGTACTCCTGCTAGAATTAACAGTTGACTTTTCCAATCCAGTCAACTTGCCACAAAGGGGCCAATTATCAATGACTCAGTGTTGGTCTCTTCTTCAGGTGGATTTCACTTTCAATGATGGACATTCATCCTTAATAAGTGGTAGCACATGCTGTTGAATCTAAACACAGCCTCCACTCCTGCCACTATTGCCACTTTACTCATGTGTCTGTCCTTCTTGCCAGAATTGGGTGGCCAGTGACAAAGATTGGTTGATACCAACTGATAGGGTAACTTTCTCTCTTTGGTTTCGTGCCTCTTCTGAGGTAGCTGCTCCTGTCAACATTAACATAATGAAGTTACCTTTGTTCTTTGTGCCTTATCCCATATGTTCATCCTGCACCTCTCTCCCTGACTTATTTGTCCTAAATCATCCTACTTTCACACCCTTAATTAATAACCAAGGCATTCACCACTGTACAACTGTCTATATTCTAACTTCATTCCATTTCTCATTCTACATGAAGCGAATGACAAATTTTTCAAAGCAAAACAAGAACTGAAGAGTAATTAAAGCAGTAAAAACAGATTTTACTGAGCAACCATGCAATGTAGGAAAAGAATACTCCATACAGAACTGGGTTTAAACTTGGGGTGGTGAACACACACTACAATCTACAAATGATGCAATTATAGAATTGTACACTTGAAGCCTGCGTAATTGTATTAACCAATGTCATCCAAATAAATTCAATAAAAAAGAACTGGGTTTAATTCTAAATTCAACAAGGAAAAATGGGAATTTATAGCCAAACAGCAAGGTGGGACCAGTGGATGGAAAATTACTAAGAAATATCAGGAGATTCTGGCTAAACAGGCCTAACAGGATCCTGTTGAAAGTGGGCCAGGGTGACCAGATATCACTTGGGAGATGATAAGGGATGAGTAATTTAATCAGATATCAAGAGTTAGGGATTTGGGCTAAACTGATTTAGCAGGGTTCTTGCTAAAACTGGGCTCTGAGGCATGCCCAAGGAACCCGACTAAAGCTTGGTCAAAGGGAACGTTTTTGTCAAAGTGCACCACTCAAAGCTCTGTCTATAAGGGAGTTTTCCCTAACTACTGCTTTTCAAGGCTTTGGTGCAACTGCTGTTCATTTTCATCCTGCACACACACTCTGAGCTAATCCATCATGAGTCAAGCCTGGCATGTTTCTTTTCATCAGTTGGCCGTTAAGTCCGTATGTGTGAGCAAAGGAAGAGGTGCTGCTGCAATAGCGTTGGATGACATAGGATTCCAAACTTTCTGCCTACAAAGCTTGCTTCTGCCCCTGGTCTCTCTTGTGCGCAATACTGGATGCATCACTCTGTCTTGTGAAAGTGCTGCTGTACTTGGTAGCACTAAAGGAAACCAATTCACAAAGGGCAGTTGTAGCTACAATATGTGGTCATTTGGTGCTTCATAGTCAGGCTCTTCACCTCTACCAGTACCACGTATCATGCCAGAAACTGTTTTTTTAAAGGCATATAATTCTCTGCTTTAGATGTAAAAACTTTGATTCAGAATGCTAGGGGCTGTTTGTGATTCTCCTATGGGGTCTTGCCATAAACTCCACAGTGTTCCCTTTGCACCATTGATATGTCTAAGGGTAGACAGTCTGCTGATTTTTGGTCCGAGCAGTAAGGCACTTGCACCACAATCTGGACCACTTCCATCTTTGGAAATCTGGTATATGGGTCAGAGGAGTATTATCTGGTGTGGACTAAGTTGTCTTCAGAACCCAAGAAGACTTCAAGAATTTGCTCTTTCTTCTGCATGGTAAGAAGAGTAAGACACAATGTCTCAGATCACAGATCACAGATACTTTTAAATATTCTACTCTTGTGGAAGGTTCCTAAATCTTCATAGGGCCTACTTCCCACCTCTGAAGTACATGTGTCTTATAAAGGCTTCCAGCATAACAGCCAGTCTTTTATCATAATATATGTCATTTATCAATTAATCAA
This sequence comes from Pteronotus mesoamericanus, assembly GCF_021234165.1. Lineage (NCBI taxonomy): Eukaryota > Metazoa > Chordata > Mammalia > Chiroptera > Mormoopidae > Pteronotus > Pteronotus mesoamericanus. The sequence continues at coordinate 12,421,096 of NW_026555313.1, forward strand.
ATGATGTTTTCTAGGATGTTAAGATAGTCTACATGTCTTTGGGCTACAGTATGACAAAGGACAGAGTGTTAACACAGCCCTAGGGCAAAACTATAAACTTTACTGTTGTCCATACCATGTGCAAACTTTTGATTCTCTTTTCTGATGTAGATAGAAAAGAATATATTCACAAAATCAAAAGCCATATACTATTTATCTAGGACTGTGTTAATCTACTCTAGCAAAGATAGCGCATGTGGGACAATGCTACAGTTGGTATTATTGGTGCTGCAGTCGATTGAATTTGCCAGTCTACTCTCACTCTCCAAAACCCGTCTGGAGTATTCAGGGACAAGAGTGGTGAATTAAATGAAGATGTGATGAGAATTACCACCCCTGAAATCTAAAATCTTTAAGAATAGCCCTAATTCTCACCACCTCTCTCAGGATATAGTATTTATTCTCTTGTCCAGTGCAGATGTGCACTTTGAGAGCCTATGACTTGGCCTTCCCCACTGTGCTAGCTTTTACTCCACAGGCTAATGACTCAATATGATGTTGTGTAAACTATCAGGTATGGGTTTCCTGGGCTTGGAGAGTTTGGGGGAATCTAGTGATTTAAGATTTTGTAAGTCATCAAACTAGATGTCCTCACTCTGTGTGTCAGGTTCCTGTCTTTTTGTTGTTGTTGTTGTTGTTGTTGTCTTTGTTGTTGTTTTTCAGTTAAGTCTCTTTGGAGCTTGGCTACTCTAATGTTTAAGTATTGGTCCTGGCTCTTGGCTTTCTTTATCTTCCCATTGTAGGAGATTAAAGCCTCTTTGTAAGCCATCAGGGAAACCTTTTGGATTTCACCCTTAGTTTCCAATTAGCAATTAACAATCTCAGCTTTTCATTATTTTTTCTAGTTCTCAGTGATAATCAATACTATTGTCCTTAGAGTTACTATAGTTATCCCCATATTTTTAGTTTATATTCTTCAAATGCTTCATATATCTCACCAGCTAATGAATTCCCTTCCACTATATATCAAACGATTCACTACTGAAGAAAGTTTAAACCTGTGATATGTCCTTATCATAATAGTAAGAAGTGATTCAGTTCCAAAATTTCATATTATAACTGCTCCTTTATTGAAACCCTCCTGGTAACAACTGTCTCAGGATGGATTTTTTCAGGAAGCTGATTCTGAGACAAAGTTTGGTTGATATGGCCAGGCCTTTATTACTTTTCATTGACAAAAGTTGTCAGAAATGGGCCTTCCAGAAAAGGTGTGGCATTGGGTGAGGAGGCTCTCTGCAGCTGAGACAGTCCCTGAGGGAACTGGTGGCTGAATGTTGCCTGCTGACAGCAGAGCTGAGACAGTAAGTCCTTCAAAGAAGGAGAAGCAGTGTGGAGTATATCAGTGCTACTAAGTTAAAGAGACTTAAGGGATACATCAAGCATTTGCATTGCATTCATCATGTGACCCTTATTCAACTATTAAAATTATTATGTGAGAACCAGGGAAAAAGGAATACTGAACAATGACATTGACATGTTAATTTTTTAGGTTTGATAATGGTATGTAGTCATGTTTTTAAAATGAGCTCTTTCTCCCCTTTTAGAGACACATGCTCAGATGTTTATGGATGAAATGATAGGCTATCTGGGATTTGCTTCAAAGTAACAGGTTGAAGCAAGTTAGAATATACATGGAACAAGAGTGACTATGAGTTGTTGGTATGAATGGAAGACAAACTAATGCCTCACCACCCGCAGAGATGGCCATATCCTAATCTCTAGAACCTGTGACTATGTTAACATGTATAGCAAAAAAGGATTTTGCAGGTGTGATTAAGTTAAGGATCTTGACATGGGAAGATTATCCTGGATTTTTCCAGGTGAGCTCCATACAATCATAAAAGTTCTTCTAAAAGAGATGAATGAGGGTCAAAGTCAAAATAAATAAATAGATAGGAGAAGCACCCTGACTGGTGTGGCTCAGTGGGTTGAGCATCATCCTATGAGCCAGAAAGTTGCCAGTTCAATACCTAGTCAGGGCACATGCCTAGGTTGTGGGCCAGGCCCCCAGTTGTGGGGCACGCGAGAGGCAACCCCATCACACATTGACGTTTCCCTCTTTCTCTTTCTCCCTCTCTCTACAAAAAATAAATAAATCTTTTTCTTAAAAAGGAGATCATATCACAATGGAAGTAGAGTCAAAGAAAAATGATGCTATGCTGCTTACTTGGAAGAAGGAGTCACCAGCCATGAAATGAAGGCAGCCACTAAAAGGCGGGGAAGGCAGACCTACCAATACCCTGAGTTTAGGCTTTTGACCTCCAGAACTGTAAGAGAATAAAATTGTATTGTTTTAAGGCTTTAAATTTATGGTAATTTATTACAGCAGCAATAGTTACCTAATACAGTATACATATGGGAATTTCATGTGCTATCTTTTCTACTCTTGAGAAATTTTCTATAATAAAAGGTTTTAAAAAATAAAAGAAAATTTTTTTGTTTGGATAGTTCGGTTGGTTAGAGCATTGTCCCAATATGTCAAGGTTGCAGGTTCAATCCATGGTTAGGGCACATACATGAATCAACCAATGGACATGGCTGGCTGGGCCCTGTGGGGCTGGAAGGAAGGAATGGAGGAGCCATCCCAGTGACATTCACTGGAGCTCAACAGCACCACCCACCAGTGCTCCAGTCTGCAGAGTCTAGCAGCAGGGCCCAGCATGGTCATGGCTGATGGCCCAAGGCACATGCAGAGCTGGTTGGTCAGGTGAGGTTCTGTGATATTGAGGGCACACTAGGCAAGGGCAACTTCACTGTGATGAAGCTGGGGCACTGGATCACCAGACAAAGCAAAACCATTTTACAGATGTTTGGTCAAGATGAAGACATAGGTAGACACGCTTCACGTCCTTGTGCAACAATAGAAAGAATTACAACCAGATCTCAAAAACAAGTAACATCCAAAACCATCAGAAAATCTAGCTATATGGAAGGAAGTCTGACAATTAAAGACTTAATGAAGCCACATTGATCCAGACAGGTAGGAGGGGTGGAGTCGTGGAGGCAGGGCAGAAAGGTGGCAGTGGCCCAGGGTTCCAGCCCCAAGAAGGTAAACCCCCATTACCTCCAGTTGTAAAAATAGTGGGAGTTGGGGCAGCGGAAAAAACTGCTGGATTTTTGCTGCTAAAGGGCCCTAAAGGTTTTCGGACATACACAAACCCCAGGGCAGCAGCTGGAAAGGCGTCAATTGCATTCAGAAGAGAGTGAAGTGACTGGAAACAGGGAGAGTGCCAGACAAACCTTTAAAACCCAGGCAGCAGCACTGTCTCCTCTCTGAGCCCTCCCCCACACAGCAGCCACAAAGCAGTGGAGTGGGCAATTTACCTAAGGCTCCACTCCACAAAATTTACAAGTGTCTACATAGGCCACGCTAAGAGAGTAAAAACAGCTCTATCTAATACACAGACACAAACACAGAGAGGCTGCTAAATTGAGAGGGCAAAAAAAAATATGGCCCAAACGAAATAACAGAACAAAACCCCAGGAAAAGAACTAAATGAAACAGAGAGAGCTAACCTAGCAGATGCAGAGTCCAAAACACTGGTGATCAGGATGCTTAGAGAAATCATGGAGTATGGCCACAAAATAAAGGAAGAAATGAAGGTAACACAAAGTGAAATAAAGAAAAATATACAGGGAACCAACAATGAAAGGAAGGAAGCAGGGATTCAAATCAATGATTTGGAACAAAAGGAAGAAGTAAACATTCAACCAGAACAGAAAGAAGAAACAAGAATTCAAAAAATCCAGGAGAAGCTTAGGAACCTCTGGAACAATTTTAAATGTACCAACAGCTGAATCATAGGGGTGCCAGAAGGGGAAGAGGAAGAGTAAGAAATTAAAAACTTAGTTGAAAAAATAATGAAAGAAAAATTCCCTAATTTGGTGAAGGAAATAGACATACAAGTCTAGGAAGTACAAAGAGTCCCAAACAAGTTGGATCCAAAGAGGGCCACACCAAGATACATCATAATTAAAATGCCAAAGGTTAAAGATAAAGAGAGAATCTTAAAAGCAGCAAGAGAAAGGCAGAGTTACCTACAGAGAAGTTCCCATAATGCTATCAGCTGGTTTCTCAAACGAAACTTTGCAGGCAAGAAGGGGCTGGCAAGAAGTATTCAAAATGATGAAAAGCAAGGACCTATAACCTAGATTACCCTATCCAGCAAAGTTATCATTTGGAATTGAAGGGCAGATAAAGTGCTTCCCAGGCAAGGTAAAGCTAAAGGAATAAATTCATCATCAGCCAGCAATTATTACCTAAAATGTTAAAGGGACTTAAAAGAAGATAAAAACCATGAACATTAAAATGACAACAAACTCACAACTATCAACAACTGAATCTAAGAACAAAAATAAACTAAGCAAACAACCAGAATCATAGGTCTGGGAGTCATTTGGAGGGTTATCAGCTGGGAGGGTAAAGGGGGAGAATGGAGGAAAAAATACAGGGATTAACAAGCATAACTGGTAGGAACAAAACAGACAGGGGGAGGTTAAGAATAGTGTAGGAAAGGGAGAAGCCAAAGAACTCATGTGCACAACCCATGCACATAAATTAAAGGGGAGATTCCTGGAGAGAAGGGAAGTACTGGGCAGAGGGGACAAAGGGGAAAAAATTGGGACAACTGTAACAGCATAATCAATAAAAAATACTTAAAAACATAATCAACCAATGAATGCATAAATAAGTGTAACAACACATTCTCTCTCAAATCAATAAATAAAAACTAAAAAAGAGAGAAAAGAAAACTTATGAATAAAAATACAGCAGGACCCCCATGGCTGGTGTGGCTTAGTGGATTGGGTTCAAGCCTGAGAACTGAGGGGTTGCTTGTTCAATTCCCATCAGGGCACAAGCATGGGTTGCTGGCCGGGTCCCCAGTTGGGGGTGTGCAAGAGGCAACTAACTGATGTTTCTCTCACACATTGATTTTTCCCTCTCTTTCTCCTTCTCTTCCCCTCTATCTAAAAGTAAATGAATAAAATCTTTTTTTAAAAAAAATGCAGCAGGACATCTTTTATGCTGCAACTACTAGATATCTTTGGCACAGAAAAAGTACTCTTGACAATTTACTGCAGATTTAATTCAGTTAAGAAATTGAATTTTATGTAGAAATTCTCTACCTTTTATTATTTTCATAGTCTATCTTTATCTTGTAAACTATCTAAACTGAGAACATTTTAAAATAAATTAAATAAGGCTTTTGAATGACAGTAGCTTGAATAAAAAGGAGCTATTGTAGAATTTTAATATAAAATTCTAACGAGATAGTGTCTAAGTGATAGCATCAATAAAAAGGTTATAATTGGCCAAGAGCTGCTAATTTTTGTTTCTTCTACGTAGTACTAATTAGGCAAGATAAAGTTGTTTTTTCTGGTATTGGTAAAGTAAATATTTGTGTAATTATAGATAAGGCTACAAGTATGGGTGGGTGTGTGTGTGTGTGTGTGTGTGTCCGTCTGTCTGTCTGTCTGTCTGTCTTTCCAGGTGTTTGAGATCCTCCTTAAGCTAAAAAGTTTACGTAATCTTAAATGGCAGCTCCTGTCACTGTAGGTAACAAATGTACCACTGGGAACCAGCAAAAAGAGTTTTGAGCACGCTCCATCCCAGTGGCTGCAGTCCCAGCAGCGGTCGTTAGAGGGTGCCAAAATGCAAATTAAGGAGCTCGGAGTTAAAATTTAGCATCTGTCTGCTCTTCCCGTGGAGGAGTACTAGCGGCTGAAGAATCCATTTAGTAGGTGAGTAAGGGGGAGAAAGGGTGAGCAAACAGGTCCAGCAAAAACATCAAGAAACTTAAAACCTGAGGTTTAACCACTACTCTCCTATGTGTAGAGAATTAGGGTAATGTGAGAACGAGGCTGGGAGATGCACAGCTGTCACCGGGGCAAAGAGAAACTAGAGTCTGAGTTTTCGGGACAAGCAAAACATTACTTGAGCTTTTTGTCTCTGGTTTCTTTGAAGCTTTTTTCTGAAACCATCCTTGACACAGGAACATTGACTTACAAATCGGAGGACTTGGACCTACTCCAAGTTCTGACAATGGACAATACTAATTGATATGGTGGAAGGTATTTGGCCCCAAGCAAGTTCATAGAATGCAAGTTGGTCAACCCAAGTTGGTTAAAATGTCTATCTGTTCCAGAAGTCATACACCTAATAACTGTGTTTTTTTTTTTATTTCAAGAATTAATAATTCTGGGGCCTCGCAGAGTTGTTTTGCAATATTTTTAATTTTTAGACAACTTTCCTATTTTTTCAGCATTTGGGGGTTATTTTCCACTATAGATACATAATATCATAAGTCCCAGGTTATTTCATTCATCCTTGTCTGGAAAATATAACCGAGCATAAGCCTCAGTCATTATTAAAAATTATTAAGAATAGTGAATAAGTTAATAGGTGTCCATTCACTAGTTGCTTTAAGACTAGCCCCAAACTCGTTATTAAAATTTATTCCCCAGAATTCTCAGTACATCAGATAAGCCTATGTCTCTCCCTGGGTTCTCTGATTCCTCCAGTGAGGGTCAAGAAAATTCCCCCAAATCCTGTGAATCTGAGTGAAGTAAGAGAGCCTCCCCCCAGCTCCTACACTGTCAACTGCAGCAGAGATGAGAGGACCCGAGATATCTGTGTGTTTCCGGCAAGATATCCCTCCCTATCACACCCCCACTACCTGCCCTTCCACCATTAAGACCGATTTCATTATGCTTTTAGTTTTATTTCCGTTTCCACAAGCCCCAACGCCTAGGTTACCCCTCATCTAAGTACACCTTGGCACTTAACCCTTTCTGAGTCCATCTCTCTTTTCCACAACCTCCAAGCCTCTGGACAGGCAGTAAAATCCTTTACATCCTCAAACTCTTCTCTAATGGTTCATTTACTTATTCTAAGTGGAACTTCCCTATAAATAAAATAAAAGCACTCAGCTTTGAGTCCAGTGCCGGTGGACTATGCATTCCTTAACCCACCTCCTTACTGTCACCTACTGACCTGCCCCCTGAGTCACACTGCCTCATTCCTTAATGCAGGTCTTGGCTTGTCATTCTCTCCAACACAGCTCCTGTCATAATTCTTACTGATTTCAATATTCACATAAAAATTATTACTACCTTGGTGTTTCAGTAAGTTTTCTCCTGAAAGTAGACCCTAAAACAAGGACTTAGGATATAATTTGGTTGATTTCAGAGATAACCCAGGAAGCAGGAACCAAGGAGCAAGGAGAGTAAGACAGGGAAGAAAAACCTATGCAGTGTAGGGCATCAAGGTCAGTACCATAAACAAAGGGAACTTGAGTCCACTGAGATCTCTGGGAAATATCCTGAGTGTCCCACAAAATTGTTTCCCAGAGGACCAGAGGCCGGAAGACTTATTGAATGGGTTTTGACCCAACTGGTTAAAGGTTGTTCCCTAAACCATTATCTTCCCCATACTTTGCTGTACTTGCCTGTGAACCTAGCAGGTTCCTGGGCCTTTGGAGAAGACCTGGGGTGAAAGAAAAAAGAAGAGGTGCCCTTTTCAGGTGGGAAGCTGTCAGGAAGAGTCTTAAATGTCCACTTTAGCTGCTGCTAAAATCAGAAGTAGGTCAAGGGGATGTGAATAGGATACCAAAAACATCTGGAATGCCTGGTTTCTCAGTTCCCTGACCTGTTTTCCAGTGATCCTGTTCTTTACCCTACCTCAACTACTCTCCTCTGATTTTTAATTTAGCTCTTGTCATTACCAATAACTGCAACCGGTAACAACCTAAGCTCAACTTCACCCTCCAGCCACCTCCTTCTAGCTTTCCAACTCACTCCCTCCCGCAGAGTCATTCTCATTATCTTTAGACTCTCACCTAGGCAGACAGTACTTTGATCTTATTATCTTTCATTGTTCTTTACCCTACAGATTAAGCTTTAATCCCATAGTCAATCATCATACTCTTACATACATGCTCAACTCCCTGCAACATCTGCTCTCAATAAAACCCCAACCTGGGTTACATACTATTCTATACCTTTTCAGTGCCAGCACCTAACGTGGCTTTAGAAGCAAACAGGTCTTGCCACTCTAGAGCCAAGAGATCTTGGGCACCTTGCTTAACCCTGTTGTGTCTGTTTCCTTAGCCATGCCATATGGTCTTAAACTAAAATTCAGGAGTACTGCTCTCAGTTGGGTATTTGGGGCTGCCCAGGAATCAAAGCATTTCCTGTCTTTTCACTCTCCCTTCATCATAGACAATACTTTCCTATCTTCTTTTCTCATTTCTTCTTAAACTTCACAATATCTGTTGTTGAAGACATTTGCAAATTATGTAAAATATATAAATTGGACCGTGGGAGTTTCACTCCTGGCCCGGTCCCATGGAAACCTTAGGATGGTTCTGTTTGATTTCACAGTTGCTGGTAGGGCCTTCACTTCCTTAGCTTCCCCAGTCACTCATCTTGTCCAGGGCCCCACTTTCTGGAGGTGGAAGTGAAGCTTAGAAGTGTTTTGGATCATGGGGGAGGGCATTATCCAAATAGAGTAATTTCATGGGCTGATTGCAGACTTAAGGTACAAGTGACTATCTTATAGGCAATATGGAGAAGGCAGAGGCCTCTGAAGTACCCTTTCCCAAGAAAGATGACTAACACCCCCCCCAAAAAAAACAGGCAATGTGTGGCATTCCCTGGCACAGCTTTGACTTTATAGCTATTGTATGTATTTAAAATGGACTTCAAGAGCCTATTTTTATAATCCCGAACATCCTGGAGGCAATGGGTACATTAGGGCTTGCCAGTAATTGTTTGAATTTCTATAATAACGTGTGAAAAAATAAGCACAAACATATTTTCAGTGATTTATATCATATAGCTGAATGAAAAAAAAGATGTTAAGAGTATAAGTAGTATGCCATCATCTGTGGGGAGGGAGAAAAAGAATACATACATGAATGCTTACATATGCACAGAACATCCTAGGGATTTGCAAGAAACATAACTGCAGTTGTCTCTGAGAAGGGAGAAACAGAAAAAGAAGTAACCATAAGATTTAGAGTATGACCATAGAAAGATGGCAATTAGGATGTTAGTCCCCCTCCCTACCATATGTTCTCAAGTGCACATTATAGTTTTCCTCTGGAGTATTTATCACAATTCCAATTAAGCAATATTTGACTTGTGTAACTCTGCTTAATATCTGCCTCCCTTTTAAGACTATAAGGTCCCAGAGGGCAGGGTTCTCTGTCTCATTTATTTTTTGTATTTCCAGTGCCTAATACATACAGATATACTTTGGAGATTTCATGGTTCCAAACCACCACAATAAAGCAAGTAGAAATCTTTTTGTTGGTGGAGGGTCTTGCCTTCAATTTGTAAAAAAAATGCAACATTTGTTAAGTGGAACAATGTGAAGAGCAATAAAATAAGGTATGCCTATAGTAGGTACTCAAACAAATATTAAATACTTAATCGGATTCTTTAAGTAGGGCCATACATTCATTCATTCATTATATCACAACTTGCCACCTATTTTGTTTAGAGTACATAAAGCTGGTTATAATTTAATCTAGAGTCTTACATTTAAAATTAAGCAGAAAAGTTGGACTAGGGTTGAAGATAACCTAGTTTCACTGGAGAAGGGAACTGTAATTACATAAAATTTATTCTGGACTACGTCTTCTCTGACCCAGTTGAATGACCTTGGCCAGATCACCTAGAATCTCATTCCTCTCCTCTGGAGAACAAAGATGACCTCTAAGAGTCATTCCTATGTTAATATTCTTCCAGGACATTATAGGCATAGTAGCTCTGAACCCTGGTTGTACCACTTACTCATTGTTTAGTAGTGCCTAGATGCTCTCTATGGAGTCATTTGTAAAATGGAGACACGTAGACCACATGATTGTTGTGTTGATTTAATGAAATAATACAAAAGCTTTCTAAATTACCTTTCTGCTTGTATTCACTATGCAACAGTCACAGTAATCATGTTAAAATGAGAGTCTGACCATGCCAGTCCTTTGTGCAAAAACCTTCAGTGATGCGCCATTTCACTCAGAATAAAAACCAGTCTTTACAGTGGTCAAGAAAGCCATATACAATCTTATGCTCTTTGTACTTTCTCTGCTCTGAACACACAAACCCTTTCATTGTTCCATGGACAGTCTTGGCAACCTGTCACCTCTGAGTCCCATCGGGGATGCTGTTCTCCCACATAGGCTTGGCCTTCTTCCTTACCTCTTTCAGGTCTTTGCTCAAATGCCATCTTCTCAGTGAGGCCTACTTGGACCACTCTATTGAAAATTTCAAACTTCATCCCCCTTCCCTGGTTTATTTTACTGCATAGCTTTTATATATTTCTAACATATTATGAATAAATAACATTTATAAATATGCACAATACAATATCGGGTATATTGCAGTTTCTACATATAAATTATAATCGTTTTCCTTTGCCAGTGGCTTGTGGTCTGAAGGGATAATCCTTGGCGGCTTATGGTATAGGATCTTCTAGAATAATGTGCCTTCAGGAAGTCCATGATTAATATTCATGGCCTAATCGAGATTTTATAGATTTCAGTGTGAGGCACTTTTTTTTTTTAAGATTTTATTTGATTATTTTTAGAGAGAGAGGAAGGGAAGGAGAAAGAGAGGGAAAGAAACATCGATGTGAGAAACATCGATATGTTGCCTCTTCTAACGGCCCAGATCTGGACAGAATCAGCAACCCAGGCATGTTCCCTGACCCAGGATCCAACCAGCAACCTTTCCCTCTGAACGACACAGTCAACCAACTGAGCCACACCGGTCAGGGCCCAGGGCTCGTGCCAGTCCCTCTTTAATAGAGTAGTCAATACTTTTGTGCATTCATTCATTCATGTATTCATTCAACAAATATTTATTGGGTGGCTTTCATGTACCAGCTCTCATTCAAGATAGCTGTTGCAAACATTTCATTAGACCGCCCTAAAAACCGAGTCCCTGGATTTGTCGCGCGGGCTGAGGAAAGATGTGTGGTCCCGCCAGCAGAGGGCGCGCTCCCGCCCCTCCGCTGCCTCCCTGCAGACCAAGACATCCAGGCTCCCACGCTCGCTCCCGAGCGCGCCCCCGCCCGCCGCGTCACGTGATGCAGCCGTGGAACCTGAGCTGCCGGGTCTAAGCCGAGCTAAATTCGTTGCCGGTGGCCGCTGCGGGCGCAACCACAAAGGCTAATCCGAAGAAGTGAGGAAGCTCGTAGAATCGATGCTTCCTCTTCGAACTCAGGTCGGCTCCCGTTACCTTCTCACCATTCGCCGTAGCCAGCTCCCTGAGCGTTTGCATGAGCTCTTCCGTGTGGAGAAGCTCCGGTGACCATGTAGGGAGAAAGAGAGAAAGCTCCAGGTACTTGGGACGAGGTCAGCGCTGTCGGCACGCCGCCCCGCCTCCCAACACACCCCCGGTGCGGCCGGTGGGCCCGTCGGACCTGGTGGGAATTCCGGCCTCCAGTTGTGGCCTGGTCTCGAGCGCCACGAAATCTCGCGTCGTCTCGCGAGATTCTAAGTTGAAGGAACATGGCGACGTCCAATCTGTTAAAGGTAAAACCCTCAGTCCAGCTTGGTTTTTAATCCGTGACCGCTGGGTTCAGCTCTTCAGGAAAGACTCGGTTCAGGTTCAGGAGGGAAATATGGCAGTTGTCTACCGGAAGGGAAGCCAGGGAGGCTGCCGCTGAGGACCGGAACGCGGGTCTCTGGCCTTGGGGTCGAGAGGCTCTGGTTGTCCCTCCAGCGGATTGACCGGTGTGAGAAAGGCCCGGTTGCGGTCCGACGGGGAGCGATGCTTGCAAGGGACCAGTTCTGGCCTCGGGCAGGAGAGGAAAGGTTGTGCATGTGTCCTGACTTACTAAGCGGTTGCTACTCTGAGGGTTTCAGTTATTTCCGAAATGAGAATCTAAGACGCATAAAAGGAAAATCCAAGAAAATGCTGCCTAATGTTGGTTTCATGACTATCCCCGCCTCTTCAATTTCTGTTCTCATTCTGCACGGAATTCCATGTCAGACAGAGTGCCTTCCACTCCACTCCACTCCCTGTTCTGCACGCTGTACTTTCCTGTCTACTATTCTCCCATTCTTCAGTTCCTATTTTACCCATTTTTCCTTGGGAAACAAACCCATTACAGCACACAACCAGTTGAGTGCTGAGGAAGTGCTACCCTAGTTTCAGGGCTTAGGAAAGTTACCGTATCCAGGAAAAACGGTTTAAAGTTAGTTTTATATATTTGGGATAGCAAAGGAGATCTAGGCCCAGAGGGGCACGTTCTCTATCATCAGTTAAAATGTAGAGAGGAGAATGAGGAAGACAGGGCACTAGTTTGCTTATTCTATGCTTGTGTTTATAGTAGGAACGTTTTACCTTAAAAGTATTTACTGAAATGGGGGTCTGATTAGCTCCGGGAACCTAAATACAAAGGATGAAGTACTCCTAACTCAAACCATCATTTATGCCTTTAGGCAGTGTGGATGGTAATAGAAAATAATTGAATAGAAAATACATGAACATATACTGAAACCTCTGTCATGTCTTCTCTAGACTATTTACATTAACTGTATGATAGATGGGACTGTCTTAAAATGTAGACCTATTTTTACTAGCTTAAGAGATAATGTATCTTCTTTTAAAGGGGGGAGGGGCCTAGAACGAGACTGATTTTGGCTGGTTAAAAGCTGTATGACTTTGGTTGGGCAGGTTTCTTAACCTCTTTGCCTGGTTTCCCATCAATAAAGTGAAATTATTAATGGCGCCTGTTTCATAGGAGCATTGTGAAGGTTGAGTTAATGAGTGTAAAATGCTTAAAACAGTGACAGGCACTTAATTCTTGAGCAATACACATAAATTACCGGAATTACTACTCTTGCTGTTTCTCTACGAAAAATAATTCATGGGAATTGAGTAGCTTGTCATACTCTACTCTTCTTTTGTAAGAGTATAGCAAAGTTCTAATAGTTTAGAAAAAAAATTTGTTTGACTTCTAAAGACTCCTGTTAATGCATCCACATGCAACATAAGCAATAGCTTGTTAATTAATTGAAATGTGTTAAAGATTGGGTTCCTAAATCTTTGTGAATTTTTGACTTGATTACCTGCATATACAGCAGGGTCTTTGTCTCCCCAAAAATTATCTCTTGGAAAAGAGTGAGTCACTTTATTTTACCCCATACAAAGCCTTGTGAAGCATTGACTGGAGGAGATAGAAGTCTGAAGTACTTCCGTCAACATTAGTAAGTGCTTACCTTGTAGAGGTTATGAATCTACATCTACAGCACACACCTATAGAATGAAAAAATTGCCTGAGTATATAGAAAATGAGCAGTTAGTATTTAGGTTAAAAAAATAACAAGGATTTAAAAATTCTGTAACTCAAACAACTTTTATAAATAAAAGGAAGGAAACAATGTTAAAAAAACTGGTAAATGACTCAATCATTCTAGGCAACGTGAAGACATGCCAAAGATAAACTGGGAAAATTTCAATAAAAATGTTGAAAGGGGGGAAATGAATTTATAAATATTATTTTATATAGCATGTGATTTTAAATATGTGCAACTAATGTAATGTAATGGACACTATAGAAGGCCATTTGAGATTTTTATCTGTATCACCAAAAGTTGACATATTTAAATTGGCCAGAAAACTCTCTTTTTTTCCTTATTTGGAGAGGGGAGCTTGTTCATACATTTAGGAATAGCTAATTAAAAAGTGGGAAGTTTGTCTTCCTTGGAGAAATGTAGTATGATCCTGTCAGGATAGAACCATAACATAAATTATAGGATCATTTAAATTCAAAGCTGGTGGTACCTTGAATAGAGATGGAGCTGGCTAGGGTGTGGCCAGATTAGTCTCATTTCCTTTGTTTGTTTGTTTGTTTGTTTGTTTGTGAGAATTAATAGAATGGTTCATTAGAAAAATGGTTTAGACATTGTGCAGTTAGATTTCACCAGAGCATGTTTGACAGAGTTATCATGTCCTATGGCCAAAAGAGAATGATGGAGGCTAGATGTGAATATAGTTAGAATTTCATTCATTATTAGTTAAACAATCCTGATTATCATCAACCCTGAAGGGAGGCCTTTGGTGTCTTACTGAAGGAAAATGTCCTGTTCCTCTTTTTGATTAAGTTAAATTTATTGAATTTGTGGATGATCCAAAGGGGGATAGTTCATGTTATGAAAGTTAAGATTCAAAATTTTGACATGAAACTTAGAAGTCAGAACTCAAGGCAAGAAAAACCACCTACTTTTTTAAATATTGGGATTTGATTTTAATAATACAATTGTATTCTCTATTTAAAACAAGTAGACTATTGCTGGATTTTGGAAATATTTTGGATAATACAAAGATTTGCGTTATACATTTTGATGTACAATTATCAGTTGCTTCGAGGAGTTTATAACTTTTTAATATTACTACTTTAACTTTTGTTTTAACATTTTCTTCCGTTCCTTTACTTTTGCAATTATCATCAAGACCTTCAGTGCTCATTTTTTAAATTTCCAATTTAGTATCCTTTTCCAAATAGCAATTGTTTAATCTTATTTTGCTGATCATTACCCTGTTTAATTCTTTGCTCATTACTTTATCCAGCTATTTGGAGTGCCCTTAGTTTCCTTGGTAAATACCACAAGTTTTTCTACTTTCCCCTATGTTCTCTTTCCAAGGTACCTCCTGTATTTCCTTCTTCCACTTTTTCTGCCTTCAATTCATCCCTCAGGACTCAGCAGTATGTCTCCTGTTATTTTGTTTCAGTCTCCTTTTTTCTGTGGGGATAAAAAAGTTCATGCAACTCCTCATAGAAACTTAACCTGTGCTGTGCTTTGGCCTCAAATTTTGCTGTTTTTCCCTTCACTCTCACAGTTCTTAGAAAAGCAGTCCCCAGTTGCTTCCTTTCTAATTCTTCACCTTTTCCCTTAACTTAATGTGAGCTGGCTGTCTCCCTGCCCTCACAAAATTATGTTGAAACTGTTAGTCTTAAGAGCTCTAGTAGCCTCGCAATTGTCAAATGAGAGCCTTCTCAGACATTCATCCTCTCTTCTTTTATTGTTGATTGCTACCTCTGGTTCCCTTTTGGTTTTTATGACATTTTCTCTTTGGTCTTCTCTCTGTCAGATAACTTGTGTTTTTCACTCACCTCCCACCTCTTTTCTCCTTTCCTCCCCAATATAATTATTTCTCAGGATTTAGTTTTTAGCCTTTTTCTATCTTTGCACTTTTTTTTTCTGGGACAGCCTTAACTCCCATGATTTCACTATTTTTATCTCTTAATCCTGACCTGAGCTCTGAACCAAAACAGTACTAACCATATCACTTTCCTGCTCAGATACCTTTGATGGTTCAAATTCTTTGAGATCCTTCCAGCTGGGCCTTCTCCCTAATAACACATTCATATTCATATTTTCTCCTTCCCTCTCTCCTCTCTTTTTCCCTTTCCCTCCCCCTCTTTCCCTCTCTCCCTCTTCCTGGCTTGTTATTTTTTGGTTCACTTGCTTACTAGAGTCTTCAAGACTCTTTATCTTTGCTGTTTCTTCTGTCAGGAATGCCTCCTCCCCTCAGGGTTTTCCTGTTAAAATCTTATTTATTCATTAACAGTCAGCCCAGATATCTTCTTCATTTTAGTGCTCTCAATTGGAATTAATTGTTGCCTACTCTGCACAACTATAGCACTGCCATCCGTCCCTTCTAGCACTTACATTGTGCCTTTTACGTATTAGTTACAGGACCTGTTTACATATCTCCCTTTTTGGATTGTGAGCCCCATTAATGCTGGGACTTTATTAGTTTTTTGATGCCTTAACCATCTAGTGCAAAGGAGTGATTCAGAGTTGTGTAGAATTTATTCATTATTGAAATAATTTTGTTAGACACATGTGTAAGGCATCATTTACATATCTTTACAAAGATATGTAAAACAATGTTCAGCCTATTTGGGAATTTAACATATACTAAAGGAGATTAAAGAGTACTAATGATTTGCTCTAAGGCAAGAATTTCAAGAGTGTTACCACATGCTGTATCGTCTTGTTTTGTTTTTTAAGATTTTATTTATTTATTTATTTTAGAGAGAGGGGAAGGGAGGGTGAAAGAGAGGGAGAGAAATGTCAATGTATGGTTGCCTCTTGCATACCCCAGCTGGGGACCTGGCCCATAACCCAGGCATGCGCCCTGACTGGGAATCGAACCTGCAGCCCTTTGGTTCTCAGGTCAGCGCTCAATCCATGGAGTAACCCCATGATCCAGCCAGGGCAAGATCAAGGAAGGTTTTATGGAGAAAGCACTGGATCTGAATTTTGAAGAATGGATAGGCTTTTTGTAAGTGGTGGTTAGCAGAAAATTTGGCAGGAAGGGAGACTAGATTGTTATGGCTGCAATGCATGTTGTGCATGCAGGAGTGCATGTTGTGTTACAGTCTACGTGAATGGTCCTCCTTGAAGTCTTTGGAGCATAGTAGCCCAGAATATGGGAAACAATGGGAGACAGGAATACAAATGAAAGTCAGATTAGATTGTGAAAGGTCTTTAAGGCTAGACAAGGGAGTTTGAAATAAAGTTTCATAATGAGGAATATTTGAAAGAATATGTGAACATATATATTATTAAGCCCTCAATCTCTTATTGGCTCTTACATATAACTCATGTTACTCATCATTACTTCTATTTTGTGTGTATTCAAAGTATGATTTGTGGGGTGGCCATGAATGAGGGGCATTTGTGTTAATAAAACCATGTTTCTTAAAACCAAACAGGAATCTTTAAGTCTGTGAAAAATAAAATCATTCAACAAGTATTTAGCATTTTCTAATTCCAACTAGATAGTGGTAATATAGGCAGACAAATTCTTGCCCTTAATATAACTTACATCTTTGTGGGGGAGAGAGGCAATAAACATACAAGTAAATAAATATGTACTGTAAAGTCAGGTTTTGATAAATGTTATGAAGAAAAATAATCATGGTAAAGGATAGCGAGTGATAGGTATTATTTTTGATAGGATGATTAGGGAAGGTTTCTAAGGAGATGGCATTTGAGGTGAGACCTGAATGAAAAAAGGGAACAACTCATGTATTGGGTGGGCCAAAAAGTCTGTTTAGTTTTTTCTGTAAAATAAAAGACACGTTTTTCATTTTCACCAATAACTTTATTGATTTGGATATTTTGAGTATGTCAGCCTTTTCCTATATGGTATAATATTGAGTGTTCTCAATTAATGTCTTGATTTGATTGCTAACAACTTCAACTGGCCTACGTGACCGTGGAGCATCATCCAGCAAGAAATCTCCAGCACAAAACTCCACAAACCACTTTTGACACTTTCAGTGAGTCACAGCACCTTCTCCATTCACTGCACAAATCTTTTTCTGCATTTCAGTTGCGTTTTTACCTTTCTTGAAGTTATAAAGCATAATATGTTAAAAATGTTGCTTATTTTCTTCCATCTTCGATATTAAAATGGCTATGCAAAAATCCACCAATTATGGTAAGTTTTTTAAATGCACACTGATATGACAGCAGTCACAATACAATACAATACAATAAAATAAAATTGTTTCGAAGGAGGTTAAAGACAACTAAGTACTACTAGAGCCATCTTATGGAAAAAACAGAACGAACTTTTGGGCCAACCCCATAGTTACTATAATCTGAAGGTGGTTTGTGTTAATTAAAGCTACTAACAGGAAGTTATAATTCAAGATGAACTTTGAGAGTTCAGCCATCTATCAGTGAATTAGAAGAGGAGAATTTTAGACTACAGGAGGGTATCAACAGGACATTAGATGTCTATATGGGGGACAGAGAGAAAGGGTAGAGAACGAGAGGTAGATAAAAACAAGTATTTCTTATTATTTTTTTTGCTAGGGTCCTGGTGAACTTAGTTGTGTCACAGAAAGTCATCTGCCTCTTGCCTCAGTATAGTAGGTAGAGTAAATTGGTGCCTGATAGCTTCTGTAAAAAAGTTAAGTTACAGCCCTGGTTAAAACATTGGTCATAAATCATAGAGTACATACAAGTGATATCAAGGATGTTTGATTTCTATAACTGGGGGCAGTTCATTCCACTAATATGTGAGACTGGACTCTGTGCTGCATAGTATTCTAAGTGTCAGTGTTGCAGTAGTAAAGATGACAAGTTAAAGAAAGAAGTAACACATTGGGTAGTTTTTGTAGCAATGAGGATTGTGATGAAAATATAGTCAAGAGTGTTCAGAAGATGGGGACACCATTTTACTTATTTACAACAGAAAATAATCTTATTTTTCCCCTAAATATTGCTTTCAACTATATTCTGTTGAATTTTCCTTCCCTGGCACTAATGACATTTTAGTCAGATCCCATAGATTTCTCATCTTCTTAAAAAGTTTTGTGTAGTCCGAATTAAAATTTCAGTCTCATAGCAAGTCAAGTCAACCCTCCTACCAGCTCAAGGCCTTGGCTCTGCGTATGCAGAGAAGAAAGGGAGAAGGACATTTCTTAAACTGATTTGGGAAGTCCTCTCTGAGGTGACAGGGGTGCTGAGACCAGAATGATCTGCATTTTAGGCAAAGATCTTAAGGTGCTGTGGTGAGATTGGCATATTTAAGAAATTACCTTTAAAAGGGTGGTATGGCTGCCGTAGAATTGGCAAGATTCAAATATATGCTGTAGATTGTGGTTCTTTGGGTTAATGGGGATTGCAAATGTGGTTTTAAAATCACATAACTGGGAGCACTGGTGGCTTATAAGCCCACACATTCAAATAGCTAACCTTTAATTTATAAGAGACCTACAATATACAAATTGGATTCCTTTTGTAAATTATTAGAATGTCTTCATTGGATATAATCAGTAATCAATAGATTAGGAACTTCAAAGAAGGAACAAAGACAAATCTTTTTTTAAAAAAGATTTTATTTATTTATTTTTAGAGAGAGGGGAAGAATGGAAGAAAGAGAAGGAGAGAAACATCAATGTGTTAGAGATAGAGCAGTTGGCTACCTCTCGCACACTCCCAACTGGGGACCTAGCCTGTAACCCAGGCATGTGCCGTGACTGGGAATCAAACCCGTTATCCCTTAGTTGGCAGGCCAGCACTCAGTCCACTGAGCCATACCAGCCAGGTTAGAACAAAGCCAAATCATAAAACAACTAAACTCCTTGTGTTGTGGTCAGAATACCATGGGCATGAAAAAATGCAACTGATAGAAAATAATTGCTATTTATTGTATACATATTATTATTTCTTGTCTTGCCTTCAGCTTGTCCTTTCACCATAACTCTTCTTGCTTTTCTGTCATCACAAAAAAAGATGTAGCAAGATGATGTACAGGAATAATAGCTACTTTTATTTATTTTCTCTTAAATGAAATATTTGACATAATATTGTAGTAATATTGCGTCTGCTCTCTGATGGGGTATGTTGTGTTATATAGGGATTTCTGGACATCTTCAGGCAAACTAATAAATCATTATTTGTATTTTTGTTTCAAAGTAAGTGAGTCATTCAAAAATGGTTCTGTTACCTTTAAAACATTTTGCAAGCCAGTGGACTTTTCTGTTTTTGTTTCTTTTATGTGTTTATTTAAGCATTCCTATTTTTTAACATGGTCCTGAATTTTCCACATAATCAATTATATGTCTGCTTTTTCTTGGGATTAAATAAAATGGGATTGTTGTAGATGAACTCATTGTTCAAAAAAGCGCTCTTGAATTTCAATGAGAGGTGTGCAGATATTTTAAAGTAATACTATGTTCCAGAAAAATCTGTATAGTGTCTTTCATTACTGGCCTATAACACCTCCCTATAGTCCAAACCCATTATAAAAAAGTTTAATTTTTTCTGTAATTAGTTTTCTTTCAAATGCATGCTTTTTTGTTTTTATTTTTGTTTTTTCTTTTAGACAACCATGGTAAGAGATTGTGGGACTTTTTGTTAATCTGTTTTAGCACTGGTTCTTTCATTAAGGAATACTCTTCAGATAAAGCTGAATATATTTTATTTAGGTCTGGGCAACCAACATCTTATATTAAGGCATTCTGATTTTTTAATACTGATTAGGGCGGGGAAAGGGAGCTGAACGTTTGCTCATCTATTTTTCTTTCATTTTTTTTCATACTGTTTTCATCCTCTCTCCTAATTGTTTCTGAGAAACTTGAAATTGATTTTTTTTCCCCTCAGCCCTGTGAGGGAGACGCTAAGTAAAAAGCAGTTTAGTAGTATATAAACTTTTATTTAAAAGATAGAGAAAGGGAGAACACAGGGAAAAAGAAATGAAGGCTACGAGTTATAAGTGCTTTATCTGACAGTACATCTAAAACTGAACTCATCTCTTCTCCTAAACCATCCATCTCAAATCCATTCATCCCTGGCATTTCTTCTAGGGTCAGTGACTCCACCATTCACTCAAGTCAGTTACTAAGACCTCTATTGTATTATCAAATAGGTAGAACAAACACTTGTTTAGGGTAGCCTATACCAAAGAAAAAAGTGTTGTGTAGGGAGGTTACACATATATCCTCATAACAACCCTTTCAAATACATGCTTATTATATCTATTTTATATAGATGAAACTGGAGCACAAAACTTACTGAAAGTGACACATTTGGCAAGTGGCTAAATTATAATTTTATTCTTAGAAAGTCTGCTTCATGACCATCTTACCATTAGCACCTTTCTGTTGCATTGCCTCAATTTGGGGTTTCATCATTTATTGTCCTTGGGGACTATTGCAATTGCTTCCTGTAGACTCCCTTTCGATTTTTCCTTCAATTAATTTATAGATGATCTTTCTAGAAGTTAAATATAATTATTTCAGTAGCCAGTGGCTATCATTCTCCCATCATCCAAAGAATTATTTTATTTAATGTGTTACAAATTGTTACTATCGTTTATTTTGCTTAGATTGAATACTTTCTTACTTTCTGGCACAAAAATGTGTTCCAGAATCATCCTTGCCCCAACCTTGGAATGAGCACATTCTCTAAGAAGTCTTTTGTGGAATAGAGTATTGAGAAATCAAAATCTTGATGCTAGGCATGCAAATGTCTATTGGGGTACCAATCCTTTCAGGCCCGCTCAGTGGACTGAACTTGGATACAAACACAAACACATATACATACGCCTAGACTTATTTCTATATCTGTGTTATTGAAAGCCATGAGTTCACCCCAATCCCCCCAATTCCAATAAATTGAATTCTGTCTTTTTCCCTTTTCATATATGTAACTTCCATCTCTGGCAGTGAGAGAAATCTGGCTTTTGGACTGAATTATTCAGGAAGGAGGAATGAAGGGATGGAAGGAAGGAAGCTATTGTAACATTCTTAATATGTATAAATGTGAAACTCTGTACATTTCTTAAGCTCAAAATTCTTTATTAATTAAAAATTAGACTTACCAATTAAATATAACACTATAAAAACTCAAGGTTTAAACAACGGCAGCATGACAATTTTTAAAGTAGACTATTTATGATCTATGTACATACATTTTTCATAAGGTAAACATACCTGTATAATCAGACCCATAGCTAGTAGAATATGAACAGTACCCCAAAAGGCCTTCTCTTATCTGTCTCAGTCTGTAACTTGCTACTCCCTCCCCATGATAATCACTGATCTGGTTTCTAATAACTATAGATGTGTTTTGCCTATTCACGAACATAGGATGTACTCATGTCTGATTTCATTGCTCAACATTGTGTCTGTAAGGTTCATCTATATTACTACATGTTAAGTTTTTGTTGCTTTATCCTATTTCACTGTTACGGCTATTCCACAATTATTCCATCCTATTGTTGATGGACATTTGCGTGGTTTCCAGTTTTTTATTATTGAGAATAAAGACACTGTACTTTCTTTTACAGGTTCTTTGGTAGACAGATGTATGTAATGTAGCTCTGTTGGAAGTATACCTAAACATGAAATGACTGGGTTATATGTTGTACATATGTTTAGCTTTTGTAGACACTGCTAAGTAATTTTCTGAGAATTCTGATTTTTCTAAATTCTCTCTAATTGTTGGTATAGATGTTCTTTGCTGTTTTATCCTTTTCAGTGGTATGTAGTGATATTTCATTGTGGTTTTTATATGTTTTTTCTTGATGATGGATGATGATGGGTGCCTTTTCATATGGTAATTGGCCATTTAGATACTGTTTTTATGAAGGGTTTATTCAAATGTTTTACCAGTTTTTATTTATTTAAAAATATTTTATTTATTTTTAGAAAGGAGGGAAGGAAGGTAGAGAGGGAGAGAAATATCAATGTGTGATTGCCTCTTGCATGCCCCCAACTGGGGACTTGGCCCGCAACCCAGGCATGTGCCCTCACTGGGAATCAAACCAGCAACCCTTTGGTTTGCAGGCCAGCACTCAATCCACTGAGCCACACCAGCCAAGGCTGTTTTACCAGTTCTTAAATTGAATTGTCTTTCTTGTTAATTTTTAGGAACCTTTACATATCTGGATAAGAGCCTTTCATGGGCATGTGTATTAGAAATATCTTTTTCCATCCTGTGGATTGCTTTTTTCACTCTTTTAATGGTGTCTTTTAAGGAACAAAGGATCTTAATTTTAATATAATACAATTTGTCATTTTCTTATTTTTCATTTTTTACTTTTAAAGATTATTTATTTATTTATTCATTTTTAAAGGAGAAGGGAGGGAGAAAATAGGGAGAGAAGCATCAGTGTGTGGTTGCCTTTCACACACCCCTTACGGGGGACCTGGCCCACAGCCCAGGTCAGGTCCTGGGATACGAACCTGACTGGGAATCAAACCAGAGACCCGTTGCTTCACAGGCTGGCACTCAGTCCACTGAGCCATACCAGCCAGGGCACAATTTGTCACTTTTTTAATGGTTAGTCTTGGTTATTATGTCATATGAATGATCCATCCCTCTACTTGTATTAATATTTTATTTAACTTTTTAAGGACAAAAACAAAATTAAAAATTTATTTCTATAGTTTTGAGTCTCAAGATTACATCCTGGACTCTTAGGAGTCTGTGAACTACAATTTAAGAAGCATCGTACTAGAATGTGAATTCCTTGAGGGCCTTTCATTTGTGTCCCAGTGACAAGTATAATTCTCCATGTATCTAAGGGTTAAAATGTACAGTTTTTTCCATGTATAAAATGATAATATCATCTAATACATAGGGTAGTTGTGAAGAATAAATGAATTAATACTTGTATGTATTTAGAACAGTACCCGGTACCTACTTAGCAATCAGATATTATAAAGTAAAATGATCAAAATGATGGAATGATCTATACTGAAAATTACATATACTGAAGTTAAATGAGAGAGGATATAAATAACTCAAAATTTATTTACAGATACCAGATATTTGAACTACCTGTGGCATTATAAAGGAAACTATTTGAAGATTTTTAAAAAAGAAAAGAAAATTCTCTTTTGTACCACAGATACTGCATGTATAGAATAGACAAATGCTATATATTTGTAATGAAAGAAATAGTAAAACATCTTGTGGAATCCAGTAGGGTCCAACCTGTGGCCTGCAGGCTGTATGCAGCCCAGGAGGGCTGTCAGTGTAGCCCAACACAAAATTGTAAATTTACTTAAAACATTATGAGATCTTTTTGTGATTATGTGTTACAATGTATTTAATAGGTGGTCTGAGGGAGTTCCTTTTCTTTGAGTGTGGCACAGAGACACCAAAAGGTTGGATACGCCAGGATTAAACAAAACAATAATATAATGAGAAAGTTTTTAAAATTCCACTCTTCTATAACCTCAATATCAAGCATCCTACTCTGATTACCCCCTCCTATGTTTTTAACTAACTCTAGTGTTCTTATTCTGGTAATCTAACTCTGCTAGGGCCTCCAGCTCATTGATACTAACACTTTACTGTTTGTCTTAGATCTGTGGAGTTTTTTATTATTAAGTCATCATTATTTTTCAATCACAGTTGACATACATTATTAAATTAGTTTCAGGTGTATACCCCATTAGATATTACATAACTTACTAAGTGATCATCCTGATACATTTCATACCCATCTGACACCATACGTAGTTATTAGAATATTATTGACTATATTCCCTATGTTGTGCTTTACATCTGCATGACTATTCAGTTCTACCAATTTGTACTTGTTAATCCCTTCATCTTTTTTGCCCATAACCCCCCACCCCCTCCCATCTGGCAGCCATCAAAATATCCTCTCTATCTGAGTCTGTTTCTGTTCTGCTTATTAGTTTATTTTGTTTTTTAGTTTCAACTGTTGATAGTATGCATTTATTGCCATTTTATTGTTCGTAGTTTAGTTGTTTTTTTTTTTTTTTTTTGGTCTTCTTCTTAAAGAAGACCCTTTAACATGTCATGTAATACCAGCTCGTTGGTGATGTAGTCCTTTAGCTTTTTCTTGTCTGGGAAGCTCTTTATCTGTCCTTTGATTCTAAATGATAGCCCTGATGAGTAGAGTAATCTTGATTGCAGGTCCTTACTTTTTACCAGTTCGAATATTTTGTGCCAGTCTCTCTGGCCTGCCAAGTTTCTGTTGAAAAATCGGCTGACAGACTTATGGGAGCTCCCTTGTAGATAACTAACTGTTTTTCTCTTGCTGTTTTTAAGATTCTCTCTACCTTTAACCTTTGGCATTTTAATTGTGATGTATCTTGGTGTGGGCCTCTTTGAATTCATCTTCTTTAGGACTGCCTGCACTTCCTGGACTTGTGTGCCTATATCTTTCAACACGTTAGGGAAGTCATTATTTTTTCAAATAGGTTTTCGATTTCTTGCTCACTTTCTTCTCCTTCTGGCAACTCCATGATGTCAATGTTGGTATGCTTGAATTTGTCCCAGAGGCTCCTTAAAATATTCTCATTATTTTTGGATTCTTTTTTCTTTTTGCCATTCTGATTGGGTGTTTTTTGCTTCCATATATTCCAAATTGCTAATTTGATTGTCACTTCATCTACTCTACCATTGATTACTTGTAAACTATTCTTCACTTCAGTTAGTGTGTCCTTCATTTCTGACTGGTCCTTTTTTATGTTAATGTTCTCACTAAGTTTGTTGAGCATCTTTATAACCAGTGTTTTGAACTCTGCATATAATAGATTGCTTGTTCCATTTTGTTTAGTTCTTTTTCTGGAGGTTTGTTTTATTGTTTCATTTGGGACATTTTTCTCTGTCTCATTTTGGCAGCTGCCCTGTGTTTGTTTCTATGTATTAGGTAGAGTTGCTGTCTCTCAGGATTGGTACAGTGGCTTAATGTAGTAGGTGTTCTGTAGGGTCCAGTGCCACAGCCTCTGTGATTACCCACGCTGGATACTTCAGGTGAGCCCCATGTGTGGCCTGTGTATACCGTTCTGTTGTAGTTGAGCTTTGATGTTGACATGTCAATGGTAGGGATTTACCCCGAGGCTGATCAGCTTCAAGAACTGGCTGCGACCTCCGACCACCAGAGATGATCAGCTGTGCAGGGGCTCACCCCACAAAGCAGGACTTACTTCATCAGGGCCTTGGTGCCTGTGGAGTCTGCCTCTTGAGGTTTCACTTATGGAGGTGGTTGGGTGGTGGTGCTTCAATATCATCTGAAGCTGTCCACTGGATGCACTGACTCTAGGGCTTCCCTGGAGGTACAGTACAAAGTCAGCTGTCACCAGATGTTGCTCGTTTAAGAGATTTTAGGCAAATCTGAAACATGAACTGTGAAAGGCCTTTTGTATGGAAAAGCAACTGGAAACAGCTTGGATGGGGCTGTAAGTTGAATGGAGCAGGGCCTCAGGAAACACCAGGGTCGGGTAAAGAGTATGAGGCAGGTTGATGGAGTCTCAGATACAGTTGGGGTGAGGGCTCAGAAAAGGAGCGATGGCCCCTGCCATCACTTCTGTCTAGGAGAAAGCTGCCCTCCAGCACTTGCCCTGATGTCAGCAATTCACTTCCTCCCTGCATGTCCCTGGGGCTGCTGCCCCAGTGCTAGAACTGAGGGGGAGTGAGTCTGGGTAAATCTGTGCATGGGCCCTTTAAGGGAACTGCCTGGGACTCCAGTAGCTTCAGTCATCCCCACTGGTTCTTACAGCCAGAAATTACAGGGACTTCTCTTTCTGGCACTAGAACCCTGGAATGGAGAGGCCTGGCTAGGACCCCACTCCTCAGGAGGAATGTCTGCAGCCAAGATATCCCTCCCAATTTTTACTTGCCACACATGGGTGTGGGACCAGACTGTTCTGCCTCTCTGCTCCTCCTATCAGTCTCCATTTGACTTCTTTAATTCCCTAGTTGTAGGACTTCCATTCAGCTCGGTTTCAGGCAGTTCTGAACAGTGGTGGTTTTGCAGTTTAGTTGTAATTTTGATGTGGTTGTGGAGGAGGCAAATACTGTGTTTACCGGTACCACCATTTCCCCTCAAGTCTCTTACCAAATATGTGTTGGTTAGGTCACTGATGTTGTCCCATAGCTCACTGATACTCATTTTTAAAATCTTTTGTTTCTATGATCATGCTTTCTTCTATCTTCTTGAATGGGGGATTATATTTATAATAGCTGGTTTAACATTTTTGTCTAATAAAACTATCAATGTCATTTCTGGGTGAGTTTCTGTTGACGGGTTTTTCTCTTGATAGGTTATATTTTTCTGCCTTTTTGCCTAGCTGGTAATTTTTTATTGGATGCCAGACATTGTTAGTTTTGTTTTGAGGGCTGAAAAGATAAGATTCCATTTTTTACAGCTGAGTAATCCATTGTGTGTATGTACCAATTTTTTTTTTTTACCACAGCTTTTTTATCCACTCATTTATTGATTGTCACCTGGGTTGCTTCCAAATCTTGGCTATTGTAAATAATGCTGCAGTGAACATTGGGGTGCATATATTCTTTCTAATTAATGTTTTGGGTCTCTTCAGATATATTCCCACAAGTGGAATTGCTGGATCATGAGATAGTTCCATTTCTAATTTTTTGAGGAACCTTCACAATATTCTTCATAGTATTTGCACCTATCTGCATCCCCACCGGCAATGCACAAGGGTTTTCTTTTCTCCACATCCTTGCCAACACTTGTTGATTTATTGATGATAGCCATTCTGACAGGTGTGAGGTGGTCTCTCATTGTGGTTTTGATTTGTATTTCTCTGATGATTAGTGATGTTGAGCAACTTGTCCTTTGTCTAATCAGTTACCTTCTGTACATGCCCCGATGTGGGAACTGAACCCACAACATAGGCATGTGTACTGACTGGGAATCAAACATGCAACCTTTTGGTGTTGGGGATGACGCTCCAATCAACTGAGCCACCTGGCCAGGATCAGAATGCCATACTCTAGATTGTCTTGCCACCTCTCTCAGATGGCAATGCCAAATCACATTTCTCTGGTTGCTCTGTCTTCTTTCATAGTTCTCACTCTTTTCCCTACTTCTTAATGTTGGATACTTAAGGACTGGGCCTGGGTTGTCGTCTTATATTCACTTCCTTAGTGATCTTATTCATTGTCAAGTTTTAAAACCCATCTATCTGTACTCTGATGACTCAAATTTATATTTCCTGATCATATCTTTCTTTTAAATTCTAGATTTACGTATCAAATTGAGTATTCAGTGTCTTCAAATGGCTGTTTAATAGATACATCGAAATGCAACATGTCTGAAACCAAATTCCTGAGCTTTCCTTCTTAAGACTGTTACATCTGCAGTTTTTCCATTCCAATTGATCGCAACACCAAATCACATTTCTCGGACGTGTCAAATCACAAAACTAAAACAATTTAGTAATTGGTTTGGTGTCCTTTAATCAAGGAGAAAGAGTCATGGTTTGGGGGAAGACAGTGTGTAACAATCATTGGAGCATTTTTCCTGAGGAATTTTGAGCAAGAGTGAATGTTATAGAATGTTAGAAGAGGCAGCATGGAAACAGGGCCCGGTTGGCTAGGAGGTCAGGGATTTCCTTATAAGGCTAGCAGGCCCTATTTTTTTAGTTAAGGTTAGCTAGCTAGCTGTGTTGGAGGATTGTAATCAGCATTAGGTTTGCTTGACAGTGAGGCATTTTCCATATGTGCAGGTTCACTTAGGTTTAGATTTATGATGTGGGCTGGACCACTGGGGTGGCCTCCACTTTCTGGGTCGCAATGTACAAATTAAGTTTATTAGACAAAAGCCTTGGAGACATGCTTTATTTCTTTATCTCCTCTTGCATGCACACTGTCAGGAAACCCTGTTAGTGCCACCTTTAAAACATAAAATCTAACTACTACTCACTACCTCCATTTCTACTACCTTGGCCCAAGACATTATCGTCTCTCACCTTGACTCCTAACCCAACACTCAGCTTTAACCCTTGCCCTTTGTGATGTATTCTTAACACAGCAATCAGGGAGATGTTAAAATGGAAATCAGATCCTGTCATTTCTTCAAAATTTTTTAATGGTTCCCCATCTCTCTTACTGAAGCCAAAGTCTTTGTAATGGCCTTCAAAGCCATGCAAGATCCAACCCTCTATTTTTCTGACCTCATCGGTGCTTTCCTCTGTCCTTAGTTTGCTCTACTCTGAGTATGTCAGACATCCTTCTGTGTTTGGATTAGGGTCTTTGCAATGGCTGCTTTCTCTGCCTGCAGTACTCTTCCCCCACATATTTTCCCTGGCCAACTCCCATTGGCTTCCCCATGGCCCATTTGTGTGTAAAGAGTACCTGTGAAAGAATTAATTGTGCCGTAAGAAGTGCATGATAGAGGGGCAGGAGTATGGCAAATGTTGAAATCCTCTCAGCAGAGAAGAGCCAGTGGGTGAGATAATCCAAGACTAACTAGCAGTTGGTGAGCTCTAAGTACTAATGTAATTGCTGTTGTGAGTAATAATGAAAGAATTAAAGCAGATACTTTGTAGTACATTAATAGAGATGAAGCAGCCTTTATTTAACCATTAGAAACATTGATAAATCATGGTTCATAATTTGAAGGTCCCTACACTTAATAAGGCAGTAGGTAGTTTTGTAGGTAGTAGGTTTAGTGTCCTGCTGCATAGTTATGACAATGATATGCTCTTCAATTTCAGAGAATAGGTCAAAGAACTTTTTGAATATCATTTTTTGGAATCTATTGTAAAAGTTTAATAGAAAGCATTTAATTATTAAATTTCTTCTTTAATTGACTATTAGGGGGAAATATTTCTGTAGTTAATCTTGTTTGTTCATAAAACAGGATAACCAAAATGTGTTATTTTGACATAACTTATTCCAGAGCCTAACCACTACTTAATTTACCTCAAATAACCTGTTTACTCTAGTCCTCTGTACCTTTCTGATTTTTAATTGTAGGATTTATACTATGTTTAATTTTATAAATTGCCAAAGTTGCTTATGGAGATAGACTTAATTGACATTATAAAGTATCCCTTTATGAAGAGGAAATTATGATTCTCCATGTCATAGGGAAGAACAGATTTGCGTGTGCTTTCTATTCTTTCATATTTGTTTGTACCTCTTTTCCTCAGAGGGAAGAGTACATGAAGAAATGAGGGTTATAGGAAAAGAATGACAGTACAAAAAGATTAGTACACAAAATGTATGCCACAGGATCACAAATCTGACTGAATTTTTCATTAGCCAACTTACAAAAGGTAAAAACAAACTAGTTAATCTGGGAAGAAGCAGAGCTAATCCTGGTATTACATTTTGAATGAATATCTTCTGTGAGTCTTTAACAAAAATGCTCTGTGATAAAAGTAGGTACCTGGGACAAGACAGTACAGTAACTTTAGGATCAACTGTGTTTGTAAATGTAAGAAGCATCACTTGCTTTCACAATCATTTAATATTAGTGGTCCCTAGCCTTTTTGCAGTCATAAACCCTCTTAGCATTTTTAAAAAAGATTTTGTTTATTTATTTTTAGAGAGAGGAAGGGAGGGAGAAAGAGAGGGAGAGAAACATCACTATGTGGTTGCCTCTCAAGAACCCCCCTATGGCGGACCTGGCCCACAACCTAGGCAAGTGCCCTAACTGGGAATGGAACTGGTGACCCTTTGGTTTGCAGGCCAGCGCTCAGTCTACTGAGCCACACCAGCCAGGGCAGAACACTCTAACATTTTTACATACTTTTACGTACATGAATATGCTAAACATGCAAATTTTAAACTCACCTCAAGAGATTGCGATCCAGCAGGTGTGAGGTAGATTTCAGAAATCTGTATGTGTACCCCCATCCTAGGTGATTCTGATGTAGGTCCCCATCAGACTATATGTTTAAAAACTGCTTCTGGGTTTATAATTTTGGGGAGTTCATAGATTCCATGCAGAGTGTGAACCCTCTCTCATTCAAGTGAGCAACACCCTCGACAACATTCACAGTGAAAAGAATGAGTTTCTTAGGGGTGTGTGATACTGGTATATTAGAAAATTCATGATTTTTGTTCAAAATTATTGGCAAAAGCAAGGCACATGGCTATATTTGACTTAAATGAAAGCAGTATTAATGACTAATACATTTGGAGTCTCTCTTTTTAGTGACATAAGGATTTATTTTTTTCTAATATTGAATATTGAATATTTTCTAATATTCACATTCCTGGGATAAATCATGTATGATTATGAGGTATCATTCTGTTGATATGCCCCTTGTTTAATTCACTATTTATTTAAGATTTTTGTATCTATGTTCTTTATTTAGATTGGTCTAGAGTTTCCATTTCTTCTCTTCACATCTTGTTGGTATTAATCAGTGTCTTCTTAGCATTCTAAAATAAAATGGCTATCTTCATGGTTGTTTTCTTTTTGTTTTTATTTTGGTCTCAGTTTTCAGAGTGTGTATAGATTTTAAATGTACTTTTTTAAGAAGTTTAGGTCAACAATAAAATTAGAGGCCATATTCTCCACACACAAAACCACCTTCACTTTTCACATCAGCTGCATGTTTGGGGGTTCCCAAAACCAACATTAGGTTTCATAATTCATTAGAAAAACTCAGCTCTTACTCTGAGTTGCTCTACTCTTGGTTATGGTTTATTACAAGGAAAGGAAACTTTAAGACTCTGGCTGGTGTGGCTCAGTGGATTGAGTGCTGGGCTGCAAACCAAAGGGTTACCAGTTTGATTCCTGGTCAGGGTACATACATGTCTGGGTTGTGGGCCAGGTCCCCAGTCGGAGGCATGCGAGAGGCAAACAGTCGATGTTTCTTTCTCACACATTGATGTTACTCTCCCTCTCTTTCTTCCTCTCTTCCCTTTTCTCTAAAAAAATACATAAAATATGTTTTTAAAAAGTGAAAGAAAGAAAGAGAGGGAGGGAGGAAGGGAGGGACGGAAGGAAAGATTAAGATGAGCCAAAGGAAGAGACACATAGGGCAAAGTCCAGTTGGGTTTCGAACATAGAGCTTCCCTTGTCCTCTCCCATGAAGTCATGTCTTAGTTCTCTTTGCCTCAGTGTGTGATGGTGCGTATATGAGAAAGAAAAAATTGTGTATTTATTCTTAGATGTTTAAACTTCAGTCACCTTCAAAATATTCTCCACTTGATTTAGTACTGACCTATTGAGACGTGTTTTTCCACTGCTCAAGACTACATGGGTATCATAAATTCCCTCCCTAAATCACATTGTTAGATTACCCAATACGTCCTAAGGTCTCCAAGTTACCAAGGGCCCAGAGATTATCTACTAGAAGCCAAGGGCAAAGACCTTCACTTTGGACAAGGTCAAATTCTTTACTATACCGTTTGACAATTGATCTTTTTTTTTATTATTATCTTTCTGTGATTCCTCGATACCAGATTAAGTTTAGAGGGATTCCACTATGAAAACCTGATTCTTTTACAGTTCCTTTGTTATCTCTTAAAAGGTGAAAATAACAGCTTTGATTTAACTGCATTTAAATTAAAATATTGTTTATCCTTTTCTTTTTTATCAAAAGAATAAAGGATCCCTTCAGTTTGAAGACAAATGGGATTTCATGCGTCCAATTGTTTTGAAGCTTTTACGCCAGGAATCTGTTACAAAACAGCAGTGGTTTGATCTGTTTTCGTAAGTAATCCATTAATTCTAACTTTTTGTTAACAAAAGAAATTTTGGTGATGCATTTCTGTATCCAAATGTAATGTTTACTCTAGGTTGATCTGTTTATTTGTTTAAAATTGTTACTACTTTTGTTGGGGGTCCCCAGGACCACCCATAGTTTCAGTGATTTGCAAGGAGAACTCATAGGACATTTTCACAGCTATGATATATTACAGCAAAAGGATACAAATGCAAATCAACAAAGGGGAAAAGGCACTTGGGGTGAAGTGTGAGGAAAAACAGGCACAAACTGCTAGGGGTACTCTCCCAGTAGAGTCACATGGGGCACATAATTTCCCCAGCAACAAGACTGACAACATACGTGATGTGTTGTCTACCAGGGAAGCTCATTGGAAACTCAGTACCCGGGGTTTCTATTGGAGGCTAGTCACATAGGCAGCATCTGCCTGTCATATACCAAAATTTCAGACCCTCAGAAAAAGAGAGCAGGTGTTTAGTGTAAACCATACTGTTTATACAGATTATTAGGCACAGTTAGCTATTCTCATCATTTCAGGAAAGGTTAATATCAGTGTAGGGAACTGTGGACCATTCAGGTTCTCAGATGCCAGCCTAGGGCAACAAAGCTTTTCTAAGGAAAACAATCCTAGGTCTGTTGTGTTAATTCATGGCCATTGGCCAAATGTTCTTACAGCAAAACTATTAGCAGTAGGACTTCATACAGCAAGGCAAGACCAACCCATAGTATTGATCGCAGACCTTTTAGAGGTCCTGGATTTAGCTAGTTAAAATAAAAGCCATTAATGATGAGGCTTATCTTAGAAAACTAGGTGGCTTTCTCCCTTAGTTTCTCTATGGACCTGTACATGACCTGAAGTATCAGTTTAGGCAAAGTATAACTCTGGCTGATAAACCAAAGCAGACCTGAACACTTTCCAGGGTTCAAGCAGTGTCATAATAGTGTACACAGGAAATACAGTCTCAGAAGGTATACATAGTTTAACAATCGGAAACAATAGTTTACAACTGTTAGGGTACCCCAGGCAAGACATATATATATTGGTCAGGTAGTAGAGGTTTAGAAGCCTCCCCCCCACCCCCCGCCCAGTGTGCTCTCTCCTTTCATGGGACCTCTCTCTGTAGAGTTCCTAATCCAGTACTTCATTTCAGGCCTTGATTTCAGGTGGACTGTCTGAAGGCAATTAATTCCAAACAGTTACATTTATCCGTTACACAGTTCATTTGCCTCACTAGTGCGGATGATCTGTGTGAAAAGTGTAGGCGTGGGGCTGCTCCCTGCTGTCTCAGCACCGGACGTGTGATTGGAAGCTTGGCAGTCAGTCTAAATTCAAAGCAATCACAGCAGTGTGGAAAGTCAACACCAGGAGTTTTGTTTTTGTTTTTTCAGGAAGAAGGGAAAGCCTTTAAGAATAGTTATGAAAAACAAAAATTGCTAATGTTTTTCTCTTCCCCTGATGCCGGGTTTCATTTTCTCTCCCTCAGTATGTCCAATTCAGTAATGAAAACTATTCACTTTTTCCTCAATTATCCAGACCTGTAAGAGGAACAAAAGCATTTGTACAGAAAGACATTTTTGTACAATCTAACTAGGAAGACATAATCATGTTTAGGAATTGGTCTGGATGAAATCCCAAACTTTCAAAAACTTTCAAAATAGGTTTATGTCACCTCACACCCCTTTTGCCCTGATCACTTCCTTCATGAGCAATCTGGAAAAAATCAGTTCCTCTGAAGACAGCTGTGTTTAATAATCAAATTATCTTACTAAGGTGTGTGTATAAGGAGGGGTGAGGTGACTATAAGAGAAATTGAGGCAGGTTATTAATATATTGTTGAAAACTGCAACTAATCCAGAAAGTTGAATACAGGTCTATAGCAGTGAGAGATCCATAAGAGGGATTGAGAGTCCAGTCTGTGAGAGTGAGTAGAATGCTCTCTCCCATCCTGTAGCTTTTGTCTGTAACCACAAGTTAGGAGTGTACTTAGTCTCTGTATCAGATACATTGAACTAAGCTACAGCTTGACTTCAGATGGCCCATCAGAGAATAAGCCCTTTCCTGTGGGTATTGCAAGAGATTCAAATGGTCCAACCAGAATGTGTGATGTTTTCAGTTTATGGCTCCACAGAATGTCTTAAATCTTCAGCAGTCCTCAAATCAGAGTCATGTTCATTGAGCATATGTCTGTTGTAGCTCAGTACAGTTTGTATTGAGGTTTAAATAGCCCAGTACCAGACATTATTGGATTGCAGCTTAAATTCAGATCCAGGTAATTAGGGTCTGTGAATTCAGAATTCCAAAAAAGCCAGTGACTTTTCTTCAGAGTCAGCAAAGCCAACATGTGGCAAAACAGACAGTCATGTTCCAAGTCAAAGTGGCAAGACTTTTTGAAGCCTCTTTTATCTTGTCATTCTTAGAGTCCAGATTGATCCACTCAAAAACATGCACTTCAGGCTGGAAGATCATTGACCTCTAAAGGTCAGACATCTGATTTCAAAAGAGCTTGGTAGCAACTAAAGTTGCTTTTTTAAAACTCCAAAAGTACATTGCTAGCTGCAGATTTTCTTTGTTTTCATGTTGTCTCTTTTTTCTCGTAGACATCAATATGTAAAAATAGTAGTAAATACCATTCATTACAGAGATTTATCCTGTTTTCAATACTTAAACAGTTTAAATTCCATTCCCTTCACCAGCAGTAAGGTTATATCTCACTTGTTTTCCCTTTTTAAAACATTTTATTTTTTATTGTATTTTTTCCATTACCATTTATACCCTCTATATCTTCTTCCACCTCCACCCCCACCAGAATCACTATCATTAACTTTTTATTTTGCAGTTTTTCCTAAGTGATATTATCTTTCTAGCATTTGTGAAAGTACAAACATACAATATTTTATATCTTTATCATTCAGCCAGATGAAATAACCACAGAATACAAATCCATCTTTTTAAACTTCCCCTGCCCCTTTATTCTAATTACAAATTTACTTAAACCCAGTAGTAAAATTCAGCGTTTATACCATTAACATTATAGTTGCTGGGAGATGCTGACTGGAATGGAAGAGGTATAGAGGAGCTGATATAGCAACAACAATTAGGCTGAAGAAACAGTTCAAGTGGTTTCCTCTCCCTTAGTTTATCTAAAGCTTTCTTCATCCCTGGGATCTAATTTAACTATTATTTCCTCATGCTTGCAGGAAAGAGCAACACAAAAGTTTAACGTTGGTGGTCCACGCAAAGCCTGCCTCTGGGAACTTTAGGGTTTTTTCTCCTCCTACTTGGAGGTGAAAACAACCACCAAAGGCATCGCCCACTTGAATAAGCATGGCCAAAAGCAGCCAGGGAATTAAGTGAGCCCACTCTCCTGGAGTTAGAGCTATTCCTTTTAAATTTCATAGGTA
The DNA here is from genome assembly GCF_021234165.1 of Pteronotus mesoamericanus. Classification (NCBI taxonomy): domain Eukaryota; kingdom Metazoa; phylum Chordata; class Mammalia; order Chiroptera; family Mormoopidae; genus Pteronotus; species Pteronotus mesoamericanus. The sequence continues at coordinate 12,456,497 of NW_026555313.1, forward strand.
GCTTTTCCCTCTCACAGGCGAAACCAACTCAGCTGCTGTTGCATAGCCACCCGAGCTGAAAATTTGTCATCCTGCCACTTCATCCTTCCTTTTCCCAAACAATGCTTTCACTTTGTTTCCATGAGTAGGAGTTGTTCTGACGAATCCCACTTCTAACACCACCACATCAGCAGTCTCAAGACCACCTCAGGTTCAAGGATTGCTAGGAATACTCAGTTGTATTCATGGCTATGATTTATTACAATGGAGGCTACTTAACATGTCACGAAGATGCATGTGACAAAAGCTAAGGGAAACCAAACATCTTTTCCCAGTAGAGTCACACAGGATATACTGAATCCCTTCAGCAACTAATTGTTACAACACATGTGGAATCTTGTCTACCATGGGAGATCACTAAAGACTCAGTGCCTGTGGTTTTTGCAAGGTTCTGGTCACATAGGCCCTCTGCCTGACATGAGCCAAAATTCCAGACTCCTAGACAAAAAGCAAGTATTCAATATAAATCAGATTTTTTACATAAACAGTATAGGTACAGTAAGCCATTCTTATCAGGAAACGGTGAGAACTTTCCCAAAATCCAAAATCTCTTATTATCCAAGGGTTAACTTTGCAACCATGTGTTCCTAAGGATAGCTGTCAGACTTGCTATAATTTTTGTGTGTGCGCGCACTGTATCAATGAGTTGTAAATATGTAACTGAATAATCTATACAAAAACATTAAGCTGTTATGCTCAGTTTTTCTTTTATTGCATAAGAAAATAATTTCCTTAAATAATATAGAACTTGTTGCATAATATTAACTTATACCCATGATTCTGCCTTTTGATAAATTAGCATTTGGTGAGAAACAGCAGTGACCTTTTAAAACTTCATAGCATTCATGTATGCATATATTTTTCTTAAATTATCTGATTAAATTATTTTATGAGTAATATGGTGGATGTGGTAGACAAATATATTTCATTTTTGCTAATATGTATTGATAATATGATTCGTCATCTAGAATAATGCTTGTTCTCTGTGCACTCCTGACTGGGAACAGGAGCATAGTGTGATGCTATTGCTTGCTTAAAATAGACTTCTAAGAAGAAATAGTCAATAGCTTTATACTTGCTACAGTTAGTGGTCTCGACATACTGTTTTTAAAATTCCTTGATCTCCTTGGAATTACCCAAGGTTGCTCAATATGTTGTCCTTTTAGGATTTCTGTAAGTCTTATCATGCCATCACCTAAATTGTTAAGACCTACAGTAATGAAAACCTTTCCAAACTTTAGCCTATTTAACCATATTAATAACATGTTGCTTATATTTAATTTTGATGTATCAATATTAAATTACATTGACTATTTGCTTCCCTTTTCTCATAATCTGTATCCTTGTTTTTCAGCAGGAGTGCTATTGATGTTTGGGGTGGTTATAAAAGATTATCCTGCATGTTTTGGGTTACTGCTTTGTTCATCACTCTCATGAAGTCTAGTGTACTATGTACTCCCTTTTTACCCCTCGATATTGAGACAAAAATACTCATATGTTTCCAGATGACCTGAGGGGGCAGTACCTCAGTCAGTTGAGAGTTGCTGTTTTAGATGACATATTGTTTAGTTTGACTCTGGTGTGTGAAATTGAAGCCAGAATTAAATAATAAATTATCTTCAACTTGTAAGACCTAATTTTTTTAGAAAATCCCTCTTTACTATCAATAATTTTTAAATAGATGTTTTTCCTATTCCAGAGTTGGTTTTTGTGACACTATTTTCTTACGTTTTTATGCCATATTTTGTCTTAAATTTGTCTCATCTCAGTCATCTTAGCTTACATAACATCCTTGTGTGATGCCATAGTTCCATTTTCTCCTTTTCTTTTACCTGAGCTTTCATCTCTTATAAGAAGTTCAGATTATTCTTCTGAGTAGACCTTCTAGGCTCATGTGGCCTTTTGTTTCCTGCATATGTGTCTTTTAAGTTCCATAAGTACTCCAAATTTAGAATCATAAAAATCTGTCATTCATAGTCTCAAGCCCACAATCTGTCAGCTACCGTGAACCTCCTGTGTGTTTTCACTTCTTCATACCCAGTTGATTACTAGGTTTCATAAATTTTTATTAAATATCTCTTGAAGTTCATTTCAGCTATATTTTCCCCACTGTCTTCATCTGAATGATTAAAATAGTCCTGCACCTCCCTACCGTCTTTGTTGTATCTCTGCATATTAGTTTTCTTTTGCTGCGTAACAAACTGCTCTAAAATTGAGCAGCTGCAAACAAACAAAAAACTTTTTATCTTATAGTTTCTGAAGGTCAGGAATCTAAAGCAGCTTAATTGGGTGGTTCTAGCTCAGGGTCTGATGAGGTTGCAGTCAAGCTCTCGGCAGAAGATCTAGGCCTCTATTTAGCTAGGGGTGAATGATATTTGTCCAAGCTTACCTGATTGTTGGCAGGTCTCAGTTCTTCATTAGCTCCTCAGTTCCTCACCATGTGGAACCTTCCATAAGACCATTTACAGTGTGGTAGCTTTTTTCCCCAGAGAGAGCGAGCTTCCAAGACAGAAGTTGTTATGTTTTATAACATATTTTTGGAGGTAACACACTGTCACTTCTGTCATATGCTTTTGATCATACAGACAAATGCTTATACACCATAGGAGGGAACTAAACACAGATATGAATACTGGGAGACAGGAATCGTTGGTGGTCATCTTAGAGGCTGTACTTCAGAGTTAGAGGAAATAGATGATGCAAGGTTTAGGAAAAAAATGCCAAAAAAAAAATTCCAGTTTATATCATTAGTGAGGATGAAAATGAAAGAGATTACTTTGAAAATTAGTCAAAATAAAAAATAAATTTTGAATAAAATATAAAATAAAAAATAGATCTTTGAATAAAAAAATAAAAGAACAAAAAAAGAGACCAAATTATTAATTTGAAAAATAAAACCAAAGAATGTAGAGCAAAGGCAAATTATGGAAAATTAAATAAAAATTAATAAATATGGAGGCTAGATCTAGAATTAGGTTAACTTCTACTAAAAAGCATTTCAGAAGGAGAGAACAGAAGTAGTAGAGGGGAAGATAGAGTCAAAGTATCAGAGTTTAAGAGTATAAGTATCTATATGTACAATTTATTCAACTTTCTCTAGGCTTAGAGTTGGGGTTTTTTTTTGCCATAGAATTATAAATAGTATACTTACCTTGTATATGTGAGTATATCCTTTTTTCATCTCTAATCCCACATATTTTTTGTTAAGCTGACTCTTAAGGAATTGATGACTTGATAGGTTTTTTCACATAATTAAGTTGTAAAAACTACTTGGATATATCAAAACTTGTTGGATTACCTAAGCAGTGCTAAAGTGGTAAGGGGTTTATGGCCTATAATGCATATATTAGGGGGGAAGATGAAAAATGAGTGATCTAAATTTTCATTGCAAGAAATGAGAGTAAAACCCAGCAAATTAAACCTAAAGAAAGTAGAAGGGAAGACAAAAGCCGAAATTAATGAAACACAAAGTAATTGTACAATAAAGAAAAGAAAAAAAGACAAAAATTAACCCTAGCTGATGTGGCTCAGTGGATGGAGTGCCAGTGGATTCCCAGTCAGAGCACATGCCTGGTGGGGGCTCAGGTCCCCAGTCAGAGGCATGTGAGAAGCAACCCATTGATGTACCTCTCGCACATAAATATTTCTCTCCCTCTCTTTCTCCCTTCCTCCCTCCTCTAAAAATAAATAAATTTAAAAAGGGAAAGAAGAAAGGCAAAAATCAGTTATTTGGAGAGAATAATGTTTATTCCATTTTTGTTCATTTTCAGATTTATAATTTGCTTTATTTTCTGGTTTCTTTGGCGTATTTTTTGTTCTTTTTCTGGGTTCTTAGTTTTTTGTTGAATTCTTAGTTAATTATTTTTGTATTTTTCTTTAAAATAAAAGCATTAAAAGCTATATTTTTTCTTAATATTATTTTTTAAAAGATTTTATTTCTTTATTTTTAGAGAGAGAAAGGGAGGGAGAAAGGGGGAGAAACATCAGTGTATGGTTGCTTCTTGCACACCCCCCACCGGGGACCAAGCCCATAACCCAGGCATGTGTCCTGACTGGGAATCGAACCAGTGACCTTTTGATTTGCAGGCTGGTGCTCATTCCACTGAGCCACACCAACCAGGGATAATATTGCTTTCATTATAGCTTTCGTGTTATGAATTGTTTTCCCTTTTTTTTGCTTTCTTGATGGTAATTTTTTTTCTTCAATCCTTGTATTGCATAGGAATTTAATTTCTAAATAGTGAAGTTTTTTGGTTCACTTATTTAGTTATGGATTATGATCACAAAATTAGCCATAAAAATATCTTTTAAAACTTTTGTACGTGTACATGTGCTCTTAAAAAGAAATTACCTTTTTGAAACTTTCATGAATAATAAATCATATCTATTAATTGTATATGATTTGTTAATTTTTTTCTCCTAGATTTTCAAATGTTGAGAGATTTTGTGATAGACACCAAGACACTATTGGTTAGCTAAGCCATATTCATTCCCAGTTTTGTCTGCCTTATGTGCCTTCCATTTTAGAGTCTAGGTAATTTATTCACTTCTTTGGCCTCCCTTCCTGCTAGGGTTGCCATGTGACAGTTCTGGCAAATAGGTTTACAAGAAGGCTTCTAGGAAATGTTTGCTTTCCCGATGATTTAAACCAGTGCATCTGGCACTGTCCTCCCTTTCCCTCTTTAACAATCACATTCATAAGAAGCTAACATCTTAAGATGACAGAGACAGAAAGATCCTGGTGAGGGTCTAAACAAACACCAGCAATCACCTATGTCTAGACTCCTTGTTACATAAGAAAAAGAACCTAATAATCTAAAGCCAGCAATTTTCAACCTTTTTCATCTCATGGCACATGTAAACTACTAAAATTCTGCAGCACACGAAAAAATTAATTTCTTCCAATCTGACAAAAATAGGTATTATTTTGATGCATTCACATTGGACAGCTATTCTTGTGTTGGCTGTTGTCATTTTTTTTTCCTTGACAATCTAAGGGGAAAGAAGTCAGTGCCCTTGACTGAATAGTCAGGTATTGCATGTTTTAAAAATTCTTGCAGCACACCAGTGTGCCTGCCATGACACAATGGTTGAAAATCGCTGGTCCAAGCCACTGTCGATTGAGTTAAATGTTGTTTACAGCTGAGTGCATCCTAACTGAAATAAGGATGTGTTAAACTATTCCAGTGTATTTGTGTCAAGTTCTTGCATATCTTATTATTTTTGTTTTATATTTTGATATATATTTTCTGGTGTAAATAGATGGACTTTTTTTCCCCATTCATAAAATATTTATTCCACTTAAATGAACTTAATACATGTATTCTTAACAATTCTTAGAATGTTCATGAAAATTTCATAAGACGTTAAGTAAACCTAGCCATAAGTTATTTCCCCGTTAACAACTTTACAGCACATGTATGTTAGGCAAGTATAAAAAGAAAAAAACTCACAAAAGCAAAAAAAAAAAAAACCCTAAAAATAAGTTAAATACATGGGGGTTTTTTTGTTTGTATTACTGCAGTGCTTGATATACATGAAGTAACAGATATCAAGCAATTCATTTGACTGCATCATTACTTGTACATTTTTTCTTAGGTTGCCTAAAACATTCAAATACAAATAAAATGAGTGTAGCAAAAATAATGTAAGCAAACAGCAGGTAACTTTACAGATAATGGAATGTGAACCATATCTGCCCTTATCCAGAGTAAATTGGGTCACAACTAAAGGACCACTTTCTAAACTATAGTCAAAGGTGTGCACGTTGAGATTGAGCGTTCCACAGATACACACTTGATTCAATGTGTACCTATCCATGGGATATCCATTTCTATCCTTTAAGTGCTCCAAAACTTAAATGCCTGCATCAACTACACCTGTGACTGGAAACAGTTATATCTTTTATTCTTCACTAGGACAAACCAATATGTAAGCAGTTTTCCTTGCTAAGACATGGAAGCAGTTTAATGGTGGTTTTTTTTTATGTCTAATTTTTATTCTGAAATGTAAAGCTCTTCTGAATTAAAAGTACAGTGGACATACAATATTATATTATTTTCAGGTATAGACAGAGTGAGATTTCACATTCATTACCTTACAGAGTGATCACCGCAAAAAGTCTAATATCCATCTGTCACTGTACAGAGTTACTGTGATATTATTAATATTCCCTATGTTGTACTTTATAACCCTGTGACTTATTTATAAGTATGTACATCTTAATACCCTTAACCTTTTTGCTCTTATCTCCACCACCCAACCCTCTGGCAATTCCCAGTTTTTCTGCATCTATGGGTCAGTTTGCTCTGTTTGTTCATTTCTTTAGTTTTTTAGATTCCACTCCTACGTGAAATGGTAAATTATTTGTCTTTCTCTGACTTAATTTCACTTAGCATAATACCCTCTAGGTCTATTTATGTTGTCACAAATGGCAAGATCTATTTCTTTTCCATGGCTCAGTAATATTCCAGTGTGTATGTGCATGTGCGCACACACACATCCACTTTTTCTTTATCCATTTATCTAGTGATGAACACCTGGGTTGCTTCAATAACTTGGCTATTATAAATAATACTGCAGTAAATGTAGAAGTGCATATGTCCTTTTGAATTTTTCTACTTCTGGGGGCTTATCTAAAGATAAGTGAAATTGCTGGGTCCATTTTTGTCTCTTGTTGCATAGTCTCTGTTTTAAAATCTTTTTGTTTGATACAAGTATTGCTATCCCAGCTTCTCTCTTGTTTTTTTCATTTCCATTTTCATGAAATATCCTTTCCATCCCTTTATTTTCAGTCTCTGTGTGTCTTTCAATCTGGAGTCTCAAGTAGGCAGTATAATATATGCAAGGGTCTTGTCTACCCCCCCACCCCCCACATTCAATCCTCTTATATTTTCTCAATGGAGCACTTAGTCAACTTCCATTTGAAGTAATTATTGACAGTAATGTGCTTATTGCCATTTTAATTGTTTTCATACTAGATTTATAAGTGGTTGGTCTACTATATTTACTATATGTTTGCCTTTACTGGTGAGATTTATTTTCATTTTCCTATTTCTAGTTTGGCCTTTTCTTTCCCACTTAAAGAATTCCCTTTAACATTTTTTGTAATGCTGGTTTAGTGGTGATGAACTCCTTTAACTTTTGCTTCTCTGAGAATCTTGATTTCTGCTTCAATACCCAATGATAACCTTGCTAGGTAGAGTATTCTTGGTTATAGGTTTTGTCCTTTTCATCATGTTGAATATATCATGCCACCCCTTTCTGGCCTGCAAAGTTTCTGTTGAAAAGTCAGCTGATAGTGTAATGGACATACCTTTGTATGTAACTAGTTTTTCTCTTGATGCTTTTAAGATTCTCTTTATCTTTAACTTTTAACAACTTAATTATAATGTGTCTTGGTGTTGGTCTCTGGGTTCATCTTATTTGGGACTCTTTGCTTCCTGGACTTTGTTGTCTGTTTACTTTGCAAAGTTAGTAAAGTTTTTAGCCATTATGTTCAAATATGTTTTCTGTCCCTTTCTCTCTCTCTTTTCCTTCTTGGACCCTATGATTCTAATGTTAGTATGCTTGATGTTGTCCCGAAGGTCCTTTATGCTATCTTCATTCCTTTTCATTCTTCTTTCTTTTTGATATTCCAATTGGGTGATTTCTACTACCTTGTTTTCCTGATAGCTGATCCATTCTTCTCTGTCACCTGATTTGCTTTTGATTCCCTCCAGTGTATTTTTCATTTCAACTGTTATATTCTTTAGTTCTGATAGGTTCTTTTTTAGAATTTTTATGTCTTTGTTCAAGTTGTTGAAATTCTGACTGAGTTTTTTCATTTTTCTGGAGAGTTGAATGAATACCTTCACGACTGTCACTTTGAACTCTTTAGTAGACAGCTTACCTGTTTCATTTAGTTTCTCTTCTGGGGTTTTGTCCTGGTTTTTTTGTTTGGAACACATTCTTTTCAATCCTCATTTTGCTTGTTTGTTTCTATGTATTGTACTAGGTATGAAAGCTAAACCTCTTGGTCTTGAAAAAGTGGCCTTATTTTCCTGTGGAGCCCTTACTTAGACGATGTCCCCCTTGTCACCAGAGCCAGGTGCTCTAGAGAGTGGAATAATGTAGCCTTATGTTGTAGTTGGGCCACAACTTTTATGAACACACTAGCAGGCAAGGCTGGTCTCTGGCCTGCTGGCTGTGAGGCCTGGCCCCAACTGTTGCAGGCTCACCGGCGTGCAGGGCAAGGCTTCTGTGTGGCAGGCTACAAAGCCCACCCACTGCTGTGTGCTGGTGCTGAGTGATGCTGTCCACTGGGTATGGCAGGACAGGAAGGGCTTTGGAGGGGTGCTAACCTGGGTAGGTCCTCAGGGAAATGCCAGGGTGGTGTGAACATTGTTAGCAAGGTTAACGGACAGTGTAAGATATGGCACCTTCCAGTGTCAGACCAGCTGGGTTAAAGAAAGGGGGGAAAATGGGACCTACCAGCCTCTCTGACACAAGGAAGTTCCAACAGATCCCTATCTCTCTAGCACACACCCTAAAATTAGTCAGTGTAGCACCTTCATATATGACCTAGGTGCTTCTCATACTGCTACCTGTGTGCCAGAGCTCAGAAAGAGTGCATCCTGCGTTTCCTACAGCCCTTTGGCCCTCCCAGATGTAAGCCTTGCTGGTTTTCAAAGTCAGATGTTATGAGGGCTCCACTTCTTGGCTCAGGTCAACGAAGCGAGGGCTCAGACCCTTCACTCTTCGGGGACGGCCTCCACAGTTGTGATAACCCTCCCACTCGTGAGTCACTGCATGAGTGGTGAGTAGGGTAGGTCCTAACCAGGCTTAGTCTCCACCCCTCCTACCCGTTTCAGTGTGCTTTTACTTTATGTCTGTAGTTGTAGAAGATCTGTTCTGCTAGTCTTCAGGTGGTTCTCAGAGATAGTTATTCTATATGTAGTTGCAATTTTGGTGTCAATGAGAGGAGGCGAGCTCAGGATCCTCCTACTCCCCCATTTGAACTTGAATCTAGGAACCTTGCTCTTGAATGCCAATTTAGCTTGTCCATGCAAAGTCATTCATTGTGGTTGTTGCACTGCCCCCACAAGAAACGTGCCTCTGGATGGTATTGCCTAAGTTACTGGAAGGAGTTTTAGTACTTGTCCTTGTGAAGCCACAGTGTTCCAAAAGTCCTATGCCAGGCATTTACAACTCATATAAAAATTCCACATCCTCATATTGGCCACCTCAAGTTGAAAATATAACTCCCTAAATGTTAACTGGCATTACTCCCCTAAATATTAAACATAAAAACCACATGGGAAATACTGAAATTCAAATAAAAATAACGTAAACCTGTCAAATTGTAAATAAAAACTATTTGTGGGACATCGTGGAAGACAGATTATCTACTGCGTAAATTTCAGAATGAGGCAGACAAAAGTTGGAAGGCCAGTTAATTTTCTCCTCCCTCTCCTGCCTCAGTTTCATCTCCTTGGGTATTTGATGTCCACAATGTCAAGTTATGTTTCAGAAATTGTATTATTAGCATGCTGTCTTTGTATGAGTCTTCACTTACTGTATCCAACTTCAGCAAAGCCTTTATCAAAAGCTTTCTCCTGGGAGTTCAGAATCTCATAATAGAACACAGAAAAGTTCAGAACTAGGCCCAGTCTGATAAGATGTGTTGGTTGCATCTCGGTAGGCTTGTTGTGACTCATCCGCAATTGCTTGCTTGTCATCACCAGCAGCAACCTCAGCCAAGTAACTAATGATATTAGTCTCCATTCCTTTTCAAATCAAGACTTTGCTCTCTGCTTGTGAAGCTTTGGGGGTCAAGAAGTTTTCCAAGAGAGACATCATTGCAGATATCTCTTAGCTCAGTCTCAATTTTCTCTCTGTATTCTCAAGTCATTTGTTGTTTCTTCCCAGTACCTCCCATCTTTTGCTCAACAATTGAGATGACCCTCCAAGATGACCTATAGACTCCTACAACATTTTTATAAGCATCAAAGAAAAGATTCCTCTCCCCTTTGGATAATTCAGGTCCTTACTCAGAGACTTCATGCATGCTGCCATGTCATCATATCCCTTGGCCTGCTCTGCCAGTTTGACCTTCTGTGCTAGCTAGTTCATTTGTATCTATGACTGGATGTTCTGTGTCCAGGGGGCAGTGGGCTGACAGGGGCTCAGCAGTCTCTACACGGACATACCTTCATAAATAATGCTTTTTATTGTTACATATGTGATGTTTCTTCTAGTGCTTTTAACCATAAATTCCCTTTAGCATGATAGTAATATTGCCACGCTGCTTTCTCTTAGTTTGTGTTTGCCTACTATCTCTTAAAACACATGGTCATTTTTTAAAAACTTAGTAAAACATACATTACATAAAAATTACTATTTTAGCCATTTTAAAGCGTACAATTCAGTGACATTCAGAGTACATTCACAATTTGTACGAACATCAACAGTATGCATATCCATTTTTAGACCTGGTCTGGTAGCTCAGCTGTTTAGAGTATTGTCTTGATTCACTAAAGTTGCAGGTTCAGTCCCATCAGGCACACACACAAGAATCAACCAATGAATGCATAAATAAGTGGGACAACAAATTGATGCTTCTCTCTCTCAAATCAATAAATTTAAAAGAAAAAAGAAAAAGCTAAAAAATATATCTCCATTGTTAGAACTTCATTATTTCAAACAAAAGCTCTATACCCATTAAACAGCAATTCCTAGTACTCCCTTTCCCCAGCCCTTGGTATCTACCATTTAACTTTTTGTTTGTGTGAATTTGCTTATTCTAATTGTTTCACATAAGTGGAATCATGTAATGTTTGTCCTTTTGAAAAGCATACTGTCTTCCAATGGGATAATTTATTCAGTTGACGGTCAATATTATAACTGCTATTCTTATTTTTACTGCTTCTATAAATACTACTTATTAGATACTGCCTTTTCCCTTATTTTTGTTAATTTGAAATTTCACCTCCATCAGTGATTACTTTCCTGTTTCTCACTCTCAGTCAAAGGCACATGGTATTACTATTAATTAAAAGCAAAATACTGCCCTGGCCAGTGGCCCAGTTGGTTGGATCATTGTCCCGTGCACCTAAGGCTGCAGGTTTGATTCCCAGTCAGGGCACATACGTGGGTTGTGGATTAAATCACTGGTCTGGGCATGTTTGGAGAACATCAGATTGATGTTTCTCACATCAGTGTTTCTCTCTCCAACCTAGTAAACCACACTGGCCGGGACAGCATGTCCCTTTTAAAAAGTAGTTTGGTAACATACTCCAAAAGATTGTGTTCTTATTGATTCAGACTTTATTTCATATGTATATATTGTTTGCCATTGCTTCTTCCCTTTTACATTGAAGTGCCATTTGATACAACAGATAAAGTATGTGAATTAGAACACTCGAACCTATAAATGGGCAAATATCAGAAGCAAGGTTGAGTGAAAAAAATCATTTGAAAATACTACTATTTACTAAATTTTCTTTTCTTTTTCAATTGTATTTTATTGATTATGCTATTACTGTTGCTCCAATTTCTCCTCTTTTGCCCCCCTTCCACCCTGCTCCCCCACTCTCTCAAGCAATCCCCACACAATTGTTCATGTCCCTAGGTCATGTGTATAAGTTCTTCAGCTACTCCATTTCCTATACAGTACTTTACATCCCCATGGCTATTCTGTGACTACTTATTTATACTTCTTAGTCCCCTCATGTCTTCACCCATTCCCGTAAACATCCCTCCCATCTGGCAGTCATCAAAACACTCTCCATATCCATGATTCTGTCTCTGTTCACCTTGTTTGCTTAGTTTGTTTTTTAGATTCAGTTGTTGATAGATAATATTTATTGCCACTTTATTGTTCATAGTTTTGATCTTTTTCTTAAATAAGTCCCTTTAACATTTCATGTAATAATGGTTTGGTGATGATGAACTCCTTTAGTTTTTTCTTGTCTGGGAAGCTCTTTATCTGCCCTCCAGTTCTAAATGATATATTTTCTGGGTACAGAAATCTCAGCTGTAGGTCTCTGCTTTTCATCACTTTGAATATTTCTTGCCAATCCCTTCTAGCCTGCACAGTGCCTTTTGAGAAATGAGCTGACAGTCTTACGGGAACTCCCCTGTAGGTAACTAACTGCTTTTCTCCTGCTGCTTTTAAGATTCTCTCTTTATCTTTAACCTTTGGCATTTTAATTAAGATGTGTCTTGGAGTGGGCCTCTTTGCATCCATCTTGTTTGGGACTCTCTGTGCATCCTGGACCTGCATGTCTGTTTCCTTCAACAAATTAAGGGAACTTTTCTTTCATTATTTTTTCAAATAAATTTCCAGTTTCTTGCTCTTTTTCTTCTCATTCAGGAAACCCTATGATGCAAATGTTGTAAGGCTTGAAGTTATCCCAGAGGCTCTTTACACTGTTCTCAGGCTTTAGGGGTTTTTTGCAATCTTTTTTTTTCTTGCTGTTCTGATTGGTGTTTTTTTTCTTCCTTATGTTCCAAATTGTTGATTTGATTCTCAGCTTCATCCACTCTACTGTTGTTTGCCTGTAAATTGTTTATTTCAATTAGTGTATTCTTCATTTTTGACTGAACATTTTTTATGCTCTTGAGGTCCTCACCGAGTTCCTTGAGCATCCTTACAGCCAGTGTTTGAAACCTGTGTCTGATAGATGGCCTACCTTCATTTTGCTTAGTTTTTTCCTAGAGTTTTGATCTCTTCTTTCATTTGGTCCATGTTTCTTTGATTCCTCATTTTGGTAGCCTCTTCGTGTCTGTTTCTGTGAATTAGTTAGAGCTGCCGTGATCCCCTGTGTTGGTAACATGGGCTAATGTAATAGTTGTTTTGTAATGTCCAGTGGCATAGCCTCCCTTATAGTCCAAGTGGGGTACTTGAGGTGCACTCTTCATGTGGGCTGAGTACACCCTTCTCTTGCAGTTGAGCCTTGCTTGCTGTTGGCAGGTCAATGGGAGGGATTTACCCAGACCAGTCAGTTGCATGGACTGGCTAGGACCACTGACCACCACACCTACCCGCCATAGAGGATAAGCTGTGCAGGGACAGGGTGGTGAGGCTCCATTGTGATCTGTATCTGTCCACTGGGTGCACCAAATCTCAGGTTTTCTGGGTGGTGTGGACCAAGGTCAGCCCCCTCCTTTTTTCTGCCTGGAGCCACCCTGCATGAGCTATAAAGCAATCTGAGGTAGCTGCTACTTGTGCTGGGCTTGTATAAGTTAGGTGCAAAGGAGTCTCGGGGGATCTCCAGAGTGGGGCAGATAGTGTTAGCCATGTTAATGGAGTCTCAGATACGGCACCCACCTGCTGTCTCTGTAGATATGTGTGGGGAGAGCTCAGAAAAGGGATAATAGCCTCTGCCTGCCTTTGTATCTGGGAGAAAGCTGTCCTTCAGCTCCTGCCTTAATGTCAGACACTTCTGTTCCTCTCTGTATGCTGCTTGTACCTTTCAAGCTGCTACCCTGGTGCTGGAGCTCAGAGGGGGTGAGCCTGTGTAAGTCCATGTGCATTCTTTAAGGGGAACTGTTTGGGACTCCAGAATTTTCTTCCACTGACTCAATCCCTGCTGTTTTTTGCAGCCAGAAGTTATGGGGGCTTATCTTCCTGGCACTGGATCCCTGGGCTGGGGGACCTGATGTGGGTCTGAGACTCCTTGCTCCCAAGTTATCCCTCCTGAATTTTTATCTACCACATGTGGATGTGAGACCAGGCTGTTCTGCATCTCCGCCCTTCCTACCAGTCTGGATAGATGTGGTTTCTTTAATTGCGTAGTTGTCAGACTTCCATTCAACTTGATTTCTGATAGTTCTGAGTGATGGTGGTTCTATATTTTAGTTGTAATTTTGATGTGGTTGTGTGAGGAGGCAAGCCGTGTTTACCTATGCCTCCATTTTGACCAGAAGTTGCCAGTAAAATTTCTATAAAGTTTAGAAATCCTAATAGCATGTTGTAAAACTTGAGATAAAATAAATTCAGGCTTGGTTACTTTTGGGGTTGGATGTAGTAGAATTAGGGAGTAGAACATAGAGGGCTTTAGGGGTATTATAGTATATTCCTCACGTATAATATGTTCCTCAAAATGTGTATGATAATTGACCAGGAGACTTGACATATTCTATTGTGTGAGTAGTATTGTGTTTTGAATAAGAAAGTGTATTGAGGACATTTTCCGTAATATAGCAACACGTGGGCATACCTGGAGGATGGAAAAAGGGAGCTAGAGAAGGTGTATAAGATTATCAAGTTTGATTCTTTCTTGGGTAAGATTTCTTTGGAGATACTCTACCCTACATCCTTCACTACACCATTCCCTCTTGCCTTATGAGGTATAAGTCACATTTGAGCTCTTCTGACATGTACCCAGCAGTGGTTTGAATATGCAGGGATACTAAATTAGTCTTACTTCAGGGAGGCCTGGATCTCCTCTGAGTGACTTTTGCTCTAGAATTCTCCAAGCTTTATCAAACTGTCTTAGAACTACACTTACAGTCTAATATTCTTGATACATAACCTTTCTTTTTGTTCTTCCCTGCAGGGCTACAGGGGCATCCAACCTGTGGCCCAGGATGGCTATGAGTATGGCCCAACACAAAATTATAAATTTACTTAAAACATAAGATTATTTTGTGATTTTTGTGTCACAATGTATTTAATGTGTGGCCCAAGACAACTCTTCTTTCAGCGTGGCCCAGAGACCCCCAAAAGGTTGGATACCCCTGGTAGACCATTATTGTAGGCTTACATCCTTTGCCTAGCTTCCAGTACCTCACCTCGCATTTTCCCCCACAGACATTTCCCTGAGTAAATCTCTTGCTCTTCAAACCCCATATGCTTCTTGGAAAACCTCAACTAACATCAGTCAGTATTTGTAAAGTTCCTGGCACCAAGTAAACAGTCAATTAATATTGGTTTCTGTTATAATAAACAAGAGATGATGGTGATTTTGATGATGGAGGCAGTGATGGATGGAAATAACCAACTTGGAGCGGCATTTATGTAGTAGGTACAATAGGACTGTGAGTGAATGTAGGGGATAAGGTAAAGTTAGTTTGCCTAATTTCTTGATTATCACTCCCCACTGCACACGCTAACCATGTTAATTTGTTTATAGTTCTTTGCAAACACCATAGTGATCCATTGTTTCTCCTTCATAAAATATTCTTCCACTGTCCTCTTACATCTTGTGTTTATATACATAGTAATAGTTGTAAACATATTGAATCATAGTCAGTCTATTTTTGTATGAGTTTCTTCTTTCCAACTGTAGATTCCTTTAGTTGTGAGGTGAGATTGCAGCCATATTATAGGGGTCAGTTAACCATTCTGTACTTTATTCAAAGAGAAATGGAAAACTGTTGGAGAATTTTAATTGTAGAGATAACGTGATACGATTTTTGAGTTTTATAAAGATTATTTTGGCTACTGTTGGTTGGATCGATTGGAGCACTGCAAGAATAAATTTGAGGAAATGCTTTGGTATGGGCTCTGGGGCCTAATTGCCTGGTTCCCCCTTAGGTATAGTACCTGTGTAATCTTATCTGATTATTAATTCATATTAATATGAATTAATATGAATAAAGACAATAATCTTGTATGATTAATATTCATATTAATATGCAGACAAACTTTTGGGTTATAATAATGTTCCTAAGAATCTGAATATAAAATAAACTATTTGGCCATTGATATATTACAATTTTGAAGCTTTTAGAGATGTTTTATTTAGATTTCTTTGACATTTTTTATAGCAGGGACTTTAGAAGGTATTGAATGAGTCTGTCACTGGGGAGTATTTTTTGAATAAAAGAATACTCAATATAAGACTACCTTTTGTTATGTTTTCCTGCTTTACAACTTAGTAATTAAGAAATTAACTTTGTGCATATGTATTAATATTAAATATATTTCTGTAATGAATGTCCTTGAGGGAAAATGTGTCAACATTGTAAGTTTAGAGTTTTTATCTACCAGTTTATAAGGGCTTTTGTTGTTTATGTATTTTTAAACAAAGGAGACTATAGTAATTAATGTGTAAATGTAATAAATGTATGGGGAAGGTAGGAGATTCGTTGTAATGGACTTATTACTATTTTTTCTAAAAGATAGACTACATATATTGTGTTAAAGAATTAAAGGGCCCCGACTGGTGTGGCTCAGGGGGTTGTATGTCATCCCACAAACCAAAAGGCCTTGGGTTTGATTCCTGACCAGGGCACATGCCTGGGGTTGTGGGCTAGGTCCCCTCTTGGAGCAGTGTAAGAGGCAATCAATTGATGTTTCTCTTGCACATTGGTGTGTCTCTTTCTCCCTCCCTTTCCCTCTCTCTAAAAATAAATATATAAAATTTTAAAAAATAATCAAAAGGATTTATACTCACTTTGCATAAGAAAAATATTAATAGTTGGCCAAAAAGTTTGTTCTATGTTTTTTCTGTAAGATGGCTCTTATATAGAATTTAGTTGTCATTAACTTCATTTGAAACACTTTTGTTAGATTTTGACAGCTGCAATGTCAGCATGCGTTTAAAAACAACGTAATCAAAATTGGTGAATTTTTGTGTGACCCTTCTAATATTGAAGATGGAAGAAAATAAGCAACATTTTCAGCATATTATGCTTTATTATTTCTAAGAAATGAAGAAGCGCAACTGAAATGCAAAAACAAAAAAGGTTTGTGCAGCGTATGGAGAAGGTGCTGTAACTGATCAAACAGTGTCAGAAGTGGTTCGTGAAGTTTTGTGCTGGTGATTTCTTGCTGGACAGTGCTCCATGGTTGGGTAGACCAGGTGAAATTTATAGTAATCAAAAGGAGATATTAATTGAGAACAGTCGATGTTACACCATGCAGGAAAAAGCCAACGTAGTCAAAATATCCAAATCGAGTGTTGAAAATCAGTTGCAACAGCTTGGTTCTGTTAATCTGTTCAATGTTTGGGTTCCATATCAATTAAGTGAAAAAAAAAAAAAACCTTCTTGACCATATTTCTGCATTTGATTCTCTACTTAAACATAATGAAAACATTCTGTTTTTAAAACAAATTGTGACAGGTGATAAAAAGTGGATACTTTACAAAAATGTGGAATGGAAGAGATTGTGGGGCAAGCAAAATGAACTACCACCAACCACACCAAAGGCCAGTCTTCATCCAAAGAAGACCATTGTGTGTTTGGTGGGTTGGGAAGGGAGTCCTCTATTATGAGCTCCTTCTGAAAAACCAAACAATTAATTCCAACAAGTACTGCTCCCAATTACACCAACTGAAAGCAGCACTCTATGAAACACATCCAAGATTAGTCAACAGAAAATGCGTAATATTCCATCAGGATAATGCTTCTTTGATGACAAGGCAAAAAATATTAATTTGGCTGGGAAGCTCTGATTCATCTACCATATTCACCAGACATTGCACTTTTGGATTTCCGTTTATTTTGGTCTTTACAAAATTGTGTTAATGGAAAAAATTTCAATTCCCTGAAAGACTGCAAAAGGTACCTGGAACAGTTCTTTGCTCAAACAGATAAAACAGTTCTTTGGGGAGATGAAATTATGAAGTTATCTGAAAGATGGCAGAAGGTATGGAACAAAATGGTGAACACTCTATTCAATAACTTCATTGGTCAAAATGAACAATGTGTCTTTTATTTTTACTTTAAAACCCAATGAACTTTTGGGCAATCCAGTTGCTTACTTTAGGGAGGGGTGTAGGAAGTAGTATACTTTTATGATTAAAAATATTTTATCCAGTAACTAGCAGAGATTTAAAGAAAACAGTGAATGACGAGTAATAAGAATAAACAAATGAAATGTGTGAGAAAGCTTAAAAAATGGTTGGTCTAGCTTGGCCCATGGAAACTGTATTAAAATAGAACTTAACATGAGTTTTGTCTTTGTTCTTGTCCCAGTGTTAACGTTTGTTTACCTGCTTTATTTTTATAGGGATGTGCATGCAGTCTGTCTCTGGGATGATAAAGGCCCAGCAAAAATTCATCAGGCATTAAAAGAAGATATTCTTGAGTTTATTAAGCAAGCACAGGCAGTAAGTTCTGTATCTTTATATTAAGCTTGTTTTAAGGTTTTACTCAGGAATATTATAAGAAATATTTTGAATGTAGAACTTCCTAAAGTAATTTTTAATATCACTTTTTTAAAAAAAGTCAATTTTTAATTGACTTTTGATATATTTGTTAAATAAATTTTTTAATGAAATGATTGTCATTGGTTTTCCCCCCCTTACTGACATTTCTTTCAAGAGAGTACATTATTATCCTCAATTAAAAGGCATTACAAACAACAAATGAACAAACAAATTTATAGACAGACAACAGTATGGTGGTTACCAGAGGCAAAGGGGATGGGGAGAGGGTAAAGAGAGTAAACTTACTAACCAATTTAACCTAAGTAAATTTAATTTTTAAAAAAGCAAAGAAAAAAGATACAAAGAAATAGTTTCTTAGATGTCCCCACTACCATTTTTTTTTGGCCATGTGTCAGCCTACATAAATCTACTTTTTTCTCACAACTAATACCTCTTTATAAGCTGACAGTAATTTTCTTCAAGTTCCATCCATGTTGTTCCAAATGGCAAGACATTTTTTATAACTGAATAATATTTCAGCCCTATTTTCTTTATCCATTCTTCTGTCTATGGACATTTAAGTTGTTTCCGTAGCTTGGCTATTGTAAATAATATGGAAATGAACACGGGGGTGCCTGCAATCCTCCCTCATTATCTGTGGGGGTTGGTTCAAGGACCACCCTCCCCCACCTCCAGCAGATACCAAAATCCATGGATGCTCAGTCCCTTACTCAGCCTTCTGTATCTGCAGATGCAGAACACACAAATGTGGAGGGCTGACTGTAGAGTTTTTCAACTTAGTGTTTTTGTTTTCTTTGGGTATATAGCTAGAGGTGGAATTTCTGGATCAAATGGTAGTTCTATTTTTAATTTTTGGAGGAATCCCCAAACTATTTTTCATAGTGGCTGCACCAACGTACATTCCTGCCAACACTGCACAAGGGTTCCCTTTTCTCCACATCCTAGCCAATATTTATTTCTTGTCTTTTGGATAGTAGCCATTCTACCAGGTATTAAGTGGTATCTCACTGTGGTTTGGATTTTCATTTCCCTGATTAGTGATACTGAGTATCTTTCCATGTACCTGTTGCACATCTGTGTGTCTTCCTTGGAAAAAGGTTCAGTCAGATCCTCTGCCCATTTCATAATTGTTTTTGGGTTTGTTTTTTTGCTGATGGAGTTGTATGAGTTTTTTTTAAATCTATTTTGGATGTTGGCCCTTTTCAGATGTGACTTACAAATATTATCTCCCTTTCAGTAGATTGCCTTTTAATTTTGTTGCTATTTTCTTTGGATGTGTAAAAGCTTTTTAGTTTGATGTTGTCTTGCTTATTTTTGTTTTTGATATTAAACAAAAAATCACCACCAACTCTGATGTCTGATGTATCTGATGATACAGGGAGCTTACCACCTGTATTTTCTTCTAGGAGTTTTATGGTTTCATGTCTTAAATTTCATTCTTTAATTCATTAAAAGCTTTTTTCCCCACTACCATTTATCCTTCCTGCTCTTCCACCTCCATCTACCTCCTCCCTACCCCCAGTCTTTAATAAATTTTGAGTTAATTTTTGTGTATGGTGTAAGATGGTGGTCAAGTTTTATTCTTTTGCATGTTGCTGTCCAGTTTTCTCAACACTCGTTGTTGAAGAGACTGCCTTTTCCACATTGTAGATTACTTTGGTATGTATGGAAATTTTAACAATATTCTTCCAATTCATGAGCGCAGAATATCTTTTCATTTTTATGTCTTCATCAGTTTCTTTCATCAATGTCTTAATGGTTTTCAGTGTAGGTCTTTCATTTTCCTGGTTAAATTTATGCCTAGGTATTGTATTCTTTTCTGACGCATTGTAAATGGGATTGTTTTCTTCATTTCTCTTTCTGATGGTTCGCCATGAAAACACAAACAGTATAGAAACACAGATTTTGGGGGTTTGATTTTGTATCCTTCAACCTCACTGAATTTTTATTCTGTTATTTGTGGAGTCATTAGGGTTTTCTATATATCATATCACATTCAAATAGAGACAGTTTTATGTCTTCCTTTCCAATTTGGATACCTTATATTTCTTTTTCTTTCCTAATTCCTCTTGCTGGGACTTCGGTGTTGTGTTGCCTAGGATTGGTGAGAGTGGTCATCCTGTCTGGTTCCTGACTTTAGAGGAAAGGCTTACAGCTTTTCACCATTAAAGTGATGTGAAGTTAGTTGTGGGCTTGTCACATATGGCCTTTATTTATTGTGTTGAGGTACATTCTCACTGTACCCACCTTGTTGAGAGTTTTTATCATGCAAAGATGATGAATTTTGCAAATGTTTATTCAGTATCTATCAAGGTGACAGTATGATTTTTGTACATTTTTGCCTGTGTGGTTTATTACATGGATTGATTTGCCAGTGTGGAACCATTCTTGCATCACTGGAATAAATCCCACTTGATCATGTGTATGATCCTTTTTATATGCTGTAGAATTTGGTTTGCTTTTATCTTCAGGATTTTTACATCTATGTTTATCAGGGATATTGGCCTGTAATTTTCTTTTCTTGTTGCATCCTTTTCTAGTTTTATAATCAAGGTAATGTTGGCCCTGTAAAATGAGTTTGGAAATGTTTCCTTCTCTTCTATTTTTTGGAAGAGTTTTAGAAGGATTGGCATTAATACTTCTTCTTCTTGCTAAAATTCACCATTGAAGCCATCTAGTCCTGGACTTTTGTTTGTTGAATTTTTTGATTACTGATTCAGTCTCCTTACTAGTAATCAGTCTGTTCAGATTTTCTATTTCTTTATGAATCACTCTGGGTAGATAGTATGTTCCTAGTAATTTTTTCATCTCTTCTAGGTGGTCTAATTTGTTGGCATATAATGTTCATGGTAGCCTCATGATCCTATATATATCTGTGGTATCAGTTCTAATGTCTTCTCTTACATTTCTGATTTTATTTGAGACCTGTCTCTTTTATTCTTGTGAGTATACACAAGTTTTTTGTGAACCAGATATTTTTATATTTTTTTGTACCAGATATTTATAGCAGCATTATTCCAGATAGTGAAAACAATGCAAATGTCTGCCAGTGGACAAACATAAACAAAATATGGTACATCCCTCAAATGAAATAGTACTTAGCCTTAAAAAGGAATAAAGTATTTATACTTGCAACAATGGGCAAATATGTAGCCATAGAAAATAAACTAGTGGTTGCTTAGGGCTGGGAGGTGGAAGAAGGGAGAGACAAAGGGGAAGAAAAGATGACAGCTAATAGATACAGGGTTTCTTTTTTAATTGACATTATTGACATAGAAGAGTTTCTTAGTTTCAGATAGACAACATAATTTGATACATATATTGTGAAATGATCACAAGTCTATGTGAACATTTTAATTTCCTCTTGGATATATACATATGTTTAAAAGATTGTACAATGAATAAAGTATTTTAAACTTACAGCATAAAAATGTTTTAGTATTCTTTAAAACACCTGTATATCAAATTGGTACAATACTTTTTTCTTTTTTCCAGCGAGTACTGAGCCATCAAGATGATACAGCTTTGCTAAAAGCATATATTGTTGAATGGCGAAAATTCTTTACACAATGTGATATTTTACCGAAGCCTTTTTGTCAACTAGAGATTACTTTATTGGGTAAACAGGGCGGCAATAAAAAATCAAATGTAGAAGACGGTATTGTTCGAAAGGTGAGTTTTCCCTTTTTTCCCCTAATATTCTTTAGAAAGGATGATTTGAAGACTTTTAAAACTAATTTACATAAATAGGTTTTTCTACTTCACATATAAATTTCTTTCCAGCTCTTGCTGGGTTTTATTGAGTAATATATTTTTTTCTTTCATCCATTTTCAGCTTTAAATGTCTTCCATTTTTTTGTGTGGTGTTAAGCTTTATAACTGTGTTTCAAACATCCTCTCCTTTGCTTTTCCTTTCACTTTCTCCTTTTCCTAGTTTTATCTTTGAGATTTTATTTCCTTATTCAGTCTTTGTAATTTTACCTTCCTGTAAATTGAATTGTTTTTATTCTATCTCAAAAATCTCTCCTTTTATTAGGTTACCTTTTGTTATCTTTGTGACTAAACTACTATCATCTCTCTAATTTTTTTACTTGATTATGGTTGTTATAAACTCAGTATGTTCTGTGTTTATTTTTATATTTTGTATAGTTTTTAGTTAAAAGCTGTGTGCCCAGGAACAATCCATGACTTAATGGAAAAAGCTAAGCTCTAAAATTGGATTCCCAGATTTCCCCTTCAACTCTCGATCAGTGGTGTCCTAACCCCTCTGTCCTCATGCATTGTGATTTTCCTATTTGTCAGACTCAAATGGAACCACAGATTTGAAAAGCTAAAAAGGCCATTTGAGCTTTGAACAACTCACTACTTGCTACAATGATTATAGCTTGAGCTTTCAGGCATTCAGACATTCAAGTAGCAGTCTAATCATTACTGCCCAGCCTTAAAATTTGTACTAATGCTGTCAGAGTTCTTATAAAATGTAGATATCCAATGGTTATTAGTGGTAGAAATAGCTGCAATATGAGACATTAGCACCACGATCAGCCCCAAAAGAAAAACACTTCAAGATGCTTTTTAATTTGCAGTTCCATAATCTTGTTCACTTTTGTTTTTCTGTTGTTTCTTTAATTTTTACTATTCCCTATGGATTGTGGGAATCAGCATCACTTAATGATTAAGAGTACAGATTCTAGGACCACAGTTGTTGGACTCAGGTTCCAGTGTTGCCACTTAGGAGCTGTGTAAATGTGGGAAAGTTAGCTTTCCTCTCTGTGCCCCAGGTTCCTTATGTCTAAAGGGAGATAATCGCACCTATGTCTAAGTTGTGAGGATTAAATGAGTTACACATATGTAGAAAGTATTTAGAGCAGTGCTAGGTACATAGTGAATGTTATATAACTATTATTTTTGTATTGATGTTGCTGCTGTTGTTAATAGTATTTCCTATATCTGACAAAGTTACTTGGAGAGATACTACATACTTATGAATATGTATATATTATTTCCGTCATTTAAATAGAACATCTGGCCCTGTCTGGTGTGGTTCGGTGGGTTGGGTGTCATCCCACAAACCATAAGGTTGCTGGTTTGATTCCTGTTCGGGCCATGCCCGGGTTGAGGGCCAGGTCCCTTGTTGGGGGCATGCGAGAGGTAACTGATCAGTATTTCTCTTGCACTTCGATGTTTCTCTCCCTTCTTTTCCCCTCTCTAAATATAAATAAATAAAATCTTTAAAAGAGAAGACACAGAAGACAGTCTTTGAAAACAAAATGGAGCATCTGTAAGATAGATTAATATGTACTTTTTTTTAAGGTTCACTATCAAACATTTTCAGTGGTTCTTTTTACATTGATTATGTGTTTGTATAAATACGTACATGAGCATTTCAAATACATACCAGTATTTTTGAAATTCAACCTTGGAGATATAGGGGAAATAACATTTTCCAGGTACTACCATATTTAGTTTTTACAACCACTTGAAATTTGTACTATTATTTTCACTATTCTACAGATGGGGAAAGCAGGTAAATAAGTAACAGCTGGAATTCAAATCCAATTATGTTTGACTGAAAAACATACTCTTTACCATTATTTACCATATATTCTTTACCACATTTAAATATACTGCTTCCCTGAAGTATGCAAGTGAATGTAGACCTAAGAATTTGAATTCCTTTTTTAGTGTTTGTACTTAATTTTTTTGACCCCAGCGCAGCTGTCAAAATACCGAGCCCTCTCTTTCCAAGACTCGCGCTCATCTTAATCTTAACTCTTCTGAACTCCGAACTCCAGATCCATCCTCCGAGACCTCCCCAAATAAAAGTGCTGCTCCCCCTGCAAAAAAAAAAAGAATTGTATATACAAGGTCTGTCTGGAAAAAGTCCAGCCGTTGTTAATATTATGAGAACAGTTGTGACATTGGTGTAACCTGGTAGCCAAGAAGAGTGGACTGGAATGCACATGCATGAAAAATGACAACTTCAATATACTAGTTGGGGGGGGGGCAGTAGACACCGTTGAGTGAGCATGTGTACTCTGGGGCCATTGCATTCAAAACGTGCAAGTACAGCAACAAATCTTCAACAGATTTTGCGTTAAGCTTGAACATTCCTCTGCGGAAACTATGTGGATGATTCAGAAGGCCTTCAGGGACAATGCAATGAGTGCAGCGCAAATGAAAGTGCGGCACAAACGCTTAAGAGATAGTTGAGAATCTGTTGAAAGTGATCCATGTTCTGGAAGGCCTGCTACAAGCACAACACCTGAGAATGTTGATTATGTACAGGTTGCAGTCAACAGAGATCTGAGACCTGTGAGGTCCCAAGGTGTCTAACTTTGAAGGGGACTGAGGTGCAGTTGTCTTATGTGCAATGTTTCTTGTATCTTCTTCAATAAATGTCTCTTTTTTCCATAATGCATGGCTGGATACTTTCTGGACAGATGTCATGTATACTTTTTATATTAATAATGGTAATGATTGCGTGTTTTGGTTTTTTTTTTCTCCAGCTCATGCTTGATACATGGAATGAGTCAATCTTTTCAAATATAAAAAACAGACTGCAGGATAGTGCAATGAAGCTAGTACATGCTGAAAGATTAGGAGAAGCTTTTGATTCTCAGCTGGTCATTGGAGTAAGAGAATCCTATGGTACGTTTGAAC
This sequence comes from Pteronotus mesoamericanus, assembly GCF_021234165.1. NCBI lineage: Eukaryota > Metazoa > Chordata > Mammalia > Chiroptera > Mormoopidae > Pteronotus > Pteronotus mesoamericanus. The sequence continues at coordinate 12,481,303 of NW_026555313.1, forward strand.
TTTAATGATTATAATTTCCTTTTCATGCAAATTCTAAAACAATTATAGAGTAGTACTATAATTAGTAAAATCAAAATAATGTTTATTAGCAAATAGTCACATCTACTTACAGTGCCAGGTGCTTTTACACAAACAGTACACAAAAAGTATTCTGCTTTAAAGCAACCTACAAAAATTCATATTTGTGTGGTTAATAATTCGTTTTCTCCATCTAATTTTTTGGCTGCTGAATTTTTTAGCAACTTAAATTACAGAAATGTATATTTGAATCTGTAGCTTAAAGATAACTAGTTTTCTACTTATATTTTTAGGATGTAAGTTAACTTTATATGTACGTTTGTCTTCGATCTTTTGCATTTTTGACAATGACATTCTTATTTGTCCTTTCAGTCAGATATTCCTGTAACTAGAATACTCTTCCTTCTTGAACCTCTTTATCTTCTAACTCATTCTCATCATCTATTTCCTTATGGAGGCCTTTCCTAAAACCCAGACTAAGTCTGATCCTCTCATAATGCTTTATAGTACCTATACTTCCCTGTCATAATACTTCAGTGGAAGTAGTTGTTTTGTTAATACTGTGTCTTCACTGACTATAGAATGCCTGGCACAGAATAGTTGTCAATAAGAATTTTTTATGTTAATGAACCTTTAGTTATCTTTGACTTGCTTTCTCTATCGCCCTCATATTTCTTTAGGCATCAAATTTAGACTGTCATTAACTGAGTAACTGACATTTCTTTTGATTTCAATGCCTTCCACCATTTTGGACTTCCTTAAACTCCACTTGTAGAATTTTGAAACAGTGTTCTTATTGGGATCATTTTGCTATCATTTTACCCATATACTCATTACATGATTAATTTTTAAGTACTATTTTATTGGTATTTTTCTTTTCTTTTTTTAAATTTTATTTTCTTTTAGAGGTGGGGAAGAGAGGGAGAGAAACATCAATGTGTGAGAGATACATTGATTGGCTGCCTCTCACACACCCACAACTGGGGACCTGGCCTACAACCCAGGCATGTGCCCTGCCTGGGAATCGAACTGGCAACTTTTCTGTTTGCAGGCCAGCACTCAGTCCACTGAGCCACACCAGCCAGGGCAATTGGTATTTTTCTTACCCATTTGGTGCTTTACAGTGCTAAATTCAGGTTACTTAAACTGAGATTTGAAGCTGTCCTAACTTACCCTTATCTTCTATTAACTTTACAGTCCACTGCAAGTTTACAGGCAACATAGCCATTATACCTTGACTTGGCCTTGTGCTTTTCTACTTCTGAATATTTACTTACTTTCGATAGATATAGCTATGTAAATCCTAATTTATTCCATAAGACTCATTTCAAATCTCATCTCTTGTGAAGGGTTTCTTAATCCAGTTAGAAGTCAATGTTGTTCCTATTCAAAAATGAAATAGTCCATGGTCTCTGTATTGTTTTTCACTTTACTACTTTATGCAGTTATCTTTTTAAGTTTTTTTAATGGAGAAGATTTTGTCTTATATGTTTTTATGTTCTCTTGAGTACTGTCAGTCCCTTGCAAATAATGACTCCTCAATATTTGTTGTTGTACTCAAATCCTGATGTGAATCCTAATTAGAGTAAAATTTTATTTTCTGTTTTTCAGTTAACCTTTGTTCTAATCCTGAGGATAAGCTTCAAATTTATAGGGACAATTTTGAGAAGGCATACTTGGATTCAACAGAGAGATTTTATAGAACACAGGCACCCTCGTATTTACAGCAAAATGGTGTACAGAATTATATGAAATATGTAAGTCAGAACTTAGCATATGAACTAATTTGAGCTAATATCTTGATACTCTTAAAATGATTGCTATTTTGCCTCTGGACAGGCAGATGCTAAATTAAAAGAAGAAGAAAAACGAGCACTACGTTATTTAGAAACAAGACGGGAATGTAACTCTGTTGAAGCAGTAAGTAATTTTTTTAATTGTATATTCTATGAGATTATTTAAAGTACAGTAGTCCAGGGATGGCAAATACATAATGCAAGTAACATCATTTATCCTTTTTCTGACTCTGACCAACATTACTAATTGATTATACTCTTTCCCAATGAGCCAAAGCACAGCTTTTATAGACACCTTATTTAGAAATTCATTGTTTTCCAGAGCTGATATGCAAGATAAAATCTGTTTGCCATCCCTGCTCTAGGGTTTACTATATTTAATGGTCTTAATTTTTAATCAGTCTCCTTTATTTTGTGTTACACATATCTGAAGTTAACCATTTTAGTGACTTTTATGTGGCAAGTAAAATATGCTCCCCAAATATATAGTTGATTCTCATTATTTGCAGTGACTGTGTTCTGTAGAGTGGCTGCAAACACTGCATTACTGATTACAGAATCATTACTACTAAGGGATATTTCTTTTTATGGGAGGATGATTTCAAACTTCATCTTGTCATGAGATAAAATATGATTTGATAAGCAAACATCAGTCTTTTATATTGCTTTATTTATTTATATTTTAAGTTCCTTGCTTTAAAAAAAACTGATCAGAGGTAGTAGCCATGCTACAGTATCCATCCTGGATATTTTCTTTTACATGGAGAATGACCTTAGTATATTATAAGGAAAATACAGCAATAATACTTCCTCCAGTTCCTTTTGGTCTTTGGAACATAGGAATTAGATTTAGATTTACATTCAAAGAGGTAACGTTCCAGTTGGCCTACAATCATTTTTCAACTATGATTTTTCTTTTCCTTTTAACTTCTCTTCGGCTTCTTCCATCTTGAATTGGTAGTCATGTTTATTCATTGTTCAGGAGATAGGTTGGGTTGGATCTTTTATTCCCCTTGTTTTTTGTTTTGTGTTGCTTTTCATAATGTCCAGTATATTTCTTCTTTCAAAGGTTAAAATAACTTTGTTATTGGCCAGAAAAGAGGGCTTAGTGGTTATTTATAGAAGTTCTCTTTAGAAATTTAAAGCTGGCTTGGGCTTTATTCAGAAGGCAGGGAAGGCTGTTGAATGTTTGTTAAACAAGTATGCCATGCTCAAAGTTATACCTCAGGAAAGTTAGTCCAGTGACAGTATGCAAGTTTAATTGTAGTGGGGAAGAACCAGAACTATGAAATAGTTGGGAGGTTTTTACAGTAATTCAAGGAAGGTATTAGGAGTACCAAATAGGGTTGCAGCAAAGAAAATGGAAAGGACAAGGGTAGAGAGAAAGAATTCCAGAAGGAGAACATTGTATTGTATGGATGAGGCTAGATGTTGGATAGAATTGAGTCAGTTTTGTTTTTGAGGTTTTGGCTGGGAGAATTGTGCTGCTACAGAAAGATCAGGTATAAGAATAAATCTTAGGTCCTGCCAGTATAACTCAGAGTGTTGGAGCTTTGTCCCCTAGACTGAGAGGTTACAGGTCTCAATTCCTGGTCAGGGCATGTACCCAGGTTGCGGAATGGGCTCCCCTGTCAGGGCCCTTATGGGGAGGCAGCGGGAAAGAGATGAGTTTAGTTAGAGGGATTTGATGTGTTTTTTTGTTTGTTTTGTTTTTAATATTGATTTTGAGAGAGGGAGAGGGAAATGGTAAGGGGGTGGAGAGCGAGAGGGAGAAAAGCATCTATTTGTTGTTCCATTTGTTAACGCATTTGTTGGTAGCTTCTTGTATGTGCCAGGGATCAAAACTGCAACCTTGGCATACTTGGATGATGCTCTAACCGACTGAGCTGCAAGGCCAGGGGAGAATATGAGTATTTTGAGTTGATTTTTTGTGTGTCCATTTCATTTGGGTGGAGAATGTTACAGTTTTGTAAGATAGAATTGTTCTATTCTTCTACTCTAGTTTATACAACTTAATTGGAGCATATCCATATTAAACATATGGAAATTCAACTATAAAGGTCCAGCTAAGAAAGAGTGAGAGAGAGCAAGAAAAAAAGAATAAGAAAGGTAGAGATAAACAAATACACATGACAATCTGAATAGAATAGTTAAGTCTCCCTTTCCATGTTCAAACACACATATAGCCCTGGCTGGGTTGCTCCGTTGTTTGGAGCGTTGTCCCAATGAGCCAAGGTTGTGGGTTCCGTCAGATTGAGCACTGAGTACATGGATAGGTGAAGCGACAAGTCAGTGTTTCTTTTTCTCCCTTCCTCTCTCTAAAATCAATTAAGAAAATTTTTTTAAACACACAGAATAGGAAGAAACTTGAAAAAGAGATGTGAATTTGCTCTTCCACAGTTACCAAATAGTGTGAGCATCTCACCAGCTGAATGATTGTAGAGTTTAAAGATAAGTTTTTGTTTTATTACTTTTCAACAAAGACACTAAATGCAATACAGCATGCTTCCAAAGAAATTGTACTTTATTGGAGATATAAGAAGTCTGTGTAATTTGTTTTTGTTTTGTTTTTCTGCTCATTTTTAAAAACCAGCCATTCTAATTGAAATACTGACATTATGTACTGAAAAATGCACACAATCTCAAGTATATATATAGAAATTAATTATCACAAAGAACATAACTGAAATCACCAGAAAAAGAATTAATATTAATTCGGAAACCTTCTAGCATACCCCCTCCAAAGAACTATTAGTCTTTTTCTTCAAAAGTTCTCACTTTCCTAACTTTTAACAACATAGATTATAGCAAAATTGGGAGCAGAGGAAACATCAAGCACCAACACTCTAGAATTAATTTTGAAATAGAGAATGTAAGGCTTAATGTATTACTATATTATGTACCTCCCTGAACTAAAGCCATTATATTATATACATAATATTTACTGTATGTTTGTTAGTTTAGAATTTTTGTTTTCAAAGAGAAATAATGTGTTAAAGTGGAGTATGTTATAATGAAAGGAACAGTAAACCAAAAAATCACCAAGGTCCTGGGTTCTGATTTAATATAAGTAAAGTAAATTCAAGTAAACACAATTACTTGAATAGCTAGTAAGAAACAAGTCACTTTTCATACTAAAAACTATTAAAATCAGACTTACTGTCCTAAATTTCCTCTTAGAGGAATTATCAGCCCTCAGAAATACATTATACTATCACTTAATGCTTTATTGATATTAGTTTTAGTCTATACTTACCTATTAGGCTATTCTTAGTAATGGAGGACAATTACATATCAGTTTATATGGGGCTACACAGTACTACACGCCAGAATTTAATATTAAAGTATGTACATTTTTGGTACTTATTGTTTTTCTCTAAAAATTAGGAAATTATTATGGTTTATTAATTACCTTATTTGAATTTAGTTGGTATGGGTCAATCTTAATCATCTAAACCTGATTAGTTTTCAATATACACAGAAATAAAGTTTCTGGACTGTATTCTGTATAATAGAGCAAGTCTCACTTAGATAGTACCCAGTTGTGAGGCCTGGCCTAATAAAAGCCAAATGTACCTTTCAAGTAGAGTTCATGAAGTGCTTAGCATCTTACTGAAACTTTTTATGGTTTATAAGAGTTGTCTTTCATTCTCTTGAGTATTCCAAACACCTGATCATGTAATTTGCAAATGATGATGCTTCTTTTTTCCCAATACTGATATCTTTTATTTCTTTCAGTGGATTAAATCTACCTAATATTAAATGATAAATTTTACAGAAATGTTAATAATATTAGGAATCCTTGTCTTCTCATCTTCGATGGGAATGCTTCTAAATTTTTAACATGAAGCATAGTGGGTTTGTTTGGCATAATGTATGCATTTTACTGTGTTAAGTGAATATTCACTTACTCTTTTATTAAGAATATTATCAGGCCTGGTCTTCTACTTTTACTTATGTGAGAGCAGCTTAGCCCCACTTAGATCCAATTTGACACACAGTTCTAATAAGCTTGATTGTCTTTGGATGGGCCTGTAGCAAAGGAGCAGCAGTGTACTAGTAAAACTGGATAAGAGGCTTCAGAGTTATGCTGCTGAAGAGGCATTAATGGCAGCAAAAAAGCAACACATAACAGTAAAAAAAAAAAGTGAGGAAAAGATTTTAACCAAAATAACTTTTTACTTTTTTCTGTGGTTACCAGTATTTTACACAATAGCCCTTCGTACCTTAGGATTCCTTGAAATCATTCAGTTAGTATTTATTATGCACCTGAAATATGTCAGGTCTTCTGTGAGTTGAGAAAAAGAAGACAGACATTGTTCTTATCCTCATAGTGACACTAGAATAAAATGGATTGTTTATATAACAGAGTAGTGGAATAGAGAGTCATTTGGTGGTGGCAAGTCTTCATTTCTTCACCGTGACTAGGGCACTCGTGGGGAGACAGAGACAGTATATTATAGGGGTTAGGGGCATTCATATCGAAACCAGATGGGAATTTGAATTTCATTGTTGTTATTTTACCAGCTGTGTGCCCTTTGGCAAGTTATTCACCCTTTTTATTTATTGTTTCCCCTACTCTAAAATGGGATAATACCCACTTACATTATCACAGTTTAGTGAGGTGACTACGTAGAAAACATTTTAGCACTGCATCTGGCATGGTAGTTTTTACAGTTAGGGCTCTGGTTTGGAGATAACTGCTTACTGATTCTAAGACAGAACTGTTTTACTGTCTGTACAAAGTATTGATAGAACTGAATTAGTACCAGATCACAGTCATAAATTATCTTTAAAGTGGGTGCTTGTTAACCTTTAGCATTTTAGTATATTAAGGGTGAAATGATCTGACTCTTCATTGTTCTATGCAAAAAGTTACATGTGTAACTAGGTTAGAAATGAAGCAAGTACCACTAGTTATAATGGTAAAAAAGAAAGAAATCTAAATCAAGCTAGAAAGTCCAAGATGAATTAATTTTGAGAATAACCTGCCACACATGGAATAAATTAATTCCTGAATACATTACAAATACCTATATATGGTTAAATATCTAGTTGACAATGAAAAAGTAGAATCTTAAAGTGGAGAAATGTAGGATAATTTTTAGTTCAACTTCCATTTTATAGCTGAGGAAAAGAAACATTACTCAGAATTACAAAACTAATGAACATCAGAACTGTACTGGTTGCCTTTTACTAAATTTCAGTGAAGTAGAATTAATTGTTCAAACTGAATACTGCCAAAGGAAGACTCTGCTCTGTCCCTTAGTCTGGCTATCCCACCTGTCATCTTCACAGACCTATGCATTCATTCATTCAACATTTACCGAGTGCCTGCTGTGTTTTATGGCAGGCATCACCTTTGAAGAGTTTTGCTATAGAGGAAGGTAAAACATCAAGCACATTGATAGTTAAAGTGTTTCACCTTGCAGACCTCTGGGGAGAGATTGCTATGGATTTAGAAGTTGTGCTCATCTCAGGCAAAATACAGGAGTTGATGGCATATGGCAAAAGGTTTTTTTCTTCACGGAAGCTAGCAAAAGGAGACAGAAAGGGACTACAAGGTGAGAGAGTTGGTTTATCACTATCCTTTCCATTCAAGATGTATTTTTCAAATAACAAGAATATATTTAGGGTTGACTGTATATAGTACTTTGGTAAATGAAGGGGAAGTAATACAAAAGAGGAATAACATGGTCTCTGCCCTCAAAGAACTGACCCACTTGTTAAGATAAAACTCATTTGAAATAAGTAGAGAACTCTATCAAGCAATCTCCGTTTCTTCTTTTTGCCTACAGAAAATATTTTGTTTTCTAGCCCTGGCTGGTGTGGCTCAGTGGATTGAGCGCTGGACTGCGAACCAAAAGGTTGCTGGTTCATTTCCGTCAGAGCACATGCCTGGGTTGTGTGCCAGGTCCCCAGTTAGGGGCTTGCGAGACGCAACTGATTGATGTTTCTCTCACATATCAATATTTCTCTCATTCTCTTTCTGCTTCCCATTCTTTCTACCTGAAAATAAACAAAATTCTAAAAAAAAAGAAAAGTTTTCTAAAGGATTTTTCAACACGTAGGGATTTATGCCATAATTACTCTTTTTTATTTTTTCAAAAAGCTTTGTTATGAAAGTTTTCAAATATTTATATTTGAAAAAATAGTATAATGAACCCTATCCACTGTACACAGCCCTCATTTAACAGTGCTCATCATTTTGTCATGTTTGCTTGGTTGATCCCTCTTTTTCCCCATCCTTCCGTCCCTTCGTTCCATTCTCTTTCTTTTCTCTAGCATTTTAAAAGAAATAAATGCCATCATGCATTTTTACTCTAAACCCTTCTGTATCACATTATTTTTAATACCTGTATATATTTTATCATATATGTACTATAATATATTTTTATCTAACCAATCCTCTAATGATGGGCATTTTAATTCTTACTTATTATTATAGTTTATTTCTTACAAATAATACTTCCTGGAACATCCATATATGCTATATATTTTTTTAACATCTGTATGCATACATCTTTCTCACATGTTGCATTCTCTTGGAATAAAAATTTCCTGGAAATGAGATTGCCAAAACGAAGAGTATGCACATTTTAAAAATTGCAATATAACACCAAACTGATCTTCAGAAATATTTTAGTAATTCTTACTCCCATCAACAGTGTGCCTCTTTATCTTTGCTGATCTGGGTTTTGTCAGTGATAAATTTTGCTTATCTCCTAGTATTATACAATATTTCTATGTCCATATGGAAAATTATTAATGAAGCTTGGGCACCTTTATTCATATTATGGACCATTTGTATTTCTTCTTTTGTGTGTTCAGGCTAATCTTTTATAAATATCACTTTCATTATTTTACTTCTTTATTCAAAAACCATAGTATCATATCCTATCTCTGATTTTCAAGACCCTTTATAATTGACCTTAACTTATTTTTCTAATTTAATACTGTCCTGCAAGAGTTATTTTATTCCAATAAAAAATATTTCCTCATTCATATACCTCATTCTGTTCATTTTTTCTTTGATTCATTTCTGAATAACATTTTTTTTAATGTTTTACTTACTACTTTTCTTACTTTTTTCTGCCTATTAAATCCTTCAGAATCCTTAAAGCCCATTGTGCAATAAAATTGCCCCAAATTCTCTGGGTTTTTACCAATTTTCTCTTATTTGATCTCCCACTCTACCTATTTATAGTTTCTGCCACTTGATTTAATAACATATTGTAGAATGCTTTGTTGTGTTATTTTATCAAACACCAACTGTGTGTGAGGCCATGAATAAATACATAATATGGACAGAACAGTCTCTGTCCTTATAAAGTTTATAGTGTAGTAATGATGGATTTAGTTCCACTTCTTTGTTTTATTAGCGAGGCTGAATTTCTTTTCATATACCTCTGTTATATATGAAGTATGTACACATTTTTAGATATGTAATTAGTTGTATTTCCCAGCTGGATTGTAAAATCATTGAGCATATAAACCATGTTTTATCCTTTGCTATTTCTCACAACACTTAACTCAGTTCAGAGCATGTAGTCATTACTAAGTATATACTTGCTCTGTTAATGTATGCTGTGGAGTCACATATGTGACATCATAGTATAGCTCAAGGTCTTATAAAGTAACTATACAGCATTTACAAGTTATTTTGCCTGTCTAAGCTTGTTTCTTCATATGTTAAATATCTGCTTGATAATTTCATGTGGGTTGAGATAATGTATGTAAACTATTTAGCACAATGCTTGTGTTTGGTACAGAGTAAGTGCTTTTTAAAACTTGGTATAGAGTGCTTTTTAAAACATACCTGTTATTATCATTTGTTTAATCACACAATGTAGGGACTGCTTCATCAGCCTTTTATTTCCCTAAGTTTTTTCATCTAAACAGCTAACCAAATTCTGCTCTGTTTACTTCAATTATTTTGTCAATTTAGTCTCTCCTTTTAATCCTCAATGTAACACACAATAGGAAATACATTTAATGTTGTGTATTATGTTCATTTACAAATACTTGAAACAAAAGTTTTATGAAATAATATTAATTGTATTATTTGTGATGTACTCTGATTTTTTTTTTTTTTTTTTTGGTCCTGTTCCGTATTATTTTTTTTTCAAAAAGCTGGACTAGTGCTGAACTGGAATATGTTCAAGTGTAAAAATTTTTTTCTGTAATTGCCTTTTTCTTCTTCCTTTTTTAAAAATTACTATTCTGTTAGAGTTGTCCCAATTTTTCCCTCTTTTTCCTCCTCCCCCCAGCCCACTCTTTGTTCCCAGTTAATCCCCACACCATTGTCCATGTCCGTGGGTCATTCATACATGTTCTTTGACTGATCCCTTCCCCTTCGTTCCACCATTTAACCCACCCCTGCCCCTCGCTTTCTGGCACCTGTCAGTCTGTTCTGTGTTTCCATGCCTCTGCTTCTATTTTATTCATTAGTTTATTTTGTTCATTAGATTCCTCTTATAAGTGAGATCATATGGTATTTGTCTTTCTCTGACTGGCTTATTTCACTTAGCATAATAGCCTGCAGTTCCAACCAATGCTGCTGCAAAAAGTAGGAGCACCTTCTTTCTTTCTGCTGTGTAGTATTCCCTTGCACAAATGTACCACAGTTTTTTGATCCACTCATCTACTGATGGGCACTTAGGCTGTTTCCAGCACTTAGCTATTGTAAATAGCACTGCTATGAAAATAGGGATGCATAAGTTCTCTTGAATTGGTGCTGTGGGATTCTTAGGGTATATTACCAGCAGTGGAATCTCTAGGTCAAAAGGCAGGTCCATTTTTAATTTTTTGAGCAAATTCTGTAGTGTTTTTCCCAATGTCTGCACTAATCTGCAATCTGACCAACAGTATACTAGGGTTACCTTTTCTCCACAACCTCACCAGTACTTGTTTGCTGATATATTAATGATAGCCATTCTGACAGGTGTGAAGCGATACCTCATTGTGGTTTTAATTTGCATCTCTCTGATGGCTAGTGATGTTGAGCATCTTTTCATATGTCCATGGGTCATCTCTGTCCTCCTTCAAGTGTAAACATTTTTAATGAAATAGGAAACAGATGAAGAGATAGTCTTGGAGTTTATTTCAGTTGCACTTTCTCCTTCTTCTCCATTAGTCATATATTAGTTAATTTACCGATTCTTAGTCTCGTTTTGCTGCTGAAGGCGGGAGTAGTTAGTCGTGTATTTTCCACATATAGAATGGTATAAAATGAGGTTACTCAGCAGTTGGTGAGACAAAAATTCCTCAACAACTCTGTATGTGTATTGTTTTTCATAGGACAGGAATTGAAATACATAGATTTGAGCATAATTCTCAAAGAGGGACTTGAAAAAAACTTTATTATGAAATTTTAAACTATATTTACAAGTAGAAAGAACAGTATAATGAGTCTTTATTACCTAAATGAAACTTAAATACTTATCAAAATTATGTTCCCAAGAGGAATTTTTAACAAAGAACTTTTAAGGCACACGTAATCTCTTTTCTTAATACAGATGGATGATCTGTTTTTCGGAAGAGATACATCAGCCTTACATTGCTTTTAGTACTAACGATGCACTTACTGTATTTGATACTTGCCAAAAGAATAAAGAGTTACATGACACAAGTCCTGAGGGCCATATAGAACACTAAACCCTCGCCGTCTTACTTGAAATATTTCAACAGCCTCATTTGCCACTCCCTCTACAACCTACCACCCAGTATCACCTACCTTGCTGCCATTAGACTGATCTTTTCCAAATGACTTGGGGGAAATAGAAGCTTATTACATGTGTCCTCTCTTTAAAACCTTTGATTCTTTTTCCCCTACCAATAGAATAAAATCCCAAACCATAGATTTTTTTCATTCATAATCTGGCTCCAGCCTACCTTTCCAGCTTTCTCTTCACTGTCTGTCTCATCCCTATCACATTTAGCTTATTATTCCTAGAATATTCAATTCATTTTGGACTTGTACTTATTTTTTCAAGATTCAACTTAAACTTCATCTTATGGATGAGACCTTTTCAACTTCCCCAGAAAGAAGTATGTAGTTCCTTTAATTGCATCTGTTTTTTTGGGAGTATGTATGTATGTGTGTTTTGCCAATTAACTGAGTCATATTTATTAATCTATGTTTGCCTCCCTCCTCACCCTTAATTAGTGATCTCTTCTAAATATCTTATTCTTAGTCTCCTAAACACTTCTTTGATGCCCATACATAGTAGGCATCCAATGATGGTTTACTGAATAAATGTATAAATCTTTTTAGAATTTTAGAATCTAATTCCAACACGTGTTCTCTTCAGACGAGTTTGTCCAAGTTTATTTTTTAATTTTGTTTTGTATGAGTGTTATTTTTTCTCTACCCTCCTTTGGAGGTTTTTGTTAAAATTTCTAAAAAGAACCTGAGTTCTAGACCCTTTTCCTTAAAGGGAACTATACTATGATAAAGGTAAGTAAAATCTTCTTTTTGTATACTTAACTTTTTGCTGTTATTGAAAAATATAGTCTTATGGACCTATAAAACGAAACAAAGTGAAATAAATTTATACTTATTATAGCCTTAACCAATTTTTGATGTATTTCAGCTGATGGAATGCTGTGTAAATGCCCTGGTGACATCCTTTAAAGAGACTATCTTAGCAGAATGCCAAGGCATGATCAAGCGAAATGAAACTGAAAGTAGGTAAAATATCACTTAAAGTTCTCATGATCTTTTAAGAAGGTATATTTGAGGCAGATCTCTTCTAATAAACTGCTCTTAGATCACTCTTTTATACATAGGTATGTTTGTTAAAGTAAATCGTGCTTAAAGAAAAGGATAGAATGTTTAGCACAGGTAGAAACACTGTAAAAAAGGTTATAAACTTATATGTTAAACATTCCTCCCCCCTTAGTTATCAGTATGTGCGTGAATGCATGTGTGAATTTCAATTTTCCGAAGTAGGACTCTTCTTTGAAAGGCTAATGTAAATGGTAAACGTATGGTATAAGATAGAACTAGGTATTTGACTTATGTGGATTCTTGCAGCAAATATTTTTAGAAAGTTATAAAACACTCCATGTTAATCATCATCCCTGACCCCCTAAATATGTTATAATTTAAGATTATAGAAGTGTTTTTTAAATTACTTAAATGTTTTCTTAAATAAAGATATATTTGAGGGGGTGGCAAGTACATTACAACCAAAAAAAAAAAAAAACCAAATAAATGGTCCATATCCTTACTACCCAGAGAAAACCACTTCTAACATTTTGATGTATTCCTTTCCAGACTTTATTGTGTATAGCTGCAAGGTCCCATTTAATTTCTAGTTGCATTTAAAGTATGCATTTCAATTCAGTTAAGTTGATACACTTTTTAGAAGTAATTTTATAGTGAAAAGTAAGACTGCTTATTGGCATAAATGAAGTATTTGAATTTCTGTATGCCAGGCCAAGTAGAGATATATCTGATTCACTTTGGACTCCCTCCCAAAGGATTTACTTAGTAGTAACCAATTCTGTGAGGTAAGATTTTTGTGAAGGTCAAGTGGTACAACATGAGGAAATGCTTTTGAATGCTGGAAAGTTCTGTATGAATACAGCTTTACATTAACTCTAATATACTTTTATTTTATAACCATTACTCTGAATCATTGGATGACATTTTTTTTTACTCCTTATTGATATGGTTGTGTATTTAATGTTGTATCTACTTCATAAAATGTACTAATATTCTGTATAAATTTTGTACTTCTTAGAATAAAAAATATTCCACGCGTTGACCGTCCAATGACTCACCTTTTAAAAGAGTTGGGTTTTGCAGTATGTGATGATTTTTTTGAAAAATTGTTTATTGTTGACACTACTACATATGCCCCCCAGCCTCCCGTCTTTCCCGCCTCGGTGTGATCACTTTTAATTAGAGTTTCTTTTAAAAATAATTTTTGTTGGACTGACAAAGAAGATCAGGAAATTATAGTACTTATTATAACAACTCCTGAATTAATTGCACCCACAAGATACTGTCAACTTCAAACTAGTATTTCTCCAAACTTTTATTATCATAGGCATTCTAGACCCATGATACAAATCAAAGAGAAAATATATTCTGTTGGTTGAAATGATTACATGAGTGTGTTCTATCCTTTCAGAATTACACTTAATGTTTTCATTGATGGATAAAGTTCCTAATGGGATAGAGCCAATGTTGAAAGACTTGGAGGAACATATCATTAGTGCTGGCCTTGCAGATATGGTAGCAGCTGCTGAAACTATCACTACTGTAAGTTTTCCTCAATGGCAATGATAGATATAAATCAAATTTATTTTTTAAATAGAGGTTTGAGTATTTAAAATAGTACTCAATCGCAAAACAGTGATGTTGGAACACCTTTAAATTTTAAGGAAACAATTTTTCATAAAATTTCCTAAATTTTAAGGCTATAGTGTTTTATTAAAATTATGTTTATTTTCTTTTTTTAAAAACTCAAATATAAAACATTTTATTTTTAGGACTCTGAGAAATATGTCGAGCAGTTACTTACACTATTTAATAGATTTAGTAAACTTGTCAAAGAAGCTTTTCAAGATGATCCACGATTTCTTACTGCAAGAGATAAGGTATATATATTTTTGTATGTTAACACTGCTGTTATTGTTTACTTTTTTTTAGATTTGGAAAGCTACATTGTTTACTGAATAATAGCAAAGTGCAGTAAAGATATAGCATGATTCTGTTTATGGAAAACAAAGGATATGCATTTTAAACTTACTTTGCATATAACATGTCATGATTTACTTTTAATAAGAAACTTGCTTGGGTGGGATGGGTGGAGGAGGGCAAACGGGGAAAATTTGGGACAACTGTAATAGAAAAACAATAAAAATGATTAAAAAAAGAAACTTGCATCATTATGCTATTAAATCACAAACTAAAAACCTAGGAACTGTGATCTTTTTCATCAGTCAAGGGCTACCATATTTAATGTATTTGGCATATTGTATGTTTTTATAAGCATTGGATACACTAGTGAACTAGAATTTAGCCAGAAAGTTGCTCTTTCTCATTTTTCCAATAATATTTTTGTTTTTTAATATTATTGATTATTGAAATCCTACTCATATTTTCTTTATGACCCAGCCTAAAGTATGTACCTGAAACTTCCTTAATACCGTGCTTCTCCCATCCTATCCCAAGCAGAATTGATTCCCCTGTCCTTTGACTGGGCTTCTGTGAGAGTTGTGTCATTATTATCTTTGCTTTCCCTGCCTCTTTTTCCAGCCTCACTAGAAAAGGGTAATGATAATAAAACATAGTATTGTCTTTTTAAGACATCACTAACCCATAGAAATTACTGTTGGTTTTTACACCTCTTCAACTACCTTTCTTTATTTCCCAAGTTAGATTTTTTTTTTCCTGTGACTCTTAAAAAGATATCAGCTTCCTCCAGTAGGCTTTTGTTCTCATCCATTTTTTTTAAGGTGGACAGATAGAGTTAGATAGATGGAGTTAGCTATAGATAGAGTAGGAAAGGGGTTAAGGGAGTATGATGGTAATGAGGTGGTTTGGAATACTAAATTAAATAACCTGCAAGGGCTTCTTTGAGGTGATGTTTAAATCAAGATTGAGGGTAACTAAGAATAAATCATGCAGCTATCTGAAAAGAGAGTGTTCCAACTGGATGGGACAGCAGGCAGCAAAGACTCTAAGGCAGGAATACATCAGTTATGTTTCAGGAACATAGGAAAAAGGTCATTTTGGCCAGACTGGATTGAATGAGTGGTAGGGGGAGAAAATAAAGTCAAAAGAGGTAACAGGAAGCCAGATCATGTAAGACTCTGTGAGCCATGGTTTTTACTGAGTAGGGTTTGGAATGTCATTATAAGCTTTGGAACAGAATGACAACATTTTAACAATGTTGTCAATGTTTAACAATGTGACTTAACATTTTAACAGGATCACGTGGCTGCTGCTGCTGCTGCAAAAAAAAAAAGACTAAATGGGGCAAGGGAAGAAGCAAGAATATCAGTTAGGAACCTATTTAAGTAATTCAATTAGGTAATCATGGAAGCTTGGCCCAGAACAATAGTGGGTATAAGTAGTCAAAAGTGATTGAATTCTGTGGTTACATTATAAAGACAGACTATACAAGATTTGGTAATGAATCAGATGTGGAATGTGATAGATCATTCCAGGATGGCACTCAGATTTTTGTTATGATCAATTAAAAGCATATTTTTGCTGAAATAGGGAAGACTTTGGAAGACACATGTTTGGGAGAGATGGTTGCAGAGAGGTTAAGAACTTAGTTCTAGACAAGTTAACTTTGAAATGTTTATTAAACATCCACGTGGCAATGCCAAGTCTGGAGGTTAAGGGAGGGAATGGGCCTGGAAGAAATAAATTTGGGAGTTCCAGCATATGGATGGTATTTAAAGCACTGACACTAAGTATGATCACCAGCAAAATGGAAACAAGATCCAAGGACTGTTCTGATGCATTCTAAATTTAGTTATCAGAAAGATGAGAAACCATTTCTCATGAGGGTAGAGGACAATGAATGGAATGACCGGGAGAATATGTTATTCTAGAAGACAAGTAGAAAAAGCACTTTGAGGAAGGAGGCATGATCTGCTGTTTTAAAATGCTCCTTAAAGGTCCAAATAAGATGGGGATTAACCATTAGGGTGGAGTGGTGGTGTGAAAGCCTGGTTAGAATGTTTTCTAATAAGAATGGCAGTAAAGAAATTAGAGAAAGGGAGTTAGGAAGTTCCTCCGGGAGTTTAGCTTAGGGAGAGAAATGAGGCGGTAGCTGAGGGTGGACAAAGCCAAAGTAGGATTTTTAAGATTTAAAAAATGACAATGTATTTGTATGCTGAGGCTGCAGAACCAGTGGAGAAGGAAGAAATTGGTGATGCAAGAGAAATAAGAGGGAATTCTGATTATTAAAGTTTTCTTAATGAAATAAGAAGCCACATCATCAGCCAAGAGTGTATATGGAGGAAGAAGTATTGGAGGTTTAGACAGAAAAAGTGATAATATGAAAATGTTACCCAGGATAATGTGTGGACAAGAGAAAATGGTGTTGTAGCCTTAATATCCCACTTGTAATGATAATCATAAAATAACAGAAAGGATGCTGAAGTCATTGACTTGAAAAATCCTGTCAGGCCAGATATACCATTAAAAATAAGGATTAATTTATATTTTTATGTATTTTTGGAATTGTAACAATTTACCTATGTTTTAAATATCAAAAAGAATGTTTTATTTTAAATTATTTACAGGCATATAAAGCAGTTGTTAATGATGCTACCATATTTAAACTTGAATTACCTTTGAAGCAGAAAGGGTAAGTTTTTTAAAAATCATATTTAAAATTCTTAAATTTTTTGGCGTGTCATATATGTTATTGGGTATTCCAAGTGCCCTATTTTCTAATCCTATTAGATTTTTGTTTTACTTTTATGATTTTTGCAGCCTTTGGTTATTAGAAACTGTCTCATTTTTTAATTTTATATTATTTCCCTCTGTGAACAAAAAAGGTTAATCTTATTTTTTACATAGAAAAAATGTGTTCTTTTTTTTTTTCTTTTTCTTTTTTTTTTTAATCCTCACCCAAGGATATATTATTTATTGATTTGAGAGAGACAGAGAGCGAAACAGAAACACTGATGTGAGAGAGAAACATTAATCACTTGCCTCCTGTACATGCTCTGACCAGGGATCGAATCCGCATCCTTTTGGTACAGGGAACAGTGTTCCAACCGCCTGGCCAAGACCTATTTTATTTTTCAATTGCAGTGTACATTCAATATCTTGTATTGGTTTCAGATGTACAGGATAGTGGTGAGACAGTCGCATACTTTACAAAGTATTACTCCATATCACATATTTTACGAAGTGTTACTCCTAATATTTCCAGTACACAATTGGAAAATGTTCAGCTCTTTTCCTTTTAGAATCCCTTCTTGATTGTTTTTCCTTTCTCATTAGTCACTAAAGTTATTTTATTACCTACAAAAACATATAATATGACTCCGTTCACCATAAGGATAATAAATGGAAATCAATTTTAATGTAAATTTGTATTTACCGTTTTTAAAAAGTGATCTGTCATTGGTAGGATGAATTTACTTATGGTAAGTACTATTGTATTATAGAAAATCTGAAAATCAAAGTTTAATGAAATAGTAATAAATCTAAGCTACTTAATAGTATCTTCTCAGTAGTGCTAAGTAGTACTACAGGTTAATTGGAAATATTTGATGTAATTTCTAGCTGAGAATTATTCATTTTAAACAACTTTCATACTTAATGCTAAAATATTTTAAAAATAGTTTTTCTAACCCTGGCCAGGTAGCTCAGTTGGTTGACGTGTGGTCCCATGCACCAGAGGGTCATGTGTTCAGTTCCCAGTCAGGCATTTACCTGGGTTGCAGGTTCAATTCCAGGTTGGGGCGCATATGGGAGGCAACCAGTCGATGTTTCTTTCTCACATTGATGTCTTTTGTTCTCTCTCTCTCTCTATAAAGCAATATCCTCTCCTTAAAAAAGCAATAAAAATTATCCTTGGGTGAGGCTTTAAAAAATAGCATTTCTTAGGTTGAAGAGTTCAGTGTTTTTAAATTTAATCTTAATCATCTTTAGGGTTTTGGGGTTTTTTTTACCTACATAAATTATTTGAGTGATATTACAGTGGAAGATACCTGGGTCATATGGTATTCCAGTAATTGACATAATTTAGAAGGGTATATATTGTGTTTTCTGTAAATTGTGAAATATATGAAACATATAGCACTGTATCTTGGAGATCTCTTCATATTAATATATAAAGGTCTTCCTTATTTTTCCCTGCTCCAGCATTTTAAAAAAATTTTCAAACTTACAATGAAGTCACTCTGTTGCTTAATCAAATGCATATCTCCCTATACATTTATTCATCAGTCAGCTTTTTAAATGCATTTCAGAAAAAGTTTCAGGCATCAATAACCTTTAGTCCCTCAACATTTCAATACTCAGTCATAAGTTAAATTTGGTGTTTATATTTTGAAATAAAATTTACCTGAAGTTATATGCATAAATCCTAACTGTACAGTTTTGTGTGATTTAGCAAATGCCTGTACCTCTCTTAAGATATACAATAGTATCTTCATCCTTGAGTGTTACCTCATTCCCACTCCCAGTCAGTCCCACCTCCACCTACTTCTGAAGACAGCTATTGTTCTGATTATTTTAACATAGGTTAGTTTTGCCTCATCTAGGACTTCATATAAATGGAAATATACAATACATACTTTTTTGTGTGAAGTTTCTTTCAATTTAGCATAGTGTTTTTGAGATTCATCCATGTTTTTGTATATCAAATAGATTTGTTTTCCAAAGTGGTTGTACTGTTTTACACTCCCACTAACAAAATAGGAGAATACCAGTTTATCCTTATTCTCCAGTTGTTTAGTGTTATTTTAATTTTAGTAATGATGGCTATAAGTAGTGATGTCTCAATGTAGCTTTAATACCCATTTCCCTCATGGCTATTGATACTGTGTACTTTTTTATGTATTTTTTGTCATTATATTTTCCTTTATAAACCATTCAAAGTTTTGGCCTTTTTTTTTTTCCAATTCGTTTTTTTTTAACGATTTTATTTGTTTACTTTTAGAGAGAGGAAAAGAGTGGGAGAAAGGGAGGGAGAGGAACATCAGTTGGTCACCTCTCACATGCCCCCAACCGGGGATCTGGCCTGCAACCCAGGCATGTGCCCTGACTGGGCCCCGAATTGGTGACCTTTTGGTTTGCAGGCTGGTGCCCAATTCACTGAGCCACACCAGCCAGGGTTGTTTTTGTTTGTTTTTTGTTTTGGGGGGGTTTTAGTGAACTGTAAGACTTCTTATATGTTCTTTATACAGGTCCTTTGTAAAATACATGCTCTTCTTTTATGATTTCTGCTTTCTGTGTTTTGTCTAGAAAACCTTTGTCTATCTCTACCCTCAGGTCATGAAAATAATCTTCTTTCTCTTTGAAGCTTCCTAATTTTTGTTTCCACATTAGGTGTAAGATCCATTTTAAATTAACATTTATATATAGTCTATATTAGAGATTAAATTTTTTTCTTTCTGTATGGATGGCAAGTGGTTTCATCACCATACGCTGGAATACTTTCTATTTCCCACTGCATTGCTTTGGTGCCTTTTGTCAGAAAGTCAAGTGACTTAAACATATGTACTTATTCTAGGGTCTCAAATCTTTTTTTTTTTTTAATGTTCATTTTTTATTGTATTTTTTCCCATTACTATTTATCCCTTGTACCCACCTCAACTTACCCCCTTCCCCTGCAGTCACCACAATTCTGTTCATGTCCATGGAGTTCTTTTCCTTTTTGCTCAAACCCTCCATTCCCTAACCTCCCATCCCAGAGCTGTCAACTTGTTCTCTATATATGAGTCTGTCTCTCTTTTATTTGTTAGTTCAGTTTGTTCATTAAGGCTCTCTATTCTATTCCATTGATTTATTTGGGTGTGCTTAGGCCATTACTGCATAGTCATGGTTAGTATAGTTTTGTAATAAGTTTTGAGGTCAGGTAGTATAATTTTGTTCCTTTTTTCCATGAGTGCCTTTGCTATTCTAGTATTTGCTAGTATATGCAAATATGGTTGATTTTTGTATATTTATCTTATATTCTGTTACTATGTTAAAGTTATAGGAGTTGTTTTATAGATTTCTTAAGAGTTTCTATGTAACAGTCATGTAATCTGTGTAGAAAGATAGTTTTACTCATTCCTTTATGAAAATTAGACCACTTTTTTTTTTTTCTTAACTTGATGTATTAGCTAGGATCATAAGTAAGATGCCGGATAAAAGTGCTGAGAGTAGGCATTCTTGCCTTTTTTGGCAAGCTAAAGGGGAAATCCTATAATATTTTGACATTAAGTACAAAGTTAGTAGAGGGTTGTCATAGGTGCACTTAATTAGATTGCTTTTTAATCCTAATTTGCTAAAAGTTTCTATAATGGGTGTTAACATTCATTAAATGCTTTTTCTGTATTGAAATGATCATAAGGTTTTTCTTCCTTATTCTTTTGATTTGGTGAAATACATTGGTTTAAAAAAAACTGTAAGAATCCAAGATGGCAGCAGAGTAGTTGGAAGCTACACTAAACTCCTCCCAGGACCAACTGGAAAGACAACTAAATTATAGAAAAACCATTCTGAATAACCAGTTGAAGACTAGCTGGAGAGAAGCCTTTTAACGAAGGACTTCTAGAAAAAGCCACATTGAGACTGAGTGCTCCCCTCCATGCAGCATCAGCCTGGGAGAAGCAATAGCTCCACCAGCTGGAATCCCTCTCACCCTACCTGTGGACCTTAAGGCCTGCTGAGGAGTACAGCTGGAGGATCTTTCAATGACTAAGTCTAACAGGCAGCCTGTGGGCAGAAGGGATCTATGGATGCTTTGAGACTTTTGCTGACTCAACCACAGACCCAGTGCTGGTAAAAGCTG
The DNA here is from genome assembly GCF_021234165.1 of Pteronotus mesoamericanus. Classification (NCBI taxonomy): domain Eukaryota; kingdom Metazoa; phylum Chordata; class Mammalia; order Chiroptera; family Mormoopidae; genus Pteronotus; species Pteronotus mesoamericanus. Next base: position 12,502,610 of record NW_026555313.1, read on the forward strand.
TCCTTGGTGTGCAGCTTGGTCCTTTCCACATGTACCCAGTCCCAGCAGAGGCAACCATAAACTATGGATTGCTGATATCTCCAAACAGATTGCCCAGGTCCAGTCACAGGCCACATCTGATATAGGTCTGCACCAGAGTCCCTCTGAAGAGGCCCTGGGCCAACATATCCGGAACAAGATCCAATAAGCGTCACAAGAATCATATCCATGGAGAGATCTCAGCAAGGCACCAAAACATTCTGAGGCGAATTCTGCTTTGTGTGATCAGCACCTGCATAGCACCTTGCAATCTGTGTTGGGGGTTGAGCCTCACAGTCAGCCAGCCTGAGGGTCAGTCCATGTATGAATGGACCAAGAGCAATCAAGACTCAGTTACAACAGGAAGGCCCATATAACATGCACAAAGGACACTCATAGAGCATCTGGCTCAGGTGATCAGGGAGACTGTGTCAGTGGGTCCACTGGACACCTACTTCATAAGGCTACTCTAACAAGACTGAATGTCATAGCATATCTACCTAATACATAGAAACAAACACAAACAGGCAGCCAAAATGATGAGACAAAGGAACAGGCCCCAAATGAAAGAACAAGAGAATTCTCCAGAAGAAGGGCTAAATGAAATGGAAGCAAGTGATTTAGCAGATATAAAGTTGAAAGTAATGATTATAAGGATGCTCAGCAGCATGAAAAAGGACATAGAAACCATAAAAAAGGGCTAGTCAGAAATGAAGAATACAATGTCTAAAATAAAAAATACACTGAAAGGAATAAACAGGTTAGATGAAGCAGAGGATTGAATTAGGAATTTGAAAGGCAAGGTAGAAAAAGACACCCAATCAGAGCAACAGAAAAAAAAAAAAAGAATTTTAAATAAATGAGGATAGTTTAAGAGAGCTTAGGGACAACATGAAGCATAACAACATCTGCACCATAGGGGTACTAGAAGGAGAAGAGAGAAAGCAAGGGATTGAAAACCTAATTGAAGAAATAATGACCAAAAACTTCCCCAACCTAGTAAGGAAAAAGATGCACAAGTCCAGGAAGCAAAGAGAGTCCCAAATAAGAGGGACTCTAAGAGGCCCACACTGAAACATCTCATAATTAAAATGGCAAAGTTTAGCCTTGGCTGGTGTGACTCAGTGCCTTGAGTACCGGCTTGCTTACCAAAAGGTCACCAGTTTGATTCCCAATCAGGACATGTGTCTGGGTTGTGGGCCAGGTCCTCAACTGAGGGTAAGCAAGAGGCAACCAATAGACGAATGGTTCTTTTGCACATCAATGTTTCTCTCCCTCTCTTTCTCTTTTGTTTTCCTTCTCTCTAAAAATAAAAATAAATAAAATCTGAAAAAAATTATTAAAATGGCAAAGCTTAAAGACAAGGAGAGAATCTTAAAAGCTGCAGGAGAAAAGCAGTTAGTTACCTACAGGGGAGCTCCCATAAGACTATGTCAGATGATTTCTTAACAGAAGGATTTCAGGACAAGAAGGGATTGGTATGAAATACTCAAAGTGATGAAAAGCAAGGACCTACAGCCAAGGCTACCTTACCTAGCATGGCTATCATTTAAAAACAAGCGAGAAATAAAGATATCTCCAGACAAGAAAAAATTAAAGGAGTTTATCACCACCAAACCAGTATTATAAGAAATGTTAAAGAGCTTGCTTTAAGAAGAGGAAGGATAAGAAAAAAGAAACAAACAGAAAAGAACATAGTTAAAAAATGAAATGGTAATAAAAGACGTACCCATCAATAATCACTTTAAATGTAAATTGCTTAAATGCTCCAATCAAAAGACAGCGTAGCTGAATGGATAAGAAAACAAGGCCAGTATACAAGGTCTGTCCAGCAGGTATTTAGCCATGTAGTATGAAAAGTAGAAACATTTATTGAAGACGATACAAGACATGAAAAACATTGTACATACGACAGTGATGCCTCAGCCCCCTTCAAAGTAGGCACTTTGACACCTTTCATAGTTCTCCCAATTTCCATCAGCTGCCCTGTCATATTTTCCTGAATCTCATTTACGGCCTGAAATCTCTTCCCTTTCCACGGTGGTTTTAGTTTTGGGAAAAGGTAGAAGTTGCAGAGTGCCATATCTGGGCTGTAGGGTGCCGAGTCACCGGGTGATTTGATGTTTTGCAAAAAAATTGTACACAAGGCATGATGCATGAGTGAGCATGTTGTTGTGATGAAGCTGCCAATCACCAGTTGCCCATAGCTATGGGCTTCTGAAACATCTGAATAGTATCCACAGAGGAATGTTCAAGCTTAACACAGAATTTAATGCAGATTCGTTGCTCTTCTGGCTCAGTCATTTTGAGTGGTACAGCCTCACCGTACACATGCTCACTCAACAGCGCCTACCACCTCCACTGACTAGTACAGTGAAGTCATCATTGTTTAGATATACACATTCCAGTCCACTGTCCTTGGCTGTCAGGTTACATCGATGTTGCACAAACCATTCTTCTTGTCTTATCAATGGCTGGACTTTTCCTGGACAGACCTCACATAGGCTTTCCAAGAGACCAACCTCAGAACGAAAGACACACAGAGAAAAGTGAATCCATGGTAAAAGATATTTCATGCAAATGGAAAGGGAAAAAGGCAGGGGGAGCAGTACTTATATCTGATACAACAGACTTTAAAATCAAGGCTATAGTAAGAGACACCATATAATGATAAAGGCAACAGTCCAACAAGAGGATATAACCTCTGTAAACATTTGTGCACCCAACATAGGGGCATCAAAAGATGTGTAGTCAATCTTTTTGGAAATAAATGGAGAGATTGACAGTAAGTGAGTCATAGCAACAGATTGTAACAGCCCAGTTACATCAATGGATAGATCTTCCAGACAGAAAGTCAACAGGAGAGAGCAGCCTTAAATGACACAATAGATGAGATGGATTTAATTGGTATCTTCAGAGCATTTCACCCCAAAGTAGAAGAATATACAGTCTTTCCAAGTGCACATGGAGCATTTTCCAGAATAGACTACATATTAGGACACAAAGCAAGTCTCAGTAAATTTAAGAAGATTGAGATTAAATCAAGAAAGCCATCCCATTCACAATCGCTTCAAAAAGGACAAAATACCTGGGAATAAATTTAACAAAGAATTTAGAAGACCTGTACTCAGAAAATTATAAGACACTGGAGAAAGAAATCATAGAAGATAGAAGCAAGTGGAAGCATATACAGTGTTAATGGATAAGAAGAATTAACATCATTAAAATGCCCATGCTACCAAAAGCAATCTACAGATTCAGTGCAATTCCTATCAAGATATCAATGGCATATTTTACAGAACTACAACGAGTATTTCAGAAATTTACGTGGAACCACAAAAGATGCTGAATAAATACAATGATCTTGAGAAAGAACAGAGTTGGAAGAATCACGCTACCTAATATCAAACTATACTACAAGGCCATTGTAATTAAAACAGCATCATACTGGCATAAAAACTGAAATATAGATTAATGGAACAGAATAGAGAGCCCAGAAATAAACCCACAACTTTATTGTCAATTGATATTTGACAAAGGAGAGAAAAACATACAGTAGGCTAAAAATAGTCAATTCAATAAGTGGTATTGGGAAAATTGGACAGATACATGCAAAATGTGAAATAAGGCCACCCTCTTGCACCACATACAAGAATAAACTCAAAATGGAATAAAGATTTAAATGTTAGTCTCAAAACTATAAAAATCCTAGAAGAAAACATAGGCACTAAAATCTTGGACATTTCTTGTAGAAATTTTTTTTTTTTTCTGATATATCTCCTTGGGCAAGGGAAACAAAAGGAAAAATAGATGGGACTACATGAACTATAATATTTTTATGCACAGCAAAGTAAACCATCAACAAAAATGAAAAGACAACCCACTGAATGGTAGAACATGTTTGCCAATGCATCTGATAAAGGGTTAATCAAAATTTATAAGGAACTTATAAAACTCAACACCAAAAAAAAAAACAAAACCCAAAAAATGCAATTTAAAAAATGGGCAAAGGATGTGAATAGATATTTCTCCAAAGAGGACGTACTGATGGTGAGTAGACGTATGAAAAGATGCTCAATGTCACTAGTCATCAGAGAGATGCAAATTAAAATCACAATGAGATACCACCTCACACCTGTCAGAATGGCTGTCATCACTAAATCAACACACAGCAAGTGTTGGAGAGGATGTGGAGAAAGGGGAACCTTTGTGCACTCTGGGTAGGAATACAGATTGGAGCAGCCACTGTGGGAAGCAGTATGGAATTACCTCGAATAATTAAAGACAGAATTGCCATATGACCCAGCAATTATACTTTTGGGAATTTATTTTTAAGAATCTGAAACATTAATTCGATAGAATATATGCAACCCTGTGTTCATTGCATCATTATTTACAATAGCCAAGTTTCACAAGCAACCCAAATGTCCATCAGTGGGTAGTGGGTAAAATAGCTATGGTATATTTACACAATGGAATACTACTTGACCATGAAAAAGAAGAAAATTTTCCTGGTTTTGGATCCTTTTAACAGCAAACTTTTCCTTTTGGCATATGAGGATTTCCAGGTTCATTTTGTACTTTCCCTTGCCTAGCCTTGGGATCAGCCATTTTTTCACAGGGATGTAGTCCTTTTAGGGGGTGGTGATAGTAGACAAGATCTTGTGCTAGGTGTATTCATTGCTGTTTGGGTATCACTGCTTCTAGGCCTTCTCAGTGGATACACTTAAAGATACACATACATATTTTCAACTATAATGCATGGCTTTGTTTCCATATGGATGCATTCCTCATCCTCCTGAGGCTCTGACCCACTAAGCCCAGTCACCCCCTACTTGGATGCCTTCCTCATCCTGCTGAAACCTTAACATCTACCATTGTGCCTTCCCCCACAGATACCCTCCTTACCTATTCAGTCTCTAATACTTCACAGCTGGCAATTTTTCTATGTCAGTACACCTGTTTGGGCTTTGACACATGATGCCAAGCCTTTCTAGTGAATGCCTGTCTTACCCAGCCTAGGCTCTGACACTCCATGCAAGACTGCAGCCCTGCATGGATGGCTTTCTTACCCAGCTTGGGCTTTCATATGTCCTTGGGTAAATTTATCCTTAGGTATGTTTTTCTTTTGGATGCTGTTGTAAATGGAGTTGTTTTCTTATTTTCCTTTTGGATTGTTCAGTGCTGGTCATAAAAACACAACTGATTCTTGCATATTGATCCTGTACCCTGTAACTTGCTATATTCATTCTTTAGCCCCAGTAGCTTTTATATGGATTCTTTCATACTTTGTTTGTATAAGATTATGACATCTGCAAATAGAGATACTTTTACTTCTTCCTTTCCAATATAGATGCCTTTTATTTCTTTTTCTTCCCTAATTTCTCTAACTAGAACTTTTAGTATAGTGATGAACAACAGTGCTGAATGTGGACCCTCTTGTCTTGTTCCTGATTTTAAGAAGAACACTCTCGGTCTTTCACCACTGAGCATGTGTGCTGTGGGTTTTTTAAAACTTCATTTTTCTTAATAGCAGCATGGCATTCTGCCAGGTAGATTTAGCATAGTTTAATTGAACCTTTATTGACACACTGAGTAGTTTTTGATATTTTGCTATTACTAATAGTGCTCCAGAGAAGAATATTATATATTTGTAATTTTATATGTGTGGAAGTATTTCTGCACTCTAGATTTCAAGAAGTGGGGATTTCTGTGTTTCTCTTTATTTTCTGAATCTAAGGTCACTATGTGCTCCTACCTTTCACTCCAGGTTGAAGTAGAAAATTTATGTCGAAAAAAATGAGTATTATTGGCTGACTAAAGCATCAGAACATGGGCATTGTAGCTATTGGAAGTGGTGGAAGTCATGTTTTAGAAAAATAAAACTGCTAGTAGCATCCAGTTATTTTGGAGACTCACTTCTGAGGAGAAATAAAGTAGTTTGTGATAGACCAAGGCTTTCACTGAGAACACGCTGAGAATCAAGTAAATTTAGAAAAATAGTCATTTTAATGTTATCAAAGAGCTACAGAAACAAGTAGGACAAAAGATTGGAAACTTAACAGAAATGAGAGAGAACCTTTCAGACATTAGTGGAGCATTTGTAGTTGTGTTTCTCTGAAAAGAAGCAGCTGAAATTCAGGTTTAGTTCTGGCTGAGCTCTACTGCTGGAGAATAGTAGAGCTTTTGGTAGTCACATAGGACTGGAGTGACAAAACCCATTAGGCTCTTAATTGAAAGCCCAGGAGGGACATTTCCTTATATTCAATTGCTAACCAGGGGAAGGTTGAATCAACTCAGTTTCTAATTGGATTGAAGTTACCAGCCTCTTTCCTAGTAGAAGAAAGGATGAACCACTCTTAAATTTTATTTTTCAATTCCAGTTTACATTTAATATTATTTTGTACTAATCTCAGGTGTACAGCATAGTGGTTAGACAATCATATTTTACAAAGTGGTCCCCTCATTATTTCTAGTATCTACCTGGAACCATTCATAGTTGTTACAATATTGTTGACCTTATGCTGTACTTTATATCGCCATGACTATTTGTAGGGGTTTTTTAAAAGATTTTATTTATTTATATTTAGAGAGAGGGGGAGGGAGAGAAAGGTAGATGTGCTAGAGATCCATCAGTCAGTTGGCTCTGGCACACCCCCAGCTGGGGATCTGACCTGCAACACAGGCATGTGGCCTGGCTGTGAATCAAACTGGCGACCTTTCGGTTCGCAGGCTGACACTCAGTCCACTGAACCACACCAGCCAGAGCACATCTGTAGCTCTTAAACCCGCTACCTTTTTCACCCAGCCCTCTAATGCCCCTCCCCTCTGGCAACCATCTGTCTGCTCTCTGTATCTATGAATCTGTTTCAATTTTGTTTGTTCATTTATTTTGTTCTTTAGAATCTGCATGTAAGTTAAATCACATGGTATTTGTCTTTCTCTGACTTATTTCACTTAGCATAATACTCTCTAGGTCCACCGTTCTTTTTTAGGCCAAGTAATAATTTCATTGTATATATGTACCATTTTTTATCCACTCAATTATTGATGAGCACTTGGGTTGCTTCCATCTTTTGACTATTGAAAATAACGCTGTAATAAACATAGGGGAGCATCTATTTGAAATTAGTGTTTTCAGATTCCTCACATATATTCCAAGAAGTGAAATCACTGGGTCATAAGGCAGTTTAATTTTTAATTTCTTTTTAAATTTTATTTTAATGTATTTTTTCAAATACATTTGTCTCTGCCTCCCCCCCACCACTTTCCCTGCCCCCTCCCTTCTTCCCTCCCTCAGCTCTTCCCCTTTGGTTTTGTCCATGAGTCCTTGCTATATGTTCCTTGACTTTCCCCTTCCCTTCCTTTTCCCCACCCCCCCTCCCTCCTCCCCTCTTGTCTCTGTTGATTTCTTTTCCTTTCAGTGTTGCTGGTCTTATTTTCCTTGCATCTTTGTATTGTTGGTTAGGTTCCGCTTATAGGTGAGATCATATGGTATTTGTCTTTCACCCCCTGGCTTATTTCGCTTAGCATAATGCTCTCCAGTTCCATCCATGCTGTGGCGAAGTTTAGTAGTTCTTTTTTTCTTTCTGCTGCGTAGTATTCCATTGTGTATATGTACCATAATTTTTTGATCCAATCATCTACTGATGGGCATTTAGGTTGCTTCCAACACTTGGCTATTGTAAATTGTGCTGCTATGAACATTGGGGTGCATAGGTTCTTTTGTATTGGTGTTTTGGTATTCTTAGGGTATAGTCCCAGCAGGGGAATCACTGGATGAAAAGGCAGTTCCATTTTCAGCTTTTTGAGGAAATTCGACACTGCTTTCCACAGTGGCTGCACCACTCTGCATTCCCACCAACAGTGTACTAGGGTTCCCTTTTCTCCACAGCCTCGCCAGCACCTGTTGTTTGTTGATCTGTTTCTGATGGCCATTCTGACCGGTGTGAGGTGGTACCTCATGGTGGTTTTGATCTGCATTTCTCTGATGGCTAGTGATGCTGAGCATCCTTTCAAATGCCTCTGGGCCCTCTGTATCTCCTCCTTGGAAAAGCATCTGCCCAGGTCCTTTGCCCATTTTTTGATTGGATCGTTTGTCTTCTTGGAGTGGAGTCGAGTGAGTTCTTTATATACCTTGGAGATCAAACCTCTGTCTGATGTATCATTAGCGAATATATTTTCCCATAGGGTTGGCTCCCTTTTCATTTTGCTGATGTTTTCTTTAGCCGTGCAGAAGCTTCTTATTTTGATGAGGTCCCACTTGTTTATTCTTTCCTTTATGTCCCTTGCTTTAGGAGACATATCAGTGAAAAAATTGCTGCGTGGGATATCTGAGAGTTTCCTGCCAATGTTCTCCTCTAGGACTTTGGTGGTGTTGCGACTTACATTTAAGTCTTTTACCCATCTTGAGTTTATTTTTGCGTAAGGTGTCAGCTGATGATCCAATTCCAATTTTTTGCATGTAGCCGTCCAGCTCTCCCAACACCATTTGTTGAAGTGGCTATTATGGCTCCATTTTATGCTTCTGCCCCCTTTGTCAAATATTAGATGCCCATATAGACCTGGGCTTATTTCTGGGCTTTCTATTCTGTTCTACTGGTCTATGGGTCTGTTCTTGTGCCACTACCAGATTGTTTTGAGTATAGGGGCTTTGTAGTAGAGTTTGATGTCCAGGATTGTGATCCCTCCTACTTTGTTTTTCTTTCTCAAAATTGCTGCAGCTATTCGGGGTCGTTTATGGTTCCATATAAATTTTTGAAATGTCTGTTCTATTTCTGTGAAATAAGTCCTTGGTATCTTAATAGGGATTGCATTGAATCTATAAGTTGCTTTGGGTAGTATGGACATTTTGATGATATTAATTCTTCCAATCCATGAGCACGGTATATGCTTCCATTTATTTGTGTCTTCCTTAATTTCTTTTTTCAATGTTGTATAGTTTTCTGCGTACAGGTCTTTTACGTCTTTGGTTAAATTTATTCCTAGGTACTTTATTTTTCTTCTTGCTATATTGAATGATATTTTTTTTCTGATTTCTTCTTCTATTGCATTGCTGGTGTACAAAAATGCCTTTGATTTCTCAATGTTGACGTTGTATCCTGCTGTTTTGCTAAATTCACTTATTAGGTTGAGGAGTTTTTTGGTAGAGTCTACAGGGTTCTCTATGGACACTATCATGTCATCTGCAAACAATGATAGCTTTACTTCCTCCTTTCCTATTTGGATGCCTTTTATCTCTTTCTCTTGTCTGACCGCTGTGGCTAGGACTTCCAATACGATGTTGAAAAGAAGCGGTGAGAGCGGACATCCTTGTCATGTTCCCGATCTTAGAGGGAAAGCTTTCAGTTTTTGCCCATTGAGTATGATATTGGCTGTAGGTTTTTCGTATATGGCCTTTATTACGTTGAGGAATACCCTATTTATTCCCATTTTGCTCTGTGTTTTGATCATAAATGGGTGCTGTACCTTATCGAATGCTTTTTCTGCATCTATCAAGATGATCATTTGGTTTTTGTCTTTTAATTATGTGATGTATCACATTTACTGATTTGCATATATTGAACCATCCCTGCATGCCTGGGATGAATCCCACTTGATCATGGTGGATAATCTTTTTAATGTATTGCTGGATGCTGTTTGCCAATATTTTGTTGAGGATTTTAGCATCTATGTTCATCAGCGAAATTGGGCTGTAGTTTTCTTTCTTTGTAGAGTCTTTTTCTGGTTTTGGGATCAGGGTGATGCTGGCCTCATAGAAAGAGTCTGGGAGTCTTCCCTCCTCTTGGATTTTCTGTAATAGTCTGAGAAGGACAGGGGTTAGCTTGTCCTTAAGTGATTAAATTAATTAAATTTGAAATTAATTAATTATTAGTTTATTATAAATAATAAATTATTTATTGATGATAATTAAAAATTAATTTTTAAGTTTTTGAGGAAACTCCATACTGTTTTCCATAGTGGTTGCACCAGTCTGTGTTCCCATCCCCAGCTCATGAGGGTTCTCTTTTCTCCACACCTTGCCATCACTTGTTCATTGATTTATTGATGATTGCCATTCTTACTGGTGTGAGGTAAGAAGGGTGAACCTGCTCTTAATGGACGATAACATCATCTGGTGCCTCTGTGATTCTTTTCTGTGTAGTGCCCAGTATTCAGTCTGACATTAGTAGTCTTGTGAAGGCAGAGAACTATATGATCAACTAAGAGAAAAATCATTTTAGAAGCAGACTCTCAGATGATTCCAGTATTGGAGTTAGCATATAAGCAGTTTAAAATAATTAAGATTTATAACTTAACCACTCACACCCACTAGGATAGCTAAAATTAAAAATATGTTAACAACAAAAAAAGGTCTTAGCAAGTGTTGGTGAGGATGTGGAGACACTGTAATCATACACAGTTGATGTGCAGCAATTTTGGAAACAGTTTGATATTTCCTCAAGAAGTTAAATGTAGCCATTTCAGGAATATGACACTGAAAACAAAAAAGTAAGTCCCTGCCCCTGCCAAAACTACAACCAAAACAAATGCTTTGAAGTCAAGGAAAGCAGTGTTAAGGCATTCACAGCCACAAGAAAGATCTGCACATAATCTGCCTTCCAACAGCTGGACACTGTGGCTCAGAAGGCAGCCTAAATATCCTCAGAAGAGCAACCCCAAGAGAACTATGTCTGACTACTATGCCATCATCAAGTTCCCTCTGTCTACTGAGTCAGCCATGAAAAAGATAGAAGACAGCACTACACTTGTGTTCACAGTGCATGTCAAGGCCAACAACCACCATATCAAACAGGCTGTGAATTAGCTCTGTGACATTGATGTAGCCATGGTTAACACCCTGATGAGACCTGATGGAGAGCAGAAGGCATACTGGCTCCTATGATGCTTTAGACATTACCAATAAAATTGGGATCATCTACACTGAGTCCGGCAGGCTAATTCTAAATATAAATATTTAACACTAAAAAAAAAAAAGTTAAATGTTGAGTTACCATATAACACAGCAGTTCTACCTTGGGTATATTCCCAAGAGAAATGAAAATATACATCCACTCAAAAACTTGTACTTACTATGAATGTTTATAGCAGTATTATTCTTAATAACCAAAAATTAGGAACAACCCAGGTGCCTATTATCTGATGAATGGATAGCAAAAGATGATGTATCCCCTTGCTGGTGGGGTAGCTTATTTGTTTCGAATGTTGGCCCCATACCTCAAAGTTGTAGGTTCAATTCCTGATCAGGGGACATGCAGGAATCAACCAATGAACGCATAAATAAGTAGAACAGTGAATCGGTGTTTCTCTCTTTCTTTCTCTCTCTCTCTCTCCTTTTCTTCCTTTCTCTCTCTAAAAATTAATTTAAAAAGGAAAAAAAAAAGGATGTATCCCTGCAACGAATTATTACTCAGCCATTAGAAGGAATGAAATTCTGATACATGCTATAACATGAATGAAACCTTAAGAATATTATTGAACAAAATAAGGTGGGCACAAAAGGAGAAATTTTGTATGATTCCACTTATATGAGGTATCCAGAATAGTCAAATTCATTGATAGAAAAAGTAGAGTAGACTTACCAAGGACTGGGAGGGGGGTGAGAAGTTATTGTTTAATGAGTTTAGGGTTTCTGTTTAGGTAATGAGAAAGTTCTGGACATAGGTAATGGTGGTATTTACAGAACATTTGTGAATGTACTTAATGCCACTGACTTTTACACTTAAAAATAGTTAAAATGCTTAATAGATTTTTTTAAAGCTTTTATATATTTATTTTTTAGAGAGGGAAGGGAGGGAGAAAGAGAGGGAGAAAAACACCAGTGTACAAGAAATACATTGATTGGTTGCCTCTCGCACACCGCCAACTGGGGACCTGGCCCGCAACCCAGGGATGTGCCCTGACTGGCAATCAAACTGGCGACCTTTTGGTTCACAGGCTGGCACTCAGTCCTCTGAGCCACAGCATCCAGGACACTTAATATTCTTTTTACCACAATACAAAGATAAATATTTTTAGAAAGGAATGAACTACTAACACATGCTATGATATAGATGAATCTTAAAAACATTATGCTAAGTAAAAGAAGTCATTCACAAAAGGCCACATATTGTATGATTCTATCCATATGAGATGTCCAGAATAAGAAAATCCACCGAGACACAAAGTATAGATTAGTTGTGGTCAGGGGTTTTGAGGAAGGGATAGGTGCAGAATGGGGTATAACTGCTAATGGGTATGGGGTTTCTTTTTGAAGTAATGAAAATGTTTGAAAATTTTATGATGATAGTTCTACAGCCTTGTGAATATTCTTAAAAGACATTGAATTGTACATTTTAAGTGGGTAAATTATATTGTATGTGGATTATAGCTCAATAATAATCTTGAATAGGTAATAAGTATTAATCTTAATGAACAAATAGGTGGAAAGCTTTACCTGAAAAAAGGTAAAATATCTATAACAATATAATTGGAATTGTAGAAAATGGAAAGGGGAACATAAGCAATAACTGAAGAGCTATTGACCAAAATTTTCAAAAATTGTTAAAGATACCAACTCTTAAATTCAAACATCTCTTTAATCCTATGCAGGGTAGATACAAATGGGTACATCATAGTAAAAAAAGACCGTCTAAAGACAAAAAAACTAAAACAGCCAGAAGAGGAAAGTGACACACCTTCCTTCAAAGTAACAACAACAAAAGATTGACAACTGTCTTCTCAACAGGTTGAACTAGAGGGAGGGAGATAGACCACTGCAGTTATTACAGTAGTTCACGTAGGAGCTAGTCATTGGCAGTGTGAACAGATTGGAAGATATGGATAGATTCTTGTGAAGTAAGTTAGTGGACTTCATACTGGCATATGTCTACCTTGAGAGATACTGAAAGATTTTCCTAGAATATACCAGTTTGTGGATACTTTTAAGGAACTCAGTTTCTAAATCCTCAACTTACACATTTATTCTTTTTCTAAAATTGAACTCTCTGGTGAAAGTATCATAGCAATTTCTCCTCCTCATTTCTCCTTTCTACAACTGTTCTTTACAAAAAAAAGAAAAAAAAGATTTTATTTATTTTTAGAAAGGGGAAGGGAAGGAGAAAGAGAGAAACATCAGTGTGTGGTTGCCTCTCATGCACCCGCTACTTGGGGCCTGGCCTGCAACCCAGGCATGGGCCTTGACAGGGAATCAAACCTGCGGCACTTTGGTTCACAGACCAGCAGGCACTCAGTCCACTGAGCCACACCCGCCAGGGCCTTTCTACAAAATTTCTTATTTTGCAGAGAAAAGCATACCTCCCTTCATCCTTACTATGGTATATTCCATTGGAATATAAAAAACCTCCAAGCTGCATAAGAAAGCAGTATTTTGAAACATTGGTATTGACGTACAGAAAGTGAATTTCAGTGACTTGTTATCAGATTCTTTTGTAAGTCAGATTGTTTTCATTTCTTTGCTTTCAACACAATTAATGGCTAATTTGATGCATTATTAAAAACTCTTTTGTTAGATCATCATGTATTTTTTTTAGCAAATAACTCAGAAGGTGCTCAATGAATTGAATAACATACTAAGAAAAACTTCTTTCAGTTCTACCTACTTACATAAGTAAGATTTTTGAGGGCAAAGACCCTCGTAAGTTTATAAAAATAAAAAGAAGAAACAAAATTGTGATTTCTGGATTCGTAATTGGCAGGGAGAAAAGCTTTATCCCCCTCATTAAGAGTGGACACATACAATAAAATTTTTCTTATTAACATGTTTTTTATATACCGTATAATTATGTTGTTTCTGGTAAGTTGTATACTTACACTAATTTGGATAACTCAATTCTGGTAAAATAACACTTGAATTTTATATACAGAAGAAATTTTAAAATCTTGAATGCACATATATAATTTAAAGAAGTAGGATAAAGAAGAAATAAAAACTTTAAAGCATAAAGATAAAATACATTGGTTTTAAAATTTTGAGAAAGTAAAAGATAAAGTTCTTAAGAAAAGCTTGTTTGCAGTTTTTTAAAATGGATGATAATATCACATCACTGTGGAATTTAGGTTACATTGAAAACATTTCAGAGAGTGAAGGGACAGTTTGATGTTAACATATTAGTAATGGAAAGTTTTAAATTAACAAATATTCACAGATTTACACAATGCATACAGATGATGTATTGTAGAATTGTACATTTAAAACAATTTTATTAACCAATGTTACCCCAATAAATTTATTAATTTTTTAAAAATTTTAAAGTATTTTAGCCACTGTATGAATAAAGTCTTTTAACAGTCATTGGCGAGGCCACCGCTAGAGTGAGGCAAGGAGGCACCTATGGTACAAAATTTAAGGTCTCTCATTCTCAGAGAACCTAAGAGTGAGTGCGTCCTTAAATTGTACGCCTGAAGTGTCTTTTTGGTCACCCTAGTCTCAGCCCTGATCACTGGATTACTACAATATAAGGAATTTGTGGAAAATTGGCTTTAGAAAAAATATTTGCAGATATCAATCATTTTTTATTTGCTTTTTAGGGTAGGATTAAAAACTCAACCTGAATCAAAATGCCCCGAGCTGCTTGCCAATTACTGTGACATGTTGCTAAGAAAAACACCATTGAGCAAAAAACTAACCTCTGAGGAGATTGAAGCAAAACTTAAAGAAGTGGTACATAATTTCTTTTTATTTTAAAAATTCTTAATGATCTTACTTTGAATTTGTATTTTACTTATAAGATGTTATATGATAGCATCAATTTTTTAAAAATGTGTGTATGTAAGCAACTAATAAATTTTACAATACAGGATGGCTATAGGGTAGTCTTTTTTTCTTCCTGAAAATTTTTATTCTATAGCTTCCAAAAAGGGTAATAGCATTTAATTCTTCCCCTTTGTTGATTCTTTTTAGATAATTAAATTACAGCCAGCACCTATTAAAGGTTTAAAAAAAAAAAGGTGAGGGGAGTCATGCTGATGGCGATGGGATGATTGTTGAGAGATGGGGAGTTTTTCACTTCTTTCTTTTTGTGTAAGTCCAAAATAGGCCATTGAAAATCAGTGAGTGTAAATAAACAATTGCTTTTATTTTTGTTTTTTCCCTGGTTGTTAAGGTAATGTACTGTAAGTCCAGGAACACAAAAAAAGAAAATAATAAGTAAAGATATAGAGAGAGTATAAACAAAAAGACCTAGAGACGTTAGTGTCAGAAAAAAAAAATTGTAGAAAATTGGAAAGAATCATTGCTTTTTGTGTAAAGTGTGTTTTTTTTTATCATCCTGTAAAGTTTTATCACGTTTATAGAAAGTTTGAAAAATTGATGTTTCTAGGAGTTAAAAGGTTGTTTGGTTATTGTCTCAAATGTACTAATTTGTAAGGTAGTATATCAGGACCGATTATTTTTCAGAGATGGGCAATTTAGTTGGCCTCTCTCTGTATATGCTTATATAAATTTCTGAATTTTGGCAATTGGGAGATATAGAAAGGTCTAAATGAAAGAAATGGCTAAGTATATATATGAATTGACAGTAACTTTGTTTTCTGTACAGCTCTTGGTACTCAAATACGTACAAAACAAAGATGTTTTTATGAGATATCATAAAGCTCATTTGACACGGCGTCTTATATTGGACATTTCTGCTGATAGTGAAATTGAGGAGAATATGGTAGAGTGGCTAAGAGTAAGTAATTTTTTGTTAATATTTGGTCGTCTTAATATAGCACATGGTTCTTACGTGTGGTTACGTGATACATTTTGGTGTGATATCTTTAATGTCAGAGAAATAGGGAACATTTTATAAGCATGTAACACCAATTATATAAAAAATGTGGTATATAATAAAGTATTTTTTTAAATAAAGACTTTTAGTGAAGTATCTTCACTCTCATTTGGACTGACCTTATTAAATAATGCTATAGGACAAATCATTTCATTTTTAAGGTGTTTTCTGTACTAAATACTTAACTATAGATATGTCTGTAAATAAATACTTCTGTATAGCAAAAAGAACCAATAGGTAAATAATGATGGCTTATTTAGGGTAATCATTGCTAATTGTGACTAAATTCCCCTCTCAAAATGTATCATCTGTTCCTTTCAGTTCATTTTAATGGAATTTGAGTTACATTAAAATGTTTTTTATTTTTATGTATGGTATTATATATTGTATTATTAGCTTAATATCTAATAAAATTGTATATAAGAATTATATGCATTTTTATATGTGAGGGGGTACCAAATAAAAAACGGAATTTATTTATTAAAAATTGTGTATTTATTCTTACATGTTTAAACTTTAGTCACCTTCAGTGTACTTTCCGTTTGATGTAGTACTTTCCACTGCTCAAAACAGTTACTGAATCGACAGTTTTGATGCCTTTTAGTGCTTCCGCCATTTTTGGTTCACCTCTTCCACATTTGGCAAAACATTTCCCTTTGAGGACTTCAACCAGGGAAACAAAAAAAAGTCACTCAGGCGAGATCATGAATCAGGAGGGTGGGGCACGGAGGTTGTGCTGTTTTTGGTCAAAAACTGCTGAACGCTTTCTTCAGCAGCTTCAGGGGTGTGGACAGGTGCACTCGTAAATCACCCATCATTAAATGAGCAAATATATTTAGAGTCTTCAACAAAATTTACTGAAGCCAAAGGCAGCCTCTCACAACAGTGCCAGCTGTTACAGATGGTTTGCACTGATACAGACGGGTTCCTAGAACACTCACCTAACAGAGGAAGCCTGTACTACAAGGGGCCCGCCCTCCAGAAGATAATTAAGGTTTTATTGGGGTCCCTCCTTGTATGTTTTTCATTTATGTATATATATTTCAAATTACAGGTTTGCAGAGAGCCCTGCTTTGTAGTATGGGATAGTAAAACTTATGCAAACTGATACTGGGCAATGTGATCTTAATATTAACAATCAGTAGAAATAATTATTGTTTTGTGACTGATTTCAGAAATTTTTGTCAAAACATTAAAAACTCACAAATATGTAGGAAAAAGGAAAAATTAACAAAATTAATATATTCATAGTACACCATAATTCAAAACATAAATACTTTCAAAGTTAAAGTGTTTTGTTTCTTTATGAAAAACCTTGAGTAGTTAGGGAAATATTTGCAATTCATTCATCTGACATTATATCAAAAATATATAAAAACTTACAATTTAACAGTAAAAAGACAACTCAATTAAAACACACAGGATTAGAATAGACCTTTCTTCACAGAAAGTATACACATGGCCAGTAAGTTTATACAGAGATTCTCAATATCATCACTCGTTATGGAAACACAAATCAGAGCCACATGACATACCACTTTACTCCACTAGAATAGCTAAAAATTTAAAAGGAAGAAGAGAAGAAGTGAGGAAGAAGAGAAATTTGGAATCCTTATGCATTGCTAGTGAGAGTATAAAATGATGCAGCCACTTTGGAAAACTGTTTGGTAGTTCCCCAAAAAGTTAAACATGGAGTTGACCTAGCAATTCTACTCTTAGGTAGTTATGTTGAAGAGAAATAAAAATATAACCACACAAAAACTTGTATGTGAATGTTCCTAGCAGCATTATTCATAATCGCCAAAAACTTCCCAAAATGTCAATCAGGTGGTGAATAATAAAATGTGGTATGTTCATAAAATGGACTATTATTTGGTAATAAAAAGAAATAAGTATTAATACAAGCTACACCATGGATGAACTTTGACAACATTATGCTAACTGGAAAGTCAGTCACAAAAGAGCACGTGCTGTGTGATTCCACTAATACAAAATGTTCAAAATAGCCAGCTCCATACAGACAGAAAGTACACTAGTGGTTTCCTGGAGCTAGAGGAAAGGAAAATGGGGAGAGACTGCTAATAAGAATGGATTTGCTTTTTGGGATGATGAAAATATTCTAAAATTAGATAGTGGTGATGATTGCATAAATCTATAAATGCTATACAAAAATCCAGTTAATTGTACACATTAAAAGCGTGAATTTTGTGGTAGATAATTATATCTCTGTAACATTGTTATTAAAATGAAGATTGGCAAGAATATGCCTTTTTATCATGTAATTTCCAGTACAGAGTGAGCATCTTTGTATGCCTTGGAGAGTTATCATACTCTCTATAAGTTTGGATCCACTTCCAGCATTTTGCCTTTTTGGGTTTTCAATGTTGTGAAATTTTTTGCTGGTGTCACTTCCTCTGGCACATCTTATTTTTTGTCACTACAGCTTTTCTCATTTATGTTGGTAATTTACCTTCACAAAGTTTCTATGCCCCTGCATATTTAGAGTCTTCAACATTGGCAGTATCAACATTACATCCCAGTCAGTTCTTTCTTCATAACTCCATTTATGTTTTATTTTATTTTCATTTCCAGCATTATTTTCATTTCATTGTTATACTTTTATCATCTTTGTTGGTGAGCTACCTCTTTTGATTATCCCTTTTTGTAAATGTTATGTGGATTTATTATTGGTAAACAGGGATGCAACAAAACTACATGTTTTGCGGTCTGTGGGTGAACTGAAAAATGATTAACAGATTTCAAAAGAAGTATTGTGATTGGTCACTGATATGGCGTGCTCTGTTATTTGTGTAGTGATTTGCAGATTGAGGAGCTAGAAGTGAAGTTTGTACTTTATGCATTATTCATATTTAACATACCATAGTAACTGAACGTGGACTGTGTTGTTAGGAGACTAATGTTATTTATCTATACTGTAGTAACTCAAATTTGTACATATTGGAATTGTGCAAAGAAAGCCATATTGTCTGTATTATCCTATTTAATTTCTAAGAATAAAATTTAGTAGGTATTAGACTATAAACATTGTAGTAAATAAGAGGAAGAATTTTATTTCAAAGGATCTAACATATATTAACATATTTTAGCATCTAAAGATGTAGTAAAACATCTAAGTTTAAAGCATCTTAGTTTTCCATTTAAAATTTTTCTAGTAATATATCAAATTATATAGTATTTATTATCTCTTCTGTCTTTGGTTTTCATAGGAAGTTGGTATGCCAGCAGATTATGTGAACAAGCTTGCTAGAATGTTTCAGGACATTAAAGTGTCTGAAGATTTGAACCAAGCTTTTAAGGAAATGCACAAGAATAATAAATTGGCTTTACCAGGTATTATTTTATAATTTATGTATATGTTACACATATTTTTTTTAAACATTTTTAAAAAAGATATATTTGTGTGGTAAATTAAAAATAAACCTTGGATCCTGGCTGGTGTGGCTCAGTGGATTGAATGCCAGCCTGCGAACCAAAGAGTTGGTTGCCTGTTCGATTCTCAATCAGAGCACATGCCTGGTTTGCAGGCCAGGTCCCCAGTTGGGGGCGCCTGATAGTCAACCACACATTAATGTTTCTCTCCCTCTCTTTCTCCCTCCTTTCCCCTTCTCTAAAAATAAGTAATAAAATCTTTAAAAATAAATAAACATTGGCAGTAATAAATGCAAAGATGTTGCAAATACCACATTCCTTGAAGACTTTCTGCAAAACAGAATTTAGATTTGCTAATCCTTATTTTGGAAACAAAAGTATATACTTGTAACAAAATCTTTAGTTTTGTTTATTTTTCACCAAGGCTTCCCTTGTATTTATGTACATGTTTATTCATTTTGAATTTTATTCATTGTCGAGATTGACTTTATATTTTTCTGATACTCATGCCTGTAGCTGATTCAGTTAATATAAAAATTTTGAATGCTGGTGCCTGGTCAAGAAGCTCTGAGAAAGTCTTTGTCTCACTTCCTACTGAACTGGAAGATTTGATACCTGAAGTAGAAGAATTCTATAAAAAAAATCACAGTGGCAGAAAATTACATTGGCATCATCTCATGTCAAATGGAATTGTAAGTAGATAATGTGTTAGTTAAGATATTGGTGTGGCTGAAAGTAGCAGGGCTTCAAGTCAGAGTTTCTTAAACAAGATAGATTTGCTTCTCGCACATGTAAAACTTTGAGCAGGAATAATGGATCTCTCCTATGAACTTGTTGGGGACATAAGTTTCTGGTTATTGCACCATCCTTAAGGTATTCAATATGATCCTTACTATGTCTTTCAGCACAACAGAAAGGTGAGGATATACGTTGGTTAAAGGGCCACTTATAGAAGTTCCCTATCATTTCTTCTTGTAACCCCTTGACCAGAACTCAGTCACATTTTGTTCAAGGGAAAGTTGGGAAATAAGCCTTCATTCTGGACGGTTCTTGAGGTCTGCTAAAAATGTTCATACCATCTAAGGAATTGATGGATGTTGGAAGACAACTACCAGTCTTTTCCATATATAACCTTATGTAAGAGATATTTCAGTAGATAGATGGTAATCATTATGAAAAAGATTCTTATTTTTAAAAATTTTATCTATTATAGATAACATTTAAGAATGAAGTAGGTCAATATGATTTGGAGGTAACAACGTTTCAGCTGGCTGTGTTGTTTGCATGGAACCAAAGACCCAGAGAGAAAATCAGCTTTGAAAATCTAAAACTTGCAACTGAACTCCCTGATGCTGAACTTAGAAGGACTTTATGGGTTTGTTTGTTTTTTTATTTTAAAATATCCTGTCACATAGCAGAAAATATGTTGGCTTGCTTGTAATAAATTTATGAACTCGTAACACTCTCAAATCAATTTTGACCAAAAATATACACTAATGGGGTATTTATGGACAAAAATAAATTTAAATAAGTTACTGAAGTGGACAAAGGCAAAAAATAAAAAACAAAAGATTGAGCTGGTAGTTAAATATTACGTGTGAAGAGTATGACAAAAGATTTCATAATGAGAATGTGTTAAAGATTTTATGATGACCACAGATTTAAGAATTCGATAACTTTGGCCCTGGCCAGCTACCTTAGTTAGAGCATTACCCTGATGTGCCAAGGTGGTGGGTTGGATCCCCATTTAGGACACATAGAAGAATCAGCCAGTGAATACATAAATATGTGGAACAATAAATTTCTCTCTCTAGCTCTCTCTTCCCCCACCACCCATTTAAAATCAATTTAAAAAATTAGACAACTTTGGTCCTTTTGTGGGCTTATAAAATGTACTCATTAGCCTCCTGCTCGAAACTACATTTTATCCTACTCCATAGACCTCTTAAAAGTAATAAATTATTACCTAGAGAGAAACAGCTGGTATATAACTGGCAAGTGATGTTTGTTGTTGGTCATATATGACCAATCTCTCGTTTCTTATTGTAAAGAGAACATTTATTGCTTCCTCATAACCAACTCCTCATTCTCCCTGTCCTCATTATGCATTTACATTATTATATTAATGGAAGTACCAAATAAAAGTTTGAATTGTGAATTTGTACTTAGAATGCTTTCTCACAGCTATTAGTTATATCGAAGAATTGATCTTAGTATTTAATGCTGTTAATGGATGCTAATTGTTTTCTCTTTATTTTTTATAGTCTTTAGTAGCTTTCCCAAAGCTCAAACGCCAAGTTTTATTGTATGAACCTCAAGTCACCTCACCCAAAGACTTTACAGAAGGTACCCTCTTCTCAGTGAACCAGGAATTCAGTTTAATGTAAGGTTTATATTGGTTGATGTAAAATAAAAACACCCTGTTTGAATTTTAGTGCTTTGTTTTTAACAAAGTAATTAGTTTCCTTATGTGATATTTAAAACATATCTGTATACTCTCACTATTTTAGATCAGCAATTTTCTACCTTTTTCTTCTTATGGCACACATAAATTAATTACTAAAATTCTACGGCACACCAAGAACTACAATATTTTGCCCGTCTGACAAAAAATAAATATAATTTTGCTTCATTCACACTGGACAGCTATTGTTGTGTTGGCTGTTGTCACAGTCTAAGGGAAAAGAGATCAGTGCCCTTGACTAAATAGATTTTGCATGTTTTAAAAATTCCTGTGGCTCACTGGTTGAAAATTGCTGCTCTATATTTACGCCATTTAGTTGTTTATTACACATTAATGAGCAAGAGATGCTTACTTCTTTACATGTTTTTCATGGATACATTTTGGTGTCTGACATTATACTGTATTGCTTTTCATCTTTAAAGTAACCGTCCTTTCACATTTAAAAGCAGCTTTATCCCCACAAAGCTTTTTTTCCCCTTAAGATCCAATAAGAAGATAATGCTGAATTACAAGCTATATACCTTCAATTATCTAATTGCTTTCATGGCAATGTAAATTATATTAACTTTGTTAATAAAGGCCCATATTTTATTAATTGGGCCTTTATTGTGTTTAAGGGAAGTCACAGTGTTCATTTTAAATAAAGCTATATATGTTGATTATTTGTTACTTTTCCTTTAAACAACTCTGTATATTAATCTTTTTAATATTTCTAACTCTTCTCTCAGATGTCGCTGTAAGTATGATGTTTACAAGCCTCTCTTTGTAAAATATTTGATTCAATATTTTTTATAGAAAAAATGCAAAAGTTCAGAAGAGGGGTAAAATCAACCTGATTGGACGCCTGCAGCTCACTACAGAAAGAATGAGAGAAGAAGAGAATGAAGGAATAGTTCAACTACGAATACTAAGAACCCAGGTTTGTAATGTTAAGACACAATGTCTACATTTTGAAAAACATTGGCCATTTTGTTGTTGTTTAAATTTTCAACATTTTTTTGAATTTAAAAGCATGTAGGCATACAAACTTTTTGTAAAGTAGAGCTACTTTTCATTTTACTAGAATTTAAAAATTGTATTGATGACGTTCTCTTAGCTGCAAAAGAGGTGTCTGTATGGCTTTGTGGACTCTGCTAGATTCTCTTGGTTGGGAATACCTTGATTTTAGTTTATATTTTCATTTGACCATACCTGATTAAATGTATCTCAGCAACAAATTCAGTTTTAGGATTGATACATTTAAATTTTTATTTAACTTCTTATTCCATTTTAATATGAAATTGGGAAACATTTTAAATCTAGGATTATGATACCTTCTAAACATGATAATAAATACCTATTGTAAGCTAATATACGATCATTTTAACTTTAGAAATAGTCTATTAAAACCATGTGTCCCACTTTTACAACTTTTACTTAGTATTGTTTGAAACTACTGGCCAATATACTAAAATACAAAACAAGTAACAGGAAATCGTTAAATTTTTTTTATTACTTAGAGATAATATAATATTATAAAAGAACAAAGATGAATAAATAAAAATTGCATTTCTGTTTATCAGTGAACAAATTTTAAAACTTAAGAGGAAAATAAGACACCATAAAATTCATGGGCATTAAAAAGATTTTATTTATTTTTTATTTTTTTAATTTATTGATTTGAGAGAGAGAGAGAAACATTGATTTGTTTTTCCACTTATTTATACTTTCATTGGTTGATTCTTGTGTGTGCCCTGACCAGTAATCAAACCTGCAACCTTGGTGTATCAGGATGATGCTCTAAGCAAGCCACCTCTCCAGGGTACATAAGCATTTCTTTAAAAAGTAGTATGTAGGACTTTTTGTGAAGAGGGTGGCTCTTTACTGATTGAGTCAAAAGATTTGAGTAAATAGATCATGCTCATTTTCTTCTAAAATTTCTAGTGAGATGAAATTTATATAAGAAAGAATACTCATTTCAAGGTGTAGTTTTCAATGAGCTTTTACAAATGTATGTACCTTTGTGATCAGCACTTCATTAAGATACAGAACATTCCTATCACGTCAGCAATTTCCCCATGTCTCCCATCCAGCCAGTGTACCACCTTCCAACCCACTTCATTGCTATCACCATTGCTAGTTTTGCCTGTTACAGGTCTTCATATAAATTGAATCGTGTATGAACCCTTTGTTTCTAGCTTCTTTTGCCCAACATGAAATACTGTGTTCTTTATTTGTACTTCTTTAATTAATTTGAGAGAGAGAGAAACATTGATTTGTTCCACATATTTATGCACTCTTTGATTGAATCTTCTATGTGCCTGACCAGGCATACCTGCAATATTGGTGTATCCAGATGATGCTCTAACTAACTAAACTACCCAGCCAGGGCGAAATGCCATATTCTTTCATGATAAGGCTGAATAACTTAATGAGTCAATTTTTTCCATATAAATATCAAGTTTACTGAATTCATATAAAAATTCAACTAGGAATATTTTTGGACTTTTACATATTCTCAGTTTTATCAGAAAGAATAAATGTGATTGAAAACTTTTAAGAGAATAATAAAGTGATGGTGATTGAACTGCCTTGCTAAATATTAAAACATATTAAAATATCTACAAAAATAAAGACTATCCTTTCATGGGTCATTTCTATAGCTTGTTACTAGAGAAGTTTCTCTAAACGTGTAAAATATCTACAAAAATATAACAATATGACAGGCAGATTAATTGATTAAAAACCCCTCAGTATTAAACCTCCTATATAAGTATAGACAAACTTTACAATAAAAAAAGTAATTTCTATGGTGAGTTTAAAGGGAATGGATTATTCAATAAGAGGCTTTAGGAAATTATACTTTTTAGAGGAAAACTCAGGGTATATTCCTTGTTTATATACCAGGATAAATTTCAGGTGGATTTGAGTTGAGATATGTAATGGGAATGGCAGGTGTAGTCATATAATACTATAAGGTGTGCAGAGAAACTGAAGAGTTTTTGTTTTGTCTTACTCTGACCCATAGCTATGCCCAATCTAGGAATCCAAGCTATTCCTTTATGTGGTGGTGAGACTTTCTTATTTCTCCCTGATCCCATACCACCCATCCTCATTATTTACCCTTTTCCCAGATGGCATCTGAATGTACTGAGGTTTAGAAGAATTCATTTGAGCTTGTAGTAACAATAAAGGGACTGTCATGTTTATAAGCGCTGACAGTATCCTGGGTTCTTGCTATGGAGTGCTTTATTTGTCACCTATGGGAATTTAACTTTCTGTTCCTATCTACTGCTGATGTCTGTAGCAGATGAACTATGATGTACTTTTTCCAGTTGGTAAGGACCAAATAGCCACTTCACTGCTCTCACCTGTCCTATGCTCTCACTGAGCTGAGCTCTGTGAGACTATGCCACCACATCTTCTTTGTGGCCCCTTGGTGTATGTCACACATTGTCATTATCATCTGCTGTTGCAGGATCACCCTCTCCTGCCACTAAAGGCCCTATGGTAGGTTTATTAGCTTTAAATTCCATCTGTGTCATGTGGAAACTGAGAGAGATTCAAAAGTGCAAATTATTTTCATCATAACATTCTACTCTTCAAGTGACCTCCAGACTAGTAAATGGGGACCAGAGCCCAAGCCCCCATGCTTTCTGTGTTTCTCTGGACTTCTTTAACACAACCACCATCTTCTCTACCAAAACTGGAAGGGAGAAGTTGGAACATTTACAATTGTTCCTCTTCTCCTCCTTGGTCCCTATAATCCTCAAGTGCTTCGAAGGGCAGACTTTCCCTCTCTCTTCTTTCTTTCATTTTTTAAAAAATAATCGTTATTTATTTTTAAAATTTTTTTATTGTTCAAATACATTTGTCTCCATTTTCGTGCCACCACTTTGCCCTGCCCCACCCGCCCCCACCTCCCTCCCGCAACCCTTCCCCACCTCGGCTTTGTCCCTGGGTCCTTTATACATGGTCCTTGACTGGACACAAACCCCTGTGATCAAGAGCCTGGCGTCTGGATGTCCTGGAAATGGGAAGAATTCACCGGGTCTCCTAGTAACAGCGTAGGAATTAAAGAAACCATCAAGAGAAACATTGATAACATTAACTTAGATGAAAATGCTTACTCCTGAAGAAACTGAAAACATTCAATGAATGAGTATAAATTTAAGATAATATTTATAACATAAGTTATTAACCTGACAAATATATAAAGACTAGTAATCACCGATTTTTTATAACAGATACCAGCTAGTTTCTACTATTACAGACAGGAATAACTGAATTACAAGGGGAAAATTATGTGGAAGGGGTTTGTCGTATCTTAATTGATTTTTAACACAATATCAGATGATATACATATTGTTTTCACAGGTAAGATAAATTTTTTAAATGTATATTGTGGAAAAAACAATGAAGGGACTTGGTGAAAACATTAGGCGTGGTTTTCTTTCAGCAGAGGTGTTATAGATAATTTTGCTTTTCCTCATTTTTCAAAATCTCTCTAATCAGATTTTTTTTACGGTGGGTGAAAAAAGATACTTGTTAAGTAAAAGATGCTGGTCTCAATATTAATCTGTTGCAGCAACTTTCAACCTTTTTCATCTCATGATACACATAATCTATTTACTAAAATTCTACAGCACTCCAGAAAAATATATTTCAGGCCAATCTGTCAAAAAATAGGTATAATTTTTTATTGATTTACTAATAGTAATAGTAATTACCAATGCTTTTTTTTTTTTCCAAAGTGACTTTTTAAAAACTCAAGTGCCTATACTTCTATATAAGGATTTCTGGTACCAAGAATTAGCCAATCAGACTCAACCTTATTATGTGACATGACCAATAAAATATAACTCTATCAGATGACCTATATATTTATAATTCAAGACAGAGCATTCACACCAGACTGCTGCTGTTGTGTTGGCCATTGTCATATTTTTTATTTGTCAGTATAAGGAAAAAGGGGTCATTGCGCCTGCCTAACAGTCAGGTATTTGCACATTTTAAAAATTCTTGTCGCTCACTGCAGCACACCGGTTGAAAATCGCTGTCTTAGTGATTGCTAATCATTTGGATAGATGTTGGATAGGAAATGAAATACATCAAAAGTCATTTTTTGTTTTGTTTTACTTAAAACAATTTCAAATATTAATTCTCTTTCATTTTTATTTTTTGTTTTAGGAAGCTATCATACAAATAATGAAGATGAGGAAGAAAATTAGTAATGCTCAGCTGCAGACTGAATTAGTAGAAATTTTGAAAAATATGTTCTTGCCACAAAAGAAAATGATAAAAGAGCAAATAGAATGGCTAATAGAGCACAAATACATCAGAAGAGACGAATCTGATATCAACACTTTCATATATATGGCATAATTTGAATATCATGGACAATATTAAGAACCCAAATTTTGGAGTGCTTGGGCAGAAAGTTGTAACAGTTTGTGCTGGGGGAAGGTTTATTTGGACTTTGATTACATAAATATTAAAATCTCTGCCTTACCTAACAAAACAACTATATTTTGCCAATCACATTAGTTAGCATGATGGCATTCCCTTCATGTTACACACTTTAACAGCATGCTGTTTTGTGGAGACACTTGCATTCATGGAGAGCCCTTTATGAACTTTTTAAAAGGAAATTTGACTTATACCCACTAGAAGAAATACAGTTGGGAAGGGTGAGGGTGGGGTTCTCATTGCTTTTTTTTTTTTCCTCCTTTTTCCCCGTTCTCTCAAAAATGTACTTGCACAAGGAAGGATCTTCACATGTTTGTGCACTGAAAAATGCTGTTATGTTTTGTTTTTACAATGCAATTAAAACTAGAAATAGCACTCTTGGTTTCTTTTGATCAGAAGAGTGAGATGGTCTGCCCAACATTGGGAGAGGGCAGACGTAGGTGAGAAGATACATATTTAATAAGTATCAAGTTAGTTGTTCAAACACTGCTTCAGTATAATAACTGGATTTTAATGATGACCTAAAAATGGTATTAAATTTTTCCAATGTACAGATACTGGCTTTCTTTAATCAGGAGACTGTTTTAGTTGTTTGTTGTTAAATGATAAGGAGTATTTTTTATCTTACATGGTTGGAGAGCTTGTTTTGAAAAATTGACACTTATATTACTTGTTTCTTCAATTGTTTTTAAAAAATGTATGGAGATAAGTGGGTCATTTTGATTGCAGTCAAAATAGCAAAATTAGGTGTACTTACTAATACACTACATATATATATTAAAAACAAATGTTACATATATGTAATATATAGGTATAATGTATAGGTATACCTATATATTATATATATACCTACTATTTGTTATGGCATATTCAAATGTATTGAAAAGAAGGCAGAAATCTGCTCCCCTATAATACAGCTATGTAACTGATCCCTTAATTTGTAGCATAGAAATATTTTGGTATTTTAAAGTCTCTTGATTAGGGATTTGTAGCCTCAGGTTTCTGGAAAGGAAGACATTCTCTTTGTAAAAGTAATAAGTATTAGTCATTTAGGATGAGCAAAGCCACAACATAGGTACAGACCTGAAAAGCATAAGCAGAATTGTTACGATCTTAATATGAGCGGTAAACTTGCCAAATATATGTACATATATATTTATATATTTTAAAAATAAACATTTTTAAAATGTTCAGGAGGCAACTCTTACCTTGTTCCTTTTAGTCAGTCCAAAGTAGCAACTTGTTAGTTGCTGGTAATGGAATATCCAGAGTAGTAAAGATTTTCAGATTTAACAACATGCACAACTTAAAAGAGAAAAAACTTATTCCCCATTGGGAAGGTATGGTGCAACATGGATTTTTATTCATTATGGTACACATTTCAAGTTTTATTCGATCTTATTATGTATCTTGTTTGATAGTGAGTAAAATTTTTAACGTATGGTTTTGGAGTGAGTAGGAAATGGAGTGCCGGAGCACTGCAGAGAACCGCAGCGCAGCCAGCGTTGCCGCCGGGAGCTCTCAGGAGGGCTTTGTGGGACCTGCCCCCCAGGCCCAGGAGGCTTTGTGAGCTCCCTAGTGAAAGGAAGGAAAACAAACATAAAACACTTACGGTTTTGCTGGTTATAGTGAAATGCCTGCTCTGAAACTGATAGGAAATTGGAATTTTGTTTCTAATTTAAAATCTTACACTTGAGTTCTAAGGTAGCATATGTAAATTATTAGACCAAGTATATTGTGAAGAATCAAATTAATGTGCACCTT
The DNA here is from genome assembly GCF_021234165.1 of Pteronotus mesoamericanus. Taxonomy (NCBI): domain Eukaryota; kingdom Metazoa; phylum Chordata; class Mammalia; order Chiroptera; family Mormoopidae; genus Pteronotus; species Pteronotus mesoamericanus. Next base: position 12,531,464 of record NW_026555313.1, read on the forward strand.
TTTCTCTAATTAAATGACTGCTAACGATGGAGAAATTTTTTACAAATTTTAATAACTGCGGTCCTCAGGCTTAACAAATAGTTTGCTATTGGCATATTTGCTTATCCAGTACAAGAATGCCAAAGGAAGAAAGACTGGAAGGAAATATTACAGGCCATTTTTTAAAGTTTAAGATTTGTTGTTTTAAATCATAATTATTCTCAGAACTTTTGTGGAATTTCTAAAAAAAGAAACTTAAGAGTGAAAGCCATGATGTTTTGATTTAATAAAGGCAAATTTAATGCAAAAGTGGGTAACTCATAGCAAACTTTTCTATTAAATTTTATAAATTTTTAAGTAGCTAATTATGTCCTAATTGTATTTTGGGGAACATAACAGCAGTAAATACTGTAGACTCACAGTTTTCGTAATTTTTTTTGTTGTATACACAGACCTTTAATTACTTTTTGGTGTATATGAAAACCATTCAGTTGACAAGGTGCCTATACCATTATTGAATTTTCTTTAAATATGTTTGATGATAGTATTGCTAATTTAAATAAAAAGAATCTGAAAAAACAAACCTTACCAGCAATTTGCTAAAGACAGAACTTCACCATGAGTATTCTTTATCTGGTTCCTTTTATATAATGTGCACTTAAAATTAGTGCTATCTGAGCAGGAATTAAACCTGACATAGTTAAGGGGGGGAAATATATACCTTTTTTTCCCCTCACGAGTAGTGTGGCAATAGGACTCTTCGCAGGTTAATTTAAGCTTCGAACATTTGTCTTCTAATTTAAAGATGGAGTCATCTCAGAAATGTTAACCTTTATTGCCATCTCATTGCCAGAGTAAATAGACATGAAAATAAATTTACAAAGTAAAAATATAGAACAGTTTTAATGCTTACATTGGAATAAATTTTAGACCATTACAGTTCCAATGATTTAATGAGGATCTTGAAATAAATTCTAAAGTCTTCCATTTTTTACATTTATTGGAGGGTCTCTGCATTCTGTCAACCTGTTTGTTTAAGTCTCTTACCTTTACTTTATGCATAAATGTCAAAATCCAAAAAATGAAATGTTAGCTTTTTTGTTTTTATTTCCTATTAAATTTAATACAAAATATGACTGGGATAGTTTAAAAGCATTATGTATTATTTGCAGTAGGATTTCATTAGCCCTCAAAGGGCAAATTTTTAAAATTCAATTTGGGTGAAAGATTTGCTAGTTTTCCAGAAAGGTTTGCTATCTTAAACTCAAGGTGGTTTTTCTATTTTCATGTAAATGACTGGAATGCTATCTTATAAACTTTCCCAAGGTCATGTTTGTGAGTTAAACATTACACAAGAGCTTTCCCGTCATCTACACTGTATACGCCTTCTGGAGTGTTGAACAAATTTGAGTTCCTAAGTTGTAATCTATCCTCGGATGGTATTACGATTTTGAATGTGCGCCACTACATACTGAGATGATAACGCTGTACAATTTTAAATAGTAGCAGTTTCTGTATGCAGTAGGCTGAAATATTTTGATGAACTGCTTAATTTTTGAATTTTATTTTTAAGTTGTATAATTTATTTTCTTGCAAAATAAAAATGTAATATAAAAGCTTCCACCTACCCAGAATATGTTGATGTTCTACTGTAAAAGTTTCTAAGAGTTTAAAATTTTTATAATAGGTATATTTATATATTTTATGGCAAAATAGTAAATCTCAGCCAGCCTTACGAATCAGAAACATGAAAAGTAACCCATTTATTTCTTTTAGATTTCCAAGTCTAGTTCAAAATGAAAGCTACCAGGAAATGTGGCTTTTTCCATTGATTTCAGCATATGCCTGTCATGCCTGGAAGAGGTCAAAAATTCTAAACCTGAAAGTGATTAATGCATTCATCAATTTAGATAGGCCTTATCATAACCAAAATTTAAATTTCATATTAGATGAAAGTTAAAGTATTCTATGTTTGGTATATATTTGAAAACTTGGGAAATATTTAAGTTTTGAATCTAGAGATAGTTTTGTAATAAGGTTATGAAAACACACCATGTCTTTGTCATTGGCTACTATAACCGAGTATAAAGACTTGGAGCTTACAGGAAACAGAAATTTATTTCTTACAGTTCTGGAGGCTGGAATTCAAAGAACAGGGAGCTAGCATGGATGATTCTGATAAGCAGCCTCTTCTTCCAGGTTGCAAACTGCTGCCAGGAAGAGGACTTAGAATGCTCTCTGAGTCTCTCTTTTAAATTTATTGGTTTATTGATTTTAAGGAGAGAGGAACATCAATTTGTTGTTCCATTGGTTAATGCATTCATTGGTTGGTTGGTGTATGTGCCCTGACTGGGGATCAGACCTGCAATCTTGATGTATGGGAACCACTGAGCTACCCCTCCAGGCCTCTCTGAGTCTCTTTTATAAAGGCACTAATCCCATTCACGAGGACCCAATTGCTGTGACCTAATTCCCTTCCAAAGCAAAGCCCCCATCCCCCTCCCAAGAACAGCACATGGGATTAGTTTTCAACATAAGACTTTCGGGGAGAGACAGGCAATCCACAGCACTTCATAATAACACTCAGCTAAACCTTGGACTTTAACTGGGATTGTGTGTGTGTGGGCAGTGGAGGGAATTGACTTTAAAAAAGATAGAAAAGTATGATGCCAGTATAAAATTCATCAGAACCGAGATTTACCATTAAGCATAAACTTCTGGGCCCTTTACTTGCACAGGCCCTAGGAATTCTGTGTTTGTAATTTATATTTTTCTCAGTCCCCAAAATATCAAAAGGTGGATCCAGTCCTGCTAAAATTCAATGCAAAAAGAAACCTGTCTGGCGCATAATAGTAGACACTCAGTTGTCAGATCAGGGGAATAAGAGTATGTGTGCTTGAGAAAACAGTACAGAGTTCGATGTTTTAAGTTTTAAATGGGGAAACTTTACTTTGTACTTGCCTGCTTCTAGGCTATAAAATGCAGACTTTGTATGTAACATAAGTGCTTAGACCAATGGACAGCCTGGAACAGGGGTCTTAAACTGGTGAGGAATTGTAGACTTAGGAGCATCTGATTTGAGAAAAAAGTATATAAAGATATAAACAATTCTGTGTATAAATTTTAAGTGTTACAACACCCAAGATTAAAAAATATTTTAGAGTAAGGAAAGAGAGTAGCAATTTGGTATGTGAATTGGTAATGACCTAATGTCACAAACTCTGATCCAAACTTGAATTTTTGGCTGTTTATCTAAATAATAACAGGAAACTTCCCTGGGTGTGTTGGGGTTTTGCTAATTTCATTTAGTGATAAATGCAGTATGTCCTTTATTGTACTGTGGTTACTCAGCAGACTGATACTACTTAAGATGTCTCTTCCACAGTGGTTAATGGTTTAATGTTAGTGATGGGAACCAGGAAGGTGAAGTTTGAGGAAAGGGCCAGCTTTGCAATGAGCTTGATTTGAGAATTAAGAGTACTTGTTAAGAGACCATAATCACCTTGCCTATAAAAAACCATGGGGCCCCCTGACCGGTGTGGCTCAGTGGGTTGGGCGTTGTCCCCCAGAGGGAAAGATCACCTGGTCATTCCCAGCCAAGGCACATGCCTGCATTGCAGGCCATCCCCAGTTGAGGCGCGAGCAGGAGGATCGACGTTTCTCTCACACAGCGATGTTTCTGTTTTCTCCTGCCCTTCTCTAAAAATCAATCTTTTAAAAAGACAGAAAGAAGGAAAGAGGGGGATTTAGGAATGAATACCTCTTTACAATGTTCTTTTCCTGTGACATTTTTTTCTTCTACTCTATATTAGCCCCCCATTCTCAGCAGAAGACTTTGCTTAGAGAAAACAAGCAGAAAAGAAAAAACAAGGCCTTTGGCATGAATTTTCATAGCTTGCAATCTCTCCACCTCTAAACTTTACTTCTAACAGTATCTTTCACCTGCCTCCCTGCCTCAGAGGGAAGAGATACCTCAGTTCTTACTGAAGACCAACTATTTTCTGTTTTCACTGAATCCCTTCTGCCTCCCATGTTTTATTCTAAAAATATCTACATTTCCTGTATCTTTCAGGCACACTTCTTTTTGTTATTTCCTGCTTAACCTACAGCAGGGGTTCTCAAAAGTTTTGATGTACAGACCAGCAGCATTATCATCACTTGAGAACTTGTTGGAAATAAAAGGTCTTGAGCCCCATCGCAGGCCTACTGATTCAAAATTCTTCAGGTGGGGCTCAGCAATCTGAATTGTAATAACCCCTCCAGGTGATGCCAACACACACTGGTTTACAAACATAATCAAGTATCCACCATCCTTAAAAAAATTCCTTCCTCCACCCCGATCAAGCTATGTATGACCTTGTTTTCCCCCTTCCTCTACTCTTTGCTCAACATCTTAAAAGTAGTCCACATCTGTCTCTATTTCTTCTGCTTGGTACTCATGGGTTTATGTTCCCACTGGTCTGTTTCCTAAGGTCATCAGTGACCTACATCCCTGTTGCTTACAAGTTTATTTTCAGTCTTCCTCTTACTTGATCTCCTTGCATGATTTGCACGTTGGACACTCCTAGTTACTGACTTTGTTTCATCTTTTAGCTTTGAAGATAGCATTCACTCCTGCTCTCACACTTCTCTCTCAGCTTTCTCTTATTGTCTCATTTTTCTCACTGCTCACCTCAGGATTTCTTCTCGGTTCTCTACTGTTGCTGAGCTGCAGGCTCTTCCTGGGTGATTTCATACTCTTCTCTGGCTTGAATCACTGTCTGCATGTTGATCCTTCAGACTGTCTCCAGCCCAGCTTTCCCTCCTAAGATCAAGATGTGTTTCCAGAAATCTCTTGAATGTCTCCTTTTTCACAAACTTGCTCCACTTAACAACTATCGCAGTCTCCCAGGTTAGGACTTTTTATGTAATCTCTTACTCCCATCCCCACACCATACTGTAATTCCACCTCTGTATTACTTCTAGAATCTGACCTTTGTTTATCTTCTACTGTGTTCACTGAATAAAAAAGAACATTTTGTAGTATGCTTATACCGTCTGAGGTAAGAACCAGGTGCTGCATTGCTTCTTGTCCTGTGTTTTGAAGTAGACTATCTAAAACTACGGAATGGTAAATTGTGGTCAGTAAGAATATATTTGCTTTAAATCTGGCATTTGTGGACCGCTAGCCTATTGGCAATTTTTCTCTTAATTGAGGGAATACCTCAATGTCTGAGGCCTGAGACACCGGATGTGAAATGGATCCCTATGGCAGAGGGATCATTCCAAATCTAAAGCATAAAAGCAGGGAAATGATTTTCATCATTTAAAAATTTCTCACACTTTCTAGTGCAGTTCCTTGCTCAGTTAAGGGCCCACTATTTGTAAAATTGAAATTACAGGCTTGGGAACCACTGTGGATAAAACCATATCCTCTAAAGGTGGAGGAACAGGTAAGAAGGCCAAACATTCTCTGGACAAGTAGGACTTCTGTCTTACAGTCACTAAGAACTCCCTAAGATACCTTCTTTTGTATCTTTGTCTAGATCCCAAGATAACTCATGAAAATTATTTTTAGGAACTGTGTACTGTGGTTTGTGTATCTTCCTATTGTAATTATTTTCTTACTCAGCTACATGGTGTCAAATGATAAAAATAAAACAATTTAGTAACAAGTTTGATGTTCTTTATTCAAGAGCAAACAATCCATGGATTGGAGAAGTACAGCACCTCACAAGCATTCTTCCTAAGGGATTTTGGGCAAGAATGAGTTTTAAAGAGTGTTAGAAGCACAACAACGTGGAAACAGGGAATGATTGGCTAGGAGGTCAGGGATTTCCTTATAAAGCTTGCAGATCAAATAGAGAATAAGGAAAGAGTATTTGACTTGAATTAATTGACTAAGGTTGCATATCTGTCCTTACAACAAGAAAATCAATATAGTTGGGACTGGCTGGCCGGACATACTGTGTTTCTGGTTAAGAGGAGCATTTACAGGGACATAAAAGTTACCTCATTTTCAGTTCGCCAACTTGGCACCCTGGGCAGGAGTGGGCCCACCTTGTGCCTGGAGATTTATTTCCACATTGGGGTACAAACATTTCCATACGCCTAATAAAAATGCCCTCTTCATACTTTGTACTTCCTAGGATTTCAAGGAAGGAGATGTTCTATGGGACATATTCAGTCAATGGAAAACAAGGAAATGGCATGTGTAATTTGACCCAGGATGAGTGTATTAATTTCCTATGTATTGACTGCTATAACAGTGTTTTATCCACAAACTGGGTGGTTAAAACAACAGAGTCTTAGCCCTGACCGATGTGGCTCAGTGGATTGAGTGCTGGCCTGTGAGCCAAAGGGTCACCAGTTCAATTTCCAATGTAGGGCACATGCCTGGGTTGCAGGCCAGGTCCCCAGCCAAGGGCATGCAAAGTGCAACCACACATTAATGTTTCCCTCCCTCTCTTTCGCCCTCCCTTGATCCCTCCCTTCCCCACTCTAAAATATTTTTTTTAAACAGAGATTTACTGTCTCACAGTCTGAAATCCCAGGTGTCAGTAGGATTGGTTCCTTCTGCGGGTTCTAGAGAGAACCTGTTCCTTGTCTCCTGCTTAGCTTCTGGTGGTTGCCAGAAGTACTTGGCCTTTGTTCTGTAGACGCATCACTCCAGCCTCTGCCTCCAGTTCCTCATGGCTCTCTTCCTATATGTCCGTCTCTCTTATTAAAAGGATACCATTCATTGGCCCTGACTGATGTGGCTCAGTGAGTTCAGCATTGTCCTGCAGGTTGCTGGTTCGATCCCCAGTCATGGCACATTCCTGGATTGCAGGCCAGGTCCCCCACGGGGGGCGTGTGAGACACAACTGATTGATGTTTCTCTCCCTCCCCTTCTCTCTAAAAATCAGTACATTTTTTTTTTTTAAAGAAGGACACCAGTCATTGAATTTAGGGCCCACCCTACTCCAGTATGACCCCATCTTAACTTGCTTTTCTCTGCAAAGACCCAAAATAAAGGCACATTCACAGGTATGAGGGTGAGGCTTTGGGAGACACTATTCAACCTAGTATATTGAGTTACTACAATAGACTAACTATGATAAGAGTTACTTGTGTGGTTTAGTGGATTGAGTCCCAGCCTGCAAACTAAAGGGTCGCTGATTCCATTCCCAGTCAGGGCACGTGCCTGGGTTGCAGGCCAGGCTCCCAGTAGGGGGTGCGTGAGAGGCAACCACACATTGATGTTTCTCTCCCTGTCTCCCCCTCTCTAAAAAAACAATGTAAAAAAAATTCTTTTAAAAAGTTACTTGTTATAGAAGAAGTTAATTGGAAGTGAATAGCAAGGATCCTTGTATTATGAATCTAATACCCACACTTTTTTCTAAGTTTTTCTTAATTTTAAAAATTTTTTCCGTTTGTTTCCTGACTTCTAAAGCTGAGTTTTAGAAAACCACTCTGGGGATTATGACTATACTTATGGACCTTTACAGAGAGAAAGATTCCAGGAGCAGGAATGATAACTCAAAGCTACAAATTCAGATAGGCAAAAAAAGTTCTTCATTTTCTCTTAACTGGACTAAATTTTTTTTTATCCCAACACTCCATTTCTATTTCATGGAAGAAATTTTAATTAGTCATTTTCATCTAAACTCAAATTCAGTTATCTTTTCATAAATTTTAGGTTTACCTTCTGTCACTTCACACTTCTGTCCTAGGCTTTCCTATGGTCCTGGGCTGCCTTGTACCCAGACATGGTCGATCCTCCACATTGACTTGTATGATGATGTACAGATTCCTACTGATGGGGCTGCTTGAGGGCCACCAACTCCGGCTCAGCCAACTTCTGTGCTCTTCTCAGCTACAAGAGGAAAAATCACCCACTTAGCTCTTAGGCTTTTGGGGTTATGGGGACTTGGTGTGAGGCTCTCTTTAACCCTTCATATCCAAGCACTCTAAGCAGCCACCTCAAATTTGTATTTAACCTCTGGTGCTCATGTGGGCTACTTTTTTCAACAAACCAGCTTGAATCAGAGAGCTCAGGTCTATTCTCATCACACTGGATTTGTTGTGTGTATTTCTATTGTCCCGGTCCCCCGTGGCTAGGCTGCAGGGCACAGGGTCAGGGCCTTGTCTCAGGGAAGCTCATCAGTGGCTAATCCTCTGGCTTTTTCTCCAGCTCTAGCCTTTCTCCCCAGAGCTCTACTCAACCACTATTAGGTAGTGGCAGGAAAAGTGGATTTTCAAATCTTTCTTCTCTCACCTAAACTGTGACTTCAGAATTTTAGAATTAAAAATGTGGTGTCCTTTTATTTGTTTTGGTTCTGCTTCCCCACAGCGGGATCATGATTTCACAGGCTGGGTGTGAACGGGAGTTGTTTCACAGATTTAAAAAGAAGGAGGGGTAGAGGGTGCAGCACATCATAGCATAATCTGGTTCTCTGCTACCTCTTTCTTTTCACAGTTCTTGCTCTATCCACTTTAGTGTGCCCTCCTCCCACATATAAATGCAGGTCTTTCTTATATGAGACTCTTCTTTGGGGTAATGTCATCTGTTTAACAGTTGCCTCTATGCCCTAACTCCCAATTCTATACTGTAATCCTGAATAGATTCCACTTTTTTAGACAATTGTAATAAAAATCAGAATTAGTTTTATTTAGGAGTCTAAACTGCTCCAAGTATAGACCACTCTAGTGCTACAATTATTCTGGGTGCAGATTTTTTTTTATTGTTTCCCACTGAAATCCTTGGATTTTCAAATTGTTTGATTCTTGTTTTAAAAATATTTGATATTTCTATTGAATTTATTGGAGTGGCATTGGTTAATAAAATTATATAGGTTTCAGGTATACACTTCTGTCATACATCACCCTGTACACTGTGTTGTGTGTCCACCACCCCAAGTCAAGCCTTCTTCCATCCCCGTTTACTCCCCTCACACCCCCGTTCCCCTCTGGCCATCACCATACTGTTGTCCGTGTCCATGAGCCTTTCTTTTTTTTCTTTGCTTAATTCCTTCACCCTTCTCACCCAGCCCCCAATGCTGTCCCCTTTGGCAGCTGTCTGTCTGTACTCTGTATCCATAATTCTTTTCTTTTTATTTTTAGATTTTATTTATTTATTTTTAGAGATTGGTGAAGGGATGGAGAAAAAGAGGGAAAGAAACATCAATTGGTAGCTTCTCGCTCGCACACCCCCAACCAGGGACCTGGCCCGCAACCCAGGCATGTGTTCTGACTGGGAACCAAACCAGGAATCGAACTGGCAACCTTTTGGTTTGCAGGCTGGCACTCAATCCACTGAGCCACACCAGACAGGAATGTATCCATAATTTTTAAGTGAAATTATTAACTACGTTTTTTAGCCTGCTGATCATATTGTGGTGAAGCTGCTCTAATTTTTTGGAAGCTCAGTTTTGAAGAACAGCAGTCTGCTGTAGCTCAGGAGAAAGTTTGGTATTCTTCTTCCTCAAATACCCCTAAGTCTCTTTGAACTTCGCTAGAAGCTGTCCTGTCTATCACAGTGGCAATATTTCCATAGTGGTAGTGCTTTTGATAGCAGAATTGTTCAGTCAAAGCTGACCCCTCTGCTCCTAAACCAAGTCTCTCCTCAGGCAAAATTAGTGTAGAGGTTAAAAGCTTATTCCTGGCACCCAGACTCCCTGAGTTCAAATTGCAGCTCTCAGTAACAGCTTGCTCTGTGACCTTGGACATATTATATAACTTCTGTATCTGAGTTTCTTCATCTATAAAATGTGGATAATAATAAATCAAATTGTGAAAGAACTGCCTTATTCTGTAATAAGCTTATTATAATCAGTCATCTTTTGTTGTTTGACTCCCTAGTCTAGTCATCAGCTTTGAGCTTTCACAACTGGTGATCCCTACATACTATTATGCCAAACTGGTTGCTTAATTTTGTTACTCTGTACATTCCACATTCATGCACACACATAGCTTAAGCACTGATACACGTTGTAATGATTTCCTTTCAATAGCTATTGAAGCAGTAAGTATGAAAAGATTTGTGCTTGGCCTCGAGAAGGGTCAGCAAGAGTGAAGGCATCAGTGTGACTCCTAAAGGAGAAAGTCAGGAAGAACTCTGTGACCTATTGAATATGGAGGAGGTGATACAGATGTTCTAGGGGTCCAGGGACCCAAAAGTCTACGACCCATTGTGGGTTCTGACTTCTCACAGGAAAGAATTCAGACTGGAGCCAGCATAAAGCAGGGGTGTCCAACCTTTTGGCATTTCTGGACCAGACTGGAAGAAGAAGAGTTGTCTTGGGCCACACACTAAATACATTGCGACATGCAATCACACACAAAAAATCTCATAATGTTTTAAGTAAATTTACAGTTTTGTGTTGGGCCACATTCATAGCCATCCTGGGCTGCGTGTGGCCCGCAGGCCATAGGTTAGACACTGCTGCACAGTTAAAGCGAGAGAGCTAATTAGTGAAGCAGTGATTAATGCAGGCAGAGCCGGTGCCAGTGGGATTTACTTCTTTTATTGAGGCTTATTTACTCAAGGGGTAGGGCATTGAGTAAGGGGAGAAATAGGATTTGTCTGGGAAAGGGGTGGAGACCTCCAAAGAGACCCATTGGCCTTGTTGTGTCCTTAAAGGGGCTTTCTGTTTCAGTCATGGTGGCACAGGGTGTGTGGTTTAGCATGCTATTGTATTACAGTGAGCATGTAGTGAGGCCAGGGGTTACCCAAAGGTGGAAATTAGTCACCATATTGGATTGAGCTGGTCTTCGGCAAGTTTTTTTTTAATTGATTTTAGAGAAGAAGGGGTGGGGGGGGGGAGGCATCGATTTGTTGTTCCACTTACTTACGCATTCATTGGTTGATTCTTATAGGTGCCCTGACCGGTGATAAACCCTACAGCCTTGGCATATCAGGATGATGCTCTAACCACCTTGAGATACCTGGTCTAGGCTTCTTTAGTCTCTAAGCCATAAAAACATTGGGGGTTGGTCTTGCTATTTCCATGATAGTCCTTGTGAGGCAGGATAGTAAGAAGCTAGGAAAATCTCGACTTCCTGGAAGAACTTGAAGTAGGAAATATGGGAGATCATCAGAAATATCCTCTTTTGACGTATCTGTAGAGTACTCCCATTTACTAGACATCTGCTCTTACTCTGCAACGACTCTTTGAGGCTCCCCCAAAGCCCCTTACTTCATCTCTAGCTCAGGATATCTTACGTACATACCCATGTTCCCTTTCTCTCTTAGAACCTCTCCTGCCTGGGGGCCACCCTTTCGTGTAGGCTCAGTTCCCATACACATGTCACAAATGTGGTTATTTTCTCGTATTAAACTGTCTCATCTTTATTTGATCATTGGGCCAGCCAGAAGAATCTTGACTGTGGAGGAAAGTTTCATCATCCCCCCACATTATCTCATGAGTTACGGGGTATGATATTAGCATCTGAGTTATCAGTAAAGTTAGCTGTTAATATGTATTCTATTTCTTGCCCTCCTCCATCTACTGAAAAACAATTGCCAAATTATCTCATCATAAATTAAAGCTAATTGGGTTGCTTAAAAATATTTTTCCTGACTTTCTTTTGTACTTCGTCGTTACAATTTAAACAATGGGTTTAGTGAAAGGAAAAGGCCCAGATTAAATTCAAACCACTGACTTGGGAAGGTCAAAAGTGGTGTAGGCCTGCTCCAGCAGCGTGGCAAGCGTTTGTTGGGCGTGGTGCGGTGAGGCGGGTGGGCGGGGTGAGGGGCGTGGGGAGGTTCCCTGCTCACCTTTCAAACCACACGACTCTTTCGTGAGCCAGGCCGCCGGCGGGGCTACGAGGGCGCAGGGAGTCAGGCTCCGCCCCGCCCTCCTCTGGCTGCCGGTCCACAGCCGCGCGCCGCCGCGGGCCGAGGCTGCAATTGGAGGAGGCCTAGGCAGACTGGCTGCCTTCTTGGAACCTTCTTCCTAGGTGGCGGGGGCGGGGGGACGTCGAGGGGGCGGGCGTTGTTGCGCTCGTTTCGTCTGTGCCCTTGACGTCTCCGCATTGTGCCTGGCGACCATGGCTGTGCTGGGGGCCTTTTTGCGCCGCGGCGCCCAGGGGCGCAACGCCCTGCTTCGGATGCAGATGCTGGTGAGAGTGGCTGGGCCCCGGGTCTCTGCGTGCCGTTTCCCGCCATGGCAGGGCCCGGCCTGCGCGCCGGACGGAGCCGAACCGTAGGCCTCCCGGGACCCCCTGCTCGTGAAAGCTCAATCCCCGACCACGCTCAGAGCCTCGGTGCTGTTACAAAGCGCGTTTCCCTTCCCAGGATTTCTTCTGTAATCGTCATAATCGCTTACTGGTCTGTTTAAGGGGCCATACAGTTTGGCAGATGGAAATACGGGATGGGCTCTGGTCTTGCCACACGGTATCCAAGGCCCATAAAACCATTTCCGTGCTTTTTGAAATAAACATGTCTGCGAACTGGGGTCGAGCGGAGGGAGGAGGACGGGACTGCGAGGGCGGGGGGCGGGGGCGGGGGCGGGGGGGTTTGGTTCCAAGACTTCGGGTGCTTAAGTCCCCTTACATAAAATGGCATAGCATTTCCACATAAGGGCAACCCTTCCTGTATATTTTGTCATCTCTAGAGTACTTATACCTAATACACTGTATATGTTGTGTAAAAAGCTGTTATACTGTATTGTGTAGGGGATAATTACAAGGAAGAAAAGTCTAAATGTTTAGTACAAGTGCAGCCATTAATCATTTTAGGCTTAACTACAGGGTACACGTTAACAGCAATGTAACATTTTTGCCAAATATTTTCGATCCGTGGTTGGTTGGATCCCTAGATGCAGAACCCTTGGATATGGAGGGCCGATTGTACTTGATAAATGAATAAAACTTACCTTCTGGAGTCCAGAGACATGTTTCTACTCTGGCCGTTGTGTTTAGGGAACATAGGAGTCACATCCTTGAAAAAAAGATTTGTTTACCCGAGTATTAAAGCAAGGTCGCTCACACCACAGATTTAGGATCTAACAAAACCTAAGGAGTAGGTAGAAAACATCAGGGTATAGTTGGTGAAGTGTGCGTTTTCCTTTTCGGATGGGAAGATAAACTTTGAAATCCAGCTATTTTGAAAGAGTTTAGATTTGACCCAAGTCACTGGGGACCACAGATATTTTGTTTTTGTCATAATCAGAGGTCAGGGAAGATTGAGGTGGAAGGAAAACTATTGTTTAAGGGTGTGAAGTAACTCGTGTGCTGGTAATAGGTGAGCATTATGCAAGGCCAAATTTGCTGCAGGCCATATTCTCTCGGGGTGACTTGAAACTAGGGTTCTAGGGAGGAAGTTTCCATCTAGTAGGAGTTCTGAATATAGGGAGGATTGGCCATAGAAGACCTCAAAGGGACTAAACATTAGCTGAGCCTTGGGGGCTGCTCTAGTCCTGATTCTGGAGTAAGGCAATTGATTGGTAGAGACTCCTTCCAATTGAGAGAAGATTCCTGAGTAATTTTTCTTTACAAATTTAAAACTTGTGCAAACTTATACAACTTTCACAAGCCTTTCTGCAACTTTCACAAACTTTTTTTTTTTATTTTAATTTATTTTTTCAAATACATTTGTCTCTGCCTGCCCCCACCACTTTCCCTTGCCCCCTCCCTCCTTCCCTCCCTCAGCTCTTCCCCTTTCACAAACTCTTTTATCCAATCAGAAATAACCATCTTGAGAATAACTCACTTTCAGTCCTGGTCCTTCAAAATTGCATCTCCATGCCTTATGCCTTCTATTACTAAAGTTATACAATTTCTTTCCAACGTAATTTGAACTTTTAACTCTTAGAACTTTAATTTCCAACGATGACCAAAAAGTAAGCAACGAGCATTTCTTAGACTGACTTTTATGAACACATAAGGAAGAGGTGTTATAGTCCCATTCAGGAGCCATTGATGGGACCACGGTTTCTCCTCTGGGGTATTGGCTATCAGATAGAGGTAAGTTGTTAGCAAATTTTCTGGCCGCCTTTATTGCTTTCTCCTGCTCAGTATCTGATAGGGTCTTGCCTCAGGACAACCATAACGTCCTTCCAAGTTAACGCATAAGCCAAGGTGAAGTGTCGAAAAATGTCTATTTATATCTGGGTTGTCAGAATAGTTTCCTAAATTGGCTTTAATTTGGCTAAGCTCTACAAGAGAACGGGGTGTGTGGGTTAACTGGGGCTGAATTCTCCCACAGTCTCTACCAGCGGTAAGAGCCTTGCGGGTGGGGAAGTCTTAGGGAGAGAGAGAACAGGGGCTGGTGGTTGGGCTGGGGGCCGCAGATACGGGGGCAGTAAAGAAGGTGGTGGGAGAGTTTTTTCCTAAGTTTCTACAGCTGGAGTAGGCTCTGAAGGGACTGGGAATTAGAGGAAAAGTCATTGGGTGAAGCGGTAGTGGCAGTAAGTTTCCACTTAGGACATAAATCTCCACAACCCCTTAGATAAAAGAATGCCTGTTCATATGGGATTTCGGACCACTCACCAAGACCTTTGCAGAAAAGGTCAAGCTATAAAATTGTATTCTAATTTAAGGTCCCATTGAGTGGCCAAACCTCCCCATCCCATAGTTGATATTGAGGCCAAGCAGTGTTGCAAAAAATGTAAGTCAACTTTTCCTCAAGGTTTGAGGATGAGGCCAGCTGGAAAGGATACATTCTGGAATGGTGTCGGCAGGAACGGATTCTTGGTTTCCCATCTGGAAGGGAGAGAGGTTATGAGGGTAGAGAGCCCAATGTCTTGGAGTCTAACTTGAGGGTTTTGGTGTCCCAAAACTGGGGGATCTGGGCCTCAGCATCCAGAGACCCTGGGGTCTCAAATGGATGTCTCGGGCGAGGATGGTGTGGAGGGCAGAGGCAGATCTGCTTCCCTTCTGAGGGGTTGCTTACCTTTCGCGGGAAGAGCCTTGGCAGCTCCTGTGTACTGGGAGCTACAAAGGCTTGACCATGGGTGGGAACCAAAGAGGCTCAGCCGGGGATCGAGGAGGAAATCATAGAAGCTGAAGGGAAAACAGGAAGAGTGCAGTCGTGCAGAGCCTTGGAAGAGAGTTATAGAGGTGAAGGCTTTGGTCCCATTGTATTAGGCCTGCTTGCTGGAGGCATTTTAGGAGCTGGATTCCTCCTAGAATGTGTAATGCCTGGACAGTGAGTCATTAACCATGTGTCCCTAAAAGATTGTAGCTGTAAATTGTGCTGACTAATCCAGTAACAGTTCTCATAATGGGGAAATACTCTCTAGGACCAACAGTCTGGACTGGCCCAGTCTCGTGGGTCCTCTGGCCTTAAAGAAGATGTCTGAGGAGGAGGGGGATCCCTGTCTCAGTAAACAATGCGAGGGGCAGGTTGCAAACCCGAATTTGTCCCTTCTGCCTCTTGAAGGCACTCAAAGGACAGGTTTGTGCCAACTTGTCTGCCCTTTCAAGGTACTTTAGGAAGTGGGCCTGATTCAAAAAATGTACAGGAGGCTTCTGAGGAGGTCCATGGAAAAGGTCCCTTGTTCCCACATAATATGGGCATGACAGGGCTGAGCCCATTTTGAAATGGGAGTAGAATGCAGGGCTCAGAGCAGACGTGTAGAGTCTAAGAACATGGGATTCCATGTGGTGGACTAATGTTAGGTGGGGCCATAACTGGCCACAGAGTACCAGGCGTTGTCTGTTGACCGCCTCCAGCCAATGGTAGTGTGAGCAATGTTCATAGAGGCAAGGGAGGGGAGGGATAGCGTTGCTATCTGCAGCATAGTATCGAGTTAAAACGCTGTAGTATCCAGTCAAAACGCACGACCTGGAGGAGCCTGGCCATCATTTGGCAAGAGAGCAGATGCAGTAGCCTCCCTGCCTGCTGGATGAGCAGAGAGTGCAGAGGAACAGAGTGGCCAAAAGGCAAAGGAACCCTAGACCTAAAAAGAAAGATGAGGACTTAAGACTGATTGAATGAGAAGACATGGTCCAAGGAAAGGAGCTTAGCAAGGTCAGAATTTTCTGCTGAAGGTTAAAATCTTGCCTCCTCCTCTGGAGAATGAACCCAAGTAGGAGAAGTGCTGCAGGGGTAGGAGTGTAATTGCTTTTACAACATCCCTCGTGGCCTGCACATTTGCTTGCAGCTGCTGGGGGACCTAGCGTGTCTTCCCCCGTCCATGACCGGCCCACCCTTTCACAGGAGTCTTCTAGTGGGGAGCACCCTGGTGGCTTTTATTTATTTATTTTTGGGGAAGGTTTATAGCGTATTTTATTTCTTTTTTGGTTGCAGCTGTCTCCTTCATAACTCACCACTCGTAGGATTCTTTAATAAGACACACTTCTCTGCCATCAGCTCCTGAGGTGTTTTATTCTGTAGTCATTATTTGGATGGAGAACTGATTCTGTCTCTAAGCCTGTGTTCAGGTGCATACTTTGGGGCATGGGCAGCTGGAAGTGTGACAAGAAAACCATTGTGTGACATTTTGTTAGGTCTTTGATATTCAGACTTGTTTTCAGTAAATTATTTTTTCCCGTGTGTAAGAATTTAACGTGCATTGTGTTTCCAGTAGTTCAATATAATTTTATCTAATTCCCAGGGTCAGTTGAAGGGTTGTTGTCCCTTTTAGCCCACCTCCCAAGACTTTTGGAAGAGCTGGAGCCAGCCTCCCTGCCTCAGGTTCTAGTAGATAGAGTTGGCTGTGGAGAGTAACTGGGTGGATGGAGTAGTGGAAGAGCCCATGGGAGCATACTTGCCTTGGGCTGCATGGGAGTGGGCTGCTTCATAAAGGCCCCCTGTGTCACCTTCTTGTTTGCAGCCTTGCGGCTCTAGGCAAGCCAGTGCACTGGCTTGCAGGGCCTGTCTGTAAGAGAAACTTAAGTTTCCAGGGCTTTGGTAGAGGGCAGAGGTTGATAGCATTGAGGTTGAGGATAGTATTCTCTTCATTCATGCTGCCAGACAAAAAGCATTTTCCAAGAACAGCTGCTGTGGAGAGCTGTGACCGTGGCGTTAGCCACTTGCTCTGGAGTATACTTCTTGGTGCAGGCGTGTTCAGGAGTCACCATGTTGGGCTTCAGCAGGGTGCCCTCCAGGTAAACAGGATGGTGGTTCAGGGCCTTGTAGACAGCAGCCAGGACCAGTCTGGATGGATGCGGTTTCTTTAATTCCATAGTTGTGAGGCTTCCGTTCAACTTGATTTCTGACAGCTCTGAGTGATGCTAGTTCTATATTTTAGTTGTAATTTTGATGTGGTTGTGCGAAGAGGTGAGCCATGTCTGCCTACACTGCCATCTTGACTGGGAGTCCCCTGTCGTGGCTATGTATAAGATAGCCACTATATTGTATATAGTGACTATATATACTTACGGTATCTCTCTTACAGTTCTTACCAAATTAGGGATTTGTACAGGGATATGTACAGATAGCTTTAACATTTCTCCTTGATAAGATTATAATGCTGCTTGAGTACAGGGACCATATCTTACAGATCTCAAATTCCCCATAATGCCTTCTATAAGGTAAATGATCTCAGCATGTTTATTGATCAAGTGAAGGATCAAATAATATTATGTATGACAGTCGCCTCTCCCTCACAAAGACCATAACGGCATCTCTTCAGAATAGGGGCTCTACTGAATATTGCCATACTTTTCAATCAAATCAGGCCTAAATTACTTATTTCTTATAGCAAAGTTATGTGAACTTTCAACATAAAAGTGACCTTTTTCATCAAATTAACATTGGAAAAAAGATTACCTTAAGTAAATTCTGTTCTTCCACTACGTAGCAAAACATTCTGTCTTTCAGCTGCCATTTCATGATCTATTCTCATGTGAACACTTTATAAAAATCAATTTTGTGGGGATACCTTGTGGTTATCTCTGCTTATAACTAGTATTTCTCAAATATACCTACCTTTTGTCTATGCTTTTTAATTTATTATTTGCATTTAGTCAGGACAAAGCTTCTTTAATCTGTGAAAAGCTAAGTTCTTTGGTTAAAGTTTTTAGATGTTTGTATACTTGTTTTATTACTCTGTGAGATATTTTTGTGCATAATCATCAACATGATGAAGTTCTAAATATGAGTTGTTATGTTTTATTAGTTAGGCTTTTTTTCCCCCAAAAGATTTTATTTCTTTTTAGAGAGTGGGGAAGGGAGAGAAGCGTTGATGTGTGAGGGAAACATTGATTGGTTGTCCCTCACACGTCCCCCAACCAGGAGCCTGGCCCACCACACGGGCATGTGTCTTGAGCAGGAATCAAACAAGTGACCTTTTGGTTCACAGGCTGGTGCTCAGTCCCCTGAGCCACACCAGCCAGGGCCGAATAGTTATACTCTCTGACCTCTGAGGACGAAACATTTTCTTTGTTCTTTGTCCTATAAATTGTCCGTCTTCAGATTAATTAGGTCTCTGAACTGTAACCTGCATTTTTAGAATTTGTTCTGGTTGGCATTTGTTCCTAAGAACAATGTGGGAGAAACTGAGAGTAGGGGCAATATATTTACTCTTTTCATTCTTAAAAAGGAATTTATCTGGTAACATAGACCACATTTATGTGAGGTGTGTTTTCCTTGTATAAATTGGAGACAATTTTTAGGAGTGGATGGGGAGAAATAGCAAGTTTTACTTAAACCTCTTTTTAAGTCATGAGGCTGTTTTCCTATAGTACTTTTAAATTGTTTGATTTAGAACTTAAAGATTTAACTTAAATCTACATTAGCAATTTTAAGATAAATTTACATTTTCAAAGAATAGTCAGAAGAGTATATTACAAAGTAATTTTTTCCTGTTACACTGATACATGCTAACTAGAAAACTTGGAAGTAAAAGTATAAAGAAGCAGAGAAAGCACCATAACCTCATCACTGAGAAGTATAAAATGACATACATTAATATTTTTTACATCATAACATTACAAATATTTATATTACAGGAAATAAATGTGGAGCGAAGTTATGTATCAAAATCCACTTTAAATGTAAGTATACATTTAAATTGTGCTTTAATTAAAGAATTGAAAGGAAATATGGTTAATAAAAATGTATATTTTTATGATTTGTGTATATGAAAGGGTCAGCTCAGGATGATGCAAAGGTTAGAAATAGCTAATTGTTGAAATTCTAATTCCTAAGTTACTATAAAAATTTTAATTTAGTGTCCTGCTTAATTTGCTTCTTTCTCTTTGTCTACTGTAAAAACACCCCCTCAAAAACTGGGCAAAATTCTTCTCTTACTCTCAGGGACCCTCATTATATTGTATGTGACACATTCCAGAGGTCCCTTAAAGATACGAGTAAGAAGGGACTGAACCAGGCTGGGTATTGGGCAGGAAGGTGTCACCTGATCACCTAGGGCTTTGTGAAGGAGTTGTCTCTTTGTTTCAGGAGGGTCCCTAAAATGACTTAGTAATAGGCTTCTACCAAGAATCTAGGGAACAATGACCTTATTTATTTATGAATTTAAAATGGGAATGTGGAAGACAAGTGTAAGGAAAGAATTGTTGGAATAGCGTTTTATAATATTCAAGAGCTTTTGTCTATTTTTCTTATATTTCATATGAATATTATCTTATTAATCATTTAAGGGCTTTGTTCCCGTTGCGGCATGGGCCTATGGGCGTTGATTACTAGTCCAGAGTTCCCTTCAGTAAGGAAGCCCTTTAGTTAGGGTTGTTTCTTATGCAGTTAACAAGGATAAAGTTAACATCTCTTAAATTTTGACTGAGGAGTAGAACTGAAATTTAAGCTTCTCATTTCAAACCCCCTGTGGAGAATTGAGAAGGATCAATGCTGGTTTGGAGTGGGTTTGTCTTAGATTTTCTATTAGATCTTAAGTCATTAAGTGCCAGCATTAAATGGATTTGTTTTACTGCTTTCAAATATTGATATTATTTTAATCTGTGATGAGTAATTAATCATTCATAAAAAGCCTTTTTATTATTTAATAAAATATGATTTGGGTAAAATATTTAAATATAATAATTTTTCTTGTCTTCTGTCTTACCAGGAAGTGGTCATAGCAAGTGCCACAAGAACACCTATTGGATCCTTTCTAGGCAGCCTTTCTTCCCTGCCAGCCACTAAGCTTGGTTCCATCGCCATTCAGGGAGCCATTGAAAAGGCGGGTCAGTAGTCGCTTTGCTTTTTGTGTTAAGTGGGCTGTGATTCAATGGAACAGATATTTATTTTGCATTTACTATATACATAACACTTAGAAATGAATTCCCTTTTTTAAAATTTATTATTTTTATTTTTTCTCTATTTAAAAAAAATTTTTTTATTGTCCAAGCACATCTGTCTCCATTTTCCCGCTACCACTTCCCCCTGCCTCATACCCCCCCACCCCCCACCCTCAATCCTTCCCCACTTTGGCTTTGTCCATGGGGCCTTTATACATGTTCCTTGGCTTGACCCTTCCCCTTCTTTTCCCCGTGACCCACCTCCCTCCTCCCCTCTGGTTACTGTCTGTTTGTTTTTTCTTTCAGTGTTGCTGGTTATATTTTTCTTGCTTGTTTGTTTTATTGATTAGGTTCTGCTTATAGGTGACATCGAATGGTATTTGTTTTTACTCTCTGGTTTTTTCACTTAGCATAATGCTCTCCAATTCCATCCATGCTGTCGCAAAGGGTAGGAGTTCCTTCTTTCTTTCTGTTGCATAGTATTCCATTGTGTAAATGTACCATCATTTTTTGATCCACTCATTCATTGATGGGCACTTAGGTTGCTTCCAGTACTTGGCTATTGTAAATTGTGCTGCTATGAACATTGGAGTGGAAATGAATTCCTTTTTAAAGAAGTCCTTGCACTATAGAGTTAGTAATGAAACTCAAAAACTGACAAGAAGAAGCAATAATTCCTGCTATATAATGTCGTGTCCCTTACTAGGTAATCACTAATTATTAAATTGAAGAAAATATGGAAGTGCCTCTTTGATTTTTTTTAAAGGGATACCAAAAGAAGAGGTGAAAGAAGCATACATGGGTAATGTTCTACAAGGAGGTGAAGGACAGGCCCCTACAAGGCAAGCGGTACTGGGTGCAGGTACTAGGAATACATTCTTGCTTTTATACTTAAAATGTCTGATGTGGAAAAATGAAGTTCATTTCAGCTTAAATAAAGTGTTAAATGAATAATGTAATTTAACATTTATAGACTTATTGGGAGAAGTAATGTCGTTTCAGATTATAATTTAATATACTTTGTTAGTTTTAACTCTACAGTTATGTTTAAAGTTATCTTTGTTTTTCAGAAGTATGACATAATGTATTGGTTTTAGGCTTACCTATTTCTACTCCATGTACCACTATAAACAAAGTTTGTGCCTCAGGAATGAAAGCCATCATGATGGCCTCGCAGAATCTTATGTGTGGACATCAGGTAAGAAGCACCTTCTTTTCTATTTCATAATTAAAATAACATGCACTGTTAAAAAGTACTAAAAATCGAAGCGCATTCATGCTTTAGAAGTGCTCATAATTACAGTTGCTGGGTTTCATACATGCAGGAATGTCTAGATGTGCTAATTTCCTTTGAAGCAGAGGTCAAAATGACAGCTAAGTATTTTGTGTAAGAAGGAGTCTGCAGCCCTGGCCTGTGTGGCTCAGTTGGCTGGAGCATTATCCCGACACCAAAAGGTTGGGGGTTTATTCCTGGTCAGGGCACATACCTAGGTTGCAGGTTGAGTCCCTGGTTGGGGCATGAATTGGAGGCAACCAATTGATGTTTCTCTCTCGTATCAATGTTCCTCTCCTCTCTCTAAAATCAGTAACATATTTAAAAAAATTTTTTTACGTAGTTTTCAGCCAAGATATTTTAGTCGTCAGGTGATTCTTACAGACTTTCTCTGAGATTTTTGGTAAATGCAAACATAAATTTTGTATTTACCAAAGTAAGAGTTTTCATCATACATGAGAATAAGGTTTCTGACCCTGGGAATAAAATAATTGATGGAGCCCAGAATTGATGACTAATTTGTAGCTCCCATGTGCCTGGGTTCAGTTGTTAAACTGTGCAGACTTTCTATTGGCCTTGCTGATTTAGATCTTGTCTTTACTCAGATCACGCAAGAGATTGCAGTATATGCTGTGGTGTTAGAAGACTAGACCTAGATTCATAGAACTAAGGCTTCAGTAGATCTAAGCCCTTCTTTCTTCAGTTGAGACATTGATGTGAGGTTGAGATGACCACAAACACAAAGTTAGAGGTTGGAACTAGAAAAAAGATGTCTCTATCACTATTTAGTGTATTCTAGCTTATGAGGACATACCATGGCAGGGTAAAAATCAATTGAGGTGTTTGCAGATTGTTTCTTACATATACAAGAACCGCAGTTATGTGTACCATTGATGGTATTCCTCTGTTGCTTTGTTTCCAGTTGTAAGACAGGCCAAAGAGAGAAAAATTGTGGTATCTGAGAGAGTGTATCAGAAATTTTGTTATATATGCACATGCTAAAATCTGATGGTATAGAGAAGTATAAAATGAAAAATAATTCTTTCTTCTCACCCTCCTCTGAGTCTCTGACTTACTCACCACTCATGTATTCTGACACCTAAGAGCAGGGGAAGGGATTGAAAAGAACACATTGGTTATTACCGAATAGCCATGGGGATTTAAAGTACAGCATAGGGAATATAGTCAGTAATAGTCTAGTAACTATGTATGGTGTCAGATCTGTGCGAGATCGATTGGGATGATTACTTAGTAGATGGTATAATGTCTAATCACTGGGGTATACACCTGAAACTAATATAATAGTGTATGTCAACTGTAGTTGAAAATTAAAAATGATTCAAAAAACAGGAAGCTTTGGGCAAGTTGCTTAAACTCTGTGCCCCACATAACATCTTGGGGATTTTTCTATATCAGCACAGAAGATAGCATTCTATTGAACTGAACAACTGTATTTTATGGGTCCTTATTAAGTGAACATGTAGGCTGTCTTCAGTTCTTCACTATGTTAAATAAAGCTGCAGGGAGTATCTCTATACATATATCTTTGTGTTCTTATAAGTACTTGGATCATCTCCACTGAGGCAGTACATTGTAGTGGTTAAGAACACAAAATATGGTCCCTGGTGGGAATATGCTCAGTTGGTTGAAGTGTTGTCCAGACACGCCATGGTTGTGGGTTTGATGCCTGGTCAGGGCACATGCAGGAGTCAACCAATGAATGAATAAATAAGTGGAACAACAAATCAATGTTTTTTCTCTCCCTTAATCCCTCTCCCTCTCCTATCAGTAAAAAATAATTTTATAGAAAGAACACAAAGTCAGACTGATTTCAAATTTTACTTCTATCTTGTATTAGCTCAAAACTTACTGTATGACATTCACTGGAGATCTGTCAATAAAACATTAAAAAAATCTCATCATGTGCAAGTCTAATGAAAACATTCCTAAGAGGAAAATTTTTGAGTCAGAAGTTTTCAAAATTTTGATATTTTCAAATGCTTTTCGTAAAAGTTGAACTAGTTATACACTTTCCAAAGTTTGTGAGAGCTTGTTTGCCTATGTAAAAGGTAACACAGACATTGTATGTTACCAAACCCTGGTGGAACCAGTGGGAGTTAGGTGGTAATGACATTGTTCGGATGTTCCAAAACCTCCGATGCCTAAGAGTTTTGTCTCAGTTGATTTATTGTGGTTCTATACCAAATGCTGTTTGTGCCACATTAAAATGCTTTCAGTTACTATTATTTGATTCATATGTGCATGTATATAATTATCTGACTTGTAGGTGTATTAGGAATTCCCTTATTTTGAATAATTTTCTGATTTTGGAAAATGATAAATTTTACTTTCCTTTTTAAATTATAGTTGACATTCAATATTATTTTATATTAATATCAGGTGTATAGCACATAATATGAAGCGATCTCCCCAGTAAGTTTAGCAACAGTCTGGTACCATGCATAATTATTATAATATCATTGACTATGTTGCCTATGTTGTATTTTACATCACAGTGACTGTTCTGTAACTACCAGTTTGTACTTCTTAATCCCTTCACCTTTTCTTTTATATTTTTTTCTTTTTATTTTTTTAGGGACAGAGGGAGAGGGAAAGGGAGGGAGGCAGGGAGGGAAAGACAGAGAGAGGTTTATTTTTCCACTTATTTGTGCATTCATTTGTTGATTCTTGTATGTGCCCTGACTGGGGGTTAAACCCACAACTTCGATGTATCAGAACGATGCTCTAACCAGCTGAGCTACCTGGCCAGGGCTGCTTCTGTTTTGTTTGTTCATTTATTTTGTTCTTCAGATTCCACATACAAATGAAATCATATAGTATTTGTCTCTGTCTTGATTTAGTCCACATGGCATAATACCATCTAGGTCTATCCATGTTGTTACAAATGGTAAGATTTCTTTCTTCTTTCTGGCTGAGAAATATTCCATTGTATATATGTACCACATTTTCTTTATGATGCATTTTATTTTATATTGAAGAATAATTGATACCTTATTTTCTGTCACCTACTGCCATCATCCCAGAAAATATTCAGTATTTCAGGATAACTGAATAAAACATACATGAGAATTAATTGAGAAATCTCAGTATTTCAAAATAAAATATTTAGGTTTCTTCGGTATAGAACTTGTTTCTCCTTATTCCTAATTAAAAGCTGTGAGAAAATGATGTTTGCTTTAAATTACCCCTTTGAAGTAAACAAACTTCTTTTGTTGATTTGTAATAACAGGTTACTTGATTAATATTTAGTAAACTTCTATATATGCCAGGCACCAAAGACATGAAAATAGATTTGACAGCGTTTCTGGGTTCAGAGGAGCTTAGTTTATTGATTTTTATTTTATTTTTTTTTTAGAGAGAGAGGAAGGGTTGCAGGAGGAAAGAGAGAGAGAAACATCAATTTGTTGTCCTACTTACTTCTGCAGTCATTGGTTGCTTATTGTGCCCTGACGTGAGGTTGAACCTACACCCTTGGTGTATTGGGACAACTCTCTAACCAACTAGCTACCTGGACAGGGGCTGTAGCACAGCTTTTTTATCCATTCGGCTATTGATCAGCACTGGGGTTGCTTCCATTTCTTGGCTGTTGTAGATAACCCTGCAATGAAAAAAGGGGTGCATATATTGTTTCAAATTGGTGTTTTAGGTTTCTTCAGATATATTCCCAGAAGTGGAGTCACTAGGTGACAAGGCAGTTCCACTTTTTATTCAAGGCAGTTCCATTTTTAATTTTTTGAAGATCTTCTGTACCAGGTTTTCCATAATGGCTGTGCAAATCTACATTCCCACCAACGTTGCTCGAGGGTTCCATTTCTCCACATCCTGGCCAACATTTGTCATTGTGGATTTATGATGATAGCCATTCCATCATCAGAATAAGTAGGTGTGAGGTGAAATCTCATTGTGTTTTTAATTTGCATTTCTCTGATGATTATGGACGTTGAGCATCTTTTTGTATGTCTGTGGGCCATATGTATGTCCTCTTTAGAGAAGTGTCTGTTCAGGTCCTCTGGACACTTTTAAATTGGATTGTTTTGAGTGTGTGTGTTTGTGTTGAATTGTATTAGTTCTTTATAAATTTGGGTATTAACTCCTTATCAGATGTATTCTTGGAGAATATCTTCCTCTATTCAGTGGGTTGTTTTTTTAATTTTGTTGATGGTTTCCTTTGCTGAACAAAGACTTTTTGGTTTGATGTAGTTGCATTTGTTTATTTTTTCTTTTGTTTCCTTTCCCTGAGGAGATATATCAGAAAAAATGTTGATTAGAGAAATGTCTGAGATTTTACTGCCTGTGCTTTTCTTTTAGGAGTTTTGTGGTTTTGAGTCTTACATTTAAGTCCCTAATTCATTTTGAGTTTTATTCTTGTATATGATGTAAGAAGGTGGTCTGATTTCATCTTTTTTACATCTATCTGTCCAATATCCTAACACAATTTATTGAATAGACCCTCTTTACCTCACTGTATGCTTTTGCCTCTTTTGTCAAATATTAATAGAGCATATAAGCATGGGTTTATTTCTGGGCTATTTCGTTTCATTCTCTTTTTGGTCTTTTTTATGCCACTACCATGATGTTTTGAGATTTTATTTTTTAGAGAGAAGGGAAGGGTCGGAGAAAAGGAGAGAAACATCGATGGTTGCCTCTCATACACCCCCAACCTGGGACTTGGCCTACAACCCAGGCATGTGCTCTGACTGGGAATTGAACCGGCAACCGTTTGGTTTGTGGGATGACACCCCACCCACTGAACCACACCAGTCAGGGCACCATGCTGTTTGGATTTCTCTGGACTTGTAGTTTGATATCAAGTAGCATGATACCTCCAATTTTATTCTTGTTTTCTCAAGATTGTCGTGGCTGTTGGGGTCTTTTGTGGTTCCATTTCAATTTTTCAATTATGTTCCAGTTCGGTGAAATATACCATTGGTATTTTGATAAGGAATTGTGTTGAAGCGATACATTGTTTTGGGTAGTATGGACATTTTAATGATGTTTATTTTTTCTCTCCATAAACATGATATCTATACTTCCATTTACTTTTATCTTCTTCAATGTCTTAAAATTTTCTAAGTACAGATCTTTTATCTCCTTGAATAACTATTCCTAGGTATTTTATTTTATTTTTGAATGAGATTGTTTTCTTAGTTTCCCTTTCTGATTATTCATTGTTGGTATATACAACTGATTTCCAGATATTTTTTGTATCCTGCTACTTTCCTGAATTCATTTATCAGTTATAACAGGTTTTTGGTGTTATCATTAGGCTTCTGAATAAACTATATCATGTAATTTCCAAATAATGACAGTTTTACTTCTTCCTTTCCAATGTGGATACTTTATATTTTTCTTCTTATCTGATTGCTGTGGCTCTGACTTCCAGTACTGTGTTGAATAAGAGAGGTGGAAGTGGATAGCCCTGTCTTGTTCCTGATCCTAAGGTAAATGTTGTAGTTTTTGCCCCCTGAGTATGATGTTACCTGTGGATTTGTCATATACAGGTCTTATTTTGTTGATATATGTTCCCGCCATTCCCACTTTGCTGAGAGTTTTTATCATAAATGGGTGCTAAGTCAGAGGTGTCCAACCTTTTGGCATCTCTGGACCGCACAGGAAGAATTTCCTTTGGCCACACATTAAATACACTGAGACACATAATCACAAAAACATCTCAGTGTTTTAAGTAAATTTACGATTTCGTATTGGGCCACATTCATAGCCATCCTGGGCCTCATGCAGCCCATGGGCCGTGGGTTGGACATCCCTAATTGATATGATCATATTATTTTTATCCTTCATTTTGTTTATGTGATGTATCATGTTTGTTGCTTTGCAGGTATTGTACCAACCTTGCATCCCTGGAATAAATCCCACTGGTTCATGGTCTGTGATCTTTTGAATGTATTGTTGGATTTTGTTTGCTAATATTTTGTTGAGAATTTTTGCATCTATGTTCATCAGTGATATTGGCCTATAATTTTCCTTGTAGCATCTTTATCTGGTTTTAGAATTAGGGTAATGCTGGCCTCTTAAAATAAGCTTAGGTGTATTTCCTCCTCTTGAAATTTTTGGAATAGTTTGAGAAGTATAGGTTTTAGTTCTTCTTGGAATATTTGACAGAATTCCCCTGTGAAGCAAGCTATTCGGTCCAGGACTTTCGTTTGTTGGGAGTTTGTTGATTACTGCTTCAATTTCAGTAGTTGTTACTGCTTCAGTTTCATTAGTTGTAATCATTCTGTTCAGATTTTCTGGTTTTTTTTAATTCAGTTTTGGAAGATTGTATGTTCCTAGGAATTTATCCTTTTCTTTCGTATTGTCCTAGTTGTTGGCATATAACTGTTAGTAAAATTTCCTTATAATCATTTGTATTTCGGTGATATCAGTTGTTACTTCTCCTCTTTCATTTTTGATTTTTGTTTGGGTCCTCTTTTTTTTTTTCCTTTTTAAAATCCTCACCCAAGTATATGCCTATTGATTATAGAGAAATAGAGGAAGGGGGAGACATAGAGACAGAGAGAGAGACAGAGAAGAGAAGAAGAGGAGGAGGAGGAGGAACAGGAGGAAGGGAAGAGGAGAGGAGAGAGAAACATTAATATGTTGTCTGCCATCTGCGCCCTGACCATGTGCAACCCAAGTGGGCAGCACACCCACACACAGGCGCGGGCCCCGCTCTGGGGATCAAACCGCAACCTGCTGGTGCATGGGGTGACAGTCAATCCCCCTGAGCCGCTAGGCCAGGGCTTTTTTTATTTTTGTATTTATTTTTTATTTTTAGAGCAAGGGGATGGGAGGGAGAAAAGGAGGGAGACAGTCATTGATGTGCATAAGAAATATTGATTGGTTGCCTCTTCCATGCCCCCAACTGTGGACTGAACCCGCCACCCAGGCATGTGCCCTGGCTGTCAATGAAACTGACGACCTTTTGGTTTGTGGGAAGGTGCCCAGCACATTGAGCCACATTAATGAGAGAATTCTTTTTTAAAGAGATTTTAAGGGCTCTTTTTTTCTTGATGGTATAAGGCTTATCAATCTTGTTTAGCTTTTCATAGAACCAGGTCTTGGTTTCATTGGTCTTTTATATATTTTTTTAGCTTTTATATCATTTATTCCCATTCTGGTCTTTGTTAATTTTCTTCTAATCACTTTGGGCTTGCTTCCCCCCCCCCCTTATTCCTTTAGGTATAAGGATAGTGTGTTTGAGATTCTTATTTCTTGACATAGTTTCACTGTGTCCCATAGATTTTGGGTAGTTGTGTTCCCATTTTCATTTGTTTCAAGGTGTGATTTGATTTCTTCCTCCATCTCATTGTTAACCCATTCATTGTTTAGTAACCTGTTATTTAGCCTCCATGTGTTTGTGTACTTTTCAGTTTTTTTTCTTGTAATTGATTAGTAGTTTCATACAGTTGTGGTTAAAGAAGATTCTTGATATGATTTTAGTTTTTTAAAAATTTTTTAAGACTTGTTTTGTGTTCTAACATGTGGTCTCTCCTCGATAATGTTCCATGTGCATCTGAACAGAATGTATATTCTGCTGCTTTGGAGCAAAATGCTCTGAAAATGTTAATTAAATCCATTTGTTCTAATATGTTATTTAAGGCTGCTCGTTTCTTGTGATTTTGTTTTGAAGATCTATCCATTGTTGTCAGTGGGGTATTAAAATCCCCTACAGTGAATGTACTACTGTTGATCTCTTTACATCCATGAAGATATGCTTTATATATTAAGATGCTCCTATGTTGGGTGCATAAATATTTACGTATCCTTTTGTTGGACTGATCCATTTATTATTATATAGTGTCCTTGTCTCTTATTATAGCATTGGTTTTAAATTCTCTTTTTTGTAAGTATAGCTACTCCAGCTTCTTAAAATTTTCCACTTGCATGAAATAGCTTCTTCCATCCCTTTCCTTTCAGTCTGTGTGTGTCTTTCATCCTTAGGTGGATCTCTTGGGGACAACATACATATGGTCTTATTTTCTTATCCATTCAGCTTCGCTATGTCTTTTGATTGGAGCATTTAAGCCATTTACATTTAAAGTTATTATTGATAGGTATGTATGTATGTGTTGCTATTTTATTCCTTGTAACTGTGTTTTTTTCTTTATTTTTCTTAAAGAAGTCCCTTTAACATTCGTTGTAATACTGGTTGGTGGTAATGAACTCCTTTGGCTTTTTGTTTGGGAAGCTCCTAATATGTCCTTCAATTCTAAATGATAGCTTTGTTTGGTGTCTTGGTTGTAGGTCTTTGCTTTCTATCACTCTGAATATTTTGTGCCAGTCCCTTGTGATCTGAAATGTTTCTGTTGAGAAATTAGCTGACATTCTTATAGGTGCTCCCTTGTAGATTAATTAATGTCTTTCTCTTGTTGCTTTAAAATTCTTTGTCTTTAAGCTTTGGCATTTTATTTGGTGTGGATCTCTTTGGGTTCATGTTGTTTGGGACTTTTTATGCTTCCTGGACTTATCTTATTCCTTCACCAGATGAGGGATGTTTTTAGTTATTGTTTTTTTAATAGGTTCTCAACATCTTGCTCTCTCTTTTTCTCCTGTGGTTCATGTGTTTACCCTTCATTTGCGCCAAAGGTCCCTTATACTGGCCTCATTTTTTAAAAAATTCATTTTTTGCCCTGACCAGTGTGGCTTAGTTAGTTGGGTATCAGTCCTACAGAGTGAAGGCCTGATTGATCCCAGTCAGGACACAGGCCTGGGTTGCCGGTTTGGTCCCTGTCAAGGCGCATGCAGCAGGTGACTAATCAATGTTTCTCTCTCACATCAATGTTTCTCTCCCTCTCTTTTCCCTCTTCCCTTCTCTCTAAAAATAATTAATAAATTCTTTTAAAAATTTCTTTTTTCTAAAGAACAAACTGAACAAGCAGAACAGAGACTCAGATAGGGAGCAAGCTGACAGCTCTGTTGGGGGGTTGGGTGTGGAGGGATTGAGCAAAAAAGAAAAAGGACTCATGGACATAAGCTACTGTGTGGTTATTGTGGGGCTGAGGGGGTGGGTGGAGGTGGAAGAGGGTATAAGGGGGAAAATGCAATAAAAAATAGAACTATTAAAAAATTCTTTTCTTTGCTGCTTTGATTGGGTGTTTTCTGCTACCTTGTCTCCCAAATCACTGATTTGATCCTCTGCTTCATCTAATGTAACGGTGATTCCCTCTAAAGTCTTCTTCATTTCTGATACTGTATTTTTTATTTCTGGCTGGTTCTTTTTTATGGTTTCTATCTCCTTTTTATGCTGCTGAAGTTCTCACTAAATTCACTGAGCATCCTTAGAACCATATATATGAACTCTATACCTGGTAGATTGCCTGCCTCCATTTCATATATTTCTTTATCTGAAGATTTCGCCTGTTCTTTCATTTGGGGCATGTTTGTCTCCCTGTTTTGGCTGCCTCCTTGTTTGTTTCTGTATATTAGGTAGATCTACCATCTCCCAGTCTCAGTATGGTGGCCTCATGTAGTAGACATCCTGTGGGACTCAGTGGTGCAGTCTCCCTGATCACTGAGCTGGGTGCTCTCCAGGAATGTCACTTGTGTGGGTTATGTGAGCTTCCTATTGTAGTTGTCTTTTTTGGAGGCCTAAAAAACATTTATTTCTCATGGTTTTGTAGGCAGAAAAGTACTAGGTCAGTGTGCCAGCAAATTCAGTTCTGGTGAGGGCTTATGTCGTGGTTTGTAGATGGCTGTCTTCTTGCTGTATCCTCACATGGCAGGGTATCTGTAACTGAGTCTTGATTTTTGTTGGCTTGTCCAGTTGTGGGGCCAACCCTCAGGATGGCTGATTGTGAGGACTGGCTCTTACCACAGTGTATGAGCTGCTGAGTGGGTGCTGACCACGTGAAGTGAGATTTGCCTCAATACGGTCTGGTGCATGCAAAGATCTCCTTTTGGATGTGCTGCTTGTGGAAATACTTGAGTCCTACCCTGATGTCTGAAGCCCACCACTGGGTGTGTTGGTTCTGGGACCTCTTGGGCGACATTCTTGCACAGGTCAGTGTCACACTTCGCCTGTGACTGGGTCTGGGCAATCTCTGTGGAGCTAGAAAGCGATCCACAGTTTGTGGCTGCCTTTGCTGGGGTTGGGTGTATGTGAGAAGAGACCAACCTCTACACCAAGCCCAGTTTAGACCAGCACCGAGCCTGGGGGAAGGTCAGCGAAAGGCCCAAGGCACCCCGAGATCTGCCTCGCTTGCCTCTGCCTGTTAGGCTGTCACTGGAAGTCTCTGGCTGTATGCAAGTTGTGTGAGGTGGGTTCTCAGTGAAATACCAGGTAGGTATTTAGTCATGATTACCTGATACAGATTCAAACTTGGGTGTCAGTGCTGGATCTGAGGCCACTCAGCAAAATTCCTGAGGTACACCAAGATTAGCTGCCACCTGCCAGGTGCCCACAGACCTTTGCAGTGCAGCAGGGCCTCAGGCAGTCATCAGGGTGAGGCCAGCAGGGTTTATCAGGCCCAACCAGACCAAGATCTGGCCATGTGGAAAGGGTTCTGTACCAGACTGGCGTGCTAGGAAAAGACAGCCCCTGCCCTAGAGCCACACTACTCAGTCTTGACACCCTGAGTCTGCCTGGACCTGTATACCATGTCTCTAGTCAGCTGACTTCTGTCCAGAACATGAGCTTGGGAGGGTGGGACCACAGGGAGTCGGAAGTGTGGGGCTCTATTGCGTTGATACTGTATGGAGGGTAGTACTCTCCCCCCCTCAAAAGATGGCATTAGTGGGCAGTGAGGGTGAGGGACTCAGCGCAGCGACCCTGGTGGTGGTTCTTTCAGCTATATTAAGCCACACCACTCATTCTCTCTTCACATGAGTCTGTTCTGCTCCAAGGTGCCTTTCCTCCACTAAAGCCCAGGGTGAGTGGCTACTAAAGAGATTTTGTGCGTTTTCAAGAGGTTTCCTAGGTTTCTAGCTGACTCCTCTCTCTCCCTGGCAGCCAGAATCCCTGCAGATTTTCACAGCCGTATGTTGTGTGGGCTGTGCCTGAATCCTCTGGTGCTCTGGGGATTCTCAGCTGCCACATATGCAAGTGGGCTCAGCCCTTTTCGTGTCTCTGCCTGTCCTACCAGTCTTGATTTGGCTTCTTCTGTAAATCCCTGGTTTTAAGACTTCTGTTCAGCTAGTCTTCAGTTGGTTACTCAAGTTGATTGTTCTATATTTATATCTAGTTGTAATTGAAGTTTGGTCCTGGACGGAGAGGAGTATAACTTCTTTGTACTCTGCTGCTATCTTAAATCCTCTCTGATTCTAATCTTAGTATCATTACACATTTTAGACCATTTCCTTTTATCAGGGTCAAGCAGGTACTTCCTGTGTTCACCATATAACATCTTTAATAAAGTCCATGTAAATAACTTGTTTGTTGTAGCTGTGTAATGGGTTTTCAACTACTATCTAAACTGACATTGTTTTTTCTTTGTGTGTGTCGCTGATCAGGATGTGATGGTGGCAGGTGGGATGGAGAGCATGTCCAATGTTCCCTATGTAATGAACAGAGGAGCAACACCATTCGGTGGGGTAAAGCTTGAAGATTTAATCATCAAAGATGGGCTAACTGATGTCTACAATAAAATTCATATGGTAGTTACTGCTTTTTACTACTGAAATGCCATGTAGTATATAATACTGCTTGTTTTTTAAAATGTATGTATTTTAGAAGGTGAACTGAAGGATGGGCTCTATAAATGTTAATTTTAGCCATTCACTTTAGGAAAACATTTTTATATGCTCGGCTTGGCTTAATTATTGACTAAATTACCACACAATGGAATTACTTGTAGTAATGTATCCTGTAACTATTTAATTATTTGCCATTGGAAAAGCAATGTGTGGTCTAATTCAAATATTTGAAGATGAGACATGAGTGAAAAGTTATCTAGTACAAAAGGGCATATTTTAAGAAACTAAATTTAACTGCTATTTTATGTTATCCAGAGGTAATAGATATTTTATAAGTTATACCAAATTAATTAGCTTTTAAAAATTCCAACTTTTATCAGGGCAATTGTGCTGAGAATACTGCAAAGAAGCTGAATATTCCACGGGAAGAACAGGATACTTATGCTATTAGCTCCTACACCAGAAGCAAAGCAGCATGGGAAGCTGGAAAGTTTGGAAAAGAAGTTATTCCTGTCACAATCACAGCAAAAGGTAGAGGGATAATGTTCCAAAATAGATTTTATTTTTTAGTAGACTTTACATGTTGGTAAGTTTTTTATGTTTAAGTTTTCAATTAGTACGTTTTCATCTTTTTCATTTTAACTGAGGACACTGGTGCTTCTCTTTAATTAAGGGAAATGTTACCAGATAATATAATTCAATCCAACCTAATATAAGTGACAGACAACACATTGGCTTATGTGAAAAAGAATTATTAGAAGGCTTCTGGGATTACCTCCTAGAACTAACAGGTATATGGCAGCAACCAGTTAGCTCATGAAGTTTTAGTGACTTGACCTGGGAATACAGCACCAACAGGACATGCTCTCTTGGCTTCTCAGTGCTGCGTGCTTTTATGCTTAATTTGCTCAGGCTTCCTAAGTTTCTGCCTTTATCTCTCTTCACGTGTATAAACCTCAAAGGGACCACCTGAGCAACTCCGGGTGAATAAATCCACAGTAAAAGCTCATTAAGCTGGTTTAGGTTACATTTCCATTCTAGGAATGATTACTGTGCACAGAATGATGGAATACTAAGACATATACAGCCTAGGTAGGACTTCTACCCCTGGGAATAGGAGAGTGGGATCCATGTTCAAGGAAGGAGGGGGAGAGAGAAGATTGGGATGTGGCTGAATAGATTTAAATTGTGTTAAGCTACTTATTAACCTTTAAGACAGTAATGGATTATAGATGGTAGATTCTACAGGCACATAAAAGAGGCACAGACTACCAGGCACCTTCTGCAACAGTTTCTTACTGAAGGACTAATTGTTAACTGATGATTACTTAACTTAAAAGATTTTTGGCCCAGGCTGGGTTGCTCGGTTGGTTAGAGCATCATCCCAGTACATCGAAGTTGTGTGTTTGATCCCCAGTCAGGGCACATACAAGAATAATCCAGTGAATGAAGAAATGAGTGGAACAACAAATCAGTGTTTCTCTTCCCCACTTCCTCTCTCTAGAAACATTTTTAAAAAATTTAAAAAAGATTTGTGTTTTAGGTAAACCAGATGTAGTGGTGAAAGAAGATGAAGAATATAAACGTGTTGATTTTAGCAAAATTCCAAAGCTGAAGACCGTCTTCCAAAAAGAAAATGGTTAGTATTAAGACATGAAGCATAAGAAAAAAATTGGAGTCCTTACTACTACATCATAAGGATTTTTAAAAAGTAATTCTAGAAAACATCTAGGAACTATTGAACATTTTCAGTATATCAAGATCAAGTGGAATTAACAAAACAAATATTTGGATCAAAGTATATTTATACTTGCTTAACGGTTAATACTGTTATTATATAAATCCTAGAAAAGAGATTATAGAGTCACTTTAAAATTGGTTTTCACATGCAGCTCATCTTGAAAGTTTATCATATGAAAGTCAAATTTACATATTATGTTAAATATTTCTAAGCTTCTTGAGGACTAAGGTGACAACTGTGTTGTTCACTGTTACATCTCCAGTGCCTGGCATGTAGTAGTAGGTCCTCAATAAATAATTGTTGAATGTTAGTATAGATGAGATTTCAGTGTTCTTAATGGTTTTGAAATTCTTTTGAGAAAAAATGTCAGTTCTGCCTTTAAAATTGGCTGTATCTAGTTGTGCTAATAAACCAAAGAAAAGTCTCCCTTTCCTGATTAAATCTTTCAAAACCAACTATAGGAGTGGAGCAGTTTTTATAAACAGCATCATATAAAAATTTATATTGCAAAGGTATATTTAAAACTATTAGCCACAGCCTATTAGAGAGTCTTCACTGATATTTTAAAACACAGCTTAACTGACATAATTTACATACCATAAAATTCTCGTTTTAAATGTATAGCTCAGTGATTTCTGGTATTCATTGACATTTCAAGTAATTGTAGAGAAGAAGAAATGCCTGATTTTGACAGATTTAAAAAAATATGAGTGTCTTTTCTGTGATGGACAAGCAAAGAGACTCTGGGGAGAAAAAATATGAACTGGTCTTTACCTTTGAAGAACTATAAATTAGCATGTACCCGTGCCATCGCGCTTGTGTTTCTGAGCTAGCTTTGAATAAACTGTAACATTGATTGTGTTACAGTTAGCTATGTATATATATTTCCCAGGGCAGGAGTTATCTCCATCTGTATTTGTAATTTTCCATGCATCAGCAACACAGGCAGTATTCTGTAGGGATTTGTTTAATTGAACCAAAATAACTCAGTGGGAAAGCATGTTTTGACGCCATGCTCATCGATGACTTCAGGCACAGTTACCGCGGGCAACGCCAGCACCCTGAATGACGGAGCAGCCGCGGCGGTTCTGATGACTGCAGATGCAGCCAGGAGGCTCAACGTTAAACCACTGGCAAGAATAGCAGGTAGAAGATGTTCTGAACTTGTTTATTCCTCAACCTTTATGAGCCGTTCCTGAAACTGTTTCTTGGTCGGTAATACATTATATTGAAGCTATTTCTAGCTATAGGTTGTGCTTTGTGACAGGACATAATTAGTACATATTTTAACTGAGATAGAAGACCTTTTAATATTTTTGTTATAATTTGCTTAATATAAAAGCTTAAAAATATCTTCCTGTCCTATAAAATGAGCGTGAGACTACGTGTACATGTTTTACCCTGACACTATAGGGAAAGGTAGCCAGGTACAATACCATACACATAGAAAGAATATGGGATTAGGAGTCTAGAAATATGAGATCTAGATGTTCTGGCATTGCTTATTAACTCTGTGGCCTTGGCATACCCTCAATCTCTTTTAAGCCTATTTTTAGCTGTAAAATCTGCCTTGTCTTCTTCATAAGGAGTAAAACAGATATTTTGTTAGTTTACAAAAACCTTGTTACTGCATTTTATTCTTTTAGTTTAGATCGTGGTTTCTTAACTTCAGCACTATTGACCTTTTACAACAAATAATTCTTTGTTTCTGTGCATCAAAGGTATCCTTGGCCTCTACCAGTAGTTACCACATAAAGTGGCCTCTGTAATCACCCAAAATACCTCTAGGTAATACCAATGTCCCTGGAGGCAAATCCCTCCAACCCCCTACTCATGAAAATCAATGGCTTATTAAAATGTAGAATCTTAGAAAAGGAATAACTACATTTACATATATTACAGGGATTAGGTGACTTGCATTTTTGCATATGATATATATGATATATAAAGTTGTTAGGTATAGCTTTAGGTGCTTATAATAAAGATTTTTAAAACTTTTAATTTTTTTTAAAAAGCATTTGCTGATGCTGCTGTAGAACCTATTGATTTTCCAGTTGCACCTGTATATGCTGTACTTAAGGTGAGAACATACTCCATTCTGCCGCTTTTGGTTTGCTTATACCAAGGTTGCAGGTTTTATACTTTTAAACGTTATTCATGTTCTAAAGCACAAAGATAGTTTGAATTACTTGTAAGTCACATAGCAGTGTCGTAACCACAAAGTGGGAGGTTGGTATGGCAGGGAGAAAAAGGGAATGCTGAGGGTCCCGGTTCTAGAATTCAAATAAGTGGAGATTATGGTTAGAAAAGGGTCAGAAACAGCAGGGACTGATGACCTATCCAGAGCTGGCAGATCTGAGAAAGGGGGAGTTTTGCAATTGAATGTGAATGTATCACACTGGAAAGCAAGGGTGATAAACAGTCCTGGATTCTGGGGGTAGATGCCTGACTGAGGCTAGATTCTGAGAGCTAGAGAAGTGGTTTCACTTGCGTGCCACATTGTGTCCTGTGCTGGTGGAACAGAGGAAGCTGTTTGAACTCTATAGCTTAACAGTTACCTGAGCCCAGTGGAGGAAGACAGGAAGGGTCAGGAATAGTTCCATGTTAATTTTATGGTTGCTTACAATATAAAAACTTTTATAGAAAAAGGGCACTAGCAATATTTTATAAAGATAATCACTACCATCGCAACACCTTCCTGCCTATGAGGAACTACCAAAATGAGATAATTTAAATAATTTACAGTAAAGTTACAATAACTCTGAATATCTGTGCCCCAAAATAACTCCACAGCAACTTTTCTAAAGCAAAAACTATAAGGAATGCAATAAAAACATTAATATGCCAACGGTACAGATTAATACACCTGTTTTATTTGATAGAGCAAGTTTCTCTCTCAAATATAGAAATAAGATAGTGCAAATAAGATCCTTTGATTAAAATGCAGTAAGTTGAGAAATTAAAATCTGAAAATAAAAGGGCCATTCTTCCTGGAATCTAAGAAACTCCATATTTAAATCTCTCTTGCATCAAAAGGAAACACAAACCAAATTTCTATCAAGGTGGTTGAGTAGGTAAATACACTGCTCACCTCCTCCCACAGCCACATGAAAATTACAGCTAGATTATAGAATAACCATCACTGGGAACTGCTTGAAGATAGGTGAACAGAACTCTTATAAGTACAGATAATACAGGAGAAGCCATGTCAAGACTATTGGAGGAGTGGAGACATTGAATGGGTAGATCCTACACCCATGCTGTGGCAATTTAAGAATTGGAGGGATATCACGGCTGCGGAGGTCTCTTCTGAGGGGTAGCCCCCGCCCAGGGCTCTGGGGCCAGGAAGAGGAGGTCATCATAATGTCTGGCTGTGAAAATCAGTGAGGTTGCAACTAAGTGAGAAGGCTGCTGGATTCCTAGGTTTCCTCTTACAGGGCCCGCGCATGGACTTGATGGCTCACAATCTCACTTCTCCTTGGCTCCAGAAGAGGAGGACATGTGGGGAGGAACTAAATCCACTCGATTCAGGGACAGGGCTGGAGGGGCAGGGCCATGCATGAAAGTATTGGCAGGCACCATTGTCCCTTTGAGCCCTCCCTCTGTACAGCTGGCAGAAAGGCATAAAACTGAACTCTCCATTAACCTAGCTGACACTGTTCGCCCTGCCCTGGAGATTCCCTGAGACACTGCCCCCCAAATCATGCAACTGGTCCGAATCTCTTCTAGTAACTTTTCCACAGATGTGCCTTACCTTGGCTTGCACTGTGGACCTTCCAGAAAAACACAAAGGCCCACAAAGGTCCACAAAACCCAAAAAAGTATCATCTGGTTTCAGTGTGCCCTGTATTTCTTGCTAAATGGCCAAGCCTGGCACAAGAAGTGCTTGGTCTCAACTTTGATTTTCAACACCTATCAGGTAGTCCCAAATCTGGCATAAAGAGTGGCCGGTCTTGGTTTGGAATATGGCTTCCACTAAGCAGCCACACAAGCACAGTGCAAGTGGCAGCTGACCTCAGCTTGCTGTTGTGCCCACCAACAGATCCCATACCCGGCACCAGTGGCAGCCAGCCGTAGTTTGCAGGATAGCTTCTCTCAGTGCCTTCAAGCCCAGCAAAAGTGTCAACCAACTGCAGGCCACTTCCTAGCTCCTACCAGGCAGCATGAAGCCAGGAACAAAGAATGGCCGACCTTGACATCACTAGAGTCCCTCCTAAGGAGCCTGCAGAACCAACGCTCTTGGTGGCTAGCTTCAGACCATGCCACAGCACCACCCAACTAGCTTCACAAATGACACAGCAAAGGGTGGACTTGGCTGACACCGAGCCCCATTAAGCAACTCTTGCTCAGTGGAATCTGTCCCTGCAAAAAGTCTGCTGTAGTTATGTCCAGTCATGAGGGTCAACCCCACCTACTGACATGCCAACAGCTAATAAGGAGGAACTACAATAGGAGGGCACATGCAACCTACACATGGAGCAACCAGCTTAGGTGACCAGGGAGACCGGGCCCCACAGGGCACCTTCCACATAGAGCTACTCTGCCAAGACAAGGAGACATTCTAGATCTACCTAATACATAGAAACAAACACAGTAAGGCAGCCAAAATGAGGAGATGAAGAAATAGTGCTCAAATGAAAGAACAGGACAAAACTGCAGAAAAAACCTAAATGAAATGGAGACACGCATTGTACCAGATATAGAATTAAACACTGGTTATAGGGATGCTCAATTAACTTACGTGATTACATGAAGTCACTGAGAACCTCCAACAAAGAGAAACCATAAAAAAAAGAACCAGTCAGAAATGAAGAATAAAGTAACTTAAATACGGAATAATTTGCAGGGAATCAATATTAAATTAGATGAAGCAGAGGATTGAATCAGTGATTTGGAAGACAAGTCTGGAAATAAAGGGATGGAAATGATATTTGATGCAAATTGTAAAAAGAATAACCTGTGGTAGCAATACTATTGTCAGACAAAATAAGACTTTAAAAACAAATGCTGTGACAGACCGAAGGGCATTTCATAATGATAAAGGGATCAAGCACAACAAGAGGACATACATCTCATACTCATCTATGCGCCTGACAGGTGGACCTAAATATATAAAGCACATATTGACTGGTATAAAGTGAGAGGCTGACATTAATACAGTAACAGTAGGGGACTTTAACATCCCAGTGACATCAATAGATAGATCATCCAGACAGAAAATTAACACAGAAATAGTTGACTTAAGTGACACATTAGAAGGACTTAATTGATATTTTAAGGCTATGTCACCCCAAAGTAGAAGAGTATAAATTCTCAAGTTCACATAGAACATTTTCCAGGATAGACTACATGTTAGGCAAGAAACAGTGTCAATACATTTAAGAAGATTGAGATCAGTCATGCTCTCTAGTGACAATGGTATGAAACTAGAAATCACTTTACAAGAAAAGTGATAAAACACAAACATGTAGAGGCTAAATAACATGCTGTTAAATAATGAATGAGTGGACAGCGAGATCAAGGAAGAAATCAAGATATCTTCAGAAAAATCAAAAGGAAAACATGACAACTCAAAAATCTATAGATACAGCCAAAGCAATTCAAAGAGGGAAATTAATAGCAATTCAGGCTTGCCTCAAAGAACCAGAAAATACGGAATAAATAACCTATACCCAATGGAACCAGAAAAAGAACAACAAAGCACAAAGTGAGTAGAAAGAAGTAAATGATAAAGATCAGAGCCAAAATAAACAAAACAGTCAAGAAAAACAGTAAAAAAAGGTCAATAAAACCAAGAGCTGGTTCTTTGAAAAGATAAAATAGACTTTTAGCCAGACTTACCTTAAACCAATATAGTATTGTATGTCACACGTAACTGAAAAAATAAAATTTAACCCAAAATTGCAGAATTTCAGCAAAAGAAAGTTTCCACTGTTAATTATTGAAACGTAATCTATATATAAAAAAATTTCAGGTTCTTAAAGATGCAGGAGTGAAAAAAGAAGATATTACAATGTGGGAAATCAATGAAGCCTTTAGTGTGGTTGTACTAGCAAACATTAAAATGCTAGAGATTGATCCTCAAAAAGTGAATATCAACGGAGGAGCTGTTTCTCTGGGACATCCAATTGGGTAGGTAAACTCATACAGAAAAATACTCTAAGTAGGTTAATGGCTGCCTTTTTGTGTTTATCTAAAAGTCCTTCATGATAGCTCCTATTACTCTGTGTTAAAGATTTCCTTTCCACCCTTCATAATGCAAACGCCATTTGTGATAGGATCCAACACTGAACACAGATCTGTAACATATTTCTTGAAAACTAACATTGTTTTATTCTGACGAAGATGTAAGATTAAAGTCTAAGCTTGGGCTTTTAAGAAAGCTGTAACCATTCTTGAAACAACTGTCCCAAGTTTAAGAAAGGTAATGAAATTTAGCTACAAGTTATGGCTAATAGGCTTTTCAAAAAGTTAATTTGGAATAGAACCTTGTTTTGTTACTCATAAATTCAAATTTACTGAAGAACCAAAATGCTTTCTTAATCCTAGGATGTCTGGAGCCAGGATTGTCACTCATCTGGTTCATGCCTTGAAGCAGGGAGAATACGGTATTGCCAGCATCTGCAATGGAGGAGGGGGTGCTTCTGCCATGCTGATCCAGAAGCTGTGAGACAACCTCTGTAATCAGTGTGACTGCCTGTCTTGGGTCAGCTTATATCAAAATAATGTTTCTTGTTTTAAATTTTCTATTTAACTTTAAAAAATATGACAGGAAAATCAAATTCCAAAATGTTTTGAAGTAAAAAATTTTTTCTTCAGCTTTCAATTTTTGTTAATCTCCTGAAGGTTGTTTTTTCTTATAAAGGTATATAATATTTGAAATACCACTGCGCACACTTAGTGACTTATAAGTAGCCATAATTCATTCCATTTTAGAGAGTGAATTATGTTTTTTAGGATTTTTATAAGATCAAGTGAATGTCATCTGGCTAATTTAGATTTAGTAGACTCTTTAATGTGAGAGTGGCTACACTAAGCAAACTAGCAGTGCCTCATACCATTAGTTAAGGAGCCACAAACAGTGACTGCAGTTTTGTTAGAAAAGAAGAAACTCATCTTCTTGGGAACTAGGTGGGTATAATTTCACATAAACTCAGTGTTCAGGATTTGGGGTGGGGTCACACTGAGAAAATCCTGGGGTTTGAGCTCTTAATTACTACAGCTACAAAGAGAATGGGAAAGAAGGTAGAAACTGCTCAACTGAATGGATTTATAAAGGAAAAGGTTTGCTCCTTTCAATATGCCACCATACTTGTTCTTA
Organism: Pteronotus mesoamericanus; assembly: GCF_021234165.1. Taxonomy (NCBI): domain Eukaryota; kingdom Metazoa; phylum Chordata; class Mammalia; order Chiroptera; family Mormoopidae; genus Pteronotus; species Pteronotus mesoamericanus. Next base: position 12,573,536 of record NW_026555313.1, read on the forward strand.
AGCAGGACAAAATGCAGTACAAGTATTTCCAGTTGCATTTCATCTGGGGAAAAAAAGCACACTGTAGGCAAGGCCTATGCACACCCACCCAGGCTGCAGCTCGGGGAAAGCTCCTACTCAAGTGGAGACTGACAGTAGTAGGAGTGGGGAGGGGCAGAAATGTCATTTATGTGCATAACTGTCGGCAAATAATTCACTCTGGATTCTTATCTTTGAAGTAACAAAAAGACAATTACAGGAAAAAATACTGCTTTGTTGTCAAAGAGAACTTTCAAAAATGTCTGGTAATCACAGCTAACTTTTGTGGCTCCTATGCTAGGTACTGTCCTAGAAGCTTTGTTTTAACTCCTTTAATCCTCACACAAATTCAAGGGGGTAGGTAATTTTATTATCGATTACACTAGATGGATATATTATCACACTAGATGGATAAGGAAATTTAGGGGTTGGATGGCTAAATAAATTGAAAGGTCAAATACCTGATAAGTAGCTGAGGTGGATTCAGATTGAAGCGGTCTCACTCCAGAGCTCGTGTAACTCATTATGCTTAGCTTTTCCGTACTCTCACTAAGTGTCTGCCCAACTGTAATAAGATCTAGTAAAATCCATGAAAAAAAATGACACCCAAAATATATTAGAACAATTGATTGAAGATAAACAGAATTAACAATGCATCCAAAAATTAGTGACTTGAAAATGTCTAAAAGGCTGACAATTCTAGAAAAAAAGAAGGGAGAAAAAAACAAAAGAGGAAATGGAAAAAAAGATATGGACTCAACAGGTGGTATTTCTCAAAAAGAAAGAAAAGCAAATGGTATTCTGAAGCCATAATTACATAATTTTAAAAACTTTAGTACTGGGTGGGCAGATGTTGAAGGTCTTTGATTTCATTACCAAAATTAACAGGATCATGTTACGACAACCTGGAAAAAACACAGTAAAGAAAAGTAATTCTTCAAACATCTAGGTAGAAAAATCGGTAGGCTCAGTCTTAATTTATATTAAAGTAAATTCCAGAAGACAAGGGACCGACATCTGTATAGTATTTTTTTTATCCTTACCCGAGGATATGCTTATTGATTTTAGAGAGGGGGAGGGTGAGAGTGAGGGAGCAAAACATCGATGTGATAGAGAAAATGGATTGGTTGCCTCGCATAATACCCTGACTGGGGACTGAACCTGCACCTGGGTATGTGCCTTGACCAAGATTCAAACCTGTGACCTGGTTTCGATGACAATGTTCCAACCAACTGAGCCACACTGGCCAGGGCTGCATAGTATTTTTAATGGAATAAAGTCTCAAAGACAAGAAAAGATATTTAGGTACACAAGAGCTTAGAAAATACAGCACTGTAATGTTCCCTTCAAAAATGACAGGGTAAAAAATAAAAATTAAGAATTCAGGAATGTGAAAGTTTAAAAATGTTTAAATGATTAAAGACTTGCTGGGGATGAAGGTTAGTGAGTGGTAATATAGACATAGAAATTTTAGTTTGTTGAAATATTCAGGAATTAGGGGTGCTAATCCCCTGTGCAGTCAAAAATCTGCATATAACTTTTGATTCCCCAAGAACTTAGTTGTCCCTCAGTATCTGCACAGGATTAGGTTTAGGACCCCCTATGGATTGAAAAAACCCCAAACAAAAAATTAATTATGTTCAAGTGCCCTATACAAAATGGCGTAGATCATTGCATACAGTTGGCCCTTCACATCCGCAGACTCCCAGTACAGCTATTAACTGAAAAAACATACAACCCGACATATAAGTGGACCCACACAACTCAAACCCATGTTATTCAAGGGTCAAAGGTGTATGCTAACTAAAGGCAAATGCCCATATAAATAAAAAGAAGTTCTATATCTTAAATTACTCTAGAAAGCAAGAGCTGAGCAGCCCAATTATAAAGTAAAAGAGAGGCTGACTTCTAAATTTAAAATAGGACAAGAACTATTATATATAAAGAAAAGATTATTCAGAGTGAGAATCCAAAGAGAAGTTGAGGGGCATAAGAAAAGTTAGCACCTGGAGAACAGGGAAGCCTGCTGATGCCACCTCCCATTCTGATGGCAGACCACTACAAATCTCCAGTATCTCCCCAGAAGGAGCAGGTACTCGTGTCTGGCACCACAGATTTGCAGGTGACACCCAAGGAACAGGCCTGTGAATCACCAGCTTTGATAGCCAAACATGGCTTGCACTCATGTGTCCAATAAAAATTAAAGCAAAGCAGCAGCAATTAATGGGTGCAGGATATGCCCCTTCTTCACCCATAGCTATATACTTGGGCCCTGTGAAGAGGGAGCAGGCAAAAAAGCCCATATACTTGGAAGGGCCCTGACTACATATTTCCCAGCTGCTGCCTGATGGGGTACAGCTTCCAATCAGCCTGCATATAGGTGCTCACTGCAATCCTCCCCTTTAGGACACTGACAGATTACGGCACACCTTCAACTACTGGGAGCCACTATGAACAAAGAAGGCAGCACAGACAGTCACAAAAGATTATAAGGAGTTCTGGCCAGGCTGATTGTGTCTACAAGATCACTGGGAGAGGTGGCTCCTTTAATGCACAGAAACCAACACAGAGTAAAGGAAAATGAAGAAATAGAGGAGTATGTTCAAAATAAAACACACTCTACAAACAGATCATAATGAAAAAGAGGTAAGTGACTTACCTGATAAATTGATTATTATAAACACGCTCAATGAAGTTAGGAGAATAATGCATAAGTTCTGGCCAGGAAAATCAGATGATCAGAGCGTTGTCCATATACGCCAAGTTTGCTGGTTCGATCCCCCGTCAGGACATATACAAGAATCAATGTCTCTCTCCCCCTGCCCTTCTCCCTCCCTCTCTCTCAAATCAATTAAAAAATAATGCATAAAAAAGTGAGAATTTCAAGAGACAGAAAATATAAGTACCAAACAAATCAGAGTTGAAGAAGAGAATAACTGCACTGAAAAACTCAGCAGAGGGGTTCAACATCAGACTATTTCAAGTAGAAAGGAGAATCAGCGAACTAAAAGGCAGGGCAGTGAATGTCCTCTAATCAGAGGAAAAAGAAAAAAGTTAACTGGCCAAAAACTTTGTGTGATACCACTGAGTGGGCAGACACATGCATTAATTGGGCGGGGGTCCCAGAAAAAAGAGGAAAGGGCAAAAGCTTATTCAAAGAAATCATGGCTGAAAACTTATAATCTGGGAAATGAAATGAAAATTCAACACGAGGAAGCCCAGAGTGTTCCAAAAAAGATGAATGCAAAGAGCAGCACATTGAGACACATTACAATGAAATTGTTAAGAGTCAATTTGTTATATACAAAGGAACCACAGTAAGACTATAAGTGGGTTTTCCACAGAAACTTTACAGGCCAGGTGGGAGTGGCATGATATACTAGAAGTGCTGAAAGAAAAAACTGCCAACTAAAAAACGTTTACCAGCAAAGCTGTCCTTCAGAATTGAAGGATAGGCTTAGTTTCTAGTTAAGCAAGAGCTGAAGTTCATCACTAGTATATTGGCCTTATAAAAAATGTTAATGAGCCTTATTCACCCTGGAACAAAAGGACACTAAACATTTGAAAGTATAATTCTCACTGGTAAAGACAGATAAATTCAGAATGCTGTTTTGTTAGGTAACGGTGTTGAGCGTATCACTTATAACTCTAGTACGAAGGTTAACAAAGTATTAAAAAACTAAGTGTAACTTCAATAGATGAAAATTGTGACTTCTAAAACAAAATGTTGGGGAAGAAGAGTAAAAGTGTAGACCTTTAGTCCTGGCCAGGTGGCTAGAAGTGATTCGTAAGAAATAGTCATGAAAAGCAGGGACCTACAGCCGAAATTGCTCTACCCAGCAAAGCTATCATTTAGAATGGAAGAGCAGATAAAGAGCTTCCCAGACAGGAAAAAATAAATAAATAAAGGAGTTCGTCTTCAACAAACCATTATTACATGAAATGTTAGAGACTTATTTAAGAAAAAGATCAAAACTATTAATATCAAAAATACTTATCAACAATTTAATCTAAAAAACTATGCAAACAAAAACAGCCTGATGGATACAGAGAGCATTTTGTTGGTTTCCAGATGGGAGAAGGCTCTGGGGGAATGGGTGGGGACATAAGGAGATTAAGTACAATAGGTAGTTACAGAATAGCCATAGGGATGTAATGTGCTGTATAGGACCTTGAGCAGCCAAAGAATGTACAAGCATGAACCAGGCATGAACAGTGGTGTGGGGATTGCTTGATGGAGTGGGCAGTGCTGGGTGGAGGGGGGCAAAGGGGAAAAAACTGGGATAACTGTAATAGCATAATCAATAAAATATAATTAAAAAATTAAAAAATATGGGTAATAGCATTTTTTTTGTCTATCCTAGTAGAGCAATAAATAATGATCCTACTTTGAATCGCACTGAATTTCAAAACTGCCGTGACTCTCTATAGCTTCTATTCCATGTTCTAAAAATCAGTTAATGTTGCTAATAAATCAAGTCCTAGAGTTTCTCCCCCCCACCCCCCCCCGCCCATCACACAGAGCATGACTCTGGGGGAGCTGTGCCATACACTTCACTTTAAAAAACAAGCACATGTCCTTTTAAGAATCTGGCACAATGATATTTTTGATTTTTTAAGTACCATGAGGAGTTAGATTTGAAATTATTCAGGATCCTTATTGTGAGTTTTTTTAAAAATTGTGATGTGCGCTCTCATGTGTTTGCACAGCCCAGCATCACAGCACTGTCATAGGCCATGCTTTTTCTTAGTCTTTTTCTAGACAGTTTTTTTAATAGCTGAAAACCAGCAAGCCTTTAATGTCTGTGACCCAGGCCATGTTAAAGCTATTAGGCATAAGTAATAGACCAATGACTGTACTTGTATTCTTCTGAATAATTATTTGATTCAAGGACAGCATTTCCAACCTAAGAAACTATATACCATGTGTATTCTCTCAAGGGGGAGACTATGAGCCTTCCAGAGGCTGAGACCCGGTGAAACACCTTGCTGCTTTAACTGTCCCTTTTGGTGTTAAAAAGAGCTGTGTTTTTTTTTTTTTAAGTGATGGGTTGAACAGAGGAATCCCCCAAGAACTGATTTTTGTGCAGAAACTAATTTTTAAAAAAAGTTTATGAAAGATTTTACTTTTAGAGAGAGGGGAAGGGAGGGAGAAAGGAAGAGAAACATCAGTGTGTGGTTGCCTCTTGTGTGTCCCCTACTAGGGACCTGGCCTGTTACCAGGCATGGTCCCTGACTGGGAATCAAACCAGTGGCCCTTTGGTTTACAGGCTGGCACACAATTCACTAAGCCACACCAGCCAGGGCTGAAACTAAGTAATTCTTAATAAATAAGTAAATCTCTATTTTGGAACCAAGAAATAAAAAAACAATCCCAACTGCCTATACCCACATCTTCTGTCCCTACACAGAAAACAGAATCTATATCGGGAGAAAAATCTGAATGACATTCTTGCACAACTCTTTCCAGTATTCCTCCTTTAGACTGAATCCTATATCTACACCTCCAACATGAACTTCAATAATCCCTGTTTCTCCTGTTCCATAGTTACCAGTATCTCCATTGCTTCAGGATCCAAACCTTAAGACACTAGCTTCCCACTTTGCAAGCTACACTGCAACTTAATTCTAATGTGGACATATACAGAATAAATGAGGTTCTTATAAGCAGCTCTGACACAAGCCTCATTGCAGTCTATAATTTATGTTTCTTACTGCTGTGCCATCATCAGATTTCAACATAACCCGTTTTCTTTCTGATTTCTTGAGCTGCTCAGCTCTTTGCACAAGCCCAGCATGTAATGTCTCCATTGTCTTTAATGTCTGACACATTATCTCCAAGTTCCTATGTGTCTCCAAGAATAAGCACACTGAACTAACACAGTCCCTATCAAACCTCTGATTAGTACTCCTGTTTCATCAAAAGCCAAGATTACTTACTACTCGAGTAGTTAAGGAAGGACCAGTTTTTTACAATTGGCCACAATGCAGCATGCTGTAACGGCTGACAACCACAAGGTCATAAATCAAGTCTCTCCTCCAAGTCTTAAGTGCTAAAATCGCTGGAAGTCCATCACGTAGTCCAAATCATACCTCTGGGAGTAATGCATTAAATGCAACAGCTGTACCACAGAATTCATTTACTCGAACTACATGTTCATCAACACCTCCACAAACAGCACATGTCAATGAAAATCTTGTAAAAAATGTTCAAGGATAGTGTGGAGATCATGCTGACATGCAGGCATGAAGACTGTGAGAAGTCCTGGTCAAGTTGCTCAGTAGGAGCATTTTCTCACACATCGCAAAGGTTGCGGGTTTGATCCCTGGTCAGGGCAACATACCTAGGTTGCGGGTGTGATCTCCAGTTGCTGTGTGTATGGGAGGTGACTGATTGATCTTTCTCCCTCTCAAAACAATACAAATATATATCCTTAGGTGAGTGTTAAAAAAAAAATTCAAGAAACAGCCCATAACATGGGGAATGTTCACATGTCTGAAATTTGTATTCAATTAAAAAATGTTAAGATCTTTAGTCTGAGTATGTCAAATTCAAGCAACTTTGAGAGGGCAAAGGACACTATTTTTGAGACAACAAATTAAGGAACTCAAAAAGCTGAAAAGTCAGAATTCCTACATGGGGTGAAGATGTGAATAATCCTACATGGTTTTGAGCACTGGATATTGTCCAATCTTAGTATTTTTCAGCTGCATTTAAGTAGACTTGACTGTTGAGCCAGGCAAAAGAAATGATAAGGGGATTACTGTGAGAGTTAATTCAGGGGAGACAAAACTGATTTGTAAAACCCTGGAAATGAACATTTAATGTGGATGCATTCTTCACTTTGTAAAAGTTGGAAAGTGAACCCATGGGAAACCATGTGCATATAACAGGTTAGACACCCCAAACTAATCAATGTTGTAAAAGTAAGTTAGGCTTTTACACATAAGTGGGTCTGCAATATTAGCCTTTTTACAAAAAAATGGAGGGGGGAGTTAATTTATCATTTGGAAATCTCATTTTCAAAATTTGGTGAAAATGCTGGGCAATCTGTGTCCAAGGATATACAATTTTGAACCATATAGACAGTGAAACAACTGTTTCCAAACTTGCGCCTCATCTAGAGTGCTGCTTGTTTTGCAGAGAAATGTTTTTTTCTTCTTGTTCCATTTCCCTCTGAAATACATGATCTGCTTTTATCCATTTTTTAAGGTACCTCTTTTCTCCTTCCTGAACGCAGTTTCTATACTTTTCTATAACCTTTTCATTCCTGTGTACAAGCGCTTAAAATAAGTGATTGAACATAGCCTACTTGTTTGTATAAATTATTGAAATCCATTTACATACAGTAAGAATGGAATAGACCTAAAAATACTGCTGGGCATGTGTGCTGAAAGTACACTGAATGCTCAAATGTAAGGAACTGGTCCAATGAACATGGTTGTGGGAGGGGAAAGAAGAAACAAAGCTAGTTTGATGTGAATTTTATCTATTGTAGTAAACGTGAAAAGTTATTTTTCTTTTATGACACTCACTTCCCAAGTGGTTGTCATTTGTTAAGCCCTGGTTTACCTGTCTTGCTATAATGACATTTCATTTTGAAGGATGTCTGTGTTGTATCTAGTTCGAGTCTGGTGCTGAGTGCTGTACTTAGCCTTCACAAAATGCTAAATGAGTGTAATTGGAGCTTCCTACTGTTAGCTGAAATGGTGGAGAAGTTCAGCTTTGTATATTGTTTTTCTAACATATTACATATATTAAAATTAAAAAAGAAACTATTGCTACTATAAAATTTTTAAATAATCCCATTTGCAATTTCACCAAAAAGAAAATATCTAGGAATAAATTTAATCAGGGACGTAAAAAATATACATGCTGAAAACTAAGACATTGATAAAAGAGACTGAAGAAGACATAAGTGGAAAGATATTCTGTGCTCATCGACTGGAAGAATATTGTTAAAATGCCCAAAATGCCCAAAGCAATGCCTATCAAAATAACAATGGAATTTTCCACAGAAATAGAATATCCTAGAATTTGTATGGGACCATAAAGGACCCAGAATTACAAAGCTATAGTTACTGAAATAGTATGGTATTATTATACATAGATCAATGGAATACAATAGAGAGCCCAGAAATAAACCCACACATATATGGTCAACTAATTTATGACAGAGGAGCTGAATTATACAATAAGGAGAAGATGGTCTCTTCAATAAGTGGTGCTGTGAAAACTGGGCAGCCATATGCAAATGAGTGAAAATGTACTCCTATTTTATACCATACACAGAAATCAACTCAAACTGGATTAAAGAGAAAAAATTTAAAACTTGAATCTGTAAAATTCCTAGAAGAATATAATTAGGGTAAGCTCCTTGACATGAATGAGTCTTGGCAATGATTTTCTAGATCTGACACCAAAAGCAAAGGTAACAAAAACAAAAATAAATAAGTGGGAGTGTGGCAAACTAAAAAATTGCACAACCAAGGGAATTATCAACACAAAAGGCGAGCTATGGAATGGAGAGAATATTTGCAAAAAACATACCTAATAAGGGGTTAATGTCCAAAATATATAAAGAACCCATACAACTCAATAGCAAAAATAAACAAACAATAAAAAAACTGGAAGAGGAGCTGAAGACATTTTTCCAAGGAAGACATAAAAATGACCAGAAGGTACATGAAATGTGCTCAACATGAGTAGTCACCATAAAAATGCAAATCAAAACCACTAGATATCATCTCACACCTGTTAGAATGGCTGTCATTAAAAAGGCAAAAGATTGTAAGTTTTGATGAGGAGTGGAGAAAAGAATTCTTGTGCACTGTTGGTAATGATGTAAACTGGTGCAGTGACTATGCAAAACACTATGAACATTTCTCAAAAAATTAAATAAAACATATGACCCAGCAATCCTACTACTTGGTATATATCAAAAGAAAATAAAACATATCAAAAACATATCTGCAGTCCAATATTCACTATAGCATTATTAACAATAGTCAAGATAAGGAAACTCCTAAGTGGCGGTCAACGGATGAATGGATAAAGATGTGGTAAATATATAGAATGAAATATTCACCCATAAGAAAGAAGGAAATCCTGCCATTTGTGACAACATGATTCAATCATGAGGAAATCAAGTTATATGAAATAAGGCATGGAGACAAAGACAAGTACTGCATGGTAACATACTTGGAATCTAAAAAAAGTCAAATTCATGGAAACAAGAGAGTAAGAAAATGGTTGTTATGGCATGGGCTGGAGGAAAAGGGAGGTTGGTAAAAGGGTACAAAATACGAGCTATAAGATGAATCAAGTCTGAGAGTATAACATGGTGGGTGTAGCTGAGAACACTGCATTACACAATTGAAACTTGCTAACAGAGTAAAACTCAAATGTCACGCATGCATTCAAAGATAAACATGTGAGATGATGAATGAGTCAATGAACTAGATGTAATGAATCCTTTCACAATGTACATGTAGAGCAGATTATCATGATGTACAATATACTTTTAAATACCTTACAATTGTTAATTTTTTCTCCATAAACCTGGAAAAACAATAAAGTTATGACAGTTACAGACCATACTCTCAGCACTAATGCCAAAATAATTGAAGCAAAACTATGGCCGAGATAATTGTGGGAAATTAAACACTTTATGACAAAATTTTTAAAAGCAAAGTTAGACATGATTTGATAGTTTAAAAGTTAGTATCAAAATTTCTAACTTTATAAACAAAATACCTATTTTTAAACACCCACACAACTTTCACTGAAATTTTATCTTATTTTTGACCAAAATAAAGACAAATAAATGGTAAACGAAAAAGCATGCTACCTTATTCTAAGTAATTAACTTTAAGAAAATGTCTGAAGTTGAAATAGAACTAAATTAATTGCCTTGATTAAATGTTTACATAGTTTTAAAAAGAAAAAACCAGAAAACTCTTCAATTTATGAAGTTAAACATAAAAAGAGAACTCTGAGGAAAATAGGAAACAAAGAATTATAAATTAGCAAATCAGAAAAGTAAACAATTTTCAAACATAAAAGGGGATTTTGATAGAAAAAAATTAGTCACATCTAATTTATAGAGAACGTAAGTAAATATTAGAGAGGAAACAATATTTAATTCAGATAAAGCTCAAAGCCTGACTAGACCACTCAACCTGAAGAAATTTGGGGGGAAAAAACTGATTTTCTTCTGCAAAAGTTTTCAGGTCTATGTTTGCATTGGTAATTTAGTTCCAAGAAACACTTATTTCCTATTCTAAATGAATCGCAGAAAATAGAAATAAAAAACAGGATAAGCTACATTAGCAACTAGTTGTTAGAGTGCTTATTATGTTCCAGGCATTGACATAAATGCTTTACATATTGTTTTACTTAAATATTGCATTAATATGCCCTGGCTGATGTAGCTCAGTGGATCGAGTGCCAGCCTGCGAACCAAAGGGTCACTGGTTCAATTCCCAGTCAGAGCACATGCCTGGGTTGTGGGCCAGGTCCCCAGCGGGGGGCGTGTGAGAGGCAACCACACATTGATGTTTCTCTCTTTTTCCCTCCTTTCCCTTCTCTCTAAAAATAAATAAAATCTTTTTAAAATACTGCATTAATATTAAAATGGGTACTATTTATCATTCCAATATTCAGATGAACTAGAAAGAGATGGAAATTCTCAAATTCATTTAAAAAACTGAATAAGCTCGAAACCAATCTCATTATTAGTAAATATTTAACTAAAAGGTTGGAAAATCAAATGTAGTTATTTTTTCCTCAAATGCAAATTGATTTTATTCACTCTTTCAAATATCAAGATCCACCACAAAACTTTAGAAGATTTAAATCCATTATAAAGTCTCAGCAATTAACATGACACCAGCACAGAAACAATTAAGCACATCAATGAAACAAATGACCACTCTAGAAACCAAAGCACAGATTTGTCCAACAATGTAACACATGATCAAATTGATTATTTCAAAGCAATGGGGGAAAACAAGGCTCATTGAACAAACAAGGTGCATGGATCACTATTACTTGAAATAAAACAAATATAAAGCCCTATTTCACACATTATACAAAAACATATTCAGGTGAGTTAACAATCAATATGTAAAATCTAAGGAGTTTTAGAAAATATAAAATAATATTTTTCTTACCCTAAAGTAAAATATTCAAACCCAGAAAGTATCAAATATTGACATTACGACTATATTAAACATTTAAGGCTATATAATAATACACATGTAAAAAAGTTAAAGGACAAGCAATAGAATAGGAAAGTATTTGCAACACATCTTAAAAAGGGTTAATAGGTTTTGTTTTTTCAAAGGGAAAATTCTACAAACCTTTAATTGATAAATGGATAAAGAACACCAAAAAGTCATTTAAAGCTTTTTAAAAATAATAGAAATAGGCAACAAATATACAAAAACAGGTTTAGTTTCAACAAATACTAAAGTAAGAAGATAACACATCATTGTCACAATCAGAATAGTATTAAATATCTTAGTAATATCAAGTATTGGTAAATGTGAAAGGAACTGGGTACTATTAGACTCTTTTTCTTCATCTTCTTAGAGTAGTCCCTTTAGCATATTTTCAAATGCTGGTTTGGTGGAGATGTATTCTTTTAGTCTTCTTTTGTCAGGGAAACCCTTTATTTCACCTTCATTTTGATTGAGAGCCTTGCTGGGTAGGGCAGTCTTGGTTGCAGGACTTGCTTTTCATTACTTGGAATATTTCTTGCCATTTCCTTCTGGCTTGTAGTGATTCTGTTAAGTCAGCTGCTAGCCGTACTGGGGCTCCAATATATGTTACTACTTGTTTCTCCCTTGCTTCCTTTAGGATTCTGTTTGTCTTTCATATTTGCTATTTTAATTACTATGTGTCTTGGAGTGGGCCTTACTGGGTTCCTCTTGAATGGGACCCTCTGTGCTTCCTGGACTTGTGTGACTTTTTCTCTCCTCCAATTACTTTTTCAAACAGGTTCTCCATCCCATGCTCTTCTCTTTCTGGTATCCCTATTATACAGATATTATATGTTTCAGGTTATCCTGAATTTTCCTCAGTGCCTATTCATTCTTTTTGAGTCTTTTTTCATGTTCTTGCTCTTTCTGGGAGCTTTTTTCTACCTTATCCTCCTGCTTGCTGATTCAATCCTCTGCTTTATCTAGCCTGCTTTTGATTCCTTCTACTGTGTTCTTCAACTCAGAAATTGTATTCTTCAGTTCCTCCTCTTGTGTCTTATGGATAGTTTCTATGTTCTTTTTCATACTGATATAGTTTGCATTAAGTTCATCATTTTCCTGTAGTTTTTGGTAATTCTCTCTGAACTCACTGATCTTCCTTAGAACTGTTGTTTGAACTCAGTATCTGATAGTTTACTTGCCTCTATTTCATTTAGTTCTCTTTCTGGAGATTTTTCCTTTCCCTTCGACTGGGGGGTGTTTCTTTGTCTTCCCATTATTTGTGAGGCTCTTCTTTTGCTTCTGCTTCTTAAATTGCTCTGTTTTGACTTCCTGACTTTGTGGTGTAAACTTCTATGGTGGGAGATTGCCGTTTTTTCTCTTTGCGGATCTGCCTCTGATGTCAGATGTTGATTTTGTCTGTAGCTGTCTCCTTCAACTGTTCATCTAGTCACTCTGTACTCAGCAGGCCACCTTAGAGACACCACAGGGCGGAGCACAGTCCCTCCTGGGGGTAAAGTTATAGGGTCCTCTCACTGTGCTGCTGCTCAGAGTCGTCTGCCTGAGCAAGATGGCTGCTGCCATATTGGAGGTGTCAGCACTGGGACCCCACTGGGTACTCTCCCCATAGCCTCTGTCTCCAGTCTCTCAAGTGTCTCTAGACCACTTGATGTCCCCTTTAGCCAGGGATCTACTATCTGTGGCTGCCACTCTGCACTCAGAAGGCCAGTTTAGAGAGACCACAGGTCTGGGCAGTGTCCCTCCTGGGGTGCGGGGCTATTGGGTCCTCTCATGCTGCTCCTGCTCAAGGGCGTGGTCAGCATGAGTAAGATGGCTGCTGCCATATCGGGGATGGGTCAGCACTGGGACCCCACCAGCTACTCTCTCAATTCTTTCCCCAAAGCCTTCCCAGTCTCACCTCTGGCGTCTCTAGCCCACTCTGCCCCGACCTTTGCGAGAGACCACGGTAAGTGGCTGCAAATAAAAATTTATGTGTTGGCCTTTTAAACGGCTCTTTGCACCTCCAGCCGCCTGTCTCTGACAGAGAGCAACTCTGCTGCTTTTCACAGCTGCCTGTTATCTGTGTAATTTTTGGGCTCTGGTGCTGTAGGCTGGAGATCCCCGCTTAGGGTTTAGATCCCACTCTTCTCAGGGGGAATCCAACTGGCTGTTTCAATGTCCTTCTGATGCTGCCGCTCATGGGTGCCCCACCCACCTTCTTGAGTCTCTACCATACTCCTTACCAGTTAGGTTGTGCTAAAGCTGATTCTTCTGTCTGTCTGAGGTTATAAGGCTCCTCTCTTGCTATTGTTCAGTTGTTTTTCCAGGTGATTTTTCCAATTTAGTTGTAATTCCAGTTTGATCCCAGAAGGCGGTCAGTGTGACTTCCACTCACTCCTCCCCGCTCTTGATTCCTCTCTAAACAGCATTCTTAACCCCAATCTTTTTTTATCTTTGAGCAGCATGGGAAAAAATACTTGCCCAGAAATTGTTGGTGCCATCACACTAAAAAGCCATCAACAAGTCAACTTACTATTGCCACATCTAAGCAATCATCTAAATGTACTTATGTTTGAAGAATCACTAAGATTACAAAGTATACATTAACATTAATAAAAATATTTTAATTGATGTTAGAATAGCACCTAATTAAGTTGAAAAGACACTCCTAAAATAAATACTTAAAAGGCTATAAATAAAAGTCAACATTACACTTAACATTCCCATTGAGATGAGGAATAAAATAAGGAAGACTACTTTGTTATTAGTTGTACTGAAAATGTTAATCAGTGCAGTAAGATGAAATAAACTTGTAAAGTATTTAAAGGTGATATATCCTTAGTAAATAAAAACTGACCATGAAGAAAGCCATTAGTTTTGATAGAGTTCCTCAGTGAGGGGTCTAGATATAAAATAAAACATAATCTCCTATAGTAATTGATATGGCATTTTATGGACACATCTTTAGAAAAGACTCATAGATCAGACTAGGACCCAGAAGCACTAGTTGCACGCGCACAGACACAGTTTACCAGCTGATAACAATGGTAACAGTGCAATGTATTTGGGAAAGAATAGTCTTTCCTCAATCGATGGTAGTATGTTAACTGGACAAACATATGGAATGTAAATTTTGGAAAGATGATTGATGAAAATACAAGAGATTAAACAAGAACATTTTTAAGAAAATCATGGCCAAGTATTTAGATTATCTGCTATCCATCTGTAAAAGGACTTATGTGTGCAATACAGAAAGAATGCGTATGTATCAATAATAAAAGGCACACAATCCAGTACAAAAATGGGCAAAAAAACCATGAACAGGTACTACACAAAAGGAAATAATTCAAATGGCCAATAATTATTTGAAATGGTATTCAAGTTTATCAGGAACAATCAAATCCAAATCACAATGTGAATGAAAGCAGATCACCTCTGTACACCATACACAAAAATAAACTCAAAATTGACTAAAGATTTAGCCCTAGTTGGGTGGCTCCGTTGGCTGGAGCATCGTTCTGTGTGCCGAAGTCTATGGATTTGATTCCTGGTCAGGTCACATACCTGGGATGTGGGTTTGATCCTTTGTTGGGACATGTACAGAGGGCAACTGAGAGATATTTCTCTCCTTCTTCCTCTCTCTAAAATCAATAAACATACCCTTGGGTAAAAATTAAAAATTAAAAATAAAGAAAATAGATTAAATTTAAAAACAAATGGGACTACATTAAACTAAAAATGAGCTCTGCACAGCTAAAGAAACCATCAGCAAGATGAATAGGGAACCCACTCTATAGGACTTCTTTTGATATATTTGATAAGGGTTAAAGATCCAAAATATACAAAAAACTAATACAGTTCGATGCCAGGAAGACAAAGAGCCCACTTGAGAAATGGGCAAAAGACCTGATAGACATTTCTCCAAAGAGGACACAGATGGCCAACAGACACATGAAAAAATGCTCAACATCACTAATCATCAGAAATACAATTGAAACTGCAATGAGCCCTGGCTGGTGTGGCTCAGTGGGTTGAGTACCAGCCTGTGAACCAGAGGGTTGCTGGTTCAATTCCCAGTTAGGGCACATGCTGAGTTGTGAGTCAGGCCCCCAGTAGGGGGCGCGTGACAGACAACCACACATCATTGTATCTCTTCCTCCCTTCTTCCATCTTTAAGAAATAAACGAAAGCTTAAAACAACAACAAAAAAACCCCCACAATGAGGTATCACCTCCCACTGGTCAGAATGGCTATCATGAATAAATCAATAAGTGTTGGCAAGAAGAGGAGAAAACAGAAACCTCATGCATTGGTGGTGGGAATGCAGACTGGTGCAGCCACTGTGGAAAACAGTATGGAGTTTCCTCAAAAAATTAAAAATGTAACTGCCTTATGACCCAGTGATTCCACTGCTGGGAATATATCTGAAGAAACCCAAAACACTGACTTGAAAGAATATAAGCAATCCTATGTTCATTGCAGCGTTATTTACAATTGCCAAGATTTGGAAACAGCCCAAGTGCCCATCAGTAGAGTGGATAGAAAAGCTGTGGTATATTTACATAACGAAGTACTTACTGGGCAGTAAAAAAGGCAATCTGGGCAGAGCAAATCTTATCTTTTGCAACAACATGAATGGACCTGGAGAATATTATACTAAGCCAAATAAGTCAGAGAGAGATATATACCATATAATTTCATATATATGTGGAATCTAATGAACAAAATACACTAACAAAGTAGAAAAAGACCCAAAGATCCAGAAGACTGAAAGCTGTCAAGAGGGGGTGGGGGACTGGGTGAAAAAAAAGGTGTTAGGGATTAAGCAATAATGAAAAAAAAAAACAAAAAACCAAACACGTCAGACACAGACAACAGTATGGTGATTTCCAAAGGGAATGGGGGTTGGGGGGTGGAAGAGGGCAAAGGTGGGATAAATGGTGGTGGAAAGAGACTTGACTTTGGGTCCTGAGTTCATGCTATAATGAGTGTGCACATGATGTGTTACAGAAGTGTATACCTGAAGTTTATATGGCTTTATTAACCAATGTCACCCCAATAAATTTAATTTAAAAAAGCTATAAAAAACCCCCACAATGTGACAACATACTTCAAAATGGCTAAAACAAAATTATCAAGTATTAACAATGACGTAGAACAACTGGAACTCTCCTTACACTGTTAATGGTATGATTTGGCAAAGCCATTCTGGAAAACTAAAAAATCTGAATAGGCTTGGATATATACAACTCTAGGACCCAGCAACTCCTCTCCTAATTACATATCCAACTGAAAAGTGCAATACATCCACCAAAAGACATGTACAAAAATATACAAGAGTTTCTATTCATAACAGCCCCAAACTGGAAATAACCTAAATGTTCCACTAGAAGATGGATTAACTGTGGTATAACACAATGTGGATAAACACAATGAGAGAGTACACAGCACTGAGAATGAGACTAAATTATATCCATGAGTGTATCTTGCCATGTTGAGCAAAAGAAGTTTGACTGACTACATTCTGTAGGAATCCATTAAGGTTCCAAAAAAAAAAGCAGAAACTGTGGTGCTAAGTCAGGATAATAGTTAGCACTGAGGATAGCAGTTATGAGAAGGAAGTACGAGGGGATTCTAGGGTACTGGCAATGTTCCATTCTTGATCTGGGTAAGTGAATGTGTGTACTTTTAGAAAATTCATTGAACTGTTTGAACTTAATGGTTTGTGCACTTGTTTTATGCTATGCTTCTACAAAATGTTTACATTAACTAAAAACACAAAACCAGTTAAAACAATGTAATGAACAGTTCCCTAAAGATAGCAACAAACACAATACCCAGTTTAGCAAGAAATTTATGAGGACAGCAATAACTATAAAACTACTATACATACCATATTACCATCATCACTTCTTTATCAGGTACCTTATAGGGTTACTATACTTCAAATGAATAATCCAATAGAATTTTAACTTGAAATATGAGTGATTCAAAAGTTAATGAAGGAGCATAAAGGGGTAAAGTACTTAAAAAATGTAGAAGTCATCATGAACACAAAACTATAATGATTTAATCTGTGACACAAAATAATCCCTACACCATATTATATAGTGTATGTATATAAATTTAATACAGGACCAAGATTTGATTTTATACCTTTATGGTTAGCTGGGTTTCACAATTAAGATATTTAGCATTTTGAAAAAAGTAACAAAATGTATATATAAACCCCAGTTGAATCTAAAATTTCACCCTAATTAAGCACATTACTACTTTTCAGGCAAAATATGAACATTTATACCAAACAAGGACTCACAAAGACTCAGGTCAAACCAGGTCCGGTTTTGCAATGAAATGGGTTTTGAAGCCAAAGGGGAAAATGCTGGTTGGTAAGAACCTTTTGGATTTGAGAATTATGAATACAAGATTTTGTATCAGTATAAAATAAGAGAGGCATTATAATAAATAAATGTATGGGGGAAGATAAAACTTATTTTAACCAATTAAATTGAATCAAGTGGATAAATATTTAGAAAAAAATATGTACATTCTTACTTCACAGCAGGTACCAAAACAAATTATATATGGATTATGAGCTAACTACTAATTTTAACAAATCAAGAAGTAACAGCCTAGAAACCAATGATGATGTACATGAATATACACGTATTTCTAGTAAGAAATAAGCATGATATGGAAGAAATGACAACTTGCTCGCAGGAATTAAAGTAATTTTCTGGAAGAATATGGCAAAATGTATGAGATCATTTAAAAATACAGTGATTTTTGATTTAGTAATTCCACTGTCTAAAATGTCTCCCAAGGAAATAACTGATAACCTAAACAAATATTTGCACATATGTTCACTTTTTAAAAAAAATAAGCTAAAAATCTGAAAATGTTTCATATTATTTGAGGTTAAAAAAAGCATTAGAAATTTATATTTACAGTTTAAGTTCAACTATGTAGAAAAAATAATTAGAAAAAAGACTAGTAAACTATGTCAAAATGTTAATCAATATTTATAAAATGAAAAAGTATCTTCAAAGAGGAAGCATAATAATGAAGTCAAAACTTGATATATAATTTCAAGAAGTTGAGTCTAAGGCTGAAAGATGGTGGAGTAAGAAATGGATGGGAGCAGAATATATAGTAACAAGTCACTGAAATTACTCCTATCAAAATTTAAATCTCGATCTCCCTAACAGTCACAACACCTACCCTTTGGCTGAATGCTAATGGGTGCTTTTCTCATGTACAATTGCAACATACTAAAAGGTTCTAACAATATCCAGGGCTAAAATAATTAAATTTTGAACTGTTAAGACTTTTCAGATTTGGCATACACTCGTATGAACCACTAAGTAATGTCCAAAATAAGAGTATATCCTTACATGTAGTTGTAAAAGTAGCTACAAGTTTCCTGTGGTATACTTTAACCTTAAAATGCCATCATTAGGCATTTGACTGTTCAAATAGGTTTCCAAATACAATACTACAATTAAGTCCAGCATGCCTGAATTTTTAAGGTAAAATGGGGATTGTGGTTTTGCTCTTGAATATAAATGAAGGCTTCAAGTCTTTGGACTTGTCTAGTGGCTGCCGGCTAGTGAACTAAGAATTTTGAAGAACGCGACCTTATTTGTATATGAATTCTTAGTACTCAGCACGTATAAATGCATAATAATTGAATGAAAAAGATGTGAACTTTTGAAAAAGTATGTAAGAAATGACTTGCAAAGCAATTTAATTGAAGTATCTAAATGAGAATGACCGCCAATAAGGAGGAATTCAAACTTTATGTTAATGAAATTTATTCAAACCTAACTGTATTACAATATCAAGCTGAATTAAATGAACATTAACTGTATGATATTTAGTTCCTTAGGGATAGACTACTGCCACATCATAAACTTTTTTTTTAACAATACAAATTTCTGCAGTGTCAGCAATTAGGATGTTATTTCCACACAGAGAAATGTTGTTTTGAGTAGGACAGATTTAGTTTTTTAAAGGCCCAGTACCAAAAAAAAAAAAAAAAAATTAGAGGAAAATTACTCTTTTACATACACCTGTAGGAAAAAAAGCTTAATACACTGATATTCAACCAAACAGGAAACACGAGAACATACTTTAATATCTAGGCACAATTGGTCAGGTACTAATTATAATTTCTGTTCTCATTTAAAGGTTTAAAGCAATCCATCAACTTGACTGATGTGTTAAGTCTAATACAGAGAAGGCACCTCTCATTTCCCTTTTTGAGAGTAACTATACCATTTCAAGGAGTACAGAGACAATGCACTATATCTAAGTGCAGATACAATTATTTAACAGCCCATTTTAGGAGAAACATTAAAATATAAAACTATGATTTCTCTTCTTGTGATGGAGATGGCTTTCTAAAATACCAGACACCAGAAAATAATCCTCCACATAAGTTTTAAAATAGAATATAAGATTTAAATTAAATGTGCATTGGTCACTACTATGTAAGGAGGTCTAAGAATTAGTGCAATTTTTTAAATCCCCAGTGCTTAGGGGAAAAGTATATACATCTCAAGAAATCTCAACTAGTACATAACCGAACGTTTTATGGCTCAACAGTCTAAACACTCAAAGTTCTGTACAATATCCTGAAAGTTATAAACAAAAGATGAGAACACTCAAATGGTTTACAAATCTCTCTTTAAAACAAAGAGACCAGAATGACCAGGAGAAGTATAAATTTCAGAATTATAACCTTTACTGCAATTTTAAGAAGGGGTGGTAAAGTATTCACTGCAGGAAAAAACCAAATTGTTATTCCCTGATCACTTTATTACCATTTGAGATGGTTATCACTTTTGTACTATTTAGTGGCTATGTCTTTAAATATCTTGTTGGACAGTTACTGAAGGCAATTTATAAGGAAAAACATTATTTCCCCCCCAACAGTGAGAAACTATTCCTGATAAATAAACCTCAGAATTAGGGATCATAAAAAGTAAAAAAACACAGTGTAAGAACATTGGGTTGGTTTAACCTCTATTTCAGTAATATTTATACAATATTTACAATATGCAATTGTCAAAGCTATACAGTTTTGCAGATTAGCTTTATTTACATTTCTGCAATTTCTTCCAAAATAAAAATATACCAGGTAAACCTATTTACAAACTAGGAAGCTGCTTCAGAAACAGCAAGATTTAAAGTGAAATTTCAGTATGATGAAAGTGCAGGTCATACTTTTAGACTTTGTCAATATCTCATTCCCTATACTCATAGTTTAAGGGATATGAGTTTTAAACAGCTTTTGTTCTTATATGTTCAGAATATTTACTCATCATAATGCAAGGATAACAAAAATTTGTCCACATCCATTCCAGCTGGAAATGAACTGGGCAGCTTCTTTTTCTGTCAAAAAAAAAAAGTAAAAATAAAAAAAGAGAAAGAAAAAATAAACCTAAGTTAACATAGTGAACTCAAACAAGGTCGAAAAACTTTGTTAAATCACTTAGAACCTTTTATTTGGGTTCTTCCATATACTAAAATTGTTGACGAATTTTTTTCAGTGTTACAGAGAAGTAGAGAAAAAACATAATTCAAGGTTAATAAAATATACTTCCAATGGTTCTTCCAACACTAGCTGAGGTAGGGCAAAAGACATTATACAAACCTAGAGTATGTTAATGTTGAATGAAACAAGATAGAACACCCTTTCTAAAAAGTGGTCATTATTGCCAAACCATAAACCTTAGAAAAAAGCTTTACTAAGAATTTAAGAGTAACAGGTACTTTTCAAGTTCCAAAAATTTAATATACACCAGGCACTCTACATGCACTACATTTAGTCCTCACAGACATCAAGTAAGATGGTGTGGTAACCTTGTGTTACATGATGCAGCTGAGATTCAGACAGGCTATGGGCTTAATCGCAGTCATAAAATCAGTGAGCAGGATATGCAGAACTCAAATCCAGGCTTGCATGGCAGCGAAGCCAAGACTTTCCCTTATACGTATTTTAGACATCTTTCTTTCTATGCAATCCACTTACTAAATGGCTAAACAGATTAGAAGAAAAATGGATTTCATTTATTAATGCTATCCCTGTACTGCCTTTTTAGAGATAACCATGGTTAAGGAAAAAACAGGTAAACTTAGTTTTTACACTGCTCCACATATTAACATCTATAAGATCCCATGAAAGATATGGAAGGACATGTGAAAAAACCCAAGATGTGGGGGTTAAAGTAGTTTTTTACTTCGTAATTCCACACACAA
The DNA here is from genome assembly GCF_021234165.1 of Pteronotus mesoamericanus. NCBI lineage: Eukaryota > Metazoa > Chordata > Mammalia > Chiroptera > Mormoopidae > Pteronotus > Pteronotus mesoamericanus. The sequence continues at coordinate 12,595,022 of NW_026555313.1, forward strand.
TAGTGGCTTCCCAATTTTCCATGCGTTATGTTACTCCCTACCCCTCAAATTTGGATCCTGCCATGACTGAAACAAAAGCCTCCTTTTCCCGAGGAAGATGTTTATAAATAAATGTCTTAGCAATTGCTTTGAAAATGCTGTGTTTCACCTAGACAACTTCTGAGTATATATAATACAGGCTGAGAAACACTGCTATACAACATTTTTTGTCAATCAAAACTCAAAGCTGTTTCCCTAGAATGTTCAGTGAGGTAGTTATAGCAAAAAAATGCTGAGCTCTCTGATCTGAGCACTAAGAAGAAAAGGGCAAAGGTATGATTTTGAAATTAAGACTTTCAAACTTGCCTTAATTCTCTTCTTTTTCATTGGTATTGATGAATTTGAAAGATTTTTATTAGAAGTACGGGAGTTCCGCTCACGCTCTTCTAATTCTTCAATTTTTCGCTTTTTTGTGGTGTTCCTTGAAGATGCTCTAAATTGTTGTGTATTGTCTTTTAGAGGAGTTGTTGAAGTAGCCCTAGAGATGGCTGCTCTGGAGAGAATCATTAATGTATGGGCAGCCATATTTACACTGTTTTCACTTCCTGCTTCACTGGCAGGGCTGCACGCAGGCAAGTCTGGGGTGACAGGAGGGACCATTACTTTGGGTGTGCTACTGTCTTCGATGAAACGCCTACTAGAGGGGACCTTGATACCATCTGTAGGTTCTTCTTTATGTTTTTCCCCTGTCCCTGAGCCAGGTGTCCGGGGTACAGATAACTGAGTATTGTCCATAAGCCTATTTACTGGGCTGTGACGCTGAACATCCTGCAACATTTCTGTGGTATGTTTGCTTAGTGGGTTAATCAAAGAACTGGTTGATTTGGTTTGTTCCTGTTTTAGATCCTTCATAGATGCACCCACTGAAATGACATTTTTACTGTTTGAGGATGTGCCTTGTTTTTTGGTTAGTTCTTGCAGTGAAGCTATAGTTTTCTCATTCCGTACACCGCCATTTTGCTGTCCATTAGACAGTTTAGAAATTTCTGGATTTTTCTGCCTTTCCACATCACTGCATAATTCATTCTCTTTATTGGCTGTTGCTTTATGGAAAGATTCAAGTCCAGTTTCTGTTGGTGAAACTTTCTTTTCTGACTGAACTTCTCTTATGGTGGTGTGTCGGCTAATGGCAGTTTCTGATTTAGATAAAATCTTAGGCACAGGAGTTTTCTCTCTCTCTCTCTTGAGAGAATTATTAGAAGAGGGTTTTAAGGTAGAGGACATCACAGGTGAGTCAAGATTAGGAAATGAAATGTCATTCCTTTCTTTGTTTTGGGACACTGTCTTATGATTTGTCCCCTGTGTATCTGCCACAGAGGAAGCGGTGTTATCAAAACAGAGCACACGTCTGTGGCTTTCAAATGGCTTGCTAGTTGGAACCACATTCTCTACTGAGAAGGGAACTGTGATTTCTTCCAGTTTTTTTCCATGATCCGTTGCCATATTCTTATCAGAAACTTCAATTCTTTAAAAGAAAAAAAAATTATTTTTAGCAACATAAAGACATCCTTTATGTTTTATATATGTACACTCAAATAATCTGACAAACTACTTTTATGCTCACCTTTGTGCATGACATCCAACTAAATGACTTGATGAATCCACCAAATTATTTACCTGTTTTCCTGGAATTATAAATGAATTAATTAGAAAAGAAAAACATTCTTTAGAGAAAGAGCCTATTCCTCTAAAAGAAAATGGAACAGACTACATGGTATCACACACCATAAAAAAAAAAAGATTTTAAATAACAGCTAATGTACAAGTGAAATATCTTCAACTACTAAGTTTAAAAGCAGCTTTATAATATACAGGACAGTCACTCATCCATTTTAGAGGTTCCAACTTCAGGCAAATATTATGAATCCCATCTTTGCTTTTATGAATTACAATGCTCAATATAGCCCTTAGGAGTTCTACTTAGATTCAGAAAGACAGTAAAAATTATCCATTTAACTGTCATGTTAGTAAGCCTGTCACTTAGAGGATATGCTCTGGAGTTTTAATAACCATATTTTGATTTCCATGTAGTTTATGTGACAGAGCAGCAAGACATGAAGCTAGAAAGATCAGATAATGAAGGACCTCATATACTATGCAAAAGGTTTCACAGAGAATCTTTGAGTTTTAAATAGAAAGCATGCATGAATAGATTTATGTTTTAGAATCACTCTGGAAGTAGTATAGAAGATGAACTAGAGAAGAGAGAAAACTAGAAAGAGAAATTCTAGTTAGATGTAATTAGATGGCTCTAAATATTCCAGGTAAGAGACTATGAGGATCTTAGAGACAGTAAAGGGCATTCCCATAGATACAAAGGGTAAAGGAGGAATAAATGGTGACATTAACCAAAGGGGAAAAATAGGCAGAGGAAGTCTTTGAGGAAGAAGAGGTGAAACTTGGTTATGTAGAGTTTGAAAGTCTTGAGTTATAGAAAGTTAGAGAGGGAGAAGCATAATATAATGGTGGTTCCAGAAGCCAGCAATAGTTAAGAGGAGTAAAGTAAGAAAGGAAAACGTCACTGGTGACCTCAGCTTAAACAGCTTTAGTGGAAACATGAATAAAGAAAATATGGATAAAGAAGAACAGAGATAAAAAGGGTTGGGGTTAAAGGATTGGCGGGTGAAACAAACCTATGAACTTTACAGCCAGAGAGGGAAGGAGCCAAAAAAGAAAAGTTGAAGACATACAGTAGTACACGGTCGGGGTTATGTACGAAAGGCAACAGGATGTTTGAGGATGTAGAGGATGTTTTTCTTCCTCCCCTTCTTCCTCCCTTCCCCTCCAAGCATGTCTCAGGTGAGGGGGAAAAAATGAGTACAAAAAATAAAATAAATAGAATAATGCTAAGAGGCAGTGAGGGAGAAAAAAATTTTAAATGGTATCAAAGGGCCTGGCATCTCTTCCAAAGCAATGCTAAGAATCCCAGGTGTGAGGGCGGAAATGGATGGATGTTTGATTAGACCCAGGGCTAGAGGACAGCATAGGCATGGTAGAACAATGTAGATATGAAAAGTTTTTAATTGTACTGGGAAAAGTGACTAATCTGGTAGATTGTAGGGTCTAGCCTGTATAGCAAAGAAAGAAAATCTAGAAAGATAATGAAAGTTTAGGTAAAAGGTGAGGATCCAAATAGGAGTGTCTCACTGGTGAAGAGAGATTCAGTGGATATATGGAAATGAGTATTTATTTATTTATTTTTTTAAGATTTCGTATATTTATCTTTAGAGAGGGGGTAAGGGAGGGAGAAAGAGAAGGAAAGAAACATCAGCTAGTTGCCTCTTGCACACTCCCAACTGGAGACCTGACCTGCATCCCAGGCAAGTGCCCTGACTGGGAATTGAACCAATGACCTTTGGGTTTGCAGGCAGGCACTCAATCCACTGAGCCTCATCAGAAATGGCAGAAATGAGCGTATCTTGAGAGAGGTTACTGACCTTTACATTAAAGTCATTTAGGTCTAATAAGAATTAAGTGAAAAATTAAAGATGAAGCTATAGAAGAGGTTGAGTGAAATAAAGATTAAAGACGTAGAGGTGGAAAAGGTAAAAAATTCTGAGGGTTAAGGTGTTTGGTAGGTTAGCAATATGGGCATGTTGTCACCCACAAAGACAGAAAAGTTGAGGTAGAGGAGTCTGAGAACTAGGTGCAGCATTCATCAAGGCCCTGGATGAAAATCAAGTTACTTTGTATATGGTATCTTTTGCTGACAAAATCTTCAATTTTGTAGTAAACACCATCACATTTTTTCACTTACAAATTAGGCATTCTTAAAAAGCAATTCTTGCCCTGGCATGTGTGGCTCAGTGTACTGAGTGCCGTCCTGTGAACCAAAGTGTCACCAGTTTGATTCCAAGTCAGGGCACATGCCTGGGTTATGGGCCAGGTCCCCAGTAGGGGACGCGTGAGAGGCAACCACACATTGATGTTTCTCTTCCTCTTCCCCTCCTGCCTTCCCCTTTCTCTAAAAGTAGATAAACCTTTTATTAAAAAAAGCAATTCTTCTTTGAAATATTCTCTTACATTTAGTTTTATGTTTAATTGTTTAGCCTTTTAGATCTTTAATCACCCTGAATTTCACCTTTGTATATGGTATAAGGAAGGGATCTAATTTTTCCCTGTAATACACCTACTAGTCAATAAATTTCAATTATTAAACAATCCATCCTGTCCCCTCTGACTTCTGACGTTACCTCCATCACATACAAGTCCCTATAAATATGTGGTCTCTTTCTAAACTATTCTGTTCCATTTATCTTTTACCTTTTTGTTTAAATTGTTGAAAAAAACCTTTATGTAAAGAACGGGTGATTAGGAATGGTCTAAGTATTCAAAAAGAAAATAGAGGTGTTGTTGCAAACAAATCAATACAGACATAAAGCTGACATTAATGAACTTAAAAATGTACCTGTACAAGGCTTATTTCTTAGTCCCTGAGTTTTCTGAGATTTTTGAGAGAGAGGGAATTGAGGGATACTTCTATTGCATATAGGTGCTGCCAAAGGCATATGAAGAACCTATAAAAAAAGAGGCCATAGTTATACTATGTTTGAAAAGCATCACTGAATCATTTTTAGTTCATAAATCTTACCTGCTGAGGAGGAGCAGAAAATGTATTTCCATTCTGTCCAACCACAGATACAGGTATCATTCCTACCATTCCTTGGAGTACAGGCTGGACTGGAGAAGCAATTATGATGGCAGAGCCTAAAGCGAAGCAAAGCAAAGCAAAGCAAAACAAAACAAAACATCAATAAAATAAGGTTTTCTCTCAGGAACATAAAACACCAAGATAATTACAAATTTGAAATAAATTTTCTAAAATTATAATCCCTTTTCCTTTACAATGTACTCTTTTTTTTACAAAATTAGTTCAGGAACAACAGCAAAGCTAACAAATTAAGAAGAAGCAAATTTGAATATTAAAGTAGTTATCGCCATTTAGTCAAGGTAAATACTGTAAGCAAGCATAAGACTCTACAGCCAAGAGATCATATTATAGTTATATTTTGATTCCTCTAGAAAGAACAGTGCAACTGATTAGAAAATTGGTGGTGAAGGTTTCAAGTCTGAATCTTACACCAAAAAATTGGGGTCTGAACTAAATGTTAACAGTCCAAGGCTTGCTCACAACCTCACAACCCCAACATATCATCTCAGTGGTACTGGTCTAAAATAGTCCAGTCAAAACTACGAGAGAAAACACAATGCTTGTATGGTTCACAGAGGTCAACAATGTAGTCTGTGGCTACCGTAATTTAGCCCTGTGCTGTAAATGAATCTTTTTCCTTACATACATTCACTAACTGCTCCTGTCAAGTTAATCTCACTTTCATGAACTTCAGTATCTCAAATACCTATACTTGTGCTGCTTAAGACTCCCTTCTTTTTACTCCAATTACTACCTTATTTCTCTAAGTTTCATCGCAAGTTCCACATTCTCTACCAATTCTGACCCCTCCTTTATCTTATTTTAAAAAACACTTGATACAGATCCACCAGGCTTTGTACTTAATTGCTGATAATCAAATTTTATTATACGCCTACAAATATAAGAGGGGAAAATAGTGGGAACCAATAATTAAAGAAATGGAGATGAATGTGCAGTAAGTTCTATCCTCAAGGAGCATAAATTCAAAAATGACCAATATGATGGGCATGTCAATCACCAGGTACATACAAAATAGCATGTACTAAATGCCACAAGTGTTTTATAAACAAAGAATTCTAAAGATGGATCAATTCTGGAAGGTGAAAGACAGTGAGAAATTACAAAGGGCTTTATGGACAGAGAAATAAGTTGTGTCTTAAAAGTCTCTCCAAATAGATAATAAACTCCTTCTAAATTAAAACTATAATAGATATATATTTTTAAAAATTCCTACAACACTGGGTTTTAGTAGGTATATAGCTATTTCATAAATTAGTCTTTCTTTTCTCTTTTAGAGTTTAGTACATGGATTGGAAAGTAATTGTGGAAAAAAAAGAAAAAACTGTAAACCAACACTGGCTGGGGTGGCTCCGTGGATTGAGTACTGGCCTGTGAACCAAAGGGTCACCAGTTCCATTCCCAGGCAGGGCATGTGCCTGGGATGCAGGCCAAGTCCCCATTAGGGGGCGCATGGGAGGCAACCACACATTGATGTTTCTCTTCCCCCTTTCTCCTCCCCTTCTCTTCTAAAAATAAATAAATAAATAAATAAAAAACCAAAACAAAACAACTTGCTACATCAATCAAATAAAAATGTAGACTTTTATAAAAACAACACCCCCCCCCCCCCGGAAACCACCAAATTCCATAGCTTACCAGATTAAAAAAAAAGGTTTGACTGAATTAATTAGCTGATGAGGAAGTATAATTACATATTTCAGAACCTTTTCTCCTACTATCTACCTGTCACTTATTACCACCTAGTCAATAACTACATATAGGAGAAACTAAATACTATTCCATGGAAGTAAACTTCACTATGTTCTTAAAGTTACCTTGTGAAAAGTTGGGGGACACAGTTTGGTTGACAGCAAATACATTGCTAGATCTTGGTGGTGTCTGTAGTTGAGGTGGTGAAGGTTGGGCAGTCATAGGTGCAGAATTTCCAGGCAACACAACAACATTAGACCGACTTACAGTTGTTCCTAAGACTGTTGGATCAGTCACACAGGTAGCTATTAGAATGTTATTTGAATTGCCAAAAGTTGTGCTTGTAGCTGGCATCAATTGTATATACCCTCCGTCCTTGGAAACACATGGTGTAACATTGGCTGAAAAACCAATGCTGTCTTCACTCTGAGTGTTGTTTACTGCAGTGTCTTCAGGTTTAAGTGTCAAAAGGCTTTGTTCCAATGAGGCTGAATCTTCTATTCCTTCAGCAGATGTGACAGCACCTGCAGTTTCTTCTGAAGACAGGCATTTAACTAATTCTGCATTTTTGGCAGGTGATTTAGCAGAAGACAAAATTATAGTTGGCATGTTTTCTCCACTGATACTAGAAACTGCACTGTTAAGTTCAGTATCTGAGGAAACAAATGAATCATCACTGATGATAATTTTGAGAGAGACAATATTTGACGCATCTATTTCTGTTGAGTTATTGCTAGCAGGTTTATCGTTAGTATTTTGGGATTCAGTGTGAGAATCTACCACTGAAGCACACACAGTTTCAGAAGGAAGAGAAGGTCTATCTTCTACAAGATTACCTTCTGGAGGCATCATTGCAACCTCCCCGCAGTTATCACTTTCACCTAAAGAGAGAAACATACTATCTCCATCTTCTTTTTCAGAAGATGATGGCTCACGTGACTCCGAAGCAGCTTTCTCAGACTTTGAGGGCTGAATCTCATGTTCTGTATGGTTTACCTCAACACATGATGAATCACTGGATGGCTGTTTAATTGAAGATATTGAATCTCCAAGATGAATTTCTACTTGTTCAGATACATTTAAACCTGAACTTTCAACAGACACAGATAATATTTTACTTTGAAGTGAAGAATTATCTTGGCAATCTGAAAGTTGCTGTGATGTAACTGGTAATACATCATTAATTTCAATTTTACCCTGGTGAATTTCTCTAGAATCTGGTGACTTAGAACCATGGAAACTAGTTTTCGGTCTTCCTGTATCGTTCAAACTTTCAGAAAATTGAGTTTTTTTAGATGGCTTTCCAGTTAATGGTATATTTAGGGATACAAGTTGAGAACTTTTCCCAGAGAGAGTTAAGTTTTCATTTTTAGTTTCACCACCAAGGGTAACAAATGAAGTTACTGGTGTATCAGAACAATCTGGCTGTAATTGAGATTCATTCCGCACATTTGGAGACGAAGAATTCTTTTCAACATCCATAGCCATTTCAGTTTCCGTGGATATCTGACTGGTGTATAATTCAGCACAATGCTGATTACATTTGGCATCAGAATTTATTCTTTGGTTAAAGTCATTCAAATTAGGCACAGACTCAAAGGTAATATCAAGGTTACACTTCTGTTCAGTAGGTACAACTGTTTTGAAGGTCTTTTTTTGGATGCTAGAGCCTATCTGGGAAAAATGTTCCTGGGGTTCCTGCCTAAGTTCTTCATGGTTGTTGCCATTCTTCAAAGCATTTGATGTGTCTTCATTTTGATAAGATGTACAAAGTGGGGGTTGACCAGATTGATCATCTGCAAAATATCAGGATAGTAGAAAGATATGGTGAGTATGCACAGCTTCTAACGCAGTCATCTTTACCATAAAACCTATTTTTCCAAGGAAGTAACTAATCACTGACATGCCAGTAAGTCAAAGTCTGATATAAAAACCGTTATCTACCATTTCCTGAGTATCAAAACACTTACGGGTACTTTTCTGATTTACTTGTGCCTTTTGAACAAGTGCCAAATTGTTTTCAAGCTTCTTGGAAAACAGATGATGCAATGAACGATAAAGTATATAGGTTTAAGAACATCTAATATTTATCAGTATATTAAAAAAAAAAAAAAAGAGGGCTCAAAACATGCAGTTTTTTTCAAGACACTTGACTTTTCTACTTTTACCATTTCTACTAACCTTACTTTATATTTTTAAAAGTGAAATGGGGCCAAGTACATTTTGCATGATCAACATATGATGTTATTGCATGCTGTTTAATATTCAACACACATTTACTGAAGATCAACCATATGCTTGGTACTGGCAAAGATGAATGACCTTGGAAAAATCAGTCTAATAAAGGAAGCAGATATAGAGAAAAAAGTAGTAATAAAACATGGTAAAAACGGCAAAAGTATAGGAACAGAAGGCACCTTTTACTGCTTGCAGATGTGAGAATGTGTTATAAAGGAGGTAATAAAAGTGTGACAGCTGGAATAAGATGAAAGGGCATTTCAGAAAATCATACAGGCACTGATAAACTGTGTCATACAGCATCCACAGTTTAGGACAGGAAACAGTAACAACCACAGAAAAAATATAGAGGGAAAAATCCAGAAAACATTTATCAACAATCATATAATTCTGTTAATGTGACAGTGGTAAAATAATATTGGTACAGAGCACATTTGAATCCATATTGTGGGGAGATTAGTGGAGATTACATCGAGGCCAAATAAATTCAGGTGTAGTCAATTTCAATGGAGCAGGAAGGCCTTCTGAGAAAATAAGATTTCAAATTTCATTTTGTATAGAGTAGAGCCTGAGGCACAATCTTTCACACATACATATAATGAGAAAGATATGCCCCATTATAATCCAGCCTATAATCCAGCAGAAACAATTACTTTGGCATAGGTAGTTTGAGACAGAAATGGACTAGAGGTGGTACTAAAGAGGTCAAAAGTTTGGCAGGAACTGTTGATGCTAAACACAATAATGAAAGAAAAACCAGGATAATGGTTTTCTGTGAGGAACAGGGATGAAGTATTAATTGGAAAAGGAAAGGAAGAGACGTTTTGGTGGTGCTGGTAGTATTATATTTTGACTTGTGGGATGGTTATATGGTATTTGCTGGACTGTAATTCAATGAGTTATATACATTTTTTATTGTGCACTTCTGTACATGTGTTATATTTCACCAAAGTAAACTGTGAAGAAAATTGGCAAATATTTAAAAGATCTAAAATGGACATATTCACTGTCTTCCCTCATTCAATACGTAGTTACTGTGGGGCAACTATATGCCATATTGGTTCTTCATTGGAGGCAGAAATAGAAGGAACTGAGTTAGCAGACACAAAGGAGTATTACCTAAAACCTCATAGTCTTTAATTCAAGGCTATCACACACAATTTCCTCTGATTAAATGATATATAGATACTGAGCAGTCAGCTGAACTTGCTTACTAGGCTGAATGATTAATACTACACACTAACCTGACATATGAGGGATTTCAATTTGTGGCTCAAAAAAAGTCAAATGTTATATAGGCTTTTGTCAAATTAGTCAATACTATTAATACCAAATTGTGCATGTTAAGAATCTACTGTATAAGGAAAGAGTAAGTACTAAAAATTCATCTTTTAGTCAAAGTACTACAGGTTGGGGGGTAATTTTCTTTTTATTTGTTTTTCTAATGAAGAGAGAATACTAGAAATACAAAATGACCTATGTGGTAATTTGAACAATTTCTAAATTAAACAATGGTTTTGCCTTTGAAATTTTGAGACTGACATTAGGGTTTGGATTGATGATATTAACAAAGTCAAATTCTTACCAGATTCTTCTGTTTTAAAAGAACCTTTAACTGCTAGATTAGTTTCATCTGCTAAGACTACATTGGGATTGGTTTCCATATGCTGACTGGACATGCCTTGTGATAAATTTTTATTATTCTTTGTTTTACCTGTTAAAAAGGGAACAGGGAAACAATTGGTTAAATGACCAAAATAAAAATGAGCATCAAGTAATGAAGCTTGACAGTGGTCAAGCAAATGTTAAACTTTGGTTTTAATTATGGTCTTTTGGATGTTTTTAATATATTGCGTTATATCACTGACAAACACAAAGATTTTTCCACCAGACTGGTAGTTCTTAAACTTTAGCCTATTGTCAGAATCATCTAGGGGTGAGGGACAGTCTTGAATTTGAATTTTTAACATATTTTCAGATACTGCTGGTTGAAAATCTACTTTTTGAGAATTACTGCACTAGGACGTAAGGTTGAGGCAAATAGTCAACTTTTTGTATTTCTTTTGTATTATCCAATCGTGTTTGGTATAATGTATGTATAGTAGCAGATTTCAACACATTTGTGTTGACTGGCAAAAATGCCCATGGAAACAAAACTAAAAATGTTCAATATTTTTACAGCTTAGTTAGTTTCTTTAGGAAAAAACAAATAAAAAAAACAAAAACCCTCTTCATATCCAGATAATGTTTAATAAAAATAGGAACTTTTTTCAGATGCTCTGGGGAATGCTGCATCATTTTCTAAGTTTCCAAAGAAATGAAGAAATTTTTTTCTTCTAACTGCCTTGAAAGAAACAGTCTTCTTACCATAGTCAAAGAGATCAAAGAGTGCCTGAAATGCTGGATCTGATTCTGTCTGTTCCAAAATATCTTGTATAGCTTCTTCAGACATATGAATTTCACTCTACCAAAAAAAAAAAAATCCTATTTCAATTAATATGGTTTAATACCAGCAAAATATATTCCAAAAATTAAAATAAACATAAGAACTCTACATGCATGTAAATACAAAATAAAAACATGCTATAGCTAAACATGTAATACAGTATAAGTTTAAAGTGTACAGCATAATGACTTGACCTACATATATTGCAAAATGATCCCACAATAAGTTTAGTTAACATACATCATCTCATATAGATTAAAAAAAGAAAAAGAAACAAATTATTTTTTCCTTATGAGGCCTCTTAGATCTAATCTCTTACCAACTTTCAAGTATATCACACAGAAGTGTTAACTATAGTCTTGTTGTTCATGAAATCCCTAGTACTTATTTATCTTGTAACTGGAAGTTTGTACCTTCTGACGTTCATCCAATTCCCCTATTTCTTACCCCCTTATTTCTGGTAGCCAAGAATCTGATCACCTTTTCTATGAATCTGGTTTTATAATGTTCTTTAATCTGATTTTTTCCCCCACATTAGCTTATTGTACACTGCTTTCTAGGTTCTCCAATATAAATTTACTTTACTCCTTTTAGCTGTTTGCTTTGGTCTTTTCATATTTAATGCCTTCTTCAAAAGTTGGACAATCCTTGCTTCTCTACCATATTTAAAATTATCATGCCAAAAACGACCTGAAAATTCTCAGCTAAAAGTGGGAGCTTGTCAACTATAATCTAAGCAGAAGAAAAATCTTACAGAACCATCTGTATTCTTAGATTTTTTTTTTTTTTTGGAGTACGATGTCTTGCTGAGAGAATTTATGACAGATAACAATGTTTCTGGGGAATAGGGTGGTATGGGGAGGCAATACAGAGTTTACTTCCTAAAAATTGCACCTTTTCATCCTATTTGTAGCCCTCTCATATCCTTTACCTTCAAAAGTACCGATGTCAAGTCTTTTGGGGTTTCTGTGTTTTAAAGTGGCTTTTATCTGAGCTTTGCTTGTCCTGTTAGGTACCACTTGTTTATTTCAACTTGCAAAAAAACCTTTTTCCTGTCATGTGCTCTTCTTTGTCCTTGTGGGTTTAAGTTTTTAAAAAATTTCCTACACTGTCCTTTTAGTAGTAGGATAAAAAACTCAACCAATTCCCACTTTTGGACATTTAAAATTTTTCTAAGTTTCAGTTACAGTAAATAATGCTAGTGGAGAATCAAGATGGCAGAGGAGTGAGTAGAAGTCACACTGACCTCCTCCCAGGAACAACCTGGAGTAACAAATAAATTGTGGAGCAATCACCTGGAACAAACAACTGAACAATAGCAAGAGAGGAGCCTTAAAACCTTGGAGACAAGAATCAGCTTTACCTCAATCTAACTGGTAAGGAGTGCCGTAGAGACTTAAGAAGGTGGGCAGGGGGCCCATGGGCGACAGCACCAGAAGGATATTGAAACGGCCAGTTGGATCCCCCTGAGAAGAGTGGGGTCAAAACCATAAGTGGGGATCTCTAGCCTACAGCACCAGAGCCCAAAAAGTATACAGATAACAGGCAGCTGTGAAAAGCAGCAGGGTTGCTCTCTGCCGGAGACAGGTGGCTGGAGGTGCAAAGAGCCTTTTAAAGGGCCAATACATAAACTTTTATTTGCAGCCACTTACCATGGTCTCTGGCAAAGGGGGGGGGGGCAGAGTGGGCCAGAGACACGTGAGGAGACTGGCGAAGGAGGCTTTGGGAAGGGGACTGAGAAAGTAGCTGGCGGGATCTTAGTGCTGACTCATACCCCATCCGCCACCAGCCATCTTGCCCAGGCAGAGACCACTCCCTCATGAGAGGCAGCAGCATGAGAGGACCAAATAGCCCCACCCCCAAATGGGATTCCGTCCACCCAGTGCTGTCTAAGCTGCCTGCTGAGTGCAGAGTGGCAGCCACAGACAGTAGATCCCTAGCTAAAGGGGGCACAGAGTGGTCTGGAGACACTTGAGGAGAGACTGGGGACTGAGGCTTTGAGGAGAGAATGGAGAGTACCGGCCGGATCCCAGTACTGACTCCTCCCCCATATGGCAGCAGCCATCTGGCTCAGGCAGACCACTACTCTGACCAGGAGCAGTGTGAGAGGACTCCATAACCCTGCCCACAGGAGGGACTCCAGCCCACCATGAGCTGTCTAAGTTGGCCTACTGAGTGTAGAGTGACTAGATTAATAGCTGAAGGTGACAGCCACAAACAGTAGATACTTGGAAGTCTCGAAGAGACTGCCTAAGGTCAGACAGGGCCAACATCTGACATCATCAGAGGAAGATCCAGAAAGAAAAAACAGCGGTCTCCTAACATAGAAGTTCACGCCACAAAGTCTGGAAATCTAGAAAGATCAATTAGGAAGCAAAAGCAAAAAAGAAGAGCCTCACAAATAATGGGAAAACAAAGAAATACCCCCCACTCGAAGGGAAAGAAGGAATCCCCAGAAAGAGAACTAAATGAAATAAAGGCAAGTAAACTATCAGATAATGAGTTCCAAACAATGGTTCTAAGGAAGCTCAATGAGCTCAGTGAGAATTACAAAAAACTACAAGGAAACTACAAGGAACCTACTGCAAACTATATCAGCATGAAAAAGGACATAGAAACTATCAATAAGAGACAAGAGAAAATGAAGAATAAAATTTCTGAATTGAAGAACACAGTAGAAGGAATCCAAAGCAGGCTAGATAAAGCTGAAGATCAAATCAGTAAGCTGGAGGACAAGGTAGAAAAAAGCTCCCAGGAAGAGCAAGAAAAACGAATGAAAAAAGACTCAAAAAGAATGAAGAGGCATTGAGGGAAATGCAGGATGACCTGAAAGGTAATAATATCTGTATATTAGGGATACCAGAAGAAGAGGAGGAGGAGGAAGGGATGGAGAACCTGTTTGAAAAAGTAATGATGAAAAACTGCCCTAATTGGAGGAGAGAAAAAGTCACACAAGTCCAGGAAGCACAGAGGAGCTCAATGAGGCCCACTCCAAGATACATCATCTTTAAAATGGCAAATATCAATGATAAAGAGAATTCTAAAGGAAGCAAGGGAGAAAGAGGTAGTAACATATAAGGAGCCCCAATATAGCTAGCAGCTGACTTCTCAACAGAAACACTGCAAGCCAGAAGGGAATGGCAAGAAATATTCCAAGTCATGAAAAGCAAAGGCCTACAACCAAGACTGCTCTCCCCAGCAAGGCTCTCAATTAAAATGGAAGGGGAAATAAGGAGTTTCCCAGACAAAAGGCTAAAAGACTACACCTCCACCAAACCAGCACTGCAAAATATGCTAAAGGGACTGCTTTAAGAAAAGGAAGAAAAGAGAGTCTGAATACCCAGTTCCTTTCACAGTTGCCAATACTTGATATGAGCAACATTTTTAAAATGTATTAATCTGATTGTGACAATGATGTTATTCTAATTGTTACTTTATTATTTGTTAAAACTAAACCTGTTTTTGTATATTTCTTGCCTATTTCTATTATTTTTAAAAAGATTTAAATGACTTTTGGTATTCTTTATCCATTTTTTGATTAACGTTTGTAGAATTTTTTCCCTAAAAAAGAACCCCCCCCCAAAAGGGTTAAAGGGTTAATCCCATTAACCCTTTTTTTTAGATGTGTTGCAAAGACTTTCCTATTCTATTACTTGTCCTTTAACTTTTTTTATATTACTATGTATTCTTAAATGTTTAACATAGTCATATTGTCAATATTTTACTTTATAGCTTCTGGGTTTGTATATTTTACTTCAGGATAAGAAAAATATTAGTTTGTATTTTTTCGTAAAACTTCTTAGATTCTACATATTGATTTTTAACTCACCTGAATATTACTTTTATAATGTATGAAATACAGCTCTATATTTGTTTTATTTCAAGTAATAGTGGTCCAAGCACCTTATTTGTTGAATAAGCCTTATTTTACCCATTGATTTGAAATATCAATTTAATCATATATAACACTGTTAGATATATCTACATTTGTTTCTAGAATGCTCATTTTATTTCATTGATCTACTTGATTATTTCTGTGCTAGTGTCATGTTGATTTAATTGCTAAGACTTTCTAATCGTTTTAAATTTTTTTATTACTTTATGATTGACATTTAAAAAAATAAAATCTATCTGCATTTAAGAAAGAAAAAGGAAGGAAGGAAGGAAGGAAGAAAAAGAAAGAAAGAAGGAAGGAAGGAGGGAAGGAAGGAAAGAGAGAAAGAAAGAACTCACTCCTACCTTTTGCAACAACATGGATGGAACTGGAGAATATTATGCTAAGTGAAGTAAGCCAGTTGATGAAAGACAAATACCATATGATCTCACCTATAAGTGGAATCTATTCAACAAAATAAACTAATGAATAAAATAAACCATAGGCATGGGAACATGAAGCAGACTGAAAGTGATGAGAGGATGGGGAAAGAGGACAATGGTGGAGAGAAGGGGAACTGACTAGGGGAGTGGGGTGGGGGGTGGGGGTGGGATGGATGATAAAGGGGGAAAAACTGAAGGGGAAGTGACTAGGGGGGTAGGGGTGGGATGGGTGGGGGATGGGAAGGGAGGTAAAGGAGGAAAACCTGAGACAACTGTAATAGAATAAATATGATTTAAAAATTAAAAATAAAGAAAAGAAAGAATATGCATATTAAAGGAAAAAATAATGCTGCAATGAAAATCTTTATCCAGGCACCTATTAATTTCTTGGGTTTAATGCTTCTCAGTGGAATTACTAGGTCAAAAGTTGCATACATTTAGGCTTGAGAACTCTTGCCAAGCAGCCCCTTCAAAGAAGCTATATAAGGATGCCTTTTCTCTTTTGTGGAACAATGCACGTGCCCTTACAAATAATGGGAAGTATCAATTTTTAACCATTACCAATGTAATAAATAAAAGTAATCTGCTGTCTTAATTTATATTTATTACTTAATTGAGTATCTTTCCATGTTTACTGGACATTTGTACTTTTTATTATTCTTTTTAGAGAGAGAGGAACGGGGAGAGAGAAAGAGCAATGTGAGAAATATCAATTGGCTGTCTCCTGTACATGTCCTGATTAGGGATCAACCTGCAACCTAGATATGTGCCCTGACTGGAAATCGAACCCACAACCCTTTGGTGTATGGGATGACACTCTCACCAACCGAGCTACCTGGCCGGGGCTGGACACTTGTTCTTTTTACAGAGACTAATATGATTTAAATAAATGGTATTGAATATACTTTAAAATAATTCATTCAAAGCTGGTGTGTGACCATGGGGTAAAGAGTGTCCCTTACCCATGAGTAGTCAGTAGAAGTGCTGAGATTTCTCATGTTTACAAATTAACGGGGTAAAACGCTATCACCACCACATTTCCTGTAAGTTACTGCAAACACAGTAGGCTGATACTTGTCATACTGGAGCTGGAGTAGTATGCCAAAGGGTGTGCAAAGTAGCCAGATAAAAAGAATGTATTTTCTAATTGCATCAATTTTACACAAAGATTTAAGAGATTTAAAAAAAATCCTCATCTGAGGACATTTTTTTTTTTCTTTTCTTTTTTTTCTTTTTCTTTTTTTTTTTGAGAGAGAGAGAGAGAGGACTGGAGAGACACATCAATGCAAGAGAGAAGCTTTGATTGGTTGTCTGCAGTATGGGCCAGACCAGGGATCAAACTTGCAAACTAGGGTATGTGCCCTGACTGGGAATCGGTTACAGGACAATGCTCCAACCATCTGAATCACACTGACTAGGGTGAAATGTAAGACACTGGGGGGTGGGAAGACCAGGAACATATTACAGAAAAGGCAAAACATAGAATATTTTCAGCTAAAACATTAGATTTGAAAAAGTTTCAGTATTTTAGCTAGGGGTATTTATTTACTCTCCTTTTTATAGTTAGAGATTTAAAATTTCAATTTCAGTTATCTAGAAATTATTCTGGAATGCTGTATTCTTCATTGTTGGTGAAACATATATTTAAATCACATGGGACAAGAAATTCATGAGGAACAACAGGTAAAGTGGAACTCTCATAAGGTGATATAAACCTGGATTTTTAAACAAAAGTGGCCATAAAATTTTTTAAAATGTTCTGTTTGAAGTAAAAGAACCAATTAACTTTGAAGATTACAAGGATATATAGAGAACATCAATAATTCTTCATAAAATATGATTTAGGAGAAAGGAGCTTGAATTGGTATTTCTATATCTAATAACTTGAAAACTTACAGTAATGTAAATGTCAACATTAATCTAACTATGAAACAGTGCACCATAGCTCCTCTTATAAAAGTTATTGTTGAAGAAACATTTTTCTGGTAAATCTCAATTTATTCTAAACTTTAAAAATTACGATCAAAAGAATCCTGAAATATACATTCCACAGGTACCTGCAAATTAACCTTGCAAATGTTTTTTTAAATCAAGGTATAGTTTATACACAATAAAATGCACAAATGTTAAGGCCACAGTTCAATAAGCTTTGACAACTGTATGGACAGTATAATCATCACCCCAATCAAAATTAAAATGTGTAACATTTCCATTACCCAGTAATTTATACACCGCTCACGCACAACTCCCCTTTCTAGAGAATTCCTTCCCTTGGCAAACCATTTTCCTTACCCTCACTCAGGCAACAATTTCTGATTTCCTTCAGCATAAATTACTGTTCCCTCTTTTAGAACTTTAGGGCCATACAAAATGCATTCCTTTATGTCTATATTTTCTGATCAACATAACTTTGAGATTCATCCATGTTGTTATGTGTATTACTAGCTCATTCTTTTTTACTGTTCAATTAGCACTCTATTTTATGAACATGTCAAAATTTGTTCATTCCTTTTTGTTGAAGGACATTTGATTTGTTTTTGGTGCTTATCTATTATGAATAAAGCTGCTATGTACATTTTTGTGTAAGTCTTTTTGTGAACATATGCGAACGTATTTGTTCCTTTTGGCTAAAAATCTAGGATAACTGCCAGGTTGTAAGTTAGGTATATAAGTGTATATATAGCTTTGTAAGAAACTATATTAGTTTTCCAAACTGGCTATATTATTTTTCATCTTTCATCAGCAATTTTTCAGAGTTCTATTTTCATATGCTTGCTAATACTCGGTGATGTCAGGTTTTTTATTCTAGCTATTCTAAGTGAGTATAAAATGAAATCTTATTGTAATCTTAATTTTCATTTCCCAAGTGACAATGCAGAGTATCTTCTCATGGGCTTAGCGGCCATTCCCTTGTATTCCTTTGTATGGTTCAGTCCTTCATCTGCTTTTTAAAATGGGATGGTTTATCTTTTTCTTATTGATTTATAGAAGGTTTTCTATACATATTCCTTACCAGATATATGTATTATGAATCTTTTCTACAAGAAAAGATTGCCTTTTCATTTTTTTTAATGATGCTTTTAACAAGCAAACATTTTAAATTTCAAGGAAGCCTCTTAAAATTATTATTACAGTTAGTGATTTGTATAACTTAAGAAATCTTGCCTAAGGTCACAAAGACTTGTAAATATTATAAACCACCAATAGCAGAGGGCTGTACCATCATTTTAATATAACCTCTCACAGTATCTAATAGAGTGCCTTGTTTACGTTAGACACTTGGTTTTTTATGTGTTTGTGGAGATAATATAAGCAAGGACTTCGAGACTATAAAATTTAGAATAGGCAACATGCATTTGTTAAACATTAAGACAGGAGAGGCTATAAAACACAGTATTGGTAGATAATGTGTTTGGAGAAAGCGCTGTGACTGATAGAATGTGTCAAAAGTGGTTTGTGAAGTTTCTTGGTACTACTGTCACTTTAGCCAAATAATTCTTTGCTGTGGGGCTGCCTTATGCATTGGAAGATGTTTAGCAGCACCCCTGGCCTCTACCCACTAGAATCCAATAGTGGGAGATAGCCGACATACTCAAAATAGCCAAATCAATAGTTGGTGAAAATGAAAAGCATGTCTTATTTCACAGAAAAAACTAAACAAACTTTCTGGCCAACCCAGTATCTTTAACATATCATTTTACTGCTTTTTAAAATTTGTATAGAGCTTGCAGCAGTAGAGAAAATCAATTTATTAAACACCATACAGTACTGCTGCTTATTGCATACACATATACCCACTACTGAATCTTTAAGTATTAAAATACTTAGCATTGCATGACTGATTGTTGTATGGATATAGGAAAAGTGTTTTACTAATATATGGAAGAGTTGGTTAAAGTCATAAGATGGGTTAAGAATGTCTTACTAGTTTTACCATTTAAATAAGGCAATTTTAATATATATATATATCAAATCATCAAGCTATACACCTTAAACATATACAGTGATATATATCAATCATTTCTCAATAAAACTGGAAAAAAGTACTCATGTGACACTAACAATGGGTATGTTCTGAGAAATACATCATTAGTCACTTTTGTTGCTGTGTGAACCTAATAGTATATTTTAAACAAATTGAGATGATATAGCCTACTACACACATAGGCTGTATACTATAGCTTTGTGCTCCTAGGCTAGAAACCTGTATAGCTTGTTATTATACTGAATACTGCAGGCAATTTTAACACAATGATAAGTATTTGAGTATCTTAACATAGAAATGTACTGTAAGAATATGGTACATTTCTTACTAAAAGGTAAAAAATGGTGTATCTATATATAGCACTCACTATGAATTAAGCTTGCAGGACTGAAGTTGCTCTGGATGAATCAGTGAGTAATTAGTGAGTGAATGTGAAGGCCTAGGACATTACTGTACACTACTGTAGACTTGATAAATACTGTCCCATGAGCTCTTCCTGTGGTTCCTTCCAACAGGGTCACCAACAGAACATCAAAGCTGTCAATGTTGCTTGGCTCCATGAACAAGGATGCGGCCTACACTCACAGGAAATATGGAGGAGAAACTAGCTGGGTAAGGCAAAAGTGACTGCCAGGAGGAAGTGAAACGTGGTCTGAGAATCATATGAATAAAATATCAAGATGGAGAGCTAAAGGACCACAGGGGATGGGCAGAATGATATAGTTTTGGCTATTTCAGGTTGGATCAGTGGTTAGATTAAGAAACGATGTGGTAGTCATAAAAAAAAAAATGAGGGTGTTTAACATGGAGATTGTATAGTACTGAGGACTCAATATTTGACTTTGGAAATTTGTTGTTGGCTCCAAATGACCCTACGTGACACAAAGGGTTCTCTCTGGCATTGAATTCGTGGAAGAAATAAAACTTATCAATTCTTTATAGTATTACACCTGAAAATACTCCCAAATACAAGAACAGGTTGGCTCCACACTATCACAGAAAGCTTTTATGAATGTTGCAGTGGCACTCAATACCTGTGACGTTAGCTCCTGTGGACCTGTGTCCTTGCACAGGATCTTAGGTCCTCAGCAAAGAATTTATACAATATTCTCTGAAGATCATCAGGCTAGATCTGGAAGAGCTGTAGTGAATCTCTGAATACGCAGTGCTGAGGACAGGCACCCCTACACTGAATCAGATCAGTGGCTGACTGGGATGTAACCTGTGCACTAAAAACTGAGGTGCTTTGAATGAGAGGGAACCTACTGCCAAGCTCCACAGATATTGCCTCTGTCAGAAAAAAAATTCTTTCTCAACCACATTTCCTTCTATTTCTTACAGAACACTCAGCTCCATTAGTAATCTTATTATGGAACCACCTTCGTATATGTGATCCTGATCCATCATTGACCAAAAACATCATTATGACGCACATGATTATAATGCAATTTTGAGTGATTATTTGAAAATTCACTAACACATTTTCAGGAACAGATTACATTCACATAGTAAAGGAAATATATATCTTAAATAATTATTTTAAATAATTTTATATATCTAATCTGTTGGCAACGGTTTTGGAGTGAAACCAAAATACCATTATTTTTAACTATGAATATATGCATTACACAGCCACCCTCACCCATACCTGAAGTCCCAGAAGTTCATCAATTGAAGTCTCTGGTTCAGTAGGGTTGCTATCTGTTTGCTTAGGTGCTTGAGCAATATTGTTGTCACTGTAATACAGAAAGGAAAAATTTATTATTTTTTAGAGAGAGGGGAAGAGAAACATCGATGTGTAAGAGAAACATCAATTGGTGTCCTCTTGCATTTACTTGCACATGCCCCAGCTGAGGACCACGCCTACAACCAAGCCATGTGCCTTGACTGGGAATTGAACCAGTGACCCTTTGCTTTGTGGGACGATGCTCAACCAACTGAGCCATTCTAATCAGGGCAGAAAGGAAAAATTTTACTGTGGTTCTCAATTAGGCAAAAAACAATAAGGCATTTTAAATATACATAGCTTACCTAGTTAAAAATTTATTAATGTTCTCTGCAAGCTTTTCTTGAAGAGATTTGTTGCTTAATATTTTTTCTCGTGCATTTTCAATAACCATTTGCTGGAAAATAAAGTTAATATTAGCAAAAGAACAGATAGGATATTATGTTATTATTTAAAAAAACAATTAATGGAAGTTGGGTAGTTTTAACAAATCTCCGTGGAAACTCAGAAGTTATGGTGGCTCCCTTCAAGTCTCAATATTACATTTTACAATTTGTAAGTGTTCACAGGTCCTTCACCAACAGTTTCTTCAGTGGTTACAGAATACAGTTAAAAAGTTTTTACCTTTTCACAGAAGGTTTTTAATAATCTGACTCCAAAAAAATGCCCTATTACATTGCAGAATTCAAAAACAATGTACTACTATCTCCTAAACACATAGCTTTTTCTTACTTGGTGCATTTACACATGCTCTCTATTCTGAATTAGCTGTCTCTTACTGTTAAACTTGGCCACCCTCCATCTCAAAGCAATTTCAATGCACAGTCTTTATATATATATATCAGTATTTTAAAACTCAGGAATATCTTAGGTTACAAAGTCTGGGAGGGTCACTTACTTTTTCTACTGCAAACGCACTGGGATCCTGGAAATTCCGTATTGTTGACTGAGGCCCAGACAAGGTGGTATTTTTCCTTTGAGATTCACTGAAACACATTTTAAAAGATTGTCTTTCAAGTAGCATGGTTAATGGATTCAATGATAATTATACACACAGACACAGTATGTACATTATAAATACAAATTTTAAGATCAAGGTAGAACAGGTATTTTCTCAATTTGTGGTAAGAAAAAAGGGCAGAAGAATAGAAAAGTATCACTAGACTTGAATTAAAAAAAACCAAAAACAATTTGAGGTCTATCTTTACCATTTATTACCTAGGTGGTCTGTATCAAGGTTAAGATACGACCCTCTGACCCACTTTATAATGGGATGAAACCAATTGCATTATTGGGTTTATAAAATAATTGAATGAAATACAGTATATGAAAGACATTATAAATAGGTCAAGGTTCCTATAAAGGTTATATATTATTATACCTGTTTTACTATTTTATATGGTTAAGTGAGAAAACTTGCCATAAAAAAGGCTGAGGTTAGCCTTGAATAAAAGGAAACCAACAGTAAAAATTCCAACAACAAAAAAACCCCCATGACATGACAGTTGAGAAACTGGGAATAAACCAACTTTGTATTAATATCCCACTTTTCTGAATATCCTTCAAAAAAGAGATATGGGTTAACTGGGACAGGAGGGACTTTTCTCAGAGTGTCTGAGTGTTTTCTCAGAGTGGTTGACTATCCACTGATTTAGGACTTAAAATGTTGGTATACCCTGAAACATTCCCGTACTACTTATATTCACTTAAAAACATTTATTTCATAAATCTGAGATAACATCTATTTTGATATACTTTTCTGTACCACTATAGGAAAAATATTTTCAATGAAAGTGATATGGCATTGATTGTTAAGATGTTACCTGATTTCAAAGAGGTTACAATGTGACAAAAAATGTTTTGGAATGGATATAACAGTAAATAGTCCCAAGAACTTAATCTAATCTTATTTTATTTATAATGTAAACATCCTGGTGCAAATCCTTTTTCTTTTTAGAGATTATTGAAAACTTGTTCTGTTAAAAAGCACTTACTGAAAAAAAAAGTTAGATGACGACTTAGGCAGACACAGCTTGCCTCTTTGCACAACCACATCAAAATTACAACTAAAATATACAGAAACTGTGAGAGGCTTCTGGCCAAGATGGAGGTATAGATAGATACGCTTCGCTTTCTTGTACAACCGAGAGAAGGATAACAACCAATGTAAAGACAAAAAGCAACCAGAACAGCCAGAAAATTGAATTCTATGGAAGTACAACCACCAAGAAGTTAAAAAAGAAACATTATCCAGGATGGTAGGAGGGGCAGATACGGGCAGCTGGGGTGGAGAGGACGCATGGCAAGGCAGCAGTGGACAGAGAGGGCAGGCAAGGCAGAGGCTGGCAGACCTGGCAATCCCATATTCACATGCAGATAAACCAGAAGGAACAAGTGGGGGAGTGAGAAAGACTGAGCAACCTGGGATTCCAGGGTGGGAAAATAAAGTCTCAAAACCTCTGGCTATAAAAAACCTGTGGGGGATGGAGTGGAGGGAGAAACTGCCAATCTCACAGGAATGTCCACTGGAGGGGCCCATGGGGTCCTAGAACATACATAAGCCCCACATGGGAATCAGTAACAGGGCAGCAATTGAAAGGACACAGCTTGCTTATGGGAAATGTGGATGTGAGTAAGTACAGGGCGAGAGCCAAACAAGCAGCACTGTCCCTCTGACCTCTCCCACACATACAGCGCCACAAGGCAGGGAAATGGGTTGTCCCTCCCTGATGAATACCTAAGCCTTTGTCCCTTACCATGTAACAGGTGCACCAAGACAAAGAAACAGCCCAAATAAAAAATAAATCAACTACAGAGAAAGAACTAAGTGATGAGGACATAGCCAACCTATTTGATGCTGAGTTCAAAACACTAGTAATCAGGATGCTCACAGAAATGACTGAGTATGGCTGCAAAATAAAGAAAGAAGTGAAGGCTATACAAAGTGAAATAAAGAAAAATATACAGGGAACCAACAGTGAAGGGAAGGAAACTGGGACTCAAATCAACTATTTGGAATGGATGGAAGAAATACACATTCAAATAGACACAATGAAGAAACAAGAATTCATAAAAATGAGGAGAGGCTGAGGAACCTCTGAGACAACTTTAAACATTCCAACATCTGAATCATAGGGTTGGAAAGAAGTATTCAAAGTCATGAAAGGCAGGGATTACTCTATTCAGCAAAGCTATCATGTAGAATGGAAGGGCAGATAAAGTGCTTCCCAGATAAGGTCAAGTTAAAGGAGTTCATCATCACTAATCCCTTTTATATGAAATGTTAAAGGGACTTATCTCAGAAAAGTATCAAAACTATGAATGGTAAAATGACAACAAACTCACACCTATCAACAGCTGAACCTAAAAAAAACTGCTTTTCCATAAGAAAACAAAACAAACACCTAGAACAGGAACAAAATCACAGAAATGGAGATCACATGGAGGGTTGTCAGCAGGGAGGGGACTGGGGAAGAATGAGGGAAAAGCTACAGGGAATAAGAAGCATAATTGGTAGGTACAAAATAAACGGGGAGGTTAAGAGTAGTATAGGAAATGGAGAAGCCGAGAACATACATGTACAACGCATGGACATGAACTAAGGGGGTAGGGAATGCTGGAGGGAACGGGGATACTGGGTGGACAGGGATAAAGGAGAGGGAAAAAAATGGGACAACTGTAATATCATAATCAATAAAATATACTTAAAATATTACAACTAAAATACAGGACAACCGTCATTCATGAACGTCAGAAATTGAGTTGACATTTCAGTAGTTAAGTAGTTCAGTAGTTCAGTCAACTACAGAATTGAAGAAATCACATTCATCCACATTGGTAGAAGGCGGGTATAGGCGGAACAGACTAGCCCCCACACCCATATGGATAAATATTCAGGAGGCATATCTTGGGAGCAAGGAGTTTCAGACCCTTACCAGGCTCCCCAGCCCAGGATTCCATTGCCAGAGAGTTAAGTCCCCACAACCTGTGACTCCAAAATCCAGCAGGGACTGAGTCAGTGGAGGAGGCTGCTGAGGCACTAAGCAGTTCCTCTTGGGAACACTCACAGGCACACCTACTTGGACTTGCTTCCTCTGAGCTCCAGCACCAGGGTGGCAGTTTGAAGGGCACCAGTGGTATGTAGGGATAAACTGAAATGTCTGGCTTCAGGGGGAGCAGAGGTCATTGTCCCTTTGCTGAGCTCTCCTTGCCCAGAGCCAGTAGGCTGGTGCCACATCTGAAATGACATCAATCTGGCTAATACTGTGTGACCCACCACCTTGGAGATTCACAGAGGCTCTATCCCACCCAACTTACCAGTCCACCCAAGCTGCTTTTCCATAAGAAAAGCTTGACTTGGCACCTAAATCCTATCAAACAAGCCACAGCTGGCTTCAGCGAGCTCTATCAGCTGCCAGATTAGAGTTACAGCTTGGCTTTACCTAGGAATCTCCAAGCCCAGCACAAGTAGCAGCCATCTCAGATTGCTTTATAGCTCAGGCAGGGTGGCCCTGGGCAAAACACAGGTTGGGGCTGACCTTGGCCTGCACCACCCTGGAAACCCCAGGGCCGACGCACCTAGTGGACAGCTACAGACCACACAGGAGTACCACCAGCCTGCCCTTACATGGTTGATCCTCCATGGACAGCCGAGGATGGTGGTCAGCAGTCACAACAAGTCCTTGCAGCTGACTGGCCTGGGTAAATAACTCCCACTGATGTGCCAACAAAAACTACAAGAGGAGGGTATACTCAGACCACACAGTGGGCACACCTCGAATACCTAGTTTGGGTGACAGCAGAGGCTGTGCCACTGGACCCTACAGGACACCTACTACATTAGGCCATAATACCAAGACACAGAGTCAAACGTTTACCTAATACATGGAAACAAACAAAGGGAGGCTGCCAAAACGAGGAGACAAAGAAATATGGTTCTAATAAAAGAAGAGATCAAAACTCCAGAAAAAGAGCTAAATGAAATGGAGACAAGCAATCTAAAAGATGCAGAGCTCAAAACACTGGTTATAAGGATGCTGAGGGAACTTAGTGAGGACCTCAGCAGCATAAAAAACAAAACAAAACAAAACCCAGTCAGAAATGAAGGATACACTAATGAAATAAAGACCACTAGAATGGATATAGCTGAAAATCAAATCAATGATTTGGAATGTAAGGAAGCAAAAAACGACCATGCAGAACAAGAAAAAAGAATCTAAAAATATGAGGATAGTATAAATAGCCTGTGGGACAATTTCAAGAGGTCCAACGTTTGCACCATATGGTTGCCAGAAGAAGAAGAAGAAACTGGAAATCTGTTTTAAAAAATAGTGAAAGAAAACTTCCTTAATTTAATGAAGGAAATAGAAATAGATGAAGTCCAGGAAGAGGAGAGTCCCAATTATGATGGATGCAAAGAGGACCACTCCAACACACATCATTATTAAAAGGCCAAAGGTTGTAGATAAAGAGACTCTTAAAAGCAAGAGAAAAGTAGTTACCAGAAGCTTGCCAGATTTTGGGGGGGGCAGGGGAGACAACATGGGGAGAATGAGTAAAGAGGTGAGAGGATTAACAAGTACAAATAGGTAGTTACAGAACAGTCACAGGGATGTAAAATACAGTATAGGAAATGGAGTAGCCAAAGAACTTAAACACATGACTCATAGATATGAACAATGGTGGGGGGACTGCCTGAGGGATAAGGGGGCACTGGGTGGAGGTGGGGCCGAAGGGGGGGGAAATTAGGACAACTGTGATAGCATAATCAATAAAATATATTTTTAAAAAATTTAAAAAGAAATAAAAACAAAAAGCATTTACCTTTTGCGTCTTCCAGGAGACATTAAATTAGCATGAGTTTTCTTCTCCTGAGCACTAGGAATGACATTTAAAGCCTCTCCCGCTGTATTTCAAGAAAACAAAACAGTTAAGTCAAGGAAATGGAATAGTTTTCTAAACTTGAATTAATGGGATAAATATCATTACAAAATTTTATATGTAATTCAGTTAGCATACACTGAGTGTCTATTATGTGCAAGGCACTGTAGAATATATTAAGATGAATAAAATATAACACCTATGACTTAAGGTTTTGCAACAAAAAAAGTGTGGCAGTCTCAAGAAGAAATAACATGGCAGAACAGAAGAACTTTAAAAAGTGTAAACTAAGTATACGCTATCATGTATACATACTAAGTGTTTCTACTGAGAGGTATAACAGGTTGAAGAAAAGACGGAAATGAGGAGAATGTAATGCACGGTAATAAATTTCAGCTGCACAGAGGAGAAAGAAGACTGGTCTAGAAACAGAGATCTGACACCACAATTCTAATCCCAACTCCGTTATTAACTAGCTTTCGGTCCCTTAATATTAACTGTTTTCCAAAGTTTTAAGTATACAACAATCAAGATGTACCCAGATGATTTCCAAGTTTATCCCTAGGTCTAAGATTTAGCTAGGAGTATAAAGGATTTTGAACATGCATAGATGGAGGTGGACTTGAAAAACACTCCTTATTCCAGGAGGGCAGGACAGCATACACAAAAATCAACATATGGTGAAATATAATGTGTATTCCTTTTAAAATCAAATAGAATGTAGCCTTTTCTATTAATAAGATAACTGGTATACAAAAGTGGGTGCAAGGTTGGACTTAGTTAGAACTGAAATAAAGATCCTAGATAAAAATATCTCACAGAATTAATAAGATGGCTTTTTCTTTCTTTTCTTTTTTAAAAAAGATTTGATTCACTTCTCTCTAGAGGGGAAGGAAAGGAGAGAGGGAAACATTGATATGTGAGAGAGAAACTTCGATCGGTAGCCTCTAGGACCCACCCCAACAGGACCCTCAATCTAAGCATGGGCCCTGACCGGAACTGAACTAGTGATCTTTCACCCTATGGTATGACACCCAATCAACTGAGCCATACTAGCCAGGGCAATAATATGTTTTTTTCATGGCAAATGTAATGAAAGTGTCTCTATCCTTTTTTTGCTATAATTTCACACCGTAAGTATAAAGACAATAGTATTAATATGTCATCTCATTCATACAATTTGATTAAAAACAAAATTTATGAGAGTAAAATTTAAACTCACTGGTCACAGTGTCTTGTGATTGTGAATGGTTGACTACTACAAAATTGGACCTCAAAGGAACTGCAGTTTGGTTAGCTGGACGAATAACTTGGGTAGCTGTCAAAGGAGCAGTAGTAAATTGTCCAGAAAGATAAGGTAAAGTCAGCAGCTCTGAGCTGACAGGAGTTCCTTGAGATGCAAGCCTTCTCTGCCGTTTGATTTCTGCAATTCCACTTCTTGTTCGGGCTGAAACACATGAGAATTTAGAAAAATAACTCAATGTCAGTGAAGTTTGGCAATTTCAAAAAGTCTACATTATACATACCCTACTACTTAAAATATTTGAGATGTCATAAGAAACTAAAATGCATAAACTATAACTATAAATCTAAGACTATATTTCTTCTGCAATAATTCATACTGATAACAACTCCAAAAATTGGAAAACAAACTTATGGAATGAGAACAAAAAGATGTAAATACATAAAAGTTAATGAAAACAAGAGTATTTAAAATGCATATTTTTACAATAAATGAAAATATTATGACAATAACTACAATTAGAAAAGCACTAGTTTAAACAAAATATATACTTAGCACACCATGTGTTAATTAAAATGTTCTCCTGACAGAGTCTGAAGTAATTCGAAACATTATTTAATTTGAAGTTCAATACCAACCTCTCTGATTGGCAGCAAATCCTGGGGAACTTTGCATGCTCCTAACAAATAAAACAAAGTAGTTAGACATTAAAAAATTTCAGTTGCCAAGACACACTCTGATTTAGCTGCAGCCAGACATGAATTGTGAGTTAACAGGCCCTAGGCCCTGGCCAGTATGGCTCAGTTGGTTGGAGCGTTGTCTCATAATGGAAGGGTTGCAGGCTCAATACCCGGTCTGGGTGTGTCCAATCCCCCGTCCAGCACATACAGGAGGCAACCAGCTGATGTTTCTCTCTCTCACTTTCTCTCTGGGTGGCTCTGCTGGTTGGTATCAGCCTGTACACCAAAAGATCATGGGTTGGATTCCCATCTGGGCCCATACCTAGGTTGTGGGTCTGATCCCTATTCAGGGCCCATACAGGAGGCACCCAATCTATGTTTCTTTCTCACATCAATGCTTCTATTTATCCTTCCTCTTTCTCTATAAAAATCAATAAATATATCCTCGGGTAAGGATTAAAAAAAAAAAAAAAAGGCTATAGTTCTCTTTCAGACAAAAATGTCAAGTACATTTCTTGGGAGTTGAGGGGGAGGAAATAACCAAATTTTATCTGCTTTAGTAGAAAAGCAGTGGCATGTAAACACTCACACAATTAATTATAATAATCAAGTTCCTATCTAATGCAACATGCATTAGACAGCCCTGACATCCTATTAAGAATACAATTTGACTTAACTTTAGGAACTTCACATACGTAAGAATTTTATAATTTCCAACTACCTCTTATAACTACAGAGATGCCTTTCTAGAGAAATTCTGATTTCACTTATGACTCCAAAGTACTCCAGAATCCCAAAGTTGATTTGAAAGGAAGGACATCCTGCTTTTATCAAATTTATGACTGTGAAATTATTTCATCCAACCTCCAAAGGAGCAAAGCAAACACGTAAGAAAATTTGCATACAAGCTGATTCTCCTTTCACTTAAAGTACACTGGAGTTACCCATGTAGTTGGTAAACATTGTGGACACTGTGCCACTGTCCTAGAAGTCTATCAAGTAAGTTGCTTCCAACAAGAGCCACAAAACTTACTGAATCGAATAAACATTTTTAGTAACACAGAAACCAATCTTGAGGAATACCTGGCTAAGACTCTTTTTTTATATATAACACCCTGTCAATATAGTATCTCAATAACTTACAAATATTCAGAGGCACTAATTAAATTGTGAATGTCTTTGAAGATTACTGGCATGGGGAGAAACAATGAGAGTCAGAAAATGGAAATAAAGACTACCAAATAAGATACGTTACAGTTAGATATGAAGCATTTGGAACTATTTTAACAGTTTAAACTGAGGAAGGAAAACGAGGATCCTGCTGAATTTAGGTGGGATATTCACTGGTACCTCTAGAAGGGTAAGAAACTAAGGTTTTTATACCACACTAAATAGTTAAATAAGAAATCTTATAACATTAATATCAGTAGAAGATTCCAGAAGTATTATTACTCAAACGTGCTGCTTTACAAGGGAAGGACTAATGAGGTATGGATTCCACACATCAATTCTTTGCAAATGTAATGAAAATACAACTGTATAAGGGAATTCACAGAGGACTGGGATTAGATTTGGATTCACACCAGACTGGTATTAGAGTTGTATTCTGGCCAGATAGCTGCCTATAAATTGCTATGGGAACTAGAAAGTATCATTGAACTTCTCTAAGTCTCAATTTCCTGGTTTCTAAGCATTTTATTACAGTATGTTATTTATTTCAAATTATTCCAATCAAAGACAAACCATCAATAACCTTTAGAGTAATTTCAAAAATAGATCTGTGATATATAAATGCTCTGTGTGGTTCATAAGATTTAAAACTCCAAGTCATTGTTATATGTTTGCACCCCAAAATCATTATATACATTCTGATATGCTTAGTATATAAGGTTTTTATTACCTGATCTGAGAAAGTGTATGGTCTAACTTCTTCCACAGAGATGACATAATCGCTGGGACGTGATTTGATGTTTCTAAATCATAAGAGGAAAAGTTTCTTAAAAAACCCAGTTGGAAAAAAATGTATCATCAATTTGAATATAAATAGAAAGCGAATGAGGAAAAACTTTTCTCTCAGCTGTTGGCCCGATGCAGGAAACTGAA
Source organism: Pteronotus mesoamericanus (assembly GCF_021234165.1). NCBI lineage: Eukaryota > Metazoa > Chordata > Mammalia > Chiroptera > Mormoopidae > Pteronotus > Pteronotus mesoamericanus. The sequence goes on from NW_026555313.1 coordinate 12,626,040, forward strand.
ACTATAATGAGAGTGCTTTCTTTTCCTTAAGCCACAGAATACCAGAGGTAATGTGAGTGAAAATGGACATTTATGAAATCTGAGGCATTTTTTAGATTAAATTAGTATTTTCTTTGAATTTAAGACAAACTGTTTTAAATCTCTGTTCTATTTGATACCTGTGACATCTGAAAGCCAATTAAAATAATTTGATTTATGATAAGTAATTGCAAAGGTTATGTAAACTCCTGTGAGTATGGAAGTTAGTTTTTTATATGCAATATATTCATGTCCAAATCACTCTGATTGCTCAGCAACTCTTTAAAAAAAAGTCTTACCAGTTACTATACTTAGAATTACAGGCAAAATTCCTGAGGACTACTTAAGTTTTTTTTAGGATATGCTCTAAAGCCACAATCATGGAAAATTCATTAAGATGTTTAAAATCTTTACTACATATTTATAAAAATTCAAACCAGAGAAAGTTAACTAACAACATAAAAGAAAGATATAAACCTTTGTTCTGCAATGGCATATTGTTTCTGATGTCACTTACACACTAAATATTCCAATAAAATAGTTAAGATATTTTGGGAAAATAAATCTTTGATAGAAAGATCACATTACCTTGAAGAATTAGAAATGAAATTCAGGCCAAGAACTTTCAAGCCCATCACTTTCAGCAGTTTCTAGTTTTCTGATCTTGGAAAAGTTATCTGGCCTATCTAATCCTCAGTTTTCTGATACTTAAAAATGGGTCAAAACAATGTCTCTTACTGAATTATTTTAAGGATTAAGATAAAACTTATAAAAGCACCTAGCACCTGTTGCATACAGACAGTACTAAATAAATGTTAAACTTATTTCCTTTTTTAAGTATCATTGTATGCAAATTCTTTATTGTTAATTATTTCATTAATGTTGTGAGCTACATAAATAATAACTTAGAGAATAAAATAAACACTTCTTTCTCCCTAAAACATTAATTTAGGAAAGAATTATTTTATATTCTGATAAATATAAGCCAGAATTTTATGACTGGTATCACTATTCATATTTACACTACAAACTTAAAATTAAAATATTATTTTGAAATTTTATAATATATAGTCTGTTCATCAGGGTAGATACCCAGAGTAGAGTTTTATTCTACAGCTTAAAAAAAAAAATATTTTTAACATTCAGATTTGTGATTTATCACTCAATATAAACATATGCTATTTAATTATATATTTGCCAGTAAATTTTATGTCATTATAACTGAGACAAGTTTTCTTATGACTTTATGAGGCATTACTATCCTTTAAATATTATTTGTAATTAAAAAATTAGATAGATGGTATGTAAAACAAAAAAAAAATCCTTGAACATAAATTCTTACCTTTTGTTTTCATTGCTACATATTCATTCAAAATTGTCGTCAAGTTTTTTCCAAATAAAGACTGGAAAAAAAGAATCAAGCATTACCAAAACCATTGAATATGACCAATAATATCCCACCAAGAAACATTTCACCATATAAAATAAAAGATCTGGATTGCAAAATAGCTGAAGAAAGTGTAAAGAACAGGTCATCCAAAATGAAAATAGTCACTCAAGTTAGGGGTTGCAAAAAATCTAAGGGTCAAGAACCTTATCTTTTTGAATAAGACATTAAACTGTGTTTCTTTGCATAATAAGAGCCCCAAGGCATAAAAAGCAGTTTTTATCTGGAAGACAGGGATCCAGTCATACAATTATTGAAAACAATAAGGACCACTCCTTTCTAATCTTGCAAGCCTAGGAAACAAAGCAAAAAAAAATGAGTGTAAATATACCCTTTCCAAGGATCACAACCTTCTTATCATCACTTGGATTATTTCATAAACTTATCCTCCCTGCCCCTTATTTCTACTACTAGTAAAGCTCAGAGGTCATGTAATCAAGTCTTTGGGGGAGGCTTATTGAAATCTGTTCCTGAAGGAGGGTCTACCCTGAAAGGTTGGGGAGCCAAGACATTAAGATGTCACTATGTCCCCCTAATGGACCTAACCCTGTTTCTGCTGCTGTTGTCTACGCAGACTACTATGAGTCAGGTGAACAGGTTGCTTTCTTGTGATAGTCTGCAGTCTTGGGTGGACTATATGACCTTCTGGTATGGGTTGTGCTCCTTTCCTTTGTAAATTAAACCACTCGAGCGTGAGCTACCCTTGTTCTTCTGCACAGTATCCTCCTCAAACTATCTGCAAGTTTTTTCGGTGTAATTTCCACGTTGTTCTTCGTATCTTGACTGCATGTAGAACACAGCCTGTCTCTAATGAAACAGGCAGTTTTGGATTTTTACTCAGAATATTGAAGAGAGGAAGAGCAGAGATCTTGCATGGCCAAGGTCTTGGAAGAATATTTAACATCCCCTTTCTCAAACTCACTGGCTTTTTCTCCCTCGGGCATTTCTCAGGGATCAACCCTCCTTCTACAGCAAGGTCCTTTCCTCCTTATAATCTCCTTTACCCAGCTGTCCCCAAAACGTCATTATTCTTAGCCACTTTCTTCCTTGAGATGATTCCTGATGTTTCTCCCTTAATCCACCAGGCGCTGCCCTGAGGCCACCTTTTCACAACCAGACTGTCCCAGGGATAGTACTTCACAGTGAAGTGAGGAAAGCAGACAAGATTCTTGCACAACAGGAAGGGCAGTGTCTCTGAGATTTGGAGATATGTTTGTTTTGGGACAGCACAACAATCAGAAGTAATTGCATTTTACTGACAAGCTAAATTGGCATTCAAGAGAGGTTTCTGGCTTTGGGTTAAAGATGATGAAACAGGAAGAGCCTGAGCTCACCAAAACTACAACAGATGAACAGCTATCTCTGAGAACTACCTGAAAACAAGCAAAACAGATATTCTAGGGCTACAAATATAAAGAAGCCTCCATTGATATGGATGGGTAGCAGGGGCAGAGACTCAGCCTACTTCCTGTGTGGCGACTCAAAAGTGGGAGGGATATCACAACTGCCTAAGTCGCTCCTGAAGGGCGAGTGATCTCAGCCTCAGTCTGGGGGACCTGCACAAGGAAGAAGAGCCCCAATAACATCTGGCTTAGAAAACCAGTGGAGCTTATGTCTGGGAGAGCTAACAGGCTGTAGAAAACACAGTGCAGAGGCAGCTACTTGAAAAGTACCTGGGTCATATGCGAAGGTGATACACTGACTACTTTTAGGGCATGTGCTGGGACGATAAAGATGAGCTGAAACTGTCTTCAGAATCACAAGTGCTGGAAAGTGCCATTTCCTCCCCTTTTCTGGTCTGATGCTGGCAGGCACCATTTCTGACACTCTCCCTTAACTCTGCTGATTGTGTTCACTCCACCCTGGCATTTTCCTTAGGATCCACACAACCTATCACCTCTCCAAAGTGTCTGCTATCCCGCCACACAAGGTGGGCAGCCAGTACACAGCAGTGTGTCTGCATCAGTTGAAGCCAGGTTTCACACCTCAGATAGCCACAATGAAGGCCTGCTCTGCTCACCCATGCTGTCAAAACAACTGCAGCCAGGCCTCACAGCCAGCCAGGCCAGGCACCAGCCTCACTTGCCAATGTGTCCACAGAATTCCTGACCATAAAAAGGAGGCAACAATAGCCCACAAAGTGAATATTCCTGGAGCCCTTGGCTGTGGTGACAAGGAGGGACTTCCCAACTGGGCCCTAAGAGATACCTTCTAAATAAAGCAACTTTTTAATTCCAAGAGACATAGCTGCCTATTACATAGAAATGACAGGCAAAATGAGGAGATGGAATTAATCAAAGAAGCCATGTTTATAATGACAAAATATTTAAAATGTCATTCAAGAATATATCCAATATATACTAAATGATACTCTGATGGTCTAGTGGTATTTTAAAAGATGGTGACAAGAAGATATCAAAATCCCTGTTTTATATTTATCTGAAGTAAGCAACAAAATAGTAAAGGGCGGACTGCTAGTAGATACCATAGACCAGGTGGCTTAAATAACAATTACTTCTCATTATTTTAGAGGCTAAAAAGTCTAGGAACAAGATGATGGGTGACTTGGTTCCAGGTGAGAACCACTTCCCTGATTTGCAATCTCCTTTCTTGCTGCGTCCTCATGCAAAGACCTCTCCCCTTTACTTTTTTTATAAAGGCACTAATCACATCATGAGAGTTGCAACCTCATGATCTAATCTAAACCTCTTTGTAATCCCCACTCTGGAGGTTACAGTTTCAGCTTACGAATTTTGAAGGGACACAAATATTCAATCCATAACAGGCAGTAAACAAGCCCCAAGAGAAGCAGTAGTAAAACTAGTAAGAAATGAGAGTATCATTCGGAACTGATTTTCAGGAGCAAAGTTGTAATTCACTTGGGAAAAGAAGAGTTGGCATGCTTTGGTTCTTTCCAATTATGCATGAATACAAACTATCAAATTTTTGCCAGTTTTGATTTTGCTAATGAGTTGATTTTAAAACTGTGTATATAGTCTCCATGCTGGTCAATGATGAAATATTTCCCTTAAGAAACAAATCACTTACCAGCAAGCAGGCTGGGATAAAACCTTCATCTGTACAGTGTTCTGCATATTCTTTTAAATGTGAACTTTCCAAAATAAAAGTCTGGCAGGTAGAAGTGAGGTTTTCCTGTTGTAAATAACCTAAATGAAAAATGAGAATTTAGGTAATTTTAGTAAGTTCTGCATTTCTCATAAAAGAGTTGTTAAAAATGCTAGAGCCTCACATTGGGTACACAAATGTATTGGGTTAGCCAAAAAGTCCGTTTAGTTTTTTCCATACGATGGTTCTAACAGTGCTTAGTTGTCTTTAATTTCATGTGAAACAATTTTGTTAGATTGTATTGTGACAACTGTCATATCAACATTCATTTCAAAAATACTTATCAAAACTGGTGAATTTTTGTGCAGCCATTTTAATATTGATGGCAGAAAATATGTAACATTTCTAACGTGTTATGCTTTATTATTTCCAGAAAGGTAAAAATGCAATTGAAACACATAAAAAGATTTGTGCAGTGCATGGAGAAGGTGCTGCTACTGAGAGAATTATCAAAAGTGGTTTGTGAAGTTTCTTGGTACTATTGACATTTTGGCCAAACAATTCTTTGCTCTGGGGCTCTCTTATGCATTGGAAGATATTTAGCAGCACTCTTGTTCTATACCCAACTAGAGACCAATAGCAGGAGATAGCTAACATACTCAAAATATCCAAATCAATAATGTTATGGGTGAAAATGAAAATTGTATCTTTTAAGGGAAAAAACTAAACAGACTTTTTGGTCAACCCAATACATACACACACTCATAAATACAGTCCAGAGGTTCATCTCACAAATAGAATCTCAGGTGGAATGTACTGGGATTCTACAGCTTTGCTCAGAGACACAAGTTTATGTAGCCAGAATGTAAAATATATAAATGACTGTTTAATGGGAAAAACTCTAGATAAACTAGAAAAATAAGGTGTTTAATGAGGTATAATTGTTGCACATTAATGCTTACATGAGAACCAATAAAGTAACAAATAACTAAAAAAGGAAGTAACATTCTTCTGTTTCATAGCCTCCATATTTGAGATAGGGTATGTGGTAAAACAGTTGCAATCAGTAAAAGGTACAGAAACTGTCAACAAGAAGACCATCCCCGACCAGATTTATGGCTTAAAACTGGCTGAGGCCAACTGGCTCCAACACGGACACCAATTTCACCTAACAGTAATACTTTGCCTCAGTATATGTTCGTTTTAATACATTAGCATGCTAAATGACCATGATCTGAAACGGAAAGCCCACGTAAATGCCAAATGTGGCCTATAGAGCTCCTGGGAGAAGTCTCCACCCTATTGCTGGGAAGATTTTGAACATTCCTCCCCCTTATTATTAAATACCCTACCTTTACTGAGGTTCTGTACAAGAACCTCAATAAAGGAAGTAAATTCTGCTAATAGGGGTGGCTCTGTCTGTGTAGTAGCCCACTCGCTGTTCTCACTACTTTGCTAATAAACCTTAAAGTTTATGCTAGCTCCTATTTGATTTCTGTGCTGCCTTAAGCCAAGAATCCACCGTGGGTTGTGGACCCTTGGTCTACATCATCTCAGCTAAGTCAGTAGGTGTTATATATTAATTTAGTGAATTATCAAAAATCCTCATTCTCCAAATGTTGCTGTTTACTTGTATACTTCACTTATTTGCCTGTTTTGTGAAAAAAATTGAAATAAAAAACCACTTTTCATGAAAGATAACAAAGATACTCCTTTTTTATTTTATACCCTTTGGGAATCAAAGCATTCATTATTTCAACAAGAACTTTAACAATCACACAAAACTGAAACTGATGGAACAATATTATAAAGCAATGCTTGGAATTTTTACACATATGAAGACTTTATTAGTCCTGACTAGCAACCTATCCTTTTTATTTTGTTTCTTAGGATTACAAAGGTTTAACTAAACCAACCACTAAAAATAGCAGTATGGCATAAAAAGAACAATGGAGAGGAAATCAAGAAACCAGCTGCCAGCTGCTGCTTCTTTTTTATCTTCATCCAAGATATGTTTACTGATTTCTGAGAGAGAGAGAGAGAGAGAGAGAGAGAGAGAGAGAGAGAGAGAGAGAAACAATTGCCTCCTGTATGTGTCTGACCAGGAATTGAATTCACAACCGTTTAGTATACAGGATAATGCTCCACACAAAGGAGTAACCCAGCCAGGCAGGAAACCAGTTTCTACTACATTCTGTTAAAATAAGAATTGTTACTTTGGGGGGGAAAAAGTCACCTATATTCTTCTGAATTCAAGATGCTTTACCTATAAGGCATCACAATTGCCCTGACTTGTGGATCAAATCTGGTTAAATTACAACTTTCTCATGTAAACCCCTTCAATGCCTTTGCATAGCTTTCAGTTTAAACTTCTAAATTCTAAGTGGCTTCAGTAGAAATACTGAATTGAGGACCTCCCCAAAATCCTTTCAATCATAAAAGAAATGAGAGCACGCACACAAATGATCAAAATCAATTTTTACAGGACTCTCAAAAATAATCCGAGTTTTGCAAGATCTAGGATCATTTATTTAAAAATGGATCAATGTTAGTAAGTACAGTGAATACTGTGTTATTTTAACTTGCTCTATTTCCATGCTCATTTCCCCAGCTTAGTAGTACACCTGAAAACAAACAACATGCAATCATCGTGAAAACCATCAGCCTAGCAGTCAGTGCAAAAATCAGATGGGGCTGGAATTTTTCTAATGCCCTATTCCCAGAAACTGTCATTATTTGACCTGTGTGACAATTCCCTGTAAAACCCCACTTGCATAGCTTCTCTTTGAATTCAATGAGTACTCCTCCACGGCAAACAATTGTCCCCTTGAGGTGTTTGCTTAAATAAGCAACACAAATTGCTTAATACCATAGCTGCTTGTGACATACAGTAACAGCTGGGACAAACAATACACAAGCTACACAAAACAACATAAAAAAGAGAAGCTGGATAGAAGTCTACAAGGGATTTTGAAAAAGCTCTGGTATGGTCCCAAAATACTTGGTCATGTGCAAGTGTAAGTCAGTGCACATACACAGAAAAAACCTGAGAAGGTCCTAAATCCTTACCTCTGGTTTAGCAAGTAGACATTAAGACAGAGTTGTCAGCTACTTAGATGAATGTTGAAGCATCCCCCAAGTACACAGAGCCCCCTGGCAAATGAGGAACAAATTGACTCCACATATTTAAGGATATCAATGTCCAATCACAGAATATAAACTTAGGTAATATAAACTTTAGTATAGTATTAGCTCAGGAAACTAAACAAACAGCAACTGCTTAACAACAGTAATAACAAACACTCAGGAGGGAGAAAAATTTGATTGCAAGAATTGTCACATTATTTAAAGTGTCCAATTGTCAACAAAAAACATGAGACATGCAGAGAAACATTTGCATGGTAAGTGGGGAGAACAGTTAATAAAAACTACCTCATCTATGGTAAGTGGGGAGAGCAGTTAATAAAAAACTACCATTAAGCAAACCATCACACTAGACTTAAAAGACTTTAAATTAGGACTTCAGGTCAATATGGAAGCTTACACAGATACACTTTGCCTCCTTGCACAACCAAGAGAAGGACAACAAATTTAAAACAAAAAAATAACCAGAACCCAGAAAATCGAACTCTATGGAAATCTGACAACCAAAGGAACTAAAGAAGAAACATTCATCCAGACCCGTAGGAGGGGCAGAAACGGACAGCCTCAGAAGAGAAGCTGCACAGCAAAGGCAGACTGGGCAGTCCCACCGTTGCTTGCTGATAAACCAGAGGAACAGCAGTGAGTGAGACAGACCATGCAATCCAGGGTTTCAGTGCGAGAAAAGAAAGCCTCAAAACCTCTGGAGGTAAAAACCTGTGGGGGTTGTGGTGGCAGGAGAAATACCCAACCTCACAGGAGACTCTGCTGGAGAGACTCACAGGATCCCAGAAGGTACAAACCTACCCACCAGGGAATCAGCACCAGAAGGGCCCAATTTGCTTGTGGGTAGTGGGGGAAGTGACTGAAAGCCGACAGAGAGCAAGTGGCATTGTTCCCTTTCGGTCCCCTCCCCCACCAACAGTGTCACAACTCAGCAACCTGGGTTGTCCCGCCCTGGCGAATACCTAAGGCTCCATCCCTTCCAACAATTTCCAAGGTGCGAGGTGATAAAGAAATATAGCCCTAATGAAAGAACAGATCAAAGCTCCAAAAATAGAACTAAGTGGTAGACAGATAGTCAACCTATCAGATGCACAGTTCAAAACACTGGTAATCTGGATGCTCACTGAATTGGTTGGGAATGGTCGCAAAATGGAGGAAAAAGCTAAGACTATGCAAAGTGAAATAAAGAAAAATATACAGGAAATGAACAGTGAAGGGAAGGAAACCAGGACTCAATTCAATGATTTGGAGCAGAAGAGATAAACACAAAACCAGAACAGAATGAAGAAACAAGAATTCAAAAAAACGAGGAGAGGCTTAAGAACCTCTGAGACAACTTCAAACATAACATCATCCGAATCTTAAGGGTGCCCGAAGGAGAAGAGGAAGAGCAAGAAATTGAAAACTTATTTGAACAAATAATGAAGGAGAACTTCCCCAATTTGGCCAAGGGAACAGACTTGCAGGAGATCCAGGAAGCTCAGAGGGTCCCAAAGAAGTTGGACCCAAGGAAGCACACACCAAGGCACATCATAATTATGTTACCCAGGATTAAAGATAAGGAGAGAATCTTAAAAGCAGCAAGAGAAAAGGAGACAGTTACCTACAAAGGAGTTCCCATAAGACTATCAGCTGATTTCTCCAAAGAAACCTTGCAGGCAAGAAGGGGCTGGCAAGAAGTACTCAAAGTTATGAAAGGCAAGGACCTACATTCAAGATTACTCTACCTAGCAAAGCTATCATTTAGAATGGAAGGGCAGATGAAGTGCTTCCCAGATAAGGTGAAGTTAAAGGAGTTCATCATCACCAAGCCCTTGTTCTATGAAAAGTTAAAGGGACTTATCTAAGAAAAAGAAGATCAAAAACTATGAACAGTAAAACAGAGGGGAGGGGGAGGTGGAAGAATGGGGGAAAAGGTACAGGGAATAAGCAGCACAAATAGTAGGTACAAAATAGGCAGGGGGAGGTTAAGAATAGTATAGGAAATCGAGATGCCAAAGAACTTATATGTACAACCCATGGACATGAACTAAGGGAGGGGGGAATTGAGGGGGTCGGTATATAGGGTGCAGGGGAATAAAGGGGAGGGTGGAAATACTTTAAATTAGCTATTTTAAATGAGTTCAGAGAACTAAAGAAAACCAGGCCTAAATATCTAAAGAAAATTATAACTGATCAAAAAGACATAAAATATAGAAATTATAAGAAAAAATAAGTAGGGATTCTGGAGGTGAAAAGTATAACTGAAATGAAAAATCACTATAGGGGGCTCAGCAGCAGATTTGAGGCAGGTGAAAGAATCAGTGAAGCTTAACATAAGCAAATGTCATCATCCAGTATGAGGAACAGAACAACAGCAAAAAAAAAAAAAAAAAAAAAAAAAAAAAAAAAAAAGATGAAGGGTAAACAGTCCCAGAGAACTGTGGGACACATCAAATGTGCCAACATAAGCATAATGGGAGTCTCAAAAAGAGACAAGAGAAAATAAAGAGCAGAAAGAATATCTGAAAAAACAATATCCAAAATTTTATGAAACATTAATTTACATATTATACAGGAAGCTCAACAAACTGCAAGTAGGATAATTTGAAGAGATCCATACCAAGACACATCATAATTGAACTGTCAAAAGACAAAGACAGATCTTGAAAGTAGAAAGAGAAGCAGCTCATCACATACAAGGGATCCTCTTTTTATTAGAAACCAAAAATGTCATAGGTAGTGAGGTAACACTCAAAATGGTGATAGAAAAAAACAGTCAACCAAGAATTTTGTATCTAGCAAAAACCTTTCAAAATAAAGGAATTAAGATAGCCTCAGATTAAAAAAAAACAACAAAAACAGAATTTGTTGCTAGCAGACTTACCCTATAAGAAATATTAGAGGGAGTCAGTTCTTCAGGCCAAACTAAAATCACACTAGACAGTAAGTCAAATTCATATTAAAAAAATAACGAACACTGGTAAAGTAACGACACAAGTAAATATAAAACAGTAAAAATGATTTTTTTGTTTGTAACCTTCTCCTCTCTGCTTTAAATGCAAATGGCAATAACTATAAACTGGGTTGATAGGCATACAATATATATAGATGTAATTTATATGACCTTAACAGCAAAAAGGAGTGGGAAGAGAATGCAGCCATACAAGAGCAAATTTTGTTTTATTTATTGATTGAATTTATTTGGGTGGCACTGTTTAGTAAATTATATAGGTTTCAGGTATACAATTCTATAATACATCATCCGTAAACTGTATTATGTGTTCACCACCCTAAGTCGAGTCTCCTACCATCATGTAAAGTTTTTACAGAGTACTGAAATTAAATTGGTTCTAATCCAAGAAAAGTTGTTTAACTCAAATATAAAACATCTGAAGTAAATAATGAATTAAAATGGTAAACTGAAAATATTTACCATATTTTGCCATGTATAATGCGCACCCACATTTTTGGCCCAAACTTTCAGGAAAAACAAAATCTTTCACTTAAATTTTTAACTCAATTTTTAATTTATATATAAAACTGATTACTGAATTCCAGGGTATTATTTTACACACAGGTATTGTTATTGCTTTCTAAAGTTACACTTTTAACACATAAGCATAAATAAAAGGATTAAAAACACATAAAGATAAGAAATTTGTACTACCCATGAATAATGTGTATCCTTATTTTTCCCTCAAAAACTAGAGCAAAAAGTTTGCATTATACAAGAAAAAGTACAGTAATACAAAACAGGCAGTAATATAAAAAGAAGAGGAGAATGATGGCATCAGGTATATAGACTGACGCATACCTAACTGGCAGATGAAATGCACACTTCATCAATAATTACATTAAATGGTAATGGGATTAAATGCTCAATCAAAAGGTAGTGATTCAAAGAACAGATGAAACACATACTCCAATTATGTTTTAAATAATAGATGATAGACAAATCTAGAGTCAAAGACTGAAATGGGCTAAAAATCAAAGGATGGAAATAAAAGTAACATTTGCACAGTAACCAAATGAGAACTGGAGAGGCTATACCATGTCAGACAAAGAAGGCATTAACACAAACACTGTTACCACTGACGAAGATATCAGAATTACAAGCGTATGTGTGCCTAACAACAGAGGCCCTGAAAACATAAAGCAGAAATTAAAAGAAGTGCAGGGAGAAATAAGTAATTCAACAATAAAAGTTATATACTTCAATATCCCATTTTGAGTAATACACAGCTAGAGAGAAGATCAAGAAAGAAATGGAAGACCTGGACATTATAAACTAACTAGACCTAACAGACATCTATTCACTCAACAACAGAATATATGTTCTTCTCAAGAACACATAAACAATTTTCAAGATAAACCATTATTAGGACACAAAACAAGTCTGAAAAAATTTATAAAGATAGAAATTATACAGAGTATACTGACTACAGTGAAATGAAATTAATAAGAAATATGAAAAATTCACAAACAAGTGAAAATTAAACATTTCCCTAAATAACCAAAGTGTAAAAGAATAAATCGTAAGAAAATGGAAAGTGTTTTGAGATAAATGAAAACAAAAACACATCATTCCAATCTAAAATATATGGGTTGCAGTTAAAGCAGTTCTTAGTGGTAGGTATATTTACAGTTGTAAATATTAGTATTAAAATGATGAAAATATCTAATCAATAACATATCTGACCACTAGTAGAAACTAGTAAAACAGCATGCTAAACTCAAAGAAGGAAAAGGAAATAATGGTTATTAGAGGGGAAAAAAGTGAAACAGAGAATAAAACAAAGAAAAATCAATGAAACCAAAAGTTAGTCCTCTGAAAAGATTAACAAAAAAAGACAAATATTTAGCTAGATTAACCAAAGAAATAAAAAGAGAGGACTTAAATTACCACAATCAGAAATGAAAGAAGAGACAATACTATCAAACTTACAGAAATAAATCAGATTAGAAAGGTATTATGGACAGTTCTATGTCAACAATTTAGTGAACCTAGGTGAAATGGATAATTTCTAGAAAGGCGCAAACTAGCTAAATTGAGTCAAGAAGAAATAAGAAATCTGAACAGAACTAAAACAAATAAGTAGATTGAACTAATAAAGAAACTTTTCACAAAAAGGCCTAGGATCAAATGGCCTCACTGGTGAATACTAGCAAACATTAAAAAAAGAATCAAACCAATGTTTCACAAATTCTTAAAAGAGAATACTTCCCTTTTCATTCTCTGAGGCTAATAATAACCTGATATGAAAACCAGACAAAGAAAAAAAATAAGTAAATAATAAAACCAAAGACATCACAAGAAAATGACACATTATGTCACTCATGTAAAAGCAGATATAATTATTTTCAATAAAATTCTATAAAACTAAATCCAGTAACATTCTTTTTCTTCTTAAAGATTTTATTTTTTAGATAGAGGGCAAGGGAGGGAGAAAAAGAGGGAGAGAAACATCAATGTGTGGCTGTCTCTTGTATGCCCCGTACTGGGGACCTGGCCTGCAATCCAGGCACGTGCCCTGACTGGGAATTGAACCTGTGACCCTTTGGTTTGCAGGCCGGCGCTCAATCCACTGAGCCTCACCAGCCAGGGTCCAATAACATTCTTAATTTTTTTACACTCAGTATCAGTTCGTGTTACTTTCAGGTATATAGCACAGTGGTTAGACAATCACACTTTACAAAGTGGTCCCCCTGATTTTCTAGTATATAACTGGCACCATAAATAGTTATTACAATATTACTGAGTATAATTCCTAGTACTGTATATCATCCCCATGGCTATTTCGTAACTACCAATCTTTACTTCTCAATACCTCCACCTTTTTCACCCAGTCCCCCGATAGACCTCCCCTCTAAAAACCATCAATCTGTTCTCTGTATCTGCTGGTGTTTCTATTTGTTTATTCATTTATATTGTCCTTTACATTCCACATATAAATAAAATCCTTAAGTATTTCTCTGTGACTGACTTATTTTATTTAGCATAATACCTTTTAAGTCCATGCCTGCTGTTGCAAATAAGATTTTTATGTTGACTTATTATTCATATTTAATGTTTTTTCCTTCTTTTTAAAGAAGACCCTCTAACAATTCTTGTAATACTGGTTTGGTAGTGATGAGCCTCTTTTGCTTTTTGTCTGGGAAGCTCTTCATCTGTCCTTTGATTCTAAATGATAGCTTTGCTGGGTAGAGTAATCTTGGAAGTCCTTCCTTGCTTATCATCACTTTGACTATTTTGCGCCAGCCTTTTCTGGCCTGTAAAGTTTCTATTGAGAAGTCAGCTTACAATCTTATGGGAGCTTCCTTACAGATAACTGCTTTTCCCTTGCTGCCTTTAAGAGTCTTTCTTTGTCTTTAACCTTTGACATTTTAATTATGATATGTCTTCTTATGGGCCTCTCTGGGTTCTTCTTGTTTGGGACTCTGCGCTTCCTGGATGTGTATCTTTATTTCTTTCACCAGGTTAGGAAAGTGGCTGTCATTATTTTTGAAAATAGGTTTTCAATTACTTGCTCTCTCTGTTCTCCTTCTGGCACCCCCATCATGCAAATGTTGGTACACTTGACATTGCCTCAGAGGCTTCTTACAATAATCTCATTTTGGGGGGATATTTTTTGCCTTTTTCCTGTTCTAATCGGGTGTTTTCTGCTTCCTTATATTCCAAATCCTTGATTTGATTTTTGCTTCATCCAGTCTACTGTGGATCTTCCGTAGTTGATCCTTCATTTCTGGTTATTTATTTATTTATTTATTTTAGGGTTTCCACATCCTTTTTTATGCTGTTGAAATTCTAAGTTTCTTGAGCATTCTTATAACCATTGTTTTGAACTCTGTATCTGGTAATTTGCTTGCCTCCATTTCATTTAACTCCTTTTCTAGAGACTTCTCCTGATCTTTCATTTGGGTACTGTTTCTTTGTCTCATTTTAGTTGCTTCTTAGTGCTTGTTTCTATGAATTAGGTAGAGCTGCTATATCTCCCGGACTTGGTACAGTGGCCTTATGTAATAGATGTCCTACAGAGCCTAGAGGCATAGCCTCCCCAGTCACCCATGCTCGGAACTCTGGGGTGCCCCCCGCCGTGTGGCACTCTCTTGTTATAGTTGATCCTTGACTGCTATTGGCTTATCAATGGGAGGGACTGGCCCCCAGGCCAATCAGCTGTGAGGACAAGCTGTGACTACAAAGGAGGAGCTTCTCTGCAGGGGCCAACTCTGCAGAGGAGGACTTGCTTCAGTGGGGCTTTGGTGTCCGTTGAGTCCATCCCTTGAATATTTAGCTTGTGGAGGTGGTAGGGTGGTAATCTGGCATGGTCTGCCGTTCTCCACCAGGTGCACTGGTTCTGGGGCCTTCTGGGAGATACAAGGTCAGCCACAGCCTGTGCCTTGCCGGGGGCCAGCAAGCAAAAGCTATAGAGCAGATGCTGATGGCTGCTGCTTTTGCTGGGCCTGGAGATGCCCAGGAGAGGCCAAGCTACCAACAATGGCCTGCTGCTGCTACTGCCAGGCTTGAGGCCCCTTAGCAAGAGGTACTGGGTATGCAGAGGCCAGATGCTGCTTTGTTTGAGAGATTTTAGAGAAGTCCAAAGCATGAGGCAAGAGAAGGCATTTGTATAGAAAGCCACTGAAAATGGCTTGGGTGGGTCCACAACTTGATTGGTGCAGGTTTCAGGGAATCGCCAGGGCAGGCCAAACAGTGTTAGTGAGGTTGATGGAGACACAGATATAACACCTGCCTCTAGCCCCTGTGGGAAAGGGCTCAGCAAAGGAACAAGGTCTTCCACCACACTTCTGTCTAGGAGAAAGCTGCCTGTTCAGCCTTGACCCTGAAGCCAAGCAATTCAGTTCCTTCCCATTATGTCCCTGGTGTCTTTCAAAGCTGCTGCCCAGTGCTGGAGTTCTGAGCGAGTGACTCTCCGTAAGTCCATGTGCAGGGTCTTTAAGAGGAACGATCAGGACTCCAGCAGTCCTCTTGTCTCACTCAGCTACAATCCTCGCTAATTTTTACAGCCAGAAGTTATGGGGACTTCTCTTGCCAGCACAGGAACCCCAGGCTGAGAGTTCTGAGGTGGGGCTGGGACCTCTTTCTCCTAATGGGGACCTCCACAGCTGAGAGATCCTTTCCAAATTTTAACTGCCACATGCAACTGTGGGACCAGTCTATTCCATGTGTCTGCCCCGCCTACCTTTTTCTTCTTTATGTCTTCAGTGTAGGTGTTCTGTTCAGCTATTTCAGATGGTTATAAATAATGGTATTCTATAATTTAGTTGTAATTTTGATGTGGTTGAGGGAGCTTCCAAATACTGAGTTTATCTATGCCAGCCTCTTGAATAAAACTCCAGCTAAACCCAGTACCATTCAAAAGTAACTATGCACAATAACCGTATAAGATTTTGCTAGAAATGCAATGTTAGTTCCATAAAACAAAAATAAATCAGTGTAAAATATTACATTAATAAAATAAAGGTTAAAAAAACACTATCATCTCAGCAGATGCAGAAAAGTCTACTAACAAACTACAAAACACTTTCACATTAAAAATACTAAAAGGCAATGACTTTAAGAGAGTAAAGGCATGCACAAAGTCCCACACCAACATCATACTTAACGGTTAAAGACTCAAAGCTTTCTCCATAGGACCAAGGACAAGACAAGGATGTCTGTTCTTGCCACTTCTGTGCAAAAATGAACTGAAAGTTCAGGCCTGGTAATTACTAACAAGACTGAAACAAAAAGCATCCAGACTAAAAGGAAAGAATTGAATATCTCTATTTACAGGTAACATAAAAGTTCTATGTAAAAATTTTTTAAACATTTTATTTTTAGATAGGAAGGAAGGGAAAGAGGGAGAGAAACATCAATGTGTGGTTGCCTCTTGCACACCCCAACTGGGGATCTGGCCTGCAGCCCAGGCATGTGTACTGACTGGGAATCAAACCTGCGACCCTGTGGTCACTTAGTGAGGCCAGTGCTCAACCCACTGAGCCACACTAGCCAGGAGTTTATATAAAAATCTTTAAGGAATCCATGCACACACAGAGAAAAATTATTAAAGCCAGTAAGTGATATCAGTAAAGCTTCAGGATATACGATGAATATACAAATATGATTTTTATTTCAATACACTTGCAATAAACAATCTGAAAATAAAATTAAGAATACAATTCCATTTATAATAGCATCAAAAAGAAAAAAATAGGAGTAAGTTCAACAAAAGTATAAGACTATATTAAAAAGCAGAAAACACCACTAGAAAACATTAAAGAAAACTAAATGGAAAGGCATTGTTATTCATAATCATAAAATTCTGTTAAGATGTTAATACTCCTGAAGTTGATCTATGCAGTAGCACAATACCTGTCAAAATCTACCTTTTCTGCCTTGGCTGCATGGCTCAGTAAGTTGGAGTGTCGTCTTGTGCACCAAAAGGTTGTGGGTTCAATCCCCAGTCAGAGTACATATGTGAGGCAACCAATTGATGTTTCTCTCTCACATCAATATAGGTATATATACATATATATATTTATCTCTTTTTCTACTTTCTCTCTGTAAAATCAATAAACATCTTCAGGTGAGGATTAAAATTTTTTTTTCTTTAAATCTATCTTTTATGCAGAAATTAACCAACTGGTCCTGAAATACACACAGAAAGACCAGGGAACCAGAGTATCCAAAGCAATCTTGAAAATGAAAAAGGTGGAAGAGTCACACTCACTCATTCTAAAACATACACAGCAAAAGTAATCAAGGTAATATGTTACTGGCATGGCAACAGACACAAATCAGTGGAAGAGAATTAAGAGCCCAGACATTTATGGTCAAATGATTTTTCAAAGATTTCCAAGTCAGTCAAATCGGGGAAAAGAATTACAGTCTTTTCAACAACTGGTGCTAGGACAACTGCATGGCCACATGCAAAAGAATGAAGTTAGAACCTTACCGAACACTGAATACAAAAATTAACATGCAATGAATGTAGAAGCTAAAACTATAAAACACTTAGAAAAAAACACAGGTGTAAATGTTTACTTTTGACCTTGGATTATGCAATGATTTTTTAGATATGACATGTAAAGAACAAGTAAGCAAGAAATAAGCCAGTCATAGAAATTAAAATACCACATGATTAAACTCACATGTGGATTCTAATGAACAAAAGAAACTTAAAAGCAAAACAAACTCATAAAGAGCAAGATGACAGCTACGTGGAGGGGGGTTTAGGGGGTGGAGATATCAAGCAAAAAGGAAAAAGAGTTCACGGACATAAACAACATTGTGGTGATTGCTGGGGGGAGGGAATTATAAGAGGGTTAAATAGCAATGGAAAAAAACACAATAAAAAAAGAAATAACTAAAGGTGATATTAGCAGAGGCTGTGGATTCATTTAATTAAAAAAGTAAAAGCAATAAAAAATATAAAATTAAAAACTTTTGTGCTCTCTTCTTTATAATAAGAAAGTAATAAGGAGAATTCAAGATAGTGGAGGAGTGAATGGAAGTCACACTCACCTCCTAACAGGAACAATCTGGAATTACCACTAAACTGTAGAGAAATCATCTGGAACAACAACTGAACAATAGTGAGAGAGGAGCCTTATAACCTTGGACAGACAGAAGAATCAGATTTAGCACAACCTAACTGCAACTTACCCTGGTCTCTGGCAAAGGTGGGGGAAAAATGGGTTAGAGATGCCTGAGGAGAGACTGGGGAAGGAGGTTTTGGGGAGAGAACTGAGAGAGTATCCAGCGGCATCCCAGTGCTGACTCACCCCCGATATGGCAGCAGTGTGAGAAGACACAATAGCCCCACCCCCAGGAGGGACTCTGCCCTGGCCAGTTGGTGTTAAAGCCTGATGGCTGAGTAGAGAGCAGCAGCCACAAATAGTAGTTCCTTGGCTAAAAGGGGGAACAGAGTGGTCTAGAGACACTTGAGGAGAGTCTGAAGACAGAGGCTTTGGGGAGATAACTGAGAGAGTAACTGGCAGGATCCTGTTATTGACTCCTCCCCCATACGGCAGCAGTGATCTGGCTCAGGCAGACCACTCCCCTGAGCGGCATAAGTGTGAGAGGACACAATAATGCCACCCCTAAGAGGAACTCTACCCTGCCCTGTGGTGCCTACGCCTGACTGCTGAGTGCAGGGTGACTAGATTAACAACTGAAGGAGACAGCCACAGGCAGTAGATGCCTGCAAGTCTCAAAGAGACTGCCTAAGATCAGAAGGGGTTAACATCAGACATCATCAGAGGCAGATCCAGAAAGAAAAAATAGCTCTCCCATCAAAGAAGTTCACAAGACAAAGTCAGGAAATCATGACAGATCAATTTAAGAAGCAGAAGCAAAAACAACAAGAACAACAACAACAAAAGCGCCTCACAAATAATGGGAAGACAAAGAAACTCTCCCCAGTCGAAGGAAAAGGAGGAATCCCCACAAAGAGAACTAAATGAAATAGAGGCAAGTAAACTGTCAGATATTGAGTTCACAACAATGGTTCTAAGGACGCTCAGTGACCTCAGTGAGCTCAGAGAGAACTACAAAAAACAATAGGGAAATGATGAGGAACTTACTGCAAACTATACCAGCATGAAAGAAAACATAGAAACTATCAATTAGAGACAAGGAAATGAAGAATACAATTTCTGAGTTGAAAAACGCAGTAGAAGGAATCAAAAGCAGGCTGGAAGCAGAGGATACAATCAGCAACCTGGAGGATAAGGTAGAAGAAAGCTCCCAGAAAGAGCAAGAAAATAAAAAAAGAATAAAATAAAATGAAGAGGCATTGAGGGAAATGCAGGACACGTGTAACGAAATCATATCTGTATAATAGGGATACCAGAAGGAGAAGAGGAGGAGCAAGAGAAAGAGAATGTATTTGAAAAAGTAATGATGGAAAGCCTCCCTAATCGTAGGAGAGAAAAAGTCACATGAGTTCAGGAAGCACAGAGGGTCCCAGTCAACAGGAACCCAATGAGGCCCACCCCAAGACAAATCATCATTAAAATGTTAATATCAAAGACAAAAAGAATTCTAAAGGCAGTCAGGGAGGAGGTAATAACATACAAGGGAGCTCCGATATGGCTAGCAGCTGACTTCTCAACAGAAACACTGCAAGCCAGAAGGGAGTGGCAAGAAATATTCCAAGTCATGAAAAGCAAAGGCCTGCAACCAAGACTGCTCTACCCAGCAAGGCTCTCAATTAAAATGGAAGGCAAAATAAGGAGTTTCCCAGGCAAAAGAAGGCTAAAATACACCCCCATCTAACCACCATTGCAAAATAAGATAAAGGCACTAGTAGGGGACCACTTTTAGTGGCATCAGGGACTGTAGTCCCACACAAGCTGGGGCCTGGGAGAGGAACTGTAAGACTTGGCCAGAACACTGCTAATGTGGTTGATAGGCAGGACCCAATAACAACTCTGAGGGCCACTGGGGGAAATCAGGCCTATAAGTAAATTATACTCCTTGAAGCATGCTTTGTTTCTCCCTCAAGCTCTGTTAATCTTATACTAGCTAACCAGCTCAAGGTTGGGAAAGAAATTTACAAAATTCCTGGACCCTGACCCAAATCCCACCTGGTGCCATAATGTTTGATCATCTAGGACCCAAGCAATTTGGTGTGTTCCTGCCACTGTCTTCTTTAAACATCACCTATTCTCTGTATGTTTAAGTTACTTATGTAGTTAGATTACTTATAAATTCCTGCTACCTATCCCCCTGCTTGTAACCCTCTCAATAAAAGCCATTGAGCACAAGGGCTTGGGGCATTCTCCTGAGGGAAAATCACCTTCCCCTTTCCTTGACAGGCAATCGGTATCTGGAACGACGCTCTCTACCATCACGGAGAATTGGGGGGCTTCACAGACTGAAGTCCCCCATAGGAACTGCTTTAAGAAGATGAAGAAAAAGAGTCTATGAATACGTAGTTCTTTTCAGTCACCAATACTTGATTTACCAATATTTTTAATACTTATTAATCTGATTGTGACAATGATGTTATTTTAATTGTTTTTATTATTTGTTGAAGCTAAACCTGTTTTTGTATATTTCTTGCCTATTTCTATTATTTTTAAAAAGTTTTAAATGACATTTTGGAATTCTTTATCCATTTTTTGATTAAATGTTTGTAGAATTTTTTCCCTAAAAAAAACAACAACAAAAAAACAAAAACAAAAAAAACTCCTCCACATTAACCCTTTTTTAGATGTGTTGCAAATACTTTCCTATTCTATCACTTATCATTTAAAGTTTTTCATATATTACTGTATAGTCTTAAATGTTTAATATAGTCATGTTGTCAATATTTTACTTTATAGCTTCTCGGTTTGAGTATTTTGCTTCAGGATAAGAAAAATATTATTTTCCTAAAACTCCTTATATTTTAGATATTGATTTTTAACTCATCTGAATGTTTTTTGTATAATTAGTGAAATAGGGTTCTATATTTGTTTTATTTCAAGTAATGGTGGTCCATGCACTTAATTTGTTGAATAAGCCTTATTTTCTCCATTGATTTGAAATATCAATTTAATCATACATAAATTCCATTTTTAGACAGATATATACATTTGTTTCTAGAATGCTCATTTTATTTCATCGATCTACTTCATTATTTCTGTGCTGGTATCATGTTCATTAAAATAGACAGCTTCTGCAAGACTGAAGAAAACATCTGCAAAATGAAAAGGGAACCAACCATATGGGAAAATATATTTGCCAATTATACCTCGGAAAAGGGTTTAATCTCCAAAATATATAAAGAACTCACACGACTCCACTCCAGGAACATAAACAATTCAATGAAAAAATGGGCAAAGGACCTGGACAGACACTTCTCCAAGGAGGACATACAGAGGGCCCAGAGACATATGAAAGGATGCTCAGCATCACTAGCTATCAGAGAAATGCAAATTAAAACCACAAGATAGCACTTCACATCCGTCAGAATGGCCATGATAAACCAATCAACAAACAACAAGTGCTGGCGAGGTTGTGGAGAAAAGGGAACCCTAGTACACTGTTGGTGGAAGTGCAGATTGGTGCAGCCATTGTGGAAAGCAGTGTGGAATTTCCTCAAAAAGTTAAAAATGGAACTGCCTTTTGACCCAGCAATTCCACTGCTGAAATTATAACCTAAGAATTCCAAAACACCAATTCAAGAGAGCCTATGCGCCTCAATGTTCATAGCAGCACAATTTACAATAGCCAAGTGCTGGAAGCAACCTAAGTGCCCATCAATGAATGAGTGGATCAAAAAATTATGGTACATTTACACAACAGAATACTACACAGCAGAAAGAAAGAAGGAGCTACTACCCTTCGTTACAAAGCATGGATGGAAGTGGAGAGCACTATGCTAAGTGAAATAAGCCAGGGGATGAAAGACAAATACCAAATGACTTCACGTATAAGTGGAACCTAATCAACAAAACAAACAAACAAGGAAAATATAACCAGCAACACTGAAAGAAAAAACAAACCAACAGTAATGAGAGGGAACGAGGGAGCCCGGGGGTTAAGGGGGAAAAGAAGGGTCAAATCAAGGAACTTGTATAAAGGACCCACTGACAAAGCCAAAGTGGGAAAGGATTGAGAGTGGGAGGTGGTGGTGGGTAGGGCAAGGGAAAGTGGTGGTGGGAAAATGGAGACAGATGTATTTGAGCAATTAAAAAAAGTAATTAAGACAAACAGGAAACAGAATGGAAAAAAAATTTGCAAATCTTACATCTGAGTTTAGAATCCAGAATATATAAAGAATTCTTACAATAGTAAAAAAGGAGCAAAGGCTTGAATAGGCCTTTCTCCAAAAGAGATAGACACTTATCAGCACACGAAAAGAGGCTCAACTTCATTGTCATTAGGAAAATGTAAAACCAAACCACAATGAGCTATAATCACTTTATATTCAATAGAATAGCTAGATTTAAAAGACAGACAGTTGTAAGTACAGATCCTCCCCACAATAAGGTTATGCCCCAAAAAACCCGTATTAATTTGAAAATGTTCTAAGCTGAAGATGCATTTAATACACCTAACCCATCAAACATCATAGTTAGCTCAGGCTACTTTAAATGTGAGGTAAATTTCATCTCAAGAGTAGGTACCTTCCCTTCTCCTCAGAAGCTGGAGATACGGATAGGTGTTTCATAGAGACACAGGATGTTAAAACACAAACACAATATCCAAAATAAGCTGGCAACACAGTACTCTGTACTTCCTGGTTGTTTATCCTTGTGATCATGTTGACTGGGACATGCAGTTCACCGCTGCGGCATGTCCCAGTCAACAACAGAGTATAGTACCGCTTATTTCAAGTCAGGGAAAAGATCAAAATTCAAAATTCAAAGTACCATCATAAAGTGGAAAAATCATAAAACCAAGCATCTTAGGTTGGGGACTGTACTGCTAAAATGTGAATAATCTGGAAACCTCATATATTGTTAGTGGCATAGTAAAAATGGTAAAATCATTTTGGAATAACACTTTGCACATTAAAAATTTTAGAGAGAATTAGCATATGACCTACCAAGTCCACTCTTAGATACATATCTAAGAACATAAAAATTATAGGTCCAAACAAAACTTGTACATTAATGTTCATAGTAGCATTTTTTGTAATAGTCAAAAAGTGAAAACATCGTAAATGTCCATCAGTGAATGGGAAAAAAATGTGATATATCCATAAAATGGAACATTATCTAGGCATAAAGAGGATTTAACTATGTGTACTTACTACAACATGGACGAATCTTGAAGACATTAAGTTACAGAAATCAGACACAGCCCTGACTGGTATAGCTTAGTGGGTTGGGTATCATCCTGCAAACTGAAAGGTCACTGGTTGGGGGCACGTAACAGGCAAGCTACCAATGTTTCTCTCCCTCTGTTTCTCCCTCCTTTTCCCTCCCTCTAAACATAAATAAATAAAATCTCTAAAAAGTCCAATGTAAAAGTCCACATATTATATAATTCCATTTACATAAAATGTCCAGAATATCAACAGAGACAGAAAGTATGTTAGTGGTTGCGAGGATGGGTAAAGAGGATAATTGGATTTGACTATTAACAGGCATGGGGTTTCTGTTGGAATAATGGAAATGTTCTGCAATTAAGATACTGGTGACTGCAATATATTGTGAATATACTAAAAAGAAATACATTTTACACTTTCTGTAAATATCTCAATGATAAAATATCTTACTAACTCGTAAATCCATGTCATGAGGTTCTACTTGTTTTGCATCCTAATTTCCTCTTTAGCCTTATGTCTGGTTATTCCATGTCGCCTAGCCAAACTGGTCTTTCAATTCTGCAAATAAACTGCTCTTATTTCAAGGCCACTGTATACTTTTTTCATTTTGCTTGGGCAGCTTTATTTTTTCCTAACATAGCTAATTTCTACTCATTCTTCAGGTCTAGTGTAGCTATCACTTCCTCAGAGAATTATTTTTTTCAATCCTCTCATTAGGTACTATACTCCTATTACCAGATGCTAGATTCCCTAATACTGGGTTGTGCAAAAAGTTTGTTTAGTTTTTTCCATAACCTGAAAGAGACATTTTTTTAAATTTTCAACAGTAATTTTATTGATTTGGATATTTTGAGTATGCCGGCTAGCTCGTGCTATTGGCTTCTTGTGGGAAGAGGCCAGGGCCGCTGGTAAACATCTTCCCATGCACAAGACAGCCCCACAGTAAAGAAGTAATTGGTCAAAATGTCAATAGTACCAAGAAACTTTGCAAACCACTTTTGAAATGTTTGATAAGTCACAACATCTTCTCCATACACTGCACAAATCTTTTTTTTTTGCTTTTCAGCATTTTTACCTTTCTTGAATAAAGCATAATATGCTGAAAATGTTGCATATCTTCTTTCATCTTCAATATTAAAATGGCTGCACAAAAATTCACCAATTTTAATATTTTAAAAAATGCAGGCTGACATGACAGATGTCACATTACAGTCAACAAAATTGTTTCAAATGAAGTTAAAGACAACTAAGCACTACTAGAGCCATCTTACTAAAAAAAAAACTAAAGAAACTTTTTGGCCAACCCCACACTTGCCTTTGTAGTATACGTATTTCAGTACTGGTGTAACAGTCAATAAATATTTATACTAAGTCCCCACTTAATATCATCAATAGGTTCTGTGACTTTAAGCCAATTGGTAGGTTCTGTGATTTTAAGCAAAACAATGTTAACTAATTTTACCACAGGCTAATTGATATAAACAGTAGTTTAAGAATTGGCATCCCATCAATATTATGAAAAAACATTGACCCAAACAAGTTATTCAAGGATCTGCTGTACTAAAGCAATTATTTCTAAGGTCCATTCCAAGTTTAAAATTATAAGGTTGTACTCTTTTCACCTGAAGCTGTATGTTTAACTAACCAGACCCTACAATTCAAAAAACTAATGAGTGATCCTACGAAGTCACTATATGTAAATGTTATAAAAAGAAAAAGGAAGGAAATTGTCACCCTATTTTAGGAAATTCCTAGCTGGAATGTGGGAAACAATTCACCGCTTTCTCCTTATCACTGATCAATCAGTTTTCCAACTTCTTGCTAACTAATGCTATAGAAGGAAACATTCATATAAAACACCAAAGACTTTGTCCTTTGGAGTATGAAAAAGCACTTACAAACCAGAAAGAACTCCCTGGCCAGTGTCTGTTAGTTGGAATGCCATCCTGCGCCCCAAAAGGTTGTGGGTTTGAACCCTGGTTGGGGCATGTATAAGAGGTAACCTATTGTTTCCCTCTTACATTGATGTCTTTCTTTCTCTAAAATCAATAAACATGTCCTCGGGTGAGTATTTTAAAAAAAGCTTTTTCTTTTCAGATACTACTACTTCATTTACCCCCTTTTATTGAAAATGTGAAATCACCTCAGATGTGAAAGATCAAAAGATAAATTGCTATTTTTCTTTTTTTCTTTTTCACAAACAACTCAATATAAAACCCTATAAAACTATAGCTAGTTGAAAATAATTTTTAAGATGGTTGGCTTTCTGACAGTTACATTATTTGGAGCAAGTCAGGTGCTACGAGGATTTCATGAATATATAAATTTGACATGTGTACTAACCATTAGAGGAATCGGGGCAGCTGGAGATTTTTATGTGCTTTAAGATTTAAATTGAAAACCCCAAATAAACAGTTTCTTTTCATGGTGGAGAGTTTCCAAACTATTAATCATCCCAGATGTTTTCATAACCACTTGGGAGTTCTAAGAGGTAGTAGTATGATATCTAATTCCTTAAAGTAGATTTGACTTTTCCAATACCAGGCACTCTCAAAAAGAGTAACACAGCCTCAAGGCATTGAAAATTGGTACTGGGAACAGAGTGGAACAGAAAATACAGCTCTTTTAACGCATAAATTATAGATATACATAAAATATATAAGCAGTATATTTGTGACACTGAAATTTCACATGGGAGGGGCAATTTGAAAAAAAAGTCTAAAAGTATTCCTTTAGGGTGTGATAATAAAGGTTAACACTGCCCTAGAGAGAATGTAGTGATACACAGTAGTGATATACAGTTAAACTTTCTCAGAAAATATGGTCATTTGTGTTAGAATATGCTGGGAAAGCAATCATGACAGATCATACAGTTTATGATATATAAGACATTACACTTCTGTATATCATATACTTAAGAAAAGGCTCAGTTAAAAATCTAGATCACTTCTGTAACAAGTGTTCGTACTACACTTTGGGCAATCTAGAGTTCCCATTTTAGATTAGGATTGATGTATTTTGCTTTACTCTTGTCCCAGAAGTTCTAAAATAATGTGGTAAAATAAGAGTTGACCACATTCATGTTCATTTATCATTTTATAGATATAGTTACCCAGTTATCTGCCTTCAAAAAGCTTATTTATCATCAAGTACCTGATTGTAACCAATTCTCAACTATAGTAATAGGGGACGTTTAGGTACAAATCATTCTAAATTTCAAATGTCACAATGAAAATTCAAACAAGATCAAACCTTTGAAAAATATTTTATTTACTTAATTTTAGAGAGAGGGGAAGGGAGGGAGAAGGAGAGGGAGAGAAACATCGATGTGTGAGAGATACATTCATAGGTTGCCTCTCATACACTCCCAACCTGGGACCTGGGACCTGGCCTGCAACCCAGGCATGTGCCCTGACTGGGAATCAAACTGGCAACCTTTTGGTTCACAAGATGGCACTCAATCCACTGAGCCACACCAGCCAGGGCCAATTATCTTTTATTACAATAAAAATACAAGTAATTACTCCTCAGCTAAAATTAGTTATTAATTATTGTTTCTCCTTATTTCTGAAAGTAACTTTAGAATAAAATAACCATACCTTTTGTGCAAATGTAGTGGCCAAGATGTTCAAATACATAAGAAAGTAAGCCTGAATTTCCTTTTTCCTTAACACAATACTTTCTTCTGCCTGCTTTTCAGTGGAGGTAGTAATGAGTGACAAAATAGACTGAGGGAGAGACATAACTGAAAAAGAAAAGGAAGGATAAAATTCTAAAATATATCAAGGGCATTCAAATTTTAGGAACTGGGATGCCAAGAGTCTGGCCTCTCTTCCTACTCGTAGAAAGGGAAGTTAAAAAAAGCGAGGTGCCTGATGAGGAAAGCAGGAGATAGAAAATCCTCTGTCCTGAAAATATCTTTCACATATCCTAACAATTCCCCAGAAAAATTTGTGGTTTAATGATCCTAAAAAACGTAAATAATTTATGGGAAGACTTAACTTATGATGTCTTGTATTATTACATCCACAAATAATGAAGTCTTTGTTAATAAACAAATTATGATTAACCAGGACCCAAAAATACACAAATATAAAGCAAAGGTGGTAAGATACTAGGACTTATTTCACGGGAGGATAGGGGCTAGAGAAAGTATTATCAGACTTGGGGAAAATTTCCAACATTTCAAGGAAGAGGTGAGTCTTGAAGGATGGCTGTGGAATCCCAAAGAAGTTGATGGAAAACATATGAAGAGCACGTCTGGGGAACACGCCCAGGTTGGATGAAGCACTATGTATATGACAGAGAATAGGTGAAGATACAGTTGAAAAGACAGAATGAGTAAACATGATAAGAAGTTGTAACTGTCAGTAATGACAATATTATTATAAGAAATAACAGTATGAATATACAGAATCTGAACAAATGACTAGTATTAAGCAGACAAAAGGAAATGCCATAATCACAATTATACTTCTGTAAATAAGAACTAAGTATCCGTAATGTCTTAGTGATATAAAGTTGAATAAGAACAGTAGCTTTTGACCTTTTAGGAGGTGTGCCAGTCCTGGTTCTGTTTGCCTTTGAATCTATTCTTCCTCCTTCTCCTATTCTGCACTGTATGACAGGAAACCTGACCCTACACAGGCAATGTTTCCTAGGCTCCATGTCACCTGGCTACTTGCTGGGTATAATAAGTGGGAACTACCCATGTTAAGATTGAAGGGCAGTTGGAAACCACACTTTTTTTCCCCCCTCCCATTCCTTTTCTGCCTTGCTGGAGATTCACTATGACTACTGCTCCCTTACCAGACAATCTACTTTCCATCTTCCACATAGTGAACGCAGCCTCTGAATTGCCTCATCACTCCTTGTTCTCAACATCTCAGTGGCTTTCAGCTGTCAATGCTACTCTCTGAGTTGGCTCACTTAAGCTGCTGTTCTTAGCTTACCTATCACCAGTGTAACCAATTCCCTCATTTAATCCCTTCATGTTAAATACTCAGATTGGTTTCAATTTTCCTAAAGGGATGCTGACTCATAGAGAAAAGAACAAGCCTATTTAGGAACTTAAAACACTCCACTTGCACATAAACCTTTACAGACAGTTTTAGGGGATCCCAGAACCCTTGAAGCCTGTCCATTAATCCCAGATTAAAAGCAGTGAATATTACAAAAAGAGAAATTTCTAGAAAAAAAGTTGGTTGCACAACAATGTGAATATAAATAATGCCACACAGCTGTACACCTTAGAAATCACTAAAATAGTTAAAATTTGCATATGTTAAAAAAAGGTATGTAAACACCCAGCTACAATAAAACATGGTAAGGGTGTAACAGAAATAATGTACAATTCTGTGGGAACATTTAAGAAGAATGTACTAACTATACCTGCTGGAAGAGGTTTCAGAGATTACATTTGACCTGAACCATAAATGTAAGAATACTAGGAAGACAGGGTGAAAAACACTGCAGGCAAAGGGAAGAGAAGGTAAAGTGTAAATTGGTTAAACTGCAAGTAGTTTGGTATGCCTGAAGCACAGGGCAGATGTTGAGAAGTTGAGATAAAGCAAGGTAATTCCACAGAGCACTTTGAATGACATACTGATAAAAACCAAACTGGTGATCCAGAAGCAATAAACAACATTGACATATTTTGGCTTGTGCAATATTTAAAGAAATTCCAACAAGGTAACAGCTGGCTGTAGCTGAGTAGGAACAGCTATTTAAGTGTAGCGAGGTACAAAAGTCAGTGCAGTATTTTGAACAAAAAGTAGGTAAGGAAGTAGAGCAACTAAGTAGAATTTATTGTTCTTTGAGTAAATTTGACTTGTGAAAGGGTGACAGATTATTAGCCAGAATGTGAGGTGGGGTGTAGGAGTATTTAGTTTGCGTGCATATGTAAGGGTAAAAATCTTAATTATGTGAACCCCACGAGGAGAAATTCTCTATTAGCAGTTGGCAGTGTCTGGAACATACCAGACACCCAAAGATTTGCTGAAAGAACATTATGAAGAAAAGGAGTCAAAAAAGATGGGCTGAATATGGGGAGTACTTGCATGAGAAGAATCATGAGTGAATAATAAAAAGTTAATATTTTAAGCCACTGAGTTTTATAATTGTAGATATTTATGTGCTGATACAAGCTTCAAGATATGTAATACTAAATGAAAAAAGCAAGAGCAGTTGAGCATGGGGAGATTTATTAGATATTCTTTTGCACAACTTGAAATTTGTGTTACGTGCTAACTTTCAACTTTAAGAATATGAGGTGTAGTGTGAATGCTGTAGGCAGATTGTTTTATAACAGTAAATAAGGTGAACTGCAAGATTATCTGAGAAGCAATGACAAAGTCCAAAAGAGAAGTAATGGGAGACATATTGCTAAGATACGTGGCAATCAAAATGGAATGTCAATGTCAAAAAACTAGTTTAGGATAAGAAACAATGGTTGGAGTTTCTACTGATGGTTAAAATAAAGTAGGAAGCAGAGTAGCTGGTTTGTGTGGAAGACAGACACACAAGCTGGTGTGAATTGTTCCAGTTAGAAAATTATATTGCTTTTTTAAGACCAGTAGTTCTTAACTGAGAGTGATTTTGTCCTCTAGGGAAAACACTAGCAACATTTTTTGTTGTCACAACTGGATGGGGGTGGGGAGTGGAGTGCTAAAGGATAGAGGCCCACGATGTTGCTAAACATCCCACAATGCACAGGACAGTTCCCCATAAGTAATTATCTGGCCCAAAACATCAACAGTACCAAGGATGAACCCTGGCTGGTGTGGCTCAGTGGCCTGTGAACTGAAAGGTCACCAGTTCGATTCCTAGTCAGGGCACATGCCTGGGTTGTGGGCCAGGTCCCTGACTGGGGGCATTCGAAGGGCAGCCAACTCACGTTGCTCTCCTTCTTCCTCCCTCCCCTCCCCTCTCTCTGAAAATAAATAAAATCTTAAAAAACAAACAAACAAAAAACCCCCAAAAACCAGTGCCAAGGATGAGAAACCCTGCTGAGGACTGTGGTTACTGAAGCACATCTGGATTACCAAACAGCCAAAACTCAAAAATTCTTAAGCAAACACTGCATGGAGGGAAACTATGAAGTACGTCAATGGTATCATGAACGCTGTGACAGTCTACTTTGGATTGCTTTACATGTAAGCCTAATAAGTATAACAATTACAAGATATCTTTTTCTCAGATACAGATTCAGGTTAATTGTACTCAATTCTGATAAAGTGGGCTAACGATGAGCCAAACATTAACAAAATATTAGCTTAAACTTAAGCCATTAACTTAGTTCCCGGAAAACGTATGATGGAACCACTACCCTCTAATATTTCCTGCAAAATGTGTCTATCAAAAGCCTGTGCACAATCATCATTTCTTTGGACAGGGCTGGGTATTGCAAAAAGAAATAAGACAATGGATTTTTCTAACAATAGTAATGACTGCAGACACTGTGGGAAGTTTCAACAGAGATGTTTACCATTTACTTTCAGGGATGTCACATATGATGCCTGTAAGTCATTTGCTCCAATTTTGACTTTCATGTGGCTCTCGCTCCCAGCAATTATATCCTCACTCTTTCAGCGTACAAACAATAGCAAAACCTGTTTTCCACACAGACAATACACCTTGACAACTGGCCCGAGGAACTAAGCCTCCACAAACTGAGGAAAAACTAACCAGAACTAGGAAAGTCAAGTCAAAGTCATTTCCCATGTGAAGTTTTCCGCTCATCAAAAAAACAACCCCCCCCCCCCAAAACCTGGAATTGCTGCTGTTTTAAAATATACAACTGGCATTTCAAACCTCTACACTGCAGGGCTTTCTGCAGTGGGTGGAGAGGGAAGAACACACCATGCGCCCCAAATTCGTAGTTCTGAAAGCGAGTTATCAAAAGGGCGTCAGGAAGGTCTTTCCACAAAGCTAGATGCCTGGGGAAGTCCTCATTTTTCCTATTCTGGCCCCAGCCCTCACAAGGGAAAGTGCACCCAAGGTTGAAAAACACGCAGTCCCTCCGTCACGTAGACAACACTCCCTCAAAGGTCCCAATTAAGTGTGCAGGCCTGGCTTGCCCTCCAAACCCGGGCCTCAGGTGTCCCACCCGAGCTTTTCCTCAGCTCTCCCCCCACTCCCCGCCTCGGAGCCTCTGAGGAGACCATCCACACACAAAAAGACTTAGCTGCCCGAGCTTCGGGTTTAAGAAGAGTCACCGCCAGGCTGAAGTTGTCGACGGGGAAGCAAACCCCCAAAGCTTCCCCACCCTCGGAAAAACCTTTGGCCCCAAAGGTCCTTCCGCTCAGCTTAGTTGGTCCAATATTCCTCCCTCCCGCGTTCGAGCTTACCCAATACCAGCCGGGCTACATCCGAAGGTAACAACATAATCGAAGCCGCAAATAGAATCGCTATAGGGGACAAGGCTCCCGCAAAAGCCAACACAGCGGCAGCTACTGTGCCGCATCTCCCGGTTCCAGTGGCGGCACTGAACCCGCGGCAATTCGTCCCGCCTCTTTCGCTTCACGCCAGCCAATCGCTTCCGCGGGAGAAAGAAAGGCGCCGAAATGAAACCCGCCTCCGTTCTCCTCGAAACTGTCGTCATTTCCTTCTTCATATTTGCTGGAGTAAGGTTGAAGGGGGCGAGGAGGTGGGGTGGAAGCCCAGGAGACGGAGGCAGAGAGCGAGCAGCAAACGCACGGGCGCTCGCCATTGGTGGGCAAGGCGCAGGCGCGTGGCCTTAGACTGCCCAGTGTTTTGGGGGAGCGAGGCCTTGGAGCGGAGATCCGGGGAAGATGACGCGCATGGGCAGACGGTGCGGGGGTAGGGGGGCGGGTGCAGGAGGCGCCGCTCAGCCTTATTTCTTCCT
Source organism: Pteronotus mesoamericanus (assembly GCF_021234165.1). Classification (NCBI taxonomy): domain Eukaryota; kingdom Metazoa; phylum Chordata; class Mammalia; order Chiroptera; family Mormoopidae; genus Pteronotus; species Pteronotus mesoamericanus. The sequence continues at coordinate 12,658,330 of NW_026555313.1, forward strand.
GTGGAGCCGGGCGCTGCGGGATCGCGCCAGGTTTGAACCGGAAGCAAGAATAGTGCGTGGATACTGTGCAGGAGCTGTTGGCGGCCGCGGGCTGAGGAGACTGGAGCGGCGATTTGGGCTGCAACCTCTGTCCTTTCAAGAGATTGCACTTCTGCAGTCGGAGTTCCGCGGTAAGGACGCGGAAGCCATGCTCTCGGGAAATCCAGTAGTTTCCGAGCCTCTCGGCCCAGCCTTCAGACATCCAGTCTCGGGACTCCTCTAGAGCGGCCCTCACTCCTCTTGACACCTCGTCTTTCGCGGACTCCAGTTCTCTTCGTTCACTCCGGCCCTTGCCCAGCCCCCTAGCTAATTTAGCCACGAGCCTTATTCTAAAGGCCCTCAACTGAGCCCTCCTGCGCGTCCACAGTTTACTAGATAACTAATATCTACTTTCCCCTTCTCATAATTAATCAGCGAGCATCCGTTGACGTTTAAACTACTGTCGCGTGGTTAAGATCGTGGGCTCTGGAATCACACTGCAGGTGTTCAGATTCTCGCTGTTGTCTGTGTGACCTGGCTGTACTATCTTGTGGTAATCCTTTCCTGTGGTGCGCGTTCAAAAGCGTTCGCTGCTGTTTTTACCAGGCACAGATTAAGTAAAAAGACTGTTAAAAGTTCAGGTGATAAGAATACTGTGATGATAGAGGGGTCAATGAGGTTCTGTGGAAAGAGCCCGGGAGAATCAATTCAGTTTGTACTGAGACCTCACAATGTTAAATTGCCTTGGAGGGTGGTAGGATCCTTCTGCAGAGAAGACAAAATGTGTAAAGGCACAAAGTGTAGAAGGTTCCTGAAACTCGAAAGTGAGCTTTGGTATTGAGTGAAATAAATTTGGGCATTTTCAACATACGGAAGTCATAGGAATGGATGAAATCACAGTGGGAGAACATAGAATGAGAAGTAAGGAGACAAGGATATTCTTACAGTTTTGGGTGGAAGAAGCATTAAACTTATGAAACGGAAAAGAAGTGTGAGTAGTGATTACGGCTAATGATAATTTATTGAGCATTTCTTATGTTCCATACACTATTAAACATGTATGTGAATCTTTACAATACCTATTTGAGATAGGTGCTAGTATTATTTTTAATTTTATCATTGAGAAGACTGCGGTTAAGAAAGATTAGCTAACTTTCCCTAGGTTATACAACAAATAGCAGCATCAGTACAATCTGAGTACACAGCCCCGCACTCTTACCATTAGAAAAGAACGGCATGCCAAGGGCAGACCTACATTCAGAAAGATGGGATTTGGCATCGTTGTCAAATTCTGCGAAGGAATCGCCATTGTAATGACCAATTCAGAGGCTATTACTTAAAAAATATGAATATTTAGTTGCATCTTGAGAGTGTAACCTAGATCGTTCTGAATTAAGGCATTAGTTGAATTCAGCTTTAACTAGTGACACTGTTAACTCTAGCTGACTACTCTCTAGTTCTTTTGGTTTTTAGTTCCTCCAACATACCATGTGCTCGTCCTTCTTAGGACCCCTTAGGCTATGCTAGTCTTCTTCCCTAAAATATTCTTCAACTCTTTCTATGTTTTGCACTGGTTCATTCAGATCTTGGCTTTATTGTAACCTGCTCTGAGATGTGCTCCCTAACAGTTTATCAAAAATAATCCTTTCTATTATTGCATATTTGTTTCCTTTGAGTCATATATCACAATTTGCATTGATTTATCCATGAACTTGTTTGTTGTCACTCTGTCCTACTAGTTATGACTCCACAAATGTACGATTTGTGTCTGTTTGGTTCATTATAAGTCTAGACCCCCCTAACATAGTACCTTGAACACAGCAGTTGCCCAGTAAATATTGTTGCATGTATCGGTGAATGACCACCTCCTTTTTATATATGTAGTACTGAAATGTTTTGTTTTCTTGAAAGTAATTGATCTTTGAAAAATGGAAGGGGAGAAAAACAAGTTCAGAAAAGCCACAGGCTAAAAAAGTTTAGAGTTGCCTCTTCCTGGAAGTGTCACGTGTATAGTAAACATGCATTTTTTTCACATTATAAATAACATCTTCAGTGTATTTAGGAGTAAAGGTGCCTACTTTTATGGTTCTTTGACTATTGCTAAGGTGTTTTATTTTCCTTGTTGATTCAATCACAAGGACTTTAAACTAAGATTGAGCAAAAAGGGGGAAGAGTCCTAGATAAAACTTTTAGGGATGGAAAAATAAATACGAGAGCTCTGTTTTGAAGAAGTATACAATCAAATGAAAAAGACTACCAAGTAAATAACATCTTGTTACCCACAGTAGAGAAAAGGAGGTGTGATAAGGATGAAGGGGTCAGAACAACCAATGAATACAGGTGGAGAAGAATTCGAGCTGTCAGTGAATTAGGTAGTCTTATTAGGTAGTTTGCTTTTATTGCGAGTGTTTAAAGAATGGGCAATAGTTTTTTAGAAGGGATTTCTTTCCTTTTAGGAAGATTGGGTGTGGTCTCTTACTTCCTCCCACTTTTAAGATTTTGTGAGATTAAACATGGGCAGAGAAACATACATAGCATATATAGATGGATGGGAAAAAAGATTTTTCCCATTTTTTTTCATCTTGAGATATATGTATGTGTAGATATCATGGACATAAGTGTATATATATTTCTTTGTTTATTAACATTGTATAACAAATGAAGATTTAAAACATTATTTTAGATTTTATTATTTTTAGAGAGCGGGCAAGGGAGGGAGAAAGAGTGGTAAAGAAACATCCATGTGTGAGAAATACATAGATGATCTGTTGCCTCTCGCATGCCCCCAGTTGGGGACCCAGCCCGTAACCCAGGCATTGTGCCCGAACTGGGGAATCGCAGTCACCTTTGGGTTCTCAGGCCAGTACTCAGTCCACTGAGCCACACCAGCCAGGGCTGAAGCTTCTTTATAAAAAGGTTCAGAAATACTAAAATACTTTTCTTATATAAGATTTTTTAAAAGATTACCAAAGGAAGATTTGATTATATCAGAAAATCTAAATGGAGGAGGGCTACTGCGATGGCATTAAGGCACAGTAAAATATAGTTGACCTTTGACATTTGTAAGTGATATTGTAGCATACAATTTCCTTTCAGAATAGGACTGTCATTTTCCTTCTGTTTTTATGTATTAAAAGAGAACCATAAAACCAGTTATGATGAAAGCTCTAGGCAAGGCTTAATAACTGATAACCTCCTGCATATCAATTCCAAAACAAGCATTTTAAGCTTCTGGCACAGCTCTGTAAGTCATTACGTATAGAAAGGTTGCTTTTAAATAGTTCAGATGGTCACTGTTAAATCCATAAGTGCTCTTTTCCTTATTCTTTGCCTGGCTCTCTTCCATTCATTTCTGTATTTCAGCTTAAACATCATGCTTCTTAGCAGAGGTCCCAGAACAATAAAGTAAATTACACGTTTCCTATTTTTATCTAGCTGCTGCACACAAAGTACACATTTGCATGATGAAGCTTTGTTGTGACATACACTAAGAAAACCTCATTTAATTATGGAAATGTTAAGAAAAACCATTGTTCCTTTGATCACAGTATGCCTCTAGTTGTACAGTTAGATCTAACTATATACTATTAACCGCAGTCTGAAATAATTTAACATATGTATTGTTTTTACAGGGAATGATGTGTTTGCTGAAAATCTGAACCATGAGTCTAGCACTTGATGATCTGCTTATTTGCTGCCGTCAACTAGGACATGATAAAGCCACAGAACGAAGGGTAGTAAATTACTTAAATGTAATCTTTCCTTGAAGTCAGTGTGTGATTAATAACTCATTGTTACGTTCTTTTTTTCATTTGCAGAAAGAGGTTGAGAACTTTAAGCGTCTGATTCGGAATCCTGAAACCATTCAACATTTAGATCGGCATTCAGATTCCAAACAAGGGAAATACTTGAATTGGGATGCTGTTTTTAGGTATTCTATTCTAATTGTTTTTACTGTATTTTTTTTTTCATTTTTATTTCTGTTGTGTTTTTTTTGTTGTTGTTTATTTAGGTCTTACTTATCATCGTCTCCTATATCACATTGTGCCTTGTGTATGATGTTGGTGCTTAATACCTATCTGAAACATAGTTTTTAAAAGATGTTTATGTGTAGACAAAGTTAATTTTAAATTGTTCAGTAAAATGTCTTAGATGTATCTCACTCAAGATTAGATAGAATTCCTTTCATATCATTTAGTTCATAAGACTGAATTGTAAATTAGAGAATAAAGTTAAGTTACAGAAAGTGCTTTATTACTACTTTGACATTTTGTTTTTTTAATCCTTACCCAAGGATATGTTTATTGATTTTTGAGAAAGAGGAAGGTGAGGGGAGAGAGAGAAACATGGATGTCAGAGAGAAACATTGGTCAGTTGCCTCCCATATGCTCCTTGACCAGAGATCAAACCCGCAACCTCTTTTTTTTTTTTTGGTGTATGGGATGATGCTCCAACGAACTGAGCCACCCGGGCAGGGCCTGACATTTTTAAATATTATTTTAAGTAACCGCCAGGCGTTAAATTATAATACAAAAGTAAAAGGAATTTTAGAATAATTCTATATGAATGCAGTTACAGAAAAAAAAATTCAGGTATTGGAAAGATGCAGTTGGTTGTTGGACTGATGTGACAAACAGAATTAATGCATTTTTACATTAACACAGTTTTCAACTGGTAAGTCCATTCATAACTAGAAATATGTTGTAAGACTTAGGAAAGACAAATAAGATTTTAAAGTAGAATACTGAGACACTTGGAATATGTGTAGTCAAGAGGAAGTATGAGTATTTACTTGTTTTTCAGTTTTTGGAACAGATAATCTATTTTTACCTCTTACTTGGTATTAGATTGACTATTACAGATTTCAATGTGGATAACATGAAAAATGCATGCCATTTTTTTTTTACTTAGTTTATTTCAGATACCACAAATAGTTATTATCTAAAGGTGAATAGTCCTTTGCATAAGCTAACAGGTAGGCCAGATATGCACCTGCACTCCCAAGTAATCATGAATATTTTATAAGCAGGCTTTATTTAAATGCTACAAACATTTCCAGCTGCCTAGGAAAGAGATAGGTCATGCATGGAATAATAGGAATAGGTGACAGAGAATTGAGAGCCCTTAATAGTAGTGCAATCGTTTAATGATAAAATGAGAAAGCAAGAAGTAAAACAATAGAAATCAAAGGTTAGGAGCTTTGCAGAACAGACTCTAAATTGGTATTGGGGGGCCCTGAATGAGATATTTGTTTCATTTAGTTGGTACATTGATTGAAGCAGAATGGTTTAGAAGATGCTCTCTATAATAGCATGAAGGATTTTTGAAGCTATTATAATAATTTAAGCATTTAATGAGTTTCTGAAGTCCCATTTTATTTTTTTGAAGATTTTTACAGAAATATATTCAGAAAGAAACAGAATGTCTCAAAACAGCAAGATCAAATGTGTCTGCCTCAACACAAACCACCAGGCAGAAAAAAATGCAAGAAATCAGTAGCTTGCTCAAATACTTCATCAAATGTGCAAATAACAGTAAGTGCTATGTTATTTATTATATATAATTGGCTTAATAGTTAATTGTTGTATGAGTTGGGTCTGAATATGATGAGATAAAAGTTGAGTGCTAATTCTAACTTCTAATACATAAGTAATGATTTTTAATATTATTGGTTCAAATATTTGGAAGAATTTATGTAAGCATGGAATGATATAATCTCAGGATTAAAAGGATTAAAATTATTATTTCAACATCTATCTTCTTGGATCGCTTCTTTGTGTCCTTAGTACTTAGGTAGCCATATGGTTAAACGTACCTTTTGAGGCTTTCTATCTTTAATAGAAGCTTTAATAGTAGTGAAAAGTTGTCTCCTTTTGTTCTTGTTTCTGCCTTCTGAGATGATACAGAAAAATTCTAATCGATTTTTTCAATGTGACTTTCTTTACGATATTTGAACTTAGTCATGGTATTTCCCTTAAGTCCCCTTTTCTGTGCTAAACAGACCTACTTCCTTCAGTTCATGTGTCACTCTCTTAATACTCTTCAGTTTGATTCTACCTCTCAAAGCATGGGACTCAGTCTTGTAGGTATCTTCTGATTGGTACAGAATGGAGAAGGACTTGACATCTTTTGTTGTGTACTTTTACTAATTAATTCTAAGATCATATTAGCTTCCTTGGTAATCAAGGCCCATATTCTTAACTAACACTGCTTACTATTGACTTTTTAAAAATTCCAGAAACATTGTATTTTTGCTCCTGATGAGCATATCTCATATTCACATATCTCCCATTCAACTTGAAGAGTTGATGTTTTTGAAGCAAAATGCAGGATCTTAGTAGTCTTATGTGTAAAGACATGAGCTTCACACAATGCTAAAAAAATTTGAATCAGGAATGTCTGTTAAAGGACTCTTGAGGTCAGACTTTGTTTCCTTTTCACAGCTAAGGACTTGGCTTTGTGATATCAACTTTAGTTAAAGCATCAGAAAAGATGCATTGGTTTCTTCTTCCTTACTTTGTACTTTTTCCCAGTCCAGTGGAACCAGAGGTTTTCTTTTCCACATAGTCTATCCATCAACAGATACCTGGTGTCATCTTTAAAAAGCTTGGTAAAAAGTTTAACTACATCATATCCAGTTGATTTAGCTCATTCCTTTGTGGAAATGCATTTAATGTTACCATCTTCATTCAAAATTTCAACCTTACATATTTATGTGCCATAAATACTGTTACAGGTCTTGGAAGTAATTTTGCTCTTCAGAATAAATATTCTCCTGATAATCTCGTTATTCTAATAAATTTATTTTCTTATAAAAAGTACCAAGAAACTATGGGTTTTTTTAGGTCTAATTCTAGAAATAGTGAATTATTTATGATAGAATGATTGTTCTGCTATGTGAGAATATATTTCTATAGGAACTGGTAAAATCTTTTTGTAAAGGGACCAGATAGTAAATGTTTTTGAGTTTGTAGGCTACATAGTCTGTATCTCTACTACTGGGCTCTGGTGTTTTCGTCTGAAAGTAGCCATAGACAACACATGAATGAATGGACATGGCAGTGGTCCACTAAAACTTTATTTCCAAAAGCAGGTAGCTCGAAGAATTTTGTCTGTGGGTCATTCTATATGAGAAGGAAATTAGTTAACAGTAATTTCCCAAAAGGAATTATTTATATAGCTGTCATTCTAAAGTCCTTAACTAACTTATATGAAGATTTATATGTTTTTATTTACTTGTTATTTATTTTATTTTTAAATAGGAGCACCCAGGCTAAAATGTCAAGAACTCTTGAATTATATCATGGATACAGTGAAAGATTCATCTAATGGTGCCATTTATGGAGCTGATTGTAGCAATATACTACTCAAGGACATTCTTTCAGTGAGAAAATACTGGTGTGAAATATCTCAGCAGCAGTGGCTAGGTATGTTTTTAAATTTGTTCATAGTAAATTTTTCCTTGTGAAATGATATTTCAGCAAAAGTGTAGTCAGTTTTTTTCTGTATCCCTAAATGACCTCACAGTTTAACAGTACTTTAGTAAAATTATATGGTTACAGAATCTGATCCTAAGTTTTCATTTTTTTATGTGCTTCCTAAATTATTTTCACTGACAGTATATTAGGTGCCTGCTATCAGAACTGGAATTACAGAATTGAAGGATGCCATCCCCTCTCTGCAAGGATTTGATAGTCCAGTGGCAGAAAAAAACCAAGTAAACCAATATTATGATGCAACATGATATAAACATGTTTGATTGCAGTGAATTCATATATCAATAACACCTAAACTCAACCCTGGTTAAAATAGAATGAAGAAAACCAAGAGAGAGATACGGCATAAAAGTGAAAGCAAAAGAGTTTCCAAGTTGAAAGGGGTCAGACATTTTCAGTATTGTAGAAGTGGTGAGACATAAAAGTATCCATTGGACTAGGCACTTAGCAGGCCACTGATAATGTAATGGAAATCAAAAGTATTAGCATAGGATATGTAGGACACAGGGGTTTCTATATATGACCTATATGATATAGGGCCCAGTGACTTAAAACATTAGGTAGAGTGGGTACCAGGGAGGAATCTAGTGTTGTTCAAAAATTTGTAGGTGAGAAGTTCTGAGATATCACAAATGAAGAAAGTTATGGTCAGAGACTGAAAGATTTGAATTTATTTCGAAGGTAGGACATTTCTGAGTCTGAATGGCTTTAATGGGTACCAGGAAGTAATTTATTATTGTTGACAATTTGTTAGGTGAGAGGTATGGCATGACTACAAAGGAAGGAAGTTATGGTCAGAGGTTTAAACATTTGATTTATTAAAGGCGGGAGCATTTCAGGGTCTGAATGGTTTAATGGGTAAATATGGAATATGGTATAATGGGGTAACTTTAAGCCAGATGTCAAAGTCTTCTAATACTACCACCTTTAAAAATTTAGAAACTCAGTGTTTTTACTGAAAAATATTCAAGATAAATTTTTCTAACAAAATTAAAAGCCATTTATATCCTTGACTGTCAGTTTATCATTTTAAAGTGAGAAATATGTGGACCATAAAACCATGACCTAATCAGTGCCATGCATTATATTGTACTGTTCCCACATGAATAAAGGCCGTCTTAGCTGTTGCATTAATTTCTAAGGCATCATCTGAGTCTTGCTGTTGCTCTGAACACAGGGAGGCTTTATCCCAAACAGCCCTCAGCAAACCTAGTGGCAGCCATTGGAGAATAGGCCAGTGAAATCTAGGATACCCTGACAAGTCTCTCACCAAGTGTTACACCCTGAGTATTTAGTATATTTGCAGATTTTAGATTGTTATTTGTAACCATGGGTCTCACTAAATAAAAAAGGTAGCCCTTTAGTTTCTTTACTGTGATTTCATCATTTGGCATGTTCTCAGAAATCCTTTTTATTTTATTTTTATATTTTTAAACCTTCACCCAAGGGTATGTTTGATTTTACAGAGGGTGGTGTAGGGGGAGAGAGAAACATTGTGAGAGAGAAACATTGACCTAACGTGCCCTGACCAGGGATCCAGCCTGCAACCTAGGTATGTTCCCTGACTGGGGATCAGACCAACAACCTTTTGGTGTGCAGGGTGATACTCCAACCAACTGAGCCACCTGGCCAGGGCAATCCTTTTTATTTTTAAGCAAACTACCACCACTTTAATAATAAGCCCTTTTGTTGAATTACTTCTCTAGTTAGCTCCCTTCTCTAAAACTTGCTTCTTAATGAGAACTCTGTTAGTGAAGTTAATATTCAAAATAAACGAGTATATATGCTAGTGATAGTGATTGAAGATAGGTTATAGATTAGATTGTCCAGGGAAAGTTTAGACTGAGATGAAAAGATAGCTTAAGACTGAGCCAACATTTCCATAAAAATTTTAGAATCACATTTTTCATTTCTATAAAAGATAGTGCTAGCGTTTTCATAGGAATGGCACTGAATATATTGAGTAATTTAAGAATAGACATCTTAATACCATAGAGTCTTCCAATCCATGAACATGATATATCTCTCCATTTATTTAGGTCTTTTTTGATTTATAGAAGTCAGTGTTTTTAAGTTATGAGCATACAGAATTTGTATATTTTTGTTAGATTTTACTGAAGCAGTTTGTAAATTTTACTGTTTTTAAAATTTCTATTTCTGTTTTTCTGTGTTTTTCAGTGCTGTTACACAGTACAATCGATTTTTGTACATTTGCCTTATATCCTGGGACCTTGCTAAAATCACTTACTAGATCTAGGAGTTCCCTAGATTTTGTGGGATTTTCTATTTAGACAGTCATGTCATCTAAAAATACTACAAGTTTTTTCCTTTATTTACAAGCCATGTGGTTTTTATATCTTTTTCTGTTTTATATTTTTGGTTAGGACCTCCAGTATGATTTTGTTTTTAATGATAAAATGTACATAACAAAGTTTACTATTTTAACCATTTTTAAATACACAGTTCAGTGGCAATAAGTATACAGTTGACCCTGGAACAACATGTGTTAAGGGTGCTGCTCTCCTGCACAGTTGAAAATATGTGCATAACTACTGTATCCACATTGTTGTGTAATCTTTATCATCCATTTCCAGATCTTTTTTCACCTTCCCAAACTGAAACTCTTTCCCAATAAAGAAGACATCGCCCTTCTCCCTTCCTGAAGCCCTTGGCAATCGTCCTATTTTCTGTCTCCATGAATTTGACTTTCCAGCATTTGTCCTTCTTAAATGGCTTATTTTACTTAGAATAATGTCTTCAAGGTTCATTCATGTCATATGCATGTTTCAGAATTTCCTTTCCTTTTAAGAGTGAATAATATTCCATTGTATGTATATACCACATTTTGTTTATCCATTCATCTGTCATTGGACACTTGGGTTGCTTCTACCTTTTGGCTGTTCTGAATAATGGTGCTATGAAATGGGTGTACAAGTAGCCCTTTGAGTCCTTGCTTTCAATTCATTTTTTTTTTTCTTTTTTTTCCGTAATAGTGATCCAATGTGAATGCGTGTGAAGTGATAGATCATTTGCATTTCTGTAATGATTAATGATATTAACTTTTCATGTACTTATTGGCCATTTGTATGTTATCTTTAAAAAAATGTCTATTCAGGTCTTTTGCCCAGTTTTTAATCAAGTTTTTTTCTTTCATTGTTGAACTGTAGGAGATTTTTTATATCTTCTAGATATTAATTAATCTCTTATCAGATACATGGTTTTCAAATATTTTCTCCCATTCTATGTATTACCTTTAACTCTATGCTAAGTCCTGTGATGCACAAAAGTTTTTATTTGATGAGTACAATTTATCAGTTTTTCTTTTGTTTCCTGTGCTTTTGGTATTATTTTTAAAAAGTCATTGCCAGATCCACTATTAAAAAAACTTTTTTGCTCTGCTTTCTTCTAAGAGATTTATAGTTTTTTCTCCAGTATAATTTTAAATAGGAGTAGTGAGAGTAGACATCTTTGTCCAGTTCCTGGTTTTAGATGGAAGTATTCAGTGTTTGGTTATTAAGCATGCATGATATTGTCAAGACAGGCTGAGGATGTTCCCTTCTATTCCTAGTTGCTCATGGTTTTATGTCATGAATGGACGTTGAATTTTGTTAAATGTTTTCTGCATCTGTTGAGATAATCATATGGTTTTGTTTCTTTAGTTTATTAATAATGTGAATTATGTTGATGAATTTTTCACAGATTGAGTCAACCTTGTATTCTTGGGATACTTCCCAGTAGGGCATGATGCATTATCCATTTTATATATTATAGGGTTGAATTTGGAGCTTCTTGTTGGAAGATTTTTAACTATGAATTCAATTTCTATAATAGATACAGGATTATTTACATATTTCTTTTTCAGTGAGCTTTGGTAATTCAAGAATTTGTATAGTTCTATAAGCTGTTGAATGTATTAAGCATAAAGTTCTTAAACATTATTGCCTTTTAATGTGTATAAGCTCTGTAGTGATATTGCATATTTTATTATTGATTTCTGATCTTTTTAATTCCTTTTGTTTAGAGTTTAATTTGTTCTCTAGTTTCTTAAGAAGGAAGCTTAGAGCACTGATATGAGAGTTTCTTTCCTAATATGTGCATTTAATATAAGCTTTTCTCTACATACTGCTGTAGTCACATCTCACAAATTGACAATGTTGTATTTCCATTTTTCTTTAATTAAAAATATGTTCTAGTTTTTCTCGATAGTTACTCTTTGACCCATAAATTTTTTGGAAATGTGATGTTTAATTTCCAGTCATTTGGGGAAACTTTCTGGGTTCTTTATTTTCCGTTTTGTAGTTTACAGTCTAATTGTATTTTGGTTCAAGAAGATACTTTTTATACTATAAATTATTTATAATTGTTTGATTTCTTTTATGACCCAGAATAAAGTCCAACTCGGTGTGTGCTTCATGTGCATTTGAAAAGAATGTGTATCTGCTGTTGTTGGATGAATTATTCTATAAATGGCAATTATAGAATTGGTGGATGGTATTCAGTTCTAAACAGACTGGTATGTGTGGGGAACCGCTCTGCCTGGTATTCGGGACTGTAGCCCAACGTGAGCAAAGGCTGACGTATAAGTCTCAGCTGGAAAACCAGGAATGCTGGCCAGCAGGTATGAACTGATACAGGCACAGGCGGTCCCCTGGGGAAATCAGGCCTGAAGAAAAATAATGCATTATTTCCTTTGAAGCCTGTCCTGCTAAGAATGTCTTCTAGTTAATCGAGTTAACATACACTAGATGTTTAGGTTCCAAGCATGAGGTTGTCCTGATCACATAGCGCCGTGTTGTCTAACAGACCCTGATTTAAAGAGACCCCTATGTTCTTGCAATTGTAACTTCTGCACAGTATCTATTCACCTTTGATCATCACTATGTGACATTGATTGATGATCTCTATGTGCATGCTGTGTGCTCCCTTACTTGCTGAACTCAATAAAAGCCTAGGGAAAAAGGAGATAGGGCCCTTTCTCCTCTGAGGGATTGGCCAGCCTTTTCTCCCCACGCAGATCAGGTGTTGGTAGATTTATTTCATCTGTGGCTCCGGGGAGCTTCGAGGGTTGAGGTCCTCCCACAGGTATGGAAGTGTGAATGACAAATTAGGAAATGAATTAGCAAATACAGACATTTTCAAAAGCATTAGTTACAAGAGGAAGGGAAAGAGGGGTCCTGTTAAAGATGAGAATGACTGGAATATGTATAAATGTAATTGGAAGGATTTAATGGAAAGTGATCGAATACACAGTAAAATTGATTAGTATGTTTCCTGAGAAGAAGGGGTTCCAAAGAAACCTAGGATTGTCCCAAGGAAGAAAATAATCTTTCTAATAAGGTAGGAAAGAGGAAAAGTTGGAAATCTTTAGTGACGTACCTGCACAACTATTATAAAATGTGAACTCCTCTCCCAAGCCTTGGAAATGCTTTGCCCACATCTATGGATATGATCATATAGTTTTTGTCTTTCCTTTTGTTTATGTGATGTATTACATTTATTGATTTGTGAAATTGAACCATCCTTGCATCCCTGGGATGAATCTCAGTTGATCATGGTGGATGGTCTTTTTAATGTATTGCTGGATACGGTTTGCAACTATTTTGTTGAGGATTTTAGTATCTATGTTCATCAGCAATAATTGTCCTGTAGTTTTCTTTCTTTCTTGTGTCTTTATCTGGTTTTGGGATCAGGATGATTCTGGCTTCATAAAAAGAGTTTGGAAGTCTTCCCTTTTCTTGGATTTTTTGGACTAGATGGACAGAGATTAACTCTTTATTAAATGTTTAGCAAAATTCTCCTCTGAAACTATGCCTTTAGTGGGCTGCGAGTTTTTTGATTACTGCTTTAATTTCACCAGCAGTTATCGGTCTGTTCAGGCTTTCTGCTGCTGCTTCATTCAGTGTTGGAAGGTTATATTTTTCTAGAAATATGTCCATTTCATCCAGGTTTTTAAATTCTTGGCGTATAATTCTTCATAGTAATTTCTCGCAATCCTTTGTATTTCTGTGGTGTCAGTTGTAATTTTTCCTCTTTCATTTCTGATGTTATTTATTTGGGTCCTCTCCCTTTTTTTCTTGATGAGTCTGCTTAAAGGCTTGTCGATTATGGTTCTCATTTCAGAGACCCAGCTACTCGTTTTGTTGATCCTTTGAATTGTTCTTTTAGTCTCTGTGTCATTCAGTTCTGCTCTGATCTTGATTATTTCCTTCCTTCAACTCGCTCTGGACTTTATTTGTTGTTGTTTCTCTAGTTATAGAAGATGAAGTGTTAGGTCGTTTATTTGAAATAGTTCCATCTTTTTAGGTAGGCCTGTATTGCTATGAACTTCCCTCTCAGGTCTGCCTTTGCTGTGTCCCATAGGTTTTGGACTGTTGTGTGTTCATTTTCATTTGTTTCCAGAACCTTTTTGATTTCTTCTTTGATCTCATTATTGGCCCATTCATTGTTTAATAGGATGCTGTTCAGTCTCCATAAGTTTGAATATTTTTGAGATTTTACTTGAGGTTGGTTTCTAGTTTCAAGCTCTTGTGGTCTGAGAAAATGCTTGTGATGATTTCAGTTTTCTTGAATTTTTTGAAGCTTGTTTTGTATCCTATCATGTGGTCTATCTTTGAAAATATTCCAAGTGCACTTGAAAAGAATGTATATTTTGCTTCTTTGGGATGAAAGGTTCTATATATGACAGTTAAATCCATTTGCCCTAATGCGTCAGTCCCACAGTATCCTACCTGATATTTTGCTTGAAAGATCTATCCATTGTTGACAGTATGGTGTTAACATCTTCTGTTATCAGTGTGTTGCTGTCTATATCTTTCCTGAAGGCCTCCAAGATTTTCCATATATAGTTGGGTGCTTCTATGTTGGGTGCATATAAGTTTACAATGTTTATGTCTTCTTGATGGATTCTTCCTTTGAGTGTTATGAAGTGACACTATTTGTCCCTTTTTTTACCTTTATTTTGAAATCTATTTTGTCTGATATCGGTATTGCTACTCCTGCTTTCTTTTCTTGTCCATTTGCTTGGAATATGTTTTTCCATCCCTTTATTTTCAGTGTGTGTAGGTCCTTTGTTCTGAGGTGGGTCTCTTGGAGACAGCATATATGCATGCCATGTTTTCTTATCCATTCACCTACCCTATCTCTTGATGTGCATTAATCCATTTACATTAAAGTTATTATTGATAGGTGCTTATTCATTTTTTCCCTTTGTATCTGTGTTCCTCTCTTTCTCATTCTTTTTCTCATCTTCTTAAAGCAGTCCCTTTAGCATATCTTGCAGTGCTAATTTAATGGAGCTGTATTCCTGTAGCCTTCTTTTGTCTGGGAAACTCCTTATTTCGCCTTCCATTTTAATTGAGAGCCTTGCTGGGTAGAGCAGTCTTGGTTGCAGGCCTTTGCTTTTCATGACTTCAAATATTTCTTGCCATTCCTTTCTGGCTTATAGTGTTTCTGTTGAGAAGTCTGTTGCTAGCCGTATCAGGGCTCCCTTATATGTTACTACCTTTCTCCATTTCTGCCTTTAGAATTCCCTGTCTTTGTTATTTACCATTTTAATGATGATACGTCTTGGAATGGGCCTCATTGGGTTCCTCTTGAATGGGACCCTCTGTGCTTCCTGGGCTTGTGTGACTTTTTCTCTCCTCCAATTTGGGAAGTTTTCCATCATTTTTCAAACAGGTTCTCTATCTGTTGCTCCTCTTCTTCTCTTTCAGGTATCCCTATTATATGGATATTATTGCGTTTCAGGTTGTACTGCATTTGTCCCTTAACACTTCATTCTTTTTGAGTCTTTCTTCATTTTCTTGCTCTTTCTGGGAGCTTTTTTCTACCTTGTCCTCCAGGTTGCTGATTCTATCCTTGGATTCCTCCAGCCTGCTTTTGATTCCTTCTACTGCGTTTTTCAACTCAGAAATTGTATTCTTCATTTCCTCTTGCCTCTTATTGATAGTTCCTCTGTCATTTTTCACGCTGATATAGTTTGCAGTAAGTTTCTCGTAGTTTCCCTGTAGTTTTTGGTAATTCTCTCTGAGCTCACTGAGCTCGTTGAGCTTCCTTAGAACTGTTGTTTGGAACTCAATACCTGACAGTTTACTTGCCTCTATTTCATTTACTCCTCTTTCTGGAAATTCTTCCTTTCCCTTCAAGTGGGGTTGTTTCTTTGTCTTCCCATTATTTGTGAGACTTCTTTTTTGCTTCTGCTTCTTAATTGATGTGTCTTGATTTCCTGACTTTGTGCTAGGAATTTCTATGGTAGGAGATCGCTTTTTTTTCTTTCTGGATCTGCCTCTGATGGTGTCAGATGTTGACCCCTTCTGACTTTAGGCAGTCAGTTTTAGACTTCAAGGCATCTCCTATCTCTGGCGTTCTCCTTCAGTTGTCAATCTAGTCACTCTGCACTCAGCAGTCAGGCTTAGACACTACAGGGCAGGGCAGAGTCGCTCCTTGGGGGGGTGAGGTTATTGAATCCTCTCATGCGGCTGACACTCAGGGAAGTGGTCTGCCTGAGCCAGATGGCTACTGCCATATAGGAGGGAGTAAGCACCGGGATCCTGCCAGCCACTCTCCCCCTTCTCTCCCCAAAGCCTCTGTCTCAAGTCTCTCTTCACGTTTCTCTAGACCACTCTGTGCTCCCTTTAGCCAGGTTTCTACTATCTGTGGCTTCCCCTCTACACTCAGCAGGCTTAGATCCCACTGACCAGGGCAGAGTCTCTCCGGGGGTGGGGGGGGCTTGGGCCCTCTCGTGCTGTTGTGCTCAGGGGAGTACTCTGAGTGAGCAAGATGGCTGCTGCCATATGGGGGATGAGTTAGCACTGGGATCCTGCCATCTATTCCCTTAGCTCTCTCCTCAAAGCCTCCCTCCCCAGTCTGCCTTCATGCGTCTTCAGCCCACTCTGCCCCTGCTTTTGCTGGAGACCAGGGGAAGTGGCTGCAAATAAAAATTAATGCTTTGGCCCTTTAAACGGCTCTTTGCATCTCGAGCCACCTGTCTCTGGCAGAGAGCAACCCTGCCCCTTTTTGTAGCTGCTTGTTATCTGTATTTTTTTGGCTCTGGTGCTGTGGGCCACTTGTAGTTTAGACCCCACTCTTCCCAGGAGGATTCAACTGGCTGTTTAAATATCCCTTTGGTGCTGCCATCTATGGGCACCCTGCCCACCTTCTTGAGTCCACCACACTCCTTACCAGTCAGGTTTTGCTAAAGCTGATTCTTATGTCTATCCGAGGTTATACGGCTCCTCTCTGGCTAATTTTCAGTTCATTGTTCCCGGTGATTTCTCCACAATGTAGATTTAGGTCCAGATTGGTTCTGGGAGGAGGTCAGTGTGACTTCCATTCACTCCTCCACCATATTGCCATTCTCCCCTTTCACTTTCTGAAGGACATTTTGATTGCCCCCAAATTTTGGCAATCATGAATAAAGCCACTATAAACATATTTGTGCAGATAAGTTTTCAAATCATTTGGGTAAATACCAAGCAGTTTGATTGCTGAATTGTATAGGAAAAGTATATTTAGTTTTGTAAGAATCTGCCAAACTGTCTTCCAAAATGGCCATTGATAATTTCTATATTTAATATCAGTAAAGCTTAATTTTTTATTTGTAATTAATTTTAATGAAAAATAAAGAGTCCCAGTGTTTTGTTCTGAAACTGCTAAGGATCATCTCACTCCATTTAGAGAGTGTAAGCCCTTAACTTGTGGCATTTGTCCTCCTGTCAGGGGCTACCTTTTTTATAGCTGGTTTTGTCTCGTCCTTCAGGTCTCAGCTTGCACGTCACTGTCATTTCCTGAGTGCTCTTTCTAAATTTGTTCCTATCTTTTTTTCTATCATAGCACTCTGTTTTCTTCATAATACTTTTGTGAAAAAGAACAGAACACTTCTAAATAACTCAGCAGCTGAAGGAAAAGACTTGAAATCAAAGCATACTTAGAAGGGATTGAAAATGAAAATTACAACATATCAGATTCTGTGGAATGCAGCTAAAGTTATGCTGAGAGGGTAATTTATAGCATCAAATGCCTACATTACTGAAGTGGAAAGTCTCGTGAACACAGAGAACAGATTAGTGGTTGCCAGAGGTGGAGGAGAGAAGGGCAAGTGAAACGGGTGTAAGGGGTTAAAAAGGACAAATTTCAGCTATAAAATAAGTCATGGGGATGTAATGTACAGGATGGTAACTATAGTTAATAATATTCTATTTATATTTGAAAGTTTCTAAGAGAGTAGGCCTTAGGAGTTCTTATCACAGGGAAAAAATTTTTGTAACTATACCTGATGATGGAGGTTAACTAGACTTACTGTAGTGATCATTTTGCAATAGGTACAAATCATGTACACCTCAACTAATATATATGTCAACTATATCTCAAAAATACTAAATATGAATGCTAAATACTAAATACAAATACTCAAAAATACAAAAATCCTTTAAAAAAGGAAAGCTCTGAATTCAATAAGCTTAGCTTCTATCGCAAGAAACTATAAAAACAAACCCTTCAAGCAGAAGAGCAGAAATAAATGAAATTGAGAACAGAAAAAAGAGAAGTTAATGAAAGAAAGCTAATTCTCTGAAAATATCCATACAAACTAGAACCTCTAGCAAAAGTGACATAATATAAAGTGAGAAGACACAAATTATATTAGGAATGAAATAGGACGTAATTGCATATCCTGCAGCTATTAAAAGAATAATAAGGGAATAGTTGTCAACAGCTCCATGCACTTAAGTTTGACAACTGAATTTTAAATGGACCAATTCCTTAACCACACATTATCAGAACTCAATAAGAAATGGATAATTTGAATATTTCTATAGCTATTAAAGAAATTAGATTTGTAATTTAAATCTTTTAACAAAAGAAAATGGGAACAAAAGGATATCTGTGCTCGCCACTTACTCAACATTGTACTGGAGGCTCTAGTCAGGGCAGTTAGGTGAGAAAAGGAAATAAACGGCATACAGACTGGAAAGGAAGAAATAAAACTGTTCTATTTGCAGATGGTATGCTTGTCCATATATAAAGTCCCAAGAAATCTACATTTAATACTGTTATTTGGGGTTTTATTTTATCATCTTAACTCCAGAAACCCCCTTTTAATATGCTTTTTTACCATCTGCTCTTAGATCTTTTTCTGTTGTTAAATTCACGGAGGAAGTGAATTCATCTGGAGGCATACACTGGCAGTCTATTTTGTAGACTCTGCTCTTCTGAGACTTTTGTTGAACTTCTTACAGCAACATTTTTTACCGCTTATTTGGGGGAGTATTGGAATTTTTTAGAATTGGAATCATTTCCCCCAACTAGCATAACCCTGAAACTTGAGCTTTAATTAGACACAGTTGCTTTGTTAGCTTTTCCTATTTTACCTCTCTATTCCTGGCAAGTAGTAAGAAGGAAATGATAAAGATAAGCCCTCCTCTTTTCTAATCTCCAATGTATGTATTTTAACTCAAGTGTTTACCATTATTTAGGTATTACATGTAGTGGGAAAAGTTTGGGAAGCACTGGTATAGAGTTCTCTAAACTGGTGTCAGATATGATAGAAAGCCTTTAAAAAATCATTTTTATTACTCTTTAATGTTTGAGGTATTTATATTGTCCTTATTCTTTTGTAGTTTATAACTCTGATTTTAAACTATTTCTGCAGAATCATGTGACATACGGTTGCAAAGAAAGCTACCCATAGGTATTATTACTCAGTTTACTGAGGACTTTCTAATTATCTCTATGTGGAGGACCTGTGTTAACAACTTTGCTTTTCATTGTGTTTGGAGATAATTCTAAATACATCTCATGTTTCTGCACATCTTATGAACAGAGACACTGCTTTTTATTCCAGATTGCATTTTTAAGTATGTTTGTATAGTGAGCCTTGGGATATAGAGATGATGATAGAGATGATTACTGGCTTCCTCCAGAGCAAAGGACAGGTTTCCTTGCAGCTCATTAACTATTAAAAGCTTGGGGTTTCTTTCCTGTAACATAGCTCAGTGTTTGCACCTATTTCACCTGTGACTCTTCAGGCTGCTTTTGTGGTTGGGTGATTTATGTAGAAATAAAAGTATTCTACTATTGTTTTGAGAAATAAATTATTCATTATTAGTCTAACAGCATTAAAACAAAACTGTGGAATGTGCATTTTGTCGAGTGCTTTGTTAGGCGTAAATGAAGAAACAGGGTTAGAGAAGGTAAGTAGCTTATCTGAAGTCTGGCTCTTAGTTTCCATTCTTTGCTGCCTGAAGGTGTTCCTGTCTTGAACACAATTTATATAAAATATGATTAAATATAGTTGGAATGCTCTTACTGTGTTAAATGCAAATTAGCATTTAAATCTTTATGTGAGAATATTAAAATTTAAACTGAATTGTGACATTTAAGTTACATGATTTGATAGTTTTCCTCTTTAAAAACATAACTAATACATTTTTGTTTCTTTGTTTTTTCAGAATTGTTTTCGGTATATTTCACACTGTATCTGAAACCTTCACAAGACATTAATAGAGTTTTAGTGGCTAGAATCATTCAAGCTGTGACTAAAGGATGCTGTTCACAAACTGATGGATTAAATTGCAAATTTTTGGATTTTTTTTCCAAGGCTATTCAGAATGCAAGGTAATCTAACTTCTTTTTGTTTTGTTTTATTACAAATTCATTTGATATTGAAAGACTGTGTTTTAGATTCAATAACTAAAAATACTACCAATTTTCAAAACTTGGATCATTATATTAGAACTATTGGATTCCCAAAGAAAGTATTAGTTAGGTCCAACAATTCCTAAATATCCGTTATACAGAATGTGAAATGATGTTCCCAAGTGAGAGATCTGTCTCGCTTTTCTAATGACAGGAAAAGTTAAATATCCTCTAAGTAGTTTTATTTTCCCCACTTTTGAGGATAAGAATAAAATAAAGTAGTATATTTTGGAAGTATCAATATCTTGCCTTTGTGTGGTACTACCCAGTTTTTAATGTGAAGCATTTTGTAAGTGATAGGCATTACAAATCAGTTTTGTATAATTTGAAACAATGTTTAGCAAGGAGAGCTAACAGGAGTGATTTAGCACCAAAGAAGAACTATTTTTGGTTGCTCTCTAATAGTGCTGGGATTTTTTTCTGAATAGTTCTGAGACTAAAGTTATTGTTATTTGAAAATTAGATATTTTCTTTCAGCATGCAATTAATAACTTTTCAGTTTGTATACTTTTTTCCTGTTATACCAAGTCGAGTCTTCATTTTTTATCGCAGACAAGGAAAGACTTCTGCAGGCCTAAATCATATCTTAGCAGCATTTGTTATTTTCCTCAAGACTTTGGCTATTAACTTTCGAATTCGAGTGTGTGATTTAGGAGATGAAATTCTTCCTACCTTGCTTTATATTTGGACTCAACACAGACTTAATGATTCCTTAAAAGAAGTAATTATTGAATTACTTCAACTGCAAATTTATATCCATCATCCAAAAGGAGCCAAAACTCAAGAAAAAGGTATGAAGGAATTTTTTGCTCTTTTGAATTTGCTTCTTCATTGAAACATACAGGCTTAAACACAAAATCTGTATTTGGTGGGAGTTAATGATCTTCCTTTGGATTGCTGTGCTTGGTAATGAAATTAGTCATGATGATATTTTTCAAACATTTTCTTAGAATTTGAAGCTGTGGTAGCATATCATATTATGCCTTACCATGTGTTTAGCACAATGCTAGTTATTATGAGGAATACAAATATGAGACAGTATTCCCTCAAGGAGTTAATTAGACAGCAATAATTAGTTGTTAAGATATAAGACACAGGCTAAGTGTAAAAGAATTTCAGAAGGCAGGGTCTTGTTTACCCACACATTGCTTTTATTAGAAGGTAAAATAGATAAATGTGGACTGAAAATAGCCAATCAGATTAGTCAGTTTCTGAGGAAGATTGGTCCATGTAGTCTTAGACCTCAAAGGCACGCCAGGCCCCTGTTTACTGGGAAAACCGTTTATCCTTGATTCCTTCACATTTGTCTTTCATCAAGAGAGTATTGTTTGGATGGTCTAGGTCCATTGAGTAGACAGGAACTTTATTGGGTGGAACTAGAACCGAGTGTGTTTCCTCATGCTCAGGCTGTTTGCCTTTGGGCTTGTACTAGCCTTCAGACCAATTCATTATTAAGAAATCATGCTACATTGAGTAATAGCAGCTAAAATAAGAGAGAACTGTGGTAGCCACTATTTTTTTTTAAATCAAAAGTAGCTGTTGAGTTCTAGTATGAATGATTAGGTGTATTAGTAGCTCAGGAAACCTCTGTGAGTCAACGAATGGTGGCTTTTTTTAGTTTTCCATCTTTCATGTAGCTCTCACCAAGATGAAAACCAGGTTTGTGAGGAGACGGCATAGCATGTTTAAGGTTTTAGTTAACTGCATATTTAGGATGATTTAAAAATTGGCTGTACAATAAGGTTGCCAAAAATGCACTGTAGTTTTAGGCTATGATAGTAGATTTTGTGGGGGTGGAGGGGGTGGGGGGTTGTTTTTTGGGGGAGTAATAGCCCATTGTTCCCCATACTGGTCACATCACAGTTGGAGTATCATGTTCACCAGATACTGTAAAGTCAGCATTTTAAGAAGTACATAAGTTGACTAGAGCATGTCTAGGGAAAGTAGAGTGGGATGATGAGAATCGTGGATAACATGTCATTTGTACAATAGTTGAAGGAACTGGTAAGGTGTTTTTCTCTTAGACATACAGAGAACTTGGTCCTCATGCAAAGGAGGGAACATATTAATTGTATTTGTTTCATGGGAGAGAAGAAATAAGAGAAAGTTTGAGGTTTTTTAAAAAGATTTTAATTATTTTTAGAGAAAGGGGAAGGAAGGAGAAAGACAGGATAGAAACATTGATATGCAACAGAAGTGACGATTGGCTGCCTTCTGCAACCCAGGCATCTGCCCACTGGGAATTGAACCTGGCCTTCAGGATGATGCCCGGCCTTCAGGACGACGCTGAGCCTGCTGAGCCTGTTGAGCCACACCAGTCAGGGCTGATTGAGATTTTGATGGAGTTGATTAGAGAATGTTCGTTCAGCAGATGAGAAAAATTTTGAATAAATACAGTTAACTGGACATGAAATGGACACTATTATGAACTAGAGTTTGTTAAGGACAATGTTAGAAGAGAAGCATTAGTACTGAATAGAAGGTTGGATCAGATGTCTTCTGATGTTGTTTTCACCTTAACAGATGAATAGTTTGGTGGGAGTTGGCAGTACAAATGGAGTATATATAAAAAGTATATTTTTTGAATTACAGGTGCTTATGAATCAAGAAAATGGAAAAGTATCTTATACAACTTATACGATCTGCTAGTTAATGAGATAAGTCATATAGGAAGCAGAGGAAAATACTCTTCAGGATCTCGTAATGTTGCTGTCAAGGAAAACATGATTGAATTGATGGCAGATATTTGTCACCAGGTATTTGTCATATTTTGAAATTTCCTGTTAATTTTTTTTTACTGGGCTTTTAAAAACTCTGTTCTGATAAAAATCCTTTAAAATTACTCTGTACATGTAACTACTCTTTTCAAAATACCAGAAATATTTAGAATTGCCTCTGACTTTAAAGATAACTGTTCTGCATAGTATGAACTTAGTGAAAAGTAGTGATGAACTTTTTCATTCTTAAAATATTATCTATACAGAGTAAGATTACCCTAACCCTAATGTTTCTTTTTTTACTACTGAGTTAGAAATTACATAGCATAAAATATGCTATTTTAAAGTGTACAATTCAGTGGTTTTAAGAAATTTTACTATGTTTTACACCCATCATCTCCATTTAATTACAGATCTTTTCCCCGAACTTTGTCCTAATTCCCCACTTCTTCCAGTATCTAGCAACTAAACTTTGACTATTTTGAAATTTCATATAAGAATCATCACATAATAGTTGGTCTTTTTTGTCTGGCTTCTTTCACTTAGCATGTTTTCAAGTTTCATTCATATTTTACCATAAGTCAGTATTCCATGTTTTTATTGCTGAGTAATATTCAGTTGTATGGATGTATTACATTTTGATTGTCCATTCTTCAGTTGATGGCTAAATATTTCTGAAGTAAAACTTTTTATCAGAGGTTTGGTTAACATCCTAGATAATTTCACTTATCAGTATTTTCTTAATGCTAAATTTATGATTTTTTGAAAGATTTTATTTATTTACTTTTAAAGAGAGGGGAAGGGAAGGAGACAGAGAGGGAGAGAAACTTCATTGTGTGAGAGAGAAACGGTTGTCCACCTGGGGACAATGGCCTGCAACACAGGCATGTGCCCTGACTGGAAATCAAACCTATAACCTTTTGGTTTGCAGACTGATGCTCAATCTACTGAGCCACACCAGCCAGAGCAATATGTTTGTTTTATAAAAATATTTTATTGGTTGTGCTATTACAGTTGTTCCAGTTTTTCACCTTTTGCCCACCCCATCCAGCACCCCTCACTCTCCACAGGCAGTCACCCCTCTTTGTTCATATCCATAGGTCATGTATATAAGTTCTTTGGCTACTCCATTTCCTATATTGTGCTTTACATCCCCATGGCTTTTCTGTAACTACCTATTTGTACTCCTTAATTCCCTCACCTCTTCACCCATTCCCCTAAACCTCCCTCCCGTCTGGCAACCATCAAAATGCTCTCTGTACCTGTGATTCTTTCTCTGTTCTTGTTTCCTTAGTTTGTATTTTAGATTCAATTTTTGCTAGATGTGTGTTTATTGCCATTTTATTATTCATAGTTTTGATCTTAAATGAGTCATTTAACATTTCCTATAATGGTTTGGTGATGATGAATTCTTTTAGTTTTTTCTTCTCTGAGAAGGTCTTTATCTCCCCTTCGATTATAAATGATAGCTTTGCTGGGTAGAGCAATTGTGGCTGTAGGTCTCTGCTTTTCATGACTTGGAATATTTCTTGCCAATCCCCTCTTGTCTACAAAGTTTCTTTTGAGAAATCAACTGATGGTCTTATGGGAACTCCCTTGCAGGCAACTAACTGCATTTTTTTTGCTGCTTTTAAGATTCTGTCTTCATCTTTAACCTTTGGCATTTTAATTATGATGTGTCTCGGTGTTGACCTGTTTACATCCATCTTATTTGGGACTCTCTGTGCTTCCTGGACTTGCATGTCTATTTTCTTCACCAAATCAGGGAAATGTTCTTTCATTATTTTTTCAAATAGATTTCCAATTTCTTGCTCTTTCTCTTCTCCTTCTGCCATCCTTCTGATGCAAATATTGGAACACTTGAATGAGGTGGCACTGGTCCTGAGGGCCCCAGGTAAGGTCCCTGTTTGGGCGACAGCTGGGGTGGAAGGTCAGCTCTGTCCCTCAGAGTATGCTCCAGATTGTCACAGACGGAGAAATAAAATAAGTCGTTCCAGACACTTTTGGTCTGCCATGGAAAGGGTGGCACTTGACTCTAGTGGAGAAGGCCATGAGCCCCTGTGTCCACTGGCTTTTATTGAGAACCATATGCGTAGGGGTATACAGCATGGATGCAAAGTTCATCAGTCATTGTCAAAAGGCTATGTTTACAGAAAACAAATAGTGATCATAGGTAACAATTGGAGGAACACAGGAAATTTGACTCAGGTCAAGATCTGGTAGACAGGGTGGTACCCATTCTGGGAAACTAATCACATTCTATGCTCAACCCCAAACATCAGTACTCATTAACTCTGAGGGCATTCTTAGCAAAGTAAGTTTCATAGGAATTAATACATTACTTTTCCAGGTCTGATTGTCCTGGGAACTACCATATCCAGTTTAGGGCTGTACGTGCCTTTAGTATTGTTTCAAGCCTGAGCCAGGCAGACAGGGCAGAGCCGCTAAGACATAAGGAGACTTCTTTCAGATCCAATGAGGACTGGCCATTTCAAAGCCAAGGGGTGTGGGTCTTTTGCCCTTTCTCTGTATCCCTCAAGTCCCATGATGGCCCCTATGCAACTGTGCCTGTCTTAGGTTGTCCCTGCCATCGAAGGGTCTTACCTGTCATTGACTAACCAGCCATCCTCTGGGGCCATGCCAGGATGATGTGATGGGACAGGTTTTGTCTCCTCAGTGGCCTACTTTCCCAAGGCCTCCTTGCTTAGCTCCAGCTTTGGGACCCTCTCACCTGTCAGCGAGGCTACAGTCCCTTAAACCAGGCAGGACAGTTCCCAACACTTGAAGTTGTACCAGAGGCTGCTTACACTGTCTTTTTTTTTTTTTTTTTTATTCTTTTTTCTTTTTGTAGTTCTGATTGTTGTTTTTTGCTTCCTGATATTCCAAGTCATTGATTTGATTCACGGCTTCATCCACTCCATTCTATTAGTGTTCTTTATTTTCTCTTCATTTCTGACTGGATTTTTTTTTTTTTTTTAATGCAGTTGAGGTCCTCACTAAGTTCCTTGAGCATCCTAATAAACCAGTGTTTTTGAACTCTTTATCTGATAGATCACTTCTCTCAACTTTGTTTAGTTCTTCTTTTGGAGTTTTGATCTGTTCTTTCATTTGGGCCATGTTTCTTCATGATTTTTTGGTGGCCTCCTTGTGTTTGTTTCTATGTATTAGGTAGAGCTGCTATGACTCTGTGTCTTGGTAGCGTGGCCTAATGTAGTGGGTGTCCTGTAGGGTCCAGTGGCACAGCCTCCCCTATTGCTCAAGCTGGGTACGTGAGGTCCACTCTGCTTGTCGCCTGAGTATGCCCTCCTCTTGTAGTTAAGTCTTGATTGCTATTGGCAGGGCCAGTCAGCTACATAGACTGACTGTGACCACTGACCACCAATGTCTGCCCTCTGTGGAGATTAGCTGAGCATAGTCAGGGTGATAGTGCTCTGACGTGATCTGTAGCTGTACACTGGGCTCTTAGGTTCTGGGGTTTCCCAGGAAGTGCATGTCAGGGTCAGCCACCATCTGTATTCTGCTCCGGGCCACCCAGCATGCGCCAAAATGCAGCCTGCAGAAGGCCACTTGTACTGGGCTTGGAGGTTCCCAGGAGGAGCCCAACTGGGATCCAAAGTTGGCTGCTGCTAGTGCCAGGCCTGGGGTATTTAGCCAGAGGTAGGTGGGCTGAGCGTGAGCCATAGGTTGGGTGGGGAGGAGCCTCAGATAAATACCAGGACATGGCAAACAGTATAAGCCAGGTTGATGGAGTCTCAGATATGGTTCCTGCCTGCCTGTTCTGTGGCGCTGTGGGGGGAAGGCTCAGAAAAGGCACAATGGCTTCTGCTTGCCATTCTGTCTGGCAGAGAGTTGTGCCCCAGCTATTGCACTGATGCCAGACAGTTCAATTCTTCCCTCCCTGCCACTGTTGCCTTTCAGTCTGCTACCTGGGTGGTGATAGAGCTCAAAAGGAATGTGTCTGATTAACTGCCAGTGCGGACACTTTAAAGGAACTGCCAGGGAGGCCAGTAGTTTTTTTAACAGACCCAAATCCCACTGGTTTTTGCAGCCAGATGTTATGGAGACTTATATTCCTGGCACTGGAACCCTGGGCTAGACGCCTAGTGTAGATCTGGAACCTCTTGCTGCCAAGATATTCCTCCTGAATTTTTATCCACCATACATGGGTGTGGGGACCCGCCTGTTCCGCATCCCTGCATCTCTTACCCTTCTGGATTGATGTGGTTTCTTTAGTTCTATAATTGTCAGACTTCCATTCAATTCGATTTCTGAGGGTTCTGCGTGATTGTTGGTCTGTAATTTAGTTGTAATTTTGATGTAGTTGTTCCAGGAGGTGAGCCCTGTTTCCACTTCCATCTTGACCGGAAGTCTAAATTCATGATTTCAGTACGTTGAACATAAGAGTTTCTTGCTTTACTTTACATATCTTGGTGTTTTTCCAGTAAATGTTATGAGGAAATAAAACTCATACTCTTGGTAATATTTGCTTTCTAGAGAGCCTCTACAGTCATGCAAAATGTTTGTTATTATATTATTATCTTTATATCATTCTATGACTTATTACTCTTGCTTTATTACTTCCCTATATCTTCATTTGAGGAAAAACACATTTTTTAATGAACTATTAGAACATAATAGCAATGTAAAAAAAATTAACTTTTTCTTTTTTTATTTTACAGGTTTTTAATGAAGCTTTCAGTTCTCTGGAGATTTCTCAGTCTTATACTACCACACAAGGAGAATTTAGTGATTACAATGTACATTGCAAAAAGAGAAAAATAGAATTAGGCTGGGATGTAATTAAAGATCATCTTCAGAAGTCACAGAATGATTTTGAACTTGTGCCTTGGTAAAATAGTACTTTTTTTCCTTTTTCAATGTCATTTTAGGCTCATTTATTTTTTTCTCACAAAGACCTCCTTTAAATTTATTAGCCATTTGAATGCTTTAATCTCATTGACCAGAACTAGGTCATTTGTCTACTCTTAAACCAGTCACTGACAAAGGGCATATGTTGCCAGGACATGTTGAGATGACCGTGGCTCATCTGCTAGTTCGTGGGGACGGGGCCACTTTTCTTAAGCATACTAACATAGCAGGGAATAAGTGAGAACAGATGCCTGGTAGGCAATCAGTAATGTATGCGTCATGGAATTCACTGAGTCATATACCTCAAAACAAAGAGATTATAGTATGGACAAGCACCTTTTAGTAGAATTAGATTAGGAAGAAATTAAAGATAATATTCAGAAATCACAGAATAATTTGGACCTTAAGCCATGACAAAAGTTTATTATTATTCTTCCTTTTTTAATCCTCACCCAAGGATACATTTATTGATTTAGAGAGGGAGGAAAGGAGGGAGAGAGAAACATTGATGTAAGAAACATTGATTGCTTGCCTCCATTCAGAACTGAACCCACAACCTAGGTATGTATCCTTACTGGGAATCGAACTTGCAACCTTTTGGTGCAGGGGATGATGCTCCAACTATGTGAGCCACACCAGGCAGGGCAAGGTTACTTTTTCTTTTTTGCTGTGTTGTTTATTCTTACATATATTCACAGTTTTTTAAATAATTAAAGAAATTGTGGAATTCTGTGAAATCTCAAAATATTTGGTTTGGTAGGAATCTTTAGAATTTATCCAGTTCAGCCTATTTGCTTTACTATAAAACATAACTGAAACTAAGAAAGGTTAAGCAACTTGCCTAAGGCCAGTTAGAAATTTGTAGAGTATAGCCAAACTTAGGGTTCGTGTTCTTTTGATATTTTGGTATTTTGATGTTCTTTTGATATTACTGTGTTGATGTAATGTTTAAATATAATTGAGTTGTATGGGAAAAACGTATTGATTTAGATACCTATTGCTTAAGCTTGTTTGTTTTCTATAATTGAGGGCTCTTACTTCAGATTCATTAATTTGTCCATTTAGTCAAGAGTTATTTATTGGCCCAGACTTGGGTGGCTCAGTTGGTTGAGCATCATCCTACAAAGCAAAAGGCTACCTGTTTAATTCTTGGTCAGGACTCATGCCTGGGTTGCAGGCTTGTTCCTGGTTGGCGTGCCTATGAGAGGAAGCTGATCTGTGTCTCTCTACCTTTCTCCCTTCTCTTCCCCTCTTTCTAAAAAAATAACAGTTATTTATTGAATGGTTGCTATGTGCCAAGCATTAGGGATACAAAGATAAATAAGTTAAAAGTTTCTATTCTTGAGTAGGACACATTGTAGAAAACTCAAAGCAAATATCTATTGAATTAATTAATATCAAGGAGGACAGTTTTTTGAAGTTTTTGTTTTTCTACCTTGGAGGAATATTATTGGTGGTTGAAGAACAGAGATGGGTGTGATAAGTCAAGAGTATAATATTAATAATTTTGTTACTCTTTAAAGTTTCTGTGCGAGGGAAATATGATAGCTTACCCAGCTAGGCAGAAAGTTGCCACTTCTTGCCACTTTCGGAAGTAGGGCCTAATAAAAATTAAGACCAATGTATTGTGAGATCACTATGGAAAATGATGACGGTGATACTCTGTGATGGTACTATGTATATTTATTTTATTTTAGCTTGGTGATAGAATTGAGTGATTTTCAAATTAATTATACTTTTTTCTTTCAGGTTACAGATTACAACCCAATTAATATCCAAATATCCTGCAAGTTTACCTAACTGTGAGCTGTTGCCATTATTGATGATACTATACCAGCTTCTACCTCAGCAACGACGTGGGGAACGCACACCATATGTGTTACGATGTCTTACGGAAGTTGCATTGTGCCAAGGCAAGAAATCAAACCTAGAAATCTCACAAAAGTCAGATTTATTGAAACTCTGGATTAAAATTTGGTCTGTTATCTTCCGCAATATTACTTTTGAACAAATACAAGCTGAAAATTTTGGCTTACTTAGAGCCATAATTCAAGGGAGTTTAGTTGAGGTTGACAGAGAATTCTGGAAGTTATTTACTGGGTCAGCCTGCAGACCTTCATGGTAAGTTGACTATGTATTGTATCAGATTTTGCAGTTTTCATATTTTTATATATACATACACATACACACTCTCACACTATATATATTCATCTACCTCCACCCCCCGCCACTGCCGCCCTCGCCACCGCCCCCTCAAATTTTGGATTCTGTAAGTTCAGTTAAGGATTGTTACATTCTGTTTCAGGTACTTTTATTATTTGTTCAGAAAGTCTTAATAAATAAATAAATGTAAATTTAGTTTTAAATGTGGAGAGATTACTAAGGCCAGTTTTAAACAATTAAATGTTTAAATTTTTTTATGTGTAATTTGACAATTCATTACTTATTTTCTCCATATTCATAAACCAAATTTTTTAGTAGTACTACATACTTAAAGAGGTTACTTTTAACTTAATCATTCTTTGTTTTGTTATAGCCCTGTTACATGCTGTTTGACTTTGGCACTGACCATCTGTGTAGTTCCAGAAACAGTAAAAATGGGAATGGAGCAGGATATATGTGAAGTAAATAGAAATTTATCTTTAAGGGAATTGATAATGAAATGGCTCTTATTCTATCAGTTGGAAGATGACTTTGAAGATAGTACAGAGCTTCCTCCCATTCTGCACAGGTAATTTAAGTTCATTAGCATGCTGCTGTTTTTTGGTTTGTTTAGTGAGGCTCTACCTAGTACTATTTGATGCTAGATGGCTTTTTTTTACAGTAATAATGGAGCTACCCCTAAATATTAAATAGTCCCTTTGTTGTTTCAGTGTTCTTTCTTTCTGTTGTTAGAGTACTCTTTTTATGTTTGTCTTTGTCCTAAGTGGACAATAAGGGGGATGTGCACAAAGAATAAACATACAACTCTTTGAGCACTTGTGTTCCTTTGACATCTTCTGTAAATAGGTCCACCTGAATATCTATCTAACTCATATGTATCCTGGAATCATAATGAGAGTATCTTCTGGGTGAAATATGTTAAGTCAATGGAGGGATGAAATGAGAAAGAGACAAAATGGGATTTAAGGACTAGAATGGGGAGCAACTTGCCTACTTAACCTTTCCATAGTCAGTAATTGGAACTGAGTGATTGGAAGACAGGTCTCTGGATCCCAGTGCTTTAATTTCATAATTGTTTTATTTCAGAACTGAGCTTTAAAACTTGCACACAATTTTGTTTCTAGGAAATGATAAAAACAATAATGACATAAAATTATGCTCCTTAAATTCTTCTTTCAAATGTTAAGGCATTCAGTATAGATGAAAGCAATTTTAATTTTGGATCCAAATTTTAGAAGTCAGTACTAAAGCCAAACATTGATATTTGAGTTTAAAGAATAAATGGCTTCTGATGTTCTAAGTGAAGATTTTATTTTTTCTTTATAGTAATTTTCCACATCTTTCACTGGAGAAAATTCTTGTGAGTCTCACTATGAAAAATTGTAAAGCTACAATGAATTTTTTCCAGAGTGTACCAGAATGGTATGTTATTGAATAGAATTCTGTGTTTTTTAAAGTTATATCTTTGATTACATAGAGTAGTAGCTACATCTTTAAAATTTTGAAGAAATTGGTCAACTGAAAAAAATATTACAACTGTTAACCCTGGAAATGTTTATTTTAATGATTGCTCTTTATGTTCTGTAATTTTAAATCTAGTTTACTGTTGTTGTTTTTTTTAAAGATTTTATTTATTTATTTTTAGGGAAGGGAGGGAGAAAAAGAGGGAGAGAAACATCAATGTGTGGTTTCATCTTGCACCCCATACTAGGGACCTGGCCTGCAATCTAGGCATGTGCCCTACACTGGGAATTGAACCAGTGACCCTTTGGTTCGCAGGCTGGTGTTCAATCCACTGAGCCACACCAGCTGGGGCAAACTTCACTATTTTAAATACTGCATAGTATAATATGACATTTGACAATGGAAGAAGTAGAATGTTATGATGGGGAATTAACAAAAATTACATGAAATAAGTTTTTTAAAGATAAGACCCATTTAAAATAAAAGATTTATTTATTTATTTTTCAAGATTGGATAAGGGAAGAGAAAGAGAGGGAGAGAAAAATCGATGTGATAGAGAAACATCGATCAGTTGCCTCTCGTTCTTCCCCCTGAGTAGGGTCCAAACCCACAACCCAGACATGTGCCCCAACCGGAAATTGAACCTGTGATCTTTAGCTTTGCAGAACACGCGCAACCCACTGAACCACACCGATCAGGGCAAGATATGACCCATTTTTATATGTCAAATAAAATCTGACTATGTTAGCTTTAAAAACTAATGATAAAAAAAATCCCAATGATAATTGTGGAAAAGGAACACAAAATAAATTCTAAAACCCCATTTTAGTTGATTGACGCAAAGGCTTAAGTTTTCATTGTGACTGAAAATGACTCACTGGCATGAAGGTTTCTAATATCCCTTAAGAAGGCATCAGATGGAAAAAAAAAGCTGTATTTTGGAGAAATTAAAGGTTAGAAAAGGAAATGCTTCAATAATGTTATTCTTCATATTTATATCTATTGTTATTAATGTATTCTTTTTAATACTTTCTGAATTTGCCTTTGAGATTGTTACTTGTACTACTTTTGTCCATCTCTTAGTAAAATTGGTCACTCAATAATGAAATTTGATACAAGAAGGTATCAAAGTCCAAAGAAGAGGGGCATTTAAAAGACTAATCCATTGATTGTATAAACAGTCTTTGAATAAGTTAATGTTTTCATTTGTAATAGAATGCTGCTATATGAAAATGAAGTATTAGGTAGTTTGATTATAAAATAAAGGTCTTAACTTTTTTGAAGTGATCACCACGAAAAAGAGAAACAAGAGCCTTCATTCTCAGCAGTTGAAGAACTATTTCTTCAGTCAACGTTTGACAAAATGGATTTTTTAACCATTGTGAAAGACTGTACTATAGAAAAGCCTAAATCCAGTGGAGGCTTTTCTGTCCTCCAAAATCTCAAGGAATCTCTGGATCGCTATCTTCTGGAATTGTCAGAACGGCTTCTAAACAACTATTCATCTGAGGTGAGATTTTTGAAAAGAACTAAGGGCTATATTTCCACTTTGGTAGACTGGTAGGAATGAGAAATGGGGAGGAAAGAAAAGGCACTAAGAATGGTGAGAGAAGCATACTTTTAAAAAGCAAAGTGACACTACATGTCATCCAGTAGTCAGAATGGCATGAAAAAAGGAAAACTGAAGAATAATAATTTAGTACTTTTTTTGTACCAAGAATCCTGGTCGAAACTTTAGAAGTAAAGTTCTTTGGGTGGATTTATGAGGAATAATAATGTTTTTGGGTAGAGCAATTATTTGATGAAAAAATCATTCAATTTTATGGAGGGAAGTGTTAGTAACAGCAAAGGGCATAATTGAAACATATAGTAAGTTCTGGTAGTCATTGAAGTGGAAAGAGTGATTAGTAAATGTAATAAATGTACCAGCAGTCACCCATATTTTAGAGGTCATCTAGTACATTCTTGTATCATTTCTTTTGTGCTCTTAATTCACAAATTCTCTTCCCGTGTGCTATTTTGCCAAAATTCTCATGTCTTTCTACCCATTGATATATATTCAGAGCATCTACATGTCAAAATCCTTGCTAAATCCTTTCATAGATAATCTCAGCCATAACAATTCATCTTTTAATTTTCATAATACTTAATATTTCATTTAAAGGTCACTTAGCATGTTCCTTATACTGTAATTTGTATATATGTTTTATATACAAATACCTCTTAAACCATGCTATAAATTCCTTAAAGGACATATATATATATATTTGTTAATCTTTGTGTATGCCACGATGCCTTGTTAAATGGTAGATGATAAAATATTTGTTGCATAAAATAAAAACTGCAAGCTACTCAAAAGAGTGAATTCAGTAGCCAGGAATAGTGAGCTGAAGAGCTGACGTAGGGACACTGTGCCTGTTTCATGTGCCTTAACCTTAATTACTGACATTCCTTTGTATCCCAGTTGTAACCACTTTCATTAGAAAGTAATATGGTGTTCTGTGTTTTACCCTAAAATGCCATTCCCTACAATATAAGAACAAAAAATCCAAAAATCTTGTTTTTCTGTGTAACCTTTGCAAAATCATACATAATTTTATAAAATTGGCTAAGGACTCTCTACTTGCAAAAATATTTGTGTTAGTTTGTGGAGTCTTCAAAGCTGAATAAGTCAAGGTTGTCTCTCAGAAGCTATGAAGGTCATTTTAATATTTTTTAAAGTATATTTTATTTGTTTATTTTAAAGAACAATTTTAATTTTTTCTTAAGATTTTATTTATTTTTAGACAAGGGGAAAGGGAGGGTGAAAGAGAGGAACAGAAGCATCAATGTGTGGTTGCCTCTCGTGCACTCCTACTGGGGACCTGGCCTGCAGCCCAGGTATGTGACCTGACCAGGAATCGAACCAGTGAATCTTTGGTTCACAGGCCAGTGCTCAGTACACTGAACCACACCAGCCAGGGCTGAAGTATATTTTATTGATTATGGTATTATAGTTGTCCCAGTTGTTTTCTCCCATTTATCCCACTCCTCCCTGCACCACCCAATCCTCCAGCATTCTGCCTCGTACCTTTCATTCATGTCTATGGGTGGTCCATATAAGTTCTTTGGCTTTAAAATTTTTTAAATTTTTTTATTTTTAAATCCTGTTTATTCAATTACAGTTGTCTCAATTCTTCCCCCTTTGCCCTCTTCCACCCATACCACTCCTCCCCCCTCTCCCACTGTCAGTTCCCACTCTGTTCTCCATGTCCATAGGTCATTCATACATGTTCTTTGTCTAGTCCCCTCTCCATCTTTCCACCATTGTCCTCCTTCCCCATCTCCTCTGGTCACTTTCAATCTGCTCTCCATGTTTCCATGCCTGTGGTTTATTTTTTTCCTTAGTTTATTTTGTTGAATAGATTCCACTTATAGGTGAGATCATGTGGTATTTGTCTTTCACCAATTGGCTTACTTCACATAACATAATATTCTCCAGTTCCATGCATGCTGTCGCAAAAGCTAGGTGTCTCTTCTTTCTTTCAGATTGTCCTGCATTTCCCTAAATGCCCCTTCATTCTTTTTGAGTCTTTCTTCATTTTCTCGCTCTTTCTGGGAGCTCTTTTCTACCTTATCCTCCAGGTTGCTGATTCTATCCTCTGCTTCACGTAGCCTGCTTTTGGTATCTTTTACTGTGTTCTCCAATTCAGAAATTATATTCTTCATTTCCTCTTGCCTCTTATTGATAGTTTCTATGTCCTTTTTCATGCTCATATAGTTTGCAGTAAGTTCCTCCTAGTTTCCCTGTAGTTTTTGGTAATTCTGAGCTCACTGAGCTCGTTGAGCTTCCTTAGAACCATTGTTTGGAACTCAGTACTTGACAGTTTACTTGCCTCTATTTCATTTACCTCTCTTTCTGGGGATTCCTCCTTTCCTTTTGACTAGGGAGTGTTTCTTTGTCTTCCCATTATTTGTGAGACTCTTCTTTTTTGCTTCTGCTTCTTAAATTGATCTGTCATGATTTCCTGACTTTGGTATGAATTTCTGTCAGCGAATTAACACCTGAAAGGGCACAATCTGCTTGTACGAAGTGAGGGAGGATTCGCTGGTAGGAAATCGCTGTTTTTTTCTTTCTGGATCTGCCTCTGATGATGTTAGATGTTGACCCCTTCTTGACCTTAGGCAGTCTGTTTTAGACTTCAAGGCATCTACTGTCTGTGGCTGTCTCCTTCAGTTGTTAATCTAGTCACTCTGAACTCAGCAGTCAGGCTTAGACACCACAGGGCAGGGCAGAGTCCCTCCTGTGTGTAGGGTTATTGGGTCCACTCTCGCTGGTGCCACTCAGGGGAGTGGTCGGCCTGAGCAAGATGGCTCCTGCCATATGGAGGAAGAGTCGGCACCGGCATCCTGCCAGCTACTCTCCCTGTTCTCTCCCCAAAGCCTGTCTCCAGTCTCTCTTCAAGTTTCTCTAGACCACTCTGTGCCCCCTTTAGCCAGGTATCTACTATCTCTTGCTGCCACTGTATACTCAGCAGTCTGGCTTTAGCACTACCAGGCCAGGGACGAGTCTCCTGTGTGCAGGACTACTGTGTCCTCTCATGCTGTTGCCACACTGGGGAATGGTCTGCCTGGGGAAGATGGCTGCTGCCCTATGGGGGATGAGTCAGCACTGGGAACCTGCTGGCTATTCCCTCAGCTCTCTCTCCGTGGCCTCCTTCCTCAGTTTCTCCTCAGGCACCTCTAGCCCACTATGCACCAGCCTTTGCTGGAGACCAGGGTAAATGGCAGTTAGGTTGTGCTAAAGCTGATTCTTCTGTCTGCTCAAGGTTATAAGGCTCCACCATCGCAACTGTTCAGTTGTTTGTTCCAGGTTATTTCTCCACAATTTAGTTGTAATTCCAGATTGGTCCTGGGAGGAGGTCAGTGTGACTTCCATGCACTCCTCTGCCATCTTGATTCTCCTAATTTTCTTAATTACCTGGTTCTCCATTTCTTATGCTATTCTTAACCTCACCCTGCCTATTTTGTGCCTACATATTATGCTTCTTATTCTCAGTACGTTTCTCCTCCAGTCCCTCCCTCCCCTTCTCCACTGATAACCTTCTGTGTGATCTCTGTTTCTGTGATTCTGTTCCTTTTCTAGTTGTTTGCTGAGTTTTTGTTGTTTTTTATATTCAGTTGTTATTGTGAGTTTGTCGTCATTTTACCGTTCATAGTTTTGACCTTCTATTTCTTAGATAAGTCCCTTTAACCTTTCATATAATAAGGGTTTGGTGATGATAAACTTCTTTAACTTTATCCGGGAAGCACTTTTTCTGCTCTTCCATTCTCAATGATAGCTTTGCTGGATAGACTAATCTTGGGTGTAGGTCAAGATTCCAAGTAACTTTCATTACTTGGAATGCTTCTTTCCAGTCCCTTCTTGCCTTTTAGGTTTCTTTTGAGAAATCAACTGATAGAGTTATGGGAATTGCTTTGTAGGTAACTGTCTCCATTTCTCTTGCTGCTTTTAAGGGTCTCTCCTTATCTTTAATCTTGGGTAATATAATTATGATGTGCCTTGGTGTGTGCTTCCTTTGGTCCAACTTCTTTGGCACTCTCTTAACTTCCTTGATCTCCTGTAAATCTATTTCCTTGGCCAGATTGGGGAAGTTCTCCTTCATTATTTGTGCAAACAAGTTTTCAATTTCTTGCTCTTCCTCTTCTCCTTCTGGCACCTCTGTGATTCAGATGTTGGAGTGTTTAAAGTTTTTCCAGAGATTCCTAAGCCTCTCCTCCTTTTTTTGAATTTTTATTTCTTCATTCTGTTCTGATTGGATGTTTCTTTCTTCCTTTTGTTCCAAATCGTTGATTTGAGTCCCGGTTTTCTTCCCTTCACTGTTAGTTTCCTATATATTTTCCTTTATTTCACTTTGTATAGCCTTCATTACTTCCTTCATTTTGCATCTGAGCTCAGTCAATTCCGTGAGTATCCTGATTACCAGTGTTTTGCAGTCTGTGTTAAATAATTTGTCTGTCTCCTCATCGCTTAATTCTTTTTCAGGAGTTTTGATCTTTTCTTTCATTTGGGCCATATATCTTTGTCTCAGCACGCATTTTATGTCATAAGGGGCAGAGCCTTAGGTTTTTGCCAGAACAGGGCAACCCTCTTCCCTGTATTGTGTGCTATTGTTGGGGAGGTGTCAGAGAGTGAACAATACCCCTTGCTCAGCTCTTGCCCCACTTTCTGTCACCTCCCTCACTTCGTACAAGCAGATTGTGCCCTTTCAGGTGTTAATTCGTAGGTGAGTAGGGTTCTAGAACCCTGTTGGCCTCTCCAATGGACTCTCCTGTGAGATTGAGAATTTCTACAGCTGCGGCAACCCCTACTGATTTTTACAGCCAGGAGTTTTGAGTCTTTAGTTTCCCATCCTCAGACCCTGGGTTTCATAGTCTGTCTTGCTCCCTGCTTGTTCCTCCCATCTTATCTGCACACGAATTTGGGGTCACCTGCCCTGGTCTGCCAGCTGCTGCCTAGCTCCCTGCCCTCTCTGCCCCCTTCCCCCACACTGTCTCTGCCCTTCCTACCAGTCTGGATGAATATTTCATTGTGTCGTTGGTTGTTGGGCTTCCATTCAGTTTGACATTTTGGGGGTACTGGTTGTCTTTTGTTTTTAAACTGGTTGTTATCCTCCTTTTGGTTGTGCGCGGAAGTGAAGTATCTCTTGCCTATGCTTCCAACTTGGCCAGATCCTCTTAATATTTCTTTGTATGAGCCTACTTTCCAAGTTGGCCAGATCCTCTTAATATTTCTTTGTATGAGCCTACTTTCCAAGTATGTTCTAAGAGTTAGAGACATTTATTTCAGTATCAGTTTCTTTTTCTTCTTACTTCAAATACTTAAGGGCCTTTACAATGAACTGTGCTACTTTAAGGGGAGATGTCTTACTTGGCCATTATGAGATACTTGTGCTCTTTTTCTTGAAAATCCTGGTTATCACAACTCTGCAAGGATCTTTTAGATGTTTTTCTGAAATGATCAGAATTATACCACAATTAATTCAATTAACTAAACTTTTGTTTCTTAATAAAGTACATAAAATTTGTTCTTACAAGAGATAATCATAGAGTACTGAAATTATTTATGAACCATATGTTTTATTTGTGTTTTCCTTTCAGACTACAAATACAGAAACGCTTGTGCGGTGTTCAAGTCTTTTAGTGGGTGTTCTTGGTTGCTATTGTTATGTGGATGTAATAACTGAAGAGGAAGTGTATAGATCAGAATTATTCCATAAAGCCAAGGTAGGAGAATTTATGTGAATAAGTCCTGCATTAATCAAGTGACATATATCTTTGGGGAAATTGGTGTAATTGTTTGGAAAACATAAATTTTTATGTAGGTTTACTCTCTCTCTTTTATTTATCCAGTCTAAGAAGAAATGATCCTATGTGTCCTTCCTTAAGATTTGAAATTATTTTAAGCCAACTATAAATGTATTAATTGAATTTTACATTAAAGTTTAACCTCAACAAAAATTCTTCGTTTTTATCTGTACTTTTAAAACTTTTTTCTGTGATGAATTATCCTAAAGTACCCATGACTAGGAGTGTTCATCAAGTAGGTGCTAGGAAGCATGAAACTCATTTTTATCTTGGTACTACTGTCAGTTATGTGATTTGTAAGAACAGCGTATGAGATTTGTCATTTTAAAAAGTTCATGCCCTGGCTGATGTGGCTCAGTGGATTGAACACTGGTCTGTGAACCACAGCGTCATGGGTTTGATTCCTGGTTAGGGCATATGCCTGGATTATGGATTGGTTTCCACCTTTGGGGCGTTAGAGAGGGAACTGATCAATGTTTCTCTTATGCATCGATGTTGCTCTCCCTCTCTCCCTCCCTCTCTCTCT
This sequence comes from Pteronotus mesoamericanus, assembly GCF_021234165.1. NCBI lineage: Eukaryota > Metazoa > Chordata > Mammalia > Chiroptera > Mormoopidae > Pteronotus > Pteronotus mesoamericanus. The sequence goes on from NW_026555313.1 coordinate 12,697,623, forward strand.
GAAAATGAATAAATAAAACCTTAAAAAGAATAATAAAAAATTGTTCATAATTTTTAATTATACTATAAGTCAAATGTAACTTCTTAAAAAGCCTAATTTTAGCTTTAATTAAAATTTTGAAAAGCAGTCACTGAACTCTAACTTTCCCTGAAATTTGATTTTTTTTCTTCTTTTATTCCTAATAGTCTCTAATGCAGTGTGCTGGAGAAAGTATCACTCTGTTTAAAAATAAAACAGATGGGGAATCTAGAATTATTTCATTGAGAAATATGATGCATCTGTGTACACGTTGCTTATGTAACTGTACCAAGGTAAGATGTTCTTCCTGCTTGACAATATAGCCAGTCTAGGTAGTTGATAACTGATTGGTGGTGCTAAATGTTTTTTGGTCCATTTATAAGTTTATATACTGATTTAAAATGAAATTGAATAGAAAATAAATGGTAGTATCCAGAGGAATAAAGCAATAGATAATTTGAGTAACTCATGAAGGTAATTTCATCATTTCAGGAAGTTTCAGAATTCTTTTACCACTGTTATATATTACATACATGACTCTCTATTGCCAGCATGTTTTCATTCATTTAATTAATATGTGTTGACTGCTAGCTATGTGGCATGCATGCCACTATATTAGGGCTGGTGAGAACCACTAAGATAAACAAGTCTGGCGTATACATTACTTTCTTTCTGCCCACATAGTCTTTCACAACATATGATAGGAAGAGTGTTACTATGTGTAGTCTTTGGTTTGATTTGGAGCCAGTTTGAGGGTTAGCTGAACCAGTTTAGGGTGTTGATAATAATTGACAGCATTTTTTAAAGCTAAAATTAAGTATATGGCCATATATCAATATTATTAACATGTGTTTTTGGTTTTGTAATGTGTCTGTGTTTTGGTGTAAGTGGGAAGGACGGAATTGTAAGAATTAACTCTAAGCTACAATTACTGCTTGCTTATGTTTAGGGTCATTAGCAGATATTTTACTTTAATGGTGTTTATGCACAGTGAGAGAGATTTGCTATAGTTATTATTACTCCAGAAAAAGAGGTTAGTATATTTGAAGTTATTTATAACTTCGCCCCATAATAAACTCTTTATCCATGCTTTTCATGTTAGAGAATTTTTATTGTAAAGGAAAATCTACATTTCATTCAAGATAAAGAAAATACTATCTACCAAGAATAATTGTTTGTTTTCATTTCTTTGTTTGCTTGTTTTTTTGGCTTGTCTTCATTACAGCACAATCCAAATAAGATTGCATGTAGATTTTTCCTACGATTGTTAACATCAAAGCTAATGAATGATATTGCAGATGTTTGTAAAAGTTTAGTAAGTATGCTTTTTTTTACTACCTTATTTCATTGATACTTTTTATTTATTTATTTATTTGTTCATCCGGTATATAGATAATAAACTTAAACTCATGCTGTGAATAAAGTGAGGTGCTGCATAATGCTCGAATTTCAGCAGAGAAGGAAACATAGCATTTGATGTCATGAAGCATGCAAGCTGATAGAGAAGAGAGACATGTAACAAAATTACGCAAATTATTGATTATATTTTTGATAAGTATCTTAAAGGAGAAGTATGAGATCCCAGTAGAACATCTACCAGGACTTGAAACAGTCAGAGTAGTAGAAAGGGATTTTGAGGGATATCCAGCTTCAGTGGTGACTGAAGGATGATTAGTTCTTAGTGAGGTAAAAGTGGTGGGTGAGGTCACAGGCAGAAAAAGATCAAAGGGAAACCAAAAAGTTAACAGTAGAAGAAGGCAAGGGAAAGTTTTTCCAGAAGGGCCCCAAGCATACTGGATTGAATGCTAATGAAATAAGACCAAAATGTGCACAGAACCTGACAACACTGAGACCAGTATTATGACAAAAATTAGTTGTGGGTGCAAAAGCTAGATTGGAGTGGACTGGGAAGTGAGAAGTTGAGAGAGCAAGTGTCACAATTGTTGGTTTTTTTTTTAAATTGAATTTATTGGGTTGACATTGAGTTGCAAAACCATGCAAGGTTCAAGTGTACAGCACAATAAAACATCTGCACGCTGTATTGTGTTCCCATTGTCCCAAACAAAGTCTCTTTGCTTCCCCATTTCTCCCCCTTTGCCCATCTTCACCAACACCCCACCCCATTTTACCTCTGGCTATAACCACTCTGCTGTGCGCGCCCGCGCACTTTTGCTTAATCCCTTCTCTTTCTTTGATCCAGTCCCACAACTCCCTTCCCTCTGACTGCTGTCAGTCTGTTCCCTGTGTCTGTGCCTCTTTCTGTTTTGTATGTCAGGTTATTTTGTTTATTAGATTTCACCTGTAAATAAGATCATATGTTATTTGTCTTTCTCTGACTAGGTTCTTTCCCTTAGCAAAATAATATCCAGTTTTATCCACACCGTGGCAAAGGGAAGATTTTCTTTTATATGGCCAACTAGTATTTCATTGTGTAAACGGGCCACAACTTTTTATCCACTCATCTATTGTTGAACACTTGGGCTGTTTCTAGATCATGACTATTCTGAATAATGCCGCAGTGAACACGAGAGTGCATATATTTTTTGGAATTAGTAATTCAGGTTTCTTCGGATATATTCCCGGAAGTGGAATTGCTGAGTCGTAAAGCATTTCCATTTTTAATTTTTTGAGGAATCTCCATACTGTTTTCCACAGTGCGGGCACCAGTCCACATTCTCGCCAGTAGTACACGAGGGTTCCCTTTTCTCCAGATCCTTGCCAGCACTTGTTTGCTGATGTATTGATGATAGGCATTCTGGCAGCTGTGAGGTGATACCTCATTGTATTTTTAATTTGTGTCTCTCTGATGATTAGTGATATTGAACATTTTTTCATATGTATTGGCCATCTGTATGTCCTCTTTGGAGAAGTGTCTGTTGCCCATTTTTTAATAGGATTGTTTTTCTTCCTGGTGTTGAATTATATAAGTTGTTTATATAGTTTGGAAATTAACCCCTTATCAGATGTTTCATTGGTAAATGTGTTCTCTGATGCAGTGGGTTGCCTTTTTATTGGGTTGGCCAAAAGGTCTGTATGATTTTATCTGTAAAATAAAAGACACATTTTTCAATTTCACCAATAACTTTATTGATTTGGGTATTTTGAGTATGCCCGCTATCTCCCCCATGTTATAACGTGGATCTCAATTAATGACTCAATTTGATCACTGTTAACTTTAATGTATCTGCCCAACCTTGGAGCATCGTCCAGTGAGAAATTTTCAGTATGAAACTTTGCAAACCACTTTTGGCATGTTTGATCACTCAAAGCACTTTCTCCATACACTACACAAATCTGTTTTTTTACATTTCAGTTCCGGTTTTCCCTCTCTTGAAATAATGAAGCATAAAATGCAATCTTCAATATTAAAATGGCTACAGAAAAATTCATCAACTTTGATAAGTTTTTTTAAAAAATGCTCACTGATACGACAGCTGTCACAATACAATCTAACAAAAATTGTTTTGAATGAAGTTAAAGAGAACTAAGTGCTATGTAGCTATCTTACAGAAAAAACTAAATGAACTTATTGGCCAACTCAATATTTTATTGATGGTTTCTTTTGCTCTGAAAAGCTTTTTAGTTTGATGTTGTCCCATTTGTTTAATTTTTCCTGTGTTTTCTTATGAGACACACCAGCAAAATTATTGCTATGAGGGATGTAAGATTTTACTGCCTATCTTCTGGTATGGTTTCGTGACTGACATTTAATTCTTTTACTCATTTGGAGTTTATTGTTGTGTATGGAGTAAGTTGGTGGTCTAGTTTTATTTTTGGCATGGAGTGGTCCAATTTTCCCAACACCGTTTATTGAAGAGACTGTCTTTACTCCATTGTATGCCCTTGTGTCCTTTGTCAAATATTAATTGACCATAAAGGCATGGGTTTATTTCTGGCCTCTCTGACCTGTTTCCATTGTTCCATCTCCCAGTTCTTATGCCGATACCAGGGTCTTTTGATTACAATGGCCTTGTACTATAGTTTGATATCAGGTATTGTGACCCCCAATTTTGTTCCCCTTTCTCAAGATTGCTGTGGCTACTTGGGGTCTTTTTATAGGTCCATACAAATTTTTTGAATATTTGTTCTAGATCTGTCAAATATGCCATTGGTATTTTAATAGAAATTACACAAAATCTCTAGGTGGCTTTGAGTAGTATGTACATTTTAATGATGGTAATTCTTCCAATTCAGGACATAGTATATGCTTCCACTTATTTGTATATTCCTCATTTTGTTTCTGCAGTATCCTGTAGTTTTCTGAGTATAGGTCTCTAACCTCCTTGGTGAAATTTATTCCTAGGTACTTTGTTTTTTTTGTGGTTGTAATAATAAATGGTATTTTTTCAATTTCTCTTTCTGAGATTTCATTATTGGTGTATAAAAATGCCACTGATTTCTGGATATTAATTTTATATCCTACTACTTTTCCATATTTATTTATTAGATCTAGTAGTTTTTGGTGGAGTTTTTAGGGCTTTCTGTGTACAATATGTCATATGTGAATAATGACAGTTTTACTTCCTTTTTTCCAGTTTGGATACCTTTTATTTCTTGTCTGATTGCTGTGTCTGATTACTTCCAGTACCATGTTAAATAAGAATGGTGAAACGTGGACATCCCTATCTTGATCCTGATAATTAAGGGAAGGCCTTTTAGTTTTTGCCCATGTAGTGTAATGTTGGCTGTGATTTTCTCATATATGGCTTTCATTGTGTTGAGATTTGATTCCTTTATTCCTACTTGGCTGAGAGTCTTTATCATGAACACATGTTATATTTTATCCAGTTCTCTTTCTGCATCTATTAATGCAAACTATTATTTTTAGCCTTTATTTTGTTTATGTCATGTATCACATTTATTGGTTTGAAAATATTGTGCCAGCTTTGCATCCCCGGAATAAATCTCACTTTGCATGATCATGGTATGTGATCTTGTAATGTGTTGCTGGATTCAGTGTGCTGATAATTTGTTGAGGATTTTAGCATCTATGTTAATCAAGCATATTTGCCTATAATTTAATTTTTTCTTGTAGTATCTTTATCTGTTTTTGGAATTAGGATAATGCTGTCCTCATAAGCAGCTTGAGAGTTTTCCTTCTTCAATATTTTGGAATAGATTGAAAAGAATAGGTATAAGTCCTTCTCGGAATGTTTGATAAAATTCATCTGTGAAGCCATTTGGTCTGGGACTTTTGTTTGCAGCGAATTTTTTGATTACTGGTTCTATTTCATTAGTTGTAATAGGTCCATTCATGTTTCCTAATTCTTATTCAGCTTTGGAAGAGTGTATGTCCAGGAATTTATCCATTTAGTGTAGGTTGTTTAATTTGTTGGCATACAGTTGTTCATAGTTTTTGTTTGGTGTTTTTCTGTTTTGGGGGGAATTTTTTTACAATTCTTTTTTGTGTGATGTTTGTGTTAACTTGTTTTTCATTTCTGGTGTAATTTTTTGGGGTCCTCACTCTTTGTTTCTTGATGAGTCTGGTTTAAAGGTTTGCAATCTTGTTTATCTTTTCAAAGAACCAGCTCTTGGTTTCATTGTAATTTCATATTGTTCTTTTAAGTCTCTATGTCATTTACTTATATTCTGATTTTTATTATTTCCTTCTTTTTACTTTCTCCTGAGTTTGTTTGTTCTTTTTCTTGCTCTTTTAGATATAGGCTTACCTTGTTTATTGGAGATTTTTCTTGCTTCTTGAGGTAGTCCTTTAAGGCTGTGAACTTCTTTCTCAGGACTGCTTTTGCTGTGTCCCATAGATTTTTGGTGTTTGTTCATTTTCATTTGTTTCCAGGTAATTTTTGATTTCTTCCTTGATCGCATTGATAACCTATTCGTTGTTTAGTAACATGTTGTTTAGCCTCTGTTTGTATGTTTTTCAGTTTTTTGTCTTGTGGTTGAGTTCTAGTTTTATGCTATTGTGGTCAGAAGATGTTTGATATGATTTTAGTCCTCTTAAATTTGTTAAGACTTGTGTTGTATCCTAACATGTGGTCTATCTTTGAGAATGTTCCATGTGCACTTGATAAGAATGTATATTCTGCTGTTGTATGATGAAATGTTCTGTAAATATGAATTAAGTCTAATTGATGTACTGTGTTGTTTAAGGTCTCTGTTTCTTTGTTGATCTTTTGTCTGGAAGATCTATCTGTTGACGATAGCGGGATATTAATATCCCCTACTGTGACTGCATTGCTCTCAGTCTCTTCCTTAATGTCCAGAAAGATTTTCCTTATATATTTAGGTGCTCCTTTGTTGGGCGTATATATAGCGTCTGGCACAAATAATGTGCCTTTTTCATTACAAAATCTTAAGCATATAATTCTGTAACATAACAATATCACACTGAAGCACACCAGACGCTATTTTAGGTAAAATGTCCAAATTAAAACTCTGAATTATTACACCCATATTATTACTCTTCCAACCACACTCAAGCAGGCGTTACTTCTGCCAGACCTTGTATGTTTACAAGGGTTATATCCTCTTGTTGGGTCAGTCCCTTTATATTATGTAGTGACCTTCTTTGTCTCTTGTTATGGCCTTTGTTTTGAAATCTTTTTTTGTCAGGTATAGGTATTGCTACCGTGCTTTTTGTGTGTTTGTTTCTGTTTGTGTGTATCATTTGTTTCAATCCCTTAACTTTCAGTCTTTGTGAACTTTTTATTCTGAGGTGGGTCTTTCGTAGACAGCATATATATGCATTTTGTTTTCTTATTCATTCAGCTATCCTGATTTTTGATTGGATAATTTAATCCATTTGCATTTAAAGTTATTAGTGACAGGTGTCTATATGGTACCATTTTTTTCTTTATACCTATTCCTCTCTCTCTAGTCCTCTTAAAGCAAGCCCTTTAACATTTCTTGTAATACTGGTTTGTTGGTAATGAACTCTTTAGTTTTTTATTGTTGTTGTCGTCTAAAAAGCTCTTTATTTCTTCTTGAATTTTAAATGATGGCCTGTTGAATAGTCTTGGTTGTACGTTCTTGATTTTCATCACTTTGACTATTATATGCCAATCCCTCCGGCTTGAAGTATTTCTCTTGAGAAATGAGCTGATAGCCTGATTGGAGCTTGCTTGTAGATAGCCATCTGTCCCTTGCTACTCTCAAGATTCTGTATGGCATTAAGCATTTGCAGTTTAATTATGATATGTCTTGGTGGGGCCTTATTGGTTTCTTCATGTTTTGGGACTCTCTGGGCTTCCTGAATTTGTGTCTTTTTTTATTCACAGTGTTAGTGATATTTTCAGCCAGTATTTCTTCAAACAGGTTCTCTATAACTTGATCAATCTTTTCTCATTCAGGTCCCCCTATGATGCAGATCTTGTTATACTTGATGTTGTCCCAAGGGTTCCGTAGACTTCTTTCATTAAAAAAAAAAATTCATTTTTTTAAAAGATTTTATTTATTTTTAGCAAGAGGGGAACAGAGGGAGAAACAGAGGAAGAGAAATGTTTATATGAGAGAAAAACATTGACCAGTTGCCTCTTGTATGCACCCTGACGAGGGACTGAATCTACAACCCAGACATGTCCCCAGACCTGGAATTGAACTGGTGATGCTTTGCAGAATGATGCCCAGTCAACAGAGCCAACCCAGTGAGGGCTTTCTTATCTTTTTCATGCTGTGCTTCAGTGCTTACTGTAACCGTCTCCTCTAAATTGCTAATTCCATCCTCTGCTTCATCTTATCTGCTGCTGATTTCTTCTAGTGTATTCTTCATTTCAGATATTATATTCTTCCTTTCTGAATGGTATATGTATGGTTTCCAAATCCTTTGTAATGCTTACTCTCTTTAAGTTTTCACTCTTGTCATCCATTCTTCCCATAACATCCTTGAGCATTCTTATAACCATTGTTTTAAGCTCTATGTCTGGTATTTTTGTTGCTTCCATTTCATTTAATTCTTTTTCTGGGGATGTCTCTTGTTCTTCCATTTAAGGCATATTCCTTTGTCTCCTTAGTTTGTCTGCCTTTTTGTGTTTACTTCTGTATATTAGGCAGATCAACTGTGACTACCAAGCTGCTTATGGGGACTTTCTTATGTAGGTGCTTGTGGGTCTCAGTGACACGATCTTCTAGATCACCTGAGCTAGGCACTCCATAAGTGATTGTTTTGTCAGTTATGTGCCCTCTGCTGTTGTAGTTGAGTCTTGAATGCTTTGGGCCCATTCATGGATAGTGTTATCTTTCAGGCTGGCTTACTGTAAGAATATATCTCATTTACTATGTATGAGTCATTGTTAATGGGGTGTCCCCTCAAGGCATAGTTGTTCCCAGCAGGTTCTGGAGTCCCCTTTTGGCTGTGTCTTGTATGGGTAATTGGGTCGCGCTCTGGTGTGTTTTGAAGCCCACCCCTGGATGTGTTGGTTTTGGGCCCCTTTGACCAGGGCTCTAGTGCACGTTGATATCAGACGTTGTGTGTAACTGTCCTTGGGCTACTTCTTTGGAGCAACTCTGCTATTCGCTGTTTGTGGTGGGTCGAATTTGCCTAGGTGTGTATGGAGGGGGCCAGGCTTAGTACCAGGATCAGCTTCCTAGTGCTCTGAGCTGGGGGCATGTCAGTGAACATCCAAGGATTTCTCGGGTTAATGTTTACCTGTCAGCTTCTTTGTCCATTCTGAGGTTGCCTGGACTTCCTCCAGAGTCTTATGAAAAAAGGCTGCAGAGTGGGCCCATGCAGGCCACACTCCACTGACCTTTCCGCACAGGCTGAAACTTGGTTGGGCATGGCAATCAGGCCTGGAGGATGGGACTAGTGAGCAGCCCCCTACTTGTGCAGTGTAGTCAGGGACTCAATGGGGATAATGTGGCCCCTATCTTGAGCCATACCATTCAGCCTCTGCTAGCTCCCCCAGGAGAAGTGCACCACAGTTTAGGTTGGTTGCAGCCAGCAGTCTCTGCTGTAGGAGCAAACTTGGCATGGGGGAGCCACCCATGCCTTGGGTAAACATATCAAGAAAGTTGTTGGGGGGGGGGTAGCACTGCTGTGCTGCAGATGGGGGGGTCATGACCTGTCCTCCTCCCTTTAGCTCTGTTGTCAAACCTGCTTGAGCCCCAAACTGTAGCCTCAGAAGTAGGTGCTCTCCAACTGTCCCAGTTCTGAGTGGAGGGAGCTACCTTCAGCCCCCAAAAATGAGCCCAGCAGGATAGGGGCCAGTGGGACTTGCAAAAATAGATTAAGACAGTCTTCCTTTGGGGGTGGCACTAGCCCTTCTCAAGGGAGCAAGTGGCATCTCTCCCCCTTGTTTCACAGCCGAGCCATCAGAGACCCCAATTGAGGCACATTCCGAAGGTCCCAGCTCTGAGCTGCATTTCCTGCTCCCTTCTCCTCCATGGAACTATGCCCAGCAGGACCAGGCCAGCTGGAATTGGGAATGCAGATGACAGCAGCCCTCCACTGGGGGTTGCACAGGCCTGTGGGAGTGGAAGCTCCACAGCTGCGCCGCCAGAAACCCTGACAAGAGAGTCTTTAGTTGGTGTTGGTACCTGCCTGTCCTGCCCAAGGGGGAAGATTTGCCCCTGTTCTAAAGCTTCTCAGTTCACTGTTTGAGAATCTGCCTATAGTTTCTCCCAGAAAAGTGCACCTCAAGCCCTTGTTGGGTTCAGCCAATGCTCCTTTCTGCCTGACTTGAGCTTCACAGGGTGATGCTACTAGTGTTTGGAGGACCAGGTTAGTGTGGTCCCCAGCTTGTGCTGCAAGAATTAGGAGTGCGTGGCCCTGGAAGATGGTCCATAAGAGTGGTGTGGGATGTTGCCTCACAACTGGGATCTCAGAGGCCAACCCTTCAGATTTCAATGGAGGTCTTCTCGTTATGGTTTCCATATACCTTATATCTTCTTCCTCTACCAGAGCCCCGGGTGAGTGCCTAGGAGCAAGCTCCTGTGTGTTGCCCATTTAGCAGAACACATGGAATTTTAGCAGATTCCCTTCTTTTTCCAACAGACAGAGTACCTCCTGATTTCTCACTGCCAGATACTATGTAGGCTCCTCTTTCTGGACCTGGTGCTCTGGTTTGGAGATCCTGGTGTGGTGTTGAGACCCTACAATCTCAAGGAGGGACTTTTGCAGTCAAGATATCCCTCTGCCTCCTCAGCCACTGTACCCGGGTGCAAGGACCAGCCCTCACCGCATCTCCACCCTTCTTACCAGTCTCTGTAGCTTCTTCTATAAATTCTTAGATACAATACTACTTTTCAGATGTTTTTCAGTTGGTCGTTCAGGTTGATTGCCCTATAATTTAGCTGTGAATGTGTGTAGCTTCCACCTACTCCACAGAAATCTTGGATTCTTCTCATTAAGTCTAAGGTGCTTTTTTTTTTTTTTCATTGAAAGCTCTCCTAAATCAAGATGCACTTCACAACATATGACATCTTATTTTTTTTAATGTGGAAGTTAAAGTTATTTGGTTTAGGAGGGGTATGTTTAGTTGCTTTATATCAATATCTAGCATAGTGCTTGGCTTTTAATTTCTCAATATATAATAGACTGAATGATTAGGAACTAATCATCCAGGCTTATCCATATTTCTCTGAGTACTGTACTAAAATTAAAACAGATTCCTATTCTTAAAAATAAAAACAAAAATCTTTCCAAGTGACATTCTCATCGTGGTATTTGTTTTTCTTTTTCCATACAAAAGGGCTTCTGAGACGCATTTTCTTTTTCCTGGAAAAGTGCCTGGCACACAGAGTAGATATTTAGATATCTAATGAGTGAACAAAAATATTCTGTACCTGGATTAATTTTGTCTACTAATAAATCTTGGTTACTTTTTTATGTCACTACTTAATGCTATACCTTATTTTTTCTTTTTCCTTTCTTTCTTTTTTTTTTTTTAGTTACCTGTATTTTCTTACATGGATATAGTATGTATGTCATTCTACCCCATTGGATCTTCTCTTTATAAAAAATAATTTTTATTTTTCAGTTACATTTGATGTACAGTATATTAGTTTCATGTGTACAACCCAGTGATTAGACATTTATATAATTTACAAAGTAATCACCCACAAAAATTTAACAACCCATCTGATGACACCATACATAGTTATTACAATATTATTGACTGTATTTTTCTATGCTGTACTTTACATCCTATGGCTATTCTGTTACTACCAATGTGTATTTAATCTCTTCACCTTTTTCACCCATCTCCCTAATCCCCCTCCCATCTGGCCCCTGTCAAAATGTTTTCTGTATCTATGAGTCTTTCTGTTCAGTGTCATTTCTTTTGTGTTTTAGATTACAAATAAGTAATATCATATGACATTTGTCCTCATGTCTCTGACTAAAATCACTCAGTAAAATATCCTCCAGGTCCATCCATGTTGTTGTAGATGCCAGTATTTCATTCTTTTTTTTTTTTTTATATGACTGAGCCATATTCCATTGTATACATATACCAGTTCTACTTATCCATTCATCTGTTGATGGACACGTGGGTGACTTCATATCTTGGTTTTTGTAGATAATGCTACAATAAACAACATATGGATGCATGTGTATTTTCATTTTAATGTTTTAGGTTTCTTTGAATAAATACCCCTAAGTGGAATTACAACATCTTTCTTTGTCTCTGGTTATATTAAGGTCTGCTTTGTCTGGTATAAGTATTTCTACCCCACATCCTTTTTTTTGTTTGTTTGTTTCCATAAAATACATTTTCCATCCATACACTTTTTCAGTCTGTATATGTCCCATATGTCTTTTGATTGGGACATTTAAAGTAATAAATATGTATTTATTACCATTTCATTGTTCATATTTTCCAACTTTTTAAATTCTTCTTCTGGTTTGGTGGTGATGAACTCCTGTAGCTTCCTCTTGTCCTGGAGTCTCTTTATCTGTTCTTTGATTCTAAATGGTAGCTTTGTTTGGTAGAGTAATCTTGGTTGTAGGTTCTTGTTTGTTTTTAATCACTTTGAATATTTTGTTCCAATTCTTTCTGCCCTGCAAAGTTTCTGTTGAGAAATTAGCTGATAGTCTTACGGGGCTTTCTTTGTAGAAAACTAGCTCCTTTTGCTGCCTTTAAGAATCTGCATTTAAAGAGTTTTTAAACTTCGATATTAACTATGATATGTCTCAGTGTGGGCCTCTTTGGGTTCATCCTGTTTGGGACTCTCTGCACTTCTTGTACTTATATGTCTATTTCCTCACCAGATTTGGAAATTTTTTGTTATTATTTTTTCAAGTAGGTTTTCAATTTAATGCTCTGTCTTCATTTTAAGGGAGACACCCCCTTGATGTGAATGGTAATACACTTAATGTTATCTTAGGCTCATTAGACTATCCCTCAGTTTTTTGGATTCTTTTTTCTTTTTGCTGTTTTGACTGTTATTTGCTTCTTTATCTTCCAGTTTGCTGGTTTGATTCTCTGCTTTAGCAACTCTAATGTTGATTCCCTTTAATATATTGTTCATTTCAGTTACTGTATTTTTCATTTCCAACCAGTTTGTTTTTGTATTTTATGTTTCCTATCCCTTATTGAAGTTCTCATTGAATTCATCTACTCTTACCCTAAGTTCCTTGAGTATCCTTTTAACCAGTGTTTTGAACTCTGCGCCTGATAGATTGCTTGTTTCCATTTTGTGTAGTTCTTCTGGTGTTTTGTTTTATTGTTTTATTTAGGACATACTGATTTGTCTTCTCATTTTGTCTGCCTCCAAGTGCTTTTTCTACATATTAGGTAGAGGTGCTACCTTTCCTGGTCAAGGTAGAGTGGCCTTACATAGTAGAAGTGCTCTGGGGGTTTAGTGGCAGAGCCACCCTGGTCACTTACGTTGGGTGCTTCAGGTGTGCCCTGCCCTGTACTGTGCATCCTCCTGTTGTAGTTGAGCCTTGACTGTTGTTGGCAAGTCAGTGGAAGGGATTTACTCCCAGGCCATTTGGCTGCAAGGACCATCCACAGCTATAATGGAAGACGTGCTGTGTAGCATCCAACTCCATCGAGCAGAACTCACTTCAGCAAGGCTCAGGTGCCCAATGAGTTCACCCTTTGAATATGTTGCTCATGGACGTAGTTGTGTGGTGCTCTCTCTTGGTCTGGAACTCTCCCTGGTGTGCTTACTTTGGGACCTTATGAGATGAGCAGACTAAGATCAGTTGCTGCCTATGCCCTGCTTTAAAGCGATCTGCTTAAGGCTGCTACTTGTGCTGGGCTTCGGAGGTGATGGGGAGCGCCCATGCTGCAAACTGAGGCCAGTGTCACAATTTCCTGTCAAGAGGTACGGGGACATGCTGAAGCCAGATCCTGCTTGTTCAGTGTTTGTGAACCTTTGACAAATTTTAGGAAAGTTCTTAGCATGAGCCAAGACAGGCCGTTTGTATGTAAAAGCCACTGGAAGTTGCTTGGGTGGGCTCACAGTTGGTAGGATGCAGTTTCAGGGAATCACCAGGGCATGGTGATAGTCTTAGGTTTATAGAGACTCATATGGTTCTTGACTGCAGGCTCTTATCAAGAGGGTTCAGTAAGGAACAGTAACTTCTGCCAGTACTTTTGTCTGGGTAATAGCTGCTATTCCAGTACTCACCCCAAATCCAGACAATTTATTTGCTCCTTGTGTGTCCCTGGTGCCTTTTGAGCTGCTGCCCCAGCGCTGCAGCTCAGAGCAAGTGAGTCTGTGTGTGGGCCCTTTAAGAGGAACACCTGGGATTCCAGCAACCTCCCGTCTTAATCCCTGCTGGTTTTGATAACCAGAATTTATGGGGACTTCTCTTTCTGGCCCTAGAACTCTGGCTGGGGAGTCTGGTATGGGGTTGAGACCCTTAGCTCCTCAGGGGGACCTCCACAGTTGAGGTATCCCTCCTGATTTTTCATATGTGGGTATGGGACCAGCTCACTCTATCTCTCTGCCCCTCTTACCAGTTTAGATGTGGTTTCTTTTATATATCCTTAGTTACAGGACTTCTGTTCAGCTAGATTTCAGGTGGTTCTGAATAGTGATTTTTTGAAGTTGTAATTTTTATGTGATCCTGGGAGGATATGAGTACCATATTTACCTACTCTGACATCTTAACTGGAAGTCCAGCACATCAGATACTAATTACCATTTTAATTAGTCTTTTTTCTTTCTTGTTATGAAGAGTGGCAAAGGTTCTTTTATCTACTTACATTTGTACCTATGAAGGACGTAGGATATATTCTAGAAATGGAATTACTTATTCAGAATGAATATGAATTTTATTTTGAGTAGATAAAGTAATTGTCCTAAAATAGTCATATAAGTTTTAACTTTTTCCACACCCTTATTAATTTTGGGTAGTATAAAATGTCTTTGTATAAGAAATTATTTGTAAAGGTTACATATTATTATGTTACCATTACAGTTTCTATCTATTTTCCTATTGTTGGAGATGTAATAGAAATAATGCTACAGTGTTCATACACATGAATGTTGAATCATTTGATCAGGTGGATTTTAACTACAACTTGCTTCTGAAAGAAGCCAACTTGAAACAACATCTTTTTCCTTTGAAGGTATCCATTATCAAAAAACCACCTGAAAATGGACAAGTCGAGTCAATGGAAGATGACACTGATGAAAATGATTACCCTGCTAGTAGTGTTAGTGATGCAAATGAATCTGGAGAGAACCAGCTTAGTATTGGTAAATATATATTTAAAATAATTGGATTTCTTTTACCTCTTCATATTGATTTGGTATTCATAAAAGCCTTGTAGTTACTTAGTTTATGCTTGTTTTATTTCCTTTTGGTGTAGTCTGTTAGTATTGGGGTTTTTTCCTGTAATTTTTATATTCTCTAATTTTTAATTGAATTTATTAGTTTTCTGTTCTTCATTGGGAAAATTAACATGATACCTAAAAAAATCTCTTTAAAAAGAGAGTGATGAAGTATTCATAATGCCATCCCTTTTAATCTTTTTCTGTTATTTTGCTGTAGCCCCTTGGAAAATTGTAATCAGCATTGACTTTCATGTGTTTTTGATACCTTGTTTTCTTGTAACATTAATTATAAGCCTTTTTTCATTTAGCTACTTGTATTGATAATCATACTTTTTAATGGCTCCATAATATCTCAGTTAACATATATACTGTAATTTACTTGACCATTGTTTACTGTTATGAATTTAGATTCCTATATTTTCCTACAATTAACAGTACTGCAGTGAATGTTTGTCTTCATAGATTTATCCATAGGTCATTTCTTATGATAGAATCCTACAGTAACCTTTTATGAAGAATTTCAAAGCGTTTAGTGTATAATCATTTTAACCAATGGAAATGGTTTTGTTTTTCATATACTTTTATCTTTTTTGTTTATTTTGATAGGATATTTGAGTTAATAATCAGTGTATGTGGTTCTTGTGCTTGTCTCTTAGTTTTAGTAATTGCTCTTTATTTTTAGGTGCCGTGAGTCCTTTAGCTGAAGAACATCTGTCAAAGCAAGATCTACTTTTTTTAGACATGCTCAAGTTCCTTTGTGTGTGTGTAACTACTGCTCAGACCAGTACTGTGTCATTTAGAGCAGCTGATATTAGGAGGAAACTGTTATTGTTGATTGATTCCAGCATCCTAGACCCTACTAAACCTCTGCACCTACACATGGTGAGTTAAATGAAATGAAGGTTCTCTTCAGTTCTGTCTGACTTTGCTGCTAAATATAATGGACTGACATAAGAATCAAATAGTACCTTTACAGACTTGAAACTGCTTTCTTGAGAAATGAATCTGAGCCTGATATAAATATACTTTTTATTTTAATGTGCTGTTTAAAGAGAATGTAAGTGGATACTGAAACATTAAAACTTAGATGGTCTTTGGATAGATTTATTATTTTAGGTATGCTTTATTTTGTATTTTTTAAATTTTTTTATTACTATTTTTCTTAATATCTGAAGACCTTTATTTTTAAAACAGACTCAATATCTTACACCATTAATGATACTAAACAAAGACACAGCAGAAAATTGGTGTTGCAAACAATGACTTTTTTTCTCTTTATGTACGTTCTTTTGTTTTAATTAATTAATTAATTTTTCCAAATACATTTGTCTCTGCCTTCCCCCCACCACTTTCCCCTGCCCTCTCCCCCCTCTCCCTCCCTCAGTCCTTCCCTACTTTGGTTTTGTCCATGAGTCCTTGCTATATGTTCCTTGACTTGCCCCTTCCATTCCTTTTCCCCCACCCACCCACCCCTTCCTCCTTCCCTCGTCTCTGATAGTTTCTTTTCCTTTCACTGTTGCTGGTCATATTTTCCTTGCATCTTTGTATTATTGGTTAGGTTCTGCTTAGA
The DNA here is from genome assembly GCF_021234165.1 of Pteronotus mesoamericanus. Classification (NCBI taxonomy): domain Eukaryota; kingdom Metazoa; phylum Chordata; class Mammalia; order Chiroptera; family Mormoopidae; genus Pteronotus; species Pteronotus mesoamericanus. Next base: position 12,713,902 of record NW_026555313.1, read on the forward strand.
GGTGAGATCATATGGTATTTGTCTTTCGCCCCTTGGCTTATTTCGCTTAGCATAATGCTCTCTAGTTCCATCCATCCTATCGCAAAGTGTAGTACTTCTTTTTTCTTTTTGCTGCGTAGTATTCCATTGTGTAAATGTACCATAATTTTTTGATCCACTCATCTACTGATGGGCATTTAGGTTGCTTCCAACACTTGGCTGTTGTAAATGGTGCTGCTATGAACATTGGGGTGCATAGGTTCTTCTGAATTGGCGTTTTGGGATTCTTAGGGTATAGTCCCAGCAGGGGAATCACTGGATCAAAAGGCAGTTCCATTTTCAGCTGTTTGAGGAAATTCCACATTGCTTTCCACAATGGCTGCACCAGTCTGCATTCCCACCAACAGTGGACTAGGGTTTCCTTTTCTCCACAGCCTCGCCAGCACCTGTTGTTTGTTGATCTGTTTATGATGCCATTCTGACTGGTGTGAGGTGGTACCTCATGGTGGTTTTGATCTGCATTTCTCTGATGGCTAGTGATGCCGAGCATCCTCTCAAATGTCTCTGGGCCCTCTGCATCTCTTCCTTGGAAAAGCGTCTGCCCAGGGCCTTTGCCCATTTTTTGATTGGATCGTTTGTCTTCTTGGAGTGGAGTCGTGTGAGTTCTTTATATATTTTGGAGATCAAACCTCTATCTGATATATCATTAGCAAATATATTTCCCATACAGTTAGCTCCCTTTTCATTTTGCTGCTGTTTTCTATAGCCATGCAGAAGCTTCTTATTTTGATGATGCCCCACTTGTTTATTCTTTCCTTTATGTCCCTTGCTTTAGGAGACATATCAGTGAAAAAATTGCTGCGTGGGATATCTGAGAGTTTCCTGCCAATGTTCTCCTCTAGGACTTTGATGGTGTTGCGACTTACACTTAAGTCTTTTATCCATCTTGAGTTTATTTTTGTGTATGGTGTCAGCTGATGATCCAATTTCAATGTTTTGCATGTAGCCGTCCAGTTCTCCCAGCAGCATTTGTTGAAGAGGCTATTATTACTCCATTTTATGTTTCTGCCCCCTTTATCAAATATTAGTTGCCCATGTAGACCTGGGCTTATTTCTGGGCTTTCTGTTTTCTTCCACTGATCTATGCGTCTGTTCTTGTACCAGTACCAGATTGTTTTGAGTATAAGTGGCTTCGTAGTATAGTTTGATGTATGGTATTGTGATCCCTCCTACTTTGTTCTTCTTTCTCAAAATTGCTGCAGCTATTCAGGGTCTTTTATCGTTCCATATAAATTTTTGAAATGTCTGTTCTATTTCTGTGAAATACGTCATGGTATCTTAATAGGGATTGGGTAGAATCTATAAATTGCTTTGGGTAGTATGGACATTGTGATGATGTTAATTCTTCCAATCCATGAGCACGGTATATGCTTCCATTTATTTGTGTCTTCCTTAATTTCTTTCTTCAATGTTGTATAGTTTTCTGCATACGGATCTTTTACCGCCTTGGTTAAATTTATGCCTAGGTACTTTATTTTTCTTTTTGCTATATCAAATGGTTTTTGTTTTTGTTTTTTTTTTCAGATTTCTTCTTCTATTTCATTGCTGGTGTACAAAAATGCCTTTGATTTCTGAATATTGACTTTGTATCCTGCTGTTTTGCCAAATTCACTTATTAGCTTGAGGAGTTTTTTGGTGGAGTCTACAGGGTTTTCTGTGTACACTATCATGTCATCTGCAAACAATGATAGCTTTACTTCCTCCTTTCCTATTTGGATGCCTTTTATTTCTTTTTCTTGTCTGACCTCTGTGGCTAGGACTTCATATACGATGTTGAAAAGAAGCAGTGAAAGCGGACATCCTTGTCATGTTCCCGACCTTAGTGGGAAAGCTTTCAGTTTTTGCCCATTGAGTATGATGTTGGCTGTAGGTTTTTCATATATGGCCTTAATTACGTTGAGGAATGCCCCATTTATTCCCATTTTGCTGAGCGTTTTGATCATGAATTGGGTGCTGTACTTTACGAATGCTTTTTCTGCATCTATCGAGATGATCATGTGGTTTTTGTCTTTTCTTTTATTTATGTGATGTATTACGTTTATTGATTTGCGTATATTGAACCAGCCGTGCATCCCTGGGATGAATCCCACTTGATCGTGGTAGATAATCTTTTTATGTATTGCTGGCTGCAGTTTGCCAATATTTTGTTGAGGATTTTAGCATCTATGTTCATCAGCGAAATTGGCCTGTAGTTTTCTTTCTTTGTAGGGTCTTTATTTGGATTTGGGATTAGGGCGATGCTGGCCTCATAAAAAGAGGCTGGGAGTCTTCCCTCCTCTTGGATTTTCTGTCATAGTCTGAGAAGGACAGGGGTTAGCTCTTCCTTAAATGTTTCGTAAAATTCTCCTGGGAAACCGTCTAGCCCAGGGCTTTTGTGTGCCAGGAGTTTCTTGATGACTGCCTCAATTTCCCCAGCTGTTATCGGTCTGTTCAGGCTTTGTGTTTCTTCCTTTTTCAATGTAGGAAGATTATACTTTCCTAGAAATTTGTCCATTTCATCGAGGTTTTCAAATTTCTTGGCATATAATTGTTCATAGTCGTTTCTTACAATCCTTTGTATTTCTGTGGTATCAGTTGTTATTTCTCCTCTTTTGTTTCTGATATTAATTATTTGGGTCCTCTCCCTTTTTTTCTTGATGAGGCTGCTTAAAGGCTTGTCGATTTTATTTATCTTTTCAAAGAACCAGCTCCTGGATTGGCTGATCCTTTGAATTGTTCTTTTGGTCTCTGTGTCATTCAGTTCTGCTCCAATCTGGACTATTTCCTTCCTTCTACTTGCTCTGGGATTTTTGTTGTTGCTTCTCCAGTTCTTGAAGTTGTAGTGTTAGGTCTTTTATATGAAATGTTTCTGTCCTTTTTAGGTAAGCCTGTATTGCTATGAACTTCCCTCTCAGGGGCAGCTTTGCTGTGTCCCATAGGTTTTGGACTGTTGTCTGTTCATTTTCATTTGTTTCCAGAAACTTTTTGATTTCTTCTCTTATCTCATTATTGACCGATTCATTGTTTAATAGTCTACTGTTCAGTCTCCATGAGTGTGCAAGTTTCTGAAGTTTCTCTTTGAGGTTGATTTCCCGTTTCAAGCCCTTGTGGTCCGAGAAAAAGTTTGGTATTATTTCAATTTTCCTGAATTTGCTGAGGCTTGCTTTGTGTCCTATCATGTGGTCTATCTTTGAAAAACTTCCACGAGCATTTAAAAAGAGTGTATATTTTGCTTCTTTGGGATGTAAGGTTCTATATATGTCAGTTAAGTCTATTTGATTCAGTGCGTCGTTCAGCTCCACAATATCCTTGCTGATGCTTTGTTTGGAAGATCTGTCCCTTTTTGACAGTGGGGTGTTGAGATCCCCTACTATCAGTGTGTAGTTGTCTATATCTTTTTGGAAGTCACCCAAGATTTTCCTTATATCCTTGGGTGTTCCTATGTTGGGTGCATATAAGTTTACAGTGTTTATGTCTTCTTGATAGAGTCTTCTTTTAAATATTATAAAGTGTCCCTCTGGGTCTCTTTTTATGGCCTTTGTTTGGAAATCTGTTTTGTCTGATATAAGTATTGCAACCCCTGCTTTCTTCTCTTGCCCATTTGCTTGGAATATTTTTTTCCATCCCTTTACTTCAATCTGTGTGGGTGTTTTGCTCTAAGGTGGGTCTCTTGTAGGCAGCATATGTGTGGGTCATGTTTTCTTATCCATTCAGCTATCTTGTGTCTTTTGATTGGGGCATTTAGTCCATTTACATTGAGAGATATTACTGATAGAAACCTATTCATTTTTTCTCCTTGTACCTGTGTTTGTCTCTTTCTCACTCTTCTCCTTCATCTTCTTAAACCAGTCCCTTTAGCATATCTTGGAGTGCTGGTTTGGTAGAGATGTATTGTTTTAGCCTTCTTTTGTCTGGGAAACTCCTTATTTCCTCTTCTGTTTTAATTGAGAGCCTCGCTGGGTAGAGCAGCCTTGGTTGTAGGCCCTTGCTTTTCATGACTTGGAATTTTTGTTGCCATTCCCTTCTGGCTTATAGTGTTTCTGTTGAGAAGTCAGCTCCTAGCCCTATCGGGGCCCCCTTGTATGTTACTTTCTCCTTCTCCCTTGCTGCCTTGGGGATTCTCTCTTTGCCTTTGATAGTTGCCATTTTAATGATGATGTTTCTTGGAGTGGACCTCCTCGGGTCCCTCTTGAGTGGGGCTGTCTGTGCCTCCTGTATCCATGAGACCTTTTCTCTCCTCCAGTTTTGGAAGTTTTCCATCATTACTTTTTCAAAGAGGTTCTCTATCCCTTACTCCTCTTCTTCTCCTTCTGGTATCCCTATTATACGGATATTATTGCATTTCAGGTTGTCCTGCATTTCCCTAAATGCCTCTTCATTCTTTTTGAGTCTTTTTTCTATTTCTTGTTCTTTCTGGGAGCTTTTTTCTACCTTATCCTCCGTCTCACTGATTCGATCCTCGGCTTCATCCAGCCTGCTTTGGATTCCATCTGCTGTGTTCTTGCGTTCACAAATGGTATTCTTCATATCCTCTTGTGTCTTCTTGATAGTTTCTATGTTCTTTTCCAGATTGATATAGTTTGCTGTAAGATCCTGGTAGTTGCTCTGCAGTTTTTCATAGTTATCTTTGAGCTTCCTTAGAACCATTGTTTTGAATTCAGTATCTGATAGTTTACTTGCCTCTATTTCATCTAGCTCTCTCTGTGGGTGTTCCTCCTTTCCCCTCACTTTGGGGGGAACTCGTTTTTCTCCCCATTTTTGTTAGAGTGTATTATTTTTTATTCATTCATTTATTTATTTTTGCTTTTGCTTCAATTGATCCATCTGGATTTCCTGACTTTGTGGATTAAACTTCTATGGTAGTAGGTGGGTCTTGTTATTTATTTATTTATTTATTTATTTATTTATTTATTTATTCTTTACTCTTCTTTCTGGGCCTGCCTCTGATGATGTCAGTTGTTGATCCTATATGACCTTGGGTCATTTTTGAGCCTTCCAGGAATCTGTCTCTGTCTGACTCTTGCTTTGGACAGCTCTGTGACGCCTGCGGCCAGGGAACCGTATTTCTGTGGATTGCTCTGCACTCTCTTGCCGGCTCCTTGAGCGCCCTCCCTGGCCCTGGCAGGATCCCCCGCTGGCCCGGGAGCGCCTGCACTCCGACCTGGGTGGGTGCATTCGCCCTGCCTGGGTTGGCATACTCGCCCAACCTCACGTGCTTGCCTGCCACCCCGTGTGCACCCCAGCACTGGTCAGTTTAGGGTCTTATATTGTGTGCTTTCCCCACTTTTGGCTCTTTGGGGGTGTGGCCTGCTCACACAAAATGGAGACTACGGAAATGGGAAGAAGTCAGCTCCGGGACTCTCCAGTTAATCCTGTCTCTAGTCTCTCCCCAAGGGTCTCTGGGCAGCTCTGTGACCCCTTCGGGTAGGGATCCCCTATTTTTGCAGACTGTAATCGCGCACCTTCTGGCTCACCCACCCGCTTCTGCCTCTTTGGGGGCGTGGCCTGCCTGTGCAAATGGAGATTCCGGAATGGGGAGGGACTCTGCTCCAGGGATCTCGGATAATCCTCCAGTTCTTTCCCTAACCCCTCTGTCTCCAGTCTCTCCTCAAGGGTCTCTTTGCAGCTGTGTGTCTCCTTTGGCCAGGGATCCTCTATTTCTTCGAGCCCGTCTGCACTCAGCCCCTAGCCCACACCACACAAGCTGTGTGCTGAACGCACAAAAGGCAGATTAATTTATTCTCTTACGCCTGGGTGAGGTAGTAGCTGCAGAGTGGGAGGTGAGTTACCACCGGGGCTCCACTGGCCACAGTCTCTGTTCTCTTAACAAGGTTTTCCTCGCCAATCTTTCCTCAGGCCCCAGCCCACTCTGTTGCCGCTTCTACCCAGAGATCAAGGAGGGCGGCTGCCACTGCCAATTTTTGCATTGGCCCTTTAAATGTCTCTTTACATCTCCAGCTGCCTGTCTCTGGCAGAGAGCTCCCCTTAAGCTTTTCAAGGTTGCGTTTTGTCTTTGTGTTTTTTGGTTTCAGCTGCTGTAGTCTAGGGGTCCCTGTTTATGGTTCATACTCTGTTCTTAGGGGGATCCAACTGGCCGTTTCAGTGTCCCTCTGGTACTGGTGCCCATGGGCACCGAGCCCACCCTCTTGAGCCCCCACCGCACTTCTCACCTGTTAGGATATATGAAAGTTGATTCCACTGTCTGTTCGCAGCTCCAAGGCTCCTCACCCTCTATCGTTCCATTGTTTTCCAGGTGATTTCTCCACTATTTAGTTGCAGTTCTAGTTTGGTCTTGGGAGAAGGTCTGCGTGACTCCCATTCACTCCTCCGCCATCTTTCCACTCAATTTTTTTTTTTTAAGTAGGCCAAGAAACCCAGATTCTAAAAGTAAAAGTAATGCTTACATAACATTTCAGTTGAAGCCTGAATCTTGCCTTGACCTTAGTTTTAATGCTTTTAATTTTTTGATGTAATTTCAAAGTGACAGTAAAGTTACAGTCCTACAAGGTCTTCATATTCCCTTCATGAGCTTCTACAGTTAACATTGATCACATTTGCTTTATCATTCTCTTTCTCTACACACACATACATCTTTTTTCCTGAATCATGTTGAGGTTAGGTTGCAGATGTGTTGCCTATTATACTCTAGGGTATATGTCCTATAACATGGTATAATCATCAGGAATATAACATTGTATTATTGCAGTTAGTTTTCAGGTTTGTTCAGGCTCTTTCTTTTTGGAACAGTTCCTTACTCTTTCCTTATCCTTTCTGATCTTCCTATTTTTTAATAGTATAGTCACTTGTTATTTAGAGTTTCCCACTTTGAGTTTATCTGTTGTTCCCTCAGGATTAGATTTAGATTTTGACTTTAGTGAGAATATTAAAGATGTAATTCCTCTCCTATACTAACCCCCTCAATCTATTCAGCTCTTTATTAATAGGTATCTCCAATTCCAATCCAACAACATAGGATTTATTTATTTATTTAATTTTCCCCCTCGGTTTTTTTTGCTCCATCTTTCAACATTAGGAGACCTGGCTTCTCATTTAACCTTAATACATTTAATATTTACTCAATATTCTTACATGTGACTAATCTGACCATATGCGCCATCCCCTTTGCCCTAGCCATGCTGAACATGGGAGAGTCCCTGACCCAGCAAATTGACAAACATGTCAGGCAATTTTTCCAGTCAGTACTGTGGGAAACATGCCAGGTCATCCAATAATTAGAATGTCTTGGAAACATGCAGGTTGAGTCTCTGTTAGAATTCTTGGTCACGTCTCCAGCCCTGACCAATGAGCAAGGCTGTGTGCTCTTCTTGATGTTTTGATGTTTAAGGCACTGCAGGACACTCAGTAACATCATACACATCACTTTCATTTTAAAATATTTAAAATGATCCAATATAATGTTTTTTCATAATATGTGAATGGGAGTAAGAAACATTTTTCCACGTAAAGATAAGGAAAAAAACTTCTAGTTTTTTTTACTAGATCCAGGAGATTATGTGGCAGCTCTCAGAAACAGTTATATTACCATTGAGAGCCTTGCCAGATTGCCTTATAGGAAGATAGATCAGTGTATTTGACTTCTTCCTGCCCACAATTATCTCTACTTTCTAAGATTTATTAATAGAATAGTTTTTAAACGTTGAAGTCTTATCCCTAAGCATTATTTTGGGAGAGCAGAAACATCAGTTCCAGATTCTTATTCAGTCTCTTGACCCCAACAATGATAACAACTATCATTTACTGAATTCCTACAATAGATGCAGTTCCTACATTTACTGAATTCCTACAGTAAATGGTTTTACATTCATTTCGTTTAATCCTCATAGTAATCCGGACAGGTGTTATATTCCCATTTTACAGGTGAGGGTACAAAGGCTTAGACGACAAGGCAAGTTTTTTAACCACACAAGTAGTAAGTTTTGTTAGGATTTGAATCCAGCTATGTTTTACTTCAAATCTTTTCATTTTTTTAATTATCCTGCCTTTTAAAAGAATTGACTAGCCAAGTATGTGTGCATGTGCATGTATGTATATATGCATGTATGGGTCTTTATATGAATTTTTGATTACATATATACTTAAGTAAGTGACATCTTTTTAAAAAACTGATTTCCCTCCCAACTGTCTTAGTATCTGGTGCTTTTAAAGGAGCTTCCTGGAGAAGAATATCCTTTGCCAATGGAAGATCTTGCTGAACTTCTGAAACCACTATCGTAAGAAATTGAAACCATGTTTTATGTTTACTTTAAATTTATCAACTGAATGATGTGTTCTGTTATGCTTATCAAGTTAAACTTTCCCTCCATAGCAATGTGTGTTCTTTGTATCGCCGTGACCAAGATGTTTGTAAAACAATTTTAAACCACACCCTTTACATAGTGATGAACTTATGTCAAGGCAGTGTGGATGCTGAGAACACAAGGGATGCTCAAGGACAGTTTCTAACAGTTATTGGGGCATTTTGGTAGGTACAGATTATTCTGTATTCTTATTTTCCTTTGGCTTCTGATACAGATGCAAATTTTGCATTTATGTGTTAGTGATTTCTTCTAATCCTTACATGTAACTGTATACATCTTTTAACAATAGTAGAATGTAATTTGTGTTTTCGTCCTTAATTTCTTGAGTATTACATTGTCTTTCTCTTAATACTTGGCTTTCTAAAGTGTGTTTAATGTATTTCCCTGCGAATTTTGAATCACTTAGTAGTTTGGCATGTGTAGTGAATAAAGCAAAATGTAACAAGTCTCAATCAGTTGAATCATTCATGGCCCTAAAATGAACAAATTGGCCTTGTCACTGTTTATTTCATGTATATAGTCAAAGTGTGAAATACCACCATGACACTTAATAGAGGAGCACATATATATAATTTAGAGCATTTGATAAGGACTTGTAAATCAATATAGAATATGGTTTTGAAATCTTTACTATAACAACAAAGACTTTAATAATCTTTCCCTCTAGATTAACTTGGTTAGCTAAAGTAAGAGAGCCCCTATATGAGGCATAATGATATAAATGTAATAATATACATTAAAATGAACTTGTAGCATTTCTTTTAGCTGAAATTTGTTTGGAAGGTTGAGAATAATGGCATATGCCACATGATGAAAATTAAAGTTAGCATGGAAAGAAATTTCGGAAATAACCTAAATTAACCCTAATGTCCACTGAATTTTTTTTTAACTGTCCTTTTATTGGAATAAATACTTGACATTGAAACACTTTATTTCAGGCACCTAACAAAGGAGGGAAAATGCACATTCTCTGTAAGAATGGCCCTAGTAAAATGCCTGAAAACTTTGCTTGAGGTGAGTTTCTCCATGTTAAGTAGTAGTAAGATTTCCATAATTAAAAAAAAATTTTTTTAAGCAGCCTTTTTTTCTGTTTGTTATGGGGTGATTTTTTGCTTAGTAGTTCATATTTAACCAAAAATGTTCTTTTTTCCATAGGCTGATCCTTGTTCAGAATGGGCTATTCTTAATGTAATGGGTAAAGATTTTCCTGTAAATGAAGTATTTCCACAGTTTCTTGCTGATAATGATCACCAAGTTCGCATGTTGGCTGCAGAGTCAATCAATAGGTAATGAGTCAGGTATTTATGAAATGTCTGGGTGCTGCAGATATCAGTGCAATGTCTAGGATAGTCATAGGTTACTAGTTGTGCTATTGAAAATAGCTGACACAGCTCTGACCAGCATGGCTCAGTTGGTTTGGCATCGTCCCACAAAGTGAAGGGTCATTAGTTCCAGTCCCGGTCAGGACACATGCAGGGGTTGCAGGTTTGGTCCCCCAGTTGGGGTACGGGCAAGAGGCAGCCAGTTGATGTGTCTCTCCCTCTCTTTTTCCTTCCCTTCTTCTCCCTTTAAATACAGATAAAATATTTTTAAAAATAACTAACACTATATGTAAACTATAATTAAAAATAAATGAAAAAATAGTTAACACTTACTGAGCATATACTGTGTGACTGGCTTTCAGGTTTTCTGTTAATTGTGACAAATCTATCAATTAGATACTATTATTATCCCCATTTTATAAATGAAAAGTCTGTGGCTTAAAAAGTAACTTGCTCATTGCCACAAAGCTTGTGAGTGGTTGAATAGAATAAGGTGTGTCTACTATCACTTATGGGAGATATAGAATGTTTGAATATCATTTTGATTTTATATAGGTTTGTTAAATGAAAACTAGTATATTTTACATTGTGCTAATTATATTTATTCAAGTGAATATACTGTTAGGCATGGGAATGATTATATTATAGGGAATGTTTTTATGTTTGAATAGCTAAAGAAGCAAATACTAGTTCCTTAAAGACTGAATGTTTATAAAGTTATCAAATTGATATTAAAACTAAATTGTAACCTACCTGTACCTTTCCCACCTTGCACTCCCTGTAAATAAAGTACCTGTCTGCTTTATATTTCTCTATAGCACTATCACCACTTGAAATGCTGTAGTTTAACACATTTACCTAGGATAATGAGCTCCTAGATGTCATTGTATTTTGTTGATTTAGCATCTAAAGTAATAATTGCTATGTGGTAGGTATTTAACAATTTCTAAAATCAATGAATATTTGAAAAAAAAATTCCATTATACTTTGAAAACATTGAAGCTGGAAATCATTTGAGTAACTTTGCTATTCACATTTAAGAGACCCAGAATTAAAAATCACTGTAAAGATACTGTTCCAGCAGTTACATAAACATATGTTAGATAGCCTGATGTGTCCAAAGTTTGAATATGCTGACAGTAATGTTTGTATAAATCAGAATTGTGTCTAACTCCTCAGCTTTAGGACTCTTCAGGAAAACCGTGGTACATTGTAAGGTTGCTAACATGGGCTTTATTTCATGTCCTTAGGCTAGGATAGAGAATACATCCTGAAGTTCAAGTCCTGAGGCTATAATCAGAGAAATAAAGAAAAAACTGATGCTTGCCAGAAGGATAGGTGGTGAGGAAATGGATGAACAAGGTTAAGGGGAAGGAGAAGTACAAAATTCCAGTTATAAAATAAATAGCCACTAAGATGTAGTATACAGCTCAGGGAATATAGTCAATAATATTGCAGTAACTTTGCATGGTGACAGATCATTTCTACACTTAGTGTGATGATACCATTATAAGGTATATAAATATTGAATCACTATGTTGTACACCTGAAACTAGTGTAATATTATATGCAAACCATACTTTAATAAAAAAATTATAAGAAATTTTTAAAAGATGGAGGTGTAGAGGATCGTAAGTTGAATATAATAAAGCAGGTAATAGATTAGCATTCAACAGTCTGTTAGGATTCAAAGTATAAATTTAAGAATGGCATGAACTTATCATTTGCTGATTTCTTTAAGTGTTTACTTGTTGTATATCTAGTATTTGGCAATTTTAAGAGAGATTTAATAAAGTAGAGGAATCAGGGGAACACCAAAAAGTTTTAAAGTCTTGGCAGTAAAAGAGCATAAAGGACAAAATTTATTGGAGAGTTGTCCTTAAATATACTTAGGTTATTCTTTAAAAGGCACTGGTCTCCATCAGATAAAAAATTTAAGTGCAACAGCAAGGCTTTCAGGATGATTGAATAGTAGAGCAGGTTGATGTAAGAGTCTCTGGCTCCTTCTAATTGGCATTTGACCACAGGACAGTTTCTTTTCTGGGTAGTATGAGTTCAGGCCTATTTAAGTTTGGACAATAAGCTAAAAGAGCTTTTGAGATTCTTTTTGGCTGTAGGAGTAAAATGGAGTATATGGTAAAGACTCTAATATTAAGCAATGGATCTAAACTTCTTTTAAATTGACTCAGATTTTCTCAGTCTTTTGAAAGAAGACCTAGGATGTTAGAATGTCTCACAGAGTAACTTATTTTTGTCCTGTAATATGCTTTGGAAAGTAAAGGTAAAAAAATCATTTCACTTATTGCTTTTTTTTAAAGATTATTTCAGGATATGAAAGGAGCAGGTTCTTCGACATTACTGAAAGCACTTCCTTTGAAGCTCCAGCAAACAGCTTTTGAAAATGTATACTTGAAAGCTCAGGAAGGAATGAGAGAAGTGGTAATTATAGTAATGTATATTTGCTATTGTCATATACTTTCTGTAAATATACCATATATTGCTTTACCAACTTTGGCCTAAGATACTTATACCTGGTAGTTTACAGTATAAAATTAGACTAAAACAACTATATGAATGGATTGAAATCACTATATGTGTAAGTTAGACTTGATTAAATAATGGCAGTTTCCTTTAGTTCAACTTATATGTAGCATTTTTATGGAAAAACAATTTTCTGAGTTTTTTAGAAGTATAAATGGCTTTCTTTTTTATTAAAAAGTCTTTTTTCATAAGATCTTGACGAAAACTAGTTCAGAGAACAGGTGACAATGGGAAGAAATGGATTGAGAAAAATGTTCTATTAGGGAAGATCAAATTATGTTGGTGTTCTTTAGTGAACCTTATGATGTTCATATTTCTCTGTAGAAGAACCATTTTTTTCTTAAAATGCAAATTGTCTTAGTGTTAGAATGGATTTATTTATGCCTTCATTTGTTTGTAAAAAGTGTAGGAGGCAGTTAAGCATATGTCTGTCTATTCTGTGGTAGCATAAGACTGAAAAGGATAGTTGCATGAAAGAATCATAATTTAGAAAAAGATTTCAATAGGTTTGAAAGATGAGTGTAAGTAGTATAAAATTTTTAGAGATAATGTATATTATGCACTTAAAAAGGGAAAATATTAATGTGGCAACAATTCATTTAAAAAAGATGTAAGAGGTATTACATCTTAACACACTATTAATCAACATTGTAATAGTTATTCAAAGAAAGCAAAGTCTGTCTTTGACATCATTGATAGAAGCATATTGTCATGAACAAAGTGACAAAAAGAATTTGATCATTTTAGAGGGCAGCTAGCATGTTGAGTTGAGCTATGAGTAAAAGTAGACTTTTAACTAGGATGTTAGTTTGTAGACCTGTCTCTTATAAGAAATAGGTGGAGTTGACTTAGTGTAGACCTCATAGCTATTTTTAAAAATGTGATTGATTACCATTTAGTAAAAGAATTAGGTACTTAATTTTTCTTGTACCAAAAACCAGAACTAGGATCTGAGACTAGCAGTTTTTTCTAAATGCGCATAGAAACTTATTATCAAAAAATGTACATATCTTTAGGGATATATAATGATTGAAGCATATATCATTCTATCTAGTGTAATTGTATTGATCCTTTTGGTAACATATGTGATAATATTTTAAAAAGTATGAAGAGCTACATAATGTTATTATGATAATATATTATGAGGTATACTTGGGACTTAAAGAGGAACTTTTAATCTCTCTCACCTTCTTGCAGTTTCTTTTCTTTTTTCTTTGAAGTGCTTTATACCTCACTATTTATATTTAGCAGTTCATTCCATATCTTATCAAAAGCAATCTTTGCCACTCCAGAAACTGATATGTTCTCAAAATATCTACGCTTAGCTTCATCACTGTAGGATTTAATACTTGTTCACAGGTGTCTTAGATGTTGTCATGGTGAACTTTGACTTTAGTCTGGTTTATTTGTAATTTTAAATATTTACATTACATTATTGTTCAAAATTCTTAAGTCCCACAGAGCTGAAAATCCTGAACTTTTGGATGAGATTTATAATAGAAAAGCTGTTCTACTGACGATGATAGCTGTGGTTTTAAACTGTAGTCCTGTCTGTGAAAAACAGGCTTTGTTTGTCCTATGCAAGTCTGTGAAAGAGAATGGATTAGAGCCTCACCTCATTAAAAAGGTACACATGGATGAGTATAATCTTCCTTGGGTAACTTTTAAACAATTAAAAAAGTTAAATTAGAATATCAGAATGGCACTTATCAAAGACTTGGGGACAGTTTTATTTTTTAATAGTGTATTTTAAATAATGTCTTTATTTATATGCTCTGTTATTTCTTGCATTCAGTTTAAGAGCATTTCACAAGGCATACATTGAACTAACACAGGTGAATGACCTGTTGTCATGCAGACTAGGCCCTGTGGAATAGCATTTATTGAGGGAAAGACATAAAGAAAACAGCAGTAATAGGTGTTTTTCCTTACTGATTCTCGGGCAGGACATTGGGATCCAGCGGGGCCAGGAATCAAATTTTAAAGCTGTTCAGTTGGGTTTTTTCATTGGGTTTAGGACTGGGAAGAAATATTATTTTACTTTAGACCATCCTTTTTGTATTCCTTTGGAATATAATTTGAAAATTGCAAACAAGTTGAAAATTTGTCTGTATTTATTTAACATTTATTAAAGGTTTGCTGCGTGCCAGGTACTATGCTAATTATATTAAATGCAGTTTTCTTTTTTAGACTTGAAGTGCATACTTTTATTATTGCCATCACATAGCTGAATAAATCAAGATATAGAAAAGTTAAATGAATACTTAAGTCATACTGTTAGTACATATTAAGAAAGATTTAAATAACATGTTACCTTGCTGTTTGCTTAAAGAATTTACTTTTTTTTGATTTGTACAGGTTTTAGAGAAAGTTTCTGAAACTTTTGGTTATAGACATTTAGAAGACTTCATGGCTTCTCATTTGGATTATCTGGTTTTGGAATGGCTAAATCTTCATGATACTGAATACAGCTTATCCTCTTTTCCTTTTATTTTATTAAACTACACAAACATCGAGGATTTCTATAGGTAGGTTTACACATGGCACATGTGAAATATGTTTAACTTAAAATTAGGTAATAGAGTTTGGCAATCCCACCTCCACATACATAGACATTGGAGGTTGTATACTATGAGAGGCAGGACAGGTTGTTTTAATGAAAGTATATTGAAGGGAATCACTGGACTTTGGATCTGGTCCTTGCTGTGTCAGTAACCGGTTGTGTAATTTTAAGCAAGTCATGTAACCATCCTTTGGGACATGATTTTTTAAATCTGTGAAGACAGTTAATTTACACGAGATCTTTAATGTTCCTTTCAGATTTAACATTTGTTAATCTTTTCTGTGAAAAGCGAAAGATGAACTACTACTGCTGGTTATTTCTGCCTTGTTTTTATTTTCTGTTGCTTGACTATTGGATGTTTAGTCATTGGTATTTTAATGTAACAGTATTTATTTTGCTAACTAACTCTAGAGTATTTTGAAAATGGAGAGGCTTGAAATAACTAAAGAGTAATTTGTGGTTATCAGGATGAAGGGAAGGAAGTTCATAATTTTTAAGTGGTTTTTATTCATTTAGTTTGTCAATAATATTTATATTTATTCCTTGAATTTATAGATTGCTTTCACATTTCATTTTAAAATAGTTTTATATAAATTACATATGCAGAAGTAGTAAACTTAATTTAATTTCTACCTTTTTTAAGTATATTTTATTGGTTATGCTATTACAATTGTACCATTTTTCTTCTTCCCTTTATTCCTTCCACACTGCACCTGCCATCCCTCCAGCATTCCCCTACCCCCCAGTTCACGCCCACGGGTTGTACATAGAAGTTCCTTGGCTTCTCTATTTCCTATACTATTCTTAACCTACCCCTGTCTCTTTTGTGTCTACCAATTATGCTTCTTATTCCCTGTACCTTTTCCCACATTCACCCCCCATGCCCTCCCCAGCGATAACCCTCCATGTTCTCTCCACTTCTGTGATTCTGTTCCTGTTTTAGCTGTTTGCTTAGTTTGTTTTTGTTTTTTTAGGCTCAATTGTTGATAGTTGTGAGTTTGTTGTCATTTTACTGTTCATAGTTGATCCTCTTCTTTTTCTTAGATAAGTCCTTTTAACATTTCATAGAATAAGGTGATGATGAACTCCTTTAACTTGACCTTCTAAATGATAGCTTTGCTAGGAAGAGTAATCTTGGATGTAGGCCCTTGCCTTCTATGACTTTGAATACTTTTTCCCAGTCCCTTCTTGCCTGTAAGATTTCTTTTGAGAAATCAGTTGATGGTCTTATGGTAACTCCTTTGTAGGTAACTGTCTCCATATCTCTTGCTGCTTTTAAGATTCTCTCCTTTTCTTTAATCTTGGGTAATTTAATTATGATGTATCTTAGTGTGTTCTTCCTTGGATCAAACTTCTTTGGGACCCTCTGAGCTTCCTGGACTGCCTGGAAGTCTGTTTCCTTTGCCAGATTGAGGAAGTTCTCCTTCATTATTTTTTTAAAATAAGTTTTCAATTTCTTGTTCTTCATTTTCTCCTTCTAACACCCCTATGATTCAGATGTTGGACCATTTAAAGTTGTCCCAGAGATTCCTAAGCCTCTCCTCATTTTTTCGAATTCTTGTTTCTTCATTCTGTTCTGGCTGAATGTTTATTTCTTCCCTTTGTTCCAAATCGTTGATTTGAGTCCCGGTTTCCTTCCCTTCGCTGTTGGTTCCCTGTATATTTTTATGTCACTTTGCATAGCCTTCACTTCTTCCTTTATTTTTCGTCCATACTCAGTCTTTTCTGTGAACATCCTGATCACCAGCGTTTTGAATTCTACGTTTGATAGGTCGTCTATCTCCTCGTCACTTAGTTCTTTTTCTGGAGTTTTGATCTGTTCTTTCACTTGCACCATATTTCTTTGTGTCAGTGTACCTGTTACATTGTAAAGGGCAGAGCCTTAGGTCTTCACCAGGGTGAGACAACCCACTTCGCTGTGTTGTGGTGCTGTATGTGGGGGAGGGGTCAAAGGGAACAGTGCCACTTGCTTGGCTCTCACCCCGCTTACAGTCACTTCCTTTGCTTCCATAAGCAGATTGTGTCCTTTCAGGTGCTCATTCCCTGGTGGATGGGCTTGTGTATGTGCTAGGATCCTGTGGGCTTTCCCATGGTCTCTCCTGAGAAACTGGGAGTTTCTCTTGTGCTGCAACCCCCACAGGGTTTTACAGCCTGAGATTTTGAGCCTTTAGCTCTCCATGCCAGAACCCTGGGTTGTGCAGTCTGTCTCTGTCTCGCTCCCAGTTGTTCCTCCCAGGTCATCCACACTTGAATGTGGGACTTTTTGGTCCTCCAGCCACTGCCTTGCTGCACGTCCTATACTTCCGGGCTGCCTGTCTCCGCCCCTCCTACCAGTCTAGATGAATGTTTCTTTAACTCCTTGGTTGTCGGACTTCCATGCAGTTCAATTTTCTGGCAGTTCTTTTTTTTTTTTTTTAAATTGGTTGTTATCCTTCTTTTCTTTGGGCAATGAAGTAAAGTGTATCTACCTTCGTCTCCATCTTGGCTGGAAGTTCCAGTTTCTACTTTTTTGATGATGAAATTAAGGTAGTATATTTTAAGATCTTTCTTTTTTGTGTGACTATTTAGGATTTACTTAATTACTCCATTTATAAAATTAGGGTAAGGGAACAGCAAACTAACATAAGTTAAAATGGTGCCTCCTCTTTTGCACAACCACATCAAAATTACGACTAAACCATAGAACAGTCATCATTCAGAACCAAGAGGTCAAGCTGAATGGAAGTCCTACAACTGCAGAATTAAAGAAGAAACCAACTATGAAATTAAAGAAGCAACCACATCAAGACTGGAAGGAGAGGCAGAGATGCAGAACTAGCTGGTTGTACACCCATGAGTGGTGGATAAAAACTGATGGGATATCTCAGGATTGCAGAGTCCAAGCCCAGCACTAGGCTCCCTACACCAGGGTTCAAGTGCTAGGAAGATAAGTCTCCATAATTTCTGGCTGTTAAAACCAGTGGGGATTGAGACTGTGGAACATTGAGCTGCTGGAACTTCAGGCAGTTCCTCTTAAAGGGCCCCATGCACAGACTTCTTTGGACTCACTCCTTCTGAGCTGTAGCATGTGGGGCAGAAGATTGAAAGACATCAGACACTTACAGGGAGAAACTGAATTGTTTTGCATCAGGGTGAGAGCTGAGTGGCAGCTTTCTCCTAGACAGAAGGGTTGGCAAAGTCTACTGTTAATTTTCTGAGCCTTCCCCCTACAGAGCCACAGAGCCCCAGAGCCAGTAGGCAGGCGCAATATCTGAGACTCCATCAACCTGGCTCACAGTGTTTGCTCCACCCTGGTGATTCCCTGAGTCTCTGCCCCACCTGGCTTTTGGGCCCACCTAAGCAGTTTCTAGTGGCTTTTCTATATGAATAGTTTGTCTTGACCCATGCTTCAGATTTTCATAAATTTCCTCAAATAAGCCACATATGGCTTCAGCAAGTCTCGTACCTGTTGCCTCTGGCCTGGCAGTAGCAGCAACTGGCCTTGGTTCACAGCTTGTCCTCACCTGAGAACCCCCAACCCTAGCAAAAATAGCAGACTTCTGCAGATCACTTTGTAGCTTATGTTGTGTGGCCCTGGACATGCCAATAGCAAAAAGGCTCAACCACAACAGAAGGGTGAACACAGCCCACACAAAGGTAGAGGTAGCAGCTCTGCGTAATACATAGGAACAAACACAGGGAGTCCGCCAAAATGAGAAGACAAAGAAACATGGCCCGAATGAAAGAACAGATCAAAACTCCAAAACAGAACTAAACAAAATGGAAATAATCAACTGACCAAATGCAGAGTTCAAAACACTGGTTATAAGGATGCTCAAGGACCTTAGTGAGAACCTCAACAGCAGAAAAAAGATCCAGTCAGAAACAAAGTCTACACTAACTGAAATAAAGAACAGTTTACAGGGAATCAAAAGCAGAGTAGATGAAACCCAGAATCATATCAATGATTTACAATATAGGGAAGCAAAAAACACCCAATCAGAACAGCAAGAAGAAAAAAAGAATCCAAAAAAATGAGGATAATGTAAGGAGCCTCTGAGATAGCTTCAAGCATACTAATGGTCATATCACAGGGGTGCCAGAAGGAAGAGAGAGAGCAAGAAATTGGAAACCTATTTGAAAAAGTAATAATAGAAATCTTCCCTAACTTGGTGAAGAAAATAGACATACAAGTCCAGGAAGAACATAAAGTCTCAAACAAGATGAACCCAAAGAGGCCCACACCAAGACACATCATAATTAAAATGCCAAAGTTAAAGACAAAGAGAGAATCTTAAAAACAAGAGAAAAGCAACTAGTTACCTACAAAGGAACTCCTGTAAGACTATTAGCTGATTCCTCAAAAGAAACTTTGCAGGCGAGAAGGGATTGACAAGAAATATTGAGTGATAAAAAGTAAGGACCTACAACCAAGGTTACCCAGCAAAGCTATCATTTAGAATTGAAGGACCAATAAAGAGCTTCCAAGACAAGAAAAAAAACTAAAGGAGTTCACCACCACAAAACCAGTATTATATGAAATTTTAAAGGTTTTCCTTAAAAAGAAGATAAAAATATGAACAATAAAATGGCAGTAAGTACCTATCTATCAACAATTGATTCCAAAAAACAAAATAAACAAGCAGAGGAGAAACAGGATCATAGATACAGAGACGATTTTGATGACTGTCAGATGGGAGGATGGTTGGGAGTGAGCAAAAGAGATGAGGGGGTTAAGAAGTAGTAATTGATAGTTACAGAGTATTCATTTGTATGTAAAGTATAGCATTGGGAATAGAGTAGCCAATGAACATATATGCATGACCCATGAACGTCAACAGTAGTGTGGGGATTGCCTCAGTGGGTGACTTGGCAGAGGGGAGCAAAGGTGGAAAATTGGGGACAACTGTAATAGCAAAACCATAAAATATAATGTCAAAAATTTAAAAAAGCAAGCTAAACTAAAACTAATAAATTTAGAGTAACAATGCTTCATTTTTATATAAATGATATGGTAATGCTTATTTAAAATGTTTTATTTTAAAAACCATATTATAAAATTTACTATGAAAAGTTATGCAGGATTTATATTTTAAATTTTTATATTTTAGATCTTGTTATAAAGTTTTGATTCCACATCTGGTGATTAGAAGTGACTTTGAAGAGGTGAAGTCCATTGCTAATCTGATTCAAGAGGACTGGAAACGTCTTCTAATAGACTGCTTTCCAAAGATTCTTGTAAATATTCTTCCTTACTTTGCCTGTGAGGTGACAGGAGACACTGGGATGGCACAGCAAAGAGAGAACGCTTCCAAAGTCTATGATATGCTTAAAGATGAAAACTTACTAGGTAAACAGGTATGGCTTCAACTTTAACCTCCATTTTTTCCCTAATTTATCTGAACTATAACTTTAAAATATAAGGCTCTTTTTTCATTTATACAGTTAGGTTGACTATGTGATAATCACTGTCTAGTACAGACCATTAATATTTTGTTTTTATACAGTGTTGTCTCCTGATTGGCTTTTAAATGTTTTTAATCAAAAATTTTTTAAAGATCTCTTGAATAATTTTATTTTTTTTTATTTTTTAAAATTTATTTTAATTGGCAGTAATAATAAGTGCAGGTTAAATTCAAGCAATAGTGAAAAATGTATAGAGAATCTTCCCTATTTCCTCTTCATTCTCATTAAACCCTTTACTTTTCAAGGAAAAAAAAAGTCCCAAATTTCCATACCCTATTCTTTTTTCTATGACTACCTTCTAACATACGGTATAATTTACCCAGGAATTATGTTCATTATTTTTTATCAGTCATTTCTCCTATAACTTATATGAAGATAGTATTTTCTTTTTTCTTTCTTGCTGATGTGTCCCTATCACTTAGTATATATTGAGTATTCATTATTTGATGAATGATGGAGTCAAGGAAAAAGAGTCTTACAATTTTTGTTTTATAGTAATTTACATAAATTATTTGAGGCAACTTATATTAAATCACATATATAGTCTTTTTTATTAAGTTTTTAAAAATTCTATTTATTTTCAGAGAGTGGGGAAGGGAGGGAGGAAAAAAGGATAGAAACATTGACATGAGAGAGAACATCAGTCTGTTGCCTCTCATATGCATCCCAAATGTGGACTGAACCTGCAGCCCAGGAAAGAACCAGGACCAGAAATCAAACTGGTGACCTTTTGCTCTGTGGAATGTCACCCAGCCAATTGAACCACACTGGTCAGGGCCATATGTAATCATTTTTTAAGATCAAAGAGGACTGGTCAGTTTAATATTTTTTTAAATGTAAATAAGGATGATTGACCAAATTTTGTTAACATAAAACTAGAATTGGTTGAACTTTGAGAGCATCCTTTTTTGGTTCCCCAGTTATCTATAGTGAACCACGAAATGTCACAGCAAGTCTTTCAGTTGCCAAGGTGGACCATTGCCAGTGAGAGCTGGTTGTAAGTCTGTAGTCGGGAGGCAAATGGTAGCCAGAGGAGTTCCTTTCCCAAAAGATATTTGCAGCAGAATGTTGACAAACCAAAGGTAATAGAATTTATGAGAGACACACTCTTTGTACTGTCTCCCTCCTAATCTCCTAGCCATAGACTTTTGAGCAGGCCTAGTCTTACATACTTTTTTATGTATTAAGTCAAAAAAATAGCAATTTTAAGAGTCACAGTCTAGGAAGAAATGGGATTGTATTAAACTTTGGTTTCTTGGCTTCTTGGTTAAAGAAATATATTGTTATTGGTAGTCTCTATCATGCAGTTTTCATGAGTTAATTTTTTTTGTCTAATATGTACTTTATCTGAATGAGTCTTCTAGATTTCTTGTTGGTGGTTGTAATGTCACAGGTAGGCACAGATAGCCAGGTTCTTGGTGATCGCAGACAAAAAATTGAACCGAACACACAGAATTTATAGCAGAAAGTGAGAGAAAGCAGATTTATTAACCCACACAGAACATGGGAGCAGGCCAGCTCGGAGCAGAGCATAGTGGAGCAGAGCCTAACAGCAGCAGCCCTGAACTCAGGAGCTAAAGGGCTTTTATTCCTCTAGGGTGGGTGTCCCACAATGCTAATTTATTATAATGATATAATGAAGCAGGGGTCAGGTAGCATCTTCTGCACAGGTGCATTCCTGATTTGGTAGGATTCAGTGCTTTTCCAGAAAGCAGGAACTATCAGTCTTAGAACAGGGTCTCTGCCCTTTATCCATGTTCTTTATCTTAGCCCTGGGGCACCGCTGGAGTTTTCTCCTTCCTATCTCCTGCCTTAGTAAGTGTTGGTACAACTGTTATCAGCCTTTGAGTCTTCTAAACTGTTACTTGTTAAATGCTTAAAATTTTTACAGTTAGAAGATTGTAGAGCTATGCCTAACTATCTGAAACAAGTATATGTACTATAGCTAAAATTACAGATCTGACTTAGTCATATGAAATCAGTGAAGTTGATCGTGATCTTATGTGCAAGGAAACTTGTTAATTTTTCCTCTGATATAATTAGAGTTTGCTGATTTGTAATTATGTATTCCAGATATACTTTTAAATGAGGCTGGAATTTTATAAGGGCTGCAGCCTTGGAAATGATGTTTGAATAACTGATATGTAAGCCTGAGGGAATGGCTAGGATTTTTACATTAGGCTTTGTGTCACATTAAAAAATATTTCTGTTACGAGGAAGTGTTTCCAAGTCTCTTGTGCATTAAGTAAATCAGCCATTTGCATTTTAGTTTAAAGCACTGCAATTCTTTATTTGTAGAGTTAATAAATTCACCTTTAAGACTCACAT
The DNA here is from genome assembly GCF_021234165.1 of Pteronotus mesoamericanus. NCBI lineage: Eukaryota > Metazoa > Chordata > Mammalia > Chiroptera > Mormoopidae > Pteronotus > Pteronotus mesoamericanus. The sequence goes on from NW_026555313.1 coordinate 12,736,437, forward strand.
AGTTTTCATTCATTTGTCTGAAGTGTAATGTAACAAAACCATTCTTTATATTTAGAGAATTTATGCTCTTTGTGAAGCTACTTGTACCAGGAAATGATTGACAAAAAGTCTGCTCTTGTTGGATTTTAAAGAATATTGTTTACTTATTTTTAGAGACGGGGGAAGAGAGGGAGAGAGAGAGGGAGAAACGTCGATGTGAGAGAGAAACATCAATCGGTTGCCTCTTGCATGCTCCCAACCGGGGACCTGGCCTGCAACCCAGGCATGTGCCCTGACTAGGAATCGAAGTGGCGACCTTTCCATTTGCAGGATGACGCCCAACCCACTGAGCCACACTAGTCAGGTCTCCTGTTGGATTTTAGCGTACTGTTGATGACAGGGTGTAGATAGCAGTTAGCTTCAGAATTTGGGATATCCACCAAAGGAGAAGTCATGCAGGGATATCAACCAGGGAGAGAAATGGAGGGAACAAAACAATGATTATTGCTGGGCACTGAGAATTTTTCTAGGAAAGTTTTGTGAGTGAAATAGCATTCCCAAATAACAGTGAAATACAGATTGAGGAGAAGTACAGATCAGTGGGGAATTTGGATGGCAGGGAAATGATTAGGCTGAGAAATCTCATGTTAGACCTGAAGTCTTCATCAGTGAAAATGGTTCTTTAAAATTAAGTGGTCATATTAAGGGAGTCTTATTTGGTATGATTTCTTTAATTTCCTCTCAGTTTATACGTCAGTTGCATAGCAGAAAAAAAAGGAGTTAGATGTATGTCTTGCAGATCTTAGATCTTTAGTCATCCATTTCTTTTTGTTGATACTGCATAGTTTTGGAAATGAAACTATAATGTGAACCCCTTGAGCTGACATAAACACTTAAATATATGTTTATTTTATATCCTCACAGATTGATCATTTATTCATTACTAATTTACCAGAGATTGTGGTGGAGTTATTGATGACATTACATGAACCTGCAACTACTGGTGGAAGCCAAAGCACTGACCTATATGACTTTTCAGGGTATGAGTGTTTTAAACTTAGATAATTAGCTGCAATTTCAGGAGTTTATTGACAAGTACATTGGTTGGCACTTTTAAATGTCTGTTTAAATTGTTTCTTTAAAAATAACTTCCTTTGAATTGAAGTAATTACCTATTTGCTTCTACTGTAGGCTCTTCCACAGTAACTGCTCTTTCTAATTTACCATCTTGTTTCCAAATTCAAGACCTTTTTCCCTAGTCTCTCTAGTTTTTGAGCATTGTACCATTGGTTGTCTGTTAAAATTTTCTTAATGATACATTATTCTGTGTTCTCTTCTCCTTAGCTATGATTTGCATGTCTAGATCACCTTTCCTTTATCATCCTCTTTATCAGAATATTCTGTACTACAATTTAACTTGGACACATAAACCCTCTTGTTTGACATAAACGTTAGCTATTTTCCAAGCTTGATTATAAACTTCTTGAAAGCACCCTTTTTTTTTTAAATGCCCTACAATGCTAGGCATATGAAATAGTAATATCTACTGAAATACTTTTTTATATATCTAATTTCATTTGATATGTTTGACCACTGTCTTAGAATATTATTGTATTTACAGTACTAACATAGAGCTTTATTTAATACCTGAAGTGGAGTGACACTGAGACTCCTCTGTAGAATTACCATTAACTACATAAAAGAATTTTTAAGCAAATCACTTAAAAACTAAGTCCTAGAAGATAAAAGTATTTAGATACTCTGGTTGATGTATGTAGGCATATATATATATTATATATATATATTATATATATATATATCATTTTATTGAAAGCCTAGTTTTTCAGTAGAGAAATAACTTTTAAATTTGAGGTTACTATAACCTAAATTTTTATTCTGGAATTTTTCTTGAGTTTCAATCAAATGTTTTTTCTTGATAATTATGTTCTGAATATGATAATATTTTTTTCTGTAACTCTTAGGGATTTGGATCCTGCTCCTAATCCACCTCATTTTCCATCGCATGTGATTAAAGCAACATTTGCATATATCAGCAATTGCCATAAAACCAAATTTAAAAGCATTTTAGAAATTCTTTCTAAAAGCCCTGTAAGTATATAATACATATTATATACTAGTATAACAAACTGAGAAGAGCATTTCTACTTTTTCAGCTAGAATATCTGTGTGTGCACCTGGTAAAGAGAAAAAAGTAAATGAATAGAAAATTCACCTTAATAAATAAAAAAGAAAAATACTTATTTACAGGTCTATATCTTGGTATTGTATTTGTCAGTATTGATTCATATGAAGGGGCGTTACATATGAGAGCTGATTTTTCTTTTTTTAATTTTATTTATTTTAGACAGGGGAAGAGGGGGAGAAAGAGAGGGACAGAAACATTAGTGTGTGGTTGCCTCCCATGCACCCCCTACTGGGGACCTAACCTGGTTCGCAACCCAGGCATGTGCCCTGACTGGGTATTGAACCAGAAACCCTTTGGGTCACAGGCTGGTGCTCAATCCACTGAACCACACCAGCCAGGGCTGGGGGCTGAATTATTTTGTGACACTTCAGTCATATATTGGCTCATGAAAATACATTTTTTCATATGCTATTATAGTTTGTGAAAGTTAAGTAAGTTGATAGTAATTTTTTATGTTTAAGATAGTTATTTTTTAAGGTAATATTTTGCATTTGATACAGACCCAGATAAATTATATAATTTATTTTGAACACAAAATGTATTTATTATATCTGAGTGTATGTGATTTGACAAGTTTTGACTAAAATGTATCTTTATTTTATAGGATTCCTATCAGAAAATTCTTCTAGCTATATGTGAGCAAGCTGCTGAGACAAATAATGTTTATAAAAAGCACAGAATTCTTAAAATATATCACCTGTTTGTTAGTTTATTACTGAAAGAGATCAAAACTGGCTTAGGAGGAGCTTGGGCCTTTGTTCTTCGAGATGTTATTTATAGTTTGATTCACTATATCAACAAAAGGTAAATAATATATTTAGAATAAGATAAAAGTATTTTTCTATCCTGTTACCTTAATTGGACATTCATATCCTTCTAAGAGGTGGAAGCCAGTGTTGTTTCTTGAATTTATATCTACCTATTATTTTTTAAACTGTATTACCACTAATCCAAGTCTAGAAATCTTAACTAGTAAGGGTCTTTCAACATTTAAAAACACATATTGTAATTTCAGATGGCATTAAATATATGTTATTGTAGCAGTTCTGGTCACCAAGTCGAATGCATGTGTGGGGTGGTGTTTCACACATCCAAGGAAATCTCCAGACCTAGCTGGGTGTCCTACAGTTCAATTCAATTTTGATGAGATGGTGTCAAATCCCAGAGATCAAAGGCTCTCAATTTTGCAGGATCTCTCCCCACCCCAAACCAATCAGATACCAGTGGCAAGACCAGGTTTTCATCTGTGCTTCTAAATAACTGGCTCTAGATTACAAGTTGTAATGATCCCCACCTTCTTTTTTTTTTTTTTTAAGTTTATTTTTATTGTTTATACTATTATAGTTGTCCCAATTTTCCCCCTTTGCCCACCTCCCCCCAGCCCTTGCTGCCCTCTGTCCCAGCCTTTCTTCAGGCCATCACCACACTGTTGTCCCTGTCCATAGGTCACACATATATGTTCATTGGCTAATCCCTTCATGTTCTTCCATTCAGTATGCCCCCAACACCCTCCCCTCTGACAGTTGTCAGTCTGCTCCATGTGTGTATGTCTCTATTTGTATTTTGTTAGTTTATTTTGTTCATTGAATTTCACATATACATGAGATCATATATTATTTGAATTTCACTGATTCATTTATTTCACTTAGCATAATAATCTCCAGGTCCATCCATGCTGTCGCAAAAGGTTAAGAGTTCCTTCTATTTTATAGGCATTTGGTATTCCACTGTGTAAATGTACCACAGCATTTTTATCCACTCATCTGCTGATGAGCACATGGGCTGTTTCTGTATCTTGGTTATTGCAAATAATGCTACGATGACCATAGTGGTGCACATATTCTTTCAGATGGTGTTTTTTGGGATTCTTAAGATATATTCCAAGAGGTGGGACTGCTGGGTCAAAAGGCAGTTCCTTTTTCTTTGGTTTTTTTTTTAAAGATTTTATTTATTTTTAGAGAGAGGAGAAGGGAAGCAGAACAAAGGCAGAGAGAAAAAAAGGAATAAAAAAGGGAGAGAAACATCAATCAGTTGCTTCCCACAACTGGGCCTGCAGCCCAGGCATGTGCCCAGACCAGGGATTGAACCGGCAGCCTTCTCTTTTGCAGGCCAGCACTCAACCCACAGAACAACCCCAGTGGGGGCAGCAGTTCCATTTTTATTTTTTTGAGGAAACTCCATAATGTTTTTCACAGTGGCTTCACCCACCACTCTTTGCAGTCACACCAACAGTGCATTAGAGTTCCCATTTTTCCACAGCCAGTACTTGTTTGTTGCTTATTGATGGTAGCATTCTGGAAGCTGTGGGGAGGTATCTCACTGTGTTTAATTTGCATCTATCTGGTGATAAGGGACATTGAGCATTTTTTAATATGTCTGTTGGCCATCTGTATGTCCTCTTTGGAGAGGTGTCCGTTCAGGTCCTTTGCCCATTATTTAATTGGATTGTTTATCTTCCTGCTGTTAAGATGTATCATTTTTATATATTTTGGAAGTTAAACTCTTATCAGATGTATCATTGGCAAATATGTTTTCCCATACAATGGGTACCGTTTTCTTTTTTGTTGATAGGTTTTCTTTCATTCTTTTTTTTTTAAATTTTTGTCTTATTTCTCTGGCTAGAAGTTTAGTATAATATTGAATAGCAGTGTGAAAATGGACATCCTTGTGTTTTTCCTGATCTTAATGGAAAAGCTTTGTCTTTCAACATTGATTATGTTGTTATTTATGGGTTTTCCATAGGTTACCTCTATTTTATTGAGGAAGTTTCTGTTCATTCATGTGTTTCTCAGGATTTTTTATGATGAAAGGGTGTTAAATTTTTTTCAAATGTCTTTTCTGTGTTGGGATAACCAAGTAGTATTTTCTTTCATTCTATTAATAGGTATTGCATGTATCAGTTTTCTTATATTGACCTCTTGCAGTCCTGGGATAAATTCTACCTGCTCATGGTATCATTTATATGCTTCAGATTCAGATTGTTAATGTTTTCTTTAAGTTTTCCATCTATATTCATAAAGGGTATTAGATATTACAATTTTGCTGTGCTATCTTGATCTGACCTTGGTATCAGGCTAATACTGGCCTCATCAAATGAGTTAGGAAGAGTGCCCTTCTATTCTGTATTGGAAGAGTTTGAGAAATGATGAAGTTAATTCTTCTTAAGTGTTTGTTGGTGGGCTTTAACCAAGTCTTTTTTCTTTAAATGTGTTTATTGCTACATATTTTTTTGTCTTCTTTTTCTTTTTTTATTTAAAAGATTGTTTTTTATTGTTTATATTTTTTTAAGTTTATAAATCATGTTTATTCTATTACAGGTGTCTCTATTTTTCCCCCTTTACCCTCCTACACTGATCCCACCACCACCCCCCACTCCCACAGTCAGTTCCCACTCTGTTGTCCATGTCCATGGGTCATTCATACATGTTCTTTGTCTAGTCCCTTCCCCTTCTTTCCACCATTGTCCTCTTTCCCCATCCCCTCTGGTCACTTTCAGTCTGTTCCATGTTTCCATGCCTGTGGTTTATTTTGTTCGTTACTTTATTTTGTTGAATAGAGTCCACTAATAGGTGAGATCATATGGTATTTGTCTCTTAGCAACTGGTTTATTTCACTTAGCTTAATATTCTCCAGTTCCATGCATGTTGTCACAAAAGGTATGAGTTCCATCTCTCTATCTCTCTCTCTCTCTCTCTCTCTCTCTTTCTTTCTCTTAACTGCAGATTGATTTTATTTACTTTTTTAAATGTCAAAGTTAATTATAAAATATTAAAAAATTTAAAACCATTATAAAGTCTCAACAATGAAACCAACATGACACCAGCACAGAAATAATCAAGTAGATCATTGAAATATAATGAGCATTCTAGAGACAAATGTATATATCTAACAATGTAATATATGATTAAATTGATATTTCAAAACAATGGGTAAAATAAGGCTTATTCAACAAATAAGGTGCATGGACCACTATTACTTGAAGTAAAACAAATACAGAGCCCTATTTCACACATTATACAAATAATATTCAGGTGAGTTAAAAATCAATATGTAGAATCTAAGGAGTTTTACGAGAAAATATAAAATTATATATTTCTTACACTGAAGTAGAATATTCAAACCCAGAAGTTGTAAAGTAAAATATTGACAGTATGACTATGTTAAACATTTAAGACTATACAGTAATATATGTGTAAAAAGAAGTTAACGGACAAGTAATAGAATAGAAAATATTTGCAGCACATCTAAAAAAGGGTTAATGGGGTGTTGTGTTGGGTTTTGTTCTTTTGTTTTGGTTGTTTTTGTTTTTTAGGGAAAAGATTCTGCAAACATTTAATCAAAAAATATATAAAGAATATGAAAAAGTCATGTAAAACTTTTTAAAAATAATAGAAATAGGCAAGAAATACACAAAAACAGGTTTAGTTTTAACAAATAATAAAGTAACAATTAAAATAATATCTTTGTCACAGTCAGATTAATACGTATTAAAAAATATTGGTAATATCAAGTATTGGCAACTGTGAAAGGAACTGGGTATTCATAGACTTTTTCTTCATTTTCCTAAAGCAGTCCCTTTAGCATATTTTGCAGTGCTAGTTTGGTGGAGGTGTATTCTTCTAGCCTTCTTTTATCTGGGAAACTCCTTATTTGGCCTTCCATTTGAACTGAGAGCCTTGCAGGGTAGAGCAGTCTTGGTTGCAGACTGTTGCTTTTCATTACTTGGAATGTTTCTTGACATTCCCTTCTGGCTTGTAGTGTTTCTGCTGAGAAGTCAGCTGCTAGCCTTGCCAGGTCTCCATTATATGTTACTATCTCTTTCTCCTTTGCTTCCTTTAGGATTCTCTGTTTGCCTTTGATATTTGCCATTTTAATGATGATGTGTCTTGGAGTGGGACTCATTGGTTTCCTCTTGAATGGGATCCTCTGTGCTTCCTGAACTTGTGTGACTTTTTCTCTCCTCCAATTAGGAAAGTTTTCCATCATTACTTTTCCAAACAGGTTCTTTGTCCCATCCTCACCCTCTTCTTCTGATATCCCTATTATGCAGATATTATTGCGTTTCAGGTTGTCCTGCATATCCCTCAATGCCTCTTCATTCTTTTTGAGTCTTTTTTTATTTTCTTGCTCTTTCTGGGAGCTTTTTTCTACCTTGTCTTCCAGCTCACTGATTCAGTCCTCAGCTTCATCTAGCCTGCTTTTGATTCTTTCTACTGCGTTCTTCAACTCAGAAATTGTATTTTTCATTTCCTCTGGTCTCTTATTGGTAGTTTCTATGTCCTTTTTCATGCTGATATAGTTTGCAATAAGTTCCTCATAGTTTTCCTGTAGTTTTTGGTAATTCTCTTTGAGCTCACTGAGCTTGTTGAGCTTCCTTAGAACTGTTGTTTGGAACTCAGTATCTGGTAGTTTACTTGCCTCTATTTCATTTAGTTCTCTTTCTGGGTATTCCTCCCTTCCCTTCGAGTAGGGGTTATTTCTTTTTCTTCCCATACTTTGTGAGACTCTACTTTTTTGCTTCTGCTTCTTAATTTATCTGTCTAGATTTCCTGACTTTGTGGTGTGAACTTCTATGGTAGGAGACCACTGTTTTTACTTTCTGCTCCTGCCTCTGATGATGTCCTATGTCGTCTCTGTCTGACCTTAGGCAGTCTCTTCGAGACTTCCTGGAATCTACTGTTTGTGGCCGTCTCCTTCAGCTGTTAATCTAGTCACTCTTCACTCAGCAGGTCGCCTTAGGCAGCTCAGTGTGGAGTGGAGTCCCTCCTGAGGACAGGGTTATTGGGTCCTCTCACGCTGCTGCATATAGGGGAGGAGTCAGCACTGGGATCCCGCCGGCTACTCTGTCGGTTCTCTCCCAAAGCCTCCATCCCCAGTCTCTCCTCATGTGTCTCCAGACCTCTCTCCGCCCCCTTTAGCCAGGGATCTATGGTCTGTGGCTGCCACTCTGCACTCAGCAGGAGACTTAGCACAGGACAGAGTGGAATCTCACCTGGGGATGGGGCTATTGGGTCCTCCAACATTGGCGCGGCTCAGAGGGGAGTGGTCTCTGCCTGAGCAACATGGCTGGTGCCGGATGGGGGACGAGTCAGCAACGAGATCCCGCGGGGCTACTCTCTCAGTTCTCTCCCCAAAGCTTCCTTCCCCAGTCTCTCCTCAGGTGTATCTAGCCCACTCTGCCCCTGCCTTTGCCTGAGACCAGGGTAAGTGGCTGCAAATAAAAATTTATGTGTTGGCCCTTTAAAAGGCTCTTTGCATCTCCAGCCGCCTGTCTCTGTCTGAGAGCAACCCTGCCGTTTTTGCAGCTGGCTATTTTCTGTGTACTTTTTGGGTTCTGGTGCTGTAGGCTAGAGATCCCCACTTTTAGTTTAGACCCCACTCTTCTCCGGGGATCCAACTGGCCATTTCATTATCCTTCTGGTGCTGCTGCCCGTGGGTGCCCCACCTGCCTTCTCTGGTCTGTACTGCACTCCTTACCTGTGAGATTGCGCTAAAGCCGATTCTTCTGTCTCTGAGATTACAAGGCTCTTCTCTCACTATTGTTCAGTTGTTTGTTCCAGGTGATTTCTCCACAATTTATTTGTTTTTCCAGGTTGTTCCTGGGAGGAGGTCAGTGTGAGTTCCACTCACTCCTCTGCCATCTTGATCAATCTCTGCTACATATTTTTTGTCAGCACTGCTTTTCTTGCATCCCATAAGTTTTGCTACACTGCATTTCATTTTCCTTGGTCTCTATGCTTTTCTGCCATATGTAAGACAGTTGCTTAAAGTCTTTGACAATTCTATTATCTGAACTTTCTCAGGAACTGTTTCAGTCAGTACATTTATTCCTATGAGTGGGCCATACTTTCCTAAATTCTTTTCTAATTTGCTAATGCCTTGTGATTTTCTTTTTGAAAACAGGACATTTTACCATTCTAATGGAACTTTGGAAATCATATTTTCCCTTGCCCAAGGCTCAGCTGTTCTTGTTGTTGTTATTGTTGAAGGCTATAGTAGTCCATTTGTTTCATGAGTCTATTCAACTTTTTACAGAGAATGTGTTTCTTGCTATGTGTGGTCACTGAAGGCTGTTCCTTAACTTATGTTGAGGTAGTGTTTTGACACAGATTCCCTTGAATACTAGGAGCCAGAAAGAAAGAGAGTAAACGTTTTGTAGTCTTTTGCAGATTGGCTGTGTTAGGACTCTCCCTCAACATTTAGCCAGGCTGGCACTGAGCTCAGGGACCCGCCCAGAGTGAAAGTTTATGGCCTCAAAGGTCATTTTTGAGCAGGTATCTCACCCTGGGCATGTGTGTGGTTTTCTATATTCCCCAAATATATGGGTCATTTTTGAGTGCTCCAGTTTCCCAAGGAAGCTCTCTCTCCATCCGTTCCTCCTAGGCATTAGGCAATCTGTTGTATGACTGGACAGTAATCTTTTGCCCCAGGCAGTTGTGGGTTGTTGGCCAGATTAATAGCTTCAAGCAGTGACTGCAGCTTTTGTAGCCCTTGGGTAGCTCTCAGATAGGTTTAGAACAGAAATACACAATAATCTGTGAATAAGGTCTGCTCTGCTTTCTCCATAGCTAAGGTCCAAGGTCCCCCATTGGGAATTGGGGAATGCCGTTTTCATGAGGGGTGGGGCAAGGGGAACTAAAATCACCACAAAGCTTTTCTACATTTTTTAAGTTGTCTTTTTCTTGATTTAGTGTTTGCTTGATTGCTATAAACCTTTGACTGTTTACAGTGTTCTAAGAAAATACTGACAGTTCTTTTTAAAAAAAAATCTACAATTACAACAAATGATTTTTATTTTATACTATTCTTGGAGATCGTTTCATGACAAGCAGCAGAGCTACGTCATTCTTTATTAAACTCTTAAAATTTATATTTCAATTATAGTTGATATACAATATTATTTTCACATAGTAAAATGTAGTGATTAAATATTTATACATCTTACAGTGGTCACCCTGATAAAATCTAGTATCCAACTGACACCATATACAGCTACTACAATACTATTGGTTATATTTTCTACCTTACATCCCCATGACTCTATTTATAATGGCAATCTGTACTTCCTAATTCCTTTCAACTTTTTTACCCATTCTGCTATTCCCCCTTCCATCTGGTAACCATCAATTTATTCTCTGTATTTATGAGTTTATTCCTGCTTGGCAGGTTCATAAAGTGGTACAGCTATTATGCAAACAGTATACTATGGAGGTTCCTCAAAAATTTCAAAATGAACTATCATATGACAAAGTAATTCCACTTCTACATATTTATCTGAAGAAATCCAAAACACTAATTCACAAAGATACATGCACCCCTATGTTCATTGCAGCATTATTTACAATAGTTAAGATATGGAAACAACTTAAGTATCCATTGATAGATGAGTGGATAGAAATGATGTGGTACATAAACACAGACACACACTGGAATGTTACTTAGCCATATTAAAAAAATGAAATCTTGCCCTTTGTGACAACATGGATGAACCTAGAGTGTACCATGTTAAGTGAAATAAGTCAGATTGAGAAATACAAATACAGTATGATTTCACGTATGTGTGGGATCTGAAAAATAAAATAAGTGAAAAAAAAACTGAAAAAAATTCATGATTCTGTTTTTTAATGTCTCCTGTCAGGGAGAATGGAGCTTCCTATTCCACCATTTTGCTGATGCCACTTCTCTTTATTACCTTTAAGGAACTGGATATGAAAGTAACTTTAATGTTAAGCTATATTAGATTTAGAGTTGCTGAATAAAAATGATGTTCAAATGAGTTTATGTCAAAATAGTTTCCTAGAACTTAACTGTTTTTTTCCCTTACATTAGGCCTTCTCGTTTTACGGATGTGTCATTACGTAGCTTCTCCCTTTGTTGTGACCTATTAAGCCAAGTTTGCCGTACAGCAGTAACTTACTGTAAGGATGCTTTAGAAAATCATCTTCATGTTATTGTTGGTACACTTATACCCCTTGTGTTGGATCAGACGGAAGTTCAGGAACAGGTAATTTTATAAATCATTTTCAGAATGATACCTGAAATACACGTATAAAGTATTCTTGGAAGGAATTGAGTGTTGTATGTTTACTTGGTATAATTCATAGTTTTAGTGAAAATGTACGTATGTATTTTAACCCTCACTCAAGGATATATTTATTTTTATTTTTTTAATATTTTATTTGTTTATCTTTAGAGAGAGGGAAAGGGAGGGAGAAAGAGAGGGAGAGAAACATTGAAGTACGATACGTCAAATGGTTGCTTCTTGCATGCTTCTCCAACCAGACCCAGGCATGTGTCCTGACTGGGAATCGAACCAGTAACCTTTTGGTTTGCAGGGCCAGCACTCAGTCCATTGAGCCACACCAGCCAGGGCTATTTATTGAATTGAGAAAGAGAGAGAGACATCAATATGAGAGAAGAACAACAATCTGTTGCTTTTTGTATGCACCCCGACTGGGGATCGAACCCACAGCCTAGGAATGTGCCCTAACTTGGAATCAGACTTGCAAGCTTTTTTATGAAAATGGTTGGAAAAACCTTCTCAATGAATTAATTTTTGTAACCATTTAATCACTGAACACTTCGTAATTTTGATAAATAAATAACCTCACAGTTTCTGTCTTATGCTTAGGTGTAGAGGTAGTGAAAACTATGGATAGCAATTTGCACCACTCTGATGGTGTGTGCGATGTTACTTACATAAAATGTTTCAGTAATATTAGCATATTTTATACCTCAGTGCTCATCCGGTAGAAGCATTCAACTGTTCGTTGAATTATTTGAAAGCATGGAAACAGTAATAGCTGACTACCTTAGAAGTAACTGGCATATTTTATCTGAATTAGGTTAGCAGAGATGTTATCATTTATTACAATGGGTTTGGTTATATTACTTTATAATTAAGTCATTTACTTTATGTTTGTTTTTGATTTTGTTTAGGTATTGGACTTGTTGAAATACTTGGTGATAGATAACAAGGATAATGAAAACCTCTATATCACAATTAAACTTTTAGATCCTTTTCCTGATCATGTTGTCTTTAAGGATCTGCGTATTACTCAGCAGAAAATCAAATACAGTAGAGGACCCTTTTCACTCATGGAGGTAATAATCTAATATCTTACTATGTTATATTAGAAATGCTAGAGAGTAGTACCTTTTGAAATTCTCTAATGCTCTGAATATGAAAACCTGAAAGTTTTTTAAAAAATTATGATGAAAAGATAGCATGAGATCAACCCTCTTAAATAAAAAACTGAATCTTAATATATCTTGCAGTGCAGTAAAAGTATAAATATTAGTTTCTTGGTAAATATTTGAGTTAAAATATTGAAAAGATGTAATATAATATATGCTTGATTTTCATATGCATAACGTCCATTAATATCTCAAAATTACTATCTGATTCTTTCAGGGACAGTTTTAATGTTTGAGTTAAAGATATTTAACCTTTTAAAGAGTTTTTCAAGTTTTAGTTCTTTTAACCTTTATAAACTTCAAAATTATGTTCAGGTATACTTTTTCCCCATAAATCTTATAATTTAAAAGTTATAATTTGTATATTGCTAAGTATAAATATGAAAATATAGATAAGTATATTAAGATTTAAAACTAGTGTTGTAGTTCTAAATAAGTAGGAATTTAAGCTTTTCTCTGTAATTATGCTACAACATTCTTAAAATATAACTACCATATTTTGCCATGCATAACGTGCATTGTTTTACCCAAATTTTTGAAGGAAAAATAAGGATATGCTTTATACATGGGTAGTACTAATTCCATATCTATATAAATTTTTTAATTCTTTTATTTATGCTTATGCATTAAATGTGTAACTCTAGAAAGCAATAACAATACCTGTATGCAAAATAATATCCTGGAAAATGATAATCAGTTTTGTTTCTAAATTTAAATAAATAAAAAACTGAATTAAGAAGTTTAAAACAAAGATTTTTTTTTTCCTGAAAGTGTAGACCCAAAATACAGGTGCGCATTGTGCATGGGAGCACATTATACAAAATTTGCAAAATATGGTATGTTACCATGAGGCAGCCTATTAGACTTTAAATTTAAAACAAGTAGGACTTGAAATGGAAGAAATAATTTACTTTTAAGTTGTTTGGTAGTAATAATGAGATGAGCCAGTGTCTGTAAAAGGCACTTAGTAATTTTTTCAAAGTTTTATTTCACAGACTTAAGCAGTACACGTGAAAAGCAATTTCATTTTAAATTTTATATTTTAGGAAATTAACCATTTTCTCTCAGTAAGTGTTTATGATGCACTTCCATTGACAAGGCTTGAAGGATTGAAGGATCTTCGGAGACAACTACAACAACACAAAGATCAGATGATGGAGCTTATGAGAACATCTCAGGGTACTTTTATGTTGTTTTATTTCATTTATTTTATTTTGGCTTTTTATTATTATATTTAATTGATTATGCTATTACAGTTGTCCCAAATTATTCCCCTTTGTCTCCCTCCACCCAGCTCCACTCACTGCCTCAGGCAATCCCCACAACATTGTTCATGTCCATGAGTCATGTGTTTAGTTCTTTGGTTACTCCATTTCCTATACTGTACTTTACATCCATGTGGCTATTCTGTAACTGCCAGTATGTACTTCTTGATCCCCTTACCTCTTCCTCCATACCCCCACAACCCCCCTCCCTTCTGGCATCATAAAAAATGCTCTCCACATCCATGATTCTGACTCTGTTCTTGTTTCCTTAGTTTATTTTTTAGATTCAGTTGTTGATAGACATATATTTATTTCCATTTTATTGTTCCTACTTTTGATCTTCTTCTTCTTAATTAAGTCTCTTTAACATTTCATATAATGATGGTTTGGTGATGATGAACTCTTAGTTTTTTCTTGTCTGGGAAGCTCTTTGTCTGCCCTTTGATTTCTAAATGATAGCTTTTCTGGGTAGAACAATCTTGGCTATAGGTCTCTGCTCTTCATGACTTTGAATATTTCTTACCAGTGCCTTCTAGCCTGCAAAGTCTCGTTTGAGAAATCAGCTGGAAGCTGTATGGGAACTCCCCTGTAGCTAACTAACTGCCTTTCTCTTGCTTCTTTTAAGATTTTGTCTTCATCTTTAAGCTTCAGTATTTTAATTGTTATATGTCTTGGTGTGGGCCTTTTTGCATCCATCTTGTTTGGGATTCTCTGTGCTTCCTGGACTTGCATGTCTATTTCTTCTATCAAGTTAAGGAAGCTTTCTTTTATTATTTTTTCAAGTGGATTTCCAATTTCTTGCTCTTTCTCTTCTTCTGCTACCCTTATGATATGAACGTTGGAATGCTTGAAGTTGTCTCAAAGGCTCCTTACACTATCCTCGTTTTTTTGGATTTCTTTTTTCTTCTTCTAGTTCTCATTGGTTTCTTTTTTCTTCCTTATGTTCCAGTTCATTGATAGATTTTCGGCTTTGTCCACCCTACTGTTGTTTTACGTAAATTGTTTTTTATTTCAATTATTGTATCTTTTATTTCTAGCTGGATCTTTTTTATACCATTGAGGTCCTCACTAAATACCTTGCGCATCCTTATAACCAGTGTTTTGAATTCTGCATCTAATACATGCTTACCTCCCTTTTGTTTAGTTCTTTTTCTGGATTTTTGATCTGTTCTTTTGTTTGGGCCATATTGTTTTGTCTCTTTATTTTGGCAGCCTCCTTGTGTTTGTTTCTATGTATTAGGAAAAGCTTCTATGACTTTCTTTCTTGGTAGTGTGACTTACTGTAATAGGTGTCCTGTAGGGTCCAGTGGCACAACCTCCCCTGTCACCCAGGCTGGGTGCTTGAGATGTGCCCTTCATGTGGGCTGGGTATACCCTCCTCTTGAACTTGAGCCTTGGTTGCTCTTGGCAGGTCAATGGGAGGTATTTACCCAGGCCAGTTAGGTGCAAGGACTGACTGGGACTGCTGACCACTAACCTCTACCTTCCATGGAGGATAAGCTATACAGGGGCAGGGTGGTGGTGCTCTGATGTGGTTTTTAGATGTCCACTGGGTGCGCAGGCTCTGCTCTCCTGGGTGATTTGGGACAAGGTCATCCTCTACCTCTGTTCTGCCCACAGCCACTCTGCATGAGCTGTAAAGCGTTCTGAGGTGGCTGCTACTTGTGGTGGACTGGAAAAACCCAAGCAAAGCCAAGCTGTGAATCTGGGCTGGCTGCTGCTAGGGTCAGGCCTGGGACCACTTAGCAAGAGGTATGGGGATTAGGGACTTACTGAGGCCAGCTCTTGCTTGTTTAATAGGATTTAGGAACTTGTGAAGCATGAGCCAAGACCAGCCATTCATATGGAGAAGTCACTGTTAACAGCTTGGATGGGCTTAAGGTGGGTGGGATAGAGTTTCAGGGGGTATCCAGAGTGGGCATACAGTTTTAGCCAGGTTGATAGCATCTCATATATGGCACCTATCTGCTGTCTCTGTGGCTCTGTCAGGGGAGGGTTCAGAAAAGGGACAATGGCCTCTGCCTGCCTTTCTGCCCAGAAGAAAGCTGTACCCCAGCTCTCACCTTGATATCGGACACTTCAGTTACTCCTTGGGGTAGCAGCTTGGAAGCCAGTGGTGCCTTTCAAGCTGCTACCCCTGTGCTGGAACTCAGAGGGAGTGAGTCTGAGTGAATCCGTTTGTGGGTTCTTTAAGGGGAACTGCTTGGGACTCCAGAATTTTTTCTAGTGACTCAATCCCTGCTGGGTTTTGCCACCAGAGGTTATGGGGAGCTATTTTCCTGGCATTTGAATACTGTCAGGTTTGGTGTGGGGTTGGGAGAGAAAAGATCTCTCTCCCAAATTTTTATCCACCACACGTGGATGTGGGACCAACCCGTCCTGTGTGTCTGCCCCTCCTTCCATTCAGGATGGATTTGGCTTCTTTAATTCTGTAGTTATCAGACTTGTATTCAACTCGATTTCTGATGGTTCTGAGTGATGGTTATTCCATATTTTAGATGTAATTTTGATGCGGTTGTGCAAGAAGGCAAGCCATGTTTACCTATGCCACCATCTTTTTTTTTTTCCCTCGTTACCTTTTAGTCCCCTTTCATCCTCATTCCTCCAGCAGTCACCACACTGTTGTCCATATCCATGAGTCCTTTTGCTTTATGCACAATCCCTCCACCTCCTAAACTTCTCCCTCCACTAGCTGTCATCTGTTCTCCATCTGAGAGTCTGTCTCTGTTTTGCTTGTTTGTTCAGTTTGCTTGTTAGATTCCACAAATGAATGAAATCATGTGGTATTTGTCTTCCTCTGACTGGCTAATTTAACTAGTATAATATCTCCAGGTCCATCCATACTGTTATAAAGGGTAAAATTGTCTTCTTTTTTATACTTCCTAGAATTCCTAGAATTCCAATATGTAAATGTCCCATAGTTGTTTTGTCCACTAATCTGTTGATGTAAACTTGGGCTACTTCCATATCTTGGTGATTGTAAGTAATGCTGCAGTGAACATAGGGGTGCTTGTTCTTTAGAACTAGTGTTTTGGGTTCCTTCGGACATGTTCCCAGAAGTGGGGTTGCTGAGTCGAGAAATATCCACCTTTAATTTTTTAAGGTATCTCCATACCGCTCTCCACAATGGCTTCACCAGTCTGCATTCCCACCAACAGTGCAAAAAGGGTTCCCCTTTCTCCACATCCATGCTAGCTACCACTTGTTGTTTGTTGATTTATTGATGATAGCAATTTTGAGAGGTGTAAGATGGTATCTCATAGTGGTTTTAATTTGCATTTCTCTGATGATTTGTGATGTTGAGCATCTTTTAATATATCTGTTGGCCATTTGTATGGTTAGTTGTTTTTTTGGTGTTTAATTTTGTAAGAACTTTATAAATTTTGGATATTAACCCCTTATAGGATGTATTGGGGAATGTGTTCTTCCATTACGTGGATTGTCTTTATTTTGTGGATAATTTCCTTTGCTGTGCAAAAACTTTTTAGTTTGTTATAGTCCCATTTGTTTACTCTTTCTTTTGTTCCCTTACCTGCAGAGATAGATGTGATAAAAAATTTCTACGTACAATGTCAGAGATTTTGCTGCCTCTGTTTTTTTTCTAGGATTTTTATGGTATCTCGTCCAACACTTTGGATCAAGTCTTTGATTCATTTTGAATTTATTCTTGTTTGTGGTGTAAGAAGGTGGTCTAGTTTCGTTTTTATACACGTATCCGTCCAGTTTTCCCAACACCACTTATTGAATAAACTATCTTTAGGCCATAATATGTGCCTGCTTCCTCTGTTGAATATTAATTGACTATAAAGGTATAGGCTTATTTCTGGGCTCTCTGTTCTGTTCCATTGATTTTTGTGTTTGTTTTTATGCCAGTACAAGGCTGTTTTGATTACTATGGCATGGTGGTATAGTTTGATATTAAGCAGCATGATTCTTTCACCTTTATTCCTCTTTCTCAAGATCACTGTTTCTACATGGGTCCTTTTGTGGTTCTATATAAATGGAAAAAAGATTTGTTTTGGGTTTGTGAAATCCATCACTGGAATCTCGGTAAGTAAGTATTGCAGTGAATCTATAGATAGCTTGGGTAGTTTGGGCATTTTAATGATGTTAATTCTTCCTATCCATGAACACAGTACGTGCTTCAATTTATTTGTATCTTCTTCAGTTTCTTTCTTCAGTGTCTTATAATTTTCTCTGTATAGGTGTTTTATTTATGTCCTTGGTTAGGTTTATTCCTAGGTATTTTATTCTTTTTGATGCAATTGTGAATGGGATTGTTCTCTTAATATCCCTTTCTGTTACTTTTGTTATTTGCATATAAAAATGCAGCTGACTTCTGGATATTACTTTTGTATCCTACTGCTTTGCTAATTCATTTTTCAGATTAGTAGTTTATTGGTGGACTCTTTGAGGTTCTCTGTGTACAGTATTATGTCATCTGCAAATAAAGACAGTTTTACTTCTTCCTTCCCAATTGGATGCCTTTTATTTTTTGGTATTGCTTAATTGCTGTGGCTAGGATGTCCAGTACTATATTGAAGAAGAGAAGTGTGAGTGGACATCCTTGTCTTGCTCCCGATGTTAAGGGGAACGCTTGTAGTTTTTGCCCAGTGAGTATGGTGCTGGTAATGGGTTTGTCATATATGGCCCTTATTATGTTTAGGTATGTTTCCTCTGTTCCCACTTTGCTGCAAGTTTTGATTATAAATGAGTGCTGGATTTTATTAATAGCTTTTTGTGCATCTATTGATATGATTGTGTGACTTTTATCCTTCCTTTTGTTTATGTGGTGAATTAAATTTATTGATTTCCAAATATTTTTACCAGCCTTGCACTCCTGGAATAAATCCCACTTGATAATGGTATATGATCTTTTGATGCATTGCTGTGTTCGGTTTGCTAATATTTTGGTGAGGATTTTAATGTCTACGTTCTTCAGGGATATTGGTGTATAATTTTTTTCTTTGTAGTGTCTTTATCTAATTTGGAATTCGGATAACGCTAACCTTATTAAATGAGCTCAGGAGCCTTCCCTCCTCTTGAATTTTATGAAATAGTTTGAGAAGAAGGGTAGTTCTTCTCAGAATGTGTGGTAAAAATCAGCTGTGAAGTCATCCAGTCCAGGGCTTTTGTTTGTTGAGATTTTTTTGATTACTGCTTCAATTTCATTCGGTGTAATCTGTCTGTTTAGAGTCTCTGATTCTTCCTGATTTATTTTTGGAAGATTGTATGTTTCTAAGAATTTATCCACTTCATCAAAGTTGTCCAGTTTGTTGGCATATAGTTCATAATATTTTCTTACAATCCTTTGTATTTCTTTGGTGTCACTTATTATTTCTCCTTTTTCATTTCTGATTTTATTTATTTGAGCCCTTTCTCTTTTTTTCTTGGTAAGTCTGGTTAAAGGTTTGTCGATCTTGTTTATCTTTTCAGAGAACTAGCTCTTGGATTCATTGATCTTTTATATCATTTTTTAGATTATTTCTTTTATTTCTACTCTAATCTTTATTATGTCCTCCCTTCTACTCACTTTGGGCTTTGTTTTTGTTCTTTTTCAAGTTCCTTTAATTTGAAGTTAGATCATTTATTTGAGCTTTTTCTTATTTTTTGAGATAGGCCTGTAATGCTATGAATTTCCCTCTTAGTATTGCTTTCCCAGTGTTCCCCATATTTGGATTGTTGTGTCCTAATTTTCATTTGTTTCAGGGTATGTTTTGATTTCTTTCTTGATCTTGTTGTTGACCCATTAATTGTTTAATAACATATTTAGCTTCCATGTCTTTTCATGTTTTTCAGTGTGCTTCTTGTGATTGATTTCTGGTTTCATAGCATTGTGGTCAGAGAAGATGCTTCATATGATTTCAGTCTTCTTAAATTTATTGAGATTTGTTTTGTGTCCTAACACGTGGCCTAACCTAGAATACATTCCATGTGCACTTGAAAAGTATGTATGTTCTGCTGGGTGAAATGCTCTGAAGACATCAATTAAATCCATTTTATCAAGTGTGTTCTTTTAGCCTGCTGTCTCCTTGTTGATTTTTTGCCTGGTTGATCTGTCCTTTGAAGTCAGTGGAGTGTTAAAATCCCTGACTATGACTATATTTCTGTTGACCTCTCCCTTTATGTCCATCAGAAGATTTGCTCTACATATTTAGATGCTCATATTTTGGGTATGTAAATGTTTAGTAGGGTTATATTCTCTTGTTAGATTGTTCCCTTTATCATTAAGTCGTGTCCTTTGTCTCTGACCATACCCTTGGTTTTAAAGTCTATTTTGTCAGATACTACTACTCCAGCTTTATTTTCTTTTCCATTTTCATGAACTGTCTTCTACTAACACTTAGTCTGTATGTATCTTTTGATCTGAGATGGGTCTCTTGGAGGCAGCATATATATATAGGTCTTATTTTCTTACCATGCAGCTGCCTTCTGTCTCTTGATCAGAGCATTTAAGCCATTTACATTTAAGATGATTATTGATAGGTGGTTATGTATTTAGTGCCATTTGATTCTTAGATTGGTTTCCTCTGGATTTTTTTTCCTCCCTCATTTTCTTCTTTTCCTTATTCTTAAAGCAAGCTCTTTAACGTTTGTTGCAGTATTGGTTTGGCGTTAACAAACTCCTTTAGTTTTTTTTTGTCTGGGACACTCCTTATTCTCCTTCAATTTCAAATGATAGCCTTGTTGGGTTAAGTAGCCTTGGTTGTGGGTCCTTGCTTTTCATAGGTTCTTGAATATGTTACGTCACTTGCTTCTGGCCTGAAATGTTTCTGTTGATTAATCAGATGCCAGTCTAATTGGTGCTCCCTTGTAGATAACTACCTGCTTTTCTCTTGCTGCTTTTAGGAGTCTCTCCTTGTCTTTAAGCCTTGTCATCTTAATTATGATGTGTCTCTATGTAGGCATCTTTGGGTCCAGCTTGTTTGGGACTTTCTGAGCCTCTGAACTTGTGTGACTTTTTCCTTCGCCCTGTTAGGGAAGTTTTGGTCATTATTTCTTCATATCAGTGTTCGATCTCTTGCTCACTCTGTTCTTCTGGTATTCCCATGATGTGGGTGTTTGTACAGTTCATGTTGTCCAAAATGTTTCTTAAGCTCTCCTTGTTTTTAAAAAATTTTTTTTTCCTTTTGCTGCTCAGCCTGGGTGTTTTTTTCTACCTTGTCTTCCAAAACTCTGATTATATTCTTTACTTCATCTAACCTACTGTTTTGTTTTGTTTTTTCTGCAGTGCATTAATTATTTCAGGTGTTGCATTCTGTATTTCTGACTGGTCCTTTCTTATGGTTTCCATAACTTTTATCATGCTGTTGTGTGTTTATAATCATTACTCTAAACTGTGTGATAAATTGCTCACCTCCATTTCTTCTAGTTCTTCTATAGAATTCACTTGTTCTTAAATTTGGTGATTATTTCTGTCTTCCGATTTTATCTGGTTCTTGTATTTTCTACCTTAGATGTTAAATTAATCAGTTGCTTAACTGATCAGTCATTAATCTAATCAACCTATAATCAGCAGCCTGGCTTAAGCACCACAGGATAGGACAGATTACTCCTGAGATTGGCGATACTGCTTCTCCTCAGGCTGATATGTTAGAGAAGAGTGCTCTGCCTGAGAGAGATGGCTTCTGCGGTATGGAGAATGACTCAGCACAGAGATCCTTGTGGCTCTTTCTTCAATTCTGCCCCCAGAGCCACTAACCTCAGACTTTCCTCAAGCATCTATAGTCACTCTACCTTCCCTTTGCTGGAGCCCAAGGTAAGTGGCTATGAATGAAATTTTGTGTGTTGGTCCTTTAAGAGGCTCTCAGCTTCTCCATCTGTCTCTCCCTGGCAGACAGAAATCCTGCTGCTATTCACAGCTGGATGTTATCTGGGTTCCTTTCCGGCTCTGGTGTTATGGGCTGGGGAGCCCCGCTTGGGGTTTAAACACCACACTTCTCAGGGGGAGCCCCCTTGCTGCTGAAATATCCCTCTGGCACTTCAGCTGCAGCCCTTGGAAGCCTAGCCAGCCCTCTCATGTCTCCTTCACACTCCCTACCTGTCACGTTGTGGTGAAGTGATTTCTTCTGTCTGTGGTTATAAGGCTTCTCTTGCCTTATGCCACCATCTTGACAGGAAGTCAGGGTACTGATTTTAATGACATGTATTATTCCTATCTATTCTTTTTTGAAAGAATCTTTTATAAATTCTTGCTTTTGGTTTAACTGCCATGGACTAAGACTCTCATCATTTAGTTCAGACCCTCATCATTTCTCATCTAACCACAAAAGAGTTTCTAATAGTCTCCTCGAACTACTTCCACTTTATCCATCCTCTACACCTCTGCCAGAATGATTTTTCTAAACCCAAACATGATCATGTTATTCTGTTGCTTAAGGGGGGTTAACTTTCTGCTGCTGAAACATAACAGGAATTCTTTAGAGCCAGGCATACAAGGTCATATGTTTTGGCCTATTGCTCCAACTTCTTATTTCTTTTTTACTTTTTCAACCTTATTTAAATAAAAGAAATTTGTCTCATTTTAAACATCATTTGTGTGTTACATATATTTATATATATATATATATGTGTGTGTGTTTGTTCATTTTTTAAATCCTCACCTGAGGACCTGCTTAGAGGGGAAGGGAAGGAGAAAGAGAGGGAGAGAAACATCAGTGTGAGAGAAGCATTGATCAGTTGATTCTCACATGCACTCCTAGGGATCTGAACCTGCAACCCAGGCATGTGCCACATCCAGGAATGGGACTCACGTCCTTTCGGTTTATGGGAGGATACTCCAACCAACTGAACCACACCGGCCAGGGCTATGTGTGTGTTTATATACATGCATAAGTACACATGTTCTAGCTTTGTTTTACTTAAGAAAACATTTTTATATTAATTTGAGTTTGGTTATACTATTTTACTTGGGGAAAATTTTTTCTACTTGTATTTTGATTTTCATCTTCCAGTGCCCATGATTTCATATTTCTATTTTGTTCTTATTCTAAGTAATTTTTTAAACTAATTTTAGTTTTAACCATCTGAATTTAGTTTTAACCATCTGAATTAAGAGTTTCTATTGCATTTGTTTTGAGATTTACATACATATGAAATATGAACAGTTCTGTTTCATATTATCATTTGTTTGCACATTTTATCATTCTAAATATGCCTATCTGATATAACCACTGGCTTTTTGTAGCTACTTCAATTTGAATGAATTAAAACAATAAAATTTAAAATTTGATTTCTTCATCATATTAGCTCATATCAAGTTCTCAGCAGTAACATGTAGTTAAGTGACTGTCATTGTACAGTGCAGATTACAGAATATTTCTGTCATTACAGAAAATTCCATTTGACAGTGCTGGTATAGACAGAACGCAAGAGGTTAAAAACCAGCCATTCTCCCAAGATTTCTTCTACCCTAGTGTTGAATGATTTTTGTGTTTTCGTTATGGTTTTGCTGAGGTATTAACTTTTCTATACAACTTACGACATTTTTCACTCTCTGTTTGCCAGATGTTCTGATCACTTTTACATGGATTTTTTTAATAAGGAAGTTCAAATACATTTACTTCATTTTATTTTTCATTATTTTATTAAATTTAATGGGGTGACATTGGTTAATAAAATAGGTTATATTTCAAGTGTACAATTCTATGATACATCATTTGTATATTGCATGGTGTGCCCACCACCCAAAGTCAGATCTTCTGTCACCATAACTTGACCCCTCTACCCTTTACTACACCCCCCCACCCCAACACTCATTTCTTCTGGTAACTACAATACTGTTGTCTGTGTCTGAGTTTTTGTTTGTTTGTCTTGTTTGTTCATATGTTGCTTTCAGTTTAATATCCCAATTATCAGTAAAATCTTGTGATTCTTCACTTTTTCTAACTTAGGTCACTTGGCATGATATTCTCAAGGTCCATCCATGGCAGCATTTCATATTTTCTTATGCTAGAGTTATATCCCTTTGTATATCTGTACTACATATTTATCCAGTCATCTAATGAGGGACACTTTGGTTGTTTCCATGTCTCAGTCACTATGAAAATGCTGCAGTGAACGTACATGTATGTATGTGCTTGAGAATGAATGTTTTCAAATTTTTTGAGTGGAAGAGGAATTGCTGGGTCATAAGATAACTCTCCTGATTTTTTGAGGACGCTCCATACTGTTTTCCACAGTGACTGTACCAGTTTACATTCCCACCAGCAGTGAATGATAGTTCCTTTTCCTCCACAGGCTCTCTAATAATTGTTAATACTTCTCTTGTTGATAATAGCCATTCTAACAGCTGTGAAGTGGTATCTCATTGTAGTTTAGATTTGCATTTCTCTAATACCTACTGAAGTTGAGCATCTTTTCATGTATCTCTTGGCCATTTGTATGACTTCGTGGGGGAAGTGTCTGTTTAGGGTTCTCTGCCCATTTTTCAATTGGATTGTTTATGTTTTTGTTGTTGAGTTGGATCAGTTCTTTATATATTTTGGATATTAATCCCTTGTCAGAGCTGTTGTTTGCAGCTGTTTTTTCCCATTCAGTTGGTTACCTTTTTATTTTGTTGATGATTTCTTTTGCTGTGCAGAAGGTATTAGTTTGGTATAACCCCATTCATTTATTTTTTTCTTTTACTTCCCTTGCCTATTGGGGTAAAATTATTAAAATTCTCTCTTAAGACTAAGGTCCATAACTTTAATACCTATCTTTTTTTCCATGTAATTTATTGTTTCAGGTTTTATATTTAGGTAGTTGATTCATTTTGAGTTAATTTACATATATATATAATAGTCTAGTTTCATTCTTTTACATGTGGTTTTCTAATTTTCCCAGCCACATTGATTGAAGAGGCTTTCTTTCCTCCACTGTGTGTTTCAGGCTCCCTTGTTGAAAATTACTTGCCTTTATACATGTGGGTTTATTTTTGGGCTCTCAGTTGTGTTCCATTTGTCTCTGTGTCTGTTTTTTTTTTGCCAGTACAATGATGTTTTGATTATTGTTGCTTTGTAGTATAATTTGAGGTCAGGGAGTATGATACCACCAGCTTTGTTCTTTTTTCTCAGGATTGCATTGGCTATTCAGGGTCTTTTATGGGTCCATACAAATCTGATGATTTTTTTGTTGTTGTTATATTTCCTTTAAAACTGCTTTTGGGATTTTGAATTCGGATTGCATTAAATCTATGTATTGCTTTGAATAATATGGCCATTGTGACTATGTTTATTCTTCCAGTTCATTAACATGAAATATCTTTCCATTTCTTTGTGTCTTCTTCAGTCTCATTTAATGTCTTGTAGTTTTTTGGGTATAGGTCCTTCACATCCTTTGTTAAATTTATTTCTAGGTATTTTATCCTTTTTGTTGTAATTGCAAAAGGATTTTTTTTTCCATTTCTTTTTCTGAAATTTTGCTGTTAATATAAACAAGCATGATGAATTTTTCCCCCCACAAATCTAATGAAGGCCCAGTGGGGTATACATTTAGGAAGATGGTCCGGATTTGGCATTGAAGGCTCCTTCAGATGGAGGCTAGTTCTCAGCTGCCTACTCCATCTTGGGTAAAGCCTCAGGTATTTGTGCAGACTGGTTTACGGGGACAACTTAACAGCAACAGGACAGAGCCTCTCAAGCCAAGACTGGGGTCTGGCCTGGTTATCTGGCTCACTCTCCACTGTGTGGTGCTGCATTTTGCTGATACAAGTTGTAATCTTGTGTAATCTTCTTGGTGAAGACCTTCAGCTGTTGGAGATGTTTCCTCATGATTCTCTTGTGACTGTGTGTGGCACGGGTGCAGATGCCCTGAGAGAGGAGACCCCTTGGGATAGCAGGGGGCCCCTGGACTGCCTGGGGAGGGCTTTGGTCGGCTTCTCTGTAGAGGCTACCTCCTCCTCACACCCAGCCCAGCCCCTTGCTCATGCGGGGCAGTCCAGGTTGCTGACGGTGGTCACAGAACTGTGTGGTTGCAGTGGTCACCCTGCACTGACTCTGACTTTGCTGTCACCAGCCCGAGCAGTTTACCTCCTCCAGCACCTCCTCTTTCTCTCTCGGCCTCTGCAAGTGCTCCTGGTGGCTCACCTACCAGAGCTCCTCTGCTCCAGCTTAAGTCGCTGTTTGATCTCTTCCTTGGTTGCCTTCTTCCACTCCACCTTGCACTGTAGAAGGTCATCAGGTACTTCCACAGCTTTTCCTTGTGGGAGCTGAGCACTAGCTACAGCCCAGTTGTCGCCATCTCCCTCCTTCTTGTTGCCCTCCATAACTGCGAGTCATGCACCAGGTTCCCATTCAACCAATGTGAAGAATGCAGTGGATTTTTGTACATTTTGTATCTTGCAAATTTATTGTATTGGGTTATTGTTTCTAACATTTGTTTTTCTTTGCTGGAATCTTAGGGTTTTCTATATAAAGAATAATGTCATCTACAAAAAGTTACAGTTTTACTTTTTCATTCCCAATTTGAATGTCCTTTATTTTTCTCTTGCCTGATTGCTCTGGCTAGGACTTCCAGTACTGTGTGGAATAATAGTGTGAGAGTGGGCATGCTTGTCTTGGTCCTGATCTTAGAGGAAAAGCTCTCTCTTTTTCCACCATTGAATATAATATTAGCTGAGGGTTTGTCATATATGCCCCATATTGTGTTGAGGTTTTTTTCTTCTATACCCATTTTATTGAGTGTTTTTAATAATAAATGAATGTTGTATCCTGTCAGGCACTTTTTATGCATCTGTTGATATGATCATATAATTTTTATACTGTTAATTTTTATTTTGTTAGTGTGGTGTACACATTGATTTATTTCCATATGTTGAACCGTCCTTGTGCCCCTGGAATGAACCCCACTTGATCAGTGATACATTATCTTTTTAATGTACTGTTGTATTTGATTTGCTGTTATTTTGTTGAGGATTTTTGTGTCTGTATTCATCAGATATACTGGTCTGTAGTTTTCTTTTTTGTGTGTTACCCTTGCCAGGTTTTGATGATTAGTAGCATTATGTTGACCTCATAAAATGTGTTAGAAAGTATTGCCTCTTCTTCAAATTTTTGGAAGATTTTGAGAAGGATAGGTATTCAGCCTTTGAATGTTGGGTAGAATGCACTAGTGAAGCCATCTGGTCCTGGACTTTTAATTTTTGGAGAAGTTTTCCGTGATTGTTTCAATATCCTCACTGCTGATTGGTCTGTTTAGATGTTCCATTTCTTCATGATTCAGTCTAGGAAGGTTATATATTTTTAGGAACTTAACTCATTTCTTCTAGGTTATTGAATTTGGTGTCACATAGTCTTTCATAATATGTATGATTCTTTATATTTCTGTGGTGTATGTGGTAACTTCTCTTTCATTTATGATTTTTGTCTGATTTCTCTTTTTTTCCTTTATTGAGTGTAACCAGAGGTTTGTAAATTTTATTAATCTTTTCAAGGAATCAGCTATTTGTTGCATTTGTTTTTTGCATAGTCTTTTTGTTTTCTATTTCACTGAATTCTGTTCTAGTTTTTATTTTTATTTATATTTTTTTTATCTTTTTCAATCCTCACCTGAGGATAGTCCTATTGATTCTAAAGAAAGAGTAAGGGGAAGAAAAAGAGAGAAACATTGATGTGAGAGAGAAACATTGATCGATTGCCTCCCTTACGTGCCCCAACTGGGGATTGAACCTACAAGCTAGGTATTTGCCCTGGATTCAAATCCATGACCCTTCCGTATACAGGATGACTCTCCAGCAAAATGAGACACCTGGACAGGGCTGCTCTGATTTTTAACATTTCCTTTCTTTTGCTGATTTTGGCTGCTTTTGTGGTTCTATTTTTAGTTCTTTAAGACATACTTTTGGGTGTTTACTTGGGATTTTTCTTGTTTTATGATACAGACTTGTAATGGTATAAACTTCCCTCTTATTACCACTTTTGTTGCAGCCCATGAGTTTTGTATTGTCATTCTCATTTGTTTTTATATATCTTGTGATCTCACCTTTTATTTCTTTTTTTTACCCAGTCATTATTTAGGGGCTTGTTTTTAATCTTCACATATTTTGTTCCACTGCCTTTTGCAGTTGACTTTTAATTTCAAAGCTTTGTGGTCAGAGAATATGCTTGGTATCACTTAATATATTTGAAGTTCTCATGATGTAAAACCTTTTCAAAAAACAATAAAAGTTTTCTAGTTAGATAATTTTATTATGTAAGTATATTGTAAAGAAAAGTATTGTCTCCAATATAGTTTTAATTTTTTCAAAACTTCTCCTAGATAACCCACAAGATGGCATAATGGTGAAGCTAGTTGTCAACTTGCTGCAGTTATCCAAGACGGCATTAAACCACACTGGTGAAAGAGAAGTGTTAGGTAAACTTTTTGGCTGAATGACTATGAGCTATGAGTTTTCGTGTTTCAATGGTCATTTCATAATATTTTCAAAACTAGTAAAAGTTCGTCATTTGGAATACTGGGGAAATGTGAGATGCTAGCTAAGTAGTATTTCTGTTTGGTTCCAGTACCCCTAAGCTGCCCTCCTTTCATATTTTTCTTTCTTAGACACACACACACACACACACACACACACACACACACACACACACAAAACTTAGTCATTTACACATGTGCATAACTGTCAATTTGAAAATGCCATGTAAATAATTTAGGAAAGTGAGATACACTTATTTGTAGCAAAGTGTCAAATAAATTGACTTCTGATATGTATTATAAATGACTGGTATCCAATTTTTTTACATAAAAGAATTAAAAATGAGGGCTTGGACTACTGGATTAAAGTCAAATATTAAAACTGTATTCAAGTTCTTTACTATCACTGTTTGGGAGTAACCTAATGTAAGATAAACAGCCAGTATTTTGCCAAGTGTATATGTTTAGGTTTGATGATCAGAAGAGGGAGAAATGACATTAAAATCAGCTTGAAGTTGTCATGACAGCATGCTTCAAATAAGAAAAATGGGAAGAATAAGACCTGCTTCACAAATCTTACTATCTTTCAATGGAGTCTTTCTTCTCATTGAGAATCTGACATCTAGAGTACTTAAATTTTTGTAAATTTTTTTACTAAAATATATTTTACATCAAGAAAGTGTACAGATCATTAGTTCATAACTTGAAGAATTTTCACAAGCAGAACACCCCTGTATATCTCCCAGCTAGACCAAGACAGATCTATCAGCAGCCTGGAAGTTTTCTTTAACCAAGGAATTTACCCCTTTGTTCACAGTAGTACTGGTTCTGGGAACAAACCGCATGTGCTACAAGAACCTAAGTGGCTTTCTGTGTAGCACAACATCTTTGTACCCTCAGCTAACATCTTAGTGTTAGGAGATTGAAAGTTTTCTCCCTCAAATCAGGAATGAGAAAAAAATCGCTCACTCTTCCCACTGCTATTCAACATTGTATTGGAAGTTTTAGCCAGAGCAATTGGACAAGTCAAGAGATAAAAAGTATTCAAATTGGACAGGAAGAAGTAAAATGATCTCTACAGTGTATATAGTCCTAGAGAATCTGCCAGAAAACTACTATAGTAGAGCAAATGAATGAATTTAGCAAAGGTGCCGGATACAGATTGACACACAAAATTCAGTAGTGTGTCTGTACACCAGTAGTGAACAATCTAAAAAGGAAATTTTATTTCATTTACAATTTAATTTATAATAGCACCTAAGAATTAAATACTTGCAGGTCAATTTAATCAAGGAGATAAGAGACTTGTACACATTCTGTTTGTTAGAAGTGAGTCACTAAGGACAGTCCATACTCGAGAAGAACTAGGCTTCACCTTTTGAAAGGAGGACTATCACATATTTGTGAACCTATTTTAATAAATTCAACCAGTACTAGGAAAGAGCATGAGGGAGCCCTGCAGCATGCTGAAAACATTATCTTCATCTGGGTGGTGATAACACAGATGGGAAGAAAAATTATCTGTGTGTGCATGCATGCATTTGTGTATGTATGAATTTTTGCTGAACTGAGAGTTTAAGGTATGTGGTCCTTATATACATTATACCTAAAACATTTGTGAGTTTTAAAGTCTGTTGATATTCTCATATAGTAGCTATGTTTAAACTTTTTCTTTAATATCTATATTCTGTTACTATTTAACCTAGCCCTTGAATATAAATTTTTAGGGAAAATATTGCCCATATGGATGATAGGTAAAGGAAATCATACAACATTTTGTAGCTTGTTTAGTTTATTCAAAATCTTCAAGAAACAACTCTTCAAGAATGACAAAGTGGCATTTTGTTTTGGAAATTAGGAGATTTTTGTTCTACATATGATCTCAGTTGTTAACTCTACTGAAATGTAATTTCTACATGTAGAGGCTGTTGGCAGCTGCTTGGGAGAAGTGGGTCCTGTAGATTTCTCTATGATAGCTATACAACATAGTAAAGATACATCTTACACCAAGGCCCTTGAGTTATTTGAAGCTAAAGAACTTCAGTGGACCCTCACACTGCTAACCTACCTGAATAATACGCTGGTGGAAGATTGGTGAGTACTTACAGTTTATTTCTGGTAGCATTTACTTTATCTGACATTCAAGGAGAATGGTATTTCACATAAATTAATGTTTCCAGTACCTTTAAAGCCTTATCTTTTAGGTTGCCATATTTATCTTTCAGTCTCAGGTATTTTAATGAAAATTGTTACATTTTTATTAATGCATGAAATTGCTGAAACCCTGTTATGTACCAGGCATTTGATATAGTGATGAATATACTAGGCAAGGTTCATGTGAAAGTCTAGTGAGAGTAGACTAGACAAACAGATAATAAGAAAATTGCCAGGTGGTTCTACATAGATCATTAAGTGTGAAAATGCAAAGTGGGATATTTGGGACATTTGTCAAAATCAGATGTGCCACTCTTTTCAGCTAGATTATTTTGATTCCTTTAAAATAAGTCATAGAACAGAAATTTCACAACTTAAAACAAGCTAATCAGTTATCTTTTACCCATTTATTCTTTGCAAAACAAAATAGCAACAAATATTATAACAGTTTCAGCTTGGTGGTTATAAAATCATGTTTGCTTTCTTTCTTTGCCCCTTTTCTTATCTATCTGTTTATTTATTTTTGGTATATTTGAGCACCTCATCACCATTTTTGGGGGTGTGAGTTGGAAGAATTTTTGCCCACAGCGGGGCATCTAAGGTCAGTAGGTGTTTTGCATCTGTTTTCTTCCAAACCCTCCCTCCTTTTTCTTGGGGAATACATGGCTTACAGTAATGTCTACCTGCCATGTTTTTATTGTTGATTTAATGGTCATGTTTCTATTTTGTTGCTGTTAAAATAAAAAGGCTGGCATGGTTTCATTTCCACATTTTATAATAAAAATTTTCAAATGAACAGCAAAAGTTGATAGAATATTACAATAATACCCATGTACTTACCACCTATATTCAATGCAGGATGGAACCAGGGTATGTTTTTAACATATAGCCAGCAGGACTTACTGATTAATTAGCTATGGAGGAGTAGGAAAATAGAGAGGAATGGAAGGTGAGTCCAAGTTTAGAATTTATGTTACTGTGTGATAGGTTAAGAAGCTTAAAGGAATTGGGCCTTTATTTGATAGCTCATCACCTATTACAGTATCAGCCTTTATGACATTTTTTGTCAACTGTTATATTTCAATGCTCTTGTACTGCAGCCCTCCTTTTCCTAATCTTTTTTCAAAAGAGAAGGTTCTTCAGTGTTTATTTAGAGGTTTTAGATGCCTTACTTAGTAATTCTCAGGTAGCTTTTGGTCACAATAGGTGTGCATTTACTGTGTGTTTAAAATTGTTCTAGAGAATACTTTTATCATTTAGAGTGAAATATCATTCTGCCTTACCCCTAATTATTTGTATTTCTTGGAGAAAATATCAAAATATTATTTTCTCCGGTGAATTAATATTCTCTCATTCTTATTACTCATTTATATTAGTGTTATTTTACTTATTTTTATGAGTTCTTTTAATTTTCAATAGTCATAATATAAACTTTATTGAATGAAAGGAATTGCTATTGCAGTGATGAGTAATTCAGGTTTACTGAAAGGATATTAAAAATCCTTTGATAATTTTGGCTGTGATATAACAGAATTTTATTGATGTAAAATTTCCTAATAGGTACATGTTTTTCCCTAAATTTATATATTTATATATTTACATATAAATATATGTTTATAAAAGATTTATATATTTATGTATTTAGATTTTAATTTTTTATTGGATTTTAACATTCATCAGGATTAATTATGATACACATTATGGGATTTTTAATTCTGTTTTTCAGTGTCAAAGTGAGATCAGCCGCTGTTACCTGTTTGAAAAACATTTTAGCCACAAAGACTGGTCATACTTTCTGGGAGATTTACAAGACAACAACTGATCCCATGCTGGTCTATCTACACCCTTTTAGAACATCAAGGAAAAAGGTCTCTCAAATAATAAATGTTCATTGAATATTTGCTATTCTAGAACAGTTCTTTGACTGTGGGATAGGAATGTCAAGTTGCTTCAGTAGTGTTACACTAACATTTAACCTTTTTTAGAAATAATTCCAACTGTACTTCCTGAATCCAAGGGATTTGTGTTTTTAATAATGGTAATGTGGAAAAGCTGACATGTTGGCAGCCTAGAGAAGTAATGATTGTTTTGGGTAAAGAAGGAGTTCTTAATGAAGACCTTTTTTTCTCACGAGTGAAAAATCCTGACTCTGATCCCATAAAAACCATTACTCTGGGGTGTAGTTATCAGATATTAAAATCAACAAGCAAGTATTTATAGCAAGTTTAAGTATTAACCTCCCTCCAGCAGAATATAAGACGACCTATAGATATCTCCCTTTTTCCATGTTGATATCATAACCAGATTCCACCGAAAGTACTCTGAAAGATATTTAAGACCTCTTGCTTCTCTTTTAGTAGGTAAAAAATAAACAGGGATGTTTATTTTTTAAGTATATTTTATTGATTATGATATTACAGTTGCTCCATTCTTTTTTCTGCCCCATGTCCCCCTCTGCCCACTACCCCCATTCCCATCAGCATTCCCCCCCTCCCTTTAGTTCATGTCTGTGGGTCGTACATATAAATTCTTGGCTTCTCCATTTCCTATGCTATTCTTAACCTCCCCCTGTCTATTTTGTACCTAGCAATTATGTTTCTTATTCCCTGTACCTTTTCTCTCTCCCTCTCCCCGCTGATCTCCCTCCCTGTGATCTCCACTTCTGTGATTCTGTTCCTGTTCTAGTTGTTGGCTTAGTTTGTTTTCGTTTTTCCAGGTTCAGTTGTTGATAGTTGTATGTTTGTTGTCATTTTACTGTTCATAGTTTTGATCTTTTTCTTAGGTAAGTCCCTTTAACATTTTGTATAATAAGGGCTTGGTGATGATGAACTCCTTTAATTTGACCTTATCTGGGAAGCACTTTCTCTGCCCTTTCATTCTAAATGAGAGCTTTGCTGGATAGAGTAATCTTGGACGTAGGTCCTCGCTTTTCACAACTTTGAATACTTCTTTTTTTAATGTCTGGTTTTGGTGTCGTGGTTTTGCTGGCCTCATAAAATTAGATGGAAAAGATTCTCCTTCTTCTGTTTTCTGAAAGATTAGATTACTGGTTTATTACAAAAGGATACAACTCAGAAACAGCCAAATGAAAGAGATGCATAGGGCAAGGCATAGAGAGAGGCATGGAGTTTCCATGCCCTTTCCAGGCACCACCACTCTCTAAATGTTCCTGTTTAATATTTTCTTTTCATAAAGTGCCTGAGAAATGTACTATTGAATTTTTCCAATTTAATGTCAGGGTATATACCCATCGTTGAAATAGCACTTTTAATTTATCATAAATATAATTTTGGTCTTAGTGCAATTAGTGGTAATATAAACTATTAATAAAACTAGTCATGTAACCTATAGAACACTACAGTTACAACATTTTAAAATCTGATTTAATCTTGAACTCAATTCTATGTAATAGATTTGGACTGGATTTGTACATAAAACAGATGAGGCAGAGAGTTTGTAATCTGTATAATTTACTAGTAGTGAGCTGAGAGTAGAACTCATTCTCTGCTATCTAGATCAGTGATTTTTTTTACCAGACCAGTCTGCCTGACATGTAAACTTAAATGTATTTTAAAATTTAAAGGTAGCCCTGGCCTCCAGATTTAGTTTTAACTGTATATAGTTTTATTGGAAAATAGATTTGTTTATGTTTAGGTGTTTGCTTTCTCCATCAGAAAGGTAAAATGTATTCCTGATTACTGTATTTATATTTTCTGATCACTTCTTTTTCAGTTTTTAGAAGTTCCCAGACTTGATAGAGAAAACCCTTTGGAGGGCTTGGATGATACAAGCCTGTGGATTCCTCAAAGTGAAAATCATGACATTTGGATAAAGACACTGACTTGTGCTTTTTTGGATAGTGGAAGCACAAAAAGTGAAATTCTTCA
The DNA here is from genome assembly GCF_021234165.1 of Pteronotus mesoamericanus. Classification (NCBI taxonomy): domain Eukaryota; kingdom Metazoa; phylum Chordata; class Mammalia; order Chiroptera; family Mormoopidae; genus Pteronotus; species Pteronotus mesoamericanus. Next base: position 12,770,516 of record NW_026555313.1, read on the forward strand.
ATTACTAAAGCCGATGTGTGAGGTAAAAATGACTACTTAGTCATGCTTAATCCCTTCCTACCTTAGTTTTTTTTCATTTGCTTTTCCTCTTAATATTTTCTTTGCTTGTCCCATTCCATTTAGCTTCTGTGTATATGTGTGCAGCCTATAACATACGCAAAGAGAGGGCTGTGGTACAGGCAGTCTTCCTCATGCAACACAACTACACTCAGCTGTTGTGACTCCATCTAACAGGACAACTTTATGCAGCCACAACTTTATGCAGCAGGTTTCAGCTGTGAGGTGCTTACATACTGGATGAGTTCTAAGGGGTACATAAAGCAAATAGTTCAAATTCTGGTGACTGTAAATATTTGTATTAAGCAGAAGTCTGTTCTTTTTTGTTTACTCCTTTTTATAAGGTCATTGTCATTTACTTTCCCTGATATGCTTACTTGAATGAGTAAAGGAGATGGTGTAGCAATTAATATTGCTTTTTTATTTCAGAAAGTACAATTTATTTCGATAGAGAATATAGGTACTTAGCAAATCAGAGTATGTTACATGCTGTCATCGAATATGTCACCTAAAACAACACTACAATGGTGCTCCCAGACTTGAAAGTCTACCTAGTTTATAGTACTGCCAAGCATGATTCACCAGAAATGTGAAAACAATATATCTGAGAAAGTAACATCCACCAATTACAGATAGCTCTTAGAGAAGTGAGTATTTTGGTAAGGCGCACTCAATGAAAGCACTTTACTACGCTGTCCTTATTTCTCACAGAGAAAGTGTTGAGAATGAGTCAATTACTGCACTGTCTGCAGTGTTGCTCTGCACTTACCAGGTCAACAGAGTGAAAACCTGGACACGCGCTTAGCTTATTCCTCCTTAGTGAGCACACCTAAGACATTTATAGAATTCTGACTTTGGGCCAGAAGATAAAATGTTCCAAATACACATTTACGTCTACCTCAGTTCCTAGTTCCTCAAATTCTTTCTTTCCAAAGGTGGCTTTTTGCCTTGTTTTTAGTGTAACAAGGAAATTGGTAATCTACATCCACTCTTGTATGTGTGGCCTGTGATGATTATATGAAGATGGTATTTTGGAAAAATAAGATTGAATACTCTTTTAGTGTATCAGACATATGAAAGCATTTTTTTAATACTTGGGATTATACCACAAATAAGTACTCAAATTTTCTACCCAGAAATTGGGGTTTTTAAAAAATACAAATTTTAAAATGGCTGTTCTAACTAATCACTGAGTATAGCAAATATGCAAAAATCATATTTTCAGCTTTCATAAATGTCGATCCCTATTTTTTTTATTATATCAAATGTGAGAACTTGTGTTACTATTAACGTTTTTCAACTTTACCATTTTATTTACAGCAGTGACATAATTTCATTTGTAAGCAATATTGTTTCACTATATGAAAATGGCCTAGACTGGAAATGAGCAATTAACATTATAACTAACAACATATGTTTCATATAGGTTTTCTAAGTATGTTTGAATTTTTTCTTAAAAAGAAACACTATCTGGTATACATATTTTTTGTATGTTTTTAGTAGTATATTGACTTTACATCATATTCATCTATCAGTTTATTAAAAGCTTATATATAGGACTTCCAGCCAAGATGGGGGCATAGGTAGATATACTTTGCCTTCTTGAACAACAAAGAGAAGGACAACAACAAATTTAAAAACAACAAATAACTAAAACTGCCAGAAAATTGAACTATATAGAAGCCTGGCAGCCAAGGAGCTAGAGAAGATACATTCATCCAGAACAGTAGGAGGGGCAGAGACAGACAGCTGCAGCAGAGAGGCCACACGGCACAGCAGCGGCTGGAGGACTAGGTGGTCCCACATTTGCCTGAGGATAAATGGGGAGGAATAGCTGGGTAGCGAGTCAGACCACACAAGCCAGGGTTCCAGTGGAAGAAAAGAAAGGCTCAAAACCACTGGCTGTAAAAATCTGTAGGGGTTGCAGTGGCAGGAGAAACTCCCAGTCTCACAGGAGAGTCCCCTGGAGAGACCTACAAGGTCCTAGAACATACGCAAACCCACCCACTGAGAATCAGCACCAGAAGGGCCCAATATGCTTGTGGGTAGAGGGGAAATGACTGAAAGCGGGCGGGGAGCTGAGCAAGCGGCATTGTTCCCTCAGACCCCTCCCCTATACACAGCATTACAATGCAACCACCTGGATTGCCCTGCCCTGGCCAATGCCTAAGGCTCCGCCCCTTCCAACGTAACAGGTACGCTGAGACAAAGAAATATGATCCAAATGAAAGAACAGATAAAAGCTCTGGTAATGGAATAGGGGATGAACAGATAGTTAACCTATCAGGTACACAGTTCAAAACATTGGTAATCTGGATGCTCACTGAATTGGCTGAGTATGGTTGCAAAATGGAGGAAAAAGTGAATGAATGCTATGCAAAGTGAAATAAAGAAAAATATACAGGGATCCAGCAGTAAAGGGAAGGAAACCGGGACTCAAATCAACAATGGGGAGCAGAAGGAAGAGATAAACATTCAACCAGAACAAAATGAAGAAACAAGAATTCAAAAAAAATGAGGAGAGGCTTAGAAACGTCTGGGAGAACTTTAAACATTCCAGCATCTGAGTCATAGGGGTGCCAGAAGAAGAAAAGGAAGAGCAAGAAATTGAAAACTTACTTGAAAAAAATAATAAAGGGGAACTTCCTCAATCTGGCCAAGGAAATAGACTTGCAATAATCCAGGAAGTTTAGAGAGTCCCAAAGAAGTTGGACCTAAGGAAGCACACACCGAAGCATGCCATAGTTAAGTTACCCAGAGTTAAAGATGAGAGAATCCTAAAAGCAGCAAGAGAAAAGGACACAGTTACCTACAAAGGAGTTCCCATAAGACTATCAGCTGATTTCTCAAAAGAAACCTTACTGGCAAGAAGGGACTGGACAGAAGTATTCCAAGTCATGAAAGACAAGGACCTACGTCCAAGATTACTCTATCCAGCAAAGCTATCATTTAGAATGGAAGGGCAGATAAAGTGCTTCCCAGGTAAGGTCAAGTTAAAGGAGTTCATCATCACCAAGCCCTTATTATATGAAATGTTAAAGGGACTTATCTAAGAAAAATCAGATCAAAAACTACGAACAGTAAAATGACAACAAACTCACAACTATCAACAACTGAACCTAGAAAAAGCCCAAAACAAAAATAAACTAAGCAAACAACTGGAACAGGAACAGGAACAGAATCACAGAAATGGAGATCAGGGAGCGGGGGAGAAGAATGAGGGAAAAGGTACAGGGAATAAGCTGCATAAATAGTAGGTACAAAATAGGCAGGGATAGGTTAAGAATAGTATAGGAAATTGAGAAGCCAAATAACTCATATGTACTACCCATGGACATGAACTAAGGATGTGGAGGGGAATGATGGGTGGAAAGGCAGTACAGGGTGGAGGGAAAAAAGGGGGGAAAATGGGTCAACTGTAATAGCATAATCAATAAAATATATATTAAAAAAATAAAACCTTATATAGCTGGGACATAAAGTTTTGAATGTATACTTTTTTTTTTTTTTTTAACTATTGATGTGTTTGTGTATTCTAGGTGAAAGCTGACTTTTGTCAGACCGTGCTTCCATACTTGATTCATGATATTTTATTACAAGATACGAATGCATCATGGAGAAATCTGCTTTCTACACACATTCAGGGATTTTTCACTAACTGTTTCAGATACTCCTCACAAACGAACAGATCCATGACCCCTGCAAGTTTGGATTCAGGTATTCTGTTAAATTTCTCACATTTACATTGTTAACATCTCAGTTCTAGAGAAAAATAGCTTTATTTGAATCTTATCAAGATGCTTTGTAGGCTCCATTTCATAATCTCTAAATATCTATTTTTTTCATCTATAGAATGGAGGTAAAAATTATAACAAGTTCTCAACGAGATAATGTATTTATAGCACCTAAGATAATGCTTGATGGATAGTATTCCCTCAGTAAATTTTGCCTATTCATCATGGAGCAGCTCATTGAGCATTCAGTATGTGTCAAGCACTGTTCTTCACACTGGCAAGATAGATGTGAACAAGACACGCCCTATATTCTAGCATAGGAGAAAGTAAACAAATGTGCAGACCACTATTATAGGTACTGTGTTGGAGATACGGTGGAATTTTCATATTAAAGCTCTGACCATATTTTTTATGAAAGCTCAACCCATTTTTTAAAAGGCAAAAGATTTGTTTGTTTTGAAGAGAAACCAGAGTACTCATTTTTTAAAATAGCTGTTTTTTGTTACAAAATCATTTATTGTGGAATGTATAGAAAAATTAGTATATTAACAAAATTATCCATAGTTTTATGATCTATAATAATGATAGTTAACATTTGTTATGTATTTTTCCAGTTTTTTAAAAAAAATTAGGTTATACTTTATTTACTTTTTTAAAAAAACTTATTTATTTATTTTTAAATTTTTCAAATACATTTGTCTCCCTTTACCCGCCACCACTTTCCCCTGCCCCACCATCCCCACCTCCCCCTGTTTACTTTTATAACCTAGTTTTTTTCATAGTATGTAAGTATGTCCTCTGCTAAGAAGAGCTCATAGCAGGAGAAATTCCATCAGGAATTGGTTTCACATCATATGTATATGCACAGTTGAGCACATTTCATAGGTCAGGTTTTTCAAACTTAAATTTCAATAAAAGGAAAAAAATTCATAGATCCTTAAATGTTAACTTATTCTCTTTAATATAACATTAATGTATTTTGTGCAAACATAAAACTACGTACAAATTCACTTAAGACCAATATAATTCTAAGAGAAATATTAATTTAATGTATTTGTCTTCCTAGACTTGGCTAGTTACTTTAGCATATATCTTGATTACTCAGTTCCGCCAAATATATTTTTTTTCTTTTTTTTTTTTACTTTCACTAGTACAAATTTAATTTGACATGATGGCAATGGCATTTAGACTTCACTTTACTCTGCTTCATATGTTATGTATGTTCTTTTCCATTGGCTAATAGCAATTACAGATCTACTATTTGAAATCATTATAATTATAAACATAGATATGAATGCCATTCTGTGGTTCTACTGGATTATAAATAGAGCATGTAAATGATCCAGAATATGCTTATATGAATTTTTTTACGCCATTGTAATGAAAGTCCTAAAATAAAAATTCTCATAGAGGCTTCAAAAAGGATCTAGACTGTATCTCCTTTTGTTAATCTGGGAAATACAGATATAAGTAATTCACACTTACCAGTAAGCACCTAAACATTACATAATTTAAAGCAGTATTAAATATAATTTTATTGTTTACCAAGTTTAATATAATCACTACCTATTATAACCTGAAAGTTTATTATCATGAACATGGTCAAGACTTGTTTTCACGTTTATTCTTTGTACATACACCTTTATGCTACAAATATTCAAAAGCAAAATCAGCCAGTTTTATTTTATTTCTGGGTAGAATGCTGATATTTTCATTGCCTTAACTGTAAATTCAAACCTTATGTGTAAAATTCTATTATGAAAAAGTAAACACAGATTTCTGTCAAATTAATGATTTATCTTTTCTGATGTAAGTCTCACTCCTTTCACTAGAATGTCCCATGTGCTTCTCTACTCAACTGTCAAAGGGAAACTTACCATTTTCATTCCTTCCCCTAGCCTGCTTCTCTAATGTGTACCTCTTCAATGAATGTCATACAGTTGCCCAAGCCAGAAATCTCTCTCACAAGCCCCATCTCATTACCAAATCCTGCCAATTCTGTGTTATAAATAACTTTAGTCCATGAATTTCTTTCTCCCCAGCATCCTTACTGCTTTATGTCTCTGTAATTCAGCCATATTGAACTTCTTTCAGTATTTCTCCAAGTTCTTTTTTGTTCCAGCCATCTTAGGGAGTTTCGCAGCTACCTGGAACACTGTCCTTTCCTTCTCTTGCAGAACTATTCCTCTTCTTTCAGATCTAACTTTTTCTGTAAAACTTTTTCTCTTGAGATTATGTTCCTTTCTATACTCCTCTGTGGTATTCTAAACTTTTCCTGTTACAGCATTTATCACACTGTAACAGGAGTCTCTTAGGCTAGTGAGTTCTAGATGGTCAGAAAGGGAGAATGTGCTTAAGCAGGTCCACCTGGGACTGAGAGGAGGCATCTTTGTTTGTTTGTCAGAGCCAGAGCACTCTTCCCGATGTTGCTTGGGTAAAAAATCACAAAGAACGATGCTTGCTGTTGTGGACTACATGAGGAGACAAAAGAGGTAATGGATACTGCTTTTTGAGTTTGGGGCTTTGGAAGTCTAGCTTGTTACTGCTGGCTGAATTTTAACATGATTATTTGAAGTAATGTGACTGCAAGGTGCTGTATTTAATATGTGTGATGTTTGTATCTCCCTGTAATAATTCATGTTTAGTGTAGTGCTTTGGTTAACTAAGTATCAGGAACTCTAAACTCTAGTTCTAACAGTACCACTAACAATGTTATCTTTGCTAAGTCATGCATTCTTTGAGGCTTTAGTTTATTTTTATCTACAGGGTGATGGGAAAGGAGTCGTTTATGTTCCAGGTTAAATTCAGTTGCATTATTTTTAACTTTACTCTTTACTTTTAGCTTATAAAAGTAACTACAACTATGTAAAGGTCTCCTTTATGTACCTTTATTATAAGATGTAAGTTTCTTTTGTCCATGGAAAAACAGTATTGACTAGGTGTTTTATCACCAAAAAGGATATATTGAGAAAAACAAAGGGTTGCAACTCAATGCGTGCAAACATGGCAACCCAGTGACACACACTGCACAGCATGGTGAGGTATTTTTGGAAGGGAAAACGGGAGTTAAGGGGAGGGTAGTGACAACCATAGAGCTTTATTGTGAGCACAGAGCTCTTCCTGTAGGGTTCTCACAATGACATAGAGCATATGAACTCCTCCGATGGGCCCCTCCTGACCAATCATGTTGGTGTAGGTCTCAGTTGTCATCTTTATCACTCTACTGTCTGTCGTGGCCCTCAAAATCTCTGGTGCTACATAGTAATACTGTGCTATGGCAGCATTTGTTTTCTTGTTTCTGATAAATTGTTTTACAATACAGTACCTTTGTTCCGATTATTTCTCATGAGATTTTTAACAATGAATTCAGGAATTGCTAGATTGAGTCAGTCCTCTGACTGATCTATATTGTCCCAGCATTGACCAGAACTTGGAAGAAATAATGTAATAGGCATATAATTTAAATATGTAGCAGTTGATGTCTCATGACAGTGTATTGTAGTTGTGGCAATAGTTGATAAAGAATGGGTGGAAGAGGTGGGAAAAAAGTGGAAAATGGTTTAACCTAAATGTATTTTCACTGTAAAAATTGATTTCTCTATATCCTCCTCATACCATTCTACTCCATTTTTAGAAAAATAAGTGTTAGGTCTCTCAGTGTCTCTGTTTCTAGTTCGGAGAGTTACTGATTCACCTTATTGTTTTGTAACAGATTCTATTCTGAGAAAGCTTATGAAAAGCTTTAACTATAGCTGGAGGCATCTTTTTTGATGGTGGTGGAAGGCAGGTTCACCTTCCAGTCATTCTTGTCAGATTTATCATTGCAGTAGAATGGTGTTAACATTGGTAAGCCTCAGAGAAGATAAAAATTCTTAATACTCAGTTTTTTTTAACTTTATTTTTATTGTATTTTTTCCTATTACTGTAGAGTCTCTTTATACCCTCCTTCCCTTACACAGTCACCACACAGCTGTCCATGTCCATGTCCATGAGTCCTTTTTCCTTTTTGCCCGATCCCTTCACCCCCTAACCACCCCTGCTCTCTGAGCTGTGAGCCTGCTCTTTATCAATGCGTCTGTCTCTGTTTTGCTTGTTAGTCGAGGACTAAGCAGTTAAGGTGCTGAAGATCATAAAGTTTGTAGTAGAGGATCCTGCTGGATTTTGGGGTTTTCTTGATCCAGCTGGATTTGAACCTAGCTGTATCCTACTCTAAAGCTAGTGCTCTTAACAATTACCATGTCACATCTATATGTCATTTTTGAAAAAGGTAATAAATATCTATGACCCCTTTCATGTCTGGCCTACTTTTACTACAGTGGGAAGTTTTTATTGAATAACCCAACCTAGACAAAAAAAACTAAGGAGAAAATGAACTGTAAGTAAGAAGGACATGTGATTATGTGTTAGAAGAAACAGTATTTTCATTGAATGGACCATTTAGAAAGATTCTTGTATGTCTTATTACTTAAATGCAGCTTATTCTTAGCTTATATCCATGGATCCCTTGGTGAAGGGGAGGTATGAATCTCAGGTTTATAAGGGATGATAGCTTTAGCTTTCATCAGATTTTCTAAGGGGTGTGTGATAACAGATAGGTCTCTTCAGCCATGTTAACTTTGTTGTTTATAACTACCATCAGCCCTTTGTATCCATGGGTTCCGTATTTGCAGATTCTACATCCGCATAGTCAACCAACAGTGGATCAAAAATACTTGAAAAAAGAAATTTTATCTTGTCGCTGACAAAGAGGATATAGGTAGATGTATGATGGTTGCATCTGTACTGAACATACAGAAACTTTTTTTTTCTTGTCATTATTCACTGAACAATACTGTATAACAACTATTTACATTGTATTTACATTATATTAGGTATTTTAACCTAGAGATAATTTAAAGTATCTGGGAGGATTTGCATAGTTTATTTGCAAGTGCCACACCATGTTATGTTAGGTACTTCCGCATCTGTGAATTTTGTTATCTTCATTGGGTCCTGGAGTCAGTCACTACAGATACCAAGGGACAACTCTATACATTGGGGAAATGTGGTTTTTGATTATTTGAATGTAATTTTCATTTTTAACTAGTACTTCCTAACATTGTATTTTATATCAACATAGTTTTCTTTTAATACTGAAGTTAAAGAAATGGACATGACTTCATTTAAAAATCTTCTTTAGATCTTCTTCAGGAACAGTGTTTGATGATGCTTTCTGGCTGGAGTTGAATTATCTAGAGGTTGCCAAGGTAGCTCAGTCTTGTGCGGCTCACTTTACAGCATTACTCTATGCAGAAATCTATGCAGACAGGAAAAACATGGATGATCAAGAGAAAAGGTAATGGGATTTACAAGTTTTGGTTTTTAAAATGGGTTTTGACATTGTTTTAATAAAGTTGTTAAAGATTTTTGCTGTCACGTCCTCATTTAATGATATTTTTAGATAGTTTTCTATCTTTTAAATAGAGAGGATAGTTTTTTTCCTCCAGAACAGAGTAATTCTGTTCTGGAGATATTTATACTTAAGTATCGTAAAAATTACCCAGATAAGGAGCTACTGGAGACAGAGAGCATACTTCTTTTTCCCTGTGTTCCCTGTAGCAGCTAGCATTGGAAACTTACATAAGTCAACAGTAAATATTTTTAAAATAGTTGAGTGAGCCCCTGATTTCAGTTAAACTAAGTTTACCACCATTTCCTCAGCTTAGTCAAGATCCATATTATTTATTGATTATGAGGCAATGTAACATTTATTTCTGTGCCTAAATCACCTTTGTTACTGTATTTATTACCCACCTGTATTTCTATTTAATTTGCTTTTCCTGTAAGTTGGAACTCTCATAAGTATTTAATAAGTATAGTCCTATGTAATAGTGAAAAACAAAAAAGTCAAAAAAGTTCAAGGACAAAATACAGTTCATAACCCCCTACTCTTCTCAAATTTTTATTCAATTGAAATGGCCTAGTGTTTATTTTTATATTTCTACCAGAAAATCATTTATGTTACAAAATTGAAATAGTAAATATGTATTATATTGATACATTTCTCTTGCTTGCTACTTAGAATTTCTATTTTGAATTGTAATTAAGTTGGAAGCAGTGTGGTCTTTAGTCTGGGGGAAACTAATGACAGAAAACAGACCCTAGTCCAAACATGAGTGATTTAGAGGACTGGAACTGATTTCTTCACTCTCTGGTTTAGTACTTAATTTCTACTTTCCAGTTGAAAACAGGTTAAAACCGACAATCTGTAGATTATGTGTATAATATATAATTGATATGTTCGCAAGTTGCTGTAGACTTTCTGTGAAGACAAGTATGTTGTCCTTTAAGTATATATTGAATAAAAAATTTATTTTTTCCTCTTCTCAGAGTCTTGAAATTTTGAATCAGGGCCTGCACACTTGGTAGTAGTAATTATAATCCAAATGTGGTTCAGTATCTTGGTTCCATAGAATGATATTTCTTACTAATCTCGTGTAATTGACTCTTCTATGAGTATAAATAAAAGCACCTTTAATTTGAGGGTAGGTGATTATATAGAATGTGGCAAGTTTTTGCAAAATTAATTGTCTTAAAGCAGAAGTGCCTACATTTTACTTTGGTTGACATTTGGAAAAAGTGCTTGACAGATAAATAGCACTTGCTGTTTGCTTTAAGACTCTAGTTTTGATTTTTTTTTTTTTCCCAGATGCCTGATGGGAATGGGAGGGCAAACAGATATGAGGTGTACAGAGTGAAGGGAATGCCAGTGTTGTTTAGTAACTGAGGTGAACTGGCACTTTGTAAATTTAAGGTGATCGGGAAAAGAGTAGCTGAAAGCAAAACACAAATGAACAGTTTACAAACACTGTCATGTGCAAGAAATTAATTGCTCTCAACTTTTTTATTCAAGTCATTTTATAGCAAAATGTCTCCATACTAGGTATTCAAAAATACATATCAAGTTTTATTTACTTGTAACTTGCTTCTGAGAAAGTATGAGATTTCAAAGGTTAGTATCCCTAATTTTTTTTTTTTTAGAAAGAAGTCAGAACTTCTTCAAACAGGATTTAGACAAGTGTCATTAGTTTACAACCTCCGTCATTTCAGCGTTCCTGACAAAAGTCCTGCCAATTCCATTTTTTTGTCTGGATGAATTACAGCCTTAGCCTTAGACTTAGATTCACAGTCTCTAATAGTGTCTTTCCTACTTTCCAAATTCTCCTCTAATAACTTCTTTTTGTATGCCTTGCCAATAAGGAAAATCTGTGTAATATCTGTGTATAAAGGCTGTGAAGCAAAGTAGAATATTGTCAGCACCATTATGTCAGTCAGTGGTCTCTGTCCCATCCCTCTGTGCTCCCTCCGACAGGGAAATTTTATCTTCTGTTTTGTGGTTATCATCATTCATTTAGGTGATATTGTTATGTGAGTATGAACCTCTAAATATATGATAGTTTTCCTTATTTTTAAGTATTATAAGAAATTATATGTATTTTCTACAACTTGTTTTTTCATGAAATATTTTTGTAAGATTTTATTTATGTTGTGTGCTGCTGTAGTTCATTAATTTGTCACTGCCACATAGTGTACCAATGAGAGAATATGCCATAATTTGCCTCTTCCTGTTAATGATGTATACCTAAGTGTAGAACTACTAGGTGGCAGGATATATAAATTTTCAACCTTATACGATAATGCCAAATTGTTTTTTCAGATGGTTATGCCAATTTGCATACTTATGAGTGTGGTTTGCCAGGAAGTGGATCAGTAGGAGGCCTTACATTTGAAGAAGGGAGGGAGCCAAAGTACAACTATTTCTAGTTTGGGTGAAAAAAGTAAAGAATAAAGAAGAATAAGTTTATAAATAAATAACAGAGGTGCTATCACATATTTTATAGACACTGTGTAGGTTGCGCAATTTCAGAAATGAAATTACTTATACAAATAACTATCATATATAAATACCTGGTTTAAAGCTAAGGCCTTATAGCAGACAAATCTGAGTTCTCATCCTTAGTACCATTTATTGGTTTCATAATCTTGGATGTAGGCTTCTCAACAGTTAATACTCTCAGACGTCTTAATTTTTGCCCATTTATCAGGTGCTAAGTAGTGTTTCAGTATCATCTTAATTGGTATGCCTGTGATTATTAATGAACTTAAACTTTAGGTAAAACCACTGGCAAAGCAGTTAGGAGCTGTATTATGTCACCTGCTCTATTTTTGAACAAGCCTATCTATATAAATAACCATATTTTGGCATATAGTTTTTTTCCATATATGACATTGTCATTAAAATGTAATCCTCATTGAAAAATTAATATTCACAATTTTTTTTTCATTCTAGGCCTAAATGCTATTTATTATGTTTGAAAGTATAAATGGTTCACTATTTTGTTACCTTTGTTAGTTTTTCCATCAAAGTTTATTATATATGTATTCACAAACATCAAAATAGTATATTGTCATTAAAAGAAGTGTTTTGTGACAGAAATCCTGCATTTGAAGAAGAAAGCCAAAATACAACAATTTCAAGCTTGAGTGAAAAAAGTAAAGAAGAAACTGGAATAAGTTTACAGGTAAATGTTTATAGGCCCTCTTCTTTGTGATAATATTTATTTTATACTTTGGGTTATTTTGTTATAGAAGCTGTATTGATGTCATTTAACTTTCAAACTGAACTTACTTTTTGCACTGAGTGTCACATACATAAATTCATAGTTTGCAGCTTTGGCCTTGGAGTAGACAAACTTGAGTTCTAATCCTGCCTCTACCACAAAATTGTATAATCTTACACCAATTTAACCTTTGTACTCTTGGCTTATTTTAATCAGGAAAATTGACCTAAAACTACCCTTATCATACAGTAATCTATACCATATATTTTCTGCCACAGAACCCTGTTTATTTTCCATATAGCACTTAACATTTGTAATTACAAACTTGTTTCTTTACTTATTTATTGTATGTCACATCTCAGGGAAAACTGCTTTTTCTATAAATTAGTTAATATCTACTTTTAAGTTGGCCTATTCTTACTGAATATCTTGGGTCAATTCATTCCTCTGAAATGATAGTTGCAACTTTTTCACTTTGCCTAAACTTCTGATCTCCTCTTTGTGTTTGCTTTCAAGCTTGCCTCCTACTTCTGGAGAAAACAGGCAACATAGATAGTATATCCCACTTCAATCTACTATCTGACATAGAAATCTCCCTGTGTCTGCTCCCATCTAATATTTCCCCTACATATATTGGAGAAATAGTTTCTTTTTCTGTCCAAGACTAATCTTTCTTCCAGTGCTTTGTTTTTAATCATCTCTTTCTCACAAAGTTATTTTTAAGTGTGCTGTGCCCTCTCTCAACATATCCAAACTCTTTTTAAACTTTCTTTATTAAAAGCATCTTCCTTCAACCTACCAGAAAATGTCTTTTTCATCCCAGTGTTGTTTCTTTTCTTAGGTGTCACCCTTTTTATCTCTCTTCCTTTCACAGCAAAACTTCAAAAGCGTCATCTGTATTTGGTGTCTCCGTTTCCTCTCCTTCCACTCTCTCCACTGACATAGCACTTGCTAATGTCCCCTGTACACTTCATGTTACTAAGTCTGGTGGTCACCTTTCATTCAACATGTTTCTCAGTGTTTCATTAACAATTAACACTATCAACCATGCCTTGCTTACAATATGTTTTATCTACATTTTTTTATTCCAGGCTCCCATTTTTTCTCCTTTTTTGCTTCTTTATAGTCTTACCCTCTTTTGCAGAATTTTTGGAATATTTTTTGTGTACCAGGCACTGAGCTAAGCTTAAGTAATGAATGTTCCAGCATGGAGAGCTTGAGTTCATGTTTATGAAAAAAACCCCAGTTTTTTACAATTACAGAATGATGCCAGTATTAATGAATTTTTTTTGAGGAAATAGCCTCTGGAGCACGCATTCTTTAGGCAGTGAAATTGCCCAACCAATTTTCTATGCAATACAGTTTCCAACATTTTCAGTTTTTATTTTTATTTTACCAAGATGGCTTAAACTAAATTAATTTTTATCTGTGTAAATTTTAAAACAGAGACTTCAGTTACCAAACCACTTCTTTATTTATATCACATTTTACCAGTTATAACATAATACAGTTTTTGTTATTCTTTCCAAGAAAATCTCATGACTTTTAACTGTTATCAAATTTCATTTCAAGAGTCAGACTAAGCTACAGCATGTCATTTTCCCATCTACAATTTAGCTGTTTTTTATTGTTTGTCTTTTTAATATATTTTATTGATTATGCTATTACAGTTGTCTCAGCTTTACCTCCTTTGTCCCACTCAGCCTGGTACCGCCATTCCCTCCAGCAGTCTGGTCCCTTAGTCCATGGGTCATACATGTAAGTTCTTTGCTTCTCCATTTTCTATACTATTCTTAACCTCCCCCTGTCTATTTTATGCCTACCAATTATCCTTTTTATTCTCTGTGCCTTCTCCCCATTGTCCCTCATCCTCATCTTCCTCCCCACTGGTAACCCTCCATGTGATCTCTATTTCTGTGATTCTGTTCCTGTTCTAGTTGTTTGCTTAGTTTGTTTTTGATTTTTAGGTTCAGTTGTTGATAGTTGTGAGTTTGTTGTCATTTTACTGTTCATAGTTTCAATCTCTTTTTCTTAGATAAGTCCCTTTAACCTTTCAAATAATAAGGGTTTGGTGATGATGAACTCCTTTAACTTGACCTTACCTGGGAAGCAATTTTTCTGCCCTTCCATTCTAAATGATAGCTGGATAGAGTAATATTGGATGGAGGTCCTTGCCTTTCATGACTTTGAATAATTCTTTCCAGTCCCTTCTTGCCTACAAGGTTTCTTTTGAGAAATCAGCTGATGGTCTTATGGGAACTCCTTTGTAGGTAACTGTCTCCTTTTCTCTTGCTGCTTTTAAGATTTTCTCCTCATCTTCAATCTCTGGTGTTTTAATTGAGATGTGTCTTGGTGTGTTCTTCTTTGGGTCCAACTTGTTTGGGAGTCCATGAGCTTCCTGGACTTGTCTGTCTATTTCCTTCACTAGATTGGGGGAGTTTTCTTTCATTATTTTTTCAAACAAGTTTCAATTTCTTGGTCTTTCTCTTCTCCTCCTCTATGATTTGGATGTTGGAACATTTAAAGTTGTTCCAGAGATTCCTAAGCCTCTCCTTATTTTTTTGAATTTTTTTCTTCATTCTCTTCCAGTTGAATGTTTATTCCTTCCATGTGTTCCAAGTCATTGATTTGAGTCCCATTCCCTTGCCTTCACTGTTGGTTCCCTATAGATTTTTCTTTACTTCACTTTGTATAGCCTTCACTTCTTCCTTTATTTTGCAGCTATACTCAATCATTTCTTTGAGCATCCTGACTACCAGTGTTTTGAAGTCTGCATCTGATAGGTTGACTATCTGTTCATCACTTAGTTGTTCTGGAATTTTGATCTGTTCTTTCATTCAGGCCATATTTCTTTGTCTCGGCACACCTGTTACATAGTAAGGGGCAGAGCCTTAGGTATTAGTCAGGGTGGGGCCACTCACCTCACTGAGTTGTGGTGCTATATGTGGGGGAGGGATCAGATAGGGAACAAATGCTGCTTGCTGGGTTCTCCCCCTGCTTTCAGTCACTTTCCCTGCTACCTAGAAGCAAATTGGGCCCTTCTGGTGCCAATTCTTGGGTGGGTGGGTGGGTGGATGTATTTTCTGGGACCCTTTGGGTCTCTCCAACAAATTCTCCTGTAGGTCTAGGAGTTTCTCCCACTGCAGCACCCACAACTTTTTACAGCCATAGGGTTTTGAGGCTTTAGTTTCCCCACGCTGGAACCCTGGGTTGTGTGGTCTGTCTTGCTCCCCAGTTGTTCCTCCCAGCTTATCTGCATGCAACTGTGGAACCGCTCAGTTTGTGGTTCGCCAGCTGCCACCTCGCCCACTCAGTCCGCCAGCTGCTGCCATACATCCTCTTTGCCTGGCTGCTCAGCTTCACTCCTCCTATGAGTCTGAATGAATGTTTCTTTAATTCCTTGGTTGTGGGACATTCACACAGTCCGGTTTTCTGGCAGTTCTGGTTTTTTATTTTTAAGTTTGTTGTCCTTTTGGTTGTGCGAGGAAGCAAAGCATATCTATCTACACCTCCATCTTACCCAGAAGTCCTTAGCTGGGTTTTTTGGGGGGTTTTTCAGATGATATTTGCATGTGTTAAAAGTCTGGTTGGTTGGAATTTATTTCTTTTCTAATTCATCAGATTCTGTGCAACTTTTCTCAGGCATTACACCATCATTCTGTTGTCTGGGATCTTTCTGGGTTGCTAATCCAAATCTTTAATATTTCTTTCAGTATCATATTTTACTTTATAACATAGCATTTAGAATTGAGATTTATTTGTTGGTAAATGTCCAATTCACTAAATTTTTAAAGTGATGGTTTTTTCCTCCAATTTTTGTTGTTTCCCTATTTTTAGGATCTGCTCTTAGAAATCTACAGAAGTATAGGAGAGCCAGATAGTCTGTATGGCTGTGGTGGAGGAAAGATTCTACAACCCCTGACTAGGTAAATCGCATTTTTCTAGGTAATGTTATTATAATACTGTTTGTAAAGGAGTTACATGGACATGGAACTCAAAAGTATTTTGAAATCTTAAATTGTAGACTCCGAACATATGAACATGAAGCAATGTGGGAGAAAGCCCTCGTAACATACGACCTTGAGTCGGCAATCCCTTCATCAACTCGCCAGGCAGGAATAATTCAGGTATTTTTTTTTTTTCCTGCTTTAGGATCTACTACAAGCGTAGTGCTGAGATTATTTCACTATGTCAGAGGAATTTTGACATAGTCAGATAAATTCTA
Source organism: Pteronotus mesoamericanus (assembly GCF_021234165.1). Lineage (NCBI taxonomy): Eukaryota > Metazoa > Chordata > Mammalia > Chiroptera > Mormoopidae > Pteronotus > Pteronotus mesoamericanus. The sequence goes on from NW_026555313.1 coordinate 12,787,132, forward strand.
GGTATTCGATATAAGACTGAAAATCACCTGTTTTTCAGGGATTGGGCTGAATAGTCAGAGGAATGAACAGGTAACTGGATAGGGCACTGACCTAAAAGATAATGTAGGTTTGTTTAACATGAAAGTATTAGCTAACAGTCGGAGACATGTCTTGACTGTGTACAGTGTGCCAGGTAGTGACTCAGTCCTTCACCTGGATAATCTCATGTAAACTGTTTCTTATAGTTTGCCTTAGAGTTGGACCCAGAAGACATCATTTCTGTTAATAACTGATGTATTTTAACCATTCTCCCATCAAATATTAGAGTCCTTTGAGTTCTATCTAGTGTTTTGGGAGAACATAACAATCAGCATTTCAGAAATTTTAGTGATATATTCAGTACTACTAAAATCCTTAAAAAGTTACTTTTCATGTTTGATTGTTATTTTTTGTTTCTCTACTGTTATCTTTGATTACTTATGTTTTTTAAACTCCTGCTCAGGCCTTGCAGAATCTGGGACTCTGCCATATTCTTTCTGTCTATTTAAGAGGATTAGATCATGAAAATAAAGAGCACTGTGCTGAACTACAGGAACTTCATTACCAAGCAGCATGGAGGAATATGCAGTGGGACCACTGCATTTCTGTTAAGTAAGAAGAACTCTGACATTTTCAATCATCATTTCTCTGATTATAAACAGTACACTTTTAAAATACTGCTCTGAATGCAACAGGAATTTTGTTTTATGTTTTTGAGATATTGCAAGCTATGGATATGCCAAAAGGCTTAAATAAGATAGCAATAAGCAGATAATGTACCTAGGCTTGAATTTTACTCTCTTACATTAGAGAAATTCTAAACCCACCCAAAAGTGTGATTGAAAAGAAAAATATAAAACGTATTTTCTCATGAGAATCTTCTAACTTATATTTACAAATTTTTAAAAAATTATAGGAACTTCTCTTCTAACTCCCTATCACAAACATTTTAGTTAGTACTTTTATTGGCTTAATGATACACAAAAGACTGTTTAACTTTTTTATTCATGAAATATTTCTTTTTATCAAATAATGCAGCTAAATTACTAACACAAGAAGGTAACATTTATAACCTGTATGTAAGACCACAGTGTTTTCTGAATAAAAGCCAAATACTTAGTTAATTGAAGTTTTTTATTTTTGTTAAAAAAAGTCTTCTGAAGATATGAACAGCAGAAAAATCAAACTAACTATGTTTAACTGATTACATAGTTAAAAAATTTTTTGTTAATTGGGGTGTCTTTCAAATTGCAAACAATTAGATTGCTGTGCAATTAGCGATACACTTGTCATGTTTTTAAAATATTTTAGTCTGTGATCTTGTTCCTTCCTGCCTTTGTATATAAATCACCATATACTCTCCTTTCCTTCGTCTGCTCTGTTTCAGCCACGTCATCCTTCTCTTTTATATCATGAGATCAAGCTGTTTCTACCTAAATGCCTAACATGTCTTTTTTTATCCCCCGTTACCTTGTGTGGCTTCTTATCATTCAGATTCTAATTTAATAATGTCACATCTCAGTGAGATCTTTCCTCATTACCCATTCTAAAGTAGTCATTCTGTTACTCTATTTTAAATCTCGTCATGTTCCATGTCACTACCTGATATTTTTCTTACCTCTTGTCCATCTTCTCCAAACCAGAACATAAACTCCATGAGAATGGGGACCTGATCTGACTTGTCTGCATCTAGAAGCAGGTGCCTAGGTTCTGGCAGATAGGAAATGTTTATTGAATGTATAAGTGAAAATATAGAATAATTAGAACCAGGCACAATATGTCAGAATTTTTTTTTTTTTGCTCGAAGATTTAAAGGATCTAATTCTTTGTATTTCTTACCAAAATTTCTAGAAATGCATTTTTTAAAATGGAGAAATCTTAATTGCAGTTTGAAAATGTGGTTTCTTGGTGAAATTATTTATGCATGTATATTTTAAGATTTTTTTGTTTTAAAATACTTTTTTCTTTTATTTTTAAAATTATCTCACAGCAAAGGAATAGAAGGAGCCAGTTACCACGAATCACTCTACAATGCTTTGCAGTCTCTAAGAGACAGAGAATTCACCACATTTTATGAAAGTGTCAAATATGCCAGGTACTATTATAAGAAAGACATTGTATTTTAACATTTAATGTCATAGCTTCTTTTCTGAAAACTTGACAAATGATTTCAGTGTATGGATTTGCCCTGGTAAAGTGATAAGGACTTGGTGGCTAGAGTCAGGTTACTTCCTTGTCATTCCTACCCTCCTCTCAAAACAATTGCCTGTGTAATAAAAAATTCATACGAATTAGTGTTGAAACTTAAACACTGCAAATGGGAGGGCAGTATCCATTGTTTAACATTTCCATTGCTTTTCCTTATCTGAGAAATGAGTGCTCAGATGAGTTTTATCTTCTGCAAGCATGTTTTTATAAGAATTGTGGATGTGTATATCTTAATTATTTTCTGACTTGAAAAAATATTCTTTGCGTTCTAAATGTTACGTGTTAGAGAATTCTTTAATGCACATTTGTCAAATATATATGTGTGTGTGTGTGTATGTATTACAGTGTTTTTAGTTTTTATTTTAGATGTTGGAGCATGCTCATATGCTACGTAGTTACATAATTTTTTCTTATGTAATACATTTATCTTTGTTCGGTTCAAATACACTCTTTCCTTTTAAAAAAAACATTTTCTTTAGGACTCCAGGTGAGTTATTTACACTGAACTCTCACCAAAGTTCTGCTGATTGCCATGCCTCTGTTTTCTCTCTGAACCAGTACACTCAGAGTTTTAATCTTATTCTTTTTAGTAATTGTATGGAATTTACCTCTTTTACTGTTAGCATTTCTTTTTAATATAAAGTGGTGACCAATAGTCAATACTTAGAGCCTTGTGATAAGACACAAATGAGACATTGTACCAGAAAGCACTAACGTATGTTTAGCAGTAGCTAGTTACCTATTAAATCGTATATTTTGTTACAGAAGTAATACTGCTACCATTTAAGTGCTTATTATGTACTTGACTCTTAGGCTTTTTTATATGTATTCTCTAATCTTCAAAATAATTCTGGAAGAGAAAAGCTTAGATTCAGAGGAAACCAATTATGTGGCCAACGTTATAACAGCGATAAGTGTACATTGAGCTCTGTGCGATTCCAGACTTTGTTTTTTCACTGCATTATGCTGGGCTTGTGAATATTAGTATTGTTAGATCAAAATCAGAGCCTGTGTTGAGAACTCTTTACCAATAGATTTTAACTTTTGCTTTCCTAAAAACCTCTTCTTAGTTTTCTAATTGGCCTGTTTTTTGTTTTGTTTTTTTTTGTTTTATTTTTTGCTACTAGAGTAAAAGAAGTAGAAGAGCTGTGTAAGGGCAGCCTTGAGTCTGTGTATTCACTCTACCCCACACTTAGCAGATTGCAGGCCATCGGAGAGCTTGAAAACATCGGGGAGATCTTCTCAAGGTGTGTGATTCATATGGCTTTGTTATTCTCAATTGTGGTTTTCTGTTACCAGCAGTGACTTTAAAAATCAGAATAGAGGCAAACAGGAGGTTTGCTCTTTCAAGATGTTGATTAGCCTAGTGAACTGTGGTCCTGTGGTCTTATTAAACATTTTCAAAAATATTGAATGTAAAAATTCAAGTTTTAATATTTAGCTTTATGTGGTTTCCTTTTTCTTTTTCATTCTTAATCCCTTACTGAGGTTATGCTTATTGATTTTAGAGAGAGGGGAAGAAAGGGAGAGACAAAAATATCTATCGGTCACCTCTCATATGGGCACTAATGGGGACCGAACCCGCAATCCAGGCCTGTGCCATGACTGGGAATTGACCTGCAACCTTTCTTTTTAGAAGATGATGCTTTAGCCTGCTGAGCCACACCAGCCAGAGCTATGTTTTCCTCTTTACAGCGTTGTCCCTTTTCTACCCTAGATGAGCATATTACATACTCCATTCTAGCACTGCGTTGGCATTAGTGTCATTTTATAGAGACTTTGCCATGCTATACTAGAGGCTCCGTAAAGGAGGGGCCCATTCTCCTGTGTATTGTTGTATCCCTAGTGCATTTTTCTGGTGACTGATTCATACTAAACATTCAGTGGTCTTTATTCAGTGACTGTCAGTGAATTTAGAGTCATGTAGGGGAGATTGGCTTTATATTGGTGAGAAGGAAGTGATCCTGAGTATTGGAAAATGAGCTAAAGCACCTCTTCCGGATGCTACAGATCTCAGTTTGGACTTTTTTATTTTCTTCCTAGAAACAAACGTATATATCTGTCTAACAATGTAAACTATGATTAAATTGGTATTTCAAATCAATGGGGAAAATAAGGCTTATAAAACAAATAAGGTGCATGGACCACTATTACTTGAAATAAAACAAATGTAGAGCCATATTTCACACATTATACAAAAAATATTCAGGTGAATTAAAAATCAATATGTAAAGATCTAAGGAGTTTTAGGAGAAAATACAAACTAATATTTTTCTTACCCTGAAATAACATATTCAAACCCAGAAGCTGTAAAGGACAATATTGACAATATGAATATATTAAACATTTAAGACTATATAGTAATATACATATAAAAAAAGTTAAAGGACAAGTAATAGAATAGGAGAGTATTTGTAACACATCTAAAAAAGGGTTAATAGTTTTTGTTTTGTTTTTAAGGGAAAAAATTCTACAAACATTTAATTAAAAAATGGATAAAGAATACCAAAAAGTCATTTAGAGCTTTTTAAAAATAATAGAAATAGGCAAGAAATATACAAAAACAGGTTTAGTTTTAACAAATAATAAAGTAACAATTAAAATAACATCATTGTCACAATCAGATTAAGTATTAAAAATATTGGTAAGTCAAGTATTGGTGACTGTGAAAGGAACTGGGTATTGATAGATTCTTTTTCTTCATCTTCTTAAAGCAGTCCCTTTAGCATATTTTGCAGTGCTGGTTTGGTGGAGGTGTATTCTTTTAGCCTTCTTTTGTCTGAGAAACTCTTTGTTTCACCTTCCATTTTAACTGAGAGCCTTGCTGGGTAGAGCAGTCTTGTTGCAGGCTTTTGCCTTTTATGACTTGAAATATTTCTTGCTATTCCCTTTTGGCTTGTAGTGTTTCTGTTAAGAAGTCAGGTGCTAGCCATATCAGGGCTCCCTTATATGTTACTACCTGTTTCTCCCTTGCTGCCTTTAGGATTCTCTGTTTGTCTTTGATATTTGCCATTTTAATGATGATGTGTCTTGGAGTGGGCCTCGTTGGGTTCCTCTTGAATGGGTCCCTCTGTGCTTCCTGGGCTTGTGTGACTTTTTCTCTCCTCCGATTAGGGAAGTTTTCCATCCTTACTTTTCCAAACAGGTTCTCTATCCCTTCCTCCTCTTCTACTTCTGGTATCCCTATTATACGGATATTATTACTTTTCAGGTTGTCCAGCACTTCCCAAAATGCCTCTTCATTCTTTTTGAGTCTTTCTATTTTGCTCTTTCTGGGAGCTTTTTTCTACCTTATCCTCCGGCTTGCTGATTCAGTCCTCTGTTTCATCTAGCCTGCTTTTGATTTCCTCTACTGTGTTCTTCACTTCAGAAATTGTATTCATTTCCTCTTGTCTCTCATTGATAGTTTCTATGTCCTTTTTCATGCGGATATAGTTTGCAGTAAGTTCCTCCTAGTTTCCCTGTAGTTTTTTGTAATTCTCTCTGAGCTCACAGAGCTCATTGAGCTTCCTTAGAACCATTGTTTGGAACTCAGTATCTGGTAGTTTACTTGCCTCTATTTCATTTAGTTCTCTTTCTGAGGATTCCTCCTTTCCATTCGACTGGGGAGTGTTTCTTTGTCTTCCCATTATTTGTGAGACTCTTCTTTTTTGCTTCTGCTTCTTAAATTGCTCTGTCTTGATTTCCTGACTTTGTGGTATGAGCTTCTGTGGTGGGAGACCACTGTTTTTTTCTTTCTGGATCGCCTCTGATGATCTCAGGTGTTGACCTGTGTTACCTTAGGCAGTCTGTTCAAGACTACTAGGAATCTGTTGTCTGTGTCTGTCTCCTTCAACTATTAATCTCAGTTTTGATTTTTTTGACCCTGAGAAAGTCACTTATTTGGGGGGACCTCACTTTCCTCATTTCTAATATGGGAGATTTATATTTGATGGCCTCTAGGGGCCCTTGTAGCTCTGGCATTCTGAGTCATTATTATTACTATTATCCGAGGAAGGAAAGAGGGTATAATTTTATGCTAAACTAAAGCTTTGAATATGCTTTGTGAGCAGAAAGGAGAAGGAAATTTTAGAGTCAGGAAATAATATGGTTTTTCAAAAGGGCATTAATTAGAAAATAAACAAAACCACTTTCTGCTCTCATAAGTATATTGGTAGTTCGTATTGCCAGTAATCTAGGAACTTCTCCTCTGAATGAAAAATGTCATACTAAAGACAGGATAGGATACCTTAAGAAACCCCTGAAGAGTAATACTGGCTCTTTTTCTGATAGGGAATTACAAGGAAGTAAGGCAGACGGAAAGTTTGATGAGCCTACTCAGAGGGTCCATGGCACAAAACTATCTTTATACTTATAGTAAGATGTCTTTCCTTCCTTCCTTCCTTCCTTCCTTCCTTCCTTCCTTCCTTCCTTCCTTCCTTCCTTCCTTCCTTCCTTCCTCTCTCTCTCTTTCTTTCTTTTCTTTCTTTCTTTCCTCTCATTCTTTCATGTGGTCCATAAAGTTTTGGAGGTATCTGAAAAGACATACCCACAATTATCTGTGAAGACTATTAACATACCCCTCCCTTTTTCAGCTACATACCTGTATGAGGGTAAATTTTCTTCATATACTTTAACCAAAACATCATATCACAACAAACCAAATGGAGAATCAAAGAAGAGAATTCAACTATCTCTATTAACCAAGACATCAGAGATTTGCAGAATATGATTCAATAACATTTTCTCACTAAATTTTGTTTTGAGAAGTGTGTTTTTTTTTAATGTTACTTAGGATGTATAGTAGATTTATTGTTATTTAAATAAATGAATATGTGTTTGATGTTTTATCAGCTTTAGTTTCTAATACGGTAAATATCAGTAGATATAATCCAATTAAGAAGCTCCTTAGAGTCTTCAATAATTTGAAAGAGTGTAAAAGAATTCCTAAGATTAAAAAATTTGATACCTCTTGCTCTAGGATTATCTTGGAAGGAATTAGTTTTGGTTCCTATGAATTGATGTCACTGTGTCCTTTATTAAGCAATAGAAGAGCTTTCATTTGCTAATCAGCACCTTGTCACCTTCTTTCTCTTCCCTGCTTCATATTAATTTCTCTCAATACAGTGCTTCTGAATGATTAGAGAATGTTGCCTAGTTAAACACCTGGGAAACATACTGTTCATGTAAACTAATTGTACAATACGCATTTTCTCTTCCTTTAATAAATAATGTTGGTGTCTGAAACCTGTACCATCATTTCCTTCACTGGATAGTGATTTCTTTTTTCTTTTTTTTTAATTTATTTATTTTTCCAAATACATTTGTCTCTGCCTTTCCCCCACCATTTTCCCTTGTCTCCCTCCTCCCTCTCCCTCCCTCAGTCCTTCCCCACTTTGGTTTTGTCCATGATTCCTTGCTATACGTTCCTTGACTTGCCCCTTCCCTTCCTTTTCCCTTGCCCACCCCCCTCCTTCCCTCTTGTCTCTGTAGGTTTCTTTTTCTTTCAGTGTTGCTGGTCTTATTTTCCTTGCATCTTTGTACTGTTGGTTAGGTTCCGCTTATAGGTGAGATCATATGGTATTTGTCTTTCGCCCCTTGGCTTATTTCACTTAGCATAATGCTCTCTAGTTCCATCCATGCTGTCGCGAAGTTTAGTAGTTCTTTTCTTCTTTCTGCTGTGTAGTATTCCACTGTGTAAATGTACCATAATTTTTTGATCCACTCATCTACTGATGGGCATTTAGGTTGCTTCCAACACTTGGCTGTTGTAAATGGTGCTGCTATGAACACTGGGGTGCATAGGTTCTTTTGAATTGGTGTTTTGGGATTCTTAGAGTATAGTCCCAGAAGGGGAATCGCTGGATCAAAAGGCAGTTCCATTTTCAGCTTTCTGAGGAAATTCCACACTGCTTTCCACAATGGCTGCACCAGTCTGCATTCCCACCAACAGTGGACTAGGGTTTCCTTTTCTCCACAGCCTCGCCAGCACCTGTTGTTTGTTGATCTGTTTCTGATGGCCATTCTGACCGGTGTGAGGTGGTATCTCATTATGATTTTGATCTGCATTTCTCTGATGGCTAGTGATGCCGAGCATCCTTTCAAATGTCTCTGGGCCCTCTGTATCTCTTCCTTGAAAAAGCGTCTGCCCAGGGCCTTTGCCCATTTTTTGATTGGATCGTTTGTCTTCCTGGACTGGAGTTGAGTGAGTTCTTTATATATCTTGGAGATCAAACCTCTATCTGATGTATCATTAGCAAATATATTTTCCCATAGAGTTGGCTCCCTTTTCATTTTGCTGCTGTTTTCTGTAGCCATGCAGAAGCTTCTTATTTTGATGATGTCCCGCTTGTTTATTATTTCCTTTACGTCCCTTGCTTTAGGAGACATATCGGTGAAAAAATTGCTGTGTGGGATATCTGAGAGGTTCCTGCCAATGTTCTCCTCTAGGACTTTGATGGTGTTGCGACTTACGTTTAAGTCTTTCATCCATCTTGAGTTTATTTTTGTGTATGGTGTCAGCTGATGATCCAATTCCAATTTTTTGCATGTAGCCGTCCAGCTCTCCCAACACCATTTGTTGAAGAGGCTATTATTACTCCATTTTATGCTTCTGCACCCTTTGTCATATATTAGTTGCCCATAGAGACCTGGGCTTATTTCTGGGCTTTCTATTCTGTTCCACTGGTCTATGGGTCTGTTCTTGTACCAGTACTAGATTGTTTTGAGTATAGTGGCTTCGTAGTATAGTTTGATGTGTGGTATTGTGATCCCTCCTACTTTGTTCTTCTTTCTCAAAATTGCTGCAGCTATTCAGGGTCGTTTATCGTTCCGTATAAATTTTTGAAATGTCTGTTCTATTTCTGTCATTGGTATCTTAATAGGAATTGCGTAGAATCTATAAATTGCTTTGGGTAGTATGGACATTGTGATGATATTAATTCTTCCAATCCATGAGCATGGTATATGCTTCCATATATTTGTGTCTTCCTTAATTTCTTTCTTCAATGTTGTATAGTTTTCTGCGTATAGGTCTTTTACCTCCTTGGTTAAATTTATTCCTAGGTACTGTATTTTCCTTGTTGCTATATTGAATGGCATTTTTTTTCTGATCTCTTCTTCTTTTTCATTGCTGGTGTACAAAAATGCCATTGATTTCTGAATATTGACTTTGTATCCAGCTGTTTTGCCAAATTCACTTATTAGGTTGAGTAGTTTTTTGGTGGAGTCTACAGGGTTTTCTATGTACATGGATAGTGATTTCCTAACAGCTGCTATAATGCATGGAGTCCTCCCCTATGCCTGATGAGTACTGTTGTTAATTAATAGGTTGATTTCCTTTCCTTGCTGATATGCACTCTTTTACTACACGGAGTATTGAAACGGAACTGGAGGTCTAGGCATCTCTCATGAGAGGCCTGAATATGTTCTCATTTTAGAAGACGGTATATTTAGAAATGCTGCTTTTTGTGAAGTCTGAATATTTTAAGAAATCTTTTAAAATGTTCGTTGTCTATGGCCTCTCTGCTGATCCTCCGAGTTCAGACCATTGTGTAGTTTTCTACATTTGATCCTTATTTTCGTGTATTTAGAAGTTTTAGTCTTGTTACCATAAAAGCACCTTCATGTTATATCTTAAATTTAGAATCTGCATCATAGCAATTTTTATTCATTTTTCTTGTTTCCATGAATTCTGTGACTTTGCTTTCAGGTCAGTCATGAGTAAGCAACCCTCTGAAGTGTACATAAAGTGGCAGAAACACTCCCACCTTCTCAAAGACAGTGATTTTGGTTTTCAAGAGCCTATCATGGCTCTACGCACAGTCATTTTGGAGCTCTTGATGGAAAAGGACATGGAGAATTCCCAAAAAGAATGTTTTCAGGACATTCTCACCAAGCACCTTGTAGAACTCTCTATACTGGCCCGAACTTTCAAGAACACTCAGGTAATGGGACATGAATCTATGTCATCTCACTTCTTGACCTTTCCTTTTATTATCTAGAAAATAGAAAGGATGAATCAAAAAGCAATGTCACTGAGAGACAGATTGCTGTTAGAATACTGTATAGTGTAATTGTTTAAGCTAAGGTTTCCCAGTTTAGAATTAGTTCCGAGTTTCAGCCTGGACAAGGCACTTAACCTTCTCTAAGCCTGAATTTTCTATCTATAAAATAAGAAGATTTCTAACTTATACTGGTAACAATTCAGTGATTTTACATACTGTGCATATTCCCACTCACATACACGTATATATAGATATAAGAAAAAGAGGCAGAAAAACAGTGGAGGCTGAGGAAGGCAGGAAAATATACATAAGATAATTCTGATCAGTAGTTTAGTCCTCAATGAATGGTAGTTACTTCTTTTATTATTATTATTATTATTATTATTATTATTATATCATTATTATTATTAGTGGTGGTAGTAGTAACAATAGTAAAAGTATTTACTTATATGTTATTTTCATTTCAGCTTCCCGAAAGGGCAATATTTAAAATTAAACAGTATAATTTAACTAGTTGTGAAGTCTCTGAGTGGCAGCTGGAGGAAGCTCAAGTATTCTGGGCGAAAAAGGAGCAGAGTCTCGCCCTGAGTATTCTCCAGCACATGATCAAGAAGTTGGATGCCAGTTGTTCAGAGGTTCACTTTTTTATTGGCTGAATTAGTATTTTACTGTTTTAAAAAAAATACTGTGCTTTAAATGTTTTTAATAAGTTCATAAATCTATTAAAGCCTTGAAATTACTGATTCACATGTAAGAAGTATTCTGAAAATTAATATTGGTAAAAGGATTTAGAAAGTATTCATTTTTCTGTTTTCAGCAATTCTATCAGGCCATCTCGTGGTAGAATTATTTGATTTATTCCAATGCCTTTTTTAAAAACTTTCTACAGAATTCCAGAAGGGTATGTGGGAAACAAACATGAAATAGCTATTATAAATTTGGAATAAAGGAAAATGCATGAGAGAACAAAAGTTTTTTTAAAATCAGGTTGGCATAACTAGCTTGTCAGTCTAAATACTTTGAGAATATAATGTCTTATATTTTATCTAAAATTACCTATTACTTATTGAGAACTTGGCTGCTTCTCCAACTTTATTTCCAGCATGCAGTGGACAAAAGTAGAGGCATTTGTACAGTAGGTCCCATGAAGTATTAAAAGATTTAGTCACAATGGTGTCCTCCTCACATTCCCTGATTAGTGAATATCAACTTACTGTACTTTTGGTAATGGGTACTTTTATGACATCTTCCATTATAGAGAATTTATTATTATACCAAAGCACTGGGAGCCAGTATGATATAATGTTTAAAATTTGCTTAACAATATTTGCCCTGGAGTTACCTGCAGTCTTTGAAACTCAGTTTTACTTTGTCCTCTGCAAATTATGGATAATAATACTTATTTCATAGAATTATATGTGTTAATGTACAGAAAGCCCTTAGGAAATTCCTGGCATGTACAAGTACTCAATAAGTGAGAGTTGTTATAATACTACTACTACTATAAAGAGTAGAGGATGATTATTTCATAGGCTTACATACCTGGATTATTAAAATAGTTGTGAAAGGAGGTAAAGAAAAACATTGTTAACCTGCTTCTTTCTTCTAAGTGGAAGATATTTTCGTATAGTCCTGATAATGAATTACATTTTAAAATTTTGCTTTTCAAACACAGAATGACCCCAAACTAAAGCTTATATACACAGAATGTCTGCGGGTTTGTGGCAACTGGTTAGCAGAAACCTGCTTAGAAAACCCTGCAGTCATCATGCAGACCTATCTAGAAAAGGTAAGACTTTCTAGCAGTGCTTAAGACAGTTGTTTAGCATGAATACACCTGATGTTTTTATCAAGGCCAAATTTATATCAAAAGCAAATAAAGTATGATTTCACTTTCCCATTTATTATTATTATTGTAGCTCTATATAACTTTAGGGCAGAATGAAACAAAATGTTACTAAAGCAGGAGCATATTTTGAAAGTAAGCTCCAGTGTGTCTTCCTTTTACCCCCAACTGCAGCTATTCTTTCAACAAATTGTTTCTGATCATGTCTCCATTTATTTATCTATAAAACTAGCTGATTAAGGAATATGCAAATCAACCTTTGCTGTTCATTTGTAGTCCAACCAGCCAACAAGTATTACTAGGACTTTGGTACTCCAGCTAGTTTTTTAGTTTCACTAATTTTGGAAATAGTTACCTCACTAAATGAGTGTAATATGAAAAGCATAATAGTGATTATCTTTAAGTTTTATGTAGTACTTTGTTTTTGCACAAGTCTTTACAAATATTAGCTGTCATTATCAGTTTTGAAAAGTCAAGAAAATACTGTATGTCATAAATTCAGCTGATACATAAATAAATTAAGCATTAGTGTAGGGATTCTTTGACCTGATTCTTTAGATGCCTTTGGTAACTGTAAATATAATAGAAATGGATTTTATTTTCTTGAAGGCAGTGGAAGTTGCTGGAAATTGTGATGGAGAAAACAATGAGGAGCTCATAAATGGAAAAATGAAGGCATTTCTCTCATTAGCACGGTTCTCAGATACTCAGTATCAGAGAATTGAAAACTACATGAAATCATCAGAATTTGAAAACAAACAAGCTCTCCTGAAAAGGGCCAAAGAGGAAGTGGGCCTTCTTAGGGAACATAAAATTCAGGCCAACAACAGGTAACTAACTAGGTGTGTAGGAGTGACAAGATGCATAAGTATACAGTGGCTATATATGGGGGGAGACTCAAAACCAGAATTATCTTCTGGAGGACAAGTTCTTTGTAGTATAGGCTTCCCCCACTAGGTGGGCGTTCTAGGAACCCATCTGTATCAGTGTACCAGCTGGTGGTGGTGTGAAAGACTATGTTCGGCTTCAGTGAATTTTTTTTTTTTTTAAAGAGTCTTTCACCATGTTTGCCCATTTCATGATGGGTGAATTAGGAGCACACCTGCCCACACCACACTGAGTGTTCAGCAGTTTATGACCAAAAATGGCATGACCCACATGCCCCACCCTCCCTATTCACCCAGTCTCTCTAAGCAACTTCTTTTTGTTTCCCCGATGAAAAAAGTACTCAAAGAGAAATGGTTTGTAGGTCTGGAAGAATTGAAGCAAAAACTAGCAGAAGCACTAAAAGGCATCAAAATTGATGAGTTCAGAACTATTTTGAGCAATGGGAAAAATGTCTCAATAGGTATGTTGCATCAAATTGAAAGTACTTTGAAGGTGACTGAAGTTTAAACAAATAAGAATAAATACACAATTTTTTATAAATACTGGTTTTTTGGAAGGACGGACACACACACACACCCCCACCCCACCCCTGCCCCACCCCACATGAAGTGATATTCTCTGGTTCTGAGCTTATTATAGAGTATAAGGATGTTAGCTTTTTGGTTACCTGTTTTGATATATTTAAACCTTTTATTTGAGAGTACCTTTTGGTCTGTTTATTTTAGTGTAAGTTAACTAAATACCTTAGGTTTGGTTGCCTAGGATAGCTTTTGAATTGCACAAACTTATTTTAAGACAAAAAGTAAATTTTTTTAAAAAGATAAAATAAGTTTGTCCCCTTTATAATCCTCAGAATTTTCTTTTTTCTGGTTTTTTGTTGATGTTGTATATCATAAATGACTTTGTATTTCTGTCAAATGTGATGGCTTTTGTGTTGTGCTTTAACTGTTTAATGCAAGATACACAGTGAAGGTTCAGCGAGAGCTAGAGCTGGATGAATGTGCACTCCGGGCACTGAAAGAAGATCGTAAACGTTTCTTATGTAAAGCAGTTGAAAATTACATCAGTTGCCTGTTAAGTGGAGAAGGGCATGATATGTGGATATTTCGTCTTTGTTCCCTCTGGCTTGAAAATTCTGGAGTTTCTGAAGTCAATGGCATGATGAAGGTGACTTGTGTTTTCAACCCAATATTTTACCCTGTGCTTTAAAAGCTTAGAATTCAGTACATCAGTGTCATGAGTTACGTACTTCTTTGTATCCCTAGCACTTGGTTCAGTGCTCATGGTACACATAGGTTCAAGTACACATAGGTATTCTTAGTTAGCTGTAATGATGCAGTTCTATATGGAGATGGGAGAATTTAGGTCAATCTGTTCCTATTTCTTTGCAATTATCACAAGAAAGTACCCAGAATCCTAGATTGGGTACTTGGAAAGCAGTGAAAAATGAGTTGATCACAAGTGGGTGTTTTCCCCTAACTTTATGCTTTTCTGGAATTTACATTGAATTACTTTTGTAAATACAAATATATATATTTTTTATAGAAGCATCAGTACAGCAGTATTTCACTGATTTTTATTTATAAATATTAAATTTTATTGATACTTACTATTAAAGTTATTTTAATTATATATATGACAATGAATTTGAAGTTTAAAAGTAAAATGGTTCTGCTGGATGAAAAGACTGATAAGATTCATAATACGTACAGCGGATCTCTGCTACTATTGAACAATCTTGTTACTCTTATCATAAAGAGTGTAGTAATTATATCATTTTACCACACACTGACTTCTCAGGAGTCAAGATCACTGTGGTCCTCAGACCCACATTTCATCCCCCTGGGAAGTCAGTGGATTATAAACAATGCCAAGTATTTCAGTTTTCAATACAGTGTAATTTAGGATCAAATGCTATGACTTACCGAAGAATCAGGAAAAAATGTAATTTGTAAAGTGTTAATTACAAGCACCAGGTGGTTGTGCTAGTTGAAGAGCATTACCTTGGAATAATTTATTTGCTTAGGTGTGAGACTATTTGAAATGCATCGTTTCTTAATTTTGTATTTTTTTTTAATAATAGAGAGATGGGATGAAGATTCCATCCTATAAATTTTTGCCTCTTATGTACCAATTGGCTGCTAGAATGGGGACCAAGATGATGGGAGGCCTGGGATTTCATGAAGTCCTCAATAATGTAAGTAAACCTGAAAATCAAAACAGGAATTGCCATTATTTTCTATTATTATATACTATATCAAATATATACTACTGTTCCATCCCGGGCAATGGAAATTAAAAAAAAATTTTTTTAGTCACATTTCTTATGCTATGTAAGGTCAGGAATGAAGAATTCTTTTTATCTCCTCTCACTGCACACAAGTTACTCAATTTCTCTCTTTCTTATGCACCTCTGTCTCTCATACATACATCTCACTCACTGCGTTATTTAGTATAGTAACACAAACCTTAATGTTAAGCAAAATGAAAAGGGTTGTGTATTTCATACTTTTTTGTTTTGTTTGTGTAAATCTAATGGCTCTTCATTTTCTGACAGCTCATCTCTAGAATTTCAATGGATCATCCCCATCATACTTTGTTTATTATACTGGCCTTAGCAAATGCAAACAAAGATGAAACTTTGACCAAACCAGAGGCAGCAACAAGGAGTAGAATAACTAAAAATGTACCTAAACAAAGTTCTCAACTTGATGAGGTATATGGATTAAACATACTTAACTTTTTGAATTATGGTATTCATGTTTTCCCACAATATCCTTTTCTTAAGTATCAGGGATTCTAAGAATGTGTTGTGACTATATTCAGTTTGTAAATTCTTTGTGATTATGATGCCACCTAAAATTGGTTCAAAATTTCTGAATATTTCTCAAAGCACAGGAAGTACCAATAATATTTCACATTTTTTTGTTACAGCAATGAACAAGTAAATTGATTTTGAAAGGATCCCATGCCATTTACTCTTGAAATTATATTATACTTTTTATCTATTTCATTCCTAAGGGTATTGTTTTGTTTGGATTTGAGGGATTATAGTCCTTTCATTGTCTACACATGTGCATACAATCTTTTTTTCTTTTGTTGTTATAACTGAAAAGTTTAAGTATCAGGTATTTTCTTATGCATTGGTTTTTTTTTTGTTTGTTTGTTTGTTTTTAATAATAGGATCGAATCGAGGCTGCAAACAAAATAATACATACTATCAGAAGTAGGAGACCTCAGATGGTCAGAAGTGTTGAGGCACTTTGTGATGCTTATATTGTGTTAGCAAACTTTGATGCCACTCAGTGGAAGACTCAGAGAAGTATGTGTTTATAAGAATGGCTGTTCATTTTTTGCTGTTATTCTCTGTATTTACAGATATGAACATCTTGATTACAAGTTTACATGTGACCCAACTTAATCTTTATCTAATAACTTCAACATCCTGCACTTTTTCACTTAATATCTTTTCTTTAAGATTGTATTTATTTATTTTTACACAGAGAGGGAGAGAAAGATCAATGTGTGGTTGCCTCTCATGCGCCTTCCCCGACACCAGGGACCGGGCTGCAACCCAGACACGTGCCCTGACTGGGAATTGAACCACAACCCTTTTGTTTGCAAGCCAGTGCTCATCCCACTGAACCACACCAACCAGGGCTTACTTAAGATCTTTTGCTTGGATTGCTAATAGATGATTGCACTGAATTAATTATTTGATTTCTCTGGGTAATCTTCTGTTGTAGAGAATTGCATAGAAGCAACCCATTTAACTGAGTAACTGAGAGTCTTTAGGATCAGAGGTTTTTTAAAATGCTGTTAGTTATTGTGCCCTAGGAGTTAAAAGTCAAAAGGCCTCTATTTCCTCCTTGGAATGCCTTGCATGTAATCCATCACTCTTTTTGATATGTCTGTTCAAATAATTATAAGGTCGTATAATTTTTTGGTTATATGCATTTGCTTATAAGTATCTCTCTCCCCATACTTTAAAAATGATACTCCTTTTTCTGTTCAGAATCATAGCTTCACATTTAAATTATTAATACTTTGAAATAAGAATGAGACTTCTCATTGCGTTCCTCTTAGCAAACAAAAATATTATCATGCCCTTTAGTCACTTTTAATAGTAATGTGACAGGAGTGTATTATGTAATTTTATCTTATGTGATTTCTTTAAAAAAGCATGTAATTATCTTAAGGTGCTCAACCTACCCTCGCAGGTGGATTGTGGTCTAATTACCAGTGGCAGGTACCCTGCAAATGCATTGCATGCTCTGACCCGGAGCTACACTGTGTCCTGAGCCCATGGGTCTTCAGTTCTAGCTCAGGGCCTAAACCAGGGATCAGCCACAGGTTGGGTCTGTGGCATCTGCTAAATGGTGCTTTACCTTCAGTACTGTTCCTCAACTTTGCTTATCACTAAAACTTCTTTATTTTAAATACAGAAGGCATAAAAATTCCAGCAGACCAGCCAATTACTAAACTTAAGAATTTAGAAGATGTTGTTGTTCCTACTATGGAAATTAAGGTAATTTACTATTAACCATTTTGATATTTTTTAATAAACTAAATTCCTTTCTATTAGGTTAAATCATTTAAAATTGCCTTTTTTGTAGGTCAAAATTGGTTAAATGTTGACAATTTTATTTATTTCAACCTATAGTTTTTTTTCACTATTAGATTCCCTTGCTCAAGCCTCAAAGTGTGTAAAGACTTCATCTGCTTCCCCTTCTTTTTTCTTTTTTATCTCTCAATTTAGTTTTATTTTTTATTTATTTAATTTTTCAAATACATTTGTCTCTGCCTTCGCCCCATACTTTCCCTTGTGCCCTCCTCCCCTCCCTCCCTCAGCTCTTCCCCTTTGGTTTTGTCCATGAGTCCTTGCTGTATGTTCCTTGACTTGCCCCTTCCCTTCCTTTTCCCCATCCCCTCTCCCTCTTTCCCTCTTGTCTCTGTTGATTTCTTTTCCTTTCAGTGTTGCTGCTCTTATTTTCCCTGCATCTTTGTATTGTTGATTAGGTTCTGCTTAGAGGTGAGATCATATGGTATTTGTGTTTCTGATTTCTTTTTCTTCTATTTCATTGCTGGTGTACAAAAATGCCTTTGATTTCTGAATATTGACTTTGTATCCTGCTGTTTTGCCAAATTCACTTATTAAGTTGAGTAGTTTTTTGGTGGAGTCTGCAGGGTTTTCTATGTACACTATCATGTCATCTGCAAACAGTGATAGCTTTACTTCCTCCTTTCCTATTTGAATGCCTTTTATTTCTTTTTCTTGTCTGACCGCTGTGGCTAGGACTTCCTATACGATGTTGAAAAGAAGCAGTGAAAGCGGACATCCTTGTCATGTTCCCGACCTTAGTGGGAAAGCTTTCAGTTTTTGCCCATTGAGTATGATGTTGGCTGTAGGTTTTTCATATATGGCCTTAATTACGTTGAGGAATGCCCCATTTATTCCCATTTTGCTGAATGTTTTGATCATGAATGGGTGCTGTACCTTACGAATGCTTTTTCTGCATCTATCGAGATGATCATGTGGTTTTTGTCTTTTCTTTTATTTATGTGATGTATTACATTTATTGATTTGCGTATATTGAACCAGCCGTGCATCCCTGGGATGAATCCCACTTGATCGTGGTAGATAATCTTTTTATGTATTGCTGGCTGCGGTTTGCCAATATTTTGTTGAGGATTTTAGCGTCTATGTTCATCAGCGAAATTGGCCTGTAGTTTTCTTTCTTTGTAGGGTCTTTATTTGGTTTTGGGATTAGGGTGATGCTGGCCTCATAAAAAGAGGCTGGGAGTCTTCCCTCCTCTTGGATTTTCTGTCATAGTCTGAGAAGGACAGGGGTTAGCTCTTCCCTTAAATGTTTCATAAAATTCTCCTGTGAAACCGTCTAGCCCAGGGCTTTTGTGTGCCAGGAGTTTCTTGATGACTGCCTCAATTTCCCCAGCTGTTATCGGTCTGTTCAGGCTTTGTGTTTCTTCCTTTTTCAATGTAGGAAGATTATACTTTCCTAGAAATTTGTCCATTTCATCGAGGTTTTCAAATTTCTTGGCATATAATTGTTCATAGTCATTTCTTACAATCCTTTGTATTTCTGTGGTATCAGTTGTTATTTCTCCTCTTTTGTTTCTGATATTAATTATTTGGGTCCTCTCCCTTTTTTTCTTGATGAGGCTGCTTAAAGGCTTGTCGATTTTATTTATCTTTTCAAAGAACCAGCTCCTGGATTGGCTGATCCTTTGAATTGTTCTTTTGGTCTCTATGTCATTCAGTTCTGCTCCAATCTGGACTATTTCCTTCCTTCTACTTGCTCTGGGATTTTTGTTGTTGCTTCTCCAGTTCTTGAAGTTGTAGTGTTAGGTCTTTTATATGAAATGTTTCTGTCCTTTTTAGGTAAGCCTGTATTGCTATGAACTTCCCTCTCAGGGGCAGCTTTGCTGTGTCCCATAGGTTTTGGACTGTTGTCTGTTCATTTTCATTTGTTTCCAGAAACTTTTTGATTTCTTCTCTTATCTCATTATTGACCGATTCATTGTTTAATAGTCTACTGTTCAGTCTCCATGAGTGTGCAAGTTTCTGAAGTTTCTCTTTGAGGTTGATTTCCCGTTTCAAGCCCTTGTGGTCCGAGAAAAAGTTTGGTATTATTTCAATTTTCCTGAATTTGCTGAGGCTTGCTTTGTGTCCTATCATGTGGTCTATCTTTGAAAAACTTCCACGAGCATTTAAAAAGAATGTATATTTTGCTTCTTTGGGATGTAAGGTTCTATATATGTCAGTTAAGTCTATTTGATTCAGTGCGTCGTTCAGCTCCACAATATCCTTGCTGATGCTTTGTTTGGACGATCTGTCCCTTTTTGACAGTGGGGTGTTGAGATCCCCTACTATCAGTGTGTAGTTGTCTATATTTTTTGGAAGTCACCCAAGATTTTCCTTATATCCTTGGGTGTTCCTATGTTGGGTGCATATAAGTTTACAGTGTTTATGTCTTCTTGATAGAGTCTTCTTTTAAATATTATAAAGTGTCCCTCTGGGTCTCTTTTTATGGCCTTTGTTTGGAAATCTATTTTGTCTGATATAAGTATTGCAACCCCTGCTTTCTTCTCTTGCCCATTTGCTTGGAATATTTTTTTCCAGCCCTTTACTTCAATCTGTGTAGGTGTTTTGGTCTGAGGTGGGTCTCTTGTAGGCAGCATATGTGTGGGTCATGTTTTCTTACCCATTCAGCTATCCTGTGTCTTTTGATTGGGGCATTTAGTCCATTTACATTGAGAGTTATTACAGATAGAAACCTATTCATTTTTTCTCCTTGTACCTGTGTTTGTCTCTTTCTCACTCTTCTCCTTCATCTTCTTAAACCAGTCCCTTTAGCATATCTTGGAGTGCTGGTTTGGTAGAGATGTATTGTTTTAGCCTTCTTTTGTCTGGGAAACTCCTTATTTCCCCTTCTGTTTTAATTGAGAGCCTCGCTGGGTAGAGCAGCCTTGGTTGTAGGCCCTTGCTTTTCATGACTTGGAATATTTATTGCCATTCCCTTCTGGCTTGCAGTGTTTTGTTGAGAAGTCAGCTCCTAGCCATATCAGGGCTCCTTTGTATGTTACTTTCTCCTTCTCCCTTGCTGCCTTGAGGATTCTCTCTTTGTCTCTGATATTTGCCATTTTAATGATGATGTGTCTTGGAGAGGACCTCCTTGGGTCCCTCTTGAGTGGGGCCGTCTGTGCCTCCTGTATCCATGAGACCTTTTCTCTCCTCCAATTTTGGAAGTTTTCCATCATTACTTTTTCAAACAGGTTCTCTATTCCTTGCTCCTCTTCTTCTCCTTCTGGTATCCCTATTATACGGATATTATTGCGTTTCAGGTTGTCTCGCATTTCCCTAAACACCTCTTCATTCTTTTTGAGTCTTTTTTCCATTTCTCTTTCTTTCTGGGAGTTTTTTTCTACCTTATCCTCCATCTCACTGATTCAATCCTCGGCTTCATCCAGCCTGCTTGGGTTCCTTCTACTGTGTTCTTCCATTCAGAAATGGTATTCTTTATATCCTCTTGTGTCTTCTTGATAGTTTCTGTGTCCTTTTCTAGGTTGACATAGTTTGCTGTAAGATCCTGGTAGTTTCTCTGCAGTTTCTCCTAGTTATCTTTGAGCTGGTTGAGCTCAATGAGCTTCCTTAGAGCCATTGTTTTGAATTCAATATCTGATAGGTCACTTGCCTCTATTTCATTTAGCTCTCTCTGTGGGAATTCCCCTTTTTCACTCATTTGGGGGGAACTTCTTTTTCTTCCCATTTTTGTGAGAGTCTATTAAGTAATTAATTAATTTATTTGTTTGTTTTTGCTTCTGCTTCAATTGATCCATCTAGATTTCCTGACTTTGTGGATTAAACCTCTATGGTAGTAGGCAGGTCTTTTTATTTATTTGTTTATTTATTTATTTCATCTTTTCTTTCTGGGCCTGCCTCTGATGATGTCAGTTGTTGACCCTATAGGACCTTGGGTTGTTTGTTTGAGCCTTCCAGGAGTCTACTGTCTGTGTCTGACCCCTGCTTTGGGCAGCTCTGTGACCCCTTTGGCCAGGGATCCATTATTTTGTTGATCGCTCTGCACTCTCATGCCGGCTCCTTGAGCACACTCCCTGGCCCGCCAGGATCCCCTGCCTGCCTGGGTGCGTGTGTGCTTGCCCCAGCCCGGGAGCGCTTATTCGCCCGACCTCACACGCTCATCTAGCACCCATGCCCAGCAGGCACCCCGGCACTGGCCAGTTTAGGGTCTTCTATTGTGTGCTTTCCCCACTTTTGGCTCTTTGGGGGCATAGCCTGCCCGCGCAAAATGGAGACTACGGAAATGGGAGGAAGTCAGCTCCGGAACTCTCCGGTTAATCCTGTCTCCAGTCTCTCCTCCAGGGTCTCTGGGCAGTTCTGTGACCCCTTTGGCCTGGGATCCACTATTTCTCCGGACCGCGTTGTATTCACAGGCCGTCTGGCCCCCGCACGCCTGCTTCTGCCTCTTTGGGGGTGTGTCCTGCCTGTGCAAAATGGAGACTACGGAATGGGGAGGGAGTTGGGACTCCCCAGTTCCTCCTCCCATTCTTTCCCCAACGCCTCCGTCTCCAGTCTCTCCTCAAGGCTCTCTATGCAGCTGTGTGTCCCCTTTGACCAGGGATCCTCTCTTTCTTCCAGCCAGTCTGCACTTAGTCCCCAAGCTCACATGCACACTAGCTTTGTGCGGAGCACACAAAAGCAGGTTAATCGATTCCCTTATGCCTGAGCGCGATGGTAGCTGCAGAGTGGGAAGTGAGTTATCACCAGGGCTCTGCCAGCCACCGTCTCAGTTCTCTTCACAGAGTTTTCCTCACTAATCTTTCCTCAGGCACCAGCCCACTCTGCTGCTGCCTCTACCCAGAGATCAAGGAGGACGGCTGCCACTGCAAATTTTTGCGTTGGCCCTTTAAATGTCTCTTTGCATCTCCAGATGCCTGTCTCTGGCAGAGAGCGCCTCTAAGCTTTTGGGGGTTGCGTTTTGTCTTTGTGTTTTTCTGGTTTCAGCTGCTGTTGTCTGGGGGTCCCTGTTTATGATTCAGACCCCGTTCTTCTCAAGGGGAACCAACTGGCTGTTTCAGTGTCTCTCTGGTGCTGGTGCCCATGGGCACCCAGCCTACCCTCACGAGCCTCCGCTGCACTTCTCACCCGTTGAGATGTGTGAGAGGTGAATCCACTGTCTGTCCGCAGCTCCAAGGCTCCTCTCCTTCTAGTGTTCCATTGTTTTCCAGGTGATTTCTCCACTATTTAGTCGCAATTCCAGTTTGGTCTTGGGAGGAGGTCAGCATGACTCCCATTCACTCCTCCGCCATCTTCAAATCCTCTTGATTTTCTGCTTTCCTTTCTTTTGCCTTCAATTTTATGCCTCTCATCTTTCTTATGAAGAAGCAATGTAGAGTGTTACCTTCACTGGGCAGAAGAAGGAAAGAATCTGTGTGCCAGGATTAATTTTTAACTTGGCAAGAAAGTTCCTAATTGTGTTACTGGTTTTAAAAATTCTGTATGCATTAGAATATATGGCCTGTGATGTATTACAGTATTAAGCAATGCAGTATGTATTACAGTATAAAATTGATGGTAATGTACATGATACTTTAACTATGTCATAATGATCTCTTATTGCTACAAGTACCCTGTGGTCAGAAATATATGTAATAATAAAGGGTTATAGTTTAGAAAATGATCATTTTAACTACATTGTAAATCTCTTCTTTGAGTTTGCAGTTTAGGGTTAGTACCTGTAGTTATTTGAATTGAAGTATACCTGTATTATGTGGATTAACTAATACCTTTCCAGCTATTATTCCATTAATAATATTTAACTACATATTTCTTGAAAATGCCATAATTAGTGATTACAACCTAGAAAACTCTTCTTCACACTTTTCTAAAATTTACCTTACTATGTTTTTGTTAGGAGTTTACTATTTCTCAGATGATTTAATATATACAAGTGAAAGTTAAGACATGAACACTGGTTTTTCAATAGTTTTTCAGTGACACTATTCTGATTTTGTATACCCTATTATTATGAAGAGATATTTAGGGAGATAGTAATATCTAGGTCACTTTTTAAAACATTTTCAATGTCAGATATTTTCTGTCATTTAACAGAAAGTTAAAGTTATAGCTCCAGTTCTTAACCAACAGCACATTGTCATTTATTCCTGTTTAATATTAAAATTATTAATCACAGTTCATTTTCATATATATGCAAATAGTGTTTCTGATCTGTTATCATATTTATATTTTTTATTAGGTGGACCCCACAGGAGTATATGGAAATCTGGTGACTATACAGTCATTTAAAGCAGAATTTCGTTTAGCAGGAGGTATAAACTTACCAAAAATAATTGATTGTGTGGGCTCTGATGGCAAGGAAAGGCGACAGCTTGTCAAGGTGAAATTTTCCTTCTGTGGTGTGGTTCTTCAAGAGTTAATTAAAAAGTCAAAAATTGTAGTTGATAATTTTCTTCCTGCTTTATTTGTGTCTATTTTTATTCTGAAAAAATATAGATAAAGAAAACTTATAGAATAGAAAAACATTATTTTCTAGAAGCAGAATGCTCTTTCCATTGTGTGTGTGTGTGTGTGTGTGTGTGTGTGTGTGTATATCTGTCTGTCTGTCTGAAAGATCATCATTATTATAGCAATTGATTGAAGTAAAAGTGTTACCAGAGAAACTCTGGTTCTTCTCATCAATGCAATAAAGAATTACAGGTCAGCGAGCCTATTATAAGTGTGCAAGCAAAGTTTATTAGTGAATGGGAGAGCAAAAACAAGGGTGTCTAGAGCAAGGGTGGCCAAAGGCCTGCGTGGCTAGCACCCAGGTGGGCAAAGGTCAGGTGGCCAAAAAGGCCAAATGAGCACCCCACCCCCACCCCCACCTGTGTGGCAATAGAACCAGGAGCCAAGAGAAGAGAGCAAGTCCTTTGTTCTGAGGACTTACGTAATTGGAGGGGTTACAGTTTGATTGACAGGTAAAGGTGGTGACAGTTTTCTGTAGAGATATGACTGCCTAAATGTAGGTATCGGTGAGGGTCTGTTAGCCTGAATCCTCATCTTCAAGACTCTATTTGCTCATTTTGTATGTGATGGGAGGCAGGCAGTTAACCAAAATTGTTTATGGGCTTTTTCTTTTGGGCACTGTAGTCCCCCTCCCCTTCTCCCTTCCAGGCCTTAGGATGAATAGACAGTCTCAAGGTTTTCCTTTTCCCAGCTAGTGGAGATGATACACATAGACTTATAAGAGCTCCCCCCCACCCCCCCACGCTATTATGGTTTACTTGTGTTGTTCAGAATGCCTGGCAGTCTTATTGAACCAAGCTCAGGGCTGTTGGGTCACAGGTGAGACAAGTCCTCCTTTGCTTTTAGTCTCCTGTATTAAGTTCTTTGTTGGATTGCAGTGGTGAGGGTCCTGCCTTCATTTCCTCTTTGGCTGCTCATTCCTAGCTGCTACCTAAGTGTTAAAAGGTGTTGCCTGGCAACCAGGATGCTATAGTTGCTGGCCAGCCACAGCAGAACAGTCTCAGTTTCCTTCTATCTCCTGCAACAAAAGAATATTTTTAATGCATGTAGACATGATGAGGTTGACAATCAGCTTGCCTGTTATAGAAAAGGTATTTTGGGGGTGGTTATTTTCTTGAATAGTTCAAGTTCAAGGTCCTTGCTTCAATATTCTGAGTCTGGCACTATGCTGAGTGCTATTAAATGTACCAGAAAGGGACAGCGTTCCTCCCTAACTTTGCTCAAAATCTCCCTGGGCCTTGCTAAGTAGCAGTGGGGAGATAACTGTTTTCTCACCCAGGTATTTTGCAGCTTGCCCTCAGGTAGAGTTCCAGTTAGTCTAATTACAAAAGCAGCTAGGAGGAACTTCCTTCTAAATTGCTCTGCCTACCCAGTGTTATAGCTTGTTCTGAATGAAAGAATCGTGATAGGTCTTAATTCTTTAAGAGACTGTTAAAAGAGGCACTGATGCTCAGATTGATTTCTGATTGCGCTTTGCTGTCCTCAGATGACCTTTGGTATGGTTTTATAATAAGCAAATGAACTGTGCGTAGTTATTCATGTTTTGATTTTCCTGAAGGGCCGGGATGACCTAAGACAAGATGCTGTCATGCAGCAGGTGTTCCAGATGTGTAACACATTACTGCAGAGAAACACTGAGACGAGGAAGAGGAAATTGACTATCTGCACATACAAGGTCACTAGTTTATACTTCTGCCGCTTCACCAAGACCATAAAAATACTGTCATTATTTAGACCAGAGGGTACGCAAGTGTTTTCTCTGAAGGACAATATAGTAAACATTTGAAACTTTCTGGGCCACAAAAGGTCTCTGTCACATATTCTTTATGTTGTCTTTAGAACCCTTTTAACCTGAAACCCCATTCTTAGCTCATAAGCTGTACAAACAGCCTGAGGCTGGGTTTGCTCTAATGGCCATAGATTGCCAACCTCCAGTTTAGCTTTGTTGGTTTTTGTTTGTTTGTTTGTTTGTTTGTTTTAAAGAACTCATTAATGTTAACTGCAGTTAGATGTTTCTTGTAAGCAGCTAAAGTATTTTTTTCTTTATCTTTAACCATTGGGCTTATTTCTGGTATAAAAGTGCTCTTAAGAAGAAAAGTGGTATTAAGAAAATACTGAGTTAGTGAAGACTGTAGTGCATAAAATAGGCTTTTAAATTTGTTAATTTTTGACTAGGTAATGTTTGCATGTGTCAAAAATCCAACAGTTGAAAAATGTATGAAAAAAGAAGTCCTCTTCTCTCACCTTTAATCCTATCAGCTTCATCTACTCCATCCCTTTCTTATCCTTATAAGTTCCGTTTTCATTTGTTTCCAGGTTATACAGATAGAATATATTAATATATTTCACTATTTCCCATTCCGTAAAGAAAAGATAACATACATATCTTGTTTTTAATTTAACAGTATGTTACAGGTCTTTCTCATTTTTTAAGAGCTGCATTTTATGTATTACATGGTTATTATAAAAGCCCTTATTGTATAAAATGGGCATTTGTCTCATTAGTCGTCTTTTGCTATGGCAAACAATGCTATGCTGCAGTGAATGACATTGAACATACAATTTTTCAATGAATATATATATGCGAGTCAGTTTGTGGGTTACATTTCCAAAAGTTATATTCATGGATCAGATGGTAAGTGCACCAGATGCCAGGCAGCACCTTGGGACGCTACGGGGGGCCTTAACCCAATCCAGGTTTTTGTCACAGAACAAGGAGGAATTTGAGGGCATGACAAAGATTTAACAAAGCACAGCAAATTTATTAAAGCTATATAATGCATTCAGAAAGTGACAGTGGATGACCTTGGAGAATGAGACTTGCCAATGGGTCTGGGTGGAAGGCTTTTATTAAACATGGGCTAGGATTGTCCTTGGCTTCTGAAGCTGGTAGGGTCACTGCCAACTCAGGTCAACCTTGTCTCTCCTCTGCAGTTATCTTCTTTTTTTTTTTTTTTGGTCTTCTCAATTATAGGAAATTGCAGGGCAGGGGGAGGGAAAGCAGGAGATACAGTTGGTCAGTGAAAGTAACATCTTCGATGTTCCAGCCAAGCCAGAAAGGGGAGGTGTAGAGCTTGAGGCCTTTGTTTCCTATGCTTTCCTGCCTCACACCTATAATTGGGAAGATACTGTCAGATTACACATAATGGAGGGGTGTACCAATTTGCACTTCCTCCAGCAAAAAAGTTTGCTTGAGAGGACAGTTCTCAAGTCACATGATTCTATTAGTTAATCACCTTTGACCCCTACATTGAATGCTTATTTAGCATGTTTACATTTTAAGTAACAGTAAACTTTCATTTTGAAGGGTCTGTTTCCCATAGGTGTGTCCTTTTTGGTTTCATTTCTGTATCTCATATGCCCTTTTTTCTATTACTTCTGTAACAAGGCTTGTTTGTTTATTCATTGTTCATGTTTCTGTGAAGATATAAACAAATTAGGAAATGTATGAATAATTCACTGTGCAGTACAGAAACAGAAGCAGCCTTTTAGAGACACTTATGGTAGCCCCATATCTGTCTTGTTTCTTACACTCACAAAATGGTACAAACCAGCATGTGTTTTTTTCCTCTAGCAAGTTAACTCTGTTTAACCAAGAAGTATCTTAACCATTAACTAAGACTAGTTTAAATATATAATTGAAAAAAGTCCCTCTCACAGTAATAAAAAGTTTTGACTGCATGGAAAGACTATAAAAATATAACAAGAAAGAGTAAAGGAAAACTAAAATAAAAGAATGGTACCATGTATTAAATGAGAAGACATAAAAAAAGTCAGCACATTTCAAATTAATACATGGACTGTGAAATTCCAATGAAATTTTTTATTACTTGGAAAAATTATTTAAAAGTTTATCTTGAGGCCCTGGCCAGGTAGTTCAGTTGGTTAGAGCATCGTCCCTACATGCCAAGGTTGCCGTGTTGGATCCCCAGTTAGGGCACTATCAACCAATGAATGCATAAATAAGTGGAACAACAAATTGATGTTTCTCTTTCTTTCTCTCCCTGCCCCCACTCAACCCTTCCTACCTCCCTCCCTTCCTCTCTCTTAAATCAGTAAATTAAAAAAAATTTTTTTTAAGTTTATCTTGAAAAATATATTGGTGAGAATGACTAAACTGTCTTTGATAAAAGTAATAGGTGAGAGTAGACTTTATCCAGTTATACTTAAGCAAATGGTAAAGCTTTAGTAATAATGATGGTATGGTTTGTGGCATAAGAATAGACAGATTAAAAAAACAGAATAAATAGCCTTAAAAAACAGATTTACGCATATATACATTTATAAGAAATCAATATATAACTATGGCTTTAAAAAGTTCCTGAATGAACCTAAAATTCTCAGTTATCACTGAGTGTGATGGGATTATGTATAGTGTCTGTTTTTTTATGTTTTAACTTTGTCACAAACCACCTTTTAAAAAATTATTTATTTTTTTACTTTTATTTTTTTCCAAAGCACCTTTTTATTAAATTGTAAAAAATATTGTTAAACTTAAAACCCCAAGTAGGGGAGCAGGGAAAAGAAGTTAGATCTGCCCTCCAAAATTCTGATTCAGTCAGGCTATTATAATTGAAATCAGAATTTAATACTAAAACAAATATAAAAATCATGTTTTAGTTAATGGGATAGAGGCAGGGAAGCATATTATTCAAAAGCACCTTTTCTCTTAGACTTCAAGATTTGTCAGAAATTTGTTACATAGAATTTTTTTAGGATATTAACTAATATAATTGATTCTTTCCATTAGCAATTAAGAAAAAAAGAATTTCTTAGCCATCAATGAATGCTAAACAGAAGTTAAACTTAGCCCTTCAAAAGCTCAGCATTACTCAATAAAATCTTATTGGTTAGTATTAAAGAAAAAGTTAAACTTAGCAGGCATCATAATCACTTGGAGGGTTTGTTAAAACACAAATTGTTAAGTCCCATTCTCAGAATTTCTAATTCTAGAAGGGGACCTGAGAACATGCATTTCTATCAAGATACCAAGTGATACTGATGCAGCCGTTGTTCAGGGACCACTCTTTGAGACCTCCCAGGCTTGTTACTTTGCTGTCTATTGATCTAGCTTAATTATAGGACAGAGTTGATGAGCTATTAGTGGTCTTTTGTCTGGGATATATTTTAATGATTGCTAAGAAGGTCTTAGAGAGCAGATATTCTGTAATGTGAATGAAAGGAAATTTTAATGCTCTAAGTGCAAGGCTTTTAGGTAGCAAAGATGATGACTGAATTGGGTCACAATGGGTTGCAAAACGTATGGGCTATAGCAGTATGTCCTGATTTTCTCAGAAAGCAGCTAAGGTTTCCAAGAAGATTTCATTGCTGTAAAGCATGAAATAGAATCTTATGTTGGTTATATTAGATTCAGGTATACAAAAAATACATTAACATGATAAACAGTCATCTAGGTGAAACATCTAGCATGCCGTCTTGGGGTGGGGCGTGTGGTAAGTGAGGGGTCCAAAGGGAGATTCCTTTCTTTCCCAGCAAATACAAGAAAAATCTTAGATTTGATAAAGCTATTTAGTGGGTAAAAAGGTAAATGTTTATATAATTTTCTACACTTCATATTTGTTTATAATATGTCATAGTTTATAACCTTCCCAGTAAAATTGCTCCTTTTATGTTTAGGAATACATTTCCTTTTGGTAAAGGTAAAAAGACTATAAACCAACCTATACACGTACTTGCATTTATTAAGGTATACTAAATTGAGACTACATTGAATATTTTCCAAAGGGAAAGTCTTCAGATTTGTTTGATAATAGAAGTATAAGGAAAGCAGGGTAAATCCTCTTCCAAATGGGACAAAGTAAGTATGGCTCAGTCACAAGTGATGAAGGGTATGATCAACAGGATTAACTTCTCAAGGGAGTCATGGAGACTAAGAGGTGAGCAGGTTCTCAGAAGTCTAAGCAGCAGGCTACAAAATCTTACTCTTTGAGTGTAAGTATATTTTTGTTGCTTTCTTCCAAGGAGTTTTGTCTCCTATGGACAGAGAAATGGTATAATGCAACTTTGGAAAAATGCTTCACACCGACTCTCATGGTTGAATGATTATCACATGCTACTTAATGCCCTTCCATAACCTAAAGATATTTAATCCATAACTTCAGGTGGTTCCCCTTTCTCAGCGAAGTGGTGTTCTTGAATGGTGCACAGGAACTGTCCCTATTGGTGAATTTCTTGTTAACAATGAGAATGGTGCTCATAAAAGATACAGGCCAAGGGATATCAGTGCCTTTCAATGCCAGAAGAAAATGATGGTAAGTGACACTCAAAAGTATGTTATTGCAAGGTTGCTCGATAGCTTATTAATTTCAGCAGGCAATTGTTAATGACACTAAGAAAGTTCACCAGAATGAAAGGGTGCGTGAGTGAAAAAGGAAGGTTTTTAAACTGTTACATCAGCCCTTGTCTGATGAGAAATTTAACATATTTCAATGTATGTTCATTTGCTTCTAGTTTGGGGTATGTTAACTTTTAACAAAACAAAGCACTAAACAATTTTTCAAAGCATTATGAAATAATTTTTACATGAAATTAATATAGAAAGCTTCTAATACATTTGTTACATTACACTGGCCATTTGGTCTAACATTTACTCAGTCATCAACATTTATTGAATGCCTTCTCTATACCAGGTGAGATTTCACAGATGTAAAGTTTCAGAAATGTTATAACTAATCATTGTACTCATCCCATTTAAAGATGAGAAAAAATTCAGAGAATTTAATTTTTCCAAAGTCAATTAGCTAATAAAATGGTGGAATAAGGATTTGAACCTTGTCTCTCCAACTCTAAAATTTATTTACTTTTCCTTTTATTGTGCAGGGTACAGAGGAGGAAGTGGTTAGTTCTACCTGGGACAAGGGAATGGAGAGAATCAGATTCAAGATAGGCTTCATAGAGGAGATGATTTTTGAGCCAAGTTTCATAAATGAATTTGTTTTCCAAGCAGAAGGAGATACAACAAACAAATAGGTGACATGAACACACAGTTAAAGACAGCACAGGCTTAGTCTTTGAAAAGGAGCAGATAAGAGATTGGAGCAATGGAGATTAGTCAAAAAATGGAGGATTGCTTTATGATATGCTAAGAAATTGGCACTTTATCCTGAAAGCAGTAGAGAACCCTTGAGAATATTAATATCAGATTTGTATTTTAGAAAAATAACTCTGACAGCACTGTGGGTTGTATTTTTGAAAAAGCCAACTAGAGTCATGAGGCAGGGGATCAGAACTGAGACTTGTAACAGTAGGAATGGAAATAGGGGGTACATACGAGAAATAGTAAGTAGGTAGAACTGATAGGATTTGGTTGCTGATTAGAAATGGAGTTGGTGAAAAAGTAATCAGTGGCACCCAATTTTCTGGTGGGGTGATGAGGAGAATGGAGAGACTATTTACGGTATCAAAAAATAAAGTGGCTGAGCTTCACCAGAGTTGAGAAAGTAAATTGGTTTGGATCTGGAAGTGATTGATCCAAGTGAAGATGTTGAGTGGGCAGTTGAAGAAATACATCAAGCTGGAGCTTAATAAAGATAACTGGCCAAAGATAGAGATGTGGAAGTCATTAGTACTTAGGTGAGAGTTGAGCCCACTGAAGTCGATAAGCTTTGCTTCAGGCCAGTATTATGCTGTAGAGTGAGAAGATGTTAGAGGACAGATTTGAGATGCTCTGCCATCCATTAGTGATTCTCTCATTCTTCCTCCTTTTCTGTTTCCTATCTCACAGCTAGTGCTGTGATGCCACCTAAGACTATCTGGAGCTGTCTTTGTCATTTTCGTGTTTACTTTCACATAGATTACAGGATCATACCACTTAGAATTTACTTGAATCAAAAACAGTCACTCTAGATGTGTCTCCTTCCACTAATATTAACATGAAGACCCTAAAGAGATTAGAATTGTTATTAATTGCTTCCCTGACCAGACTGTTAGTAGAGGTAG
The DNA here is from genome assembly GCF_021234165.1 of Pteronotus mesoamericanus. Classification (NCBI taxonomy): domain Eukaryota; kingdom Metazoa; phylum Chordata; class Mammalia; order Chiroptera; family Mormoopidae; genus Pteronotus; species Pteronotus mesoamericanus. The sequence goes on from NW_026555313.1 coordinate 12,819,102, forward strand.
TCTTGCCTCTGTGTATTAAACTATTTTCCATATAGATACTCTTAGTAGACTTAAATTAGACGAACCACAATGTTGAGAAAATATTTTATATATGATCTATTTAAAGGATGTGCAAAAGAAGTCTTATGAAGAAAAATATGAAACCTTCATGGATATTTGTCAGAATTTTCAACCAGTTTTTCGTTACTTCTGCATGGAAAAATTCTTGGATCCAGCTGTTTGGTTTGAGAAACGATTGGCCTATACTCGCAGTGTGGCTACTTCTTCTATTGGTAATCTTACACATTTTAGTAGATTCAACACTTCCTACATTCTTAGTTGCAAGGGATGATGGTCTTAATGGTGGTTGTCAACCAAACTGTCGTCTTCATTAGATTATTAGATTACTGACTGTCTTCTTCATCCTGATTCTTAGCTTCTAATTGTAGCTCTTCTTAACTTTTGCTAGAAAAAATTCTCCTACACCAAGGTAGGGAAATAAGACTGGTTATTCTTTTTTGCTTTGTAAATATGGCTTATTTTCTCTTCCTGAGTTCAATCTATTATTCATTGAGATTTTCTTTGAAAAATAATAAAATATATGATAATACTATATTATTTTCTGAGATTTTTTGGGGAGGGATAATAAACCCATGACAACTTCATGTAAGGTATTTACTTTGATTACTTTTGCACAGAACCTCTAATATTATCACATAATGATTGATTTTTTTTAAGATTTTATTTATTTAATTTTAGAGAGAGGGGAATGGAGTGAGAAAGAGAGGGAGAAAAACATTAATATGAGAGAAACATTGATCGATTCCCTCTTGCACATGCCCTGTGCAGGCACCAGACCCACACCCAGGCACATGCCGTGACTAGGAATCAAACTGGCAAACTTTTGCTCTGTGGGATGATGCCCAACTGAGCCGCAGTAATCAGGGCTGATTCTGTTTAATAGAATTTTGTTTATGAAATAAAAGTAATGATATATATTTAAATAATGGACAACATATATTTTTACTTATTTAAAAATTTGTAAGCGATTAGAATACTAGATAGAGCAATTAACAAAATATTAGAGTATGAGAACTAACAGGAGCCTCAGAGATCTTTCAGTCTGCTGATTCTAAACTAAAGACTTCTTCCTCCATCACTTAGATACCACACCCCAGGGTGGCAGGGCATGTATGTTTTGAAAAAGTTGTAGGTGATTGTGAAATCATCTTATTGTCTACATTGAGAATCATTAATCTGATTCAACTAATTTCAATTAATAAGGAAGTAAGACCCAGTTAATGACAGAACTAGCCAGGCACTCAGACATCCTGACTCCCTATTTGGTGTCTTTTCTGTACTACCACCTAGTGTCTTCCCTTAGGTTAAAAGGATTTTGAGCATGTCATAGTCAGTCTTAAAGACGCACTTTTTTCCTAGTATATACCAATAAAATGAATTAATGATTAATTTGTGTTAAATATGATCAAGCAGAAGAAAGTTTCACTGGAGAATTGAGAATTTATTCATAGGTCACTCAATAAATAGTTGAATGTATACAATGTACTGCTTTGGCCCTGGTAACTAATGGTCTCAACTTTATCCACACCGATGTTGAAGTATTAATATTTTTAAATATATGCTTTATTAGTAGTAAAGGGAAACCTTTTTAGCAAATCATCTAGGATTTGTAAAAGGCAGTATACACAAAAATGGCTGGTGAGATATGACTTAAATTCAAAATGGCTAGTTATGTACATGATTTCCTTTAAGTAGGCTAAAAAGCCTAAGCTATTTAAAAATTACATAGAGCCAGTGATAATAATTGAAATAATGGCTAAATATCTTATTAAAAATAGATGATATCAGTAATTTTGGGGTTTTTTTTCCCCCCAGTCGGTTACATACTTGGACTTGGTGATAGACATGTACAGAATATCTTGATAAATGAGCAGTCAGCAGAACTTGTACATATAGATTTAGGTAAGTAATAAAATATACATATTTTTGTTTTGTTTAATGAATATTTAGTCCTCAAGAAGTGTTGTTTTTCTACCAGGATATTACAAGTATGAGGGAGATAGAGACACCAAAGCAGTAAATATAAAAGCATAAATACAGTGATGCTGGAGTGCGTAGCTAACTCTACCCAGGGTAATGAGTGAGACTTATTAGATGATGTGGCATTAAGCCAGGTCTGGACAAAGAAAGGAAGGATAATCCAAACAGAAGATAGAACAGAAGTGAAAGGAGGAATAATGAAGATGTAGCATGCTGTAGGAGGAATCAGGAGACATTCAGTATGCCCGGAATAAAGCTTGCATGTAATTGAGTAGCTTGATAGATAGATTGCTTCTAGGCTATAAAAATCCAGGTTAAGAAATTTCAACTCTAATCTGTTAAATTATGGGAAGTAAATGAAGATATATTTAAGCAGGACATATTTACATCTGATTATTGGAAAGATAATTGGGAGCAGTATTGGCAGCAGGAGATAAGTTAGGGGTATTAAAATAGTTTAGACAAGAGAGGACAAAGATTTGAACTACATTTGTAAAGAGCAGTGCATTGGATTTGGAGGACATTTTTGTAGTAACCTGCACCAGTGATACTAGATATGGAAACAGTAGGAGAGGAGACTCCAGGATAACTGAAGTTTCTAGTTAGGAATACAGCAGGTTTTGTAAAGAATAAGGAAACAATGAGGTTAGTTTTGCACATTGTTTTGAGGTACTGATGGGATTTCCGGGTGGAGTAGGCAGTTTAATGAAGAGGAGAGCAAAAAAGTTGACTGTGATAACATGTAGAACTTTCAGCAAGTAGATTTCAGTTGAAGTCATTGGACTGGAGGACATTGTGATCTCATACATCAGCCTTGATAAATAGGACCAAGAATGAAACACTAAGGAACGCCAGCATGAAAAGGCTGAGTCAATAGGAAAACTGAGGAATAACCAATAAGCCATGGAAATTCGGAGATGGGAATATCTTGGAAACCAAAGGAGGAAAATTTTTTATGAAGGAAGAAGTGCTCAGCAATATCTGCTACAGAAAGGTCAAATTGGATGAATGCAGAAAACAGGCCTTTGCATTTAACTATTAATCAATCTTAGAGGCCTAGGAAGTAACCTTTGGATAGAATGGATGAAGTGAAATTGTGACAAGGCAAGGATTGAATGGAAGTTAAAGATGTATAGAGTAAGAATATGGAATTGCTCTGCAAGAAGTTTAGAAGGGGAGGGAAGGAAAGGATGGAGAGAAGTTTGTTACAGACATGAGACGGATACATGTTTGGGCCTTTTTTATTGGTTTTGAGGGGGGTTTTGTTTGCTTTTTTAATATGAGAGAGACATAAACATGTTAGGTATTAATAAGATAGGAAAGATACAAGATAATTAAAATAAGAGAAGTTACAAAGTATGTGATGGGGTAGAGTTGGCTTTCCATTGGATGCATGTCAGCTTTTCCTTTGAGAGGAGGAAAGAGTGAGCACTAATAGGAAAGTCTAAAGCTAGAGAGGAGAGAATTTGAGGGAAATTATATTAGCTATTCCATTATTTCTGAGAAATAGAAAGCATGCTAATTTGCTAAGAGTTGGAGGGATGGCAGTCGGCCTTAAAATAACTAAAAGGACATGCTAAGCAGTTTAAGGGTCACTTTCCTAAGGTGATAAGCCTAAATTGGTACTGGAGCCAATAGTGTCATCATATGATTTCTTTCAGAAGTCCTGAACATCCCTGGAGTTTAAGTTTTAGTTTGAAGTGGTAGAGTGTGGTAGGGCAAGGAGATTTGAGGTATAATGAAAGTAACCAACCTTGCAACTATGTACCCTGAACTGAGTAGGGAAGGAAGAGAGGCTAATAGACTAGAAATCTCAATGAGTTTAAAGACTATTTAATAAAATGAATTGCAGAAGAAGAGGTTTTGATTAGAATGTAGAATTTAAGATTTCCAAGAAGGTGCAGTTTTAGGAAATTATAAATTCTGCAATGTAATACACATAAATGGTTTACTAAGATAGTAAAATTGAATTCCATTAGAAAGAAATCAAGGATGACTTTATAAATATAAATTGATATATATATCTATAGTCCTCTGCATTTTAAATTCTACCTGTAACTACTTCATTTTTAAATATCAACCTTTAATCAAGATTTCTCTAATTATGTCAAGAAGTAGGTAATGTTTGTTCAATTTGAGGTGAACTTTCTAAACAGTGGTGGAGATGAAGCAGTCAGGCAGGGCAGAAGTAGAATAAACTACTGTCTGCTATAGTACTGAGGTGATATAGGGAACATATCATTTGGTGCCTCTGCAAAGTTCACATGCCAGCTGGGAGGAAAGTCAGTTAGCTATGGAACCTCCTAACCTCATTGTATTTTTTTACGTAGGTGTTGCTTTTGAACAGGGTAAAATCCTTCCTACTCCTGAAACCGTTCCTTTTAGACTCACCAGAGATATTGTGGATGGGATGGGCATTACTGGTGTTGAAGGTGTCTTCAGAAGGTAAGTGATGTAAGGTATGGTAGGGCAGATGATTTTTGGTATCACAATTATTTGGATAATTGATTTCTGTAGATTATAGAACTGCCAGAATTACATTTCAGTGCTTTGCCAGTACTAAGGAAAAGACTCTGGGTGAAAAATCAATAGCTTCCCCTTCTTTCAGATCACCTGGGACCTCACTTAATATGAGAATATAATGTATGTACTATCCTTCCTAACCTCCTCTGTTACAGCTAACTCTTTCATCGTATTGCTTAAAAGTCCTGTTGGGCACTCAGAGGTGCTCCTTGTTGGGCATGTAAACTGTCCCAAAGGAACTTATGATCCAGCTCCAGTGCCTGCTAAAAGAAATTTGCAATTCCCTGTAGCATAGGTTTGTGTACCCAACTTTTAATGAGGCAGATTCTAGTCAAAATAACCTAATAGTTACCACATTTTATTAAGGTATAGTTAACATGTCATACTTTATTAGTTTCTGGGGTACAACACAAGGAGTTAACATTTATATACCTTACTATATATGTGATTACCATGATAAATCTAGTAGCCATAGGTCCCCATACAAAAGTATTATGATATTATTGACTGTATTCCCTGTGCTGTATATTAACATCCCTGTGACTGACTTATTTTATAACTGTAAGTTTGTACCTCTTAATCCCTTTTGCCTTTTCATACATTTCCACCAACACCTCCCCTAGGTCAACTATCAGGCTCTTCGTAACTATGACTCTGTTTTGGGGTTTTTTTTGTTTTTGTTTTTTCTGATTCTACATATAAGTGAAATTATAGGGTATTTGTCTTTCCTTGTCTGACTTGCTTCACTAGTATAATACTCTCTAGGTCTATAACAGCTTTTGTTGCTGTTGCTTGGGGAGATATATCTGAAAAGAATATTTCTAGGACTGAGGTCAAAGAGATTACTGCCTATGTTTCCTTCTAGGAGTCTTGTGGGTTTTGGTCTTCCATTGAAGTCTTTTAATCCATTTTGAGTTTATTTTCATATATGGTATAAGAGAGTGATTTAGTTATATCTTTGCATTGTTGCAATTGGCAAGATTTGATTTTTTTCTTGTTGAATAATATTCCATTGTGTATGTGTTATGCATACATCTCTATTCATTCATCTATTGATGAACACCTAGGTTGCTTCCATATCTTCGCTATTGTAAATAATGCTGCAGTGAACATAGGGGTGTATATAGCTTTTGGAATTAGTGTTTTCATTTTATTTATATAAGTGTCCAGAAGTGGGATTGCTGATTTGTATGGTAGTTCTATTTTAAATTTTTAAATTTTTTTTTACTATTTATTGTTGACACTATTACAGGTGTCCCCATTCCATCACACCCCCCACCCGCCCCCACCGTGCCCACCTCCTCCCAGCCCCCTCCCGCCCTTCCATCTGGCCATCACCGCACGGTGTTGTCTGTCTGTGGGTTATGAATATACATTCTTAGGCTAATCCCTCCAGTACATTCCATCTAGTTCCCCGTACTCCATCCCTTCTGACAGCTGTCAGTCTGTTCCATGTATACATGCCTCTGTTTCTATTTTGCCAGTTTACTTTGTTTATTAGATTCCACAAGTAAGTGAAATCATACAGTGTTGTCTTTCTCTGATTGGATTATTTCACTTAGCATAATCATTTCCAGGTTCATCCATGCTGTCACAAAAGGTAAGATTTCCTTCTTTTTTATAGCCTCATAGTATTCCATTCTATGGAATTCATAGCACCACAGTTTTTATATCCACTTACTTGCTTATGGGCACTTGGACTGTTTTCCAGATCTTGGCTGTTGTAAATGAACATAGAATATACATCTGTTCAACTTGGTGTTTTGGGATTCTTAGGATATATTCCCAGAACTGGGATCGTTGGGTCAAAGGCAGTTCCATATTTAATATTTTGAGGAATCTCCATACTGCTCTCCACAGTGGCTGCACCAGTCTGCATTCCCACCAGTGGCGCACTAGGATTCCTTTTTCTCCACATCCTCACCAGCACTTATTTGTTGATTTATTGATAGTAGTCATTATGGCAGGTATGAGATGATACCTCATTGTGGTTTTAATTTGCATCTATCTGATGATTAGGGACATTGAGCATATTTTCATGTTTGTTGGCCATCTATATGTCCTCTTTGGACGAGTGTCTATTCAGGTCTTTTGCCCATTTTTTAATTGGATTTTATGTTTTCCTGGTGTTGAGTTGTGTAAGTTCTTTATACATTGGAAATTAACCCCTTATCAAATATATCATTGGCAAATAGGTCCTCCCATTCAGTGGGTTCCTTACTCATTTTTTTGATGGTTTTCCTTGTACAGATGGTTTTTACTTTGGTATAGTCTCATTTGTGTATTGTTTTCCTTTTTTTCTTACACTAAGAGACATACTGGCAAAAATATTGTTATAAGAGATGTCTGAGATTTTACTGCCTAATTTTCTTCTAGGATTTTACATTTAACTCCTTTATCCACTTTTAGTTTATTCTGTGTATCATGTAAGTTGGTGGTCTAGTTTCATTTTTTAACATGTACCAGTTCAGTTTTCCTAACACCATTTATTGAAGAGACTGTCTACTCATCTTTATCTCCTTTGTCAGATATTAATTGACTGTATAGGCATCTGTTGATTCCTTTGCTTTTTGTTCTCTTCAATTGATCTATATATGTGTGTTCTTATGCCAGTACCAGGCTATCTTGATTACAGTGGCCTTGTAGTATAGTTTAATATCAGGTATTGTGATACCTCCAACTTTGTTCTTTCTCAAGATTTCTGAGGCTATTCAAAATAGCCTTTTTTTTATTCCATATGAACTTTTGAAATATTTGTTCTAGGTCTGTGAAATATGCCATTGGCATTTTAATAGAAATTGCATTGACTCTATAGATACTTTGGGTAATATGGACATTTTAATGATGTTACTTTTACCTCCTTGGTTCAATTTATTCCTAACTTAATTTTTTTATTGCAATAGGAAATGGGATCATTTTCTTATTTTCTCTTTCTTTTTTATTGTTGTTCAGTCACCATTATCCCACCTTTTTCCCCATTGCTCCCCCCTGCCCTGTCCCCTCCCACTCCCATCGTCGCTCCCCACCCCACCCCGATTCCTCGTTGTCTGTGCCCATGAGTCCTCTATTTGTGTTCTTTGGCTTACCCTTTCCCCTTCTTTCCCACGTTATCCCCTTTCCCCCCTCCACTGGTCAGTCAGTCTATTCTTGTTTCCATGCCTCAGGCTCAATTTCACTTGCTTGTTTGTTTTGTTCATTAGGTTCCACTTATAGATGAGATCATATGGTATTTGTCTTTCACCACCTGGCTTATTTCACTTAGCATAATATTCTCCAGTTCTTTCATGCTGTCGCAAAGGGTAGGAGTTCCTTCTTTCTTTCTGCTGAGTAGTATTCCATTGTGTAAATGTACCACAATCCTAGTACACTGTTAGCGAGAATGCAGACTGGTGCAGCTACTTCAGAAAACAATGTGGAGTTTCCTCAAAAAACTAAAGATGGACCTGCCTTTCGATACAGCGATCCCACTGCTGGGATTATACCCTAAGAATCTTGAATCATCAATTCAAAAGAACCTATACACCCCAATATTCATAGCAGTGTTATTTACAATAGCTAAGTTTCTCTTTCTGATAGCTCTTTATTAGTGTATACAAATGCCACCCTTTTCTTTTTTAATTAATTAATTAATTTTTAGAGAGAAGGGAATGGAGAGACAAAGAAGAAGAGAAACAGTGTGAGAGAAACACATTGATCAGTTGCCTCTCGTATGTACCCCAAAAAAGGATTAAACCCGCAACCTAGGCATGTGCCCTGACTGGGAATGGAACCCGTGACTCATCACTTTACAGGCTGATACCACCACCCCCCCCACTGGTCAGGGCAAATGCCACAAATTTCTGAATATTAATTTTGTACCCTGCTGCTTTGCCAGCTTTATTTATTAGATCTAGTACAATATTATGTCATGTGCAAATAATGACAGTTTTACTTAATGCCTTTCCAATCCAGGTGCCTTTTTATTTTTTCTTGTCTGATAGCTGTGGCTAGGACTTCCAGTATTGTGTTGAATAAGAGTAATCAAAGTGGACATCCCTGTCTTCTTCTTGATAATATGGGAAATGCTTTTACTTTTTGCTCATTGAGTATGATGCTGGCTGTGGGTTTTGTCATACATGGTTTTTATTATATTGAGGTATGTTCCCTCTGTTCCTATGGTGTTGAGAATTTTTATCACAAATGTGTGCTGGATTTTATCAAATGCTTTTTCATCATCTATTGATATAATCATGTGGTTTTTATCCTTCATTTTGTTTATGTGGTGTGTCACATTTACTGATTTCCAAATATTGTACTAACCTTGCACCCCCAAAATAAATCTCTCTTGATCATGGTGTATGATCTTTTTAATATATTTCTGAATCTGGTTTGCTAATACTTTTTTGAGGATTTTAGCATCTGTGCTTATCAGGGGTGTTGGCCTATTATTTTCTTTCTTTGTAGTGTCTTTTTCTGGTTTGGGGGCCAGAAGAGTGCTAGCCTTGTAAAATGTGCTTGGGAGTTTTCCCTTCTCTTGAATTTTTTGGAATAGTTTGGGAAAGATAGGTGTTAGTTTTTCTTGGAATGTTTCATGAAGTTCACCTGTGAAGGCATTCAGTCCAGGACATTTATTTGTTGGGACTTTTTAGATTTCTGTTTCAGTTTCACTAGTTCTAATGTGTGTATTCACATTATCTGATTCATCCTGATTCAGTTTTGGAAGATTATATGTTTCTAGGAATTAATTAATTTCTTACAGATTGTCCAGTTCGTTGGCATATAGTTGTTCATAGTATTTTTTTACAATTCTTTATTTCTTTGGTGTCAGTTGTTGCTTCTCCTCTTTCATTTCTGATTTTATTTATTTGGGTCCTCTCTCTCTGTTTACTGATGAGTCTGGTTAAGGGTTTTTCAGTCTTTCAAAGAACAGCTCTTGGTTTCATTGATCATTTGTAATTTTTTTTATAATGTATTTCATCTATTTGTGCACTGATCTTTATTTCCTTCCTTCTACTCACTTTGGGCTTTGTTGTTTTTTTCTCCTATTCCTTTATTTTTAATATATTTTATGGATTATGCTATTACAGTTGTCCCAGTTTTTTCCCCCTTACCCCCCTCTATCCAGTACCCTCATTACCTCCAGTGTATATGCTGGGTCATACTTATAAGTTCTTTGGATACTCCATTTCTTATATTGTTCTTAACGTCCCCCATCTATTTTGTATCTACCAATTTGTGCTTCTTAATCCCTGCATCTTTCTCTCCATTTTCCTCCTTCCCCCTCCCAACTGATAACCCAACAAATGATCTCCATATCTATGATTCTGTTCCTGTTCTGCTTGTTTGATTGTTATTTGGGATTTAATTATTGATAGTTGTGAATTTGTTGCCATTTTAGTGTTCATTGTTTTGATTATCTTCTTTTTCTTACATAATTCTCCGTAGCATTTATATAATTATGGCTTAGTGATGATGAACTCCTTTAGTTTTACCTTGTCTGGGAAGCATTTTATCTGCCCTTAATTCTAAATGATAGCTTTGCTAGAGAGGTCCTTGCTTTTCTTCACTTTGAATACTCCTTGCCTGCGATGTTTCTTTTGAGAAATCAGCTGCCAGTCTTATGAGAATTTCTTTGTAGGTAACTTCTGCTTTTCTCTTGCCGCTTTTAAGATTCTCTCTTTATCTTTAACCTTTGGCATTTTAATTGTGATGTGTCTTGGTGTGGTCCTCTTTGGGTTGAACTTGTTTGGGACTCTCTGTGCTTTCTGGACTTGCATATCTATTTTCTTCACCAAATTAGAGAAGTTTTCTTTCATTATTTTTTCAAATAAGTTTTCAGTTTCTTGCTCTTGCTCTTGCTCTCCACATTCTGGCACCCCTATGATTCAATGTTGGTATGTTTGGAGACGTCCCAGAGGATCCTCATTCTATTCTCAGTTTTTTTAATTCTTTTTTCTTCTTGCTGTTCTGAATGAATGCTTTGTTCTTATTGATTTGAATCTCGGTTTCACCCCCTCCACTGTTGGTTCCCTGTGGATTTTTCTTTAGTTCACTTAATGCAACCTTCATTTCTGCCAGTGTCTTTTCTATGTTGTTGAAGTACCCAGGAGCGTCTAATAATGAGTATTTTGAACTCTGCATCTGAGTGGTTGGTTATCTCCATTTTATTTAGTTCTTGTCCTGGAGTTATGTTCTGTTTTTGTTTTTTAAATTTTGTTCCTCTGTGTTTTGTTGTTTTCTCTCCTCCTCCTCCTCTTCCTCTCCCCACCTCCTCATGTGCTTCCCCTCCTTCTCCTCCTTCTTCCAGGCCCTTTAACATTTCTTGTAATATTGGCTTGGTAATAACAAACTCCATCAGTTTTTTCTTGTCTGGGAAGATCTTTATTTTTCCTTCAATTTTAAATGCATGCCATGCTGGGTAAAATAATCTTGGTTGTAGGTCCTTGCTTTTCATCACTTTGAATATTTCATGCCCATCCCTTCTTGCCTGAAATATTTCTGTTGAGAAATCAACTGACAGTTTTATGGGAGCTCTCTTGTAGGTAATTAACTGTTTTGCTCTTGCTGCTTTCAAGAGTCTCTCCTTGTCTTTAACTTTTGCCATTTTAATTATAATGTGTCTTGATGTGGGCCTTTTTGGGATCGTCTTGTTTTGGGACTCTGTGCTTTCTGGACTTGTGCCATTTTCCTTTACCAGGTTTGGAAAGCTTTAATCGTTATTTCTTCACATAGGTTCTTGATTCCCCTGTTCTCTCTCTTCTCTTTCTGGTATCCCTATGAAGCTGGCGTCATTACACTTCATGATTTCCCACAGTTCCCTTTCACTATGTTCATTCTTTGTAATTCTTTTTTCTTTTTGCTGCTCTGATTGGGTGTTTTTGTCTACTTTGTATTTCAAATCACTGATTTGATCCCTTGCTTCATCCATTCTACTTTTGATTCCTTCCAGTATATTCTTGATGTCAGGTATGGTATTCTTCATTTCCTACTGGTTCTTTTTCATGGCTTATATATTTGCATGGTGTTGTAGTTCTCACCAAGTTCCTTAGCATCCTTAGAACCATTACTTTGAACTTTATATCTGATAAATTGCTTCCCTCCATTTCCTTTAGCTTATTTTCTGGAGATTCCTCCTGTTCTTTCATTTGAGGCTGTTTCTGTATCTCCCCATCTTGGCTGCCTCTTTGTGTTTGTTACTCTGTATTAGATAGATCTGCTATGAGTCCCTTTCTTCATGAAGTGGCCTTATATAATGGGTGTCCCTTGGGACCCAATGGTGCAGTCTTCTTGATCTCCAGAGCTGGGTATTTGAGGAATGTCCCTTGTGTAGATTATGTGGGCCCTTCTGTTGGAATTGAGCCTTAATTGCTGTTGGCCCACTTGTGTATGAGATTGACCCTCTGGATGGCTGTGAGGCTCAACCCCCACCATGGTGTACAAGCTGCCATGCAGGTGCTTAAGTAGAAGTTGAATGAATTCTGTTCATTCTTTGAAACCTAATGATTTTTAAAACAATATCTTACTGTTTACAGGAGGCAATTTAGAACTTTCTGCCAATCACTCTGCTCTTGGTCTTGGTGAGCCCTGGGCACAGCTCTAGGGTGAAAAGCTGCAGTGACTGGGATTCTGCTCTAAGGAGCTGGAGGCAACTGTGCTTGTCTGCCTGATCTCGGCTGCATGCACACCTCCGACTTGCTTTCTCCCTTTTCATTGGGGCTCTCCTGGCCTCCTGTCCCTGAGTCCCACTCTCCTTTTCTTGGTCTCTCCTTTTACCAGTTCCATGTGCTCAGCATCAGCTGCCAGAACACTGGTGCCAGGCACCATCGCTGCTGCCCAAAGGCTGATACTAGGGATGGAAGGGTCGAAGTGCACTAGAGAAGCAGAAGAAGCTGCAAAAAAGAGCCAGGGCAGGTTGTGGACACAGTGGGGAATGGTGAAGAGGGAGAGCCAAAGAAGAGAAGATGGATCTGCTCTAAAAACACCCTCTGTCATCAATTTTTTTAAATCCTCACCCAGGGACATTTTTTTCATTGCTTTTTGAGAGAGAGAGAGAAAGGGTGAGCAAGAAACATGAATGCAAGAGAGACACATCAGGTTATTTGCTTCCCGGTACGCACTGGGACTAGGGATCAGGTACGCCCAGTTCAGGGATCGTTTACATCTGGACTGGGGACCAAACCCACAACCTTTCAATTACAGTTCTGTGCTCCAGCTAACTGAGCCACACCAGCCAGGGCTGTTTTTAACTTTTGGGGGCACCTCCATCCATGCTGTTTTCAACACTGGTTACACCATTATACAGTCCCATCGGCAGTGTGTGAGGATTCCCTATTCTTGATGTTTTCACCAACACTTGTTTGTTGACTTTTTCATAATAGCCATTCTGATAGGTGTGAGGTGATATGTCATTGTGGTTTTGATTTGCCTTTTTCTGGTGATTAGTGATGTTTAGCATCTTTTTTTTTTTTTAATTTATTTATTTTTTCAAATACATTTGTCTCTGCCTACCCCCCACCACTTTCCCTTGTCCCCACCCTCCCTCAACTCTTCCCCTTTGGTTTTGTCCATGAGTTAGCATCTTCTCATGTTTGTTCACCATCTGTCCCAGGTGGCACAAAATTAGGTTTATAGTTGTGAGTATACTAAACACAGAGTTTATTCTTTTATTATTATTTATTATTATATTATTTTCCAGTGGGGCAAAACTATAAATACATTTTAATCTTGTATTGTTATTTTTAATTAATGCATTTTTTTCCTGTACCAATGACTGTAAATCTACTTTTGCCCCACCCTGTATTTCCTCTTTGCAGAAATGTCTATTCAGTTCCTCTGCCTATTTTTAATTGGATAGTTTGTTTTCTGATGTTGAGTTTTTTAATATTAAATTCTTACTAGATACATCATTAGTATGTTGTCTTTTCATTTTGTTGATGGTTTTCTTCACTGTGCCAAAGCCTTTTGGTTTGAAAATGCTTTTGTTAATGTTGCATTGAGATACATATCCAAAAAGAATATATTGCAAAGATCCATATCAAAGAGCTTACTGCCTATGTTTTATTCTAGGAGTTTTATGTTTTTTAGGTTTTACATTTAAATCTTTAACCCATTTTGAGTTTATTTTTTTTGTTTAGTGTAAAAAAGTTGTGCAGTTTTATTTTTTGCTTGTATCTGTCCAGTTTTCTCATCATTTATTAAAGAAGCTGTCATTCGTCCATTGTGTATTCTCCCTTCTTTGCTGGATATAAAGCGACCATATAAGTGTGGATTTATTTCTGGGTTCTCTGCTCTTTTCATTAGACATATATTTGTATGCATTTTAGAAATATCTACTGAAAGCCCACTCTGCCAAGTGCTGTGCTTTTTTAAGATACTGATTTGGAAATTATTGACAAGAATAGTCTCAGTATACTTCACTTGAAGATAGATAGGTAGGTAAGTAGATATATAGAAGAGATATATTAGAGATATGTATTTTGCTACTAGATAGAAAGAAAAGATACATATTGAAAACATTGGTGTGTAATCAAACACATATTTATAATATGTTTGTAGATGCTGTGAGAAAACCATGGAGGTTATGAGAAACTCCCAGGAAACCCTGTTAACCATTGTAGAGGTAAAGTATATTATAAGGAAATCTTTATTCCTCTCTGTGATAAATGGCATCTTGTTAGCAAGTCACTGATTTGAGGATCAGTGTTTCATTTTAATGTGGTGGGATGATGCTGGGCAGCAGGAGGGGCGGGGGTTGCACATACTGGCAAGTAGTGGCCTAGAATGCCTCCAGTTCCCTCCAGTTTCTTACAGAGGTACGGCATAAGTAACCTCTACTCTTTAATACATAAATCAGCACTTCATCTTAGATATCTTGTTTGGTATTTATGATTTTCAGAATGGATTTCATTGTGGGATTAAGAGAAATCAAGTTATCTCCTTTTCCTCTGCCAGACGCATTTAGTCAGACACATGGAGATCAGAGTCAGCATTGTTAGTGGAGGAACAAAGCTGGGGAGTGAGGGCCAGACTGACTTGCTACTGGGGCTCCCTCAGGGCCTCTGCTGTAGTTTTGGGACAGCCACCGAGTGGTGCTGTGGGCCTGCAGCGCACTCACGCCGCATCAGGCCCACGGCCTCATGTCAAACAGGGCAGAAAGGGAAGAAAGTCAAGCACATTTCCCATGCTTAAGACCTTGGCTCTACCCCGCAAGAACTATGTCCTCAGGCTGTCATTCACAACCCTGGGAAAGGTGTGTGCAGGAAGAGGTGAGGAATCTTCCTTCTCAGGGAAACACAGGAAGTAAGAGTATAAGCATGCCTCACTTATATTCTCTGTCTTTTTGTTCCTTCAATTTGGTGGTGCCAGACTTTATCGTATGGTGCCGCACTGCTTTTTGCAATATTGATGCCGACCAAATTCAAACAAAACTCCTAGAGATGGGACAGGAACATTTGTATTTTTTAAAAGCTCTCCTATTGGGCAAATGGTTGAGAATCACTGTTTTTAATTCATTGGCACTAACCATTAAGCCTCTGATCAGATAACAAACGTAGGGCTGTATGCTGTGTAAAATGAAATTAACAGTCTATTCTGGTGGCCCTGTGTCCACTCCTATGAACGAAAGGCCTCTTTATAGATCTTTGGAGTGCTGGTGGCAATATAGATTTTTGCTACAAAGGAGGTGTTGAAATGCATCCCAATAATATGTCGACCATTTAAATACAAGGCTATGCTGTTCCCAAGGCTGAATGAAAATGCGTTCCCTTTTCTTTTTTCCACTTCAAATTGTATTCCTACATGTCATTTATTAGAGTTTGCCATTGGTTCTGCAGTAAGAGTAAATGATGTCCCGGATGCCTCCATGAAGTAGAAATTAAAATCCAAAATTATCTTGCCTTTTTGTGTTTAACACAAAAAGTGCAAACTTTTCACATTTATTTAAGATCCAAAGAAGTTTAACGTGTTCCCCAGTATTTTACTCTGCTCAGTATCAGGCAGGAGGATTTTTCCTGCCTGAATAGATTTGGGCTTCCTTCAGGAGCTGTGTGCAGAGTGGACACTTGCTGGAAGAGGGCCGTTTCTTCAGGGCCTCAGTCATTTACCAGTAAAATGCCAGAGTGCTCATGAGCCTCTTTTTTTAGATAGTAGTAGGAATTCAGGTGGGAGAAGTAACAGTAGCCAGATCACCGAGGGATTCCCACACCATTGTAAGGACTTTGGATTTTGCTGAGTGAGATGGAAACCATAGGAGGGTTTTGAACCTGAGAGGTGACCTGCATCTCCACCTGCAGTAACTGTCACTGACAAAATCACCTTCTCATGCTTTGTGTATTTTACACTAATGTACCCACTCTTCCCTCTGTGAATCTGTTCAGATTTCCCGACGACATTTCAGGCGATTGTCTCAGTCTTTCAGAGCAGTTTGCCAATTGAAGACTGCATCTTCGGCTTTAGGAAGGTGCTTCTCGGTGGCCGCATGGATCCCAGTCCTCCGGATGCCATTCCAGGCCCCTCTCTTTACCCATTGCTTTTTCTCTCTTAGGTTTCATTGAGCCACAGTCACTGTTTCTGATGTAACATCAATGAAAACATCTCCTCACTTCCCGAATCCCTCCTTAAGAGCACTTTGACTTGGGTGCCTTTCCCTTTCCCTCTCAGCATATTTGCCTCTCCTGGCCTTCGCAGTCGCTTTTTTCTTCGTAACAAACCATTCTGTCCTCCAAGCTTTTAATCAAGTCTACTAAGGAAATCTCTCCCTGTAACTCAAATATTTCTTAGCTGCGGGCAGTTTTCTTTCCTGGAGGATAGTTGGCAAAGCCTGGAGACATTTTTGGTTGTCATAATGGGGCGGGGGGCGGGGGAGGGTGATAAGGATACCCTCTCAACACTCAGCTTGTTTCAGCCAGGGAGGCTCCTAAACATCTTATGCATAGGACAGCCCTCACAACCATGAAGCGATAGCCCCAAAATGTCCACAGTGCCAAGACTGAGAAATCTTGCTCTAAATCAGTCTATATTCCTATATTGTTTTCAATCACCACTTCCATTTTGATAGTGACTAAAGTATATGTTCTTTTTTACCTCCTTTTTTATTCCTGAAATTGCAAATGTGATTTCTAATGCAAGCTCTTGGGTTTGAAATAATTTAATTGTATTGTTTCTCTACTTCAACCCAAAAAGACTATATATATTCTCTTTATAATTGAGGCCTTCATTCCTTTTCATTCATTGATTAATAAAATATAACTCTTTTGGGGGCTGAAACTGGTTTGGATCTCTGAAATCTGAAGCCATGTCAGTGCTCCACCTGAAGTCACATAAGGACCAGAACTTATGGACAAACCACTGATATTCACAGTCAGTCCCTCCTAAGTTTAATGTCCTTTGAAACAGTGTAAACAGATGACCAGATTTTGGTACTGCTGTTCATGTACATTAAACATGGAATGCTAAAGGCATCCTATAGTCCCAGACAGAAGACCTGCTGAGAAACAAAGTAAAGACATCAGTAAAAAAGTGTTCCAACTTTATAATGCTGGATAATCCTGCAACATCACTCGTCCCTAGAATTGAGTCTTTACTTATTATTAAGACCTGTATGGTAAGCACTTGCTAAGGCCTATTAAATTTTTTTTTGTATGCTTATAAACACCAGAGGCAGTTCAGAAACCCCTTGTGACTTCACTTACTAAAAATTTATGACCTACAGCTACTTGTTCTGGCCATGCCAGTTACTTTAGTATTCAGATTGTACTCCGTGTATATCTTAAGATGCCAACCGCAACACTAAACCTTGAATTTTAAGAAGCTTTCAGTAAATTATACCTTTTTTCCTCCATTCAGAGTTAGGACTAATTGAAAGAAAAAGAAAGAGCCTTAGGAATAGGATAGAGATCAAAATGTCAGGTTATTACTGATAAAACTTTTGGAGGACATGGCTTAGGAGTGAGGTCCAAATAGGCTTGTTAGTGCTATCCAAATTCCATAGGCTAGCCTAGAGAGAGAATTAGTGCTGCAAAGTAAACACCCTTACCCAGGACAGGGGGAGAGAAGGAAAGAAAGTGACTAGTGCTTATTTCCTTTTAATAGCTTCACCTTGTAAGGAAACATGGATCAAGGGATGTCACTGCCCCCAACCATGGCAGAAGAATGAGTTCATAATGGGATAAGAAGCCCAGAGCATCGTGCTAGTGTAGTTTCTTCCATAAGGAAACAAGATGTCTGTGCAATGTTTTCCCCTCCCCCCCCAGTCAACTACCATATTGGCCTCAATAACCAGTATTTTTATAATACTGGTTCTGTTTCTAAGTGCATCATCATAATACACATAGTTCTTCTAACACGTATGTTCTCTTTGTCTAGGTCCTCCTGTATGATCCTCTCTTTGACTGGACCATGAACCCTTTGAAAGCTTTGTATTTACAGCAGAGGTTGGAAGATGAAACTGAGCTCCACTCCACTCAGAATGCAGATGACCAAGAATGCAAACGAAATCTCAGGTAGCAGTATTTTAGGAAAGACTGACTAACCTTGTTCAGATTTTTTTCTATTCCCACCACATTTAATACCTTTGTGTTTTTGTCATTAGTGAAATGGACCAGAGTTTCAACAAAGTAGCTGAACGTGTCTTGATGAGACTGCAAGAGAAACTCAAAGGAGTGGAGGAAGGAACTGTGCTCAGTGTGGGTGGACAAGTGAATTTGCTCCTACAACAGGCCATGGACCCCAAAAACCTCAGCCGACTTTTCCCAGGATGGAAAGCTTGGGTGTGATATTCAGCATATAAATCACCCTTAAATTCATCCTTCAGAAATTATACATTGGCCTTTATTTTTAGCTCACCCACATATTTTGAATATATGGTATTAATATTTGACTAAGAAAACTTACCTGCTGTGTTTTTTAAGTGTTTAATACTCGCATCAGTCACCTAATGATACTTTGAGAGTTTCAAGAAACATCTCTTCTTGCATACTTTAGAAATAATTGTCATTCATGCTCCATTTCTAGGCTAAACATCTGTTTTTCTTCTCAAGTACATACTGTATCATTTTCAGTAGAATCTCTGACTTTACACTTGAGCTGAAAACGGAGCAGCAGGAATGCAGGATCATCACTGACAGCTGGCCCTCCGCAATGAATGAGAACAAATGCACTGCTGGTTTTGAGGTGGCTTTAATTAAAATTTGTTCCCCAGATTTTATATATGAATGAAAATTATTTGATATTAATATATAAAAGGAAGAAAAAACACTTCAAAATAGTAACCATCTATATGTATCATGGTAAAACTACTTTAAAAATAAGAAGCAATGTTGAAAACAAATTAGCATTTAAGAAATGTCCTTGGATTTTCAGTAGCAAGATCACCCAGTGTTATAGAATAAAAAAGTTGTTATAGGGAATAAATTTCAAAGGCATATTTAATATTACCATTTTTAAAAAATGTATATTGGACCTACTCATTCTATTCTCTATCTTTTAAGCCTTGTGTTTTATGTAACTTATTTTTCTGTGGCGTAAACATAACTGTCTTCTAGTTCATGAATTATCTTGTAAGCTGTTTATATAATCTCCTTTTATGGTGACTCATTGGGTTTTTTCTTTCCAAAATTTCTTTTAATTTCTAGCTGTGTATTATACTTCAGGTCTGCCTACTATTTCATGACGTCTAATTTTTTTTTTAACTTTTCAGTTCCTTTTATGTCATTAATCACTTTAAACATCCCTATTTTATAGTCTCTCTAATAGCTCAGAGCTCTATTAAATAAAATTCCTTTTAGTATATGTTGATTCTTACATTTGGTAGATAATTTACCCAGATATTTTATAATTTTGAAAGGTGAGCTTATTTTCAGCAGGGCTTTCTCCGTGGGAATTTTGAGTGACCTTTATTAAGAATAATTCCTTCCAGATAAGTTTTGTGTCTACTTATGTCCAGGGCTCTTACAGAGAACCACTGTTATTTTAATTTCTTGGCTTCTGAATTACTGAGCTGACTCCCAGGCCAAGACAGACACTTTTCCTCATCTTCCAATGCTAGTGGCAGAACGTTTTCTCGACTCCCCTTTCACTGAGGGGTCATCCTCTTAGTATACCAACTTTATGGTGGGCTTGAGAGGAGGGTCATTTCATTCCTTCTGAACTTGCAAGAGAGTCACTACCTTTTGCATGGTCAAGGTTTTATCAGTTCCCTCGTAGTTGTTAAAGATGAAACCCACAGGGTAATGATGGGATTGGCAAATTGCACCAGGATAGCTAGTATGTCAGCTCACAAATTACCTCTACTTTTCAGTTCCCTTCATTTTTGATCCTCAGGATTTCCCCTTACTTTCATGTAATTCTACTATGCATTTAATAGATTGTTTTTCACATCTTAACCAGCATTCTTGTGTTTTGTTGGAGAGGAAGAGTTTAGGTATCAACTTTGCTATATAGCTAGAAGTGGAACAATTTTCTGTCTGCATACTATCATCAGATAAATAAGTCAAGTTACTGACTTGTCTACTGGTGAGGATAATTCCTCCTCCATCCTTAGGAAAATGTTCATCTCTGCTGCAGAGATAAGAAATGGGTCATTGAGAGACTTCCAGTCAAGATGGAGGCATAGGTAAGTACAGCTTGCCTCCTTGCACAACCACAGCAAAAATTACAGTTAAAATATAAAACAGCTGTCACCTAGCATCATCAGAAAACCAAACTATGGAAGTCCTACAACCAAGGAATTGAAGTTACATTCATCCAGTTTGGTAGGAAGGGTGGAGACATGGAGAGGTGCAGAGAGACAGAATAGGTGGTCCTGTGGTTCCAGACCCACGTGCAGTGGATAAATATTAGGAAGGATAACTCAGGAGTGATAGATCCCAGCCTCACACCAGGCCACCCAGTTCTAACTTGCAAAACTAAGAATTTAAATGTCTAAAGTAAATAAAAGCAAAGAGGAAAAACTTTGGACTTACTATAAACGTAAGTAAGCTAGTCTTTCAAAAATGTAGAAAGTGAGACTTATGGCCAAGATGGAGGCATAGAAACATACGCTTTGTCTCCTCACACAGCCAAAAGAAAACAAATTTCAAAACAAGAAATAATCAGAACTGCCAGAAAATCGAAATGTATAGAAGTCCAACAACCAAGGAGCTAAAGATACATTCATCCAGACCAATAGAAGGGGTGGAGATGGGCAGCTGGGGCGGAGAGGACATGTGGCAAAGCGGCAGCTGGCAGACCAGGCAGTCCCACATTTGCAGCCCAATAAACTGTGAGGAAAGTCTAGGGGGTGAGGCAGACGGTGCAACCCAGGGTTCCAGCACAGGGAAATAAAGCCTCAAAACCTCTGGAGGTGAAAATGTGTGTGGGTTGCGGTGGCAGGAGAAACTCCCAGTCTCACAGAAGAGTGTTGGAGAGACACAGGGTCCTAGAACGTACACAAACCTACCCAACCAGGAATCAGCCCTAGTAGGACCCAATTTGCCTGTGGGTAGCAGGGGAAGTGACTCAAAGCCAGCAGAGAGCCAAGTAAAAGGCATTGTTCCCTCGGACCCCTCCCACACACACAGCATCACAACACAGCCACCTGGGTTGCCCCACCCTGTCCAGTACCTAAGGCTCTGCCCTTCCCAATGTAAGAGGCTTGCTGAGACAAAGAAATATGGCCCAAGTGAAAGAACAGATCAAAGCTCCAAAAATAGAACTAGGTGAACAGATAGCCAGCCTATCAGATGCTCAGTTCAAAACACTGGTAATCTGGATGCTCGCTGAATTGGATGAGTACGGTCACAAAATGGAGGAAAAAGTGAAGGCAACACAAAGTGAAATAAAAAATACACAGGGAACTAACACTAAAGGGAGGGAAACCAGGACTCAAAACAATTGGGAACAGAAGGAAGAGATAAATATTCAACCAGAACAGAATGAAAGAAGAATTCAAAAACATGAGAGGCTTAGGAACCTCTGGGACAACTTTAAACATTCCAATGTCCGAATCTTAGGGGTGCCAGAAGGGGAAGAGGAAGAACAAGAAGTTGAAAACTTATTTGAAGAAATAATGAAGGAGAACTTCCTCAATCTGGCCAAGGAAATAGACTTGCAGGAGATCCAGGAAGCTCAGAGTCCCAAAGAAGCTGGACCTAAGGAAGCACACACCAAGGCACATCATAATTCCGTTACCCAAGATTAAAGGTAAGGAGAGATTAAAAGCAGCAAGAGAAAAGGAGACTGTTACCTACAAAGCAGTTCCCATAAGACCATCAGCTGATTTCTCAAAAGCAATTTTGCAGACTACAAGGGACTGGCCACAAGTATTCAAAGTAATGAAAAGCAAGGACCTACAACCAAGGTTACTCTAACCAGCAAAGCTCTCATTTATAATGGAAGGGAAAATAAAGTGCTTTCCAGATAAGGTCAAGTTAAAGGAGTTCATCATCACCAAGCCTTTATTATATGAAATGTTAAAAGGATTTATCTAAGAAAAAGAAGATCAAAAACTACAAACAGTAAAATGACAACAAACTCAAAACTATCAACAGCTGAACCTAAGAAACAAAAAGTAAGCAAACAACTAGAATAGGAACAGAATTCTAGAAATGGAGATCAAAGGAGAGAGAGAGGCGGAAGAATGGGGGAGACGGTACAGGGAATAAGCAGCATAAACAGTAGGTACAAAATGGAGGTTAAGAATCGTATAGAAAATGGAGAAGCAAAGAACTGACATGTATGACCGATGAACATGAACTGGGGGTGGGAGGTACTGGTGGGAGGAGAAGTGCAGGGTGGAGGGGAATAAAGGGGAGAAAAAAATGAGTCAACTATAATAGCACAATCAATAAAATACATATTTAAAAAATCTTTTAGAAAACAAAAAGACAAATTACAGCTGTCCTGGCCAGGTAGTTCAGTTGGTTAGAGCATCGCCCTAATATGACTGCAAGTTCAATCCACTATTAGGGCACATACAAGAATCAACCAATGAGCGCTGGCTGGTGTGGCTCAGTGTATTGAGCGCCAGCCTGCGAACCAATGGGTCACGTGTTAGATTCCCAGTCTAGGGCACATGCCTAGGGTTGCAGGCTAGGTCCCCAGTAGGGGGAGTGCAAGAGGTAACCATGTATTTCTGTTTCCCTCCCTCCTCTCTAAATCTTCTTAAAAATGTAGAAAGCAAGTATACTGGCTTGAAATAACAGAGACATGCCATTTCAAGTATTTTAATTGCACCATATATATACATATATATATTTCATTTAGTACTATTGAATGTGTTTCTTTACTGTTACCTGTTTTTGAATAAACATTTCTAAAACAAAATGCATGCTAAGACTCATCCATGTTACTCAGGTCTCTGTGTGTGGTCTGTGTGCCAGGCAAGGTGCTGATTCCTAGGGAAACAGCAGTGAGCACGGCAGACACAGCCAGCCCTGACAGAACTTGGTCTGGGTCAGACCTGCAACCTAACAGGCTGTGTGAACTGGGAAGCCTGCTTTTCAGAACTAGCCTGGTACGCTGCATCTCAGTCTGAACAGCCTGGTAGTTTTTCTTTACCCCGCGATAGAAAGGCAAATGGATATTCTTTGAGCCTAGAAAGTGATCTAGTTAACTTTATCATATAAGTCTAAAAGATGTCTTGTGGAATATGACAAATACAATGTTCCTGGTATCTGGAATATGCAGTTTGTATATCACATGTTTATATTATCTTTTATTTTTTGTTACTTCTTTATAAACCCAAACAGGTTTCAAGTGTAGAATTTTGTTATACATTTATGATATTAATACAGGATACTGCATACTGTATTGTGCCTGCACCACCCATAGTCAATTCTTTCTGCCACCACGTATCCTCCCTTTGCCCTCTTCCACCTTTCCCCACCCTTCTTTCATTCTGGTAATCACCATTGTACTATTGTGTTTTGGGGGGTTCTTTGCTTAATCCCTTCATCTTTTTTACCCAGGTCCCCCAAAACCCCCCTCTCTCTGACAGCTTTCAGTCTGTTCTATGTATCTGTGAGTCTGTTTCTATTTTGTTCATTATATTCCACATGTAAGTGAAATCATAGGGTATTTTTCTTTCTTTGATTGGCTTCTTTCACTTAGCATAATTGTTTCTGGGTCCATCCATGTTGTTGCAAAAGGTTAAGATTTCCTTCTTTTTTATGGCCAAGTAGTTTCCATTGTGTAAGTGTACCACAGCTTTTTTATCTACTCATCTACTGATGGGTACTTGGGCTGCTTCCAAATATTGGCTGTAGTAAATAAAGCTGCAGTGAACTTAGGGGTGCATTATTCTTTTAAATTTCAAGTTTCTTCAGCTGTATTCCCAGAAGTGGAATTGCTGGGGTATAAGGCAGTTCCATCTTTAATTTTTTAAGAAAACTCCATACTGTTTTTCACAGTGGCTGCACCAATCTGCTTTTCCACCAATGGTGTGTGAGGGTTCCCTTTTGTCACATCCTTGCCAAAAGCCATTCTGACAGGCATGAGGTGATATCTCATTGTGGTTTTAATTTGCATTTCTCTGATTAGTGATGTTTGGCCACTTTTCATATGTCTTCTGGCCATCTGTATGTCCTCCTTAGATAAGTTTCTATTCAGGGACTTTGTGAATTTTTACATTGGATTATTTGTTTCCTTGGTGTTAAGTTGTGTAAGTTCTTTAGACTATAGGTTTTATTTTCCATGAGATTTCACTGGGATATGGCTTATTAATGAAAGGCTTAGTGCAGGGATTTTAATGACAGCCTATGGACTGTCACCCAGAGAGCTTTAACTGAAATTGTGTGCTCAACATTCTAAGTCCTCAGTAAATACTCTGGATTTAAAGAATCTGAAGGCAGTATGTTCTTGCATCTCAGGAGCTTTTAACCCTTCAACTCACACTAACCATGCGCAAGTTTTATTATACATCAATTTCTGTGCTCTAAAATAGAAGACATGCACATTTTACAAAAGAATATTGTGCCGACTCCAATCCTCTGTCTATAAAATAAATGTTAATTGTTACTACTGTTTTAAGGGATAAGTTTGATTCTAAATGTAATGAGACAATCTGTATATTGTCTGTGTACTCTCTGATGTTTCAGATGCCAAAGAAATACATCACAGTATGCTATGTTTGATTTTTTTTTTTTTTTTGCTTTTTTAGTACAAAGCAAGATGATTGTTGTAAATGATTAAGAAGACCTCATTAAGCCATTTTTAAAAATAAGTCTCAAGCAAGCTAATGCCTGTAGATTCAAAGGTCCTTCCATAGCTTTTAAATGTAGTTTCCATTTTAATTATTGGGATTAGGACTTCGTTAATTAGGATGCTTGGTATAAGAGCTTATTTCAGATGTTGTAACTCTCCTTATTTCTCTTGCACAAGTTACTGATAAATTTAGGATAGTTACCCCTTCTCAGATGTACCATTGGTGAATATATTATCCCATTCAATGGGTTGCCTTTTCATTTTGTTGATTGTTTCCTTTGCTTTTTAGTTTGATATAGTCCCACTTGTTTATTTTTTCCTTTGTTTCCCTTACCCTAGGAAATATATCAGGAAAAATATTGCTATGAGAGATGTCTGAGATTTTACTGCCTATGTTTTCTAGGATTTTTATGGTTTCATGACTTACATCTAAGTCTTTAATCCATTTTGAGTTTATTCTTGTGTATGGTGTAAGAAGGTTGTCTAGTTTCATTTTTTTTTTTTCATGTATCTGCCCAGTTGTCTCAACACCACTTATTAAATAGACTATCTTTACCCCGTTGTATATTCTTGCCTCCTTTGTCAAATATTGATTGACCATAAGGCATGGGCTTTGGGGGGATCTCTCTGTTCCATTGATCAGTGTGCCTGTTTTTATTCCAGTTCCATGCTGTTTTGATTATTATGGCCTTGTAGTATAGTTTAATATCAGGTAGCATGATATCTTCATTTCTTCTTTCTCAAGATTGCTGAGGCTATTTGAGGTCTTTTGTGGTTCCATATAAATTTTTTTTAATGTTCTAGTTCTGTGAGCTATGCCATTTGTATTTTCCCAGGAATTGTGTTGTGTCTGTAGATTGCTTTGGGTAATGTGAACATTTTAATGATGTTGATTCTTACTATCCGTAAACATGGTATATGCTTCCTCAGTTTCTTTCTTCAGTATCCTATTATTTTCCAAGTATAGAAGTTTTACATTCTGGTTAGATTTATTCCTAGGTACTTTATTCTTTTTTTGTTGCAATTGTAAATGGAATTATTTTCTTAGTTTCTCTTTCTGACAGTTCATTATTGGAGTATAAAAATGCCACTAATTTCTCAAAATTAATTTTATATCCTGGTGCTTTACTAAGTTCATTTATCAGTCCTAATAGTTTTTTGGTGGAGTCTTTCAGGTTTTCTATATACAGTATCATGTCATTTGCAAGTAATTATAGTTTTACTTCTTCCTTTCCAGTTTGGATGCCTTTTATTTCTTCTTCTTGTCTAATTGCTTTGGCTAAAACTTCCAGTACTATGTTGCATAAGACTGGTGAAAGCAGACATCCTTGTCTTGTTTTTGATATTGAAGAAAACACTTTTAGTTTTTGCCCATTGAGTATGATGTTGTCTGTGGGGTTGTCATGTGACCTTTATTATGTTGAGGTATATTCCCTCTATTCCCACTTTGCTGAGAGGTTTTGTTGTAAATGGGTGTTGGATTTTATCAAATGTTCTTTCTGCATCTACTGATATTATCATGTGGTTTTTATCCTTCATTTTTGTTTATGTGGTGTATTACATATATTGATTTGTGAATATTGTACCAACTTCGCATCCCTGGAGTAAATCCCACCTGATCATGGTATATGATCTTTTTAATGAGTTGCTGATTCAGTTTGCTGATATTTTTTAAAGACATGACTATTTTTTCTAATTAAAAGTAAATTAGCCCTCTATATAGTTTCAGGCTCTATGTCTAGTTTCTGAAAAAATGAATTTTGCATAAGTATAGGCAATAGAGTCAAATTTTAACAAAAATTAGATTCAGAATTTGGTGAGTAAGGTAAAAATCTCATATAATAAAAATTACTCCCTAAATAATCCCTTCCTTTGCCCATTAAGTAAGCATGCATAATTTTTTTAATGTACAGCAATATGTACAAATGTATATTTTCTACACTAATATACAGTGCATGATACTAAAAGAAGTGGTGTTTCCTCCCCATTTACTCCCACAGAGAATATTTGGCAATGTCTGAAGACATTTGGTGGTGTCACTGGCATGGCAAGAGCATGGAGCATTGACTTGCAGTGCTGAAGGTTAAGATCAGCATTTCCGAACTGGAACAGATACATGTAGGAGAGAAATGGGCACAATTTTTCTGTTCCGAATGTGTTGTTATAGCTGGTCTGCTACTAATGTGTGAACCACTATTTTTTAAAATTGCGGTAAAATACACAATATAAAATTTATCATCTTAAACATTTTTAAGTTCACAATTTGGTAGTATTAAGTATATTCATATTTTTGTTCAATCAATCTCCAGCACTCTTTTCAGTTTGCAGAATTGTAATTCTATACCCATTCTGCAGCTTTCCTTACTTCCCTACACCCAGCCCATAGCAACCACCATCCTATTTTCTGTCTATGAATTTGATTACTCTAGCTACCTCCTATAAATGAAACCATACAGTATTCATCTTTTTTGTGACTAGATTATTAAACTAACATAATGTTAAGGCTGTGTATATCAGAGCTCTCTTTTTAAAGCCAAATAATATTTCATTTTATGTATATACCACATTTCATTTATCCATTTGTACACTGATGGACATTTGAGTTGCTTCACGTTTTTGGATATTATGAATAATGTTGCTGTGAACTTAGGTATACAAAGATCCCTTCAGGGCCTTTCTTTTAATTCTGTGGGGTATAAAACCAGAGTGTAATTGGTGATTATATGGTAGTTCTATTTTTAATTTTTTGAGGGCCCACTGTACTGTTTTTCATTGCAGCTACACCATTCACATTCCCACCCCCAATGCGCAAGGATTCCATTTTCTCCAGATCCTCACCAATAGCTGTTTTTGTTTTTATGATGGCCCTCCTAATTGGTATGGGTGAGTCATTCATGCAAGTAAAAGAATTGTATACTTTATACAGATCTTAGTAGTAGTATGCAAAAAATGAGTTTTAGAAGCAAAATGTGTTCTTCAATTAATACTTTTGAAACCTGATTCTCTGTGTGTTGTTAATCTTCCTAGTAGATCTTAATATTAGGTTTAAAACTACCACCCAAAGTGTTCCCTAGTGTTTTCTGGTGTTTGAATATTCACTCTCCATGAGAGATTCCACTCTTACCAAGTCTAGTCAATATTGTACTGAGTTTTTAGCCATGTAATAAAGCAAAGAGAAAGAAAAAGATAGTTTGTAAAGAAAGTACAATTGTCTTCATTTGCAGATGACATCATCTATATAGAAAATTCTAAAGATTCTATTTTTTTTTTAAGTCCAAAACCAGTGAGTTTAACAAGGTCACATGGTAAAGGCCAATATCCAAATATCAATAATATTTCTATGTACTAGTGTTAAAGTGTCTTGACTAGGCCCAGGATGGAGTTGCTTATGCTAAGAACCCATGTCTGCAAACTGGAGCTTGTCTAAGCTATGCTCAGCTCTCCCAGAAAATGTTCTAGGTCAACCAATCAGCACTCCCCTGTTTAGTACAAGTTGCCTAACCCAGCTCCAACACTTCCCTTTGCTCAGTATAAGGAAAGTAACCCTGTTTCAACTAATTAACATGCCCAGTATAATTTCCTTGTTCCTGATCACTTTTATCTATGAAACCCTATTACTTTCTATGACTCTTGGAAGCTCCTTTTTGTTTTCTACACTCGATGCTTTTCAATTCATGAATTGCTAAATAAAAACCGCTTGGGTCAGGAAATTAAGGTCCAAAATTTTCTTTTGAATGGAATTGAAATTTAAAAACAATAGCATCAAAAACAAAATAATTGGGCATAAATTTTTTAAGATTGTATTTATTTTTAGAAAGGGCAAGGGGGGCTAAGGGAGAGAGAAACATTGATCGGTTGCCTCTTGCGAGCCCCCAGCTGGGCACCTGGCCTGCAACCCAGCTTTGTACCCTGATAAGCAATCAAACTGGTGACCTTTCAGTCTGCAGATTGGTGCTCAACCCAATGAGCAACACCAGCAAGGGTTAGTTGGGCATAATTTTAATAAAATATATGAAATACCTGTTTACTAAAACTTAAAAATATTACTGAGAAACCAAAGGCCTAAATATACAGATGTACCATGCTCATGGACTGAGATACTAAATTAAGATAGCACTTCTCCCCTAAATTGATATATAGAATCAATATAATCCAATCAAATTCCAGCAGGCTTTTTTTTTTTTTTTTTAAGAACTTGATAATCTGATTGTAAAGTTTGTATGGAAATACAAAGGAACTAGAATACGACAAAACAATTTTGAAATTAAACAAGTTTGGAAGATGGGCTAAATCAACAGTAACAAATAGAAGACGGTATTGCCATAAAGACAAGACACAAACATCAATGGGGTAGGATAAAGAATCCAGAAATAGATTCTGGTCTACTCAGATTACAGACAGATTTTTAAAGATACAGTGTGATAAGTGTGATGACGGGTAGCAGTGGAGGGCGCTTGGACTTGGAGGCTGTGATGGACTCTGTTCCTTGGCCCAACAACAGCCGTTTCCAGTCCCCCATTCCTCCCACGGTGGAAGCTGAAAGACAGACTTTCACTTTACTAGTTTCTTTAGCTAAGGGCTGCCCGGTGACCCAGTTTTGTTCAAGAATGTCTAAGCGACTAGGGCTGGGGCTTCTAGTAAGCCTGTTGCTTCCTAATAGGGAATTTGCTATACTGCCCCATTTGCTTTTTTGTTTGCTCCTTTTCCTTTTTTTAATGGAAAAGGAGTTCTGCCTGACATGAATGCCCAAATAAAAGATAATTCATAAAAGAAAAACAAGCTGAAGAGTTTTTTTGCACCTAAGTATAGTATATTTAAGTGTAATTGTTAGAATATTACAATTTCTCAGAATACCAGGAATAATTACTATATTTTCTATGACCACTGAATTCAGCCCAATGTTCTATTTCTCTTTAATCTTTTTTACTTAATTGAATAGACTCTATGCCAAGAATATATGTCATTCCAGTCAGAATAAACTTATCTCTTGATTATAACTGATGGAATCAGGGTTTGAAGGGCTATAGCTAAAAAAATAAGAGCACTTTACATTCATATTCCATACGTGGAATCAGGTGTGAGTCTAGTAACATTTGGTTCTTCATAGATATTTTCATATGAAGTATTTTCTGATACTTCCATGTCCTCTGTTGTTGCATAGTTACATATATTTTTTCTGTTCTTGTTCAAACCTGAAACCTAGAGAAGAATGACAAATGTTCACAAAGATGCCAGATGTGATAAGATACCATCAATATGTCAGGTTCCACATTCCTTTTCATCACTCTTACAGCAGCTATCTTTATATCCTATTTAACTGAAGCCATAAATATCCAAAATTCTTAGTTCACTCTACTTCTCATATTTTTGTTGTCCATTTCTACAAGAGGCTCTGCAAGACTTGGGTTTCGGGTTTCATCTTTTACCAATTATCTGCGCAGTTTGGGGTAAGTTACTTACCCTCCGAACCTCAGTGTCCTTAGTAAGAATTAAGTGCAATGGTGCATATGTAAAGGACTTAGTATTTAGTCTGTCATTCAGTTAGTGCTCCATAACTAACAGTCTTTTATTCACAAATGAATGGAAGCCTGTTCTCTTTAGAACTAAAATTTCCAAGTCTCGATTAGATTTAGTTGTGCTTTTTGAAGACATGACACAACATTCTCTCTTCTCCAATGCCAGCACCTTCAATATATCACCTTCCACTGACTTCAGATATTATACAAACCCTCACTATACTTGTTTTTGTTCTCTTTCCAATGATCTTGCTATATCTTTCCATCTTTTTGCAGTACAGGCAGCCGTCATTTTATTGCACTTTACTGTGCTTCATAGATGTTGCTTTTTTACAAATGGAAGTCAAAACTACCCACCAGCAAAAAGATTATGACCCACTTTATTGCAATACTTTATTGAGGTGGTTGGGAATTAAATCTGCCATATCTCCAAGGTATGCCTGTAATCTCTTTTAACTCAGTGTTTTATATTCTATGCTTCCATCTTTGTACTTGTCATTCCTTTATATTCTTTTATCTGTCATTGCAAACACTATGTGCTACATATTGGGGATTCAGTAGTGAACAGAACAGACAATTCCCTGCCCTTAAGTGGAGACAGTTACCTGAAACTGTTCTGCAGAAGACCATCAGCCCCACTGAAACCCCAAGTTGAAAATGCAGAGTGTTTGAGGAACAGGTAAGAGTCCAGTAATGGTGGGGTTGTGAGTGAGGGGGAGACAGACATAATAAGGGTGGAAAGCCATCCTAAAGTGAGGATTTTATTCCAGGCACAATGGAAACTGAGAGGCGGCGGCAGCAGCAGTCGTTACGCACATGGGTTCCGGAGCTAGCCTGACTCGATTCAAATCTTGGACCTCACAGGAACTTACTGTGAGAACTTGAACAAGTAACCCATCTCTTTGCTTGCTCATCTGTTAAGTGCAGATAATAGAACCTGACTCAAATGAGTTAGTATTTCTTATAAAGCACTTTAAGATAGCACTTCTACATGGTAATTGCTAAAGAGTTTAAGTGTTCTAATTGCATTGATTTAAATTTGTAAAAGATCACTGTGTGTTGGGTGGAGAATGGGCTGGAAGAGCATCATTGGTCTGCCATCAGTCTGGAGGCTGTGGCAGAAGCCTGCAGAGCGATGATGGCGTCCTGGATTGTGGTGGCCATGAGCTGGACCTAAATGGATAGGTTATGGCTAATGATGGCTAACATTTATAGAGTGTGAATTATGTACCAGGTACTAGCCGAAGCTCTTTACACATTTACCTTCTAGTACTTCACCACAGCCTAGGAGCTTGGTACTATTGTTATTCTCACTACACAGAGGAGGAAGCTGAACTACTAACTTGCCCAAGGTCACACGGTAAATACTACAGTCAAAAATCAAAACCAGGCAGTCAAAAGCAACACTGCACAACCAAAGCCTCTGCTTTACTGTCTCTCATGATGACAGCGGGACAGAATTCATACACGCAGATTATGCAATCACCATAATTAGATTCTGGCTATGTTAGAGTTCATTGATATTTCCGGGGTATGATGGCCTGCTGCTTTAACATGCCATCATTTTCAGCTTCTCAGTATTGTGGACCACAGGAGGGACAACAGTGGCACAGAATCTACAAAATAGTTTCTAACATTTTGAGGCATTTCTTTAACCAAGTAAAGTTTGCTCATTAAAAATTATTACTGAAACCATGAAATATGCAGCTTTGAAAGAAAAGGAGTCATTAGATTTTTTTTTTTATTCAACCCTATAGAAAGAAAAATTTTCCTCTCTTTCCAAATAACAGTCTTACCTATAAGGCAGAGATTTCCAACTTTTTCATCCTGGCACACAAACTAATTACTAAAATTCTGAGGCACATTAAAAAATATTTTTTTTCTGATCTAATGAAAAAATAAGTAATTTTTATTTATTCACACTGGACAACTGTCGTATTGGTTGTTGCCATTTTTTAATTTGACAGTCTAAGGGAAAAGAGGTCAGTGCCCCTGACTGAATAGTCAGATATTGCATGGTTTAAAAATTCTTGTGGCTCACCAGTTGAAATCGCTGCTGTAAGGTAAGAATGACTTGGCAAACATCTGTCCGTATACTGTGCAGGGTACTGAAATGTTAGGTGCTAAAAAATGTGTACATGTGCAGAATGTATCATTCACAAGAATTTTCTATAAAGTATTGCTAAAAATCACCTACTTTTGAAGTTAGCTGAAGAGTTGCTTGTAGCAATTTCCTTCCAGTTGGCAATATACCTAAGCACATTATATAACACTCATTAAATTAAATTAAACTGGTTTATTAGTAAGAAATGAATTGATTCATTAGTGCATGATTAGGCTACTTCTACAATTCCACTTTATCTATGAAATCTTACATTAATGGCAACAAATTTGCTAGTCCAAATGTTTAATTTTCATGGCTTTCCCACCTCTGAGGTAGCTCTCATGCCTCTAAAACAAACCCTAGGACAAGGAGTTGGTGGGTATATAAAAATGGTGCTCACATCTACTGTGTTAATGCTCTTTGGTCTTCCTAAACACACCTCTCCTCATCTTGTTCAATTCCTTCCAGATCATGTCCTCAGTTCAATGCTTACTAAGATGTTAGTTAACTTGTAAATTAAAAGTATGGGCAGAAAACTCAGAGGAAACAAGGGGTAAACAACAACGACAAACTCTCCTTGGTTACGGATTGCCAGACCTGCTGTCTCTGACATGTTAATAGGAATATAAAGCACGTGGTTTATGATCTTGGCAGAGCTACGGCACTGCCTTCACAGGGTACAAATTTAACATTTTAATTGTCTGGGAAAGTGCCTAGCCTGAGAAGCCACATAACTACATGTCCTAGAAATCAAAGGAATAGTTTCAGATGTAGAAACTATCCCCCACACACATAGGCAAAGATGTCTCAGCAACACAATTAATAGAATATTAGGAAATTATTTAAGATATCCCAGCCGCTGATCACTTAACAAGTTACTTCAAAATTCACTTGCAGTTTGGAAACAAGGAAGATTCTGGAAGAGGAACATCTGATAGAGAATATGCCCCTAAAAATCCAACAGGATTAGTCACAGTAGCCGTCACAGTAGCCATCACATGGCGTTGTGCGGGACTCAATGATGGTGATGCGGAGGTTGCTTTATGTTCTAAGTGCCTGCAGCAACAAATCTCTAGATACTGCAGAATTTATGACAGTATTCATCAGTGTCCTTGAGCCCAAGAGTGAAGTTGGCTCTATCCATTCTTCAAAATTATAATAATATTGTACTCAGTTGATAGAGGATGCACATGGCTTCTTCCCAGGAGAGCAGCCATCTGTCATGACAAGGGACTAGCACAAAAACCGTTGGGAAAAAAGCTGGTTTGTATCAGTATTCAACATATTTATGTCATTCTGTTGGTCTGTTGAAAACTTTCCACAGGTTTTGAAGGATATTCTACAAAAAAATTAGTGGCTACCAATTCTTCTGAAGAAAAACATCAGACTCTGAAATTCTCATCAAACAAGTGGCAGCTAGCCAGTTATAAACATCTACTGGAAAGGCTATGGAGACCACAAATGCACTGGGAAGAAGGTGATTGCTTATACCTAACATCTACAGTCAGCTGGGGAAGATCTTTGGAAAGTGTGGTCTTACCTGAGATAATCAGTAGCTTGGGATTAGTAACACTACTAAAATATTCCCAAATAATCATGCTGGATTCTATTTGAAATTTTTGTTATCCAGGGCCTAAGCAAGAGAATAAACTGGTAGATATTGTACACAATTTGGAAACGAGGTATCTGCATTTTAAAAACTGGAAATTGTCAGTTAATCTTACCAAGTCAAAGCTAGGTTTATCCACCCTACCCCACATAGAGTATATGATACAAAACAACACTTCAAGTCTTACTGGTTCATTGTTTTTATCCTTTTTTCCACAAAGAGACCATTAGAAATTTAATCCCCTACTGGAGAAGGGCATGGTGGACAAGAGTGGACTGAGATGTCTGTTCATTTCCTCCCTTTGAACTTATTTGTGTTATTCTTTTTGCATTCCAATAGTGATGAAATACAGAATGTTGGGTGTTGATTTTTGGTTAATCTTTCACTAAAGTGTGCTGGTCCTTTGCTTGAATTAGCTAACTGTATAAGGGAAAGGCAAATAACTGAGAAAATTCTCTATCATGTTCTCAGAATTTTTGCATATATGTTTTTGCATATATGTGTGTTCTCAGAAGCTCATTCAAAATAAACCTCACCTACCTCTCTCTCACTTCCCCCTCTCCCATTTTTTCACCCAGCAATTTTTACTCTTGGAGAAAAAAGTAGAAGTACAGCATAGCATAAAGTATATAATTTTCTAACCACTAAGCTGTATACCTGAAACCAATGCAAAATATTGAATGTAAAAAAATAAATATACTTAAAATTTTTTAAAAAGTACTGCATTACAGTGAATTTCTTTGGATGTCATTATTACCATCTGTATTTGTTCAGTGTCCAAAAAAAAAAAAATCACAGATGTTCTATCTATAGGGAGTCCAAATACTATGGTCAGGACAAGATATTGGGTTAATGAGTCATAACAATCTCTTTTTACTAACTACAAAATATTTTAGAGCATCTATCTATGATTCATAACTAGTTATTTCTTCTTGTCTTTCCCTTTTTATTTTCTAATATATCTTACTCACCAATACCTTCTTATTCTTTTTGTTTTCTTGTTTTTCTTTTTTTTTTTTTTTAGTCATTCTTTTTCTTTTCTCAACTTTCCTCTTCTCATTATTCTCGTCTCTGATTCCTCTTGGATGCTCTTCTTCCTGTTCTATTGTTCAATGACATGTTGATTTTTCCTGTCCCATATTCTTATCTCTTCCTAATTTCCTCCTTTTTCTTATGTTTCTTTACTTACACCATCTTCATTTTAATTTCCCTGCCTTTTCATTCACACAATAGTCACATTCATTTTTGTGGCTGAGTAAATATTGAACATATTTAAAAGCTCTTTGAGAAATGATTCACGTACCATACCATCCACCCATTTAAAGTGTATTACGTAGTGTAGTCCCAGAATTGTGCATCCATCATCATGATCAATTTTAGAACATTTTTATTTCTCCAAAAAAAATTGTACCCCTTAGCCTCACCTCCCAATCCTCATAAGTCTCCCAGTCCTAGGCAAACACTAATCTACTTTCTGTCTCTATAGATTTGCTTATTCTGGAAATTTCATATAAATGGAATCATACAATATGTGGTCTTTTTTGATTGGCTTCTTTTGCTTAGCAGAATCGTCAGTATTGAAACATGCATCAACATTTCTTTTTATTGCAGAATAATATTCCATTGTACAAATATATCACATTTTTATTCATCAGTTGATGAATATTTGGGTTTCTACTTTTGGTTATATTATGAATAATTCTCATATGAACATTTATGTACAAGTTTTTGCATATATGTGTGTTTTCATTTCTCTCATGCACACATACTGAGGAATGGAATTGTTCAATCATATGGAAACTTCATGTTGAACTATTTGAGAAACTGCCAGATTATTTTCCAAAGTGGCTGCACCATTGTACATTTCCACTGATAGTACATAATGGTTCCAATTGCTCTCCTTCCTTTTCTTCTTAATTATGGCCATCCTACTTTGTCTGAAGTCAGATCTTATTGTGGTTTTAACTTGAATTTCTCTGGTGGTTATATTAAATATTTTAAAATTTCCATCACACACACAAAAAATCCTTAAAATGTTTTTCCAAGGGCTATAGTATGCCACTGAAGTTTATAACTTTTTAATCTCTCATATGGGAAGATCAGGGTCTGTAAGTTAAGAAAATTCTTTGTATTATTGATTTCATGTTCTCAGCCTTGTTTCTAAATCCCAAAGTAAAAAATAAAGCAGATTTAGACTAAGGCATAAGTATGAAGTCTGACAATAAAGAACATCTGTCTAATTTTCTTTTTTCTACTTTTAAGTCATCCCTCTATATCTTCCTCATTTCTTCTAGACAAGTATAAATGCTTGTTTTGTGTGTGCAGGAGGGGTGGAGATTATGTTTGTGGCTCCTAGGTTCAACATGGGAGTGAGAAATATTAGAAAGAAAAATATGATGCCTGCCCTTGCTCCCCAAGTACAGCAAAATGTATTTACTCATCAAAGTTCAGTGTATTTGTCCAGTTCAGCACTTCGTCTACTTCCCATTCCATCACAGAATCTATCCCACCATCTTCAATAGATCTTATTAGCCCTTTCGTTGCTGTGTGAATTAAACCTAGAGTTTGACTATTCGTTGACTTAGCCTCCAGGTTTCCTGCATAGTACCTAAATAGAAGAAAGGAAGAGACATAAATCCTTTGGAACACCTGTATCACTAGTAGATGTAGTTAATATATATTGTTGAAATACTACTTAAATATAAAGCAAGTTTTTATCCTATTTAATAAAAATACCTCTAAACCAAGCTCTATACGATGCGACCTTTTGGAAAAAACAAAGCAACTTAATTGAGCATATTAACCAGAGAAGCCTCATTTCAAGACTCCCACACAGTAAGTTGGATTTTTATGTACAAAGAAAAACTAAATTACTGTATCACTGAATTATAGAATTATAGAATCAAAGGGCCTTGGAGACCAAATACCTAGCCCACTTGTTTTATAGATAAGGAAATGCTGGAAGAGTTGAATAACTTTTAGAGGACTATGTGGCTTATGACAAGAAGGAAGAAAGGAAGGAAGAAGAGAGATGGAAGGAAGGAAGGAAGAGGAGAGAAAGAAAAAGAAAGAAAGAAAAGAAAAAAGGAAGGGAGGGAAGGAGGAAAAGGAAAGGAGAGAGAAGAGAGGAGGAGAGAGGAGAAGAAAGGAGAGAGAGAGAGGAGCCCTAGCTGGTGTGGCTGAGTGGAGTGAGTGCCGACCTGCAAATCAAAAGAGCTGTTGGTTCAATTCCCAGACAGCACATACCTGGGTTGCAGGCCAGGTCCCCAGTTAGGGTCACGCAAGAGACAATCACACATTGATGTTTCTCTCCCTCTATTTTTCCCTCCCTCCCTTCCCCTCTCTATAAATAAATAAATAAATAAAATATTTTAAAAAGAGAGAAAGAGAGGAAAAGATAAATAGAAGGAAGATATTGACATCTTTTCTGTGTCAGGCACTTTTCATACATCATCTTGTTAATTCTCTTTTAAAAAAACAGCCATTTGTGACAACTTTTTATTCCTAATTTTATGGATAAGGAAATTGAGACTTAGAAAAATTAAATTGTTCGAGATCATGAATGCAGTAAATATATGTCAGAGCTAGTATTCAAATCTGACTGCAAACACAGGCTTCTGTAGCACTATTCTCTGACATTTGTCTGAGCACATAAATAAGTGCATCCACCAAACATGAGCTGAGCGAGTAGATAGAAGTTGTCCTTACCAAGAATATTAAAATATAGCATTTTTATTGTTTATTTTAAGATCTACATTGGTATTTAAGATCTACATTGGTATTCCGTTTTAAAGGTTAACCTATCCTGACATTGTATTTAAATTTGACACTCATTTATTAGGAAGCAGCATGGTGGAGGTGTACAGCTAGGATTTGACATTGTACTACCTGGCTTTGAACCTTGCTTCTGTGATTTATTAGCTATATAATCTTTGCCAAATTATCTAGCCTTTCTGGGACTTAAAGTCCTCTTCCTCTAAATGACAATCATTATACTACCTCCTGCTAGCATCCTTAACAGGTTTAGAAGTGTAAATCCATGTAAAGCATTTACAACTATGGGCACATGGTAAGAATTCAGTAAAAGAAGTCTTCCATAATCCTGGATGGCAAAAGATGTGACAGTGACAACATATATCCCTGCCCTCATGAAGTTTCTGCTTTGTCAGACTTTAAGTGAATAATGAGCTGCGTGAGCTGATGAATTTTATAGAAATAGGAACACGTCTCGATTTATATTGGTTAGTAAGAGCACAAATTATAAGAAAGTATGATTTCACAAATTTTTCTAGAGTTCTTCATTCAGTTATTCACTTAATAAATATTTCAGTGTCTAACATTTGCAAAGCAATCTGTACAGTTGTGAAATTCCTCCGTGGAACTTGGAACCTTCTACTTCTATACTCTCTTCCCTAAACATAATAAGCACTTAGTAGACATGTACTAAATAAAAGAATACATAAATGGTGGTACCATTTGGCCAAGACTTATTAACTAATGCTCATGCTATAACAAAAATACATTTAGAAATCAGAAACTTCCAGAAGGCTGAGGTTGAATGCATTTTTTATGAATTTCTCCATGTTTACCTTCCCAAATATACAGAAACTTTAGATTTGGGAACTGGGGCGATACTCATTTTTCCTTTTACAGCACTGATATACAACAAATCATTTTTTTTTTTTTTTTTGCTTTCAGGCTTTATTTTATTTTTAAAAAAGTAATCATTATTGTATTATTTTTATATTACCTTTTACTCCCCTTATACTCCCATCCCCTCAGCAATCACCACACAGTTGTTCATGTCCATGAGTCCTTTTTCCTTTTTGCGCAGTCCCTCCACTAGCTGTCATTTGTTCTCCATCTATGAGTCTGTCCCCATTTTCCTTGTTAGTTCAGTTTGTTCATTAAATTCCAGATATGAGTGAAATGACTGGCTTATTTCACTTAGCATAATGTTCCCAAGGTTCATCACTCAGATTTTATTTTAAAGGGAGTTATAATACTTACTTTAGTAATTTAGTTGTTTTGACCTCTTTAAAAGTTAGCCATTTTTTGTAGGTAAGTGGGCTATAAGAGTCATAATACAACAGGTTAGCAAGTAGAAACAATTTCACATACAATAGTGATCAGAAATAAAGATCACTTTATAATAATCATAATTTGTTTTATAAATAAATGATATTTTTAAAAGAACACAGAAACAATAGAAAATTTGCCTTTATAGGTAATGCTGCAATATATTTACTTTCAAATGATCTCATATTCTTTCAAAACTAGAAAACTTGAAAGAGGTTTATAGAAATGTTTTTCTGGGAAGAACAGGGAGAGAAGTTAAAATGCAAAGACCTAGTAATAATCAAGATTGAAATTGGAAAGAAGGACAAGAAGAGCTAAGATTTGTATAGCACAGGAAAGAAAGGGATGTAAAAGTTAGAACTCTTTTAGTAAGACAGATGAAAAAAAAATCAAGATTTTGTTGACTTTGGTAACTGCTGATTCTCAGCAATAGTCAGATGGAAGAGTGTTTAAAAGCCATCAGTGAACAAAGCACACATTCATCCCCTGTAATCTTACAAAAAGAAAACAAAACCATCATAAGACTAATTAACTCATTGATTCATTATTAATTCATTCAACACATAACACATATTCACTAAGCATCTAAGACTGAGACTCCGTCCTAATAAATAGAATAGAGTCCCCATTCTAAAAAAAAAAAAAAAAAAAAAAGAGTCCCCATTCTAAAATGGAGGATTGAAGTCTAGTGGAGGTGACAAATACACAGATAATTGCAAAATGTAATAACTGGGTATATAACAGATCTATATGGAAACATCAAAACGAAGTGCTCAACTGTCACAAAGGCTTCAGTAGGAGATATCTGAGCCACTATCAAAAGACTAAGATCTTGTTGCCATGTAGCTGAGCCAGAAAAGATCAAATGAGGGAGCGAGCATACCATGTGGAACGTAGGCAACAAGGAGCCACCAACTGATTCAGGTAAAAGAGTGACTTAATTTGCCTTTTACAAACTACTGAGGACTTCTAGATGGCAGAGGAGTGAATGGAAGTCACACTGACCTCCTCCCAGGACCAGTCTGGAATTACAACTAAATGGTGGAGAAATCATCTGGAACAGACAACTGAATAATAGTGAGAGAGGAGCCTTATAACCTCAGACAGAGGAATCGGCTTTAGCACAACCTAACTGGTAAGGAGTGCAGTAGAGGCTACAGAAGGCGGGCTGAGTGCCCACGGGAAGCAGCGCCAGCGGGATATTTAAACTGCCAGTTGGATCCCCCATAAAATGAAATATACAATTTCTGATTTGAAGAACACAGTAGAAGGAATCAAAAGCAGGCTAGATGAAAGAGAAAGAGTGAGCTGGAGGACAAGGTAGAAAAAAGCTCTCAGAGCAAGAAAATGAAAAAAGACTCAAAAAGAATGAAGAGGAATTTAGGGAAATGCTGGACAACGTGAAATGTAATAATATCCATATAATAGGGATACCAGAAGAAGAAGAGGAGCAAGGGATAGAGAACCTGTTTGAAAAAGTAATGATGGAAAACTTCCCTACTTTAAGGAGAGAAAAAGTCACACAAGTCCAGGAAGCACAGAGGGTCTCATTCAAGAGGAACCCAATGAGACCCACTCCAGATATCTCATAATTAAATTGGCAAATATCAAAGACAAACAATCCTAAAGGCAGCAAGGGAGGAACACATACAACGCTGGGCTCCGATATGGCTAGCAGCTGACTTCTCAACAGAAACACTGCAAGCCAGAAGGGAATGGCAATAAATATTTCAAGTAATGAAGAGCAAAGGCCTGCAGCCAAGACTGCTCTCCCCAGCAAAGCTCTCAATTAAAATAGAAGGTAAAATAAGGAGTTTCCCAGACAAAAGAAAGCTAAAAAAATACACCTCCACCAAACCAGCATTGCAAAATATGCTAAAGGGACTGCTTTAAGAAGATGAGGAAAAAGAGTAAGAGAGGAACACAGATACAAAGAGAAAAAATGAATAGGTATCTATCAATAATAACTATAAATGTAAATGGACTAAATGCTCCAATCAAAAGACATAGGGTAGCTGAAAGAATAAGAAAATATGACCCACACATGTGCTGCCTACAAGAGACCCACCTCAGAACAAAGGACTTACACAAACTGAAAGTAAAGGGATGGAAAAAAAATATATCATGTATATGGGCAGGAAAAATAAAGCAAGGGTAGCAATGCTTATATCTGATAAAATAGATGTCAAAACAAAGGCCATAAAAACAGACCCAGAAGGACACTTCATAATACTCAATGGAAGACTCCAATAAGAAAACATAAATATTGTAAACCTATATGCTCCCAACATAGGAACACCCAATTATATAAGGAAAATCTTGGAGGACTTCAAGAAAGATATAGACAATATCACACTGATAGTAGAGGATTTTAACACCCCACTGTCAACAATGGATAGATCTACCCATCAACAAGGATATTGTGGAACTGAACAACGCATTAGATCAAATGGACTTAACTGACATACATAGAACCTTTCATCCCAAAGCAGCAAAATACACATTCTCTTCAAGTGCACATGGAACTTTTTCAAAGATAGACCACATGATAGGACACAAAACAATCCTCAACAAACTCAAGAAAATTGAAATCATAACAAGCATTTTCTTGGACCACAAAGGCTTGAAACTAGAAACCAACCTCAAGGAAAAAACTCAAAAACATTCAAATTCATGGAGACTGAACAGCATACTATTAAACAATGAATGGGTCAATAATGAGATCAAAAAAGAAATCAAAAAGTTTCTGGAAACAAATCAAAATGAACACACAACAATCCAAAACCTATGGGACACAGTGA
This sequence comes from Pteronotus mesoamericanus, assembly GCF_021234165.1. Taxonomy (NCBI): domain Eukaryota; kingdom Metazoa; phylum Chordata; class Mammalia; order Chiroptera; family Mormoopidae; genus Pteronotus; species Pteronotus mesoamericanus. Next base: position 12,860,931 of record NW_026555313.1, read on the forward strand.
AGGCAGTTCTGAGAGGGAAGTTCATAGCAAAACAGGCCTACCTAAAAAAGAGAGAAACATTTCAAATAAACGGCCTAATCTTACATCTTCTGGAACTGGGGAAACAACAACAAACAAAGCCCAAAGTGACTAGAAGGAAGTAAATAAGCAAAATTAGAGCAGAATTGAATGACATAAAAACTAAAAGAACAATTCACAGGATCAACATATCCAGGAGTAGGTTCTTTGAAAAGATAACCAAAATCAACAAGCCTTTAAGGAGACTCATAAAGAAAAAAAGGGAGAAGACCCAAATAAATAATATCAGAAATCAAAAAGGAGAAATTACAACTGATACCACTGAAATACAAAGGTTTGTGAGAAATTACCATAAACAATTATATGCCAAGAAATTTGAAAACCTCGATGAAATGGACACATTTCTAGAAAAATATAACCTTCCAATGCTGAATGAAGAAGCCACAGGAAGCCTGAACAGACTGATAACAGCTGGTGAAATTGAAGAAGTAATCAAAAAACTCCCAGCACACAAAAACCCTGTGACTGGACAGTTTCACTGGAGAATTTTACAAAACATTTAAGGAAGAGCTGGCCCCTCTCCTTCTCAGACTATTCCAAATAATTCAAGAATAGGGAAGACTCCCAAACTCTTTTTATGAGGCCAGCAACATCCTCAGATAAAGACACAACCAAGGAAGAAAACTACAGGCCAATGTCACTGATGAACATAGACGTTAAAATTCTCAGCAAAATATTGGGAAACTGCATCCAGCAATACATTAAAAAGATCATCCACCATGATCAAGTGGGATTCATCCCAGGGATGCAAGATGGTTCAATTTCACAAATCAATAAATGTAATACATTACATAAAAAAAAGGAAAGACAAAAATCACATGATCATATCAATAGATGCAGGAAAATCATTTGATAAGATACAGCACCCATTTATGAGAAAAACACTCAACAAAGTGGGAATAAAGGGAACATACCTCAACATAATAAAGCCCATATATGAAAAACCTACAGCCAACATCATACTCAATGGGCAAAAACTAAAAGCTTTCCCACTAAAATTGGGAACAAGACAAGCTTGTCTGTTTTCACCACTTCTATTCAACATAGTATTGGAAGTCCTAGCCACATTGATCAAACAAGAGAAAGAAATAAAAAGCATTCAAGTTGGAAAGGAGGAAGTAAAACTATCATTATTTGCAGATGACATGAGAGTGTACATAGAGAACCCCATATACTCCACCAAAAAACTACTTGACCTAATAAGTGAATTCGGCAAAACAGTGGGATACAAAGTCTATATTCAGAAATTGAAGGTGTTTTTCTATACAAACAATGAAATATCAGGATCAGAAATCAGGAAAAAAATCCGATTTGCTAAAGCAACAAGACAAATAAAGTACCTAGGAATAAACTTAACCAAGGAGGTAAAAGACCTGTATGCAGAAAACACTGAAGAAAGAAATGAAGGAAGACACAAATAAATGGAAGCATATACTGTGTTCATGGATTTGAAGAATTAACATCATCAAAACATCCATACTACCCAAAGCAGTTTATAGATTCAACACAATCCCTATTAAAACACCAATGATGTATTTCACAGATATAGAACAAACATTTAAAAAATTTGTATGGAAACATAAATGACCCCTAATAGCTGCAGCAATTTTGAGAAAGAACAAAGTAGGAGGTATCACAATACCTGACATCAAACTATATTACAAGGCCACAGTAATCAAAACAGTCTTGTACTGGCATAAGAACAGACACATAGATCAGTGGAACAGAATAGAAAGCCCAGAAAAAAACCCATGTCTCTATGGTCAATTACTATTCAACGAAGGGGGCAGAAGCATAAAATGGAATAAAAATAGCTTCTTCGACAAATGATGCTGGGAGAGCTGGACAGCTACATACAAAAAATTGAAATTTGACCACCAGCTTTCACCATCGACAAAAATAAACTCAAGGTGGATAAATGACTTAAATATAAGTTGCAACACTGTAAGTGTCCTAGAGGAGAACACAGGCAGGAAACTCTCAGATATTCCACACAGCAATATTTTCACCAATATGTCCCCTAGAGCAAGTACATAAAGGAAATAATAAACAAATGGGACTTCCATCGAAATAAGAAGCTTCTGCATGGCTAAAGAAAACATCAGCAAAACGAAAAGGGAACCAACCATATGGGAAAATATATTTGCCAATGATATCTCAGACAAGGGTTTGATCTCCAAAATATAAAAGAATTCACACGACTCCACTCCAGGAAGGCAAACAATCCAATTAAAAAATGGGCAAAGAACCTGAACAGACACTTCTCCAAGGAGGAGATACAATAGGGCCCAGAGACATATGAAAGGATGCTCAGCATCACTAGCCATCAGAGAAATGCAAATGAAAACCACAATGAGATAGCACTTCACACCGGTCAGAATGGCCATGATAAACAAATCAACAAACAACAAGTGCTGGCAAGGTTGTGGAGAAAAGGGAACCCTAGTCCACTGTTGGTGGGAATGCAGACTGGTGCAGCCACTGTGGAAAAGAGTTTGGAATTTTCTCAAAAAGCTAAAAATGGAACTGCCTTTTGACCCAGCGACTCCACTGCTGGGATTATGCCCTAAGAATTCCAGAACACCAATTCAAAAGAACCTGTGCACCCCACTGTTCATAGCAGCACAATTTACAATAGCCAAGTGCTGGAAGCAATCTTAGTGCCCATCAATAAATTAGTGGATAAAAAAACTATGATACATCTATACAATGGAATACTATGCAGCAGAAAGGAAGAAAGAGCTACTACCCCTTTGTGACAGCATGGATGGGACAGGAAAGCAGGGGTTGAAAGACAAATACCATATCATCTCACCTATAAGTGGAACCTAATCAACAAAATAAACAAGCAAGGAAAACATAACCAGCGACATTGAAAGAAAAAAAGAAACTGACAGTAATGAGAGGGAAGGAAGGAAGGAAGGGGGTAATGGAGATAAGTAGGGGAAGAGTCAAATCAAGGAACATGTATAAAGGACAGATGGACAAAGCTAAAGTGGGGAAGGATTGAGGGTGGGAGGTAGGGGTGGGTGGGCAGGAGAAAGTGGTGGCAGGAAAATGGAAACAAATGTATTTGAACAATAAAAAAAATTAAACCACTTTAGTGTTTACACAGGGATGGTGGAAGAGTTTAGGGACAAATAGAACAATTAGAAGGAAATGCACAGCTGAGGTAGAGTTGAGAACAATGAGATGCTGTAGTGGGAAGTGAGAGAAAGAATTGAAAGTCATTTTGGAAGCAAAATTAATAGGACCTGATGACAGACTACAAATAGGAGTTTATGAAAGGTATGACATCTAGGATAACCACTACATTTCTGGCTTGGGTGACTGGGTACATGATGGTGTCATAAACTGAAACTAGGAGGAATGCTGAAAAAAATCGGTTTTTCTAATAGGAAAGATAAGAAATTCAGTTTTGGACCTGTTCGGTTTGAGATGGAAATGTCCACATAATTAGAAATAGATAGAGCTCACTTATGGATTAAAATTGTTTTGAGAGTAAATAAACATAGGAAAAATATAAGAAATAAAATAGATTATTATTCATGTGCACGGACTTATACCAGGTGTCTTCCAGCTGGGGCTTTGCCTGAGCTTCAGCAAGTCACACCACCATTATGACAGAGCGAGTTGTTTCTAGGTGATGGTACATGTGGGTAGTGTATTTTCTGGTTCTGAAACCATCGCCACACTTCCTTTGCTGTAAATGGGTCCTCTTTAGAGGCACTGTTGTGTGAAATACAATGATGTTGGATAAGGCATTCTGTAATATTACTGACAGAAGTAATGCAGGCAGAGAAACAAAATATATATCCAGAATATTTATTTATCACTTTGAAGACAAAAGGATGCTTTCTCTTTTATGAGAATAGTCAATATATTCAGCCTGCTATCAGATAGCTAGCAAATCCCATTACTGGGGGCAAAGCAATGGCTTTTGGTAACTCTATGGCCATAACAGCCTCAGTGAGGATAAGACCATGCTTAAGAGTATCTATAGAGTCTTAATTTCTGGAACCAGGGCCACTTTTTACATGGCTACATTTAGAAACCACTGACGTGGCCAGGGGAAAAAAAAACTGATATCGACAAGATGGATCATCTTGTCCATCTGATTACTGCGAGCTTTCTGCCTCATGTAAGCTCTCTGGAGGGCAGCCATGAGGATATAAATATGATAAATATGCCCAACATTCTGAGTACACTTCTTTCCAGACCTAATGGCCAATTTTCCAATTTAATTCTTTTCAAATTTCTGATCAGCTGAAAAACTATTAGCTACTGCCCGCAGTGAATAAGACCACTACCTCAAGCTATTTCCCCTTCTACATGAAGTGGAAAACTAGATGTAGCACCTCCAGCTGTGCTAGGAGGACCTCCTTTGACTATTTTCTGGACCAGTTGAGGGATTGTAATCTAGCGACTGTCCTTTTTTGGATGGTACCAAAATGCTGTGCAGATCCATGGTGAATTAGATCCAATATATTCTCTCTCTGTTAACTAGTCAAGCGTGACCCCCTATTAAGGCTGAAAGTAAGAGATGAAGCATAATCAATGTAGCATAGATAGGTGTTGAAGGAGTCTCAGCCACCTGCTCATGCAGCTTACCTTAACACTTTGGACCTCCTCAGACCAATTCTCATATGCATCATTTCAGTGTAAGATACTGAATACTCTCAGTTTTATGGTTCAATAGATTAGAGAAAACTGTGGTCAGCTCATAATCACATAACACTTAGTATCTTATTGCTAAGCATGAAGTCTCTCCCAGGGCCCAGTAGCTAGCTGGGAATCAATGTTAAAATGGAGTATAGTTTGGGCAGATGAGGTCTGTGCTGTGATCCTTCTATTGGGACTCTTTAGGAATTCCATCCTGCATTATACTGTCTGCCACAGATATGTCTAATATTACTGGGATTGCTGGGCCAGAAAGCCCGGGCGGTAGGGCAGTTTGACCACATTGTGGACCTGCTGGAGTCTGGTAGCCTTATTACGTCTCCGAGTAAATAAGTTGGAGCACCATGCCCAAATGTGGCATGTTTTACCTGCCAAATCCACAGAGGCCCTCTAGATGTTGTATGTCTTTAAGGTGAATGATACAACGTGCATTAACTTCTCTCGCACTTTAGAAAGGCTATCCTCAAATGTCTACAAGTTTCAGCTATGCAGCAAACTCTTAATTTTTTAAAAATTTTATCTCCCTCCTTTCAGTGTGAATTTGTCCCATTAAGCTATCTAGGAAGCTGTTATGTTCTGCTCACCAATGCAATGAACAGGCTTGTCATTCTGTGGGAACTGAGATGTGCAAGCCCCTAGGGACAAGAGCAGGAGATATTACATAACTCTGAGAGGAAGCTGTAGAGATACATTATTCTCTCCATGTAAATGCAAACTGCCTCTCTTTTTGCTTACTGATTGGAATGAGAAAGAGCACATTTATACAGTCAATTGCCGCAGAGCAGGTGCCAGCGGCTGTGTTGATTTGCTCCATTAAAGACAGCTTAGCTGCAATTTATATCACTACTTGACCTCCATCAATTCAATGTTCCATTATTCCCAGGCAACTAAGGAACCAGTTCCATCACATCCTTCCCCACTGTCAGCTCCAGTCTATAAAGGACAGCCACCACAGAGCTCATCAAGAACTCTGCTCATCTCCTTGTTTCTTAGCAACTTGATAAAGTGTGTATCTTCTGGGGCAACCTGGAAGTTACAGCGAGTGGAAGTTACAGCTAGATTGCACACAATACTCATGAGCACATGCATTCCTCAGAGCCTTTGCAAATCCTTTTTCTAGTGCACCAGGAAAGTTCAGGCATTTTGTAACTATAGAACTTTGAGGTCAGGCTTTGATTAGCCAACCTAACAGACTACTGACATCATTTCTGGGTACTAAGCCAACACTTAAACCTATAATCCCTGGTAAGTGTGGTTATATCAATAAATTCAACTCAATTAACTAGATCTAAGGACTATAGAACCCACTCTCACACATGCTTTCGAGGCTCCTGTCAATGCAGGTTGGCAAATTCTTGTAACTCTTTTGGTTTTAAGACATCTTCTTCTGGATTAGACCTTGTACCTGTCTAGGCTTTTCAGAGCTGCAACTCTCACTGTGGGCTGCAGGCAATGAGAAATGGTTGTGGGGGACGCCCAGGGAGAATCAGCATAAGCGTGCAAGGCAAATACACCAGGTGCAGTCACTGAATGGATTTTATGCAGAGAAGGGCTGGTTCCCTCCAAATGGAGAGGAAGGGCTTCCCTCCACCAGCAGGGGCATTTGAAGGTTCAAGGTTCTCGGCCTTGTTTATAAAGGTCCCCATTCCAGTTCTCAGGATTCCTCTTTTCCGCTAGTGCCCTTACCTTAGTGCATAAGACCTGACAGGGTTAAGCATTTGGTTGCACTGCAGGTGCTGTAATCCTGTGACCCTTGCAATCAGTGCCTGGGTTGCCCCCAACTCACTCTGCAACTACAGAAGATGAGGGACTACTTCATGGGAATCTTGTGATTGTCTGCACATGTTATTTAAGATTTTTTACAACTTTATTGAGGTATAATTGATGTGCAGTTAACACACACATTTAAACTGTACAACTTGAAGCGTTTTGACATACGAGGGGAGACCCCTTCCAAAAAATGGAATTACCTTCTGGAGGGTGGGCCCCTTGTAGTACAGGCTTCCCCCACTAGGTGAGTGTTCTAGGAACCCGTCGGTATCAGTGTACCTGCTGGCATTGTTGTGAGAGGCTGCATTCAGCTTCAGTGAATTTTGTTTTTGGAGACTTTTTCAATGTGTTTGCCCATTTCATGATGGGTGATTTATGACCATACCTGCCCACACTGTGCTGAGTGGTCAACAACTTTGATCAAAAACAGCATGACCCCCGTGCTCCACCCTCCCTATTTACGTGATCTCTCCATGAGCGACTTTAAAAAAAAAAATTTCCCTGGATGAAAAAAGTCCTCAGAGGGAAATGGGATGTGGAAGGGGTGAAACAAAAAATGGCAGAAGCACTAAAAGACATCAAAATGAGTTCAAAAACTGTGCTGAGTAGTGGCCAAACATGTCTTGATAGGTTTATGGCATCCAATGGAGGGTACTTTGAAGGTGACTAAAGTTTAAACATGTAAGAATAAATATACAATTATTTTAATAAATAAATTCTGTTTTTTGGGTTCCCCCTCATACTTCTACATCTGTAAATCTATCACTACAATAAAAAAAAAGAACACATCATCATCCCCCAGATTTCCTTGTGTGCCTCAATAATCCTTCTCTCCCTCTTTCCTCCCACCTTTTTTTCCAGACAACCATTGATCTGCTTTCTGTCACTCTAGATTTGTTTGTATTTTCTGGAATTTTGTGTAAATGAAATCATACAGTGTGTTCTCTTTTTTGACTGGTTTTATTCATTTAGCACCATTATTTCAAGATTCATCCATGTTGCTGTGGGTGTCAATAGTTCATTCCTTTGTACTGCTGAGTAGTATTCTTTTGTGAAAATATCTCACAATTATTTATCCAGTCACATTTGGGTTGATGGCCATTTGGGTTGTTTCTGGTTTTTGGCTATTTTAAATAAAGCTGTTATTAACATTCATATATAGTCTTTCTGTGGATATATGTTTTATTTCTCTTGGATAAATACCTAAGAGTGAAATGCTAAGTCAAATGGTATATCCTACCATTTAACTTGTAAGATACTATTAACTTTTAAGAAAGCTGCCAACTGTTTTCCAAAGCGAATGTACCATTTCCATTTTCTCTATATATGTGCAGACCATTTTAGCCATTCTAGTGGGAATATAATATCTCATTATAGATTTGGCTTGCACTTTCCTAATGACTAATGATGATAGTCATTAGCTCACTGTGCTTACATGCTATCTGTATGTCTTCACTGAGTGTTTGTTTGAGTCTTTGCCCACTTTAAAATTAGGTTGTATTCTTATATTTTTTGAGTTTTGAAAGTTTAAAAAATATTCTAGATACAAGTTTTTTAATTATATATATATATATTGCAAATGTTTTCTTCTTGCCTATGGCTTGTGTTTTTATTTTTATATATTTTTTTCAAATTTGCAATATTTTTTTGTGATATATCTCCTTGGGCAAAGGAAATAAAAGAAAAAATAAACAAGCAGGACTATATCAAACTAAAAAGTTTTTGTACAGCAAAGGAAATCATCAACAAATAAAAAAAAACAACCCACATAATGGGAGAATATATTCCCCAATATATCTGATAAGCAGTTAATATCCAAAATTTATAAAGAACTTTCAAAACCCAACACCAAAAAAACAAAACAACCCAATTAAAAAATGGGCAAAGGACCTGAATAGGCACTTCTCCAAAGGGGACATACAGATGGCCAATAGGCATATGAAAAGATGGTCAACATCACTATCATCAGAGAGATGCAAAGTAAAATCACAATGAGATGCCATCTCACACCTGTCAGAATGGCCATCATTAATACATCAACAAACAACAAGTGCTGGTGAGGATGTGGAGAAAGAGGAACCCATTTGTACTGTTGGGGGGAATGCAGACTGGTGCAGCCACTTGGAAAGCAGTATGAATATGCCTTAAAAAATTAGAAATGAATCTGCCTTTTGACCCAGTGATCCCACTTCTGGGAATATATCTGGAAGAACCTAAAACAGTAATTCGAAAGAACATAAGCAGCCCTATATTTATTGCAGGTTATTTACAATACCAAGATATGGAAGCAGCTCGAGTGTCCATCAGCAGATGAGTGGATAAAAGAACTATGGTACATTTACACAATGGAATATTACTCAGCCAAAAAAAGAAGAAAATTTTACCCTTTGCCAGAGTATGGATAGACCTGGAGAACATTATGCTAAGTGAAATAAGGCAGTCAAAGAAAGACAAATACTGTATAATTTCACTCATGTGTGGAATCTAATGAACAAACTGAACTAACAAGGAACATAGAGACAGACTCATAGATGGAGATCAGGATGATGGCTAAAGGGGGAGGGAACTTAGGGGTGGAAGGATTGAGCAAAAAGGAAAAAGGACTCATGAACATGGGCAACAGTGTGGTGACTGCTGGGGGTGAGAGGTATAAAGGCACTAAATGGTAATGGAAAAAAATACAATAGAGATTAAATCAAAAAATTAAATAAAAATTTCCAATTTTCGGTTGCTGGAATATGGCAATATGATTTCTTTATCTCACGACCTTGATAAACTCACTAACTAGTTCCACTAGCTTGCTTTTTTTTTTGTAGATTTTTAAGATTTGTACCTAGACAATCATGTCAACTGTGAATAAAGACTGTTTTAGTTATTTTCTTTCCAATTTCAGTGTCTCTTTACTCTCTTTCTTGCCTTATTTCACTGACTAGGACCTTCAGTGCAACATTGAAAAGAAGTAGTGAGAGCAAACATCCTTGCCTTGTTTCTCATCTTAGAGGACAAAGGAGACAGTCTTTCATCATTAAGTATGTTAGCTGTGTGTTTTTTATAGATGCTCTTTATCAGGAGGAAGTTCTCTCTGTTATTCCTGGTTTGCCAAGAGTTTTTATTGTGAATGATTGTTGAATTTTTGTAAGTATTTTTTTCTGCATCTATTGAGATGATCATACCTAAATTTCTTTTTAAGTCTGTTAACACGGTAAATTACATTGATTGATTTTCAAAAGTTAAACCAACTTTCTATTCCTGGGATAAACTCCGTATGTTATTTATTATCCTGCACCTATGTTCACGAGAGATACTGTTTATTATTTTGTAACTCTTATATGCCTCACGTGGTTTTTGTACCTGGTAATACCTTATAGAAATTGTTGGGATATGGCCCTGGCCAGTGGCTCGGTTGGAGCAGTGTCCCGACACCAAAAGGTTGTGGGTTTGATCCCCAGTCAGGGTACATACCTAGGTTGTGGGTTTGTTTCCTGGTCAGGATGCTTATGGGAGGCAACCGATGGATATTTCTCTCTCTCTCTCCCTCTCCCTTCTTCTCTATCTAAAATCAATAAACATATCCTTGGGTGGAAATCTTTTTTAAAAAAGGAAAAAATTGTTGGGATGTGTTCCCTTCTTTTTCTGAAAATATTTGTGTAGAACTTGCGTTATGTCTTTCTTAATGCTGCTAAGATTCACCAGCAAATCTACCTGGGCCTTGAGTTTTCTTTGTGGGAATTTTTTAAAACTGTAAGTTCAAATTCTTTAACAGATATAAGACTATTCATGTTATCTTTGTTTTTGAGTGCACTTTGGTTAATGTCTTTTAGTAAATTATTCTTTTGCTTAATTTTTCAAATTTATGGGCATTAAGTAAGTTGTTTGTAATATATCTGTATTGTCTTTTTTTTTAAATTGTTGACACTATTACAAAAGTTCCCATTTTCCTTCCCTTTATCTGCTTGTCTGTTCTTCATTTCCTTTCCTCTTTTTTCAGGCTTCCCTTGGATTAAGTGATTGCTTTTTATAATTCTATTGTTTCTCCATTATTAGCTTATTAGGCTTACAGCTTTGTTGTTATTGTTGATTTTATGGTTGCTTTAGGGTTTGCAGTATACATATTTGATTATCATGGTTTACCTTAACCAATATTATACCACTTCATATGTAGCATAAAATACTTTTAACAGTATACTTCCATTTCACTTCTCCCAACCTTTGTAATATTATTATCTTACACTTTAATTCTGCTTGGTTACAAATTAATAAATGCCATAATATATCATAATTTTTTCTGCTTTAAATAGCAAATTACATTTAAATTTTTTGAACTTTAGTAATTGTATCATATATTCACATTATAGTTAATTTTGTAAATATTTACTTGTAATGTCAGAAAAACAGGCAATTATATTTTTTTAAATGAAGATTTTCAATAAAAGAGAAATGGAGTATAATTGTGGAACAAGAATTTAAGTAGAACTTGATTCAACATTAACTTACTCCTTTACATAAAAATTTTAATATCTATATTTTTAAAAATTATGGTAAAAACATTTGACAAAATGTATCATCTTAACTATTTTTAAGAATATAGTTTAGGAGTTATTAATTACCTTTTTAAAAGATTTAAATTATAAGAAGAAAAGTGCTTTATATGTTTTCTTTTTTCTGTTTTTTCTTTTCTTTTTTTCTTCTTTTTTCTTATTTTTGTTTTTTTATTTTTTTCTTTTTCTTCTTTTTTTTCCTTCTTTTATTTTTTAAAAGTGCTTTATATTTACTTAGTTACCATTTTGAGTATGCTTCATTTTTGTAAGGATCCAAATTTCTTTTTTTTTTTTAAGATTTTATTCATTTTTAGAGAGGGGAAGGGAAGGAGAAAGGGAGAGAAACATCATTGTGTGGTTGCCTCTCGAGCACCCCTTGCTGGGAACCTGCCCTGCAACCCAGGCTGTGCTCTCATTGGGAATCGAACCAGCAACACTTTGGTTCGCAGACTGGTACTCAATCCACTGAGCCGCACTAGGCAGGGCATCAATTTCTGTTTAGAATCATTTTCTTCCTGCTTCTTTGCATGCCTGGTAATTGATTACTATATGGTAGCTATTGTAAATTTTATGATTTTAGGTACTGAAATTTTTTGTAGTCCTTTAAATATTTTGGGTCTTTGTTATAGTATGAAGTCAAGTAAACTTGGAAACAATCTAATTTTTTGACACTTGCTTTTAACATTTGTTAGATAGATGCAGAATGACTTTTAGTAAAATCCACACAGTCAGTATCTTAGGGCAAAGAAGGGTTGATTGGGTCTAAAGGGCCAATTTAAAGTTATCAGATACATGAGTACATTCCCATTTCCTTATCTGATGTTCCAATGGAATGTGATTTCCTCAAGGTCCAAGACAGCATGTCTTTTCACATTTATTTCCTGAAGCTGAACTGTGTCTGGCACACAGTAGGCATTTATTAAATGTTTGCTTTCTATGTATTTTTTAAAATATAACTGGAACCTTACATTTTCTTTTTAAAATAACATATAGCTATTTTAGTAGTAGTAGAAAATTTTTGAGAAAACTTAGTATACTATATATTTATTCAGTCTTTCATCAACTTACATTTGCCTCATCCATTCTATTTTTCTAATTTTTCTTTTCTTTTCCATATCTTGTCTTCTCTTCAGTTTAGAGAAATGAAATTTGCATTCCTTTTTGTCTCCTACCATTACATCTTCAGTGGACATCCAAAACTATTGAGAAATAAAAAAATGCATATATAAAATGTTGAAATACTGATTATGAGGTTATATGACTATAGACAGAACTTCCACGTGCTCAATAGGAATAAGCCAAAATAGAAGCAGAAGAGAAGATACATCCTTTTAAGTTATTTCTAATTTCAGTGATGGGTGAATAGCACATTGAGCCTTCAGAGGCACATGCCATAGAAAGACTGACAAAGCACTAATGTATTGAGGTGCTTAATAAGTGTTTGAATAAAAGAATGAATGAATGAATGGACAAATTTCAAGAGTGCTTTAGTTTCTCATGAGAACAGACCTGACCTACTCTTAGCTCTGGTATCTTGTGAAGACTGTAACCCTCAAGGAGTATAGGCACTTCCAAGAACAAAGAAGTCTCCCTTATGTCCTGAGAGTTTGTGGTTTCTGCTGCATGACACCTTGTCTATTTTCCTACTTCTGATTCATTCCCCTTCCTCCACCACACATACCTTAAATCACAAGGAGGAGAGTTTGCTATTCTCCACAACACTCTGTATTTTTCACTATTAAAGCACATATTTACTGTAATATACTGAAATATCCTGTTTACTAAATGCCTTTCTAACTACAAGGCAAACTACTTGAGGAGAGAGATTATTCTTATTTACTCTTGTATACTTAGCATTTGGTACAATGTCTGACACATGGTTGGTATGAAGTAAAGTTTGCTGAATGAATGAATGCATTCCTTGATCGTTTTCACTTTTCATTCTTAGTATATTCAACAGACCACATTCTACAAACTGTTTATCAGAGGTTAAAGATTTGATGAGTACAATTAATATGAGTACATGTTAAATTCCCCAATGCCATAAAAATTCAAATGATTTTCCACCAGTCTTCTGCTGTTACAAGCTCTGTAAAAGAAAACGTCATATTGTTCTCAAGAACTCCCACCTCTAGTCCAAGGATTAATATAGAGTCAACATCTTCAAATTTGCTTTTATAGAAATATGGTAAAGTGCTGAGCACCACGGAGTATCTAAAACGGCTTCAATCAAAACTAATTACTAAAAAAAATTTTTAAAGAGTAGAAATAAATGTAAGTAAAAAGGAGATATATTCCTGTATCTTTTTTTTCCCTTTATCCTCACCCAAGGATATACATATTGATTTTAGAGAAAGGGGAAGGGAGGGCAAGAGAGGGAGAAAAACATCAAAGTGAAAGAGAAACAATGTCTCTCATACCTGCCCCCACTGGGTGGGGACCAAATCTGCAACCCAGGAATATGCCCCAGCCAGGAATCAAACCCAGGACCTCCTGATCTATGGGATGACATTCCAACCATCTAAGCGACGAGGGCAGAGCTATTCCTGTGTTTTGAAGTATTATTAGTAACCCCAGAGTAGTTAACTTAGGCAATTTTTATCAACTAAATTACTAGGATTTATTATCTAAAAAATAATTTTAATATTAATTTTCAAAAAGACAAATTGGTTTATAAATATATAAAATTCAAAATAAATATTTTTTTCTTACTCTATCAGAAACAGGTCTCCAGCCATTGTTCTCTATACGACGATACCAGCCACTATGATCCTCTTCCTGAAGATTATCACTTTTAATATGAGATGCATATTTTGCTGAAAGTTTTGTGTAATCTCTAGGGCTGTTAGCACACAGATCTTCAATATGTCTCTCAGTAAAAATTTTATAGTATATTTCAGGCGGAAAATTAACCTGTAGATGGAAAAGTTCAAGGAACATTGTACCCCAATCACAAAATGATTTACATTTAAAAAAATCACATCTTTTAAATTTCATATAAATAAGCTTTAAAATTACAACTAAGAATTCACCCCTACTTACACCACCTAATCTGAACCGTACATGAATGCCAGCAGCAGCATCTAGAAGCTCTGCCTATTAAAAAAAAACAAACAACTTTCAACATTCTGTATATAACAATTCACTAATTCTCACTCTGTCATGTTAAAACCGTTGCTGAGTATTGATTATTTATGAAATAGGTCAAGTGGCTAAACATCAAATAATTATTTTTTAATTAGAAAACGTTTTAAGATTTAATTTTTTATAGATATCTAAGAAGTAAAACTATTTACATGGTAAGTGGCAAAATAATATGAAATTATGTTTCCTCTCTATAAAATATAAAAGTGTAAAAGTCAAGTGATTTGTTATTCATAGAACAAAAGTTTTAAATAAGTCATCAGATATATGATTTGCATATTAAATATTATCTTACAGGTAAATTCAGAAGAAAAAATTATGATTGGTAATCTGAGTTCAACACCAAATTACCTATCCTAACTAGCTTTTATCAAGTTTTAAAAAATCCATGTTGAAATTTCTTAAGAATTATATATAATTGACCTTCCAAATTTTAGTGCCTGGGATGAAATGGAAAACAAAAAAAATATTTGGGGTAGGTAGATACACTTTGCCTCCTTGGACAACCAATTTAAAAACAAAAAATAACCAGGACAGCCAGAATATCGTACTGTAGGGAAGTCCAACAACCAAGGGGCTAAAGAAGAAACATTCGTCCAGACTGGTATGAAGGGCAGAGATGGGCAGGCAGGGTGGAGAGGACATATGGCAAGGCTGCAGCTGGAGGACTGGGTGGTCCCCCATTTGCATGTGGATAAAATGTGAGGAAAAGCTCAGGGAGGGAGACAGACCACAAAATCCAGGGTTCCAGTGTGGGAAAAGAAAGCCTGAAAACCTCTGGAGGTAAAAATCTGTGGGGGTTGTGATGGCAGGAGAAACTCCCAACCTCACAGGAGAGTCCACAGGAGAAACCTACGGGATCCTAGAATGTACACAAACCCACCAGCCCAGGAATCAGCACTAGTAGGACCCAATTTGCTTGTGGGTAGAGGGGGAAGTGACTGAAAGCCAGTCAAGAGGCCCTTTCGTACCCCTCCCCGACACAGCATCACAACACAGCTGCCTGGGTTGCCCCGCCCTGGCCAGTACCTAAGGCTCTGTCCCTCCCAATATAACAGGCCCGCTGAGACCAAGAAATATGGCCTAAATGAAAGAACAGATCAAAGCTCCAAAAATAGAACAGAGCGATGAACAGATAACCAACCTATCAGATGCACAGTTCAAAACACTGGTAATCTGGATGCTCACTGAATTGGCTGAGTATGGTCACAAAATAGAGGAAAAAATGAAGGCTACGCAAAGTGAAAGAAAGAAAAATACACATGGAACCAATAATAAAGACAAGGAAACCAGGACTCAAATCAACGATTGGGAGCAAAAGGAAGAGATAAACACTCAACCAGAACAGAATGAAGGAACAAGAAATCAAAAAAATGAGGAGAGGCTTAGGAACCTCTGGGACAACTTTAAAGTTTCCAACATCTGAATCGTAGGGGTGCCAGAAGGAGAAGATGAAGAGCAAGAAATTAAAAACTTACTTGAATAAATAATGAAAGAGAACTTCCTCAATCTGGCCAAGGAAATAGACTTGCAGGAGATCCAGGAAGCTCAGAGAGTCCCAAAGAAGTTGGATCCAAGGAAGCACACACCAAGACACATCATAATTCCATTACCAAGGTTAAAGATAAGGAGAGAATCTTAAAAGCAGCAAGGGAAAAAAAGAGTTACCCACAAAGGAGTTTCCAGAAGACTGTCAGCTGATTTCTCCAAAGAAACCTTGCAGGCAAGAAGGGGCTGGCAAGAAGTACTCAAAGTCATGAAAGGCAAGGACCTTAGAGAAAATCCAAGATTACTCTATCCAGCGAAGCTATCATTTAGAATGGAAGGGCAGATGAAGTGCTTCCCAGATAAGATAAAGAAGTTCATCATCACCAAGTCCTTATTATATGAAATGTTAAAGGGATTTATCTAAGAAAAAGAAGATCAAAAACTATAAACAGTAAAATGACAACAAATTCACAACTATCAAAAACTGAACCTAAAAAACAAAAACAAACTAAGTGAACAACTAGAACATGAACAGAATCATAGAAATGGAGATCAGACGGGAGGGGGAGGCGGAGGGGGAAGAATGGGGGAAAAGGTATAGGGAATAAGCAGCGTAAATAGTAGGTACAAAATAGGCAGGGGGAGGTTAAGAATAGTATAGGAAATGGAGAAGCCAAAGAACTTATATGTACGACCCATGGACATGAACTAAGGGTTGCTGGAGAGAGGGGAAGTGCAGGGCAGAGGGGAATAAGGGGGAGGAAAAAAATGGGACAACTGTAATAGCATAATCAATAAAATATATATTTAAAAAAAGAAAAAATATTTGGTATTCTATTAGAAGACAGTTCAATGTTGTTACCTGATAAAATTAAGTTAGATGAGAAAAATAGATGTTACCTTGTTAGTCCATAAAGCCCTAAAAACAACACTAGTTGTACCTAATTTTCTCTTGAGTTAAGATTATACACACATACATAGTTATATAGGGTCATAATTCAAATATGAAAAAGATGTTTTATAAAAATATCTTAAAGTATATATTTATAAAACACATAAAATATATACTTTCATATACGAGTCTGTCCAGAGAAAGTCCAGCCATTGTTAATATAACAAGAATAATTTGCACAACATTGATGTAGCCTGGCAGCCAAGGAGAGTGGACTGGAATGCACATGCATGAACAATGACGACTTGTCTGTACTAGTCAGTGGGGGTGGTAGAAACTGTTGAGAGAGCATGTGTACTGTGTGGCAGCCACATTCGAAATTGACTGAGCAAGTAGAGCAACAAATCTGCATCAGATTTTGTGTTAAACTTAAACATTCCTCCATGGAAACTATTCAGATGATTCAGAAGGCTTTTGGGGATGAAACAATGAGTGTAGTGCAAATAGAAGTATGGCACAAATGCTTCAAAGATAGGTGAGAATCTGTTGAAAGTGAACGATGTTCTGGAAGGCCTGGAACAAGCAGAACATCTGAGAATGTTGAATGTGTAGAGGCTGCAATCTACAAAGATTGGCAACTGACAGTATGAGAACTAGAAGCTGATGTGGGGATTCCAAAAACACTGTGTCCAAGATTTTGAAGCAGGATCTTGGCATGAAACATGTCGTGGCAAAATTCATTCTGCAGTTTCTACTACCAGAGCAGAAGCAACATCATGCTGCAGTTGGGAGAACTATGTGCGGACACAAAGTACCTACTTTGAAAGGGGCTGAGGCATCATTGTCCTATGGACAGTGTTTCTTGTATCTTGTATTTTGCTCAATAAATGTCTCTGTTTTTTTCACAGTACATGGTTGGATATTTTCTGGACAGACCACACACCCATATATATGAGTATATGTATAAATTTATATGTGTGTGTATATGTGTGTGTACACACACACCCTTTTTCCACTAAAGCAAACAAATCTTAAATGTACAGCTCCATGAAGTTTTACCCTTCCTGTTATAGTCAGTTAGGGTGAGCGGCTAATCACACCAATCCAATCAGAGACAGAGCTTGGTTAACTCTGAATTGCAGTTTTAGTAATCTATATCTGGTTTGTCCACTTCTAATTTCCCCCTGTTTCTCAGATGTGATCTCCTCAACCATGACAGACTATGGGAAGCTCAGTTATATTCTTTGGAAGATTTGAGATTAATTCTTTATTTTTCTACCATCTACAGACTCAAATAAAGGCGGGGGTGGCTATGTATTTGAGGTAGTTCCAGTCCTTTCTAGTATGACTTTGTCTCTTAAGTTTATGAGAGATTTCATTTAGTGTTATTTAAAGTGGACTTAAAGCCTTGGCTGGTGTGGCTCAGTGGATTGGGCATTGTCCCACAAACCAAAAAATCACCAGTTTGATTCCTGGTCAGGGTACATGGGCTGAGGGCTAGGTCCCCAGTTGGGGCCTGTGAGAGGCAACCGATTAATGTTTCTCCTGCACATCAGTGTTTCTCTCCTTCTTTCTCCCTCCCTTCCCCTTCTCTAAAATAAATAAATAAATAAAATCTAACGGAAAGTGGACTTAGATTAGTTGTATATTGGTTCACTGCAAACTCTACGGTAACCAAAAAAAAAAAAAAAAAAAAGTTAAAAAGAAGTATAATTTATGTACTAAGACAAGAGAAAATGTAATAATATAAAATGCTCAATTAAAACCAGAGAAGGCACAAAAAAGAGTGCAAGACAAACTCAGGGGAGAGAGAGGGAGAGAGAGAGAAGAAAGAACAAAGACAACAAATACCCTTAGTCAATGCTGTTAGGAAATGGTACCAGCTAAGGCAGATCAAACTATATCAATAATCACTTTAAATATCAGTGGTCTAAATGTACCAATGAAAAGACAGAGACTGTCAGAGTAGATAAAAAATAAGACCCAACTATATGTTGTTTACAAAAACCCATTTTAAATATAAAGACAGAATGGTTAAAAGCAAAGGGATGGAGAAAGATATAGCACTTTAACACTAATTAAATGAAAGCTGGGCAGCTATATTAATTTCAGCATTCAGAGGAAGGAAAACTATCAGGAAAAAAAAGAGGAACATTACTTAATGATAAAGTGGTCAATTTTCTAAGAATGCATAGCGAAAATCCCTAACGTGTATATACCTAACAATAGGGTATCAAAGTATGTAAGGTAAAAGCTAATAGAACTGCAAGGATAACTAGAGGAATCACTACCACTAATTGACAGATTCTGCTGACAGAAAATCAATAAGGCCATAATTAGACATAAACATCACCATCAATAACTGGATCTAATTGACATTTATTAATCACTTCATCCAACAATAGCAAAATATGCATTCTTCTCAGCCCACATGAAACATTTACCAAGATAGAACACTGTCTGGGCCATAAGACACAGCTTAACAAATACAAAAGAACAGAAATCATACAAAATATGCTCTCAGGTCCCAATGGAATTAAACGAGAAATCAATACCAGAAAGACAGATGGAAAGCCCCAAAACTTGGAAATTAAACAACACACTTCTAAATAACAAATGGGTCGAATAAGAAGTCTGAGGATTTTAATTTTTTAACTATTTTTAAATAAATGAAAAGAAACTAGAGTTTATCAGTTTTGTGAGATGCAGCTAAAATAGTGCTTAGGTGACAATATATAGCATTGAATGCATACATTAGAAAACTATAAAGATTTGAAACCAGTAATCTAAGGTCTAGCTTAAGAAACTAGAAAAACTAGAAAAAGAAAACAAATTAAGTCAGAAGTAAGGAGAAGGAATGAGATGAAAATAGAACAGAAATCAGTGAAATTGAAAACAGAATATCAATAGAGAAAATCAAAGAAACTAAAAGCTTGTTCTTTGAAAAGATTGATGAAATCAGTAAACTTCTGGCTAGACTAAGAATCTGGGTATTAGTTACACAAGTGTCTGCTTGTAATGACTCATTGAGTTATACACATATGAATAACAGATTTTTTATGTGCTTAATATACCAATGAAAAGTTTTTAAAAGGAACAAATACAATCATATTGAATTTATAAAGTAGCTATACAATTTTATGAAAGAAGAAAAGATGGTGTATCAATAAATAATGTTCTTGCCCTGGCTGGCATGGCTCAGTTGGTTGGGTGTCATCCCACAAAGGGGAAGGTCGCTGGTTCCATTCCCAGTCAGGGCACAGGCCTGGGTTGAGGGCCAGGTCCCCGAGTTGGGGGCATGTGAGAGGCAACCAATCAGTGTTTCTCTCACAGATGTTTCTCTCCCTCTCTTTCTCCCTCCCTTCTCTTCTCTTTAAAAATAAATAAATAAAATCTAAAAGGAAATTTTAAAATAAATAAATAATATTCTTACCTCTTTAGGATTAATATATCTTACTATCTGGCGTGGTTCCCCTTGTCTTCTTATATTAATCAGACTTTTAAAGTGTTGGAATACAGTAACATTCTGAAGGTTCAAACACATAAAATTTTATGGTCAAAACTGGGCAAAATGAGTAAAAACCATAAAATAGATTTTATATATGTAAACTAGATTTTAGAATAGTATCTATTCAGGGTTTCCTTTGACAAGCCAAGCAATGTTGGTATTATTCTCACAAAGACTTTTACACTCAAGTTTGTAACTGTATCACTAGCAGCTATAAATAGAATACCCAGAACTTTGGTTGGGTCACTTCTGTATACTCCAGAGTAATCTAGGAGAAAAACAAAATATAGCCCAGTGATTAGGAACATCAACTATGGCATAATATTGTCTGGTTCAACTCTTACCTCCTACTAGCTGTATGGCCCTAGACAAGTTACTTAATTGCTCTGTTCAGCTTCTTATGTAAAGTATTGGGAATGTTAGTAGCTATCTCATACAGGTATGGTGAAAAGTGAATGTGTTAAAATTTGTGAAGCACTTAGAACAACTTCTGGTATAAGAAAACACTCAATAAATATTATCTATTATTATCAACACAGAATCTTCTTCATTCCTGTAAGTAATTCCAGTGATTTACAAACCCTATCTACTTTTCATGTTAGTGCAAATTCAAATAACTCCTAAAAATTCTTCAATCTTGGAAAAGTATTTCTTTAGTAACCCCCTCCTCATACACTTTTTCATTAAAAAAAAAAAATCCTTAATAACTTCTGGTAAACTCTCTCACTCTAGCTTGCTGAAGTCAAATCAACACCAATACTCCAATTTGAAGATCAAATGTATTCTTTTTATATATTAGAACTATTTTAATTTGCATTATACCTGAACCATGATTTTCATGGTTAACCCTTTTTCAGAGATCCTAACCATTTTTTAAGTCCAACTTCTCAGACATACCTTCTATTGCCATGAGGTGTCATTTTATCTCCAGATAGAACCCTCTTAGAGCCATTCACCATACTGATCTGATCTGAATTAATTCCCATTTTTATGGTAATCCTTCAGCTTTGTTATTTTTCTTTCTGTTTCTTTTTGTTTTTATATCATTATTTTTTCTTAAATGTCAGGTGATCCTTTTTTGTCCATTAATACAGTCATGTGCGACTTAACAACAGAAATACATTTTGAAAAATGCATCATTACGCAATTTCATCATTGTGCAAACATCGTAATGTGTACTTGTACAAACCTCGATGCACAGCACACTGTACACCCAGGCTATATGGTATGTCACTGTCACATACACAGGCCGACAGTGACTTATGTGGTACAAGACTAATTAAGAATGAAAGTCTGTGTCAGTTCTTCTAGGGAGCAAGTGTATCCTGTGCTTTTGTATAGTCTTCCCACTGTTCATACTCATGAGTGTGAGAGTTGCCTGGGAGCTTTGTGATGTGGATGGAATAAGTTAATCAACAGGCTTTCTTACTTCCTTATAGGTCAGATAGCCAGCAAGTAATCAGAGTGACTTTCAAATACTAAAATTAAGAGGGTTTTTATGTCAAGTCCATGCTAGAATTAGCTTTCCTAGATAGTTAATTTAATTTTTTTTAGAAATAAGCCTTCGAGGTTTTTTTCTCCCACTGGTAAATATCCATCTACCATCAGATTTTTGACTAATGTTAAATATCCATCCATTTGCAGCTTGGGGTCTTAAAGTGACAGTGGAGACAAATGGTACAGCTGTTCCATGCATAGACCTTCAATCAGACCCCTTGTCTTCACTCACTTTCTTCCAGGCCTTTTAAATTGCTAACTTCCAACTGGTACTCATTCTAAGGTTCCAGTGCAAACCAGCTCTCTCACTGGAGCCCCTCTGAAGTGTATCTGGGCAAGTCTTCTACACAATTTTGTTTAACAGGATGTTATAATCTGCTTTGGTTTTCCATAAATGAAATAAAATTTCTTATTTGCTCACAAATGCCCTTCTTTTATGGGTTAAGTTTCTGTATATTGTTATTTCAGTGGGGTTTTGGAGGAACAGAAAGTAAAAATGTGTGCTCAGTCTACCATCTTGTTAAAATACACACACACACAACTTGTTTGTTTATATACATATTTTCTCTACTGAGGCTCCTTAACGGCAAAGAAGTATTGTAAAATGTTAGCGCACTGCCAGGAACATAATGCTAGCACAGTGCCAGGAAAATAAAGGCATGTAGCTCATTGGATTTGGATGTAAGAGAAGTTACAAATGACAGAAAGCTTAAGCCTAGATGACAAGTATGCTCAATGAAACGATGAAAGGAATAGTAGACTTTAGGGAAAAAAGTGATTTCCATGTTGAAAATCAAGTTACCTCCCAGAATAGGTTTTGTGGCTTTGTTAGAGGTAGTAGAGGCAAATAATGGAAGCTACTTTGCGGGACTTGATTAACTGATACAAAGGCCTTCTTGTGTGCGAGAAACAGAGCCCTCTCGCTTCACATGGAACTGTCAGCAGACAGAGAGCTGCTGCTATCAGAGGGAAAAGAGTGAAGTCATCTTGCTCTTTGCTCTCACCTAACCAGGTAAATCTACTTAAAAATATTCCTTATTGGATAAAAAGACAAGCTCTCCCCATATAGAGCATGATAAAAAACTACTACATTAACCCAGATGTGGTATACTATTGAACTTAAGTCCTCAAGAGTAGGTACTCAATTAATATTTAATGAGTGAATGTATCCCTAACACCTGCTCACAAACCTGATTCCAGAGTCAAGAAATAAAGTGTTTAGGGGTGAAATCCAAATGATCCAAATAGTGATACTTTCACTGATAGTAGCAATTATCAAAGTGCCTGGCCCAGATCAGGGACACCATAAAATATTTGTGAGGCTAAAGAGATCTTTAATTAATGTTAACTTTTTGAAAGTTTTAAAAATGTGTGCTTTTAAAGCAAAGGGTTGTATATAATTCTGTAAATATACTAAAAATTACCGCAATGTATACTTTAAACAGGCGAAACTTGTGATATCTAAATTATGTTTCAGTAAAGCTGCAAAAAGAAAAATCCTCACAAGGAACCTTTTCCAGGCCTTCTGAATGACTCTAGCAGCTCTATCCCTCTTTGTAAAGTCCAGTTCTTGTGTCCAAGACATTTAAAGTCCTGAAAGAAAATAAGCAAAATGGGTATATTTAAACATTTTATATATTCCATTATGAAACTATCATTAGAACTCAATGAAAATTAAATAGAAAGTTGTATGAATGAAGGAAATAATGTATAAATAATGTCACGTTAAATTTACAGTAGCAATATGGTTTTAAGATGCATTATCATAGTCCAAACTAAGTGAGTAAATGTTGCTTAAAATTTTTAAATTCTGAACTGTTACTTGTAAAGTGCTAAATGTAAAAGGATTTACAAATCCCAAAGCTTTGAAGTATTTAAACACATAACACACCTCTTCTAATATATGCATTATATTTAGAAAGGCAGGCACCAAACTGTCAAAAAGATATGCCATTTATTACGAAAAATGAAAGTAAAACCTATATATATTATCTTTAATTTTTTTCTCTTTTGATGTTAAAAATTATTTGGAAGTTTATAGCTAGATATTTTCTTCCAAATGTATGTTGCTGAGTTTTAAAACTGACATTTTTAATAGTAGGAAGAAAGTGCTCTATGAAAAAAGTCTGACTTTTTTTTTCTTCAAATACCTTTAATAGTACAGGAGTCACAGGGATATAGATTGTATCTTTGGGTCTGAAGTAAGATTGGAGTTTAAATCTTAACATATTCTACCTTAACTTAGTTGTGCGATCTTGTACGTTATTTAACTTTTTCCAACTTCAGTTTCCTCATCTGTAAAATATGGGGACTCATAGTACCTACCTCACAGAATTGTGAAGAATAAATCAGATAACACAGGTAAAGCATTAAGTATATTTTCTGGACCATTCATAACCATTCAATAAATCATACCAACTATTACACAAACTATTTTCAAAAATAGTAACTATGCATGTGCATTATTTGGGATAAAAATTTGATATAATGAACATTTTAAACACAATCATTCTCATAATTTACAAGTAACTGTTAGTGCAAATAATATTATGAAGTGATATAAGGGGCTTAAAAGATTTGTCAGTTTTGATCAAGGGATAGTATTTTAAGATATACTCTTTATACTCTTTATAGCCAGCAGGTGGAGAAGGAACAAAGTGTAGTTTATCTGGGTATTTCAGAACACTTCAGAAAAAAAAGTTTTTTGGTGAATACTGTGACAATCAGTTTTAATAATTTTTAAGGACACTCACTGTTTCTCTCATTAAAAGAGATAAATACAGCTCTGACTGGTGTGGCTGAGCACACTGAGCGCCAGCCTACAAACCAAAAGACTGCAGGTTGGACTCTCATTCAGGGCACAGGCCTGGGTTGGGGGACAGGGCCCCAGCAGGGGGCGTGTGAGAGGCAACCGAGTGATGTCGCTCTGGCACATTGATTTTTCTCTCCCTCTTTTTCTCCCTCTCTTCCCCTCTCTCTAAAAGTAAATAAATAAAATCTAAAAAAGAGAGATAAATACAGAAGATAGCTTTGTCATCTGAGATTTATCATAACTTTAAAAATTATCAAAATTTTAATTTTAAAATTTGAGTAAAAAATAGAAAAATACTTATACTGAATTTTGAAACATGGTGGGTACTTTGATTCATTACTCTTTTTGTGATAAAGTTCTAAATTTATTATTCATTTTTTGATTAATCAATTGTAGCCACATTGTCATTTCTTTTTTCTCTATTGGTTTGTAATGTGGCTTTTGTGGCATATATTCATTACTCTTTGTTGTTTGTCACTGGTCAACATAAAGGATACAGGTATTTGGTATTCACAAATAATCATAGAGTCTGGGTAATATTTAAGTATCAGAAAAATATGTAAATGTCATCTCCTTAACATCTCATTACTGTTTAAAATACAAAATTATTCATATTAGTGCTTAGATTTATTTACTTTAAAAGTTGTTATATAAATAATACATAAATACATTCTTGCAGTAAACATTTCAAACAATATAGAGCAGTAGAGTACAACAGTCCTCCATTTCTTCTAGCCCAGCTCTTTCTTCAAGGGTATATACGTGCGCATGGTCATATACAGGGCCTGGCAAAAATAATGCCCCTTTTTATTACAAAATCTTTTATTACAAAATCATAAGCATGCAATTCTGTAATGTAACAATATCACACTGAAGCACACCATATGGCATTTCAGGTGAAGTGTTCAAATTAAAACTATAAATTATCACACCCACATTATTACTCTACCAACCACACTCAAGTAGGTGTTACTTCTGCTGGGCCCTGCGTATTATATAGATATATATATACACCCATCATACGGGATTGTTTGCGTTGTGATAAAATTATATTTTCTGCTTTTTTTTACCTAATAATATGTGTTGAAGACATTTCCAAGTTAATACATACATTCTTTTTATAGGTGCACAGTATTCCTAAGTATGGCTATGTCATACTTTATTAATACTTTATTATTGGACATTCAGATCGGTTCTATATTTTGCTGTTACACTTACAAAATTAACATCCTTATATATCTATTTGCATATGTGTGCAACTATTTTTGTTAGATGGATTTTTAGAAGTGGAATCACTATGACATATATTTTGCATTGACTCTCTCTTGAAGGGGATACCAGACACTGCTAAGAGTGATCGTCTCTGGGGAGAGATCAGGGTGACTAAGGGAATTGGGTTAAGGAAGAAAAGCAGTTTTTTTCCCCACTATACTTTATTATATTGTGTAATTTTGTTTTTACAATGTGCATGTAGTTAAGATATATGTAATTACATCAAAACAGAGTATGCACATTCAAATTTTGACACAGCCACACTGTCCTCAAAAATGTTGATTTACACTTAAAATCAGCCTATGAGAGTGTTTAACTTCTAGATTTAACGAAGTGAGTAATTAAACATAAGTGGACATTAGGACTATTGTGGATCTCTTAATATTCTCTGCAACAATTAAGTTGCAAGTTTTATTCTTGTTATCATGCTTAGTGATGAAAGGTATAAAGCAGTGTACATGTGTGAGAGAGCACAAGATGGCATTAATGCTAATGCATACAGATTACATAATTTTCCCAAACACATCTTCAATTCTGTAGGTAAAAATTTAAAACTAGGTTTTAAAAATCCATTTTAATTGTGTCAATATGTCTGAATCAGTTTCATTGGGCACCTTGACTTAACAAACTTCACACAGGCTTCCTGCAGACAACGGCTTCCTGCCTCTCGTGAAATGAAGGCTAAAGGTTGTTGGATGCTGACAAATCAGTATCCTTTTTATGCATATTTGTTGAACATGTTTATTATCTATTTCATACCCCTAGGATGTAAGTTTGCTAAAGGCAGACTCATTTCTTGCTTATTGCTACACGTCCCATTTCTAGCAAAGAGTAAGTGACCAGTAAATATTTGCTGGCTGACTGAATAGGAGATTGGTTAAATAAATGATGCAGTCATTCAATAGAATCCTGTGAGAATATTAAAAGTGATGCTATAAACGTATACATTGATATATAAAATGTGTCACATCATACCGTGCAACTTTTAAAGAGCAGTTGGTTAAACAGCTATTTGTAATAAGCCATTTGTGTTCTCCCTCCCCTATTTAAATATGTGTGTGTGTGTGTGTAACTATGTATGTATGAGTATGAATATCAATGTTAACAATGGTGATAGAATTAAGGAGGAATTTAAAATGTTTATTTTTTATTACTTCTATAATGAACATGTACTATTAGAATAATAATTTCTAAAAACTGTTTTGTTACCAGCAAGAGAACAACTCATTGCAGGTTCCACCTGCAACGTTCAGTGGGGAGGGATCGGGCATACAGGGTTGGGCTGGAGCTCTTGCAGATGGATTGCTAAAATTGTGTTGCTTTGAGTGTGTTCCACAGACCTATGCCAACCTCTGAACTGCATATTTCCTGATAAAATAAAGAAAGAAATTGAGAGTAGTTAGAAACTTTTACAGCAATTTGACATTGCTGTGGTGCACGAACGTATAACCGGTGGGCTTAGAGTTTATGTATCTTCACTTTTTTCTTTCTCTAGTAATTCATTTTTATTTCATTTTACAAAAGGTCTACAGCACATTGGAGATAAGTTTTTAAAAGGTTATCTCCCCCACTGAAAATTGCTCTAAAGTGTAGTCTTGGGATTAGGCCTAGGAATTTCATTTAGCTGGTTTCCTGTAATGTCAATAGCATCTGCTTAATCTTCTAGAAACTGAAATCTATACACCAATACCTGATACCCTGTATATACATATATCAGACACCATGTGGAAGAGTCTAATCTTGCTTAAGGATCTTGTTTTTACTGTTTTTCATTTTAACATTTCATTAATATCAAACAGCAATCAAAAAGCATTTTAAATAAATATTTATTGGGGACAAATATAAGTGACAAAGGAGGCTAAAAATGTTACATATTATGTTACTTCATTATTGTTTAAGAAACCAGGGTGGAGTGAGCCACTCACATGTTCAAAGAGCTTTCTAGGTGGATAGAATAGCAAGTGAGAAGGCAATGAAACAGGAAACTGGAACAGGAAGAAGGCCTGTGTGGCTTAGGCTACTGGAGAGAAGAGTGGTGAGAGAGAAAAGCAGAGATGTAGTGGGATAACACACTACACAGCGCCTTCCATTGTAAGAACTTAGGATTTTAAGTGTGATGGGAAACTACTGGGGAGTTAGACCAGAGAAGTAATACCAGACTGGTATTTAAATATCATCCTGAAAGGGGGCAAAAGAAAACAAAAAAGCTAAGCTATTACTATGGCTCAGCCATGAATAATTATACAGTATCAAAATGTATGATACAATGACAGCAATCACCATAATTACATACCCTGAAAGAACAAAAACAGTCTCTTTCAGGCGCTCTTTCTCAGAACAAGCTAGCTATCTTCCCTTGAGCCTGTCAGGTATAATTAAGGGTTGTTTCTCTGAGCCTCTATTCTCAGGACTGAGAGATTGCTGAAAATAATCCCTCACGCAAGGTCCCCAGCGCAGGTGTTTTCGAATGTATACAAACAAGACATGCCAGACCAGAGAATCTGGACCCTGTTCCCAAAGACAGCAGCAGGACAAACTGAAGCCTGCACAATCAGCCAGAAACCTCCTAATGTACAACTACTTGCCATGTCTACCCAGCTCCATCCCCCTCACCCTTCGTTGCCCAATAAAAACTTAAGAGCCTCAACTTTCCCTGCCAGTGTATCTCTTTACACCAGCCCCTTTTCTTCTTGGAAAGTGAATACAAACTTTGCTCTCTGCCTTTTCTTCTCTGTGAAATCTTTTACAGCCTTCAGCAAAGGCCACCCTAACACACCCTATGATAGCACCCATAATATGAATTTGGATTAACATGATTGGTGACTGACTCCTGTCTCCAAAGCACACTTACCCTGGATATTTTATTATTTTGGAATACCTCAACCTTACACTGTATGAAGTTAAATTTTTGGAACTATTTGGTGTTATGGCAGGATTTTCTTCTTAAATTAAGAAGATGAGGGCAGAGGATGCATGTATGTATGCATATACATGTACTGTGGTGGCTTGGTATGACAACTAAATTCTCATTTTATATTGTAGGTTACCAGAAACACCTAAATCTTAAAGAAGTCCAGAGTAAGTAGAATAGCCCTGGCTGGTGTGGCTCAGTGGATTGAGCACTGGCCTGTGACCCAAAGGGTCACCAGTTCGATTCCCAGTCAGGGCACATGCTCGGGTTGCGGGCCAGGTCCCTGGTGGAGGGGTGCACAAGAGGCAACCAAGCATTGATGTTTCTCTGCCTCTTTTTCTCCCTCCCTTCCCTTCTGTCTAAAAAATAAATAAAATCTTAAAAAAAATAAGTAGAGTAACATGTTATTTCAAATACAGAGATAAAAACCAAAAGAAGCACAACATGCAATGAAAAAGTAAAACAGAGTAGTGGGATAAAGAATGGCAGTAGTTCAGCACAAGTAGTCAGAGAAGGCCTGTGTAATGAGGAGATATTACTTTTCATGATGCAAACAGGCAATGACGGGCAAGTGGTTGAAAGAAAGAAAACTGTCACTGGAGCTTAGAGAAGAGGCAGAAGAGTGGAAGATAAAGTCAAAATGTAGGCAGGAGCCAGGCTCTAATCGTATGGGAAATTGATTGGCATGGGTTGGGTGGTGGACTGGAGCAGGCTTGTGTTAGCTCAGTAAAACTAAATTTAAAATTTTCAAGAACTTTGTGAGCTGGTTTTTAAACACAGTCATTATTAAAAATTAAATTATTTAACTTACAATTAAATAAAATAAAGGGAATAAATACTCAAAACTCATCACTTACTATTTTACAAGTAAAGGGGATTGGAATATTCCACCCCAAAATTTGCCACTTTGACATACAAATTATTTTGAGCCGAAGACAATGGAGAAATGGCACTTGTAGGAAAAGCTCTGTACCCCGCGTCTAGCCGCCTAAAAGAAGGAGGTGATTTCCCTTGGTGAAGGTGTTCCCCCTTTCCTTCTCCACACCAGGATGGGGGAAATGACTCTGATCACTGATCACTGGCACTGAGGTGGGTCTGCACAAACCTGATTTAAATAATCCCTATCTAGTAGTTTACTCTGAAACCTCTCTTCCTGTTTCTGCTCACTTCACAAACTTATCTCCGTTTGCTAAAATGGTATACAATACTAACAGCCTCTTTGGGTTTTCATTTTCTTTTCTGTGTGCATGTAAAATTAAAATATATATTAACATAAAATAAACATTTTATACCTTTTCTCCTGTTAATATGTCTTTCGTCAGCTTAATGTGCAGGCTTCAATCACAGAACCTAAGGGTAAAGTTTTTTGCTCTCCATCACTGTATTTTACTTCTACTTATTTTCTTGAGATTATTTCTGTTTAACACAAGGTTTCTCAACAGTGGTGCTACTGACTGAGCTGGATTCTTTGTTGCGTGGGTCATCCTAGGCATGGAAGTTAGCAGAATCTCTGGCCTCTACCCACCAGAGGCCAGTGGCACAGTTGTGACAACCAACCAAAAATAACTCCAGACATCGCCAAATGTCCTCTGGGGAGCAAAATCAACCGCAGCTGAGAACTACTGTTCTCTGCATGGTGGAAACACTTATGTGACCGTGCATTACTGCACATCTCTTCCAGTTACTGAGGCCATGATCTAGCTTGAAATTGGCCAGGGTGGGGATATTTACATCACAGGAATCTGGGAATACCACAAATCAGGGCGTGATTTATTGTTTTGTTGGTTGTCTAGATTTAAGAAAGTAATGATGAAAAATGTTCCAGTATTCAAAATTATCTGAGTCAGAAATGAGTGACTCACATTATTGACGAATAATTTTCACATATTTCTAGAAAGAACATGCTCAGTTGTGTCATATGCTGCTGAAAAGTCAAGTGAATTGAGAATAAATTAGACTTGGCCAGATAAAATTGACGGTGACCTTGGTAAGTACTGTCTCAGTGGAGTAGCAAGGAAGGAAGCCTGGGATGGTTGTGGAAGTGGTTCAAAGAGTTGAGAATAGTAACAATTCTTTGGACTTCTATGGGAATATATTCAAGGGATTGTCTTTTTTTAATATGGGAGATATTAACGCATGTGAAGCTGTTGTTGGTTATGATCCAGTAGTGAGGGAGAAATTAAATGTAAAAGAGAGGGATACATCGAAGGATAAAAGTCTTTTGAGTCAGTTTAAGGGGATATGGTCCAAGGATGAAAAGGGAGGTAAGCACAGTTGATGGCCTTTGATAAAAAAAATACTGATGTCATATGGGTATTACGAGGTTCCAAATAAACTCACCAGTGTGAGAACATTTAATAAATCCTAAGATACTAAAAAGTACGGTCAAACCACTATTCAGATAATAAAAGATTTTACTTGCAGATTTTGAGATAAAAGAGTTTGTCTATCCCAAGTCAGTAACACAACACAGTGGCTTCGCTGATCCATTCAAGCCTCATGAGAAAAACCGTACAAGATACATCTTCAGATTCTCCGTTCCATTTACGTTATTAAGTTGGAAAATAGTGTGAAAACTAATATACTGGGATCAGAACCTATACTTCCCATTTCGTTTCTCCTACTGTTTTATTGAAGAAAGAATTTTTGTGATCTTTTCCGGTTTTGTAGCTTCGCTTTTCTTTTCCTCCGATTTTTTATACAAAGAGCAGACGAAGGAGAACAACTTACTGACCTACTCCTTAAAAACGCGTTTCCCTTTTCCACCTCTAAATAACTAAATGGAAAAACGGGAAATCATTTCGTGGGTAGAAAAGAAAAAAAGTCCAGAAAAAATGTGACGTC
The DNA here is from genome assembly GCF_021234165.1 of Pteronotus mesoamericanus. Lineage (NCBI taxonomy): Eukaryota > Metazoa > Chordata > Mammalia > Chiroptera > Mormoopidae > Pteronotus > Pteronotus mesoamericanus. The sequence goes on from NW_026555313.1 coordinate 12,892,365, forward strand.
GGTTAATGAGTAATGAGTATTTATTTCCCCCTCGGCCTGAAGGTGGACGCAGTAGTACCTTTACAGAGGTGCGGCAGTGAGGAAGTGTGCACGGGCAGATGGCAGGGAGCGCTTCCCAACCTGAGCGGCGCCTGTTCCCCCAGGGCGAGGAGAGGAAGCGCGGGCGAAGCGGTTAATATTGGGCGAGAGTAGAGGAGAGGCTGAGGCCGAGTCGGGGCTGAGTAACGAAACTTCCTTGAGGTTGTACAGGGCGCGGACCTCAACGGCACGGGGCCTTTAAGGCTCTGAAACAATAAGCTGAAACCAGTCTCCGAAAAGACTAAAGGTACGGGCTGAGAAGGAGGGGACACCACTCCCTTCACCTGCCAACCGCCGCCAGCCTGAGCTCGCTTCTGTCCTCGGTAAACAAACAGACAGACAGACAGACAGACAGACAGACAAACCAACCAATCAACCAACCGCAGACGGAAAGACGTAACCCTAGTTCCGTTGGTTCTTCCGGGCCTGCCCCTCTGAGCTCCGCCTCTCGGCCCCGCCCTCGTGTCTGATATTTCTCCACCCCTGAGTGCGGTCACTGTGATTTGTTACAGGCTTTCAGGCAAAGGTCTTTAGGAGGGGAACCTAAGGGATTGTTGTGAAATTGGACTCAGTATATTATAAATTCCGGTCACTTCAACCAGGATTTTAAAGACGTTGGAGAAATACAGTGAAATCTTTTCTATTTAATTAATTTATTCATTTGTAAATAAGAACACCGATTTTACCAGTGATTTGGCAGATCTTGCTCAGGATCCAAGAATGAGTGACACGTGACTGCAGTCCAATGCTACTGCTAAATTGAAGCTCTTTAGCCGGTTAACCCTAAACCAACTTTTAAGTGAAAACTGATGACTTCTTAAATGAGTTTCCAGATAACCTAAAATTATACAACTACTGCAGATCTAAAGCAAGTTTGATTCTCTTGAAATGTAAATATATCAAACTTTGGCAATGCTTTAGTTTGTCACCAATTATTGCAATGTCGAATAATCTTGTTCAGAAACTGCCCAGCTCTATTCCTTCCTGTGCTCATTCATGTAATACAATTAGTTTGTAAGAAAGATGAAAGTCTAGGGTATAAAAAAACACCCCCCCCCCAAATTTCCCTGCATAATAAAAACATTTGTTCTGAAGAAATTCTCTGTAGGCTAATTCAATGATCCACTGAGCTTCCAGAGCTCTTTAAAATCATTATCACAGTCATAAGTAGGAAGGATGAGCTTTAGCTCCCTTTGATGTAGTTACTTTGATGCATAAATACACAGTGACTATGAATAATAAACTGTAAAAATATAGTAATGGAAACATTATGTATACCTGAGTTTAATATTTTAATCTAATAGAAACTAGAACTAAAATTTTAAATTCAAAACTATAAAACTTCACAACATTGTTGAATGTACTTATGTCACTAAATTGTACTCTTAAATATGGTTACTGGTAAACTGATGTATATGTCACCAAAATTTAAAAAATTTAATTTATAAAACTACAAAACTGAGCCAGTAATTCAGAAAAAGATTTATTTTTAAACATAGAAAATGAACCAGAAAAATACATTTAAGGGACCCTACCTTGTTTATATATTACTTTTAAAGTAAGCCCTACATATTTTTAGTGACATGCCTACCTGAATTACTAACAAAGTAATTATAAATAGTTACTATTCAAGCATATATTATTTTGCCTCTAATAGAAGAATTCAGTAATTTCTTACTGATAGGCTCAGACCTCTTTTTATTGCTCTACCACATGTAAACATTTTTCAGTTCTTTTTTTAAAAAAAGTATCTTTCTTTAATGCAACCACAATGGATCATTAATACTCAAACCATCAGTTTTTCTATTTAAGCATTTACATACACCTGCTTAAGTCTAGGAACATCTTACTAGGAAATGCAACTCAGAGAAAGTTCTTGGTGGTTTTATGGAAATCTTTCCTTCCTGCCTGCCCTCTCTCTGTTCTGCATACCCTTATTCTACTCCTCTTTTTTTCCTCTCTTTTATTTTTTCTTATTATACAACATATAGTATTATATTTATAAAATTAATTATATTGCTTTCCAGTTAGAAGGCAAAGACAAGAGATGGGGGAACAAAATGAATTAGTGAGAAGAGGAACTATTTCCTGCAGAGGTGAAGGAGCCACAGTTACATACCATTTCTCTCCTCTACTGCTCTGGCAATGGAACGAACCCCAGCAATGGACAAGACCGCCCTTGAATGTGAGCACGGGATCTTTTTATAAATATATCATGTAGTAGAAAATCACTGTCATACATGAGTAATGGGTGTGGATCAAATGTACAAGTCTTGCAGTGGCCTGCAGGAAGCCAGAAGGGCCTCCAAGCAGACTTCAGTACTCATGTTATGAGGTTTAGCAGTTTGAAGAGCTAATTCTTTGCACAGAAATCTGTCTTCCTCATGACTCTTGTTAAGGATTGCCCTTTCTTAAAAGGGGCTTCTCTACTGACATTAGTAGCAATGAACGAGGGAACAAAAATCAAGATGAGGGCTTGGAGGGTTTAGCTATGTAAATTTATATTGTATATTACACTTGACATATATTCTAGAGTTATTCAGAGGGAACAGAAAACTTTCATTGTGGTAACCAGAACAGAATGTTGTTCTAATAGTCTCCCCCTTTACAAGTCTTTATGTCACTGCAAAGGATTCCAAAATATATATTTTTTCTAATTGTCTTCCCCTTCTCACCTAACTTCTGGCTGTCTTATCTCCCTCTACATATCCCTCTCCACCTGCCTGGATTTGTTATTTCTTCCTATAGAAGGAAAAAAACCCAGTCTCTTACTGTCCTTGTGTCTAAGAAATGTTGCAGTGTTGATTATCAGAGTAAAGTTTAATGGCTTCCTTTTCCACACAGCTCTATAGAAAGAACTTGGCTTAGAACTTGGCTTGATCTTGATATCTGGAAAATTTAGCAGTGGTGAATTTTCAGCAGCAGTGGTTGGGAGAGGATAAATTGTGATTCTGTGCATTAAAAAAAGGGATTTTTACTCTAGCAATTTTGTCCTCTACTGTTTTAAGTCAAACATACCTCACTACCATACAGAATTCTTTTCTCTACAAACAAGAAATTTATTATTTCTTCTACCTTGGCCTTATTATGCCAGGGGACCATTTTCCTCTCCCTTCCTGCTATGGATGGAAAGTTTGTACCCAACCTGCCCCAAACTAATGTGTTAAAATCTTCATCCCTAATATGATGGTATTTGAAGACAGAGCCTTTGGGAGGTAATTAGGTCATAAGGGTGTAGTCCTCATGTTGGATTAGGGCCCTTATAAGAAGAGACAAGCTTGCTTCTTCTCTCTCTGTTCTCTGCCATGTGAGAATACAAAGAGACGGTATCAGTCTGCAAACCAGGAAGCAGGCTTTCATCAGACACTGGGTCTATCAGCACTATGATCTTAGACTTTCAGCCTTCAGAACTGAGAAAAATAAATAGTTGCTGTTTAAGCTATCCAGTGTATGGTAATTTGTTATAATGGCAACCTGAATAAGATACTGCACATATTGTATTTTCACCTGAAAGAACAAAAAGTAATGGTGTCAAGTAAAAATATCTTTTCCTCTAATGTTAGATTTCTACTCAGTAAGGACTGAGTGGTGCTGATAGAAATTTTGGTTCATTTATTCATGAAGACCTAATGGAATTAAAATTAGAGAAACCCAGGTACAAAAATACAAAAATACCATTATTGGTGACTACAATCTCTTTTAAAAAATAAAATTTATCTTTCTCAAAATGTTATTTAAAAATTTTACTTTATTTAAAAAGCGTATATAATATGTTCCATGATATAAAATTCTACACATAGTAGATTTAAAAACACTGTAATGGAAAATATAAATATTCATTTTGTTTTCCTGTGTATACCTTCTGTGCATTGTCTTCTGCTAGGTTTGCATTTCCTTGTTTTACAATCTGATTCACACTTATAGTAAAAAACATATTAAATATCATAGACAGGTATAATGCATAAAGTATAAATTCCCTTTCTCCATCCCCTCCTCAGATATTGATGAATAGCCTTTCAAACTTTCAACCACATGGATATATGTTTTTTACACAAATGGTTGCATATTACACGTTTTTTTGAAAAAACTTGATTTTTTCACTGGACACTGTTATGGAAATCTTTCATGATGGTACATTTAGAGCTACTTCATTCTTTTCAATGGTTGTACTGTAGTCCTTAATGTATTCATATCTATTTAGCCAATTCCCTAATGATAACTATTTAAGGTGTTTCCAACATTTATTAATAAAAACAATGCCACAACAAATGTTGATAGCTTATTTAGACAAATGCAGTTATGATATTTATTTGCATATACTTACATCCCTCTCCTCCTTTCAAAAATCGGATATTTTTCCATGAAACTTAAAGTATTAATGACTAATGGAAATCATTGGTAACATGTGAACTAAAAAGGACAGACTCATAGTTTTAGTAATCTCATTTTTACTAAATTATGTTCACGTCAACAAACCAGAAAGCCCTGTAAAACTAACACTTTTTAAAGGCTGCTACTGAACTGGTACGATGGAGGATTATTTAGATGAAGGGTGCTCCCTCCTCATGGAATTCCCTGAAGTGCTCCACTTAATTTCTTAAGCACATCCTTTTTGTTCCACACCCAAAAGCTGCCTGGTTTGTCTCAACTCACTTTTAACTGTTTGGCAGCAGGTGACGTAAATATAAAGAATTTAAGATGTTTCTAACAACCACCATCAGGAAGGACCTGGGGCTGGAGAGCAGGGAGATAGGAGGGAGGGCAAGCCTTCTGTATCTCAGCTTTGATGGGCCCCAAACTCTATGTACAATATATGTAGGACACAGATTCATTAAGGTCTGGTCTCAGTATAGCTGGCCCTTTATTTATACTTGTGTAACTGTGCATTTGAAAAACTTGGGTATTAGAGTTTTCCATGGATACTTGGTTTTGATTACATTGTTCCTAAATGGGATTTTGCTGTTACCTAGTTAAGAAAATTCTTACTGATGTTCAAAAAAGAATAGATATGACTACTTTAAGGTGGTTACATTTTTTTCCAGGTTAAGGAAATATTTTAATTAGGAGAGTAAATGTTTTAAGGTTGGGAGTGTGGACAGTTGTTTTTTGGAGTGTGGTTCTTCAGTTAACTGAATTTTGAATTGATGGTATTACAAGGAGTGTGTAATGAATTTCTGGGCTATAAATCTTAAGTCTGGATCCTTTCCTAAAAGGCAGAGGAAATCTCCAATTTTTATCCTCGCAATGCAACCCAATGAAATGGCGGAGGGGTGCAGTGAGGAATGGACGTCTACCTTTGTTTTCAGTTTATTAGGGAATCTCAAGACACCAGGCTTCCTGCAGCTTATTGCATAAGTTTTCAAGTGTCTCTTCAAAATATTTTTAAAAATTGTGGATCCCCACCTGACTATAGATAGTTACCTTTGTCTATTCAGTAAATAGATATTGAATGGTACCTACAGGGTGCTCTCGTCTATTTTAACAACTGTTTTGTCCTTGATGAGTATACAACCCAGATAGATTGGAAATTACTAGCTTTAGGCACAATTTCTCCTTACTTTTGTCCCGGGTATGGGTAAAACTTAGCTAAAAAAGATATGAATGAGTTTTAAAAATATATTCCCTCCATAGAATCCAAGGTACTATTAATAACAGAGTCATCCTCTTCTTTATTCTTATCAGGCCTTCCAAGAAGAGGCTTGCTATTACTGAATGTCAAAAGCAGCTTGTAGGAGGAGAAATGATGTAGTGAGAGGGAGGAAAAAATACTGCACAAATATTTTTTTCTTCATAACTAGAGGGGGAAGAAGGAAAATGAACAAGGAATAAAAATGAATTAATAAATATGACATATAGACTTCTGGTCAAGATGGAGGCATAGGCAGACACTCTTCATCTCCTCACGCAACCACAAAAAGAATTACAACTAACCTCAAAACAAAAAACAACTGCCAGAAAATCGAACTGTATGGAACTCTGACAACCAAGGATTTAAAGAAGCCATATTCATCCAGATGGGTAGAAGGGATGGAGTCGCAGAGCTGGGGTGAAGAGGGCGCAATGTGGTGCGGAGAGGTGACAGCAGTGGTGGTAGAATGGGAGGTCCCACGTTCATCTGTGGTGGATAAAAATCAGGAGTGAGACCATGGGAACGAGTGATCCCAGTCTCAGGCCAGACTGCACAGCCCAGCATTCTAGCATCGAGAAGATAGAGCCTCATAACTTCTGGTTGTAAAAACCAGTGGGAGTTGGGGCAGTGGAAGAAACTGCCGATTTCTCAGAAGAATCCATTTAAAGGGTCTGCACTGACTTAGAACATAGTAAACCCACCCACTCTGGGAATCACCATTAGGGCAACAGCTTGAGGTATGCCAGTTGCATATGAGAAGCAGGTGAAGTGATTGGAAACTGGGTGAGTGCTGGGCAAACCTCCAGAAGCCAGGCAGTGGCATTGACCCCTCTCCAACCCACACAGAGCCACAAAGTGGTGAAGTGGGTTGCCCTGCCCTGGCGAATAACTAAGACTCTGTCTCATTCAACTTAACAGGGAGTCAAAACAGCTCTACCTAATACACATAAACAAACACAGGGAGGCTGCCAAATTAAGGAGACAAAGAAATATGGCCCAAATGAAAGAACAGAACAAAATTCCAGAAAAAGCGCTAAACGAAACAGAGATAGCCAACCTATCAGATGCAGAGTTCAAAACAATGGTGATCAGGATGGTCATAGAACTCACTGAGTATGGCAAAAACATAAGAGAAGAAGTGAAGGTTACAGTAAGTGAAATAAAGAAAAACCCAATAGGGAACTAACAATGAAGGGACAGAAGCCAGGATTGAAATCAATGATTCGGAACATAAGGAAAAAGTAAACATTCGACCAGAACAGAAAGAAGGAAAAAGAACTTAAAAAAAAAAATGAGGGGAGTATAAGAAGATTCTGGGACATCTCCAAAAATGCCAACATCTGAATCATTTAGATGCCAGAAGGAGAAAAGGAAGAGCAATAAATTGAAAACTTATTGGAAAAAATAATGAAAGAGAATTCCCCTAATTTGACAAAGGAAATAGACATACAAGTCCAGAAAGCACAGAGACTCCCAAACAGGTTGCACCCAAAGAGGACCAAACTAAGACACATCACAATTAAAATGCCAAAGGTTAAAGATAAAAAGAGAATCTTAAAAGCAGCAAGAGAATAGCAGAGAGTTACCTACAAAGGAGTTCCCATAAGACTGTCAGCTGATTTCTCAAAAACAATTTTGCAGGCTAGAAGGGACTGGCAACAAGTATTCAAAACAATGAAAAGCAAGACCTACAACCAAGATTACTCTAACCAGCAAAACTATCATTTAGAACTGAAGGGCAGATAAAGTGCTTCCCTGACAAGGTAAGACTAAAGGAGTTCATTATCATCAAGCCATTATTACATGAAATGTGAAAGAGACTTATTTGAGAAAAAGAAGATCAAAACTACGAACATTAGAATGACAACAGACTCACAACTCTCAACAACTGAATCTAAAAAACAAAAATAAAAACAAACTAAGCAAACAACCAGAAGAGGAACACAATCATAGATACAGAGATCAGTTGGAGGATTATCAGCTGGGATGGGAAAGTGGGAGAATGGGGGGAAAAGTGCAGGGATTAAGGACCATAAATTGGTAGGAACAAAAAAGGGGAAGTTAAGAACAGTATAAGAAATGGAGTCTCCAAAGAACTTATATGCATGATCCATGGACAGGAACTAAGCGGGGGCGGACTGCTGGAGGGAAGGTGGGTACTGGGTGGAGGGAGGCAAAGGGGGAAAAGTAGGACAACTGTAATAGCATAATCAATAAAGTATACTTAACAGAAATTACCCAGTCATTAACTTCCATGAAAAAAAAAATGATGTATACAGTTTCCTGGAGAACAATGTACATTTTGGCAAGCCTCTCTACTATGATCCCCAAGGATGTTTTGTTTGTTTGTTCGTTTAGGGAAACTGTGATACTGATAATAGCAGTTTTACTCAAAAGAAATTAATATCTGAAAATACTTGGTAATACTTGCTCTAAATTGCTCCATCCACCCACATTACATAAAGCCACCAAGAGAAAGTCTTCTCTTGGTAAAGTCTTCCAAGCTGTGTTCTTCACAGCTGATTCCAAGCTGTGTTCTTTAGCTGTGATGAGGGAATGCTTCCATCGAAGACACGGTCAGCATACACAGGGGTGTAAATCCAGGCTGACTTAAAGCTCTTCTTTTAAAGGTCTTTTCCTGTGGCACTGGCAGATGGATGTGCTATCATCTGGCTGAGAAACAAGTTCCATTCCATCACGTATTTCGGGTTTGCTGGACTGGCGCTCAGCATATTTCTGAAATGTGTTTTGAAGGCAATGAAAAGATCAGTCCACACTTCATTCCACTAATTCCTTCCTACTTGTGCTGTCATTTCTAGTTGCTGCGTACCAAAGGTCTGGTTTGGACTGGTTATTCCAGTCCTAAAGTTACTAACTTTAGTTATTATAGTTATTACTGTAATATTTCACAATCTAACAAAGAACCCTGATCTACAATTTCATGTGTTGGTAGGAAGCCTCTACAAAAAAGATGTCAAGCCAAGAGTCTTTGAAACTACAGTACCACTTAGCATTTATTCTCTGCTTGTTAATGAATAATTAACTTTACTGAATATTCAAATCAGATGATAAGCATCTCAAAATAAAGTCGGTGGTCTCACACACCCCTCCCTTCAGGCCTGTAGTCACACATTCTTTGTAAGTGGTGACAGGCCTGTGAAATGTTCCTCCACTTTGGGCACTGACAAATATCCCTGTAAACTGGGTATTTCAGTTCAGTGGTTTTATGTACATTTAGCTGTACACTCCTGCTGTACAAACCCAACAAAATACTGCCATGAGTCCATGAGCCTAATTAATATCGTAGGAGGGAAACTCCTGCCGGCCCAGCAGAGGAAACAGAACTCATCTAAGAAAAAGGTGGCTTCTAATAAACTGTGTAATTTGTCATTTAAATTTTTCTATGAGAGGTTAGTATCCACAAGCACCTGAGGAAATTTACTTTTTTTTCTGCCCACGACAAATAAGTTTAGGTTAAAAGCAGCAACATACTTTCTTATTTATTTTCTTCCTGGTTAGATTTTAGTGAGTAAAACACAAGGTAGTTACTCAAAGAACCAATCCTTGGATTCCCAATAAACATTTGTACAGTACTTCATTATTTAGCCTTGAGGTGTTAGAACTATTATAAATATTTTTCATTTGTTTGTTTTATGAAGCAAGCTAAATATTTGTGTCCCATCCTGTACTGTGATAGCAAATGCATGAATTTAAGTAGTAAGGAGAACAAAGAGGTGGACATTTTGAACAGAAAGAATTGTTAATGACCTTTAGTCTAACCCTCTAATTTTCCAGGTGAGGAATTCCATAAGGCATTTAATAAAAGACAGCACTGACGAGATAGTAAGAGCTGTTTGTCTATTTTTGTAAGGCTCTAAGTATTGTTTTTGTAATACCGAATGAAGATAAAAGTATGTTAGCTACAAAGGGACTTAGCACTACCACTTTCCATAGGCTGGTGCCTCAGCTTAACCAGAGTTCCACAGGCTGACTCTCCGAAGCTCCCCAGAAGCGAGGCACCGAGGCCATGCACATGGATTGAGGACGAGCAGCCCAGCAGGACGGACGCTCTGCACTGACCTGCAGGACGCTGTAATAATAGCAGTAAAGCCTGTGTGGCTGGAGCAAGTCTCTAGCAGTTAACTGCCCTTCTTTTGCGATCCTCTTGGCTTCTTCATCATTTTCCTGAAAGGTTTAAGAGACGGTGAATGAAATTACTCATAGACAAAGCTAAAGGTGAGTCTGAGACAGGAGAGAGGTGGGGTTGAATATGAGCAGCATGCGAGAGATGGAACACAATGAAAACATAACTTAAGAACAAGGCTATGGGAATGGACAGAGTAGTCTCCTAGACATCTCTGTTACACAGAAATGCTCATGCATGTTTCTACCTTATTCCACAGGCCCAGTAACAGCCCCCCCCCCCCGCCCCGCCACCCCACAAAGTGCGACAACCCACATGCAGACTCCGTTGTGACTTGGTACCTTCCTAGATACCCAGGAAGCTGGGGGCTCATCCTGTTTCCCTAGTCTAGCCTTCTCTGTTTGATATTAAAATGCAAACTAGAATAGAATGAATCAATTTTCATGTTATAATATCTCTTAAAAGCTCTATTTAAATATGCAATCAGAGATCCAAAGTTGTTACAAAATGTTACCGAGGAAAGACTATATTGTTGTTGCAATAAAAATTCAGTCATTAGTACCCACAGGCTGTTCTGTCAGTTCCAGGAAAAGTCAGCATTCCTAATTATATTTTGGGAAAATACCTAATATTCTACCATGCTGCCCACAGGAAAAGCCCCTTGCAAGTAACTCAGACTCTTTATAAAGGGTCCCAAAAATTACTCTGTCCCAGGCACCCAGTTATTTCCATAACCAAATATTGCTTCTTAGAAACTTAGAAACAGCATAAAGTCTTATAAGGGAAGGGTAAACTTTCATAGTTTCATAATAAAACAGGATAGTTCTTTAAAACTTTTCCTTTGAAAAAGAATTCTCATTTTATGGGAAAATTGTGATTCTTGGGATGTTGTATATAAGGCATTGATTATGAACTTGTGTCTTTTTCTAACTGGAGAAAAGAAGAGCACCGTACTGACTTAGTGCATAAAGCACTTTACCACTGGTCTTTTCAGTCTGTACCTTGCATTTGGAGTGTTTCTGCTCATGTATGTATATGTATGAATAGTGATTCCTTTAGAAAAAAAAAGTATGTTCTACATAATGCAGGTCTTTAAATCTTCTAAAAATCATAAAAAAATGTTGATAGAGTATACAAAATGATACTGATATTAATTCTTTAGATATTTCAAGGGAATAAAAATTTCAGAAAACATTTCTTTTGACTAAATTACATTGAATTAAATTGCATTATGATGGAATTCATGTAATTAATACTGATGAATTTGTTATTGCCTAAAGAAACTAAAATTCAGAAAGCCTACCTTGGCCCATTTAACTTTCTCTAGTAAATCAGCAAGATTTCTTTTAATTGGTATATAGTGTTTCCAAGGCTTTAGTGCCATATAAAAATGTTCATAATATGGTGAGTCCTGCTTCAGAACCAGACTGTCACCCAGCATGAGATATGGGTATCTGTAAGCAGCCACGGTCCCATCCACGTTCACTTGATACTTGTACTAAAAGATTAAAACAAACACAAACAAAAATTTTAACCGTCATTTGCTTCACTTCTGCTTCTCATCAACAGTGTAATACAAAACATAAAGGAATTAATTTCTACTTCCTCACTTCATTGTTTAACAGTTTTATATTTTGTAACTCACATCTTCTCTGTGTATTAAAATCATAAGCAGCCATTAATAGGTCAATTTTAAGACATATAGGTCAATTTTAAGACATACAATGTATTTAAAGATGACAAAACATTTTAGGAAATAGGAGTACCTATTTCAACTATATCTATGGATTGGAGAATTCAGAGTTCTTTAACGAGGTAGGAAAACTATTTTCAAAGGTTTTATATTTATTAAACTTAATATTAATAATAATTTTTTTCAAGCATTTCTTTCTTTCTTTATTTTTAAATACATTTGTCTCTGCCTCCCCCATGAATATTGATAATAATTTAAAATTTTACTTATACGTTACCTTTTTTTGTTCCTTATACCCATAATATGTGAAAAAGGAAGGCAGGATTTCAGAGTTCAGTGTAAGAGTTGAGGGGACAGAAACCTGGAGAAGCTGAAGGACTAGTGTGATACTGGTGGCACAGTACATACTCTGTTTACATATTTGTTGGACTAATAAACTTGGGTTTACATTTCAGAATCACTTTTTATGGCCATTAAAGCTCATTCAATTACAGTAATGTGAAGCAGTTATTGGCATGGTTCCTCCCCCCTTTTTTAACACATGAGAAAACTACTGTTCAGAGAAATTTCTGAACCTCTCATCTCTGAGCCCAAATCCCTTGTTCTTTTCATTATATTACAGAGATGAACAGGGTATACTCAGAAGTTTAGTAATCAAATTTTTCTTAAATAGTTGAAACCAAGGAACTGGCTAGCCAGCCAGGCTTTGTCAAGTGGTTCACCGCGCCCCCCGCCCCCCCCCCCCCCCGCCACCCCCGCCACCCCGGTCCCCTCGGAGCCTCACGGTGATGCCCTGGAGGAGCGAGGCCAGCAGCACCTGCGTCTCCAGGGCAGAGGCAGGGGCAGGCACGGAGGCCTCCCTGGCAGGGCTGGAGGCAGGACTTAACCCCAATTCCGGCTCCTATTTACTTACACGGAATTTATACTTTTTCAGTTTACAAAAGGCATTCCGAGATCATTTTATGCAAAAGACCTTTACATACCTAGTTTATGCAAAGCAAATACAAAAAGAGAAAAGCAAAGAAATGCACCCAAACTCCAGGTTAATCCTTATACTGTGTTTTGAGTATTAAATATAGCTCTGAGCTATTTGGGAGGCAAAATGAACAACAACAACAAAAATACACCACAACGAGTTTTGCAATTCTCCATGCCTGGTAAGAAACTGTGCCCAGGTCACAAGACAAAGAACTTGGCTCAAGCCCAGCTATTTACAAATTTATCACTTCATATCCACCCAGGATGACTTAAATGCATACCTTAAAGAAATCAAAGAAACCTATCAATTTAGCTTTTCCAAGCTCCTTTTCTTTCTCTTGGAAAAAGAAATACCCTGTAATCCCTGCATCCAGTAGCTGTGGATTTTCTTTGGACAGCTGCACCAACTGGAGCCTCTCTTCTCGGCTGTCTCTGCCTCTGAAGAAAGCTTTCTCTGTTTTATTGATCCAGGAAGGCCCTAGAAGTTTGAGACCATTAAAAAAAATTGCTATGGATTTGAAACTTTTATATGGTAAGTATAACTATCTTTAATCCATCATTGTCATTGAAGATGTTAAAGCTCTTTTTATCATCAATACATCTTCTAAAGTAAATGAGATTTCCAAAAATTATGGGATTAGAATGCTCTAATTTCATTCATTTGGTTATTAGGGAGAGTTCACTCAAATGTTGGAGTTTCTGTTTTACAACCTTAGAAAATATCCAAAATAACATTAGATCAAGTTCAAAACAAAAAGAAACTCAATGACTTGGCCTATTCACAGAGGCATTAGCTTCTTCCATCTTCTGTGCTTCACAATAAAAAACGAACTAGGCTTTTGTTCTTAGATAGGGTGACCAGAACAAACTATATAACTAAGTAACACCCACACAGCTTTAATCCTTAGGATGCTCAGAGTTTTGAGCACATCACTTGGAATACAGGAAAAGCTTTTTCTAGTACGCTGTTAAATGCAAACACACACACACGTATACAATGATTTATATTCTCTCTTTCCTAATAGGGAAGTATTCTGGAAGAATTAATATAAATCTATTTTTATTATTCTATAGAGAAGTCATCAGTTAATACCGGCCAGTATTCTAAGGAATAGATCACAAAACATACAAATTGGGAGGGATCAAATTCTTTACTATGCTAGCACACTTTTCAGAAATTCATTGTTATCAAATAAAAAGTATGTCAGTTTTCATTTCATGTTATCTTTAGATAATTTATAAGGAGCCTACCAACCACAATAAACAGAAAGAGGCTATAGAGAGAAGGCAGGGTTTCTTCTACTCAGGGAGTTCAGCTTAATAAAAAGGTGCGCTGTGCCAGAAACCCAAGGCCATCAAAGAGCAAGAAAGGAATTCAGGTTTTAAAGAATTGAGAGAGGCAAGAAAAAGGAAAAGGGAGAATTTCTTATAAAGTGTTGGAGGTAGTTACATCCAAATTACGCTGCTATCATATTCTCTTAGATATGCATATGATTTCATAGTTTTCAAAATTCTCTTTCACTTTAGCTAGCAACAGGAAGGCACTGGAGTCAGAGTTAAGTCAAGTGACAATTTTACCAAATATGTATGTTCAAATCATATTTACAAGTAACCAACTCAAAAGAGACTCAGTTATGGAAGATTTGGACATTACTACCCCAACTCATGTATCTTTAATTTTTGTAGTAGAAGGCTCCTAAACAAACCTCTTTAGAGTTTAGCATGCTGTGTTTTTTTCTTGGTTAGAAAATAAGGAAAATGGTTATTTAAATGTATGTAACACATATACTGTCCCTAACTAAACATCCCCTCCATTGTTTTTCACCTCTAAGCTTTTTCTTAGGTAATGAACTTGAATTTACCTGTATTTCCCTGAATAGAGAGGAGATCATTTGTAACACCCCTCATTGCTTCAAGTGTGGAGTGGGTGATGTCATATGTGGGAAGGATAATATCTCGTGAATCCTGAGAGCCACACCATGAAATGATAGGTAAAGGGCCAGGGGTTTCATTGACTTTTCGATGTTCCAAGGGCCAATCCCCAAGATTAATATAAAATTCTAAATCTGGGAGAAGAACCTAAGTAAAAAAATACATAAACATTAGTGCTAGGAAGACCTCAGTCTTTGATACTAAATGCTTTCATTCTTTGGCTTTCTTAAATGTTTCATATAAAACTGAATACTTGAAAATAGCAGCAAAAGAGACAAGCATGCCTCTCAGTCATCAGTAGCATCCAAAGGCAAGGATAAGGATGATACATGGTCAATTCACTTAACCAGGAGCCAGCTAAACATTTAAAATTTTTTCATATTACAAAAGCTGAGATTGTGTAGACAGGTATAAACAAGTGGCTTCCTTTCTGGCAGCTGCCTAAGTGAATATCTACAAAGTTAGACTCAAGCCTTTGTTTTCCTTCTCTACTAAACCTCTCTATCACATCTACCTTTAATTCTGGAATCTGCTATTCTGTTTCCATCTCCATGGTCAATGCCAGTTTGTGCCTTTACCATCTCTTGCCCAGATTGTTGTATTAGCTTATTTATTACTAGGTGTTCTCATGCTAGACTCTCCCTACTCTAATCTGCTCTCCACATTGCTGTCCATATTTCTAAAACCCAAGTTAATATTACCACTAGCTTAACAGGATCTTAAGCCTTTAGGACAAGGTCTAAACTTTCTGGTCAGAATTCAAGGCCCTACTGTCTTGCTCCTGCTTCGCTTTGATCCTCATCTGCCATCTGCTTATGTGCCAGTAAACTTCAGGCTACTCTCTGAAAACGCTATCCACTGTAACATGTAATTCTCTTCAAGTTGGAATGTTCTTATCCCACTTACTCACTTGATACTCTTCGTCCTCTTAAACCAAGATATAATGTTATCTCCTGTATAACTCACCTTCCCTGGTATTTTAACCTGGGTACCTACTCTTCTCTCAGGCCTATGGTGTCATGGTACAATTATTTGTTTGTATTCATGTCCCACCCTCACTTCCGAATAACAAAAACAGGTCCTACTAGAGTGAGGGGCTCTAAGACCAGAGGCGAGTCTCACTTATCTTAGCCTCCTTCCCAGTCACTGGGCAAAAAACCTGGAATAAAAGGGAAGGACAAGGGATATGACTATTCAAGCTATTGCTTCCCTAATATCATTTATAAGCTCATTACTAAACTCTGCATCAGTAGTTCCGACTATAGAGCAGGTTTCTCAAACTCAGCACTACTGTCATTTCGTTGTGGGCAATTCTTTGCTGTGAGGGGCTGTCCTGTGCATTGTAGGATGTTTAGCAGCATCCCTACCAGATGCTAAAAACAATCACCCAGTGGTGACAACCAAAAATGTCTCTAGACATTGTCAAATGTTCTCTGAGGGACAAAATTATCCCTAGTTAACCACGTGAGTACAAGATACAGGACAGGGTGGACTGGTGGCAGCCCAGGAAGGAGGCACCACCTTTAGGATCAGGTGCCTGTAATATGCTTATATTATGGGCTGGTCAGGGTAGGGAGGCAACTGCTATTTAAAATCAGAAATGATTGCAGCCACCCATTCGCTATGCTTGGGGGTTTGTACAGCCCACACCAGGAAACTTCGCTTTTGGTTTGGAAAACTACCTTGATGGTCTTTCTGAGGGGGAAATGTAAAAATTGCCCATCTTCACTCCTTAGTGGTCAGGAAGAAGAACAAAAGTCACTTTGAATTACTCTGCTTAAGAGTCTTGCAAATGGGGAAAGAAGGGCTGAAATAGGGGGCGGGTGGGGGGGGCCTGTAACTGAGTCTCATTAATACAGGGGTATCGATTTTTAAATGTTAGGGTTTTTGTCTATTGATTGATTGATTGATTTTACTATGTACTGGTGCAAAATAACTTTTCTCTGTTATTACAACCTTTAACCTTCTATACACAGTATCTTTTAGGGTGCTTATAGTAAAACAAGAAAGATATGTTCAAAAATCAACACATTCTAAGTTGTTTCCATTCTGAGGTGACAAGAAGAAAACAGCTGCAGAAAGTAAAATCGGAATGGAAGGACTATTCAGCAGGAATGGAAACCCTTTGGAAGTGACCTTGAGGCTGTGAATGTCTGGGAGTTCACAGAAACCGTGGCAGTGCCCTGTGCCCTGCTTATCTGGGATAAAGGCTAAAGTCATTTAATGTAAATATTAACAGAAAGGGAGATCCATGAAAGTGGAGAACCTATCAACACTCAGGAGGTAGGTATCTTATAAGCACATTTCCAAAGCCTGGAATCCATTTCCATCCTTTGTCACTCTTCTCCTAAGTATTTCAATGTTACAATTAAATATTTAAATTATATTGTTTTTAAAATCAATGAATTCATTCTCATACCTTTCTTGCCAGTGATAGCAAAATCTCATCTGAGAACATTTTGAAGTCTGTGTATTTCCCCAAAGGTCTCCGGTAGACGTGGTTATTGAGAATCGTGTAATGAACAATGGCACCCCTCTCTTCCCCAAACCTTTTAGGAACTTCATTTAGCATCTGCTGGAGATTAATGCTGGGGAAAGCAGCAAAATCTTTTGCAATCTGTGGTTCTTTGGTTGGACAAGAAAGAGTTTTCTGCCAGGTCTGAGGATCCTCTTCTGGACATTCACAATACTCGTGGTATACCGGTCCTAGGGAAGGCAAAACACACATGATGCCACGCTTTTTTACCCAGCAGAAGGCAGGGAGTTGTTTCTGCCCCTTACGGGAACATGGGATGACTTCTAAGATTATCGAGACAGGGAAAATCTGCCCTAAATACACCAGTGGTGAGAGTAGATATATCAGAGTCCTGTGCTTCTATTTTCCATCTCCCTTTCACATCCCCTTAGACGACCTGGTATATAGCAAATGCTCTCTCCCAATATAACCTATTCTTGGTTAAATTAGCTGATAAATGTATTCCTAGTGAGTTATAAATGGCTGATGAATGTAATGCAATTTACCTTATGCAAAGAATGAAGAATACTGGAAATGGGGACTATATAATGGCTAAATATCCAAGATCTTTTTCTTAGTATTTAAATCTCTTTAAATTATGTAGTTTTCTTTTCCTTAAAATTTCAAGTTAAATTGAGCTTCAGGAGATATATATACCATATTTAGTTTGTTACATATGACTTCAAGGTCATCATGGCCCAATGTGAGAGGCATGGGATCTACACATGAGGCTGACTCTGGATTATGTAATCGTCACTTACCTTTCAAAATATAGGGAGACTGGGCTACATGTTCATCACCATAGAGGACCTCTATCTTCAGCCCTTCATTAACAGTTTCATACATCCTATACCTCATCAGAAATGTCCCATCATTCCTGTCCAAAGGTATAGGGACATGAATACGTACTACTTCTTTAGGTGAAAGAGATTTGATTACTACTTTGAAATGTGTTTGACCTGAAAGAAAAACATATATAAATGACTCTGCTACTTCACAGTTACTTTGTCATAACAATTAGTGGATAGCTGTCTCTACACAGAAGGTACTTATTTTTCTAGTGTCAATGGTAAACAAAAATCATTTTAGTTTGGAAGATCCTTGAGGTCAGAAACTATTCTGGTTATGTCTTCAAACCAAGGACCTGATTCAACATTGATTCATTACTCATTCAATAAAGGTTTATCGAATGAACAAAATTAATTCATAAATAAGGCAAGGAAAGCAATTAACTTTTTGCTTATTTGATCTTTTCTCTTTTGGGTAGATTGAAAGTCCTGGGAGTTAAAAATCAGTGAATGTTGGAATGACAGAGCTCTAAGGCAATCCAACTTTCTCCTTGTAAGAAATACACAAGCTTTCTCTGTAAACCATTTTAATATCAAATAACCCTCATTTCTGAAAAAGTTTTCCCTTAACCCAAATTGCAAGTTATACATCTAAGCCCATTTCCTTAAGTAAAGGGAGCTTATAGCTAGTTTCCAGACCATGCACAAATGCACACACATAAACACTCAGTCACACACCTTTGTAACTACTAGAGTTTACTTCTCTAAGCTAGTTTCCTCAGGTTGAAATGAAACAGTTATACAAGGATGGTCTAACATCTCTTTTCACTCCCAAATTCTGTGGGTTTTCTGTTTCAGGGTAAATAATACCTACTTAGAAACTGGCCTTTCTCTTTTGGAAGGATATAGCCAACATATTTTCCTTTTGGAACAATACTGTTGTGAATAATGTTACTGTGGCCCAGGTATAAATGTTGAGGCCTTTTTCCTGAGAGTACAAAGGATGTGTGTGCACTCAGTGCAGATCTGATCCTTAGGAGCTTTAAGAATAAAGATTAGTTAATGTCCTAACCACAATTAATCACTTTTCAAAAAGTAGTGAATCCTCTGAAATCCACTCCCTAATAAACAATAAGTACCAAAGTACTCTTTCATCTCACATCCCTCATATTATGAAATTAAGAATATTTAATACAGGAGTGGGGAAAATAGGTTTACAGTTGTTTGTAATAAATAATACAATAATGAATAAATAAATAATACAAAAATGAACTCTGTATTTCACATACTCAAAACAGTAAATCAACTTTTGCCCACTCTTGTATTTATTTTTGAAATTACTGAAAAAGTTTGTATCTCCTGTTTTTATTTCTTAAGTGTAGTGAGTAAAATTTCTACTTTCTTTTGGTGTTCACAGGTTTCATTTTTTTCTCATGGGTCAGGAGAAATGTTTCTCAGTCTCTTCAATTTAGTAACAGTAATGTAGTATCTAACATCTTGCTATTAAATAATTAAGTACCAAACACATACATTTTAGGATATTTGAAATAAATGTGACAAAATTATTAAAGAAATCTGCCGAAATAAATGCCCTATAATAAATGGCGGGGGGGAGCTTTAAAATAAAGATAATAGTTTAATGTGAAGTTATTTAAAACTTGGCCCATTACCTGAAATGCTTAATGAAACGCATAAGTTATTGATTTATCTTATTACCCACTTGGTTTCAGAATGGCAACCAGGTGTAGCAGAGCAAAAAACAGAAAGGCAGAGTCTGGGGACGAGACAGTCATTTCCATTATTCCCTCTCAGACTAGAAACAGTGCAAAAAAGTTTTCATGTCTCCTGATCAGATAGTTCTGCTCGCAATAAATTTATAATTTTAATAAACAAAACAAATATAAGACAGGTACTGCAATGACTGATTATTTTTAGAATGAGCTGGATGGATTTACAGGAGAAAAATAACTCTAAAATGCTTCATTATTTTTAAATTGGAAGTATTGGACTAGATCTCTACAGTTTCTTTCAGTCACAACATTTTATTTTTTACTCTGAAATAGCATTTAAAAGGTATATTTCAAAATCAATGTATAAAAATATAGCCATTGGACATACATATTTTAAATGGTTATTTTTATAGTAATCTTTCATGGTTGTGTCATTGTTGGCATGAAATTAATATTAGAATCAATGTAAAATAATAATGATCAGTACTTAAATGTAAATAAGCAACTCCAACTTCATAAAAGAGAAAATAAGAACAATGCAATTGCAAATTTCTTCAAAATGAAGTAATGAGAACTTCATGCTCTGGGCGCCAATATAATGGAACAGAATTGAAACTCAGCTTGAGTTTTTTCTACTCCACAAACTGAAAAGCTAATTGAATGAGAATGCGGTGACTATGTAGACAGAAAGAGGCTGGCAGTATCAAAGTCTTATTACATCATCAGAACCATAAATTTTCGACTTTTGATTTGGAAAGAAATAAAAAACATTTTTAAAAAATTCACTAAGCACTTATGTGCCAGTCTATAAGCTTGAAGTTTTCACATGTATTTTATTTCCTATAAGAGCCTGTAAGGTAGAGCCTTGGCCAGGTAGCTCAGTTGGTTAGAGCATAGTCCACATACCAAGGCTGTGGGTTCGATACCCCTGTCAGGGCACATACAACCAATGAATGCATAAATAAGTGAAACAATGATTTGATGTTTCTCTCTCTAAAAAAAAGAACTTGTAAGGTAGGTATTGTTTCCCTCATTTTAAGATCAGGAGACCAACACTCCCTTGAAACAGTTAAGTCATCCAAGCTCACACATTTACGAGTAGCTGAATTAACTTTGTATCCTGTTACTTTGCTGAATTCATTGATCAGTTCTAGTACTTTCTTGGTGGAACCTTTGGGGTTCTCTAGATACACTATGTACATTGTCATGTCATCTACAAATAATGGCAGTGTTACTTCTTCCTTTCCAACTTGGATGCCTTTTATTTCTTCTTCTTGTTTGATTGCTGTGGCTAGGACTTCCAGTACTATGTTGAATAAGAGAAGTGAAAGTGAACATCTCTGTCTTGATTCTGATCTTAAGGGGAACATTGTAGTTTTTGCCCATTGAGTATGATGCTGACAGTAGTTTTGTTATATTTGGCCTTTATTATGTCTAGGTATGTTCCCTTTAATCCCACTTTGCTGAGAGTTTTTATCATAAATGGGTGCTGGGTTTTATCTAAAAATCAGTTGCATTTTTATATGCCAATAACAACCTAACAGAAAGGAAAAGTAAGAAAACAATCCCATTCACAATTGCTACAAAAAGAATAATACCTAGGAATAAACCTAACGAAGGGTGTTAAAGGCTTGTACTTGGAAAATTATAAGACACTGAAAGAAACTGAAGAAGATACAAATAAGTGGAAGCACAGACCATATTCATGGATAGGAAGAATTAACATCATTAAAATGTCCGTACTACCCAAAGCAATACACAGATTCAATGCAATTCCTATCAAGATTCCAATGATGTATTTCACAAACTAGAAAAAATATTTCAAAAATTTATATGGAACCACAAAAAGCCCTGCATACCAACAGTGATCCTGAGAAAGAACAAAGTTGGAGGAATCATGCTACCTAATATCAAAGAATACTACGAGACCATAGTAATCAAAACAGCATGATACCGGCATAAAAACAGACACAGAGATCAATGAAACAGAACAGAAGAGCCCAGAAATAAACCCACACCTTTATAGTCAATTAATATTTGACAAAGGAAGCAAGCACATACAATGGGCTTAAAGATAGTGTACTCAATAAATGGTGTTGGGAAAATTGGACAGATATACGCAGAAAAATGAAACTAGACCACCTTCCTCCACCACACACAAGAATAAATTCAGCCCTGGCTGGTGCAGCTCAGCGGATTGGGTGCTGGCCTGCAAAACAAAAGGTCGCTGGTTCGATTCCCAGACAGGGCATATGCCTGGGTTGAGAGCCAGGTCCCCAGTGGGGGAGGGAACACAAGAGGCAACCACTCATTGGTGTTTCTCCCCCTTTCTCCGTCCCTTTGCCTCTCTCTAAAAAATAAATATTTTTTTTTAAAGAAAGGTACTTGAAAAAAAAAATAAATTCAAAATGGGTCAAAGACTTCAATGTTACACCTGAAACCATAAAATTCCTAGAAGAAAACATAGGCAGTAAAATCTTGGACATTGCTCGTAGCAACACTTTATCGGATATATCTCCCGAGGCAAGGGAAACAAACAAAAAAATAAATGGGCCTATATCAAACTAAAAAGTTTCTGCACAGCAAAGGAAATCATTAACAAAACAAAAAAACAACCCACAAAATGGGAGAACATATTCCCCAATATATCTGATAAGCGGTTAATATCCAAAATTTATAAAGAACTTTTAAAACCCGACACCAAAAAAACAAATAACTCAGTTGAAAAATGGGCAAAGGACCTGAATAGACACTTCTCCAAAAAGGACTTACAGATGGCTAATAGACATATGAAAAGATGCTCAATGTCACTCATCATCAGAGAACTGCAAATTAAAACCACAATGAGATACCATCTCACACCTGTCAGAATGGCTATCATCAATACATCAGCAAACAAGTGCTGGTGAGGATGTGGAGAAAGGGGAACCCTTTTGCACTGTTGGTGGGAATGCAGACTGGTGCAGCCACTGTAGAAAGCAGTATGGAGCTGCCCTAAAAATTAAAAATGGATCTGCCCTTTGACCCAGCGATCCCACTTCTGGGAATATAGCTGAAGGAACACAAAACACTAATTTGAAAGAGCATAAGCATCCCTGTGTTCAATGCAGCATTATTTACAATAGCCAAGTTATGGAAGCAACCCAAGTGTCCATCAGTAGATGAGTGGATAGAACACTATGAGACATTTACACAATGGAATATTACCTGGCTGTAAAAAAGAAAATTTTACCCTTTGCGACAGTATGGATGGACCTGGAGAACATTGTGCTACGTGAAATAAGCCCACCAGAGAAAGAAAAATATAATATGATTTCACTCATATGTGGAATCTAATGAACAAACTGTATTAACAAGGAAAATGGGGACAGACTCATAGACGGAGAGTAGGATGGCAGGTGGTGGGGATTGGAGGTGAGAAGGTGGAGGGATTAAGGAAAAAGGCCAAACGACTCATGGACATGGACAACCGTGTGGTGATTGCTGGAGGGAGCGGGGTGTAAAAGGACTAAATGGTAATGGAAAAAAATACAATATTGAATTTTTTTAAAAAAAGAGTAGCTGAGCCAATATTTGAACATTTGAACACAGCTTGAATCCTTCTCTTTCAAAGCCCATCCTGAATACGCCTGGTCACATCGTGTAATGTTAGCATACAGGTTTGAAGAATTCAAAGGTGGAGAACTAATCTCTGGCTCTCTCCTTTGAATGCAGTTATTGTCTCTCCCCCATTGTTTGGGAAGTTTAGTAAGGCTCTCTGCAGCTGCAACCAAAGTGTTGACCCCACATGACCAAGGGAAAGAGTCCCAGAAGGCAAACTGGTTTTGTCCTGAGGCTAAATGGAATCCTCCAAAAATATCTGGCTACCTGCTGACCGTGCACAACAATCAGATTACTGATGGTTTGATGAAAGGGAAAGAGCACTGAACTGCATATTCCACAGTTGATGCTGACACGTAATAATTAGGGGGCCATGGGCAAGGCATTTTAGCTTCACTGAGCCTCGGTTTCTTCTGTGTAAAGTGAAAGAGTATCTGTCCTTCCTCCACTACAAGACAATTTAGGAGAACAAATTAAATAAAGCAAGTTTAAAAGGAAAAGTACACAACCAGGAGGTAAGACTATTTTATGAAAATATCATTACTGAGGAAGGTAGGAGAGGAATGAATAAAAAACACAGCTGACCTTTGAATAGCCTGAGTTTGAACTGCTTGGTTCCACTTATATGCAGATTTTTTTCAATTCATATGCAATTTGCCTTCCATTTTCCTGGTTTTTAAAAAAATATTTTATTTATTTTTAGACAGAGGAGAATGGAGGGAGAGAGGGAGAGAAACATCAATGTGTGGTTGCCTCTCACGGGCCCCCCAATGGGGACCTGACCCGCAACCCAGGTAGGTATGTGCCCTGCCTGGGATTTGAACCAGCGACCCTCTGGTTCACAGGCCAGTGCTCAGTCCACTGAGCCACACCAGCCAGCATCCATTTTCCTGGGTTTTATTTGTGATTCAAACAACCACAGATTGAAAACAGTATTTTGATCCATCATTGGGAATTCGTGGATGCAGAAGGTTAATTTGACGGGCATCTGTGAATTCGGGTATCTGTGGGTGTCCTGGAACCAATCACCCTCTGATACAGAGAAACACTGTAGTTAAGTTTTGGGGGAGTCAGAAGTTATACATGGATTTTCTATTTGCCAGGGTCAGCACCAATAACCCCCATGTTGTTCACGGGTGAAGCGTATTTATATCCTACCATCTTGACATGTTCCAATGACCTTCCCTGTACCTCTTCTTTCTTTTCTTCTACAATAATTTACTGAGCATCTCTGCCAGGCACTGTACTAGATGCTGGGAATATAAAAATATCAACAGGTTCTGTCTACATTCATAACAGAAGGAAATATTCAATTTAAGTCAGAGGTTAGTGAAAATAAAGATACAGTTTTTTCCCCCCATCCAAGGTCCTAGACCCCCTAATTTCTGTCAGTGGACTCCAGTTTGAGGCCCCCTGATTTAGACCATTCAAATTCACAACATGTTTGCTATCTATGTACCTGGAAATATGCAACATAATAATGGTATTCAGACCCTATTAAATGAGAGTGATAATTACAGTAATAAGGGAATCTTGGTAAGTCATGTAAGACAATTCACAGCTTGGGAAAAGTATGCCTTGTTTCCATTTAGTTCTTGGAGTAGGAAAAATTTCAGAACTTACAAATGAATGATGATGGCAGAAGATGTAAGAAACTGGTTGGGTTTGTTTTTCAGAACTACCAGCCATCCTTTTGAATGGAAGCTAGAAATCAGGTGACCTGAGAAGAAACAAGCAGCATCTGATGGAATGAAATCGAGGTCATCTATAAAGGCTTGGTGAAAGTCTGTTTTTTTCCTTAAAACTTTTTTCTTGGATAAATTTTCTTGGGAAAAAAGAAAAGTGAAAAACATTTCCTTACTCTCGTGCTATAACCACTGATGCCACTAATGAATGAGATAAAGGTTAACTTATTGATAACAAAATTAGAATGAAACTATATAGTTTCCTGTTTATTCCATTCTTAACCTAATATAAGCATGTTTTTAAAACGTACTTCAAAATTTTAAAAAATTGTAGAAAACACACATAACATAAATTTAACCATCTTAACCATTTTAAGTATACAGTTCAGTAGTGTTAAATATAGTCACACTTTTGTGCAATGAATCTCTATACCTTTTTCATTTTGCAAAATTGAAATTATATACCCTTTTAACAATTTCCCATTTCCCTCTTCCATCAGCCCTTTGGTAAAACATTACTTTTAATGGCTGTCAAATATTCCATCACATGGAATATTTTATTTAGCAATTACATTATGGTTGGTTATTTAAACTTATTGTAATAAACAATTATAATGCTGCAAGAATATCAATGTATGTGAAAATCTTTGGCTACATTCCGATCATTATCTCAGGACAGATACCTAGAAGTCAGTTTACTAGATCAAAGGTAAGTGACATTTACAAATGAGATTTTTCTAACAGTTGAAACTGACTTTTTTTGTACATTAGGTATGTAAATGTTTAAGACTCTTGTTACATTTGGACAAACATACTTTCCAGAAACACTTGATCAATTTGTGTTCCATTAGCAGATGATAAAGATCACTGTTTGAGGGTAACTCATGGCTCCCTTAACAGCTTTGAGTATTACTACTTTTAAAAAAACTGCCAATATTTTTAGAATAAAAATGGAATTTTATTTTGATTTATAGTTTATTAATAATAAGATTAGCAGTATTTTATTTTGGAACATGTTTTAATTTTCTTTTTTCATGTAGATACTAAATTTTTTAGTTTTCCATCTTCTTTTCTTCCTAAAGCCTCCGGTCCCCCATTATAATATTATAGAACTACTTTTAGAAAATAAAAACCAAAAACAAAAAAAAAACTATAAAGAAAATACACGCCGTAGTGAAAGACTTAGAATCTGGGTTTAAGAATCTCTTCTTCTGATTCTTAGGGCCCTGGAAAGTCTTTCTAAAACTAAAATTAAGCTGTCATAACTTTTCACTAGCAGTGGAAGAGGCACTGGGTAATTCTGATTGATTCTTTGTTGCTAAAGCAGTGTGCCAGCTGGCAGGACATAAATTAGACATACATTAGCAAATCCTGACTGGCAACAACTTGAAACCAGCAGGACAAGTTGTAAGAAGTTCCAAAAGTAGGATGTGAAAAAAAATGCGGGAGGACAATTAGGCAGAGGGATTCCGGACATTTTACTGAGCTTCACTAATTCTCTCAATCTGCTTTCAAGAAAACAAAAATCCAGCAAAAACCGCCTCCCTTCGGCCTCCTGCTCTGACATTCCCTTTGTGTGGAATTTAGCAGTTTCAACCCGGCAGGCCCCGGCAACGTAACCCGACACTATTCTCGCTCTCGCCGTCTCGGCGCGTGGAGGCACTCCCTGCCCGCCGGGGCCGTTCGGAGCCGGAGGCGGGGAGACTGTCTCCGACGTGACTCACTCCGCGTTCCTTAACACCCCGGTTGCCGCGCGATCGTCACACCAGTCCCTGCAAGCTGCCTGAGGAAAGGCCCTCGCAGTTCATTCAAACACTCATTCATACATTCGTACATTTTGTTGCGACTCCTCCCAGCCCTCTTTTGTGTCGGGGAGAAGGGAAAAGGAGGTGACCGACCCGAGGAAGGGCGACACAGCACGCCAGGGAGGGGCACTACGCGGGCGGCGCGCAGCTTCCCGGGAAGCGCGGTCGCGGCGGCGGCGCAGGAGAGTGGGCAGCGGGGCAAGCGAGGCTCGCGGCTGAACGCTACCTGGGGGCGAGCGAGTGAGGTTTTGGCCTTCCGAATTGACGGCCTGCAGGTAGAAATAGCGGACGGGCAGAACGACGCCCGCCTGCAGCCCGGGGCCCCACACCAGGCTCCGCGGCGCGCTAACGGACGCCTCGGCTGCCCCCGCGGCCACCAGCGCCGAGTGCTGCAGCAGCAGAAGCAGGGCCCGCGGGAGGCGGCCCATGGTCGCCCGGCCGCTGCGGTCCAGCTCCGCGGCGGCGAGAAGGGGCGGGCAGCGCCGCGGGCGGGGGCGGGGGCGGGGGCACACCTCGGGGCGGGCCTAAGCTCGCCGTCCGCCCTCCCGCGCCCCTCTCCCGGCCGCTAAGCGAGGGTGCGGGGTAGTCATTGGCCTGGCGCTCTGCTTGGGGGTCGGAGATAGGCCAGTCTCGTTCTCCGCCAGGCTCATGGACCGCATTGCGAACCGGAATGTAGGTCTGGCAAAGAGAAACTAAGGGCGAGAGTCGCTTGGTTGATCGCCAAGGCCTTGGCACACCCGGCCTCCACTTCCGGTTGCTTGAATTTGCTAACTGCTTTGAGGAAACAGTTTTTTCTCTTTTTAAAATTTATTTGTATTTTTAAATTATATTTTATTGATTACGCTATTACAGTTGTCCCAATTTTTTCCCTTTTGCACCCTCCATCCAGCACCCCCGACTCCCTCAGGCAAGCCCCACATACATCATTGTTCATGTTCACGGGTCCTGCGTTTAAGTTCTTTGGCTACTCCATTTCTGATACTGTACTTTAAAAGAGGCAAACACAGTAGTGACTTCCTTGGGACGAAAGAACCCAGCGGCGAACTTTAATATAGTTTAGGGAAATGCCTTTAGACAGGGAGTTTCACTGGTTGTTGACGGTGTTCTCCATACTCTGGATTTTCAGGAATTTGTCGTAAGTCAGGTAAATTGTAGAGCTAAAGTGTGACATTACTTGGTATTAATTTCATTGCTAAATTTTGTTTTGTAGGGGCGTCTGCATGTTGAAAGCTTTGCTGTGCTCTAGCTATCACTTAAAAAAAAATTACTTGGAACACTTTGTTCACATTCTTCCAAAATCAAACTTTAAAAAGTTTCCAGAGAAGTAATCTGAGGGTTAGCTGGTAGGAGATAATAAAATGTGGCCTAATAAATTATATAACACTGGTGGCAACACCCAGTTGTTTTGAAAACACATCAAGGAAGACATAATTGTATCTGAACACTCCTTTAGCGATACTGAATCTGTACCAACCTGTTTTCTTTCTCATCTTAATCTGTATCTTATAAAGTATATCTCTTCAGATCAACAAATGCCTGACCAGATACTTTATCATAAATCAAATTTAATTTACTTCACAAACATTAATTCAATGTTTACTATGTTTTAGACATTATTCTTTGACATTAAACCTCCTGTGGTTTAGTGGACAAGAAAGACAGAGAGGCAGTGTACGTAGTAATAGGTGCTAAAATAAGGGTGTCAGGAATTGTGTGGGGTCTGGGATTTTATTCTACTTACAAACTCACTAATTAGTCTTTATTGTTTCATGGATGCTGTCAAAAGACACTGACTCCTGGATCAGAGACAGAGAACTATATTAGTCACTGCACAGGCAGTAGCCACGGCTTCGCGTTGGTTTGTGTTGGATCGCCGTGATCCCTGTTATGGGCTGAAATGTGATCTTCCGTAATTCATCTGTTGAAGCGCTAACCCCGGGCCTCAGAATTTGACTGTATTTGAAGATAGGGCCTTTAAAGAGCTGATTAAGTTAAAATGCCTTTGGGGCAGGTCCTAATCCAATCTAGCTGGTGTCCTTTGAAGAAAAGGAAATTCTGGCACCCACAGAGACACTGGGATAGTTTGAGCATAGAAGAAAGATGATGTGAGGATGCAGTGAGAAGGCAGCTATCTGCAATCCATGGAGGGAGGCCTCAGAAGAAACTGGACCTGTAGATGACTTGATCTTGGTCTTCCAGCCTCCGGAGTGTGAGAAAAGAAATTCTGTTTTTTAAGCCACCCAGTCTATGGTATTTTGTTATGGCAGCCCTAACAAACCAACATGCTTCCAGACCCAGTGGGAAAAGTGCAAAAGGACTACCATGGATGCCAGCATTGGAAGAGAAGCACATGGCATTTAGGGGATTCCTGCTTTTAGAGTAAGGAGAATTAAGCCTGCTCTGTGTTCGTGAGGAGAGCTTATCTCATCCTTCCAGGTTGCTTGCCGCAAACACAAGAGAAATGGCAGGGGTAAAGAGTAGTCAAGGACTTACATTCTTGGCATACCCACAAAAATTTCAGGGATGTTCAGGGCCCATGGCAAACTGCCTGTCCCAACATAAGTACGTCATATGAAGTCCAGTTAACCTAATCGCGGCAGAATTCAGAGAGGCTTTCTGGAAGAGATGACGTCTGTGCCAAAGCACGAAAGTCAAATAGGAATCTGCCACAGGAAGGGGGAAGATCTTTCCAGGCAATAGAAAAGTCACATGCAAAGCTTGAAGTAAACAACACACTTCAAGAAGTTTCTCTTCCCTTTCACATTCATCTCTATATTGAGTTCCAGTCTCAGACACTAATTGTGGTCTGTGTGTGACTCTGGAAGATCTACATTCAACATACTTTTATGAATTTCACTGACCCCTGGAATCCTCACATTAAAGATATGTAAGCTTCACAGCTATTAACTGTCCACTTGGTTCATAACATTTCTACTCCTTTCTAGTAACTGCTCCTCTTTTTTCCCTCCCTTTACAATCTACAATTAACAGCAAGGCTTTGTAAAACATCGCCTTAACCCATGGCCACAGTTGTCTGTCCCATAATTTGGACTAAACAAGATCTTTTTGAGAGTTTAAAAATCAAAGTTAAGAGATTTCAATTTATAACTGACTGTTCTCTTAAACAGAGGCAATGTAAACTTCACCATTTATGCCCTTGTAGATGAAATGGAGTTTTCTATATAAGCCACTATACAGGCTTGGTACAGTTCATCAGCAGCATCTCTGCCCTTGGTTTCAGGGATATGCATGTATCTTCATGATTAATTCCTCTCTTGACATCAGGGAACTGTCTCATTTTCAGTGTCATTAATTAATAAAAACCTTACAGGGACTTAGGTGAGCTTAGATCCCATAAAATGCATAAATATTTAATTAATTTCAATAATATTTATTCAGTACCCTATTTGTCATGCATTCTGCAACGTCCTGGGGATACAAATTTCCCCTTATTACAGTTCCTAGGGTGAATTTTAGATTGTGAGGCAATTGGTTTGAATATTAACTTGCATTCAGAATCTCATAGTATAGGGGTATTTCCTCCTAAAACACAACTCGCCATTTGTCGGGCACTCATCCCCGAACCAGTCAACTGTGCCCAGGCTCTTAGGGGCATATAAGAACGTAGATTCTTCCACAGTGATCATGTGGTGATGACATTGGGGGAGGGGTGTCAGTCATGAAATGGAGTTTCCAGAGAAAAGAAAAAAGCGTCTCCTGGATAGACAATTACATCAGTATCCACTACATACCTCCAGCACGTTTCTATAAGTATGTTGAGTTTATTCTAGACTATAATGACAGCATTCTCTGGAAAGGATGGTTGGGAAGGAAGCTTAGAGGAAAAGTTAATGCTAACACTTATTTTATTAACACATGTTTCCTACAAGTTTTCATTAATGCCAACATTTATTAACATATGTTCCTAAAAGTTTTCATTAACATTAGCATTTATTTAATTAATATGTTTCCTAAAAGTTTTCATCACAATGGAAAAGGTTTTATTTTTGTATCTGTGAAATGATGGATGCTAACTAAATTTACTGAGGTAATCATTTTGCAACATATGTAAGTCATGTTATTATGCTGTACATCTTAAACCAATACAGTGTCATTCGTCAATTGTATCTTAATAAAACAAAAAACACAATGTTTCACAAAATCAAGTACAAATTTTAGTTTTTTTAAAAGAAAATAACACTAGATATTCTCCTGGATGGTAAATCTTTTAAAAGATCATCTTTAATTTTATATCTGCATACCCACTGATATATTCTAAGTGCATAATATATCACAATTATACATACATGTATAATTCTATATATACATGTGTATTTCCAGTTTTTTTTAGGGGATCTTGCTATCCTTCCTCTTTCTTTCCTGCTGTTCGTGAACATACCCTCCAGCAGGCAGCCCTCAACCTCCACCCACCCCTACCCCCTGCCATAAAGCAACTGACATTAATAGCCTAGCATGCATTCCCTCCCTATGTACACATGCATATGCAGGTTGTTTGGTTAATATTTACAAAACTGAGATTTTGCTTTTTTCACTCAACAGTACTCATGCAAATTCTTCCAAGTCCACTTATATAGTTTTATTTTATTCTTTTTAATGGTTTCATAGTATTACATGTGTATGTTCCATAATGTATTCACTCATTTTTATTCACTGTTTCCAGTTTTGGCTGCAAACATTCTTATGTATAAGTTTATATATACTATTGCTTTGATTTTTATTGATTTCTGGGGAAAATGAATATGGTGATTCACTGTGTTGACTCACTCAGCTTCCTGATTCTGCATCTTCCTGGTCATAACAGACAGCAGCTCTCATAGAAATCCAATTCTGTGGCACGGTTTTAGGGATTGGTCCTGAAATTTCAGCTGTTTCCTCAGACCTACCAGCATGGTTGCAAGCAAAGTATATATCCTTTAATATATCCTTTTCTACTTGAACCATCTAGGGAGCATTATTTTGTCCATGACTAAAAATCCTAGCTGATCCAATGTATTTTAAATTTTAATAAGGGACAGCAAAAATATTTTGAATAAAATACTGCCTATATTTAGGTTGATGACACTCTCCTGTTGGAGGGAGAGAAAAAGTTTTGAGATGTGTTTTTAGAAAAGATAAATCTATTAATTTGTTTAGCAGGAATTAACACTGCATATCTTATATTCCAATTGGAAAGGTCTGCTTATCTTTCATTAGCACTACTGGCCGATAGATGCCCCAATGCCATGCAGCTCTCTCTTCCTCTGCAAATGCAGGAGCTCGCAGAGAAATGCCAGACTTGATTCATTGATCCTCTATTAGGCACCAGGTACATTTGTTGGTTGGCTGCTTTTGGGTACAAATAGAAGAGAGAGGTCACTGTGTTTTAAAACAACTCACATGGTTGATCTCATTCAGTAGCCACCAAAAAGATTTGTTTGAATGTTTTTGTACTCTGCCCCTTCTTTTTGTAGTTTTCCTGAAACTTTCACATTTAAAAGTCATCATTTGAGGATGGGAATAAAAACTAAGTCAAGCAGTGCATTTACTTAAATCATTTATTTCAACACAGGCATTGTTTTAAATTTGCGCTTTGTCTTATAACACATTTCGTATCTAGAGCACAAGTACATAAAAGGATTATTTGACAACATTTTAACAAAAGTGCTTAAGGCTTATTTGTTTCAGAACACAGAAGTGCCAGTCACAAAGAGCCCCTAAGTGGTAACACATCACAAACTTGCTTTAAAAATAAAATACCTACATATTTACATATATACACTGTATATTTAAGTGGGGTATTCTGAAGCATTATACTATTAACAATAAACTCTTAGCAATAAGGCCTCTTTAACCCTCTGGCATTCAATGGTGTGTATTACTTTTATGGAGGTGTGAATTTTCCAACTTGATTTTCATCTTCACCATAACCTAAGTGAACTTTCTTTCATCACTTCCAGTATAGGCACAAAGTTACCTCCTACACAAAATAGCTTTTATTAGCTTATCATCAACTAAAGCATTGTTAGTAGCAATTGGAGTTTTATTGACATCAATGTATTTACAATGTAAGAGAGTAATTTAGAGGAAAGTCTCGAAAAATCAAAATAATCTCATTAAGCCCTATTTTAAATGGACTTTACATGTAAAAATTTATGGTTACAGAAGTTCATTATCTAAACAAGTTAATAATTTACCTCCTGGTTTATTCCATTTATGTGAATATTTATTGCAATGATAACATCTTTAGAAAACAAGTTATAAGTATAAAAATTACTATTAGAAATTATTGCTATATGAAAAATGAGTATTAAAAAGCAGCAGTTTGTATGTTAAAATACATAGAAATTGCAATACTTCTTTAATGAAGTGCTTTATAAAAGTATAAAACTATAGAAGGTGCTATTTTAATGAATTTTCTGTTGTCTTGATTCTTTAGCCAGGCAACAAGCAAATATTACAAATAGTGCAAGTGAGTGTTGACCATCAATTACCTTTGAATTCAGATATAGTAGATTCTAGTGCAAAAAATCAGGGCCCCAAAGGAGTTTATCTTCACCTTATCTTACCTGTGTTAAGAATGTTTAGTTACAATGTTGATAGAACCTAAACTCAGTGAAAAATAAACTAACTTCATTCTACCTTTTGTAGCATACATGCACACTCAGGTATTTACTGAACTAGAACTTGCAAGCTGATCATTAAAAAAAAATCAAGAGTTTTATTGTTAAAATATTAACGAATATCTTTAAATTATATAGAAAATATAGGTCATGGTTTATAAAAATTTTACTTAAATAATCAGATAAATAATAAAAAGGAAAGGTAGAACTTACAAACATACATAAAACAAATAAAATGTTATTTATTTTTTTACCATACAAATTTAAATGGAAAAACTCAGATGAGTTCATTTAAAATTCTGTTATCAGTCTCTTTAAGATCAAGGTTGTTCAGGTCCTGATGTTTTAAAACAATTTTCAGACTTAAGGATTAGCATTCATGTTAGTGAACACATCTTTATCAGTTTTGAGTTGCTTGGGAACCAGGTAAACTTGCCCTGGCATCTTGCTTCCAGGCAAGGCAATGATTTAGGAGACAAGATAATATAACACTTTCTTGAATTTTATCAGTTCCAGATCTCCATATGCTTCACCAACACCTATCATTATCCTTATTCATATGTATGAAACAGACGGGTGAGAAAAATGGAAAATAAAATAAGGTCAGGAAGCAAAGATAAACCGAACAAGGTGAAATCCATTCACATTGACCTTCACAGCACTGAAACCCAGATGTCATGCTTTCTATAGTTTTGGTGAATTATCTTTGGTCTGGTTAGGAAAAGAAATCCCCAAAGTTCTGCATGGCAACTAAGGAGCTGGGAAAATCAAGTTATCAGGGTGTAAGGGAAGTTACTTAGTCTAGACAAATTATTGAAAGAATGACAGTGACAAGCCCTTAGAAGCTCTGCCTTATCATTTCCCAGGGGTCTGGCAAATGATCCCACAGAGAAGCCTGGGAATTTCAGGATGTCAGGTCTGACTTGGCAGCCATTTAGGGACCTGGCCAAGGCTACCATTTGATCTTTATGACTAAAATGCTGCACATGGGAAAAAGTGAAAAAAGTGTTCCATCTAGCAATGAGGAAAATAGAAAAATGGAGTCTGAGGATGTGGGAATACCCAGCTGCTCAGAGGGCTGCATTAAGGATGGCAGTCTCACGAAGGCGTGTCTACGTATCTCCACCACTCAGTTATGTTTCTTTCCTAGGCAGAAATTTTGGGGCCAAGCCTCCTTCTGTGCCCTCAGGTTGCCTGGCCCCAGTCCTTGATTAAAATTCAGCTCTTAACAATTCAGCCAATTTCTGCAAACAATTTCAAAGGAATTCCTGGGAGTACAACTGTTGCTTGGCCTACGAGGAATTCTGCTCCTCATCTATTATCACAAGCACTTCAGACAGGTGCCTCTCTGGGTCCACCATGGATGTAACAGAATGTCCTTATGAAAATTTCCTTATCTTTGTTTGAAAGAAGAAGAAGGAAAAAACAAAACAAAACAAACCCTAGACCTCCTAAATGCTGATGAATCAAACGGGATGACAATATTTACTCCACTGTCATCATGCCTTTATTTTAATGCCATGAGTACGGGATGTGGACCAGAGGAAGTAATATACAGTTTTGCAGTTGTACTGAGTAACAAGTTTTGTACCTGTGCCTGGGACATTAGGGTTGTAAATCACATGAAAGGTGTAAAAAACAGTCTAGGGGGAAGCAGAGAGGAAAGCTAACATTGAAAAGTGAATTAGAGACTTAAATTGGGTATGGGAAGGAAAGCTAAGGATATAAACAGAGTCAGATAAATAGCAGAGAATCCCTCAAAACAAGAAGGCATTGCTCTGGAATTCAGGAAGTGTGTGTGTGTCCACACACACACACATGCATGCTCTGGGGTGAAGAATTCAGGTTGCTTCAGAAATAGATTATTTTTTTTTAAATATCTGTCCTTCCCATGTACACACACATTTACATTTTATTTCCATTACTAGATTTTGGAGAAAAGATTATGCATTTTATTGAAAAAGCCTCACAGTTCTGACTCTTTGTCATTTTCATCCAGGTAGTACTCATCATCTGTAGTTGTGTCTGTGTCACAGTCTGAGTCTACTGGGTCCTCCTCGTAGATATTAAGTGGTACATTTGGAGGTAAGCCATCCTCTGGCATCTGATTTCTAGGAGAATCTGAGCTTGATGGCTCCATAGGATTAGGAGGGTGAGTTACGTCATCTTTCAGGAAGCCAGGGTTCTTCAGAAAACTTGGTTTCCATAACCTTCCTTGTGTGAGTGACCTCTTTACATTCTCCAAGAAAGCCAACTGTTGTTCCTTCCCAAATATCCCATAGTCGATAGGTCTGGATATAGATGTTGCAGACTTGGGACCCATTTTCATCCTGCTGCTACACAAAGCCCAATTTTCATTTCCATCGTAAGATGGAAGTTCAGAAGAAGATTTGAATTTTCGAGTATACCCATTGTTGTTAGAGAACTCATCCCCAAGGGTCAGATGGCTCAGGCTATTGTCAATAGAAGTGCTTTCAGAAAAATGGCGCTCCCTGGTTTTTGGAGGATGACTTTTTCGTAACAGATCACCATGCACATTGATGCTTTTTAAACTCTTTGAACGATAGGGGTATAGCTCAGGTTCCCACTCCAGAGATGCAGCACTCCTTTGTTGCTGCTGACAGCTGGCCAGGGGGATGCTTACTGCAGATTTCTCTGCAGGCTCCCCTGGAAGATAAGGGTTCAACCTCCTCTGGTGGTTAGAGAAGTCGGCTTCCCTGAGGCTGGTGAATATGGGTTGGGTCAGGGTACCTGATTCTCTTCCCAAAATCCGAGCTACTGTTACATCTTTAGAATTCTCATACTTGGGTGGTGATTCTGAGATATTTTTAAACTCATTCTGATGTGGTTGTGAAATGCTGTTAGACTTTGGATTGCTTAAGTGTGTAGCAGCTTCTCTGTTGGATATTACAGTAACCTGGAGAAGGTTCTCGGATTTCTTCACATCCATTCCATCATTACTCAAACTGCTTACATCAGTGGATTCTGTGGATTTTGGAGTAGGCTCAGGGGACAGTGGGTTGCACTCTGGTGTGCCAAGAGGTAAACCACTGAAGCCAGAACTGTTTCCACTTTGGGGGAAAACAGTAGCTACATGTCTTCTGGGGCTTAAATCTTTAGCTGGAAATTTTCTGCTTGCTTTGGACATGGCTGCCAATCTGTGTTTAACTGAGGATCTGTTTTTCCCTTTCTCTTGGTCATCCAAGCTGGTTTTACTTGTATTACTTCCTTCAGGAAGTGAGGGTTGATCCCATGCTAGCCTCTGCATTTCCTCTTTAGCCTTGCCCTTCTTTGTCAGATTTACCTCCTTACTTCTTTGAGGTAGTTCTCCGGGTTCAGACTGCAAACTGTCTAAATCTTGTTCACCTGAACAAATCTCCTCATCCAGATGTAGTTTATGCAAAGCTGGAGTAAGAGCAAAGACTTGGCTTCCTGAGTCAGGAAGTGCTTTATCAGTCTTTTTTGGGAAATCTGCTCCTCTGACTTCCCTAGGCTGCAATCCATTGGAGATATCACCTTCAGCTACGCCTGTGGTATCTTTCTGAAGACACTTTGCACTTCCAGTAACTGTGGTGGTTATACCATTACCTGCATATGCCCCAGAACTTCCTCTGGTTTGGGGATTTTGAGCAACCCCTTCTGCATGGGCTGGAGGATTAGGACCACTGTCAGGTGATTTAATGGAGTTCTGACAATTTTCATATTTCTCTCTTGTAACTTCCTTTCCCTGAAGAATTAATGAAGTATGCATGGTTTTACTTTGCAACTTTTTCCCTCTCTTTTTCCTGTTTTGTGAATCACCTAGAGGTGTTTTAGCTAAGTTATCTGGGGCAATCTCTCTGGTTTTAGATTCTCCTTTATGAAGAGAAACATCTGCTCCTATTGGAGCCATTTCCTGTAGTGTAGGTTCCGAGGGGCTAGTACTTGCTAACTGGAAAATAGCCACCTTTTCAGAGTTGGGAGAAAAACAACTGCTGTTTTCCTGAGCAGAGCTGGCCAGTGTGTTCAGGTGTTCAGATGAAGATGTTCCTGACTGTTCTTGTGTGGAATAATTTAGTCTTTCTTTTTCTAAAGCATTGGAATACGTTATAGTCCCCACTTTAGTTGATTCTGGAAGTAAATCGGTGTTTTGAGTATATTTTTGAAGGAGGTTACATAATTTTTTGCTGTGTTTCCTTGGTAGAGTGTAATATATTGAAACTACCTCAAGACACTTTACATTATCTTCATTACCAAAAACAGAAAACATACTAGTAGTCTTAAATTTATGTAATGTTTTCCCACTTTTTCCCCCTGACATATCTGAAGAAAAAGGTAAAGGGTCTTCTTTTGAGAGGGAAAATGTCTTGGTGGCAGCGATTTCACCATCCTTTTCCGTGCATTCTTGAAAGTGTTCCTTTTGGTGGTGTCTTTTGGTTGAAGAACAATCCCTAACTGATGAGCCACTTTCCAGAGGGTTAGTGGTTTTCTCCCAAGGTCTTAGTGTTATAGCAGAAGCATCCATGCCTGAAACCAAGCATTCTTCTCTTTCATTTCTTCCAAATGAGGCATGTGATGCCTCTGAAGGACAGGACACAGCCCTCTTGATGAGGAATGGGAGTGATCCTTTTCTAGTGGAAGCAGATCCAATGTTTGTCCTATTTGTCATCCTCTCTGTGGCTTCAGGTGCTACTGAGGCTGAGTCTGAAACTACTTTGGGACATCTGCTTTCTGACTCGGAACTGGGGTTGAATTTATTTGATGTGTCTTTCCCTATTGGATCTTCCAAATTATTTTCAATTTGGAGTGGAAGTGGCTCATTCCCAAATGAAGAAGCCATTATCTTACTTTCTGACTTCCTGCTATTAGTGAGAAAACTGGATGCTTTTCTTGGCAAGGTACAATAAATTGTGTGGTCAGGAGACTTGGAATCACTTTGATTTACCTCAATGAGGCTACTGCTGCCACTTGTGGGTGTTGATTTACTTTCTGTTTTGCTCAACTTTTCAATATAGGATATATGTCTTATTTTTGCTTTTCCCTTTCCAGCCCTGAAAGGAGGATGTGAATGGCACTTGACATCAATCACTTCATTATTTAGAGGCATACAACTATCATCACTCTTTTCAGTTTCTGAAAGGGTCCAAGTTAACTGATTACTTTGATTCTTGCTATTATTGTCTTCTTTTTCTCTTTCTCTCAGAGATGGATGTTGGCCTGAAAGACTTTCCCTGGAGAGCACTGTAGTAGGAGGAACCACCTGATCACCATGGAAAAAATCACTGGATGGTGGAGAACCTGGCAGCATACCTGATGACAGACCTACAGAATCACATGGCATATTGTGGCCAGTAGTTGACTTGCTACAATTGGTAAAATGAGTTTTGGTACATTGTTCTTCCTTGGTATCTAAAATACCGGACTTTTCTGGAGATTGTGCATTTTGATCACCAGTAGGTTCAGAGGTCCAGGGGTTACTTTCAATAATGCTTGAACTGTCTTCATTACTTACTGTTAATTCCTGGTAACAACCTTGATTTGGGCTAGGAGAAGATGATGGTGCTCTGCATTCCTGAATGAAAGGAAAGGAAGTTGCTGCGCCAAATTTTCGGTTTTCAGTATAACCCTTATCTTTTTTCAGTTCATTGGCTTTATCTCTCTGTGATATATGAAGTTTAGAGTTATCTTTCCTGGAAATGACTTTCGGTGACTTTTTTGAACTTATGGTGGTAGATGCATTAAAAATAAATCTCTTGGTTTGGGCTGAGTCTTGGGAGAGGGGACTTTGCAAATCAGCTAA
The DNA here is from genome assembly GCF_021234165.1 of Pteronotus mesoamericanus. Lineage (NCBI taxonomy): Eukaryota > Metazoa > Chordata > Mammalia > Chiroptera > Mormoopidae > Pteronotus > Pteronotus mesoamericanus. Next base: position 12,931,341 of record NW_026555313.1, read on the forward strand.
CGTGTTAGAGATTACTGTCTCTGAAACAGGTTGGGGCATTTCACTCGTTGCGTTTGTCTGGTCCATCTTATATAGTTGTTTGTCTTTTTCCAAAATAGACTCATTCAAGTCTTTTTCATTATTCACTTCTGTGGCCAAGATACTGGGTTGGCTTTGAGTAAGAGGTGGAGAATCAACTGAACTGCTGCTGGTGACTTCTGTGTAGCTTCTCATTGGAAGAGAGGCAGGCTTAATTTTCTGCCAAGTGACTGTGGTATTCTGAAAGGTGGGACCCTGTTGATTCCCTTTGTCCTCAGGAACATGGGAGAAGGAAGTTGTGAATGAGGATGCTAAAGTCTGAGCAATTCCAAATGAGTAAGGTTCTTGGTTGACATGCACTTCTTTAGGAGAACTTTCCTGTTGACATTCTAACCCACGAGATTTGATGTGATAGCTTGAATCAATCGTGGAGCAAATATTTGGTGTGCCAAAGTGAGTCATCTGGTTCCCATTACCTTGTGACACCTCCATGCTTTCCACTATGGATGTCTGAGAATCAAACTGCGAGGGATGTGGCTCTTCTTGGTCTCTGGAAGTAGTTGTTCTGTAACTAGGAGAAAATGATCCCCAGTGTTGAGAAGAAACAGTATGGCCATGACCAGGTGATGCACTATTTGCTTCACTGGAAATCATTTCAAAGTCCCTGACGGAAGAAGTGAATGGTTTCCTGCTTTGATGAAAGCCAGACCAAGAAGAATGTTCTTCTTGTTGGCCCCAAAAAGAATTATGTCCAAATCTCTGTTCCCTGCTTCGTCCAAAGGTATTGCTAAAGAAAGACCTAGCAAACGGGTTGTCTTGATGGTAAAATGGCATATTCTCTGAGTTCTCAAATGGGTCTGGGTTCACTGCGCAATCCATGGGGGAATTTAAATTTGTACTTTGGTAAACACTCTGTGAACGATAAAATTCATAGCTCCTATTCTGAAAACACCTGGGGTACACGTACTGGTCAGCAGGGTCAACTTCCATCGGTGATGGCGCTCCCAGGAACTCTTCCTGGTTCAGTCTGTCTCCAGACGAATCTGATCTATTCCATATGATGGATGATAAAGGAGTTCTCTTTGGGCTCTGCTGGTGGCTTGGTGGTGTAAATCCATTCTTGTTCTGAGTTGTGGCTGGAAAATGTATGCTTCTTGCTGTGAAATACCGTGTAGCTGGTGAGGCTAATCGCCTGCTGTCAGAACACAGAGAACTACTACCAAAAGTATTCTTTTGCACATAATCTTCTTTTAAGACTCTGGGCTCCCGTGTCCTATACATATCATAAATTGTCCTTATTCTAGAAGAAAAGGTTTTAAAACCTTCTCTAGGGGTTCCTGGTCTTAGGATGTCATAGATAGACATATTAGAAGTTTCATTATAGTGATTTCTGTGCCTTCCTGTGGCATTACCATGTCTGTTCCCACTGGCGTGAAAACGACTGAACTGTGGTCTTGATCCATAGTTGAGAGGTGTTTTTGTATTCGCTGAGCTTTCAGACTGTTCCTGAGCCAGTTTGCTATCCAAATCATCTAAAACTGAAAGGAGAGCATGAGTGACTTTTTCTGTATAACATTTTAAGAAACATAATCATTTATAATTTTATGTTTATCATATCATCATAGATGTGCTGACATTAGTTTTGATTATATTTTTAAGATAGTATGACTTTTACAAAGCTGTAATCAAGTTTCTCTTTCATACTTTTAAAATCAGACTTTTTCAAAGTTAACCTTCCATAATGCCTTAAAGGACATAAAGAACAAAAAGCGACATTTTTTTAAAAACAAAGAACAGATTTTAATTATGGTTTCTCTTAGTACATCTTTTGTGTCACTAGGTAGTTAAACTATTTCCAAATATGTCAGAGGATTGTGAAAGAAATGAGTCTGTAAACAACATGTGATTTCTCAGTTCTACCATTGAGAAAACAGCATTACCACCAGCACCAAATTTATAAACGCACCTGTTTCAATGGATTAGAGCAATACATAAAATTTTAAATTCTATACAAAATTGTTAAATGATATGCTAACAGTAGATTGTTTTTCCTGTAAAAAGTAAGACCCATTAGCACTCCTTTAATAAAGCACTTTCTATGTGTCAGGCACAATTTTAAGCATTTAATTTATTAACCCATTAAATGCTCACATATTCTTGTAAGATTGGTGTTATTACCAGTCTCGTTTTAAAAATGAGGACACTGAGGCACACAGAGATTAAGTGAGTGGCTGAGGTCACACCACAGGTAAATGGATCCAGGCAGTCTGCTTCCTGAGGCCACGCACACAACCATTGTGCCACACCACCTCTGTGCCATAGAAGTTCACTTTTCACTTTAAAAAAATGAAGTATAAAGATGATTTCACTATGAGCTCACAGTGTTACAAGACTGTGAAATTGCCATTGCCAAACAATGCTTATTTTTTTCTCGGTTGCAAGGTGGGAGAATGGTATCCAAGTTAGGCCCAGTGAAGGGAAAGTAAGGCATATCAGTGTCTAAATGAATGTAAGTGGGTTGTACTTGTGACATGTCAATTATGTCAGGACAGGTGCTGATGGGGTTTTGACATCTGTTCTGGATTATCCCTACCCTATATTATTTGTAAGTTGATACTGTTAAATTTGAAGAGCCAGCAGAAGAACTAATCTTGATCATTAAGGATCTGTAACCAAGGAATTCTTCAGGAAATCATCCTGTCAATGCTTTAAAAATAAAAAAAATTATCTCGTCTCTGAAATAATTTATCCCACGTATCCACAAATAAAATAATCAAGCAATGCCAACTCTAAGGTGGAGCAAAAACAAAAAACAAACAAAAGAACTATGTAATGAGTAATATCTGCCTTTAAAACTAATTATAATAAAATCTCTTTGATTTTTGTTCTCCCTTTCAAGCTGTTCAGTGTTTCTTTCCTGAAATAAAGTCTTTTGCTGACTACAAAAGCAATATGTGGTTACAACAGAACACACAGGAAAGTTAATATAATAATAACAACATTATTATTATTGTCCATTGTATGTCGTGCTTTTGGAATCCATCCCTTTATTACTATCTATTGTACAAGGCTAATTGTTTAGCAACAATTAGATTTCATCACAGTGCATTTAGGTAGTCAGTGATAATAAAAGTTTATTAAGAACAGTAGACTTTATTGAGGGTCGGAGGTGGGGGTGGGTGGGGCAGGGGAAAGTGGTGGTGGGAAAATGAAGACAACTGTACTTGAACAATTAAAAAATAAATTTTTTAAAAAAGGAAGTCACAAAATAGTCATGGGGATGTAAAGTATAGCATAGTTGGAATCTCATCAATAACACTGTAATAATTACGTATGGTGTCAGGTGGGTATTAGAATTATCGAGGGGATCACTTTGTAAATTATATCATTATCTAACTTCTATGCTGTACAACTGAAAGTAATATAAAATAATATTGAATGTCAACTATAATTGAAACATAAAATTAAAAAAAGAAAAAGAACAGTAGACTTTATAGATATATTCTGTAAAGGTGCATTTGTTTTTCACCTGAGATTAAATATTAACCATTATTACCATTCCCTAGATTTATTAGCCTTGGTCTGAGCATATTTGTTTAGATTATATTTAAATATAAGATTCTTTAATATTTGTGTTAATAGCATATAACAGCATCCTCTTTAGATAAGATAAACAAGAAGACTTCAAAAGTAAAGTACAGAATTTGATATGTTTTGAACATTTCCATACAAACTGTAATTATTATTTGCTTTAGTACTAGGGGAGCCTTACCTCGGAAAAACTCACTCTCCAGTGCAGAAGCATCCCACGGGGGCACGCTGCTTCCCTCCCTCATGCCTGCTGACTTGGGAACAAATGCACTCTCCAATGGTTGATTTTCCAGAGGCGAATTATATAATTTTGCCGGCTAATTTTAAAATAAAAAATGCAATATTATTTCTGGACATTCTGTAGCTAGAATTCTCACATGTTCCCACAAAAAACGCCTGCAGTTTAAAAGCACTAGTCTAAGGACTGCAATCAATTTTCTAAACACTTTTTCCTAATTTTTAATACTTTGTTTCTGTCATTTTCAAGTAATCACAAACGTCTTCATACCTACATTACTTTTTTTTTTACTATGAATCTTCAGGCAACATATTGTGTATTTCTCTGCCACAGATTCCTACGAACTTTAACAGCACTACACAAATCTTATGGAGATTCCTGGAAAACAGGAAAGAAATTGATCTCTCTTAAGTTGGGAGTGTTGTCTCCATGGCCCTAATCGTATGAATTTTAGATTTCTTAAAACTCTTCTTAGTCTATCAAGATCTGGTTAGCTGAAGCTTGTAGTGGACCTTAAGGTTTGTGAACTTGATGGATTTGGGGGAAAAATGTGTTTCCATCCACAGAGTACGCACAGAATGGTAGAACATACCAGACAGCTATAAGGTGCTGATTAGTAGTTTTGAAAGAAAGGTGCTGAAAAATATGACCGTATAAATTGTTTTCAAAAATCAGTGCTAGTTTTACAGGATCTAGGAGAATGATGGAGAGTTAAGGTTGTTTTCTTTGCTAACAAATGTTTATTTTGATTTCATTAATCCATCGCTGCCCTACTTTCAAGTTTTAATTTGTCCTCATAACCTTGGGGGAATTATCCACTCCCACACCTTCACTTTCTTTTGCCAAAACTCCATTTGCATTTCCTCTGTCAAACTGGCTCTGTCACTTCTGACTCCACCTGAGCTAATCCTGCACCTATCCCTGAACCAGGCTGGCAGCCACTTCCCGTTCTAGTGTCTTTGTTTTTTAGTTCACTTGGCTACCAAGTCTTTGCCTACTGAATTCCTTTCTTTCCCAAGTTTTCCCTCTCCATTTGATGTTCACCATTATGTTTCATCTCACCCTGAATACCTAAAACTGAATCTCTAATCTTTTCACAATTCCAGCTTTTCTCTTTCTCCAGCCCACGTCTGTCCAGTTCTAAACTTCAGGTTCTCTTAATCCCTACATTCCTCACAACTTAGTATTTTCACCCCCACCTGTTTTCTTTCTCAAAATCTAGGTCAGTCATTTCTGATAGAAGCCCTGCCCAAATTTCATTAACTTGTGGCTTTCAGTTCAATGGGCAAGCTGTAAATGAATGTACACAAAGGAGATTTATTAGTAAGAAAAAAAAATCCAATGATAATTTGTTGGTCATTGGGTATAATTTAACATACTACTATAAAATTCAGAAATAAACAAATGTTAGAAGCAAAACATAACTACAGTGAGATACCAACTGTAGGCAATAAAATCTGAAACTAATCACTTGAGAAATCAGATTATTTACAGGCAATTTCTTTTCTTTCTAAAATACATCAATATTATTCTCTTTTGTGCCCTTCCTACTGCCTCTCCAAGTCTTTATTTGTGCTAATAATAATTAGCCATACATCTTATACATCTATTCTTCCCAAATCTGCAGTGTTGCTAGTTGGTACAGACTAGATACATCTGGTTAAGAGAACAGCAAGCACTGTGTTCTCTCCACCATTTTAACACCCAAACTTCAAATTTCCTCTCTATAGACCAGAGTACATTCTTTTGGCTCCCTGGATCACAACCCTTTATAATAAAAATATATACTGAAATAAAAAAACACGGGACCAGAGGGCTCAGGTGAAGAGATGCACCTCTTCAAGCTGGGAAGGATGACTACCATCAGGAGGCCCCAGATATAACCTCCTGTGGTGAGACTCCTGCCAGACCCTCTACTTCTAGACCACCCCCAGTCACCCAACATGTGGAGAATGCTTCCAACACACAGAGATCAAAATTATATGACTAAGAGAAAATATGGAGAATTTGTTTACACTCAACTTGAATGCTGCCAGAACTTTTTTCCAAGGATAAAATTGTAAAAAGTAATTGCTAGTCAGTGGTAGGTATCAGCCAAAGAGAAGATTGAACAGCATCACTGCCCTACAGACTCCGTTTATTTAAGCTCTATGTGAGAGATTATTGTTAGTAGTAGCAGCAGCAATTACGCATTAATTATTCTAGGCAATGTGCTTAGGGCTTCATATGGATTACTTTATTTCATTATTTTAACAACCCTATGAGGTTGGACTATTGTTATTCCCACTTTGAGAAACCTGTGTTTGAGGAAAGTGAGGTTTCAAGCGGTCCGGTCACCTACCTCAGGTCGTGCTGGGGGAGGGAAAGGTTCACTTCCATCTGTTGGATTGCAGAGCTACACCATACTACACCACCTCTCTCTACTTTTTGTTTGTTTGTTTGTTTGTTAGTTGATCAATGTACTATTTACCAGCAGTAGGCATCCTCTGAGGCCACACACAGGTCTTAGAGCTGCTGAAAAGCACCTGAAATTTCCTGATGCCTCGAGTGGAGTTAAGTCCCCCAGGGCCCACAGCACACAAATCCTCAGTCCAGGCTCGGTTTGGACTCAGAATCCCCCTCAGAACAATGTCCCACGCCGTCAGGCAGCTATCAAAAAATGAAATGTATTTCCCATTCCTGGCCTAGAGGATGAGGCTCAAACACCTCTGTGCAGGAGATTCGTGTCAAAATAATTTTCCAGCCTTTCATTTAAGCCTTTCCTCCCTGAGTTTCTTCAAGTGTCCTGTGCTCTGAGCTCACCACACACAGTTCTCTAAAATGCTATGTACTTTTTCTAGACCTCCATGTCTCTGTTCCTGATCTTTTCTCTTTCTCCTCTTCTCTTGGAAAGTATCAACTGACCCTTCAGAGTCCAGTTCATATATCATGGTCTCTGTGAGCCCTTCTCCAGTTCTTCAGGAAGAATAATTACAATGGTATATTTACATATACTATGCACTGCTGGTGTGATACCTGTTATGTCATATGAGAGTTGTTTACATTCTTTGCACTTTTACTTTACTACTAGATTTTCCCCCTTCCTCCCTACTACACATTTCAGTCTTCACCTTGATCTAAAAAAACAGGGATTTGAAAACAAATGCGTTAGGACCCTGGAAGTGGCCCAACCTCTAAAATAGCTAAGAAAGCACATTATTCCCCTCTCTGTCCTGGGCACCCAGCGTAGTGTTGGCATGTAGGAGATTGACTAATATTTACTGAATTGAATTCTAAGATACAAAACTATTTTTCACTTCTAAGTTTCTCTAACACAGTTTTGTACACTCATTTGGTACCAACTATTTTATATTTGATAATATTACTCATTTATTCAGTTTTCAATATACCTTCAAAATATCCTATCTCATTTGATCCTTAGAATAAATTTATGAATTAGGTGAGGATCATCATTCCCATTTTGCAGCTAAAAAAAGCTAAGTCTTAGGTAAGTGTTATCAAAAATAAATGGTAGCAATGACTACTCACTCTCATAAGATCTGATCCCTAAACCTCTTCTTTCCACTATGTTGCTTTTTACTGTTGTTTTACTAATGTATGTATCTTCAATTGGATGGTAAATTTTCCGAAGACAGGAACGTTGCTTTAAACCTTCCTTGCCCACCATGCACATAGTTTTGGATTGATACACAATATACCAAGGTAGAAAATTACATGTATAAAATTTCTAGCAAAGATTATCACAGAAATTTAGACATTGAATATTTACAATATCAGGACTCAGAAAAGCATGTCTGAGTTGGGAAAGTATGATGGTTAAACACGAGAGTTCTGCAGAGGTCCAGATCCTGCTTCTGCCCCTTAATAGCTGCATAACTTTGGGCAAGTTATTTAACCTTTCTGTACCTTAGTTTCTTTTTTGGTAAAATGAAAAAAAAAATTACAATAACAGCAACAACAAAACCCTCCATCTCGTATGATTAAATGACTTAATAATGGTAAAACACTTTAGAATGGTGTTCAGCCCGTAGTAAGTCCTTGTTAGTCATTGCTCTTTTTCTGTGGTTCAGGAGGGTTTCCAGAGGACCCCTGATGATGGTGCAGTCTGATGAGCTAGAAAAATGTCCCACAGAGTTAGAGGCCAGAGTCTCAAAATGTTGGCTTTCAGGATCTCAGTTACAGTCTCAAACATGGTACCTAAAATAGGCTGAGCAAAATGAGGCCTTTTAACCAACGTCAATTCACTCAACTGACACTGTTTGCAATTTTGACACTACGAGACAAATGACCTTGCCACAAAGGGTAACCTCAGACTCTGAGAACTTCCTGGGGCAGCCAAACCTGCAGAACAGCTGTTGGAGCAGAAGCCTAAGCTCACTGATGTTATCAAATGCCTTGCTAAAGTCAACAAAGTAATTTTTCAAGGTGTTCCCGAACTTGTTCTCTGTCTGCTTTCCTGCAAAGGTCAAATTCACCAATGTACTTTGTGGCTTAAAACCACTCACTCATTTCTTCTTTCAATATATGAGTGCTCAGGTTGTGCCAGGTAGTACGGATACATAGGTGGCACAGTCCTGGGCTCAAAGAGCCCACACTGGCCCAGTGTGGTAAGTACATTGGGGGAGTGTTTCTAGGGGTCCAGAGCTGCCACGCCACCTAACAGTAGGGCCCACCGAAATTTGTTCAGAGATGAGGAGTGTTCAAGCAGCCCAGGCCATATGTTTTGTTTCTATTCTCACTGATGGTGAACACTTTAACCTAGGATTCCTCACTTGTATGGAGATGGCTCTCAATTGGCTCCTTAAGGAATATTTGGCGATTTCTGGAGCTATTTTTGGTTCGCAGGCCAGCGCTCAATCTGCTGAGCCACACCAGCCAGGGTGTTACTGGAGATATTTTTAATTGTCACAGTTGAGTGAAGAACTGCTGACATCTAATAGGTAAGAGGCCAGAGATGCCACTAAACTTCCTGTAATACCCAGGACAGCCTTACAACAGAGAATCATTCAACCCCAAAAAGGCAATAGTACTGAGGTTGAGAGAAACACTTAGCTACCTGTCTCTAAGTTTCTCTCTGTGTTTTCTCAAATCCTTTCTTTCTTTTAAACAAAAGCAAATACTTAAATGGCAGCTTTCTCTCTTTTGAGGGGAAGGTAACCTGAGAATACAGTACACTATCCTATAAAATGTGCCATTCCTGCCAGACTGCCAACCAAGTTTGGGAAGTTTCTTATCTTAAACCTTAGCAAGAAGCCCGGTTGCATCAACTTCCAGCTTTCTGCAGGCTTCAGGGGATAGGGCTTCCATTAATAAGTAATGGAAATCTATGTATCATACAAAATCTTTGTTTTAGATAGTAGTTTCATTATTTTCTCCCTCCTACTTTTCATAAGTTATTAACTGGAATCAACACTCACTGGCTCGAGTTGCATCCCAGCTCATACCTTTTAAATTGACAGGCTAAGAGCAGCAATCATGAGTGCCGAAGAAAGACATTTAGTATTCTTCAGACTGGATTTTCAAATCCCAAGAATTCCAAATTAGCTCTACTGTTTTACAACTTCCAGGCATTTTTATTTCTTTTTACATTCCTCATTGGCCTCAGATGCCATGGCTCTCACATGGTAGAGGCCAGTGATCTCTGAGCACTTCTCCAAGGAAAAGTGAGAGGGCAGAAGCGTCTAGAACGGGGGCCCTGTCCTCTTGGAGAGCTCTATGTGTCCACTGCAGTCCACTGCTCAGTTAAAGGAGAGGCTGCAGGCAGTGAGCCACTGGGGCTCATAGGCAACCAGGGCTTTGGGGCTGGTGCAGCTGTAGGCATACGCACTAACTTCTGGCTGTGGAGATAAAGAGATCCAGATTTTCTAATCCTGACTCGACCATTGACCAGTAACCTTCTTGAGCATGCTCTTTAAATTCTCTAACCTCGGTTTCTTCATCTTTAAAATGGGGACAATAATAGTACTTCACAGATTTCCTCTGAGTATTAAATGCAATTATCTATGTCAAGTGGCACTTGGTGCTGGTGTCATGGTTGGGGCTCAAGCACATAGGAGAGAGATAGGGTTCAGTGTCATCAGAGACGAGGAAAGAGGCAGCATTACTCTGAAGGAGAAAGGGGGCTCTATGTTTAAAGGATCTCTGTTTTGTTTTGTTTTTAAGCTTATCTTCTTTATTTATTAAACTTTTAAATCATGTGTATTCTATTATAGTTGTCCCAATTTCTCCCCCTTTGCCCTCCTCCACCCATCCCACGCCCACTCCCTGCTCCCACAGTCAATTCCCACTCTGTTGTCCATGTCCATGGGTCATTCATACATGCTTTGTGTCTAGTCCCTTCCCCTTCTTTCCACCATTGTCCTCTTTCCCCATCCCCCTGGTCACTTTCAGTCTGCTCCATGTTTCCTTGCCTGTGGTTTATTTTGTTGGTTAGTTCATTAGATCTCTGTTTATATGCATTTCTCACCATAATTCTACCCCATGCTTTTTGCAAAAAACAAAAAAATAACCAAAGAGAGAGAAGAGGAGTGAGAGGAAGAAAGGTAGGTATGAGTATTAAGACCACAGCGAACTGAAGAATACCTCTTCTCCTGCACTCTTACGTCTCTTCCATAATTCTCATTCTTTCATCTCCAAACCACATGAGCTACACAGAAAGGCATAGGCATGCATAGATCAAAAGTTAAGACAATGAATAAACAGAAAACTTACACCTTCTCGATTTTGTAAGCATGTGAACACAGAGAATATATTTAAGTCTAAGCCCTTGGTGGAAAGTTATATTGGGTCAGTACCCTCTTGTGAACTCATTCCTGCCGAGTGCATCTCCCCTGTCAGTGGCTTCCACTTTGAATACAAATGATGATCTTACCCAGAAAAGATCCAGCTCAGACCCACATTGGCTTGGAAAAGTGGCGGTGATGCCTCTTGCCTCTTCCTCTGTCCAGCGTTTTAGTGCTGTACAGAGCGACGCATGGAAAAATGTTAGAGATGCCACTGATGGCATGAGGGGACTCACAGTGGCCTCACTCCTTCCTGATAGAGCCTGCTTGCTGTTTGAGCATTTCAGTACCAGAGCCAACTGGAAACCAACCATGAAGGGAAAACTTTGAATTCTCTAGAAGAAATCTAAGTTTCTTCAGTAAATTTAAAGCTGAGCCAAAGAGAAACATATTTAAGTAGGGAGGCGACCAGGGATTACATCACTTACGAATTCCTTAGCATAAGCTTTAGTTTCCAGTCACTTACCACAGCAGTTCCCCTCACAGACACGGCAGGTCCTGCATGCCTGTCACATCTGTGGAGAGAATTTGAAATAATTTCTTTGAAGAAGTGCCTAACTTTTACCAGGAGAAAAATAAACAGGCATCTGCCATTTTACCTTGATATCTTGAGAAGATACACATGTATGGGAAGACATTTCTCGGTTAGTGCAGTGTTGATAAAAAATCTCAGAAACCTTTCCTAGGATTGCTTACAATGTTTTTACATCTTTGTCCCTTGGGTAGCCAAGAAGAAATTACATATTTGTGGGTCCGTATCTGAACACAGCATGAGATAGAATAGCAAAATGGTTGCATTTGCTGAGTTATTATTGAGTGCAGGCAGTGTTCTTACACTCTGTGCTCGGTTAACTCACTTAAATACATCATTCTCAGGACGTGGATACTGTATCTGCTGCCATCTCACAGACCAGGGGAGAGAGGTACAGAGAAGTTAGAAGGTACAGCCCAAGCTCTCTATCAACGATTTTCAACCTTTTCCATCTCATGGCACACATAAACTAATTACTAAGATTCTGCAGCACACCAAAAATATATTTTTTGCTGAGATGACCAAAAAAATAGGTACTTTGATTCATTCTTACCAGACAGCTATTGTTGTGTTGGCTATTGTCATTTTTTTTTATTTGACAATTTAAAGGAAAAGAGGTCAGTGTCTCTGACTTTAAAATAATCAGGTATTGCATGTTTTAAAAATTCTTGTGGCATACCAGTTGCTCTACACTTTTGCCAGAGTGATCAGTATAAATTGAATCATGCCACTTCCCTGATTAATATTTTAATGATTCCCATTTACACTCAGGTGAAAGTTCAAATTCTTCTCTGTGTTTAGAAGACCCTATATTATCTCGTCCCTGAATACTTTCCAGCCTCATTATCCCACCTCCCTTTCTCTCTTTTGCCATAGGAAATTCGCCACACTCCGGAACCTATGCACTCATTGTTCCTTCACTTGAAACAGTTTTCTACCAATTGTTTGCCTGGATAACTATCTCATCCTTGAAGAATCATTATAAATGTCGTTTTCCCTGGGAGACCTGCCCAGACTCTTAGATACCTAGACTTAGATTCTTAGTCTAAGATATATCCCCTCGAGCGGGCTCCCACAACACACAGAACTTTCTCTTCTTAGCACGAATCTGCTTCCCTATTTCCTTTTTGTTGTCCTCACAGGGTTAAGGCCTGTGAAGCCAAGGGCTGTCGTTTTGTTCTATAGTGCTGCACATGGAATTCCTCGGAGAGTATTTGTTGAAGAAATGAGCAAATGTGTTCATTTTTCTTCTCATTTCATCTGCTCCTTCTCCGATATTCTTCACCATCATCCATCTAGCTTCCTGAGAGTGGAGAGTTCCCCTCCTCTCCTCTTCTTTCTGCATTCACTGCATCCAATTACTGGGTTCTCATGATTCTACATTCTGAACCATGCACAAATCTGTCCACTTTTGCCCTCCTCGTTGCCACAACCTTAGTTTAAGCCACTACCATCTCCACAGGTCTTTTACCGGTCTCTCTGACTTGAATTTTGCCCCTTGAATCTGTTCTTTGAGCTACAGCTAGAGCAGTTTCTCAGCCTGGGCACGACCGGCATTTCCTGGGTGCAGTGGTCTGTTGCATGCGTTGTAGGATGCCCAGCAACCGCTCTGAACCTTACCCACTCCATGCTAATAGCACTTCCCTTCAGTTGTGAAAACCAGTATCATCTTCAGATGTTGCCAAATGTCTTTTGGGGGCAAAGTTGCCCCTAGTTGAGAATCACAGAACTAAGGTGATATTTCTAAAATGAACATGATTATGTCACTTCTCTGTTTAAAAACTATCAATGGAAAAAAATACATACATGTGCACATGCACACATGCATGAAGTACACTAAAATGTTAGTGTTCATCCAGTGAATTGTGATTTTTATCTAATATGTATGCATATATACATAAATGAAAGAAACCTATATTATATATAATAATAAGAAAAGGAATGGTATCATTCAAAAAAGTGACCCATGGCTCCCTGCTGTCTGCAGGGTCAGTCAGCTCCAAGCTCCTTGGCACTGCCTGGGAAAGGTCCCTGTGCTCTTGACTCTGCCATCCTCTCCCACCCCATCTCTTATCAGTCTCACCGTACACTAGGTCACTGAACCTCCGTGACGTAGATGATTGCCTTTTCTAGTCTCTGTATTTTTGCTGTGTCATTCTTTCTGCCTGGTGCAACATGCCAACTCCTAATTGCTTAGCTTAGTTCTATGTGTCTTTCAAAGGTTGGTGCTCTTCTTCCAGGAAGCCTTCTGGATCCTCCCTCCAGTCTGAGTTAGGCGCTTCTCCTCTATGTTCTCATGGCAGAAATACCACGCATCCACCACAGCACTCGCCATGTTATACTGTAATCATCAGTGCACCTGGCTGTCACCCAGGCTGCAGCAAGGCAGGATGGTATCCCTGTGTGGATTTAATTTATTTTTTAAGGGTTTTACTTATTTATTTTTAGAGAGAGGGGAAGGGAGGGAGAAAGAGAGGCAAAGAAGCATCGATGTGTGAGAGAATCATTGATTGGTCACCTCTCGCATGCCTTCAGCTGGGGACCTGGTCTGAAACCCAGGCACGTGCCCTGACTGGGAATCAAATCAGCAATCTTTTGGTTCGCAGGCCAGCGCTCCATCTGCTGAGCCGCCCCAGCCAGGGCCCCTGTGTGAGTTTTAAAGGGCATCTCTTCCTCAAGATCCTTACTGTCACTTGCCAGAAATCTCCATAATAAATATATAAATCCACAAGGATTGTGATGGGAGAGGCACTTCCTGGAGACCTGCGGGGTACCTCCTGCCCAACTCATTGCAGTGATCCGGTGTCCCCTGCTATATTATAAAGTCCTCCAGGCAGGAATTAGCTTTATTATCATGATTTTATCTCTAACACTAAATATAGTACCTGATCCAAAGTAAGGCTTTGATAAAAGCTTGATAAATGAATGAAAGAGAAACTTTCACCTGAGCTACTGGCACCCGTGCCAGGAACTCTGACAGCTTGTAGTGCAGAGGGAATAAGAAGCTATGTTGTAGCAGTTTCCGAACCTGAATGAACTTCTATATATTCTAGAGAATTAAAAATAAACAAACGTCCCTGTGCCCTACCTCAAACCTTCTGAATCAGAATCTGAAGGTTGGGGCCTGATTACGTGCCATTATTTTTAAATGGCTGATGAGGTTATAATATTGAGCAGCCAGATCAACTGGGAACTGCTGGCCGCCCAGGATGAAATTGAAAGCCGTTCCCCTTGTCTTGCTTCTCCCTCCTGTCACCACAACTCTGCTGTTTATCTGTGGACACCACACCTTGTGTAGAGGATTTTCAAAGAAGGATCTTGCTTACTCTGACTTCTTCAACCTAGGTGTCTTAGGTGTTTTTCTGTTCCAATGCAAGCAAAGGCACTCAACTAGGAAAGGGGAAGACAGCACAGGAGGACATTTATTGTGCATGAGAAAGAAAATAACCACCAACAAGAATCTAGGAAAATAATCATCTGCCTTTTTAATTTTCCAAAATAGTGTTTGAACTTTGTGCTAATGTAAACCGAAGTGGCAGCTGGACTGCCTAAGTTGTGTACATCCCATAGATGAGGCCAATTCGGGGATGTCTGAAGAGCAGCTAGTGGATCCACCAAAGCTCTTTTTATCTCAAGGGGGGAAAAAATGATCCTAAAGGAACAGAGTAGTCAGCACGCATACACCGACTCCAGCAGTTATCACTCTTTAATCCCACCTACAGGGAACTTACTATATGCTAAGCACTGTGATGGTCCCCAAAGGAAAGAAGTGATCTTAGATTTAATTGTACATGTTGCTCTTGAGCCTATGAACTAGTTCCCTTGTATTTGCACTTTGCTTAGTCCTCGGGATTACAACAGAGGAAAGAGTAGGGAGCCACATCCCTAAAATTGTCATAATGAACTGGTGGCACATGGCTGCACAGCTTTGAAAATGTGTGTGTGGACAGGAGGGTGTGGCCCTCCTGAAGGAGCAACTTTACGGTGGAGTGTGCTGGGCATGAAACTGGGCAGCACGCATGTCACCTGTCGTGGGGGGGCGGGCATCACTGTAATGAACTGGGGTCTGCGATAAGAAAAGAACAAGTGTAGAGACCACTGGGCAACCAGGAAAACTGCATTTGTAAGCTCATGACATACACTGTCAGTTACTTGCTGAACTATGTGGAAGGAATCTGTGGGGAAATGGAGTTACTGAAATTGGTGGTGGGGGATGAGCACTGTGTGTCACAGGCGCTAGATTCCCCATAGCAAGGCCTGAGGAAGTACGACTTACAGAGAAATGTTGGGGGAGAGGTACGTGTAAAACCTGTGTACTTTTCTTAAATTTACCGGCTGGCAGTAAGTAAATTAAAACACAAATGGAAACTTTTTTCTTCTTACTGGGGTTGGGGGTCACACACAGTAGAGTACAGCCATTTATAAATAAGCTTAAAGTAATAATGGGATAGTACGGGTACTGCATACATTTGGGAGGAGGAACTAGTCATATTCAAAGCAGAAATGACAGAACTTTTTGTTCTTAATTCATGAGGCCACTATGCTCCCATGACTTTTTATCCACTGATAATAGGAAATCAAAGCTTTACCATGCCATATATTTTTATTCGCTGGGTCTTTCTAAAATGCAAGTGTATTTGGTGAAATGATGGAAGTCCATTTTTTTCCCCCCTGGGGATAGTTGCCCATTATCCAGTGTCATTTCTCAGCTGAGCCACAGCTTAAAAGAAAAAAAGAAAATTGTCTGATACTCAGTCTTTTAGGGTTGAACAGAAGGCTGGCTGCGCTTTGCCTAGAGACGTTGGATATCTTTCTGTGATTTGTAAAAAATCCTATAAACTGCCTTGCTGACTTGTTCTCCAGAGCAACGAGGTCAAACCGTGATGACTTCAGCGAGTGGAAACCTGGCGGAGGATGACGGCACATCCCCCCGGGCCTGCTGTCAGCTCCTCCAGCGAGTTCACTGGCGCACTGGCGAGGAGGAGCTCCTGAATCAGAGTCTGTATTTTAAGGTGGATTTTGTAATGTGAAAGATCAGAACTGCCAAAGACAGTTTGGTTCTACTCAAGAGTAAAGAGACCATTGGAATTTATTGGTAGAAATATATTCCTATCATAGTATAACACTTCCTTAACCATACATATTCAGGATTTATATCCAAATATTTAGGTCAAACTGATATTTAAAAATAAAAAGGACATACTTTTACATTTTACCTCCTGAAACCTCTTAGGAGCAACATACGGTGCCTTCATGATATTTGCATCAGCATAACTAATAAATACATATTCCCAGTTATATTTTGAAAGTACAATATATTTAAAGATGACAAATTCTGAAAACTGCTAAGCACACATATACACCTAAACTGATAAAATTTGTTTAATTTCTGCATGCTGTGCTAAATGCCTCAGTTCATCTGGTTGAAAGAGAGCTAGAAATCACTTTGGTATATAAGAAGGATGGCTGTTAAACAGAGTTTTGCAAGAGCTTAAATTTTTTTTTTCAGTTTGCTCCATAACTAAGACACATGTGACCCAGAATGACGATTATAGATCTTTTATCTCTTTTGATCCACTTTTGCAGGAACTTGTAATATGAGCTTGGAAATAACTTGTCAATAGAGTTAACAGATTTTTCAACCTTTCCTAGTTTACTAATGTTAGATTGTTTGGTGATATAAAAACCCTGCCTTAAAGAAAATCACTTAAAATACAAATTACATCATGAGTACCAGCTACACCACACATCAAAATTATTTCTTTTCCCCTTAAAACACATTTTAGCTACAAAGAAAATACCCCCCACTTTCCATTTCCCAAACGAGAAAATTAATAATGTTTCAAACATTTTACAAAAACCCTACTCACCTATTTGCAGAGTATTTGCTTCTAAGTGACTCTAGTAGAGACAGTCACATAAATCTACATTTTGTTCATTATTTCATCAAAGACAAAAGAGCCTCTGGTGAAAGCGAGAAGCCAAAATCCTTCCGTCCACCTGGGAGCGGAGGAGAGAACTGTTTTTTAAGTCCAGGAGCTTCATCACATACCCCAGCAGCTGCTTGCTGCCTATTGCTTTTCAACAAGAGTGACCTCTAACACCTTTTATTGAAGCACTGCAATGCACTCTTAATGGTCTGACGGCAAACACGGAACAGAGCACATGCCAAGCCAACACCTCAAGAGGGTGGGAAGCTTTTCAACCAGGAAGGCATGCAGAAAATATTTAGCAGTCAGCTCAACTAAACGGAAGCAAAGCTTTTCTTGTTTTTCACAAAACAATCCAGCAACATAACGAGTCGCTTGTTTTTCACAAAACAATCCAGCAATGTAATGAGTTGAGGCGAACTGATTTATACAGACCTAAACAAGGAACCATCTGGAACTATGCCTCCATTGCTCCAAAAGATTCTCCTCCTTTATCTTACGTTTAAATTCTAGGCAACGACATCAGAATGGTCCCTATTTATCTCTAGTCTCTTTGGTCATCTCAGTTTTGCTCACTTAGTACCCGATCCTTCCTTGTGACCACAGATACACATAACTCCCTAAGGAAGAAGTACTTTTCATTTAAATATCTCTGCCTGACCAAGGCATAGACGAGGCATTCGGAGCAGTGGAAAAATTGTCAGTAATTATTACCTGGGACCTGTGCAGCAGGTTAGAGATGGATTTCAAGTGAGCCAGGTTTCATGGTTTCACAAGGACTTTGTCCCTCTGCAAGAAAAGTCCTGTTTCCTTGGTCAGGATCTGGATTTAAGTTCTATGAATAATCATTAAACATTCTGAACAGAAAGACTGCTGGCCTCTGGGATCAGGTAACCAATGAGCTATCACGTGATCCGAATTTGACTCACCCTTTCGGTTCCAGTCGCTGAGGCTTTAAAGTCTCGTTCCTGGGTTTTCCGAATGAGAACAGGGAAGCAAATGATGATCTGAAACCGAGCCGAGAAGGAACGGGTGTTGGGTTTCTTTGAGCAGGTATATTTTTAGATCGTGATGTTTGTAATTCCATAGGATCTAAAAGAAAATTGTAAAAGTTCTGTATCGTGAAATATTTCCAGGAAAATAAATCTCAGGGAACTAAGGCTTCCTTCTCACTCCCCCCCTCCCTGTACCCGGATGAAGTCTAGCGCCGAAGCAGACACCTCCGCGTAAGACCTCAGCAACAAGGCGAGTCCTCGGCCTCTGACGGTTCGGTGAGAATCCTCACAAAGACCAGAGGGAGTCTTGGAATAGCACGGTGGACTGCACTTCCGTGGAACCCTCCCTACCCCTGCTGTGTGAGTTCTGTTCGACGCAGGTGAGGTGAGGGACCTCATTCAGTCCTTGCGTTGCTCTTCCTCACCGTCCTTCAGAAATTTTTATGTATTTTAAAACACAGTGATAGATACGATGCAACTTTCATATCAAGGAGAGTAAATGAAAAGGAAACAAGCCTTTTATAGTGCTTCTTATTCCTGTGAAAAATCTATCGCTATGTATCTATATTTACTACATATATGGTTTACATGTATATATGCATGTAATATAAATATGTATACATAGTATATAGTTTTATATATGAGTGTTAAAAATTCTAAGGCAACAGCAACATGTACAAAGTCCATAATACTGTAATACTTTGGGACATGCCAAGTTTATAAATACTAGAGCAATTAAAGGGAAAGGGAAAGTCACCAGAGCGTATATGGATTAACCTAAATATCTGAAATATGAGTTTTTAGGTAGATTTGTTTATTATGGGAGTTGCAAAATAATGTCAGTATGTGAGTTTAGAAATATTATTACATGTTTCTTGATGTTACTAATGTTAGTAACATATAAGCAAAAGCAGCCAATGTGGCTATCAGTAGAAATATACTTTATACTGTTACAGTATTTTACAATTTCTAATGAACTTTGTTATTCTCATTATAGTCCTGTGAAAGGTTTTATTTTCCTCATTTACAGGTAACAAAAATAAGTGGTTGGTGAAGGTAAGCCACATGCTGGTAGTGCAAAGGAGGCATTTATTGGAGCTCACATGGTTTAAGTTTCCAGAGTCCCAGAAGGGTGGCCGCTCCTCTCCCTTCTGGTTCTTTTTCCCTTCCCCACTCCTCCTCCACCTGCCCCTCCTGCACCATCACCACACTTATTTAAATACTTACTGTGTTCCAGCTCAGTACTTTATACATATAATTTTATTTAATTCTCACAACCATTCTTTGAGGTAAGGATTATCATACCCATTTCAAGGTGAAATAGTGAGACTTGTAGAGAGTAAGTAACTTGAATAGTCACATGGATTCTAATGGAATGGACAGAGTGGAGATTTGAATCTAGGACATTTAAAAATATTGATATTTGTGTTCTTAACCACTATACCATCTTGCCTGATTTTTAAAACATACACCCTAGACATCATAGTACATTTTCAGTTCACTCTTTTTACTGTGTGTACCATATTATTGAAAAATAGTCCTAAACATAGATTGGTTAAATTGGAGAGCCACTGAAGCATTATCCACAATACTGTCCCATAAGAAAAAAAATAGATGTAAATTTTTTCTCACCATTTTCTGCCATCCCCTTCCTTAGCCTGTATGTAAGGGGTTGTTTTAACATTTGGCTAACATCTGTTTCATTGCAAAACTTTTTTCTTTGAATTTCTTCAAACCATTCACCAGTCACTCCATGAAGCCATCTGATATCCCTCTTTGTCTTCTGGAGTTTGCTGAAATAAAGAAAAATATCAATTACCCTTTAAATTCTTCACATCAAGTGTAAACTCATGAGACAGGCTATACTTTACCTAATGGAGAAACTCCGTAAACTACAAGTCTGGGAGAAAAAATTGTTCCTAGTCAGTTTTTCTTTTTCACTACTGTGTACATATATTAGCTGTATGTTTTCAAATACAGTAACAATCTAAAATTTTTTTTAGTATTTAAAATAATTAAATCTGTGAGGACAATCTGAGTTGAACATTGTGCAAACAATGACCTAATCGTGCAATTGAATAATAAAGGTATTAATGACATGTTAAAACTAGAATATTCTAGTTCTGATTACACATCCATTTATTCATACATGTTTATTGAGCAATACCCATGTACCAGTCTTTGCATAGGCAATGGGGATTTAACAACAAATAAAGCATATAGGGTCTTCCTATGTGTTTTGGCCCATACAGCGGCCAAAGAAAAAAGCTTATATGCAGAAAAGAAATTGTTGAATGTAGTGGTCCTAGACAAGGGAATTCTTTAAACAAAAAACACACAAAAGCCTTTGACTAAGCATAGAACTAATACTCAGGCAGTAAGAAACAGTGTAATTTGAGATAGAAAAGGAAACCTGAGCATAAGTGTGTCTGGTACCCACTTTCAGGATACCAGAACTGAAATTCTACACTCCTTTCTTTTTCCCTATAGTGTCCTGCTTAGTCCTCTTTTAAATGAAAAGATGGCTGTAAGTCCTTAATTAAAGCATTGGTCATGACGGATTTTTTTTGTTTTTAAATTACAGTTGTACAATATACACATAAATGATTAGACATTTATATAACCTACAAAGTAGTCACCTCAATAAATCTAGTACCCATAGTTACTACAATATTATTGACTATCTTTCCTATGCAGTGCTTTATATCCCCATGACTATTCTGTAACTACCAATTTGTACTTCTAAATCCCTTCACCATTTTTACCCATCCCCCTAATGCCTCTCCCGTCTGGCAACCATCAAAATGTTCTCTGTATCTGTGAGTCTGTTTGTATTCTGCTTGTTTGTTTCGTTTCTTAGGTTCCACATACAAGTGAAATCATCTGGCATTTGTCTTTCTCCGTCTGACTTATTTCACTTAGCATAATATACTCTAGGCCAATCCATCTTGTAGCAGATGGCAAGATTTCCTACTTTTTCATGGCCGAGTGATATTCCATGTAAATATGCACCATTTCCTTATCCATTCATCTACTGACGCACACTTACAATGCTTCCAAACTTTGGCCGTTGTAAATAATGCTGCAATGAACATATGGCTATACATGTCTTTTTGATTTAGTGTTTTGGGTTTCTTGGGATAAATACGCAGAAGTAGAATTGCTGGGTCTTTCTTCGTCTCATTAGAACCTTTGTTTTAAAGTTTCTTTTGACTGGTGTAAATGTTGCTTCATGAGCTTTTTGTTTTGTTTTTATTTTCACGAAATATCTTTTTTTCTTCCCTTTGCTTTCAGATTTTTTTGTATCTTTCAATCTGAAATTAGTCTCTTGTAGACAGCACATGTAAGGGTCTTGTTTTGTTATCCATTCAGCCACCGTATTGGAGCATTTAATCCATTTGCCTTTAAAGTAATTGTTGATAGAGATATATTTATTGCCATTTTATTATTCATATTTATCTTTTCTTCTTCTATTTCTTAAAGAAGAGCCTTTAACATTTCTTGTAATACTGGTTTGGTGGTGATGATGGATTTTTTTTAACTTTTCTTGTTGAGGAAACAGTTTATCTATACTCTGATTCTAAATAATAGCCTTGAAGGGTAAAGTAATTTTAGTTCCAGGTCCTTGATTTTCATTACTTGGAATATTTTCTGCCAGTCCCTTCTGGCCTGCCAAGTTTCTGATGTAAAATCAGCTGATAGTCTTATGGGAGCTCCCTTATAGGTAACTGACTGCCTTTTTCTTGCTGCTTTTAAGATTCTCTCTTTGTCTTTAACCTTTGGCATTTTAAGTATGATGTGCCTTGGTGTGGGCCCCTTTGGGTTCACCTTCTTTGGGACTCTGTGCTTCCTGGACTTGTGTGTCTTATTTCCTTTATCATGTGAGGGAAATATTTTGTAATTATTTTTTTAATAGATTTTTCAATTTCTTGCTCTCACTCTTCCCCTTCTGGCACCCTCATCATGTGAAGGTTGGTATGCTTGATGTTATCCAGAGACTCTTTATGCTATCTTCATTATTTTAATTCTTTTTAATTCCCTATAATACATTCTTCATTTCAGTTAGTATAGCCTTAATCTCTGACTAGTTCTTTTTTGTGGTTTCCATATCTTTTTGTATGCTGCCAAAGTTGTCACTAAGTTCCTTGAGCATCCTTATAACCATTGCTTTGAATACTGTATCTGGCTGATTGCTTGCTTTCATTTCATTTAGTTCTTTTTCTGGAGATTTCTTCTGTTAGTTCATTTGGAACTTTTTTCTTTGTCTTCTTATTTTATCTGCTCCCCTGTGTTTGTTTCTATGTAGTAGGTAGAGCTGCTACATCTCCAGAACTTGGTAGAGTGGACTTTTACAGCAGGTGTCCTTGTAGAGCCCACTGGCACAGCCTCCCCTTTCACCTGAGCTGGGCACTCCAGGTGTGCCCCATGTAAGCTGTGTGCATTGTCCTGTTATAGTTGAGACTTAGTTGTTGCTGGCACTTTAATGGGAGGGATTGACCCTCAAGACTGATTGTTTTTGAGGACCATCCATCACTACAGTGGAGAATCTGCTGTGCAGGGGCCACCCCCATGGAGCAGGACTCACTTCAGTGGGGCTTTGGTGCCCACTGAGCCTGCCCCTTAAGTGTGTCACTCATGGAGTGGTTGTCTTGCAAGCCAGTGTGGTCTGAAGCTGCCCACCGAGGGTACTGGCTCTGGGGACTACTTTGAGGTGCAGGACAAGGTCAGCTGCTGCCTGTGCCCTACCGCAACCTGCCTGACCTGGGCTACAAAGTGATCTGCAGACGGCTGCTACTTGTGCTGGATTTGAACGTACCTGGGAGAGGCCAAACTGTGAACCATGGCCAGCTGCTGCTAGTATCAGGCCTGGGGCCACTTAGTGAGAGGTGCAGAGCTTGCTGAGGACAGATGCTGCCTGCTTGAGGGATTTTTAGGAGAGTCGGAGGCATGAGCCAAGACAGGCCCTTTGTATGGGAAAGCCACAGAAAATGACTTAGGTGGATCTGAAATTTGTTTGGGGCAGGATCTTAGGGTATCACCAGAGCAGGGCAAACAGTGTGAGTCAGCTGTATGGAGACTCAGATATGGGGCCCACCTGCCAGCTCTGTGTGTGCGGGCGTGCGAGTGTGTGCCTGAGGGTTTAAGGAGGGGAGCGGGTCAGCAAAAGAACAGTGTCCTCTGCCAGCTTTGCCTCCAGCCCTCACCTTGATGCCAGACAATTCAGTTCCTCCCTCTATGTCTTTGGTGGCTTTCCAGTTGCTGCCCCAGCAGCTGGAGCATGTGAGTCTGAGGAAGTCTGTGTGTATGGAAGTCTGTGTGTACGGCAGTATGGAGGAACTGCCTGGGACTCCAGGAGCCCTCCATCTCACTCAGCCTCATTCTTCATTGGTTTTGCAGCCAGAAGTTATGGAGACTTCTCTTTCCTGGCCCTGGAACCTTGGGATAGGGAGCCTGGTGTGGGGCTGGGACCCCTCACTCCTTGG
Organism: Pteronotus mesoamericanus; assembly: GCF_021234165.1. Taxonomy (NCBI): domain Eukaryota; kingdom Metazoa; phylum Chordata; class Mammalia; order Chiroptera; family Mormoopidae; genus Pteronotus; species Pteronotus mesoamericanus. Next base: position 12,954,910 of record NW_026555313.1, read on the forward strand.
GCGGGAACCTCCTCAGCCAAGTTATGCCTCCATATTTTTAACCACCACAAGTGGGTGTGGACCAGTGTTCCCTGTCTGTGCCCTTCCTACCAGAATCATTGTGGCTTCTTCTTTATATTCTTCATTATGGGACTTCTGTTCAGTAGGATTTCAGGTGTTCTGAATGGTGGTTGTTCTGTAATTTAGTTGTAGTTTCAGTGTTGTTGCGAGAGGTTCTGAGCACCACATTTACCTATGCCACCATCTTGACCGGAACCTCATGATTGTTTTTAGAAAGCAGACCGATTCGCCCTGTTTCAGAACTGTTTAGAAATGGGAGGTGCTCAATCCAGAGGAAGACAGCCCTGGACTGAGGCAAACAGAGCACAAAGGGGAGAGTGAAGAACATGAAGGCAGCTCTTATAAAGCAGTCAGTTTGGCATAGCACTGGTGAAAAAGCCAGGCTTGTTGTTGGGTTCAAGCTTGGGAAGTTCTGCTGTTTCGGAAAGAATTTCATGTGACTCTCCAGTGGTTGCCCTTTACCCAGGTCCTCTGTGAAGGACAAATTTTAGGGACTCTGTATAACTAAGAAGGTGGTGAGCAAGACAGCTGCAGAGTGGCCAATTTGGAGTTAAAAGGCAATGAATGAACTGAGATGGTTGCAACTCAGGCTCCTGCTTGGGGCTATGATCCTGTCATTTTATAAAATAATTGAGAAGGAAGCCAGAGGCCATCCTGTCCAGACATGTGTTTTGAAAAGCATTAGGCAACGATCGTTATGTCCAGCCCACGTAATATGCACTCGTGATTCCCATTTTGCCAATGCCACCATTCTGACACCTGGTCACTCCTGATTCTATTGCTGTTTCCCTTACTAACAGGCTAAGAAACCAGCAGCTGCCTCCAATTAAATGACACCTCATTTTTTAGTGTCCTGCATTTGTACACGACCAGGGCTTCCGGAAGCCCTCCCAAGCTGTCAGACCCTCGCATCCAGCACCACCACTTCTCAACACATCCGCCTCATTTTAAAGGACAGTAAAGCTACCTGACTTAGGGACTCTCTAGTAAACATAATGTTTTTCTAAAGTCTTGATGTGACACTGCCTCTCTTTAAAAATAAACACACTACTTCATTCCACCTCTAGCCCTCCTTCCGTGTTTGTACACATATCCATCATTGCCTGTTTCTTTTCTATCTTCCAATGAAGTCAGAAATCTACACCTATATATGAATATTCATACAGTGTGAATTCTACTCCAGGAAACAAATCTTAAAGAAATTCCACCCCAAATGACATTAATTTAACCGAACATTATGCAAGTTGCTAAAAATAATTATGTAGGCAGTGTAGCATCTTGGAAAAATGCAGGTGACATAACATGAAACAGGAAAAACAAAATACATTTTATATGATTCTAAGACTTGTAAAAATGATGCACCCCATTGGACACACTAGAGAAAAAAATGAAAATACCTGATCGCTTACAGACAAATAATTGTAGGTATCATTTCTATTTTTAGCTTTTTAATTATGTTTATTCAACAAGTACAATATGTGGAGTTATTTTTTGTTTGCTTCATTGTGACTTTTTATTTATATTCTCATTTTTCCATTATAATTTTTCTTGGAGGTAGAGGAATAAAATCAGTCATATTTTCACAATCCTAACACAATTCTATTGCCTTTTTGTGTTATTTTTATCTCTGCATTTTTCATGGTTCTAGGTATTTTTGCCATTGCATTTTTGCAGTAAATTTCTTTGCTGCCAGCATATTCTCCACACAATTAAATGGCCATAAGGCAGTTTTGCCATGAAAAATAAAATAACTGGTTGACAGTTTGGTAAACTTAATGTACTTAAGTTAGTTGTCAGTTTGGTTTCATTTCTCCGTTGAAAGAAGTTCTTGCAGTACCCCCATATTTAGATTATACTGAATATAAATCTTAAACCTCATAATGGTCTCTACAGGGAGAGGTAGACATGGTGGTCTTAAGATAGTGGATGATAATGTCTATATATAAACACAGATTGTAAAACTACAGTAAAGCCAGATTGACACTATACTCGAAAATGATAATATCTCATTTTCCAGTTCCTTCACTGAGCCCAGTCATCCTTCCCACCCATCAAAACCAATCGTCACCCATGCTTTGGCAAATATAAAAGAGATAGTTAGTACTTCATATCAGTCTTCCAGAGCATTAAGTCGGCTCTGCAGCTCTTTCAGATACAACAGCTTGTTCCGACATTAGATGGACTGTGGCATTAGATTGCGTCTGTGTGGCTTTTCACAATGCAATACAAAGCTCTGTTTTAAATATATACCTTAAACATTGAAGACAATGTACTTTCACTTTTCACAATAGTCTTTTTAATTTTGTTATTAATTTTGCATGTTTCAACATATTCTTTTTAATGTCCCTCTTATAGGTTTTGTTGTCTTTTACTGTGAAATTGCCTTATAGCCATTTAGTTGTATGGTGAAAATGTTTGCAGCAAAGATGTTTATGGCAAAAATGCTTACAGTGACAATCCAGGTCACAGTTTTTCACATGGTTGTAATGTTATTCAATGTATATTTGTGGAAGGCCGCTTATGGTGCAGATAGATACATTGGTGAGCAGAGCAGTTACGGTTTTTAGGGCAGAGAGATTACAGTCTAATGGGAGAGCCAGACGTGAGTCAATAATGATACGGATGTAAGGTAACAAAGGCTGGTAAGTATGATCTATTCATTCAACACGTGATGAACTCTAGGTAAAGAGCAGTGAACAAGTCAAGTCCATGCCCCCATGGAATTTATATTCCGCTGGGGTAAAATAAAGGCAGCAAAAAATAAAAAAGTAAATAGCTGCTATGAGAGCATATAACAAGAGGACCAGGTCTGAGGCAGCAACAGAGATTTCTCTAAGAAGATGACAAATGAAGTGAAGGATGAAGGATGAGGCAAGGGGGTCATGGGCAGGGGAGAGAGTTTTCTAAGCAGAAGAGTAGCAGCTGAGGAGCAGGTGCTCTAAGAAAGACACAAGGCACTGAAAGGAAGCCCAGCTGGCTGGAGGGTGGCAACGGAGAACACAATCTGAAGGGGAGAGGGGGAGGCAGCCGGCTGCCAGGTCATTCTGTGTTTGGGGTTGGGTGAAGCAGTTTGGCATTTAGTCCTGGAGCAATGATAAAGCACGGATGACTTGTCAGGGCATGACACATCAGCTCTGCATTTTAAAAGATCATCCTAGCTGCAGGTGGAGAGTAAATTTCAGAGGGGAACAGGAAAGTAGTGAGGGTACTTCTAGAGTCTGGGAGAAAGAGGTGTTTGCTCAGACCAGGATGGTATTGGTGAAGCTGAAGAAAAGTAGAAAGGGTTCAGAACTACTAAGTGGGTAAAACTGATCCCCAAGTGTCCACCAAGCAATGAAGTGACTTCGCAGGGTGAGGGACACAAACAAGTCAAGGGAGACTCCTAGATTTCTGATTTACATGGATGCATAGAAGATGCCATTCACAGACACAATACTTACATGATCTAAAAAAACCCCAACATTATATATAAACACTTTTAACATTACTCATCTTTGGAGCAATCATTAAATACTTACAAAATATTCAAACTGGTATGTTTTCCATAATTTATTTATTATTCCTCTGGTACGGACCATTGAGACTTTCCCCTTAATATTGCTATAACAAATATCAGTGTTCATTTTCTAATTTTACAGTGCCTCCGACAGACACTGAATTAGAATTTTTGGGTCAAAAAGTCAAAATATTTTTTGTGATTCTTTATACACACTACCAGAATGCTTCTCAAAATGGCTGTTGTGATATTACTCATGCCAGCAATGTACAAGACTGTCATTAGGCCTCTTTGGAAGACTGATATTATTCTGAGTATTTTTATTTTCTAAATTTAATACTTTCAAGGTACCATGTTTATAATTGCAGGTAGCTATTTTTCTTAAAACAATTTTTTTTTTAAATAAAATGTGCTACATTTCTTTGATAATTAGAGATGTTTGAATATTTCCCCATATTTGTTTACTAATTACACTTTGTGTTTTGGCAATTGCACATTTTATCAATTTATGAATCAGTGCCTCAAAGATTTTCATTGGAATAAAGCATACTTAATAAAAATATGAACTCATTGCTCAAAATATTTCTCCCAGGTTACTAACTTTCATTCTGATTAAATTTGAATGTTGGGCCATAGAAACCTCATTCTAGCTAGGGCAAGAGTAGGTAAACCATAATTGGTCTATAGATGAACATGTGCTAATATTTATTTCCTGAAAATAATGAGAAATGAAATGCAGACAGTAGTTATGTGCAGATATATGAAAGGGCACAGTTTTGAGGAAATTTAGCAGACTTTAAAGAAGAAAAATTTCAAGGATGATCCTGGGGATGGTTATCAGGAAAGTGGGGAACATGTACAGCCAGAAAATTCAATGGAAAGGTAGTAAAAAAAATGGCATTGTGTTTACCTATCGCCAATTAAGCAAAACATAAATAGTTGTAGCTTTCAAAGTAAGGATAAACCAGAAAGGGAAACTAGGAATGACATAAACATCTAAACTGTCTGCATATTTATAACTCAACTCCTTAATCTTATACACTCAAGAATCCTATTCACTCTAAGTCTGCACATTTATAATGGTTAAATGAGCTTCTTGTACTAAAAGGAGCATAGTGATAAAAACCAGTGGTTTATACCCATTCATTTACTTAGAAATAAAATATCAAATTAGTTCAACAATAGCCCCCCCAAAAAAAATCTGAACAGAAAGTAAGGTGTCCTAATATGTGAAACTTAGAAGACAGTATTTTTGTCTTAGCTAGCTAGCTGTAGTCTGACAGAGATAACATTTGCTTGCTGGTGGAAATCAACTAAGTTCATTGCTACCCTGCACAGGACTCTTCCTCATCTATATTGGTTCATTATATACTCAGCCAGCCATTTAGAGCAGATAATCCACTTTGTGCCAATGAGAAGTACTTTAGGATTATAAATGACATACATAGAGATAAAGTGCACAACTTGTTTGTTTCATTAATTCAGCTTGACTCAGTATTATCATGAGGGACTGTTGCCTACACTTGTAATTTGTTCTACCCCTAGGCTGGTTAACTTGACTAAATTAAATCAGGTCTTTTCTTGCTGGCCCATATAGTCTCAGTCCTCTGCTCCAACGCCAAATGCTATTCCTTCATCCACAGGAATCTTAGTCTGTCATGTGCTGTCTTGGGTTACATTCTAGCATCTCCTGAATGAGTTTGCCTTCTGAAGTTCCTCCTCCTGAGTTAAATTAATGTTTCCTTTATTTTCCATCCTTGAGAAATGAATCGAATCCCCACGCCCCTTCTTTATTTTCCCCAACTGTGCCCTTGCTGATCTTCGCTACTCACTTTTCTTTGTTCACCTTTATTCTGAGCAGTTGTTTGTCCTCATCTTTATTTCCATGACTAATTAATCATGTATTTCCAATTTAGGATATGCTCAGTAAATGACAGTTGTTCCTTTATCTCCATTCTTTGGCCCCATTTTTCGGCCCCATTTTTCTGCCTTCTGTAAATCATATCCTGGCCCATTCTTGAGTAGCCATCAGGTGGTAGAGCACTAGATGAGAGTCAGGTGCTAGCTGGATGATCTTGGCTGAAACATAACGTTCTTGACTTTATTTTTCTTGCTTGATAAAGAGGGTTAGATGAAATGGAACACCGTTTACAAAAGCAGGCCTCCAAAATTCCTCTCATCTCTGAAGGTACACTCTTTCTCAATGTGACTTTGTCACTTCTCCTCCCCCTTGAATCTGGGCTGGGCTTGTGCTTGCTTAGACCAGTTGAAAGTGACAAAGTGAAAGAGACGTTGCAGCCTCTGCTCTCTCCCTCCTGGAGCCTTGATACTGCTGTGTACCAAATCCCAGACTAGCTTCCTTGAGCATGAGGTCATGTTCAGAGAGAGGCCCACTAGAGCATGCCACCAACTGCCAGACAGGTGAGTGAAGCCATTTTAGATGTCATGCAGTCAAGTCCTCAGACTACTGGAGCCAAATGAGTGATCTCAGGAGAGACCAGGAAGAGAACCACCCAGCTGAACCCAACCCAAATGGCTGCACCAAAGAACTGTGAGCCAATGAACAGAAGTCCTTTAAGCTTTGGGATGAGTCTATGGCCATACCACCCTGAATGCGCCCAATCTCATCTGATCTCAGAAGCTAAGCTTTGGAATGGTTTGTTATGCACAGTTTAAAAACATGGACAAAGATAAGATTATCTTGAAGATATCTTCTGATGTAAAATGTTTGATCAAAAGGCTCATCATTCGAGATTTCCAGCCAAGATGGAGGCATAGGTAGATACACTTTGCCTCCTTGTAAAACTAAAAGAAAGACAACAAATTTCAAAACAAAAAATAACCAGAACTGCCAGAAAATCAAACTGTATGGAAGTTTGACATCCAAGGAGTTAAAGAAGAAACATTAATCCAGACCAGTAGGAGGGGCAGAGATGGGCAGCTGGGGCAGAGAGGACACATGGCAAAGCAGCGGCTGGAGGACCAGGCAGGTGAGGTGGCAGCTGGCAGTACCTGTGGCCCCATGTTCGCATGTGGATAAACTGAGAGGAACAGTGGGGGACAGACTGCACAACCCAGGGTTCCAGTGTGGGAAAAGAAAGCCTCAAAACCTCTGGCTGTAAGAACCTGTGGGGGTTGTGTCAGCAGGTTCTTACAGCTCCCAGTCTCTGAGATTTGCTGGAGAGACCTACAGGGTCCTAGTATGTAAACAAACCCACCCACCTGGGAATCAGCACTAGAGGGACCCAATTTGCTTGTGGGTAATGGGGGAAGTGACTGAAAGCCTGCTGAGAGCAGAGCAAGTAGCATTGTTCCCTCTCGGACTCCTCCCCCAACACACAGCATCACAATGCAGCCACCTGGGTTGCCTCGCCCTGGTGAATAGCTAAGGCTCTGTCCCTTCCAATCTAACAGGCATGGAAACAAAGAAATATGGCCCAAATGAAAGAACAGATAAAAGCTCCAAAAATAGAACAAAGTGATGAACAGGTAGCCAACCTATCAGATGCACAGTTCAAAACACTGGTAATCAGGATGCTCACAGAAATGGTTGAGTATGGTCGCAAAATGGAGGAAAAAGTGAAGGCTATGCAAAGTGAAATAAAGAAAAATATACAAGGAACCAACAGTAAAGGGAAGGAAACTGAGATTCAAATCAATGATTTGGAGCAGAAGGAAGAGAGAAACATTGTACCGGAGCAGAAGGAAGAGAGGAACATTGAACCAGAACAGAATGAAGAAACAAGAATTCAAAGCAATGAGGAGAGGCTTAGGAACTTCTGGGATAACTTTAAACATTTCAACATCTGAATCATAGAGCTGCCAGAAAGAGAAGAGGAAGAGCAAGAAATTAAAAATTTATTTGAAAAAACAATGAAGGAGAACTTCCACAATCTTGTGAAGGAACTAGACTTCCAGGAGATCCAGGAAGCTCAGAAAATCCCTAAGAAGTTGGACCCAAGGAAGCACACACAAAGGCACATCATAATTAAATTACCCAAGATTAAAGATAGGAGAGAATCTTAAAAGCAGCAAGAGAAAAGGAGACAGCTATCTGCAAAGGAGTTCCTATAAGACTATTAGCTGATTTCTCCAAAGAAACCTTGCAGGCAGGAAGAGGCTGGAAAGAAGTATTCAAAGTCATGAAAGCCAAGTACCTACATCCAAGATGATTCTATCCAGCAAAGCTATCGTTTAGAATAGAAGGGCAGATGAAGTGTTTCCCAAATGAAGGGAAGTTAAAGGAGTTCATCGTCACCTTATTATATGATATGTTAAAGGGACTTATCTAAGAAAAAGAAGATCAAAAACTATGACTAGTAAAATGACAACAAACTCACAACTATCAACAACTGAACCTTAAAAAAGACACTAACTAAGCAAACAACTAGAACAGGAACAGAATCACAGAAATGGTGATCAGGGGGGAGAGTGAGGGAGGAGAATGGGGTGAAATGTATAGGGAATAAGAAACATAAATAATAGGTACAAAACAGACAGGTGGAGGTTAAGAATAATATAGGAAATGGAGAAGCCAAAGCATTTATATGTATGACCCATGGACATGAACTAAGAGGGGGAATGCGCTGGGAGGGGGGTGCAGGGTGGTGGGGAATAAAGGGGAGAAAAAAATGGCAAACTGTAATAGCATAACCAATAAAAAAATAAAAAATAAAAATAATAATATTTAATTTTGCTATGGCTATAAGACCTTAGCTAAGTCCAAAAACAAAACAAAACAAAAAACCTCATCATTCATACATCAGATTTAAATCATTGAGAAATCTTGTAAAACTGAAAAGGGCCTTAAAACATCAATCTCCTTGTCTTCGGGTGAAATAATAACAATAACAAATAATAACAACAGATGCTTTGTGTGGAGCTCCCACTGTTTCCCAGGATTTTGCAGCCTTTATTGCTAATCCTCACAACACTGCAGAGGTACTGGTGTCCTCCTCATTTACAGAGATGACACCAAACTTAGCAAACTGATTTTGTTGAACTGGGATGGGAAATTACACTTCAGTTCTAAAGCCCACGTCCTCCTAATCTTCTATCTCACTGTCTCTGGGTATTATTAATGCCATTAATAAGCAATGTAATTGATATAAGCTCAAAGTTACTTTTGCCAATTAAAAAGGTGAGAATGATAATTCAAAAATGATTAACACATTTTGAAAGCAACCAAGTCCCTGACGCCATAAAACATGATTTATAGCTTTTATTTCCTTGACAGAAAAATATGAAATATCCCTCAAAATAGTTCCCTTTTCCAGCTCTTCTTGCTGAGAGTATAAATTCCTCTTTTTGATGTTTTCACCCTCTTTTTTTGTCTCATTGCTCACATTTTTTCTTCCACTTTTATTACTTCCTAGGCTTCTGTACACATACTGTTTTTCTTTCAGAGCTGATCTTCCTGTACCTGACCCATCTATTACACCTTGTTCTGACTTTTAGGCAGCTAAGCATCCTGATCACTATCAACCGAATTCTTGGTTTCAAGGACCTCTTCCCAAATATTCTCCAAATCCCCTATCCTTATGTTAGCGTTCCAGGTTTAGTCATCAGTGAACCCTAGCACAAATTGTTCAATTACAATGAATCTTGTAGCATAAAGTTTTCACCTCACACAGGAATTCAAGCACCTTTTTGTTTCATATGGCCCAGCAGCCAAAACACACAGAAAAGCACAAATGGGGTGCATAAGGTGGAAACTGTATCCCAAGTCAGAGCTTAACCATTGGAGTAATGCTGCAATGGAAGCTGGGTCAGCCTGTCCATGGAAGGACCTTTTTAAAACTCTGAAGGCCCAAGGGAACTCAGAAAAGTATTGCCCCTTTGTTTTTCTGCTCCGGAAAGCTGATACTTCCAGCTACAGATGTATTATGGCTCATCCTCTAGGGAAAGCTTTAGGACAACTATTGTGAGTTCTCTACCAGGGAGGGACAGAGTGAAAAAAACAAAACCCCTGGTCAGTGGCTGCCCCAGCAGCTTTTCAGTCAAGGGCCTGCCTCCTCTCCCTGTTGACCTTCTAACAAGACTGTTTTTTGAGAGCTTTTCCACTAACATCAACCTGCTCTTTGGTTCAGCTGACAGACAAAACCCAGGGAAGTGGAAGGATTAGGAAAAGCAAGCAGGTGTATAGAAAAAGTGTGTTCTTTTGAGAATAGTAAAGTTAAACCATAAAAGGAAGTCTGAGGGAAGGGAGGCTCAGATAAGGAAAGTGATACACTAAAGCAAGTAACAACAAAAACAACAAATCTTTAGAACTCACAAGAGTAGCAGCAACGTAATGGCCCCTGCATGCAAGCCAAGCTAGAAAATACAGCCTATTTAAACATGAATGGCTGTGGCTGAGACCGCCCAATCTAGAATAAAAGTCTTTTCTGTATATTCAAATTGAGAATTATAACCTTCCTGGACATTTATTCTCACACAACATACAGTCACAACAGAAGGAAAAAAAATAAAGTGTCAAAGTCACACTAATGATGTGTAATTCCCATAATGGTTCAGATCGCAGTAAGTGCTGTCTTTCCAATTAATCATCCTAAAGAAGGTGCTGTAGAAAGTCTAGCTCTTTCTCTGGCCAGGTGGCTCAGTTGGTTGGAGTGTTGTCCACTACACAAAAAGGTTGGGGGTTCTATTCCCGGTTAGGGCACATACCTTGGTTGCAGGTTCGAATCCCCAGTCGGAGTATGTAGTGGAGGAAACTGATTGATGCTTCTCTCTTACATTGATGTTTTTTTCTCTCTCTCTCTCTCTCAGAAGTCAATAAACGTATTACAAAATAAACATAAAGAAAGACTAGCTGTCCACTCTAAGGACTTAGAGTTTAAGGGCCAATTCTTTATGTAGCTATGAGGGCATTTCTGATTTCCTAGGTTTATCTTATCTTTTAATACCCATTTATCCTTTTTATTCAAACCATCCAGGAAAGCATCCAGTGTCACCTCTGTATCTATCAAACTACATTGAATTACCTGTCATGTACCTGTTTGGGCCTTTGTATTTTAGCCTGAAGAGCCCCAGTCGTTCACACTGTTCTCAGGTGTCAATTGCCCTATGGTAATGGGGCACAGCCAGGGCCCCCCGCCAAAGTTTATTGTAATAGGGTCCAGAGATTGGGGTGTCCAAGAAAAATATATTCCCCACCCCAGGGTGGGCCGCCATGGGGGATGGGAGCCTTGAGCAGGGCCATTGAGAAGTCAGTTTGCTCGTCAATAACAGGATAGCTTCGTTCCTCTTTTGCAAAGAGGATTATTTGGCATATCACCAAAGCTAATCAGGAAGGTTTAAAAGACTTAATACAGAATGTAACTGGGAGAAAGGGAGGAGAGACAGGGTCCTGCAGGAGAGAAAAAGGGACACAGACTCTGGGGAACAGTGTGAAGACCACACAGGAAGAAAGAAGGGAGAAAGGACTCTTGCTAGTGGCCATGAGAAGGTGCCACATGGTTATGGATTAAGAGGTGGAGATCGTGGCGACGAGGTAGATGGTGCTGAGATCTGCGAGAGGCCTGCCTAGCTGAGCCCCGGACTTCTGTTCTTTTTCCTCTGAAGTAGGGTACCCCTGACTGGCCTGACTGGGCAAAAGGGGGAAGGCAGGACGGTGTGTGTGCTGGTGATTGTTTTGAAGGGATTTTGAGGTTTAAAGATGACATTTAGCCATTAATCAAACCTGTATAACTTTTGAATAAATAGTTCCTTTTCCTTCTCACCAAACTCTGCCATTCAGAGCCATAATTCCAAGGGTGGTGGGCAAAGGACCCACAACCGAGGGGTCCCGGGAAAGGACGGTGTCGTTGTTTCAGTAATAGCATCTGGCCATGCCCCCCCCATGGGTCCCTCTGTTCGGTAACAGTTTCACTCATTTTACAGTAAAAATGGTTATAAAGTGGTGAGTGAAAGAGCTAAGCTTCTACTTAGCTTCAGACCCCACCTACCCACATAGCATGTGTTGAGTGAGTACAGGTATTATTTTTCCAGAGCCTGAATTGTTCCACCCTTGCCTGTCTCTGCACTTTTTTCATCCCAGTTGTCTTGCCACTAGATTGTCAGCTCACTAAGCAGAATACCAGACCTTCTCAACCCAGAGCAAGCAGTGACTGAATATTTGTTGAAGAACCAACAAATAAATATAAGAGAATTAAAAACTAGAGTTTTTAGCTTTTGTTTCTTACTTATTCCTATTTACATAGATACTCAGACAATTTCCACTGAAATTTATAAGGTAGAGTTAATGCAAATTGGCTGCATTATGTACAATAGCCAAGACATGGAAGCAACCCACATGTCCATTGATAGAGGAGTGGAGAAAAAAAGCTGTTGTACATATACACAATGGAATATTACTTGGCCATAAAAAGAAATGAAATCTGACCTTTTGTGATACCATGGGTAGGCCTGTTAGGAAACACCCTGTCTGGTTTCAGGAACTGTAACCCTGCTGACAGGCGAGAGGGTTCCAAGGCTGGAAATAATCAAGGAGGCCTCGGGAAAACAGGAGACAAAACCTGTCTCCCTTGACTCCCTCACATCACCCTGCTGGGCCCTGTGACGGTTGGTTGTTAATGAGGGGTAAGTTTTCTCATGAGGATAAACAACCAAAGATAGACATCAGTTGGTATGGGCTGTAGACATGGACTTGGCAGTCAGGGAGAAAGGGCAAAAATGCCCGCATCCCTCAGCTCGGCTTGGGCGTGGCTGGAGTCCTCATTCCATCCGAAAAAAGTCTCCTTGTCTCTTGCGGGCTCCCTCTCCCAGCCTGGCTCAGGCTCAAAACAATACTAGAGACAGTCCTAAAGTGGATCTGGCGGTTCCCAGGGGAAATCAGGCCTAAAAGTAAATTTTTTAAGGTGTGCTTTGTTTCTCCCTCAAAAGTTATGATAGACAGCTCATGCTGGGAAGAAACTTAGCATTATTCACAAACTCGAACCCTAAAAGCTTTGGCACTCTTATGTTTACTACACTCTCATGTTTACTCATCTCTCTTATTTACTAGTCTCTTCTCATACCCATGTAAATCGGTGTGTTCCTGCAGTTTGTTTTCTTCAAAACATCATGTTCTCTGTAAACATTAACATACTGATGTAATGAGATAACCTGTGCATTCCTATTACCTGGCCCCACTAATAATCCTTTCAATAAGCCTTTGAACAAAGGGACGTAGGGCCTTCCCCACTAGGGGGATGTGCCACATCCCCTCTTCTGGCAAACAGAGAAGTGTTTGCGATGACTCATGTTTATTCCCCCATCCATGACGACCCCAGGACAGGCTCTGCGGGATTCAGAGTCCGTGCTCCCCTCTCAGCTGGCCCCAGACAGTAACCCTCAGATCCCAGAGAGCTGCGCTCCCCGCGATGCGCTCTGTCCCTGCTGCAGTTGTCACCCAGAGCAGGGACAAACAGCAACCTGTGGCACTGCCCCAAACGACATAGACATAGAGGGCATTATGCTAACTGAAATAAGTCAGATAGAGAAAGACAAATACCAAATGATTTCACTTCTATGTGGAATCTAAAGAACAAGATAAACTAACAAACAAAACAGAAACAGACCCACAGATACAGAAAACAAACTGATGGTTGCCAAAAGGGAAGGGGGTGAAAAAGGTGAAGGGATTAGGTAGTACAAGTTGGCAGCTACAAAATAGTCAGAGGGATGTAAAATACAGAATAGGGAATATAGTCAATAATATAGTAAAAACTATGTATGGTGCTGGGTGGGTACTTGAAATATTGGGAGAATCACTTTGTAAAGTACATGGCTATGCTGCACACCTGAAATTGCTACAGAATGATATTAAGTATAAACTGTAATTGAAAATAAAATAAAAGGTGTAACAGTGGGAAAAAAGAGTTAATGCAAACTGGGTGTTAGGGTTCTACAAATGTAGGGCAGCTGCTTGAAGCTGCGGAATTGGACAGACATGTCTGATGTAGGGCTGTTACTGGCGCACCTGCACGGCAGCTTGGAGCCAGTAAGTTCTGATGAATGGAAAAGTGAATGATTTCAATATCTTAGATTTATCATTATAGTATATATTTATTTGTATGCATTTTTTATATTTATATAAATTTGTTATTATGTTGTAATACAAAGTGGGGAAAAGGTAGGTTTATAGCTGTGACTGTGAAACAGTTTATTCTTGTATTATTTATTAATTATAATATTATATTACTTCCCACACAATTGTAAACTTACTTTGCCCCAACTTGTATATCATATCATATCATATCATATCACATATCATTCATGGCTTCTTTCCTAAGATGACTACAATCCCAAATGCTGACCATCCATCCCATCCATACTGCTATACGGCTAGTTGTGTAGAGTTAGGTAACGAGACAGAACTGTACATGTGCATATCTAGTATACCTCTTCTTCATTTTTATGCATAAGAACATAGAGCATTTTTTCCTTGTATTCAGGTAATTTAATGTTAATTCTTATATCATGTCCTGCAGGAAAAGAAGACAGAAAGAGGATCAGTATGGGAGGAGCACAGGCAATTTCACAAGGATGACAGTAAGTGATGCCCCATAGTGGCTTTCCAGGACCAGGCAGAAAGGTCACAAGGCTACATTGCCTCCACTGCAATTAAGACCCACAATTGTTAACATTCAAATTAATTCACACTTGTATCATGAAAACTTGAAGATGTTAGAAAACCAACTCACACTCAACATTCTGTAAGTAGTTTTAACTTTAAAGAATTTAATGTTGCGTTATGAGACTCCTTTGCCTCATTCCTACACACACAGACACTGACCAAGTACGTAAGAGAGGAGGAAAGAAAGTTTTCAAATAGCTATTCAGGCTTTGCTTCAGGACACAGAATCCTGAGAAAATACCCTGCAGTCTCCTAAATGCCACCACCACGAATGTACTGCCCCCAGGTTCCCATCAGGGATCATGGAGAGTCAGAAAGTCCATTACTTGCAAATCATTATCCACTGCAGGTTTCACTGACTGGGTCAGAGAAAATTTGGTATGGACCTCAGTTAAAGCTCATTGGTTTGGATCACAGTTTGTAGTATATTTTCAAAAAAAATAACTCTTATAATAACGCTTACCCAAATGGTTGCTGCCTTTCCCAAGTCCTCTCTAGCAAACCTGCCTCACCATGATCACTTGGGTTTAAATTGCTTTTCTCCAGCTGACAAACCAACACCCTAATTAATCAGAAATTACTTCAGAGTCACATATCAAGGGGCATTACTTTGAACATTTCCCCCTGAATAGTATTAAATGTTATTAGAATTATTACTCTGCTGAGCAGTTGTTCCAAACACACATGATGTTTTCATTTGGTATTCTCATCTAGAAGAGTTTATCAAGTTTTGGTTTTACATGTACTTATACTTATTTACCCAAACATACTTTTAAAAAGCACTCCTAGAATGATTTTGTAACAAAATCAGTACCTGAGGTGAAATGAAGTAATGCTAGCAGTACAAATGCATGCGTCTTTTCCAAATTCTATAACTTATTTGTGGAATCTTAACATTTGTATAAAAGTTACTTTACTGGTAATGTTGTTATATGTTATTAGTTGCTTTCTTGTTAACTTTTGGATTTTAGTATCTAAATTCTTCTCTTTCAATAACAAACATAATTTGTGATCATTGTTCATAATATATTAAATGTTTTATCATAAAATCTCAATGGGTCTTTGGACAAAAAGCCTAAATAAACCAGGCCTGAACCAGGGATTTGTGCTTGACCCCAAAACTAAATATGAGCAAAAATACTGCCCAGCTGATGTGTTCTACTTTGGAGAGTGATTAACAATTTAATCACATCCTTCCTTTGGCATATCTTGAAATCATGATGACAAGTAAGACAAATTAAAGTGACACAGAGGCTGAGAGATACAGAGCAAGAAGGCATTCAGCAGTATCATGAGTAGAAGCCAGGACGCAACAGTCATGAAGAGGCAGAAGCTATGAGGCAGAAAGGAAAGCTTTTTTTTTTAACAGGTATACAAGTGATTTATTTTTTTCATTGTATTTTTTCTATTACCATTTAGTCCTTTTATACCCCTCTCCCCTCAGCAATCACCACACTGCTGTCCATGCAGAAAGTTATAAGAAGAAAATCAGCAGTAGCAATAGAAGCCAACAAGAAGCAGAGCCGAGTGCTTGAACCAAAGTCTGGCAGATTACCAGCCCAGTTGATTGACACCAGAATGCTGCTGTACCCTGATCAACTCTCCAGTTCCCAATTATTGGCTGTGCAGGGTGAGGCTGTTTCCTGTTTTCCTTACTTTCCATTGTAGACTGACAATGAAGTGGTACCCATCTCTTGAGGTAAAGTAGTGTATGTTCCTCGTCACTTGAAAGAGCATAACTAAAACATCCAGCCATTAACAATGTGCAGAATTCTGTTCACTAGGGAGGTCTTCAGCATTGTGACAGGAAATTTCAAATGTTAACAAAACTGACTCTGATTTGTCATTGTAACACTTTAAGTTATTTTTTTCTAACTATGAAATTAAAATTGCAGTTATCAAGATGATTTAGAAAACACAGAAAAGCTTGAAGGAAAAAAAAAGTCATTCATATCCCCCTGTTAAAGAGAAAACCATAGGCCCAAAATGGCATCACTTATGCTACAGCCCATGATGCCAAATCTAGAGTTAACGTCTGACCTAACTGCAGTTTTTACCTTCACCAGTAATGTAATCTTAATGAACCAGTCTGGAATTTTCTGGTCAACACCAGTGAGGTAATCTGTTGCACTAGTCCTCTCCCTCCCTTCACAGGAAGAAGCAATCTGTATGATAAAACCCTTGCCATTCCTCCTCAAAAGATGCTCTGGTTTAAAAATAATCTTTTCTTTTCTTCTTTTCTTTTCTTTTGCTAATATCTCCCCTGCCACATTAAAAAAAAACAAAACACAAACCCTTTTTTATAAAAATATTTGATTTAGTAAAACCCCTCAGAGTACCTTGTAATTGCTAGATGAGATGCTGCCCTATTCATGAATTCCTTAATAAAGTCATTTAGATCTTCAAATTTAGTCACTTGAATTTTATTGTTGAACACCCTACATCCAGCGATACTGCAGAAACACTATATCTCCACCCAGCATTTTAAAGCAGGGTTAACAGTAGGTTACACTGGAACCCAGCCTGTCTCAATTTTAGCTGAGGCATAAAAGCAAGAGATTCCACATATCCAAGAGAATTGTGAATGACCAATCAGAAAAACTTGCTTGGTAGGATTTATAAAAAACAAACTGAAATCCCCAAAACTTTCCCCCTATGGTTTCTTTTAGTTTTACAATTTACTGTCTTCTGTTTAAGGTTTTAACCATTTTAGGTTGATTTTTGCGTATGGTATAAGGGTTCAGTTTTGTATTTTGCACGTGGATATTCAGTTTTCCCAACACTATTTGTTTGAAGAAACTATATTTCTCCATTGCACCAAAAGATGAGTTGACATATATGCATGGATTTCTTCCTAGGCTCTCTACTCTGTTCCATTGGTCTATATATCTATCTTTATGCCAGTACCATACTATTTTAATTATTGTAGCTTTGTGATATATTTTGAAACCAGGAAGTTTAAGGTGATTTCATGAATATAACAAAAGCAAAAATAGGCATGTGGGACTATATCAAATTAAAAAGCTTCTGCACATCAAATAAACAAACAAACAACTAATAGGGTGGAAAGGCAACCTGTGGAATAGGAGAAAAATATATTCAAACTAAATCTCTGATAAAAGGTTAATTTCTGAAATATAGTAGGAACTTCTACAATTCAAATCAAAACCACATGAGGTATCACCTCACAAGTGATAACAAGGATGAGAAAATCGGAAACTTTGTACATTGTTGGAGGGGGTACAAAGTGGCATAGCTACTGTGAAAAACAGTACTGGAGTTCCTCAACAAATTAAAAATAGAACTACACATGTTCCAACAATTTCACTTCTGGGAATATATCTGAAGGAAATGAAAACAGTATATTTAAGAGATATTGGCACCCTCATGTTCACAGCAGCATTATTAACAATGGTGAAGATGTAGAAACAATTCATCAATAGATGAATGGATAATTAAAATGTGGTATATACATATAATGTAGTATTATTCAGCCTTTAAAAAGAAGGAAATCTACAATATACTACAACATGGATGAACCTTGAGGACATTATGCTAAGTGAAATAGGCCAGGCACAAAAGGACATACTGCATGATTTCACTGACATGAGGTATCTAAAATAGTCAGACTCATAGAAGCAAAGAATAGAACGGTTGTTGTCAGGGGCAGGAGGGAGGAGGAAATGGGGAGTTGCTAATCAACAGGTATAAAATTTCACTTGTACATAAATCAGGTTTAGAACGCTGTTGTACAATCGGTACCTACAGATAATACTGTCATGTGCACTGAAAAATCTATTAAGAAGGTACATCTCATGTTCAATGTTGTTAGAAAAAAAATCCAAAGCCTTTTTTTTTAGAGTTACAAGCCCCCTTACCCAAATTCAGTCAGAAAAGAAAGAGTAGGAGTCTTTCTTCAGAGAGAACGTTTCAAAAGTATTGCTAAAAGAGCTTAATATACTGTATTTTGTCATGTATAATGTGCACCCATGTTTTTGGCCCAAACTATAAGGAAAAGAATCTTTCATTTTAATTTTTTAAATCAAGTTTTTACTTATTTATATTTAAACACTTGTTCTTTTGTATTGTATTTTGCATATGGATATCATTATTGCTTTCTAGAGTTACATGTTTTATGCATAAAGATAAATAAAAGAATTAAAAACATTTATATAGATAAAGAATTAGTACCACCCATGTATAATGTGCATCCTTATTTTTCCCTCAAAAATTTGGGCAAAAAAGTGCGCATTATACACGGCAAAATATGGGTATATCCTTTATAATTTTAGAGAAAGGCTGACTGCTGTGTGACTCTTGCCTGAGAAGTTTGATTACTGGGGCCAGCCAGCCCAGAGTCAAGGGAGTAGTGGGCAATTGAAGGAACTGCTTAACTGGTAATCAGTTCTCATTTCCAGGGTATCTCAGGCAAATGGTGTATGTGTTTCCTGAGGATAAGACGTGGGCCACAGTAGAGGCTGAGTCGTGGGCTTCTCTCAGGTTATGTCCATGAGAGCTGGCTCGAGAGTTTGAGAGACCTAAAGGGCTGTGGGTGACCACCCGATTCCATGTGACATGGTGGGGGGCGTTGGCAGAGAGCAAGGGAGAGCACATCATCGCACCAGAAGAGCTGCAGAAGCACAGAGCCTGGCTATGGGGACATCTCGGAAAACCCTACGCAAGCACAATGCAAGAAAAGAGGCAAATTTAAACATCCGCTACCCATCTGCAGCAAGCTGTGGCTGTGTGAGGGGAAAGGGCTGCTCTGAATGAAGTTGGAATTAGTCGGGACTGGACAATCTAATTTTGTACTGAACCAAGACTGTTTTATGCCTTCAGGTGACGACGGACTTTATTACATAAGAGTAAGCAGAAAAGTCATGGAACTGCCCACATTTAATTCGGCAGCATTTAAGTAAAATGGAAAATATTCTAATTATATTATTGTCATATTATATATATATGATTATATTATATTATATGAATCCTACCTGTTTAACATGCCAGTTATAGATGTATGCATTTTAAAATGTTTTTATACTATAAATACTATTTTGCAGTCAACATTTCTCACTTAGCATTATATTAAGAATGCTGTTACATCAATGTTATTTTACCATTATATCTTTGTGCCATAGCATATGTACCTACTGCCCTATTATTAGACATGAGTTGTTTCTGATTTTTTTTTACAGCCATAATGCTGAAATAAACATAGCACTGTATACATCTCTAATAAGTTTCTTTAAATTTCCTTGAAGTAGAATTGCCAGGCCAAAGGATGAACATGCTTTAATGACTTATGAACTACATTGCCAAATTGCTCTATAGAAGGGTTATGCCAAATTTTTCTCTAACCATCAAATTCTACATGAGGGCCAATTTCCTATGTTCTTGCCAATATTAATTATTATTGTTCTTCTTAATCTTTGCTAATCTGATATCTAATGAGCTTAAAGTGTTTTTATTTAGTTTTTAAAATTCTTTGATTGAGGTTAGACATTATTTCATATGTTTATTGAATATGTCATTTTTATGACTTAATCTGCCAACACCTTTGCTTATTATTTTAGCCCAGGTGTTATTGAAAATATTAGTTCTTTGAAGTGTAAGGCAAAGGGCAAAAAGTATGGTGGAGCTGGCAACTCTTGGTATTTGCTTCAAAGTATAGCACACAGACTAGTCTGTGTATCACTAAGCAGGGGCTCAGACTGGGGATATTGTCTTTAGTGCACCTAATTTTCTTGGTTGTTTGCCTCCTATTGCTCTCACCTCTGTTTAGGTTGCTATGCTCAGTCCAAAGAGAGGTATAATGTGGCCAAACCAAACAGACACTAGTGTCCTGGACACTCTCTAATGTTATCTTCATCTTTTGCCAGCCAATTGTCCCAAACTGGCATGGTTGCATACAGTGACTGTCTGAGTTTGTGTGAGCGTGCTGGATCGGAATGGTGGGAATAATCAGATCAAGGGTTCTAATCCCTTTGTTACTCGGGCTGATCAAATGACATCTATGTGTCTCATTTTCCACACCTGTAAACCTCAGTTCTTCATAACCAGATTGCTTACCTATCTGGACTTATTTACAATTATCCTCTCATTTAATCCCCAGGTACCAAACATTCCAAACTCTGTGCCATGATCTCTGGGTCTTTTTTCAACTTTCTCTTCTGCTTGTAATGATCTTCCCTACACAATCTTTGTCTTGTGATCTAACTCAGTGCTGGCACTTAGCTAAAAGACTGAAGAATGTGGAGTAAAAACAAGATAATGAATTCAGTTCAACTATGATGAGCATTTAAATTTGTAAGAATGATTTGAAGACACTAGGAAAGTTAAGATATAACAGTGGGAAAAGATAGGTACAAAATAGGTGTGATATAACAGGACATGATAAATCATGAAAAGATAAATTTTCTCTCCTTACAACACTCTGACACCAAGTACCTGGAGTCAGTGCAGACCCCACAGGTTAAGGGCTCAGTCCCACACAACTGACCCCATTTCAGACACCAATCTCAAGTCCAGGCCTCTAGTACTTTTGACTGACCAATATGAATTGAGCAACCCCCTCTTCAGGTTTAATAATTTGTTAGAACAGCTAACTGAAATGGGGTAATAAAATATATAGTTTACTTACTATTTTAAATGTATTACTAAGAATATTTTTGAGGACACAAATGAACAGCCATATGAAGAGATCTATAAAACAAGGCCCAAAAGGGTTCTGAGCACAGGAGCTCTGTACCGTGAAATTTGGGGTGTGCCATCCTCCTGACACATAGACACATTCTTCTTCACCAGCCCAGAAGCTCTCTGAACTTTGTTGTTGAGGGTTTTTATGGAGGTTTCATTATGTAGGCATGGTTGATTAAATCACTGGCCACAGTTGATTAGGTGATTCTCGAGCCGAGCTCACTTTCTTCCCTGGAGGTTAGGGGGTGGGGCTTAAGTTTTAGCCCTCAGATCACAGGGATTGGTTTCTCTGGCAACCTACCTCCCCATCTGCCTAGAGTCACCTTATTAGCATAACTCAGTTGAAAGTGGCTTGTTATGAAAAGATACTCCTCTCACCCCTACCATTCAGGAAATTTCAGGGGTTTAAGAAGCTCTGTGCCAAGAATAGGGACAAAGATCTAATACGTATCTTATTATATCACAATCATATAATAGAGAGCCAAGTCTCTTGTTTTGGGATGATAAAAAAGGATGTAATTAATTAAATAAAACAAAGGTAAAAAAATATTCCAGGCAATGGGCATGAAAATAAAAGCTGGAGTAGCAATACTTATATAGACCTCAGAACAAAGGCAAACAAGGTCACTACTTCATAACACTTAAGGGGGGCAGTCCAACAAATGGATATAACTTTGTAAGCATATATGCACCCAACATAGGAGCACCTAAATATATAAGAAAAATCTTGGAGGACTTCAAGAAAAATATCAACATCGCAGGGGATTTGAACACCTCATTGTCAACAATGGATAGAATTTCCAAAGAATCAAAAACAAACTTGAGGCATTGAATGACACTCTAGATCAAATGGACTTAAATTCATATATACAGAATCTTTCACCCCAAAGAAGCAAAATATGCATTCTTTTCAAATGCACAGGAACATTTTCAAAGCTAGACCACATGTATGTCTCAAAACAAGCCTCAGCAAATTCAAGAAAATTGAAATCATATCAAACATCTTCTCGGACCACGATGGCTTGGAACCAGCCTCAGGGAAAAAAGCCAAACACATTCAAATACATAGAGACTGAATAACAGGCTATTAAATAATGAATAGGTTAATAATGAGATCAAGGAAGAAATGAAAAAATATCTGGAAACAAATGAAAGTGAACATGCAACAGTGAAAAACCTATTAGGCACAGCAAAGGTAGTCCTGAGAGGGAAGTTCATAGCAAAGCAGGCCTACCTAAAGAAGATAGAAAAATCTCAGATAAACAACCTAAACCTACATCTACAAGAACTATAAGAACAACAACAAACAATGCCCAGAGGCAGTAGGAAGGAAATAATCAACATCAGAGCAGAATTAAATGACATAGAAAGTTAAAAGAACAATTCACTCCAGCTGGTGAGGACCAATGGATTGATCTCTGGCCTGCAAACCAAAGGGTCACAAGTTCAATTCCCAGTCAGGGCACTTTCCTGGGTTGCGGGCCAGGTCCCCACTTGGGGGCATGCAAGAGGCAACCACACATTAATGCTTCTCTCCTTCTCTTTCTCCTTCCCTTCCTTGCTGCCTAAAAATAAATAAATGAAATATTAAAAAAGAACAATTCCAAATCCAGGAGCTGGTTCTTTGAAAAGATAAGCAAATTTGACAAGCCTTTAACCAGATTCATCAAGGAAAAGAAAAAAAAAAAAAAAAGGCTCCCCAAAAATAAAATCAGAAATTAAAGAGAAGAGATTACAACCAATACAAAGAAATGCAAAGGATTGTCAGAAATTTCTACCAACAATTATATGCTAAGAAATTTGACAACCTGGGTGAAACAAATTTCTAGAAATATACAGTCTTCCAAAACTGAATCAGGAAGAATCAGAAAACTTGAAAAGACCAATAACAACTAAAAAAAAAAAAAAAAAAAAAAAAATTAAAGGAGTAATCAAAAAACTCATGGGACACAAGAGCCCTGGACCAGATGGCTTAACAGGCGAATTTTACTAAACATTTAAGGAAGAACTAACACCTATCCCTCTCAAACTATTCCAAAAAACTCCAGAAGAGGGGAGGGTCCCAAACTCTTTTTAATGAGGCCAGTATTATCCTAATTTCAAAACCAGGTAAAGACACAACAAAGAATGAAAACTACAAGCCAATATCGCTGATGAACATAGATACTAAAATCCTCAACAAAATATTGCCAATCTGGATCTGGCAATACATTAAAAAGATCATATAACACGATCAAGTGGGATTCATTCCAGGGATGCAAGGATGGTACAATATTCGCAAATCAGTAAATGTAATAAACCACATAAACAAAATGAAGGACAAAAATCACATGATCATATCAATAAATGCTAAAAAAGCACTTGATGAAGTCCAGAACCCATTTATGATAAAAAATACTCATCAGCGTGGAAGTAGAGGGAGCATACTTCCACCTAATACAGGCCATATATGAGAAACCTACAGCCAACATCCTACTCAATGGGCAAAAACTAAAAGCTTTCCCAGTAAGATCAGGACTAGACAAGGTGTCCACTTTCACCACTCTTATTCAAGATAGTAGTGGAAGTTCTAGCCACAGTGATCAGATAAGAAAAAGAAATAAAAGGCATCTAAATTGGAAAGGAGGAAGTAAAACTGTCATTGTTTGCAGAAGACATGATAGTGTATGTAGAAAACCCTATAGCCTCCACCAAAAAGCTACTTGACCTAATAGCTGAATTTAGAAACACGGCAGGATACAAAGTCAATATTCAGAAATTGAGGAAATTTCTGTACATCAACAATGAAATATCAGAAACAGAAACTAGGGAAAAAATCCCATTTACTATAGCAACAAGAAAAATAAAGTACCTAGGAATAAACTTAACCAAGGAGGTAAAAGATCTGTACTTGGAAAGCTATAGAACATTGAAGAAAGAAATTAAGGAAGATACAAATAAATAGAAGCATATACTGTGTTCATGGATTGGAATAATTAACATCATTAAAATGTCCATACTTCCCAAAGCAACCTATAGATTCAATGCAATACCTATTAAGATACCAATGGCATTATTTCATAGATATAAAACAAATATTTCATAAATTCATATGGAATGAAAAAGTCCTTGAATAGCAACAGCAATCTTGAGAAAGAAGAACAATGTAGGAGGAATCACAATGCCTGATATCAAACTATACTACAAGGCCACTGTAATCAAAACAGTCTGAGATGGAATAAAAAAAGACACATAGATCAATGGAAGAGAATAGAGAGCCCAGAAATAAACCCTTATCTCTATGGTCAATTAATATTTTACAAAGGGGGCAGGAGTATACAATGGAGTAAAGAGAGCCTCTTCAATAAATGGTGTTGGGAAAATTTGACATGCATAAAAATGAACTAGACCACCAACTTACACCATACACCAGGATAACCTCAAAATGGATAAAATACTTAATTGTAAGTTGTGACACCATAAAAGTCCTAGAGGAAAACATATGCAGTAAAATTACAGATATCCCATGAAGCAATATTTTTGCCAATATATCTCTTAGGGCAAGAGAAATAAAGGAAAAGATAAACAAATGGGACTCCATCAAATTAAAAGGCTTCTGCATGGCTAAAGAAACCATCATCAAAACCAAAAGGGAACCGATTGTGTGGGAGAACATATTTGCCAATGTTTGATCTCCTAAATCTATAAAGAACTTATAGGACTCAATACCAAAAAGTAAAACAATCCAATTAAAAAATCGGCAAAGGACTTTAATAGACATTTCTCCAAGGAGGATCACCCGTAGACATGTGAAAAATGTCCAACATCATTAGCTATCAGAGAGATGCAAATTAAAACCACAATGAGATACCACCTCACACCAGTCAGAATGGCCATTGTAAGCAAATCAACAAACAATAAGTGCTGACAAGGATGTGAAGAAAAGGGAACCCTAGTCCACTGTTGGTGGAAACGCCGACTGGTGCAGCCACTGTGGAAAACAGTATGGCATTTCCTCAAAAAACTAAAAATGGAACTGCTTTTTGACCCCTGCTGGGAATATACACTAAAAATCCCAAAACACCAATTCAAAAGAACCTATTCACCCCTATGTTCCTAGCAGAGCTAAGCTATTTACAATGACCAAGTGCTGAAAACAGGCTAAGTGCCCATCAGAAAACAAGTGGATCAAAAAACTGTGGTTCATTTACACAATGGAATACTACGCAGCAGAAAGAGAGAACTCCTACCTTTTGTGACAGCATGGATGGAAATGGAGTGTATTACGCTAAGTGAAATAAGCCAGTCAATGACAAGTACTATATGATCTTACCTATAAGAGGAACCTAATGAACAAAATAAACTAATGTGCAAAATAGAACCAGTGGCATGGAAACATGGAACAGACTGACAGCAACCAGAGATGGGGGAGGAGATAAAGGTGGAAAGAAGTGGAAGGGACTTGTCAAGGAACATATGTGAACAACCCATGGACATGAACAACAGGGTGGTGAATGACCCATGAACATGAACAACAGGGTGGGAGCAGGGTGGTGGGCTGGGCAGAGGGGAGCAAAGGGAGAGAAACTGGGACAACTGTAATAGAATAACAATAAAGTCTTTTTTTTTTTTAAAGTAAATACTGTGTGCGTGGTGGTGGGGGCAAGGGGAAGTAGGGCGGATGGGTGAAGGCCATCATAGGCAGAGAGAGTAATCTGAGCAAAGGAAATAGAGTGAATGACTTGGTTTTGTTTTAAGGGAAGCAGAGTTTGCAACATTCAAATATTCCTTTCAGAGGATATTGACTTTTAAGCTGGTTATTTTTAAGAAATGAAAGATTCAGGAAAAACCTCTGCCCTTTCCCACTGTCTAAAATAATTTTGATAGAGGACCTGCTCCTGGATGGGAGCTATCATGATATATAACTACGGCTTAATATGAACTAGCGATAAGAAAGAACCTATGAAGGCCGTTTGATCAAAGTCCTCTTTGGTCCCACCATTAAAGATGGCCCAGAAAACATTTGTTTAGCAAACATTTGCTTTTCATCTCCATGTGAATTGCCTTCCCTGCCTTTGAAGTCATAAACCACAACCTTTCCAGATCCCAAGCTCCTTGACTTTGTCCTCTGGTCTATGTTCATATGTAATAATTTGCAAGGACTCATGGTCAAAACCAAAGGGGGATTGAGGGAAGGAGAGGGGGGAGGGGCAAGGGAAAGTGGTGGAAGGAAGGCAGAGACAAATGTATTTGAAAAAATAAATTAATTAATTTAAAAACATTTCATACTAAAAGGTTGGGGGAAAACTGCACTTGATATTAGTACAGACAAGTATCTAGGCTAAGTATACCCCACTTACCAATTTTCATCAAGATTTGGTTGCTCACAATGATTAAGCCAAATTGGCAACAAGCCTTAGAGAACATTACCCTACAAAGGCTTCCACTGCATTCATTCAACACATATTTGTTGAGTGCCTCCTGTATGTGGGCACAATTCTAGTTCCTGGAAAGATGGTAGGGGGGAAATATGGTTCTTTTCTTCTATGCGCATATGTTAGCTACTATTTAACAAAAATATCTCCTAGAGAAAACAAATTTTTTGGAATGTATGGATTTATTTTTAAGAACGTCTGCCTTTAAAAAACAGTTTCTTTAAATGCGCTTACTAAATCTATATATTCCAAGGAAGATAACTTGATTCTCTCTGGAAGTGCATTCGTAAAACATACTTTACTTCTCTATGGCTTTCTGGCTCTTATAATTTAGAATTTTTCCCTGGGGAGAGAGAAAAAAAAATAATAATAATAATTTGGTTATTTCTCCCTATTAATCTGTCTCATGTCAATTTGATTATTAAACTAAGCAGGAGAACTTAGAAGCAAAATTATTTTTCCTCTCAGTTTGTTTTTGTTTTGCTTGTTTTAAGTGGTCATAAGAAGTTTTTATTTGCTGGCCTTACATCAAGAGAAACTGTCCAAATTTATTCATGGAAGGCAACCATTATCTATTAATATTTTCATTGAAAACCCTTGTCATTGGGCTATACATAAGAATCCCTATAACACTGAAATCTCTCAATTCCTTGATAGGTACACACAGGTAGTACCCAGGAGAAGGCTCAATGCTTAGATCATATAAGTGTTCTGGAGGTTTCCTATGCTTTCATGTAAAGACCAGGGCTTAGAGAGAAGTTAGAGATTTCTTTTTGTCACTTCATGCCTGTCACTCACACGAATACCAACACACTGGGAGATTGCTCCTTGATTCGGCAGATTCAACTGAAAGCCTAAGATGTGGAGAAAGGTACCACATAACCTTTGAACACATAGTTAACTTCTAATTTATTAGAAATGATTTTCTCGTCCTGGCTGGGGTGGCTCAGTGGATTGAGTACTGGACTGCCAACCAAAGAGTTGCTGGTTCCATTCCCAGTCAGGACACATTGCCTGGGTTGTGGGCCAGGTCCCCAGTAGGGGGTGCACAAGTGGCAACCGCACATTAATGTTTCTCTCCCTCTCTTTCTCCTTCCCTTCCCCTTGCTCTAAAAATAAATAAATAAAATCTTTTAAAAAAAAATGATTTTCTGCTGTTCTGCTACTTTCATTTACAGAATAAAGAAAAACTACTTAACCTAAATTTCATTCTCTATGCGCAAGGTTGTTAAAAATTATTGGACTTTTAGTGGGAGTTACTGAAGGTGAACAGACCCCTGGGAGGGGCGGGGGAGGGAATTAGGTGTGATGGAATGCTCTAGCAAGCAAGCAGTTACCCACAACAAACAAACACAAATTTTTTTTCAAAGGCCCTTAGTTTCCATTATTGACATACATAGCCTTTGTAAATAGAAGATTTACATATTTCAACTATTACAGTTCAATAATTGTGTTATGTAGAATTGGTTCTATGAAAGTGTTAACAGCCATAACTGTGCGTCATTCTGTTGCAGAACCTCTCCAGTGCTGTTCTGGAACAGCTGTGGGGTTTGACTGCCCGCCATCAAGAAGCAAAACTCCCAATGCAAGAATTTGGGGAAAAAGAAAAGGGTTGTTTGTTTAAAGGTTATACATATTTAAGATAATGACAGATTTCTGCTGTTAAGTCCCTCTCCCTTTAAAAACACCCAAACACACGTAGTCCTGCCTCCTTTCGCCAAACCAAGCCAGTTTCAGAATAGGCCACTTAGAAGTACCATCTTTCAGAAAAGCAGAAGCTGCAGCTCAGCATTCCCGGTTACAGCTCAGCTCCAAGCATCCCTTAGGCATCCAGGTGGCTAGGCAGGTCCTGCACAGCTCTGATAGCTCTGCCGCCTTCTCCAGTCCAATCTCCTCTCACTGCCCTCCCTGTGGCTCTCTCCTTCTCCAGCTTTAAGACTTCCCGTAAAATGTCCTCTTTTACTCCTGACCTCATGGCAGCCCTCTTCTTTTTCAGCTCATCCCCATTTAAATTCACAGCGCGGAGTTTCCTGTGTGACCTTGTATCCAGCACCCACTATGATATGCCATTTTTGCCAGTTCCTCCTTGTCTTTGACCTTCTTTTGGTGGCCATCTTTAGTCAGGGCAAAAGTTCCCAGCACACACAGGGTGGACATCCACCCCCTGCCTCTCGTGGAGTCAGGCGCTATGTGAGTCTCCCCCCACACCTCTGCCCCGGCTATGCCTCGAGTCCCTGAGCATTCTCACAGTCCTCTACACCATTCACCCAGGTCAGCAGCCCTCTTCCCTTCAGGAAGGCATGGCTATTAACTTGCCATTGTTATGCGATATACTCAAATCTGTACCATCCCTTCCCGATTTCCTCCAATCAAGGGTTGTGGGGGTTCTCCTATTTTCAGGGATCTTATGCCCCACACCCCATTACAATTCTCCTTTATTCACCTTCCACTTATCTATATCATTACCCTTCAAGGCCAACCTCTTTCTGAAGACTTCCTAATAATTTCACTTTTTATCCATCTTTCTTCACTCCAAAAACCTACTGTCTATACCACTCATGTGCAGCCTTATAATAATATTTAAATTTTCATGCCTTGTCTACCCAAATAGATTATCAATTTTTTGAGGTCTACATTTTGCATTTATCGTAGCAGATTGCAAAGCTCATACAAACAGTAGGACTAAAAAATCTGTCAAGTGTCTCTTATTTTCATAAAAATGAAAATATCCCTAATGTTAGTCCCCCAAAGATGCTGGGATTTATTTAAGTAAATTCCCATTATGATAAACTTGGAAAAGGGCGCTTTTTCATTTATCATTATGCCTGCCGAAAATAACATTCTCAGTCTTGCTGCTTTGAACCCAGAGGTGTGCACTCAATATATTCCAACAAATTCTGGAATACCAGGGCCAAACGATCTGCCAAGGACTTCACCTTGATACACAGCAGCTTACCTGGTGGGTGCTGGGTAGAACAATGGCTTTACCTCTCTTGTCACTGATTCTGGACAAGCTTCCAAACCCAGGTCCCCAGTGCCCTAAGCAGGGCACAGCGAGGAGAGAGAATCCCTCACTTGCTGAAAGGGAATCACTGCTGCTGACCCTGGACACGAGAGAAGGGCACTGCCGAAAAGCCAGCCTGCTGCTCCTCTGCAGAGGTAAGCAGCCGCTTGAAATGAAATGTCCTGGGTTGTTTTTTTTTGGAAGGGGGAAAAGGGTGTTTCAATGATCAGTTGGTTGTAATTATTTTTCCTTAGAATAAGAGACAGATAAAGCTCCTGACATAATTCCAAAGCTGGGAGGGAGGAAATGAAACCATCTGCAGTCGCCTCTGACTGGCTGGGCACCTGCTGTCCAGCAGGCTGTTCACCTCGGCTTGCCCAGGTGGTGTCCGCATGGGCCAATCAGTCCTCTGCTACTTTCAGCTTCTCGGAACAAGTCTCACTCTCTCTTGCCAGAATTCTGCTTTGAAATCTGTCCGCTGTTCTCTTCACCCACAGTCATGGTCACAGGCCTAAAACGACCTTGATTGCCAAGAAAACACATTCATCAAGAGATAATGTATCTGCATGTGTAGAAGCTGACAGGAGTGGATACCTTTAAAATTCAGAAATATTACCTCACTCACTCTGGACTCACAACGTGTAGAGTTCACTCAAATCCACCAGTTTCAGTGTAAACAGCAGGTCAAATGCCAAAAACATCAAAGCCAGAACCAGAGTTCACATGAATGCTCCTTTCTCTCTCCTTGGTCAATGGCCACTAAATCCTGCTAATCTAACTTTCCATGTATTTCTTGAATCGATCCCCTTCATCTCCAGCCAAGGTCCCTAAACATATCTTTCTTCTAATCCAGGCTTAACCCTTTACCCAGAGCCATCTGCCTAAGAAGCAAAGTCGATGTCACTTTGGTGCTCTAGGCCCTTCAGGGGCTCTGCTGAGCGTGCAGTTTGTATCAGGCTCTCCCTGTGCGGCCCGGCCTCTCATTCTGCACCCGAGTGCTATCCACTGCTCCACCGCAGTCTTTTGCATCCTCGTGCTTTACCGAAAGCTGTTCACTCCATTGGAATGCCCTTCTCATCTTTAGTCACCCCCATACCTCCTTTTAGACTTAGTTCAGGCATCGTGTCCTCCAGTAAGTCATCCCTAAGACCTCATATAGCTTTAAATGCCCTTTGTATCCCCGTGTGTAACTCTCTTAACATTTGCTGCATTTTGGTGAATGTACTGTTCTTAAACCCATCTCTCTCACTGCATTGACTGAACAGAGCATTTTTTTTTTTTAATATCTCTGGTACTAGGTTCATAGTAAGTAAGATCTCAATATATTTGCTAAATGAATGAGTGTCTGATACTTAAATGTCAAATCATGATATAGAAAAACAAAATCTATCCTGGGGAGCTCTCACTCTAAAGGGGAACACAGAGGCTCTCTGACCCCTGATGCTGTGAAGCACTGTGAGGAGGGTCCTCAGGCGGCGACAGGGTCCAAAGACGAAAGCTTAATGCTGCCCAGTGGAGAAGCTTGTTGTGTCCGGCAGCTCCACAAGAAAGAGGCTGAAATGGCAATGCTGCTTCCAGCACTTAATTTTGACAGCTGACTGATGACTAACTCCTTCCGGGAAAGGAAGGCAGATTCAAGGCAAAGGAGTACCGGAGACCTGGCTTACATTCCCAAGAGACACAGGCCCCTAGAAGTGTAGAAGCTTGCCACCTGTGAGTGCCTATAGCCCTCAGAGATGAGCTGAGAAGAGAAAAGCATTTTAGTCACTTTAATGATCACACTATAATTGTTGTTTTGAGCGCTGTTTGGAAATTGTGGCATTGGCACCACTAGTTAGTTAGTTTTTAGGCACATGCAAGCTGTTAATAAAAAATGACATTTCTGTATCCCTTTGTTCCTGTGATCTCCCTCTCCTTAAGAGGCCCCAAAAGGTGTTGTAAGTTGACACATGGGGGAAGTGAAGCAAAGCTGGGGAAGAAACTGGAGCCAGAGCTCAGTAAAACTGGGTGTGTAAAGTGCTAGGTAGAACTAGGCGAGGGTGGGTCCAGTGTGGCTTTGAAGGTGGAGATAGCTACCCTGGAGGGAATGTGTTACTCATAAACCTTTTAAAGAGTTTTGCCTGGATGACAGTGGCAAAGCAATTAAACAGCTGTGGACAGACATGACCTAATTTATTGGTCTTTCCAGTTGTCTTCGGAGGAGCTGGTGCTATAGCGTAACCTATAACTAAGAATGCATTTTGGTGTGGTGTGGGGTTGGCTGAGAATAGGGGAGACACATGGCTTTCAGGAGGAAGAGGCACCAGCAAGTAGGTCAGAGAGGCTAGATCCCCCCTGACATACTCCCCATGGGAAAGGCCATTTTCAGAAGTCCCCTGAGCAGCTGAGTACCAGTGCTCATTCTTTCTGTTCTGAGGAATGAAGCACCAATATGCTTAGGGGACAAATTTCAGCAAGCAGAGTTCTCAGTTGGCCTTTGGTGATTCTGAAGGGGCTCTGCGAAGTTCAAACTCAAGTGTAAATGCAGCAATTCAGCCAAGCAACCTAGACCTACCTTCAAATATGCATCATACAAAAAAGCCATTTGTATATACCTAAACAGCATCTGGAAGAAAGGAACATTTCTATACCTAAAATAGATGACGGCCATTTTTAAAGTAGGCTGTAAAAAGTTCTGTTTCAAGGCCTAAAAATAAAAGACAAAACAAACAAAAAGAACTTGCATTGCCATCTGGGCACTGACACAACTTAAATCAAAATGCTGGCTGTTTAGGGGGTTTAATTAAAACCCACGGAATTTTTCTCAGGTCACCTGGGAGCCTCTGAGGACTCTGTCTTCAGGGCCCTTCAGCCCCATGGTCATTCCTGCCTGTGTCGCAGCAGCACCTCCAGGGTGTTCACTGAGGGGCCGAGGAGCAGCAGGGCCACTGATGGCAGGGAAGGGGGGTCCTGCTGCAAACCTTTGTTAAATGGACAGCACTTGGCTCATTTAGATCATGAGTTCATTTGGTGTGACTGTAGGGGTGAGGCTGGTGGAGATCATGGAGGGCCTCCTCTGTCCCCCACACTATTTAATGGGCTGCAGAGCAGGGGTCCCCTGAAAAGAGCAGAGCATAGCCCCCAAGACCCTTGATTGGGAGAAGGGAGAGTAGATGATACAGCAGTTAAGATACTTTGCATAACGATGGCAAATTAATAGCTGTGCCTTTCCGGAAGGAAGAGACTGCCACTCAGGGCAAAAGGTGTATGTGACTTTAAGAGCAAATAGTGACTCCTGACATAGCCAGGGAGGCAGATGCTCACCCCAGATGCCCCCGTGTCACTGGGAGCTCTTGCCCTGACTAAAGAGGGCAGTGAAAAGAAGGTAAAAGATACAGGAGAACTGGCAAAAATGGCAGACACCTACAGACCATAGGAGGGGCTGGATATGAGGCCACATAGGAAGTGCCAGGCTGAGCATTTGAATGAGGGCGGGCTGAAAGGGTATAGGAGGGTCTGCAGGAAGTCTGGTTGGTAGGGGAGAAGCCGTGTGGTCTGGAGTAAGAAAGAGGAGGCCCACTGGAAAGCCTGCCTGGAGAAAACAGCAGCAGAGCTGATGGAACTATGCAGGGACCGCCAAGCCAAGCATGGATTCATGAGGGATGCTTGAGGCTGAGCTGCAGCTTCTGCTTTTCTGAAAGATGGTACCTCTGAGTGGTGCATTCTGAAACTGGCCTGGTTTGGTACAGGGAGGCAGGATTTTGTGTTTTGGGGTGTTTTAAAGGGAGTGGGGCTTAACAGCGGAAATCTGCCATTATCCTCAATATGTATAACCATTAAACAAACAACCCCTTTCTTTTTTCACCAAACTCTTGCACTGGGAGTCAGACTTCTTGGCAGCAGACAATCAAACCCCACAGCTGTTCCAGGACAGCACTGGCAGGATTCTGTAATACTACCTCTGCCCAATCACTCATTGCTATTTAACTCCCTTAAAGCTAAGGTATTAACTTCCCTTTGAACCTACTCGTTTGCACACAGGTCCATTGCCCCATGTCTGGATCACTTTACCTGTAGAGCCACAGGCCACTGAAGTACAGGCCATAGAGCTGCACAAGTGCCACAGGGGACAGTTGGAGTCCTGTGTTTTGGTCCCATGTCCATACCTGGGTGTTACTATGGTCTTGAGGCTCTTTGGGAAAAGAGAAATATAAGGATAATATCTCACCTGGAAAAAATGAGGTTAATAGTATCTCCTATCTCTACCTAAAAAGATATTGGAGAGGATCAAGTGAGCATGGTAGGCATATATATATAAGTATTATATGTATTTAATAAGTCCCCAGGAAAGTATTCCTGAATCAGCAGAGAGGGAGAGATCTAATTCCTCTTTCTTTTGGCTCATTTGGATTAAAGCCAGGCTATTTTAGCCTGTTTTAGCCTTTGAGAAATTCTCTGGGCTTCCATGTTGCCTTTCTTGAGCCACTTCCTGTTTTCTCACATTGAACATAACTACTCAACAGCCAATGTGAAGAAACTATGATTATAGTTGGGTTCAAGGAAGTGAGTTCACCAGTCCTGGATCTAATCAGCTCATGGATATTATAGCTCTTGTGTTTATGTGTAACCCACACATAGTGGGCAGTAAAACAAAACAAAAACAACAAAAAGTAAAAAGCAATTCTTCTAGTAGCCAGACTAAATAGCTCCAGGGACAGAAGGTCCTTTTGATCCTACCAAGCAATTTAAAAGTTGGAAAGTACTAGAAACAAGATGTATTACATTTGTGTCAGGCATAACCCTCTTGATTGTTCTTTGCTAGGTTACCAGTCTTTCCCCTCCCAAACCACAGGGTTTCCTGAGAAATCAACCATCCCTAAACTCATGGAAAGGCGTGGAGTGTAGGAAAAATGTGACAGATAAAGTCAGTGCCCAGTGCCCAGGCAGCCAGGATAGGGTCCCTTATTGTGCTTTAGGTTTATCTGGGGAGCTTATAAAAAATACCCATGCACAACCTGATCACAGACCAATTAAGCCAGACTGTGCAGTGGGGCCTGGCATTGGTAGTTTTGAGAGTTCCCCGGACAGTGGTCATTTCAGCCAGGTTTGAGAATCTCTGTCTTAGCAGAGTCTGTGGGCCAAGACCTGTCATCACTGAAGGCTGGAAAACACACCAAATGCATCTTAGTACATAGTTGGGTGCAGAAGAAGAAGAAGCAGAGGGAGTATAGGAAAGCAAGTGAAACGCCCTCCTGGACAGGTACATCCCAGTGCCTACCACACCATCATATCACTTTTAAGTGAATTGGATGGACTATAGCCACTGCTTAGAAAATCCAGCACTAAGCTTTCCCCCACACAGTGCTACAGATAGGATGACTGACTCCAGGGTGGCCCAACCACAGGTTGGCTAGAGATGCATCAGGTGACCTGGTGTGGACAGCTATGAGCATCAGAATCTGGACCAGATGATGTGGAATGAATTGGCCAGCTGAAGAATGCAGCAACACCATGAAAGGGAATCAAAGGCACCCTGGGAGAATGATGGAGTAGGCTGTGAATGCAAGCTGAGTAAATAGCTGGTCCCTTGAGCCATCTTGGTTCCCCAAGTCCTTCAGATTCCAGTTTCAGTCCACATGCAACCTTTCTGCAGAGCCCTGTCCACTGATGGTGCCCTGAGCGAGAGACTCTCCCTCACCACACAAAACCCTGACTCACCCAAGCATGATGGAGACTACATAGAAGAATATCCAGAAGGAAGGAGCAGTAGCACAAAGAAGCAAGAACATAACAGAACAACTCCCAAAAGATGAAGAAGCAAGAGCAAAACTGTAAAAAGACACAGAATGGACAGGGACAGCAGTGTAGGACAACGGGAGGGAAAACTCAGGAGAATTTTCCGGCAGTGAAGCATAGCTTTAGCAATATAAGGCAGTGAGAAAACGCAGAATCTAAAGGATGACAGAAAAGGACAACAGGATGGAAGACAAAAGAAGAGGAAACGAAATTGCCTTTTCCCTTCTCTGCTCTGTGCTGCTGGGAGACACCCAGCATTTCCCAGGCTCGCACTCCTGGTCAGCTGCTTCCAGCTGGCTGTAGCCAGGCACTGCCAGGAGGCTGGAGGGCGGGAAGGGAAAAGGCAGAGTGTTTCTCCTCCTCCCAGTCTCAGGGAACTTCTTGGCAGTGATTGTCTCTCCCACATCTCCAAATCCCCAGACAGGCCTGCCATGGGTCCAGTTTCTCTTGGGGGATCCCAGCCTGTGGGCTTGGATAACACCCCCTGCTCCCTTTTCCTTTCCAGCCTGTGGTGTGCTAGAGCTGGCTTGTACTGACTCACAAGAGCAGGCTGTGAAATATTTAGGAATTTTGCAAGCTGGTTATTAAACTGTTGCTAGCTTCAAACTGGCCCTTGCTGCAAATCAAGATCTTTTCCCCAGGTGGTCTGTTACCAGCACACCGCCGCCTCCAGGCCTCCTGCTGCTGCCAGTCTCTGGTTTGTTCACTGTCCTGTTTGGCTTTTCTGCCTCCCTTTAGCACCATGTAACCGATTCACTGCACTACATTCTGTTTTAAATAATGAGTAGCTTCTGTTTTCCTGGGGGGACCCTGATTGATATGCAGACAACGGCCTCCTAAAGAACTTTCCCAATTCCCCTGTGAGCAGTAACACTAAGTTGATATGTGAGGCATGTATTTTGCTTGCTTGTTTGTCTAGTAATCCTGTTAACTCCGTATCCTTGTGACTAAGTAAATTTAAAGCAAATTAATTTTGTTATAAGTTAAAAACTTATACCATGCTAACAGTGTATTAGTTTGACTAAGAATAGTACCAGATCTATTCCAAATCCCCTGATGGAGATATGAAGATGAATGGTCTGCCCTCAGTGGGGTTTGCTCCCTGGCATAGGAAATGGGAAGAGGAAGGAAACTGAAATATGATACATTAACTATGTGCAATTATATATGTATAACAAACAATCACACCTCTGTACAAAAAGCCTTTCCCTACAATTTCCTTCTTAGGTTTCATGAAAGCTGATGATGCTGTAGCATTTGTCTCATTAGCTCTTTGTTGTTGTTATTGTTTGGTTGTTCAATGGTCTTTCTCTGAAAGGAATAATCACGGGCCTTAGAAGCAGGTAGAACTAAATGGTACCAGTACAATTTGCTAGCTACTTGGAAAAAGCAATTTATATAGTTATCCATATATTATAATTTATCTATAAATTTTATAGATAAATATATATTGGATCTATAAAAAGTAAAAACATTTTTTAAAGATTTTAAAAACTGGATGAATGTTGATCTAATCTCTAGATAGGAACACTCTGTAATCTTATAAACCGCCTAAAAAAGTTTAAAGCTTGATACATTTTGTACAGAAAAATGGGGGGGGGAAACCCCTTCTTTTTTCAGAGAAAAGGAAGTTAAACACAAAGTGAAAACTAGAAAGTATATTGTAATCAATAGGACAAAAGTCAGTTTCTTTAATGTATAAAGAAACATATAAATCAATAAGAAAGGAAACCACACTGAGACTCTGTGTCAGTGTTGGTTGCATTCTAGACTCCCTTCCCTCCAGGTGCCCCCTCCTTTCTGGTTTTGCTGTGGGCAGCAAAGTGTTCAGTCCCAGGGGACGATCATGACTGGTCTGAACCTAACATTTGAATTCATTCCTTTATTTCTCAATTCCCCTGCAGGCAAGCGTAGCCTTATGACCTGGTCCTGGTCAATGGAAC
Source organism: Pteronotus mesoamericanus (assembly GCF_021234165.1). Taxonomy (NCBI): domain Eukaryota; kingdom Metazoa; phylum Chordata; class Mammalia; order Chiroptera; family Mormoopidae; genus Pteronotus; species Pteronotus mesoamericanus. The sequence continues at coordinate 12,991,916 of NW_026555313.1, forward strand.
AGAAGGGGAAATCTACCAGGATGGCATCTGGGGAAGCTATTACTTCAGAGATAAAAGGGACAGATGCAGTTGGCTCAACCCTGTCCACTTTCTTCTTGCCTTGAACATAGGTGTGATGTTCAGAGGAGATGCAGACATCTTGCATGTAAAATATACCATGCTGACAACACTAAACCACTAAACCAGCTTGCAATTGCCTACTTTCGGATGTCTTTTTATGTCAGAAATGTTTATCCCCAATTTGTAAAAGCCATGGTTAAATCTGTTATCTGTGACAAGAAGCATTCCAAATACAAATCTTTAAACATAAATGGGCAAAGATAAGATTAGGCAATTCATAAATCATGAAATGTAAATAAATAGTAAACATATGAAAAAAGTTCAAGGTTATTAGAACCTTGAACCATTTCTAACCATTGTTAGAAATTAAATAAAGTATAAGAATGTTTTCTTTTGCTTACAAAATTAGTAAGTAAAGATTTTTAAAAATAAAACCATCAAGTGTTGACAAGGGTACTGTAAAATAGGAGGCCTCCCACATGGCTAGTTAAGGTGCAGTTTGGTAGAACATTTTTTTGAAAACAATTTGGTAACATAAAATTTAGGAAGTACTTGCATTATAAATTAATGATTTTTTTTTTTGTGGAATTTACCCTAAGGAGACAAATTAAGTTGAGACAAAGGTTTGTCATAGGTTATATAGCATAATGATAAAAAGCAAAAAAACAACAACAAACAAAAACTCATAAAAAATCAAAGTGGCTAAACTACAGGAATGGTTAATTAAATTATAAAATATATACAGTAGAATACAGTATGCAGACATAAAATAATGTTGACTATAAGTCAGTTTGAAAAGATTATTTTTATGTTAGATATTACATAAATAAATAAAAATATATGCACTAAAACCACAAATGTATAAAGTGAGTGTGGATAGTTTAGTGGTTCCTAAAAAGTGAGACACAGAATTACCAAACGGCATAGTAATTGCACTCCTGGGTATATTGCCAAAAGAAACTCAAACAAATCCTGTAAATGAATGTTAACAGCACCAGCATTCACTATAGCCAAAAGATGGAAACAACCCAAATGTTCATCAACAGAAGAATGGATAAACAAATTGTGGTACCTACGTACAATGGAATATCATTTAATCATAAAAAGAAACGGAGAATATATCCATGCTATTAGGTGGGTAAACCTCAAAAGCATTATGCTAGGTAAAGCAGACAAAAAAAGGTTGCATTTGTATGATTCCATTTGTACAAAACATCCAGAATAGGTAAATCCATAGAGACAGAAAGCAGATTGGTGGTTACCAGCAACTGCGGGGGAGGTGGGACTGGAGAGTCACATTTAATGGATTTTATTTTGGGGTGATGAAAATCTTTCTATCCTAGTGCCCCCTTATCCTAACACCACTTGTTGAAAAGACTACCCGTTCTTGAATTGCCTTTCTACCTTTTAAAAAATCAATTGGCTACATTTTTGGGATCTACTTCTGGACTAAATTCTGTTCCATTAATCTATATGCTTTTCCCTTCACAAATACTATACTATCTTGACTTTATAGGAAGTCTTAAGATCAGGTAGTGTGAGTCTTCCAATTTTACTCTTCTTTCTCGAAATTGTTTTGCCTATTCGGTTCCTTTGTTTTTTCATAAAAATTTTAAAATCAGATTTCTAATTGTTCATAGCTAGTGTATGGAAACACAGTGGCTTTTTGTGTTTTGATTTTGTATTCTCCCACCTTGCTAACTTCACTTATTAGTTCTTGGATTTTTTTTTTTTTTTGCTAGATTTTTGGAGGTGGGGTTTCTTTGTAGACACTCATAGGAAGAGTTTTATTTCTTCCCTTCTGATACATATACCTTTTATTTCTTTGCCTTGCCTAATACCTGCTAGGACCTCAAGTATGATGTTGAACAGGAGTGAGACTGCCTTGTTCCTGATCTAGGGGGGAGAGCATTCAGTCTTTCACCATTGGTACGATGTTAGCTGTAAGTTATTTTGTGGATGCATTTTATTGGGTTCTATTTCTTCCTTGCTGAGCATTTTTGTCATGATTGTATGTTCAATTCTGTCAAATGCCTTTTTTGCATCAATTGATGTGCTCATGTGTTTTTCACTATCATGTGATATATTATATCACGTGATATAATAGTTTACAGTAATTTATTTTAAAATATTGAGTCAACCTTACTCCTAAAAGTTAAACTGTATCCTCCAGATATATATTCAATTTATATATTGGAATCCTAACCCCCAATACCTTAGGATATGAATTTATTTGGAGACAGGGTCTTTACAGAAGTAATCAACTTAAAATGAGGTCATTAGGATGGGTTCTAATCCACTAGGACTGGTGTCCTTATAAAAAAGGGAAATTTTGGACACAGACACCCACACAGGGAGAGCATTATGTGAAGACTGGTGTTACACTGCCACAGCCCACGAACTTCCAGAAGCTAGGAGAGATGCCCGGGGCAGGTTCTTCCCAGGTGCCTCCAGAGGGAGCAGGGCCCCCTGCTGACATCTGGGGAGCAGATGTGGAGAACAGAGCAGTGCTTGCCAGGCTACTATCTGCCCCCAACCTCCCCGTGGCCCTCCTTCTTCAACTGCTGTTAAATGTACCATTTTAAAGTTGAAACCAAAGCAAATTTGATACAAATATAAAACACATTTCTTTGGGAAGTGGGGAGTCTGGTCACTGTAGCTCCCATTTTCCTCTTTCATTATTAGAAAGTCTAACACCTACTGGAATGAGGAAGCTGGTGCCTGTGGTATGCTAGGGTGGTATTTTAAGTACAACCTTTAAATAGGGCCATTACCGATGCCAATAAGGAAACATTCCTGCGAAGGAGATGAAGGTGAGCCCGTGGCTCTCAAATATCACAGCCTGTGCCAATAACTAACTACAGAAAAATAGACTCAAATTGCCACAGCTAGGCTCTTTGCCAGTTGATTCTTGGTTTTAAGACCCAAGTATGCTAACAGGAAGAAAAATATTTTCTGACTAACCTTAACCTGAATTTCTTTGTCCTTCATGTGGTTTCTCCAGGTCTTTCTTTTCCTCACTTGTATTTCCTCACAGAAGTAAGTTAAGGTTCATTTCATTAGGAATTGAGCACTTAGGTGTGTGAGGCTCTCTCTCCATCTATTAGACAATCCTTGACCATAAGGAACTCAGGATTGATGTACAGAAACCAACTTAATCACAAATACATTAACATTACTAATGTATAAGACATTATAAAGAAAAGGGCAAACATTCAGGTACTTTTAAAACAAATTATTTTAAAAGTCTTACTTATAAAGGTTAATAAGACAAAGTGTTTGCATTTCTTTATCATAAAAAGAAATGGTCATCATATTTTTAATTATTTCATGATCAGTGGAAATAGCGAGTTTTAAAGTGAAATGAGGTCAGTGCTGGTTCTATTACAAGCTAATCCAGCAAAGTGAGAATAATCACTTGGACTCTTTGTACTTCATTGTGGGAGGCGATACTGCCCAGAGACTAAGTGCAGATGGAACTCACAAATCCAATACTTCTAGCAGCATTATCTCAATCAAGTTACTTATCTTCTCTAAGCTTCCTCTGCAGAAAAGAGATTTTTTAAAATCCCTTAACTCATTAGGTTGTTGTGAATTGAATGAGATAACACACATAAAGAGTTTATCACAGATGCCCTGGTCAGGTGACTCAGTTGGTTGGAGTGTTGTCCCATACACCAAAAGTTTGCGGGTTCGATTCCCTGCCAGGGTACATACCTAGGTTGCAGGTTTGATCTCCAGGTGGGGGCAAGTGCTCAGCAAGTATCAGCTATTATTACTGTTGTAGTTATTAGCTTTTATAAAAGATAAAATACTTGCTTTATCAGATTAGGATGAGGAGAAAAACAAAAAATATCTAAAAGAGTTATAATGTCACAAAGCTTAAAAAGGGCACTCTTTCCAACCTTAAGATATTATAGTAGTTTCACTCGTGTTGCCTAAGGAAACCAACCCACAGGAATAGTAGACAGGAAAATGTGTCTGAGAGAAAGATCTCCCCTTGGTTTAAAGGAATTGGCCGAATTGGATATCATTGGAAAGTGCAGACGCCTCAGAGATCCATGACATTAATCATTATAGAACATTACGAAGCACTCAGGCCTCTAGGATACTCCTGTGATGGCTGGGTAGTTCTCATTGTCCCTTCTCCAGGCCACACAGGGCTTCCTGAGGACAGGCTATATACATTTTATGAACACTTTCATCTTGCAGGATTTACTACCAACCAAAAACTTGCATAGACTGAAGCCATCTGGGGCAGAATCCATTTTTTATTCCCTGCTATATCCTTAGGACCAACATAGAGTCTGGCATCTGATGTTTCTTGAAAGTCTGTCTCTTAGCCAGAGGCAGATTTCACAGGCTGCGAGAGAGAGGCAGGAGCAGGAAGAAAGCTTAGGAGAGACAAGAAACTTGTGTATCTGGCTTTTAATCTCTGCAGGATGCTGTAGCTTCCACTAGCTACCAACCACTTCACCACTTTGATTTTTACAGTCCTTCTGAGGACTGAGTCACAGTTCAAGGACATTAGTGGAAATCATTCACAAACAACTTAATTTTGGAGAAATCCTCTTGAACTGCAGTCTTGCCATTGAGCAAAGATAGCCCAAATATAGACATGCCATTTTTCACCTTGATTACACTAGGCTCTGTAACATCTTACATGTAAACATTTTTGACTTATTGACATCCCTTCTGTGAGCTGAGTAGTGAATATAATCTCTTATAACTTTCCATTTCAGTTACATTTATGAGATGGGGGTGGGTAGGATGGTGGGTGGGAGTGGGGATGATAGGTAGGGAGCTGTGTTTTCCAAAGACACATTTCAGAATCAATAAATTGTGATTCACATACTCAGCCATCTTTCTTCACTGTGGCTAGAACAACAGACTATACAAGGCCTGAGAATTCATGCCCAAGTGAATGGTTCCTGGAAAAAATCCTTTCCTCAATACAACAAGAAGTGGAGCTCTCAGATTGGATTTTAAGTGGCAATTTCTACCACTTTAACTGACTCAGACTATTTCTATAGCAGGAATCTTACACTCATAAGAAAGAATAAGATAAACGTAACATGGTGATTACAGTGTGTTGCATGGTTCAAAGGGAGGAAAAATCTTGTCTGGTTGGGTAAAGGATATTCGAGGTATAGAGGAAGGGAAAACAGAACTAGAGATGGGGAGAGAGGCTCCGGACTGCAGAAGTCTCTGACTTCAGCCAGTGCAGGTCATTAATTCCTTGAAGTATTTATTGGAGGCCTATTACATGGAACCTCCTTGCCTGTCCCTGGTGTCCCCTGTCCTCTGAGACATGAAATCCTCTCCGCTTCCCCTTGTCTGCCTTCCCAGAGCTTCCTCAGGTGGCATGTGCCCAGGATTAATTCCTGCCTGGCCCGCCATGTGTCCTCTCCCGCCAGGTCTGACTTTCCACCTAGGCACTGCTGGGCTGGAGGGCAGCAGACAGCTCTCCCCGCTGTCAGGGCCAGCTCACGCCTGCATAAACATTTACTGAATGTTCGCCCTGTGTCAGAAGCTGTATCAGGCCCTAGAGATTCATCTGCAGGAGAAACACAGATTTTTGCCCATTTTCTTCCAGCTGCTGTACACATGCACAGATGTCGTGAAGTACAGTTATAACATGGACACTATTTTGTGTTCTGCTTTTTCACAGAACAATGTCACATTTGCATTTCCCCACAGTTGTATCCATGAACATCTTGAGGTATCTCTACAGCAACCTAGGTAGCCAGAAATTTGGAACTCAAATATCACACTGGGTGAGAGATGATCATCTCTTCATAATTGCCCTTTGTAATGACTGTGCTCTATTGGATACTTCAATTAGAAATTTCCCATTATTTAGCTATTATAGGTAATACTGCAATAAATATCTGAGACTATATGTCTTGTTTTTCCTCTACTCAATTCTTTTTTTTAATACCTTGATTCAGATATAATTTACATGTCATAAAATTTACCTATTTAAAGCATACAGTTGAGTAATACTTAGTATAAACTCAGAGTTGTGCAACTGTCACCACTAATTTTCGAACATTCTCATCATCCCGTGCACATCAACACTCATTCCCCATTCTCAGCCCACCACCCCAACCGAACACTGGGTAGCAATCTATTTTCTGGCTCTGCGGATGTGCCTATTCTGGACCTTGCATACAAATGAAATCATACAATATGTGACCTTTTCTGACTCGCTTCCTTCACCTACCATACTGTTTTCAAGATCCATCCATGTTGTAGCTTGTATCGTAATACTTCACTCCTTTTTATTGCCAAGTAATATTCCATTATATGGATGTACCACTATTGTTTATCTAGTTATCAGCTGATGGACATTTGGGTTGTTTCCACATTCTGTCTATTATGAATAATGCTGCTATGAACATTGATGTACAAGTTTTTGTGTGAACATATGTTTTCTTTTTTTAAAATTAATTAATTATTTTCAAATACATTTGTCTCTGCCTTCCCCCCACCACTTTCCCTTGCCCCCTCCCCCCTCAGGAAAAAATATGATATAGTAGAAAAATATAGGTTTTGGAGCCAGATAGATTTAGATTCAAATTCTAGTGCTGCCACTTATGAATTGGGTGACGTGGGTAGAGTTCCTTAACCTTGCTAAATTTCAGTTTCCCTTCTATACAAAGTCATTAATAACACTCACCCCAAGGGATGGTTGTGAGGATTATTCAATGCTGATGGGTAAAATAGTTTTGATATAGATCTGGGTATAAATTTTGGCTTTGCCCCCTAACTTGGATAAGATACTCAATATTTGTAAGTTGTTTCCTTTTCTGTGAAGTGAAAATTAAAGTGTGTACCTAATGAAGTTATTGGGAGGATTAATTAAATGTATATGTATAACATGTTTAGTACAGTCCCTAGTATACAGCAAAGGACCAATAAATACTGTTATTATTATCATAGTAATAACTATTATTATGTAAGAAGGCAGCACTTAATAAATGTTGGTGTGGCCATCTTCTCCACCTCAATCTCCTACTAATGAAAACTATCCAGGAATTGGATGAATGGGTCAAGGGGAAGGCATATCTTTATAGGTATTGCAGTAGAGTTCACCAAAAGGATTGTATTCAGTTTACAATGCCGCTAACACTATGTTGAATCTATTCATTTCACTTCAACCTCACAATAATTTGTTATGTTATTTTTAAAGGTGCAACATGGTATCTTGAGGTTACTTCAATTTTCATTTCTTCATTACTGTGAGGGTGAATATTTTCCTGTATGTTTTGTTTACTGTTTGGATATCTTTGAGCATGAATCATTTGTTTCTATCTTTTGCCTATCATTTTGGATCTTGGTGTTTTTAAAAATTTGAATAAACTTTATATATTAGAAACATTATAATATTTAATGCAACTACTTTGTTAGTGAGGTGGAGCCAGATGAGGTCTGGTACCAGTGAGGGAAGATCAGGGGAAAGTTCTGTGTGCTCAGAAGCACTGTTATGAACGGAGCTGCAGTCTCTTGTGTGGCAAACTCAACTATTCTCATGTGTTTCAACATCCATCTCTGGACGTATATTGCCTCATGGCACTGTAGCTTTACTTTTCTAACTCTAAAATATTTCTTCTTGGTTCTCTTGTAGACTCCTCCAGCTTTAGCATGGATATAACTGAACTCATCAGTTGTCCCTCATCCAGCAAACTTTCCAAACTTCCCAGTTGGTTCCTTATTGTCCTAGCCAAGAGATCTCGAGGCTGTTTCTCAGTGTATTAAAAAGGCCTCCCAGAGTCTCAAATAATACTCTTGAATTATAAGTCATGTGTTCTGACTTTTGATTTGGAAAATATGATGATCATACATATCAAGAAAATAAGCAAAACAGGCAGCCAAGTTGACATGTTATCACAGGTGTTTTCTGCATGTCATTACCTGCTATTAAAACTGATGCACGTGAGTCAGTAAGCAGAACAATCCCATGAAGACTGCTATCCAATGACAGGTATTTGATAGTGGGATCCAGGAATTAACCAGGGAAGAGAATGTATTATACTAGAAATAAGTGCCTTGAACATTTGGCCCTAGTGTCTACTTTCCTCAACTTATTTTTATATTTAAATGGTGACATTTTTTAAATTTTGGGAGGATAATTATTTTTAATCATTTGATCATTAAGAGTATTGATTTTGTCTTAGCATCATGGCTTTTTCTATTGATGTTCCAATTAGGATATGAGCACTATGAAGTCAGAAAATGTAGCCTTCTGCTAAGGCCTAGCCCGTGGCCTTTGCCACCTACATGTAGTTCCATTTCCCACTAAAGTCAGCTGATGTGGGCACCAAAACCTACCACAGAGAAGACACAAGGCAAGCCTCAGGTCAACTGTAAAGAATCAAAATTCCCTCAAGTGAAAATTAAAATAAAAAACATTACTACTTCTAAGACTACATAGTTCATGAGAAGCCATGTGGATAACATTCAAAATGGAAGCTTCCATTCCTCCTGATAGTTCCTAATTCTCCCATCAATTTCCCCAAATACATACTGGATCACTTAAGAAGCCCCATCCTCTGCAGAGACAAGAAACACTTCTGAGAACACACATATGAAAGCAACCACAGTTTCTTATTCCTTTTGGAATATGTGTTGAAGACAAACTGCATGCAGTTTTAAAGTTCTTTTCAGGCTTGTTATGCCTGTGTATAGTGCATGTGCATATGTGTGGGTACATGCATGTGGGCATGTGTGCATGTGGACAAATTGTGTTCATGAGGCACACTTTTACACTGCTTGAGGAAATGATGGGGTATATTTTTCTAAAGGCAGAATATGATGTTGTCAAATACACATCCTCAAACTTCAAATATTCATTTCTCCATACAAGAGCCAGATTTGGTGGAGAAGACAGGTCTTAAGGTCTGATGTACTCTAATTGCTTTTACAAAGACCAACTAGGGTTCCCTGTGTGAAGAGTATCTTTGGGTTGGCAGTGAGATCATTGGAAAGAGGTGGAACCTAGAACCCACATCACCTCGGCCACCACCAACAATAAAAACATCACTCACAAATAAAATAGCTTCCTAAATTCCAATCGATGCCGCATGTTTTTTGGTCTGAGAGTGATGCCCTAAATTCCCTTCCACAGCCAACTGGAGAAGGCTTTGGATGGTCTATTCCAGAACTGGTAAGAAAATTCCTTTAATTCATTCCAGGATTTAACCACACTTCCCCAGCAGAAAAAAACCCCCCAAAACTGGTTAATTTACCTCCCAAGCAGTAAGCTCTCGATTTCATCCCCTGGTTAACTACAACACTGCATAGTAAGGCCAAGGTGAAATTCCGAAGCAACATTCCCATAGCACCACCAGACAGGAGATCCGCCCTTTGCAGCCCAACCCCAATCCCAGTCCCAGCCCCCTTTACTCCACACAGTTTGGCAAGTTCCTTGGAGCTCCAGCCCTTGGGGTGGGGTCCATTTCGCTGCCAATGAGAAGCCAGCTATCCTGAGTCTCTTGGACTGTTGGGTGGAGAAAGTCTCTGGGACAGTGAGGATGTACAATCTGGAGGAACTGTTAGCACGCGGGTGCCCGGGGGCCAAGACTCCGCTCCACGCCGGCACGCTCGTCCCATTTTACCCGTCTGTCTGGCCCAAGCCCCGCCACGGACGGGACCGGGAGGCAACAGGGCAGAGCTGCTAGCCCGCACCCAGCTTGGACGGCCCCTCAGGGGATCCCACCCACGTATCCTAGTGGGGGTGGGACAACCACTCCTAGGGAAACACTCCAAAGAACGCGCCAGCAGAGGGAAGGTCGGTGCGCGCCCCACCCTGGGGGACCTAAGACTCCCCCGCGAGCCCTCTTGGGATACTGAGTGTGGAAAAAGCACAACCAGGCACCCTAGAGTCCTTAAGGAAAAAACTCGTTGCATATTTCACCCGGCCAGGTGCACTCCGGACGGATGTTTCGCCTCCGGGGACCCCGGACAGGTGCCCATGAAAGCTCCCGGCTCCCTCCCCGCACGCCCGGGCCACTGCTGGACGCAGGCCCAGGGAAGAGAGAAAGAATTTGTTTTGTACCTGATCCTGTCCTTCTCTGCCCTCTGTAGCTCCTCATTTCTTTCCAGCACCTGAAGGATCTTCCTGGCTTCTTCGTCGTTTAGGAAACTGAGATCAAACCCCTGAGGAAATTTCGTCATTTTTCTCTGTGTTATGAGCTACACTTAAGCTTCTTGGTGCCTCCTGTTACGATGACATTTTTTTAAGACAGAGAAGACTTGATCCCATAACCAATAAGTCCGTGCCTTTGAAAATCTAAAACCTCAAACTTAACGAAGAGCCCACACCTACGGGGCTCATTTTGACACCACCTTAATGACAAGTTCGTCTCAACCAATCCAACTGAGATGCAAGAGGAAAAACTAAAGCGAGAGAGAGGGAACCAATCCCATTCCAAAGAGGCGGGCCCTACCTCGTCCCCTCCCCTTTTTCCTCCCCCACCTCCTACAGTGTTTGTTAAACCAACAATCCTACTGTATTCTCCTCTTAATTGAGGCTGAGACTTAAGTGTTGGCTCCCAAGTATTTGTTTTAGCTGTGTGCTCTCAGAACTTGAGCTTGACTAATGGGACTGCAAAGGAAAGAGGTTCATGATTAATCTTCCTTTTCAATAAAAGGCCCATAAGAAGTCCAATTGCTTGTAGGAGCTTTACACTGGCTGAATGAAAGTTAGTTACCCTGTTTGAAAGACCTGAAAGGGCTGATCTTATACAACCTCTGTGAGAACACCAGGCTCCAGAGCTGAATTTAGCACATCCTCGGAACATCCCCCATCCTTCAGACATCCCCTACACGATTGCCCCACAAAAGTCATCCTAAGACTTCAGAAAAGAAACAACAGAAGAAGAAAGCTCTGGAGCAAAGAATAATAGAAAGCACCTGTTTTGTAGTTTTCTATACGATTTGAACATCTTAATAAGCTGTTTCTGAGAAGTAATAAATGACACTTTCAAATATTTAAATCCTCCATCTAAAGCAAAATGTAATCCTATGAAACCACAGAAATAGGTTTTCCTAGAAAGTGTTATTCCAAGATATGATGGAACTTTCTAAACATATTCATATAGTGTGTGTGTGTGTGTGTGTGTATATATATATATATATATATATATATATATATATATATATAAAAATTAACAAGCCTTTTCCAGAAAACATTGTTTCTTTTGTCTTCACTTCCCACACAAAAATTACTTGGTCAGATCAACTTTCCTGCCTCATAGCCTTTATTTGGTCACTTCTTACATAGTGGTGATGTAACAAAAACATAATGTCAAAAATGGCTATTTTTGTTTTGGCTGCTGTGTCCTCCCCTCACCTTTATCGTCATTATTTAAGACATGCCTAGGCAGGTAGCCACGCAAATAATTATCAGCGGTTGTCTCTTATTTCTATGAAGCAGGAACCAATTTAGTTCACCAAGGTTGTACAACACACATTCCTTCATAAATTGTGTCTGTGTTATGATGGTGGTGTAGGAGTATGTCTTGCATATGTCCATTTTTTAAATCCTCACCTGAGGATGTGTTTATTGATTTTACAGAGAGAGGAAGGGTGGGGAGGGGACAGAGAGACAGAAAGAGAGAGAGATGCACTGATATGAGAGAGAAGTATCGATCAGTTGCCTCCTATATGCTCCCTTACCAGGGGTGGAAGCTGGAACCTAGGTATGTGCCCTGACTGGGAATCGAACCCACAACCTTTTGGTGTATGGGATGACACTCCAACCAACTGAGCCACCTGGCTAGAGCTATGCCAATTTTTTTCCTACTCATTAGTGTGTTCATTTATTCAACATGCATATAGAACTTTTTAAATGTGGGCACTGGTAGGCTTTTATCCTGTTTCCAGTGTATCAGTGAATTGATTTCAACTAACCTATATTGGTGCCCACTGTATGAAGGCATTATACACTGTGAAGAAGTTAGTCCTTGTCTTTAGTAAGTTTACAGTACAGTGGGAGAGAGAACACAAATAGCAAAATCACTACATTACAAAGAAGAACATAATAGAGATATAAAGAAAGTTCTGTTAATAGCACAGAAAGAAGCTAGTTCCAGCAGAGTGGATTAGGGGAGGACAGAGAATTTAGGTTGCAACATGAAAAGTCAGGGAGAGGCAGAAGGTGGTGGTAGGAGATGCTGAGTTAATTCCAGTCAAGGAGAACAGTATACTGCACAGCAGAATTATGCACTAGGAATCTTCTCATTATTTTTCAACTCCACTGACTAATGGCTAAAATGAGCAAAAACTGGAAAGCTAGAAAATTCAGGGACATATTCAGGAATTGATAAGTGATCTGTTTTGTCTAGAGTACTCATTCTCAATAGGGAAGATATTTCCTCTAATGGAGCAAAGATTGGTTCTTTGAGAGTAAAAACATGTTACTTTTAAATATGAAGTACAGAGCACAAACATATGTATATTACATAAACAGATATACAGTAGTATATTGGTCACATTAACATTTTATGAGGGGGTAATTGTGAAAAAAATCACTAGAAGATTCCTTAGGGGGGACAATAATGAAAAAGAGGTTGAGAAATACCAGGCTAACGCACAGAGCATATGAAGAGCAAATAAGGCTGAGACCCAACTATGAATACTGTGCTAAGGAACCTGGACTCCATGGGTAAGCATTAAGGAGTCAGCACAGGTTTTTGAGGGTGACAACGATATGGTCGAAGAAGAACAATGTAAAGATGACTGTGACAGCAGCAGTAAATAAGGAAGAGTAGAGTGAGGACAGTGGCAAGGACACCTCTGTGTTGCAGTGCTAATGTAGGAGAAGGGAAACAGGACTTCAACTAAGGCAGTGGACGTGGGAATAGGAAAGAGGGTTGGAGTCCAAAGATATTGGCTAGCTGGACTACTAACACATTCGGTATGAGAGTTAAGGAAGAAGGAACCACCACAAAGATGATGCAAGTTTTCAAGAGCGTGTCTGAAAGGAGAGCAGTCTATTTGGTGACACAGGAAGCATATGGTTTGTAAAAAGATTGGGAGTTCAGTTTTGGCCATAAAGAGATTGAGGTACCTGCAATTAAGGAGACGCTCAGCAGAAGTGACAAATGTGACAATGGAAATTCTTAAAATAGGGATGGAAAAGTAGATTTGGAAGTCATCTGCTTACAGATAACTGCCAAAACCCTGAGACTGTATAGGATGGCCAGAACAAAGCGTACATAGAGAGCAGAGGCTCAGCTCAGATTGACCACATCATACACCGTCACCAAAGCATGTTCCAGCCCTGGCTGGGGCACAGCCGGGCATCAAATTGAGAAATTTTTAAATTGAGGTTTTATAATGAAAAATATGCAAGGTATTTAAGGTTGCTCTAGAAACATATAGGATAATTTCTGTAAGGCTATAAACTTCATGATTTTAAAGAAAAATCATTCTTAAAACATTGTTTGATGGTCTCATTTAGCCAGCTTTAAGCAGCTTTTTTCTTTTTTCTTTTTTCTTTATGGCTGACACTATTATAGATGTCTCTCTCCCCCCCGCCCACCGCCCTTTTTCCAGTTTAGTGTCTGGTAACCCTGGCGACCTCCTGCCCAGCCTCCCAGCTAAAAAGATACTCATCAGTTTTATTTTTAGTAACAACTGGATAGATAGCAATAATCTTTAGAAATCTCCCATAGTTTCTCCAGTCTATTGGCCAAATCTAACAGAAGGCTTAGATTTTTCCCCCTTCCCTGACAGTTCTCTCAGCCAAGAGAAATGCTGTTACATACTTGCTTGAATGTCTGAAGCAAGTGTTTCTGTGTGTTTGTCATCTAAAGTCACTTATGCCCCCTAGTAGGCCATTGAAAATCATCTCTGTAGATTGGGGATCGTTTTTTTTCAAAGAGGTTATCTTCTCTTCTGCAGCTGGCTCTGGGGTGAGTTTGGGTGGTAGTTTTCAGTTAAACAAGCATATACAAGTTGGCTCGAATGCAAGCTGTTGGTAACAGGCCTTTATTAGTAAAAAAGAGATGTAAGACCCTGAGAAGGGAGTTTGCACAGTAGTTCATTTCAGTTTCCACTGTTGTAATAGTTCACTGAATAGGTTTACAAATCTAGACAGAAAATTCCCTTTTGGGTTTTCCTGAGACTTCAGGGCTGAATCCACAATTATGGAATAAATATTCCATGAAGAACAGAATCTTAAACTCTCTGAATGTTAGTTTTTGTTTCTTAAAAAAAACAAGAAAAATAATAATAGAACCAACCTTGTAAGATTATGGTAAAAATTCACTGAGATGATGCAATAATGCAATTAACAAGGTTGATGCTTAATAATGGGTACCTATTAATATTATTTGCACACAAAGCAGCCTACAATTTTAAAACAACATGTTTCTTTTTTACAACAAATGTACTATGTATTTATTGGGGTTTGGGGAAAACTAAAGAATAAAACATAGGAGTCAAACGGATGGAGATCAAAAAGTCTCAGCTTTATTGCTGGTAAGTTGAGGGAAGAATGTGGTTTAGGTCTATAGTCAAATGGGCTCACTATTATCATCCCTAGCAAGTCTAAACCTTGGCACAGATCACCAGAGGGAGATTTGGGTCTGGGGGGCAGACATTATCGATGATAGGCGGGAGGGAGAATGCCCACCAAGTGCTTCTAGCTTTCTAATGGTCAGTTCCAGTGAGTCAAAATGCATGAATCATGGAAATTCATACCATTACCATTCTCTAAGCAAGTGATTTATTCCTCCATCTACCTGGAGAAGAAGCAAGTAGGGATCAGAAAGTCTGGGAAGTTACTCTAGTCATGGAAGCCCCCTCCTAGAGAAGTGAGGGACTGGTTGTTCCCTCAAATAATGTACATTATATAAAAATATAAGAATATGGAAAAGAGAAAAAAAGGACCAGTTATCTATACTCTGACTACTAGTTTAAAAATATTTTCATTTGTATCATTATATATTTCCCTTTCCCCTACATATCTAATATATCATTAAACAGTCTTCTATAAGGTTCCTTCACATGGTTACATAGAGTTCCCTAGGATAGATGGCCCTTTGAGTAATAGCAACACTGCAGAAGATTCATGAAGACTCCTGGACTGTTTAAATAGGTCACTGAGCCCATCTGAAACCCAAAGTATCATATGAAGCAAGGGGATCAGACCTTCCTCTCCTTTCATGTCAGAACTCAATACATATGAGGTCTAGATATTAAAATCTATCTGACAAAAACCAACAATCCTGACTAAATCAAGGAACTGAGCAACACACACTTAACTTACTATTCGTCCCAGCCCAAACCTGCAATTCTGCCCCACCTCTTATCCACGTTGTAAGGGGCTCTCAGTGTTCCCATTCCACCTGGAAGATGAAGGAGGAAGGCAGTGGACTCTTAAGATTTGTACCAATACCCAAGACTCTGCTTCAAAACTCAAAAGAAGTACAATGTTTTCCAGGGTATTATATGAATCTGTTGTTATCCTGATAGCAGCGCCTGAAAGAGCTAAGTCAATAAACAAACACACAAACCATAAAACACAGTCCAGTTCTCCTGTGACTATAGATATAGGAAAAAATCTTAAGAAAATGGCTAGTAAATTCAGAGATAGAAGTATATTAAATGACTAAGTGGATTTTATTCTATAAATGAAAGACTTATAACATTAATGTAGTTTAACAATATTTCAAAGAAAGGATACTGTATGATTAAAAGTTCTTTGATATTATAAAAGTCAAGATTGTTTTTCGTTTGAACTGAACTAAATTAAACTAAATTTAAAACCTCAATCCTTAGGATTAAGGGGATGCTACATCTTTGGTGTTGTAGCTAATGTCTGTCCCAGACAATACCAGTACCATAATTAATGGTGAATTAATTAAGTAAAAATAAATCAAAGATATCTGGTATAACCTGTATTATCTAACATTGTTCTGTTAGTTCTAGTTGATATAACAAAGAAAGAAAAAGTAATGAGTGTAACTCTCAGAAAAGAAAGAATTGACTATAGATGATGATTGTCTACTTAGGAAAAAATACCAAGGAAATCCATTTAAAAACAAGTAGAATTAAGAAGAGAATACATGGAAGTGACCAGTGTACTGATTCAATGAAGAATTATTTATGGAAAATCTAGAATGTATAGGAAAATGTACGAATGTATATATAGTGTTAACATAAAGATGTTCCTGCCCTCTTGAATATTACATTGACTAGGCCAAGGGAGGGTGGGGGGAGAGAAAGAAATCAACATAAAATTAGAGTGTGATAAGAGAACCAAAAAAACAGAGCAGTGGGTGGGAGGGGTGAGGATGGGGGAGCATGGCTCCAGTGAGAGGATCAGGAAAGGCTCTGGCGAGCGGCCATCGGGGCTGAAACCTGATGCCTACGTAGTCAAATGTGAAAAACTGGGAAAATAAATGTACAGATAACCACAAAGTGGCTTAAATTTGAATAAAATGTGGATTAAAAAACAGACATATGCTATTTATGAAATCTTTTGAACTTACATCATCTTTATGCAAGAAATGATCCATTGGGTTCCCTGCCTCAGGTAATGTGGCTTAGTGGTTAAGGGCATTTAATATGTGCTCAACCTGTTATGTGTCAGGCCCTGTGCCAGGTGCTGGAAACACAGAGGTACAATGACAAACAAGGTCTCTGTCCTCATGGAGTTTGCATTCCTGAGGGAAGAAACAGACAATACCAACGTAGATAAATAAATAAAAGATTAACTAAGCGTAATAAGTGCCATGAAGAAAATTAACAGGGTGATGTGACAGGGAGCGATCGTGGAGAAAAGGAGACAACATTACATGGGGTGGTCAAGAGGACCACTCTAAAGTGACATTAAGTGGAGAGCTGAGGCATGGTGATTCAGTCTTGGTAAGAACCAGAAGACGGGCTTTCCAAGCACAGGCAAGTACAAGGATACTAAGGCAGGGAAGACATTGACATCCTCTGGGCCGATATTTAGGGACTACGGTAAATATAGAGCATTGGTGGGGTGGGAGGAGGGACATGAAAGGAGGTTGGAGAGATAGGCGTGGGCCTGACTACATGAGGCAGTTAAGCCAAGGCAAGGGAGTTTAGATCTCATTCTAAGGGCATGGGCCGGGAGTCAGGAGTCCTTGGTTCAAGCTCTGGCTGTACAATTTAGTAGATGTGTATCCTTGGATGGTTATATCACTTCCTTATCTATGAAATAATAGTAATAATAGTACCCACCTCATAAAGCTGTACCATTAAATACCATAATGTATGTGAAGTGTTTAACACATAATAAGTTCTAATGAAATAATATACAAATGAGAGAGAAAAAGGGAGATGGGGAGGGGAGAGAGAGAGAGAGAGAGAGAGAGAGAGAGAGAGAGAGAGAGAGAGATCCCCAGACATGTGATTGGTGGATTCTGCTGTTTCCTCTTCGCATCAGGTTGGCTTCTTTGATAAGGAAGGATTTTTAGATGCGATCTCTTCTTTCCCTGCCTCCAAACTGGAGGGAATCTTACTTGTGGGAAGAATTTACCTCAACTAACTTGTGACATAAGGATTAAAATAGCTTTAAATTAAAAATATAGCATGATGGCATCTAAGCAGTAAAAGATATTTATAATCTTATCCTAATTCAAGGACTATTTTTCTATATTTGAATATAATCATAAACTTCTTGCACAGATATGTGTGTATAGATAGTTCTAAAAACAACTATGTATATACACATACTCATAACTCAGATGTTATCACATTGTGCATAGTTTGATAAAGGCTCTTAATGTAGTCATGGAAAGACCTTTGTAGAAGATGATTTTATAATCTAGTGGTATAAAAAATAGTTTTGAAGGTTCTTTAAGAACTTTAAAGTGTTCTTAAAGCAAAGAGGAGAGACACTTCCCTATACACTCACTGCCATCATGCATGGACCAAAGAAGAGAAAGGGACAGAAAAGGTCAAGAGAAATTCTAATATGAAGACTGATCTCAGCTTCTTCCAAGCTTTGAAGAAATGTCCACTCAGAATGAAATGACAAAGATTGAAAGGTACATTTTCCTTTCCCCATCCACTGGTGCACAGTAGACTCTTTGCAATCTTTAGTTAACTATACCATGATGGTTAATTAACAAACCATTTATGTGGAATCAAATGGTGGCTCAAAATAAACTGGAAGATTTTTTTTTTCCTGTATGTATTTTAAAGAGAGTTTATTGACTAAGGAAAACAGTACAGAATTTCTTTAAAAAACTAAAAAAGGAGCCCTGCCTGGTGTGGCTCAGTAGATTGAGTGCCGGCCTGTGAACCAAATGGTCACTGGTTTGATTCCCACTCAGGGCACATGCCTGGCTTGCTGGCCAGGTCCCCAGTAGGGGGCGTGTGGGAGGCAACCACACATTGATGTTTCTCTCCCTCTCTTTCTCCTTTCGCCCTCTCTACAAATGTCTGCTACAATGCCTACTACAAATATTGTGCAAATTGTATATAATTTCTAAAAATAAATAAATAAAATCTTTAAAAAAACCCCCAAAGTTAAAATGGAACTGCCTTTTGACTTGGCAATCCCACTGCTGGGATTATACCCTAAGAACCCTGAAACACCAATTCAAAAGAACCTACACACCCCAATGTTCATAACAGCATTATTTGCAATAGCTAAGATAGCTAAGTGCTGGAAGCAGCCTAATTTCCCATCAGTAAATGAGTAGATCAAAAAACTATGATATATTTACACAATGGAATACTATGCAGCAGAAAGAAAGAAGGAACTCCTACCCTTCGCAACAACATGGATGGAACTGCACAGCGTTATGCTAAGTTAAATAAGCCAGGTGGCAAAAGACAAATACCATATGATCTCACCTATAAGTGGGACCTAATAAAAAAAAACAAACAAGTGAGCAAAATAGAACCAGAGACATTGAAATAAAGAACAAATCGACAGTAACCAGAGGGGAGGGAGGAGGGAGATGAAGGGGGAAAGAAGGGGAAGGGTTGTCAAGGAACATGTATATAGGACACAGGGACAAAGACAAGGTGAGGGATAGGATTAAGTGTGGGAGGTGAGGGTGCATGGGGGAGGGGGAGAATGGTGGGGGTGAAATGGGGACAACTGTAGTTGAACAACAATAAAAAAAGAAATATTAAAAAAAAAGAGAGTTTATTGACATATTTGGATTTTTTCTCCTTTGATGAAAAAAAACTTGGGTTTTAAACTAGATAAAATTGTTGTCTCTTTCGTGTGACTAGTATAGTACTAAGATTATATAGTTCATCAAAAATTGTGATTTAGGCAGGGAAATTGTTATTAAATAGCATTCGATAATTTCATTTCTTCTTTATAAATTCATTACCAGGATCAGCTGGTTAAAGACTTTAAGTCAATCTAAGTGAATATAATTATGACCCCCTTAACTTAATCTTCATACCTTAATTTGTATGTATTCTAATTTTTGAAACTTCATTGCCCTTATTAGTCCTATGTTCTGATATATAGAGCATGCTTCAAATAGTACATAAACCATACAGATTTCAGAGTGGAGCCATCTACTTTGCTGTGAAACCCAATTGTTTTCCCTGGTTATGTATTTTTTTCCTTTTTTTGAGCAATAGTGGCAAGATTTATTGGGGAAGGGGTGGGCGCAGAGCATAGATGCCCCTGCAGAGGCTGCCTCTTTGCCTTATCCACGACCAGGCGGCTCAGCTCCATCTTGCTGTGGGAGCAGTCCAGCGTCTGGGGCCTTAGACCTGCAGCCATGCCTGCGAGGCCCAGGAGGGCCAGGACGCCTGGTTATTTTTGTTGTTTCACATGGTTAAAGGTTTATTGTTGCTACAGACTGAATGTTTGTCCCTCCCTGCCACACCCCCGCCCTCAGCCTCCCAAAATTCATTTGTTGAAACTTAAATCCCAAGGTGATGTATTAGGAGGTGGGGCCTTTGGGAGGTGATTAGGTCCTGAGGCTGAAGCTCTCATGAATAGCATTAGTGCTCTGGAAGAGGCCCGGAGAGCTCCTAGGTGCTTTTCCTTGTGAGGGCAGAGAGTCGTCTAAGAATCAGAAAGTGGTCCTCGCCAGACACTTAACCTGCTGTCACCTTATCTTGGACTTCCCAGCCTCCAAGACTGTGAGAAAAAATTTCTGTTGTTTGTAAGCCACCTGGTCTATGATATTTTGTTGTGGCATCCCAAATGGGTTAAGACAATTGTCAAGTGACAAGTTGGGTAAGTACAATGTTCTCAAGTGCCTTCACACAGGATAATGATACACTATAATATAAGCAGTTGAAAAAACAGAGAAAGTTGTTGCTATGCATTGAGAAGCATGCTAAATCCTCTAGCGAAACCTGTGGATGGGAAAGAATTGCCTGCGATAGAGGGGTTCGCCTTCAGTTAATAGAATAATCCTGCTGAAGGTAAAAATATACCATATATGCTTGTTGTGCCTAAGTTAAAATATCTAATTTGAGTGTAATTTGAGTGTAAATGAATACTCTCTTGTATTGGAATAGAGTAACTTCTAAGTCTTGCTAAATCCTATTAAACTAATTATGATGTGGATAAAAATATTCCAGTGCTTTAATTAACTGTTGGATTAAAAATAATCACATGATGGTATGTATCATATTAGATATTCTTCTAGTCAAGGGATTTACTGGATAGACAATTTTTAAAAAATTAATGGCATGCTTTAACTAATAGTCATATGGGAGAAAATGCACATAACATATAAAGAAATGCAAACCAGAAAAGGTATCCCCAACACTGACTAAGAAAGATCATGTAAATTTATGAGTATATGAGGAGCAATGCGAGCATATAAACAACAATTTATATAATAACAGATGCCCTTCTCCTTCTAGGCCTTTTAAAAAAAACCTCAAGTCCTCAAATCCAATCAACATTTATTCCTCAAAGCTATTTTCTCTAGGTATAAAATGGTTTTATAATTTTAAATCTTTAATTAGGATAAATAGCGAAGCTATGCAGACTTTGATCTTTTTGCTTTAGTGTAAATATTTGAATACAAAATAATAGACTCTTTATATCACTTTCCTATTTGTTTTTAAGGCTGGTTTAACTGCAGTGATATAATAAACATTTAATGTGCTTCCTCTCATGGCTTATCAATTTGCACATTGTGACACTACTTGCATACTAGATCCATTTTCAATGCACACATGCATTCATTCATCCATCCACCCATTCATTCATTCTGGGTTATTTCATTAATTTATTTAGGGATATTTTATCGTTCATTCACTCAACAAACATTTTTTGAGCACCTGCCATGTGCCAAGCACTCTATTTATAGTTCCTCTTTTTAGTTTAATTTCCTCCAAGTTCCTACAAAGATCATTTTAAGCAGTTATTTGCCCCTGTCTCCTACACCTTTCTTTTGAAGAGTGTATTGTGTATAGATCCATGTTACTTATCAACTTTCCAGAAAGACACATTATCTGGACTACAAGTGTTTTATTCTGTGTGACTCAGTGACTATGGTCTTTGGTCTCCCACTTCACTAAAACTGTCTTTAAAACAAAGTGGGTTATAAGGGATCAGTAAGAGATGAAAAGCAAATCCAAACCCAATACCTACTACTAATATTGTGCAAATTGTATATAATTTCCCAGGCTTAAAAATGATATTTCAATGGGTAGGATTTTCTTTTTGTGTGCTAAAATATTTTTAAACTAGACAGAGTTGACCAACATTTCAGGTGTACTAAATGCTGCTGAATTTTTCTATTTAAAATGATTAATTTATGTGAATTTCACTTCAATAAAAATGTTTAAAATTTATATTTCACTGTTTTTGTTCATTTTAATAAAATTATAAACCTCTCCATCTTCATTCTAGTAGTTTAGGAAATAGTCAAATATAAACTCAATGTGTCAAACCTAATGTCATTATTAACTCAGTCTTCTTAAAATGTAAAGCTTAAGTTTAGTCCAGCAGGACAATGTTAAGTCAAAGGAGTCGTAAACACATGCAAGGCATAGCCACTCCGTTCTGATTTATAGCCTGTTTGTTCCATGTGACTCTGAGTCCTGGAACAAATATGACCTCCACCTGTGGGTGGAGAGAGCCATTCCTAATAACATCTAATTACAATATGGAGGCAGGGTTCCTTAAGGATTGACTTGGAGGAAAGAAAGGGTGTTTCTAGAAGAAGTAAGTTCAGATTTTAGAAATTTAAGGAATAAGAGGGCTGAAATGATGTTGGGGAAGCATAACAGAGCTATTATTCATAAGTGAATATACACTTGAGGTGTATCCAGTGCCCCAGGGTAGAAGAAAAGATGTTCTGATGGTACTTGATCTGTTTTAGGCTAATTTTTAGAGGTAGGCAGTTATTTTTGCTGCATTTAATTGAGGGAAGGACAGATTGTCCTTGCTGGTTAAAAAGAGCCTATTTTTCCTTTGAATTTATCTTTCTCTCATTACTCTTACCCTTTATGATTTCCTGTATTTACTTTATGAATATTATTATTGAAAATTGTCTCAAAGAAAGAATTTTCCTACTGAGGAAGTCTGGACCCCAATCTCTTTTCTATAAGCAAGTATCCTAGTTTATAGATGATGAGATGGGACAGCAACGGGAATGTCAAGGAGATGACTTTTAAAAAAGCGGACACTGGATCATGGTGCCCAGAAAACTGGTCTGGAAGTGGATGTGGAGGTCAAGGAGAATGACAATGACTGAGGGTCCTGAGCCTTTAGGGTCAAATGGAAGAAGGCAACACAGGAAGTGGCCACTACCTTTGTTCAAGGAGGAAATCTGGATCATGAGAACAAAAACAGTTTTGGGGTCAAGGGCAAGGGAACACTCAAAAGAAAGTCCGGAAATATGTAGAAACTTTTGGTAAAGGAAACAAAAGTTTCAGCGATCATATAGTAAACAAGTTAGAGAGACAAAGATGAGTTACCTGGAGCTGAGTTGGACTGGACTAACTTGGAAGGGACTGGGAGTAAAGAAGTAGTCAATGCAAAACAAGGACATTATCCAAGAGCTAGATCACAGGGATTGACATGGTGTTTCAGGAACTAGAAAAATTCTGGAAGTAGAAGGGCATCAAATGAATTACCCTCAAAGTTCCCAACTGAGCTGGAGAGTGTGATGGAGAAACACCTTGAAAGGGGGCCTCAAGGTAGAGAATCTTCCACTGCTAATGAATTGTAGCTGTTGCTTCCAAAATGAATTGATCACAAAAGCAGTGACTCTGATGCTTGGATTTTTCTCATCCTTCAAAGACTCTGTCTGAGCAGCACTAGCCGGAGGTTTACAGTGAAAGTAATGGAAAATATCTGTCTTGGTAAAGCATAGGGGGAGATGCTATTCTGATAAAAGTTAAATTGCATCATATGTTACAGCAGTGGTTCTCAACCGAAGGTGATTTTGTTACCTCTGGAGAACATTTGGCACAGAGAGTAACCCTCTAAGACAGAAGTGTGAAATCTTTGCTCAAGCACTTCTATTGTCAAAGATTAGCAGCAGCCCAGTTCTCCTAGCTGCTGGGAAGGAGCTGCAGAAAATCATAAAGGACTCCTTCCTTCTGAACTCAGCAAATGTACTCATTCTGCCTGAGGGGTGCTCCTGGCATCTAGTGTGGAGGCCAGAGATGCTGCTGAAAATCCTACAATGTACAGGCCAGCACCTTACACACTCCACTCATTGCTAACTCTGTCCTTTGAAAAGCTACTCAATTTTTCTGATGTATCGAAATAGACCAAGTTGCTTGCCATGACCATCTTACAGTGGATATATGTAATAATGAATTATTCTGAAAAGAATGAATAGAAATGCAAATGTAATACACCATCAGAGGCAGTGACAGACAGGGACTAACAGTGCCCTCCCACCCTGTGCTGTGAGTGCCCCTTTGAAGGCCCACAGCCCCTTCCTCCTGGAGGGCTGCAGCAGCCTTTGTGCAGGCTCCCAGCCTCCATTCTAAGCTCTTTATAATTCATTTTCACAATGGAAATCAGACTTGTTTTCCTAAAATGTTGCTTTTAGCATATGAATTCCCTGATCAGCAATCTGTGAGATACTGGCATCACCTTCTGCATGAATCCCCAAACTGTCTGCCTCTAAAGCCCCAGCTTCACTGACTACTCCGGTCAGCCAGCCGGTTTCCTTGAGGTCCAGGTCTTGGTTCAGACTCTTTCTCTGCCTTGTGCTCCCCCATCTCCTCCACTGTGCTTATCTATATCCTGCCCATCCTAAGGCTTGGCTCAACTTTACTTCCTTTATAAAGCACCTGCTCCAACCCACTTGTCCTTTTTCCAAAAGCTTTTCGACATATTAATTAGTCCTACACAACGTAATACTAAATTATTCATAATTTTTTATTTGTTTTTAATTTGGACTCTAATGAGGTTATAAATGTCTTGACTTTAAGCCTTTTAAAGACAGTTTCATACTAAAAACTTAACCCAAGGCTCACTTTGCATATGAAGACTTTCCCCACCCTGCCCATATGATTCATCCCTGTCTGCTGACAGCCTCCTTCAAGCCTCGGTCTACACATATGGGTCTTTATCATAGCACCTGGAATTAATTCTTTACTGCACTTTTTGTCTACATACCTCTCCCCGCTAGCTAGATGGTAAACTCTGTGAAGCAGGAATCATAGTTTAATTACTGTTATTTTAAACTCACACACTTGGCTTTAGGTTCATTTTTTCATACCACTTACTGATTTTTAAAATTTATAAACTATTGAAAGCATTTCCATTTACCCTCACAGACTACAAAAACCTTAAATGATGGGCTTTTCATTGTGGTTGTCTAAGGGTCATCAAATTGAGGCTCAAGAGAAATAGGAGAGACCAAGAGGTCTAAAAATAGAAGTTCTCTGGAAATACTTTGAACTATGAATTTGAGAATGAACAGAAGCTGTTCCAAACAATAAACTGATACAACACAAATATAAAATATCACTAATGAGAATATCACTATCCAACATAAGATTTTAGAAAAAGGGAGGAAGAGCTTCATTTCTGTTTGTTCTCTTTATTATCTGCTTGTCACTTACATGCCTTGAAGAGCTAGAAGGACCAAAAAATAAAAGGAATGTTTCTAGAATTATTTTAAAAATGTACTTAGACCTATCTTTATTAAATGTCATATAGTTTTTAGTATGGGGAGAATATGAAGTCAAGTGGGAAAGATTCTGTTGTAATTTTTCCTCATTCAATGTACAAAATGCCCTCCAAACAAAACATTTTTGCTCCATATATATCTAACAGAGTATCAAACAATTGTAAACCATGTCATTGCTGGTACTTACATCTGGGCAGCTGGAAATGATGCTATGACTGGCATGGTGGCTCTAGAATGTACTAATAATTGTCTTTGTTTTGTTTGGCTCATATATATATGTATATGCTCTTCTAATTTGCATGTGTAATTACTTAAATACCATGCAATTACCCACTTTCTTCACACAGTGATTTATACATGTGAGGAATCCCTCCCCTTCACTAATCTTTCCTGACTCCACCCACAACTACATCAAACAGGATCACATGTCTGCCAATTATCTTCTCTGAGATCAAATCTGGGGGTATTTCTTTAGCCCTGGGACTCTGTCTTATTATTCTTCAGAGCTCTTCCCCATGAACCTATTTTTAAAATCTTATCATCATTGAAGAAAATTGTATCCTGGCATTTCTGGCACATCTCACAGATCTAGCTGATCTCAGTATATCCATTTATTTTGTCTTCTTTATAAACTAGTATTTCTGAAAGGATTATGTACAGATAAAAATCAGCTGGGTTGCTGGTTAAAAATGCAAATTTATGGGTTCATTCAGACCAACTGAATCAGAATCACTGGTGGTAATCAAGTATCCCCATTTTTTATTTAGTACTTTAAAATTTATTTTTAATTGTGGTAAAATACATATAAAATTTACCATTATAACCATGTTAAGTGTACAGTTCATTGGCATTAAATACATTCCCATTTTTGTGCAACCATCACCACGAGAGCTCTTTTCATTTTGCAAAGCTGAAACCATATTTATTAAACAATAACTCCCCTTCCTTCCCACACCACCAACCTCAGCCCTGACAACCATCATTTTACTTTCTGTCTCCATGAATTTGCTTACTCTAGGTACATCATGTAAGTGGAATCATGTAAGTACCGGTACTTGTTTTTTTTGTGGCTAGTTTCTTTCACTAGCAGAATGTCTTCAAGGTTCATCCATGCAGTAACATGTGTTGAAATTTCCTTCTTTTTAAAGACTGAATAATATTCCATTAAGTGCATTTAAGGAGCCTGCATTTTAATAAGCACTGTAAAGTGATACTGATATACAATAAGGTTTGTAACCACAACCAGATTTTTTGGTGTTCAAATTGTACTTTCCTCAAGTAGAAATTTGGAATGTTCTGCTCATCACTCATAAGAGTGTGGTACAAAAGAAAGATGCTTTTGTGATTGCTGAATTCTGAAAATGGACATTCAGGACAATTCTCATTGTCCCATCAATAAAAAAAAATAAGCCCTAAAGATATTACATTTCTTGCCTGAGGTCACACAGCTACTATAATAAAGGAACTAGGATGTGACCCTAGCTGTCTCTAATTTCAAAATCTTTTCTTATTTCCTACTGCACTGCATTGCTCCTTTACTGGGTCTTTCTAAAAAATCATAGACCTGTTCGTTTGTTTTCACTAACATTTTGTGGCTCTAGAACCACAACATTTACTCCTTTTTTTAAAATTGTTTTTTATTTTGAGAGTACATTTATTAACAGTGGGGACAGTGAAACAAGGAAGGGGTTAGGGTAGAAGACGCAACTGGAGAACCTAGGTGGGGCTGTTGTAAGTGCACTGAAAAGTCAGAGAAAAGGGGTCTTTGGAGAAAGGTTGGCTTTAGACCGGAGCAAGCTGCCACTGCCCATTGCTCCCCTGGTTGCAAGTCTTGTGGGGTCCTTTACAGTTTAGGAGATGCACCCCTGTAGGGAAAAAAGAAGGGGAAGGGACAGACACTGGCATGCTCCTGGGAGGGGGAGCATGCCCATTTACTTTATTTTTAAAATCTTTCTAAGTTCTTTCACAATGTGATGCATGAACTCAATAAATTCATTCATGACTTTTGACTTTGCAGAAGTAAAGTCTGATTTTTTTGTTTCTATTTTTTTCTATAGCTTGTCAAAAAATTTTTTAAAAATATTTTATTTATTTATTTTTAAATAGGGGAAGGGAACGAGAAGAGAGAGAGAGAAACATCAATGCATGGCTGCCTCTTGTATGACCCCTACTGGGGACCAGTCCTGCAACCCAGGCATGTGCCCTGACTGGGAATCGAACCAGAGACCCTTTGGTTTGCAGGCCGGCACTCAGTCTACTGAGCCACACCAGCTAGGGCTTAAGACATTTTTAAATTTAATAGAAGAATGAACATTTATTGAGCTCAAATTACACTAGGCACTATGTTTGTGTGGTAGGTTTTAATACCCCACCTTTAAAGATGAGGAAACTGAGTCTCACAGAACTTAAGTAACTCATCTTAGGACATACCAAAGACATACTGACAGTAATTGGTAAAGCTGGAACTTTGGTTTCTTTCAACTATGAGTCTGAATTTCTCTTCACAATACACACACAAAAAAACAATAAAATGTATTAACTTTTTATTATTAGGTACTACTGAACTAAAGTTCATTTGTCTGGAGAAAAATTAAGTAACACAAATCTATTCCTTATGTATACTTCCTTTATATTGTAGTGGTTGGTATTAAATAGAAGTGCTGCTTCTTCTCAGGCAACCTCAACCAGACATAAAGTTATCACAATTACTAACTTCTTAGGTGATATGTATGTATTAAGGTTACATTAGGTTCCTCAGCATCCCTGCTTCCATTGGCAACAGTATGATTTCTCCCTCTGCCCCATTTAGATGTATTAGAGATGCTCAAGACAATGAGCCCTTAAAGGAACATGTTCAGAAATTCCTAGTGACTGGTAGTCCTTCAAGGCTGTCATTCTCTGACACTGACAGAGAACCAGGGTCCGTCAATCACTCCACCTTCTCTTTTTTTTCCAAGTTTTTTTTTTTCAGGTTTCATATCTTTATTCAGAAGACGATTCAACATAGAATGAAACATTTTTAGCACTATGAAATACAAAGGTTTGAAATCGTTTCCCCTGCAAGTCTATTTATTACCATTTTTATAATCCTAAAGAGATTCTCTTATTTAAAGTTTTTTCAAGCACTTAGACATTTTGCATGATCAATAATAAAGGTTGCAATGAAGTAGTAGTTATGATTAATACTCTCTAGTAATCTAAAAACAACAAGCTTTTCTTCTCTGTTCAGGCAGCTATGAAGTTACTAGGTAGTAACTGTGCATCTGAAACAAAATTGGTCATCTTTTGCTTGACCAGTTACTATAGTATGTTCAGCTGAGAACCTAGATAAGACTTTATAAGATAGGTAGCATCATAAGTTTTCCATTTACTTTGGTCAGTTTCCAAATATCCACTAAAGGCTTTGTCTCTGCCCAGGACAGAGCACTGAATTGTAAACTGGGGCAAATGCTGACACAGATTTGCATTTTCCAGGATTCTTTAAAGCAAAAACCAGAGCTCCACGGCCTCTCACAGAGTGGCCAAAAATAGACATCCTTTGGGCGTCCGCTGGAAAATTGGCATTTGTGAGCTGGGGAAGCTCCTCTGTTACCTAAGAGTACATCCTGTAGTTAGTTTTCCAAGGATCTTCAGTGGCACCCACAAAACTCAGCAACCTTAGTGCCCGTGTCCCAGCTCTCACCTTCTCCTTTAATATTGCAGCCACGAGGACTGCTATCTGGAGCAATGACAGCAAGGCCATGATTTGAGGCAGCCCAATGATGACCAGATTTTGATGTAAAATTCTGTTCTATCAAGTTAAAGCAGGCAGCCAATATGGTACAGGGCCTTTTCCAATTTCTGCCTTTGGTGGTCAGTAGAGAGCAAATTTCATTTTGCAGCTCAGTTTAACACTGCCATGTTCAAAAGCGTTCTCAATCCCCCAAAACGCTTGTTGGAAAACTGTTTCAATGCCGTTCTTTTCCTGTCCAACAGTGACGTGCTTTTTATCTGCACCAAAGTGTAGATGATCCTCCAGTGGCAGGAAGAGAAGAAACATTCAAGGCCTCAACATTTTCTCCAGTTCTATGTCACTGGGTTTCCAGTCACTGAGAAATAAGTGACATATAACACTGTACTAGTTTAAGGTGTACAACATAATGATTTGATGTAAGTGTATATTGTGAAATGATTACTCTACCCCTCATTTTTTTTTTTGAGCATCCCAGGAACATGTGTTATTTAGTTATCATTTGAAATAGCATGCAGACAAAAAGTTTTTAAAAAGTTTAAAAAAGAAATTCATATAACTTATGAAAGTTATGAATTCAAAAGTTATATGAATTTCTGAACTATTATTTCAAAGAAGGGCTATTAATTCTTGTACCTGTTATTATCAGAATAAACTTTAAAAGCCTTTATATTTCTGTATTTAAAAATATTTTTTTCCAAAAAGTTTGAACAAGGGAAATTAAGATGATCATATACACAGTTTAATTATATAAGCCGTAGATTTAAGAAGTTGCTGCAATCAGATTCCATTATTTTGCTAATGCTCAGTGAGACATGCCAAGTGGATTACTACAGCGCCCAACAGGTCAACTAATTGTGCTGATGAGTTACAATTTTTAGGTTTCCATTTATAAAACATCAATCAGGCACTCTGATGACTGAAATAAAACTGATAAACACATTATAGCCACTAATAATAGGGGGAGGAATTATGTTTTATGCTCTATTCTTACTCTACATAGATCATTTCAAAGCAGGACGCTTTGAGTCAAATGACCAAGGTACAATACAGTAATCTATTCTGGGTCATATCTGTAGGGATGCGTAAACAAGTGTTGTTTATTTGGCAACTCTCAAAATCAACAGGTGGCATGAGGAGAAGCAGCTCTGACAGAAGTGTTGACAATAATGTCAAAGCAGTTTGAGTAGTTTATATGAAGGACCTACCACATGCCCAGCATGTCAAAGTCGAGAAGTGCATTAGTTCATTCACCTAGTCACTTAACAACTGTATACTGGACACCCACTGTGTGGGAGACACTTTGTGGGAAGTCAAAATTGCTAAGGATGTTGACTGGTAGAGAAAGGTTAACTGCACCAGGGGCTACACAAAGAGGTTAAAAAGGCTTAAGAAAGAGAAGTGACCTATTTCTTTCTTACCAAAAGCTAGGAGAAAAGCCTAATCAATCATAGTGGCTTATTAATGAGGTTCAAAGCTTTTTTTCCCTTTTTGCTACTAAGCATCTCTTTTAATATTGTGATGATGCTTTATCAGTTATATTGCTTAAGGGATAATGGTCTCATGCTCTTTCAAGAGCAACAGTTATACCAATAATGTTAGGAGAGGTTTTCCTGTGGAAAAAACTGTATTCTCCAGTCCTCACTTCAAATATCTATTCACAATAATTTAGGATGTGATATTTGAGTGAGTATTTAATTTGCAAATAAATATAACTCCTAGAAATACAAACAGAAGGCTTATGAAATTAAAGAAAATATATGATTCATATACATAGTCATAAAACTAAAATATGTTTGTACATAAAGAGTATTTAAATAAAAAATAATAATCTGGGCCTTTTGTTTTTGTCTTTATGTAATGTGTGCTGCCCATTATTTAACTGAGGAGCATAACAACTCGCATATTCAAACTGGAAACGTGACTCTTATGACTCATAATTGTTGCCTGACCTTAAATCCTATTGTCTAATGATTGCTTCATTGGGATTATATGAATCATCACCTTGTCTTCTGTGTGTTTACTACAAGGAGATCTCTTGGTTTCACCTGAGAGATTGTTTCCCTTTTGCTGTGGCCCAACATCACCATGATGCTTGACTAGGGTGATCATGTTCCAGGGCACTGGATGTTGTCCTGAGCTAGGAGACTGAATTAGGGATAACCTGGTTCCATCCTATGCCTTAAATATTCCATGAGCTCTACTCAGTGTAATGCTAATTGTTGTAGTCCCTGGCCTTTAAAACTACAACCTAGCAGAGGAGTAGAGAATGTTAGAGTACAACTGAATAAAATGGGTAGGGTAGGAGGTTTACAACAAGCCAATTGCTTCAATGTCAACCCTCTTAAACTGACATGAAGACTGATCTAAACCAAAATATTTTCCCATTTTGGAATAGGAAATCATAAGATAGCTCTCAAGGCTTCTCTCTTTTCTTTAACACCAACATAGGTGTGTAAGGTAAGAAAAAGAACCATGAGGCTATTACCAAGAGTTATTTTGGGTTTTTTGAACTCTAGGATCTAGTCTACAGCCCCTCAAATTTTCTTAATCTCCAGTGTTCCCCTTCATAAGCAAGGCTTGGTGTGCCAAGGGATAGATTCCACTAAAACCATTACATGAGAAAGAAGATAAGGCTCCCTCTCCTGCCCAGTGTCCTCCTTCTAGATGCTCTGAGAGTATTGTTTGTTAATGGAGCATCCCCTCTGAAAACAAAGGGAGGTGGAGGGAAAAGGAAAGAAGGGGAAGGGAAGGAAGATGATTAAGGTCTAGTCCATGGATACTTAAGTGGTTCAGAAAGAGGTGGAAATCCTACCTGTTTACTCTGGCCTCGTGAGCCTAGGAGATGCACATCCTGTTTGTGGACATGAAAAGATGAGTCACCTCTTGAAGGTACAGGTGAGGCAAGCCTTTCTTCTGTATCCTTTCTGTATTTTCTATTAATGCCAGACATACACCAGAGGAGTTCTAGACAGGTTAAATAAAGTACCCTGGAATTGTATTTGATTAGTGAATAGTTTATAAATTTATGGCATAATTTTGGAAAAACTGAAGAAGAAGGAAAATCAGTTGAAGTAAAAGCTACCTAAACCCCTTAAGAAAGATGCTTAGAAAATGATTGTATGGATCTAACCTGTCAGAGACTCCCACAAGCTATACCCTACCCCATCTCTTTCTTCACATCATGTAATCTCCTGTGGCACATGAAGGCTTAATTTTTGCTCTTAGTCTACATATTTGTTAGTTACAGATAAAACAAAAAAAAATCACAAGAGAATAATTTTTAAAAATTCAGTTGTGTCTGAATAGACAAAATAAGAAGGTATTTGTTTGGGGATTAAGAGGTGAAGTGGTTTGTGCATATGTGTGTGTCTAAATGTTCATATTAGGAATTTGTGATCCATTTTTGAGAGGGAACTCTTAAAAGTGTCTGTGTACAAAGATGGAATTTATGTAATACATCTGCTCATGAATGACAACATGCTCTTTGTAGTATCTGCCGTGTGATGATTCAGTTCAATTCTTCCAACTGCTTGTCTATATATTTGCACTACTTGTAAAATGTTCGCTCATTTATACATAAGCCTCCACTTGTTTTGAATGAATAATTCATGTATTGCATTTGTTTCTTGTGGTTTTTTTCTTTTATTGGCCTGTAACAATCAAAGTAGATCATGACTTTCACTGCTTCATATCATTTTCATACAAGGAAATGAAATTCTCAGTGGACCGACTTTCCTATGAAACCAAAATCTTTTTTCTATGTAACGACCCTTAATTTTGAATTATCACTTCAAGAAAGAAGTTTGACTTTGGTAAAAGAATTAAACACGAGTACTACTTTGAACACACAGCTCATCATGCAGTGACCACTGTGTACAGAGGTAATTTTCAGACTTGGAAATTAACTCTAATATTTAAGGACATGGATTTTGAACCTATACAAAGTATCAAAAGAGGTGTGCCTCTGAAAGGACTAGGAAAACTTTCCTCACTGTCTCAGGGAAACTCAAAGGAAACTTGTCAATGCCTAAGAAATCAAAGACCCAGGTTTACTTTAGATATGGATATGGAGTATGAAAATACTGAGTTTATCCCATGTATGGATTTGAAACTTCTGTATGGTCCAGGAAAACTTATTCTGCAACCCCACCCTGCCCCACATCAAAAAGTTAATGTAAAAGCTTATGCTATTGGTGATACCACTCAGTAGCCTGGCAAAAGCAAAAACCAAATGAACAAAGAAGCTACTTTGGAGGGGACTTCTAAGTTCAAATTTGTATAGAAAAGAAAATCCACTGAAGACAAAATCAAATTCTGAAAATTATAAAACAAAGGAGGAAATAATTTACTATCTGTCAAAGTTACCAGATTTAATAAACAGCAGATTTATACATTCTCCAAACTTTCTTCCCCAAAACTTCAGCGATAGCAATATAAAATATATCTATTTAATAAAAATAACTTAAGAGATAGGAAAGAATAGTAAGCATAGGAAAATGAGATACTGTGAAAGGTAGACTTCAAAGTGGAACTTCTAAAAAGAAAAATTGAAAAATATAATTGTAATGTATAAAACTTGATTTCCAAAGAGAATTAATGACCTTAAATACACTGTAGAACTAAGGAAATATAAACTGAATGTGAATCTCAAAGGGTTAAGAAGTAGAAAATATGAGAGAGAGTTTAAGAGACATAGAAAAAAGAAGAAAGATATCCAGGGTCTATCAATAGTAATTTTCAAAGGAGAGAAAGGAGAGTGAAAGAAAGGTGATATTTCAAGACAATGACTGAGAATTTTCTTGAATTAATGAAAGACAAGAATGTTCAGGATAAATAGTTACATAACACTTAAAATGAAAAGAAAATATTAAATTAACAAGATAGTTTTAAAAATTAAACAGAAAGAAAACATTAGTTAAAACAACAATGGACTTAAATAAGACTTACTAATTTCCAAGTCAATGGTATAGAAATTTCAAAACTGTCAGCTTAAAATTCTATCTCTAATTAAACGATTATTTAACTAAAATGGTAGAGTAAGACAAAATAAATATATTTTAGGACACATCTGAGGAAATTTAACATTCACAGATTCTTACTAATATACTACTAAAGGATTTACTCTAAGAAGAAGCAATTTGAATGGAGGAAGAAAGAAGAAGGAGGAGTGAGGGTTGGGAAATCAAGGAGAAGAGGTTTCTGACCTCTTGCCTCATTTCCTCCATCTCTTCCATTCCAGAGAGTTTCTGCTTTCCTTCCTATTCTTGAAGTAGATTGCCCTTTATCTTATCTTCCCCCATTTAATAGAATTTTCTCCTAGTTTTTACTTTTTCCCATGGGGCACCATCTAGTTTAGTGTGAATAATAACAGGGTATTGGGGAACATGATTAATAAGGAAAACAAAAGATAACCTGTTTAATATTTTAAAAACATTATTCCTATAATGTTTATATTATTTTCTTGGATTATAATTGAAATGACAATATGACATTTTAAAACCTTGTATCCAAGATCTCCAAGAGTTCAAGGCCAGTTTGAAAGATCTGCTTGATAGATTTGCTCTCTTAATTCACGGTTGTTCTCATTTTTTCTTAGGAGCAGGCTCATTTTCATTATGGTTTTAGGCTTTTCCCAAGCAAACAAGGCAATATATGTTCATTTTCTTATCAAAAAGTTTTGCATTTGAGGTGAGGTTTGTGTATTAGAGATGTTCCCATGGTGTAATTGGTATTATTGTGAAAGGCAGACTTCTTCAAGAACCAACGCAACTGTTCAGCACGCATCCTGGGTGCAGGGTTTATATTGGCATCTAAGTCCATGGAGAGCCCAGTTTCCAGGTTCTTTCTGTTCAATCATGTTATAAACAAAATTGTTCAACCCAATGGTAAAGTTTTCCTATAGCTAAATAATAACTTTTACCCTTTAAGACTTGAGCAGCTCTCATTTGACTGGTTCTTTTAAATTCATTTGAAATGTTTGAGAAAAAAGATCTCACCCGCCGAATCTCTGTTTTCATTAAGCAGAAAAGGACATAGACTGAAATTTAAATTACATTTAAGATTCTGTGGTTTCGTGTCTATGATCTCCCTAATTCCTTCTTCTTCTTTTTTCTTTTTTTATGTAACTCATCACTTTATTTTTTTCTTTTTGTACTTTTTTCCATTACCACTTAGTCCCCTTATATTGCTCTCTCCCCAGCAATTATCAAACTGTTGTTCATGACCATGAGCCCTTTTTCCTTTTTGCTCAATCCCTCTACTGCCAAATGCCCCCTCCCACTAGCTGTCATCTGCTCTCCATCTATGAGTCTATCTCTGTTTTGCTCGCTAGTTCAATTTGTTCATTAGATTCTGCATATGAGTGAAATCATACAGTGTTTGTCTTTCTCTGATTGGCTTACTTCATTTAGCACAATGTTCTCCAGGTCCATCCATACTGTTGAAAATGGTAAAATTTTCTTCTTTTTTAGGGCCGAGTAGTATTCCATTGTGTAAATGTCCCATAGTTGCTTTATCCACTCATCTACTGATGGGCACTTGGACTGCTTCCATATCTTGGTGATCGTAAATAATGCTGCAATGAACATATGGCGCTTATGTTCTTTTTAATTAGTGTTTTGGGTTCCTTTGGATGTATTCCCAGAAGTGGGATTGCTGGATCAAAAGGCTGATCCACTTTTAATTTTTTGAGGTATCTCCATACTGCTTTCCACAGTTTGAAGACTGGTGCAGCAGCCAATTCCTTCTTTTAAGTCACTTTTATTTTGGTACAGTGGGTGGGGAATTGGCAATTCAACTTAACCCACAGTGAGTAATAAAATACTTCCGTTGCTTTGCAGAACTGGAGACACTGCTTTCTAGATAAGCTTTAGAAGGTCAGTTACCTAACTGACAATACTTCAGTGTTTCTACAGAAGCTTTTCTCTAAAAGGCCACTTTTCACAATGCAGCATAGATTTCCTGGCCTGATCTGATAAAACACATTTAATGAGATAAATGCAGGATTCCCGTCTTACAAAAAATGAAGACAATTAAGCACAGAGAAATCAGGGACAACAATAGCATTGGTAAAGTAAGTCATCATTTTTTCTGGATAATCCAAATGATCCTGGCCTTTCTCCAGTGGCCCTGCTTAGGTGGTAGAATGAGATCATGTGGAGAGAGGACAGATTCACAAGGGGTCTCCTATGACATGTTGAGAAATTTGACCTTAACTCTGAGATGGTTACAAAAATACATTAAAGGTTCTTTTTTCTTTTTAACTAAATAAATTTGTCTTTATAAAACAAACATACTGTCTTCATAAAGGTGACATAGCTTATAATTTAAAATATTCACAATACAGTTTTTATTTAAGATGAGGTTGAATACACTTCTTCACCTTTATTTCACAAAGACAAAGAAAACAGAAAAAAATGGGAAAGAAACTTTAGAGGCTAAAGAGCAAATGGACTACTGTTAATTGACTTAGCAGAACAAAGAAAGGTAAAACGATAAAAATAGGGAAAGACAAAAAGCGAGTTGCTTCACAGTACAGAGATGCAGAAAGGCTGAAATTTGAGGGATCACATACCTCATAAATCAGGAAATAGGTGAGGTTAAAATAAGATAGTTGAAGCTAAGAAATAAGTAAGAGACAATTATTAACTTCAGGAAAAAGAGCAAGTTATACCAGGAAGGCAATACTCATTGCTTAACAATGAATCATTATTTACATGGACATTAATAATGTAAATATAGAATATTAACCTAGAAATTCATGTGCATAGTTAAAAGGGAGCAGCTTAAAAGATCTAAATATTTACCTTTTATAGTAGATAGTAAAGAGATAACATCTATAATTAAAAATAAGAATTAGCTTTTTAAACATGTTTTTGGGAAACAAATATATAGGTAAATGCTACAAGAAACGGCTAAAAGGGCTTTAAATGGCTGTTCTGAGAGAGCAAAAAATTGGATACATATATGAAGAGACTCCTGTTTTCACAGTGCCCCTTGTAGAACTTTGCCTTTCACTACTATGATATATTTAACTTAGATAAGAAGTAATACTCTAACAATAAAAACAATAACCACACTCATCTTGTGGGTTATTGTGAGGATTAAGGATAAGGTATGAGGGGTCACAATATGTAGGAGGATCTTCCTTGTATCTCCTGCCAGAAACAAACTGGAAATAAAACTAGAGAGGGGAACAGTCACCTGGAATTACCAACAAAAGACTGCCTTAAGAGGAGACATTTAACCAAGGACAGGCAAAAACCACCTTGAGACCAGTAGGAAGGTCGCAATCATGAAAGGGGCCAGCCCGCTCCCATGGGTGGCAGACCGAGGTTGTGGAGGTATAGCATGACTCCTCACCACTAAACCAGTAGCACATCAAATGTTAAAGGACCTTCTTGAATAAGAAAAAGAAGAAAAGGAAGAA
This sequence comes from Pteronotus mesoamericanus, assembly GCF_021234165.1. Taxonomy (NCBI): domain Eukaryota; kingdom Metazoa; phylum Chordata; class Mammalia; order Chiroptera; family Mormoopidae; genus Pteronotus; species Pteronotus mesoamericanus. Next base: position 13,029,222 of record NW_026555313.1, read on the forward strand.
GAAGAAGAACAAAAATATGAAAAATAATATGGCAATAAATACATATCTATCAACAACTGAATCTAAAAAAACAAAATAAGCAGAACAGAAACAGAATTCTAGATACAGAGAACATTTTGGTGGTTGGAAGAAGGGAGAGGGTTTGAAAGGGCATGGGTGAAAAAGGTGAAGGGATTAGAAGTACAGTTTGGTAGTTATAGAATAGTCATGGGGATGTAAAGTACAGCATAGGGTTTATATGCCTGACCCATGGGGACAATGGAGTGGGGATTGCCTGAGGATGTGAGGGAGCTGAGGGGCGGGGGGGAAATGGGAAAAAAGCGTAACAATTTTAATAGCATAAACAATAAACTATAATTTAAAAAGAAGATGTAGGGTAACTGAATAGATAATAAAACATAACCCATATATATGCTGCCTATGAGAGACTCACTACAGAACAAAATATTTACACAGGCTGAAGGTGAAGGAATGAAAAAAAATATTCCATGCAAATGGTGACAAAAAAGAAAGCTGTGGTAACAATACTTATATCTGACAAAATAAACTTCAAAACAAAGACCATAACAAGGGACAAAGAAGGTCACTGCATAATTCTAAAGGGATCAATCCAACAAGAGGCTATAACCCTTATAAACATATATGCACTCAATATAGCAGCATCTAAATATATAAAGAAAATCTTGGTGGACTTTAAGAAAGAGATCGACAGCAATACAGTCATTGTAGGGAACTTTAATATCCTTCTGTCACCAGTGGATAGATCTTCCAGACCAAAAGAAAAAAAAATCAACCAGGAAACAGCGAACTTAAATGACACACTAGATCAAATAAATTTAATTGATATTTACAGGACATTTCATCCCAAAACAGCAAAATACACATTCCTCTCAAGTGTACATGGATCATACTAAAAAATAGACCACATATTAGGAAGGAGAAAAAAAAACCCTTAACAAATTGAAGAAAATTGAAATCATATCAAGCATTTTCTCACATCACAGTGGCATGAAACTAGAAATTAACCTCAATTAAAAAACTCACAAACATTCAAATACATGGCTTTAAATAGTATGTTATTAAATAATGAATGAATTATCAATGAGATCAAGAAAGAAATCAAAAATTACCTGGAAACAAATGAAAATGAACACAAAATAACCCAAAAACCTGTGGGACACAACGAAAGCAGTCCTGAGAGCAATGTTCATAGCTATACAGGCCTACCTCAAGAAGCAAGAAAATCTCAAATAAACAATCTAACCTTACACCTGAGAGATCTAGGAAGACAACAGCAAACAAAGCCAGGAGTAAGTAGAAAGAAGGAAATAGTCAAGATCAGAGTGGAAATAAATGACATAGAGACTAAAAAACAATTCAAAAGATCAAAGAGTTCAGGAACTGGTTCTTTGAAAAGATAAACATAATTGATGAACTTTTAATCAGACTTATCAAGAAAAAAGAGAGAACCCAAATAAATAAAATCAGAAATGAAAAAGAAGTAACAATTGATATCACAGAAATACAAAGGGTTGTCAGAAAATACTGTGAACAACATTATGACAATAAATGGACAACCTGGGAAAAATGGATCTATTTCTAGAAACATGGAATCTTCCAAAACAGACTCAGAAAGAAACAGGAAACCTGAATATACAAGTAACAACTAAAAAAATGGAAGTAGTAATCAAACAGCAAACAAAAGTTCTGGGCCAGATGTCTTCAGAATTTTACCAATCATTCAAAGAAGAACTAACGTTTATCCCTCTCAAACTATTCCAAAAAATTCAAGAGGAGGGAAGACTTCCAAGGACTTTTTACAAGGCCAGTATTATCTTAATTCCAAAATCAGATAAGGACACAACAAAGAAAGAAAATTACAGGCTAATATCCCTGATGAACATAGGGGCTAAAAGCCTCAAAAATATTAGCAAATTAGACCCAGCGATACATTTAAAGGATCATAAACTATGATTAAGTGAAATGTATCCAAGGGATGCAACGTTGGTACAAGTCACAAATCAATAAGTGTTATACATCACATAAAAATAATGATGGATAAAAACTACATGATTATATCATTAGATGCAGAAAAAGCATTTGATTAAACCCAACACCCGTTTATGATAAAAACAAAAAACAAAAAAGCCCACAAAAACAAAACACCTCTCAACAAAGCAGGAATAGAGGGAACATACCTCAGTGTAATAAAGGCCACATATGACAAACCCACTGTCAATATCATACTCAATGGACAAAAACTACAAGCGTTCCCCTTAGGACTGGGAACAAGACAGGGATGTCTGCTTCTACCTCTTATTCAGCATAGTACTGGAAGTCCTAGACATAGCAATCAGACAAGAAGAAGAAGAAATAAAAGGCATTCAAATTGGAAAAGAGGAAGTAAAACTGTCATTATTTGCAGATGACATGATATTGAATATATTCAATAGAAAACCCTATAGATTCCACCAGAAAACTACTAGACCTAATAATTGAATTCAGCAAAGTAGTGGGATACAAAATCAATGCTCAGAAATTCATGGCCTTTTTTCACACAAATAGTTAACTATCTGAAAAAGAAACTAAGAGAGAATCCCATTTACAATTGCAACAAATAAAAGAGTAAGGTACCTAGGAATAAATTTGACCAAGGAGGTAAAAGACCTGTACCTGGAAAACTATAGAACACTGAAAAAGGAAATTGAGGAAGATACAAATAAGTGGAAGCATATACAGTGTTCATGAACAGGAAGAACTGACATTGTTAAAATATCCATACTACCCAAAGCAATCTATAGATTCAACACAATTTCTATGAAAATACCAAAGGCATATAAGCATATGTCACAGATCTAGAACAAATATTCCCAAAAGAAAGAATGGTTCATATGGAACCAAAAAAGACCCCGAATAGGCTCAGCAATCTTGAGAAAAAGAACAAAGTTGGAGGGATCAAAATATGTCATATCAAGCTACACTATGAGGCCGCTGTAATCAAAACAGCCTGCTACTGGCATAGAACAGACATATAGGTCAATGGAGCAGAATAGAGAGCCCAGAAATAAACCCACATCTTTATGGTCAATTAATATTTGACAAAGGAGGCAAAAGCATGTAATGGAGCAGACACTTTCTTAATTACATAGTGTTGGGAGAACTGGCCTGGTACATGCAAAAAAATGAAGCTAGACCACCAACTGACACTGCACACCAGAATAAACTAAAAATGGATTAAGGACTTAAATATGTCATGATAACATAAATATCCTAGAATAAAACATAGGCAGTAAAATTTCAGGTATCTGTCATAGCAATGTTTTTGCTGATATATCTTCTAGGGCAAGGAAAACAAAGGAAAAAATAAACAAGTGGGTCTACATCAAATTAAAATCCTTCTGTGCTTGCTGGTGTGGCTCAGTGGATTGAGCACTGGCCTGTGAACCAAAGGTTCCTGGTTCCGTTCCCAGTCAGAGTACTTGCCTGAGTTGAGGGCCAGGTCCACAGTTGGTAAAATTTCCTTCTTTTTTAGAGATGAGTAGTATTCAATTTTGTATATCACTGTTTTATCCACTCATCAACTGATCCATACTCCAACTGCTTCCAAAACTTGGCTATTGTAAATAATGTTGCAACGAACATACTAGTGCATATATTCTTTCAAGTAAGTGTTTCGGGTTTCTTCAGATTAATTTCCAGATGACTTTGTAGTACAGTTTGCTGTCAGGTAGTGTGACTCCTCCAATTTTGTTCTTCTTTCTCAAGATTGCTGTGGCTATTCAGGGTCGTTTGTGGTTTCACAGTTTTGGGATATTTGTTCTAGTTCTGTGAAATACATCATTGGTGTCTTGATAAGAATTATGTTAAATCTATAGATTGCTTTGGGTAGTATGGACATTTTAATGATGTTAATTCTTCTTATCCATGAACATGGTATATGTTTCCACTTATTTGTATCTTCTTCCGTTTTTTAATTCAGTGTCTTATACTTTTTCAAGTATAATTCTTTTACATCCTTGGTTAAATTATTCCTAGGTATTTTATTTTATTTTATTTTATTTTTTATTTTTAAAAGATTTTATTTATTTATTTTTAGAGAGGAGAAGGGAGGGAGAGAGAGAGAAATATCAATGTGTTGTTGCCTCTTGCATGCCCCCTATTGGGGACCTGGCCCACAACCCAGGCATGTGCCCTGACTGGGAATCGAACCAGCGACCCTTTTGTTCACAGGCCAGCACTCAATCCACTGAGCCACATCAGCCAGAGCTTATTTTATTTTTTTGATGCAATTGTAAATAGGATTGTTTCCTTGGTTTCCTTTTCTGATAGTTCATTATTGGTGTATAATAATGCAACTGATTTCTGGCTATTTATTTTCTTTCCTGCTATTTGGCTGAATTTACTTATTTGTTTTACTAGTTTTTTGGATAAATTGTTAGGGTTGTGTATATGCTATATTATGTTATCCACCAAATTGGTATATTTGGGTACCTCTTTTGAAAGTAAATTTTTAAACATGACTTTTTCTTTCTAAGGTCTTAGAGGCAGGACAGATGTTTTCAAGTAAAGAAAAGTGATAGCAGACCTACAGACCAGGGTCAGCAAGAGTTCCCTATAAAGGGCCAGATAATGAATACTTTTCTGGCTTAGGGGGCCATATGGTTCCTGTTATAATTATTAAGCTCTGTTCTTATAATGTAAAAGCAGCTATAGACAATACATAAACAAATAAACATGACTGTGTTCCAAAACTTCATTTATGGACACTGAAACTTGGATTTCATGTAATTTTCATGTGTCGTAAAATACTATTCTTTGACTTTTTTGACCACTAAATAATGTAAAATCCTTTCTTATGTCATAAGCCCTACAAAAACGGGGGTGAGCTGGATTTGGTCTGAGGGCTGTGATTTTCTGACTCCTGGTCATTCATTGTACAGGGTCTTATTTCCAGCAAGAGAGTTTAGAATAATTATTCACAAAAAAAGATATTGTCCCTAATAAGCCATAATATGGAAATTTTAAGTTACAGCAACAAAAAGGAGGAGTAAAATAAAGATGAGTAAATAGGGGAGAACAATGAAATTTTTGAGATGTTTACAGTCACTATAATACATTCTCTGGAAAAATTGGTTTTGGACAAGTGTATTTAAATTTTCACTTCCAAATAAACTTTCTATTTGATGACATATGAGATTAGCAATAAAGTGGGCAAATGTGTCTTTAGAGTTCATGCCTAAAGGTGTTGTCAATTTCTGTTTTAAAGATAAATCAGCTACTTTTTCTCTGGGAAAGTAAGCCCAGGCCTCTTCAGACTCAGATCCCTACAGCCTCCCTGGGGATCAGCGATCCTATTCAGGCTGGGAGGGCGGGGTGCACAGGGGTCCCCATCACCTACCTCTCTACTCTCTTTCTCCCACCGCTCCCAAGGCCGCCAACGACTTTGACTCTTCTTGGCCTCTTCCAGATCTTTTGTCTGGAGTTTAGATATTTGCTTTGGAATCTCAAAATCCAGAATTTGACTCTTATTTTCATATTCTGAAGAGCCAGCTTTTCATGTAGATATAAATGAAGAATGCTCTTGCCTATGCTGGGGAAAGGGCATGGAGTGTAAGAAATGAAAAGGAGAGCTAAGTATCTTGAAATATTTTACTGTCACATATTTCTTGTATATTTGAATTTGTGGACTAAAACTTGTACCTATGCATATTTCCTAATTGTTACTTTCCCTAAGGATGTCTTTCTTGAATAGCTCTTCTCCATGTGCTCTCCTTTGACAATCACTTCCAGTCTTTTATGGCCTCCAAATCATTTCTCCTGTTTTTGGCTTTAGACAGTTATCAATACTGACTTCTGGATATAGGCCTTGATGGCCCTTAAACACCCCCGATTCAATGTGACCAAGACTGAACTAAGAACATTATCCATAAACCTTTTTCTTAGTGTTTCCAGCTTAGATGACACCATCTTTTTGCCTAATAACTCAAACTGGAACAATAACTTCATTTTTAATTTTCCCTCAAATCCCATATCAAGTCCCTCTTTAAGACTACTGATTTTATCTCCAAAATATCTCCTGCAGCCACTATCCTTCTTCGTATCCTTGTCATCTTATGTCTGGTTTTTACTGCAATAGTCTTCTAGCTATGCATTTCTGGTGCTGCTTACCTTAAATCTGTCCTCCCCATTGTAACTGAAGTTGACCTTTCTAAAACATAAAGCCCTGTCTCCTCCAGTTTTTACCACTTTTTTAAGCTTAAGCAGTTGGATGCTTATCTAATGTATTTGCTGTCTGATCTATCTTCCTAGGTCATGTGAGACACTGGCCCAGCTGAAACCTCTGGGAAAAATGTGAAGCCCAGATGAGAGTGAACTGGAAGCACAGAAGCTCCAAACAGTGGGCAGAAAGCAGAGAGGAGATCAAAGTGAGAGGGGGCTTTTGACTGGGAACAAGAGAGATGATCCTGTGGATGTGAGACACAAAGCTGCTAAGAATCCCTCTGAGGCAACAATATCGGAGGAGTGAGATATTCACACAGTGCAACTTGGAGTCCTAAGGGAGCAGAGAGGTTAATGGAGGTGCCATGGAGTTACTGAAAGCTGGGACCTTTCCTCATGCAGCTCCTTCTGTCTGATTTCTAGACTTCATTTAAGACTCTGATCAGACAATTCATCTTATGGAAACCTTGTTTGACCCTCTTCTCTATGAGTGTTTGTCTTCTCCTACTCCTGTATTCTTGTAAGTGCTCCTACGCCTACATTGTTCTGTGCTTATGCCTGTGTTACCATTGCTTCTTTGCTTTAAATAATCCGTTGACTGTCTGTCTTTTTTACCTTGGACTAATGAACAACTCAAAGGCAGGGACTGAGTCTTATTTGAACATATTTTAATCCCCAGTGCCAAACACAGTACCTGAGAATTATCAGAAACTCCAGTATTTGTGGAACTTAAATGTCATCACTTCCGCAATCTTCATTTCAGTCTCTCTCTCTCTCTAGCCCCGGTTTCTCTCTCTCCACCTTCCCAATCCCTCTTTTCCTTCCACTCCTCTTCTTCAAGTTCACAGAGATCTCTAATTCTTTACCTTGTCCTTTTAAAACAAATTTGCAACCCCTGTTGGGGAGGAGAAGTCCTCCCTTTTTACTTTTCTTTTGTTCTTCAGGCTGCACTCATAATAAAATTGACAGAAGACTAGATTAACTGGAGAAAAACCAATTTAATACATGCACATGGGAAAATCACAATATGATGCTCAGATCATAAAATGAAGCTCAGAGAAATGATCATACCAGGTACCTTTTTATACTTTTTAGACAGAGGCAACAGAGTGTGAGAAATTGACAAGACAAAGAATATCAGTGCTCATTTAGAAAGAAATCAAGCAGGGTTTGGGTATTTGTTAGTGAGGAATCTGAACAAAGCCTGGGCTTGGGTAGCAAATCAGTAAAGATGTTACTAAGCTTGTTTTTACAAGCTTTCCATTCTAGATTCTTCTAATTTTTGTGATAAGGTTGCCTCTCTCCCCTCAGGAACAGGGTGGACACCTATATGTGAAAAATTTATCTCCAGCTTTTAGGTGGACAAAGATGTTAGGGTTTCCTTTTTGCATGGGCAACTCCTTAAGCCTTTAATTTAAAATAATCAACAATGCCATTGTGGGATATCTTGGGGTGGTTTGCCCTTGGCCCCTGCCCTCTTCATCTAGCTTCACTTCCCAATCCAGCCTCAACCTGTTGGTACATTATTTTAACTACTCTTTTGCCACCACACCTCTCTCTCCCTTGTCTATCATTTTCATCCTGCAAATCATCAATATCAGATCAAGTCAGCCACCCTCTTCCTTATATCTAAAATAGGGAACTTCCTTTTATAAATAATGTCATGGTTAATATATAAAACACAGGCAGAAATTGTTCTTTGTTCTTTTGGTCGGAATAGCCTCTTCTAATTTTACTTTATCCAAGTAAACTATGCTGTTTGCATTTCTGCACCTTCAGGTTTGCATACCCTATCATATAGTGTTTATCAATGTGTGCTCTTTGTAACAATAGACCTTTAAGATGCTTTAACAAAAATGGTTCTGAGGCCACATAGAGTTGAAGTCCTCAGGTAGTAAACACAGATGACTGTTTCAGCTCCCCCTCCCAGGGAGTGTTGGTTTATCCCTTTGTGGTTCTACTTCCCTCCAGGTCTCGCTGGCTGCATCTCTCTCCATTTCCTCCCTCTGGACTAGGCCTTGACCCACCTCCACATATCCTATGCTATGGTATCATTTTGGAGCTCAGTGAAAGATCTGTTAGCTCTCAATGTAACATCCAGGCTACGTACAGGCCTCACTGTTGTCTCCTGGAACTAAGGGTTATTGTGTTTTAGGGCAGATTCAATTTTTTCTACAGAAGGTAAAGATTTTATAAGATTTTAAATTGTAATTTTTTTTTTCCGTCTCCAGAAGGCACTCCATTATGGAAGTAATCACATTATAAATAGATCTTAATTGTTAAGAATAAAAGGACTTTGTTGATGTGATCATAAATTGTTAAAAGGTCATCTGAGAAGAAATCTAGCTACATATTTTAGGAACTTTAAAAAATATTCATATCAATTTGTCCAATAATATCCCTTAGGAACCTTTCCCAAGAATATAAGACAAAATGTAGGCATTGTTTAATATACAAACCTCTTCCCTGTGATGTTATTTTTAGCCTAATAAAATCAGAAACAATCAAATTGTACTTGGGTAATTTTTCATACATCCATATAATGTAATTTATGTAGCCATTAAAATTGAGTTTAAAAAGAAATTTTAATGAAAACACCTAAGAAAAATCAGAATACAAAACCTACACGTTTTATAAAACTCAATGTTTTATTAATGCATAACAAAAAATTAAAGAAATTTGTCAAAATGTTAGTAGTTAGCCATCATTATGAACATGATAAAATTATGGATACTTTGTTCCCTTCTTCATTCTTTTCTGGACTTTTTCATCTCTGTTCTTTTCATAATCAGAAAAACAAAATAAAACAAAAATGTAAAACCAAAGAATAGTAAGTAATTACAGTTGCAGCAGCCCAGATGTACACAGACTGGTTATCTTGTCTACAGCTAACATGGTCATTGTCCTCAGGTCCCGCTCACAGGTTAGTACATAAACCAGTTCACTAAATGTCTGATCCTGTTCAAACTTATTCCACTTGCATAATTAAACAGCCCTTTAAGCTTTCATTTGGCTAAAAAGTTTCAGTCTTTCAAAAAGTCTGTTACTTCCTTTTCCCTCCATAAAAAGTCTCTGTTACTTCATTTTCCCTCCATAAAATTATAGATAAAGGGAATGGCTTATGTGACCTTCTAATTTCAGGGAGTGGAGTTTTTAGCCTTGATGTTTTCTGCCCAGTCCTGCTGGCCTTCCAGGCAGTAGACCATGGGTGGTTTGCCCATGGTTTACTCTTTAGACTCGGCTTCTCCTGGGCATCACTGGTTTCCCGCCTTGCTTATTTGATATCCCCTCAGTTCTTACCAGCTAGAGATGTCTGGGTTTTCAAATCATGAGCCAGGCCCTGACTTACCTATCTCTAGCCTTGTTGTGGGATCACCTCTATAATTATGGAGGACCCCATGACAGGTTCACTGGTCACCCAAAAGCTGAGGGAGTCTCAGGGGTGTCAGTTAGATGTTCCTTCTATCTGTCCATATCACTCTGTCTTCTCTACCATGGTGAATTGGCCCAAGCTGACAAGACACTCTCTGCACAGAGATTTCCTAGAAGTAAGACAGGGTAGCAGAAAAAAGAGCTCATGCTGTCCTCAGGTTTTGTATTAGAGTTCTCCAGAGAAACAGAACCAATAGGATATATAGAGATACATTAAAAAAGATTTTCTAAGAGGGATTGGCTTATGTGATTATGGAGGCTCAGCAGTTCAGCTGACTACAGACTGGAGGCTCAGGAAAGTCTTAGGTTGTATACCTCAGCGCGAGGTAACTTACCCGTCATTGGCCATTGACCATCCATAGCAAAGCAGAGAGGCAGGGGCATAGCCCCTGCCAGGGCTGGGGGACAGGCCAAATCTCCTCAGGGGCCTGTTTCTCCAAGGCCTCCTGATTATTTCCAGCCTTGGGGCCTCCAGCCTGTTGGCAGGGTTACAGCTTCTGAAACCAGGCCAGGTGTTTCCCAACAAGGCAGTATGAAAATTACTAAAAAATTTAAAAGCAGAACTACCATATGATGTAGCACTTGTACTTTTGAGTGTTTATTCAAAGGAAATAAAAGCACTACCTCAAAAGATTCATTGCAGCACTGTTTACAATAGGTAAGACATCAAAGCAAGTTGTGTCCATCAATGGATGAATGGATAAAGAAAATATGATATATATATATCTCATATATAGTAAAATATATATAGTGGAATATTATTGTAACTGAGAAAATCAGGTCTTGTGCACATGGCTCTTGACGCACGATCCAATAATTAGTGTTGAGGGAAACAGGTTCTTATTTACAGGATTCCAACCTCAGGCAGGGTTGGAGGGAGGGTAGCGAGACAACTCCTGCTGAGAGCCCTGCTCTCCCACGAGACCTAGCACTACCCCTTGCTCCTCACCAGGCTATAAGCCAAAAGCATGCCCCAAAGTTCCCCATATCCTTATTTGTTCTTAAGCCAGCTGTGCAAACAGCTCTCTAACCCCTCTGGAAGGCACAGTCGAGGGTTTCAGAGTTGCCATCCTCTTGCAGCAGCTCTCTCCTTCAGAATCTGGGGTACCTTATCCTCAGCCTCCATGTAATTGTCTAAGAAAACATGTGCCATGTTACGCTATATCATGGTGAAGTCCAAGGAGGCACACATCCCAAGAGAGTGGCCTCTCCGTTTGCCCTTCAGAGAAGCAGAAGTCAGCATTCCCCAGTCACAGATCAGCATTCCAGGCATCTCCCATGAATCTGTGCTTAGTTAGGCAGATTTCTGCAATTCCCAGCTCCATCAACTCTTCCAGATCCCCACATAGCTCCACCAGCTTTCTCCTTTCCCACCAGCCCTCGTGGTGGAATCATGACTACACACTGCATAGCTGCTGGCTGCTTCCTCTCTCAGATGTCATGGCCAAATCCCTGGTTCCTTCCTCATGGCTGTCTGCTCAGAGGAGCAGATGTAGCTCTTCTCTCGCTACAGACAGCATGGCTGAAATCTCTCTTGGCTCTCTTTCCACTCACCCTTATTTTAAATGCTGACCCAGAGCTTCTTACACGACCTCATATTCAGCCCTTCCTACGATGAGCTACTTTTACCAGTTCCCCCATATCTTTTACCTTCTTTCAGCCACCATCTTTAGTGAGGGCAAGAGTACCCTATGACACGGGAGCCTCCACCTCCCTGCCTCTCACGCAGTCACAATATAAGTTCCCCTGGCTCTGTCATGAGTCACTATATGGTCTGAAAGTCACATAGACCTTTTGCCTGGGGGAAGTAAGGGGGATAGCACAGCTGTCAACCTGCCATTGTTATGAAAAGTATCTTAACTGCCATATCATCCCCTTCCCCCATTCCCCAACCACAGGCTGTAGGGAAAATGCTTTGTTATTTTCAGGAAATCCCCTGCTCTGCACCCCATTACATTATTCATCCATAAGAAGTAGGAAATCCTGACATTTGCAGCAACATGGATGGAGTTTGAGGGCATTAGACTAAGTGAAATAAGTCAGACAGAGGAAGACAAATGCTGTATATCTCACTTCATGTGGAATCTAAAACAACATTAAACACACACACACACACACACACACACACACACACACACACACACACACAAAATCCACCAAGCTCATGGACACAGAGAACAGATTGGTGGTTGTCAGGGGCCAGGGGTGGAGATTGGGTGATATGGGTGAAGGTGTTCAAAAGGTACAAATTTCCTTCCAGTTATAAGATAGTCCTGGGGATGTAACATACAGCATGGTGACTATCGTTAATAATATATTGTATATTTGAAATTTGCTGAGAAAGCAGATCTTAAAAGTTCTCATCACAAGAAAAAAATGTGTAACTATGTGTGGTGATAGATGTTGACTAGACTTATTGTGGTGATCATTTTGCAATACTGTATATACAAATTGTTGTGTTGTACACCTGAAAATAATACATTGTTACATGTCAAGTATATCACAATTAGAAAAATCTAACAAGTAAACTGCAAAATCAAAAATTCATGGAATAGAAATTGTGAGGATTTTGCTAGGTTCTTTGGAGGAGGACAAACATTCTGTTTCAAAGAAAGTATTTAAAGACATATGGGCACTGGACAGTATTAAGCCCACGATTTCTAGTTCTAACTAAGCTCTTACACAGTTATCTAGTCTCCCATGGACGCAGACCACCACGTGGGGAAGAGGGGGAGCAGGGAAGGGGCTGGGAGGAGGAGGCAGTCAGGTGGGGATGGGGGACATCTGTAATAGTGTCAACAATAAAAAAAAAAACAACACCTTTCAGCCTCAGAGTTTAAAATAAAGTATTATTACTTTGAGGTATTTAGGATAATTTACTGATGCATGTTCAAATTCTGATAAAGACTTTTAAAATAAATTTTAAATTTTAGAACAGTTTTAGATTTAGAGAATTATTGTGAAGACAGCACACAGAGTTCTTATATAGCCCACAGTTCCCTCTGTTATTAGTATTTTCAGTATAATTAATAAAACAATATCGATACCTTATTATTAACTAAAGTATGTATTTTATTCAGATTTTCTCAATGAATGTCTACTATTCTTGTTGTATTTCAGGATCCAATCTAGGAAAACCACATTACAACTAGCTGCCATGTCTCAAGTTCTTGGCTGTAACAGTGTCTCAGGCTTTCCTTGATTTTGGTGATTTGACAGTTTTGAGGAGTACTGGTCAAATATTTTGTAGACTGTCCTTCAATTGGGATTTTACTGATATTTTTTTCTCATGATTGGACTAAGGTACTGTGTTTGAGGGAGGAAGAGCGTAGGAGGAAAGTGACATTCTCATCACCTTATATCAAAGATAACTACTCTCAATGTAACTTATCACTGTTGTTGTTTATCTTTTTTGTTGTTGTTGTTGCTCTTGAGGCAGGAGATAGTCAGGAAGGAGGAAACTCGAGAGATGCCCCAGGGTTAAGATAAAGGACATCAATACAGGACAGAGACACTGTTCTAAGACCAGTTGTCCCTGCTTTCTGGAAAAGCACTGAATCATGGTGAATCATGAATGCACCTGTGCAGAAGATGCTACATGACCCCTGCTTCTTGTAACAGCATTATAATAAATTAGCATTGTGGGATCCCCTTCCCCAGTGGCCAGTCAAGGAAAATCTTGAGAGACCACACGCACAGTAGCTTTAAAATTATCTACCTACTTGTACATGCACAATAGAAGCCCACCAAAACTAGCCAGGAAATATCTGCCCTATAAGAATAGAAGCCCTCCAGCTCCTGAGGTCAATATCTGCTCAGAGTTGACCTGCCCCCATGTTTTGTGGAGTGTACTGTTGCTTAATAAATCTACTCTTTCTCTATTTCTGCTATAAACTGTGTGTTCAGTTCAGTTCTTTGTCCGTGATCGCAAGAACCTGGTTACCTGTGCCCACCTGTGATACCTTTAATCTTGATCACCCGGATGATGTGGTGTACATCAGTTTTCCTCTCTGTAGAATTACCCTTTTTTAAACTCTTCCCATACTGTACATTTTGGAAGAAAGTCAACATGCACAGCTTGACTTAAGAGGTGGAGAGTCATGGCCCATCTTCTTAAAGGTAAGTTTCTGCATAAATTATTTAAAATTTTTTCTGCATGGGAAATTTTTTTATTCCCTACTCTCTATTTACTTATTTATGTGATCATTTATTTACATCAGAATGGATTCGTGCATATTTATTTTATACTTTGGGTTACTATCCAATACTGCCTTATTTATTTTGTTGCTCAACTTTTTCCAGCTTTGGCTATTGGTAGCTCTTTCAGTTAGCTCTTGCATTCCTTTGGTATAACCCATCCTTGTGGGCTTTGTTTTCTTTTGTGTTTTGAACACTTGCTTACTCTCTGATCCCACAAAATTCTCAGGCTCATCTTATCTATTTCTTGCCTCACTCTTAGAATCAACCATTTCTCTAAGGGTCCTTGGTTACTTTTATTGGAAAATGATATTTAAAAAGAAGTCTGGTGCTAGATGTGTTATTGGAATATCATTGCTTCTAGTGTCACAGGTGGGCACAAGTAACCAGGTTCTTGGTGACCGCAAACAATGAGTTGAACTGAACACAGAGAGAGTTTATAGCAGAAAGGGAAAGAGCAGATTTATGAAGCAGAGTATACTACTCCACAGAACATGGGATCGGGTCAATTGACCCTCAGTGGCCAGAGGGATTCTATTCGTATAGGGCGGGTATTTCCTGGCTAGCTTTGGTGGGCTTTTATTGTGCATGTACCAGTAGTTAGATTATTTTTAAGCTACTGTGCATGTGGTCTCCCATGATTTTCCTTGATTGCCCTTTGGGAGACAGGGGTCCCACAATGTTAAGTTATTATAATGCTATCATAATGAAGCAGGGGTCATGCAGCATCTTCTGCACAGGTGTAGTCATGATTTGCTGTGATTCAGCGCTTTTCCAGAAAGTGAGGACAATCGGTCTTACAACAGGGTCTCTGTCCTGTATTGATGTCCCTTTTCCTAGTCCTGGGGTGCTTCTGGAATTTCCTTACTCCTATCTCCTGCCTCACTACAGCTTCTCAGCTGACAGAGCAGAGATATATATGTGAACACTGACCCATGTATATGCACACATCTATAAATATTTCTATATGTATTTATCTGTATCTATATTTAAAAAATCGTGAGTTCACAATGATGTCTCCAAAACTAATCACTACCATTGGATCATTCCAACACCTCCCCTGGTTTATCTATATAACCTCTCACCATCCAGTATAAATATATTTAATTGTTTAGTTTCTGTTTACATGTAGAGTGGTATCAGAATTGTTACCCTGTACCCCTGTGGGGGACAACTTTGTCAACTAGAGTACAATGTTTATGTATAGTTCTTTTTGCCTTTTGGCTTGCAGACTCCACTCATTTCCAAAGTTACTTTAGTCAGTATTTGTCTTCCTACCCACTTCAGTGAAGTTTTTTTATATACTTCCAATACACTTACTTTTTTTTTTGGTCACATTGTGCATTCCATTTGGAGTCCCTCTACCTCCTAAAAGTTTTTTTTTTTAATTTGCATACTTTTGAGTTTGCATACTTTGTGCTGTAAAGTTCCAAGGGTTTTAATATATATTTAATGTCATGTATTCACCATTCTAGTATCATAGAGAATAGTTTTACCACACTAAACAAAACCCTTTCAGTGCTCTATCTATTCAACTTTTGCTGCATCCCCATCCCAAACCTTGAGGAACCAATGAGCAACCTATTTACTGTGGCTATAGTTTTGTCTCTTCCAGAATACAATACAATTGGGATAATATAGTATGTAGCTTTTTCAAACTGCCTTCTTTCATTTAAGATTCATCCATATCTTATGGCTTATTAGCCCATTCCTTTCTAATCAGTGAATGGTATTCCATTGTACAGATATACCATAGTTTGTCTATCTGTTCACCTATGAAAGGATATCTTGTTTCCAGTTTTTGGCTATTATAAAAAAATAATGTTTTGATGCAGGTATTTGTGTGGACATAAGTTTTCAAAAATATCTGTAGCTATAGGTGCCAGAAGCTTCCAGTTCCTCTAGTGTTCTTGATTTTGTATTCTCTCTTGACTTTTGACTTTCCAAGTTACCTTCTTTACGGAGAGCCTGTGTCTTGCAGTTTTTTCATTTATAATCCCCTGCTGTTATACTAGAAACTGGCTGGAGTGATAGCAAGGTATGGGGAAGGGGAGTGGTCTACAATCTTCTAATTCAGTCTCAATCTTTTGTTGGTCCTCTATTTCTGGCCTGTGAACTTCACAACTGTTTCTTCTTACACAGCATTTCCCTCCCTTTTGGTGAGACAGGAAGACTAGAAGGGCTGGAGTGGAACGAATGCCCTTCCCTCATGACTCTGGAACAAGACTCTAGTGTAGTTTGTTTACCCTGGAGAGATCGCTTTGGGGATATTTCACAATAATTACTTTTCCCCTCACCCTGTCCAGAGCCACCTGGGCATCTTCCTCAGATTTCACCTTGAAGACTTGGTGGGATTGGGCCATCCCCCCACCAAGACTGTGGTTTCCACTCTCTTGCTAGTCTGCACTCAGTCTTCAGCAATTCATCAAACTGTTCCTACCAATTTATGGCCCCAGCAGCTTCTGCTCCCGGTGCAAAGGTCAGCTGTCAGTCTCTGGATTTACCTGTTTCTCCAGATTTCAGAGTGGCAGTTTGCCCTGCAAAAAGTTTTCTGATGGATCAAGAAAAGTAATTGATTTTTGTTTTGTCCAGTTTTTTCATGTTGTAAGGCTGGGAGTGACAATGCGTAAACTCTTTACATGTCAAAGCAAAACTGGCACTCTCTTATTTAATCTATGCAAGGTGTAGAAATATGAGAAATAGTACACAGTAATGGACAGGTAGATTTAAGATCATCTTGTTGCGGAGCAGGAGAGAATTCTACCCTTCTCAAGTTCTTCTGGCTAGATTAGTTATAAAATTGACACAAGACTACATTAATAGAAAAAAAAAAACCCAAATATGTGTACATGCGAGAATCATAATATGATGCTCAGAACATAAAATGAGGCCCAAAGCAGTGACTAAACTAGGCAACTTTTTATACTTTTTAGGCAAAGAATATATTTGTGAGAAATTGACAGGCAAAAAAGTGTTAGAAAGGAATCTAAGCAGGTGGGGGTATTCGTTAGAGAAGAATTCGAACAAAATTTAGGCTTCAGTTGTAAATTATTAATGGTGTTACAAGGTTTATATACACTTTTTCAATTCTGAATTTTTAGCTTGTGATAAAATTGTCTCTTAGTCCTTCAGGAATTTTATGGGGACAGAGGAAAGTCAGAGAGCTCTTCCTGCTCATGCTATTTCACTGGTGATTTTAGTTTAAAATAATCAAAATGCCATTGTGGGATATGTGGGCCAGCCTGATCTGGGTGCTGACAATCTCAAATAACCAAACTCAGTCTCATGCTAAAATAATAATACTGCCCTGAGTTGAAGATAAACTATTACTTATGATCTTAATTTTTAAAAAAATATTTATTGATTGATTTGGAGGGAGAGAGAGAGGGGGAGAGAGAGAGAGAGAAAAGGTGGGACAGAGAGAAATACCGATTTGTTGTTCCACTTATTTACACATTCATTGGTTGCTTTTTATATGTGCCCTGACCTTGGCTTATCAGGACGATGCTCCAACCAACTGAGCTACACAGGCAGGGGTATGAAGACCCTAATTCTTCCTAGAGCAAGAGAGTTGGAAGGTGTTTAGTGATAAATAGAGGAAAATTATAAATATTTTGCAGTGTTGCAAATGGGGGTGCAATACCAGTGCTATCATTTATTTATTAGCTCAGTGACCCTAGGCATACCATTTAATCTTCCTTAACTTCAGTTTTCTCATCTAGAAAATGGGTTGTGTAGTTTACAGATAATGTATGTAATGAATCTAGCAAGGCACAGAAATTACCAGATGCTGAATAAATGTTAGCAATTACTTGCTTTTGATTGAAAAAAAAAAAATAATAGGAGAAAGAATTCAAAAGTATTCCAGAGAATTTGAAGAGGACTAATTGTAAATCATGTCCTAAAAGCTCAGTTATAAGGCAGATAAACTAACCAATAAACCAACTACGTGGTAGAAATAAAAACCCAGGCCAAATTTGTTTTAACCCCAAGGGAAAGATATCATGTGATCTTAGGCTGCCGCCTGCTGGCCTATGACGAACTAAAAAGAATTGACTGGAAGTTCTGATTCCTCACTAAGTGAAAATAGTGGGACAAGTTCAGTTTATCTCAGACAAATAAGGGTATGAGTTTTAAATGCTTTTACTAGTAGACTTCTTTATGTGTGAGAGTAATTTTATTGATAATATTAGTGAGTGGAATTGGTTTTGTCAGGCTTAGTATTATCTATGGCTCAAACGTGAATCAAGGGCAAGCGCTAAGGAAGTACTATTTTTAAAAAACTGCCTATGTGATTCTCATGCAACTAACTTTGGAGACCATGGTACTAAATCATAAACTCCTTGAGGGAGAGACAATTTCTTTCTTATTTTTGTATTCTTGAGGGTTAACAATATCCAGCACGCTATAGGCAAACAAACACACAAAATTAAATAATAAATGACATACATAGACACACTAATTGATTAATGACTTCTGGCAGTAATTAGCAACACAACAGTTGTGTAAGGCTAAACCTCTTGGCCTTCTAGTATCTGTGCACTCACCAATTAAGTAAATATTGTTTGTTGTTCTTCAAAATTTTAGAGAGGTTACACTTTGGGATTAAGGTAGTTGCATGTTGGCCCTGCCAAGTTTTAGAGGGTTTGAGTAAAAGAACCTGGAACCAACTTAAGCAACAACCTCTAAAATTTCATAGAAGTACTATATCCTAAGGTTTACTTCAGGATGATTAAATCAGCAAGTTATAAAGACACAAAAACATATTCCATTACTTGAATAAACAGATGCTTTGCTGTATTATTAATTTCCTTTCCAATATAAAGTCACTATACAGTTGAATTGATTTGCCAAGAACAATTTTCCATTTTTTTAAGACACAAGACTTGGATGGGTCACCTTTTAGAGTCTTATGCCAAGTTATTCAGATCTTGTGGGATTCTCTTGAAATTAAACAGTATTTAATTTCAGTAACAATATAAAGAGGCAGTTACAGTATAGAGAGCAGAAAAAGCTTTAAAAAAGTACATTATTGAAAAGTACCTTTGTGTACCTGGAAAAAAATTGACCTGGAATAGTTAACTATTGATATAAAATATAACTTAGCAAAACTATTAGATTTGTTTTTAAAAAGACAGTATTTTCTGATCCTCCAGTCAAAACAAATAAAATCCAAAAAGTATACATATCAAAATAATTTAGGAATTTCTAGGTAATTATACAAGAGCACTTGTTTTCTTGTTATAGAATGTCATTAAGGCAACAGTAATGACTCTTAAAATTCAGCAGCTTTTTTGTATATATTGTTTCAATTTTTTACAAATTCTGTGATAAAATGCTAAGATAGACTATAACTACTTACTAGACATTTGAAAAACAATTTTACAAATTAGTAAATCAGAAAACAAAGAAACAGAAAGCCATTATTGAGGGAAATTAAATAATATTATTTGGATAATTGAATACATTTTTCTGAAGAAAATATAGGGAATACTAGAAAAAAGAGTAATTTCATCAGACTGTAGAACTGCGAGAGACATGAAAATTTACTTACCTTCATGTCAACCATAACGGATGAATTCAGAGAAAAAATTAGAAGAAAAAAAAGACATTTCAGGTATATGACCATGTATCTTGAATATTAAAGAATAGATGATCCTTTTTGGGAACTATCTACCACAAGAAGAAAAAAAATCTAAATTGTTCAGGAAAAAAAACAGCCCAGGCAGAAGTGTTGGGAAACTTTTTCTTTTTTTTTACACAAACTCTTTCAAACAACAACAAAAAATTACTAGATTCTGATTAGTTTATTGTACCTTGAAGGATTCTGTCTTTTTTAAAAGATTTTATGTATCTATTTTTATAGAGGGGAAAGGAAGCAGGAAGACAGGGAAAGAAACACCAATGTGCGGTTGCTTCTTGAGCATTCCCTACTGGGCACCTGGTCCACAACCCAGGCATGTGCCCTGATTGGGAATCAAACCTGTGATCCTTTGGTTCGCAGGTCTGCACTCAATCCACTGAGCTACATTCAGCCAGGGTAGAATTCTGTTTTTATTAAAAACTGTCAATGAATGAAAAAGATCAAATTTACAATGCAAATGGTTGCAAAGACTGACATTTATCACATTTCCTTAGAAACCATAAAGAGATGAAAAAAAGAACATCAGCACAGTGCTATTTAAAATTGAAATCTAATTTGAAAGTATAATATATAAGCCCTGGTGTGTATGGCTCAGTTGGCTGGGCATCATCCTGTAAATCTAAAGGTTGTGGGTTCATTTCCCAGTCAGGGCACACTCGTGTGCTGTGGGTTTGATCCTCAGTCAGGATTCGTACAAGAGGCTCCAATTGATGTTTCTCTCTCACACATGTTTCTTTCCTTCTCGTTCTCCTTCTCTTTCACTCTCTCTCTAAAAAGAAAGTATAATATATGTGACTGTTGGTGCTATGGAGTAGAGACAATATTTAGAGGGTAAAATATAAAACCAGATAATTAACACTATTGCAGGTGTATTGAATGAAATCATTTGAACTACTTGAATGGGGCAAAATACGCTAATGATCACTCAGTTGTTTCAGTTACAGTTTCTATAGACTCAATGTAGAATAGATAACAATTATGAGATTTATGGATTTCCAAAATCCTACACCTTTGTATGTGAACATAGATTTTGCTCAGCAAATGACATAACTGGAAAATAATCTGATTGATCTATGTGTGAAGTAGATTATTTATTTATTTATTTATTTATTTATTTTACAGAGGGGAAGGGAGAAAGAGAGGGAGAGAAACATCAATATGTGGTTGGTTCTCATGTGCCCCCCTACTGGGGACCTGGCCTACAACCCAGGCATATCTCTAGACTGGGCATCAAACTGGCGACCCTTTAGTTCATGGGCCGGCACTCAATCCACTGAGCCACATAAGCCGGGACTAGTAGGCTACTTATAAACACAGAAGAGAAACCAAAATATTTGACGGGAAGAAATCTTTATCATTTAATATGATGTACTCCTTCTCTCATTATATCAGGATTACATGTTGACTACCATCTTGCTCAATTACTTCTCCACAAAAGCAAAAGCAATAAAAGATGCACTGAAGACTGAATTCAAAGTAAGTGCACCCCCCAAACTTGAGAGCAGTGTAGAAATTGTGATGGTGAAAAAAGTAGCATAATTTTGAAATGTTACCATTTAAGCTGAAGATGGTATGGCAAACTGAAAATGACCTCTCCTCCAGAAAAAAACGTACAATATGTTTTTGCTCATAGATTGATATCTGGGAAATGTAAGTCACATTCTAGTAATATACAGTGTATAATACTATATTTATTATATTAATAATTGGAAGGTCAGAGGTATAACAGTGCCACAATACTGTGTATTGAAACATATTTTGACAGGATAATCCAAAAAAGTAATTCTATAGCATTCCATATCCATTGTACATTCTTCAAACTTAATCATGCAAATATAGCAAAAATTCTTTTTACACTATTGAAAATTTTATATCATTCAAGAACTATAGTCCTGACCAGGTAGCTCAGTTGTTTAGAGTGTCGTCCTGATATGAAAAGGTTGTGAGTTTGATCCCAAGTCAGGGCACATACAAGAATCAATGACTGCACAATTAAGTGGAACAAAAAATTGATGGCATGTCTTTTTTTCTCAAAAAAAAATCAATCAATACATTTAAAAAAAATACAATAAACTGCCATCTAAACTAAAAGTTCATTGAAACAAGGTAGGACATTGAATAAAAACATTTACTTAATTTTGAAATTATAAAATATATCATGTGTAAGTCCAGTTGAGGCTATTCTGTTGCTAATTTTCAATTAGAGGAAGTAATGCACTTTTATAAATTGTTGATTATTTATTTATTTAAATTGTAATTAATTTAATTTTCCAAATACATTTGTCTCTGCCTTCTATTTTTTTAAATTGTATTTTATTGATTATGCTATTACAGTTGTACTAATTTTTCTCCTTTTGCCCCCCTCCACCCAGCACCCCTGCTCCCTCAGGCAGTACCCACATTATTATTCATGTCCATGGGTCATGCATATAAGCTCTTTGGTTGGCTACTGCATTTCCTATATTGTACTGTACATCCCCATGGCTATTCTGTAACTACTAATTTGTACTTTTTTTAAAGATATTATTTTTAGATTTTATTTATTTATTTTGGAGAGGGGAGGGAGGGAGAAGGACAGAAAGAGAGATACATAGATATGAGAGAGAAACATCAACTGGTCGCCTCCTGCATGCACTAATTGGGAACCTGGCCCGCAACCCAGGCATGTGCCCTGACTGGGAATTGAACCAGTGAATTTCAGTTTACAGGCCGATGCTCAGTCCACTGAGCCACACCAGCTAGGACCCTACTTGTACTTCTTAATCACCTCTTTACCCATTCCCCCTAATCCCCCTCCTATCTGGCAACCATCAAAATGCTCTCTGTATCCATGATTCTGTCTTTTCTTGTTTGCTTAGTTTGTTTTTTTGATTCAATTGTTCATAGATGTGTATTTATTGCCATTTTATTGTGTACAGTTTTGATCTTCTTTTTCTAAACTAAGTCCCTTTAACATTTCATTTACTAATGGTTTGGTGATGATGAACTCTCAGTTTTTTCTTGCCTGGGAAGCTGTTTATCTGCCCTTGATTCTAAATGATAGCTTTGCTGGGTAGAGCAATCTTGGCTGCAGGTTCCTGCTTTTCATGACTTTAATGTTTCTTGCCAATTCCTTCTAGCCTGCAAAGTATCTTTTGAGAAATCAGCTGACAGTCTTATGGGAACTCCCCTGTAGGTAACTAACTTCTTTGCTCTTGCTGCTTTTAAGACTCTTAATCTTTCACCTTTGGCATTTTAATTATGATGAGTCGTAGAGTGGGCCTCTTTGCATCCTTCTTGCTTGGGACTCTGTGCTTCCTGGACTTGCATGTCTATTTCCTTCACCAAATTAGGGAAGTTTTCTTTCATTATTTTTTCAAATAGAGTTCCAATTTCTTGCTCTTTCTTTTCTCCTTCTGGTACCCCTATGATGAGAATATTGAAATGCTTGTAATGGTCCCAGCGGCTGTTTATACTATCCTTGATTTTTTTTTTTGGATCCTTTTTTCTTTTTTGTTGTTCTGATTCGTCGTTTTTTTCTTCTTTGTGTTCCAAATCATTAATTTCATTCTTAGCTTTGTCCAATCTACTATTGTTTTCCTGTAAATTGTTCTTTATTTCAATTAGTGTAACCTTTGTTCCTGACTAGATCTTTTTAATGCTGTTGAGGTCTTCACTAAGTTCCTTGAGCATTCTTATAACCAGTGTTTTGACCCCTGCATCTGGTAGATTGCTTATCTCCATTTTGTTTAGTTCTTTTTCTGGAGTTTTGATCTGCTCTTTCATTTGGGCCACGTTTCTTTTTCTCCTCATTTTGGCAGCCTCCCTGTGTTTGTTTCTATGTATTAGGTAGAGCTGCTGTGACTCCCTGTCTTGGTAGCATGGCCTAATGTAGTAGGTGTCCTGTAGGGCCCAGTGGCACAGCCCTTTTATCACCCAAGCTGTTTTCTCGAGGTGTACCCTTCATGAGTATACCCACCTCTTATAGCTGAGCCTTGATTGCTGTTGGCAGGTCAATGGGAGGGGTATACCCAGGCCATTCAGCTGCGAGGACTGGTTGCGATCAGTTACCACCAAACTCCCTCCCTCTTGGAAGATTAGATGAGCAGCAGTAGGGTGGTGGTGCTCCCATATGGTCTGTGGTCTGTAGCTGTCCACTGGGTGCGCAGGCTCTGAGGTTTCCCAGGTTGTGCAAGCCAAGGTCAGCCCCCTTCTCTGTTCAGTTCGGGGCCACCCTTCCTAAGCTATAAAACAATGTTAAATGGCTACTAGTTGTGCTGGGCTTGAAGATTCACAGATGAAGCCAAGCTGTGATTCTAATCTGCTAGTGCCTGGCTTGGGGCCACTTAGCAAGAGGTGTGGGGGCTGTGGGCTTACTCAGGCCAGTTGTTGCTTGTTTTATAGGATTTAGGAAGTTGTGAAGCATGAGCCAAGATCAGCCATTTATATGGAAAATCCACGGTTAATGGTTTGGGTGGGCCCATAAACTGGGTAGGATGGAGTCTCAGGGATCTCCAGGGTGGGTCAGTGTTAGCCAGGTTGATGGAGTCTCAGATATGGCACCCACCTGATCGCTATGTGGCTCTGTGGGAGGAGGGCTCAAAAAGAGGATAATGGCTTCTGCCTGACTTTTTATCTGGGAAAAAGCTGTCCCCCAGCTGCCACTTTGGCACCTCTCTGTATACCTCTGGAGCCTTTCAAGCTGCTATAGCTCAGAGTTACAGCAAGGTGCTAAGCTCAGAGGGAGTGAGTTTGAGTAAGTCCATGTGTCAGTTCTTTAAGGGGAACTGCTTCGATTTTCAAAAGTTTATTCCACCGACTCAATCCCCACTGGTTTTTGCAGTCAGAGGTTATGGGGACTTATCTTCCTGGCACTGGAACCCTAGGCTGGGGGACTTGATGTAGGGCTGGGACTCCTTGCTCCTGAGATATCCCTCATGAATTTTTATCCACCACACATGGATGTGGAACCAGTATGTTCCATGTCTCTGCCCTTCCTACCAGTGTAGATGGATGTGGTTTCTTTAATTACATAGTTGTTGGACTTCCATTCAGCTTGATTTCTCATGGCTCTGAGTGATAGTTGTTCTATATTTTAGTTGTAATTTTGATGTGGTTGTGCAAGGATGCAAGCTACGTTTACCTATCTTGACAAGAGACCAAATCAGTTATTGATATTTTATTTTATTAAATATTTCATTTATTTATTTAGTTTTAGAGGGGAAGGAAGGGTCAGAGGGAGAGAAACATCGATGTGTGAGAGATACATAGATTGGTTGCCTCTTGCACCTCCAACTGGGGACCTAGCCTGCAACCCAGGCATGTGCCCTAGACTGGGAATCGAACTAGCAACCCTATGGTTTGCAGGCTGGTGCTCAATCCACTGAGCCACACCATCCCAGGCTGATATTTTTAAAAGATAAGTAATCTAAAGGATAGAATGCTTGCCAAAGGTATACTTTTGACATCACCTGTATTTAAAAGTATTTTCTCATCCCTGGCTGATGTGGCTTAGTGGATTGAGCGCCAGCCTGCAAACCATAGGGTTGCTAGTTCGATTTCTAGTCTATGGCACATGCCTGAGTTGCAGGCTGGGTGCCCGGTCATGGGGAGCACATGAGAGGCAACTATACATTGATGTTTCTCTCCTTCTCTTTCTCCCTCCTTCCCCTTTCTAAAAATAAATAAATAAAAATTAAAAAAAAAGTATTTTCTCAGTACTAATTTGACATGACTCTTTTGATGTGGAATTTTATATTTAAACTATTTTAAAAAATACATATAGAAAACTACATAAAAGGAGTAGAGAGGCTAATTAAATATTATTAGGCAAACATTCTTGTAACTACCACCTAGGTCAAGAAGTAGAGCTGTGTCCTTCTATTCCCATCTTTTTTTTTCCCCCCAGCTATTCTTTTTTTTCTGGCACCCAAGACACTCCAGGTTCATCCGGTAATTTCTTTACCCTACCCACGGAATAAGCTACTTGTCCAAAGAACTCTGGCTCATTTGATTAAAAAAAAAAAAGAATGTTTACATACCATATGATCTCACTTATATGTGGAATCTAATGAACAAAATAAACTGACGAACAAAATAGGAACAGAGCCATGGATACACGGAATAGACTGACAGCTGTCAGAGGGGAGAGGGGAGGGGGACTGAATGAAAGGTGAAGGGATCAGCCAGAGAACATATATGTATGACCCACAGACACAGAAAACAGTGTAGTGGCCAGAGGGGAGGTGCAGTGGGGGCTGAGAGTAGGGGGGCAAAGGGGAGAAAATAGGGACATCTGCAATAGTGTCAACAATAAAAATAAAGAAAAAAAATAAAATGGGATTACTGGATCTGCACTCCCTTCCTCCAAAAAAGTATTTACAGACTGAGATCTGGGTGACAATTGTGCTAATCATTACTGGAGTATCATTGTTTCTATGCTTTCTCAAAGAAGAAAATCTTTTTAAAAATGTTTTAACATACAAAGAATATAATAAGTCTTTTTAGAGTTTTAGAGACATAGGTAATTTGGAGAGTTATGGTGAAAGACCACAACTATGTAAAAATTTACAATAGAAACTAACTGATGAATATTATTAAATGGGATATCAATATGTGAGGAACTAAGCCCTAGCTGGTGTGGCACAGTGGATTGAGTGCTGGCCTGTGAACTAAAGGTCACTGGTTCGATTCCTAGTATGGGGCTCATACCTGGGTTGTGGGTCACATCCCCAGCAGGGGGTGTGCAAAATGCAACTACATGTTGATGTTTCTTCCCCTCTCTTCCTTCTTCTCCTTCCATCTCTAAAAATAAATAAATAAATAAATAAATAAATAAATAAATAAAATCTAGAAAAAAATGTGTGAGGAGCTAATATTACATCCCCCCTAAATTTTAGTATAGACCCTACCCCCACTGAAGTTTTGCCTTTATTTGTAGCAGCAGTTAACAGGCACATTTCCAAATCATTTTCAGCCCTTTGGGAGTTTTGTCCATGTTGATTGGTAGTGAGGAATGTAGAGCCTCAAAATTCAAATGTGTTTAAAACTTTTTAATGTCCTCAATGTCCCAACTGAAAGCCTGTTTAGGGGCCATTTCTACAGAAAATAAGGTATGGGAGCAAATAAGCATGGAAATTATCCTATTGTATGCAGTCAAGATGTGAACTATTTTTATAACAAATTATTATATCCTATTGACTTTGGAATGTGATAATTTGAGTTTTTAATTGTAATTAAACTTTGAATTTTCTATTTTATGTTAAAATTTTATTTATATAACAAACAAGATGACTTCTGTTAAAGGTTCTATTTCATTTTCGGAATAGTTTCTGTTTTTATTTTATTCATGGATACAATGCCTTATCTTTCTAAAAATATTAATAATACTTTTTGAAGATTTCTTTTGTTCCCTGGGTTGGTTTATTAGTTTTAGCTCTTAAGTATTAAGTTAAAGGATTTCATCAAGTGTTTGGTGGTCTTTAGTTATTCTTTTATATTTGAATAAGGCTGATTAGAAACAATGAGTGCATGCAAGGGCTTGTTAATTGGTAGTTTTCACTGAAGAGCCAGTGGGGAGGTTAGTGACCTGTCATTTCTTTGAGAACTGCTTAAATGTGGTTATAGCCTGGTCTTTTTCTTAGGGCAGTCAGCTTCCCTAGAGATTAATTTTCCAGTTTTTTTTTTTTTTTTCACCCCTTGAGGTGTATATATCCCTGGCTGCTTCAGGTTTAGGAGAAAAATGAGAGACCTCAGAGCCTCATTGTTCTGTATATATACCTCACAAAAATTAAAAACAATTTAACAAATTTTTGGTAAAATACAGATAAAACTTACCATTTAATCCTTTACAAGCATACAGTTCAGTGGCATTAAATACGTTCACGTTATTGTGCAACCAATCTCCAGAACTCTTTTCACATTACAAAACTGAAACTTTATACCCACTAAACAATAATTTCCCTTTGCTCATTTCCTCCAGCCTCTGGCAACTACCATTCCACTTTCTCTGTGATTTTGACTACCTTAAGTATCTCATATAAGTAGAATCATTTATTATTATTATTATTATTATTATTATGGCCCTGGCTTCTTTCACTTAGCATAATGTCAAGTTTCATTCACATTGTTGCATTGTCCGAATTTCTTTTCTTTTTAAGGCTGAATAATATTCCATTGCATGTATATATTATATTTTGTTTATCCTTCTTTCATGGACGGACACTTGGGTTGCTTTTACCTTTTGGCAATTATGAATAATGCTGCTATGAATATGGGTGTACAAATATCTTTTCCAGACCCTGCTTTCAATTCTATATCCAGATGCAGAATTACTGTATTATACGGTAGCTCTATTTTTAACTTTTTGTGGATGTATACATACTTTAATATAACCTCCCCTCATTGAGCTTTACACCACATCTGGTGCCCTGAGTGTGGTTTTCCACTTCACGTCCCGTACTCCCCAAAGCCCTCTTCTGTAGGGGACGGGCAGTGGTTGGGGGTAGTCACGTGGAGTTGGAAAGGGAATTTGAAGGTCCAAACTCCACGTGAATTTTGAACTTAATCTCCGTTTCCCATGCCACAGCTCTGTCCCCACCTCCATCCACTGCATACCTGTGAATCCTCTAGGTAAATGTGCCAAAAAGCCATCCATTGAAAGCCAATCCACTTAAATAGCCAACAACGTGTCTTTTAATTAGTTATTTTTAGTTATCATTTTGTTTTCATAATAGCATTTTAAGGCAAATTCAGTATGACTCTGCCCCAGTTACCTGCAGCATGCAGAGTCTGAGAAGCCAGAAAAAAGGGAAAACCTTTTACTCCTAGGGAGGTACCCTGTAGCGGATAACAATCTCAAATTATGAACTAGCTCTTTGATTTTCGGGTAAATCCTTTGGCTCCCTGGGCCGAAATATGCGAAATGAGGTTTACAATTATAATTCACAGATCGTGTGTGTGCACGTGTGCGGGAGCACACAAGCTTTGCGAAGGTAAATCCAGCGCAGGCGAGAACTGACCTTTAGTGTTAACTAATTCTGCCATCACCATAGCAACAGCAACCAGCGCCGAAACGCTCTTTTAAAGAGCCTCTGTGTTCTTTGAGTCACTCAACCCCGCCTTCTTCCTCAAGTGGTTCCGCCTCCGTTTCCCCGGGACTGCTCCGCTACGCCCCGCGGCATTGAAGTCACCAATCACAGTCCTCTAGTTACTTGTCGTCAAAGGCGCGTGACCGGGGTTCAAAGTTCGGAGGGCAGGCTTCCGGCTTTGCGCATGCGCCGTTGTTCTCTTTTTCCCCCACGTTGTTTCCGCGTCCTCTCCCCCGGCCGGGAGCGTCTCGTGTCTGGAGCGGTCTGGGCTGCCACAGCCTCAGCCTCAGCCTCAGCCTCCGCCGCTGCCTCGGCCTCTGCCGTCGCGATGGGCAAAACTGCAGACTCTCGGGATGCGAGAGCCCGGACCGATCCGGTGCAGAGCTTCAATCGCTGGAAGAAGAAGCACAGCTATAGACAGAGTAAAAAGAAGCAGTTGAGGAAGCAGCTGAAGAAGCCTGAGTGGCAGGTCGAGCGCGAGGTTATCAACCGCCTCTTGCAGAGCTACGAGAAGGTGAGGCCATCCCTGGGGAGGGAGCGCGGGCCAGCGGTTGATGCTCGTGGGGTGGGCCGGCAGCTGGGCTGCGTGTCGCTGCGGTGCTCAGCTGCAGAGGGGAGGGGGCGGACCGGTCACAGGGGACCCGGTCTGGACAGTCAGCAGTAGTCCACTGGGCTGGTGAAGGGAGTGGGGTGACCTACAGGTGGTCTGCCCTGTGCCACAACCCAGGCTTCTAAGAAGTCTTGGCCGCTCTCCTGCTCACCACACTGTTCTTGATAAAAATAGAAATGCAGTGGTACTTAAGGGTAGGGAGATTAATGATTTCAGTAGTATACATAATAATACGACAATAACGGGAATGACACCTGCATTTTAAGCCTCCGCATGTGCTTAATATTACTTGATTTCATCTGAGGTTTTATTCCTATTTTACAGATGAAAAAATTGAAGCTCCAAGAGAATAAGAAACTTGTTCTCCTAAGCTTAGTAGGTGCTGTGGAGTTGGAACCTAGACCTGTGTCTTTCTGATTCCAAAGCCTTTGCTTTTAACCGTTATGCCACTTGCATGCCTGGACATCATCCATGCCCCTTCCTGTGTCTATCTCATTTTCTCTATTTTATGCCCCCATCCAAGAATTGGCATAGAAAAACTGGACTCCTGGTCTATTTTTAGTATGTACTATCCCACCTCGTAGCTGATATTCCTAGATGAGTTTTCCAGTAGTTAGTATTTTGATCTCTTGATCTCTTCCCCGCTCAGGCTCCTTGGGGCTGTCAGTACTTGCATTTTCCTTCCCCCCAGTCCTATGTCTCTTGACCGTCACCCACCTCAGTCAGCCTCTTAGTGATTGCCCCCTTCTAGTGCAGCATAATCAGGGATTTAACACGTGAGACATTTCTGGAATTAAAGTTACTATGTGTTATTCTGGTATAGCTTTTCTTTAAACTCTTAGATCAACAGTAAGGTTAGATAGAGTTTAGAGTTCATTTTGGCTTTTGCCTTATGATGATGATGATGATCTAATCCTAGATTTTGCTCAGAGTGACTTTGGGCAAGTTACTGTGTTGGCTTTCCTCTTTTTGTCTTTAAAAGGTATGATAATATTTACCTTTAAGTTGTGGGTAGTTAGTAAGAATGCATGCAAAGCATTTTGCACAATGACACATAAATATTGCATATATTAGCTGTTAAATTATTACTATTGCTCCTATATACACAGCACTTCAATAAGCCATTGTAAAGTAAGTTATTATTAGATTGTACAGGGTCTGGTAAAAGTAACGCTTGCTTGAGTGTGGTTGGTAGGGTAATAATATGGGTGTAATAATTTATAATTTTAATTTGGACATTTCACCTAAAATGTCACATGGTGTGCTTGAGTGTGAGATTGTTATGTTACAGAATTATATTCTTAATGATTTTGTAATAAAAGATTTTATAATAAAAAAGGAGGTGCTTTTGTGTTGGGCCCTGTATTTTTGACTCTTCATCAAAGACTAGAATTGTTAGGGGGTATAGACTGAGCTCTTGCTTCTTCCCACTTTATTCTTTTCCCTGGTGTAATCCCAAGGTTTATTCACTTGGACCAGTGACTCCTTCTTGTATTCTACCGAGACCTCTTCTGAGTTTGTATCCTTTTTCTGACTCTCTGGGATGTTTTTACTTCCATCATATGATATTTTAAGTGCCACAAGTCCAAAACTGAACTCATTATCTTTCCCTTCTAAATTCACAGTTTTATGTATTAGTTCACTATTTACCATAAACTCAGTGGCTTGAAACAACAGAAATTTCTTTCACTGTTCTGGAAGATAGAAGTCTGAAGTCAATTTCACTGGGCTGAAATCAAGGTGTGAGCAGGGGTACACTCTCTCTAGAGGCTCTAGGGGGCAGTTTCTTGATTGTTCTGGCTTCTAGGGGCTGTTTGTGTTCCTTGGCTCGTGGCTGCATCACTCCAGTCTCTGCCTCCTTGGACACATTGCCTTCTCCTGTTCTGTGTCAAATGTACTTCTGTCGTTTTTATTAGCACCACACTTTGACCAACTGAGCTAACCCGCCACGGTTGTTTTTAGTAAGTACAGTTCTGGGACCACCCAGATAATCAAGGAAAATCTTTACATCTCAAGATCATTAATCACATGTGCAAAATCACTTTTGCCATATAAGGTGGCATTCACAGTTCTAGGGGTCAGGATGTGGACATATTTGGGGACTATTATTTAGCCTTGCGCACCCCGAGCTACTATCTTAGCAAACTGCTGAGCTAGAGAAACCTAGGAGTAATCCTAGAGACTTCCCTCTGACCACTCATATCCAGTCACTCACACTGGTAATGTGTTCTGCTTAAACTTTTCAAATGCTTCTTCATCCCCACTGCTGTGCCTTAGTTCAGGCACCATCATTTCTTGCCTGGTTTTTATGGTAGCTATTGCTTATAATAGGGGCCAGCAAACTTTCTGTTAAGGACCGGATAGTAAATGGTTTCAGCTTTGCAGATCAGGAGGGTGGATCTACTCAACTCTGACACTAACATAAAAGGTGCCATGTAAATACTTAAGCAAATGGATGTACACTAGTTGTGTTCCAGCAAAACTTCAATTACTAAAACAGGTGGCTGATGGGATTTGGCCTTGAGGCCTTATCTCTCTCTAATTGGTCCTCCATATTGGTTGCTAGAATGATTTTTTCCAAGATGAAAATCCAGTTGCTTAACTCCTGATTAAAACTTTTCCTTGGCTCACAGTTACTTTCAGGAAAATGGTCAAACAAGTTAATGTCAACATGCTATAGTCCAGTGAAAGAGTAAGTTATTTGCAGTCAGGCAGACCTAGTTTAAATCTCAGTTTGGGTATTGACTTAGCAACATTTCATAATGTTCTTGAGCCTCAATTTCTTCATTAAACAGAGATTATTAACCACCAAAGGTGTTGTAAGGCTCAAATGAAGTAAAGTATATAAAGCAAGCAGTCTATGATAGGCATACCTGAAAGAACAGCTTGAAGTTTTGTGAATTGCTTGTGTTCCTTGACACTTCTCTTCTTGGTACTTGATCTTCCAACTACAGCGAGGACTCCCTCCACACAGGGGGCACCTACTTGTCCTCCAAGGTTTAAACTTCTCTTCCTGCCCTCTCCTGGTAGAGGTAGGGCTGCTGTGCTTCTGTAGCATTTTGTATATACCTTTATTATAGCACATATCACCAGGCTGTGATGATTGGTTTCTTTGTTATCTTCCACTAGACCATAAACCTCTGAAGGTCAGAGGCCATTCATGCACTCACCTGTGTTCTCCCCAGAGGCTGCTCATACAGTGCTTGTCTGTGAGTAGGTGCTCCGTTGATATTTAGATGTTGTTTGGTGCACAGTGACCTTTTCCAGATGGGTTTATTCTAGTTGATTATATTGGTCCGTTCTTTTTGTGTCTTGTTTTAAATTACTCAATTTATTAAGCTTTTGTATGCATTGACTTATCATATCTTCACAATGAACAACGCTATGAGATTGTTCCCGTTATAAAGGTGAAGAAACTTTAAGACTCAGTGAGGTTAAATATTTTGTGCAAGGTTAAATAGCAAGTGAAAGAGTTAATGAGCTCTACCTGGTATAGCTTAGTGGATTGAGTGCTGACCTGTGAACAAAAGGGTCGCCAGTTCGATTCCCAGTCAGGGCATATGCTTGCGTTGTGGGCCAGGTCCACAGTAGGGGGCGCTTGAGAGGCAACCACACATTGATTTTTTTCCCCCTCTCTAAAAATAAAATAAATAAAATCTTAAAAAAAAAAAGAAGAAGAAGAATTCTTAGTATTAAAAAAGAAAGTTAATGAAAAGTTCTAACCCAGGTAGTCTAAATCTGATGCCAGAGCTCCAAACCACTACCCTTTACTGCATTACAGTGTACAAATGTTTAAATCTTTTCACTAAGTTGAAAGAGCATTTTTTCCCCTCCTAAGTATTGTACTGTTACAGTTTTTTAAATCTTAAAAATATTTTAAGACCTTGTCAAGAAAAAAAAATGCAGAGTGAAATCCAGGTCTAGCAATACAGGAGTACATCAAAACAGATTTGTTACTCTCTAGGTAACTGAGGGGCAGACCTTCACTGTATGGCTCCCAGCATTTGTGTATAAAACTTTTATTACAATGCTGTAGTACATGGGTGGTACTCAATAGCTTCACTGAACAATTTGATTTAGAAACATTTTGAAGCAGTTTGACAGGTACTTGTCTAGGTCTAGGTACAAATAGATGGAAAAAAAACTTGTCCGTGTCCCGAGGGAAGTGGGTGGGATTGCTGCATTTTGACAAATGTGC
Source organism: Pteronotus mesoamericanus (assembly GCF_021234165.1). NCBI lineage: Eukaryota > Metazoa > Chordata > Mammalia > Chiroptera > Mormoopidae > Pteronotus > Pteronotus mesoamericanus. The sequence goes on from NW_026555313.1 coordinate 13,062,590, forward strand.
TAAATAATATGCAGTGTTGTAGTGTTAGAGGATGGTTTAATTAGGGGGAAAAAAGGTTGTGTTATCCTGTACAGCGCCCTCTTCTGGAGAGATGAATTGGAAAAATGTGTTTCTTCTGGGCATCTGACCTCCTGGTGGTTGTAGCCTTGGGTCTGGCTTGAGGAGATGAATGTGGGTTGGATTTCAGCCCCACACCTCAGCCTTACCAGAGGCCTTTGTGTAATGTGCAAACTGTCCAGTGGTTTGGGGTAGCCATGAGTGGAACTAGTTCTTGAATGATGTGTTCTCCAGTAAAAAGAAATTGGCAAGGACAATGAAGGAGGAGGGAGCAACATGAAGAAATACAAAAAGATGTAAAAATACATGGTGTTCTCTGAGGTGGGAGCTACTCTTTGGAGTATGGTTTGTGTTCCTGGGCTGGCTTCAGATGAGGTTGGAGGAGAGGGTTGGAGGTAGACTGAATTGTTTAGGAGGTTGTTGTAGGTAGATTAATGGCCTCCTAAAGATGTCCCCAGAACCTATGAATAAGTTATGTGGCATGGGCTAATTAAAGTTGCCAATCAGTTGACCTTAGAATAGGGTGATTGATCTGGATTATCCAGTTAAGCCTAACATAATCAATCACCTAAGGATCCTTAAATGTGGAGGACGGAGACAGAAGAGTCAGTGTCACATGCTGTGAAATGAGAGAGACTTGCTCATTCATTGATTGCTGTCTGGCTTTGAAGATGGAAAAGGGGCCATATGCCAAGGAAAGTGGGCAGCCTCTAGAAACTGGAAAAAACAAGGAAATGGAAGCAAGGAAATGGATTCTCTACTGCAGTCACCAGAAAGAATGCAGGCCTGGCAACACCTTGACTTTAGCTGAGAGAGACTCATTTTGGACTTCTGTCTTGCATAGTTGTAGGTTAATAAATTTATGTTGATTTAAGCCAACTGTTTGTGGTAATTTGTTACAGCAACAATGGGACATTTATAGAGGCCATGCTCGGAGGCTCTATCTGGAAGCAGTGAGGTGTTTCAGGGGCAGGGGAGGGGCAGTTAGGAACATAACCACACTATAAATGGTCTGGAGGCCAAGAGACCAGGTAGGAGATTCTTGGCACAATCTAGATCTTGGGTCCTCTGAGAAGCAGGAGCCAAGATGGGATGAAGTGAATTGGAGATTTACTTGGCTGGGGAGGGGGTGTTGGGGGGCAGAGGAATGTCTGAAGATGAACGAGAGGGAACAGAAATAGGCGGGGGAAAGGAGAGAGGATGGAAGGAGGAACAGGTAGAGTGTCTCAGATTGCAGCACAGTTTGAAGAAAGCTTCAGGTGGCGGGGGTATCCTTGAGCCAAAGTTGTCCATGAGAGGAATTTCCCGTCCTGCTGGAATGTGTCTGTAGCCCTGGTGCTGCGGTGTTGAGCCATTGGGAGTGGGCCAGGGAAGCATGGCATTTTCAGTGGCTGACCTAGGGAGTGACTGCTGGCATTGTCAGCCAACTGTGCCCCTCGAAGTGGGAGAACTGGGTGATAAGTTTCTAAGGCCACCACATAAAAGGTGTGTTCTGGAGGGACCGATGGAGAGTTGGGGACTGAATCTCTGAGAGATGTTGAGCAACTCTTTTCACTGTTGCTGAATGACTTAAACTCTCTGCATCTGGGATTGATTTAGACTTATATAGTAATCAGCTGTGCTGTATTGGCACTCTGCATTGTAATCCAGATTTGATTTTTCTTAATCAGAATTTTGTCTGGTATAATTTGAAGCAGATTGCTTTTCTACTATTGATTACAAATAGGTGGAACATTCTAGATTTTTATGCTTTTTTTCTCTGGCTTTGGGATGTAAAAGCATTTTTCATTTTTGTGAGAAAGAAGAGTTGTAAGAAGTATACAGGCAGAGCTCAGAGACACTGCAGATTCATTCCAGACCATCACAATAAAGCGAGTTCTAATCTTGCCTGTGGAGGTCTTGCCTTCAATTTGTTAAAAACGCAACATCTGTGAAGTGCAGTAAAGCAGAGCGCAGTAAGCAGAGCGCAATACAATGAGTGTGTCTGTAATAGGAGAGCAGTTAAGGGATAATCCACCCTGTTCTTCAATCTGCCTCCTCCAATTTACTCACCACCGTTGCTAGTCTTTAACAGGTACCACCACTGAAACATCTGTTCTTTGATTTCGGAAGAATGCTACAGATATTAGAGGGCGTGTGAAGGTTGGGAAGATAGGAATGATTTTTCTAAGAAAGAGATGAAGGGAATGGGAATGAGAGTGTTATTTTGTTTGTAGGAACCATAGCCATCATCTGTTGTGGTTTTTGAGTATTCTTGGGAACACAATTGAGAGTCTCCTAGAACAGGGTCAGCAAACTTTTTCTGTAAAGGGTCAGTCAGTACAGACATATCTTGTTTTATTGTGCCTCACATGTGTTCCTTTTTTACAAATTGAAGGCAAGATTCTCCATGAACAAAAAGATTACTTCCCTTCATTGGGATACCTGCTTTATTGTAGTGTTCTAGAACTGAACCTGCAGTATCATTAAGGTGTGCCTGTAATAGGTGTGGGCTGCACGCTCTTCTGTCACAACTGCATAGACAATATGTAAATGAATGGTTGTAGCTGTGCTCCAGTAAAACTGTATTTACAGAAATAGGCATCAAATTGGATTGGACCTGTGGGACATATTTTGCTGACCCCTGTTCTAGAGCCTTAGTAAGTAAAACTGTCCTGTGTGTGTGTGTGTGTGTGTGTGTGTGTGTGTGTGTGTCTCCTTTCTAAGACTGTAGTCTATAGCTTTACACTGTCATGGTTGGTAGAGTGCTGGAACAGTTTTATTCTTTCAGACTTTCCTTCAAGGTTAATGGATTTTAGAAAGATGGGCATATTTTGTTTGAATATCCCCTTTGCCTGTACTGTATTTCTAAGAGGGATTCAAGAGTGTGTTGTCTGTCTTGCTTCTGTAAACATTCCATCCTCTGTGAAAACAGCTTTTTAGCTGTTAATAGCACATGTGCCAGGGTGGACTATATGGACTGCACCTAATTTTAGTGTCCTGTTTGGAAGATTACTTTCTAAATGAGAGAATTTTCTCCTTCTAATACTAGTACACTGATTCTGTCTTCTCTCCAATGTTATCCAGAATGATTTGTAGGGATTTAGGCAATGTTTTAATGTTTGTGATTTCAGCATTGGGGGCCAGAGAGTCATACTGTGTGGGCTGCAGTAAAAATCTTGGGAAAGGAGATGTGTAGACTGTAAAATGAAATACAAGCTGTCATCCCTTACTGCGTAGAGTGTAATTTAAATAAATGAACCTTATGAATGCAACGTTCCCCTTTTGAATCATGAATAATTTGGCAGCCGGTTCCCAAATCTGAACAGTAGTTTTTGCTTTTAGCATCTGTTTTAAAAGAATTCTCTTGAGGAGCCAGAATGAAATTCCAAAAATTTGGTTGATGCTAATAAAGAACATCAATAATACACATGGATAATGTAAAATTGAAAGATACAGTGTTAACTTACTGTGGCTTCAGAGTATGACAGAGACACTTTCCTTGTTTTTTATTAAATACTCCTCCTTCAGTATACTCCCAAATGAGTAATTGTCAGGTTGGATTTCACATGCCACTGATTTTATGGTTAAACTTTGAAAGGTTTGTGCTAACAAGATATATTTCTTCAACTAACTTAAATCTATTCTCCAAAGTATGTAAATAGAACTATTCTCATCATGGTCTGTGGTTTATAATCATTTTACCTCTTATTTCTTAAACTGATATTCCTTGAAGGATTGGCTAAAAGTAAATTTTCTTCCTAAAATTGATGTGGTGATGATTTACTGTGTTAACATTTTAGAGGTGAAAATGTTCAAAGTATTATAGTAGTATATGTGTTAAGTCGATGAAGGTTTTTTCTTTCTTTGCCCTTTGAAATTGTTACAAACTTAATATTTTTGATAACAGCTTCCTCAAGACATGCTTCCTTTCAAAAGGGATAATGGTTTTCAGTTAGATTTGATGATTGAATTTAATCCTGGAATACCAATGGTGAGCTAGGCAGCACAATGTAGACCAAAACCAAAAAAGGTTGTTATAAAGCAAATTAGTTATGTAGTATGTTATTTCGTCTTACTTGACATAGTCCCCTTTTTCTTTTCAGATAAATGTAAATGAAATTACGAGATTTTCAGATTTCCCCTTATCTAAGAAAACATTGAAAGGTAGGCAAATAATCTTGGGACATTTTGGATTTTTTGATGCTTTTTTTTGAGGGAAGGTTTTAAATGTACTTTATTTCTTCAGTCATGCCATATTTTATTGGGTATACAGTGTGTTCACTTGACATCAATTATGAGTTGGTTTTGAGACAGTCTTCCCAGCTGGTGTGATTTCTGATTTCTCCATTCCTTTGGGGTGACTCTGCCAGCAGGGGGCAGGTTCCCTTCTATTCCAATTTGTGTTGCTGTACATGTCCATCTAGCAACACAGAAAGTAGCTCCACTAGCTAATACAGCATTGCCATATTTGTCGTGGAAATCAGGTGTCCATTTCTGGTGCATCTGCCTTGGCAATATTTTCTGAATGCTTTGAACTGGGAGATGACTTAGTGCGTTATTGGCCAATGGAAACAATGTGAAGCTGAAGACAGAACTGTAACAACTGCAGCTGCTGGTTTGTTGGAACTTGGTGTCTAGGACCCTCTCAAAGAACCTTGATGCTTTTTATAAATGGCAAAAGGTTTAGAAAAGTTTAGCCTGAAAAATCTTACTATAGCGAGTAATTTTTAACATCACAAAAACCTAAAAGAAACAATATTAATTCAATTAAGGTTTACCAGTTTGTCATTATCATCTTTTCTGGACTAGTTAAAAGAACAGTAGTGAAAAAACAAGATGCTTGGGCCTCTGTATAATTAAAATGAATCCTAAGGATGTTAAAATAAAAATAAGCAAGAGAACAAGCAAATATGTGATACCTTTTTTATTGGTTTGCTTGTGCCACCACAACAATATACCACGGACTGGGTGGCTTAAACAAAGAAATTTGTCTCTCAGTTCTGGAGGCTGGAAGTTCAGAGATCAAGGTGCTGGCAGGGTTGGTTTCTTCAGAGGGTCATAGTGGTTTACAGAAGGCCTCTTCCTGGCTTACAGATGGCTACCCTCTTGCTGCCTCTTCTTGGGGTTGTCCCTTTATGCACTCACATCCCTAATGTCTCTTTGTCCAAATTTTTTCTTCTTATAAGGACACCAGTCAGATTGGATTAGAGTCCACCCACATGGGCGGTTTTTGATTCAATCACTTTTTCTTTAATTTTTATTATTGATTTTAGAGAGAGAGAAGGAGGAGGAGGGGGAGAGAAACAACGATTTGTTGTTCCACTTATTTATGCATTCATTGGTTGATTCTTACATATACCCTGACCAGGGATTGAACTCACAATTTTGGCTGGGATGACGCTCTCTAACCAACTTTTACTCATCCAGGCCCTCAATCACCTCTTTAAGGGCCCTGTCTTTGAATACAGTCACATTCTAAAGTACTGGGGATGTAAGGGCCTCAACATATAAGGAGGTGGTGCACAGTTCAGCCCGTAATTCTACAGTTTTCCTAAACTGTCATTCTCCTTCTCTTCACACTTCCAGGTTTGCAAGAAGCCCAATACCGTTTGGTAACTGAGATACAGAAGCAGACCATTGGGCTGGCTTTGCAAGGTAAAGATGTTCTTGGTGCTGCGAAAACTGGATCTGGGAAGACTTTGGCTTTCCTTGTTCCGGTAAGTAGTTTATTCTTATTGGGTCAGGTTCTTTATTATGTGATTTTAAAACATTCTTTGCCTAGCTAGAGATACTTAATTACATCAAGAGTTACTTCATTTTGAATTTTCCTGGCTAGAATGCAAGCTTTATCAGACAAGTGTGTTCTTCACCCAGGTCCTAACGTAGCACCTTCTACATGTGAGCAGTCAATTACTTATTGAATGAATTATTGTGCCTTGACAAGCAATTACATTCCTGAAGGATATGAGCTGTTCCAGGGTGGTAGTTAGAATGGTTCTGCTCTGCTGTAAGACTGGCGGGGGATGCTGTTTCTGTACTGCTCCTTACAAACCTACCAATTACATTTTATTTGCCATTTGTTTAGAATTAAGTTGAAGTATGCTCACTTTGAGAATATTGGGTTACTCCTTGAGACTTTTCTGGGACATGGATATCCGTCCTTTACAGCACTAAAACAATAGAGCCTCTTAGAAATTCACTTATATCTCAGTTAAGCATTTGGTTTCATAATTTAGTTCCTGCAAAATAATTGGCTCAGAAAGAATCACATTTAACTTTTTGTTCCAAGTATTGCAAAACCATTTTTCTCTTAAATCCTAATTTTTATAATGTGCCACTCCACAACTAGAAAATTGTCACTGTATAACTACAGTAGCTGCAAAGATGTGGGTTTATTTTAATGTGGTTTCTGTTCAGAAAATGGTGACATGTTTTTCTGAAATCTGTTTTAATGGTCTGTGGGTACACATACTTTTCATTGATTTCCAATGTCTTCATGGCATGGCTCTAGCAGCAGGCGAGCTGCTGCGGGGCTTCTTTTCACTTCCCTTTATGACTCGGTGGAGGTGCTTCTGGTGGTTGGAAGGAAAAACAAAGTAAGCAATTTCTTCTTTCTCATTGGATAATACTTGTGAGTGGTATGCCTTCTGCCTGGAAGCTGCCTGGATTGGAGGGGCGTGGTTGATTCAGGAATCAAAAAGCTGCCTTCTCTAAGGATTTACCAAACATGAATTTGCTGTCTTTTTTTCAGGTGCTGGAAGCCTTGTATCGTCTGCAGTGGACCTCAACAGATGGGCTGGGGGTTTTGATTATATCACCTACGAGAGAGCTAGCATATCAAACCTTTGAGGTTCTCCGAAAAGTAGGAAAGAATCATGACTTTTCTGCTGGTCTCATCATTGGTGGGAAGGTTTGTCCTTTTGTTCTTGTCCTTTCTTTTATTCTGTAACCTAGGTTGGAGCACTGTGGCAGTTGACTGAGAAGAGTGGGAGATTTATCTTAATAGACAGGCTGACCCCCTAGATGAGGTGGTAGCATCCTGATGTGGTTATTGTTGTTTAGAGTTTGATTGTCAATTTTGTAGGTCCAGAAAGTCAGTTTTGTCAGGGTATCTGAATTAGTCTGGCTCTTAGACTGATTTACTTTAACCACCCTGTAAATCTGTTTGTTAATGTACATGGGGAAAGTTATCCTTTCAGTATGCAGACTAATTCCTTTTAATAAGGTGCCATATTTTGCCGTGTGTAATGTATACTTTTTTTTGCCCAAATTTTTTGGGGAAAAATAAGTGTGCGCATTATACATGGGTAATACTAATTCCATATCTACACAAATGTTTTTAATTCTTTTATTTATGCTTATGTGTTAAAAGTGTAACTCTAGAAAGCAGTAATTATACCCCTATGCAAAATAATATTCTGGAATATGATAATTGGTTTTATTTCTAAATAGAAATAAATAAAAAAATTGAATTAAAAAATTAAAACAAAAGATTTTTTTCCCTGAAAGTTTGGGCCAAAAATATGGGTACACATTTATACACGGGAGCACAGTATACACGGCAAAATACGGTATCTGAGAGGTTGAATAATTGAGAACATTGCTGAGTCAGCAGCAGAAGAAAGGAAGACATAGTTTAGAGGAATTCTTATTTTAGGTCATGGTAAAGCCTGCTGCTCAAATTCTGCTCTACCTTCTAGTATACCTGGAATGTTTGTCTCTGCTAGAGTCTCCATTAGACTGTAAGGATAAATACTTAACTTTTGAATTTATATGCAAACACACACAAAAAGAAAAAAGAGCATCATAAACACTCATATACTCATGTACCTTTCACCCAGCTTTAACCATGAACATTTTGTGATTTTCATTTCAAGAAGAGAACTTCTAGAATATAGAGAGATGAGGTGTCTGTGGGCTCCCCTCCCCCTGTCCCCCCACTCCCCACTCACCCCCCCTGCCCCACCCCCGGCCCCGGGTCCATGAGGCACAGTGACTGGTGTCAGAAAGTCTGTTCATTGCCGCTGGGTCCTGGGAATTATTATGGTTTTTAAGTTGGTTCTGGCAGTTCTAAGAGAAAATCAAGACTTGGAGCATTCATATATTCAAATTCTGCATATGATTAAGAGTCTAGAGGAACTCTGAGCTCTTTAGGTTTTCACTAAGAACTTTTATTTGGCCCAGAAATTTGGATGTGCTGTAAAAATAGAAGTTACATATGTTTCTGGAGTACCTACATTGCTATGATAAAATGCCACATACAGATGGCTTTTATAGTTTTGCTATACAGGCTGCTCAGTGATGTGTCTGTGTAATCAAAAGAAGCAACTGTTTTCAGGATCTGAAACATGAAGCTGAGAGGATCAATAACATAAATATTCTGGTTTGCACACCGGGTCGGCTTCTTCAACACATGGATGAAACAATATGTTTTCATGCAACTAATCTCCAAATGTTAGGTGAGTCTAATGAATTTCTAATGAAAAAAACTCAGACTTGGGAGAGAACCCTCATAAATTTTAATGATAGAAATGTTTTATTCAATAAATATTTTGAAGAAAGACAACTTGAGAAATAACTTGACACACCTTTTTTTTTTTTTTGGTACATAGGTTTTAAACCCAGAGAGGACAGCTAGATTTAAAAAAATCAAAATTGGTTGGAATACTATAAACATTCATGTGAAATTAGATACTTCAGTATGTGAAACTGCTAAGATTTTTTTATAAATCTTTTAAGGAACCACTGATATTACCTAATGTGTATTCTTTTAAAAAAAAAATTTTTTTTATTGATCTTACAGAAAGGGGAGGGAGGAGAGAGTTATCCATGCATTCATTGATTGCTTCTTGTGTGCGCCATGACCAGGGATCGAATGCACAACCTTGGCTTGTTGGATTGATGCTCTAACCAACTGAGCTACTCAGCCAGGCCTCCTAATGTGTATGCTTTAAATCGGCTTTTATTTTGGAATCATTCTAGATTTATAGAAAAGTTGCAGTGATTGTACAGAGTCCCTCTATACTCTTCCCCTAATTTCCCCTAGTATAATATCTTTACATAGCTGTGGTACCTTTGTTAAAAATAAGAGATGTACATTATTATAATATAAATTCCAGACTTTAGTTGAATTTTACTAGTTTTTCTACTAATGTTCTTTTTCTGTTCTAGGATTCAATCCAGGGTACCACATTGCATTTAGCCTAATGTATATTTTAAATGTAATTCAACTTGCCTTTTTTCTTTTTAGTTCTTGATGAAGCAGATAGGATCTTGGATATGGGCTTTGCTGATACTATGAATGCTATTATTGAAAATCTTCCCAAGAAACGTCAGACTTTGCTTTTCTCAGCAACACAAACCAAATCTGTAAAGGACCTTGCACGCTTGAGTTTGAAAAACCCTGAGTATGTCTGGGTTCACGAAAAAGCAAAATATAGGTGTGTACTATTTGAAACCATATTTGATGCAATCAGAATCAGTGTTTTCTCTTTTTCGTGTAAGAATTTGACATTTCAAATTAATACTCCTTTTCTAGGAAAGAAAACACCATTTTATGTGTTACTAGATATGCAGAGCATAGTAAATATATTAGTGAAAAGTATTTAAATTCTCTGCATCTTTAAATGTGAGAATATGCTAATGCATATTTTACAAAATGTAGTCTGGGGAGCAAACATTTTTTCATAAGATGTTAACAGGTATTTATTCACCAAAAATCCCATGTAGAACGGCATGGTGTGGGGTAATGCATTTCTTTATAGATAAATAGCAAATACTGAGTTAAAAGTAAAACACTCTTCTTCGAGACTTCTCAGAACCTTTACTATTTTCATAGACATTGTAATTCTCCAGAGCAGTGGGAGATGAATATAGCTTCCTACATTTACCAAAATTAATTAGGTCTGGAGTCGTTTTATATAGCTGCATAGTGCAGGACTAATGTGCTATGGAACACATTTTACCAAATGCATTAATATTTAGCAAAGTACCTTTCTGCTTAAAATGTTCCAGCAACTCTTGTTTTGTCTTGGTTTCACTTAAAATGGGAGAGCTGTGTGTGTTTATGTGACAGTAAAAAGTGTAAAAGAGGGAGAGTGTGTGTGATAATGGGTTGGGGGAAATATGTTTGTTTTTTTACATTTTTATTTTTATTTTTTTAAATTTATAAATCATGTTTCTTCTATTACAGTTGTCTCAATTTTTACCCCTTTACCCCCTCCACCCATCCCACCCCCACCCCTGCTCCCACAGTCAATTCCCACTCTCTTGTCCATGTCCATGGGTCATTCATACATATTCTTTGTCTAGTCCCTTCCCCTTCTTTCCACCATTGTCCTCTTTCCCCATCCCCTCTGGTCACTTTCAGCCTGCTCCATGTTTCCGTGTCTGTGGTTTATTTTGTTCGTTAGTTTATTTTGTTGAATAAATTCCTCTTATAGGTGAGATCATACGGTATTTGTCTTTCATCAGCATGCTTATTTCACTTAGCTTAGTATTCTCCAGTTCCATCCATGTTGTCTCAAAAGGTAGGAGTTCCATTTCTCTCTTTTTTTCTTTTCTTCCCTTTCCTTTCCTTTCTCCTTTTTCCCCTTTTCCCTTTCCCCTTCCCTTCCCTAATGCAGATTGATTTTATTTATTTTTTTAATGTCAAAGTTAATTATAAAATATTAAAAAATTTAAAACCATTATAAAGTCTCAGCAGTTAAACCAACATGACACCAGCACAGAAATAATCAAGTAGATCATGAAATATAATGAGCATTCTAGAGACAAATGTATATATCTGTCTAACAATATAATATACGATTAAGTTGATATTTCAAATCAATGGGTAGATAAGGCTTATTCAACATATAAGGTGCATGGAACACTATTACTTGAAATAAAACAAATACAGAGCCCTGTTTCACACATTATATGAGAAATTTTCAGGTGACTTAAAAATCAATATGTAGAATATAAGGAGTTTTAAAAGAAAATAGAACTAATATTTTCCATGACCTGAAGTAAAATATTCAGACCCAGAAGCTATAAAGTAAATATTGACAATATGACTTATATTAAACATTTAAGACTGTGTAGGAATAAACATATAAAAAAGTTAAAGGACAAGGAATAGAATAGGAAACTATTTGCAACACATGTAAAACATGGTTAATAGGTTTTTGTTTTTTGTTTTTTTTTTTTTAGGGAAAAAAGTTCTACAAACCTTTAATCAATAAATGGATAAAGAATACCGAAAAGTCATTTAGAGCTTTTTTAAAAATAATAGAAATAGGCAAGATAAATGCGAAAACAGGTTTAGTTTCAACACGTAGTAAAGGAACAATTAAAATAACATCATTGTCACAATCAGATTAATAAGTATTAAAAATATTGGTACTATCAAGTATTGGCAACTCTGAAAGGAATTGGGTAGTCATAGAAACTTTTTCTTCATCTTAAAGCTGTGCCTTTAGCATATTTTGCAATGCTGGTTTGGTGGAGGTGTGTTCTTTTAGCCTTCTTTTGTCTGGGAAACTCCTTATTTCGCCTTCCATTTGAGAGCCTTGCTGGGTAGAGCAGTCTTGGTTGCAGGCCTTTGCTTTCCATTCCTTGGAATATTTCTTGCCACTTCCTTCTGGCTTCTAGTGTTTGACCTTGACCTAGCTCATGGTGATGTAAAGTTACAGAAAGCTAAAGAGGCAAAGCTTTATGCTTCTAGGTGATCCTAATGGATAAACTTAGGGAAATCTGAGTACTGGTAGCTTTGGTTATCAAGAACTCTGGAATGTAATAGCAAAGGACACGTGAAGTATAGTTTCTTCCTTGGCTTACTATTGATAAGACATTGGTTTCTGTAAAGTATTGAGATAAATATTGAAATTCTTGGTACAATTAATTTGATAATCTAAAGACTGTAGGTCTTTTGATTTTCTTCTTTGCTTCTTTGCTGTTTCCTTTCTGCTTTTTTTCTAAACACATTAGTGTCTTTACCAGATACTAATTTATCAATCATAAGATGGCCTCTAAAATCTTTTGTACTTTATATCAAGTTAATTGTACATATTATTTCCGTTCCCAATTTTTGTAGATAATAGTTGGTTATTTGTAGCTTTCAAAAATCTAAATGCAAAGACTATTTCATAAATGATTTTCAAAATGCTCTTCCATCATTACTAAAAAGTGTGGTTTTCCAAAAGCATTTTAGAGTCTAATTTATTAAACTGCATCTAATTTATTAAACGATCTAATTTATTAAACTGCAGGTTATTTGATAATGAGTACAGTGCTCTGTAATCTTAAAATTTCCAGAAGCTCTATAAAAAGCAGATGCTGTTTTGAATTTTGTCTAATGCCATTACTGAATTTTCCTCTTTAGCAACTTAGCAATTTGGTTAATATACCTTGAGAAACCATAGTCAGGAATATAGTCAGGAATATTTTAAGGAATTATGGAGTATTTACTCTCAAATTGTGAAGGATAAAAAAAAAGTTAAAATTTAGATCTTTCTGAAGTTGTGTTTCAGAATATACTAAGAAAGTATACCAGTGTGTTTTTTTTATACATGTATTCTATATGTGACATGGTTTTTCTACATCTCTTTAAAGAGAAAATAGTTGTCTTTGTTCTGCAGTGATTTGCTGTGTTTTACAGTGAATATAAGTTTGATTCTGTGGTGAATTATGAAACATTTTAAATTTGAGATGGAGTTTTTGAGCTTATATTTTTGGGTGCATACAAATTTAATATTTCATTTTCTGTTAATTTGAATCACTAATCATTATGAAGTATTCCTTTTTATCTTTACTAATACTTTTTGTCTTTAACTCTAGTTTGCTATTAGTCTGCCTATAGCAACTTTCTTTTGGTTAGTATTTGCTTGGTGAATCTTTTACTTTCTACATTGTATTTGTCCTTATTTTAGATTCGTCTTTGTAAGCAACATATAGTTCTATTTCTATTTTATCTGGAGGATTGACTTTGCTTACTGGAGGACTGAATTTACTTATATTTAACTTAGCCTACTCCTTTTCACTGTGCTTTCATTGTGAAGTGTTTTAATTTCATTTACTTTAAGCTCCATAAGCCATTATTATTACTGTTGGAAACATCACTATTTTTTTTAGACTTATCCAAAAACTTACTCTTTTCAGGTGTTTTTTTGTTTGTTGTATTGTGCTCAAAGAATTTCTTTATAGTTCAGGTTTACTAGTGAAAATTCTGCTTTGACTTTTCTGCAAATTATTTTATTTTTATTTTTGAAGGATATCTTGGTAGGTTTTTTTCTCTATTTAGTCCAAGGATCTCTTTCAGTTGTATGCTAACTTCCATTTTTTTGTTAAAGGCAGCTGACAGTTCTCTGAAGGTAGTGTGTGGTTTTTAAGATTTTCTTATCTTCAGTTCTTAGCAGAACCAAGAATGATGTCTTTGTGGCAAGAGATGTGGAGAGAACTTTGATCTGGGCTAGCCTGGCATTTAGACCCTGGGGCTATTCTGTTTCTGTTTTGCCTTTAGTCCTGGGGTATCCCTAACTCTGAGGCCCAGCCCTACTGGGGATCTCAACTAGAAGAGAGGGGGATTTACCAGAGCCCTTTACCTTGGCAGGCTCTGAACTTCATGACACTGTGAGACAGCCAAGGATCTCTGCTCAGCTCTGAGTTTCCCTGTTCTTACTTTTTGCATGTTTTTCACTCATTTTGTCACTCATTTGTGTGCTGAGTTTAGGAGTTGACAGACTCTTGGGAAAATTGTACGAAGAATTTTAGATTCAGTTTTTTGTGGTTCCTTCTCTAAGAGCTTGAACTGACATATTTAGTTCAAAGGCTGCTACTTTTATCTCTCATCTGTCTTGCATATCAACAGGTGCTTTCAGGGAAAAGTGGAGATTAATATGGGGCTTGCACCAGGGCATTTGCATTTTCTCTTTAGTACCTCCTAACTGCCTTGGTTACTTTCTGATGCCTACAGTTTTTGTTTTTCTTTTGTTATTTATTTATTATTTTTTTTACTTAAGATTTTTTTTATTGTTATTCTATTACAGTTGTCCCACATTTTCCCCCTTTGCCCTCCCCCTCCCAATCCACCTCCCTGCTCCCACAGTCAGTCCCCACCCTGTTGTCCATGTTCATGGATCATTCATACATGTTCTTAGACTAGTCCCTTCCCCTTCTTTCCACCATTAGCCTCTGCCTTCTCTGGTCACTGTCAGTCTGTTCCATGTTTCTGTGCTTCTAGTTGCTTTTTGCTTGTTAGTTTATTTTGTGCATTAGGTTCCTCATAGAGGTGAGATCATTTGATATTTGTCTTTCACCAACTGGCTTATCTCACTTAGCATAGTATTCTGCAATTCTGTCTGTGCTGTCACGAAAGGTAGGAGTTCCTTTTTTCTTTTTGCTGCGTTATATTCCATTGTGTAACCGTATCGCAGTTTTTTGATCCACTCCTTTACTGATGGGCACTTAGGCTGTTTTCAGCATTTGGCTGTTGTAAATAGAGCTGCCAGGAACATTGGGGTGTATAAGTTCTTTTGATTTGGTGTTTCAGAATTCTTAGGGTATATTCCCGGCAGTGGAATTGCTGAGTCAACAAAGGGGGCATGAGCATGCAATGGAGTAAAAATAGCCTCTTCAATAAATGGTGTTGGGAGAACTGGACTGGCACATGCAAAAAATGAAACTAGGCCACCAATTTAAGCCATACACCAAAATAAACTCAAAATGGATAAAAGACTTAAATATAAGTCATGACACCGTAAAAGTTCTAGAGGTAAATGTAGGCAGGAAAATTTCTGATATCCCATGAAGCAATATTTTTGCTGATATATCTCCTAGGACAAGGGAAATAAAGGAAAAAAAATAAACAAATGGGACTACATCAACTTAAAAATCTTCTGCATGGCTAAAGAAACCATCATCAAAATGAAAAGGTAGCTAGCTGTATGGGAGGAATATCTGCCAGTGATACATTGGACAAGGATTTGATCTCCAGAATATAATGAAGAACTCATCTCCCTCAACACCAGGAAGGCAATCCAATTAAAAAAAATGGATAAAGGACCTGAATAGACAGTTCTCCAAGGAGGATATATACAGGTCCCATAGACACATGCAAAGGTGTTCGACATCACTAGCCATCAGAGATATGCAAATTAAAACCACAGTGTGATACCACCTCACACTGGTCAGAATGGCCATCATAAATCAACAAACAAGTGCTGGTGAGGCTGTGGAGAAAAGGGAACTCTAGTACACTGTTGATGGGAATGCAGACTGGTGCAGCCACTGTAGAAAACAGTATGGAATTTCCTCAAAAAGCTGAAAATGGAACTGTCTTTGGTTTTATATTTAATTCAACTTTTATAGTTAATGCTCTAGGCCAAAGGATTAATCTGATGCAAATAGTCCCTCTATGAAAGGAATGATGGTTTTTGTAACCTTATAATTTTAGCAGTTCTAACTCATTAGTTCATTAGGATTTGCAAAATGGCAATTCTATTTTTTTTAACTGGAGTACATTTATATCAGAATTTTTTCTCATACCAACTACTTGATTATATGAGGTACAATTCTTTCAAGGTTAGAATACCAGAATGTATGCTTCATTCTCTTAACAGATTTTAGCCTAAAGAGTTGCTTCTGTATCATTTTCTAAAGGTGAGCAAGTGTTTAAAAAATTAAAATGAACTTGTAGACTTAATGACATTTATGATAAACTAATTACTGATATTAACTCATATATTTAAAAATACTAAATTGTCCTTCAATAGAAATTATTACTGTATTTTTAATATTCAAAGTATCTTATACCATCCCAAACTTGGTTAATGGGAAGTTCTTTAAGTTGCTACCTGGATCCTTTATACACATCCCAGTGGTTTTGACTTCCATGCTTTCTAGTGTTCTAGGTCCATGTTATGTTTCCATTCCATAAAAAATTCTTTTGGCAGGAATTGGTGTTTAGAGACCATAGTCTAGGTGCTAGGGAGATGGTCATTGTGTTCAGGCTTTTCAGTGGATAGTTTTTTTACTTTTTTTTTTAAGAGAGAATACTTTTTTAAAGATTAAAATCTTTCACTTATCCTCTTTGATTTTTACAATGGGAGGACACCCCCAGAAAACCAATTATCTTCTGGAGGATGGTGGGGCCCTTGTAGTACAGGCTTCCCCCACTAGGTGAGTGTTCTAGGAACCCACCTCAATCAGTGTAGTAGTTGGTGTTGTTGTGAGAGGCTACATTTGGCTTTAGTGTTTTCTTTGAAGACTCTTTTAACGTGTTCGCCCATGTCATTTTGGGGGATTATGAGCGCGCCTGCTCACACTGTGCTGAGTGTTTAGCAGTTTTTGATCAGAAACGTCATGATCCTTGTGTCCCACCCTCCCTATTCACCTGATCTTTTCCCGAGTGACTTTTTTTGTTCCTCTGGATGAAAAAAGTCCTTAAAGAGAAACATTTTGCTGATGAGGAAGAGGTTGGAAACAAAAAATGGCATAAGCACTGAAAGACATCAAAATCGAGTTCAAAACCTGTTTTCAGCACTAGAAAGAACATCTTAATAAGTTTATTGCATCAAATGAAGAATGCTTTGAAGGTGACTGAAGTTTAAATATGTAGGGAAAAATACACAATTTTTTATAAATACAGTTTTTTTGGGGTCTCCCCTCATATATGTGTGTGTGTGTGTGTGTGTGTGTGTGTGTGTATGTATATATATATATATATATATATATATATATATATGCATTTTTTTCTTATGCCAAACACCTTTCATAATGCATTTCAGTTATTCCATTTACCAGTATATCTAAAATTTCAGGATAACGCCAGTAATATTGCTAACAACATGATTACTTAAGAACATTTAAGATTTCTTTGCATTTCTTTTTTTCTTTAAATATCCCAGTAAGAATGTAATAATCCAAATTCCTTTGTCATTAAGCTATCAACTTGATATATCTTTAGGCTTATTTGTTTTTTAAATTCTATTAACTTGGTTCTGTATATTCCCCTATGGATAACCTATTTTTAGTTTTTGGTTTGTCTTCCCCTTTTTAAAGTATGAGCAGACACACAAGGATGCCTGTGTGCATGAATATGTATGTATATTTTGTATACCCAGCCTAGATGAAGGTACCAAATTCTATGTACTGTTCTGCTCTTAACAATATATCCTAGAGGTCACTTTACAGCAATATATGGATAGATTCTTCATTCCTTTTTTACACCTGCATGATGCTTAATTGTGTACATATATAGTAGTTTATTCTGCAAGTTCCCTAGTGATGGACATGTGGGTTGATTTTCATTTTTTTTGCTTTATAAATAATGCCATCTCTTTTTGTATGTTTATTAGTATTTTGTGGAGGACAGAATCCAAAAAGTATTCTTATTAGTTCAAAGGGTAAATGTATGTATATGTCTTTTCAACATTTTATTATGAGAAATTTCAAACAGCACAATTGGAAGAATTTTACAGTGAACATCTTACACCTAACCTACTATCTACATGCCACATAATGATAGTAGCATTCATTTAATATCCACTTTCCCAATCTGTCTAAACTGTACGTGCACTTACCTCATTTTCAGTGTATTTCAGAGTAAATTGAAGCCATCTTGTACACTTTCCCCAGGTGTTTCAGTGCGTGTATCACTAACCAGAATTCAGTATGTACAGAGATTTTCTATCTTGCTGTAATTTTTACACACAATGAAATAACAAATTAGAAGTATGTTTGCTGAGTTTTGATAAATATGTATATCTATGTAACCCAATCCCCTGTTAAGATGTGAAAGATTGCCATTAACTCGGCAAGTTCCCTCATGCCCCTTCAGTTGATCCTTGACCCTACCTTTTCAGAGGCAGCCACTGTGTGTGTGTGTGTGTGTGTGTGTGTGTGTGTGTGTGTATTTTTGATATATAATCTTTAAGGGATTTTGAATATATTTTAGTGATGTGTTGAATTTATTTCCTAAAGGACAATAGAGAAGTTCTGTTTTGGGGGAAGGGCGGGGAGGGGGGTAGCGTGGAGAAAGAGAAAGAGGGACATAGAGATAGGTAGGTAGGTGTTTGAGAGGCACGCAGCTGTTAACATTTGTGTTTTTTTCCTGGTCTGGATTTCAAAGTTACCAACATGGCATATATTTAACGTTTTTCCTCCTTTTATTTCCATAAGCACCCCTGCCACTTTGGAACAGAACTACATAGTTTGTGAGCTGCAGCAAAAAATAAGTGTACTATATTCCTTTTTGAGAAGTCACCTGAAGAAGAAGAGTATTGTATTTTTCTCCAGTTGTAAAGAGGTACTGAATATTTATATTTATTAAGTTATTCATGTTAGATCATCCTTTTAAAATGTCAAATTTAATTTAGACAAATAGCAATTTCTTTTCTATTCTAGTAAATACAAGGCCGATGTGGTGAGAGGTCTGTAGATAGAGAAGCCTGTGTCTTTGTTTTAAAGGAACTCGTGGATGAAACAATAAGCTTCATAAGGGAAGAAACTGTCTTTTTTTACTCCCATATTGTTAGTACCTAGCACAATACGTAGAACATAATAGCCCTCGGATACTAGTAGAATGAACGGTGGAATGACTAGACTAACCAGAGGTGTTTATAATCTGAGACTTACCTACCTTCCATGAATACTGAACAAAATATGCCTTTTTTTCAGATTAAAAAAAAAGATTTATTTATTTTTAGAGAGGGGAAGGGAGGGAGAAAGAGAGGGAGAGAAACGTCAATGTGTGGTTGCCTCTCTCGCACCCCCTACTGGGGACCTGGCCCTCCCCCCAGGCATGTGCTCTAGACTGGGAATCAGACTGGTGACCCTTTGGTTCTCAGGCTGGTGCTCAATCCACTGAGCCACACCAGCCACTTACTTTCATGCTTCCTTATCTTTGTTCATGCTGATCGTTGGAATGCCCTCCCTGTATCCCTTCACCCCAATTCTGGGAGACTATTTAACATTCTTTAAGGTTAAGCTCAAATGTTATACCTGGAAGTCCTCTTTTTAAAAAAAACAAAAACAAAAGGGTTTATTTATTTTCAGAGAGGGGAAGGGAGGGAGAAAGGGAGAGAAATATCGATGTGTGAGAGAAACATCAGTTGGTTGCCTCTTGCACACCCCCAGGGGTGCACACTGGCCAGGGCTGGAAGTCCTTTTTTGACACTCCCGTTCTCCTTGTTAAAAATCAACTTCCCCCCATATTCTTCTGTAGTGTTTACATCTTTTTTTAGTTAATAAACATTTCTTCTGCACTAGCCTTGTGCTAAAAATAAGGGATTCAGTGATGTATAAGAAAACTAGGTTCCCTCACTTACACAGAGGGGACAATGATTGACTTTTGTCACTTTTTCACATTTCCTGGTGACGTAGTTGTTGGCATATAGTAGGTTGATTCTAGATTTATAATTTTTGGAATAAGCATGATTTAAATATGAGAATGTGTTTCCCTTCACCTTATGAGGAAGATACGTAGTGGTCTCTCATTTTACCATGTAAGGAATGACTTCAGACTTCTATTTTAGGACCTATTTTAGATTTTTAGAATTTTACATCTGAAGAGTTGTTTTTGGTATCTATTTGTAAGGAAATAAGTTTTGAGTTTATGTTTTAAAGTTTCTACTCCATAGTACTCTACTTTCCATTTTGTCACGGTAGGTGAAGCATCTACCACCAGTCCTGGTACATGTGCTCCAGATCGTCTCTTTTGCACAAGGCCTTCATTACTGCGGATGTCTGCTGTTCTGTGTTTTCTTGTCTCCCTGTTATTCTTGAATATTGCCTGAATTAAGAATAAAAAAACAAATCTTTTGTCCCTTTCCAGTTGCTGCCTCATTTTTTCCTGCTCTTCTTCACAGCAAACTCTTAATGATTTTTCTCCATTAGCAACCTCACTGCCCCACCTTCTCTTCTCTCCTCAGCCTTCCAGAGTCAGCCCTTGTTAAGGGATACAGGTTACCAAAGTCATTGGTTAGCCATTAGTCCTTATCTTACTTGACCTCTCGGAAGCATATTAAATAGTCAACCATTCTCTCCTTGAAATAGTTCTTTAGACCTCTGAGACCACACTAGCATGCTTTTCCCTGGTCTCAGACTGCTCTGTTACCCTTCCATGCTGGTTCTCCTTTGCCTCACCACTGCAGTTAAAAGTGCCTCAAATCTCTGTACTCTGCCCTTTTCCCATTTAGACTCTTTCTAGGTAACCTCTTCAGTTCCATCGTTTTAAGTGCTATCTATATTCTGGCAGCTGCCAAGTCCACATCTTAAAGCCTGATCACTTTCTTGAGCCCCAGGCTTGTGTTATTTACTTGATTAGTAGGTATTTCCAGTTGAAGGTCTAGAGGGCAAATTTTAACATAGGGGAAACAATTTCAGATCTTCTTTCCCTAAGATCTGCTTCCTCATCTTGGTAAATGACTGAAATTTTAATTCTTATCTGTCTTTATCCATATTTAGTCTATTGATAACTCTCAACAGCTCTACCACTTTTCACTGCCCGTCATGTTACATTTTATTTGAACCATGGTTAACTTCCTTTTACTCCTGGTTGGTGTCTCCATTCCTTTGCTTTCTTTCCTATAGTTACTCCACATTAGAGGAAGAGTGATCCTTGGACAGCAAAAACTGAGTATGTCACTGCCTGCTGCAAACCTTCCTGTGACTTTTTCTATTAAATTTTGAATTAAAATTTAAACTCCTTACTTAGGCTTTATTCTGCAGACATCTACCTCATTTCCCATCTCTTTTCATGATAGTTCTTTCTAAAATTTACAAAAGAACGGCATTTGTCCATCTGTCCTTAATTCTATTGATTCATTGTCTCATGGTCAGAGAATCTTTCTGGCACCAGGGTAGCTGCTCAGAAAGTGAGCGACTGATAACAAGGTAACAAGTAATTTTGTAATTCAGGTGGTTTCCCATTCTTTACCTTCAACAAAATTTGAAGGGAAACTTAATGGGGTTATTGATAGATTATTACAAATAATTTTATTTATTATGATTTAATTTTTTTTACTTTTATTGAATTTATTGAGTGATATTGGTTGATAAAATTATATAGGTTTCAGGTGTACAATTCTGTAATACAGCATCTGTATATTGTATTGTGTGTTTACCACTCCAAGTTACATCTCCTTTCTGATTTTGAAGTATTATGAACTTTAAAGTTCATTCTAGTCCATTTCCTATATTTTTGTGAAGAGATTTTCTTAATACCTACATTAGAAAGAGAAAATAGGAATAAAATAGGAATAAAATAGGTGTAACTTCCAGATCTTACAACAATACATTTTTTATGTCTGACAGATTTTTTTAAAAAGAATTTTTGCGTTTTGTATTTTGCTTAGTTCTATACTAATAATAATTTTAGTAATAGTTTAATCCAAGAAAAAAATTTTTAATGCAGTTTATGGCCACAGAAAATTTTAAAAATGTTAAAACTGATGCATGTAATTTCGTTGTATTATAGAAGATCATGAATTTTGATAAAGTATTCACAAGACTTTAAAGCATACAACTCTAAAGATAAAATTCTGTGGGGTCCAGACATAAGAGTTCAAAGAGGAAAAGAAATGATGTTAAATTTTTTTGTTTAAGGGGAGTTTCTTCACATTGTTTTTTTAACCTTTTTTAATACTTAGGTTTTTGTTTTTTTTTTAAGAGCAGTTTTAGGCTTGTAGCAAAATTGAGGGACCCTCTTACACAATGCATAGCCTCCTCATAATTTCGACATTTTAAAAATAGTTGGTAGTGCGTATCAAATTCCTTTTATTTAGAGTCTATTTGGTACATTTAAGAAGTTTTAAGTATTTATTTTAAAATATAAATATCTAATACACCAGAAATTACATTCTTTGTTACGAATTCAATTTGGAAAAATGTCAGATATAAACTTAAAAATGTAAGGAGGGCATATTTCTTTTCAGAATTGTTTTAGAAAATAATGTAAGCAAAAACGCTTTAATACCATAACTATTACGTATCCCTTTCTCTGCTCTATAGATCTTTAGTGAAACTTGTGCTGCTTAATACATGTTTTTCTGTTCACCTTGTAAGCTTACTTTGCTGCTTCTATTCAGGTGTATTAAACTCATTTTCCTATTAATGCCTAGGTTCAATATCTGTATCGAGTATTCTGCCGGCTACGTCCTGGAATTTCTATTCTTGCTCTGCATGGTCGACAGCAGCAGATGAGAAGAATGGAAGTCTATAATGAATTTGTTCGCAAGAGAGCTGCGGTACTCTTTGCTACTGATATTGCAGCCAGGGGGCTTGGTAAGAGAACTTACGAGAAGCTATTCCATGATCATGGGAAATATAGTTTGACACAAATAATTGAGCTTTCGTATAAGAGAAAAAGAAGTGAATTGGTAACTGAGATGATTAATGTTAAGGATACATCAGTTAGGATTTTTATAATATTTTCATCTTTGTGCTTTTCTTTGTTCATCAAAATGTATCATAGAATCATGAGGAGCTGACAAGAAGGATCAAAAGTTTAAAGATCTGAAAAAAATGTGTCATGTTTTTGAAACTGGAAACTTGATAAATATTACAGTTTAAGAAAAATTGAAGTCCACCGTTTCACCAAACATTCTAGTTTTTATTTTAAAATCATAAATTAATGTTGTAAACTGTCAGAAAGCCACTATGATATTATACAACAGGTGGCTTTGTAGGGGTTGAATGAAATATGGAAGTAATTATAGGAAAATTGGAGATAAGAATAAATGAGATGAGAATAAATAGGTGGTAATTTGAATTCTTCAGTCACTTTGTTTTACTGTGCTAATTATTATGGCAAACTTTAAACACACACAAAAAGAAAAAGTCTAAGGTACTGTCATATACTACCCATTTTTCAGTAACTATCTTTTTCACGATTCCTCTTTTCCTCTACTTATTCCTCTTGGAATATTTTAAAGTATATCTCATGATATCGTATCAGTTTATTCCCATGTAATTGGAGGTAGCAGATAAGTATGCATTTTTTAAAGCTTTCTAGGCTATGTTATATCATCACTTGGCAGAATCAGCATTTTGCGTTTACATTTTTTTGACTAATTTTTTGCTAAGGGAAGTAGTGTTGTTCTATGATTGCCTCCTTTTTTGTACTTTTAGTTTTTTTCTTTGAATTAATAATTAAAATTTGTTTAGGTTTGTTTTCCAGTTCTAATGGTTCTCAAATGTTCTAGTGGTCACCCGCCTAGTTGTCTATCAGTTCAAAAACAGTCTGATTCTTTTTCTCTTGAGACTTCCTCTTTTGGGAGTCTTCTCCCTCCAGCTCTGATCTAGACTGGTTGCTCCATAAGCCTGAGGCACATTTGTCATCCCAGGACTCCTGTTCCAAGAGTTTTCATGAATTACTCTTTTTAAAAAAAAATCTCGTCCTTTAATAACTTCTTAAGAAAGGTTGCATGGGAGGTAAATTTTTTGAGTTACTGTGTATGTGTGTCTTACTCTTGAATGATGGTTGGGTTGGGAATAGAATTCTAGGTTGAAATAATTTTATATTATAGTTTTTGCAGATATTTTGTAATATTGTTTCTCCTCTACTATTTTGATACTATGGTAATTACCAGACCCAAAAACTAGTTATTTAATGTGTTAGTAAACAAGCATATCTATCTATCTATCTATCTACCTATCTATCTATCAAAAGTTTAATAAAAATGTGATATATCATTATAATTTTCCTTTCAAAGTCCTATATGTTTTACCTCATTTAAAAAAGGATCAGCCCTGACCCATGTCGCTCGGTTGGTTGGGTGTTGTTTTGCAAAGTGAAAGACTCCCAGTTTGATTCCTGGTCTGGGTACATGCCTGAGTTGCAGGTTTGTTCCCCAGCTGGGGCGTGTGCAAGAGGCAACTGATTGATGTTTTTCCCCTCATATTGATGTTTCTCTCCCTCTTTTTCTCTCTCCCTTCCTCTCTCTCTAATAATAAATAAAGAAAATGAAAAAAAACATTAAAAGGGTTCATAGGCTTCAGCTATGGTACAAAAAAATGTCAAGAATTTGTTCTGGTTTATTTTTAAAAGTTTATATGAATGATCAGAAGCAACATACAGTAATTTCTTGGGTGTTTAAGAAATTTACATAAATGATATTATGTGTTAGTCTATGACTTGCTTTTGAAGTCTTGCCGGGTTGATGTGTAAAGGTACAATGTATTTTGTAGAGTATGTCATAGCATTAGTTTATTTATTTTTAAATCCTTGCTGGAGAATATATTTGTTGATTTTTTTTAGAGAGAGAGGCAGAGAAGGAGGGAGGCAAGGGGAGACATGGCGGGGGTGGGGAGCGGAGAAAGGAGGAGGGAGGGAAGGAGAGAGGAAGGAAAGTAGAAACAGAAACATTGATTAGTTGCCTCCCATACAAACCTTAACCGTGGATCAAACCTACAACCTTAGGTGTATGGGATGATACTCCAGCTGATTGAGCCACTCGGCCAAGGCATAGCATGAATTTATATATTCATTCCTGGAGTAAAGGATGTTCGAATTTGTCTTTTTGTTCCAAAACTGTGCACTGGATATTCTGAAGCTCTATTCTTACGTAAATTTTTAAGAATTTCTTTAGAATATATGAGTATCTTTTTAAAATTTTATTTTATTCTTAAGTTTTTCTCTATTTTATTTTTTTAATGAGCAACATATGTATATAGGTGAAAATGAGTGATGAGACAGAGTAATCCTTACTCTACCCCTCCTCACACTTCATAAGCAACTACATAAACCTGCTATTTCTTTTTTTGATATTCATTTTTTTATATTTCTATGTAATAGTCTTATCCCACCATTTTTTAATTTATCAAGTTTAGAAATTATCCAAAGATTTCCTTTTTTCACTTTTCTAATTACCTGGCTGCTCCCATTTCCCCCCTCCCCTCCCCTCCTCAGCCCTTTTACTAGGGTGGAAGTAATTTGAAAACCTCATAGCAGGTTTTGCTAGGACATTGGGAGAGGGACTTAATTTGAATGGAGATGGGAACAGCAAGAAAAATAAACCTTTATTTAAATTTAGAAACCAGTTATATATAAATTCAGTAGGAGCCCATGTGAAGTGGTTCTTTTAGGTTATTAAATATCAGGATATTTCATTATTTGTCTAACACAAAGCTCTCTGTCACTGCTGTGTCAGATAAGAAATAATCTTCACATTAAAACACATTAATTTGAGCTCGCTTTTTCAAAGAAGTGTTTATTATCTTGGTTCATGCAATTAATTATTTTTAATAGAGTTCATAGGTGTTATCTATCAGTTTGATGTGACACAAAGTCCTGGCAAGCATTATTGTAAAATAAAAATAGTGCAGCAGGGCAGATCTTGAAACTGATTTGCTAACTTGACATTCCTTCTCTACAGATTTCCCAGCTGTGAATTGGGTTCTTCAGTTTGATTGTCCAGAAGATGCCAACACATATATTCACAGAGCAGGTAGAACTGCCAGGTAGGTGTGCTTGTCCATTTCTTTGCTTGTGGTGCTATCTAAATAAAAAACCATGCTTCTAGAACTGCAGACAAAGAATGGAGGAATTCAGGTAAGTGAGTACTGGTTTGACATTTTTGTGGTGTAGTTTGGTCAGCTGTTGTAAGTCATTAAAGCTGGGACTTGATGGTTACTGCTGAGAAAAATCCATGAAAGTCTTATTTTAGTGTTTTTGTTCTAACTTTACTTGCTAGGCTTTTTATAAGAACTGCTTACTGAGCATCATCTCACTGAATCCTAACGACCCCTAAGAGGTATAGGAATGTTGTATTTGGTACCTATTTTCAGATACAGAAACTGAGTTTTTTTTTTTTTCCCCCTTTCTTTTATTTCCTCCTCCCTCTCCCTCCCTCAATCCTTCCCCACTTTGGTTTCGTCCATGAAGAAACTGAGTTTTTGAGCAGTTAAATTGTTTGAAAATCCAAAGAGCCAAGGTTTGAATCCAGGCAGTCTGATTCCTCTAGTCCAGATCTGTACTCTTCCCTTCTGTGTTTTGAGCTCTAAGAGGGATGGTGGTTTTGAATCTCAGGTTCCTCTCTTCCCTTTTTCTTTTTATTTTTTCTGATGTGGAAATTAAAGACATTGCTCGAGGCTACTCTGAAACACTCTCTTTTCTTTATATATCCCCACCCAATAAAAGCACTATATATATATGCATGCCAGCAAACTGTGGGGAAAGTATCTGGAAAAGAATATAGCAAAGTCTGAATCGTTTGGGAGTAAATGGCATAGAAAGGTATCTGAATGAATGAAAACAATAACAAATGTCATTGTTATTGAGGTTGCAGTGAAGTTGGAAGATGTATGCTGCTGGTAGAATTGTAAATGGTTAGCTTTCTGGATAACATTTTGTAATTTTTTTTTTGATTGTACACTTTTTTTTTAGTATATATTTTATTGATTATGCTATTACAGTTGTCCCTTTTTTTTCTTCCCCTTTATTCCCCTCTACTCTGCACCCTCCTCTCCCACCAGTATTCTGCCTCCCCCTCCACCCCCCTTAGTTCATGTCCATGGGTTGTGCATGTAAGTTCTTTGGCTTCTCTATTTCCTATACTATTCTTACCCTCCCCCTGCCTATTTTGTACCTACTATTTATGCTGCTTATTCCTTGTACCTTTTACCCCATTCTTCCCCCGCTTCCCTCTAATCTCCATTTCTGTGATTCCGTCCCTGTTCTAGTTGTTTGCTTAGTTTGTTTTTGTTTGTTTTTTAGGTTCAGTTGTTGATAGTTGTGAGTTTGTTGTCATTTTACTGTTCATAGTTTTTGATCATCCTCTTTTTCTTAGATAGGTCCCTTTAACATTTCAGATAATAAGGACTTGGTGATGATGAACTCCTTTAACTTGACCTTTTCTGGGAAGCACTTCATCTGCCCTTCCATTCTAAAAGATAGCTTGGCTGGATAGAGTAACCTTGTATGTAGGTCCTTGCCTTTCATGACTTTGAAACCTTCTTGCCAGCCCCTTCTTTCCTGTAAGGTTTCTTTTGAGAAATCACCTGATAGTCTTATGGGAACTCCTTTGTAGGTAACTGCCTCCTTTTCTCTCGCTGCTTTCAAGATTCTCTCCTTATCTTTAATCTTGGGTAATGTGGTTATAATGTGCCTTGGTGTGTGCTTCCTTGGGTCCAACTTCTTTGGGATTCTCTGAGCTTTCTGGACACCCTGGAAGTCTATTTCGTTGGCCAGATTGGGGAAGTTCTCCTTCATTATTTGTTCAAGTAAGTTTTCAATTTCTTGCTCTTCCTCTTCTCCTTCTGGCACCCCTACAATTCAGATGTTGGAATGTTTTAAGTTGTCCCAGAGGTTCCTAAGCCCCTCCTCATTTTTTTGAATCCTTGTTTCTTCATTCTGTTCTGGTTGAATGTTTATCTCTTCCTTTTGCTCCCAATTGGTGGTTTGAGTCCCGGTTTTCTTCCCTTTACTCTTAGTTCCCTGTATATTTTTCTTTATTTCACTTTGCATAGCCTTCACTTTTTCCTCCATTTTGTTACCGTACTCAGCCAATTCAGTGAGCATTCAGATTATCAGTGTTTTAAACTGTGTACCTGATAGGTTGGCTGTCTGTTCATCGTTTTGTTCTATTTTTGGAGCTTTGATCTGTTCTTTCATTCGGGCCATATTTCTTTGTCTCAGTGCACCTGTTAGGTTGGAAGAGCCAGAGACTTAGGTATTCACCAGGGTGGGCAACCCAGGTCACTGTGTTGTGACACTGTGTGGGGGGGAGGGTCTGAGAGGGAACAGTGCTGCTTGCTCGGCTCTCAGCAGGCTTTTGGTCACTTCTCCCGCTTCCGACCAGCAAACTGGGCTTTTCTAGTGCTTAGTCCCAGGTGGGTGGGTTTGTGTATGTTTTGGGACCGCGTGGGTCCCTCCACCGAGCTCTCCTGTGAGACTGGGAGTTTTTCCCACTGACACAACCCCCACAGATTTTTACCTCCAGAGATTATGAGGCTTTCTTTTCCCACACTGGAACCCTGGATTACATGGTCTCTCTTACTCCCCAGCTGTTCCTCTTGGTTTATCCGCACGCAAATGTGGGACCACACAGTCTGCCCGCCACCGCATTGGCTGCCCAGTCCTCTAGCCGCTGCCTTGCTGGGTGGCCTCTCCGCCCCAGCTGCCTCTCTCCACCACTCCTACCAGTCTGGATGAATGTTTCTTCTTTAGCCCCTTGGTTGTTGGACCTCCTTACAGTTCGATTTTCTGGCAGTTCTGGTTATTTTTTGTTTTTAAATTTGTTGACCTTCTTTTGGTTGTGCGAGAAGGCAAAATGTATCTACCTATGTATTCATCTTGGCTGGAAGTAGCATTTTGTAATTCTTATCAAAAGTCTTAGAGGCCTTCCTTTTGACTCAGTAACTCCACATCCAGAAATTGATCTTAAAAAATAAAGGGATAGGAAAAGTTTCAGTAAAGATGTTCATCTTTCCAATATTTGCAGTGGTTAAAAGAGTTGGAAACACCCTAAATAATAATAATCACTATAGGGTTATGATTAATTATGATTAGCCACAGATGGACTATTACTTTGGTTTTCCATTTTGATACCACTTTCTTTCTCATCAAAACTGGATGACTGCGTATTTATAATAAGGGATATCTATGA
Organism: Pteronotus mesoamericanus; assembly: GCF_021234165.1. Taxonomy (NCBI): domain Eukaryota; kingdom Metazoa; phylum Chordata; class Mammalia; order Chiroptera; family Mormoopidae; genus Pteronotus; species Pteronotus mesoamericanus. The sequence continues at coordinate 13,091,215 of NW_026555313.1, forward strand.
AACACTGATGTTTAATGATTGAAGACACACTACCTGGAACAAAAAGCACCTACTTATGTTTAATGATTTTCCAGGATGGCCAGATTTTTAGACTATAGATTTAAATTCTCATGCGTGCAGAGACTCATTCTCCAGCAGGTTTGCTCTTCCATTTTCCTGCATCTCTTTCGGCAAGTGGCCCAGGTGTCCTCTGTCCCTTATTTACCTCCTGAAGTCCCTTTGGTGTTTAGTTCTTTTAAATATCTTTGTGTCCACATTTCTCGGATGGCTTTAAAGCCATTTTTTTCTTTTTGTTTGTGTCTAGTGAATTCTCTTCTTGTTTGTGTCAGCTTAAGTGAAGGTTTTTCATATCCTTCTATAGCCTAAGAAGAAGGTAGAGCTCTTTCTCTTTGTTTTCTAATTATCATAAAATGGTTGAATGTTTAAACATTTTTGAATTGATTTACTTTAAGCCCATAGGCTGTTAAACCAGGGAGATAAAGTGTACTCACTTAAGTGCTTTTCTTTAGAGCAACATGAGAAGAGAGAGTAGTACAATAGTGAAAGATAAAAACTTTAAAAAATAGGATATATATACTAGAGGGTTCAAAAATAAGTCTTTTTTTTATTGCGGTTACATAATTTGAATAAGGAATGGGCTTAGAACTGGCTTGTGTATGATGTCTTTCTACATTCAGACAAACTTGCTTTTGGAATGATGACATTTTGATTTTAATGGGACCTAAGTAAATGAGACCTAGGTAGAATAGCAGCCTTGTTTTCCATTTTATGAGAAGGTACATGGTGTGTCAGTGGTTTTTGATATCTTGGATACATGTTCAGATTATCTTTCATAGTGAGATAGTCAGAAGTTCTTAGTTGTGGTTGTTAGAATGAATGTTCTTCCATTGTTTAATTCTCTTCAACAAATGTGTAATATGTATGAATTTGTACAGGTACCGATGTACAGACTTTGCACATTGTGGAACTGTGGGCCCCTAGGTAGATAAAGTTGGATCAAGTCTCTCACTGGCACATTGGACCGGGGGAATACAGGCTTTTAGATGTGCCACTGGTGTTGCCATGAGTGGATAAACTGATTCCTTTATAGAATACATTTAGTAGTATTTAAAATTATTCTTCCTATATGAAGATTATTGAACATCTTAGTGTTTCAGGAAGATGTCCATGAGGGAAAATATTTCAGAGTTTTTGTTTCTTGGAGAAATTGTTAAAAATGTTAATGTAGTTCAGCTCTGGCTGGCGTGGCTCAGTTGGTTGGAGTGTTGTCCTATAACTGAATGGTTGCAGGTTTGATTCCTAGTTGGGGCGAATACCTAGGTTGTACGCTTGATCCTTGATTCCTGATCCTAATCTACATTTTTCTCTCACATTGATGTTTGTCCCTCACCTTTTCTCCTTCTCTAAAAGCAATCAAAAAATGTCCTGGGGCGAGGATAAAAAATTTTTTAAAAAAAGTTATGTAGTTGAACATGCCATGAAATTGGTCTTAGTGGCTGGAGATGAAGAGGAGGTAGAACAGCATCACAATTGTGTTTTAAGAGAGAGAATACTAATTTGAAAAACTATTGTAATGCAATTTCTAATGTAGCCATTAATTTTTAAATAACAAGCCTGTTTGACCCTTCATAACCAATTAAAAACACTTTGAATTGACACTTCAGATGTATAGTGAATGGAATGGTTTAGGATCTGTAATGTGTATTTTTTTCCTTTGTCAATTTAGTAAAAAATGACTAAACTGCAGTTCTTAAAGTTACCATTAATGGGTTTAGAGGTAATTAGAAAGTTTTGTGTGCCAAGAGCCTGGATAATTGAATTGAATAAAGGCTAAATTAAAATTTGAAACTAATTAAAATCCTTTCTGTATGCTGTAATTAAAACCAGGTTGCCAGATAGTGTTTGCTTTTGGAATCGAGCTATGATACATGAATATAGAGAAATGAATTCAGTGCTTTATGGCAAAATAGTAACATTTGAGGAAATAGTTTTTTTCCCTTTCTTTCTGTGTTTTAGCTAAGTGAAAATAAAAGGTGGTTCATGTACTTGTTGCCCTGAACTACTTACTCTGTTTTAGTTTATTCACCTGTCTAAAGTTTTGATCTTTAACCACTGAGAAAAGTTTCAATTATTTTCCGTAATCATCCATACCTTTTTTTTTTTTTTTTAAAACACAGCGATCTCCTTTAGAGACAAATAAGGCAAGGGATCAAAATCTGGTTTTATAAAGCTGTATTCTGTGATATTTTTACCACTGATTTTCTTTAGGGCTTACAATTTTTGGTACTCACAAAATCAAGCTCTTCCACTTCTTACAAAAATGCTCAGTTGAAAATAATGATTTGTGAATAGAAAGTGGGTATACACCAGATACTCCTAATTTTTTAAATGCTTTCTTTTGGGAATGGACGGGGTCTGGGGGTAGAAGGCAGGTCTTCGTGTAACTGTTTATATTAGGAGTCTATATTACTCTTTTGTTTTCCAGAGTAGTGGTAAAGTCAAGGGCTATTCCACCTCCGCCTTATTTACCTTGGCTGCATTTTTCTGATTTTGTTTGGGAGTGATTTAGGTGATTCCGCTAGGGGACAGCAGAGGACAGTTCTTTTCATTGCATGCTCACTGACAGCAGTTTAGATCAACAACAACACATATGCAGATGAAAAGTGGTTTAAATTTCTAATGTGAATATCCTGTGAAGAGTTTATAATGCTTGTTTTGTGGAAAATACTGGTACTTTATGGAATAGATAATGAAAAAAATTTAAATGTCTAATTGTTTGTAAATTAAAATAATAAAAGTGAAAGGACAATTTCTGTGAGCATTAATTTACTGAAGCTTACTATGTGTATCTTAGATTTAAGATAGGAACAATCCTTGCTAGTGAAAATTCTTACTATTTTCATTCCTTTAGCTTAGACTTGTGGAATGCATCTAAAGTCCATTCACCCTATATAGAGGCTGGTGCTTCTGCCTTTGTCTGTTAGTATCTAGCTTAAAAAAAAAAAGGTTTAAAAACAAAGGACAAAATCAGTTCTTTATTTTGCATCAAGAAACATTGAGGAGCTGGGATAGAATATGACCAGTCTAGCTATCGAGGTAGGTAAACAGGCTGGTATTTCTTACGAGTCTGTTATTTCCCAGGCAGTTCCCCCTTGCTTTCTTGCTGTCCTCAACATGGAAGGCAGAGCAATCCTTGTAAAACACAAGTCAGATCATGTTTCTCTCTGATGGCTTCCCATTGCACTCAGAGTAAGAGCCAATGATCTTCTCGACTTACACTGTGCATCCCCCCTCCAACGCTTTTTCCTATTATTCTCCACTTGTTTGCTATGCTCCACACTGGTCTTGGTGTTTATCCTACACGCCAGGCATGTTTTTGTCTTTGGGCCTTCATATTACTTGTTTCTTCTGGAATGCTTTTTTTCTCAAGTATCCATATGGGTATCTTACCTTGCCCCAACCACTCCTCCTTACCTTCTCTATATACTTTTTCATAGCACTTAACATCTCTAAATATACTAGAGCATTTACTTGTACTTATTGTTTGCTTTTGTTCTCTTTCCTAAAATATAAGCTTCATAAAGGCAAGGAAGTTTGTCTTCTTAACTGAGGTACCCTGAGGGCTTAGAACAAAGTCTGGCTCAGAGTAGACATTTGAAATAACACAATTAGTTTCTCAAGTCAGATACATGAATTAGAGATTTTATCTAATATATTAACTATTTCAGTTTTACAAATTACCCCTCAATTTAGTGGCTTAAAGAATTGTATATTATGGTTTCTGTGGGTTATCCAGTCTCTAACTATTGGCCAATCATATGTCCTTAATCTATTAAAAGTTAGTTCAGTCTCTGTCTGTCTGTGTGCGCGCGCACACGCGCATGCTTGCATTACAGTCAGAGTGTCACACAGCACTTTGGGATTCAACTGGGTATGGACCCTTTTCCAAGCTCACTGATGTGCTTGTTGCTAGGATTCCTTTCCTCACTGACTTGCTCAGAGGTGACTCTCAGTTTCTTTCTACATGGCTTCTCTTTAAGGCTTCTCACAGCATGTGGCTGGCCTCTTCAGAGAGAGCAAGTGAGAGAGGAATGGGAGTAAGATGGAAGCTGCAATGTCTTTTATGACCTAGACTGGGAAGTCACATTCCGTCTTATCAGTAGTATCCCAGTGTTTGCACAAATTAGCACAATTCATTGTGTAGTTGGTGACTACAAGAGCGTGAATACCAGGAGGCCTGGATTTTTGGTAGTCATTTTAGAACCTGCCTAATACACCTCATATCAAACATTAATATTTTCAAGGAAAAATGTAATCATGAGGTATATGTGAAGCAGGAAAAGGTCTGGGGCTTTCAACACAGTTGCACTGTACTGTTCTTGCACATTAGGGTGTGCTCTGGCTCAGACCAACCACAGAGTCTCTGAATGATATGTGTAACTTATCACTTTCACAGATGGGCCGGTGGTATAGTCAGTTATGAGGTCGATCGTCGTAACCTACCTCTTGAATCCATAGACTGTAAACAAACGTGGTGCATCTTGTTAATAATATCTCATAGGTGAGGATTGTCACACTAGCAAATTTTCAGTGTTTGTTCCCAAGGAGGCCTGTCACTAGTATGTTCATGAGGAGATTTGACTATTGCTTTTTATTTTTTTAAGCCAGGAAGACTTGTTGCTTCTGCACCCACACAGGGAATGCTTGAATTGTAGCTTAGCCACTTTCTAACACTCAATAAATATCTGAGTGAATACATGAACAAACTCATTTAATCTTTCTAATACCCTCATGGAAGAGATCTTCTTATTAGGGAACTCTTACTCAGAGATTATGGGGTAAAATGTGTCAAGGCTGACTAAGGAAGTCCAAAGGCTGGGATTATACTCAGGTCTTTCTGACTCTACAACTCATGTTCTTGCCAGTGTGCCCTAAGGAGCTGGTTTTTTTTTTTTTTTTAAAGTAGTATTATTTTAAAAGAAGGAGCAAGTTCTAGGAGTCCAGGAGTCTTTATTGTTTGACTAGCAGAACACAAAACCAGGCAGAAGTCCCCAAGGAAATGATGGCCAGTCTCACTGCTGTTTGCCCTGTGGTCCTTCATCCTCTCAGCACATAACATGTTTTCTTTTAAAAATGTTAGACATTTACTTTGACCACTTATGCAATAAATAAATGGATTATCTTTTAACACCCCGCCCCCATGCTCCTTTAGAAAAAAGTGCTAAATGTCTCTTTGCAGCCTATTTGGCCATAGTTGTCTCACCTATGGTTTTACAAACAGTCTGCAACTTAATGTTTTGAGAGCCTTAAACTCTAGCTCTCTCTGTTAGAGAAGTCATCTGATACTGCTGATAGTCTCCAAAAGGTGAGTATGGTAACTGGGCTGAAGGCAACTGGGAGAGTCCTACAGCAAACTGAAGAACACTGGGAAATTGTGCAGAGGCTACTCTTCAATTAAATCTAGAATAAAGCTAGAAGAAATCTTCTAGTTTCTTCAGTTAAAGCTAGAAGAATGCTGCCCATTGCGGCTGAACCCACCATGGCCACTAGTCCATCTCCTGTGGTCAGGATGGTTCCTGTTAAGACTCCACTTGTGATGGAGTTCTAGAGGTCCTCCTTTTCTCTGACTTGAACCATACTGCAGTTGATCATGGAAAACAGATGCCCCCAGATTGCAAAGTTACCTCCCAACTGTGGAGCCCTGGTTTTCATAGCTCTCAACCTCCTTGTAGTCGTGGTTTACTCCCACGGGAGAATTGTGAAAACTTTTGATTGCTTGAAAGATAGCACCACCTATCATACCCATTGTAAAGACCCGCCCTAGTCATGCATAGTTTGCTAGAGGCAAGGCTGTTGCGGATACTCCACCGTCTTGACCCCAGAGCAATTGTTATTATTTAATGAAGTATAGTGGCTGCTTCTCCCGTGCAAGGCTTTTAGACTGCTTGAAAGCCAGGTACTTGGAGAAGTAAGGTAGATCACTTTAATTTGATGTCGTTCATGATCATGCATTAAAATAATATGCATTTTTTAAATCTTTATTTGGACATGACAGAGACATATCCCACAGTTGATCAGACACGGTCCTTAAAAGTCCAGAAACTTGGGTTTGGCTCTGTCATCTGATGGCTATGTAACCTTGGAAAAGTTATTAATCTCTCTAAGTCTCAGTTTCATCTCTTATAAAATAGGGTTAGTTGTAGCTAATGCAGTATCCTGAAACTATAATTTTAGGTGGTATCAATACTGCTTTTAAATGGGTTTTCTTTTTGTTCAAAATCTATTAAAAACTTAAGTCTTAAAAATTTTTTGCGGGGAAAGTTGATAGTGTTTAATGATACCCACATTTGCCCTGGGAATGCCATAAATCCTTGTTCTCAATCAGTTTTCTGGAAGTTTTTCCATGCAATATATGTTAACTAGTTTGGTTTCTTTCCAGTTATTCGATGACAAACTTCATCAAACAGTCAAGCCTGTTGCAGTATACTTGTTCATGTTTCCAAGATCTTTGGCTGCAGATGTATTTCCCTGTCTTTGTCTTTCTTAAACCTAGTGTAGAGTCTTCAGATATTCTGTGAGTCAGAGATACCCTTTTTCCTGAAATAAACTTTCCTTTGTACCATGTGCAGGAAGAACAGAACAGCTGGACTCTGATTCCTATGGGTGTCTGTCTGCATGGCTGACTGCACTGTTCTCTCAACAGTGGCAGGAACTCTTGTGGCTGTTTGCCACAGGTAAGGCTGAGGCATAGGGAGAATAGGAGAAACAGAAAGGGGGAAAAAAGAACAGCCGTGGAATACAGAATGTGACCAACAGTTGTCTCCATTTTTCTTCTTGATCGGGCTTGTATTGTGAACAGTCTAGTGTATTAGTAGTTGCAGGAATAGAATTTTAGGTCCTTAAGAGACTTGGATTCTATCATTCAAACTGTATAACTTATCAATAAAAATGTGCTATATAGTGATAAAATGACTCATTGTCCAAGGTTATGAATAGTAAAACTAGGATTTGAAATTAGTTCTTTTGACCCCAAATCCAGTATTTTATCTGCTAATACAGCAATTTTCAACCTTTTTCACCTCATGGCACACATATACTAATTACTAAAATTCTGCGACACACCCCCCACATTTTTTTTTTTTTTTGCTGATCTGACAAAAAAAAAAATAGATACAATTTTGATTCGTTCACTCCGGATGGCTATTATGTTGGCTCTTGTCATTTTTTAATTCAGCAATCTAAGGGAAGAGAGGTCAGTGCCTCTGATTCAGTAGTCAGATATGTTGTAAAAACCCTTGTGACATACTGGTTAAAATTTGCTGTAGTAATGTAACTCCTCGTGGATCTTTTACATTTGTTTATACATCAAATATTTAGTGACCAGATTAGGTATAAATATGTTAGGTATGGAAGGCAAATTTGCCCATGTCTTCAAAGGTAATGGTCAGAATAAGGAAATATGCTAATATTGGTAGGACTAGGGTGTGTTAATGAAGTACGAGTGATGAAAAAAACATGTAGATTATTAAAACCGTATAAAATTTTTTACTTTTTTAAATAACTTCTGTTTTATTATAAAAGTAATGCTTACTCACTGTACACATTTTAGACAATGGCAAAACAAATACCCAAATCCCGCCACCTAGAAAATTTTCATGTGCAATATGTTTGTGCATTTTTAAAATATTACAAAAATGGAATTATTCTAAATACATTCTTTTATAATTCGTAACCTGGAGAACCAAGCTTGGAGAACTAAGCTTGGAGAACTGAGCGTGGCTAGGCAGTTGTGAACTCTGCCAGATTATGCTGCAGCAATAGAGGTATGAATGAGCAAAATTAAAGGACACTTAAAGACTCAACTAGAATGGAGTTTGTGTTGGGGAATCTGAACTGAAATAATTGAGGATTAATAGTCCTTGGGTAGTTGGCAACTGTTGCCAGAATGGCAAGGCTTTTTTTTCCTTCCCCTGTCCCTAGTTTGTTTCAAGGTTATCTCAAATGGAAGAATTACCATTGGATTCCAAAAGCCAAAGGTCTGGATCCCCTAAATTAGCTAGAAATACTAGTGAGCTCTAGGATGTAGAGGCAAGTTTCCTAATAGCAAACAGTCGTGATCAGTCTATTGAGGGTCCTTCTTTCTGGCGGGAATCCTGGTATAGTTGAAAAAAAGTAATGGGTCAGAAATTAAAAGTCACTGATATATAGTGATCAGTTCCCCCCTAATATCTCACTCCCCCTTCTTGACCTTTCAGGAACTTTATTTTTTATTTGCTTCCTCCATTGTTTGGATGCTTTTAAGTTTGGAAAATTAATGTAAGATGAAGCTCTGTATAAATTCTAAAGAGCTATATAAATTTAACATGGTATTAATAATGATGGTAAAAATGAGATTGTTGTTGTTTCAGATTCTGGGCTTTTTGTATGGTGCCTAGACTGTTTCTTAAAATAATTTCTCTAAATATATGGAGTTTTAAAATGTAGGTCATATAAAGTACATTTATTTCTCTTTATACATAAACTTAGCCTTGGGCTTTGGATATTGCTTTTGAAATCTAAGAGCTAGCTCATGGGTAAATAAATGGTTCTTGTAAGCATTAAAAAAGAAAGTGAAATGTGCTTATGCCTTCTTTTTAAAAGTGCTTTTATTTTTGAAATAGAAGCTTACCGGGTGTTGGTATGTGGGAGATAATCTATGCTTCATTGTTTCTGGGAAAAGCTTTGTGTTATGTAAAATAGACAAAATGGCTAGTGGTCTTTTTATTAGATACTTACTGTGTGTGGTTCAGCTTTAGATTTTTTCCCCCCATTTTTTCCTTTGGGAATCTTATAAAATTTCAGTGTTGTGGTCTGTCTTAACCTCATGTACCGCGCGTGCGTGCGTGCGTGCGTGCGTGTATGTGTGTGTGTATTCTGTTAGCTAGTTTTAAACTGTTTGGATATGGCAGTCTTGTGACTTTAATCATTCCCTCAGATTCTTCCTGGGAGCATGAATGAGTTGATAAGATAGATACAGACTATTAGACTTACTATTCCTGCTCATGAGTCAGTCTGAAGAACAGGAACCTTTAGTGGATGCCTTTTTAACATCCCCGCACTTCCTCTTTACCCATTTGCCATAGTTCGGGCCCTGTGTAGAATGGGGGACTGTTTATTTTCTTTCCATCTCTGAATTTGGCTGCAGGGTGTTAAAAGGGTTGCTTATCCTTAATCCACTGAATCCCCTTCCTTCCTGATTATTCTTTGGGCCGCACAAAATAAGCCTTTTTACTGACTATATCTCAAGTCTAGCTGCCTTGAGGGCATTTTAGTAGGTGTACTGCATAGTGGTCAGTATTAACTAATTTCTGTCCTCTTCGATGCTGAACTGGTCCCTGGTGAAATCTTGGAGTCTCAGAAGTTGTGATGTCTCTTAGATATCTTGTCTGCTCAGGTTGTTTCCTCACTACTTCATCTATGAATAACCTCTGCCTTCACAGTTAGTTTAGACCAACACTGCTTAGGGGAATGCTTTAAACTCATATTTCTTCATAGGAAATGAAGATGAAACATTTGAGTCACTAGTCTGTATTAAAATACAATGAAGAAGGTATTTGCTACTGGTTTTTCAGTTATGAAATCTACTTAGTAAAAGGAGTAGATACAGGATGGAGCAAAAAGTAGGTTTACAGTTTATGCGAAAAAATAATATAATTATTAATAATAGAAGAATAAACTGTTTTGTGCACTCACAAGTGTAAACCTACTTTTGCCCAACCCTGTGTATGTTCAGCCTTTCTTTAATACACAGGCATTTAGAATATATAGAAAAAGCAAATAAGCATAAAGAAGAGAAAACTTGACTCTCTCAACTACTGCCTTTGCTCCTTGGAAAATTGACTCTCCATAATGTTTGATAAATTTTTAATCATTTTTTAGGTCTCAGCTCTTAGACAGAGGTCATTCCTTAGAGCAATTTTCTTGACTCCTAGACTACATTCAGTAGAAGTCTTCCTTACATGTTTTCATAGCTTTCTGCATGTCTTCTGGAATATTCATACCACTTTACTGTTGCTTACTGGTTTTAACATCTGTCTGTAGTAGTCTGTGAGTTCTGTGACAGCCAGAACTACGTCTGTTTTATTACTCAGTTTCAGTGCTTGGAATATAGTGGCCCCTTAATTTAAAAAAAAAATTATGAATTAACTTAAAACTTTTAACAGTTTTGGTTTATTTCATACTTTCCTATGTGTCTGTGTACAGGTAAAGATACACACACACACTTAACTTCTGTCAAGGTATTACACTGGAGTTTCACTTCATCTGTAGAAGTGGAAAAAAGTCAACGTGTGGAGTAAAAATTGCCCTTCAGTCTTTATAGTGCAGAAGAGTAAGTCAACAAAGTTTTTCCCCCCAGTGTTCAGTAATAAAATTCTGCTTACATACGGTGGTATTCAGTCTTTGTCTATAGAGGCATCCAAAGATTCTTCCAAACCAGATTCTAATGTACTTTTATAGCAATGTTTCCTGCTGTTTACTTATATATCCTGGCTTCAGTTGAGTATCTCCTATTGTTAGTTCAAAGTTTGCCTTGTATTTTCTGGTTTCTGTTTCTTTGTTGGTGTCATTTTGCCCCTTTGGGATACCTTGGCTTTTTCCTTTCTATTTTCAAGGCTTACCTCAAATTCCATCTGCTATGTGTTTTGTTTTGGTTTTTTTTCCTTCTCTGGGTAACCCTGAGTAGTCTCTTTTCACTTCTGAGCTCATGGCATTTATTGCCTGTAGTTGATCTTTGACACTTATTTACCATTTTGGGGCTTTTTCTTAAATCTCTTGCTTTTGTGTATGTGTATCTTTTCTAGTCAGCTGGATTGTTAGATCACTGAAGACAGGGATATTCATCTTCTGTTTCTTTTTTTCTTCAGTTTATTACAGTTTGGCACAGTTTCTCAGTAAATAGTTTATTTGGTTAACTATAAAAACTTGCCCCTCTTATTTTATGGAACTCTGAAGAGGGTGCTTTGTGATTACTTTATTTTGTGCATGTTTAAAAAAATTTCCACAAATACCCAATTCTACTCTGTCTCACTGCTTGATGTAATAGCTGATACCTTAGTGTCAGCTATTACATCAAGCAGTAAGCAGAAATCTGTATTCACATAGCACAAGAAGCTTAAGTAACCGTGGGTACCTTGTGGCCTGCTTATGTAGAAATTTCTGATGGTACAACATGACATAAGATTTTGCTAGGTAAGGGAGAAGAAGTAGATGGATTGGAGGCAAGTTTTTACCTGGTAGAGATCCATTTCTTATTAGTCAAGTCCTTGGGAAGATGATTAGATTTCCTTAATGTGTTAGGTTTCATGTTTATTAAATGATAAACTTTATTACATCACTCTAGTGCAGCGATTTTCAACTTTTTTATCACATGACATACATAAACTAATTGCTGAAATTCTGCAGCACATACAAAATATAGTTTTTGCTGATCTGACAAAAATAGAGGCATAATTTTGATTCATTCACACTGGACAGCTGCTGTTGTGTTGGTTGTTGTCTTTTTTTTTTAAATTTGGTAATCTAAGGGAAAAGAGGTCAGTGCCCCAATTGCATAGTCAGGTATTGCATGTTTTAAAAATTCTTATGGCTCACTGGTGTGCCGCAGCCCACTAGTTGAAAATTCACTGCTCTAGTGATTTGAATGAGAAATTGTCTCCTTGACATAGGTAGAAAGCTATTTAAGAAATTCTGTTTAATTGATTTGTTTATTAGGATCTAGATCTTGTATTATGGTATAGCCACAGAGTCACTAGGTATTAAAAGTGGTGATGAAAATTTGAAAAAGATATTTGGAGCCCCAGTTTTCTGTTGTCACAAAAGTTAAATAAAATGGTATTCCTAATACTTACTTATTAATGAATTTGCTTACTTGTTGCCTGTTCATCAAACTGTTAAAATATAAAATGTAGCTTGTATTGATGTGGAAGAGATGTTATTTGCTTTTTGTTTAGGTATAAAGAGGATGGCGAAGCTTTATTAATTTTGCTTCCCTCAGAAGAAAAAGGGATGGTACAACAGCTTCTCCAGAAGAAAGTGCCTGTGAAGGAAATCAAGTAAGAACTACTCTGTGTCATGATGTTACTGTTTGGATAATGATGGCATGAAATTATTATGCTTAATTCCTACCTCTGTTATGTTTTGCTGTGTAGTTTGTGTCTTGTTTTATAACTTTTTCAGAAGGCTGTTGGTGGAGAAAATAAGATGAACAATAGAACTTGGCTTTAAGAGACACTGATGGTTAAAGGAATTAAATCTCTTGGATGAAAATTTTCAGGATGAAAATTAATTATCCATTTCAGAGGATTGTATTCCCCTGTCATTGAAGATATTTAGATTTTGCATTAGCAAAATTGAACAGAAGTTCACTTGTATTGGGGTCCTTGAAACACCCTTGTGTTTATTTGGAGGAAAATAATTGGGAAGGTTGTTTAATTTGGGGTAGGAGTGGGAAAGACTTTAGATGAAACAAGATTGGCCGTGAGGTGGTAATTGTTGTCTCAGTGAGAGTTGTCTACCTTTGTATATTTTGAAATTTACTGTAATTACAAAAAAACAACACAACCTAACTAAAACCACTTCCTCTACCACTGCCTATGATCACCTCAGCCTTGTGTGAACAAAGTGGTTCAGTCTAAAGTCAGGAAAACAAGTGGGTTTCTTTTGTGAATCCCATACCCTTGTAAGAATTTCACTTCTTTCTGTATCCTAACTGGGCAGAGTTAAGTAATAGTTCTTTTATATAATGCCTAATATTAAGAAAAGGAAAACTGTATTAATGTCTCTTGGCCACTTGTTTATTTGAAGTTGGTTTTATGATATTTGACTGAAAATGGTAATATACAAATGACATTAGATTTTATTTATTCCATTTCATTGATGATTCATCATCTCCCACAAAAGGCTACTTTCTAATTTTACAGACTTAAGTTACCAATGCTAATTGTGTTATTAACCTTTGTATCTTTCATTCACTCAGCTTGGGTGTTTACAGATCTTTGACCTTTCATTTCTTTTTCCTGTATTATTAATAATATGCAAGAGAGTCAAATTTCTGTGTAATGTAATTTCAGTCTAATCTGGTTCATAGATGAGGAATAAGGTTATAGATATAAAAATACTAAGGAAAAGAGGAAAAAGCTGTGTACTAGTTTTACTTTTGAAAATTGAAATGTCTTAGTTTAACCTTTATCTTTTTGTTACAAAGAATCAATCCAGAAAAACTTATAGATGTCCAGAAAAAACTGGAATCGTTTTTAGCTCAAGATCAAGATTTAAAAGAAAGAGCTCAAAGGGTAAGTCATTTTTTGAATTAGATACCTTCGTTGGAATGGAACCTATGTGTAATAGAGTTAAATTCCATCATTTTCTCATACTTCTGGTTGCATGGTTATGCGTCAGATATTCAAGTAGTATAATTTTCAAGTAAAATTAGCTTATTTTATAACTTTTAAAAGACTATGTATATGTATTTCTTGTGGTAACCTAGGAAAACGTCTATTACTTTTTCATTGAAAGTCCTGTAAGTGCATAGAGACCTGATTTCTAGTATACTTGAAAAATTATGAACATTTGACTTTTTCAATAAAGTTTCTGTAACTTCTGACTGTACTTTCTTGACTGTAAGATGAACATTTCGTTTATATTATATTAAATTCTAGAAAGCATAACACTTTTTCTAAATTGTCTTTAGGACTGAAATTTTAGTCTATAAATATAACTTAAGGTTGCTAAATTACTTTTCTGGACTTTGAAATTCTCTTGATTAGCAGATCTAAAAAGAAGGGTCACTTTTAGTTAAACTTATTTGTTAGTTCTTAGTGTCCCCAGCAGTAGATTCTTTTGAAAAGAAAGATGTGAAATTAATTTGCATTGTGAGTTCAGCTGTCCAGTCTTTGAATTGACAAATATTTGAGTCCTTGTTATAAAGTCCTTCATTTTCACCACTCTTTTACTTATATCATAGTTATGAGATTTACATACCAAATCTGCATCTGGACTTACCATGACATACCAGCAATGAGTGAGAAAGTAGGGATTCAGACATTGGATTCTATTTCAGCAGATAAAATGGGAGGAAGAAAATAGAAGAGAGATGGAAAGGACATCCTAATGGAAGAAAAAAGAAAAGCTCAAGCAGAAAAACAGCCAGTAGTCAAGCTTTTATGTTATGGTTTTGAAACTGGATATTTCCAGCAAGAAAGTTTTATTTAAAGAGCAGGTTTTTGTTATGCTTAAAAAATTATTTATATTTTATCAAATTATCATCACTGTGCTCAAGTAATATGATGAAAGCTGAAATTTGAGTACTTACTATGTGCTAGGCACTTAGCCATGCATGACTTCTGTGTGACAGTTTGTGAATTGTTTTAATCTTTCAAACTGTGACATAGATTCGATACAGATTTGATTTTACAGATGAGTACATAGTACTTTAAGAAAATTAGAAATGGTCCAGGCCCACATGGCCATTAAGTGGCAGACCTCAGATTCCATTTCAGGTCTGCCTTTCTTCAGAACTTCATGATAACCTCAGGAGAAATTATTCCCACAATATATGAAAACCAAACAATGAACTATGCAAAGTTGCACTTCTATAAGCTCCTTTCACTGGCAATCTAATGAAAAGCCCTTTAAACACTTTTTTTTTTTTTTAAAGACCTTCTGGACGTGGGTATGTGTGAATATACGTGTTTTGTCTAGCAGAAACAGTTTAAGCTAGAAATGAAAATCTTTCTTTTAAAGCTTTGGAAATATTATGCACATTTTAAAATAATATACATAAATTCTGATATGTTGCGACTTAACCACATACCTAGGAGGTGATTCTTGTTATCAATTGGGAAATGTGAAACACTGGAAGGATATTGTTTCACTGGTTTGTGCAAACCACAAAACGAGCCTGCCAGAACAAAGATTATAGAACAGCATATTGAAATAAATGATGTGATTTATTGGGTTTCACACATGGCTTAGCAGAATGGCTAACTGTATTCCCAGCAGCAGCAAGCTTTCTAGTTTCATAGAAGTGATTTTCTAGCCTTTGGTTTTAATTCGGGTAGAACAAAAGTGATAAGCAACTTTGCTGGAAGTGATGTGCAGGGCCCCTGGGTCTGAGGGTCATTGTATGGGGCCAGCTGAGGTGGGAGCCTGGGCTCTGATCCTGCAGAGCCTGACCCAGGGGTGTCACAGATGGGGAAATAAACACGAGTTGTCACAAACACTTCTCTGTCTGCCAGGAGAGGGGACATGGCTCTTCCCTCTAGTGGAGAAGGCAACCCGAGCCCCTTTTTCCAAAGGCTTTTATTGAAAAAGTTAACAATGGGGCTAGGTAATAGGAATGTACAGGTGATCTTTTTTACAGCAGTATGTTACTGTTTATAGAAAATAGATGATATTTTGAAGAAAACAAATGGCAGGAACACATTGATTTACATGGGTCCAATAGGAGACGAGTAAACATGAGAGCGTAGTAAACATAAGAGCTCCAGGGGTTTAGGGTCAGGGTCTGTGAATAACATAAATTTCCTTCCCAGAATGAGCTGGTTATCATAGCTTTTGAGGGAAAAACAAAGCATGCTTTAAAGAATTTACTTCTAGGCCTGATTTCCCTTGGGACCCGCCAGATCCAGTTTAGGACTGTCTCCAGCATTGTTTCAAGTCTGAGCCAGGTGAGGGGAAGGGCAAGACAACCAGGAAGTAAGGAGATTTCTTTGAGATAGAATGAGAACCCTGGTCATATCCAAGCTGAGCTGAGGGGTGCGGGTCTGTTTGCCCTTTCTCCGTGTCTCCCAAGTTGTTTTTCCCTGATGCCATTTCAGCTGTGCATGTCTTAGGTTGTCCCCTCCATCGAGGGATCTTACCCGTCATTGACTATCAGCCGTCTCCCAGGTCCAAGCAGGGTGATGTGAGGGAGGCAGGGGCTGTGCCCCTGCCAGGGAGACAGGTTTTGTCTCCTCAGTGGCCTGTTTTCCTAAGGCCTCCTTGATTAGTTCCAGCCTTGGGGCCCTCTTGCCTGTCAGTGGGGCTACAGTTCTTGAAACCAGACAGGACGTTTCCCAGTATAACTTGGGTGATTTCTTCCTGGGATGTCCAAACTTTTGGTGTCTCTGGTCCACCCTGGGAGAAGAAGAGTTGTCTTGGGCCACACATTAAATACACAAAACTAATGAAAACAGAAAAATCTCAATGTTTTAAGTAAATTTACGATTTTGTGTTGGGTTGCATTCATAGCTATCCTAGGGCACATGTGGCCCAAGGGCCACAGGTTGGACACTCCTGTGATGATTGTAGGGGAAAAAATTATACTTGAACCGGAGCCACTCATGTAGACAGAGAAAATGTAGACAGAGAAAATGATATGAAAATTTGTGTAAATGGTTCGAAGGAAGGATTATGTAAAGTTAGAGAAAATGTGAAGTTTAGAAATATACATTGGAAATTAAATATACTTTATAAAAATTCATTTTAAGATCTAAAAATAAAAATGCCTGCTTAGAGTGTTTTATAATCTTTTTCGCCTGTTTATTTCACAAACTGACCATGTTTAATTTTTGATTTGTACTGCTCTTGGCATATAGTATTTAAAAAACAAACAAACAAGAATATATTGCATGAGGACAGATTACTTGAAATTTTAATGATGGTGAATTACTTGAAATTATAATAGAAAAGGAATAAACTTGAGGAGTGAACTTGTTCCTGTCATGATTTTATTATGTTGAATTTAGACATAGTAAAATTGTATTTTGCTAGAAAACTTGTCTTTTACTACAGTAATAATTATTACTAATAATGAGAATTTATTGATACTTTCCGTATTCTAGAAGATAAGCCCTGGTGTTCTTCATGAATTTTCTTATTTAGTTCTCATAATACAAGGTGCTATTATGTCTGTTTGATAGATAAGGGAACTGACAGAGAAATAAACTTTTTCAGCAAGTAAAATATAGAGCTCAGATTATCATGCGTATTACTCCAAAGCCTATGTTTTCCCCCATTACATCATACTGCAACTGAATGATAATAACTTAGAGAATAGTTTCCTGAGAAGATGATATTCTATATTGAGTTGGCTTGATGAAGCCAAATTTAAAGTCTTTTTAATATTATAGTTCTAAAAAGGTAGGGTTTTTTTTTTTTTTTTTTTTTGTGGAATGGGGAAGATACAGTCAACTATTTTTGAGGTTTTTCACTACTGTTGAATATATTCCTTTGGCTAATTTTATCTTTAATTTTATTTTCTATTTCTGACTATCATTATGTCATATATTTAAACCTTTTTTACTTTTACAGTGTTTTGTCTCCTATATACGTTCAGTATATCTAATGAAGGATAAAGACATATTTGATGTAAGCAAGTTACCTGTACCTGAATATGCCTTGTAAGTATTCATGTTATACTTTTCTTTTTTAAAGAATTTTATTTATTTTTAGAGAGGGGAAGGAGGAAGAAAAAGAGGGAGAGAAACATCAATGTGTGGTTGCATCTTGTGCATCCCCTGCTGGGGATCTGTCCTGCAACCCAGGTTTGTGGGCTATACTGGGAATCGAACCAGCAATCCTTTGGTTCGCAGGCTGGTGCTCAGTCCACTGAGCCACACCAGCTAGGGCTCATGTTATAATTTTAGTTGTGAATTCTCAAAGTTAGAGGGAATTTCCTTGAAATCTGGTTCTCTGAGAGTCCTAGTTTAAACCCCTCTACCTAAGGCTTAAGAGAATCTTTTAAAGTTCTGCAGAGAAAAAGATTCTATAAACTGGAAAACTAATTGAGAATTCAGCTCTTATTAGGAAGAAGTTTCTTTTAAATATAAAGTCCTTAAAGTTACACTGGCAGCTTCCTATAATTTGGTCTTAAAGGAGGTGGAGAGCAAATGATAAGCATTCTTTGAAATCTTTAAATGTCTGCAGTCCTCTCGTTCTCTGAAATGCTGGCCTGCATTACAAAAGACAGTTCTTTTCATGCTTTGGATAAACTCTTCATCAGTTCCTCCCTTATTTTAGATTGGTATTCTATACTGCTTATTGCCTAACTATTCTTTGTGTCTTAGTATTTCTTATAGGTACCCACAGTTATCATGGGAAAATGTTCCTTTTTAGTAACTGAACTTACTATTATGTGAAAATGGAACTCTTGGTCTTTTGGCTAGTATTTGTAGGATTTTTTCCCTAACTTTTTCAGCTATAAAGGAGGAGTGTCCATTTTTCAGTGGGGTTCTACCTGTGGAAGAAGCATTGACAAAATCTAATAGAAGCACCCTTGAGGTTGATCATATGTTGAATTTCAGCGTGAAATTTCCCAGTCTGTGATGAAATACTGTATGTACTTTCAAGGCAAAGTCTGTATATTTGGCCTGCTCTCCAGGAATTTAAGTCTTTACCTTTGAATTGAATCTAAAGAAACTTGTATCTGGGTGAGCTGCTGCTTTCTACTCTTCATGTTAGATTGCAAACAGGTAGTTTGTTGGTTGTAACATTTTAGAACTATTTAAATTGCTAGATAACAGAAGTAAAGCCACTGACTTTCTTGGTAATGAATGGAAACAACATGCCATAGATAGTACGTTTTTGTTTGTTTATGTACCAGTTACTCATTTTACCATTTCGGAATACTAATCATGGTTAAGGTTATTAGCTAATTTTTGTGCTCCATGAAGTTCTGTCCTGACTTAGCTGAGATGTTAGCAAACAGGAGAGACCCAGGTCTTTTAACACAGTGAGACCCTATGTAGGGGACATTTTATTGCCAGTAAATCTCATCTGTTTAAAGTTGAAGATGCATGCTTTTTACTGATGATGCTTAGGGAAGGCAGAAAGTTAACTTCGGAGCCAAATTATTGGTGCAGTTTAATTTGTTGTTTTTAGTTAATTTTTGTGGATTCTACTCATAGAGCTATAATTTTCTTGCTCTATAATTTCTTTTAGAAGACTTTCATACCTAAAGCAGTGCTGTGTATGCAGGATATAATAAAGGTTTAAACATTATTTTTCTAAAGAAACATTTTGAATACCTATTATGTACAGTTTATTGTGCTAGCTGTTAAAATTAAAGAGGTATCCGGTATACTCCTACCTGAAGGGTGCTCTAAGTTTTAGGAGCTGAGACATAGAAATGTAACCATAATACACTGAGAGAAGTGAGTTGATATGAGCTTGTGATCCTAATCCATAGCTCCTATAACAGTAATAATGACAAGTTCCCAGTAGTGGCTGCCAGTATGCAAGGCACTATTTTAAGTACATTGCATCTATGGACACTTTATTCTTACAACAACCCTGTGATGTAGGTACTCTTATCATAGGGTTTTGAAAATGAGGGAACTGAGGTGAAGGGAGATTAATGTCCTTTGATCACTTGGCTATTAAGTGGCAGAGCCAGGATTTAAACCTTAACAGTCCTATTTATGAATCTACACTTTACACCTTATACTTCACATTTTCTGTGAATCATGTCTTACAGGAACAAGGCAGTGGATTCATGTTATAATGTTAGGTGTTTATTACAGCAGACCTTGCTTTAAGGGTTGGTGTCCAATCTATCAGTGGGAACTTAGAAGCTGGAAAACACCTGATCATGAAGTGAATCTTGATATTAGAGGGAGAAAATAAGTTTTTCTTGTCTTGTGGTCCCTGGTTTAAAAATCTCTTGGTAGTGATTATGTCATATTGTGTTTCTCAGAAGGGAGGATGATGATACTGGAAGATTTTTGTTTTGTTTTGTTTTCGTTGTTGTTGCAGAGAACTGTTTCATTCTTTCATGGTTATGTCTTTTCCAGCTTTAATATTTAACATTTTACAAAGTGTTTTCATATGGTTAGTTTATCAGAGCTCCACAATAATTGTAAGATAGGTCTGATAGGTATTGTCGTCCCATGTTTGAAAAAGCTGAAAGGGTTAAACTTGAAATAGGCAGATCTAGTACTTGAATCATTTTTTTGTTTCTGGTCTCATGCTCTTTTATTTTATGACATGTTAACCTCTTAATGAAAAATGGGATGTCTTCAGTGTTTTATGACAGGTATTCAGTATTTTCTGGCTTGCCTTTTTTTTGTATCTCTGAGGAACAAAATTTTCTTTGGAGAAAAGATCTAAAAATAGATCTCAGCTCTTGAGAAACTCTTTCATAATAACCATAAACAGGTTATCAGTGTATTGAGATAACTGGTTTTGTTTGCCCATATTTTAGGTCTCTTGGTCTTGCTGTGGCACCGCGGGTAAGATTTCTTCAGAAAATGCAGAAACAACCCATCAAAGAATTGGTAGTGTGCCAAGATAATAAAGTAAGTGAGCTAAGGGCTCCTTCCCTCACCAATGATGAAGTGGAAGAATTTAGAGCCTACTTCAGTGAGAAAATGTCCATCCTTCAGAAAAGTGGAAAAAGACCAGGAGACACAGAGTATGGATTGGTTAATGGCATTAGTGATGAAGAAAAAGAGAAGGAGGATGAAGAAGAAATAGAAGGGAAACTGGGAAGAGCTAAAGAGTATCAACCGGAATCTGTCCCTAGCCCTGATGAGTCACCAAAGAACAAGGAAGCTCCTATGCAGTTCTTGGCCAGAGATGAGGAGGAGGAGGAGGAGGAGGAGGGAGATGGACTTGATGCTGATTTCTTTAAGGTGAAGCGGCACAATGTGTTTGGCTTGGACCTTAAAGAGAATAAAGCTTTACAGGTAAGTGTATTCCCAGTGGAGGGTCTTCTACTATTTCCCATCACTTTTTATTTTGTTGCTTTGTTGCTTTTGAGCAACTATGGGAAAGCAAGAACTAGGAAATATTTGTAAAATGACTTTCTTTGTAGTGTACTCTTTCTTCTTTGTCCATATTTACAGATTGGTGCCAAAGAATTCTCACTTTTTTAAAATTTGGGAACTCTTGAGAAGTTTAATCTTCTCATTTACTGGTATTCTGATGCATATTTTTAAAGTAGCCAGACTCATGATTCCAACATCAAGGAATATGATTGCGTTTCATGGTTTATTGTGAAGATATTTCATTGTGATTCTTAATATACTACTTCTCTTTTAAACAATTACAGATGTCCCTTACAACAGTTTAATCTCTGTAAACATGAATTTTACTTTTTTAAAAATCTTCACTTGAGGACATGCTTATAGAGGGGAACGGAGGAGAGGAGAGAGGGAGAGAAACATTATTGGTTGTATCTCATACATGCCTTGATGGGGCACCGAGCCTGCAACCTAGGCTTGTGCCCTGACTGGGAATCGAACCTGCAGCCGTTTGGTTTGCAGGATGACACTCCAGCCAAATGAGCCACACTGGCCAGGGCATGGGTTTTACTTTTAATGAGACATTTGCATTTGGGTACCAGTATAGTGTCTTAAATAGAAAACTGGCACTTCTATTTAAAGGCCACTTATAGGGGGAACCCAAAACAACACAGAATTTATTTATAAAAAAATTGTATATTTATTCTTATCTGTTTAAACCTCAGTCAGCTTCAAAGTACTCCATTTGATGCAATACACCGATTAAGACATTATTTCTACTGTGCAACACAATTTTTGAACTCGTCTATTTTGATGCCTTTTAGTGCTTTTGCTGTTTTTTGTTTTACCTCTTCCACATCAGCAAAATGTTTCCCTTTGAGAACTTTTTTTATTTGGTAAAACTGACAAAAAACGTCGCTCTGGGTGAGATTGGGTGAATAAGGAGAGTTGGGTATGGGTGTCACGCGTGTTTGGTCAACATCTGCTGAACACTCAGCACCCTGTGGGCAAGTACACTCATAAATCACCCATCAGGATACGGGCAAAAGGCATTGAAAGAGCCTTCAAAAAAACTTCACTAAAGCTGAACACAGCCTCTTACAAAAGCAGCTGGTACACTGATACAGATGGGTTCCTAGAACACTCATGTAGCAGGGAAAGTCTGTTTACAAGGGGTCAGTCCTTCAGAAGATAATTCCATTTTTGGGGGGGGGGGTCCCTGTTAATATAATTTCTGTGTATGTGTATCGCTTATGGTATTGGTGTCTTTCCTGTTGATTTCCAAGATGTCCTTAAACACTAATATACTGTCCCTGGCTTTTAACTTGTTTTGTGGCCCTTGTCCTACAGAATTTGTTTGTCTGCCTTCCCTACTAGATTCTAAATTCCTTGAAATTAATGTCTTAAAGACCAGTGTGTGTTCAGGACCTGGTATAATGTATAGATCCTGTTGCAGATTTCATAAATGGTTCATGAATGAATGAGTGAATTACTAAATTTCTTATTCTTTTACTTTGATAGTTTTGTTTGCTGTGAATTATAGAATTCATATGGAAACCTATATTTTCAAATTATATAAGATGTATGTGGTTGACTTATAATGAGTCAAAAGGTTTCTGTTGTTGAGGTTTCTATAAACATGGGTTTAAACATCTTAATTATTTGACTCTCAGTGATATACCTGTGAATGCCAATCTTTGTAATTTAAATAGTAAAGGAAAGTATCTAATAGTAGTGATGTAAAAATCTTAAATTAGAATATGTTTGCAGGTATTAAATACTTGGATGCTCTATTTTAAAAATTGGTTTTAGAGAGAGAAGAAGGGGGCAGAGAGAAAGAGATAAACATCACTTTGTTGTTCTACTTACCTGTGCATTTGTGAGTTGATTCTTGTATGTGCTTTGACTGGGGATTGAACTCACAACTTTGGCACATCTGGACAGTGCTCTCACCAACTGAGCTACCTGGCCAGGGCATGCATGCTTTTTAAAAATATAATAATTTGGAAGTATTATGGAAGTAATGTGGCATATGTGTCAAATGCGAGGAACCTTTGGTGCAGAAAGTTGGATTCTGACATGCTGATAAATGAATTTTTTTCCCCTTTGTCTTCCTGCACATTCCCTAGTACTATACACAACGAGTAGAGTTGAAATTATTTGTTCTTTAGCTCAAATAGAAGGCTTAATGCCGGTTTTTTTTTTGGGGGGGTGGGCATCGTCTGATCTTGTCAAGTATACCTATTATCTGCCTTTGAGTTTTCAAAATCAGTATGTATTTATACTCAAATTATTATTTTTATTTTTAATTATATTTTGCAAGGCATTTGATTTTTAGTGTGATTTTATATCCGCAATCTCAGTAAGCTACCCATTTTAGCTTTTGTTCTTACATTTTATATTTTAGTATTATATCATCACCACAGTCTACTTCTTTTCTTTGCTACCTATTTTTAAGGATAGGCCTTATAAAGTAATGAGAACCAAACAAACCATAAACAAAAGGGGACATGATACTATCATTTACACATGTGAATGGGTGCATTTCCCTTGGGAGACTAAGGAATTTTTCAGACACTGCTGGTTTTGTTCCAGTATTTTTGTTTCTGTTTCAGAAATTGTTTTTAGGGACAACATACCAGACACCCAAGCAAGCTGTTTTTATTATGTATGTCACAGGCTATTCAGTTTGTCTTCATTATCTTTTTCTTTTGCCCTCTTGGAAAAAGGACATTTGTCAAACTTATTTGAGGTTTGGAACCTGTGGGAACACATTGGATTACAGATTATAGGGAATTTATTTAATCATAATACCATTGTCATAGATTAAAAAAATTGATTTGGTGTTTTATTATATACCAAATACTTTCCTCAAAAGTTCTCATTTTATCCTCATGACAGGAGAAAAGCAGGTGTATTTAAAATTTTTCAAAGTCCCAGTGGTAGAGTGAGTGATGACAGATCACATTCTCTTTCTGATCTGTCCTGTTGTCCACCATAATTTGTGTGTAATTTGCTTTCTGTAAAGGGGCGATGTGAATGTAATTGAAAACACTGTGAATAATTTTGGTCTACGTATTATGTGAAGACACACAGAATACAGAATTAATGTTTACTTCTTTAGACTTGGGCATGAATGGAGAAGAGAGAGGTACTGAATGCTAGGTGCAAGTAATGTATTCTGGATTATTGCCTTGTCACAGTCTTTGTCTGTCTGACACAATCATAGAATAGATAGAGAAACAGATTTCCTTAGCAATGGAGAGGGAATCCTGAATAGTGGAGCAATGAGAGAGATGGGTAGAAGAGACCCCGGTTGGGGTGAACAGTACTATGTCAGTAAGGGAAGATTGGTTTGTATCCCACCATAGGGAAGAGAGTTATGTTTTGACTAATTTTATTGGCTGTTGGATGTTGAGAAAGTTGACCTGCAAGGAAAGTGTTACGGAAGAGTGTGAATATGTAATTAAAATGAAAATGATTTTAGTACATTTTCTTAAATATGAGAATGAAATCTCCAAGCATATACTTTTGTCTTTCATATTCTATAATTTCTTTTTTAATAATATCACAGTATAGATTTACTGTATTTTTTCCATTACCATTTATCCCCCTAATACCCTCTTCCACCTCCCCACCCCTGACTCGTGCAGTCACTGCATTGTTGTCTGTGTCCTTGAGTTCTTTTTATCCATCCCCCAACTGCCCTGCCTTATAGCTCTCAGCCTACTTTCTGTATGTCTCTATGTTGCTTGTTAGTTCAGTTTGTTCATTAGATTCCACATATGAGTGAAATCATATGGTATTTGTCTTCTCTGACTTGCTTATTTCACTTAGCATAATGTTCTCCGGGTCCATTCATGCTGTCTCAAAGGGCAAAATTTTCTTTTCTTTTTTTAGGGCCGCGTAGTATTCCACTGTGTAAATGTCCCATAGTTGTTTTATCCACTCATCTACTGATGGACTCTTGGGCTGCTTCCATATCTTGGCAATTGTAAATAATGCTGTGATGAACATAGGGGTGCTTATATTCTTTTGAATTAGTGTTTTGGGTTTCTTTGGATAAACTTCCAGAAGTGGAATTGCTGGATCAAAAGGCAAATCCATTTTTAACTTTTTGATGTATCTCCATACTGCTTGCCACAGTGGCTTCACCAGTCTGCATTCCTACCGGCAGTGCAAAAGGGTTCCCCTTTCTCCACATCCTTGCCAGAACTTGTTTTCTGATTTATTGATGATAGCCATCCTGGCAGGTTTAAGGTGGTATCTCATTGTGGTTTCTATTTGCATTTCTCTGATGATTAGTGACACTGAGAATCTTTTCATATGTCTATTGGCCATTAGTGTGTCCTCTTTGAAGAAATGTCTATTCAGGTCCTTTGCCCATTTACCAATTGGATTGTTCGTTTTTTTGGTGTGAGTTTTGTAAGTTCTTTATACATTTTGGATATTAACTCTTATCAGATGTATTGGTGAATATGTTCTCCAGTTGAGTGGGTTGTCTTTTTATTTTTTGATGATCCCTTTGCTGTGCAAAAACATTTTAATTTGGTGTAGTCCCATTTGTTTATTCCCTTGCCTGAGGATCACGAAGAATGTCTGAGCAATGTCTGAGATTTTACTGCTATTTGGGATTTGTTCTTGTATGTAGAGTGAGAATGTGGTCTAGGTTCATTTTTCTGCATGTTTCTGTCCAATTTCCCCAACACCATTTATTTAATAAATGACCTTTAGCCCATTGTATACTTCCTCTGTCAAATATTAATTGACTATAAAGGTATAGGTTTATTTCTGGGCTCTTTATTGTGTTCCATTGATCTGTATATCTTTTTTTATGCCAGGACCATGTTGTTTTGATTACTATGGACTTATATAGTATAGTTTGATACTAGGTAGTGTGATGCCTCCAACTTTGTTCTTCTTCCTCAAGATCGCTGTTGGTATTTGGGGCCTTTTGTGGTTCCATATAAAATTATGAAATATTTGTTCTAGTTCTGTGAAATACATTATTGGTATCTTGATAGAAATTATGGTGAATCTCTAGATGGCTTTGGATGGTATGGGCATTTTAATGATGTTAATTCTTCCTATCCATGAACATGGTATATGCTTCCACTTGTTTTTTTCAATTTCTTTCTTCAGTGTGTTACAATTTTCTGAGTACAGGTCTTTTATTCAATACACATTGGGTTAAAATGATTCCTAGTTATTTTTTTTTTTATTTTTGAAGCAATTGTCAATTGGAATATTTTCTTAATTTCCCTTTCTGATAGTTCATTGTTGGCATATAAAAATGCAATTGATATCTGGAAATTAATTTTGTATTCTGCTACTTTATTGAATTCATCAGATCTGGTAGTTTCTTGATGGAATCTTTAGGGTTCTCTGTGTACAGTATCATGTCATCTTCAAATAATGACAATTTTACTTTTTCCTTTCCAGTTGGATGCTTTTTACTTCTTTTTCTTGTCTGATTGCTGTGGCTAGGATGTCCAGTACTATGTCAAATAAGAGAGGTGAAAGCAGACATCCTTGTCTTGTTCCTGATCTTAAGGAATACTTGTAGTTCTTGCACGTTGAGTATGATGTTGGCAGGGGGTTTGTAATATATGACCTTTATTATGTTTGGGTATGTTCCCTCTAATCCCACTTTGCTGAGATTTTTTGTCATAAATTGGTGCTGAATTTTGTCAAATAATTTTTCTCCATCTATTGATATGTTCATGTGTCTTTCATCCTTTATTTTGTTTCTGTGGTGAATCACATTTATTCATTTGTGAATGTTATATCTACCTTGCATTCCAACAAATTCTACTTGATCATGATATATGATCTTTTTGATGCTATAATGGGTTTGCTAATTTTTTTGTTGAAGATTTTAGTGCCTGTGTTCATCAGAGATATTGGCCTGTAATTTTCTTTCTTTGTAGTGTCCTTATCTGGTTTTGGAATTAGGATAATGCTGGCTTTGTAAAATGAGTGTCGAGCTTTCCTTCCTCTTAATTTTATGAAAGAGTATGAGAAAGGGAGGTGTTAATTCTTCTCATAATGTTGGGTCAAATTTACTTGTGAAGCCATCCAGTCCAGAACTTTTGTTTTTTGGGAGTTTTTTGATTATTTCTTCAATTTCACTAGGTGTAATCTGCCTATTCAGATTCTCTGATTCTTCCTGATTTAGTTTTGAAGAGTGTGTGTTTCTAGGTATTTATCCACTTTGTCCAGGTTGTCTGGTTTGTTGGTGTATAGTTGTTCATGATAATTTCTTACAGTCCTTTATATTTCTTTAGTGTCAGTTGTTATTTTTCCTTTTTCATTTCTGATTTTATTTATTTGGGTCCTCTCCTTTTTTCTTGATGAGTCTGATTAAGGGTTTGTCAATCTTGCTTATGTTTTCAAAGAACCAGCACCTTGGATTCATTGATCTTTGTATTTGTTTTTTAGACTCCATTTCATTTATTTTCATTCTAATATTTATTATCTATTTTCTTCTGTTCTTTTTGGGCTTTGTTGTTCTTTTTCAGGTTCCTTTAAGTGTGAAGTTAGATTGTTTATTTGAGTTTTTTTCTTGTTTTTTTTTTTTTAAATATACCTATAATGCTTTGAATTTCCCTGTTAAGATTGATTTCCCTGTGTCCCACAGATTTTGAATTGTTGGGTTCTCATTTTCATTTTGTTTCAAGGTATCTTTTGATTTCTTCCTTGAACTCATTGTTGACCCATTTGTTATTTAGTAACGTGTTATTTAGCTTCCATGACTTTGTGTGTTTTTCATTGTTCTTCTTGTGGTTTTTTCTAATTTCATACAATTGTGGTCAGAGATGGTGCTTGCTATAATTCCAGCCTTGTTAAATTTATTGATAATTTTGTGTCCTAACGTGGTCTATCCTAGAAGACGTCCCATATGCATTTGAAAATTACGTATATTCTACTGCTTTGGGGTGAAATTCTCTGAAAATATCAATTAAATCCATTTGATATAGTGTTTTCTTTAAGGCTGGCTCCTTGTTGATTTTCTGTCTGAAAGACCTATCCATTGAAGTCAGTGGGGTGTTAAAATCCCCAACTATGACTCTGTATCTCTGTATCTCTTTCCCTTTATGTCCACCAAGATTTGCTTTACATATTTAGGTGCTCCTATGTTGGGTGCATAAATGTTTACTAGGGTTATATTCTCTTGTTGGATTGTTCCCTTTATCATTAAGTAGTGTCCTTCTTTGTCTCTTACTCTAGCCTTGGTTTTAAAGTCTCTTTTGTCAGATATAAGTATTGCTATCCCAGCTTTGTTTTCCCTTTCCATTTGCATGAAATATCTTTTCCATCCCTTTACTTTTAGCTTATGTGTATCCTTCAGTCTGAGATGGGTCTCTGGATGCAGCATATACATGGGTTTTTTGGTCAGAGCATTCAGCTACCTTTTGTCTTTTGGTCAGAGCATTTAAGCCATTTACATTTAAGGTGATTATTGATAGATACGTAGTGCCATTTTATTGTTAGACTATTTGTTTTTTTTTTCCTCAAAGCAAGCCCTTTGTTTATTGCAGTACTGGTTTGTTGTTAACAAACTCCTTTAGCTATTTCTTGTCTGGGAAACTCCTTATTTCTCCTGTGATTTTAAATGATAGCTTTGCTGGATAAAGTAGCCTTGGTTGTAGGCCCTTGCTTTTCATCACTTCGAATATTGCACACCTCCCTTCTTGCCTGAAATATTCCTGTTCAGTACTCAGATGCCAGTCTAATTAGTGCTCCCCTTGTAGGTAACTACCTGCTTTTCTCTTGCAGCTTTTAGGATTATCTCCTTGTTTTTAAGACTTATCATTTTAATTATTATGTGTCTTGGTATATGCCTCTTTGGGTCCAACTTGTTTGGGACTCTTAACTTCTTGGGCTGTGAGTCTTTTTCCTTCACCAGATTAGGGAAGTTTTCAGTAAATATTTCTTCAAATAGTTTCTTGATCCCTTGCTTTCTCTCTTCTCTTTCTGGCATTCCCATGATGTGGGTGTGGTTACACTTTATGTTACCCAAAATGTCTTAAGCTCTACTCATTTTTTTAAAATGTTTTTTCTTTTTGTGTCTCTGCCAGGGTGTTTCTTTCTACCTTGTCTTCCACGTCACTGATTCGATCTTCTGCTTTATGTAACCTACTTTTTATTCCTTCTAGTGTATTATTTATTTCAGGTATTGACACTCTTTATTTCTGAATGGTTCTTTTTTATGATTTCTATTTTGTTTTCATGCTGTTGAGTATACTTGTAATCATTACTTTGAACTCTATATCTGATAAATTGCTTGCCTTCATTTCATTTAGTTCTTCCTCTGGATAACTCTCTTGTTCTTTTACTTGGGGCCTGTTTCTTTGTCTTCCCATTTTGGCTGCCTCTTTGTATTTGTTTTTATGTATTAGGTAGATCTGAAAAGACCCTGGTGCAGTCTTATGTCAGGCGCTGCCTGTGACTGGCCCTGGGCAACCTGTTTGGAACTGTCAGCAATCTACCCTGTGTGGCTCATTCTGCATGCCCTGGGTGTTGCAGAAAGAACCAGGCAGCACACCAAAGCCAGCTTTTTACCAGCACTGGGACAGAGGAGAGTCAGCTGAAGTTTCAGAGCTCCCAGAAATTCACCATCTCCTGCAGGTTGTCTGTTAGGCTTGAATAGTAAAGTGTCTCCAGCTGTGCTTCTCAACAGCAGGGCTTAAGCTCCACAGGGTGGGTTAAGAGGGAGTCCTGCATTGGGGCTGTTTCTTCCCCCTAGGGCAATACTGCATGTAGGGGAGCACTCTGCCTGAAGAAAATGGCTTCTGCAGTATTGGTGGATGACTAAGCACAGGGATCCTAGCAGCTGACCCTTCAGCTCTCTCTTCAGAGCCACCTGCTCCAGTTTTTCCTTATGTGTCTCTCGTCCCTCTACTGGAGCCCAAGGTACATGGCTCCAAAGCAGACAAAACTGTGTATTGGTCCCTTAAGACGCTGCCTACATCTCTCTCTCTCTCTCTACCCCTGTGGACGGAAACCTTGCTGCTTTTCACAGCTGGATTTTATTTGGGTTCCTTTTTCAGTTCTGTTGCTCTAGGATGGGGAGCCCAGCAGTGGTTTAGACTCCACACTTCTCAGGTGTAACTCCCTGGCTGCTGGAATATCCTTTCAGAACTTCACATGCCACCTGTGGGAGCCCCACTAGCCCTCTAGTGCCCCTGTACTTCCTACCAGTCTTGATGAGGTGATATGATTTCTTCCATGCGTCCTTGGTTATAAGGCTTCTCTCCAGCTAGTCTTCAGTTGATTATTCAGGGTGATTTTTTAAATAATTTAGTTGTAATTCCAGTTTGGTCCTCGGAGGAGGTTATTGTAGCTTCCACATACTCTGCTGCCTTTTTGGATCTCTGTCCTTACGAGTTCTTGAAATGAGACTTATAGATTGATTCAATTTTTGCTCAGTAAGTGTCCTTTCCAAGATTTCTTAACAGTAAACAGGTCAGTCTTAATTAAGATTTGAATGATACTCTTAGGTTAGTCTTTCTAACAGAGTTAATTGTATGTTCTGTGTTCAATTTACATTCAGTCTTACATTTTTACACAAATTATTAGTATTGGCAAGAACTCACTGTTGGTGGTAAAGCATAGATTAGCTAACATTATTTTAAATTATTATTTATAAGTATTCTCTTATAAAAATATTCTGAGTTCCAATTCAAGATTCTGATATATGGACACAGATTTTTCTGCCTCCTGTTTTTTTCTCTTTTCCCCTTTCTCCTTCCCACTTTTCTTGTTTCTTCTTTTCTTTCACAGTGCCTACCAGGTGCCAGGACTCTTGAGCCCCTGAACTTTGGCTTAATGGCCATCTGACGTCAATATGTCTGACAGACCCTAACCCGAGGCTGATCTGTGTATTCCTCTTACTGTTATCTATAGCTCTCTGATGTGGATTGATAAGTCTTGCATGTATATGTGTGTACCCGTGCACATATCATTCTCAATGAAAGCCATTTCAGAGAAGGGCTCAGGGCATTCTCCACTACAGGGAATCACCACCCCCTTTTCTTGACAGGCAATTGATATCTGGAATGACTTGTTATTTCATCTGTGGCAAACTGGGGGACTTAGTGGAGTGGGGTCCCCCACATCTGGCATAGGCTAGATACTTGGTGAGTTTTAGATGCTTACACTGTAGTTGATATAGCAGATCATCAAACCAGAATTGTAGTACAGAATCCTGGCTTTCTATTCATTTGTTCATTCATGTAATCAAATGTTTTAAAGCTCTTAATAGTGACACTGTAGTAGAGAAGATGTCCTGGCAGAACTTAACATCTTAAAGAATGGGTAGGAGTTGACAGGAAGAGGGAAAAGCATTCCAAGCACAGAGAAGAGAAGGAGCAGAACTATGGCCACATGAAAGTATGTGTTTAGTATGGGGAGCTGTTTCTGGTATGATATTGGTAGTTAGCCTTTTTCTGAGTCTTAATTTCTGTCTCTGTAAAATGAGGCCAATAACAGTGTCTATGGTTGGCAGAGTTATGTCGATTAGAAATGGAAAGTACCCAGCACATTTTGTGTACATAGAAGGAGCATAGTTAATGTGAGTTATCATTTCCTCTTGATAGAGTGTAATAGGAACATATGGGGAAGAGGATGTTACAGCTTTGCTAGAGCCATGGCCAGGCAGTGCCTGAGGTCGTTTTTAAAAAATAAGGTCTTTTTCTGAATCAGGGCCTATTATAGAAAGAAAAAGTGATGTATTTCATTTACTTTGGGTGTAGTATCAGGAAACAAATTTGCTTTTATGATTGTAGTGTAGCTTATAGAGCATTTTCCACATTCTCAGCATCCTGCTTTGATCTGAAGAGTTGAAAGTGCAAACTGTACACTGATATCACAGGTCCAGTTGACATAATAGCCAGTTATTTGTGTAGTTCATAATTTGATATATTCATTTTTGTCAGTCAAGCACAGTACCCTGTAGAAATGAATTGATTACTTATAAACAGAACTAAAAATACTGTTAACAGTTGAAATTTATTTTATGTAGGATCATTGTATAAAATGTGTTATTATTTTTCTCTGGATGGAGATCTCTGTGTAATTACATGGCAGTGTCCTTGTGGATACTAATACTGTTCAGTATATTTCTAGAAGATGTATAGAAGATATTAGGTAATGGATATTACTTATTGTTTTAAGACTGACTTAAAAATGGGTATTAGGTAATGTAATGCCCTTGTTTGGGGAGTGATTGGGCATGCTGATGATTTATTTTAGGAGAGTGCTGGTTTAGCTCTCTTTTATCCCTCTATTATTTAAAATGGGAATGAACTATGGTAGCTTATTTCCAGAAACTTCTTGTAGCCAATTATGTCTACATATGATGACATTTTGTAAAAGAAGTATCAGGGAGTGATGAACATCTGTTGGTTTTCTGTAATTTGCCAGGCACTTTGAATTTTGTATCTTGTTTACTTAATCTCTTATTGCAGTCTTTTGCAGTTACCCTCCAATTTGCCAGTTAAGAAACAGGCTTTGAAAGATTTTGTTGCTTGCCTAATATTCCACAGTTAGTGAAATGGTAGAACTGGAATTTGTACCTAGGCCCCTCTGACTTGATCCTCAAAATATGATTGTGCTTTTTATTTTCCCCCCAAATTGCTCTCATTTCTACATTTTGTAGTCTTTCGAAGGTTTGTTTCTTTAACTTCCCACTAGCACTGCCACTAATCCCGTCCCAGATCCTGATCGCCTCAGATTTGGCAAGGGATAGGCCTCATAATTGGTCTCCAATGTTCTTTTTTTTGAATGATCTTCTTGCCAAACGCTGTCAAATTAGGTTGTTTTTTTTTTAAATTAATTTTTTAATGTGGTTGACCTTCCATGCTTCTCTTTAGTCCATCCTTTCACTTGGCCTTTCTAAACTAGCCCTTTCCCTGGCACACTGCCAGCCCATTCTTAGTGTGAGTTTCCACGTACACTGAACAGATTTCTTCCTGAAAATTGCTCACAATTCCAACATTTCACATCCTACCTGTCTTCCAGGAATTCAGTGCTGATCTTGCCTTTTCCTTGAAGCCTTCCCGTTACGTCTTCCTTCCACTGACATCTGGATTCCAACTTCCAACTGTCTATTTTGCTAGTACTTTACTTTGACATTTCATAATATTCCTACACAGATGTCTTAATTTTTGTTTCTTCTGTACCTGGTGATTATTTACATTTTCATAACCTTTGTGTGCAAGGGTCTTAGCTAACAATTAGTTGAATTAAACAGAAGGGAGAGCTCCCTAAAGTACAGCCTAGGAGTCAAGATTACTGTACTTGCAATTTTTGGTTCCATGAAATAGAACAACTGTGGGATAATGACTTAAATGTTGAATAGTTGAAATATGGTAGTTATGCTCTCATTTTCATACAGGTGTCTTTTCTTTTTCTTGTATCCTGTGCTTAAGTCTTTAGTTATAATTTAAACTTTATTCCAATTCAAAAGGAATAGTTATTGTGTACTTAGACGTTCATACTAAGTTACTGTATAAATATATAAATATATACATGTAATATTCTCATCCCTTCACTTTTTAAGTTTTATATGCATATGATTCCCAAGGATGTAAATTCACAATGGAAAGCTAACAGCTTTTATCTTGTTTATCTTTTCATATGCTAGATCATCTTTTTTTTACCTATATTTATTTATTTTGAGAGAGTGGGGAAAGAAAGGAGAAAGAGAGGAAGAGAAACATTGATACGTGAGAGAAACATCTATCAGCTGCCTCTCACATGCCACCAACTGGGGACCTGGTCCACAACTTAGGTATGTGCCCTGCCTGGGAATTGAACCAGGAGCCTTTTGGTCCGCAGGCGGCACTCAGTCCACTGCGCCGCACCAACCAGGGCTGGATCATTTTTGTATGAAATAAATTTTGACTTGTTTTTCTTCACTTCTTTTATGTACTCAAATTTTTAAAGCATCTGGTGGCGTAAATTTTCTAATGACATACTTTTATAACCTAAATTTCAGAAACTTTATTTATTAGGGTATGTTTATCTTCATTTTAAGATAAAGTAGAGATAAGGAGAGAAAATGTGAAGCAGGAGCAGATTTCCTTAGAGGGTCATATAAGTTGCTCTTGAACTTAATTGTTTGGATAATCAGAAATAAGTAGCTTTTCAAAGTCATCAACAAGTGCTTGCTTATTTTTATAGTTCTAATAAATATAACTGTAGAGAATTTAGTTAATGTGATAGGTCCTCTGCTTTTGAACAGGCTAGTTTCCAAAATAATATTCATAAAACCCTTTATTCTTGAGTTTAAGCAGTTAGCATATATATTTACCTGAAACTTTTTAATGGGAGGACTGCATTATTGAGAACACTGGATTTCACTCTTCATGGGGTCTTTTTTCAGTTTTCTTAAATTTGTCCAAACTTTCCATATTGACTTATTTCTTTTCAATGTTTATTTTTGAAACACAGCTTCAAAGGTACATGCTGACCGTAAGGCCATGGTAGCCCCTGAAGCTCGCACCGTTTGTGGTGACAGGCAGAGTTACATCGCGTTTGCTTTGATGTAAAAAGCTTTGTTCATTACCATGAAAGTTTGCATTTTAGGTGAAATGGAGACTTATTAAATGATGGTTTCATGAGATTTTTAGAAAAATTCACTCATTCAGCAAACATTTACTGAATGCTTATTAAGGGCCGGGCATTGAGAACATTGTCCGTATATCTTGTCCTCATGGAGCTTAAATTCTACTGGGAGAAGATGGACATGTGCTATGGGAAAAATGAAGCAGGGAAGGCAGCATTCAGAGGGTGGGATGTTGCAATTTCAAATAGAGTGGTCAGAAACACCTCCCTGGAAACGTGTAAGGCACTCTTCTACCATTGCTGGATTAAGACCTTTAGAGGTTTTAAGCATTGAGGATTGCAGTGTTCCCTCCAGCCACCCATATGTAATTTGAAACAAAAAGAATACAGTATTTTAAAACAGAGTCTTCAAGTTATTTTTTCCCATGATGACTATCTTATTGCTTTTGTTGAAATACATTATTTCAAAAACATTGTTTCTTAAGGTACTCCAGCTTTTCTGGTGCCCTAAGCATGTGTGTGATTTGCCAGTTGGTTAAGCCATGAGAGTTAGGCCAGGTAGGTGGAATGCAGAGAGGATTCAACCCTCCTGTGAGTCTAAGCTTGTAAGTTAATTGGCACTTCAGTAGAAGTTCAGTGGGAACAGGGATGCCTGCATCTTAAGAAAGCCCCAATTTTTTTTTTTTCAGTAAAAGTAAAGTCTACAAATAAACTTATAAGATAAGATCAACATACCAATTTCATTATGGTTTAAACTGTAAGTCTTTAGGGCAGTGCTTCTCAAGCTGTGTTTGCTGAAGGGCTGATGTGATGTAAAACATATGAGGTCTGTCCAAAATGTATCCCACTATGTATTAAAAAAGAGACATTAATTGAAGAAGAGACAGGAAACATTGTACATAGCACAATGATGCCTCAGTCCCCTTCAAAGTAGGCATCTTTGGACCTCACGCAGTTCTCCCAGTTGACTTCAGCTGCCCTGTTGTATTTTCCTGAATCTTGTCGATGGTCTGAAACTCTTCCCTTTCAAAGGTGATTTTAGTTTTGGGAAAAGCCAGAAGCCACAGGGTGCCAAATCTGGGCTATAGAGGGACTGAATCACCTGGATGATTTGATGTTTCACCAAAAAACTCTGCATAAGATGTGATGCATGAGTGGGTGCATTGTTATGATGAAATTGCTGGTCATCCAGGTGTCCATAGCTGCGGCCTTCTGAATCATCTGAATAGTTTTCATGGAGGAATGTTCAAGCTTTACACAAAACTTGATGTGGAGTTGTTGTTCTACTCACTCAGTCATTTTGAATGTGACAACCACACAGTGTACACATGCTCATTCAACGGCATCTACTGCCCCCACTGACTAGTACAGTGAAGTCATCATTGTTCACTTATGTGCATTCCAGTCTACTCTCCTTGGCTGCCAGGTTACACTGATGTCATGGGAACTGTTCTCCTTCTATAAATAGCACCTGGACTTTTCCTGGACAGACCTTGTACTAAAGAAAAATTACAAAGTTAAGTGAACCCCCCCGTTGTTTTTTGGCCCTTTTCTCTCCCTACCTTTTTTGTTGCCTTCTCTTTCTCTAGGTTGGATTGTTTTTCTCTTTTTACTTTTTAATCATAAAGCCTCTTCTATATATATTTTTCTTGTCTTTTTCTCTTTATGTGGCTGTAAGAATACAGTGTTGTGTGATATTTGAATATGGATATGTTTTTAGTGAATGATATTTAATGAATGGAATATCTTTTATAAAATTGCAGTTTCTCTTTAACCCTTTCATATCTTTTGGGTTATATTTGATGAATGGGATCTCAGTTGGGATGTGAGGGTTCTTTGTTTAAATTGTACACTTAACCCTCAAAAGACGAAGGAAGGAAGGATGGGAGGGAGAAAGGAGGGAAGGAAGATTAAGAGAAAGAATTGGTAAATAGGTGTTTGGTGGGCACAGAGACTACACAAAGAAATGTGTAGTAAGGTGAATCTCCTTGAGAGCAGGTAACATAATGTAGCTCTTCCTTAAGTAAATCATGATTAGAAACATCTACAGTAAAATTTTAATGAACTGAATTTCTAAATTTCTACATATTTTTCAAGCCAGGAATGTTTTCCCATGGGGCGAAATGTTTATCTCTATTAAGCTGGTAGCAGACCATCAATCTCTGGGCATTTTTTTTCTACCCACATGGCTGTTGTTGTTTTTGGTTTGTTTTCCTTTTTCTTTTTTCCTTCTTTAAGATTGCTTGTTGGCTGTTAGAATAGAGGTGACAGACGGTCCTGATACATTGTTGGGCAGAGAATCTACTCGTTTTTATTTGGCATAATAAATGGTTGAAAACAGTGGTATTTTGTTATAATTCTAATATAGCCAACACAGTGATAATTCTTAACAGTGCGTTAATATTAAGCTCTAGAAAAAAGTGTCTTAGTATACTTGGCACTGTAAATGTCCCAGGAATATATGAAGAAAATCTTAACCATTAGGGTTGCATGAGAGAGAAATCACATACTGTGATTTTTCTGAGAGCACATAAACAATGTGGCTCAGATTTTCAGGGATAATCTGTCTTGATGCAGTTTTCCATCTTGTTGGTCTGTTCCCTTTCCACCCCTCATTTTGGCGGAATAAATGATTCAGTGGCAATCACTATAGAGACTGCCTCCAAATAATTCCCACCTCAGTTTGTTTTCTAAATTAAAACGTCATATTTCCTATTACATCCTTTGAGTGCTCACGATTAGAATAATTCTTCCATCTGCATACTTTTTCGTATTTGCTGGTTTTTGTCAAAGGAAGCAACAACAGGAATTTTCTTCCTTCGATACCTAATTTTGAAAGGTACACTAATTTGAAAATATTGATGGGGGAAATGGTTTAATATTGCAGAAACACTTAGGAAGGACCTGCTAAATGCTCTCTCCTGTGGTTTGGTTCAGCATTGTTTTGTTTTTCTTGTATCTTTTGATCTGTCTGGACTGTTTTTCTTACCTGCTGACATTTCCATAAAGCAGAACTTTATAAATCAAAGAGTAGGTAAAATTCTATTATGTGCTCTATCTCTACTCCTTACCCAAATCTTCTGAGACTGAACTTTTTTTTTTTTGAAAGGAAGGTGCTAAAAAACTGGCTTCTAATGAATCTTATTTTCTTCTTACTATTTTCTATTAAGAGTTTTTAGGTTGACTTAATTTCCAACACACTAGTAATACATGTTTTAATAGCTATTGAACCATTATGTTTAATAACATGAATGTATTATTGGTTTTTAATGACTGTTTTTAGAGATAATACTCTTAATTTCTAACTCTCTCTTCCAAAAAATGAGGAAGGAGGTATTTTACTGTCCAGCAATGTACTATCAGTGTACTTGAGCCTATCTATCTAGCTTCCAGCCTGTCTACTAACACCAGTTTAGCCAACCAGACTTATAGTTAAAGGATTAGAAATGGTATACTGGGTGACTCCTTTTCTCCCTTTCCCTGCCTCCCATTAACTAGCTGTGTTCTGTGATAGAAACTGCAGATTCATTTGGCTTTTCTTCATTTACCAAAGAGAGAAAAACATTATTTTTAGGCTTCAAGAACTATGAAGCCCCTGAGGTCCTACCCTATTTGCAGATTAACAAGTTAGCTTGCCATGTTCTGAGAGATGTTGCTTGTGGCACATCAGGTTGCATGAGCTTCAAGTTTGCCTGGTTCCCTTGCCTCTCAAACTCCTTAGGGGCCATGTGAAGATGTGCTTCCTCTGGTGCCATCCACAGAGTAGAGTAGGTTTGTGTCAGAGCTAAGAAACCCCCAGACTTACAAGAGGTCTACTAGCAAATCTGCCCAACCTTCACCCAGAGGGAGAAATTATCTCTATTAACCTGGTCAGGAACAAATCTGTTATCTGCCCCCAAGGGAGATACTGTCTCTATCATCTGAAAGAATAATTGATAGAAGGTGTGCAGAAACACGAGACCCATGGATAACTGTCTCCCCTGGTAGGTAGCAGCAGCAAACTTTCCATCTATCTTTGTTTTGGTTGGCTTCTCCCAGATCAGAAGGTAGAAAAACTACTTTAGATTAAATGCCACCATGAATTCCAGAGACACTCAGGCTCCTTCATGTGAAAACTATGAGTTTTGTTTGTTAAGGCCCTAAACCAGTGGGTAGTTACGTTTGCAGGGACCAGTCAGGTGCTCCAAAGTATGCTTCATGGGCAACCTGTGCTGCCACTGTCGCGGTACTCAGCTCTCTGCCCTGTCATATGTTTTGTTTTCCCTACTATACTATATACCTTTATGGAGACAGGGAATGCATATTATTCTTATTTGTGTCTTTAGATCTGTCAATGTTCTTAGTAGCTGATTGTTGAATGAGATGAGTGAATGAATAAATAAAAGAGTAGAACCTCTTTAATTCAAATCTGGTTGGTCTTTTATCTGTTTATTCAGATTCCTTATCCTACTTTGAGACTTAGCCATTTGATAGAAAAATGTACTTAAAACATAAGGAATCAGAAAATATTTGTTGGCGGAATGGGTTAAGCTTAGATATAGGACTCTTGTATTGGATTTGAAAAGCTGCGTTAGATACAGAGTAAATATCTTGTGAGAAATTGTTCCTAACCCTGAATTAAGCCATCTGTCCTGCAAATGTGTGAGGACAGGCAGGTTCACATGGGATTTGGGCAGACAAAAAAATATATGCAGAGCTGTCGGGATATCTGACGTGCCTTTATTCTGGGGTGGGGTGGGGTGACCCACGTGTGCCGTAAACTGCTAGTCACACTGCGGAAAGTCCCAACTCCCTCATATACTAAGTGCACACAAAGCCAGCATGGTGCCAATACTGACCTTCTAGTTATGTAACAGA
Organism: Pteronotus mesoamericanus; assembly: GCF_021234165.1. Classification (NCBI taxonomy): domain Eukaryota; kingdom Metazoa; phylum Chordata; class Mammalia; order Chiroptera; family Mormoopidae; genus Pteronotus; species Pteronotus mesoamericanus. The sequence continues at coordinate 13,130,406 of NW_026555313.1, forward strand.
ACTTCATTCTACGCATGCAGGACCTTCCTCAAGGCCACATGGATACTGCCAAGCCACACTCGCCCAGATGTCCGGGTGAGGGAGCCTGACTGACTCCATTTTCCCTACGCTGTCCATCCTTTTCTTTTTATATTGATTGCTGTGATTTCTGGCAGCCTGTTTTCTTGATGTGGTTTTCTGTGTTCTCTAGAAAAAGAAATATTTATGTGAATTTTTGACTACCCTTATAAAGTTGGTTGAGAAATTTTTTAGAAAAACTATTTTATAGTGAGTTCACTTATAAAGATCAATTTGACCCTAGTTCTTTGTCATCAGTGGTTTGTTTTATGTCTAAATGTATATATAGTTATGAGTAGAGTTATGACAAAGTACATGTATATAAATCACTGTTGCCAGAAGACTGCAAAACTCTTGCCTACAGCTGTGTGCTTCAGCTGAAGAGTTAACCTTGGCAGAGGCAGAGGCAGAGGCAAATGGAAATAGGCTGCTTCTTAGTGCCAGCACAAATGCTCCTTCCCATGTGCAGTGCCTCTTGAGTTCTCTTGTCCCCACATTTAAGAAGCTTGGAGAAACTACTATATGGTACTTGTGTTATTTACAAATTTTGAGACGTGTGTAAGCATGATAATCAAAATTGCCTAATTAATTTAAACCAGAAATGAGAGAACTGTTGTCGGGCTAATGTGTTCTTGCTAAAATATATTTAGTAGTATAAGGAGAAAAATGATTCACAAGCTTTTTCAAATTCAGACCTACAGCTCATTTATACTTAATTATGTTCTCCTTAATATAATTAATTTGAATGGCTGTATGTAGTTTTACAGGAATTCCTCAAACCAGAAGTTGAGGGAAAAAGTAGTTTCATCACAGTTGGGGAGCATTTTTCAATAGCGTCTGTGAGTTGAGTTGTGCACATTGTGTGAGATGTAAAGCCTTAGCAGATGCTAAGAAATGATTATTGTTTTTTAAATCTTTCTTTATTTTTAGAGAGAGGGGAAGGGAGGGGAAAAAGGGAAAGAGAAACAAGAGAAACGTCAACGTGCCAGAGAAACATAAGTCAGCTGCCTCCTGCACACCCCTAACTGGGGACCTGGCCTGCAACCCAGGCTTGTGCCCTGAATGGAAATCAAACTATAACCTTTCAGTTTGCAAGATGACGCCTAATCCACTGAGCCACACCAGTCAGGGCAAGAAATGATTATTTAATGAAGCTATTTATGTCTCTGGTTTTCTTAACTTGAAATGTCCTGCTCGACTACTTAGGACACCAGCTTCTTATTCTATTGAGATCTCTATAAAAACACCTACGTCAGCTTGAGGGACTCGTTTATTCCTGTTTTCACTGAAATAATTCATAGTGTCAAGACCTAAAAGTCATTGGGGAGAGAATAAAAATATTGAACCTTTAGGTGGAGTGGGTTAGCCTCAACATTTGGAACCATGTCAGTTTACCTTAAATATCCTCTGCCACATTCCCCCTGGTAGTTAATCTAGTGTTTTGTTTTGTTTTACTCAATACAGATAGGTTACTATACCAAATATGAAACAATAGTGAAATTACATAGTTGTGGAGAAAGGATATTCATAGGGAAACATTAAGTGAAATAACAAGATAGAAATACCAGAAAGATAATGTACATTATTTATCTGTAATCATAAAATGTTTTGAATTTGTGCTGGAACTTTAGGCCAGAATCCTGGAGCTCTCTGTAGAGTAGGTGAGACTTGATTAGTATTGTGTTGGATTTGGTAAGTGGAGAAACGGGGACAGGTTATGAGCAGAGGTGGGGATAGTAGTTTTGGTCAATCAGTTTTAGAAGAGTAGAAGAGCTCTGCAGAAAATGATGAGGAGTAATGAAGCCAGTGAGGGATGATTTTTATTTATATGTCTTTGTATTATATAAATTCACTACAGTGTCCACTATTGCAGTTTAAATATAAATCTGATCATAGTATCAAGTAAAGTTGGTGCTGATCCTTCTTAAAATATGACTCCTGAAAGTGAAATCCTCCCTTTCACAATTCTTTGAATCTTAATTAATATATATTATAATTAGCATTAATAGTTGTATTTATCAGCAAGAGGAATTATTTAGGTACTGAACTTTGGATCTTGGAGGCCTGATAAAAAGATATGTTGAAAATTAGTACATCAGTTCAGTTTTTCTCTTTCTTAGTGGAAGACTTTTCAGCATGACTCCCTTCCCATCCCCTCTTTTTTGAAAACAGCTTTGTTGAGATTTATTTTATATATCATACAACATATCAGTTCTTTTAAAATCATTTTTTAATTTTTCAATTACAGATGACATACAGTATTACTAATTTCAGGTGTATATCCCAGTGGTTAGACATCATATAACTTACTAAGTGATCATCCTGGCAAATCTTGTACCCATCTGACACTACTACATAGTTATTAGAATATTATTGACTATATTCACAGTGCTCTACTTTACATCTTCCTGACCATTCTATAACTATCAATTTGCATCTTTTAATTCCTTCACCTTTTTTACCCATTGTCCCAAACCCCTCCTCCCATCTGGCAACTGTCAAAATGTTCTCTATGAGTCCGTTTCTGTTCTGCTTGTTTTGTTTTGTCAAGTCAGTTGTTGATAGATATGTATTGTCATTTTATTCATATTTTTAATCTTTTTTTTCCCTTCTTCTTAAAGAAGACACTTTAACATTAAATGTAATACTGGTTTGGTTGTGATGAACTCCTTTGGCTTTGTCTTGTCTGGGAAGCTCTTTTGTGTTTTTTGATTCTAAATGGTAGCTTTGCTGAGTAGAGTAATCTTGGTTGTAGGTCCTTGCTTTTCATCACTTTGAATATTTCTTGCCACTCCTTTCTGGTTTGCAAAGTTTCCATTGAGAAATCAGCTGACAGTCTTAGGGGAGCTCCTTTGTAGGTTACTGATGCTTTTCTCTTGTAGGAGCTGAGGTCCTCATTTAGCCAGTCAGTCTTCAAAGGGCTTATCTGAGGAGGCAGTTGAGCTCTACCACTGACCAGAGTCTGTGTGGATGGCAGCATCTTAGACTGCTGTGGTGTCCAGTTATTGGCAGATGATGATGCCAAAGACCATTCTCTGCCTTTGGTCAGAGTGACCACCTTGTCCCTGAAGTGGGAAGCTGCTTTGCTGCTGTACTTGTCTTGCAGGGGCCAGCAGGGGTCGTAGTCCTCTTGGAACTGACCGAACTTAGCATTCCCATCAAGCTTTCATGTTCTCAAGTCACCGCCCTTATATATGTCCATAGTGACAGAGTGCACAAAGCCGAGGTGCACTTCGAGCCCTGGGCATCCCAGGAAGATCCAGATATCATTGGTCAGACTCACCCATTGAGAGTTGGAACATGTCACACTCAAAACAGACTTTTTTTCATCCTGCACCCTGACTTCCTTAAGAACTTTCCTGGTTCTTAGGCTGGCCATGATGCGGGCTCCATCCTGCGGGTCATGGTTGGGTGGGGTCTGGTGGGGTCAGACTGTGTCCAGGCCTTGGTCCAGCTATGCTGCAAGCTTCACTGAGGATTCTCGCTGGCCACAACTTACCCATTTTTAAGTATACAATTCAGTAGTTTAGTACATTTGCAGAACTGTCCAACCAGCACCACAATTATAGAATGTTTTGTCACCTCCAGAAGGAAACCCCTAACCCTTTAGCAGATTTCCCCTGAGCTATGAATAACCATTTATCTATCTCTACAGGTTTGCTTATTTTGGATTATTTCACATAAATCGAATCATATGTTGTCTTTTGTGATTTGTTGGCTTCTTTTATTTAACATAATGTTTTTAAACTTCATATTCTTGTATCAGTACTCCATTCCTTTTTATGGCCAAACAATCCATTGTATGCATATGCCACATTTTGTTTATTCATCGGTTAGTAACATTTGAATTTTTCCATCTTTTGGTAATTATAAATGATGCTGCTGTGAACATTTTTGTACAAATTTATATATGGACATAACCGTTTATTTCTGTTGGATATATACCTAGGAGTATAATTACTGGGTCATGTGGTAACACTGTTTACCTTTTAGAGGCATTGCAAGTCTGTTTTCCAGAGTGGTTGTACCATTTTACATGTGCACTGGTGGTGTATGAGGATACCAATTCTTTTACCTCTTCACCAGCACCCCTTATCTGCCTTTTGGATTATAGTTATCCTACTGTGTGTGAAGTGGTATCTCACTGTGGATTTGATTTACATTGTCTTAATGATCCACGAGGTGCTTATACTCATGTTTATATAGTTCGGTTGAGTTCAGAGAGCATAAGCATTAAACTATGAATAATAGGGTGAGCTTAGGTATGTTATAGAAATGTTTTGGAGAGTGGTAGTATACTTGTGAGGGTAGTATTTCGGTTGAACCTTGAAGAAAGGAATTTAGCCAAGAATTGTGATTGTAAGGACTTTTTAGCAAGGGAACAGTAGAAACAAAGGCTTACAGATAGAAATGTATGCCATGTTAAAATGGACTGGGTGGAGTTGTGCAAGTATATGCAAGGGAGCCATAGCTAAATTTGGATAGATAGGTTGTGCTAGATTAAGAGGGCTAGTATATGAATTTGAACTTGTTAGTGTAAGTAATATTTCTTACACTATATTTACACTTAAATATTTTTTAGTGTGATTATATATAAAATCATTTTTGGTAGATCGGTCTGATCAAAATATAAATTAAGGATAGCAGATAAGCTTCCTATTATATGCTAACTGATTGGTTGGTGGTGGCAACTGGGACCTCTGTATTGAAAAGAATGATAAAGTCAGTTTGGCTCAAGGAGCCAGAGTGCAGTGGTTGAATAGTGAGGCCCACTTTAGTATGGTGTGGAAGAATTTCAACACGATCATTGCTTGTTTCCCATTTCTGAAGCCTAGGCTAAGGTGGTTGCAGTGAATATAAGAACATAGAAAAGAAGAGTTAATGGCATAATTATTTTCAGGTTGCATATTTTATCAGGTCAAAATTAAAAGTCCTCTTGATGCTTAAATGTCAACTGATTCTCTTTTGTTATGCTTTACAGAGAGAAACCATATAATTTCTTATTAAACACTTCCTTTAAACACTTAGCTTTCTTATGCTTCTTGGAAATGCCACTGCTGTAATCTTTTTTTGGTAAATATCAGTATATGTAGAGTGTGTAAGACATTATAAAGTAAACTGTTGCTGAATCACATTTAATGTGTAAAATTTTGTTAATAAAATTGAGTTAACATGACAGAAATCACATCAAAACCAAGTGTTTAATCATTTAAAGAGTGTAGACTTTTGATTTAAGTAGAATTACTCTTACTTCCAAATAGATTATTAAAATAGTCATTTGCTCTGTGTTGTAACAAAGGTTTTTGCCATGTTGGTAACAAATTTGGTAAAGTAAATATTTAAAAACTATTTTACTGAAATTCTACATTGAATTTATTGGTAATATGGGCAATCCTTTAAGTACTCTATAAAGATGATTTTTATATCGAGCTTGTAATTTCTTTAAAGAAGAAAAAATCATCTGTATGGCCAAAGCTAAATTAAAAAATCACAAAATTTGCATGAAGTACAGCTGTTCCTTTGGATATTTTAGTTTATGGAAATGAGAAGCCATGCTAAGACTCTATTATAAAAGATTCCTCTTCACAAATTGGCTGTTAGAGAATGTCATTGTTTTCTTCTTTGGGAAACAATCAGAAAAGCTAACTTCAAAGAAATCTTTTGTTTTAGTGTACTTAGCAGTGAATGATGTTAATGTCATTCCACCTGTGTTTGTCCTTCTTTTAGTACAAACTAAGCAGGTGTGACTTAGACTGAAAGTCAGTTACATAGTTGATTTAAATTTTTGTAAGGTTCACTTGCCAAATAGAAAATGGGAGACCTGAGTCTTAAAAGTTTTCTACTAATTTTACTACAGTAACAAGGTATAGGATATTGAACTATGGTCATACTCCAAAGATACTGCAGGTTTGGTTGCAGCCCACCACAATAAAGTGAGTCGGAATTTTTTTTTTGCTGGTGGAAGATCTTGCCTTCAATTTTTAAAAAACACAACATCTGTGAAATGCAAGAAAGTGAAGCACAATGAAATGAAGTATGTTTGTCCTCACACAGTGGTGCTGTAACCAATTTCTATATATTGTACAGGGGTTTCTAACACTTGCTGCCATGGGGCCTTTCACAGGCTGTGTATTTTAACATAAAAAATTAAAGGGTGTTGGAGTGGAGTAGGTATAGGATAGCTAAAGAATCACAGTCAATTGTGAGGCAAGGTATTTTTACATTAGTGTAAGATATTTCGTCATCAGAGGAGACTTTCCATAATTTAGAATTGTTAACATAAGAAACATTCAAACCTGTAGAGAGTTTTTGTGAGTTTATCTGAATGAAACTGACAGCAATTTCAGGGAAGCAACATCTCACCAGACAGATTGAGAAATGGTCAAAAGAGGAGTCATAAGGGGGTTATATGAAATCTACTGATGATAAATTGGGAAGGTGAGAAAAAGCACAGCAGGAAAACCTCTGCGATTGGATAAAAAGTAAAATGATAGGCACTTACTCTTACACAGGTGAGTACAGGATAGTTAACAGTCAATTGACACGATAACAATAAGGATGAGGGGATTTGTGGCCTCTCCCTGGTGTGTTGCCTGTGCTTTGAAGGGTCTGAAGAAAGGAAATTGGACTTTCCAAAGTTATATTTTGTAGGTGTACAAATAAAACAGACAGGCTCAGTTTAGGTAAAGACTGACCTTTGTTAGGGAAAAATACCAGCCTAGGACATGATTACCCTCCATGAACTACTTTTAGTTAGAAAGGTTTAATTTCTGACCATCCTGGGTGGTTACTTTAGGTCTCTGAGTTTGTAAGGCCCCCCTGAGCTTGTCAGGTTAAATGTGTGGGCCTTTTTCTTCCACAGAATAAAAGACTTTGAGAAATAGAAAAGTTACCCTGATTTAATTCCCTCTATAAGAAAATCTCTTAATCTTCAGTGGATATATGATAAAAGTCGGGGGTGGGGATGGTCCATGAACCACCTACCAAGTAATCCTATATATTTTATTTTATGCATCTGAAATATTAGTCTGAGAAGGGGACTATAAGCATTATCAGGCTGCCAAAAAGGCCCTTTACAAAAGAGGAAGAAAGTGAGACAAAAGATCTTTTTCCTTATGACACTTTAAAATGTAGTCTGGTACTGGAATAACAGACACAGAGATCAATGGAACAGAATAGAGAGCCCAGAAATAAACCCATGTCTCTATGGTCAATTAATATCAACAAAGGGGACAGAAGCTTAAAATGGAATAAAAATAGCCTCTTCAACAAATGGTGTTGGGAAAGCTGGACAGCTACATGCAAAAAATTGAAGTTCAACCACTAACTTATAGCATACGCAAAAATAAACTCAAAATGGATAAAAGACTTAAATATAAAGTTGCAACATCATAAAAGTCCTAGAGGAGAATATAAGTAGGAAACTCTCAGATATTCCAGGCAGCAATATTTTCACCAATATGTCCCCTAGAGTAAGGGACATAAAGGAAAGAATAAACAAATGGGACTTCATCAAAACAAGAAGCCTCTGCATGGCTAAAGAAAACATCAGCAAACTGAAAAGGGAAACAACTGTATGGGAAAACATATTTGCTAATGATGCCTTGGACAGGAGTTTGATCTCCAGAATATATAAAGAACTCACATGACTCCACTCCAGGAAGACAAACAATCCAATTAAAAAATGGAGAGGACCTGAACAGACACTTCTCCAAGAAGGACATACACAGGGTCCAGAGACATATGAAAGGATGCTCAGCATCACTAGCCATCAGAGAGATGCAAATTAAAACACCATTAGATACCACTTCACAGCTGTCAGAATGGCCATAATAAACAAGTCAATAAAAAACAAGTGCTGGCGAGATTGTGGAGAAAAGGGAACCATAGTACACTGTTGGTGAGAATGCAGACTGGTGCAGCCACTATGGAAAACAGTGTGGAATTTCCTCAAAAAGCTAAAAATGGAACTGCCGTTTGACCCAGCAGTTCCACTACTGAAATTATAACATAAGAATTCCAAAAAAACAATTCAAAAGAACCTATGCACCCCAATGTTCATAGCAGCACTATTAACAATAGCCAAGTGCTGGAAGCAACCTAAGTGCCCATCGGTAAATGAGTGGATCAAACACCTATGGTACATTTACACAATGGAATACTACTCAGCAGAAAGAAAGAAAGAAAGAAAGAAAAAAGAAAGAAAGAAAAAAAAAAAAAAAAAAAAAAAGAAAGAAAGAAAGAAAGAAAGAGCTACTGCCCTTTGCGACAGCATGGATGGAACTGGAGAGCATAATGCTAAGCGAAATAAGCCAGGGGGTGAAAGACAAATATCATATGATCTCACCTATAAGTGGAACCTAATCAACAGAACAAACAGGCAAGGAAAATATAACCAGCAACATTGAAAGAATAAAGAAACCGACAGTAATGAGAGGAAAGGAAAGAGAGGGGTAATGGGGAAAAGAAGAGGAAGGGTCAAATCAAGGAACATGTATAAAGGACCCATAGACAAAGCCAAAGTGGGGAAGGTTTGAGGGTGGGAGGTGGGAGTGGGTGGGGCAGGGGAAAGTGGTTGTGGGAAAATGGAAACAAATGTATTTGAACAATAAAAGAAAATGTAGGTAGGGAGACTTCAGCATCTTAAAACAACAGATGCTGAGATGAAAGAGATTAAGACACTGGTGAAAACGCAGTTTTTGAACCTGGCTCTGCATTATACGTATATATTGTGTACATATGTATTGATTTACGTGTGTATCATGAAAGGATTCCTCCCATCGAATTAACACATCCCTCATCTCACATTTATTGTGTGTGTGTGTGTGTGTGTGTGTGTGTTTAAGAACATTTAAGTTCTACTCTCTTAGAAAATTATAATTATACAGTACAATGCTATCAACTATAGTCAACTGTAGTCACCATGTTGTATGTTGGATCCTCAGACCTTATTCATTTGTAACTGGATGTTTGTACCCTTTTACCAACCTCTCCCTATTTTTCCCACCTCCCAACTCCTGGCAACCACTTTTCTACTCTTGTGACTAGTTTTTATGTGGAGGTCTTAGAAATACATTTGTGCAGGGTTTTCAAGTTTAATCTTAGATTAAAACTACTGAGTTGACTGACTTCTTTCTTTTGACATGCACTTAAGAGAGAAAACAAGTAGTAGTGTCCTAATACTCCTTCAGCATGTCAATATTTTGGGTTTCTGTCACCTATTTCTATTGCTGTCTTTACTTTCTCTCCTGTGGGATAAATTGAATAGAGGTGGCTCACCAAGCAATTTAAGTAGATCCTTGACTAAATTCACAGCTCTCATTAGCAGATAGCATGAACATCCAGTAGTGTTTTATATGATAACCAGTGATGCATGTTTTGCATCACTATTATGGTTCCATTTTGATATACTTATGAATGTTCTGAATAGATAGCTGATGAATATCATGACTTAGTGGAAACAATTTTGTTGTTCTGGTCTGCTAGCCAGATTGGATCGCTTGTGGAATCATCACAGTTGAAGAAAACCTGTGATACTTAAATTTGAAATGGTTCTGTATTTGTCGTATTCATATTAGATATACTTTTAAAACAGAATTGGTAGAAAATTACAATGTTTTCCAGATCTAAACTATAAATGTAGCCTAACATTTTTGCCATTGTAAGCAGTGGTGCCTTAATTTTTTCATTCCCCAGGATATTCAGTGTTATTTTTTGATGCTAGATTTTGAGCACTACTAGGCAGTTAATGTCACAAAAGTTCCATTTCTCTCTCTTGAGGCCAGTGATGTAGTAGGTGCTAGTAAAGTTTTGCTGAGTTGAATTCTGGTAGCCAAGCTGTAATGTTGGAAAATATTCTTATCATAAACTAGACATGTGTTCCTTATTTAATTACCAGTGATTATTAGTAGTCTTTATTTCAGAAGGGAGAACTTTAATTCGTACAAACCAAATATGTCTAATTGTTTTCTACAGATGGACTGACAACAGGACTTGTGCTCATTAAAAATTTATGTCTTAATCATAAGGCACAAACCCTACATAATTACTTAAATTCTTATCCTTTGTTGTGTAAAGTCCATTTAAATAGAACCACTGTTTTTAATATTTATATGCTTATTTTTAGACTAAAACATAATAGAGCATCTTAAAATATAGGTTGTTCACAAACATACAAACAAATCTGCAAAATTGAGTTATCCCCTCCAAAATTGGTAAACTTTACAGAAAGGAGCAACAGCATTGTATTATGTATATATTGCCCTGTCAAGGATTTATGAAACAATGAAAAGTATTTTGATAAATGTTAAAGTACTTCTAAATGGCCATCCATTCCCCATCTGTCATATTTTCATTGGTTACCTTTTTTATATATCAAGAATGTTGCTGTTGATGAGGAATAAATGTGGGCCAGGAATCAATGTAGGCTGTGCAGCAATGCTGGTGCAGACTGATGTGTCTTTGTAAAACCTGTTCTTGGCAAGAAGGTGTGTAGTGAGAGGCTTCAAGAGAAAAGCTGCCCTTAACACTAAAATGATATGTTTTAACAATACAATTAAAATAAAAATCTTTCTGCAAATAAAACCACTTGCCCTTGAGAAGGCTTGTGTGTAGATTGTTCTGTAATTGATTTATGTAGGTAGCCATGAGTTTTACAGTATACTGAAACTTACAGTTTCCTGCTTATGAGGTAGTCTCGGGTTGACAAACTATGGTCACTGAGACAAATCAGGCCTATCTCTTACCTGTGTTTGGAAATAAAGTTTTATTTTTTAAATAAAGTTTTGTTGGAACACCGCTGTCCTGTTTTGTTTATTTATGATTGCTTTCTGGCTACAACAGTGGACTTGAGTATGTGTGACAGAGACCATGTGGACCATAAAGCCTGAAATATTTATTATCTGGCCCTTTACAGAAAAAGCTTAATCTATCCCTGACTGAGTAAATTGCAGATATGTGTTTAGTGTATGATAGGTGCTCAATAAGCAAATACAAGCTGTTTCACATGCAGGTTTTTTTCTTTGAAATCTGAAGTAAAGGAAAAGGTAAAAGGAACTGTTGGCGAAATGGCACCAGTTATTGTTGATTGGACCTTTGGTCCAGCTGCTTTGGTTCTTGAGTTCTGCTAAGAGAAGAATTAGAGCCAGTGAACTCAATTTGTAGCAAAAGTTTAGAGAGTCACAGAGATAGGAAAAGTGAGCTGCCTTGGGTGTGGACCCAAGAACAAAGTTACAGAGGCAAAAGAAGGGTCCTTGGAGCTTAGGAGAGAGAGAAGCAAGAGGTGTGCTTTGGGGGAAAAGTGCGCCATAGAGAGAGCCATGCTGGGTTCTTGGTTTTGAGGCTGTTTATCTGTATATCTCAGGAGGATCTCAATAGAATATTAATCAGCTTTTGAGATGTCTCCTTTTACGGTTGTGGTCTCCACTGCCAGGGCAGGGGGTCATTGGCCAAAGCAGCAGGCATAGCTTCATCTAATTTTGTTGCTTTTCTGGGCCTTGAGCTGAAACACAGCTGAGGCCTAGATGCTATCTCTACCTTGACCAAACCTGTCTATATGGTCAACAGAACCCAAAGCGCTGCTTTCAGAAGACTTGATGCAAGTCAGAACCTCTTTGTACTGAGGGCTTAATGCTTAAGGGAGTGGTTGTGCAAGGGCTTGTATGGGAGTTGCAGGAAGCTATTCTTTGGTTCCCCCTTGTTCCTCCTCTAAGGGCGTCTACCATATGACTAGTGATGTGTCAGGTCTGGGAGTCTAAACCGAATGACCAGCATCATGCTGGGGGAGGCAAGGTTACCCTGGGGGCAAAGTCTCTATTTTCCCAGTTTTACCTGTTGCTAGGCACCTGGGGCTTTCCCTCCCTGGTGACTTTCTATAGCGGGCCTGTCATCCTTGTTCTGCTCATGTCTTTCCTGACTGCCTACCATGTAACTATGCCAAGGTCATGCATTATGTCTTAAGTTTGCACCTTCCCTATACTTAGCCTCTGGCTACATTGATTTCGTTAGTGAAAACATGTTTATTCAAAGCATATGAAGGTTAGTTTGCAGTAAACTTTATTGAATGTGATTCCATGTTTATTTTTTTCTACATTGATTTAATGAAATTCAGTACAAGGTTGTTCATTGGACTGCGTGGTTTTTATATAGAAAATTTTCCATTGCTGGGAAAACTCATACATCTGGATGTCAGACTTGCTGAGATCAAATTGCACTCTTCATCTCCTTTAATCAGATTGCAAGCATAATGAAGTTTAAATTTACAGTTGTTTTGAGAAGAAGGCCACTGAATAGATCAGAGATAAATTGAAATTGACCCTACATTTTCACTCAAGTTAATTTGCTTCACTGAGCTCTTTATTTAGCTGATAGTTGGATGCATGTTATGGGCCTAGTCTTTTTGATTTAAGATACTGTGGACTTTACCTTTGTATCTTTGGTTTACATAGAACCGAACTAGTAACTGTTCCATCTTTATAGTTCAGCTGTTAAAGCTGCGGATATGTTACAGCTGTGAATAATTTTGTGCCAACTTCAGATTGGCTACTTTTGGAAGTCCTCTTCAGTGTGGCTTGTCTAAAACCAGCAAGGTAGTATTCTCATGATATTTTCAGAGTTTCTACTTGTGTTTTCTTGATGGCTTGTGATGGCCATTTGGCTTTTTCGACTAGTCCTATAGTGAGAAAAATGCAGGTTTTATGTTTTAGTAAATTATAGTCAACATTTAGTCATATCTTGCTGAATCAGATTCTTTTGGTCTTAACTGAAGGAGAATAAATTGTAAAGTCATTTATTAAGCAGAATCATCTCTCTTGTAATTCATCAAGTGTCCTGACCTAGGAAGGATCTGAGAAGTAAATAGAGCAAATTTAGAGCATTTAATCTTCATCTGGGTCTGTGTTAAACTTTTCAGTGAAATAGATTTTCCCCAAGCAGCAGATGATTGGTAAGAATGTTGAGGAACATCTCTTTTGGAGCCTGTGGTCTATGGCTTCAGTAGGTTAACTCAGGCATAATTTTAGCAATCTGATCCCAGAACTCTTCTATCTCACACTGCGAAGAATTCTCCAAGCCAAAACATTAGGCCATCTGAGTTCACCTTCATCTCTATCTATTTCCTCTTTTCTTGTCTCTGTAGAAGTCATGCTCCTTTTCATGATTAATTTTGCATATCAAAATAATTTGATTTCTAACAATTCAGTTGTCACCTTTCGTGTACCTGTCTGTGTAACATAAGCTATACCTGTTAATTATAATTTTATGTAATTATCCGGTTAAATAAGTTTGCTAGTAACCATATTTTTATAGGTTTGAAGAATTTATGGGAATTGGAAGTAGATCACTCATTTTACTTACCATGATAAATTCCATACTTATCAAAGCTCCTACATCTATGTAGCCAACAGTTCTGTGGCCAGTGACCTCCCAAATGGTTTCCTGAAAAAGTGCAGTTAATCTCCCTTGAAGCCTCTATCTTCAAGCTTCTCTTTATTCTTTATTTTTTATTTTTAGATTTCCTTCTTTCTTTCTTTTTTTCAGTTGTCCCCATTTCCCCCCCATTACTTTCCCCTCCCCTACCTACCCCCCAGTCTGCACATTCAAACCCTCCCCTGCCTCCTGATTTGTCCTTGGGTCCGTTATACATGTTCCTTGACTTGACCCTTCCTTTTCTTTCCCTTGTTATCCCCCTTCCCCTTCCCCTCTGGTTACTGTCCTTTTGTTCTTTATTTCCATGTCTCTCATTCTGTTTTGCTCACTTGTTTGTTTTGTTGATTAGGTTCCACTTAGAGGTGAGATCATAGCTTCTCTTTATAGTCTGGAGATTTTTATGCCTAGATTTGACCAAACTCTTTTTACTGTTTATTTCCTTCTGAAACCACCTATCAGTTTCCATCTTGGAAATAAACCATTATACTCTCTGACCCTACTTTCTTAACCTTTTACCCTTTTTATTATCCCTCCTGTCTTCTTTCTTCCTAGCTCTTTCCTGATCTCTAGTCTCCCGGTCAGTTCATTTTCTTACGATCTATCAGCCTTTGCTGCCTTTATTTTCTTCCTGTCTGCTGTCTAATTTGTGATCCATTTCTTCATCCTTTTTCTTTTTTTGTTTTGTTCCTGTCAGTACCTTTAATGCCATCGTATTACCTTTCTACCTTATCTACCTGACAAACTTCACACCAGGATTCGTCTGTTCAGCTTCCTCACACCTGAGTGCCACAATGACCTCAGCTGGGCCCAGCTCTTTCTGCATCCTCTGATTCATAGTCGCACCATCAGATCTTCACTGTTCCTAAGCCTCTTAACCAGTAATACCTCCTGCTCAATTTTATCAAATGACTCCAAAGAGCAAATAGCTTCCATCTGGCAGAAACCCTAATTCATAGTAGTGAGTGAGAGGTGAGTCTGTAATACACTTTTGGATTTGTAACAGCTACTTGCAGGTTCAGGTGCATTGGGTATTCAGGATGTTTGACAATGTTGTATCATTTCCTTAAAAATGTTTATACCACATCAGTCTATAAAGGTTTTAACACTTCTGGAGACTGCCGGTCAAGATGGAGGCATAGGTAGATACACTTTGCCTCCTCACACAACCGAAAGAAGGATAATGATAAATTTAAAAACAAAAAATAATCAGACAGCCATAAAATCGAACTGTATGGAAGTCAGACAACCAAGGAGCTAAAGAAGAAACATTCACCCGGACCCGTAGGAGGGGTGAAGATGTGCAGCCTGGGCAGGGCAAGGCGGCGGCTAGTGGATCACGTGGTCCCACATATATGTGTGGATAAAATCCAGGAGGAATAACCAGGAGGAAAAATGGGGGAGCGAGACAGATTGTGTAACCCAGGGTTCCAGTGTAAGAAGAAAGCCTCAGAACCTCTGGCAGTAAAAATCTGTGGGGTTTGTATCAGTGGGAGAAACTCCCAGCCTCAGAGGAGAGTTTGTTGGACAGACCCACAGGGTCCTAGAACATACACAAATCCACCCACCTGGAGAATCAGCAACAGAAGGGCCCAATTTGCTTGTGGACAGTGACTGAAAGCTAGCCTGAGAGCTGAGCAAGTGGTGTCGTTCCCTCTCAGACCCTGCCTCCACACTCAATGTCACAAAGTAAGGACCTAGGTTGCCCTGCCCTGGTGACTGCCTAAGGTTCCGCCCCTCCCAATGTAACAGACATGCTTAGACAAAGAAATGTAGCCCAAATAAAAGAACAGATCAAAGCTCCAAAAATAAACTAAGCGATGAACAGATAGCCAGCCTATCAGCTGCACAGTTCAAAGCACTGATAATCAGGATGCTCACAGAAGTGGTGGAGTATGGCCCCAAAATACAGGAAAAAGTGAAGGCTATGCAAAGTAAAATAAAAATATACAGTGAACCAACAGTAAAGGGAAGGAAGCCAGGACTCAAGTCAATGCTCGGGAGCAGAAGGAAGAGAGAAACATTCAACCAGAACAGAATGAAGAAACAAGAATTCGAAAAAATGAGAGGCTTAGGAACCTCTGGGACAACTCTAAACATTCCAACATCTGAATCATAGGGGTTCCAGAAGGAGAAGAGGAAGAGCAAGAAAGTGAAAACTTATTTGAACAAATAATGAAGGAGAACTTCTCCAATCTGGTGAAGGAACTAGACTTCCAGAAGATCCAGGAAGCTCAGAGAATCCCAAAGAAGTTGGACCCAAGGAAGAACACACCAAGGCACATCAGAATTAAGTTACCCAAGATTAAAGATAAGGAGAGAATCCTAAAAGCAGCAAGAGAAAAGGAGAGTTACCTACAAAGGAGTTCCTGTAAGACTATCAGGTGATTTCTCAAAAGAAACCTTACAGGAAAGAAGAGGCTGGCAAGAAATATTCAAAGTCACGAAAGGCAAGGACCTCCATCCAGGATTACTCTATCCAGCAAAGCTATCATTTAGAATGGAAGGGTAGATAAAGTGCTTCCCAGACAAGGTCAAGTTAAAGGAGTTCATCATCACCAAGCCCTTACTATCTGAAATGTTAAAGGGACTTATCTAAGAAAAAGATAAAAACCAGAAACAGTGAACAGTAAAATGATAACAAACTCCCAACTATCAACAACTGAACCTAAAAAAACAAACTAAAGCAAACAACTAGAACAGGAGCCGAATCACAGAAATGGAGATCAGAGGCGAGGAGGGGAAAATAGGGGAAAAGGTACGGGGAATAAGAAGCATAAATAGTAAGTACAAAATAGACAGGGAGAGGTTAAGAACAGTATAGGAAATGGAGAAGCCAAAGAATGAATATATATATATATATATATATATATATATATATATATATATATATACACACACACACACACACACACACACACACACGACCCATGGACATGAACTAAGGGGGCAGAATGCGGGTGGGACAGGGCTGCAGGGTGGAAGGGAATAAAGGGGAGGAAAAAAATGGGACAAAAAATGGGTAATAGCATAATAAAATACATATTAAAAAATTAAAATTAAAAATGTAATAATAAAACAGCTAAACAAAATGACTGGGAAAAAAATAAAATTTCTCACAGGAAATACTTATTAAATAGTGAAATAAACTTAAAAATGAAACTTCTGGATCTTATAAAATGTCAGGATCAGGATATATAGCATTTGGAGGATGGGATAATAGAAGGTTAGTACTAGTTTTCTGTGGCTGCTGGAACAAGTTACCTCTAACATAGTGGCTTAAACCAGCACAGACTTAGTATCTTACAGTTTTATAGTTCAGAAGTCCTGTGTGAATTTCATTGGATTAAAAGCAAGGTGTCACCAGGGCCATATTTCTTTCTGGAGGCCCCAGGGGTGAGTCCATTTCCTTGAGCATTTTGGGTATCTAGAGGCTGCCCTTACATTTCTTGGCTCCTGACCTTCCTTCTCTGCCTTTAAATCAATGACAGTAGGTTGAGTTCTTCTCACATGATATCACTCTGACTTCTTCATCTGAGTCCTTCAATTTATAAAAATCTTAGGGATTACATTGGATGCAGCTGGATAATCCAGGATACTCTCCCTACTTGAAGGTTAGTAACCTTAATTTCCCTTTGCCATGCTCCATATTATGTTTATAGGATGGAGGGATTGGCATGTGGATGTATTTGGGGGGCCATTTTTCTGCTTACCACAGGGGCTGACTGTAAAGTCTTCCGCAGTTCGAATTGTCATAAATTTGTCTCTAATATGCAGTTATGGTAGCCAAAAGGAAAACAGGAAATATTGTTTGTAACATAATTCATTTTTGTCCATTATTTTTTTTGCATTTATAAACTTTTACTCCACTTCCATTTTTAAAATTAATTTATTTTTTCAAATACACTTGTCTCTGCCTACCCCCCACCACTTCATTTAATTCACTTATTTTGTGTCTTTTTTTCACCTTTTTAACATTACTTTTTTTCATTTATAAATCATGTTTCTTCTATTACAGTTGTCCCAATTTTTCCCCCTTTACCCCCTACACCCATCCCACCACCACCCCCTGCTCCTACAGTCAGTTCCCACTCTGTTGTCCATGTCCATGGGTCATTCATACATGTTCTTTGTCTAGTCCCTTCCCCTTCTTTCCACCGTTGTCCTCTTTCCCCATCCCCTCTGGTCACTTTCAGTCTGCTCCATGTTTCCATGCCTGTGGTTTATTTTGTTTGTTAGTTTATTTTGTTGAATAGATTCCACTTACAGGTGAGATCATATGGTATTTGTCTTTCCCTGGTTGGCTTATTTCACTTAGCATAATATTCTCCAGTTCCATCCATGTTGTCACAAAAGCTAGGAGTTCCATCTCTCTTTTTCTCCCTCCCTCCCTCCCTCCCTCCCTTTCTTCCTTCCTTAAATGCAGATAGATTTTATTTATTTTTTTAAATGTCAAAGTT
This sequence comes from Pteronotus mesoamericanus, assembly GCF_021234165.1. NCBI lineage: Eukaryota > Metazoa > Chordata > Mammalia > Chiroptera > Mormoopidae > Pteronotus > Pteronotus mesoamericanus. The sequence goes on from NW_026555313.1 coordinate 13,148,345, forward strand.
AATTATAAAATATTAAAAAGTTTAAAACCATTATAAAGTCTCAGCAATTAAACCAACATGACACCAGCACAGAAATAATCAATTAGATCAGTGAAATACAGTGATCATTCTAGAGACAAACGTATATATCTGCCTAAAAATGTAATATATGATTAAGCTGATATTTCAAATCAATGGGTAAAATAAGGCTTATTCAACAAATTAGGTGCATGGACCAGTATTACTTGAAATAAAACAAATACAGAACCCTCTTTCACACATTATACAAGAAATATTCAGGCAAATTAAAAATCAATATGTAGAATCAAAGGAGTTTTAGGAGAAAATACAAACTAGTATTTTTCTTACTGTGAAGTAACATATTCCAACCCAGAAACTATAAAGTAAAATAGTGACAATATGACTATGTTGCTATATATTACTTTAAAGGTTTTTGGGGAAGAAATTCTACAAACATTTAATCAAAAAAATGGATAAAGAATACCAATAAGTCATTTAAAGCTTTTTAAAAAATAATAGGAATAGGCAAGAAATATACAAAAACAGGTTTAGTTTCAACAAATAATAAAGTACAATTAAAATAGCACATTATTGTTACAATTAGATTAATACGTATTAAAAGGTATTGGTAATATCAAGTTTTGGCAATGGGGAAAGGAACTGGGTGTTCATAGACTCTTCATCTTAAAGCAGTCCTTTTAGCATATTTTGCAGTGCTGGTTTGGTGGAGGTATATTCTTTTAGCCTTCTTTTGTCTGGGAAACTCCTTATTTTGCCTTCCATTGTAATCGAGAGCCTTGCTGGGTAGAGCAGTCTTGGTTGCAGGCCTTTGCTTTTCATAACTTGGAATATTTCTTGCCACTCCCTTTTGGCTTGCAGTGTTTTTGTTGAGAAGTCAGCTTCTAGGCATATCGGGGCTCCCCTATATGTTGTTACCTCTTTCTCCCTTGCTTCCTTTAGGATTCTCTGTCTTTGGTATTTGCCATTTTAATGATGATGTATCTTGGAGTGGACCTCATTGGGTTCCTCTTGACTGGGACCCTCTGTGCTTCCTGGACTTGTGTGACTTTTTCTGTCCTCCAGTTATGGAAATTTTCCATCATGACTTTTTCAAACAGGTTCTCTATCCCTTCCTCCTCCTCTTCTCCTTCTGGTATCCCCATTATATGGATATTATTACGTTTCAGGTTGTCCTGCATTTCCCTCAATACCTCTTCTTTTCGAGTCTTTTTTCATTCTTTTTGAGTCTTTTTTTGAGTCTTTTTTCATTTTCTTGCTCTTTCTGGGAGCTTTTTTCTACCTTGTCCTCCAGCTCGCTGATTTGGTCCTCAGCTTCATCTAGCCTGCTTTTGATTCCTTCTACTGTGTTCTTCAATTCAGAAACTGTATTCTTCATTTCCTCTTGTCTCTTATTGATCATTTTTTATGTTCTTTTTCATGCGGATATAGTTGGCAGTAAGTTCCTCGTAGTTTCCCTTCAGTTTTTGGTAATTCTCTCTGAGCTCACTGAGTTCATTGAACTTCCTTAGAACCATTGTTTGGAACTCTATCTGAGAGTTTACTCGCCTCTATTTCATTTAGTTCTCTTTGTGGGGATTCCTCCTTTCCCTTCGAGTGGGGGGTATTTCTTTGTCTTCTCATTTATTGTGAGACTTTTCTCTTTTGCTTCTGCTTCTTAAATTGATCTTTCCTGATCTCCTGACTTTTTGGTGTGAACTTCTGTGGTAGGAGACTGCTGTTTTTACTTTCTGGATCTGCCTCTGATGATGTCCTCTGTCGTCCCTGTCTGACCTTAGGCAGTCTGTTCGAGATTCCCAGGAATCTACTGTTTGTGGCTGTCTCCTTCAGCTGTTAATCTAGTCACTCTGTACTCAGCAGGCTGCCTTAGACAGCTCAGGGTGGAGAAGAGTCCCTCCTGGGGGCAGGGTTATTGGGTCCTCTGACTCTGCTGCCGCATGGGGGATGAGTCAGCACCGAGATCCCACTGGCCCACTCTCTCAGTTCTCTCTCCAAGACCTCCTTCCCCATAGTCTTCTCAGGCGTCTCTAGTCCACTCTGCCGCTGCCATTGCAGGAGACCAGGGTAAGTGGCTGCAAATAAAAATTTATGAGTTGGCCCTTTAAATAGTTCTTTTTGTCTCCAGCCACCTGTCTCTGGCAGAGAGCAACCCTGCCGCTTTTTGCAGCTGGTTTTTTTCTGTGTACTTTTTGGGCTCTGGTGCTGTAGGCTGGAGATTCCCGCTTTTGGTTTAGACTCCGCTCTTCTCAGGGGGATGCAACTGTTTCAATATCCTTTTGGTGCTGCTGCCTGTGGGCACCCCACCAGCTTTCTCGAATCTCTACCACACTCCTTACCAGTTAGATTGCGCTAGAGCCCATTCTTTTGTTTCTGAGGCTACAAGGCTCCTCTCTCACTATTGTTCAGTTGTTTGTCCTAAATGATTTCTCCACAATTTAGTTGTTATTCCAGGTTGGTCCTGGGAGGAGGTCAGTGTGACTCCAGTCACTCCTCTACCGTCTTGATTCTCTAATCCCTGTCCAACAAATATATCAGATATAGTAATGCTATTACAGTCCTACAATCTGTAGGATTAATTTAGTTCTGCACTCTCAGAGGTTGCTGTTACTAAGGTTAATACAAGTAATAAAAAATGGATAATGCGGTAATAATCAACTGGCTTATCTTTTAGATGATACTTGTCCTCTTGTTATATTACAATCAAATAATTTCATATTAAACTATGTCTAATTTCCTTATACTTATATCTCTCATAAAACCAAAAGAAAATAAAAAACAAAGCTAAAAACCAATAAACTTCAAATAAATAGTTTTCATTTAATGAAGTGGATGATGCTTTTACTTTGTCTTGCTGATACCGCAGTGGGCTGGTACTGCAGTGTTCCTACTCTATTTGAAGTTTCCTACCTTTGCTCATGTAGTTCTGGCTGTTCTGCTTGCTGCCAGTATGTTTATCAATAGTCCACTGAGCTCACTTGTTAGATTTGGTTGTTGGGTGGTCATCCAGTTGATTCGAAATGTAAACTAAAGCTTTTAGATTATTATTAAATTGAAAATGCTACATTATAAATTTTTATAGTGAACTTACATTTCACTGAGATCTCTAGACTACATCTGTCCCTGGGCTACTTTGAAGACTACAGATTTGACAAATACTAAATTAGGCAGAACTTGTTTATTTCTCATCATCCTGCATCTTTTTTCTTTGAAGGTAATAGCTCATGACCTAGATTTTCAATAAATTTCTTTAATCCAAAAGCTCAGATTATGATGAGGCAGTAAGACTTTAAAGATGCTGCCTACCCTTGATGTCATATTTTATATGGAATTTTTAGTGTTAATACAACATTACCAGGTAGTGAGGAAATTTGCGGGTACCCACACTATGCCAAAAAGGGAGATATTTTTGTGTGGAGGGTGTTTTTCTTAGCTTGCTTCCATTTCACTGTATTGCTGTATTTGTCTATGAAAGAAACAGTTTTGATGTATTTAAAGAAATTGCCTGCTCTGATTCATGCAAAAAAATAAAAATTCAGCTGTAAGAGTTAGAGATAAATTGTATGTGTGAATGGAGGGTATGTCTGCCAATTCTTAGGTTTCAAACTGGTTGTTCTTTTCTTTGTTTGAATCTGGAACTTTCTTTCCTTTTTGTTAATGTATTCTGTGCGATATGTAAGTATGGTGGTTTTTCTAAGCATTAAGTAAAGTTTTGTTTAAACTTTAAGAATTGTTTTGTATATAAAGGGTGAATTTTGACTGGGATATATTCTGTGTCTTCATGAAATATATCTCTACAGGAAGTTGGCATTGCTCATTAGACTCTGGTTCGATGTGTGAGCTGGGGTGGTTGTGGGTGAAGACTAAGGGAGAAACACGGAATGTTAAAATATTCCTAATTTTTATATTTTTATACAATTTTAAGATGATCACTACATATGATGTATTAAAAACCCAAACTTATTAATTTTCCTGTATGCTTTTATATTAGTTCATATGAGAATACTCTTAAATTGATCCTTTTGAATTGCTGGTAATAAATTTATTTGGACAGCTTAGGATCTTCCTCATTTTGAGAATACCTTTCTTCATATTGTTTTTTAAACGTATATGTAAGTGAAGTTATGAACATGTTTTTATTTGGACAACTATGAGATAATTCTGGGATTTGCTTTAGAACATTTTTATTAAAGTAGAACATAGCATTTTTTTTATTTAAAAAGAATAGGTTTGGGGGCTGTAATAGGAAACCTGGTTACCTTATCCTGTTTATATACTGTAAACTTACAGATGAATCAGCTGTTGAAGTGAATCTAGAATTAAGTAATGAGAAGAACTTCCTGTTACACTGTTCTCAGAAAAGAGTTTTAGGTTTGATTTTTGCTATTGCCATGTATTCTTTCTCATGGATTATGTTTATGATTATTTTCTCTCTGGATTGGCAGGGCTATTCACTTACATCCTCTTCGAAGTGATGTAAAAAAATTTGGGGAATAGGGGATTAAGTAATTCAGTCAGTTAGGCACATGATGTTGGAATTTTAGCTGTGTGACTAAAGCTAACTCCTGTATTGTGCTTTGTTTACTAAGGCCTGTAGCAAAAAATGACACAAAATACAAGGCATAAAAAGAAAATTTTCAAACACTCATCATTTCAAAAAGCTTTTATTTTGGAGTGGGATAAGACATCCAAAGACCTGCTTGGTTTTTTTGTTTCCTCTTTCCTAAATGTGGCAACAATATGAGCATCGTTCAAGAGCGAGTCAGTGGATCATTTTTCAGCTCTGTTGAATACTGAAAGCAGAAAACTGTACAGGAGGCTTGACTTCCATTTTGATTCTTTTATGAAAATAATTTTATTTTCTACTTGTGCTTTTCTTATCCATTCCTTTTGGAGAAAAACAGGTGAGAGGTAACATGTCTCTCTCTTTTTTGTGGCCTTTGAGGCTGTTTATTTGGCATGGCAGTAACTAGTGGGATTGAAGCCATGCTCATGGTCCTCTTTGATTTTGAGCTTTCTTTCTAAATGACTGTCATTGTTAACTTTTAAAGACCTTTTGGGTATCCAATCCCCTCTAATACAAAAGTTCCTTGATTTAGAATGCTGTCTGTTACTGCTGGCTTGGTGAGAATGCTGTTTTCCTATTACTGTGTTTTCCTTAGTGATCAAGAGATTAACAATTACAAGCTTCTTTGTTGGGCATCTCAGAAAACATGTATGGACTACTGTGTAAGGGAGTTGAGTATTTTAGAGAAAGGGCCAAGTAGAAATCTAGATTCGCTCTCATTGTAAGACATTTCAGCAGCTGTAGTGTTGTTGTTTCCCTTCCAACTTGCATATCTTTTGGTGTCTTCTATTTGGGGACCGAATCAGAAAGGACATCAGATAGAGGAAGTATCTTCTAGTAAAAAATAAAACTTATTTGGTAGTGTGGAAAGTTGTATATTGCAGGAAGTTTAAATATATATTATGTGGGAGCACAGTATGTTACTACCATGGGAAATTTATTAGAATGGAAGGTAAGCTATAATTTGTAATAAATCATTACATAAAGATATCTAATATTTTCTATAGCAATATATAGATGAAAAAAATCAGTGTTTGAATTATTGCTCTCATTAAGAATGAATATCATCGATGTTTATTATTCACTAGTACGTCTCAGACTCAATTCTGCTAGTTGGATTAGAACAGTAATCCTTTTGGATGGAAACTGTTGTTCTTAATTTTCTTAAATGATTAAAAAAAGAAGGCCTGCATATATTTAAATGAAGAATTATGAGCAGGTCATAGCCAAGAGTGCTTTTAGCTATCCCAACAGTATACATGGGTAAAGGTTTATGTACTAAATCTGATTCATTGACCAAATCTCTTTGTTGAGAATATTTTTAATATTATAGCCTAGCAGGTATAAATCAGAGGTAACCTTTCCTTAACTCTTTGTTCCAGACTTCTCCTGATTTGTCATATCATTTTCCGGTGGGCATAATAAAACTTTTACAGAGCAGACAACTTGAGCTTATTTTAAGTATTAGGTATATTTGGCTGAAGTTGCAAAAAGGGACATTTTGTGCATTTAAAAACATTTCTCTGTTGACTTCTTTGGTAACTTAAGTACTATGGTAATAACAAAGTTTGTGCCCAGTACATAATAAAAATCAATGTTAACAATTTAAATATTTAATGCAAGGGACATTTTGCCTTTAACTGTACCAAGTCTTGAGGCATTTAATACTCCATTAACACTTGCAAGAAAATATTCAAATGGACAATGAGTGTTGACAACCTTGCTATTAAAAGGCTCAAATATGTCAAAATGACAGTTAATTCCTATTATTCTTAGTGATTTCTATACTTTTACGTAGTAAATTTTTAGTCAGTTTCAACTGAACTGACTTAAATAGTTAAGTGTTTGGGATGACGCATCATTTCAGTACTGCTATTTTCCAGGTATGAAAAATCCAGCTATACATGGATTCCTTTTCATTCTCCCTTTCTTTCCCATTACCATAGCCTCTCTTTCCACCTAAAAAAACGAAGTTAATTTTAATGGCATTGAATTATATGCTTGGCTTATATAGGGAACTGCAAATGTGTTCATAGAGTCACTGAATAATACTTGGAGATTTATAAAGAAGTGCTAGAAATTAGAAGAATGGCAAGTAGTGAATAGATTTAAGCTGAGGTAGATTCTGGCAGTGAAAACTGGCAGGCTAGCCTTCATCTGTGAGTAAAACCAGTATGGTTTATTCACTTTAAATCTAGCTCATTTCATTTTCTGACTAGGATTACTAACTAGCTAGACATAGAGGGGATTCTTTAGATGTGTAATGTGTTCTGCTTTCGATGGACATTTTTAGAGTATCTTTGGTAGCAAGATAAAGGAACTGGGAATTCTGAAAGAAGTGTCTGTTTTGTTCCAAAGCAGTACTACTCAAAGTATGATATGCATGCAAGTGTCAGTCCATAAACTGTTATTGACATTGATCAAATTCCTCTTTACGTTTCTAAACAAGACTCTTAACTTCTGTTTTTATCTCAGAGCAGAAAGGAAAGGGTTGGACTAGATGATCCTTTAGCTCCCATCCTTGCTCTAAGTTTCTGATTCTTGGGGGTCTTCTTGTCCCTAATTTTTCTTTTTGGCTCATTGGAATAAGATGCTCAAATAATGAAGTAGATGTGTGGAAATATATCAGCAGTCCCTACCTATGTAGGTAACATAGTTCAACAGAATGAGTAGTTATTCCTTCTTGAGTTATTTTCCCATTTAGGGGGGTTGTGCTGTCAGGCAAACAGTGTGGGTTCATTTATACTTGTGCTTGTGAAAACAAATAAGTAAGCTCACAAGCCAGGGGTTATGGAATAATAAATATGCCAGTTTCTCTTGCTGGTATCACTTTCATTGTGGGAATTGGACATAATCACTGTAGATTGGGAACCTAGGCTTGAAAACTGGGGGACAAAGGTTAAAAACCTAGGAAAGCGTTCTCAAAAACAGTACATAACCTACTAGTCAAACTAGAGGTTTTCTTCTGTACTAAAGAGAACTCGATTACTAAAGGCCCTACGAGACGTAAGTTCTCGAAGTACTTCTATATTGGTCTCATTGGATGGGTGAGGCAGATCTTGTTGGAGGTAAATAAATATTCCTTGTTAAAGTTAGAGGAAAATAAAGTAATGTCTGAATCAGTGGTTGGTTTTTCTTCTCTTTCTTTTTTTTGGGGCAGGGGGAGGTGGACATGTAAAGAAAAATTATGTACATTTCTAACCTCATTTCATACATTGAGTATTTTTATATTACAACTCCCTAGAGAACATTGTCTGTTTGGTCAGTGAATGTTCCTTTTTTTCCCCCTTTTTGGAACAGTGTTGAAAATAGTCTCTGCTAGCTTTCTTTCCTTGTATATAGAATAATTTGACTTCCATTAGAGTATCTTTGAGTTTTTGTATCAGGGTTCCAAGAAATAAATTCTAGTTACAAAGCAATTGTGGTATATATGGATCCTCTTCTCTCTTATTGCTCCCTCTTTGTTTTCATTGATTTCTTGAACAGACTGCCACCATAGTGCATGCCTCCATGCAGAGCTGGAGCTGGCTTTCCTTGGCATAAGTCACCATGATGGTCAGAGTGGGTGCTCAGTTAACACGTTCAGAGAAGGGCGTGGTGCTCTTCTTCCTCTGGTTTCAGCAGCAGTAGTATCAAGAGGTTGAAAGCTCCTTTGGTGGAGATGAGCGGCACTGATTCTAATTTCATAGGCCTTCCTCACTTGGGTTATCTTCACTTGGACTTATTTTTTGCTTAGTCTCTATCCTCTTGGTTTAAGAAGAATTCATAGTAATGCAAAACATTTTTAAAAAGTACCTTAAGGCATTCTATTACTAGAAACAATGTATTAATAACAAATAATTCTAAGTGATCAAGTTACCAGGTAAGAGATCTATGGATAGGGATGTGGAAAATGCTTAACACTTAAGAATGCACGTGTGTTAAGGAATTAATGTGTAAGTGAGTACCATGCTTTTTCCAGTATTGAATTTATTGGGTTTCCTTTTAAAATAGGCTTGAAAGCTTTGTATTTTTGAAATATTTTATAGTTGTGCTTTGATAGAAACAAAGTCATTTGGTGAAGGAACAGTGGACTTTTAAAATTGAATTTTAAAATTGAGTTTTGATTCATTGGATAGTAGGTTCTACTTTAATGTGGGAAATACATAAATAGCAAAGAAAATACTTGATTCTGCTCAAAATGTATGTATAGGAAGAAGCAAAGGGTTTCTAGTCCCAGTAAACATTCTTTATCTAGCAACACTGTATCCAACAGTTAAGGTTTACAATTTTGTATAAGAATACTTGATATTCAAAAAGAGAATATGCTATGTTCTAACAATTATTAAATTTGTAGAAAATACAAATTGATGAAAGTTAACCATTCAAAATATGGAACTTTCAGTATTTATTTAAGTGAAAAAAGAAGTGATAATTATGAGAATTGTGGTGATAGACCATTATTCCTTTGAAGGCAAAGCTTCTAAAACCTTTGGTAGGTATTGAATTAAAAAAATCTTTGTATATTAGCACATCTTTTTAACCCCAGTCTCATGTTTGGGAACTACCTTTGCAGGGCAATATATGCCGTGTAATCTTAGCAAAAACAAATGAAGTTTACCTCTTTAATTTTATGGAATAATTAAACATCACATCAAAGGAATAGTATAACTTCCAGGGAATTTTCGGTTTGGCAAAGTAGAACTCAAGATGAAGAATGAGATAGATGCTATAGAGGGGTTTGTTAATTAATTTTGGTGCAGGGGGGAAAAGAGAAAAGGCATCTGGAAGTCGTTTTTAAAAATTAAAATCCATCACAACACAGCTCAATTTCACTGTGTTTGCAAATGGATGTTGTAAATTAAGAGGGCATCCAAAGGGCAAAATAACAAAACAAAGCAAAGCTTAAGAAAATAAAAGCTGCCTTGATACTATAAATACAAGAAAAGTCTCATTTGAGATGGAATAAGATGGGGGATGGAATGCATTTCTTACATTACTTTCCTTGACTATGTTTCTTAGAAATTTGTAATGACTGGAACACTGTGATCATAAACAATGAATAAGTACTTGGATAAAATGACTTTGGAAATGTCACATCTGTGGTGATTATAATATAAATTACAACATAAAGTAAAAACTTTATATTCTTTCTATTAGTTTTGGAGTAAAAAGTATGGTCTTAGACAAGACATGCAAATGAAAATAAATCTACATGGATTAAAGTTTCAAATTTTATTATTTTTTAAAGACATTATTTATTTATTTAGAGAGAAGGGAAGGGAGGGAAAAAGAGAGGGCAAGGAACACCAAAGTGTGAGAGAAACATCTGTCAGTTGCCTCTTGCACACCCCCAACTGGGGGCCTGGCCTGCAACCCAGGCATGTGCCCTGACCAGTAATCGAATGAGCAACCTTTTGGTTCACAGGCCAGTACTCAAGCCACTGAGCCACACCAGCCAGGACTCGAATTTTATTATTTTATTATTTGTTTTAACTAAGATATTAACTTTCATGCAAGGTTTTAAATGACCTTCAAATTAAATAAAAATATACTACAGAAGGCAAAATTTCTTCATAGACCTGAAAAAGAGAGATAAATCGACACTTAAAACTCTCTGCCAGTTCCCCAAAGTGGGTTTGTACCTTGACTCTGAGGCAAGGAATATAACAATCCACTACTTGCTGAACATTGATTGGAGTGCCAGCATAGCTGTAGTGGTACTGCATTTAAAAAGTAGGCTGCTTCATAAGTTTAATGCTACATCTTCATATGGACCCTTCATTGAATTCTTAAAGCTATACAATATTAATCCTAGTATTTGAATATGGATAAAAAAATTAAGTTTACATACTGTCATTTTAGAAAGTTATAGCTCCTTTAACAATGGTACTTAGGACTAGATGACAAGGTGCTAAATCAGTAAATTAGGTACTCTGCCTTTAAATTTGGCCCAGGAAAATATTTGTAGCTGTAGTTTCACTTCAGCTGCCAAAAGGAAATAAAATATTTTGACTGCTGTTTGAGAAATTTGACAACCTCATATTAAATCCAAGTGTTATTCTGTATTTAATATATGTCAGTTTACTTCTGCATTGCAAAATATATTACTAACCATGATGTTTGACATTTGTTCATGTACTTCATTGTTCATATGAGCATCACAAAATGATTTCCGATCTGTGTCTACATAGAGGAGATTTTCTATTAAATCAGCTCTGCAGTTCAGTCACTCAATTGCCCTTTGTGTGCTTTGCACATTACTTGGTGCAGTGAGAAAGTATTGAATGAAGTAGAAGATTGGATTAGGTGGTGCTGTAGTGAACCTTACACTGTAGCTGAATTTGATCATGCTTTCAGGAAATTTACAAAGTTTCTCATCAATACGTTGGCATAGGTGCCTACAGAATTGAATGATCAATGTGAGCCACGGTTGTACTCCTAACTTCAACAAAGCCCCATTTAAATATGATTGATGCTATATTACTTTTAAAAATGATTTTGAATTGGGTATTTTCCCCCAATATAATAATCTATGGGTATCTACAATTCTAGTTCTTATTGTATTTTCTGTTATTTTCGTACCCAAGCTTTCTCTTCCACTGGATTATAAACTTATGGAGGCAGGACTGTTTTGTTTTTCTTTGTATGCCTCACAGAACTTAGCCCAGTTTTCCTCAGAAAGAAGTAAAATAATATGTAGCTATACAATTATTTTGTACCAAATAAATACCGAGTTACATATTCTTAATTCTTCCTTTGTACTGTTTGACCTATAATTTATTTGCATGATGACAGTGAAAACAGAAACAAAAATAGCATGGGATTTTAAAAATTCCTTATTCATTCAAGTACATAATCTGTCTAGATAAAAGTAGCTCTTTAACACATGTGACTTTGAACTCTTTTGCTTGAAAATCACAACGTGCTAATTAGTTTTTTAGATTTTTTTAAATGATCACAATTGCTATTCACAAACATTTGAGTACCTACTGTGTAAGACATGTATGAGGTCTGTCCAAAAGGTATCCAACCATGTAATATGAAAAATGGAGACATTCATTGAAGAAGGTACAGGATACAAGAAACATTGTACATAGGACAGTGATGCCTCAGTCCCCCTCAAGGTAGGCACCTTGGGACCTCACACAGTTCTCCCAATTGCCGTCAGCTGCCCCATTCTATTTTCCTGGATCTCATCAACGGTCTGAAATTTCTTCTCTTTCAAAGGTGATTTTAGTTGAAAAGCCAGAGGTTGCAAGGTGCAAAATCTGGGCTTTAGGGGCACTGAGTCACCTGGGTGATCTGACATTTGCCTAAAAGCTCTTCATGAGCAGGCACATTGTCATGATGAAGCTGCCAGTTACCAGTTGCCCATAGCTGCAGCCTTCTGAATCATCCAAATAGTTTCCACGGAGAAATGTTCAAGTATAACACAAAATCTGCTGCAGATTTGTTGCCCTACTTGCTCAGTCATTTTGAATGCGATGGCCACAAGTACACATGCTCACTCAACAGCGTCAACCACTCCTACGAACTAGTATTGGGAAGTTGTCATTGGTCACACATGCACATTCCAGTCCACTCTTTTGGCTGCCAGGTTATATCAGTGTTGCACAAACCATTCTCGTTATATTAACAATGGCTGGACTTTTTCTGGACACACCATGTTTGTTTTTTGCAGCCCTCACCAAGAATATGTTTATTGATTTGAGAGAGAGAGGGAAAAGAAAGGAGGAGTTGAGGGCCGGGGGGTGGGGGGTGGGGAGAGATTGCTTGCTTCCCATAGCACCCTGACCAGGAATCAAACCTGCAGTGTAGGTATGTGCTCTGACCAGGGATTGAACCCGTAACCTTTTTGTGTATGGAACAATGCTCCAACCAGCTGAGCCACCCAGCCAGGGTGACATGTATGTTTTCTTATCGCAATTATTTAGATTTGGAGCAAACTTGTTATAGTAACTTGGATGTGGGTCTCATTAATATTACTCAGAATTTTAAACAAAGCGGTATGAGAAGAGTTTTAATGTAATGAAAGTTGTGCTTCTATAAAATGCAGGAAGAGTGCTGTATCTTATTGGGCAGGAACATCTATTTCCGTCACAAGATGCCCAGCACTCTTGACTGGTGCATAGTTAACATTCATTGAGTATTTGAATGAGTGACTGAATAAATGATAGAACAATGGAATATAGTTGTGGAATATTGGTAGAGAGTAATTAACTGTCCAGGTTAGTGTGCAACCATTAGTACTTGAGTTGTTTGTTGATTAGAAGCTATACACTTGAGTTTGTACCATATACAAACTTACATGGAAAACTTTATTACTTTGAGAACTCTTTATTAAGTAATGGGTGCTAATTGCTTGATGATTAAATTGAGGCAAGGAACTCTTAAATTTTTAGTGTGTCAGCTCTTTTGACTTTTAGTAGAAGAGAAAGCAATTTAGGCACTAAATGTTAGGGACTTCATCATATAATATCACCAGTAGTCTTTGGCATGTATATATGTTTTCAGGAGCCAGTAAGTATTTTATCTTACTACTCATTGGAAGTCAGTATTGCAATCACTTGTTTTATACTAAAATACATTATCAGAAAAGGCAGTGTAAAAGTGCATCTGTGCAATATAAATTCATTTTATCCAGTAAAGTAGAACTCAGATTTCGTGTTCCTTTGGGGCCAAAGTGTAAAACCCTGTCTATATTCCAGTTTAGGCACCTGAGACTTGATCACATGTGGTGACTATGGGACATTGATTACTATGAAGAGAGGGAGGTGAAACAGATTAGACCGGATCCACTAGCAGCTTTATCTCCTACAGTGGGGATAAGGATGTCTCCTTTAGGTTTGTAAGAATGAATGCCAGGGAGATGAGCTTTGTGCCGTGATAATTCAGAACTGTACATTTCAGTGTTTTTACTTTTCCCGCACAGACCACACTGTTTTTATCCCTTTGGTCTTTGTTCATGCTGTTATATCTCTTTGGCACACCCTTAGCCCCTTCTTGGCCTAGTTAACTCATGGTTTATTTTGTCAAGGGGTATTTTATCTGGAGAATCTGTCTCTACTATGTAATCCTGGGCATATATCTCTACATTTGCAAAGGGAAGGGCAGGGTGATCCATTGGAATGCTAGAAGAGAATATTAGATTTGTTTATTTATCTTGAGAGAAAAAAACAAGCTTTTCTAATATATGGATTGATATATAGCACTCACATTGCATCATGTATCAATTGGACACATGTTAAGTACAATGTGAGAAGGGAGGGAGTTTATGAAACACAGAAGGGTTTATGTCAGTATCCACACTTATTTGTTGCCATTCAGGACACTGCACTATCTTTAGTTTATGTACGTCCTTATCTTAAACATTCATATTTTTTGGTTACCCTTGATGTTATAAAAGTACACTTGATTTAACTAAGTCTGAAGTTAACCATTTCCTCTGCTGTCCTTTTGTGTAAGGGAGACCCTTTGGGGCACTTTCACTCTATGTGATTTTCCAACTCAAATGTTTTTTGTACTTAGTATTTTAGTTTCATGTATTTTATGCCTCCTTAGTTGTTAATGCTTCCTCTTGAGCGGCAGTGCTTATGATTTCAAAATATACCTGCACGTTTACTCACATGCTTAAGTCTTTCTTGTGCCTCATTTTCATTTTGATTGTTTCCTTCTCAAAATACCACTTTTAGTAGTTCTTTCAGTGAGGGTATGTTAGTAGTAAGTAGTTTTTGTCTTAAAATGTTTTACTCAAATGTTAGTTTTGATTGGGTATGATGGTTCTCTTTATTAATATAAAGATATTATCCCACAATCTTCCATCTTTTGCCATTGCCGGTGTTAGTCTAATTCTTTAGTACTTTGTCTTTTATTTCTGATTTTCTCTGTGGGTATACTGATTAGGATGCATACTTTATGTTTACTTTTCAATTTGTTCTTCATGTTTTTCCATTCCTTTCTTTCATATTTTCCATCTCTCTATCTCTGGATGCCTTCTATTTAATTCCTCAGATTTAACTTCCAGTTACTCTCTGCTATCTTCATCTGTGTCTAATTTACTGTCTAGACCATCCACTGAGGTTTAAATTTTAGTGCCCATTTTTCATTCCAGTAAGTTATATTTGATTCTTTACCATTCTTCCCTTAAAAATGCTGTCTTACTCATTCTCATTAAAATTTTTTTCTACCATCTTTAATAAATTTTAACTTAATTGTTTGAGTTTCTGCCACATAATTCTATTATCTAAATTTCTTGGGAATATAAACCACTGTGTGTTGTGAATGGATACTCTTTTTTATAATCAGTTTTTGCCTTGTGTGTATTATAATTTTGGATTCTGAAGTTATTGTCTGTCTGCCTTCCCCTGCAGAAATTCTGTGTCTCTAGTGTGCAAATATGTTTCTTCATACGGGTTTTTTACTGGAGCTTTCCCAGGCTTGATTTAGCTGATTCCTTGGGCTGTGAGTTCTCATACCAACTAGTGTAAATAAACTTTCACTTGTTCTTCATTTAATTTATCCTGAAATAGGTGTTTGTATATATACCCTTAGTTTCATATTATTGAGATCTGGAGACTTTAGTCATTGGGAATTAAATTGGTAATTCAGTTGTGTTGTACCTGCAAATTCTGTGGAATAAGATTTGAACAATTTGAATGTAGATTTTTTTGTCCTAGAAAGTTACTGACTGGTGGACAGAAAAAGAAATGAGGTGGTTTTGTAAAGTAGAAATGGTTTAGGCTAGTAATTCTTAAATTTCATGGTTATAGGAAAGAACTCTTAACATTTCTAGGAATTATTTGAGGGCTCTGAAGAGCTTTTGAGTGTATGTGTGTGTGTGTGTGTGTATGTGTATGTGTGTGTGTGTGTGTTCAATCTATTGATATTTACTCTATTAGAAATTACCACTAGGAGACCTGGCTGATGTGGCTCAGTGGGTTGAGCACCAGCCTGAGAACTAAAAGATTGTTGGTCTGATTCCCAGTCAGGGCACATGCCCAGGTCCCCAGTTAGGGGGAATGCGGTAGCAACCAATTGATGTTTCTCTTGCACATGGATATTTCTCTCCCTCTCTTTCTTTCTCCCTTCCTCTTTCTCTAAAAAATAAATAAAATTTTTGAAAAAAATCAGTAAAGCCTATTTTTTAAAGAGGAACAGAAGAAATTGCCACTGGGAAATTTTTATAATAAATTCAAATATTAGCAAACTCATACATTTTTACATGAAATTTTTTATGTAAAAAACCTATTTTCTAAGGTTTAAAAAAAACAGTGAGAAAGTGGCACTGCTACACTGTTGCAGATCTCTTTAACATATGGCTGAATAGAATTGAAGACAGCTGGAGTCTCATAACTGCTTCAGAGTATAATCTGTTTGCAACCTGTTTCTTTGAAGTAAATGTATGAAGTAAATCTGGCCTTTCAGATTTATACTGGGAAGGAGGAGTGTTGTAATAGCTCTCTCTAATAATTGATACTACACTAGATTTCAATAACTGATAATTTCTTAAAGATTAGTTGCAGTGTAGAATGTGAAACCACATCAGTGACAATAAAATTCATTGATCAGTCTTGCACTCTGAAAAGACCTTTTACCTCTGTATTATTTTTTTAAGGTTTTTTTTTTTTTAAATTGTTAAACAAACCTCATGCTTTATTTGGAAACTCTGAGTTATACAGATCTTCCTAACATTAGGTTACCCATTTCATTTTATACTATCAAAACAAATTACGCATTTGTTACTTTGTCCACACTGTTCTCATTAGAGAATTCTTTAAATATTCAGAAGTTTCCAATGCACGGTAGATAGAAGTTTTCTAAAAATCTAGTTTTTCTCTTGAAAGATTGACTTTTATTATTGGCAAACCTGTCATTTGTTTTTCTTGAAGTAAGAGGCTCACCAATAATCCGTAGTTAAATTACTTATGACAGAAACTCACTTCAACATTACTTTTCTCTTCTGCTCACTCAAGGAGATCGGTTGTTCCTTTCTGAGATTTTAACTATCAAGGTAGCAACACTTATTGTTGGTGCCTTGTCTTTTGATGAGGTCTACCTTCATTCTTCTTTTTTAAAAGTATATTTTATTGATTATGCTATTATAGTCCCAATTTTTCTCCCTTTGCGTTCCTCTACCTGGTTACTGCCTTTCCCTCCATTAATACCCATCCCCTTAATTCCTGTCCAAGGGTGGTGCATATAAGTTCTTTGGCTTCTCCATTTCCTGTACTATTCTTAACCTCCCCCTGTATATTTTGTACCTACTAATTATGCTTCTTAATCCCTGTACCTTTTCCCCCATACTTTGTCTTCCCCTTCCCAGCTGAAACCCTCCAAATGATCTCCACGTGTATGATTCTGTTCCTGTTCTAGTTGTGTGTTTAGTTTGGTTTGGCTTTTCAGATTCAGTTTTTGATAGTTGTGAGTTTGTTGTCATTTTACTGTTCATAGTTTTAGTCTTCTTTTTCTTAAATAAGTCCCTTTAACATTTCATGTAATAATGGCTTTGTGATGATGAACTCCTTTACTTTTTCCTTATCTGGGAAGCACTTTATCGGCCTTTCCATTTGAAATGATAGCTTTGCTGGAAAAAGTTATCTTGGTTGTAGGCCCTTGCTTTTCATCACTTCGAATACTTCTTGCTTGTAAAGTTTCTTTTGGGAAATCAGCGGCTAGTCTTATGGGAACTCCTTTGTAGATGACTCTCTGCCTTTCTCTTACTGCTTTTAAGGTTCTGTCTTTATCTTTAACCTTTGTCATTTTAATTATGATGTGTCTTGGTATGGTCCTCTTTGCGTCCAACTTGTTTGGGATTCTGTGCTTTCTGGACTTGTATGTCTATTTCCTTCACCATATTGGGGAAGTTTTCCTTCATTATTTTTTCAAATAAGTTTTCAGTTTCTTGCTTTTCCTCTTCTTCTGGCATCCAAATGATTCAGAATTAGAACTTTTGGAGATGTTCCAGAGTCTTCTTATACTCCTCATTTTTTTGAATTCTTGTTTCTTCATTCTGTTCTGGTTGAATGTTTATTTCTTCCTTATGTTCCAAATCATTGATACGAATCCTGGCTTCCTTCCCTTCACTGTTGGTTTCCTGTGGATTTTTCTTTACTTCACTTAGTGTAGCCTTCATTCTTCGCTTTATGTTTTTGCCATACTCAATGCTTTCTCTGAGCATCTTTATCTCCAGTGTTTTGAACTCTGCATCTATAAGTTGGCTATCTCCATTTCGCTTTGTTCTTTTTGGAGTTTAGTTCTGTTCTTTCATTTGAGCCATATTTCTTTGTCTCCCAAACTTGGCAGCCTCCCTGTGCTTGTTTCTATGTATTAGGTAGAGCTACTTTGACTCTCTGTCTTAGCACTGGTTAAGTTGTAAGAGGCAGAGCCTTAGGTATTTGCCAGGGTGGAGCAACTGGCTTCACCACTTTTTTTCCTGTTGTGGGGGAGGGGTCAGAGAAGAGCAGTGCCACTGCTTGGCCTCAGGAGGTTTGCCTAGCACTTGCCCCATTTCCAGTCACTTCACCCACTTCCTGCATGCTACTGGCATCCTTCTAGCTGCTGCCCTGGTGATGATTCTGAGGGTGGGTGGGTTTGTGTGCTTCTAAGTCTCCGCAGGCCCTTTTAACAGACTCTCCTGAGAAACAGTTTCTTCCATTGCTCCAACACCCACTAGCTTTTACATCCAGAAGTTGTGAGGATTTATCTTCCTAGTGCTGGAACCCTGGGCTGCATGGTCGGTCTTGGGGCTAGGATCTCCCACTCCCAAGGTATCCCTCTAGATTTTTATCTACCAAATGTGAATGTGGAACCACCCGTCCACTGCCTCTTCATGCTGCACTGCGTCCTTTCTGCCTGACTACCCATCTGCACCCCTCCTACCATCTGGATGAATGTGGTTTCTTTAAATCGTTGGTTGTCTGACTTCCATACAGTTTGATTTTCTGGCAGTTCTGGTATTTTTTGTTTTGAGTTTAGTTGTGATTCTTCCTGTGGTTATGTGAGGATGTGAGGAGTGTCTACCTACACCTCCCTCTTAACTGAAAGTCCCTGCCTGCATTCTTTCCATACTATAGTTTTCTCTTTTGGAACTATATACAATTTGTTGTTTACTTATGGTTCTATTGTTTTACCAAATTAGTTTAGAAGACCTGTGATCTTTTACTCTCAAGTCTTTACTTTCTGGCCTGTGCATGTGTGTGTGCTCACGTACACACACTCAAATGCACCATTTACTTATCTAGTTGGTTCTCAGCCTTTTCCTGGAATCTGGTTCTGTCATTGCAGAATTCCAGATGTTGGTTTCATAGATATGAAAGGCTTGGCATTAGTTTATTTATAGCCAAACCATGGGTGACTGTAGGGTAAGTGGAGGCAATCTGGCTTCCTCCCCCAGGTGCTTGGGTAGCTAGGGAGCAGCTTCTCACAACCTTGCAGGCGTCTGATAAAGCAGTGTCCTCATAGCCCTGAGTCTGAGTGCGATGAACTGCCCCTTAGCCTTGAATAGGCTCGCACGCGCAGCTCATGCTCGGTTACCTCACTATTTGTCTCGTAGTCGGCTTTGTTCCTTCTAGTATGTAAGAAGATAGGGGCTTCTTAGGGTGCGCCGACATAGACATGGGCTTGTGGCCTGTGTGACTCCCCTGAATAAAGGCATGTCAAGCATCCCCATGGCTCCACTCATTTTCTTCCGTCTACCTGATCTACCTGAGTCTCGAGTGGACCTGCCCAGCCTAGGGAGGCTGCAACACAGTGACTAAATACAGTAAAAATAATACATTTTATCTTAGAGCTGTCAGAAAAGAAATAGTAGACTTACTAATGTTTAAAAAAATTTGTAACATATTCTCATTTAATTGTTTTGGAATGTGCCATAGTGCTGAGAAGGGAGACCCAGCCCTGAAACTGCTAGTAGGGAGCATGACTCATGGGCTCAGAGAAACATAAAAGGAGATATCTTGCTTAAATTAGACAAGACAGAAAGCACTGATTCACAGAGACAGAGAGAATGCTGGGTTGAGGAATGTACCATGCTGCAGTTAGCACACACGAAACCACTTAGTGGGTGAATGGAGCAAAGATGTTCTCACAAAAACCACCATAACAAAAACAGACTACAATAAACTACTACTGTGTAAATAATTCAGGAAAGTCTGTAAAAGATTTTTTCATTGCCTTGGGACTAGTTCATAATGAGGAAGTGAAGTCAGTGTGTTGTGTTACTGGTAGGAACTGCAGAGTACCTAAACGGATGCTGTAATTTCCTATGCAGTACGGGAGAGGATTGACCTTAGTTTTAAGCACTTGAGACGAAAGTCCTTTGTCCATTGGCAGTGTGGCGGGGCTGGCATATTGTGTGCATTGTTCTGTGCAGGCACTTAGGTTGTACATTTTTTCACATTGCTGAGTTATTTGCCATCATTTATCTACTTAGTGTAATATAAAATTTTGCTAATATCTGATGTCTGCTATACTCTCTCTTGGTTTTGAGGGGTTTATACTTATTTCTTATGTGCTTTTATTACTTTTTGTAGGAAGCAGAGGATGTGTACTCATTCCATTGTCTTTAACTGGAAATTTCTGCCTTGATTTACCAAATCTTGAATTGTACCCTAGACATTAACTTTTTTCTTTCAATTCCTGGAACCCATACCTGGTTACAGTAGAAAATACTGTTTTACATACCCCCCCCCCCAATCTCCCCTAAACAAAGGAAAGAAACAAAACCATGTCCCCTGTAGTCTCTTTTACTCTGTTAGTTATCCCCCAGTCAAGACTTTTGAGCTTCACTTTTTATAGTTTATATTACAGAAAAATACAGGTATATTAAATATGCTGTTTCGTTACTATTCCTAGTATGCTCTGAGGAAGACTTTGGACATCTCATTCATTTCCAGTGAAAGTTACACACACGCTGCTCACTGTTAGAGATTACAACCTCCTCTGATTAGTGTCTACCTTGCTAGAGCCAGAAGACAGGTCAGTTTATATGATTGGGAGGCTGGCAGCTACTGGTAATTTGTTACCACTTTCTTTTCATGTCTGTTCTTGCTGTAAGAGCTCAGTACCAGTAGCTTTATGAGTGACAGAGAGAACACTGAAATGTTTGCTTTTTTTCTCTTTTTTTATAGAATTTATTGGGGTGCCATTAAGAGAATTATATAGGTTTCAGGTGTACAATTTATAAATACATTATCTGTATATTGTATTTTATATTCACCACCTAAAGTCAAGTCTTCTGCCATCACCATTTATCCTCCCTGAACTCTTGCCTACCGCCCCCTGCCCTCGTCCCCTCTGGTAGTCACCATGCCGTTGTCTATGAGTTGGTTTTTTTTTTTTTTCCCTCCTTAATTCCTTTACCAGTTTCACAACCCCCTTCCTTTGACAGCTGTCTCTCTGATCTCTAACTATGAGTCTGTTTCAGTTTTGTTTATTTTGTTCATTAGAATGCACACATGAATGAAATCATATGATACTTGTCTTTGTCTGACTGGCTTATTTCACTTAGCATGATGCTTTCTATGTCTGACCAAGATGTTTCAAAGGGTAAGGTTTCCTTTTTTATAGCTGAGTAGTATTCCATTGTGTAAATGTACCACAGCTGTTTTATCCACTCATCTATTAATGGATACTTGCGCTGCCTCCAAATCCTGGCTCTTAAAGATAATGCAGCAATGAAAATACAGGAATCATATCATCTTTTGAATTAGTGTTTTGGATTTCTTCGGATATATTCCCAGAAGTGGAATCATTGGGTCATAAGGCAGTTCCATTTTTAATTTTTTGATGTAATTCCATAGTGCTTTTCACAGTGGCTGCACCAATGTGCATTCCCACCAACAGTGCATAAGGGTTCCCTTTTATTCACATCATCATCAGTACTTCTTGTTTGTTGATTTATTGATGATAGCCATTCTGACAAGTGTGAGGTAATATCTCATTGTGGTTTTAATTTGCATTTCTCTGACGATTAGTGACGCTGAATGTCTTTTCATTGTCTGTTAGCCACTTCAGAGAAGTGTCTCTTCAGGTACCTTTGTCAATTTTTAATTGGATTATTTGGGCTTTTTTGGTGTTGAGTTTTATATATTTTTAAATAAATTTTGGATATTAACCCCTTATCAGATGTATCAGCAAATATGTTCTACCAATCAGTGGGCTGTCTTTACATTTTGTTGATGGTTTTCTTTGCTGTGAGAAAAATTTTTAGTGTGATGTAGTCTGTGTGTTTATTTTTTTGTTCTTTATCTGGTCTGAGGAGGTATAGCAGAAAAAGTATTGCTATAAAAACATGTCTGAGATTTTACTTCCTATGTTTTCTTCTAGGGTTTTTATGGTTTTGAGTTTAACATTCAAATCTTTAATCCATTTTTTAAAATAGATTTAAAAAAATTTTTAGAGAGAGGAGAAGGGAGAAAGAGACAGAGAAACATTGATTTGTTGCCTCTCACATGCCCCCAGCTGGGGAGCTGGCCTGCAACCCAGGCATGTGCCCTGACTGAGAATGAACTGGCAACCTATTGGTTTTTAGGACAATGCTCTACCAGTCAGGGCTTTAATTAATTTTGAATTTATTCTTGTGTATGCTGTAAGAAGGTGGTCTAGTTTCATTTTTTTGCATGTATCTGTCCAGTTCTCTCAACCATTTATTGAATGTATTACCTTTACCCCATTGTATGTTCTGACCTCCTTTGGTTAAATATTAATTGTCCATTAAGGTGTGGGTTGATTTCTGGGCTTTCTGATCTATTCCACTGATCTATGTGTCTATTTTTATGACAGTACCATGTTGTTTTCATTAGTGTGGCTTTGTAGTATAGTTTGATATTAGGTCCTCCAACTCTGTTTTTCTTTCTCAAGGTTGCTATGGCTATTGTGTTCTTTTGTGGCTACATAAACATTTTTGGGATATTTGTTCTAGTTCTGTGAAATACGCCATTGGTATCTTTCTATGAGTTGCTTTGAATCTGTAGACTGCTTTGGGGCAGGCAGTTTGGATGTTTTAATGATGTTAATTCTTCCTATCCATGAATATGGTGTATGCTTCCACTTAGTTGTATCTTCTTCAGTTTCTTTCTTCAGTGTGTTGTAATTTTCTGAGTACAGGTCTTTTACATCCTTGGTTAAATTTATTTGTAGTGAAGGCAATTTGAGGCAATTGTACATGGGATTGTTTTCTTAGGTTCTCTTTCTGATAGGTCATTATTGGTTTTGAAAAATGCAATTAATTTCTGGATATTAATTTTGTATCTTGCTACTTTACTGAATTCATTTATTAGTTCTAGTAGTGTTTTCATATGATCTTAGTGTTCTCTTTGTACAATATCGTGCCCTCTGCAAATAAGGACAGTTTTATGTCTGTCTTTCCTATTTCAATGCCTTTTATTTCTTCTTCTTGTCTGATTGGTGTGGCTAGGACTTCAGTACTATGTCAATAATAGTTGTGAATGTGGACATCCCTGTATTGTTCCTGATCTTAAGGGAAATGCTTGTAGTTTTTGCCCATTGAATATGAGGTTGGCTGTGGGTTTGTCTTATATAGCCTTTATTACATTGAGGTATGTTTCCTGTATTCCCATTTTGCTGAACATTTTTATCATGGGTGCTGGATTTTATCAGAAGCTTCTCCTGCATCTATTAATATGATCAATGGTTTTTATCCTTCATTTTGTTAATGTGGGGTATCACGTTGGATTTGTGGATATAGCACCAACCTTGCATCCCCTGAATAAATCCCACTTTGTTATGGTGTATGATCTTTTTCATGTATGGCTGGATCCAGTTTGCTAATATTTTGTTGAGGATTTTAGCATTTATGTTCAGCAGGGGA
This sequence comes from Pteronotus mesoamericanus, assembly GCF_021234165.1. Taxonomy (NCBI): domain Eukaryota; kingdom Metazoa; phylum Chordata; class Mammalia; order Chiroptera; family Mormoopidae; genus Pteronotus; species Pteronotus mesoamericanus. Next base: position 13,171,738 of record NW_026555313.1, read on the forward strand.
ATTGGCCTATAATTTTCTTTGTTGATTTTTTTTATCCGGTTTTGGAAATAGGATAATGCTGGTTTTGTAAAATTAGCTTGGGGATCTTTCCTCCTCTTGAAATTTTGAAATAGCTTGAGAAGGATAGGTGTTAGTTCTTCTCTCAATGTTTGTTAAAATTCACCCCTTAAACCAGTCAGTCCAGGACATTTGTTTGTTGGGAGTTTTTTGATTAGTGCTTCAATTTCACTAGCTGTAACCTGTCTATTCAGATTCTCTTTTATCCTGCTTCGGTTTCAGAAAATTGTGTGTTTCTCTGAATTTATGCTTTTTGTCCAGATTATCCAATTTGTTGACATACAGTTCGTAATATTTTTTACAGTCTTTTGTACTTTTTTAAGTATATTTTATTGATTATGCAGTTACAGCTTCCCCATTTTTTTATTCTCCCCTTGGATCCCCTTTGCTCAGTACCTCCTTCCCTCCAGCATTTCCTCCTCTCCCCTTAGTTCATGTCCATGCATCATACATATAAGTTCCTTGGCTTCTCCATTTCCTATACTATTCTTAACCTCCCCCGTCTATTTTGTACCTACCAATTATGCTTCTTATTCCCTGTACCTTTCCCCCATTCTGCCCCACCTCCCTTCCTGCTGATAACCCTCCATGTTATCTCCATGTCTGTGATTCTGTTCCTGTTCTACTTGTTTGCTTAGTCTGTTTTTTTTTTTCTAGGTTCAGTTGCTGATATTTGTGAGTTTGTCGTCATTTTACTGTTCATAGTTTTGATCTTTTTTCTTAGATAAGTCCCTTTAACATTTCATATAATAAGGGCTTGGTGATGATGAACTGCTTTAGCGTTAACTTGTCTGGGAAACACTTTATCTGCTCTTCCATTCTAAATAATAACTGCTGGATAGAGTAATCTTGGCTGTAGGTCCTTGCTTTTCATGACTTAGAATACTTCTTGTCAGTTTCTTTGTGCCTGTAAAGTTTCTTTTGAGAAATCAGCGACTAATCTTCTGGGAGCTTCTTTGTAGGTAACTCTCTGCCTTTCTCTTGCTGCTTTTAAGATTCTGTCTTTATCTTTAACATTTGTCATTTTAATTATGGTGTATCGTGGTGTGGTCCTCTTTGGGACTTTGGGTCTTTGTTTGGGACTCTTTGTGCTTTCTGGACTTGTATATCTGTTTCCTTCACCAGATTGGGAAAGTTTTCCTTCATTATTTTTTCAAATAAATTTTCAATTTCTTACTCTGCTTCTTTTCCTTCTGTCAACCCTATGATTAGTATGTTGGTATGTTTACAGTTGTCCCAGAGATTCCTTAGCCTCTCCTCATTTTCTTGAACTCTTGCTTCCTCATTCTGTTCTAGTTGAATGTTTATTTCTTCCTTATGTTCCAAATCATTGATTGGAGTCTCCGTATCCTGCCCTTTACTCTTGGTTACCTTTATTTTTTTATTTCACTTTGTATAGCCTTCACTTCTCCCTTTACCTGGCAGCAGTACTCAGTGAATTCTCTGAGCATCCTTATGTGATTTGAACTCTGCATCTGATAGATTGGCTATCTCCTTGTTGCTTAGTTCTTTTTCTGGAGTTTTGGTCTGTTCTTTCATTTGGGATATATTTCTTAGTGTTGGCGCACCTTTTAGAGCCTTAGGTATTTGCCAGGGTGGGGCAAGCTGCATTGCTCTGTTGTGATGCTGTATGTGGTGGAGGGGTCAGAGAGGGAACAATGCCACTTACCCAGCTCTTGCCCCGCGTTCAGTCACTTCCTTGGCTTCCTGCAAGTGAGTGGTGCCCGTCCTGGTGTGTCCTTGGTGCTGATTCCCAGGTGGGTGGGGTTCTGTACATTCTTGGACCCTGTGGACCCCTCAAACAGATTCTCCTGAGAGACTGGCAGTTTCTTCTGCTGCTGCAAGCCCTACTGGTGGTTTTTACAGCCAGAAGTTATGAAGTTTTATTTCCCGGTGCTGGAACCCTGGGTTGTGCTGTCTGTCCTGGGTTGGATTGCTCACTCTCCAGTTGTTCTTTGTGTTTTTTTTCTGCGCGTGAATGTAGGTCCTCCTGGTCTGCTAGCCTCTGCCTGGCTGTACATCATCTCTGCCCCAGCTGCCCATCTCCGCCCCTCCTACCAGTCTGGATGAATGTTTCTTCTTTAACTCCTTGGTTGTTTGAGTGCCATACAGTTTGATTTTCTGGCAGTTCAAGTTTTTTTTTTTTTTGGTTTTAAAATGGGTTGTTATCCTTCTTCTGGTTGTGGGAGGAGGCAAGCATATATGTACCTATGCCTCCATTTTGGCCAGAAGTCTGCCCCTTTGTATTTCTTTAGCGTCAGTTGTTACTTCTCTTTCATTTCTGATTTTATTTAGTTGGGTCCTCTCTCATTTTTTCTTCATGAGTCTGGACAAAGATTGTCAATCTTGTTTATGTTTTCAAAGAACCAGCTCTAGGTTTTATTAATCATGAATTTTTTTTGGAGGAATGTTTTCAAAACCTATTCCAAACTAAACATGGGCTCATTTAAATGGTTGGCATTGCCACACACATTCAATTCTGGAAGAAGTGAAATAAATGTGAAAGCTGTCTTTAGCTTATTAGTGAAAGGAAGGAAACATTGTGAATATGAGGGTAAGCTATCATGGGAAATGAACTGGAAATGAAAATTGTTAATAATCTTAAATTGGTTTTGGTATGTGTACTGATTTTTAAATGTGTCAGGTTACACTGGTCTGTGGGTTCTTTTGAAAACTTTGATCGTCACAAGAAAGCATATAGTTCATTTGACAGTTGAGTGAATGTATCAGCAAATAAATGATTGACATATATCATCTGTTTAATTCAGGTATTGGTGAGCAGTGAACTGAAAAGAGAAAAAGGAGGAATTGATGCTAAGTTTTGGTGTCTGAGCTGAGTTGTGAAAACTGTCACCTATCCAGTTGAGTCAGTATCTTAAAGCAATGCCTAAAGATTTTGGTTTGTTATTCATAGAGCAGTCTGTCCCAAGTTACTGGTTACCTCTTTTTTAGCTTTCTTGCCTAAATACTATTTAAAATTTACATATGCAACTGTGAACTCAAAGAAATTGATGTGATCTCAAAATTACTTATATGCTGTATTTTTGTTTTTAACACTTTGTCAATGTACATAATTCTGCACACTTAGGGAGTTTTAGTGAAATAGAAATTTATTTTACGTTTCTGGAGGTATAATTTACATGCAATACAGGCATAGAGTTTAAATAAGTTTTCTATGCTTTTTCCCTGCCTTTCTGTCTCTATCCTGCCTTCCTGTAACACAACCACTATTTCATTCACCTAGCAGCTCTGTTGCCATGCTTTTTAGCATATTTAATAACTTTTACATTAAAGCTTGCAGTGTACAAAAACTGATTCGACATTTTCCAAGGGATTTTCCAATAATTTCTCTTGCCTAAAGTGCTGGAAGAGAAATGTCATGCTGTTCACCCTATGGAAATAAAGTCTGAATCACCTATCTTATCAAGTGGATACCAATAGTGATTATCTGTCTGTCTTTGTCGATAACAATACATGGTTTCATTTCATTGAATTGTTGGCTGAAACTGCTTTGGTTCCAGATTCATGGTAAGTTCAACAAAACTGATTATATTTCAGGGTATTATTTTGTATATGGATATCATTATTGCTTTCTAGAGTTATAGTTTCAACACATAAGCTTAAATAAAAGAATTAAAAACATTTATATAGGTATGGAATTAGTACTACCCATATGTAATGCGCAGCTTTATTTTTCCCTCAAAAATTTGGGCAAAAAAGTGTGCATTATACATGGCAAAATATGGTATCTTTTTTTGTGGTGAGAACATTTAGGATTTACCCTCTCAGCTATTTTCAAATGCATAATACAGTATTATCAACTGTAGTCATGATACTTTACCTTAGATCCTCAGGACTTCATCATCTTAAAACTGGAAGTTTGTATCCCTATCCTGTCTCTGCCTCTGGCAACCACCAGTCTATTGTTTCTGTAAGTTCAACTCCTTTAGATTCTGCATATAAGTAAGATCATAGTTTTTATTTTCTGTATGACTTACTGCTTCGCCTAATAACCCTCAAGTTTCATCCATATTGTGGCAAATGTCAGGATTTCCCTTATCACTCAATAACATTCCTTTGCATATACGTGCATTTCCTGTTTACAAAGCTATAATAATCAAAACATTATGATGCTGACACAGAAACAGCTACATGGATCAGTCAAACAGATTCAAGAACCGAGAAATAAACTCCCGGATTTATGGTCAACTAATACTTGACCAGGGAGTCAAAAATACTCAGCGGAAGAAAGGATTGCCTCCTCAATAAATGGTGTTGGGAAAACTGGTTATCCACATGGAAAAGAATGAAACTGGACACCTAATTTACACCAGTCGCAAAAATTCACTTGAATGGATTAAAGATTTAAATATAAAACCTGAAAAGCCCTGACTGGATAGCTCAGTTGGTTAGAGCATCTTCCCAATATGCCAAGGTTGCAGATTCTGGGGCAGGGCACATACAAGAAGTAACCAGTGAATGCATAAATAAGTGGGAGAACATATCAACATCTCCCCCCAACCCCCCTAAAAAGGGGGGAAAATCAATAAATTAAAAAAAAAAAGACCTGGAAAGCTCCTTGATACTGGCCTTGTCAATGACTTTTTGGATATGACAGCATAAGCAACAAAAGCAAAAATACATAGGTGGGACTACATCAAACTAAAAGCTTATGCACTGGGGTTGGGAGGTGGGTTGGGGAAAGGGCACCTACAGAATGGAAGAAATATTTGCAAAGCATGTAACTAATAAGGGGATAGCATCCAAAAATTCAAGGGACATAAACTACTGAATAGCAGACCAAACAAAGAAACAAACAAGCAATGTGATTTAAAAAGTGGCCAGAGGACCTGAAAAGACAAAGAAAAACATGCAAATGGTCAGCAGGTACATGAAAAGGTGCTCAACATCACTAATCATCCAGGAAATGCAAATCAAAACCACAGTGAGATATATTACCTTATACCTGTTAGAATGGCTAGAATAAAGAGAAGAGATGAGAAATTCTGGCAAGGATGTGGACAGAAGGGAACCTTTGTGACCTATTGGTGGGAGTGCAAATGTGAAAAACAGTATAGTGCTTCCTCAGAAAATGAAAAATGGAACTACTGTGTGACCTAGCAATCCTATTTCTGGGTATGTATCTGAAGGAAATGAAATCACTATTTCAAAGAGATGTCTGCATTTTGATGTTCATTGTGGCATTATTCACAATGGCCAAGGCATGGAAGCATCTCTTTTGCATAAGCTACTGTTCAAATATTTTGCCCATTAGGAGAAAAAAATGGATTGTGTTTCTTCAGAGAATGTAGTTAAATCCATTTTCAGACATAGCTCTTTTATATGTTTTTCAGTCTGTGGCTTCTCTTTCATTTTTCTTAATGGTATCTTTTGAAGTCTAGAAAATTTTAACCTTGTAATCTAGTTTATCATCTTTTTGTTAGTGAATTTTTGTGCCAAGAAGTCTTTGCTTATACCATGGTATCACTAAGATACTCTCCTTCGTTATCATCTAGAAACTTTATAATTTTAAGTTTTACATTCTTTTGGAATGGGTTTTTTGATAAAAGCTGTGATGTTGAGCTCAAGATGTATTTATTTACATGTGGATTTTTAATTCTTACAGACTATTTCTTCAAAAGATTATCCTTTCCCCAATGAATTACTTGGTGTCTCCCTAAAGTCAGTTGATCTGTTGTGTGGGTCTCTTTTTGGACTTTCTATTCTACTCTTGTTGGGTCTATATCTATCCTTATTGCTAATGCTACTGAACAAAAGTGGGTTTGGGCTGCTTGCCTGCCACCACCACCCATAGGTAAATTCTGGAGGCAGAGGTTTGGTGAGAAAAGGAAAGAGGTCTTTTATTCAAAAGCTGCGCAATCCTGTCTCAAAGCCCACCCCTCTGTAAAACCCAGAGGAAAGCCCTGCCACTTTTTGCTGGACCAGTCCTAGGCTGCAGCCCACAGTTCCTTCTCTCATTCAAAATACCTTCCTTCTGGAATTGCAGGCAGCCAGAGTTGTCCCCCAAGCAGCTCAGCTTCTCTTTCTGCCAGTGTTGGGCTTCAGTGTCCCTCTTTTTCAGAGCTGCCATTCACCACATAGTTCCCAGGGCCCGCTGGGCCCACAGAGCAGACGCTTGCATCTTGGTGTGGTGGGTCCAAGAGAGAGCGTGTGTCTCTTTTCCTTCAGTTTACATAAACTGCCCCTGTGCACCAGGCTGGGCGCTCCTAATTCTGTGTGGTTGGCAGGTCCAGCACCCCCAGACAATCCCACCTTTTCCCAGACTAGACTGACCGCTCTTCACCACACCAGAAGGAAATAGGAGGGCTTTCCCCTCAGCCAGTCACCCCTGTTAGCCTTGTGCATGCGCAGCACAGTGATTTCTGTTGTGTCCTGCCTGTGGGTGGGGGTGCTTCCCCTGCAGCCCCTCCACTCCACTCCTGCTGGCACTCTGGGCAAGGCCAGGCTACCAGCACTGGCTAGGGAACTGCCACCACTAATATTTTACTCCCTTAGTTACTGCAGTATTATAGTTAAGTCATGGCAACAGGTAACGTAAGCCCTTCGACTTTATTCTTCTTTGATGTTGTTTTGCCTATTCTAAGTCTTTTGAATTTCTATAGGAAATTTTGTTCGTTTCTACAGAAAACATGTTGGGGTTTTAATTGTGCTGGCAATGATCAGTTTGAGGAGAAATGACGTCTTAATATTGAGTCTTTCAATATATGAATATGAAGAGGCTATTTGCTGCTTCTTTAGAGCTGTAATTTCTGGCAGCAAAATTTTGGCACTTGCTGTTAAAAGTCAGAGTGTTGTGTTTCTTTTTTAAGTATTGCATGACTTGTTTTTAAGCCTTTTTTAAAAGGAATTTTAGGTTCACACCAAATTTTGGAGAGGAAGGTACAGAGATTTCCCTCACACTCCCTGACCCCTCACATCTAGACTCCTCTAGAATGATTCATTTGTTAATGAACTTACATTGACACATCATAATTGTAAAGTTTATACTTTATATTAAGGTGTACTTTTGGTGTTGTACATTCTGTGGGTCTGGACAAATTTATGACATGTATCCATTATTATGGTATCATACAAGAGTATTCTTACTGCCCTAAAAATTCTCTCTGCTTCACCTGATAAAAATTTCTTTTAAAGCATTTTATGTTTTTTTGATGACATTTGATAACTTGTACTTGAAGAAAACTTTTAAATTGTTGCTAGTACAACATAGAATACAATTGATGTTTCTATTTTGATTTTTGTATCCTGCAACACTGGTAAATATACTTGTTATTTCTATTAGGTTTTCTTTTTTGGTAGATTCTTTGATTTTCTGCATGAACAGTTATGTCATCGGGAGCCTTTGGTGTGAGATACAATGTGAGTTCGCATTCTGATACGCTGTTTACTAGCTGTGAGACTGTGGCAGGTTAACCTATTTGAGTTTCATTTTCATCTTATGTGGAGAGGTAAGAAAATTTATCCTTCAGGGTTGTTTCAAATCTAAATTATATGGTTTATGGAAAGCACTGCAAAAAGAGTGGACACTTAATAGTAGATGAGGAGATGAATATTGTGGCCATTGCTATTGATGGGATTTGCTGTTTTCCTTTCCAGTAGTAAAATGACAGTTTACATCTGGACTGCTTCTTTTAATAAGTCTTCTATGTATCTAATGAAACAAAAATGGACAACTACAAATAAAAGAGCATAGGACAGGGTAGCTGAAGTTGAAGGCGAAAGAACAGACTTTTCAATACTACTATGTGCGTGTTTGATGCTGAGTCAGAGCTCTGAAAGATATAATTGTCCTATTCCCCTGAGGTAGTGCATCAAAAGGGAATTTCTTTTGAGATGGCTTAGAGGAGCTGTTTCCGGACTCTTTCTCCCCCACCCTCCTTTGTGTCTCCCTTTATGTCTAGTCTGTTTATGCCAGCAAACAGTATCATCTGGTTTGTTTCCAGGATAGCTTCCATTTGAATAATTAAGAGTTCTAAAAAGCTTTGTATTGGAAGCCTTTATCAAGTGCTAATTGGATTTGTAATTTGTCTAGTTTACCAGACCTTCCATAAATATATTTGGCTTGTCTCTGTGTCCCTGGGGATGCTGTTTTATTACGTTGAAATAATATATTCTTTGTATTCAACTCAAGGAATTTATACTGCCCGAGTTATATTGTTGGAAAATGTTTTTGTTACAGCTTGCTCTCTCTTTAGATGGGGCAGTAAGTAAAGGTACTTAATTTACATAAGCCTATTAAATGAAATTCTCAAGAGGAAAGAAAATAATTTCAAATGCAGTTTACATTGTGGTGACAGTTGATCCACTTACAAAGAGGCTGCTTTAGTGGAATTGGACTGAATGAAAAAACTTTAATTTCATACTATTGTTTTTTATATATACCAAATATTATTTATAATATTGAGCTGCATGAAGTGATTAACTCCATTCCTATTGACCCTTTCTCTTCTCTCTTTTTACCCCCAAAGGGTAAAAGAAGAGGGTTTTTGTTTTGCTTTCCAAAATGGTTTTATCAGGTTGTAGTTGAAATGGTTTCCCCTTGAATGGGGAGCAAAGACTCTAGTTGGCAGTTACCGGAGGTTCTAAAACTGTAGTTAATGTTGCACATCAAAAAGTCAACTCCCCTCATTGTTTACTTTCTTGGATGAACAATTTGCAGACATTTTTTTCCTGGTAGAAATAAAATTAGGAAGACAATATGAATAGGACAGCTGAATTAATCTGTTTTTAATTTCTCTTTAAAAGTTTATAAAAACTGCCTCTAATTTTATACGGATTGTTTCTGTTTTAGCCTTTGGGAGTTTAGAACACTGTCCATCAGAAGAGATTATTCTCATTCCTCTTTGACCTCCAAAAAGGTGCATTTTCTCCTTGAGAAAGCCACTGGCAAATTCTGTTAATGCAGAACATGGAGCTTATTTGCTTAACGATTTTTAGCCTTAGGGCACAAACATCGCCTATCAACCCTTCCAAATAACTTCTGACAAGCTCAAGTGATGACTTTGATATATCAGAGTAAGTATGCTATGGCTATGGGCCTTGGTTACCTTAGAAACCACCTTTTTTCCTTAGGTTTCTGCTTAGGAATTGTGATTCTTACAGGCAGTTTCTGTTGAGCATATTCAGATTTGAATTTGGATGTAGAGGACCCCACATACTTTAGGGAAGGAACAAGCCTTGAATTCATCTTTCATCAGTTCTTGCTGCAATAATTTTTGGACACCTTCTGGGATATGCTTAAAATTTATGTGATCAGTTTTTCTGATCTGCAATTAAATTCCAGTTAGACTTTTTCTGAATCACTTTAGATTCTGCAATTTCATTTCTCCAGGATCACTTTCTGCTTGCTTCTATTCAATACATTTTGTTTATCTGTTAGTACTGTACCTTAGGCCACTATTCATGCACTCTGTCCTCATAACTGCTATTTTTTATATACTAGTTTATACATTATTTTTTAAAAGGTTTTATTTATTTATTTTTAGAAAGAGGGGAAGGAGAAAGAGAGGGAGAGAAATATTGATGTGAGAGAAGAAATATTCATTTGTTGCCTCTTGCACACCCCCCAGCTGGGGACCTGGCCTGCGATCAAAACACATGCTCTGACCAAGAATTCAGCCAGTTTGTGGGATGATGCCCAACTCACTAAGCCACACCATTCAAGGCTGTACATTATTTTTGTGAAAGCAATTGATTTGGCAAATCCTGTGGAGAGAACTGAATATTATTTTGCTCAACAGTGCCATCATTAGAGTTACAGATGAAAACCTTTCTTTATAGCGACCTGGTTTGCAGTCTCCTTGCCAGTAATAGGCTTGGATCAGATCTTCCTGAGAGCCTTTAAAGTAGGGGGAGATCGAGGCAGAGTCTTGGGGATAGAAAAAGAACCCAACAAAACAGAGAGACAAGAGGAAAACCAGAGAGAAAGTATGGCTGGTTTTCCATAATCAAGGGTTCTGTATCCATGGATTCAAGTAACTGTGGGTCAAAAGTCAAATAAATTTACATTGTTCTTAATGTGTATGTACTATGTATTTAGGCTTATGGTGGCTGCAATATAGACTTTTTCCTTGTCATTTTTTCCCTAAACAATGGAGTATCACAACTATTTACATAACATTTACATTGTATTAGGTCATATCAATATATGTACTCTAGAGATGATTTAGAGTAGCTGGGAGAATGTGCATAGGTTATATGCAAGTAATACACCATTTTATACGAAGAATTTGAGTGTCCATGGACTATAATGTCTGCGGGGATCCTGGAAACCAGTCCCCCACAGATACTGAGGTATGATTGTATTAAGAAAGGAAGAGTAGCTAGTGATATCAAATTCTGCCTAACAGGTTAGTTAATTTCCCTTAGATCTATCCTCTCCTCCCTGCTCACTGCCGTGGCCTGAGTTTATGTCATTTCTTTATTCTTCACACACACGTGCTCTGTCTAGAATATTCTTTTTCATTGTCTACAACATTAGAAATTTCTGTTGAACCTTAAGAAGTGAGATTATTCATCACTTCTTTAAAACCATTTCCTATCTCCCATTCCTTGTGATTGTCCTCTATCATGTATAGGCTTCTGTCATTGAACTTACCATAGTATTAGAATTGTCTCTGTGACCGTTTCTTTTGTTAGATTGTGAGCTTTGTAACATAGGGACTGTTTTTGTCATCTTTGGACATCTAGTGCCTAACATGCAGTTTGGTATTAATGGAAGCTTAAAAATAATCAAGAAAGAAATAAAAAGACTTGAAAGGGATCATTCATTTTAGTAAAGAGGTGATAATTGGTGACCTTTCCCAGGGCAATTTTAATCTAGTGGAGGTGGAAGCCATATTAAAGTGGATTGATAAATAAGTGAAGAGATGAGTGGGCCACAGTTCAAGAAGGTGGGCTGTAAAAGGCAGGGTGTGAGAGTGGAGGCTGTAGCTGGCAGGGAAGAGAATATATGAGGCAGAGTTTTATATGGGGAGATATGAACATATATAAAAGCCTAAGGGAAGAAACCTGTAAACCTCATTGAAGAGAGAAGGGACAATGAAGAGCAGTAGGTTCAGGAGGGGTGGGAGGAGTCAAAACCAGGATATGGGGACAGGTGAGCCTGAGACGTAATAAGCTGTCCACCTTCCTTTTTAAAAAAAAAATCCTCACCAGAGGGGATATGCTTCACTGATTTTAGGGAGAGAGAGGGATGGGTAGGGGGAGAGAGAGAGAGAGGGAGAGAGAAATATCAGTCAGTTGCCTCCCTTTTGCTCCTGGATCCAGGATCCAACCTGCAACCTCTTGGTGTTTGGGATGATGCACCAGCCAACTGAGCCACCTGGCCAGGGAAAGTATCCATATTCCTTTGATACTAAAGTGAAGAATATCTAAATTATTGACTTAGAATTGAATTTGGGGGTATAAACAAAATGCAGGTTTGGCTGCCTGCTGCAATGAAAGCCGAACTTGTGAGACAGGTGCTGGTGCAAAAGGAAAGAGGTTTATACAAGTGTTGCAACTTGAGAGAATTGTGGACTTCCGTCTCAAAGGCTGTCCCCGTTCCTGCTGAAGCCCGTGGTTCTTATGTGGATAGGGAGTGGAAGGTTTTTTTTGCCCCTTTCCAATTATCTTGCTAGTTTTTGGTCCTCTCAGGACCTGTCCATTCATCTTCGTAGCTTTTGGTGTGCTTGGTAAAAGAACCTCCCTCTGGGCCATGTTGGTCAGTGGTGGAGACTCCCTGGTACTTGTTGACTGTCTGTGGTAACAGGGGCAGAATTCATTATTTATTTTGTAATTCACTTTATTTTTCTTGTATAAAAACTACATGGTCGCCATAGCTGGAGCCCGGGCATTCAGCATGGAGACCCTAATATGGGTCTTCGTGAGATGGTCCATGAGTTTTTGATAGAGGGACTTGTTGAATACAGTCTCTTTCCAGAAGTTGGGGTGAGATAGCTGTAGGTCTTGGAGATGGTATCAAAGGTGTCCTTGGCAATGTTCTCAGGGTGGTATTGCAGCCCTTGGCTGATGTGTAGCCCTCATTGTTACTGGCATTCAGCAGCAACTTCTTGGGCACAACAGCCTAGTTGATGCCAGTGTCCCTGGGGGCAGGGATGAAGTACACCAGCACAGAGCTGAAGCAGCCAGTAACCTTGCAAGGGATGATGTGGGGCTTGATGATCTTGTTCCCCAAGTAACCTCATCTCACAGAGATGATAGAAAGCTTGGCCAGTATGATGTCCCTGCAGATGGCAGTGTCTACAACCTCCTTAGAGAGCATAACACCCAGACTGACATGTCTGTTGTAATCCTTGATGACAAATGCCTTGAACCTGGTCTGCTAGCCAGCGCAGGTCTTCTTTTGCATGGGCATAATCTTTAAAACCTCACCCTTGTGGGATACCACCAGGAAAAAGTATATGATCTTAGATTCCTTGGTAGGCGGAGTGAAAAGATTGATTTCCTCTAGGACCTTCACGTTCTTGACCAGGTGGCTCAGCTTGCCTGCTCGAGCTCCATGGCTGCAACCCCAGCCCTGATATCGCTGCCTGCCGAGCCTGGCCTCCCATTCCAGGTGTCCCCCAGTGGTGTTTTCCACTTGGTGTTTTCTGGGAGAAGAACAACAGAAGCCTTTAAATCAGGTGCTTCCTGCCCATGTACCATAAATCAGAGTCAAAGTTGAGGAGTGTCCGCCAGCAGCAAAGACTGGTGGCGGTGCTTTTAGTGTGTTTGGGCAGTTTGAATTGATGGGCAGAACAAAGAAGGCCATGTCATCTGAATAGTGTTTTATTTTGATTTTTGGGAATGTCCTTATTTCAGACTAATATAGGAATATCTAGGAGACAGCCGTTAAAACACTTGTAAAAGATTATGTGCAAGATGATACTGCCTTCTGCACTACTGCATCATTCAGTTTCAATGAAGAACCTCTAGTCATTTGGAGAAGCAGTTGAGCAGATATATACCTATTTATTCAAATATTCATATTAGCTTTGGGGAAAGATCTTTTCATGTACAGAAAAATGACATCATTCTTTGCTGGCTCAGATAAAATTGGCTTGTTCTTTGTCAGCAGAATGGCTGAAGTTCTGCTTCCTGTTTATAAAGGGAAACTTATCCTGATAGTTGTATTGCCAGGTTTAGCATGTAGGATCCTTCTCACTGCCATTAACAAAAAACAATCAGAAGTTATTTAAAAAATGAGGAAAACTTGTCATTTTACATGTTGAGAAATTGGATAAAAGATGGTTCTAGCATCAATTCAATAATGTTGTTAAAATCAAGATTCTTTCTATCTTTTCTGCTGACAGCCTTAGTTCCTATTGAGCTAACTTTTGTCCTACATATCCCCCAATAATTTGAAGATACTACCAGACCACTTAAATCAGAATTGGAGAGAGGGGACGTCCAGGCATTGCTTCTAAAAATGCCCAGGTGGTTCTATTGCAGAGCTTCTTATGAATGGGAACACTGAGTTAAACCAATTGAGATTTATTCTGGGGATTCTAAACCCAGGTTGTTCTAGCAGGAGTTCTTTTAGCAAGGAATAAGGGAGATTAACTCACCCGTGGTGTCTGCCTTGCTACAGATGATTTAAAAAGTTTAAAAGGAACATTATGTTTTAAATTCATGCATGATCACTATTACCACTTAGAAAAGAGCTATGTAATTTTTTCCTACATCTTACCTTCGAAATGAAGCTCTAGATAGGCAGTTTTCTTAATCCAGTAAAAGAATGTTTTGGCTAGGAGAGAAGCAGGGGTATTAAAGCATACTTTTTAGTCTTTTTGTATGCAGATAAGCATCAGTCTTTGAGGTAAATATAATCATCTATGTTGCCTTGTCTCAGGATGTAGCCAACTCTTGATTAATCAGAATTGAGTCTTTTAATGGGTTGTATAAAATGTGCTCTTTGTTGTGGCTCTCTTCCTTGTTATTTTCAAATACATTCTGCCTTCACCAGCATGTACCAAAGAGACTGTCCCTTCTAAACTTTGTCTTGCTTAATGGCATCTCATTTTCCAAATGGTCCAGGTGTACCCACCTGCGTTAATTGCGAAGACATTTCAACTTGTATTCATATAGTGTCTCTGGCAAGCCTGTTTCCTCATCATTCCTACTCACAGATATTGTGCAACTTGGTCTCTTTTGCTTGGACTCCTGAAATAACATCTTAGTAGGTTTTCCTTCTCCATCCTTCAGCCTACACTTATCTTTTTAGTTTACTCCTAATAGTGCTGCCGGAGTTACCATCCTAAAAAAAAAAGATGGGATTATATTGTTTTTTGCATTGCCCTAATGATTCCCACTTACATACAGAACAGAAATCCAATGTGCTAGATTATCTTTTCTAAGAGAGTCAGAAAAAGATCTCCCATCTCACACACTCTGCCTCGTGATGTGACTTTGACACTCCTCCCATGAAGAGGTGGGGTATATGTCCCTTCACTAGAATCTGGTAGGCTTGTGACTGTGGTGAAAGATCATAATGTGACCTCCTAGACTAGGTTATGAAAAGTGATATGGCCTCTTTTAAAAAATTTTTATTTATTGATTTTATTTTTCTTTCTTGAAAAATTTTTTAATATCTTTTTTAACTTTTTAAAATTATTTTTTTTAACATTTCCATGTATACTTTTAATGGAACTGTGTTTCATTGGCTTTATGTAGCTCATTGATTACATTTTAAGAATGTAATTCTTAATTCAACATCCGTTCACTTCTATGAATCTGCCTTGTATGAGCATACTCAACACAGGGTCCACTCATGGGAGTCAGAATGAGTAAAACAATTCTGTTAATTTGGGGTAAGCATTTGGGAGTAAGGCTTCTCATGCTGGTATGAGCACTATGAGCAGCAACCAGTAAACTGGCTTATCCTACATCAGAGAATAGTGGGTAGTACATAATACATTTATAGCTCTCCAACACTGGTTACAAATTTTTTAAAATACCAGGCCACGAGGGTTCAGCTTTCATAGTTGCACAGGAATGAGCATTGTTTAATTGCATGTGTGTATGCATGGACACATGAATGCTTTTGCGTGTGTGCATACATAATGCTTTATCTCAAAGTGAATACACCATGGTAGGTAGAAAAGGGAAGAACCTTCTAGTCCGTCTTCCAGAGACTAAGTTTATACCACTGTGAACATTAAATTATGAAGACAATGAAGCAAATAGTTTGCAAATAAATAGTGCACTCACATTGTAGTCTTTTTGCACTAAAATAACAATAATGCAAACAGGCTTACAAAATGCAGACCTAAAATTGATTTTATGCCCTAAATTCTGAGGAGGAGGAAAAGTGGTTCATGTTATCCAGACTATGAATCAACACAGTCTAAATTCAACAATGCTTCACATTGTCTAAGTAGACTTGACAAAAGGGGAGGAAGCAATTCTTATTTAACATTTTTCAATGGGAGGAGACTATAGCTAACATAGACTTGGTTCCACAAATCACAATATCAGCTGTAGTGTTTTTATCCTTAGATTTTTAAAAATTATCTCATTACTCACTCACTGCCCCTAAATAGAGCAAAAATAAATAATAATTTTTAAAAAACTTACGGTTCTAATGTCAGTTTTCATACATAGTTTTTTATTTTAATTAAGCCAGTCTGTACTGACAACCAGTAACACTTTGCCCTGCCATTTATTTTATTAACCTTAAGTAACTGCTCAACTTCAACAACTAGAGTTCCATCTTATTTGTGAACTGAACCTTCTCGATTTTAACCCATGTAAATGTGCTTTACCAACATTATTTCATCAGAATGTTACTAGTTGCAAATCCACAATATGCTATAAACTATTTCACAGGATGTTTTACTTCTTGTCCTCCAAGCCAACATTAAAAGTAGAGTTTCCCGTGGTTGGGGGTTATTGTGTGCAAATGACCCATGCAAATCCATAAAACAACTTCACCATTTCCTTTTGCAGTCATGTAGAAAACCTGACAAAATACCCTGACTTAGTTTTTCCTTTTTCCACTGTCCCTAGGAGGTGGGCTGGAGTGAGGTGTCCTCACACAGGTCGAACTGCATTCTCTGTGCACCAATTTTATGAAGAGAAATTCCTCTGGCATGGCATGAAAGCCAGAAAAAGGCAAGACATTATCATAGTAGTGGTGGCTGATGGGCTGCTCATGCATATTCACAGAGAAGGGCCAGAAGCCATAAATGGCCACCTCCTCACAGAGTCCCAGGGCTGTGCTCACCAGAAAGAGTCCTGCAGACAGGCGTTTGGCATGAATTCCCCTACTTTTCCAGAACTTTTCCAATGCTATGCAGAAAGTTGGGGTTAGCAAAGAGCATTGATTGGTACCGACATCTGACAGAGTGTAATAAACCTGGAGGGATGGCTCTGTTCCTGTCTTCATAGAAAAGACAGGCATGTAGATGTAACTGTAGTTATAAATTTTCGTGTTGTCCACAAATGTCTTTCTGGACCACAGCAAGTTCTCAAACCTGGTAGGGGTTTCTTGTAATGAGGTAGGCAGTCTACATTTTTTTATTTTTAAATCATGTTTATGCTATTACAGTTGTCTCAGTTTTTTCCCCTTTGCCCTCCTTCACCCATCCCACCCCCACCCCCACAGTCAATTCCTACTCTGTCCATGTCCATGGGGACATTCATACATGTTCTATGTTTAGTCCCTTTTCCTTCTTTCCACCATTGTCCTCCTTCTGCATCTCCTCAGGTCACTTTCAGCCTGATCCATGTTTCCATGCCTGTGGATAATTTTGTCCGTTAGTTTATTGTGTTGAATAGATTCCATGTATAGGTGAGATTATACGGTATTTGTCTTTACCAACTGGCTTATTTCATAATATTCTCCAGTTCCATCCATCTTGTTGCAAAAGGTGGGAGTCCTTTCCTTCCTTCCTTCCTTCCTTCCTTCCTTCCTTCCTTCCTTCCTTCCTTCCTTCCTTCCTTCCTTCCTTCCTTAAATGCAGATAGATTTTATTTATTTTTAATTGTCAAAATCCATTATAAAATATTAAAAAATTTAAATCCATTATAAAGTCACAGCAATTAAAACATGACACCATCACAGAAATAATCAAGTAAATCAATGAAATAAAATGAGCATTCTAGAAACAAATGTGTATGTCTGTGTAACAATGTAATATGTGATTAAGTTGATATTTCAAATCAATGGGCAAAGTGAGGCTTATTCAACAAATAAGGTCAATGGACCACTCTTACTTGAAATAAAACAAATATAATAGAGCCCTGTTTCACACATTATACAGAAAACATTCAGGTGAGTTAAAAATCAGTATGTAAAATCAAAGGAGTTTTAGGAGAAAATACAAAATACTATTTTTTTACCCTGAAGTAAAATATTCAAATCCAGAGGCTGTAAAGTAAAATATTGACAACATGACTATATTAAACATTGAAGACTGTATATATATATATAAAGTTAAAGGACAAGTAATAGAATAGGAAAGCATTTGTAACACATCTAAAAAAGGGTTATTATTTTTTTTTTAGGGTAAAAATTCTACAAACATTTAATCAAAAAATGGATAAAAAATATCAAAAAGTCATTTAAAGGTTTTTTAAAGTAATTGAAAGTCACAATCAGATAAATAAGTATTAAAAATATTGGTAATATCAACTATTGGTGACTAAGAAAGGAACCGGCAAATCATAGCCACTTTTTCTTGATCTTCTTAAAGGAGTGTCTTTAGCATATTGTGCAGTGCTAGTTTGGAGGAGGTGTATTCTTTTAGCCTCCTTTTGTCTGTGAAACTCCTTATTTTGCCTTCCATTTTAATTAAGAGCCTTGCTGGGTAGAGGAGTCTTGGTTGCAGTCCTTTGCTTTCCATGACTTGGAATATTTCTTGCTATTCCCCCCTGGCTTGTAGTGTTTGTTGAGAAGTCAGCTGCTAGCTGTACTCGGGCTTCCTTTTATGTCACTACCTGTTTCTTCCTTGCTTCCTTTAGGGTTCTCCGTTTGTCTTTGATATTTGCCATTTTAATGATGATGTGTCTTGGAGTGGTCTTCATTGGGTTCCTCTTGAGTGGACCCTTTGTGCTTCCTGGACTTGTGTCACTTTTTCTGTCCTCCAGTTAGGGAAGTTTTCCATCATGACTTTTTCAAACAGGTTCTCTATCCCTTGCTCCTCCTCTTCTCCTTCTGGTATCCCTATTATACGGATATTATTACGTTTCAGGTTGTCCTGCATTTACCTCAATGCCTCTTCATTCTTTTTGAGTCTTTTTTCGTTTTCTTGCTTTTTCTGGGAGTTTTTTTCTACCCTGTCCTCCAGCTTGCTGATTCGGTTGTCAGCTTCATCGAGCCTGCTTTTGATTCCTTCTACTGTGTTCTTCAATTCAGAAATTATATTCTTCATTTCCTCTTGCCTCTTATTGTTAGTTTTTGTGTCCTTTTTCATGCTGATATTGGTTGCAGTAAGTTCCTTATTGGTTTCCTGTAGTTTTTTGTAATTCTCTCTGAGCTTACTGAGCTTTCTTAGATCCATTGTTTTGAACTCAGTATCTGATAGCTTACTTTCCTCTATTTCATTCAGTTCTCTTTGTGGGGATTCCTCCTTTCCCTTCGACTGGGGGGGTGTTTCTTTGTCTACCCATTATTTGTGAGGCTCTTCTGTTTTGCTTCTCCTTCTTAAATTCATCTGTCTTGATTTCCTGACTTTGTGGTGTGAACTTTTATGGTTGGAGACCATTGTTTTTTACTTTCTGGATCTGCCTCTAATGATGTCAGATGTCGTCCCTGTCTGAACTTAGGCAATCTGTTTGAGACTTCCAGTAACCCAATGTTTGTGGCTTTCTCCTTCAGCTGTTAGTCTATTCACTCTGCACTCAGCAGGGTGCCTTAGACAGCTCAGGGCGGGGTGGAGTCCTTCATAGGGGTGGGGTTATTGAGTCCTCTGACGCTGCTGCAGTATGGGGGAGGAGTTCGTACTGGGATCCTGCCGGCTATTCTCTCTGTTCTCTCCCCAAAGCCTCTGTCCCATCTCTCCTCAAGTGTTGCCAGACCTCTCTGTGTGCCCTTTAGCCAGGGATCTACTGTCTGTGGTTGCCACTCTGCACTCAGCAGGTAGCTTAGACAGCAAAGTGTTGGGTAGAATCCTACTTGGGGGTGGGACTATTGGGTCCTTTAACGCTGGTGCTGCTCCGGGAGAGTGGTCTCTGTCTGAGCAAGATGGCTGCTGCCTTATGGGGGATGAGTCAGCACTGAGATCCCGCCAGCCACTCTCCCAGTTCTCTCCCCAAGCCTCTGTCCCCAGTCTCTCCTCAGTCGTCTCTAGCCCACTCTGCCCCGCCTTTGCCAGGGAGCAGGATAAGTGGCTGCAAATAAAAATTTGTGCGTTGGCACCTGTCTCTGGTAGAGAGCAACACTGCCGCTTTTCACAGTTGGCTGTTTTTCTGTGTACTTTTTGGGCTCTGGTGCTGTGGGTTAGAGATCCCCGCTTTTGGTTTAGACCCTGCTCTTCTCAGGGGGATCCAACCGGCTGTTTCAATATCCTTCTGGTGCTGCCACCCATGGGCACCCCACCCGCCTTCTTGAGTATCTACCATACTCCTTACTAGTTAGATTGTGCTAAAGGTGATTCTTTTGTCTCCAAAGTTACAATGCTCCTCTCTTGGTATTGTTCAGTTGTTTGTTCCAGGTGATTTCTTCACAATTTAGTTGTAATTCCAGGTTGGTCCTGGGAGGAGGTCAGTGTGACTTCCATTCACTCTTCCTCCATCTTCTGTGTTGACCCTTTAAACGGTCCGCCCGTCTCTGGCAGAGAGCAATCCTGCCATTCACTGCTGGCTCTTATCTGTGTACTTTTTGGGCTCTGGTGCTATAGGCTGGAAATCCCTGCCTATTGTTCAGACCCCACTTTTTTCAGGGGGAGCCAGTTGGCCATTTAAATATTCTCCTGATGCTGCTGCCTGTGGGTGCCCCTCCTGCCTTCTGGAGTCTCTACCGCACCTCTCACCAGTTAGGTTGTGCTAAAGCTGATTCTTCTGTCTGTCTGAGGTTTTAAGACAACCTCTTCTCGTTGTTGAGTTGTTTTCCAGGTGATTTCTCCACAGTTTAGTTGTAAGTCCAGATTGGTCCTGGGAGGTCACTTTGAATTCCATTCACTCCTCCACCATCTTGAAGTCTTTTCATTTATCTTGTTTAAATACTAAGGTATTTATTAGTAGGGTGTGATTGCTAGGTTATGTGATAGTGTATGCGTAATTTTTAAAACTGTCAAAACGTTTTCCAAAGTGGCTTCAGTTGCTTTTTTGTTTTGATGGTTCTTGTTACTGCCATCTGAAAATTTTTTTTCCATTCTCCTAGTTTAAAAGTCATTTCATTGCTGTTTTAACTTGTGTGTCTCGAGTGATTACTGGTGTTGACATCCTCCGTGTGTTTATTTGCCATTTGTAAGTCTTCATTGACGCAATGTTTATTCATATCTTCTGCCTTTAAAAAAAATGGGTGGTTTGTATAGTACTCAGTTTTAAGATTCTATATGTATTTGGGATATATTTTCTATTTAATACATAGTTTGTAAATGTTTCTCCCCATTCTTTAGGCTTTTTACTTTCTTAATGGAAATGAAGCACATATTTCTTTAATTTAATGGAAGTACAGTGTTGTATTTTGTGGTTCATTTCTTTGGTGTTTTATCATTAAAAAAACATTCGCATAATACCACAAAGATTTTTTCCTATGTTTTCTTCTGGAAACTTTATATTTTTAGCTCTTAGATTAGGCATATGACCCATTTGGAGTTTCTTTTTTTTTTTTGTGCATGATGTGCGGGGAAGTTTTAAAGTTCATTTGTTTGCATATGTATATGAAATTGTTTCAGCAACATTTGCTGAAAAGACCATCTTCTCCTCATTGAATTACCTTGGCAACTTTTTTCAAAATCAGTTGACCATATTTGTGTGGATTTATTTCTGTAGCATGCATTCTGTTCTCCTTTGATTGTGTGTCTCTCCTAGTGCTAGTATTACTCTCTTGATTACCGTAGCTTTATAGTCAGTCTTCAAGTCAGTATAAGTTGTCCAGCATTTGTTCTTTTTTCAAGTTCTAACTATTCTAGGCTCTTTGCATTTCCATATACATTTTATATTTTAATTACTATGGAAAAACTTGCTAGAATTTTGATGAGGATCGTATTGAATCTGTTGATCTACTTGCTGACAACATCTTGAAAATAGTATTTTTTATGATCCTATATATCCATTTATTTAGTTCTTTATGCACTGTTTAGTAGTTTTCAATGCACACATCTTGCACACATTTTATTCTTTGCACAATGGTGGCAGGCTAGATAGAATTCAGTTACTGAGGAAGACTCAAAGGCTCCAAATGACAAGGCTCCCTCATAACAAGGGGTCTAGAGGGACTAGATATGTCCTCTGTCCTCTCTGTTGGTCATATGACACACTTTTTCTCAGATCAGTTGCTGCTTAGGTGTGCGCAGAACCATGGAGCCCTAACTGGAGTCTAGGCTGATAATCTGTATATGTTCCCTGTTAGTCATGTAGGCATAGTCTTTCATTGTAACCATCCCTACGGTAGAGCCCTCTGCGGTGTTTCCCTGAGACCATGTACAAATCATCAAATCTCACTTATCGATAAACATTGCTTAGAGTTTGATACAAACTGCCCTAAAACTCACCTCTGACCCATCAGTACAAAACAAAATCATCAAGCAGTGTATTTCATGTCTTTACAGGGGTGAGTGCCATGCAGTTATACCTTTACTTCATCAAAATAGCTCAGGTTAATTCCAGACATGCTGGAATTTACACATCCTTATTTCTTTTTGGTCCTATTATAATTGGAATTAAAAATTTTTTAAATTTCCAGTTGTGTATTACTTTTATATAGAAATAAAAATATGGGTAACTGGGAGAAGAGGAGAGATGGGGCCTGCGGGAGAGACAAAGGGACACAGATTCTGGGGAACAATGTGAAGACCACGCGGGAAGAAAGAGGGGAGAAAAGACTCTTGCTAGTGGGCCATGAGAAGGTGCCACATGGTTTTGGATTAAGAGCTGGAGATCGCGGTGGCGCAGTGGATGGTGCTGAGACCTGCGAGAGGCCTGCCTAGCTGAGCCCTGGACTTCTGTTCTTTTTCTTCTGAAGGATGGTACCCTTGGCAGGCCTGACTGGGCAAAGTGGGGAAGGCAGGATGGTGTGTGTGCTGGTGGTTGTTTTAAAGGGATTTTGAGGTTTAAGGGTGACATTTAGCCATTAATCAAACCTGTGTAACTTTTGAATAAATAGTTCCTTTCCTTTTCAAAAAAAAATAAGAAAAGAAAACTATGATATTGACCTTCTGACTTTGCTAATTCACTTATTACTTTTAGTAGCTTTTTAGTAGATTTCTTAAGAATTCTCACATTGAAAATCATGGAATCATTGATTAAGGATAGTTTTTCTTCATCCTTACCAATCTCTATGCCTTTGATTTCTTTTTCTTGCCTTGCTGCACTGGCTAAAAACTCTTGAACTGTGTTGATTAAGACTGGTGACTGCCTTTTTTCTGAACTTAGAGTAAAGCATTTGGTATCTCAGCATTAAGTAGGATATTGCCTCTGGGATTTTTGTGGATCTTTATCATTTGATGGAGTTCCTTTTTCTTCTGTCCCCAGTTTTTAAATTTTTGAATGAGTATTGAATTTTGCCAAATACCTATTCTGCTTTCATTAAGACAATCAATTGGTTTCAGAGAGTGGTGGTTAGTCTGTTAATATGGTAAACTATATTGATTTTTGATTGTTAAACTGGATTTTTATTCCTTGGAATAGACATTTTGATCGTGATTCTTTTTATATAATAGTTGATTCTGGTTGCAAAAATTCCATCAAGGATTTTTACTTCTGTGTTTATGACATCTATTGGTCTGTGATTTTTCTTTTTTTCTTTTTTTTTTTGTAATGTCTTTCTCTGGTTTGGGTATCAGGGTAATGATTGACTCACAGAATGATTTGGAGAATGTTCCTTGAGAATTTTGCACAAGTTGGTATAGTGTTGTTATTTCTTAATAACACTATTAACACTGGTAAACTGTTTGGTACAGTTTACCAGTGAAGCCATCTGTGCTTGGGAATTATCTTTGTTGGGTTTATTTTTACACAAACTATTTTTCACTAATAAATATAAGCCTCTTGAGGTTATCTGTTTTTTTTTAATTGTATGATCTTTAGTAGTTTGTGCCATTCAAGAAATTTGTCCATTCAGGTTACTGGACTTGTTGACATAAAGTTATTAGTCATATTCTCTTAATAGTTTTTTAATGTTTGTATGATTTGTAGTAATGTTCTTTCTCTCTCATTCCTGATACTAAGAATCTCTTTTTTTTCCTGAGGGGAAAGAAAAGCCGTTTAAACTTTATTGACCTTTTCGGAGACCCAGTTTTGGGTTTGCATGCTTTTCATTTTGTGATGCCAGAACTATACTTGTTCCTCTCTACCTTTATAGTAAATCTCCCTTGTGTTCTTACTGAATGTATAGTTTGGGTTTTACGCCTTCATCTTCCAGGGGAAAGTGTACTTTTGGGACAACACTTGTTATTCATCTTTGTTGTTTCCACAGGGTCTTGAATTAAATTGGCCTCGGTAATAGCAGTAGATCTTGTAAGTTGGCATAAGTTGATTTATTATACTGGTAAGTGCATCATATAGAACTCAGTAGTAAGTTAAAACAAAAAGGCATAGAATTCTCATTATCTGGAATGGCAAACTTAGCCTTTTCTATAAAAAATAGTTTGTAATGTGCCATAAATATTTCAGTTTCATTATTCACATTCTTAATATGCGTTAGGTGATTCTAGTCTCATTTTCTTCTGGTATATAAAAAAGGAGACACGTTCTTTTAGTAACTTTATCTGACTTAGGGCTTTCTTTTAAGTTCATGCTAAGCATTTCTCCCATGCTGCAGTGGAGATGAATGCAAAGAAATCCTCAGTAGGATATAACAAAGTATATAAATGATTTTCTATTGCAAAAAGATTTAAGAGATGCAGCTCTATCTAGTAAATATGGGCTTACCTCGTACATTTAACATGTGACTGGACTTAGCACAATTTTACTTCTAAAATCTTTCAGAATTGCATCTGTTATGTAATTTGTAAGGAGAGCTATGTTATTATCACAGCAGCTCAAATTCTGGGGCAGTGTAAATACCCCTGTTGTGCTTGGCCAACAGCTTGTAACAGAAGAGTAGTTATTTGCTGACCTTTTCATTTCTTTATAGATGAGGAAAGGTATGAATAAATAAAGCAGTCCTTTGATTCCTGATAAATGGCCTGATCTTTTAAGATGAGGAAAGGTATAAATAAATAAAGTAGTTCTTTGATTCCTGATAAATGGCCTAGAGGCTGAAAGGCATTATAGAGGACCTCATTCTGCCTCTTCGGCAGTTTACAGCCCCTTTATCTGCTTGCTCAGTCACTCTTTAATTATCTCCAGGGAGCAGAGCAGGACTCTGGCGGCAGCCTTCCTCTTGTCCATGCTCGAAGCCTTATCAACTTCATCCTCAAACTGATCCTTTGAATTCTTATTTCTTTTAGTATTTCTGAACTGTTTCACTTGACTCCCTATTTGCTCCTCTCGCTCACATCAGATATATTGGTGTCATATTAATTTTGCTAAGAAACATTTCAGTTACAGTTGACCCTTGAACAGTACAGTTGTTAGGTAGGGACACCAACTCCCTGCACAGTCAAAAATCTGCATGTAACTCTTGACTTCCCAAAAACTGAACTGAAAATAGCCTACTGTTGATGGGAAGTTTTATTGATAGCATAGTTGCTTAACACATATTTTGTGTATGTGTTATTTACTGTGTTCTTAAATTAAGAAAAAGTTATTAAGAAAATTACAAGGAAAATATATTTACAGTATTTATTGGAAGAAATGCATGTAAGTGGATCTGTGCAGTTAAAAACCCGTCTTGACCAACTGTATATCACCGTTGTGCCCCCAGCTTTCAGTGCTTACTGAGTTAAAAAATTCTTTAGCTTTTCTTATTCTTTAGTAAAGATTCTTCTCATTTCACCTTCTTGGGACATGGATTCATTCTCAGCTATCCACCATTTCAGTCTTAATGAATTATCTTTTCAAAAATTTTTATTATTTATTATGGTAAAAAATACATAACACAAAAATTCCCATCTTAAACATTTTCATTGTAGTTAAGTATATTCACATTGGTGTGTAATCAACTCCCGTTTTTCATCTTGCAAAATTGAAACTATAGCCATTGAACAATAATTCCCCATTTTTTTCTTCTATTCAACTGTTGGCAACCTTGATTCTGTTTTGTTACTATGAATTTGGCTACTCTAGATACCTCATATAAGTAGAATTATACACGGACTTTCTTCTTCGTTTGTTTTGCAAATGATTTACTTTTATTTTTTATGTTTTTTAAAATTGTTGTTCACTTACAGATGCCCTCATTTTCCCCACATTTCTCTCCCTTGCCCCGTCTAACCCCCACTCCCAAAGAAAATCCCCTTCCCATTGTCCTTGTCCATGGATCCTTTGTACATATTCCCCTTATTTCACCTGTTACACCTCCCGACCCCCTTCTGGTCCCTGTCAGTTTGTTCTTTATTTCCATGTCTCTGGTTCTTTTAGCTCATTTGTTTGTTTTGTTGATTAGGTTACACTCATAGGTGAGATTATACCGTATTTGTCTTTCACCCCTGGCCTATTTCACTTAGCATAATTCTCTCCAGTTCTATCCATGCTGCCGTGAAGGGTAGTAGCTCGCTCTTTCTTTCTGCTGCATAGCATTCCATTGTGTAAATGTACCATAGTTGTTTGATCCACTCATTTACTTAATGGGCACTTAGGTTGCTTCCAGCACTTGGCTATTGTAAATTGTGCTGCTATGAACATTGGGGTGCATAGGTTCTTTTGAATTGGCATTTTGGGATTCTTAGGGTATAATCCCAGCAGTGGAATTGCCAGGTCAAAAGGCAGTTTCCGTTTTACTTTTCGGAGGAAATTCCAAACTGTTTTCCATAGTGGCTGCACCACTCTGCATTCCCACCAACAGTGGACTAGGATTCCCTTTTCCCCATAATCTCGCCTGCACTTGTTTGTTGATTTGTTTGTGATGGCCATTCTGACCAGTGTGAAGTTGTATCTCACTGTGGTTTTAATGTGCATTTCTGTGATGGCTAGTGATGCTGAGCACCCTTTCATATGTCTCTGGGCCCTGTGTAAGTCTAAGTCTTCCTTGGAGAAGTGTCTGTTCAGGTCCATTGCCCATTTTTTAATTGGATTGTTTGTACTCCTGGAGTGGAGTTGTATGAGTTCCTTATATATTTTGGAGATCAAACCCCTGTCTAAGGTATCATTGGCAAATATATTTTCCTATACGATTGTTTCCCTTTTCATTTTGCTGATATTTCCTTTAGCTATGCAGAAGCTGCTTATTTTGATGAACTCCAGTTTGTTTATTTTTTCCTTTATGTCCTGTACTCTAGGGGACATATTGGTGAAAATATTGCTGCATAGGATATTTGAGAGTTTCCTGCCTATGTTCTTCTCTATGACTTTTATGGTTAAGAGTTATATTTAAGTCTTTATCCATCTAGAGTTTATTTTTGTGTATGGTGTAAGTTGGTGGTCGAATTTCAGTTTTTTGCATGTAACTGTCCAGCTCTCCCAACACCATTTGTTGAAGAGGCTCTTTTTACTCCATTTTTTGCTTCTGCCCCCTTTGTCAAATATTAATTGACCATAGAAACATGGGTTTACTTCTGGACTCTCTATTCTGTTCCATTGATCTATGTGTCTGTTCTTATGTCAGTACCAGACCATTTTGATTACAGTGGCCTTGTAATATAGTTTGAGG
The DNA here is from genome assembly GCF_021234165.1 of Pteronotus mesoamericanus. NCBI lineage: Eukaryota > Metazoa > Chordata > Mammalia > Chiroptera > Mormoopidae > Pteronotus > Pteronotus mesoamericanus. Next base: position 13,198,655 of record NW_026555313.1, read on the forward strand.
TCAGGTATTGCAATCCCTCCTGCTTTGTTTTTCTTTCTCAAAATTGCCATGGCTATTCGGGGTCATTTATGGTTCCATATAAATTTTTGAAATGTTTCTTCTATGTCTGTGAGATATGTCCTCAGTATTTTAATAGGGATTATGTTGAATCTATAAACTGCTTTGGGTAGTATGGACATTTTGATGATGTTAATTCTTCCAATCCATGAACATGGTATATACTTCCATTTATTTGCATCTTCCTTAATTTCTTTCTTCAGTGTTGTATAGTTTTCTGAATAAAGGTCTTTTACCTCTTGGTTAAATTTGTTCCTAAGTACTTTATTTTTCATGTTGCTACAGCAAAGGGGATTTTTTTTTTGATTTCTGATTCCGATATTTTATTGTTGGTGTACAAAAATGCCTTCGGTTTCTGAGTATCAGCTTTGTATCCTGCTGTTTTGACACATTTATTTATTAGGTCAAGTAGTTTTTTGGTGGAGTCTATGGGGTTTTCTATGTACTCTATCAGGTCATCTGAAAACAATAATAGTTTTACTTCCTCCTTTCCAATTTGGATGCCCTTTCTTTCTTTCTTTTTTCTCTGATTGCTGTGGCTAGGACTTCCAATACTATGTTGAATAGAAGTGGTAAAAGAGAACATCCTTGTCTTGTTCCTGATCTCAGTGGGAAAACTTTTAGTTCTGCCCATTGAGTATGAGGTTGGCTGTAGGTTTTTCATATATGGCCTTTATTATATTGACGTATGCTCCCTTTATTCCCACTTTGCTGAGTGTTTTTATCAAAAATGGGTGCTGTACCTTACTGAATGCTTTTTCTGCATCTATTGATACCATCATGTGGTTTTTGTCTTTCCTTTTGTTTATGTGATATATTATGTTTATTGATTTGTTAATATTGACCATCCTTGCATCCCTGGGATGAATCCCACTTGATCATGACAGATGATCTTTTTAATGTATTGCTGGGTGCGGTTTGCCAATATTTTGTTGAGGATTTTAGTGTCTATGTTCATCAGTGAAGTTTTTTTTTGTTGTTGTGCCTTGATCTGGTTTTGAGATTAGGATTATGCTGACCTCATAAAAAGAGTTTAGGAGTCTTCTCTCTCTTTAGATTTTTTGGAATAGTCTGAGAACAACAGTGGTCTGCTTTTCCTTAAAAGTTTTGTAAAATTCTCCTGTGAACCATCCGGTGCAGGGCTTTTGTGTGCCAGGAGTTTTTTGATTACTGCTTCCATTTCTCCCTCTGTCATCCACCTGTTCAGTCTTTCCACTTCTTCTTCATTCAGTGTTGGAAGGTTCCATTTTTCTAGAAATGTGTCCGTTTCATCGAGGTTTTCGAATTTCTTGGCATATAAGTGCTCATAGTGATTTCTTACAGTCTTTTGTATTTCTGTGTTATCAGTTATTTCTCCTCTTTCATTTGTGATATTATTTATTTGGGTCTTCTTCCTTTTTTTCTTGATGAGTCTGCTTAAAGGCTTCTCGATTTTGTTTATCTTTTCAAAGAACCAGCTCCTGGATTGGTTGATCCTTTCTATTGTTCTTTTAGTCTCTATGTCATTCAATTCTGCTCTTACCTTGATTATTTCCTTTCTTCTACTTGCTCTGGGGTTTGTTTGTTGTTGTGTCTCCACTTCCTGAAGCATGAGGGTTAAGTCGTTTCTAAGAAATATTTCTGTCTTTTTTAGGAGGGCCTGTATTGCTATGAACTTCCCTCTCAGGACAGCTTTTGCTGTGTCCCATAGGTTTTGGACTGTTGTGTGTTCATTTTCATTTGTTTCCAGAAACTTTTTGATTTCTTCTTTGATCTTATTATTGACCCATTCATTGTTTAATAGCATGCTATTCAGTATCCATGAGTTTGAATGTCCTTGAGTTTTCTCCTTGAGGTTGGTTTCTAGTTTCAGGCCCTTGTGGTACGGGAAAATGCTTGTTGATGATTTTGATTTTCCTGAATTTGTTGAAGCTTGTTTTGTGTCCTATCATGCAGTCTATCTTTGAAAATGTTATGTGTGCCTTTGAAAAGAATGTGTATTTTGCTTCTTTGGGATGAAGATTCTCTATATGTCAGTTAAGTCTGTTTGATCTAATGAGTCATTCAGTTCCACCATATCCTGGTTGATGTTTTGTTTGGAAGAGCTATCCATTTTTGATAGCGGGGTGTCAAAATCCCCTACTAGCAGTCCATTGCTGTTTATATCTTTCTTGAAGTCCTCCAAGATTTTACTTATAAATTGGGATGCTCCCATGTGGGTGCATATTGGTTTACAATGTTTATGTCTTCTTGATGGATTCTTCCTTTGAAAATTCAAAAGTGCCCTTCTGGGTCTCTTCTTACGGCCTTTGTTTTGTAATCTATTTTGTCTGATATAAGTATTGCTACCCCTGCTTTTTTTTTCTCCTGTCGATTAGCTTGGAATATTTTTTTTCATCCCTTTAGTTTCAGCGTGTGCGGGTCCTTTGTTTTGAGGTGGGTTTCTTGTAGGCAGTATATATGTTGGTCATGTTTTCTTATCCATTCCACTATCCTATGTCTTTTGATTGGGGCATTTATTCCATTTAGATTTAGAGTTATGATTGATAGGTACTTATCCATTTTTTTCCCTTTGTGCCTGTGATCCTCTCTTTCTCAGTCCTTTTCTTCATCTTCTTCAACCAGTCCCTTTAGCATATCTTGAGGTGCCGGTTTGGTAAATGTGTATTCTGCTAGCCTTCTTTTGTCTGGGAAACTCCTTGTTTAGCCTTCCATTTTAATTGAGAGCCTCCTTGGGTAGAGGAGCCTTGGTTGCAGTCCTTTGTTTTTCATGACTTGGAATATTTCTTGCCATTCCCTTCTGGCTTGTAGTGTTTCTGTTGAAAAGTCAGCTGCTGGCTGTATTGGGGTTCCCTTGTATGTTACTACCTCTTTCTCCCTTGCTGCATTTAGGGTTCTCAGTTTGTCTTTGATATTTGCCATTTTAATGATGATGTGTCTTGGAGTGGACCTCATTAAGTTCTTATTGAATGGGACCCTCCGTGTCTCCTGGACTAGTGTGACGTTTTCTCTCCTCCAATTAGGGAAGTTTTTCTTCATTACTTTTTCAAACAGGTTCTCTATCCCTTGTTCCTCCTCTTCGCCTTCTGTCATCCCTATTATACGGATATTATTATGTTTCAGGTTGTCCTACATTTCCCTCAATGCTTCTTCGTTCATTTTTAGTCTATTTTCATTTTCTTGCTCTTTTTGGGAGCTTTTTTTTATCATATCCTCCAGCTCAGTGATTCGATACTCTGCTTTATTGAGCCTGCTTTTGATTTCTTTTATTGTGTGTTTCATTTCAGAAATTGTATTCTTCATTTCCTCTTGTCTTTTATTGATAGTTTCCATGTGATGTTTTTTTATGCTGATATAGTTTGTAGTAAGTTCCTTATAGTTTCCCGGTAGTTTTGGTAATTTTCTTTGTGCTCACTGAGCTCACTGATTTTCCTTAGAACTGTTTTGTACTTAATATCTTACAGTTTACTTGCCTAACTTGAAAGTAAACTATTTCATTTAGGTTTCTTTCTGGGGATTCCTCCTTTTGGTTTGATTGGGGGGTGTTTCTTTTTCTTCTCAGTATTTGTGAGACTCTTGCTTTCTGCTTCTGCTTCTTAAATTGATCTGTCTTGACTTCCTGGCTTTGTGTTGTGAATTTATGTGGTAGGAGACCGCTTTTTTTTTTTCCCCCCCTTTCTTTCTGGAGATGCCTGTAATAACGTCATCTGTTGACCCTGCTTGACTTTAGGCTGTCTTTAAGAGAATTCCAGGAACCTACTGTCTGTTTCTGTCTCCTCCAGTTGTTAATCTAGTCACTCTTCCTTCAGTAGTCAGGGCAGGGTGGAGTTCCACCTGTGGGCGGGACTTTTGTGTCCTTTCACGCAGCTGTCACTCAGTGGAGTGGTCTTGCCTGAGCAAGATGACAGCTTTGGAATGGGGAGGTGAGTCAGCACCAGGACCCCCTGTCCACCTCGTCAGCTCTTTCCCCTAGGCCTCCCTCTCCAGCATCTCCTGAGGCGCCTCCAGGTTACTCTGCCCCTGCCTTCTCTGGAGCCCAGAGTAAGTGGCTCCACTACAAATATTTGTGTTGATCCTTTAAATGCCTCTTTGCATCTCCAGCTGCCTGTCTCTGCCAGAGAGCACCTGCCGCGTTTCACAGCTGGCTGCTATCTATGTGCTTTTGGGCTCTGGTGCTGTAGGCAGGAGATCGCCGCTTATGGTTTAGACCTTGCTCTTCTCAGAGTGATCCAGCTGGCCGTTTCAATATCCCTCTGCTGCTGCTGCTTGTGGGCACCTATGCCATCTTCTCAAGCCTCTACCGCACTCCTTACCAGTTAGGTTGTGCCAAAGCCGGTTCCTCTGTCTGTCTGAGGTTTTAAGGCTCCTCTCTTGCTATTGTTCAGTTGTTTTCCAGGTGATTTCTCCACAATTTATTTATAATTCCAGATTGTTCCTGGGAGGATGTCAGTGTCCCATCATCCACCATCTTGAAGTCCACACTGTCTGTCTTTTTGAGACTGCTGTATTTCACTTAGTGTAATATCCTCAAGATTCATCTCTTTGTAGCATATCAGGATTTCCTTGTTTAAGGTTATCAGTTCTTGTTTTAAGAATAGGTTCTTTATGGGGAGAGGATTGAGTATGTTAGAATATTGGATATCTGAGAAGAATTATATTTCTCAGGTAGGGTTGGGAAAAATACCTTAGATTCTGATGGTTCAGTTACCAATTGTCGAATATAGTCTGAAAATATTAAATGGAAAATTTTAGAAATAAACAGTTCATAAGTTTAAATTGCATACCTTTCTAAGTAGTATGATGAAATTTCACGCTGTCCCTCTCCATCCCACCTGGGATGTGAATCATCTCTTTGTCCAGAGTATCCAGGCTGTGAGTGCTACCTGCCTGTTAATCACTCAGTAGCTATTTTGGTTATCAGATCAACTGTTACAGTATCAGAGTGCAGGTAACCTTTATTTTACATTAATAATCGTCCCAAAGTCATTTATACAACTTCTTACTGTATATTGTTATAATTATTTTATTTTATTATTATTGTTGTTAATCTCTTACTGTGCCTAATTTGTAAGTTAAACTTTATCAGAGGTATGTATGTATAGGAAACAACATAGCAACAAAACATAGGTTTTGGTGCTATCTGTGATTTCCAGCATCCTCTGGGGGACTTGGAACATACCCTCATGGATGAGGCAGGGACTGCTCTTTGTCTAACCTAATATGTAAGCTTTTGACCCTGACTTCTTTAATCTTTATTTTCCCTGTGAAGACTCCCATGCACATAATAAATTACTAAGTAAAATGTGTGTGTGTTTCTCCTGTTAATCTGTTTTATTAGTTTAATTTTTAGGCTCAACTGGAGACCCTGAAATGGTGGAGGAGAAACTTTATGTCCCCTACACTTATTTGTCATTTACTGAGTTGCCTCTAATATTAGTAGTACCTGGGTTTTCATGTTTTTGATTTAAATTCCAGCTCAGACCTCATTTGTTTCCAATTAATTAGCATACTGATTCAGTACCTGTATCTGCTCTCATAGAAACTACCTTTTCTTTGCAGTATTTGTGATGTATATGTTTTTTTCACTGAAGAACTATTTAAACTGTAATGTCTTTTTGGATTTGAGATAAACCACATGATCTGAAAAATATTTATTTGGAGTTCTTTTAATCATTGATAGGAATATGGGTGACACAGTGTACTTTTATTATTATATAGTAAAAATATTTTCAGTGTAAAGAAGTTTAGGCTTCAATTTGGACAGAATGTTTTTCTCCTATTTACTGTATGGTAAATATGATAGTCTCCTGAAAGGTTAAGTTCTTGGGCTCTATGAACCTGAACCTTCCTAAGAAGCTCTTTGGGACAAACCAGGTCACACCTCCACAGTGTGCCTGTATCCTTTCTTATGTGAATTCTAAAGCTGTTAGCATCCCACACTAAGTGCTTTTAATCTGATGCAAAATGAATTTTTTGCCCTGTCTCTTGCCAGACTCTGATTCTCACGCCATTCCCTTTTATCTCTGCCTTCATCTTCTCCAAATGACTTAAAATTCTCCGAATGTGTACTGTTGTCCAAGCAAATATGATTCTTCCTGACTGGGATGCCCTTTTCTTGTTTCTCTGTATCTGAGGAAATCCCATTATGTGACTGTGACTTTTGTCTGCTAGGTTCCTTATCCAAACCTTGACTGTTTAGAGTGACCGTTTCTTACTTTTCCCAAGGATAGTAAATGAATATTACAGTTCTAGATGTTAATTCATTACTTTCAATGGATGCTTTAGGGCATTAGGGATTAATTTTCTTTTGAGACTCCTGTTGAGTAAAATCTAGTCTGAGTTTGCTTCCTTCTGTTGCCATTGCACAGATTTCACACTCCTTCAGAGCACTCGTCACATAATTATTTGTTTGTATAATCAACTTTTCCTTTAGGCTGTGTTTTTAGAGAACAGATACAATATCTTATACATTCCCACACCCAGGACTGGGTACCTTTCCTTATTCGGAGCTCCTGTTCAATAATTATTAGTAGAATAAGCCATAGAAATACTGGGAGGATTATATACTGACTTTCTAAAAGTAGTTTAGCTTCATTTTTTCAGTAGTCCACATTGTTTATTCCCTCTTCTGACTTCTGTTTTTGCATGTGCTTTCTTCCTTAAAATGATTACCTTAATATTAATATTATAACATACCTGTTCTCCTGTTGATTATCTATCATATTTCAAGCACTTTTCTTGTCCCTTGTACCCAAATAGAACTAAATGTTCCTAATGGGACCCAGTTGATAGGGAGTTTTAGAACCTCTACTGTCAGATTAAAAAAAAAAAATTATTGATTAATGGAAAATAGTATGTGATGATGGTTTTGCCTAATTTTATTGGGGAAAATATGGATGAACCATTTTGAATAAAAATGTTTTCTAGTATTTATAGTTTGTGTTGTCTGTCCCATTTTCTCAGTTGATAATTTTTACTATATTTTACAATCATTCTTCAAGTGCACTATAAACTGATTTCTCATCTAGGTGATAAAGGAATTTTTTTTCCATCTCTATTCAGTATGTGGAGATGAAAATGGATATTGGTTGTTGTTTGATGTCATTTTGTTAGATATATGCTTACGTTCATAAAGAGTTAATCCTTTGAGTTGGTAGAACCATAGACAGTGCTGAAGTACCAGTGTACTTTCATATGTATAAAATGTAAAGATGTATATATATCTCTTAAATACCTCTTTCTAAGACTTTGCAGAGTAATTATAGTGTATCTTCATAGAAAAGACCCTGTAGTTGTTAGATTATGTACTTTGGAATGTCAGAATATGTACTTAGACTGCCAGAGTATGATTACTTCAAACTTAAGGAAATATTTAACTGACTTGTAATTTTCTAACAATATTAGAATTTAAACAAAATTTTATCTTCACTTCTCTTTACCTGCCTAATGTATAAAGAGAAAGGACAGATTGATTATTTTGCAAACTGCTGTAGAATAAGTGGTAGGTTTCTCTGTTCTGCTGTCATATCTTTCCCCTCTCCTTAAAGCCTGACATAGGTGTGTGTTTTGAATATTTTTAGAATTATGTTTTCAAAGTATATGAATGTGTAAAATGTTAAAGGATTCCAGGATTGGAAGTAGTTTGGTGTGTGTAGAGAGAACTGCTGAACTAGATGTTAGAAACTGGTGAATCCTGAAACTCTGTTCTGTTTTCTGACCACAGGCAAGTTTCTTAACTACTTATAGCCTCACTCTGTTGTTCAAATCAAGAAAAAGCAAAAAGGGAAATGTTGACAGCCTGTATGGTACAAATGTGAGGTGGCATTAGTTTCTGTGTTTGATTGTGTAGTATTATTAAATCAGCTCCCATTTACTCCTGCATGAATACATTCTACATGCATTTCTTACCCCTTTATAATGTACCTATCCTTTAAAAGCAGTAGCTCCTTCCCAATTTCCTCATAAAAATTTGAGTAACTTTTTTCATTTGTTTGTTTTGCTAGACACTGCTAAATAAAAACACAGCTAATAACTAGCAAAGTTAGAATTCAGATCTAGGTCCTTTTGCTCCTAAACTTGTGCCATTAACCAATATATATGCTATCAACTATCAATATTCTATTACCACTGTTAACAGAATGGTGATTTTGTGACTCTTATTATTCAGAAATACCTATTAATTAAAAGAGAGCTATGGGAAGTTTGAAAAAGAAAAATATAGAGATTCTGAACATGGCACTGTTTTAGTAGATTTATTTGTGGTCAAAACCAAATATTTTTTATATATATATATTGTGTTGAGTACAGTGTGACCTATTACATGTGGATCAAGTGGAACCCATCATTGCTCTATTCTGAAAACTCAAAGGTATGTTTTGGAAGGTCGGGAACATTCAGTTATTCATGTTTTTATGTGATTTAAAATGTACTTAAGCCAGTAATACTGTAACTCAAAAAATGTGAGGTATGCTGTTTCTTCTTTTTAAACTGATTTCTAAAATATTTATTAGCCCTCTTTTGTGTATGTGTAAGAAAAGGAGAAGCATCTGATTTGTTTTACAAAATTTATGGTTACCAGATAGCAACATATTGTTTCCCTTCCAGGGATATATTATTCTGTCAAGTCTGGTTAGTCATGCTTAGAATATTTTTCTTTCTGTAATTTTCTGAAAGTTTACTCTCTAGGAGGTTTTTTAAAAAGATAATTAAAACATCCCATGTAAAGTACAGCATAGGGAGTATAGTCAATAGTATTGTAATAACCATGTATGCTGTCAGGTAGGTACTTGAAATATCAGATTATCAATTATATAATAAATTATATTATTGTCTAACCACTGTGCTGTACACGTGAAACTAATATAAAATAGTGCTGAAAGCCAACTGTAATTGGAAAACAAAAAAATTTCTCTAATTAGTTGTTTACATTGCATGGAGACATATATATATACTTTTTAAATAGGCATACTAGTAAAAATCTCCTCTCCCTCTTTAACCAAGGGAACTTTTGAATGATACTTGTCTCATGAATTTATCTTTCCAGACTTGAAATTATATCAGTCACTCAGACTTGGATATAGATACAGCTCCTAAAGTACTATCAGCAGAAGCAAGCTATCAAATTAGTCTGCACCTGTCATTTTTAAAAATAAATCTAACATGGGAAAAAAAGGAACAAACAGTTCTCAGGAAAGGCCATCAGATTCTAATTTCTGCTATAGACCTGATATTGGAGACACATGTTGTCTCCAGCAACTTTTTCTTTTTTCTTTATAATGTTTCTTTTCTTTTAATTTAAATTTTATTTTTCAATTACAGTTTACATTCAGTTTTATTTTGTGTTAGTTTCAGGTGTACAGCATCACTATGTTAAACAATCATATGCTTTACCAAATGTTCTCTCAGTATTTCTAGTATACACCTCATACATCATTATTACAACATTATTGACCATATTCCCTATGCTCTACTTTACCACCCCACTGACTATTTTGTAGCTACCAATTTGTACTTGTTAATTCCTTCACCTTTTTTACCCAGTCCCCTAACCCTCCTCCCTTTTGGTAACCATCAGTCTGCTCTCTCTATACCTACAAGTTTGGCACCTTTTTTTGGCAGTTTATTTCATTTTCCTCTGGTTTTTCTTTTTTTATTTTTCAGACAAATGATTTTTTTGCCAGAAGCATTCTTTCAATATATCAAACTTGGTTTAATATTGCAAACTTTTCTACCTTTGTTACCCAGGGTCATTTTCACCTGGATGAGTAATACTACTTAGGAGCAGTATTTTAGAACTTCAAAAGTTTTGTTTTTCTTTATCATTGCTGTTCTTCTTGTTAGTTCTCTGAGGCATATATTATGTAAATCGAAGTTATCTCTTGAGGTCATGTGAAATATACTTAATATGTAGTTTTATGTTTTCATTCTTTTATATTTTTGGTATATTTGAAATATTTCATCAGAGTATTATGATTTTTAATACTTTTTTTATGAAATAATCTCTAGGTAACAAACTGAGAAAGCACATGCTTATATGTTGGAAATATCTTTTTATTACCTGTGGGCTGTGTTTTCCTTTTGCTAACCTGTAAGGAATCACATGAAATAATCACATTCTTTTGATGTTTTCTTGCGAGTTCTGTAGCTTCTCACCCCTTTGTAGACTAAGGTACTGCTAATGGCCCTCTTTCCAAGGCAGCTTCCAGCTTCTCTTATTTGTGGGTTTTTGTGGGGTTTTTTTTTCTTCCTGTTTGTTATTATAGCACTGAAATTTAAGTAGGCCAGAAAGATCAGAACCTCACAGTTAATTCAGTAAGCACTTATTGAGGGCATCATATATTGTGTTAGTACAAGTACATCAAAGAAATAAAAATAAAATCAAACTAGAGAGCCATTCTAAGGCAATGCATTAGTTTTCTATTGCTGCATAATGAATTTCCAGAAACATAGCAGCTTAAATCAACACACATTTATTATCTCATGTTTTCTGTGGCTCAGCTTAGCTGGGTCCTCGGCTCAGGGTCTCACAGGGCTGCAGCAGTCAAGGTGTTGGCCAGTCTACATTCTCATCTAGGGACTTGAATGAAGAATAATCCCTTTTCAAGCTCATTCAAGTTGGCAGAACATTTTTGGCAGCTGTGTGACTTAGGCCATGCTTTTTGTTGGTTGTTGGCTAGGGGACCACCATTATCATGTTCCGTTCGTCTGGGCTTCTCTAGTATGGCTGCTTACACGAGTAAACCTGCAAAGTCCGTGTGTAGCTCTATTCTGATCAAATCTTATGTAATGTGATCCATTAATGAGAATGATATCTTATTACCTTTTGTACATCTTTTTGGTTGGAAGAAAGTCATAGGTCCGGTTTATACTGAAGGAGAGGGGATTACACAAAGGCATGCATACCAGGAGGTGGGATCATTGAGGGTCACCTTGGGATTTTTCTGCCACAGACAAGATGTAAAGAAACGGGTGACAAGTAAACCTTGAGCGATTAAAAAATGGTACTTTTATTGCCTAGATATTGTGCTCATGCCAGGACTAGATTACACAATGTTGAAGCTGGACCATTACTGTGACTGGCAATTTGTTGAAACATGATCTCCACTTTGGCGGGACTCAGCGCAAACTAAGTATGGGTCTTTCTCATGACTCTGCAGTCTCTATGCCCATATCCACATATGTTTGAACCTCCACAGGGGAGGCTAGCATTCTTTTCCCTCTACATTATACTCTAAAATTTCAGAATTGTCATCAAATGATTAACATATAAGCATATAGTGCAAGTTTGGTTCCAGACCACCGCAATGAAGTGAGTATCACAATAAAAAGCGAGTTGTAATCTTTTTACTGGTGAAGGGTCTTGCCTTCAGTTTGTTAAAAAAAAACAAAACATTGCAACAACTCTGAGGTGCAATAAGGTGAAATGCAATTAAGTGAGGAATGCCTGTAGTTGCTTTTGTTTTAAGTAGCCAGCCATACAGACATCAGAGATAAGTTTCTTACTAGCTTGAATAAAAATCTCAGTAAAAGAGTAGTTCGGTCATGTATAGAGGATAATTGCTTCTAGGTTTACATTTTCTTAGAGAACAGCAATATTATATTTCACAGTACCATTAATTTTTTACTTGATTCAATTATTTAAATAGGTAATGAGCTTATTTTCATTAATATATGTGAGAGAGAGGTGTGTGTGTGTGTGTGTTTTCTTGTCTTTCCCCTACTTAATACTAGGCTTTGTTTTACATTGTTGAGTTAATATCATGAATTTAATGACTTAGAGCAGTGACCTTTAATTTCCGATACGGATTAAAGTCAAATACATCAAATTTCTGAGTGTCTTGCCTCTGCATCCTCAGTTTGTTTATGCCAATAAGAACTGATTTAATTTTAAAGACTTCTGATTGAATTCACATTTTAGCCCTGGCTGGCTTGCTTGGTCAGAGCATTGTCCTGTACACCAAAAGTTTGTGGGTTCAGTCCCCGGTCAGGGTTTGTATGGGAGGCAGCTGATTGATGCTTCTCTCTCACATTGATGTTTCTTTCTCTCCCCTCTTCTTCTCTAAAATCAATAAAAACATTTTTTGGGTGAGAATTAAAAAATTTTTTTAAAAATTTTAATATACTTTTATAATTGGGAAATATAGATACCAATTTAATAGTGAAAGAAGAAAAACTTGACAGATTTTTAAAAAGTTAAATTTGTGTAATAAACCATAGTCTTTTAAAAAGAACTCTATTTATATATTACAGAATAATTATACTAAGAAGAACAGCAACAAAACAAAATATGGGATGGAAGGGACTTTAATAACATATATCTTTTACCATGGAAGTACTTTGATACTGTAGTAGAGACATGGGAGAGTGTGGTGTGTTATGGGGAACTATATGACATTTGGGTTATCCAGTGCCATGCGTTCATCAGCTACTGAGCTATATTCAGCTTTATTCTTAAAAAGCAGCCCTCATGCTACTTTCTTTCTGAACTTTCTCTGACCGTATCTCATTCCTCAGGATTTTTTTTTTTTAAAGGAAACAAATGCAAAAGTTATTCACCATCTTCTACCATGATCTGACATATAGCACGTAACTAAATATAAATGTTATTTTTGTAATGTAATTATTTGTGGACTGTTTTTTTCTCAAAACAAAATATATTGGGCATATTGTTGATAGTACTTTAGAAATATTTGTAAAAAAGGAAGCAGATAGGGTGTATATCCTTTTTCAATGAAGAGGAAAGACTCCTCAGAGGACTAGCCTGGCTCTATTTAGTACCCGGTTACATTTTATCATCAACTGCCCACCAATTTTCTATTGCTTTATGCATTAGGAATGACAAATGATCCTACTGAACTTTAGTCAGTTGGCACAAATAGAGCAAGGGACAGTTCTAAAAGGGAAATGTAGGGAAGAGAATTAACTAAATATGATGAAGACAGAGCTGAGTAATTAATAGGACTGACGATTTTTGTTACACATTTGCTGTATAGTTATATTATTCTAATTGTATATATGTTACACTGTCTGATGTGCATATGGTGCCTGGCTTTTGAGAAAAAGGGGAAAAAGAAAACTTTATTGCAAGGTTGACTGGCAAGAAAACAGGAAGCAAGGCTCAAACCTATCTCCTGGATCCAGAGTTGGGCTAGTTTTAAAGGGTGAGGGGGAACAGCCTGGTATGCAGAGGTGCTGGTGGGGCAGGTTTTGAATGGAGATCTTTGGAACTCGGTCGTTTATGGTAAGATATAATAAGGGCCTTCAGCACCAGATCTTCCTGGACAGTGGAACCTTTTCTTCTGGAAAGGTTCTGGTGTTCAAATTCTGGTCATGTCCCAGTCTTTTGGTTCCATGGATCCAGGGGAGATTTTGGTTCCAGGTGTAACTGGAAGTCAGAGTCACTCGTATGAATGCTTGGGCTGCATGACTTGCAGTTTTGGTCTGGTGTCTCTGAAAAGTAATTCAGTATCTTGTTAAGGACAGGAAAGGGCCATTTTGAGCTGGTTCTGCCTTTACATATAGTGTGTAGATCTTCATCTTTTTTGTTAATGTTTGCTTATCCTAATTTTTTTAATACTGGTACTAATTAGGTGTAAGCATGTTATGTGTCTATTTTATTTTTAAGAAAATTACTGACTGTTTTGCATTAATGGTCTGCATCCAACCTGTTCATGAATTTGCCTGTTGCAAGAGGCTTTGCCTAACGCACTAGATACTGTTGTAGAATGGACAATATAGTTAATAAATAAGACATTTAAAAAATGCAGGTATCTTCCGGGGTTTATTAAACGAATTATTAATACACTGATACTATACTTTTGAAATAAGCTAACTTTTGCCACATAGTATCAAGTCTTGCTGGGTTTGTTATATGTAGCCAGTTAATTAGCCACCTTTGTTTTCAATTGATATTTTTCTTTTAAAAGTAAACTTTATGAATTTTCACTTTTGTAGCATATCTCTCAAAAAGCTGCACTTACAGTAGAATGTTAATACTTCATAGATTTTGGGTGAAATGGGCATGACCATTCTTGCATTGATTTATAAGTACATCTATGTTACAATAGTGAGTGCTGAGTTTCATTTTTGTGGTTCTTAGGTATTATCACCCTTATTTACTTGTATTATGTTCTTCAGTAACTGTTGACTAAATGGATTGTAGCATGTATGAATGGATATAAAGTGAAAATTTCTGAAATTATAATAATAAAAAAACAGTCACAATAATGACATCAGCAAAAATTTACTCTGTTTTATCTTTTCCAATTAATTGTCTAGTCCAATTTTCCAAAAAATTGTCAGTCCTATTAATTACTACTTAGGAGGGAAATGGTATCACAGTGAAGTTTTCGTTTATATTTCTCATATTATGAATGAGCCATTTGTGTTGCCATTCTGAGAACTGTATCTTTTGCCCTATTGGTTTTTTATTTTTTATTTTTTTTTACTCTTTGTATCAGTTCTTTATGTTGGGGAAGTTGGACCTTTGTTTTCGATCTGATGCATTGCAAGCACTTCGCTTTTTTGTTTTTGGTTTGTTTTTATTTTCCAGATTGTCTTTTCTTTTACCAATTTCAGATCATACTTTAAAGTTTTTTATGTAGTTGAATTTGTGACTTTGGTATTTTGTGATTTCTGAGTTTCATGTCAAAGTTGAAAGGAACCTTCTCTCCGCTAAGGTTATAAAAGAATTCTCTCACAATTATTTTTCTAATACTTTTATAGTTTATTCTAATACTTTTATGGTTTAATTGTGTGTATAAGTTTTGATTTACTGGGAATTTATTCTTTTGTAAGACGTGAAGTGCGGAAAAAGTAAAACCTATTTTTTCTAGACAGCTACCCAGTTGTTCCAACCCTGTTTATTGAAGCTTCTTTTGCTCTGATATAATGGGCCATGTTTATCCTATTGGTTTGGCAAAAAAGTTTGTTTGTTTGTTTTTTCTGTAAGATGGCTCTAGTAGTGCTTGGTTGTCTTTAACTTCATACAACATATGTATGTCATAATTTAATAGCTATATTATGTCCCATTGTCTACATGGCTATATTACATATTTTACTCATGTGATCCTTATTATAATGCTTTTTGTTTCTTTCAAGTTTTGCCCTAGTAAACACAAAGTTATAATAAAAACTCTTTATTTATAATCTGTATTTATTTTGGGGGGCTTCTGGCACACCATACTTTCTAGGCTTCCCCCTACCTTAAGTGGTTGTTCCATCTTGGTTTTCTTTGCTGATTCCTCCTTCTTTCTCCATCTTTAAATGAGAGAAGACCCTGAAGCTGTTCTTTATTTTTTTCAATTAAAAAATCAGCATATTGTATTTTACAGTTTCATATTAGTTTAGTTGGCTTCTGTTTCCTTCTTTTTAAAAAAAATATTTATTTATTTTTTAAATACATTTGTCTCTGCCTTTCCTCAACCACTTTCCCCTGCCCGCCCCCAATCCTTCCTCACTTTGGCTTTGTCCATGACTCCCTGCTATTGTTCCTTGACTTGACCCTTTCCTTCCTTTCCCCCGCCCACCTCTCCCTCCTTCCCTCTTGTCTCTGTTGGTTTCTTTTTTCTTTCAGTGTTGCTGGTCTTATTTTACTTGCATCTTTGTTTTGTGGGTTGGGTTCCACTTATACGTGAGATCATATGATATTTGTCTTCGCCCCCTGGCTTATTTCGCTTAGCATAATGCTCTCTAGTTCCATCCATGCTGTTGCGAAGTGTAGTAGTACTTTTTTTCTTTCTGTTGCGTAGTATTCCATTGTGTAAATGTACCATAGTTTTTTGATCCAGTCATCTACTGCTGGGCATTTAGGTTGCTTCCAGCACTTGGCTATTGTAAATTGTGCTGCTATGAATATAGGGGTACATAGGTTCTTCTGAATTGGTGTTTTGAGGTTCTTAGGGTATAGTCCCAGCAGGGGAATCACTGGATGAAAAGGCAGTTCCATTTTCAGCTTTTTGAGGAAATTCCACACTGCTTTCCACAATGGCTGCACCAGTCTGCATTCCCACCAACAGTGTACTAGGGTTCCCTTTTCTCCACAGCCTCGCCAGCACCTGTTGTTTGTGGATCTGTTTATGATGGCCATTCTGACCGGTGTGAGGAGGTACCTCATGGTGGTTTTGATCTGCATTTCTCTGATGGCTAGTGATGCCGAACATCCTTTCAAATGTCTCTGGGCCCTCTGTATCTCTTCCTTGGAAAAGTGCCTGCCCAGGTCCTTTGCCCATTTTTTATTGGATCATTTGTCTTCTTGGAGTGGAGTCGTGTGAGTTCTTTATATATTTTGGAGATCAAACCTCTATCTCATGTATCATTGGCAAATATATTTTCCCATACGGTTGGCTCCCTTTTCATTTTGCTGATGTTTTCTTTAGCCGTGCAGAAGCGTCTTATTTTGATCAAGTCCCACTTGTTTATTCTTTCCTTTATGTCCCTTGCTTTAGGAGACATATCGGTGAAAAAATTGCTGCATGGGATATTTGAAAGTTTCCTGCCACTGTTCTCCTCTAGGGCTTTTATGGTGTTGCGACTTATATTTAAGTCATTTGTCCATCTTGAGTTTATTTTTGTGTATGGTGTCAGTTGGTGATCCAATTTCAATTTTTTGCATGTAGCCGTCCAGCTCTCCCAAAAGCATTTGTTGAACAGGATATTATTACTCCACTTAATGCTTCTGCCCCCTTTGTCAAATATTAATTGCCCATATAGACCTGGGCTTATTTCTGGGCTTTCTGTTCCGTTCCACTGATCTATGGGTCTGTTCTTGTGCCAGTACCAGATTGTTTTGAGTATAGTGGCTTTGTAATACAATTTGATGTCCAGTATTGTGATCCCTCCTTTGTTTTTCTTCCTCAAAATTGCTGCCACTATTTGGTGGTGTTTATGGTTCCATATAAATTTTTGAAATGTCTTCTTTTTCTGTGAAATATGTTATTGGTATTTTAATGGGGATTGCGTTGACTCTATAAATTGCTTTGGGTAGTATGGACATTCTGATGATATTAATTCTTCCAATCCATGAGAACGGTATATGCTTCCATTTATTTGTGTCTTAATTTCTTTCTTCAATGTTGTATAGTTTTCTGCGTACAGGTCTTTTACGTCCTTGGTTAAATTTATTCCTAGATACTTTATTTTTCTTGTTGGTATATTGAATGGTATTTTTTTTTCTGATTTCTCCTTCTATTTCATTGCTGGTATACAAAAATGCCTTTGATTTCTGAATATAGACTTTGTAGCTTGCTGTTTTGCCAAATTCACTTAATAGGTTGAGTAGTTTTTTGGTGGAGTCTACAGGGTTTTCTATGTACATTATCATGTCATCTGCAAACAATGATAGTTTTACGTCCTCCTTTCCAGTTTGGATGCCTTTTATTTCTTTTTCTGGTCTGACAGCTGTGGCTAGGACTTCCAATACGATGTCGAAAAGAAGTGGTGAAAGCGGACATCCTTGTTGTGTTCCCGATCTTAGTGGGAAAGCTTTTAGTTTTTGCCCTTTGAGTATGATATTGGCTGTAGGTTTTTCATATATGGCCTTTATTACATTGAGGAATGTCCCATTTATTCCCATTTTGCTGAGCGTTTTGATCATAAATGGGTGCTGTACCTTATCAAATGCTTTCCCTGCATCTATCAAGATGGTCATGTGGTTTTTGTCTTTCCTTTTGTTTATGTGATGTATTATGTTTATTAATTTGTGTATATTGAATCATCCCTGCATCCCTGGGATGAATCCCACTTGATTATGGTGGATAATCTTTTTAATGTGTTGCTGGATGAGGTATGCCAATATTTTGTTGAGGATTTTTGCCTCTTTGTACATCAGCGATATTGGCCTATAGTTTTCTTTCTTTGTAGGGTCGTTATCTGGTTTTGGGATTAGGATGATGCTGGCCTCTTTTTAGAGTCTGGGAGTCTTTCCTCCTCTTGGGTTTTTTGGAATAGTCTCAGAAAGACAGGGTTAGCTTTTAAATGTTTTGTAAAATTCTCCTGTGAAACTGTCCAGCCCAGGGCTTTTGTGTGCCAGGAGTTTTTTGATTACTGCTTCCATTTCCCCAGCTGTCATTTACCTGTTTAGGCTTTCCACTTCTTCCTTCATTCTTGGAAGGTTATGTAACTTCTTGATTTCTTCTCTTATCTCATTATTGACCCATTCATTGTTTAAAAGTCTACTGTTGGGTCTCCATGAGTTTGCAAGTTTTTGAGGTTTCGCTTTGAGGTTGATTTCCCGTTTCAAGCCCTTGTGGTCCGAGAAAAAGTTTGGTATTATTTCAATTTTCCTGAATTTGCTGAGGCTTGCTTTGTATCCTATCATGTGGTCTATATTTGAAAAAGTCCCATGAATATTTAAAAAGAATGTGTATTTTGCTTCTTTGGGATGTAAGGTTCTATATATGTCAGTTAAGTCCATTTGATATAATGCATCATTCAGCTCCACAATATCCTTGTTGATGTTTTGTTTGGAAGTTCTGTCCATTTTTGACAGTGGGGTGTTAAAATCCTCTATTACCAGTGTGTTGCTGTCTATATCTTTTTTGAAGTCCTCCAAGATTTCCCTTATATATTTGGGTGCTCCTGTGTTGGGTGCATTTAAATTTACAATGTTTATGTCTTCTTGATGGGTTCTTCCTTGAAGTATTATAAAGTGTCCCTCTGGGTCTCTTTTTATGGCCTTTGTTTTGAAATCTATTTTGTTCGATATAAGTATTGCTACCCCTGCATTCTTTTCTTACCCATTTGCTTGGAATATTTTTTTCCAGCCCTTTAATTTCAATCTGTGTAGGTCCTTTGTTCTGAGGTGTGTCTCTTGTAGGCAGCATATGTGTGTGGGTCATGTTTTCTTATCCATTCAGCTACTCTCTGTCTTTTGATTGGGGCATTTAGTCCATTTACATTGAGAGTTATTACTGATAGAAACTTACTCATTTTTTTCTCTTTGTACGGGTGTTTTTCTCTTTCTCACTCTTTTTCTTCATCTTCTTAACAGTATGTGATTAAGTTGATATTTCATATCAATGGGTAAAATAAGGCTTATTCAACAAATAAGGTGCATAGACCATTGTTACTTGAAATTAAACAAATATAGAGCCCTATTTCACACATTATACAAGGAATATTCAGGTGAGTTAAAATCAATATGTAGAATCTAAGGAGTTTTAGAAGAAAATAGAGCTAATATTTTTCATCACCTGAAGTAAAATATTCAAACCCAGAAGCTATAAAGTAAATATTAACAATATAACTGTATTAAACATTTAACTATATAGTAATGTACATATAAAAAAAGTTAATGGACAAGGGATAGAATAGAAAAGTATTTGCAACACATCTACAACATGGTTAATAGGTTTTATTAGGGAAAATTTCTTCAAACCTTTAATCAATAAATGGATAAGACTACCAAAAAGTCATTTAAAGTTTATTTTTTTAATAATAGAAATAGGCAAGAAATATACAAAAACAGGTTTAGTTTCAACAAATAGTAAAGGAACGATTAAAATAACATCATTGTCACAATCAGTTTAATGAGTATTGAAAATATTGGTAATATCAAGTATTGGCAACTCTGAAAGGAACTGGGTAGTCATAGAAACGTTTTCTTCATCTTAAAGCAGTCCCTTTAGCATATTTTGCAGTGCTGATTTGGTGGAGGTGTATTATTTCAGCCTTCTGTTGTCTGAGAAACTCCTTATTTCACCTTCCATTTTAATGGAGAGCCTTCCTGGGTAGAGCAGTCTTGGTTGCAGGCCTTTGCTTTTCATGACTTGGACTATTTCTTGCCATTCCCTTTGGCTTGCAGTGTTTCTGTTGAGAAGTCTCATGCTAGCCGTATTGGAGTCCCCTAATATGTTATTACCCCTTTCTTCCTTATTTGCTTTAGTATTCTCTGCTTGTCTTTGATATTTGCCATTTTAATGATGATGTGTCTTGGAGTGGGCCTTATTGGGTCCTCTTGAATGGACCCTCTGTGCATCCTGGACTTGCGTGCCTTTTTCTCTCCTCCAATTAGGTAAGTTTTCCATCATTACTTTTTCAAACACGTTCTCTATCCCTTCCTCATCCCTTTCTCCTTCTGGTATCCCTATTATACGTATATTATTATGTTTCAGGTTGTCCTGCATTTCCCTCAATGCCTCTTCATTCTTTTGGAGTCTTTTTTCATTTTCTTGCTCTTTCTGGGAGCTTTTTTCTACCTTGTCCTCCAGCTCGCTGATTCAATCCTCGGCTCATCTAGCCTGCTTTTGATTTCTTTTATTGTGTGTTTCATTTCAGAAATTGTATTCTTCATTTCCTCTTGTCTCTTATTGATAGTTTCTGTAACCTTTTTTATACTGATATAATTTGCAGTAAATTCCTCGTAGTTTCCCTGTAGTTTTTGGTAATTCTCTCTGAGCTCACTGAGCTCATTGAGTCTCCTTAGAACTGTTGTTTGGAACTCAGTTTCTGATAGTTTACTTGCCTCTCTTTCATTTAGTTCTCATTGTGGAGATTCCTCCTTTTCCTTCGAGTGGGGGGTATTTCTTTGTCTTCCCATTATTTGTGAGACTGTTCTGCTTCTGCTTCTTAAGTTGATCTGTCTTGATTTCCTGACTTTGTGATATGAACTTCTGTGGTCGGAGGACAATGTTTTTACTTTCTGGATCTGCCTCTGATGATGTCAGATGTTGGCCTTGTCTGACCTTAGGTAGTCTGTTCGAGACTTCCAGGAATCTACTGTCTGTGGCTGTCTCCTTCAGCTGTTAATTTGGTTACTCTGCACTCAGCAGGCCGCCTTAGACAGCTCAGGACAGGGCGGAGTCCCTCCTGAGGGTGGAATTATTGGGTCATCTCACGTTGCTTCCATAAGGGGAGAAGTCCACACTGGGATCCCGCTGGCTACTCTCTCTGTTCTCTCCCCAAAGCCTCTGTCCCCAGTCTCTCCTCAAGTGTCTTTAGCCCTCTCTGTGCCCCCTTAGCCAGGGATTTACTATCTGTGGCTGCCACTGTGCACTCAGCAGACAGCTTGGACAGCACAGGGTGGTGTGGAATCCCACCTGGGGGCGGAGGTATTGGATCCTTTGACACTGGTACCGCTCAGGGGGAGTGGTCTTTGCCTGTTCACGATGGCTACTGCCGCATGAGGAATGAGTCAGCAGCGAGATTCCGCCAGCTACTCTCCTAGTTCTCTCCCCAGAGCCTCCTTCCCCAATCTGTCCTCAGGCATCTCTAGTCCACCCTGTCCTGATCTTTGCAGGAGACCAGGGTAAGTGGCTGCAAATAAAAATTTATGAGCTGGCCCTTGAAATGGTTCTTTGCGTCTCCAGCCGCCTGTCCCTGGCTGAGAGCAACCCTGCTGCTTTTCGCAGCCGGCTGTTTTCCATGCACTTTTTTGGGCTCTGGTGCTGTGGGCTAGAGATCCCCACTTTTGGTTTAGAGCCCGCCCTTCTCAGGGGGATTCAACTGGCTATTTCAATATCCTTCTGGTGCTGCTGCCCATGGGCACCCCACCAGCCTTCTCAAGTCTCTACCGCACTCCTTACCAGTTAGATTGCAGTAAAGCCAATTCTTCTTTCTCCAAGGTTACAAGGGTTCTCTCTTGCTGTTGTTCAGTTGTTTCTTCCAGGTGATTTCTTCACAATTTAGTTGTAATTCCAGGTTGGTCCTGGGAGGAGGTCAACGTGACTTCCACTCACTCCTCTGACATCTTGATTCCCCCTGAAGCTGTTCTTAAACTGGTCTCCATCTACATATGCTCCTTAGGCAAAAAGAAACACTGGACTTGTCAGTGAATTCTAATAAATGTCCTAAACCCCTTTTGCTAATCTTAAATTCCTTTTATTAACTATTTCATGTCTCATGAATAGTTAAGACCAGTCATTCAGTCACTCTGTCCAAAACCTAGGAGTTATTAGTAAATCCTCTTCCTTCTCCCACTTCTACTCTTCTTTTTTTTTTTTTTAAATCTTTAAATATTCCATTTATTGTGGTGACATTGGTTAGTAAAATTATATAGGTTTCAAGTTTACAACTCTATTCTACATTTTCTGTATGTTGTATTGTGTATTCACCATCCACTCAAGTCAAATCTCTCTTCATCACCATTTATTCTTGTCTTCTGTCAAGCCTTGTTATTATTCCTTCAAAATATATCTAGATTCTACCATGTTCTTCACTTACTACTCTGATTCATATCATCATCTTGCAAGTAGACCAACAGATGCACGTTTCAATTGGTTTTCTTTTCTCCCGTACTTTATACAATCTACTAATCTTATAACAGGGCAAAGAGTAAACCAAATAATGTTATTGGTATTTCTTGAATGTAGTATTCATTTTTGTCATTATTGGAATAAACTCAGTCTCCTTATTGTATCCTGCGAGGCTTTATGTAGTACAGATCTTCCTGCGTCTCTGACTTCTTCTTTTCACCCACCACATTGCTCACTCTTGCGTAGTCACTCTGAAATTATTTTCTCGAAACAACAAACTCGTTTCCACTTGTGGGCTTTTGGTGCTTACTGTATAATTGGAAGTCTAATGCAGATCATTGATTATTTCTTTTTCATATCATTTACACCTGTGCTCAATGGACCTTCTTCAGATAGGCCTTCTCTCACTATCTAAATTTTCTTAATTCTACTCAGTCACTCCCTAGCCCCTTACTCTGCCTTTGTTTCTAATGCTTAAAGATCCTTGACATGCAGTACTCTGTGTGTGTGTTTGTGTATGTGTGTGCACGTGTGTGTTCCTACTAGAATGCAAGCCTCACAGTATCCTCAGTGCCTAGGATAGGGCTAGGATTGTAGTGATATCCAGTTAGTGTTTGTTGAATAAATGACTGAGCTTTCATTATTTGTTTTAATTATACTTTATCCCTTCTAATCCCACAGGGAATTTGCAGTAGCTTAAAACATACTTCTAAATATGATAAAATGAAAAACATCAGGCATGCAAAATATAGATAGATTAGAAATGATTGGTAAAAAATTTAACATGTAGGGTATGCAAGGTTTTGGTTCTTAAATATGGATCAGGAATTTGGCTCTGAGATCTTAACTGCTAAAATGAAAGGAACACCTTTTCCATAAGGAGAAAACATCCTTCTACTCCAAAGAAGCACAGCTTTTTCTTGCAAGTTAACAACTGTCCTCCAAGACATAATATAATAAATTTTACTTGGCAGTGGTTAATGCCTATTTTTAAAGTAAACTGGAGAGATGATGCCAGGATATAGTTCAGGGAGAATGTCTCTCTGCAAACTGACTGTGAAGACACTCATACTCATCCCCATTTCTTCCCTCTCTCTGTGTCCTCCTCCCCAAACCCTTGCATGTTCCTGAGTAAGGTAAAGCTTACTTTAACACAATTTTCGAGGTACATCTCTTTTCTGAAAGACCAGTGACATATAGCTTACTCATTATTCTTAAAATAGTGTCTTATTCCAAAGCAAGTTGAAAATTAGCCAGATACTTTGCTTTTAGTATTATTTAATCAAGTTACTCTGTGATAGTTTATAGTTTTTGTTAGGAAGTTTTGACACCCAACATCCAGATTCGGAATTAATGAGACAAATTATTAGTGAGTTTCATATCATAACTCCAGATGTTAATGGAGAATTAATTGCATTTTAATAGAGAAAATTCCCATCAGTTCAACCTGTTTACTTGATTAGATTAGAATTGAATGTGTTTAAAATTAGTTTAAGGTAAATCTTTTATTAAATTATCATTAAGTTATTTATTGCTCTCATTTATTAATGATTCATCCAAATCCTTTAAATTATTATATGGTTTATAATCCAGGTTTTTTTGAAACAGTCTAGAATATGATATAAATAATATTTTTCAGTGATGACATGTAGAAATGACCACACTGAGTTCCTAAGATTCATTTTATGTTTGAATATACTCTTTTTTGGATTTATTACTTCTAGTCTTCTGTCTCAGGCATTCTTTCGGTATAAGGGAGAGAATATTTGGGAGATGGAAGTTAATTACTACGTATCCTATTAGTAGCTGGTTAAGAAATTCTTAGTTTCCTGTTTTGTGCTTAATTATTTTGTTTTCTGATTTAGTGCTAATTGTTTGGTTGAGTGTCTGTTGGGAGTAAAATGATTTGGCAATATGGTGCGGTGTTTTTGCAATGCATCATTAATGGTGAGAGGAATTCATTTTCATAGCATTTTTACTGAATAACTAGTTCCTTTCTTGTGATTTTGTTTTCAAATTGTCTCCTTTTATTACCACAACTGTCTTAACTCTACACGGCTGTCCTTTCCCCTCTCTGTTTTGTTTTATACGTCTTGTCTTTTTTGCCCTGTAGTTTTCCCTGAAGCTTGTCACAGAACTCTTATTACCTTTCCAATCTCCCAACTTTATTTTACCTCTATCTGTAATTACTATTTTCTAGAGTGACATAAGAAAATACAATCAATCTTTGTTTTCAGTACCTACATAGACTTCTCAAGGGTAACACTGGAAGCTGCAAAAAAAGCATTTAGATGGAGATTTTGCCCAATATGAATTGCTTATTTGGTTTGGAAACTGCATGAATTTTTTTCTTTTTTTAGAGAAAAGAGTAATTTTCCTCATTGTTTTCTGTTGATGTACTTTATTATTTAAAAAATATACAGGAAAGATAACAATAGGTGTTGTTGTGCAGTTTGTGTTTTCTTTATTTAGTGAATTCTCTCTCAAAGGATTTGTTCAGGTGGAAACTGTGTCCACATCTGAGGGAGCTTATGGGATTCAGCATTTGAGAAGTAGACTAAACCTTTCTACAAACAGTTTTTCTAGGGTTTATGTTAGTCAGTGATACTGTGGAGTCCCAAGAAGAGCACACACTTTCAAATTTGAGAGTATAGATTTTGAAGTTTGACAAGCCTGGGTTTAGAGGCTGCCTCTGTCCTTTTTAACTGGATAATTGTTTAACTTCTTTTATTGTCAGTTTCATCACCATAAGGCACAGGCAAGTACCTCAAAAGGGATGTTGTGAGGAGTAAATCAAATATTAAACATCCAGCATGGTGTCTGGCAGATGGTGTCTCTAATTACTGTTTTGTAAACTCAAAGAAAACTTTAATGACCTTTAATTTGCCAGGTAAAATCTGGATTGTCACTTGCCATGCATTGGAGTTTAATACAGATTCAGCACTTTCATGGCAAGGATAAGAAACAAGCTTTACTGGGAAAGGGGGGGCAATTTATGGGGAAAAGCCAAGATCAGTAAGACTTAAGGCATGAGTTCCTAGACTCCTCATAATTCTGTACAGAGGGATGTGAGAATTTTGACAGTTTGCTCAATATAGAGAACATAGATTTTCATTCCAGTGAAGGTCTGCTGTCTCATATTATTCCCCCTTGTTATAGAATAAGCTGTAGGTTCAACCTTATCAGTGAATAGTCACATAACCTAGTTGGGAATCAGATAGTATAGTGTAGTCATGTGAGAAATTCATCTGTCCAGAATATGGAGACCTGGGGCCCATGGGAACCTGCGTCTGCCTTGCTAAGAGAAGACATCATGGTCCTGTCTGAAGCTAAGCATGATCACAGCCTACCCTGCCAGGAAAAAGGGATAGGGGAGAGATTTCAGCTCACTGATTCCTGACAGCATTTCAGGCAATTTTACTTCCTGCATCACACTTTATTGCCCAGGGTCAGTGAATCTGTTTTCTCAACAAATAAATGTCAAATTAAATGTGAAATATCCTATGTTTGTATATTTCTGTTATTTAAGAGAGTTAATGTCTTTGAATGACTCTTAAGCAAGTTCAAAGTCTTTAAATGAATGTTCCCAATGAAAATTGGTCTTTATTTGTTCAGGCAACAGTTTAGGTTGCTTACCCTAGGAATTAAAGGGTAAGACAAAGTCCTTGTCCTCAGGGAAATTAGTATCTAAAAGGGGTAAAATAGAAGAAGAATTTCTTAAAAATAGAAGCAGAGTATCAGAAATACCATGAGAGATATCACTGAAATGGCTGAGGGAAAAAAGTGAGAAAAAGTCTAAAATGATAGCCAGTATTGAATTGTAGTCAACTTAAATTTGCCTTCTGAGGGAGAATGTCAAGTATATTGATAGCTTCTGCATTGTCTAGTCTGTCAGTGGGACAGTTAAGAAGGAGAGTGATTTTTTTAAAAAAGTTTCATGGCTATGTGGCTTATGGAGTTTGGAGCCTAGCAAAAATTTCTTTTTATTCTCTGGGAATTGTGATTTATAGTAGTTTTTAATAAGTTGTAATTTAAAATGTTACATTTTAGTGTCACAGACTTATTAATAAAATAGCAGGGACTCACTCATTCTAAGGTGGAGGAATAATAAACAAATGAGCAAGAATCTGTTAACAACTGCTAATGGTTGTCAAACTTTTGTAATGTCTAAGTGCTAAGGAGGGCAGATGAAAGCTGTATTAATCACTGCATGCTCAACCTGCAATTTTCCTGGAATTAAAAAAAAAAAACAGTAGTAGAGCATTGAAGGGCAGAATACTCTTTTCTGTATGTTATGATTTTAAGAGATAAAACTAGAGGTAAGATTTAGTCATAGTCATGGTCTTTGTGTGAATAAGGAACACTTTTAGAAATCTTTCTAAACTAGTTCAGTTAGTTAGAGCATCGTCCCAATATGCTAAGGTTTGATCCCTGGTCAGGGTACATGCAAGAATCAATCAATACCTAAATAAGTGGAACACCAAATTGACCTCCCTCCCTCCATTCCAAAATCAATAATTAAAAAAAAAATTCCTTGAAAGATTGTTTTTATTTTATGGGAGTCTCTTAGTGTTACTCAGGAAAATTGTAATTCTCAAAGGAAAGTGTGGTCTCTGAGATGTTTCTGACTGAGATACTGTTGTTATATGTGGTGTTAAGGAGAGCACAGTTAGGCTTTTTGGGGAGGATTTAGAATTGTATTTCTAACTTTGCTGTGATCTTGAAATTCTCTTAACCTACGCATGTGCATGTGCATGTGCATGAAGTATTATTTCTCTAGGTGATCTTGTACGGCCCTTTTTATCCTTCTACATTCTGTGCTTAATAATGCAGTATTTTTAATTACCATTATATGGTTTTGCAAATCACTATTTTATAAATGGTGTATTTTTTTAAGAATATCCGATTTTACATGATTAAACATCATCCCAGCACATTTTGTTGAAGTGTGATACGTATAGGCTGGCCAGTGACCTTGCATTTAGTACTTTGTGCTGTGCTAACTTTCTTACACAGTAGAAGGTAGAGCTTGGAAACTTAACTGTACATGTAGTTGAAAACATGGTTTGGACTAGACATGGTAGCGGTGCTTGTCATTTCTCTTTCAGCTAAGATACATCTCATGGGTATCTTGTGTTATAGTAATGTCACAAAGTTAGAAGAATGTCAGACACGGGAATCATGGAGAACCAGTAGCAGTCATTACCTTGTCTTGTGGGGGTCTGGCAGATTGGCATAAGTATCTCCTAAATGTCTTAAAATAGAGTATCAAAAATGGCTTACCTAACCAGGTACCAAGTCTAGTTTGAGTTTACTGTATATCTTAGTTCTATGATTGTAATTCTCTGTGAAGCTTTAAATCATATAGAGGTGCTATTTTTATAATTTAGAGTACAAATCCATGTTCACGTGTGTGTTTGCATATACATTTTAAAATTGGTTTTACTGAATAATTAGTATTATTTCACATTTCCTTATTAGACACTCATAATGAGTGACTTCAGAAACTCTGCTTTAGATCACACTAACCAGGCTTCCAAATAAATAAATTGTTACTCTTTTAGGTGTTGAAGCTAGCTATGGAAATCTCAGTTAAATCTATAATCACGTATTGTTGGATGTTATTTTGATGCTCTCCCATTTTGGTCATACCAATACTGATTAAATTAACTACTGGTACAGTATTGTTGAGTCTCTGGTATCACTTGGAAGGCAGGTAGGGCTGTAGATAGCTCATGATGCTCCCTTAAGAACATACTTTAGTGTCATATTGCTTATCGTAGTTTCAGAAACGCTGCCCAGGTCTTGTAACTTAGTTCATTACGACTGTATTGCCTCACATATATATATACACAGTCAGTCTACTTTAACCCTGTTATCTCATTGGCCATGTGGCACAATTAGTTTTCCTTTTTACACTATTGTTTTGTTTAATATGTAGCTTGTAATATTTCTAAGCTATAGAAGAATTTTGTTTTAAATCCTCACCTAAGGACATGCTTATTGATTTTTAGAGGGATAGGAAGAGAAGGGGAGAGAAACATCGGTGTGAGAAACATTGATCAGTTGCCTCTTGTATGTGCCCCAACCAGGGACCGAACCTGCAACCTAGGTATGGACCCTGAGTGGGAATCGGATCCACAACCTTTCTGTTCACAGGACAATGCTCTGACCAACTCAGCGACACTGACCAAGGCTATAAGAATTCTAAGTTCTTAAGAGACAACAGAAATGGATGCCAAATACATTTGACAGCCAGTTAGGACACAAGTTAGAAATAAATCCATATTGTAATTTTTTGAGGTCTAGAGAGGCAAAGAAATATATGTCAAGCTTCATTTCTTTAAATTGCTTTCAGCTGCCTGCTTCCTAATACAGAAATATTAGTTAAAAATGGCAGATTAAAAATTAGACTTCTAAGGCAAAATCTGACTGGTTCCATAATTTTGTTAAAGAATAGGAAATATCTAGTTTTTATTTTATTTTATTTTTGAGGGGCATAGTGTGGAGCAAATAATACATATTTTCTGGCTAGTAGAACAGAGCAGTGAACAGCCTAGACAATTTCAATGAATCAAAGAAAATTTCCTAAAGTAGTAAATGAGGAATATGAAATTATGCTTTATGCCTTCCAACAGTGATGCTTGAGAAGGTAGCAGGAAACATTTAAGATACTAAAAGACAAGGACATGGCCATGAAACAGTTGGGTATGAGATGAAAAGTAAGGAAATAAGCAAAGTAAAATATGACGTGGGTGGAGAAGATGTTGAAATCCTGTCTAGGCTAATTGAGGGCAATGAAGAATTTGAAGAGTTATTAGACTGAAATGCTATTGATAGGCTTTTTCACGTTAAGGGAAATTTTGTTAATTATGAAAAGAAATTGATGAGGAAAAGAAGACATACGTTGGAAAAAACTGGCATTTGAATGAGAATTTGGTAAGAGAACGCATCTGAAAAATGAGAGAAGGAATAGAGGGAAGCAAAAACTATATTGGAGATCTGAAAGTTATTTTTCTGAAAGCATTAGGTAGTTAAGGTAGTAAGCACATACAGTCAGAAGAGTTTACTAGATTAAAAAACAGTGTCTGGAAGGTATTTCAAGTTTAGTCTGTGGATTCAGGCACTAGGAATCCTGAAGGAGGTTATCTAGCAATCAAAAAACACTGGGTAGAATGGTGGTGCCCTAATAATCTTCCATTACCAGAAGGATAGAAGTCCAGACAAAACTGAGAGCACTACATATCTAGGTAGTTTTTGGTCCTGGAGGTGGGGCGGGCAGAAAAATAAGCAACACTCAATTTTCTGTTTTCCCATTAATGTTGACTTGTTAAGATGATTTTAAAAAGAATCGTGAATTAAGTATTGTAATATGTGAACAACAAAGTCAAATGCAGTTTGGTTTAAATTATGCAACCTTTGACAAATAGCTGATTTTATTGTAAGCTTTAGTTTTCTAATTTAAATTATCAGGGACAAGATTTGATTCATGGTTGTTATGAACAGCAAATGAAGTAATGCTTTATTCAAGTGAGAATTTATTCACTAATTCTTCTTTCAAGAAACAATTATTGAATGTTTCTTATATGCCAGCCTTTCTGTGATGCCCTGGGGATACAAATATAACACAAATGCTCTAAACCCTCATGAAGATTAAAATTCATTAGGAAAAACAAAACAAGATTACAAATGATTACTAGGTCTTACTGTAGTGGGAACAAGAGTGAAAGCAGTCTATTTGACAGGCTAATAATATCAATCAGCTGCAGAGATAATGGCAACTGACATGTGCATAGGAGCCTCACTAGCTCTCATCATTTTCTTGCATTCTAGATTTTGTTAATGTCACCAAATTTATGCATATTACCAAAATTTATTATAGCTTGCCTTTTCTTAAACTTTAAACAGTTGGTAAATGTGGACATTTAAAGAATTCCTGTGGGATTTATTAGATCATTGTAAGACTGTTTCTATACTTTATAGTGTGTAAACATTTTTGCATCGTATCACTTTAGTTTATCTGTATTCCAGGGTCTGCTGTGCCCTTCCCTGCACTGCCTACCCTGCTCCCCGTGCTCTAGCTGCTTTGTTTGTAATGTTAGGACTCTAAGTTTACATTTGTGTAGGAATTTTGAAGAGACAAATTTTGTTTCTGTAATAACATTTTAAACTGAGACCCAGTTATATTCTAGGTGGCTCTTAACTTTATATTTAATTGTGGTAAAATACACATAACAAAATTTACCACTTTAAATTTTTGATTTTGGTAGCATTAGTTAAATAGATTCACATTGTTGTGCAACCAGTCTCCAGACTTCTCATCTTACAAAACTAAAATTCTCTACCCTTTTAGGTGGCTCTTAATATTGTGACTATAGTTTTTCCAAAGAATTCACAAACGTACTTTTTCTACATTGTGTTGATGTTTATTTTTGTTTTTTCCAGATTTATTAAGGAATAATTGACATATAATTATGTATATTTAAACTATACAGTGTGATGTTTTTGTATATGTATACACAGAGAAACGATTGCCATGTCAGTGTCAAGATAATTAACACATGTATCACCTCATTGATAGCTCCATATGAGAGAGAGAGAGAGAGAGGGAGAGAGGGAGAGGGAGGGAGAGAGGGAGAGAAAGAATGCTTAAGATTTCCTCTCACCAAATTGCAGGTATATAATACTGTATTATTAACTATACTCACCATGCTGTACAACTTCACAACTTACTCATAACTGAAAGTTGGTACCCTTTGACTTAACATCTTCTTTATTTCTTCTTTGGACCAGCCCCTGGCAGCCACTCTTCTGTTTCTATGAAAAGGGCCTCTTTAAAAAAATTTTTTTATTTTTAAATGATAGTATACAGTCTTTGTCTTTTCTGTCTGACTTATTTCATTTGACATAGTGCCCTCCAGGTTTCATCTATGTTGTTGCAAATGTCAGGATTTTCTTCTTTCTTATGGCTGAATAATATTCCATTGTATATATACACCACATTTTCTCTTTTCATTCATTCTTTGACACTTAGGTTGTTTCCATATCTTGGCTGTTTTGAGTAGTGCTGCGATGAACAAGGGAGTGCAGAGAGCCCTTCTAGATACTGAGTTTGTTTCCTTTGGATATATACCCAAGAGTAGGATTGCTGGATCATACAGTAGTTTCTGTTTTTAATTTTTTGAGGAGCCTCCATACTATTTTCCGCTGTGGCAGAACCAATTTGCCTTCCCACGAACAGTGTACAAGAGTTCTTTTTTCTCCAAATCCACACTAATATTAACCTCTTGCCCTTTTGATAATACCTGTCTTAACAGGTATGAAGTGATATCTCACTGTGGTTTTGATTTCATTTCCCCATTAATTAAAACCCCCAGAAGAAAACAGGGAAAAATCTCCCCAATATTGGTCTTAGCAATGATCTTTCAGATGACACCAAAAGCACAGGCAACAAAAGCTGCAATACACAAGGTGTCTACATTAAACTAAAACACAAAGGAAACAAATTAAAAAGGCAGCCTATGGAATGGGAGAAAATATTTTCCAGTGATGTATCTGATAAGGGATTAATATAATATCTGAGATAATAGGGAGCTCATATATCTCAAAAGCAAAGAAATAACTAATCTGATTAAAAAGTGGGCAAAGGCCTTGGCCAGTGTTGCTTAGTTGGTTGTGTGTTGTATACAAAGTGAAAGGTTGCTGGTGAGATTCTGGTCAAGGCGCATGCCTGGACTGTGGGTTTGTGGCAACTGATTAATGTTTCTATCACATCTATGTTTCTTTTCCTTTCTGTCTCCCTCCCTTTCCCTCTCTCTAAAAATAAATACATAAAATCTTAAAAAAAAAAAAAAAAGTGGGCTAAGGACCCGAAGAGACCTTTTTTTCCCCTCAAGGAAGACACACAAATGACCAATATGTACATGAAAGGTGCACAACATTACTATTCATCAAAAGGTTATTTCTTAAGCAAAGATTTTATAGATGGGTTTAAAATAAATGTCAAATAGTGCATTGTTAATTTATACTGTAAAATTAGAATGTGTGAAATATTATAGTTCAGTAAATTTAGGATGAAAGAAAAAGTATGCTTAGATAGCAGGTGGCTTTGCCTTTTTTTTTTTTAAAGAAATCAAATAAGGTCTAGTAGGGTTTGATTATTTAGGCAATGGAAATATCTAAAGGTAAGTACATTGGGAATTTTAGACAGCAGTGTTTATAAATGCTAGGAAATGCCCTTATGTTTAACATAAGGATTTAGAGTATTACAGGTACTCTCTTAAGTCTCCACCAGGGTTGATAGTTACTTATTTTGATGGTGTCCTTCAGTTTTATGTACGGTTGCTATTATAAGCTTTCAGTTATTCAGTGATGTATATGGGAACTACTTTAAGAAAGCAAAATCTGATTTCTTTAGAGTATCTGTCCTTTTAATTCTAACTTTCAACTCCTTAAGCCTTTTTAAAAATTTTCTTTTGCAATATGATCCCTCCCCCTCCCCCCAGATATATTATATTGAGGTAGGTTTTCTTAATTGATTATATTTGGAATCTTTTTGTAGCCAATGTAAACAAACACGATCCTTCTGGTAGGAGCCATTATTGTTTTTGCTGTGGTGGTTGTAGTTCTTTGTTTCCCAGCTATTTGTGGCAACCATCTACAGCTATCATGGGACCTTGAGAATGACTTGATGTTTTATCAGTTTTATATTTTATGATATTTTCCATTTAGCATTTTATTTTGAAGTCTAGCATACATGTTATGGGAGAAGTGCAAATAGAAATGGAAATTGGATTTTGATGTTTTACATCTTGTCAGAAAACTGGAATACTTTCTGGTTGCTGCAAATTTCATTTTTGTAGCATTAATATAAAGTCTTGTAGTCAAAATGCAACTCGTCCCTAACAATGGTTTATTTTATATTTTTTGTGACTTCATGAAGAGAAATATAAAATTATTGATGAGCACTTTCTTTCTCCCTTGTCCAAGAGCCACTGTTGAAACTTTTAACTAAAATGTGAATTTTAAGGAATGAAATTTATTTTTAAAAAGTCTTTAGTTAGATATTTAAAGGTATGTCACAAATCCAGAAAATTTCTTTACTTAAAATGTTTATTATGTAGCAGTTAAAAATATATGCTTGGCAGAAAACAAAACAAAGCAAACCAAAATATTACGGCATATGGCAAACTCTAAACTTAAATGATGATGTGGGAGAAAATACTAACACATATTTAGCAAGTGAAGAGATCCCACAAATTAATAAAGAAAATGCCAGGGATCCTAAAATAAATACTGGAAAAGAATATATACAATGCACAAGAAAAACGCCTTTGTACAAATACAAAATAAAACTTCCCTGAGATGATATTTTTCACCTAGTTGACTGGCAAACATAAAGCCTAATAATATAGATTATATTTAAATAGAAGTGGAGAACCAGTTCCTCTCAAATTTTTGGTGAGAGTATAAATTTGTATAACTTCTCTGGAGGATTATTTGGAAATGTTTTTTGAAATTTAAGTGCACATACTCTGAGTGATTTAATTTTAGAAATTTATATTATATATATAAATGCACACATGTATGAAGGTTTATATGTAAGGCTATTCATTGAAGGATGGCTCTATTATGAGTTCTTGATGTACTTAACCTGAATGTGGGTAGGATATCTCTGGAAGGATACAGAAAAAACTAGGAACAATGCTTGCTTCTCAGGAAGTAATCTGAGGTAGCTGAAGAGAACATGAATGACAGTTTAACTGAATAACCTTTATAAAATAAGTGAACATGTATTACCTGCTAAAATTAATATTCAAAAGAATGACATTGAGCTAAGACTCCCTTATAAGCCACATGTGAAATACGCCATCGGTGGACATGCAGATGGTATTTTTCATCACTGATGTGCCAGTAGTCTGTAAGTAGTGTTTAGTTGTTTGTTACTCATTTCAGACATTTGTCCCTCAAAAGGAAGTTTTCCTTGACTTCCTCCCATTAGCTAGGGCAAGCACCTGTTATATTGATTAATTCGTCCTCCTGTGTATTTTTTCTGAGTATTACTACATTTGTGATTAAATAATATTTTCCACTGGTTTATTTTTTATTTTTTCACTGATAGAGTTAGGCTCAATGAGGGTTGGGAGTCCACCTGTCTATTTCACTACTGGAGCCCTGGCATGTACTATGATGTGTCCTTGTTTGTTGAAGACACTCAGTGCATGTTTGAGTGAAGAATAATGCTAGAGTATCAGAGCAAAAGCCATGCCTATTGGGAAAGATGTATGTACCTTTTCACCGATATTGCTGTTTCTGCCCCTTCTTTCAGTGTCTTCTCTTAAACTAACAGAAAAATTTAATCTTTTCTTTTTTTTTTAGAGGAAGAGATCACAGATCCAATTTAGAAACCATGATAAACCATAAAAATGCAAAGATGCAAATACCCCCAAATCTTGTTACATAATTTCAGTGGTTTCATGGATTTCCCTAAAGCTCTTGCAGTAGACCTGCATCACTCCAAGCTTCTACTCTTCAGGATTGTTTTTTGACTTGTGTGGATTCAGCTCTGTCAGTTTTCTTGTACTTAAGCCATAATATTATTTGATATCTTTGCTTTGTGACTTTTTCTCTTTTTCCCGTGACTAGACTTTTATATTTTATTTCAAACAATTTTAAACATACAGAAAGGTTGAAAAAACTGTACTTTTGGACACCAAATTAGCCACCACTCATATTCTACAATTAACTTTTTATTATATTACCTTTATATGCAATTCTTGTATTCATTCATCATCCCTTTTTATTTAGTGCATTTTAGAGTAAGTTACCAACATCACTATATTTTCTCCCATACATTGATAATTCAGCTTGTCTGGCATTAACTAAAGTTTAGTATTTGCTCTACAAACAATGAAATTTACAAACAATGAAATACAGTAATCTCAGTGTAATATTTAATGAGTTTTGGCAACTGT
Source organism: Pteronotus mesoamericanus (assembly GCF_021234165.1). Lineage (NCBI taxonomy): Eukaryota > Metazoa > Chordata > Mammalia > Chiroptera > Mormoopidae > Pteronotus > Pteronotus mesoamericanus. The sequence goes on from NW_026555313.1 coordinate 13,233,855, forward strand.
ATAGATCCATGTAACTCAAACTCCTATCAAGATATAGAGCATTATTCTCTCCCTCCAAAAGTTTGCCCCTGTTCACCAGTATTTTTTGTGTTTCAGTGATTACAACTTACTTCTATGTAATTGTTGTTTTTACATCATAATGAGCTTAGTTTGCACTGTTTCTTCCGCATTTTCATTATGAGGTCTAATGTTAGAATGTCACCCAACTCAGGAACCTTAAGAATTGACCTAACCATAAAGCCTAGATCCAGATCCAGTAGGAGTCAGTAGCATTGTCACCAATCCTGGTGGTCACCTTGGTGATGTTTTTAAATAAGAGTCTGTGGGGAGAAAGTTGTAGGAGTAATGATTGGGAGGAAGGAAGTGTGTGTGTTGGGGGTCTTATTAAACTGCCTTGTGTTCATAAGGTGTCATACTGTTAGCAACTTAACTTCAGTTGACAGGCTTTCTGCCACCCTATTTCATTTTAATTTAGGAGTTTTACTATCATACAGTGCATTCATTCACTCTCAGAAGCCAGATCAGGAATTGAGATAACATTTCCTAAAGGAGAGTAATAGTAATGTATCTTAGAGAACAGTGGTGGGAAGGGGATTGTGAAGGAGGGATAGACCAGTTTAGAGCCAAATGCTATCAGATCTTAACATTCATGTAGTCATGGACTCCCAGCGGGTGGAGGAGATGGGGTATCCCTTGGCAAGAAGAAATCTAAAACAAACTTAATCTCCTTAGCAGTCCTGTCAAATGTAGGTATAGAGATTGTAGTACATTGCTATCTGTCTGCTATAGTAAAAATTAGTTACTTCAGAGGAGATTAATCTTCTCATAAGCAGTTTAAATGGATTTAAAATCCTAGCAGATTCTTAAGTTGTCTGATACTATAGTTTGCATGTACTAAGAACCAGAAATAGTAAATGTAGTGCTAGTAATACCCACATAACAGAACCATCAGTGTCAAAATGTTCTTGTACTTGTCATATTTTTGTAGATGTGCTGATTTTCATAATAGATATTATCTAGACATATAACTTATTGATAACTAATGAGAAACCTATTTTAGTAAATTTGTTTTGAATTTTATGGTATTTTTCAGGATTTTGGTATTCATTATTAATGGTATTTAATTTATTAAATTAATTGGGTTTTTTTTTTTTTGGTGCATACTTATTACCGTAACGTAACAGTTGTAGTTGATGTTCATCTCAAAGCTTCTGATAGTCCTTGTGTCAGTCCTCTTTTCTAACTTGCTTTGGGTGATTTGCTATGGTACAGAGTTTAAAAAAATAAAAAATCACCTGGGAAACTCGAAGTCTTGGATTTTGCAAATTAAGCGTCTCTGCAGTTTGTATAATTTCTTTAGCTAGCATGAGATCAATATATAATAGTGATATTTGAGATTTTTATAACACTTATATTTTGTATGTTTTACATTTATTATTAAACTCTCCCAACAATCCTGTGTGATAGGTTCTATTATTATCATCAGTTTACTTACCTAAAGCCCAGAGGTTAAGTAACTTGCTCCTAAGTGGCAGAGCTTGAATTCAATTCCATTTTCTTAACTATACCACTTTCTTAACTTCTGCTTATTCTGTCTACTCATCTAATGGAGGCTGCCATAGATTAGTTAACTGATTACCACTGTCATTAGTTACTACAGTTTTAATTTAAGGAAAATAATCCAAATTTTCCTCAAAGGTGGTATTTCTTGTCACTCATCAAAGCAGGTTATGGTGTGACCCTCAGCTTCCTATCTCAAATAGTTCACTCACCATTAACTTAGCACAGATACGCAATGGCTTTATATTTTTAATATCTTGCACTGGTGGTTTTAGGACATTAGCGAGGTGCGTGGTGATCAGCGTATCCTTGTTTAAGTACTCATTCCTTCTCATCTTTGGTCACAGCTTAGTTATCATAGGGTGTTTTCCAGTGTACACATAGGAAATTAATGTAATAGCAGGAAGAATGTTGAGTGGCAATGTATTGCAGTCATTTTGCTTTCCAGGTAAACATTTCTCTTCTAAAAGTTTAAGTTTGCACTTGGAAATTAGATATATTTATAAAATGTGCTCTATTTTTTAGCTGGAAGATAGCTTTATTTATCTTACCTGTCCATTTATCATGTAATCATGTAGTTTCTGGTGCTTTAACATTATCAGGATAACACACTTTTAGTAATAGGATAAAATGTAAAGGTTATGTCTAACATTCATCTTATTTACATGTCTTTCCCTTATTTACATCTTATTTCCCTTTAACATGGGAGGTGTCATGAGTTAAGTCTAATAATTTAATTTCTGGACAGTATTTTTGGCGCTTCTCATTAGCCAGTGTAGCAGTAAATGCAGTTGGTTTTGGAAAGTGCATTGCCAGACTTCAATTGTTAATATAAATCAGCCATTTATGTAATCATCTGTCTTTTTTTTATTCTCACACAGAAAAAAGAGTCTTCTAAATCCAGAGTCAAGAAAAAAGTGACCAAGGTCGCAGAAGCGAAAAAAGTAATGAAGAGAAATTTTAAAGTGAATAAGAAGATAACATTTACTGATGAAGGAGAGGTAAGAGTCTTAAATGCTTTATTTCTGAGGTAGAGCTGGTCCTCAAATATAATGTTATATTTCATTATAATGTTGATGGGATGACGTAGGAACTTAGCTCTTGTTTATATCAATTAGCCTATGATAAAATTGGTTGCACAATAGGTCAATTTACTGAACGTTCCAGGACCTATCAAGGATGTTGAGTGAGGACTTAATGTATGTCCCAAGTATTATGAAGAGTTTGACTGTCCTGCTTACTTACCATTCACTAATGAGAAAAAAATGTTTTCTAAAATATGCTAGGCAGTTCCTTTTGTTACTACTGGCATTCCATCCACTATATACCTGCAGGCAAGAATGTTTTATTGACAATAAACTGAGATACTTCTTGGTAATAACAGAGTTGGTTTTGAACTTCCTAAATTATGATTTTATAGATTAGAGTTTCTTGTCGTGGTATCCATCAGCCTGTTCTATGGGGACAAGTCCAAGTAGTAACACAACTACTTGCCACAGCTTTGTTTGCTGGACTCTAAAAACCCTCTGCTTTGCAATTCCTCAATTTTAGATGCTGTATTGGCATGTTTCTTACTTGCTGGCCTGCTATGGAAAGCAATTCTCTGCTTTAAAATAATCTCAGACACATAGGTGCCTGATTTTCCTCTCCTCCAGGGGTGTCTAATCTTTTGGTGTCTGTGTGCCACACTGGAAGAAAAAGAGTTATCTTGGGCCACACATTAAATACATTATGATACGTAATCACAAAAATATCTCATAATGTTTTAAGTAAATTTATGATTTTGTGTTTGGCCACATTCACAGCCATCCTGGAAGTTGGACACTTCTGCTCTCATCATTGGTCTTAGTGTAAGTATATACTCATAGAGTAGGGAAGGTTTAGCACTCAGATTGTTCATGAAAGTCACTCTATTACCTATTAATATCATCTTCATTTTTAAAAATGAAGGACACCTAGAAAGTCCAGTGACTACCTACGGAGTGATGGCTCCAGTTTAATAGACCATTGCAGGGTCTCCTGAACATCGTTTCTTGGTTTCACGCTCACCAACCCACAGGCTTTCCTGTTCATGCCGACACAGCACACAGCGCTCCACGCTTACACATCTCTTCTCCCTTGCCCTGTCATTCTTTCCCCCACAGCACTTACTGTGTGATTTATTCTGTATTTATTTGGTTATTGTCCGTTTCTTCCATTGTGGATGGAAGATGGTATTTCTTGACCTCGCTCACTATTCTGTCCTCAGCACTTAGAACAGTATCTAACATATAAAACCATCAGCAAATGTTGTTGAATCAATGAACCATTGTCTAATACCCCAATAAAATAACAGAGCTTTTTATATCCACTGTCTTATATCACATCAGATATTTCATCATTAATAAGTGCTGCCTAAATTATTAAAAAGAAGTCAGTACCTGAGAAAGGATAAACTAGAATATAGATGTATACATCAGATGCTTACTGTAAAACAAGGTTAGTGCTGTTAGTATATTGAGATTCCTTACTGTGCTCCTAAGTTTAACTGTACAGATTATACCACTTAGCTCCAAAATGAATGTAAATCCTTAACTGTAAAATGTTTCAATGTGAACTTATTTTGTATGAGCCACATTGAAAATTCTGATCTAAATCTCTTAAAGAAATGCTGCTATCTGTTCAGCCCACAGAGGGATGGACTTTTTTCCCCTGATAGAAAAAGAGGTGAAGAGTCAGAGCAATGGATGGCATTCTCATTGCCACGGCCAGTTCCTCGCACTGGTGCTTCATGCAGTGTCAGTGACGGCCAGCGTGACTGCTCATGCAGGACATTTGTGAGCCCCATTTGTTGCCAAAAGTTGAGACTTTGTAGAAATTTCATCTTGAAGAATGACTGATGGTGACAAGAGGGAGAGGATGCGTTAATACTTGTGATGTGTGTGCCTACAACTTCCATTTGCCTGTCAATTAATTAGCAGTCTTTCAAAAATGGTGGCAGCTACTTAAATACTTCTGGTGACCATTTATTAGGTAAAATAAGAAAATCATTTTTTGTCTAAATTGTAAAATTTTACAGTACTAGGCCTGGAAGATTGTTGAGTCAAACCTTATCTTTCAGAGAAGGACACAGGTGCCCAGAGATTAAGTAATTTATTTAGTATTATGCAGTGAGCTTGTGAAAAAGTCAGGGTATTAAGCCAGGTCTCCCAACTTCCAGATCAGTGCCCTGACTTCTCTCACTTCATATGTGTACTTAAAATGTATGTGTACAATCACGTAGATTTGAGTAGGCCTGTGAAACGTAAACTGATTTTCTTTATGCTTAGTTCAGTTTTTATTTGTTATACCAGTTGATATGTGATCCATCGACCAATTTTGAGCATCAAAAGTATTCCAGATACTGAATTGGGCTCTGAGAATACATGAACAAGACATACGATTGCCCTCGAGGAAATAAAGTCTAGTCAGAAAACCAGGAGAGTAAAACAACCCATTGCAGTGAGAAACATTGGAGGTACACAGGCGCCATGGCAGCTGACAGGGAGGCAGTACTCTGGTCAGCCTGCCTTGTGGCCCTGTGCACATCACCTGGAATCAAGTTGCTGGGGTAGAGCATCCGTAGAACACTGTTTGAAATGATGCTGAGGCAGCTGCTGCCTCTTCCAAATTAGTTTGTGAAATTTTCCTTTAATCTTCCTTTCACTGGGTTATGGCAGCATTGCTTTAACTGGAATAGTCTTTTCTATGGCTTGCTCACTTTAATTATAAAGTTTGTTAAAAGGTTTAAGAAATATAGGTAATAAGACAGAAAGTGTGTATGTGCACTACTTCAAAAATCATTATACAAAGGGAAATGGTTTTCTGTTGATGTTCCCTGCCTCCCATCCTATACTGAATCTTTCCCCTCTCCGCAGCTGGTTCAGCAGTGGCCACAGATGCAGAAATCTGTGTCGAACGATACTGAGGAAGACGACGCCACTGGTGGTATCAACTTAGATAAAGCAAAGGCAAGGCTTCAAGAAGAGGACAAATTTGACAAAGAAGAGTATAGGAAGAAAATTAAGGCAAAGCATCGGGTAAGCTTTTTTCATCATGAATTAATACTGAGTGAAATTTAATATGTTCCTGTACCTATAGATATTCATTAATAATCATATTATGTTTTTTTCTAGCACTTTTTCTTTGGCTCTTTTGTCATTTTATCTGTTCTTTCCTTTTTCAGTTGGTAGAGATTTTGTATATTGAGTGGTTTCTGAGAATGTCACCTAAATCCGCTTTTGGTTGCGGTGACCCAAATAATATTAATGTTTCTTTTTTAATTAAAGTTTTAATTTTGGACCCTGGCTGGATAGTTTAATGGATTAGAATGTCAGCCCAGTACACCAAGGTTGTGGGTTTGATCCCCAGTCAGACACACAGCAAGAATCAACCAATGAATGTATAAATAAGTGGAACAAAAAATTGATATCTGTCTCCCCCTTCCCCCAACCTTTTTCCTACTCTAATCAATAAAAAACATTTAAAAAGTTTTAATTTTGGGATAATTATAGTTGCACATGTAATTATTAGAAGTTATACAGAAGATCCCATGTATTCCATTTTTATAGTTTTCCACTTCAGGGATATTAGAGAAGTGAAACATTGTAGTATGAAGCCTTTTGGAATTGAGTTTTTCCACTCAGCGTAATTCTCTGTGTCAGTTCATCCAAGTTGTTGTGTGTGTCAGTACTTCATTCTTTCTGTTACTGAGTAGTACTCCATGTTATGCATGTGCGACAGTTTGTTTCACCAGCCACCCATTTGAGCAACATTAATGTTGTGTTAAGCTTTAACTTAATAGTTACCTTTTTTGTCTCCATAGCACCATCCCTTGTTAATGGATACAGGATTAAACTTAACATTAAAAGGAAAAGGAAACCTTGTAAGAGAGGGTGCTTCTATTTAATATGTGTGTGCCCCAATGACCTTAAACTTGGCACTTTTCTCTTACGATATCGCTATCTTTTCACATTACTTAATTTCCATAACAGTAGACATTTTACTAGATAAAATAAATCAATTAATGAAATAAAACATATTTACATTTTTAAAGAAGTTTCTGCAGCATACCCCTGAGACAATGAATGAGTTCAGGGTACTACAACATCATACTCAAGAATCATTGCTATAATATATTAAGAAACTCTTAAACTTTTCACTGAGGACATTATTAACTGTATTCTAAGAAGGATTCTTGGAGTTTTTGACTCTTATTTGACTTTGTAATTATTAAATGGCCCAGGAAATTTTTTTTTTAAAAAGCAGCAATTCTCATTTCTTTAAGGTTTCATACAGCTTCACAGTAGCATTTGATGAATAAGAAAAAAGTAGATATTGAAGGTAGCTTCAGGGATAGAAATGAATTGTGAGAAAACATTTCAGAAATAGGGAGAACTAATGAACCTGAAAGACACTGGTTGCAGTTGTTGGGTATTTATGTTATTGAGAAAACTAAACATTTCTTGCATTGCTGCTTTTAGTGTAGTACTTTAAATGAAACTAAAAATATTAATAATATTAAGAGTGTCAGTAGCTTGTCCTGTGTCAGCTCATAGTCTGCTTGGTGTATTTATACAGGGGAAGATTGAATATAAGAACATTTTATTCTTTATTCTTAAATTGTAGCCAACAGCTTTTACATTTTTCACATTTCTTTTAAAATGTGAAGAATTTAATATTTTCTCATCTCATCTTCCCTTTTACCCCTTTTCCCCCATGTGTGAAAGTTTCTGTTGTATCCAGGTAGTGGAATATTCTTTCTGAATTCTTTAGGAACTTAATTTGAAATTGACTAATCATAAATTTATTACACATTTCTGTGCTAGGCTGTGAAGATAGAATATTTAAAATAAATGTTTCTCTGTACTCAGGAAAATTACAATTAAATTATACTTAACTATGGGTTTTCTGTTGCTGAAAAGTTTTTGAAACCTTTCTTTTAACATTAACATTTTTGGAATGAATAGTATATTCATATTGTTTCAAAATGAAAATCACAAAAAAGTCTTGCTTTTGCCTGTACCTCATTCATACCTCCATCCTATAGGTAACTATTTTTATTAATCATTAATGTATCTTCCCATTTTCTTTATGTAAATAGGGGAAAAGAAAAATTATTTTGTTGTATTCTCTTTGTTACAGAAAGCTACTATACGGTATTGTTCTGCACATTTCTATTTCCACCTATTTTTGAGATTTGAAATAATTCATTTTCTTTTCTTTGGACCATTGTTAAAATATAGCATATGATTTTTAAACTATCACTGTGATTGTCTCACAGCAAAGTTGAACAGAGCAGTTTGGGGCTGACATAGTTGTGAGAGAAATTACAAGAACTTTATATACTGGTGGTTTTGAAGTCAATACCTCTGTAATTAAAATAGACATGTTTTTTTAAAACAAATTGAAGGTTGTTAATTTATATAAAATAGGTATATTTTGCACAATGTGACCTGTGGCATACCTTCCATTATAGAGGTTGAAAATATATAGCCTGAAAAAAAGCACAAGGATGTAAGTAAAAATAGTCTTCTATTCAATTTTAATGTAAATGCTTCTTGACACAAATATGATTAGTTTATTGGTACTTTTATTAGTAAAATTATTTACTCATATATAAGTATCTGTGTATTGAATTGGAGAAACTTTCACATTTGTGAGCACTTTGGAATTAGCGTGTTTATTACAGTAGAATACCTAAGACACAACAATACAGATGCTCAAATCAGTGATGCACCAAGCTGCCATGGACTAGATTCCTGTGTTAAATGGCAAATTTCAACATTTGGTGTAATGTTTGATGGAAAGAAGATGGTGGAATTCTTGCATTTGAATACTAAGTCTGGGATTACTTAGTCCAACCTGGGATTACTAGTCACCAGTTTGGACTACATTTTCCTATTCTGAAAAACAAGGGAGTGGAAATTGGAGTCAGTTGCAGATGATCAGAGAGACATCATCTGGCTCTGTGTGTGTTGGTAAGACATGGGAATGAATATTTGAAAAATGGAATTTTAATTTGTAATTTTCCCGTACTGACAAATTGGATTCCTTGTTTGATGATAAGGCTTCTTTCTTGTTCACTTATTTTCCAAAAGTTACTAAACTTTTACTTCAAAAACTAAGTACATTATTATCTTGCACAGATTATTTTATTTTAGTTGCTCTAACTGAACAAATTATTGGTTTTGAAATTGTATTTTTTTTCCTAATTGAGTATATTACTTGCTATAGTGACAATTCTTAGTTATTCTAGCGTAAGGTTTTACCCAGGGCAGCTGTAATTATGTTTCCCTTGAAGCTTCCACTCCTGATTTAGTTGTTTCTGTAAAACTATATGAAGAATTGTATGTCCCTGAAGAATACTTGTAATACTAACTTTAGGGTCTAGGTATAAGCTTTACTTCATGAAGATAGAAAAGATAAAGAAACTGTTGACATAAAATTATGAATGAGGAATATGCCTGAAAGAATTTTATGTCTGAAAAGAAAACTCTGTAAAAATCTATAATTCTGTATTTGAAACATACATTATTTTTTTAATGTATCAATTTTAGAAGATTTCATAAACTTAGGAATATTCTTTTTGCATATTCAAAATATTTCATGATTATCTTTTTTGGTTTAAAAGGATAAGATATTTAATATATAAGTGAATTTAGTCTTAGTAATTCTGTTTGGGAGTAGTTGTTTTGCTCCTATGTTTAAAATTAACAGTCTTTCACCATAGTTTTGAATATGTGCTCAGTCTTTGTAATGTAGAACTTAGCTATTATTTTTTTCCCCGCCTCTTTTTCCTCTGTGTTATTACATCTCTCTTTGACTCATATTTTCATCTGCCAAATTCTGAAAGCTCTGTAATTTGTACTATGACTTCAATAAATATCTTTCTCTTAAAGATTTAATAAGTGAGCAATAAAAATTTTAACTAGTTTATAGCAAAAAAAAAACCAAGAACAAAACACCAAAAAAACCCCAGTATCACTGGGAATAGAATTTTACCTGCCTCCTTGTTGGAACTCATAGCTACATACCTGGAAGACTTCAGGGCCCTTGTAAAACAGCTTTAGGTTACTTAGTTAGCAGCTTTATTTCTCTTCATGAGGCTTCCATGTAGCCATTAAACATCATTTTTTTCTGAGACCATTCTGGTCTTTAGTTTCCCCTGGCAATTCAGAAGTAACTGTACTTAACTAGGCCCATCTATTACTGTTTTCTCTGCTGAATCTCTTGAAACTTTCATCAGAAGTAAAATTACAGCACAAGCTATAATTTTTGTATATAAAGTCATTAGTAAATTGTAAAGGCAAAAACCACTACTTTTGCATGGAGACAATGTGTTTTTTGATAATTCAGTCAGAACTGTGAAAGGTGAGTCATGGGTCACATTACTGAAACGATTTTAATCTCATGGAGTGAAAATCTCCTCTGTGATGCATCGTCATTCTTAGTTCTGAAAGATTACTTGTCTTTAGGGAGATAATACCTGCTACAACAGCTCAGAGTTGAGAGAAGCAATTCGTTAGGAAGTTCTGCTGTATCCATTTTGGATTGTGTTTTTCGGTAACAGTCACTCAAGATACAGCTCTGGATTGCTTGCAGAGACCACACAGCGTTGCTGTGGCATCCACTTACTACTAATACGAACGTTAATAAGTTACAAAAGAATTAAAGGGGCTTTTTAGAAAATCTGTATTGTTGTTGACACAGCATTTAGTTGGCACGTAATCCATTTAAATCTTAAATATAAATTTATGTGGTAGTCAAGAAGGAGGGAAGCAGTAATCAGGCATCTTAGAATAGTAAGAACAGAACAAAATAATAACAAGTAGTAGCAGTTAGTTACTTAGGCCCTGCACTAAATGCTTTTACATGTTATCATATTATATGCTAAAAATTAACTTCTTAAATAAGTGAGCTACCTCATTTTACAGATAATAAAATTAAGACTTAGAAGGGTCAAGTAATTTGTCCAAGGCCCTACAGTTTATCTGTAGCAGCTTTGGGAATCGTTACCGAGACCTTCGTTACTGTACAGTCTTTGATTTTAACTATTCAAAAGTGTCCCTACCTAAGTCAAACCATCAGATATTTTTCTACCGCAGGGTAACTCTGAAACAATGAATACAAAGGCGGAGGATTGATAACAAGTGGAGGATTTTGAAGAAGGAATAACAAATAATGGAAACTCTTCACGTTTCCATAGCCAGAAATAAAAAAATTGGTGAAAGTTTACAGTTTAGCACCCTATACTAATACTGCCTTTCCCTGAATAATCTTTGCATAGTTATATAGTTACTAGTACCAAAATCCATTTTTAAGTAGTTGTGGTCCTTTAAGAGTCTAGGGCATTGTCAAGAGACTGGTCTGGCTCATATGTTTTAGGAAATTTCACAGATGTCATTATGAGAGCAAGGGATTAAGCATCCAATGCTTAATTCTAAAATGGACCTTATGAATAAAGCTTATTACAGAGGAGGGAAAGACATCCTCTTCCTGTACAACCCTGTCCCTCTTCCACTTTCAGTTCTTCCTACTTACTGTCATAACCAGGCTTATTTAAAAAAAAAAAAAAGCTGGACTGTTTACAACATAACCTTTGCCTATAATTTGAAGATGTCTGCTTGGGAGGTTTGTTTTTATTCTCATGAGCTTATAGCATCTTGTGATACCGAGTTGAACATCTTAGTACTTGAGCCCTTCTTCGTTCCAGTTTCCAAAATGAGACAGATACTCAAAATTGCATAGATTTTATCAACTGTGTGTCAAGTCTTTGAGCTGTTTATTATCTCTATTTTTCTTAAGTCCTTTGTTTTGTGGATTTTTTTTTTAATAGCACAGGGTGTTTGAGAGATGTAGTGGTTATTAAATTGACGGTCGATAGCTGGAGACTGGGGTTAAGAAGCAGGGGTAGAGTTTGGAATTAATGGAATTTAAGGGACTGACAAGATTAGGTAATAGACTACGAAGACTGTTTATTTTGCCCATTTCTGTATACCCAGAGTTTACCATGGGGCCAAGAATTAATAAGTGAATGAGTGTTTCCATGTAAATTTTTCTCCTTATCTTCATATCCTTGTAATTGTGGCACATTTATATATTGAAGGCCAATTTTTTATGTTGTTTAAATGAAACTCTGTTGAATATCATCAGTCCCCAGCCTGTTTGGCATGGGGTGCTGGTGGAGGGGGGATGGTTTCCAGATGATTCAAGCGCATTACATTCAAGTTCATCTCCTGCTGTGCGGTCTGGTTCCTAACAGGCCTGGACTGGTACTGAGAGGTTGTGAACCCCAGGGATAGGTAACAAAATGCACCCTGTTTTGTTCCAGGTTCCTGGGAAGGTTACAGGTTTATGCGGATTTTGTTCTTGGAGGGGAGAGGATATCTTAAGGGGCAAAAATCTTTGTAATCCCTCTTTAACTCACTTTTGTTGACCAATTTTCTTTCCTGAAAAAGAAGTTCCTGTAATTCTGCAGTGAGGATTGATGCCCGCCCCCCCCCCCCCCCCCCTTTCTCTGTGTGACAGCTGGGAACCCAGTTCCTTACCGCATTGACACAGTTGCCTGGGACTCACACAAATAGGTTGTGCTTCTACCACCTCTTGAAATACGAGTTGTATTTCCAAATCTACAAATTTCCAAAATTGCCATAGAATGAAAATTGTTTAAATACGTAGTCCTGACTGCTGATGAAATTCATATTTCATGACACTTTTTTTCTGGAAGCTAAGTCCTATAGTGTGTGTGTGAGGAGCCAAAAGAAGTGTAACGTATATAAAGGGAGTATTTTGTACCTTGAAATGTGATTTTCCTGTTCTTCTGTCCTATGTAAATTTGATTTTATTATTGAATTTCACGTTCTTCTTATATTTAATCATTTGTAGCATGGCAGAACTAAAAACAAAATATTGCCTTCTTTTTGTGTGGCATAAAATAAATAGCTTTTGATACTAATCCTCAAAAATGAAATAGGAAAATAAAGGATTTAAAGCATTTGGACCACATAAAATTAAGATGTGTGAGGGGGAACCTCCATTACTGAATCTAATAAAATTCAGTTATGTTTTCCCCTGAAGTCATTGTACTCTAACCTTTTATCATTATGTCTTGTCATTTAGAACATCTATAATTTATATACTTATTTTTTAAAAAAGTTTTCCTTTTTTCCTGCCTTTCTTTCCTACATCTATTTCCCAAATTATGGATTACCGTAATTCTACTTTCTGGTCTCCTCTGTTAAAGACTAATTTTTACTCTTGCCTCTTTTTAGATAAAGTGTTAACATGGCTTTTAAAGATAATAATGAAAAATTTTCTAATTTTCTTTCTGTTTCACCCAGTATTGAAAGTTTATTTTTTTTATTACTCTTTAGTTTCACATCCAAGTCATAGTCACTTCATATTGTAAAGGTTTTGGATATCTTTCATCCATCTGAGAGTTGTGGCAGAACTCTTAAAAGGAAAGAATTATCCCATTTACATGCATGTATGAATTCTGATAGCCAAGTGAAATCTGAAATTTAAAATATCCTTCACTGACTATAGTGTTATAATTAATACTGGAGTTCAGTAGTAGTGGGAAATTGTCAATATAATTTTTTTGTGCTGTGATTAAATTGGCTAGATGAAAAGTCTCAGAATAGGGGTTGTGTTTATTTGTATAGAAATAGAAATGGTTTTTCTGATGTGAACATATCAAGGTTATTCTTTGGAACATTGAAGTGCCATTTTCAAATATCCTAATGTGTTGGGAGAAGGCCAGCTACTGGATAATTATAACAAAAGTCTGTGTGAGTGTTAAATGTAGTTAATTATCTGTTCAGATGGGCAAAAATTAATTAGAGAATGTCCACAAAATGCTAGCAGGAAAAAAAAATGCTATCAGGATGAAAAAACCATTATGATAGCAGATCACTATTAATAATAAAGGGAAATGTAAGATTTATCTAGAATGTATTGATAAGATGAAATCACTATGCATCTACAAAGTTAAACAAACTTTCTAAGGGAGGAGTGAGGGGTATAGAAGTGCTGGAGATGAGGGACTTGAGGACGTTGACCCCATAGACACAGTTTGAATCTCAGGTTCATCACTTACTGGCTTGTGATGACAGACAAGTTACTTAATCACCTTGTTCTTCAATTTTTCATCTATAAAATGGGACTGATAATACTCCAAAGTTTTGTTAACAGGTTTAAAATATATGTAAAATGCCTAGCACTCTGCTGATACCTAATAATTCAGGCCTATTACTGTTAGAAATAACAACAGAAATGGGCAGAAACATTCTTATAAATGTACAATTTTATTACTTTCAAGTTATTTGATGTTTTTTATGTCTGTAGTTTTAAAATTAGTTTAAGTAGCGCAACACTCAAAAGTCACTGTGGTCTTTGTAGAATAACTTAAGATACTGCTCTGCTTAATTTTACCTTCAAAACATGAAAATTTTTTTTTGGTAGAAGATAGAACTAAATTGTGTATCTGTGAAAGAGAGCAGAAAGATTAAATTACAAATACATGCATCTACAAACTAAAGCTGTCACTCAAACTAATAAGCATGATTATGATAAATTGTTTTAAATTCTTTAATATTTTGCTGCCTTAATTTATTTTGTAGTCTGCTAATGTTCATGGAAAATCAGTAATTGGTACCAACTTTTATGGAAAATTTGAGTGCAAATGTTTAGAAACGCCATCCATTACATTTTTTCCCCTCCCACAAATTGAGGAAACAAATTATTTTATTTTAGTGGCAGAACAACTCTCATAAACTCTTCAGAGATCTAGTTCAGGGACAACGTGTAATAATAACTATTGCATTAATTGGCTGCTTGTTAAAATAATACGAGGTCTTATTTTCTTTCATTATTAAAATTACATCTGTTAAAGGCTTTAAACCCTGAATTTTAATTTTTATTAGAATGTATTGGAACAAAGCACTAGACTTGGCATACAGAGACCCAGTTTTAAGATCAGTCTCTGTCACTTACTGTGCTCTTTGACAGTGTGCAAGTTAAGTTCTGGATTTTTGTTTATCTTTCCTTTTCCTTTAACTTTGGTCCTGCAACTTTCAAGTATCTTTAGAATATTCCTCTGTATAATTAATTGCACATTGTTTAAGTTTTACCTGCCCTTTTAATTTTATGTTTTATTTGGAAGTCAAAGTAATACCTATTTTCTGCAAAACTGGGGTAGAGAAAAAATAATAATCACAGAAATTTCTAATTTAACAATATACATTAGGGGTATGACATGTTCACGGTTGCCATTTGAATTTGAATTTTTATTAGTTCCACTTAGAATTTAGTTTTTTTACTGTGCAGTCTGAAGCTGTTGAAAGTGAATCTCTGAGTTCTGTGAACTGCCTTCCTCTTTGAGACTTTCAGCATTTATGTGCTCACTTTGTCATCATAAAGGGGTCTATAAACCCAGATAAAGCTATTAATAGCAATTACGTGTCCTTTTCAATGCTGTAAACAACAGAGCAGCCTCAGGTCTGTTAAGAGTGTGTGTTAGAATTGGCTTTTGAATCTGGAGTAAGCTATGTATATACAATATAAAGTATAATGGTAATGATAGACTACCCCGATTTAGAAAACTTGTTAATTCTCATGTTAATGGGTGTTTAAGTAATAGTGATCATGGTTGCAGTCTCATATTGCTTCATGAAAAGAAAATTTTAAAAATATATAAATCATTAGCTATGAACTTTGGATTGAAAATAGCCTTTTTATTATATTAACATCTTGTTCTTGAAAAAGAAAAGTTTTCATTTAAGACAAAATTCTTTTCAACTTTAGCTGGATCTGTTTGTTCTGAATTTTAATATTATATATATTTCTTTATTTTTAAAAAAATGTTAGTGTTGCACTTTCTGACTATTTTATTGTTGGAAAACAAATGGGGAAATTACAAATCAATTTAATAAAATAATATGCTTTATAAGAATGGTCTTTTATTGTTTCTTTTTTTGTTTGAGAAAATATTGCCACTTTTCTAAGACCCGAAAGAGAGGCTTACATATCCTTATAAATTCTGTGTTTAGACAGAGGCAAATGGGAATAGTCAAGATTGCATTTTTTCCCTTCTTTTTATTCTAATAGCCCACATTGATTGTGATGTAGGGATATTCAGTACAATATCCCTAATTGTACTGAATACTTTTATATATTTATATAATTCTTATACCAATTTTATGAAATACATACTCCTATTATCTTCATGTTTAGATGAGAAAATGAGGATTAGAGAATATAAATGAGTTGCTCAGAATTGCATAGCTAGTAAGTGGTAGAAATGGGATTTAATTCCAGATCTGTTTGACACATAGATAACGATAACGAATATGTGTACCAGCCTCATAAATACTTACTCAGTAATGAATGAAAAATAAATGTCACGGGTCAGTTGGCTTAAGAAAAAACTGTTATGAAATGGGTAGTCTGGTTTACATCTAATAGATGGAAGTTTTTATGTTGCTGATTTTCTGCCTTTTCTTACAGGAGAAAAGATTGAAAGAAAAGGAAGCCAGAAGGGAAGCCAGTAAGAGACATGCAAAGGTAAGGAAGGGTTTATATTTTAATGAGAAGGTATTTGTAACACTGACTGGAATTTAAATACTCTTATTTTCCATCTGCCTTTTATATTTATTTATACATCATGACATTTGAATTGGATTTTAAGTCTGTGTGTGCCTGTCATTTACTTTCTCATATTAATTTGTTTTCTCTGTGATGCAGGATGAAAAAAGTCTAAGATAATTTGTTTATTGGCCTTTGCCCTACTACTCCACAACGTTTTTTCATTATATTTTGCATCTATTAAATATAGGAGATGGTAAACTCTGTGGGCCTGATAGGATTTTAAACTATATCACCTTTAGACTTTGTAGACAGCCTATGTGAAACCAACCTGATCATAGATAACTGGAAGCATTGGTTGCTTCAGTTCAACTCTGAGACTCTGGGGGAAAGTTCTCTGTGTCTCCCATTTTCATTACATATTCTGTAAACAGTAATTTTCAGTAAGTATATATGTACAGTTTTGCTGAAATATGTATGTACAATAGTCAACACCATCCATGTGCAGCAGTAATTTTTATCTGGTGTGTTTGACACAAAGAACGGTTTAGTTTCTGCATTCTGAGGACATTTAGGAGAAATGATTTCCTAAAACCAGGGCCCAGTAATGTATGTCATTTCTTACGCTGTATCTCTTTGTGCTGTGGCTGACTATCCACAATTTCTTCTTGGCAGTTAGCAAAGATCCAGCTCCCTTGAGTAAGCCCATAATGTTCTTTGTCATTTTTTTCCATGCTGGCCATAGCACTTAGAGAGCAAGTCAGAGGTGATAACTCATGTTATAGTTCTGAAGTGGGAAACAATTACTCTACAGTGCAAGGTGAAAAGACAGCTTATATTCAGTGTTAAATATCACTCTGCCTTCAAAGGTGCCTGAAATGAAGCTACGTTGTGTGCAGCCTGATTGCTAAATCCGATCTTGGATTGTGCATATGCCTTTAAAGTGCAGATGGGAGCTGTCATGGCATGGAAGTTAGATCTTAGGGCTTCAGTAGGAAAAATTTGAATCTAAGAAGAAAATTTTAAATCTAATGAAAGCATTTGATATTTATGAATTTATGAATGAATATTGCATGTTTACATAAAAACATTCCTATTTATTTCACTAAGAAGCTGTCATTTCTGCATATAAAATTATAAAATGAAAGTTATAACCTGGAGCCAAAAGAAAGCTCTGTTACTATATTTCCTTTGTGTGCATTCATGTATACTTGCATATTACTAAATATGTTTTTTTTAAATTGTTGATACTGTATGGTTTATCTTTTATAGTGTTTGAACTGTAAGAAATTGCTCTCACCCTTGAGCTTGCTTATTGTGCCTCTTTTTTCCTCATAAATTGATGTGTTTGGTTTTGATACTGTGCCAGCTGGGAAATACACAGACAAAAGGCTGTAAAGGCCAGCAGAGCTCACATTTTCCATTGGAGCAGATCTCTAAAGTGAACTCTTCCAGCCAAGCCCCTCCCTTTACTCTTCACCTCCTCCCTGATTTGTCATATGTGTTTGTTTTTTGACATTTAAGAAAGGAGGAGGAATTTATTGTCAAGAGGACATCTCCTTTCTGTATTACCACCAAGGATTGTACTGGGAACAAATGGAAGAGGCTCTGGAGTTGACCTGGCCTTGCTGCTCAGCCAAGGAACTTTTCAATAGCCAAAGGCTATGTGTTAGTATCACTTTCAATAGTCAGCTGCCTCCATTTCACAGCCTTGTCTGAGTGCTCAGATGTGGTAGTCCTGTTGTAAGAATGGTATTAGCAGAGGGATAGTGTGGATGGGTTGTAGCTAGGACTGAAACATTCCTGGAGATACCAATGACTGCAACAGTGACAGATTCAGGCTGATTGACAGATCAAGGAATTAGCTTAGAATCAATCTTTATATACTGAGCTTTTTTCAACTGAAAGTGATGGAGATGGAGGCCCTCATGGTTTTTCAGGTGTCCCTTAGGAAACAGACCCAGAAGCTATTATTTGGAAGGATTATGTAAAGTGGTAATGGCCCAAAGTTCTGTGATGTCTAAGAAGAAACATATAGAACATGAATGATCAAGTTTCCTGTTGTCCATGTGTGTGTGCTTTAAATGACAGATATGATAATTTTAGGGTAAACTTTGTCCATTTCTTTAATATATTTAAACATAATCATTTTGTGATTTGAGGCTGTGCCTTCTGAGGCCATTTGGTCAGCTTCATTGTAGATGATCCTTCAGTCACTGAACCTGTAAGATTTCCAAATGGTGCTTTAGTGGTAGAACCAAAGTGATAATTTGTTGACTTTCTATACCAGGAAGTGTAGTCTTACCATTTATAGCTATTTTAAGAAATCAGTGCATAGAAACTGAAAGTGTGATAAAGGGACTCACATAGCTGTCTTTCTGCCCTATTTGTGCTTCTTTTAGCAAATACACTTATGAAGAACATAGAGGACACGATATTTTTTAAAATTGGAAAAAAAGTGTTTGAATAAAAGTTAATGGAATTATCTTTATTTCCAGGAAAAAAAGATAATGATAATATGAGGTTTTTCAATATTCTGAGTGATGGTTGGTGGTTATCTCTTCCCTGACATAGAAAATATTCCTAAGAAAATTGCTTCAAAGCCCGAGTACAGTAAAATAAAGATGAAATGGACCTCTCAGGAATCAGTTACACCTTTTTGTTAAAAGATAGATCGAATATCTGCCTAGAATATGTTACGTGCAGTGTCAGGAGTAGGAGAGAAACATGAAGTTGAAACTTGGAGGGTTTTCTGGATACCCAATATTTAGTAATTTGGGTGATACAGGTTTTTGTATATCAAAACAGTAGTATAGAAATATTTGAAAGGCACAATGGATTTTATTTTACTTGACAGGATGTTTATATACTTAGAACTTTTAAACTGAGACCTGAAAAAATATTTTCAGCAGTGATCAATAGACTACATTGCTTTTTGAGTTTAGGAATGTTACATAATCCTGGAAATACAGCTTCACCTCATTATCCAGCTAGATTGCCTCATGTTACTTTGATGGTGCAAGTGCTTGTACCAGCCTGTGGTGGCTGGAAGGATTTTGCAGAAATGTAAAGAAAGGAACAGCAATGCTAAAACTTGAGGAAATAGATCCCCAGAAATATCTCAGTGCCATGCTGCTTTTGAAAAGAAAGTAGAATTTATTTTTTAAATGTATGAGATTGATAAAACTGAACACTGAAGATGAAGGAGCAAAGAGTAGAAAACAGCACTTAAACACTGGACAATTAAGCATTGCTTTGAATGTATTCCAGATGCTTAAGATTCTTATTTTTTAGGTGTGGGAATATGATATTAAAATAACTGTTATATGTTATTTTTAAGGTTGAAGTTTAATGGCTGTACAGTTTAACTTGATTTTTTTTTTTGGTCTGGTTTTTATTGCATTTTTATTTTGGTGACCCTGGGGCACTTTATTTACTAATGTAGTAATTTTAGGACATAGTGTTTTGGTCACCTAAGCTGGTCTCAGTTCTTTCAAAATAGGAGATCCAAAGAAATAGAAATTTCAGGACATGAACAGGCCTGAGAGAGATGATCTGGAGTAGTTTTCTAAGGTAGTGGTCTAAAATGTCTTTTCCTCTGGCCACCAACAGTTTCATAAAGCAAAGCTAAATTTATTCATTTTGATAGAAATTTCTTCCTTTTTTTTTGGCTCTGGAATGTTCTTTCATTTATGAAATAATAACGATTTTTAAAATAATCATTGCTTAACAAAGTAAAAACTCAATCCTTCCAAATCATTGTTTGAGTTTTTCCTGGCCCATGAAATTTAAGGTCCGTGGGGCCTCCACTGATATACTCTAGTAACTATAAATAGTACCGTGAGTGGCTTAGGGGTTCTTTGGAGGTATCGGGGGAACTCCCCACTCTGCCAGGACACAAGAGGGTTATTTGGGCAGGACTCTATGCTTCCATTTTGTTATTAATCAGAGAAGATTTTTTTTTCCCTTTATGTGTACTGAGCTTCCAGGGAAGCTTTTATTTGAAATGGTGGTTCCTCTTAAGTACATACATAAATGCTTAATATTTTAAGAGTACCCAAATCGATGGATGCCAAAAGCAAGTAAATGAATTATTGATTGTCCCTGGCTTCTAGTGGCACAACTGGTTTGTGTACTGGACCTACCTGAATCCTCATTCCCTGTTACTGTGATTTCCCTGTGCTGTTTTGGTATATAACATTTTACCTCTTCTCCCCCGCCCCTTCAAAAACAAACCTGGTCTGTGGTACATGGGCTAACACCTGTTCATATAAAATTACTAATAGGAAATACATTGAATAAGGACAGAACTCTAAACTGGGACTAGAAGCAGGCTTAGGACTACATTGATGGGTGACCCTGGGCATGTCATTTCCTTTTGGAGCTTGAAGGGAAAATATGGCTTGGTCATTTTTAATCATGTTTATATTGTTGCTCCACATAATCTTGATCTGAGCTATGATATATAAAAAAAGATAGGAATTATACTCAGTGTAATTCCCAGTAAAGGTCCTCACCCAGGCTTTTTCAACATTTGTGGATAACTACTAGTTTTTCTTCATCTGTTACTGTCGGCTTATTTGCTAAAGGATTCTCTCTCATTACAAAGCTACAAATAGACATTGATAAGTGTTCTAACAGTCATTTCTAATTTTTCTAGATCTTAAGCCTTTGCATGTATTCCTTATTGACAGTGTTTTACCAACACCAAATTAAGATTTCTTTTTCATTTTGGGAGGAAATTTCTCTTCATTTTGTGTGTTTCAGACAACTAACTCCCCTGGCTTTTTTCTTTCTTTCTTTCTTTTTTTTTTAAAACATTTCATAATATTGAAATGTTACCAGCCTCTCTCTTTATTCTTCATATGGTTAGGATTACAAGGGCTCTGTGGGATCAGTTTATTTTAAACCAAACAGCTTTCAATATAATTAAAAACAGGATAATAGAAACATAAATTTGTTTACAGTCCCAATTCCCGGAAGAGCAAAGGCACTCCCTAAAAGTAAATTGCTTTCCCATTTGAAGGGACTGAACACTTCCATGGGCACCGTTTGCTTCCCCTGTACAATCACTTATTTAATGGTGCTCTGAATGAGTCATTCCATTTCTCTAAAGCAGTCCGCTCAAATCATACCTTGTTTTTAATACTAAAATAAGACCCATTATGCCGTCCTTGTACTTTTTAAATAACGCTGGGTCTGTTAGATGATGTGCTTTTTTTCCTCTTTGATAAGTTAGCAGTGAAAACCCAAGTAGGTTTAGCTTTTATTGTGATTCTAGTGTTGGTTTGGTTTGCTTAAAGATTAATGTAACGGTTTCTTTCTTTCCTTTTCTCTCTCCCCCACACTCCATTTATAATGAAGAATGGGATTAAAAATTTGAACTTTTAAAACTGTCTTGCATTATTTAAAAGGTACTTTCAGTGTTCCCTTGGCAGAGAATTGTCCTTCTCTAGTCATGAAGATTTGAAGTTAACTATGGGAGAAGGGATAGCGCTGTTCATGATATCACCTGCATGTGAATACATGCTGTTCTTCTAAGATTCAGCTTATTTAGTTCTCCCTTTAATATTCTTCTGATCCTCTCAGACATATTAGACTCCTGCTTTTATAACTCCTATTCCAGTCTCCTGTATACAGCATTTGATAGTTTATAGCACTTTTTTGGATAGTGTCTCTCTTTCCCTCTCAGCTCTCAGTCTTGTTCTTTGTAATGACAGGGATCACAGTGCTTGTTTCATAATGAGCACTTAATAAATAAATATTTGAATGAATGACTGAGTGGGTTAATGAAAGGCTTAAAGAGATACAGAACACAGACTTAAAATCTTTAAGTATTTTTTATTGGGTAAATATACATAGCATAAAATTTATTTTAACCATCTTTAAGTGTACCATTTGGCATTAATTACAATCACACTGTCATGCAACCACCACTACTACCCATTTCCAGAACCTTCTCATTATCCTGGGCTAAAACTCTATGCTCATTAAAGAGTAGTAACTTCCTATTCTCTCTTCCCCCAGAGTACATACTTTCAAAGAGAACACTCTTATATTCCAAATAATTATTTAGCATATGAGGAAATGAAGACCCTTGATGAATAGATGATTCTTCCAAGTTCTTACAGTTAAATAAGAGCAACACTGGACTAGATCCCAGATCTGTGGGTGGTTTTCATTCTACCTTGACTCCCTCATATAACAATATAGAAAATGTCAAAGAGCACTGAACATAGTTTAGAGTTTTATTAGACTTAGAGTATTATTAGGCCTGTCTGGAAAAACTCCAGTCACTGCTGATATAATGAGAGCGGTTTTTGCAACATCGATGTAACCTGGCAGTCAAAGAGAGAGGGCTGGAACATGCATGCATGAACAACGACAATTTCACTGTACGTCAGTGTGGGAGCAGTCGATGCCATTGAGTGAGCGTGTGTACTGTGTGACAATTGCATTCAAAATGACTGAGCGAGTAGAGCAACAAATCTGCGCCACATTTTGTGTTACGCATGCATCATGCCTCATGCATAGTTGTTTGGCGAAATATCAAATCACCCCAGTGACTCAGCCCCCCTACAGCCCAAATTTGGCACCTTGTGACTTTTGGCTTTTCCCAAAGCTAAAATCACTTTTGAAAGGGAAGAGATTTCAGACCGTTGATGAGATTCAAGTAAGTAGGATGGGGCAGCTGATGATGATTGGGAGAACTGTGTGAAGTCCCAAGGTACCTTACTTTGAAGGGGACTGAGAAACTGTTGTTATATGTTCAATGTTTCTTGTATCTTGTATCTTCTTCAATGAATGCTTCTTTATTTCATATCACATGGCTGGATACCTTCTGGACAGACCTTGTGTTTTGTTCAAGGTGTCATAATTTATTAATACTACTCTCAGTCTCAATACTTATTAAAGACTATAACCCAAGTGATACTGAAAATTTCAATAGCATCAAGGTTAAATTTACCAAAGGATTTTGTAAAGAGTATATATTTTTTTGAAGTATGAGAATTTCCTTGGCCAGCATAAAACGTAGTTACTGACTAATAGCTGCTGTCATTCATTGACTGCTTACTATATTGCAAATACTGTGATTAAGGCTTTGCCTTCATAATTGCTTTCATCCTCACAAACAGTACTGTGAAGTAACTGGTATTATTTTCATTTCTTAGATGAGGTAATTGAGGCTTAGGAAGTTTATGTAACTTTCCCAAGATCAAATGGCTAAGATATGGCAGAGCCCAGCCTTGAATCTTATTTTACAGGACTCTAAAGCCTGTAACTTAACACTTAAAGATTAGGCCTTATTGTCACCTCATTTCCAAGGCAGTTAAGAGTATTCACATTTGAGAATCTTAAAAGCTAAAACAGAGATTGGAAGTAAACAGTTTTTTCCTCATGAA
This sequence comes from Pteronotus mesoamericanus, assembly GCF_021234165.1. Classification (NCBI taxonomy): domain Eukaryota; kingdom Metazoa; phylum Chordata; class Mammalia; order Chiroptera; family Mormoopidae; genus Pteronotus; species Pteronotus mesoamericanus. Next base: position 13,257,422 of record NW_026555313.1, read on the forward strand.
ATTGCTCTCCTTATCTACTGTTAATTTCATTTTATAGTAGGTACAGTAGGTACATTTAGAAACAGAATAGTTAGTTGCATAACCACTGGTAGATACGGAGTATTGTTAATTTCCTACTAGTTACTATAAAACCTCACCATAATCCCAGTAATCAGCTTTTTCTTATGAGTGAAATATTTTGAAACAATTTACCATTTCTAGTCCATAGAGATCAGTTGAACATACCATATTCTCTTACACTTTTTTACTTTGACATGAGCTTTCCTTAATGCCTAAGATGTCTGCTCTGTTGCCTCTTCTTGCCAGCACTATTTCTTTCTTTCTTTCTTTTTTATTCTTCAAATGCATTTGTCTCCACCCTCCCATCACCACTTCCCCCTGCCCCCGCACCCCACCTCCTTCCCTCAATCCTTTCCCACTTTGGCTTTGTCCACGGGTCCTTTATACATGTTCCTTGACTTGACCCTTCCCTTCCCTTTCCCTGCCTCCCCCTCCCTCCTTCCCTCTTGATTCTATCGGTTTGTTTTTTCTTTCAATGTTACTGTTTATATTTTCCTTTCTTGTTTGTTTTGTTGATTAGGTTCCACTTATAAGTGAGATCATATAGTATTTGTCTTTCACCCCCGGCTTATCTCACTTAGCATAATGCTCTCTAGTTCCATCCATGCTGTCGCTAAGGGTAGTAGCTTGCTCTTTCTTTCTGCTGCGTAGTAGTCCGTTGTGTAAATGTACCATAGTTTTTTGATCCACTCATTTACCGATGGACACTTAGGTTGCTCCCAGCACTTGGCTATTGTAAATTGTGCTGCTATGAACATTGGGGTGCGTAGGTTCTTTTGAATTGGTGTTTTGGTGTTCTTAGGGTATAATCCCAGCAGTGGAATTGCTGGGTCAAAAGGCAGTTCCATTTTTAGCTTTTTGAGGAAATTCCACACTGCTTTCCATAGTGGCTGCACCAGTCTGCATTCCCACCAACAGTGGACTAGGGTTCTCTTTTCTCCACAATCTCGCCAGCACCTGTTGTTTATTGATTTGTTTATTATGGCCATTCTGACCGGTGCGAAGTGGTATCTCATTGTGGTTTTAATTTCCATTTCTCTAATGGTTAGTGATGCCGAGCATCCTTTCATATGTCTCTGGACCCTTTTTATGTCCTCCTTGGAGAAGTGTCTGTTCAGGTCCTTTGCCCATTTTTTTAATTGGATTGTTTGTCTTCTTGGGGTGGAGTCATGTGAGTTCTTTATGTATTTTAGAGATCAAACCCCTATCTGATGTATCATTGGCAAATATATTTTCCCATACGGCTCGCTCCCTTTTCAATTTGCTGATGTTTTCTTTAGCCGTGCAGAAGCTTCTTATTTTGATAAGGTCCCACTTGTTTATTCTTTCCTTTATGTCCATTGCTTTAGGGGACATATTGCTGAATATATTGCTGCGTGGGATATCTGAGAGTTTCCTGCCAATGTTCTCCTCTAGGACTTTTATGGTGTTGCGACTTATCTTTAAGTTTTTTCTCCATCTTGAATTTATTTTTGTGTATGGTGTCAGTTGGTGATCAAATTTTAATTTTCTGCATGTAGCTGTCCAGGTCTCCCAACATCATTTGTTGAAGAGGCTATTTTTACTCCAATATATGCTCTGCTCCCTTTGTCAAATATTAATTGACCACAGAAACATGGGTTTATTTCTGGACTTTCTATCCTGTTTCATTCATCTGTGTGTCTGTTCTTATGCCAGTACTAGACTGTTTTCATTACAGTGGCCTTGTAATATAGTTTGTTGTCCGGTATTGTGATCCCTCCTGATTTGTTTTTCTTTCTCAAAATTGCTGCAGCTATCCGGGGTTGTTTATGGTTCCATATAAATTTTTGAAATGTCTGTTCTATTTCTGTGAAATACATCCTTGGTATTTTATAGGGATTGTGTTGAATTTATAAATTGTTTTGGGTAGTATGGACATTTTGATGATGTTAATTGTTCCAGTCCTTGAATACGGTATATGCTTCCATTTATTTGTGTCTTCCTTAATTTCTTTCTTCAGTGTTGTATAGTTTTCAGCGTGCAGGTCTTTTACCTCCTTGGTTATGTTTATTCCTAGGTACTTTATTTTTCTTGTTTGCAAATAGGACTTTTTTTTTCTGATTTCTGATGCTGATATTTCATTGTTTGTGTACAAAAATGCCTTCGATTTCTGAATATTGACTTCATATCATTCTGTTTTGCCAAATTCACTTATTAGGTTGAGTAGTTTTTTGATGGAGTCTACAGGGTTTTCTATGTACAGTATCATGTCATCTGCAAACAGTGATAGTTTTACTTCCTCCTTTCCTATTTGGATGCCTTTTATTTCTTTTTCTTGCCTGATCGCTGTGGCCAGGATTTCCAATACTATGTTGAATAGAGGTGATGAAAGCGGATATCCTTGTCTTGTTCGCGATTTTATTGGGAAAGCTTTTAGTTTTTGCCTGTTGAGTATGATGTTGGCTGTAGGTTTTTCATATGTGGCCTTTCTTATGTTAATGTATGCTCCCTCTATTCCCATTTTGCTGAGTGTTTTGATCATAAATGGGTTCTGTATCTTTTCGAATGCTTTTTCTGCCTCTATTGAGATGATTGTGTGGTTTTTGTCTTTCCTTTTGTTTATACGATGTATTATGTTTATTGATTTCCATATATTGAACCATTCCTGCATCCCTGGGATGAATCCCACTAGATCATGATGGATGATCCTTTTAATATATTGCTGGATGCAGTTTGCCAATATTTTGTTGAGGATTTTAACATCTGTGTTCATAAGTGATATTGGCCTGTAGTTTTATTTATTTGTTGTGTCTTGATCTGATTTTGGGATTAGGATGATGCTGGCCTCATAAAAAGAGTTTGAGAGGCTTCCCTCTTCTAGGATTTTTCGGAAAAGTCAGAGAAGGGCAGGGATTAGCTCTTCCTTAAATGTTTTGTAAAATTCTCCTATAAAACCATCCAGTCCAGGTCTTTTGTGTGCAGGGAGTTTTTTGATTACTGCTTCAATTTCCTCAGCAGTCATCCACCTGTTCAGGCTTTCTGCTTCTTCATTCAGTGTTGGAAGGTTATACTTTTCTAGAAATTTGTCCAATTTATTAAGGTTTTCAAATTTCCTGGCATATAATTGCTCATAGTAATTTCTTACAACCCTTCATATTCCTGTTGGTATCAGTTATTTCTCCTATTTCATTTCTGATATTATTTATTTGGGTTCTCTCCCTTTTTTTTTTTATGAGTCTGCTTAAAGGCTTGTCAGTTTTATTTATGTGTTCAAAGAAGCCGCTCCTGGATTGATTGATCCTTTGAATTGTTCTTTTGTCTCTATGTCATTCAGTTCTGCTCTGGTCTTGATTATATCCTTCCTTCTGCTTATTCTGGGATTTGTTTGTTGTTGTTTCTCCAGTTCTTGGTTAGGTTGTTTATTTGAAATGTTTCTGTCTTTTTTAGGTATGCCTGTGTTGCTATGAACTTCCCTCTGAGGACTGCCTTTGCCATGTCCCTTAGGTTTTGGGCTGTTGTGTGTTCATTTTGATTTGTTTGAAGAGTATGCTGTTCAGTATCCATGAGTTTGAAAGTTTTTGAGGTTTTTCTTTGAGGTTGGTTTCTAGTTTCAAGCTCTTGTGGTCTGAGAAAATGCTTGTTATTATTTCAGTTTTCCTGAATTTGGTCAGGCTTGTTTTATGTCCTATCATGTGCTCTATCTTTTAAAAATGTTCCGTATGCATTGAAAAGATTGTGTATTTTGCTTCTTTGCGATGAAGGGTCCTATGTATGTCAGTTAAGTCCATTTGATCTAATACACCGTTCAGGTCCACAATAACCTTGTTGATATTTTGTTTGGAAGAGCTATCCGTTATTGACAATGGGGTGTTATAATCTACTATCAGCGTGTTGCTGCCTATATCTTTCTTGAAGTCCTCCAGGATTTTCCTTATATATTTGAATGCTTCTATGTTGGGTGCATATATGTTTACAATGTTTATGTCTTCTTGATGGATTCTTCCTTTGAGTGTTATGAAGTGTCCTTTTGGGTCTCCTTTTATGGCTGTTGTTTTGAAATCTATTTTTTCTGAGATAAGTATTGTTACCCCTGCTTTTTTTTCCGTGTCCATTAGCTTGGAATATTTTTTGCATCCCTTTACTCTCAGTGTATGCAGGTCCTTTGTTCAGCAGTGGGTCTCTTGTAGGCAGCATATGTGTGGGTCATATTTTCTTATCCAGCCAGCTATCCTCTTTCTTTGATTGGGGCATTTAGTCCATTTACATTTAAAGTTATGATTGATAGGAACTTATTCATTTTTTTTCCCCTTTGTACCTGTGTTCTTCTCTTTCTCACTCTTTTTCTTCACCTTCTTCAACACAGTCCCTTTAGGATATCTTGTAGTGCTGGTTTGGTGAAGATGTATTCTCTTAGCCTTCTTTTGTTTGGGAAACTCCTCATTTCACCTTCCATTTTAGTTGAGAGCCTTGCTGAGTAAAGAAGTCTTGGTTGTAGGCCTTTTCATGACTTGGAATATTTCTTGCCATTCCCTTCTGGCTTGCAGTGTTTCTGTTGAGAAGTCAGCTGCTAGCCGTACCGGGGCTCCCTTATATGGTACTACCTCTTTCTCCCTTGCTGCCTTTAGGACTCTCCGTTTGTCTTTGATATTTACCATTTTAATGATGATGTGTCTTGAAGTGGGCCTCTTTGGGTTCCTCTTGAATGGGACCCTCTGTGCTTCTGGACTTGTGTGACTTTTTCTGTCCTCCAATTATGGAAGTTTTCCATCATTACTTTTTCACACAGGTTCTCTATCCCTTGTTCTTCCTCTTCTCCTTCTGATATAAAAGTAATAATACGGATATTATTACTTTTCAGATTGTCCTGCATTTCCCTAAATGCCTTTCATTCTTTTTGAGTCTTTTTTCCATTTCTTGCTCTTTCTAGGAAGCATTTTTCTACCTTGTCCTCCAGCTCGCTGATTCATTCTTTGGCTTCGTCGAGTCTGCTTTTGATTCCTTCTACTGTGTTCTTCAATTCAGAAATTGTATTCTTCATTTCCTCTTGTCTCTTATTGATAGTTTCTATGTTTTTTTTCCTGTTGATTTAGTTTGCTGTAAGTTCCTCATAGTTTCCCCGTAGTTTCTCATAATCCTCTTTGAGCTGTCTGAGTTCATTGAACTTCCTTAGAACCGTTGTTTCGAATTTAATACATGATAGTTTACTTACCTCTATTTCATTTAGTTCTCTCTGTGGGTATTCCTCCTTTTAGCACTATTTATTATTGAAGGCTTTCCTGCCTTCTTCAGGCAAAAATAGATTATTTTTTCTTTCTGTTCCACTATACTTTTTGTGCATTATTTTGCCATGATACTTAATGATTGATTATCTCTCTCATTGTTAAACTTCTTGCGAGTAGCAACTGAGGTTTTTCCTCACCGGCACAATAATATATGACCCATAAATATTTAGTGAATAAATCAATGAAATGCATGTATATTTATTCTTAAAATTAATATTTACATGTCAGTGCTACATCATTTACAGTGTTTTTGAAACCCAGTATTTGGGCCCATAGAATAAAATGGAGTTGCTTCAAGTGCATTTAAATTGCTGCCTAACTGTGGGTGTACTCGTGAACACATCCAGTGCTCTCCAACATTGTTGCTCCTCTCCAACCCCATCTTACTTAGTCATCATAATTTCAAACAAATCCATTAACTTACATTAATGTTATATATCCTTGATATTAAAGCAGAATGTATTAAACTCTGTAAGCAGCCTTTTAAAATCCTTGACCCATTCTCTATTTATTAAGAATTTAATGAAGTAACTTAAAGATTGAAGTGTGCTAATACATACATAATGGTTTTGCTTTTCTTGCCTCATTTTGTCTAACTTAGCTGTTCTCAAACTTTAGGTGATTATGTAAAACTATGTGGATTGTACTTCTAAATGACATATATCAAATGTTATTACCTTGTAAATAGTTTTGTGTTAAACTTCTTTTACCAGAAGAGATGGAAATCACTGTCATATGGTGCATAGACAGGACCAGCCATGCATGTAATACTTAGAACGTAAGACAGTAAGCATCAGGGAGGAAAGGGAGGAAGAGAATGCCACCATTTCTTAAAGAGAAGGCTATGTCCCCCATCTTTTAAAGAAGACGAAGTTAATGGGAAAAATAAATAAGAAAAACTAAAACGAAATGGAACAAAGACAAAGGAGAATGGAGGTACAAGCTTTGTATCAATTCCTAGAGGCCATTACTGATTTTGGAGATGAGTGGTAGAATAAAGCTTAGTCTTAATTTTCAGGTATTAATGGTATCCATTATTCCTGTGAAATACCTTTGTGTGATTAAGAAAAGCCCTTTTGGGGAATAAACTTTTACTTGCTGCAGTGTTACATGTAGGCTACAGAATGACCAAGCTATTAGCCCTCCTTTAAGCTATTAAGATGTCTCTTGGAGACCACCATAAGCCAGTGTTCTAAAAAGAAACGTTAGTGGTGGCTAGAAGAATTTGTTACTGGAGGTAATTAATGTTACTGAAAATGTCATTGAGAAGAATTTGTTTTTCTCACTGACAACTTTTTTTTAATCCTCTAAGGGATTATATATGAAATGTTTTGTAACTATAAAGCTCTGTTTAGCTAATCTTATTGCTGTTGTTATTACTGCAGTTACTTTTATCAGTAACATTAAATGATTCCTGTTCGCTGTATTTTTTTGCATTGGAGAAAGATGAAGGGCAGGTATCTGCCATGTTTTATGTGGGAGTATTTTTCTTTTGCCTATTAAGTTTTTACTTGATGAGAACTCCAGAATTTGTTGTTTATGGACTATGTTGGTGTAAGTTTTCTGTAACATTACATAGTGTTTTATCCTTTTCACATCACTTTCATTAAGATTATCCTACTTGATTAATGAGTTTATGTAATAAGTGGAAGCATTGTAGTGTTCTGACAGTTGCAAAAGCTTTCCTATAGACCTTGTTAAGGTCATATACCTAATTAGCATGTTAAAATCCTTTAATGCTTCTGTTTTGGTACATAATATGTGCAGGATTTTTGGCATTATTTTAAGAGTTGATCTGTTTTCTATGCTGCGGATTTTACATTAGCAAATCTCACCACGATTGCCATGAGCAGTATCTGAAATATTAATAAAGTGTAGTATTTCATTATGAGACCTGGAATTTATCTCTGATTCTTTTCCTAAATCAGTGCATATTTAGATGTAAAATCACTGTAATTCATTAAGCCTTACTTTTCTTTATTAATAATAAGCTACTTGGGAAAAAATGTTTGGTAATGTCTGCTAAGCTGAACATATGCCGGTGTTCCACGCTTCCTCCTAGGTTTGTACCCAAGAGGAGTGCATACTGTACACCAGAAGGTGTTTATATCACAGCATTGTTTATAATCATCAAATACTGGAAGTAGCCCTGGCTGGGTGACTCAGTTGGTTAGAGCATTGTCCCATACACCAAAAAGGTTGCAGGTTCAATCCCCAGTCAGGGCACGTACCTTAAATTATAGGATAGATAAACTGTGGTCTTGATGCAATGAAATATTACATAGTATGAAAGAATTATTGCTACATGTAGTAATAAGGAGAAGTTTCACAAATACTGAGCAAATGAAGGCGGACACAAAACAGTAAATACTATGGTATGCCATTTATATGTTTTTGGGGTTTTTTTGACAGTGTAAGGGCTAAAGCATTTGAAATGTGTTGTTGTTTTGACAATGTAAGGGCTAAAGTATTTATTGTATGTATTTGAAATATTTTTTAAAGCAAAACTAACATATGTGGTTAGAGGCAGGATGGTGGGGTTACCTTCTGGGAAAAGAGGGGTTTGTTACTAGGAATGAGCATGAGATGCGCGGTGCTTCTCTAGACCTTAGAATTGTTGTGCTTTCTTATTTTGGGTGGTGTATGCATAGAGATGTTCTCTTGTGAAAATTCATTAAACTATATGCTTATTATTTGTGCATTTTTATGAATATGTCATACTTCAGTTAAAAATACTATTTTTAAAAATGAAGTGGTAGACTAGATCTCTGTATGTGCTTTCAGCTTAGATGTTTTAATCAGTGGATTCTGGAATATATAGTATGTTATGGAAAACTCTGGTAACTCTAGAGGTATTAAGGCCTTCGTTCCTGGCATCATCCATTTTTTATAAGAGCTATGAAGGAAAATTAAAAATTTATATTTTTCAAATACACATTTCTTTCTAAATCCCCCTGCTTCAAGAAGTGTGATGTTTTACCTACTAAAACATTAAATGTTTTCTCCTAAGTGAGAAAATAAACGCTCTTTTGAGTCCCATGCAAATTAAAAAGAAAAATGTATAGTTTCTAAAAGGGACACAGGAATTATTGTGCCAGTCAGAGACCTTCCCATCTCAGTGAATCTTCTAGTTTCTCCACAGAATTTGAGGTGGTTAGGTGGCCTTCCAGTGTTGTACAGGACTTTACTGTTCATGTCATCTGAAAGGACTCTGAGAGCTATTTAATTGGATTTCTTGTTCCTGAGAGAACAAGGAATACAAGGGTGATGAAAAGGACATTAGTATGAATGGTCCTTTTTGTGACTATTGTAATTTCATAAATTAAAATATGAAATATATATATTAACTGACCAGAGGAATTGGGAAAGATGCAGAGCTTGAAGAGGATCATTTAGTCAAAGAAGTAATTACCTTCCCATGAGTAGACTTTTTTCATTGGGTTCACCTCATTTTTGCCATAGCCTCTTGTCATTCAAATATGCATTGTGTGAATTAAGTAAGTACTCTCCTACCTTCACCATCTACAGATAAACATCAACTTGACAGGTACTTACTGAGCATCTGTCATGTACCTGGTCCACCAGTAAGAGTTGACAGTGTTAAGGAGGAAGTGGGCTCTTTTGCTAATGTAGCCTCATTTTATTTTTACTAGGAGGAAATTTTTTGCAATTCCAGATCAAATGTAAAGCTTGCAATATGCAGAAATAGTGTATACATGATCCCGAAGATTCTTTATCAAGAATTACATTGCTTATCTGTCTTCATACTATAAGATGAATTAAGCTTGAATTAAGCTTAGTTATTTTACTCATCTTGACTTTCAGCTGAGTACATCGTTTGTCCCTTTCTACAGACATTTGATTTTTATTTCATAAAGTGATTTCATTTCCTTCAGCTAGAACTGATATACACTCTCAAGCTTATCCACTGATTTATATTAGTGCAGCTTTCTTTGGGAACTAGAAAGTATATTGTCATAGGGCCTCAGCATCACTGAATTGCTTTTTTACATGAGTTTTATCTAAATTCTAAACATGACTGCTATTGATCGCTGCCTCCTGGCATCCATCCAGTCCTAAGATTTTTACCCTTCTCAGTACAGCTGGTACATGGCATTTTTGTAGTGGTCCTTTGAGGATGGCAGAAAGTGAAAAAAGGGTTAGAAAAAAATAAGTCTTTTCTTAAATAAAGGAGAAGATGAACATTGAATAATACCACACTCCACATTCTAAGTTCAGTAATGTTAGATCATAGATTTTGAGTTAAAGGTCAGCTTTTATCATTAACTTTCAGGTTGTTAGCACTCTCCCAAAAGAGCATGAGGTTTGGAAATAGAAGACCAAGGTTCACTTCTTGCCAGTAAGCTGTAGAATCCTGAGCAGTCATCTTCCCCTGGAATCTCAGTTTGCTCCTCTGTGAAATAATGGTGCTGATGCTGCCTGCATTGTCAGCTTTCTAGGTCTCTTTTGATGACAACAAATGTGTCAGAGCTTGATGAGCTATGAATCACTATAAAAAATGTAAACCATTATCAGTATTAATATATATGTTGTCTTCTTAGCCAGGCTTTTTCTGAATCATACAGGATCTAAATCAGTGGTTCAGTCGGGACTGGAATATGTTGAATACAAATTACTGAAAGATGTCTTAAAATGCGCATACCTCCCTCCCTCCATCCTCACCCTCCTCTCATTAGTATATCTGGGGAGGGAGGCTTATTTAAATGCATTCATGCAATATATGTGTATATAATTAAGGTACTGTCAACACCCCACTAGAAGTCAGTGGTTTAAATGCTCATGTGCACTGGTACTTGCTTGGTACTTGCTTATAACCCTGAGGTGCTAAGCTCTTTCCATTTTTAGTTTGGCTTATGTTACTGTGGCAGAATGTCTACCAGAAATATATGAGTAAATGCAAGCTCAGTCTCTTGAATTAGTTTGTAACTAGCTTGACTCAGTGTGCCTGACTATATGCAGGTTGGCATTAGAGAAAGGTCTCCTTTTGTTCTTGTCCTGAAACCTTATGAACAGCCTTTAAACCAATGCTGGAGCCTAAAGGGATAAGATGAGAGTATGTTGCCTACAGGCTTGTAAATAAATGATAAGGACAACCAGGGTTTGCTTCCCCATGGCATGTATACATATAAGTCCAATGTTTGTGCAGTTTAGTGTTAGGGGAGTGAGAGCCTTATGACTGACCACACTGGTTTGTGAGGTGGAACAGTGCTGACCCAGAGAATCTGATGGCCTGGGAGCCTGGTTTCTGTGCTGCCAGTAGATCACTGTGTGCTGTGGGCAAATTTCTCAACTGCCTTAACATGTCCTGGACTAGATGTTCTGTATGATCCCTTTCAGCTCTATAATTCTGATTTCCTTTTTTATTCAGGAGCTGATAAAATATTTTCTATCACTTTTACATCCTTTCTAACTTACACACATAATACTTGCAGGTGTGTGGTCTATCCTGTAGTATCTTTACCAGCAATAGAAAGATACCAAGAAACTAACCATTTCAGTATAAAGGGTTTGATCAGCATTCTTGGGTCTTTTGGAAAGCATACAGTTGAGAGAGTCTTACCAGTTTTTACTGGGATACAAGAATAACAGTAGCTAGAGCTGGAGAAAGATAGTGGGTAACAGAGGATCTTGAATGCCTACTTAAAGATTAGGGCTGATTCAGGAGAGTGTGGGGAAGGCCGTGAAGATTTTGAGGAGGGGTGCAGCATAAGTGGTAGCATGATTTGTGTGTTTGCCCTTATAATACCAGGATGGAAGAATTAACTAACCTGCTCTTGGATATCTGTAAATCTAATGAAAAAATTTGTAAGTAGTACAATGTAATGAATGAATACTGTGATAGAAAAGTTTTGTGAATTGTCTCTATATATAATGGTTGAAGCCAAAGGGGAGTGGAATGAAACATTCATATGGTGCTATCCATGTTTCAGATGCTATTGTAAGTGCTTTCTGTCGATTTTTAAAAAATGTATTTTAGTGTATAAACTTCAGTCCTTGAGTGATATTATGATTCCCACTTAAGAGATGAAGCAATTTTATCATACAAGGATTGCATACCTCCTTGTCTGTAGCAATTAAGGATTTCAGTCTAGATAATTTGACTCCAGAGAGTGGAAGAGAGAGACAGAGCACGTGAGCGAGTGAGCCAGTCAAAAATACTGGGTAACAGCAACATTTAAGAGGCATTAAGATAAAAAGCAGGACAATTGAGTAGATAACTATCAGAAAGATAGGAGGAGGGGAAGGGAAATGGATATATTGGTCTGGGAAGGATGAAGAGAGAATTTAAAAGAGGACCTGTGCCAGATGCCACAGAGAGATGACAGAGGATAAGAACTGAAAACATGGTTTTGTAATGACTGCCTCATGATCTTACCAAGATTAATTTTATTTGCATTGTGCAGTTGGATTGGAGGGCTAGGACAGCTAGGAAAATGAGTTAAGAGACCATTTCAGTAGTTTATATATTAAATAACGATGGCATGGGTAGGACAGTGAGAATGAGAAGAGTGAGGACAGGACATTTTAGTCAAGATATTTAAGAACTATAGCTCAAAGACTAGAGATAGAGTATAAGGTTGCCCTGAGGTTTCCCAGACTTGGCACCTATCATATGCTGACTGCTTTATGGAGTACAGAATTCTGTAGCAGAAGGATAGTTTTTAGTAGTCAGTATTAAACTGTTACATTATACATTGTTAAATATAAGGCATTTTATTTAGTACTCACATCTGGTATTCACAACACAATTTGGCAGATAAGGGACCTGGAGCTTAAAGAAATGAAATAAATTTGCCTAAGAACTGTTACTCAGTTAAGTGACTGAGTCCAAAATTTCTATTTCACTTCTGTTCTATAAGCCAGAACTAGAAAAAACTTACAGAAATGGACATTATTATAGTAGCAGCATCAGCCATGAGTGATACAGGGTTTGTTCGTTTTGGAAGTTGAAGAGGTTACTTTTGGCTTTTAGAATTAAAAAAGAGAGCATTCTAGGAAGGAGGACATTTGAGTCAGGCCATAAAGCATAAATCAAGATAAGTGTTCCTGAAAGTATTTAATTGTAATGGACCATAGTAATATTATATTGATGATAAGTGAGGCTGAATGTATAAAGCTGGCATCAGACAGAAGTTAGGGAGCATGAAGTCACAAGTTATTAGCAGCAATTTTTTTCCTGGAAGGCAGAGATTATCAAAGTTGATCAATACAAGTTGAGGCTGGAAATAGAGAGCCTTGGCAATTATAATAAGTAGAATGTGCTTTATTAGTGGATGATAGAAAGCCATGAAGAGTTGTGAGCAGAGAAGTAGGGATGTGTGTTTATGTATACAGCTTGCGTTTTAGTATTTATACATATACATGTATTGAGTAGTCTGAGTAGAAAGGTGGAACTTGGAAGAAAGGCCAAAACTTCATTTGATTCTTCACTGTGGGAGATTTCAGTATAAACTTATGCAAATTATTAATTTAAAAAATTAAAATTTAATGTTATTCCTGATACAATATGTCCTTTTTCTGAAAATTGACTACTGTAGTTAAGAACCAGGAAGTAAACAAAAAGCTTCGGACCAGTCAACATGTAAGTCACAACACCTGGGTATGGAGCACATGTGTTCTGCCTCCAGTAAGGTCTACACTCATTACACATTGATTTGTATTTTATTCACGGTCCTTTCAAACATTTTGTGGGTTATGAGGTTACAGGAGATAAATAGCAAATCAGAGCAGGCAGTTTAAGGCCGGCCCACTGTAATGAGTGAAATGAGCTCACTCACGGCAAGGAAAGTTTATAGAAAAACTATTATTGAAATAAACCTTATGGTTGAAAAGCATAGTAGTATAGGGACAGAAAACCCTTAGGATTCTCAGTAGACCCAAGTGTTACCGAACAAAAGGACCTGTTCCGGGGGCGGGGGGGCATGGCCAGATGCTATTACTGAAGCAATGACACCCTCCTTCCCCGGGACCCCTCGGTTGTGGGTCCTTTGCCCGCCGCTCTTAGAATTATGGCTCTGAATGGCAGAGAAAGGAGGCCCACAGCGTTTAAGTAGAAGGGTAGTCAGGTGCAAGGGACACGATCAGTGTGGCCAGATGATTGAAGATCATGAGGGCACGGTTGTAGAAGAGTAGTTCACCGTAGTACTTTGACATTTTTGCGTGGACCTTAGAGTAAGAAGCACATTTTACATTCCTCCCCAGTAACTAGTACATACAGCATTCAAAGATAAATTTTACAAAACACTACCCTTCCTATTTTTCATATACTCAGAATTTTCTATTGCCTTCTAAAAAATGATCATCATAGCTCACGCAGTGATTTTTTAATTCACCAATGAATTAAGATTTGCAGTCTGATAAATACTAGTCTAATGTCATTTAAAAGGAGATTATTTTGTGAGGAGGTAAAGCCTGAGGGGGATATATTGTGGTTATATTGTAGTTCTTCTTGAGAGCTGTGCCAAGGAACTTGTTCTCATCTAATGGGCAACAAAAAATCTTTGAAGAATTTGTCTTATGGTCTGAACATGATTATGTCTTTGTGCCAGAATATGATGACAATACCCTAACAGAGTTCATTATAAATACGTTTTACCTATATTAATTAACTTGTTTCTCATAGTAACCTTGAGAGGTAGATAAGGCCTATTGCCTTCATGCAGGTTAAAAAACTGAGGTTTAAAGAGGTAAAGCTCTGGCATCAAGTTTAAAGCCACAGTTAGAAATTAAGTTCAATTTTTGTGACTGCTAGATCAGTGTGTAGGAGGAAGAGCTTTGCTAAGTGGCCTTTTCAAAAATCTGGGCTAGAGGTGATGATAGTGATAGAAATGGTAGGGAGGGGTCAGATGCAGAATTAAATGAAAACTCAAATAGTTGCTTGAAAATGTAACTTTTATGTTGAAAGCCATAGGCATTCACCCTAAACTCTGTTTCTTTCTTTCATCCTCCCTCCCTCCCTTTGTTTAAAGATAGTTTTTTGGTGATTGTAAAATTCCAGCCCATTTACCCAGCAAGACCAAGGTATAAAATTGCTATTATACTCTGTCATGGCCTATGATAGTTTTCATCACTCATTTTCTCTATGGAAGGAACTGAATTCAGAAAGTATTTTTCATTGTTTAATGTTCAAATCTTAAATACTGATATTTAAACTTCAGACACATAGCATTTGGAATGAAGCAGATCTTTTGTCAAGTGTGAATTATTATAGATGTCTGAATTCTTCCTTTTTGTTATAGGTTATTCTGTATTTTCACTGATGAGCTTTCATTAACATCTGTTTTTAAAAAAATTTCTTACCCTTCTGAAAGTCATTAAAAGAATGACTGCAGATCATCAATGTTAGTCTGAAGCTCAAGAGTGAAGAAAGGATGCTTAAATGTATACAAGTAAACTTTACAATCTCAATTTTGTACTTTTATGATCTCTTACAATGTTGCCAAAAGAATTGTTTCTTTTATCAAGAAAAGTTTGATATGTTTGATATATATCCTATTCTTTAAAAATAATCCTTCCTGCAGAATGTGTGTTTTTTTAAATAGGTTATTGCTGAAATTTTGACAGTTGGAATTTGTAGCTTCATTAGAGAGAATTATGGTAAAATGCAGATATTAGTTAAGAGAAGGCTAAAATTGAAAAACTTTTCTAAAATTATTTACATTTTTTTTGTTGCCTAGAAACCAAGGAGTCATTTTAGCTTCTTCCATACTCATCATATGCAATTAAGTGTCAAGTTCTTGCAATTCTGTTCTTTAAACTCCCTCTCAAACTAATATGTATTTTTCTTTGAAATGGGTGCTCATAAAACTAACTGCCTACAGGACATCTCAACTTGGATTTTTAATAGGAGTTTCACTAACATATCCAAATTCAACTTCGTCTTCAAACATGGTCTTCCTCATCCCGGGAAATGACAGCTCCATCTTCCCAGCTGCTCATGTGAGACTAGAGATACCCTTGACCTGTTATTCTTTTTTTTTAAATATATATTTTTAAATTTTATTTATTTATTCTTAGAGATAGGGGAAAGGAAGGAGAAAGAGGAGAGAAACATCAATTTGTGGTTGCCTCTCATGCGCCCCCTGCTGGGGACCTGGCCTGCAACCCAGGCATGTATCCTGACCAGGAATCGAACTGGTGACCCTTCACAGTCTGGCATTCAATCCACTGAGCCACACCAGCCAGGCCTTGACTTGTTATTTTTACACACCATCACAATTCCTCAGTACATCCAGTAAACTTTGCCTTAAAAATGATTCAGAAAAATTGGTGAATTCCAAATTAAGTCTAGAGGTTAATTAATATTCATATGCCGATGTTGGCTCTTAGTTGTGACAAATATATCATAAGATGTTAATAATTGGGGAAACCTGGGTGAGGGTTATATGGGAACTCTGTACTACCTTATTAAATTTTCTGTAAATCTAAAATTACTTTAAAATGTAAAACCTTTCTTAATAAATCCAGAATCTAACCATTTTTAACTTCCCCACTACTGTCCTTTTGATCCAGGTCACCATCATCTCTGGCATGAATTGCTGATTGTAACAGCCTTCTAATTGGTCTACTTGTCTACCTTATCTTGCCCTTCCTCCCCACCCCCACCTCTCATTTCAGGTTAATCTTAATATAGTATGCAAAAATGAGCCCTTAAACATAATTGACATTATATCTCTCCTGTGGCTAGTACCCAACCTGCAAAGGACTTCTCTGTCTTACAATTGAAACTATAAAGTCCTACATACATGATCTACCTCCCAGATTCCTCTGTGATCTTATCCGTTCTGCTGTTAACTGACTTAACATCAGTATATTAAGCTGATTCTGTTCTTTGCGCTTTGAAATCTAGACAGCTATGTGATTTGTTTCCATACTCCCTTCTCCTCCTCCTACCCTGCACTATATTACTCTGATGTATTTTTCTCCGTAGTACTTATCTAAATACTAGTTTATTGTTGTTTGTCTTACCTCCACTAGCATGTGAGCTCCCTAACGAGTATATCACCAGTGTCTAGACTAGTACCCAGCAAATAATGGACACTAAGTACTTAATGTGTGAGTGAATGAAGCAATAACTTACTAATGCAGTTACTTATTTTCATTGTGACACTTCCAAAACAATGATATATCACAATTACAGCTTGCTATATATTGGAAAATACAAATAACTTTGGGGTATGTTAGGGTAATTTCAGAGGAAAAACAAAACAAAGTTGGGGAGGTGTTCCACAGCACTGTTGCTGGGCCCAGCTAGGAACTATTAAATATAAGCAATCTCTAATTGTCCATTTTATGTCTCCATGTTCAGTTGTCAGCTGGAGCATGTTTATTTCATAGGAAAGATGTTATACACTGTGGTTGATTTCCGTTATTATTTAGAGTGACCATGTAAAGAACTATACACACAGGACACTTTAGAGAGTAAAAATGGGTGACGTGAATAATTACACCTGGGCAACTGGTCTCAGATAGGCCTAAGACTGTTCTTGGCAAACTCTGGTCATATGGTCATCCTCATTTTAACTCAAGCACATATTTATCCTAACCTCTGGGAAAGGGCATCGTGACCTCTGCTGGATGCCTGGGACCCTTGAAACATAAGCTTTTGCTGGTAGAAAACATGAGATTTAATGTAATGCCACATTTTGTTTCATCTTCCCCCTTTTTTTTTCTGTCAGCATACTCGACTCGCCACCCTAGCACTAGTCAGGAAAAGGGGGGAATCTTTTCCCTCCGCTGTTCCAGAAGTCATAATAAATTTCATTGTTTCTTCCCTTATATCCATCTACTTGCCCACATCCGAGCTATATTCATCCTCCTTACCAGTACCGAGAAGTATTTTTTTTTTTGAAATCTGAACTCTTGAAAGATGAATGTCTCCCCCTTTTTTATGTATCCAAGAGTTACAGTGAAATGCTAAGAAATTTTAAAAGTTAAAAAATGAATGCATTAGTATAGTGATTTACTTAAAATAACACCCGTTACAACATTCTGAATTTGTCCTATGAATTAATGATTTTGCAGTTAATCTTGATTCTTTCTTTTGTACTGTTCTTGAAAACTCATCTTGTTAAATGTTCCTCTGAATACCAGACACTGGTATAATGTTATATCAACAAGGTAGATCACAAATACATAAAAGAGATTGATGACAAATTGCAATCAAAGTCAATTTTACATAATTTATTTGCCATTAAGTGGTTATTTGCATTAAATATCCTTCAAGATCATTGTGTTCTATTTTAGTGTCTGTAAAACAAGCATTTTTTCTTCAGTATGTTCAGCACTTTCAGAGATACGCAAATTGATATAAACATAAGATACTTAAGAAAACATTCCTTATTTTCTTAAAATTAGCACTTCTGTAAGTCAGCATAGGGGTTAAAGGGTTGGGCTGTACCCTATAAAAGTATTTGAGGTGCACAAAACCAGGGATAGCTTGAAGTAATATTCCCTTCAGGTTTAGAAAGCTTTGATTTACAAAACAAAGTTGTTTTGACAGCAAGATATGAATCCATTTTGAATCACTGTGCTAGCTTCTCAAGTGAATTCTCTTATTTCTGGCACTATACCATTCTCTTTCTTTGAGAAGAATTTCTATGTGGTACTCAATGGTGTCTGGTAGGGTGTGTGTGCACATTTGTGTAAATTTGTGGAAATACTTGATAATATTTCCCTTTAGCGGTATTTTCTGGTGCAAATTATAAGTGTGTTGTTTATCTCAAAAATAAGGATGCCAATTTCTCCTTTGTACCTGCCAACTCACTTATTTCTCCATCATATTTTCTCTCATTCTCCTTCCCATTTGATTTCTCACTATCCCATCCCTATTGCACTCATACTATAAAGGTTTCTGAAAACCTAAGAATTGCCCTCATTAAATAAGAGCTATGCAGTGATTTGAGACCAGGAGCCACTGCCTGAAAGAAGACTTGGAAGGAATTCTCTGAGAAAATGTAAAGTAAGCATCCTGGCTGTAATTCATAGTTAAATCATCCCAAGTATTTACATTATTCTTTATAACTGTCTCATGAATCGTTGGAGGGTTATCATGAGATTTAGCATTGTCATCTTGTGGTAGCACAATTATTATGGTATTTAATACAATATTATGGGGTTTTTTTTTTTTCAGTTTTAAAATTGAGCCATGGTACATTGTTCTTCTCAGTAGTTACATAAAGATGTCTTAATTGTCTGGAGGAAAATTTTACACTCCGTCCCTGAATAGCATGACAGTTTATCAAGATGAGTGTGTTGTCTCAGTCCCCGAAGAAAAAGATTTACAATCTCTTTCCCTTTCTTCTTTTCACTGTCAGTTTTAGATCTCCAGACTTATGTCTGATAGTTTAGGCAGATATTTGTTTGTTTGTTATTTGTTTGTTTTTTAATACTCCAGATTGACCAAACACCCCCATTTATATAGGAGCAAATCACTGTAACACTATTTTCTTCTCCTAGTCTGTGGTCCTGTTTGTCTTACAGCATTGTCCTGGGTGTTCCAACGAAGAAATTTTTATTTACCTGAGAATACCTTTACAGCACAAATTCTCTTAGGTTCTGGATCTGCTTCTCTTTTTCCTTTTTTAAGAATCTTAAATCCCACACTGGCTGGTATGGCTCAGTAGACTGAGTGCTGGCCTGCAAACCAAAGTATCTCTGGTTCAATTCCCAGTCAGGACACATGCCTGGGTTGCGGGCCAGGTCCCCAGTAGGGGAAGTGTGAGAGGCAACCATACATTGATGTTTCTCTCCCTCTCTTTTTCTCCCCTCTCTCTCTAAAAATAAATACATAAAATCTTTTTTAAAAAACAGAATCTTAAATTCCTTTCATAAAACCTCTTTCCAATGATTTATTGGCCAAGAAGGAGAACTCACATTTAAGGTCCTATGACATGTACATGCTTATGCATTTTGTTTGACCCAGAGCATCCCTTCAGTGTATTGTCCATGACACAAAGCTGCCTCATAGGAAAGTTGAGGTATCATTATATTTTTATCAAAACAGATTATAAAGCACCACACTCAAGTAAGTTACTCTATTAATCCTTTATCCTTCTTGGTATTAAACTTAAATTGAGGTGGCCTGCGTCCTGAAGGCCCCACGTTGGGCACCAGCTGAGGCAGCGCGGGTCCTTAAGGTCCCCATTTGGGAGCCAGCTGAGGTGGAGGGCGGACTCTGTCTTGCAGAGTATGCTCTGGGTCGTCATGGATGGGGAAATAAAATAAGTCGTCCCAGACACTTTTCTTGGTCTGTCAGAAGAAGGGGTGGCACTTCCCTCTAGTGGAGAAGGCCTATAGCCCTTCTCTCGAAGTGGCTTTTACTGAGAACCATATGCACAGGGGTATATAGCAAAGCTTATCAATCAATGTCAAAAGGCTGTGTTTGCAGAAAACAAATAGAGATCATAGATAACAATTGAAGAAACACAAGAGATTTGCCTCAGGTCAGGGTCTGTGAATAATGTAAACTTCCTTCCCAGTATGAGCTGCTTATCATAGCTTTTGAGGAGTAAACAAAGCGTGCTTCAAGGAACTTGGGTGTAGGCCTGATCCAGTTTAGGGCTGTACCTGCCTTCAGCATCGTTTCAAGCCTGAGGGGCAGGACAGAGAGGCCAAGAGATAACGAGACTTCTCTCAGATAGAATGAGGACTCCGGCCTTATCAAAGCCAAGTGGTGAGGGTCTTTTTCCCCTTTTCTTTGTCCCCCAAGCCCTTCCCAGATGGCCCCCATGCAACTGTGCCTGTCTTAGGCTGCCCCTGCCATCAAGGGGTCTTACCCACCATTGACTAACCAGCCATCCTCCGGGGCCAGGCAGGGTGATGTGAGGGAGGCAGGGGAACAGGTTTTGTCTCCTTTGTGACCTGTTTTTCCAAGGCCTCCTTGCTGAGCTCCAGCCTTGAGGCCCTCTCGTCTGTCGGCGAGGCTACCATTCCTGAAACTAGGCGGGATGGTTCCCAACATTAAATTGGATCAGACAGTGCCTGAGCTGTTTCATTCATATAACTCCAAGGAGTCTGTTTCTGTTAGATGTTTTAGCTATCCACAGTAGGTGGTCCTGCTTGACCTCATGAAGGAGGGCACATTCAATTTAATCTGTAAGATTACTGAGAGGCTGTTGCTTTGGTGAAATATTGTATTTTCACAGCAGAAGAATAAATTCCAGTGTTTTCCAGCTCTAGGAAGTACAGCAAAATTAGTGATTATGCCAGGATGACATGGCTTATAATAACAAATTAAAAAATACTATGAGATGAAGAATAAAAAAGTTCCTTTGTGGAAGAACTCAGAACAATGAGAACTGCTGAGGACTGGAATGAGCCCTCTCGTGAAGGGAAAGTGCTGTGCCCTCCACTTCTCAGATAGCTTTTTCATTGACCCAGTGGAATCCTGCCTTCCATATGAGTTTGAATGAGACAGCTTCTGAGGCCTGTCAAAATATTTAGAAGCTCTTAATTCTGTTGATTCTATGTTGAGATTAGTCAGAGGCGGCAAACAACATGTTGTCTAGCAGAGAGCTATCTATTAGAGTGGTAGTTGCTTTAAGAATAGGCACTTTGAGCCCTGACTGGTGTGGCTTGGTGGGTTGAGCGTCAGTGTCTGTGAACCAAAGGGTCACGGGTTCGATTCCCAGTCAGGGCCCATGCCTTGGTTGCAGGCAGAGTCCCCAATTGCAGGCTTGTGAGATCTACATTTCTCTTGCACAACACATAACATCGATCTTTCTCTCCCTTTATCTCTCTCCCTCCTTTCCCCTCTCTGAAAATAAAATCTTTTTTTAAAAAAAGAGTAAGTACTTTAAGGTGATTGAAGGTACTTGAATATAGTTTCCTCTTTTTAGTAACTCATATCATCCTAACATCCCAACAAATCCAGTCTTCCCTGATAGTTCAACAGTTAATTTCAGTTGTACTTTTTTTTTTTTTAAATGTTAATGCCAAAGTGATAGGGCCTAAATTAATGAAGTATTGCAGTTCTTCTCAGTTCCTACAATTATCGGTGGGAGTAGAGCAGAGTGGTAGAGGACTGGCTCTGAAATTGGAGTTGTCTTGATTTGAATTCTTGGGAAATTGAAATCCTTAGAGCAATTTCCCCATTTATAAAATGAAGGTAACAATAGTACTTATTTCACAGCACTGTTTGGGGGATTAAATGAGTTAATGCATGTAAAGTTACCACAACTAAAGTTAAGCAATCAATAAAAGGTTGTTGAGCCAGGAATAGGTTTTAGAGCAAATAGTTTTTGCTTATTTCAAGGAATAACTCTAAACCAAGAAAGGACATAAGGTTTCTATGAATATATCATTACTAATCTACAACATTTTAATTGTTTTAAAGGAAAAGCTATAAGACAACATCTAAAGTTTTAATATGTGTATTTTTAAAATTAGGCTTCTTGTGTAAAGGCTTGAGTCATCATTTGCAAGTGCAGATCCTAGTGTCAAACGAACTGACACCTAAATCCTAGGGTTATTGAGGAAAAAAGTAAGTAAGGTAACATTTGTGATATACCTGTTAATGCTTGGCAGTAAGAGCTTCTCCACAAGTTAATTCGCTTTCATACCACACATCTCCTTCAGAAGAGAGAAAATGCATCTTTTTTTTTTTTTTCATTACTGTTGAAAGTCATATTAAAGATGGTTTTATGGATGTTAAAATGTAGCACATTTTGTAGTAAATTTTTAGAGATTTCAGTTAAAGTGATACCATCACTGGTTGTATCCAAATAAAAGTAAAAAGTTCCCCTTGTTATAGAGGAATCTTGGTTCAACAGTGATTAGTCTAATTGACTTCCAAAAACTTTCCTAGGTTTTAGGTTCTTTGAAGAGAGACTCATAGCATAGAGAATAAAAGACCAACACTTTTCATGGTGACTTCATAAACCATCAAAATATTTTGAAACATTGAAAACTTTGATACATTTCCAAGATTGCTTTTTTCCTGTAAAACTGGAGAATGTCTAGCCTCCGTTGTGGAAAACCTAAGTAGATGAAGCCCTGGTTGCCTTGTGACTGTATTTTTCCCCCTTTTTATTGATTTTATTGGGATGGCACTGGTTAATAAAGTTACATAGGTTGCAGGTGTACAATTCCAGAATACATCATCTATACACTGTATTGTGTGTCTGTCACCCCAAGTCAAACAAGTCTCCTTCCATCACCAGTTGCCCCCTCCCCAATACCCTCCTCTGCCTCCCTCCCCAGCAATCACTGTACTGTTGTCCTTGTCCATGAGTTTTTTTCTATTTTTTCCTTTTTTGCTCATTTCCTGCTCCCTAACTGCCCCCACCCCTGACATCTGTCATCCTGCTCTCTAGCTATGAGTCTTTATTTTGCTTGTTAGTTCAGTTTGTTCATTAGATTCAGTGCTTTCTAGGTCCATCCATGCTATACCCAATGGTAAGATTTCCTTCTTTTTTATGGCTGAGTAGTATTGCAATCTTGTGACTATTTTTATAAACTGCATTTAACTTTCCAAAGGAATGTTCTCAGATTAAAGCATGGTACAAACTTGAATATAAATAAATCTGTGTGGTTGCTTTATTTTCATGATTCTTTGAAAGTCATCAGCACCATTTGTCTTTTTTATGATATACTTGTTCTGGGGGGGAAAAGTCTAGTAAGGTATATGTTTTTATAGTTCTTATATTGATGTAACTCTTTTGGACATAGACAGGACAGATGAAATCTCATTTTAATGACCTGATGATATTTTACAAATGCTATATGCTATATCCAAAACCCAATCACATTTTGAAGCCTATTGTTATATCACTGGTGCTATGAAGAATGTTACTGAGTTTCCCAAATATTTGTATAAAGCAAACTTGTGTTAGATATTTATTGTGCTACTAACAGCTGAGGGAGGGCTTGGTTATGCATGATTGACTGGAGGAAGGGGGAGGTGCCTTCTGAATGTAAACTTACATTGTCCACATTTGATATATAAAAAGTGTGTGTTTGATAATCTAAACTCATGGACCTGAGTAAACATAAACATTTCCATGGGAATCCTGTGGAAGATGCTTGTATAGTTCCCTGGTTTGGAGAGTTTTGTCTTGATAGCTGGGAAGTAGAAAAACATATTTCCCATTTGATTTGTCACTTTTTGTAGCTTTCCAAATTTGGCAGAGGTTGTCTGATCATTTGAAGTGAGACAGTGTAGTGCAAGGAAAATTAATTTCACATCCAGAAAGCTTATTAAGGCACAACTGGATGATGCTAACTGGTGTTTTTCCTTATCTTGCTTTAATTTGTACCTTAGTAATTTTTTCTTTTTTCTTTTTTTACTTCTTACCTCCTCCTTTCCCTTTCTTCCTTTTCCTTCTTTTATTTCAGAAGAAGGGAAGATGTTTAAAGGATGGCTTTTAAAATTTTACTTATTTGAAAATAGTATCCAAGACAAATTATCAGATTCGATTGTCTTTAACCTTCCTTTATTTCAAAATTAGACATATTGAATTTGTATATAGGACAGGACATTTTTTTTTGTTAGAGACAGTGTAATGACTTTTTCATCTCCAAATATGAAAAAATTTTAAAGCATGGAAAAGAAGAAGAAGAAGAAGAAGGGGGAGGGGGAGAGGGAGGAGGAAGAGGAGGAGGAGGAGGAGGAGGATTATTAGACAGAAATTCTTGTTTGCTCATTTTCCCCCCTTTCTGGAAGAAAAGCCAACTAAGCTGAGATGCATGAAACATCCTCTTCTAAAGAATGAGTTGTCTCAGTGAACTTCAGATTGCATGTCAAAAATTGTATATAAAATGCTTTCATGGTTATAGATGTATATCACACTACTGTTACAGAAAAGTGTTAATAATCTTTTTTAACCCTCATTTCTGGCCAGCTCCTATTTTTTAACTGAAATACCTTGCGATCTCCACACTGGGTCTCTTTTCTTGCCTTTTCCCCCTGGCATGACATTCTAGTTTTCCTTTTGGAATGAAATTATGATTACGTGAAAATCATAATTTCCACAATTCTCCTCTTTTTTTCCACAATAGCCCATCAAGCCTTATGACAGAGCTTCCTGTAATGTTTTGTTTCATTTCTTTCTGATGAAGGTCTTTATTTGACACATTGCTATAAGGAGATTCTTTATCTTGAGTGCTTCTTGGATTTATTCCAGCAAGAACTGTTGTGGATAAATAGAGAGATTTGAATTGCACAAGTCCACTTACATGTGGATTTATTTCAGTAAACATTTTTTCTTCCTTATGATATTCTTAACATTTTATTTTCATTAGATTACTTTATTGTAGGAATACAATATATAATACATATAACTGACAAACTATGTGTTAATCAACTATTATGTTATCAGTAAGTAGGCTATTAATAGTTAAGTTGTGTGGAAGTCTCAAGTGATATGGGGATTTTTGACTTCTCAGGGAGAGAGTCAGGACCCTTAAACCCCTTGCTGTTCAAGGGTCACTGTATAATAACCCCGAAATAATAACTTCTGCATTACCCTCACGAATGAAAGATCATGGAATAAGAATAACAGTAGGCTTGAGAAGCAGTTAGTAACACGTGGTTTTGTTACATTTTGCTTGGCTATTTGGATACAGATACATGCTGAAGTACAAAAAAGACAAACAAAAATCCATTACTTTCATCTGTTTTTTGTTTTGTTTTGTTTTTAAGTTAATAACAGTAAAATAGGTCACCATGCACCTAATCTGACCACTCTTGCCAGCTCTGGATAGGTGACAGGCAGGAATAGATTGAGTCATTGCTATCTCTGTACATAATACTTGTTAATTTAAAACATTGATTTTTGCCTGATAATGGGGTCATTTTGACATGACTCCATCAAATTACCCTTGTCAGAGTGTCCCTTATTTCATGGTGTCCATATCAAAGGTTTTATTGTTGCTTACGCCTATCACGACTAGGTTTTTTATGGATATAATCACATGTTTTCCCAACTTGAAGATGTTGTTCAAAAAGTGTGTGCTAATAATTGAAGAAGAATTTACTAATTTGTGAACCTTTTAAGACTAGCTTTGAAAAACATTCTACTTGATAATACTTTCTTGGCATTTGCAGTAGTCAGCGCAGGCTGCCCTAACAAAATACAACAGACTGGATGGTTTACAATGGAAGTTTATTTTCTCACAGTCCTGGATTCTAGAAGTCCAAGATCAAGGTGCTGTCAGGGTTGGTTTCTAGTGAGGTCTTTCTTTTAGGTTTGGACAGCTGCCTTCTCACTGTGGCCTCACGGGGCCGCTCCTCCATGCCAACGGGTGCTAGGAGAGAGAGGCCTGGTGTGTGTTCCCTCATGTGCAGACACTGGTCCTGTTAGATTAATGCCTCACCCTCATGGCCTCATTTAACCTTAATTACCTCATTAAAGACCCTGTCTGTAAATACTATCAACTAGAGCTTTACGATATGAATTTGGGAGGGAGGAAATGTAGTCCATAACAGCATTGCATTAATCATTGGATATGTTAACACTTAAATGTGGAAGCTCAGTGTATAATCTAATAAATATGATAGATAAATTCAAATGAAAATATCATTATAGGCTTTGCTTGAACAAATGAAATACAGGCATTTTGGGAAAAGGAAGTAATATCACATTTCAGAGTTGAGCTGTAGTTAATAGTGAATCCTGTAGAGTTTTAAATAGGGAAGTGACATAATCTCACTTATATTTTAGAAAGATAGCACTGGTCATCTGGCCCAGCCTTCAGGCAGATGTAGTACTCGTTAATAAACACTTAATCAAAGTTAGTCCCAAGTAGTACTTCTTACTATATTTCTGGAAAGAGCTTTCTTCTAACCATGCTATTTTGGAGTCTTTTCTGATGTTGATCTTGAATTTTCCTTACATAGCTTAAAGCATTTTTACATTGCTTTCTTCTTTAACCTTTAAAAAAAGCTTTATTTTTATCACTACCACTATATTTATAGATAGATTCTTAGGCACCTTTTTGCTTTCTCTGAACTAAGCCATTTTTATTGTTTAAAATTTCCCCTTAATCTTTTTTGAAGTACTCTTTAAACTCTCACTTTCTTGATGTACCACATGAACCGTGAGCATAAATTCATGTGGTGTAGCCTCAAAAAGGATTCAGTATTTTTATCCTATAGAAAGCTCTGTGAATAGTCAAACTGGTAGCTTAGTGGTAGTTTTTCCCTTCTCCTACAAGATAGAGAGACTGTTAGGTTTCATTACTGCTTTCTATAGAAAGATTGGCTTTGTGGAAGGTTTTTGTTTTTTTCATAGATTAATTTGGTAATGTGAAAACCTTAGGTATGAATTAAAGATGAGTAAGCACAGTGTAATGATAATGGCAAGCCCAGTATTTGGGAAATATACATTATAAAACTTGATTTTTTTTCCCTCTGGGAAAGCATACCTTATACAACAAGTTTAAAGGAATTAATACTGTCTAGCCTAAAGTAGAAAAGACCTCGAGAATATTTAAAAACAAATATATATATAAAAGTATATTTTCCAGATGATTATGATAACTTCATTTTCCTTTGTTATAGGACAGAAGTCTGCGAGCCTAAACTGTTGTCAGAAGGTAGTAGGTTAGACACCTTGAAATGGCTTACCACCACCAGAGCTGTGGAGCCTGCAAATTTTAAGGGGAGGAGCGGGGTCGGGCATCATCTTTTATGGGAAAGAGGGGTTGAACAGATGTTTTTTAAAGAGCCCTTTAAATGCTGTGTGTGTGATATTTTAAGATATTGTGGGTGTTACATAATCATAATTTATATTCTCAGTAAAACCTGTGCTTGATAGCAAGGAGAAAAGAGATTGTTTTTGTTGGTTAGAGAGTAAAATTATAAATAATTAGGTTTTTGTCACAACTTTTTTGTATCTGTTTTTAGGCAGGGTCATTTTCAATGATGGTTTAAAAATTGTCTCTATCTTACCATTAATTAAACAGGTTAGAATCACCAACAAACAATATATATATTTTTAACATGTTGCCTGTTAGAAATAACAAGGATTCCATGGGTTACTTTCAGGTGTAGAGAACATTCCATTAGTTTCACTCTAAAGGAATTAGTCAAAATCACCCAGCTTTCTTCCTTAAGTATATTGGACATTTTCTTTTCAGCTATCTTTCCCATTTACATCCATGTCAGTTTGACACTTCTGTTGCTTAAAACTGCTACAAAAGTTTCCTAACTGGCTCTAAATTCTTAGAATCATTTACCACGGGGGTATTATTCACATACAGTATAATCCAAGTGATGACACTTGGAATTGTGCAATTCAAGTTAGTCCTGTGATGCCCCCTTCACCATCGTGCATAATTCTATAAAATTAACCCCACAGAGTGCTTACTCTCACTGTGTTAGTCTGTTGTTTAACAATCTTCATATTTTCCTTTTGCTTATTAGCTAAAATTAATAGGGATAACAGGGGAAAAGAAGGGGAAGGGTCATCAAAGAACATGTATAAAGGACCCATGGGCAAAACCAAAGAGGGGAGGGATTGAGGGTGGGAGGTGGGAGTGTGTAGAGCAGGGGAAAGTGGTGGCAGGTAGATAGAGGCGACTGTACTTGAACAACAATAAAAAATAAAGAAGAAAAAAACAAGTTTAATAACACATCTTATTAATTTAACTTGGTTATTTAAGGCCTCTACAATTACTGATTTATTCACTTTTTATCATGGAATAAAAAAAATTTAAAATTTAAACCTCCTGTTTAGAAATCTAGCTACATTCCTTTTGGAATATTTTCATTTTATTTTGTGCACTCCCACACTAATCTGAGGGCCGCACATTTTCCTCAACCTTTCAGACCCCAAACTTTATTTCCAAAGATCTACCTGGTCTGTAAAGACATTGTTTTACACATGCGCGCATGCACTCACGCACACGCATATGTATAAATGGGGTGAGGGAATGGGAGAGAAAGGGAACTAAAATGTGTGTACTGTATGGGCCAGGGGCTCCCTGTATACCAGGATCCCCAACCTTTTTGGCACCAGGGACCAGTTTCGTGGAAGACAGTTTTTCCACAGACCGGAGCGTAGGGGATGGTTTCAGGATGGTTCAAGTGCATTACATTCAAGCTCACCTCCTGCTGTGCCGCCTGGTTCCTGACAGACCCAGACTGGTTTCTGACAGACCCAGACTGGTTACTGGTCTGTGCTTGGGAGGTTGGGCATCCCTGTTCTATACGATCTCAAACGTGTGGCATCCTCGGTAACATCCCCATTTGACAGAGAAGGAAATAGCTTCAGAGACATTAAATCATTGAACTTCTGCAGCTATGAGAGTTGGGACTTGAAGTTGGGTTTGCCTAATTCTAGAACTTCTCTATTTATCATTTAGCCCTTACTGTATTAATTGTTTTTTAGCAATATGTCAAGTTATATTTTCTCCAGTTTTATTTAGGTTATTAAAAAAGTGGTCTAGGGCAGCTCCCGAACAAAAGGCTTTCGGCTTTCTCATTTCTTAATATTGAGAACATTTCTGTCTCTATCTTTGTCTCACAACAGGGTTACACTTTGAATAGTGTTAAGCTTTTCAGTTAGATATTATAAAGTAGTCCTTTTGTACAAATAAATGTATTTAAATAGATAAAATCTATGTAGAATTCCTAGTGTCATCTTACCCTGTGGTAGAATATTCTTCAAGAGCAAACCATTAGGAGAGGCACTTACAAGTGGTCAAAAATTGTTATGTATAAAACATTTATTTTTATTAACTTTGTTTACTTCTTGTTGGAGAACTAAGCATCCTGAGGATTGCCTGATCCTGAAGTAATTATCAATTGTGGGGGAAAAAGAAAACAAAAAGCATCTTGCCCTCTCTAAACCAAATGAAGTAGTCTAAATTACTCAAGAGTTCTATGAAGTCTTTTTCTGGCTTTTCTATGTTCTCCTTTGGGAAGAAGTGTTTGCCTAAAATCTGTTCCCTCTTGTTTTCAAAAATCCAGGGACAGGCATAAATGATCCCAACTTTTGTGCTAATTTTAAAAGATAATTCTCAACCATTATGATCTCAGGGTGTTCCATTCACGTCCTTCTTTCTTCTGTAACTCATAAATGGAGTCAGGGGTTAGAAAAGAGCAGGCCCCTAGTCCAGGGCAGTCAAGGTAAAACAGGACCTTAGTCAATCATACCAGCCTGTGTTTTATTCCACATGTGAAGAAACACATTTTAAAACCTCATTATAATTACATGGAGACATCGATGATGTAAGCAAGCAGTCCTCAATTGTGTAAGTAATAAGGTGATTTGAAACATTCTCTAAAGCTATTATGTAGTTAAAGTGTAAAATCTGTGGCTTTACACTGATGGATGAGAGGTCAGATTTCTGTTTTTTTGTGTCTTTGGTAGCTTTGGTTTCCAGTTCTCTTAGTACTTTAGGAAATTACAGGAAATGTGTTTAGTTAATGTAGTACAAACGTATTCTAATAAAGGATTCAGAGCAGTTGGCTGGAATTAGGATACCATACTTCTTGTTTGTTCCGGGCCAGTGACATGATCTTTAACGAACCATTTAAAAATCTCTGGGTCTTTAACATTTCCTCATTTATCTTTAAAATGTTGCTTTCACATGTAAAGATGCATGATTCATTTTTCTTGGTTGCACTTACCGATTAAAATTATCATTAAAACCTTTAAACACTGACTTTGAAAACAATGAGTTGATATGTTTTGTGTGTATTTTCCTGACATACTTTCTGTTTAAGGACACTTGTACTAGTTCATTAAAACTTGAGTTGTAGCTCAGCAGGTTGCTAATTATGTTTGGTTGGGACACCAAAGAAACTTGAAGATACCCTTTTACCAAAGAACACTGATCATATTTCAAGTATTTTTCTCTGTAATAGTAATTATGAGATCCATGGAAAAGTAAGTTTTTTTGCCTTCAGACCCGTCTCTAAAGGAATGAAATTTCTGGTATCATACATTGTATTTTCTTCTTTACTTTCAGGGAATAGATAGACTTGGAGGGTGGCATGACAGGAATAACTTTGCAGTTTTTCACCTCTGTAGTAATATATACAGATCACACATTAAATATTGAGTCTTGCTTTATTTTAACAGGAGTTTTCTAGAAGAGCAAGCATGGAAGAAATAATAAGTTCCAAGTCTGTAGCGGTGAGCTGTGTGATTGTGACCTTAGGAAAGATCCTCATCCCCTAATTCTCTGACCACCTCTGTACGAGAAGGAGGCTGAACTACATTATTTTTGGTAACAGTCACAATTGCTAACATTTCTTGAGTACTTGCACAAATGTGCAACCTGACAAGGCAATTCTGCTTTCACCCTACCCCATTTAAAGATGAAGAAACTGCGGTCTAATAGAGACTAAATAATTTGCCTTATAGTGAGTGGTGGGATGGTATTCAGCCAGCACCCAGCCACACTCACCACCTATCTCTGAAACTCATGATTTGACCTCTTCAGGTACACTTCCTGTAAACTTAAACAGTCCATGATCTTGAGAATTTCTAATTCAGAAATATCCATCTTAAATAGCATTTCAAGTTTCAAGATGCTGCTCACATCAGTTGCTAAGTAGTCCTATGTAAATTTTCTACAACCCACATCTTATCACTATGTCTATTTGTGACACTCTTATTTGTAAATAACTTTAAAATAGTTTGTGCTTGCACAACACTCCATAAGGTAAAGTGGGCAACTGAGATATAATAATACAGATGAGAAAGTAGGTTTGGCTGGTGGATTTAGGTGATGAACTAAACTTTCTGGAACCCACTTCCTGGGTGGTCTTGTTTTCAGTTGGCAATGTACCTTCAATGATTGCTTGATCATCAGTAACTGAAAGATTCTCGCAGATTACTACAGAGAAAATAGTAATAATCCAAGAGATTATTTTTATATTTTATAACATTCCTTTTTCCATCTGTGCCTTTCCATCTGTTACCATGGATAAATTGTCTCATCTTCCATCCAAGGCCAGACTCTCTGCTTGGGCTCTGGATCCCATCCCTTCCATTCAGGAACTTTGCTCTTGAATTTTCCCATGTCTCTTCTGTAATACTGATTTCTCCCTTCTTTACCAGATCATTCTTATTAGCATGCAAATACGTTGTATCTCTCATAATAAGGACAGAAAATCCCTTCCAAGCTTCTACATTCTCCCTTAGTTTTGTGACGTTTATCAGTTTCTCTTGATAGTAAAACTCCACAGAATCTTTTCTATGCTTCTGTTACCACCCCCTCATCCCTCATCTCATCAGACGACTTGCTCACATGTTACACTGCCACTTTACTGAAACGTTTTTTTGCACAGTCATCAACTTCCATCTAATCATGTGGCTAGTTCCCAGTCATCAGTTTACTGGACTTAACCTAATTGTTCATTCTTTTCTAGTTGAAACCTTTCAGAACATCAAGTTTTGAAAAATCTCCCTGGAAACCTCTCCGCCTCTTTTACTCTTCTCTTCTACTTCTAGGCTTCTAATTGTTGTAATGCTTCTGGACTCAGAGCTTGGACCCCTTTCTTCTTTGTCTTCACTCATCCCCAGGTGACCTCGTCCATTCTCAGCACTTTATATATCATTCCAATGTTGATGAATCCTTCATTTATATCTTAGCCTTCATCTCTCTCCTGAGTTCTTTCTCTATATATTTAACTGCCTACTTAATATTTTCACTTTGGGGGGGGCAGCTGTTAGGCATTTCAAATTTATCATGCCAAGCAAGGAAATTGATAATGCTTTTAAGATCAACAAACCAAAGGGAATGCTAAGAATTTAAATGATATCTATTCTTAGGAAAGCACAAGTGGATGTTATGTAATGGGTAGCTTGTCAATTCATCTTCATTTATGGGCAATTCCTAAGGTATTCTGTCTATTCTCTCCCCCTTGGTTGGTGAGTCATTTTCAACAGACTCAATAACAGAGAATTCATTCTCTCTAACAATTTAGAAACATACTGTACCTTGCAATAATTTAACCAATGCCACCCATTGCAGTTAGATGAAAAACTGGAAAGACTTTTTTAAGTTGAAAATGCAAGCTAAACAAACAGTTGTTTTACAAATCCCCGTCCCCATCTCTGCTGTATCTGCACCTCTCCAAGTCTTATCCATCATATAAACTGGCATCATCATTTACTTATATTATTGGATGAAAACTGTATTTCCTTGCAAGCAGCAAGCTTATTGCTACCTCTGGGCCTTTACACTTGATGCCCTCATGAGAATGCTCTTTCCCCAGATCCACATACAGTTCTTCCTTTCTTATCTCTCCCCTTTCTCCCTTCCCTTCCCATCTTTTCTCCTCTCCTTCCCCCACACGGCCTCCTTCTCTCTTCCCTTTCCCTTCCTTCCTCTTCCCTCTTCCTCCTTCCTTTTTATGCTATCTCCCTGATTTCCCCTCTCTTTGTCTTTCTTCTTCCTGTTCTAGTGATGAACCCTCTGAAAAATTATATAAAAATCCTTGAAAACAAATTCATTCTTTATTTTACCAGGTTTTTGGTAAAAAGGAAGTGAAAAGCCTCCATCTGGGCTCTTCTGAAAGGATGGCTAAATTTTGCCAAGGAAAATCCATTCTCATTTGAATGCCCTTTATAGCATTGTTTTGCCTCCTTTGACATCTAAAAATATCAGTGACATCAGGATATCAAACACCAAAAACAAAGAAGCTTTTAGTTATTTGGAATGAAACAAATGTAACCAGAAGATAGTATTTAAGGTATATGTTCCTTCAGGACAAATCAAACATTTTTAGTTTTTTAACCACCAAGTTATTAAGATGACCTTTCTTTGAATTATTGTTCTTGTTTTTGTTGTTATTGTTTACTAGCAAGCATCCCATTAGCTACATAAAACTAATCTCAGTGGATGAAAATGCACAGGCTATCCTGAACATCTGAAAGCTCTCTGCTTCATTACCACTGTTTTAGCTTAATGAAACATTTCCTTTTCTTGTCTTGTTGGCTACCCTTAATCCACATCTTCTTTTCTTCCTTCATGGCATATATAACTTTGAAAAAATGATATATTTCTTAGAAACATTAGAAATAAAATAACTAGTATCTGTGTGTATTACAGTTTTGGAAAAATCTACAAATTAGCAAGTTTTTATATTCATAGCAAAAGTGAAAGCTAATTTATGTAATTTTAAGCTTCTGAATGTGGGAATGCTTTATTGTCATATTATACATAGGTGACATAAGTATCATACTATATTGACAACAGTCAAGGCTGTCAAGCACCAAAAAAAAACTAATTGATCTTTCGAATTAAGTACTTATTTTCCAAACAGAAAAATGTCAAAGCATTTCTTAAAATCTTATATTTTTTTCTCATATTCATCTCTGAGTAGCAAATAAATGCTTGGAAAAAGATTGTTCTTATTTTTGTGTTGTTTTAGTTTTGTCATTTTTGTCTCCCCACAAGAAAAACTGTGGTACAAGAAGTTTGTTAAGATTTGAGCAGATCACTAGTGAATTCTCTTAATGCAAAGAATGAACTCATATCTGAAATTACCTGAAAATTGTAGTTTGCTAAAGATATTGGTTAGAAATATTAAAGTTCTTTTCTCCTCTTTAGTTACTAAATTAGTCTTGGTTTTTATACTAACTTTTTTGATCAGAGGAAATACATTGCATTTTCTAAGATAGTGTTTTAGTGCTTATGAGCCTTATTTTTAAAGTGAGATGAGTCATGGATTTTAATAGCCCTGTCAGTCACTTGATAAACATGTCTTCTCAGCAGAGGAATAATGATTAGAATGAAAATAAAGATAGCAAACCATTTTTGTTACAGACCCTGAACTGTAAAATCATCTGTCTGTATGAAATGTCCAGTGAAATTCAAGTAAGGGGTGACAATACTATCAGATAATATGATTTTATTGATAACTACAAGCACCATGCCTGGCTTCAATTATCTTAAAATACTTAGACATATTTAATATATATGCCTCTACCCCTTTAAGATTGTAGTTATGTGGCCAAAGAGGCCAATGAACTCCTTTTTAAAAAAAATATATTTTATTGATTATGCTATTAGAGTTGTCCCAATTTTTTCCCATTCCCCCCTCCACCCTGCACCCCCTATTCCTGCTGGCAATGCCCCCCTTAGTTCATGTCCATGGGTCATGCATGTAAGTTCTTTTGCTACTCCATTTCTTATACTGTTCTTAACATCCCCATGCATTCTGTGCCTACCAATTTGTACTTCTTAATCCCTGAACCTCTCTCCCCATTATTCCCCTTCCCCCTCCCAGCTGATAATCTTCCAGATCAGCAGCCCCCAATCTTTTTGGCACCAGGGACTGGTTTTGTGGAAGACAATTTTTCCATGGACTGGGGCTGGGGAGGAAGACAGGCAGCGGAGCTCAGGTGGTAGTGTAAGGGAAGCTTCATTTGTTCACCCGCTGCTCATCTCCTGTGCGGCCTGATTCATTAACAGGCCATGGCTGAGGGTTTGGGGGCCCCTGCTCCAAATGATCTCTATCCCTGTGATTCTGTTTTTGTTCTCCTTGTTTGCTTAGTTTGTTTTTTAGATTCAATTGTTGATAGTTGTACATTTATTGCCATTTTAGTGTTCATAATTTTGGTCTTTCTTAAATAAGTCCCTTTAGCAATTCATATAATAATGGCTTGGTGATAATAAACTCCTTTAGCTTTACCTTATCTGGGAAGCACGTTGTTTGCCCTTCCATTCTAAAGCAGTACATAAATTTATCTTGGTTGTAGGATAGAATAATCTTGGTTGTAGGTCCTTGCTGGATAATCTTGGTTGTAGGTCCTTGCTTTTAACCACTTGGAATACTTCTTGCCCGCCCCCTCTAGCCTGCAAGGTTTCTTTTGAGAAACCAGCTGACAGTCTTAGGGGAACTCCTTTGCAGGTAACTATCTGATTTTCTCTTGCTGCTTTTAAGATTCTCTTTATCTTTAACCTTTGTCATTTTAATTGTGATGTGTCATGGTGTGGTCCTCTTTGGGTCCAACTTGTTTGGGGTTATCTGTGCTTCCTGGACTTGTATGTCTATTCCCTTGACCAACTTAGAAAAGTTTTCTTTCATTATTTTTTCAAATGAAGTTTCAATTCCTTGCCCTTTCTTCTTCTCCTTCTGGTCCCCCCCTGGTTTAAATATTGTTATGTTTGAAGTTGTCCCAGAGGCTCCGTAGCCTATCATTTTTTTTTTTTGTTTGTTTGTTTGTTTGTTCTTGTTGTTCTGATTGCTTGTTTTTCTCTTTCTTACATTCCAAATCATTGATTTGTTTCTCAGCTTCATCCACTCCACCGTTAGTTTCATGTAAATTTTTCTTAATGTAACCTTCATTTCTGCCTGGCTATTTTTTATGCTGTTGAAGTAACTAATGAGTTCCTTGAGCATTCTTATAACCAGTGTTTTGAACTCTACATTTGTTAGATTGCTTTTCTCCACTTTGTTTAGCTCTTTTTTGGAGTTTCAATCTGTTCTTTCATTTGGGCCATATTTCTTTGTCTCCTCATTTTGGCAGCCTCCCTGTGTTTGTTGCTATATATTAGGTAGAGCTGCTTTGACTCCCTGTCTTAGTAACATGGCCCATTGTAGAAAAGTGTACCAGTAAGTTGGATGGGACAGAGCCTTAGGTAAGCACTAGGACAGGGCTCAGAAAGGGGACACTGTCGCTGCCTGGCCCCTGAAGTTTTGTCTGGGAGGAAGCTGTCCCCTGGCACTTGCACTAATGCCAGACACTTCAGTTTCTCCCTGTATGTCACCGGTGCCCTTCTAGCTGCTGCCCTGGTGCTGAAGCCCAGAGGGAGTGAGTCTGTATAAATTCTAAGTCCATTGTGGGCCCCTTAAGAGGAGACTTCTCAGTGTCCCGCAGTTTCTTCCGCTGCCCCAACCCCCACTGATTTTACTGCCTGAAGTGATGGGGACTTATCATGGGCTGGGTGGTCTGGTGCAAGGCAGGAACCCCTCCCTCCCAAAGTATCCCTCTGGATTTTTATCTACCACACGTAGGTGTGGACCTACCTGTTTTGTGTCTCTGTCCCTCCTACTTGTCTGGATGAATTTAACTTCTTTAATTTCTTAGTTGTCAGACCTCCATACACGTTGATTTTCTGATGATTCTGAGTGATACTTGTTTTGTAGTCTAGTTGTAATTTTTGGTGTGGTTGTGCAAGGAGGCGAGCCATGTTTGCCTACAACTCTGTCTTGACCTGAAGTCCAAAAAAGTGAACTGTTTTTTACACAAAAATCCAGTGATGATCTAAATAAATAAAATGTACCATATTCTGGTTGTAAAGGTCATACGTGATTTTGCTTTCGGTAGGCATATACAGTTATGAATCTTACCATGTCTTCACTATTTCTGTATATTCTCCATAGAACTGCAGTTGCTCAGGAATCTGCACACACAGTTTCCTGAGTGACTGTACAGCTGTAACTTTACTTTTGACCAAGGTTTATGCTGCAAAGTTTTTTCTTTACCAATTTGGTGAAATTTGCTTAAACCAAAGCATTTTACCAGGGAAGTTGGACATGCTGTACTGGTGATATACTAGAAATTAGATGTAGATGTTGATATATCTGACAAGATTTACCAAATCCAGCTCTGCTTTGAAAATTTTTATTTTGAAGCCTAACCAGATTTTCTTGTTCATCTCTATGGTTGAACTCTAGTTTTCTGCAACATAAGGTAGTGTGATTTAGTGAAAAAAACATAAAAGTGTGCAGTTAAAATACCCAGATCCTACTATTTACTAACATTGTGGCTGTAGGTCAAGATATTTCCGGTCTCTGTTTTGTTTTGTTTTTTGTCTATAGAAATACAGGCAAAAAAAAAAAAAAGGTCCATCAAATAGATTTGTTTGAGAAATAAGAGTCAACATAGTAAAATATGTTTTTTGTAAATTTTTGGTTATACAAATATCAGAATTCTTAAAAAGATAATTACCTTTCCTTAATAATTTAATATCTTTCAGTGTTTCCAGGTTATCGTCCTTGGCTTCTATAATGTTACCTAATTTGTAGATATCAGAATGACAGGAGATGGAGCCGAATCTGTATGATCCATATCACATAGTGCTTCTTTGACTAAAAGTTCATTGTTCACCAGTTTTTACTTAATTGAAGACCATAGTTGTGTTTGCATAATGGAGGTTTTAGTTTATTTATGACAAAGTATTTACAGGTTATATAAATCTTGAGCCAGAACCCAGTTAACCATACAAAGGATGCTAAATTCTATAACCCATATTAGACTAACTTGAATTATAGCAATATATAAATAAACCTTTAAGAGGTTACTTAGTTATGGCACTAGAAATTTACTGTGTACTTTTATGGTTGTTGTGAAACAAGTAAATCAGAGTTAAAGAGCAACTCACAATTTTAGCGGAGCCAAAAATGAAAAAGAAAGAGAAGCCTGAGAAAAAAGAATGTTGTTTCTTAGAAGTTTGGTTTGAATAACCACCATAAATATAAGTGATTGTTCTGATCTTTTGAAGCATTATAAAGAAAATTTAATGCATGACATACCCAGTCTTTAATAAATAAAAGTTTTAGTTATTAATACATAATCTATTTAATAATTACATAGGTGAAGGAATAGCAATTTTATTTTGTCTGTAACAGAGGTTTCCAAGAAGGTGTATTGAACCTCCTTAAAAAGATAATAATATATGACACTTGGCATAGGATTAGATATTACAGAATAGACAAATAGATCTTGGGTACTTATTAAAATGTTAGGCGCATGGCTGCCGTAGACAAGAGTCCTTTGAGAATTTCAGTATTCTGAGTATTTGGTAAACTCATAATTTTTTACAAGGCTAAATATAATTTGATATAAATCAATTTAAGAATGAGTAAGGAAGAAGACTCACATGGTATCCGCATTCTATGCTTAGAAGACAACAGCCTATAAATAGGCCATCAGTTCCAATAGGAACTGTCAATCCATACCACTATGATAAACTGCAGCTGTGAGACTTGTTTTCTGCCTACTGGGAGATTTGGGAGCTTGTTGCCTTCTAGGAATGACAAGTGGAACCTGTGTAGGATCTACAGACAGTATGTATATTATGTGGCAAGTGTTCTTAGTTATTCTAGAGCTGCTGCGTTGTTCTCAGCGTCTTCTGATTGTCACCTAGTACCTGTAGTGCTGCAGCACCGTCACCAATCTCTGCTTTAAGAAAAAAAAAAAAAGAAAGAAAACATTATTATCACTTCAGCATGGTGCTTATTGCTGGAATGAATTTTTCAAAGAACATTTTTTAATGCCACTTTCCAGCCTAAGAACCTGTGTAGACCTCCTTATTCATTAAATTTCCTTTTTTCAACACTGGGTCCTCCATAAATTACATCACCCCAGGATCCCACCACAGATTTGTTTACTTATTTATTAGACCCAGTGTCCTTCCATAGAGGAACGGGGGATCCCATGAGAACACTAACCATAAAATAATGGAGTAATACATTAAGAAATGAGGGAGGAACCATGGAAATACAGAAATAAAGAGCAAAAGATTGAGACTAGGGAAGAAAACTTTGAGGTACAGGTCATACTTGCTGTAACTGAACTGAGGTTAAGGTGTAGCTCTGAATTGCTAGATATCACCTGTTCTATCCCCTCCCACACACATCTCCTCTAGTATAAACTTTTCCCCACTATGCGCATTCAATAGCATTTGTGTGTGTGTGCATACGTGTGTTTACTTACCATCTTTCCATATACTGCCCATTATTCAAAGTTCATCTCATATCATTTCTCACCTCCCACAAAGCCCTGCTTGTGTGTCCCGGCCCTCTTGGGACTCCTCCTTTGACTTTTATAGCAGCTATACTCACTGTACAGTAGTGTCAGCTTTTCACGACCCACCTTTTGTAGTGGTCAGAAATTATGTTTTGGGCAAGCTTTCCCAAATAGATTTTAAGTATTCAAAGGGATTTTTGAATATCTAAATTTGTTGGTGGCTTCTTTCATTTGAATCATCCTCCTGCAGTAGAGCCTGTGTCACCAGCATTCTTCCAGGCCTTTGAGAGATTGGTTTTTACTCTCCTGAATCTCCTTCGTTGGAGCCTGCACAGAGCTGAGATTATAACATAGCCAATGAAGTCCGGATTGACTAGCAGGTAATTGAATCTTTCTATCCAGTCAATGTGTGTATGGGCAAAAAGCATGGCTTTGATGTAATTGGGCCCTTCCAATGTGGATCTGTAAAGATATGTTCAGGTATGTGGATAGCTTAACTGTTCTTGCAAGAAAAATTAGACTGTAGAAAAGTATGACAGTTCTGTGCCTTTTTTTTTACCTTACAGTGCAGTTGTGAACCAGTCCTCCTCATAATGTCATTACTCCTGACTTTATATTCATGCTGTGGTTCCGGAATGAACCTTGGATATCCCAAAACCCAGCTGCCAAAACATTTTTTACTATAATAAACCCTCTACTCACAAAATGTTCCAGTAATTGACACTCAGGATTTTGCTACTAGTTACTTGAATTTGGTGAGCAGCAAAAGTCTCCAGAACATTTTGAGGGGAGGGCACGGGTCAAAGAGGTGAAGAGTTACCAGGATGGTACAAAAACTCCTGTGAAATTAGCAAAGATGAGTTTTGCACACCTGGCAGTAGCCACAATCTGTTAAAGTGCTGTCAGTACTTCTGTATGTCTCCAGACCTTTGGGAGGCCTGGGAGTGGGAGGCCTACACCCATGTCTGGGAAGATGCTACACTGTTTTGTACTTTCTGTAGTACTTAGATGTGGTTCCATATTCTTTACCATTAAAGAAATACTTATATCTGGTGACTGGTGTCATTGTTCATTTGTGTCATCATCCTTTAGTAATGTACGTGCAGCCAGCATTTCTAAAAAAAATACCTCAACTAAAAAGACTGAACAGAATAATTCTCATACATACATCCTACAGGCATACCTCATTTGATTGTGCTTCACTTTATTGTGCTTCACAGAAATTGGGGGTTTTTTTGTTTGTTTGTTTTGTTTTTGGTAAATTGAAGTCCAGACCTCCACAGGGGAAAAGATTACAACTTGTTTTATTGCATACTTGCTTTGTTGTGGTGGTCTGGAACTGAACTTACAGTGCCTCTGAGGTATGCCTGACTAACTTTAGAATACTGTTGCTATTAGAATTAGTAAAAATATACATTTAAAAAGGATCTCTATAGCAATTTTTGTTACTACAGGTGGTCTTGAAGATGGCAGAAGTACACTTGCTATCATTTGAGGGGAAATGAGGATAGAGGGATTTGCACAATTTTTTTTTAATGATAAAAGAAGTCCTTGTTTTTACATATCTTTGCGTCATAGAATTTATTCCATGTTTTCTTAATGTGCCTTCAAGGCACTTCCCAAAGTAGTCCTTTACTCCTTTGGCATGGCCTCCTGTTACTTCTCTCGTCCTTCATCGTACTGAAAACCCCTTCCTTTTTTCTTCTTCACATTTCTTTTTGCCCCATACCTCCTAACTCATCCTCAAGACTATTTTGAATCTCATCTGTGAAGTGAGCACTGTTCTCTTAGGTTTCTATTGTGTATGTGTGTGTGCTTGCACTAATAAAGTGATACTAGTGGCAGGTGTTTTACGATACAGAAATCTTACACCCACAAGTTTTATCAATACGTATACTAGGTTATCAATACTTATACTAGGTTATCAATAAACACCTGCTCAAGAAAGGGAGGAAAAGATGATGTGCACGTGAGAACTCATAAATTTGTATGGTAGCTTCTGGGTATTGTGATTATTTAGGATTTATATTGATATTTGAGGATTATTGTTATTAACATCACTGACTTTGTGGTTTCTATTATGGATGAAGGTGAATAATATTTGGTTAAATAACCTTTTATGTTAATTTTGTATTTAAACCGAAGATTTGGGTTTTAGCTCTATCACTAACTATACTTAAATTCACTAATGCTATTTCCTTACCCGTAAAATATGAAATTCTAACACATTTTCATTCATTCATATGTTTGTGCATTAAACAAACATTTATGTTCTAGGCATTATTTTTAAATTTTAATTTTTAGATGATTATATTGGTCTTCCTACTTGTTGCCTGAACCTTTAGAAAATTCACCAAAATGTTTATTTTCCTATTAGCAGCTTGATTGCCTACTTTTTTTTTTTTAAAGTTGTACAAAAATAAATTCTTTCAAATATATGGTCACTCAAGATTGTAGTCTCAACTCTTTATCTCTAAATAATTATATATGGACAGATAATTTAATCTTAGCCCAACACCTGAATGATATACAGAAATTGCTTTTTGTCATCCCTTTACCAGGGAAGCATTAGTTGCCAAATAGAATACTAAAGAGATTGATATGCAAGATTAGCTATTTTTTTTTCCCCAGAGAAAGTAAAAGGAGATAAATTCCATGTAAATGTATGCAGTGGATATGAGTTGGCTTTTCAGGTATTCATCTCCCTAAAATATGTTTCTGCTCTGTAAATAAAACATTTTCTTTGCTTTTATCTTGATGAGTGGAAAATTAATTATCTTAATTGTGCCTCTGCTCAAACCCAGTCATAAATGACTATATGGCACACTGGAAAGAGACAGTTTCAGCATTTGAAGGTTTTTACTGCGCAAGTGAATTTTATGACTCTAATGTGAACATTAAAATCATGAACTCATTCATTGATTTTGTGGTGAAAAAAGAAAGAAAAAGGAAAGCTTGTAAGTCAGAGCATGAGGATAATACACTTTGACTGCACGTGTCATGTTTTAGCAGAGGTGGTACTAGGCTGGTGCTGAGAAGTTTCCTAGATAGCAGGAAGAGTGAGAATTAGGAAACAGTAAGTGAACTTGAAATATCCTAGTTCATTCTTACTGTCTTTATTTAAGGTGAAGATGGTAAAATGTAGGAAATTTTTGGTAACTGAGATTTTTCATCCTTTCTATAATCAAATCCACTTAAGATGAAGATTCTTACTGAGAATTTTAGATGTATTTATACAATTTAAAATGATAGTGGTCAACCTTTTTTTCATGATAAAGCCATTGCATACTATGTGCTGCAGATCATGAGTTTTCTAATTTTAATTTGTAATTCAGTTTAACTAAACTTGAAAATAGAAGCCTGAAACAAATAATGCAGCACATTTAAGAAAATATTATCATAGCTCATCTTAAAGATGATTTATTAAATTTGGTAAATGAAAACTTAATTTTGTTGTCTGTGTCATGAGAGAAATAACAAAGTTAATAATTCAAAATCCACAACTTCTTAGGAAGGTATATACTCTCATTTGGGTATATACTCTGTTGTAAAAATACCTGGCCTTTAAAAATGTAAAACTTGCAATCAAGAACAACTTTGTGAATAATTTTTCAAGTAAATAATTATTGTGAAGTCTCAAGGGAACTCAGGGGCAATTTAGACTTTATTTTCATTTTGAAGAACGAAAGATCTTTATTTACTGCTGTAAAGACTATGAGTGATTGCTTTTGTCCTTCTCTTTACTTTTTTTTTTCAACCTATGTTGAAACTTTTTAGAATGTTCGATTTGTAGTTGGCATTTATGCCTTCGCCTATTTGAGATAATGACTGTTTGGGGCAATTTCAATTTCAAAATAAGAAAAAACATGGAATTTTAGGTAATTTGCAATTTCAGTTTAGTGAGGTTTGGAGTATCTACTCTGATTAATAGAAGCAAACTTTGACCTGGGTAATTAAAAAGAGTGCATACTGGGACCAATCTTAAAAATACTTGAGCAGTGAAATTAGTTCTGTTTGTAAGGGTTTAAAGAGTTTTTTGTAAGCCAATAGAGTACTCTTTAGAAAACTTTCCAGAATATTAAGCACCATCACTGAGTGAATGATTGATTTTTTGCTTTGTGTACAAGTTTCTATGAGTTGCTTTATTAGTCCAATTATATTATATTTAAATCTTGTATGTTCTCCTTGAAATGTAAATTTAGTACACATCATTATGGAACTGATCTACAGAACTTTTTCATTTTGTAAAACTGATACACTACACCCATTGAATAACTCTTTCCCTCTTCCTCCAGCCCCTTGGCAATTACTATTCTACTTTCTGTTTCTAAGAGGTTGACTGCTTTAGACACCTCATATGAGTGGAATCATATAGTATTTGTCTTTTTGTGGCTGGCTTATTATCGCTTGGCATAATGTTCTTAAGATTACTCCACGTTATAAGCATGTGTCTGAATTTCCTTCCTTTTAAAGGTTGAATAATATTCCTTTGTAGTATATACCACATTTTGTTCATGCATTCATCCCTTGTTGGACATTTAGATTTGTTCCACCTCTTGGCTATTGTGAATAATGCTACAATGAACATAAGTGTCCAAATGTCTCCTTGAACTCCTTTGCTAATTTTTAAAATAACTTGCAGTTTTGATCACAAGAAGCACGGTGGTTCTGAACTGTTTAGTTCTCATTGTAACCACTGCCTTACCTGTAATCACGTGTGATAGCAAAGAATTGGAGTGGATCAAAATAACGAAAAGTTCCAACACTATATTTAGGTTTTTGTGAGAGTTTTCTTTGGTATAACTCATATAGCAACAACATTACATTACAGTAAGCATACAGAATGCAAAATAGAGGTATTAAGGTTACTAACTGGTTGCTTAATAGCATATGAAATACCTCATAAGTGAAGAATATGAGCTGACACATGATTTGTATGTGATATAAACTTTTAAAAATGCTATGTCTTGATGGTAGATGGCAAGTTATTTTTAAAAGTGCAGATTTTTACACATGGAATATCACCAGTAGCATGACACTGTAGTATAAGAAGATTGAGAAAACCCCACGTATGTAATTTAGTGTAATTATTTAAAAAGTTATGTGCCTCAAATATGCAAACATGTCATTTCTGAATAATTAATGAACAAATTCAGTTGATAAGAAAACTAAAATAACCTAGTTTCATAATTGAAGAAAAATAATATTTGAAAATTATAGCCAGCATAAGACAAGAGGGCGTAACCAAAATGACCTTTAAATTTTGATTTCCTGATTTTAGTAATCCCTAATAATTTGGGTAATAGGTTCATAGTAAGTCACTTTTATTGCTATATTTAAAAAAAACTAAAGTCCAGGGAATCATTCATTATTCTTCTTAAATATTTACAAAAAATCTTGTATTTTTACGATGAGTTTGTGACCAATCTTGGCTCAGTAGCAGACTGTGAACCAAAAATGCTTTGAGAATTGTACCTCTAAGAGGAGTAGCCCTTTCTCTGTGTACATGAACCCTTTAGGGGTATGCTGCCCACTTATGATAGTTATACATAATTTGCCTTCCCTCTCCACTGTAATGTACACATTATCATAGCAGTGGTCGATAGAAAGTTGAACATATTAGTCCATGTGTTGTGGGTTAAAAAGGTTTTACTGGCTGCAAGTGAGAGTCACAGAATGAAGTCACCAGTGCCTAAGTGAATCACTTGTTAGTTGGAACAATCAAAAACTTCTAAGTAATATATAAGCCATTATATACTCATGGCAGTCATTCTAGCAAAACCTGACCCAGTGCCAAAGAGAGATGTGGTCAAGAGTGAAATAATTACAAATATTTTGTAGATGAACCACAATACCTCACATTTTTATAAATGAAGTGTGAGATGTGGCCCTGTAGGAGTAGTAGCATTGTGAACATTTTTTTTAAGTCATTAAAATATTCTTGGAGCCCTGGCCGTATAACT
Organism: Pteronotus mesoamericanus; assembly: GCF_021234165.1. Taxonomy (NCBI): domain Eukaryota; kingdom Metazoa; phylum Chordata; class Mammalia; order Chiroptera; family Mormoopidae; genus Pteronotus; species Pteronotus mesoamericanus. Next base: position 13,302,368 of record NW_026555313.1, read on the forward strand.
CAGTTGGTTGGAACATTGTACTGTGCACGAAAAGGGTATAGGTTTGATTCCCATTCAGAGCACATACTGAGATTACGGTTTTAATCCCCGGTCAGGGTGCTTACAAGAGGCAACTGATCAAAATTTCTCTCATCTCTCCCCCTGCCCCCCCTTTTCCGCTCTCCTCCCCTCTCCCCTCCCTGTCCCTCCCTCCATCTCTAAAATCAATAAACATATCCTTAGGTGAGGATTTAAAAAAAATTCTTGGAGGGGGTCCTTTATTTATTAACTTACATATGGTAAAATTCACTCTTTGTGTTATTCATTTCTGTCAATTTGACAAATACTTACAGTTTGTACCTACCACCATTAAAGGTTCCACTATCAAATATTTATATCTTTTTAAAAAATTAACCTTCATTATATTTTTTTCTCATTACCACTTAGTTCCCTTATACACCACTCTCCTCAGCAATTACCACACTGTTGTCCATATCCATGAGTCCTTTATCCTTTTTGCTCAATACCTCCACCCCCTAAGCTTCCCTCCCCACAACCCCCGCTAGCTGTCATCTGCTCTTTATATAAGAATCTTTCTCTGTTTCGCTTGCTACTGTATTTTTGCCATGTATAATGCACTACCATGTGTAATGTGCAGCCACGTTTTTGGCTGAAACGTTCAGTAAAACACTTTTTGTTTTCATTTTTTAATTCAATTTTTTGTTCATTTATATTTAGATACTTGTTTTTTGTATTATAAAAGAATTTTAGCATTTATTTTTGAACATATGGTACAAGAAATTTTATATAACAATTATAAAACACAAGAACAGATATAAGGTATTTCAGGTACTACCCATGTATAAATCTTTATTTTTCCCTCAGAAATTTGGGCAAAAACATTTGCATTACACACAGCACAATGTGGTAGTTCAGTTTGTTCATTAGAGTCCACATATGAGTGGAATTATATAGTATTTGTTTTTCTCTGACTGTCTTATTTCACTTAGCATGAGTTTCTCTAGATCCACCCATACTGTTGCAAATGGTAAAATTTTCTCGTTTTTATGGCCAAGTAGAATTCTACTGCGTAAATGTCCCATAGTTGTTTTATCCACTCATCTTCTGATGGACACTTGGGCTGCTTCCATATCTTGGTGATTGTAAATAATGCTGCAGTGACCATAGAGACTCACATGGTCTTTTAGTGTCTTAGGTTCCTTTGGATATATTCCCAGAAGTGGGATCACTGGGTCAAAAGGCAGATCCATTTTTAACTTTTTGAGGTAACTCCATACTGCCTTCCACAGTAGCTTCACCAGTCTGCATTCCCTCCAACAGTGCAAAAGGGTTCTTCTCCCTTTCTCCACATCCTTGCCAGCAGTTGTTGTTTGTTGATTTATTTATGATAGCCACTTTGACAGGTGTGAGGTGGCATCTCATTGTGGGTTGAATCTATTTCTCTGACGAGCAGAGGTGTTGAGCATCTTTTTAAATCTCTATTGGCCATCTGTATGTCCTCTTTGGAGAAGTGTCTATTCAGGTCCTTGGCCTGTTTTCTAATTGGGTTGTTTGGGGGGTTTTTTGGTGTTGTTTTTTAAGTACTTTATAAATTTTGGATATTAATGCCTCATCATATGTTTCGGCAAATATGCTCTCACATTCTGTGGGTTCTCTTTTTATTTTGTTGTTGCTTTCCTTTGCTACTCAAAAACTTTTTAGTTTGATGTAGTCTCATTTGTTTATTTTTTTCTTTTGTTTCCCTTGGCTGGGGAGATAAATCCAATGAAAAATTGCTACCAGCAATGCCCGAGATTTTGCTGCCTATGTTTTCTTCTAGGATTTTTATGGTTTCAGGTCTAACGTTTAAGTCTTTGATCCATTTTGAATTTATTCTTGTGTGTAGTGTAAGAAGGTGGTCTGGTTTTATTTTTCTGTATGTATCTGTCCAGTTATCCCAACAACATTTATTGAATAAACAGTCTTTAACCCCTTGTATGTGCTTGCTTCCTCTGTTGACTATTAATTGACTGTAAGGGTGTAGGTTTATTTCTAGGCTGTCTTGTTCCAGTGATCTATGTGTCTGTTTTTATGCCAGTATCAGGCTGTTCATGTATGTGTTCATAACATTTTCTTACAGTTCTTTGTATTTCTTTGGTGTCAGTTGTTATATCTCTTTCATTTCTGATTTTATTTCTTTGGGTCCTTTTTCTTTTTTTCTTGATGAGTCTAGTTATAAAGGCTTGTCAGTCTTGCTTATCTTTTCAAAGAGTTAGCTCTTGGATTCATCGATTTTTGTATCTTTTTTTTTTTAAGACTCATTTATTTCTGCTCTGATCTTTATTATTTCCTTTATTATTACTCACTTTGGGCTTTGTTGTTTTTTCCAAGTTCCTTTAAGTGTGAAGTTAGATTGTTTATTTGAGCTTTTTCTTATTTTTTGAGATACGCTTGTAATGCTGTGAATTTCCCTCTTAGGATTGCTTTCCCAGTGTCCCACGGATTGTGGATTGTTGTGTCCTCATTTTCATTTGTTTCAAACTAACTTTTGATTTCTTCTTGATCTCGTTGTTGACCCATTCATTGTTTACTAACATGTTTTTTAGCTTCCATGTCTTCGTATGTTTTTCAGTATTCTTGTTGTGAATGATTTCTAGTTTCATAGTCTTGTGGTCAGAAAAGATACTTGATGTGATTTCTGTTTTCTTAAGTTTATTGAGACTTATTTTGTGTCCCAACATGTGGTCTTTCCTATAAAGCATTCCATATGTGCTTGAAAAGCGTTTATATTCTGCTTTGTGGTGAAATTCTCCAAAGATAACAATTAAATCGATTTGAGACAGTGTGTCATTTAAGGCTGCTGTGTCCTCCTTAATTTTTTGCCTGGAAGATCTATCCATTGAAGTCAGTGGGGTGTTAAAATCCCCAACTATAACTCTATTTCTGTTGATTTCTCCCTTTATGTCCATCAAGGTTACTTTACATATTTAGATGCTCCAGTGTTGAGCGCACATATAGTTACTAGGGTTATTGGATTGTTCCCTTTATCATTATGTAGTATCCTTCTTTGGCTTTCACTCTAACCTTGGTTTTAAAGTCTCTTTTGTCAGATATAAGTACTGCTACCCCAGCTTTTATTTTTCTTTTCCTTTTGCATGAAATATCTTTTTACAACTCTTTACTTTTAGTGTGCGTGTATCTTTGATTTGAGATAAGTCTCTTGGAGGCAGCATATATATTGGTCTTCTTTTCTTATCCATTCAGCTACCCTGTGTCTTTTGGTCAGAGCATTTAAGACATTTACATTTAAGTTGATTATTGATAGATATATATTTAGTGCCATTTTATTGTTAGCCTGTTTCCCGCTGTGTTTTTCCTTTCTCTTTTTCTCCTCCTTCTCCCCAACCCCGCCGCTCCCTCCTTCCGTTTAGTATTTGTTGCAGTACAGTTTAATGTTAACAAACTTGTTCAGCTTTTTCTTTCTGGGAACCTCCTTAGTTCATCTTCAATTTTAAATGATAGTCTTTCTTGATAAAGTAGCCTTGGTTGCAGGTCCTTGCTTTTTTCATCACCTTGAATACTTCACACTACTCCCTTCTGGCCTGAAATGTTTCTGTTCAGTACTCAGATGCCAGTCTAATTGGTGCTTCCTTGTAGGTAATTACCTGCTTTTATCTTCCAGCTTTTAGATTTTTCTCCTTGTCTTTAAGCTTTGTCATTTTAATTATTATGTATCTTGGTGGAGACCTCTTTGGGTCCAACTAGTTTGGGATTCTGTGAGCATCCTGGATTTGTGTGACTTTTCTTTCACTAGATTAGGGAAGTTTTCAGTCATTATTTCTTTAAATAGGTTCTCGATCCCTTGCTCATTCTTTTCTCTTTCTGGTATTCCCATTATGCGGATGTTGTTATGTTTCATGTTGTCCAAAATGTTTCTTAAGCTCTCCTCATGGTTTTATTTTTTTATTTTTATCGCTCTGCCTGGGTGTTTTTTTCTACCTTGTCTTCCGAAACACCGATCCTGTCCTCTTCTTCACCTAGCCTACTGTTTATTCCATCCAGTGTAGTATTTATTTTAGATATTGCGTTCTTTATGTCTGACTGGTCCTTTTTAATGGTTTCTGTATCTTTTTTCATGCTACTGAGTATCCTTATAAATCAGTACTCTAAACTATCTGATAAATTGCTTGCCTCCATTTCTTCTAGTTCTGGAGAATTCTCTTCTTTCATTTGAGGTATGTTTTTCTGTCTTTCCATTTTGACTGCTTCTTTGTATTTTCTGCCTTAGTTGTTAAACTGATCAGGTTTTGAACTGATCAGGCTATAGTGAGCAGCCCAGCATAAGCTCCACAGGGTGGGGCAGAGTAATTCTTTCAGGCAGGGCTATTGCTTCCCCTCAGGCTGATGCCATTTGGAGAGGAGTGCTCTGCCTGAGAGAGATGGCTTCTGCAGTATGGGGAATGATTCAGCAAAGGGAACCTGGTGGCTGTTACTTCAATTTTCTTCCCAGAACCACCATCCCCAGACCGTCCTCAGGTACCTATAGTGCACTCTGCCCTCCCTCTGGTGGAGCCCAGGGTAAATGGCTGCAGACAAAATTTTGTGCGTTAGCCCATTAAGAGTCTTTCTGCACTTCTGGCTTTGTCTACCTGGCAGACAGAAACCTTGTGCTTTTCACAGCCTATTCCTTTCCAGCTCTGGTACTGTAGGCTGGGGAGCCCAGCTTAGTGTTTAAACCTTGTACTTCTCTGGGGGAACCCCCCCAAATATCCATCCGGAACTTCAGCTGCCACCTGTGGGAGCCCAGCCAGTCCTCTCATGTCTCCTCCACACTCCCTACCAGTCACATTGTGGTGAAGTGGTTTCTTCCATCTGTTCATGATTGAGAGGCTTCTTTCCAGCTAGTGTTCAGTTGGTTAGTCTGGATGCTTTCTCTACAATTTAGTTGTAAACCCACATTGGAACTGGAGGAGGTTAGTGTAGCTTCCACTTACTCTTCTGCCATCTTGGATCAGTTCAAATATTTATTTCTTTCTGTCTCCTCCCAGCCTTAGCTCATGGCAATCACTGATCTCTCTTCTGCCCGCGCCCCCCCCCCCCCCCCACAGGTTTCTTTATCCATTGTTTTGTATAAGTGGGACAATAGAATATGGAGCCTTTGGGGGATATGTTCTTTTTTAATTAGTAAGATACATTTGTGATTCATTCATCATGTTGCATGTATTACTCCTGTTATTGTTGAGTAATACTCAATTCATCAGGCTATTCAGTAGTAGTTAAAGTCACCATTAGGTTGAACATTACCATTATGGAATAAGTTACTAGAAGACAGAAATAAACTGAAAATAATCTAAGATATTTCAGTTAGTATTACAATATTATTAGCAGAAGCAGTGATTTCTCACTTATTTATGCTTGAGCCACCTTCCACAAGTACTCTGGTCTATTTTTACATTGATACTTTCACCTTTTTTAATGTTAAATAATTGCTGTAATTTCAATTATATTCTGTTTTGCATGTTATCTTTTATGTTCTCCTAATATGAATGCACTAAGGAGATTTAACTCAATTGCACATTTCTGCCCAAGTTAGAATTTGGTTTGGAGAAAGCAGCAACGTACTTAAGAAGGATGAGACCACCAAACTGTTGGAATGTCTTTTTCTAGTTTGCACATTTCTGTTAATGATGATAAACATTATAGACTTCCTCAAATGCTTTTCTCATTTACTGCTCACAACAACATTGGCTGGTAGATGACAACACTTAAATTATATACAGATGAGGAAACAGAGGCTCCCTGAGTTAGTAAATTGTCTAGTAAGTTCACACAGGTAGCCACTGGTGGAACAATCAAATCAGGAACTTGTGACTCCTTAAAATTTTCACTGTTGTGAGAAGAATGGCAAAGTGGGCTTGTAATTTGTATTTTATTTAATATTTATTTTAACTTTCCTCTGGAAAGATGAGAAAGACTATCAACAATGGAATGCAGTATTATTTAAAAGAGCGTTATGAAATTGTAGCATTCTCAGTATTCTTCTGGAATCTGTGAGCTATTCATATATCAAATAAGCAAATGAGTAATCAGGTTAGAAAGAATAATGAATTTTGTGCAAGGCAGTTTTAGAAGAAATTTTATTTTGCTAAAAATCTTATTGATGTTAAAATGCTGAATCATAGTCTCTGCCCTGCTGTTGCATATTACATTCTTTATAGCGATGATCAGCACCCAGTAAGTGTGCAGTCAACAGTCATTGTATAAATATTCCAGATTCTGAAGATCTTCCAAATTTGGGACTTGCTGTTTGAGTCTTTAAATATTCATGTGCCAGCCCTTTTGTGTATCATGCTTAACTGTGTTCACTTCATGTGTTATTTATATTGCTTCTCCATAGTCCTTCAACCAACTATTCCTATTGTTTTGGAATGCCTGGAAAATATAAAGACGACAGAGTGAAATTCGGTTAAACTCTGCTAGATTTAAGAGGGAAATTCTGTAAACAGATGTCCTTTACCTAAATTCTCCTACTTTTCCCCTAGATATTGCTTTTAGCATTCCCAACATCCCGCATTCCTACTATCTTCTCAGATTCCTTTATGGTTGGGTGGCCAGAGCTGAAATGTGTTGCCTTCTTCTCATTCACTGTTCCGATCTTTCTAAATTCTGGGTGTTAGGAAGGACACAGATATTTCTGAGTAGGATCCCCACAATTGAAGAGTCCTGTCCCCTTGATCAAAGTTAAGGTTTTCATCGACAATTCAGCCAGTACATATTAGAAGTACAGAAAATGCATTCTGTAGCCAGATACCAAAGAACCAAGTATATAAGTCACCATTAGGTCCAACATTACCATTATGGAATAAGTTTCTAGAAGACAGAAATAAACCGAAAATAATCTTAAGATATTTCTGTTAGTATTATAATATTATTAGCAGAAGCAGTGATTTCTCAGCACTGTCAGCTGCTGTCCTGTGTTTACTGTTCTGCACATTTGCCTTAGAAGATAGATGTTCACTTTCAACAGGCACATTTAATAATATCATTAACCTTTTTGTGCTTATAATCTAGAAAAAAAGTTTCAGTAATTTTTTCTCTATGTAATTTTGTACATGGGATTTATAGCTTAGGTAAATCTTAAAAGTCAGTCCAACTTAACTACCGAACATGGCTCCCTCTTAATAGCAATTAGAACTTTTATTTTAACTTTGAAAACTATGAAGTATTATCTTCTCAATGCTTTCTTCACAGTCTTTATTTACATTGTTTGTCACAATCAGAAGGAATTTATGCATTTCGAAGTTTTTCCTCCTTATGAAATTTTGAGGTGTCAAAGATGACATTCTGCTTTGTAATTCATACAGTATGGGAAGACTTCTGCTTTAAAATTCTAAATAGAATTAAATTACTAAAATCTAAATAAAATTCTTAAGCTTATTTATTTTTATGAATGCTGTGTAGTATACAGGAAGATAATGAAGATAATTCTGTATAATTAGACTTTGATTTCTTCATAATAATCACTGACTGACCAGCAAGAACAATCATTCACTCCTTCATCCATTGCATACAATATGCTTCCACCTCTGCTCTCTACTAAAGTGACTGAAATGGTCTTTTTCCCTTTTATTTTATCAACATTTAAGGTCTTTGGCCTAATAAAATATACTGTGGTATAAGAAATCATCTCTTACTTTCTGTATAGTACAAGGAAATATTTTCTTTCACCCCCCACATCAACCCTCCTCTCCATTTCTCAGAGATGTTCTGGAGTTATATAACTTTGCTTTACCTTTTAATAAAGCCTCAAGTGTGTTAATATTTTTTATTGAGACATCTTTTGCTGTCTTGATTTTAACAGTAGGATTTCAGTTTTGTTTTTGCTTTTGCAGTGGTTGTGAATGTCTCAGAAAGAAAAAGGAGTAGAGGAAATAAAGCATGTATTATATGAGACCTAGTGAATTGAAGTTGACTGGGTATGGCATAATAACAAACATATTTGCTCTTTGTCCATGGTTCCTGACACTCTACTCCTAAAGCCCTTGGAATTTCCTGAGTGATAGGAGTGTATTATTGTTAAGGAGCCTGTCCAGCACACTTGCGTTTATGCTAGAGAAGTGACTTACTCAGGCTGGGGTCTCTAGATCCCAGCTTCAGAATGGGAGCTGGTCACCAGAAAGACTCAACACATGATTAGAGGATGGGAGCTTTTAGGCCCACCCCCATACCTCTTGGGAGGAAGTCAGGGCTGGAAATTGAGTTACAAGAACTCTTGAACAATAAAATTCCAAGGACTTCTGTGTTGGTAGATGCCTTGATGTGCTGGGAAGGTGGCTCACCTGGAGAGGCCATGGAAGCTTTGCACCTATCCCCAACCCATACCTGGTCCTATGCATCTCCTGTGTTGGGTTGTTCTTGAGTTGTATCTTTTAATAATTAAACTGGTAATCATAACTGCAGCACTTTCATGAGTTCTGTGAGTCATTCTTGAGAATTATCAAATCTGAGAAGAGGGGGCGTGAGAATCTCTGAATTTGTAGTGAGCCAGACAGAAGTGCAGGTAGCTTGGAGACCCAATTTACAGGTGGCATCTGAAGTACGAGTGTGCTTGTGAGACTGAGCCATTTTACTCATGGCGTCTGTGGTAACTACATAATGTCAGAATTGATTTGAATTGTTAGAGACTCATTTGGTGCTGGAGAATTGAGGTTGAAAACACAGCACCTGCTTGGTGTCAAGAAAACACAGACCAGGCAAGAGGAAGTAGAGGAGGATTCCAGTAGAGAAACAGCAAGTGTGAAGACTCCGAGGTGACAAGGGACTTGACTTGTTCCAGCACCTGAAAGAGAGTGTGGCTTAAAAGGTTGGAAACAGGTGATAGACACAATTAGAACTGAAACTTACTTTAAAAGTAAAAATCAACATTGTAATCACAACAGAGAATTGGAGTGATCAGAAGGAAATGAAGAGTGGTTACACGGAGACTCGTGAGGAAGCTGGTGCAATATTCACAAGAGAGAGAATAGAGGCTTGGGAGACCCGGGGAGTGAAAATGTTTTATGGTCTTTATAAAATGTGGTTGATTCTGGTATAGGAGAAGACGTAGCATATGTCCAGGTTAAGTTATGACCTTAGTTATTTAGTCATCTAAATCACAGTTTCTCAGTTTTGAAAATGGGAACAATAATTATTTTTCTTCCTTCTTCATAGAGTTTGAAGATCAGGTAAGATAATGTATGTCAGAGCATTTTGCACATTTGTTATAGGAGAATGCTACTTCTCATCTGTTTTTTTCCCATCACCAAACTGAAAACAAAGTAAAGCTAGCTAGGTTACGTCTCTTTTTCAGATATTTATTTTCATTTGCCCTACTTATAATTGAATCCTTCAAATAATTGTTTTAGGAAAGTTCATTCCTATTTTAGGTGAAACATTTTCCTCAGAAGTTCTGAAACTGTATTTCAGGAACAGCCACTTCATAGAGATGACCCTGATCTCTCTCTCTCTCTCTCTCTCTCTCTCTCTCTCTCTCTCTCTCTCTGCTTTCTCTGTGTGTGTGTGTGGGGAGGGGTCTACTTTTTCTTTTACTTCTCAGGGCCTCCATAGAGGTGTGTGGGTATGAAAGTTGGGGTTCTTGGTTCTTGTTTTGAGTGGGGGGATGGAGAGAGATGGGAGAGTGACCAGTCAGAGAGAAGCTTCCAACCCAGAAATACCTGAAGAGAAAGAGCATACCGATAGGGAGGCTCCATAATCACCTACATGATAGTGGACCCACAAGATGAAGACTGTTCTATCAATGATAGACATTTAGCAAGGCCAGTGGAGTCAGTTCACTCTTATTTGGCTGTTCTCAGAAATAGCAAAATGTGGCTTTCATTTTGGTGCTTATGTGGCTAGCTGTCCCAGAATGGTTTATCATCAGGGCAGGGACTTTGTCTTGTTTACTGCTGCATCCCTAGAATCTGGTAGTGTGTCTGGCACATATAATAGCTCCTTGTTTAATAAAGGTATTGTTGTAAGGCATCGTCACAATATTTACTAAACTTCATTTTTAGACCATATTTAACATGCACGATTATGCTTCTGTCCATATTGATTCTCGAATATATTATGTTTACACGCACTGCACACAGCCTAGTTGGTTCCTCTTCCTTACCATCTCTTGTACCTACCCCTACCTCCATCTCCACCCCTACATTTTTCATTGAATCCCCTGTCTCACCTGAATTATTGTGTTTTTAAACTGTTGTCCTACCTTCAAATCATATTTCCTTTAACCAACCTTCCCATTGCTGCCAGGGTGCTAGCATCTCTAAGGCATAAATTTAATTACTCTCCTGCTAAAATACTTAAAGGATTTCCTTTTATATCAGTGAGTTTCCAGCGATGGTGTCCTGACACACTGAATTGTCAGAATCAGTTGGGAGGTGATAGGAATATCAGAATATTTGTGCTGTCTCTCATGAAAATGAGTCCAGAAGCTCTGTAGAGTCCTTTATACTTTTTAAGTGTAAAGGTTACCTGAAACCAAAAATCTTGAGAATTGTTTTTGAGTATACTCTGTCCTCACCTTCAGACAGTAAATTCCTTTGAGAGCATCTGGCTAGAAAATTGGAAATATCTTGTAGCCCAGGATACTAGTGTTTGTGAGTATATGATAACATTCAGGTTTTTTGTTGTTGAAATCCTTATTTTCAGGTATGCTGTCAAGTGTGCTGCTTACTGCTTCTGGTGGCAACCTTCCCCCCGCCCCCCCCCCACTCTGATATTTGTTTCCAGACTTTTTTATTTTTAGCAAGGAGCTTTACCAGAAAAGCAATACAGGATTTAAGCAGTAGTGACGAATCCTTATTTTCTTTGCATCATTTTTATTTTGTTACGTTTAGAGGTTATCAAGGGAGAGCTGTTCAGAAAGCGTCGAGAACTTCTATAGTGGCCTGCAGAGTCAATTGCTATGCTCTTTTGAGTTTTTAGTTTCTGGGAAACAGCATTTGAAAACAAAGAATCATTGAAGTTTGTCTCACATGGTGTGAAGAAAAAATTTTAAAGATGGCAGCTGAGAGAAACTCACCCAGGTTTTCTTTTTATCAGTCCTACTTATAATCTTTTAAATGTGCGTGGAAATGCTTATTTGTATTTCTTATCAATAGGTGACAAAAACCAGTGTACCAGAAATAGACTTGTTGTAAGGGGTGTTTATTCCATAAATGCATAGTAAGTTTATTTTAGTATTGTATTCCTTTGTTCTTTGACAGAAATAAATTACCATAAAACCAGAGCAAAAGAAGCCCACCTTCCTACCTACTTGTATGAAAGTGGATAGTTCCAAATTCTTCCATGTGGTAGTGCTTCTCTTCTCTTGCTGTTTCTTTCCTTTTCCCATTGTTCTTAGTGACTTAATTCTTACAGATGAATTTAGAAGACCCTGTACTGTTAATGAGTTTGTACATATCTGATTGTCATTTTAAAACTTAGATTATGGCTGTAAAGTGATCAGTCATCAGGCAAAAAAGATGTCAGTACTCTTTTTTTCTGGCCTTTTATATTTTCACCTAATATTTTGGGTAATTTTGAAATTTACATGTGTGGACACGAGCACTAAACCACTTTATTCTTTGATAGTTATATGGAAATAATAAAACTCACAATTTCCTCCCATAGCGCATTTGAGAGACAATAGTGATTTACCTTCAGGACCATATATTATTTCATTATATTTTTGAAATGACCAGTTTTCTTTCTCTTTGCAAATGATTATGGTTTTTAAAGTCATATAGAGTTGTTCACCAGTACAGAAGCCTTCTAATTTGAGGATCTTAATTAGAGGAACATTATTTGTGTCTAGAAATAAGATCTGATTGTTCATCATTTGTTTCTTAAACCACAATATCCCTTGTGTTTTTTTAGGCCAAAGATGAAGAAGAAGCCTTCCTGGATTGGAGTGATGATGATGATGATGGGTTTGATCCGAGCACACTTCCTGATCCAGATGAGTACAGAAGCTCTGAAGAATCTGATAGTGAAGATATGGAAAATAAAATCAGGTATGTTTTTATCATTGGTGGCATTAAGTGTGAGGGTCTCCTTTTAATTGTAAAGAGGTTGTAGAGGTAAATGTCGTATGCTCTTCTTATCATTTTAAGGGCCCTCTTATTGTTTCCATAATCCCTGTTAACAGATATGAGTATTACAAAAGTTGTATTTTCTTTTTCTTTCTTTATTTTTTCTCCTTATCTCTTTTTTTGTGAATCCTTTATGCTTAAGTATTTGATACACTAGGGTATATTTAATGCAAAAAGAAGCAGGATTTTATTTTCACTTGTCACAGGGCTGTACTTGAGAGTGTTGTTAAAAATTGTCTTCTGAATTTTAAAAAGGGGCCATTATACTTTCACATTTTGTGATACAAAATTAAGTAACAAATGCATAAAATATTGGAAAGCTTGTACATAAACAACCCTTGACAACTATTCTCAGTTTAAAATCTGTTCATTTGTAATGTGAACTTACTTGCTACCATGTCCAAAACTGATGAAATGTGATGAACGGAATAATAGCATGACTTGCTCAGCATTTGTTTTCAGAGTACTATGTGTTAGGTTACACTGAGAGTCTGTTGATTTAAAAGTTGAGGACATTGAACTTCATGGACATTCTAATGTGGCTATTTAGTCAGAAGATGGGTCCTAATGACAGGTGAAGTTAATATGATTGAAGGAAAGAGGGAGCTTGATGGAACCCATAAGTGCAAGCCCAGGGAGAGTTGCAGAAGTAGGCCACAGAGGGCTGTAAGATGGTTTTAAGTAAGAACATTATGAAAAAGACTTAAAAAGATTATCCCCTTAGCAGAAAAAGCTGAAGGCAGGTCATTTCAGAGTTACTCTTATTTTAATCTTGTGCTCATTTAAACATAGAATTATTTGTAATAGTGAAAATGATGTCCAAAATGTAGTCTTCCCACATGATGCCAGCATCTTGAGACATTTGCTATTAGACAGTTAGGTAGTGGATACAGTAACTTTCTAGTGTACTTGCCGACACGGTAGTGGGTATTAGCTTTATCTACCACCAGAGGCACCACAGGTAAAAATAATTTGATTAGGATTTAGAAAAATATACAAATGTATGCCATACAGGTTAAATAATTTAGATTCAGGACATATTCTTAATCTTTAGAAATTGACTTCTAAGAGTAAATATAAACACTTTTTAGAAAGTTCCTTAGTGTACATGTTGAAACCTGAACTATCACTATGGTTAAGTTTGCTCTTCCTTCTGTTCTTACATAAATGTTTCTTTCTGAGAGTAGCTTATGGCAGCTTATGGGATCTCTGTTTTGGTAGATGTGAGCTGACTTAACACATATGACTTTATATCATTAACTTCCAAATGTTTCTGTATAATTTTGCTTTCTGGAAGGAACATTAATCAGTTCTTAGGGTTGGCCATGCAGTTATATTTTGCGCATCTGTCAGATATACTTCTGTATCTGATTCATAAGGATTTCTTCCCTCACATTTTTTACTGATAGCTTCTAGGTCAACCTTAATCTGGGTGTAGCAGACATTTCATTTCATTCTTCTGGCATTTCTTACTCTCAGAGTGACATTTCCATGCTACTACCTAGTTTATGTGATTTGTTGCCTAATAGCTTCACGTGTGTTAGCCTCTTAATTAGCCTGTAAATGCTCTGTAGCTAGAAAGCCAGCCTTTTTGTACCAATACCTCTAGCCTCTACTCCTGTCCCCAACATTAGTGTCATAGGCACAAAGACGACCCTGAAATATTTGAACTGATTGATTAGTGACAGAGATTTATAGAGTAAAAAGAGAGAAATATAATATAAGCAGCTATGCAGTTGGTCCTAATAGTGTAAATGATACAAGAGATGACAAAATAGATGGCTGGAGAATTGGAAGGAGCCACGTTCAGAGAGTAGAATGATGATGGACATGACGGTAGAAGTAGCTTGAGGCGCCAGAACATTCTAATTTAAAAGGAAAATGTTTGTAATTCCAGGCATAGCTAGTAGTAACTCTGCATTAGTGGAAATTAAAAGGAATTGGTAAACTTATCTTAAGCTAAACAAAAATTCTTCTGTTGAAGATTATATCACCAAGGGCTTTATTCCTTTATCCATTGAAAGGGCTTCTTTAGCAATTTGTCTTTTGTCTATCAACAGTAATTATAATCAGACCGCTTCTTATAGATGAAGAAACCAAGGTGTCACAGGATAAAATAGTAATTTGTCTGTGATCACAGTACAAGTTACGGACAGTGTGAACTATCCAGATCAAATTGATTCCTTTGTTCTAATACTCCAATAAGGTCATACAGAATTAATCTAGCATTCAGAGAGGTAGCTCCATAAAACTTCCTGAAGACAAATTTGTTGTCATTTGGCTGAAGACCTGATCCATGGACTGTAGGATAGACTTGACTGGTCCATGAATTCCTAGCTTTGACATTCTGGCACAGATCATTCTGTGGGGGTTAGAGAGGCAGCACTTGGGAATGATTGTTGACTGCTAACAGTCAACTAAGGCCTCTACCACTGTCTCGCCTTCCCAGTAGTGACAACCAGAAATATCTTCAGACATTGACAGTTATCCCTTGGGGAGCAAAATTTCCCACAGTTAAGAACCACTGGATCAGATGCAGAATTGCACGTACATATTACTGGTGTTTGATTTCCCCACCCCTCATCCAGAATAGGCTTTGTATTTTCCTTTTCATGTAGTCAGAGCAATCTTTGTCGATATAGCATGTATTAATCAATTGGGGTTAGTACACAAGGCCATTTCTGGACTAGAAGGCAGAAATTAGGGTAAATTGCAAGTAGTAGTCTCTATGTGAAATTTCTGTTTATAACTCTTAATTTCCATTTTTCTTCTCTTTTCCCTTTTCTCTTAAAATCACCTCAGTGGCAATGAATAAAGATATATGTAAACTAAATCCAAACGTGTTTTGGATAAGAAAAAGGATTCACAAATAAATTCATATACACTAGAATTTTGACAGCAGTAATTGCTGCTGTTACTGCTAATTATAAAAATAGAACCAGTACAGTTTTTCTGTATTGTTTCAGTTTGGCAACTTTTTTTTTAATTTATTTTTTTGCCTCTCATAAATGACTAGATGTTAAGATTTTATCATGTTGCCTTTAGAGGGTCCTCCTAGTTTATTCACAGGTATTATTTGCTGCATTGTTTGTAGCCTTCACTCAATAATGATAGGAACAGCTAATGTTCCAGCCTCTTGGTTGTCCTCTCTCACCCAGTAGGTTATCATCTGGGTATTAACTTTGCATTTTCAGAAATGAATTTACTCTTAAGAGACTAGATACACCAATTAGAAAAAGGCTATTACCAAAGTAACAGCATGAGCTAGATTCTTTAGAAGTTTTCTCTGGATATTTCTTTTTCCTTCACATTGGTTCACATTTATAAATGTTCAATATGGGTAACACTTTTGTCTTTCTATATGGAAACACACTTAGTCAGTAGGAAATATACAAAAGAAAACCATACTTAATGGAGAATGACTGGATTCTTTTCTCAGGGAGGTCCGATAGGGTTTTAAAGAGTTTGTACCTCTGTCTTCAGCTCATTGCATGGCAGCAGTAGATTTAAACCATCCTCCTTACTCTGTAGAATTATCAGAATTGTCATCTCTAATACTGAGATCCAAAGGGGTTCTGGTGTGTAAGATTCAAGTTCTCTACAGTTAACATGACAAAAAGGGACCTCTTGTGTACAAAATGGTCCCAGGGACAATGAAAATAATGTGACCTTGAGTTCCTTTTAAGGAGTTTTAAGAATCTTGCCTTTAATAGCTCCATTTATTCTCATTTATAACACTGTGAAATATAGGGAACAAGTAATCTACCCATAGTACATAGTCAGCTGGTTAGTCAACTGCGGATTCTTGAGACTCAGTGAGAAGCTCTTAACTTTTGTGTGTGCCGTTTTGCAGAACAAGTGTTGAAGGTAAAGCTTGCGTTGATGCTCTCTTGTTTCTTTATCTTCATTCATGTTACAAATTGGTCCAGGACGTGTTTTACTCTGTGCCTTTCACTTCTAGTTCCTCCTTTGGAACTGTGGAATTAGCATAGGTAGAAGTAATACAAGATGATAGGATTTGTTGTAATTGTTATTAAAAGAAAAACAAAATAATTTGTTAGGAAACCTAGCTCTTTGTTGCAGTGGACTTTGTAACACCATAGAATTCACTGGTCTGCTAGGAACTGTATAGAATTATGTATTCTTGTCTCCAGTGAGTTTTCATAGAGATTTTACACCTTTTGAGGAAAAAAGACATCAAGTATTACAATGGTCTTTTTGCTCATAAATGACTTTTCTTGTCTTTATCTTTCAAATACTCCATATAATGTAGTTATACTGATTTCACAATAAAAACATGTAGACAAGTTTTTATATGTGGTGTCAAGAACTGTAGTAAGAATCTTCAATACTATTTAAATCACATTCTACTTAAGAGTTAAAAAGACCCACTTGACTGTTTGTCCTAGCTTGTTGTAATATTTCCTCCATCCATTCTTTCAACTAGGAATTTGTTTTTTAATAGCTGTCATGTGCCAGGCATAGTGAGTGCAAGTATGGAGGATAAAACATTAAGCAAGAAAAATACCTTTCCTGCGCTCACAGTTTTTAGTTCAGTGGTGGTCACAGATAGCTAAGCATGGAATTACAAAACAATGTGATGGGCAAGGGCTGTGATTTTTGCCATGTGGGAGGCGGTAGGGAGGGTGGGAAGTAGGGAATGGACATGGAGAGCACGTAAGTGGTGGATGTAGCCTGAGCTTGATCAATCAGGAAGAGCTTCCTAAAAGGAGGTGTCATCAAAGCTAAACCTGAAGTAAGTTTAAGCCTTACTGATCAGGGAGAAGGGTGTGAGTTTCCCTTCTAAAGAATGTGGCTTTTGAAGTGAGACAAGAGTGTCTTTAAACATATTCCAATTAAAGTCTTCTTTCAATAAAATTGTTCCTTTTAGCTGTGCCTCGCAAGCTGAGAGACTTGGTTCTGAACATGTAATAGAAGATTAATTTTTGTATATCTAGTAGCATTCATCATGTTTGGTTTATGGCTATCTTCATGTGAATTGCTAATGATGTGAAAATTTGCAAAGTATTGAATTTGATGAAAAAGAAGCAGCTGGCTGTTCCAGATATTCATTATCCAGTCAAATTTAGTGTTTAATATTTATAATCTTAACCTTTTTCTAACAAAAAAAAAAAGGAAAAAGAAAAAGGTTGTGGTTAGACGCTTAGTGACTTACATCAGTCTTTTCACAACAGTGATCTCTGGCTAAGGTTGCTTTATAAAGAATTTTTATATTGTAGGGTGTTGGTAGGTGGCATAAAAACAATTAATTATATCTTTACTTTGTATGAGACTATTGGCATAATTTAGCCATGATTAATTCTATATGGATCAATACCTTTTCCTGTTCAGAGTAAATGTTTTACATCTAATATATTTAGCTGTTCTTTTGGCCTAGTTTCTCTGACACAGCTCTGAATCAAAAGACTGATCAGGGATTTTTGTCTTTTTTCATTTGCCTGGGGTTTTTGTTTTTACAATCTGTTCCATATGAATTTTCTGTTTTTGGGTCTTTAAAAGGTACTACTGCATAAAGGAGATGGATGACTTTAATCTCTGTGGTTTCTCCTAATGTTAATGTAAATTTTTGCCCAGTAACTACTCTTCCAAGACGTTACAGTCAACGCTTTAATATATGGAAGGCTTTTCAACGGGAAAAGAAGTGTGTATGAGGGAAAGATGAATGAATTTCTGGGGAAGGAAATTCCCAGAAAGCATTTTCATTTCTTTCTTAACTATTTTTGGGGCTGGGTATGTGGCGTTATATATTTTATATAAATTTTAGGGAATTATTGGTGCCAAATATAGAGGATGACTTTTAAAGGGATTTTTCTTATTCAAAGTCTAGGTAATTGTTAAAAACAAAATACGTATTGACTATAGTTTCCATTTACTTGAATCCCTGTTCATTGGTGAAATCTAGTCGTGGGTGGCTCATGTTGAAAGAAGTTGGCTCAGCTTAATGGTATATTGACTTTATTGTGCACCTGCCATTCTTTCCTTTTACTCTTTTTAACTTCAGGAGATTTATCCCTGATTCTAAAATGCCCAGCAATTTTTAAGAGAAAAATCTGTATCACTCTTCTTCTTTGTGAACTACAAAGTTCCATGAACTATCAAATTTCATAGACCTTTTATCAGAATTTAACATGAATTGTGGGGCACAGGAGGAGTTAATTTACTTGACTTTCTTTAAATTGTGTTCCTTTTGTTTTTCTCCCTTTTACTGTTGCCCTAAAAATGAAACAAGCATTTGCTGTGTGATATATGTATATAGCATGAATGGAGAAACTTCCAAAGGCGATTGTTGAGGTGGGGGTAAGGAAAGACAATATTTTATGTCTTGGGATTTTTAAGAGAAAGGTTGCAACCCATCAAGGAAGGAAGGTGTTACTTCCTGGGGTGAGATTGGGAAGGGGAAGTTGTATTTTAAGAAATTGGGATTTTAGAAGCTCACAGCTTGACCTTACTTGGAATCTCAGTTTTTGCCCCTACTTTGTGTTCCTCTGTCATTAAGCGACCCATTGAATGACTGTCATTCAATGAGTTTGTTATGTTTCAGAAGTGCTAGGATCTCTAAAAAGGTGGATGAATGGCTCGGATGCCATGATGAGCCGTCTAGCCAAGGGTGATGGAACCACCTAGTAGGATTCTCTCAGCCGGGGCCCTGATTCTGGTGCATGGCTGCTTTGTTTTCACTGAACAGACCATTGAGGAAGACACCTTTTTTCATTTCAATGTCCTTTATGTAAAATGCATTCATATCAAATGACCATGTAACATTCCACCACTTAGTCACACGATAATTTCCTTATCCACTCCTCTTTTGGAGTTTTAGGTTATATCCAGGCTTATGTTTTTGGTACCGTTGTTTGATACTGTTTTGCCATTATAAGTAATTCTTTAATGGGCAACTTTGTTGAAGATTGGCTTATCTCTCTATTGAAATCATCCAAACGACTAATAAACAGTAAGACTAAAGTGTAAAACTTAGTTTTTCCAGAAAACTGCAACATTGAGGACATTCTTGGGTAGGTGATGATCTTAAATGTTGAAAATTAATCAGTGAAAGTGGTTGAGAAAAGCAGATGTGTTGCTGCGAGCACAAAACATTCTACATACAGATTAGTAATGAGAAAAATATGTAATCCATCCCAACTTGCATGGGTGTTCACATGTTTGTTTGTTTTTTAAATTTGGAAGAAGCGAAATAATTGTGTATGTCTTCCATATTGGTGCAAAGTAGGGATTCCTGACCTTGAATCTGGATGAGCTTTAGGAGGATCTCAAACATCTTGAAATTGTTCCCTAAAGGGCGGTGTGGGTGTGCCTGCAGCATAGACACTCCCGTGCACCTACAGGGCAAAGAGTCGTGCATTTTCATCTAATTCTCAGTTGTGTTTGTGAACTCCATCCAAAAAATAACCAGAATGATTGGGGACCAAAACTTTTTGCCAGTCTCAAATGACACATGAGCCTTTTTAAAAAGGGAAACATATACGTGCATCAGTAGTGTGATTGCAGTTCTCTGCCTTCTATTTCCTTCTCACCACCCCCAACACTCTCTGAGTATTAAAATTCTGATCTAATAGGACATCTTCTGCTCTTGCAGTTATGTTTGTAATGAACTCTGAGCCAATAAATCTTTTCTTTGACTAAATTGTTTTTAGTGCTGAGCTGCTAGGAAGGAGATGTTAAAGGACGCTGATACATTTTCAGTTCCGTTTCTGTATGCAGGAGCCTTCACCGTCAGAAGGAAGCTGGGCAGATTTTATGGAATGTGCTGCAGTAATCAGTCTTCATTAGGGCTGTTGCCATAGCCTTGTAAATTAAAATTTGGGATGGGGGGAAACGTCTTTGGCACAACACTGACTACCAGAGTACCAATACTCAAGGATAGGTATAAAGATTTCTGAGAATTTTTTAATGGTCTCAATTCACTTATTATTAGCTTAAAATTTAGGAAAAAATCTAAGCTACATTTATGTATGTGACTGCAAGACGGAGAATTTTATACAAATAGGGGCATAAACTGGACATTCAGATACTATGCTCTTGGTAGCCTTCACACACAATTTGGCAGCATGTTGTAACAGGACACCCAAGGGTTTCTGTGTAAGCGAACATTCACTGTTCTCCACCTCAGGCCACAACTAGATTGTTCTGCAGTTTTACCTGCTACCTTTTCTTTGCGTTTCCAAAAAAGAGAGAGAAAAAAGGGAAAGGTTGAAAAGCTGCACAGACAGACACTACAGTAAAGGGACTGTGCCCCCTTGTCCTGGCATTTGTTAGATTTCTGAACAGGTTTGTACAGGGATATTTCTCCTCCATTTGTGGTATAACACACAGACTCCCATACCCCTAATTGTACTTAAATAAATGCAGCTGCTGCAGAAGTTAAGCGCTTTGACAGAAGGCATCATGACACTTCCTAGCTGCACAGTCTCTTTTCCCGTGTCAGACTTACAGAATCTCCAGTGATTTCCATTGCCATTTTAGAAGTTAATTATTGGAACTGCTTGTCCAAGTGTCCTTGGAAGTTTAGTGGTCACTCTACTTCACTGTGTTTCTGTAAAGCTCTGCATACACCAGGGAAGAAGTTGATAGTTTTTCCCAGCAGATCTTTTTCTTCTGTGGTGCCTTGACCACAATCATTGGACAGTGCTTGGAACATTCTTGAGGCTTGAAGTGGTGGTTCTAAGTGCAGCTTTCTTGTAGCCCCGAGAATGGGATTACCAGGTTACAGAACTGTTCTGAT
The DNA here is from genome assembly GCF_021234165.1 of Pteronotus mesoamericanus. Lineage (NCBI taxonomy): Eukaryota > Metazoa > Chordata > Mammalia > Chiroptera > Mormoopidae > Pteronotus > Pteronotus mesoamericanus. The sequence continues at coordinate 13,323,227 of NW_026555313.1, forward strand.
CTCTTTATTGGACTTAACTCACATGCTATTTATTTAAAGTATGCTCTTTATCAATGAGCCATGTTCCTATTCACAGCAGGTACTAATGATTATGTTCTTTTTGGTGTAATGTATCATATGTCCCATCTCTTTTCATGTTTGTAAGTCGATTGGGTAAAGCTTCCTAAGGACCAGAGAGAAAATTTTAAAAATCAAGTGGAATTAGACCTAGTTGTTTTCTCTATAGGGAAAAATGTATCAGTGAATTAAGTGTCTCCTCTTTGCCTTTCTGTCTATAGATAGGAATTTAAACTACGTCTGCTCCTGGCAGAGTGACCTCAGGAACCATCCGTGTTACAAATATAGTTGCTAGAGCAGGTGTAAAACATGAGTTACGTGAGCTTCTATGAGCAACAGACTGAATGCCTTGCCCACATGCACCACTGCGTATAGTTTGGAAATACTGATATATATGACATGTTATCATAAACTTTGCAATATGGGGAGAAGTCAGAATTTTGGGAAATTAAGTCTGTGTTAGAACAAAGGCAGGCTACTTGGCCCTGTGGGAAAACTGTGGCTTTTGGGGTCAGATAAACAGACCAGAATCTTAACAACTGAATGTTTTCTAAGAATCTTTTCTTTTACAGTCGTGAACCTTGAACTAGTTACTTAATTTCTTGACTCTCAGTTTTAATCATCAGTCAAATGAAGATAATTCTTATGTTGCAAGGTTATCATAGAGATTTTAATGAGGGTAAAAATAAAGAAGAGTATGATACTAATAGGGTCACTAATCTATAGTAATCATTTTAATTACTAAAGTAAAGCAGTGTTAGGAGTTTTTAAATGAGTATATACATTTACAAGAATAGAATTTAATGTCCTCTAATAAATCTACTACCCATTTTCTTCTTCATCAAAACCATTCATTCAGTCCGAGGCATGCAATGTGGTCAGGCTTCTATTCCAAACAGGATGGATGAGACAATAAAAATAATGTCATATAAGGTATTCTGTTCAACATGTAGGTAGAGAGTCCACATCACCAAATTGGAATGAGGGAAATGCCTTTACTTGTCAGTCCTCTTTCAACAGTACAGTCCTCTTATTCAGGCATTCAGTAAACTGAAAAGTTTACCATGTGCCTGCCATAGATCAATAAAGAAGAGAGACTAGATCCCAGCCCTCTTAAAGTTTTCACTCTGGTGAGGGAGACCGCCAAACAAAAAATAGAAAAGAAATGGTGATAAGGGCCATGAAAATGTGATAATGGGAGGAACTGGGAAAGTTCACTTTATATGAGGCATTTAAGAAAAACCTCTCTGAGGTGAGACCTGAAGAATTATTGAAAGGCTTCTTTTTAAGTAAAAAAGGAATAGTTTATCCTAATGTTCTCACCATGAATCCCTTTGGCATTTATTAAAATTTAAATATTTACCCTAACAGTATAATCATGACTATACAGTTATGTACATTCTTGCCCAAGGTACTTTCTCAGCTTTTTCATCCCATCATTATTCAACCATGTGTCTATGCAATGGTGATGCTAGTTGGCTTCATGGACGGTGATCAGGGTAAGAAACAGCTGCTGTTCTAGTCCACAAGGGGCAACTCACTGGAAAGGTGTGCGCTATCATGAAGTTTATGAGGAGAGTGCAGTTGAGATGGCCTGAGTACTCTAACTGAAGGCTGAAACATGGTTTAGGTTATGAATTAAAGTAGTGTGGCATTCTTTGGGGATAAGAGGAAAAACCTCTAATGTATTTAATAATTTGTTATAATTTGTTCATGGAAAATCAGCTCTTTTTTAAGCTATGTAAATCTTTTGTTAATAGACTTTTATAGCAATTTTAGTTTTTACAGTAAAACTTGAATGAAAAATAGAGCTCACATATACCCTTTGGGGGGAAGGCCCAAATCTTTCCTATTGTCAACATTTTTCTGCCTACACTGACATATAGTTATCACTCAAAGTCCATAGTTTACATTAAGGTTCATTCTTTGTATAGTACATTTCATGAGTTTTGACACATGTATAGTATGTATCTGTGAATACAGTATTATACAGAATAGTTTCAGTGCCCTAAACAGATCTCCTGTGTCTACCTATTTATTCCTCCTTCCTCTTTTTCCCCATCCTTGCCATTCCCTCCCACCCAACCCCTGGCAACCACTGGTCTTCCTACTGTATTCATAGTTTTGCTCTTCTAGAATGTGATACAGTTGGATTTCATAATATGTAGCCTTTTCCGTTGGCTTCTTTCACTTTGCAATATGCTTTCAAAGTTCCTCATATCTTTTTATTACAGAACCCCTCCAATGCTGTTCTGGAATAGCTTTGGGGTTCAATTGCCTGCTGCCAAGAAGCATGACTCCCAATGCAAGAGTTTGGTGAAAAAGGAAAGAGGTTGTTTGTTTAAAGATTGTACAGATTTAGGATAATGGCGGATTTCTGCCCTTAAGTCTTGCTCCCTTTGGAACCACCCAAAAACACATAGTCCTGCCTCCCTTTGCCATACTAGGCCAGTTTCAGAATACGCCAGTCAGAGGTACCATCTTTCAGAAAAGCAGAAGTCTGAAGGTCAGCCTTCCCTATCGTTTTTCAGCCCCAGGCATCTCCCACAAATCCACATGGCTAGCAGGTCCCCACAGCCGCATCAGCTCTGCTCCCGTCTTCTCCAGGCAGGCTAGAATCTGGGAGGCTGGGCATGTCCCCTGTGCGCAGCCAGCTCAGGCAACTCTGAACCTCTTTCAGAGCTCCAAACTGTGTGACCCTCTTCTCGTGTGGCAGACTTCCTCTCTAACACTGCAGACCTCCTGGTGGACCTCCTCCTCTTTCAGCCCACCCTCATTAAAATGGTTGGCCCAGAACTTCCTGTGCGATCTCATATCCAGCACCCCCAGTGATGTGCCATTTTTGCCAGTTCCCCTGTGTCTTTTACCTGCTTTTGGCTGCCCTCCTCAGTCAGGGCGAGAGTTCCCAGCAACACATGGACATCCGGGGTGGGTATCCGCCCTTTGCCTCTGCGCAAGTGCTGTATCCCAGCTATGTCATGAGTTCTTGTGTGTTCTCACAGTCACTACACAATTCACCCTGGGCGTCAACTCTCTTCCCTTCAGGAAGGCACAGCTATTAACTTGCCATTGTTAAGCAATATATCTCAAATGCGTATCATCCACTCCCCACTTTCCCTATTCAAGGATCGAGGTGATTATACTCCCCTTTTTTCAGAGGACCTTCACTCTGTACCCCGTTAAACTTTCATGACTTGAAAACAGATTTCTTTTTATCACTGAATAATATTTCATTATAATAATATGCAGCAGTTTGTTTACCCATTTATCTGTTGAAAGATATCTTAGTTGATTCCAGGTTTTGGCAATTATGAATAAAGCTGCTATAAACATTCCACACGCAGGTGTTTGTGTGGACATAAGTTTTCAACTTACTTTGGTAAATACCAGGGAGTGTGATTGCTGGATTGTATGAAAGGAATATGTAAGAAATTTACAAACTATCTTCCAAAGTGGCTGTACCATTTTGCATTCCCACCAGCAGTGAATGAGAAGTCATATTGTTCCACATGCTCGCTAGTATTTGGTGGTATCAGTGTTTTAGATTTTAGCCTTTCTGTAAGAATTTTTTATAAAGAAAGCTGTTTGTAACTTTTAAAATACAACAACCCTGACCGTCAAATAGTTTGTTTTTAAATTTTTGGTTGTATATGGGGTGAAATCCTACTCCACCAAATGTGAAATTCCAGTTTTGTAGTCTTTCCTTATAAATGAGGCTGCTCTTTGAGGAACTTTATTTCCAACTTCCCAGAGCTAAGTTTTCTTGGCTGAGATAAGACTAGTAATAATAGACTTAATTTTAATAAAAGCACCAAAGACTATTGTTGCTGAGAATATTACACATACGAGAGATTTTGCAAATTACTAATCTAGGAGTTCGTTGAATGTGCTAATCTGGTGGTGAGGAAAGAACTCTAGGCTAAAGATGCCTGTTTTAAAAGTTGTTAGCATTATGGAAGATGCTTGAAATACTGAACTGCATGTGAATACTCAGAATGAATATGTAAAATGAGATTAGTAGAAAGCGAAGGATGCAGCCTAGAAACATGGATATTTAAGTAATGAACAAAAGAAGAGGAGACTTTAAGAAGATACAACCAAGGCGGCCATCATTTAGGTACTTAAAATTTAGATGACTTTTCATTATATCTCATAGAGAAGCTGTAGTAATGGTAAAATTTTAACTTTCCACTGGCTGAGTATTAACTCAGCAGAATTCATTTGTTTGGTAAAATTGAGTATTTAGCCATAATGTGGCTATTTATATAATTTTGAAAAACATGCAAACCAAAAGTTAGAACCAGGAACTTGTACTATTAAAAAACAGGATTGGTTAGCAGGCAGGAGTCTGCGTACTCACAGGCCAAACTGAGTGCTTAGGGTAATTTCTCTGTGACTGTGTTGGAAACTAAATTACAAGCAGAGTCTGTTGAAACATTGCCTTCTTCATTGCTGAGGCAGTAGTTCTTAGAACAAACCCAGCAAAAGTCGTGATTGCTACCATTCAGGTGAGCAGACATTTATTGAATGACTTTATTCCGGTTATCGTTATAGATGAAGATGACAAACAGCCCCAGACTTCAAAAAGCTAAGGATTTAGTAGGCACAAGAAAGAGATCTCTTCTAAAATATCATTCAGAATGAGCGTCATGGGAGGGTCACAAATAGTGCATAAAGTGGTAGAATTATGTAAGATGGAATCTTTGAGGATGAGGTGACATTTGAACTGGGTTTTGAAGGATAGGGAGGATTTAGATAGTTGTACAATAGAAAGAGAATTGCAAATGGAGACAAAAGAAGTTGAGAACCTTGTTTAGGCACTAACAAGTAGTCAAAAAGAACAGGAATTGTATAGTGCTAAATGGGTTAGAGAGACAGGACTATGCTGGATCATGAGAGTTCTTAAAAATTATAATAAATAATACTAGAGGTAGTCAGTGGAATGTTAATGAAGAATTACAAGAGCCAAGGTGATCTTTACAAAGAATCCTCCTTACAGCATTTGTAGGGTTGGGGGGAATGGGAGGAATGTTTCAACAAGAACCCTAATTTAAGAAGACTGGTTTTTAACCTTTTTTTTCTTGGTGGATAGAAGGCATGGAAACCAGTATTGAACAATTTCCTTAGAAGCCTATGTAAAACCGAAAAGTAAAACTATCCAAAACTCATACAAATTTCTCCATGTAGTCTGTGGAGGCAGTTTTCAAGCCTAGAAAAAGGACTTCATCATCACAGAGAGCTTTGGGTTTCAAACCCAATGAACCCTATGTTTTGATAGATTTTTGTCTTTCAAGACAATTTATACTTAATTTTTCACTTTTTTTTTTTAAAGATTTTATTTATTTACTTTTAGAGAAGGGGAAGGGAGTGAGAAAGAGGGGGAGAGAAACATCAGTGTGTGGTTGCCTCTCATGCACCGCCTTCTGGGGATCTGGCCCGCAACCCAGGCATGTGCCCTGACTGGGAATTGGACCAGCAACCTTTCATTTTGCAGGCCGGTGCTCAATCCACTGAGCCACACCAGCCAGGGCTCACAATTTGTTTTATTAACAAAGACATAATTTCCAATCCACTCAAGCATTTGAGGTGTCCCATATTAAAGCTCAGTTAACATAATTCTAGCCAAAACAAATACTAGAATTTGTCCTGTGGCACATAGTTGCAAGTGTTTTGAAATACTGAAATGCCCCATGACCCATCTGTCCTGACCTAAGAAGTATTACCTCTGTCCATACTTCTGTGGACCCAAGTTGACACATATATAGAACACCTACTGTCTATGCTTCTGAGGTTTGTGGAATTATGAAGAATGATTAACATATTCTGCCCAGAACTACCTTTTCCTTCAAATTTGAGTTCATTTCTTTTTTTATTGCAAAGAGCGGGACAAGCTTATTACAGAAAAACCAGGAGATACATATACCAGCAGAAAGAACATTTCAAAATAATCTTCCAAATCTTTTTCTATGCAAATATACATGCAGCCTTATTTAACCAAAGACTCTCATTCTATATTGGTCTCGTTACTGTTTTCAGTGTCAGTAGAGAAATTCCTGCAACATTGTTTTCAATAACTGCATCATATATCATTTGAAATTTTATAACTTACTCAACAAATTAATCCCCTATGATTGGATGTTTGGTTTCCACCTTTCTGAAATTACAAATAGCTTTGCCTTGAATATCGAGTATCTCAGTCTCTGCACATTCTTAATTATATCCTGGGGTTACATTCCTAGAAGAGAAATTGCTGGGCATGCATACTTGGATGACTTTTGAAGGATGGTTATAGTAATATACATTCTCACCCAGGAGTTTACATTCTAATTGGGAGTGAAGATGTATACAAGTGTGGAAAAAATCACTTTTGTATTAGGAAGTAGCAATGCTAGGTGCAAAATGACTAACAATTAGAGCTATAGGAATTGAGAGGAAAGAAATCACTTTAATAGGGAGCTTGAGTACTTTTCTCAATTAAAGATGTGTTTTGAAGCAGAGGAGAACCCAGAGGGAGGGAGGAAATTCCATCCTTACAGAGGGGCACAGTGGGAACACACAAGTGTCTCTGATCTCATGAGTAAGAGCCACCTGTGAGGAGTTAGTGCTTAGGAGGGGACCAGGAGGGAGGCAGAACCCTAGTGCCTTAACTCCAGGTGTTCCTCCTTTTCTTTGTTTCTCATTAATGTAACAGACTACATTCTTATTCTGGGTAACTAGGTAACTACAAATACCTGAAAAAATGTTGAAACCAAGAAATCAAACTTATTGAAAAGTCAGTTTAATTTCTGAGAGAATTTTGAGGTTTGGGTTCAGAGGTTTTAGAAAGAAAGAAAGTTACATGTATTTTATTTAAAACTCAATTATTACTATAGTAAGAGTTTAAAATTGAAATTACATTCAAATGTGTTATGTTCTTTTTTTCTTAATTACTGGAAATGAATAAATTGGCTCAAACATTTACTTTGGCAATGGTGGTGCTTTTATACACCCATTTTCACTAAAATTTAAGTCTTTGGGATAGAATTTTCCAGTTATTGTTGGTTTATATTACATATTACATTATGATATTTTGGGGGGTTTTATTACTTATAAAGATTAGGTCTTTAAATGACACAGGATGTCATTAATTAAATCTGTTATCTGGGTTATTGAAAGATTAGTAGCTCTGAATTATTTTGCTTTTGGTTGTTTTGTTTTTACAACAATAGTGGGGCTTTGGGTCTCTGACCCATGCTTTTGCTTTTTAAGGTGAGTTTTTTTTTTTTTTTAATTATATTTTATTGGTTACGCTGTTACAGTTGTCCCGAATTTTCCCCATTTGCTTCCCCTCTACCCAATACCTCCTACTCCCTCAGGCAGCCCCCCCGCCACCATTGTTCATGTCCATGGGTCATGCGTGTAAGTTCTTTGGCTACTCCATTTCCTATACTGTACTGTGCATCCCCATGGCTATTCTGTAACTACCTATTTGTACTTCTTAATCTCCTCACTTCTTCACCTTTTCCATCACACTCCATTCCCACCTGGCAACCGTCTGGAAACTACTTTTCTCTTGTTGCTTTTAAGATTCTTTTAGCCCAAGCTCAGTGGATTGAGTACTGGCCTGTGAATCAAAGGGTCATCGGTTCAATTCCCAGTCAGCATACATGTCTGGGTTGTAGGCCAGGTCCCCAGTTGGGGGTGTGAAAGAGGCGACCAATCGATGTATCTCTCAAACATTGATGTTTCTCTTCCTCTCTTCCTCCCTCCCTCCCTTCCACTCTCTCTAAAAATAAGTAAAATAATTTTTTAAAAGATTCTCTCTTTATCTTTAATGTTTGGCATTTTAATTATGATGTGTCTTGGAGTGGGCCTCCTTGCATCCATCATCTTTGGGACTCTCTGTGCTTGCCGGACTTACATGTCTATTTTCCTCACCAAATTAGGGAACTTGCCTTTCACTACTTTTTCAGATAGATTTCCAATTTCTTGCTCTTTCTCTTCTCCTTCTGGCACCCCTATAATGCAGATGTTGGAAGGCTTGAAGTTGTCCCAGAAGCTAGGTACACTATCCTCATTTTTTTTTAATTCTTTTTTCATCTTGTTTTGCGTGGTTGTATTTTTCTTCCTTATGTTCCAGTCGTTGATTTGATTCTCACCTTCATCCATTCTACTGTTGTTTCCCTATAAATTGTTCTTTATTTCAATTAGCGAATCCTTAGTTTCTGACTGGATCATTTTATGCTGTTGAGGTCCTTACTAAGTTCCTTGAGCATCCTTATATTCAGTGTTTTGAACTCTGCATCTGATAGATTGCTCATCTCCATTTTGTTTAGCTGTTTTTCTGTCGTTTTGATCTGTTCTTTCATTTGAGCCATGTTTGTCTCCTCATTTTGGCAGCCTCCCTGTGTTTGTTTCTATGCTTTGGTAGAGCTGCTTTTACTCTTTGTCTTGGTAGCGTGGCCTAATGTAGGTGTCCTGTAGGGTCAAGTGGAACAGCCTCGCCTGTCACCCAAGCTGGGTACTCCAGGTGCGCCCTTTGTGCGGACAGAGTACACCCTCCTATTGTAGTTGAACCTTGGTTGTTGTTGGCAGATCAATAGTAGGGGTTTACCCAGTGAGTTGCAAAGATTGGCTGTGACTGCTGACCACCAACCTCCACCCTCTGTGGAGAATCAGCTGTGCAGGGGCAGGGTGGTGGTGTTGCTAAGTGGTCTGTAGCTGTCCTGGGTGCACTGGTCCTGGGGTTTCCCAGGTGGTGCACATCAAGGCCAGCCCCTGTCTGTGTTTTTCCCAGGACATCCTGCCTGAGCTATAAAGCAATCTGAGATAGTTGCTACTTGTGCTGGGCTTGGAGATTTCCCAGGTGAAGCCAAGCTGTGGTTCTAACCTGGCTGCTGCTAGTGCTGAGCCTGGGGCTCACTGAAGCCAGCTGTTGCTTGTTTGAGAGGATTTAAAAAGTGTGAAGCATGAGCTAAGACCAGCCATTCATATGGAAAAGCAACTTGGGTGGGCCCATAAGTTGAGTGGGGCAGAGTCTCTGAGGATCTCCAAGGTAAATCAAACAGTGTTAGGCAAGTTGATGGAGTCTCAGATGTGGCACCAGCCCACCCCTCTGTGGGGGGGCAGTCTGGCAAAGGGACAATGGCCTCTTCTCACCCTGATGCCAGACACTTCAGTTTCTCCCTGTATACCACTGGTACCTTTCAAGCTGCTACCCCGGTGCTGACACTCAGAGGGAGTGAGTCCGAATAGGTGAGTCCATGTGCGGGTTCTTTAAGAGGAACTACTTGGGTCTCCAGAATTTTCTTCCACTGACACAATCCCCACTGTTTTTTGCAGACAGAAGTTGTAGGGACTTATTTTCCTGGCACAGCAATCCTGGGCTGCGGGGTTTGGTGTGAGTCTGGGACTCTTTGCTCCTGAGATATCTCTCCCAAAGTTTTATCTACCACATGTGGGTGTGGGACCAGCCCATTCTGCATCTGTGCCTCTCCTACCAGTCTGGATGGATGTAGTTTCTTTAATTCCACAGTTATCAGACTTGCATTCACCTCAATTTGGTAGTTGTCAGACTTCCATTCAACTTGATTTCTGATAGTTCTGAGTGATGTACTATATTTTAGTTGTAATTTTGATGTGGTTATGTGAAGAGGTGAGTTATGTCTGCCTATGCCTCCATCTTGACTGGAAGTCCCAAGCTGAGTTTTATCGACTATAATGTGTTTTGTTCTCTTAATGCTAAGCCAATTATTGAAAGACTGTCTTTTTCCCCATTGAATGTTTTTGGCTTTCTTGTCAAATATATCTTTGACTGTAAATGCCAGAGTTTATTTCTGTGCTCTCAGTTCTGTTCTGTTAGTCTATTTTTATACCAGCATCATATTGTTTTTATTGTAACTATAATGTAGTTTGAAATCCAGATGTATGATGCCTTCAGGTTTGTTTTTCTTTCTTGGGATCACTTTGGTTATTTGGGGTCTTTTGTGGCTCCATACACATTTTAGGATTTTAAAAAATATGTCTTTGAAAATGCCAGTGGAATCTATAGAGGGCTTTGGGTAGTATGACCATTTTAACAATATTAATTCTCCTGATTCATGAACTCAGGATATCTTCCTATTTATTTATGTCTTCTTCATTTTCTTTCATCAAAGCATCCTAGTTTTCAGACACAAATCTTTCATCTTCTTGGTTAAATTAATTTCTAAGGATTTTATTGTTTTTGATACTTTGTGAATGGGATACTTTATTTCTTTTTTAGATAATTCACTGTTAGTATATAGGAACACAACTAATTTATCTGTCTTGCAATTTTCTTGAACTTATGTATTCTAACAGATTTTGGTGGAGTCTTCAGAATGTACTGTATATAAGATCATATTATGAGCAAACAATGACAGTTTTACCTCTGTTGATATGAATGCCTTTTATTTCTTTTTTCTGTGTAATTCTCTTACTAGGACATCCACTACAGTGCTGAATGGGAGTATCTTGTCTTGCTTCTGATCAGCAGTGCTGCCTTCGGGGAGGGGTGGTGTGAGTAAAGTCATACTGCTCCTCTTACTCTCTCTTATGAATCCCAACTCATAGTTTTTGCTCCAACTGTGTACTAGAACTTCATCGGAAACCAGGACTTCCTCAAAGGCTTCCTTGTATACAGGTGATTGTCTAAGACAGTGTTTTCCCACAGCCAAGAGGGACCAGGCCAGTTCATGGGACATTGCAGGGCTCACAGACGGAACCAAGGATTGCATGTTTATTACCCAACACGCGGTTAGGTGAGACTCCTTCTGGGTCCCTGGGCATATAGTGCTGAAACCCACAACTACAAAGGCAAGTCTTTCATGGATGGATACCAGATTAGTGTTGAGAGGGGAGATGAACCAGGACTGTTATTCAGGTGTGGCGTTAGTGTAACTCTCTAGTGGCATCATTTAAAAGAGGTGTTTTCTAAGGAGACCAGATTGTGACCATTTTTTGCTCTCTGCTTACTAACTGTTCTCTAAATTCATTGTATTATCCCCCCTTTGGGTGAATTACCCATGGAATATCTATATTTTTGTTAATTAATTTTGTTATGGAAATTGCCACTAATTTGCTGTGGAAAGAAGTATAAAACACCTTTCTAGAATTTGAACTGGTCCACAAAACAGCAAAGCTGCTATCTGTGGAAATTTGGGCTACATAAATTTCACATCTTTCTTTCATTATCTGTACCAGCTATTTCCTGCAGGGAAATACAATGTGTAGGAGCACATTAATAAAGCACACTAATTAGGGTGCTTCTGATGAGCTGCTCTAAGATGCACTTGAAGTACAGGCAGGGCAAAAATAATTACTGTACAATATAAGTCATGGCACTCTAGTCCAGTGGAATTGGCACAGACCTGGCCATACTCAGGCAGATTAATACTCAATACTTTTGAGATTCAAGATGACTTCAGAGTAGCTGGAAGCTCCTTCCACTTGCTCCCAGCCCTGGACCAGTCTTGCAGCTAAACTGCAGAGCAATCAACTCAAAAACTCAGCTGAGCGTGAGTGAAAGTGAGTATGTGTGAGTGTGCATGAGTAGCAAGAGCTGCTGCCCTCCTATAGGACACTTGGGAGCAGGTGCCCAGGCTCTGCTGGCAGAGCTGCTCCTGCTGCCCAGCCCTGCACTTCTGGCTGTGCAGATTTGGGGCGGGAGCCATTTTAAGGAATTTAAAATACCCTCCTCAGGAAGAAGCCTCCAGAGTGCCCTTGTACCTTGGCACCCAGGCGTGTCTCTGTGTCCTCCACCCTGGGCAAGGCCAAGCCCAGGTGCCAGCATCTGGGGCCTGTGGTACTTAATGGGGAGGGGACTGTTGCTTCCCCAGCCCCAGGCACCATGGCAACCACAAGCAGGACAGAGTCTGACTGAGGAAACTGGATCGGCCCAGGAGCCAGAGCACTAGGGGCAGAGAGAGGGGGCTGGGGTAGTGCTGGCTGCAGAGACCGCACCAGGAACATGGGGGGAGTGCAGGAGCCTGAGGCTGAAACTCACAGAAGGGAGCAGTGCGGGCACCCTGACACTGCCCCGTGTTATATAGTATTACTGCTGGACTCTTCCCAGCGTCATTCAGGAGAGAGCCAGAGAGAAGCTATATAAAACCGTCGGAGGCATTGGCAGGCTTTTTGGGGAGGTGGAGCATGGAGAACAAGCCCCCCAGGGCTCGGTGCTGCAGTGTGGGGGCCACATCGAAACTCTTAGAAGAGAAGCTGAGGAGAGACTCAAGGTTCTGCAAGGACCCTGTGCATGCGTGCACAGTGGCTCTGCCAACAAAAACATCAGAGTGATAGCGTCACACTGAAGGGACTGTGGGACCTGACCCAGCACAGCGGGCGAGTGGGAGATTGTGCAGAGTGCAGAGTTTGAGTCTGAGTCTCCTATGAAAGTGGCTGGCCAGGCGCTGAACACCTGAGTTTCCTTGCAGCCAGGCAGGTCCTCTCATGGGCAGGTGTGCCCAACCCCCACCATGGGATTACAGGCTCTGCAAATCAGCGAGGTCAGGCTCAGGAGCCCACAGGTTACAGAATGAACAGCTCTGAAAGGGTCCTTTCGGGACGTCTACCAGACCCCACGATGTATACTGCTCCTTATGTCAGGACCCACTGAAACCAGCAGATCAGAGCAATTGGAGAGAGCTGCAACAAGGGGTTTTCAGGGTCCCACCCAGCGTCAGCTCTTAGAGCTACCATCTGTGCCAAGTAGGAAAGGGCTGCCCTTTTTATAGAGACTGGCCCTTCACAGGAAATGGACAGTTAATTCACCAGAAACCCTACATCCCTACATTGTTGGAAATAATCTAGGACTGGATCACTGGTCATCTCGAGCAGATTGAGTAGGGCCAGACTAGGACACCATCTGACATTACCAGGGGCAGATCCAGAAAGAAGAAGACAGTTCAAAACACTAGACTGCTGAAACAAACTCCACTGTGGTCATCGTCATTATCTGCATTATTTTATCACCTGCATAACTTTTTAACATTCGTTTGTTTTTTTTCAACTCTTTTCCTCTCAAAACTATTTGTCTTGTCATTAGTCATCTCACATTCTTTTTCCTGTTCTTAAAAATACCATTATTCTCTCTCCACCTTTATTAATCTTTGTGTGTTGCTGGTTGATATATGGTGGTTATTGTTGCAGTTCTTCAATTTTATTTCTAGATCTTCACTATTTTTGTATTTCAAATCTCAAATTTTACTGTCCCTCTCCCTGCTACTCTATTTTCTCTTCGTCCTGCTCTTTCTTTATTTCATTTTAAATTTCACTTTTTCCCACTCTTAGTCTGGTTTTCATTCCTCTTATTATTTCTTCTCCTTCTATCCTCTCAAAATCAATTTACTTTTACACATTTCATAAGCTTTTTTTTCTTTTTCTTTTTTTCCTGCTTATTCCCTTTCCACCTGTATTAGTCTTTGCTCATTTATTGTAGATATTGCTGTGGTGGCTGTTTTTCTTCAATTTGGTTCCATTTTTTTCACCATTTAAAAAGGTTTTTTTAAACCTCATACAATACTTTTCCCTTTTCTTACCCCATTTGCCTTCTTACCTCCCTTTTTTATTTATGACATAATATTATTTTCTTCCTTTGCCTTGTTTCTATTCTCTAGTCTTATTATTTCTCCTCCTGCTATCCTTTCATTCATTTTTCTTTCATTTTTATTTTTCCTTATAGTAGGCTCAGTCTTTTTACACCTTTATTAACATTTGCTCATTTTTTGTCGACACTGTGATTGTGGGTGGGGTTTATTTTTATGGGTATGGGTTTTGTTTCCTGGGTTGTTTTGCTCTACCAGCACTGCGCAACAGCATACAAGATGTGGTAGGCAGTGTTAACTGTCAGCCAGCCAGAGGGAAGATCCCACCAAAGATCAACCCAGCAACCACCAAAACTCAATTACAACAAGAGAGCCCACATAAACCGCATGAAGGACATCCCAAGAGCATCCAGCTCAGGAGGTCATCCAGCTCAGGAGGTCATCCAGCTCAGGAGATCAAGGAGACTACACGACAGAATCCCACAGGTATCCTACCACAAAAGGCCACATGATGCAAAAAGGAAAGTCAAAACAGATCACCCTAATACGCAGAAACATACAAGTCACCTAAAATGGGGAAACAAAGAAACAACCACAATTGAAAGGAAACAGGGAATCCCCAAAATGAGTGCTAAATGAAACTGAGGCAAAAAATCTGTCATACAAAGAATTCAGAATAATGGTTATAAGGATGCTCAAGGAGCTCAGTGAAAACTACAAGGAACTCTGTGGAAGCTAGAAGGAACTATGGGAACTACATCAGCATAAAAAAGGACATAGTAAATATGAATAGGAACCAGGAGGAAATGAAGAATACAATATATGAAATGAAGAAATCACTGGAAGGAATTAAAAGCTGACTAGATGAAGCAGAGGATTGACTCAGCAAGTTGGAGGATACGGTAGGAAAAAACACCCAGAGAATGCAACAAACAAAAAAGATTAAAAAAGAATGAAGATAGTTTAAGTGAGCTACTAGACAACATGAAAGGTAATAATATTAGTATTGTAGGGATACCAAAAAGAGAAGAGATACAAGGGATAGAAAATGTGTTTTAAGAAGTAATTGCAGAAGACTTCCCTTCTTGGTGAGAGAAAAAGTCATGCCAAGTCCAGGAAGCATGGAGGGTCCCATTCAAGAGGAACCCAATGAGGTCCACTCCAAGACACATCATAATTAAAATGGCAAAATTCAAAGACAGAGAATCTTAAATGCAGCAAGGGAGAAACAGCTAGTAACATAATAGGGAGCTCCCATAAAGCTATCAGCTGATTTTTCAAAGAAACATTATGAGCCAGAAGGGAATGGTATAAAATATTCCAAGGAATGGAAAGCAAAGGCCTGCAACCAAGACGACTCTACCCAGCATGGCTGTCAATTAAAATGGAAGGCGAAATGAGTAGCTTCCCAGATATTCATATTCTCTCTCTCTCTCTCTCTCTCTCTCTCTCTCTCTCACACACACACACACACACACACAGGCTTTTAAAAGACTACATCTCCACCAAACCATCATTGCAAGCAATGCTAAAAAGACTGCTTTAAGAAGATGAAGAAAGTGAGAGAAACACGGGTAAAAGGAAAGGAATGGCAATGAATAAGTATCTATCAATAATGACCTTAAATATAAATGGATTAAGTTCTACAATCAAGACACAGGGTAGTGAATGGATAAGAAAACATAACCTACATATATGCTGTCTACAAGAGACCCACCCCACAACAAAAGATCTACAGAGGCTGAAAGTAAAGGGATAGAAACAACTATTCCAAGCAAACAGACATGAAAAAAAGCTGCAGTAGCAATAATTATATCATACGATAAAGACTTCAAAACAAAGGTGATATTAAGAGACAATAAAGTCACTACATAATAGTTAAGGTCTATATAGCAAGGACTCATGGACAAAGCCAAAGTGGGGAGGGATAGAGGGAGGGGGGCAGGGGAAAGTGGTGGGGGGAAGGCGGAGACACTAGAATAATACAAATGTATTTGAAAAATAAATAAATTTTTTAAAAAAAGAAGATATAACCCTTGTAAACATAAATGCACCCAACATAGTAGCACCTACATATATAAAGAAAATATTGTAGTAGTTTAAGAAAGATATTGACAACACACTCATTATAGGGGATTTCAGCACCCCATTGTCAACAGTGGATATGTCTTCCAAGCAAAGACTCAACAAAGATATTGTGATATTGAACAACATTCTAGATCAAAGGAACTTAATTGATATATACAGAACCTTTCATCACGAAGCAGCAAAATATACATTCTTTTCAAATGCACATGGAATATTTTCAAGGATAAGCCACATGGTAGGACACAAAACGAGCCTCAACAAATTCAAGAAAATTGAAATCATATGAAGCATCTTCTTGGAGCACAATGGCTTGAAACTAGAAACCACCCTCAAGGAAAAATCTCAAAAACATTCAAATACATGGAGACTGAATAATATGCTATGAAATAGTGAATGGGTTAACCATAAAATCAAGGAAGAAATCAAAAAGTTTCTAGAAGCAAATGAAAATGAACACAAAACAACCCAAAACCTGTGGGACACAGTGAAGGCAATCCTGAAATGGAAGTTCATAGCAATACAGACCTACCTAAAAAAGTCAGAAGAATCTCAAATAAATAACCTAACTTTTTATCTGCAAGAACTGGAGGAACAACAACAAACAAAGCCCAGAGCAAGTAGATGGAAGGAAATAATCAAGATCAGAGCAGAATTAAATGACAGAGAGACTAAAAATACAATTAAAAAAAATCAGTAAATCCAGGGACTGGCTCTTTGAAAAGGTAAACAAAATTGACAAGCCTTTAACCAGGAAGAAAAGAGGGAGGACCTAAATAAATAAAATCAGAAACAGAAGAGAAGTAACAACCGATACTACAGAAGTACAAAGGATTGTAAGAAATTAATACGAACAACTCTATGCAAGGAAATTGGACAAACTGGGCCAAATGGACAAGTTTCTAGAATAATACAATCTTCCAAAACCAAAACAAGAAGAAACAGAAAACCTGAATAGACTGGTAACTACTAGTAAAATTGAAGCAGTAATCAAAAAAACTCCTGGCACACAAAATCCCTGGTCCAGATGGCTTCACAGAAGAATTTTACCAAGCATTTACCAAACTCCTGTCCTTCTCAAAGTATTCCAAAAAATTCAAGAAGAGGGAACACCCCTGAATTCTTTTTATGAGGCTAGTATTGTCTTCATTTCTAAACCAGGTAAAGACACAACAAAGAAAGAAAACTACAGGCCAGTATCTCTAATGAACATAGATGCTTTCACCACCTTTATTTAGCATGGAACTGGAAATTCTGACTACAGCGATCACATGAGAAAAAGAGATAAAAGGCATCCAAATTGGAAAGGAGGAAGTAAAACTGTCATTATTTGCGGATGACACGATAGTGTACATAGAAAACTCTATAGTCTCCACCAAAAAACTAATCGACCTAATAAGTGAATTTGGTAAAATAGAGGCATACAAAATCAATATTCAGAAATCAAGGGTATTTTTGTACACCAACAATGAACTATCAGAAAGAGAAACTAGGGGGAAAATCCCATTTATTGTAGCAAAAAGAAAAATAAACTACCTATGAATAAACTTAATCCAGGAGGTAAAAGACCTGTACTTGGAAAACAACAGAACACTGAAGAATTTAAGGAAGATACAAATAAATGGAAGCATATACTGTATTCATGGATTAAAAGAGTTAACATCATTTAAATGTCCACACTACCCAAAAGCAATGTATAAATTCAATACAATCTCTATTAAAATACCAATGGCATATTCCACAGATCTACAACAAATATTTCAAACATTTATATGGAACCAAAAACCACCCTGAATAGCTTCAGAAATCTTGAGAAAGAAGAACAAAGGAGGAGGTATCACAATACCTGACATCAAAGTATACTACAAGGCCACTGTAATCAAAACAGTCTGGTACTGGCCTAAGAACAGACACATAGATCAGTGGAACAGAATAGAGAGACCAGATATAAACTCAGGTCTCCATGGTTGATTAATATGTGACAAAGGGGGCACAAGCATAAAATGGAGTAAAAATAGCCTTGTCAATAAATGGTGTTGGGAGAACTGGACATGCAAAAAAATAAACTAGACCACCAACTTACACTGTACACCTGAATAAACTCAAGATGAATAAAAGACTTTAAGTAAGTCGTGGTGCCATAAAAGTCCTAGAGGAAAACAGGCAGTAAACGTTCAGATATCCCATGTGGAAATGCTTTTGCCTATATATCTCCTAGGGCAAGGGAAATAAAGGAAAAAATGAACAAATGGGATTATATCAAATTAAAAAGCTTCTGGACAGCTAAAGAAACCTTCATCAAAATGAAAAGTGAACAGATTGTATGGGAAGACATATTTGCCAGTGAAACCTTGGACAAGGATTTGATGTCCAATATATATTAAAAAGAAGTCATGTGACTCAGCACCAGGAAAACAAACAGTCAAGCTGAAAAATGGGCAAGAGATCTGAATTGACACTTCTCTTAGGAGGACATACACAGGGCCAATAGGCATATGAAAAAATATTCAACATCACTAGCCATCAGAGAGATGTGAATTAAAATCACAGTGAGACATCACCTCACACCAGTCAGAATGGCCATCATTAATAAATCACCACAACAAGTGCTGGAGAGGATGTGGAAAAAGGGGAACCCTAGTTCACTGTTGGTGGGAATGCAGATTGGTGCAGCCACTGTGGAAAACAGTATTTCCTAAAAAAACTAAAAATGGTAACTGCCTTTTGACCCAGTGATTCCACTGCTTGGATTATGCCCTAAGAATCTTGAAACATCAATTCAAAAGAACTTATGCACTCCTATGTTATGGGCAGTGTTATTTACAATAGGCAAGTGCTGGAAACAGCCTAAGTGCCCATCAGTAAATAAGTGTGTTAAAAAACTATTGTACATTTACACAATGGAATACTATTCAGCAAAAAGAAAGAAGGAACTCTTGCCTTTTACGACAGCATGGATGGAACTGGAGAATATTATGCTAAGTGAAATAAGCCATGTGGTGAAAGACAAGTACAGGTATCATCTCACCTATAAGAGGAGCCTAATGAACAAAACAAACAAGTGAGCAAAATGAACCAGAGTCATCTAAACAAGGAACAGACTAACAGTGACCCGACGGGATGGGAAGGGTGGAAAGAAGGAAAAGGGACTAGTCAAGGGACATGTATGAATGACCCATGGATGTGGGCAAGAGGGCGGGTACTGTCTTTGGGAGTGCAGGTTATGTTGGGCAGAGGAGGGCAAAGGGGAAAAAATGGGGACAACTGTAATAGAATAACAAAATAATATTTTTTAAAAAGAGTCAAAACTTTTTTTTTATTTAGGCCCCCTTCCTTTCCTTGCTGACTGAATTCCTTTCATATGGAACTCTTCATATTCATCTTTCCAGGCACTACTTAAAAATGTAGTTATTTGCAGATAACCTCATAGTGTTCTGTAGTTTGTTCTTTCTCCCAGTGGTGAAGAGAATGGCTGCTGAGTCAGAGCATTGGGCATTTCTGAGAGGTAAATAGGGAAATTACTAAGTTTTGCTTCATATGCTTATTAGGCTCCTTCACTTTCATATCCACGCTACCTTCTAAGGAGTAATGGAGTCCATTGAAACTTAAGCACTTTGTTCTCTTTCTGAATACATCATATGCTTGGGCTATAATATAATTTCTGTGATGATATTTTTGTTACTGTTTATTATATAACATAAATGCAAGCATATATTTGAAAGGCAGTAGTTTGTAGGCAGCTAACATGTATTGAGCACTACCATGTTCTTGCAGTTACATAATTTTATTTAAATCTTAACAGCAGTTCTACTAAGTAAAATGGTATAATCCCCATCTTTCAGATAAGGAAACTGAGGCTTAGAAATGTTATTTGGGCATGGACTGTGTCGATGTCAAACCAATGCGCTTTCCACAGCTAATTCTTTCCATTTCTGTTCTCCAAATGCAAGCAAGTCAACTCAAATTGCTTTCAGCTGTCTGGCTTTGGGCTGAGTTTAGAGTCACTCAGACGTGGGTGTAAATCCTATGTGTATAATATGGGTCCAGTCATTTAACCTCTCTAGCCTCATTTTAGAATGAGGCTAATGCTTCCCACATCAAGCATTTTCAAGAAGATAAATGTAATCTGTGTAAAAAATGTAGCATAGTGCCAAATCCTTAGTAAGCTTTTAATAAACATTGCTACCTCGTTGCTAATAGATGGGGGTTTTATTTTTGTTTTAATATTATATCCAGTAATTGGGTCATCTTTGAATATGTGGATGGTATTTTAAAATGTTTTGAGATGTTTTGCTTTTTAAATGTTTATTGTATCAAGCGATTGCTTCTGTCTTCAGAAATTAGCATTATTTTTATGCTGTATGCCGCAGGTGTGTGCAGAATATGACAGTGTGTATGCTTTCTTCGGACTATGTGGCGGCTTAGATACAGATTTTAAATGGGAAAATTTATTTGATGTCTTTCTTAATTTGTATCTTAACATTTCAGTTTCTGTTATACTCATGATCCACATATCATAACTTAATGCAGAAGATAATAGAATTCATACCTGATATCTGTTAGCCCACAGACTGCTAACTAAAGGATATCCTAACTTTAAATAGAGATAATTTGATGAAGCAGCAAAGCACAGATCGGAGCCTTTTTAGAGCCAGACTGTGGACCTCTCAGTGTCCTCAAATTGTGAATAATTTATCTGTGGTTTTCTAAAATTATTGTGAGGATCGAATGAGACAGTGTGTACAGACTCCCCAGCACAGTGCCCAGTGCATGATGGGCCCTCTCTTCTCATCCATTAATGGGAAGGTACTTACTTATGACACAGATATCCTGAAGTTGTTATAGTTTCTTTCTCTTTTGAATAATATCACTTTACCAACTATTGGTTATTGGCATTTTTGTCCTATTTTAAGTGTTTGATTTCAGAATAATGAACTTCATTATTTATTTATAAGTAAATCATTGGATTTGTTCTCACCAGTGATACCAAGAAGAAGCAGGGAACGAGGAAAAGGAACAACAGTGAAGCGGAAGACACAGGACTCACAAGTGGTAACAAAAAGAAGGCCAAGTGGGAAATCATAGAGCCGTTGGATACGGGCCTGTCTTTAGCAGAGGATGAAGAGCTGGTGTTACATCTGCTCAAAAGTCAAAGCTAAGTGCTTCCTGCTCTTGTCTTCTCCTTGAAACCTCTGGTCATAATTATGTGGACAAGAAGCTGAAAACGCAGTAGGCTTGGAGAACTTAGATAACATGAGTCCCAAGCCCAGAGGACCCATTCTTCAGGGAGATGTGAAAATATCTCTCAGCTTCTTTCACAGGACGTGCTTGTGCCATCCCAGTGCGAACTCAGAGTAAGGGTGGGTTATAGAACTTCTTGCTCACATTTTTCAGCTTGTGCTGACTTAGATTTTTATCCATTTGTTCCTACATCTTGTCATTGGAAATGCTTTCTTTGTTTTAATAGTAAGTTCTAGAGACCTTGTTTCATTGCTAGGAATTTCTTTCTTACGTTACTGAAGTGTCTATGTGCTATTAAGTAAAATTGCTCACAGTTTTGTTTATTTAATGTCTTTAAAGAGACAGAATATGATGGACCAGTCCTAAGAAAGAATGAGTATTTTCAAATTAAGATGATTAATAATAAACATATTTCCTATAAAAGTATTGTTTTCATTGTGTCCATTAATAAAAGCACTCTCAACGGTGGGTTCTTAAGATTAAAATGCTCAGCCAACTCCTGAAACAATTTTCCATATTCTTAAATTAGCCTTCTCAAAGATAGCATTTAACTTAACACTTGGCAGATTTGCTCACTGTCATTTATAAAATCTGTAGAAGTTCTGAATCTAAAACTTGTGATCTAAAACCTGATGTCTTAGCATGAGGTAGCCTGTAGGCCTCCTGCAAGTGCTTTCACAGCCATTTTCTCCAGCAAATGCAGGCCCCACTGCGCGGCTGGGGAGAGGGAGAGTAAGACCACGCGTGGAGATGAGTAGGGTGAAGAGCGAGAGACCCTGATGGCATCGTACTTCCTAGTTAGGTCATGGGTCAGAACCTTTTTTTTCAATTTAAAGTTTTTAATTTTTGTTTTCACATTTTTCCTTTGTTTTACTTCCAGAAGGAAGTTTTACATCATCCATAGCCCTTGGGCCTGGGCAGTTCTGGCAAGACTGCCAGCCTGCAGCCCCCAGGGCTGGGGGGTAAATTTCCTTTTTGCATAAACTACTTTGAGTTGTATTCTTTCTGAAACTGAATGGATCTGGACCTTATTGTATACATTGTAGGGGATTTTGGCTTGCTGACTTTGAAAACATCAGAATCATGTTGCGAGAAAGCTGGGCTAACAATACATGGGTTAAATATTGCTGCTTACCAAATATTCACTCCAGCCTCTTCCCTCCCTTTGGAAACCATTTTTTTTTTATTTTTTATTTTTTTACATGTGGCTAATATTGCTTTGGCTGTGTAACTTACTTTTTAGCCCTTGGAATGTGCCCTTGTATAATAAGAAGAGGATTTAAGATGCATTGATATTTCCATCAGCTCTCTTGCAATTTTACCTTCCATCAGGAGACCAGCATGGGCCAAAGGGAGGTCACTGCTGTTATTGGGGGATCTGATGAGATTGCTGGGGAGCAGAGAGGGACCCCTGCAGCTTGCCCAGTCCTCAGAGGAAGGAGGGGTCAGGAAGTGCTGGAGGTGGCGGGACTGAAACCGTAGCCTGCGCCAGGGAGATTTCCATAGGCCCAGGTACAGGGTAAACAAATGGTCGACAACCAGTGCAAGAATGCCCCACCCCAGCAGAGACACTGCGCAGAGCTAGAAACCCTCCTATGCCCTCCCCATCAGGGTGGCAGGGAAGGGGCAGAGACACTGCACAGGCTGATGATCACAATGGACACTAGCCTGGACTGGCTGGGAAGTTGGATGCTTCGGTGGCACATGGAATTTTGGGGTGGAAGATCTAAACGGAAAGCAGGCAAAGTCTCGCCCATCTCTGCCCCCTCATCTGTCTGGTCCGGAAGCTGTCTTGCAGGAGCCAAGTCCTGTGCCCCCCCGCATGTCTAGTGGTGGCCTGCAGGGCACTGTGACTCCTCGCCACACGACTGTGCCCCTTCTCCCACCCTGAGACTGGCACACAGGTGCACAGCATGGAATGCTTGCTGGCTCCTGGAGTGCGAGCAGATCCTTCCTGCACAACTGGCTGCTGTGGCCTGGCGGTGGCCCCAGGCCCCAGGCGATGGAAGAAGCTGCAGCGAGGCAGGGGCAGCACTGGCCACACAAGTCTGCACTCCAGAAAGGGAGCCTGAAGCTGGAGAGCCATTCACATAACAGCCTTAGGCCCCAGAAAGATAAGAATGGAGCAGAGTTTCTGGACACTGTCTCTGGTTCTGGGTGTGACTGGAATCTTTCTGTGTTTTGCAGAAGAGAGGGGCCCAGAGCCAGAGGGTCTCCCGCTCCCCCAAATAGGGTTAACATTTTAATAAAGACCTTTTTCCTTCCTCACCAATCTGTTTTATGCCTGCGTTCGACAGCAGGCAGCCAGATCCCACTCTGCTGGGTAACACTGCTTCAGTCTGGGCGCAGGTTACACAGTCACCTCTCAGACCTGTGGAGCGAGAAATCCGCTGAGACTTGGCGAATTATCACAGAATAACCTGATTAGTACACAAGGTGAGAGAAACACATAATCAATGATCAAGACCGTTCCTTCATTCAATAAATGTTAGTAATTCAGCACCTACCATATACCAGGCCCTGTACCTGCAAGAAATAAAAACAGTTCTCTCTCCTGCTAACATAGTGGAGAAGAGAGAAAAGGAAATTCATCGTTTTAGTGTATTATGAAGAGGTGGACAGAGGAAGATTATTATCTTAGTAAGAAAGCCATTGCTGGAATTCAGGAAGGAGGGAGGACGTAAGTAGTTGCTTGATCTGCAACCCAGAGATGAATTCTTGCCTGATACTTAACTGAGGCCATCCATCAGATCTGCTCATGTAAGATGATCTCTAAAATTGCCTGTGTCTCTGAGAGCAGACGGAACCAGCAACAGAACCCTCTGGAGGACTGCCATCTCACAAGCTTAACATGGCATTTTCGATTTGTTTGGGGCTATAAAAAATGAATAAGTTTAATTAAATGTAATTAATTTTGTTACACAACATTTGGAATACCCTGAACATAACGAGTCATCTCCATGACTGTCGGAGTCTGCCAGAGGATGCAGATGTTCCCGGGAAGTGTGGGGAGGATGGGAGGTGGTAGTGGAGGTAAAGGGGAAAGAGCCTGCAGCCAAGGTTTGAAAACCCTGTTTCATATCTTTTAGACCATTTTAACTAGATGTGTAATCACAGCGTGATTGTCTTCCATAGTCCCTGCTGATCTGATGGCCCAGGGCAGGCATGTTTTATACCGTACTAACCGTGCCTGCTGAATCAGGAATTGGCAGCTAACCTAAAGGCTAGCCATTAGCCTTTGAGAGAGGCTGGTGCAAAAAGCTGTGCCCAAACAGGGACAAAGTGGGCAAATAATGTTCTTACTCTCAGAAACTGAAAGTTAGGTAGTCAGCAAAATAAGGCTATGAGACAGACCAGGGAGCACATGATAGGCAAAAGAGTGAGTTCAGATTGAGAATTAGGCATAGCTCTAAGTGAACAAGTGACCATAAACATAAAAGAGAAAATGATGAAGGATCCAGTTGGTCATGGAATGTGAGGCGAACACATACAGAGTAATGAATATCGGGTAGAGCCACGAAGATCTGCAGATGCCCTTGTTGAGGTCTTAGATCCACACTCGCCCCCTGGGTCCTGTCTCCATGAGGCTTCCCCTCCCCCGGGTCCTATGCTTAGATTTCTGTGTGAGTTGGTCTCTTTCACTGCCTGAGGGGCAAGACCCCATTGCCTGGGGCTAGTCTAAGTGAGTCCTTGGATTTTTTGCACCCGAAAGGGCTTCAGTAAGACTCAATACTCGGTAACACTGTGCTATTTAGACTTTAACATGCATAAGGAATTACCAGCAGATGAACTTGAATCGATTGGCCTGAGGTGGGCCCTGGCATTCTGCATTTCTTACAAGCTTTCAGGTGATGGCATGCTACTGGCCCCTGGCCGCATTTGAGTAGCAAGGCACTAATGGAATTCAGAGAGTTATTAAAATCATTATTCACAGATAGGGATTATGTCAGACTCCCAGCAGGAAACAGATGGTGCACACAAGTTAGGATCATTTTAAGGGGATTTAATAAAAGGATTGTTTACATAGGCCAGGGCAGGGTAAGGAAACCACACAAGTTTTACCTGAGGCTAGTCATAGACAAGTAACCACTGCTCATGCTGAGGGGATGAGGGTAGACAGCACAGGAGGCACTAGCAATTTTTGACCTTCAGTCGGCATTCAGTCAGCCTGAGGTGACCACAGGGAGTCAACCTAGGGAACAGATTGTGTGGCCTCATTCCTGCTGCTCTAGACTCCTGCCAGTGGTCCCCTTTGGCCCCAATCACAGCCAGAAAGCAAACTGTCTGTAGATGTAATCTATACAGTCTCCCAGGAACAGAACAAGGTAGAGGGGTATAACGGGCCAACAGAAGCCATTGGGATAGAGATGCAGGGTGTAAATAGGTGGAATCTTTTTGTGGGTGAAGAGGAGAGGCTCTCAGACCGTCCCTTTCACATCTGCTGTGTGCCGGGCACTGTTCTAAGTGCCAGAAACACCGCGAGGATGGACAACCAGCATACCAGCACACGAAGCACTGTCAGGCGGGGAGAAATGTCACAGGGCGGGCGAGGCAGGGAGCAGGGGCTTTTCTGAGGACGGCCAGCAGAGCCTGTGACGGGCCCAGAGTGTAATGCAGCAGGGCCTGCGTCCCAAGCACATGAGCAGCACTTAGCAGCAGGGTACTGATGAAGAACTTGGTCTTCTCCAAAAGAACTGCTTCACACATTTCCCCGCATCTCAAATCTCCAAAACCTCTTCCCCTTCTTCATTCTTGGCTGATGACCCCCGTTTAGATTTTACTCAAAAAATAGAAATAATTGAAAGGGGCCTTCCCCAGGCTCCTGCGCCCACCCACCTACATGCCTCTGTCCCTTCGAATTCTGTCTTCCCTCTCCTCTACAGAGGAACGGCCCGCACTGGGTCCCATCTCTTCTGGCCCTCTCAGGGGTATCACTTCTGCAGTTGTCCCCTCTGCAGTGCTGGCAAATTTCTCTTCCTACTGAGATATTTCCATTAGTCAACAAACGTGCTTAAAACAAAACCTTGTCCCCCATTTCTCTTTTTCCCTTTACAGTATAATTCTGCAAAAGGGTTGTCTATACTTTTTCCTTCCTAGTATTTTTCTTAAACACTTTATTGAGGTATAATTGGTATTAAATAAACTGCACATGTTTAAAGTTACAATCTGACAAATGCTGACACGCATACATCCATGAAGCCATCACTACAATCAATAATGAACATACTCTTCACCCTAAGTTTTCTCATGTAGCTGTAATCCCTGCCTCCGCTTCCAGCCCTCCCCCGTTTCCCAGCCAATCACCAATCTGTTTTTTGTCACTATAGATTTGTTTGCATTTCCTAGAACTTCATACAAATGGGACCATACAGTATATGTTTATTTTTATCTGGCTGCTTGCACTCAGCATCGTTGTCTTGAGATTCATTCATCCATGTTGCAGCATACGTCAGTAGTTAACTCCTTTTCATTGCTGAGTAATAACGATTGTATGGATCATACCACAGATTGTTTATCCATTTACTATTAAGCTACAGGTAAGAAAGACTTCCAGTTTTTGGCAATCACAAATAAAACTGCTTTGCAGCTTCCTGTACAAGTCTTTGACTCATATGGTAGTTGCTTTGTTCACTTTTTAAGAAACTGCCAAATGGTCTTCTGATGTGCCTGTACCAGTTTACATTTCTACCAGTAATGTATGAGAATTCAGCTTCTCCACACACTAACTCTAGACATGATCAGTCCTTTTATTTTTGTTTCTGAGGTATAATTGACATACATTAGTTTCAGGTGTACAACAAATGATTCGATATTTGTGTATATTGAGAAATGATCGAAATAAGTCTCATTAACATTTGTTACCATACATACTTACAAAAAAATTTTTTTCTTGTGTTGAGAATTTTTAAGATCTAGCCTCTTAGCAACTTCCAACTATGCAATACAGTATTAACTAATGTCACCATGCTGTGTATCACATCCCCAAAACTTATTTATAACTGGAAGTTTGTACCTTTTGATCTTTTTCACCCACTTCGTTTATCCCACCGCTCAAACTCCCACCTCAGGTAACAACCAGTAAGTTCTCTATGAGCTCATTTTTTTCAGTTTTTTAAATTTATGCCATTTTAATGGGTGTGTAGTGGTATCTCATTGTGATTTTAATTTGCATTCCCCTAATGGCAAAAGGTACTGAATAGCTTTTCATGTGCTTATTTACTATCCATATATCTTCATTGGTGAAGTGTCTGTTCAAATACTTTGCCCATTGTTAAAAAACTTGGTTGCTTGTTTTCTTATTGAATGTACCAATTCCTCTGATATTCTGCATACAAGTCCTTTATCAGCATTTCAGCCGTCCCAACTGAGATACATGATTTATCAGATACATGATTTGCAAATATTTTCTCCCAATCTCTGAATTGTGTTTCCTTCTCTTGTCTCCTGATTGTCTTTGAAGAATAAAGGTTTAATTCTGATGATGTTTAATTTGTTTTTTTCTTTTACTGATTTTTTTATTGATGTCTAAGAAATGTGTGCCTATTGCAAGGTCACATAAGTTTCTTCCTATGTTTTCTCAGTTTTATAATTTTATGTTTTTCCTTCAGATTATGCTCTGTTTGAATTAATCCTTGTATATGATGCAAGCTGTGGATTGAACTTCCATTTTTCACATATAGATACCCAAATTAATCCAACATCATTCATTGAGAAGACTATTCTTTTCCCGCTGAATGGCCTTTTCAGGTTTTTTAAAAACATAAGATCACCAAAATCTCTTACGATGTTCAACCAAGGCACTCATGCCTTAGCCTGACAGGCTGCCCACCTTGGTAGAGTTTCCGTGCATTGTCTCAGGCACTGCTGTTCTCTAGGATGCGCTTCCTTGGGTGTTCAGGCCATTCCCTTGCATCATTGTGATGGGCCTCTCCCTGAAGCAAGGCTCAGAACTAGCACCAGTTAGCTGGTGCCAGTTAGCTCTTCTTTTCCATTGTAATTGATGATCTTCATCTTTACTGGAACGGTAAAAACCTTTCAGTGCTCTTTGCAGAGCCTGCCTCAGATGTGTTCTTCAATACAAAGAGCAATATAAGCATGTCTGAGTATTATACCATCAGGTTGCTATGGGGAGGTGGATATTGGCAGCTCTCCCATTCCGTTTTAAACCACTCTGATTAAGCTTTTGTTCTCTTACTCCACCAAAACAGCTGTTGTCCAGTCACACTGACTTCCATGTTGTACCCAAGATCAATTCTTGGGGCTCATCTTAATCAACCTTTCAGATGAATTTGACTTTCTCACCTTCTTGAATCACTTTTTTTGCTTAACATTCAGGGAAACTGTCTTTCTCTTTGCCTCCTTGTGGACTACTTTTTAGCCTACTTTTCTGGGTGTTCCTCATGTTCTTGACTCCTGAACGTGAGACCTCCAGGGCTCAACTCTTGGACTTTTCTATCTATATTCATTCCCTGATGGATTTCATTCAGTCTCATGGTATAAAATACCATCTATACACAGATATTTCTCAAAATTTATGTCTGTATTCCAACTTCTCTTTATTCCAGACTCATATCCAGCTGTACTCAATATCCTACCTGGATGTCAAATAAGCATCTTAAATTTAGTATGTCCCAAGGTGAACTCAGTTTCTCCCAAATCTTACTCTCCTTTTTTTTCTTTTCTAGCTCAGTAAATATCACATCTGTTGTTCTGATTTCTCAGGCCAAAAACCTTGGAGATATTCTTGACCTGCCTCTCTCAAATCTCACATCCCGCATCCAATCCATTAGTAAATCCAGCCAGCTCTTCTTTTGAAATGCATCCAAAAGCCAACTCCTTACTGCCATTCGCACTGCAGTGTCTACTCTATTCTGAGCCGTCATTCCCAGGGACATTGGAATAACCTCTTAACTGGTCTCCTTGCTTCTACCCTTTCCCTCACACTGAAGCTAAAATGATCCTTTCAAATTACAAACTGGGCCATGTGATTCTTTGCTCAAAATAAAATCTATTGTATTTTTCCATGGCTTCTAAGACCATATTTTTTCCAATTTCTGACCTCATCTATAACCAGCTCTACTTCTTCCTGCTGGTTGATTGGTCTCTGCTGCTTAGCTGGTAAATGTGAACATGACATTTGTCCTTGCTGAGCCTCAGATTAATCCACTGTAAAGTCTAATGCTAATGCTCATCTTCAGCAGCTCTTTGAGTATTCAGTGAGACAGTATATGTGGGACATAGTAAGTGCTTCAGAAAAAAATTGTCATTGTCACTAATAAAACCAAAGACTATTCTTGAGATCCAGCTTGCGTACTGAGTCATGAGAGACCACATGGAGAAAGAGGCTCAGCCACTATCAGCCATTCCAGCCGTCCCAACTGAGGCTCTAACATGTGAAAGAAGTCATCTAGGATGCCCCAAGCCCAACTATGCTCCCAGCTGAATGTAGCCATGTAAGTAACCCTGGTCAACAATATATGGGACTGAAGAACTGCCCAGCTGAACACATCAAACCCACAGAATTGTGAGAAATAATATCATTTTGTAAGCCTTTAACTTTTGTCATTATTTGTCATGTAGCAATAGGAAACTAAAAAAAAGTGTAGTTATACCACAATTTGTTTATCCATTTTCTTGTGGATGGACATTTGAGTTGTTTTCAGGTTGAGGCTATTGATAACAGAGATGCCATAAACATTCTTATATGGATGGATAGATGTACTATAAGTAAACAACAAATACATAAATTAAACCAACTACTGCATAAACTCAAAAGAGCTTACTCTATAATTTATCAAAGAGTGAATCATTAACTAGAGAACTTACTCCCTCTTTAGTGTAGGCATATGTTAGTTGATTTGTTGTAACAAATAGGAACAATGAAATATCCAGTGTGACTTTAATGACACAGCTCTATCATTCTGCATCAAGAAGAAGCCTATGGGCATGGATCCTGGGGAAGCACCTTTGGAGACTTTTATCTTAATTCTGCAGAAAACTGGATTATTTCCAACTCTTTCGAAGAACAGTGTAGCCTCCATGGGACTGACTACATCAAGCCTTGCTATTCAGAAGTTTTCTTGCAGGTGCAAGTGCTACTCTTTGCCGTTGGCCTTTGACGTTTGCAGGAGCCAGAGGAGCACAACTGGCAGAACTGAGGGGAGAACCTGTGCCCTCAGTTCTCACAGAGAGAGCCAGTGATGAATTACTTCATGTTCACACTGCCAATCAGTGGCAGTTTTTTGTTCTTTTAATGTGAAAGGTTTGGGTTCAATGGACTTTTGCATTTTGCAATTTTAAACAATCTGGACATTTTAATTTAAACAAACAAATTTTGTCTTTTACAATCTAGTACTATTATTATTTCTCATTTATTTGAGGAAGGGACACTGAACTACACAATTTTTTTGGTGATAAGTGCTGTCAAAGGTCTTAATTCAACTGTATTTATTCAGTGTGTGTCTGCCGCCGGCCTGCACTGGTCACACCGTAAAGCTCTGTGCGGGGACCCTGGTGGAGATGACACCCAGTGCCGCAGGGCAAGGCTGGAACGGACCTTCTGACTGCAGACTCTAATCCAGCTCTGTCAGTGAGTGCCCCTGTGACTTTCGGTCACTCAGGTATAGGAGCTTCATAGGCTTCCCCATATTATCAATGAATAAACGTTTGTCGTGGAAACTTTAAAACTAGAGTTGTACCAAATGAAAAAATAAAAGCACTGACTGTTCAGAGATAACTATTGTATTGTTAATATTTTTGTGTATTTCCTATCATATATATGAAAGAATCTGTGGTCGAATCTTTACATGAGGACTTTACATTTTTTGAACTCCTGTTGCCATGTAATGGCAGTTATATTGTCAGTTCCCACGTTAAAGAAGACCTGAGAACGTATCCCCAAAAGTGTGAGCTTAAAATACAAGACGGCCATAGGAAGTTCTTGTTGACATTAGTCCTGGCAAAGCCTCTGAAAAAAAAAGGGCTGGCTGTAAATGTCTTCTACTTAAATATGGATCACTTAGGAAATGAGACTCCATTAATGGTATGTTTAATTAATTGGGCCAACTTTTAAAATTGTATGCCACGTATAAAATCAGATGTATTTCCCAAATTGTGGCTTGCCCCTTTATAAGTCAAATAGATATGAGGGAAGAGGACACTTAAACTTTGTATCACAATATGAATTGTCCAATTTACTTGAACTTGGTTTTTCTTTATAATATAAACTCAAAACTCATTAGGGTCATATATTAATCCACTTAGTCATTTAGGAAACAATTTGGCAATTTTCGTGGCTTTTGACATTATCGTTCTCTTACAGTGCCAGTGTTTTAAAATGGCATTCTTGTAATTTTACACACTTTTGTGATGGAGTGCTATTTTGTTATATAATTTTGACTTGGACCTTTTAATTTGTATTTGTTTATGTAATTTCAGGAGGAATATTGAGCATCTGAGTCCTGGATGATACTGATAAAAATTATTGCAGAGGTTTTTAAAAAAAGACTCTATGGGCTCATACTGTTTTTGTAAACCACATTTTTCTCAATATTTAGCAGAAATTAAATATTCTTTTACAACAATTTTTAATAATGCATTAAAATTCCATTGAACACCCTGGTAGCAATGAGTACACCTATCACCCACATCTTGGCTTCTAAAAGGAAACAGGGCTCCTTGGAGAAATGGCTGATTTTAAGATTGGGGAAGAAAATGTGTAAGATGAGCCTGGAACATGTTGTGCCAGAAAGTAAGAAAATACTCAGAAAAAAAAAAGAAGAAATAAAGAAAAGAAAAACCCGCCCTGGCTGGTGTGGTTCAGGGGATTGAATGCCGGCCTGTGAACCAAAGGGTCGCCCGTTCAATTCCCAGTCAGGGCACATGCCTGGGTTGCCGGCTAGGTTCCCAGTAATGGGTGTGTGAGAGGCAACCACACATGGATGTTTCTCTCCCTCTCTTTCTCCCTCCCCCTCTCTATAAAAAATAAATAAATAAAATCTTTAAAAAAAAGAAAGATAAAAACCTACAATGTGGGCAGTATGCCAAAGGGGTACAGGAGCCAACTGAAAGAGCCCACAATGGTCAAAGCTGAAAGCATCTGAGCAAGAAAATAAAGTAGTATTGAATTATAACCCAATATATATAATAAGTATCAGTCCATGGGTTTTTTTTTTTTAAAGATTTTTAAAATTTATTTTTAGAGAGAGGGGAAGGGAAGGAGAAAGAGACAGAGAAAAACAGTGATGTGAGGGAGAAACATCAATCAGTTGTCTCTTGTACATGCCCTGACTGGGGACCGAACCTGCAACCTGGGCATATGCCCTGACTGGGAATCAAATTAGTGACCTTTTGCTTTGTGGAATGACACCCAACCAACTGAGCTACACCTGTCAGGGCTTTGTTAGTCCATGTTGACATAAATAACTGATTGAATGGATATATACATGTGGGAGAAGAGGCAAACTCCCCGTGCAGAAGAATCCCAAATAATTCATGATGACACTCTGCCCTCAAGTGGAACATAACTCTCTGCTCTTTCAGTGCAGAATGACTTTTTTCCAAAGAGGACAGTCTGAAAGAGAGGGGGGAAAGTAATTTTACTGTGGAGAAACCTGATGAACACTACCTTAGCCAGGTGATCAGGGTCAATATCAACATCGGTAGTCGTGGTGAGAGTCATGGTGTACACTCTTAATATGATGCGATGCAAATGGCACTTGACCTCTGTGATCTTCCTCCCCAAAATATATCACCCCAGTTTATTAATGAGAAATACAGGCACATCCAAGTTGAGAGGCATTCGACAGCATACCTGACCCGTACTTCTCAAAGCTCTCAAGGTCACAGGAAAAAGGTGAGTCTGAGAAAGAGTCACAGCCAAGAGGAGCTTAAGGAGCCATTGAGACGAAATGTGATGTGGTGTCCTAGATGGGATCCTAAAGAGAAATTGAACAAGAGGTAAAATCTAAGGAAATTTGAATAAAGCACAGGCTATAATTAATATTAATTTATTAATATTGGTTCATTAAGTGTGAGAGATGTACCTTACAATGTAAGATATTAATAATAGGGGAACTGGGTGTAGGGTGTATGAGAACTCTCTGTGCTACCTTAACAACGACCCTGTCAGTTCAACAGTTTGAAATGAAAAGTTTATTTTAAAAATGACAGACAACAGATGCAAAATACTTCATCTTTTATAATTGGATAATTAAGTAGTTTCTAAATTTTTGCTTTGAACACATTTATAATGAACATCATTACAACGAAATCTTTGCCCACATCTGTTATTATTTCCTGTAGAATAAGTTTGTAGAAGTGAAGTAATTATGGGGTAATGGGTATGCATATAGCAGCATAAAAGTATTATACTATACAATATAATACAATGTAATAGTATAAAAGATTTTGATACAAGATACCTAATGAGTCACTCTCAGTTGAAGAATGTTAATTCCAAATAACAGTCTATGATATGAGCTGGTCAATTTGGGTAGGACTGTGGGATATTTTTCCTGTTCGAGCCAATCACAGCAAATGCCATGAAATAGTCTTATCAACTCCCTGAGAAAGTCACTTACTAACATCAGGCCTCTGTTCAGGGGTGCATTTTTTTTAAGGTAGACTTTTAATAACTGCTTTTATCAACAGGTTAAGTCATGCAGTTACAAAGTAGTTAGAAGTTTCTGAAAGGATATTGTTAACAAAAAGAAAAAAGCTCATTCTTACATAAATAATATCTAGCACTTCACTGGGAGGCTGCTGTCCCAAAGGCCCTGCCGAAGCACACCCCTCAGCCGCAGACCGGCCCCAGGCTGCTGTCAGTGAAGCTGTGCACAGGATGCCCGGCCCTGGGAGAGGACGCGCAGTCCCGGCCCGTGGGGCCGCCGGCAGCGCTCAGAGCCACCGGGCCGACTCCAAAGAGGGGGCCCAAGTGGTTTTTTCCTGGGAAATGCTGTCTGAATTATTGTTCAGTCAGACAGCACAACAGGTTTTCAAAAGAGAACAATTAATGAACATGATGAGGTTTACTGCATTCTTTGGACTGTATGTCATAATAGTGATTGGCAAACCCAACAATCTTAACAAAAATAACCTCCTTCATTTGCTATTAAATGCTATGTATGAAGATAACTCTCCATTGGGCTTTTTGTTCAGCTGGACAACAGTATGCTATTGGTAAGCTATAAATTATACTGTTTTTTGTTATAAAAATGCTTTTTTCATTTATTATGTTTAAAGATATTCACTGCTTGAGTCAAGGTTAGGCTTATTAAGTGATTAGAGGCAATTTTATTACAGCAGCATGTTCTTATTTTATTCTAAAAGAATAAAATGCATAAAGAGAAACAGCTTTTATTTTGTTTGCAATCCATAAAATTGAGTTCTCTTGCTGATATTAAATACCAATAATTCATTTGAAGACCGTGCTACCTTCTGAAAATGCCCCATACCTGCTTCTTAAACATGACAAAGTTACAGCACATCTCACACTTGCCAGAGCTGAGGCAACAAGCAGCTAGCTGACTGCTCTGAGACAACAGGTGCTTTCCCTGCCACAGCTCTGACGGTGGGGAAGCAGCCGTGGAGCAAGCTAGTGCAGCCAGATAGAAGGGGCTTTTTATTTAAAGGCAAAATACTCAGGGTGCATCTTGCATTGGGTGTCTGCAGTCTGTTTAACAGATAAACGAGCCTATGAAGGCATTAGCCTGTCAGAAGACCTTGCTTCTTCATGCTGTTTGACCAGCCCAGTATATTTAAAAAAAACAAAAAATGAAAACAGGAAAAGGAACACATATCTGCAGATGCCCAAAGGACCTGAACAGAGTCTTCTGGGTGTTAACAGGCAATCAGACTAATAAGAATACCATACACCAGTGGTTCTCAAAGTGTGCCCTGGGACCAACAGCGGCAGCATCACCTAGACACTTAATAGAAATGCGGTCTCAGCTCCACCTTAGATCTACTGAATCTGAAACTCGGGAGTTGGGGCCTAGCAAAATCTGTTTTTTTTTTTATTGTTTATTTTTTTGAGAAGTATATATACTTTTAAAATTTAATAGTTTTATTAAGATGTAATTCACATACCATACAATTCACCCATATAAAGTATAAAATTCAGTATTTTTTAGTATATTTACAGATTTGTGTTGCCATCACCCAACTTTAAAACATTTTTATTACTTCAAAAAGAAACCTTGTACCCTTTAGCCATCATCTCCTATCCTCGCAGACCTACACAACTACTAATCTACGTTGTGTCTCTATAGATTTGCCTAGCCATATAAATGGAATCACATAATGTGTAGTCTCTTCTGTCTGGCTTCTTTCACTTAGCATCCTATTTTCAAGGTTCACCCATGTTGTAGCATGTATCAGAACCACATTTTGTTTATATATTCATGAGTTGATGGACATTTGGGTTATTTCCACCTTTTAGCCATTGTGAGCAGTGTTTTCATGAGCCCTTCAGTTGATTCCAGTGCACACTATAGTTTGAGAATCTCTATCATAGATGAGGGGAGACAAGAGGTAATAGAAGATAGTTTTTGTTTTTTGTTTTTAAATAAGTAGAGAGCACCATTTTTTATAAAGAAAAGGAAGAACTGAGAAAAGGAAGACACTAGGCAGTGAGATCTGATGGTGTGTGGCCTGTGGACTGATATTCCTAATGTTAGAGATTCAGGGACAGGTTGGGCTGAGATGGCAGAAGGAAAGGAAGCCCCGTTTTAATGGAATTGCTCACTTTTGACCACTAGGCTGCCCCTCACCACATTACCAATGTGTCATTGTGTTCGAAGGTCACCTGGGCTTGTAGGTGGTAAAGCTTCTGTTCAGGAGGAATCAGTACCTTGTGTCCCCATTTCTTGAAAATTTGTGAAGTTTTTCTCTCTGCTCTTTTCCTTTACTTTCACACTATAAATATCCCTCGGTACAACCAAGTATCTTCATTTTAGAGATAGGCCGCTGAGGCACAGTGAGAGTAAGTGAGCCGCTTGAAGTCACCGAGCCAGATGTGAGAAGCTGGGGGGTCAGTGTCAGTTCACCTGCTCCAAATCTTGCTCAAACAGTGGTTCTCAATCCTAGCTATACAATAAATCACTTGGGGAGCGGGGCTGTTAAAAATACTGATATTCAGGCTCCATACCCACAGATTTGATTTAATCTACCTGAGGTAGGACTCAAGCATTGGTAATTTTTAAAGATGTCTTGGGGGATTTATTTTTTCCAATTACATTTTTCTTAATTTTTAAAAAGATTTTATTCATTTATTTTTATAGAGAGGGGAAGGGAGGAAGAAAGAGAGGAGGAGAAATATTAATGTGTGGTCATCTCTTGCGCGCCCCCTACTGGGAACCTGGCCAGCAACCCAGGCAGGTGCCCTGACTGGGAGTCAAACCAGCGACTCTGATTTGCAGGCTGGTGCTCAATCCACTGAGCCACGCAAGCCAGGGATTTTTTCTTAATTTTTAAAAACTTTTCTTTTGATATAATTTCAGACTTACAAAAAAAATTGCAAAATAGTACGAAGTAGTAATGTATGTCCTTTCCCAGTTTTCCCAAACGTTCACATCTTATATAATTACCATGTCATTGTCAAAGCCAGGATATACACACACACACACACACACACAAACACACACACATATTTTTTTAAGTTGTTTATTGATTTTAGAGAAGAAAAGAGAGAGAAAGATGTGAGAGAGAAACATTGATTGGTTATCTCCCATATGCACCCTGACCAGAGACTGAACCTACAAACTGTGTGTGTGTCCTGACTGGGAATTGAACCCTCATCCTGGTGTATGGGACAATACTCCAACCAACTAAACCACCCAGCCGGTCAGAGCAAAACCAGGATATTAATATTGATACAGTACTATTCACTAATCTATAAACCTTATTCAAATTTCATCAATTGCAATTTGGGGTAATTTTAGTTGCTCCACCTCCCTGGTGACCTTTAATGTTTTCCCAGTGATTTTAATGTGCATCTGGGGAGGACAATGGAGCCTGCAGTCAGTATTCTAGGTACAGACTAAATTGGCTATATAGTGCATTTCCCCCATTCCTTGGCATGTAAAAGTCGAGTCTGAAAAGCCAGTGTATTTCTAAGTTATTGTTACGCTGCTGTTGGAATGAATTATTTGAAGACTTATGACTATTTTTTATGAAGTTTCAGTTATATCTGCCAGAGGGAGAAATGAGGCTATTATATTCATAGCAAGGTTACCGGCACCCAGGTGAAAATGGAAACTGGTTCATTGGGGAAGGAAGGGTTAAGGGGCTTTCAAATATTAACTTACAATTCAGAGGTCTCGGTCTTTGTTGAACAGAATGGCATTCTTTGGATGTGAATGTCTTGAATGCAATTGAGATTTTAATCAGAGATGTGCTGGACCTTAATGTAGAAGTATTTATATAGAGAGGCCAAAGATACTAAACGGAAGCCCTTGTGTTTTTATTCATGATTTATTAAATTAAAAAGTGTCTCATCCTCTAGCTTTGACCTGGCCACTGCAAAGATGGGTCCTTGTTTCAATCAGCCTGTCAGTTGCTGTGAGTGATAGACTCCCTCCTCCAGCTGGACTCCTGGCCCTACAACCTGTTAAGCTGGGTAACTCACAAGGGCTATTTAAAAAAATTTCTCCTTCAGTCAAACTACCTTCATCTGATTGGAATTTTCATTCTCATCTATTTATTATCTAATGCTCTGAATAAAAGCAAACCTGTGTTTCTCTAATGTGTGTAAATTAGGCTGGCTCTGAGGGCCCCCTGGTTCATAACAGAAACTCATCCACTAGTAAGTAAAAATGTTATTACATCTGAAACCTCATCCCTATTGCTAGCACTGGATTCCTCTAAGCCACAGATGTTTACTGGCAGCAAATACTTCCTCTGCAGGGCACCAGCTTGGAAGCATTTGAATCTAATAGCATTACATGTGTGTTTATATCAGAAATCATATGCACAGATACATCAGTGGCCCCCAGCTTCCCAGAGGAAGCCGCTGGCTGCAGTGATGTTAGTCAGTTGCCAGGGCGTGGCCATGCGGGTCCCTGCACAGCATACTCTTGTCGCCCTGGGCTTTTGAAAATGCTGCTCCCTCTGCCTAGAGTGCCCTTCCCGACCACCCCCCCACCACACCCACACCTCACCCCTTCTTTTCCTGGCTCACTGCTCCCACCTCCTCCTTTCCTTGGCTTCCTCCCACAACCTGAGTTAGAAGTCCTCTCTGAGTATTTGCATAACACTGAATGCTTACATGTGCTACAGTATAAGTCATTGTTTATGGGTGCATTTCTCATGTCCTAGCACATAGCCCAGGGCCTGCTACATAGTAATGCCTAAGACAGGCTCCCGTGTTGGACTGGATGAATGACGAACGAGTGCTACTTACTCAGCCTGACTGTGTGCTGTGCACTCTGCTGGGCCACTTGCATCCATTATCTCCTTTAATTCAGGCAGCAGTTCTGAGAGGAGTGGACTCTTTTTCCCATTCTACCGATAAGGAAACTGGCCGAGAGGTTAAGTGACTGGCTTCCACACCACGCAGAGCCAGGATTTGAGCAGGGCCCTTCAAATGGCAAAGCCGGGCTTCCTCACCACTGCGCGGCACTGCACTGCCTCAGCTGAATGGTGGCCGGACCGGCTGAGCAGCCAACAAACTGCCCGCCCTGGGAGCGGGAGCGGAAGGTCCCACACAGGGCACTGAGCTGTGGGACTCTGAGGGCTAGGTCTGGGTCTCGGGTTACCCTGCAAGGCTTTAATGGTGGAGGGGCAGTGCCGCTGGCCCTGCACAGACAATATGCTCTCCTTGCTGATGACAGGCCATACTCGGTTTGCACTACCTGGTGGGAGGATGGCCTGCAGGTGTCCACAGCACCAGACAGGCACCTGGCCCTGGGCCTCATGTACGGTGTGCCGAGGCCTGGAGCTGACAATCTGGCTCCTCAGCAAGGACTTGGAAGCACAATTGTGGACCAACTTCTTAAACTTTGCTACCGGTTCATTCTCTCAGAAGTCCTGATAAGGTAAGTGAAAGTGCAGGCTGGCTCAGTCCAACCATCGGGAGGGAGAGGGAGGCTGCCTCTCTGGCAAAGAATGTACCAAAGGGATGAGGGAGAGGAGGGTTGGTTTTCAGGTTGCCTCCCCAAGAGCACATACTCCTGTGGGGTGTCCTGTGGGGATGAAAGACCTGACGTCATCCGCCTGCACATCTCGCCAACCAGCTCTCCAGGTGAGTCATGTTCTGATTGCCCTCCTCCCAGGCACACACCTCCAGATGTTCTGGAAGGCAGCACAGCAGACAGGTGAGAGGAGGGACCCCTTTGTGTCTGGACGTTCCCAGTAGGGAGCCTGCTTTTGCTGCCTGGCTTTTCAGCTGAATAGGTAGTTTATTGTGGAAATAGTCTGAACACTTTAAGGTTTCAAAGGCTCAAGATTAGAATTTCTTACTGGGGGAGGCTCTTGTTTCCTTAAAACCCTTCTCCTTCTCTCTGCCTCCTACACCTGACAACCAGAACTTGTGTGGGATGGTTCAGGCTTCAGCAGGGGCTGTCTGGGTTATTCAAACTTCCTTTTCCCTCATCCCTGTTCGAAGATCCATCCATACGTGGAGGTCTTTCTGGCACCACAAGCACCATCCTCATGGAGAGACCTGTCCACTTCCACGCATGTGGAAGGCTCGGCCTTGGAGAGCCCTCTGCTCCCTTCTACTCATTGACCCCGGCTGACCAGACCAAGGATGAGGCCCAGCCTCAGGCCAGCAAAACCCTGACTTGGCTGACATGAGAGAGAAAATAAGTGAGCTAGGCCAACCACAGTGTCTTGCAAGGGAATTGAAATTAGGAGCCACAGACCGTGGCAGTGGGACCGGGAGTGGTGGCCAAAGCCAGAAGTTTGTGATGTGGAGCTGAGCAGCCACAGCAGGCCAGTCTAGGATGGGGTTTGTGAGGGGCCACCCGCACACACGGCTACAGGAAAAGAGATGTGACAACTGTGTGACTTTTTTCTACAAGACTGTGTCTTGCCTGAAGTCCCACACTATAAAAATCAAATTTTCCCTTTCTTTTTTTTCTTCTAATCTAAAAATATTTAAATTGCTGTCCCCCAGGGTAATGACTGTGTTCCTCTGCGGCCCGTGGCAAAGCCTATCGCTTTCACGTATTCCCCCAGCTGAACCAAGTAAATGCTCTTCAGCATTAAGGAGGCAACTCTGAAGATCTGCTGCTGGAAATGAGTCGCTCGCTCGAGATTCACTGCAGTGCTTGTATTCGTGGTATACCCGTGGGCACACAAGACAGGAAGTGAGGCCGGTAAAGGAAGCATATTCCATGCTGTCAGAGTATTGCGGCCCTTCTACTGAGCAGCTCCCAAACAACAGCCACCCCAGACCTGAAGGGTGGCTTCTGGGGAGGTGAAGGAATGTAGGGGAAACAATAGGAATCTCTGGGTCTAGTATTAAAAGAGAATTAGGAAAAGAAGGGGGAGTCAATTCCAAGAGTAAAAACTTTTTGAAACAATTTTTTTTAAAAATCTTTTTTTTTTTTGGAAACATTTAATTTAAAAAAGTCTCCAAGAGTAAACTGAGTATTCAAAACTGTGATCTCTGGACTTCAGAATGGTTGCAAAGAACAAATCAAACACAAAATCTTCACTGTTGTGTCTTAAGCGAGGAAAGCCCATTAGCAGACATTATAGGATATTGGATAGCATTGTTTTTTTATTCAACTTTGTAACTATGTGAGTGACTTTGGGGGAAAAAAAGGCTGACAAATACTGTCACAAGGGGAGCTCCTCTGTGTATTTAGAGAGGCAATTGTTTCACTGCTTCGCCGGAGGATAATGCATGTGCATTGGCTGTTAAACTGTTGAAGCAGTTTCAGATCTTGCCTCTGCTGTGCAGTTATACCTCTGCAGAGATCTAAGAAGGGACCCCCTCAGGAGTTTGTATTTTGGTTTGATTTTTTTTTCTCTCTGTTGGAGAGGGATACTGAGTTCTCAGATAATGGAAATTAGCCCTATTCAGAGGTCCTTGAGAAGCTGCCTTTAAAGTATAACAGGACTTAGGGGTTTTTTCCTGCTTTTCTAATTTTTATTCTGTACCAGGGATGACCAGCTGCATTAGTGGAATTGCTGCCTGGGCACCCAGAGTGGGGAGGCTTGGCGCCTGCCCAAGGGTGTGTTATGGCTTCAACAGCAGCGAGGGGCGTGTGGGCTAAGGATTACTTCACATACACAGTGCAATATAGCATAGCTGTAATTAGAAAACCAACCTGCCTTCAATTTGTTTGCTGTTTCTAGAGGACAAGTTGGCAATAGATATCAAAAGCTCTGAATTACGTGTTCCTTTTACCCAATAACTCTACTTTCAACAATTTATGCCAAGGAAATAATAAAGGACATGGGAGGATCTTCACTTCAGCTTTGTTCCTGCCGCCCCAATCCATCATCCGCTCCACAGCCAGAGACCTTCTAAAACTCTGCTTTCCAGTGTTCTTAGCATAAAGTTAAAACTTTTGTCTTAATTCACAATGTGGCCTCTGCTCCATGCCATTGTCCAGCCACACTGGTTGTATCAACTCCTGAGTATAAAGAACCTTTCTCTTCCCACCGCAGGGCCTTTGCACATGCTCTGCTCTCTGCCTAGAGCACTCTTCTTCTTGCTCTTCTTGACAACGCCTTCTCATCCTTCAAGTACTTTGAGTGAATGTCTCTTTCTCACAAGGACTTTCCTGTCTCCCCAAATCAGTTAACACACTCATAGTCATTCTCATACCCCTTGCACATTTGAACCCTCCTATAAAACATGTAACTATTTATGTAATGATATCTTCCTCACTTGACAAAGTGAACCCCAAGGACAGGGTTCAGACCAATCTGTTTTGTTAGACTTTGTGTTAAATTGGGTGAATCAATAAAGCATTTGGATCCTTTGGGCATGGTGTAGTCATTTCAAGTGAAGCAATTTAGAACCAGTTGGATTATCTTGGGAAAGGGCTGTCAGCCTAAGAAGAGAGGCTTTCCATGAAGAATGTTAAAATGTGAGCAAAGCATTCAATGACCTTGAGGGAGAAACCTGAGTTTCAGCTACTAAAGAAGCTGAAATGAGTAGGAATCAGATATTTTAGAAGATGCAAAAAATAAATATGTCTGACCTTGTCTTCAGAGCATTCCTGGCCTCTGGGATATATTTGTATGCAGCTGTCATTTCCTATTTATAAATTAGCCGGGAGGGGTTGTGGGTAGGCAGGTGGACTGAAGGACAATGGTGAGTCTATGTGGGGTTGAGAGGAAAGAAAGAATGAAAAAAAAGTGTCCACTATTCAGTATTCTGTATGTCCATTTAACAAACAGTTCTTGGCAACTTCCCAATGTGCCAGGTACTGTGCTAGAAACTTTCAGAGATGGGAGGGGCAGATAATAGGGAGACAGAGGATTGAAAGCTCAAGGTCTGTAGAAACACAGAGGAGAAAACAGTAATCTGCCAAAGCCACGTGAGAGGAGTTGTCACCAAGAGGGTGAATTTGAGCTGGGCTTTGAAGAAAAATTGGAATTTTCCAGTCAGAAAAAGAGGGTGGGCAAAGGGGAATAACATGAGCTTGAAAAATCCCAGAGTATTTGGGTAATAGTGAGAAAGTAGAGTGCAGCGAGCAGTAGGAAAGCAAGCTGGAAAGTAGCGATAATCACCATCATCACCTACATTTAGCAGACCCCTCTTATGGGCCAGACACTGCTTAAGTGGGTTACCCACATCGCCTCAGCTTCTCAGTGGCAGAGCCAGGGTTTTGAGCCGAGACACTCTAAGCTCCAGAGCCCATGCTTGTGAGTACAAAACTTTTCCACATTGTCAAGGAGGCTGAATGCCATGCTACTCGTGAGATGGGATGAGGGTTTGGGGAAGACTTTATCAGGCAGAAATGACCCACTCAGATTGTGCTTCAGAAAGGCTGTTTTGATGTGTGAGATGTTGTGAGAGGCAGAAAACGGGGTACTGCCCCACCATCAGGGCATGTGGAGTCTCCTTTAACAAGCAAAATTCACAAGTGAGTCAATGAAACACTAGAGCTGTTGCCAAGGTGGAAACAACAGTGAGTTCAGTTCTAGAAAAGTTTAGCAGCAGCAGAGCTAACCTGGTTGAACAAATGCATCTATTTGAACTTGAGAGAAAGGTCGAGTTGATGGGTCCAAATCTAGATTTTCTTTGCCTCTTTGCAGTGAAAAGATCCCGTTTTTGTCTCCAGATATATTGCTTTGTGTCCCCTTAAAACTCATGAACCTGTGAACCTCAGAGTGATCTTATTTGGGAATAGAGTCTTACAGATGCACTTAGTTAGGATGAAGTCATTCTGGAGTCCAGGGGGCTACAAATGCGATATGGCTGGTGTTCTTATACTAAGGGGAAAATGAACACAGACACATGCACAGAGGACACAGAAACATGGGGAGAAGGCCCCATGAAGGTAGCGGCAAAGATTGGAGTGAGGCATCTACATGCCAAGGAACGCTGAGGTTTGCTGACACCCACAAGAAACAGGAAGAGGCAAGGAAGGCTTCTTCTGTACAGGCTTCAGAGGGAGTGTGGAACTGCCTGCCAACACCTTGATTTAGGATTTTCAGCCCCCAGAGCTGTGAGAATACATTTCTATTATCTTAAACCACCCAATTTATGGTAATTTTTATGGTAGCCCTAAGAAACTTGTATACCAGGGAAGCTAAGAAATCAGAAGCTGAGGTCCTTTCCACTTACGTGATTTTATGGCCAGTGTCCTCAACCATGTGTTTGAGGTGGTCCAGGCTAAAGACAGGTCCTGGACTCTGGATTTCAAGTCCCCCCTCCACCACTTACTTACTGGGTGACCTTAGGCAAGTTACTGAATTGCCACATGCCTTGGACTACTCACCTGTAAGATGTGGTTCCTTCTAGCTCCAATTGCATAGGGTTGTTCTGAGACTAAATTGAGTTAATATACATTAGCATTTAGAGCAGTGGTTGCTGGTGTCACTGAAGGCATCATTCACTTGGGTTTGAGACAGAGAAAAAGATGTCCTAGGCCTTCACTACTTATCCTCCGGCTCTAACTAGGCATGCCACGCCTCTGTGCACTGCATACTCCGCGCTCTACCCCCATGCCACCGTGCACATGACCTTGGTGATGAGGGCTGTTGGGGGGCAGCCTTCGAGCGCAGACAAAATGGGTCTCAGGCTGATTAAATCCTTGCGTGCACCTCAGATTCAGGTCTGTGTGCACCTGACCTGAGACCTGCTGCAGGGCTCTGCTGCCTGAGAGCCATCTGTGATTTAGACGATGTGGTGTCTCAAGGGCCTGTGCACTAGGCCTATTGCCAGGTTGTTTGCTTCAGAAAAGGTAGTGTAAGTTGCCAGGCAATGTAGCAGAGGCCGCAGCTGATGGGGCCCAGGGATTCCACCTCCTTAATTCCACAAGGCCCATTTCAAATGCAAGGGTCTGGGAAGAGCTCCAAAAGCATCATTTGGAGCCTCTCTTTCCCAGCCTGGCTTATCCCACAGGTCACGGGATGGCAACTGCTGAGCATACCAACTCTGAATTTCAAGTGGGCAGCAGAAAAAAGTTGAGAAGACATTGCAGTGTTCTCTGGGCTTCTCACCCTCTTAGCCTGCCCTGGTTACCTAGGGCTCTTGGCTTCTAATTCCAGGCTCTTTTATGTCTAGGGAGCCAAACATTCCTTTGACTCTTCAGGGTTCGGGCTCATGGAATATAAACACAAAGAATTGAGCCAAGCAGGGGTCCACATGTTGCCTTTATTTCCCAAAGTAGGGACTCCCCAGTAAACTGTGTAGGTTTGAGGTCAAAAATGGGGATTTTTGCCTTTTCCCACATCTTAA
Source organism: Pteronotus mesoamericanus (assembly GCF_021234165.1). Taxonomy (NCBI): domain Eukaryota; kingdom Metazoa; phylum Chordata; class Mammalia; order Chiroptera; family Mormoopidae; genus Pteronotus; species Pteronotus mesoamericanus. The sequence goes on from NW_026555313.1 coordinate 13,368,023, forward strand.
AATCAGATTTCCCCATGATGGTAGTTAAAGATGGCTGTGAATCCTTTGACCTTTCTCTCATTGCAAGTAGGATCCATTGCCCCTATTCTTAAATTTGGTTAGAATCTTTGACTGCCCTGGTTGGTGTGGCTCAGTGGATTGAGAGCCAGCCAGCGAACTGAAATATTGCAGGTTCAATTTCCAGTCAGGGCACATGTCTGGATTGTGGGCCAGGTTCCCAGGTGTGTGAGAAGCAATTGGTCAATGTTTCTCACATCGATGTGTCCTTCCCTCTCTCCCTACCTTCCTCTCTCTCTAAAAATAGATAAATAAAATCTCAAAAAGGAGAAAAGACTCTTTGACCAATAGAACATGGGCAGAAGTGACACTCTGTCAGTTTCCCAGGAGCTCTTGTTTGGGTCTTGTGGAACACTCACTCTTAGAGCCCTGGGTGGTATGTGAGATGGCCAACTGCCCTGCCAGCGAGAGTAGTGAGGCCCCGAGACTCCATAGAGAAGCAGCATCCAGCTGAGCCCAGCCTTTCAGCTTCCCCGCTTTGGTGCCAGTCATATGAGTGAAGCTGGCTGGGAGCCCCCAGCCCAGCCCAGTCACCAACCTGATGCAATGAAATAATCCCCATCTGTGCCAAGTAGAGCAGACTCCCCCAAATTTCTGGTCTACAAAATTGTAATATGCAGTGGCTGTTGGTTTAAGCCCACATACTTTGGGGTGGTTTGTTACTTAGCAATAGCTCATTGGAATATTCACCCAGTCCCAGATGGACATACTGGGACACTGAGAGCAGACGTTGGGCTTGGTGGGACAGGCGGGCACTTTCTGACTGTGCTAACAAAACAAGGCTGGGAGTCTAAGGAGCGCCCAGGGTACCTGAGTCCGGGGGCTGGGAGAGCAGGAGCTGAGCATTAAGCCCGCGACCTGCACAGTGCTCAGACCTGCCCTGGCTACACAGGCCTAGCAGTGTCAGCTTCTCACTGTGTTCACTAATCAGATAAACCTCTCTCTGCAGGACTTCTTGAGAGGGTGGAAATGTGTGCAGAAGTTTCTTTTTCTGCAAAAACCTAGGGGTAAAAGAGCAAATACTATGCTAACTGATAAGACCAGAAACAGATTCTCTGATTTGACTTTGCGAGGCACAGACATAACTGGAACTAGAAACTAGAAACTGGAACTTACCAGACATAGCTGGTAAGCTAGAAACTGGCAAAATGTTAGATTTTCCCTTCTCACTTGTCTTTAATCCAGAGCAGACCAGGTCGTGTTATATGTTTTATTAGCATTGTTTTATTTTCTCCCTTGGAGCCCATTCCACAATTACACCTAGTTGTTTGTAGTTAACACCTGTGCTTCCCTACCATGAAAGCTCCATGCTGACAGGGAGTCTTTCTTCGCTGAGTCCTCAGGGCCTTGCTCTTCACAGATGCCCAGTAGGGGCTTAGTGAGTAGATAAATAAACAAAGTGTCCCTCCCAGTGGATCTGTGGAGGCTGATCTCACCTACTTCCCAGGCCTCATCCTATGAGGCAGCACCTCAGCCCTGCTGTCCCTCATCTCCACATGGAGGCCTTTCAGCTGGGGCTCCCACCCTGGCCTTGCTGTGGGACTGGCTTGTATGGCGTTAGCTTCTCTTTAGTTTGCATTCAGTCGAACTGTGTCAGCATGAGGAGGAGAGAACTTGAAGCACCAGGAAGCAGATTTTCCTACCCCACCTTCTCCTGTCAAGCTGGGTGTGTGACCCTCAGCAAGTCCCCTAACAGATTGGACCCAGTCTTCTGTAAATAAGCATAATCTTCTCTGCTCTGCCAATCTCACATGGTAGTTGTGGGAATTCAATCACAAAACGAGGCCAAGACATTTTGTAAAGCTCTCCTCCAAACCATTAGCAGTGTTGTTAGCACTTTCATAGAATTAAAATAATACACAACTCGGTCATGGCTCAGGATTAAAAAAAATGCTTTATTGACATATACTATAGGTAGCATAAAAGTCAGCACTTTGAAGTTATAACTCAGTGATTTTTAGTATATTTACGGAGTTGTGTAACCATTACTGCAATCGGTTTTTGAATATTTTCATCTCCCTGAAAAGAAATGAATATACTAACTTCCCCAGCCCTAGGAAACCACTGATTAATCCACTTTCTGTCTCTATAACTTTGCCTATTCTGAACATTTCATATAAATGGAATCATACAATATGTGACGTTTTGTGTCTGGCTTCTTTTACTTAGCACAATGTTTTAAAGATTCATTCTCATTGTGGCATGTATCAGTACTTTATTCCATTTTATTAACCAGTAATATTCCACTGTATAGATTTGCCACATTTTGTTTATCCACTCATCATTTGTTGGAAATTTGAGTTGTTTGCACCTTTTGGCTATTCTGAATAATGTTGCTGTGAACATTCATTTATCTACAAGTGTCGTTGTGAACATATGTTTTCATTTCTCTTGAGGATATACCTAGGAGTGAAAATGCTGGGTCATGTTTAACATCATGGCTAGGGCGTTTGCTGCTTTAGGAATAGAAAAGTGAAGCTGTTTTGAATGACAGACACATGCACGCATTTGTGTGTGTGCATGTGTTATACACAGGTGTGTGCAGGAGCAGTGCTACTGAGGTAGGAGCCAATTTTGAATACCCATCTGCATTCAAAATGATTCTGGGCCAATGGATTCCTGAAATTTCTGCCTGTCTGCTCCTTTGTCTGAATGCTATCCCTGCAGGGCAATGATTCTCCAATAGTTACTCCATCCATTAGAGGACTTTGACAAAATCAACAAGGATCAATTAGTTATATAACATTTACAATAAAGAGTATAGTAAATGTTATTATTAGTTGTCACTTATGTGTTATTATTAGTTGTCACTAGTATGTTATTATTAGTTGTCACTTGTATATTATTTACCTTTTAGATCCATAAGATTTATGATTGGTGTATAGACATATACATGCGCACAGATTTTTGTCCCCAAAGAGCTGTTGTTAATTAAACACGTATCTGCATACACAGTCAGTATCTGAGGAGAGGCTTTGGCAGAGGGTGGGAGCAGAGAGGGAAGGTATGTTTTTAAACTTCCAGGAGGAGACCATGTAATTAACTACAAATTATAGACTGAATCCTTTCAGACTTGTGTGTGCCCTGCCCCTCTGCAGCAATCCCTGGCACCCCATTGTAGGGCTCGCTTATTCTGGACTTGAGTTTGCCCCTCTCGCTCTGTATTCCATTCCCTCTTAAGAGAGCTCCAGTTAAACCGCCTCCTGCTTATGCTCTGGCCTGAGCCCACGAGAGGAAAGGCCTGATTTCCTGTCCTGGAACCCCGTGGCCTGCATCCCGCAAAGTGTCCATGGCAAACTCATGTCAGGAGGGCCCCAGGGTGCTCCTGTGTCGGTAAACTTGGCCCTTTGAGGAAGAGTAATCTCTGGACAGGCATCCCAAGGAGACTAGAGTTTCCACACTCAGTGGCACAGGCTCTCCGGGCCACAAGCAGGAGCAGATGCTAAAAGCCTGCTGACATCACTGGGATCAGCTGCTGTCAGGTCTGGAGGAGGTGCCTCCTGACTTGGGGAATGTTAGTTCCCAGTTGATAACAGTGTCTGATAATACTCTTAGCATTTTCTTCCCAAGCCATCTTCCTAGGGATGATTTGGTACTGTGTGATCTTGTGGGTTTTTTGTTTGTTTGTGAGAAAGGGCTGAGACCTCTGTTCACCTACTTATTTTCCCTTTAAACAAGCGTGCTCATGGAGGGACTCTGGTACAAGGATATTTCTGCCCGGCCGAGCCAGGCCTCTGGCTCCCGGGTAGGTGTGCTCTCCTCTGCCCTTGCCTGCCGCCTGCCTCCCAGATGCACCTGTCAGTCAGCCACCTACCTACCTCGGAGGGAGTTACGGCCTTTGGCCTGGAATACCACCGGGGACCAGAGTGTTGAGCAAAGTGCGGGTAGGGACAAGAAGCCGCATGTTTTCTCTCTGATCCCAGGCTTGACGGTGAATGCTCATTCTGCCTCCAGCCTCCCAGCGCTTTCGCAGCCTTGTCTGGGACTACCATGCCCCTGGAAGAATACAGGTTTCCTGAGGCGGGGATGGCTTCCCAGTCCCTGTCCGCGATGGCTGCACACCACAGGCGGGCCCGGTGCCAAAATCTGCAGCGAAAGAAGTCTCCCAGGGACAGTTTCGAGAGCGAGAACCCTGCAACTGAAGCTATAAAGATTTCTGCAGAACCAGTAAGTTTCACCTAATGATTAGTGCCACTTTAAAAGTGGGCATATTGATTCCTTTGTCAGGGAAGTAAGGGGGTCAGGTGCTCACATCATGCCATCAGATCAATGTTACTGCACCTGAGGGGCTGAGAGAGAGCGTTCTTCATTGGACAGTGTGGTAAAACCCTGATTCATATATTTTGGATTGTTTCTGGGGATAACAACTTATTTTTATTGGCAAGAGGATATGTGGTACTTTCCGAAAGTGATGAGAACTGAGACACATGTGAGATCAACTGGGAAATACTTCTGACGTTTGGATCCAAAAGAAACAGCCCCTGACCAGTGTTGCTTCTGTGCAGTTTACGTGGGAGTAAGCACCTCACAAGCACATGGGGAAAGGCCCAGCAAACACGAGGTGCTCAGAGACTGTAACTATGATTGGTTTATTACAGTCAAGTTACTATGACTTAAGACTCTGGTCCAGTTTCCTATGAACAGTTACCAGCCACTGAATCACCCCTTTCTCTGGCTAATTTGCTTTCCCAGTGTCACTGGGGAGACTTGGAGCTTTCTAGGATGCTGGAAACTAGGGCAGACCCATTTCCCCCGGAGGCTCATCTCTAAACAGCGCAGGCATACTCACCATGCCCCAGAAGTGAAATGTAAGGCCGGCTTGCCTTAACCTCTCTCCCAGCCCGTCACGCCCATGCCGTTCAAATCTTGCCCAAATATTTGCAGGCGCACACCAATCCTGAACAAATAATTGCCCACAGAGTTAAATTGTTTGTAGAGTTTAATATTCTGTGCTGCTAGCTTCTCTTACAGATTTTATGATTTTTAAGCACAACCAGCAGCAAGCACGTTTGGGAGGGGGCCCACGGCAGAGAAGCCGAGCGAGCGCGGGCGGGACTTTCGGTCAACTCCAGCCCCGCCCGCACCCTCTCCACCCAGCACCTGATGCGATTATTCCATGCTAAAAATAGGATTCTTATCACAGCCCTTCTGCAGGTGGAAGCTTTGTGGAAAGAGATTCTTTGTTTTTTCCAGCTCCCGTCCAGATGGATAATGGGTGCAGGGTGGGCTGGGGAGGGGGAGCAGACTCCAGCTGCGCTCGCAGTCGAGGCAAGGCCGGCGCAGGGGCTTCCCGGTTCTCCTGCTCCCAGGATCTCAAACTGCAGCATTAGCAGCAGGACTTGTGTATAAAGGAAATGATCTTAGAAAGCTGCTGAATTTTGCTCTCTGACTAAGATTACTTAAGATTATATTTAGGGGAAAAAAAAGAGGATTAGGGAATAGTAGATGTAAATTTGAGACGGATCAATTCTTAAATATTTATTCAATCCTTACTCAGTACAAAGCAAGAAAGGTTTCCCCAGCTTTGACTATTGGAACCACCTCATAATAAGGTATTTTTGGTGATATTAAGGAGTTTACAGCTGAGTCCAGGAGTCAAGATATAAACATAAAAGTTAGAGTAACATAAGTAGTATGCAATAACTATTTCGCATATATAAGATTTTCTTTTATTGTTTCTGGAATAACTCCCCTAGTTATGCTAGAGTATGCTGCACTAACTCTCTTAGGGAAGTAGCTGGAGCAGTTATGAAGATATATCCAACTCACCCAATAGCCCCTGTTCTGGGAAGAAAGGATGAGTGGGAGGGGATGGGGGAGTTGGATGAGGAAGTCAGATACCGGTGGTTGGATTTTCTAGGAAGCAAGAAAGTGAGCCTTAAAAGAACCACTCTACCCCTCTACTCCATCCAGGTATGGCAGTGAAGAATGTCTGCATTGGGGACACATAGAAGTGAACACTGGATAGCATTCCTGGGGAAATTTTGGCCCAATACATTGTCATTTCTCCTGAATACACCACCAAGGGCTTGATGACTTACCTGTGCTGGAGGGGATGTGTCTGTGCCTAAAGCAATGTCAGGCCCTGAGACTCAAGGTAGGCTAAACTGCTGTAACTAGCAAATAAATGCCCCACATCAGCTCCCATAGTAATCCAAAGTCTCTCTCTCTTCCGTGTAGTCATTCAGGAGCCTAGACTGATGGCTGACTCTGCAAGAGTGGGAGTCTTAGCCTGGATTTTCCTGTGAGAAAGCAGAGGCTGAGACAAGGGCTTGGTAAGGGGGCTTTATTTGGGGACATAATTTTGGGATCCAAGGAACTATGAGAAGGTTGCAGAGAAAACTGAAACAGGGATTGGGGCAAAGCCCCCGCCCGGGAAGGCTATCAAGCTGGTTTTTACTATTGGAAATGAGGGGCCATCTCAGTGGGACATTTGGAGGTGCCGTGCATGTTTCCTAGAGCAGGTATAATAAGATATCATAAAAGGGTGGCTTAAATAACAGAAATGTATGGTCTCACATTTCTGGAGGCTGGCAGTCTGAGATCGAGGGGTTGAGAGGATTGGTTCTTTCTGAAGGCTGTGAGCAAAAATCGGTCCTAGGCCTCTCTCCCAGCTCTCAGTGCTTCACTGGCCAGCCTTAGTGTCCGTCGGCTTGTCGAAGCATCACCCAACCTCTGCCTTTATGTTCACATGATAGTGTGTGTGTGTGTGTGTGTCTGCCTCTGTGACCAAATCTTATTTTGGACACCAGTCATGTTGGATTAGGGCTCACTCTACTGACTTTATCTTAACATGATCATCTGCAGAGACTGTTTTGAAATAAAGTCATTCATAGGCACTAGAGGCTAAGACTTCACCACCTTTTTGGAGGACACGATTTAACCCATGTTATGTCTTAGTAAGACTTATTTATAGGAAGACTTAATAGTCTGCCCAAGGGGCCAAAGAGGGAAGCATTGACTCCTAACTTCTATTGTCAATGCCCCATGGAATTGTCAACTGATGATCATTGGTGCCAATTCAATGCCAGCAGAAATCCCCAATTTGGGGTGTGGTGAAGAAGGAAATTTTATTCAATGCAGAAAAGCTCAATTGTGATACAGCATGACTGTGAAAACAGCTCTGGTTCCAGGCCTCTCTCTGGCTAGACAGCTCTATTCCCTGCTGGTCTGCTTTGCACTGTGCTTGGTCTGATCCACTCTGCTCTGGCAAGGCATTGGTGTTGAGTAAAAAGGGAAACTGCACTCTCTGAGCCACGGGGGAGCTGGCTTATATGGACAGAAATCCCTGTTTCTTGTCCCTAATTGGTCCATCCTCATGCAAATGGGGACTCCAAGTCCTTGAAGTTTGATTGGTCCAAAAGGCACTGTCCTGATTGGTCTGGATAAAGCTGCTCTGATTGGCTGGAGCTTTGCAGCTCTGAATGGATGGGGAAAACCTTAGTCCTATTGGTAGAAATAAAATTCCAAGAACCTCTTTATAAGGGCTGGCTCAGGCGGCAGAAGCACAGGGCAGGCAGGCAGTTCAGTGCAGATGCAGGCAGTTCAGCGCCAGCTTCTCTGTGAAGTGCAGTTAGTGTGGGAGGCCACTATGCAGACATGGCTGCGAGGCTCTGTTTATTACAATTTTAGCCCAGTTAGCCACCAGGAACCTTTCTTAGTAGCTGTCATTTTTCTTCAGTGTCCACAGGGTGTAAGCTCTTCTGTTTTTCCAGATTCTACCTGTGTGAATGTCCCGTGGATCCTATTGACTTCACAGAGCAACCGCAGACCATCTCTAGGACAGAAAGTGAGAGGCACATTGAGCAGTTCTCATGGTGCAGCTGTGGGAAACTGCCAGGGCAAAAGCTGAGCTTAGAGGATATGAGATGAAGCCAAGAGGTATCTGACATGGTGGGTTAGATGTTCCTGCCGTCCCCACGGACCATGGTGCTGTTCCTGTGTGTCTGCCGCCTTTTCTAGACTGGGACTCACGAGGACAAGTTCATGCTGGTCTTTTCACTGTTGTATCGCTCTTGCACAGCAGAATGCCTGGTACATTAAAGCAATTAATTTATACTGCAAGAATAAAGGGACGTGGAGATTTGCACCCAGCCTAATATCTCTATCATGGCCAGATATGTGGAGATTTGAGGTAGCTACAGTAGGCTGCTTAAATGAGTTGGGGAAATAGGAGTCTCCCTCTTGTCCCTCTTCTACATGCAGTTAAGCCATGGAGAAGTTCACAAAGCACTATCTGCCTCCTCCTCTCCCCACCCTACTGCCCTACCCCCAACTTCTGAGGAATGGAGGTAAAGCAAGGCAATTTTTAAAAAAAAATTGTTGTATCTCAACTGTCTTTTGGTGAAACTACCTTATAATGCATCTTTTAAGTATTTTAATGACCAAATCCCTTTGGACAGGACCCAGGAAGGAGCCTCAGTAGAACAAATAGTGCTCTAACAAGGTTGCTGCATATTACTATTATTGTTGTCTTCTTTATTTCAACATGGTCTTGCAGAGAGAGAAGAGAGGTCGTGTGTAAAATGCTCATTTAGAAATAATTTCTAAGCATCTGTCTGCACTGAGCACCACATTAGGTACTAAGTGTACAGAGTGTATTTATTTGGGATCCTAACAAGGTCATACCAAAGCACTTACCTGATTGGCTCAGACTTTGTGGATGGGGACACTGTGACCTGCCACTGGGAGTGAAGAAAAAGGGAAAAAAACAAAAAGTTTTGTTTTGACCTCAAAGCTCTTTTGTGAGGCTTCTGCACCTGCAACCTGGGCTAGATGCACGCTCACTGGTGCTTGTGTCCCTGTTCCCCCTCTCTGCAGGCACATCACCGGTGCCTCTCCACCCTCTGGTTGTCTCAGTGATAATCTAGGTAGCCTGGGGCTGAATGGCCCACTCCAGGACTTGTGAAGACCTGGCTGGCCATGTGCCACCTCTTTTCCTCCTTATGACTTAGAAATCAGGGGACGTTTATGTAAAGCATCACGTGGAATTTGCAGTGGGACGAATAAGGTCCCATGCCTCTTCCCCTGTCCTCTCTCAAGCGGCCGATCATTTGCCAGGCATCTATGGGTTGGGAGGGTGGGGGATGGCCGGGTATTATGGGAACAGTCACCAGGTCTTACTCTTCCCCTTAGATGTTTAGGGATCAGGGAGCAAGGATCACCAAAATGTGAGGGGGAAGTCTTATTTGTGAATTGGCAAGGAGAGAGTTGCCAGGGTGTGGTGGACGAATGGGTGTGGTAGCAAGCGCAGCACCACTAGACAGTGCCCCTCTGACATCTGCCCCCACCATGATGAACATCTGAGGAAAAGCGGAGTGGAAGTTTTTGACTTAAGGAGAATAGCCCTGTAGGGCCAGTTCTTCCTGCTATTCAATGCAGAAAACGAACCAGAAGCCTCATCAGAGGTTTGTAGAAGGCATGTTGAAGTGGCTCTGCTCTTGGGTTTGGAGACAGATAGAACTAATTGAATCCCAGCTCTGCCCCTATTAGTTGGGAGGCCTGTTTAAGGGGCTGTTCCCTTCTGTGTAAAATGGGAATAATAAAGAACCTACCTCAGAAAGTTATCATGAGAATCACATTTAAAGCTGTTCATCACAAGACCTGAGAGCAAAACCAGATTTTAATGATCACCTTGTATTAATACTATCTATTACATGGGGAGTTCTACTAAAGGGCTTCTCTCTTTCTTGGCCCTCCTTATCACCTTGCTGTAGTTATTAGCTGAGGAGAGGGGCATGCTGTTTCAGCAGGGGCTCGAGAAACAGGTGACCTGGCCAGCCACGCTGGAAGGAGATGTCGCACTGAGCAGAGGGGCTTTGGTGTTCTGAGGTGAGGAGCTGTGCAGGCGTCTCAGTAGCTGCCCCTGAGTGACTTGAGACAGAATTCTGCTCCCTTTCTTCTTAGACCCCTAACTACTAGGTTCAGACCCAGCCTAGTAACCATGCTGTTCTGGAAATCTTTTTTGGTTGCTAATTCAGACAATGTCTTGACTGATTGTCCTTGTGACTTGGGTGACTTCTGACAGGTAGGGTGGACGCAGAGCAGTTTCTGAAAGGCCAGAACCTACTTGTATTGACACTAGGACTTGATTAGCCCTTGGCCCCTGAAATCAGTAGTGAGAGGATCTTAAAACACAAATAGTTTTGCAAGTCTTTGGGAAAAATGCGCAGTGAATAAATTTTCTGTCTGTGATACTTGCTTCAGGAAAATCCCAGAGACTAATAAGCCTCACTCATATGTGTCCTCTTTTCTTTCTGAGTCAATGGATGGATGGATTATAGTTCCCAGCCTCCATTGCTGTTAGGTAGGTGGGGGGGTCAGTTGGGGTGGGGCTGGGACACATAACTGAGTTCAAGCCAATGGAATGTGAGGGGAAATGATATGCTTCATAAACACTTAGCACTTATAATCCTCTCTCTCCCCCCTGTTCACCAGTGGACTGGAGAAGAATCTGAGGAGTTCGAGGAGGACATAATCACAAGAGGGAAGGAGTCTGAGTCCCTGTCTCATGAAATTATGGTGTAGGGAAGGCACAAACCAGCATTGTATTATGTCATTGAGATTTGGTGATTGTTCTTATAGCAGCTATAAGTACCAAAGTACAGTTTATTTAAGATCACACTCTTCTTACACATTGTAAGATGGATGTCCTAATTCTAGGGAGAGTGTATAGGTGAGCATGATGGAGTCTTGTATTTGAATGTGTACTCTTTTTTCCTTTGGCCAAGGCCACTGATGGTTGGTTGGTTGGTTGGTTTTAATAAGGCTTTAAACATCATTTATTTAAAAAATATATTTCCCCACCCATCTCCTCTATTTTTCACTCCCCCTCCCATACCCTACTACCACCAAAATGGCATTATGTTTGTGTGTCAAAGAAAAACCTGCCAAATCTGAGACTTTTAAGCTGTGGGAAATTTTTTTTTTTAATTTGAAAATTAAAACTGAGGATTATGTAACCCTAAAGATAGTTCTCTTTTGAATTTATATTTTCAGTTTCCTTTTAATAACTGACAAACATACACATAGACATCCAGTTATTTATAAGAGTGCTAGCTAGAATTTATTTCGAGATTGTTGCATGAGAGGCACTTTTAAATATTTCTAATTCTCAGAGTAACTGAGAATTAGTTGCTCATAGCTGCTCTTACCTCAGTCTTGCCTGTTGTATTATACTAAACTGTAGTACATTTTCTCTATTCTGGGGATAATAACTTTGATGGCCTCTGGCTAGAGGCCTTGGCCCTAGAGATGGTGACCCTCTCTTCTAAAGACTTGCCTAATAAAAAGGTACAAGGCCCTCCAGACCAGCAGGCTCTTTATAGACCTCAAATCTATGAGGCCTCAAATCAGGCCCAAAGACCTTCGTACCCATTGGTCTTATCTATGCCTTTTCTACCCTCAGAGTCCATGAGCTCCTGTGTCTTTCCTTGTCAGACTCTGGCCCTGAGAGGAGCACTGTCTGACAAGGGCAGTGGAATACCTGGGATGAGAAAATGAAGGGCTTTCTTAGGCCAGCAGTAATTATGTAGAGGGAGACAATAGAAAAATGGATAAAGGGTGGAACAGACAAGGTGTGTTCATCACTGTTTGGGTGAGACAGGTGTGGGGAAAGGAGGAGTCAAGGGTGTTCTCAGGTTTTTGCCTCGGGCTTAGTGGGTAGGCAGCGTGTGCAGGGAAGGACCAGTCGTAAGGGACAGTACTGAAGGAAGCTTGGATTCATACATATCACCCTCTCCTGAGATGTTATACAACTTCATGGAGGCTTTTCTGAACCACATCATTGGGAGACAGTTTATAACAGCCCTCAGGACTCTTTACTGAGTTTTAACTAATTATAATGTAAAAACTAAAGGATGGTTTAATTCATTTTGCCAGCACACAATGTATCTATTTTATGAAGCTCATTCTTGGCAATGTGTAACTTTGCTGAATTCCATGGGTGTTTTCCTTTTGTGAATATTGTTTCCTTACATATTTACATTTATTTTATCACATTTATACAAGGCATTCTCTAAAATAATTTTTTTAAAAAGGGAACTTAGAGACATAATTTGAATAAATTGAGATGAATTTATTTTCCCTTTTGCTTTTGATATAATGGGACTAACTGATTTTCCTTGAGCCCTGATTGTTTAAGCTACTGGTTTCCATATACCACTGCTCACTGAGATTACCTGAGAGGCTTTCAATAGCTACCGCGTCTGGCCACGGCCTGTCCTCCGGGAGGCTCAGACTCATGGGCCCGATGCAGCTGCAATTTAAGATCATCAGAAATTTCTGATGCACACTCACTCGGGTGTGGGAATCTTCCACCTGACTCACATTTTCCATATTTATAACTCAGCTTCGGTTACATCGGCATTGCATTTTCTTTGAAGAAAAGATAGGTACTTTAGTAGAGATGTCAATAACATTTTATTCACAAAAACTAACAGTAAGTTTCTGAATACTTGCTATTGACATACACTTGGCTAGGGACTTACTAGTAAGTATTTTATTTAACTTAGCATAGTCCTCATTGTATGAGTCATAGAACATCCTCATGTTCTAAGGTCAAGGAAAATGAAACTAAAAGAGGTTGAAGAAATTATTTGAGTAACTAGTTCAAACGAGGAGTACAGTTAGGACCCAAGTGGAAGGAAGTCTATGTCTGAACCACTACCCTCCCTTGCCAGTTTATGAGATTAGTTTTGCTTCCAGAATTTCTCAGCTACTTTTTGCCTTTTGGAGATAGGACTTCTTCCATTGTTATTAGTGGGAGGGCTACAAGTCAAAGCCAACATGTTCCACAAATGCTGAGCACTTCCAGTGACCACAAATCTTGTTATTTCTCTGCCACAAGAACTAGAGAGAAGACCCCTTTTGGGAAAACAAACAAAAACAGAGAAGACTACCGAAACAAAAAACTGTGCTTTCTTAAATATTTGAACTAGTTAAGATCTTTTATTCTTATCTTTTTTTTTTTTGAAGGGTCGGGACCGATTCATGTTTATTACTTAGAAATATTATCTTCTATTGCAGTTAATGTATCCAGTTAACTCCACCCATAAGGTGCTGCTTCTGGTTGTGCTGTCATAAGTCATTGAGAGACTATAATGGTAATACTGGCTTAGTCACTCTGCTGCCTCTTGCTGCTAATGGGGATTATCAAAATAGAAAGCAGCATGAAGAAATGTGTTTTCTGAAACTTGCCAGGCTTGAAGGGAGCAGAAGCAGGGACCTGGGAAGGGAAGCCATAAAAGCCTTTGGGATGACAATGGTAATGATAACCTCGCTTTCGCATGGCCTTTACTTATTGGAGAGCCCTGGAAGGTAGACATTTTGGCTTCCACCTGCAGGTGAGGACACCTGGGCAGCTTTCTAGTCGAGAACTTTGTGTTCCCATCACAGCCTCCCTCACACCCTCCACAGCCTCCCTCTGGGTCTGGATGGATATTTTTTTCTTCTTCTTCTTTTTAAAAAAGATTTTTATTTATTTATTTTTAGAGGGGAAGGGAGGGAGAAAGAGAGGCAGAGAAACATCAATGTGTGGTTGCCTCTCATGTACCCCGTACTGAGGGCTGAGCCAGCAACCCCATGCATGCGCTCTGACTGGGAGTCAAACCGGTGACCTTTTTTTCACAATCCACTGAACAACACCAGTCAGAGCCCTTTCACACTTATTTCTTGTGCCCACTGATGATGCTTCCCGAGACCTTTGAAGCCTGTGATATTCTCACATGCTTGATTTGAAGTGAGGTAGGCTGAGATTCAGGGGCAGCTTCAGGCTGCACAAATATACTTCAATTGTGGGTAAAAAGGGAGCAGAGATGCTGAATGGTCATTAGGCTCCTCAGAGGGGAGTTTTGCCATAAATTTTCAGCCTTTCCAATATCACCGAGCCATTGATATTTTTCTTCATTTCCTAACTTAGTGCTCACACAATGATTATTGCTTTGTAATATTCAGTTTTCTTGGCATTCCAGCTGAATTAAATGAAGACCAGTGGGAGCTGGAAGGGAGGGAAGGGGAAGCAACTCCCCTACTTAGGATCTACCTCTTGGCCCAGTTTCCTGTATTTAATGAGCACAGTGGTGAACAGAAGAATTGACCCACATGCTGTGGTCCTCCACAGAATCAGGGCAGGCCTTGCAGAAATGAAGAAAAATATCATCTAAAGTGTCTCTGAAATTGGATTGCTCCTTTTATTTATTTATTTTTCCAGCAGGCCTGGGTAGCAGGCACTCACGTGATTTTCTAGCTGGAACTAGGCTGAGGGGAGGAATAGAGACATATGATGTATTTCTTTCTTTCTTTTCTTTTTTTTTTTTAATGTTTCTGTGTTTTATTAACCCATGAGTAGGTTAATTTCATTGCACTCCCTATTTCAGTTTTTCTGCTTCTCTAAATGGCTGCTGGAGTCAAAAGTGCTGGGTTCAGGTGGGGCTGTAGTCTGTGTAGAAGGCGAGAACTCTGGCAGGAATTATATATGAGAACTAGACACAGGTTTAGCAAGAGTTCTGGTACAACCATCAGGGTTCTGTGGAGATTGGAAAGTGGTCAGTTCCACAAAGGGCCTGGCCCATTGAAATCTTGGTACCACAAAGAGGAAGGATGACACCAACCTGTGGTGCCTAAGAGGCCAGTAAAGAGCCAAAAGGGTGGGCCTCTCTCTTCTGAGGCTGACATGGTAGGTTTTGGGCACTTTGTTCCTGCAGCCTCAGTGGGACCTGCTTTTGTATTGTCAGCCTTGGAAGAAGAGACCACTTCCTGTCCACCATCAACCAGACCTGACCCTGCTGAGCCAACAGAGAGAGAGCATGCAGTGGGAGATCCCCAGAGCTACGGAAAGATGAGTCAGAACCAGCAGAATACAATCTCAGCAGAACAGAGCTGCTGGAGGAAATAGGCAGAAATGTAATAAGAGAACCTAAAGAGACTTGAGTGCAATACAGAAAGAATTTCGAAAGAGAAAAAAAAATCCTCATTAATTAATTCAGTAGATGTAATTGAAAGAGTTAACAGTCTCTATTGAAACCCATATTGGTGGCTTGGACGACCAAAGCACAAAGCAAAACCACAAGGAGGTGAAGGTCATAAGGTGGGGAGGCGGGGGCGGGGGGAGAGTGGGAGGATAGAACCAGGAGAACTAACCTGCAAGAAATGGGATTTACAGAAAGGAAAGAGGAACAGCTGAAGATGAAGTAATAATTAAACATATACAAGAAAATTTTCTGAAAAGACCTGATTCTCTATATAGAAGGGATATGCCAAATTCTAGGTCAGATCAATGAGAAAAGTGAGACCCAACATATTCTTGTAAAAACTCCTGAATACTAAGAATAAAATCTTGTAAGTTTTAGACAGGAAGGACAAGCTATTTACAAGGGAATACCAGTAAGACTGGCATCAGACTTCTCATCTGGAAGCTACAGGATGTTGGAACAAAATGTACAGAAAATACACAAGAACCCTATTGTCAGCCAAGTACCATTTACCTGTCAAGGCAAGGGGAAAAAGAGATTTGAAGCTATGTAATACTCTAGAGTATTTCACTCACATTTACTGAACTCAGCAAAAAACTTGAAAAAGACTCAAAACAAAGAGGGAATGTACTAAGCCAGAAGAAGGCGAAGTGCAAACAGTATTGAGCAAAAAGAACATTGCTCTCTCTCTCTCCGTAGGTCCTGAGAGATGAAGTGGTCTCCAGCCCTGGGGCCAGCAGTGTAAAGAGCAGAGAAGAGACTTGATAAAGGAATTCCTGTGAAATTAAGCCCCAAGACTAAATGGGCTCATGACTCAGATTAACCCAATATTTAAAGAAGGAACATTGTAGTATTATTTAAACTCATCTTGGCCATAGAAAGATACAAAAAATAGTTGAATTCACTTAATGGGGCCAATCTAATTATAATACTCAACTCTAATAAAGGAGGTATAATTGGAAGTTTATAATTATAAACCAATCAATTATGAATATTGATAGAAAAAAAGCAATTAAAGTCTAGTGAAGTTTTAAAATACTACACTGTTACCTAGTAAGATTTGTTTTAGGGATGGCAAGAATAGTTAGAAACAAGAATACCTGTTAATAAAACTCATTACATCAGCAAAATAAAACAGAAAAATCATATTATTAGATTAGTAGATTTTAAAAAATACATTGTATAAAATTTTTATAAACACAAACTGAGTAATAAAAAACTAGAAGTAAACAATTTAAATACAATAAAGACCACTCACCAAAACCTACCAGCAAATATAATCCTAAGTGTAAAACACTAAATCAGGTGGTTTGTTAAAATGAGGAACTAAAAGGAATATTCCCACGATCATTATACAACATCGTACTGTTATGAATGAAATATGTTACAAAACAAAAAACTGATATTAAAATGATTTTTTTTACTGGTGATGTACATTTTTTAACCTTTCAAACCTCAATCTCTACTCTTAGGTATTAACAAACACTCAGTTAATAAGATAATTTGTAAGCAGTCAGAAATGGAAATTAAAAAATTCATTTATCATAGCTTTAAATTCTATGATATATTTATAAGTAAGTATCAATACATTAAGAGAGATGCAGAACCTATATGAAGAAAAGTATAAAATTTTGTTGAGGGATACACAACAATCTCTACATTCGGAAAGACTTAAAAAATTTTAATATAAAAAGTAATTTATTTATAATTCATATACAAATTTTAGAAAGTTCTGTCAGTATTCTAACAAGGAGTGTTTGTCTTGGAAATTAAAGAGAACAGTTTTATAGTTTATATGGAAGAATATATTTCTGCAAGAGAAAAATTAAGTGGAGAAGAGACTGCCCTTATCAGAATCACCACCACGTTTAAGACAGTGAGATTATATCAGTATATTACTGGCATGGATGGACAAGGCGATTAGCAAAACAGGATAAATAATCCAGAAATAGAGAGGGTTTATGTGAGAATTTAATGTATTCCAGAAATGACATTTTAATTTAGCAGGGAAATGCTAGATTTAATAATATGGTCTTGGGGTTCCTGGTTTTCAAACTAGAAGAAAGCAAAATTGGACCACTTTCATATGTACAATAATGCAAATCTTGCGTCCCCCAAAATGGGACTTTTTTTTTTCACTTGTGCAATCTGGTGGCAGGAGAGGTCTTAACCAAGACAAGCAACCCACAAGTTATTTTTAAAAGAAGATTTCAGTAAACAAAACAAAAATAAGTACATGATGGTCTTAGAAAAAAATAGCAATACATCTATTAATATACAAACAATTCTTGCAAATTGTCAAGAAGAGACAAACTATCCAGCAGAAAAATGGACAAGTAATATGCAGAGACTGTTGGCATAAGAACAACTCCAAATGGCCAAAACTTTATGAGAAGATATTAAAAGTCACTGGTATTCAGGGAATCCAATTTTAAACACAGTGATCTATAAAATGGCCAAATTTAAAGGAGCAATAATGTTGGGAAACGACCTGTCTGGTTTCAGGAACTGCAGCTCTGCTGACAGGCGAGAGAGCCCCAGGCTGGAGCTAAGCAAGAAGACCTTGGGAAAATTAGGCCACTGAGGAGACAAAACCTATCCCCCTGCCTCCCTCACATCACCCTGCTTGGCCCTGGAGGATGGCTAGTCAATGATGGGTAAGACCCCTCGATGGCAGAGGCAACCTAAGACAGACACAGCTGTATGGGCATCAGGGAAGAACTTGGGGGACATGGAGAAAGGGCAAAAGACCCTCACCCCCGGTTTTGATATGGCCAGAGTCCTCATTCTGTCTGAAAGAAGTCTCCTTATCTCTTGGTGGCTCTGCACCGCCCACCTGGCTTAGGCTTGAAACAGTACTAAAGGCAGGTGCAGCCCTACACTGGATTGGGTAGGTAGAGTGGTGGTGAAATCAGGCCTAGAAGTAAGTTCCTTGAAGCATGCTTTGTTCTTCCCCCAAAAGCTATGATAACCGGCTCCTGCAGGGAAGGAAATTTACATTATTCACAGACCCCCAACCTGAGGCAAATCTCTATGTTCCTTCAATTGTTATCTATGATCTCTATTTGTTTTCTGTAAACATAGCCTTTTGACATTGATTGATGAGCTTTGCATCCATGCTGTATACCCCTGTGTATATTGTTCTCAATAAAAATCACTTTAAGAGAGGGGCTTGCGGCATTCTCCACTAGAGGGAAGTGCCACCCTCTTCCTCTGGCAGAGCGAGGAAAGTGTCTGGGACAACTTATTTTATTTCACCCATCCGTGATGACCCCGGGATGGGCTCTGTGGGATCAGAGCCTGGCTCCCACCTCACAATAACATTCATTGTCCGGGGTGTGGGGAGGGAGGCGGGATATGAAGAAGAGCCCTCTTATACAATGCTGGCAAAATGTAAATTTTTATCATCTTTGCAGAAAGCAAACTGTTAAAACCATTGAAATTAACGCTACATATTTCTTTCAGTAATCTCAGTACTTTATTCTATAACCCTGCCCCAACCAAACTGACTAACCCCTCAAACAGCAACAACAATAAAAAACCAACTACAATGTAGAGATTGTGATGGTTAATTTTATGTGTTAACTTGATTGGGCCACAGGGTGCCCACATATTTAGTTAAACATTATTCTGGGTTTGTGAAAATGTTTTTGGATGAGGTTGCCATTTGAATCAGAGTGAGGAGAGTAGATTGCTCTCCCCAGTGTAGTGTAGAGCCTCATCCAGTCAGGTGAAGAGTTAAATAAAAGAAAAAGCTGACCCTCCTGGGAGTAAGAGGGATCTCCTCCTGCTTGGCTGCCTTGAATTGGACATTGAACTTTTCCTGCCTTCAGACTTGAACTGAAACATCAGTTCTTGGGTCTTGAGTCTGCTGGCTTTTGGACCAGAACTGGAGCCGAGGTTCTCCTGATTCTCAGGTCTTCTCCCTTGGACTGAAACTACAACATTGGCTTTCCTGGGTCTTCAGCCTGATGACTGAAGATTTTGGGACTTCTTAGCTTCCATAACTGCATAAGCCAATTCTGTATAACAAATCTCTTTCTCTCCATACACAGGCCTCCTATTGGTCCTGTTTTTTTGGAGAACCTTGACTAATGCAGATTTACACATAGAAAAAAAGTGAATGTTTTTTGATAGAGGAGTGGTTTCATCAATTATTGTATTTTTATCCATACCAAGGTATCTTGTGTAGGTATTTAAAAAACAAAAGCAAGACAACAAAATATACCTATGACTCCATTGCTTGACTTGGAGGGATTTTCATGAGGTAGGATGTAGTGAGAAAAGCAAGATGCCAAAAAAGAAAAAAAATAGAATTCCATTTTTGTGAAACAAACAATGCCATGTCTTTTTTCTATGTATACAATTATATATGTGTATGTGTTACCAAACAGCAAGTGGGGTCTTGCTGCCTGCTGCCACCCTCTAGGCAAAATTCTGGAGGCAAAAGTTTGGTGATAAAGGAAAGGAGTCTTTATTCAAAAGCTACACAATTTTTGAATAACAGCTGTCCACATGCATTAGTGTCACTTAAGCCTATCAATTAAGGCTAAAATCTTTAAATCCTGAGTTCTCTTATTCCCCCTGTTAGTTTTAGTTTACAAACTAAAACAACATAAGATCCAAAAGCTGCACAATTTTTGGAAGAATGGCAGGCTTCTGCCTTAGAGCCTGTCCCTTCCAGAACACCCAAAGAATAACCCTTCCACCCCCCGCCAGGCCAGCCCGATCCTAGGCAGCACCCAGAGTTTCTTCTCATCCAAAATCCATCCTTTGGGAAACACAGGCAGCTGAGGCACGATCATCCAGGCATCCTTGAGGAAGAGAGCCCAAGAGCCAGTCTTTACCCTCTTTTTATTTTTTAAATCTTCTGGCCCATAATTCCATGTGCTCCAGAGGCATTCAGCTTCTCAGCCAACCCCATCCTATACTGGTTACCATTGCCCTGGGAAACCTCCCTCTGCAGCCCCTCTCTACTCCTTCTTAGTGATCTGATCAGATCTCTCTGTATCATATGTGTTTGTACATTATTATAAGAGCACAAGGAAAAGTAAAGAAGGACACATATTAGGTTGTTGGCAGGAGATTCCGTTTGGGGAAAGAGGCTGTGATGTGGGTGGAGCCATGAGGGAGAAGGGAAGCAAGGTTGCAAAACAAAATGAAATAACCAACATGGTTGATATGATACACTTATGCATTTAATTATAAATGTTTATCATTTTATAAGATAAAAAATAAAATATAAAAGAGGAAGAAAAATCCTGGTGTATGGGGCAACTAGAAGCTTTGAAGATATAGCATAATTGGCAAGACAGAGTTGATGCTGGTCAGGGTTGCATCTACATGGCAACGACTGACCAGCTCCGTCACTGGTGGTTCAGTTCATTATACAAGAGAAACTGCTTGACAGTTTTGGCTTCATCAAAACTGTAAGCTATTTTGGTGTCAGATTTTTTTTTATTCTCACCTGAGGGGTTTTTTTGTTTTGTTTTGTTTTTACTTTTAGAGGAAGAGGAAGGGGGTGGGAGGGGAAGAGAGAAGGAGAGAGGAAGAGATAAAAACACAGATAATGAAAGAGAAACATTGATCGGTTGCCTCCTGTAAGTGCCCTAACCAGGGATTGAACCTGCAACCTAGTTATATGCCCTGACTGGGAATTGAGCCCTCAACCTTTCAGTGTGGGGGGGCGGTGATGCTCTAACCAACTGAGCCACACCAGTCAGGGCTGGGGTCAGCTACAGAGCTAAATACAAAGTTGGATATCCCAGATACCAATAGGCCAGATTGGTACACCAGAGGACTGTATTAAATTATAAAGCAATCAAGGTACTGATAGAGTAGATCTGAAAATGTTTGTAAATGTTTATGAAAACTAAAAAGGCCTAGAAAGTTCCTGTTCTTCCACACTTCAGACTTTACAATACACATTCCTGAATTGTTCCAGTGTTAACATTAACTTACATTTAAAAGTGCCTTGAACTTGTCTTCTGTTTAAGCGCCAAATAATTCTTATACAATGTCAAGGTTTTCTTGATAAATAAAGAAGAATGTAGTGTGTCTATTGCACCTTTATGACTTTGGAATCCCAGGACAGATTTCTTTTTCCTTCCTTCCTTCTTTCTTTCCTTCCTTCCTTCCTTCCTTCCTTCCTTCCTTCCTTCCTTCCTTCCTTCCTTCCTTCCTTCCTTCCTTCTTTCTTTCTTTCTTTCTTTCTTTCTTTCTTTCTTTCTTTCTTTCTTTCTTTCTTTCTTTCTTTCTTTCTTTCTCTCTTTTCTTTCTTTCTTTTTGTTATTTCTCTCTCTTTAAAATTATTCTTATTCTATTACAGTTGTTCCAATTTTTCCCCTTTGCCATCCTCCATCCAGGCCACCCACCTCACCCACAGTCAATCCCACACCGTTGTCCATGTCCATGGGTCATTCATACATGTTCTTTGATCCCTTTCCCTTCTTTCTACCATTATCCTCCTCCCCCCTCCAATTTCTATGTTTATTTATAGAAAGAAAATCCACTTCTATTTCTCTGTTATGCCTGCTACATATTGCTGCTGTGTGTGAATTGTTGCTTTGGTTAGTCAGAAGAGAAGGTACGTCAGCCCTTCCAAAAACTGCCTGCTGCCTGTTCCTGAGCACTTGCAGGATGGGCTGGTCTGGTGGGGGCTGCTGGGAAAAAGGGAAGTTCTGAAGCAGACCTCAAGAGGCTCCTGCTACATTGTTAGTGAATTGACCCAGCCTTCTACAGAACAAGGGACTGTCTGTACAGTATGAGGTCATCATGTTGCAACAGCAGAATTGCCTCTTTGGCCTCTGATGAGGAAGTAGTGGCAGGAAGATGTCTGAATGGGCATCACTCACACCCCATCTGTTTCAGGAGAGCACCTGCTTTCCTCAAGGTAGATTTTCAGTTTGGCTTTTGCCGAGTACATTAGTATAGACTGTGGTCGATTTTCTCCTCCATGGTGATTCTTTTTCCTATCATGGTGTTTTGTGAAACATAAAAGGGTTTTAAAAATCTCTTCTGTCCACCACCTTCTTACACCATATACAAGAATAAACTCACTATAGATTAAAGGCTGAAATATAAGAAACCATAAAAAATCCTAGAAGAAAACAGTAAAATCTCAGACATCTTGCATAGCAATATTTTTTCTGATATGTCCCCTCAGGCAAGGGAAACAAACAAAAAAAAATAAACACATGGAACTACATCAAAATAAAAAAATTTTGTACAAAATGAAAAGAAAACCCACTGAATGGGAGAACATATTCACCAATGATACCTTTGATAAGGGGTTGGTATCTAAAATGTATAAAGAACTTACACAACTCAACATGAAAGAACAACAACCAAACAACTCAATTAAAAATGGGCAAAGACCTGAAGAGACACTTCTCCAAATGGACACGCAATAGACATATGAAGAGAAAGGCAAATTAAAACCACAATGAGATGTCAGTTCAACATGTCAGAATGTCTATCATCAATAAGTCAACAAACAACAAGCATTGGAAGGGATGTGGATAAAAGGGAACCCTTGTGCACTGTTGGTGGGAATATAGGTTGGTGCAGCCACTGTGGAAAACAGTGTGTACCTAAAAAAATTTAAAATGGAACTTCCTTATGACCTAGCAATTCCACGTCTGGGAATTTATCCAAAGAAACCTGGAACACTAATTTGAAAGAATATAAGCACCCCTATGTTCATTGAAGCATTATTTACAATTGCCAAGATTTGGAAGCAGCCCAACAATCCATCGGTAGATGAGTGGATAAAACAACTATGGGACATTTACACAACGGAATACTACTCAGCCCTAAAAAAGAATAGTTTACCCTTTGCAACAGCATGGATGGACCTGGAGAACATTACACTAAGTGAAAAAAGCCAGTTAGAGAAAGACAATTACTGTATGATTTCACTTATATGTGGAATCTAATGAACAAAAAGCAAAATAGAAACAGACCCATAGATACAGAGAACACTAATAACTGTCAGAGGGGAAGGGGCCAGGGGAGCTGGGTGAAAAAGGTGAATGGATTAAGAAAAAAATAAAAACCTCATAGACACAGACAACAGTATGGTGACTACCAGAGCAAGGAAGGAGGTGGGGAGTAGGAGGGGGTAAAGGGGGACTAAATGGTGACAAAATTTGACTTTGGGTAGTGAACACACAATACAATATATAGATGATGTATTACAGAATTGCACAGTTGAAGCCTACATAACTTTTGAACCGATACACCCAATAAATTCAATAACAAAAATCTCTTCTAAGATAAACTGCATCACTCCTTTCTCTTTTTCCCTTTTTCATCATGCGACTTTATGTTCCAGTCTCTTTCTTCTCTCCCTACACTGCAATCTTTTTTTTTTAATGATTTTTAAAATTATTATTCTATTACAGTTGTCCCAATTTATCCCATTGTCCTCCTCTGCCCAGCCCACCCCCTGCTTCCACAGTCAGTCCCTACACCATTGTCCCAGTCCATGGGTCATTCACACATGTTCTTTGACTAGTCCCTTCCCCTTCTTTCCACCATTTTCCTCCTTCCCCCTCCCCTTTGGTTGCTGTCAGTCTGTTCTGTGTTTCCATGTCTCTGGTTCTATTTTGCTTGTTAGTTTTGCTCATTAGATTCCTCTAATAAGTGAGATCATATGGTATTTTATTTGTCTTTCACCAACTGGCTTATTTCACTGGCATAATATTCTCCAGTACCATCCATGCTGTTGTGGAAGGTAGGAGTTCCTTCTTTCCTTGTGCTGCATAGTATTCAATTGTGTAAATGTACCACAGTTTTTTAATCTGCTTTACTTATCTACTTATGGGCACTTAGGTTGTTTCCAGCACTTGGCTATTATAAATAGTACTGCTAGGAACATAAGGGTGCATAAGTTCTTTTGAATTGGTGATTCATGATTCTTAGGGTATTTTCCCAGCCGCGGAATTGCTGGATCAAAAGGTAGTTCCATTTTTAATTTTTTGAGGAAATTCCATACTGTTTTCCACAGTGGCTGTACCAGTTTACATTCCCACCAACAGTGCATTAAGGTTCCCTTTTCTTCACATCCTTGCAAGCACTTGTTTGTGGATTTATTAATGATGGCCATTCTAACTGGTGTGAGGTGATATATTATTGTGGTTTTAATTTGCATCTCTCTGACGGCTAGTGATGTTGAGCATTTTTACACATGTCTATGGACCATCTGTATGTCTTCCTTGGAGAAGTATTTATTCAGGTCCTTCTCCTATTTTAAAATTTGACTCTTTGTTTTCCTAGCATTGAGTTGTATGAGTTCTTCATATATTTTGGAGATCAAACCCTTGTCCAAGGTTTTGTCTACAAATATGTTCTCCCACACAGTTGGTTCCCTTTTCATTTTGATGATGGTTTCTTTAGCCATGCAGAAGCCTTTTAATTTGATGGAGTTTCATTTGTTTATTTTTTCCTTTATTTTCCTTACCCTAGGGGATATAGCATCAAAAATATTGTTATATGGGATATCTGAAATTTTACTGCCTATGTTTTTCTCTAGGACTTTTATGGTATCATGACTTATATCATGATATTATATTATGGTATTATGGTAAAAAACTTGTGTTTAAGTCTTTTATCTATTTTGAGTTTATTTTGGTGTATGGTGGAAGTTGGTTGGTAGTTAAGGTTATTTTTATTTTATTTATTTATTTATTTATTTATTTATTTATTTGCATGTATCAGTCCAGCATCCCATTTACTGAAGAGGCTATTTTTCTACAATGTATGCTCATGCCCCTTTTGTCAAATATTAATTGACCACAGAGACATAGGTTTATTTCTAGACTCTCTATTCTGTTCCATTAGTCTATATGTCTGTTCTTATGACATTACCAGACTGTTTTGATTATAGTGGCCTTGTAGTATAGTTTGATATCAGGTATTGTGATCCTTCCAACTTTGTTCATCTTTCTCAAGGTTGCTGAGGCTATTTGGGGTCTTTCTTGGTTCCATATACATTTTTGAAATATTTGTTCTAGATCTGTGAAATACGTCACTGGTATTTTAATAAGAATTGCTTTGAATCTATAAATTGCTTTGGGTAGTATAGACATTTTAATGATGTTAATTCTTCCAATCCATGAACACAAGTATATGCTTCCATTTATTTGTGTCTTCCTCAGTTTCTTTCCTCAGTGTTCCATAGTTTTCTGATACAGGTCTTTTACCTCCTTGGTTAAGTTTATTCCTAGGTACTTTATTTTTCTTGTTGATATCATAAGTGGGACTTTTTTCCCCTAGTTTCTCTTTCTGATATTTCATTATTGGTGTACAAAAATGCCCTATATTTCTGAATATTGACTTTGTATCCTGCTTTTTTGCCCAACTGACTTATTAGGCCAAGTAGTTTTTTGATGGATCCTATAGGGTTTTCTATGTACACTATCATGTCATCTGCAAACAATGTTTTACTTCCTCCTTTCCAATTTGAATGCTTTGTTATTCTTTTTCTTGTCTGATGATTGTGGCTACAACTTCCAGTAGTATGTTGAATAAGAGTGGTGAAAACAGACAGCCTTGTCTTATTCCTGATGTTAAGGTGGAAGCTTTTAGTTTTTGCCTGTTGAATATGATGTTGGCAGTAGATTTTTCATTTATAGCCTTTACTATATCGAGGTATGTGCCCTCTATTCCCACTTTGCAGAGTTTTTTTTTTTTTTTTACTGTAAAAGGATGATGAATTTCATGAAATGCTTTTTTTAGCTTCTATTGATATGATTGTGTGATTTTTGCCCTTCATTTTGTTTATGTGTTGTATTACATTGAAAGAGTTTTGAATATTGTACCATCCTTGCATCCCTCCTAGAGAAAAACAGGCAGTAAAATTTTAGATTCCCATGTAACAATATTTTTGCTGATGTATCTCCTAGAGCAAAGGAATTAACCCATTCATTATTTAATAACATATTATTCAGTTTCCATATATTTGAATGTTTTTGAGTTTTTTTTCTTGAGGTTGGTTTCTGTTCAAGCCATTGTGATCTGAGAAGATGCTTAATATGATTTCAATTTTCTTGAGTTAGTTGAGGCTTTCTTTGTTTCCTACCATGTGGTCTATCTTTGAAAATTATCCACATGCATTTGAAAAGAATATATATTTTGCTTCTTTGGGGTGAAATGCTCTGTGAATATCAATTAAGTCCTTTTGATCTAGTGTGTCATTCAATACCACAATATCCTTGTTGATGTTTTGTTTGGACATCCTATCCACTGTTGACAGTGGAGTATTAAAATCCCCTACAATGAGTGTGTTGCTGTTGATATCTTTCTTGAAGTTCTTCCAATATTTTCCTTATATATATAGGTGTTCCCATGTGGGGTACATATATGTTTACAAGCATTATATCTTCTCCTTTCCTTCCCCTTCTGGTATCTCTATGATGGGAATATTGTTGTATTTCATGCCTGCGGCTCCCTTAAACTATTTTCATTCTTCTTGAGTCTTTTTTGTTTTGTTTTGTTACTCTAACTGGGTGTTTTTTTTCTTCCTTGTCTTCCAACTCACTGATCTGATCCTCTGCTCCATCTAGCCTGCTTTTAATTCCTTCTAGTGTATTCTTCATTTCAGATATTTTATTCTTCATTTTATCCTGGTTCTTATTCATAGATACTTTGTTCTTTTTCATGTTGGTGTAGTTCTAAGTTCCATGTAGCTTCCATAAATTCCTTGAAGTTCTCCCTGAGTTCCTTGAGCATCCTTATAACCACTAAACTCTGTGTCTGATAGATTACTTGCCTCGATTTTATTTAGCACTCTTTCTCCGGATTCTTCCTTTCCTTTTGATTGGGGTTGATTCTTTTCCTTCCCATTTTAGGTGACTCTTTTTGTTTGTTTCTGCATATTAGATTGCTCTGCTTTGACTCCCTTCTTCGTGGGGTGGCCTTCTGTGGTAAGAGACTGTGGTACTCAGTGGTGCAATCTCCTTGTTCTCCTGAGCTGGATGCTCTCAGCATGCCCTTTATGCCGTTTATGTGGGTTCTCTGGTTGGAATTGGATTTTGGTTGTTGTTGGGTCATTTTTGTTGGGTTCTTCCCTCCAGCTGGTTGACTGGGAGTTACACCACTCCCTATGACATGATAGTGTATATAGAAAACCCTATAGGATCCGTCAAAAAACTACTTGGCCTAACAAGTCATCATGCCTTGTGTGCTGCTGTATAGGTGCATATGGTACAAATTATCCTTTGTACCCCTTGGCTTCAAAATTCCTGTCAACTCAGATTCCATTGATTGTTTAGGTCATTTGTCATAAGATCTTCTGAAAATCCATGCTGAGGCACAAGCAAGTGGGCTCAGCTTCCACCTATTTGGCTGCCATCTTCTCTTCCCACACTGAAATATTTGGCATTGCTAGATAGGACATTTATTTAACTCTTCAGGGGGAGTTTGCTTCTATATCACTAATAGACATCTTAGATTGACTTCTGGGGGCAAAATAAATTCTCATAGTTTTTGAGTATTATTGATTAGCACTTGAAGGAATTTTTTTGTCTATAACCAAATTGACATGTTGGGCGTTGTACATTTTATATGAAGAAATGCAGGCTATTTTATTGGTACCAGTCTGGATAAAAGCAGAGAGCAAGAAAGAGCTCATGAGAATAGAGGACAAATTATGGTAGGCCCAGTGTTTAGAATATCAATTTTTTAGGCTACAAATTGGGACACATAGTCTTGCAAATATATTTGTAACAGTGGAGGCAATAAGGCAGATAGTTTTATGTTTGACTGTCCCAGAATTTAGAAGGTGGTAAGAACTCCATTTCGGTGTATAAAATAAGGGAAGCAGAAAGAACCATGCCACTTAGATTGAAAGGGGTCCAAATTTTTAGTTTCATTCTCCCTCTGAAATCCCATTGGTCCTAAAGGATCTCAGAGGTCAGAGCTTCACTCTGTTGAGTAATTATTTAGGGGAGTCATATAATGGTGTAATGTCTGCCAACTTTTCAAGTAAACGATTAAAAATGATTTGGAACAATTTCTGGCTAATTTTACGGGCGAAGCCTACTGACTGCTAATGTTTGAGGGATCCTGGGAAAGAAGTAATTAAGGACATTTACTGTAGGTTACTGTGTTGAATCTTGCTTCTGAGCACATTCTGCAATTGAAAAAGAAATCAGAATTTTAAAAAACAACCAACATCTCTACTTTTTTATAGCTTCTGCTGAACCCTCGTTTCTATCTTTAGTAATCTTGGAGATGAAAGTGGACTTTTTGGTTACTTATGGCCCCAAGTTGTTGTTCATGTTCCCACTGACAGAATGAAAATTGCTCTTACAGAACAGAAATATAAGCCACCAGGAGTTTGCAAGAAAAATGCCAAATTATTATTAATGTAAGATATCTCAAAATTACTATAAGGAACTGAAACAACCTATTTTTGAATTTGGAATTTGGGAAGCAATTGTTTTAATGGATTGAATTTCAGTCTTTTCTGACAAACTATTTTTATTAAGTTTGGTTCTTTCAAAAATTGGGAGTAAATCACTTTTAAGTATATATACACGGTAAACAAAAATAATTTACAGTTGTAAGTATACAAAACACAGAGTTTATTCCTATGTTATCATTTATTAATTATTTTATTATTTTTCATATTAACAACTGTAAACCTATTTTTGCACCCCCCCCGATGTTTCATGGTTAAAAAAAAGGCAGTGACCTCTCATTATCTCTAATGAGAGGGCATTTCATTAACAACACGAAGCTGGAGCCACTTAATGAAAGGTACAGGGCACACTGAGGCCAGATGCTGCTAATTTGAAAGACTTCAGGAAAGTCTGAAGCATGAGCCAAGACAGGCTGTTCACATGGAAAAGCTACTAGAAACATCTTGGGTGGGTTTTGCAAGTTCAGTGGTGTGGGGTCTCAGGGAATTATCAGGGAAGGGTGAACAGTATGAGCCAGGTTGATGGACACTCAGATATGGCACCCACCTGTGCACTTTGTTGAGGGAGGGTCTCAGAAAAGGAACAGTGGCCTCTGCCAGCACATTTGTCTGGCAGAGTGAATTCTCACTCTGATGTGAGAATTCAGTTCCTCCCCGCATGTCCCTGGTGCCTTTGGAGCTGCTGCCCCAAGGCTGGAGGTCAGAGTGAGTGAGTCCCAGTGAATCCTAATGAGTCCGTGTGCAGGCCCTTTAAGAAGAACTGCCTGGGAATCCAGGGCCTTTCGTGTCACTTTACCACAAACTCCACTGGTTTTTACAGCCTGAATTATGGGGACTTCTCTTCCTGGCACTGGAATTCTGCGATGGGGAGTCTGGTGTGGGGCTGGGACTCCTTTCTCTTCAGGGAGGTACCACCATAGCCAATATATCCTTTCTTATTATTATCTGTCATAGATGGGACCCACTCCATTCCATGGCTCTACCTCCCTTACCCATTTCAATGTGGCTTATTTATACCCTTAGTTGTAGGACTTCCATTTAGCTAGATTTTTGGTGGTTCTGAGTGCTGGTTGTCCTGTAGTTTAATTTTAATTTTGATGTGGTTGTGGGAAAACATGAGTACTACATTCCATTAACTAGTCTCACAGCTAGTTAAAGGGTATTCAAGACTAGCACATGAGTTTCCTCATTGTCTGGTACTCTTTCCACTTTACTGTACTACACTTAAGAGCACATTGACCAACCCTATTCCTTACCTTGAACACCGTGGTTTTCAGTACAGTCAAGAGCCACTGTGGCAGTGTTCCATTGGTGCGATTGCTCAAGGACTTTACATGCGTCTCTGTTTATGTTTCTTTGTCTATAAGCAAATGTCATTGCTTATATACATAAATTTCAATTGAATTAGTCACAGATTGAACTAGAACTAGAAATTGATTATTGTTGGTAGCACCTTGGGTATCATCTAAGTAAACTTCTCAGTGTAGTCTCACTGCAAGTAGAGTGATTCTTCTCCTTTCCTCTGAGGGCAGTCTTGCCTGAGGTAGACATTATCAAGTATCTTTTTCTTCTGGTAAAGTGATCAATGAGCCCAAGCCACTTGAATATTTCTGTTGGAGGAAAGAAGCAGAAATACACCAAATGGGAACACAGGCATTTGTTTCCATGCTTTCTTAATGGCTTTAGTAAACACTGAGCAGAGATCTTGAGGTGGGGACATCTTGTAGATAGCCTCCCTTTAGGAGCTAGGTTAGGTTTCTTGCTAGAAGGTGACTTGGATTTTTTCTTTTTAAGTCTTCGCCTGAGGATATGTTTACTGATTTTAGAGAGAGATGTGTGTGTGTGCATGTGGGGCAGTGGGTGGGGGGAGAGAGAGGGAGAGGGAGAGAGAGAGAGAAAGAAACAGCAATGTGAGAGAGAACCGTTGATTGGTTGCCTTCTGTAAGTGCCCCGACCATGGACCAAACCCACAACCTACATATGTGCCCTGACTATGGATTAAACTAGCTACCTTTTGGTGTATGGGATGATGCTACAACCAACTGAACCATCCAGCCAGGGATGACCTGGATTTTTTTTTTCTTTTATGAAGACATAGAGTTAGGTAGTTGCTTTGTGGGTTTGGAATAGGAATTAGTCAATGACCTTCCCATTCACTCCTCTTTCTTTTGAGATTTCTTCTAGGGAATCTGTACACACAAAGACAAGGGTCAACCCCTAGGGAAACATATTACCAGCTTTAGTAGTAGTACTATAGCTTGGCAAAGACACAATAATCAGCTACTGTTCTCCACCTGAATGCTGGGGAAGGCTTCTGTGATAAAACTGAGCTGGCAGGCCACATGCCTTTAGCTGAAATGCTGTCTTCTGGTTCCTTCCCTGTGAATATCTGTTTATTTTCATCCCACTCCCAACCCCACCCAACCTAAAGAGGGGAATCGTTGAATTGTGAATCAAGGATAAACTAATCCAAAGCACACCAGGAGAAAAGGCATTAGGCGTTAACAAGGGACATATTTGTTATCAGTTTATGGCCCAAAGTGGGTTTGACTCAAGGCCAGGTCAGCAACCCAAGTCAGGCTGCTCAGTGGGAGAGGAGAGGAGACAGAAGGGCATTTTCCCAGGTAGCAAACTGATGAGCAGTAGGGAGTTCAAAAGGTAGTATGCTGAGCCTACTGCTCATGGTGCAGGAAGTAAAAAGATAAATAAGTAGTATTGTTCCTGTTCATGGCACAGTAACATACCATCTGGCAAAATGTGCCCTAATGATCATCAGGCTCTGACCAATTAGAGAGACAACTCCTTCTCTTGAAGAGAGGGCTAGAAAGTAAGTGGAGAGAAGGCCAGAGTATGAGTATGAGTATAAAACCTTTTTTTTCTCTGTACAATGGGCCGAGGCCAAAATGTGGGGAAATTGAGAATTTCCATTCTTACCATTCATAGAATGAATGCTTTTAGGTTCACAGATTAACTAAAGAGAAAGCTTATATAAGTTAATGTGAAGCCTAAAGTAGAAAAATAAATGTCATTTTATGATTTTCAAATACAATAAGAACTAGTAGGCTAATAGCCATCATTTTGCTCAGTGAATTTCCACATTTCTTAACTATACTCTCAAGAAGAGATATGTGACCTTAGGCAATTGTAGTACTTCACCTCCTTAGAACTCATTTCCCTCAGCTATATAATGAAAGTTTTGAATTGGATGCTACCCTTTCTGATGCTAATGTTTTATGACTCTATGATTTGGAATTGTTTACAGTTGGGAAAACCAGGGTGAGTTAGGAGGACTCACTCCAGTTTGCACTCTAGTTTTCTGGAGAAGTATACACGCTGACTGCTTTTGTGTGAAAGGGTCACAGGGAGACTTAGGAGTCTGCTTAGGAGAGGAGTGGGATAAAGTGGCATTGGGAAGAGATGAGAGGCATTTCTGCTTCAAGTTCAAACAGAATTAGAAGAACATTTTGGCAATTATCCAGAGATCAATGGATCAGGCATTTGATAGAAGCAGATTTCAAGCCAACCAATGACATCAAAGAATTCCAAGTTGGGGACAAAAGAGGGCTTTCACATTTATTCCCTTTCCAAAAAGAGATACTAAAGGACACTAGAAGTATTGAGATTTGGCCACATTCTGTCTTAATATGTAAAAAAGCAGACTATATATTATTATGTACATAAAGACACTACTATATTTTTTCTTTCAATTAACCCCTTTTCTGTAACCTTTTATAAGAGTATTTTCAAGTAAGGGAAGAAGAAAAAATATTACTTTTTAGTGGAGTATGTTTTCCCAGGTGTATGGAAATAGATCTAATCTTATTTTCAGTTTCAACAAGGGGTAAGCAGGGCCCTTGCAAACTCGTGACCAGGTATAATCTTCAGTAGCATAGAAAACATTTTTAGGTTCTGGCTTTTAAAACGCTCAAGACTTAAAAATGGCATTAGGAAGTTTCTTCTTGGTACAATTTAATTTATAATAATTTTCTAGGAAACTATGTTTTATGGACATAAGCATGATGAAATTTATATTAATGAAGTCTGAATTCATGAGCTTTTTTTCTAGTCAATATTACCCACTGTTTTCCACTTCATTTTATGCTAGGTTATGGGTTAAGTTTAAACTCTTCTAACCAGACTTAAATTCTAGCACTGAAATTTTCACATGAGAAACACAAATTCTGGTAGAGAGCTTTAATTTGTCTATATATAATTTCTAATTTGTGTTGTGCTATTTCAGTGTGAGGATAATGACACAGAGTAGAAATTGTTCCTTAATAGACAGATGAAGGTAATTACAGTGATTATAATAGATGCTGGCAGATATTGCAATACATCAATTAATTTAGTTCACATTACAGAAACTACTAAAACTGAAGCATTAAATTCTAAGTGTGCAATATTTTTTTAAAAGC
The DNA here is from genome assembly GCF_021234165.1 of Pteronotus mesoamericanus. Lineage (NCBI taxonomy): Eukaryota > Metazoa > Chordata > Mammalia > Chiroptera > Mormoopidae > Pteronotus > Pteronotus mesoamericanus. The sequence continues at coordinate 13,400,890 of NW_026555313.1, forward strand.
ACATAGTACAAATACCTTTGAATTGGTAATTTTATAGAAACCATCTCCATCTTTATTGACCTAAATTCGTGACGCTTGTTCACAAAATCTATACCATCTAAAACTTAGAGCCTAACAGCATGCTCTTCTTTGCACTTTCTTCTGTTCACTCCCTTGTTCTCTCTGCTCCCTCCATTCCTCCTTCTTTTTTTCCTTCTCTCTCTTCCTTCATCCCTTTCTTCTTTCTTGAGACCTTTAACAGCTGGTCTCTCTCTCCCTGGGTACTTATACCTGAGAACTTGTATGCTCAAACCCTTTGCCTTGACAGGGGTAGAGGCATTAAGAAATGGCCACATGATTAGAGGCCAGAGAACGAGAAGGAGGAAAATCTCATTTTCAAACACCTTGGTTCACTTCCTGGAGATGAAAGGCATTGGCTAATACTGTGGATAAAAGAGACAACATATCAGAGCTGGGGGCTGGGGTCATTCTGTCCACTTTGATGGCTACTTTTTAACTCGCAGGATTTCCTTCTGGCTGTGTCTATCTAGAAAAATTTCGTTTTCAAGGTTGACTGGGCACTGGTTTAATCTGGAGAGTTCGGCCTGCTCAGCCTTTGCTCCTTCTTCCTAGTTCCTTCTCAGAATTGATGCTACTTTTCAGCAACCCTTGCAATTGCTTTTTCTAAAAATGTTCTCAGCAAAATCAGAATCCTAATTATCCCTTCTGAAGCAGATGGCCTAGTGCCACCTGCTCCCCCTCTCCTCTTCTCTTCCAAAATAAATTTTCCTCTTGACCAAACTCCCTTGATTTTGCATTGGCATTTTATAGCATTGTACAAATTATGCAGCACTTAAATCACACCTAATTACCATCCCTGCTAGCAGGGCTTGCTACCCAGAATGGAAATGGGAGAGCCCAAAGAAACCAGAAAAGAATCAGCCATTTGAATGGAGAATCAAGTCCGTGCAGTTTGCTAGCTTCTGTTAGAAAGACTGGGAATTCAGGACTATCAGTTCTTGACCCCCACCCCCACCCCCTGCCGAGTGAATAATTAGAACAGCCTTATTCTGACTGGGTTGTTGAAGTAATACTATGTGATTATACATGAAGATCTGGCAGAAAGAGCTCTCCAGGTCTTTGAAAAGATTCTTGGAAAAGGAGAATGAATATGTCTATGGAAGAAGCTTTGGGCAAGAAAGGCCACAGCCAAGGTTCTGCAGAGATGCCTCATTTCACAGAGGGAGCCGGTGGTTTACTTCCAGAGAATGTCTGATGACCTGTGTTCTTCTTGTTGCTTATTTAAAAAAAATGTCCAACCCTGGGTTACTTTGCTTTTTTTCTTAAGTGGCTCAGAGCCAGTTGTTTTCTCTTTAGTTCCCAGAATGTTCGGATGTACAATAATTTTTTTTAACATTGATCAAAATCATGTATAATTATGTATTAAATATTGCATAGGAGATTTCAAATAGTTTTTAATATAACTTGTGCATCCCCAGTTCTAGCAGCTGAGGGCCCACAGTTAAGGGTGGGTGGATACCTTCAAGAAATTCTCAAAATTCCTGGTGTGCTGAAGGTATTTCTCTTGTTCTTATGCTATATGCTTTTCTCATTTTAATGGGATTTGAAGGCAGTTGAGAAATTAAATGCGTTTACTTAATATGTCATTTCATGCTACCACAGTGATCTGTACATCTCTGCACATGCTGTCTCTTCTCCTGAAGTGTCTTTTTTTTCCCACCTTTGGAAGTTTTTTCTAATTCACCATCCACCTCCCTTCTTATTTACCTGTGTTTCTTTGATATCGTGCATTTCTGTTTACTTGTCAACATGAGAAAGTGAGTTCTTGGAGATCAGCAGCTGTGTTTCACCTCAGTTTTCACTGTATCCTCAGTGCCCACCACAATACTGGCACCAAGTAGTAGGTGCCAAATAGATGTCACTAAATTGGGGAGAATAGCAAGCATATTCCCTAGTTTGACCATGGTACCTTTCATGGCTTCGTTGGAAGCGTCACCCTGCGACAGTGTTGACTATTTGGAGTTGTGCTTTTGGGCATAGGTGTGGCACAGGCTTTCTTTTGGGTCATCATGACCACGTGGGCTAGGAAACAATTTTTAAAGGTGCCTCAAGGGTCTGATGTAGAGAGTGACATCCATTTTCTCATAAGTGGGAAAAGGATTGAGCATATTACCATTGCACTTGAAGCTAACACCCTTTGTTCCTTGTTTGAAAGAATAAAAATGGTTGTTGAAATATTTATGCAAGGCAACAAAAGAAGTAAAACTTTGTAAAAAGTAAAAGATGAAATAGCTGAAATTAACTTGTCACTAAAGATCAATAAAACTGAAAAATTTAATTATCCTATATTCTGTAATATTTAATACATAAAATATGTAACACATATGTTATAAAACATTAATAAAATAAACACCACCCAACTTAAAGACTAAAATATTAAAAATATGCACCTGACTCATGAACAAGGACGGTTATTAGGGATACCCGCCAAGTTGAAAATCTGTGTTTAATTTCAGCATTTCAAGTCTGCAGATTCAACCAACTGCAAGGTGAAAACACTATTATTTCACACCAGGCTGGGAAACTGTGGTTGGGAATTCAAAAATGCTGTTTTTGATTCACAGCATGTTGGATCTGTGGATGCAAAGCCCATGGATGGAAGGGCCTACTGGACTTATAGGAAAAATCTGCAAATATTCATATATGTGGACTCCGGCAGCTCTAAACCCATGCTGTTTATGGGTCAACAACAGTTTCACCAGTGTGCTCTCCCTCCATCCCAAAGCCCAGTCTCTGCCTCTGAGGTAGGTATTCTCTTGGGTTTAGGATTTATTGTTGCTATTTTAGATAATAGGGAGGGAGAAATACCATAATATGGGTTTCTACGTCATTTCTACAAATCTTCAATTGAACTTATCTGAGAAGCAATCATTTCTATTGTTCGTTAATCCATTCATTCATTTCATAAATACTTGCATGATTTCCATGTGCCAGACATATGTATACTCAGTTCTAGGGACAGAACTGGGAACAAGCTATAGTTCCAGCCCTCCCTGAGCTCATGATTTACTGGAGAGCGCAGCATGCAGAGTGATGAGTGCTACAGAAGGGTATCCTGAGGGTGCTCCTGGGAGGGGCTGCCAGTGGGCCTGGAGGTCAGACAGGTGAAAAACAGGGTGTTTAAGCTGCTTCCTGGGGAATCAGTGTGTGTAAAGACCTGCGAGCATATAAAACCTGGAGCATTTGGGGGAACTGCATGTTGCTCAGTAGAAATGACCTGTAAAGAGCAAATCTAGGAGTGGGAGTGATGAGTCTGAAAAGGAAAACAGGACTAAATCATAGAAAACCTTGTATGACATTACTAACCATCTAAGTTTTTTTTTTTTAGCATATCCTACGTGCAAAGCACTGGGCTTGGAAATAGGGACACAAAAAGTTAAAAGAAATTATTGCATTTAAGGAACTTAAAATCTTGTGAGATGGAACATATACATGGGTTTGTGCACATACACAAAGGGCACAAAAATGACATCAGCAACACAGGGATGGCTAGGTTCAAAATAATTATCAATTTACCAAGGGCTATATGAAACCTTGAAGAAATATTTGAGACTGAAGATGCTAATAACATGGTCTAAATCAGGTCCTCGGAATGTGTAGGTGTTTTGTTGGCAAAGGCAAAAATAATGAATGGTACATTAAATAAATTACCAGGTGCTTCTGATTTCCAAGTTCCCTTTGCTTTGTTTCAAACTTGTCCAAAACCTACCAGCTGTCAGAATAATATTCTCTCAGACAGAACTGCCTAATAGAAATTTTTGTAGTGATGGAAACATTCCAGGAAGATTTTCGACAGCTAGTATGCAGGCAACTCCTGCAATTTAAGTGAAGATAGGGACCAGTGTTAAATGAGAAAGGTAGATGAGCTTGGTCTCCATGTACATGAGCAGTAAGAACTGTCTCTGTAAGTGAAGCAATTTCACATACATGGTTTTTGTGGGTTCCAGTCTCTTCTTTCACTACTCTCTGTACTGTCCCTAATAATAATATTTGATTACCTCAAACATTTTAATGTCCTTGTGCCTTCTGCTTATCCTATTTCCTCTGCTTTGAAGGTCTTCATCTTTTTTTTGCTAACCGTTTACTCATCCTTCAAATTCCACCTCAAGGGGGCCTACTTCCACCATCTGTCACAACCATGGCCGCCTCTGTGGTCTCAAGAAGTGTGGTTACAACTCTTCCAGCATTTACCACACCTACTCTCAGACCCCTTGAAGCGCTTGATTTTTCATTGTATGTTTTCTTCATTTTCCACCTCTGAGCAGAGATATATACACATAGTAGTTTCAAAAAAAAAAAAAAAAAAAGAATTGTCGATACTCTGAGGGCACTCCACTTCCGCGATGGTGCAGTTCCTGTAAAACTGGACACACAGCATGTCAAAGCAAAATGTCATTTGTCTTTATATATTCCTCCTTGCCATGAATTTTCAGCAGATCTAGGGTCTTTGATGAGAAAACTGATTAACAATAGGCAAAACTAAATAGACTTGGAGAAAAAGAGTCTCTTGAACATCTTTATCTCCCAAGGATTAGCTTAATCCTTTATAATTTTCAGTGAGAGCAAGGAAAACAAAAGGAAAAATTCATTGTCTTCCAATTCATCCTGTACAGAGGGACCTAGAAAGGGATGCAAACTATTTAATGCATACAAGCAGATACCTTAAGTACTCAGGGGCCCAAGTTAAAAGAGCAAACTGGCTGAGGCTTCTGTAAGGTGAATGGGTATTTGTTCCCAAATTTGTGACTGACAGGTTGTGGTCAGACTCATTATGGGTTGAAGAATATACTCAATTTGTGTCACTTTGGGGTGCATTCAATGATGTTTTGGGTAGCTCCAAGAGATCCCCACCAGGCTGGGCCAGTAATTAGCTAGAGTGCCTAGTGGTTCAATTAATAATAATAATCATTAATATTTACTAAGAATTTTCTTTGTGCCAGGTGCTGTTCTAAGCCCTTTACCTGTGTGAACCCACTAATTGTCATGACAAACCTATGTCATAGGACTCTTATAATCATCCCAATTTTGCATCTGAGGAACTGTGGCCCAGAGAAGACAAGTAACTTACCTAAGGTCTCACAGCTTGTGTCTGGACATGCAGTAGTAGATTCCAGGATTTCTCTTTAGAGTTTGCACATGTAGGAAGAATGCTGGTCTGACTCTCCAACAGGGTCAGAGAGATTCAGAGGAAATATGCACACTCCCAACTTGTTCCTGTGGATGGTGTTATGGGGTGAGTTATGCCCCCTTAAATCCATAGGTTGAAGTCCTAAACCTCAGTTCCTCAGAATGTGACTGCATTTGGATGTAGGGTATTTGAAGAGATGATTAAATGAAAATGAGGTCATTAGGGTGGGTCCTAATCCAACAAGATGGTGTTCTTATCAAAAAAGGAAATTTGGACACAGACATGTACAAAGGGAAGACCAAATGAGGGAAAGGACAGCCATCTTATAAGACAGCGAGAGAGGCCTCAGATGGAACCAACCCTGCCAGTACCTTGGTCTTAGACTTCTAGCCTCCAGTATGGTGCAAAAATAAAATTTTGTTTTATAGCTACACAGTCTGTGTAGCTACTTTTTATGGAAGCCTTAACAAATTAATACAGGCTGTCAGAGGTGGTTAGTATTGTGCCTACCTGTGTTTTCCCAGACAGTCCTGCTAAGGAGCTGGGCATCCCTGTGCATCAGGTCTGGGAAGACGGTCAGGGATTCCTATGGCGATGTGCTGGCTGGCTGGTGGTGAGCAGAGCCTTCTGCCTTTCCAGTCTGCAGCCACTAACCTCTGACTGCTATTGGATTTGTAGATCCTTGTGAAATCATCCTCAAGTGCAACATATTAAACTTCACTGAGTGCTCTGAAGAAGTTGTTTTGCTGAAGGCCTTTGGGCTTTTCTTTTATTATATGTGGTTCCCTGGACACCAAAACAAAAACCTTGGACAGGTACCTACTGAAGCCTGGGAAATTCCCTGAGGTGATTGAAATTCAGGCCAAATCACTCTTGACCCTAACTCCTTAATGGAGAGCAACCCAAAGAGAAGAAAGCTCTGGGATTGCCTTGATAGAGGCTGTTTCCTAAACACTGATGATTTCCTTCCAAGCTCATTAAAATAGTAGGGAAGATTAAAAAATCCAATTAAAACAAGATCCCAAATGGTGTTCTCTTAATGTGTCTGAGCGTGGTCTAAGGAGATGGGATCTAAATTTTATTCTGTTTGCATTCTTATGCAAACATTGCCGCTTTCTTTCATAGACCAATATATCTTTCTAATAGGCTTCCAGCACAGAAAATTGTGAGCTGTTACGGTGGAGGTGATTTCTAGTCTTTCATCTCTTCACTTTGGCCAATGAGGAGAAAACGTGCACGTGCTTGGGTCTGTGCATGCACACAAATGCACAGAGTAAATTTAGTTCCACTTACATATCTTTTTAAACCTCACAAGAGTTTAAAATCTACCTCTCACTTGTGATTCTGATTCTGAAGCAGAACTGTTCATTTAGCTTTGTCACTTGAAAGCTAGTATTGGGGTGTTTACACCATGCTGTACTAAAGATATTTAAAAAAAGGAGAGAGGGAACACAGGTCACTGTCTTCATCCTGAATTGGCTGACAGGAGTCACTGACTTGACATAAGAGCTGCTGGGTGCTAACATATGTGATCCTAACTGCAGACAAAGTGGTAGTGCAGCCAAGATAGCAGCAGAGCGGACTGGCAGAGGATACCTCTTGGGAAGGTCTGCTCTGCTCTTAGCAGCAACCCAGTTCTGTGAACCACACTTCCATCCAAGGGGTTACAAGGTGATTACACCGGTGTACCTTGGAACCCACATGCCAGCCCCAGCTGTGACAACAAGAGTGGATGCCTGAGCCTAATCAAGTCAACTGGCTTCTCTTCACCTAGTCTGTGGGGTTGGCTCTGAGGCTGTGAACTTGGGGCTCCCTTCTATTGTGGGGTAGAGAAACAGAGAGAGTCAGTCTATGGAGACACAGGAATGAAGCAAGTGTTGGTGCAGAAGCTGCCTGTGGCCCTTCTCAGTTCTGTACTTGTGAAAGACACTTATTTTTTACATATGCTTCTCCATTTGGTTTCTGTAATGAGCAAATAGAATTCTAACCAAGGCACCTGGTTCATCTGACAAGAAGATAACTTAGGACTGGAGTGGGTGTGCAGGTTGGTCCGTGGAGAATCGCATCTAAGGAAAACTCAGTATTTGAGGGCAAGAGAAAATTGTTTGCATTCCCCTGATGTGAAGAGATCGAGTCTAGAGAATTTTCTTACTGGATTTGGGGGGAAGGACTCATCTTTTCTGTGACTGGCCAATGGGAAATATTAATTATTATTCTTGGCTTACTGGAATGCAGCTTTTTCTGTGAACTTTAGGTAGAAATATTACTTTTATAAGAGCCTGAGACATGTTCTTTAATTTATTCTGTAGAACCACATACAAAATTTTCCCCTATTGCAAGTGGAAACAGACAGCTGGAAATATATAGAAAAGTACAAGAAGAAAAAAAATCACCTGAAATTCTAATATATGAAGGCTGCTAGCTGTAGCTATCTGTTTAGATAAGTCTATGTGTCTAAGTATCTAGCTATATTTAGCAAAGTAGTCAGCCATCTACTTCTATCTAGCTATCTAGTTAGTTGACTCTATTTATATTATATATTTTCTTAAAAATGAGATCATCTGGCATTTGTTTCATGATCTACCTTTTCTTTCTATGCAACACATCATTAACAATTTTTTCATGTCATAAAAATATTCCACTCTAACTTCATTTTTAATGACTGTGTTGTGTTTCATTTTGAAGATACATTAGTTTGCTCCAGTCCAAATTATAAATTGTGGTAATTAAATATCTTTATAGAAGAATCTTTGTTCATAGTGATTTCAAAGGAAATATGTTCGAAAAACTATGTTAGCCAGTGGTAAACTGTAAAAGCCAATGACATTGCTAAATTGAATTCCACAGTGGTAATTCCATTTAACTTTTTTTTTTCCCCCAGGCTGTTTCTCATATTTCTTTTGAACAAACAATATCAATTCTTATATGTATTTTTTGCATATATATATATTTTTTTCTCTTTCAAGTACAGTTGTCTCCATTTTTCTGCCACCACTCCCCCCCTCCCCCACCTCCCACCCTCAGTCCTACCCAAAGGCTTTGTCCATGGGGCCTTTATACATGTTCCTTGATGATCCTTCCCCTCCTTTCCCCGTTACCCCCTTCCCCCCACCATTTAACTTTCCACAAGTGTATGGAAAGCCTGTTTCCCCAAACTCTTGCCAACACTGGGTATAGGCTTTTGTGCAAACAGACCTAGTTCTATCACTACTAGTTGTTAATTTAGCTAAGTTTCTTTTAGTCTCAGATTAGTAGGACTAGCTTTGTCAGTCTCTAAAGTAGAAAAAAGAAGAAGAAATATTTTCTAGGGCTATTATAAGGTTCGGAGAAGATGATTTGTGCACACACTTAGTGCTGTGCTTAGTGAATAGAAAACATTTAATAAATGTTTAGTCTTCTGGAAACGATATAAAGATGAAATAGTCAAGAGCACAGTTTTGGAAACTGTGTATCTGAATTAAAATTCTGTCTTTAGCATTATGTAGTTGTATGACTTTGAGTAAGTTAACACCTCTGTGTCTTATTCCCTTGTCTGCAAAATGTATGGGATAACAGTAACTTCCTCCAGGCTTGCTGTGAAAATTAAACAAATGAATTCAGGTAAAGTGCTTAGAAGAGAATCTGGGTCATAGAAAATAATAAATATTAGCTATTGTTAATTTGTTTCATCTTTGTTCAGTTCATATATTGAAAAAGTTGTTAAATTTAATTTGCATTTATTTGATTACTAGTAAGTTTAAATAGTTTTATATTAACCACTTTTATTTCTTTTCTTTGACATTTCCTTTTGTTTTATTTGAGGTTGGCAAGATGGGAGATAATTCTTTATAGTTTAGTACAGTATAATGATAATTATAGAGAAGGAATTGGTGTTGGTTATAAAGGTAACCCATATAAAATAAAGAGAACCATGTTGAAAAAATCAGTAGTATTACTGATAGTAATATCATTTTATGTTTGTGAAGAATTTTTTAAGTCTTTTTTTTATTTTTCAAATACATTTGTCTCCATTTTCACGCCACCACTTTCCCCTGCTCCATCCACCCCCAACTCCAGCCCTCAATCCTTCCCCACTTTGATTCTCTCCATGGGTCTTTTATACATGTTCCTTGATTTGATCCTTCCCCTTTTGTCCCGTTACCACCCTCCCTCTTTCTCTCTTGTTACTGTTGATTTGTTTTTTTCTTTCAATGTTGCTGGTTATATTTTTCTTGCTTGTTTGTTTTGTTGATTAGGTTCCACTTAAATGTGATATCGTATGGTCCTTGTCTTTCACTGCCTGGCTTATTTCGCTTAGCATAATGTTCTCCAGTTCCAGCCATGCTGTCACGAAGGGTAGTAGCTTGCCCTTCCTTCCTCCCTCTCCTGTCCCCTGCTCCTCCTTCCCTCTCTCCCTCCCTCCCTCCCTCCCTAACCTCCTTCCTTCCTTCCTTCTTTTCCTCCCTCCTTCCCTCCTTCCTTCCTCACTCCCTTCTGTGTAGCATTCAATTGTATAAATGTACCATAGTTTTTTTTATCCACTCATTTATTGATGGGCACTGAGGTTGCTTCCAGCACTTGGCTATTTTAAATTGTGCTGCTATGAACATTGGGGTGCGTAGGTTCTTTTGAATTGGTGTTTTGGTGTTCTTCGGGTATAATCCCAGCAGTGGAATTGCTGGGTCAAAAGGCAGTTCCATTTTTAGCTTTTTGAGGAAATTCCAAACTGTTTTCCACAGTGGCTGCACCAATCTGCATTCCCGCCAGCACTGTACTAAGGTTCCCTTTTCCCCACAATCTTGCCAGCACTTGTTGTTTGTTGATTTGTTTATCATGGCCATTCTCACTGATGTGGAGTGGTATCTCATTGTGGTTTTAATATACATTTCTGTGATGGCTAGTGATGCTGAGCGTCTTTTCGTATGACTCTGAGCCCTGTGTATGTCCTCCTTGGAGAGGTGTCTGTTCAGGCCATTTGTCCATTTTTTAATTGGCTTGTTTGTCTTCCTGGTGTGGAGCTGTGTGAATTCTTTTTATATTTTGGAGATCAAACCCCTGTCTGAGGTATCATTGGAAAATACATTTTTCCCATACAGTTGGTTCCCTTTTCATTTGGCTGATGTTTTCTTTAGCCATACAGAAAGTTCTTGTTTTGATAAAGTTCCATTTGATTATTCTTTCCTTTATGTCCCTTGTTCTAGGGACATATCAGTGAAAATATTGCTGCACGGGATATTTGAGATATTGCTGCCTATGTTCTCCTCTAGAATTTTTATTGTGTCACAACTTATATTTAGGTCTTTTATCCATCATGAGTTTATATTTGTGTATGGTGTAAGTTGGTGGTCGAATTTCAATTTTTTGCATGTAGTTGTCCAACTTTCTCAACTGTTTGTTGAAGAAGCTATTTTTATTCTATTTTATGCTTCTGCCCCCTTTGTCAAATATTAATTGACCACAGAGACGTGGGTTTATTTCTGGGCTCTCTGTTCTGTTTCATTGGTCTATGTGTCTGTCCTTATGCCAGTACCAGACTGTTTTGATTAGAGTGACCTAGTAATATAGTTTGATGTCAGGTATTGTGATACCTCCTACTTTGTTCTTTCTCAAAATTGCTGCATCTATTGGGAGTCATTTATGTTTCCATATAAATTTTTGAAATGTTTGTTCTATATCTGTCAAATATGTCATTGGTATTTTAATAGGGATTGTGTTGAATCTATAATTTGCTTTGGGTAGTATAGACCTTTTGATGTTACGCTTCCAATCCATGAACATGGTATATGCTTCCATTTATTTGTGTCTTCCTTAATTTCTTTCTTTAGTGTTGTGTAGTTTTCTATGTATAGGTCTTTTACCTCCTTGGTTAAATTTATTCCTAAGTACTTTATTTTTCTTGTTGCAAGTGGGATTTTTTTTCCTGATTTCTGATTTTGATATTTCATTGGTGTACAAAAATGCCTTCAATTACTGAATATTGACTTTGTATCTTGCTGTTTTGCCAAATTCACTTATTAGGTCGAGTAGTTTTTTGGTGGAGTCTATGGTGTTGTCTATGTATACTAGCATGTCATCTACAAACAATGACAGTTTTACTTCCTCCTTCCCATTTTGGATGCCTTTTATTTCTTTTCTTGTCTGACTGCTGTGGCCAGGATTTCCAATACTATGTGGAATAGAAGTGGTGAAATGGACAACCTTGTTTTGTTCCTGATTTTAGTATGATAGCTTTTAGTTTTTGTCTGTTGAGTATGATGTTGACTGTAGGTTTATCCAATATGGCCTTTCTTATGTTCAAGTATGCCCCCTTTATTCCCACTTTGCTGAGTGTTTTTGTCATAAATGGAGGCTATACCTTATCGAATGCTTTTTCCACATCTATGGATATGATCATGTGATTTTTTTCTTTCCTTTTGTTTATGTGATGTCTCACATTTATTGATTTTTGAATATTGTACCATCTTTGCATCCCTGGGATGAATCCCACTTCATGATGGTGGATGATCTTTTTAATGTATTGCTGGATATGGTTTGCCAATATTTTGTTGAGGATTTTAGTGACTATGTTCAGCAGAGATATTAGCCTGTAATTTTCTTTCTTTGTTGTGTCTTTATCTGTTTTGGGTATTAGGAGATACTGGCCTCATAAAAAGAGTTTGGGAGTCTTCCCTCTTCAGTTTTTTGGAATAGTCTGAGAAGGACAGGGGTTATTTCTTGCTTAAATATTTTGTAAAATTTTCCTGTGAAACCATTCATTCCAGGGTCTTTGTGTGTAGGGAGTTTTTTGATTACTCCTTCAGTTTCACCAGCTGTTATCAGTCTCTTCAGGCTTTTTGCTTCTTCTTCATTCAATGTTGGATGGTTATATTTTTCCTGAAATTTGTCCATTTTATCCAGGTTTTTAAATAGCTTTGCATATAACTGTTCATAGTAATTTCTTACTATCCTTTGTATTTCTGTGGTATCAGTTGTAATTTCTCCTCTTTCATTTCTGATTTTATTTGTTTGGGTCCTCTCCCTTTTTTCTTGATGAGTCTGCTAAAGGCTTGTGATTTTGTTTATCTTTTCAAAGAATCAGCTCCTGGATTATTTATCCTGTAAATTGTTCTCTTTGTCTCTGTGTCATTCAATTCTGTTCTGATCTTGATTATTTCCTTCCTTCTACTCACTCTGGGCTTTGTTGTTGTTTCTCCAGTCCTTGAAGGTGTAGGGCTAAGTTGTTTATTTGAAATGTTTCTATCTTTTTTAGGGAGGCCTGGTTTGCTATGAACTTCCTTTTCATGACTGCCTTCACTGTGTCCCATAGGTTTTGGACTGTTGTGTGTACATTTTCATTTCTTTTTTGATTCTTTGATTTCTTTTTGATTTCTTCTTTGATCTAATTATTGACCCATTCATTGTTTAATCGCATGTGTTCAGTCTCCATGAGTTTGAGTGTTTTTGAGTTTTTTCCTTGAGGCTGGTTTTTATTTTCAAGGCCTTGTGATCCAAGAAAATGTTTGTTATGATTTCAGTTTTCTTGAATTTGTTGAGGCTTGTTTTGTGTCCTATCATGTGGTCTACTTTTGAAAATGTTCCACATGCATTTGAAAAGAATGTGCATTTTGCTTCTTTTGGATGAAAGGTTCTATATATGTCAGTTAACTACATTTGATCTAATGTGTCATTCAGTTCCACAATATCCTGGTTGATGTTTTGATTGGAACATTTGTCCATTTTTGACAGTGGGGTGTTAAAGTTCCTACTCTCAGTGTGTTGCTATTTATATCTTTCTTGAAGTTCTTCAAGATTTTCCTTATATATTTGGTTGCTCCTATGTTGGGTGCATACAAGTTTACAATGTTTATGTCTTCTTGATGGATTCTTCCTTTGAGTATTATAAAGGGTCCTTCTGGGTCTCTTTTTATGGCCTTGTTTTGACATTAATTTTGTCTGACATATGTATTGATATCCCTGTTTTTTCACCTGTCCATTTGCTTGTAATATTTTTTCCATCCTTTTACTTTCAGTGTGTGTAGTTCCTTTGTTCTGTGTTGGGCCTTTTGTATATAGCATATGTGTGGGTCATGTCTTCTGTTCATTCAGCTACCTTATATCTTTTGATTGGAGTATTTAATCCATTTACATTTACAGTTATTATTGATAGGTACAATTATTATTGATTATTGATGGACTCCTCTGGAATGGGACCCTCTGTACTTCTTGGATTTGTGTGACTTTTTCTCTCTTCCAATTAGGGAAGTTTTCCACCATGAATATTTCAAATAGGTTCTTTATCCTTTCCTCCTCTTCTTCTCCTTCTGGTATCCCTATTATGTGGAAATTATTACATTTCAGATTGTCCTGCATTTCCCTAAATGGCTCTTCATTCTTTTTGAGTCTTTTTTCATTTTCTTGCTCTTTCTGGGAGTCTTTTTCTATCTTGTCCTCCAGCTCGCTGATTCAATCCTCTGCTTCATCTAGCCTGCTTTTGATTCCTTCTACTGTGTTCTTCAATTCAGAAATTGTATTCTTCATTTCTTCTTGCCTCTTATTGATAGTTTCTATGTCCTTTTTCATGCTGATATAGTTTGCAGTGAGTTCCTCATAGTTTCCCTGTAGTTGTTTTTTGTAATTCTCTTTGAACTCACTGAGCTCATTGAGCTTCTTTAGAACCATTGGTTTGAACTCAATATTTGATAGTTTACTTGCCTTTATTTCATTTATAAAGTTCTCTTACTGAGGATTCATTCTTTCCCTTCAATTGGGGGGCATTTCTTTGTCTTCCTATTATTTGTGAGACTCTTCTTTTTTGCTTCTGCTTCTTAAATTGACCTGTTTTGACTTCCTGACTTTGTGGTATGAACTTCTATGGTAGGAGGCTGCTGTTTTTTCCTTCTGGATCCGCCTCTGTACATGTCAGATGTTGACCCTGCCTGACCTTAGGTAGACTGTTCAAGACTTCCAGAATCTATTGTCTATGGCTGTCTCCTTCAGCTGTTAATCTAGTCACTCTGCACTCAGCAGTAACCTTAGGCACCAGAGTGGGTGTCAGAGTCCTTCCTGTGGGTGGCCTTATTGTGCCCTTTCATGCTGCTGCCGCTCAGGGGGAGTGGTGTGCCTGAGCAAGATGGCTGCTGCCATAGGGGGGAGGAGTCAGCACCAGCATACCGCCAATTACTCAGTTCTCTCCCCAAAGCCTCTGTCACTAGTCTCTCCTCAAGTGTCTCTAGACCACTCTGTGCTTTCTTTAGCCAGGGACCTACTATCTGTGACTGCCACTTTGTACTCATCAGTCAGGCTTAAGCACCACCAGGCCAGGGTCGAGACTCCTGGGGGTGGGGATATTGTGTCCTCTTGCACTATTGTCCTCATGCTGCTGCCGCTCAGGGGGAGTGATCTGCCTGAGCAAGATGGCTGCTGCTGTATGGAGGAGGAGTCAGCACCAGGGTCCCCTCAGCTACTCTCTCAGTTCTCTCCCCAAAGCCTCCATTTCCAATCTCTCTCAAGTGTCTCTAGACTACTCTACACCCCCTTTAGCCAGGGATCTACTATTTGTGACTGCCACTCTGTATTCCACTTTTATTTATCTTGCAAAATGCATATTCATGTTCACTGACCATTTTTCTATTGGGGTGTTTGTTTTAATTTGTTTTTTCTTTTTAAAGCTTATATTCTCTTATTTGATGGTAGTCTAAAAAGCTCATGAAGTTACTCTAGGAACACACAGGAGTTTGTGGCACAGGTTTTGGTAAAGAGCAAGATGGCCACTGGAAAAAAAATTAATCATTAGCTAAATAACCAGGGAGATTTGACCCCAGCTAAGAATTTTTAATTCTGTAAATACTTGGAGTCATTAATTATGTATACTTCTTTTATTTATAATTTGTCATGTTTTAAGATACCAAAGTGATTCTAATGGTTGCTATTTAACAAAAAAAAATTGAACCTCATCTTAAATCCACTGATCCACTTTACTCAATGGCAATATTCAATGTTAAAAAGAACATAAAAACAAACATGCACTCAATTGCACAGTTTTCAAGAAGGTCTATTTCATTATTGGTAGGTATCATATTTAACAGCTAAATACATTTAGAATATGTATAGGTGCCTGAATGGCAGCAGCACTGGTAACCAGACAGATAACCAATTCAATTACAAGTCAGCTAACAAGTAACTGCATAACTATTTAAACCACAGTTCTTGTTTAGCTCATCCTTTGTTTTGATCATCGTGGAGAGAAAAGGGCCTGCTGCACTCGCAGTAGAAATACATTAAGGTCAAATTTTCTGATATTCATTCCCAGAGGTTTCTTTTAGCAGGATTAAGCCTCCAACTTCAGGATAAGCCCAAGTTTGTGACCTCCAGCATTAATGCTCTTCCCATCAACCAGAGAAGACAGCGTAAGCTGCACACTAGGCTTCAGAGTCTGAGTGTAGCCCACCCCAATTAAACTGGAGTTGTTGACTTTTGCAGAAATGGAAGCAGTGGGATCCGACCGGTATTTAGCTGCAATACCAAAGCAAGTGCAGTTGGTACTTGATGTCCAAGCAAGGTTACTGAAGTGTCAAGATATTTACATTCTTTCTTTTTTTTTTCTTCACATACTTTCTGATGAATTGGCATTAGTGTGGGGTTGGAAGTTCCCCATCCTGTAGCCCACTGCAAAGTTATTCCTTGTCAGCTTTGATTTAGCATTGTCAAAGGCAATCTGGTATTCAGCAAGCCATCCCTCTCAACCAAAGATAGCTGAACCATGGATTGCAGGTCCAGAAAAACAAAAGCCAACATCACAACCAAGGTTTAAACATTTCCTGTTGTAAGAAAACTTGATTTTACCATTTTTCCTTCCTGTGTTTGGTGAAAAGGTATTATCAAATATCAGTTTCAAATCTTGACGAATCTGCTCTTCAACTGTGATTTCTGTTCCCAGAGTGTTATCAGTGTTCCATTTCTCTGTGACCATTTATATTTAGTCTCCAAAGTATCAGTAACTTTACCAGTGTCTGTATTAGATGAACCAGATGTTCAGAATTCCATGCCACTTCATGACTTTGTTTACACATCCAGTTTCACCAACCCAAAACTAAATCCTTTGTTGAAAATATCTCTGGCAACTTTGCCAAGATCAGTATATGATGGAAAGATACACATTGGCAGTGTGCAACTGTCGGTAGGTCACCGTGGCAAGGCCACAGGTAGAGGTGATTTGCTCTGGAAGGGCTGCAGGGACCAACAACACCTCTGTCCCCGGGGTGGGCTGCCTCAGTCCTTATTTTGGATTTATGAGAACTCTTTATAGAAAATGTACATAAGAATCATATGTGTCATATATGCTGCAAATATTTATTTTTTATTTTTTTATCCTCACCCAAGGATGCTCCCCCCCCGCCCCACTGGCTTTAGAGAGAGAGGAAGGGAGAGAGAGTAACATCTATGCAAGAGAAATATCATTTGGTTGCTTCCTATATGTGCCTGGACTGGGGACTGGACTTGCAACTCAGGCATGGGTCCTGACTGGGAATCCAATGCAACCCTTCAGCTACAGGACAGTGCTCCAACCAACTGAGCCACACTGGCCAGGGCATATCTTGATTTATCTCTTGTCTTTTTTTTAAAGGTTTATTTTATTCTCATTCGAGAGAGATAGGAAGGTGGAGGGGGTTCAGGGGACAGAAATATCAATGTGAGAAACACCAGTTGGCTGCCTTCTCCTTGCACCACAACCAGGTGTTGAGCCTACAACCTACGCATGTGCCCTGTCTGGGAATTGAAAATGTGACCATTTAGTTATGGGATGACACTCCAACAGACTGGACCATGTAGGCCAGGGATATCTTTGCCTTTTTGTTGTCTACCCTGTTAAGGAACTGAGACATGGCATGACTCAACAGGAAAAGGTAAAGAATTCCATCTGCAACACTTCCATCAAGGAAACAACAGTTTAATAGAGAAAATGAGTCATATACAAATGCAGATACAATAAGTTATGAAAGACAACAGAAAAAATACAAAGTGGTATCAATAGTAACAGTGAGAATTGTCTACTTTGCAAGTAGCTTGTTATGTTGTGTAAGTCATATGAACTATTTTTGCATATTGAGTTGGTGAGCAGTATTTACTGTTGAAGTGTCTGTTATCAAGTGATTTTCACAGTGAAAGTGGTGTGAGGGTTGGATTAGAAGATGATTTGAGCCCTGGCTGGTGTGGCTCAGTTGATTGAGCATGGGCCTGTGAACCAAAGAGTCACCAGTTTGGTTCCCAGCAAGGGCACATGCCTGGGTTGTGGGCCAGGTTCCCAGTATGGGGGCATGTGAGAGGCAACCACACATTGATGTTCTATTCCTCTCTTTCTCTCTCCCTTCCCCTCTGTCTAAAAATAAATGAAAAATATTTTTAAAAAATTTAAAAAATAATAAAAAGAATCATGCTAAAGAAAAAAAAAGATGATTTGAAACCATGAGACTATCCAGGAGAATGTTTGCTATATTTGGGAATAAAGAGTTGAGGAACTGAGTTAGGATATAACCTTGGAACCATAATTGCAATCTTAGTCTGGAAAATGTGGTTCCCAGTCTTATAGCTCTGTGATGCATGTGAGAGTGAGAAGGAGGAATTGCTAACAGACAGTCCAACACGGCTGCTATTTAGAATAGGGTGGTGAAAACAGTCCTTTTGGAGGAGGTAGGTCCTTAATACCCCCAGACTCTGTTCACATCGTTCTGTCCCCCTAGCACATGAGTTATTATTCTTTATCATCATTTTTGAAACAGCCACTTTGAAGGTTTCTCTTTCTCCAGTCTTGCTCTCCTAAAATTCATTCCCCACTCTGCATAAAGAGTGATCATTCCAAAATATAAATCTAATTATCTCTATTACAGGGGTCTTTAGGAAAAAGTCCTAAGCCACTGCATGGCACTACGGTCTTGAGGTATTGCATGTCCCAGCCCTATCTGCGTTTTATACCTCACCTCTCCCGGAGCCTCTTCTGATTCCTCCAGCTCCACTTGACAATTCCCAGAAAACCATGCATCTTGTACCTTGTACCTCATATAAATGACTCCTTCTGTGTCTATTATTTTCCTTTCTCTATTTCCTGACTCTTTACCAAACTCTTGTCTTTTCTGTCCTGCTAAACCATTCAACTTCCTCATCTTCCTTGCAGGTAGTGGTGGCCATGGCATACTGTTCTGAACATTATGTTTTTGGCAGAAGTTACTGGGTGCAGAGGGCACCCATTCCCAAATAAATAGGCCAAGTTTGTCCAGGTAGTCTTTTGTTCCTTCACTCTTGTCCATTTGTCCTTTCTGGAAAGTAGAAAGGAGACCTGGAAACATAGTAGCCATTTTGCAAGTCTGATGTAAGACTGCAGAAGTGAAAGACGACGTGTGAGGATGATGAGGCAGGAAGGTGGAAAGAGCCTTGATCCTTGGTGACTCTGAGGATTTGCCATTCCAACCCTAGACTTGCTTATCCTGTGTTTCTGATTGAGCTTGAGAAATAAACTGTATCTGAAACTGGAAAAGCTGGAATTCGTGCTACCTGTCACCTACCAGACCCAATAAGCAGAGACAGGGATTGATTCTTTATGAGCACTTTATTCAGATGGCTGGCGATCTGAGAAGAGAGCAGGTTTGTACTCTAACAGACTGTCTTATCTTTCCTTTGAAGCCATAATTTTTTTATAAGGGGGCAAAAATATAGGTAAGTGGTCTGGAGTTCAAGGGAAAAAAGTGTAGGTAAGGAATTTAGAATTCAGGAAATAGGTTAATCAGATAAAAGCAGCAATCTGGCAATTTCCCTAACATCCTTTCAGCCTCTGACTGGTCATTTTCTTTATCTGTGTCCCAAGTGGTGGACTTTCTCTCCCTGAAACACAATGGCTGGGATACCACCTTGATTGCTTATGGTCTCTTCTGGAGCACAAAGGTCAATCACTTGTAGTCTCCCGGAGTCAGGGTGGGCTGTACCTGCAGTTCCTGAAACGATAGCTTTTTTTTCCTTAAAGGTTTTTATTTATTTATTTTTAGAGAAGGAGAGGGAGGGAGAAAGAGAGGGAAAGAAACATCAATGTGTGGTTGTCTATCAAGTGCCCCCTACTAGGGCCCTGGCCTGCAGCCCAGGCATGTGCCTTAACTGGGAATTGAACTGATGACCCTGTGATTTGCAGGCCAGTGCTCATTCCACTGAGCCATACCAGCGAAGGCTGAAACAATAGCTTTTTACATGGATTAACTACTAGGCTTATTAACTATTACCTTAAACTAAAATTTTCTAACTTTTGAGTCCCTCATCATATCTATGAAAGTTATTGATCAGTTTTCTTTGATTTCTATAGAACATATTTTTTAAAAATTTAATCGTTATTGTACTTTTTTCATTACTGTTTAGTCCCCTTATACCTCCCTTCCCCCAGCAATTACACACTGCTGTCCATGTCCATGAATGCTTTTTCTTTTTTACTCAATCCCTCCAACCCCCCACTAGCTGTCATCTGCCCTCCATCAATGAGTCTGTCTTTGTTTCATAGAACATATTTCAAACTGACACAGACCAAGTTCAGGTGTCACCCCTTTTAGGAATATCGCTGTCTTTTATTTCTTATCCTACATAAACCTGTACTTACTCCTGTACTTACTTATTGCCTAGAATTTATCTTCATTTGTGTGTTTCCCATCCTGGAAATCTGAGCTCCTTAAGAGTGGAAGTTACCCCATTTCTCTTTGTCTCTCCAGCATCAAACACAGTATCTGCTTCATAGCAGTGTTTAATGACCATTGAGAACACAGAAGCCCTTCCAGAAGTGCTGACTTAGTGTAGGGAGACAATACTGTGTGTGAATGTAGTGCAAGGAGCTACACAATGGAGGGAGAGATTGGACTATAGATAAAATGAGGTGCTGGAGGAAATAAGTGAATGGGATCGAGAGCAGGGGGAAGTGTTAGTCTTGGCAAAGAAGCAGGACTAAGATAATAAAGTAAAGGCAGATTGTCTTTTAGTTTCTCAGATAAGAAAGTAAAGGAAGTTCAGAGATATTTTAAGGAGAGGCTGGGATAGCTGAGGGAATTAAATCACATTAAATTGTTATTATCTGCCCAGTAAAAGTAAAATTATCTATAGAAACTGAGGTGATGCATGTGGAAATGAGGCTAAGGGAAATAGGGGGAGTGGCTGTTATGACAAGTACCACTGCAGGAAGAGAGCTAAGGGCTGAATGAAAAGTATTCGCAGAGATAAGGGCTCTGCTGGAATTGGTAGCATATGTTTGGTTTTATCTTGAAAAGCACTGAGGATCATTATATCAATCTATCCCTACTTTGCAGCCTGTCCATATATTCTGGATAAAGTCTTGGGAAAGAGAAGGTTGCATAGCTGTGGAAGGGCTGCAGATGGATGGCAAATGGGATCCTAGAATGATAGTGAGTGCATTGCCAAACTGGCTGCCTATGGGATATGGGTGAATGAACTCTGGGAGGGGCTGATGGACCGGGAAGCTAATATAGGTAAGGAAATGGAGATTACAAGAGCCTAGAGAGGTGAAGTAAAGGATCAGGAAAGGAGACGGTAGGTTTATAGACATGGTGTGATGCTTTGTAGCTGTTAGGAGGGATGATATGTCTATGGAATTCTTATGTCCCTGAAAGTTCCTGTGGTTGAGCAGAGATGGAGGTCACTAGCTTTCTAAAGACACTTAGGGGCTAAGGAAATGAGAGGATTTTCAACAGGGGTATTGGAAACCTTGAGGATGAGAACAGAGGATGTCTCAGAGGACAGTAGGCTGTGAGGAAGTCCAGAGGAAACGTGTAGGCTGGCAGCCTTGACATCAGCTGTTGAGGAAAAGGAGTCAAAGATTGATACAACATGGAGAAAGAATGGGAAACTGAAGTGCTCATTGTCTATATCTGAGCTTGAAGAGAAGTCCTTTCACCAAACAAAAATATGAGGAAAGTAAAATCAGAAGAACAGCATTTCAATGATGAGAACTTTAGGGTAGAGTGGAACATGGACTCTGGAGTCAGACTGATATGCTTTGAATCCTGACTCCTGTACATAATACTATTTGGGAATTCAGCTTCCTGGGCCTTAATTTTCTCATTTGAAAAATGGGGATAATGTCTTTTGACTATAGTTTAAGTCAAAAAACTATAATGAGAATTCTATGATAAAATATATGAAAGTGTCTGGTGTATAGTGGAGGTTCAATAATGATACTACATGTACTATTGTTTTTTCATTGGGGAATTTTATAAAAAAATGATGGTACTGAAGAGCTGAGGGCAGAAACTGTGGGTTGATATGAGGTCTTTGGAGTCTGGCCCATACAGACGCATTTGTGAGCACAGAGTGATCAGGGAAGGGATGCATGGTCTGTGTGGCAGTTGTCAGTGGCAAGAGCTGGGAGGAAGGACAGGGAGACCATAACAAAAGAAGGGCCAGCAATCCTGGCAGATCTTGGAGACACTTGGAAGGGAGGCACGGGGTGGGCACCAGGCTGGTGTGTATAGAAGCCATCTGAGACATCTGCAAACTCAACACGGTGGAAGGAGCAGGGGCCTGGGGCTGACTCGGGTTGCTCCTTCCATCTGGACCAGCCAAGGAGCTGTGTGACCTTGATAAAGCCATAAGAAGAAGCATGTGAAATGGGGTCAATAGGGGACAGCTGTGGTTCTGTGTCAGCCATGAATGTGTGCACATGGAGAGAGAGCATCTCATGCTAACATGCTAATGAGTTTGGTGACACCAACTTGGCTTTTTAAAAGAATAGACTTACTTGTTAATAAATTTCATTTTTAGAATAGTTTTAGGTTCACAACAAGGTTGAGAGGAAAACACAGAGATTTCCCATAAACTTGCTGCCCTCACTCACACACAACCTCCCCCATTATCAACATCTCTCACCAGAGCAGTACATTTGTTACAATCAATGAACCTATACTGGACATCTTTACTGCCCCAAGTCCACAGCTTCTGTGAGAATTCACTCTTGGTTGTACATTCCATGGATTTGGACATTGTATAATGACATTTATCCATTATACAGTATCATACAGAATAGTTTCACTGCTTTAACAATCCTCTGCATTCATCCCTCCCTTCACCCAACTCCTTGCAACCATTTATCTATTTACTGTCTATAATTTTGCATTTTTTAGGATGTTATATAGTTGGAATGATACAGTAGACAGTGACCTTAGTTTTTAGAACTTGCAGAGGACCATGGTAATTACAGCTACCCTGTGAGGCAGGTATTATTATTCCAAAATTATTATTAATTTTGTAGCCAAGACACCGAGACTTAGAGAGTATAAGGTGTTTGCAGGAGGCCACACAGAAGGTGAGGGTGTTCCCAGGTGTTTGATGCCCTTTCTGCAATGGGTCCTCCCTTGTGCAGGTGGGGATAAGGTTCTGATGATGTTAACTCATTGTTGATCTGTTCTATTAGACTTTTTTCTGTCCTTTTTTCCCCCAAGGGTTCTCTCTTCCTTTAGGGGAAACATATTTCAAATACACAGTTTTCCCACATCTGTTCCAGCCAGAGAGCTGATTTTTTATTTGTTCTATAGCTCCCATTGAAATATCACTATCTCTTTTTCTGCCAAATCAGCCCTGAAAGACACACTCTTGCCTTGTTGATCTCCTCACGTCTCCCTTGGGCCAGTCACTCTCTACTTGTCCCCATCTCATCTCTGTCAGTGATGGATTCTCCTCTCAGCCACAGCAAACAGCCTTTCTCAAAAAAGCAACGGTTTGAATACCCAGCTCTCAACCCCACCCCTTTTAGGTGCATGATTCATGATTCATTGTATTGAGCCAGGCTGTTTCATAAATGAATTCTCTAATGGGACAGACAAGTCCTATTAAAACCCCAGTTCCATTCTGTAACAATGTGTAGCTGACAGAGGGGCAGGGATGTGTGATGGTCTCAGCTGGAGTTCTGGGAGGAGAGCATCCATGTTACAAGCCAGCCTGGATGCAAAAGAGCAGGGAGTATGAACTTGAAACCTGGGCTTCTTTTCAGACTCCATGATCCACTAGGTGAGGAGGGGTCAGGGCCTGCCTTCGGCAAAAAGAGTGTGGAGATTTGCTGTGGCAAGCTCTAGGTGAGTGCACCAATGACCAGAGTTCAGAAGGAACCTCTTTGTACATCAGTTTTGCAGAAGACCCTGGGATGTTTGCACAACCCCCAAAACAAGCCCCTCAACTGAGACTGAATTTTCTGTCACCATTTTGAAGGGGATCTCAGGACTGGATTTAAATTGGTTTAAAAACTCTGCTTAGAAATGTAATATTGTTGCATATCTGAGGCTGTAGTCTAAGTACACCCTCCTCCGCCCCAGGACCTGGACCAGTCTCATCCCTCAACACTCCCTCTTTCAGCTGTACTTGCCAACACAGGCAAATAGCCTGCAGTCCTAAGAACTGCTTTTCTATCTTAGTACCTTCACTTGGGCGCTGAGCAGAAGCTTCTGAACAAAGCCATCTATGTGTAGGTTTATTGGAGTGTGCCTTGCCTATGTGACTCTACCACCCTGCACGCAGGTAACTTAACCAGGAACAAGTGTGTGGTGCACAGACATGACTGACAAGCAGCCTCAAGGTGGCCTAGCACAGAACTCTGCTTAGGAAGCCTTCTTGGTACCATATGGTGATAGATGGGGGCTGGCCAGTTGAGACCCCTTCTTGGTAAGTTTCAATGCAATGAACAGAAAATTAGTAGACACTAACATGGCAAGAAGTCAAGGAGAAGGTGGTTGACAGATGCTCAGTGGTAGGAAAGAGAGAGAGAGAGGGAGAGACTTAATCACGAGAATAAGAGGCAAAGGATCTGCCCCTCAGAGGACACAGGAAAACTGAGCACTAAGAATTGTGTTGATTCTTGAATGTTCCCAATGAGGTCTGACTGTCTTGTAGAGATAGTTTTGTGTCTCTTATTTCTCTGTGCACTGTTTATATTAAATTCCCATTAACTGAAGCAATCTTTTAGTCTTTCAATCTGGAAAAATTTAACACAGTTCTGAGGTCTCCTCTGTCTAGATTGCTCTTACCCTGCTTCTCCCCTGTCTAACTTCTAGTCTTTAAAATTCTGTTCAGATGCCCCTCCTCCATTTGCCTTTGCCTTCTCTCCCTTCAGGCATCATCCTCTGTGCTCCTAAGACTGTGAATGTCTCCATCACAAAGCTTGCCTTACTGCAAGATAATCATCTATTTATTGTCTGTATTAGATGTCAGTCTCTTGATGGCAGGGATTATGTTTTACTCATTTTTTAATCCAACTAGCAACTGTCAGGATCGGAATTTGAATTCACATCTTGAGTACTGAATTCTACTACTGCTTTATCCTGTCTCCCAGTAGAATTTTTTCCAGCAAGAGATTTTTCCTAGCATCCTTAAACTCAGAGAAATATAGGACTATTTATTTGCTGAAGCCTGTATACACCTCAGTGTAAAACACAGTTCTTCATTACTCTCAGATTTGCTTGCTAATCTCTTAGTTGAAAGCTTAATACACACTGATTTCTTTCATACTGAAGAGTAGTAAGGTTGATAATTTTATAGTTCAACATACCTTTAAGATCTATCTATTCTCGCGTCTCAACTATGCCAAAATATACCAAACATAATTGTGGAAAAAAGGTCTCAGAGATTTATAGAGGGCTATGAATAAACTGAAGGAACAGATTCTGGAAGCTTGGCTACAGAAAACTAAACATAGGAGAAAAAGGAAGTACCAACAGGTAGTAGAACCTACTGACTAGGCAAGAAGGTGCTTTGGGTTTGAAATTAAAGGTGGCATCATTCTCGAGGTCATGCATGAGAACCTGAGAGTAACACCTCCTTCAATTTTGTACCCTAGGTGCCTTACTTTTCTCACCCTAGTCTTGGCTTTGCTATGGATTTGTTGTTTCAGAACCTTATGTTTTTTATGCCTTTTTGATTAGGAGGTTCTGAGAGATGAGATAGATGCCTGTCTTGTTTCCTGCTATATCCTCAACACCCAGCACACTTCTGGCACACTGTCAGCACACAATGAGTGTGAGCTGAATGAATCACTTAGCTGGATCTGGGGAAGCCAAAGCAGAGTGAGCAATAAGTAGTGACTACCATGTCCTTTAGAGCAGACAAGCCGAAAGAAACTTGCATCTTAGAACTAATAAAATACTAGATGAGAGACAGGTCACTGTATCTCCAAAGCAAGGAAAATTTCCAACTCTTTTCTTCTCTAGTGGATTTTTTTCCCCTTTCAACTATTTGTAAATGCCTAAAAACTCTCAATTTAATTGTTTTAATTTTTTTTAATTGTTCAAATACAGTACTACCCATTTTCCTGCCACCACTTTCCTTTGCCCCACCCACGCCTACTTCCCACCCTCAATCCTTCCCCAATTTGGCTTTGTCCATGGGTCCTTTATACATGTTCCTTGACTTGACCATTCACCTTCTTTTACCCCTGAACCCTCTCCCACTTCCATTCTGATTTCTGTTGGTTTGTTTTTTCTTTCAGTGTTGCTGGTTATATTTCTCTTTGCTTACTTGCTTGCTTCCCTTATGGGTGAGATCATATGGTACTTGTCTTTCACCACCTGGCTTCTTTCGCTTAGCATAATGCTCTCCAGTTCCATCCATGCTGTCACAAAGGGTAGAAGTTCCTTCTTTCTTTCTGCTGCATAGTATTCCATTGTGTAAATATATTATAGTTTTTTGATCCACTCATTTACTGATGGGCACTTAGGTTGCTTCCAGCACTTGGCTATTTTAAATTTTGCTGCTATGAACATTGAGGTGCGTAAGTTCTTTTGAATTGGTGTTTTGGTGTTCTTCGGGTATAATCCCAGCAGTGGAATTGCTGGGTCAAAAGGCAGTTCCATTTTTAGCTTTTTGAGGAAATTCCACACTGCTTTCCACAGTGGCTGCACCAGTCTGCATTCCCGCCAGCACTGTACTAAGGTTCCCTTTTCCCCACAATCTTGCCAGCACTTGTTGTTTGTTGATTTGTTTATCATGGCCATTCTATTCTCACTGATGTGGAGTGGTATCTCATTGTGGTTTTAATATACATTTCTGTGATGGATAGTGATGCTGAGCATCCTTTCATATGTCTCTGGGCCCTGTGTATGTCTTCATTGGAGAAGTGCCTGTTCAGGTCCTTTGCCCATTTTTTAATTAGATTGTTTGTGTTCCTGCTATGGAGCTGTGTGAGTTCTTTCTATATTTTAGATATCAAACCTTTGTCCAAGGTATCACTGGAAAATACATTTTCCCATACAGTTGGTTCCCTTTTCATTTGGCTGATGTTTTCTTTAGCCATTCAGAAGGTTCTTGTTTTGATGAAGTCCCATTTGTTTATTCTTTCCTTTATGTCCCTTGCTCTAGGGGACATATTGGTGCAAATATTGCTGCATGGAATATCTGAGAGTTTCCTGCCTATGTTCTCCTCTAGAACTTTTATGGTATTGCGACATATTTCAGTCTTTTATCCTTCTTGAGTTTATTTTTGTGTATGGTGTAAGTTCTGGTCGAATTTCAATTTTTTGCATGCAGCTGTCCAGGTCTCCCAACACCATTTGTTGAAGAGGCTATTTTTATTTCATTTTATGCTTCTGTGCCCTTTGTTGAATATTATTGACCATAGTGACAAGGGTTTATTTCTGGGCTCTCTATTCTGTTCCATTGGTCTATGTGTCTGTTCTTATGCCAGTGCCAGAATGTTTTGATTACAGTGGCCTTGAAATATAGTTTGATGTCAGGTATTGTGATCCCTCCTACTTTGTTCTTCTTCCCCAAAATCACTGCAGCTATTCAGGGTTGTTTATGTTTCCATATAAATTTTTGAAATGTTTGTTCTATATCTGTCAAATATGTCATTGGTATTTTAATAGGGATTGTGTTGAATCTATAGTTTGCTTTGGGTAGTATGGACATTTTGATTATGTTAATTCTTTGAATCCATGAACATGGAATATACTTCCATTTATTTGTGTCTTCCTTAATTTCTTTCTTCAGTGTTGTGTAGTTTTCTGAGTACAGGTCTTTTACCTCCTTGGTTAAGTTCATTACTAAGTACTTTATATTTCTTGCTGCAAATAGGGTTTTTTTCCTGATTTCTGATTCTGATATTTCTTTGTTGGTGTACAAAAATGCCTTCAATTTCTGAATATTGACTTTGTATCTCGCTGTTTTGCCAAATTCACTTATTAGGTCGAATAGTTTTTTGGTAAAGTCTTTGGGGGTTTCTATGTACACTGTCATGTCATCTACAAACAATGACAGTTTTAATTCTTCCTTTCCAATTTGGATGTCTTTTATTTCTTTTTCTTGTCTGATCACTGTGGCTAGGACTTCCAATACTATGTTGAATAGAAGTGGTGAAAGTGGACAACCTTTGCACCACTTAACCTAAGTGCACAACCTAAGATGCAGTTTGTTCTGGATCTTAGTGGAAAATCTTTTAGTTTTAGCCCATTGAGTGTAATGTTGGCTGTAGGTTTTCCATATTGTAGGCCTTTATTATGTTGACATATGCCCCCTTTGTTCCCACTTTGCTGAGTGTTTTTATCATAAATGGATGCTGTACCTTATCAAATGCTTTTTCTGCATCTATAGATATATTCATGATTTTGGTCTTTCCTTTTGTTTATGTGATGTTATTATGTTTATTGATTTGCAAATATTGTACCATCCTTGCATCCCTGGGGTGAATCTCACTTGATCGTGGTGGATGATCTTTTTAATGTATTGCTTAATGCAGTTTCCAATATTTTGTTGAGGATTTTAGCATGTATGTTCATCAGCGATACTGACCTGTAGTTTTCTTTCTTATTACGTCTTTATCTGGGTTGGGGATTAGGATGAGGCTGGCCTCATAAAAATAGTTGGGAGTCTTCCCTCTTCTTCCATTTTCTTGGAATAGACTGAGAATGACAGTGATTAGCTCTTTCTTAAGAATTTACTTATGAATAAAATTCTCTTGTGGAACTGTCTGGTCTAGGGATTCAGTGTGCTGGGAGGTTTTTGATTACTGCTCCAATCTCACTAGCTGTAATTGGTCTGTTCAGTATTTCTGCTTCTTCTTCATTCAGTGTTGGAAGGTTATATTTTTCCTGAAATGTGTCCATTTCACTCAGGTTTTCAACTTTCTTGGCACATAGTTGTTCATAGTAATTTCTTACAATCCTTTGTATCTCTGTGGTATCAATTGTTATTTCCCCTCTTTCATTTCTGATATTATTTATTTGGGCCCTCTCCCTTTTTTTCTTCATGAGTCTGCTTAAAGGCTTGTCAATTTTGTTTATCTTTTCAAAGAACCAGCTATTGGATTTGTTGATCTTTTGAATTGTTCTTTCAGTCTCTGTGTCATTCAAATCTGCTCTGATCTTGACTATTTTCTTTCTTCTACTTGCTCTGTGCTTTGTTTGTTGTTGTTTCTCCAGTTCTTGAAGATGTAGGTTAGGATTGTTTATTTGAAATGCTTCTATCTTTTATGTAGGCCTAGTTTGCTATGAATTTCCCTTTCAGGACTGCCTTTGCTGTGTCCCATAGGTTTTGGACTGTTATGTGTTCATTTTCATTTTTTTCCAGAAACTTTTTGATTTCTTCTTTGATCTCATTATTGACTCATTCATTGTTTAATACTGTGCTATTCAGTCTCCATGAGTTTGAATGTGTTTGTGTTTTTTCCTTGACGTTGGTCTCTATTTTAAAGTCATTGTGGTCTGAGAAAATGCTTGTCATGATTTTAATTTTCTTGAATGTGTTGACACTTCCTTTGTGTCCTATCATGTGGTCTTTCAAAATGTTTCACATGCATTTGAAAAGAATGTGTATTTTGCTTCTTTTGGATGAAAGGTTCCATATATTTCAGTTAACTACATTTGATCTAATGTGTCATTCAGTTCCACAATACCCTTGTTGATATTTTGTTTGGAAGATCTGTCCATTTTTGACAGTAGTGTGTTAAAATTCCCTACTGTCAATGTGTTATTATCTATATATTTCTTGAAGTTCTCCAAGATATTCCTCATATTTGGTTGCTCTTATGTTAGGTGCGAATAGGTTTATGGTGTTTATGTGTTGTTGGATTCTTCCTTTGAGTATTATGAAAGGTCCTTCTGGGTTTCTTCTTATGGCCTTTGTTTTGAAATCTATTTTGTCTGATACAAATATTGCTACCCCTGATTTTTTTCCCTGTCCATTTTTTGGAATATTTTTTTTCCCTTTACTTTCAGTGTGTACAGGTCCTTTGTTCTGAAGTGGGTCTCCTGTAGGCAGCATATGTGTGGGTCATGATTTCTTATCCATTCAGCTACCTCATGATTTTTGATTGGAACATTTAATATATTACATTTATAGTTATGATTGATAGGTACTTATTAATATTTTTCCCTCTGTACCTGAGTTCTTCTCTCTCATTTTTTTCTTTTTTTTAAAAATTTTATTTTAATTTATTTTTTTCAAATACATTTGTCTCTGCCTCCCCCTTACCACCTTCCCTTGCACCCTCTCTCCTTCCCTCCCTCAGCTTTTCCCCTTTGGTTTTGTCCATGAGTCCTTGCTATAAGTTCCTTGACTTTCCCCTTCCCTTCCTGTTCCCTGCCCCCCCGCTTCCCTCTTGTCTCTGTTGATTTCTTTTTCTTCATCTTCCTAAAGCATTCCCTTTAGCATATTGTGCCATGCTGGTTTGGCAGAGGTGTATTCTTTTAGCCTTTTTTGTCTGGGAAACTCCTTATTTTGCCTTCCATTTTCATTGAGAGCCTTGCTGTGTAGAGCAGTCTTGGTTGCAGGCCTTTGTTTTTCATGACTTGGAATATTTCTTGCCATTCTCTTCTGGCTTATAGTGTTTCTGTTGAGAAGTCAGCTGCTGGCTGTATTGGGTTTTTCTTGTATGTTACTACCTGTTTCTCCGTTGTTGTCTTTAAGATTATCTTTTTGTCTTTGATATGTGCCATTTGACCATTGATGTGTCTTGGAGAGGGCCTCATTGGGTTCCTCTCGAATGGGACCTTCTGTGCTTCCTGGACTTGTGTGACTTTTTCTTTCCTCAAACTAGGGAAGTTTCCAACATTACTCTTTCAAACAGGTTTTCTATCCCTTGCTCCTCCTCTTCTGGTATCCCTATTATGTGGATATTAATGTTTCATGTTTTCCTGCATTTCACTTAACCCATCTTCATTCTTTTTGAGTCTCTTTTCATTTTCTTGCTCTTTCTGGAAGCTTTTTTTTTTTTCACCTTGTCCCCCAGCTCACTGATGTAATTCTCTGCTTCATCTAGTCTGCTTTTGATTCCTTCTACTGTGTTCTTCAATTCAGAAATTGTATTCTTTAATTTCTTTTGCCTCATGCTGATAATATCTGTGTCCTTTTTCATGCGGATATAGTTTGCAGTAAGTCCCTTGTATTTTCCCTGTAGTTTTTGGTCATTTTCTCTGAGCTCACTGAGCTCATTAAGCTTCCTTAGAACCATTGTTTTGAACTCAATATCTAATAGTTTACTTGCCTTTATTTCATTTAGTTCTCTTTATGGGAATTCATCCTCTCCTTTCTATTGGGGGTTATTTCTTTGTCTTCCCATTATTTGTGGGACTCTTCTTTTTTGCTTCTGCTTCTTAAATTGATCTGTTTGACCTTCTGACTTTGTGGTGTAAACTTCTATGGTAAGAGACCTGTGAGATGCAGTGGTGCAGTCTCTGTGATCTCCTGAACTTGGTGCTCTTTGGATGACTTTTATGCCATTTACATAGGTTCTCTGGAAGTAAATGGGTTTTGATTGTTGTTTGGTCATTCTTTGGTGGGCCCTTCCCTCCAGCTGGTTGACTGAGAGTCACTCTGCCCACCATGTTTTGCATGATTTTTTTGCAGGTCCTGCCAGAAGAAAACCACAAAGCCCAGGGAAGAAACTCACAACCACAAAAATATCTCTTCTCTGTAATTCCACTATGAACAGCAAATGACCCAGTATGAATAAGACCATAAAGCGATTATGAATATTATAAGGAGAGAAGTAAATTATTAGTAGAAAATCTAACGACTTAATATGTACAACTTGATGGATCAGAAATGAATATTAAAAAGCTATGTAGTAAAGAAAATATCACAAATCATGGAGAAGTCCACAGTGGATTTTGTTTCAGTAGCCTATAGTATTTACTGCTGTTTTTTTCTTTTTGGATCCGCTTCTGGTGATGTCAGATGTTGACCCTGTCTGACCCTAAGCCGTCTGTTTGGGACTTCCAGGAATCTACTGCCTGTGGCTATCTCCTTAAGTTGTTAATCCAGTCACTCTGCACTCAGTCAGGCTTAGGCACCACAGGGCGGGGCAGAGTCCTGAATGGTTGTGGGGCTATTGTGTCCTCTCACACTGCTGCAGCTCAGGGGGAGTGGTCTTCTTGAGCTAGATGGCTGCTGTTGTATTGGGGAGGAATCAACATGAGGATCCCGCTGGCCACTCTTTCAGTTCTCTCCCCAAAGCCTCCCACCCCAGTCTCTCCTCAGGCATCTCCAGCCCACATGCCTCCAATTTCAAGAGCCCAGGGTAAGTGGCTGCAAATAAAAAGTTATGTGTTGGCCCTTTAAACAGCTCTTTGCTCCGCTAGATGCCTATCTCTGGCAGATAACAACCCTGTCACTTTTTGCAGATGGCTGTTATCTGTGTACGTTTTGGGCTCTGGTGCTGTAGACTGGATATCCTAATTTATTGTTCAGACTCTCCTCTTCTCCAAGGGTACACTGGCCACTTAAATATTCCTCTGGTGCTGTTACAGTGGGTGCCCTGCCCACCTTCTCGAGTCTCTAGTGCACTCCTTCCCAGTCAGGTTCTGCTAAAACTGATTCTTCTGTTTCTCCAAGATTATGAGGTTTCTCTCTCACTATTGTTCAGATATTTCCTCCAGGTGATTTCTCCATATTTTAGTTTTAATTCCAGATTAGTCCTGAGAGGAGGCCAGTGTAATTTCCATTTACTCCCCTGCATTCTTTCTTGTCTTGGATTATCTTTTTTAAACAATGAAAACACTAACATTTATATTAACTAGTTTTGGCTAGTGATGAGATAGACTTAGGAAGAAACTTCAAATCCTTATTCTGTTATTATTCATGAAGCCAACAATAATTTATTCCTCCAGCAGTTATTTACAAATATCTATTTCATGTCATAATTGACATAGCCTAATTTCTGTGGTGTAATTGAAGGTCTATATCTAATTATAAAAGCCTTGTTGACCTTGTTCTAGGGATTTGGTGAAGCTGGTGGTCTTATCTGAGGGAAGGCTTCTGCTGCTGGGCAGGATCTAGCACCACATTACAGATACAAATCTCACAGGTATAGATCCTAGAGGTAAAGATCCTACACTTTCAGCCATGGCAGTTGATTGGTTGATTGTAAAAGTGATTAAATTGAGGAAGCATACAATATGATTCATAAGTTCCTTAGAAATATATGTGTGAATTTGCTGATCTTTTGTCACAAAACCATAGCCTTTGAGTATGAGTTCTTCATTCTGGAGTAAAGTACTCTCTCTTGCTTAACCACACCACAATACATCATCTATGACCTCTAATGTCAATTTCTGTTTTTTTAACTTGTTTATTATTTATTCTGTTACAGTTGTCCCAGTTTTTTCCCTTTTGGCCCCCTCCACTCAGTCCACTCCTCCCTCCCTTAGTCAATCCCCAATCCATCTTCATGGATCTTTCACACATGTTCTTTGACTAGTCCATTTCCCTTCCTTCTCCCATTTCTCCCCTTTCTCCTCCCCTCTTACAGCTGTTAGCCTGTTCTATGTTTCTATGTCTCTGGTTCTGTTTTGCTTGTTAGTTTATTTTGTTCATTTGACTCCAATTATAAGTGAGATCATAAGCTGTTTGTCTTTCACGGACTGGCTTATTTCACTTAATCTAGTAGTCTCCAGTTTCATGCAAGCTGTCACAAAAGGTAGGGATTCCTTCTTTCTGCTGCATAGTGTTCCATTGTATAAATGTACCATAGTGTTTTAAGCCACTCATCTACTGATGGGCATGGGTTTATTTTTGGGTTCTCTATTCTGTTATACTGGTCTATGTGTCTGTTCTTATGCTGGTACCAGACTGTTTTGGTTACAGTGGCCTTGTAGTATAGTTTGATATCAGGTATTGTCATCCCTCCAACTATGTTCTTCTTTCTCAAGATTGTTGTGGCTATTAAGGGTCTTCTTTGGTTCCATATGAATTTTTGAAGTATTTGTTCTATATCTGTGAAATATGCCATTGGTATTTTAATAGGTATTGCATTGAATCTATACATTGCCTTGGGTAATGATATTTTAATGACATTAATTCTTCCAATGCATGAACATGATATATGCTTCCATTTATTTGTAGCTTCTTCCATTTCTTTCTTCAGTGTTTCAAAGTTTTCTGATACAGGTCTTTTACCTCCTTGGTTAAATTTATTCTAAGGTGCTTTATTTTTCTTGTTGCTATAATAACAAAAGTTTAACACTTGGAGGCAGTCTATGTGTAGAATACTTCTAGATTTTTATAATCCTCCTCCAACCTTAAAATAATTTCTCATCCATACCCAATTCACCAGTAATTTTTAATGGCTCAGCTTTATGAAGTCTTTCTAAAACATTTGACTTCATTTTAAGAAACTAATTTCTTTCTTTTTATACTCATACTTAAACAGTTATAAAAGTATAAAAGTATGTATATATATGCTTATATAAAAGTATAATAATTATGTTTAATTGAAATACATAATTATAATAGGTAAGCAGTTGCTTATGTTTATGTAAAAGACAACCATGTAGTTCAACTGGGAGGGTCTGCTACTAGCTTCAGTCACCAATGTTTAGTGTGCTGTAGCCAGCAGCCTGCATGTTATATAGAGGGACTGGAGCACACTGGTTCTGTTAACTCCGTTAGTAGCAATTGGTTAAGAGAATAATTACTAAATCCACATTTTATTCCCCCGCTTTTTTTTTTTTTTTTTAGAATTCGACCTCTCACTTTGGAAGGCCAAAAAATCACTCTTAGTAGGGACAAAAGGGAATAAGACTTAAGGTACTGGCTCAGACTAATGAATTCACAGAAGTGTAAGATCTATAGCATTTTGTTAACAATTCATTTACAACAAAGGTATCTGTGAAAGGACCTGGGCTATCAGGAGTCTACCCGATGAGCATAGTCTCTCTCTGTTACCTGAGCCCCTCTTGGTTTTTATTCTTTCATAACAAAACCAGTCAAAATCTGTAATTATTTTAATACCTGCTTATCTGGTCATTGAAATGGAAGGTTCAAGGTGGGTATTAAAAATAGTTTCAATAGGCTTTATTTTTTAAAGCAATTTTAGGTTCACAGCTGAATTGAGGGAAAAGTACAGAGATTTCCCATATACCCTTTGCTACCCCATATGCATACCTTCCTCCATCATCAACATCCCCCACAGAAGTGAGATATTTGTTACAGCTGATGAATCTACATCCTATGAGTTTGGACGAATGCATAATGACATGTATCCAATATATTAGTATCAAAAAGAGTGGTTTAGTTGTCCTAAAAATCTACTATGGTCTGTCTATTCATTTCTCCCTCTCCCCTAGCCCTGGAAACCAACAATATTTTTACTGTTTCCTTAGTTTTGCCCTTTCCATAATGTCATATAGTTGGAATCATACAGTATGTACCCTTTTAAGATTGGCTTCTTCCTCTTAGTAATATGCACTTAAGGCCTTCATGTCTTTTCATGAATTGATAGCTCATTTCATTTTAGCACTGAATGCTATTTCATTGTCTGGATGTCCCATGGTGTATTAATCCATTCACCTACTGAAGCACATTTTGGTTGCTTCCATGTTTTGGCAATTATGAATAAAGTAGCCATTAACATCCACATACAGGTTTTTGTGTGGACATAAGTTTTCAATGTATTTGGGTAAATAGCAAGGTGAATGGGGATTTTTGTTGGTTTGTCTGTGTTGTTATTATTTTTTTAATGAAGAAAGAGACTTGAGATTACAGGCCACTGGGAAAAACCAATTACAATATGAGAAGCTGAAGTTTCAAGAATGTTACAGATAGTAGAGATACTGAGCTCCTGAGTAAAGGGCCAAGACTTAGTGTAGTAATTATTTTCAGAAGGCAGAGGGATTTCTTATTGGTTGTAACTGGAGGGAAGGAGGAAAGAAAAGGTGTGAATATAGGAAGGAAAGTTAGTACGTTGAGAGCGTTCTCAGTAGTCCTGAGGGTTTCAGAAGAGTAATGGTGGTGGGGTGGGGGACTTGGAAGAGCAGTTTCAGAGAAAATTCTTTTTACCA
Organism: Pteronotus mesoamericanus; assembly: GCF_021234165.1. Lineage (NCBI taxonomy): Eukaryota > Metazoa > Chordata > Mammalia > Chiroptera > Mormoopidae > Pteronotus > Pteronotus mesoamericanus. Next base: position 13,436,326 of record NW_026555313.1, read on the forward strand.
GGGAAATATTCAAGCTGGCTGGCATTTTGGGCCCGATTGGGGCTAGAAGCCATGACTGGTTGTAGCCTTGGTCTCCGATGGCCCTCAGAGCTTAGAGGTATAGGCATTGGAAAGTAGAAGTTAGATTGTACCAGTGCAGCTTTGCCTGGTGGGTGCATGAAGCTTTTATTGACAGGAATGTGGTCAAAGGGATGGCTTTTCTGAGGCCTTCCTTGCCTACTTTCTTGCTTTTTGACTTGTTCCTCTGCAATGGGCCACTGTCTGGGTGAATGAAGAGAGGCTAATGATAAGCTAACACATGCCTGAAGATGTTTTAGGGACAGTTTATTGAACTTTCTTTATGCTGAAGCACTCTAAAAGTGCTAGTAATGCAGCTTAGGATTTGTCACTTCAACAGTTTGAGTAAATGAACACTGAGTGTTTTGTGGGTCAGTACCAGTGCTTAGAAATATAAAAATGAATATTAAAAGTCTCCTATGTTCCAGGAGTTTACAAGCTAGTGGGAAAGAAAAAGTCATTACATGAAAAAATTATAATACATTAAGTCTAAAGATAAAGATGTTTATTGGGGGTTGTGGCTGCCCAGGGCAGGTTTATGCTAACGGTCATTTTCCCGCTGTTGGAATCGCAGTAGGCAGAAGACCTCAGCTGGGCCTCTCTGGGCAAAAGGGACGTCTAGAGGATAGCAGGTCTGGGTGGGCTGCGGTCCTGTCTTCTTGCGTGGCAGCTGTGCCGAGCTTCCAGGGCAAGGTCCTGTGGGACTATGGTTCCAATAGGGGTGAAGCTTCCTTGGCTGACCTCCACGCACCTCTGCCAGCCCCTTCAGCATTGCAGTGTGGGTTTTCCATGGCAGGGAGTCTAGTGGGAGCAACGCTGTGCTTTGGAAGATTGTAATGGGCAGCAGAGCACAGGGATTTGCTATAAAACTCCACTGAGCTCAGGAGGGGTCTGATGGGGCAGTGTTGGTCAGGAAGGGGTTTCTGGATGCTTGTTTTAACTGTAAAGCTTCAGACTAATCCTCAGGTCTCCATAGATCCTTCAGAGGCACCTGACTGCTGTGGTATGAACCCAGGTAAGGTTGGGAGGCAGCACATGCTGAGGCTTTCTGCAGGGTTCAGTCTTGCCATCTCACTAGGGAAAGGGTATTTTTCTCTTTTGTGTATTTTTTAAAAATAATACTTTATTTTTTTAGAGCAGTCTTAGGTTCATAACAAAATTAAGGGAAAGGTACAGAGATTTCCCATATACCCCCTGGCCCACACATGTATGGCCTCTCCCCCATTATCAACATCACTCAACAAAACAATTCATTCATTACAGTTCATGAACCTAAATTAAAATGTCATAATTACGCAACGTCCATAGTTTGCATTACAGTTTACTCTTAGTGTAGTACATTTTTGGTTTTGGACAAATATATAATGAAATGTATCCATCAATATGGTATCATACAAAGTATTTTCCCTGCCGTAAAAATCCTCTATGTTCTACTTATTCATCCTCCTCCATCCCTGACAGGCATTGATCTTTTTATTGTCTCCATAGTTTTGCCTTTCTGACAATGTCATATAGTTGAAATCATACTGTATGTGGTCTTTTCATATTGGCTTCTTTCACTTAGAAACATGCATTGAAAGTTTCTTTTTGTCTTTCATGGATAAATAGCTCTATCTTTTTAGTGCTCAATAATATTCCATTTTCTGGATTTACCACAGTTTACTTATATATTTGCTTACTATAGGACACTTTGGTTGCTCCCAAATTTTGACAATTATGAATAAAGATGTGAATAAACATTTGTATGCAGGTTTTTGGGTGTACATATGTTTTCAATTCCTTGCTGTAAACATCAAAGAATATAATTGCTTGATCACATGAAAAGAGTATGTTTAATTTTGTAAGAAACTGTTAAACTGTCTTCCAAAGTGGCTGCACCATTTTGCATTTTCACTGGTGGTGAATGAGAGTTCCTGTTGCTCCATATTCTCAGCAGCATTTGATGTTACCCATGTTTTGGGTTTTGGCCATTCTAAGAGCTGTGTAATGGTATTTTGTTGTTGATTTAATTTGCATCTCCCTGGTGACATATGAAGTGAGGCATCTTTTTTTAAAAAAAGATTTTATTTATTTTAGAGAGAGAGGAGGAGAGGGAGAAAGGGACAGAGGGAGAGAATGGATGTGTGAGAGAAACATCTATCAGTTGCCTCACATAAGCCCCAACTGGCGATCTGGCTGGCAACCCAGGCATGTGCCCTGAGTGGGAATCGAACTTGTGACCTTTCAGTTTGCAGACCAGTGCTGAACCCGCTAACCCACACCAGCCTGGGCATGAAGCATCTTTTCATATGTATAATTGCCATCTGTATATCTTCTTTCGTATTAAGGTCTTAGGCCTATTTTTAAATTAAGTCAATCATTGGCAGCTGACCAATGGAGATAGTGAGGTCCTGAGGAACAACAGCACTTTTCTGAGATAACATAGCCAATAGCAGTTAGGACTCAAACCTACATTCTCAGTTGGGTATCCAACATGGGAAAGGGAGTGTGTGGAGAGGAAGAATTATTTCTTTACTGATTGATTGAACTTATTGGGGTGGCATTGGTTAATACAATTATGTATGTCTCAAGCATACAATTCTATAATATATAATATAATACAATATACAATGTACAATCTGTATGTTGTATTGTGTGTTCATCACCCCAAGCCAAGTCTCCTTTCATCACCATTCATCCCCCTTTACCCTCTTCTACCTCCTCCCACCCACCTGAGAGGAGGAATTTTTGTACCAGTGCATCTCTGCTTCCCATCTGATCCATAAAGATCACATGTTATTTAGCTGATTAAGATCCCAAAGCTTTAATTTGGAGACTGATTCTTAATGGACCAAAGTGGCCTTGCAGGCTTAGATACCAGGTCAGTCATCTGATCATCACAGCAAATGCTGGTGTTTCTTCTGTCAGAATTCATTTTTTGCAAGGTGTTAGTGATTTTTTTTTATTGGTCAAAGGACAAAAGAAAAGTCCTTGAGTCTCTAATTTCCCTAAGGAGAGCTATTTTATAAATCTCCAGAAAGCGAGGTAGGAAAAGATCTCAGCCCAGATCAATAACTTCTTCCTGGACTAAGAGCAGAAGATGCTTTATTTATGTGCCTGGGATGTTGTTGAATGTGTGCTCAATACCCAGGTCTTTGGTCACATGGGCATAGATAACACCACACAGTGAATTATTAAAATCAAAAGAAATTTGCCTGATTCACATTTTTTCCTGTACTGATGCTGCAAAAAGCAACTTCTACTTTCCTGACTTAAAAAAATTCCCAGTACTGTTATTTCAAATTACTTTTGCCAAAGAGCTTAAGTTCAATATAGGTCAAACCCATCAAATACCATAACTGTATTCCTAGGAGGATGTGTGTAAATGCTGTTTGGGAAAATCACATCATGTTTTAATTGCACTGGAGAAGCAGGCAAGTTAAAAGAACCTTGAAGCCCAGTCTTTTGTAAAGATTGTGGTGCTCTTTGTAATGCTAATAAACTCTACCCTACATATCTGTTTAGTAAGTTGGTGGTTCTCAAAGGAGGGCCAGTGTGCTTCCATAGTGTGAATAGGTAGAGGGATATTGGGACATTTGTTTTCCTGCATCTTGGTGCCTGGTGCCCAAGAAGCACACAAAAGTCTGAAAATATATCAGGAGCTACTTTAGTGACTTACAACATGATTAAAGAAACTCAAGAAGAACATGCTGGAAAATTAATATTTATGTGGAAAATGGAGGGGTGCGTATAGGTAAATTCTTATCAGTATGCATAGGGACATTGTGATCCTATGGTCACATAACATGGAATGTCCTTCACAGACAAACTTTATATGTTCCTGGGCCTGTGATCACTGCATCTCATTGTAAATGAACAACAGTTGTCCTACTTTGGTGTATCAGTCTCTCTTCAGTTTGATATCCATTCTCTCTGTGCTTACTACCCCTTTTCAAGTTTCTGTATTCCTAATCTATTAGTCCTCAAAGCCTATGTAGTACAGGAAGGTTTTTATTTATACCCCTTTTCCAGATGGAACTTGAACCCTTCTCTCAGATTTTTTGGCTATGATTCCTAAGCACTTTCCAAATGTAGGAATTTCTAGAGGAAGACAGCTCTGTTTCCATCATAAATGGTTTCTTTTTTCTTGATTTTTTTCCCTAATATCTCAAGACCTGTGCCTTTTTCTAAGCTAATGGAGAACCATATTCCTTCTCCTGTTCTTCAAGCAGCCAAGCCTTTTGGATCTCAGTGCTTTTGTTCACACTAATCCTCTGTGTGGAATTCTCCCACACAAACTTTCAGTGTCATTGGATAAAATGTCTTGGATTTTAAATATTAGAAACTAAGTAAAGCTGGCTTAAATAAAAAAGAGCAAATTCACTAAAAAGGCAGACAGGAAACTCAAAGAACAATAAGCAGAAGCATAATTGGGCCTCAGGAGTCAGGAACTGGGAGACCGTAGAAATTCAGGCAGTATTTCCCACCTTGCATTTCTCTTTGGTGCTCATCTTTGCTTTTCTTTGTGCTTTATTCTTCACTCATTGTTGACTTGCTTCTTTGCTTTCTGTTCACATGGTGGAGGAGATGGCCTCTTCCCCACCACTCATTGCCGCCAGCTCCCAAGTTTTATAAGCTATAGAGTCGTCTACTCAGAGAGGCTAATGCTCTCTTTCTTTCTGGGTCCCAATCTGAATTGCAAGGAAGGTATCCTGATTGGTCCAATTGTGTCAATGACCCATTCTTGGACCAATTATTTGTGTTTAGAGTCCAGGATCAAATAGTAGAAATGTAATATACTGATAATACAGTGCCTATGGGCCAGATGGGCAGATTCCAGAGAACAGAGGTGGGCAAGTCAAAGGATATCTGCTATGCCCCCCGCCCTTTCCTTCCTTCCTTCTTTCGTTCATTCCTTCCTTCCTTGCCTCCCACAGTTAGTACATGTCTCAGGCAAAATGCTAGTTGCTAGAAATATGTCTCTAAACAAAACCTGATTCCTATTTCAGAGATTTTATGGACGAGCAGGGAAAACAAATATAAGAAAATTCCTGCTTATCTTTTATAACTCAGTTCAAATATTACTCACATTTGTGGAAAAGACCCTCTCCCTGTTTCCAATTGTCACAACTTGGTTGGTATTACCCTCTCTTTATTCCCTGTGGCTCCACGTACCTACCTCTATTATACTAATCACATTTGATTTCCATGCTCTGTCTCAGTGTTCTGTAAATTCCTGGAGAAAGAGATGGCCTTTGGATTCAGAGTAGTTGGCCCAAGGTATGCTCAGTGAATGTTTGCTGACTGAAAGAGCTGCTCTACTTTGGAAAGAGTGAGGCTCACAGGCCTCTGTTTCCTCCGAGATGTAAGTTTGATGAGAGGACACCATGTAGCTACATGTACCAGAGATGGCTTGGCATCTCCTGGGAGGACAGGGCTACCATGCACATATAAACTATTAATTTGAACAGGAGTCACAGGAATTAGTCTGCTGCCCATGAAAGCAGTAATTGATAGCCCTCAGTAGTGCCAGTGGGAAATTCTTCACAGCTGTTCTATTACACAAAAAGCAAATCAGACCATTAGTTTGATGGCTTTGTTGAATCTTTGGGTTTTTCTTCCTAAAAAGGAGGCTCAAGAAAGAGCTATCTCCCTTCTGATTACACCATTACTCATTATTTCTCTTCCTTATCTAGACCCTATCTATGTGGCAAGCTCCAAATGATGGAATCAAGATTCTTAGTTTACTGAGAGAGAAAACAAGTACAATAAAATTTGACTAAAGTACAGTTTGAGTGAGTCACATAACAATAAACAGTACTAAGATTTGATTTACAGAATAATTTTTTTCAAGTTAGAAAGTTCTAGAAAATTTTTAACCAGGGCTTGTTATGCTTATAGAACTGACTCATGATCATTTTGCATTTTTGAGTGAATGCCATTGTTAGTTTTTAGTTTTCAACAATACATAAATGGCACCAAGAGCTCCACATTTTTCCTTTTCTCCATGAGTCAGTTGTGACATTTCTCTCGAGTCTGTGCTTCAATTCTCCTGACGAGTCTGATAATAACGCTAGTTGCTCACTCCTTGACATCTTCACTGCGTTGTACACTCTGACATATTGGATACGTAGAACATTTGGTAAGGGAAGTTTCCATTGTATTTTCTCAGGCATTATTCTCCTATATGTTTTGTTCTTTTCCACATTTTGAAGAGAAACATCAGTGGAAATAATTCCTTTCTAAATAATTCTCTTCTTCTTCTCCCTGCTCCCAACCCCCACCATTTTGAGGAGAGTGGGAGGGTAGAGGATGCTTCAAACAATGACCATGTGAGTTATCAATTTTCTCTAATCTAGATGCCTTTAGTTTCCTCCTCTGTAAAATGAGGTTAATAGTAGAACGTGCTTCATAAGGTTATTATGAGGAATAAATGAGAAAATAAATAAGAAAATGTATGTAAATTACTTAGAATACTGTGTGACTTAGTAAGTGCTCAGTAAATGTTAGCTATTATTAATTTTTCTAAGCCTCTCCAGATACTCACCATTATCTCTATGCAGAGAAAGGCAAATGAGCAAACGAGTCAGGATTCATCCTTCTACACCTGTTGGCACTCTGATGTCACTGTCCTCCATGGCACTCAGGACCCTTTGGGAAGTCACCAGCAATGGCTGGGATACCTTTGCTGTCTCGTCTCCCATCCTCCCGGCTAAGGGTGCTCTTAGCCCACACTTGATATGTAAAAATAAATGGAAACCCTTCATACATACGTGATATTAGTCTGCTGTCAGTGGGTTTTTGCTTCCTTTTTTCCTCACACAAAGTGATCTTTCACATTAAATAGTGAGCAATTGCTCAAGAACAGTTAAGAAATCTAGATTTTAATTAACTTTATTTCTAATTGTAATGTAGCTCTGAGTCACTGTTTTTGGTAAATAAGGGTAAGAACTACAAAGATTAATAAAGGTTATTAAGTCTGGAGAAGAACAAAACTGAAAATTTCCATAATGATATCTTACTAATTCAATACTTTCCTTAATTTGATTGCATAAAGGCTGGTAAAGGTAGAGCAGTTACTTATGTTTCGATGTGTAAGAAAACTGAGGCACAGCAGAATAGAGTCTCACGTGGCTTAGTCTGGGAGTCCTCCCCTGTGCTTACCCCTTGTTTGCCCTGTAGTGTAATTTGTTTTTTTGTGTCCATATCCCACCAGAACAAAATCTCCTTAAGGATAAAACCCCATCTTGACATAAATTCATGAGTAAGAAATTCAAGGGGAGAGAGGAGGATGAAGAAGTGTTTTTTTTTCCCCTTTAGGTTTAATCACATCGAATTAACAAGTGGTGTTCGGAGCATCATTTTCTTGAAGTTCCTGCAATGATGCATTATTTTGATGTCTAAGAAGAGAGGATCATTAAACAGGAAGATTATCTGCTTATTTGGGATGACAAATCTATCCTAATCATGGCTGCAGATACTTGGGAGCCTGATCATAAGCAAATTTTCTTAATCCTTGCAAAGATTAATGAATGATAATTACTTCATTCAATGGCAAAAACTTTAGTTTCGAGTACATGTCAAATTAATAATTTCAGCTATTCATATTCTAAAATGAATCTACATAATGCATTATTTATAATCCCTGTGTTTTTCCCCCTCCCTTCAGATTCACTAGTAGATTCTCTTTATTTTGTGGTATAAAGTAATTTGATTATTTCATGACTGTCAGTTACTGCTTTAAAAAAATTACACTTTTGGTTTCGGATTTCTGGTGAGCTAGGGCTATTACTCAGTATTTGTTGACATTGTGGCTGCAGGAGCCTTTGTTTCCTTCCAGTCAAATGAACTCCATTTCAATATTGAGGTTCTGGGAACACCAATGAGCAGTTCTGAAATTATGCAGTGGACGCTCGTAATAGCAATATAAGGCCTGGAGACAATTGCTGAGTTGCAAATTAATAAAATCCTTTTGAAATGGAAAGGTCATATTCAAAGAGATTGTAGGATTTAAGCTACAAAAACCTGGGAAGACATATACATTTGTGTAGGAAAAAATTTGCCCTCATGCAGTCCTAACAACTAGTGAGGAATAAAAAACAAGAGTGTTCTACACACCCAAGACAAGGTTAGCCCCGGGAGAGACAGGTGGTGGAGGTGTCCAGCAGAAATGTGGGTGAGGGACCACATGCCACATTTGTCTTGTTTCTTTCCTCCATGCCTCAGGGCAACAGAGACAGTAGAGCTTCTTTTCATGAGAACTGTGAATTTCTCTAACATCAGTTCTCAGCAGAAAAGCCATAGAGGCTGTGGAGAAAGAACTGGGTTTCCTGTTCAATCTCTCAATCCCTCTCAGTTCTCTTTTATAATAGTTACAAATTCACACTCCTCCCTAGAAGTAAAACTCATTTCTGCAGATTTTACAAAAGATACTATTCAAGATACTTATGTAGAATAGGTTCTTACAATGCTTTCCCACAGGTAAGTAACAACCGTGGCTTCCTATCCTGAATTCTAGCTTGCATCCCCCCTCAGGGTCTTGGCCCAACAGCAACTTCAAGTTTCCATTCTTTTTCCTCTTCCTGACTTTTCCATTTCTCCACAGTGATTTACTTTAGCATTTTTGCTTCACAGACTCATTGTGGCAAGCTCATTAATTGTCTTTCTTTTTATTTTTCTTGTTATGAGGGCCCAGAAATACTTCCTTCCAAACGGCCCTTTGTTCATATTATTTGCTTCTATGACCTTAGTCTCTGACTCTGGCACCTTTCATTTTAGGAGTGGTGACATTGCCTTTGGCAAGTATGGACATTTCAGCAAGTGACTGGAGAAGTTGTCCTTATCTTCCTAACGAGCCAAGACAATTCTCTAGTCTCTCAATATTTTTGTATCTCAAAAGGGGAAGGAGCCTGGGCTTTTAGCTTAATATCTTTACAGCCCAGGTTTTCCCATTTTTATTCTAAAATCAGATGTCTGCTTGTTCTTCCTCTCATTAGTTGTAGGCACTGTACCCAGTACTTTTTCAGTTTTGAGGTAAAATTCAGTTTCTTGATTGGTTTCCACAAGAAATTCAAATGGGTTTATTGAATATCTGCGGGGTCACAGGGAGAGTCCCCCTCACAAGGCACACAGACAGCATTTCTCTCCTTCATCTTCTCTCCTTTCTACACATTAGCCAGGGATTCTGCTTTTCTGTTAATCTTTACCCCATACAAAGTTCTGTTGTTTTCTCTCTATTCTTCCTAATTTTTTTGACATCCGCTGTTTCCTGTTTTTATATGTAAAATAGCTCTTTTCTCTCCTGAAGGAAACCTAGAGCCCAATCCAGTACCCTTGCCTGGGAGGCTGATTCTTCTAGACATGGATGAGTAGTGTTAATAGCTTTTCAACAAAGCTTTCTCCTTATGGAAGAATTCTTGACCAGCTGCTGTTAACAAAAAGATAAACATTTCTGCATATCTTTACTCATAAAATGGGGTTATTACTACTTCACAGAGTTGCTGAGAGAATGAAAGCAAATAGTGAAATAGATGATTGAGCACTGAGTCATTTGTCATCATCACCATTGAATGGAATCAGCTTACACAGTTTTTACCTCCTTTCTCTGGGTCTGTGGCTTCCTCCATCCAGCACTTATGGCTGAGTTGTCTGAGGTTGTTCCTAGCTTTGAGCTCGCCAGGGCAAGCACTGCATCTGATCCATCCTTGCATCTCCAGCACCTGCTGCAGTAGCCATGGCAGAGTGATGCACAGTAATTGATGAACAATTGAATCTCTTTGACCTGGGGAACTTCTGGTGTATTCTAAAAGAGCACTATGTATAGAGAAGAAGGCAGATCTGAGGTGAAATGAAAACTGAAGGGGCCATTGCTGAAATCAATGAAGTGGAATTACTTCGCAGGGTGGGGCAGAGAGTGGCTGTGCTTGCTCATTGCGGACCCTGGAGCCCAGCACCATGGTGCACACAGAGGAGTTGCCAGAGCTCCCCGCTGATGATAGTCTTCTCACATTCACTCTTTTTTTAAAATTTTTTATTTTAGCAGTTTGATGTTTAATATTTTAAACTTAGTAAATTACTTATGTTTTTATAAGTAACCATTAATGTCAATGAATGAGATTGTTAACTATATGAACTATTTATCATAAGTCATTCAAAGAACAACAGAAAAAATTTAACTCTAAGAACTCCAAGCTTTCACCATGTCCTCACTGTGCTTTTCAGGCTAGTTCTCTTTCCACTGTTTGGGCAGTCCCATGGCTAACAGAATGAAAGGAGGAAAAAAATCTCCTTGGCTGCCTGGGGTCAAATTTTGTATGATTCCTTCCATGTGCACTCTGCTTCTCCCAGACCCAAGAGGAGTGTGTGTGGGGTGGGTGAGAGCTGGGCTAAGATATAGGAGTACCCCAGGAATATACTTATAATTTGATGTTCTGTCAATCTGATGTTCTTAAACATTTGTCGTCAGAGGCCGAGAACCTATTTCATGTGGAAGGATGCAGATTACCAATGGGGGAAAGATTCAGATTATAGCTCTAAGCAATTTATATTAGCTCCAAACTTAAGTACCCAACTTAGAAAAGAGAAATCTCTACATTAACCCAATCAAGGCAGCTCATGAATGTGTCATCTCATGTTACCTGAACATGTTCCTGGGGTAGATCAGGAGCTCATTCAACCCCAACTGATTTTAAAAAATATTTCTTCCAAAACTACAGGCCAATTTTGCTGATGAACATAGATGCTAAAATCCTCAACAAAATATTGGCAGACCGCATCCAGCAATACATTAAAAAGATTATCCACCACGATCAAGTGGGATTCATCCCAGGGATGCAGGGATGGTTCAATATACACAAATCAGTAAATATGATACATCACATAAATAAAAGAAAAGACAAACACCACATGATCATCTCGATAGATGCAGAAAAAGCATTTGATAAGGTACAGCACCCATTTATGATCAAAACATTCAGCAAAATGGGAATAAATGGGGCATTCCTCAATGTAATAAAGGCCATATATGAAAAACCTACAGCCAATATCATACTCAATGGGCAAAATCTGAAAGCTTTCCCACTAAGATCGGGAATACAACAAGGATGTCCGCTCTCACCGCTTCTTTTCAACATCGTATTGGAAGTCATAGCCACAGCGGTCAGACAAGAGAAAGAGATATAAGACATCCAAATAGGAAAGGAGGAAGTAAAGCTATCATTGTTTGCAGATGACATGATAGTGTACATAGAGAACCCTGTAGACTCTACCAAAAAACTCCTCAACCTAATAAGTGAATTTGGCAAAACAGCAGGATACAAAGTCAACATTCAGAAATCAAAGGCATTTTTGTACACCAGCAATGCAATAGAAGAAGAAGAAATCAGAAAAAAAATACCATTCGATATAGCAAGAAGAAAAATAAAGTACCTAGGCATAAATTTAACCAAAGACACAAAAGACCTGTATGCAGAAAACTATACAACATTGAAGAAAGAAATTAAGGAAGACACAAATAAATGGAAGCATATACCATGCTCATGGATTGGAAGAATTAATATCCTCAAAATGTCCATACTACCCAAAGCAATTTATAAATTCAACACAATCCCTATTAAGATACCAATGACGTATTTCACAGAAATAGAACAGACATTTCAAAAATTTATATGGAACCATAAACGTTCCTGAAAAGCTGCAGCAATTTTGAGAAAGAACACAAAGTAGGAGGGATCACAATACCGGACATCAAACTCTACTACAAAGCCACTATACTCAAAACAATCTGGTACTGGCACAAGAACAGACCCATAGACCAGTGGAACAGAATAGAAAGCCCAGAAATAAGCCCAGGTCTCTATGGGCATCTAATATTTGACAAAGGGGGCAGAAGCATAAAATGGAGCAATAATAGCCTCTTCAACAAATGGTGTTGGGAGAGCTGGACAGCTACATGCAAAAAATTGAAATTGGATCATCAGCTGACACTGTACACAAAAATAAACTCAAGATGGATAAAAGACTTAAACAGAAGTCACAACACCATCAACGTCCTAGAGGAGAATATTGGCAGGAAACTCTCAGATATCCCACGCAGCAATTTTTTCACTGATATGTCTCCTAAAGCAAGGGACATAAAGGAAAGAATAAACAAGTGGGACCTCATCAAAATAAGAAGCTTCTGCACGGCTAAAGAAAACATCAGCAAAATGAAAAGGGAGCCAACCCTATGGGAATATATATTCGCTAATGATACATCAGTTAGAAGTTGATCTCCAAGATATATAAAGAACTCACTCGACTCCACTCCAAGAAGACAAATGATCCCATCAAAAAATGGGCAAAGGACCTGGGCAGACGCTTTTCCAAGGAGGAGATACAGAGGGCCCAGAGGCATTTGAAAGGATGCTCAGCATCACTAGCCATCAGAGAAATGCAGATCAAAACCACCATGAGGTACCACCTCACACCGGTCAGAATGGCCATCATAAACAGATCCACAAACAACAGGTGCTGGCGAGGCTGTGGAGAAAAGGGAACCCTAGTCCACTGTTGGTGGGAATGCAGACTGGTGCAGCCACTGTGGAAAGCAGTGTGGAATTTCCTCAAAAAGCTGAAAATGGAACTGCCTTTTGATCCAGTGATTCCCCTGCTGGGACTATACCCTAAGAACACCAAAATGCCAATACAAAAGAACCTATGCACCCCAATGTTCATAACAGCACAATTTACAATAGCCAAGTGTTGGAAGCAACCTAAATGCCCATTAGTAGATGATTGGATCAAAAAACGATGGTACATATACACAATGGAATACTACGCAGCAGAAAAAAAAAAGAACTACTAAAGTTCGCGACAGCATGGATGGAACTGGAGAGCATTATGCTAAGCAAAATAAGCCAAGGGGTGAAAGACAAATACCATATGATCTCACCTATAAGTGGAACCTAATCAACAATACAAAGATGCAAGGAAAATAAGACCAGCAACACTGAAAGGAAAAGAAATCAATAGAGACGAGAGGGAAGGAGGGAGGGGGATGCAGGGAAAGGAAAGGGAAGAGGAAAGTCAAGGAACATATAGCAAAGACTCATGGACAAAACCGAAGGGGAAGAGCTGAGGGAGGGAAGAAGGGAGGGGGCAAGGGAAAGTGGTGGGGGGGGGAGGCAGAGACAAATGTATTTGAAAAAATAAATTAAAGTAAAATTAAAAAAAAAATATTTCTTCCAACTACATAGACAAACACCCTGAGAAAAGCTCTTGTAAACTACATCATTTCATGTCATGAAATTTCCAATGATGTCTTAGCATTGTTATTGATTGACACCCCAGCTGATGTCACCGTCATGTTGATCCACATTTAGCCTCACCATGTCACAATCTAATAAATACAAAATGCACTGCTTCCCTCTGTATTCTCCTGGCATTTCCATAGGGAGTTTGTGAAATGAGCTGGACTTATATCAAATCCTCTAGCCTGGGAAGCAGTTGACTTCTGGCCCAAGAAAAGTATCTTACAGATGTATGGTTTTACTTATTACATAGGAAGATATAACTGAATCTTGATAGCACTTATTAATTTTGATCTTCACAGGCTTTTGATATATGGTATTGGTTTTATTACTCTAGCAGTTGATGACTGTTAAGTATGGTGTTCTGAAATGCTCTTCAGACAAATTAGTCCTGGTAACTATGGTCTGACTGACTGAATAAATACATGGCCAGGACACTATCTGGGTGGCGAAAGGTGTTTTTATTTTGGACTCTCATACCTGAAACTGCTGCTCAGATTTACACAACTGTAAAATGGGAATAATGATGCTACCACATTTCTTTTTAATGGGTGAACTTAGTTGATAACCAATCTTACTCTTATATGTAGAACACAAAATTCTGATGCTGAAAAAGACCATAGATATCTATGCTAAGCACTTCCTTTTACAGAAGAAGCACTTGAGACTAGAGGTTAAAAGACTTGTCTAGGTTACCTGTCATGCAGTAAGAAGCTCTTTCCTGGTAAGCTGTGACGGCTCCTGTCGCTATTCACCATTATCAACATTTTGTCAGGTTTCCTCCAAATTACCATGTCTGAGAATTCTAGCCACACGGTGGAATTTAAGCTGCCTCAAGCCCTGTGCCTGTCTTTGTGTGATGTAGCTAGCCATTGAGGGCTAGGAAAGTTAATAAAATTCAGTCTCTTGTAGAAAATTAGAAAACTGACAAACTCGTTGGCTGTAGGGGTATTCTGAGATCCAGATGAACACCTGACAGAATTACATCAAATTTTTATATAGTTAATTTATACAGGCAATTAGTTCCCTCTACTTAGGGCCACTCAATTATAAACTAACAATTAAACCTACAACATTAAAATGTGATTAGTCCTTCCTTAATAATATGTAAAAAATATCAAGGTGATTATGAGGGAGGAGTGAGAAATTATGAAGTTTAAGAGGATTAATTTTCAGAATATTAATTCAGCATTCACTCTCCAATGCATGAGATAGCAGAATATATTTGGTGAGACCCATAGGCCATTTCTTTTGTTGATGAGAATGGGGAGTTCTGTATCTCCTATCTATCTTTGATTTCTGTAAGGAATTTTCTAAAATATAATGGCTATCTTGATTAAGAAACCAGTCAAAAAAGACTTTTCAAGCAATGCTTGAAAAGGTTGAAACAACTGGGACTATTCTGCCTGAAGAAGAGAGAGCTGGAGTTAATGAGAGTTTTCTACTACATGTGCTCTTTCTAGATAAGCCAGTAATAAGCTGTTCTTTACTTCTACTAAAGCCAGACAGAAACTAGATTAAATTTTAGTGGATTCTGGATTAAAAATAAATTACCATTAATCGAGGGCAATGTTATTCAGAATTCTTGGTTGAAAGGAGAGCAACCCAAATCATATTTACTCAAACAAAAAATATTTTTTAACTGAAAATATCATGGGTTATCGAGTTCAAGAAACTGTCGATTCAAGGTCTCAGTCATGTTATTAGGACCCAATTCTCCCCTCTCCATCTCCTGCTTGTCTTCCCATCCTTCCTTTTTTTCTCTCTCCCTCCACCACCTTCCAAAATAATGTATTGAGTTGAAATTAATATAACATAAAAATGATCATTTTTAAGTGAACAATTTTAGCACATTCACAGTGTTGTGCAACCACTGCCTCTATGTGGTTCCAAACCACTTCCATCACTCCAAAGTAAAAGCCCATACCCATTAAACAGTTTCTCCCTCTTCTCACCTCCCCCAGCCTCTGCCAACCAACAATCCATGCTCTGTCTCTATTGATGTATCTATTCTGGGTATTTCATGTAAACGAAATCATACAATATGTGACCTTTTATGTCTGGCTTCTTTCACTTAACACTATGTTTTGGGGGTTCATTCATATTATAGTTTATATCAGTACTTCATTTTTTATGGCTGAATAATATTCCATTGTAGGCATAGACCACAATTTATCTTTTCATCCATTGATAGACACTTGGTTTGTTTCCACTTTCTGGCTACTGTGAATAGTGCTGATATGAACATATATGTACATGTATTATTTGAATACCTGTTTTTAATCCTTTTGGGTACATGTCTTGGAACACAATTACAGATCATATGGAAATTCTATTTTAGCTTATTTAGAAACCACCAAAGTGATTTCCACAGTGGCGAAACCATTTTACATTTCCACTAACAATATACAACAGTTCTTCTGCCACATCTTTACCAACCCTTGTCATTCCCCCCACCCTTTAGAACGATAGTTATCCCAGTGGGTATAAACCCCACTGGATATGAGGTGGCACCTCATTGTGGTTTTGATTTGCATTTTCCTGATGATTAATGATGTTGAGTACATTTTCATGTGCTTGTTAGCCATTTGTGTGTCTTCTTTGGAGAAATGCCTTTTTTTTCTTGTAGGGGCTACATTCTCCTTCAGGCTTTCACCATGGTAGGGTGACCGATCAGTTCAATTTTCCTGGGTCTTAGGAGTATCCTGGGATGCAGAACTTTTAGACTTAAAACCAAGAAAGTTGAGTTGGTCACCCAAGTGGTGGGAAAGATGGCTCCTGGAGTCTTGGGGTTTTTACAGTTTATGCATCAGAGCAAGAAATGGTGTAATATTCCCATAATGCTAGAATAGTCACGGTGACTGTTCAGCCATTCTGATTGGCCTGACTTGAAACATATGTCCCTCCCTGGATTCTCTGTGGCCAGAGAGATGAATTACTTTGACTTGTGTAAGCATGTGTTCACCTTGAGTTGAAGGATTAGCTTATTTTTTAAAAAAAATAAGGTTGGACTAGGATTATTATGGAATTGGGGAGGTTATTCTTCAAATAAAAGGATGCTCTATTTTTATCACAAGCATCTGTATGCACCAGCTATTGTGCTTGCACTTGGATTATTTCATTTATTCCTCAAAATAAGCCTACTGCATTGGTATTGATATCCTGGTATTAAACATGATGAAATTGAGCCTTAGAAAAGTTAAGCTACTATGCTCAAAGTCACATAGTAAGTAAGTGCTGGAGATAGACTAGGTAATTTTTAAAAACTGAGATATAATTGACATATAACATTGTATAACACTAGTTTTAGATGTTCAACATAACAATTTAATATATACTATATAAAATATATAAATATATCAAGTATATATAAATTATTTAGATTAATTTTTAATATGATATAGTATAAAAAAGAATTTTCAGGGAGCAAGGGGAATTGAACTTCAGAAAGAGGTTAAAGAAACTTCCCTTAGCTTCCCTTAGGTCTTAGTATCAGCCAGGGCCCATTCAGGAAAATAAGCCACACCAATATTTTGAATAGAGAATTTAATAAAAGGAATTTGTTAAACAGGTATTTAAAAAGTTAAAGGCAAAAAGGAACACTGAGGTAACCTAAGTATAGCAGTTTCAGATAGAAACTACTACCTCTATAGCTGGGGGAACAGAGGCAAGAGGTTGGGTTTATTAAAATCTAGAATCAAGGAGAAGAGGCCCCAGACAGCTGGCTGACGCTGGTATCTCTGAAGTGTTATGATGCTGATTCTGGGAGTTTGAATAACATTTGAAACTGGAACCTACTATAGTTCTGCTGTGGGTACAGAAAACATAAAAGGATACAGAATCCCCCCTGC
Organism: Pteronotus mesoamericanus; assembly: GCF_021234165.1. Taxonomy (NCBI): domain Eukaryota; kingdom Metazoa; phylum Chordata; class Mammalia; order Chiroptera; family Mormoopidae; genus Pteronotus; species Pteronotus mesoamericanus. Next base: position 13,453,502 of record NW_026555313.1, read on the forward strand.
AGCCTTCCAACCTCCCTCTGGCACCCTCTGTTGCCAGAGCCTAATAGGGTACCGGCTGACAAAACAGAAATACTGTCTGTGGGGCCTGAGCTTCAGCATCACAAAGCAGATTGTAGCAGGGTGGGTTGGGAGCTGAGAGGCAATAGCGTAATCATCAACACTACGGCTTTTATTTATTTATTTTGAATTGAAATAATAGCTTCTTTATTTTCTTAAAAAAATGGAATTTATTAGGGTGACATTGGTAAATAAAGTAATATAGGTTTCAAGTATACATTTCTATAATACATCATCAGTACAGTGTTCATTATCCAAAGTCAAGTCTTTTTCCATCATTATTTAACCCCCCTTTACCCTCTTCTTCCTCCTTTCCCTCTGGTATTCCCCAGACAGTTGTCTGTGTCTACGAAATGTTTTTTGTTTTTTGGACATGGCCCCCCAACCCTTGCCGTGACAGCTGTCAGTCTGTTTTCTGTATCAATGAGTCTGTATCTATTTTGTCTTCTTCATTAGATTTCCCATATAAGTAAAGTCATATGGTACTTGTCTTTTTCTGCCTGGCTTATTTCACTTAGCATACCACTAGTGTATTTCACAGAACTAGAGCAAATATTCCAAATATGTGGAATAGGATTGCTGTTGTTATTCTGGGAACTACAGAAGACCCAGAATAGCAACAGCAATCCTGAGAAAGAAGAACAAATTTGGAGGCCTCATGGTACCCAATATCAAACTATACCATAAGGCCATAGTAGTCAAAAAAACATGGTACTGATATAAAACAGACACATAAATCAATGGAACAGAGCAGAGAGGCCAGAAATAAACCCACACCTTTATCATAATACTTGGCAAAGGAGGTGAGTACATGTAAAGGCAGTTTATTCAATAAATGGTGTTGGAAAAATTGGACAGATACATGCAAAAAAAAAAGAAAAAAGAAAAAAAGAAAGAAACTAGACCACCTTCTTACACCACACAGAAGAATGAAATCAAAATGGATTAAAGACTTGAGTGTAGGACTTGACTCATTGCTGCCTTTAAAAGTGGCAAGCTCTCATCTTTCAGTGTTCACAGTAAGACTATTCATACATAAATAGAAAGATAGATGCTTTTTATTTTTTAACAATCCCAGAAGCTTTTTATTTTCTGAACTTAAACTTACTTTTCTAGATTTAAGGAATTAGCATAATTAATGTCTGTCTTCCTTTGTACAGGTGATTGCCAGGCCTCTCCCCAGTCCTACCCTAGATAATCTCATTTCTAAAACTTTCAGACCATCTCAACTTCATTTCCATTCTGTAATTTATTCATTGAAGTATTGTTAGGAGCTGATGTGGAGGGACAAGGGCTTTGAAATCAGAAAGGTGTAGAATTAATCTTGCTTGTGGTTTAACCTTGGCAAAATTAATTAGTGTTAATCTCTCCTTTTTTTAAAGGGGCATGGATAATGCATATCAATAGCACTGAGTTTTTATAAGGTTTACATGAAATGATGTATAAAGAACAACTTGCATGCTGTCTTAATAACTGCAATGAATCATAATAAAATAAATCCCATTCCTGTTGCTTTTACTCAATCCTTTTACTTAAAATCAAACTATGAGCTTCAGACAGATCACCTCCCTGAATGCAGAATCTTGCTTTTGCAGCAGCAAGCAAAAATTAAACAGGCAGTGGTGTTCCTCAATAATTTCCATTAGTTCTCTCTTAAAGTGCCTCCAAATAATCCTAAGACATAAACAACACAGTATGATCACTTTTGAAATCACAGCCCAAGACAAGTTCCCTTCAACTGGATAACCATCCTTGGGTTCTCCCTACGTAGAAAGTTTGGACTACAAAACTGGTTGTTGTCCCCCGTTCCACTGAACTACCCGAGATTTCTTTATTGAAAACCGGGAAAAGACTCATCTTCAAATTCAGCAGGGTGGAACTGGGTGAATTGTTGTGAATTCCAAGCATGCACTTCCAAGGTTTGGGAGACCGTATTTCTGAATTAACATAATTTTTTTCCTTGGGAAGTATGGATTAGGGGTAATGCTGCTGGCAAAATGCCAAGCATTCATTCCTTGGGCCACTTTATAATGAAATTATAACTGGATAGTTACATATGTATAGAAGTCTTGGGTGCCTGCCTCAAAATATGCTCTAAAGGGTAACAGAGACATAGTTACTTCATTTTAAAGAAATGAGTAATTGGATTATAATTTGCCTTTACCTCGTCAGAGAATATAAGTGTACTGAGCATCTCTTATACCCTCTCTGCCTTTTACTGAACAGCGAAGATTTGGTATGTGTCCCTGAGAGTTTCCCTGAATGCAGTCCTTGCTGGGGGGCATTGTTCCCCATAGGACCCTGTGGAGCAGGGTTAACACATGCTGCTAGCACAGCTTTTCCAATCGGGAAACATCACGGAGCTACATGCACTGGGCTTCTGTGTCCTCAGAGGCCTTTCTGCACATGAGAGTTAATAACCTGGGAAAACTAGTTTTCTTCTTTTTAAACAACCTCTTCCCCTTTTCTCTTTTCTATTTGTTTCATCTTAACTTTTTATCCTTTCTTGAATCAAAGTGCTTCCTGGACTGCAGACTTACTGTGCTGCTTTTCAGCCTCAATTGAATTTTTACAGCAAGCTATAAACCCTCAGAAATAGGATTTATAATGGAAACACTGATACAGGCCTAGCTAGTGTGGCCAGAGAGGTGTTCTGATAATACTGGAGAGTAATGTTCTCTAAATGTAAGACTCTGCAGATTTTGTTTCCTTGCTATGATGCGTACTAACCCAACACTTCAGTGCCAGGGCCTGTGGTCTGCCATGACTGGCAAGTTAACTCCCCTTTGGGCATGGCTGGGTTACACTGGTATCTGGCAGAACATGACACAGTTAATTCTTATAGGTGCAGACTTGTGGTGGGGACAGGTCTGGAAGGAGACTGGATCCATGTAGGCTTGGGATAGAAGGGATGGGCACAGTTGGCTGTGACTAGTCCAGTGGGCAGGACCTCGAAGGAGGGTGAGTTTCCAGGTGAGCAGACAGGCTGCTCTGACAGATGTGCTGAGTTCAGTGATGGGGAGCCAGGAAGCATTCATAGAAGTCCTTTAAGGGAAGTCAAACTATGGCAGGTAGCATAGTTTCAGTCCTTGGCACTGGTCCCTGGGGTGTTGGGGAATAATTTAAAAAATTATATATAATATATAATTATATATAATATAATATTATGTATAATCATGTATAAAGTTACATATCAATTATATTATACTATATTATTATATATAAATATATTAATATAATATTGTATATATCATGTATAAAGTTACATATCAATTATATATTATATTATATTATTATATATAAATTTTTTTTGTGTGTGTGTATATATATTTTCATTTATTCATTCATTCATTCTTGGCCCCAGTTCCTGGCACAGAGCTTCAGAGATCTTTGGAATGTCCTGAGTGATCGAGGGTCTTTTGTTATTCATAAGAAGACTTTTTCTATCAAACCTGAATTTGTGCTAAAGAGAGGACTCAAGGTGACCCCTCAGATAGTTGCAAGGGAGGCGCTGGCTACACACTGTGATATGAGTTGGAACTTTCAGTCCACTCTTCAATTTCTGGGGAATTGAGGAGGGTTGGAGATTGAGTATGACCAACAATGATCAATGACAATCAATCACGTCTGTGTAATTCTTGTCTCAATTAAAAACTTTTGAACAACAGGGTTTGGGGAGCTTCCAAGTTTGTAATCCCCTTGACATGCTGGGATGGTGGCTCACCCACAGAGATTAATGGAAGTTCTGCACTCCTCCACTCCCCATACCCTGCCCTCTACATCTCTTCCATTTGACTGTTCCTGAGTTGTATCCTTTATAATAAAACTGCAATCACAAGTTTAGAGCTCTCCTGAGTTCCATGCATAGTTTTAGTGAACTGTCAAACCTGAGGATGAGCCATGGGAACTCCCAAATTTATAATTGGCTGGGAAAAATGCGTAGGTATCCTGAGGATGTCATTTATAGTTGGTCCTGTGGGACTGAATCCTTAACCTGTGGGGTCTGTGTCAACTGCAATACTTAGTGTAAGAATTGTATTGAATTGCAGGACACCCTGTCAGAAAATTAGAGAATTGGTTGGTTTGGAAAATTATGAAGGAGTCAAAGGAGGAGGATATTGGCAGGAACCAAATCTCAGAAAAAAGGATGGCCCAGAATGAAACACTAATTCTGCTACTTACAAGATGTAGGACAGCAAACAAGAGCTTTAATCTCTCAATTTCTGTTTTCCCATCTGTAAAATGGGCATAATAACATTGTTAATTGGTTGCATTCTCCCTTTTTTATGACTGGTATGTAGTAATCAAAAATATTTATGCAATGAGTGAGTGAAGGGCTGTGTAATTAGTTGATAATCTACAAAGGAACTCGGATCCAGGGGACAAGTGAGGAGCTTAGCTATGCATTTGGGCTACATAGTCAAGATTGTAGCCACAGGGAAGGGTTTCTTGGTCCTACATAGATACAAAACCATTTAGATCCCTTTACCACCTTTTGTCTGAGAGGAGGATTTGGTCTGGATTCTTTGAAGTCTGCAGGAGAAAGGAGACCCCCGTTATGGGGAAAAGAAAGCTGTGGAAGCTGGGATGTGAGAAGGGTCTGGCTTACACAATGTAGAAGAGGAGCAGTAAGTGCAGGCTCTGTCCTCAAACTCCCTGGGTTCTAATCCCAATGCTGCTCGCTGGCTGTGTGACATCAAGCAAATTGGCTGCCCTGACTTTCAGTTTCATCTTTGATAAAGTGAAGTTAGGAGCAGTTTGACCTCATAAGCTATTACGAGGATAACTGTAGGTTGACAAAGGGAGCTTCCCAGGTGAAATCTGAAATTGGTCCCTTACACAGAGGGCAGAGAGAGACTGAAAAAAGAGGCAGGCCTCTCCAGATTGGGGGGTAGTAGGTTTAACAAGCACCAGAACCTACACAGGGGGCTTGTCTTCAGCAGCTGCAAGATGACTAGATCTCTGCATGTGCCCTACAAAACCTTTAAAGTTTTCAGAGGCCCTAATTGGGTTTAGTCATTCATATAATCCAGGCGGGATTGACAGCACCTGTCTCAAGGGTGCATCCTTGAAATGACTCCCATGCCGAAAGTGGGTAGAATTTACATTCCAAGGAAATGGGGGATGGGTAAGAATCTTCCAATTTCCCTGGCCACCTCTCGCGTTAACTAGCAGTCACATCCTCCAACAATAACTTGAGAATATACCAGGCACATGTCTGGAACATAAAAATTGATTGATAAGTGTTATTATATATTACTGCTGCCTTTGTTATTATTTTGTATGAGACAGCTAGTTCAATAGTTTGGGGGTGGCACTGTCACAGACAAAGCAGGGGTGGGGTGGAAATTCCATGAGCAACCTTCAAAGCTTCTGTAAAAACAAGAGGCCAGGAAGGAAGATGAAAAGAACAGACATCTTGGTGTAGCAGCTGCAATTCATCCAGATTGAATGGAAAATGTAAAAGGTAGGGCCTGAGACACCCAAAAGAGCTTCCTATTGTTTCTCATTTCTTTTCAGAACCTGAAAGCACAACTTCTCCCTGCTGTGGTTTTGTCCATTTTCCTCTTGGCAAGCCGTGGTCAGCCCAGGCCCCAGGTGGAAGTGCTGGTGAAGAAGCCTGGAACTTCTTAACTCCCGTTTTAAATACAAAGGGTGGTGGTGAGGGGGTGGTGGTTATTGCCACAATGCCAGGGTGAATTGCAGTGAAGCAAGAAGGAGCATCTTTATTTGCCTGCCCTTTGGAGAGCATCTCAGAGAGGTCTCACTGTGCAAGGCAAGGGGAAGAGCAAATTGCTTCAGCCTAAATCCTCACAGATTAACAGACAACAGATTTACCTTATTCCATGCGGTTTGGTGCCTGATATTTAGCAAAAGACATGGAAGGTAGTCTTCATGAGGAAATGCTAAAGGGCACAATGTGAAAAGCAGGTGCCTGGTTTTCTTTGTATTTTGCTGTCTTTGCGGAGCTTCTTTTTCTTTGTTAAAAAAATGTCTTATTGTCGTTCTATTATAGTTGTCCCAATTGCTCACCCTTTGCCCTCCTCCCACCAGCCCACCCCCACTCCCACAGTTCAGTCCCCACACTGTTGTCCATGTCCATGGGGCGTTCATGCATGCTCTTTGACTAGTTCCTTCTTTTCTTTCCACCCTTATCCCCCTCCCACCTCCACTCTGGTCTCTGTCAGACTGTTCCATCTTTCCATGCCTCTGGTTCTACTGTGCTCGTTAGTTTGTTTTTGTTCTTTAGCTTCCTCTTAAAGGTGAGATCATATGGTATTTGTCTTTCACCACCTGACTCATTTCACTTTCCATAATGCTCTCCAGTTCCATCAATGCTGTCACAAAGGGAAGTAGTTCTTTCTTTCTGCTGCATAGTATTCCATTGTGTAAATGTACCATAGTATTTTGATCCACTCATTTATTGTTGGGCACTTAGGTTGCTTCCAGCACTTGGCTATTGTAAATTGTGCTGCTATGAACATTGGGGTGCATAGGTTCTTTTGAATTGGTGTTTCAGGATTCTTAGGGTATAATCTGAGCAGTGGAATTGCCAGGTCAAAAGGCAGTTTCAGTTTTTCTTTTCGGAGGAAATTCCAAACTGTTTCCCACAGTGGCTGCACCAGTCTGCATTCCCACCAACAGTGCACTAGGATTCCCTTTCCCCACAATCTCGCCTGCACTTGTTTGTCGATTTGTTTGTGTTGGCCATTCTGACCAGTGTGAAGTGGTATCTCACTGTGGTTTTAATGTGCATTTCTGTGATGGCTAGTGATGCTGAGCACCCTTTCATATGTCTGGGCCCTGTATATGTCTTCCTTGGAGAAGTGTCTGTTCAGGTCCTTTGCTCATTTTTTAATTGGAATGTTTGTCTTCCTGGAGTGGAAATCTTGTGAGTTCTTTACATATTTTGGAGATGAAACCCTTACCCAAGGTATCATTGACAAATATATTTTTACCATATGGTTGGTTCCCTTTTCATTTTGCTGATGTTTTCTTTAGCTGTGCAGAAACTATTTATTTTGATCAAGTCCCATTTGTTTAATCTTTCCTTTATGTCCCTTTCTCTAGGAGACATATTGATGAAAATATTCCTGTGTGGGATATCTGAGATTCTCCTGCCTATGTTCTCTAGGACTTTTATGATGTCACGGCTTATATATAAATCTTTTATCAATCTTGAGTTTATTCAGGTGTATGGTGTAAGTTGGTGGTCGAGTTTAATTTTTTTGCATGTAGCTGTCCAGATCTCCCAACACCATTTGTTGAAGGGGCTATTTTAACTCCATTTTATGCTTCTGACCTCTTTGTCAAATATTAATTGACCATAGTGACATAGGTTAATTTCTGGGCTCTCTATTCTGTTCCATCGCTCTTTGTGTCTGTTCTTATGCCAGTACCTGACTGTTTTGATTACAGTGGCCTTGTAATATAGTTTGATATCAGGTATTGTGATCCCTCCTACTTTGTTCTTCTTTCTCAAAATTTTTGCAGCTATTCGGGGTCATTTGTGTTTCCACATAATTTTTTAAAATGTTTGCTCTATATCTTTGAAATATGTCATTAGTACTTTAATGGGGATTGCATTGAATCTATAAATTGCTTTGGGTAGTATGGACATTTAGATGATTCTAATTCTTACAATCTATGAACACAGTATATGCTTCCATTTATTCATATCTTCCTTAATTTCTTTCTTCAATGTTGTGTAGTTTTCTGAGTACAGGTCTTTTACCTCCTTGATTAGGTTTATTCCTAGGTAGCTTATTTTTCTTCTTGCTATAACAAATGGGATTTTTTTCCCCCTGATTTCTGATTCTGATATTTCATTGTCAGTGTACAAAAATGTCTTTAGTTTCTGAATATTGACTTTGTACCTCGCTGTTTTGCCAAATTTACTTATTAGGTTGAGTAGTTTTTTGTTGTAGTTCTATGGTGTTTTCTATTTACACTATCATGTCATTTGCAAACAATGACAGTTTTACTTCTTCCATTCCAATTTGGATATTTTTATTTCTTTTTCTTGTCTGATCACTGTGGCTAGGACTTCAAATACTATGGTGAATAGAAGTGGTGAAAGCGGACAACCTTGTCTTGTTCCTGATGTTAAGGAGAAAGATTTTAGTTTTTGCCCATTGAGTATGATATTGACTTTAGGTTTCTCATTTATGGCCCTCATTATGTTGAGGTATGCTTCCTCTATTTACACTTTTCTGAGTGTTTTTTACCTTAAATGGGTGCTGGATTTTATCAAATGCTTTTTTGACATCTATGGATATGATCATGTGAACTTTGTCTTTCATTTTATTTATGTGGTGCATTATTTTTATTGATTTGTGAATATTGAACCATTTTTGCATCCCTGGGATGTATCCCACTTGATCATGGTGTATGGTCTTTTTAATGTATTGTTGGATCTGGATTGCCAATATTTCGTTGAGGATTTTAGCATCTATGTTCATCAGTGATATTGGCACGTAGTTTTCTTTCTTGTGTTTTTACCTGGTTTTGGAATTAGGATAATACTCGCCTCATAAAAAGAGTTTGGGAGTCTTCCCCTTTCCTGAATTTTTTGAAATAGTTTGAGCAGGATACGTGTTAGTTCTTTAAATGTTTTGTAAAATTCTCTTGTGAAGCCATCCAGTCCATGGCTTTGTGTGCTGGGAGTTTTTTGATTACTGCTTCAATTTCACTAGTTGTTATCTATTCAGGCTTTCTACTTCTTGATTCAGTTTTGGAAAACTGAATCAAGCTTCTAGAAATTTGTCCATTTTGCCCAGGTTGCCCAATTTCTTGGAATGTAGTTTTTCATAGTAATTTCTTAAAAACCTTTGTATTTCTTTGGTATCAGTTGTAACTTCTCTTTCATTTCTGATTTTATTTACTTATTTGGGTCTTTTTTTTTTTCTTTATGAGTTTGGTTAAAAGGTTGTCAATTTTGTTTATCTTTTCAAAGAACCATTTCCTGGAATCACTGATCCTTTGAGTTGTTTTTTTGGTCTCTGTGTCATTTAATTTTTCTCTGCTATTGATTGTTTCCTTCCTTCTACTCACTCTGGGCTGTATTTGTTTTTGTTCCTCTAGTTCTTGAGATGTAGGGTTAGGTTGTTTTTTATTTTCAGATTTTTCATCTTTTTTTAGGTTTGCTTGTATTGCTATGAACTTCCCTCTCAGGACTGCCTTTGCTGTGTCCCATAGGTTTTGGGTTGTTGTGTTTCATTTTCATTTGCTTCCAGAAACTTTTTACTTTCTTCCTTGATCTCATTGTTAACCCATTCATTATTTAATAACATGTTATTTAGTCTCCATGTATTCAAATGTTTTTGAGTTTTTTCCTTGAGGTTGGTATCTAGTTTTAAGGCATTGTGACCCTAGAAGATGCTTGATATGATTTCAGTTTTCTTGAATTAGTTGAGGCTTGTTTTGTGTCCTACCAGGTGGTCTATCTTTGAAAATTATCCACGTGCATTTGCAAAGAATGTATATTTGCCTCTTTGGGGGTCAAAGGTTCTGTAAGTATCAATTAAGTTCATTTGAACTAGAGTGTCATTCAATGCCACAGTATCCTTGTTGATTCTTTGGAAGATATAGGTATTGTTGAGAGTAGGGTGTTAAAATCTCCTATTATGAGTTTGTTGCTGTTAATATCTTTTCTTAAAGTCCTCTAATATTTTCCTTATATATTTAGGTGCTTCTGTGTTGGGTGCATATATATTTACAAGGGTTATATCTTCTTGATGGATTATTCCCTTAAGTATTATGTTGTGTGCTTCTTTGCCTCTTTTTATGGCCTTTGTTTTGAAATCTATTTTGTCTGATAGAAGTATTGATACCCTACTGTTTTTTCTATGTCTGTTTGCTTAGAATATTTTTTTCCATCTCTTCACTTTCAGTCTGTGTAGATCTTTTGTTCTAAGGCAGGTCTCTTGTAGACAGCATATATGTGGGTCATATTTTCTAATCCATTCAGCTAACCTATGTCTTTTGATTGGAGCATTTATTCTGTTTATATTTAAGGTTATTATTGACAAGTACTTATTCAAATTAATTGTTTCCTCTTTGTGTCTGTGTTTCTCTCTCTGTCTCTGTTTCTCTCTCTCTTTTTGCAGAGCTTCTTGTGATATACTCTAGGGCCATGCCTTTGTCAAATAACAATGGTAGGCTTTGTTGAGCTTATCCTGGGAAAGGTGCCGAAAGAACTGTAGAGAGTGAGATGCAGAATGTAGTGTTAGAACTAGAAGGAATATTAGGTAGTATGAAATCTAATCCTCCAATCTTCAGGTGATGAACCTGAGACCCAGAGGAAAGTGACTTGTTCAAGTTCACCTTGCTAATTAATGCTCACTTGCAACACAGATGGGAAAATTTACCTGCTGATCCAGTCATTTTACATAGATTCTTAAATATAATTTTGCATACATTGTTTCTGAATATAATAGATCACAGCTGGTCTACTGTGGACAGGGAATAGCCAAATGGCAAGTGCAATGGGGTGCCCAGGTGCTAGGTGGGAGCTCAGTGGCCTCTTGGAGGAAAAGGAGAAGTTGTGGACTCTTTGGCAGGAGGCTCTCTCAGGTATAGTTTGGGAGGGGCACAGCTACCTCTGATGAGGGTCCTTTGCTCCTATGGATCTTTCTAGGATTTGGTGGAAAAACTTTTTTATTTTTCCTACTAGTCTTTGGCTTTTCTTTTGATTCACTTTAAAATCAAGAGTCACAGTTGAATGCTGAATGTTTTTCTCCTGTTTAGCCTGAAGGCCAAGTGTAGTTTTGGCAGTTAACCTCATTAATTAAGGCCTTTGAAGAACATGCCTGTTTTTGTCAAACTTGACGTCTTGAGATTCAGCATTTTCCCATGTGGACTTCACTCAGTGTAGAGTGAGAGAGACTGAGGCCTGGGAGCATTCTATGTCTTATCCTTGTGGTGATTTATTTTGGCCTTCACAGGACTTAGGCTGCTGCACATGGCCACCCAGGCTGTGCCCTGAACAATTCAAAGGTCGCCATCCTAAGATGTTATTGGAACCCCAGTGCTAGGATTCTGGTCCTGATTGTCACTGAGATGCTGCAGTTTTAGAAGTCTCTGATGTTCACTCATGACTAAGCTACCTGACCTGTCTCTGCTTTGTTTGGTGTTTTAGCTCCGGCTTTGCCCCCTTCTCTTGTAGGCTTATGCTGTCTTCTGGTTTCCAAGGAAACTCAAACCAGGTTTCTCCCATTCTGGGTAGAAACATGAGGTACACTCTCCTCTACCCCTTTGTCTTATCAGACATCCTTGTTTTAGATGTGGCATACCTACCAGGAGTGTTGACATTGGTAAGAGTATATGTGGAGACAAAAATAACAACCCAAAAGAAAAATTTTCCATGTTGTCCACAGTAGGAGCATTTTGAGAGCAGAGAGGCCTTTGGAGGAAACCCTCAAACTATCCCAATTATGATTGCCCTCTCAGCTCTCTCATTCCCCATCCTCCATGGGAGAATGAGTTTCTTAGTTAGTCCCCAAACATCCTTTTCTGTGTTTGCATTCTCCCACTTGAGGACAGGGCCTCTCCTTTAATTATCCTTGATACTACCTAACTCTGCGTTAGGGCCCTGCTCTTGGAAGTTGAGCTTAGACACAGACCCTTTCCCTTTTCACCCTTCAGGAGAGCTGGGAAAGGATAGCTTTTTCAAAAAGAACTTTTGTGGTGTTTATGCTGGTGAGCCTTTAGCAAAGGCCAAAACAACCCTACATTTTTTTCCCCTAAACTTTTCTAAATGGGCAAAAATTTAGAAATCTGGGAATGAGGAGGGCTGATAAGGTAGGTTGAGGAGAAAAGTTATAATACTTAGAAAACATTAGCTAAAAGAAACAACTAAAAAGAAACTTAAAGTTAAGTATTGAGTTCCCATGTCAGATTAAAAGAGGAGGTACCATGACTATGTAGCTATAACTGAAAGGAGAAAATGCATTTGTTTGGAGAGAAAATTTTTTCCCCCTAAAATTCCAGTGGCAAAGTAATACATTTAATGGGGTATATTTCTGAAAATATATATATTTATATATAAAAATTTATATATATTTATATATATTTTATATTTTTTTCCTCTCTGAATTCATGATCTTCTCCTCAGCTAAGGATATCCATCTGTAGGTATGTTAGAAATGTTATAAGTGGAATGAAAAGAGAAGCTATAGAACAATATTCAGCTTCTGGCATGCAAAATAGAATTCAGTAAAACAATAGGCTTGAAAACCAAGCATTTTAGAATGATAAATTATTTATTAAAATAATCTAGGTGCTATCTAACAAATCAAAGGCTAAGCCTGTAGGGGTCGTATCATAGAGGTCTCCTGTTATGCAAAGAAAGCATCCTAATTCAGGAGAGGATTCAGACCACAGGGTTCTTTCAATGTGTAGAAGAACAATCCCTTTGCTTGCAATGAAGTTTTGCCACAAGGTTGGAGGGGAAGACTAACTTATAGCACTGGTTCACAAAGTGTGGTCCCCAGATCAGCAGTACCAGCATCATTTGGAAACTTGTTAGAAATGCAAATTCCCTGGTCCCAGCTTAGATATACTGTACACACGGATCAGCAATTTATTTTTTTTTAACAAGCCCTCTGAGCATATCTGATGCACACCTAAGGTTTGAGAAGCACTGATAGGGAGAAGACTTTATGCTTTTCAATCCAGCACATTTGAGAGGATGGAGGAAAGAGGCATGAGAGATGTATGTTTCTATTTCTCTTTTTTTAAAGCCCAGAAGTGGGAGGAGTTTTAGAGAAGTGAGAATGGCACCAAGGGCACAGGGTTCTCTCATCCATACTCCTATTTCGAACTCAGTGTGGTGGCCATCTCCTAGGTTGGCCTGCACCAACTGAGGATGCCACCAAACCGGAAGAGAATTTGGTATTGCTCTATGGTCAGGATGAGATGCTTTGAATTTTGAATCTTTCTAAGCATTGAGTAAGTCCCATGTGGCATAGGTATGTCTCAGGCTTAGCTGAGAATCCAGATATGGGGCCTGTCCCTAGGAGTGACTCTATTAAAGGGTGAAGTGGCTTTGAGCAAGCATTGCAAAGTGAATTTCTCAAGTCAAGACAATGGGAGGCACAGTCATATCTCGGAGGATTCTTTAGAATCAGAAAGATTCCATTTAACCAGGTTGACACAGGGCTCTTTCTTACCAAGCTGAAAGACAATGACACCAGCCACAGGATGGACAAAAGGCATTGCTCAGTGGTCCAAAACCAAGTCATCCTCTTTCCCCATTACATGAGTTAATACATTCCCTTTTCACTCTAGTTAGTTTGAACGGGCTATTGTCACTTGCAATGGAAAAATGTCTGGAAAATATGCATCCTAAAATCACTCATGCAAAATGAAATTCATCTTTTCCCAGTCTGGTCCTGCTCTATATTCCATTTCCATTAATGACACTACCTTTGATCTCATTATTAAGCCAAATACCTGGGTTTCATCATTGACTCTTTTTTCTCCCTTCCTTTCTTCCCCATTTTCTCTTGGATCTAATCACTTTTCTTTTTTCTACCCTAGTTCAGGCTGCCATAACCTCCCTGGATTATTGCATTGGCTTGCTAACTAGAGTACCTGCCATGATTCTTGCCTCTTCCATTTTTCACAGTACAGCAAGAGTGATCTTTCTCAGGTGAAATTTCATCATGTGACTCACTGACTTCTGTCTCAGAAACCTGGCCTTAGTATGTATTGCGAGTCTCTAGGAGTCTTTATGAGACACATTTTCCTAATAGATTTGACCATAAACCTTTTATTCATGGAATATTTCATGGGGATAATATTCTGCTGAATACAATTTGGGAAACAATATTATAGAAGAATTTAAAGGCAAGAGTTACAAATTCTTGCCTTCACTGTTAAAAGACTATATTGTATTTGTATAAAATATGTCATTTTAATAATAGTAATAACTGACATTTATTGAATTCTTATTATAGATAGGCAATGCTAAGTATTTTCCATGCATAATCGTATGTAACTTCCAAAACTGCCTTTGAGGTTGCTATTATCTGTAGTTTATAGATGAGGAATTCATATATAGAAGCTTCAGTTAATTTGCTTAAAATGACATGGTTGATAAGTGGAAGAATTGGGATTTGGAACTAGGATTTCTTGATTCTGAAGGTTTTATGTTTAACCAGTAGCCAGTATTTTTTGAATCATTTTTTATACAGCTCTGGGGTCCTACACTTATGCCTTGGGAGCAGCTGCAAAGGAAGGAACAGGAGGTGAAGGTGATGGGTGGGGGGGGGGGAATGAACTGTGAAATGGTAGATTCCAGAGGGCCACTTCAACCAGAACATCTATGCCTTTTTCTCTTTATAAATGAAGGCTGTGCAGAACACTTCTTTTCTGTAAGTGATTGGAACATGTTGGAAACTACTGGGTTACTTGATATTGATATTCAAGAGAAATTTTCTCTGTCAAGAATCCTTTCCCATTTCTTCTGATTCTTGGTACTGCATTTCCATGAAGATACCGAAGGAGCATTTGATTGACATCTTGAGTTAGCTGGTTCAGCTTGTATCATTGGCAGTTTCTGCTTGTGAAATCAAAGACTGCACAGTTTCCTTACCTGTATTCTGAATTACATGAAATAGAGTTGGGTCATTATTATAGAACACTCCATCTAACCCTGCCTGCTCCTTATCTCAGATACTAGATTTAGGGAGTTGCAATTTATTCTAGTGGAAAACTGGCATAGAATATTGAGGGATATTCAGGAGACTAATGTGTCTGAGTAACTCAAAAAGATAAAAGAAACACAAAGTGAAATAAAGAAAAGCAATACCAATTGAAGAGAGCAGGTTTCAAAGGGTAGTTTCCTTAAGCATCTTAATAAAATTAGTTGGGAATTTGATTCAGCATGAAATGCCTTTCATCTCAAGTATCAATTCTTGAGCTATACATTGATTGACATAGATCTCTACCATCTGGCTTGATTTCTTCCCTTCCTATCCTGCTGTCCTCTTTGCTTAGAGACCAGCTTGTTTCCTGCCAGTCAGGAGCAGTCTGCCTGAATATATACTCATGCACTGGTTTTAGCACCTTTCCCCCACAGATGTAAACCTCTTGCACTTCTGGGGATTTCTTCATCATTTCTTTCTCTTGTCTGGGTATTGGGCCTAAACCTGACTCATTTCCCTAATCATGGTGGTTAATGCTATCAGGCTTCAGTGAAGACTCAGATGTTCCTAGATGTATCCTTTTACAGTAGCCTCCCTTATCTATGGTTTCACTTTCTGTGGTTTTAATTACTCATGATCCAAAAATATTAAATAGAACATTCATGAAATAAATATTTTATGTTTTCAATTGCCTATTGTTCTAAGAAGCATGATGATATCTCATGCTATCCTACGTGGTCCTGCCTCAGATGTGAATCATCCCTTTGTCTAGAGTTGCCACACTGTATACGCAACCTGCCAATAAGTGACTTAGTAGCCATCTCTGTCATAAGATCGCTAACCAAAGGGAGAGAGCTCACATTCACATAACTTTTAGTACCGTATATTGTTATAATTGTTCTATTTTATTAGTAGATTTTGTTGTTAATAATTTAGACTGCCTAATTTATAAATGAAACTTTATAATAGCAATGCATGTATAGAAAAAAATATATATAAAGGGTTTGGAACCACTCAGAGTTTCAGGCATCCACTGGGGGTCTTGGAAGGTATCCCCTGAAGATAAGGGAGAACTACCGCTTAAGTGCTACAGGATCTGTTTTCTAGTAATAGGCTTTTTGATTATGGCCTTTGGGGAGCCGCTTTGATTTGTTATTTTTAATTGGCTCTTAAGTTAATTTATGCATCTAATGAAGTAGATGTGTTTGTTTGGAGGTGTTTTATATACAAATCCCCTCGATGTGAGGCAGTTATATAGTAGATTCAAATCTCAGGAAGAAGATGATATTAGGTGACCTGCTAGGTCTTTTGATCTATTCATTTCTTTTGCAACTCTTTTGATCTATACGGCTTTTCTTTTTAAGCCACATTGGAGGGCCAACATTGGTATCAATACCTTTCAATTCATAGCCGGCATGTTAAGGAAGGCAAACACAGAATTACAACTAGTCATAGGTACAAATATGGATACCAGTTACAGACAGATTAAAGGAGGATAAGGGGAGGTGGTGGATGAGACGTGTTGCTTGGTTGACCCCCTCCCCTACCATGTGCTTGTGTGTGGAGTGACATATTACCATGATGTCTTAGCTATTTGAGTATGGCACATAGGTAAATAGTATTGTTGATGGAAATTACTTGTTATTATTGTTGTCCTCTTCATTTAGATAATTTTATTTAAAAAGTTTTTCAAAAGCCCTGTGGGGATCTGAGGGCCAAGCCTGTCTGATCAGGTGTGGTAGCATCTGTAATCTTGGTGTCTTTCTTGGTTAAAATAAAATTAAAGAATGTCATATACCCAAAAGCATGGCACAGAATTAATGAAGCTTAGTACATCTTTTCCTCAGGGATTCCTAAGTCCTAAATCTCAGCCTTTTGAAAGTTCCTGAAAAGATCATATGGGATAAAAATGGTCATATTATAACCCATGGTAAGGTATTAATGTAAATTATAATAATATGACCAATTAAAGAGATATACTGTTGCTTCCAAGCAGATCAGGCTAACATCATTCAATTTTTTGTAATTTTTCGAGAAGAAAATCAAAGTTACTTACACTAGTGGTCAGAAATTAAAAATAAGTGAAACTAGTTACTTATCTCTTTAAAGCTATTTACACAGGGAGTGATAATTTTTGCCATTTTCTCAAGCTTCCTACTCTTCTTAACTAAGCTCTACACTTAGGTGGAAAATGGTCAAAAACATGATAAATTCAGAGAAGTGCCAAGTGGACTCCTACTAACAGCAGGGGGTTGGATAGAACTTGACTCAGGTGTTCCTCTTCCCTACAACATTTACAAAGGAGCATAGCTCCCATAACGCCCCTTCTGTCTTGCCTTTAAGTTCAATAGGCAGACATGGACATGGTATT
This sequence comes from Pteronotus mesoamericanus, assembly GCF_021234165.1. Classification (NCBI taxonomy): domain Eukaryota; kingdom Metazoa; phylum Chordata; class Mammalia; order Chiroptera; family Mormoopidae; genus Pteronotus; species Pteronotus mesoamericanus. The sequence goes on from NW_026555313.1 coordinate 13,470,581, forward strand.
TTAAGTGGGGAACTTATGTCCAGGGTTGGAGTAGCTTTACCTAGCATGCTGAACAAAATTTTAACATATCAAAAATTTGGGTAGAGCGTGAAGAGAAAAAACAAACCTTTAAGTTGGGAGTAAACACTGGAGAAAGAATAAATGAATGCATCTCAAAAGGTGTTAAGATCACAGAGATGATGCCTTAGAAATAATCTATGACACCATAAGGATGTAATTAGTATATTGAGGAGCCTTGACTAGTTGGTGTAAAATGCAACAATGTTTTGCTTGTAATGTTGCAGTCAACCAAACTCTAATAAACTTACTGTTCATTCATTCATTCATTCTACAAATATTTATTGAGAGCTTATTATATGTCAAGGACTATTCTAGCTGTTGGGGACACGGTGATAAATAAAATAAAAATCCTTGTCCTCATGGATCTTATGCTCTTTAATAATAGTTCCCTTTATTGTAGTCTGATTCACACTTTTTCAAACACTTTGGTTTATTTTATAACCACTGAGATCTGTTAAGGATCTCTTTGTTTTGGGTTATTCTGCACTATACTTAATGCTAGAACAATGCATAAAGTGCAAGTCAGTCAATACTAGTACAAACAGGTACAGAGGTAAATTTTTGTCTTTGGAATGTTGGCAGCAGGTCAAACAGCTAGGACAGAGACTGGGTATAGGAAAAGCAGGACAAAAAGACCAGATAAAAAGCACAAGGTTACAGGGTAGCAGTGATTTGAGGTGAGTGCCAGAAACGGGTAGCTGGAACTAAGTGAGACATTTAGAGTTGGTGTGGGGAAAGGCTGGATACTGAAGGCCCATAAAGAAGTCCCTGAACCAGAATTGAGTAGGGGAGCAGGAGAGGCATCAATAATGAATGATACTCAGGCAGGTATGTCAACAGTAAGTGTAAGTAAACAACAGGATATAGAACAAGGTCAGGTGTCCTGGAAAAACAGCCAGATTAGTATCAACTGAAAGATATGAGTAAAGCCAATGAGAGGCCAGAGGTAGCTGGATTGTATCTAGGGGTGGGGACCAGGTGGTCTGGGCAAGTGAGATGACACTTATAGGTACAGGCAAAAATACAGGAAGAGGCCGCACACAGGAAGGCAGGAAAACCTAAGGTGGAACAGACATGACAAGTGCTTATGCAAACATATTAAGTATTGAGCCTGGAAAATCTGAAGCAAAGACAGAAAGTTGTGGGGTTGGAAGGAAAGTGAGACTGTGGGTTTAGTTGTGGAGAGGAAGTTCAGGGGGCTTCTAACGGGAGGAGAAGGCTACTTTGAGGAAGGCTGCCGAATTGGGTATCATGAGGTTGGAAAATATTGGTTGAGAATGGGAACTTAACAGGAAAGAACAGTTTCTGGGGGGCATCTCAGAGCATATGGGCTCTCCCGACTCAGGACAGTCATCCTTGCAAAGAACCCAGTTCCTGAGAAAGGAAGCTAACATTTATGAGCACTGCTGTGGATCAGGCTGTATTAAAGACACTGCATATATAAATAATGATGATGGATATTTTTAATATAGAGTTTACTGCTTCTACTCTGTTCCTCTTCTCCACACAGCAGGGAAAAGGATCATTTAAAATACGAGTCAGAGTTGGGACTTCTGGAATGCTGGTATGAGGAGTTTGGTGGACATTTTCCCCAACCAAATAATCATTTAGCTGATGAAAATTATATATATAAAAAACGATTGTAAGCCTCTGGAAATCATCCTTAGAGCATACAATGAGTGGAGAAACACTTATTCACGAAAATCTACCAAATGTCAGTAAGAAAAATGAGTCTGAAGCATTTGGACAGGAGCTAACCCTACTTCTCCTCGACCAAGCTCCTTGTGACAGAGCTCTAATATAGCCACTCTACTTTGAGCAGTGTAGCCTCGAAGAAGGGGCCTTTTTCTCCTGCCAGCATTTAGGACTACTGTTCAGCTGAGAGGACTGGTGCTCTCTTCTTTTCTATTTGTATGTCAAGGGCTGTCACTGCCAGCACTTCCTGCGAAGCAGGTACAGAGGTTTTTTCCCAGGCAAAGATTTAGGATTAAAGATAGCCTTACAATATATCAAAAGAATCTTGAAACACTAATTCAAAAAAAATATATGCACTCCTATGCTCATAGAGGCATTACTTACAACAGCCAAGATTTGGAAACAGCCTAAAGGCCCATAAGTAGATGAGTGGATAAAAAAGCTGTGGTTCATTCATACAGTGGAATACTATGCAGCAGTGAAAAAGAAGGAATGCTTACCTTTTGTGATAGCATGGATGGAACTGGAGGCTATTATGCTAAGTGAAATAAGACAGCCAGTGAAAGACAAATACCATATGATCTCACTTATAACTGCAATCTAAGGAACAAAATAAACTAATGAGCAAAATAGAATCAGAGACACAGAAATAAGGAACAGATTGACAGCTGTAAGAAGGTAAGGGTAAGACTCATTGACAGAAGGTGAAGGGATTAGACAAAGAACATATATACATGACCCATGGACATGAACAATGTTGTGGGGATTGACTGTGGGAAGGGGGAGGCTGGTAGGAGGGGCCTAAAGGGGAAAAATTGGGACTACTGTAGTAGCATAAACAACTAAAAATTTTTTAAAAAGATAACCCCACAACCTTGCCTGAGGGGGCTGAATTTATTTGTAACAGAATATGGTGAAGTTTATGATAAGGGTTTTGTTGAAAGCAACACATACCTGGTAATTTCATGATACTAATAGAAAAAAATAGATAAGGAGAGCCCTCCTGGGTCACTCTCATTCCTGGGGATCCAGAAGGCTGGGTATATGTGCTTGCAACCACAGGAACAATCAAAGCAGAATGTGGGGCAGACTTGAAAGCATGACCTAAGCCACGTACAGATCCATCAGCAACATATGGAAGCCTTATGGCTCAAGGGAAGTAAGCACCTTTTTCTAAACACTGGCCAAACAACAAGCTACTCTGACCTGGGGGTGATTCCTAGGAAGCCAAGCTTCAAAATAAAATTACACACTTCCCTGGTAATCTGTAAGACTATATGTATATGCAAGCCTGTATATGGTGAATGGTGAGGAAAACTGGGCTACTAGCCCCTGGCTAAATATGGGACAAAACTGTAAACTTCCTGAACTATGAAAGCAGCTTCTAAGCACACATATCTAATGGTAAGAGTGTGTATCTAATTTGCTAGAAGGGCTTATGCACAAACATTGGCCAAAAAGTGGTTTGCACAGATCCAAAAGTGACCCCTAGAAGCCAGGAAGAAAGAAAACAGCAAGCAAGGGGAAAAATGTAAGCAAACCATGCACTGTGTGGGGAATAGGCTTCAAGAATTAATCAAGTCTCTAAAAAAATAAACACATGATAAAACAAACAGGCTCCCAAACACTTCCTAAAGAGGGAGGGATCAATATTGAGTTGCTATATTATCTAGAATGTACAGTTTTCAACCAAAAATTATGAGGCATGTAAAGAGACAGCAAAGTGTTGCACATATATAGGACAAAAGAGCACACAATAGAAAATAACTTTGAAGGGACCCAGATGATGGACTTAGCTAGCAGAAACTTCAAGACAGCTATTATAAATATGTTCAAAGAACTAAAGGAAACCAAAGATTGAGAGGAAGGTATAACACAAACTCATCAAAGAGAAATTATAAAAAAGAGACAGAAATATAAAAAAAACTGAATGTAAATTCTAGAGTTGAAAAGTATAATAACTGAAAGGAAATATTTACTAAAGGGACTCAACAGTACATTTGATTGGGCAAGAAAAAATCAGAGAACTTGAAAACAGATGAATAGAGATCAAGCCAAAGAACATGTATAAAGGACCCATGGACAAAGCCAAAGTGGGAAAGTATTGAGGGAGGGAGGTGGGGGAAGATGGCAGAGAAAAGTGGTGGTGGGAATGTGGAGACAAATGTATTAGAACAGTAAAAAAATTTCAAAAAGTAAGAAAAATAAATAAAAATGAACAGAGTCTCAGATAAATGTGAAACACCATTTCATGTGCCAACATATAGGTAATGGTAGAACCAGAAAGTGAAGAGAAAGAGGTGTAGAAAAAATATAAAGAAATCATGACTAAAAACTTTCCAAATTTAGTGAAAAACCGTAATATACACATCTAAGCAGATGATCAATAAACACAAAGAGATCCACACTAAGAAACATTCTCAAAATGTAGAAAGCCAAAGTTAAAGAGAAATATCTTGAATGCAGTAAGAGAAAAATTACTCATCACAATAAGATTAACAGCTTATTTCACATCAAAAGCAATGGAGACCAGAAGGCAGTGTGACAACATAGTCAAAGTTCTAAATGAGAAAACAAACAAACAATCAACCAAGAATCCTATATTCAGTAAATTTATTTTCAAAAAATGAAACTGAAATAAAAATAGAGTAAAGACAGTCTCAGATAAATAAAAACAGAGAGAATTTATTTTTGGCAGCTTATAAAGAATATTAAAGAAAGCTCTTCAGGTTGAAGGGAAGTGACAACAGACAGTAATTTGAATCTACATGAAAAATGCAGAGTGGTAAAAATAATTCTAGGTAATGATAAAAGATGGTATCATTACATATTGTTTTCTAATTTAAAATAAACAATAGCTATTAAGTTGTACTATTGGAGATATAACATAGAAATATAACATACTTGATAATAACACCATATAGGAGGGATTGGGAATGAAACTATTTTGATCTGAGGGAGTGATACCAGGTGATACTTAAATCCATAGAAAGCGATAAAGATAAGCATAATTGGTAAATAAGAAAATTAATATATTTTAAAAATACTGTAGATATATTTATCTCTCATTTCTTCTCTTAGCTTACATAAGAAACAATACTATAAAAAGCAGTAATTGTAACAATGTATTGTTGGGTTTGTAACATATATAATCATTCATGTGTACAACAATAATAGCACATAAAAGGGAGAGGGAATGGAGCAATATATGGGTAAGTTTTAAAGTCTTACTGGAACTAAAATGTATAAATCTGAAGTAGATTCTAATAGGTTGATATGTACATTGTATGCCCCAGAGCAATCACTAAGAAATGAATTAAAAAATAGTTAAAAAATCAGTAAAGGAATTTAAGTGGTATACTCAGAAATATCTACTTAAGTCACAAGGGGTAGTAAAGGAGGAATATATGAACAACACAGCTATGAGACATATAGAAAACAAAAAGCAGAATGGTAATTGACTTTCAACCATATCAATAATATTAAATGTTACTGTAGTGAACAATATAATCAAAAGAGGGAGATTGTCAGACTGGATTAAAAAAAAACAAACATGCTCCCACTATGTGTTGTCTACAGGAGACAATTTATATTCAAAGATATAAATAAGTTGAAGGTAAAAGAATAGAAAAAACGAACATATAGCAAGGACTCATGGACAAAGCCAAAGTGGGGAAGGATTGAGGGAGGGAGATGGGGAAGGGAGGAAGGAGAAAGTGGTGGAGGGAAGGTGGAGACAAATGTATTTGAAAAAAAAATAAAATAAAAAAAATACAAAAAAGATACACTGTAAACAGCAGCCATAAGTGTACAGATGGATAAGATATTGGAGAAGTAGGCTATAAGAGCTAATATCAGATAAAAGAGACTACAAGATCAAACTTCAATCAGATCATGACACTCCTCTGGTCAGAATCTGATCAGAATCTAGTGGCTTCCTATTTATGAGAATAAAATGTAAATGTTTAAATGGGCATCTACCTCTCACTTCCCAATCTCATGCCATCTTTCCCTGAAAATGTTTTTACTTTATCCTACATTTTGATCTTAGTTTGGAAAGGTATAGAATTCTTGGTTGGAACTAATTTTTCCTCAGAATTTTGAAAGCACTGCTCCATTTTGCCTTTGGAAACATAATAGATATTTCTCTTTAATCTCAGTGCTCTGAAATGTTATGAAAATGTGCCTAAGTATGGGTCACTTTTCTTTCATTGTGTTGGACACTCAGTTGGCTCTTTTGATATGTAAATTTGTGTGTTTGTGTGCATGTATTCGTGTGTGAGATTTCTCTTCCTCCTCCTGTTTGCTCCTTTCTTTTTAGGAGAACATACTTACCAACTGCTTCCCCTGGTGGGCCACTTCTCTACAGGACTGTCACGCCCCTCCTGTGTTGAATTTTATTAGTTCTGGTCTTAAGATATTTTCATGTTCTCTGCCAAAGTCTGGGAGGAACTGACTGCAACTCCAAGTGTACTGAACCTATTCTCTTGCTCATCATATGGCATAGAGCTGTGTCAAATAACTATCGACTGCCCAAGTGAAATCAGTTATTAGGAGTGACTATAAGACAAACTAAAATATGATGGCCTATTGGTCAGTTGGATGGTCCTGCATCCCCTCATCCTGTTTCCATTTCTTTTGTAGGCTTCTAAGACTTCTTGATTCTGATTACTATAGATCTGGTATTAGTTTCACTTGTGTCTTGATACCGCCTTTATTCCCCAGTTCTCCCAACCCTCTCCAGCACAGTCCTTGATGTCTCTGTCTGGCTTCAGAGTCATGCACTTAACCATTCAGTTTTTCTAGCTCTAAAAATTTCTAACATTAATAACACCTAAAATAATGTTAGTTTCTATTTATAGGGCAAATACAGATATCATGATCCATATTTTTCATATGAGGCGACTGAAACTTGCCTGGGTGAAAGAGTGAGGCTTTTAATCCAGGTCTGATTCCAAGGCTTCAGGCTTTTTCAACCTTCCATGTTGTCTCTCAGTTCATACAGTATTGTCACAAGGATCAAATGAGGCAAGCAATATTAGAATCTGCATAGATCTTGGTTATGTTAATGGGCATACAAATTCTTTCCAAATTTTTATCATTATAAAAGGTGATTTCTGGGGAGGGTGGGAGAAGTGGGATGGGTTATCAGAGGAAGGGAGGCCTTTTGTCATTCTGTTTAAAGAACCTCATCCAGGCCCCACTTGGACAAGCAGAACTAGGTGATAACAGCAGAGCTTTTGTTGGCGTTACTTCTTCCATGGATGACAAAGCCCAAGAACAGCGTATTCCAGCTTCAGTGGGGAAACAAACTGACATTAGGAGGTAAATCTCTGGTTGACAAAAGATTGAATAAGGTGCTCCTTAAAAAAAGCTCACCAGTTGACTAAATTTAGGGTGGCAATCATCATCAGGCCAAGAATATTTTTTGGCATTGGGCCCACAGCATTTTCATTTGACTGGGAATTAAATGCACTTCATTTCATCTAAGGTTTTCTCTTGACTCTTGGTACCTTTGTTTTTGGAGGCAGGAGACTATGTGCTGATACTTGGGTGGAGCCCTGTGGCTATGACTAATGCCCCTGCTGATAATGACAGTTTTTTGGGGGATACATTTTCTCTGAGTGGTTGTGTATGCACTGTGATGTTTTTATATAATTTTGTTTTATTATTTACCAATCTAGAGGAGCCTTTGATGACACTTTTCTGCTTTTCTTTCTCTTCTGTGATTTGAAACTATTTTCATAGACAAGAAGATCTTTGGCAACATGAGCCCTTTGCTGGTTGTAGATAAAGAATGGGTCTAAATGCCTGTTCATCTGCTTATTGATTCAGTGCTACCACTCAGGGATGCCTAGCTTCCTAGCCATTGTTTTGCTAACCCAAATGTAAAAATAAACATCCAAATCTATACAATTTGAGAAGCAATGAGAATGAAAAAGTGTGGACTCGGGTCAGCAGGTCCAACTTCCAGTACCAATGTTACTATTTACTGGACCCATTATTTTCTTTTCTGAGCATTGGTTTTCTTGTGATTATACTTACCTTGCAAGCTTTTATTTGGCTTTAAAGAGATGCTCTATAAGTGGCTATTTCTTGCCCTCTTTTCTTACATGGAGCAGCTGGTTTAGCCTTGTTAATCTTTCCTCTGCCCTCTGGCATTTCCCACTTAGCAGCATCAACCTCTGGCTCAGTCACATATCTGATTCTTTGTGAATCTAGAGGGAGTACCAGTTTTCACACTGGGGAACTTCCACTTTCCTTTTACCTAGTATATTGGTTCATTCTCAGTACACCTGATTAGTTTTTTATTACAGCTATTAACATGGTTCAGATTCACTCATTCATTCAACAAATATTTATTTGAGCACTTCTCTATGCCAATATTGTGTTAAGTGCTAGAGATAGAGTCTCCGTCCTCAAGGAACCCAGAATTTTGTGGAGAAGATAGACAAGATGACATACAATTGCAATAGGGCCAGCTAATGTTTAGATATGTGAAGATGAACATAGGAAGGGCAACCTTGGGGGCCGACTAAGGGCTTCTTAGAGAAGAGTACATTTATATTTTATATAGGTGTCTAAGGATGAGTCAGAATTGGCCAGGCAGAAGCATGGTAGGGGTAGAGTGGGTACAAATGGTGGTGAAAGTGAAGACAGTCATATTTGTACAGTGTGGAATGGCCTGGGTCTTGGGAGACATTGAGCTGAACTTGGTAATGTCTACCTAGAAGCTCCTGAAAGGCTGTGGGCCTGGAGGTATTTCAGAGAGGTAGAGGGTCATTAAGGATGACTAGCGAGAACTGTATGTTTACGGAGTATTTTAGAAGATACTTTATTACTCACAGATGCTATGCTGAAATAGTCCCAGTGTGATATTTTTGTTGGTTAATGGATAGTTGTTGTGTGCATTTATGTGTGAGCTGAGCAAAGTGTAAGGGAAAGTCACTTCTTTCTGAAGTTTTATGGCATGCTGTTAAATGTGTGTTTTATAAAGTTGTTTATTCTTTCAGCCCAGGCAGTTTGAAGAACATGCTGTGACTCCAGCCCAGCCAGATTCTCATCCCCACCTGAGTTTCTCATGAAACTCTCATAGATGCTCAATGAGATGTTGCTGCTTTAGACGGGGTTTAGGCTGGCTGATGGAGAGGAGGCACATATAGTACCAGAAATAGGGCAAGGGACCCCTGCCCAAACATGAGGGGCATAGAAGTGTGTGTGTGTTGATGGTGGGTGAGAGGCCAATTCACCTCCAGAGCTGGCTGCCTCTTTTTATTTTCTTTCTCTAATGCTTCTATCCTGCCTATCTATTGCATGTAGGGAACACCTAGGAGCTCCAGTAAGGGATTTGACCGGGATTTGCCAGCTAGGGTCAGTGTGGCTGAGTAGTTTCAAGTCTGTCTTGGTAGGATGGTAGGCTCTTTCATCTTATACTTGTAGCCATGATTTCAGAGGAGGATGATTTCTTTTTCTTCTGCTCTTCCTTTCACTCCCACCCCCAACACCAACTACCTTTGAGTATAATACAAGGTAGTTCTGTTTAATCCAAAATCTTTAGATCCTGAGATAGCAATCATGACCTTGTTTAGTAATTCTGGGGGGTCTTGAGACTGATGTCTCCCAATAACCCTAGATACGACACTTTTTTCTAGCACTTCTGTCTATTCACATCTTTGAATCATAATTCCTTTGTTGCCAGAGGACATCTCAGAGGTTATTTAGTCCATTTTGCATGTGACAAAGCTAATGCATCAGGAAGTGAGGTGGCTTGTCCAAAGTCACAGTGCTAGATAGTGTGAGAACCAGGTAACTAATTCTTAATTTAGTTCTCTTTCCCCTAAATAGCAACAGCTTTATCTGCCTTCCCTATGTATAGTCCTAAACATTGGTTTTGGAAGTGAGAGAACTAACATTTGGTAAACATTGTGCTAAGGGACTTACACATACTTACTTCCTTGGCCTGTCATACCAGCCCTTCACTGACAGCAAAGAAGTGAGCAGACTCCGTGAATGAAGCTGCATAGCCAGATAGAGTTGGGGTTTGGAACAATGTCCAAAGTCATGTTCCTTTTTCCAGATCACTTTATCTCAAACTGCAGCACTTCAGCAGAAGAATCGATAGCCTTTGGACTGGGATTAGGAATTACTGTCTTTTGCTATTAACACTATGTAGGAATTTTAACCTGGGCTATCTGCCTCTGCATTTTTCCTGCTTAGTCTCTCCCAGGGGACAACTTTTACCACAATCCTGATTGAGTCCAGTGTCTATCCTAACTAGCACTTGGGGTGTACATTATTTTCTCACTCAGCCATATTGATTCTACTCAGATTTATTCTTTACTTTTGGATTTGTTAAAAAATATTGCTGACTTTGGGAGGAATGGCTTTAAAATGCAAAGCTCACTAATATCAGAGATGAATTTTGAGTTTTTTTAAAGTAGCTTTTCATAATGCCTTACTGAAAAGACCTCTTGACTTGTAGGCTTGTAGATAATACATTTGATTGACACCTGGAGTTTGTATTTATATTACTAGTAGAGGTACATGGAAAAGGTGGTTATGACTAAAATTGTGGTTTGTCTTTATTTACATATAAAAAGTTCTCTCTCTCATTTCTGATTTAGAATTTTGTAGCCATGCATTCAATTCCTTTAATATGAATTGAGCAACCACAGGATGTGGGTCCCATAGTGAAGACAGTTAGGCTGAGTTATCTCAACTTGTCCTTGACTCTTAGAAGCTGGAGAATTGATTGGAATGTAGAATTAAAGAGGCCAGGATGGAGTCTGACAGAATATTCTTTGTCAAATATTCAAGTTGTTTAAGTCAAGCCTTGGGTCTCTTCATGAGTTTAGAGTTTGAAGGGCCAGGATGTTCTCTGATGGCTCTACTATATTTCTGGTTTTCCTGAAGTCATCATACATTTCTTCAACATGCTCCTTCATCACATCCAGTCTCAGCTGCCTCCTTCTTTCATGCCAGCATTTTGAGGAAGCCCCAAATCTTTAGCACCTTTTCTTTTTGGTACATGGAGCATATGGCAAGGCTCCATCTCAAGGATGGAGTCCTGCAGGTGACCAATGTGTTTTCTTCCTTGATTGTGCACACGTATATCTGTCATTCGCCAGCCAACAGCTCTCTGGCTTTTGTGACTCTTCTGAAACTTGCCAGGTTATGGAACATGGTAAGAGGCTATGGACATATGAGCAAAATAAGAGTTAAATGGACTTTTTAGTGTGTAAGCATGCCAGGGTGGACATCAACTTCACACTTTTCTTCATGGAAATGTCTACCTAGCCTTCTACCCCCCAAACCTTTTGTTTCTTTCCCTTCACATTGGTAGCTTTATCTAGTGCCCCTTTCTCATTTCTTCCTCATTGCTTTTTTTTTTTTAGAGTAAACTAGACTTCAGATAAATCTGAAAAAGGAAGCAACAAAGGGATTGTGGCTTTTTGTTTGTTTGTTTTATACATTTTTTAATATATATTTTATTGATTATGCTGTTAGAGTTGTCCCATTTTTTTCTCCCCTTTATTCTCCTCCCTCCTGCACTGCCCCTCCCCCCAGCATTCTCTACCCTCTTAGTTCATGTCCATGGGTCATACATACAAGTTCTTTGGCTTCTCCATTTCCTATACTATTCTTAACCTCCCCCTGACTATTCTGTACCTACTAATTATGCAGCTTATTCCCTGTACATTTTCTCCCATTCTTCCCTGTGTTTTAATGTCCAGTTTTTGATCTTCTTTTTTTCCTTAGATAAGTCCCTTTAACATTTCATATAATAAGGGCTTGGTGAGGATGAACTCCTTTAATTTGACCTTATATGGGAAGTACTTTATCTGTCCTTCCATTCTAAATGATAGCTTTCCTGGACAGAGTAATCTTGGATGTAGGTCCTTGTCTTTCATTACTTTGAATACTTCTTGCCAGTCCCTTCTTGCCTGTAAGGTTTCTTTTGAGAAGTCAGCTGACAGTCTTATGGGAACTCCTTTGTAGATAACTGTCTCCTTTCCTCTTGCTACTTTTAAGGTTCTCTCCTTATCTTTAACCTTGGGTAACTTAATTCTGATGTGCCTTGGTGTGTGCTTCCTTGGGTCCAACTTCTTTGGGACTCTCTGAGCTTCCTGGATCTCCTGGAAGTCTATTTCCTTTACCAAATTGAGGAAGTTCTCTCTCATTATTTCTTCAAGTAAGTTTTCAATTTCTTGCTCTTCCTCTTCTTCTGGCATCCCTATAATTCAGATGTTGAATCATTTAAAGTTGTCTCATATTTCGGAAGCCCCTCCTCAGTTTTTTGAATTCTTGTTTCTTCATTTTGTTCTGGTTGAATATTTATCTCTTCCTTCTGCTCCCAAACATTGATTTGAGTCCCAGTTTCCTTACTTTACTGTTGGTTCCCTGTGTATTTTTCTTTATTTTACTTTGCATAAATTTTGCTTTTTACTTCATTTTATGGCCATACTCAGCCAATTCTGTGAGCATCCAGATTATCAGTGTTTTGAACTGTGCATCTGATAGATTGGTTATCTGTTCATCACTTCGTTCTATGTTTGGAGCTTTGATCTGTTCTTTCATTTGGGCCATATTTCTTTGTCTGAGTGCACCTGTTTCATTGGAAGAGGCATAGGCTTAGGTATTCTCCAGGGCAGGGCAACCCAGGTCACTGAGTTGTGATGCTGTCTGTGGGGGAGAGGTCCAAGAGGGAACAATTCTACTTGCTCGGCTCCTGGCCAACTTTCAGTCACTTTCCCTGCTACCCACAAGCAAATTGGGCCCTTCTAGTGCTGATTTTCAGGTGGGTGGATTCGTGTAAATTCTAGGACCCTGTGGGTCTCTCCAGTGAACTCTCTTGTGAGGCTGGGAGTTTCTCCTGTTGCTGCAGCCCCCACAAGTTTTTACAACCAGAAATTCTGAGGCTTTCTTTTCCCACACTGGAAGCCTGGATTGCATGGTCTGCCTTGCTCCCTAGCTGTTCCTCTGGTTTATTTGCATGCAAATGTGGGACCACTCAGTCCTCCAGTTGCCACCTTGCCATGTGTCCTCTCTGCCCTGGCTGCCTGTCTCCACCCCTCCTACTGGTCTGGATGAATGTTTCTTCTTTAACCCTTTGGTTGTCGGACTTCCATACAGTTCAATCTTCTGACAGTTCTGGTTATTTTTTGTTTTTAAATTTGTTGTTGTCCTTCTTTTGGTTGTGAGAGGAGGCAAAGTGTATCTACCTATGCCTCCATCTTGGCTGGAAGTGGGATTGCCATTTGTGCCTTATTTGAAAACTTACCTCTACCTGAAACTGGTTGGATTCTCAGTGCAATGTGTCTTACAATGATTTTCAGCTGCGTGCTTCAGTATGCCTTTAATGACCTTATTCTTGAGTGTCTGAGGGCCTGAGAAGTAGAAGTCATTTTGGCCTGGGGCTTAAATTGAACCTCTATGTGTAGCTGCCTTATTTTAAAGGCCACAAATGTCCCAAGGGAACTGTGGCAGCCTATCCTTGTGTAGTAATGCCCATTATATTGTAGTGTGTAGTGCAGCTGGTTCTGTGCTGGTCTTTGTTATTTGTTTTATACATGTAGGGAAACACTGACCTGGTACAAAATGCCAAGGATTGAGTGAGAGGTCCCTGGGGTGAAATGACAGAGGAGGTTGTCTCTCTCTGATGGCATTTGGCCTAAATTATTTGGATGGAAAGGCTAGTAAGGATAAGTAGGCAGTCTCTCTCTTTAATCTCATCTCTTGCAGCTGTTTAGTAAATGGCAAGACTGAGGGAAAAATATGGATGCAGTCTTACTTCTCTGGAATCCATTTATTTAGTAGAAAGGATTCTAGAATTAGGTGTTTTTTCTCCTCTTCATTTTTCCTAACAGATTTGCTTTCTGTTATATTGTGAGATTGATTTCTGTCTTCAATATATGTTCATGGGCATGAGGGCTTTCTAGTGAAAGCATTAGAAATCACTCAAACATCAGGCATCTTTGGGAGGAGTGTGGCTCTTTCTACAATGCCCACTTTTCACAGAGGGCAGCACCACCTGCCATCTTCCTGATTTCCAATTTTGGATTGTCCTGTCTGTTTGAATCTTGGGTGTGTGAATTCTGATGAGCCAGTGCAGACTTTTAAAATCTGCATGGTTTGAGGAGAGGGAATAGTGACAGCTGATTGACACAGGAATGGCTAAGGAAGCCAGACTGAGTCAGAAGCCCTGATTCCCATGAAACCCCCAACTTTGCTGAGTGATGGCTTGTCACCAGTAAGACCACATTTCAGAGTGATTAGTTCATTGACTCCTCCTGCATCTTTTGAAAGAGGCAGAGGGGGAAATATTAAGTCCACATGGCAGAAGCAGAAGCTGAGAGCGTGAATGTTTTTGTGACTTAAGCTTAGCCCAAAGCAAGGTAGTGGCAGAGCTTGGATAAGAACCCAGTTCTTTTCCCCCTGTGTTTGGAGGAACCATGACCTGGAGATATGTTCTTTAGTAATATATATAAAGTTCCTTTGATTGTATCATAGCAAGGAACTCAAATGGGATCAGGGAATTAAACACAAAATATCTATATTTTTAAGTAGCAGTCAATGTGCCTTTATATTAAGTTCCTAGCTTGGCTTATAGTAAGTACTTAGTAAATATTTGTTGAAATAATGGATAAGCTCTCATCTCCAAACCCCAAAATTTGAGAAGATAGAGCTCTGTATTAGGTAGGGAACATAGAGATGAGAGGGCACACCTGCAGAGGTACATCCCAGGGCCTTTGAAAAGGCAGCAGAACATGTACTCCAAAATGAGCTTCAAGACGCCTGCACCTCAAACACAGACCTCCGTTCATTTGCTCCCATAGGTTTTGAACTGACTGTTCTAGGATTTTGTTATGCTTTCATTGTCCATTTAGAATCTGGGAACCTATATTTGGAAAAAGAAAACATTTTACATCAGATATTTTCCAGAGCTTTCATAGTGGCCTGTGACATGCATGCCTGACACACACAGCACTAAGTGTTTTGTAGGAGAAATTGTTGGGATTGGATTTTCTCTTGATGCCTTTCAACTTCCCAATGTCATTGGCTTTTGACACATGATTTTTCTGATTTGGAATAGACATATTCTAGTCTAGTCTGTATGTCACTCAGATATGAGTTCTTGCTTTAGATTTCCTTGATGCCCTTGTACTTTGGCCGTGGTAGCCTCTCACTGAACATCTGGATCTGCTCTTTGGGCCCTGGCTCCCTGATGACTGACTGCTTGCCTGACTTCATACCCCAAACTTCATCTTGACTCTTGGCTTCTTGGCTATTCTAACCTCTGGCCTTGTGACCTGAACCATGTTTTACTTTCAGTTTTGCTATTATTTTCCTATCTTTTCACTTAACCACTCTTACCATTGTCAACGTAGGGGAGAACCCTGTAAGTTGAGAGCAGAAGAAATTATCAAAATATCAGCTGATGGAACTTTGAAAAACTTTTTTTGTCAAATTCTTCAATTTACAGATAAGGGACCAGGATCAAAGAGTTTTAGTGATTTGTCTGAGCTCACAGAGAGGGTTGAAGGCTGAATCATGTATAGAAAACCCAGGAGCTTTTTTTTTCTCCTTTAAATTTATAAAATCTCCTATACCCTACCGGCAAAGGAAAGGAGCAGTAGAAACATTTTTTCTAATGGAATGGGTGCACACTCCTCTCCTGTGTCCTTTGCCCTTCTCACTAACACTTAAGGTCCTAGGGAAGGAGAGGAATTTCACAGACAAGTGCTCTGATTGCGTAATGTTTCTAGTCTCACAAGAGTCAAGGCTATGGGCCATTAGCAAAAGCATTATAGCTGGTTCCTACAAAGAAGCATAAGGTGATCCCCATGGTAACCATGACCAGAATGGAAATGGCAGCTTGCATTGCATTCTGGAGCTGATTGTTGGCTATAGAAGACCACACACCGTAGATGTAGTGAGCCCCAGGGTCTCAGGTTGGAAACTTGGATACCAGCTAAAGTTTGTAAGTGAATAAACTTGATATGTTAGCTGTACAGATGAGAATCAGAATCAGAGAAGCTCAGATTTGAGATTTGGTCTGTATTTTGTCCTGGAGCTGGTTATCTATGCCAGGCTTGGTGCTGGGTATGACATGCAGGCTTTTTCAGTTGCTGAGGAACAGAGCTGTGCCCTGGGCAGGCCAGCATTGTTTTTCCTGCTGTCTCTACTCTAAATCATCTAATTCCTTCTTGAATTCTATATTAGGGCAGAGCCCATGCTTTCTAGGACTTCCACTTTGTCCTCTTGTCCCACTGTAAGGACAATTGGGGCCTAGGTATAACTTAGGGTAGAGGTCATTTAAAGGGGTAATGATTTTGGATATGGAAGCTGCCATGGAGCCCTCTTTTTTTTTTCTTTTTTTCTGAGAATGACTGCAAACTTAGGAATCGTAGGCCAATGAGCAGGTTGCTAAAAATGACAAGAGAAAATGCAGTGGTTTTGGACTAGATATGTGTTCACGTTACCAGGCTGCTTCCTGCCTCAAATACTGCTGTGTTATTTCTCTGCCCACCTCATCCTGTCTTCCCCTGCTTTCTACTTTCTACTTCCTTTCTCCTCTGTTAGGAAAGGAAGGCTACATTGTCTAGCAGGCATTTTCACAGCTTCAATGGCCTATGACAGACGTGGCCTGATTTACATGCCCTGAAGTGTTGTTAGAGGAGATATTGTTGGAATGGCTGCAGTAGGTTAGGATTGGAGAAAGGGGATGTCTGGTACTGGGTTATAGCAAAACACCACTTCCATTCCACATAAGCACTCAATACACCTTCCCTGAGGACTACGATGGGCCAGGACACAAAGATGAATGAGAAAGGTCTTCCTGGAGGAGGTGGTGCCTGAGCTATGTATCTTAAAGGATGTGTGAGCCAAGGAAAGAGCATAAGGAAATTCCAGCCAGCAGGGTGAGCAGGAACAAAAGCATGGAAGCAAGGAGTGGGGTATATAGGGATTTCCAAGCATTTGGATTTTTCTAGATGAAGTGAATAGGAACAGGGGATTGAGACAGGAGCATAAGAATCAACTTTTTTTTATTATGTACTGGCCAAATTATTTCTTCTATTACTATTGCTATTTGAGGGACCTTAATAAAATCTATTTTTTTATTATCTATGTTAATAGAACTTCAGACATTACAAAATATTGAATAATTCCAAGTCACTTAAATCTGGCCAGAAGAGAGGGTGGGGTTTAAGGCCTGCTTTCCTCCCCTCCAGAGAATATACTTGAGAGATATGGGATCTGCCTGTGGCATTTTCTTTGCTCCCGTGTCTGTGGAGCTCTTTTTCAGTTCTCCCCTGGGGCCCTCTGAGGGTCTTGCCTTCCTCCCTCTAGATATATATGCCAAGGAGTGGGTAGGAGAGGCACTTGGCTGGGAATAAGGCTCCACGTTGCCCCTGATATTTGAACTGCATGGCCTGAGACAAGTCACTTCACCTCTCTGAACTTCAGTTTCCTCACTTGTAAAATGAAGGGATTAATACTTGGAAATCCTGGTGGGCAACTTTGCTTTGGGGGTGGTGCCAGCTACTGTTTTCCTGAATATATCATTAAAGAAAATAGCTGGGTAAATTTTTAAAAATGAAATAAAAATACAATTATAAAATGTGATGCCATAAATATTTAATATAATATTTAAAATATAAACAAATATATAATGATATATTTAATATGTAATCTATTTCTATATATAAATTTATGTATATACATACATACTTACATATACATTTTAGGGTATAGTGCTGCTACATTGTGTTTCTTAGTTCAGATTTTAAAGTCACCTTTGGATTTGGCATATTTTGTGGCATCTTTTCAGATAAGGTAAGAAAACCTATGGGGAAAGCCAAAATAAAAACTGCCCTTCCCCACCCTATCCTCTTTCTTTAGAGCACAGCCTAATTGAAATCTATATTAACCGTGTCTTCTGGGTATACAAGACAGGAAAGGGAGCTTTTCACAAGGAAATAGGTTAGTATGAAATGGAACATGGCCTGAAGTCAGTCTCAGGACCAAGTGTGCTTTAACTCTTAGAGGTCATGAGGGAGACATTCATGTTAATAATTCAATAGTTACCAAGTATCAGGCATAGTGCTCCACATGTACATTATATCTAACCTTTATACAACCTTGAAAGGAATGTATTATTTTCCCACATTTTGCAGGCGAGGAAACTGTGACTTAGAGAGGTTCAGCAATGTACCCACAGCCACGAAACTAGTGCACAGGGATTGGAAGGTGAACTAACTCTGTCAGGAAAGCTGGCTCATTTTTCCTCAGTTACCCCACCTCTCAGTCAGGGAACTTAGTGTGTGTGGCATGAGCTACTACTCTCCCCTGCCTGAGGGTTCCAGGAAGAGACTTAGAAACTGAGGAGCATAGAAGCTTCACCTTCACCTGGGAGAAGAGTTGCAATGATTCTTAAAGACAATTGTGTAAAGGACACAATACTTATAGTTAGGGACAGCCTGGTTTCTATTCTGGCACTAATAAAATATTGTGCTATTAACCCCAAAATTGTAATATGTGTTTGACGGATACTTACTGTTTATATGATCAGCATCTGCTGCTTCTGGAAAAAGCAGCCCCCAACTTTACCTTTGTTGTTTCTGCCCAAATGGCCATATTTTCATGGCTTCATTCCTTTAACCACCATTGACTAGTACAAGGTTGGACACCTGATCCACCTGGGGTCAAAGTAGCCTGCTATCTGGGCCCCAGCTGACTGGCTTACATTTGGGAATCTGTCTGGATCTGGGCCACAAAGTTCCTTCTCCACTGGGATCAGAGAAAGCAATAAGTCTGTCTCTGGGGGCTGGTGCTTTAAGACCTACAACTCTGGAGCTGTTGGTCAGCACTGAGAGAAGGGAATGTAGCAGGGAGCACTGAGAGAAGCACAGGCTAGAGAAGGAGAGGAATCCTGGTGATGCACATATTCCTCCTTTGAGTTCTTATTCAGGTCCAAATATGCCTGACTTAGGTTCCATGATGTACATATAAATATATTTTCTTTACCTTAACTATTTGTGCTTGAGTTTCTATTATTTATGATAAAAATAGTCCTCATGATCTCTCTTTGCAACTTAATTTTTTGACTAACCTTAATAATTGTTGATGAACTATGCCAATGAAGCCAAGGATTTGCGTTGCATTGAGATGTTCTCTTTCACTCGCTTATTTCACTGTTTCTCAGCCTACTGCTTTTTAAATTGTTAGTCTTGTTTTTCTGATAAATTTCAGCTTGGGCCCATCTCTCTCTCTCTCTTTTTTTTTTGAAAAAAATAATTAATTAATTTATTTTTAATTGTTCGAATACATTTGTCTCCATTTACCTGCCACCACTTTCCCCTGCCCCACCCACCCATACCTCCCCCCCTCAAACCTTCCCCACCTTGGCTTTGTCCATGTGTCCTTCACACCTGTCTTTTGATCTGATCTTTCCCCTTCCCCTCCCTGTTACCCACCTCCCACCTTCTCTCCCGTCCTTGTCGATTTTTTCTTTCTATGTTGCTGGTCATATTTTCCTTGACTGCTTGCTTTGCTGATTAGGTTCCACTTATAGGTGAGACCATATGGTATTTGTCTTTCACCCTCTGGCTTATTTCACTTAGCATAATGCTCTCTAGTTCCATCCATGCTGTCACGAAGGGCACTAGCTCTTTCTTTCTGCTGCATGGTATTCCATTGTGTAAATGTACCATAGTTTTTTGATCCGCTCATTTACTAATGGGCACTTAGGTTGCTTCCAGCACTTGGCTATTGTAAATTGTGCTGCTATGAACATTGGGGTGCATAGGTTTTTTTGAATTGGTGTTTTGGAATTCTTAGGATATAATCCCAGCAGTGGAATGGCTGGGTTAAAAGGAAGTTCCATTTTTAGCTTTTTGAGGAAATTGCAAACTGTTTTCCAAAGTGGCTGCACCAGTCTGCATTCCCACCAACAGTGTACTAGTGTTCCCTTTTCTCCACAACCTCGCCAGCACCTGTTGTTTGTTGATTTGTTTATGATGAAGTGGTATCTCTTTGTGGTTTTAATTTGCATCTCTCTGATGGCTAGTGATGCTGAGCATCCTTTCTTTCTTTCTTTTTTTTTTTTTTAAATTTAATGGTATTTTTTGAGGTTCCAAACTAGGTTTTTTTTTTTTTTAATTAATTTATTTACTTTTTAAATACATTTGTCTCTGCCTTCCCCCCACCTCTTTCCCTTGCCCCCTCCCACCTTCCCTCCCTCAGCTCTTCCCCTTTGGTTTTGTCCATGAGTCCTTGCTATATGTTCCTTGACTTTCCCCTTCCCTTCCCTTTCCCTGCCTCCCCCTTCCCTCTTGTCTCCGTTGATTTCTTTTCCTTTCAGTGTTGCTGGTCATATTTTCCTTGCTTCTTTGCATTGTTGGTTAGGTTCCGCTTATAGGTGAGATCATATTGTATTTGTCTTTCGCCCCCTGGCTTATTTCGCGTAGCATGATGCTCTCCAGTTCCATCCATGCTGTCGCAAAGTTTAGTACTTCTTTTTTTCTTTCTGCTGCGTAGTATTCCATTGTGTATATGTACCATAATTTTTTTGATCCAGTCATCTACTGATGGGCATTTAGGTTGCTTCCAACACTTGGCTATTGTAAATTGTGCTGCTATGAACATTGGGGTGCATAGGTTCTTTTGTATTGGCGTTTTGGTGTTCTCAGGGTATAGTCCCAGCAGGGGAATCGCTGGATCAAAAGGCAGTTCCATTTTCAGCTTTTTGAGGAAATTCCACACTGCTTTCCACAGTGGCTGCACCAGTCTGCATTCCCACCAACAGTGGACTAGGGTTCCCTTTTCTCCACAGCCTCGCCAGCACCTGTTGTTTGTTGATCTGCTTATGATGGCCATTCTGACCGGTGTGAGGTGGTACCTCATGGTGGTTTTGATCTGCATTTCTCTGATGGCTAGTGATGCTGAGCATCCTTTCAAATGCCTCTGGGCCCTCTGTATCTCCTCCTTAGAAAAGCATCTGCCCAGGTCCTTTGCCCATTTTTTGATTGGATCGTTTGTCTTCTTGGAGTAAAGTCGAGTGAGTTCTTTGTATATCTTGGAGATCAAACCTCTATCTGATGTATCATTAGCAAATATATTTTCCCATATGGTTGGCGCCCTTTTCATTTTGCTGATGTTTTCTTTAGCCGTGCAGAAGCTTCTTATTTTGATGAGGTCCCACTTGTTTATTCTTTCCTTTATGTCCCTTGCTTTAGGAGACATATCAGTGAAAAAATTGCTGCGTGGGATATCTGAGAGTTTCCTGCCAATGTTCTCCTCTAGGACTTTGATGGTGTTGTGACTTATATTTAAGTCTTTTATCCACCTTAAGTTTATTTTTGTGTATGGTGTCAGCTGATGATCCAATTTCAATTTTTTCCATGTAGCCGTCCAGCTCTCCCAACACCATTTGTTGAAGAGGCTATTATTGCTCCATTTTATGCTTCTGCCCCCTTTGTCAAATATTAGATGTCCATAGAGACCTGGGCTTATTTCTGGGCTTTCTATTCTGTTCCACTGGTCTATGGGTCTGTTCTTGTGCCAGTACCAGATTGTTTTGAGTATGGTGGCTTTGTAGTAGAGTTTGATGTCCGGTATTGTGATCCCTCCTACTTTGTGTTTCTTTCTCAAAATTGCTGCGGCTATTCGAGGTCGTTTATGGTTCCATATAAATTTTTGAAATGTCTGTTCTATTTCTGTGAAATACGTCATTGGTATCTTAATAGGGATTGCGTTGAATCTATAAATTGCTTTTGGTAGTATGGACATTTTAAGGATATTAATTCTTCAAATCCATGTGCACGGTATATGCTTCCATTTATTTGTGTCTTCCTTAATTTCTTTTTTCAATGTTGTATAGTTTTCTGCATACAGGTCTTTTGTGTCTTTGGTTAAATTTATGTCTAGGTACTTTATTTTTCTTCTTGCTATATCGAATGGTATTTTTTTTCTGATTTCTTCTTCTTCTATTGCATTGCTGGTGTACAAAAACGCCTTTGATTTCTGAATGTTGACTTTGTATCCTGCTGTTTTGCCAAATTCACTTATTAGGTTGAGGAGTTTTTTGGTAGAGGCTACAGGGTTCTCTATGGACACTATCATGTCATCTGCAAAGAATGATAGTTTTACTTCCTCCTTTCCTATTTGGATGCCTTTTATCTCTTTCTCTTGTCTGACCGCTGTGGCTAGGACTTCCAATACGATGTTGAAAAGAAGCGGTGAGAGCGGACATCCTTGTCGTGTTCCCGATCTTAGTGGGAAAGCTTTCAGTTTTTGCCCATTGAGTATGATATTGGCTGTAGGTTTTTCATATATGGCCTTTATTACGTTGAGGAATGCCCCATTTATTCCCATTTTGCTGAGTGTTTTGATCATAAATGGGTGCTGTACCTTGTCAAATGCTTTTTCTGCATCTATCGAGATGATCATGTGGTTTTTGTCTTTTCTTTGATTTATGTGGTGTATCACGTTTACTGATTTGCGTATATTGAAACATCCCTGCATCCCTGGGATGAATCCCACTTGATTGTGATGGATAATCTTTTGAATGTATTGCTGGATGCAGTTTGCCAATATTTTGTTGAGGGTTTTAGCATCTATGTTCATCAGCGAAATTGGGCTGTAGTTTTCTTTCTTTGTAGGGTCTTTATCTGGTTTTGGGATTAGGGTGATGCTTGCCTTCATAAAAGGAGTCTGGGAGTCTTCCCACCTCTTGGATTTTTTGGAATAGTCTGAGAAGGACAGGGGTTAGCTCTTCCTTAAATGTTTTGTAAAATTCTCCTGGGAAACCGTCCGGCCCTGGGCTTTTGTGTGCTGGGAGTTTCTTGATTACTGCTTCAATTTCCCCAACTGTTATCGGTCTGTTCAAGCTTTCTGTTTCTTCCTCCTTCAGTGCTGGAAGATTATACTTTTCTAAAAATTTGTCCATTTCATCAAGATTTTCAAATTTCTTGGCATATAATTGTTCATAATAGTTTCTGATAATCATTTGTATTTCTGTGGTGTCAGTTGTTATTTCTCCTCTTTCATTTCTGATATTATTAATTTGGGTCCTCTCCCTTTTTTTCTTGATGAGTCTGCTTAAAGGCTTGTCAACTTTATGAATCTTTTCAAAGAACCAGCTTCTGGATTGGTTGATCCTCTGAATTGTTCTTTTTGTCTCTATGTCATTCAGTTCTGCTCTAATCTTGACTATTTCCTTCCTTCTACTTGCTCTGGGATTTATTTGTTGTTGTTTCTCCAGTTCTTCAAGTTGTAGGGTTAGGTCTTTGATTTGAAATGTTTCTATCTTTTTAAGGTAAGCCTGTATTGCTATGAACTTCCCTCTCAGGACTGCCTTTGCTGTGTCCCATAGGTTTTGGACAGTTGTCTGTTCATTTTCATTTGTTTCCAGAAATTTTTTGATTTCTTCTCTTATCTCATTATTGACCCATTCATTGTTTAATAGTGTACTGTTCAGTCTCCATGAGTTTGCAAGTTTTTGAAGTTTCTCTTTGAGTTTGATTTCGAGTTTCAAGGCCTTGTGGTCTGAGAAAAAGTTTGGTATTATTTCAATTTTCCTGAATTTGCTGAGGCTTGCTTTGTGTCCTATCATGTGGTCTATCTTTGAAAATCTGCCATGAGCATTTGAAAAGAATGTGTATTTTTCTTCTTTGGGATGTAAGGTTCTATATATGTCAGTTAAGTCTCTTTGACTCAGTGTGTCATTCAGTGCCACGATATGTTTATTAATGTTTTGTTTGGAAGATCTGTCCATTTTTGACAGTGGGGTGTTGAAATCCCCTACTATCAGTGTGTTGCTATCTATATCTTTTTTGAAGTCAACCAACAATTTCCTTATAAACTTGGGGGCTCCTATATTGGGAGCATATAAGTTTACAATGTTGATGTCTTCTTGATAGATTCTTCCTTTAAGTATGATAAAGTGCCCCTCTGGGTCTCTCTTTATGGCCTTTGCTTTGAAATCTACTTTGTCTGATACAAGTATGGCAATGCCAGCCTTTTTCTCATGTCCATTTGCTTGGAATATTATTTTCCATCCCTTTACTTTCAATCTGTGTAGGTCTTTTGCTCTGAGGTGGGTCTCTTGTAGGCAGCATATGTGTGGGTCATGTTTTCTTATCCATTCAGCTACCCTGTGTCTTTTGATTGGGGCATTTAGTCCATTCACATTGAGAGATATTACTGATAGAAACTTACTCATCTTTTCTCTTTGTACTTGTGTTCCTCTCTGTCTCATTCTTTTCCTTCATCTGCTTAAACCAGTCCCCTTAGCATATCTTGGAGTGCTGGTTTGGTAGAGATGTATTCTTTTAGCTTTCTTTTGTCTGGGAAACTCTGTATTTCTCCTTCTATTTTAATGGAGAGCCTAGCTGGGTAGAGCAGCCTTGGCTGTAGGCCCTTGCTTTTCATGGCTTGGAATATTTGTTGCCATTCCCTTCTGGCTTGTAGTGTTTCTGTTGAGAAGTCAGCTCCTAGGCGTATCGGGGCCCCCTTGTATGTTACTTTTTCCTTCTCCCTTGCTGCCTTGAGGATTCTCTCTTTGTCTTTGACATTTGCCATTTTAATGATGATGTGTCTTGGAGTGGACCTCCTTGAGTCCCTCTTGAGTGGGGTCCTCTGTGCCTCCTGGATCCATGAGAGCCTTTCTTTCCTCAAATTAGGGAAATTTTCCATCATTACTTTTTCGAGGAGGTTCTCTATTCCTTGCTCCTCTTCTTCTCCTTCTGGTATCCCTATTATATGGATATTATTGCGTTTCAGGTTGTCCTGCATTTCCCTAAATGCCTCTTCATTCTTTTTGAGCCGTTTTTCCATTTCTTGTTCTTTCTGGGAGCTTTTTTCTACCTTGTCTTCCATCTCACTGGTTCAATCCTCAGCTTCACCCAGCCTGCTTTGGATTCCTTCTACTGTGTTCTTCAATTCAGAAATGGTATTCTTCATATCCTCTTGTGTCTTCTTGATAGTTTCTATGTCCTTTTCCAGGCTGATATAGTTTGCTGTAAGATCCTGATAGTTTCTCTGCAGTTTCTCATAGTTCTCTTTGAGCTGGCTGAGCTCATTGAGCTTCCTTAGAACCATTGTTTTAAATTCCATATCTGATAGTTCCCTTGCCTCTATTTCATTGAGCTCTCTCTGTGGGGAGTCCCCTTTTCCACTCATTTGGGGGGAACTTCTTTTTCTTCCCATTTTTGTGAGAGTCTGTTAAGTATTTTTGTCCTTTACTTTTCTTTCTGGGCTTGCCTCTGATGATGTCAGTTGTTGACCCTATAGGGCCTTGGGTTGTTTGTTTGAGCCTTTCAGGAGTCTAATGCCTGTGTCTGACTCCTGCTTGGAGCAGCTCTGTGACCCCTTCGGTCAGGGCTGGGCTATTTTTTGGGATCTCTCTGCGCTCTCACGAGAGCTCCTTGAGCGCGTTCCCAGCGCGGCAGGGTCCCCCACCTGCCTGGGCTCGCATGTGTTTGCCCCAGACCAGGGGGCTTATTCGCGACCTCCCGTGCGCATCTGGCCTCCCTGGCACGCGAGCTTCGCGGCACTGGTCAGTTTAGGGTCTTCTATTGTGTATTTTCCCCGCTTTGGCTCTTTGGGTGCGTTGCTTGCCCTCGCCAAATGGGGACTACGGAAATGGGAGGAAACCAGCTCTAGGACTCTCTGGTTAATCCTGTTTCTGGTCTCTCCTCCAGGGACTCTGGGCAGCTCTACTTATTCTGTGGGCTGCTCCGCAATCGCGGGGGGAGGTCAATTTATGCCTGCTCTTGCCCCTCTGTGCAATCCCTCGCAGGCCGTATGGGTGCCAGTCTGTGTGAGGCCTTGCCGGCAGGTGCAAGCGTTCGCCAGCCCGTGTGGGTCACACACACGCTCGCCAACCCTCGCCAGTCACTTGGCGCAAGTGTGCGCGCCTGCTCTGGGTGTTTTGGGGGTGTCTATGTTTGCTTTTCGGCTTTTGGCTCTTTGGGGGTGTGGCCTCTTCCCGCTCAATGGAGACTTTGGCAAGGAGAAGGAGTCAGGACTCCCCGGTTCCTCCTCCCGTTCTTTCCCCAATGCCTCCGTTTCTAGTCTCCCCTCAGGGGCCTCTGGGCAGTTCTGTGACCCCTTCGGGCCCATCTCTTTAATAAAGGGGAAGTAGGATGCTTAAGGGCAAGAATTCCAAACTTTCAAGCCATAAAATAAAAATCTGCTTGGTAAACCTCTGGACAGATAACAAAAATGCTCTGTGATTTGTGTACCATTTTGCTTCTTGTTCTCCAAGCTTCAGTTTGGCATCCTACCGACTGGATCTATTTTCTGAGCTCTAAGCTGGGCCTCTGGCTATGGCTCTCAACCAGCTCCACCTAGACTGTGACTGTAATATATCTGACACCTGAAGCCACACTTTTGGTTAGATTCTCAGTTCTCCTAGTCTGTTTCTGGGCCCTGGGTCAACTGGGAACTTGTTTGAGGTAGGACTCAGCTATGTTCATCTTCGGTAATAAGAGAAAACATTTTAAATAAAAGCATATAGTTAGGTCAGTTAAAATTCATTATCATGCCTTTTGATCATAGATCAATAACATCATCTTTCTGACAAAGAGCAGACTCCATATTCATGTTCAGATGAGTTCAACTTGCTGTAAAATCTTCTAGCTGAAAAATAGAGATAGTAAGGAAAAATAAGCTCCCCGCCAGCCCCCCTCCCCAGTTTCCTGGAAATAAGTAGAGCCCTTCTTTCAAGTTACATTACACAAAATATATTTTCTCTATTCTTATTTTTAAATGTATTAACATTAACTTGAAGGGAAATGAGAAGAGAAAAAAATTTTAAAAAAAGTACAAGTTGATATTCTGTCAATGATTTTTTTCATGTACATTTTAAACACTTTGAACAACAAACTATTTTCAACACAATTAAGAGTATTGTACCCAATACAGTTCCCATTTGGTTTTGAAAAGCATTAGTGCTTCAGTGAACACTGAATGGCTGTTCTGCAAAATAAAAATAAGTAGCTAATCATTTCTGGATCATGTCTAACAGCACTTGGCTCTTACCTTTGAAAACTACTGTAGGGATGGAGGAGCAGCAGTATAATGAGAGGAGCTGCAGGGCTCCATGGCGACCCAACTTGTGTTGGCTTTAGGTGCTCAATAAATATGTATAGAATGAATATAGATGGAAAACACAATGCTTTGGTTTATTGAGCTGTATCTCCAATTAGGTATGTGTGTGAGAGAGTGCTTGTGCAAGGGTCATACCCCCAGATACACACAGAGACCTTCTCTTGGTGGATTCATGATTTTAGGGGTTTGCTGAATGTTTTGAGCCAATGCAAGTTTTTCCCTTCCAGCTTGTTGTTGTCATTTCATACTCCTTTGGAAGTGGTGCTGTTCATCATAATGTGACATCATCGGCTGTTATATTGAAGTGATGGGAATAGGAGTGGTGTTGGGGAAGAGGAGCAGAGGGTGTGGCTCACATGACAGGGCACTTGTTCAAGGTGGAAGAAAAGAACAGGGATCCCTTTGAATACAGCAGACAAGGGCCTCTTGGCTCCCTGGCTCCAACATGTCTTTGTACTAGCCATAATCTCTGCTTTTATGGTTTCCCATGACATGCTTTATTTTTCAGATACATTGTTTTCTGAAAAAATGGAGGAAACTCCATACCGTTGCTCATGCTGTTGCTCAGCCTGGACTGCATTTACATATTTTTGATCCTCTTGTCTCTTTCTAGAAATTGTTTCTGTTGTTCAAAGTCCAGTTCAAGTGATACTTCCCTGTGATGCCCTCCCTGATTCCCATAGGCAGTTCTACCTCAGAATGTTCATGACACTTTGTATCACTTGTATTTATTATTAATTACATTTTTCCCTTTACATAAATGGTATCACACTGTATGTGTTTTCCTATAACTTGCTCTCTCACTATTTTGGTTTTGCCATTCATCCGTGTTGATGTGTGTAGCTGTAGTTCATTTACTTCACTGCTGTAGAATATTTGGTATTAATTTGTCACATTTTTAAACTTTGCTTGGTGATACACATTTGAGTTGTTTTCATTGGGCTGCTCTTTACTCCTACTACTGTTGTCTTCTAGTACATATGTGCAAATATGTCTAGGGTGTACAGTTGACTCTTGAACAACCCAGTTTAAACTGTGCATATCCACTTATATATGGATTTTTTTTTCAACAAATACAGCCAGCCTTTGTGTCTGTTGATTTTGCAGCCTCTGATTCAACCAATTGCAGATTGAAAACAGTATTTCTGCATTCTCCATGTGGTTTCCCAACCATGGGTAGAAAATTTTCTTTTCTTCCAAGGTTGGTTGAATCCACAGATGTGAAGGGCCAACTAAATAATTAAAAGTTATACATGGCTTTTCAACTGCGCAAGACATCCCTAAACTCCTGTATAGCTCAAGGATCAGCTGTATCTCTAAAAGAGAAATTGTAGTTCATAGAGTTTTTCCAGATGTAAAGGTAATGTTAAATTATTTTGTAAAGAAATTGGATTCAGTTACAGTCCTGCTCACTAATGTATGAGGGTCCCTAATGTCCTACAACTCACCAAAAATTAGTACTGTTCATGTTTAATCTTGCATTTCTGATGATATAAAATTACCTTTTATGCAGTTAAAACTTGTATTTCCTTGATTATTCACGAGGTTGACAACTTTTTCATATGTCTCTGATCAGTTTTTTCTTCTGTAACAAGACTGGACAGAATTTTGTCCATTTCTTAGTTGGGTTTATGTTCCTTTTAAAATTGTTTTTTCTTTTAAAATATTTTATTGTTTATGCTAATACAGCTGTCCCACATTTTCGCCCCTTTCTCCAGCCCACTTCCCACTTCCATAATCAGTCCTCTCACCGTTGTCCATGTCCGTGGGTCCTTCATATATGTTCTTTGACTCATCTCTTCACCTTCTTTCAAATCAGTTCCCACTCTCCTCTCCACTTTTACAGCCCTCAGTGTGTTCCATGTTTCCGTGCCTCTAGTTCTATTTTGCTCATTAGTTTATTTTGTTCATTATATTCCTCTTATAAGTGACATCATATGGTATTTGTCTTTTGCTGCCTGTTTCATTTAACTTAGCATAATAGTCTCCAGTTCCATCCATGCTGGGGCAATAGGTAGGAGTTCCTTCTTTATTCCTGCTGTGTAGTATTATGTTGTGTAGAGATGTACCATGGTTTTTCATCAGCTCATCTACTGATAGGTACTTAGGCTGTTTCCAACTCTTGGCTATTAGAAATAGTGCTGCTATGAATGTAGGGGTGTATAAATTCTTTTGAATTGATGTTTTGGGATTCTTAGGGTATATTCTCAGCAGTGGAATCATTGGCTCAAAAGGCAATTCCATTTTTAATTTTTTTGAGGAAATTCCATACTGTTTTCCACAGTGGCTACACCAGCTATAGTCCCACCAACAGTATATTAGGGTTCCTTATCATCCTCGTCAGCACTTGTTGTCTGTTGATTTATTAATGATAGCCATTCTAACAGGTGTGAGGTGATATCTCATTGTAGTTTTAATTTGTATCTCTCTGATGTCTAGTGATGCTGATCATTTTTTTTCATGTGTTTATGGGCCCTCTGTATGTCCTCCTTGAAGAAGTGTCTGTTCATGTCCTTTGCCCATTTTTAATTGAATTATATGTCTTCCTGTTGTTGAGTTGAGTTTTTTTACATATTTTGGAAATTAAACCCTTGTCTGATATATCATTGGCAAATATATTCTGCCATAGCATCAGTTCCCTTTTCATTGTGATAATGGTTTCTTTAGCTGTGCAGAAGCTTTTTAATTTGATGTTATTCTATTTCTTTATTTTTTTCCTTTATATCCGTTGCTCTAGAAGATATATCAGCAAAAATATTTCTATTTGAGATATCCAAAATTTTACTGCCTGTATTTTCTGCTAGGACTTCTGTTGTATCATGACTTATATTTAAGTCTTTTATCCATTTTGAGTTTATTCTAGTATTGGGTGTAAGTTAGTGGTCAAATTTTTTTTATTTTTTTATTTGTTTTTGTATGTACTGGTCTAGTTTTCACCATTTATTGAAGAGACAATCTTTATTGTATGCTCTTGCCTCCTTTGTCAAATAGTAATTGACCACTGAGACTTGGGTTTATTTCTGGGCTCTCTATTCTGTTCCATTGATCTATGTGTCTGTTCTTCTGCCAGAACCAGACTGTTTTGATTACAGTGGCCTCAGAGTATAGTTTGATATCAGATACTGTGATCCTTCCAAATTTGTTCCTCTTTCTCAAGATTGCTGAGGCTATTTGGGGTCGTTTTTGGTTCCATATAAATTTTTGAGATATTTGTTCTAGATCTGTAAAATATACCATTGGTATCTTAATAGGAATTGTGTTGAATCTCTAGATTGCTTTGAGTAGTATGGACTTTTTAATGACGTTAATTCTTCCAATCCATGAACACAGTATGTGTTTCTGCTTATTTGCATCTGCCTCAGTTTCTTTCTTTAGTGCCTTATGTTTTTCTGAGTACAGGTATTTTACCTTCTTAAGTTTATTGTTAGGTACTTTATTTTTCTTGTTTCTATAATAAATAAGATTGTTTTCTTCATTTTTTTTCTGATAATTTATTATTGGTGTATAAAAATGTCATCAATTTCTGAATATTGGCTTGGTATCCATCTACTTTGCCAAATTAATTTATTAGGTCAAGTAGTTTTTTTTGGTGGAGTGTATAGAGTTTTCTAAGTATAGTTGCATGCCATCTGTGAATAATGACAGCTTTACCTCCTCTTTTGCAATTTGGATGACTTTTATTTCTTTTTCTTGTCCAATCACTGTGGCCAGGACTTCCAGGACTCTGTTGCATGAGTGGTGATAGTGGACACCCTGTCTTGTTCCTGATCTTTAGGAAAATGTTTTTAGTTTTTGCCCATTGAGTGTAATGTTGGCAGTAGGTTTTTGGTATATGGCCTTTATTATGTTGAGGTGTGCTCCCTCTATTCCCACTTTACTGAGTGTTTTTATTATATATGAGTGCTGGATTTCATGGTTATTACTGTCTTATTGAAATGTATGAGTTTATTATAGATTCTAGATATAATCTTTTGTCAGCTACATTTGTTGCAGCTCTTCATTTCTTAGCTTGTTGCTTATTTTTTTAGTTTTTAATTTCAAGTGTGTGTGTGTGTTTTAATCCTCACCTGAGGACATGATTTCATTGATTTTAAAGAGGGGGAGAGAGAGAGAGAGAGAAAGAGAGAGAGATACCAAGAGAGACCTGTACATAACCCAACCGGGATCAAACCTGCAACCTTTTGGTGTATGGGACAATGCTCCAACCAATTGAGCCATTAGGCCAGGGCTAAGTAGTATCTTTTGCTTAATAAAAAAGTGGTACATTTGTCATAATAAAATAAACCAGTCATTTTATTTGTGAATTTTATCTTGCCTTATTTCATGGAGATATTACTCTGCTGCTAAAAGTTCTGCAGTTTTGCATATTACAGTTAGGTTTATAATCTACTCCAACTGATATTTGCATATAATGGGAAGGAGTCAAATATATTTTTTATGAATGGATAACCAATTGTAATAATAGTCCCTCTTTTCCCACTGACTTGCAGGGCAAGCTCTTTTATGTATTACGTTGCCATATGTGAATGTCTGTCTTTCTGAGTTTTCTGCTTATTCCTTTGGTCTATTTGCCTATTCTTGCACCAATGTCACTCTGACTTTATAACTATGACTTTAATAGGTTTTGATGTTTCATATAATGAGTTTTTCTCCCCCTGATTTTTCAAAACTATTTTGGACTTAGTTTTTTTATAGAGTTTTAGATTCAGATAATAAGCATCCACAAAACAAAACAAATCTTAGTGTATTGATTAGAATTACACTGAAGCTATGATCAGTGTTGGAAAACTGGTATCTTATGATATTGAATTTTCCTATCTATGAACATATATCTTTCTAAGTATTTGGATATTTTCAATGATTTTCAATAAAGTTTTACAATTTTGTCATAAAAAGCTTAAAATTTTTAAATTATTTTTGTTCCTAGGTGACTTTGCTTTTTGTTGCTATAGTAAAGATTATTTTTCATTTTTTTCTTTTTGTTGCAGGGATATAGAAATGCAATTAATTTTGAATATTGATTTTATATTATCCACCTTACTACACTCTCTTATCAATTCTAATAATTTATCTATAGTTGCTTTTGGGTTTTCTTTGTAGAAAGCTTTAATTTAGAAATCATTCATTCATTCTTTTATTCAATAGACATTTATTGAATATCTATAGTGTTCTAGGTTCTGGACTAGGGAACACTCTAGGAAGTTAACAAAACAAATAAAATTCTCCAACGTCATGTAGCTAACATAAGCAATTCTTTCCCCCTCAATCCTTGTATCATTTATGACTGGGAAGGAATTAGTTTAACTAGAGGATTATCATACTTATTTGTTATGTTAAAATATTTGTCAAATTTGTTGATACTTTATATCTGTTTTCTCTATTGTTTTTTCTGCTTTTACAACTATTATTTATTTCTTTTTACTTTCTTTGGGCTTCTTTTTTTCCATTTTGTTTTTCTTAAAAGGCATGGATATTTACCAGGGATATAGTTTTTTGGAAATGTTTTTAAGGGTAGAATTTGTTTTTTACTAATTTACTTATAATTTGTTTTGTCCTAAAAATGATGTGAACATCAGTTAAATTTATTTTTTAATTTAATTTTTCAATTACAGTTGACATTCAGTATTATTTTATATTAGTGTCAGGTGTACAGCCTAGTGGTTAGATAATCATATAATTTACAAAGTGATTCCCTCGATATTTTCAGTACCCACTTGGCACCACACTTAGTTATTACAATATTATTGACCATATTCCCTATGTAGTAGTGAAGTACAGTTTCTTGAAGAGTTAGTTTCCATGACACTCCAGAAATCACCAGGCCATAGCTTTTTTGATAGTACAAAATCTCATCTAGAAAAGTTGTTACCATTTTTTCTAAGATAGACATTCAACTTAAACATTTTAGCTTCTTTGTCCTATAAACACACGGAGTCTACATTTTCTTGAATTTTTATTTTAGCATTCTGCACGTTTTAGTATGTATTAATATTCCTATTTAACTCTAATAATTTAGAGAGAAATGCTGAAAACTCCTGGGATGATAGTAAATTTATACATTTCTTGACATTCTATTAACTTCCATTTTAAATCTTTTGAGGTTATTTTACTGAAAGAACATTATGATCCTTATTTATTAAAATTTTTATCATTAAGCAATGACCCTCTTTAAATATGCTTTTTGTCTCAAAATTTAATTATCTGATATTATTAGTTTTCTTTTAATTAGTATTTACCCAGTATGTTTTCTTTCATTTTTATATTTTAAAATTTTCCATGTTTCTGTTTCACATTTGTTTCTTAGAAATAACATACAGCTTATTTTAAAAAATTATTTGACAATCTTTTAACTGTGTATTATATTTGCATTTATTATTACCGATATATTTGAACTTATATTCATCACCTTATGTTGTACTTTTTGTTTGTCCTTGGTGTTATATGCTTCTTTATGTCTTGCTTCTAACCTTATTTTTTATTGTTTTTTCTCATTCAACTTCTCTTTCCTGTAGTTGTTAAGAATACATATACAAATTATCTTTTACTGCTTCCTCTTGTACACTGAAAATCTAAAATTAATGTGTATGAACTTCTTGAACAATGTAAGTCTCTTATAATTCTTTATTTTGATATCCCCTCTGGGCTTCTGTGCTGTTGTTATTCAGGTTTTAATTCTATCTTTAAAAAAGAATCTCAAAATTTAAGCATTATTACTATTTTATACACTCAGGATTTTCAGGTTTGTCTACATCTTTACTAATTTCTTTACTCACTATTCTCTATTGTATCTCAAAACTTACTTTTTGAGTCTTTTTTTTCTTCTTGAGGTTTATCATTTAGAAGTTCATGTTTTTGAGAATCTGCTAGTGGTATGCTATCACAATTTATGATTATCTAAACATGTTTTTATTTTACCCTTGTTCTTGAAAGATAGTCTTGCTGGGCATAGTCTTTTATTTTTTATTTTTGTATTTTCTTCCATTGCCATTTAGTTTCCTTAAAATCCCTTTCCCTCCTACTCCTGCGATCACCACACTATTGTCCATGCCCATGAGTCCTTATTTCTTTTTGCTCAATCCCTTAGCCTCTGAACCTTCCCTTTCTCTTACCTGTCATCCTGCTCTCCATCTATGAGTTAGTCTCTGTTTCACTTGTTAGTTCAGTTTGTTCATTGGATTCCACTTATCAGTGAAATCATATGGTATTTGTTTTTCTCTGAATGGCTTTTTTCACTTAGCATAATGTTCTCCTGGTCATCCACACTGTTCCAAAGGGTAAAATTCTCTCTCTTTTTTTTATGGCAGAATAGTATTCCATTGTGTAAATGTCCCAGAGTTGTTTTATCCACTCATTTACTGATGGACACTTAGGCTACTTCCATATCTTGGAGATTGTAAATAACACAGCAATGAAGATAGGGGTGCTTATGTTCTTTCAAATTAATGCTTTCAGTTCCTTCAGATATATTTCCAGAGGTGGGATCACTGGGTCAAAAAGTAGATCCATTTTTAATTTTTTGATGTGTCTCCATACAGCTTTCCACAGTGGCTACATCAGTCTACATTCTCACCAACAGTGCAAAAGGGTTCCCCTTTCTCTACATCCTCATCAACACTTGTTGTTTGTTGATTTATTGATGAGAGCCATTCTGACAGGTATGAGATGGTATCTCATTGTGGTTTTAATTTGCATTTCTTGATGATTAATGACACTGAACATCTTTTCTGTTGTCCTTCCATATGCCCTCTTTGGAAAAGTGTCTATTCAGGTCTTTTGCCCATTTTTTAATTAGGTTGTTCATTTTTTTGGGTGTTGAATTTTGTAAATTCTTTATAAATTTTGGATACTAATACATTATCAGATATATTGGCGGAATATGTTCTCCCATTCTGTATTTGTCTTTTTATTTTATTGATGTTTTCCTTTGCTGTGCAAAAGCATTTTAGTTTGATGTACTATTTGCTTATTTTTTTCTTTTGTTTTCTTGCCTGGGGAGATATATCTGATAAAATATTGCTATGAGCAATGTCTGAGATTTTGCTACCTATGTTTTCTTCTACAGTTTTTATGGTTTTGGGTCTGACATTTAAGTCTTTAATCAATTTTTAATTTATTCCCATGTGTGGAGTAAGAAGATGGTTTAGTTTAATTTTTCTGCACATATCTGTCCAATTTTCCCAACACCATTTATTGGATAAACTATATTTATCCCATTGTATGTGCTTGCTTCCTCTGTTCAATATTAATTCACTGTAAAGGTGTGGAGTTATTTCTGGCTCTCTCTTTTGTATCATTGATCTGTGTGTCTGCTTTTATGCCAGTACCATGCTGTTTTGATTACTACGGTCTTATAGTGAAGTTTGATATTAGATAGTGTGATTCTTCCACCTTTGTTTTTGTTAGGATTGCTGTTGCTATGCGGGCCTTTTGTGTTTCCATATAAATTTTTAAAGAATATATTTTATTGATTATGCTGTTACAGTTGTCCCAGGATTTTTCTCTTTGCTCCCTTCCTCCTGGTACCCCCATTGCCTCCAGCAATTCCCTGCCTTAGTTCATGTCTATGGGTCATGCATATAAGTTCTTTGGCTACTCTATTTCCTATACTGTTCTAAACACCCCTCTGTCTATTCTGTACCTTCCAATTTGTATTTCTTAATCCCTGCTCCTTTTTCCCCATCCTTCCCCTTCCCTCTCCCAACTGATAACCCTTCAAATGGTCTCCATATCTATGATTCTGTTTCTGTTCTGCTTGTTTGCTTAGTTTGTCTTTTAGAGTCAATTGTTGATAGTTGTGAACTTATTGCCATCCTAATGTTCATCATTTTGAACTTCTTATTTTTCTTATATAAGCCTCTTTAACATTTCCCTTTAATAATGGCTCAGTGATAATGAACTCTTTTAGCTTTACCTTGTCTGGGAAGCATTTTATCTGCCCTTCAATTCTAAATAATAACTTTGCTGGATAGAATAATCTAGGTTGCAGGTCCTTGCTTTTTTTTTTTTAATCACTTTGAGTACTTCTTGCGAGTCATTTCTTGCCTGCAAAGTTTCTTTTGAGAAATCAGCTGACAATCTTAGGAAAACTTCTTTGTAGGTAATTATCTGCTTTTCTCTTGCTGCCTTTAAGATTCTCTCTTTCTCTTTAGCCTTTGGCATTTTAATTATGATGTGTCTTGGTGTGGTCCTCTTTGTGTTCAACTTGTTTGGGATTCTCTATGCTTCCTGAGCATAGAGGAATAGACTTGTATGTCTATTTACTTGACCAAATTAGGGAAGTTTTCTTTCACTATTTTTTCAAATAAGTTTTCAATTTCTTGCTCTTTCTCTTCTCCTGGCACCCCTATAATTCAAATGTTGGGATGTTTGAAGTTGTTTCAGAAGCTCCTTATCCTATCCTTGTGTTTTTGAAATCATTTTTTCTTCTTGCTGTTCTGATTGAAAGCTTTTTTCTTACTTATGTTCCAATCATTGATTTAATTCTTGGCTTCATCCATTTCACTGTTGGATCCCTGAAAATTTTTCTTTATTTTACTTTGTGTAGCCTTCATTTCTGCCTGGGTCTTTTTTATGTTGTTGAAGTATCCAGTGAGTTCCTTGAGCATCCTGATAACCAGTGTTTTGAACTGTGCTTCTTATAGATTGCTTATTTCCATTTTATTGCATTCTTTTTCTTGAGCTTTCTTCTTTTCCTTCATTTGGGCCATATTCCTTTGTCTCCTCATTTTGGCAGCTTCCCTGTATTTGTTTCTATGTATTAGGTAGAACTGCTTTGACTTCCTGTCTTAGTAGCATGTCTATTGTAGAAAAGTAAACCCATAAATTGGATGGGGCAGGGCCTTAGGTAATCACCAGGGCAGGACAGTCTGTGCGAACCAGGTTGACAGAGTCTCCAACATGGTGTCACTGCTCTGTGTCTCTGTGTGAGTGAGGGCTCAGAAAGGGGACAATGCTGCTTTCTGGTCTCTAGAGTTTTGCCTGGGAAGCTGTCCCCTGGCACTCACCCTGGTGCCAGATCCTTCAGTTTCTCTCTGTATGCCACTGGTGCCCTTCCAGCTGCTTCCCCAATGCTGGAGCCCAGAGCAAGTGAGTCTGTGTTAAGTCCTGTCTTTTGCGAGCCTTTTATGAAGAGGTATCTGGGAATCCTGCATTTTCTTCTGCTGCTCCAACCTCCACTTGATGTTATAGACAGAATTTATGGGAACTTATCTTCTTGGCACTGGCACCCTGGGCTGGGTGGTGTGGGATCCCTTGGTTCCGTAGTATCCCTCCCGATTTTTATCCACCACTTGTAGGTATGAGACTACCCATTCCATGTCTCTGTGCCTCCGTGCCTCTCCATGTGTCTCTGTGCATCTCTGCCCCTCCTACCTGTCTGGGTGAAGGTGACTTCTTTAATCTCTTTGTTGTCAGACTTCCATACAACTATATTTTCTGATGATTCTGGGTGATAGTTGTTTTGTAGTGTAGTTGTAATTTTTGCTGTTCTTGTGCAAAGAGATGAGCTGCATTTACCTTCGCCTCTATCTTGACTTGAAGTCTACATTTTTGAAATATTTGTTATAATTTTGTGAAAAATGTCATTGGAATCTTGATGGGAATTCTGTTGAATCTATAGGTTGCTTTGGGTAGTGTGGATATTTCCATGAGCATGATATGTGCTTCCACTTATTTGTATCTTCTTTGATTTCTTTCTTCAGTGCCTTATAGTTTTCTGAGTACAGATCTTTTATGTCCTTGGTTAGGTTTGTTCCTAGTTATTTTTTTTTTGAAGTAATTTTGAATGGGATTGTTTTCTTAAATTCCCTTTCGGTTAGTTTGTTATTGGTATATAAAAATGCAACTGATTTCTGGTTATTACTTTTGTATCCTGCTACTTTGCTGAATTCATTTATCAATTCTAGTAGTTTCTTTATGGAATCTTTGGGGTTCTCTATGTACAGTATCATGTAATCTGCAGTAAAGACAGTTTTACTTCTTCCTGCATATAATTTTAGAATTACTGTTATTTTCACTCAAGAATTTGACCATTATATTATATTCTAACTTTCATTCTGGAGAAGTTTGATGTTGGTCTAGTTCTCATGCACTTTAAAATTATCTGTTTTCTTTTTGTGGTTGTTTTTAAGATCTTCTTTTCCTTCTTGTTCAGTATTTTCATTTTGATATTTCACTCTATTTTAATTTGTAATTCATTGGGATTCTTGAACCTGAAA
Organism: Pteronotus mesoamericanus; assembly: GCF_021234165.1. NCBI lineage: Eukaryota > Metazoa > Chordata > Mammalia > Chiroptera > Mormoopidae > Pteronotus > Pteronotus mesoamericanus. The sequence goes on from NW_026555313.1 coordinate 13,508,668, forward strand.
ATTGATATATTTCTCAAATTCTGAAAATTTTTTGGCCATTTTCTCTTTAAATATTAAATCTCCTCCATTCCCTGCATCAGCCAATTTCAGAAACATCAATGAGACCTATGTTAGGCTCTATTAGTTTACCTTCTCTGTTTTAATTTATTTTTTTATTTTTTAAATTTCCCCATCATTTGTCCCTAATTAAGGATAAATTCTTTAATTTTACTTTCTAATATGTTGATTATCTTTTCATCGGTGTCTAATTAAATTCAAAGTCTAATTTTAGACTTTAAGTCTAATCGGTATTTATATTCCGGTTGTGAAATGTAAAATTCAATACTCATATATTTTATCCCTAATTTTTTTGGGGTTCTATTTACAACATTGTCATTTTGGTAGTCTCTTATTTTTTGTTTACTTTTTGATTTCATTTTAAAACTTTTTGTTAAACATATATAGAGTATTGTATATTCTGAATCAGGTAATTCTGAATATCTATAGTTTTTGGCAGGGGTGAGCTAAAACTTTTAAAAATGTTACTCTATTATCTGCTGAATCTTGCTTATGGTATCTTATTTCTCTATTTGCTTAACAATTTTTTTGAGCTCACTATTTTAAAAACATTATCTGTGAGAAAGCTTATGGCCTTAGTTTTATATGTGTTCACCAGAAAGAAATGAAATTTGTTTTTGCCACACACCTGAAAAGTACTACCAACCAGGACATACTTGTATTTACTTTTTGGATTAGGGATTTCTCTGATGATACCCATGAGTGAGCTGACCTATGATTTTGGATTGTAAATTCTTAAGGGGTAGCTATCATCAATGTTAATATTATCTTAATTTTTACTACCAGAGCCATAGCAAAGGAAGATAAACTTCCTTTTAGTCTCAGTTTCCTGGTGGACAATATTTTTCTAGCTCACTCTTTCACTAATGCAGAAGTCCAGCTTCCTTTGGGAATGCAGTGAAGCCTGTGAACCCTTGTAGGAGTATTTTTGATTGCTTAAAACCCATAGGATTACAAATGATCACAATTATACTGAAGTACAGCTGCTATAGGCTGAATGTTTTTGTCTGCACCTCACCCCTCCCCCCCAACTCATTTGTAGAAAACTAACCCTCAATGTGATGTTATTTGGAGGTGAGGACTTTGGTGATTAGGCATGTCGGGTCATGAGAGTGTTGCCTTCATGAAGAGCATTAGTGCTCTTAATAAAGAGACCCCAGAGAGGGCTCTTCCTTTTTCTGCTATGTGAAGACACAGGGAGAAGATGCCCCTCTGTGAACCAGGAAGCAGGTTCTCACCAGACACTAGATCTGTAGGCATCTTGATCTTGTACTTCCCAGTTTCAAGAACTGTGAGACATAAATTTCTGTTATTTATCACCCACCCAGTCTGTTTGTTATAGCACCCAGTACAGACTGAGACAACAGGTATGAAAATACTAAAAAACAAATGTGTGATATGTTAATTTATGTGTTTCTTTATGCATTAACCAATAAGATCTAGTGATCTGTCTAGGAACTACCATAATTGCAAAACAGCCATAATGAACAAAAACATCAGTTCAAGTTATCTACAACACTCTAATGGGATATGAAATATCCATGATTTCTATTGGAAGCAAAGACACAGTTATTGCTCACACTCATGTGATTTGCTGCTTAAATTTTGTAATTAAAGGACTTTCTAATTAGAGACATATGACAATTATGATGTAATTTTTTCCCAACACAGTCCCTGGATTCTTTGAATTCTCTAACAAATAACTCAAGAGCCCACAGACCCCAGGTGTAAACCCCTGTGAAGGACTAACTGACCTCCCATTTTCTTTTCACTAATCTCAAAACTCAAAGCTCCTGGTCTTGGCACCTTCCTCCCAGTTATCCCTGGCTTCTGCTTTACTGGCCATGCTGTGGTTTAAACCCCATGTTCCCTTTCTGTTTTCCCCTCTATAGGTTTCTCTTACTTTTTAAGAGATCTACAATATATTTCAAAGTTTGTTTTTGTGATTTCTGCAGGAGCTACTTGTATTATGTCAGGATTCCTTTTTTATATAAATGTGGTATAGTTAGCTACAATGCCAAAAGTAGAATTGTTGTAGGTCCTTCCACTTATTATACGATCTTAGGGGATAAAAACTTTTCCTTTTTGTTGTTGTTAAACCCACAATAATGTACAAAACTGTCTACATGTAATATATACTCAGTAAATATTTGTTGAATGTATAAAAATAAAAATATAGGTATAGATATGTAGATATATAAATACCTCTGACTCCTCACTTCCCAGGGCCAACTCTATTTAAGGAATTTTATAGTTTCAAGGTTTTAAGATGCGATCCTCTTGTGAATTCAATGTGACCTATGTTCACAGTGAATATTCTATCTACAGATCTATATATAGAGATAATGAGTGGAATATATACCAGGAACAGCTATATATAGTTTTATCTAGCTCCAGAAAGCAAGGAAGATTAGAATAGATCTCTTATACAGTTTTGAAATATAGTACCATTTCTACATTTTTAATTGCTCTAATAAAATCATTATTTTATTTAAATTTTTTTCTTTTATTGATTCTAGAGAGAGGGGAAAGGAGAGAGAAAGAGAGGGAGAAAAACATTGATGTGAGAGAGAAACATTGATTGGTTGCCTCTTGTACACACCCCGACTGGGGACTGAATCCGCAACCCAGACATGTGCCCTGACTAGGAACCGAAGCAGCAACCTTTTGGTTTGCAGGACAATGCCTAATTAATTGAGCCAATTTGTTTGGCCAGGGCTTTAATAAAATCATTTTTAAGGGGAAATGTTTTACAAGATTATCTCTCAAGCTTTCAACTTTAAGTACTATACTTCTGTCTAAAGGTAGATTAGTTTTCATTTTTGTTTCATATCTTAACTTCAAGGTCAAAATCTGCCAGACTTCACTACTGCTGCTTTCTTTCTAAACTGCTGCCAAATGGAAGATGACTCACTATATATCAACTTTGGGACAACTTCAATATAAAAGTAATAGTTTCCCCAACAGTTATTATTTTGAGCTACTACTAAGAAAAAGCAAAACACCTCAGATGTGTTAGTGACATTTCCTGTTATGAAAATTAAAATTTGGTTTTTGCTATGTTTTGTTCCCACTGAAATTAGTCTTTCCTTCCTGAAAACATCATTACCCCATTACTCCTCTGCCATTTGTTAAGAGCAAATTATATATTACTTATAGCATTCCATTCACCTTTTATCTACCAAAATATGGTATTGAATAAGAAGAGGACATTTTGTTCAAAATATGCAATGTTCTAGAATGTCAAGTCTCCACAGAAAGAAGAAAAATGAGAGTACAAATTGAGAAACCACAATAGAGCCATTTCAGATATATTATATTCAAGCATAACACACTTGGATACACCACCCATCTACACCCATCTCCATTTTGGACTGGGGAACAGTCAATAGTTCACACATCTCTTCAGCTAAAAGGTCAGAGAAGAATCTTTTTCTCTTTGTTTATTGCTGCATGCATAATTCCCCCATGGTTTTGGAAAGCATGTGGCAATATTCAGATTAAAAAATAAGATAAAAGGGAGAGCTGGCAACATGTGCTTAGATTGAGTTTTGGGAGATGAATAACTGCTCTTTGGTAAATGGTTAAAGAGTGAGCAAAGTTAGTATTTGCTGTGGGTTGAATTGTGTCCCCCTAAAAAATATGTTGGAGTATTAACCCCTATAATCTGTGAATATGACCTTAATTATAAATAGACTTTAAAGATGTAATCAAATAAGATGAGGTCTTGCTGGGTTAGGGTAGACCTCAATTCCATGACTGGTGTCCTCACAAGAAGCGGGGTGCAAAGACATAGACATACAGGGGAGAAAGCCATGTGAAGATGGAGGCAGAGACTGGAGTGCATCTATATATAAGCTAAGGACCATCAAGGGTTGACAGCAAGTACCAGATGCTGGGAGACAGGAGCAGATTCTTCTTAAGAACCTCCCCAAAAGGAATCAACCCAGTGACACCTGATTTCTGACATCTAGTTTCCAGAACCATAAGAGAATAAATGTCTGTTGTTTTAAGTCACCGAGTCTGTGGTACTTTGTTACAGTTGCCATAAGAACTAAAGCAGTATTACTCACCAAAAAAAAAGTGTTTCTCTTCATTTTAATGAATAAAAAAAATTATGGTTATGTATTAGTAAAAGATGGTTGTATACATATTAAATAGTGAAATAAAAAAGATCTTGACCTTTTCTAAATTCTGGGAAGTTTTTACTTTTTTTAGATGTAATTGACATATTATATTAGTATTAGGTGTACAACACAATGATTTGATAAATTTCTATATTGTGAAATGGTCACCACAGGAAATTTAGTTTATATCCATCACATCACCATACATAGTTACAAAGTCTTTTTTCTTATAATGAGAATTTTTTAGATCTACTTTTTTAGCAATTTTCAAATATAAAATTCAGTATTATTAACCATTGTCACTATGCTGTACATTACATCCCATGATTTATTTACTTTATAGCTGGAAGTTTGTGCCTTTTTACTACCTTTACTCATTTACCCACTCATGCACTGCCCACCTCTAAAAGCCACCAGTCTGTCCTCTGTATCTACCAGTTCTCTCATTTATCCTTTTTTTTTTTTTTTTTTGTTTTTAGATTCCACACATAAATGAGATTGCATGGTAGGTATTTGTCTCTCTGTCTGACTTATTTTGCTTAGCATAGTGTTCTCAAGGTTCATCCATATTGTATCAATTGGCAGAATTTTAACGATTTTTGATAATTCTTTGTTTTATTAATTAATTATTTTGTTTGTTTGCTCTAAAACCCAGAAGGCCAACCTCAAGCACCACAGGGCTTGGGTTACAGCCAAATTTACTTTCTGTGTCTTTTTATTACCATTATTATAAAAAAAAAAAGTCCTTTTTAACAAGAACACTATATTCTTATCTTGTAAATTGAAAGCCAACCCTTCTCATGCCTGCATTCATCTAGTGTCCCTCCCCTTCTGGCCAGCAGATTTTCAAACTGCTTGCATTTGTCTTACACAAGATTCCACACACTGGAAAAGAAAATGTTGTGAACAAATAAAAAATGGAAAAGTAAAGTTGCATGGTTTCAACTGTTGCCAAATCCACAAAAATAATGGGTACAAGCTGAATTTCTGTGGAGGGCCTTTTGGGAAACTGTGAGCTAAGGCACCGCTTCTTTGTATGGGCTGTTCTCGGGCTGGGCCCTGCCAAGGTCTCTTCTCTCCATCCCAGGACACTCTGGGCTTGCCTTCTTCAAAGATCCATACTTTAGTGCATTGGTCTTTCTTTTACCTAATTTTCGTCTCTGACTCTGGTCTGTCTTCTCCATGAGATTCTAAGGGCCAGGGGCAGGGTGCCTTTTGCATTCCATCTTTGTGTTTCTGGGTCTCCGTGTCTTGCTCAGCAAAGATTTGGAACGATGGGAGTCTCTCTGCCCTCAAGGGCAATGTAGTGCAGTCTGGCGCCTTTATCTTGAAGCAACATTGACAAATAGCAATGGCTTTCTATTTGAGCCCACATTTGTTAGTGCTGCTTTTAACAAGAGGTGCCAGCATGCCATACTGACACATATACCACCATAAAAACAAAATGAAGTCATTTACACGGGACAGTGGCTATCCTGAGATAAGCCCCTGTGTCCAGAGAGGGAGGTGCAAGAGAGAGGAGTCATGATATTTGCAGGTATTTTGAGGATACAGGAGATAGCCTGAAATGTCAGGTTATTTATGTTCTTTTACCCATGTCTCTCTCTAGCAGTGACTATACTTAGCTGTGGATGCTCTGTGTTTAAATTAGTGATGGTGCTGCTATTGACTTTTTGGGAGGAAATCTAAGCTACTCCATACTTTAGCTGATCTATCAGGAGTTGCCAGCAGCTGCAAATTAATCCGGTCCCCTTTACCTTACCATACTTTCTGGCTGGGATTTACTGGCTTTGGCTGTTCTTTGCTAACTCACTTCTTGGAGTGGGGCTGTCCTGACAATGATTATTTATTTTCAGGAGGTGGCCTTCTCAGAAGCAGGGGCCTATCCATCCCAGTGTCAGGGCAGCCTGTCCACCAGCTGCTCCGGCTGCTGCGGGCATCCTGCCAGCTGAGTGCTGCAGGCCCAGAGTGGCTCTCTCTGCTTTTTCTAATTCCCTGTTCCCTTCCCTGCCACGTGTATTTCCATGATAAATTACCCAAGAAAGATTTTCAGTGTGTTTTGACAGGATGAAATTGTGTGATTTGGCTTGATCCCATTAAAAGCCCCATAGCCAAATCCCTCCAAAGCACAAAGACAAGGAGTGCCTGCAAACTGTGGATGGCTTGTCTTTCTAGCTGAGAGAGACCCTGAAAACACTTAACTGACATTGCTGACTTTCTGCCCTTGACCTAAAGGAAAGAGGGATATTTAGAGCATGTTTTCACTTGCAAAGTCCCTGTCCAAATGAGTGAAGTGTAAGTCAGTGAAGGCATTCTTATTAGGAGGCAAACACCTAGGCTTCTGAAGAATGTTCTAGTCCTCTTTAATCCTCCCTCTCTCCTTCCCTTCCTCTCTTCCTCCCTCTTTTCCTTCTTTCCCACAAATAATGTGAGTGCTAAATGTAACAAGCACTGTGTTAAGTAATAAATAAAACAAAAATCCATGCCCTGAAATAGCTCATAGTGTGATGGAGAAGAGAGATATGCAGAGAGACAATTATATACCAATATTTGGAATGCAGTGGTATTAAAAACAAAACAAAACAAACACCAGATATTGCAAGAAAGGTCACCATCCTCCATCTGGAAGAGATGGCAATAAAGATTGAGCTTCCTGGTAAAAGTGATACCAAACTAGTTTCATAGCATCAGTAGGAGTGAGTAAGGTGAATTTAGGATGGGGAGGTAGGCTGTCTTAGGCAGAGGGCAGCTACGAGCAAGGCCTCTTTGTCAATCCCTGTTGCCTTAGTCTCATGAACTGTAATTCTCATATTCGTTCCTTTTGTGTTGTCCATTCACACGTGTGTGTTAACTGGTTATCTGAACCTGTTTGCCCTGACTTCATGTGAATTTCATCTCATGAACCAGGGTTTTGCAGACTATTTAAATCTCCTTGATCATCTTCAGTCTACCCCTTGATTTTAGGTTCACCACTCTCCTCTTGATGCTGAGTCTTATGGAATATACAACCAGTTAAAAGATCAAACACATATCCCGAGAAACAAGATGGCCATGCCCTCTGTCCAGGTTGGCAGGAAATTCAGGCTGGGTTTGTGTCTTCTCCATCTTTTTATTTACAGCTGCCTTATGCATAGCAGGGCTCAGTATACATTTGGTGAGAGAATTAACAGATGAGTGGTCCAACTAACAAGCATCCTGTATGTTTAGAGTCTTTATTATTCTGACTCTTCAAAAAACAGAGAAAAAAATGCTACCCATGCCATTTTGATGAAAATTCAACTTATTTGCACAGCCAGAAGGAAGCTGTAGGAAGGATTTGAGGGAACCTCCAATCAGATGACCATTGTAGTACATGACATGTAAGCTGTGCAGAGAAACGAGGGGACCCAACTTAAGTAAATGCAGGAAGCTTGAGTACAGAGGCTGCAGCCTGGAAAATCAGAGTGGAAATGATGATGGAGATGGATTTATCTTTATCTAGCTTTCAGTGGCTCACATTTAGGACTCTTCCATGGCTAGACAGGAAGACACTTATTGTCTGCATGTAAGAGAGGCAGGGATGCTTTTTCCAGGCAATTAGCTTAAAAAGAGTGCAGCTTCTTGGCTTTACAGAAATGCCAGAAAAGATTATGAAGTCTCTAAAGATCAGAAAAAAGCCAGGGTAGTAAATGACATTTTATTCATTAGGATCGATATCCAAGTATTTTGTGCCTCTAAGAGTGCTTTGTCCTTTGTACACTGGGATGGGGTGTCTGAAATTCCATTAGTAATAATAACAGCAATAAAGCCACCTTACATTTGCATAGAACTTTGTAGCTGAAATGTACTTTTATATATGCAATTCAAATTATAGAAGGAACTTCTTGTGGGGGGAGGGTGGGAGGAGAGGTTTTCAAAGGAAGATTGATTGTCTCCATCCTTTAGGAAATTTAACAATCAGCTAATTCTTTGTCTCTGGAGTGTGATTCAGGCTCAGCTTAAACAGTTCAGAGGGCAGGGCCTCAAAATGAGTGTGAGATTTCTTGGTTTTCCCCACCACCCTGTGCTCTAGTTGCATCACAGTGAGAGTCCTGGTCCCCAAATCTTTTCCAGGAAAGCCTGAGACTCTCCAGTCTACTCCACCCAGAGTGGCATGTGGCTTCTTGTAGTTGCTTCCTGCCCCTAGTGACTCAGTTTTTAGAAACTGTGTGCTGAGGAACAGAGCTTCATGACATCACAGGTTCCTTGTGATATAGGTTTGCTGGGGGTCTGCTGACCTTAGGTGTCCATGACCTACTGTAGGGTCTTGTTTTTGTGCAAGAAAGAATTCAAATGCAAGCCAGCATAGAGTTTAAAGTACAAATGAGCTTATTAGTCAAGCGGTGAGACACAGAGAGTAGCTCCCCCTTTAGCAGAATTTTCCTCCTTTATTGAGGTTCATTTAATAGGAGCGGGGAGTAGGGTATTCAATGAGGGGGAAGAATATTCAGGATCTTCCCAGGAAAGGGGTGGAGATTTCTTAGAGGAGCTTCATTGGCCACTTTGTGTCCTTATATGGGTTTACTGTTCCCAATCATGGCGGCACAGGGTGTGTTGTTTAGTGTGCTAACATATTACAATGAGTGTATCATGAGGCAAGGGGTTACTGTTAGGTAAAATTAGTTGACATGCTGGGTTGAGCTGGTCTCTGCTGGTTTTAAGCCATAAACCCAGTGGAGGTGGTCTTCCTTTTTCTTGACAGGTTTTATCCATTGTAACTATTTTATCAAATACCCTATCACACTTGGGTGCCTCCTGCTTGCTTCCTTTTATCATAGTCCTAAATGCCTCTACCTCTGAGATGAGGCTCTATCACTGGCCTCTCCATTGGACTGCATTCTGCCTTTTTGTAGCCTTTGTCACTGTGACCAAACTAAGTTCGATGTCTGTAATTCTACTTTAGTCTCTCAGTCATGCCCCTATAATCACTATGGCTACCACTTTATGTCTGTTTTACCACCTGTAGTATATAAACAACTAAATACAACTGATTCCTGTTGACAACTTGTATTCTTTTGGTTTCATCCCATTCTTATGTCCTTGGGGCCAAGAAAGCAGGATCTCATGACATAGCTATCCCACTTGCTACTGCACTTGGTTCTTGGCTTTCACAGCTAACTGTTCTGGCAGAAGTGATAGGCAAGTTTCACCTTTCCCTTAACCAACACATGCTTGATGGAGTAAATTTAGTTGACCCAACCAAATTTGGGGAAAATTTTGGTTATATACTCTTTCAATATAAGAATAATATGGTTAGAGTCCCACTTCCTGGCCCTATAAGCAGGAGGAAATAATAATAGCTACCTCCAAAGGGCTAGACAAATAATATGCATTTATTTTAATTCTCACCACCAAATGACACAGATATTGTTCCTATTTTATAGCTGAAGATACTGAGGCTCATACAGGTACAGTAATTTGCCTGAAGTCATACTGATGGTAAGGGCCAGAGCTAGATTTTATGTTCAGATCTATCTGGCCTCTAAAACCTTGTTCTTTCCCCTTCTGAGGCTGCACACTCCTCTTTCCCTTTATAGTCAACTGAGGCCAAGCCTTGGAAGTGGTTTCCAGAACACAAGCAGGTTATGCAAAGTCATGTCATTATTTTTTGTTCTTAGTAATTTTTGATTAATTTTAATAAATGTTCATTATTTTATTTGAGTCTCCCAAAACCTCCGGATAGTCGGTAAGGCAATAGCTATTAAAATAGTAATTGTAAATTGAGGACACTGGAGCTCAGAAAGATTTAATGATTTCCCAAAAGTTACAAAGCTAAGAGGTGATGGGGAATAGGCTTACTTCCAGTCTTTCTGGATCAAATCCCTGTGCATTTTAAAGTAGTCCTCATTTTAAATCTGATTACAAAAATAACATATTTCTTATGAAAAAAATTTTAAAAACCCACAAGGAATAAAATAAGAATCATGCATAAATCTGACTTCCAAAGATCCATGTTCTTCCATCTGTCTCCATCAGCAGGACAGACACTTTTTGCTGTTTACATGAGCAGGTGACCTCCCTTTACTCTGGGACACGATTACCATTCACCTATGACATGACTGGGTTGGGTGCAGTGCTGAGGAGCATGAATATGAATTACTTATCTTTCCTCTGTGTGACCCTCACGGGCCTCTTCACAGACTTGACACTGCATCCTCTCACCTTCATCAGCTTCTCAGTGGCCTCTGAAAACCAGGTTCCACCTAGGACCACACAGGCTTAGTGACTGCTGTGACACTTTCCAGCTCAGTGGTTAACCAAGACTTCCATGGTTTATGTTCACTTGAAGATATCAGGAGTTGCCTTGGAGAGATAAGATCAAAGAAACAAACTGTTTACCTCCTTAAAACTTAAACTGAATGAGCAAGAGTGTCTTCAAATAGTTGTCTCACTAAGAAAAGAAACATCTTTACATTTAATCTCGATTGTGAGAGGCTAAATGGAGAGTACATTCTTGATTACGATTCATTGATTGTTTTTCTGGAGGACAGTGATGCATGTATCCTCAGCTCATATGTGAAGGGATCAGGGCTGGGACCCACTCAGGGTCAGTGAGGCAATAGGGGAAGTGCAAGAGTGGCCTGAGATGGCAATATGAGGGTGGTGTGAGCAGGCTGCCCAGGATGGAAGTCTGATCCCTGGTTTGTTCTGCTCATTGATTTCTCAACAGTCATCATGTTTTCACTTGCTCCTGTTTGGTTTCCAGGAACATGGTAGAATATTTTGATCACTACCTAAAAATCCTAGCTTACCAAAATTTGCACAAAGGCTCAGGAACACACTGGTCAAAAATGGAGATTTCTGATATGCAGCATCTGATTGAAAGCAAGTTTTATATTCTCATAGCCCTTCAGAGAAGCAATCTGACTTTATGCCTGACTCTTCTATCTCTGTTTCTCTTGCTGCCTTTTCCTTTGTCCTTCCTTTTCCCTCATCTGTGTTTCTTGGCCTTAGCCTAAGAAGAAGAGCAGTGCTCTCAAACTTTTCTGTGAAAACATGTCACTAAAGGATTGCGTTAAGATGTAAATTCTAAGTCACTAGGTGTGGGTGTTGCCTGAGAATCCCAGGTGGTAGTGCTGCAGCTCCTGAGAGAACCACTCTTTGAAGACCCAGGCTCTGAGCCTGTGTGGGGTTCACGGAGCCCTGGGGAGGCTGCAAGCTTGGCTGCAGGCTAGTCCAAGTGTCTGGCTCTGAGGTCTAGCAGACCTGTTATCAAGTTGCTGTTGGCTCAAGGTGACCCAAAGTTGTCAACACTGAGGCAGAAAATAGCCATTTGCCCCACTCCCCTGCCCTCATGGAAGCTCTAGCATGACTAGTCTCAGGCCCAGAGCTTTCTTTGTCTCTGTGACCATCCCTGTGCCCATGACAATGCTGCAGTTAATGCTTCTGGGATCTCAGCTTACGGAGCCTTCCTGCAGCTGTGGGGAGCAGCAGATGTTGGAAATGGTTTGCTTCCCTGTCTTCTCTCCCTGGCTTGGTTCCCTGTATTGAGACAACGAGTTTCTTCTCATTCTGGGGGACACAAGGGCAACATCTACATGACAGTTTCAAAATGTGCCGTGAGTGGGGAAAAAAAGGTGGAATTGGTGATGTTGTGATCATTGAGCTGCTCTTGTATTCAGGTTTGATGTTGACTGATCTCACTGTTTCAACAGTTAGAGGCAAGCTGTCTCTTTTTGTTTGTTTGTTTTGATTTTATTTATTGGGATGATGTTGGTTAATAAAATTATGTAGGTTTCAGGTATATAATTCTATAATATTTCATCTGTATATTGCATTGAGAGACAAGCTGTTTGATTAGCCTCCTCCTCCCCCGGCCCTTGTAGTCCATTCTTCCAGGTTTACTACCTGACTGTGACTGGACAATTTTGACTGGAAGGCTATCTTGGGCAGGTAGCCTTCTGCAATGAGATGAATTGCTGTGTAAATGTGGTTTTAACCTTACAGTTCTTAAGTGACTTGGGTGCCTTTTGGGTTCCCTGTCTTCCTGGATACCCTAGGAGCCAGGACACTGGTTTTCCAGTTTAGAAGGGCCAATTTTTAATACTTGCCCTTGAAAATTTTGCTGCAATGGAAGCCCCAAATGATTTTTCACCAAAATGTATAGGTTAATATGTAAATTTGAATGAAGGCAGATCTTGTGCCAGAACTCTGAAATATTTGGGGGTTTTCTGACAAATTCCGAATAGGATGGGGTAGACTATGGTCTGTGCAGGGGGCAGAGGGAAGATGACTGTGCTGGTTGTCACGGCCTATGGTGAAGAATGGGGATCCAATCCGGCTCTGCGGTCACAGCTCAGAAGTGGTAGAAGAGCAGATTCTTGAAGTATCAGGAGTGTTGGGAAAAGGCCTCACCTGAGGAGTGCACCAATGACCACAGGCCATGGTGGGAGGTGCCAGGGAGGGACTGACACTTGAGGTGGTGCGGGGGAGCTGGCCAGGAGCAGAGTCAGCAGCAAGGGCGTGTAAGGGCCAAGCCGCCCACAGAAGTTAGGCCACTTAGAAATCTTGGCAGGTCGGATGGGTCCCCTTCCAAAGACCTTGCCCTAGGTACTTACCTGCCCTAGGTACCACAAACCTCAGCCCTTTCTTTGCTTCCTTTTCTTTCTGCCACAGCTCATTGGGTTGGGGGCAGACATCTGAGGCAAAGGTGATAATCCATAATCTGACAAGCAGTTTTGGACATGTTCTGGGTGGAGGCTCTCTGCAGAAGTGAGCGGGTCAGTCAGAGATGAACTGGGTCAACAAGGTTCTCCTGGTGGATCTGTTTCTTGTATGAAGTTCAAGGTAGTAGTGTGGAGCTAGGAAGGGTAGTCATTTTTATCCATATGCATTTTCTAGGAGAGAACATTCCTCTTGTCTCCATGTAGACAGATTACATGCAGTATCACTTCTGGGCTCTTCCTACTTCCCTCCCACTCCTTTGAGAGGAGGGAAAGTGGTTTATTGACCGGAATCTGGTCTTCCCTTTGCCACATACTCACAGGTGAGCTTATGGCCTTGCCTTTGCAAGTGACTCTGCTATGAATGGTGGCTAAATTTTTAATTCAAGGGTAAAACATTAGGAAACTCACTTGGACTTAGCCACATTCTGCCAACAGACTTATTAGTAATGAAAATAGTGTTTTAATCTCTATCTGCTTGATACCTGTGTGTATCCCTGAATCAGTTCTGAATTTTACAGAAAAATAGATAACAATTTATTGATCTCCAAACCCCAACAATTATCCAGAGACTGTAAAGAAGACAAGGTATAGGATTTGGGGATTGAAATAATTGGTGCATCTTGGGCTGGCTGCTCTAGTCTTCATGTGTTAACAGGTGGAGTTGTGTGGGTTTTTCACCTTGGCATTCAGCAGTAACCTGCATTTTTGCACGTGGCCCTGGGTTTAATAAGTGAGTCATATGGGAAAGTGATATTAGTGGGTTAATTCAGATTATAGCACCTCTGTATGCAGGCAAGAGGAGGTTTTGATGAGGGGTGGGGACACAAAAAACCCAGAATTTATTTATAAAAAATTGTGTATTTATTCTTACATGTTTAAACTTCAGTCACCTTAAAAGTACTCTTCATTTGATGTAATACACTTATTAAGATATTTTTCCATTGCTCAAAACAGTTTTTAAACTCATTGATTGTGGTGCCTTTTAGAATTTCTGCTATTTTTTGTTTCACCTCTTCCACATAAGCAAAGCATTTTCTTTTAAGGACTTTTTCATCCAGGGAAACAACAAAAGTCCCTCGGGATGAGATCAGGTGAATAGGGACAGTTGGGGCATGGGAGTCATGCTGTTTTTGGTCAAAAACTGCTGAGTGCAGAGCATGGTGTGAATAGGTGCACTCATAAATCACCCATTGTGAAATGGGCAAATGTGTGGGTCTTCAAAAAAATTCAGTGAAGCCAAACACAGCCTCTCCCAATAATGCCAGTTGGTGCATTGATACAGATGGGTTCCTAGAACACTCACTTAGTGAGGGAACACTGTACTATAAGGGACCCACCCTCCAGGAGATAATTCTGTTTTTTTTTGGGTCCCCCTCATATACAGGCAAGTCGGTGTTTCTATCCAGGTAGTACTGGAGCAAGTGGGAAAGGGATAGAGAGAAGGTAATACAGGATGTGTTATGGAGCTGGTTTCCATTATGGGCAATGGTGCCCTCTGGGAATTACGTAGCATATACTAAGATCATCTCTTTGTAGCATGGGAAATTGAATTATTGATCCACCACCTCCTGTTCTCCATGGACTTAGAGCAGTCTCCTCACTCTCCTACAATATACTTGCACAAGGATTGAACAGCTTTCTGAGATTTTGGAGAGAGTCCTGAAGCACAAAAACATTGGCAAGTGCTTAAGAGAGCACACAGGGAGAATGCCTGAACTGTCCACCTCAACTGTGCTGAAATGGAATGGAGGTAGTGGTGTAGGGAACATGGCATGGTGCCCCCAGAGCTTCTGCTAGAAATGAAACTAACTCAGGAAATCAAGGAGAAATAAGAATAGTTAGAGAAATATATTCCAGTTTTACTATCAGAACAGGAGCAAGGGAAAAAATAAAATAATGGAAGAAAGTGTGGTTAAGCTGTGATAAAGGGATTTCTTCAGGAGATGTGTTGCAATGTAGAGGCCAAACTAGATGATATAAAATAAAAAATTAAGATATTTGAAAGATAGGAGAGGCAGATATGGAAGGGAAAATGAGAGAGATATGCTTACATGTAATTGCTGTTAAACAGGACTTAGAAAAGAGGGAAATATTTCGTATGTTACTAAATCAGATAGTGACATGTATCCAAAAAAGGCAAGAAAAGCAATGTTTTAGGGGGGAAAAATGAAATGACTCCTCAGAAGATGTTAGAACCCAGAACATGATTGAAAAAACTCTTTTTGAGCTACAAATACAGGCTCCACAGTGAGAGCAGTGGATATCCAACCTTGCACATTGGAACAGTTATACCAAGGCTTATGGAAAAGTTGACGGAAGATTATTAGAAAGAGAAATGATTTGGAAAGCTCCAATATGATACAGGCACCACTTGTGCCTTAAGGGAATGTACTCAAGAAATGTATGGAATTAGTACACTAAGAGTAAGCACAGAAAAAATGGGAATATTAAATGGGAGCAGGTAGATAATAATAGATGTAGTTTAGGCCTGGGATGACCTGAAGGGAGAATATGTCCTTGGTGAGTGGGGCTATGCAACTTGATGGAGTTTTGAAGGTGGGAAGGTTTTCACAGTGAGGATTGTGGCACACCTGTATTATTTTGATTTCATATTTTTTATTATAGGAAAATATGTAAGCTTAAATCTGAAGGAGTATTTTCCGAAGTCATACATCTGGGCCAGAAGGGAAAGTAAAAGAACAGAAGATAGGCCGATTCTAGGAACAGTTTGGCACTACCTGTGTTACAACAGAAAGGGGATGTCCTTAGGAAGCAGTGTGAACAGTTAGAAACTCAAATGAGCCTTCCTGAAAGGAATAGGGGTACAACAGATGGAAATAGGACATAAAAGTGTGCTAGATATCCTCCACTTACTTCTCCAGATCTGTTATCCATCGTTCCAGGACCTGCTTTGTGCTTCTGGAGGCAGACCTCTCTCAGGCTGCTTTACTCTCTGGATCTGGTTGAGTACAGGGATCAGAGAACAGGACTGGAGAGAGGCTGAGCTATTTGCTCACTGGCTCCCTGCCTCCCTCCCTACAGCTGGGCAGTGGCTATATTTCCTTCTCCTATAGCTCCTGTGCCTTCTCCCATAGCTCCTATAGCTTTAGCCTGGGCTGGTAGTAGCTTCTTTGGATGCCTCCCTTATAGGTTATCTTTACTTGTCCACAAATCCTCAAACATAGTGCTCAAAGAGTACTGAAAATTTTAGAAGTTTTAGGTATGCAGATAAGCGAATAAAGACACAACAAATAAGATCCATTGACTGATGCTGTTGTCATTACAAATCTCTAAACTTTGCAGTAGTAGAATTATTCCTTGTGAGAATGTCTTGAATGCCAATCTTCAAGAGGTAAACAGTGCAAGGTGGGATTTCCCCCAGGAATAGTAAATAACATGGTATCAAAATTAACCTCCCACTAGGAGCCTATTTCTCTCCCCACCGAGTTGAAGGGCCTCCTAACAATGGCCAAGACGGTCTGGTGTCCCTGCATGCTGAACCCAGAGAGCTATGTCATCTGTTTCCCCTTCATAGTGTCTGTGCTCTGCCCTATGGTAACCCTAAATACTCAGATCTGCAGGTGTTAGCTGTTTTAGGTCTATATTTTTTCAGTATGGGACTAGTACTATGAAAATTTTACATGTTCTATTAATTCTCTTGATTTTTTAAAAGTGAGACATATACAAGACGTGACATATAATTAAACTTGGGAGGGTCTTAGAGAATTAAACTCATACTGTGAATGAAAACCCAGGCAATAGCTACTGAAAAACCCAAAGTCCACCCAGCTATCATGAATTGTCCAACCTGAGATTAAGCAAAATTAAAAAGTCAGAGAAATTGTAATATAATAATTGTATAGATTTAAAATCTCTTGGACTTTGAATATAAAAAAATAAGAGAATTTGAATTTGGACTTTAACTTACAAAAAGATTAGTTTTTGAACATTTATTTCTCCTTGGAAAATTCATAACTGGAGGTGACTTATACTTAAACGTGGGTGCACTTACTGCTGGTATTAATGGAGCACAGTATTTGTATGTTATTTAGTAGTATTGCAGAACCTCTGATGGACTGTATTAGATTTCACGGCTGGAAAAGTTTGGGATGAGAAATGGAATATAGAGTAAATTTTTCAGTTTTTAAGTTTATTGGGTTAATGAACTTCAGCAATCTATTTCAGAACTCTTGGAGAGCAAAATGCTAAACTGCCCCCCACAGTGGTCCCAGAAGAACCCACAAAGAAGCACTGGTTGGCATTGGGAGGTTGACCTCAGGGAGATGGGACAAACCTTGACTTTCTCCCCTCTCTTCTGTTTGGACATGAATGCAGAGATTCTCAGCTCAGGCTGCTCATTAGAATATCCCGGGAAGCCTTATAAAAAACCAATACCCATGCCACTTCACAGACTTACTAAATCAAAATGTTTGGAGGGTGAGACCCAGGCATCAGTATTTTTAAAGTTCTCCCAGTATTTGCAGTGGTGGCTAAAGTTGAGACCACTTGCTTAAAGGTCAAGAAAAGAAAGGAAGGTAGGAAGGAAGAAGGAAGAGACCCCAATGAGTGTGAAGTTTAAAAAGAATATTTCCCCCTTTTTCTGTTTAGCTGGTGTAATTTTGAAGGCTAATAATCCTGGCTACTGTCTGATCTCACTCATTGCCCTCCAACGTAATGGAACCAAATTCTGACTGAGGAGTTTGGGCATATACTTGTTTCCGTTTTCTCTTCTTTGGATTCTCCATTGAAAGAAGTGTCTGCTCTCCTCTGGCTAAGAGATAAACTTAGTGTCAAATGCCTTTTGGTTTTCGATGAGGCTTGTATTTGTCCATTTATGCTGGTTTCTGGATGCATAGCATTAATTAAAGGCTTAGATGTGAGAAAGGCCACTTGGTTGAGAATTTAGTTATATTCTCCAAACAGCTTTGAAACCATGGTTGATACTTTTTAGCTTTATGCATCTGACTTCTGTACTTTTCTTTCACTTTTTTCCTGTCATTAAGAGAGGAACAGAATAAGTAGGACCCAGGGTAGACTGATATATATGGATGTTACAGGCAGGTTAGTAATTTGGCCACTCTCTAAATCAATATTTTAAAAATATTTGTTGAACACATATAAAGGATGGGGACAAATTTATAATGTGTTAATAAAATTTTTATTCCCCTCCCTTTATGTCCAAAATTACATGCATTAGATCAAATGAACATAATGGTTTATTTGATTTATCATTCATTTCTTGGTTTGTTTTTTATTGTTGTTCAGTTGTGGTTGTCCCCATTTCCCTCCATTATTCTCCTCAGCCATACCCCCCCATCTTCTACTTTCATCCTCCCTCTACACTGTTTTATTTGTCCATGGGTCCTTTATACATGTTCCTTGACTTGGCCCTCCTCCTTCTTCCCCCCAATATCCCCCTCCCTTCTCCCCTCTGGTCATTGTCAATTTAGTCTTTATTTCCATGTCTCTGGTTCTATTTAGCTCACTTTTTTGTATTATTAATTAGGTTCCAATTATAGGTGAGATCACAAGGTATTTGTCTTTCCCCACCTTGCTTATTTCACTTAACATAATACTTTCTAGTTCCATCTGTGCTGTTGTGAAGGGTAGGAGTTCCTTTTCTCTTTCAGCTGTGTAGTATTCCATTGTGAAATGTACCACAGTTTTTTGATCCATTCATTTATTGATGGACATTAGGTTGCTTCCAACACTTGGTTGTTGTAAATGACACTGCTATAAACACTGGGGTATATAGGTTTTTTTGAATTGGCGTTTCCAGATTGTTAGGATATAATCCCAGCAGTGGAATTGTCAGGTCAAAAGGCAGTTCCATTTTTAGTTTTTGAGGAAATTCCGTACTGTTTTCCACAGTGGCTGCACCAGTCTGCATTCCTACCAACAGTGTATTAAGGTTCCCTTTTCCCTACAACCTCACCAGCACTTGCTCTTTGTTGATTCACTTATGACAGCCATTCTCACTGGTGTGAAGTGGTATCTCACTGTGGTTTTAATTTGCATCTCTCTGATGGCTAGTGATGTCGAGCATCCTTTCATGTGCCCCTGGCCCTCTGTAGGTCCTCCTTGGAGAAGTGTCAATTCAGGTCCTTTGCCCATTGTTTAATTGGACTGTTTGTTTTCCTGGTGTAGAGTTGTGTGAGTTCTTTACATATTTTGGAGATCAGATCCTTGTCTGAGGTATCACTGACAAATATATTTTCCCATATGGTTGGTTCCCTTTTCATTTTGCTGATGTTTTCTTTAGCCTTGCAGAAGAGTAAAAATATGGAATGCTTCATGAATTTGCATGTCATCCTTGTGCAGGGGCCATGCTAATCTTCTCTGCATTGTTCCAATTTTAGTATATGTGCTGCCAAAATGAGCACCATTTGTAGGTTTTTATAGCACTCATGATTAGATAGCGTTAGTCACTCCGACTCACTAAGGATGGAAGTAATTTAAGTAGAAATACTTGTTAAGTAGTATTCAAAATATCTTGAAAGTTATTATTTTTCTTGTCTTAAATGTAGGCAACTTGTTGGTTGTTCCTCCTTTACCTTGATTTTTTTGTTTGGAATTTTCTGAACCAAATTCTTCAGTGTCATACTACAAGGTGTATAACATACATAGTAGTAAATCACTAATTTGCAACAAAGGCATTACACAGTGTTGACTGGGGGCCAGCTTCAGGTTAGTGTAGTTGCATCATGAAATATGCACTTGTACCTTATAAAAATAGTCAACACAGAGAGATCAGCACCTGTAAGGAGCACATTTTGAAATTTTCACTTGAGGATACTGCCTTCCTTTACGTGAGCTTGACCATATTGCTCTTGTGATGTAGTCATGTATTGAAACTGACATCACAATTCCAGTGTATTCCCTGATGCTTTAATGTCCCTTATAGACTGATCACACTAGGAACCTACCTTTCTGGCTTCTCTCTAAATCAGGGAATGATCAAGATGAAAAAGGAGAGACTGCTAGCCAAAATGCCCCGGAGAGGCCAGGTTTCAAGTTAAACATGTTTGGATTATTCAATTCGAGTTGCAAATTCTGATGATAGTAGCAGGGTTAGAAATGGTGGGCTAGGGAAACAACTGAACAGTAGTGGGGAGAAGCCTTATAACCTTGAACAGACAGATGAATCAGCTCCAGCACAACCTGACTGTTAAGGAGTGTGGTGGAGACCCAAGAAAGCTGGCTGGGCACCCACAGGCAGCAGCACCAGAGGGATAATTAAGCAGGTGGTTGGATTCCCCTGGGAAGAGTAGAGTCTAAAACCTAAGCTGGAATCCGCAGCCTAGAGCACCACAGCCCAAAAAGTACACAGATAACAACCAGCTGAGAAAAGCAGCAGGATTGCTTTCTGCCTGAGATGGATGGCTGGAGACACAAAGAGCCATTTAAAGGGCCAATGCACAAATTTTCATGTGCAGCCACTTATCCTGGGCTGTGGCAAAGGCGGGGGCAGGGTGGTCCAGAGACCCCTAAGGAGAGACTGGGGATGGAAGCTTTGGGAAGAGAACTGAGAAAGTAGACACAGAGGTTCCTGTGCTGAGTCATCCCCCATACAGCAGCAGCCATTGTCCTCCGGCAGACCATTCCCCTGAGCAGCAGCAGCCTAAGAGGAAGAAATAGCCCCAATGACAAGGGGGATTCTGCCCTGCCCTGTGGTGTTTAAGCCTGATTGCTAAGTGCAGGGTGACTAGGTTAACAATGGAAGTAGTCAGCCACAGACTGTAGATCCCAGGTAGTCTCAAACAGGCTGCCTAAGATCAGATGGGGTAAACATTTGACATCACCAGAGGTGGATCTAGAAAGAAAAAACAGTGATAAACACTACAGGCTACTAAGAAGCTACGAGGAACTCACTGCGAACTATATCACTATGAAAAAGGACATAGAAACCATCAAGAGGCAAGAGGAAATGAAGAATACAATTTCTGAATTGAAGAACACAGTAGAAGGAATCAAAAGCAGGCTAGATGAAGTAAAGGACTGAATTAGTGAGCTGGATGACAGGGTAGAGAAAAAGCTTCCAGAAAGAGGATACCTCAGACAAGGATTTGATCTCTAAAATATATAAAGAACTCACATGACTCCATACCAGGAATACAAACAATCCAATGAAAAAATGGACAAAGGACCTGAACAGACACTTCTCCAAAGAGGACATACACAGGGCCCAGAGACATAGGAAAGGATGCTCATCGTCACTAGCTATCAGAGAAATACAAATGAAAACCACAGTGAGATAGCACTTCACACTGGTCAGAATGGCCATCATAAATAAATCAACAAACAACAGGTGCTGGTGAGGTTGTGGGGAAAAGGGAGCCCTTATACACTGCTGGTGGGAATGCAGACTGGTGCAACCACTGTGAAAAACAGTATGGAATTTCCTCAAAAACTCGAAATGGAACTGCCTTTTGACTCAGCAGTTCCACTGCTGGGATTATACCCTAACAATCCCAAAACACCAATTCAAAAGAACCTATGCACCCCAATGTTCATAGCAGCACAATTTATAATAGCCAAGTGCTGGAGACAGCCTAAGTGCCCATCAGTAAAGGAGTGGATCAAAAAACTGTGGTACATTTACACAATGGAATGCTACACAGCAGAAAGAATGAGCTACTACCTTTCACGACAGCATGGATGGAACTGGAGAGCATTCTGCTAAGTGAAATAAGCCAGGGTGTGAAAGACAAATACCATATGATCTCACCTATAAGTGGAACCTAATCAGCAAAGCAAGCAGGCAAGGAAAATATGACCAACAACACTGAAGGAAAGAAGAAACCGATAGGGATGGGAGGAAGGGAGGGAGGGCAGTAGCGGGGAGGAGAAGGGGAAGTGTCAGATGAAGGAAGAGGGGTGAAGGACACATGGATGAAGCCAAGGTGGGGAAGGATTGAGGGGGGAAGGTGGGGGTGGGTGGGGCAGGGGAAAGTGGTGGCGGTTAAATGGAGACAAATGTATTTGAACAATTAAAAATAAATAAATTAATTAAAAAAGGAATATCCATCAATAAACTAAGATATACCCAGAAAAAAAAGACCACATGATAGACACAAGACAGGCCTCAGCAAATACAAGAAAATTGAAATCAGTATCAAGTATTTTCTCAGACCACAAGGGCTTGAAACTAGAATCCTCAAAGAAAAAACTCAAAAACGTTCAAACTCATGGAGACTGACTAGTATGCTATTAAACAATGAATATGTCAATAATGAGATCAAAGAAGAAATCAAAAAGCTTCTGGAAACAAATGAAAAATGAACACACAACAGTCCAAAACCTGTGGGACACAGTGAAGGCATTCCTGAGAGGGAAGTTCACAGGAAAACACGCTTATCTAAAAACAATAGAAACATTTCAAATAAACGACCTAACCCTCCAGCTTCAAGAACTGGAGAAACAAAAACAAACAAAGCCCAGAGTGAGTAGAAGAAAGGAAATAGTCAAGATCAGAGCAGAACTGAATGACATAGAAGCTAAAAGAACAATTCAAAGGACCAACCAATCCAGGAGATAGTTCTTAGAAAACATAAACAAAATCGAAAAGCCTTTAAGCAGACTCATCAAGAACAAAAGGGAGAGGAATCAAATAAAATCAGAAATGAAAGAGGAGAACCACAGAAACACAAAGGACTGTAAGAAATTACTATGAAAAACTGCCAATAAATTTGAAAACCTGGGTGAAACAGAATATATAATCTTCCAAAACTGAATGAAGAAGCAGCAGAATTCCTTAACCAACTGATAACAGCTGTTGAAATTGAAGCAGTAATCAAAGAACTCCCAGCACACAAAAGCCCTGAAATGGATAGTTTCCAGGAGAATTTTACAAAACATTTAAGGAAGAGCTAACTCCTATTATTCTCAGACTATTCCAAAAAATCAAACAAGAGGGAAGACTCCCAAATTCTTTTTATGAGGACAGCATCATCCTAATCCCAAAACCAGATAAAGACCCAAGAAACAAAGGAAACTACAGGCCAATATTGCTGATGAACATAGATGCTATTCTTAAAATATTGGCAAGCCACATCCAGAAGTACATTGAAAAGGTAATCCACCATGATCAAGTGAGATTCATCCCAGGGATGCAAGATGGTTCAATATTTACAAATCAATAAATATAATACATCACATAAACAAAAGGAAAGACAGAAATCACATGATCATATCAATAGATGCAGAAAAAGCATTTGATAAGGTACAGCATCGATTTATGATAAAAGCACTTGGCAAAGTGGAAGTAGAAAGCATACCTCAACATAATAAAGGCCATATATGAAAACCTACAGCTGACGTCATACTCATCAGACAAAAAATAAAGGCTTTCCCACTAAGATCAGGAAGGAGACAAGGCTGTCCACTTTCACCACTTCTATTCAACATAGTATTGAAAGTCCTAGCCACAGCAGTCAGACAAGAAAAAGAAATAAAAAGGATCCAAATTGGAAAAGAGGAAGTAAAACTGTCATTATTTGCAGATGACATGATGGAGTACATAGAAAACCATATAGACTCCACCAAAATCTCTTTGACCTAATAAGGGAATTTGGCAAAGCAGCAAGATACAAAGTCAATATTCAGAATTCAAAGACATTTTTGTACACCAACAATGGAATATCAGAAACAAAAATCAGGAAAATTCCCATTTGCTATAGGAACAACAAAAGAGTACCTAGGAATAAACCTAGCCAAGGAGGTAAAAGACCTATACTCAGAAAACTACAATGCACTGAAGATAGAAATTAAGGAAGACAGAAATAAATGGAAGCATATACCATGTTCATGGATTGGAGGAATTAACATCATCAAAATGTCTATACAACACAAAGCAATTTATAGATTCAACACATCCCTATTAAAATACCAATGATGTATTTCACAAACATAGAACAATTGTGGCAAAAATTTATATGGAACCATAAATGACCCCGAATAGCCACAGCAATTTTGAGAAAGAAGAACAAAGTTGGAGGGATCACAATATCTGATATCAAAGTATACTGTAAGGCCACTGTAATCAAAACAGTCTGGCATAAGATCAGACACATAGACCAATGGAATACAAAGAGAGCCCAGAAATAAACCCATGTCTCTATGGTCAATTAATAATTTGCAAAGGGTGCAGAAGCAGAAAATGGAGTAAAAATAGCTTCTTCAACAAATGGTGTTGGGAGAGCTGGACAGCTACACACAAAAAAATGTAACTTGACCACAAACTTACACCATATACAAAAATAAACTCAAGGTGGGTAAAAGACTTAAATATATAAGTCGCAATACCATAAAAGTCCTAGAGGAGAACATAGGGAGGAAAATCTTAGATATTCTATGCAGCAATATTTTCACTGATATGTCCCCAAACACAAGGGACATAAAGGAAAGCATAAAAAAATGGGACTTCATCAAAATTAAAAGTTTCTGCATGGCTAAAGAAAACATCAGCAAAATGAAAAGGGAAAAAAACTTTATAGGAAAATATATTTGCTAATGATTCCTTGGACAAAGGTTTGATCTCCAAAATATATAAAGAAGTCATACAACTCCACATCAGGAAGACAAACAATCCAATTAAACAATGGGCAAAGGACCTGAACTGACATTTCTCCAAGGAGGACATACACAGGGCCCAGAGACATAGGAAAGGATGCTCATCATCACTAACCATCAGAGAGATGTAGATTAAAAACCACAGTGAGATACCACTTCACATCGGTGAGACTGGCCATCATAAGTGAATCAACAAAGAGTAAGTGGTGGTGTGGTTATGGGGAAAAGGGAACCTTAGTACACTGTTGATGGGAATGCAGACTGGTGCAGCCACTATGGAAAGCAGTATGGAATTTCCTCAGAAAAACTAGAAAAGGAACTGCCTTCTGACATGGCAATTTCACTGCTGAGATTATACCGTAAGGATCCTGAAACACCAATTCAAAAGAACCTATGCACCCCAATGTTCATCGCAGCACAATTTACAATAGCCAAATGCTGGAAGCAACCTAAGCGTGCATCATTAATTGAGTGGATCATAAAACTGTGGTACATTTACACAATGGAATAGTACGCAGCAGAAAGAAAGAATGAGCTACTACTCTTTGTGACAGCATGGATGGAACTGGAGAGCATTATGCTAAGTGAAAAAACCGGGGGGGGTGGGAATACAAATGCCATATAATCTCACCTATAAGTGGAACCAGTTAACAAAACAAAATAGCAAGGAAAATATAACCAGAGACATTGAAATAAAGAACAAACTGACAGCAACCAGAGGGGCGAGAGGAAGGTGTTAATGGGTGAAAGAAGGAAAAGGGTCAAGTCAAGGAAGATGTATGAAGGACCCATGGACAAAGCCAAAGGGTGGTAGGATTGAGGTTGGGAGTTAGAGATGGATGGGGCAGAGCGAGTGGTGGAGGGGATAAATGTGGAGTGAATTCTGATGATGAGATGTTTATATAATGTGATGATTTTTTACTTCATTAATGGAAACATTAAAATATTATATATTTAGATTTTCTAGAGCAAATTAGTGTGGAGTTGAAGTAAAATAAAGTAAAATATTTTCCAACACTGAGATACAATGGAGTATAATAGACTTTAATAAAGTAATTGAAAACTATTCATGTATATGGCCTATCAATGTTGTTTTATCAATTATATTATATAAACTTATTTTTATTACAATTTTGTATTAATATATAACTGGGTATTGACAATAAGACTCTCCTTTACGTACAGTTTCTCTGGAGAAAATAAGAAATTAACATCTCCAAAGATAAGTGATAAAACACTGGATTATTTGAATCACTTAGAAACCAGCTGAGCTGACCACTCTATGATCTCTTAGTTCTTGTATTAAAACCAATGACTGCTCTTTTATCCCATCCTTAATCAGGTGCAAAAAGTAATATAAAAGCACTTTAAAACTTAGGTATGCTTGTGTCATAGGTCAAGCCCTGTTTTACCTATAATTAACTACAAGGCTCCTTTTCAATCTAGTTTTCTTTCTAATGAAAATTGTATTACTCTTTTCATTGGTGGTACTTTATGCAATTTACCTTCTTCTTCAACCTTGGAAGATGAACAGGAGCCAAGTATTGTTACTTCATTCCTAGTGGTTGTATAAATTAGGGACTTAACTCATTATAATAATTCAATATAATCTCTATTCATTTCTACATCCCCAGCATAATTTCTGGCATAGAGTATATATTCAATGAATGCTTGTTGAATAAAAGAACATTTTTTTCCAGAAACTTCTACCCAACATGTTTCATTGAAACACATTAAGAAGTTCAGCTTGTTGAAAATGTATCAGATCGCATCTTGTTTTAAAATGCAGAATGATCCCATAAATCAAATCAATAGTACCTTGATAATCTTAAGGGTTCTAAATTTGATGAAAATCTGACATCATTTTTGAGTGTGGTATAGATTGATAATGTAAAATTAAGAATGGTTAAATTGGCCGAGGTTTTACTTGTTCAGCAAATCAGCTTTCTAGTCATTATGAGTTGGCAGTAATGTAGTGGAGCATTTGGATATATAAAAAGACAGTTGGCAGATCCTGTCTGGTTTACACATTGAAAATTTGACAAGTTTGGCAAAGACTATTACTGATAAAATTTTAGGAAAAAACAGGAAACATGAATACTCACATTTATTATGATTAGTTTTCTTCCCCACTGTGTTCTTTATGTTGGGTTAATTTCTAGGGAATCTGTGTTCAAGTATATTAGCCATTCTCTTGTCATTTCCAACCTGTTATTTAGCCCATTGAGTGAACATTCATTTCAGGTATTGTAATTTAGAATATAGACTTTCCCTTTATTTTTTTTATGGTTTCTATTTTATCAGCTAAGAATCTCTAGTTTCTGATTAGGATCACATTTCTATTAGTCCTTGAAAATATTTATTATAATAATTATTTCAAAGCCATTGTCTGAAAATATTGACATCTATGTCATTTCATGGTCTGTTTCCATTCATATTTTTTTCCTAGTTCTGGTCCACATTTTCCTACTTCCACATTTTCCTACTTCTTTGTATGTCTAGAATTATTTATTGTATATTATATATTAATATATTGTAAGGAGTCTGGGTTATGTTGCCTTCCTTTAAAGAATGTTGAGATAGATAATTTTTTTGTCATCTCTTCCTGATCTCTTTCAGGTTGGTTTTCAGCTTTGTTAGAGTAGGGCCTTTCCATGGTGATGAAAATGTTCTATAACTGTGTGATCCAGCTACTAGTAACACTTGGCTATCAAGTATTTCAAATGTGGCTAATGAGATTGACAAAAAGGAATTTTAAATTTGATCTAATTTGAATTTGTTAAATTTACATTTAAATTGCTGTATGTGCTTAGAGCTACTGTATCGGCTAGTGCAAGTTTAAATTAAATCTTACTCTAGTGTATGGTCCTGTCTCATAGACCTTTCTGGAATTTCAGTGAATGTCTGGTTGATGAGTCTCCCCATTCTGACTGAGCCAGAGCACCAGTGGTCTCCCTGAACTGTGTGACTCTGTCTTCTTTGGCCACCATTCTCTGCCAGGCTTTGTGGAGTTCTTGTCCTGCATGTGCACAGCCTAGCCCCTGGCCATGGACCTGTAGGGAACCTTCATATGGACTTATACCACTGACTTGCTATAATTAGGATTTGGAATTTTTAGCATATTTTGATTTTGCATATTTCATTTGTTTGTTACTGTGCCTAAACATGACTATGAGATTGTGATCTTTTGGTCTTAAAAAGTAAGGCCGACTATAATAATGACTTTTTGGCTACTTCCTCCCTGTTCCCAAAACACTTTCATGCCCCTATTATATGTCTTATCACATTCCTCTGGTGTTGTGTACGTGTCTGCCTTTCTAGCTAGTCTGAGTTACTTAAGAGCAGGAACTGTGTCTTTTCTGATTTTTCTAGGCATTTTCTTCAGTACCTAGAGCCTGATGGATGTGTAGTGATGTTGTATTTATTGAATTATAGAGGGATTGACAGGAGGCAGGAGAAACTGAACTTATGGCAGGACAGAGAAACCAGCACTGCAAAAGCAAGTCAGTGTTCAAGTGAGCCAAAGGAGGTAGTTGGACAGACACTGGGTATAGCAGGATTCGTCTAGAGATCACTGCACACTCACAGTCTCTTTAAAAAGTTAGGATATTAAAAAGACTGGTCCCCAACATTATTTCAGTGTTCCAATGGGCAACAGATTTTGATGGCAGCAAGGGAAAGTGAGGCAGGCACATCTGTGAATGTATCTTCATGCCCATACTAGGGATAACAGCTGACATACTTTGAGTAATTATCGTATGTTAGGCATTATATAAGTCTGTCACAACAACTCTGTAACTTAGGTATTATTATCTCTGTTAAACAGAGAAAGAGAACTTAACTAGTTTACAAAAACTAAAACTTGTCAGAGAAGGGATCCCACCAGACAGTGTGACTCCAGAACCCACGTCCTTAGCCTCTACATGATCTTGCCTTTTGTATTCCTTTTTCAGTTTATTGTCTTGACATAGGGAAGAATGATGAATATAGGATTGTTTATCAGCAATTTTCAGCATCAGTTTTTCAGCCAACGTACCTACTCTGGGGTGCTCTTTTAAATATCAATAGTTAAAAAAGCATTGTATATAAAGCCTTAGTTTAAGAAACTTGAATTCCAGTTGGACAAATAAGACATAGAGCTAAACACTGAATAATGATATAAACATATGCTAAAGACAATTATAAATTATACAGCTATTGTCAAAATTTATTACTATATAAGATACTTGAGTAAAATAATCATGTAAATGAATGATATTACAGGTTCGGAAACTAAAGTACAGAGGCTAACTGACTTTCTCAAGCCCTTAAGCACTCATCCATCCATCCATCCATCCAATATTTATCAGACACCTGCTTTGTTCCAGAAACTGTGTTTATGTCCTAGGGAATCTAGTATAAATAAGAAACTGTATTTGTTTATATGGAGCTCTTGATTCAGTGGTGGGGATAAGTCCATAGAACTTATGATTATCAAATGCACTATATAATGAGGTTTTTTTGTGTTTTTTATTTTTTCTCTATTATAGTGGAGGCAAATATCTATATATCTATATTCATTATTTATATATTTGTTTGCTTCACTCCTGTGTCTCCATCATAGGTAGATCTAAGTTTTGTGGTACCTAAAGTTTATAAAATTTGGGGGCCTTCCACTCAAAATTATTAACATAAAATTAGTACTAAATGAATATTTGGAATAAGAAAAGAAATAAAAAAAATGTACATTTATAAAAGATGACATGTAAACATCATAAATTCCAGAAAAATTACATGATATTCTCATTAATTAAGTGCCTGTCACTGCTGCCATACTTATTCTTCATGCAATTTTTGACTACATACTCTTTGACCATCTCTTTTATTACAAAAATTTTATAATTTATTCTACTTAAGACAATAGAATTGTACTTTATTATTTCCTAGTTGATCAAATTTGTTTTTTATTATTGTTAAGTTTAGAAAAGTTTATTTACTTCATAGTTTGTAATTGTGACATCACTTGAGAATTTGCAGACATACTCACTGTTTGTTGTATACTTACAGGTTTGTGCCCTTACAGGCCTTCTGATAATTTCTACTCTCTGTAATTCCTTTTTAAAAAAGAAGATACATGTATAATGCATTTCTAATTGCAAGCATTGCATTATTGGATATATTTTGGATAGAAGGAGGTTTTTGTTTTGATTTGCTATTGATGAGGACCAAATTATCTATTTACAATGTTCCATATTTGATTTTTGAACAGACTAGTTTCTGGTTAGTATGTTTAAACCATGTATCTCTTCCACATACATTCTTCTGGTGCTGGGCACTGCAGGATATGTGCAAGCTGTTAGACCTCATCTAGCCCCACACCACTCTGTCACGGTGGCTGGTGAGTTGGCACAGTACCTGGCAAAAGTGCTCCTGGAATCCAGTCGTATGTCAGGAAGGCTAACAGTAGCTTAACTGTGTACAAAAGTAACCATGAACCACATAAAAATACCCCACTAAACCCAAACTAAACATACCTCATTTTGACTTCCCCTTAGCCAGGCCTCCTGAATGTCTACTGTGACTTCAATGTCTCCTCAGAGGGTGAGAGTAGAGAGAGAGAGTGATTTTAAGTGAGTAAGGTTAAAATATCTTACTTGTACAAATCTGACAGTGACATATTACCATATGTTGTGTATAACCCCTTCCAGAATTTTAGGAGGGATACATGTGAGGGGCTGTGAAGCTTAATCTTCATTGGCTTTATGATAAATCTAGGTACCTAGTGCCTAGGATAGTGCCTGGGACTGTATAAATTGTGTGATGAATGAGTGAGTGATGATATGAAGAGCTCAGTGTTATAACAAAACTTCGAAAACATCCTGTGCAGGTTAAGTGTGGGCAAAGTGGTATCAGGGAAGCTTTTCCAACTGAATTTCATGGAGAAGAGGCAGCAGCGACATTTGAAGCAGGGAAATCGCATGAGAGGAGACCTGAGTGCAGGGAAGGAATGAAGAGTTGTGCGTTTGTGGCAGATGCTGGATTTCACAGAAATCTGTCATCTTTCTCCAGTGGTTCTCCTACCACATCATAACAGCTGCTCATTTGTTTCAAAATTGGTATTTCTTCAGCTCTTTAACTCTTAGAAACTGCTGTGAGAAGAAACTGTTGTAACAGGTTGTGTCCTCCGAATTGACCACAATAGGCTCTCTCATCTTGCAAGCTTTTCTTGCAATAGCTTGCATAATATGATGTTGACATTCTGCTCACTGAGAAGTGGGTGGCAGGGTGAAGGGTGGTTAACTTCTCAAGTATTTTTACATGGTGACACTAAAGATAGCAAAAATTTCCTTCACAGACAGGGTCATATTAATCAATGTACAATTCTGTGGTTTCTGTTTTTAAGCACTTGTTGTGCTTTGGTCTGTAGGACATCTTTACTGTCTCACAAGTGTAGTCACAGATGCAGGTTGCAGGTACTGCCAACTTTGTTTTTACTTATTCAACAAATATTTATTGAATACTTGTCAGGTACTGTTCTAGGCACAGGTGACACAGCCATGAATAAAACCAACAGTCTCTGCTTGCATACATCTTATACAGCAGCAGAAGGAGATAAATATACACAAACATACATAAAATAATGTTACATGGTATGGATGTTACACAGAAAAAAATAAAGCAAAGTAAGGGGGAAGAATGTGACAGGGTTCTTTTAAATGGGGTGATCTCATATGGCTCCTGTTAGGTAGAGACAATTGAGTAATAAGAAAACCATTAAAATATCTAGGGGAATAGTACTCCAGGAAAAAAGAACAGGTGTAAAGGCCCTAAAATATTGCATACATTGTCATTCTCCCCAAGCAATGGTTGCATTAAATGCTTTAAGGAGGGGATCTGGGTGTAGCTGCTTTGTTATGACCGTTTGCCAACTGAGACCTCTTCAGCTTCCCAAAGGAAGATACAGATCTGCCTACCCTGGAGCAGAGACCAACAATGGGCCCTGGGAGTTTTCATCCTTCAACTCACACACATGCATCAGGACCATTGCAGCAAGGGGCTACTCCCCTTAAGTGAAGTTCTTTGTAACACAGGGGCTGGTTTTTGTCTCTAAATAGGTTGCTGAGTTTCCTGCTGTGCTGAAGCTAAGCCCCAGTTGTTGCTAATCTTACTTTTTAGCAATATTACCGTTTACTTGCAAACACAGGGTTTTGTTTGTATGTATTACTGACCTGAAGGAGAGATAGTCTCTGTTTAATTGACCGTTTATTGCATCTACTAGCTGAGATGAATAGTGGGAGACAGTTTGGGAATTCTGGAAAAAGCATAGGCTCTCTGAGGTCAAACTTGTCTACCCCTTAATAGCAATATGGCCTTAGGCAACTGATGACTCTGAGGCTCAGCTACTCCTCTGTCAAATGGCTACAGGTCCTTCTTGTTGCTAGGTCTCTCTTTGTTCTCTTCACCAAATCTTCATTAATGTTATATTACTTCAACTGGACTGAGTGATAGGGTAAGAGACATTTATGTGCACAGTGAGCTTGCTCCCTGGATGGCGGTACTCTGTGGGCAGACACACTGATTTTCAAGATCACTCAGTTTTCCTCTTGGCAGTCAGGTACTAGTTATTTGCTCTTGAGAGAGTCATCAATCCTGTTACTGGGTACAGAGGCTGGGAGAAGAAAGAGATTCACCAGGCTCTAACAAACGGCTCTCAAACACTGCTCATTAAGCAATATTTTATGGGTGGATCCAAAGGCACCTGGGGGCTTAGATATCTGGTTTAGAGGGTTTGTCTGATTTTCTACGGTGTGAGGTTTAGTGTTCAATTGGTGACAGTCTCAGTGAATAATTGTGGACAGCTCCTAGGAAGCATTTTGTTTCCAGGAGATAGCAAATAACACACAGGGTCCACAGACTTGGTGGGATTGACATTTAAAAATTTTTCACATCTAATATTTCACTTTTCCTAAAACCTCTGTGAGCCAACACGCTGTAAACAATAGCCGGCAAATCCTATCTTCACTGAACACTGAAATGTCTCTAATGAGAACAGCCATCTTTCAGAATGGACGGCCTGAGGCATTATTACTGCCTCACAAGGAGGCACTTGTGCTGTTATCCAAACAGAATGTTGTGATGAGTCTGCTAATGTGCCATCCTTACTAAATTCCATGAGAACACAAGTGAAAGGCATAAGTGATCTGACCCCCCAGTCTAGGGACTTAATAAATGAATGGTTCAGATTACAGGGCTTTTGGTGGAAAAAATTGTCACTTATTTTGGAAATTATCATCTTAATCTGTGTTTTTTCTTGCATGTGCCTATATTGTTGCTGTGGTATCTGCCTCCAGTTCAGCCAGATAGCTGCCAAACAAGCCACCTCCATGCTAGTAAAGCCCTTTGCCAACTGCTCAGGGCACACTACAGAAAAGGAGAGGGTGTAAGACCGGGCCACTGGTGACTCCTCACCCCCTCTCCTGTCCTGGAAAGGTACTTTCCACCCACTGTTCCTACCGTGGGAGCCATTTTCAAGAATACAGTCTTGGGAGAGTAATGTGTTGGAAAAATGACCTAGATGGAATATATTACCGTACCCACTTGATACCTTTTAAGATTCTGTTTCAGAGATCTACTTGTTTTGAGGCCACACAAGGCAAGTCTCATATGAAAGCTGATTATTAAACCTACCAACTACCAAAAATGAAACTTTGTGAGAAAACCAGGACAGATATTATTCTATTTTATTCTATTCAATTGTATTCTACTCATTCATTCATCAGTTGTCATTTATAAAACACCTACTGTGTCTCAAGCAGGAATAGGGTCTTTCTTTCATATACATCATCTCATTCAATTCTCAAGATAACTTGAAAGGAGTTCTCAGAGTTCCTGTTTTCCATCTGAGACAGCCTCATCCTAGGAAGGATCAAAGCAGGGCTGATACTCAGCAAGGGTACACCAAAGCCACTATACTTAAAACATTAAAATATTTCCAAATCTCTGATAGTGTCTGGAGATCCTGAAGCACTCCTGTCCCCTTTCCCTGGTCTAGGTTCCCCCCAAACCCTTCCCCTCATTTAATAACTAACTTGTCAGTGCTGGGCACCTCAGGGATCCTCCAGGACCCTGCTCAGCGTGACAGCCAATGTTGCTTCTACCTGGTCAGTAGCTCTGCCACACCGGCCAGTAAGTATTTAAATACTACCCCTGGACGGAAGGGAAATTAAAGTTCAAAAGGATTAAGCGGTTTGTCCAGAGTCCCAGGAATAATCCTGTTTTACAGCAGAAAAGATTCAAATCCAGGTCTTTTGACTTTAAGTTGTGTCTTGTTTGTTTGTTTCACAACACTACCCTGTATCTCAGTGAGCAGTTTGGAAATATTAGGTCTATAGATTTTACATTTTTCTCTCTAAACAAAATTTTAAACTTTATATGGCTTATTTCTCAACAAGTAATTTAATATATACTCCCAGCTTGACTGGTTAAAATTTTAATGCCTTTACCAGACAGAAGCAAATATGGGAAACATCAGCTGCAGTTTGGTTGTGATATTCTTGGAATTTGTGGAGCATTTACCATGGTGGAAAATAGCACAGTCTTTATGAGGAGTATGCCTCTGTTCTCAAGCACATCTCATTTGATCTTCTCACCACTCTGTGGGTACCACTTCCCCCCTGGCAGGAGTGTCCCTGAAATTTCTGAGCATTTGTAGTGCCATTGCTGCTGCAAGCAGGGCCCATTCTAAATGCAGAGTTCAGGACTGGAAGAAGGAGTTTCATTCTGGGCAAAGGAAGTGCCTATGCACAGGGCTTCATAGTTACTGAACATCAGAGCTGAAATGTCCTAAACCATCAGTCAAAATGTTTTAAGTGGTAACTATGAACTAGGCTATGGGAGGCTCTGAGGATAAAGAACTAAAAATCAATTTCTACTCATACTGAATTCAAAGGCTCACTGAGAAACAGACCACCAGGAGAAAGATGTAAGTATATACTCTAACATAGCTTTTATGGGAATTGGAAGAGGGAGCCAACTATGGAAGTAAAATGTATTGCCAAGCAGCCTAAGCAACTTCCATGGTGGAATAATCTTCTTTTTTCTTCAGCAGAAAAGGCCAGCAGTGGGTTGAACAAGGATAAGAGATTACTAGATGGATATAGTGGGAGGATAAAGGGTGAATATCCCATGTATTAGCCAAAAAGTGGTTTAAATGGTGGATCACATCATCTAGGCTAGTTATGAAAGGATGTGAAGCTGACAGTTTGGGAAGAAGTGGACGTTCCATTGGCTAGATGTAAAAGTTTAGGAGCAGAAGTTATAAATGAGGAATGAAATAGAGAAAAAGGTCCAGGGAGTGATCATGTTAGATAGCGAGGTGTGGTTAACTAAAGAAGGAGCAGCACTTTGTGGATGAGCCAGACGTCAGTCAGGGCATGATGGAGAAGGGTGTTCTGTGAAGAGGTTGAGAATATTGTGTGATTTAGAAGAGAGGATTCGGAGGAGGGAAATTGTAGGAAGATTGGAGTGTTGGGTTGCTACTGGAGGAAAGAGAGCACAGAGGATAAGGGTGTGAAAGGATAAATGATAGCTGGCTGGCATTTTGGGTAGAGTCAAGGGTGGGAAGAAGAGAGCACTGGTATGTTTTCCAAATGAAATACTCATTGAGGTTGTTTCAGTGCTGCAGGGGCCGAGGCCCCAGATGGAGGCAGGGACTTAGAACACATGACAGAAGATGTGCTTTTTTTCTCAGGTTCCAAAGTGGACGTGAGAGAAAGTGCTAATGTGCCTTCTTAAACATTCTTGACCACCTGAAGAAAAGATAGCTTTGCTTTGTTCCCAGAACCCTTGCCTTGATTTGGAGAACTCATATTTCGGGGAGGAGCCAGCTGAGGTCTGGGTGGAATCTGCTCTAGAGGGTACTCCAGCCCAAGTGTGCAGAAGTGGCATTTGGCAGTTCCCAGGATCTTGCCCTCAGTCCAGCAAGCATCATCAGCCATCAGCTATCTAAATGCCGTGTGTGTTACATTAGAAATTCCTCCTATTGAAACGATATGGTTTCTTGGGAAGTCTACATCAGATACATTTTATTCCAATTTACTTCAAAAGTCTAAATGCTGGAAAAATGGCATGTCTATTGTTAAGAACCCATGCCTTTAGGAGGACATTTTATTGACCTTCTTGTATTAGAGTCTTCACAGTTATTTCAAAGAGACCAGAGTGAGTCTTTCTCACTAAATGGAGAGCTCATGAAGCTTGATTCAGAAGGGGTATTCAATAAATGCTTTTAGAGCTAATAGCAAGTATTTTACCACTTCTTGGTAGGATGAAACAGCTGTTTCTCCTGTAATAATACCTCTATCAACAGGCCCTTCTTTTGTGATCTTGCTGCCTCCAACCCCATGATAGCACAGGCTCTGACGTCTGTAGTGCAGAGTACGTCATTCAGTGTCTTCCATGATAATGAGCAACATCTTCCCAACTCCATCTTTCATTTATCCCTTATGGAGAACTACCTTTCTAGCCAAATGGGTCTATTGCCTATATTTTGTTCACACCTTGGACTTTATCACCCTTATTTTATATTTCATGTTTCCCTTACTTGGAATAGCAACCTGTTCTTTCTGCTTATTTCTTGCTTTTAAAACCAGTACATGTTAATGATGTTTTGTGGTATTGACTATAAATGCAATGAGAGCCCGCTTGAGGTGAATCCAGTCATTCAGTCTCTCAACCAACAAAAGAACATTTATTGTTCTTATACTATGTGTTAGCCACTGTTTTAGGTACTCTTGGGCAACAATAAAAATAACAGCTAAAGCATATGTGCCAGGCACTGTTCTGTTTTACATTTAATTCCTCATTTAATCCACATAATTAATTTAACTCAAATAATATTACATTAATGTAAATGTGAACCACATGTAGTCTGTTCTTATGAGACTCACAGTCTTGCTGAGGGAAACAGAAAGTTACAGGCAATCATGATATGGTTTGGTAACAGGGTTAATCACATGCTATGGGTTTACACATGGTGTGGTATTAGTTTTATATTACTATGTAACAAAGAACCACAATTTAGTGGCTTAAAACAGCACAAAGTTATCTCATAATTTTTGTACATCAGAAGTATGGGCATGGCATTGCTGCATCCTTTTCTCATGGTCTTATTGGTCTGAAATCAAGGTGTCAGGTTGCATGTCATCTGAGGCTCGAGGTTCTCTTTCAAGATCATTGTTGCTGGAGGAATTTATTTCCTTGAGGCTATAGTACTGAAGTTCCTGTTTTCTTGCTGGTTGTGAGCTGTAGTTCTCTTTCATCTTCTAGAGACCTTTCTAAGATTCTTTCTATCTTCAAGCAAGCAATGGCACATCAAAACTCCTTCATGCTTCAAATTTCTTACTTCCTTTTCTGCAACCAGCCAGAAAAAACTCTGCCTTTAAAGGGCCCCTGTGATTAGCTCAGGCCAGAATGGATCTCCCTCTTCTGGTTAACTCACAGTCAACTAATTAGTAACTTTAATGACATTGGCAATATCCTTTTTGCCATGCAGTGCAACACGTCATGGTAGTGATATCCTGTCATATTCATAGGGAGGGAATTATGTGTGGAAGAAGGTCACTGGGGGACATCTTGAATTCTGCCTGTGGACGCAGAGGAAGAATATTTCATCTAATTTTGGGATTGGAATGGGAGTAGGTTGAACAGGAGAAAGCTTTTCGAAGGAAGTGATATTTAGGCAGAGGACTAAAGAGTTTATAGAGGAATAAAGGGATTAGCCAGGTAAAGAATGGCAGAAGTAAAAATGGGAAGACAGGGTTCCTGACTAATGTGGCGGGGGTGATAGTTAATATCAACCAATGTTCTTTTTGCTTCAGACATTTCTTTTCTTCACTGAAATCTTTCATTTATTTTGTATTTTTTGTTTCTGATATTTCCCTCTGCACTGTAACCCTTCTACTTATTTAGGTGTTATCTAGGGCAGGCTGAGCTTATAGCTCCAGGAAAAGGATGAGTCAATATTCAGATTTTGTGTTCTGTAGCAGACTTAAAACACATGGTAGAACCAGTAGACAAAACACAAAAGTTTTTTCCATTTTAAAAGTCAAAACCCCGAAGGACTCAGAGATAGAATTTTGAATTGGAAGACTAAGACTCAGTCAGAGCCACCTTTTCCAAATGAGAACGGATAAATTCTTCCTGGGAACAGAGGAAAATCAAGGAGAAGAGCAATAGAGTGAGAAGCTGCTGTGAGTATCTGTAAGGGGAAATGTACCTTGTGCTTGGTCTGTCCTCTCGCTGTGTGAGGACAATAGAGTCACCATACAGATTGGAGGGTCTGAGAGCAGAGGGGATCTGAGTCCTGCTTCCCTATTTGGAGCCTTGAGGGGTCATCCTACTTATCAGAGTTCCCTTGCCTGCAAGGTAAGAGAGTATTAGTGAAGAAATGGTTGTGAGGGGTATCTAGACAAAGAAGCCTGAGCCAGCCTACCTTGATTTTCTCCCATCCCGGAGAGGCTGTGAGTATAAACCAGCAGGCCTGACCAGGCTTTGTGGAGAGAAAGACAAGATGCTTTACAACTAGAACTAGGGTTAGTCTGTAGAACTAGAGACCACATGGGAACTCACA
The DNA here is from genome assembly GCF_021234165.1 of Pteronotus mesoamericanus. NCBI lineage: Eukaryota > Metazoa > Chordata > Mammalia > Chiroptera > Mormoopidae > Pteronotus > Pteronotus mesoamericanus. The sequence continues at coordinate 13,546,713 of NW_026555313.1, forward strand.
CCCCACAGTAGATGTGAGTAGGGAAAGACTGATGATTGGTCAGTGGGAGAACATATAGTAGCAGGTGCCAGAAGAAGGAGTGGACAATGCAAAGGTGATCGGGTTGCCCTCACCCATACCCCAACCTAAGCATTATGTAAGACTCCCTGGAATTTAGATGCAATCCTAAGAAAAAGAGAATGCTGAACAACCATAAACGACTGAGAAAATTCTGATCTGATCAAGAAAAACCAAATGTGACTATGGTTAAATAACTACCTCTAGTTGGAATGGGGACTTGAGCTAGAAATAACATTTAATTACAGAAAAATAAAGAGAACTACATTCTGAGATGTCTGAACTTGTGACCTGGGAAACTTGTACCCACTGCAAACTCCTGAAAATGGTGAAATTATTGTGACTAAGGAGGCTGGAGGCTGAGGAACTTGAGCTGAATTTGAAAGGATTTGCAGGACAGGACAGTGGGTGGAAGGGATTTAAAGAGAGGTGTAAATGGGGACAAAGAGGCATGGGAGCCTCACCGGGGCACAGAATCCTTTCATGGGAGACAGGTGGTTGGACACAGAGGATGGCATCTGATTAGGAGAGGCCTTGGTGGATCAGAAAGAGATGGGGCTGATCAGGGTTATAGGATCTCAAACAGAAGCCACATTTATTGAGTTTTTTTCTGAGGACCAGGGGGAGAAGCTTGAAAAATTAGCAATTTTTGAAAGTTTGCTTTGGCATAATTGTGAGTGATGGATTGGAGAGGGAAGAAGCTAGAGAGCAGAAGATGGAGCCTTAATTTCCGGAGTGGGTGATATGGGGCCAGATTTGGGAGATGCTGATAAGGAAGGATGTATTCAAGAAATGACTTGAAAGCTGAAGTTGTATAAGATGGATCTGATAGATGAGGCAACTAAAAAAATTTTAAATGATTTCCATCTCCAGTTTCCAATGGTTTGAACTGCATTCTCCATAAACCTGAAGCTATTTTAAAAAATCATAAAACATTAATAAAAAAAGTAATAGCCCAAGGCTTTCCACTTTTTGCAGGTTTATTCAAGGACATCTAGTTCTCATAATTAGTTTCCAGAAGGTAGGAGCTGTACCTGCAGTGTTTCAAAGAAACATTTTAACTTTTTTCCCAGACTTTTTGGTAGGAAAATTCCCTTAGCCACTGTTGTAGCTTGCCACATATCCAGAACTACACAGAATGTTCTTTTGTGACATATGGGGAAAGAACAATGAAAGCACAGTCCTCTGAGAGGTCTGAAATTTATGTAACTTTATGCCCACGTTTTCATGGAATTTCTGGTAACAGGACATCTGTAAGCTTGCTATCAGCAGTCTGCCACCAGCAACTGGTCCCTATTTCTGAAGCAGGTCTACATATCAGGGGCTCCACATATTTTGAGAGAAGTTAATTTTCTCTCCCCGAGGCCTTGCCCTCACCTACAGTTACATTGGTGATGACACAGAAGTCCAGATTCTGGGTAATATGTCAGGCTTGTTGGTTGCTAAGCAGTAAAAACAGATGCTGGCTTGCTTAAGCCCAGAGAAAGATGAGGGGGAGAGACAGAGAGGGAGAGGGAAGGAGGAGGGAGGGCGGGGGGAGAGAGAAAGAGGAGAGAGGAGAGAGAGAGAGAGAGAAAGAGAGAGAGAGAGAGAGAGGTGCAGTGGGAGGTTCTTGTGGTATTTCATGAGATTGAAGAAAGTTGAGGAATTAGGGCAGGTGTGGGGATCTCAAGCAGCAGGATGGCAGGGCGTGATGGATGTCTTTGGAGTCTTGAAATTAATGTAGTCCAAGTTTGAGACAGATCTCTCCCACAGGAATTTCAACTTCCCAGGAGAGAATTTGATTGGTCCACTTAGATGCGGGGCTCCCCTTGTATATCATTTCCAGAAGGAATATCATGTATGTCATTTTCAGAAAAGGGGTGGGTATAGGGTAATGGAAAAAATACAATAAATAAAAAATTAATATCAAAAATATTTATTGAGAATCTATTATATCGTACATGACCATATTCAATGAATATGGATTTCCGTTTTCTGGGAAGAAATATAAAGAAAGTCCCTGGTGCGTGTTTCTAATTATCAAGCTTATTAATCAAGAAAGAAAAGGTTTATAGACAGTAATTCCCCTTTATTAAGAATTAAGGCAAACTGCACAGGACCCTTGATGTGAACATCCAGAGGTATTTAGGCATCAAGTGACGAGGTGAACTGCTAGGTAAGACTTCAAGACCAAGTCCATAAATGTGAATTCATACAATTTTTAGGAAAATAAATAATAATGCATGGTAATGCTTTAGAAATATTTATTTTTGACACAGAAATTTAACTTCTACACATTTATACAATAGAACTAATATGGCAAAGGTAGAGATATTATACTATAAAATATTCAACCCGGCAGGTTTAAAGTTTGGAAATGATCTGAATATTAGATAGAACAAGGTTGATTAAATTTATTATTATAATATTTACGTAACAGACCACCTAGCCATTGTTATCATGTTATAAAGACTATTTATTGATACAAAAGGTACCAAGTAATGCAAGGAGCTTACAAGACTGTTTTATTCCCATTTTTTTGGTTGTTGGTTGTTTTGTTTAAAAAAACAGAGAAAAACATACATATATGAAAATGTTTAGAGATAACAGCACTCATCTCTGAATAATATTATAGGGATTTACAGCTTTTCCTTTTTATTTTTCTTTATATTTTCAAATTTTTCAGCATTAAAAGTATTTTTATCATTTGTAAAAAAGTAATTACATATTTTTTTTAAAAATCCCAATGTTGGCAATCTGTTTTTTTGAAAAACTGCCAGGGTTCCTATTTTAATTAACTGATCAGATCCTATCTCCTTTACTATTGTCAGAAGCAGTGAGGAAAGATAACCTTTCTTTTTTTTCTTTTTTGCTGCCTCTTCATAACAGAACCAGCTTTTGCAGTTTATCCTGCTGCTATCAGAGCATCTGCACTTGGGAAGTAAGTTGGGGCATAAGAGGGCAGTGCTGAAAGGAGGCTTGGAAGAACCTCAGCTAAAAGGAAACAATGATGTGAGGCAGAGCTGGGACATGTTGCAGCCACTGGGGTCTTCTTACTCCATTTCCTGCAGTTAGGCAGCCAGTGGAAACCCCTGATTTATGTCTGTGCTGTCTGTGTCCTTTACAGTAAGTGGACCATGGAGTAGATTATGCCTCTCCTTGAACCACTAAAGCAGGACAACAACTTTAGTTGGCTTTGCTCCCTGGACTGTTTTGACTTTATCTTAGAGGAGTTTAAAAGCATGGAAAAAATGAACTCCCTCAGAATATGTCAAATGCTTTTTTCCCCTCCGTTTTTTCTTTTCTTTTTATTAAAAAAAACATATTACTTAACTCTTTGAAATAATAATAAAAGCTATTAGACTCCTGCTAGCCATTATGCTGAAGGAAATTACATTAGCTCTCCAAGCCTGTGCTTAGGTAGCTCAAATGCTGATGCAGTTTCTGCTTAGTGCTTGGCAGGGTTTTACTTGTCAGAGGGGTTGTGGAGGGAGAGCCAGCTGCATGTTTGTGTGTCACTTCTGTGACCACTCAGCATCTCTGTATCTTGGTTTACTTATCTGTAAGAGGGAAGTAATAATACCCATTTCAGTATTTTGAAGTTGAGATACCATGCATGAAAAACACTGAGGATGTTTTCTGGTGTATTAGCAAGTACTAAAATATGATAATGATAGAAAAAAAGAAGTACTAAACATTGCGACAGCATGGATGGAACTGGAGAGCATCATGCTAAGCGAAATAAGCCAGGGGGCGAAAGACAAATACCATATGATCTCACCTATAAGCGGAACCTAACCAACAATGCAAAGAAGCAAGGAAAATATGACCAGCAACACTGAAAGGAAAAGAAATCAACAGAGACAAGAGGGAAGGGCGGGGCAGGGAAAGGGAAGGGAAGGGGAAAGTCAAGGAACATATAGCAAGGACTCATGGACAAAACCAAAGGGGAAGAGCTGAGGGAGGGAAGGTGGGAGGGGGCAAGGGAAAGAGGTGGGGGGAAGGCAGAGACAAATGTATTTAAAAAGTAAATAAATTAATTAAAAAAAATAAAATAAAATATGATAATGATACCATCAATTAGGAGTCTATGTTGCAGCCATGGAAAATTCAACTCAAAATGGCTTATGCCATAAAGGAAATTTGTTGACTCACACTATCTGAAAAGATCATGGGTAGATGTTGCTTCAGGTGAGATTTGATTTTCCTTCTCAATAGTGGCACTAAGGAGACTTCATTTCTCTGTCCCATCCCACCCACCTTCACTGTCAACCCTCTCCTTCCTTGGTGCTCTAGCCTCTCCTCTTTTGACTAGAGTCAAAATCTCAGATTGTCACTTTCTGTTCTACTTGAAGAGAAATGTTTCCTTTATGAAACTTCAGCTTCAAGTTGCAGTGTCATGTTTCTCTGGCTCTGATTTGGTTTCATGTTCATAAGAAACGGTGGGGGAAATGGGTTATGTTATTGGCTGGGTTCAATCAAATTCTATCCCTAGAGTTAAAGTTGAGTTGTGTCCCTCCCAAACTACAAAGCTGAGGTGGTTTTGTAAAGGAATTTGACTGTAAGGACAAGGAATAGATGTTAAATGCAAACAACAGATGTTTATTACTGTGGTTACAATTTGCATTTCCCTAATAAATAATAATGGTAAGCAATATTAGTATGCTTATTGGCTTTTCCTCTTTCATGAAGGGACAGTTCAGTTCTTTTGCTCATTTATAAAATTTGTGTTGCCTTTTTATTATTGATTTGTATGAGTTCTTTTTGTATTTTAGATATGAATATTTTGTCAGTGATATGTGTTGCAAATATTTTCTCCCATCTGTGGCTTGCTTTTTTATTCTCTTAAAGGAAATCTGCTGAGCAGAATTTTATAACTTTAATAAAGCCCAGTTTATCAGTATAATGCCTTATGATTGGTATTTTTAATGTCCTGGTTAAAAACTTTTCTAACCCCAACTATCCTCTGATGTTATCTTTATTGTTTATTTTTACCCTCCACATTTATGTCTGCAACCTATCTTAAATTAAATTTACTACATGAAACCAGTTGTATTTGGAGTTTTATTTTTTGGGAAAGTTTTAATCACAAATTCAGTGTCTAATGGATATTCACATATTTTATTTCTTCTTGTTGTCAGTTTTGGTGAGTTGTGTTTTTTAGGAATGTGTTTATTTCACATAAGTTGTTGAATTTATTGGCATAAAGTTTCATATAATATTTTGTTCTTATTCTTTTAATGTTTATAGTAGGGCTTGCAAACTTCTTCTGTAATGGGCCACATAGTAGATCTTTTAGGCTTTAGGAGTCCCGTAGTCTTTGTTACAAGAACTCAGCTCTGCTGTTGTACATGCAAGCAGCTATAGATAATGTATCAATAAATGACCAATGAAACTATTTGTGGGCACTAAAATTTAAATTTCATATAATTTTTATGTATCATGAAAAATCATTCTTTTCTGATTTTTTTCAACCATTTAAAAATGCAAAAACCATTCATAACTTGCGAACTATACAAAAACAGGTAGAGCCTGATTTGGCTCAGGGGCCATAGTTTGCTGGCCCAGATCAATAGTATCTTCAACTCCTGCTTCTTTTTCATGCCCAGATTGATAACTTGTGCTTTCTCTTTTTTCTCTTCATTAGTCTTGCTGGAGATTAGCAATTTTATTAATTTTTTAAAAAAAGAATTTTTGACTTTGCTGTTTTTCTCTGTAGTTTTCCTTTTATGTATTTCATTGATTTCTATTCTTTATTATTCCATCTACTTACTTTATGTTTAAATTTAGGTCATCAATTTTAAAGCTCTCCTACTACTACAAGAATTTCAACCTACATATATGTTTCACTCCACTAAACATTATTTTAGGAGCATCCCACAAATTTTGTTATATTCTATTTTCATATTCATTCGCTTCACAATATTTTAAAATTTTCCTTTGATTTCTTCTTCAACTTAAGAGTTATATAGAAATATGTTGCTTAATTTCTAAATAGTTCATATGTTTATTGATTTCTAATTTATTTCTGTTGTGAATGTATACTCTATAAGAGAGTATATTCTATAACATTTCAATCTTTTGAAATTTGCAGAGACACTTCACGATATATAATATAGTTTATCATGGTGAACATTCTATGTGTGCATGAAAATAATGTTTGTTTTACATTTGCTGGTTAGATATCATTGTTCTCTATTGTCATAGATTTTACTTCTTTATGTATTGTAAATTCTGCACAAAACAATGTTATTATTTTTTGCTTTATAAATCAGTTATTTTTTAAAAGATTAAAAGAAGGAACTACACTTTTTAAATTTACCTGTGTATTTGCTATTTCTGACACTGCTAGTCTGCAGATCCATTTGCATTACTTTCGTTCAATTTGAAAACTTTACTTCAGCATTTCTTGTAGTGCAGATGTACTGGGGACAAATTCTTTCAGCTTTTTTTAAAAAAAGAATCTTAAAATATCTTTAATAACCCTGTATTTGGAAAGGTTATTTTTTCAGATATAAAATTCTTATTTAACATTTTGGGCACTGTAAAGGAATCATTTTATATTCTTCTGCCCTTCACTCTGTTTGATGAAAGCTGCCATTATTATCATTGTTCTCTTTATTTACAGTTTTCAGCAGCTTGGCTATTATTTAACATGGTATGGTTTTTCTTTGTATCTCTCTTATTTAAAGTTTGTAAAGTTTTTGAATCTGTTGGTTAATTTATTTTACCAGAGATTTTCAACTATTATTTCTTCAAGTAACTTCTCTACCCCATTATATTTCTCTTCTCTTTCAGAGACTCCAATTACTTGTAAGTGAGACAACTTGATATTTTTCCAAATGTAATGTCAATCCGATAATGAAAAGCAAATCTTTTTCTCTCTCTCAGTGTGGATAATTTCTATTGGCTTGTCCTCAAATTCATTTATCTTTTATTCTGCATAGTCCAATTAGATTTAAGCCCATTTGGTGAATTTTTCATTTCAAATAAAATTTTCAATTTTAGAATTTTCATTTTGTTCTTTAAAAAATAGTTTCTACTCTTTTTTGGTTAAGATTCCCCATCTGTTAACTCATTTGCCTTTTTCTTTAAATTCTTGCATATATTTTTGATAGCTGTTTTATAATTCTTGTCTGTTAATTATATTATCTCTGTTATCTTTGGGTTATTTTCTTTTGACTTCTACTTCTCTTGGTTCTGGGTCACTTTACATATATAGTATTTTTAATTATATGCTGTACGTTGTAGATAATCTATTGAAAGTATTCTTGATGATGTTATTTTTTTAAAGAATATTGAATTTTGTTCTGTCAGACAATTAAATTATTGGAAGAACTTCTTGATTCTGTTAAGCCTGGTTTTAGGTGTTGGCAGTGCGGGTTTATCTTTGTTTTGTCCTTAGTCCTAGGGCATACTCTTATTCGAGGTTGTGGTCTTTACTTCCAAGGAATGGCTCTTCTTGGGCCCAAATAAATGTTTCAGGCACTCAGGTTTCACTGTGTGGGCTCAGCCAGCATATAAACCTTAGGTGTCTTCATTCAGTCTTCACTCTTTCAAGAACCTCTCTCTGCTAAGTGTTATGGAATTTCATTCTGCATACACACAGCCTAGTGGTTAGCCACGGGATTGAGGGAAACCTCTACATAATGCTCTGAGGCCCCTACTTTGCACAGCCTTTAAATTTTAGTACCTTGTTCACAAAACCTAGTCACCTCAGCAGGAAAACTGATGTTTGCTTCCTCAGTTCAGTGAGACAGCTGCTCTATACTTTGTATTTACCTAATTATGTTTCTTTTAAGTGCCCCAAGGAAGAAATCCAAGGTGAATATGTGTTTTACTTGAGTTTTCCTTCTCTCAAGGCCTGTGATCCTGTTCTTCTCATTGTCTAATGCATGACGATTGTCTTATATATTTTGTCTAGTTATATAGTCGTTTATGGCAGAAGAATAAATATGATACTAGTTATTCCATCATGTCCAGAAGCAACTGTTACTACATTTACAAATGAGTAATCATTTCTCCAGTATTTTCAACCATTTGTCAACAAACATCGTTTCTTTTCCCCTTTACACTCACACAAATTTTAGATAAAGGTGAAAGTCATTAGAGTGTTGCTTATATTCCAGTGGCTCTCAAATTTTGGTATGCCAATAAATCACCTTTTATAAAATATGGATTCACTTGGGTATGAGATGGGTATGTAGAAGCTTCCCACAAATTTTGTTATATTGTATTTTCATATTCATTCGCTTCACAATATTTTAAAATTTTCCTTTGATTTCTTCTTCGACTTAAGGGTTATGTAGAAATGTTGTTTTATTTTTTGCATCTTCAACATGCACATGAGGAGATTTCTGATACATTTGACCTTAGGTCTACACTCTTCAAACACCTTCTACATTGTGTTGGAGATTAGCTTATTTGTCCAAGTAAAGTTTCACCTTAAGCAAATCTGTATCACAGATAGAGAAACCTCATGATAATTCACAGGTATTATTTTCTGAGAATGAAATAGTGCAGCGTGTTCCTTACAAACATTAGTTAGCCCTGAGAACTTAAGTGTAATTAATATTTTGTTTAATAAATTGGCATATTATTCTCCTCTACTAGACTTAGGAGCACTACATGTAATTAAGGACTGATTTTAAAATATAGAAACCCTGGAAGTATTTAAAGGTGACATTATATGTCAGATTTCATTTTGTTTCTTCTGTAAAGACTAAAATATTAGGGGTTTGGAAGTCTGCGACATTTTAAGTTTGCATATTGCTCTCCACAAGATGTAGCTTGCTCTAGTGTGATCCTGTGTAACTTGGGTTGACAGAATCCATACAATTTTTTTGTTTGCTTTTTATGTAACTTTTCCACTAAATTTGTCTTCTGCAGTAGACAAGTTTTGTTGTACTCTTGAAGGGAAGTTTGGATCTGTCCTGTTTGGAATGTATAAAAACTGAGTTTGTCTTTATGTACCCAGCATAGACATTATACAGAAACATGAACAGATATAGCACATTATTGCTCTTCCTCAAGACATTTTCTAGTTTACATGAATAATGAAACTCAGGGTAGCTTAAGGAAACATTAAATAGAGCTCATAAAATAATGCCATCTTTAGGGAGTCACTCCTTGAGTTATATAGTCTTTATAAATTTAGCACTTTTTTACTAAGCAAACAATTCTCTCAATGGATAATAAATCCCTGAGAGATGGTAGTATAAAAAGGGATGGAGATAATAATTTTCCATGGGTGATAATATTTTATTTTCTGTATATGGTTAATAAGGACCTGAGCCATACACTCGGGTGATTTCATTTTTGCCAAAATGTGGGCAAGTAGTCATCTCAATGTACTCATCTTCACTGATAGTTCCTTCAACATTTACCCAACTTGTGTACTGAGTGCTTATTATGTTTCAGACGTTGTATCAGGAAGTTGTGAACAGAGACTGGGCCTATCTTTTTTTACCATTGTATCTCCACTGGATATCAAATTCCAAAGTATCTTTTGAATAAAAGAATGAAAGTCCCAGCCCTTGAGGAATCTGGGTGAAGGTAAATGAACTGTTTTGATTCAATTTGAGATAACTTCTGATGGAAGTAGATACAAAGTGCTATGTGATTAAGCTGTAAGAAACAACTGGGTCTAGAAGGGGTAAGTGGTTTCTCTAATGCAATCATTCTTCGAGGACCATTTATGTAATTACATTAAGTTCACCCACTAATTTGAATAAATTAGGAAAAAATTATGATCCCTGCTTTTGGAGAAGTGGTTGAGCCTAAATCATCTTGTGGTGCCAGAAAGTAAATGCTGGGAAAAAAAGAGAAAAGAAAAGAAAAAGAGGACATGTGAAAAGGGACATAAGAACTGGTCTAATAGAACTAGCAGTGGTCACAACTGAAACAATTTGGGCAGCAAAATAAATAGCAATAGTATTGAACTATAGCTGAAAGAATAGAATAAATATTCATAAGTGTACACTGATATAAACAATAGAGTGAAAAATAAAGGGACATTCTTCCTTACAAAAGAACCCCAATTAATAGGTGTAGAAAGAATGAGGGACATAAAAAGATCACTATTTACACCATATTAATAATTGCTGCAAACAATCCACTTATGAATAGTAAAATCAGTGGAGAAAAGAGATTTTTGCATAATACTCAGTACAAATGGAAAATGTTTACTAATTATGAATATATTTTCTACACAAGTAGGAAATCTGGGCATGCTCCATTTTAACAAAATGATCAGTTAATATCACCAGCAACAACCCATATGGGCATCACATACTATTTTATGATGAAAAAGACCCATCCCTTCTGTGGTGTTTTTCTCAAATATGGATAAACACAGTCTGATTATGAGAAGCCATTGGACAAACCCAAATTCAGAGACATTCTACAACATACCTGACCTGTTCGAGTACTCTTCAGGAGTTTAAAGGTCATGAGAGACTGAAGAACAGTCACAGATTGGAGAAGACCAAGGAGACATAACAATTAAATGTAGCACGGGATCCTGAATGGGATCCTAGAACTGAAAAGGGCATTAGTGAAAACGTGTTGAAATCTAAATAAAGTCTATGGTTCGGTTAATAATATTGTACCAATGTTAATTTCTAGTTTTGATCATTGTACCATGGTTATGTGAGATTGCCACATTAGGGGAAGAAGGGTGAAGGGCATATTGGAATTCTCTACTATTTTTGCAACTCATATTTAAGCCTAAGGCTATTTCAAAGTAAAATGTTAAAAAAATTAGAAGTCCTGCAATTAAGTTTGTTCCTTTGGGGACAACACTATACTTTGTCTTTGTAAAATTGCTCTTTGATGATTGAATTGGAAACGAGGTTGACATAGGTACCAGCAGGTGGATGACCTGGAGGAAACACAGAAGCCTCAGGTGTGTATGAACTTCAGACACGAGTAATGAAGCAGTTTTTCATATTTGTTGTCTTGCTCTTTAGTCAAGGCAGAGGGTAGGCTCTTCCAGGTATTGGGTAGTTACTTAGAAAAAGAGCAGTTCAGGATCTTCAGCAATATAAATTCTTTTTCATTCTTTATTGAAGAATTGATAAGTGTTTGAGCACAGACCAGGGTTGTTTTGTGTTAATGATTTTACTCCTACATTGTATTCTATGGGGAAGTCTCAGAAACAGGCAGTTGAGGGATCGCCAGAGAATATTTTGACTATGAAATCTTTGAGGAGCCGAGGATCTGAGAAAGGGCAAAATCACCAAGATAGAAAGTTTCATGGATCCTTCCTAGGAGAAGCACAGTTTTCTAACCAAGAAATCTAGGAATCCCCTGGTTGGTGTGGCTAGGAGGGCTGAGCACTAGCCTGTGAACCAAAAAGTCACTGGTTCGATTCCTAGTCAGGGCACATGCCTGGGTTGCAGACCAGGTCCCAAGTAGGTGTGTATAAGAGGCAACCACACATTGATGTTTCTCTCCCTCTTTCTCGCTCCCTATCCCTCTCTAAAAATAAATAAATAAAATCTTTTAAAAAAGGAAATCTAGAAGTCACTCATTTTTTAAAAAAATTAGTATGTTTTTCTTGAGCAGTTACTAAATACTATGCATTTTTCATGTGCTATCCCATTTAAACATAAATAAAACAACTTTGATATACTTATTCCCATTAAAAGGTGAGGAAACTAAGTCTTAGGTAGGTTGCCAAAGACAGAAACTTGGCAGTCTTACTTGCAGGTAGAGGAACATCCTAAGAATATCAAGTTCATACACTAAATTTGATAGAAAGAATACTTGGTACTGTATCAGGGTGTGTAATACATGATGGTTGACATGCACAGATTCAGAAAGTCTAACTTTAAAGTGGAGTGGGAGAGCTAGGATAATAACCCAGGATTGTCTTTCTAAAACTATTGTTCTTTGTATTGCATCAGATGGATTTTGCGGGGGATAAGGTGGAGGAGGTGAAACTTAGAACTGGGTGAGTGGGTAGGATTTGAATGGGCAAAGAAAGGGTATATCATGTTGGGAGTAGACTAGGTTCTTAATGGTCCCTTGATGACTTGAAGAATTCTCACTCATCTTCTACTGTAATTTTTCCTTGAATATGGGTAATCTCTCAAAAGAAGTTCATCTCCCAACCATATTCAAATCCAACTGATAAATTAATATCTGCTTATTTGCTGGATTTATTCTCACATTCTTAATAATTTCTCTCCTCCACTAAGAAATGGTTTGAGACAATACTGGTGTTTTAAAACAATGCAGATTGTTCTATTTTCCTATGCCCCTCTGCCTGATAGCCCCAGAATAAGTCTTCCTTTTCTTCTAAAATATTTTGGGTTCTGGTTGGTGTCTGAGTACTGTTCAGAAGCCACTGAACAACATTGTAATATGACCAGGTGTGTTTGACTTGATTAATAAGGCCAAATGGGATGCATGCAATGCTGTTGGCAGTCTGCCCAAGGAAACCAGCCCACCAAAAAGAATGCAAGAGGAATGCAACAATCAACACTCAGATGTAGCAAGAAACCATGTTTGTACCTAAAGCTGCAAGCAAGGATGACTCAATCATAGCTGTTTTAACAGGAAATGGTGATTCTTACTGGAGTAGGAAAGATCTGACTAACTTCACTGATATTCCCCCTGGTAGAGTAGAGGAGAAAGCTAAACAAATTGCTGTTATTCTGAGGAATTTTTTAGTCAGTTTAATAGATTTTCCTAAGCGTCTGATTGCAGTGGTAAATGATCTGGCTGTGGGGTTCTCTGTCACCATCCTTGGGCTATTAGATGCTGTATATACCTCCAACAGGGCAATATCCCATACTCCTTTTAGTCGCCTGGGCCTAAATCCAGAAAATGCACCTCTTATACTTTTCTGAAGATAATGGGCCCAGCCAAGCCAATAGAGATGCTTATTTTTAGAAAGAAGCAGGAGAAGCATGTGCTCAAGGACTTGATATTGAAGTTTTTCCTGATAGTAGTTTTCAGAAAGAAGTTTGGATGGGGCTGAAAACATATTCAAAGCTCCCACAAATGCCATGAGAATTTCAAAACTGGTCATCAGAAATATGGAGAAAGAAAAGCTACAAGCTGTTGATTCTGAAGAAAGCAGTATTCTCTGGGGAAGGTGGCTGTCAGGCAAATGCATAAATGTGGCCATGAACTTCTTCTCAGAACTGTGATGACTACGTAGAGCAAAGTTGAGCATTTAAAAGGAAGGGATGTGCTATGATTACTGATTTCTAATACTTGAACTAAATGAACTTCACTGTGCCTTTTTTCATGATGGAATATCATTTTTGATGATTGTATTTTATTAGAGCTCTCATGTAAAACAAATTATGTAAAACAAGCTTTAAGCATTTATATAGGTTTGAGGTTAACTCCGGACTCCGGGGGAGGTGTGGGGCTGCAGTCTTCTCCACCCTGGGTTGCCACCTCTGCCCTCTCCGTGTGCTGGTGGCTGGTGCTCCCTGCTGCTGCTCCCACCCTGCCCAGTAGCCAGTGATTATGTAGAACCTGATACCTTACTAGTGGTTCTCTGATGTCACTGAATGGTGTTTGGAAATGCTGAGGTATATTTTCGGTTGTCACAGAAACTGGAGGTGTATTTAGTGCCCAGTGCAAAAAGGTTAACATCCTACATGCCAGGGACAGTTGCACCCAGTGAAGAATTTCATCCCCCTCTAACATATTTTGGGTCTTGGAAGGGGTAGGCATCCTAATGGGGTTCTTTATTAAGAGCTCCTCTTTTGGCTGTTAGCTTTGCCATAAAGATGATGAATGGGTAGATCAAGGATAGATCCCCACCAGCTTCTTGTCTCCAACTCCCCTCATCTATTCGGGAGAACTGTTTATTTTAGAACTCAGATGGACCAAGAATAGACTAAGTGAACAATTACCATTGAACCATTAATTTAAACATGATAAATTCTAAAAGTTAAAAAATTAGTTTACTCCCATACACTGAGCAATTCATGTGCTGAACAGAGAATCATAAAGTTTAACTTAAAAGTAAGAATTGAGCAGATTTATAGAGTACTTGAAATTGTTTTTTATTCAATGCACATTACATAGAGATTAAAAAGCTTCATTTAATTCTTTCTAATGTAATCCTGAAGTCCACATCTCTGCAGAAGTTTCTAGGAAAGAAAAGAACTTAATCAGTAAGCACTTGTTAATCAAGTAAATCATTTTTTTCAAATATTGTGTGAGGTTCTAGATCTTAAAAGATTAATAAGATACTGCATCTAACCTCAGAATGCTCATAACCCAGTGATAGAAGCTAAATATGAGTAGTTACAACATAATTTCATTCTTCTAGCATGAAAGCATACAGACAGGTTTGGGAAGCAAAGAGAGGAGGAGTGATCACCTCTGGGGAAGGAGTGGTTGACATAAAGTCAAGTGGATTCATGACAATTAATAGATCAGAGGTTGAACTATATATGGCTCGGTTGGAGTTAGAGTTTTGTCATAGTCTGTTTGGCTGCTATAAGAACATACCATAGACTAGGTGGTTTATAAACAACAGAAAATTATTTCTCACAGTCCTGGAGGCTGGGGAGTCCAAGATCGAGGCACCAGCAGATTCAGTGTCTAGGGAGAATGCGTGTCCTAGTTCATGATGGTCATTTTCTGTCTTCCCACATGGTGGAAAGGGTAAGTGAACTCTCTGGGCTGTCTTTTATAAAGGTAATAATCCCAATTTATGAGGCTTCCATGGCCATGATCTACTCAGTTCCAAAGGCTCCACCTCCCAAAACCATCACATTGGGGGTTAGGATGCCAACAGTTTTTGGAGGACACAAACTTTCAAACAAAAGCAAGGTTCTAATAGAACCATTTTCTAACATCAGTATAAACTAGTAAAACAATGTTATGGATGAGAACAGCTTTTACAAAAATTGTTTCAAAGGCCAAACTAATACTATGAAGGCAAGAACGAATCATAAAGAAAGATGGAAAAGTTCCAGGGCAATTATCATGTTGACCACTTTTGTTTAGATAGACAGAGTTTTGATACATTGATATGGCATGGGAAATTAATAAAACTAGCCAATACTGGCTTGATTTTCTCTATTTTCTACTTCCTTTTGGGACAGTCTAAGTGACACATCTTTATAAGTGAAATCTTAGAGAATAGAGGCATGTCCTACCCAACCTTTCTTCAATACTTTATATTTTAATGATAAAAACAGGAAACAGCATGAAAAGTAATCTACTTCTAAGTACAGCTGGTGACAAACTATTGTTAATAAACTAGCTCCTTTCCATGAGTGTCTATTCTGCTCTCTTCATAGTGTACATGCAGGTTGTATTTTGTTAAATTAAATTCATCAAACATTTATTGAGAGCCTATTGTGCACCAGACGTATAGTCTGTGGGATACAGAATAGATCTGGAAAACTGACTTCAAGAAGAGTGCTGGTTTACCTGCAGTGGCAGCATGATTAAACTCCTTGTGGTGCCTGTGGAATCAGCAGACTTAGGCACTGGAGACCTAACTCCTGGGCATGTTACTATGTGAATATTTGTAAACCAAAGGAGAAGGATGCTTTGTGGTACCAACATACTTCCCAATTCGTTTGTGAGCTTTTAACCAAAGACCTTGAAAACTAACATTTGTCTTCCATTTTTTATATGTGAATACAGTGCAGGAAACAGTGTTCCCTTTCTAAGCTCTAAGCAATCATGCAAAAGTAGTCACTATGGCATCAACGTGGTCTGGAGTATGTTTTAGGCAATGGAATATTCTGCAAAGCACAAATAGAGAAGTGGCAAACAAAGAATGAAGTGCTAGACTGGATCCTTTTGCTTTTATGCTAGAGCTGTACTGATGGCTTTTGAAGAGATAGCCATCATCAACTTACCATAAAAATACCATTTGGAGAGTAACTAGTATGGAGAGGAGGATGAACTAGAACATAAAAGATACTGGTTTTGTTCTGGGTTTCCATGTGCTGTAAATTTTTTTAAAACATGTCAGCAAAAACATTTGTCTAACATGTTAGCTTTATTAGACCTATTGTCCATGGGTCAGTTCCTTGTAATATTGCAGAGAACAAATATTTCTTAAAAAAATACCTTCTAATTTAGCTCTTGCCAGTGTGGCTTGGTTGGTTGGAATGTCATCCTGGAACTGAAAGATTGTGGGTTTGATTCCCAGTTAGGGCACATGCTTGGGTTGCAGGTTTGGTCTCTGGTCTGGCTGTGTATGCGAGGCAACCAATCGATATTTCTCTCTCTCCCTTTCCTTTTGTCTAAAAGCAATGAAAAAAATGCCCTCAGGTAAGGATAAAACACAATAATAAAAATAAATTAAAAAAGAAAAAAATTCTAGTTTACAGAAATTCTTTCCAGACTTTAGCAACTTATACTGGTATTTTTCCCCGATAAAGTATCTTACCTATTATTGTTCAGAGTGAGAAATAAAACTATTCTAAGCTATTACATATATTAGTAATCCTTAGTATCAGATTCTCAGATTCTCTTTGAATAAAATATAGCTTTCTTGCTGAAAAAGAAGTGTTGGTTTCATTTAAATTCTCTGTTATTACAAAGTCAAAGGATTCTGACAATTCATACATCCAGAATAAGAGAGAAAAATAGAGTTTTCTGATTAGCACATATTACTAGTTGAAACACATTATTATCTTAACAGTTGGTAACAGAATTTCCCTTAAGAGAAGACTGTCTAGTTAGGGAAATACTTTCATAAGGTACTCAAGCAAAAAGTAAGACACTGTTGTGATGGTTTAATAGGAGGTAACAAAAGGTTTAAAAAGCTTATTGTTAGATATGAAGAGAACATTATTGGAATGAGGAGGCCAAGAAGGTAGGAGCAATGTGACAGAGTGCCCAGGGTAGTTCAGAACAGGGATGTGCAATATTCAGTTTTCAGCTTTTGTGCTGTGGTGGACTAAACACCATTTATGTTCCTTTCACAAACCTTCAATAAGTTCCTATACACGCAAAGGCTCTATCTGTGTGTGTCTGTAATTGTGAGTGTGTCCTGGTGGGAGGGGTAGGAGAGAGTGAGAGTGAAAGAGAAAGAGAGAGAATCATGGAAAAAGACTGTATTTTATGTCTGTGCTGAAAGTCAGGGTGGAAAAGGGACGTGGCCATTAGGTGATTCAATCTCTAAAGTGAATGAATTCCGCAAAACTGTGATAGAGATGACCAAGAGGGTTTGGGATACCCCCATCTTGAACCATGAGCTTACAGATATCTTTAGGAAGCCATTTCACATTTTAGTGCCTGGTGCAGTGCCTAGTACATTAGTAGGCACTCACTGAGTATTTGTTGGATGAGGGTATCTTTGAACGACCTGGATCACAAAGAACACTGATGTTCTTTGAAAGTTTTCTCTGCTTGTGAACAATATCATAGTTTTGCCTGTACTTAGACTATATTTCTCTTCAAATGTGTTAGTACTATTTCTTGTAGTTTTAAGTCATTTTGGATTGAAAAATGAGGCAATGATGCTTTTATCCTTATTATTAGAAAATGCCCTTTCTAGCCCTCTCTATTCCTTAACCCCTCAGTATTTCTATACCAGCATCACCATGTACACTTCTGTTTCAGCCAGGACAGTGAAGGAGCTGGAAATGGTTTATTTATTTAAGCAGGTCAAGATGTCATCCTGAACAGAATTATGTGTCAGTCAGTGGGATGAATATGTGGGATAGACCATGTCAGGAGAGTGCTGCCTGTACTCCCTGCACCTCTCCCTCCTGCTGCATGTTTATTGAAAAGACTCTTGATAGCTGGAGATAACCAGGGACTTTCCACAAAGGTTGGATCCATACAGGGATGGAATAGCTCATCATTTTGACATTTTGATCTGGGAGTTAAGGCTCATATTTGAGAATTCCCATGGCCATTTTCCTCCTAGTGTTGAACATTTTCCTGTCAAAGACTCATATTTTTGTATGAAGATTGATCCCCCTAGTTTTTGACTTTGGAATACTATTCTTCAAATCTACACTTTTACTGTCTCTCCTCAGCATTACTTGCTGTTTAAAATTTCCCTTGGGGATAGGGTTGTCAGATAAAATACAGGACACTGAGTTAAATTTTAATTTCACATAATCAATGGATTTTTTTAAATATCAGTATGTCCCCATGCAACATTTGGGGCATACTTGCACTAAATGATTTATCATTTGTCTAAAATTCACATTTAACTGGACATTCTGTGTTTTTATTTGCTAAATCTGGCAACTCTACTTGGAAAGGAAAGTCATTTGGGACTGAGAGGCTGAAATTCATGCATCAGGACATCTGTAGGGGACAAGCAATATAAGCCAGTCTCATGCTGGAAAGAGAACTTGACACCACTGCAGTCTACCACCCTGGCAAGAATTGAACTTTTTTTTTCAGCATTTTTCTTTTCAAAACACGTGCCAAAGCAATTTCCTAGATTGGGGTAATGAATTCCAGATCTTTTAATACCATGTACTGTAATTAGCTGGATAATAATCTATAATTATTCAAGGAAAGTGAGCCCATGTATAAATTATTAGAGTTGTAAACTATGCTCTTTCAATGGAGAAACTTTTGGCCTTTGCTAATAAATGGTCACATTCAGAATTCTGTGATGAGTACCTGGCCTTCTTGGCTGGACCTCCTGTCACTTTAGGAGGATGGCGGAGACAGGAGGAGGATCAGCCTCCTGTCTCCACCATCCTCCTGGACCTCTCTCGCTTTATTCAGAGAGGCCAGGTAAAGGATGCTGGATCCACTGTGTAGGTAGATGGCACAGAGCCCAGACAAGACATACACAAAACTGTGTGAGTTCTGTAAAGCAGATGGCCAGGTAGGCACTTCTATAGCATTTGGAGGTGCAGGTGCCCACAGCTATGTAGCCTGGACATGGGGAACCAGTCAGGTGGAAAGTGGAGGATATTGTATATGGAAGGTCCTTTGGCAACACATCACCTCTCACAGATATCACCCATGGGATATGATTTCTACACACAGCACCTCCACCCAGGTATAGCAATGATCAGAACTGTGAAGTTAATAAAAGTTTATCATTAGAGTTCACTAGTTTCTCCCCATTACCTTCTCATTCCTATAATGCCCCTGTCTGTTTAATCCTTAACATCTTACTTCTTATTCTCTAAAGAATTTGAAGTTTAAAAGACAAAATCTGGCAAGGACTTTTTTTGAGAAGCAAGAAGTAAGTCTCTAATAGTGAAATTTCAAACATGAAGACAGTTGGAAAGATATTCTAACAACCGGGAGCTTTCTGGTGGTCCTTGGTTCATGTCACATAAAAAACTGATATAAGGCAAGTCATGTATTAGTCTCTGTGGATGTTGAATATCTCAGAAGAAATATGAGGAGGACCCAATGTAGTGACAAATTGACCCAGTACTTATGCCCCAAGCTGCCGTCATGGTGGATTACTGGTGCTCTGACTGAAGAGTCCTCTGACATCCAGGAGTCTGAGAATATTTCAGATCTCCCTTGAGTCTAACAGATTTTTGTAAGTTCACTATGAAAGGAGCCTGATAGTCTATTTTACATATTAATTGTGACAGGATAAATGAGCAGGGAAAATAATCTCAATAAAGCTTATGTTTATTGAATGCCAAGTATGTGCTAGGAAACCTATTAATTTTTTAATCCTTACAGCATCCCTATAAAAAAGTCATTGGACTCATTCTAGATTTTAGCAGAGTGAGGATCATTGAGGTTAATGATTTGCCCAAAGTTAGTGATTGGTAGAGCCAGAATTTAAACCTAGGTCCATCCAGCTCCACTTTGCCTGGGGACTGTCATCACTACATTATTTTGTTAAGGGTGGCCCTAGGGTGACATCTGGCAAAGAATCTGCCTCTGTTTAAACTTTAGAGCTTGGAGGGACCTTAGTGATTATCTACTACAAATTTTTGATCAAAATTTTGAAAGTTGAGAATCTGAGGCCAGGTCTTCTAAGTGACTTGTATAATGCCCCTCAATTGTGTAGGGATAGGTGCAGTGAGAACCCACATTTCCTATCAGCACTATTTCCATATGCTCCATAACTCTGTATTCCATGTTTGAGTTCACAAGATAGGTTTTGGTTGAGGTTTGGTTATTTGTACATCCTTGCAAGGAGTGCTCCTGTCAGTATGCCTGTTTTGGTAACCTCTGAAGGGGACAGGAACTGCGTCTGCCTTTTTTTTTCTTTTTCATCTTCCTGGCCCATAGCAGGAACAGTGAAGAACTTTGTATTATTGTTAGTGATAGATGATGATTTCCTCTAGGAGCCTTTGATTGATGATCCATAAATTCTTCAGGCAATACATAAACAGTAAGAAACCACTTCCTGCTCTGTGAATCAGTGCCTTGAACCTGATAGGTAAGATGGTTGGATAGAAATACAAACCACATGTCTGATATTTGTGTGTGTGTGTGTGTGTGTGTGAGGAGAGTGTATGCGCACACATGCGCATGTGTGTGTGTTTTGTTCTTTTTTTTTGGCCTGGAACATGATTTCTTTTAGTTGATATGTATTGACTAGAGATAGTTTCACAAATTTTGTTTTAATGAGACCATACAACTGTTAGGATGAACAGAAGGACAGTCTGACCTGTTAAGCAATTAAAAACTCTAACAGAAATACTGAAATAGGAAGCATTCTCATTGACTCATATCGACACATAGCTACTGACATCCTGCTACAGTTTGTGCATTGATTAGTGGGCAAAGGAAATATAAAATTCGGTTCTTTTCTGAAATGTATTTATAATGAAATTGGCAAACATGTCTGAAAATCTACACAACAAAATGAGACCCAGTAAGTGACAAATGAATGGTGTGCATAATAAGATTAGAGGAGAAAGTTCGCTTTGAGCTTGTGTGGGCAGCTGACACTTCATGAATGAGGCAAAATACAAGCTGGGTCTGAAGTTCATGTAGAATGTTAAGGTGACACTGAGAATGGTTGATGTGTTTGCCACACTCTAAAGAATAAAAGTAGAATTCAAAAATGGCCTCAGCGAGTTAGAGAAAAGGTCAGAAACTGACAAAGCAGGGTCCAAAAGGCTGTGCCCTTTCTTTTACACAGGGTAGACTGAAGGGGAGGTGTGGTTCATTTACTCTTCCCATAGATTTTTGTTAAGCATCTACTAGGTGAAGGAGATAGAGGCATTAGAAGCAGCCCATGCTCTTTTGGGTTCTGGACATATCTAAGTCTATTATTTAAGTTCTAGATAATGAAGGGTTGAAATGTTGGACTTTCTAGAAACAGAAAAATGTGGAACAAATGTGGCTGGCGCTTTTGGACAGAGAAAAGACCCTAAGGGACCAGAGTGAGTGGAGTGGTTGACAATAAGTCAGTAATATGGCACTATCTTATTGTTATTGTTTTAAAAGCAAGCCTAACACTGGCCTTACATTAAAAAATCTCATTAAGTAAGGGAGTGGTCACACTATAAGAAGAAAAATAATTTTTCTCATCTTCAGGATCCCCAAATTTTGTTTTTTCATGGATTCAGACCATGCAAAGGAAAAGAAAACAGAAAGATCCACTCCTCCTATCCTAAGTCCTATTTCACTTGACTTCTACCCTGTTCCTTTTTCGTGCCTTCTCTAAGATATAAATTAGAAGATAGAGACCTGTAAGGTGCCCTCTATTAAAAGTCCTGTACCCATTCTGATTCTCCACACTTTATTCTGCTTTTACTTTAAGCTCTTACTTTTCTTCCCTGAATCTGACCAGCACAATAACCTCAATATCAGTACTTTCTTGACTTCTAGCCCTAGCGCTGTTCTCCTGTAACAGTAACTGTCATATTTTATGCATAAGAGTTGAAGCTGGAACACATTGTCTATGCAGACAGGGGAATTTGCAGAACAATTACTGTGGGAAGTGACTGTAACAATTTGGTGGAAAATAGCCTTGCTAACTTGTGTGCACTGTGAGAAAACTTAGCTGTGAAATACAGGCAACAACAACCAAGCCCTTTCTTGAGGACCTCTTAAGTAAAAGCCACAGCCAGGGCAGCTGAGTTCAGAAAATGCCACTAGGGTAGTTTTTAACCTTTGAGAAACTGTTACAAAAGCCTTATCAATATGCTATCTCCCATTGTTTTCCTTTTTGCTGCACAGATACATGGAATCCATCTATCCCTTCACCTGTGTGGTTTAGGATGTGGGGGATCCTCTCAGAGAGCCCGCTCCCCTCCTGCTTTTATGGCTAATGCATTTTAGGTGTAGGGACATGTCATTGAACTAATTCATTATAAAAGATGAAGTTAGTCTAGCAGGCTGAAAAAGAATCTCTCTAGAACAAGGTCTGCCCCGCACCTCCCTCCCCCGTCCCCCCACCACCCTGTGTTATATAAATACATCACTTGTCATGGATTCTACTTAAATTTTTTAAGTAATAAAATATTTTGACCTTTGAAAAATCTCTGTCACCTTTTATCAGAGAGTTGATGAGAATTAATGGACATCAGTTCAAATGCCAGAGTTGTCACTAATCATCTCATCTCAGTCACCTTGGGTAAACTGCCTTGACGATAAGTCGGGATCAGCTTCCTCACCTTATGTAACTACTGGGGTGTTTTTTGGCTGAGCCTAAACTAAACATAGATTGGGCTGGGGGTCCTGGTAGCCCAAGCCCACCTTCCACTGGTCCTATTCTCATGAAATGACATTCAGGAGAACCTCTCCCACCTTCTCAGTCAGGAGAGAAAGGAAGGACATTCTGGGAAGGTACAGGGGTGGTGCGAGAAAAGATTAAGACAGTGAATGGGGCAGATAATTTGGATTCATTTTGAACTTCTAAACAAGAAAAGTTAGAATTTCAGAAGCTGAAAAAAATATTTTTTGGAGAGTCTAGGTGAGTCTCTAAGCATGGAAAAACCCTGTTCAGGGCTCAGGTGGCACAATTCAGCCCCAGGTGGAAAGGGCTCCTCTCTTCTGCCCCTCACATGCACAGTTCAGAAGTGCATAGAATACAACTAAAGCCTTTTCAGGTTTGAGGAGGTTCACTGCTCTTTAAGAGAGTTACTAGGAAAAGTGGTGCCAGGTAGGGGTCTCTAGCTCTGTCTGGGCACTGAGTATCCAAAAAGACACACTTTCTAGGGAAAAAGATTAGACTCTTCCAGCCAGGGCTAGTCTCCTTGGCTCTAAGGTATCGCTCCTACAGTCCCAAGCTTTGGCAAGCCATCAGAGAAATACATTTTTATTGTGGGGAATAGGGTGAGGAAATTTCATCAGCTTCCTGCAAAAAGAATGAGGCCAGAAAACAAAGGCCTTTCTTAGAGAGTTCTTTTTCAGCCTTAACAAAAACCTTTGAACTTTGTCTGAAACATGCCTCCTGAGAGGTAGGCTCTGGGAGGAAATAGGAAGGAATGTTGACAGTTTACATGGCTTTTCACTGAAGTGCCTTTATCTGCTCTGGCAGACAGTGCCGGAACTGCTGGGATGGAGAGCTTGGATATATTTAACTCAGAAATATGGAAAAATGCAGGACATGGCAGGTTACATTTCTTAAGCCTGCCAACTGGTAAGGAATGAACACTCTCTACTTACATGTGTCATTGTTCTAGTAGAAAGCCAGGGTCCATTAGTTTTCAAATTGTGTTCCACAGAACTTTAAATTTTCCTCAGCACCCACTCAGAGAACACCCTAGTCGAACTAGAGAGTGGGAACTAGAGAGTGGAGGAGAGAGGACAAGGGGATGGGATTCCTGGTCTGTTACCTACACTTGAACCAGAGCAGCTCTTCTTTTGATTATTGGGCCACTGCTATGGCTTTATTTAAACTTAGTGCTCCTTGGCTGAACCATGGCCACTGTGACAGAGATTGTGGCTGGAAGGAAGTAGTTAGTTCACAAGTGCCTCAAAAACTCCTTGCTGGAAAACCTTAATGCAGGGCTTTGGTGCAGACTCAGGCTGAATGACCACATGAATAGCCTTCCAGTTCCCTGGATTTCTCATGGGCTTCAGGAGAAGAGGGAGAATTCCAAATCAGTTGGGATGGTCAGTAAGACCATGGCCAGGGTTGAGGAGGCAGTACAATTGATTACTTCATAGAACAGATCATTGTCCAGGTAAAGTGCAAATGTCACCAAAACCGTAGGGAGCATCATCTAACTCTGAAGTGTCACTCTTACCAAAACAAGGGCCAGGGACTTCTAAAGCAGAAAATTCACCATTATGTTACCGTTGGGCGGAGGATGGCCATTCCTAGAAGAACCTGTAACTAATGATTCAGAAGCAGATTAAGTGAGAACATGGGAACTATATATCCTGTCCTTTCTTTCTACTACCTGATCCCCAAATTCCCTAAATTTTCAATTCCTACATAACAGAGCACATTTTTCAACTGCCTCACATATTTGAGGACTGACGGAGCTCTTGAAGAAGAGAGATTGAGATGAGCTCCCTTTTCACAGTTCCCCTGGCTATAAACCTTGAAATCTTCCTTGACTCTCACATCTCACATCCAATCCATCACCTACTTTTATTGGGTCTATTCTCAATTCGGATTCAGAATTCCGTCATTCTTACCTCTTCCTTATTACCACTCTGGTCTCAGTCTCCTTTTCCTCTGAATTCCTGCAATAGTTTCCCAACTTGCACCTCACTTCTGCCATCTATTCTTAGTTAAGGAGCCAGAGTGATTCTATTAAAATGGGAGGAATGTGGGTCACTGTACTTCTTTGCTTAAAATCCCATTTCACCCATAGTAAAAGGCAACATTTCCATAATGGCCTATAGGGCCTCTCTACTTCATCTAATTCTTCATTATTTCTCTGAACTCATCTCCTATTCTCTCCAGCTATATTGGCCTCATGCTGTTCCCTGAACATTCTAGACTGATACCTGTTTTAGGGTCTTGGCACTACCTGTTCCTCCTGCTTGAAATATTCTTCCTGCAGATGTCTACCAGGTTAATTTATTCATCTCCTTTAAACTTTTGTTCAAATGATATTTTCTCAATGAAGTCTTCCCTGACTACTCTCTCCAAATGTTTTTTTTTACCCTCTACCATATATACTTGCTACTCCCCTTTACTTGGTTCTACATTTTTTTTTAAACCTGTTTGAATGTCCTATATAGTTCACTTATTTTTCTTAATTAATTTATTTTTTCAAATACATCTGTCTCTGCCTGCCCCCCACCACTTTCCCTTGCCCCCTCCCTCCCTCCCTTCCTCCCTCCCTCAACTCTTCCCCTTTGGTTTTGTCCATGAGTCCTTGCTATATGTTCCTTGACTTTCCCCGTCCCTTCCTTTTCCCCTGCCCCCCCTTCCCTCTTGTCTCTGTTGGTTTCTTTTCCTTTCAGTGTTACTGGTCTTATTTTCCTTGCATCTTTGTATTGTTGGTTAGGTTCCACTTATAGGTGAGATCATATGATATTTGTCTTTCGCCCCCTGGCTTATTTCGCTTAGCATGATGCTCTCCAGTTCCATCCATGCTGTCGTGAAGTTTAGTAGTTCTTTTCTTCTTTCTGCTGCGTAGTATTCCATTGTGTAAATGTACCATAGATTTTTGATCCAATCATCTACTGATGGGCATTTAGGTTGCTTCCAACACTTGGCTATTGTAAATTGTGCTGCTATGAACATTGGGGTGCATAGGTTCTTTTGAATTGGCGTTTTGGGATTCTTAGGGTATAGTCCCAGCAGGGGAATCACTGGATCAAAAGGCAGTTCCATTTTCAGCTTTTTGAGGAAATTCCACACTGCTTTCCACAATGGCTGCACCAGTCTGCATTCCCACCAACAGTGTACTAGGGTTCCCTTTTCTCCACAGCCTCGCCAGCACCTGTTGTTTGTGGATCTGTTTATGATGGCCATTCTGACCTGTGTGAGGTGGTACCTCATGGTGGTTTTGATCTGCATTTCTCTGATGGCTAGTGATGCTGAGCATCCTTTCAAATGTCTCTGGGCCCTCTGTATCTCCTCCTTGGAAAAGCGTCTGCCCAGGTCCTTTGCCCATTTTTTGATTGGATCATTTGTCTTGGAGCGGGGTGGTGTGAGTTCTTTATATATCTTGGAGATCAAACCTCTATCTGATGTATCATTAGCAAATATATTTTCCTAGTTCATTTATTTATTATGTTAATTTTATAGCTTTACTTGACAGAATATAAGGTTATGAGGACAGAGATCCTGTCGCTGTGACTCACTACTATATACAAAGTGTCTAAACTCAGGCTTAGCTCAATTAGGTGCTCAATAATTTTTTTTTAATGAATGAATAAGAGAGTTGGCCAAGATTCTTCTAGTCTCTCTTCTACTTTAACATAGTGTAATTCTGTGATAACAGTAAGAAGCATTTCTCATCAACCTTTGTTTTCTGGTCAAACCCCCCCACCCCCCGATATTTGAGGATTTAGGTAACCAATTGCATCCCTTCCGATCCAAAAAGTGCTCTTGCAACAAGTATTCAGCAATATTATGCCCTTGCAGGTAGGTTTTAATGTCCCTACAGTTGTATTTTAATGATAATCTTACAGGAAGAGGGAAGAAAAAAAAAAGCAGGTGATGAGGACTAAGTCCCTCATCCCAAGAAGAAGAGTTCTTGTCAGTACATGGGGCTTATGATAAAGTGACTCCTAAGCAGTTAGAGCTCACATGAATGTTCTGGTCTGTGTTGGCTAGTATTTCTACTTGTAAATTGACAAACTGGCATTTGGGCATACAACTCAGTCTCATATGCGTTTTAGTTAATGAGAGTTTTTCAGGCCTGAGTGGGACCAAGTATAATACTTCATCACTCAGTTATGGTTAGGATCTTTTAAGGTTCTGTTCAACTCCTGCTGATGTTACCTAACACTGTATGTCTTCCATCTCTCAATCTCCTGGTTTGAATGGGAGCATACCTGTTTGGGAGAATGGAATGATTTGCATCTCTATTAACTGGAATTATTGACAAGGAAGTCTTAATGAATAAAAATATGAATTGTTTAAAAACCATATGGTTGTACAAATTGTATTTGAACCCCAATTTTATAGTTCTTACCAATTTATCTCATTCTTACCGTATTGCCCAAACTAGTACTATCCTTTACCTATCCATTTTCCTATCTGAAGAAATGGAAAATTTCTTCAGAAAACTGAAATGAAAGTAAGCAAGAGAGGCATAACACATGGGCTGTTTTTTTC
This sequence comes from Pteronotus mesoamericanus, assembly GCF_021234165.1. NCBI lineage: Eukaryota > Metazoa > Chordata > Mammalia > Chiroptera > Mormoopidae > Pteronotus > Pteronotus mesoamericanus. The sequence goes on from NW_026555313.1 coordinate 13,573,849, forward strand.
CCTGCTTTATTAAGGTATAATTAACAATTAAAATTATATATATTTAAGATGTACAACTTGATGATTTGATATACATATTCATTGTGAACTATTCACCACAATCAAGCTAATTAACACATACATAACCTCACATAGTTACCAAATTTATTTTTTGTGATGAGAACACTTAAGATCTACCCTCTTAGCAAATTTTAAGTGCACATACACACACACACACACACAATCAGCTTTTCTTTATTCATTCATAGATGGACACAGGTGGTTTTTGCATCTTGGCTATTATGAATAATTATAAAACGAACATGGAAGTAAATATATCTCTTTGAGATCCTGATTTTATTTCCTTTAAATAAATACCCAGAAGTAGGATTGCTGGGTCATAAGGTAGTTCTATTTTTAATTTTTTGAGGAACATCCATACTGTTTCCTTGATGCCTGCACCAAATTATAACCCACAACATTGTACTAAGTTCCCTTTTCTCTACATCCTCACTGATGCTTGTTATCTTGTCTTTCTGATGATAATATTCTCACAAGTATAAGGTGATATCTCTTTGTGGTTTTGGTTTACATTTCCATGATGATTAGTAAAGGAGAGTATCTTTTCTTATACCCGTTAGCCATTAGTATATCTTCTTTTTACAAATATCTATTTAGATCCTTTCCCATTTTTAAACTAGGTTTTTAGTACAGGTTTTTGGGTTCTTTTTTTTTTTTTTGCTATTAAGTTGTATGAGTTCTTTATTACATATATTTTGGATATTAACTTCTTATTGAATATAAAGTTTGCAAATATTCTCTCCCATTCCATATGTTGCCTTTTCACTCTTTTGGTTTTTTCTTTGCTGTGCACAGCTTTTTAGTTTGATGCAGTCCCACTTGCTTATTTTTGCTTATGTAGCCTGTGCTTTTGGTGTCACATCTAAAATATTGTTGAAGTGGGCTCTTCTTTATTTTTTTTGAAGAGCAGAAGAAACTGTTACGTTTATGTTATGAAACTGAGTTCTCCTTTGAAATCATACATCACTCAGTAAAGGTAACCAGTTTGTGTAAAATCAGTGGAGCAGAGGCAGTGCTCACATTCCTGAAATCCAATCAGAAGGCAGGTGACTAGAATATTTCTGGGTGCAATGCATAATGAGGGCCCACAATGTTCATTACTATGCTTCCCACCTTTCAGATTGGAGGTAGGAGACAAAACCTCCTAAGTGTATATTAGCCAATCCTGCAAGTGCTGGACTGTTTCATTCTCTGTTCAATGTATATTCTGCTCATGGACTGGGTCCTGGGAAATCAATCCGTTTCTTCCCCAGCTCCTTCATGATTATGGTCTTTTCATCTGAGCATTGGGTGAGTGATTGCAATGACCCACTTTGTTGTAATATCATGTACATGAGTGTACTGTGTGTTGTTACACTGTATTAGAGTATGGTGATGGCTCTATTTGAGCACAGGGGACATTTTCTGGAATCTCTGCTGTGTGATTTGAGAATATTACTATGCTATATATGGATTTGCCTCAAGTACTGCAGTTAAACACACACACATACAACTTCCACTAAAATGTTATAACTCCAAGGTGGAATGATGCAGTTCTGATCTTGCTTTCTTTAACTTCTAAATTGTACCCCCTAAGAACTGCTCAGAGGAACTTAAAATGTAAGTCGTAGGCTTAACAAAAGTTTATTGAATGCAGTCTCTTTTGGTGGATATGGGTCAACCCAAACCTCTTAACCTTATTTGGTCAGATTGAAAAGGCCTTCTTGATTCTTATTGTATATTTTAGATGTTTGATGGGATATATGAATGAAACACACAGACTTAGATTATTTTGAAAGAATTTCAGGAGCTTCTAGCATGTTGGCAAGGGCAGTCAGTAATGATATAAAATTCCTTGTCTGCTGGATAATTAGTGAGACTCATTTTATACTCCCTCTCCTAATGTACCCTTTCTCTTTTGGGCCAGCTATAGATGAGTGATTTGGTAGTTGGCTCATTAGTTGCAGGGTTTATACTGCAGGTTTACATTGTTCATTGGTGATCTTTGGGTTTGAGTAACCCGTTTCTTTACACCTTTCAACAGAGAACTGTGCCCTGCAAGTGCTCTCACCCAGTGGTGGTGGTGGTGCTGCTCCTCATTTCGTTTTCCCTTCCCTCCTATGTCTCCCCTGCAGGCTGGGCTAGTCTATATGCCATGGGCAAAAATATAGATAAGGAGCTTCATAAGAAATGAAAAGCATGAGAATTTTCAGTGTATTAGATAAATAGCACATAGAGAAATGCAATAATTTCAAATGAGCTTTTGGGCTTGAGTTCTGAAGCCAAGGAATGATTGCAATTTGTCCTGGAACATGCTTCTCGTCCCTTTGGCATCAGCACAGTGGTTCTTTCTGCCCTGGGGGCATAAGGAGTGCCCCTATGTTTTTGGCTGAGCTATTTCTATTCCTTATTCCTCCTGCCCTCTCCTTGTTTCTGAAGTTGAAGGTTTTATGGACAGTATGGTCTTTTTAGTCCTGCTGGGTGAATGGGAACTTGTGATGTCTGATGCATCCTGCCAAGAGGGAAGTGGGAGTCTTTGGTCAGACCCGGTGTCTTACGTGTATAGCCTATGTCTAGATACACCTCAGTGAGGGGGAGGAAGAGGTTACACAAGGGTTTGCAAGACTTTTTGGCTGATATATTGGTATTTTGAAGGAAAGGTGAAATTTACATATTTATATAGTGAAACAAGTAAGTGGAAGTTATCATCTTGGCCTACTGTTTCTGTCACAGAAGGGACTCCTGTAATTGGGCTAATATGGACCAGAGCAGAACTCCAAACCTGCATCCGAGGCTGTGCTAGTCCTCCATTCAGTCGCTCATTTATTCATTCTTATATCACCCCATCCATTCCATTTAAGGATCTATTCATTCAAGAAAGATCCATCCAACCTATGTGCAAGAGCTTGAGCTGGGTACTTTCAGTAGAGAGAAAAAAGCCACAGTCCCCCTCCCATTCTAATAAGAGAGACAGAGGACTGAGGTGATTCCAGCATCCACAGTATCGTGATGAAGGTAAGCACAGTGTTATAGGGGACGTGGAAGAGGTGCATCACACGCAGGCTTGGAAATGAAGCCTCAGTTCAATCTCAGTGGATGGGGAAAGGTTAGCCTGGTGAAGAAGGAGACGAATGGCCTTCTGGGCAGAGGGACACTGTCTCATCATCAGGTTGAAGATGCTTTTTCAAACATCCTTTCTGTGTTTTCAGAGTGACTGCAAGTGCCGGTATTGTCTGGTGTCAAGTTTCTGGCATGTTCACTGAATCCACCTGACAAGTTTGAGTCTTTTTTGCTCTGGTGATTGTTTAATTCTCAGGAGAGTACACAGAAGCCACTGCTTGGTTGACTTCAGGGGAGACTGAAATGTGTGTGCTGTCTGGATAGACACCTTTCTGGAGATTCTGTTTTTCTTTTTAAGGAACTCACAACAAGCGGCATACTAAAATCATTCTGGTTAAAATAATCCCTGTTAACTATAAAAACTTGAATAATCTTTAAAATTTCCTACTAAAATTTGTATTTGATGGAGAGAACTGAGGTCAGAAGATGACTGTTTACAAAGGTAGTTGAAAGGGAATTGTTCATGAAATTTCATATTCATAATAATATTCTAACAAAATGGAGTCAAATTCACTGGCCTGACACTATTTTTCGAAGCAAAGGCCTATCTTTGATCTTTTCAGACTGAACCGACAGTGTTTCACAATATACAGTGTCTTATCATTTGTCTTGCTCCCTAAGTATACCATTCTTCCTTTTGCTCAGCTGCAACCTTATATTTTCATTTCTGGCTTTCTCAAAATAACTGACAGGCCTGGAGGTATTTCTTACACCACAAACAGTGGATGCTCTTTCTGACTGTTAGAGAAGTTGCCAAAGGTAAAGGGACCTTCTCCAATATCATATGAAAATATCTGGGGCTTTTTCCCTCTTTCTTCTGACATGAAAAAAGGAGGCCTGAGGTTTAAACCCTTCTGCCTCTTCTTCAGTCTGTCCAGGATCTCAGTGATGAGAGAGCTATACTCCTCCTACGGCTGAAATTTGTGTCCATGAGCTTTGGTGGGAAACATAGTGACAAGAGGGGGCAGCCGGGTGACTTTGCTGTAATTGGTGCCTGCTCTGAAAATTCAGAGGTCTTGATCTTGAAGCGTATGCTGAAAAAGCTTTTTTTATGGATTAGGGGTAGGGGATGATATGAACTGTGGTGGTTTGGAAAAGGTAATTGAATCCACAGATGAGGGAACTTTGAGCACACATACAGATCGACTTTGATTCCATTTCTGTCAAACTCAAGCAACTAAAGTTCTCAAAGCGTTCCCACTCAAAGGTGGGAATGGTGAAGTAGTAACAGTAGCATGAAGTATGCTCATCGGTATCAAAACAGATCTGGATTTCAGATCTGGGTCTTCCGCTCATGAGGTGTGTCATTTTAGACATTACTTACTTTTGTCAACTTTTTGTAAACTTTTGTGTTTACTTTCTCTTATATAAAATGGAGACCATTATTCTCTGGATAAATATTAAAGACTAATTAATTAATAGTGAGATAAAAGAGGGATATAAAAAGATGGCAACCATAGTGCCTGATAGTAAAGGATACCTAAAATAATAGAAATACTAACCAGTAGATGAGATATGTAGGTAAGAGGACTGAAGCAGGTGACTCCTAGGACAAACCGCACAACTGATCTTATTCACTTCAGAGTCAGTTATAATAGTGATGAAAACAACTGTAACAACAACAATTTGGGTTATAGTGGGATTCTGGTGTTATTGATGATATGACTGAATCAGCAATGTCCAAATGCTGTCGGCATCCATTCCTCCCCTTTGGGGCCTGAACTGAAAGCATAATTAGCACTTACTTTCTTCTAAGGCTTGGGATCTGAAACTGTCTTAATAGCAATATGGAGGAAGTGGGAGAGCTAGCTAGGTGATCTAGGAACAGGCCTTAGATGTAATTCACCGTACAGCTGTATGCCTGAGGCAGCACAAAAGCACCAGAGAGAGATGACAGGGCCGATTCTTGGCATTCACCCAGCGAGGTATAGGCCAGGGAAGAGTGGTCACAGAACGCATAGGTATTCCTTCCCATAAGGAGGATATGGCCCTGCTGCTCCTTCAGCCTTGGAGGAAATGGATCAGAGGAGGGGCCTGAAAGTCTTTTCTCCCCACAGTGAGAATGTGGGTAGCTAACATTTACTGAGTGCTCCCAGGCAGGTCTGTCTGGCTCCAAATCTCATGCCTTTAATCTCCATGCTGGAAGTACCTAAAGGAAGAAGTTGCAACTTCTTAGATGTTAAAGACAAGAGCATGAGCCCTTCTTTGTGAAAATTATCCTAGATGTCGCATATACTAATGTTTTGTTTTCTTCTTATCTTTAGGCTTGCAGAATATTTTAAATGATATCATGCTTAACACTTAGAGCAGTGTTTGCTCTCTGCTTTAAGCTTTTAAATTTTGACCAGCTTGGTAGATAAATTACTTTATTTTTATCTATCTCAGAAGTCCTTACTGAGAAATTTGCATCAGTTATCCCACCCTCTTTTTTAAAGCGATGACTTATATTGCCAGGTAAGCATACATGTTCTTGGTGTGCAGAATCAATTTCATTTATATGTTAATAGAGTTAAGTCTGTGTGACTTGTGATGAGATCTTATTAGGCAGGCACAGGCTTGTGAAGCTCTGTTAGAATGCACTAAGGTGCAGAGATACAAGGATATGGATCCAGCTCTGTTGTTACGTGCTTCTAATTGTATAATCAAGAGTCTAGAAGACTTCTTTACTCATGTTCTTGCTGAGGAGACAGAACAAAAAACCCAGCTCAGTCACAGCCAATATACCCCTCTTGGACTGGGTCTCTGATTCTTTTCTGTGCACTTTTGAAAGAAACCTTATGACTTGAGGGAAGGGTTCTATAAATAGTAAAGCCCTACCCTAACGGTACCTGTTCTTACTATTCTTCAGTAGTAATTTGATTCTCTCAGAAAGTGTTTAAGTCCTTTGTGTCTGGCATATTCTAGATGTTTGAAAGATTTTTTTAGAAAAGTTTTTTTAATTAAAAAAATTTTAAGACAAGTTTTAAGAAAAATTAATTTTTCCCTTCAGGGAGATTATAATTTACTGTGATATCTGGCATTCATGAATAAAATAAATTAGAAAACTTAAGGGCTTTAATTAAATGTGGAAAAAATTTTAAGAAGTGTTTTCAAGAGTAAATATATTGGTAGTATAGTTCTCAGCCACAGGATTATTACACACGTCTGGCATAATCAGCTGTGAGATTTGTTACATGTAATTTATTAGTAATAACAATTGAAGACCTAAAATTTGTGAATTATTTTTCACATAAATTAGGTGGATTCAGTGTAATCCCTAAAAACACAACTTGTTTGCATGCTGAAATGCTTTCTTGAAGGAGAGAAAATCAGACAGGTTGAAACTAACAAACTGTAACTATAGGACTGCTTCCTGTTTAGGGGGTTGGGCCCTGGAGTCAGATCATCCCAGCTCAAATCCCAGTTTCCTCACTTTGACCTCGGATTGCTATGGAGATTCCTCCATTTGCTGAGGATTCAAGGAGATAATCCCTGTGCAGCCAGGTTGACCTTACCCTGAGGCAACTAGAATAAATGTCAGCCAGTGTCATTATTAATTACATACAGCACTGGGTACACAACTATTGTTCGTCAGAGACCAGAACAGGAAGTTGACAATGCTGGCTTCAGGGAAGAAGGAAGGCCTAAGAACAGGATCAGTGAGGAGAAATTTGCAAGGTTGGAAGAGAGATTTATTCTACTTTTGGTTGCATGTGCCCCTGTTGCTCCTTATGCTGGCCCCCATACCAGGCCTCACTTCCTATTCAATATTTCCATGTTACTGATAAGCCTTTGACTTTCTAGGTATCCTTGGAGTTTGGCTTGATCTCCATGTGACTGGATTGTTTGACTTCGGGAAGGTGTGCAATGCTCTGATCTTCTTCCCTCCCTCCCTTCCTCTTTTTTTTCTCCCTCCCTTCCTCTCTCCTTCTCTCTTTCTCTGTTATTTATTGACTTGAGAGAGAGAGGAGGTGGGGCGGGGGGAGAGTGCTCATCGATTTGTTGTTCCACTTACACATGCATTCATTGATTGTCTTGTATTTGCCCTGACCAGAGGTAGAGCCCACAGCCTTGGTGGTTGAGGACAGAGCCCTAACCAACTGAGTTACCCAGCCAGGGCCTGATTTCCCTCTTTCTTTTTCCCACACTCCTGGGGAAAACCTCACTCCAGATTCCTATCTTTTCTATTCTCATACTAATGAAGACTGTTTCCACCCAAGTCAGGACCTTAGCCCTGAGGTATACCTTTGTGTTATTTTCCAAACCTTCTGTTCTTGGTCAGCTGCACTCTTGTTTTCCTCAGGAGCTCTTCCAAATCATCACCTCCCTTATTTTTTAAAAATAATTGTTTTTTAAAATTTAAATATTCTATTGTTTAGGCTATTATGGTTGTTCTAAATTTTCCCCTTTGTACCGCTCCACCAAGCCTGCTCCCTAACTACTACAGTCAATCCCCACACTGTTGTCTATGTCCATGGGTCATACATATATGTTCTCTGGCTATTCTGGCTAATCCTTTCACCTTCTTTCAACCAGTCCCCATCTCCCCCCTCCCATTTTACAGCTATCAGTCTGTTCCATGTTTCCATGCCTCTGGTTCTATTTTGCTTGTTAGTTTATTTTGTTCATTAGATTCCACTTACAAGTGAGATCATATGGTATTTGTCTTTCACTGACTGTTTTATTTAACTTAGCATAATAATATCCAGTTCCATCCATGCTGTCACAAAAGGTAAGGAATCTTTTTTTTTTTTTTTTACTGCTGCATAGTAGTTCATTGTGGAAATGTACCAGAGTTTTTTGATCCACTTATCTAATGATGGGCACTTAGGCTCTTTCCATATATTGGCTATTGTAAATAGCACTGCTTTGAACATAGGGGTGCATATATTATTTTTAATTGCTGTTTCAGGATTCTTAGAGTATATTCCTAACAGTGAAATCACTGGGTAAAAAGGCAGTTCTTTTTTTAGTCTTTTGAGGAAATTCCATACTGTTTTCCACAGTTGCTGCATTAGTTTGCATTCCCACCAACAGTGCACTAAGGTTCCCTTTCTTCCATGTCCTTGCCAGTATTTGTTGTTTGTTGATTTATTAATGATAGCCATTTTGGCAGGTGTAAGGTGATATCTCATTGTGTTTTTAATTTACATCTCTCTGATGGATAGTGATTTTGAGCATTTTTTCATATATCTATGGGCCCTCTACATGTTCTCCTTGGAGAAGTGTCTGTTCAGTTCCTTTGCCCATTTTTTGATTGGATTGTTTCTCTTGCTGGTATTGATCCCTATAGGTTCTTTACATATTTTGGTATTAAACCCTTGTTCAATTTATTATTGGCAAATATGTTTTCCCATACAGTGTGTTCTTTTTTCATTTTGGTGATGGTTTCTTCAGCTGTGCAGATGTTTTTTAATTTGATGTAGTCCCATTTGTTTATTTTTTCCTTTGTTTCCCTTGCCCTAGGAGATATATTAGCAACAATACTCTATGCAAGATATCTGAAATTTTACTGCCTATGTTTTCCTCTAAGAGTTTTAGGGTATCACAACTTATCTTTAAGACCTTTATCCATTTTGAGTTTATTCTAGTATATGGGGTAAGCCAGTGGTCTACTTTCATTTTTTTTTTTTGGATGTACCAGTCTAGTTCTCCCAACACCACTTATTGAAGAGGTTGTCAGTATTCCCTTTTATGCTCTTGCCTCCTTTGTCAAATACTAACTGACCATAAAGATGTTGGTTTATTTCTGGGCTCTCCATTCTGTTCCATTGATCTATATGTCTGTTCTTATGTTATTACCAGACTGTTTTGATTATAGTGGCCTTACGGTATAGTTTGGTATCAGATATTTTGATTCCTCCAACTTTGTTCTTCTCTCACAAGATTGTTGAGACTATTTGGGGTCTTTTTTGGGTCCATATAAATTTTTGGAATATTTGTTCTAGATCTGTGAAATATGCCATTGTTATTTTAATAGGAATTATGTTGAATCTATAGATTGCTTTGGGTAGTATGTACATTAAAAGGATAGTAATTCTTCCAATCCATGATCATGGTATATACTTCCACTTACTTGTATCTTCTTCAATTTCTTTCTTCAGTTCCTATAATTTTCCAAATACAGGTCTTTTACCTACCTCATTGGTTAAATTTATTTCTAAGTGCTTTATTTTTGTTGCAATAGTAAATTGGATTTATTTTTTGTTTCTCTTTGTGGTAGTTCATTACTGGTGTATAAAAATGCTATTGATTTCTGAATATTGGCTTTGTATCCTGCTACTTTGCCAAATTTATTTATTAGGTCAAGTAGTTTTTTGGTGGATTCTATAGGGTTTTGCATACAAAAAATCATTTTGTATGCAAATAATGACAGTTTTAGTTCCTCCTTTCCACTTTGGATGTCTTTTATTTCTTTTTCTTGTCAGATCGCTGTGGTTAGGACTTCCAGTACTATGGTGAATAAGAGCAGTGAAAACAGACACCCTTGTCTTGTTCCTGATCTTAAGAGGAAAGCATTTTGTTTTTGTCCATTGAGTATGATGTTGGCAGGAGGTTTCTCATATATGGCCTTTATTATATTGAGGTGTGCTCCCTCTATTCCCACTTTGCTGAGTGTTTTTACCATAACTGGGTACTGCATTCTATCAAGTGCTTTTTCTGCATCTGTTGACATAAACATGTGATTTTGTTTTTCATTTTGTTTACTCGATGTATCATATTTATTGATTTGTGACTATGGTGCCAACCCTGCATCCCTGGAATAAATCCTACTTGATTGTGGTGTATGATCTTATTAATGTATTGCCAGATATGATTTGCTAATATTTTGTTGCATTTTAACATTTATGTTCATCAGGGATATTGGCCTATAATTTTCTTTATTTGTTGTGTCTACCTGTTTAATTAAAATAATTAATTGTATAATAAATATTTTAAAATCACATAAAAGTAAAAAGTAATTATAAAGCTCCACAAGATTATTTTCTATTCAATAATTTAAAATACTTTGCTGCATTTACTTTATCTATTATTTTTGGCTTTTCTTTTGTGAATTACTTTAAAGTAAATTTCAAATTTGTTATTTTATGACTATGTGCTTAACAATGCATCTCTAAAGGTTATGGACATTTTCTTAAAAACCACAATGCTATTATCACTTCTAACAAAATAAAAAACAATTATTTGGTGTTAGCAACTACCCCTATTATTGAAATTCTTTTTAGAGGTGTTTGAATAGGACCCATCCAAGCTCTCCAAATTGTTGAGTAATGTCATAAATTTCCTTTGATCTATATCAATCCCCTTCTCACTTTGCCCCTTTCTTGCCCTCTTCCCTCCTTCCTTTTTTCCTTCTTTCCTTCCTTCCTCTCTCTTTTTTTCAACTCATAACATTAATTTACTGAAGAGAAGAAGGAAATCATCCTTAGGAATATCCTATGTTTTGCATTTGTCTATTTGCTTCTTTGTGAAAGCTTGATGACTCCACTGATACTGAGTTTTCATATAATGGCAGAGAATTTTGGGTGAAGGAGTAAGTGGAAACTACACTAATCTCCTAGGACCAATCTGGAATTACAATTAAACTGTAGAGAAATCATTCTGAATAACCAACTAAACACCAGCTGTAGAGAAGCCTTATAATCAAGGACAGGCAGAAAAAACCACTTCACCACAATGGGACTGGTATGGAGTGCAGAGTAGGTATAAGAGGTCTGGATGGGCTCCCACGTGTGGCAGCTGAAGTTCCAGAGGGATATTTCAGTGGCTGGGGGGCTCCCCCTAAGAGTGTGGCATCTAAACCCCAAGCTGGGCTCTACAGCTTATGGCACCAGAACCAGAAAGAAACCCAGGTAACATCCAGATGTGAAAAGCAGCAGGGTTTCTGTCCAACAGGGAGAGGTAGTTGGAGACTCAAAGAGCTCCTAGAGGGCCAACATGCAAAATTTCATTTGAGCCACTTACTCTGGGCTCTGGCAGAGGAAGGGCAAAGTGTACTAGAGACATGTGAGGAATGTCTGGGGTTGGTGGCTCTGGGGAGAAAGCTGATGGGTCAGCTTCCAGGATCCCTGTGCTGAGTCATTCCCCACACTGCAGAAGCCATGATTCATAGGCAGAGCACTCCCCTCTGTGTGTCATCAGCCTGAGGGAAAGAAATAACCCTGCTTGCAGGGATTACTATGCCCCACCTGTGGTGCTTAAGGTGATTACAGTTTAAGACTATATAATTGATTATCTTAACATCTAAAGTGGAAAATACAAAAAAGCAGCCAAAATGTGAAGACAAAGAAACAGACCCCAAATGAAAGAGCAAGAGAATTCTCCAGAAGAAGAACTAAATTAAATAAAGACAAGGAATTTATCAGATAGTTTAGAGTAATGGTTATAAGGATACTCAACAGCATGAAAAAACATAGAAACCATCAAAAGAGACCAGTCATAAATAAAGAATGCAATATCTAAAATAAATAATACACTGGAAGAAAAAACCAGTAGGTTAGATGAAGCAGAGGATTAAATCAGTGATTTGGAAGACAAGGTCAGGAAAAACACCCAGGCAGAACACCAAAAAGAAAAAGGATTTAAAAAAAAATGGGGAGAGCTTAGGGATATTTTAGACAACATGAAGTATAACAACATCCACATCTTGGGAATACCAGAAGGAGAAGAGAGTGAGCAAGGAATTGATAATCTATTTGAAGAAATAATGATCAAAAACTTCCCTAATCTGGTGAAGGAAAAAGACATACAAGTCCAGAAAGCTCAGAGAGTACCAAACAAGTTGGACCCAAAGAGTCGTACAAGGAGGCACACTATAATTAAAATGGCAAGGCTTAAAGGCAAAGATAGAATCCTAAAAGCTGCAAGAGAAAAGCAGGTAGTTACCTACAAGAGAGCACCAATTAGACTGTCATCTGATTTCTCTACAGAAGCATTTAAGGCCAGAAAGGAGTGGTGTGAAATATTCAAGGTGATTAAAAGCAAGGACCTACAACCAAGGCTACTTTACCCAGCAATGCTATCATTAAAATTGAAGAAGAGATAATTCCCAGACAAGAATAAGCTAAAGGAGTTTGCTAACAGCAAACTAGTACTTCAACACATGTTAAAGTGCTTGCTTTAAGAAGAAGAAGAGAAAGGAAAGAAAACAGGAGAAAATGTCTAACAATAACATTGTACTAACTATGTATCTATCAATAATTACCTTAAATGTAAATGACTTAAATGCTCCAACCAAAAGACAGAGAGTAGCTGAATGGATAATAAAACAAGATCCATATATATATATGCTTCCTCCACGCGAGACATCTCAGATTGAAAGATATACACAGGCTAAATGTATAGGGATGGAAAAAGATATTTCAAGCAAATGGAAAGGATAAAAATCTGGGGTGGCAGTACTTATATCTGACAAAATAGACTTTTAAACCAGGGCTATCGTAAGAGACAAAGGAGGACACTTCATAATGATAAAGGGAACAATCCAACAAGAGAATATAACACTAGTAATCATTTATGCATCCAACATAGGACACTGAAACATGTGAAGCAAACCTTGATGGACATAAGGGGAGAGTTTGACAGAAATGAGCCATAGTCTCTGATTTTTAACACCCCATTTACTTCAATGGATAGGTCTTCCATACAGAAAATGAATAAGGAGACAGTGACTTTAAACAATACGCTAGATCAAATGGATTTAATTGATATTTTCAGAGCATTTCACATGAAAGCAGCAGAATATACATACTTTTCAAGTGCACATGGAACATATTCTAGGATAGACCACATGTTAGGGCACAAAACAAGTGTCAATAAATTTAAGAAGGCAGAAATATCAAACATCTTTTCTGACCACAATGCTATAAAATTAGATATCAATCACATGAAGAACACTGAAAACAGACAAAGACATGGAAGCTAAATAAGATGTTATTAAGCAATGAATGGGTCAACAATGAGATCAAGGAAGAAATAAAAAGATATCCTGAAACAAATGATAATTAGGACACAGCAATCCACAATCTGTGGGACACTAGAAAAGCAGTCCTAAGAGGGAAATTCATAGCATTATAGGCCTGTCTCAAAAATAATCAAAAAGCTCAAATAAACAATATAACTTCACACTTAAAGTAACTTAAAAAAGAACAACAAACAAAGACCAAAGTGAGTAGAAGGAAGGAAAATAATAAAAATCAGAGCAGAAATAAGTGAACTAGAGTCTAAATAATGATACAAAAGATGAATGAATCCAAGAGCTGGTTCTTTGAAAAGATAAACAAGATTGGCATACCTTTAACCACATTCATCAAGAAAAAAGAGAGAAGACCCAAATAGATAAAATCAGAAATGAAAGAGGAGAAACAACAACTGCCACCAAAGAAAGACAAATGATTGTAAGGAAATGTTATGAACAACTACATGCCAATAAACTGGACAACCTGGGTGAAATGGATAAATTCCTGGAAATATATAACCTTCCAAAGCTAAATTAGGAAGAATTAGAGCATTTTAATAGATAGATTATGCCTAATGAATTAAAGCAATAATCAAAAAACTTCCCCCCAAAAAGTCATGAACCAGGTGCCTTCACAATTGAATTTTACTGAACATTCTAAGGAGAACTAACATCTCTCTTTCTCAAACTATCTCATTAAATTCAAGAAGAGGGAAGGCTCCCAAACTCATTTTATGAGGCCAGCATTATCCTAATCCCAAAACCAAATAAAGACACTACAAAGAAAGAAAATTACAGGCTGATATCCCTGATGAACATAGACGCTAAAATAATCAACAAAATATTAGCAAACAGAATATAATGATGCATCAAAAATATCATGCAACTTGATCAAGTGGGATATATTCTGGGAATACAAGTTTGGTATAACGTTCACAAATCAATACATGTGACTTGCCACATAAACAAAATGAAAGATAAAAGCCACATGACTCTATCAATAGATACAAAAAAGAAATTGATAAAATCTAGTACCCATTTATTAGAAAAAGTCCTAGCAAAATGGGATTAGAGGGAACATACTTAAACATAATAAAGATCATATATGACAAACCCATTGTGAGCATCATACTCAATGGGCAAAAACTACAAGTGTTCCTTTAAGGATCAGGAATAAGATAGGGCTGTCTGCTTTCACCTCTCTTATTCAACATAGTACTGAAAATCCTAGCCACAGCAATTAGACAAGAAGAAGAAATAAAAGGCATTTTAATTGGAAAGAAAGAAGTAGAACTGTCTTTATTTGAAGATGACATGATACTGCCCATAGAAAACCCCAAAATTTCCACTAAGTAACTACTAGAACTGATAAATGAATTCAGAAAAGCAGCAGGATACAAAATAAATATCCAGAAATCAGTCGCATTTTTATATGCCAATAACCAACTAACAGAAATGGAAATTAAGAAAACAATCCTGTTCACAATTGTTTCAAAAAGAATAAAATACCTAGGAATAAACCTAACCAAGGATTTAAAAGACTTGTACCTGGAAATTTATAAGACACTGAAGAAAGAAATAGAGGAAGATACAAATAAGTGGAAGCACATACTGTGTTCATGAATAGGAAGAATTAAAATCATTAAAATGTCCATACTCCCAAAGCCATCTGTAGATTAAACACAAGTCCTATCAAGGTTCCAATGGCATATTTCACAGAAGTATAACAAATATTTCAATGGATGTTTTTGTGGTTGGAACTAAAAAGGCTTCAAATAGCAATATCAATCCTGAAAAAGAAGAACAAAGTTGGAGGAATCATGCAACCTAATATAAAACTATACTATAAGGCCATAGTAATCAAAACAGCATGGTACTGACATAAAAACTCACACATAAATGAATGGAACACCTTTATACTCTATTAATATTCATCAGAGGAAGCAAGCACATACAATGGGCTAAAGATAGTTTATTCAATAAACAGTTTTGGGAAAATTGGACAGGTATATACAGGAAAGTGGAACTAGACTACCTTCTTAAAGCACACACAAGAATAAATTTAAAATCGTTCAAAGACTTAAATATTAGACCCCAAACCATAAAAATCATAGAATAAAATGTAGGCAGCAAAATCTTGAGCATTGCTCATAGTAACATTTTATCTGATATATCTCTCCCAGCAAGGGAAACAAAAGAAAAAATAAACAAATGGACTACATCCAACTGAAAAGTTTTTGCACAGCAAAAGAAAACAACAAAATAAAAAGACAACCCACAGAATGGGCGTACATATTTGCTGATACATCTGATAAGGAGTTAATATTCAAAATTTATAGAGAACTTACAAAACTCAACACCAGAAAAGCCCCCAAACAACCCAATTAAAAAATGGGCAAAATCCTGAATAGACATTTCTTCAAAGAGGACATACAGATGGCCAATAGACATATGAAAAGATGCTCAACAGCACTGATCATCAGAGAGGTCCAAATTAAAACCTCAATGAGATATCACCTCACCTCTGTCAGAATGGTTATCATCAATAGATCAATAAATAAGTGCTGTTGAGGATGTGGAGAAAATGGAACCCTAGTGCACTGTTGGTGGGAAGGCAGACTTGTGCAGCCACTGTGGAAAGCAGTATGGAGGTACTTCAAACAATTAAAAATGGATCTGTCTTTTTACCCAGCAATCCCACTTCTGAGAATATATCTGAAGAAGCCCAAACACTAATTCAAAAGAACATAGGCACACCTATGTTCATATTAGTGTTATTTACAATCTTTAAATTATGGAAGCAGTCCAAGTATCCATCAGTAGATAAGTGGATAAACAACTATAGTACATTTACACAACAGAACACTACTCGGCCATAAAAAAAGAGAAAGTTTAACCCTTTGCCACTGTTGGGATGGACCTGGAGAATATTATGCTAAGTGATATAAGCCAGTTAGAGAAAGAAAAATACCATACAATTTCACTCATATGTGGAATCTAATGAACAAACTGAACTAACAAGGAAAATGGGGACAGACTCATAGATGGAGAACAGAATGATAGTGTTGGGGGAGTGGAGGAGGTGGAGGGATTGAGCAAAAAGAAGAAAGGACTCATAGATTTGGACAACAGTGTGGTGATTGCTGGGGGAAGGGAGCAATAAGGGGACTAAGTAGTAATGGAAAAAATACAAGAAAGATTAAACCAAAATAAAATAAATAAAATAAAATAAAAGCAGAGAATGTCTTTATTTAAGTGAACATTTTTCATCTTTCAGTAGTGTTTAAAATTTGTCATTACTTAGATTTTGCAAATTTCTCACTAACAGTATATGTAGGTAGTTTATCTTTCTAAGCTGGAACCTTTTATTCCTTTATATAGCATAACATATTAGTGTTTGCATACTATATGGAAACTATTGGTTTCCATATACTAATTTTATATCCTGCTAATTTACCACATGTATGATTTTTGTAGCAGTTATTTTCATTGATTCTCTTGAATTTTCTTAATATAAACACTTATTATCTAAATAAAGATATAGTTTTCCCTCCCAATTGCTTAACCTAATTTTGTTGACTTATTCTTCCAGTATCATGTTAAATAGTAACAGATATGGTGGGCAACTCTGAATTGTTTCTTACATTAACGGAAATGCCTTAAGTGTTTGCCCATGAAGATGTTTCTTTAATTGATTTGTATTTTAGTGAATGAGTGTGTATGTCGGAACGTGTATGTCTGATCAAAAATAAATGTTGAATTTTTTCAAATGCTTTTTTGGCATTGTTAGAAATGGTAATATAATTTTCCCTTGACCTACTGCTATGATTAATTTTATTAATGGATTTCCTCATATGGAGTAATCTTGAATTACCAGAATAAACTCTTTGATCATGATGTATTTTATTTAAATATGACATAATATTCTATTCCTGACATTGTACTTAAAACTTTTACATTAATTATTATAAGTGAGAATAATAGAGTAAAAAATAGAGTAAAAAATGGAGTTTTTGTATCATTTTTATATGGCTTTTATGTCAATGAATATTTTATATTTGACAGAAAAAATTGAATAATATTTATTCTTTTTCTATGATCTGGAACTATTTAAATAGCAAACAGACTATCTGGCTTTTAATCATTTGGCATTATTCCACTGTAAAACCATCTGGTTTCTGTGCTGGTTTGAAGAGTAGCATTTTTTAAAATCTGGATATTTTAATAGTATATGTTAAACATGAGATAAATTTAATAAGAACATTAAGAGAAAAACATCATAAAAGGAAAAGATCTGTACTTTCCTGAAGATAATTAAAATGAAGAGTAGCATTTTGAAAACTCTCTCTGTTACTTGTAAAAGATAATCGGTCTGTTGGACTTTGTATTTCAACTTGTTAGTTTTACTGAAGTTATCCATTTCATCTAGGTTTTCAAATACAGGGGTGGGCAAAGTAGGTTTACAGCTGTATAAATAAATAATACAACTATTAATAAAGAAATTCTGTGTTTCATATATTCACAACTATAAACTTACTTTTGCCAACCCCTTTAATTACAAAGAATTTTGCAATTATAATTACATAGATTTCTTTTAAAAAGTCACCTATTTGGGGTTATTTTTCCTTATGTTTATTTTGTACATTTGTGCTTCCTACTCATTACTAAAAACTAACTATAGATCTGTTCATTTTATTCATGATTATCATGTTTGCTTATTTAATTAATAGTACTTTTTTCTATTTTCGCTCTCATTTTTTTCTGCTGTTAGCTTCAGTAATTCCTTTATTCTGCTTTCTTTTGATATTTTTGTTCTTTACTTTCAGAGTTGAGTGTTTAACCCACTATTTTCATTTTTATTGGTAAATTGATAAAGTTGTGCATTTTTATTTGAGCATTTACTTTACCTGTATTTCTTACATACCATATATTGCATTTTTCTTACTGTTGCCTTCTGCAAATTCTGTAAATATTTTTAATATTTTCTTCTTGACACAATATTTGAATAAAGTCTTTTTGTGTGTTTGTCTACATTTCCAAGTGGAAGGACTTTCAAATTATTTGTTTGTTTGTTTGTTTATTTACTTATTTTTGACACTATTACAGATGTCCTCCATTCCCTCCTCCCTTCGCCCTCCCCCCTCTAGCACCTGCTCTCCCTTTTGGCCTTCACCACATTGTTGTCTGTGTCCATGGGCTATGCATATATACATATATGTTCTTTGGCTAATCTCTTCCAGTCCCGCTCTCCCCCTCGAGATCTATCAGTCCATTCCTTGTATCCATGCTTCTCTTTTTATTTTGTTCATCAGTTTGTTTCATCCATTAGATTCCACATATGAGTGAGGTCATACAGTATGTCTTTCTCTTACTGGCTTATTTCTCTTAGCATTTAATCTCCAGATCTATCCATGCTGCTGCAAGTAGAAGAACTTTGAAAAGATCTTATTCATTTTTAGATTTATTACCCTTTGGTTAGAATATACTGTTTGTATTCTTTTAGTGTTTTTTAAATTAAATCACTATTTGTATTTTTTAAAAAATTTATTGTAACTTTGTGGATTAGTATTCTGTTAATTTTTGTAAATATTTCATGTGCGTTCTTAAAGAAGGTGTCTTCTCTATTATTAGAAACACAGGGCTCAATACATATCAGTAAGATCTTCCTTATTGGTTGTTTAGATCTTCTATATTCATTCACTCTATCTGGATGTAAAAGACACCAACATGATAATAATTTCTTTTTATTAGGTGAGTTAAGCCCACTTGCATTTATTAACAGGATAGGTATATTTGGTGTTGTTTCATGTTGTTTTTATTTTAAACTCAAGTGATTTTTTTGCCTTCTATTGGTGTTTCTTTTGTTATTTGAAATTTTTAATTTTTGTTAAAACGGACACATTTCTATCTTTGTTGAATAATTTTAGACACCTCTTCTTTAGGTATAACTCATTTTCTACTATGGCCAGTACTGAGGTTAACTAGCAACCATTTCTTATTTTCTCTACTCTCTCTACTCTATGCTTCAGTTTTAGGCATTAGTACTAAATAAATGTTATTTTTTATAGTTTTAAGTATACTTAGCTTTTACTGCTTGATTTGCCAGCTTCAAAATACACATACACGTATCTCAGTTAATTCCTATAGAATACTTAGCAACCTTATTTTACTTTCCATTTACACCTCCTTTCTCATCTGTTTGGTTTATAGCAGGTATTATGGGGACTCTCAGAAACTACAGTGTCACCATATCACGCTGTCCTCCTTGCCCCTTATTAGATGAATTTGCTTCCTATTTCAATAAGAAAGTTTAACAAATCATTAAGTATTTTGTCTGTAAACTCCCTGCCTACTTGTCTCTCATACAAATGTATCTGTATCAAGATCTGTCCTTGTCATCTTTTTTTAAACTCAAAAAATATGTTCTAAGTATAATCTAAGGGCAGTCTTGACAACTCTTCCTGTAACTTTGATTCTCTCTCCTCTTACTACTTCTGGGAACTAATTCTATCAGCTATTCCCCTGATTCTCTCCTTTATTTTTAGCTTCTGTCATTCCTGACTCCTTATTATCCCAGAAACATGGTCATCTTTAAAAATAAATTCTTCTTTAACACAGTATTTCCTTCAAGATACCATCCAATTCTCCTCCGTTCACAGCAAAATTGATGATTCATAGCCTTTACTTCCTTACCTCCTGATTACTAAAATTCATTACAGGTTGCTTCTCATTTACACCACTTTTTTTTTTTTTTAAATAGATCTTGTAGTCACCAATAAGTTCTATTTGCAAAGCCAATTGAAACGTCTTTAGTTATCTTATTTGACTCACTGTTATATTGAAACTGTGGATCATGCCTTCTGTATTCTCCTGTGTGTCCCTGTAAATTCTCTCTGACCATCCCTTCTCCATTTCCTCACTGGTTCTTCTTCCTTTCCCTATTCCTCACTGTTTCTTCTTCCTTTCCCTATGACAGAATATTGCTGTTTTCTAGGGCTCTATTCTAAGCTCAGTTGTTTTCTCAGCCTAGATCGTCTTCACTCATCTACTATCATGACTTTAGCTACTACTCATAGGCTGGTGACTTCTAAAACTGTATCTTCTGCCTAGTTCTCTCATCTCAACTTCAAATTTGTTAATCTATCTGTGGGCCAGGCATCCTGAAGCAGATATTTCAAAGATATCTCAAACTCAGTATACTTCAAAATGAACTTGTCTTCCTTTTCTAGGATTCTCTATCTTGGTAACATCAGTTACACAAATTAGAAACTGGAGTCATCCTTGATTGTCTTTTGCTTTCAATCATCTCCAGTTATTCATATACCAAATCCAATGAAACTTACCCCCAAAGTACTCTTTAAATTGGCCCCCCTTTTAAAAAATTCCTTCTGTTATTCCATCATCATCTCTTTCCTGATGTGATAGTAACTGGACTCTTTGTCTCCCTCAATTACCACGCTTGTCTCCCTCAATTACCCACATGATCTATCTAATCCAGTCACTGTTCTACTTTATATTTTCTCAGGATCCCTGTAGGCTTTTGATAAAATCAAGTTCTATGACCTGAGATACAAAGATCCTGATGGTCTGGCCTATGGCTTTATCAACAGTTTCTTCTTTTACCACTTCTAGACTCTAACAACACTTGTCACCAACACTGAGCTGCTTTAGCTCTCTGAACACATCATGTTGTCTTGCTTTTCAATGCCTTTGCTCTAGCTGTTTCCTTCATCCTCTTTTCTTCACTTGGGTAAATTTTGTTGATTCTTTAATACCAAATTCAGATGTTAACTTTTTCTTGAAGACTACCTGATATCTGGCCATCCATTTCCCCAAAACTAAGCTGGGGTAATTACCCTTCCTCAGTGCTGCTCAGCACTCACAGCTCACTGATGTCATTTCACTTAACATACAATATTGCCATAAACTGTATGTGTTTTTTCCTCCTTCACCGTTTTCCTTTAGATTCCCATATTCTGCACAAAGGTCACGTAATATATATGCTATTCAACAAGACTACCTGTTGGGATTCAGCACTATGGATGCATGCAAGAACATGGTTGTTACTTTTCCCCTCTATTTTTATATCATTTATCATATTAGCCCAAATGCCTTGCATAGAGTTTGTGCTTAATAATTATTCTGAGCTAGATAAAGTTGATGGGTTTCCCTGCTCTTAAGGAGCACCATCTTCAGTGAAATAGTGATACCAGAGGGAAAAGCTTCCAGGCTTAAAATGTAAAGAAATATACCTTAGAGAAAAAGGTCCATGAATAGGTTATCTGGAGACCTGGTGGCTTGCACTAACTAGCTATGACCTTGTAGGACAACTTCCCTGAATTTATGAAATGAAGTGATGGCCTGGGTAAGTATTATGATCCCTCATAGCTCTAATATTTGATTAAAAAATAATAGTTCAGCTTGTTATTTTAAAGAAACTATTTCAAATAGCATGGGATAATTTGGAGTTAGCTTGGTGCAATGAACTGACAACTTAAAGAAAACTCAAGACAAAATCATTAGTACCATATATCTTCCCTCTAGACACAGCTTCATGAATTCCCACCAGATGCTATGACCTTCATTTCATGCCACCTCTCCTTCACTCACAATGTTCTTCCTTTCCCCCCTGCCTACCTGTCCCACTCTCCTTTCCTCTAAGGCCTAGATTACATCCTACTTCCCTATTTGTATTTCTCCTTTTTCTGTGCTTCTGTTCACTAGAATTATGATCATTACACATTTTCATATTTAATTGTTCCCCAAACACTTATTATCACTTTAATTTTATGATGGATTTTTCTAAGCTCACAAAAGACTGAGGTATGTGCTTTTAACATCTTTAAGTCCTCATCAGGAACTAGTACTATGTTGGGCTCACAGTGGGTACTTACAAAATTCTTGCAGGCTAATTCCTGCAAGAATATGGTGCATATTGTGCCAATGTTAGAAAAGGTGACAATTGAGCAAACACTGTTGGTGTTGTGGGGAAATTTCCAGCTGTGTCCTCTTAGAGAGCATTCGAGTTTCAGAACAAGCATAAGACCTTTGTTGTGAGTCTGAAATCTGCCACAGACACGCTGTATAGTTTTTCATTTTCAGGTTGTTAGCACTGATTGATGATAATCATATACCCAGGGGATTGGAAAAGATCAGTTTGGGACCTGTGATCCTTCTCCCTTGAGACCACTCAAAGCTCATCTTTGCTTTTTGAGTATCGTGTCTCGGGGACAAAGCCCACCACTGTCATTAAAGCTGCCTCAGCCTCAGCTGGACAGATTCCCTTGCTCAAAACAAGGCGCCCCAACCCTAATAGCTTCCTGCTGAGCTGGTCTGACTGCTGCTGCTGTTTCTCAGCAGTGCGCAGCTTTGCCACACCACTTGAAGCTTCATTCCAGGTCATCCTTTAAACATTTGCCAGTTCTCCCTTGCAGAGTCATGGGCAAGCCTGCCTGTGTGACATACCCTATACCTACTGGCAGATGGAATAACCAAAAGCAACCCTTTTGGAAGCCTGCCAGGGACCTAGAATGGGAAGTACATTGGCTTATACTCAGCTGGGCAGGTGCTGAGGATGGCAGATGTGCTGAGTTGAGGAGCTGCCTGCTGAAGGAGCTCACAGGTACTATCCTGTGGATTTTGGCCAAGGGCTCATTCCACTGTCAGGAAACCCTTGACTTCTCTCTGATGAGGCTCTGAGTGTGTCTCTTTCCAAAATTTATTTTAACAGTTACTACTAGATGCACTGCCATGTTTTTTCCCACAGACTCTTCAGCAGAAATTTCTTATTTGTACCTTCCATGAACACTTACAGAATGTAGCTCTTACTCCTTTAAGATCTGGTATTCAGTTCAGTTCATTCTAATTCAACAAATATTTCTTAAGAGGCAGGGTTGCTGGGGTAACAACAATGGAGAAGATAGACATGGCGTATGTTCTCAGATTGTAATAAAAATTTCTCTCGTGTGTTCTGGAGATTTTAAATTACATTTTTACATTTAAATAATTAATTATCTACAACTAATTTTGATTAATAAAGAATGAGATAAGGATAAGATACTTATCATTTTCAAGATGGTGGCTCACTTGTCCAATATTTGAGTAAGCCATCCCTCTCCCTCTGTGACTTTCTTTATTATAGCAGGGTTCTGCCCTTGTGTTATGAATGTAATTTGTTCTAAGTACAACTTCTTACTATTACTTCAATGGCAAAATTTTGTGTCTCAAAAGTAAACCAATTTATCTTAAAACAATTTCATACCTCATTGAAATTTATACAATAACTTTAATAATTAATAGTTTGCTATTATAATGGCATAATAAAGGCAGGTTTCATTAATTAATTTCCCTGTAATATGAATATGGCTATGTACCTATACTCATTCATCTTTTTCATAGCCACTAGATACTGTTGTAATCTTAAAATAATCCTCATAAAGCATTAATATGATTATCAATATTTAAGAAACTGAATTTTTAGTTAATGAAGTCAATATAAATGAAAAGTTTATCACCATTGTGTACTAGAGTATTTTAGAGAAAAATACAATAGAACATACCAACTATTCAGCTCCAAAGAGTCTTCTTTTTGGCTCCAGTTTCATAGCACTCTGTTACTCAGAGCTAATCCTAATTGATCTTAAATACAAGTAAACTTCTATAAGCCAAAGCAGGCATACTAAACGAAATTCTTTGTAAATTGAACTGCCATTTAAATGGATATACTACAAGATGTAGTCATATTAAATTCACTGTGTATTTGTGTTTGATTCTGGATTCACTATCCTGTTTATTATCTGTTTGCTTATTTATACATTAATATCATATTCTTCTAATTACTGTAACTTGATAATATGCTTTACTATTAGGTAAAGCTATTCCTCACTCAATACTTCCTTTTCTCCTACATGTTTATTTTTTCAGATGAACTATATAACCCATTTGTTTAGTTATTTAAAAACAACTGATTTTTTTGAAAAAATCATGAGGTCTATAATTACTTTCTAGTGAATTAATTTTATTTTGCTATTGAGTCTTCCAGGATAAGAACAAGTTTAATTTATTCACATCTATTTGGTACCTTCCAGAATATAACAACTTCATGTAATATAATCTTGCACATTTTTTGTTGTTTATTAGAACTTTATTTTTTTAGCTGCTGTTTAAATAAGATATTTTCTGTTTTTTTAATATATAGAATGACCACAAATTTTTGTATATTAATTTTGTATTAAGTTAGCTGAACTATGCTATTGTTTATTATATATTTTCAATAGATTTTCCTAACTTTTTGAGTTACATAGCCATATAACTTTTATGATTTATCACATGTAGGGATTAGCAGAGCAGAAAGTATTTAGGTATGAAGAATGAATTTGGGATTGTATGAAATGCCACTTTTTGCCTGTACAAATAATAATGTAATTTTTCTTCTTGACTTATTATTATGGTGATTTATATCAAGAGATTTCTAATATTGAGCATTCTTACATTCTTTGAGTTAATGCTGCTTTAATATGGTGATTTATTCTTTCAATGTCTTGTGTATTCTTTTATTGATATTTTATTTAGGACCACTGCATTGATCATTTCATAAGTAACATCAGCCTATGGATTTTGTGTGCTCTTTCTTTTAGTATTAATATTAATTAAGAAGAATGTTATGAAAGAATTTAAAGAATAGTATAGTTACATATATAAAAGATTGATACAATCACTTCTGAAACATCTAGTTACCTAATGGTTCTAAAATTTAATGTTCATTATCAATTTATTTTTGCATTTGTCTCCCAGTTGGTTTACATTCAGCTTCTAGTAAGTTTTAATTTCAAGAATAAGTAGCTTTTCTTCTTTGATTTTTGTAACATTTAGATTTTTTTCTAGGACAATATATTTATATGACAACTATCTGGTATGGCAGAGACTGCTGGCTACTCATCCAAGTCTATTATTTCTTCTTGGGTACACACTTTACGCCTGCCTTGCAGTTAGGTGTGATGATAAGATTGTCTGAGTTTTAAACAAAGGAATATGAATGAAACTGATACATACCAATATTGGGGCTAGCTTTTGAAACCTTCCCACACACTGTGAACCAGGCACTATTCTGGGAACTTGGCTTAAGGCAGCCTAGAAAGACCAGCTCCCTGCTCTCTTGAGGCTTATATTGAGATTGAGGGGACATGATGTAAAGAGAAGGAAAAATCTGGGCAGAAAAAATAGCCTGACTGAAACCCAGGAGTGTAAACTGTATGCAGCCTTTGGGAGAGAGCATGCAGATTGGTGTGATCTGAATGTATTGGATTGGCCAAAAATTCTGTTTAGGTTTTCCAGAAAATAAAAGATACATTTTTCATTTTCACTAATAACTTTATTGATTTGGATATTCTGAGTATGTCAGCTGTCTCCTGCTATTTGCTCCTAGTGGGTAGAGGTCAATGCATAAGACAGCCTCACAGCAAAGAATTATTTGGCCAAAATATCAATAGTACCAAGAAACTTTGCACTACTTTTGACATGTTTGATCAGTCACAGCACCTTCTCCACATACTGCACAAATCTGTTTGCATTTCATGTTTTAACCTTTCTTGAAATAACAAAGCAAAGTACACTGAAAATATTGCATATTTTCTTCTACCTTCAATATTAAAATGGCTGCACAAAAATTCACCAATGTTGATATTTTTTAAATGCATGCTGATACGACAGCTGTCACAATACAATCTAACAAAATTGTGAGTGAAGTTAAAGACAATTAAGCACTAGTAGAGCCATTGTATGAAAAAAAAAATGAACTTTTTGGCCAATTCAATAAACTGTGTGAGTGGTGATGGGGTGGTGTGTTGAGAAATGAAGCTGGTGAGGTGGCAAAGAACAGATGGTGCAAGGCCAGACTAATGGGCTGAGTGTAACGTAAAGTCATATTTTCAGGGGTGTGGTATTAATCAAGTCACCCTGAAGGAGATTTAGAGAATGGACTAAGCTTGTGCTGGACAGGAAGGTGGGGTTGAGAGGGGAGACCATTAATATGGCAGATCATGAAACCTTTGTTACTGGTCAGATGTGAAGCAGGAAAGAAAGAAGGGGGTGGGGGTGTGTGCGAGATTTGTAGTGTGGATGGACAGTGGTGCTGCCCACGTGGACAGGTGTGCAGGAGGCAGCAGGTTTCAGCCACATTCTGATCTTTGAGACTGAAAACATTTTAATTTGGTAAGTATTCATCAGTTAGATGGTTGTTTATCTAAAAGTTAGGGGAAAATGCCTGATGACACCTCTAGTAAGTATTGGGCTTTTCTACCATAAATAGTCAATTTGTATAAGTTTTTAAAAAAATATCTTTTCTCTTGCCCTTTAGGCAAAATTGAAATTAGAACGTGTAGGTTCAATTTGTTTATTTATTTAAAAACTTTTTTTTCAAGCAATTGTAATACCTTACTTTAATGAGCCTTATGCTTCTGTTTTTGTTATTAACCTGCAAGCAGAATTGAATAAGCATGATTTCTAATGGGTAGTTTATTCACAGCTTTGTTTAGAATTTAAAACAGGTATCAGAGTTGCCAATATAAAATATTTTATCTTTTCTATTAATGACTTTTCACACTTTATACTACAGGCTGCTATCATTCATATGGGAAATGAATAGTTATAAATCAGCTCTGGCCGGGTAGCTCAGTTGGTTAGAGCATCTGCCCAATATGTCCAGGATGAGGGTTTGATCCTCAGTCATGGCACATACAAGAATCAACCAATAAATGTATCAATAAGTGGGATAATAAATAGATGTTTATCTCCCTCCCCCTACCCTTTATCTCTTTCTCTTTCTCTAAAATCAAGAAATACAAATTTAAAAATAATTATGAACCATAAGTCTAACAGTAATTGACATTTCAGAAAGGTACCTGTCAAAAGTAATGTAGGACACATGCCCGAATAATAATTTAGTATTTATAAATTTTAGCAAAGCAAGTTTTTGAGGTATAGGAGAATTTGTCTGCAAAGACTCCCTGGAGTGATTATACAATTTGAGATTTTTTAAAATCTATTTGCTTGTCATTAGTTTGAAAAGCATGCATACAAGGATAAGGGGAGAGTAAACTGCTTCTCATGCACTTTCTATTTCTGATCTTTACTTATTACCTTTAAAACTTGACATTTACATACAATTAACCCAAAATGTGGTAACTGAAATATTAAAAACAACTTATAGTGCTAAAATTTTACCAATGTAAAAATTCTCAGGTTCATGACAGTTAGATGGCAACAAGCCTTTCTTTTGTTTTTAATAAATCTCATGTTAAAAAATATGTAGAATGTTGTTTTCTATTAGTGTTTGTTTTAAAACATAATTGTATGTGCTTTACCTATTTTGGAATTATGTTAATTTATTAAAATACTTATAACTTCATTTAGAATTTACACATTTTTAAAAATTCTTCACAGGTCTTGAGTTTAGAGATTTACTGAATTACATACTAAGCCAGCATTTCTTAATTTAATATTATTATTATTTTTTACAAGTGTAGCTTTTTTATAAGGATTCCTCACACTTAATGTTTACTTTTCATAGCACAGTTCCATAATTCCTAGGTAATCCTTCATGTGTGCTAGGCAAAATAAATCTTGAATTTCAGTAAAACAATTCTGATTTTGTTTGGTGACATTTTTTTTCTTGCCAGGTTTCTCATATTTAGGTCTATGAATTTTTTTCATAACACCATCTGTCTACTGTTTTATTTTCTTTGAAACTGCCAGCATTCTTAGGCTCATGTGTAGGGAAGTCAGGCATATTCCAGAAAAAGAATGTGTGCCCAAGATATTTACACCAAACTCTGTGGCTAAGTGTGTCTAAACCTGATTTTATATGAGGCAGTAGCATTAAAGAAAACTTCCTTTTTTCCACTTTCAATGTCATTTCTCCAATTGAATTTTTATGGGTACATTACTTTAAAAAACCTCTAAAATTTTTTTAGATAATTACAGATTTACATGCAGTTGTAAGAAATAATACAGGAAGATTCCGACTACATTTATTCCATTTTCCTCCAATGATAACATCCCCCAATGATAAATTATAGTACATCACAACCAGGATATTGACATTGATATGTCCACAAATCTTTCTCATGCTTTCCTGGTTTTACATGTGCTCACCTGTGGTATATGTCAGTATTTTTCAGTTCCACAGATTTATTGCATGCATAGGTTCCTGACGTGGCACTATAATGGAGATACAAACCATTTTTGTCCCCACAGAGATACTTTGTGTGCCCTATTACAGTGACCTGTTCTGTTCCACACACTCAATTGCTAATAACCAAAAAGCACTGATCTATCATTTTGAAAATGTTGTGATTTCCCAAATTTTGTTTAAGTGGAATCATACAGCATGTAATTGGCTTTTTTTTGCTCATCCTAATTCCCTGGACACTTACTGAGATTGCTGTCTGTAACAATAGCTCATTCCTTTTTATTGTTCAGTAGTATTTCATGGTAGGATGTTCCACAGATTGTTCATCCATCCATTGATTGAAAAATACAAAAGTTGTTTCTAGTTTGGTATTATTACAAAAAAAACCTACTATGAACATTTGTGTACAAATTTTTATGTCAACATAATTTTCTTTGTGATAAATACCCAAGAGCACAATTGCAGGCTTGCATGGTAATTGAATGTTTAGTTTTATGAGAAATCACCAAACAATTATGTTTGCCAGAGTGGCTGTACCATTTTTCATTTCCATCAGTGATGTGTGAGTGATCCCTTTTTTCTGCATTTTGTCAGTGTTTGATGTTCCTTCTATTTTTATTTTAGCTATTCAGATAGGTATGATCAGTGATTTGTATCTGCTTGTTTTTTATATAATTGATATTCCATACTTTTTTCCTGTTTTTGATTTCATTAATATCTGTTCTTATTTTTATTCTTTCATTTTTTCTGCTTGGATGGGTTTAATTTGCTCTTCTTTTACTAGTTAACTGAAGTAGGAATTTATATTGACTTGAGACCTTCTTTTCTAATGTAAGCATTTAGTGTTATAAATTTCCCTTTCAGTACTGTTTTAGTTGCATCTCATATATATTGATATGCTGTGATTTTATTTTTATTCAGTTTTATGTATACTTAAAATTTTTTTCTCTGAAATTTCTTACTTCACCTGGGGATTATTTAGAAATGAGTTGTTTAACTTCCAAGCATTTAGCAATTCTCCTGATATCTTTCTACTATGATTTCTAGTTTAATTCTATTGTGATCAGAGAACCTTTTATGAATTCAATATTTTTAAATATGTTGAGGACATGGTCTATCTTGGTGAATGTTCTATAAGTATTTGGAAGAAATATGTATTGGGTAAAGTGTCTTCCATGTGTTATTAGGGCCTATTAGTTCATTTTGTTCAGTTCTATATCATTGCTGATTCTCTATCTAGTAGTTCTGTCATTTGCTGAAAGTGATATATGAAATCTCTAATTTCCATGACAAAATATATATATTTTGCTTCTTTATTTATTCATCTGTTCTGCCCCTTTAGAATGTTAGCTTCACAAGTGCAGGCATTTGTGTCTATTTCATTCATTTCTGTATCATTATAATGGCAGGTAGTGTGGTAGATCCAGTATGCTTGACTACAGTGAAGGGGAATGAAAACTTACTGCATCTTTGCTTGAGAGAATGTCTCATTTAATTTGGGCTTAGGGCCCAGAACAAACACTAGTTTTGGGTGTTTAGTAATATCTGGAGAATGAACAGATGCATTTCTTGGATGATTCGTTCGCAGACGCTGGGAGGCCTATGAGATGTGTTATTTCTTGAACTGACCCAGCTTTGATTTGGCCCCTGCAAGGTTGGCATCCTTGCTTAGAAAGGTCTATGGAGGGGGGCCATGGCAGGCAGCTTCTCCAAAAGGCAGCAGATTGAACTTCAGATCCCTCTCTTCCTTTGTTTTGTAAAGTTTTCTGGCACAGCTAGGATGTTTGCAGAATTTTACCCAATGCTGTCTAATTGCATTTTAGAATTTTGTTCAATATTGTGTAATTACACTTTAGAGTTTTGTCATTTCATTATCCAGCAGTTTGGGTGGCTGGGGGTAAATGGTTGTGGATGATGACCCTGGTCACTTTTGTGTCTGTATAACTCTTTAGGGTGCCAGACAAGGCTTTGAGTGAGTTGAAGGACTAATGGATCCTTTAGTAACAAAAAATTTTACTGTTATAAGATATAAGAATGTCATGGTGGCAGGAAAGATCAGCATGCAGATATATATCAGACATTTAAATCAGACAGATTGGGTTCAAATTCCAGCCCTGCTACTCAATAGTTATACAACGATTAGGCAGGTAATCTCTGTCAGTTCAATTCCTGCCTCTATGAAATGGGGATAATTATTTGAAATGTTATGTTACATAAGGATTGAATGAGATTGAACTGTGGAAAATGGAGCCTGTCATAAATTAAGGACTCAATAAATATTAATTTATTTTATTCTCCCCCATTTTTGATGAGTGAAAATGAAGTCTATCTTCAAGAACATTTATCCCCTGTGTCCAAGTTATAGTCTGGCATTGGTCACAGGCAAACATGTCATGGGACAGAGAATCTGTCACAGACAACCATTAATGGATATTCAGACACTTCTGGTGAGAATGAACAAACCAGGGAAATCAAAGGAACAAACTAAATGTGAGCACATATCCCTGTAAAAGAATAGATGGAATTCAAAAGTAGTAACAATACACTATCCTCATTTCCATTTTTCTATTACAAGTAGGATATAGTCTCATAAATATTACTGCTGATTTACATGTTATCCATTCAGTTTTTATTATCAGATTTCAAGTAACCTTAAAAGGTGTCTGTATTACATCTATAGTTTCACATTTCCTAGACCATAAAAAGTTTCCATTGGATATTTTATAGGTAGTATTTCCACTTGTGTTCTTCTTTTGTAGAGCATAAGGACCACAGTGCTTTTCAGGAAAATACAATGCTTTTCAGCACATTGATCCGTCATGAATCAAGACATATATATGTCATTCTTTATTAAAGTCAAGATTGCTCCTAGGAATAATAACCTGATTGATTGATGGTCAAGCTGCCCAAAGATGTCATTAAAATTTTGAGTCATATAGCACCCTTTATTTTGACTACATGATTATGAATCAACACTTTGATTATAGTTTATTTCTCTCTGTGGCATGCTATTAGAACACCACCTGGAAGATCCAATGACTCTGATATCCTTATGCTATACTTGATTTACAGGCAAAATTAGATTTCTGGTTCTTTAAGGCTAGGGGCTAAGTTATTGACCAATGCAATTCATTTGGGAAGTCCACTCTGGGAGGCCTCTAGTGAGGTGACATGCTAGTTTGACAAGTAACACTCTAAGCTCATAACTGGCTCTTCTCTTCCTGTTTGAAACATATTCACAAAGTGACTTACTTGGAAACTCATACATATTTGAAGAGAAAATATGAGTTTTAAAAAGTAGCTAATTTAAAAAAAACTAAAACTTTTAGATCTGGAAGTAACTTCATATTCTCTTTTATATATGTCAATGAAAATACTATAAAGTCTTATGTTTAGAAGAATCCTAAAATATAGTCTAGCATTACCTCCCACTTAATTCAGGAAGCCTCTTTATGTCTAGCAGGTTATCATTAAGCTTCTGATAGAAGGTCATTAGCTCATGTGGCAGCCTCTTTATTTAAAAATATTTATGTTAAACTTTTATATACTGAAATACACAGATCTGAAGTTACAATTTGATGAGTTTTGATAAGTGTGTGTGCCTGTGTAATCACCATACCAAACAGAATATAGAACATTATCTCCTTAATTTTTAAACAGATATGATTATTAGAAGATTATTTCTTACACTGAAGCACTGTCTGACTGGAACATCTTCATGCTAGTCCCATTTCTCTCCTCTGGAATATGCACATTCAACTTGATTTCTCTTTTCCTTGACAGTCCTTCAAATATTTGAGAACTGAATAGGAGAAAACAAACTCTTCAGAATGTAGTAAGTCACATATTCCAACATGATTCTAGAATATAGATCAACGTATTATTTTATTTAGGAAGTCTTATGAAGTGGAGCCTACTCCTTTCCACGTGTTAATTGTGTGAACCTGGGACAGTTTCTGTGCCACCATAAGCTGCAGAGTCCTTGCCTATAAAGTGAGGACAAGTCCTACCCTATGGGATTGTTGAAAAAAAAAAGATATAATTGAACTAAAATGCTTTACATATTTCCTGACCCTTAGAAAGACCTTTTGGCATGTGAGATGATGCTCCAAACAACCGAGCCACACTGGCCAGGGTGCAGATAATTATGTTAAGCAAAATAAATTTAAGCATTCTTGAAAAATCCTTGGATAAAGCTTGTTTCTAAATCTGTCTCTTTTTTTGGCAGGGATTAAGGCGTATAATGTTGTGAAGAGAGAGCTGAATTTAGCATCAGATTATCTGTGTTTCAATCCTGGCTCCCCCATTTATTAGCCTGTGAGCCTTAATGAAACACTTAGCCTTCCTGGCCCATTCCTACCTATCTGCAGAAGGGATAATGATACTGGCTAACCCATGTCATAGTTTTGTTGAGAAGTTCAAGATTAAAATTCAGTGTGCATTAAAGTTTTCCTAAAACTGCAATTTTCTATAATAAGGTAAGGGTGGTATAAATGATGGTGCTCACAGTGAGATGAGGTAGGAAATATAAACCTGACATCCTGGATGTCTTTCTGCTATTGCTACCAGTTGTGTGGGGCTAATGAGGTCAGAAGCAGATTCTGTCATGTCAAAAGGTGAATACCATAGAGAGAAGGGGAAAGTTTTCAGTTTTCCTTTATTTAGAATTCCCAGAAGAAGCCAACCTGCTTTTCTTTTCTGTCCTTCTAGTGCTAACAACATAGATAAATCTCATGGCATTTGTATAGATAAATCACTGTCATTTTGTGTATGTGTGTATGCATATATTTTCATCTCATTTTAAACTTTTAAAATGATGAGATATGAGAAAAATGTGTACTATATATACTTGTAACCACCAGCAAGGTCAAGAAATAGAGCATTAACAGATTACAGAAGGCCCTCTCCACCCTGCCCAAGTGCCCCGTCCTTTATCACTGTATTTATTTATATATGTGTATGTGAGTATATTTGCAGTGGTGCAATATTTTAATTTACCATTCTTACTTCAGTTTTGTCTGTTAATCTGATAACGTCCTCTGTAGGAATTTACCCCTCCAGCAAAAGATCCAATCTAAGGTCAGAGATTACATTTAGTGGTCATATCTTTTGAGAGGCTTCTTTTAATATGAAATATTTCCATAGCTTTTCTTAGTCTTTTATGACATTGATATATGTATATATATATATAGTTCTTTCCCCATCTTTAAAAAGGATACTCCTTACATTGTGTTTTTCTGATGTTTCCTTTAATCATGGTTAGATTAAGATTATGTTTCTTGGCTAGAATACTGCACAGATGATGTTGTAGCCTCAGGATATCACATCTGGAGGCTCATGATGTCCATCTGTTCCTCATTGGTCATGTTAACTTCAATCACCCAGCCAAGCATTGCCTGATTTCTCCACTGTACATTACTGTTCATTTTCCCCCTTTGCAACTAATAAGCATTTTGTACAGAGACATGCAAATATACTGTTTCTTATGAAGTTTCCCCTTGAATTAGTATCTATTAATGAGTCTTGCTTGATCCACTCTTAACCACAATGACTGTAAGATAATGATTACCATCACCAGCACCAGCATTCCTCACCATTATACTGTAAGCAGTTATTATCTGATATCTAAATAATTCATCAATTTTTATTTACATATCTACTTATTATCTGTATAGTCTCATGAATTCTTATTATTTTTAAATATTTATAATCTATTACTGAACTTAACTTTTCTTAGGCTGAAATCGTTCCAGGTTTGTGCAATGGAAGTCTCTTCAAGCTTGCTGCAGTATCTTTGTATATCCTTGTGGTAACCAAACATCCCTCCCCCTTTTGTTCAAGTACTTCCTTACTTTTTGGTGTAAGAAATCTAAGTTATTTGAAATTTAGTTCAAATGTCATCTTTTGCAGGGCAACCTCCATGACCAACTCTGCCCCAAAGATGGTTTTATTTTTCAGCACATTGATGTACATTTATACTGAATTCTCTTATTCTTGTCTATCCTTAGAAGTGATTCCTAGTTGTTTCACTTATTGATTTATACCTTTAATAGATTGTATTTTAAGACCAGGACCAGGATCTATGTTTTCTACCTAAAAAATAAGATGCCCCTTGGAACCTCATTTAATTATACAGAAGATGCCAAATAAGCTTTTCTTCTAAATGAATAAATGAAGGAAGAAAGAAAGGAAGAAAATTCCTCTCCAGAAAAGTGTTTTTATTTTACACTTTTCAATTTATATGTTAATTGGAGAAAAATGTTGGATGGTAATTAGATTAGGAGGAGAAAGCAATGACATTGTGTATCATTTCCTGTATACTGGTGTTACAGGAAAAAAATAGACAGAAGGTCAGTGACCTCATCAGTGAACATATAGTGATCTCAGTCATCCAACTGACTAGTTGATTTATTTGTTTCATTCAGAATTTGAGGCAGTTTTATTATGTTATTATATTTTGGCAGGTATTGGTGTTTTTTTGAGATGATGTAGTTGATATTTTTATCATTTGTTTTGGTGAAGATTGTCTTTGTTTTTATTAAAATTTCTTTCTTATATAGATTAAATGATTATAAAAGTTACTATCTTACTGTAAGGTTTGTGGTGGTGAACATATTTACTGTTAGGAGGTTAATAAGAGAAGCGTTCACCCTTGATAGTGTTGCTTTAACTGGTCCTATTATGTCCATTTCTTCTTCTTGTCCCCTGAACCTGGAGAGGTGAGATGAAATATGCTTATGAGCATATCCCCCACTTTTGTAGGGTGCCTGGGTCTATTCCACTTATAAAATTCAGCAAAACTTCCCAACCTGATTTAGTGAGTATCAGAATATTTATATAATGAAAATTTTATAAAAAGTAGTATTGTAACAATAACTGCTCAGAACATATTCATTGTGTTAAAGGCTCTTGACTTGATTTACTAAACTAATTGATCTATTAATCATTTGTATACAATTGGGTATGTTTTTTGTAGATTCATCAAAGGATTGGACTGGATGCAACTACGCAGGCCATTTAGTCAGACCTGCTTATCTTAGAGGAAAGGAATTGGGACCCAGAAAAGTCAATGAAAGTTAGTTAGTAGTAGAGTTGGTGAAAGAATCTGCCCTTCTGACTCTTAGTTGAGTATTCTGACTACTGTATCTCAGAACACACTATTAAACCTTTATAATTAGAGAAAGCATGGATACTTCAGCCCACTATTCAGCATTACTCTGAATTTCAAATGCCTGAAGTTTAAATTTGTGTGTTTTTACTGTAAGTCTTACTATGCCATCAGAAGATTCAGGCACTCTTTTGCTGGGTGGAAAATGGATTAACCAAATACAAAACTAACTCTATAGAAGTTTCTGCATTCTGTAAAGGCTTTCAGATTAATCTGTAATCTATTTAATTACAATGCTACATCACAATAAATTTGGTATGAGCAATAGCATTTTCTCCATGCTGGAGATCAGGCCATGTTATGCTAATTAGCTCTTTAGTACTTACCTATTCCCCAGCAATTTCATTCATTTAATAAGTATTTGAGATTTATTATGTGCCATACCCAGTGCTTACAACCAGTGATATGAGACATTGTAGGAATTAACCATGCCCCTCACTGAGCTTGATAGACAATTGAAAACTAAAACCAGTAATGAAAAATTATGATAGAGAAAGAATATGGAGCCACGAGAACATATGACAGGAGAATCTAACAATTCTGAGAAATTGTGCTTAAGCTGAGATCTGAAGGATCACTAGGAGCAGTTAGATGAAGGGACAGGGAAAGGTCATTCTAGGCAAAGGTAAGAACATGTGGGAAACTGGAGACAAGAGAGAACAAAAGAGATCCAAGACTGCAGTGGAGTAGGTGGAAGCTACACTACCCTTCTTTCCGGACCAAACTGGAATTACAACTAACTATGGCAAAATCATCCTGAATAATCAACTGAACACTAACTGGAGACAAGCCTTAAAACCAAAGACATATGGAAGAAACCACATCACCACAACAAAACTGGTAGGAATTGTGGAGGCACATGGGGGCCACCTGGGCTCCCAGGTATGGCACCTGAAATTCTGGAGGGATATTTCAGAGGCCAGGGGGCTCCCCTGGGAAGTAAGGTGTCTAAATCCAGAACTGGGCTCCATAGCCTACAGCATCAGAACTGGGAAAGGAACCCAAATAACATCCATCTGTGAAAAGCAGCAGGGTTTCTGTCCACCAGGGAAAGATCACTAGAGATGCAGAGAGCCTCTTAAAGAACAAAACACAGAATCTTGTTTGCAGCCATGTGCCCTAGGCTTTGGCAGAGGGAGGACAGACTGGACTAGAGCTGCAAGAGGACAGTCTGGGATTAGTGGCTCTGGGGAAAGAGTAATAGGTCATCTGCCAGGACCCCTGTGCTGAGTCACTCCCCATACTGCAGAAACCATCTTTCTTGGTCAGAGTGCTCCCCTCCAAGTGGCATCAGCCTGAAGGGAAACAATAGCACTACCTTCAGGAATCCCTTTTGCCCCACCCTGTGGAGCTTAAGCCATGATTGAGAGGAGTAACGCTGGAGGTAATTTCAGTGTTTAAGTTCAAAAGAAAATCTGCAGGTGAAGGTTGATTTCTGGAAGATCTAAGACTTCAGCTGACCCTACCCTGGGCCTGAAGCTGGTAAAAGCCAGGCTTGGTGTACAGACTGTTTTTTTCTGAACACACATAGGCCCAACAGAGGGAGCCACAAGCTGTGGGTTGCTTGTAGTTCTGAAGATGTTGCCCAGGGCCAGTCACAGGTAGTGCCTAACATGGGTCCTCACCAGAGTCTTTGCAGATCTACCTAAAACACAGAAACAAACACAAAGAAGCAGCCAAAATTGGAAGACAAAAAAACAGTCCCAAATGAAAGAACAAGAGAATTCTCCAGAAGAAGAACTAAATGATGGAGACAAGCAAGTTATCAAATAGAGTTTAGAGTAATGGTTATAAGGATGCTCCACAGCATAAAAAAAGATATAGAGACCATAAAAAAGAATAAAGAATGCAATATCTGAAATAAATAATACACTTGAAGTAATAAATTGTAGGTTAGATGAAGCAGAGGATCAAATCAGGGATTTGGAAGGCAAGGTAGGAAAAAAATACCCAATCAGAGCAGCAAAAAAGAAAAAAGAATTTGAAAAAATGAGGAGAGTTTAAGAAACCTTTGGGAGAACATGAAGTGTAACAACATCTGCATGACAGGAATAACAGAAGGAGAAGAGAGTGAGCAAGGGAGCAAGAACCTATTTGGAGAAATAATGACCAAAAACTTACGTAACCTGGTGAAAGAAAACAACACACAAGTCTAGGGAGCACAGAGAGTCCCAAACAAGATGGTCCCAAAGAGGCACATACCAACACACATCATAATTAAAATGGTAAAGCTTAAAAACATGGGCAGAATCTTGAAAACCACAAAAGAAAAGCACTTAGTTACCTCGAGGGAACTTTAATTAGACTCTCATCTTATTTCTCATTAGAAACATTTCTGGCCAGAAGGGATTGGCATAAAATATTCAAGGGGATAAAAAGCAAGGACCTACAACCAAAGCTCTTTTACCCAGCAAGGCCATCATTTAAAATTGAAGGAGAAATAAAGAGCTTTTCAGACAAGAAGAGAGAACAGCAATGGCTGGAACTTAGACATTCAGGAGATTTAGGGGAGATAAGACTCAGGAGCTAGCAGAGAGTCTTGGTTCTAAAGATTCTATTAGAGGGCCTTGAAGGCCACTTGATTAAGTTCTGACTTTATCCTAAGGCAAAAGTAGGTGAGTAAAGGACTAATATCCCCCTTTGTGGTACTTGTCTTATGCTATATTCATTGATTT
Organism: Pteronotus mesoamericanus; assembly: GCF_021234165.1. Taxonomy (NCBI): domain Eukaryota; kingdom Metazoa; phylum Chordata; class Mammalia; order Chiroptera; family Mormoopidae; genus Pteronotus; species Pteronotus mesoamericanus. Next base: position 13,611,975 of record NW_026555313.1, read on the forward strand.
ATAGGTGTGCCTCCCTGTTAGACTCTGCACTCATTGAGGGAAAAGTGATATCTTTTCCATGTTTTTATACTGTCTGATCAACAACATGCTTGAAACACACCAAGTGTGCAGTGAATCATTAAAGGCTGAAAGAATGATACAGTTAATAATAAATAATTATCACCACTCTCCCTGGCTCTAGCCTCTGAAGAACTGCAAGTTTACTTTGCAACATGTGGTGATGTTAAATTATTTTTGTAGAGTAGGGTGGATGAATTTCTGAGGTGTTCTAGGACTATATTCATAGGATATACTCTTCTTCGCTATATCCATAAAAGTATAAGAACTTAAAGCTGGCTTATATTAATAGGTTATTGGGTAAAATGTCTGCCACCTATGAGTGCTTGATGTTTTTGCTGTTTCTCCCTTACAACAGTTTAATAAGAAATCAGAAGTGCTTCCTGTTCTAAAACATTTGTAGATAAAAGCCCTACAACCTTTGGGTGATATTTTACAGGGAAAGGTTGACATTCTAAAGACCACATCCATAGTGATCTCATTGTTCTGGACCCTTTGGTTGAACACTGTGCTGACAAAGCATTCTTTAAGGTGTCCAAATTCAGGCACACTGGCTTGGGAGCAGCTCTAACTCATTTGTTATTTACATAGATATGTTGGAGTCCAGCACAATATCACTATGTTATTTGGTGACTTTGTGAATTCTCCTATTGTACTGTCTTCAATCAGTGTAAAATGCCACAATTTCATAAAAATAGCTATTCTTGACAGTAATGGGGGTTGTTGTGATTGCTTTTGATAACTTTTTTTTTTTACTCATTAGATGAAGTATTTTACTGATTTCTGACCCTTCTCTTCAGGAATGGTAGTAGCAGAGCTCCATACAGTACTTATTGCCATGGAAACCAAATCTAGGGTGACTTCACAGCTTCAAAAATGTTCACTGGTCTTTGGGTTTCTTGGGTTTCTTGGTGAGGCTCTTTGCTGATACTGAAAACCCTTATGACCTCTTTCAGTTAACACTTGCATATGTGCATGTGTGTGTACATGCAAAGAGGAAGATGTATGTATGTCAGACTATCTGTCTCTACTTGTAATTCATGCAACTCAAGTTATACAAAGAAACATGTTCTTTGGTGTAGTGAAAATTACAGTTCTTTTTATCTCTTTTGATCTAGTGGAACGAACACATGACGGGTTGGGTTCTGCTATCATTCACTTACATCTCATAAAATACTAAGATGCAAATCATACCTAAGTGCCCCAGCATTATTAAATTAGATGTTTCTTTGAATGAGTAGGAGCCTATATTTCAGCCTGAAACTGGGTCTCAGTGAAAATACAAAACCAAAGAAAAGTAAAGACATACTGCCTGTGAGTTTGTGGAAGCAATATTTAATACACAGTGGTGCAAATAATTTCTAGCCTACTCCAAGTCAAACCCATAGTGCGTGTGTGCACTGACTGGATGCTGCACATCATGCATGTAGCTGTTGAACAGCTACAGGATGGTGGCCATTTCTGCTGCCAAGATAATGGAGACCCGATGCATACAAGGCTGTCATAATGACAGCTACTTCATAAATATTGTAAGTAGAGAAGAGTAGTGAACACAAGAACCCAGTGTTTTTCTCACTTTTTGGTAGATTGTGCCTCTCGAGATTTTCTTTAAATCATCTCCTTTGCTGCTGCCTTTAAGCTTCTGATTTCTTTCTATAGGGCTTTGTCCAAGTCCTAGGTTAGGAAGTTATCTGTTTTATTCTCTGTGATTTCACACTCATTAACAGGATCCACTTTCAAAGCTTCAATTCCCATCCTTCTGCAGCCTTTAGCTTTCACTTCTGTTCTCTCCAGCTTCCTCCTGACCATGGCCTCCTAGGGATCATGTGTGCATCTTTCCTCACAAACCAGGTCAGTCCTCTGGCATCTTTAGTGTTGTCAAAGGAACTACCCCCATTTTCTCAGTCAGTTGGGTTTATGTCTTTCTCTCATTTGTGACTACTTTCTCTTCTCCCCCACCACCGCCAAACTACTGTTCATACATTATTGATTTTAATTCTATTATAATTCTTACATTCCATTCCCAGTTATATGACCATCATTATGTAGATTCTCAATATCTTTCATTCAACATTTTCTCTAGTTTAACAACTTTACTTCCCAACTACCAACCTCTTCTTTTCCCAGCCTATTATGCAAGTTGCTGCCAAATTATTTGTCTTAAAGCATATCTCTGATTAGACCACCACTTTATTCAAGAATGTACAATAGGTCTCCATTGTTTGTTAGCCAGATATTCACACAAAAAAAACATTTTTTATTCATTACATCTTCCAGACTTATTCCCTGATACTACCCCCAAATAGTCCAAGGTGTCTGTGTATCTGAAAAATTTTCTTGCATCCCAAGATATTCCTGTATCAAACAAGCAATTTTTAATTTGAGTGTTGGCTTGCCTGTCTTATTCACCAGGCTATAAGTTTCAGGGGCAGACACTGTGTCTGTTTTCAATCATCATTGTGTCTTCTTATCTAATATGGAACTTAGCACTCCAGCACAGTAGGTGAATTTTAAATGAATGAATATATTATGTGATTTGTTTCCACAGAACTTTGTGAATGTACTTCTCAGGCCTGAACTATCTTATTTGTACAGCTCTGCCTACTCTATACTTCAATATTTATTCAAATATTATCCGTTCTATGTTTCCTAATCTCTTTCCCTTCCCATCCTGTTTGCATTCCCTTTCTTTACTTCCCCAACTTAGTGTGTTCTTTTTCTCCTCCTTCTGGTTGCTTTGAAGCTCCCTTATGCCACTTAATGCACAATGGCATCATATTTTGGGTATTTGCACCCAATCAACCTTAGCTGAAACTAGTGATGGATGTTTTATGCTGATTCTCTTTGGCCCAATTTTACTAAAAGGAAGGGGTAGGAGTGTGTAGAAACCATGTTTATTACATTTGTGAATGACATGAAGCTTGGAGAGGAGCCAGTGCCTTGGTATTCAAGAAAGTTTTGGAGGCAAGAAAAATGGACCAAATCTAACAGGGTGAAATTAAAGAAAAACTGGCTTTATACACAAAGGGCTTAAAACCAGCTTGCAATTATAGGATGGGAAGCATGCAGATTAGTAAAAACTTAGAGTCTTTGTTGTCAGTTGGTTATTATGGAAAAATAATGTGGTTATTAACATTATAAAGCACTCTTGATCTTAGATTATGAATATATTGATAGTAACAGACTCCAGGATGAAGGAGGTGGTAATTCTCCTCTTCTTAGGCTTAACTATTTATACTCTAAGAGATATAGAAACACTGGGGCATGTTAAATGGAGAAGGATCAGCATTTTGAGGAATCTGGAAACTAATCAATCATGACCTATATAAGTAACTAGAAATGTTTCACAGGGAGTGAGGCCGTGATAGTTGCCTCTCAGATGATAGACCACATTTACTAAGGGTATAGGAGACCTTTGGGAATCAGAAAAGGAGACAACGTAAAATGATAACATAGTTTTGACTGCTGGAAGAAATGGATATAAACTAATAATTATAATACAGTGTGATGAGAGCTATAGAAGTACTTATGTGATGACATGGGAATATAGAGAAAGAACATATATCTTTTCCAGAGTGGTCTTGGGTAGGCTCCACAGTGGAGTGTCATTTAAACAGGGCCTTGAATGAATTGGCACATGGAAGGTCCATACATTCTGGACCCTTGGGTGGATTATTTTCAGTAGACTCAAGTGAATTTATATGGGGCTGAGGAAATCAATTCTCTTTACTAGTGTAGAGATTTAAAAAAAAATTACCTATTCCTTTTATAGAAGAAATACTTGTTCATCTTAGAAAATTCAGTAAATAAAAAGTGTATAGAGTAGAAAAGAAATCTATAATTCTGCACCTGAGAGAGAACTCCTATCAATATTTTGGGAGCAACATTAGAAAGTCTGGAAGAGTGGGGAGGGGTGAAATTGCAACTTTAGTAGGATGCTTGAAGAAGACCTTTAAGAATCAATGATAAATAAGTAGAAACCTGCAGAATAAGGAGTGGCCAGGCAATTCAAATACTGGTGTTACACTTCCCAGATGGAGATAATAAGTGCAAAAGGCAGATGAGCAAGAAGCTTGTGCTGAAGAAGCAGGAAGGAAATGAGCGTGGTTGGAATATGTGAGCAAGGGGAGAATTGTAAGTGAACTTAGTGAGGAAGGCAAGAGACCACATATGCAGAGACCTGGAGGCCACATAGACCACATGTGCATTTAATTCCTAGCACATTGGGGAAAGGTTTTTAAAGCAGGAACAAGATGCTCCGGTTTATTTTTCTGATAGATGACTCTGACTGCTGTGCGGAGACTGGATGGAGGTGGAGTGTGGGGCCAAGTGGAAGGAGAGACTCGTTGACAGGCTAGCACCATGGTCCCGGACTGGACTAGAGTGGCAGGAGAGGGAGGAACAGTTTAGTCTTTTTAAATATGGAGACAGAACTAATAGTGGTGAGTGGTGAAAAAGCTAAATAAAGGATAACTGATCATTTTATATCAGAAAAATATTGTATCTATTATTTTCATATTTCTAGTTACCAGAAAGTAAAATCCATGTATTTCTCATCACAGACTGTAGATTCAGTATTTCGTAACGGTTTTTTTTTTGTCTTATAAAAATATTGAGTCAACAAATCTCTCCAGATGTTGCTATAAGTACATATGAGTATTTGGCTTATATGGACCCCATCTGACATTTGAAATCTATATTCTTATTTGGTCAGGTTGTGCAAATCTTCCTCGGAGGATGACTTTATCAAAGCTTTTTAAAGGAGTATCTTTTCCTATAAAATGAGTAATTTTTTGCTTTATTGTAAAAAGTTAAAAAAATAATAGTAGACAGATAAGACATAAAAGAGAACATTGCTATTCCTATTACATAGATCAGCGATTTTCAAATTGTATGTCACAGGAATTTTTCAAACATGCAATACCTGACTATTTGGTTAGGGGTACTGACCTCTTTTCCCTTAGATTTTCAAATAGAACAATGACAATAGCCAACAAAACAATAGCTGTCCAGTGTGAATGAATCAAAATTATACCTTCTTTTTGGTCAGACTGGCAAAAAATATATTTTTGGTATGCTGCAGAATTTTAGTGTAGTTTATGTGTGCCATGAGATGAAGAAGGTTAAAAATCACTGACCTAGATATATACCTGTTACCAAGGGAAGATTTATATGGAGCTAATGAAGATTGCATAGGTCCCTTTTCAGGCCCGGACAGAGCCCAGGTAATTTTGTATTCATCATTTTGTATTCTTTTCCTAAACGTGGATTTTCCCCTTATTTTATAAACTTTATTCTCTACATAACAAGAATCCTGACCTATTTCCAGATTATTTATTTACAAATAAATTTCATATTATGAAAAATAGGGTCACACTCTATTAGATTTTATTTTCTAAAATATTACCAGTATATTTCCATGCTGTTGAATAGTCTGTAATTATATTTTTATGGGGTGTTGTCTTTTGCATTATGATTGCATCATAGTTAAATGATGATTTTCGAGCTATTGAGGGTGAACAACAATACAAGACTTTTTGCTACTAGTATTTGATACTCATTAAATTCATGCTGTTGATCTCTTACTAGGCAGGATATATTACCTAGCATTCTCTGGTCATAAGTTCTGGAGTATTGCTTCTTTAATATTCTCCTGTTGCAGTAGCATGACAGATTTGGGGGAACATTGGGGTGACTCTTGTTTTAGTTAGAATTAATTCAATTTTCTATAGTATGTGAAATAATTAAATTAAAAATTCCACTTGCATAGGGTCTTTTGAATTGGTGTTTTGGGGTTCTTAGGGTATAATCCCAGCAGTGGAATCACTGTGTCAAAAGGCAGTTCCATTTTTAGCTTCTTGGGGAAATTCCAAATTGTTTTCCACAGCAGCTGCACCCATCTGCATTCTCACCAACAGTGGACTAGGGTTCTCTTTTCTACACAATCTTGCCAGCACCTGTTGTTTGTTGATGTGTTTATGATGGCCATTCTGACCAGTGTGAATTGGTATCTCATTGTGGTTTTAATTTGCATTTCTCTGATGGCTAGTGATGCTGAGCAACCTTTCATATGTCTCTGGGCCCTGTGTATGTCCTCCTTGGAGAAGTGTCTGTTCAGGTCCTGTGACCATTTTTTCATTGGATTGTTTTTCTTCCTGGGATGGAGTTGTGGGAGTTCTTTATATATTTTGGAGATCAAACCCCTGTCTGAGGTATCATTGGCAAATATATTTTTCCATAGGGTTGGCTTCTTTTTCATTTTGCTGATGTTTTCTTTAGCTAAGTGCCCATCAGTGAGTGGATCAAAAAACTATGGTACATTTATACAATGGAATACTACACAGCAGAAAGAAAGAACTACTACCCTTCACAACAGCATGGATGGAACTGGAGAGCATTATGCTAAATGAAATAAGCCAGGCAGTGAAAGACAAATACCATATGATCTCACCTATAAGTGGAACCTAATCAGCAAAGCAAGCAGGCAAGGAAAATATGACCAGCAACACTGAAAGAAAGAAGAAGCTGGCAGGGACCGGAGGGAGGGGGCTTGCAGGGAGGGGAAGAGGAAGAGTCAGGTCAAGGAACAGATGTGAAGGACACATGGATGAAGCCAAGGTGTGGAAGGATTGAGGAGGGGAGGTGGGGATGGATGGGGCAGGGAAAAGTGGTAGTGGGTAAATGGAGGCAAGTGCATTTGAAAAATTAAAAATTAATTAAGTAAAAAATAAAAAAAATTCCACTTGCTAATGTTTATTTAAAACTTTAAAAATTAATAATATGTTCATTAGAATTATTAAATCAACTTAAAATATAATCTCTGGTTACTTCAAAAAGATAAAAATAGATTTGGTGAATTAGCTCTTGCACACAGTATTTGTAACATGCATATTAGATATTCACTTATAACAGCATAAAGTCTTAATGAGGGAGCCAATAGTCTAATTTTAAAAACTAAATGAAGATAACTTTGGAAATCCAGAAAATGCCTCCAAAGAAATATAATTTCATCCCCAGGAATACACAGTTATATGCAGAATTTTAAAATAATGAGAATATGTTACAAAAGTAAATAAATTTGAGTTTCAGGTAATTACATAAACATGATCAGATATCTTGTATGAAATGACCTAATACTGGTGAATGTTAATACAATCATTTGAATGTAGGTGTTAAAAACTGTTGCTTATCAAAGGGTTTTGATTGATGAGCTGTTTATATTGTGCATGCTACTGTATTTTTACCACTGGTGTTGGTGATTTTTACCACTGGTTCAGTCTATCAACATGGTAGAGTGAACTGATGTGGCAAATGTGGAGAGCACATTCCTAACTCATGGAGTTGTTACAATGTAATCAAATTAGAAAGTCAACCTCAAAAGCAATAAAGAGAAATTTTGAGGAACTCTGTATACATTGAGGAAATAAAGCCAAAGCATGAGAGCAGGTTAAATCTGAAAATGCACAGAGCTATTAAAACTTGATACATGTTGGGAACTGTCCCACCTGGTTTCAGGAATTGTAGCCTCACCAACAGGCAAGAGGGCCCCAAGGTTAGAGCATGGAGGCCTTGGGAAAATAGGCCACTGAGGAGACAAAACCTGTCCCCCTGGCAAGGGTGCAGCCCCTGCCTCCCTCACATCACCCTGCTAGGCCCTGGAGGATGGCTGGTTAGTCAATGAGGGATAGAACTCCTTGATGGCAGGGGCAACCTAAGACAGGCACAGTTGCATAGGGGCCATCATGGGAAGGACCTGGGGTACACAGAGAAGGGGCAAAAGACCCTCACCCCTCAGTTTTGTCATAGCTGGAGTCCTCATTCTATCTGAAAGAAGTCTCCTTCTCTCCTGGCGGCTCTGCTCCACCTGCCTGGCCCAGGCTTGAAACAATGCTGGAGACAGGCCTAAACTGGATTGGGCAGTTGCCAGGAGAAATCAGACCTAGAAGTAAATACCTTGAAGCATGCTTCTTTTTTTCCCCTCAAAAGCTATGATAACCAGATCATGCTGGGAAGGAAACTTACATTATTCACAGACCCTGACCCTAAACCATTTGGCACTGTGTTTACTCATCTTCTCTCACACCCATGTAAATCGGTGTGTTCCTGCCATTTGTTTTCTTTAAAACATTGTCTGTAAACATTAACATACTGATGCAATGAGATCACCTCTATATTCCTACCTAGCCCCCACTGACAACCCTTTCAATAAAAGCCATTGAACACAGGGGCTCACGGCCTTCCCCACTAAAGGGAATCACCACCCTCTTTCCCTGGAAGACCGAGAAATGCCTGGGATGACTTATATTTCTCCCTCCGTGATGATCCAGAGTGCACTCTGAGGGTCAGAGCCTGCCTTTTGCCTCAGCTGGCACCTGAACAGGGATCCTCAGCATCCACACCACCTCAGACACAAGCCTAGGGGGCTAGAAGTTTACAAACGAGGGAGAGGGTGGGTGGAGTCAAGGCCAAGGATCCCGTGTGCCTAGAAGGGAATCCCCTACCTGTGCTCCAAGCTGTGACAGACTAAATCAGTGCCTGAAACAATTCTGTCCACTGGCCTGGGAACACAGCAAACACAACTGGTACCTTGGGTAACACATAGAAAATGTTATCTGTGAAGAAATGGAACCTCAAGACTCTCTGGAGATATGGAATTTGAATAAACCAAAAATTTTTTTCAATAAATACTCATTTGTTGAGTATTTATGTTATTAACAACAGACATGTACATACTCTTCTAAGTCCTTCAAAAATATTAACTTATTTAACCATTATAATGATTTTCTGAGAAAAATTGGTTTAGTGAAAAGAGAAATGCAAAACTACCTTATGGGGTCTCTTCACAGCTTAGATTGCATGGAATTCCCACAGGAAAGAGCTTGCTAAAGATGATTTAAGCTGAAAATGACAAAGCACATGTGAAAACAGCTATGACAGAAAATCAACAGACACAATAAATAGGAGAATTCATTTTCATTACAGTTAATCAAGTACTATGTGCAAATGATCCTACTTTCTAGGTGACAGAGTTGGAATTTCAGTAGTTTCAGTGACCTACACAGGCGCTAAATGGAGAACTGACATTAAAATCTAAAGTACAGAGACCAAATTCTTTTTTTTTTACATTCAGTTTTTCTTTTATTAATTGCATCAATATTTATTGGGTCCTTACAATGTTCAGAGCACTAGTTGAAGTAGAAGATGAGAAAGTCCTTATCTTCATGGACTTACATTCTAGTGAGGGATAAAGACTACTGATATAAGCCTGCATGACTTCTACAGGTAGAGACCAAATTCTTGATCAGAAGTCTTATTATTATTATTATTTTTACAAAATTCAATTCCTTCCAAATATAAGACAAGCCTACCAAACTTTGACTCTATGTATATCTCTAAATATAGATAATCAGAGACACACATTTCTGTCAATAATAGCTCTAGTTAAGTTAAAAGTATTAGTTATAAGTTATATATACCTAAGTTCAGGCAAGTTCCTTTTCTCAATATAAGAGATACCTGTCATCAAGTTTTCTCTTCTAGTTTCAAACTTTGCCTGACTTTCTCTTCGCACAGGCAGAAACCTCGAGAGTTTCCTGTTCTCCTCCTTTCAGACAGAGAAACCCTTAAAGTTCTCCAGGACCCATCAGAGTAAAGTCATGATTTTTTTTCCTTTTTTTTTCTGGTAAGTAATGCCAAAGCTTATTTCCGACAGTGGGTATTCATGTTGTCCCCCACACTGTCTGTTAACAAAAAAGTTCCCCCTCTCAGTCCTCTCCCAAATTGAGCTAAAGCCCACAAAAGAAAACATGATACCATGGTCTGAACTTGACTTCCTCAGGGTATCTCCAGTAGGGTTGGTTTCCTTGTCTACTCTAGGCAGGCACACTCATCCCATTCATGTTCCTCCTTTCATAATGCTTATATACTGCCAGCAAATTTTCCCTCCAGCCTTTGGTTTGTGAAGGCCCTGAGCTGTCTCTTTGTGTTGATGAGAATAATTGTTAGGACACAGTGCTTGGTCACATCTATTGCCATTTACCTTATATTTCACTTTAATTATATCATTCACCTTTTCACCATCTTGCATTGATGCTAAATCTTTGGCTTAACTCAATATGGACTTTAAGATACTTCTCAAATCAGGGCCACCTCTTAACCTGTGGTTCTCACTGTCCTTATGCCATGGGGCCCAGCCCTCTGCTCCAGACATGCAGACGTATTTGCTCTCTCTTGCACCTACTCCTCTCTCGCCTTTAGGCCACAGTGTTAAGGTTGCTCTGCTCCTAACCTGGATTTTTTTCCCTTGCTTTTATTGCTAAACTATTTTCCCAGTCTTGAAAACCTTCACTTATATTCCCTGTCAACATAATAGTTAGTTCAAAAATGCTACAATTCCCCCTCAGGACCTTTCAGATCAGCTCCTATTGGTTCCAATGCTTGGAGATTCCTAACACTGCACCTGCAGTGGCCTCTCACCTTGCCCTCTCACCTGTGTACATAAACAGAGGCCTATGTCAGCCACCACTGACTGCAAGAAAAGCAGATGCTCCACTGAAGGCCAATAGAATAGACAGGTGTTTGTCTGAAGCTTTCTACCATCTTGAGAAGAAGTTGTTGGAGGGCACTTGAGAATGGGGTAAAAGGAAGAACAACTGAGTACTCAAAACAGAGCTATATGACTTGTCCAGATAAAGTTCCCCCGCCCTGAAATTTCTGCCATCATTAGAACTGGGGGGCTTAAGGGCAAGGGGAGAGCATTTAAATAACACAAAGAGTGGCATTTATTTTTTCTACATATGTGATGAGTTGTGTATAATTTTAATCATCTTCCATTGGTTATTGGGAAGTTCAATCAAACGTGAAGTGCGCTGTTCAGCATATAGTACTCAAAGTTCAACGAAAGTCAATTTATCCTCCTTTATAAATTGATAGAAAGTTCTGACATTTTTAAGAGACTTTTTATGCTGATGAAAACTCAGAACATCTTGTTTGACAGCCAGGGAAAAGATTTTCTTGGAACAACCAGGATCTCAAAGGAAGACCAAAATTGAAATGAGAATAGTAGGGATAATAGACAACTTCCTTTTTCTCACCTTGTTCAGTAACTTGAATAAATGAAACATGTTAGTGGATGTAGATGGATTGTGAGTGGTCATTAAAAGCCACTCCATGTCACCACTGTTTCTCAGGTTTCATGGTTGGTCACACAGCTCCCCCCATCACCATTATGGTCTGAATGTAGGCTCTGATGGGGCTCACTTTTTACGGCTGATTAGGAAAGGGACTTCCCCAATGGGTCATCTCTACTCTATAAAGTTCTTTGACTCTTGTAGTAATGGAGCTGTTCACAATGATGCCAATGGAGACACATAGCATTTTATAGGCTTTGCTCTCAAAAACACTTTTCAATATGTGAGATAAAGAAAATAATGCCTGATGGGCACACGTACTGCTCCCGGTGTCCTGTGGGTAGCATAATCAGCATTTGGGGTTGTTGGTGTCTTATGCTCAATGTAAAATCACAAAGTAAGAGTTAAACAAAACTAATTATGTCCGAGGTCAGGCAGAGCCATTGGAGAAGGAGAGCATTACTTGTCAAGTGTGTCAGTGTTTCCTCCCAAGCTCTGTGGAGCCTGAAGCTCTGGGGATGATGCTTGTCCAGAACTTTCTTTTTAATTTATAGGATTGAAGATTATGTGGCAGCTCATCCCAAGGGAATGTATCTAAAATAGGCCTCAGAGGTGAAACTGCATTATTTCCAGATGAGGATCTTTTTCTCCTTAGTGGTCTGAGTATATCTGAAACATGCTTAAATATATTTATTATTTTTTGAAGTTTGGGTATATCTTGGGGTTATTCTATTCTTGATTTTGTAACTTTAGGACTTTATCAGTCTAGTGACCATATAATCCCAAATCCCAAATGAAAACATTTGGTAGGATATACTTTTTGGATCGGGTAACAGTTTTGGAGATGTCATTTAGATGTTACAACATTAGAGCTTTTCTCTGGACTTAAAATAAATATTTTTGGGAATAAAAGATGTAATATTTATAACCAGGACTTTTGCAGAATTTTAGGCATTGTTGTTATCTTCATGTCTATGAACATCACTTTTCAAATTGGCACAGCTAATTTCTTCTTAAGTATACATTTGAAGAACAAATGCAATAATATTTGTAAAAGAATTTTCAAATAAATAACTGTATAAATTAAAAGTTCTACTATAGAAAAGTGTTACTTGGTATGGTCAAAGAACTAGAGAGCTTAACAAAAAAAGGTGACAAAAACTCTGTATGGAGAGGGAAGAGAACCAACATTTTTTGGTGTCTGAAGTATGTCAGTACTTATCACCCATGATCTCATTTCATCTTTCAACAATCTATTCGGTCAGTTCTCACCATATATGTATGCGGACTGAGCCTCACTCAATATCAGAAACCTTTGACTCCCAAACTAAATCTTTTCGCATGGATCTGCATGAATATCATGTTCATTTTCTTTTTCTGAACAATTTTCTTGTATTATTCTATGATGACTTTCTCAGAAGAACCTGTTAAACATACGTGAGACCTCTGAACTTCTCTAATTTATGTATCTTGCTTCTCCTATCAACCTCTTGTGTGCTAAAATGTCATCTAAAATCTCTATTTAGTTTTCCATTTACACTTTCTATTTTTAACAGCCAATTTTTTTTCTTGCCTTTAAATGTTTTTCCTTGTACAGCATTCTGTTCTTGTTTTATTGAGTGTGAATTTTCTCATTACTGTGAGGATTTAATGATAGTATTCTTATTTTAAAGAATTTCTTTTCACAACACAGTCTCTGTTTTCATCAAATTTTATTTTTTATATGTTTGCATTAGCTTCCATCTGTAATATTACAGGCTCTTTTGAGGTGCCTTGCAGTCCTTGCCTTTCCACAATGCTCAGTAGTGGGAAACTAAAAAGCTCTCCTAAAACTCTCACTCTATGTGCATGTGTGTGTGTGAGAAAGAGAAAGAGAGGGAGAAGCAGTGTTGTTAATTGTAAGTATCATTGCAGGGTGGGGTTAAAGAGAATTTATTAATCCATTTAGAAAAAATTGACATATTTGACATATATCTCAGTATTAGGTTTCCAAATTTTCCCTGTAGAGATATTTCACTTTCTTTAAAAAGTATATTTGCATGTACCAAACATTTTTATTGTGTTATAAATAGTATATTTAAAAATTTATTTTTCATTTTTGTTCTTAAGTTATAGAAGTAGAATTGATTTTTACATGTTGATTTATTTAATTTCCTAGAGACATGATCATATCATCTGAAAATATGATCTTTATCCTTTCTAATTCTTATATGTTTATTTTTCTTGCATTATCATATTACTGAGAATTCTCAGTTACTAGATATGGGATGAAATTGGTGATAGTGGTCTTAAAGGCAAGTTAACAAGGTCTTATGCCTACTTATTAATTCACTTATTGCATACTTGTTGCTCATAAATTGTTTAGATTGGAGAAATGTTTTTCCTGTTTGCTAAGAACTTCTATTAGAAATGGATGGATGTTCAACTTTTTGGAAATTTTTTTTTGCATTTATTGAGAGCATCATATGATTTATCTCCCTTTATATGTTGATATGGTTATTTGTGTTAATTTTCTAATGTGAAGCTAACATTAAACTAAAGTTCCTATTTTAAATCTAAATTGATTGTAACATATCATCATTCACATATTTTTGGGTCTTTGTTTTGCTGATATTTTATTAGGAATTTTTATCAAGTTGTGTGCAATTTCTCAGGTGTTTTTCCCCCTCAATTTTCTTCCTTTCGTTCTTTGTCTTTCTTTCCCTTCTTGTCTATCCTCCATTCTCTTTCCTTTTCCTCTTCTCCACTCCCTCCTTCATTCCTTCTTTCCCTTTCCTTCTTTCCATTTCTACTTCTCTTTCTTCCTTTCTGTCTTCTTTCTTTCTGAGCTCTGATTGGCTCCAGTGCAACTTTCCCCACAGTACTCTGGGATAGGATTTGGAGGAAGGTGCTATGGATTTAATTCTGGTTCATAATTACCTAGAAATTATAGCCATCTGGGGCCCAGTTTAAACGGGAACAAGCTCTTATAAGATTCCTTGCCTCTATTTGGGCCTGCCCTTGCCTTCTGTCACTTTTGTTTCATTAGGTCCCATATGAAGCCCAATTTCTTGATATTGGGACATGTCTTCAGGATAAGAGCAATTTAGTGCTTTGTAGGTATTCATTTTTCAACTCAGGTTTCCAATTTCCTTTCAATAAGGTTTTCCAATCTTTACTTCAACTCTTTTAAGGTGATTTAGGAATATATATTATATATATGTAATTTATATATAATATAGCATTGTTTTCAGCAGAAGTGTTGATGTCAATAACCTATTACCAGAAACAGAATATATTTATGATATGTTTTTAATGATTCATTGAACAATTTTGTTGTTTTATAGCAGAAGTTTTTTAGGAAAATTGAATGGGAGGCTCTCCATAAGTATTTGCTGTAAATACTGTTATTTAAAAGTGGAAGTGACCTCCTTGGGGCCCTGTGAGGAGCTGGGTCTTGTCATCAGTTCACTCCTTTAGTGCTCTTTTTGGCAAAATGTATGGGGATATTAAGACTTCCTTTCATATTTGTGCCCTAAGGCTAACACTAGCCTGCACAGCTTTCTGGTTAATATTAATATGATTGGGCTCATTTTTGTACTACATACAATTATCTCGAAAGTGTAACCATAAAAAGGATTAGGATGAGAATGAGCACAGTCAGACATTGTTTCAGGTGGATATTGCAAGGAATGCAGCCAGGCAACTTTCTCAGCCCTGGGCTGACCTGTCTTTTCATGGCTCTTTATCTGCATTTGGACAGTGCTCATGCAGGAGCTTACAAGCAGTTTGTTCTTGACATATCTCTCTGGCACTTGGGATACTTTGTAGCTTAGTTTAGGATTTTAAAAGCCTCTTTCTGCTCAGTGTTCATTTCATATTTACACATTCATATATCTATTATATCACTGTGCATGTTTGCTTTGTTTTAGAGGGCAAAGCTCTTGTAAGTGAAGGTAACCAGTGGATGCTATTCTGGATGAAGCAGTAAATTCATCCCCAGTAGCAATTCACATAAAGAGACATAACAGAAGATTACACATACAAAAAGACTTCTTATATTTGATTTGGAAGCTTCTCGATAGAAACTCTTATTTTGACTCTGTTGCTTGACTGAAAAGTCTAACAAATTTTCAGCTGCTTGATCCTAAATTTTGTTTTTGTTTGTACTTAAATTTTCAAGGACAAGAGCATGCTTTTGTGTATGGATTCTATTACATTTGAAATTGGTTCAGATAGTAAGTTTCTGGAAGCTCCATTCTGGCTCATATCTCTGGGTCTTTGACCATGCTTCTTTCTCTCTTGAATTCCTTTTCTCCCTGCCTGTTCTGCCTAATTCCTTCTTACCTATCACAACTGCTCTGGGAAACTTTCTGTGACTTTCTAATCTATGTATACTTGTACAGGTGCATCCTTCTCAGCCTGTAGTTGTTCTATATTGTAGCTAACAGGTAGGAAGCTCAGGCTATAGAAACATGGTACCCAGATTCACACCTAGGCTTCATTAGGAACAGGCTGTGTAACTGTGGACAAATTACTTAACTTCTTTGTGACTCAGTGTCCTCTTCTGTAAAACAGGTTAGTAATTTCCTAAAGATTTAGTAAGATAGTGTATACAGAGAACTTAATACAGTTTGGCACATAGTAGTAACTCTGTAAATGTATAAATGTATGATATTATTTTCAAAATTCTTAGCTTTGTGACCATTGGCTAACTTCTATGACATCCTCATATCCCCTATCCCCAGACTGAGATCTTTCTCAGGTCAGACATCATCTTTCATATCTCTCTTCTAGGCATCTGGCATAATGCCTGACTCATGGCAGATTCTCAGGAAGAACAGGACCCAAAAAATGAATGAATCCTTGATCTCAGAGCTTTCAGGAGAGTTGCCAGATGGTTATGAAAGTTGATGCTTTAGTACTTTATGAGTCTAAATTCTTGTCATGTGTCTCCTTTAAAGGGTTCTTCCAGGGTGGAATTTCATATAGGACTTTATTGTCATTTGTGCCCAAAGAAGTTGTGACTATCAATGATGGAGGTGTGTGGGTATGTATCTGGCGTGTGTGTGTGTGTGTGTGTGTGTGTGTGTGTGTGTGTGTGTGTGTGTGTGAGAGAGAGAGAGAGAGAGAGAGAGAGAGAGAGAATGTAAGTTCTCTAAGATAGTCAAACCTGCCTATAGCAATTAACTAAAAATTAGTAATGGCCAATAATGGCCAAGATTTCTTAGAGAAATGTTTACCTGCCTTTTCCAGTGCAAATCTGTGAAGACATGGGTGCAAGTCAAGTAGCAGACACAGTGTATTTACCTCATTCCCTTCCACAGGTTATCCTTGTAGTCAACCCAAGACAGTCATTCAGCCCTTCTGTGAAGACATAGACACACAGGGTTCAGAGTGTGAGGCAGACAAGGTCATCCCAGGATGGGTGTAAGAGAAAAGTCTACCAGTACAGCAGATGCTCAGGACACCCCTCTCCTCTGCTGCAAAGAGCCACTCAAACACCCACAGCCTGAGAGTGTGTAAGCTTTGAAAGAATGTGCAGAGCATGTTAAAGCCCACCAGTGTTCACTTAAAGTCTCTATCACTGTCCTCATTGATTAGGGTGATGAGGTCCTGTTGAGCATCATGAGTCAAAGCAGAGAGTCTCTGAGAGAGACTGGACGGAGAAACAGTTATGCCTGTCTATGCTGCCAACATGGCTGGAGTAAATGTTGTGAGAATCTCGATGAACTCCCATCCCCTCCTGATTATCACCACCCTTCCTTTTCCTTTCATCATGCTTTGTTTTTCTCGTAGGCTTCTGAATATTTAGGAATCTTGGGTCTGATGATGCCACTTTACTGAGGTTGTACTGTTGCTGCTAAAGGTTTGTGCTCATAATGTTTGTTTTGCTGTGTGCACTTGGCATTACCTCACTCCAGTAGCACCTTCAAGGAGCAGCAGCACCTCAAGGTGGAAAAAAGGCTGGGCTTGGAATCAGAAATCTTCTCCACCCTGTTCCTTCTTACCCACTCAGGGCCTTGGGCAAACCTTACAATTCCTGGGTTTCACGTCTGCAGGGGGGATAGTGCTCTAATGCTGCCTGCCTGCTTTCCTCATGGGATTGTGTAGAGGATAATGCTTGGTAATTAAAGATTTTATCATTGTTATAAGGCCCCCATCTCCCTGGCTCCATTGACATGAATTGGCTTTAATGTATTCTCTCCTTGCTAGCGAAAAACTGCTGCTTTAAGGATAGTGACAAAAGTAGTAATTCTCAGTGAATAGATCAAATTATGGGTTTTTCCCCCAGAAAACCCAAACACAATTCCAAAAATTCACTGCATTTGAATCCCTTTTCATCTTCAAAGTCTTTCTTGATTAACTAAAGAGAATTTTAAAAAAGGTGATACTTTTTGTTTTCATGTCTGTGCCCTTAAACATCCTGTTCAGAAAAAGGAGGTGGTTTTAGACTAATTCATGTCTTTTATTCAGATACATATCCTGGGATCATTAGTAGAAAAAGATATCAGAAACCCCAAAAAAGAATGTTTTGCAGACTAGAATCTTGTCCATATTTAATTTTTTAGAAATCTGACTTCTCACAGACTACTAGCCCCTCTAGAACAAAGATTAGGCTCTATTAATCTTTAAATCACTTCATAAGAAGGTATTAATACTGGTTTATTAAATTAATGAATTTACAGAAACATGGCTAGAAGAGTAGATTTGTTTTAAACCCTGTTGCTTTCTTCAAGTTCCCAAACATTCAGAAAATATTTCCTGAGCTTCTATAATGGGTTAAAGTTTAAGGGAAAAGAAAACACTTTTCTGAGAAAGGCTAATTATTGGGGAGAAAGTGGCATGAATAAGCAGGGCATGCACTGCCTTGGAGGTTGCAGAAAGAAGAGCACCTAGTTCTTCCTGGGCAGGTGTGCAAAGGGCCAGGGAGTGTTCAAAAGTGCAGTAGAATTTGCTAGCAGGCAGTCCAGAGAGAGGGAACAACTTGGCCAGAACTGAAATCGCAAGGTATCACCAGCCTATTGTGGGAGTAGGCTTCTGCAGCGGCTCCTTTACAGTGGCTCTCGCTGGCATTCTATGGACTGTCACAGGGAGAAATTTCTGACTAAGGTACCCAAGTAATGGTGTATAATTGTACTGATAAAGCACAATGTCTCTTTTTAAAAATTATGGAAGAAATACTGGTTTATTATACAAACTAGGAAAAAACCTTATAGTGTACATTAAAAGAATAAAATAATCACCCATGATACTTTCATTCAGAGTTAATTGTCGTTAAAACTTTATAATTCCCTTCTTCCATGAGTATTATTTTATCCAGTTGTAGTTAGATTATACATATAATTTTTATATTTTTTCTTAGAATTTTCTAATGTCACAAAACTTTCTTTTAAAAATCCTTTTGAAGGCTGCATAATATTCCAAAATATTTGTGTATCTATATTGTGGAGAGCCATATTTGTTTTTCTGGTGTTTTGCTGCTATGAATGTAATGGTGGTTAATATGTGTGGCAAAGATTTTTGTGTTTTATATTTTACTTTAATATAAAGTTCCATTAAAGTGAAATTTACTGGGTTAAAAATTGTTATAACTTAAATCTCCTCCTATACAATGAAATGCAAAATTATTTTCTGAAATGTTAAACCTGCTTTTGTTACCAAAACTATATTTGGTGCCTATTGTACAGTAGCCTCATGTGTTGAATATATTCTCAATGTAAAAATATCCTATTCTTTTTAGTAGGTAAAAAATGGTATTTCATTAAAAGTTTCACACCTGTCATCTTAATAATGCATTTACATGTTTTTCAGTATTTATTAGCATTTTTTCTTGTGACCTATTTTTTAATATTCCTTATCCTTTTTCTGTTAGAAGGTGGGTAAGTAGACAGATTAAGCTTAATATTTTCTTAATGAATTATATGGGTTTTAGATCTATTACCACTTCATTAAACTTAATGCATATATTTATATATAGTTTTTTGATTATGTTATAAATAGTTTTATTTAAAATAAAGATATGTAATATTTTAATGCTGTCAAATGTGTTAATATTTTAAGATTTGGGAACATTTATAAACCTGGAATATCCCTTTTACTTAGAGAACAGCTAAATATTCAATTACACTTCTTTCTGTGTATTTATATTTTTTTGTTGGCTTCGGTTTGACATTTGGAATTTATTTGCATACCATGGGATGAGAACTGAACAGATTATTTCCCAAATAGCTAGAAAAAGGTCCCACACTGATTAATGGGTGCCTTTTCCTTTTTTTTAAAATTGATTTGTGGTTTTGAGTTAATTTCCTGTGTGTACTAGCTCCTGTTTCCTGGAATTGAATACATTATATTATATTAATTATATTATATTATAATATTATATATGAAGTGATAGCTTTATAGATTTGCCCATCTATTTTCATACCAGTGTCACATTGATTTACTTCATAATGGTTTAACATCTAGTGAGCCTATTACTTTCTTCCATTTTTTCTTAGTCCAGATAAACTATGGAATAATTTTGTCAAAATATTTAAAAACACAGTTGGGATTTTGATTGGGAACACATTAAATCTTGAAGTTAACTTGAAATTACTAGTTGTTTTCTCATTCAGGAGCCTGGCTTGCTTACTTATGCAAGCCTCTTTTACGTCTTTTAGTAGTTTGGTAGATTTTTTTTCCCCATGCAGTTACATTTCTGAATTTACCTTGTACCTTTCTTTTCCTTAAAAATTTAAATAAGTCATTACTCAGATTCCAATATTACAACTTATGAAAGTTCAATGTCTTTCTTAAAATATTTTGTGACATTATTGTTCGTATGGTTACAATTGGCTCTGAACTCATGCCTAAGCTGCCTGAAGTTCAGTCTATGAGTCATCTGCTGTCTTATTTTGATTGTTCATATTTTGTACCCATTGACCTGGGTATACAATTCAGTCTCATTCCATGATTTACACACACACACACACACACACACACACACACTTAAATTTATGTGCTCACGCATACACAGTCTACTTTCAAAGGCATTTGTAGATTCACAAAGCTTGCCTTAAAGACTGAAGGAATGTAAGAATGAACCTTCAATACCCAGGTTGATAAACACTCTTAGACAATCCTGCTTTTTTATTAAGCCATTTCATATTGCCAAATGCCTCTTTATTTATCATGCAGAACAGTTTAGGTATCTCTTTTTTCCCCCTTACTCCCCCTGCCCCAGGAATCTCCCCTTTTTATCAGTGACTTAGCAAGGTATTATCCTAAATGAAGACAGTTCTGTCCTTCATCCAGGGCCAGATGTATAAACAATAGCCCCAGAAATATAGGGTTTTCACATTTTTTGTTGGGTTTATTCCCATGTATTTTTCTTTTTAGTTGCTATTAAAGAGAGACATATTTGTTTTATTGTAACTAATTGTTGGTGGTATTTATGAAACCTTAAAAATTATAGATTCATTTTGTATCCTGACATAGTTCTAAGAGTATATTTTTTAAAGTTTATAATACCAATTGTAATTAATATACTCTCCTGTTTTCCAGTAGCTGGATACCTCATTTTTGTTTTATGTCATATTATAAAATATGGATTATTTTGGTGTGTGCATGTTACCACCCTGCTCCTGTATCAAAGATTCTCTAATGTTTATAGAATAAGCTCAGGAAAGAGATGATATAAAAGTCATAGGAAGTGGCTGTAAAATGATATTTTCTGATTTTTCTTTCATTATGTCAAGGTATCACTTAAATTTTTGTGTTTAAAGCTACTTTCTGGTGAAAACAGCAAAGCACTCTTTTCTTTCTTTATGGTGTCATCAGCTGTAAGCTCCAATCAGTCTTCCAAAGGAAGAACCTGAGGTGTGTACCCCTTTTTGTCCAGAGCACTGTTTCTTCAGAGGTGGCACCATCATTTCTTATATATTCCTGATATGTGATTTATAACTCATAACATTTGTACATTCCCCTGACTGTGATAATCCCCTATATTTACAATTAATTTTAGAAATAGTAATCATAGTTTTAACTGAATTCTCTCTTTTTTAAGTATAGTCTTGCATTAGTAGTTAATATGTAAAACTTTAAAACTCATTTAAGCAGCCCCATGCTTGCAGTCAGCTGTTTGAATAAATTTCTCAGTAAGGAGAAAAACAAAAGCTGAAAAAGAAAAGTCTATTTAAAGAAATGAGTGAACTAAAAAGATAGTAAAGAATTCCTGGGTGAAGGTCTAGAAAAAGTCAAATCCCTTTGAAGCTCTCTTTACCCCTAGACATGCCTACTAATTCTTGAGAAGCCTGACAGTCGTCTGAGAAGCTGACCAGAGTTTTTGGAAGCCTTGGAGGCTGGTGGGACAGACAGTGAACACAGATCGCCAAAGCCTATGGGCCTAATGAATCCCTCACTTAGGATTATATGTTGAAAGGAAAAATCTACAGGTAAGAGCGAACTAGGTAGACTAGAAATAAACAGATTTTCACAGTAGGTGCTGCCCAGGTTCTAATCATCTCATGTATGAAACTGTCAGAGACAAATGGAAATCCTCTATGGAAAAGGAAAGCATTATTCTAGTCCTTAGTTATTTCTACTTTTTAAAAGTTAAAATGTGCAACACATAATCAAAAATACCTAGAAATGCAAGCTAAGACAATGTGACAAAAATCCAGCAGAAAAAAAATAGATAATAGAAATATACTTACAGGACTCTAGATATTTGAGTTCACATACAGACATATATTAAAATAAACAAGCTTATTGTGATGAGATAAATAAAAGATAAGATTAAAAATGTTGTCAAAGAATTAGAAAGTGTAAAAAGAGAATGACAGATATAAAAAAAAAAGGCAATAAAAATTCCGGAGCTGAAAAATATAGAAACTAAAGTTGAGCACTCAATGGATGAATTTAATAACAAATCAGATGTAGCTAGTAAAAATAATCAATAAATTATAAGCTAAGCCAGTATGATTATCTAGAATGAATCACTGAGAAATAAAATGATGGGAAACAGAAGAGGAGGTAAAGAATAAAGAATACATCAGGAAATCTAACACTCTAGAATTGCAGAAAGACAAGAAAGAGAATGGAGCAGAAGCAATATTTTAGAAGTTAATGGCCTAGAAGTTTCTAAAACTGGTGTACCGCATCAAGTTACAGGCTTATGAAGCCCTACAAAGTCAAAGGAAGAAAAATTTAAAGAGATCCTTATGTAAGACAACATGGGAATATTAGCAAATACAAGAAACAAAGAGAAATACTTAATAATATTATGAGAAAAATGAACCGTTTCCTTCAAAAGACCAACAATTAGACTGAGAGCTGGATTTTCAACAGAAAAATGGAAACCAGAAATCAATGAAAACATATCTTGAAAATTATGGAAGAAAACTACTGTCATTCAGGATAGCTATATTCAGCAAAAATATCCTTCAAGATAAAGGTGAAAAAATTTTCAGACAAAAATTAAAGAGAATTAATCAATAACAGTCTCTTACTAAAGGAAATAATAAAAGAATTCTTTAGGAGTTTTAGATTTAAGAGATGCAAAAAAGATAGTAGAGAACAAAAAGGGTATGAAGTATGAAGTAAATAAGAATAAGTAATTATTTAATACAACAGTAATAGTGTGTTGTGAGTTAAAAATAAACAGAATTAAAATGCTTAGCAACTATAGCATGTAACTTGAGAGGAGTGGAAAATTTTTCTAAGGTCCTGGCATTGTCCAGGAAGAAAATAAAGTGCCAGTTAACATTAATCTTTGTGTTTTCATTATATTATGATAAGGTGGCATGTTTTAACACTTTGAGTAATTACTAAAAATTAATAAGATCCTATAGCTACAAAGAAAATATAGACAGGATTAAATTAAATAATTAAAATAATTAATTTTTTAATAACCTTAATACTAGAAAACCCCATATTAAGAAGATAGAACAACAATACAAACTAAAACCAAAGGAAGTAGAAGTACGGAAATGATGATAATAATTCTAATAAAAATCACAGTAGATTTTTTAGTAGGTATGAAAAGCTGATTTCATATAAAATTTATATGAAATCACAAAGGAGGAAGGAAAACTATTGCATTCTTGAAGAATCAAGTTAGAAATTTTTTTTTAGGTATCAAGCCTTATGAAAATTAAGAGAATGTAATATTGGCATAAAGATAAGCCAAATGGACCAATGAAATAAAACAACATAAAAACATAACTGTGCATATATTACCACTGGATTTATAACAAAGGTGGCATTGTGCAAACAAAGACACCAGGATAATCTTTTAAATAATTACCGCTAGATCAATTTGGTATTAACTGGAGAGAGAAAAAAGAGAAATTCTAACTCCATCTCACATTGTAGACAAAATTTAACTCCAGATGACTTATAAATCTAAATCTGAAAGGCAAAAAAAGTGCTTTTAAAAGATAATATTGGAGAATATTTTCATGACCTTCAGGTAGGGAAATGTGTCTTACATAGGAAATTAAAGTTCTAACCATAAACAAGTTTTTTCTTTAACATACACCTATATTTATACACATGAAAAAGTATAGAGACTGATATGTTAACCCTCCATGTGCAGATGTTAGCTTCAACAATTATTAGCACATAACCAGTTTTGTTTCATCTACACTCAACTCTACCACCACCCACCCACAGGGTTCTTACTAGCAAATATGAGTTATCATATCACTTTGTCCGTAGAAACTTTAATAAGTATTTCTAAAAGATAAGGAATTTTTAAAAAAAATAGATTAAAAACCATTCTCTTGAGGAGGTCAATATGGCAGAGTAATGAGTGGAAGTCACACTGACCTCCTCCCAGAACCAGCCTGGATTTACAACTAAATTGTGGAGCAATCACCTGGAACAAACAACTGAACAATAGCAAGAGAGGAGCCTTAAAACCTTGGAGACAAGAATCAGCTTTATCGCAATCTAACTAGTAAGGAGTGTGGTAGAGATTCGAGAAGGTGGGTGGGGCGCCCACGGGTGGCAGCACCAGAAGGATATTGAAATGGCCAGTTGGATCCCCTTGAGAAGAATGAGGTCTAAACCGTAAGCGGGGATCTCTAGCCCACAGCACCAGAACCCAAAAAAGGACACAGAAAACAGCCGGCTGTGAAAAGTGGCAAGGGGACTCTCTGCCAGAGACAGGCAGCTGGAGACTCAAAGAGCTGTTTAAAGGGCCAACACATAAATTTTTATTTGCAGCAACTTACCCCAGTCTCCGGCAAAGGCAGGGGCAGAGTGGGCTAGAGACACCTGAGGGGAGACTGGGGAATGAGGCTTTGGGAGAGAACTGAAAGCGTAGCTGGCGGGATCTTGGTGCTGACTCATCCCCCATGTGGCTGCATCCATCTTGCTAAGGCAGAGACCACTCCCCCTGAGTGGCAGCAGCATCAGAGGACCCAATAACCCCACCCCTAGGATGGACTCTGCCCCACCCTGAGCTGTCTAAGGCAGCATGCTGAGTGCAAAGTGACTAGATTAACAGCTGAATGAGACAGCCACAAACAGATTACTGGAAGTCTCGAACAGACTGCCTAAGGTCAGACAGGGATGACATCGGACATCATCAGAGGCAGATCCAGAAAGAAAAAAACAGTGGTCTCCTACCATAGAATCAGGAAATCAAGACAGATCAACTTAAGAATAAGAAGCAAAAGAGAAGAGTCTCACAAAAAATGGGAAGGCAAAGAAATACCCCCCACTCGAAGGGAAAGGAGAAATCCCCACAGAGAGAACTAAATAAAATAGAGGCAAGTAAACTATCAGATATTGAGTACAAAACAATGGTTCTAAGGAGGCTTAGTGAGCTCAGTGAGTTCAGAGAGAATTACAAAAACTACAGGGAAACTACAAGGAACTTACTGCAAACTATATTAGCACGAAAAAAAAAACATAAAAACTATCAATAAGAGACAAGAGGAAATGAAGAATACAATTTCTGAATTGAAGGACACAGTAGAAAGAATCAAAAGCAGGCTAGATGAAACTGAGGACTGAATCAATGAGCTGGAGGACAAGGTAGAAAAAAGCTCCAAGAAAGAGCAAGAAAATGGAAAAAGACTCAAAAAGAATGAAGAGGCATTGAGGGAAATGCAGGGCAACCTGAAATGTAATAATATCCATATAATAGGGATACCAGAAGGAGAAGAGGATGAGGAAGGGATAGAGAACTCGTTTGAAAAAGTCATGATGGAAAACTTCCCTAACTGGAGGAGAGAAAAAGTCATGCAAGTCCAGGAAGTACAGAGGGTCCCATTCAAGAGGAACCCAATGAGGCCCACTCCAAGACACATCATCATTAAAATGGCAAATATCAAAGACAAACAGAGAATCCTAAAGGCAGCAAGGGAGAAAGAGGTAGTAACATATAAGGGAGCCCCAATATCGCTAGCAGCTGACTTCTCAACAGAAACACTGCAAGCCAGAAAGGAGTGGCAAGAAATATCCCAAACCATGAAAAGCAAAGGTCTGCAACCAAAACTGCTCTACCCAGTAAGGCTCTCAATGAAAATGGAAGGTGAAATAAAGAGTTTCCCAGACAAAAGGAGGTTAAAAGAATACACCTCCACCCAACCAGCACTGCAAAATATGCTAAAAGGACTGCTTTAAGATGAAGAAAAAGAGTCTATGAATACCCAGTTCCTTTCACAGTTGCCAATATTTGATATTACAACATTTTTTAATACATATTAATCTGATTGTGATAATTATGTGTTATTTAAATTGTTCCTTTATTATTTGTTGAAACTAAACCTGTTTTTGTATATATCTTGCCTATATCTATTATTTTTAAAAAGCTTTAAATGAATTTTTGGTATTTTTTATCCATTTTTATTAAATGTTTATAGAATTTTTTCCCTAAAAAAACCAAACCAAAACAAACCATTAACGCTTTTTTAGATGTGTTGCAAATACTTTCCTATTCTATTACTTGTCCTTTAATTTTATATATATATTTATATATATTACTGTACAGTCTTAAATGTTTAATATAGTCAGATTGTCAATGTTTTACCTTTCAGCTTCTGGGTTTGAATATTTTTCTTCTGGGTAAGAAAAATATTAGTTTATATTTTCTCTTAAAACTCCTTAGATTCTACATATTGATTTTTAACTCACCTGAATATTTATTATATACTGTGTGTAATAGGCCTCTATATTTGTTTTATTTCAAGTAATAGTGGTCCATTCACCTTATTTGTTGAATAAACCTTATTTTACCCATTGATTTGAAAATATCAATTTAATCATATATTACATTGTTAGACAGATATATACATTTGTCTCTAAAATGCTCATTATATTTCATTGATCTACTTAATGATTTCTATGCTCGTGTCATGTTGGTTTCATTGCTGAGACTTTATAATGGTTTTAAATTTTTTAATATTTTATAATTAACTTTGACATTTAAAATATAAATAAAATCAATCTGCATTTAAGAAAGAAAAAGAAAGAAAGAAAGAGAAAAGAAAGAAAGAAAGAAAGAAAAAGAAAGAAAGAAAGAGAAAGAGAGAAATGGAACTCCTACCTTTTGTGACAACATGGATGGAGCTGGAGAATATTATGCTAAGTGAAATAAGCCAGTTGATGAAAGACAAATACCATATGATCTCACCTATGAGTGGTCTCTATTCAACAAAATAAACTACCGAACAAAATAAACCACAGGCATGGAAACATGGCGCAGACTGAAAGTGACCAGAGGGGATGGGGAAAGAGGACAATGGTGGAAAGGAGGGGAAGGGACTAGACAAAGAACATGTATGAATGGCCTATGGACATGGACAACAGAGTGGGAATTGACTATGGGAGCAGGAAGTGGGGCTTGGATGGGTGGAAGGGAGTAAAGGGAGAGAAATTGAGAGAACTGTAATAGAATAAACATGATTTAAAAATCTAAAAAAAAAGTAAGTATGAGACTGGGAAAAAATAAAATAAATAAAAAATAGCCATAATACCATTATCACACCTAAATATTACTGTAATTCTTTAGAATTCTTAAATACCCAAGCAGTGTTCAAATTTTCCTACTTGTCTTTTATTTTTTTTATAAGTGGTTAGTTAGAATCAGTTTCTAACATTTGTTGTTTTATATTTAATTCTATTGCTTTATCCTTTCATTTTTTATTTTTCAACTTCTGAAAACCAAATGTTGGAGGATTCATCTTCAT
Organism: Pteronotus mesoamericanus; assembly: GCF_021234165.1. Lineage (NCBI taxonomy): Eukaryota > Metazoa > Chordata > Mammalia > Chiroptera > Mormoopidae > Pteronotus > Pteronotus mesoamericanus. The sequence continues at coordinate 13,639,324 of NW_026555313.1, forward strand.
CAGGTGATTGGAGCACAAGTTAGCCAGTGCTGTCTCCTCAGGCTGCCAGACATCTCAGTTAGTCTCAGAAGCGGGATGACTTCATGAGTCATCAGGTCTGCATCCTTAGGTGATTCTAGGGGTGTGGAAAAGAGCAACCAAGTGAAGGACCCAGGTAGCTTGTTTGCATATGGGTGCTTTCCTGTCCTCCTGGGGGTTTTAATCTGTATTTCCTCCCTCCTCTTTTTCTTTGCACTTTATGTGTAAAATTAACTGGGTTCTTTGTCCTGTAGAGCTCCCCATGTTCTGAAATTTGCACTCTTGTGGTGTAATTTAGTGTATTTTTTTTGTACCTGAATTCACTATAAGTTCATTCTATACAGGCTTGATCAGATTCAGTTTCAATATTTTGTAAAGAATATTTATGTTGTGTTTTTCCTGCACCAGAGCAGAAGGAGTATGATGTATGTTTATCTCTAGTCTTCGTGATTTTTAGTAATGATCAGTGAATTCATTTGTCATCCTGATACATTCTCTTTCTCTCAACATCCCTTCCTCCTGTATGCATCCTGAGAGGTGACTAAACCCAAAACCTAGACATGTGTTCTGCCTGGGAACCAAACCTCCAGACTTTGGGTGCACGGAATGATGCTCCATCCAACTGAACCACAGAAGCCAGGGTGATACATTCATTAAAAAACTCCCCATCATTTTCTAACAATGAATTTAGCAGCATAGATCCATCTGATAACTTGCCTAGATCCATTATTTCATTAAAGATTGCAAAATAGGGATTTTATTTTTTATTTCATTTATTTTTATTGAAGTTATTGGGGTGACATTGGTTAATAAAATTATATAGGTTTCAGGTTTACAATTTTATAATACATTATCTATATATTGTATTGTGTGTTTGCCACCCCAACTCATCTTCTATCATCATTTATCTCCCCTTTGTCCTCTCTTCCTACCTGTACCCCCCACTCCCTTTGGCAATAACCATACTGTTTTCTATGTTCATGAGTGTATTTTTTTTCTTTGCTTTAATTTTCCCTCTTTTTTTGTAATTCTCAAATTCTTCTCTAACACCTTCCTTTTATCAACTGCTTAATATTTGATTAATTCTTGATTCTATCCTTTTATATAGCAGTTTTCAGAATAAGTTAATTCTCTAGCAGTTTCCAATATTGGATAATGAGATTTATTTTAAGTATTATTAACTAATGAATTTTCAACATTCTTATTGTGTTTCTCAATGTATTACATTTATTATCATTTTGGTATTCAAATTGTCTCATTTTTGGCCAAAAGGACACTTTCAAGTTGATGCCTGAGACCTTTGACATGTATCAGTAGTCTTTGATAGGTAATGTGGTTATTACTGGGACTAGAGATACTGCTAGGTTCTTATGGTTAATTCCCTTCCTCATAAATACAGTCAGTCCTTTTTTCCTGACTGTAATTTTGATAATTTTGGTCATTGTTTCTATTCTTTTTCAGTTGGTAGAACTAATAGTTATGATTTTTAAAAAGGAAATATACTAAAGTCTTAGTATCTAGAAATAAAAGGTTTTTACTTCTTTGACTTTATATATATTTTTCTCTTATATGTGTTGTATAATTTTCAAACATGGATACAAAGATAAGTATATAACATAAGGTCTAGCTTTCTTCTCTGACCCCTCCACTTTGTTTTGTTCCTTTAAGAAATCATTTTTATTAGTTTGTAGTTCATCATGCCATTTGTTGAAAAATAAGTGTATACACGCACACGTATATACATGCATTTCATGCATTTGTATTACTCCTTTCCTTTCTTATAAGAGGTAGCATGCTATATATGAACTTTTCCTTTTATATGAAGATTTTAAAAAAAATCTTTACCTGAGGGCACTTTTTCAATGCTTTTAAAGGAAGGGAGAGAGAGAAACGTTGATGTGATCGATGTGAGAAACATCAACTGGAGGCCTTCTCATACACACCTGGACTAGGGATTGAACCCACAACCAGGGTATGTTTGACTGGGAATCAAACCAATGACCTTTCAGTCTATAGGATGAAACTACAACCAAATGAGCCATACTGGCAAGGGCTATGTACTTTCCTTTTTAAATTTATCAGTATAGCTGTATATAGAAATATTCAACATCTCTTTTTTGTAGCTGAATAGTATTTCATTCGGTGGCTGCTCTATAACTTTTTTAACCAGTCTCTATTGATGAGCATTTGTGTTGTTTTCAGTTTTTTAATATTACAAATAGTGATGTACTATAGAACGATATGTGCACATTTTTTTATTTTGGAAAACATAGTGATTTTGTTGGGTAAATGCATATATAATTTGCTAGATATTGCTAAATTGTCAAATAAGATACTTCGATTAAATTAAAATTAAAAGCGCTAACAAAAGACATCAAATTGAGAATGAAAAAAGTGAATAACAGAGCAAGAGAAGCTATTTTCAACACATACATCTGACAAAGGTCTCTTTCCAGAAAGTGTGTGTGTATATGTGTATATAAATCTCAAAAACCTGTAAGAAAGAAAAAGGCAATGGGTTCAATCTCATTAAAATTAGGAATACAAGTAGAAATAAAGACTTGTAATGTTGAAATGGAAAAGACTGTTAAAACAAAGTGTTGGTGAGAATATTAAGCAATTGGAAAGCTGGTAAAAATGTGGATTGGTACAGTTTAGAAAACAATTTGACATCTGCTGATGCTCCTTTCTGCCCAGGATGTGAATCATCCCTTTGTCTGGCTCCATGCTGTAGATGCTCCCCTACCCCGTGAGTCACGTTGTAGCCGTCCTGGATATCAATGGACTGTTGAAGTATCACAGTGCTTGTGTTACTAATAATGGCCCCAAAGCACTAGAGTAGTGATGCTGACAGTTCAGCTACAGAAAAGAAAAGCAGTAAAGCGCCTCCTTTAGGTGAAAAGGTGAAAGTTCTAGACTTAATAAGGAAAGAAAAATTGTAGGCTGTCATTGTTAAGATCTATGGTAAGAACAAACCTTCTATCCATGAAATCATGAAAACAAAATCAGAAATTGTACTAATTTTGCTATTGCACCTCAAAGAGCAGAAGTTATGGCCACAATGTATGATAAGTGCTTAGTTAAGATGGAAAAGGCTTTCAATTTGTGGGTGGAAGAAGATAAACAGAAAACATGTTCTGATTGACGGCAATGCATTGCACCAGAAAGCACTGGGCCTATGTGAAGTCTTCAGCAAGAGATCCCCTGGAATGAGTGATGCCGAGTTATTAACTGCAAGTGAGGGATGGTCACACAGATTCAGGACTAGGTCTGGCATTTTATCATCTCTCATCATCACAAGAAGAAGGGTGAGTATAGTACAATAAGATATTTTGAGAGAGAGAACACATTCACTAATTTTTATTACAGATAAATGTTATAATTGTTATTTATTGTTAATATCTTACTGTGCTTAACTTATAAATTACTCTTTATCACAGGTATGTATGTAAAGGAAAAACATACTATATACAGGATTTGGCACTATCCATAGCTTCAGGCATCCCCTGATCTTGTAACATATGCCCCAGGGATAAAGGAGAACTCCTGTAGTTAGAGCTTGGTATTTATTAGCCATTAGTATCCTATTTTTTTCTTCTTTCCTGTTCTCTTCCTTATTATTGTTATTGTTATTATTCTCTCACATCACTCCCTATCTTTTAAAGTAAGAAAGAATCTATCTCTCTTCACTCTCAAGACTCCACACCCAGACTAGGAAGCCTTCCTAGGGAGACCACATTTTTCTTTTGAGAACTACTTTCAGAGCTTGAACCTGGGAGCAAAAGCTGTTCTGCCAGCTGTTCTGTATATGCAGATAATGGGAGGGGCTAACAGGCCCTGCTGTTCTAAATGTATTTCTTCATTTAATGGCCCTGATGGTTGCCTCCATTGACCTCTCTGACTCGTTGGTATGTAGGACAGATGTTTTCGCTGCTGTGGCTTCTCTGTCTGACACCAGGGATTTCCAGACACTATAAGTTTGTCCACATTTTAAATATGTTGATTGACTTCTTTATCATTTTTAGTACTACTATCATTTTTTCTTTTAAAAATATTTACATTTTGTCATTTAAACAGAACCGTTGGAGGCAGGAGGTAGATATATGCACTCACATTGCTACTTTGAGCAGAAATACTCCTCTTTCATCTTGTTATTTATTTAGAATCAGACCATATTTGACTCCTGTTATTTCAACATGTTGTCTGATTACCAGCTCTCTTTCTATAAGAAGAGGCTGTATCTTCTGTCCTTGAGTTTAGCTTAATTCCGCTTACCTTTTTCCACCACCTCCTGACTAGGTCCGCCTTTCTCTTCCTGGGCACTACATGCTCTAAATTCCTTTTGGGGGCTAATTTGGCACTGATGTTTGAGACTTTGAATTAAATATAGTGTCTCCCTCTATTTTACTTATGTATTTTCATCTAAGTAATTTTCTGTAAGATGTATCGTATCATTTCTCTCATGGATTGTCAGTTGATGCAAGTACTTGGTCACTGGGAAAATACTGGCCTTTTCTCAGCCTTGGCCTCCCAACCCTTGGCTGCTATGTCTCTTCCCATTTCCAATAATGGCTGAAAGAGCAATTTATGGCTTGCAGATCCCTCCTGTAGTAATTTAGTAGAGGCAACGAAGTGGTAGAAAAGATACCGGTTGAGAATAGGAGTAATTTATACAGTCACAGACCTTTCATTCAAATTGTAAATTCTCAGAGGACATGGTAAGATCAGGCTCAATTCAAGCTTGATTTGACAATATATTTGACATTTTATGTGGGCATGGCAGTAAATGCTTCTATGCAGGGATGATAGTCATAATCAAGGGAATGGATACCTCTTTACTCTTCACTCCGATCAGTCTCTGGTATGGATGACAGGCTGCAGAGAAAGGATCTGACAAGTGCTAAACAGCAAACCAAAGCTCAGTCAAAATAGTCTGGGGTTCAAGGGTCAAATATTGCTTCTATAGGACATAGAAGTACAAAACAGAAAACCACTCTAATGTTTTTTTCCTAAGATTGAGCAAACCCAGCAAAAAGCTCTGTGTGTGTGTGTGTGTGTGTGTGTGTGTGTGTGTGTGTGTGTGTATCCAGTGACAGCTAATGGCTGTCCAGGGCTCACATAGACTCCACTCACTGAGGGGGATGTGGCTCTGAATGTGGCTCTAAATCACCCTGAGGATGATTGACTCCAGCCAGGCTGGTGTTCATCCTGCAGAGTAAGGCTGGGGCAGATAGGAATTAGCATGTCATCTTTGTTCCTTTAAATTGCTATGGTTTTCAGTGTAGCCCACATTTCTATGATCTATTGCTCTCTGCAGTGGACCTCATTCATAAAGTGGGTGACAGGTGAAATAAAAACATCTGAGCTCCTCCTTCCCAGCCTCTGATCCCACGAGAAGAGCCAGAGTGAAGCAGAATCTTGAATCAGGTGGGCCCTGGGGATTGCAATGGGTGGCACCAGCACTGCCTCTGTGTTGGGACTTTTTTTTTTTTAAACAATTTTGACAGATAGTGATACTACTGGGTGCTGACAGATCTTGCAAGTTCATCTTGCCAACTGTTCGTGCCAAAGCTAGAAGGTGAAGGAGCAGCAACAGATGCTGGCATTACAGCTGCAGCCATCTGCTACAAGATAAAATGCATTGCCAAGAACAATGCTGGAGGGAGGAGAAGGAAAAAAGGGGGCACACTAGAAATGAGCCAGCCACTCCAGCTTAGCCTCCAGGATGCAGAGAGCTAATGGATAGTTTCTTGTTTTGCTTTCCTAAGGTAACTTTCCACACCTCCCCATCTGCTGCTTGGCCATTTCCAACTGTTATTTCCTGGTGAATGTTTATGTGGTGAGCAATGCCGCTTTTTGGGGAGTGCTTTACAGAGTCTACCTGCCATCAGGGCTTGTCTTCTAAGAAGGGATTAGGTCACCATTTAACCCTCTAGTTCCCTGATTTCCAAAGTTCCCAAGATTTTTAATCTTGTAAATTAAAAGCAGTTCTCTTTCTTGGATCCTTTTCAATCCCAATGCAGAAGCGAATAGGATCTTGCTGTTTTCCACTTTCTAGTTGTTTTCTCCCCTCTCTCCTCCTCACCGCATGACTCAACAACATTGAACTAGGCATAGTCCCCAGAAACTACCAGAGCATCTCATACCTCTGAGCTTTTCCCCTTGCCATTCCTGGGATGTCACCTGCCCTCCCCCTTTGTTGCCTATCTAATTTCTACTGTCTTCTGCATTCAGGGGCCAGCTTTCCAGAGAGTTTCTCTGCCCACCTCTCTGCTCCAACATCACACTCCCTTAGTGTGCCCATATCCTAATATTGATCAGTTTGTATTGAAAAGGTATATTTGTTATGTGATTTCCCTCCCAAACTACGTTATTCCTGGAGTGCATCAGCTATATCAATCACTTTTAATTCCCAGGTCTTAGCACCACTGAATTCTGCTAAATAAAGTATGTTGACCTGAACTGAACTGAATCTCCATTTTATTGATCAGTTAACTGAGTCTGAGAGAGGTTAAATAAATTTTTGCTTGTCTCATAGCTAGAGAAATGACAGAGCTAGGCCTAGATTCCATGTGTTAGTACTCTTCCCCAAGTTGTTCTAAATATGTGGAATAATCTTCTTCCTATTTTATATGACAAGTCTCTCCTCTTTTTCAAATAGTGTGTCAAGATCTATTTTCTCCATCTCTGTTCTCCCTCAACTCAGGCTTGTAATGAATCTATTTAGTTATTTACTTACTTTATATTTTTTTCTCCAGTTTTCTCTAGTCTTTAGATCAGGAACTACTTCTTTCCTCTCTGCCTTATTGCCTAAGTGCACCCAGTGGGCCTCAATCAGTGCTTGCCTTCTGACTGAAATACATCAAAACAAACCTCAATGCACATAAAAAACATACTTGTCCAGTTTCTGGAAGTAATTATTAAGCCCTCCTCTGTGTGTTGGACTGGTAGGATATGTACAACCATGAACTTATCATGCTAGGATCAGTCAGTCTTCTGGAGGCTTTCTACTGAAGCTAACGCTTTGGGCGTCGTTCCCCCTGGCCTGGCTCAGATCCCTGGAGGTGCCCATTTCATGCCTCTCATGGAAGCTACTGGAACTAGAGAGGAAGGGAAGGCCTTAGAAAGAAGAGGAAGAGAAAAGCTACACTTAGTACTAGTCAATCAAGTTTTTCATGTTTTGGAAAATCCCAGGTACATCCTGCTCTTTAACTTTGTACTAGATGGTCTCCTGAGATATGGATCAGAAGAAATCACATTGAATCTGCCTTTGGTCTGCAGATACCAAACTCAACAGCAGCCTGGCCACTGCAGTCACATTAGTGCTTTTATCAGAGTAAGAGGTAACACTGGCCAATACTTAAATCTATTGTAAGAAATGCCAATTTGTTTACTATAAGTAGTCACTTTTCCAATTAATATTTTCTCTCAAACATGACAATAGTATTTGGAGCTTTTCTGTGACAAGAACTTCATGTTGTATTCAATAGGGAGACAAAATACTTTTTTCAGAGCTCTGGAACTCAGAAAGCTGGTCAGCCCTAGGCTCAGGAAGGACACTCCAGGACTCAAGGATGATGTATCTTCATGGAGTGTTGAAGAAAGTGGTTGCACTGGAAGGAAATGTGCTGTGGATATCACAAAGCCTGGGTTCAAATTCTTGCTTTGCGATTTTCCAGCAGTGTGAGCTTCGAAAAAATATTCAACCTCCCAGATTTTTGTTTTCTAGAAAAACTGAGATGATGGCTTTTGTAAATATTTTAAAAAGACACTGTAAATATTCCCAAGTCAATGTACCTTGGAGCATGGTAAGAACCCCATAAATGGTAGTTCCCTCCTGTAGACAGCAAGGGGTTTTCTCATTTCTTGCCTGTCTCTGTGGTTCTGGCTATGCACCAGATTCTAGATGAAGTGCCTACCCTGCCCTTTCCTTTGAAAACTTCTTCAATTTCTTTACAGCCTTTTTTTGGGAACAACCTTAACTGATGAATGGCTTCTATGCTGATGTAGTCATGGATAGTAAGGAGTTAATGTGTCACTCTTTCCAGGTGACATCATTCCATTTTATCAGGGATTTCCTGGAAATGAATGCTGGGAATGTCTAAGTGACTTAGTTTGAGAGTGGAGGCTTTTCCTAAGTCAGCAGATGATTAGCAGGTGTGAGGGGGCTGGCATTGAGTGAGACACCTCATTCACCTGAACTTTATTGCTGGAGGATGATTCAGCTTTGACAAGAAAAAGCTGAGATTTTTGATTCTGAAACAAGAAGTCATAAATATAAATCTTGGTTTTACCACTTACTGTGTCACCTTAGGCAGATAAACTTTTTGAGTCTAGGTTTCTTATCTGTAAAAAGGAATAACGATGCTTGTGTTTTAGAGTTTATGTGAGGATAGGCACATTTTATATAACTGTCTGGCTCACAGTACGGATCAGCAAATGGCAGCTACTATTATAGATCATGGAAAGGTTGAGCTCGAGGTGGCTGACAGCTGGTAGGCTTAGTAAATATGAACTATGTCAATTGTTTTCAATTAGTTTTACAATTTTCAACTAATAATTTCACAACTAGTTGTGATGATCTGGTGTCATGTTAATTTCAATATGAATCATAAGTAATTTTTTTCTACTAAAAGTTAAAGATCCAGCATTTGGGATCATTTTTTGAATACCGCTCTCACTTACTTGTCTTTTGATATGCTTTCTGTTATTTTTATTTTACTTTATTTTTTCCATCACCATTTATCCCCCATACCTTCTTTAACCTCCACTTATCCCTCTTCCCTGATATACTTTCTTGAGTGGGAGAAAAAGTTGTGGATTAATTACCAGTTATCTGGAAAGTATGTGTATGAGAGTTTATATTGTATGTGAATATTCTTTATTGTGTATATTAAGGTGTAAAAAGTGGTTGAAAGTTACTGTGGTAACAAGAGGGCCAGAAGAAGCAGCTTGTCTGGTGAGTATTGACAACATCTTTCCAGGCTTCCTGCTTCTTTCAACATGCGTACTCTTTGCCTTTAGAGAGTTGCATGAGTGTGCACAACTGACCATATGATCCATGTTCTGTTTCTTTCTTAACACTGGTTTTGAATGGTGTGAAGCCATTGTATAGACCTTTCTCTGGATTCCAGCTGGTTGCAACTTTCATTCTTTGGGGTTATGCACGCTAAAAATGTCCTATAGGCCTCTAACGATTGAGTGCTTGAGACTTGTGGCTATGCTTAACAGAGCTTTTTCATTGTCCTCTGATATGTGATCTTTAATATTACCAGCAGTAGAGTGGGGTCAGTTTTAGGGATGGGACTTACTTGACCCACGGAAGAAGTAACAACCCTTCCTTATCCAAGATACATTCAAATCAAATGCTCTCTGAACTTATGTTGTAAATAGAGAGAAGCCGATTTGCCATTATGAATGACTCATCTCTCCTATGCTCAGTTGAGCCTAATTTCTACAGCAATTTAATGTGCTGTTTTTGACTCTATTTCTGCCTCTCTTCTGATTTTTCTTTACAGCTCAGGCATAGATACCTAGGTACAGAGCAAGCACCAGGCAAATGTTTCTCCACTATTTAAACAAATGGCCAAAGAAGCTTGTTTGTTTAGTCTAATTCTAGTGATTAAGCCTGGGAAGGCTTCTTTAAGGAAACTGGAGGAAAGTGTTCAGGAGGGTTCAGGATTGCACCAAACAAAATTTGAGCAAAGTAATAAACAGGCAAGTTTTGATTGCCACAGAAATGATTGCCTCAGTGCTATCTATGAGTGGTTAGGTAAAAGAGAAAAAAGGATAGAGTGGTTACAGAGCAAATAGTTCAGGCCTGGCACCAGCTCAGGTGTCTTCATGTACCTTTTCTCTATACTTTTTAGAGGGACGGAGAATATAGTTCACGCAGGTGATAAATAATAAATATAGGATTTGAAACCACATTTAAATTGTTTCCCTCATCTACCCACTCATATACCCCACGTTAATTCTGAGGGATGAGAGGATGTGGCACCAGAAACCCTTTAGTTGTGAAGGAAAGAGTTAGGCTATGTTGCCCCAGTCTAAGTTTCTTAAAAAGCCTACATCCTTATCTTGAAAGGAAATTAGGTTGGCAAAAAAAAATACCATTAGGCAATGGATCTATTTGGTTGCATCACCACTAAGGATTTATGCTTGAGGAAGGATACCACAGACAGAGTTAATTAAGAGTTGAGAGACTAGAAAGAGATGTTATAGAATTAAAAAGCAATTAATATCTAAAATATGCTGTGAATTTCTTCATTCAATAGGATAAGATAGGAATCACAATAGTGAATGGGCAAAGAAACCTGGCTATTTTTTAAATAGATGAGATGGCTCCAACTTACTAATAATTAGAGATGTGTAAATTAAAACAACTACTTTATTCATTTTTACTAAATCTGGGTGTAAATTGGATAACATTGAGTGTTAGCAAAGATGTGGCAAAGCAGGAACTTTATTCACCACTAGCAGAACTGTGAACTAATACAGGCATGTGAAGCTATCTGGCAGTCCTCAGTGAAGTCAAGTCTGCCTTTGCCCCATGACCCAACAGTCCAATTCCTGAGTATATAGCCCAGAAACATCCTCATGTAAGTTCACATGAAAACATGGCTGACATGTGGAAGTGAGGAGATGGGGCACCTCTGTGGTGGATGCTGTGTATGGACTATACTGTAGAAGTTAGGAGCAGTAAGCAAACACAGCAACATGTATAGACTTTGAAAATGAGATCTAGAGAGAAGATGGCGGAGGAGTATATGGGAGTCACACTGACCTCCTCCCAAAACCAAACTGGAATTGCAACTAACGTGGAACGATAGTGGGAGAGGAGCCTTGGTGCCGCAGACAGTGGATTCTACTCTCACACATCCCAACGGGTGAGAAGTGCGGTGGAGGCTTGAGAGGGTGGGCTGGGTGCGAACGGGCACTAGCACCAGAGGGACATTGAAAGGGCCATTTAGCTTCCCCCGAGAAGAATGGGGTCTGAATCATAAACAGGGACCCCTAAACTGCAGCAGCTAAAGCCAAGAAAATACAGACAAAACGCAACCCCAAAAAGCTTAGGGGTGCTCTCTGCCAGAGACAGGTGGCTGGGGATGCAAAGAGACATTTAAAGGGCAAACGCAAAAGTTGCAGTGGCAGCCACCCTCCTTGATCTCTGAGTAGAGGTGGCAGCAGGGTGGGCTGGTGCCTGGGTAAAGACTGGTGAGGAAAACTTTGTGAAGAGAACTGACACGGCGGCCAGTGGAGCCCCGGTGATGGCACGCCTCCTACCCTGCAGCTACCATCTTGCTCAGGCATAAGGGAATCAATTAACCTGCCTTTTGTGCGCTCCGCACACAGCTTGTACGCATGTGAGCTGCGGGGCTGAGTGCAGACTGGCTGGGAGAGCCTTGAGGAGAGACTGGAGACAGAGGCATTGGGGAAAGAACGGGAGGAGGAACTGGGGAGTCCCGACTCCCTCCCCGTTCCGTAGCCTCCATTGTGGGCTGGAAAGGCATGACCCCAAAGAGGCAGAAGCAGGGCGCCCAGGAACCAGACTGCCTGCGATTGAAACGCAGTCTGCACAGGGGGTGGATCCTTGGCTGAAGGGGTCACGGAACTGCCCAGAGACCCCTGAGGAGAGTCTGGAAACGGAGGCATTGGGGAAAGAACGGGAGAAGGAACCAGGGAGCCCTGACTCCCTCCCCTTTCCATAGTCTCCATTGTGGGCTGGAAAGGCGCGACCCCAAAGAGGCAGAAGAGGGACGCGCAGGAACCAGACTGCCTGCGATTGAAACGCAGTCCGCACAGGTGGTGGATCCTTGGCAGAACGGGTCACAGAACTGCCCAGAGATCCCTGAAGAGAGACTAGAAACGGAGGCATTGGGGAAAGAACGGGAGGAGGAACCGGGGAGTCCCGACTCCTTCTCCTTGCCATAGTCTCCATTGCGCCGGAAGAGGCCACACCCCCAAAGAGCCAAAAGCCGAAAAGCACACATAGACACCCCAAAACACCCAGTGCAGGCACGCACACTTGCGCCGAGTGACCTGTGAGGGTTGGCGAGCGTGTGTGTGACCCACACGGGCTGGCGAATGCTTGCACTGGCTGGCAGGCCTCCCACAGATTGGCACCAATACGGCCTGTGAGGGAGTGCACAGAGTGGCAAGGGACTGCGTAAATTGACCCACCGGCCCGCGATTGCGGAGGGGCCCACAAAAATAGTAGAGCTGCCCAGAGTCCCTGGAGGAGAGACCAGAGACAGGATTAACCAGAGAGTCCTGGAGCTGACTTCCTCCCATTTCCATAGTCCCCATTTGGCGAGGGCAAGCAATGCACCCAAAGAGCCAAAAGCGGGGAAAATACACAATAGAAGACCCTAAACTGACCAGTGGCGCGGAGCTCGCTGGCCAGGGGGGCCAGATGAGTACGCGAGGTCGCAAATAAGCCCCCTGGTCTGGGGCAAGCACATGCGAGCCCAGGCAGACTGGGGATCCTGCCGCGGTGGGAGCGTGCTCAAGGAGCCTGCATGAGAGTGCAGAGAGATCCCAAAAAATAGCCCAGCCCTGACCGAAGGGGTCACAGAGGTGCTCCAAGCAGGAGTCAGACACAGACATAAGACACCTGGAAGGCTCAAACAAACAACCCAAGGTCCTATAGGGTCAACAACTGACATCATCAGAGGCAGGCCCAGAAAGAAAAGGACAAAAATACTTAACAGACTCTCACAAAAATGGGAAGGAAAAGAAGTTCCCCTCAAATGAGTGGAAAAGGGGACTCCCCACAGAGAGAGCTAAATGAAATAGAGGCAAGGGAACTATCAGATATTGAATTCAAAACAATGGTTCTAAGGAAGCTCAATGAGCTCAGCCAGCTCAAAGAGAACTATGAGAAACTGCAGAGAAACTACCAGGATCTTACAGCAAACTATATCAGCCTGGAAAAGGACATAGAAACTATCAAGAAGACAAAAGAGGATATGAAGAATACCATTTTTGAATTGAAGAACAAAGTAGAAGGAATCCAAAGCAGGCTGAATGAAGCCGAGGATCGAATCAGTGAGATGGAGGACAAGGTAGAAAGAAGCTCCCAGAAAGAACAAGAAATGGAAAAACGGCTCAAAAAGAATGAAGAGGCATTTAGGGAAATGTAGGACAACCGGAAATGCAGTAATATCTGTATAATAGGGATACCAGAAGGAGAAGAAGAAGAGCAAGGGATAGAGAACCTCCTCGAAAAAGTAATGATGGAAAATTTCCCTAATTTGAGGAGAGAAAGGCTCTCATGGATCCAGGAGGCACAGAGGACCCCACTCAAGAGGGACTCAAGGAGGTCCACTCCAAGACACATCATCATTAAAATGGCAAATGTCAAAGACAAAGAGCGAATCCTCAAGGCAGCAAAGGAGAAGGAGAAAGTAACATACAAGGGGGCCCCGATACGCCTAGGAGCTGACTTCTCAACAGAAACACTACAAGCCAGAAAGGAATGGCAACAAATATTCCAAGCCATGAAAAGCAAGGGCCTACAGCCAAGGCTGCTCTACCCAGCTAGGCTCTCCATTAAAATAGAAGGGGATACAGAGTTTCCCAGACAAGAGAAGACTAAAAGAATACATCTCTACCAAACCAGCACTCCAAGATATGCTAAGGGGACTGGTTTAAGCAGATGAAGGAAAAGAATGAGAGAGAGGAACACAGGTACAAAGAGAAAAGATGAGTAAGTTTCTATCAGTAGTATCTCTCAATGTGAATGGACTAAATGCCCCAATCAAAAGGCACAGGGTAGCTGACTGGATTAGAAAACATGACCCACACATATGCTGCCTACAAGAGACCCACCTCAGAGCAAGAGACATACACAGATTGAAAGTAAAGGTATGGAAAAAAATATTCCAAGCAAATGGGCATGAGAAAAAGGCTGGCGTTGCCATACTTGTATCAGACAAAGTAGATTTCAAAGCAAAGGCCATAAAGAGAGACCCAGAGGGGCACTTTATCATACTTAAAGGAAGAATCTATCAAGAAGACATCAACATTGTAAACTTATATGCTCCCAATATAGGAGCCCCCAAGTTTATAAGGAAATTGTTGGATGACTTCAAAAAAGATATAGACAGCAACACGCTGATAGTAGGGGATTTCAACACCCCACTGTCAAAAATGGACAGATCTTCCAAACAAAACATTAATAAACATATCGTGGCGCTGAATGACACACTGAATCAAAGAGACTTAACTGACATATATAGAACCTTACATCCCAAAGAAGAAAAATACACATTCTTTTCAAATGCTCATGGCAGTTTTTCAAAGATAGACTACATGATAGGACACAAAGCAAGCCTCAGCAAATTCAGGAAAATTGAAATAATACCAAACTTTTTCTCGGACCACAAGGCCTTGAAACTGGAAATCAACCTCAAAGAGATACTTCAAAAACTTGCAAACTCATGGAGACTGAACAATACACTATTAAACAATGAATGGGTCAATAATGAGTTGAAAGAAGAAATCACGAAGTTTCTGGAAACAAATGAAAATGAACAGACAACAGCCCAAAACCTATGGGACACAGCAAAGGTGGTCCTGAGAGGGAAGTTCATAGCAATACAGGCTTACCTGAAAAAGATAGAAACATTTCAAATAAAAGACCTAACACTACAACTTCAAGATCTGGAGAAACAACAACAAATAAATCCCAGAGCAAGTAGAAGGAAGGAAATAGTCAAGATTAGAGCAGAACTGAATGACATAAAGACAAAAAGAACAATTCAGAGGATCAACCAATCCAGAAGCTGGTTCTTTGAAAAGATAAATAAAATTGACAAGCCTTTAAGCAGACTCATCAAGAAAAAAAGGGAGAGGACCCAAATTAATAATATCAGAATTAGACAGGAGAAATAACAACTGATACCACAGAAATACAAAGGATGGTCAGAAACTATTATGAACAATTATATGCCAAGAAATTTGAAAATCTTGATGAAATGGACAAATTTTTAGAAAAGTATAATCTTCCGACACTGAAGGAGGAAGAAACAGAAAGCTTGAACAGACTGATAACAGCTGGGGAAATTGAAGCAGTCATCAAGAAACTCCCAGCACACAATAGCCCAGGGCCAGACGGTTTTACAGGAGAATTTTACAAAACATTTAAGGAAGAGCTAACCCCTGTCCTTCTCAGACTATTCCAAAAAATCCAAGAGGAGGGAAGACTCCCAGACTCTTTCTATGAGGCCAGCATCACCCTGATCCCAAAACCAGATAAAGACCCTACAAAGAAAGAAAACTACAGGCCAATTTCGCTGATGAACATAGATGCTAAAATCCTCAACAAAATATTGGCAAACCACATCCAGCAATACATTCAAAAGATTATCCACCACGATCAAGTGGGATTCATCCCAGGGATGCAGGGATGGTTCAATATACGCAAATCAGTAAACGTGATACATCACATAAATAAAAGAAAAGACAAAAACCACATGATCATCTCGATAGATGCAGAAAAAGCATTCGATAAGGTACAGCACCCATTTGTGATCAAAACACTCAGCAAAATGGGAATAAATGGGGCATTCCTCAACATAATAAAGGCCATATATGAAAAACCTACAGCCAACATCATACTCAATGGGCAAAAACTGAAAGCTTTCCCACTAAGATCAGGAACACGACAAGGATGTCTGCTCTCACCGCTTCTTTTCAACATCGTGTTGGAAGTCCTAGCCACAGAGGTCAGAAAAGAGAAAGAGATAAAAGGCATCTAAACAGGAAAGGAGAAAGTAAAGCTATCATTGTTTGCAGATGACATGATAGTGTACATAGATAACCCTGTAGCCTCTAACAAAAAACTCCTCAACCTAAGAAGTGAATTTGGCAAAACAGCAGGATACAAAGTCAACATTCAGAAATCAAAGGCGTTTTTGTACACCAGCAATGCAATAGAAGAAGAAGAAATCAGAAAAAAATACCATTCGAGATAGCAAGAAAAAAGATAAAGTATCTAGGCATAAATTTAACCAAAGACACAAAAGACCTGTATGCAGAAAACTATACAACATTGAAGAAAGAAATTAAGGAAGACACAAATAAATGGAAGCATATACCGTGCTCATGGATTGGAAGAATTAATATCCTCAAAATGTCCATACTACCCAAAGCAATTTATAGATTCAACGCAATCCCTGTGAAGATACCAATGATGTATTTAACAGAAACAGAACAGATATTTCAAAAATTTATATGGAACCATAAACGACCCCGAATAACCTCGGCAATTTTGAGAAAGAAACACAAAGTAGGAGGGATCACAATACCGGACATCAAACTCTACTACAAAGCCACCATACTCAAAACAATCTGGTACTGGCAGAAGAACAGACCCATAGACCAGTGGAACAGAATAGAAAGCCCAGAAATAAGCCCAGGTCTCTATGGGCATCTAATATTTGACAAAGGGGGCATAAGCATAAACTGGAGCAATAATAGCCTCTTCAACAAATGCTGTTGGGAGAGCTGGACAGCTACATGCAAAAAATTGAAATTGGATCATCAGCTGACACCATACACAAAAATAAAGTCAAGATGGATCAAAGACTTAAATAGAAGTTGCAACACCATCAAAGTCCTAGAGGAGAACATTGGCAGGAAACTCTCAGATATCCCATGTAGCAATTTTTTCACTGATATGTCTCCTAAAGCAAGGGAAGTAAAGGAAAGAATAAACAAGTGGGACCTCATCCAAATAAGAAGCTTCTGCACGGCTAAAGAAAACATCAGCAACATGAAAAGGGAGCCAACTCTGTGGGAAAATATATTTGCTAATGATACCTCAGATAGAGGTTTGATCTCCAAGGTATATAAAGAACTCACTCAACTCCACTCCAAGAAGACAAATGATCCAATCAAAAAATGGGCAAAGGACCTGGGCAGATGCTTTTCCAAGGAGGAGATACAGAGGGCCCGGAGGTATTTGAAAGGATGCTCAGCATCACTAGCCATCAGAGAGATGCAGATCAAAACCACCATGAGGTACCACCTCACACCGGTCAGAATGGCCATCAGAAACAGATCAACAAATAACAAGTGCTGGCGAGGCTGTGGAGAAAAGGGAACCCTAGTCCACTGTTGGTGGGAATGCAGACTGGTGCAGCCACTGTGGAAAGCAGTGTGGAATTTCCTCAAAAAGCTGAAAATGGAACTGCCTTTTGATCCAGTGATTCCCCTGCTGGGACTATACCCTAAGAACACCAAAATGCCAATACAAAAGAACCTATGCACCCCAATGTTCATAGCAGCACAATTTACAATAGCCAAGTGTTGGAAGCAACCTAAATGCCCATCAGTAGATGATTGGATCAAAACATCATGGTACATATACACAATGGAATACTACACAGCAGAAAGAAAAAAAGAACTACTAAACTTTGCGACAGCATGGGTGGAACTGGAGAGCATTATGCTAAGCAAAATAAGCCAGGGGGCGAAAGACAAATATCATATGATCACCTATAAGCGGAGCCTAACCAACAATACAAAGATGCAAGGAAAATAAGACCAGCAACACTGAAAGGAAAAGAAATCAACAGAGAGGAGAGGGAAGGCGGGGGCAGAGAATCGGAAGGGAAGGGGAAAGTCGAGGTACATATAGCAAGGACTCATGGAGAAAACCAAAGGGGAAGAGCTGAGGGAGGGAAGGAGGGATGGGGCAAGGGAAAGTGGTGGGGGGGAGGCAGAGACAAATGTATTTATAAATAAATAAATAAATAGAAAAAAAAGAAAAGAAAATGAGATCTAGAGTGAAAGTGGTAAAGAGAATGAGGTTTGTTATGTAATACTATCCCAGTAAATTAAAGATAAATCTGTAAGTTTTACAAGAAATATCTTTCAGCTTTACTGAGGTATAATTGACAAAGTTTTAATACATTTAGTGTACAATGTGATGATTTGATATACATATACATCGTGAAAGGATTCCTTCTCTATATTTAATTAACCCACCTATCTCCTCACATCTTTTTTGATAAAATCATTTACATTCTACTCTTTTAGCTAATTTACATTATACAATACAGTGTTATCACAATAGTCACTATTATGCATTAGATCTCAAAACTTACTCTCTTATAGTTAATACTATATACCTTTTTACCAATCTCTCCCTATTTCCTTCAACCCCAGCCTACTTGTCTACTCTTTGTTTCTATGACTCTGACATATTTTTAGACCAAATATAAGTGACACTGTGCAGTATTCGTATTGTCCGGCTTATTTCACTTAGTGATCCCCTCCATGTTATCACAAGTGGCAAGATTTTCTTCCCTTTAAAGACTGAATAGTGTGTGTGTGTGCATTCATCCACTGATGGACACTTGGAGTGTTTTCATGACTTGGTTATTGTGAACAGTGCTGTAATGAACATGGGAGTGTGAATGCTTCTTTAAGATAATGGTTTCTTTTCCTTTGGATAAATACTCTGAAGTAGAATTGGTGGATCACGTGGTAGTTTTATTTTTAATTTTTTTGAGGAACATCCATACACGTTTTCTACAATGGCCAAACCAGTTTAAATTCCTATTAATGTACCAAGTGTTTCCTTTTCTCCATTTTCTTGTAAGAATTTATCTCTTACCTTTTTGATAATAGCCATTCTAACAGGTGTAAGGTGATATCTCATTGTGGTTTTGATATGCATTTCTCTGATGATTGGTAATATTTGCATTTGTATATTTTACATATAAAATGTCCATTTTAATTGGGTTATTTGCTATATTGCTGTTAAGGCACATGAGTTTATTTTATATTTGTAGATCAACCCCTGATTGGATAGTTTGCAAATATTTACTGCCATTTAATTGGTTGACTTTTTGTTTATTGATAGTTTCTTTTGCTGAGCAGAAGCTTTTTAGTTTGATGTAGTCACACTTGCTTATTTTTGCTTTTGTTGCCATTATTTTTGGTGTCAGATCTAAAAAATTCATTGCCAAGGCCCATGTGAAGGAGCTTAACCCCCATGTTTTCTTCTAGGAGTTTTCCAGTTTTGGGTCTTACATTCAAGTCTTTAATACATTTTGAGGTGATTTTTTCCTTTTTATTGAATTTACTGGGGTGACACTGGTAAACACAATTATACAGATTTCAGGTGCACAATTCCGCAACACGTCATTTGTACACTTTTGATTGCAGAATTTAGTTGTTTCATGTTTAATGTAATTATTGATAGGTATGGAATCTCTTTATTTGCAATTTGTTTGTTTCTTTTTTTCATGCTCCCTTCCTCTGCAATTTGATGATTTTCTGTAGTAGTTCTTTGACTCCTTTATCTTTATCTTTTGTGTTTCTACTATTGGTTTTTGTTCTCTGGCTACCATGAGGCTTACATAAAACTTATATTTATAAGTCTATTTTAAGCTGATAACAACAACTTTGAACATATGCAAAAGCTCTACACTTTTATATTCTTTCCACATTCTACTTTTTGATGTAACAATTTACAATTCTTACATTATTTCTCCATTGATAAAACTATTGTAGTTATAGTTATACTTAATACTTTCTGTCTTTTAATCTTTATACTACAGTATAGGTGATTTATCCACCACAGGATGATATTGGAGTATTTTATATTTAGTTACTTATTAACTTTCACAAGTGAGTTTTATACTTTTATATGTTTTCCTGTTGTAATTAGCATTCTTTTGTTTCATCTTGAAAATCTCCCTTTAACACTTGTTGGAAGGCTGACCTGATAAACTTTTTCAGCTTTGTTTCTTGGAAAACAATCTGTCCTCAATTATGAAGGAAAATTTTGCTAGGAATTCTTGGTTTACAATTACTTTCATCACTTTAAACATATTATACCACTCCCTTCTGACCTGCAAAGTTTCTACTGAAAATCTGCTGATGTTCTTATTTGGGTACCATTGGTAACAAGTTGTTTTTCTCTTGTGCTTTTAAGATTATTCCCTTGTCATTAATTTTTGATAATTTAATTATAATGTGTCTTCTTATAGGTCTCTCTAGATTTATCTCTTTTGGAACTTCCTGGAATTCGTGGATCTGGATGTCTCTTTCTTTTCTCCGGGTTACAAAGTTTTAGGCCATTATTTTGAGTAATCTTTTCCCCCTTTCTCTCTTCTTCTAGGACCTCTACAATGCATATATTGGTCTTCTTATACTGTTCCATGAGTCCATTAAGCTAACTTAACTCTTTA
Source organism: Pteronotus mesoamericanus (assembly GCF_021234165.1). Taxonomy (NCBI): domain Eukaryota; kingdom Metazoa; phylum Chordata; class Mammalia; order Chiroptera; family Mormoopidae; genus Pteronotus; species Pteronotus mesoamericanus. Next base: position 13,659,552 of record NW_026555313.1, read on the forward strand.
CTTTTTTTTATTTTTTTAATTATGTTTCTTTATTGTATGACTACCACTGCCCTGTCTTTAGTTCACTGATCTTTTCTTCCATATGATCTGGTCTGTTGTTTAAGCCCTCTATTGAATTTTTCACTTTGGTTATTGTACTTTTCAGCTCAGTGATTTCAATATGATACTTTTAAATATTTTTAATCTCTTTATTAAAATTCTAATTTTGTTCATACATTGTTATCTTAACCTTGGCAAATATCTTATGACTGTTTATTTTGAATTCTGTATTAGGTAAAGCACTTCATTTCTTTGAGATCCATTTCTGGGGATTTAGCTTGTTTTTTTGCTAGGCACATTTTTCTCTGTTTTTTTTTTTTTTTTTTCATTTTCCTTGATTCACCGTGTTGGTTTCTATGAAATTGATAAAATAGCCCAACTCTCCTAGTCTCAACAGTGACTTCTTGTAGGAGATGAACTACATCCATCAGCTGATCTAAGCTTCTGGTCATCTCTCAAACATTTGGTTTTCCAAGTGGCTCCCAGCAGTTGAGCGTATGCCAGGACCTATGAACGTTCCACAGGGAAGGATTAGATTTGACAACTAGACATATCCTAGGTGAAAACTGGACCCTCAGGCAGCAGCTGGAAACATATGTAGTTAAGTTTCTTCCAGAGAGAAATTGGGAGGTGGGCTTTTTGCCTGCTCCCTCTGTGATGGACCTGGGTATAGCTGTGGGTTGGTATTTCTGTACCCATTAATAATTGCTTTTTTGCTGCAGTCCTGTGGGACTTGCAAATGCCAGTCTTGTTGGCTATCCAACTCAGGGGATATGAGGGTCTGTCCCAGGGGATATGGGGTTCTGTCTCTCAGGTAACAGCTGTTATAGCTGTGGTACCAGATGTATGCATATGTTCCTTCCAGGGAGATACTGGTGACATGATGTCAGCTTGAGGGAGAAAGGCAGAGGAGCATCCGCCAGATTCCCTTGTCTCCAGGAAGAAATATAGCCAGCCCCTACATGCATGCTAAATTAGAAGCGTGACCCGCTGGCAGAAACTTAGAGTATGCAGATGGGTCCCTCTCAGGAAAAGACTGGGGTGTGAGCATTTTTGCTTGCTCTCTCTGTGCTAGCTGTGGTTAAGCCCATTAAGACTTACTTCTTTGTTTGCTAAAGTCCTGTTGGCCTTGTGAATGGAAGCCCTGTTGGCTATCAGAGCCAGTCAACCTGGGGATCCATCCCTTCTGAGTATCACAAAAGCTGTGGTACAGACATGTGTACAAGCTCCTTCCAAGAAGATACTAGTGGCAGACTGGACTAGAGGGGGAAGGAAGAGGAAGTGTCTGACAGTTTTCCTGGTCTCTTTGGAGGACTGCAGCCTTCCCCATATAGATTGACCCTCAGGAAACAGCTTTCAAATTATGCATTTTTCTTCTTTCCTCTGCTCTGGGCCCTGGGCTGATAGCTCTGGGGGGTCCTCACATGCCCATTAACAACTGCTTCTTTGTTTCCTATAGTTTTATGGTGTCATGGATGCAAGCCTCATTGGATTTTTAGAGTTAGGTTTAGAGTTAGTTTGGAGGTCCATCTCTATTGAGTGGGAGTCTTAAAAGTTGGAGCATGGAATGTGGGGTCTGAACCCTTTACTCCTCAGGAAGAAGCTAGTAGTTGGACATTTCCTCTTAGTTGTCTGGGACATGCCAGGAATGTGACTTATGGTGATAGTGTGACTCAGCCTTTCCTAGCTCTTTCACTGTGGGGTTTTTCTCATTTTCCTGATGTATAGGGGTCTTTCAGCCAGTTTCTGGGTTTCTTTTTTTAAAAAAATTAGGACACAAAGTTTTCTTTAAATATTTTTTTGGGGGGAGTGAAGATGCCACACGTCTACTCAATTAAGAGGAACAATTTTAACTGTATCAAGGTCTTTTATTTCTTTACACTTCTCATGACATGAATTCATAGGGGATGGGTTCTAGAAGCTGAGGCTCCTTTCCCTTGGTTCTCACACAGTGTGAGTCTCTGGGTGGAGCAGGCTGGTATTTCAGTTGAACCCAGGTACCTTTCTCTCTGGCTTCCTTCTTTTTCTGATCATTTTCCTTTACATATTTCAGAAAGCTATCCTGGATCTTAGAGTGCTTAATATGCTCAATACATACATTAATTCTCTTGCAAGAATCTTGCCCTTAACTTGCTTGTTCACAACAATGCCCACTGCATGCTGGGTGACACTGTAGACTCCTCCCATTTTGCCCTGGTCACAATTGTGGGGCATTCCATTTTGAACAGTGCCCATTCCCTTGAGGTCTACAATATCACCTTTCTTGTAGATTTGCATGTATGCAGACAAAGGAACAATTCCATGTTTTCTAAAAGGCCTAGAGAACATATAGCAAGTGCCTTTGCTTTCATGTTAGTCATTTTGGTGAATTACTGGATGATGATGGTTATGGCCCCCCACCCCCCCAAAAAGGCTGGATTTCTTAGAGAGGTAATTGCTATATATTTAGTGTGCTTGTGGGAGGCGGGGAGTTGAAGACCTTCCTACATCGCCATCTTGGTCAACCCTCTCTGAAAAACATTTTAAAGAAAGAAAATAGATGTGGTTTCTAACTCCAAACATATACATTTTTTTAGTTTTAAATTCCTAAAAATACATATAGATATATCATATACATTTTCTGTAATAGATGCATAGATCACTTTATCAGATATATTTCTAATGTATAAAAGCTTTTATGTATCTACAAATCTAAATGCATTAAAGATTAAGTTGAATATATGGAAAAAGTCTATACTGCTTTTGTTAGAGCAAAATTTGTTTTTTAAACAGACAAATTATTATACTTATTTGCATCTTGTCTTTTTGCACCTGTGATTTGTAAGTGCAAAACAAGTCAGCTTTTTTTTTTCAGCTGAAAAACAGAGGTAATGACCATTCATTGGATGAAGCCCTTCATGTTCTCTCAAAAATTTTATCACATGCTCCATTTTTCAAGGAGGATTACAGAGGGATGGTGAAGTTACAGGGTAAAAACAAGGGTGACCTGAAATTGGTTCATTCTATATAAATGCTGAGATTTGCAAAGCACTTTCTTCATCATGTTGATTTTCTAAAGAGAGTTAGGAAAATTAAATGGATGTATGTCTGTGCGATGGAGACCCACGCTCATCCTAAATGAAATAAAGAGGACTGTCCAGTGGAGAATGCAGGCAGGAGCCTGGTTGCAAGTGTGTTGCCAGAAAACTGGCAGAGTTGAAGGCAGGGCTGACATGGGGCAGGGATATCTCAAATGAATGCCAAAGAGGTAGAACATTTTCATGAGGGCCAGTACAAGTGGCAGATACCTATGGCTGAAAACGCTCAACACTGACTTCAAGGCAATTAATGAAGTGACTAGCTCTGTTTAAGAGGTCAGAATCATCCACAAAGAGCCTGAAATGGTGGCAGCTCCATTTTTGAAGCAAGAAGACATAAATCTCAGGGTCAGATATTTCTATTAGAGAGTGACATCTGCCTATCATTTCACAGTGATCTAGCATCTGTACATCATTCAAGAGTAAATCTAATCATATGTAGCACTCCCAAGCTGTGCAATGTGGAGTGCCTTTCATGTTTGCATCTAAAGACTTCTCTTTGCATTCAGCTCAGTTCCAAGGTGTCATTGGGGGCTGGTGACTGGCAGGAACTATGGAATCTACTGGATATATGTCATTCATTATGTAATAGATATTTGTTACTTACTTTGACAGCTCAACATCTTCTTCTGTTTGGAAATATGAACCTGTCTCTCTCTCTCTCTGATGCAAGCTGTCCTCCCAGCCTCCCTTGCAGTTAGGGCACAGGTGTATAACTCAAGCTTTACTAATCAGGTGCAGCTGCTCTAAATCTGGAGTCAGCAACTAGTAGTACTGAGTAGCTAGGGTAGAGGAACATGAATTTCCAGGGGCAACAGTAATACCAGCACAATGCCTAGTGCCTATGATGCTGGTGATTGTAGTGGGGTGTCTGTGGTTCAGAGGTGAAGGTGTCCTCAGTGGTCTGATTTTGTTGTATGGTACAGGTTAATGCATTAGCTTACCTTGTTATTAACTGTTTTTCACATTGGGCCTTCCTGGAAACTATGAGCTATCCAGGAGCATTTCAGTGAATTCGTTTTTTGTTTATGTCAGTCAGAGTTTGTTGCTGTTGCAACCAGTAAAGCAAACTTGAGACAGGAAACATGCCCTGGTTTCTGATACTAATTGCTTTCTGGAATCAAGTTTGTGGCCTGTGGCTTATCTACATCTGATTTGTCTCTTAAAGGATCTAAAGTTATTTAATAAGTAGCTTATCAACATACTCTTTTAAACTCTGTGATCTCAATGTCATATATTTGTTATTCACAAAATCAACATTTAATAAACGCTGAATATACAGAAAATATTATGCTAGAAATAGGGTTGACCAATAGCTCCTGGTCTCATGGTGATCACAGTCTGGGGAGGAGGAGATCTAAAAAAAATGGGGAGTTGCAATATTGTTACTGTGAAAGGCAGTGGGCTATAGGAACATATAAGATGATCATCCAACCCAGCCCTATGGGGACTGAATAATTACATATATTACATATATCTTCACCTGAATGTTCTATTTTGTCTTAAATGCATCATCATTTTCTACTTCTGCCCCATTATTTCATTTCCTTATTATTTTATTTCCATTATGACACCATTTTTCTCCAATTGACTCAGACCTTCACCTAGGGGATAATTTTTCACCTTAATTCTTTCTGTTCATTTAGTTCCCAAATTACAAACTAAAGACACATATTTGCAAACCACACCTAAAACGATAGCTTCACGAATACTTTTTATGATGGTCTCCATTATTTTCTAACCATTCTATTATAGTTTGTGTTAAAAAAATGTTACATGCAGTCAACTAAATTGATTATATGACTCACTAATGTTTTATTGTTCATTCTTGAAAAAACTGCTTTCTTAATATATTCAAACATTTGCTTCCAACTAGATAATTTATTTTATTTCATTTAAGCATGATCCTTCCATGCTTAAATAGTATCAACAGCAAACAAACTTCCTTTCCATTCACTTTCCCCTGATCTCTAATCTCACCATAGCCCAGAAGATCTCCACTTTCTTTCTTCTCCATTCACTTAAATTTAGTGTTTGTCACTAGAATGCCAGAGAAACTGCTTTTACTAAGGTCACTAACTACCTCCATGTTTCTAAATCCAAAGGCTATATAGGGTGGGCAAAAGTAAGTTTGCAGTTGTGAGTACACGAAACACATTTCATTCTTCTCTTGTTATTTATTATTATATTATTTTCCATACAAATGACTGAAAACCTACTTTCACCTACCCTGTAATTTAATCTTTTTCTTGCTATCTCCCTTCTTCAGAAACATTTCTGACCATGGTTGCTGTGGCCCCCACCTACTATTTTTTCTTTTATTTCTCTGGTCTCTCCTTATTTTAGGCTCTCTTTTTAGGACCATCCTCTTCCATCTGGCCATTCAAAACTTCTCAAGACTAATTTTCTCACTCTGCAGTCTCATGCCCATAGTTCTCAGAGGAGAAGGCTGGGGGGAAACTGTAGTATCTGCCAGTTATCCAGCCAAACCCATCCATCAATAATGGATGTCAGAAATGAGATTGAATGTCCTGATTCCTCTGATCATGAAGGATGTGACAATATCCTGGAGAATGCCCAGATGGAGAAAAGACTTTGGATTTCAATATTCTCCCATAGAAATGAATTCTGCAACATTTTCTCTAGGATCCTGCTTAGTATTCACTCCCATTTTCTAAGGATCTCAACAAATTTTGCAAATAACATCCCATTACTGTGCATCTTTGTCAGAGGAAACATGTGTTGCAAGCTTTTCTCCAGATTTTGAATGTAAATAAACAAGGTTCATATTCAGACTTAAATAAAATGTACCTAACACTTGCCATGTGCCAGACACTGCACTGTTTTTATAGTTACAGATTTCATGTGATTTTCCCAGTGACATTGTGAAATAGATATTAACATTCCCATTTTACAGGTAATGAAACTGAGGCTCAAAAAATTATGCACCTTGTCAAAAACATCTGTAAGAGGTTCCAGGATAAAAATGCATGTTATTTGATTTCAGATCTCATATTTATTTTTTACTGCCCTAAACAAAGTCTTGTAAATGTGCCAAATCTGACTGAAGTTTTTTCAGGTATATGAATTCACACACTTGCACATAACTGCACAGGATAAAATCGTCCTAGCAGGTCTCACATTTGAGGACCTCAAGACACATGAGGGCTGTATTTGTGCTTGAATTGACCATTATGGTGTACTTCTGTCTTAAATAGTTTTGAGATTATGCAAAATAGATACTGCCATTAATTTATTTCTGTTCACATCACTCCCTGATCATTACAGCCAATTCACACCAGTCTGTGACCTGCCTGACTAATGGTTTTTGAGTTTGAATTACTGATTAAAGTCTTCAGAACCCGTTGTAATTTCACTTGAGGATGTAGTGGTTTTATGGCCTGAGAATTTTAGACTTCACTATAGAGAAAAGAATAACCATACAACTGATTATTTTCACTATAGGCTAGGTCCTGCTAGGCTAGTTATATTTAAGACCTATTTATTAGTCTCCAGGAACTCACAGACTAGTGAGGGTATAGAGATATAAAAATATATACCATGCAATGCAGCAGGTATACATAGGTAAAGAGACACCCTACACTACAGGTAAAGAGTGAAGTCTTCAACAGAGCATGTAACTTCTGAATTGTCTTGAAATTACAGCAGAAGTTAGCCAAAGTAGGCAAGAAAGGTAATATTTGACACATGAGAAAGCATAAATATATTAAAGGACATGGCTTGATGGGATAAGAACAGACTGGTTGTGATTGTGACATCATGTGCATGGAACACTGGTAAAAGTTGAAATAAGAAAGGGGAATGTTAAACAGAACACAAAAGATCTTATATGTTGTACTAACAAGTTTAGGTTTTATTTTATTGGTAATGGGGAAATTATTAAATGATTTTAATTGATGAATAACATGAATGGATTTGTGTTTTTGGAAGAAACTCTTTGAAGTTAAAATTAGAAGGAAAAGACAGTCAATATAGAGATCATGGTGTGAGCTTATGCAATAGCACAGATAAGAAATATGAGGGCTTGAACTGAGAAAATGCCAATCGGTAAGAGGAAGCATAGTTTCAAGGGATTGTTAAGAGATAGGATAGACCAAATTGAGTAAAGGATGGAGGATTAGGCTTAGGAACAGTGATATAGGCTGAAAAATGAACTGCTGCTCTAAGCTTGTCTCACGCAGGGGGACCAAAGAAGACAGTAGTATCCAAAACATTTTCCCAGAGGATGGGGATTTAGGCAGTATACTTTATCATCCACTTTGTGTGGAGATAGAAGTGGCCCAGGATAAAGATATACTTAAATTGTTGGCTGTAGTGAATGGCTTCATTGATTGATCAGGGTGGTCATGGAAGGAGCAAGACAGGAATGTTAGGGAAAAGAAGATTTGGGAAGAAAAACGTGGAGTGACTTATGGGAATGAACACACAATATGAAGATTTATGTATTATTATGTTAATGTCCACCAGGAAACATCTCCTGCAGAAGACCACCAAACAACCAAATGAACATGATGATATAAGTAGTAGATGTCAGCCAGCCTCCGTTTTTCCCTGTGTTTGCACAATAAGCTCACAAATGAAATAGATAAGGTGGTAGAGATAGAGGTCTAGCATGGGTCTCCCCTCACTAACGGTGATGTAACTTAGGCTGCTGCTGAATATCTGATCTTTCATTAACAGAGACCAATGCTGAATCTCTTCACACAGAACCATACCTTAAATTCCATCTCAGTACTTGGAGACAACTTTCATTAATCTAGCCCATTCTACCTTAGAAAGGAAGATGTTTCATCCTGATTTGGAATGAAACACATACTGAGTATGCTTGCTTTCCTGCCTACAGGCCTTCAGCCCTACATCACTATCTGAGGCCTCACAGAATGTCTGATTTACTGATGTGAGATGACACATAATATTGCTTCAGGCCAAGGGACCGTTTTACAGTAAAGGAGTGATGGCTATGGGAATGTAACCAGGGACACTGCCTGTCCTTCCACTTGGCACACCGTCTAGAAATGCTTTCTGGCGGCACAGCTGAGACATCACCATAGCATGACACCCTGTGAGGATAAGTTGTTATTTTTCAGGATTTGGCATATACCTTAAATCTTAGACCATTGTATGGTGATATATCCCCAATTAATAAATCCAATAATCAAGGGGTATAAATAGGAATGGTTCCACTTGCCATCATTTCCAGTGACTCATTTGAAAAATTTTGTGTTTCTTATTCCTTTGACTTTATGTTTGTGTGCCTAGAAGACCTGGGCTTACAGTCAGAGTCCCACAAAACTAAAAAATACAACTAAGTCTTGGTCACTTTGTGATCTTGGTATTAGAAGAACACTAAACAAGAGTAATGGAATATGATTACCATGAAGAGGCAGGACTGCTGCTACATAGTGGGTGCACAGAAGAATATGGCTAGAAGTCAGATGCTCTATAAGGGGTGGTGGGGGAATCTTTTAATTTTTAATGGCAAAGTCCAGCAAAGTCCAGCAAAGTACCAGGTCTCCAGGGCTCAGAGCCCTTAGGAAAGAGGACCTGGCAATCATACCAGACAAGCCACAGTGGAGAGGAATCTAATATGGGTGGTGGAGGAGGGAGATGATCAGTACCATTTATGGTTTCAGGACCAAGTATAACAGGAGTGGCAGTAATTCCTGCCACCAATTCTTCTCTTAGTAGTTTTCTAGAATTGTGAGCAACTAGAGTTCTGGAGAAGATATGCCTAGTAACTGAACAGATATAAGAAGTAAGTGGATTTAAAGCAGTCCAAGTGTTGAATTTGTTACCTTGTCCTGCCTAGATCCTCTTCACCAGAGCACCAATCTCATAGCTTTTCTGGCTGCTGAAGATTCATGGCTGCCCCTTCTCCAGATAGTTGTCCTCTGCTGAACAGGAGCCATTTTTGCAGAGATATATCTCCAGTTTCATCCTGGGAGAAATCAGCATTGAATAACTGACCCATGTCAGGGGTAGAAGAGTCTGGTGACCTTGAATAAAGGTGCTACCACTAGTTAGCAGCTTAAAATATCCCTTGTTTAACATGCTTTTTCCTATTCTACTTTCCTTACTCCCTTTCTCATGTGACCAGGTTACTAATAAATCACTTGAACAAAAATTCTAGTCTCAGGCTCTCTTAGGAACTTGACTTCAGTCAGCTTGGAGAGACAGACATGAGAAAACTATAAGTAATAGTTGATAGTGTGAATGCATGAGAGTGCTTAGGAGAGCAGATAAAATGGAAAGAGGAATAAAAAAACAAACTTTGAAGAGTACTGGGTTTGGATGGGAGTTTAGAAAAAGAATTTAGAGCAGAATAGTAATAAGAGAGAGAGAAGGGAACAATGAGAAGGTATTCAATAGGATAATAGAAAATGGGGAGAGTATATTTCAAGTCTCATCAACTTCTCTGGGTTATAGCAACAAGTGCGTAACCCCTGTCTTGGATGTAGAAGAAAAAGAAGGGTTTTAATGAAAAGATTGTTGATTATAATGATGAGACATGAGAAGAGGCTATCAGATAGGATGTCTGGAAATTCACTGGTTTCATCAGAAAGAGTAGTTTCATATTTACTATAGAAAGTCTGTGTACTTATGGATCAGTTGATATTTATGATACCACTTATGGGATTCTATGCTCATTCAAGTCTGCTTTTCAACACTGCTCAACCTACACCATTTTTGTTAAACTAGGTTGAGGGTATAGGGACCAAGCAGAAGTAGCTGAAAGATCTCTACATTCTAATGTGCTACTGAGCATAAATATTGGTGTATGAAAAAGAATGTATTATTTCATAAGTGATGTTACAACAAATTGCTGGCCATCTGTAAAAAGAAAAAGTGGACTTTAAATTCACTTCTGACATTTATTTTTTTTTAATTTATAAGTCATGTTTATTCTATGACAGTTGTCTCAAGTTTTCTCTCTCTACCCTCTTCCACCCATCCCACCCCCACCCCCTGCTCCCACAGTCAATTCCTACTCTGTTGTCTATGTCCAGTGGGCCATTCATACATGTTCTTTCTCTAGTCCCTTCCCCTTCTTTCCACCATAGTTCTCTTTCCCCATCCCCTCTGGTCACTTTCAGTCTGCTCCATGTTTCCATGCCTGTGGTTTACTTTGTTTGTTAGTTTGTTTTTGTTGAATAGAGTCCACTTATAGGTGAGATCATATGGTATTTGTCTTTCATCAACAGGCTTATTTCACTTAGCTTAATATTCTCCAGCTCCATCCATGTTGTTGTAAAAGGTAAGAGTTCCATCTCTCTCTCTCTCTCTCTCTTCCTTCTTTCCTTCCTTTCTTTTTCTTTCTTTCTTTCTTTCTTTCTTTCTTTCTTTCTTTCTTTCTCTCTCTCTCTTTAAATGCAGATTGATTTTATTTATTTTTTAATGTCAAAGTTAATTATGAGATATTAAAAAAATTTAAAACCATTATAAAGTCTCAGCAATTAAACCAACATGACACCAGCATAGAAATAATCAATTAGGTCAATGAAATATAATGAACATTCTAGAGATAAATGGATATATCTGTCTAACAATATAATATATGATTAAGTTGATATTTCAAATCAATAGGGAAAATAAGGCTTATTTAACAAATGAGGTGAATGGAATAAGGTGAAGGTTATGTGTATAAAAAAAAGATTACACACATTATATAAGAAATATTTAGGTGAGTTAAAAATCAATATGTAGAATCTAAGGAGTTTTAGAAGAAAATAGAACTAATATTTTTCATGACCTGAAGTAAAATATTCAAACCCAGAAACTATCAAGTAAATATTGACAATATCACTATATAAAACATTTAAGACCATATAGCAGTATACATATTAAAAAGTTAAAGGACTAGGAATAGAATAGGAAAGTATTTGCAACACATCTAAAAAAGGGTTAATAGATATTTTTTTATTTGTGTTTTTAGGGGAAAAAGTTCTACAAACCTTTAATCGATAAGTGGATAAAGAATACCAAAAAGCCATTTAAATCTTTTTTAAAAAATAATATAAATAGGGAAGAAATATACAAAATAGGTTTAGTTTCAACAAATAGTAAAGCAACAATGAAAAGAACATCATTGTCACAATCAGATTAATGAGTATTAAAAATATTGGTAACATCAAGTATTGGCAACTCTGAAAGGAACTGGGTATTCATAGAAACTTTTTCTTCATCTTAAAGCAGTCCCTTTAGCATATTTTGCACTGCTGGTTTGGTGGAGATGTATTATTTTAGCATTCTTTTGTCTGGGAAACTCCTTATTTCACCTCCCATTTTAATGGCAAGCCTTGCTGGTTAGAGCAGTCTTGGTTGCAGGCCTTTGCTTTTCATGACTTGGAATATCTCTTGCCATTCCCTACTGGCTTACAGTGTTTCTGTTGAGAAGTCAGCTGCTAGCTGTGTCGGGGCACCCTTATATGTTACTACCTCTTTCTCCCTTGCTGCCTTTAGGATTCTGTTTGTCTTTGATATTTGCCACTTTAATGATGATGTGTCTTGGAGTGGGCCTCATTGGGTTCCTCTTGAATGGGACCCTCTGTGCTTCCTGGACTTGTGTGACTTTTTCTCTCCTCCAATTAGGAAAGTTTTCTATCATGACCTTTTCAAACAGGTTCTCTATCCCTTCATCATCCTCTTCTCCTTCTGGTATCCCTATTATATGGATATTATTACTTTCAGGTTGCCCTGCATTCCCTCAATGCCTCTTCATTCTTTTGGTGTCTTTTTTCATTTTCTTGCTTTCTTGGAGCTTTTTTCTACCTTGTCCTCTAGCTCGCTGATTTGGTCCTCAGCTTCATCTAGCCTGCTTTTGAATCCTTCTACTGTGTTCTTCAATTCAGAAATTGTATTCTTCATTTTCTCTTGTCTCCTGTTGATGGTTTCTATGTCCTTTTACATGCTGATGTAGTTTGCAGTAAGTTCCTTGTAGTTTCCCTGTAGTTTTTGTAATTCTCTCTGAGCTCACTGAGCTCATTGAGCTTCCTTAGGACCGTTGTTTGGAACTCAATATCTGATAGTTTACTTGCCTCTATTTTATTTAGTTCTCTTTGTGGGGATTTCTCCTTTCCCTTCAAGGTGGGGGTATTGCTTTGTCTTTCCATTATTTGTGAGACTCTTTTTTGTTTCTGATTCTTAAGTTGATCTGTCCTGATTTCCTGACTTTGTGGTGTGAGCTTCTCTGGTTGGAGACCGCTGTTTTTACTTTCTGGACTGGTCTCTGATGATGTCAGATGTTGTCCCTGTCTGACCTTAGGCAGTCTGTTCGAGACTTCCAGGAATCTACTGTTTGTGGCTGTATCCTTCATCTGTTAATCTAGTCCCTCTGCACTCAGCAGGTAACCTTAGACAGTTCAGGGCATGGCAGAGTCCCTCCTGGGGGCGGGGTTATTGGGTCCTCTGACTCTGCTGCCTTATGGTGGAGGAGTCCACACTGGGATCCTTCCGGCTACTCTCTCTGTTCTCTCCCCAAAGCCTCCATCCCCAGTCTCTCTTCAAGTGTCTCCAGACTTCTCTGTGCCCCCTTTAGCCAGGGATCTACCAGCGTGGCTGTCACTCTGCACTCAGCAGGTGGCTTAGACAGCACAGGGTGGGGTGGAATCCCGCTTGGGGACAGGGCTATTGGGTCCTTTGGTGCTGGTGCCATTCAAGGGGAGTGGTCTCTGCCTGACCAAGATGGCTGCTGCTGCATGGGAGATGAGTCAGCACCGAGATCCTGCCAGCTACTCTCTCAGTTCTCTCCCCAAAGCCTCCTTCCCCAGTCTCTCCTCAGGGTCTCTAGCCCACTCTGCCCCCACCTTTGCCAGAGACCACAGTAAATGGCTGCAAATAAAAATTTATGCATCTGTCCTTTAAACAGTTCTTTTCATCTCCAGTTGCTTGTCTCTGGTAGACAGCAACCCTGCTGTTTTTTGCAGCTGGCTGTTTTCTGTGTCCTTTTTGTGCTCTGGGGTTGTGGACTAAAGATCCCCACTTTTGGTTTAGACCCCACTCTTCCCAGGGGGATCCAACTGGCCTTTTCAATATTCTTCTGGTGCTGCTGCCTGCGGGCACACCACCTGCCTTCTTGAGTCTCTACCACGCTCCTTACCTGTTAGATTGCACTAACGTGGATTCTTCTGTCTGAGGTTACAAGACTCCTCTCTCACTACTGTTCAGTTGTTTGTTCCAGGTGATATCTCCACAATTTAGTTGTAATCCCACATTGGTCCTGGGAGGAGGTCAGTGTGACTTCCACTTACTCCTCCAGCATCTTGAAAATCTCTCACTTCTGACATTTAAATAAATTCCACATGGACCAATGATTTAAACATTAAAAAAAAAAACACTGAATAAACATCTCAGGGTAAAAATATAGCAATTTTTTTATAGTTTGAGCATGGGGACTATCTGAGTAAAATAAACAAAACCACAGATGAAAGTATTATATGAAAACTTAAAATTTCTGAGGGCAAAAAAATAGTGTTTAATAATAGCTAAGGTTTGAATACTGTATGTTTGTTTTATAAGTGTTATTTAATTTATTTTTCAGACCAGATGTTTGAGAGAAATACTATTGTTATCCTCAATTTAGGTTAAGGCATCAGAAAGATAAGGCAAATTTTCTGATATTACAAATTAGTAAGGAGCAGAGTTAGAATTGAACCCAAGTGGTATGCTTCCAGAGCCTGTGCTTTATTTTGAACTTTTTATTTTAAATAAGTTTTAGACCCACAGAAATTGGCCAAAGGTATACAGTGAACTCCTATATATCCTTAATCCATCTTCTTCCAATATTGACATCTTCCAAAACCATAGAATTAACAAAAAGTAGAAATTAATATTGGTATAATAGTATTATCTGAATTATAGATTTTATTAGAATTTCCTCACTTTTCCACTAATATTCTTTTTTCTGTTCCAAGATTCAATCTAATATCTGACATTACATTGAACTATGATGTCTTCATAGTCTTCTCCTAAACGATAACATTTTCCTCAGTCTTTCCTTGTCTTTTATGACATTGGCACTTTTGAACATTACTGGTCAGGTATTTTACAAAACGTTTTTCAATTTGGGTTTATGCGATATTTTCTGGTGATTAAATTGCGATTGTATATTTTTGGCAACAATATTAAAGAGGTGATGTGACCTTATGAGTGCATACTATGAGGCCAGTACATCTTAAAAGTTAACTTCATTATTTGATTAATGTGATATCTGCCAGGTTTCTCCACTGTAAATTTAGTATTTTTTCCCTTTTTAATTACACATTTTGGAAGAGGCCCTCAAATGTATGGAGATATTCTGTTTCTCTTTAAATTTTCATCCACTAATTTTATTCTGTTGTAGGTCTTACCTGAAGCAATTATTACTGTGATTCTCCAATGGTGATATTTCTATTTCTTCTATATTTATTCATTCAAACTGTTTTGCAAGGAAGAATTGCTCTCTCATATATTTATTCAATCATTTATTATATTAGTATGGATAGATGGTATTTTATTCTTTGAGTTATAATTTAACACTATAGTTATTTTTCATCTAGCTTTGGCCACTGAGAGTATATTTTGGGCTGGCGTCTGTGCCCTTTCTAAATGCTTAGATCCTTTTCTCTTCCTTCCTCCCTTTTTCCCTTGCTCCCTTCCTATCTTGTTTCATCCATTTCTCTCTCTATCCCTCCCTTTCTTTCTTCCTTATTCACTTTCTTGTTTCCTTTCATTCTTTCTTAGCACAGGCACCTAAAGATGCTAGAGAATAATCATGTGTTTTCGAGCCCCAAGAGTAGAATCAACCCGTTTTCAAAGGAGCTCTGGTTGTTTTAGTGGAGAAGAACACTTAGAACATCTTGGTGGCCCCTCCCTTCATTTTTAAGGTATATTTTTTCCTGAATATAGAACTCTAGGTTGATTTCTTTTCTTTCAGAATGTTATACATGTTGTTCCATTATTTTCTGGCTTGTATTATTTCTGATGAGAGAATATTAGTGGTTTTCTTATATCATTGTTTTCCTATATAAAATACTTCCTTTTTTTCTAAGACTGCTTTTAAGATTGTCTACTAGTCTTTGGTTTTCAAGAACTTGATTATAATGTTTTGCAGTGGGTTTTTTAATATTTATTCTTCCAGGAGTTATTGGAGTTTTAGATATGTGGTTTTATTATTTTCATCACTTTTAGAAAACGGCCTTTCTTTTGTTAAGTTTTTTGCCCTTTGTCTTCCGGTACTTCAATTAATATATATTACACCACTATATCGTCCCACAGGCCACTGTGCTCTGTTAATTTTTTTCCCAGCTTGTCCCACGCTGTACTTCCATTTGAATAGCTTCTATTGTGATATCTTCAAGTTTATCAATCTTTTATTCTATAGGATCTAAACAGCTGTTAATCCCATCCAGTCATTTTTGCATTTCAGATATAGAGTTTTAATCTTTGAATGTTTCATTTGGTTCTCTTTTTTGTTTCTTTAACTTCCTTTGTATATATATTTCTTCTTTTAAATCCTTTAGTAAAATTATGAGTGCTTTTAAAGCTCTAGTTGCCTAATTACATAATTTTTGTTATTTATTGGTTTTATTATGTTTTCTGTTATTGTTTAAATAAATATATAAAAAACTAATTATGCTATTACAGTGGCCCAATCTTTTTCTCCCCGTTATTCCCCTCAGCCCTGCACTCTCCTTCCCACTATCATCCCCTGCTTGCTTTGTTCATGTCCATAGTCGTACATATAAGTTCTTTGGCGTCTTCATTTCCTATACTATTCCTAACCTCCCCCTGTTTATTTTGTACCTACTATTTATGCTGCTTATTCCCTAACCCTTTCTACTGTTCTCCACCCTCCCCCTCCCCACCGATCTCCATTTCTGTGATTCTGTTCCTGTTCTAGTTGTTTGCTTAATTTATTTTTTTGTTTTTGTTTTTTTTTAGGTTCAGTTGTTTGTAGTTGTGAGTTGGTTGTCATTTTACTGTTCATAGTTTTTGATCTTCTTTTTCTTAGATAAGTCCCTTTAACATTTCGTGTAATAAGGGCTTGGTGATGATGAACTCCTTTAACTTGACCTTGTCTGGGAAGCACTTTATCTGCCCTTCCATTCTAAAGGATAGCTTTGCTGTATAGAGTAACCTTGGATTTAGGTCCTTGTCTTTCGTGACTTTTAATATTTCTTGCCTGTAAGGTTTCTTTTGAGAAATCAGCTGGTAGTCTTATGGGAACTCCTTTGTAGGTAACTGTCTCCTTTTCTCCTGCTGCTTTTAAGATTCTCTCCTTATCTTTAATCTTGGGTAAGGTGATTATGATGTGCCTTGGTATGTGCTTCCTTGGGTCCAACTTCTTTGGTCTCTCTGAGCTTCCTGGATTCCCTGGAAGTCTACTTCCTTGGCCAAGTTGGGGAAGTTCTCCTTCATTACTTTTTCAAATAAGTTTTCACTTTCTTGCTTTTCCTCTTCTCCTTCTGGCACCCCTATGAGTCAGATGTTAGAACGTTTAGAGTTGTTTCAGAGGTTCCTAAGCCTCTCCTCATTTTTTCTTTTTCTTTTTTTTAATTCTTGTTTCTTCATTCCGTTCTGGTTGAATGTTTATCTCTTCCTTCTAGTCCAAATAATTGATTTGAGTTCCCTTCACTGTTGGTTCCCTGTATATTTTTCTTTATTTCACTTACATAGCCTTCACTTTTTCCTCCATTTTGTGACCATACACAACCATTTCTGTGAGCATTCTGATTATCAGTGTTTTGAACTGTGCATCTGATAGGTTGGCTGTCTCTTCATCACTTAGTTCTACTTTTGGAGCTTTGATTTGTTCTTTCATTTGGGCCCTATTTCTTTGCCTCAGCACATGTGTTGGAAGGGGCAGAACCTTAGGTATTTGCCAGGGCAGGGCAACCCATGTTGCTGCACTATGATGCTGTCTGTGGGGGAGGGGTCCTAGAGGGAACAATGCTGCTTGCTCTGCTTTGGGCAAATTCGGCCCTTTCAGTGCTGATTCCTGGATGTATGGGTTTGTCTACATTCTATGACTCTGTGGGTCTTTCCAATGAACTCTCCTATGAGACTAGGAGTTTCTCCTGCTGCTGCATCCTCCACAGGTTTTTATAGCCAGAGATCTTGAGGCTTTCTTTTCCCACACTGGAACCCTGGATTGCCTGGTCTGTCTTGTTCCCCAGCTGTTCTTCCTGGTTTATCTGCATGCAAAGGTGGAACCACCAGGTCTGCTAGCCACCTCCTTACCTGCCTGGCCCTCTAGCTGCTGTCTTGCCTGGCATCCTCTCTGCCCCACTCTCTGCTCCCCTACCAGTCTGAATGAATGTGTCTTCTTTAACTCCTTGGTTGTTGGACTTCCATACAGTACAATTTTCCGGAAGTTCTGGTTATTTTTTGTTTTTAAATTTGTTGTTGTCCTTCCTTTTGGTTGTGTGAGGAAGCAAAGTGTATCTACCTATGCCTCCATCTTGGCCAGAAGTCCTGTTTCTTTTTCTTTTTTCACTTATGAGTCCTGTTCCCCTGCTTTCTTTGCATGCCTAGTAAGTTTATCAGATGATTGACATTGTCAATATTATCTTATTGAGTATCTTTAGTTTGTTGAGCTTCCTTTAAGAGTTTCGAAGAATGACTTGGTAGCTACTTTTTTTCCAGATCATCTCAACCCATTTGAGGGCTTAAAACTTTATTTTTATTATGGGAATAAATTATACAATTTAACCTATTTTAAATGAACAATTCAATATCATTTAGTATATTGCCATTATTTTGGAACCATCACCACTATTCACATATAGAAATTTTACATCATCCTGCACCAAACTCTACAGCCATTAAACAATAACTTTCCCAACCCCTGGTAACCACTATCTTTCTTTATGTCTCTATGAACTTGAATATTCTAGGTATCTCATGTAAGTATAGTCAAACAATATTTGTCTTTGTGTCTGGCTAAATTCACATAGCATAATATCTTCAAGGTTTATTTATAATTGTAAGATGGATCGGAATTTTATGTTTTTAAGGATGAATAATATTTCATCATGTGTGTGTATGAATATATAATATATCCACTTATAATATAATATATAATATATATTATATAATGTATTATATATAATATATATATATTCCATGCTTTGTTTATCCACTCATCTGTTATTGGACATGTGGGTTCTTAAAACTTTTTGGATATTATGAATAATGCTGTTATGAATGTCGGTGTACAAATCTCTGTTTAAGTCCCTGATTTCAATTATTTTGTGTTTATATATAGAAGTGTAATTGCTGGGTCATAATGTAATTCTATATTCAACTTTTTGAGGAAATGGCAAACTGTGTTTCACAGTGGCTGCACTATTTTACATCCCAACCAGCAATGTATGTGGGTTTCCATATTCTTGCTAACACATTGTTTTCTGTTTTTTTTAAAGTAATGGCTATGTTAATAGCTGTAAAGTGGTATCTCATTGTGCTTTTAATTTGCATTTTCATAGTGACTTGTGATGTCAAGCATCTTTTCATATGCTTATTGACATTTTGTATACATTCCTTAGAGAAATATCTGTTCAATTCCTTTGCCCATTTTTAAATTGAGTTGTTTATTTTGTTGTGTGTTGCATTGAAGAAAGTCTGTGTATTTTGGATATTAATCACATATCAAATATCTGAATTACAAATATTTTCTCTCATTGTGTGGGATTCCTTTTCATCTTTCTTTTTGTGCCTTTTGATGTACAAAAGTTTAATTTGAAGTGCAGATTTTCTTTTTTTTCTTTTCTTGGTTATGCTTTTCAGTGTTATATCTAAGAAATCATTGCCAAAACTAATGTTAGGAAGTTTTCTCTATTTTTTCTAAAAGTTTTGTAATTTTATCTCTTATACTTAGTTTTTTCAAATTTTGAGTTAATTTTTGTATATGAGATGAGAAGAGTCCAACTTCATTCTTTTGCATGTGGATACCCAGTTTTCATAGCATTATTTGTTGAAAAGACTGTTCTTTCCCTTATGATGGTCTTGGCAGTCTTTTCAAAAATCATTTGACCATATATGTGTAACAGTTTATTTTTGGCTGTTTTTATCTTGTAACCTTGGTCAATATATCTGTCTCTATAGCAGTGCCAAACTCTTTTGACTACTGTATCTTTGTAGTAAGTTTTGAAATCAGGAAATGTGAGATCTCCAATTCTGTTTTTCATTTTCATGGTTGTCTTGATTGCTTGGGGTTTCTTAAGAGTCCATATAAATTTTAGGATGGATTTTTTTCTTATTCTTTAAATAACATCATTGGGATTTGGTAGGAAGTACATTGAATCTATAAATTGCATAATACCTCCAAGCAGACATTCAGGGCTAACCTTGATTTTTTTTCTGTCTCTCATTGTTTACATTTCTTAATGATTAACTATTGTCCAATACCATAAATCATATGTTTCACATACAATTTCCTGTTTTCTCATTAAATTTATATACAATAGAAAGACAAAGTCAGCACCACTTTCTTGGTCATGGTTGAAGGTAGAAGAAGTCTACTCATAGCTTTTACTTTGAACCCATATTCAACCTAATTCATAATTAAAGTAATGTAAGTTAAAATGTACAATTTTTAATATTTATAATTCTAAAATTGGGACCTTTATATTTTGGGGAAGCAGTGTAACCAGTTTGAAAATCCCTATCTACAATGCCCAGAGGAGACACTTACATATAGTAAGTGCTCAATATATGTTGTCAAAAATTCTCCAAGTAATCAATTTGTTTGTGCAGAGCATAAATCCAGGGGAAGTAGATTTTGAGCCCACATCCAAATGTTGAGCCACTTCAGCCTGGCAGTTAGTTTGCTTCTATTTCTGACTCCATTGCAGGAGCTTCTAGATTGTGATTTGTTTTCTGCTTGGTCATCCTTTAAGACCTTTTTACTCCTGCATTGCCTTAGGGCAGTCTAGGAAAATTATAGCTTTCACTGCTGTAGCTAATATATCAGAAAAGGAGACATAATTATTTCCTGCACAGACTGGACTATAAGTATAAAATATAAGAAAGACTGGAGTGCATCTGGGGTTTGCCATCACCATCACCTTTGGGTAATGTAATATTCATTAAATTCTCAGGGTGTGTGGTCATGATATTTATCACTACTGGGAATGTGATACATCAGAAAGCCCTGAGATGATTTAGACACTGGTCTTGTGAGAAATATGGTTGTCATATTTTTGAATCATTTGCATCAAGTAAAGGATGTTTATATAGTGTAGTTCTGGCATTAAAGTCCCATAAGTCTTCTTTCTTTTCTGCCACTAAGGTACCTAGAAAGATCTTATCACATTTCTAATAGTAGCTTTGATCTCAGCACTTGAAGATTACTCTGCCTTTTGATTGGTTGCTCACTTTTTGGAGATGGTAGGTGCAGGAAGTAGTTCTAATTAAGTGCATGAAATCTGGAATTAGAGAATATTTCAAAACTTAGTTCAGGCACATTCTAATTCTCTGACCTTGAGGAATTATTAAACTTTGAGACTGTTTTCTTCATTGGTAAAATGAGGGTAATAATGTCTTTATTGAGCTGTTATGAAGATTAAATGGGATAATTTATGTAAAACTCAGCACAAAGTTTGGAGTAATACTCTGAAATAAGTAAATTGAAATTATTATTTTTAGTATTAGTGAAGATGTATTTCCAAATTCCAAATAACATTACATCAAATACTTTAGTTATAATTGCTGCTCTGATTGGGTTCTGCCCTTCACATTAAAGCCTGTGAGATAATTTTAATTCCAGAGTCACTTTTTCAAGGCAACAGATACCCAGCTATTCTTTGTTCAGAGGACCTCATATCATTTGGCACTGAAACCCACCCACAGTGACAGCATGAGTCAGAGATATCTTTGAAATTAGAGCCAGCCTATGACCCCAAAGCCATTTGCTCTCTTTCTCTTCTCTGCCATTTACTACTCCCATAACACAGGTACATTGAAAACACCTGACAAGTCATCCTAAGACTGAGTATAAGATTTCAAAGGTGAAGCTGCCAGAAAACAGTTCTGACTAGTTTGTCACTGTCCATCCACATGGGGAGCCATTCCAGTAATAAACCCATCTGGGTCTCTGCTGTGCAGACAGATGGCAATTGATTGTTCTTACTAAAAATTACAGTCAGAATTGTTCTCTAAAGATACTGCTGCTGAGCATATGGCCAAAGCTTAAATACTTAAGATTATAGGCTATCCACAGACTCCAAGGATATCAGTGAAGGGTTACTAGAAGCAGTCTGACCTTACCTCCTAAGCGTGTGTTGATGGCAGTGATGAGCCCTGCAGGGAACACACAGTTTCTCTCTCATTTGGATTCATTCCTTGTGCTATTTTGAGGGGTCTTAAGATTATTTCTGAATTGGTTGGAGACTGAAATGTTTGCCCTTCAGCTTCTCTTGTAGGTTGTAGAATTTATAGGTGCTTTTTCATTCCAAAGAAGTGTTTTCCTTAATTATAAAAGCAATACATGATTACTATAGAAAATTTATGAATATAACACTTGAAATAAAAAGAAAAATCAACCTATTACTACTACTACTACTACTACTACTTCTATTACACATACACACTCACACATACCACAATCCTGTCATCTAGAGACGATCACAATTTGAATGCAGACATTTTTCTTGTAGGATTTAAATTTTTTTTCTATAACTGGGTGTTTTGGGTAGACACATTTGCTTCTCCTCAATGACTATCAGCTTTCCCTTTTTGCTATTGGAACCCTGTGGTCTTAGGTGCTCAATCATAATCATGATAGATTTAAGCCAGTTAGAACAATTCTGTTCCACTTTGCCCAGAACTGAACTAAGGAAGAGCATGTGTCCCAAGACAGTGAGATGCATGAGGACAGCTACTAGATGGGGGCTGGGGAAGGATTTTTATCTCTGATTAAAAATGGAATAGATGGTTGCTAGAGGGGAGGGAGGTTAGGGGGCTGACTTTAAAAGGTGAAGTGATTGAGAAGTACAGATTGGTAGTTAAAAAATAGTCATGGGGATATAAAGTACAGAAATATAGTCAATAATGGTGCCAACTGAGTACTAGAAATATAGGGGAGAAACACTTTGTAAAGTATATGATTGTCTAACTACTATGTTGTACACCTGAAATTAATACAATATAATATTGAATGTAAACTGTACTTGAAAAAATTTAGAAATTAGAATCAAACAAAGGGAGTTTTGAATGTTGACATTTAAAGATATTTTGTCTGAAGGATTAGCAGTCACTTGCAACCAGGAAGTTACATGCCTGGGGATGTAAGTCAATACTCTGCAATGACAGAGTGAGAAGCTGAAAGAAGCCTGGGTCTTTAATGATTTTGGGAAGCTGTCTAACCAACCCAGCTTCTTGTTAATAAACAATAAATGTCAAAATAGTGTAAAGTAGTGTTAGTTTTTGTTGTTGTTATTCGCTGTTGAACACATATTCTCTGATGCACAATTGTTTTTTGAAAAACAGTGCTGAACAAAGTGTCATCTGTGAGGTGGAAGACCCTTGTTATAAGAAGTAGAAGAAGAGTTAGAATTTTCCAGATTAGGGAGATGTCATAATTTATATTTTGTGCCCTTTAGACATTGTATTTTGATTAAATGTTACTCTAGTGAAGGAAAATGCAGTTGAGTTGAGGATATTCTTTCTTTATGTGCAATGTGTTTTGGAGCACAGATTCTTCATGAATTATATTACTGGCCTACTTAGAATTTATTTTGCAAAGTGCTTTAAGGTTGGTGAGTGTGATAGTAGAAATTATGTTGGCCACATTCCACTGTGGAGACAATGAATTGCCATTTGTCTGTTCCTAGAAATGGTAGCACACAGTTCATCTGCTTTTGAACAGGGATTGTAAAATACTGTAGAAAATGCTGTTTTGGCTACTGGGCAAACTAATCTAATTCTATAGGCATGAGTAAAGTAAAATAAAAGAGAAAAATAATGAATTTTTTATCACAGAAAAATGAAACAATGAAGTATGTTTTACTGAAATGAGAATGTGATAACCTACAATATTCTAAACAGCTATGTGTTGGGGTTGACTGTAGCTCCAAAATAATATGATTAACAACCATTTCTTGAGCTCCTAGAATATGCCTATCATTCTATATTTATTTCTTTCAATTTAATCTTTACAGGTAAAGGTCTCCAATTGGTTTACCAGACTGCTGTGCTTCCTACTTACACATGAAAAGAGGCCTGAAGTGGAATCTGCTCTAGTTAATCTTTCTTCCCCATTATTCTCTCCAGTATTTCCTTAGGCATTCATAAGTCTCCTGGATTTCTTCTGGTGACTATGTGACCAATTCAGTTCTATTTATCTGATATATTGAAGCTGAGAAGAGTTAGAAATCAGTGTGGAAAAATAACACCTGACTCACACTATACACAAAAAATCCATTTCCAAGTAGATTATATATCTGAATCTGAAGAAAACATGGGAGACTATCTTCACAGATTTGGGTGTGGAAAGAGAAAAAAATTCACTAAATATAAAGGAAATTATTATTAAATTGGACTACACTAATACTAAAAACTTCTGTTTCTCAAAAAAAAAAAAAAAAAAAGCACTGAGAAAGAATGACAGACATGTTAATGTGTCACTCCAATTCCTCTCCAAAGAAGGACGTATTGCCTCACTTGCTGGCAGTGGTGTTGGTAGTCAGCCAGAAGCTATTAGGGCATTCAGGAATTGTCTCAGCTACACAGATCTGCCCTCCCCAAGGCCACCCTCTTTCTGGCACATAAATCAATGAGTGATTTATACAGGAGTATAAAGGTCTGGCTATCTTCACCCAGTTGGGACAATCCTAAAAGGCTATTCTCCCTCCAAAACTCCTTGTACGCTCAGCTGAGGCTGTTGTTCATCATGCATCACAGATGCATCACTTCTCTAGTTCAATTCTATTTCTGGCTTTTCCCTTCCACAGTTATTAGCCATAAGAGACTCCTTAATAAATATTCCACATGCTAAACTTTGCCTGAGTTTGCCTCCTAGGTAACCCAACTTGTGACAGAGAATAAAAATAAAAGCAACAGAGCCAGAGAAAATATCTGTAATTCATATAACTGAAAACAGATCATATACACAATTTATAAAAAGAAACTTCTAAAAGTCATTAGGAAAGGTAAAGAACCCAATATAAAAATGGGTAGGAGATTTGAATGGTCAGTTCACAAAACAGGATACCCAAAGTGATCAATATATTTGAGAAAAGGTATTTAACCTCATTAACTAGCAAAGAAATACAAATTAAAAAACACTACACATTCTTCAGAAAGAATGTGTAGTTAACATTAAAAAGATTGTCAACAGAAAGTATGGTGAGGATATGGAGCAATAGGAACTCTTAAACATTGCTATTGCTAGAGTTGGTAAAACCTCTTTGGAAACTAGATTGGGATTATCTACTATGGTGTATAGGTATACACTAGGACCAGCAACTCCACTTCTAGATATATACTCAGGAAAAGTGTTTGCATATGTTTAGAAGTCAAGATAATAGTTATCTTTGGGGTATAGTGATGGGGAAGAGACACAAAGAGGGAGCTGGGGTGCCAAAAATGTCATGTGGTAACTCATTAATGTTTTCTACACTTTGATGTGTGTTAAACTCCACAATAAAAAAGGTAAAAAGAATTGGCTGTGAAACCTAAAAAAAAAAAAGAGCTCTAAAGAGATTTTAGCACATTGTAATTAAAATGCCAAAGGTTAAAGACAAAGAGAGAATCTTAAAAGCAGCAAGACAAAAGCAGTTAATCACCTACAAGGGAACTCCCATGAGACTGTCAGTTGATTTCTCAACAGAAACTTTTCTGACCAGAAGGGACTGCATGAAATATTTAGTGATGAAAACTAAGGACCTACAACCAAGATCACTCTATCCAGCAAGTTTGTCATTTACAATTGAAGAACAGATAGAGTATCCAAGATAAGAAAAAGCTAAAGGCATTCTTCACCACCAAACCAGTATTACAAGCAATGTTAAAGGGACTTCTTTAAGAAGAAGAAAAAAATTATAAAATATGAATAAGAAAATATTGCAAAGAAAAATAATTCTCACTGACAAAGACAGACAAAATACAAGCAGTGACCAACCAACACTAAAGCTAGTACAAAAGCTGAAAAGCAAAAATAAGATAATCATGTGTAATTACAACAGTTAATTAAGAGATACATACAAACACACACACAAAAGTAAAAAATAATGACAAAAACATAAATGTAGACTGGATAAGTAAAAATAATAGAGATTATAGAATGTGTTTTAAAGTAAGCAGCCATCAACTTGAAATAGAGTGCTATAAACAGCTTGGTATATATGAAACATATAGTAACCACATACTATATATATGGAGAGAATTAAACACAATACTACAGAAAATTAGCAACATACATGAAAGCAAGATAATAAGAAAGGAACAGAAAAGAACTACAAAAACAACCAGAAAACAATAAAATGGCAATAACTGCACACCTATCAAGAATTACTATAAATGCAAATGGATTAAATGCTCAAAAGATGAATGGATAAAGAGGTGGTACATATATATAATGAAATATTACTCAGCCATAAAAAAGACTGAAGTCTTAACCACTTTCATGGCTGTAACTAGAAGATACTGTGCTAAGTGAAATAGGTTGGGAAGAGAAAGACAAATGCTGTATGATTTTACTTCTATGTGGAATTAAAAAAAAAACAGAATAATCAAGCAAGCAAGACAAAAGCAAACTCACAAATGCAGGAAGAAAGTGATGGTTGAGAGTTGGGAGGGAGCTGTGGGGACTGGGTGAAAACAATGAGGGTATTAATAAATACAAATTGGCAGTTACAAAATTGTTATGGGGATGTAAAGTTCAGTTTTGGGCATATAGTCAATAATATTGTAATAAATATGAAAGGTGTTAGGTGGTTGAAGGACTTATTGAAGGGATTGCATTGTAAGTTATGTAAAGGTCTAACAACTATGCTTTACACCTAAAACTAATACAACATTGAATGTCAACAATAATTACAATTTTTTTTTAATTTAAAGATTTTAGTACTGGAGTCATGAGAAGTTTTGCTTCTTCAGCAGAGCAAGGGTAAATCAGAGAAATGATGAGGCACAAACAGAATGGCTACAATGCTGTCAGTGTTGGAGGTGAAGAACAGCTAAGAAAATGTGATATGATATCAAATCAAGATATTTATTTTCCAGAGCTACATCAAAGTCATACCATATCATTAAATCATTACAGCAAGTTTCAGCACTTCAGGTTATATGATAATGAAAAGAAGACTGATTCTGTCACTCTGTTTCCATGAATAAATTATTTCACTTCTGAATTTTTGTATCCCTGCTGCAAAAATGTTCACAAGCCCTCATGTATGGTGTTATTGTAAAAAATAAAATAAGGTACATAAGGGGTCTGTGCATCATACATATTCAGTGATAATGGTTTATTTTTTACCACACCCCTTTCAATAAGCATTGTTGGCTTATTATAGTGGGCATTGGGATTGATGGCCCAATTTTTAATCCACTGCCTATCTGCCATGCAGCAACAATGTGGCTTTTAGAGATATGTTCTAGTTTCAGTGGTTGATCTAAACTATTCACAGCAATCCCAAACTCTTTGCCAGTGATTGGTTCTAGAACCAAAGCTAAACTTTTCTGGGCAACTCCCTTTTTACAACTGAAATTTAACCTGAGAATGAAGATGACCCGTGGCATAGGGCATTCCTGAAAGCACTGTAGGGAAACAAAAGCTTAAATTCCACTCAAAACACACCTGAAGCATCTCCTCCACTTTTCAAATTCTGGCTATATTAATAAATTTCATGTTTCTTAAAGCTTATGTGGGTGGGGTTTCTGTTATAATCAAACCACCCTAACTGATATGCTCAATATTGACTTATGACAAAAAATTGTTATATCTTAATTATATGAAATAAATTATGGTTGATTTGGGACCTTCAAGTGTGATACAGTATAATTATCCTGGGAATTGTATGCCAATTACATATCATTTAATTTTAGTCAGGCTGTTTTGATTTATTGGGAGTTTTTGTCTAGAACTCATATTAGCAATACCTCTTTACAAAGTCCAAAGTCCCAGAAAAAAAAATCCCTGCATGTATAAAGCATTGCCCTTCTGCAACAACTCCTCTCTTTCTCTCCCTCCCTCCCTCTGTGTGTGTGTGTGTGTGTGTGTGTGTGTGTGTGTAAATAAAATTTCCCCCACTCTCTCTTACCCCTCTATATATCTCTCTGTCTTTGGGTTTCTGTCACTTCTTCCTCTCTTATCTGTCTTGCTTTGTTTCTGCATCTCTCTGTCTCTTGGTCTCTATTTGATTCTCTTTGTGCATTGTCTTTCTTGGTCTCTTGTTCCCTGTTTTTGGCCTCTTGCCAGGACACAGGAAAACTGCCTTTCTTGGCCAGAAGAACTGATAATTGTTGGGAATAGTGAATGACTGATATCCTTTTCTGACTATTCTCTTTTCTAACTTAAAGGCTTGCAGTAGAGATTATGTAGAATAACATATAAAGTGTGAGGTATATGGCAGGCACTGAATTAAAGGCAGTCATTGCTCTTCTCTCTCGAATTCTCTTCCTCCCCTAGACAGCCAAAAAAAATGGGCCACATTCTCTTTACGCTTGGATTAATTTGCCATTCTAAAGTGGGATACATAACTGAGTATACTTGGTGTTTATTTCTCAGCTATTGTGAACTCTCTAGAGAGATTTGCTGCACTCTTCTAAGGTACTTTTTATGTCTACAGACTATATATATATTTCTTTCTTTCTTTCTTTTCTTGTCATGTTAAGTACAGAAGAGAGAAGTGAAGTGTAGATAGAATGTCTTTGAAGCAAAATACTCATTTTTTTCTTCTGTCCAAGTAGTTTGTGGAATGTTGCCACAAACATATTGTTTCTTTTTTATTGCTATTTATCTTGTCCTCAAAATTCTCTCTCCACCACATGCTTCTATATTCACGTTCTAGATTTTGTTAAAAAAATTTGTCATCTTGACTTAAAATCCTCTTTTAAAACTCATCTTTAAAATATTTCTTTTAGATACTGAATTCCCTTTCCTGATGAATTCTAGTCATGAGTTTCATCCAGTCAAATCTTAAGAATACTTACCATATTTTATCATATTAAAATATCAACAATATTTGATACATACACTTTATTAGTCTATGCAGTGATATTAGGACATTTGTTTAATATGTGTGTGTATTCTACCACATGCTAATCCTAGATGCTAGGGTCCCAGTGGTAAATAAGATAAATCTAGCCAACTCATATTCACATAACCTACTGTACTGGGTTAAATAATGCCCCTGAAAATCCATGCCAATCTGGAAACTGTAATGTGGCCATATTTGGAAGTAGAGTATTTGCAGATATAATTAAGATGAAGTCATGGTAGATTAAGATGGACCCTAAATCCAATATGATAGATGTCTTTATTAGAAGAAGGAAATCTGGACACACATACACACAAGGGAGTAAGGTAAATGCTAAATTAAGATGGTCAGAGGAGAAGGCCATGTAAAGTTGGAGACAGAAATTGGAGTTACAAGTCTGCAAGTCAAGGATGGCCAAATATTGTCAGCTACCACCAGAATCTAGGAGAGATGCATAGAACAGATTTTCCCTCAGAGCTTCTGGTAGGAATCAATCATGATTACACCTTGATTTCAGACTTCTAGCCTCCAAAGCTGTGAGGGAATGTGTGACTATTGTTTTAAAACTACTCAGTTTGTGGCTGTTATGGCAGCCCTAGGAAATTAACTATATAGTGTCCTTCTTAAACTCATTTCTTGCTAATTTCTCTTTTTGGGAGGAGGTCTCTAGTCCACCAGTTTTGTCTTTTCTTTTGCCTTTTTATTGAATTTATTAGGATGGCTGTGGTTAACAAAATTATGCAGGTTTCTGGTGTGCAATTCCACAACACATCATCTGTACACTGTATTGTGTGTTCACCACCCCAAGTCAAGTCTTGGTCCAATACCATTTATCCCCCCTATTCCCTCCTCCACTCTATTCTACTAATTTTCTTTCTGTGGTTCCACTGCATTGACATCTGAGTATTATCTAGGCACTTGTCTTCATCTCTCTAGGCAATTTATTTTAAGTGTTCAGGATCATGATGAAAACTCATTTCCTCTTGTTTTCCATGGAACATGTACTTTGCTTGTCTTCAGTTATGGAATCATAAATCACAGTCTGGAAACTTGTTCTTTGCAACAACTGTTTTTATATTTTCCATCTCCAACCTAAAGTATGACTTTGAACACGGAGATAAAACATACTGTGCTTCTAGTCCTTTGGTAATGTGCTCACTGCATGTGGTCTTTTGGTGAATGTTATCCCATTTAGAATTTAATTCAGTTTAACTTGTATGTCTCTATTACTTTTGTTTTTCTGAAGAAAATGCATGCATACTGAGTGTAGAAAATATTGTTTTCTAATTCTATTTTTCCTTCTCAGAATATTTATTGCTGAGATGAGCACAATGTCAGCATTTAACACTAACCATGTGGCTAATTAATTTGACACTTGTCTTTCCCATGGAAGTTTTCAGGAGTAGATGGATATGCATTAGTCAGAAGACTCTATGGGAAGCTCCAGTTAAGTACTAATGATGTTCAAAATTTATGAGGATATACATCAATTCCAAGATTTTGCCACTTAGGAATTTTGGACAATTCTCTCAGGAGGATTCAGGCTATGACTATTTTTTTCCACCAAGTAGATTCAGGTTACTGGGGAATACCCATGCCGGACTCAGGGATCTCTGAGATTCTCATAAGGTCAATATCAGTGCAAGCAATCCTCAACGGGGAAGATCTGTGAAGGTCTGGTTCTTGTGGTCACTTCCAGAGATAGATTCTGTTTGAATTGTATGTCCATGTGCATGTGTAAGACTTGTCAGCACAGTTCTTCATTAGGAATAAAAAATTACTCATTTCTAACTGGCTCTAACTGATACCCATCCCTCATATCAAAAGATTTTGTTATTACTTGATCAGATATTAGAGTTTAAAAAGATTAAGTTCCTTTGAGTTAAGCTTTTGGAAAATTTGTAAAATTGTTCTGAAGATATAGTCCCTTTTCTTGGAGAAAATTCCCAATGGAAATACAGTCTTTGAGGCATAGACTGCCTAGTTGAAATGTTCAACTTCTGAAAAATTAGGTTCAAATTTTAGTGAACATAATATGATTTTGGTCTTACCCAAAACTTTAACTTTTAAATATTAAAAAAGCCAAATACCACATGATAAAATAAGATATTATCAAGTACTTGCTTTTTTTTTTAAGCACACATTTTGCCTGAAAGCTGTTTCTAGGTAGTAAGAGAAACTAGTCAGAACACATATCATCAAATTAAAAAGAATTATTGGTCTCAGGAACCCAATATATTTGTATGCTGTAATTTTTTAATTATAACTTAGGCTGTATTGTAAGGGTGTTGTACATTGCCTCTATGTATTGTAAAATGACATAGAGGCAATATTAGTCAAGCTAACCGCATACTAAATTTCCATTTCTACAAAAAATGTATACCATGGTTGTGTTTATGCAGTTAATAGTTATTAAGTCTTTTAGTCTATTTAGGCTATTACAACAAAATATCACAGGCTGGGTGGCTTGTGAACAACAGAAATTTATTCCTCACAGTCCTAGAAGCCAGGAAGTCTAAGATGAAGGCACAAGCATACTCACATTCTGGTGAAAGCCCTCCTCTTGGTGCACAGCCAGTGCCCTCTCTCTTTGTCCTGAAGTGGTAGAAGAGGCTAGGGAGCTCTGTGAGGTCTCCTTTATAAGAATACTAATTCCATTCCCGAGGGCTCCACTGTGATGGCCTAAACATCTTCTGAAGGCCCGATCTACTAATGTCATCACTTTGGGCATTAGAATTTTAACATAGTAAATTTTGGAGAGATAGAAATATTCAGATCAAATCAGAGTACCTTAGAAGCTTAAGCATTGTTATGGTTAATTCTGATGATAAAAAGATATAATTTGGGACCTCCTTTCCTGGGTCTTAAACTAAGCTAGTCAGGATGATAAAATAGTACAAATGTGATGAATATTTGTTATTCTTTTGGTCTTCCTTCTCCAGTTCCTCTTCAGGGAATTCTTCATGAATCTTGGTAGAAGCTAGGGCCTGTCTCCTACTATAGAATGAGTATTTCAGATACATACTTTCCCAGTGAACTTGTACCTAGAACATGACCACACCATCTAGTCTCTGCTCATCATGTACCGTCATTCTGACAGAAAAATTCAAGGATGAGGTAAACTACCTGTTGGTTATTCTTGTAATGCTGATTCCTCAGGAAACCATGTAGCTGGCAAAACCCAGCATCTGTGACCAGTGCCTGTGGGTCAGGTTGTGACCCCTGGAGGATTGGAAGCAGCTGCAGGAATATATATATATATACACACACATATATATATATACACCTGTTCTTCAGCCTTCAGAACAGTCCTATAGCCTGATTTTGGGCATTATTTCTGGTCACCTACCACCTGGCCTAAATTCTCCTGCCTTCCTGACAATTCTATTAGCTTAGCTAACCAATTCTTCTAAAATAAACTTTCTGCTTGAATGATACAGAGTTAGTTTTTATTTCTTAATTAATATGCCTCAGTGGTGATTATACATATGATCATTTTGTGAAAGTGCCATGAGAATAGTAGAAGAATAAGATTACCTTTGGACTCTGGATGGGGTCCTTTCAATGGCCCATACACATCTGACACTAAAGGGCATGTGGGGAATCCCTGGTTTCCCACCATGCCATCAACTCTGACAGGTTAAGTGGTCTAACTCAACATGCTTAGGTAAAACAATAATTTCTTTCATTTATAATCTGTTAATTGCAAAGCTCTATAAAATCTTGTGGAAGATACAAGTTTTTCTAAAATCATTTCAGCCTAGATTTCTCTGAGGCATAGGAATTTAATACACTGATAATACTATAAACATACTTCATGACACTTTTTCTCTGTAATGGATCTGGTAAGTATGTTAGGTAGATTAACAAAGAGAGTAAAATCATATAATTTAAGTTAAAAAGAATAAAACATGTTATCAGGCCTGAATTAACTATGTTCTCTATTTGACCAGGTAAGTAGGGCAATTACTGATGTTCCATGTTCCTTTTGTTTACTGCTTTGGTCCCATAGAAAGTCGGCCAAGGACAGATAGATTGGATGCTCTAAAGTTGTTGGGGCCAATCTATGAAGCTTCACTACTGGTAAAGAATGTCGAAATACAAATTTCTGTTAAGTGTCTATCATACCCACTCACCAGCAGTCATCCAACCATAGTTTGGGTTCTGTAGTGCTGTCTTATAATATTATTTCTATATTATAAACATCTAATCCAGAATGCAGTCTTGGAGGGAAGTGTGCAGAATAAAGGCATGCTCTTCTCCAGTCCCTCATTCCCCAGTTTCATTGGACTTTCTAAGCATTTAGAATTAGTCAAGGTGTGTACTCAGGTTGGAGATTCTCCTCTCTATCTTACACACACTGATCAAAGGATTTCAGTTAGGCAGTTGTTTTAGAGCATTTGCTTTGTGTCCAGGCCAAAGACTAAGTACTCAAAGGTTCTTTTCTGCATAAGTCTGAGCAAAGATCAGTTATTACAACGAATCATGTTAAACTACCTTGGAAGGCTGCTGTCCCTACTTATGGTCAATGATTCCCAGGTGCATTTGTTGAATAATATTTGTGAAACTCTGTGACCTTCCCTCCCACTCTCCCCTACAATGCCCTTAACCTACACTGTACACTGTGGAATGCTGAACACTCATAATCTGTTTAGTCAAGTATTGCTCTAGCTCTACAGTTGTGTTGTATTCATTTGGTTTCATAGTTTATGTTCTGGGTTGAAGAACCACTGAGGATAATACCGTATTTGTTCTATTTGCTTTGGGACATGTCTATGCTCTGGGTAGATTTAGTCAAGGATGATCTACATCTGTTCTAAATTGTACACTTTTGACACTTATCAAGAAAAAAGGCAACTAACTTGTTTGGTAATCTTTAGGAAAACATCATTGCATCATATATATTCATATGAGTGTGGCTCTATCTTATTTTCTTAATACTGTATAAGAATGCATAGAAGTTATAAAGCATGATTTGAGAGCATAAGGTATAGGTATAAGAGGTTAATTAGAGGTAAGTTTGACAAGTTAGGCTGGGACCAGTTTAGAGAGATCTTGATCCTTACATAAAAGAATTTAGATATCATTGAATAGGTATAGGGAAGTGTTCAAGGTCTTTGAAGAAAGGGCATAACTGGGTTCATGGTTTGAGAAGATCAATCATGCATCCAAGTGCAGGCTGGACTGGAGAAAGGCTAAGTGTGGAAGTGGGAGGCAGTGTGGCCTTACTGCTCTTGACACTGTTCTGAATTGTTGAACTGAGCAAACATGGCTGGCATTAATACTGTTGCCAGCCTTTCCAGCTAAGGGTCTTTGCTATTATTCTGGGACTGAGAAATGTTATCTAGTTGCCTGAAAACTGAAACAAACAAACAAACAAACAAAAAATCCCCAAAACAACTGTGTTCATAGTTTCCATTTACCAATGGAAAATTAGGTAGCGAAAACTGATGAATTGAGAATCAAATGCTGGAGAGCCAGAGAACATTACAGGGGATTGTAATGAACAGTGATTAGGCTTCTGTTATATACATCTTACATGTCTATTTCTATCTCTACCTCCACCTCCACAGGGCTTAAATATATGTTTAATATCTAGGGTTTTATATAACCAAAGATTCACAGAAGGGAGAATTCACAAAGGAGGAAGCACCAAAGAATGAACATTTACTGATGCAAACAATTGAAGAAAAGAGTCTTTTGAGGGGAATGTTCTCATTTCTCAAGTTTGTGAGATTATCTTCAGGTGAAGGAATGACCTGACTAAATAGGCCTGGGTAAGTCAAATATGACAATGCTGATTTTTACCTGAGCCCTGTGCTCCTAAGAAACAGTGATGGTTAAGAGATTGCGCCTTTCTTCCTGCTCCCCCATCTTTTTGTGCATAGGGAACTGCTTTCCCCTCGCACCCCGAAGAATTTCTCCTCCTCAGGTGATTTAGGTAACACTCAACGGATGTTCTTTTTGTTTACCTATGACAACGTCAGACACAGAAAAATTCCCTTTCTTTGTCTCAAAAGAGATTAGCAGAGCTCTTTGTACCCACTGGCCAACCTGAACAAAATATCTGTTACCTTGACTTGACCAAACTTTAGTTTGGCTTCTCTTCTTTCCCCAGGCCCTTGACCTGCCCTCAGCCTGAGCCAGCATAGAAGGCCCTCTTTAATGTCCTGAGCATCAGCTTATTGTAGGGAAAATATTCCCTGGTCAACTATCCCATCAGCCCCTCCCTTGATCCACTTACCCACACCCACTCCTTCTAACCTTATTCATTCCTCTTTATAAAATAACCCTCTCCCCTTTTTTTTTGCCTGGCTTTTGAGACACTTGCAGATCTTAGAGTGTCCTCCCAATTGCCATAGTATGCCTATTATAATAGTCCTTTCCCTTCCTCTTGCAATAGTCCTTTCAAATAAAGTTTCTCTTTACTAAAGTCCAGACTTATTTTTTATCCTAACTCAGGACATTTATTTTTCATTGTTTTTAGAGAGAGAGAAAGGAGGGAGAGAAAAACATCAATGTGAGAGAGAAACATCAATTGGCTGTCTTCTCTTATAGACCCGAACTGGGGATTGAACCCACAACCTGCATATGTGCCCTGACTGGCAATCAAACCCATGACCTTTGAGTCTATGGGATGACACTCCAACTGACTGAGCCATAGCAGCCAAGGCCAGGCTTATTTTTTATTTGACAAGTAGGACATGGAGAAAAAAGTTCTTGAGAAGAGCCTAGAAGGGGGCTATTGCAAATCTTGTTCCCTTCATTCCTGGAAGTTCCAATAAAGAAAAAGAAGATAGCATTGTAATCACTGGGTTGGACAACCTATTGTTATCATAGAATCTTCTAACTAGAATGAAGCTTAGGGATGCCCATGCATCAATTTTCTATTGCCATGTAACAAATCACTTAAAACTTGGTAGCATAAAACAGCAATCATTTATTTAGCTCAGAATTCTGCTGGTTGGCAACCTAGTCTGAACTCAGATTTTTACCTCTGTTAGACTGAGCTGGGATGACTGATGGGTCTGTGGTCAGCTGCCAGGTCAGCTGGGGACTGGCTGGTTTAGGACGGCCTCAGTGAGATAGCTCATGTCTGCCCCAGATGGTCTCTCACCTCTCAGCAGACTAACCTGGGCTTGTTCATATGGTTACTGTGCAGGGCTCTGAGAGAATGAGTGAAAGTGTGCAGGGTTTATTGAGCCCTAGATTCACAACTGGTGTCACATTGCTTCCAATACATTCTCTTGACCAAAACAACTCACAAGCCTGGCTCATATTTAAGATGTGGAAAAATAGACTTTATGGATAGAAATAATTATGGCCTTTTCTGCAATCTACAACATCTTCTGCAGTTAGATAGTTTGCCCAGATTCAGTCCACTAAGTGGCAAAGCTGGTACTGAAAAAAATGGCATGTGTTTTAGCTCAGTACATTTTGCTGGTCAGTCACAGCTTCGTGGTCTCCAGATGACACTATTCTGATTAGGGACTCCTGGTGTAGAAGAAAGAGGAAGGCTATTGTTTTCAAAGGATTCACCATGGAAAACACATGGGAGGAGAGAGGGAAACAGGGCTTCTCTATATAATTATTCAGGCTGTACCCTGCATAATGGAGACAGGCTGTGAAGGGGAGCAGGAGCTGAAATGCAGTTTGTGCTCTGCCCACAAACCATGTGCTCTTGCACAGGGTTTTATTGCTTGGCGAAAGGATTTCCTTTAATACATGCTACAAAGGCACTCTTCCTCAGCAAGGCAGGGGTCCTCTGAGTAGATAGGCCCATTCTCTGTCCTCTCAAAGCTCTCTGTGAGCTTTGGCTTTGGACACATAGCTCTCAGTACTGCTAAGGTGAATATGAAGGCAACTGTCCCAAGTTCTTCTCCCAAACTGGCCGTTCTGAGCAACAGCCCAGAGATTTTTGCATTTGAAAAACTGTTAATGAAAACTAGTGTAGATAGTGAGAAATAACTGATGATAAAAAAGAGGCAAATCCAATTTCCAAAGTGTATGAAGGAATTTCAGGAACAGGAAGGGCCTCCTGAGTGTTTTTGGTTCATCCCACACTTGGCTTCCTATTCATCTTACCACTTTCCTCCAGCCCCTGTATCTCTCTAGAAATAGCATTCTGTAGGTGTTGTCAACCACATTGGTTATGTGCTTTGTCTCTGTCACCTCCCTAGCAACTCATTCCTTATGTTCACTGATTTCTGTGGGCTGTTCTACTTGAATTTCCTCTCTGCACATGGTTTCTAACCCTCTGAAATCTGGCTTCTTTACTTTTAAGTCTCTGAAGAAAATTTGAAGAAAATTGATGATAAAATAAAGTATTTGATGTTCCCTCAATTTGGGAGATGTTCTTTAAAAATTTCATAAGTGTTTTCAGACAATTGCTTCTAAGCTACCAAATTATTTTTCTGTGCAACACTCATCCCATGCCAACAGCATCTTGTGTTTCATTGAGAGACATTCCACATTTGTATCCCCCTCCAAGAGAGTCACAGCATGTTAGAGAAAGGTTCTCCTGAAATGAACTGTAGTTAACATTTCTAAAATGCTCTTAAACTTATCTGCTTATGAAGGCCTTTATTTTCTTAAGTTTATTACTATCTAGAAGAACTTGTGCTGTGTGCAGCACATTTTGGAAAATACTGTTCTACTTGATATGACAACACACAGAAGTATGAGGTTTAAATAGAAATTAGAAAGGATTAAGGGCCAAGTGGCTTGAGTTCTTACCCCATCTCACTCCTTGCTATTTTTGTGACTTGGAGGGAACCAGTTTTGCAACCCCTCATAACTTCGGCCCAGTTTCACCTTCTTCACCAGGCCTTCCATGGTCCCCCTACGCTTTTGTGGCCTTTCATATTCCTGAATTCTCTTGAGTCCACTGTGCTACAAATCTTAGCTTTGTCTTTCCCACAGGGCTTGCGGTACTCTGGATCTAATCCTGTCCCGTATCTCTGTCTGGGCTTTTGCAGAATTCTCCTAACTGGGACCTCTGCCTCTGAGGTGGAACTTTGATTCCCATCTCCCTTCTAGTCATACCCATATGCTGGCACTGAACGAATTATTCTAAAAGTTAAATCCAAGTACTTAACTCTTGCTTTAAAAATCTTTGATGAGTCCTTCTTGCTTATAAGCCAAAAAGTAATCTTTTTATTCTGGTCTACAAAGCATACACCAGTGTGGCCCAGTTTGATTTACCTGCTTTATTTATTACTACTCCTGAACAAACATCTGATATTCTAGATGCTCTAGATCCCCTGTTGTTTCTTAAACATGATAAA
Source organism: Pteronotus mesoamericanus (assembly GCF_021234165.1). Taxonomy (NCBI): domain Eukaryota; kingdom Metazoa; phylum Chordata; class Mammalia; order Chiroptera; family Mormoopidae; genus Pteronotus; species Pteronotus mesoamericanus. Next base: position 13,697,154 of record NW_026555313.1, read on the forward strand.
CACTTGGCACATGTGCTTATACTCTCTCTGCCTTTTCTACTTAGAAACACCTTACTGTTTTTCATGCTTAGTCCTGAATATCACTCCACTAAAGAGCATGATCTCTTTGTTACATTCATATAGCCTTTTCTATATGCCCATATAATAGCACTTAGTCACATTGCATTCTCGATAGACATTGGTCTATATCTATAATATGTTATGGGCTCTTTGATTGAACAGTCTATATCATAGGCTTTATGGTGTCTCAATGCATAGCAATGTCAACCCGATAGGAGGCATTCAGTAAATATGTGTCATTAGATTAAAAATGAAACCCTTCCAGATAAAGCTGGAAACTCTATGATGGTCTAGTCAAGGCGATGGTGAATATATGGCTTTCTCCCTCCAATGTTCTCCTCTTTCAAACTAATATTAACCACTGATAATAATAAAATGGTACTTTTCCCACTGAGTCCAAGTGTATTTTAGAATCCATATCATCACATCGCTCTAGGAAGTCACTATTGATTGGTTAGAATCAGCACCCAACTTGAAATCTATTTTCTACTCTTGATATATTTGAACTCTCTTATAGCTGAGAAAAGTGACTTAATGAATTGTCCAAGAGGGTACACAAGAAATAAATATCAAACTCATCACTTGAATCAAGGTTTCTTGATTTCTGCTCTAGTGCACTTCCCTCTACTCTGACATGACCACCTTTGTTAATTTTTATTTTATTCCTGTACTTCCTGAGCTCTTCAATAAGTTCTAATTCTCAGAGGGAGAGAACTAGAGAGTATGCATTTTAGTGCCTCTTGATGTCTTGCATAAGGTAGGAGCTCAATGTACAGTTGCATGAATGCTGAATGGAGAGATGAGCTTTTAAAAACTGTTTGTCGGTTCTGCCATTCTATTCTGCAGCATTGACTTCAGTGTCACAATGGCTCTTCACTTATGAAATTGCCAGACTTTTTGTGATCACTATACTTGCCATCACGATTTCACCAAGTACCCCCACATCATTATCATCATTAAGCCCCTTGCCCTTATTCCATCAGTTCAGCCCCACCCCAAATTAGGCAGGCTATAGTAACACCTTAGTCATTGTAGCAGTGAAAGAAATAAAACACATTTATAAATCACGCAGTACATCAAGCACATCCAACCTTCTCTTCCAAGATGGGTCTAGTGAACATACGTTTAAACAGACAGAAAAAATCTTTACTCTTTTTTTCCTTTTCTTGTGCTTAGTATAAAAAAGGGATTTTCTTTTTCCTATAGCAGCTGCTCACACATAACTGTGAATCAGGAGAATACTGGGAAATGTGATTGTCTGAGGGGTGCTGATATGACTCTCTGTTTCAAATTGTCCATCTCCTCTTTACCTGCCCTGACTTTGACATACCAGCATGCTGGAAATTCCCACTATTGCAGCCAGCCTTTTACGACAATGTATTCTATTTCCAGAAGGCAACTGCTAAAATACCCCAAATGCTTATGAACATTTTAGTGTGAAATATTTGAACCAACTAATTATCCATAGAAGAATAAGAGTACAGAACTTTAGGTAAACAAGTTGTTTTAGTTTTTCAAGAATTGTTGTTCAAGAACTAGAAAGCAGGGAAGGCTAAAGCCTGGGTGTTTCTGGGAATGCAGGTTCTAAGCACTCAAGAGATAGCACATGGACACTGGATGCCTGTAGTGGGGTGTCGAGTGGGGTAGCCCTAACACAGATGAAGAGATGGAGAAAAGTATAAAAGCAAGCTCTGTGTCCAATTTAGATCATAGATTGGATGACTGTATGGCCAAAAGTTTGGAGAGTCATGCTGTTCTTTGGGTGATATGATACTTAAAAAAATAATTTTTTTTTTTGGATTTATCCTGCACCTTCTATCTCTTAGTTTGGCCCCCTTGTCTCCCACCTGAAATATTGCAGATGCTATTAACTGGTTTGCTTCCTTCTGGAACCCCAAGATCAATTCATTCTCCACATCATCTCCAGGTTTATCTTTCTAAATTACAGATCTGACCAACATCCACTTTGTTGTCTTGGTCATTCTGTTCCCTCTGACTCTGTTCCCTCTCTTTTCTGCTTTGCCCACTGCTAGTCAAGAAATATTCCAGGCCCAAAACAAATATTACTTTTTCATTGAAGAGTCCCATATGCACCAGACATTTAAATACTGTCTTATCTATGCTCTGTTGTATTTTCTGGTAGTGATTTTGCGGCATTACCATTTGGCATTCTTTTCAGTGGCCTATCAATTTGTTTTCCCCACCCAAGTCCCAAACCCCTTTTTCCTATTTATTTACTCTTGAATGCCTGGCACTTAGTGTGACCTCATTAAATGTTTTTGGAATTGAATTGAACCCAGGGCTTTTGGCAATCCATTAAATAAAGCAAATTTCCTGTTGATAAGTAAAGATGCTACATTTTGTGCATTCCCAAGCACTAGAGGAAATATCTTTCAATGTGTAATACATTCACCTATTTTGTTTGGGCATTTAAAAATCTTTTTCTGTTGGCTAGAAGAAAATTAAATTAAAAAGGGCCTCTGTTTTCACCGAATTCTTTCTATTTTGCCCTTTCTCTTTGGATGGCTTTGACTTACTTTTATAGAGATTTTTACTCCCCTTCCTTCTAAAGAGTTAGATTTGGTTGATTTATCCCCCCCACCCTTCCTCCACATTCTCTCTTCCCCCTTCCCTGCCATCAATGTTGTTGCTGTCTTCAGTCATCATTATCATCATTATCCCCCACTGCCCTTATTCCATGTGCCAGATGCTTTGCAAATATGATCTCACTCGTGGTCCTCGTAATGTTTTGCTTTATTTTAAAAATGAAGAAACTGGCATTCAGGGAGGTTGATGGACTTGCTCAGTGTCATAGAGCTGGGATTTAATGCTAAAGTTGTTTCTCTATCTCCCTTTTTCTTTCTTCTGCTCCTTTTCTCTCTTCATCATCCCTTCTCTCTCTCTCCATCTCTTTCTCCCTCTTTCCCCTATTATCAAAAAAGCCAGTATTTTAAATTCTGCCTCTTTACTTCTGGAAAGTGAATTTCTTTTTTTGTTTAATACATATGCATGGTTTGGGCAGTTTTTCACCCAGTTCAACAGCCCCCTTCCAACTCAAACTCAAGTAAAGAGGTTAGATGAACCTCATTGTTTTAGAGAAAACCCTGCGTTCTCACACAGGCATACATAAATTGCTAGTTATCATCCCTAGATCCACATCGAGGGCCTATTCATTGTTCACTGTGTGGGTGGCTCTTTCTGAGACAGATTTTCCTCTTCCTTCACTGGTTTGTTCTTCCTGGTCCCTTATTTTAGATCCAAATGTTTTCTTCTGGAAAATATTATATGTCACTGTAGTCTAGTTTCTAGTTGCAATAGCAAATGGAGTTTTTTTTAAATGAACAATTAGATTTTTAAAAAATTATTTTATATCCTTAAGAAAGCTAATTCTTAAACCTGAATAGATGATCAGGGACCCTCATCCAGGATTGGGCACACATAATGCGGGTGAATTACAGATGATTTTCTAATAGGAAAAGGAAAAAGCAACCCAAATCAAGCTAGACTATTTTTCTTCTTACTTGTCAAATTTTTCAGTATCACTTACCCAGGTAAAGTGATTCAGTAATACTGAAGAGATGGGCTGAGAGCTAACTTGAGTGGGGATATGGCCACTTTGTAGCCCATTCTAAGTTTATAGATAATCTTAACGATGGGTGCTGGCACCAAGAAACCTCTCAGTGTGCACCCAGTGTAAATGGTGTGATGACTGAAGCATCTTCTTTACTATATGTTGTCCCCCATGACCTCACTGTCCCCAAAATTCAGCGTTCCTCCAAGGGGCACTGCTGTCAAGTTGCTGTTTTATTGCATTTTTTTCCCCCAGGGGTGGGCACTGCCTGTCTCAAGAGACATCCTGGGGCCAGAATTCTTTTCTTCAGAACTTCCATCTGCTCTGGGAATAGTTCTATCAACCACATTTTCTATGATTTGCTTCATTATGTCTTAACATCCCTTACACAGCGCATGATTTTTATGGAGTTGGTGTTGTGAAGGGGAGCGGAAAGGAAGGAGGGGGTATATAAAAATAATGAGATTGAGCTTTGCTTAAAGATGTTCTGAATCACCCACTTATAAATTGACTGTTTAGAGAGGCAGCTTTCAAAATTGGCTGAGGAGCTAGGAGGAAAAGCAGTAAAAATAATTCACACTCAGCAGATATATATTTAAATAACAAATTCAAAGAGAAGCAGATGAATAAACCTAGATAAACAACTAAAAACCAGCAAATGAAAATAAGAGATCGCAATTGGGCCACACAGCTGATACAAATCCTAACAGGGGAAAGTCACAGATAAGACAGCCCAGAGGTTATCTGGAAAGCTGGGGCCTAACAGCCCCAAAGTCTCAATGTCCCCGCTTGAGAAAGGCTCTGGGGTCAAGGAAGCATTAAATTTTCTCTTTGCCTCAGTATCAAAGGAAAATAAATATATCACCTCTGTGATATCAACATCATTGTCCTCAGCTTGGCTCTGACTCCTCTCTGGCCCCTGGCTGAAAATAACTTCAGACCCTTCTCCCATGGCTTGTTTATAGATAGCTCTCAACGCACACTTAATGGCCAGGAACTATGCTAGCTGCATGCAAATACTGATTTACTTTTGTGCAATGATTTATAGATTGCTGGGTATGTTCCCATACAAGTATTCCAACAGCTTGGTAAACAGGTTATAATGTTTTTATTTCATATATTTGCTACACATAGGGAAACTCAGGAGGCTAAATGACATTGTCAAGATTTCTATTTTTAAGTGGAAAATCTGACATTAAACACCTACCTATTGTGCATTATACCAAGGCGCAGTATTAGTTGCTGAGACCCCAAAGATAAATAAGATGTGATCTTTGCCCTTGAGAAGATTAGAAACCAGGAAGGGAGGGCCAAGAACAAAGACTTCAATATGGATAATGCAAGGAAGAAACAAAGTATGATAAGAGAGGTACTGATAAGAGAAGTGTAATTGAGTGGGGTTGATAAGAATCTTAAGGAATATTTCTTTCTAAGGACATTTGAATTGTAGTTGAGAATGGTTGAAGCCAAAAAGCAGACTCTAAGATCCAAAGGACTGTGTCACAGAATGTGAGCATTTCAGGTAGAGGTGACTGGCAGCTGGGAAATGATACTTTTCAGGGAGGAAATTTTGCTGGTAACTCTCAATTTGTACAATGTAGTTTTCTGTTGTTAAATCTGACCAGGTGGCCTATTATTTAAATGCAAGTGGTCAAGGACACACTCTTCAGTGAGTGAATTGAAACACCATCATTACAGGATTCGGACTGTCGCAGTGTTTTTTTCCCCAGACCCTACTCTGAAATTGCTTGGGTCCTAGCCTGCACTTATCATGTATGTGACAAAACTCAGTCAGTTGGTTACAAAGCCATCCCTGTGCAACACCTCCTATAGTTCCCCTCCTCTAATCCCTATTCCCATTGTTTCTTCCCCAGCAGGGTCTCATTTTTCATCTCAACTATTACAGTGGCCTTCAACATCTTCTCTTCAGTCTATACCCTTCACTGCTGCACAATGACCAATCTAACTCATAGCCTTCATCCACAGCACTGATGGGTTTTTAAAAAAATTGGATGATTCTCCTTGGATAAGAGAAAAATATCCGTGGTATTGTTATCATTGGCAACTAGATATTAATAAAGGAAGGAAGCAAAGGGAATTGGACGTTGTTAAACATAATCAACTGGGGAGTGTAAACCTGTTTACTTCACCAGAAAACTATAGCATTTATAGGCTCATTCGCACACCCCAGGGAACTGCTGCCAAGGAGACTTAATCCTCAGAACACGCAGGAAATCTCCCCAGGAGCAGTGCTCACCCTCTGGTACCTGATTGATTGTTGTGGGGAGGAGGGGGAGGGAAGGTCATATGCAATAGAAGTCTAACTTGGGAAGAAAGTCTAGGGGTGGACCCATTAGAAACCCACAAAAGCTTGGGAAGTTGATTGGTTATTTTGAAAAAGGCCTGGTCCATCCCAAGCCTGAGATGATATAACCCAGTTTAACAAACTTCTTTCTCTCTCTTTTTGGGAATTTGCGCTTGCCCTGTTTATCTGGGCGTTCTCTCTGTAGTGACCATGTGAGTCTAGCAGCTGTGCTGGTTACAAACACAGGCTCCAGGAAGCAGCCTGGATATAGCAATCCATCCAGAAACAGTGCTAAGCTACCTGGATGGCGACTGAGACCACTTTTCAGCTGCCTGTGGGCTCCAAAGGACTAAGCTTTAATACAAAGCAACAATTCTGGACACTGGCCTTTGTTTTGGCTTTGCTAAAGACAAGGTTGAACTTTTTCCATGGTTGGACACAAAGAGATGGGACACTAGGGAAGCACTCTATTTCTACCCAAATAAATCTCGCCACACCACAATCTCCCGTGCATTGGTCTGTGAAATGCTTTCCTCAGGATTCTGTGAAGGAGCCTCATTTCTACCTGCAAAAGTATGGTACTGAAGGCTAGGGTGGCCAGACATCTCAGTTTGCATAAGAATCCTGATTTACACCTGTGGTCTCTTCAGCATAGAACTCCCTTTCACTCTCAACTGTATTTTCATTTGGATGCTGCCTTACTCTAGGTCCTCAACTATCTGTTGTCTGCCTACCTTTCTGGACCCATAATCCATTCATACCTTTCTGTTCCAAGCACCAGCGCTATATAGGCCTCTTAGTCATCCCCATTCAGGATCTGTACTTCTGTAACTTGACACTTTTACACTGAGATGGCTTTTTTTCTTTTTGGCCTATTTCACTCTTTCTCATTTTTCAAACCCAGTTCATCTGCCACCCTCTCCTCCAAGTTAGCTCAATTCACTGTAGAAGTAATTGCTTTCTCCTTCTGGATCCAGAATACGAATACTTCTTTGATCTCTATCATAGCGATTGGGTCTCTCCACTATTTATCATAATTGTTGTCTATGTATCAGACTCTCTCACTAGCATGTGAATTCTTTAAAGACAAGGACTGTGTTAATTGTCTTCCCACTAGTGGCTTCCTGGACTAGTATTTTGTTCATTAAGAGGTGTTCAGGAATGTTGATGTGACTGAGTTCAGTAAATTGGGAGTTAATTTATGGTTGCTCAGTTTCAAAAGGATTGTTCTCTTTTTCAACAATTAGATTTCTGGGGCCTCTGTGACGCTCTACCCTTTGCCAGAGGGGCCTCATATGACTTTGTATATAACCAGGTCATAGGTTTCAACCACAGACACATTATCCTTCACCAGATATTCATTGCATAATTAATAACCACTATCCCTTTCCGTCTACATTGCTTATTGAATAGTTGTGTCCTACTTAGAGTAAACCAACATAAGTCAACCAGGGTTTATGAAACGCAGTAAGGGGTAGGTGTTTGCTTTATGAAAGGATTCTTCGTAGGATTGCTTATGATAGTCAATTCATATTATGTTCCTTATTATTTTATTTTTAAAATAGTTTTAAGAACGCATTTATTAAATAAAGGCAGACCTTGTATTTTGAAGACTGTTTGATGGATTTTTGTCTTGATATTGGTTATCCTTTCTTAGTTTCTTGATTGCTTTGAGGTAAGTCCAGCTGCCTTTGACCATTCTAGGTTTCTGACCCTGTTATTTCTTTGCTTTTATGCAGTCTAATTAAGACTTTAGCTATTATTATTTCTGGAAGATCATCTCACCAGGTAAACATTTGTTTTTGTTTTTTGGCCAGCCAGGCACCTTTGAACACTCTTCTATGTTTGAGAAAACTTATAAATCATGTTCTTACAGTATAGAGGACAAAATCACTTTTTTTTTAAAAAACCTTTCCTGTAGTCAGGGTTTAGGCATGTGTATTTGGTGCTTACAGGCTGGGGTTGGGTTGAGGGAACTTACCAAACTGCAAATTAGAAGTTAGTGCTACAAATCAAAAGGTACCTGGGCAAAAAAAATGTTGTGGCAAGGATGGTGGTAGTTTTATCTGATTTTCTGAAGCAACAAAGCCCGTCCCCAGCCTTGGCCATGTGGGAAGTGTAGCTGTGAGACCTCAGTCTAGCAGGGGAGACAGTGATATTGCCAATTGAAGGAGCATTGTGGTATGATGTTACCATGATTCCTGGCTGCAGAAATCTTTCTTTTGCTTTTCTGGTCTTTCAGGAGATTTTGTGAATGACCTAGTATTCTTTAATGAATTATTTTCTATGTAAACTAGCTGGAATTAGTTTGTATTATTTACAACTAAGGAAATCCTGCTGGAAGTAGAATTTGCATTGTGGCTGGTGCTAGTTCACAGTGTTGATTCCATCTCTGGAAGTGGTCTGTTGTGGTAGAAGGGATGGTGAGACAGGAATCCAGTTGTGATCATGTCTCTGCAGTGTAGCTAGTTCCTGTGTTGTTCAGTCCTGGAGACTTTAACTCACCTATCTGTTGACTTTTCTCTATTTTCACTGCTATCACCCAAGGCCAGGCTGTCATCACTCTTTCCTGGGTTGCTGCAGCAGTCTCCACACCTCTCTCTCTGGGTGCAGTCTGGGCCTTCTGGAATCCATCCTTCATGCTGAAGCCAGAGGGAGCTTGCTAAAGCATGCCTTTGATTCTGGCATTTCACTTCATGGACCCTGTAATGGTTCTCTAATACTCTTCAAATGAAATATGAAGTCCCCAATAATGGTTTTTAAGACTTTAATTTTACAGTTCTATTTAACTTTCAAATATGATATTTCACTTCTCTGTTCCTCTTACTCTGTGTTCCAAGTATACTGGACTCTCTATCAGTTCCTTGAATATTATCCTAACTGCTGCAACACTGTCCCTTCTGCTGAAACAATATTCCTCTCCTCATTCAGCAAGTTTTGTTTGGCTCACTCTTTATAATAGGCACAGTATCACTAGCTGCTGTAAAAGATAAATCTAAAATTTTTCAGAGATATAACACAATGAGAGAGTATTTCTCATTTGCTTCAATTTCTCATTGGCATTACTAATTGGTGGACCTTCTTCATGGCCATCCAAGAATCCAGGCTCCTGTCCCCATGACTTCATTGCCTGCTAAGCCCTTGGTAATGCTCTCATTCAGTGTAGCATGGGAAAAGAGAGAGGAAAAAGGATCTCTGAACCAGGCCTGAAAATGCTATGCTTCGTGGTCAGTCCTAATTATAAGGGAGCTAGGAAATGTAGTCTATTAGTGAACTCTGCAGGAAAAAGAAGTGGAAATCCCTGTCCACTCATGAAAGAATGCATTCATTTTTCAAGGCTGGCACTGTGACTGCCTTTTAGAACTTCTTTGATTCTCTGCTCCGAAGTCTGTTCAGGTACCCCTTTTGATGCTGTCAAACTACTGCATTTTCTAAGAGAAACATTAGGGCATTGGAGCTAAAAACGCAGGTTCTAAAACCAGACTCACATGGATTTCCATCTCAGCTTTACTATTTGCTAGCTACTTGGTTTGAGTAAGTTACTTAACTATGTTTTGGGCCTAATTACCTTTTCTATAAAACTTGGGTGTCGTTAGCATTTACTTCAAAGTGATGAGAATTAAATGGGATGATGTATGTAATTAGCGCCCTGCTACATATATAATAAATAGTTTTACCAAACAACAAATGGGGTCCTGCACCCACTGACACTCTCTAGGCAAAATTTGGAAGGCAGATGTTTGGTGAAAAAGGAAAGGAGTCTTTATTCAAAAGCCACACAATTTTGAAATAACAGCTTTCCACATATATTCGTCACTTAAGCCTATCAACGAAGGCTAAAAATTTTTTAACTCTTGAGTTCCCCTATCATTCCCCTTTCTACTTTTTGATTACCTTATTTATATAAGATTAATTTACAAACTACAACAACATAAGATACAAAAGCTGCACAATTTTGGAAGAATGGCAGGCTTCTGCCTCAGAACCTGTCCCCTCTAGAACATGCAGATGATGATAACCCTCCACCCTCTGCCAGGCCAGACCAATCCTAGGGTGTGTCTGGAGTTCTCCTCTCATTTAAAATATTATCCTTTGGGAAATGCAGGCAGCTACAGCACAATCATCCAGGCAACCTCAAGGAAGAGAAAGAGAGCCAGTCTCTGCCTTCCTTCTGTTTAAATCTCTGGCCCATAATTCCATGCACACTCGAGGTGTTCAGCTCCTCAGCCAATCCCCTCCTAGACTGTTTATCATTTCCTTGGGCAACGTCTTCCTACAGCCCCTTCTTATTCCTCCCCAGTAATCTGATCAGAACTTTCTGTATCATTAGTACTTGAAATTCCTCTTTGTTTGTCCATTCATGACATAAGTCTATGAAGCAACATACTTGTTTGCTGGCCTGTTAGATGGTATTTTAATGCTTTTCACACAAGTTCACAATAGCCAATTGTGTATATATTTTTCAATTCCACTTTCAGTGATCTAACATTGGTAGATTGTAATAGGCCACTGTGTGAGTATTTATATGATAGAAATAGGTAGACCCTACAAAATTTTATTTCTTAACATTATTTTTAAAATTTACTTTCAGGGGAGAACCAAGATGGTGGAAAAGTGAGTGGAAGTCACACTGACCTCCTCCCAGCACCAGTCTGGAATTACAACTAACCTGCGGAGAAATCACCTGGAACAAACAACTGAACAGTGAAAGAGGAGACTTATAACCTCGGACAGACAGAAGAATCAGCTTTAGCACAACTTAACTGGTAAGGGTAGAAACTTGAGAAGGTGGACAGGGCACCCACGGGTGGCAACACCAGAAGGATATTGAAATGACCAGTTGGATCCCCCTGAGAAGAACAGAGTCTAAACCATAAGCAGGTACCTATATCTCCAGACTACAGCACAAGAGCCCAAAAAATCCACAGATGACAGCCAGATGCAAAAAGTGGCAGGGTTGCTTTCTGCCAGAGACAGGTAGCTGAAGACGCAGAGAGCCATTTAAAGGGCCAACACACAAATTTTTATTTGAAGCCATTTACTCTGGGCTTCAGCAAGGGCAGGGGCAGAGTGGGCTGGAGAAGCCTGAGGAGAGACTGGGGAAGGAGGCTTTGGGGAGAGAACTGAGAGAGTAGCATGTGGGAGCCCAGTGCTGACTCCTCCCCCATACAGCAGCAGCCATCTAGCCCAGGCAGACTACTCCCCTGAGCAGTAGCATCGTAAGAGCACCCAATAACCCTGCCCCCAGGAGGGACTGTGCCCTGCCCTGTGGTGTCTTTAAGCTGGACTGCTGAGTACAGAGGGACTAGATTAACAGCTGAAGGAGACAGCCACAGACAGTAGATTCCTGGAAGTCTTGAACAGACTGCCTAAGGACACACAGGGTCAACATATGACATCATCAGGGGCTGATCCAGAAGAAAAAAAATAAAGCAGCGGTCTCTTGCCATTGAAGTTCACACCAAAGTTAGGAAATCAAGACAGATCAATTTAAAAAGCAGAAGCAAAAGAGAAGAGCCCCACAAATAATGGGGATACAAAGAAATACCTCCCAGCTGAAAGGAAAGAAGGACTCCCCAGAGAAAGAACTAAGTGAAATAGAGGCAAGTAAACTATCAGATATTGAGTTCCAAACAACGGTCCTAAGGAAGCTCAATGAGCTCAGTGAGTTCAGAGAGAATTACAAAAAAACTACAGGGAAACTATGAGGAACTTACTGCAAACTACATCAGCATGAAAAAGGACATAGAAACCATCAATAGGAGACAAGAAGAAATGAAGAATACAACTTCTGAAATGAAGAACACAGTCAAAGGATTCAAAAGCAGGCTGGATGAAGCTGAGGACCAAGCCAACGAGCTGGAGCACAAGATAGAAAAAGCTCCCAGAAAGGGCAAGAAAATGAAAAAAGCCTCAAAAAGAATGAAGAGGCGCTTAGGGACCTGAAATGTAATAATATCCGTATAATAGGGATACCAGAAGGAGAAGAGGATGAGGAAGGGATAGAGAACCTGTTTGAAAAAGTCATGATGGAAAACTTCCGTAATTGGAGGAGAGAAAAAGTCACACAAGTCCAGGAAGCACAGAGGGTCCCATTCAAGAGGAACCCAATGAGGCCCACTCCAAGACACATCATCATTAAAGTGGCAAATATCAAAGACAAACAGAGAATCCTAAAGGTAGCAAGGGAGAAAGTGGTAGTAACTTATAAGGGAGTCCCAATACAGCTAGCATCTGACTTCTCAAAAGAAACACTGCAAGCCAGTAGGGAATGGCAAGAAATATTCCAAGGCATGAAAAGCAAAGGCCTGCAACCAAGACTGCTCTATCCAGCTTGCCATTAAAATGGAAGATGAAATAAGGAGTTTCCCAGACAAAAGAAGGCTAAAAGAATATACCTCCACCCAACCAGCACTACAAAATATGCTAAAGGGCCTGCTTTAAGATGCAGAAAAAGTTTTTATGAGTACCCAGTTCCTTTCATAGTTGCCAATACTTAATACTTAATATTACCAATATTTTTAATACTCATTAACCTGATTGTGACAATGATGTTATTTTCATTGTTCCTTTACTATTTGATGAAACTAAACCTGTTTTAGTATATTTCTTGCCTATTTCTATTATTTTTTTAAAAAAGTTTTAAGTGACTTCTTAGGATTCTTTCCATTTATTAAAGGTTTGTAGAACTTTTTTCCCTAAAACAAACAAACAAACAAACACAACCTATTAACCATGTTTTAGATGTGTTGCAAATACTTTTCCAATCTATTCCTTGTCTTTTAAATTTATTTATATGTATATTACTATAGAGTTAAATGTTTAATATAGTCATATTGTCAATATTTACTTTATAGCTTCTGGGTTTGAATATTTAACTGCGGGTCATGAAAAATATTAGTTCTATTTTCTCTAAAATCTCCTTATATTCTACATATTGATTTTTAACTCACCTGAATATTTCTTGTATAATGTGTGAAATAGGGTTCTATATTTGTTTTATTTCAAGTAATAGTGGTCCATGCACCTTATTTGTTGAATAAGCCTTATTTTACCCATTGATTTGAAATATCAACTTAATCATATATTATATTGTTAGACAGATATATATGTTTGTCTCTAGAATGCTCATTATATTTCATTGATCTAATTGATTATTTCTGCGCAGGTGTCATGTTGGTTTAATTGCTGAGACTTTATAATGGTTTTAAATTTTTTAAATATTTTATAATTAACTTTGACATTTAAAAAATAAATAAAATCAATCTGCATTTAAGAAAGAAAGAAAGAGGGAGAGATGGAACTTCTACCTTTTGTGACAACATGGATGGAACTGGAGAATATTAAGCTAAGTGAAATAGGCCAGTTGATGAAAGACAAATAGCATATGATCTCACCTATAAGTGGACTCTATTCAACAAAATAAACTAATGAACAAAATAAACCACAGGTACGAAGACATGGAGCAGACTGAAAGTGACCAGAGGGGATGGGGAAAGAGGACGATGGTGGAAAGAAGGGGAAGGGACTAGACAAAGAACATGTATGAATGACCCATGGACATGGACAACAGAGTGGGAATTGACTGTGGGAGTGGAAGGTGGGGGTGGGGTGGGTGGAGGGGGTTAAGGGGTAAAAACTGAGACAACTGTAATAGAATAAACATGATTTATAAATTTTAAAAAAGACATACAATACAATTTTAAAATGATTAAAAAAGCAAAAAAGATAAAAATAAAACATACAGATTCTTTCTCTCATAAAAAATAAAATGAATTGTAAAGTATACAGAGAAGCTTTTCTCTACTCATCTTTTATTTGAGGGTTTTCATTCTTCCCTCTACCCTCTCTTCCTTCCTTTCTTTTATTTTCACATTTCAACATAACCCTGTGTCTACTATTTCACAGATGTAACTTAGTATACGTGGTAAGTGGTGGTTAAATTTTATCCTTTATCACCTCAAGTGCAATACTTTATGCATATAAAGACTATTTAGTTCAACTTCAACACCATCATCTTTGAACTTCAAAAATCTAACTCCCTGTTGTTTTTTTTTAAAGTGGTAAGTTCCACAACACTCTGAATTTCTGTTATGTGAGAGGGGTTTTCTTATAGCCATCATTTATTTGTGTTGAAAATTTTTCTTGTTCTCTTTCATAGTCTAGGTTATGACTTATTTGAGAGCAGTGACTTTCTTTTATTCCTCTCAGTTTTTCCAGCACAAAACACAATATTTGGCACAAATGAGGAGTTCTAGAAATATGCATTGAGTACCTTTATATTTCATTAGAGACAGATAAGGCTTAGCCTTTAATTACTTCTATATCTGTGTGTCTTACAGAGTAGAGGATATAGCATACTTAGACACTAAAGGGAATTTAGAAATATTTTGAGTTTCCAAGTTCTCTTTCACAGATAAAAAAGCCCAAAGGCTTGAAGAACTTAACCCAAAACTGAAATTCAAAGTGAGTTTCCTGAGTCACACAGGAGATCATTGGCAGAGCTAAGACTTTAACCCAAGTTTCTAGCCTCAGACTGAAGTCTTTCTATAACACTACAGCTGTCCTTCTTCTGGTGAGCATATTCTGATGGACTGTTCTAGGCAGACTATGGTGATGAATAGGAAATAAGTATATCTTTTGGTAGTGGGGAGGAAACTACATTTTTTGAAGGCCCGTTTAGCAGAGGAATGGTCATACATTGCTACTCAAAGGTTACAAAGAAGTGTTCATACCTTCAGGAAAGAATAAATCAACAAATGGAGACTGATTTACACTAGTCACTGCTCCCTCTGATCCATTACTTCAATGTTTGAGTTTATCCCTGAAAGCACACACACACACACAAAGGAACTAAGAGGAGTTATTATTTAGAAAATTCAATCTGAAGTTGTGAAAATACCAGTCTTTTTTTCTACTAAGGAAGAAAATAACCATTTACTAAGAAATTAAAATAGTGTCTATGTGCATTTTTTCCAAATAGTCTTCAAAAATCTGTGATGGGATAATACACAGCCACATGAGACCGATGCCGGTCCAATCACAAGTACATAATAGACATAAACCAAGAAATTAAAAAGAACTATGAGAGGTAAATTACCTATCCTAAACCTATGCCCACACTGACTGATGCATTTTGAATCCCCTTTATTGGTCTGGGCCACAACTGTGCTCTTTTGACTTTTTTTGAGTACAATGCTTACAGACTACAGAGCTATTGTTGTTGTTTTCTGTTTGGTTTTTTTTTTTAGCATAATAATTTCCTGGGAGATAGGGGTTCTACCTGATACTTCCTGCCTGATCAACAACAGGAAGAATATTTCTGAAATACATAATTGTTTTTGAGGGTCTCCTACAATTGAGAGGAAGGGAAGACATACTATGTTTTTGCTGATGCTTTTTATTCCCTCCAAATTCAGTGTCCAGAGCTACTGGACATTGTGGCAATATGTACCTGTCTAGGTCTGCCAGGGAAACAGTGCAGAGTAGTTGTCAAGGCAGCTCTTGTCCTTGGTATTCCTTCCTCTTTTGGCATTCTACACATCCACTGAGGGTGCCAAAATCACTTCAGATCTACCAGTGTACCTGTATCATAGGCCTTGGACTATATTCTTCCACTAATAGGTACTAATAGTTCTTAATAGGTGCTCAGTAAATAGTTGTTAAATAAATAAGTGAAATACCATGTTATTTTGTCTTAAAAGTGCTTCCATTGACATTAGCCTATATGATCTATACTTCAACCTTGAGATGTGCAATCTATTTATGACATTTTACAACTATGGAAGCTGAACCTCAGAAACAGTAAGTGACTTTTCAAAAGTAGCATGAAGAAACAATTCACAAATGAAACATAAAAGAATTAACAAACATATTTAAATACTTTAAATTTTATTAGTAATAAAAATGTACCAAACAGAATGTACCACTTTCACTTATCATGTTAGAAAAAAATTAGAGCAATATTGAATGTTGACAAAAGTGTGGGAAAACAGGAACACTTGCATACTTTTATTATGAGTATAAATTAATAAAATCTTTTTGGAGGTCAATTTCCCAATATGTAAAAATTCCTTCAGAATTTATAAAACTTTTGACCTAGTAGTTCTGCTTAAAGATGTTTATTTTAAGAAAATAATTGCACAAGATTTAAAGTGTTTATTAAGGTATTATTTACAGTAAATATAAAAAGAAGTAAACTATAAATCCACCAGTAAAAGAGGTTAATCAATGTATGTATTGGTTATTTGCTGCAGGGGGCGACATGCTGCAGGGAACGTGGGGCACGGTGCTCCTGGATCTGAGGGTTACTGTCCAGAGCCAGCTGAGGAGGGAGCAGGGCTTTGAATCCCGCAGTCCATTCCGGGATTGTGATGGATGGGGAGAATAAACACGAGTCGTCGCAAACACTTCTCTGTTTGCCAGGAGAAGGGACATGGCTCTTCCTCTAGGGGAGAGAAGGCCCTGAACCACCGTGTCCAAAGGCTTTTTACTGAGAACCATATGCACAAGGGTATGGAAGCAAAGCTCATCAATCAATGTCAAAAGGCTATGTTTACAGAAAACAAATGGAAATCATGGATAACAATTGGAGGAACACAAAAGATCTGCCTCAGGTCAGGGTCTATGAATAGAGTAAATCTCCTTCCCAGGATGAGCCGGTTATCATAGTTTTTAAGGGAAGAACAAAGCATGCTTAGAGGAACTTCTAGGCCTGGTTGTCCCCTGGAACTGCCTGATCCAGTCTAGGGTTGTACCTGCCTTTAGTATTGTTTCAAGACTGAGTCAGGGGGGAGGGGCAGAGCCACCAAGAGATAAGGAGACTTCTTTCAGATAGAATGGGGACTCTGGCTATGTCCGAGCTGAGCCAAGGGGTGCGGGCCTTTTTGCCCTTTCTTCATGTCCCCCAAGTCCTTGTCCCGCTGCCCATACTGGCTGATGTCTGGTTTAGGTTGTCCCTTCTCTTGAGAGAACTTACTTGTCATCAACAACTGACCATCACAGGGTCAGCAGGGTGATACAAGAGAAGCAGAGGCACAGCCCCTGCCAGGGAGACAGGTTTCGTCTCCTCAGTGGCCTGTTTTCCCAAGACCTCTTTGATTAGCTCCAGCCTTGGGGTCCTCTTGCCTGTCAGAAAGGCTACAGTTCCTGAAACCAGGTGGGGCATTTCCCAACAGTTAGTATGTGTATATCTATGTATTAAAACACCATCCAGAAATTAAATATTTTATATTTATCAGAAATTAAATTTTTGCCCTGACTGGTATGGCTCAATGGGTTGAGTGTCATCTGCAAACCAAAATGTTTCTGGTTCAATTCCCACTCAGGGCACATGCATGGGTTGTGGGCTTTTCCCAGTTGCAGGGTGGAGGAGAGGCAACCAATCAATGTTTCTCTTGCACATCAATGTTTCTTTCCCCTCTTTCCCCCTCCCTTTCCCTCTCTCTAAAAATAATTAAATAAAATCTTTTTAAAAAAGAAATTAAATTTTAAATATTTATTGGTATGAGAAAGCTTCCAAGAAATATATTTTAGTCAATAAAACAGTTTACAAAATAGTTTGTTATGTGATTATTTTTTGCTTAAAAAACCCATATGGGAGGGTCTGGTCAAGACAGCAGTATAGGTAGATGCAGTACTCAAATCCTTCCACAACCACAAGAAAACTACAACTAAACTATAGAGAAGCCATCATTCAGAACTGCTTGAAAGATAGCTCAGCAGAAGTCTTATAACTAAGGGTATAAAGAAGAAGCCACATGGAGACTGGTAGGAAAGGTAGAGATAAGGAAGGACTTGTCCCATACCCACGTGTGGCTGTTAAAAATCAGGAGGGATTTCTGGGCTACAAAGGTACCACTGAGGAGTAAGAGGTCCCAGCCCCATACCAACCCCCCATCCCAAGGTTTCAGCGCCAGGAAGAGACGTCTTAATAGGTGCCATAACTTCTGGCTCTAAAAACTAGTGGGAATTGTTGCTGAGTGAATCAGAGGGCTTCTGGAGTCCCAGGCATTTCCTCTTAAAGGACCCCCACACAGACTCACTCAGACTCACTGGCTCTGAGCTCCAGCAGCTGGAAAGTCACCAGGGACATACATGGAGAAACTGAATTGTCTGGCATTAGGATGAGAACTGGAGGGGAAGCTTTCTTTCAGGCAGAAGTGCTGGCAGAGTCCATTGTTTATTTTCTTAGTCCTCCCTCAAAGAGCTCGCAGGTGGGCACCATATCTAAGTCTCCATCAACATGGCTGACACTGTTTGCCCAACTCTGGTGATTTCCTGAGACTCCACCCCACCGATCTAATGAGCACATTCAAGTGATTTCCAAACTACCTGTTTTGGGTCCTGCGTCAGACTTTCCTAAAAATCTTTCCTTAAATAAGTAGCATTTAGCCTTGGTGTATCCTGTGATCTTGCTTTGTGGCTTCAGACCGGGCAATAAAGCAGCCAGCATTGGTTCACAGCTTGGCCTCTCTCAGGCACCTCTAAGCCCAGCACAAGTAGCAGCCATCTGCAGATCACTTTGTAGCTCATGCTAGTGCCCTCAGGCAGGGTGCTGGTGGAAGTTGACATTAGCCTACACCTCCTGCGAGGTTTTAGTACCAGCACAGTTGGTGGGCAACTTCAGATCACATCAAGGCACCACCCAACGACCTCCACAAGCGACACACTCAAAGGTCAAATTCAGCATATACCAGAGCCCCTCTGAAGTAAGTTCTGCTCTGTGAGGTTAGCCCCTGCACAGCTGATCCTCCATGGTGATCACAGCAAGTCCTCATAGCTGATTGGATGAAGGTAAATCCCTCCCACTGATGTTCCAACAGCAATGAAGGCTCCACTCCATTAGGATGGTGTACATAGCCCACAAGTGTGGTACACCTGGAGTACCCAGCTTGAGTAACTGGAGAAGTGGTGTCACTGAACCCTACAGGATACTTATATAAGGCCACCCTACAAAGCCTGAGAAATACAGTACCTCTATCTAATACATAGAAACAAATGCAAGGAGGCTGCCAAAATGAAGAGGCATAGAAATATGTCCGAAAAGGAAGAACAGAACAGAACTCCAGAAAAAGAACAAAACAAAAGGGAGACAAGCAATCTGCTAAATGTAGAGTTCAAAACACTGGTTCTAAGGATGCTCAGTGAACTTAGGGGAAAAGAAGATGAACTAAGTGAAACCTTCTACAAAAAGGTAAGAAACATAAAAACAAATAAAAAACCAGAAATGAAGAATACAATAACTGAAATAAAGAATACATTATAGAAAACCAGTGGAATAGATGAAGCAGAGGATCAAATCAGTGGTTTGAAAGATAAGAAAGCAGAAAACACCCAATCAGAGCATAAAAAGTAAAAAAGAATCTAAAAATTTCAGTATAACATAAGGAGCCTCTGGGATGATTCAAGCTTACTCACATTCACCTCATGAGGGGTGCCAAAAGGAGGAGAGAGAGAGCAAGAAATTGAAAATATATCTGAAAAATAATGATGGAAAACTTCCCTAACCTGGTAAAGAAAATATACATATAAGTCCAGGAAATGCAGAATCTTAAACAAGATGAAACCAAAGAGGTCCACCCCAAGACACATCATAATGAAAATGCCACAGGTTGAAGACAAAGGGTATTTTAAAAGCAGCAAGAGAAAAACAGTTAGTTACCTACAAGGGAGTGCCCATAAGACTGTCAGCTGATTTCTCAACAGAAATCTTGTAGGCCAGAAGGGACTGGCAAGAAATATTCAAAGTGATAGAAAGCAAGGACCCACAACCAAGATTACTCTATCCAGCAATGCTATCATTTAGAATCGAAGGGCATAAAAAGAAAATCCCAGACAAGAAAAAGCTAAGAGTTCCTCACCATCACCAAACCAGTATTACAAGAATTGTTAAAGGGTCTTCTTTAAGAAGAAGAAAGAAAAAGATACAAATATGAACAATAAAATGGCAATAAGTACGTATCTATCAACAATTATTTTGAATGCAAATGAGTTAAATGCTCCAATCAGAAGACATATGGTGGCTGAATGGATAAGAAAACAATGTCATTACATAGCCTTTCTACAAAGACTTCACACTGAAGGACACACACAGACTAAAAGTAAATTAAAAAAGATAATTCATGAAAATGGAAACTACCAAAAGCCATGGCTAGCAATACTTATACCAGGCAAAATGGACTTTAAAACAAAGACCATATCACAAGAGACAAAGAAGGACCCAGCAATTTTTCTTATGGGTATTTCTCCAAAGAAACCCAAAACACTAAACAAAAAATATATATACTTCTATAATTATATTGCAGCATTGTTTACAGTAGCTAAGATATGGAAGCAACTCTAGTGTCCATCACCAGATGAATGAATAAAGAAGTGGTGCACATATAATACAATGGAATATGTCTCAATCATAAAAAAAATGACATTTTGCCATCTTTAAACAACATAGATTAACCTATAAAGTATTGTGCTGAGTGAAATCAGACAGAGAGAGGCAAATACCATATGATTTCACTTATATGTGGAATCCAAAAATAAAAAAAAAAAAATGAACACGCAGAACAGAAACAGATTCATAGACACAAAGAACATTTTGACATTTGGCAAATGGGAGGAGGGTTGAGGAAATGGGTGAAAAAGATGGAGGGAATTTGAAGTACAAATTGATATTAATGAATAATCATGGGGATGTAAAGTACAGCATAGGAAATATAGTCAGTAATACTGTAATAACTATGTATGGTATCAAATGGGTACTAGACTTATCAGGGTGATCACTTAGCAAGTTATGCAATGTCTAATTACTGGTGTAATATACACCTGAAACTAATTAATATTGTATGTCAACTGTAATTAAAAAATAAAAAATAAAAAACCCTTTAGGTTTGTGTGCTTGTGGTCATGTATACATCTTCACATGCTTATGTGTATATGGTCATATATGTGGAAGGGTACATCAAATCATATGTTAACAAAATTCCTTTAGCATATTTGTCATGTTTTTCATATTCTGTATCTTATGATGCTTTGACATCTTGATGGGATTTGCAGACCAGGGAAGAGATGATCCCTCCCTAGGCTAGCAAATTCCTAAAAATAGTAAACAATGTAGAAGCACACATCTCATTTGCAAGCCAAGCACTCTCTTTAACTCTCACAAACCAAGACAGTGTTTCCCCTGTCCTAAATCATCCCAGGACTGGGTACCATACAGCTTGACACAGCCACTGTGCCCCTAAATTTATCAGACTTACTCAAACTAACCAATCTTAAAATGTTTTTCTGCCCTGCTTTGACTTTTCTGTGGAAATCCCAGTGAAGGCTCAGGCCTGGGTATTTCCCTTGCTCCTAGTAGCTTCCTCCAAACCAAACCTGATGCTCCCTTTGTGGGTCTGCTTGGTATGGAATTTCCCCTACTTGGAAATATAAATAATATGTTCTTTTTTAAATGGTTTTGGTTTTCCCATGTTTTCACTACTCATCTCCATAAATTAAAAACTTGTAGGAAAAGATGGTGGAGGAGTGAATGGAAGTAACGCTGACCTCCTCCTCCCAAGACTAAACTGGAATTGTGACTAAATAGTGGAGAAATCACCTGGAAAACAATGGAACTATAGAGGGAGAGGAGCCTTGGAGCCGCGGACAGACAGTGGATTCAACTCTCACACATCCCAACGGGTGAGAAGTGCGGTGGAAGCTCGAGAGGGTGGGCTGGGTGCCCACGGGCACCAGCACCAGAAGGACATTGAAATGGCCAGTTAGCTCCCCCCAAGAAGAACAGGGTCTGAATCATAAACAGGGACCTCTAAATTACAGCAGCTAAACCCAGGAAAATACAGACAAAACGCAACCCTGAAAAGCATAGGGGCACTTTCTGCCAGAGACAGGTGGCTGGGGATGCAAAGAGACATTTAAAGGGCCAACGCAAAAATTGCAGTGGCAGCCACCCTCTTTGATCTCTGGGTAGAGGCAGCAGCAGGGTGGGCTGGTGCCTGGGAAAAGATTGCTGAGGAAAACTTTGCGAAGAGAACTGAGACAGTGGCCGGTGGAGCCCTGGTGATAATGCACCTCCCACTCTGCAGCTACCATCTTGCTCAGGCATAAGGGGATCAATTAACCTGACTTTTGTATGCTCAGCACACAGCTTGTGTGCCTGTGAGCCGGGGGCCTAAGTGAAGACTGGCTGGGAGAGCCTTGAGGAGAGACTGGAGATGGAGGTATTGGGGAAAGAACAGGAGGAGGAACCAGGGAGTCCCGACTCCCTCCCCATTCTGTAGTCTCCATTCTGGGCAGGCAAAGCGCAACCCCAGAGAGGCAGAAGCGGGGAGCACACGAACAAGACTGCCCATGATTGAAACGCAGTCCGCACAGGTGGTGGATCCTTGGCTGAAAGGGTCACAGAACAGCCCAGAGACCCCTGAGGAGAGACTGGAAATGGAGGCATTGGAGAAAGAACAGGAGGAGGAACTCGGGAGTCCTGACTCCTTCTCTTTTCCCTAGTCTCCATTGTGCGGGAAAAGGACACACCCCCAAAGAGCCAAAAGCCGAAAAGCACACAATAGAGAGCCCAAAACCACCCAGTGCCAGCGTGCACATTTACGCGGAGTGGCCGGCAAGGGTTGCCGAGTGTGTGTGGACCCGCATGGGCTGGCGAGGGCTGGTGCGCGGGCTGGCAAGGCCTCCCACAGGTTGGCACTGATGGGGCCTGAGAGAGAGTGCACAGATCGGCGAGGGCAGGTGTAAATAGACCCATGCAGGCCTCGAGTACAGAGCAGGCTGCAGAAATAGTGGATCCCGGGCTGAAGGGGACACAGAGCTGCTCAGAGTTCCTGGAGGAGAGACTGGAGACAGGATTAACCAGAGAGTCCTGGAGCTGACTTCCTCCCATTTCCGTAGTCTCCGTTTGGCGAGGGCAAGCAACGCATCCAAAGAGCCAAAAGCGGGGAAAACACACAATAGAAGACCCTAAACAGACCAGTGCTGGGGTGCCTGCCGGCCCGTGGGGCCAGATGAGTATGCAAGGTCGGGAAGAAGCCCTCTGGTCTGGGACAAACACGCAGGAGCCCAGGCTGGAGGGGCATTCAGCGGGGCCGGGGAGTGCGATCAAGGAGCCGGCAGGAGAGTGCAGAGTGATCCACAGAAATAGTGGATCCCTGGCTGGAGGGGTCACACAGGTGCCCGAAACAGGAGTCAGATACAGACAGTAGACTACTGGAAGGCCCAAACAAATGACACAAGGTCATATAGGGTCGACAACTGACATCATCAGAGTCAGGCCCAGAAAGAAAAGGAAAGGAAAAAAATTTAAAAATAAATAAATAAAAAGACCTGCCTACTACCATAGAAGCTTAATCCACAAAGTCAGAAAATCTAGACAGTCCAATCGAAGCAGAAGCAAAAATAAATAAATAAATAAGTAAATTACTTAACAGACTCTCACAAAAATGGGAAGGAAAAGAAGTTCCCCCCAAATGAGTGGAAAAGGGGACTCCCCACAGAGAGAGCTCAATGAAATAGAGGCAAGGGAACTATCAGATACTGAATTCAAAACAATGGTTCTAAGGAAGCTCAGTGAGCTCAGCCAGCTCAAAGAGAACTATGAGACTGCAGAGAAACTATCAGGATCTTACAACAAATTATATAAACCTGGAAAAGGACATAGAAACTATCAAGAAGACACATGATTATATGAAGAATACCATTTCTGTATTGAAGAACACAGTAGAAGGAATTCAAAGCAGGCTGAATGAAGCTGAGGATCGAATAAGTGAGATGGAGGAAAAGGTAGAAAAAAGCTCCCAGAAAGAACAAGAAATGGAAACACGGCTCAAAAAGAATAAAGAGGCATTTAGGGAAATGCAGGACAACCTGAAATGCAGTAATATCCGTATAATAGGGATACCAGAAGGAGAAGAAGAGGAGCAAGGAATAGAGAACCTCCTCGAAAAAGTAATGATGGAAAATTTCCCTAATTTGAGGAGAGAAAGGCTCTCATGGATCCAGGAGGCACAGAGGACCCCACTCAAGAGGGACTCAAGGAGGTCCATTCCAAGACACATCATCATTAAAATGGCAACTATCAAAGACAAAGAGCGAATCCTCAAGGCAGCAAAGGAGAATGAGAAAGTAACATAAAAGGGGGCCCAATACGCCTAGGAGCTGACTTCTCAACAGAAACACTACAATCCAGAAGGGAATGGCAACAAATATTCCAAGTCATGAAAAGCAAGGGCCTACAACCAAGGCTGCTCTACCCAGCAAGGCTCTCAATTAAAATAGAAGGGGAAATACAGAGTTTCCCAGACAAGAGAAGGCTAAAACAATACAGCTCTACCAAAGCATCACTCCAAGATATGCTAAGGGGACTGGTTTAAGAAGATGAAGGAAAAGAGTAAGAAAGAGAAAAACACAGGTACAAAGAGAAAAAATGAATACATTTTTATCAGTAATAACTCTCAATGTAAATGGACTAAATGCCCCAATCAAGAGACATGAGGTAGCTGAATGGACAAGAAAACATGACCCACACATATGCTGCCTACAAGAGACCGATTGCAGAGCCAAAGACCTACACAGATTGAAAGTAAAGGGATGAAAAAAATATTCCAAGCAAATGGGCAAGAGAAAAAGGCTGGGGTTGCCATAATTGTATCAAGTAGATTTCAAAACAAAGGCCATAAAAAGAGACCCAGAGGGGCACTTTATAATACTTAAAGGAAGACTCTATCAAGAAGACATAAACATTGTAAACTTATATGCTCCCAATATAGGAGCCCCCACGTTTATAAGGAAATTGTTGGATGACTTCATAAAAGATATAGACAGCAACACACTGATAGTAGGGGATTTCAACACCCCACTGTCAAAAATGGACAGACCTTCCAAACAAAACATTAATAAACATATTGTGGCGCTGAATGACACACTGAATCAAAGAGACTTAACTGACATATATAGAACCTTACATCCCAAAGAAAAAAATACACATTCTTTTCAAAGTCTCATGGAAGTTTTTCAAAGATAGACTACATGATAGGATACAAAGCAAACCTCAGCAAATTCAGGAAAATTGAAATAATACCAAACTTTTTCTCAGATCACAAGGCCTTGAAACTGGAAATCAACCTCAAAGAGAAACTTCAAAAACTTGCAAACTCATGGAGACTCAACAGTACACTATTAAACAATGAATGGGTCAATAATGAGATAAGAGAAGAAATCAAAATATTTCTGGAAACAAATGAAAATGAACAGACAACAGTCCAAAACCTATGGGACACAGCAAAGGTAGTCCTGAGAGGGAAGTTCATAGCAATACAGGCTTACCTAAAAAAGATAGAAACATTTCAAATCAAAGACCTAACACTACAACTTCAAGAATTGGAGAAACAACAACAAATAAATCCCAGAGCAAATAGAAGGAAGGAAATAGTCAAGATTAGAGCAGAACTGAATGACATAGAGACAAAAAGAACAATTCAAAGGATCAACCAATTCAGAAGCAGGTTCTTTGAAAAGATAAATAAAATTGACAAGCCTTTAAGCAGACTCATCAAGAAAAAAAGGGAGAGGACCCAAATTAATAATATCAGAAATGAAAGAGGAGAAATAACAATTGATACCACAGATATACAAAGGATTGTCAGAAATGACTATGAACAATTATATGCCAAGAAATTTGAAAAACTTGATGAAATGGACAAATTTCTAGAAAAGTATAATCTTCCAACACTGAAGGAGGAAGAAACTGAAAGCTTGAACAGATCAATAACGGCTGGGGAAATTGAAACAGTAATCGAGAAACTCCCGGCACACAAAAGCCCAGGGCCGGACGGTTTCACAGGAGAATTTTACAAAACATTTAAGGAAGAGCTAACCCCTGTCCTTCTCAGACTATTCCAAAAAATCCAAGAGGTGGGAAGACTCCCAGACTCTTTTTATGAAGGCAACATAACCGTAATCCCAAAACCAGATAAAGACCCTACAAAGAAAGAAAACTACAGGTCAATTTCGCTGATGAACATAGATGCTAAAATCCTCAACAAAATATTGGCAAACCGCATCCAGCAATACATTCAAAAGATTATCCACTATGATCAAGTGGGATTCATCCCATGGATGCAGGGATGGTTCAATATACGCAAGCCAATAAACATAATACATCACATAAATAAAAGAGAAGACAAAAACCACATGATCATCTCGATAGATGCAGAAAAAGCATTCGATAAGGTACTGCACCCATTTATGATCAAAACACTCAGCAAAATGGGAATAAATGGGGCATTCCTCAACATAATAAAGGCCATATATGAAAAACCTACAGCCAACATAATACTCAATGGGCAAAAACTAAAAGCTTTCCCACTCAGATCGGGAACATGACAAGGATGTCCGCTCTCACTGCTTCTTTTCAACATCGTATTGGAAGTTCTAGCCACAGAGGTGAGACAAGAAAAAGAGATAGAAAGCATCCAAATAGGAAAGGAGGAGGTAAAGCTATCATTGTTTGCAGATAACATGATAGTGTACATAGAAAACCCTGTAGACTATACCAAAAAACTCCTCAACCTAATAAGTGAATTTGGCAAAATAGCAGGATACAAAACCAACATTCAGAAATCAAAGGCATTTTTGTACACCAGCAATGCAATAGAAGAAGAAGAAATCAGAAAAAAAATACCATTCGATATAGCAAGAAGAAAAATAAAGTACCTAGGCATAAATTTAACCAAAGAGGTAAAAGACCTGTACGCAGAAAACTATACAACATTGAAAAAAGAAATTAAGGAAGACACAAATAAATGGAAGCATATACCGTGCTCATGGATTGGAAGAAGTAATATCATCAAAATGTCCATACTACCCAAAGCAATTTATAGATTCAACGCAATCCCTATTAAGATACTAATGACATATTTTACAGAAATAGAATAGACATTTCAAAAATTTATATGGAACCATAAATGACCCCAAATAGCCGCAGCAATTTTGAGTAAGAAACACAAAGTAGAAGGGATCACAATACCGAACATCAAACTCTACTAAAAAGCCACCATACTCAAAACAATCTGGTACTGGCACAAGAACAGATCCATAGAGCAGTGGAACAGAATAGAAAGCCCAGAAATAAGCCTAGATCTATATGGGCATCTAATATTTGACAAAGGGGGCAGAGCATAAAATGGAGCAATAATAGCCTCAACAAATGGTGTTGGGAGAGCTGGACGGCTACATGCAAAAAATTGAAACTGGATCATCAGCTGATACCATACCCAAAAATAAACTCAAGATGGATAAAAGACTTAAATAGGAGTCTCAACACCAGAAAAGTCCTAGAGGAGAACATTGGCAGGAGACTCTCAGATATCCCACGCAGCAATTTTTTCACTGATATGTCTCCAAAAGCAAGGGACATAAAGGAAAGAATAAACAAGTGGCACCTCATCAAAATAAGAAGCTTCTGCATGACTAAAGAAAACATCAGCAAAATGAAAAGGGAGCCAACTCTGTGGGAAAATATATTTGCTAATGATACATCAGATAGAGGTTTGATCTCCAAGATATATAAAGAACTCACACCACTCCGCTCCAAGACAAATGATCCAATCAAAAAATGGGCAAAGGACCTGGGCAGACGCTTTTCCAAGGAGGAGATACAGAGGGCCCAGAGACATTTGAAAGGATGCTCAGCATCACTAGCCATCAGAGAAATGCAGATCAAAACCACCATGAGGTACCACCTCACACCGGTCAGAATGGCATCATAAACAGATCAACAAACAACAGGTGCTGGCGAGGCTGTGGAGAAAAGGGAACACTAGTACACTGTTGGTGGGAATGCAGACTGGTGCCGCCATTGTGGGAAGCAGTGTGGAATTTCCTCAAAAAGCTGAAAATGGAACTGCCTTTTGATCCAGTGATTCCCCTGCTGGGACTATACCCTAATAATCCCAAAATGCTAATTCAAAAGAACCTATGCACCCCAATGTTCATAGCAGCACAATTTACAATAGCCAAGTGTTGGAAGCAACCTAAATGCCCATCAGTAGAAGACTGGATCAAAAAACTATGGTACATTTACACAATGGAATACTACGCAACAGAAAGAAGAAAAGAACTACTAAACTTTGTGACAGCATGGATGGAACTCGAGAGCATTATGCTAAGGGAAATAAGCCAGGGGGCTAAAGACAAATATCATATGATCTCACCTATAAGTGGAACCTAACCAACCATACAAATATGCAAGGAAAATAACACCAGTAACACTGAAAGGAAAAGAAACCAAGAGAGACAAGAGGGAAGGGGGGGCAGGGGAAAAGGAAGGAATGGGAAAAGTCAAGGAGCATATAGCAAGAACTCATGGACAAAACCAAAGGGGAAGAGTTGAGGGAGGGAGGAAGAGAGGGAGGGAGGGGGCAAGGGAAAGTGGTGGGGGGTAGGCAGATACAAATGTATTTTAAAAAATAAATTAATTAATTAAAAAAGAACTT
Organism: Pteronotus mesoamericanus; assembly: GCF_021234165.1. NCBI lineage: Eukaryota > Metazoa > Chordata > Mammalia > Chiroptera > Mormoopidae > Pteronotus > Pteronotus mesoamericanus. The sequence goes on from NW_026555313.1 coordinate 13,725,586, forward strand.
GTGGGTACAAATGTGATATTGGGTGGAAAGAATTCAATTAATTTTACTTTATTCTTTTCTATATTTTATGTGTGTAGGTATTAAAAATATATATGCATATGTGTGTATGTGTGTCTGTGTGTGTGTGAGTGTGTGTATCCTGTTTTGTTTTGTTTTCTCTTGTGGTTTTGATTATTTTTTTAAGGACTATCTGAGAATATCTGATGTTTTGGGGAATCTTATTCCTTTTTCATTTGAGTTTTTGGCTCACTCACAGTAGATTGTTTTGTCTGTTCATGAGTCTGTCAGTTCATCTTACCTGGATCTTATCTGAGGGAATTTTATGTGGCCCTAGAATTGTTTCCCCAAGGAGTTATCCATTCTAACCCAATGGAAACACTAGCTACTGTTTCTCAGTTTGAAGCATTCCTGACCATGCAGGTGGTATTTATGTTCAATCACCAATGTAGTATGAGGGCAAGCCACTGTTGCAAATTTTCTCAGGATTTAAAATTTTCCATTTAGAGCACAAGTAGCAACAGACAAATGATCTGTGGTCTTCTGGAACTGGTTGTCAGATCAATTTTTGTTTTCTAGCCCACACTTTCATCATCTCTTCTCTCACTTTTTGGCTTCAATTCTGTTTTTGACCTCTTTCATCTTCACTCAGACCTTCATCTTCCTCATTTTCTATTTACCTTTAATTGTGACCTTCCTCACCTTGACCTCCTCTCCATTTACATGAAGGTCTAAATCCAACTCTCCACCTTGCTTGAGTCCAGGAACTCACCCACCATTTCATTTAGACATTAAATCCCAAGTTCATTAGTTCCTAAGCAAGGCATAATGCCCATGGCCCATCAGCTCTGCCACAATAACTGTGGCCACACTAGCTGGCAAACTAGCTGCTCTGCTCTTTCTGGCTTTTAGTTTCATCTATGTTTTTTTGGCTCCTGAGAATTTCCCTTACTTTCCTAAGGATTTAACTTCCTATTTAAAAGAATATCATATTTCATCAAGCTTTGCTATGTATTTTGCAATAGGAGTTCCAAATTTTATTCTGGAAAAGTAATGCTTGTACAAGCATGGAGAAAAACAACAAACTATTTCATTTTGGAAGACAAAAATTATTTGCCTAACATCAAAAATTGGAGACAACTTGAGTATGGCTTCAAATTCCAAGTTCTTTTTCACTGTGCCTGCTAACCCACAACCTCTTATAAAAGACATAGTAAAGCGGAGAGGCAATGAGCACCAGAGAAAGCAAAGGCCTGAATTCCTTTCAATAAATTTACCACATGATCTCGAGCAGATTTTATTACTTCTCAGATCCTTTGCTTCATTATTGGCATAATGGGAATAACATCTCCTCCATTTATTGCCAATCTTGCCATTAGTATGTCCATAAATGAAGGACTAAAAGTTCTTATAAAATGTTAAGAAAGAAAGAAAAGCTATCTCATTAAAAGATGTCTTGTGAAGGTAGAGGTAAATGTTACAGGATACATTGGACCTTAAAATTTTGGTTAAAGCTCACTTTTTATCTTCCATTTATCCTCATTATCAAGATTTCTGATCTCTATATGGTCTTTCCACACCTTGTCTTCATAGTACCCTCTGAACATCGGTTTTCTTTCTATCAATTATTGAAACATTTATTAAAATCCTGTCTGTGGATACAGAGAGTTCATAGACCAGGAGGGAAACAGCTGAATGGACACACTCACAATTCAATGAGATGAGAGTTAGGTAGAAGTAAGCACAGGGGACTGGGGGATCCAAGGGAAGGAAATTTTTCCATCCATTCTTGTAAAATCATATTTGTCCTATATATTGGCCCTTTGGAGTCCTACTTCCAGCTATGTGAGTAGATGATACAGAAAAAAAAAATGACCTATTTTAAACAATTTTTTAAATAGTTTGTTCTTTTACTTATTTATTGGTTTATTCTTGCATGTGCCCTGACCCACAACCTTGGTATATGGTGTATTGGGATGAGATTCTAACCAACTGAGCCACCCGGCCAGGGCCAAAAATGACTTATTTTGACAGAGGCTGTTGTTTAGTTTTTCCTCATGAAATAAATTTTCTAGAGATGGTGCCTCAGTTTGAAGGAATAACACTGAGGATGAGGACTCAGGCAGCCCAGACTGGCAGAGAGGTCGTTTGGAGCAGGCAGGCTTCTGGTGCCTCTCTGGATGGCACCATGTCAGTTAGCTGTGTGGAGAGATGCCTTGAAGGGAGCCTGAGTGGATAGCTCCGTCTGAGTTTCTCTTTAGAACTAGATGGCCAGCACTGACAAGATCTATATTTTTCAGGATGGGTGGCTTTATTTACAGTTTGGGAAAGATTTCTTCCATGAAATCCTTTTCATATTTGTGACACATAGCTGTGGAACAGCATCACATGCTAGTATCAAGTATAAAGTAAGTTTGATTGTGAGCTTTTTAAAAGATAGAGGCTTGAAATGCCTCTATCTTTTAGTTCTGAGTTTATCAAAGTTACAGGCTACAGTGCATTTGTCCTACTGAGGAATCTTCTCAAGGAAAATGAACCAGAGGTTGGTGGAGAGAGTGGAGGTGGTTGTAAGGGGGCGACTAATCCTAGAATAGGTTAAAAAAGCACAACACTCAAAGTAGAAATATTAAAAATAGAGAAGCCTCCAGGACCAGATGGTCAGAATTGTGAACAAGCTTAGGGACAGAATTAAATAAACCTTTAAGGAAATATTTTATCATGTTTTTGGAAGACTTGATGGGCACTCAGAAATGCTAAAAAGCTTCCTGTGCCCCCTCTTCCATTAAAGAACTAAGGAAGTGAGAGTTAGCCAAAATCTGACCTACTTTCCAGGAAACTATTTTTTTTTTTTTTTTGGTCAGAAAGAAAAGAAAAAAAAAATCCATAAAATGATGTGGAGGCCGTGGGGTGCAGAGATAAAAGGGTTGGATTTGCAATCGAGAAATCTGGACAGCAGTCCTAACTCTGTCAATAAGAATAAGATGACTACTAACATTGATTGGGTGTTAAAAGCACTGCATGTGTTACCTCTTCTAAAGCTTATGAAATCCAGGTGTATGAAGAAACTGTCCTCATTTTACTGAAGTAGATATGCCAAAAGTGGTGTAAGAAAGGAAAACTCCCCTCTACTTTCTTAGGTTCTGTAGCTGGTCAAGAACTGACCTTTCATAAAATTGATTAACAGGAGAAAAAAATACAAATTTACTTAATATTTCCTGTGTGCATGGGAGTCTTCAGAGGGAACATTAAGACTCGAAGGAACTAATTTACCTTTTCATAGAAAAGATAATAAATTGCGAGGGTGTCACAAGACAAAGGGCCTTGGGCTCGGGACAATGACCAGGAAATATATGGGGGAAACTAATGGAAAATAGGTTATTTTAGTAGGTGTGTTGATTCCTTGTCTCTGGTGATAAGAATATTCTATCCTTAGTACAGGGTTGCATCTTTCTTGTGGAATATTTGGGGATGGCATGTTCTGAGTCTGTTCAGGGGTTAAGAACTTTGCATGATATTCTATGGCTAGTGAGGAGCAGAGGTAAGGCTTGAACCTGGGTCACCTTTTACTCCGAACAATATGCTTCTAACCATATGCTATCTTAACTCATTCACCTGATTTCCCTTGGGAAAGTCACTTTCTCAGCCTCATTTTTCTTTTTTTCTTTTCTTTTTTACTTTCACACAATCCAACTAGACTTGTCCTATCTATAAGTAAATGTGTAATGACTGGTTTAATGCCTATCTCTCTCAGATTAGAACTGCCACAAGGGCAACAGCTTTGTTGGAACTGCAATATTTCCAGCAGCACACAGGGTCTGACATATGGTAGAAGCCCAGTAAATACTCACTGAATGAGTAAATGAACCACAGCAAATCTCTTTCTTTCACCTGTCACTCATCAGATCCAACAGCAGCAGAGTCAGATGAACCTTTTGCACCATACTTCCCTGCTTCTTGAGGGACTTGCATAGAGGGGCAAAACACTTGCTTGTTTGGTTTCTCTGGAATTCTGCTCTGGGAGCCAACATAATTTCTATGGGACTATTTCTCTCCCAGACACAGCAACCAACATTGTCATGTAATTAAAGTCTTTTTTATACAGTTTAGGAAGCAATGGTGCAGCCAATAAAAAGAACTTTCAAAAGCACACTTTCTCTGCCCATTCTTGTGCTTGGCATTGTTGGGTTGGAAATGACGCCAGCCTCCACCTACCAGGGGCCTCAGGGTTGGTGAGGAGATCAATCACATGTAGACCAGGCAATTAATTGTTAAAAATAGTAGGGGGAAGTACCAGTGTATGTGATCCAGGAGCTAGCATTGTGGCGGTCCTGAGAAGGGAGGGCAGTGGTTGCAGTTTTGACGTTTGGGGGAGAAGGAATAATGGGGGAAGCAGAGAGGTGAAGAAAAGTGTTTGAATAAGTAAAGAAACAGAGGAATGGTAGGCCCTAAAAAAGCTTTTCTCTTCCTTCTGAAAAACAGAAACTTACATATCAATTCCTGCTTGTTTGCAGGCACAGAAATAATGGCATCAATTTAACATTTATTGGGCATTGACCATATGCTATGCACTATAAATTCCTTTATCTGAATTATATAACACCCAATATGATCCAAGGAAGTAGTATTGATTGTTATTATTGTTTTTATTTTGCATGTAAGAAAACTGAGGCCCAGACTGGTTAACAACATGCCCAAAGGAAACCAGTAAGTGTTGGAACCAATATTCAGACCTGAGAATTTGCATCGCTAGATATGTTCATGAAAGAAGACCTTGTAATTGTGCAGAAACTTCACTTCTTTAATATGAGCTTTTCTCCTCCCTTTCTTTTTGATTCAAACTGGGCTTATCCAGCACCCTGACTTACCTGCGTCCTTCTCCCTTGCATGTCCACTCCCTTAACCATTAAGCCCTCTGGACAATGAGACCTTTGTTGGCATCAAATAATATTAGGGAAAAAGTCTTGGGTCTATTGGCCACAGAGACATAGTTTCAATCAAAGTAAAGGTAATTCTAGGCCTCAGTTGTATTTCAGCTTCAGGCTCTGAAAAGTGGCAAAACCAGATGAAGCAACATCAAGGCAGACATCAGGACTGGATACAATGATCAACTATCTACCCTAGTGCTGCCCATTAGCAGAGACCACATCCGTGACCATGACCCTAACTCTTTCAGTCATCATCGTAACTGTGCAAACTTGGGTTCAGCCATTTGGTGCCTTCAATCTACATGACTCAACAATTTGTTGGAAATTGAAATGCATTTTTTGGAATTTGAAATAGGAAATAGGTTTTTATTAACAGGATTCTAAACTTGGTGGTAGGGGCTGAGAGCATTCCTGCTCAGAGCCCTTCTCTCCCATGAGACCCAGAACTTCCCTTGCTCCCCAAAAGGCTACAAGCCAAAACCATGCCCAGAAGTTCCCCACATCCTTATCAGACAGTCAGACAGGTCTTCATCTCTCTGTAATGTGCACTCATGGGTTTCAGAATTGCCATCTCACAGCAGATCTCTCCTTCAGGGTCTAGGGTATGTTCTCAGTCTCCATGTAGTGGTTCAGGAAACCATGTGCTGTGTTATACTGTCCCAGAGGCAAAAGAGTGACTTTTCCATACATCCTTCAGGAAAATAGATGTCTGCATCTCAGTATCCTGGTCACAGTTCAGCTCCAAGCATCTCTTATGAGTCTGGGTGGCCTGGCAGGTCTCCACAGCTCCATCATCTCTGTCGCTGTCTTCTTCAGGCAGACCTCATGGCAGACTGACCTACAGACCTCCTGCTCCAATTTTAAATGTTTGGCTCAGAACTTCCTGCATGATCTAACATATGATATGTTAGTGTCTGCCACTTTTGTTAGCTTCCCAGTGGCTTTGGCCTTCTTTTGGCTTCCATCTTTAGTCAGGGCAAGAGTTCCCAGTGATGCATGGGCATCTGGAGAAAGCATCTGCCCCTTACCACACAGCTCATGCAGGTGCTATATGAGCTTCTCCCTGGCAATGTCACAGGTCATGGCTCATTTTCACCCTCACGTACACAATTCTGCAGCTTCCAAGGTCTTCCTTTCAGGAAGACATGGCTGTTAACCTGCCTTTGTTATGTAATATACCTTAAAGATGTAGTCTTCACTCTGTGGGCATTCCCTGCCTGGCCCCCTCCTGCCTCCCGTGCAGTATCTGGGGAGATGGTGGTGCTCCCCACTTCCCTCAGGGAACCCATACTCTGCACTCTTTTACAATCATGATTAATGATTTTTCTACCATATAACCCATCCTCTAGAAGCCACCAGGGAGCTGGGGCTTAGAGCATTAGCTCACCTGTGTCTCTAGCCATGGGCCACTTCCTAAAAATAAATCCTTACTTTCTTTGCTGCAAACTCCTGTTCCTGTTTTCTCGGGTTTTGATGCATGCAGGCAAATAGACACCTTTAGTCCAGTAACAACCTCAACATGGATTTGTGGCAAGTCATTTCTCAGCTTTTATAATGACCCTGTGTCAGGAGAGACTGTTAAGTGCTCCTCTCACAGCCAGGCATCTATATCTTTTCATGCCCCTCTGAGCTCAGGGCCCATATGTGTGTATTCTCTGGAAATACAAGGAAAGTGAAAGTCATGAACCAGATGGGGTTCTAGTATGCAGATCAGAGTTATGGCAACCCAGTACCTCAACTAGAATGACTAAATTGGAGTATGGTTTAGGCATCCTAAACTCACTGGGGTAAACTTAGAAACTATGGAGATTAGAAGAGGAATTGACAAACCCATGAGTTCTCTGCAGCACAGAAGGAGCCAGGCACTAATGTTACAAGGAATGAGGCTCATATTGCTACCACCCATCTCACTTCCATAGGATGAAATGTGTGTTTTTTTGTAGGATTCAGAAAGCTGGAAAAGGTGTTATAAAGCATCCCATGCTCCTGGTAAAACGTCAGCATTATTTGGGTCAGGTTTACACTTCTTCCCAGTGAAAGGAGCTAAATAGGTGATTTATAGGGGTCTCCACAGTGTAAATAAAAGTGATCTGGATTGTCATGAAGCTAAAGAAAGAGATGTAGAATGGTTCATACTACATCCTAGTTTTGTATTGGTCCTTGTAGCTATCTGGGAATGGCTATGTCTAGGCTTGTCTCAGCAATGACCTTGCTAATAGTTTTCCCACAACTATATTGTGAAGCCATTGCAGTTGATGACTTCTCTCTGCGTTTCAAATTAATTCTGAATTAGTGTGCATTAAGATAATGCAAAACTTTTCACATGTGTGTGTTTTGCCTGGTGTCCTTAATTCTGTAAGTTCCTGTAAGATAGATTTTGTATTTCAAATGTCTTTTATATTCTCTATGTAACTGTAACAGGGTGTAGGCTGAGAAGTCCCAAAGCTGCCCCCCCACCCCTACAAGCCTAGCTTGGGGGCTGGGAAGAGCAATAGCACAGGGATTGAGAGTTACTTTGCATATCAGTAACAGCAAGCTAGCTGTGGAGATGGGTGTGACTTTAACCTGTGATGTAACTGGGAGGCCGCTCCTCTGATTACAGCGCCTGTGCAAGAGCTTGGGGATGGTTTGTTCCATGCCATGGGGCCATGCCTGCCTGGAATAATTATGGCAGCCAAGAAAGGCAGAAATATGGGAGTGATAGCAGGTATAGCAGATTGTGGTAGGGGGTTGGAAATGGGGTTACAGAGGAAAATCTGCGTGCGATTTAAGCCCAGGGCAGGGCAGCGATAGAGGACTTTATCCTGCAGTTTTGGGAGTGGAGAGGGGGCACTCTTGACCATGTAGCTTAGGAAGAAGGAAAGCAAGATGTAACAGCGATGCGGAGCTCTTTCTTAGCAGTTTGAAATGATGCAGGATTCCCTGGTTTACCATGAGGATGAGGTTTTGGATTAAGAATGGGAGCCTGGCCGAGCTATGGACTTCTATTCCTTTTCCTGAGATATGGTACCCCTGACTGTGAGTATGTGTTTGTGGGTGTTTTAAAGGGACTTTGAGATTTAATGATAGAATTCTGTCATTACTCTAATTCTGTCATTACTCTAGAACTTTTGAATAAATACTTCCTTTCCTTTTTACCAAACTCTGGCATTGAGAGCCACAGTTCATACTGGCAACAGGTAAAGACAAACCTAGAACAGGAAGACCCCAGGGGAGGGGTCTTGTTTTGGTAACAGAATCCTGGTCCCCAAATGGGTTGATTCTGTAACAGAACTAACAGGTTCCAGAATCTCTTCCAGTGCCAACAACCATTCTGAAATTCACTTGCTTCTATCAAGACTTTTAGAGGGTTACTGGGGTTGATGTGGGAGTAGGAAAAGCTGGGAAATATCTTCTGACTTGGCAACTATTAATATAATAGAGTCTCTTCCATTGGTTATTAACATTATGCGTAAATGATGAAAAACTGATTATAATGGATTACAGAGCATGGGTCCCCTGATAATAGGGGAACACCTCCACAACCCTGCCTTCAGGCAGCATTGGGGTGGGGGGTGCCCATGGAGCAGAAGGTACAGCTTTTAAGTGCATATATAACAAAAGGCAAGTTAATAGCCATGCTTCCTTGAAGGGAAGTGGGCTGCTGCCCAGGGAGAATTGCTTACATGACTGTAAGAACATTCAGGGACTCATGATGTAGCCAGTAAGGGCAGATGTCCACCCCGGATGCCCCAGTGTCACAGGGAGTTCTTGCCCTGAATAAAGATGGCAGCCAAAAGAGGGTAAAATACATGGGGGAACTGACAAAGACGGCACTAATAAACCATTAGGAAGAACCACAAGGTCTACAGTGAAAGAGGTGATCTGCTGGGAGGTCTGAAGGTCAGTGAGTCTGCCACAAGGTCGGTAGTTCTGCCTGGAAGTCTGCCTGGGAGGTCTGCCTGGAGAAGATGGCAGCAGAGCTGGCAGTGCTGTGGGGACCTGCCTAGCCGCCCATATTTGTGAGGGATGCTTGGAGCTGAGCTGCAGCTTCTGCTTTTCTGAAAGATGGTACTTCTGAATGACATTTTCTGAAACTGGCCAATTTTGACAAAGGGAGGCAGTACTATGTGTTTTGGGGTATATTTTAAAGGGACAGGACTTAAGGGCAGAAATACGCCATTTTTTTAAATCTGCACAACCTTTAAATAAACAAGCCCTTTCCTTTTTTACCAAGCTCTTGAATTGGGAGTCATACTTCATGTTAGTGGGCAGTCGAACCCCACAGCTGTTCCAGAACTATTGGCTTGTTCTGTAACATGATGACTGCTGTTTTTACTATCATGAGGATTTAAACTTCTATCCCGTTTCCAAATCTGATATTGGGTTTGGTGATTAGCAAATCTCAGGACAGTTGGGGTAGAGTTTTCAAGGACATTTTATAGAATTCATTTATTTTTCTTTATGAATTTTTCTTTAATGCAGAAAGTCCAATTCTGAAACATCAAGTAACAAAACATTTTCAACTTTCAGCTTATGAATTTCAAACCCTGCTGTTTAAATGTTCTTCAGAGGAGATCAATATCTTAGTCATTTTCTTCATGAAGAAAGAAAACACCTTCCCACTATCCTATTAAGAAAGAGGTTTGCTCACCGAAGGCAGGGGTAGGCTCAAAGAGTTGCAGGAAGTTGGGGAAGAGGGCAGAACTCATGACAAGTGACAAGATCAATGTATGAATGTCAGGTGTTCAGGCCTGATTCTCTTGTCCTTGCTTTGAACTGCCAAAATGTAATAGAAGGAGATGTATTGATTCTTCAGACTTCATGGTGTTTTTGCCCTTTTCGTCAACGTAGAACATACTTTTATATCTGTCGTTTCTAGTAGACTTAGCCCATCGCCATCTTGATCCATCTGATGAAAGGGTATTTTGTCAGATCTCCTGTATTAATCTCCCGTATTAATATTTGTAGAAACTGGGGTCCTCTTGGGAAAAGCTTCATGATTTTCTTGCTGTGTGTACTATAGTTTTTTAAACCATTCACTCATTTAAGGACATGTTACTTTCAATTTGAGGTTATGAAAAAAGCTACTATGAATATTTGTGGACAGGTTTTTGGGTGAACATAATTTTTTATTTCTCTGGAATATATGTGTCAGAGTAAAATTGCTGGTTGTGTAGTAATTGCATAGTTAGTGTTATAATTGATTGCTAAATTGTTTTCCGGAGCAGTTGTATTATTTTATATTCCTACCAGCAATATATGGATTTCTCCATATCCTTGCCAGCACTTAGAGGTGTTAATATATTTTTATTTTAGACATTTTGTAGATGCATAGTCATATCACATTGCAGTTTTAATTTGCATGTCTATAATGGCTAATGCTTTTGAACACCTTTTCGTATGCTTATTTGCCATCTGTATATCTTCTTTGGTTAAATATCTATTTCTTTTGCTAATTAATATTTTGAATTTCTTCCTTTGTAAGGTATTTTTTTCAACTTTTAACTTATTATTTCTATTGAGTTGTCAGTATTTTATTTATTTTTGGTTTATAAAAGTTCATTATGATTTCTGAATTTAAGCTCCCTTTTTTTGGATACATGAATTACAGATACCTTCTCCCATCTGTGAATTTAACTTTTCATTATTTTAATGGTATATTGTGATGAATGGGAAATTTTAATTTTAACATAGTCTAAATTATCAAAATTTTCTTTTATGATTAGCATTTTTGGGATTCTATTTCAGCAATCTCTGACTACCTCAAGATCATGAAATGTTATACTATAGTTTTTCCTAAGATTTTTATTGTCACTTTTTCTAGTCTCTTGAAGATTACGTCTAGGATTGGCGCCATTGCTTGCTGAAATAGTTGGAAGAATTCACCAAAGAAGCCATCTGGGTCTGAGATTTTCTTTGTGGATAGGTTTTAAATAAAAGGTCAAATTTCTTATATACATATAAAACTATTAAGATTTTCTATTTCTTTTCTGTTGGCTTTGCTAACTTCTGTGTTTTGAGGAATTTCTATTTTATTTAAATGTTGCCTAATTTTTGGTGTAAAGCTGTTCATAATATTCTTGTAATTGTTTTGATGTCTAAAAGATTTGAAAATAATTCATTTTTCATATCCACAAATGGTAATTCATATTTTTCCTCTCTCTTTTCATTGACCAGAATTGATAGTTTATCAATTTATTTATCTTACAAGTAAATATTTAGGTCTGCTGTTTCTTTTGTCTTTGATTTCTAATTCATTAATTCTTCTTATCTTTATTTTCTCCTACTTTGCATAGATTTGATTTGCTGTTCTTTTAAAGATTAATGTGATAAAACTTAAATGATTGATTTTCTGCTTTTCTTTTGTAAATAGACATATAAAGCAAATAATTTCCCTCAAATCACTGCTTTAACTGTGTTTCACAAATATTTATATATGTCATATTTTCATCACCATTCAGTTCGAAATTTTTTTTTAATTATCTTTTTCTTGAATTGTGCTTTATGCCATGCAATTGGTTTTTTGGTGTTTTTTTTTTTTGTTTGTTTGTTTTTGAATCTAGTTTAATTTTATGTGGCCAGAAAATACATTCTGAATGATACCAATCTTTTGAAAAATATTGAATCTTTCTTAAGGACAAAATAATACTCTTTTATATGGTTAAAACAACTATAATTTAAAAATATATGTTTTACGAATATGTAGAGAGGCAATGAAACTCTGTAATAGGGGACATAAAAGAATGATAAACATGGACTTCAGGATAATAGTTACCTTTTGTGATGTGAGAAAGGAGTATGGAAGGAATGGGCCATATAGTTGTGGTTATATTCTAAACCTATAGTTAGAAGCAGATTATTGTAACATTCCTAGCTTCCATTTTGAATTGTGGCTTCATGGTGTTTATTAAATATTTAATATAACTGATTATCATGTTTATGGAAAGCTGTTTTTACTAATAAGAGCTATTTTAGACATACAGAAAGGGCTAAAAATAGTATCACCTTAACTCACTTCCATCGCAAAGGATTAAATTATGTTAACAACTTTGCTTTGGTGATTTCAGACTACATATTTTTGTATATGCCTTTTAAAGAAATATATTACAAGTACCACTAAAGACTTGTAACATGTTCTTTTCTTCTTTCTACTCATGGCACTACCTGAAATGATGGGTCTCATTCCAATGCAATTTTGTATACTTTCACTACATTCGAATATATTGATAAATTATAATGTATTATTTTGTGTACTTAGATGTTTTAAAAAATAGTGTTATATTTAAAACTAATTAAAGATTTATTTTATTTTAACTGTTGTATAGTTCTCAGTTATATTAAAAATTGCAGCTTATTTCTCAATTTTTATTATTGTGAATAATAAATATATGTCTTTGGAGTATATATGTACATCTCTGGAGTATGCAACTAGTAGTTGAATTTTATTAGATATTAATATTACCCTTTAAAATGATTTTAATGTTACATGGGTACCAGCAATGCATACTTAGTAATACTTTTTAAAGATTTATTTATTTATTTTTATTTATTTATTTATTTATTTATTTTTTGTATTTTTTTTTTAATTAATTTATTTACTTTTTAAATACATTTGTCTCTGCCTTCCCCCCCCTTTCCCTTGCCCCCTCCCACCTTCCCTCCCTCAGCTCTTCCCCTTTGGTTTTGTCCATGAGTCCTTGCTATATGTTCCTTGACTTTCCCCTTCCCTTCCCTTTCCCTGCCCCCCCCCCCCTTCCCTCTTGTCTCTTGATTTCTTTTCCTTTCAGTGTTGCTGGTCATATTTGCCTTGCTTCTTTGCATTGTTGGTTAGGTTCCGCTTATAGGTGAGATCATATGGTATTTGTCTTTCACCCCCTGGCTTATTTCGCTTAGCATGATGCTCTCCAGTTCCATCCATGCTGTTGCGAAGTTTAGTACTTCTTTTTTTCTTTCTGCTGCATAGTATTCCATTGTGTATATGTACCATAATTTTTTGATCCAATCATCTACTGATGGGCATTTAGGTTGCTTCCAACACTTGGCTATTGTAAATTGTGCTGCTATGAACATTGGGGTGCATAGGTTCTTTTGTATTGGCGTTTTGGTGTTCTCAGGGTATAGTCCCAGCAGGGGAATCGCTGGATCAAAAGGCAGTTCCATTTTCAGCTTTCTGAGGAAATTCCACACTGCTTTCCATAGTGGCTGCACCAGTCTGCATTCCCACCAACAGTGGACTAGAGTTCCCTTTTCTCCACAGCCTCGCCAGCACCTGTTGTTTGTGGATCTGTTTATGATGGCCATTCTGACCGGTGTGAGGTGGTACCTCATGGTGGTTTTGATCTGCATTTCTCTAATGGCTAGTGATGCAGAGCATCCTTTCAAATGCCTCTGGGCCCTCTGTATCTCCTCCTTAGAAAAGCATCTGCCCAGGTCCTTTGCCCATTTTTTGATTGGATCGTTTGTCTTCTTGGAGTAAAGTCGAGTGAGTTCTTTGTATATCTTGGAGATCAAACCTCTATCTGATGTATCATTAGCAAATATATTTTCCCAAATGGTTGGCTCCCTTTTCATTTTGCTGATGTTTTCTTTAGCCGTGCAGAAGCTTCCTATTTTGATGAGGTCCCACTTGTTTATTCTTTCCTTTATGTCCCTTGCTTTAGGAGACATATCAGTGAAAAAATTGCTGCGTGGGATATCTGAGAGTTTCCTGCCAATGTTCTCCTCTAGGACTTTGATGGTGTTGCGACTTATATTTAAGTCTTTTATCCATCTTGAGTTTATTTTTGTGTATGGTGTAAGCTGATGATCCAATTTCAATTTTTTGCATGTAGCCATCCAGCTCTCCCAACACCATTTGTTGAAGAGGCTGTTATTGCTCCATTTTATGCTTCTGCCCCCTTTGTCAAATATTAGATGTCCATAGAGACCTGGGCTTATTTCTGGGCTTTCTATTCTGTTCCACTGGTCTATGGGTCTGTTCTTCTGCCAGTACCAGATTGTTTTGAGTATAGTGGCTTTGTAGTAGAGTTTGATGTCCGGTATTGTGATCCCTCCTACTTTGTGTTTCTTTCTCAAAATTGCTGCAGCTATTCGAGGTCGTTTATGGTTCCATATAAATTTTTGAAATGTCTGTTCTATTTCTGTGAAATACGTCATTGGTATCTTAATAGGGATTGCGTTGAATCTATAAATTGCTTTTGGTAGTATGGACATTTTAAGGATATTAATTCTTCCAATCCATGTGCACGGTATATGCTTCCATTTATTTGTGTCTTCCTTAATTTCTTTTTTCAATGTTGTATAGTTTTCTGCATACAGGTCTTTTGTGTCTTTGGTTAAATTTATCCCTAGGTACTTTATCTTTTTTCGTGCTATATCGAATGGTATATTTTTCCTGATTTCTTCTTCTTCTATTGCATTGCTGGTGTACAAAAACGCCTTTGATTTCTGAATGTTGACTTTGTATCCTGCTGTTTTGCCAAATTCACTTATTAGGTTGAGGAGTTTTTGGTAGAGTCTACAGGGTTCTCTATGTACACTATCATGTCATCTGCAAACAATGATAGTTTTACTTCCTCCTTTCCTATTTGGATGCCTTTTATCTCTTTCTCTTGTCTGACCGCTGTGGCTAGGACTTCCAATACGATGTTGAAAAGAAGCGGTGAGAGCGGACATCCTTGTCGTGTTCCCGATCTTAGTGGGAAAGCTTTCAGTTTTTGCCCATTGAGTATGATATTGGCTGTAGGTTTTTCATATATGGCCTTTATTACGTTGAGGAATGCCCCATTGATTCCCATTTTGCTGAGTGTTTTGATCATAAATGGGTGCTGTACCTTGTCAAATGCTTTTTCTGCATCTATCGATATGATCATGTGGTTTTTGTCTTTTCTTTGATTTATGTGGTGTATCACGTTTACTGATTTGCGTATATTGAACCATCCCTGCATCCCTGGGATGAATCCCACTTGATCGTGATGGATAATCTTTTGAATGTATTGCTGGATGCGGTTTGCCAATATTTTGTTGAGGATTTTAGCATCTATGTTCATCAGCGAAATGGGCCTGTAGTTTTCTTTCTTTGTAGGGTCTTTATCTGGTTTTGGGATCAGGGTGATGCTGGCCTCATAGAAGGAGTCTGGCAGTCTTCCCTCCTCTTGGATTTTTTGGAATAGTCTGAGAAGGACAGGGGTTAGCTCTTCCTTAAATGTTTTGTAAAATTCTCCTGGGAAACCGTCTGGCCCTGGACTTTTGTGTGCTGGGAGTTTCTTGATTACTGCTTCAATTTCCCCAACTGTTATCGGTCTGTTCAAGCTTTCTGTTTCTTCCTCCTTCAGTGTTGGAAGATTATACTTTTCTAAAAATTTGTCCATTTCATCCAGATTTTCAAATTTCTTGGCATATAATTGTTCATAATAGTTTCTGATAATCATTTGTATTTCTGTGATATCAGTTGTTATTTCTCCTCTTTCGTTTCTGATATTATTAATTTGGGTCCTCTCCCTTTTATTCTTGATGAGTCTGCTCAAAGGTTTGTCCACTTTATGAATCTTTTCAAAGAACCAGCTTCTGGATTGGTTGATCCTCTGAATTGTTCTTTTTGTCTCTATGTCATTCAGTTCTGCTCTAATCTTGACTATTTCCTTCCTTCTACTTGCTCTGGGATTTATTTGTTGTTGTTTCTCCAGTTCTTCAAGTTGTAGTGTTAGGTCTTTTATTTGAAATGTTCCTATCTTTTTCAGGTAAGCCTGTATTGCTATGAACTTCCCTCTCAGGACCGCCTTTGCTGTGTCCCATAGGTTTTGGACAGTTGTCTGTTCATTTTCATTTGTTTCCAGAAATTTTTTGATTTCTTCTCTTATCTCATTATTGACCCATTCATTGTTTAAAAGGGTACTGTTCAGTCTCCAAGAGTTTCCTAGTTTTTGAAGTTTCTCTTTGAGTTTGATTTCGAGTTTCAAGGCCTTGTGGTCTGAGATAAAGTTTGGTATTATTTCAATTTTCCTGAATTTACTGAGGCTTGCTTTGTGTCCTATCATGTGGTCTATCTTTGAAAAACTGCCGTGAGCATTTGAAAAGAATGTGTATTTTTCTTCTTTGGGATGTAAGATTCTATATATGTCAGTTAAGTCTCTTTGATTCAGTGTTTCATTCAGCGCCACGATATGTTTATTAATGTTTTGTTTGGAAGATCTGTCCATTTTGGACAGTGGGGTGTTGAAATCCCCTACTATCAGTGTGTTGCTATCTATATCTTTTTTGAAGTCATCCAACAATTTCCTTATAAACTTGGGGGCTCCTATATTGGGAGCATATAAGTTTACAATGTTGATGTCTTCTTGATAGATTCTTCCTTTAAGTATGATAAAGTGCCCCTCTGGGTCTCTCTTTATGGCCTTTGCTTTGAAATCGACTTTGTCTGATACAAGTATGGCCACGCCAGCCTTTTTCTCATGTCCATTTGCTTGGAATATTATTTTCCATCCCTTTACTTTCAATCTGTGTAGGTCTTTTGCTCTGAGGTGGGTCTCTTGTAGGCAGCATATGTGTGGGTCATGTTTTCTTATCCATTCAGCTACCCTGTGTCTTTTGATTGGGGCATTTAGTCCATTCACATTGAGAGATATTACTGATAGAAACTTACTCATCTTTTCTCTTTGTACTTGTGTTCCTCTCTGTCTCATTCTTTTCCTTCATCTGCTTAAACCAGTCCCCTTAGCATATCTTGGAGTGCTGGTTTGGTAGAGATGTATTTTTTTAGCTTTCTTTTTGTCTGGGAAACTCCGTATTTCTCCTTCTATTTTAATGGAGAGCCTAGCTGGGTAGAGCAGCCTTGGCTGTAGGCCCTTGCTTTTCATGGCTTGGAATATTTGTTGCCATTCCCTTCTGGCTTGTAGTGTTTCTGTTGAGAAGTCAGCTCCTAGGCGTATCGGGGCCCCCTTGTATGTTACTTTCTCCTTCTCCCTTGCTGCCTTGAGGATTCTCTCTTTGTCTTTGACATTTGCCATTTTAATGATGATGTGTCTTGGAGTGGACCTCCTTGGGTCCTTCTTGAGTGGGGTCCTCTGTGCCTCCTGGATCCATGAGAGCCTTTCTCTCCTCAAATTAGGGAAATTTTCCATCATTACTTTTTCGAGGAGGTTGTCTATTCCTTGCTCCTCTTCTTCTCCTTCTGGTATCCCTATTATACGGATATTATTGCGTTTCAGGTTGTCCTGCATTTCCCTAAATGCTTCTTCATTCTTTTTGAGCCGTTTTTCCATTTCTTGCTCTTTCTGGGAGCTTTTTTCTACCTTATCCTCCATCTCACTGATTCGATCCTCAGCTTCATCCAGCCTGCTTTGGATTCCTTCTACTGTGTTCTTCAATTCAGAAATGGTATTCTTCATATCCTCTTGTGTCTTCTTGATAGTTTCTATGTCCTTTTCCAGGCTGATATAGTTTGCTGTAAGATCCTGATAGTTTCTCTGCAGTTTCTCATAGTTCTCTTTGAGCTGGCTGAGCTCATTGAGCTTCCTTAGAACCACTGTTTTAAATTCCATATCTGATAGTTCCCTTGCCTCTATTTCATTGAGCTCTCTCTGTGGGGAGTCCCCTTTTCCACTCATTTGGGGAGAACTTCTTTTTCTTCCCATTTTTGTGAGAGTCTGTTAAGTATTTTTGTCCTTTACTTTTCTTTCTGGGCTTGCCTCTGATGATGTCAGTTGTTGACCCTATAGGGCCTTGGGTTGTTTGTTTGAGCCTTTCAGGAGTCTAATGCCTGTGTCTGACTCCTGCTTGGAACAGCTCTGTGACCCCTTCGGTCAGGGCTGGGCTATTTTTTGGGCTCTCTCTGCGCTCTCACGAGAGCTCCTTGAGCGCGTTCCCAACGCGGCAGGGTCCCCCACCTGCCTGGGCTCGCATGTGTTTGCCCCAGACCAGGGGGCTTATTCGCGATCTCCCGTGCTCATCTGACCTCCCTGGCACGCGAGCTTCGCGGCACTGGTCAGTTTAGAGTCTTCTATTGTGTGTTTTCCCCGCTTTTGGCTCTTTGGGTGCGTTGCTTGCCCTCGCCAAATGGGGACTACGGAAATGGGAGGAAATCAGCTCTCCGGTTAATCCTGTTTCTGGTCTCTCCTCCAGGGACTCTGGGCAGCTCTACTTATTTTGTGGGCTGCTCCGCAATCGCGGCGGGTAGGTCAATTTATGCCTGCCCTTGCCCCTCTGTGCAATCCCTCGCAGGCCGTATGGGTGCCAGTCTGTGTGAGGCCTTGCCGGCAGGTGCAAGCGTTCGCCAGCCCGCGTGGGTCACACACACACTCGCCAACCCTCGCCAGTCACTCAGCGCAAGTGTGCGCGCCTGCTCTGGGTGTTTTGGGGGTGTCTATGTTTACTTTTCGGCTTTTGGCTCTTTGGGGGTGTGGCCTCTTCCCGCGCAATGGAGACTTCGGCAAGGAGAAGGAGTCAGGACTCCCCGGTTCCTCCTCCCGTTCTTTCCCCAATGCCTCCGTTTCTAGTCTCCCCTCAGGGGCCTCTGGGCAGTTCTGTGACCCCTTCGGCTGAGGATCCAACCCCTGTGCGGACTGCGTTTCAATCGCAGGCAGTCTGGTTCATGCGCGCCCCGCTTCTGCCTCTTTGGGGTCGCGCCTTTCCAGCCCACAATGGAGACTACGGAACGGGGAGGGAGTCGGGACTCCCCGGTTCCTCCTCCCGTTCTTTCCCCAAGGCCACTGTCTCCAGTCTCTCCTCAAGGCTCTCCCAGACAGTCTGCACTCAGCCCCGCAGGTCACAGGCGCACAAGCTGTGTGCGGAGCGCACAAAAGGCAGGTTAATTGATTCCCTTATGCCTGAGCGAGATGGTAGCTGCAGAGTGGGAAGTGCGTTATCACCCGGGCTCCACTGGCCGCAGAGTCAGTTCTCTTCACAAAGTTTTCCTCAACAGTCTTTTCCCAGGCACCAGCCCACCCTGCTGCCGCCTGTACCCAGCGATCAAGGAGGGTGGCTGCCGCTGCAACTTTTGCGTTTGCCCTTTAAATGTCTTTTTGCATCCCCAGCCACTTGTCTCTGGCAGAGAGTGCCCCTAAGCTTT
The DNA here is from genome assembly GCF_021234165.1 of Pteronotus mesoamericanus. Lineage (NCBI taxonomy): Eukaryota > Metazoa > Chordata > Mammalia > Chiroptera > Mormoopidae > Pteronotus > Pteronotus mesoamericanus. The sequence goes on from NW_026555313.1 coordinate 13,744,555, forward strand.
TTGGGGTTGCGTTTTGTCTGTATTTTCTCGGCTTTAGCGGCTGTAGTTTAGGGGTTCCTGTTTATGATTCAGACCCCGTTCTTCCCGGGGGGACGCTAACTGGCCGTTTCAATGTCCCTCTGGTGCCAGTGCCCGTGCGCACCCAGCCCACCCTCTCGAGCCTCCACCGCAATTCTCACCCGTTGGGATGTGTGAGAGTCGAATCCGCTGTCCGCGGCACCAAGGCTCCTCTCCCACTATCGCTCCACTGCTTTCCAGGTGATTACTCCATTATTTAGTTGCAATTCCAGTTTGGTTTTGGGAGGAGGTCAGCGTGACTCCCTTTCACTCCTCCGCCATCTTTTTCTCCTATTTATTTATTTTTAGAGAGGAGAAGGGAGGGAGAAAGAGAGAGAAACACCAATGTGTAATTGCATCTCATGCACCCCCTGCTGGGGACCTGGCCTACAACCCAGGCATGTGTCCAACACTGGGAATCGAATCAGTGACCCTTTGCTTTGCAGGCCAGAGATTAGTCCACTGAGTCAGAGCACCCAGGGCACAATTAGTAATATTTTTTAGTCTTTGTCATCATGATATTTTTTTAAAAATTTAAATTTTACTAAAATCTAGACAAATTGAATATCTCAGAATATTTATTCATTATTACTGAAATTGTATGTCTATATTTTTTTGCTTTATTTATGTGTTTTTGTCTGCTGATTATTTGTAGTGGCACATAAATAATCTGTAACTAACTTTTTGTAAGGTTTATGTGTTATAAATATATTCTTCTAGGTTATGTCTTATCTTTATACTTTATGATATCTTTTGTGATTCAAAAGCTGTATTTATATTTTACTCTTTTACTATCTTATCATAACAGATCATACCTATATGTCATAAACATACCTCCTGTATTCTAAAAAATTCAAGTTTTGTTTTTCATGCATACCTATTAAATCTTGGGATTTATTTTTACATGTCATGAGGAAAGACTGTACTTTTTTTTCTCTAGTTGATAAACGGTTGTTGCATCACCATTTATATGAATAGTCTATCATTTCATTGTTGTTTTGTAATGTTAGCTCTGTAATATAACTCATTTTCATATGCATGTATGTCTGTCTCTTGATTGGTTCCAGTGTTCTAGTTACCTTTATATGCAAACAATACAAAACTATAAAAGTCACATAGATTTATCATAATCTCTAAGCCTGACAAGTCCTATATGTCTCTGCCTTTTTAAATTTACCTTTGAATTTACCTTGGCCCTTTACTTTTATTTTGTTGTTTTTTTTTACAAATAAATTTAGAATCAACCAGTCAAGACTTTTCTTGGAAATATTTGAGGGAGAATTACCTCCTTAATATTATAGAGTCTTCTCATCTATGAACATGATATGCTTTTATTTATTTATGTTGCCCTTAATGTCTTTTAATAATGTTTTATAATTTTGTCCATAAAGCTATTAAGTAGTTCTTATTCAAATTACTTCTAGTTACTGTATTGCTTTTCTTTCTATTGTATATGGAGACATTAACAAATGAAACAATAATGGTTATTGCTTTAAAGAAATGCTATTGATTTTTGTTTCTTAATCTGTTATCCATAAGTTCTCTGTTCTATGTTGATCTAGTTATCTGTTCTTTTACCAATACCACACTGTTTTGATTACTGTAGCTTTATAGGAAGTCTTGAAGTCAATGATTCGACTATGTTCTTCATCTTCAATTGAAGACTGGCTATTCTCGGTCTTTTTACCTCTCCATGTATACTTTAGAATGAGTTTGTCAATATCAACAAAGTAACTTGCTGGGGTTTTTATTGGAATTACATTAAATCAGTAGATGAAGTTGGGAACAGCTGACATCTTGACAATATTGAGTATTCATATTCATAAACATGAAATACTTCTCCATTTGTTAAGTTCCTTGTTTTATCTCATCAGAATTTTGTAGTTTTGCCTGTATGATCTTGTACATATTTTGTTAGATTTATACTTAAATATTGCATTTTGAGGGGTGCTAGTGTAAATGACAATGCATTTCTAATTTCAAATTCCATGTTTATTATTAGTATGTAGCAAAATTATTAAGTTTTTGTATTAACCTTGTATCTTGAATAATTGCTATAATTGCTTATTGGTTCCAGGAGTTTGTTTTTTTCCCAGTTCTTTTAGATTTTCAGCATAAGCAATCATGTTACCTGAGAAACAAGACAGTTTTATTTTTTTCTTCCCAACCCATATATCTTTTATTTCTTTTACTTGCATTATTACATTAGCTAGGATTTCCAGTTCAATATTTAAGAGGAGTTATGAGAAGGGACATCCTTGCCTGTTCTCCATCTTAGTGGAAAAGCTTCTAGTTTCTCAGCATTAAGTATACTCTTTGCTATAGATTTTTTGTAGATGTTCTTTGTTAAGTTGAGGGAATTCCCCGCTGTTCCTAGTTTTCTGAAAATTTTGTTATAAATGAGGGTTGGGTTTTGTTACACGATGTTCTATATGTATTGATATATTCAAGCAATTTTTGGTCTTTAGTCTGTTGATGTGATAAATTACATTGATTTTCAAATTTGAACCAACCTTGCATACCTGAGATAAATCTTAGTCAGTTGTGGTATCTAATTCTTTTTATACATTGTTGGAGTTGATTTGCTAATATTTTATTAATGATTTTCACATCTATGTTTATGAAATATATTGTTCTGTAGTTTTTGTTTCTTGCAATGGCTTTGTCTCATTTTGGTAATGCTGGCCTCTAAAATGAGTTAGAAAGTATTCTTCCTGCCTTTGTCTTCTGGAAAAGATTGTAGATAATTGGTATAATATCTTTCTTAAATATTTGGTAGAATTGACTAGTGAATCCCTCTGGTCCCTCTCTCCCCTGCCTTTTGAAAATATGTTTTCTCTGCCTGAATGCACTTCCTCATCTATTATATGTAGAAAACTATGACCTATCCTTTAAACAATTTTTCTCTTAGAAAAATTTGCCATATTTAATTTTCTCTTTCCCAAAGCTCCTAGGTCTGTGCTCCATTTCCCACTTCCTTTCATTTTGTCTCCTCTGGTCTTTCTCTTTATAAGCCTGTCCACTGTATGAGGCACAATCCCCAACTCTTTCCTTTCCTCTACATTTGAAGACATGCCCACAGGTCCTTTTTAGTGCAAGATGATTTATTGTTTATCACTGAGAGAAAGCATTGGGTAATAAAATTCATAAAATGTGAGATGAATCATTTATGGTTCTTAGCATAATAATCTCTGCCCTATGTTTCTTGTTTTTCTTTTGAGTTCTTAAATTTACAAGGCACAGTAGACTAGGTTATTTTGTGGTAATAAACAACCTTCAAATATCAGTGGCTTATCACAACAAAGTTTATTTCTTCTTCATTCTACATTTCCATCATGGTCACTCAGGGGCCCAAACTAATGAGCAGCAGCCCTTTCCAACACTGCCAGCATTGGTGCTGGAGGAAAAAGGACCCCAGGCAGAGTGGGTCTTACGCTGGCCCTCAAGGGACACATTGCTTCCTCTCAAAACTTATTTTCCAAGCCTAGTGATATGGCCTTACCCAATAACAAGGGAATTAGGAGATAGTGAAAAACTGGAAATATTTGGGGGAACAGCGTTAATGTCTACTGCAATAAACAAAATCTTCTTTATATTTCTTAGGAATGGGCCCACAGCTCTCAATTGCTCCAGCCCATCTCCAAATTTCTGTGAAAAGCATGCCAACCTCCTCTTCACATGAAATAAACTTGCTGAGAATATCTGGGTAAGACTATACATGCCTTCATGCTTTCTGAAGATAATTTTTACCCTTAAAAATATTAGAGAGAGATATTTTCAGGGTCTCTGATTCACACAGGAAGGATACCCTTTATGAATTTGGGTTCTAATCTTTAACTGGCTCTGTAACCTAGAAATTAATAATAATAATAATAGTAGTAGTAGTAGTAGTAGTAATTATAATGATGAAACCTGACAACTGAGGATTACTGCATTCTAACAATGTTCAGAGAAGTCTATATGCATTAATTCATGTAATTCTCACAAACCTCTGAAGTAGATAGTAGTTTTATTTTACAGATAAGGAAAATAAAGCACCAGAGACTTAGGAACTTTGCCCACAATTCCACAGCTAGTAAGCTGAGGAACTGGGGTTCTATTTCAAGCAATCTAACTCAGCTACAAAGTTTAGTCTATCTTTCTTTCCTCTGGGTTTTTAATCATGCTACTTGATATGTGATTTTTATATTATATTATATTACTTATTTTTTTTTGATGTTGTAACAACTTCCTTTGCCTAAACTAGTACTAATGGTATATATCAGAATGCCAACTATGATCACCTTGAGTCAGTGATGAACTTCACTGATTTTTCCCTTCTTGCTCTCAAATGTATAATCTTTACCTTTAGGTGTTTTTGAACCATTTGATAGCCTTAGCTGCACTGAATAATGGCACTGATAAAATTTCATGGTTTATGTCATTGACTCTCCATTAATATCCTAAAATATTTCCAGTTTTAATTATATCAATCATGGTCCAGTCAGAGAAAAGGACCCCTTTAGGCATTTCATACAGAGGGAATTTAGTAAAAAAAATTTGGTTAGGTGTAGAAACGGGAAGAATCAAATAGGAAATGATGAGGTAATCAGAGATTAGCAACAGCAGTAAAAGCACTGCCCCTAGGGCTGGAAAGATAATGTTTCTAGAGTCCAAAAGGTATCACCATTTAGTAAGAGTAAGACCATAATGAGGGGCTGCCCAAGGATCTGGGAGCACAGAAGGAGGAGCTGACTGTGTATGGGAAAGGATAGCCTTCCACTAAATATGGTACCCAAGGTAGACAAGAGAAAGAAATCCTGGCTTCTCCCCATCTCCCTTCTCTGGTTTTCTACAAGTTCTTTCCCTTGTCCAAAAATTTCCAGATGCCAGTTGGTAGGGACACCTAAGATGTAGCTCCTTGTGATCCAGAGGAGACCAGAGGAAGGGTAAATGATAGATTTGAGAACAAATAAGCAAATGAGTGGCATACTGACCTTGTTTATTCTCTCTCAAAGAAAGGGATAAATTTTGCATAGCTCACTAACATGGTTAAAAGTTAATTTCTCTCAAGTATGTTATGTAATACAGTTAACTTGAATGAATTTTTCACTCTTAAAGTGAATGACTTGGTATCATATAGACATAGCCATCCATACTCGATCGTTTTTACTAATTATTTAGGGATTGTAATTCCATATAACACACTTAAGCTAATCACTTGTGGCCTATTGCATATAATTACATGCTCTTTTCCATGCCTCTTCCCATTGTAGTTGCCTGAAATTGAAATATTTTATCTTAGGATCACTCACTGTGTTCTCCAGTTCAGAGTTTTCAGTTGATGTATGGTATTATGACTCTTAAGGGAAAAGTGCAGATCTATGACTATATCTATGTGACCTAAATTTAGTTGTGAAAAGGGAGAACAAAACCTACTAAACTGGTTATGGTGAATCATATAGAACAACATTTCCCACACTGTGTTTAGCACACAAATCATGTAAGATGTTCTGTGGATAAAAATAAACTCTTATAAATTTAAGAAAAACTCATAATTTTTCCCTCTCTAGGAAAGTCAGTGTTTAATAAAAGATTGGTCACAAGAAATATTTAATCCAGCTGCCAAAACTAATATTTTAAAACTAATATTTTAAAAGAAGAGCCAGGCTCCCATTAGGGCTGCGGTCACAGGCATGATATGATAGATGGAAGTGATGATATGGGACATTGAATTGATGGAAGTTGCCTCAAATTGGACTGGGAATGGTGTTAAGTTGAAGAGAGAAATCAAGATAAGCCAATATTTTCAAAGATCAAAAGAATAGCTGTGTCAATAACACACATGGGAATATGTAAAGATGTTTATGGAAGCATCTTTTAGAGTAGTAAAAATCTAAAAACAAAGACGTGCCCATCTATGGTAATTATTTAACAATATATTGAATATAATATTGTATATAATAATATATAGTATATATTTAAAACAGTTGATCCTTGAACAACATGGGAGTTAGGGGCTCCAATCTGCTGTGCTTTGAAAAATCTGTGTATTACTTAAGTTGATCCTCCACATACATGGATTCCCAACCACAGATCAAAATGCTATATTGAAATATATATGTATATATACACATACATATATGTATATATTTGTGTGTATAGATGTACACACACCTATCTGCACATATATCCACACACATACATATAAGATTATTATACCTTTATTAACAAGAATGAGTAACTTCTATGCTAATAGTTTTGAAAGAATTTATATCATGTTCAGTGACAAAAGCAAGTATATAGATATGGTAAAAATTTAGTTTAAAAAAGATAAAATATGAGAATATAAAAAAGCATATTTAACATGATAGACTACATAGCTCTAATAAACAGCCCCAAAATATCAGTGGCTTAGCACAATGAAGTTCATTTCTTGTTGTCATTGTGGTCCAACATGGGTCAGCAGGAGTTCTTTGTTCCTCTTTGTTCCCCTGGCAGATGGGGAAAGAGGACAAAGATCCCCTGTGAAAGTATGGTTTGTCTCTTTGTATGAGTCAGGTCTGGTAGTGGTGTTCATTACTTTCAATCACATTCCTTTGGTCACACCCAACTGCAAGGGAAGCTGAAGAAGGAAATCCAGGTGCATGCCCGGGAAGGCGAGGAGAACACAGGTGTTGGTAAGCATTAGCAGTCTGTTCTTCAGAGGGTGATCAATAACAACATGGCCATCATAGGCACTGAGAGATAGGGGTAATAAAAAAATTAAAAGAGACAGTGAAGTCAGGCTGAGATGCTGAAGGAAGAGAGAAGGGTTATAATGGGCTTAAGTTTGGGAATAATCTGCAGTACTGGTGAGATACCTCATTGGAGAGACCCAGGAGGCAGTGGGAAATACAAGTGGGTCATGGAGGAGACATAGGAGCTGGAGTAAAGTACTGAGTCATTTGCTTTGGATAAAGCATCTACAAACTGATGACAGCATATGAAAAGGCTGTCATGGGCTTTGGAAGAAATATTCATTGATTTCTATAAAAGTAAGTGGGATAAGAAAGACGAGAAGCAAAGCAAACTAATCAGAGAAGTAGGAAGAGATTCAGGATCTTGTAGTGTCATGTATGCTGAGCTTGATGAACTCTGACAGGTTCTGAGCAACAGTAGTTGCGACAAGTGATGTGTTTTTATTAAAGAATTTGGGAATAAGAAGAGCTCATCTCAGCTGCTAAGAGAAAGACTTGAGAATTATTTTTCAAAACAGAATGTACATCTAGCAGCTCATTTTCTTTTGACTCAGCACTTCTCTCTTTCCAAGTCTCTCCTTGTGTCGTTTAACTTATTGCTCCCCTTAATGACTGACTCTCTCTATGTGTGTAACTCACATTCATTCCTTTCAAGGAGGAGCTGATTGATTTTGGCAGTTGTCATATAATATAGAGGGCTCTTGTGGCAAAGGTCTAGGGCTGGGCTTCCTCAAGAACTGTTGGCAGAACTTCTGGTACAAACATAGTAGGTTAGTTCAGAATCTACTCCTTTTCCAGGGAACAAAACACAACAAGGAGATTAAATAGCACATATACAACTTCATTTTCAGTGAAACAAGAAGGCATAAAACCCTGGAACTCCAGATATTGTGTACTATTGACCAGAAGTGTCTGTAAGGCAGACCTGAGAGGGAGATGGTGTTGCGACTACTGGGAAGTTGAGTTAGAAGTGACCCAGGTATTCAGAGAGCTGAGTGGGAGCAGACTCCAGGCAGGATTTACGCAATACAGGCTCTAAGGAGAGAAACCAAACCTGAAAGTGCAAGACTTAAAACTTAAGCTGGCGTTGCTATGAGAAGTAAGATCAAACAGAACTAGGGTCATACACTAGTCACTTGCACAGGGATGGGTGAAGAGCACAGGGACAGAAAGCATCACAGAGGAGACTATTAGACTTCAAATGATAGACACTCCAGGTAAATCATTTTGGAATAACTCAGGAAATAACTGTTTCATGAGTCCTTCTCAAGGAACTCATAAAAAGAAAAAAAAAACCAGATGACTGGAAAAATTTTGGCAAAAGATGGATGGTGAGCACTGAATATATACAACATTATAATTAAGAAAAAAAGGAAAAAGAAAAGGTGCTTTTGAAAGAGGTATGAGGCATAAGAAGCTTGTTTATTGCTTCATCCTTCATCAGCTGCACCTGTTAGTAATAATTATTCCAGGAAAACAAAAGGATTTATAGTGGAAAACAAGCTTGAACACTATGAAACAAGATGATCAAAGGGTCTCTCACAGGCTAATGTCCTAGGGATCACAGGAATTATTTTGCAGGCAAAGTGGCCTCATCACTTCAATTGGACTTGTGGTAGCTTCCATCTGTCTTTTCAGAGATGGCTGGGGGTAGAGGGGAGCAAACATATAAGCTGCAGTCCTGAAGATCTGCCCCAAAGCCTACCTTCCTCGTGGTGCATGGGCCTGGACTCAGCATGGGACGCAAATGTTAGGTCTTTACAACCCTGTTCTTATTTTCTCTCTTGTTTGTTCCCTTGTGAACTTTGGTTGATGCTGATAAGAATATTTGTTCCCTTTCTTTCTTTCTCAGCCCTGCATCTCCTCAACTGTCCCTTTAAATCACCTGCATCTCAGAGCCCTTGCCGAGTGCTACTTTATGAAGATTTGAGGATGGTGAAGGCAGCGGTTGCTTGAAAGGCCAGTCCCTTTATCCCCTGAGGAAACTTTATATTGTTGCATTATTTGCTGCTGAGTTGTTATGAGCTTATTTTAATTAAACCACATAGTGAGTGCTGAATAGGCTTTGGAGAAATATGTTTGGTAAACAAAAGGGAAGAGAAAAATGGTGAGTTAGTTTTTCATAAAAACAAACTGGTCAGCCTAGTCAAACCAGTCTGATTTTATTTCCATAAAATAAATTCATCTATTTCTTTTTTTGATTTAGTTGACTGTCTAGTACCTTCCCCATTCATTGGAATGTAAGAACTATTTGACCTATTTGCACTGCCTTGGAGTGATAGAAAAAATGGAGGTCCTTGGCTCTTTGCTCAGGTTGGCTGGAGTTTATGTTCAGTCATTAGTTATGGGAACTGTCTTATCAGTATGATTTACAGAATGGAGAAAGTTTACCTTGCTCACAAATGGCCCTCTGTGTTTCATAAAACCCCAACATTGCTCATTCCCATATTCTTGGATCCTGAAGATTGATATGCAAATATAAATGATATACAAATACAAAATACAAATACCCCGTGGGAAGAATAATACGTAAAATTACTATGATGCAGTCATACCACAGCTCCAACAGTCATAAGTAAGTGGACTTTTGGGACTCTACCAGGTCCTATCAAATGGGGCAAAATAGAAAGATTTTAATAGGCAAAAGGCAGGCAGAAGAGTACAGAGGGCATAGGGCTACCTGGATAAGGTGCTAATGTGCTGAGCAGTGGAGTCTTGTGTCTGGGGCTACAATGGGGTCCTGAAAAAGAAGCTTGAGGACAGGGATTAAGTTGGTTTACTTTATAATTCTGCACAGGGCCAGTCCTGCTGCTGCCAGAAATGGAAACTTCACAAATATTGCACTGGCCTCCTTTCCTAACTTTATCCTGAAGGGTTGCTTCTATTTGGGCCAAGAGGTGAAAATAAGGAGGACAAAAGAGCAAAGAAGGACCTGTTATTTAGGTTAGTTAGAGAAAGAACACATGAAACATTGGGGTTAAATTTGAACAAAAAGAAGCAGCAGTTAAAAGTCAATCTGTAGGAAATTGGACCAGAGGGTGGACTTCAAAGTTCCAGCTTTGCCTCCAATGAGTGTCGCCTTTCTCATCCTTCCTGAGCCAAAAGAGAACAGTGAGTGTTCTTCCAGTGATGGCCAGGTACCCAGAATGGATGCTGTGGTGTGTGATGCTGTTTCATGCTCAGGATAAAACCCTGTGCCCTTGGCCAAGTCAAGGATAGGTAGGGGTAGAAAAGAACGAAATCTAGGTTCATAGAATTGCATATCTAATTCTTTTTCCTTTGGAAAATTCACTGGGCATGTATATATCTTTTGCTTGGAAAGATCCTTGAATAGTAAGTACACTATTTAGGGGACTTATCTGCTGAGTCAGTATTTTGAAACATCAAGTTCAAGGTGGGGATGAGGGACAGGACTGAGAGTAGAAGTGTAGTCCAGAGGTGCAGCCCTGGAAATAAAAGCACCATCACACATGGACTATGAGTACCTGGGAACAGGAACTGTGCCTTATTAGTTGTTACAGGCTGGGCCCCCTGGGGAGTGGACTCTGAGATGGAGATTAGCATGCTGGGATGGCATTTTAATTGACACAAGATGGAGGGAATGAGTGGGCCTTTATGTCCCCACAATGATTAGATTCAGGCTGCCCCTGTAAAGAGCTGTGACCTTGGTTGGGTAAAGCAGGTTTCTTCAGCCAAGGTAGCCACCAAAGAGGTACAAGAGCTCAGAGCTCTCTTCCAGGACCACTCCTAGCAGCTGGGGAAATAAATCCCTAAAATCTGGCATCCTTCACACCCAACATAATACATGGTATGCAGTCAGCGCTAACACTCATTTTCTAACCAGATGCTGAACTGGTCCTAAGAAATAAGAAAAAAATCCCACATCCATGAAGTCCATCCCCATTTGTCCTGTGACATGTCTCTGCACTTAACTGCGGCAGGGTGGGATGGGTTAAGGAGGATTTATAGAAAACCACTGCCTGGATATCATTCAAATTAGTAGAACTATCTCTGGGTACTTAGAATTATTTATATTCTTCCAAAGGGATAGTCAATTGGCTCTCAGTTGGGGGCACTTTTGCCCTTTGCAGGATGTTTGGCAATGTCTAGAGACATATTTGATTATCATGATGGAGTAGGGTGATGCTACTGGCATCTAGCGGGTAGAGGTCAAGCGTGTGGCTAAATACCCTACAATATATAGAACAGCACCCATAACAAAGAACTCTTTAGCCAGAATATCAATGGTGCTGAGCTTGGGAAACATGGAGAGGGCCTGAAGCACCCTCTCTCCCTGTGGTGTGTGCTCCCTCCACCCCACCACATGTACTTTATGGCTACCCCTCTTACTGCATCTAACTTCTGTTTTGATTCAAAGGTTGTTGAATACTTATCTCATTCCCTTAGTAGACTATGAGTGCCTGGAAAGCCAGAATGGCTCTTTTTTTTTTTCTTTCTCTTATTTTTCAAACACAGTTTACATTCAGTATAATTCTTCACCAGATTCAGATGTACAGCAAAGTGGCCAGAAAATCATACACTCCACAGAGTGGTCCCCTGGCTGCTCAAGTACCCTCCTGGACCCATACCCAGGTGTCTTGATATTGACTATATTATTCCCCACGCTGCAATTCACATCTCTGTGGCTATTCTGCAGTTACCAATTTGTACTGCTTAATTCCTTCACCCTTTTCACCCAGCCCCCTATCCTATTTACTCATTTCTCTCACAACACCTAGAACATCGTAGGAGCTAGCTGAGTCAAAGTGAAATACTTCAGAACACTGATAAATCTATACCAGACTACACTAGTGTCCCTCCCAGAATATCAAGTCTTTGCTAGGAGGTGCCAAGAGCTCGGGTACTATGTGAGATTGTCAGGTGAGCTGGACAGAGGACGGTGGAGCCCTTGCAGTGTGCACGGCAAACTATAGCTAATCATCGGCCTTCGCTCCTACTTAGATGTCAGGGTGATTCAGAACACAGGAATCCCGGTTTGTTATCTCCTCAGGGTCTCAGAAGTGGAGACTGGCTAAAAAGGCCTCTGATGCTGAAGACAGGAGGAACAGTCCTAGGAAGACAAAATGGTCTCGTATTGATCCTTTGTTGCTTCCATTCTTCCGATGCTCTGGGCCCACTCACCTTCCCCTGCCCTGGCCCTGCACAGAATCCAGCAGGCAAATGGTCCTGTTCATTGTTTCTCTGGGTCTTTTGGAATTGAGACAGCCTGTAAGCTTGTGTAAGGGGCCATTTTCAGGGCTGCAGTCCTTTACTAAGGAAAGAAGAGGTATAAAAGACTCTTCCTCCTTTTACTACATCCCTTGTCTGGGAGGAAAATGTAAAAGTACTAATCAATTTTTAAAGCTTATCTTAAAGAGAGACTAGGTCCTTGTCCCCACTAGTACTAAACCTGTGCTCACAGACCCAATACCCAACAGCTTGTCATTTTAATTTACAAGTTTATTAGACCACCTAGTACAATCAACTCCGTGTATTAAAAGTCCCCAGCATCAAAACTGATCCAGTATAGAGTATTTATTACTGTTCATGGAACAATTTATTTTTCCAGATTTTTTTCTGGAAGAAAAATGCATGTATTTCTTGCTAATGGTAGAACAATAGGGTCTAGAATCCTAGCTCTTGGGTCCCATGGGATCTATCCTAAGTAGGATTTTAAAGTTGTTGCCTTTCTAGTCCCTGAAGACCTGCTTTTTGGTGTTCAGCCCTGAAGTAGGCATTGGAGGTGATATTTTGCCCATATCAACAAAGGCTATATCCCCCTGTCCTATGGAAAAGTATGTACATTTACATAATACATCCAGCCAATTGGCACTGTAGTGATCTATCATTCAGTTAGGTATTTGGTCATGTTCTATTCTACTCAGAATAAAATTGTTATAAAAATTCATAGAGAAATGCTTTCTTCTTGGGCATACATTAGTTTTTCAAATAGAACATTTCCTATTGTTATTAATTGTTTTAGTGTGAAAATAGTACAAGTAATTAGACTAAATTATGAATCAGTCATCTGCCAAATTAAATTTTTAAAATCATCATCATTACAGGTTATGGTAATGTGAAAGAGAAGCAAACAACCTAGGAAATGTTGGAATATTCCAACATACCTAACAAGTAGAGAAACAGGCTGATGTTTTCTCAAATGCCTCATTGCCCAAGCCACCCCCCTCTTTACCATTCTTTCTAATGAGTGCTTGTGCATGCACACACATATCACACATATATTTACATACATGCACACACACAAGTACACCCCAGATAGCAATCTGGCAGTAGATCAAAGTTATTAAAGCCCTAAATCCATAAATCTAGTCACATTTCCAATAATTACTTGAGAATCTTATCATGAGTGATCAGTGATTTCAGCTGGTTCACAGTGCCCTGGATGTCTGATCCCAAATATGAGGTCTGGTATTATACCTGTAGAGGTAGAGAATTTTTAAAAATTTTTAAAATTTTTATTGTTCAAGTACATCTGTCTCCATTTACCCACCACCACCTCCTTCCCCCAATCTTTCCCCACCTTGGTTCCATCCATGTGTCTTTCATACATGTTCCTTTCCCTTCTTTCCCCACTACTGCCTTCCCTCCTTTCCTCTTGTCTCTGTTGGTTTCTTTTTTCTTTCAATGTTGCTGGTTATATTTTCCTTGCTTGTTTGTTTTGTTGATTAGGTTCCACTTATAGGTGAGATCATATGGTATTTGTCTTTCACCCCGTGGCTTATTTCACTTAGCATAATGCTCCTCAGCTTCGAGAATTTTAAAGTAATTTTCTAGGCAAGATGTGTGGGGGAAGTCTTTTATTAACAAGAAAAGTTTAGTAAATATAAGTGCAATTTATTATTTATTTATATATATATCAACTCAGAAAACTTGGTGTGTTTAATACAAAATTTAAGCAAATTTGTATAGGTATAATCTCTAAAAAACTAATTTTTCCAGCTTTATTGAGATACAATTGTTATATAATATTATGTAAGTTTAAGGTATACAACATGATGATTTGATACATGTATACATTGTGAGATTCCCACAATAAGATTAGTTAATACATCGATCACCTCATATAATTACAATTTTTTGTATAGTTAGAACTTTTAAGATCTACTCCTAGCAACTTTCAAATGTGTAATACAGTATTATAAACTATAGTCACCATGCAGTATATTACATCCTGGAACTTATTCATCTAAACTCTGATAGCTTTGACTGCTGTTTCTATGAGTTTGTTTTTTTTCCTTTTTCTTTTTTTTTAGATTCTGCATATAAGTGAGCCATACAGTATTTGCTTTTTCTGTCTGAGAAAGATTCTAAATAATATACTTACTAATTTATTACGTTTGTTAAATATATTATTTAGAAGCAAAAGCCAACTCTGAGTCCATAATTTATCAAATAGTTATGTAGAAAGTGAAGGAAGGCAAGTGATTCTTTCAAAAACATCAATTGGAACAAGAGGAAAAATATAGACTTAGGGAATCAGGGAGCCTATGAAAATGTAACAAAAAGAGGACATAGTCTGGTATCAGAAAACCCAGATTAGGAATTTAATGTTTTTGAGTCTCAGTCATGAAATAAAATATACCTTCTAGGTTAAGGTAGAAATCAAAGAAATTATATATGTGAAAGCATTTCATAAATTTTAAGGGCATATCAGTTATTACTTATCACCAACATCACATTTTTCAGTACTTAAACATATTTTTATTAGATCAGAGTGCCAAGTTTTAGTCTCTTAAGCAACAATTTTCAACTGGCGTGCTACAAGAATTTTTAAAACATGCGAAAGCTGACTGGTTATTCAGGGGCACTTACCTCTTTTCCCTTAGACTGTCAAATTAAAAAATGACAACAGCTAACACAACAATAGCCACTGATGTGAATGAATCAAAATTATACCTATTTTTTGGTCAGTTAGGCAAAAATGTAATATATTTTTGCTACAGAATTTTAGTAATTAATTTATGTGTTCCATGAGATGAAAAAGATTGAAAATCTCTGCTCTAGAGAAGAGCAAGCACAGTTTTTTGAAAGGTGGAAATAATTCTCCAATCTATCTGACTCATCAGGAATATCTGTTAAAACAGATAATCTCATTTTTTTTCTGAAGTGTTTTCCACAATTAAAATCATAAGGACTCTTGTGGAATAATTTGGGGAAGGGCAGTTTCCCTAACTTCCCAATTATCACACATTTTCATGAAGAAGGGCCCTGTCTCTTAGGGGATGGGGTATAGGGGCAGTCCACTTGATAAGGGAAATAAGGCAGTGGCCTCATGAAGTTGCCTAGGTCATAGAGCATGTGGTAGAGGGTATCTGGA
Source organism: Pteronotus mesoamericanus (assembly GCF_021234165.1). Classification (NCBI taxonomy): domain Eukaryota; kingdom Metazoa; phylum Chordata; class Mammalia; order Chiroptera; family Mormoopidae; genus Pteronotus; species Pteronotus mesoamericanus. The sequence goes on from NW_026555313.1 coordinate 13,759,669, forward strand.
GTGGCACAGAGTTAGGGAGAGAGGAATCTGTAGGAAACAAGTGTCTGTGACTGGATCACCTGTCCAGAAGTGTGACCTAAAGTCAAGTGAGGGCTGGGATAAGAGTTGGCAGCCGGGGATGTTAGGCTTAGCCCTCGTTTGGTAAGAGCCTAGGCAGCACCTGATGAGCAGTCTCTGGCTTGGCTAGGATGCTCTAGTGCCCAGGTCCCTTCTGGGTGTTGGTGCCCCCATCTCTCTCTCAATTATGCCTTGCCTTGGGCAACTATTCTCTCTTCGTTCTTTTCTGATTGGCTACCTGGCCTCTGATGCTTGGCTTTTTCCCGTTTCTCCGTTTCTGAGTATGCCCAGATTTCTGACACCAGTGTGTGAATTATTCAACTAGTCCTTTCCTGCCTACACAGCCACTTTCCAAACCCTGCCAGAGCTGTTTGTAATCCAGAACAGGGTCCTAGTGGGGAAAGGCATATTCTAGAGCAAAAGACATGCAACAGGTGAACCAGTTTCATTTCTGCAAGATGCCACTGAATTCAGTTAAGCAAATATTCAATTTGGCTGGGGGTAAGGGGGAGCATGAGTTGGAAGTAAATTAATTAAACCAGTTGGATTAAATTGACTGGTCATTTCAGCCCAATGCTTGATCACTTTGCACTGGATAGACACAGCCTTAGAGAGCTTCTGAAACGCAGTTCCCATAGCAACTATACAAAGAAGAAATGGCAGTAAGAAACAGTGCATGTGAAATTCATTTTATCTTCTTTTGCTTGTCTTCCTTTAGGCCCATCTCATATTCCCTTCAGCGCTGGCCATCTGGGCTTGCTCTTTTTTTCTTTAGCAATTTCCCCCAGGAAAAAACTCCATTTAAAATGCCTTTTCTTACCTGCCTCTGACTGACAGATTGAGATTGTTATTTGCAATTGCAAACTTCAGTCCTTTGAGCCTCTAATGAAATTCTGCCTCAAACTGACCCTGTTCTCCCTTACTGCTTCCCTTTGCTATAGGATTAAGGAGTTTATTGCAAAGGGGATTAAGATTTTAGCTCCAGGACCTGTTCTAGATGATTTCTGTCCATTCGGTGGCACATTATTTTTCACACAGCAGCTCCTGTAGTTCTGAAAACCTCAAAGGAAAATCCAGCCTCAAGGTATCTCATCCTAGGAGTCCTCCCTGCCTTGTTTTTTTTTTTTTTTTTTAAATTACGAACAAGTAGGTGAACAAAGAGTTCAGTGTTGGGGCAATTTACAGACCAATGCTTAATTCACTTTCCTGTATTGATCTATATCTTGACTCAAAAGTCCATCTTCTGAGCCTTATGAATGTCTTCATTAGAACTACACTGAGCTTCTTTTTAAAAAAGATTTTATTTATTTTTAGAGAGAGGAGGAGGAAGGGAAGGAGGAAAGAGAAGGAGAGAACATGGATGTGTGAAACATTGATCGGCTGCCCTCGTACATGCTCCAACTGGGAATGGCCTGCAGCCCGACCATGTGTCCCAAATGGGAATTGAACTGGCTACCTTTCTTTTTTATTTTTTAAATATATTTTATTGATAATGCTATTAAAGTTATACCATTGTTTTCCTCCCCTTTATCTCCCTCCACCCTGCACCCACCATCCCACCAGTATTCTCCCCACCTTAGCTCATGTCCGTGGGTCATACATATAAGTTCTTTGGCTTCTCCATTTCCTATACTATTCTTAACCTCCCCCTGCCTATTTTGTACCTACTATTTACGCTGCTTATTCCCTATACCTTTTTCCCCATTCTCTCCCTGCCCTGATCTCCATTTCTGTGACTCTGTTCCTATTCTAGTTGTTTGTTTAGTTTTTTTTTTTTTTAGGTTCAGTTGTTGATAGTCATGAGTTTGTTGTCATTTTACTGTTCATAGTTTTTGAACTTCCTCTTTTTCTTAGATAAGTCCCTTCAACATTTCATATAATAAGGGCTTGAGGGCATGGTGATGATGACCTCTTTTAACTTGACCTTATCTGGGAAGCACTTTATCTGTCCTTCCATTCTAAATGATAGCTTTGCTGGAGAGAGTAATATTGGATGCAGATCCTTGCCTTTCATGACTTTGAATACTTCTTGCCAGCTAGGTTTCTTTGGAGAAATCAGCTGATATGATAGTCTTATGGGAACTCCTTTGTAGGTAACTGTCTCCTTTTATCTTGCTGTTTTTAAGATTCTCTCCTTATCTTTAATCTCAGATAATGTAATTATGATGTGCATTAGTGTGTGCTTCCTTGGGCCCAACTTCTCTGGGACTCTCTGAGCTTCCTGGATCTCCTGGAAGTCTATTTCCTTCACCAGATTGGGGAAGTTCTCCTTTATTATTTTTTGCCTGCCCACTCCTAATGTCTCCTTGATTTTTTGTCTGCCTTGGCCCTGGCTTTAGTGATTCATAATCTGTGATTCTACCATTATAGATTTATTTCACTGACAGGGAGTAGAAGTGGGATGGCCTTGTCTCTTACTCTCTGGTTTAGAGAATCAGGACTGAGCTTGTGGTAACCATTTCTCCATTGACTCAGCTCCATCTCTCATAAGCTGTTCCATTTGAAGCGTATTTGGATCTGACCCTCTGCAAACCTCTTTTCAGGTATTCATGGTCATGGAGAACTTTATAGGATTCTACACTAGAGAATCACTGAGTCACGACCCTCCAGGCTTAAAGATTCCCTAACATACAGCTCTTCCATGTCCCATACCCTTAGGTTTATTTATAAACTAACTGGCTGGTTACACCTAAAATCATGGAGTTGTAACTTTGACCTTAGAAATTAGTAGGGTTAAATCTTCAATCTCTCCGAATTCAACTACTTCCCCAGTCAACAATAATTTTTGGAAAGCTTGGTCTTATGAGGAGGAGAGCCTAAACAACCTGAATTTATTTATAAAAAATTATGTGTTTATTCTTACGTGTTTAAACACCAGTCACCTTCAAAGTACTCTCCATATGACCAATGAAGGATGTATCCACAAGTTCAAGGACTTTATACTTAATATCTTCCAGATGGGCACCTTGGATTATTGGAAAGATCAGGCATTGCTGACTTGGGTTTAAATCTTGGCTTCAACATTTAGTTGTTGTGCCCCCTTGGACAAATGATTTAACCTCTGATTTTTTTCACCTATAAAATGGGGATAATTCTCTATTTATTGTTATATTTATTATCTATTATTATAATAATTATCTATCCCATAGGGGTGTTCCAAAGACTAAGTGGGATCATGCTTGCAAATACTGGGTATTACAGCAGTTGTGGGTAGTTGTCCCCTTCCCCTTTTCTGATTTGCCTCCTGCATTTTGTCCAGTCTGTGGTTTGGGATAAGGATGAGTTATAGGAGGCGGTCAGGTATACTTCCATGCCTCTGCCTTTTGGGAGCTCTGCTTTTGCCTACTGTTGCTGCTTCCTCCTTTGACCACTTTGATCCTCATTATCACCTCCACAGAGAGATGAACCAGGGACACAGAAGAAGCAAAACACAAATCCGTTTTCTCAAGTCTTTGTCTCCACAACATTTGGAAGAAGGCGTAAAGTTATTAATGGAAGCGAGTGTGCACGCAGCTTTCATTTATGATGCATCTGCTCTAACACAAAGAAGAATAACACGTGATGCCTGTCTTCCAGGTCCTTGCTGTCCAATGTGAGAGTTGTACACATAGGTAAATAATTCCAAGAATATGATAAATGTTATAATAGATGTATACTCAGAACATCAGACCATTAGAATGCACGAACTGCTTATATCTCTCTCTATCTCACGTTGTAGTTAAAGAGAGCTCCTGGCCCATCACTTTTGAAGTGGCATCTTACTATATATCTAGGAAGGACATTAGACCTCTTAACTTCTCCTGAAGTTTTGCTTCTAGTGAATTAATTCTGAGGTGGTGGTGGAGAACTTAATGGCAAGTTGCTATTGTTAGCAAGGAATGACAGATGTGGAGACAATTTTGAAATGTGTTAGTGTTCTGAGAAACAAATTAGCTCCTGTTGACTTAATACCTGCTTTCAATAATGAATTGCAGTGTATTATGTTCCCATGTCCTTGCTGGAAAGCTCAAATCTAAGAGCAAGAGGTGTTCTTGTGATAGCATCATAATCCCAAGAGTTTCTTTTTCCTTCTCACTGAAAAGAAGAAAAGTCAGAATTTTTTAATTATCTGACCAAATTCCTAAGAATAAAAGTATTATACTTGAAAGGTCTTTATAAATCAATACAATCATGCCAAAATATATCCTGTAATACAAAAATAATATAACTTCAACTATTAGTTAGAATATCTGCTTCTCTTTTAATTTTTTGGTTTCTTGATTTAATAATGATCATAAACCTATTTGAAAGAAAATACACTTGTGTTTCTAGTAATATGGATCAACTGGCATTATAGAAGAGACAAAAATTACCCATGCTTCCAGTTCTTACTAACCCATCAGCCCTGAGGGGGCAATGGCCACCGCACCTCCTCCACGTGGTGTCCCTTGGACCATTCAGCCTTGCAGACAGGTGAAGGTTGACTTTCTGTCACTAGTCCTTGTACTTTACCTCCATAATTTCATATAACCCATGATGTCTGTGTAGAACCCCTATGTACTCTGTATGTTTCCCTCATTTACGTCTCCTTTATATGCTATAAAAGCTTTAAGAATAGAAAGGGAGGTGTAGAGAAAGGAAGAGGGGACAAGACTAAAATACCGCTATGCATTGGAGAATATAAGAATTTCCATTTGCAGAGTATCTCCTGTGTGCTAATTTCCATACATGTTTTAAAATCTTCGCTTTATATTATGAAGTAGAAATTTGTTATCTCCATGTTCAGGGGTAGAAACTGAAGCTGGCAGATATTAAATGACTCATAAAAGTTTTCAGAATTAGTGGCAGCTGAGCTAGGGTCCATACCTGAGTTAGTTTAGTTTCGAATATGCCACACTGAAGTTGGTCCAAATCAGCAAACTAGGGGCTCATGAACCTGATCTATCTCAAGGTCATGGTGCTTTGTTTTGGTTGGTCAGCACTGGAATAGGTTTTCTCTCATTAGTCATTTTCATTGTCTAATAACTTGACATGTATATCACACATTAATTCTTTCTTCTTGGTCCCTGGTAGCCTTTAGAGTTTGTAATCTCATTCCCTGATGTAATGGAATAATTGTGAGCTTGGACCCAGAGCCATCAAGTATTTGAGTCCAGGCCCAACCAATTACTAACAGTTTATGCTCTGGGCAATACTTTGAGTTCAATTTCCTCACAAAAATGGGGCTAGCTAAACCTAGGCCATAGATCTGTTATAAATAGTAAAAGGAAATATGTATAAAGTGCGTGATATTCTATAAATATTAGTGCCCTCTACGATCCCTTCCCATTCTTATCACAATCATTTGAGAAATCACTTTGAAAAATTTTCACATGCTCTTTCAGCCCCAAACTCTACCTCTAGAGAGGTGTTGGTTGCTACCATACAAGGATATTAGACTAGAATTCTTCCTGCCTCCATTTCTACTGAGGTATGGAGTTGGAAGATATCAAATTCCAAAGGAAATGTGAGACCAATCCTTATGTGTAAATATTTATAATAGAAATATTCCATAACTACCCTAATGATTCTTGGTCTTTTAAACATGACATTTTTAAAAAGTCATAGTGGGAAGAGGTGGGTACACTGGCGAAAAGATTTCCTAAGAGTTGGCTGTTGCTGTGTTAAAAGTCTACTCCTTTGCTTCAGCGTACGGGGATGGACTGCTATATGACCCTTATGCAAAGCTAAAGGTATATGTTGCTATAGTTGGTAGAGAAGGGAGCTCTGTTTACTTGGATCTGAATCTCAGGCAGGAAGCCTAGAGGACACAAGTTCGATGGTTGTTTTGGTGGCAGAACCAGGGAAGGGTTGCTCAAATCACATGGATCCACAATTCTCTATCTCATTCTGGGCAAAGGAGCATAAATGTTTTCCATAGAATGCATGTGGGCCACAGGGAGGAGCTTGTAACTGATGTTGTCAGCACTTTACTCGCATCTCTTAAACCCTTCCCCTTTAGTTCACTCCCACTGACTTCTAGGTATTAAGAACTTTGTTCCTAAGGATTTTCTAGAACTGGGAGCAATGTGGTGCTGCCCTGGCCAGAAGCACCAGAGAATTAAGCACTTCTTGGAGCAGGCTTACAACAAGATTGCTTGATATGTGAAATTGAGATGTATTATACACCTACATGCTACAGCTCCCTGCTCAGTAAGCTGGAATAATTCTGACAGTATTTCCTAAAGTGTTCCTGTTAAATTCTAGTAGTGGGTAGCTGGCTTTGTGTCTTCTCTTTACTGGCTGTCTTCTTTTTCCTGAACTACTTCTTTATTCCTGTACTGTGTTCTCTGCAACTCCCAAATAAATTACTTGCATTCAAATCTTTTCCTGAGGTCTACTTCTGGAGGAACCCAAAGTGAGACAGCTGGCGCTAGAAGTCCAAGAAGAACACCCTTATGATAAGATTCTGAACTTGCCAACCAGATCACAAAAAGGACTTCATTACTGGAGACGATAAGAGAGGTGGTGACAGCCCCAGCACACTGAGCATCGCGGTTTGTAACGCTCTGTTTTTGTGGTGGACTGGAACGGGGTGTAAGCTTATACAATACCTTTGGCATTTTAAAAATAGTGATTGTGAGGATTGTGAACTGATTGTTTTTAATTGTCATAGTGAAACTGAGGGGAAAGAAAATAACAGTTCAATTCAACTAACCATCAAATTATTCTCTGTGTGAAGTCCCAGAAGACCTATAATTCAGCATTCAAAGAGACCATATTTCCTGTAGCCAGAGGGGAGATCCAGCTGAAAATCAGTTCTCTCTACCAGAGAGAGGTAGAAATGCAGACTTAATTCTCTGCTCTTTCAAGCTAAAGTCTTTCAAGCTAAGGTTGGGGCTTTCAGGCAAAGAGTGTGGCCCCGAGACCTGAGATGGGGATATTTGGGACAAACATGCTTGAGGGCATTTATAGGTTCTTCTAAGCCTCTGAATCCCCAGATATGGTTCACTCCCCATCGATATAAGATAGCAGATTCTCATTGCCTAGAAAACACAAAGAGGCCTCGCTGAAAGCATATACCTCATAAGGTGATACTTGCCTTCTTCAAGGTTTACCTCTACTCCCCTCACGGATTCTAGAACATTAACTGGGGGCAAAACTCAGGTTAAACTCCTGGGAAAATGCTTTACCTATTTCAGAAAATAAAAGGATCATTAAGAAAAGAGTTGCAAGACTTGGCTAACATGTCTGGTAGAGTCAGGAGGAACATGCTTGAGAATGGGTTTGGGGATCCTAGCACATCAATGAGGACTATACAGATGGGCAAAGTGAATTTTTGAAATGGGAACCTCCCATGATGTCAGCCTAATGTACTAGGAAGGACTTCTGTAATTGATTCTGTCACGCTCTTGTTATAGTTTTCCTGAAACTTGCAGAAGAATGGCCTGCAGCAAATGAGAAGGAACACCCAGCTCCTTACTCCTCAGGTGGGAAAATTCTTAGGTAGGTATTGAACACTCTTTCCCAGAGTTTTGCCTTAGGATTAAGCAGCAAAGTACTGAAAGAAATACCAGATTTCCAGAGAGTGAAGAAAGAGGCATCAATAATAACTGAGCAAAGAGGTGAATATAAATAGGTCAAGGAGGAGATTCTCTATCCTGAGTAACCTGAACATCTATCAGTCCCAACAGTGTGACACCATCTTGGGAAGGAACCAGCCTAAGTAAAATTTTCCTATCCTTTACCACTTCCCCCTCTCCTTTGCTTTGATTCTGGACAGATAAGAAGCTACCCATTTAGGGCTGGGTGGTGGGGGGAAAGGAAGAGAGATATAAGCCAGACAAGAATAGAAGAAGTCAAACATTACTCCTTGTCATTACTTTGGGCTTTCAGTCTAAAGTTAGACCAGGTTGTGAGGATAGGGGAAATATATGATTAATCAATTTTTGAATTTTTGTGTCTTAGACTAGATTCTAATTACTGAATTGACATTGTTTTAAAAGGATGTAGGATTATCTTTTAACAAAAAGTGATCTAAAAAAAGTCATGGTACCTATTAAGTTTTCAAATATTTCTGGGCAGTGTCTGAATGTATAGTGAAAGAAACAAGAAAACAAAGTTTCATTTGGTTACATCAATGTGCCTGTTGAAATTCCCAGTTTTACTTTCATTGCTGCTTTGTCTTCCTCAGAAACACTCTGGCTTTACTCCCCATATGTTCTGTTACAATAATAAAAAACATAGCTGAGAGCAACTGATGTGGAGGAAAGGTAACACAGAGTGCAGCAGGAAATCTAGGCTGTCTCAGAGACTCCTTCCTAGTCAGTCATATTCTGTGTTTGAGAACTCCCAGGCTGTTTTAAAGCCATGTTCACTTTGCTTCATGTGTTTTCTTTTTCAAGCATAAATGTTACATAGACAATGAAAAAAAGGACTGTGACAGAGAAAAGTTTGAAAACTATGGGACTATTGGGCTTTTTTGATTCTCAAAATAAATATAGTAATGTTGGCTTCTTAAGGAAGAGAGAAATAGAAGGAATTGAAATAGCCACCCATAATGTGGAATAAGTCACTTACTATCACTCTGTTCCATGAGAATTTTCCAAAGTGTTGCGCATTGTGAGCCTATCAACAGATCTGTGACTCAAACCAAGGGTTTCCCCACTTGCTGTGAACATTTGTGTTATAGAAGATGAAATCCAAAGCTATACTTACATCAGAGAAGATCACTACCCTCTCTGCCACCCCCCTGCTTTTTTTGCATGAATTTTCATTTATCATGTAAGGTAACCATTTTTGTTGACACTATTTATTGTCCTCAAAACCCTCTTAATTGATCCCTGGGACTTAATGTTTTTTGAATTTGTCAAAGATTGATTTATTAGAGAATTCCTGAGACTCTTGTTCCATGTTGGAGCCTCTCTTTGTCAAATTCAACAACTCAGAGTATACAGTAATTGAAATTGTCATAAAATATGGGTAAGGCTCAAGATACCCATTTCTTCCTTTTAGCCATTATATCCTAATTATACAGAGATATATAGCTATAAAGTTATATGTCTAGGTCAGTGGTTTTTAATCAGGAGTGATTTTGCACCCCTCCACTACTGTGAATTTGGTAATGTCTAGAGATACTTTTGATTGTCACAACTGGGGAGGGGTGCTCCTGGTCTCTAGTGGGTAAAGCCCTAGATGCTGCTAAACATATGTATTCGTCTCCTATTGCTGTGTAGCACAGCAGCTTAAAACAACACTCACTTATTGTTTCAGAACTCTGTGTCAGAAAGCTAGGGGGGTTAGGTGGGGTGCTCCACCAAGTTCTCTATTTAGAGACTTACAGGGCTGAAATTAAGGTATCAGTGAGGCTGGGCCTTTATATGGAAACTCTGGGGAAGAATCCACTTCTAAGATCATTGAGGTTGTTAGCAAAATTCAGTGCCGTGCAGTAGTAAGTGTGAAGTCCCCATTTCCTTGCTACTTGTCAGATATTCTCAGCTCTTGAATGGCACCCACATTAGTTTGCTCATGTGCCCCTCCATCTCCCAAGTGAACAGCAGTACATTGGGTTCCCGTCGTGCTTTGTATCTTTGACTTCCTCTTTCAGCCAGTAAAAACTCTCTTCTTTTAAAGGGCTAACTTGCTGTGATTGGGCCTGAGTAATCTCCACATTTTATATCAACTATTTGGGACTTTAATTACATCTACAAAAATCTCTTCACAGCAGTACCTAGATTAGTTTTTGACTGAATAATCAGGGGACTTAATCTTGGGGGGACCATTTTTAGAGTTCCGCTCATCACAGCAATCTACAATGCACAAAACAGCATCTCACAACTGAGAATTATTTGTTCCCAAATGCCAATCCTGCTGAGATTGAGAAACCCTGGTCTAGGCATATATTTTTGTTCATGATGAAACTATTTTCAGTTTATTTTTCTCATAAAAGGCAGATTCACAGCCTGCAACACTTTAAGAAGCATATGCCACTAGGTTTCTGATCATGATCCAGAACTCTCATTTTCCAAGACATGTTAGTAACAAAGATCTTACAAATTCTTTCATATCTGCTAGTCCATCTATCCTTAGGCATCTACTTCTCTAGCTTCACACCCATCACTCTACTTAGTTTATATTCTTTATTTCTCTGACACAAAAGATATTTTATTTAAAAATATCAGGAGAAGAGAGGAATGTTAGCACTCTCTGCCTGTGGCCAGATAATCAGAATACCATCCCACATGTGATTGGAACATAAGTTCCCAATTACAGAGACTTTTCCTTGGTCACTGATATACTAATCACGTAGTACGATTTGTGGCTCATGGTAGACATGCAATGAATATTTGCTGAGTGAATGAGTTTTCTACTCAAGAATAATGTAGCAAGAGGAATCTTGACACTTTGTACAAATATCCAGATTTAAATGGGTCTGAGTCTTGATTGCAGGATGCTTTCATTGTGAGATGTAAAAGGATGAAGCATACGTTTATGTACCAAGAGCTTAGAAGTGCCCTGATGGGTACGTAAAGATGTATAGGCTCTCAGCCTTTCTTAAACTAAGAGAATCCACCTGGTTTACACTACTACCCTAGTAAGAATTTCTTCTATGACACCTCTGGTGGGTCTAGTTTGTGTTTAAGTCTTTTCAGATAACGTCACAGGAGTTGGACACTTGGGAATAGAAATCTATTAAGGTTTTTTGCTTGAATACTCCCTAAAAGAGTTTTGGAAAATCATGGACCCTTTGCACAATTTAATTTGACACAAAACTTTTTAATCATCACTTACAGTTGCTAAGAATGTAATTTCTTGCATATTCCATATCAAATATGTACATTAAATATATTTTGTAAAAATATTAGTTTGATAGATTAGTTCATTAAATTTATATAATATGTCTTCCATACTCTTTATCAAGCAAATGCAGTTTAAATTGTTGGTCCTAATAGACAAATCAGGCTTACTTTCTATGAAAAAATGTATGGGTTCAATTTCCAATTGAAATAAACTAGGATGCTTGTATCCCTGTGGTGACCATTTCACTTCTAAATTCTAATTTTAAGATAACTTGATATATATAGATATAGATATAAATATAAAAATAGGTTAGTTGATATATAAATGATGATATAGATATAGATATAGGCATAGACATGGATAGAGCCTAAGATAAGTCTGTCACCTGGATGAAATAAGGCACTGCCCCATCAGTATTTCTTACAATATTTTTGCTTTGCTGTCAGCTCCTCAGGAGTTGTACATCTTCAAGGTATTCTTTTGTTTGGTTCTCCAGTGATTTTTACAAGCTGAGCAATGATAGTAAGACTGAGCATTGGTGAGCATAGGTTTTTCTTTTGTAAAGTAAGAGCAGTGCAAGGAGAGGTGACATAGGGTAAATTCTAACCTCAGATGCATTTTGAAGAAAGAGAACATATGGAGATTGAGGATTTTGGATATTACTCACTTGAAACTATACAAATCAATATATTCCTTGGGAAATATCTTAATGTGTCCCTAGGGATATGAGTCTCCACTATGAAGACAGCTGGTTTAGATGATAACCTGCTATGTGATTAGACAAGTTTTTCCAATCATGAATTGAAATATATTTACTATACTATATCTGTTCCACTTCATTTCAGTTCTCTCTTGGGTACCTAGAGTAGAATAAATTCACATTTTACTGATGATGGCCCAAACATTTGAGGATTCTGTGATGTATCCCCAACATCTTTCCATCTCTAGGATTAATATTCCCAGTGCCTTGAATTACTCATTATTTCTCATTGTTTTCAGCCCCTTTATCCTTATAGTTATATTCCCATAAAGGACACTCAAAATTGTCAAAATTTTCCTGAATTTTGATGTCCAAACAGTATATTTTTCTCTATTGCCAGGGATAAAATATTAATCTTAGTAATACAACATAAAGAGCAACCATTTACTGAATGTTTACTGTATGCTCAGTGCTTAAAATAACACTGCAAAGAAGACACTCATTATTATTCTCACTTTATAGAAGAGAAGCCTGTATTTATTAAAAACAAAACAAAACTGGACAACTTGAACAAGGCCAAGCACTTCATTCAGCACCTTGTTTGTTAATTACTTGCTGGCTGGGCCAGTAGTTGGTTTAACATCCACATGACAACTTACAGAGCATACATCTATAGGTGTGCAGAAAGGGGTCCAGAGTAGCTGAGATATGATTAGGCAAAATGTTAAGGTCACCTGAATATCCACTAGCAAAATCCCCCTAAATGTAATCCCTGGCATATATCGTGCTGCACTGTGGTAAGGAATGGCCTGCCTCAGTGATCCGATGCAGTGAAGAAGTTTCTAAGCTGGACTCTGCTCAGTCCTTTATCAGTGTGTGGAGCATCTGATAAACCACTGGTGGGGTTGATCAAAGAGGCCTTCCATTCCCTCTTCTGTGCTTGAATCAAAGAGCTCTGTTTTTTTCTCTAGTTTTATTTGTTTACACTTCCCCAATCAGAAGTAGATAGAGATAAAATCAAAATAGAGATAGAAATAAAGATGTATGTGTGTATGTGTGTGAGAGAGAGAGGGACGATTAGTCCTCAAAAAATACTAATTTTGGAATTAGTTTCCTTGGGTTTAATCCCAATAATATACTTACTGGTAAGTAACTTGGGCATAGGCTATAGCTATTCTGAGCTTTAGTTTTCTCACTTGACCTATAGCAGGTACTTAAACATTTTTGTTGAGCAAATAAGTAAATAAATGAATAAATAAATTATTTTGTATTTTGGCAAAATATAACCTTGCAGGGTTATGTTGAGCATTAGTGCCAATATAAAGAAAGTTTAGTACAGCCTGGCTCATAATAGGTATTTTGTAAATAATAATAATAATAATAATAGTAATGGCAGTATTTATTGTTGTTGTTGACTCAATGAGTTTGTGGATTGTTGTACCAGGTACCCACGTGGCACTTCTCTCTAAGCTAGCTAAAGATCATCAAACTTGACAGCAAGTATTAAATGTTACTGAATATGTGGAATGTGCTTGAGTCCAGAGGGACTTTCCCATCACAAGGGAAGAACCTGGGAATTTCAGAGGCTTCTTGGTTCTCCACTCTTAGAAATATGGCTTGAGAATCTGGTGGCAAAAACAGTGACAATCTGCTGTCTGGAAGAGGCCTTGCCATTGTGCTAGATGTGCCAAAATCATAAAGCAACTCAGTGGGATCAATTCTTGCTGTCACTGCTATTTCTGGGGCTTGAATTGCACTACCCAGTGACATCCAAGTCTATGTATTTAGCACATTCATTCTCTGAGTAAGAACAAATTATGAACCTACAGCCTCTTCTTCTTGAAAGAAAAAAGAAGAAAAGTGTGCTGGGATTAAGACCTGAAAATTGATGTCTTTAATCTACTCAAGACATTTTCAGTTAAACACCATTGTCTTGTGGATCACATTCATCTGCTGTAGACTGCAAGTTCTCTAAGACCAAGAAGTTGTGTCAAATTGTGCAGACACTTTTAGCACTCCTCATATAAAAGACAGTTATTATTTATAACAAAAGAATAAGAATAATGGCAAGCTCATCACATGTCCTAAAAGCCTGGCCTGCAAAAGGAATCCCATTACATAAATATTGTCATCCCATTACAATGTATTGTAAAAGCATGTATGTTTCTCCCTGGGAAAACCCAGTAACTCATTTTTCCAAGTCTAGAAAACAGACTAGTGAGAGTTAAGTCCAATTATGTAAAGATTCTTTGCTTTACAAGACAGTTTTTTTCTAAAGTGTCTCTTTAAATAGCCAGCTCCTTTTTTGAAGTATTCAGAATTGGATTTGCTTTACAAAATGTTTAGACTCAACTTTTTAGGAGCAAAGTGAGCATACAGAAATGGAATATTGTATGTCAGATGTCAATGGTTAAGTCTCACTTTGTGATCACAGTAAAACAAGGCTCTCACTATTCCATGTCTTAGTCCATCAAAGCCAGGACATCTAAATGTGGCAGGTGGCTTTTGCAGGGCATTAGGTGCCCTCATTCCAGGCAGGAAAGCTAAGCCAGCATTGGGGTCATTGTCTATCATTAACTGTGACTCTGGCAGCCAAGGACATCAATTTGTGCTCTGAGCAATCATGCATTATTCAGCATATACTGAACTATTCACTTACATAGGGATACTTTTAAAAAAAACATTGAGGCAATTATGAAAAAAAGCTGATGACCTTCATTCAAATAAATGGGAACAGATTTTTTTTTTAGCAATAGTATATTTATTTCTCTATATAAGGAATAGTTGGAGTAAGACCTGATAGAACACAGGGTCAGAGGGAGGGCCCCCCACCGAGATCACAAACAAACAACATTTCCTCCCCACGTCAAACTCTCTTTCTTGCAAAACCCTCTGCTTGCAAATACAACTACATAGGTGGAAGTCAATCATTCCTGTTATCTCTCAATTCTGATGCATAATGGGAATAAGACATATTAGCAAGTTAATTATTGCACAGTTACTGTGTTAGACTCAACTCTAGGAAGAATACAAGACCAGGAGGGAAGAAGGAAATGCCCATTTAGTAAGACACAAGTACCTTCTAAGACCCTACACCGATTTTATGTGCTGTTTCAAGCTGGCTTCTCCACTGGAAAAACGAGAATAGTTCATTTTGAAGGCTACACTTTATGTTCTCCCAATCAACTCCCAATAGTTGATTAGTCTTTGTCCATATTCCTGCAGGCTGATACGACTCTTTCAGGAAGTTCTAAGGCAATGCTTTACAAGACAGCAAAGGCCAATGAAGAGGTATTTCTGTAAGAGGCACAGTACTGAGAATTGTCATAGAGCAGTTCACCTCTGCACTCCTTTGAGTGATTTTTTCATGTACCTCCTGTGTAAGCCTTGTGTGTGCTGTGTGTGCTCACGAGTGTCTTTTTTGAATAGGAGTGTTTCATGCACTGAGTGGGTCTTGGGCTGGAAGATGAGCGGGTGAAGAAATAGAGGAAGGACATGGGTCAGGTGGAGTGAAAGATAAGTTGGAGACTCCAGTGAAAAGGAAAAGAGTTAATTTGGGTTATTTGATGTTAAATACATGTTCAGGTTTGTATTTCAGGTAATGCCCCTCACAACTCTCTCATACGCAATTTCTGTTCAGAACCAGGCCAACATCAGTGAGACTGAGGAGAGGGGTGAATCTCAGCAGCTGGGGGAGAAAAATCAGATGTGTGGCCCGAGAAGAGATGGATTTCTAGAGTGTAAAAATGTATTCCTGGGACCAAGTGCGAAGGGCTGAGGGTGAGGAATAATGCAGCCAGAGAGAACTGAAGCTTCAACCCTTCCTAGATACAGGAGTTTGGAAGGTGGGCTGCTCATAGGGTGCGAGTCGGGGGCTGCTCACGGCCCCCGGGCAGGAAACTGAGAACGTGTGTGGCAGAGGCTGGCTCTGCCAGGACAAGATGTTGGGGTATGAGGGTGGGGTGGGGGCCTAGGGGGTGGCTTGGAGCCCTGGCGGTGGCTGCCTGACGTCACCGGCCTCTCTGGCAATAGGCTGCCAGCTCAGCTCCCCAAAGCGGCAGCGGTAGCGGCGGCAGCGCGGCTTGGTCTCTGGCCCCTTCACTCCGTGCCTTCCGCAGCTGCCACTGCAGCCGCGCCGCGGGGCTCCCTCCCTACAGCCAGTGGCAGCCCCAGGTAAGAGCACGGTGCCGCTAAAGGCTCTGGGCGGCCGGGCGGCAGGGTGGCCAGGCATGAGTGGGTAGGCAGACCCGGCGGCCTGCGCAGACACCCCCGGCTGCAGCTTCGGCCCCTGGCCCGGCCCAGCCCCGGCTCGCGGGCCGCCTCGCTGCTCCGCAGTGCAACAGTTTGCAGCCGCCTCTTGAGGGCGGCAAGGAAAGCTCTGCTGCTCGCTGCGGGTCTACCTGGCGCTGGTCCCGGGGAAGAGTCTCGGGACCCTCGGGCTGGGTCTGGGAAGGCCAGAGAGAAGGTCGGTTCCCCAAACTTTGCAGGCGGGTACCCTCCCTCTTTTATTTCCAGCTCCCAGCCCCCACCCCCCCAGAAAGAAGGATACTGTCAAGTAGGGGGCACAGAGAGATGGGGAGAATGGGCGTTTGCAGGATGTGCTTTAGCCGAGAGATGCTTCAGCTGCTTTTTTTGGTGGTGGGGAGGTACCAGGAAAGAAGAATGGAAAAGGGATAGAGCGCGACCCTGCGCGTCAGCGGTGGCGGTGGATAGAGGCGGAATGGGATGTGGTGCCAGCGACCCGCCTTGGAAATGGGACTTAAGGGATCTGACGCCGTCTGGAAAGGGAGATTCGGGAGGTGGAGGGAAAGGAAGGGCGAACTGCATACCCAGAGCCGCTGGGCAACCGGGGGCGGGTGCTGGGAAGGGTAGGATCCTGGTGAAGACAATCACTGAGAGGGTGCAGTAAAGAGCAGAGGCGGCGCTCTGGAAAGCAGGGACCGCGCTCCCAGGCGACTGCGTGTCTGTTGTAATCAGAAAGTTGTGGAGGGAGCAGAGTCTGCCTTATCTGCTGAGTAATCCTCGTCTCCTCGGTGCCGGCGCAGACCCCTTCCCAGATAGTGGCGCGAGCCCAGGCTGGCGGCTCGGGTGAGCGGCCAGGGGCGAGAGGGTTGGGGTCCTTTGGCTGCGGAGAAGATGGGCAGTGTCCGCCGAGGTCGGGTGCCTGGAGGGCTGCTTTGCAGTTGCGCGGATCCTTCTTGTCCCTCCGCACTCCCCTGAGCAGCGACAGGGATCCTAACTAAGCCTGTTCTCTTTGCAGCCTGGTGCCTTGGCAAAGGAAAAAGGCGCTCGGACAGGCGTTCGAGCGGGTCCGGAGAGGATATCCTGGGTACCGCTCGCTTTCACTGACGGCTTGCTTGCCCGCAGTGGCTCCCTCAGTCCTTCGCTCGTGCGCAAACGCTCCCACACCAGGGAGCAGTTTTGGGTGGCGTGGGCTCCGTCCTCTTCTTGGCCGGTGGGAACAGTGCGCCCAAGAGTGGAAGTCTGGTGGGCCCGGCCCCTCCCAGCCCAGCGCCGATGAGTGCCAGGGCGCCCAAGGAGCTGAGGCTGGCACTGCCGCCGTGTCTCCTCAACCGGACCTTTGCTTCCCCCAACGCCAGCGGCAGCGCGAGTGCCCAGGGCCCGGGCGCAGGCGGTGGCGGTACCTGCATTACGCAGGTGGGACAGCAGCTCTTCCAGTCCTTCTCCTCCACGCTGGTGCTGATTGTCCTGGTCACCCTCATCTTCTGCCTCATCGTGCTGTCCCTCTCCACCTTCCACATCCACAAGCGTAGGATGAAGAAGCGGAAGATGCAGAGGGCTCAGGAGGAATACGAGAGGGATCACTGCAGCGGCAACCGTGGTGGCAGGGGCCTGCCCCCGGCCGGTGGCCAGGCCCCAACCCACGTAAAAGAAACCCGGCTGGAGAGGCAACCCCAGGACTCCGTTTTCTGCGACCCCTCCAAAGTGTCCTCCTCCTCTTTGTCCCCTGGCCTTCCCTGCCAAGATCCCTATGCTCCTCCGCCTCCACCACCGGCCCCCAGTCCGCAAGGAGCACACTCATCCTCTTCTTGTTTGGACACACCTGGCGAGGGCCTTTTGCAAACGGTGGTATTGTCCTGATTGTCTAGCCCCTCACCTCTCCCCTTTCTTGTTTCCAGCGCCTTTGCCGTCCTCGCTTTTCCCCTGTCCTTCCCCTTTCACTTTCCTCTGGTCTCTCTTTCCTCTTCCTTCCTTCCTTCCTGCCCTCCCTGCCCTCCCCGTACTGTTTCTCCTCCGCCGAGGCACTGTGCGGTATTTGTAAATATTGGGCAAGGAAAGTCTCGGAAGAAGAAATAACGCTGATAATAATACTTTATTATTAATATTTATAATAATTACAATACTAATAACACGATCCAAGCGCATGACAAATCACATAATTTCTCATTGTCAATGAAGGATGCGTCCTTCCTCTCCACCCTGTGCCCCCCACAATGAGGAGGAGAAACCGCACAAGCTACCAAATACTATATAACAGGCATTGACCCCGGAGCAAAGAGAGTGGAGGGGGCCCTGTGTCTTGTACATAGCTGTCAGGTTAAGGTTCAGTTACCTTCCTTCCCCTCCCCCCACCCCCAGGCTTTCACTTTCCCTTCAGCTTCTCTCCTCTCCCCATTCCCACCCTCAGCCAGGCTCAGGCAATAGTATCTTATAAAAAAAAAACGTCTACATTAAGCACCAGGACTACCAGAGGCCACAGAGACAGTCCCAGAAAAATGATTATGACAGGTACCGCTCTCCAGTCATTCCTCTTGTCATCCCTTAATTAACCATTCCCTTTTCCAAGACTAGGCGTTTTAATTTACTTTTAGATATGTTCCTCACTAGCCGACCATAAATACATTAAAAATGCTTAAATTATTGTAAAAATATCGACTGTGTTAGCTCCCTGCCCCGCCCCCACCTGTACACCTTCGACGTGGCTGTTCAGCCAGTTCTGGTGTTGAAACGGCCTCACCGAAATGGTTATTTTCCTTGTTTGTGCAGGCGAAGGAGGGGCTTTCTGGAAAGTGACTATTTTAGTTTTTTGTTAGTTTCTTTCTTTTTCTACAATCGGGTTTGTGTGTACTATCGGTTTTCTTAATATTAGATATTGCATAAGTTACTTTTTTGTAAAAAAAAAAAAAACAAACAAAAGTATTAGGTGATGTCCAGTACTGAAAATGCAGTATATAACCAAATCAGAATGTTTCATTTTTAGAACAAGTGCACCTTTGTTATATATTTATTATATTGGTACCAAATACAGAAGCAAACTATAGTTCTGTTCTTAGTCCTCCAAACTGTATATTCTTGTTCTTAATTTCCAGCTGTTGGTATAATGGTTATCACTGGATGAGAAATTCAGTAGTGTAGGCCTGGCTTCTGCTGTTTCCAGAAGTGTTCTTTTGTATCTTACTCTGTAGTAGACTGTTATAAAAAAAAATAACACATATGTTTTCTTTTTTTCTTTTGTGAATAACAGAAACAACCACAAGAGAAAACAAACAAATAATGGATGTGCAGAAATGCCATCTATTAAACATGGTTAATATTTAAACAGTGCTTGTAGTCCTCCCTGCATGCAATTACCACCTGGAGGCAGTAGTGTGCTTATTTGCTTGCACTGTCTGTGTCTGGAGGTGAGACTGGTGGGGATGTTGGGCAATTTGGGTGACAGGACATGCAAATTTCAAGAGAAGTTAAACCCATAACTACTTGTAGGATAAAAATGCAACTTGTTTACTTAGATATCTGTGCTTGCATCTGAGACATGGGAAAGAAAGGATTCCCTTTCTCTGTGAGTCTGGCTCACCCAGCTTCAATGAATACATGAAGAAAGATAGAATAAAAAAGAAAGTGAGAGAAGAAGATCAATTTCTTTTCTTCTCTCTTCTAATGCCAGGCAAGTATGCTAGAAAGGGAGTCCACCTATGGTTATTTACCACTTCGTTTCCCTTGGATTGATGATAGTGGGAACCAGAAGCATATTACAGTTTTAATTATATGCAGTGGCATCTTTTCTTGGAAACAAATTCTTAACAGCTATTCAGACATTTGGAAAATATATGAATGAGAATGTTCAACATAAAGATCAACTAAGAGAGCCCTTACTAACCTGCAGGGAGTAAGGCAACGGTGCCACTAAGTACATCCCTCTCCCAAGTAACCAGTAGTTCTAGGGCCTTTGTCTTGATTCCAGGCATATGTGCTTTTTCCCAGAGAAAATGTTGCCTCTGAGGTTTTAAGTCATCCATTAAATTGCCCAAGCTCAGTCTGCATCTTTTATAAAAATAATTTAACAAGTTTAATTCTAATCACCCATTAGATATTCACTTGAGTCCTTTCCTGAAGCACAGAGGATCATTGTTTAAGCATGCCATGTGATAATATTAGGAAGACCAGGTATAATCTTTGGGTACAATATATTAAACAATGAACCAGATTCTCCCCAGTGCCTTAGTCACTTCCTAGTAATAGGTGAAAGAGTGCATTAACTCCCTCAGGCCACTAGGGAATCCTTTAGTGCATCAGAGTTACACATTGTATATCAGAATGACTAAGGCACTGTGAAGAAGAAAGTCCATTAATTTTTGTAGATCACCCTCATCTGGCTGTAGCTCTTTAATACCTTATTATAGAAAGACTTTTGGACTTGAAATTTGAGTAGAATCAGGGACTCAGAAAGGAGTTTCTTCATTTCCAAAGAGCTACATTAACTGCATAAATATTACTTTCTCCCCTTATTTGGTGCACTTCTTACAGTGAATAATTCCCCATTTTATTAAAGCAATAAGATGTTCTGTTGTGAGCAATGCTGGATGATGATTCCATTTCCTTGGTGCTGAAGCCACTCATACATTCTTGCCTTATGAATCATAGTGCATTCAAGGCATGCAATAATAATCCCCCTCCAAGGAGCAACCTGTGCACTCTAGGGGTAATTATGAAATTGTCTTATGTAATTTCCCCCCAAAGGAATGGAAGAAACAAAAGAAATAAAAACATTATATGTATTGTTTTTAAAAATACCTGATACCTCTAAATATGGGCACACATCTATAACATGTTTTATTGTGCACTTTTAAATATGTGTGACTTTCTCCATTAATCGACTATGGCTTAATATTTTTAATACTGCTTTGTGTAAAAATAATGTAGTTTGTGAGTCAAATTTCATGCTGAGTTTAATATACTCAGAACCCTAAGCTTCTGGTGTTATCACCTGAGACTCTTTATGAGAGAGAGAATTACATGAAATTCTAGCAATGCCATCCTACCAAATTATTGCAAGAAGCACATATCCAAGCAATTTGCACAGACTCTGTTTAAAGCATTGCTTCTTATAGAGCTCAATTGACAGCCTAAGGAGTTTGGGATGCTACCAAGAGGGCATTTTGGATTTCATGTATATGAAACAAATGGCAACCTGGAAAAAGCTAAATTTATTTTAAAGATTTTATTCACTGATGTCCCGTCAAACTAATTGCTTCAAATCCCTTTGCTATAAATTGCTATAGCTCAACTTCTGCACTTGCTATTCAGTATTAATAAGGTGGCATGCTTGATTCTTATTATTTTTAAAAATGAGAAAATTGGAGAGAGAATACCATTATGTCAACTGTATGGGACTCTGAATCTTAAAGATGTAGATGAATATAATCGTCTTTAGAATTTATATACACCCATAGATATGTATTTATATATGCATACATTTTGTACAAATTTACAATAGACTTTTTGTATTCTCTTTTCTGCCATTACAAGAATGAGATGGAAACCAAATAGTTGTTCCATCCTCTTATCCAGAGAGGATACTGAGAAGTCAGGTATATGCATGTACTTATTTCTCTGGGGTCAAATCTGAATGACTTTCTCTTTATTTAATGAAAGGGGAGAGTCCTGGTGGGTTCGGGAATTGGTAATTAGATAAGCTTCCTTTTGTAGGTAGTGACTCAAATGTAGTGATGATAATGAATTTATGACCGTATCTATTGGTATAAATATCTAGATGGAAAGCAAAAATATCTAGAAGAGGTTTAGGACTACCTAGACTGCAAACCTGGATTGTTGCTCATTTTTTTTTTATTTTCAATCCGTATGTTGTGTGGAAATAAAACATATTTACATAGCTAAAGGTAAAGTAAAAATATGACCATTATATGTTTAGTTTGATAAGTAGTTTCTGGAAAATATGGACAAATTAGTTTTACAAACTTTGGCATCTGACTTTTCCATTGTTTCTATCTATATCACTTGAATTAATTAGATAATGTTTAAAATTCCAGTTTTTCCATTGTGCAGACTTATGCTTTAAATCCATTCCTGTGGGTGACAGTTGAGCAATTGCCAGCTGATATTATGTGAAAGTTGCAGGTTAAATTAGAACCAGGAACTTTAATCTAATCTGGCCAAACTCCTCAGGTCCACTCCCACATGAATCTGAACTTTGAATTTGAAACTGAAAAGCCACTTACCTGGGCCATCCTTTGTTGGAACTAATGATTGTGGCTTGTAGATAATTGGCTCACATGAGAAAGAACTGACCTCTCTCTAGAGGTGTATTTAATCATTGGATTAAATAATGATTTACTCTGATTCTGATTTGGTTTTTGATTTGTTTGGTAACATTTGAGAAACAACTTTGATGGCTTGATATCAATACTTACTAATGTCACCAACCTAAGAATACAATTGGTGCCATGCAGCAATGCTTAGCTAAGAATAAGAGTTAAATTAACTTTAATCGGGGACAATGTCTTATCAAGGTGGTCCTATCTGAGGCAGGGACTTGTGATTTCATTGGGTTGTTTTTATAGAGAGATTAACAATAATGATGACAACAAGAACAACAACAGAAAAACTGATTTTTGAACATGAGTATATCTGAGAAACATAATAAAACAGATATTACAATTCATGAAAATTTTGTTTTGCTTTTCTATCAATAAAAAATTTTCTTGCTAAATGGCTTTTCGGACACTATTTCCTTATTACTTTAATGTACAATATAACAGGATTACAGAAGTACTCATTGTATTGTCCTCAGATACTCAAAGAAATTAGTTTTTTTAAAAAAGTTCTATCATTCATCTGACTTTCCTCACAAACCAACTGCATCTGAAAAATGGGAAGTGTGTAAATCTTAGTATAACCAAATAAACTGAGTCCAGTAGAATGATGTAGCCATCGTTTTGGGCAAATGCTCAAGCTCTTTAGGCCCTATGCTTAATCTCTCAGATTTCCTCTTTCCCTACCTGTACTTCTCTAATATAACCAGTTGTACAGGGGAAGCATATAGTTGACATGCTTTTGTGGCAGTTAGGGGAAGAAAAGAACCACAGATTCATATACATTTCTGCTGAAAAGCAGCAGATTGGGACCGGCATATAGTCTGAGTTACCATTGGTCTATCCAGCTTTCATGCATTGCAGTCTTAGACCCTGGACATTTGTCCTCGTATCAAAGGCATCATCCACAGCAATTCATACATCCTTCCTGCCATCTCTAGGTCTAGCATTGCTTTCACACTTTGTCCCCTTCTTACAGGGACTTCTGCCTGCCCCGCATACAATGGACCTACTCTTGCAAGGCATGGGTTCTAGCTCAGGATCATTCATCTATTTGCCTCCCATTGCCACTTCAGTTTTTCTAGTCTTGCTCCATGTCAGACAGTGCCACAAAGAACTTCTTCTGAGGCCTTGTAGCCCCATTCTAATATATTCCGGGGGGAGAGATTGCCATTTAGCCCTAATCCTTGGGCTCATTCAGAGCTATTTAGATGTTTATGAAGCACTACCCCCTTCTTGACTCCTAATTCTGTGTAGAGAAGAGAGCAGGAACGCCTTAACAGCTGCTGACCTCATTTTTCTTTTGGCTCATTTTTTATCAAAATTGCTCTGATTGAAAGAACCAGATTTTCCTCTGATTGCCCTCCCTTTTTTCCTTACCTGAGACTCCTTCTGCTATAGACTTACTATCCTACTTCTGTAGTAGACTTTGTTTCCTCCTTTCTAACTTTGGCCTGTCCAACTAATGGCAGTTGGACAGGTTGTAGGAGATTCACTAAAGATAAGTTTACTCATAAGGAATCTTAAGTTGGGAGATATTTGAAATATGCTACCATAGTAAAGCTGTGTTTTTCTGCAAAGGACATGTACTCATAATTAAGGTCTTACCTTCCTTTTTTCCAAGAAGCTAAAAGCTTGATCATTATTCTACATTTGTTTTTCTATTAACTTATACCTAATATCTCCAAGTTTGGCTAGAAAATCTGGGTACTGATGGAATCTTTTACTTTATATCACCATTTGTTGTCTAAGAAGGTACAGCCTCTTTCTAATACTGGCCTGTTGCTTTATCCTACAACCCACCCTCTAGGAACTGCAGGTTGTGTCTTGAAAATGGTTCCTTGAACTGTGATAAACCTCCAGTGAATGTTGAATACTGCAGTGGAGATGAATAGCTAGCCATATCTATCTAAAGGCAGCAGGAAGTATGGATTAATGCCACAACCCAATCTCTAACCATGGTCTTCTTTACTCCCAGTAGGTAAATATTCTCTAACCTTACCTCTTTGGCTCAAGAGAGAGAAGGGTGTTCACTTAGCTAGCTCTCACAAGACTGACAATGGTTCTACTCTCTGACTCCTTGGGTCTCCCTGGATGGACTTAACGGATGAAACACTAGCTGGGTGTTATCTTTCTTATTAGTTGTTAAAATCCAATTTCTCCTTTCACAAATAACATCCCCAGATATGTCTCAATCTTGAATTGATGCTGATAATTTTAGGCCTTCCTCTGAAAAGTTGGCTTTGCTTTTCAAAACTTTGCAGACCAAGAATAAGCTCTAGTCGTGTTTTCCTAACTCAGGATTTTTAATTTTAGCCTAGAGGTTTATATTCACTCCATGGTACAAAATTTGCTACACATAATTCTCAAAAGTTCTGGGAAATACCCTCAAATGCACTAAGATGACAAAAATACTCATCTTTCACATACAAATATTCAAAGCAAACGTGGCTTCTCTATTTTCCTATCATTCATCTTTTCTCACAGGTGTAGCTCTTTAAGAAAATTCAAACTCATGTTTTCTTTCCTCTGTTCCTTTCCAAGGTGGTGTCTGAGTATGACTTATAGTCTCTCATGGTAGTAGAAAAGGAAGGTTCCTCTGTATTAAAGGGATTCTTGCTACTTTGGGCTACAGAGTGGTCGGTATGGTCTGCCTCCTGGGAAGCAAGTTCCAGCTAGTACCCATCACTGCAGTCTATAACCTTGGACATTAAAAAAAATGTAGTCTCAAATTCTGAACCAATAGTAGTTTTTTATTTTTATTTCAAGTGCAGGATTTTGCTATTTTACTGTACATTCTATTAGACAATGGGAGATAAGAAGTCTCCTGGTTGCCTATTGTCACCACCATTGTCTCAGGGCCACTACCTTCCTATAGGAGGGAGAGTGCAATAGCTCTCTGCAGTAAAGGCTCCCCTAAGATAGCAAGGGGGATTTTCCAAAGACCCTGATACCCTCCAAGTCCTCAGGCTTTTTGATCCTATCAGAATGCTTGTCACCGGACCTTCTTTATTACTTGCTGTTTATCCCTGAGTCACGGGTTTGGTGGAGAAAGAACTTTGGAATTTACCTTCCTTAATCAGTATTTGGTTCTTTTATTCCCCTCAAATTACCCATGACTGGAGAGGATAGACTTGTCTATATGGTTCCTCAAGGACCTCATTTGACAAAAAACAGACAGAGAGGGGTAGATTTTGGAATTTTTGCTTTCTAAATTCCATATCCTATATCCTCACTCTAACTTCACACCTAAGTCTTAAAATGGGGGACAGAGTGTGAAAAAGTGATTGATTACTGATAAACATTGAGATGTGCTTCAGAAATATTTTATCAATTACACCTGTTTACACATAAGTGGTTATTTCAACTTAAATGGAGAGAATCAAGATGGCAGAGGAGTGAGTGGCAGTCACACTGACCTCCTCCCAGGACCAATCTGGAATTACAACTAAGTTGTGGAGAAATCAACTGAAAAAAGTGAGAGAGGAGCCTTATAACCTCAGACAGACAGAAGAATCAGCTTTAGTACAACCTAACTGGTAAGGAATGTGGTAGAGACTCAAGAAGGTGGGTGGGATGCCCATGGATGGCAGCACCAGAAGGATATTGAAACAGACAGTTGGATTCCCCTGAGAAGAGTTGGGTCTAAATCATAATCAGGGATCTCCAGCCTACAGCACCAGAGCCCAAAAAGTACTCAGATAACAGCCAGCTATGAAAAGCAGCAGAGTTGCTCTCTGCCAGAGACAGGTGCTGGAGACACAAAAAGCCATTTAAAGGGCAAACACATGCACTTACCCTGGTCTCTGGCAGAGGAGGGAGCACAGGTGGGCTGGAGATGCCTGAGAAGAAACTAGAGAAGGAATCTTTGGGGAGAGAAATGAAGGAATAGCTAGCAGGATCCCAGTGCTGACTTATCTCCCAGATGGCAGCAGCAATCTTGCTCAGGCAGACCACTCCCCTGAGTGGCAACAGTGTGAGAGAACACAATAGGCCCACTCCCAGGAGGGGCTGCCTATGTCCGGTAGTGCTAAAACCTGATGGATTAGTACAGAGTGGCAGCCACAGAGAGTAGATCCTTGGCTATGGGGGCATAGAGTGGTCTAGAGACACTTGAGGAGACACTGGACCCGGAAGTGTTAGGGAGAGAATGGAGAGAGTGGCCAGCAGGACACCAGGTGCTGACCCCTCCCCCATGCAGAAGGAACCACCTTGCTTGGCAGACCACTCTCCTGAGCAGCAGCACCGTGAGAGGACCCAAGGACCCCGCTCCCAGGAGGGGCCCCACCTCAAGCTGTGCTGTCTAAGTAGGCCTGCTGAGTGCAGAGTGACTAGATTAACAGCTGAAGGAGACACAGACAGTAGATTTTTGGAAGTCTTGAACAGTCTGCCTAAGGTCAGACAGGGTTGACATCTGACATCATCAGAGGCAGATCCAGAAAGAAAAAAAAAACCAGCAGTCTCCTACCATAGAAGATCACACCACAATGTCAGGAAATCAAGACAGATCAATTTAAGAAGCAGAAGCAAAAAAGAAGATTGTCACAAATCATTGGAAGACAAAGAAACACCCCTACTCGAAGGGAAAGGAGGAATCCCCAGAAAGAGAACTAAATGAAATAAAGGCAAGTAAACTATAAGATATTGAGTTTGAAACAATGGTTCTAGGAAGCTCAATGAGCTCAGTGAGCTCAGAGAGAATTACAAAAACTACACAGAAACTGTGAGGAACTTGTCACAAACTATATCAGCATGAAAAAGGACATGAAAACTATCAATAAGACACAGGAGGAAATGAAGAATACAATTTCTGAACTGAAGAACACAGTAGAAGGAATAAAAAACAGGCTAGATGAAGCAGAGGATCAAATAAGCAAGCTGGAGGATAAGGTAGAAAAAAGCTCCTAGAAAGGGCAAGAAAAGAAACAAAGACTCAAAAAGAATGAAGAGGTGTTGAGGGAAATGCAGGACACCTGAAGCATACTAGTATTCATATAATAGAGAAAGAAGAAGGAGGAGGAGGAGGAGGAGGAGGGGGAGGGGAAGGAGAAGGAGAAGGAGAAGGAGAAGAAGAAGGGGGGGAAAATAGAGAACCTGTTTGGAAAAGTAATGATGGAAAACTTCCCTAAATGTAGGAGAGGAAAAGTCACACAAGTCCAGGGAGGACAGAGGGTCCTATTCAAGAGGAACCCAATGAGGCCCACTCCAAGACACATCATCATTAAAATGGAAAATATCAAAGACAAACAGAGAATCCTAAAGGCAGCAAGGGAGAAACAGATAGTAACTTACAAGAAAGCCCTAATACGGCTATCAACTGACTCCTTAACAGAAATGATACAAGCCAGAAGGGAATGGCAAGAAATACTCCAAGTCATGAAAAGCAAAGGCCTGCAGCCAAGACTGCTCTATCCAGCAAGGCTCTCAATGAAAATGGAAGGTGAGGTAAGGAGTTTCTCACACAAAAGAAGGATAAAAGAATACACCTCCACCAAATCAGCACTATAAGATATGCTAAAGGGACTGCTTTAAGAAGATGAAGAAAAATAGGGAGAAAGAGAGGAGCACAGATATAAAATGAAAAAATGAATAAGTACCTATCAATAATAACTTTAAATGTAAATGGATTAATTGCCCCAATCAAAAGATATAGGATAGCTGAATGGATAGCTGAATGAATAAGGAAACATTACCCACACATATGCTGTCTATAAGAGACCCACCTCAGAACAAAGGACATACAGATACTGAAAATACAGAGATGGAAAGAAATATTCCCAGCAAATGGACAGGGAAAAATAGCAGGGGTAGCAATACTTACATGAGACAAAATAAATTTCAAAACAAAGGCCGTAAGAAGAGACCCAGAAGGACACTTTATAACACTCAAAGGATAATCCATCAAGAAGACATAAACATTGTAAATGTATATGCACCCAATATAGGAGCACAAATATATAAGGAAAATTTTGAGGGACTTCAAGAAAGACATAGACAGCAATACACTCAGAGTAGGGGATTTTAACACCCCACTGTCAAAAATGGATAGATCTTCCAAACAACACATCAACAAGGATATTGTGGAACTGAACCATGCATTAGATCAAATGGACTAATTGACATATATAGAAACTTTCATGCCAAAGAAGAAAAATAAACATTCTTTTCATATGTACATGGTACATTTTCAAAGATAGGCCACATGATAGGACACAAAACAAGCCTTGACAAATTCAGGGTAATCGAAATTATCACAAGCATTTTCTTGGACCACAAGAGCTTGAAACTAGAAACCAAACTCAAGGAAAAAAACTCAAAAACATTCAAACTCATGGACGCTGAATAACATTCTATTAAACAATGAATGGGTCAATAATGAGATAAGAGAAGAAATCAAAAAATTTCTGGAAACAAATGAAAATGAACAGACAACTGTCCAAAACCTATGGGACACAATGAAGGCAGTCATGACAGGGAAGTTAACAGCAATAAAAGCCTACCTCCAAAAGACAGAAACATTTCAAATAAACGACCTAACCCCTCAGCTTCAAGAACTGGAGAAACAACAAACAAAGCCCAAAGCAAGTAGAAGAAAAGAAATAATCAAGATCAGAGCAGAACTGAATGACATAGAGTCTAAAAGAACAATTCAAATGATCAACCAATCCAGGAGTTGGTTCTCAGAAAAGATAAATAAAATCGACAAGCCTTTAAGCAGACTCATCAAGAAAAAAAAAAGGAGAGGACCCAAATAAATAATATCAGAAATGAAAAGGAGAAATAACAACTGACGACACAGAAATATAAAGTATGGTAAGAAATTACTATGAGCAAGTATATGCTAAGAAATTTGAAAACCTTGATGCAATGGACAATTTCAAGAAAAATATAATGTTCCAACACTGAATGATGAAGAAGCAGAAAGCCTGAACTGACTAACAGCTTGTGAAATTAAACACTAATAAAAAAACAACCTCCCAGCACACAAAAACCCTGGATCGGATGGTTTCTCAGGAGAATTTTACAAAACATTTAAGGAAGAGCTAACCCCTGTTCTTCTCAGACTATTCCAAAAAATCCAAGAAGAGGGATGACTTCCGAACTCTTTTTATGAGACTAGCATCATCCTAATCCCAAAACCAGATAAAGATGCAATGAAGAAAGAAAACTACAGGCCAATATTGCTGATGAACATAGATGCTAAAATCCTCAACAAAATATTGGCAAACCACATCCAGCAATACATTAAAAAGATCATTCACCATGATCAAGTGGGATGCATCCCAGGGATTCAAGGATGGTACAATATTCCCAAATCAATAAATGTGCTATATCACATAAACAAAAGGAAAGATAAAATCACTTGATCATATCCATAGATGTGGAAAAAGCATTTGATAAGGTACAGCATCCATTTATGATAAAAACACTCAACAAAGTGGAACTAAAGGAGGCACACTTCAACATAATAAAGGCCATATATGAAAAACCTACTGCCAACATCATACTCAATGGGCAAAAACTAAAAGCCTTCCTACTAAGATTGGAAACAAGACAAAGTTGTCCACTGTCACCACTTCTTTCTTTTAATTTTCTTTTTTTTAAATTTTAAAATCATGTTTATTCTATTACAGTTTTCTCAATTTTTCCCCCTTTGCCCCCCTCCATCCACCCCATGCCCACAACCCACTCCCATAGTCAATTTCCACTCTCTTGTCCGTGTCCATGGGTCATTCATACATGTTCTTTGTCTAGTCCCTTCTCTTCTTTCCGCCATTTTCCTCTTTCCCAATCACCTCTTGTCACTTTCAGCCTGCTCCATGTTTACATGCCTGTGGTTTATTTTGTTCATTAGTTTATTTTGTTGAATAAATTCCACTTATAGGTGAGATTATATGGTATTTGTCTTTCAACAACTGACTTATTTCACTTAGCATAATAATATTGTCGAGTTCCATCCATGTTGTCGTAACAGGTAGGATTTCTTTTCCTTCCTTCCTTTCTTCTTCCTTCCTTCCTTCCTTCCTTCCTTCCTTCCTTCCTTCCTTCCCTCCTTCCCTCCTTCCTTCCTTCCTTCCTTCCTTCCTTCCTTCCTTCCTTCCTTCCTTCCTTCCTTCCTTCCTCCTTCTTTCCTTTCTTTCTCTTTCTTTCTTTCTTTCTTTCTTTCTTTCTTTCTTTCTTTCTTTCTTTCTTTCTTTCTTTCTTTCTTCCTTCCTTCCTTCCTTCCTTCCTTCCTTCCTTTCTTTCTTTCTTTTCTTCCTTTCCTCCTTCCTTCCTTCCTTCCTTCCTTCCTTCCTTCCTTCCTTCCTTCCTTCCTTTCTTTCCTTCTTTCTTTCTTTCCTTCCTTCCTTCTTTCTTTCTTTCTTTTTCTTTCTTTCTTTCTCTCTCTTTCTTCTTTCTTTTTTTCTTGAATGCAGATCAATATTACTTATTTATTTTTAAATGTCAAAGTCAATTATAAAGTATTAAAAAATTAAAACAATTATAAAGTCTCAGCAATTAAACCACCATAACACCAGCACAGAAATAATCAAGTAGATCAATGAAACATATTGAGCATTCTAGAAACAAAAGTATGTATCTGACTAACATGTAATATATGATTAAATTGCTATTTCAAGTCAATGTGTAATATATGGTTTATTCAACAAATAAGGTGCATGGACCAAAATTACTTGAAATAAAATAAATATAGAGCCTTATTTCACACATTATACAAGGAAAACTCAGGTAATTTAAAAATCAATATGTAGACTCTAAGGAGTTTTAGAAGAAAATACAAACTAATATTTTCCTTATCCTGAAGTAACATATTCAAACCCAGAAGCTGTAAAGGAAAATATTGACAATATGAATATATTAAACATTTAAGACTATATAGTAATATACATGTAAAAAAAGTTAAAGGACAAGTAATAGAAGAGGAAAGTATCTGCAATACATCTAAAAAATGTGTCTTTATTTTTTCTTTTTAGGGAAAAAATTCTACAAAAATTTAATAAAAAAATGTATAAAAAATACCAAAAAGTCATTTAAAGATTTTTCAAAATAATAGAAATAGGCAAGAAATATACAAAAACAGGCTTAATTTCAACAAATAATAAAATAAATAAAATAACACATCATTGTCATAATCAGATTAGTAAGTATTAAAAATATTGGTAATATCAAGTATTGGCAACTGTGAAAGGAACTGGGTATTCATAGACTCTTTTTCTTCATCTTCTTAAACTAGTCTCTTTAGCATATTTTGTAGTGCTGGTTTGGTGAAGGTGTATTCTTTTAGCCTTCTTTTGCCTGGGAAACTCCTTATTTCACCTTCCATTTTAAGTGACAGCCTTGCTGGATAGAGCAGTCTTGGATGCAGGCCTTTATTTTTCATGGTTTGGAATATTTCTTGCTACTCTCTTCTGGCTTGTGTTTCTGTTGAGAAGTCAGCTGCTAGCTGTACCAGGGGTCGCTTATATATTACTACTTGTTTCTCCCTTGCTGCCTTTAGGATACTTTGTTTGTCTTTGATATTTGCCATTTTAATGATGATGTGTCTTGGAGTGGGCCTCATCGGGTTCCTCTTGAATGGGACCCTCTGTGGTTTCTAGACTTGTGTGATATTGTCTCTCCTCAAGTTAGGGAAATTTTTCATTATTACTTTTTCAATTAGGTTCGCCATCCCTTTTTCATCTATTTCTCCTTCTGGTATCCTTATTATATGGATACTATTAGGTTCAAGGTTATCCTACATTTCCCTCAACACCTCTTTTTCATTTTGAGTCTTTTTTCATTTTCTTATTCTTTCTGGGAGCTTTTCTCTACCTTTTCCTCCAGCTCACTGATTCGATCCTCTGCTTCATCTAGCCTCCTCTGGATTTCTTCTACTGTGTTCTTCAGTTCAGAAATTGCATTCTTCACTTTTTATTGTCTCTTATTGATAGTTTTTATGTCCTTTTCCATGCTGATATAGTTTGTGACAAGTTCCTCACAGTTTCCGTGTAGTTTTTGTAATTCTCTCTAAGCTCACTGAGCTCATTGAGCTTCCTTAGAACCATTATTTGGAACTCAATATCTGATAGTTTACTTGCCTTTATTTCATTTAGTTCTCTTTCTTGGGATTCAATCTTTCCCTTTGAGCTGGGGGTATTTCTTTGTCTTCTCATTATTTGCAATACTCTTTTGCTTCTGCATCTTGAATTGATCTGTCTTGATTTCCTGATATTGTGGTGTGAACTTCTATGGTAGGAGACTTCTGTTTTTTCTTTCTGGATCTGCCTCTGATGATGTCAGATGTCGACCCTATCTGAACCTTAGGCAGACTTTTTGAGACCTCCAGGAATCTATTGTCTGTGGGTGTCTCCTTCAGTTGTTAATCTAGTCACTCTGTACACAGCAGTCTTGGTTAAACATCAAAGGGTGGGGCAGAGTCCCTTCTGGGGGCAGGGTTATTGAGTCATCTCGTGCTTCTGCCACTCAGGGGAGTAGTCTGCCCAAGCAAGATGGCTGCTGTCATATGGGGAATGACTCATCACCTGAATCCCGCTGGCGACTTTCTCAGGTCTCTCCCCAAAGCCTCCTTCACTCAGGCATCTCTAGCCCACTCTGCCCCCTCCTTGCCAGAAATCAGGGTAAGTGGCAGTTAGGTTGTGCTAAAGCTGATTCTTCTGTCTGTCCGAGGTTATAAGGCTCCTCTTGCTATTGTTTAGTTGTTTGTTCCAGGTGATTTCTCCACAATTTAGTTGTAATTACACATTGGTCCTGGGATGAGGTCAGTGTGACTTCCATTCACTCCTCCGCCATCTTGATTCTCTCCTCACGACTTCTATTCAACATAGGATTGTTAGTCCTAGCCACAGTGATCAGACAAGAAAAAGAAATAAAAGGCATCCAAATTGGGAAGGAGGAAATAAAACTGTCATTGTGTGCAGATTACATGATAGTGTATAGAAAATACCATAGACTCCCACAAAAAACCGCTCGACCTAATAAGTGAATTTGGCAAAACAGCAGGATATAAAGTCAGAAATTGAAGGTGTTTTCGTACACCAACAATAAAATACCAGAATCAAAAATCAGGAGAAAAATCCCATTTGCTATAGCAACAAGTAAAATAAACTACCTAGGAATAAACTTAACCAAGGAGGTAAAAACCTGTATGCAGAAAACTATACAATGCTGAAGAAAGAAATTAAGAAAGACACAAATAAATGGAAGCATATATCGTGTTCATGGATTGGAAGAAATAACATCATCAAAATGTCCATACTACCCAAAGCAATTTATAGATTAATGCAATCCCTATTAAAATACCAATTGCATATTTCACTGACATAGAAAAACATTAAAAAAATTTATATGTAATCATAAACAGCCCCAAATAGCCACAGCAATTTTGAGAAAGAAAATCAAAGTAGGAGGGGTCAAAATACTGGACATAAAACTGTATTACAAGGCCACTGTAATCAAAACAGTCTGGTGTTGGCATAAGAACAGACACAGAGCAATGGAACAGAGTAGAAATAAACCCATTTCTCTGTAGTCAATTAATATTTGACAAAGGAGGCAGAAGAATAATGGAGTAAAAATAGCCTCTTTAACAAATGGTGTTGAGACACCTGGACAGTTACATGCAAAAATTTGAAATGTGACCACCAACTTATGCCATACACTAAAATAAACTCAAGATGGATAAAAGACTTAAGTATAAGTCATGACACCAGAAAAGTCTAGAGGAGAACATACACAGGAAACTCTCAGCTATCCCATGCAGGAATATTTTCACAGATATGTCCCCTAGAGCAAGGGACATAAAGGAAAGAAAAAACAGTGGGACTTCATCAAAATAAGAAGCTTCTGCACAGCTAAAGAAAACATCAGCAAAATGAAAAGGGAGCCAACTGTATGGGAAAATAGATTTGTCAATGATACCTCAGACAGGGGTTTGATCTCAAAAGTATATAAAGAATTCTCACATCTCCACTCCAGGAAGACAAATAATCCAATGAAAAAATGGTCAAAGGACTTGAACAGACACTTCCCCAAGGGGAACATACACAGGGCCCAGAGGCATATGAAAGGATGCTCATCATCACTAGCCATCAGAGAAATGCAAATTAAGACCACAATGAGATACCATTTCACACTGGTCAGAATGGCCCCATAAACCAATCAGCAAACAATGGGTGCTGGCGATGTTGTGGAGAAAAGGGAACCCTACTGTGCCATTAGTGGGAATGCACATTGGTGCAGCCACTGTGGAAAACAGTGTGGAATTCCCTCACAAAGCTGAAAATGGAACTGTCTTTTGACCCAGTGATTCCACTGCTGGAATTATACCCTAAGAACCCCAAAACACCACTTCAAAGTATCTATGTACCCCAATGTTCATAGCAGCACAATTTATAATAGCCAAGTGCTGGAAGCGACCTAAATGCCCATCAGTAAATGAGTGGATCAAAAAACTATGGTACATTTACACAATGGAATACTACACAGTAGAAAGAAATAGCTACTACCCTTCGTGATGACATGGATGGAACCAGAGAGCATTATGCTAAGCGAAATAAGCCAGTTGTTGAAAGACAAATACCATATGATCTCACCTATAAGCAGAACCTGATCAGCAAAGCAAGCAGGCAAGGAAAAAATGACTAGCAACTTTGAAAAAAAGAAGAATCTGACACGTACAGGGAGGAAGGGAAGGGATTAGCCGGGATGAGAAGGGGAAGGGTCAGATGAAGGAAGAGGTGTGAAAGACACATGGATGAAGCCAAGGTGGGGAAATTTCGAGGGGTGTAGGTAGAGTGGGTGGGGCAGGGGAGAGTGTTGGTGGTTAAATGGAGACAAATAATTGGAACAATTTAAAAAAGAAAAAGTCACACAAGTCCAAGAAGCACAGAGGGTCCCACTCAAGAGGAACCCAATGAGGCTCACTCCAAGACACATCATCATTAAAATTGCAAATATCAAAGACAAACAGAGAATCCTAAATGAATTAAGGGAGAAAGAGGTAGTAACATATAAGGGAGCCCTGATATGGCTAGCAGCTGACTTCTCAACAGAAACACTGCAAGCCAAAAGAGAGTAGCAAGAAATATTCCAAACCATGAAAAACAAAGGCCTGCAACCAATACTGCTCTACTCAACAAGGCTCTCAATTTAAATGAAAGGTGAAATAATGAGGTTCCCAGACAAAAGAAGGCTAAAAGATTACAGCTCCGCCAAAGCAGCATTGCAAAATATGTTAAAGGGGCTGCTTAAGAAGATAATAAAAAGAGTCTATGAATACCCAGTTCTTTTCACGGTCACTAATATTAGATATTTCAAATATTTTTAATACGTGTTAATCTGATTGTGACAAAGATTTGTTATTTTAATTGTTACTTTATTATTTGCTGAAACTAAGCCTGGTTTTGTATATTTCTTGCCTATTCCTATTATTTTGAAAAACCTATAAATGACTTTTTTATTTTTTTATACATTTTTTGATTAAATTTTTGTAGAATTTTTCCCCTAAAAAAACCCCCAAAAATAAAACAACCATTAACCCTTTTTTAGATTGTTACAAATATTTTCCTATTCTATTACTTGTCCTTTAACTTTTTTTACATGAATATTACTGTATAGTCTTAAATGTTTAGTATAGTCATATTGTCAGTATTTTACTTTACAGCTTCTGGGTTTGAATATGTTACTTCAGGATAAGGAAAATATTAGTCTGTATTTTCTCCTACAACTCCTTAGATTTTTCATAGTGATCTTTAATTCACCTGAATATTTGTTCTATAACATGCAAAATAATGCTCCATATTTTTTTTTATTTCAAGTAATTTTGGTCTATGTACCTTATTTGTTGAATAAGCCTTATTTCCCAAATTGATTTGAAATATCAATTTAATCATATATTACATTGTTAGAAAGATATATATGTTTGTTTCTAGAATTCTCATTTTATTTTATTGATCTACTTGATTATTTCTGTGCAGGTATCATGATTGTTGAGACTTAATAATAGATTTAAATTTTTTAATATTTTATAATGGATCTTGACATTTAACATAATAAATAAAATAAATCTGAATTAAAAAAAGAAAGGAATACCTTTAATCTTTTGCAAAAGCTGGAACTGGAGAATATTATGCTAACTGACATAGACCAGTCGGTTAAAGACAAGTACCATATGATCTCACGTATAAGTGGAATCTATTCAACAAAATAAACTAACAAACAAAATAAACCACAGGAAGGAAACATGGGGCAGACTGAAAGTTATCAGAGGTGATTGGGAAGGAGGACAATGGTGGAAAGAAGGAGAAGGGACTGAAAAAGAACATGTATGAATGACCCATGGACATGGACAACAGAGTGGGAATTGACTGTGGGAGAGGAGAGCAGGGTGGGATGGGTAGAGGAGGGCAAAGGGGGAAAAATTGAGACAACTGTAATAGAATAGACATGATTTAAAAAGAAAAACAGAGTTGAATCACAGGAATTCAGTGACATCAGAAAGACCATCCATCTCTTCACTCTACTTGTCATTGTGTACAGTTCCAACTAAGTTCTTAACTAACTTAAGAACTTGGCTCCAGTGGTTCATGTTGTAAGACCCTGTCAAGTACAGTTGAGAGAGATCATAGCTGTCAGCAGTATTTTGTGCCTCAGTATGGGTCAGTCTTCTAGGGATCCTCTGATAGAAAGGATAGGAGCAAGTGTAGGTCCCTAAGAGCAAAAGGGCAGACATTATCAGAAGAACAAAGAAAGGAGAAGCTAGAAGACACACTTCTTTAGCTCTGCCCTGTGGGTTAGATGCGCTCCCCTTGTCACAGGGTGTCCTGTGGGGACATGTACAAAGTATGGTGAGAATGTGACTATGATGTGGCAGAATTATTTGCAGGGTCCACTGAGTTAGTTCTATTTGCAGACTCATAGGTAACTTCATTCATTTGCTCTAGTTACATGGCTCTGTTTCTCAGAGTTGCCTGCAGTCCCCTCTGTTTGGCCACATTCCCATAGCTAATCTTGGTTTGGTCACTGACTAGGTATCATTGACTGATTTTTTTTTTTAATTTGGTTGATGAGATGATCCCTTTGAGTCTTATGCCTCTAACATTTGAGAGTTCATTCAGTCCACAGATATTCATTTGAGAGCCAACTATATGCCAGCTGTCATTTTAAGTGCCAGAAATATAACAGTGAACAACGTATATAGGCAATATGTTCTGTCCTAATGGGGATTTAGTTCTAGTGGAAGAAAGACAAAAAACAAAACACATAATGTAATTAAGGAGTATGTTATAAAGAGAAAAGTGCTATAAAGACAATACAGCAGAGAAAAAATGAGGAGTATGCCAGGAGTATGAGTGTTGGATTTTTTAAAAGGTGGTTAGAAAATGACTCATTGAGAAAATATTTGAACAATGACTTGAAAAATCCATACAACATATGAATTAATTGATTAACAATTGGCTAGAAGGAGTTGTTAAACTGTTTTCACCCAAGCCCATAATTTTGTAAATTAGCAAATATATTTTTATTGTTGTTCAGTTTCAGTTTTCCCAATTTTTTCCCCATTGCTCTCCCCTGTGGAAAGAAGGCAATATGCCAATGCATACTGAACAATAAATATGTCAAGCACTGACTTGCAAAGTAGGGAATAGGGGTAGAAATCTACCCCTAACCTTGAGGAACTTATAGTCTAATTAACAGATATATTTCAATTCTATTCTACTGTGGTAATAATTATATTTAAAAAGTACTTTGGGAGCACAAAATAAGTAATAACTGTGAAAGGGAAGGTTAGAAATGGTTTTCTAGAGGAGTTAATACTTTAGTTGGGTTTTCAAGGATGAGTAGGAGTTTACAAAGAGAAGAAAAAGCATTTTAAGCAGAAAGAAATGCTTGTCCCAAAGCACAGAGGTAAGAGTGTTGTACATATTTGGGGAATGTTATGATGTTCACAATAACAGAAGTCTGAAAAGTAGAAGTAAGGCAGATCATTAAGGAGCCTTTAGAGCAGCTTTAGAGAATATTCCTTTTGTGTCAGTGGGGAGCCTGTGAGGAATTTTGAGTATAGAGTAGAGTTATATATTTGGATTTTTTTAAAAGATTACTCTGGCAGCATCAGTGCATAGAATAGATGCAATGGTGGTTGTAGAACTGGATGTAGAGACATCAGATAGAAAGCAACTGCAATAATCCTGCAATAAATGATGAGGATTTAAACTAGTGGGGATGGGGATGAAGAATAATCCCCATTGAATGTATATTCAACAGCATGTTAGGTTATGAAATTGATGGAGTTGGTGATTACAGAAAGAGGAGGAAGAGTCAGCAAAGTAGATTTATGCTTTCTATTTTGTAGATCAGGGCAATCCAGGGTGGGGTGTTACTTAGCTGTCATGACTTAGGAACAAAGTTAATCAATAAGAGGGCATTCCAATGGAGGTCTGGGCTTTGCTGGCACAGTCTGAATGTGTTGGGGCCAGGCCATGCTTAGACTGTGCTGAAGCCTAGCTCTGTGGAACAGCCTGCAATTTAGCATTTGAGCCTTAAGAAATAATAATGTCACTCTAATATAATTTCTGAATGACTATTCATCATCTGTCAAGTCGGAGGAGTTCTCCATGTATCTGGAAGTATGTATGTTCTGACATTACCTTCTAGGCATTTTTTTTCTTTTTTGCAATTCTAAGACATGCCTGCAGAGAATTATGAAGTTATACAGGACCTAGTATAAACCCTGCTTGACTCTCTTGGAATAGAGAAATAATCAGATAGGCACCATTGACAGCGATAAGAATTAATATACTGTTGAGAAGAAATCGCAGGGTTTTGGTGAATTTGTTGATACACCAATACTACTAGGAGTAATAGGAAAATACCTGAGTTCAAATCTTGCCTTTGCCATTTGGTAGCCATGAGATCTTGGAAAAAATTACCTAACTTTCCATGCTTCAGTTTTATGAAGTTTTGTTGTGTGGAGTAAATGAAAAAAATATATGCAAAGGTCTACCAATAATGGGCAATGAGTGTATGCTAGTTCCCATTTTTACTTCCTTTATGTGGACTGGGTGGCAGAGGGACAGGGTAGTCTTCTGGTAGGTGATTAGTAGCAAACTCATATTCTTTGTGTTCTAAAGTCACAGTCAAGGTTCTAGCAAACTGCCTGGCACATAGTAGTTATTCAATAAAAATTTGAATAAATTAGTTTAAATTCTATGGATATGTGCCAGATGAAGTATTGTGGTACTACTATAGGTGCCTAGCTAGAATCATACCAGCAGCAGAAAAGCAAAAATCAACAGGATATTTGTGATAGTCACCAATTTTATATGACTTCCAGATTGCAATAACAGTAACATTATTAGACTCTTTGGCATTTTCTGATAACCTGTATCTTCCAAGAATGTGTTGCAGATACAATGCTCCCCCACCACACATCCTTCTCCCATTTTTGTTTGCATAGCCCAGCAAAGGATCTGAGCCTTAATACTTCTCATAGCTGATACAGGAACAATGAGTCAACCATAGGAATTGAGGTGAAACAAACATTTGTTGAAGGAGAAGGAACAGCTAAGTAATTAGTGACTTGAAGAAGGTAAGACTCAGTCCTTTCAAAGAGATTATGACTCAGGGAGACAAGATTTCCAGAATCAAATAATACAAACAAAATCAAGTTGAAGTGGTGATTACAGATAAATAATATGCCAAGTTGAATGAATGCAAACTAATCATTGTATAATCTTTCATGTTCAGAGAAGGACCCATAGGATTCCACTTATACATAGACACAGAAATCTGGGTCTGGAAGCATGATTTGGAGTTGAGGTTAAGAGAGGCCTATGCTCTATCCCTCTGGACTAGGAAGCCCATTGCTGTCCCTGTACAGCTATTATGAATACTACAGTCCCTTGGCAGAATTGCCACAACCCATTGTTCTTCTTTTTGATCCTTCTACTACTTTACAATGCTCTTATGTCTTGCAAACTGCTCCAAGTCCCATTTGAAGATTGGTCTTCTTCTTATTGGGTTGCTGGAACCAATTCCGATGTATAGAGGATGTGTTTCCCATATCACCAATAGTATTGTCCATACCAAACACAACACTTGAATACCAGCTGGGTGCCCTATAATTCAAGTCAATCCTGACACTCTATTGGGGATAGCATTAGATTTCACATGTAAAGGGCTCAGTCACACAAGACTGTCCCCACCCCTACTTCAGATGTCAGTCAGAAGTCCAGGTTGTTACCTGTGCTCCTGACCCATTTGTCTCATGACACACTCCTTAGGTTTGATTGATTTGCTGGAGTGGCTTACAGAATTCAGAGAAACATTTTACTTATTAGAGCACTGGTTTATTATAAAAGGATATAACTCAGAAACAATCAGATGAAAGAGTGGCATTGGGCAAGGTATGGGGAAAGGGCAAGGAGTTTCCATGTCCTCTCAGTGCACTCCACTTTGCCCAGATCTCCACGTGTTCACCAACCCAAAAGCAATCTTAACCCTGTTCTCTTGTGGTTTTTGTGGAGACCTTATTTTACACAGGCGTGATCAATCAAACCATTAACCATTGCTTACTGAACTCCATATTCAGCCCCCCTCCCCTCCTTAGGTACTACCTTAGAAGTACCAAACAAAAAGCACCTACCTCACTCGCAGTCCTTAGGAAATTCCAAGGCTTTTCAGAGCTGTGAGCCAGGAAACCTGGACTACTTAGATCACTCTCTCCCTGAAAATTCTCAATGAATGTATGTTCCTCTCATAATATTATCAGTGACTGACACCATTGCAATATTGGGCATGTGTATTTGGTATTAATCACAAAAAATTATTATTAATGATTTAAGATAACATTCTTATTTCACAGAAGCTTATGATGCCTTAGATAGGAGGGAATATTTAGGGAGAGAACTTTGAGTGCAAGAGGGCTGATCTCAGTATCCTCATCCTACCAAGGGGGTTCCCACGTACCCAGATCTGCCCTAAAAGCAGTCAAGATCCAGGACAGATCAAGACCTATAGAGGTCTTGAGAAAAGCCTTGAAAAACGTGTGGCTTCTCAATCTATCACCATATTGTTATTTAATATAAAAATAATACAAAACTGTAAAACAAATAAGAAGTCCATGAATACAGCTGTTTTTCCCCATGGCAACTATTTTAATGCTTTGTTAAAATAACTGCTTTTATGTTTTCATGTTCAGTCTGCCTGATAGAAAATCTGACCAGCACCAAATGAACCCTAATGGAGTAACTTGGTAGCTTAGTGTGACCCTCCACAAAAGCTAATATCTTGGATCATTACTAAGGGGCTGTCTGTGGATTCATCAACAAATACTTTAAACATTCTTGGGTCAGTCTGCAAGGAAGGGGTTCCTCTGGATTCACATTGATATGATTCCTCCAATGCAGGGAGGAAACACTGGGGACACAAGGTGTTGTTATATCTGGTTGACACTGATTTCTACACTCTCTCTGATGATTGAGAGTCACCTTGGCTAGGGAGAACATAAAAGCATGCTCACTCCTGCAGCCTCTAATCAGTAAGCTCTTTGGCTCTTTGGATGCCAGAACTTCATCAGGAGCCGGTCCAGGGCCATCAGTCATTGCCGACTTTGGCTCCCTCTGAGTCACTCCTCCTGTGGACCTATAGTGAAGTCTGCTCAGTCTTCATTCCCTTTCCTGGAATGCAGAAGGAAAATAAAACATCAAGGCAAAATCTCCAGAAAAACTGTCTTTCTATCCAAAGGACCATCATTGACACTTGTTCTTTTTTCTTATAGAAATGCATCAATTTCATTTAAACAAAGAGACAATTTAGCACTGTTTATTAACTATTCTATCTAGATTCAAAGTAGGTGCCTTTGTTTATACCTGCTTTGTATTTAAATAAGATATCTCAGTTAACCTTCAAGGCGAACTTTCAGGGGCTATTATTACCATTTTATAGATGAAAAACAGAGGCTCAGAGATATTAATTTTCCCATTATCACTCAGATAGTAATTTATCATCTGGATTTGAATTAAGATTTGCCTAACTCCAAAGCCTCTTATTTTTTTTCTTCCATGCCACTAGAACAAAATATTATGTGACCTTTTCAAAACAATTTCAAATAATTAAAT
This sequence comes from Pteronotus mesoamericanus, assembly GCF_021234165.1. Taxonomy (NCBI): domain Eukaryota; kingdom Metazoa; phylum Chordata; class Mammalia; order Chiroptera; family Mormoopidae; genus Pteronotus; species Pteronotus mesoamericanus. Next base: position 13,801,872 of record NW_026555313.1, read on the forward strand.
TATTTCTGTGAGGCTGTCTAAGCACTCTTTGAATCATACCACAATAACGAAGGGATTTAGCAAACCAAAAATGTATATAACCTGTTAGTGCACTCCTCAAAATGTGGTGTAAGGACCCATTCTACAGCAGAGTCTGAGAGGTATGTATAGAGCGGGAAGAGTATTGTCAAGCCTATTAAATTTACAGGTGACCTGAGCCCTCTTAGTAGTTATAGAATCTGAATTTCTTGAGGTAAGTCTTAGGAAATCATATTTTTAACAAAATCCTCAAGTGATGTTAATGAACACTAAAAACACCATGGTAGAGGGAAGCCCGATAAGGAAGAATGAGGATCTTGAGGGAAATCTAATTTTTGTGCATTTTATTGAAGTTCAAATGGGAAGCAGTAATTGCTCAGGATTCTGTGGAGAACATATGCTTGTCATTTATGATACTAGTGGAACAGTAACGCTATTGTTTCCCTGTATACTAACATATACCATTGCAACCAAGGGAATGACTCAGGTTTTTTAGCACTGTTCTTTTTATTGACATGAAAGAGACAAAGGAACCTCATGGTTCTCAAACCCTGCTATAAGGATAAATAAATCTGGCAAGTCTCTCCTTTCAAAAACAAGTAAATAGAATTATGCTGATTGAGTTGGCAAGTCATTGCATCTGAAATATACCAAAAGCCATGGCCACCCACCAAATTGTATAAAACAGAGCTGTGGCCCAGGAGCAGTACACAGCAGCTCCAAATGCAGTGAGCTAAAATACTACCTATGTAGCTATGGGTATATTGACACCACTGGAAAATAATCAATTACTCCCTTAAGGCTGAATAAGGTCATATGCTATAAAAAAACTACTATATTATTCTTTTCCAATGAGTCAGTAAAGAGGAAAAACACTTAAATTATGGCTAAGTGGAGGAAAGAATGAAGAAAGATGGGACCATAGCTACCTAATGTGTAGAATAGAGATTTGGTTTGCTCATTAAAAAATAATAATAATATAAAAGGAATGATTGTGAAGGTTTCACTATCATTTATTCATTAATAATGAACTGCTTAAATGATGCTAAAATTTTGACATTTATTATGTGATTCATTCTTCACAAAGCTCTATGAAGTGGGAATCATCCTCCTCCATAATTTACTGATGAGGAAACCAAGATTTAGAAGTGAGTGACTTGCCTGAGGCCACATGGTGATTTGCAGAGCCTGTCTGACCTTGGTGCTCTATGATTCCCTATTCTGGATGATTCACCCTATTCCTATGTTGTCTCTGCATTCCCAATCAGGCTTTCTTTTTCTGACAGCAGGCTATGACGGGTCCAAAATGAGTTTCTCATCTGTGGCTTCCTGCTCCATGACTGCTGACTTTAACCAATAAACATGGCCATTGTTTGAAAATGGAATATAGCAAGGGGTTCAGAATCACTCCCAGCTTATTTACCCAACCTGTTTCTACTTTCTTATGGAGAAAGAGCTGGCCAGGTACAGATGACCCATTTCTGAATTTTGATAGGGTCTAGTTAGAAGCATAGTGTCTAAAGTCAGGCTACCTTGGTTTGAATGCTGTCCGCATGACTTACAATCAGTATGAAAGTGATTTATTTTGTGTAGGTTACTTAATCTCTTTACTCCTCAATCTTCTATTATGAGGATGAAAGAGTGAAAGGTTGCAGTGAGAATCAAATGAGTTAATATACTAAATAAATTAATATATACTGAGAACTGTGACTAGCACAAAGTAAATGCTTAATAGATGTTGTTGTTATATTTGATATTGTTAAAGATTAGTAAGTAGAGGCTTCTATCAGGATGGTGGCATAGGTAAATGTGGTACTTGGTGCCTCCAATAACCACATCAAAATTACATCTAAAATATAGAAGAACCATCATTCAGAACCACCTGAAATCCAGTTGAACAGAAGTCCTATAACTAAGGATATAAAGAAGACACATGGAGACTGGGCAGGGATGAGGAAGGAGCTGGTCCCACATTCACGTGTGGCCATTAAAAATTGGGAATGATATATTGGCTGCCAGGGTTCCCCATGAGGGGTAAGGGGGTCCTAGCCCCACATCAGGATTCCTAGCCCAGAGTTTCAGTGTCAGAAAGGGAAGTCCCCATAACTTTTGACTGTGAAAACTAGTGGAGATATTTGGCTGAGTGAGGTGGAGGGTTTCTGGAGTCCCAGGTGTTTCTCTTAAAGACCCCACACATAGACATACTTGGAATCACTGGCTCTGAACTCCAGGGCTGGAGCAGCACCTTGGAAAATCACCAGGGACATACAGGGAGGAACTGAATGATCTGGCATCAAGGTGAAATCTGGAAGGGCAGCTTTCTCCCAGGAAGAAGGGCTGGCAGGGGCCTTTGTTCTTTTCTGAGCCCTCCCCACATAGAGCTGGCAGCAACCATATCTGAGTCTCCATCAACCTGGCTAACACTGTCCACCCTGCCCTGGAGATTCTCTGAGACCCTGCCCTACCCAACTTGTGGGCTCATCCAAGCCACTTCTAGTGGCTTTTCCATGCAAATGACTTATCTTGGCTCATGATGAGGAATTTCCTAAATTCTGTCAAACAAGCAAATCTGGCCTCACTGTGCCCCATATCTCTTGTTAAATGACCCCATGTCCACCACTAGTGACAAGGGGACTTGATTTACAGCTTGGCCTCACACCAGAAATTCCAAGCCCAATGCAAGTAGCAGCCATTTGCAGATTTATTTGTAGCTCATGCTGGATGGTCCATGGTAGGGAATAGGCAGAGGCTGACCATGGCCTGAGCCTCCCAGGAAACACTAGAGCCAGGACACTTGGTGGGCAGCTTCAGACCATGCCAGAGCACCATCCAACCACCTGCATGAGCAACACTCTTTAGGGGCAAACTCAGTTAGCACCAGAGCCACTCTAGAGTGAGTCTTTCTCCCTGGATTTGGCCCTAACCTCCATGGTGGTCACATTAACATATCAATAGCTGTCAAGACTTAATTACAACAGGAGGGTGCACAGATCACAGAGGAGATGATAGGGGAAAGAAGGGTACACCTAGAGGGTCCAGTTCTGGTGACAAGGAAGCTGTGCCAGTGGGACCTACAGAACACCTATTTCATAAGGCCACTCTACCAAGACTGGAAGACATACCAGTTCTACCTAATACATAGAAACAAATACAGGGAGGCAGCCAAAATGAAGAGGCAAAAAAATGTGTCCCAAATGAAAGAACAGAAATCCAGAAGAGTAACTAAAAAAATGGAAACAAGCAATATGCTAGGTGCAGAGTTCAAAACACTAACCTTAAAAGTGCTCAATAAACTTAGGGGAAGAGTAGATGAGCTTAATGGGAACTTCAACAAAGAGCTAGGAAACATAAAAATGGAGATAGCAAAAAAAAAATTACAATATTTGAGATGAAAAACACATTACAGGTAATCAACATCAGAGAAGATAAAACAGAGAAACAAATCATCAATTTGGAAGATAAGGAAACAGAAAAAAATCAGAAGAGCAAAAAAAAAAAAAAAAGAATAAAAAATGAGGATAGTGTAAGGTGCCATTGGGATAACTTTAAACATACCAACATGTGCATCATGTGGGTTCCAGAAAGAGAAGAGAGAGAACAAGACATTGAAAACCTATTTGAAAAAATAATGATGGAAAACTTCCCTAACCTGGTTAAAGAAATAGACATACAAGTCCAAGAAGCATGGAGAGTCCCAAACAAGATGAACCCAAAGAGGCCCACATGAGGACACACCATAATTGAAATGCCAGAACTAAAAATGAAGAGAGACTCTTAAAAGCAGCAAGAAAAAAGCAACTAGTTACCTACAGGAGAGCTCCATTAAGACTGTCAGCTGATTCCTCAACAGAAACTTTCCAGGCCAGTATGGATTGGCACAAAATATTCAAAATGATGAAAAGCAGGAACCTATAACCAAGATTACTTTACCCAGCAAAGCTGTTATTTAAAACTGAAGGTCAGATATAATGCTTCACAAACAAGAAAAATGTAAAGGAGTTCATCACCACCATTAATCCAGTACTATAAGAAATGTAAAGGGTCTATTATAAGAAGAAAAAAGATGAAAAATATGAATAATAAAAATGCCAACAAATACATATCTATCAATAATTACTTTAAATGCAAATAGATTAAGTGCTCTAATCAAAAGACATAAGGTGGCTGAATGGATAAAGAAATTAAAGCCCTTTACATGTGTTGCATGCAAGAGACTCACTTCAGATTGAAGGACACATACAGACTATAAGTAAAAAGATGGAAAAAGATACTTCATGAGAATGGAAATTAAATAAAAAGATGAGGTAACAATACTTATACAAGACTAAATAGACTTTAAAACAAAGGCAATAACAACAGACAAAGAACCACCCACCAATTCTAATTTTGGATATTTATCTGAAGATATCCAAAGAACTAAGTGAGAAAGATATATGTATATATCCATATACATATAATGCTCATTGCAGCATTATTTATAATTGCCAAGATATGGAAGAACCTTAGTATCTATCAATAGATAAATTGTAAAGAAGAAATAGTGCATATATTCTATGGAATATAATTCAGGCATAAAAAATGAGTGTGATTCAGCCCTGAAACAACATAGTTGGACCTAAAGGGTATTATGCTGAGTGAAATAAGTCAGGTAGAGAAAGACAAATGTCAGATTATTTCACTTATATGTGGAATCTAAAATTAAAAAAAAAAGAACAAGCAGAAAAGAAACAGTCTTATTGATAACAGAGAATATTTTGAGGGTTTCCAGATTGGAGGTATGGGGGAGCAAAAAAGGTGAAGTACAAATAATTACAGAATAGTCAAGAGGATGTAAAGTACAAGATAGTAAACATAGTTAATAATATTCTCATAACTGTATGGTTTCATATGGGTACTAGTTTTATTGGGGTGATCACTTTGTAAGTTACATAAATGTCTAATCACTGGGTTGTATACTTGAAACTAATACAGTATTGTACATCAACTTTAATTGAAAAATTATGATTTATAAAAAATAAATTCATTTCCAGGTAAAAAAACAATTAGTCATTTAAAACTTTGGGGTCATTGACATGTTAATATGAAATATTACCCAAATAATTCACAACCAGTAAAATCAACAGTAAATTTCAAAGACAAAATAAGGTGGGGCCCAGTAGCTAAGATTGTAGACTCTGAAGCAGACCACCTGTCTTCAAATCTTGGCTTGTCTTTCACTAATTGTATAACTTTGGTGATTTGCTTGACTTTTTCATGCCTCAATTTTCCTGTGAAAAAATAGTAATAATAAAAGTAAGGATCTCATAGGAATATTATGAAGATTAAAAGCAAATTAACATTTCTAAAATTATTAGAAAATGTCTGGCACATAGTACAAACTGCCTAAATACTGGTTAATAAACAACAAATTAAAGGACCAACTGAAGAAAATACAGTTGAGTGCCTTTCTTGAAATTGTGAGTTTTCTCACTATTCTATGGGTGTGGTCACTGCAGCTTTACAAGGTGTTAAAGTCAGACTTGTCAGGAAACTGTGGTAATGCATTAGCCTGACTTTATGAACACCAAAATTCAGTAACTATTTGATTAACAGCCTTAAGTGGTTCATGTGATGGAACCACTTACAAACAAACAAACAAACAAACAAACAAACAAACTGATGCATAATGAGAACTGAAAAATAGACTTGCATTTTTGGATTAGTTCTTTGATCATCAAGAAAACTCTTGTAACCCACATGTGCCTCAGATTGTACTTTGAGAGGTTTGGGCCTCAAGCTTCATGATCTTCTGGAAGGGTGAAAATCTTCCTTCATGCCAAGGGAAATGTGAGAGAGAGAAGCAGCTTATACAGCTGCCTACTAATGGGTAGGATACCAAGCACTGCCATTGCAACCCTGTAGAGAGCATCCTTTAGCAATGCCTGACCCTAATGAAATGCCAAGTAGATCTGTGAGCACCTCTGTAGGACAGAGGAAAAGCATCCTGGGATACAAAGAGTACAGACTTTGAAATTAGTTAAGTCTGCATTAAATTCCTGCTCCATCACTCCCCAGCCATGGGACCTAGAACAATTTATTCAAGCCTTATGAGTTCTTCTTACTATAACTTTAAAATGGGTATACCTAATATTGAGAAAGAAGAACAAAGTAGGAGGGATCACAATACACAATATCAAACTATACTACAAGTCCACTGTAATCAAAACAATCTGGTAATGGCATAAGAACAGACACATAGATCAATGGAACAGAATAGAGGGCCCAGAAATAAACTCACATGTCTAGTCAATCAATATTTGACAAAGAGGGCCGGAGCATACAATGGGATAAAAATAGCCTCTTCAATAAGTGTGTTGGGATATCTGGACAACTACATGCAAAATAATGAAACTAGATCACCAACTTACACCATACACCAGAATAAACTCAAAATGAATAATAAACTTAAATAAAAGTTGTGGCACTGTAAAAGTCCTGAAGGAAAACAGACAGGAAAATTTCAGATATCCTATGCAGCAATATTTTTGCTGACACATCTCCTAGGGCAAGGGAAATAAAGGAAAAAAAACAACAACAAATGGACTACATCAAATTAAAAAGCTTCTGTACAGCTAAAGAAACCATCATCAAAATAAAAAGAGAACCGACCATATGGGAGAACATGTTTGCCAAATGATATCTTGGACAAGGGTTTGCTCTTCAAAATATGTAAAGAACTCATATGACTCAACACCAGGAAGAGATATACAAACCAATTAAAAATGTGTCAAGGACCTGAATAGATACTTCTCCAGGGAGGACAAACAGGTGACCCCTAGACATATGAAAAGATGCTCAACATCACTAGCTATCAGAAAGATGCAAATTAAAACCACAGTGAGATATTGCCTCACACCTGTCAGAATGACCGTCATTAATAAGTCAACAAACAAGTGCTGGCAAGAATGTGGAGGAAAGGGTACCCTAGCGCACTGTTTGGCGGAATGCAGACTGGTGCAGCCACTGTGGAAAATAATTTGGAATTTCCTCAAAAAACTAAAAATGGAACTGCCTTTTTACCCATCAATTCCACTGCTGGGAATATACCCTAAGAGTCGAGGATCACCAATTCAAAGAACTTATGCACCCCTGTGTTCACAGAGGTGCTATTTACAATAGCCAAGAGTTGGAAACAACTTAAGTGCCCATCAGTAAGTAAGTGGATAAAAAACTGTGGTACATTTACACAATGGAATACCACATAGCAGAAAGAAAGAAGAAACTCGTACCTTTGGCAACAGCACGAATGGAACTGGAGAATATTATGCTAAGTGAAATAAGCCAGTCAGTGAAAGAAAAATACCATATAATCTCACCTATAAGAGGGATCTAATGAGCAAAATGGAACCACAGAGGGGCAGAAGAAAGGATATAATTATGGAAAAAAAGGGAAGAGGTTAGTCAAAGAAAATATATGAATGACCCATGGACGGGACAACATTGTGGAAATTGACTGTGGGAGGGGGCAGTTGGATGGGCAGGGGAGGGCTAAGGGAAAAAATTGGGAAAATTGTAATAGGATAACAATAAAAATGATAAAAACTAAATCATTGTATTGTTTTAGTGAAAGATTTTATATCATGCATCTAATATAGCATCTGGAACATAGATTGGGGTTCCCCATCAACAACAGTGGCCATTTATTTATTTATTCTGTTTCCTTGTAAGTACACAGGCACTGTGTTAGGCACTTAGAATGCATTATTTTACTTTTCTCCACCAGGTTCTATGAGGTAAGTTGTAGTAACTCTTTTATCTATAGATGAAGAAATTTAGGGCTGGCAAAGTTAAATAATTTGTTCCAAATTACATGGTTAGGATCTGAAGAAGCATAATTTTATCCTGGTTTTATCTGAGTTTAAACTAGTACACTTTCCTACCTCTTTAATACTGCCTTCCCTTCTCTGTCCTCTCCATTTAATTCCAATTCCTTCAGGCCTCCAAAGGCAACCATATTGCATTGAAGACCACCAACTTTTAGGGCAAATATATGGTCTAGAAAAGTAAACAGCCTAGGATACTTGCTTGTTCTCAGGACTTTACAACTGTCAACTCAGTTGGGGGACTGTGAGCTGAGCACAGTAAGTCAGAAGACCTGGATGTAGTTTACCTTCAGAAGGGACATGCATCTGGGGGCTGAACTTCAGCTTTTCTTATCTTGTACTTCTGAAATAGCTTGCTCCAGGAAAGGCAAGAGAAGTTTTTCTCCTTCACAACTGATGTGGAGATGTCACACTGGCTTACTCTGAGGTTTCTGATTAAAAATCTAGCACATAATCATCAGTCATGTTTTCACTCATTTTTCTCCCCCTTGAATGAGGCTCCCAAACACCATCCAATACCTCACCTGCTATAGTAGCATCTCCTGAACTTCTATTGCTCCTTCTTATATAAATAAGTCCAAGGAAGGCTAATGGGACTCCACATTTGGAACTTAATTCACCTGGACATTCAGTGAAGCATTGGTTTTACAGCTTTCCATGAGTGGCTCATTTGAGCAGGTAACCCTCCTAAGGAATGGACTTCACCTAGCCCAATAAGCAAATTCAAGAGCAGCAACAAACTACCCCCATAGCACAGGCAATGTTCCCTAACGGGCTTCAGGGTCTAAGACATACCTCTTAAACTTGAAATCAGAATGAAATTGACATGCACATGGCATGCAGAAAGCACATTTGCACATACTGGACATATCTCACATCAAATGAGATTTTTGCTTTTGTGGTCAGGAATACCTTCATTCAGAAATTGGGCTGTTTTCTTCTAAAAGGAGCAAGGATATTTATCTGTCCACTCTGGAGGGAAAGAGGTGTTCTTTTACCAAATTGGCTCTAGTAATGGCAGCTATACTGGTAAATATGAATCACAAGTCATTGTCCTAACATCCCCCATATCTGTCCCCGTTGCTAGACTACTTCTCTTTTTGCGCTTTCTTATTTTCATGAAATGCTCCATGTTGGCTGCATTATTACAGTTTCTGCTCTCCATTCTAACCCTTGGATCCATTCAGCCATTATCTGTGGCAGATGTGGTCAGTGCCTCCCCCATGTTCCCTTGGCATCAGTGAATGTCATTTGGATTTCCTCACATGTGATGGCTTCTCACTGCAGTCACTGAGCTCTTTGCCTAAATGCTTTTTCAGGCTGTAGGAGCATGCTGAACTTTCCATCATGGCAGCCAGAAGTCCTGAAAGTTAATATCCCCAGGATGACACCACCATCAGAAACAGATGGAGGTTGGTGGATAAATTCTCCAGGTTCCTTGACCATAGGATAGACCGATGCAGAGATGTGTTCTACAGAATTTCCTAAAGACTCTGAATTCATTTTTCTACTGCTCAATTGGTGTTTTCTGGAGCCAATTCCTAAATAAACAAATCCTCCTTAAATCCTTGTCTCAGAGTCTGCTTCTCGGGGTACCCAACCTACAATATTATCCAATATTTAGACACAAGTTTCCTCCAGTACATGAACTTATATCTATCTGCCTTTTGACATACAGTAAGAGATCCCAGCCTTTAGGTCCTACCATAGTCCCCTGAGAAATGCCCCAGTCAAACCTGAGCCTCCCCCAGGTCCTTCCAGGTGGGAGGAGCATTAAATAGAACTAAATTGATGCAGAATTTTATTTCATTATTTATACAAGTGGACAGACCAAATAGACAGTTTGGGAAAGAACTTTCCTAAACTACTTGATTATTTTAGTAATCATTTTGTACGAACTTGGCTTGGTATGGTGAGGCAGTACAATGTAGTAGTTAAGAGCTTGAGGTCTGGATTCACATAGAGCTGCATTCAAATCCTAGTTCTGACTCATGCCATTTATACGACCTTGGGGGATAGTACCTTAACTCTCTAGGTCACAATTCCTTTATTTACGAAGTGGGAATGGTAATAACAGAACCTACTTCAGAAACTTGTAAAAGTTAAATGCTATAATACTAAAGCTCTATTATAGAGCCTTACACATTATACATATCCAAATAAGTATCAACTACCATTAATGTGACATAATGTGTCCCAAGGCATAAAAATAAGGCATTATGCCTTATTCTAAGAGAAAAGCATATATGGATAAATGTGAAAATCTGTAGATTACATTTTTCTTCCAAATAGTAAGTGCAAATTTGGGAGGAAATATGACCACTTTGGATTAACATGTTGCTCTTGGTTTTAGGGCTTTTACCCTAGAAGCAGAGCCTGACATAGGTATTCTGGTACAAGTGACTTATTGCGGTAGGGTGGGGGAGCAGTCTCAGGAAAAGCCGTATGAAAGTGAATAAAGCAGGGTAGGGCAGAGGTACTTAAGGAATGATGGAGATAGAGCTGAGTCTATACTCAGCTTCATCTCTAATCCCAGGGCTCTTTGTAGTGAGAATGGGTCTGAAGAGTTATTCTATTTTGAGGAAATGAATCAGTCCTTAAATACCTCAATGTCAGTCAGTTTCTGTGTGGTATGCTTCCATGGGAAAGGCACAACATCCTAGGTTTTTCCAGGGGATGTATTTCATTTGCTGGGTACAATTCTCAGCAGAAGAATGCAGCTGTGACCTGTAAGCGGCCAACAATCCCAGCAGCTGTGGGCTGGGTGCTCTGTGAGGTAAAGAGGACCTAAGAGGGACCTCAACAGCCATGATTGCATTCCTCTATTTCCATAAAATGTATAATATGTTGTTAATAGCAGAGTTCTACAGTCATTTCTGCTATGGTAATTCAGAAGAATGCACCAGTGCTTATCCTGCCCCTTGACCAATGGGTACACAAAGTATGAGGTGGGACCTCACAAAAAACCTAGAATTATCTTCTGGAGGACAGGCCTCTTGTAGTACAGGCTTCCCCCAACAGGTGAGTGTTCTATGAACCCATCTGTATCAGTGTACCTGCTAGCATTGTAGTCAGAGGCTGTGTTGGCCTTAGTGAATTTTTTTGAAGACTTTTTAAACATGTTTGCCCATTTCACAATGGGTGATATACAAGCACAGCTGCCCATACCATGTAGCTTTTTGATCAAAAAATGGCATAACCACCATGCTTCACCCTCCCTATTCACCCTATCTTGCCCCAAGTGACTTTTTTTTCCCCAGATGAAAAAAATGCTCAAAGGGAAATGTTTTGCTGATGCAGAGGTGGTGAAACAAACAAACAAACAAAATGGCAGAAGCACTAAAAGGCGTTAAAATTAACAAGTTCAAAAACTGTTTTGAACAGTGGACAAAATGTCTCGATGGGTGTATTGCCAAATGGAGAGTGTTTTGAAGGTGACAGATTTAAACATGTAAGAATAAATACACAATTATTTATAAATAAGTTCCAGTTTTTTGGGGGGTTACTTCTTGTTGGACCAAGTGGTCATAGGCTGTTACCAAAGAAGACTTTTATAAACATCTCTCTGTCTGGTACCTCCTACAATTTCCTGCTTATCTTGGGAATTCTGAATTTGCTCTCAGATCTTATCTGAGCAGAATCACTGAATCAAGAAAACTCTTGGGGTGGGGAGGTAATTCCACTGTCTGGTTGATTTATGAGAAACCCACAGGTCTGCTTTTGGATAGACTGTTTACATTGCATAGCAACATGCTTTGAGTCCAGGGATTAAAGTCTTGCTGAAATGCTGTTTTTTATTAATCTTCCCCTTTATACCACAGCTGCTTTGTTTACTGATGGCTAACAGTTAGTGAGCAAAATGGGCTAGTGGGAGAACTAGGATTAGGAATTAGGAGGCCTGAGTGTGAATTCTAATTTCACCATCTACCAGTTCTGTGAGCAAGTCACTTTTCTGTTGGACATTTTTTCCCCTTCTTTATAAGACTGGCTCAAGAGACCTGTTGTCAGTCTTACAGTTATTGTGTGACCAAATGAGAAAACATATACTAAAGATAACTTATTAATATTATTTTTGCAATTATTAGTACATTAACCTTTGTCTCATATGTCTTATAATTTTGGTTGACATGTGGTATAGCCCAAAATAATTGTCTATGAGAATCCCCTTGAAAGCCACAGCAATGGCTCCCCTGTCTCCTGAGCATCATCCATTAGCTCCTTAGTGATCCTTGTTTTTCTGTCTCTGACATCCAAATAATTCCCCTGGGGTTATAGAGAAACAGCTTTTTTTTGAGATTTACTAAGGACAGGTCAAAGGAAAGATTCAGTTAAATGACTCCCTAATGAGTCCAGTCACCTAAAGCCCTCCTTTTCTGATTAAAAGTTATCCAACTTTTATACAAAATTAGTTTTCCAGAATAACAGAATTATGTTGCTACACCAGAAAAGATGGTTTCAAAGTTTATTAAAATGAAAACCTTGACATCAAAATATTAATTTGGTTTATTGCTTTTAATACAAATGTTAACTTTTCTTTCAGAACTATACTGAGAACCCACCAATACCATCATATCGGGGCTCGGTAACAGTGACATACTTCATATCTGATATATGCACAGAGCTCTTTGTGGTCACTAATTGGAGCTATGAGTGTTGGTGTGTTAAAAGTACTGAATTGTTCGGAACCGTCCCACCTGGTTTCAGGGACTGTAGCCTCACCGACAAGAGAGAGGGCCCCAAGGCTGGAGCTAAACAAGGAGGCCTTGGGAAAATAAGCCACTGAGGAGACAAAAATCTGTACCCCTGGCAGGGACGCAGCCCCTGCCTCCCTCACATCACCGTGCTTGGCCCCGGAGGATGGCTCAATGATGGATAAGATCCTTCGATTGCAGGGGCAACCTAAGACAGGCACAGTTGCATAGAGACCGTGATGGGAAGGACTTGGGGGACACAGAGAAGGGAAAGAAGACCCCCACCACTTGGCTCTGATATGGCCGGAGTCCTCATTCTGTCTGAAAGAAGTCTCTTTATCTCTTGGCGGCTCTGCCCCACCCACCTGGCTCAGGCTTGAAACAATACTAAAGGCAGGTACAGCCCTAAACTGGATCAGGCAGTTCCTGGGGGGAAATCAGGCCTAGAAGTAAATTTCCTGAAGCATGCTTTGTTCTTTCCTCAAAAGCTATGATAACTGGCTCAGGCTGGGAAGGAAATTTACATTATTCATAGACCCTGACCTGAGGGAAATCTCTTGTGTACCTTCAATTGTTATCTATGATCTCTATTTGTTTTCTGTAAACATAACTTTTGACATTGATTGATGAGCTTTGCTGTATACCCCTGTATATATGGTTCTCAATAAAAGCCACTTCAGAAGAAAGGTGTGGGGCATTCTCCACTAGAGGGAATGGCAACCCCTTCTCCTGGAAGACCAAGAGAAAAGTGTCTTGGATGACTTATTTTATTTCCCCATCTGTGACGACCCAGAGCATACTCTGTGGGACAGATTCCACCCTCTACCTCACTGAATAGTACTGGATGTGTTTCACAAGCATATGTTCATGATATAGTCTTTCCTATAAGTCAGCCAGGCAACTGCTCAGCTAGCTGCCTTCTGAACAGCCTGGCACTAAGGAATAAATGAGAGTCACATACAGTTAACTATGCTATTCACTCAGCTTTTATTAATGCAGGTTCACTCAAAGTAGGACATCAACATACATTAATATCTTACTTATACTCTAACAACCTGAGAGAAATGAACCCAAGTCCCAGAGTTTCAGTCTGCAGATCTAGGAGACAGCATGGTGGGCAAGGGAGTTGTCGGTGTCTTACAAGGAAGGATCTCCGGAGCCAGGTGGGCAGTAGGACAGAGCCTTTTGTATCTGATGCCAAGGGAGATCAGCATGGTATGGAAGAGCACTCTGGTGTGTGGAGCTTGGCTGTCTCAGCAGTGGTCTGGAATGTGCTTCAGTTATATCTTGAAAGTGGTGTACTCCACCCTCCTGGGTCTTTTGATAAATGCCTCAGCACCCCTGGTGGCAAGTGGGTAATTTTCCCAGGAACATATGGGTGGTACCTAGTTGTTCTGCTTGGCACCCATGATGACAAGTAGGGAATTTCCCCAGGAGCCTGTCTATAGGTGGTCTCATTCTGTAGACATGGCTATGTGGATCACATGTGCAGATATCTTAGGTGTGTCTCATTGCCAGGTGTGTCTGCTCTGACTTAGGTAGTTTCCCTTTTGAACCAAAGTGTCATGGCTGACAGGCAGCCATCTTTGTTGACATGAGTGACTCTACTTTTGTTTTATATACTTTATGCTATCTTGATTGGATCAATGCCATTTTTAAAAAATATTTTACTTATTTTTATTTATTTTTAGAGAGGGGAAGGGAGGGAGAAAGAGAGGGAGAGAAATATCAATGTGTGGTTGCATCTCATGTGCCCTCTGCTGGGGACCTGGCCTGCAAACCAGGCATGTGCCCTACACTGGGAATCAAACCAGTGACCCTTCGGTTTGCAGGCCAGTGCTCAATCCACTGAGCCACACCAGCTAAAGCCCGACCAATACCATTTTATTGGTCCTGGTCTCCACAACATGTGTCTGGGGAAGGCTGTCAAAAGTTTTCCTCAAGGCCTGACATTTAGGACTATTTGTAAAATTATTGAAAATCCTCAGTTTGCCTTTGTTTGGATATAGATCATTAAATCTACTGCATTGATTAATAATTCAAACATTTATTGACCATATTCTGTATATAAAAGGTCTTGACTTATGTAAAAAGACACAATCCCCTATCTTAAAGGAAATACAATCCAGGAAATGGAGTTGGGAAGATGCAGCATGACAGGAGAACACAAGGATGGTGAAGAGGGAGGGCTGTGCCGACAGAGGCCAAGGATATGACTAGAAGCCATGACACAGCAGATGGTGGGGCCACAGTTCTGCCACACAAGGGCTCTTCTAGAATCCTAGAATAGTGGAATACTAGAACACTAAAGAAAATATCTGGTTTTTAAGGCATGCACATGGGGTAAATAAATGAGTTTCCTTTTCCTACTGAGGTCATATAAAACATTGCCATTCACAATGTGGTCCACAGACCAGCAGCATTGATATCCCGTGGGAGCTTGTCAAACATGCAGAATTTTAAGCCCCACTCCAGAGATTCTGAGTCAGAATTCTCATTTTGAAAAGATCCCCAGGCAATTACATATTATGATTGATAAACACTGCTTTCAAGAGTGCAAAAGTATGAGGCAGGGTCTCCTCAAGAAATGAGGCAATAGGGCTAAATAGAATTTAATAAATACTCTTGTGAACCAGTCCCCCACCCCCAACCAGAAATGGTGTTTTATTTTAAGGAGCTTAATTTACAGTAGATAAAGCAGAAAAATAAATTGATAATTTTAATGCAGTGTGATAAATACTATTGACATGTGCCTATTTTCAAATAAGCAAAGTTTCACATGGACCATGTGAAATTCTATCAATTCCTCCCTCCCTCCCCCCCTTCCTTCCTTCCTTCCTTCCTTCCTTCCTTCCTTCCTTCCTTCCTTCCTTCCTTCCTTCCTTCCTTCTTTCCTTCCTTCCTTCCTCTTTTTCTTTCCTTCTTTCTTTCTCTTCTGTCTTCCTCCCTTCCTTTTTATTTATTCCTTTCAGTGCTTTATAAATTTTTTCCACTTTTTTTGTAACCAGTTTTAAATAAGGAGCTAAGCCCTACCTCTAGCTTCAATGCTTCTAGAATTGAGGCTATCTTAAGTCTTTCTGAAGGTGTTTGTCTACCAGAGAGAGGCCCTGTGTTCCCACTGCAACCCAAGACAGTACACTGTGATTCAGAATTGGCACACCTGTTCCTCATCCGGTCCTGTACTTGGGCCCTCTCTCTCTGAGAATGGCTGGCCTTCTGTCTTGTTTTGCTGCAGCTGAGTCTTTGTCTTGATCAGTGGGCCGCTACATTGCCTCATTAGAGACTGAAGTTTTCCTTGATTGCAGTCTGGAGTCACCTTTCCTGCTGAGAGACATCTGGATATTGCCTGGATTCCTAAGGGTGACCTGGTTAGACATTCCTCATTGTTGTATTTTTGATCTCCTTACTATCTTTTTTAGATGTTTAGTACAAACACCTGCTTTTACTATGACCTATTGTTTGCTTACCCTTTAAATGCCTTGTCATGCACTTAACATAATTTGACAGTTAAAAAAAGAAGAATTCTGTTTCCAGCACGGTTTAGTAACCTCCTAACAGACTGACTTTTAGTTTACCACTATAAACTCTGGACAAAAGCAAAGCAACTACACAAAGGCTCTGGGGAGTGAAGAAAAGCAGACAAATTTTGGACTAGAGTCAAAGGAGAAAAAAAGAGGGCATCGCAGGTAAGTTTTCTCTTTTGGCAGCTTTTGCACAAAGGAAAGCTACAGTCAGACAGCCTGAGCAAAAAACTCTGATAAAAAACCCTGTAATGTTCTGTCCTGAAAAACCAGACGGTAGAGTTCAGGACAGTTATGGCTGCTGTAAAGGATAACAGATGAGTTCCAGAAAGTAGAGTATAAGAAGTGGTTCCTTAGCATAATGCTCTCTAGTTCCATCCATGCTATCGTGAAGACAAATACCATATGATCTCACCTATAAGCAGAACCTAACCAACAATACAAAGATGCAAGGAAAATAAGACCAGCAACACTGAAAGGAAAAGAAACTAACAGAGACAAGAGGAAAGGAGGGAGGGGGGAAGGGGGAAAAGGAAGGGAAGGGGAAAAGTCAAGGAACATATAGCAAGGACTCATGGACAAAACCAAAGGGGTAGAGTTGAGGGAGGGTGGGAGGGAGCAAGAGAAAGTGGTGGGGGGAAGGCAGAGACAAATGTAGTTGAAAAAATAAATAATTTAATTTAAAATTAAAAAAAGAAGAAGTGGATCCTGAATTCTTTGTGTAAACTCTTTTCAAATCTCAGACTGACCGCTGAACTTCTTACATACAGAGCAGAACTGACCTAGGATAAATGGACTTCACTGATATTTGGGTTGCTACCCCAAGGGACAAAGTTTTCAACTGGAGTCCAACTAAGTTAATTTCCTCACAAAACAAAAATAACAATAGTTTCTAGATGAATATAATAGAACCCAGAGTCTTTTCAATAAAACATTCACAATGACCAGGATACCATCCAAAATCACTTAACATCTGAAGGTCTAGAAAAGTTAACTCATTCCAGAGAGAAAATCCAGTGATGAGAGAGCATATGTTAGGTGAGTTAGATGTCAGAAATAGCAGATGGGGACTTTAAAGCAGCTACTAGAACTATGCTCAATGAGGTAAAAAAAAAAATGTTCACAAAAGGGTGAAACTATAAAAGAGAGCTAAATATAAATTCTTGGACTAAAATGGAAAGTACCTGAAATTAAAAATTTATGGGACAAACCCAATGACAGAATGGAGACAACAAAAGGAAGCATCAGTGAACTTGAAAATTATCCAGTATGAACAATGGAGGAAAAATATATTGTCAAACAAACAAAGGAATGAATACTTAACAGGGTCAAGGTACTTATGGGATAATAAAGAAAAGATGAACATATGTAGCTAGAGTCTCAGAAAAAAAGGAAAACGATAATGGGACTAAAAACTGTTTTAAGTAGTAATGATTAAAGTTATTTCTGGAGTAAAATACATAAATTTACAGATTCAAGAAACTCGGTTAACCTTAAGCAAATAAATAAGAAGTAAACCCTAACACATCGAAGTTGTATTTCTAAAAATTGAAGATAAAGAGAAAAATCTTTAAGTGCTTATTTCTGTGTTTTTTCTTTCAATTTTTGCTTCTTGTGCATTAATACTTTTCTTTAGGCACATATATATCCATTCACTTACTTTCATCCTTATATCTTTATATTTAAATTATGTCTCCTGTAGACAGCATATAGTGGGATCCTGCTTGTTTTAATCTAGTCTGTCAAATTCCTTCTTTTAATTGCAGCAATTATTGGTATAACAAGGGCCAGAAAGAGAACCTAGGTGTCTAATTTCTCCTCATTCAGATTTTCAATCATTTTTTTCCTAATTTTTGCCAGTGTCTCATCTCTGTACTCCAAAGCATTGATGTCTTGATTTTCTGAGTTTCCTGGGATTCTTCAGTAGGAACTGACTTGCATTTTATCAGAATCTCTCCCTGCAAGCACTTAAATTTGGTTTCTTCATTCTGGAAACTGGCTTCCATTGTTCTATCTGCTTTCCTTCTTCCAAATATATGTTGATGTTTTTCTCAACAAATATTTATTGTATAATATAGTCATACAACTATATCAGGCACTATTTTGGGTGTTAAGAATATAGCAGAAGTAAAGCTTTTGTCCTTCTAAAGCTTAAATTGTAGTGGAGGGAAACATAATAAAGCCATAAATATATAACATAGTTTGAGGTATATTAAGTACTATAGAGAGAAATAAGCAGGATAATTGAGCTAGAGATGGGGGTTTGGGCTCTTTCATAGAGTAGTCAGAAAGGTCCTTCTGATAAGTATCCTCTCTTACCTGCCACCTTTTTCCACTTGTTTTAAAATCTTGAGTTTTTACTTAAAAAAAAATCCTTTATAGTTATCTTAATGAGGTTTTGAGAAAAGGGCAAAGATAAGTATATAATGTTTCATCCATTAAGATTAATGAAATTCCAACTGCATTTTCTAACACAGCCATTAATCTCCTTGTTCTTATTTAGGTCTGTTAGGCTAAACAGGTTTGTGAAAAGCATTTCTCTAATCCTTAGAGATCCCTGCTATAAGCACTCAAATTCTATTAGAAGATATTAGACACACAATACCTTTTCCTAAACACAATTTAATATTTTAAAGTCAGTTTCCCAGTACTACCCAGCTCTTCAAGTTTTCTTAATTTTGCTAATAATTCTACATAGAAAATTAGTATCCAGTTTGTTCAGCATTGTTATCTAACCTATCTAAATACAGAAAAGTCATGATTCTTTCTTTTTTTTTTTTTTAACAACAAAACCCCGAAACATTTATTAACCACAGGTAAACAAAAAGTTGTACAGGAAAGAAGTAGTAATATCTCACTACAGTGCTTAGCTCTGTATATTGTTTATATGGTCATAATTATGTAAATACAAAATATGAATCTAATGGAATTATAACTGTAGGAAAGATTGTGTGTATGTTGGAGCTCAGAGAGGAAATACAGCTCAACCCTTATTTTCATATTGAAAAGTCGACAGATAATGTCTAACATGTAAAATCAAGAACTAGAACATAAGTATGGTATTTGGAGATATGGAAGTAAATTCCACAAAAATTATCTGAAAGAAGTGAAAATACTTATTACTTCTTGGAAGGGGTAAATTGGAGAGGGGGAGGAGGAGTTTGCTATTTGTTTTTTTTTTACTTTTTTTATTTTTATTTATTTATTTATTTTTTAAATTAATTTATTTACTTTTTAAATACATTTGTCTCTGCCTTCCCCCCACCTCTTTCCCTTGCCCCCTCCCACCTTCCCTCCCTCAGCTCTTCCCCTTTGGTTTTGTCCATGAGTCCTTGCTATATGTTCCTTGACTTTCCCCTTCCCTTCCCTTTTCCTGCCCCCACCTTCCCTCTTGTCTCTGTTGATTTCTTTTCCTTTCAGTGTTGCTGGTCATATTTTCCTTGCTTCTTTGCATTGTTGGTTAGGTTCCGCTTATAGGTGAGATCATATGGTATTTGTCTTTCGCCCCCTGGCTTATTTCGCTTAGCATGATGCTCTCCAGTTCCATCCATGCTGTCGCAAAGTTTAGTACTTCTTTTTTTCTTTCTGCTGCGTAGTATTCCATTGTGTATATGTACCATGATGTTTTGATCCAGTCATCTACTAATGGGCATTTAGGTTGCTTCCAACACTTGGCTATTGTAAATTGTGCTGCTATGAACATCGGGGTGCATAGGTTCTTTTGTATTGGCGTTTTGGTGTTCTCAGGGTATAGTCCCAGCAGGGGAATCGCTGGATCAAAAGGCAGTTCCAGTTTCCAGCTTTCTGAGGAAATTCCACACTGCTTTCCATAGTGGCTGCACCAGTCTGCATTCCCACCAACAGTGGACTAGGGTTCCCTTTTCTCCACAGCCTCGCCAGCACCTGTTGTTTGTGGATCTGTTTATGATGGCCATTCTGGCCGGTGTGCGGTGGTACCTCATGGTGGTTTTGATCTGCATTTCTCTGATGGCTAGTGATGCAGAGCATCCTTTCAAATGCCTCTGGGCCCTCTGTATCTCCTCCTTAGAAAAGCATCTGCCCAGGTCCTTTGCCCATTTTTTGATTGGATCGTTTGTCTTCTTGGAGTAAAGTGGAGTGAGTTCTTTGTATATCTTGGAGATCAAACCTCTATCTGATGTATCATTAGCAAATATATTTTCCCAAATGGTTGGCTCCTTTTTCATTTTGCTGATGTTTTCTTTCGCCGTGCAGAAGCTTCTTATTTTGATGAGGTCCCACTTGTTTATTCTTTCCTTTATGTCCCTTGCTTTAGGAGACATATCAGTGAAAAAATTGCTGCGTGGGATATCTGAGAGTTTCCTGCCAATGTTCTCCTCTAGGACTTTGATGGTGTTGCGACTTATATTTAAGCCTTTTATCCATCTTGAGTTTATTTTTGTGTATGGTGTCAGCTGATGATCCAATTTCAATTTTTTGCATGTAGCCATCCAGCTCTCCCAACACCATTTGTTGAAGAGGCTGTTATTGCTCCATTTTATGCTTCTGCCCCCTTTGTCGAATATTAGATGTCCATAGAGACCTGGGCTTACTTCTGGGCTTTCTGTTCTGTTCCACTGGTCTATGGGTCTGTTCTTGTGCCAGTACCAGATTGTTTTGAGTATAGTGGCTTTGTAGTAGAGTTTGATGTCCGGTATTGTGATCCCTCCTACTTTGTGTTTCTTTCTCAAAATTGCTGCGGCTATTCGAGGTCGTTTATGGTTCCATATAAATTTTTGAAATGTCTGTTCTATTTCTGTGAAATACGTCATTGGTATCCTAATAGGGATTGCGTTGAATCTATAAATTGCTTTGGGTAGTATGGACATTTTAAGGATATTAATTCTTCCAAACCATGTGCACGGTATATGCTTCCATTTATTTGTGTCTTCCTTAATTTCTTTTATCAATGTTGTATAGTTTTCTGCATACAGGTCTTTTGTGTCTTTGGTTAAATTTATCCCTAGGTACTTTATCTTTTTTTGTGCTATATCGAATGGTATATTTTTCCTGATTTCTTCTTCTTCTATTGCATTGCTGGTGTACAAAAACGCCTTTGATTTCTGAATGTTGACTTTGTATCCTGCTGTTTTGCCAAATTCACTTCTTAGGTTGAGGAGTTTTTTGGTAGAGTCTACAGGGTTCTCTATGTACACTATCATGTCATCTGCAAACAATGATACTTTTACTTCCTCCTTTCCTATTTGGATGCCTTTTATCTCTTTCTCTTGTCTGACCGCTGTGGCTAGGACTTCCAATACGATGTTGAAAAGAAGCGGTGAGAGCGGACATCCTTGTCGTGTTCCCGATCTTAGCGGGAAAGCTTTCAGTTTTTGCCCGTTGAGTATGATATTGGCTGTAGGTTTTTCATATATGGCCTTTATGACGTTGAGGAATGCCCCATTGATTCCCATTTTGCTGAGTGTTTTGATCATAAATGGGTGCTGTACCTTGTCAAATGCTTTTTCTGCATCTATCGAGATGATCATGTGGTTTTTGTCTTTTCGTTGATTTATGTGGTGTATCACGTTTACTGATTTCCGTATATTGAACCATCCCTGCATCCCTGGGATGAATCCCACTTGATTGTGATGGATAATCTTTTGAATGTATTGCTGGATGCGGTTTGCCAATATTTTGTTGAGGATTTTAGCATCTCTGTTCATCAGCTAAATTGGCCTGTAGTTTTCTTTCTTTGTAGGGTCTTTATCTGGTTTTGGGATCAGGGTGATGCTGGCCTCATAGAAGGAGGCTGGGAGTCTTCCCTCCTCTTCGATTTTTTGGAATAGTCTGAGAAGGACAGGGGTTAGCTCTTCCTTAAATATTTTGTAAAATTCTCCTGGGAAACCGTCCAGCCCTGGGCTTTTGTGTGCTGGGAGTTTCTTGATCACTGCTCCAATTTCCCCAACTGTTATCGGTCTGTTCAAACTTTCTGTTTCTTCCTCCTTCAGTGTTGGAAGATTAAACTTTTCTAAAAATTTGTCCATTTCATCAAGATTTTCAAATTTCTTGGCATATAATTGCTCATAATAGTTTCTGATGATCATTTGTATTTCTGTGGTATCAGTTGTTATTTCTCCTCTTTCATTTCTGATATTATTAATTTGGGTCCTCTCCCTTTTTTTCTTGATGAGTCTGCTTAAAGGCTTGTCAACTTTATGAATCTTTTCAAAGAACCAGCTTCTGGATTGGTTGATCCTCTGAATTGTTCTTTTTGTCTCTATGTCATTCAGTTCTGCTCTAATCTTGACTATTTCCTTCCTTCTACTTGCTCTGGGATTTATTTGTTGTTGTTTCTCCAGTTCTTCAAGTTGTAGTGTTAGGTCTTTTATTTGAAATGTTTCTATCTTTTTAAGGTAAGCCTGTATTGCTATGAACTTCCCTCTCGGGACCGCCTTTGCTGTGTCCCATAGGTTTTGGATAGTTGTCTGTTCATTTTCATTTGTTTCCAGAAGTTTTTTATCTCATTATTGACCCATTCATTGTTTAATAGTGTACTGTTCAGTCTCCATGAGTTTGCAAGTTTTTGAAGTTTCTCTTTGAGGTTGATTTCGAGTTTCAAGGCCTTGTGGTCTGAGAAAAAGTTTGGTATTATTTCAATTTTCCTGAATTTGCTGAGGCTTGCTTTGTGTCCTATCATGTGGTCTATCTTTGAAAAACTGCCATGAGCATTTGAAAAGAATGTGTATTTTTCTTCTTTGGGATGTAAGGTTCTATATATGTCAGTTAAGTCTCTTTGATTCAGTGTGTCATTCAGCGCCACAATATGTTTATTAATGTTTTGTTTGGAAGATCTGTCCATTTTTGACAGTGGGGTGTTGAAATCCCCTACTATCAGTGTGTTGCTGTCTATATCTTTATTGAAGTCATCCAACAATTTCCTTATAAACTTGGGGGCTCCTATATTGGGAGCATATAAGTTTACAATGTTGATGTCTTCTTGATAGAGTCTTCCTTTAAGTATGATAAAGTGCCCCTCTGGGTCTCTCTTTATGGCCTTTGCTTTGAAATCGACTTTGTCTGATACAAGTATGGCAACGGCGGCCTTTTTCTCATGCCCATTTGCTTGGAATATTATTTTCCATCCCTTTACTTTCAATCTGTGTATGTCTTTTGCTCTGAGGTGGGTCTCTTGTAGGCAGCATATGTGTGGGTCATGTTTTCTTATCCATTCAGCTACCCTGTGTCTTTTGATTGGGGCATTGAGTCCATTCACATTGAGAGATATTACTGATAGAAACTTACTCATCTTTTCTCTTTGTACTTGTGTTCCCCTCTGTCTCATTCTTTTCCTTCATCTGCTTAAACCAGTCCCCTGTAGCATATCTTGGAGTGCTGGTTTGGTAGAGATGTATTCTTTTAGCTTTCTTTTGTCTGGGAAACTCCGTATTTCTCCTTCTATTTTAGTGGAGAGCCTAGCTGGGTAGAGCAGCCTTGGCTGTAGGCCCTTGCTTTTCATGGCTTGGAATATTTGTTGCCATTCCCTTCTGGCTTGTAGTGTTTCTGTTGAGAAGTCAGCTCCTAGGCGTATCGGGGCCCCCTTGTATGTTACTTTCTCCTTCTCCCTTGCTGCCTTGAGGATTCTCTCTTTGTCTTTGACATTTGCCATTTTAACGATGATGTGTCTTGGAGTGGACCTCCTTGGGTCCCTCTTGAGTGGGGTCCTCTTGCCTCCTGGATCCATGAGAGCCTTTCTCTCCTCAAATTAGGGAAATTTTCCATCATTACTTTTTCGAGGAGGTTCTCTATTCCTTGCTCCTCTTCTTCTCCTTCTGGTATCCCTATTATACAGATATTATTGCGTTTCAGGTTGTCCTGCATTTCCCTAAATGCCTCTTCATTCTTTTTGAGCCGTTTTTCCATTTCTTGTTCTTTCTGGGAGCTTTTTTCTACCTTGTCTTCCATCTCACTGATTCGATCCTCGGCTTCATCCAGCCTGCTTTGGATTCCTTCTACTGTGTTCTTCAATTCAGAAATGGTATTCTTCATATCCTCTTGTGTCTTCTTGATAGTTTCTATGTCCTTTTCCAGGCTGATGTAGTTTGCTGTAAGATCCTGATAGTTTCTCTGCAGTTTCTCAATGTTCTCTTTGAGCTGGCTGAGCTCATTGAGCTTCCTTAGAACCATTGTTTTAAATTCCATATCTGATAGTTCCCTTGCCTCTATTTCATTGAGCTCTCTCTGTGGGGAGTCCCCTTTTCCACTCATTTGGGGAGAACTTCTTTTTCTTCCCATTTTTGTGAGAGTCTATTAAGTATTTTTGTCCTTCTTTTCTTTCTGGGCTTGCCTCTGATGATGTCAGTTGTTGACCCTATAGGGCCTTGGGTTGTTTGTTTGAGCCTTTCAGGAGTCTAATGCCTGCGTCTGACTCCTGCTTGGAGCAGCTCTGTGACCCCTTCGGTCAGGGCTGGGCTATTTTTGGGGATCTCTCTGCGCTCTCACGAGAGCTCCTTGAGCGCATTCCCAGCGCGGCAGGGTCCCCCACCTGCCTGGGCTCGCATGTGTTTGCCCCAGACCAGGGGGCTTCTTCGCGACCTCCCGTACTCATCTGGCCTCCCTGTCACGTGAGCTTCGCGGCACTGGTCAGTTTAGGGTCTTCTATTGTGTGTTTTCCCTGCTTTTGGCTCTTTGGGTGCGTTGCTTGCCCTCGCCAAATGGGGACTACGGAAATGGGAGGAAATCAGCTCTAGGACTCTCCGGTTAATCCTGTTTCTGGTCTCTCCTCCAGGGACTCTGGGCAGCTCTACTTATTTTGTGGGCCACTCCGCAATCGCGGTGGGTAATCAATTTATGCCTGCCCTTGCCCCTCTGTGCAATCCCTCGCAGGCCGTATGGGTGCCAGTCTGTGTGAGGCCTTGCCGGCAGGTGCAAGCGTTCGCCAGCCCACGTGGGTCACACACACGCTCGCCAACCCTCGCCAGTCACTCGGCGCAAGTGTGCGCGCCTGCTCTGGGTGTTTTGGGGGTGTCTATGTTTGCTTTTCGGCTTTTGGCTCTTTGGGGGTGTGGCCTCTTCCCGCGCAATGGAGACTTCGGCAAGGAGAAGGAGTCGGGACTCCCCGGTTCCTCCTCCTGTTCTTTCCCCAATGCCTCCATTTCTAGTCTCCCCTCAGGGGCCTCTGGGCAGTTCTGTGACCCCTTCGGCCGAGGATCCAACCCCTGTGCGGACTGCGTTTCAATCGCAGGCAGTCTGGTTCATGCGCGCCCCGCTTCTGCCTCTTTGGGGTCGCGCCTTTCCAGCCCACAACGGAGACTACCGAACGTGGAGGGAGTCGGGACTCCCCGGTTCCTCCTCCCATTCTTTCCCCAATGCCTCCGTCTCCAGTCTCTCCTCAAGGCTCTCCCAGCCAGTCTGCACTCAGCCCCATAGCTCACAGGCGTACAAGCTGTGTGCGGAGCGCACAAAAGGCAGGTTAATTGATTCCCTTATGCCTGAGCGAGATGGTAGCTGCAGAGTGGGAAGTGCGTTATTACCCGGGCTCCGCCGGCCGCAGTGTCAGTTCTCTTCACAAAGTTTTCCTCACCAGTCTTTTCCCAGGCACCAGCCCACCCTGCTGCCGCCTGTACCCAGCGATCAAGGAGGGTGGCTGCCGCTGCAACTTTTGCATTTGCCCTTTAAATGTCTTTTTGCATCCCCAGCCACCTGTCTCTGGCAGAGAGCGCCCCTAAGCTTTTTGGGGTTGCGTTTTGTCTGTATTTTCTCGGCTTTAGCTGCTGTAGTTTAGGGGTTCCTGTTTATGATTCAGACCCCGTTCTTCTCGGGGGGACGCTAACTGGCAGTTTCAATGTCCCTCTGGTGCCAGTGCCCGTGTGCACCCAGCCCACCCTCTCGAGCCTCCACCGCAATTCTCACGCGTTGGGATGTGTGAGAGTCGAATCCACTGTCCGCGGCACCAAGGCTCCTCTCCCACTATCGCTCCACTGCTTTCCAGGTGATTACTCCATTATTTAGTTGCAATTCCAGTTTGGTTTTGGGAGGAGGTCAGCGTGACTCCCTTTCACTCCTCCGCCATCTTTCTCTATTCTGCCAGAAAAGTCATGATTCTGTTATGGACTTACATGTGTATTTTTTTATTTTTTTCCCCTCAAGTACTTAGTATTTAAATTCCTTCTCACTACAGGCCTCCTATGGAAATGGATTCTATTGTATGGTTGACAACCATTCATTATTTTTAGCTTTTTCCTAAGGGACATTAACTTACCATGAAGAGGGCACATTAAAATGATGTAGAAATCAATGGCATAGTTATTAATGGGCTAATGGGATATCAGACTTCAGTAGGCTGCTGACCACCTAATATGCAAGTTAGCAGCAGGAGGCCCATGAAATCTTATGTCTACTTCTTATTCTGAAGAAAATAAAATAAAAAATAACATGTTAAAGCTGCAGCTTCAAAGAGTTAAAATGTCATCATTTTCCCTCTGAGGTGAAATATTTCCCTTTAAAAATTACCTTTAAAGTAGTAGGACACTATGTCATAGTCTGTGGTTATTGATGGTGAAATATGTACCTTTCTAGTGCAGTTAGTCCCTTGCTTAATGCCAGGTGGTCATCTGCTTGCTTGTTTATTCAAATAAATATTTATTTAGTGCCTCCCTGTCATTGGGCACTGTTGAACAGTGAAAAAACAAAACAAAATTGTAAAACATTTCTCTTATATTTTGCAGCTGATAGTCAAGTCGGGTAGAGAAATGAGTTGAGAATTACAATTATAAGTAGAGGTATTCAGTCCTAGGGGTACTCGACCTTTGCATTAGGAGTCAGGCAAGGATTCCAGGGAAGAAAGCTTGTTCTGAATTTCTAAAGAGGTGGAAGCATAATGTATTGATTGAAGGCACTCTAGGAGCACTAAAGTTCCACTGTAGAATCTGTCTCTTAATTTTTCTGTCCTGTCACTTAGCACAACACCACAATGCTGAAGACCATTAGTAGATATCTGTTAAAGGAAAGAAGGGTATGGGCAAAATAGTATTACAGTGTCAAATGAATGTGTGTGTGTGTGTGTGTGTGTGTGTGTGTGTGTATCTGAAGCTACTGATGCTAACTGAATCTCCATATCCACCTCAGTGTTTGTGTTGTTTTCTCAATGGCAGTAATTGATGCTCCATACTCAGTTGCTTGCCTAAGCAACAGATTTAAGAATGTTTGAGAACCATTCATTTGGATTATAAAATAGATGATCATTTTTATTTTTCAGATGACTAAATAAAGCTTCCATTCTGGCTCTTCCTATTGTATATTCTCAGTACAACAGAGTAAGATTTTTAAAGAATAATATAAGATTTACATGAAATGTAGAAACTAATTAAATTACTTATTCATAAAATATCTACTGGGAGTCTATCATGTGCCAGGCTTTGTTAAAAGTCTCAGAGACAGAAAGATGAAAAGACACAGTCACTATCTTCAAGGTATTGACAGTCTTTGAGGGAAGCTGATGTTGAACCAGATAATTACAATGCAGTGTAGGCATTATTATTATTAAGGTATATGTAATATTCTATGGGACCGCAGAGAAGGGACCACAGAGGAGTGTATGGGATGAGGTAAAATGGGTTATCAGAGAAGATTTCAAAGAGAAAGTGATGCCTTAACTGAATATCATATGATAAGGATTATATTATAAGAATTAGATCATCTGGGTGGTAATGGAGAAGAAAGATGATTCTTACAAATATTGAAAGACAAATTATGATGTGTATTCATAATGAAAAGTTAATGAAATGTAGCATGCAAGGTAGGGATAAGGAGAGGGTATTAAGGAGAGATGGTGGGAAATCTTCATTGCAGTCCTACTCACAATAGCCAAGATATGGAAGCAGCCAACGTGTCCCACTGAAGATGAACAGGTAAAGAAAATGTGGTGTATACATATAGTGGGAATTTATTCACCCTTAAAAATGAAGGGAATCCTGCCATTTGATCTGCTGTGCAATATAATGCCTATAGTTAACCATATGGCATTATGTACTTCAAACATAATATCATGTTAAAGGTTCTTACCATAAACAAAAAACCAACAACACTTCACTCCTGAACAAATGGATACAAGGAAAACTCTGGGAGGTATTGGATATGTCTGTTACCTTCTTTGTGGTGATGATATCATGGGTGTTTGCAAAAGTCCAAACTCATCAAATTATATAAATTAAATATTTACAGTTTTTGTATGTTACTTATACTTCAGCAAAGCTGTTACAAAATAGAGATGTTGGGAAATGGGACTAGAAATATAAATAGAGTCAAATCATTAAAAATCCTGTATGTTATACAATAGAGTTAAGATTTTGTTCTATTGAGAATTTCAAGATTTTGTGTAGGGGAGTATGAGGTCATATCTGAATGTGGTGGTATGGCACAAGCTGTACAGGGAGCCATGCCTACATTCAGGGAGATGACTTAGAAGGTTGTTGCAGTCTTTTATGTAAAGAGTGACGGTGACCTTAAAAAGATGTATGGACTAACTAAAGGGATATTTTTTGAGGCACATATCAAGAAGAGTGGGAAAAGTTGAAGAAGCAGAAAGGAGATAACTGCTGGACTGTATTTCCAAGGTGTCAGGAGGCAACTGAATCTACAGCTCAGACAGGAATTAGCCCTTCAGAGATGGAGGATCTTCTTTTCCATGGAGTGGAAACTGTTAGCTCTCTATGATAGCAGATAATGAGTCATGAAGCTCACTGTGGTGCAGTTTTTGATGTGAAGAAATCGGACACTCTCTCTTCCACTGTCCTTCTGACCAAACTATAGCATTCTTGTGGACAGGTCTATGTCTTGTTCTTTTCCATACATTCATAACTGGTACAGTAAATAAGCATAGTCGATAATCAGTAAATATTATTTCCTCTTTATAACTCAGTAGGGGATCAGTTTCTCATGTGGATCCAGTGTGTGAGTAAATGTATGTTTATAACTCTATGAATAATTAATAGCTTTTGGAATTAGCCACAGTCATAGTTCTTTATGAAATACATAAGTACTACAAATAAAGGCAATATCTTTTCATGTTCTTTTATGTAGGTTTATTGCATTACAGTCCAGGAAGAAAGGGTCAGTATGAGAGAATCTTTGTTGTTTTGCAGCTGATATCAAGAAACTTAGAAATCTATATAGAATGACTTATGAGAATTTTATCCATGAGAATGTGTGTGCTATGTCTCTAGCACTTGTTGGCATGGCTAGGGAGTGAAAGATCTTCTGATGGCATGGGAATACAACAAAGGTGCTCATATTTATGAAAAATTCTCTTTAGAAAATCAAATTAAGGGACTCCTGATAGCATTTTTTTTTTTTTGGTCTAAGGACACTAACAAAGAAGAGCAGTAATTTAAAGCTTTTAATGGGATTTAACTCAACTCAAAAATATATATTGAACACCTATTATGTGCTATGGACTGCACTCAAGGCTACTGCGTGCTTGTATAATTTTAAAAAATAATAAATGTACCACCTCCAGAAGAATAAATTATGATAGAAAGGCATTGTCTGGCAGAGGACTGATAATTCATACTTTCTTTTTCAAGCCCTGGACCAGGGTATGAAGTTTGGCTAGTAGAGCTAGCAATAATTTTCAACACTGACTTGCCATGTTGGCCAGATAGACTTGTGTAGCACACAAGCAACTTAGCTTCATGTAGCAGCCCAGACTGTTTGGGGAATCCAGAATACAAAGTTGAAGAAGACCAGTCCTGGCATTAAGCTTTTTCACCCTCATTGGGGAAACATACACAAGCAAACACTCAAGTAACTCTAATGGAAGGCAGAGAAGCATTAGGTTCTCGCATTCAGGCATGCCCACAGTTCTATAGAAATATCTAAAACAACAGGAAATCAAACATATCTGTGCACACATGACATTGTGAGGAGGCTTCTACAGGCCTCCCCTAGCCCAGAAACAAATATACACATATGACCATGGAGGAAAACCAAAGTTATCTATCATCTGTCTATCTGTCTATCATCTATCTATCTATCTATCTATCTATCTATCTATCTATCTATCTATCATCTATCTATCTATCATCTATCTATCATCTAACATCTATCATCTATCTATCAATCATCTATCTATGTCTATCATCAATCTATCTATCATCATCATCTACCTATCTTATCTATCTTCTATCATCTATCATATATATATAGTATGTCCAGAAATTATCCAGACATGTAATATGAAAAATAGAGACATTTATTGAAGAAGATACAGGTACAAGAAATATTGTACATAGGACAATGATGCCTCAGTCCTCTTCAAAGTAGGCACCTTGGAACTTCACACTGTTTTCTCAATTGTCATCAGCTGCCCCATCATATTTTTCTGAATCTCATCGATGGTCTGAAACTTCTCTTTCAAAGGTTATTTTAGTTTTGGGAAAAGCCAGAAGTCACAGGGTGCTAAATCTGGGCTGTGGCAGGGCTAAGTCTCCTGGGTGATTTGTCATTTTTTGCCAAAAAACTGCATAAGATGTGATGCATGAGTGGGTATGTTGTTGTGATGAAGCTGCCAGTCACCAGTTTCCCATAGCTGCAGCCTCTGAATCATCTGAATAGTTTCCATGGAGGAATGTTCAAAATTTGATAGAGATTTGTTGCTCTACTTTCTCAGCTATGTTGAATGTGATGGCCACACAGCACACAGATCACTCAATTGACATCTAGACTTCTCTCACCCTCACTGTACAGTAAATTCATCATTGTTTATGCATGTGCATTGAAGCCCATTCTCCCTGGCTGCCAGGTTACATCTATGTCGTGCAAACTGTTCTCATTATATTAACAATGGCTGGACTTTTTCTGGTCAGAGCTTCCTTGTGTATATATGTGTGTGTGTATAATACATGTATGTTTGTAAATATATATGTGCACACACTCAGGTAATATTTTAATTTGTTAGAGTTGCACAGCTTTAGAAGTACAGAGCTAAAAATATATCTCTAGGGAGAGTATAAGGACATCATTACATGCTGTAGGAAGCATTGGCTAGAGTTGTGAACAACTAATTCAAGCAAGGTCACAACTAATTTTGGGGATTGGGAACTATTTTTCAAAAAGAAATGATGCTTCACATATTGTATAATTAGCATACAGTATATATTAATCCCCAGAGAAAGTGAAGTTTATAGATATAAACATGTCAAGAAAAAGGTGTGTAAAAAAGTCTATAATATATATTTAAAAGGAAATGAGAATTTCATAGTATTGATGAAGGGGTGGTAACAGCAAAAAGTCCCCATTCCTTCCCATGATATGGTACCAGGTACTTCAATATGAGACAAAATGCTGGTACATGAATGGGTTATGGATCTCTTCAGGGAGGCATATGTTTGGTTCCAAGATTGACCTTTGGTTCTAAGATTAACCTGGCAGGTAGAAAACACAAGAGACCATTGATCTTATCCTAACAGCTACTATAATCTGGATGAGCTACAAAATCATATTTTCTTCCTAATTTATCAGAGAATATGATACAAAGAAATTTAACTAGCCTCTAGGAAGTGATGTACTTTATAGAAAGGAGGAGACTCATGGCTTCTTTCATCTCAGATAAAGCAGTGGGAGGAAAATCTGCCACAACAGGAAAAAAAGAAGACACTAGCCAAATTGTTAAGTAAATTAAGAGCATTTAGACAATTATGGAAGATTAGAATTCCAAGGCACCCTAACCACAGAATGAATCTGAACCAACCTCTAACCCTTTCAGGAATTCATCAAAGGATCAAGAACAGTAAACTAAATGCTGGAGTCAGGGTAGGAGAATGGGGAGAGAAACCCCCTGAAACATAGGGCATTTGCACCAAATGCAAGTCAGTTAGTCTCCATAAGAGAGGGAAGGGGCACAAGAGCTGAGAGAAATCTATTACAGGCCATTTAGGAATTTACCCACTAAAGGTTTGAGGGAAGGACAGGAGAACTGAGGGACATTAAAGGCCTTCATCAAATGCAAGGTATCTCTACTCCAAAGACTGGGGCCAAAGATGCAGGGGTGAGGAAGATTCTGAAGATACAGAGAGTTGATAGTGGTCCCAGAAAATATTAAGAATTTCCCAGTTACTTTATTAGCTATAATGCAGAAAGGGAGATCTTTTATGGTTAAGAAATCTGGTGGCTCAACTTTAAATCATAATGAGAACTCAGGAAACTCACCAGTGTTCAGATATTAGTCATGCAGAAAGGCAAACCCAGATTCTACCATCAAAACATTTAAGGTCAACAGATACCTAAGTAAAAGTAAGCACCTAGTCTAGAAGCCTGACACAATAAGGAATATGCCCCTTTTGGGGGGCTGAATATTATTTACTTTAGTATTTACTTTTTAACATAAATATCTGTCATAAAATAAATAATAACAGTGCATATGAAGCCCTCCCCCCAAAAAAATGAACCATGAACAAAAGAAACAGTCAATTGAAGCAAACCCAGAGCTGATGCAGCAGTTAGTATTCTCCATTACATTTAAAGTAAAAGTGATAATAAAATTATTTAAGTGCTATGAAATCTTCTAGTAAAGGTAGACAAAATATTTGAACCAATGGGAAGTTTCAGCAGAGATATGGCAACTATGAAAAAAGAATCAAATGGAAATGCTAGAACTGAAAAGAAAAATGTCAGAAATAAAGGTCAGAGTCTGTACAAAACAGGAAAGAACCAGTGAAAATAAAACAGGTCAAAAAAGTAAACAGAAATATAAATAGAAAAAAAGTAAAAAAGAAACAGAACAGAATGACTGAATTTTGTGGAATAATATTTTAAAAATCATACATGCATGCAATTCAAATCCCTGAAAGGGAAAGCAGATAATTATTTGAAGAAATAATGACAAAGAAACTTTCTAATATAGATATCAAACCAAAGACCCAAGGCCAGTGATCCTAAGAAGGATAAATAGAATGAAAATCACATGTAGGCATATCACAGACTGCTATTTAAAAGAAAAGAAAGAAAAGAGCATAAATCTTTAGAAAGAAAGAACAAATAAAACATACTGCACATGTAGGGACAATACATATTATGGGTGACTTTTCACTTGAAATAATGGACAGCAGAAGGCAATTGAATGACATCTTTAAGAAGCTGAGAATAAAAAATACTGTAAAGTTAAAATTCTATTTCTTGAAAAACTTTTAAAAATTAAGATGATTCAAATCACTGGTGGTAAAGATAAACTTTTAAATAAATGAATATGGGACAATTGGGGGGCAATTTGCAAAAAGTTAAAATTAAATCCACATATCACACCACACACAAGTCTAAGTTACAAGTACTATGAGAAAGCCAAGATTAATTCTTATTTTATCTTTGTATAGGGAACTGCTTTCTAAACATGACTCAAAATCATGAGCAAAGAATAGATTAATTAGTTTGATTACAATATAAGTTGAGGGACAAAATATTAAAACATTAATAGAAAAATGAAAAAGTGATAATTTGCTTGCAAAAATATAAAAATAGCTCTCAAACTCACTCATAATTAGAAAATGCAAACAAAACAACACTGAAAACCATTAATGGCTTATTAGACTAATACAATTAAAATTCTCCTGGCAATGTTGTGGAAAAACAGGCACTCATACAGTGCTAGTGGAAAGAGAAATTGGTTCATTCTTTCTTATAAGAAAATTTGACCATGTCTATGAAAATTATATATGTACTTACCTCTGACTCATAAGTCCCCCTTCTAGAAATATAACCTGATGATACATCTCAAACAATGCAAACACGCATACATACAAACTTATTCATTGCAGAATTGCTTTTAAGAGCAAAATATTGGAAGTAATGTAAATGTTCATGCATAGGAGAATGGCAGCTGAATAAATGGTATAGCCACACCAGAGAATATCAAGCAGTAATCAAAAAGAATAAAGTAAATTATATAAATGTCTAACCACTATGCTCTACAGCTGAAACTAATATATTGTCAATTGTAATTGAAAAATAAAAATTAAAAAAATATTTCTGTAAATAGATTTGAGATGGTTTCTAGGATATATAATTGAATGAAATATATATGCTTTTAGTCATTTGTGCAAAAGAAATAAAGAGTGTGCTAGATATTAAAGCGATTGGATGCATAGAAGGGGGTGGGAAGAAGGTGGAAAGGAGCAGGAGAATGGAAATACATTAGTAGGGAGGAGGATGGAGTCATACTTTTTAAAATGAATTCATTAAAAAAATTTATTTATTTGTTTATTATATTTAAGTATATTTTATTGATTATACTGTTAGAGTTGTCTTACTCTTTTTTCTCCCTTTACCCGCCTCCACCAGGTGCCTCCATTCCCTCCAGCATTCCCCCACCTTAGTCCATGTCATGGGTTGTACATGTAAGTTCTTTGGCTACTCCATTTCCTATACTATTATTAACCTCCCCCTGTCTATTTTGTGTTTATTTTTAGACAGAGAAAAATGGAGGGAGTATGAGAGGGAAACATTGATATGCGAGAGAAACATCAATTGGTTGCCTCTTGCACATGCTGCAGCCGGGACTGGCTCACAACCCATGCATGCGCCCAGACTAGGAATTGAACCAGTGACCTTTCACTTTGCACGATGACACTCAATCAATTGAGCCATGCCAGTCAGGGCTGGAGTCACAGTTCTTAAAACATTTTTTATAACTTTATCTTTTAGAACCATAGTAATATTTCATATGCTTTAGAAAATAAGTAAAATTAACCTGGCTATTGGTAAAACCATGTAGTATGCAGTTAACCCAACCATTACAAATGCAGTGCATGAGTGAATAACATAACAATATAGAAGTGGTTAGAAAAGAACTAACCTAAGTAATTTTGGGAACATTGTTTTGATTAGAAAATGTTAAAACTAAAAGAAAAAAACCCATACACTGTAATACTGCAGTCAGGTTAGTAATTCTGTTATACACAGGGGATTTGTGTTACCAACTGTCTAATTAATTTATGTGTATATTGAGATTAAACAAATAATTAAATATATTATAGATAAAGAGAGTAAGATTTCTCACAGTTGGATAAATAATTAACAAATGAGGAAGCAGGAAAAACTAGAATAAAACTTGTAGCATTGGATTGTAATCAAAGATATCAGTATGTACTAATGGTGCATATATATTATATATTATATGTATATACACACACACATACACATACTTAAACACAGATAGGTAGATATAGAAATTGATAAAAACCAACTGGAACTTTAAGAATACACAATTAGTTGGGACGGCCTATGAGAGGAGCAAGGGCTTATAGAAGTTCTCATAAGTATTACAAGAGCACACAAGAACTCTGCAGGAAGAAATCTATGTCGATAATAAAGCTCTATTCCTATTCCCTTAACTTCTTTTTTATTCTAAAAATACCCCTGCATCTACTCCACCAGTCAGTGTTCATGTGTCTTGCCAGGTCTGTACACAGTGACTGGGTTGCAATCCTTTTTTTCTCAAATGAATCCTTTTCGGTGATGAAACACCTAGTCAATATTATTCTTCAGTCAACAAAATATATATCACCCTGTCACTATACATATATACCTACACACGTTGTGTAATTTGAAATACTTACATGTATTTCATAGCTCTTCCTGCTGAGAGAGAGCTTAGGAGCAATGAGAATAGTGAGAGCCCAAATATTGAAAAATCCTATTTTGCAATAGTACTAATCAGGAACTCCTTGAAGAAGAGGTTAATTCTAGGACTGAGACATGGAGAGTACAAGGTAAGCTAGAAAAATCTTGTGAGTCAGAAAATAAGGAAGTGCATAAGAATGTACAGAGAGAAATTGGATCATTCACACATGCAATTTATTGTAAGACCTGGAAATTGAATATGGGCATTTACTCAAGAGAAATGAAAACTTATTTGCACACAAAAATCTGTCCATGAATGTTCATAACAATTTGAAATGTTCATGCATAGGAAAATGGCAGCAAAAACTCTATTCTTAATAGCTCAAAACTGGAAAAAAAACCTCAGATGTATTGCATTGGGTGAATTGTTAAAGAACCTACGATATATCTATACCATGGCATATCACTCAGTAATAAAGAATAATGAATTACTGACACATACAATTTAGATTAATCTCCAAGGAATTATTCAAAGTGAAAACCCATTCCATAAAGATTATATACTGTGAGTCCATAAATATATTATATTTTTAAATGATGAAGTTTTAGAAATTAAAAATGGGTTAGTGTTTGCCATGGGTTAGGGACTGTGATGAGGAGGACTGTGAGAAGGAGGGGGGATTTATAAAATGGAAACATACATGATCCTAAGGTGTTGAAACTGTTCTGTATCTTGATTGTAGCACTCAGGGGAAAGTGGTGGGGGGAAGGCAGAGACAAATGTATTTGGAAAAATAAATTAATTAATTAAAAAACCCTAAAAATTAAAAAAAGAAAAAAATTGCATGTAACTAAAGAGATAAGTACATGTTAAACTGGGAAAATACAAATAAGACTAGTGGGTTGTATCAATGTCAGTATTGTGATTGTGATATTGTACCATAGTTTTGCGAGATCTCTCATTGGGGAGAGATTGGTAAAAGGCAGAGGGTATCTCTCTGTATTATTTCTTACAACTGCATGTAAATCTATATCTCTAAATAAAAAGTTTAATTAAAGAAAAAGGATGGTGAAATGACAAAAGAACACAAATGCAAACTGAAGGAGCTCCTAGTGGCAAATGCTGAAATAATCTGAGCAGCAAAATAAATAAGAATATTGGATTATAATCCATGCAATAAAATAAATATTCATAGACTAAACTGATACAAATTAATAAATAACTTTATAAGTGGAAGAGTGAGAGCAACTCTTCTATATAAAGGAAACCCAGATACAAATGTAGAAGAAATTAGAGAACAATCACTAAGTGAATATATCAAAAATAAGTATTATAAATAAACAACCAATTATGCTAAAATCAGTGGGCAAAAGTTTTTTTTAAATTTATTTTCTTTATTTTTTTCAAATACATTTGTCTCTGCCTTCCTCCCACCACCTTCCCCTGTGCCCTCCCCACCCAATCCTTCCCCTTTGGTTTTGTCCATGAGGCCTTGCTACACTTTCCCTGACCCTCCCATTCCCTACCTTTTCCCCGTCCCCCCGTCCCTCCATCCCTCATGTCTCTGTTCGTTTCTTTTCCTTTCAGTGTTGCTGGTCTTATTTTCCTTGCATCTTTGTATTGTTGGTTAGGGTCCGCTTACAGGTGAGATCATATGGTATTTGTCTTTCGCCCCCTGGCTTATTTCACTTACCATAATGCTCTCTAGTTCCATCTATGCTGTCATGAAGTTTAGTAGTTCTTTTTTTCTTTCTGCTGTGTAGTATTCCACTGTGTAAATGTACCATAGTTTTTTGATCCAATCACCTACTGATGGGCATTTAGGTTGCTTCCAGCATTTGGCTATTGTAAATTATGCTGCTATGAACATTGGGGTGCATAGGTTATTTTGAATTGGTGTTTTGGGATTCTTAGGGTACAATCCCAACAGTGGAATCACTGGGTCAAAAGATAGTTCCATTTTTAGCTTTTTGAGGAAATTCCACACTGCTTTCCACAGTGGCTGCACCAGTCTGCATTCCCACCAACAGTGTGCTAAGGTTCCCTTTTCTCCACAGCCTCGCCAGCACCTGTTGTTTGTTGATCTGTTTATGATGGCCATTCTGACTGGTGTGAGGTGGTACCTCATTGTGGTTTTGATCTGCATTTCTTTGATGGCTAGTGATGCTGAGCATCCTTTCAAATATCTCTGAGCTCTCTATATCTCTTCCTTGGAAAAGTGTCTACCCAGGTCCTTTGCCCATGTTTTGATTGGATCATTTGTCTTCTTGGGGTGGAGTCGAGTGAGTTCTTTATATATTTTGGAGATCAAACCTTTATCTGATGTATCATTAGCAAATATATTTTCCCAAACGGTTGGCTCCCTTTTCATTTTGCTGATGTTTTCTTTAGCCATGAAGAAGCTTCTTATTTTGATGAGGTCCCACTTGCTTATTCCTTCCTTTATGTCCCTTGCTTTAGGAGACATATCAGTGAAAAAATTGCTGCATGTGATATATGAGAGTTTCGTGCCAATGTTCTCCTCTAGGACTTTTCTGGTGTTGAAACTCCTATTTAAGTCTTTTATCCATCTTGAGTTTATTTTTGTGTATGGTGTAAGCTGATGATCCAGTTTCAATTTTTTGCATGTAGCCGTCCAGCTCTCCCAACATCATTTGTTGAAGAGGCTATTATTGCTCCATTTTATGTTTCTGCCCCCTTTGTCAAATATTAGATGCCCATATAGACCTGGGCTTATTTCTGCGCTTTCTATTCTGTTCCACTGGTCCATGGGCCTGTTCTTGTGCCAGTACCAGATTGTTTTGAGTATAGTGGCTTTGTAGTACAGTTTGATGTCCAGTATTGTGATCCCCCCTACTTTGTGTTTCTTTCTCAAAATTGCCGTGGCTATTCGGGGTCGTTTATGGTTCCATATAAATTTTTAAAATGTCTGTTCTATTTCTGTGAAATATGCCATTGGTATCTTAATAGGGATTGCGTTGAATCTATAAATTGCTTTGAGTAGTATGGACATTTTGATGATATTAATATTTCCAATCCATGAGCACGGTATATGCTTCCATTTATTTGTGTTTTCTTTTATTTCTTTCTTCAATGTTGTATAGTTTTCTGCATACAGGTGTTTTACGTCTTTGGTTAAATTCATTCCTAGGTACTTTATTTTTCTTGTTGCTATATCGAATGGTATTTTTTTTCTGATTTCTTCTTCTTCTATTTCATTGCTGGTGTACAAAAATGCCTTTGATTTCTAAATATTGACTTTGTATCCTGTTGTTTTGCCAAATTCACTTATTAGGTTGAGGAGTTTTTTGGTAGAGTCTACAGGGTTCTCTATGTACACTATCATGTCATCTGCAAACTATGATAATTTTACTTCCTCCTTTCCTATTTGGATGTCTTTAATTTCTTTTTCTTGTCTGACTCCTGTGGCTCGAACTTCCAATACGATGTCGAAAAGAAGTGATGAAAGTGGACATCCTTGTCATGTTCCTGATCTTAGTGGAAAGCTTTCACTGTTTGCCTGTTGAGTATGATGTTGGCTGTAAGTTTTTCATATATGGCCTTTATTACATTGAGGAATGCCCCATTTATTCCCATTTTGCTGAGTGTTTTGATCATAAATGGGTGCTGTACCTTATCGAATGCTTTTTCTGCATCTATCGAGATGATCATGTGGTTTTTGTCTTCTCTTTTATTTATGTGATGTATTACGTTTATTGACTTGCATATATTGAACCGTCCCTGCATCCCTGGGATGAATCCCACTTGATCATGGTGGATAATCTTTTTAATGCATTGCTGGATACGGTTTGCCAATATTTTGTTGAGGATTTCAGTGGGCAAAAGTTTTAAGAGAAACAGGCTGTTAATAGAGTCACAAAGTATCTCTCTGTCAGTTAAAAGAAATGCTATAATGAATAAAACTTTTATGAATCTTTATGCACAGGTTCTTGTGTGGACATAAATTATCTTTTCCCTGGGATGAATGCCCAGCAGATGCCACTCTAACTAAATGATGAAAGTTAATAAAACTAGTAGGAAGACAAATTAACATATTGTACTCTCTTTATATGCACTTAGAAATACTGAGTAGAGTTTTTGTAGCCTGTCTGTTTTGCTTAGTTCTTGCTTATCTTTATAGCCATAATGATGACCTTTTCTCAAATTCTGAGAACTACTGAAAGGATCACAGAGTGACTTGATAATGATGTTATTCTACATGCCTAAAGCCGTGAGTCAAGATGAATCAGGTTGTTGGCATGCTTAAAGAAGTATGAAGTGTCATAATATTTACTGGTTTGGTGCCTAGTCATTTGGCCGAAATGTGCCTATGTGACAAGATTCCTTTAAAAACTCTGGACTCCAAGACTCAAGCTGACTTTCTGAACAAAGACACTTCACATATACTCTGTCATTCACAACTAGAAATAAATATGGGTTTGTAAATTTTTGTGCTGCAAAGTGATGAATAAGCCTGTTTTGATCTTAATAGCATATGCTTATGTATATCCTCTTTTTCCTGCTGTTCCCACAGAGTGTCATCTGGTGTAATGATTCAGTTGTG
This sequence comes from Pteronotus mesoamericanus, assembly GCF_021234165.1. Lineage (NCBI taxonomy): Eukaryota > Metazoa > Chordata > Mammalia > Chiroptera > Mormoopidae > Pteronotus > Pteronotus mesoamericanus. Next base: position 13,842,098 of record NW_026555313.1, read on the forward strand.
GGTACAATTTTATGTTGAATCCTGCTACTAATCACCAAACCAGAAAGTGGTAATGAGATCCTTGATATAGGGACACAATATCATGTCTATGGTATTCTTGATTAAAAAATGTGTAATTAATAATTTAATTTAACATGAATCATGAAATGTCTTACAAAATAACTGACAGATACACATAAAAAGTTTCAAGGACATTAAAGTCAAAGAAAGAATGAGGACCTGTCATGTACTGAAGGAGAATAACTATCCTTACAAATTGAGTGCATTGTGAAGTCTTGGATTGGATCCTGGACAAGAAAAATAACACTAGTGTAGAAACTGATGAAATGTGAAGAACATCTAGAATTTAATTTATAGTATAGTATATTTTAGTTAATACTGTTGTAGAAATGACAGTTTATTGGTTATCTTGTAATGTAAGTATGAGGTATGTCCGGAAAAATTCCATTTTGTTAATATAACAAAAATGTTTTGCACGACATAGATGTAACCTGGCAGCCAAGGAGAGTAGACTGGAATGCGCACATGTGAACAATAATGACTTCACTGTACTAGTCAGTGGGGGTGGTGGAACCCATTGAGTGAGCATATGTACTGTGTAGCTGTTGCATTAAAAATACCTGAGCAAGTAGAGCAATGAATCTCTATCAAATTTTGCATTAAGCTTAAACATTCCTCTGCAGAAACTATTCCGATGATTCAGAAGCCTTTTGGGAAGGAATGCAATTAGTGCAGTGCAAATAAAAATGTGGCACAAATGCTTCAAAGATGACTGAAAATCTGTTGAAAGTGATCCACGTTCTGGAAGGCCTGCAATAAGTAGGACATTTGAGAATGTAGAATGTGTACGGGCTGCAATCAACAAAGATCAGCAACTGACAGTGCTAGAACTTCATAGAAGCTGATCTGAGAATTCCAAAAACTACAGTGGCCAAGATTTTGAAGCAGGATCTTGGCATGAAACGTGTCATGGCAAATTTCATTTAACAGCTTCTGCTATCAGAGCAGAATGAACACTGTGCTGTGGTTGCTAATGAGTTGATTCAAACCACCACCAATGAGCCAGATTTCCTCAAGAAAGTCATAAGTGGAGATGAATCATGGGTCTATGGCTATGATCTGGAAATCAAGGCCCAGTCATCCCAGTTGGATGTTGCCTGGTTCTTCATGCCCAAAAAAAGTGCTGCAAAGTCACAGCAAGATCAAGGCCATGTTAACTGTATTTCTTGATTGGGCATTGTCCATCACAAGTACACTCCTCCAGGCCAAACAATTAATAAAGAGTACTACCTCAATGTTCTTCATTGTTGGTTGAGAGACGCAATAGGATAAAAGTGGCCATGGCTATGGGCAACAGGTGATTGGCAGCTTCATCGTGTCAATGTACCTGCTCATGTATTACGTCTCATGCAGAGCTTTTTGGAGAAACATCAAATAACCCAGGTGACTCAGCCCCACTACAGCCCACATTTGGTGCCCTGTGACTTCTGGCTTTTCCCAAAGCTAAAATCATTTTTCAGAAGAAGAGAATTCAGACTATCGATGAAATTCAGGTAAATACAGTGGGACAGCTGATGGCAATTCCAAGAAAGGATTTTGCAGAGTGCTCTGCACAGTAGAAGACACACTGGGAGAACTGTGTAAGGATCCAAGGTGCCTACATTGAAGGACACTGAGGTGCCATCATCATATATACAGTGTTTCTTGTAACTTGTATCTTCTTCGGTGGATGTCTCTATTTTTCATATTACATGACTGAATACTTTCTGGACAGACCTTGTATATGGGAACTTTGCATTATATTTGTAACGTTTCTGTAAGTCTAAAATTATTTAAAAATACAAAAATGAAAATAAAATAAAAGTAAGTAAAAATGTTTACAGACAAAAACTGAGAAAATTCATCTTCAGCAAACCTGTATTAAAAGAAATGCTAAAAAGGAAAATGTTCTTAAGTCTGAAAATGAGTGATATCAGAGGAGACTGAGGATATTTCAGAGGAATTAAATAAGAAAAGGTAAATATAAATTTATTTATTAAAGTATATTTTTAAAGTCCATTGTCTGTTTATAACAATAATAATATGTTATGGATTTATAGCATACATAGAAGACAGTGAGACCCTAAAAGAAATGGAGGGTAAGTTAAAGCATACAGTAAATTTCTGATATTCTTCATAAAGTAGTATAGTATTATTTGAAGGTGACTGTGATCATTGAAAGATGGCATGTTGCTATAAAATTTCTATAGCAACCATTCACAACTAAAATGTAAATAAGATAAGACAGAATTTAAAATTTTTAATATATACTAAAAAGAAAGCAGAAAAGGGGAAATAGGAACACAGCACAAATGGCTCAAATGAAGCTAAATAGGAGGATGGGAGAATTAGGTCTGGCAATATCAATATTTACTTTAAGTGTAAATGGACTAACTCTTTAATAAAAGAAAGAGATAATCAGGCTGAATAAAGAACAAGAAGAGCATCATGATGTTGGAGGAGTGAGTGGAAGTCACACTGACCTCCTCCCAGGACCAATCTGGAATTAAACTAAATTGTGGAGAAATCACCTGGAACAAACAAATGAACGATAGTGAGAGAGGAGCCTTATAACCTCGGACAGACAGAAGAATCAGCTTTAGCACAGCCTAACTGGTAAGGAGTGTGGTAGAGACTCGAGGAGGTGGGCGGGGCACCCATGGGTGGCAGCACAAAAAGGATATTGAAACAGCCAGTTGGATCTGCCCGAGAAGAGCAGGGTCTAAACCATAATCAAGGATCTCCAGTCCATATATAGCACCAGTGCCCAAAAAGTACACAGATAACAGCCAGCTGCAAAAAGTGGCAGGGTTGCTCTCTGCCAGAGACAGGTGGCTAGAGACACAAACAGCCATTTAAAGAGCCAACGCATAAATTTTTATTTGCAGTCACTTACCCTGGTCTCTGGCAAAGGCGGGGGCAGAGTGGGCTAGATACACCTGAGGAGAGACTGGGGCAGGAGGCTTTGGGGAGAGAACTGAGAATAGCTGGCAGGATCCCAGTGGTAACTCATCATCCATGAGGCAGCAACCATCTTTCTCAGTCAGATCACTCCCCTGAGTAGCAACAGTGTGAGAGTACCCAATAGCCCCACCACTAGGAGAGCCTTGTCCCCACCCTGTGGCATCTCTAAGCTGGCCTGCTGAGTGCAGAGTGGCAGCCACAGAGAGTAGATCCCTGGCTAAAGGGACACAGAGTGGTCTAGAAACACTTGAGGAGAGACTGGAGGTGGAGGCTTTGGGGAGAAAACAGAGAGAGTAGCCAGTGGGATCCTGGCACTGACTCTTCCCCCACATGGAAGCAGCTGTCTGGCTCAGGCATAACACTCCCCTGAGCAGCAGTAGTGTGAGAAGACCCAATTACCCTGCCCTCAGGAGGGACTCTGCCTTGCCCTTTCGTGTCTCTAAGCAAGCCAACTGAGTGCAGAAGGAGTAGATTAACAGCTGAAGGAGACAGCCACACACACTAGATTCCTGGAAGTCTTGGACAGACTGCATAAGGTCAGACAAGGTCAACATCTGACATCATCAAAGGCAGAACCTGGAAGAAAAAAAAAAGTGGTTTCCTACCATAGAAGTTCACACCACAATGTCAGGAAATCAAGACAGATCAATTAAGAATCAGAAGCAAAAGAGAATAACCTCACAAATACTGGGAAGACAAAGAAACATCCCCCCAACTGAAGGGAAAGGAGGAATCCCCAGAAAAAGAACTAAATGAAATAGGGGCAACTAAACTATCATATGTTGAGTTCCACACAATGGTTCTAAGGAAGTTCAATGAGCTCAGTGAGCTCAGAGAGAATTACAAAAACTACAGGAAAACTATGAGGAACTTACTGCAAACTATATCAGCATGAAAAAGGACATAAAAGCTATCAATAAGACACAAGAGGAAATGAAGAATACAATTTCTGAATTGAAGAACACAGTAGAAGGAATCAAAAGCAAGCTAGATGAAGCAGAGGATTAAATCAGTGAGTTGGAAGATAAGGTAAACCTATTAACCCTTTTTTAGATGTGTTGCAAATACTTCCTTATTCTATTACTTGTCCTTTATCTTTTTTATAGGCTATAAAAAAGACTATATATTACTATATAGTCTTAAATATTTAATATAGTCATATTGTCAATATTTTTCTTTATAACTTCTGGATTTGAATATGTTACCTAAGGATGAGGAAAATATTATTTTGTATTTTCTCACACTTATGTGTATATTTCACACATATTTGTGAAATAGGGCTCTATATTTGTTTTATTTCAAGTAATAGTCATACATGCACTTATTTGTTGAAAAGCCTTATTTTCCCCATTGATTTGACATACCAATTTAATCATATATTATGTTGTTAGACAGATATATGTACATTTGTTTCTAGAATGCTCATCTTATTTCAGTGACTGACTTGATTATTTCTGTGTTGGTGTCATGTTGTTTTAGTTGCTGACACTTTATAAAGGATTTAAATTTTTAAATAAATATTTCATAATGGATCTTGACATTTAAAAAAGGAAATAAATAAAATCAATCTGCATTTAAAAAGAAAGAAGAAAAGAAAGAAGGATCTCCTACCTTTTGTGACATCATGGATGGGACTGGAGAATACTATGCTAAGTGAAATAAGCCAGTCGGTGAAAGACAAATACCATATGATCTCACCTATAAGTGGACTCTATTCAACAAGATAAATTAATGAACAAAATAAACCATAAGCAAGGAAACATGGAGCAGACTGAAAGTGACCAGAGGGGATGGGGAAGGAGGACAATGGTGGAAAGAAGGAGAAGGGACTAAACAGAGAACATGTATGAATAATCATGGACATGGACAACAGAGTGGGAATTGACTGTGGGAACAGGGGATGGGGTAGACGGGTGGAGGAGGGCAAAGGGGGAAAAATTGAGACAACTGTAATAGAATAAACATGATTAAAAAAAGTAAAGTTAATAAAACAAATAAACAAACAAAAAGAACAAGGAGACATTATATATAAAGAAAAAGGAAGAATTACAACAGAGTACACAGAAGAAGCCATGCAAGCAATAAGACAATATAGTGAGATTTTTAAAGTGTTAAGAGAGAGAACAGGCTGACAGCTGTAAAGGTTAGGGGGTGGGACTGGGTGTGGGGAAGGGATTGAGCAAAAAAAGAAAAAAGAAAAATCTCACGGACATGGACAACAATGTGATGATTATAGGAGAGGAGGGATGGGAGAGGTGAAGGAGGGTAAGTGTGATAAATGGAGACTTGGCTTGGGGTAGTGAACATATGATGTTGTGTACATATTATGTGTTGTAGAATTCTGCACCTGAAACCTGTATAATTTGTTAACCAGTGTCACTGCAATAAATTTAATAAAAAGGAAAAAAGAAAAAGAAACACCTCCCCACCAACCTAGCAGTCTATATCCATAAAAATTGTTCTTCAAAACTGAGAAAGATATTATGATTTTCTCAGACAAGGTAAAACTGAAGGAATTTATTTGTATCAAACATTTCTTACAAGAAATAGTGAAATAACTCTCCAGGATCATGGAAGATTATATTGATCAGAAACTTGTGATCTATATCACAAAGCATATGATGCTAGAGAAGACATAAATAAAATCTTGTATTTTTCTTATTCTTAGATGACCTAACACAGCAATTTTTATTTAAAGTATTATTAATAATAATGTATTAGTTGATTGTAACATGATAAGTTAAATAAATTTCAGCAATGTTATGAGAAATGAAAGAATTTGAAAATGTTATAAGGTGTCTGTATTGCACATGAAGTGGTGTGACATTATATAAATATGGATTTAGGTTAATTAAAATGTATATTGGAAACTCTAGAAGACCACTAGATTTTTAAAAAAAGTATAGACATCTCAAGAGAAATTAAAAATATATTTAAAACTAAATTAAAAGAAAAAATACTACCGAAACAGAACATCTTAAAACTGGAAATGTAGTGAAAGTAATGTTAAGAATACACACACACACACACACACACACACACATATTCACACACAATATTTTTATATATATATATATATATATATATATATATATATATATATATTCTCTCTCACACACACACTCTCTATCCACACAGACATGACTAGGATATATATAAATTATATTATCATTACATTAAATCATTTAGTTATAAACACTTCTATTTGGAAAAAAGAAAGACCTCAAACTGGCAACCTAACTTTATACCATAGGAAACTAGAAAAATAATAAACTAAGTTCAAAGCTAGTATGTGAAAGAAAATAATAAATATTAGTGTAGAGATAAATAAAATAGAGAAGTAACAACAGAGAGAAAACAATGAGTTGTTTCTTTGAAAATATCAACAAAATTGTCAAATCCTTAGCTAGAATAACAATTCCTTTTAAAAGAGGGCACACAAATAACTAAAATCAGAAATAAAAATGGAAACATTACTACTTACCTTACAGAAATAAAAATAATTAAAAGAAGATGCTATGAACAATTAGGTACTTTAACAAATTAGGTAACTTACATGAAATGAAAAAAATTTCTAAAAAACACAAATTACTTAAACTGATAGGAGATTTAGAAAATTTTAACAGATATTTAACAAATAAAGAGGTACAGTAATAAAAAAACTCTTAACAAAGAAAAGTCTAGGATCAGATGATTTGTGAATTTTACCAAACATTTAAAAAATAAACACCAATCCTCTCAAATTCTTCCAAAAAAAATGGAAGAGAATTAAATGCTTTCAACTCATTCTATAAGGACAGCACTAACTTGACATCAAAGCCAGGTAAAGTATAAAGTGGACATGTGATGGAAAGTGATAAGGAGGATGAAGAAGTGGGAAAGTAACATATACAAATATTAAGCAATTAAAGGACAAGGCACAACCCTATTGATTAAATAAAAAATATGTTATTCAGATGTTAAAGGGCCATGGGAGGTAAGCAAAGGGAGAGATCACTGGGAGTAAGAAATATAATGTTTTCTTCCTTAATAAAAATACTGTTTTGGTGTATAGGAGTGGGGATGGAGGGGAAACTATTGTACAATATCTTTGCTCATACCCAGTCCACCAAATAACTGAATCCCTGATTGTGCTTAATTTTAATTTAATTGATTTTTATTGATTTCTTAAAATAGCCAGTAATTTAGTTCTCAGTAAGTAATCAAACTCACTGAGGTTAATGACTTAAAGATTACAACATTTGTCAGGGTAAAATTATATTTTAATATAGATCTGATTGGTTGCATAGTTTTAACCATTGTATATTATCCTTTGAACTCTACCAGTTCAAATATCTGGGCCTATGGTATTTTGGACTTCCAATGATAATCCAAAAATAGTATTAAAAAATTTCAAGGAACATATGATCATCAGGAGTTATTCTAGGATACAAAGCCAAAATGCTACTTTTTGGTGGATGTGTTGATTTCGAGGTAACTATTGGAGAAAACTTTCTCTACTCCTCTTTGCAATCTCCAAGGCAATGTTGAGCCTCAGGAACTTAATGTAAGTACCAACTCATTCCTTAGGTCCCAGAGCCTACAGTGAATTCAGTTCTTGTACTTGTCTTTGAAAATGTCCTAGCAGGGCCTCTGATCAGATATGTGCCAAACTGTTAAATTGTGTTTAAATTAGTGAAAGTTTTCTTAACACCTACTCTGTATCCCCATAGTGCCTTATACAGGGTCTGGAAAAACAATAATTGAGTGGTATATCAAAGCTGGCTTGTACATCTCATATGTATTAATTATTAAACTTTTGAAATTTTTGTTAGTTTGTTAAAGTCATTGTTAAAAATTAAATTGTATAAACTTATAGTTATATAAATTACATTACTTTTAAAGGCCACTCAGAAATCATCATTTCCTAATTATTTTCTAAAATTTACTATTCTCTATGTTCTTGAATGTTATTTATATCTATTAAGTCTTTATTGTGGAAATAAAGGTGTATTTGTGCACATCATATCCCAAATTTGCATTGAATAGCCTTATTTTAATAGTTTGAAATCTGTTATCATGGGACCATTTACAACACGGAAACTGGCAAACGGCACATCAATATGTGATTTATTGTTTGTTGGTTGTTGAAGAAAGTTATAGCAAAAATGTTAATAATATACAGATTAAACGAAACTATGTCATATCTGTAACTGTTACATTATAAATAGCACAAAAAATTAAAAATATTTTCTACTATTCAAAACTATTATCCAAATCAGCCAAGAACTCATTCATATCATTGAAAATTAGTAAAATTCCAATATACAACTACCTTGCCACTTTCATCTTATTCATTAGAATAAATAAAATAAGCAACATTTACATCAGAAATACACTTACTCATCAATTGTTTGGCTATTGAAATGAGAGTTTGGCAAGTAAAAGTATTTTCTGAGAATTGATTGGTTATATGAAGTTGACAACAAAGTTATATACTTTATTAGTGTTTGTAAGTTTTTATACATTGTGCATCAGTAAAATTCATAAATAAATGTGTGTGTGTGTATATATATATAGAGAGAGAGAGTACATATAAACATATGTCTATATATCTAATCTATTCATAGGTAGATAAATACATGTTTCTCCAGAGAGCCAACTGTTCATTATTTATCAACATATTATAGTGTAAAACCCAATCTCTGCCATCAAACACATAAATCTAATATACAGATTATTTTATGATTACAGCATTAATACTATTAGAGCTGTATTAAAGATGATTTGGGGTTCGAATGAGAGGGAGACGTTAAGAAGAAGGAGGAGAAGAAGGAGAAGAAGAAAAAAGGAGGAGAAAGAAGGGAAAGAGAAGAGGAAAGGGAGAGGCTGGGGTAGGAGGAAGAGAGGAAGGAAGGAAAGAAAGAGGAAAGGAGAGAACATCAAGTTGGGAGGGTTAAGATAGATGCATGGACATGATGGATCTTTAAGGATGGGTATGGATTTATAAGCAAGAAAGGGCATTACAAACAGAGAGAAAGACTTGCTCAAAGCTACCAGGGCATGAAGTGGTATAAATTCTGTATCCATGAGAGTTTCTTTTATTGCAAGAATAGAAACTGACTTTGTCCAAGTTCAGTAAAAATAAGTAAATCTCTGGGAAAGCTGAGGGTGAGATTGAAGGGCAACCCAAAGCAATGCTCCAAATCACATCACAAAAGTCTCAACACATTTGGCATGGCAAACGACATACTTCTGCACGGGTACTATTGCCACAGTTGTCCTCAAAACCAACCCTGGGTAAACCATGTCTCTCACAAAGGATTCTCCATATTCCTTCCTCCTTTGAAGACTGGAGTTTTTCTCACACTAGTGGATCCTAAGTCATAATCCATGCTCTGGTGGTAAAGTAAACTAGGAAAACAAGTCAATTTTAACTTCAGTAAAGGGCAAGAGACTCTCTTCCCCATACAGATTCTTAGTGTAGGAAGATCACTAAGCATAGGTATTATTTTCAGATACAGGCAATTAAAAATAAAAAAGTGTGTCCACTAGTATTGTTTTAAATGTTATTGAACCAACATTTATTAAATATTCTATTTTCCAGAAACTGTGACAAGTACAGAGGATTCCAATTAATGAGGCAGCTCATGAATCTGAGGTGCTCAATTTTTGAAAGATAAACAGACACATATATAAATAACTAGAATACAATGTAGTCAATTTTACAGATGGAGAGGTATGGTAGGTTGGGCTTTGGAACCTACTATGAAAATAAATAGGCAAAAGAAGGTAAATGAATTGAGTCTTAAAAGATGAGTAGAGATTTTTAATTTGCAAAGGAGAATAGGACATTCCAATCTCATTCAAGCTACAGGTAATACAATTTGGGGAGAATATAGGTTATTGAGAAATTAGACTAGAAGATGAAGATATGGCATGAAAGGATAAAAAGAGGCACGAGGTAGCCATGGAAAGTTTGGGTGGGGGGGCAGATATAACATGATCAGAATGTGTAACATGAACTTGAGCAAGGTAATTTAGCATTTGTGTGGAGGGTAGCAATAAGGCCATTACCATTTTCCAAATCAGTATTCCAAAGAAAAAGAAATGAGGGCCTGAGTTTGGTGATGGCAGAGAAATGAAGAAAATAAGGATTGAAGGGATTGTCAACTTGTTGACCTATTACTTGGGACAAATTTAGCCTTGCTGTTTTTGTACTAGGAGGTCAAGTGTCTGCCCTAATGCCTAAATCTGCTCCAGGCATGCCTGTATCTCCACGTTTGCCCATGAGTTTTCCAAAATACAACTGATGTTTCAATGATAACAGAATCAGGTGTTTGTCCTTTGTGCAAACACAGTGGCTCCATAAATTTCAGAATGTCCTTAATCAATCATGTCATATCCTTTTTAAGAAGTAGAATGATTGTTTGCTTAGTTTCTAAGCTCACAAAGAGCAGTTTCTCTGTATTTTCTACAAAGTTGCATTGATCCAGTTGCAGCCTTACCTGAACTGTATGCCCAGGCATACACTGTAAGGATCTACAGTGTTTCTTCCAAACAGCAGGAGTTGACAAGGGCCATCAGGGTTTGAGATGAATGACTTATATACTATATTTGATATTGGTTTATGTCTCCTAAAATGTAAATGACATAGCTTTTAATAAATGGACTGAAATATAACCTTATTTAATTAAAATTCCATGAGCAATAACTGACAAGCAGTTCTGGAGGTTTTACCTGTTTGTTTTGCAAATAACATAATAATTACTTCAGTAGTTAAATTAGAGCTGTTTTGAATAAAAATATAACTGTAAACATTGACTATTTCTTTACAGATAAGATTTTCTCCTCTACTGACAGTGAGGCTATGGAATTAAACACAGCTATAGCTCATGTTTCACTAGTCTTCAAATCAGACTAAGCAATATCTTTTTCTTATTGTTCATATATTATAGCTTCTTTTTATTCTTTATATGTATTGAGAGGTATAGTTTTCTTTAACTGCATGAATTCTGATTGGAAGCCACAAATGTCTTGTAAACCAGTTCAAATAATTTTCCTAGAGCCTATACCCTAAGCTGTGATTACAAGAGAGCTCTGTCTTTCAGAGACTCAGTCTAACCACAACAAGAAGATAAATGAGAAACTGCAGAATCATATGGCAAAGGAAAATCTGTCATTATTGCAGATACAATTTTCCAGTAGGTATTACAATTAACCAATCTGAGGACTCTTCATCAGATATAAAGATTGGTATGAAAAGAATATTTTGACAATGACAACTACAAGGAGTGATACTCTAGAAGTTATTCAATGATTACAAGAGTGTTTTCTTGTTTTAAGTATTGGGTTTATACCTAAGTATAAATATAAAAATATAGCTAAAATTGGAAAAAAAAACAATGAAAATATTTGCATTTGGAGAAAACCCTGAAACAATACTGTGCTTTAGTTCTGAGATTGTTTTGTCTTCTCTGCTTAGTTTTGTTACTTCTTAAATTTGGTTCCCAATTGTCACAGTATGTTTGTTGAAGAGTTCAGTTTTTCTTAACCATTTTCCACTGGTGGGTATGTCATAGGTCAAATCTCCATTGTGTAATAAAATGTCTCTCTTTTATTCTGTGGGAGAGTTGTGTAAGACTAAGCATTTCTGTTTCTGAAGATAGATGGAACATATCTATAATTACTATTCATTAAATACCTGTAATAGTTAAGATTATTTAAGGGGTTTTTTTTGTCTTTTTGAAAAATTTCCTGAGTTTTAATGGTCTTATCTTTTAATGTCTTTCATGTTTCCATCTCTTTGTCTCCCTTGCATGTTGTATAACATATTTATATTTTTCTTCAATTACTTCTGTCTTCAATTCTTCTTTAAAACTGTTCACTGTGGTTTGTAATTTTAGCAAAATATTTATTAAAGTATAACACACATGAAGAAAACTGAACAGTTTATGTGTACGGCTCCATGAATTTAAAAAGTATGAGCACACCAATGTAACCACAATTTACAACCACCACAGGAGAAATTAAGTTACAGATGACTAGAGGTTTTCCTTCTTGCCTCTTCCCAGTCACTATCCTCACATCCACAAGGGCAATCAAATCTTTATTTCTATCACTGTAGGTAGATTTTAAATACATAACTATAATTTTTGAATTGTCTGCTTCTTTCATAGCTAACTTTTTACATCATGTATTTTGAGACTTCTTCTTATGTGCATTTAGAGGAATAATTGTTATTTCTTCCATATATATTGACTCTTACATCATTACAAAATATCCAATTTTTCCCCAGTGATATTTCTTGCCTTAAAGTCTATTTTGTCTGATATTAACTCCATCCAGCTTGCTTATGATTAGTTTGTATAGTATATCTATTGCTAGCCTCGTATTTTCATCCTATTTGTGTTTTTGAATCTAAAGTGTATATCTTATAGAGAAATACAATTTTGTTTTTATTTTCAGTCTGACAATGTCTGGCTTGATTGGAATGAATAATCTCTTCATATTTTGTGTATTTTTTTATATATTTGGGCATTCACCTGACATTTTTCTCTCTGATTTTTACATATCTCATTTCATCTTTATTTATTTTTTCCTTCTTTACTTCCTTCTTTTGTGTTTAAAAAATATTTGTTAGTGTACCATTTTGTTTATTTGTCTTAGCTATATTCTTAAGAGTCATTTTCTTAGTTGTTTTTCTGGACATTACAATGCATATATTTAACCTATGTAACCTACCTCAGGTAAATCCAGCAATGCCAGTTAAATATAATAACTTTGCTCTGACACAACTCTATTTCCCCTCCTTTGTGATATACTTTGCACCTATATATGTGATGGCACAATAATAAAGTGTATAAATATTGTTTTAAACAAGCATACTAATTTACGTAAGACAAGAAAAGCTATTTTTTTCTTAGTATTGGTCATATAATCCTGTTACTTTGTATGTCTCATAGTTTTTGTTGTTGAAATGTGTACATTTTAGGTGAAATATTGTATGTACTCCAGATGCTGACATATATCAGATATTTAGAATGTCTGCTGAGCTTTATTTCTTCCCATGGACTAGATTTCCCATCTGGTGTCTTTTTATTTCAGGCTGAAAACATTCTCTCTCGAGGGGCAATTCTGCTGGCAACATTTTTTTTTCACTTAAAAAGGAGTGTATTTTTATCTAACCTTTACTTTTGAAAGGTAGTTTTAGTAGCTATAAAATGTTTAGGGTGATTATTTTCCTTATGAATCTGTCCTTTCACAGCCTTCTTGCTCTCATTGCTTCTGATAAGTCTACTGTTAATTGTGTTGTGGTGAGTCATTTTCTTCTTGATACTTTCAAGAAATTTTCTTTGTATTTCAGAATTTGACTATGATTTTTCTAGTTGTGATTATCATTATGTTTATCCTATTGGTGTTTGTTGAAATTTTTGGATCAATAGATTAATATTTCTTATGAAATTTGGAAAGTTTTTAACCATTATTTTTTCAAATAATTTTTTATGTCACTTTGTCTCTCTCCTCCTTCTTCTGGACCTACCATTACACAAATAATGGTATGGATTTTGCATCACAGGTGTCTGAAGCTCATTTCATTTTTCTCTAATCTTTTTCTCACTAACCTTTGAATTATATAATTTTTATTTATCTTTGTTGCTATATATCATTCTTTTCTTCTGCTATCTCAGATTTTTCATTGAGCCTATGTAATATATTTTTATTTCAGTTATCATACACATCAACTTTGGAATTTTTTTGCTAGTGTTTATTTCTCTATTGAGATTCTTGGTTGAGTTATTACCATGAGCTTTTCTTTAATTTTTTGAAAATAGTTTAATTATTTGAACATATATAGCATTTCCGAATTGTCTGTCTGACAAATTTAACAACTAGGCTCACTCAGCATCATTTTCTATTAACTGCCTTTTTCCCCTCTGAATTTGAGTCAAAAATCTGTTTGTACCTTTGCATGTTTCATGATTTTTTTTTCCTGAAAATGATAGATTTCCAGTAATACATTATACCAACTCTAAATTCTGATTTATTTTTCTGATACTACCAACAATACAAAGATGCAAGGAAAATATGACCAGCAACACTGAAAGAAAAAGAAATCAACAGAGACAAGAGGGAAGGAAGCGGGGGCAGGGAAAGGGAAGGGAAGGGGAAAGTCAAGGGACATATAGCACGGACTCATGGACAAAACCCAAGGGGAAGAGCTGAGGGAGGGAAGGAGGGAGGGGGCAAGGGAAAGTGGTGGTGGGGGGGCAAAGACAAATGTATTTAAAAAGTAAATAAATAAATAAATAAAAGGTAACTAACATGGACTTAAACTGCAAAATCTGTCTTCACTATAGTATGTGGCTGTTGATACCTCAGCTTAGAATTTTATTCTTAATTGTGTGTTCTCCTGTATCAGCATAACTAGTGATGAGTCTGTTATTTAGGCAGAAATTGTGCTCAAACACTCCAAGACCATAAGGCTTCTATACCTCATTCCCATCATACTTATATGGGTTTAGGGGTACATGCAAATTTCAGCCACTTAAGTTTCCCTTGCTGTCTCCTGTTATGTAGACTCTTTTCAGCATCTCCTCCACCTGTGCATATGTTCTCAGTCAGTGAAGGATGTGTAGACTGCCTGTCCAGGCTTTCCATGGCTCTCAGAATCTCCTTGTTAAATTTCTAGTTTGTTTGCATTTTTTTCCCCAACCAGAACCACAAACTTAGCCTAAAATATGTAGACATAGTTTGATCAAGTTTACCACCTTTAGCCAATAAATCTAACATTCATCCATTTTGCCCTGGCCTTCAAATCAAGTATACCCTCTTCCTCAGCAAAGCTTCTGGGTTTCCCAGGTACAATGATAAGACTATTGTTCACATCACTGTGCTGGGAAGTGGGAGTAGGCATGATAGGAATGTCTTAGTCAAGAAGGTCACAGATTTTCACTTATCTTATTTGAACTATAGCAGTTTTTTTCTAAGAATAAATACTTCTCAGTCCATTCTCTGCCTTTTGTTGATTTCCAGAGCCCTACATTTGTTGTTTTCAACAATTTTATAGAGCTTTATAGGGCTTATTTTGTGGAGAGGGTTCACCTCGCCACAGCCAGAATTTCCTCAACTCCCTAATCCTTGAAACTCCCTTACAGAACAATTTTTATTTGACTCTGTCTTTTTGTATTCCTTTCATGTCTCTTTGGTCTTTGCTTGTTCTTTTAATGTTGACATTTTCTAGATGTCTATTCTTGACATTATTCTCCTCTCACAAAACTCAAACACATTGATTAATTGTAGAAAGGAGGTATCTTAGTCTGCTCAGGTTACCATACACAATATCACAGATTATGTGGTTTAAATAACAGAAATTTATTTTTCTCACAGTTCTTATGGACAGAAGATCAAGGTGTCAGTGATTTGGTTTCTGAATGAGGACTCCCTTCCTAGTTTGCAGATAGGTGCCTTGTCCTTGTGTCCTCACAGGCTGAAGGGAGGGAGAGGGAGAGAGAGAGAGAGAGAGAGAGCAAGAGAGAGGAGAAAAGAAGAGAGGACAGGAAAGGAAAGGAGAGAGAGAAATTCTTGGTGTCTCTTCCTGTGAAGGCACTAATTTCATCATGAGGGTCTTATCATAACCTAATTACCACTACTATTCCCAAATACCATCAGATTAGGGGTGAGGGACTCAATGTTTGGAGAGATACAAACATTTATTCTATAACTGGAAAGATGGTATTGAGTTTCTCAGCCAGAGAAGGCTAGAGTAGGTGCAAAATATGTAGAATGTGAGAGGATAACTGGGTCAGAGAGACTGCAATAGTTTGCAATGTATTTGCATAGGAAGGGTGTGTAGGCTGATATAACACCTGGTATTTCTAAGCTACAGTATCAGTGACATTAGCAGGTGTAGAATGAAAGAGTTTGGCATAATAAACTTCAATGATTTTAGTGATAAGGTAAGTGTACTTGACAAAGAACTGGAAACTGTGGCTTTTGTGTATAAAAATCTATACAACCAGATTCAATTAATGTGAAATACATTTTCCTTTTTCTCTGGTATAATGTGATTAAACCTGTAATTCAATCTTTTGCCTTTCTAGAAATGTATCTACAGTTAGCAGGAGAAACACATAATTACAATTCTGATTAATCAGGGGTTGAGAGGAGACCTACTTATGTATAAATTAAGTAGGGCAAAGTGTCAACAAATATTTCAAGAAGGTGAATCTTAAAGAGAATAAGGGAAATATTAAAGGAGACACAAGAGAGGAAGTAGGAGTAAGGAGATGGCAGGTTGAAAGGAGTAAAGAGACTAAAGCAGGTCATAGTTGAGATGAGGAAAAAAATTACCTAAATCCAGAAGTCCCAAATAAAATTAGGCTATTTCTCTAAGAATACTTTGTGAGTCTGAGAGACTCTAAGATATATACACTGGAAAACAAAAACAGAGTACACCTTTATAACCATAGTATCTTCTCAGTATGTCTATTACATTTGATCTAGTATTTTTATCTGTGAAATACTACAGTATTGATATAAAAGTTCTAATCTAACATAACTGCTCATCTTTCAAAGAAGTCAGGTCTCTACATGATATACCACATTGCTTCCTGGAATATTCCCAGTGTTGTTTCCCTACTGCCAATATTTATAGCTCTGCAGGGAATAGGAACCAGGAAAGAAATTGTTATTTCAAGCTAATCTATATCTTCACTGTCTACATAAAAATTGGGAACGTGATATGCTGTGTTAAGCATTTTATAATAATATACTTATTTAATTCTTGAATTAATACTATAAAGTATGTTCACTTATGTGGTAGATTAGATTGACTTATTGCTTCCAATTATTTTCTGTTCTCCCCCAAAAAGAACACACATTGGTAACAGGCTTGGCCATTTGACTTTCTCCATTGCTCATTTCCCAGTGTTATGAATGTAACATTTTTCACATATAAGCTGCTTTAGGCTCTCAGAAAGAATAATTCATGTCATATATAACTACATGTGAACCACAGCTAACATGTAACATGAGCAAGATAGAAACCGTGTTATGTGAAGTCACTAAGATTTGGAGATTATTGTTACATAGTCTAATCTAGTAGGAACTAATATGTTTACAACTCCTATTTTTTACATGATAAAATTGAGTCATATAAAGTTATAAAAGATATATAACTGCCTAGGGATATACAATAAAATAGTGATGAACCTGAGAGCTTACACAATGCCTAAGCTCTCCTAGCTCTTATTATTTGGACTTAATACAGCTTGTGTATGTCTATTCTAATTATCCAGACCCAGCCCTTTTATGGTTGTGCAGTTAAATATGATCAATTGATGAGGATTCATTGGAATATCATTCCTAGATTCGACAATTCAGACAGCTAAAATGAAAATAAGTAATTTGTTAATAGAGTCTCACATGATTACTTTCTTCATTGAAAATATAAAGGACATCACTACGTTTACTGCAAGACTCCTGAGGACATTTTATTGATATTAGGCTATATTTTATAAAGTTCCACATATGTTTAATGGTTAACATATTCTGGGCCAATATCCTTTGGGCTTATTATCCTACATGTAATGGGAAAATGATTGGGAATGAGAAAAACTAGATTCTAGTCCCAGTAACATCACTTGTCAAGGTTCAAATTAGGATAACCCACTAAGCTTCCTATAGCTGCAATCACATTATTTGTTAAATAAAAATAGCAATTACTATAGTACCACCTAAGACAATTGTTAAAGATATTAAATTAGATATATGATATTGCTTTATCTACTATAAAGACCTACATATAAATATAAATGTTTATTCTTCTCATTAGAATCTCAGCATGAGAAAGGTTTTAAAAGGTCATATACAGATCTTTTACTTGTAAAGAGAAATGCCAGGTAAAGGAGGGGAGTGAGAAGAAAAAAGGAAGTTATTTGCACTTTTATAAAACTTCACTAAAACTCCTACATTTTTAAAAAGTCTATTTTTGTTTCTGTAGTGGAGAGAAGTAAACACATTCTGTGGTTAAACCTAGTGGAGAAGAACTCTTAGAGGCTTGGAGATGGAATGGGAGGACAATAGTTAGAGAAGGGGAAAGATTATTGGTTATACACAGGGTTTCTGCTTTTGCAAGTATTTCTATAGTAATCAGCTCTCTGGTGATATCAAAATCAATCAAATATTGAAACAGCTCAAGATCATCTTTTCATTCATTCAAAAACATTTATTGAGGCAGTCCTAAGTGTCAATCATTGTTCTAGCTATTAGAGATACAACAGAAAATGGAACAAATTTCCTCATGTAATTTACATTTTAGTGAAGAGTGACAGAAAATAAATATAAAATGAACAAATAAACTATAATAAGCCTAATTTTCAATAGTGATAAGTTCTGAGGAGAAATTAAAATAAGGACTAGAGACTGAGTTGGGGTATAAAGATGGACAAATGTTTGAGCTAAGATCTAAAACAAGAAAAGATGAGGGAAGAACCTTCTAAACAAGAGAGAAATACAATTGTAGAGACACTGAGATAAAAATGAAAGATAAATATAGTTCAAGTACAGCCAATTTAAAGGAATTGAATATGATATGAGTGCCAAGAGGCTCAGTAATGTAAGACAGGAGTAGTGTATTTTATTCCAAATGTAGTTGGAAATTACTTGAAAACTATATTCAGAGTGATATGACCTTCTTTACATTTTTAGATCACTTTTGTTTCCTGTGTGGAAACATGACCAGCAGTGGGTCAAGAAGAGTCCAGGAGATCAGTGAAGAGGCTAATGCAGTAATCAAGGCAGAAGATGCTTGTGGTTTAGATTAGGGTTTAGTGGAGGTGGGACAAAGGGGTTAAGTTGCTGATACATTTTGGTAATGGATCAAAGGGAGCATCCTAATGGTTTGACTCTGCAGTGTGAAACAAAGAAAAACCAACAAGGATTCTGGGATGGATTAGGATTTTAACATTTTACTAGAATAGGAAGACTTGTGACAGAGCCAAATTGATGAGTAGTGATGAAGAGATTTCTTTTGGATACCATTCTAGACAACTATTAGACATCCAAATGGACACATCTAATAAGCAGGTAGGTATCTAAGTCCAGAGGCCAGAGGAAAGATCTAGGTTAGGACTATGGATTAGAGATTAATTAGTGTATATATTTAATTTAAATCCCCAAGTTGATGAGTATAAAGAAAGAAGACCAAAGAAAACACCCTGAACCAAAACAATATTTAGACCCGGAAGTGTCTTACCACCCTTACAGAAATAACACATTAGCTATGCAATACTTAGTAAATGAATAAATTTGTAAATGTAGAGAATGCCTAATTTGTTAGCAAAAATTTACACATGTGCTCGGGCCAACACCTGATTTATCTAAAATATGCTCAAGTTATCATTCTTATCTTATGCTAACTGCTATTGGGGATCAGTAAACTTCAAGTCTTCATTTTATTGTATTGATGCCAATGTATTTTACCCACTCCCAGAGAGCCTCTGTATGATACTGGAGGATTTCACCATTCTTCTGGCCAGAGGCAGAGGGAAATCTTGATGTGATCCTGTCAGTCCCCATTTAAGTACAGCTGTGAAGTGGGCGCCCTTTCCTTTATTTTCTCAATCTGTTCTGAACATCCAAGTGATCAAATCATTGTTGCAGGGAGCTTATGGATGTTGAGACACTATAATTAGGGAAAGTCTGAGCAAAATATGAACTGAGACAAGTGGTACTCTCACTCAATCATCAATGTGTCAAAATGAATCGGATGCTGCTGGGATGGTGGTAGTAGGTTAATAGGACTCCTTCCTCAGGAAATTCAGATGCTTGTTTGAATGGCAACAGAAGGCCTGTTGTACATTGACTTGGCTCCCATTTTGATTAACAATGGCCATGTGAATAGATTTTGGGTCATCTCTAGTTGCTGATTTCTCTCCGCTCCATGAACTATACCCTAGTCTAGTATCTTCTTTCATGGTTATGCCTCCTCTATTTTTTTCCCAACACCAGCTATGCCAATTCTCATTTACCCTCAGGTTTGGAGTTGTATGGCTCTTGAATTGTTTCCTTTCCAATGTGCAAATTATACATAAATATTGTGTCCTCTTGCTTCAGGACTTTTTCTTGCTGTGATCCATAACTAAACTCTTGGTATTCAAGAAAATCACTTTTCTTTCAAGAGATAACTGTCTTACCATCATTTTTTTAAATTTTAAATTAATTTATTTATTTTTCCAAATACATTTGTCTCTGCCTTCCCTCCACCACTTTCCCCTGCTCCCCTCCCTCTTATGCCTCCCTCAATCCTTTCCCACTTTGGCTTTGTCCATGAGTCCTTGCTATATGTTCTTTGACTTGCCCCTTCCCTTCTTTTTCCCCCTGCCCACTCCTCCCTCCTTTCCTCTTGTCTCTGTTAGTTTCTTTTTCTTTCAGTGTTGCTGGTCTTATTTTCCTTGCATCTTTGTTTTATTGGTTAGGTTCTGCTTATAGGTGAGATCGTATGGTATTTGTCTTTCGCCCCCTGGCTTATTTCACTTACCATAATGCTCTCTAGTTCCATCCATGCTGTCGCAAAGTTTAGTAGTTCTTTTTTTCTTTCTGCTGCATAGTATTCCACTGTGTAAATGCACCATAGTTTTTTGATCCAATCATCTACTGATGGGCATTTAGGTTGCTTCCAACACTTGGCTATTGTAAATTGTGCTGCTATGAACATTGGGGTGCATAGGTTCTTCTGAATTGGCGTTTTGGGATTCTTAGGGTATAGTCCCAGCAGGGGAATCACTGGATCAAAAGGCAGTGCCATTTTTAGCTTTTTAAGGAAATTCCACACTGCTTTCCACAGTGGCTGCACCAGTCTGCATTCCCACCAACAGTGTACTAGTGTTCCCTTTTCTCCACAGCCTCGCCAGCACCTGTTGTTTGTGGATCTGTTTATGATGGTCATTCTGACCAGTGTGAGGTGGTATCTCATTGTGGTTTTGATCTGCATTTCTCTGATGGCTAGTGATGCTGAGCGTCCTTTCAAATGTCTCTGAGCCCTCTGTATCTCTTCCTTGGAAAAGTGTCTGCCCAGGTCTTTTGCCCACTTTTTGATTGGATCCTTTGTCTTCTTGGAGTGGAGTTGTGTGAGTTCTTTATATATTTTGGAGATCAAACCTCTATCTGATGGATTATTAGTAAATATATTTTACCATATGGTTGGCTCCCTTTTCATTTTGCTGATGTTTTCTTTAGCCATGAATAAATTTCTTATTTTGGTGAGGTCCCACTTGTTTATTCTTTCCTATATGTCCCTTGCTTTAGGAGACATATTGGTGAAAAAATTACTGCGTGGGATATCTGAGAGTTTCTTGCCAATGTTCTCCTCTAGGACTTTTATGATGTTGCGACTTACATTAAAGTCTTTTATCCATCTTGAGTTTATTTTTGTGTATGGTGTCAGCTGATAATCCAATTTCAATTTTTTGCATGTAGCCATCCAGCTCTCCCAACACCATTTGTTGAAGAGGCTATTATTGCTCCATTTTATGCTTCTGACCGCTTTGTCAAATATTGGATGCCCATATAGACCTGGGCTTATTTCTGCACTTTCTATTCTGTTTCAGTGGTCTATGGGTCTGTTCTTGTGCCAGTTTTGATATTTTATTCTACAGATGATATTGGCCTTTTTTAAAAATGGTGTCTTCTCCTCCTGGATATTAATGGAATTAATTAGTAAGTTTTTGTGTGGAGAGGCAGCAGAGGGAATAGGGTAACCAGAAAAATGTGGGGTAAAAATCTTAAGTAATATATAGAAAGAGCATCTGTTGGTAAAATTTTCAGGTAAAAAAATGTTCAATATCATACTCCTATATCTATTTCTTTTATTTTTATGTTGTAAAGAAAACTTCTCATGCATACAGAGAGCAGGAAGGATTTTACCTGTATATGAAATTTCTCCCTGGGAGCTAAGACCTTATGTGGCTCCATTATGCTATAGTTTGTTTCTGCAGAAGCATACGCTGAGCTGGGGATCTGAATGCCAGTAGTTTATACGGAAAATATCCTAAGAATTGGGAGTGGGGAAGTAAGACAAAGAAGAAAACGAAGCCAATCCAGGTACATTATAGAACAGGTACCACAGTGGATAACTGGGGCTCAGGTCTTATTGGAAATCTTGGGAGATTTTGTAGAATACACAAGAAAGGGCTGTGGAAGAAATTAGGAAGCTTGGGTAGTTACCATTTGACTCTCATCTGTCATTGGCTGAGTTCTTCTTGGGAATTAACTAACTGGTATTCTAGCCTGCTTTGCATGGGCCTATCATATTAGAAAAAAATCTTCAGGCAGAAAGATGCAGGCACTTATGACAGAAAGCTGTTCATATCCTTAACTTCTAAGGTCAAGACAATAAGGGTGGGGCACTCAGACAACCTCTAAATCTCAATAGCTTCAAAGCAAAACACGATTTTCTCTCTAATACTGTTATGTACATCACAAATTTGCCTTATAGTCTATTCAATAATATCCTCACTCTAGATGAGGCTGATTGAAAGCTGATGATCTTTGCTGCCAGAAGGAAACAGCTCTGAAAAATGATACAAATAATTAAATATGTATCATATCATGCCTAGAAGAAACAGATGTTACTTCTTTTGATAACTCATTGGCTAGAAATAGTCATGAACCCTTTCAGAAACCAGGGAGCCAGGAAATTTAATTTTGTACATGCCTGAAAAAAAAAAGACTGGATATAATGAGCATCACAATTTACCAGTTTTCCCATTTAGTCACCAAATATTTGGTTAACTTTTCTTCTCTCATGCAAAATATACTCACCACCTCCCTAAGAAAAATCACCTGGAAGTCCACTCCAGTAACAGAATTAGGTAATCCATCTCTCTCTCTCTTTTTTTAAATGAACCCAGAAGACAATGATGAACCAGGAATAAGACAGTTATAATAAATATTCCCATTTAGAAATGGGAACAATGGAAATACAAAACAGACTTTAATCCTTGGCAATTCTGCTATCCTACTAGGTGGATGTTTTAAGGGCTTTCTATGGCGGAGGGAATTATTCTTTGATTAAACTCTAATTCAGCTCCAAAAAGGAGCTCTCTATTTCTCACATACATCATATCTCTACATTCTGGGATTTGTTTCTTTTCCATGATCCTTTTCTGGTCAGATATAGAGTGGCAGTTGGGAAGATGGCAGCATAGGTAAATGCAGTACTCAAATGCTCCCACAACATTAAAAGTACAACTAACTATGGAACAACCATCATTCAGAGCTGCCTGAAATCTAGTTGAGCAGAAATCCCACAATTAAGGATGTAAAGAAGCCACATTGAGACTGGTAGGGAGGCAGAGGCGTGGAATGGGCTGGTCCCATATGTACATGTGGCCATCACTGTTAAAAATTGGGACAGATCTCAGCTGAGGAGGTCCCCCCCTGTGGAGTGAGGGGTCTCAGCACCACACCAGGCCCCCAGCCCAGGGTTCCAGTGCCAGAAAGAGTAGTTCCCATAACGTCCATCTGTGAAAACCAGTGGGGATTGTGGCTGAGTGAGACAAAGGGCTTCTAGAGTCCCAGGCAGTTTTTCTTAAGGGGCCTTGCCCATTGATTTACTTGGACTCACTCTGAGCTCCAGTGCTGGGGCAGCAGCTTGAACAGAACCAGGGACATATGGGGGAAAACTTAATTGTCTGGCATCAAGGTGAGAGTTGGGAGGGAAGCTTTCTCCCAGAGAGAATTGCTATCAGAGGCCATTGCTCCTTTGCTGAGAACTCTCCCCACAGAACTGGCAGGAACTATGTCTGAGTCTCCATCAACCTGGCTAATGGAGACATGGCTAATACTATTTGGCTGCCTTTCTGTTCCCCTGAAACCCTGCCCTACTCAGCTTGCAGGCACACCCAAACCATTTCCACTGGCTTTTCCATGCAAATGTCCTGTCTTGGCTCATGTTTCAGACTTTCCTAAAATCTCTCAAACAAGAAGCATCTGGCCTCAGCATGTCCCATACCTCTTGCTAAATGGACTCAGGCCCAACACACCTGCAGCTGGCCTTGGTTTGCAGCTAGACCTTTCCCAGGCACTTCGAAGCCCAGCTCTACTAGCAGCCATCTGCAGATTGTTTTGTAGCTCATGCTAGTAGCCCAGGGAAGGGCACAGGCAGTGGCTGTTCTTGGCCTACACCCTCTAGAAGGCCCCTGATTGGAAAGTTTCAGACCACATTGAAGTACCACCCAACCACCTACACAAACATTGTACACAAGGAGCAAATTCAGCATATACCTGAGTCCCAGTGAAGTGAATACTATTCCATGGAGTCAGCCCCTGCACAGCAGATCCTCTACAGTAGTCGCAGGAGGTCATAGCCAGTTCTTGAGGCCTATTAGCCAGAGGGAAAATTCCTCCTATTGAAGCGCCAATAGTAATCAAGTCTCAACTACACCAGGAGGGTGTACACAACCTATACAAGAGGCACACCTGGAGTGCCCAGCTCAGATGGTAGAGAAGGCAGTGTCACTGGACCCCACAGGGCATCTACTACCAAAGATCACTCTAAGAAGCTTGGTAGACATACACAACACCTCTACCTAACACATGGAAACAAACTCAGGGAAGTAGCCAAAATTATTAAACAAAGAAACATATCCCAAGTGAAAGAACAAAACAAAACTCCAGAAAAATGGAGTTTTACAATAACTATACAAAATGGAGACAAGCAATTTACTAGATACAAGTTTAAAACACTGGTTATAAGGATGCTCAGTGAACTTAGTGAAAACTTCAACAAAGATACAAAATATAAAAACAAAGACACAAAATATAAAAAAGAACCAGTCAAAATGAAGACTATATTAACTGAAATAAAGATTACATTACAGGGAATCAATAGCAGAATAGATTAAGCAGGAGATCATATCAGCTGTTTGGATAAGTCAAGGAACATATAGCAAGGACTCATGGACAAAACCAAAGGGGAAGAGCTGAGGGAGGGAAGGTGGGAGGGGGGCAAGGGAAAGAGGTGGGGGGGAGGCAGAGACAAATGTATTTAAAAAGTAAATAAATTTAAAAAAAAGCAGAAAACATCCAATCAGGACAACAAAAAGAGAGAATCCAAAAAGTTGAGAACAGTATAAGAAGCCTCTGGAACAACTTCAAGTGTTCCAATATTCATAGGATGGGGGTGCCAGGAAGAGAGAAAGCAAGGAATTGAAAATGTATGTAAAAAAGTAATGATGGAAAACTTCTCTAATTTGGTGAAGGAAATAAACATACAACTCCAGGAAATGCCTAGAGTCCTAAACAAGATGAACCCAAAGAGGCACACTCCAAGACACATCATAGTTAAAAGGCTAAAGATTAAAGACAGAAAGAAAGAGAGAGAGAGAGACAGAGAGAGAGAGAATCTTAAAAACAGCTAGAAGACAGTAGTTAAGATATCTACAAGGGAGCCCCCATAAGACTGGCAGCTGATTTGTCATCAGGAACTTTGCAGTCCAGAAGGGATTGTCAAGAAATATTCAAAGTGATGAAAAACAAAGACCTACAACCAAAATTACTCTGCCAATTAAAGCTATCATTTAAAATTGAAGAACAAAGAGAAAGTTTCCCAGACAAGGAAAAGCTAAATGAGTTCATCACCACCACCAAACCAGTATTGCAAGAAATGTTAAAGGGTGTTCTTTAAGAAGGTGAAGAAAAAAGATAAAAATATGAATAACAAAATGGCAAGAAATACATATCTATCAATACTTACTTTAAATAAAAGAGGGTTAAATGCTCCAATCAAAGGATATATGTAGGCTGAATGGATAACAAAACAAAGTCCTTGCATATGCTGTCTACAAGAGACTTACTTCAGATCAAAAGACACACAAACTGAAAGTAAGGAGATGAAAAAAGATACTTCATGATAATGGAAACAAACAAAAGCTTGGATAGCAATACTTATGTCAGGCAAAATAGTTTAAAATAAGGTTATGTAACAAGAGACAAAGAAGGACCCAGCTATTCCACTTCTGGGCATTCATCCAAAGAAACCCAAAACACTACATCGAAAAGACAAATACATATATATCCGTATATTCACTGCAGCATTATTTACAATAGCTAAGATATGAAAGCAACCTAAGTGTCTATCAATAGATGAATGGATAAGGAAATAGTGGTGCATCTATTCAATGAAATATGACTCAGCCAGAAAAAAAAAAGGGATTTTCCCATCTGCAACAACATGAATGGACCTAGAGGGTATTGTACTGAGTGAAATAAGGCAGTCAGAAGAAAACAAAAATTCCATGTGATTTCACTTATGTATTAAATTTAAAAATCAAAATAAATAAACAAGAAGAACGGAAACAGACTCAGATATGGAGAGCATTTTGATGGTTGCCAGATGGGAAGGGGTTTGGTGGATGGGTGTAAAAGTTGAAGGTAATTTGAAGTACAAATTGATAGTTACTGAATAGTCATGGGGATGTAAAGTACAGCATAGAGAATATGGCCAATTATATTGTAAAACTATGTATGGAGTCAGATGGGTACTGAATTTATCTGGGTGATCACTTTGTTAAGTTATGTAAAATCTTATCACTGGGTTGTACTCCTGAAACTAATATAATATTGTTTGTCAATATTGTAATTGAAAAGTAAAAAAAAAATTAAAAGTTAAAAATGTAATGCACATAAAGCTCTGTGGCACCCTAAAAAGGACAGCTTGATTAAAGCCAGAATGCCATGTTAAAAAAATAAACAATAATGTGGCAGCTGGGGCCCACCCTTCTTGGGGGCTGAGTAATTTCTTAGCCTGCTTTTTTCCTATAGAAGTTTGAGAGCCCGCAGGTTATTTGAACTCTTGAGCACAATCTCCTTTAGTCTAAATCAATGATTCTTTTGGCAAAAAGTGTCTAAAAAACTTAGGTTTCTTATGGATATTTGATTTGTTCTGTTTTGTTTGTGAATAATCACACTTGAAATTCTTTTCAAGATCCATTGTTATATCTGATACATATTTTTTTTCTTGCTTACCCCATGCCTTTACTTCTCTGTTTAGTTAAAGGCATTTTGAGCCTATGAGGAATTTTAGTCTTTTTTTTCTCCGTCTAATTGATTTTATCCAATTGAAAGGATTTTGTGGGGTTACCGTAATCCATCCAGAGGTTTCTCAACAGTCGAGGTAAAAACTACACCCTTGGTATTATTCTTGCTGCAAATTTAAGTTTTAAACTTTCCTTAAAGCATTTTTCAATTTTATCTTTCGGTTTTTGAGGTTGAGAAGAAATTATTTTCACCATACTTAACAAGTTTCTTTTATTTTCAGGTTTATATATTTTTTTAAAATTTTATTTTAATTTATTTTTTCAAATACTTTTGTCTCTGCCTCCCTCCCACCACTTTCCCTTGCCTCCTCCCACCTTCCCTCCCTCAGCTCTTCCCCTTTGGTTTTGTCCATGAGTCCTTGCTATATGTTCCTTGACTTTCCCCTTCCCTTCCCTTTCCCTGCCCCCCCCTTCCCTCTTGTCTCTGTTGATTTCTTTTCCTTTCAGTGTTGCTGGTCTTATTTTCCTTGCATCTTTGTATTGTTGGTTAGGTTCCGCTTATAGGTGAGATCATATGGTATTTGTCTTTCACCCCCTGGCTTATTTTGCTTAGTATAATGCTCTCCAGTTCCATCCATGCTGTCGTGAAGTTTAGTAGTTCTTTTATTCTTTCTGCTGCATAGTATTCCATTGTGTATATGTACCATAATTTTTTGATCCAATCATCTACTGATGGGCATTTAGGTTGCTTCCAACACTTGGCTATTGTAAATTGTGCTGATATGAACATTGGGGTGCATAGGTTCTTTTGGTACTGGCACAAGAACAGACCCATAGACCAGTGGAACAGAATAGAAAGCCCAGAAATGAGCCCAGGTCTATATGGGCATCTAATATTTGACAAAGGGGGCAGAAGCATAAAATGGAGCAATAAGAGCCTCTTCAACAAATGGTGTTGGGAGAGCTGGACGGCTACATGCAAAAAATTGAAACTGGATCATCAGCTGATACCATACCCAAAAATAAACTCAAAATGGATAAAAGACTTAAATAGAAGTCGCAACACCATAAAAGTCCTAGAGGAGAACACTGGCAGGAAACTCTCAGATATCCCATGCAGCAATTTTTTCACTGATATGTCTCCTAAAGCAAGGGGCATAAAGGAAAGAATAAACAAGTGGGACTTCATCAAAATAAGAAGGTTTATATTTTTACTTGTTGAATTTATTGGGGTGACATTGGTTAATAAAATTATATAGGTTTCAATTGCATGACTCTATAATACAGAGTGGGGCAGAAGTAGGTTTTCAGTTGTTTATATGGAAAATAATGCAATAATTAATAAATAATAATACAAAAATAAAATCTGTGTTTCACATACTCACAACTGTAAACCTACTTTTGCCCCACCTTGTGCATCATCTGCATATTGTATTATGTATGATTCTCTTATTTTTTTTTTATTCCTTCTTGAAATCTGGCTAGATCTTTGCTCTACTATTTTTTTTCTGACACTTTGCTGAACATAGATCCTAGCAATCAATATATACTAATAGCATTCTCTTTTTCAACTTCTCCCTGTTGTTAAAAATTCATTAAGTGCATGATTGACCTTCCAAGTTATTCTAGACATCAGTTCTACCAAATGTTTTGCTAGTGTACAATATGGAAAGCTACCCTTCTAACTCTTCAGAATGGTTTCCTTCTCATCCACAACCTGATTCCTAAGCTAACAGGCACAAGCTTTACATTAATTTTTTGTGGTGTCACTCCACTACTAGATACACACTTCTGCATCGGTCAGGATAGTCTAAATCACATTGTGATAAAGAGCAACCTTAAAAATTTAAGTGACTTAAAATAAAAAAGTTTATGTCTTCGTCGTGCTTATATACCTTCTTGGTTTTGCTGGGAGCTTTTCTTGGTATCATATTGTTCTATGTGCTGATAGAGAAGCCATCATATCAAAATGTCATTGCAGAGTAAAAATGTGCTCTGGGAATTGTGACACAAACAATTAAATATTCCAATCCCAAATGGAAACAGGTTTCTTCTGCTCACAACTCATTAACCAGAAATAGTCATATGGTGCCATCCAGTAGAAAAGGGTCATGGAATTCAGACTTCCATATGCCTAGGAGGAAATAAGCAAATGTTTATTATGTAAAATAATTATCAAAGTCAATAACTAGGTGTAGAGCTTGAGCAGAGAAGATTCACACCATCTCTCCCCAGGGACACGAGATAGGGAAACAAGGATCTCCACCACCTGAGTTTGTTCATCAGGCTTTATGCACTAATGCAGCCATACATAGTTCCAGTCTTTTGCCAGCTCCTGTTTAGAAGTGTAAGGTCTGGAGACTATTAAAGTAGTAGAGATGCAAAATGTTAGTGCTTAAGGGAGCTTTTGCTATCACATAGTCCTAGCTAAGAAAACTATTAATTTTAAGCATTAATGATTTATACTACTACTAATTACCACTTACTGAATATTAGTTATGTGCCAGAAACTGTATTAAGCAGTTCACACTGTTTTTCTCATTTAATCTTCCAAGGAAAACTATGAAGAAGTTTCATCATTATCATTAGCTACATTTTATATATTAAAAGTATTGAGGCTGAGGGCTGTCCAATAACTTGCCTAAGTGAGCCCAGAGAGCAAGTGCTCGGTCTCAGACACAAATGCAAACTCACTTGGACCCAATATCCTTGTCAAATATTACAGAATGCTTCCTCCTATGGCCAGTATTTCATTTACCATTATTAGGTTTTCATCTCAGTGCCTTGTATTTTAATACAATAATATATTGTAAAAATTCACTTTTCCCGCTTGATATCAAAAAGAAATCTGAGTTTTGTGATTAGCATAAAGAAATACCTTTGCAGAACTGATGCCAGTAAAGACTGAATCCTCAAATCCCAAGATATTTAATTATTATGTCCAGATGCTGGAATGACAAGCTTTATTTACATGTCCCTCATTTGTTTCCATGCTTGGCTTGGTTCCTCTTTGCTCTGCAGCGGTCCTTAGAGGGCATTTCTGCTTAATGGAACAACAAGATCAATAAGCAAGACTGTTTTATTAGCCTCAACAAATGGCAGAATAACTAGCCTGATGGCCACTTTTTTGTAAATCTGCTATCAGGACTTTTGTGTTCTGCATTTTATAATAGATATGTCTCAGAGAATGTAGATTGAGAGATTTAGAAAGAATCTCAATGAAACCATGAAAACCCCTGGATCCAACCATGCTTAAGTCAAGTAATTAAATATTTTTTCCAATGAAGTCTATTTTTTCCTCTTAAGGTAGTTTGAGTATAGTTACAGTTAATTTTAATATCACATTGTTTATTTAATTCGTGTGGTCAAGGTGTATTAGTTATACTTCCTATTTCCATGAAATAAATTGTTTCTTTTACCTCAAATCCATGTGAAGAAGAGATACTCTCTTCTCTTCTTCTCTTCTCCTAAAAGGACACAGATTGATTTTCACCTAGGTTATAAGGCCTAAATTTACATTAATTTAGCAATTTGACAGTATTAGTTATCCTTCTGCAAAATGATCTTCACTTCAAAATTACTTACAAAAATGTTACACTTTGATATCAATTTTTATTATAGTTCATTATAATAAGAGCCTGTATTAGATTCCTAGGACTGATGTAACAAATTATTTACAAATTTTGTGGCTTAAAGCCATACAAATTTATTCTCTTATGATTCTAGAGTCAGAATTCAGAAATTAGTATCATTGGGCTAAAGTCAACGTGTCAGGTGTCCACAGGATGGGCTGTGCTCCCTTAGGTGGCTCTAGGAAAGAATCATTTTTCAGCTTCTAGAGCTACATTTATTGCATCCTGTAGTTTATGGCCTCTTCTTCCATCTTCAAAGCCAGCGTCTTAGAATCTTCAAATCTCTGTCTCTGCTTCTGTTACATCACCTCATCTTCTGCAGTAGTATCTCCCTCTGATGACCTCTTAACAAGGATGCTTATGATTACATGCAGGGCGCACCCAGATAACTCAGCATAATCTCCTCATATCAAGATATTTAATTTAACATCTTTTTAATATTAGATAATATTCACTCTTTGCTTTATAGAGCAATAATCACAGGTTCCAGAGATTAAGAAGTAAACATCTCGGGGACCCATTATTTAGCCTACCAAAGTGCCCCACAGAAACTGCATCTGTATCTGGTATATACCCTAATTTGAGACTATTGTGTCCTAATACATATTTCTATATATGAGAAATGTAATTTTGAATTTCATATTGGAAAAACATTTCTCTTAAGTAACAAGTAACCTTTTGGTTTGGATATATTTTATATAAATTGTTATAGCTTCATTTCATTTTTTTTTTTTTGTTCTTGAATTCCAAGAAGCTCATAGTCTAATTTGCTGTTGAGTGATGGAAGTATACTAATTTTATGAGCAACATATTTACCTCCTTTTCCTTTGTGGTCTTAATTTTCAAGTTGTAATATTTTGTTAACCATAAATTACATGTGTGTATTAGTGTAAACCATTTCAGTCTTTTTAAAAAAGAAGCATGTTGCCAAGTAATGTGCTTGAGATGTAAGTTGCTTATAGACTGGCAAAGGAGGTAGATGTGAAGCAGGATAAAAGAAAACATGTATTGAATACTGACTGATACAAACAATGGATTGTGCCCTGGCTGGTGCGGCTTAGCAGATTGAGTGCCGGCCTGTGAACCAAAGGGTGACCAGATTCAATCCCAGTCAGGCACATGCCTGGGTTGTGGGCTGGGTCCCCAGTAGTGGGTGGGCAAAAGGCAACCACACATCAATGTTTCTCTCCCTCGCTTCTCCCTCCCTTCCCCTCTCTAAAAATAAATAAAATCTTACAAAAAATAAAATAATTTTTCCTAGGGTGAAGTAAGAATTCTTCGGAGATGTTACATTTGAGTGGGGTTTTTCAGTTAAAAATTTGAGTGGAAAAGGAAGATAGGGACATTAATGAATTCCAAATTGTTGGAAGTGTTCATTCATTATTCAATACAGATTCTTTGAGCATTGTTCTGGGCACTGTAGATACCAGAATGAACAAGTTAGATAAAGCCTATTATGGTATTTGTATTCAGGAAAGAGGAGGTGGACAATAAGCTTAAATAAATAAATGTGTAGCCAAGTTAACATAATAAAATTATAAGAAATTGTCACATCCCGTGAACATAGATATGATCTATATTGCTAGAGTAGTGGTTCTCAAGCAGGTAACTTTGTCCCCTAAAAGACTTTTAGCAATGCATGTAGATATTCTGGGTTGTCAAAAGTGGAGGGTGCTACTGGCATCTAGTGGGTAAAGGCTAGGAATACTGCCAAACTTCATAAAATACACGCGACTAACTCCCAGTACAAATATCTGGCCCAACATGTCAGTAGTGCTGAGATGGAGAAACTTTAGGCTAGAGGATGAGAATAAAACTGAAAGGAATTGAAGTCACTGAGGTTGGAGAGGTTGTTTCTTAAGAGCGGGGTTGGTCTTGATAACCATTAAGTTTTATTCTATGTGTAATGGAAACCCATCGGAAAGCTTCAATCAAAGAAGCCAAATGATCTGATTTGCAATTTATTCATTCATTCATTCATTCATTCATTCACTTATTCATTCCTTTTTTCTCCCCTTTAATTCCCTTCCACCCTGCACTGCCCCTCTCCTCAGCATTCCCCTCCTCTTTTAGTTCATTTCCATGGGTTGTACATAGAAGTTCTTTGGTTTCTCCATTTCCTATACTATTAACCTCCCTCTGCCTATTCTGTAT
Source organism: Pteronotus mesoamericanus (assembly GCF_021234165.1). Lineage (NCBI taxonomy): Eukaryota > Metazoa > Chordata > Mammalia > Chiroptera > Mormoopidae > Pteronotus > Pteronotus mesoamericanus. The sequence goes on from NW_026555313.1 coordinate 13,874,907, forward strand.
CTACTATTTATGCTGCTTATACCCTGTATCTTTTCCCCTATTCTTTCCCCTCCCTTCTGATCTCCATTTCTATGAGTCTGTTCCTGTTCTAGTTGTTTGCTTAGTTTGTTTTTGTTTTGGGGTTTCTTGTTGGTTTTTTTTTTTGGTCCAGTTGTTGATAGTGGTGAGTTTGTTGTCTGTCATTTTACTGTTCATATTTTTTTATCTTCTTTTTCTTAGATAAGTCCCTTTAACATTTCATATAATAAGGGCTTGGTGATGATGAACTCCTTTAACTTGACCTTATCTGAGAAGCACTTTATCTGTCCTTCCATTCTAAATGATAGCTTTTCTGGAGAGACTAATCTTGGATGTAGGCCCTTGTCTTTCATGACTTTGAATACTTCTTGCCAGCCCCTTCTTGCCTGCAACGTTTCTTTTGAGAAATCTGCTGATAGTCTTATGGGAACTCCTTTGTAGGTAACTGTCTCATTTTCTTTTGCTGCTTTTAAGATTCTTTCCTTATATTTAATCTTGGATAATGTAATTATGATGTGCCTTGGTGTGTGCTTCCTTGAGTCCATCTTCTTTGGGACTCTCTGAGCTTCCTGGATCTCCTGGAAGTCAATTTCCTTGGCCAGATTGGGGAAGTTCCCCTTCATTATTTGTTCAAATAAGTTTTCAATTTCTTGCTCTTCCTCTTCTCCTTCTGGCACCCCTATGATTCAGATGTTGGAACATTTAAAGTTGTCCCAGAGGTTCCTAAGCCTTTCCTCACTTTTTTAAATTCTGATTTCTTCATTCTGTTCTGGCTGAATGTTTATCTCTTCCTTCTGCTCCAAATTGGGAAGAAAAGTTAGCATGTTTTATTTGTATATGGGACAACTGTCTCATTAGGTGGAAGCATGTTTTGTTATTGTCATTATTTGGAAATTCATATAGCTATGTTTTAAAGAGGTGTGTATGAGTGCCAGGTTGGCTAAGTGTGTACTATAGTGTCTTTGCAATGTGTCAACTTGCCTAGATGAAGTGTTTCTCAGATTTCTCTTTCCTAAATGTTTCTGGTTTATGTGAGCCACAAATGATATTTTTCATGTAAGACTTGGAGGGCAGAAGTGAAATTGTAGCCACTTTGTTTTAGCACTCAGTTGTGTGAGGTAGCACTTTGGCAGCTTACACACATTGTTGCTTACTTGCCAGATCACCTGGTTGGCCTGGGGCAGCAACAAGGCCTGCAACTTCTTCATCTTCCCCTGAGTTTTCCTCAATCTCTCTGACCTGTGGGCCAAATGTGTGTGTTTAGGTCTTTGATAAATGTCACCAGCTTCCCCTGCAGAATGCCCACATTATCAAAGTTAGAGGTAATGGGGACAAATGGGGGTTTCATTTTGCTCTTGTTGATTCCCTCATGTTCACCAATTTTATGTTTTCTTTGTGCCTAACATCTAAACTGTAGACTTCAAATTCTGGCATCAGATGCAAAGCCTATAGCTTTAGAGAAATTAATCAACCACCTCAGTTGAGTATGATTAAATTTATACATGCACACATACACTTACACTCACATATGCATACATACTCACACCCTAGTGGATTGTCTCTGATTGAATCCTGACAGTGGTTTTAATGAAGAGGTGATGAGAAGTGGTTGGATTAACAATATGGTTTGAAGGTAGATTCAATGGGTTTTTGAACCAGAGATTGAAAGAGATGAATCAAAGATGACCTTTAGGAGAGAAAGATGGCGGAGGAGGGAAAGGGAGTCACGCTGACCTCCTCCCAAAACCAAACTGGAATTGCAACTAAATAATGGAGTAATCACCTGGAAAGCAGTGGAGCGATAGTGGGAGAGGAGCCTTGGTGCTGCGGACAGTGGATTCGACTCTCACACATCCCAACGGGTGAGAATTGCGGTGGAGGCTCGAGAGGGTGGGCTGGGTGCACACGGGCACTGGCACCAGAGGGACATTAAAACGGCCAGTTAGCGTCCCCCCGAGAAGAACGGGGTCTGAATCATAAACAGGAACCCCTAAACTACAGCAGCTAAAGCCGAGAAAATACAGACAAAACGCAACCCCAAAAAGCTTAGGGGCGCTCTCTGCCAGAGACAGGTGGCTGGGGATGCAAAAAGACATTTAAAGGGCAAACGCAAAAGTTGCAGCGGCAGCCACCCTCCTTGATCGCTGGGTACAGGCGGCAGCAGGGTGGGCTGGTGCCTGGGAAAAGACTGGTGAGGAAAACTTTGTGAAGAGAACTGACACTGCGGCCAGTGGAGCCCGGGTGATAACGCACTTCCCACTCTGCAGCTACCATCTCGCTCAGGCATAAGGGAGTCAATTAATCTGCCTTTTGTGCGCTCCGCACACAGCTTGTGCGCGTGTGACCTGCGGGGCTGAGTGCAGACTGGCTGGGAGAGCCTTGAGGAGAGACTGGAGACGGAGGCATTGGGGAAAGAACGGGAGGAGGAACCGGGGAGTCCCGACTCCCTCCACGTTCGGTAGTCTCCATTGTGGGCTGGAAAGGCGCGACCCCAAAGAGGCAGACGCGGGGCGCGCATGAACCAGACTGCCTGCGATTGAAACGCAGTCCGCACAGGGGTTCGATCCTCGGCCGAAGGGGTCACAGAACTGCCCAGAGGCCCCTGAGGGGAGACTAGAAACGGAGGCATTGGGGAAAGAACGGGAGGAGGAACCGGGGAGTCCCGACTCCTTCTCCTTGCCGAAGTCTCCATTGCGCGGGAAGAGGCCACACCCCCAAAGAGCCAAAAGCCGAAAAGCAAACATAGACACCCCCAAAACACCCAGAGCAGGCGCGCACACTTGCGCCGAGTGACTGGCGAGGGTTGGCGAGCCTGTGTGTGACCCACGTGGGCTGGCGAACGCTTGCACCTGCCGGCAAGGCCTCACACAGACTGGCACCCATACGGCCTGCGAGGGATTGCACAGAGGAGAAAGGGCAGGCATAAATTGACCTACCCACCGCGATTGCGGAGTGGCCCACAAAATAAGTAGAGCTGCCCAGAGTCCCTGGAGGAGAGACCAGAAACAGGATTAACCGGAGAGTCCTAGAGCTGATTTCCTCCCATTTCCGTAGTCCCCATTCGGCGAGGGCAAGCAACGCACCCAAAGAGCCAAAAGCAGGGAAAGCACACAATAGAAGACCCTAAACTGACCAGTGCCGCGAAGCTCGCGTGCCAGGGAGGCCAGATGCGCACGGGAGGTCGCGAATAAGCCCCCTGGTCTGGGGCAAACACATGCGAGCCCAGGCAGGTGGGGGACCCTGCCGCGCTGGGAACGCGCTCAAGGAGCTCTCGTGAGAGCGCAGAGAGATCCCCAAAAATAGCCCAGCCCTGACCCAAGGGGTCACAGAGCTGCTCCAAGCAGGAGTCAGACACAGGCATTAGACTCCTGAAAGGCTCAAACAAACAACCCAAGGCCCTATAGGGTCAACAACTGACATCATCAGAGGCAAGCCCAGAAAGAAAAAGGACAAAAATACTTAACAGACACTCACAAAAATGGGAAGAAAAAGAAGTTCCCCCCAAATGAGTGGAAAAGGGGACTCCCCACAGAGAGAGCTCAATGAAATAGAGGCAAGGGAACTATCAGATATGGAATTTAAAACAATGGATCTAAGGAAGCTCAATGAGCTCAGCCAGCTCAAAGAGAACTATGAGAAACTGCAGAGAAACTATCAAGATCTTACAGCAAACTATATCAGCCTGGAAAAGGACATAGAAACTATCAAGAAGACACAAGAGGATATGAAGAATACCATTTCTGAATTGAAGAACACAGTAGAAGGAATCCAAAGCAGGCTGGATGAAGCCGAGGATCGAATCAGTGAGATGGAAGACAAGGTAGAAAGAAGCTCCCAGAAAGAACAAGAAATGGAAAAATGGCTTAAAAAGAATGAAGAGGCATTTAGGGAAATGCAGGACAACCTGAAACGCAATAATATCCGTATAATAGGGATACCAGAAGGAGAAGAAGAGGAGCAAGGAATAGAGAACCTCCTCGAAAAAGTAATGATGGAAAATTTCCCTAATTTGAGGAGGGAAAGGCTCTCATGGATCCAGGAGGCACAGAGGACCCCACTCAAGAGGGACCCAAGGAGGTCCACTCCAAGACACATCATCATTAAAATGGCAAATGTCAAAGACAAAGAGAGAATCCTCAAGGCAGCAAGGGAGAAGGAGAAAGTAACATACAAGGGGGCCCCGATACGCCTAGGAGCTGACTTCTCAACAGAAACACTACAAGCCAGAAGGGAATGGCAACAAATATTCCAAGCCATGAAAAGCAAGGGCCTACAGCCAAGGCTGCTCTACCCAGCTAGGCTCTCCACTAAAATAGAAGGAGAAATACGGAGTTTCCCAGACAAAAGGAAGCTAAAAGAATACATCTCTACCAAACCAGCACTCCAAGATATGCTAAGGGGACTGGTTTAAGCAGATGAAGGAAAAGAATGAGACAGAGAGGAACACAAGTACAAAGAGAAAAGATGAGTAAGTTTCTATCAGTAATATCTCTCAATGTGAATGGACTCAATGCCCCAATCAAAAGACACAGGGTAGCTGAATGGATAAGAAAACATGACCCACACATATGCTGCCTACAAGAGACCCACCTCAGAGCAAAAGACCTACACAGATTGAAAGTAAAGGGATGGAAAAAAATATTCCAAGCAAATGGACATGAGAAAAAGGCTGCCGTTGCCATACTTGTATCAGACAAAGTAGATTTCAAAGCCAAGGCCATAAAGCGAGACCCAGAGGGGCACTTTATCATACTTAAAGGAAGAATCTATCAAGAAGACATCAACATTGTAAACTTATATGCTCCCAATATAGGAGCCCCCAAGTTTATAAGGAAACTGTTGGATGACTTCAAAAAAGATATAGATAGCAACACACTGACAGTAGGGGATTTCAACACCCCACTGTCAAAAATGGACAGATCTTCCAAACAAAACATTAATAAACATATCGTGGCGCTGAATGACACACTGAATCAAAGAGACTTAACTGACATATATAGAACCTTACATCCCAAAGAAGAAAAATACACATTCTTTTCAAATGCTCATGGCAGTTTTTCAAAGATAGACCACATGATAGGACACAAAGCAAGCCTCAGTAAATTCAGGAAAATTGAAATAATACCAAACTTTATCTCAGACCACAAGGCCTTGAAACTCGAAATCAACCTCAAAGAGAAACTTCAAAAACTTGCAAACTCATAGAGACTGAACAGTACACTATTAAACAATGTATGGGTCAATAATGAGATAAGAGAAGAAATCAAAACACTTCTGGAAACAAATGAAAATGAACAGACAACTGTCCAAAACCTATGGGACACAGCAAAGGCGGTCCCGAGAGGGAAGTTCATAGCAATACAGGCTTACCTTAAAAAGATAGAAACATTTCAAATAAAAGACCTAACACTACAACTTGAAGAACTGGAGAAACAACAACAAATAAATCCCAGAGCAAGTAGAAGGAAGGAAATAGTCAAGATTAGAGCAGAACTGAATGACATAGAGACAAAAAGAACAATTCAGAGGATCAACCAATCCAGAAGCTGGTTCTTTGAAAAGATTCATAAAGTTGACAAGCCTTTAAGCAGACTCATCAAGAAAAAAAGGGAGAGGACTCAAATTAATAATATCAGAAATGAAAGAGGAGAAATAACAACTGATACCACAGAAATACAAATGATTATCAGAAACTATTATGAGCAATTATATGCCAAGGAATTAGAAAATCTTGATGAAATGGACAAATTTTTAGAAAAGTATAATCTTCCAACACTGAAGGAGGAAGAAACAGAAAGCTTGAACAGACCGATAACAATTGGGGAAATTGAAGCAGTAATCAAGAAACTCCCAGCACACAAAAGCCCAGGGCCAGACGGTTTCCCAGGAGAATTTTACAAAATATTTAAGGAAGAGCTAACCCCTGTCCTTCTCAGACTATTCCAAAAAATCCAAGAGGAGGGAAGACTCCCAGCCTCCTTCTATGAGGCCAGCATCACCCTGATCCCAAAACCAGATAAAGACCCTACAAAGAAAGAAAACTACAGGCCCATTTTGCTGATGAACATAGATGCTAAAATCCTCAACAAAATATTGGCAAACCGCATCCAGCAATACATTCAAAAGATTATCCATCACGATCAAGTGGGATTCATCCCAGGGATGCAGGGATGGTTCAATATACGGAAATCAGTAAACGTGATACACCACATAAATCAAAGAAAAGACAAAAACCTCATGATCATCTCGATAGATGCAGAACAAGCATTTGACAAGGTACAGCACCCATTTATGATCAAAACACTCAGCAAAATGGGAATAAATGGGGCATTCCTCAACGTAATAAAGGCCATATATGAAAAACCTACAGCCAACATCATATTCAATGGGCAAAAACTGAAAGCTTTCCCACTAAGATCAGGAACACGACAAGGATGTCCGCTTTCACCACTTCTTTTCAACAACATATTGGAAGTCCTAGCCACAGCGGTCAGACAAGAGAAAGAGATAAAAGGCATCCAAATAAGAAAGGAGGAAGTAAAACTATCATTCTTTGCAGATGACATGATAGTGTACATAGAGAACCCTGTAGACTATACCAAAAAACTCCTCAACCTAATAAGTGAATTTGGCAAAACAGCAGGATACAAAGTCAACATTCAGAAATCAAAGGCGTTTTTGTACACCAGCAATGCAATAGAAGAAGAAGAAATCAGGAAAAATATACCATTCGATATAGCACGAAAAAAGATAAAGTACCTAGGGATAAATTTAACCAAAGACACAAAAGACCTGTATGCAGAAAACTATACAACATTGAAAAAAGAAATTAAGGAAGACACAAATAAATGGAAGCATATACCGTGCACATGGATTGGAAGAATTAATATCTTTAAAATGTCCATACTACCCAAAGCAATTTATAGATTCAACGCAATCCCTATTAAGATACCAATGACGTATTTCACAGAAATAGAACAGACATTTCAAAAATTTATATGGAACCATAAACGACCTCGAATAGCCGCAGCAATTTTGAGAAAGAAACACAAAGTAGGAGGGATCACAATACCGGACATCAAACTCTACTACAAAGCCACTATACTCAAAACAATCTGGTACTGGCACAAGAACAGACCCATAGACCAGTGGAACAGAATAGAAAGCCCAGAAATAAGCCCAGGTCTCTATGGACATCTAATATTCGACAAAGGGGGCAGAAGCATAAAATGGAGCAATAACAGCCTCTTCAACAAATGGAGTTGGGAGAGCTGGATGGCTACATGCAAAAAATTGAAATTGGATCATCAGCTGACACCATACACAAAAATAAACTCAAGATGGATAAAAGACTTAAATGTAAGTCACAACACCATAAGAGTCCTAGAGGAGAACATTGGCAGGAAACTCTCAGATATCCCACACAGCAATTTTTTCACTGATATGTCTCCTAAAGCAAGGGACATAAAGGAAAGAATAAACAAGTGGGACCTCATCAAAATAAGAAGCTTCTGCACGGCTAAAGAAAACATCAGCACAATGAAAAGGGAGCCAACCCTATGGGAAAATATATTTGCTAATGATACATCAGATAGAGGTTTGATCTCCAAGATATACAAAGAACTCACTCGACTTTACTCCAAGAAGACAAACGATCCAATCAAAAAATGGGCAAAGGACCTGGGCAGATGCTTTTCCAAGGAGGAGATACCGAGGGCCCAGAGGCATTTGAAAGGATGCTCTGCATCACAAGCCATCAGAGAAATGCAGATCAAAACCACCATGAGGTACCACCTCACACCGGCCAGAATGGCCATCATAAACAGATCCACAAACAACAGGTGCTGGCGAGGCTGTGGAGAAAAGGGAACCCTAGTCCACTGTTGGTCGAATGCAGACTGGTGCAGCCACTATGGAAAGCAGTGTGGAATTTCCTCAGAAAGCTGAAAATGGAACTGCCTTTTGATCCAGCGATTCCCCTGCTGGGACTATACCCTGAGAACACCAAAACGCCAATACAAAAGAACCTATGCACCCCAATGTTCATAGCAGCACAATTTACAATAGCCAAGTGTTGGAAGCAACCTAAATGCCCATCAGTAGATGACTGGATCAAAACATCATGGTACATATACACAATGGAATACTACGCAGCAGAAAGAAAAAAAGAAGTACTAAACTTTGCGACAGCATGGATGGAACTGGAGAGCATCATGCTAAGCGAAATAAGCCAGGGGGCGAAAGACAAATACCATATGATCTCACCTATAAGCGGAACCTAACCAACAATGCAAAGAAGCAAGGAAAATATGGCCAGCAACACTGAAAGGAAAAGAAATCAACAGAGACAAGAGGGAAGGGGGGTGCAGGGAAAGGGAAGGGAAGAGGAACGTCAAGGAACATCTAGCAAGGACTCATGGACAAAACCAAAGGGGAAGAGCTGAGGGAGGGAAGGTGGGAGGGGGCAAGGGAAAGAGGTGGGGGGAAGGCAGAGACAAATGTATTTAAAAAGTAAATAAATTAATTTAAAAAAAAAAAGATGACCTTTAGATTCTTGACCAAAACCACTAGGTGAAACTAGGAAGATTAGGGGAGGGGTAAGAGGATGAATCCAAAGTCCTGCTCTAGATGCTTTAAATTTGAGTTGCTGATTAGACATTCAAGTGCAAGTATCAAGCAAGTACATAAATATAAAAATGTATCTCAGGGAAGAAGTACAAGTTGGAGATGAAGAATCAGGAATCATAAGTTGTACATTGTGTTTAAAACAATGGAGGTGGATTTGTTTTACTTGGGGAGGCATTGTAGTTGGATAACAGAAGAGAGATAAGGAAAGAGCCTTACATTGAGAGTTAAATCAGGAGTAGCAGTGCCAACAGGGGAGACTGGGAAGGAGACAGTCAATAAGGTAGAAGGAAAATGAGGTGAGTGTGTCATAAAAGACAAGAGCAGAAACTGTTTCAACAAGAGCTGGAAATTGAACCCTAGAATTGCTGGTGTTTCTGAAATAAAGGGAAGCCATAAATTTCATACATTCTATAAAAGACCAAAGCTCCTTCATCTCCATATTTCAATTGGCTGAAAACAAGAGTGGATCTGGAACCTTGCATGCTCCTCACTTTCCCTTCCTTCCAACAATATTTATGACTGCCCTATAATGTCATTATGCTATTTATCCCTTTGACTGTCTTAAACACTAAACTCTAGAAACCCAGAATCCCCAGATTATTCTTTCTTCCATCCCCTGAAAGATCTGCTTATGGCTCAAGACCTTATGCCCATCAGTCTCAAACATTAGCTGTTTTCACTCACCAATTCCAGAAACATTCCCACCGTGCCCTCCAGGATTTGTAGTAAGTATTCAGAAAAAATTACTTGTTTATTTAGCATTCTCTCTAAATGTTCTTTTCTTGCTTGACTGAAATTTGGCTGGTTCTCCCCTGGGGTTACTGCTTCCCAAGTAGCCCTCTTAAGTGGTAGCATTTTACCTCTCACAAGCAACATACCGCAGAGCATGAAGATGAGTTGTATGTCCTTTTCCTGTACCTCTCCCAAATTGGAATCCTCACCTGTAAATGGCATATTATCAGACTATCTCAGTCATTACCTCCCCTCAGAACACCCAGCTCACTCCTTAAATTTTAGCTCTTTGATTATTTACTCTTCTCAATACTACTGTTATAGATGCTGGGGAATGTCCATTTCCACAAAGGTAATCTTTCCAAGATCCTGGAATGTTAGTTACTGAATCACCTCAACTCCAATAATCTTTTACTTTTTCTATTCTGGTCACTCACTCCCATAGTTATATTTTATCATTTCCAATAACTTCAACCTCTCTATTAACTCAATTTCAAGCACATTTAAGTTCACTCCATAAAGTACTGCACATACAACTGTCTTTTAGTTTCCAGGACCTATGATCTATTGCTCTCACAACATTTTCCCTGTCCCTAACCCCTTCATGATCTCATTCTTTCCTTTATTCAATTAGAATTTCATGGTTCATCATTATAAGCTATCTCTTACATAAATTTTCAAGTCTCTGGAACCTCTCTTATTTGTCATACTTGCCTAGCAAAATCCCAACTTTGGTTAAATTTAATATTTCACCTATTTTGTATCTGTACCCCAGTAACTGAACATGGCTGGGGAAACTTATAAACATTATTGCTATAGACTGAATATTTCTGTTCCCCCAAATTCATATGTTGAAAGTTATTCATATGTTGAAAACTGCTAACCTCAAATAAGCCCTTAGTGTGGATCTGTAACTCTGATATATTTTCTAGGTCTTTGATTCTTCTCTTCTAGATGAAAATAATGTACTATATTCTTAAGCCTCTAAATCTTCACTCTCCCAAATATCATTTGACAGCTTTGCTTCTATTTCACTGAGAAAGTAGAAGTAAAAAGAAAAAAATTCCAAAGATGCTCACTACCACAACTAACTTCATACCTGTATTTTTGTCCCCTTTTATTGCCTCTGATCTGTTATCATGGATGAACTGACCCATCCTCTATTTAAGACCAATCCTTCCATTTATACACTAGGTCTTATTCCTTCTCACTGACTTCAAGACATATTTATGGTAATTCCCTCTTTTGCCATGAATCATCCATTTTACCATTTCTATTTGATTATAACCTTAGCTAATAAGTAGGCTGTTATTTCTCTGATCTGAAATAAAGCTTTTTTTGATCTTCATTTCTCTTCCAGCTACTACTCCATTTCTCTGCTTCCCTTTTTAGTAAATGGTTTCAAATATTTGCCTATATTTGCTAATTCCCCTTTTTCCAGCCTTTCTTCAATGTATTCCATTTAGGCTTTTACATCTTACTTATCCGTCGAAACTACTCTTGTTAAATTTATCATTCATCTCCTTGATGCTCTGTCCAATGGTTGATTCATAGTCTACATCTTACTGGATCTATCAGCTGCTTTTTACATACTCTTCTTCTTAAACACCATTCTTTCATGGCCTCTAGAACTCCATACTCTCTTTGGTTTTGGCCTGCCTCACTAGAGGATCATTCTTGCTTTGTTTATTTTGTTTTTAGCTGGATCTTTCTCATTATCCTGAATCCCAAACATTGGAATGTCCCAAGACACAGTCTTTGAGTAAGTTCATGCTCTCAATTACTACCAACTTTTTTTCCCTGGAGCTCAGGCATAAAGACATTTGTCCAACTGCTTACTTGCCCATTTAGATATCTATTAGCCAGTCCAAAATTGCATGTCTAAGACTTAGTTCCTGATCTTCCCCCACCATACCCCAGCCCACACACAATGCTGCTTTTCCAACAGTTTTCTCCATTCACAAAATGATAATTCCATTTATTAAATTTTTCAGGCATAAAACATTGGGTCATCCTTGAGGTTCACTTCTCAGGATATGGCAACTTCTATTCCTTTTTTTTTTTTTATGGTTGCCCTCCAGATAAGAACCTTTAGGCCTTCAGACATTTACCCAAAAGTTATTTCCTGAGGGAGGAATTTCTGTCCTACTAGAAATTACAGCCTTCTCCTACTTCCCTTGCTACCTTCTTGCACCCTTATGTCCCTTTCCTGCTTTATTTTTTTCAGGACATTTATGATCTTCTGACATTTTATATTTTTTACGTATTTATTTGTAGGATGTGTTCCCTTACCAGAATATAAGCTGGTGCCTGGGCACTGACTGATACATGGTAGGTGCTCAATGAATATTTGTAAATGAATATGCCTCAATAGACTCTATAACTCCTTATGTATATTTGAATATCAATGAATGGTTGTTGAATTCATCTTTGTTAAATATGGAAAAGTACATTGAGTACAATTCCATATTTTGCAAATGTGAAACTTAAGTTTAAAAAGCAAATGACTTGCCGTATCACATAAATAGTGGAGGGCCATCAGTAAAAATCAGATCTCTTGTAAGTACACATGACATTTAATTTTGACCAAATAAAAGCAGAGGTTAATAAACTTCAAATAGTTTGGAGTGGGGAGGTCCATGACTGATATGTTTATTTTTGTATTCATTCTATAAATATTCATTTAATACCCATATGTGCTCTGCCCTGATCTTGGTCTGTGTAAATAATGCAGAGCAAGACAGAAAAGATACCTGTCCCCATGGAGCTGAGAAGGAGATGATTCAACAAGCAATTATAGCAAAATGTGGTAGATAGCATGCTAGGGAATGGAAGGGTGTTCTACCAGCATATAGCAGAGATACCTAAATTACTTTTAAGGTAAAACCTAAGGCTCAGGAGGAAAAACTGATTTTAGCTTTTTCCTAAGCAAAGCTGTGAAATTTGTGACTAGAATCTTACCACTTTGAGAATCTTAGAATGCAGAGAGTTAGGTAATCAAATCAAATTTCCATTATTTCCTGTATGTTGCTTCCTCAGTGTTTATTACCATTGTTACTACCAGCATCTGCATTATCATCTCAGTCTGTCATTGCTTTAGTTTCTATTATAGGAAGAACTTGCACCTTGGAATAAAGTGGGGTTTTTTTTTAACCTAAGTACACAGTGTCATGAGAGTTCCAGCTGTGTTTGGTTTCCCTGAATGAACCCTGAGGATGAATATTTTCCAAATAGCCCTGTAAGTGCATCATATTAAAATTATGTAAAAATCTATACTTGCTTGATAACCTGCTCATCTCAAAGTACCCAATATACTGAGATCTTTTTTTCTTTTCTGGCCTCAGCAGTACCTTAAATTGCTTATTAGAGCAGTTGGGCATTCAGAATATTAATGAGAACTATCATACTCATATATTAAATTACAACATGTTAAAATTCAGAAATTTGGTGCCATCTTTATCTTAGAACTTGGTCCACTAGCAAACACACTGTCGAGGTGATTTTCAGATCATTTTAATAAGATAACTAATGTAAAAGGATAAGAATTTCTGTGGACTGCTTTCGATTTCAAAGTTGTTGAAAACACTGTTCATCTGGCACCAAAGATAGAAAATTTATAAGGGTATGCAAGGCAGATTATGGTGTGACCTAGCTGTTGAATTTTTCATCCATACCATAAACAAAGAAGGATGAGCAACATTTACTGTGCATTTCAAAAACCAATACATGAAAAGAGACTGTGGACTGGGAAGCCAGCACAATTGAATTTCAGCCTTTAAAATATTACTGCACTTTAGACATTTCTGTATATGGTTTCTCACACTTAATTTTTTATTGAACTACATAAATTATCTCATTTGGAGAACAAGCCACTGAAGAGCAACAGCCAAGGGATTATAGCTCCCAATTATATTATAGGTTCTGAACTAAATGTCACTCCAGGATTTCAGTGTAACAGTGATTAACATGAGGGGATTTTATCTTTATAACCTGCTTCTAGTATAATTCAATACCCTGATAAGCCTAGATAAAATGAACCATCATCATGGATGTTGGCAGAAATTTCAAATTGAAAATGCAAAGGGAATTGAAATTTCAGTGACCACATATTTTTAGTGTAATAAGGGTGTCAGAGATTTTGGCATATGTTCAGAAGACAGGGAGGAAAAATAAACCAAATGTTTCTGACAGGGACATCAAAGGACCTATAGAGGACAAAATATTTACCTCCTGTGATGTAAAAGTCTCTGACATCAACTGTGTCCAACAATGTCCTTGAGTTAAGCGGTTAGTAGTTTCTTCTGATTAGGTAATATTGATTATAATGTTTCACCTTTTGCCTTCCCTAACTACTCATACTATTTTCTAGGTATTGTTATTCATTTCTTTATGTGTGTGTAGGTATGTATGTGTGAGGAGTATATATGTGTTCATGTGTGGTATCACACATACATACATATATATACACGTATATTCCTGTAAATTTTTTTTCTTTCAACTTCTTTACAAGATATATTATTATTCAAGATGAGGATATGTCATTAATATCCATGAATCATTTTGGTTGAACAGATGGAATTATTTTTTTATTCAGTGTTAAAATTAACTTTTTCATATCTACAATGACTTCTTAGCATATGGTAACAAATGTTTGTGCACATTCAAGGATGTTACAGAAATCACCTGTGATAAATGTTAATCATTTGGGATTTAACAAATGAATTCAGGATCTTTTGAGGCTCTTGCTTGATTTTTATAGGTGTAAATTAGAAATCTGTAGCCATAAACAAGCTTATGACACATTGGTATAAGGCAGGGGTTCTGAGCAGGTGACCCAAAGTCATGTCTTATTTTGCTAATGTAGTATTTTAACATTATTTGCCTTTCCAACATTTAAAAACTGAGAGTGTTCACAAAGACATCTGAAGCTTTCCTTCTCTTGAAATATTGGGAAATCTGGGAACACTTGGCCCATATTCAGTGGTATGATGGTAAATGCTTAACATCCAGCTCTCAAATAAAAAGTCCTGATTTCTAGTATTTGCAGATTTCTGTGGTGTAAATATGACCACCATGACTGATTTCAAACTACCAGCATGATGTTACTGAAGTGAAGTTGGGAAGTGGTGCATAGAATCTATTTTTGCAAAGCAGTCTGAGCCAGGTCATGACTGTCTATATTAATCCTCAACAAAATTAGCTGAACTTATTACTTGTCCTCATTAGATGAGGCACAGTCTCCCTAGTTCTTCACATTCCCGGCTGCATCTATCACTTGTTTGGGTGACCTGCTAATTCATATATGGATTTTTTTTGTGTTTGTAATCTTTAGCATAAGGAAAAAAATTTTTTGAGAATTCATGTCTGGGACAATGGAAAATGACATAAAGTCAATGTTATTTAAGCAGACACTGTGTAGTTAAGACCTTGGGTTGAAAAGAGTTGGTCCAATCAGGAGACCATGTTTAATTGGGGGGAAAAGAGCATTGTGCTAATATCTGTGCATCTGTAGGGTATAACTCAGTCATTTTCTAGAGGACCTAGCCTTTGTAATGATTGGTAGACAAAGTTTAGAGCAAGAATGGTGGAGCTGCTAGATTACAGTGTTGGGTCATAAGAAACAGCTGTTTTTGGAGGCAGCCCCCTGGACTATCTGCATATGGCTGGTGACCTCAGCAAGCATCTAGTGATTTGATAATTGGCATTATACCTCCCCAGATGCCTCTGGGGACATGTGGCCAGATTGTTGCTTAACCCACAAGAAAGTTGACTTGCCATACCTATTTTCACCTCTGTTTACTTCACTGCTCTCTTTTCACGAACCAGGGCTGAACCTGCCCAGAAATGCCACATGTGGTTGTAGGAGTTGTACACTGCATAACTCTAGCGAGCACCTTCCATAGACTCTGATTTGGATGGTTCCTCTTTAGCTGTTCAGTACATAGCTTATGCAACACTACTTGTGTGGACATAAACAAAGACCGACAAGGTGAGAAGGAGCAAATAGTATTTATTCAGAGCTTGCTATATCAAGGGAGTCATCCACACTTGTGTTTTGGCAGAGACTCAAGAGACAAGTAGACGACTGGGAAGGTTTATAATGGAGCAAAAGAAAGTCTTCAGTTGTCCCCTGATTGGAGGCTGTTGCCATGGGGAAGCTGTACATGAGCTAACTAGAAGCATGGAGGGAGAGCGTCTTATGTGATTGGTTAGAATGTATGTTTGGCTTTCTCTGGTTGGTTTTGAGGTGAAAGCAAGAACAAGAATTAGAGAAGCTGTCAGTTATTAATCAAGTCCTGGTTATTTGGGGTTGATTGTTACAAAGTTATTATTTGTCTTCCTGGATTGTTACTGGAGATAGAAATCTGGACTCCTGCAAGTCTGACTTATAGCAGGCCAGCTTTCTGGGCTGATTATTGTAGCTAAGGGGGTTGGTTTCCTGAGCTGATTGCTGCTGGTTTGGGGGCAGTTCTATTTTTATATATGGTCTGACCATTGTCTGTATATCCATTTTCTTACCTGGTGGCCCTTTTCATTAACTACCTTTTTTCTTTCATACATTCTTATTTCTGAGGATATTTGCAAATTAAGTCTGTCAGTATGAGATCCTCTAACAGTTAAAATAAACTTTACAAAGACATGTTTTAGGTCACGTGATGCTGTGATTTATAATAAGAAATATATATTTGGTCTTCATCCATTCTTTCTGGCACATAGCTCCTGAAATCCTTGGAATTTCCTAAGTGATGTTAACCAGGTGACTTCTGGAAAACACCTAAGAATGGGACTGGCTGCCAGGGGAACAAGCCATGTGATTAGAGGCTAGAGAGTTTCAATCCTATAGTTAACCTCTGAGGAGAGAAGAGGGGCAGAAGATCGAGTTAAATCATCAATGGCTGATGATTTAATCAAGTGTATCCATGTAATAAAATCTCTGTAAAAACCTAACAGAATGAAGTTCAGAGAGCTTCTGGGTTGGTGAACACATGGAGGTTCTGAGAGAGCTGTGTACCTACAGAGGACTTGGAAGCTCCAAGCCCCTTTCCCTTCATCTTGCCCTTTGTCTCTTCTACAAGATGGTTCCTGAATTATATCCTTTTATAGTCAGTCAGTAACCTAGTAAGTAAATTATTTCCCTGAGTTCTGTGAGCTCACTAGCAAATTAATCAAAGGGGGTTGTTGGAACTGCCACTCTATAACCTGTTGATCAGAAGCACTGGTAACAACCTGGACTTGAGATTGGCCTCTGAAGTGGAGGAGGTGCAGTTTTGCAGCACTAAGGGATCTGTGGGATCTGCTGCTGTCTCCAGGTAGATAGTGTCAGAAGTAGGTTAAATTGTAGGATTCCCAGCTGGTGTCAGAGAATTTTTGATGGTGTGAAAAAAATCCCCCACACATTGTAATTAGGTAGCAGAATCACAGTGGTGGGGATGGGAGATTGCTGGAGATGTGGTGGAATGATTCATGTCACACAGCTGCAAAGGAGAAGTAGGAATGATCAGAGGAGAAGAGCTAGCACCACCGACAGGTCATGCCCAGGAGACCCAGCACTTCTTTGGTGTTGGCTCTATTATTTTGATGTTGCTCAAGTTTTAACTTAGGGCTTTACTGGAAGAGTTTCCTTCTAAAATGATGATTGATCTTAGCTGTCCATCCTAAGATATCCGAACCAGTGAAGGGGTCAAATGTATCTTATGTACTTCACTTGTAAGGATGCAAAAGTGAAAGCCAAAGAGGCCGTTGTAAAAGCACAAATAACTGATATGAAAATCAATAGAATTTAATAGATGTTGTTTTGGTTATTCTTCCTGCAGATGACATGTTCTCATGTATCTATTTTTTTTTATTTTTTCCAAATTGAATATCTGCCATGCAAACAGAAGCTGTGTTCTTTGAGTTTTGTCATCAGCCACAGGGCAGATTGGACACCTTCACCATGTTGCTGGCTGGCCAGCTAAGTTGTGTAACTTTTCAAAGGGAAGGAATTGTACAAGTCAAGGCTAAACAGCAAGCGTGTTATGCACATACCCAATGATGATAGCTTTTTAGAGAATGTTGTTGACCTCTGATCAGGCCTGGGTTACAGTCTAGCCTCTGTGTCTTCTGATCAATAGGTTCAGTGCCTGTCCTCATCTAAAGCAGTTAACCGTACCACTTAGTTTCCTTATAAACTTAATAAATGGTGTGAAAATTCCAAACTCCAGCTTCCAAATTCATCTGGTTTCATGTTAAAAGTGAGTTCTTGAAAATCTGAATTTCTTGGATTCTGCTGTTCATTCCATCTCTACCTTGCTACTCTCTCTTTCTTCAATATTCTGCTTTCTCCAACCCTAAGACATTGACATTTTTTCATGACTCCCCTTTTCCTTTTGATAAAATTCCACCTTTTTAAGATATTTCTTTTGCCAATTAGAAGCAGCAATTTCTCTCTAGTTTTGACTTGTCAGACCATGCAATATTAGGACTTCTCTCCCTTTATCCTTCCTCTTCTTCTATGTCCCTCCATTTCCTCTGCTTCTTCTCTTTAGCTTGTCTCTGTGCCCTTTGGCTTAGCTGTGCCTGTGACTGGGGTTAGCGTTGTAGGAGTTCAGAGGGCAGGAACATGCTATTGAATCTGCTTTGCACTGCATTTAATACCACACAATATCCAACTGTGTTTCTTGGTTTGACAATGATGCCACCGGAAAATAATTTGTTGTTTTTCCCCAGATGACACAATGAACTTTTCAATTCAGATCATCCATTCTATATCTCTAGAAGAAAAAAGGTCACATCATTCTGCATTATTTGTGATGGTGTCAGTTCAACTACATTAATAGGTGTAGAAAAGCAAAGGAAATAGATTGGAAACTGCAAGGCCTCTAAGCTTGTAACACTACTGTGAAGTTACTGACAATTTTTTCTTTCTAATGTGTAATATAAAGTAAGCAGCTGGTTAATGAGAAATACATTGGGTTAAAGTTTATATGATTAGGTATATTTATGCTAATTGTTGGTTTTTGGGCAAAAAAACCCCAATTTAGTTCTTTTCTATCCACTTTTGGATATGTACTTGTGTTATAGCACATGGCTCAAAAGTGAACACAAGGTATTTTTGGGACAAGAAAAAGTTACTCACCCTTACTGGCAAACATTCCTCCTGCCAGAATGGTCTTTGACTTAGTATATGATTAGAGGGCTGAACTTCATCTCTCACCTGGATGCCTTTAGTAGATGGTCAACTTTTTCCCTATACCAGACACTGCACAGGTCACCACCTGCTTTCAATGGCAGCTGTTGTATCCCACAGAGTTGCACAAGAGAAATAAAATTAGTAGGAGATAGATATAGATAGATGATAGGTAGGCTTATTGTAAGAATTGGTTTACACAATTGTGAGGGCTAGCTTGGGAAGTCTAAAATCCATAAGGCAGGCAGTCAGGAAGGGCAGGATGGAATTTGGGGGCTGAAATTGCTATCCACAGGCTGAATTTCTTCTTCAGGCAAGCTTCAGTTCTGCTCTTAAAGCCTTTCAACTGCTTGAATGAGGCCCACCCAGATTATCTAGAATAATTTTCCTTACTAAGAGGAAACTGATGATTGACTTTAATCACATCTACAACCTTCACAGTAACAACCAGTGTTTGATGAGATAACTAGGGACCATAGCTTAGCCAGGTTGACACATGAAACTATCACAACTGCTAAAGAGTCAAGCTACCACTTCTCCAGGGAATTGGTCTCAGTTGGTGGGAGCCTTCTGGCCTGGGAGTTATGCCTCCATCTCAGGAGCAACTCAGGGCCAATGAAAGCATGAAAGGTAAGGGTTACAAAAGGACTGCCTGCCCTCTTGTCTCAAGACAGAGATGATCTGTGGTGCAATTTATGCTCCAGCGTCCCCAACATGAATCAAACTTCAGCTAGAATTTACCTGAGGCTACATCCTTGGCTACTTCTCCAGCCATATCATGCTTCCCTCACTTGTTCATAGGTGTTCCCTGAGGAGCTCACCCTCAATAAGTCACGTCACCAGAATGACCATCTCAGGCTCTGCTTTTAGGGGCCCTGACCCATGACAGCATCTTTGTGCAGTGAGAATGCTGTTCAACTATATACCAGCAGCCGAGTGAGTGGGCCTCCCTCCTTTTCTTTTGTATAGTTTTCTGCCAATTCCCTCCTCCTTGTTATACTAGAAACACTTCTTTCATCAGGCTTAGTCTATCAATGCAATACTTCTGAGCTGGCAAAACTGCAGAGTATACATACAGTTAGTTACAAGGTGGGACAAAAGTAGATTTACAATTATGAGTATATGAAACACAGAGTTCATTCTTGCATTATTATTAATTACTATATTATTTTCCATATGAACAACTATAAACCTACCTTTGCCTCACCCCATATACTTCCACTGGGCCTTAAAAGAGGCTATGGGTCCTGGACACTGGAAGTAGTTTCTAACAATTTTTTACTCCTGCTTTTATTTTATTTTCTGTTATTGTTGTACCTTTCCCTTTGTCTCTCTCTTTGCTTCATTCCTTTTTTCCTCCCTTCCATTCTCTTCCCTGTTTCTGCTACTAATGCCTTGGGGCTGCCAGGGGCAGCCTGTAGGCATCACTCACCCCAGCCAGGAGCCCAGAAGGGAAAGGAGGCTGCTAACCTTTGTTGTACGGTGTAATATCAACTCTCTGCAGGGGTTGTCATTACAAGAGACAGCCCACTGTAGGGAAAAAAGCTGAGGACCTGGATTCCTCTATGGTATTTGGCTTTTGATTTCTGCTTATTTTAGGTCATCTGTTCTAAATTCTCCCCAGGTCTCCTCTGCCACTTACTGCCTAGCTCTCTGCATTACTACATCAGTCCACTGACAGTGGCTGTCACACTTCTTCCCAAAGCCCACAGGGGACACTGCTACTGCTTGTTTCACTAGGGGCCTGGGCAGGAGGTAACAGGTTCTCCCCATTTCAGAAAGAGAGATCTTAAGGATGAGCACTGACCAGATAGAAACCTTATTGACATCAAGCACCTTAGGTTATTTATGTGCAAAAATCCCTTGAACATTAAAGTGAGTTAATGGCAATCATATCCTAGATCTCTATCCTTCTCAGGCATTGCCAAATGGCTGGGTCTACCATACAGTGTTGAAAACTAGCTCAGCTCCTTTCGGGCCACTTTCCCACTGTAGGTATTCTTCCCACTGGTGTTTGCTGGTATACTTTCTCAGTGTCTCTCTAATTTGATAAACTTTTTGGCCATTTCCATCTTCCAACACAGCCTCTGCAGGGATGCTGTTTGCCTTTTGACCCTCTAAAATTGAGGTTTGTCTTCATTTATATCTCTTATCTTGCAATCAGATGTAGAGATATTATTTTAGTTTCTTATACCCATTTCCAGGCTTTTGTTTTCATTTTCTTGAAAGAAACTTTTACATTTTTTGTCAACATTTCCCTCCCATGGCTCCTCTTCAAGTCTCATCACCAGCTTGAATGTCCCCCCTTTGAGATCGAAAACTCTTATTCCTTTAATCTGGAACTACATCTCCCTGATATTTCATCTCGCTCACTGACTAGAGCTGCTTTTTTTTCTTCTGTGCCCATGAATGCCTTGACCTACTACTTTCTTGTCTATTAGGGAGCAGTATATCTGCACCTACTTTTTCTTTCTCTACCTTTGCCTGGAGTCCTTAGCCAATTGTTTCAGTTACTCTCTAACACTCTCAAAACACCTCTTCTCTTCTCTATTGAGTGGAGGTGGAGAAAAGCCACATAAAGGTGGGTATTGCTGCCATATGCATTCTGACATTGGGCCCCTTAGTATGTTCTACAATTAAATATTATATATCCTTGGACAGCCCTCTTGCCTATTTCAATCAATAGCTCCTTCAAAATCACAGATATTTGCTGTTATTAATTTAATATAAGTTGATTTGAAATTGAGAGATATATGAAATTATGACAAATATTTTCTGGATAGCCACAGAGAAAACAGAAGCTATAAAACATGAACCCTCTCAACTTCTTGCTGCCTACCCCATTTAGTTATATGTTAAATTACATATCAGCTATTATAGCATACATGTATATTATGTATAATGTATATTTTGCAATATATAACATACTATGTTATAATGTATGATATATATTATAAATTCATATGCTATACATTAAATTCATACATGTCCATACATCCTAACTGACCATTGCCTTATGTGCCAGAAACCATTTTTGGTGTTTTCCAAATCCTTTTCCTTTCCCTGGGCACATAGGAAGACAACATTAATTTAGGGTGGGCCATGCAACTGGATCTGGTCAGGGGTCTATGAGCAGTGTGATGTGTGTCATTCTAAGGCCAAAGCATAGAAAAGCAGAACAGTGTGAGTTCTTTGCATTCTCTCCCTCCTTCTCTAGCTCCCTGAATAGTGCACATGGTTGAAATGCTGTAGATGCACTACTAAATCGTGTAGCTGCAAGATGATAGCAATGGTCAACAGCCCTGTATCACTGCTTAGAAGGGGGCTGCCTTAGAGACCAATGACATTCAGTGGATTTTCATCAGCAAGAAGTAAACCTTTTTATATTGTACTGCTGAAATATTAGGTTTTATTTGTTACTAACCTGAAAAAAATAAGCCATTTTTTTCTCTTTTTTAGGGAAAGAGATATTGTATCTACCTAAGGTGTTTTTTTTAAAAAAAGATACAATTAGACAACCATCTACTATGTGGCAGACACTGTGAGCAATTTTCTGAACCAACCATATTATTTTATACCTTCTTGCTCAATTTTGTGTTGTGCTCTCTGTCTAGAAAATCTTGAGGCAAGTAGTTCAAGTCCTGATTCTATTGGTTTTTATAAGGCATGACCTTAACTATATTACTTGGATTCCTCATCAATAAAAACATGATAATAATACATAGTCAAAGTGTGGTTTAAGATTAAATAAACGGTCTGTACAGAAGCCCTAATGTAGTTGTTGATTCAGAAGTCAAAATGCCTAGCAGTAACTTATTAATGGTTTTGCTGTTCTTTTCTTTCTTTTCCCCTTATTAAAATCCTAGACATCCTTCAAGGCTTACCTCAAATATGACCTCTTCTTGTTAAATATTTTTCTTTATAATCTCTCAGCACAATTTGTTCCTTTGTTTAGCCTTATTTCATTCTACCTAGTTTTAAATCTTACTGCTTTCTAGTATATTTTAAACTATTCAAGGTCAGAGAGATCTGCCTCTTTCATATTTGTATTTGCTCCTCCCCTCTCAGCACACAGTATGCAAGTAGGAGGCACTCAATGAAATTAAAATGGAATAAAATTAAACCTAAGGGTTTTGCAAATAAAATGGCCTTGCTTTTTCCCAGAACCTCAAAAGACATTTTGGAGATAAGGGCAAATGAGATAGGCAAATGCACCCAGTGCATGTTCTTTAAGTTATTAGCAAGGTTAAATGTGCTATCTTGAAGGTGTGACAAGGAATATTTTCAGTAAACCAAGTTTTATGAGAAAGTCAATCTACATGGATTTTGCACAGCTCTGTTGATAACAGAGACATGCCACAGAGATATTTGACATTTTTCTTAATTCAGAGCTCCTTCTATACACAGTTCTGGACTTGGAGCTTAACATAACTGGCATAATGCCTGTAGCAGAGGGAAGAAGTCTGCAACTTCCAAGTCTTACAAGGCAGTAAAAAAGAGAATGAGACATACAAAGACATTTTGGCTTTCATTGTCTTTTCACAGCTTTGATCCTGAGGACTAAAAGTAATTACAATAGCAAAACTTTGTATATTTAGGACAAAACAGAAATTGTGCATATTTTTGTGTTTGCTGTTCTTTTCAAATAAATCAAAGGTATCCCAAACCTTTTGGAAAAGCTTATGGAATTGTGGTTAGAAAAAAAGTTTTAATTTCAGCTATGATAGGAGTATAGTAAAATACATTGTGGTTCATAAATACAAATGAATATTATGAGACATTTAAAAATCATATTTTTGCAGGATATTATTTTAATTTTTTAAAATCATGTTTATTCTGTTACAGTTGTCTCAATTTTTCCCCTCCTCCACCCATCCCGCCCCACCCCCTCTCCCACAGTCATTCCCACTCTGCTGTCTATGTCCATGAGTCATTCATACATGTTCTTTGTTTAGTCCCTTCTCCTTCTTTCCACCATTGTCCTTCTTCCCCATTCCCTCTGGTCAGTTTCAGTCTGCTCCATGTTTCCATGCCTGTGGTTTATGTTGTTCATTAGCTTATTTTGTTGAAGATATTCCACTTATAGGTGAGATCATATGGTATTTGTCTTTCACTGATTGGCTTATTTCACTTAGCATAAAATTCTCCAGTTCCATCCATGATGTTGCAAAACGTATAAGATCCTTCCTTCTTTCTTTTTTTAAAAATGCAGATTGATTTTGTTTATTTTTTTAAACATCAAGATCCATTATAAAATATTAAAAAAATTAAATATATGATAAAGTCTCAGCAATTAAGGCAACATGACACCAGATCAGAAATAATCAAGTACATCAATGAAATAAAATAAGCATTCTAGAAACAAATGTATGTATCTGTCTCATAATGCAATATATGATTAAATTGGTATTTCAAATCAATGGGGAAAGTAAGGCTTATTCAACAAATAAGGTGCATGGACCACTATCACTTGAAATAAAACAAATGTAGAGTCCTATTGCACACATTATACAAAAATATTCAAGAAAGTTAAAATCAGTATGTAAAATCTAAAGAGTTTTCAGAGAAAATACAAAATAATTTTTTCTTACCCTGAAGTAACATATTCAAACCTAGAAGATGTAATGTAGAATATTGACAATATGACTATATTAAACATTTAAGACTATACAGTAATACACATATAAAAAAAGTTAAAGGACAAGTCATAGAATAGCAAAGTATTTGCAACACATCTAAAAAAGGGTTAATAGTTTGTTTTTTTAGGGCAAAAATTCTACAAACATTTAATCAAAAAATGGATAAAGAATACCAAAAAGTCATTTAAAGCTTTTCAAAAATATTAAAAGTAGGCAAGAAATATACAAAAAACAGGTTTAGTTTCAACAAATAAAAAAGTAACAATTAAAATAACATCATTGTCACAATTAGATTAATAAGTATTAAAAATATTGGTAATATCAAGTATTGGTGACTGTGAAAGGATCTGGATATTCATAGGCTCTTTTTCTTCCTCTTCTTAAAGTAGTCCCTTTAGCATATTTTGTAATTCTGGTTTGGTGAAGGTGTATTCATTTTACCTTCCTTTGTCTGAGAAGCTCCATATTTCTCCTTCCATTTTAATTGAGAGCCTTGCTGGGTAGGGTAGTCTTGGTTGCAGGCCTTTGCTTTTCATGACTTGGAATATTTCTTGACATTCCCTTCTGGCTTGTAGTGTTTCTGTTGAGAAGTCAGCTACTAGCTGTACTGGGACTCCCTTATATGTTGCTACCTGTTTCTCCCTTGCTGCCTTTAGGATTCTTTGCTTGTCTTTGATATTTGACATTATAATGATGATGTGTCCAGGAGTGGGCCTCATTGGGTTCCTCTGGAATGGGACCCTCTGAGCTTCCTGGACTTGTGTGACTTTTTCTCTCCTCCAATTAAGAAATCCATCATTACTTATTCAGACAGATTCTCTATCCCTTGCTCCTCTTCTTTTCCTTCTGGTATCCCTATTTCATTTCAGGTTGCCTTGCATTTCGCTCCATGCCTCTTCATTCTTATTGAGTCCTTTTTCATTCTTGCTCTTTCTGGGAGATATTTTCCACCTTATCCTCCAGCTCACTGAGTTCATCCTCTGCTTCATCTAGCCTGCTTTTGACTCCTTCTAATAAGTTCTTCAATTCAAAAATTGTATTCTTCATTTCCTCTTGTGTCTTATTGATAGTTTCTATGTCCATTTCATGCTGATATAGTTTGCAGTAAGTTCCTCATAGTTTCCCTGTAGTTTTTGGTAATTCTCTCTGAGCTCACTGAGCTCATTGATCTTCCTTAGAACCATTGTTTTGAACTCAATATCTGATAGTTTAGTTGCCTCTATTTCATTTAGTTCTCTTTCTGGGGATTCCTCCTTTCCCTTCAGTTAGGTGGTGTTTCTTTTCCCATTATTTGTGAGATCTTCTTTTTAGCTTATGCTTCTTAAATTGATCTGTCTTGATTTCCTGACTTTGTGGTGTGAACTTCTATGGAAAGAGGCCACTTTTTTTTCTTTCTGGACCTGCCTCTAATGATGTCAGATGTTGACCCTGTCTGACCGGAGGTAGTCTGTTTGAGACTTTCCGGAATCTACTGTCTGTGGCTGTCTCCTTCAGCTGTTAATCTAATCACTGTACACTCAACAGGCCAGCTTAGACACCACAGGGCAGGGCCGAGTCCCTCCTGGAAGCAGCGTTATTGGGTTCTCTCATGTTGCTGCCTTTCAGGAGACTGGTCTGCCTGAACCATAGGCTGCTGCTGTATGGGGGAGTCACCACTGGGATCCCTCCAGCTACTCTCTCAGTTCTCTCCCAAAGCTTCCATCTCTAGTCCCTCCTCTAGTGTCTTATCCCACTCTGTGCCCACCTTTGCTGGAGCCCAGTGTAAGTGGCTGCAAATAAAATTTATGAACTGGCCCTTTAAAAGGTTCTTTGCATCTCCAGCCACCTGTCTCTGGCAGAGAGCAACCCTTCTGCTTTTCACAGCTGGTTGTTATCTGTGTACTTTTTGGACTCTGGTGCTGTAGGCTGGAGATCCCACTTATGGTTTAGACCCTGCTCTTCTCAGGGGGATCCAACTGGCTGTTTCAATATCCCTCTGGTGCTGCCAGCCATGGGTGCTCTGCCTGATTTCTTGAGTCTCTACCACACTCCTTATCCTAATGCCAATTCCTCTGTCTGTCAGAGGTTATATGGCTCCTGTCTTGCTATTGTTCAGTTGTTTGTTCCAGGTGATTTCTCTGCAATTTAGTTGTAATTCCAGATTGCTCTTGGGAGGAGGTCAGTGTAACTTCCATTCACTCCTCTGCCATCTTGATTCTTCTTTCTTTCTCTATTTCTTAATGCTGAAGTTTCTCAGATTTTGGTTCTTGGCCTTCCTTTCTTTCTTATTTCACAAATTCGTTCTGGGACTCTTCATTTTCACTAATAAATTCACCTATCTTCCAAATGCTCAAATAACTCTCAGGTTTGTATCTGTAGTCTTTCCCTCACTCCTTAGCTCTAGACCAGTGGCATCTAAAAGTACTTCTTGCAACGGTGAAAATGTTTTTCTGCACTGTGTGATATTGAGTACTTGAAAAGTGGTCTGTGTGATAATTTGAATTTTTAGTTTTATTTAAAGTTAACTTATTTCAATTTTAATAGCCACATGTGGCTAATGACTGCTATATTTGATAACACAGGTAAGACACTCTGATTTAAATTCCCTATTAGATATCTCCTTTTAACTTTTCTCTTTAATGTATCACAAATCAGACTCATCACCTAACTCCCAAATATCTCCTCCTTCTATATTTCCCATTTTATTAAATAATATTATTACCTAAACATTTACTGAAATGGCAAATCTCATAGTTGTATTTTATTTTAATCTTTTCCTTACATTGACAATCAATTGTTTCTGTTCCCAAAATGTCTCTCAAATCTGATTTATCCTTTTATTGCTAATGACTCTGCTCTTCTCTCAGCATTTTTTATTAATGACTTGTAATACATTGTTTAGTCACTTCACATGGTGTGACACACACACATCTTTGTTTTAAGAGGATTCTCTATAGCCAGGGAGATAATTCTGGTTATAAATTTTAAAAGAATAAGGTCTTTTAAAAACTACTTTAATTTTTTTAAAAAAACTATTTTTAAATGTTGAATTTATTAGCCTTTTATTTCCTAAGGGCAGTGTTTGTAATTTTGACACCATGTTATTTCAAATGCTACTTGTAACACAAACCAATGTTACAATGACAGCTGTTAATCCTTCATTTTTCCTGTTCCTTAATGATCATTCATTTACTTCTATTCCCTCCTACCTTCTAGTGACTTGAGGAGCAACTATATTATGTACTTAGACTAACTAATGAATATGTGACCAGGAGCCATTTTGGGGGATAGCTTTCCAGTTCTACTAGAACCATAAATTTTACCCTAAGAAATAATCATCTCATAGACAATCATGTA
This sequence comes from Pteronotus mesoamericanus, assembly GCF_021234165.1. Taxonomy (NCBI): domain Eukaryota; kingdom Metazoa; phylum Chordata; class Mammalia; order Chiroptera; family Mormoopidae; genus Pteronotus; species Pteronotus mesoamericanus. The sequence goes on from NW_026555313.1 coordinate 13,902,429, forward strand.
GGGATTGACTATGGAAGTGGAGGGTGGACTGGGTTGAGCAGGGCAAAATGGGAAAAATTGGGACAACTGTAACAGCATAAACAATAATAACAAACAAACAAACATGCTCACATTAAAAAAAAGAATCATAGAGTTTCCAGTATTAGAGTCAAGAGCTCCTCGTGTCATTTCACTGACAGTGCACCAGCCTCTGGTCTTCTTCCCAATCTCAAGATTCATTGTAGAATTCAAAAAGTCCATGTATACAGGAAAAACCAGGAATGCACAGGGAAACCTTGAGAATCTACCAAGATAAGGCTCATAACTCATCTCCAGTTGATGTTGTTATTTTAACCAATTGTCTTTTTAGTTAAAAGTCAGAAATATTTTCTTGTTTAAATGACGAGGCTCAAGATTGTTAACTTTTGCTTTTAGCACAGTTGTAAAGAAACAGTCAAACTCATGGGGTCGAGGACAAAGGCCAATGTGTAGCTTGTGGCCATCTGGATACAAGGTAGAAGAAGAGAGCCTCCTCTTAAATTAAAGCTGCTCTGTGGACCGCAACATGATCCTTTTCTTTCTTGCCTGAATAATTTCAATAATCTTGTTAGTCTTCTCATCTTTGGCCTTCTTTTCTATAATCCATCAACATATTGCTCTGATTATTCTAGTAAAACACTATCTTTCTTTAGTTTTCACTGCTTAAAACACAAAATACTAAATTTTCAAAAAGCATACAAGATCCTTTATAATCTGGTTCTCCCTGAGGCCTCCCTGATGGTCCTAACATATAACATCCCTTTCACACACCCAATGCCACTGAGTTTCAGGCATTTGCCAAAAATCAAAGTTAATTCCCTTCTTTGGCCAGGCCTAAGTGAACCATTAGGAGGAGATTTTAGAAGCCCAGAGGTACTTAGATATTAGTCACTGTTTCAAATAATATTGCACAATAAATATTACAATAATGTCAACTTTCAGCTCTTTGCTTGTAAGATTTATCCCTTCCACCTTTAGTTTATCAAATATTTTATTCACTGCACAAGAAATTTAGTCCCAAACCAGATGTGTTTCTCAGTAAGGGAAAGTAGAGTGACTATTTAGCATCCCTTGGGAAAAGCATGATTGACTATAACATTCAATATCCCCCATGATGATTCTTCATAGGAAATATTACATAGGCACATCACCCCTGTTCTTTCACAGCAATGGGAAGCAACAAGCTGGGACAACTTTTGGAAAGAGAGATGAAATCATAGGAACAATGCAAGATTTCAACATCAATTTGCTAGCATGCATGTGGTTTTCATTTTATATTTTTTGCAAGTGGGTATACACATCTTGGTGCAATCTATTTATTAGTAACAGATTGTAACTTTAATTCTTTTTACATGAAAAGGGAAAGAAAATCATGAGAATGTGGTAAGTGTCAGGAGATCAATCTTTTTAGGGAATCTGACTGAAGGTCTGTCATGTCTGAATGCACAAATTGTTCCTTATCTTCTAAATATAATACTCATTTATGCCTGTGTACCTTTGTACTTGCCATTTGCCTATATAAATGCTCTTTTTCTCCATTTTCCCTTGGTAAATACTGTCCATCCTAAAGAATACTGTTCACTTATTTCCTCATTGATTCCTTCTGAATTTCCATAGACCCTTGCATTACCCTCTGCTGGTGCACTTGCCATATTATACTTGTTATGTTTCATGTTTCTGATTCCTGTTAGACTGTAAGCCTCTGATACTAAAATCAGGCAAATACTGTACAAAAAAAGTAGAAAACTACAGACCAATATCCCTCATGAATATAGATTTAAAATCCTTAACAAAATATTAACAGGTATAATTCAGCAATATAGAAAAATAACTATGCACCATGATCAAGTGGAATTATTCCAGAAATGCAAGGTTGGTATTCAAAAATCAATCAGTGGGTAGGTAGATACACTTTGCCTCCTTGCACAACCAAAAGAAGGGCAACAGCACATTTAAAAACAAAAAATAACCAGAACTACCAGAAAATTTAACTGTATGGAAGTCTGACAACCAAGGAACTAAAGGAGAAACATTCATCCAGATTGGTAGGAAGGGCAGCGATGAGCAGTTGGGGCAGAGAGGACACATGGCAAGGCTGCAGCTGGAGAACCAGATGGTCCCACATTTGTGTGCAGATAAACCAGAGGGACAGCTGGGGAGCAAGACAGGGCACACAACCCAGGGTTCCAGTAAGGGAAAAGAAAACCTCAAAACCTCAGATTGTAAAAAACCTGTGGGGGCAGGAGAATCTCCCAGCCACATAGGAGAATGCTTTAGAAACTCAGGGGGTCCTGGAATGTACACAAACCCATCCACTGGAGAATCAGCACCAGAGGGTCCAATTTGCTTGTGGGTAGCAGGGGAAATGACTGAAAGCTGGCCAAGAGCCGAGCAAGCACCATTGTTTCCTCTCTGACCCCTCCCCCACACACAGCATCACAAGTCAGGGACCTGGGTTGCCCCACCCTGACAAATACCTAAGACTCTGCCCCTTCCAACATATCAGGCCTGTTGAGACAAAAGAAATATGGCCCAAATGAAAGAACAGATAAAAGGTCCAAAAATAGAATAATCAATGAACAGAGAGCCAACCTTTCAGATGCACAGTTCAAAACACTGGTAATCTGGATGCTCACTGAATTGGCTGAGAATGGTTGCAAAATGGAGGAAAAAGCAAAGGCTATGCAAAGTGAAAGAAAGAAAAATATACAGGGAACCAACAGGAAAGGGAAGGAAACTGGGACTCGAATTAACGGTTTGGGGCAGAAGGAAGAGATAAATATTCAAACAGAACAGTATGAAGAAACAAGAATTCCAAAAAAATGAGGAGAGGCTTAGAAACCTCTGGGACGACTTTAAATGATCTAACATCCGAACAGTAGTGGTGCCAGAAGGAGAAGAGTAAGAGCAAGAAATTGAAAACTTATTTGAACAAATAATGAAGGAGAACTTCCCCAATCTGGCCAAGGAAATAGACTTCCAGGAAATCCAGGAAGCTCAGAGAATCCCAAAGAAGTTGGACCCACAAAAGCACACACCAAGGCACATAATAATTACATTACCCAAGATTAAAGATAAGGAGAGGATCTTAAAAGCAGCAAGAGAAAAGGAGACAGTTACCTACAAAGGCGTTCCCATAAGTCTATCAGCTGATCTCTCAAAAAAAAAAAAAACAAACAAGCAAAAAACAAACAAACCTTGCAGGCAAGAAAGGGCTGGCAAGAAGTATTCAAAGTCATGATAGGCAAGGACCTACATCCAAGATTACTGTATCTCATAAAACTGTCATTTAGAGTGAAAGGGCAGGTAAAGTGCTTCCCAGATAAAGTTAAATTAAAGGAGTTCATCATCGCCAAGCCCTTATTATATGAAATGTTAAAGAGACATATCTAAGAAAAAGAAGATCAAAAACTCTGAACAGTAAAAGAGAGGGGAGGAAGTGGGGGAAGAATAGGAAATAAGCAGCATGAATAGTAGGTACAAAATAGTCAGGGGGAGGTTAAGAATAGTATAGGAAATGAAGAAACCAAAGAACTTATATGTACAACCCATGGACATGAACTAAGGGGGAGGGGTAATGCTGGGGGATCGGGAGGTGTGAGGTGGAGGGGAATAAAAGAAAGAAAAAATAGGACAACTGTAATAGCATAATCAATAAAATATATATTATTTTTTTAAAAATCAATCAATGTAATCTACCACATTAAGAGGCTAAAGAAGAAAAAATGTGATTATATCAACAGATGCAAAAGAAATCATTTGACAAAATTAAATACCAATTTAATTAAAATTAAAAAATCTCCAAAACTATGAATAGAGGAGAAGTTCCTCAACTTAAAGATGAGCATCTGCCAAAACCTATGGCTAACACTATACTTAACTGTGAAAGACTAAACGCTTTTCCCTTAAGATCAAGAACAAAGCAAGGATGTTTCTTCTCTCACTTTTATTTGACATAATGCTGGAAATTCTAGTCAGTGAAATAAGTAGGATATTAAAAGGAAATAAAGGCATATAAATCAGGGGAAAAAACACTAAAATTATCACCTGCGGTCTGTGTGAAAAATCCCAAAGAATCTACAAAACAATCCTACAACTAATAAATTCAGCAAGGTTACAAAATGCAAGATAAAAAATACAAAAATTAATTGTATTTCTATATATTAGCAATGAACATATGAACACCAAAATTAAAAATGCAATGACACTTCCAGTCACACACACAGAGAAGCAAAAAAGGAAAAAAGGAACAAACTAGGTATAAATCTAACAAAAAATGTATGGGACTTGTATGTAAAAAAACCAAAGGGGAAGAGCTGAGGGAGGGAAGGAGAGAGGGGGCAAGGGAAAGTGGTGGGGGGTAGGCAGAGACAATTGTATTTGAAAAAATAAATTAAAATAAAATTTAAAAAAATAAAAAATAAAAAAAGAAACAAAAAAAGAAACAAAAAAATTCTGATAAAAAATTAAATAAAATTTAAGCAAATGAAAAAAACATACTGTGTTGATAGATTTAAAGACTCATCATAGTGTATGTCAATTATCCCTGAATTCATATACAAATTTGATATAATCTCAGCAAGAATATGTAAGGTTATTCTAAAATCTCCATAGAGAGACATAAAGGAGGATAGCTAAAACAATTGTTAAAAAGTATGAGGAATTTTAAGAAATTGTATAATTTCAAGATATATAGTTGCAATGATCAAGACTGTGTAGTGTTGACAAAGCAATAGACACATGGATCAAAGGAGCAGAATAAGGAGTCCATAAATAAGCCCATATAACTACGCCCAACTGACTTTTGACAAAGGCACAAAGCACTTCAATGAAGGAAAAGTAGTCTTTTTAAGAAATGGTGCTGAAGCAATTGAACATCATAGACAGAAATGAATCTTAAACTAAGTCTCACACCTCACACAAAAATGAACTGAAAATGAATCATGAACATAAAACTTTCAGGAAAATGACTCAGATGATGGGGAGGAGGAAATCAAATGAAGACTTTATGATTAAATTTTACTTCATTTTGTAAAACAGTTCCTCAAACAGATTCACCATACAATGTAGCAATTCTACTCCTAAGAACATACCCAAAAGAATCAAAACATATGTTTACATAAAAAATTGTACATGATCATGGTGTCTCCCCTGCCAGGTAAGTATTACTACGCAGCAGAAAGAAAAAAGGAAGTACTAAACTTTGCGACAGCATGGATGCAACTGGAGAGCATCATGCTAAGCGAAATAAGCCAGGGGGCGAAAGACAAATACCATATGATCTCACCTATAAGCGGAACCTAACCAACAATGCAAAGAAGCAAGGAAAATATGACCAGCAACACTGAAAGGAAAAGAAATCAACAGAGACAAGAGGGAAGGGGGGGGCAGGGCAAGGGAAGGGAAGGGGAAAGTCAAGGAACATATAGCAAGGACTCATGGACAAAACCAAAGGGGAAGAGCTGAGGGAGGGAAGGTGGGAGGGGGCAAGGGAAAGAGGTGGGGGGAAGGCAGAGACAAATGTATTTAAAAAGTAAATAAATTAATTAAAAATAAAAAAATAAAAATAAAAAAAAATAAAAAAAATTGTACATGAATGTTAGTAGGAAATCTTGCTTCCTACCAAAAGGTTGGAACATCCCAAATGTTCATCAACTGATGGTAGATGAACAATATTTTGGTATATTCATAAAATTAATTTAGTGGTGAATTCTATAGTGATGATGGTTATACAATCCTATGACTATAAGAAAAAACACTGATATGTCCAATTAAAAAGGGTAAATTTTATGGCATATAAATTATATCCAAAGTAAAACCAGAAACCTACATATGCAACTATCTTGTAACCCAACAATTACAGTTTTTACCACTTATCCCAGTAAAATGAAAACATATGTACAGACACACACAAACTGTACACAGGTGCTCATTATGGATTTATTCTAATAGCCAAACTGAAAACAACCCAAATAATCTTCAGTGGGTGAATGGTTAATTCATTCACTGTGGTACATTCATATCATGAAAAGCTACCAGCAATGGAATAAACTATTATTATAATCAGCCACCTGAATGAAATGCCAGAGAATTATGCTAATTTTTTAAAAAGCCAATCCTAAAAGCTTACATACTGTATGTTTCCATTTATATAACATTATTGCAATGACAATTATAGAAATGGGGAATAGATTATTGATGGACAAGGGTTAAGACTGGGGATGGAGGTGAGGAGGGAAATGGGCATTACTATAAAAAGACAACACATAGGATTGTTGTGTGATGAAAACATTTTGTATCTTGATTGTATCAATGTCAATATACTTAGTATGATATTCTAGTATAGTTTTGTAGGATGCTACTATTAGGAAAAACTAGGTAAAGAGTACAAAGATCTCTCTGTATTATTTCTTACCATTACATGAGAATATATAATTACTAAAATAAAAAGTTTTATTAAAAATAAACACTGAAGTCAACCTTTGAAGGTATTTGCCAGTTAAAACTCAATGAAAGAACTAGAACACTCCAACATATATACTGAGCCACACAAACCAGCTGTAGAAGTAACGTGGGCTTAAGAAAATTGTCCACGAGATTCCACATTTAGTAAACAAGAACATCTGAGAATATGAGATGAAGAGAATCAAGTGAAAAGGATCTCCCAATATAAGGATGTGTTTTGCCAGAGTTTAGCTGATAGAAAAAGTTCAAAACTCCAGGGAGGAGCCTCTGATTTTGGAAAAGGGAAATTGATGGGCAGTTTTATGTGTCAACTTGTCAGGCCACAGTCTTTATTTATTCAGTTAAACACTAATTTAGGTGTTGTGTGAAGGCATTTGTAGAAGTGATTAATGTTCATAACCAGTTGACTCTAAGTAAAGAGACTATCCTAAATACATATATATTCCACGTGTGTGTGTGTGTGTGTGTGTGTAGTTCTATGCACAATGTTTATTATATCTTGTATCTTCTTCAATAAATGTCTCTACTTTTCATATTATGTGGCTAGATTCCTTCTGGACAAACTATATATAGTCCATATATATATATTCCAAAGTATGTGTATATATATATACACATACACTCGGTGTAAAAAATCTCAAAAGTCTTGCCACTGTTAACATTACAAGAATGGTTTGAGTGACATCAATGTAAACTGGTAGCCAAGGAGAGTGGACTGGAATGCTCATATGTGAACAATGATAGCTTCACTGTACTAGTCAGTGAGGGCAGTAGACACCATTGAGTGAACATGTGAACTGTATGGCCATCATATTCAAAATGACTGAGCTGGTAAATCAATGGATTTAATTAATGTATCAAATTTTCATTAAGCTTGAACATTCCTCCACAGAAACTATTTGGGTAATTCATAATTAAAATGCAAATATCAAAAACAAAGAGAGAATCCTAAAGGCAACAAGGGAGAAACAGGTAGTAACATACAGGGGTGCCCCGATATGACTAGCAGCTGACTTCTAAACAGAAACACTACAAGCCAGAGAATGGCAAGAAATATTGCAAGTCAAGAAAAGCAAAGGCCTGCAGCCAAGACTGCAAGACTCTCAATGAAAATGGAAGGCAAAGTAAGGAGTTTCCCAGACAAAAGAAGGCTAAAAGAACTCACCTCCACCAATCCAGTACTACAAGATATACTAAAGGGACTGCTTTAAAAAGAGGAGGAAAGAGACTGAGAAAAAGGGGATCACAGATAAAAAATGAAAAAATGAATGAGTACCTATCAATAATAACTTTAAATGCAAATGGATTAAATTCTCCAATCAAAAGACATAGGATAGCTGAATGTATAAGAAAACATTACCCACACATATGCTGCCTACAAGAGACCCACCTCAGAACAAAGGAACCTACACAGATTGAAAGTAAAGGGATGGAAAAAAATATTCTAAGTAAATGAACAAGAAAATGAGGCAGAGGCAGCAATACTCATATCAGACAAAATAGCTTTCAAAACAAAGACCATAGAAAGAGACCAGAAGGACACTTCATAATACTCAAAGAAAGAATCCATCAAGAAGACACAAACATTGTAGAAATGCATGGACCCAAAAATAGAAGCACCAAAATATGTAAGGAAAATCTTGGAGGACTTCAAGAAACATATAGACAGTACCATAGTGATACATCTTCTAACAACAGATAGATCTTCCAAAGAAAACATCAACAAGGATATTGTGGAACTGAATCACACATTAGATCAAATGGATTTAACTGACACATATAGAACCTTTTATCCCAAAGAAGCAAAATACACATTCGTTTCAAATGTACACTGGACATTTTCAAATATAGACCACATGATAGGACACAAAACAAGCCTCAACAAATTCAGGAAAATCGAAATCATAACAAGCATTTTCTTAGAACACAAAGGGTTGAAACTAGAAATGAACCTCAAGAAAAAAGTCAAAAATGTTCAAACTCATGGAGACTGACTAGCATGCTATTAAACCATGATTGGGTCAATAATGAGTTCAAAGAAGAAATCAAAAAGCTTCTGGAAACATATGAAAATGAATGGACAACAGTCCAAAACCTATGGGGCACAGCAAAGGCAGTCCTGAGAGGGAAGTTCACAGCAATACAGGCCAACCTAAAAAAGATAGAAATATTTCAAATAAATGACCTAACCCTCCAGCTTCAAGAACTGGAGAAAGAAAAACAAACAAAGCCCAGAGCGAGTAGAAGAAAGGAAATAATCAAGATCAGAGTAGAATTGAATGACATAGAGACTAAAAGAACAATTCAAACAATCAATCAATCCAGGAGGTGCTTCTTTGAAAAGATAAATAAAATCAACAAGCCTTTAAGCAGACTCCTCAAGGAAAAAAAAGAGGGAGAAGGAAGATGGCGGAGGAATGAATGGGAGTCACGCTGACCTCCTCCCAAGACCAGACTGGAATTGTGACTAAATAGTGGAGAAATCACCTGGAAAACAATGGGACGATAGAGGGACAGGAGCCTTGGAGCCATAGACAGACAGTGGAATCAACTCTTACACATCCCAATCCGAGAGAAGTGCAGTGGAGGCTCGAGAAGGGGGTTGGGCACCCACGGGCACCAGCACCAGAGGGACACTGAAATGGCCAGTTAGCTCCCACTGAGAAGAACAGGGTCTGAATCATAAACAGGGACCCCTAGACTACAACAGCTGAAACCAGGAAAACACACAAAGCATAACCCTGAAAAGCTTAGAAGCGCTCTCTGTCAGAGACAGGTGGCTGGGGATGCAAAGAAACATTTAAAGGGCCAATGCAAATATTTGCAGTGGCAGCTTCCCTCCTTGATGTCTGGGTAGAGGCAGCAGCAGAGTGGGCTGGTGCCAGGGAAAAGATTGGTGAGGAAAACTTTGTGAAGAGAACTGAGACGGTGGACAGGGAAGCCACAGTGATGACTCACCTCCCACTCTGAAGCTATGATCTCACTCAGGCAAAGGGAATCAATTAACCTGCCTTTTGTGTGCTCCACACACAGCTTGTGTGCATGTGAACTGGGGGGCTAAGTGCAGACAAGCTGGAAGAAATAGAGGATCCCTGGCCAAAAGGGTCACACAGCTGCACAGAGAGCCTTGAGGAGAGACTGGAAACAGAGGCATTGGGGAAAGAACAGAAGGAGGAACTGGAGAATCCCAAATCCTTCTCCTTTCTGTAGTCTCCACGCCCCCAAAGAGCCAAAAGCTGAAAAGCACACAATAGACAGCCCAAAACTACCCAGTGCAGGCTTGCACACACACGCCGAGTGGCGGGCCAGGGTTGGCCAGCACGTGTGTGGACCCGCTACCGCGCAGGTTGGCGAGATCTCCCACAGGTTGGCGCCCATGGAGCCGGCAAGGGAGTGCACAGATCGGCAAGGGCAGACGTAAACCGGTGCCCACGCAGGCCCGCGAGTGCAGAGCAGTCTGCAGAAACAGTGGGTTCTGGGCCAAAGGGGTCGCAGAGCTGCCCAGAGACCCTGGAGGACAGACTGGAGACAGGATTAACCAGAGAGTCCTGGAGCTGACTTCCTCCCATTTCCGTAGTCTCCATTTGACGAGGCCAGGCAATGCCCCCAAAGAGCCAAAAGCAGGGAGAGCACGCAATAGAAGACGCTAAATTGACCAGTCCCAGGCGCCGACTGGGTGCTAGAGCCATACGAGTGTGCAAGGTTGGGCAAATAAGCGCACAGGTGGGTTGGAGATCCTGTCGGGCTGGGTATCCTGTCGTTTGGGGAGTGTGCTCAAGGAGCTGGTGTGAGAGTGCAGAGTGATCCACAAAATAGTGGTTCCCTGGCCGAAGGGGTCACAGAGCTGCCCAAAGCAGGAGTCCGACACAGACAATAGACTCCTAGAAAGCGCAAACAAATGAGCCAAGGTCATATAGGGTCAACAACCGACATCATCAGAGGCAGGCCCAGAAAGAAAACTAAAAAATTTAAAAAAAAATAAAAATAAAAATAAATAAATAAATAAATAAATAAACCTGCCTACTACCATAGAAGTTTGATCCACAAAGTTAGAAACTCTACATGGCCCAATTGAAGCTGAAGCAAAAATAAATAAATAAATAAATTACTTAATACACTCTCACAAAAATGGGAAGAAAAAGAAGTTCCACCCAAATGAGTGGAAAAGGTGAATCCCCACAGAGAGAGCTAAATGAAATAGAGGCAAGGGAACTATTAGATATTGAATTCAAAACAATTGCTCTAAGGAAGCTCAATGAGCTTAGCCAGCACAAAGATAACTATGAAAAACTGCAGAGATACTATCAGGATTTTACAACAAACTATATCAACCTGGAAAATGACATAGAAACTATCAAGAAGACACAAGAGGACATGAAGAATATCATTTCTGAAATGAAGAACACAGTAGAAGGAATCCAAAGTAGGGTGGATGAAGCCAAGGATCAAATCAGTGAGATAGAGGATAAGGCAGAAAAAAGCACCCAGAAAGAATAAGAAATGGAAAAAAGACTCAAAAAGAATGATGAGGCTTTAGGGAAATGCAAGGCAACCTGAAATGCAATAATATCCATATAATAGGAATACCAGAAGGAGAAGAAGAGGAGCAAGGGATAGAGAACCTCTTTGAAAAAGTAATGATGGAAAATTTCGCCAACCTGAGGAGAGAAAAGGTCTCATGGATCCAGGAGGCACAGAGGGCCCCATTCAAGAGGGACCCAAGGAGGTCCACTCCAAGACACATCATCATTAAAATGGCAACTGTCAAAGACAAAGAGAGAATCCTCAAGGCAGCAAGGGAGAAGGAGAAAGTAACATACAAGGGGGCCCCGATACAGCTAGGAGCTGACTTTCCAACAGAAACACTACAAGCCAGAAGGGAATGGCAACAAATATTCCAAGTAATGGAAAGCAAGCGCCTACAACCAAGGCTGCTCTACCCAGTAAGGCTCTCAATTAAAATAGAAGGGGAAATAAGGAGTTTCCCGGACAAAAGAAGGCCAAAACAACACATTTCTACCAAACGAGCACTACCAGACATGCTAAAGGGACTGGTTTAAGAAGATGAAGGAAAAGAGTGAGAAAGAGAAAAACACAGGTACAAAGAGAAAAAATGAATAGGTTTCTATCAGTCATAACTCTCAATGTAAATGGACTAAATGCCCCAATCAAAAGACACAGGATAGCTGAATGGATAAGAAAACATGACCCACACATATGCTACCCACAAGAGAACCACCTTAGAGCAAAAGACCTACACAGATTGAAAGTAAAGGGATAAAAAAAAAATTCCAAGCAAATGGGCAAGAGAAAAAACAGGGGTTGCAATACTTATATCAGACAAATTAGATTTCAAAACAAAGGCCATAAAAAGAGACCCAGAGGAACACTTTATAGTACTCAAAGGAAGAATCCATCAAGAAAACATAAACATTGTAAACTTTTTAAAAATTTTATTTATTTATTTTTTAAATTTTATTTTAATTTATTTTTCCAAATACATTTGTCTCTGCCTACCCCCCTCCACTTTCCCTTGCCCCCCCTTCCCTCCCTCAGCTCTTCCCATTTGGTTTTGTTCATGAGTCCTTGCTATATGTTCCTTGACTTTCCCCTTCCCTTACTTTTCCCCACGCCCCCTCCCTCCTTCCCTCTTGTCTCTGTTGATTTCTTTTCCTTTCAGTGTTGCTGGTCTTATTTTCCTTGCATCTTTGTATTGTTGGTTAGGTTCCACTTATAGGTGAGATCATATGGTATTTGTCTTTCGCCCCCTGGCTTATTTTGCTTAGCATAATGCTCTCCAGTTCCACCCATGCTGCCGTGAAGTTTAGTAGTTCTTTTCTTCTTTCTGTTGCGTAGTATTCCATTGTGTAAATGTACCATAGTTTTTTGATCCAATCATCTACTGATGGGCATTTAGGTTGCTTCCAACACTTGGCTATTGTAAATTGTGCTGCTATGAACATTGGGGTGCATAGGTTCTTTTTTATTGGCGTTTTGGTATTCTTAGGGTATAGTCCCAGCAGGGGAATCACTGGATCAAAAGGCAGTTCCATTTTCAGCTTTCTGAGGAAATTCCACACTGCTTTCCACAGTGGCTGCACCAGTCTGCATTCCCACCAACAGTGGACTAGGGTTCACTTTTCTCCACAGCCTCGCCAGCACCTGTTGTTTGTGGATCTGTTTATGATGGCCATTTTGACTGCTGTGAGGTGGTACCTCATTGTGGTTTTGAGCTGCATTTCTCTGATGGCTAGTGATGCTGAGCATCCTTTCAAATGCCTCTGGGCCCATGGTATCTCCTCCTTGGAAAAGCATCTGCCCAGGTCCTTTGCCCATTATTTGATTGGATCATTTGTCTTCTTGGAGTGGAGTCGAGTGAGTTCTTTATATATCTTGGAGATCAACCTCTTATCTGATGTATCATTAGCGAATAATATTTTCCCATATGGTTGGCTCCCTTTTCAGTTTGCTGATGTTTTCTTTTGCCATGCAGAAGCTTCTTATTTTGATGAGATCCCATTTGTTTATTCTTTCCTTTATGTCCCTTGCTTTATATGCCCTCAATGCACAAACACCCAAATATATAAGGAAAATCTTGGACAACTTAAAAAAAGATATAGACAGCAACACACTGATAGTAGGGGATTTCAACACCCCACTGTCAAAAATGGACAGATCTTCCAAACAAAAAATCAATAAGGATATTGTGGAGCTGAATAACGCACTGAATCAAATAGACTTAACTGACATATATAGAACTTTATATCCCAAAGAAGAAAAATACACATTCATTTCAAAGTCTCATGGAAGTTTTTCAAAGATAGACCACATGATAGGACACAAAGCAAGCCTCAGAAAATTCAGGAAAATTGAAATAATACCAAACTTTTTCTCAGACCACAAGGCCTTGAAACTGGAAATCAACCTCAAAGAGAAACTTCAAAAACTTGCAATCTCATGGAGACTGAACAGTAGGCTATTAAACAATGAATGGGCCAATAATGAGATAAGAGAAGAAATCAAAAAATTTCTGGAAACAAATTAAAATGAACAGACAACAGTCCAAAACCTACGGGACACAGCAAAGGAAGTCCTGAGAGGGAAGTTCATAGCAATACAGGCTTACCTAAAACAGATAGAAACATTTCAAATAAAAGACCTAACATTACAACTTCAAGAACTGGAGAAACAACAACAAATAAATCCCAGAGCAACTGAGGTAAGGAAATAGTTAAGATTAGAGCAGAACTGAATGACATAGAGACAAAAAAAACAATTCAAAGGATCAACAAATCCAGAAGCTGGTTCTTTGAAAAGATAAATAAAATCGACAAGTCTTTAATCAGCCTCATCAAGAAAAGAATGGAGAGGACCCAAATTAATATCAGAATGAAAGAGGAGAAATAACAACTGATACCACAGAAAACAAAGGATTGTCAGAAGCTACTATGAACAATTATATGCCAAGAAATTTGAAAACCTGGATGAAATGGACAAATTTCTAGAAAAGTATAATCTTCCAACACTGAAGGAGGAAGAAACAGAAAGCTTGAACAGACCTAAAAGAGCTGGGGAAATTGAAGCAGTAATCAAGAAACTCCCAGCACACAAAAGCCCAGGATTGGACAGTTTCATAGGAGAATTTTACCAAACAGTTAAGGAAGAGCTAACGCCAGTCCTACTCAGACTATTCCAAAAAATCCAAGAAGAAGGAAGACACCCAGACTCTTTTTATGAGGCCAGCATAACCCTAATCCCAAAACCAGATAAAGACCCTACAAAGAAGAAAACTACAGGCCAATTTCGCTGATGAACATAGATGCTAAAATTCTCAACAAGATATTGGCAAACCTCATCCAGCAATACATTAAAAAGATTATCCACCAAGATCAAGTGGGATTCATCCCAGGGATGCAGGGATGGTTCAATATACACATCAATAAATGTAATTCATCGCATAAATAAAAGAAAAGACAAAAACCACATGATCATCTTGACAGATGTAGAAAAAGCATTCAGTAAGATAGAGCACCCATTTATGATCAAAACATTCAGCAAAATGGGAATAAATGGGGCATTCCTCAATTAATAAAGGCCATATATGAAAAACCTACAGCCAACATCATATTCAATGGGCAAAAACTGAAAGCTTTCCCACTAAGATCAGGAACACAACAAGGATTTCCGCTTTCACCACTTCTTTTCGACATCGTATTGGAAGTCCTAGCCACAGGAGTCAGACAAGAAAAAGAAATTAAAGGCATCCAAATAGGAAAGGAGGAAGTAAAATTATCTTAGTTTGCAGATGACATGATAGTGTACATAGAAAACCCTGTAGACTCTACCAAAAAACTCCTCAACCTTATATGTGAATTTGTCAACACGGCAGGATACAAAGTCAATATTAAGTAATCAAAGGCATTTTTGTACACCAGCAATGAAATAGAAGAAGAAAAAATCAGAAAAAAATACCATTCGATATAGCAACAAGAAAAATAACGTACCTAGGAAGAAATTTAACCAAGGAGATAAAAGACCTGTACACAGAAAACTATACAACACTGAAGAAAGAAATAAAAGAAGACACAAATAAATGGAAGCATATATAGTGCTCATGGATTGGAAGAATTAATATCATCAAAATGTCCATACAACCCAAAGCAATTTATAGATGCAATGCAATCCCTATTAAGATACCAATGACATATTTCACAGTAATAGAACAGACATTTAAAAAATTTATATGGAACCATAAACAACCCCAAATAGTTGCAGCAATTTTGAAAAAGAAAAACAAAGTAGGAGGGATCACAATACCAGACATGAAACTATACTACAAAGCCACTATGCGCAGAATAATCTGGTACTGGCACAAAAACAGACCCATGTACCAGTGGAACAGAATAGAAAGCCCAGAAATATGCCCAGGTCTATATGGGCATCTAATATTTGAGAAAAGGGGCAGAAGCATAAAATAGAGCAATAACAGCCTCTTCAACAAATGGTGTTGGGAGAGCTGGACAGCTACATGCAAAAATTTAAATTGTATCATCAGTTGACACCATACACAAAAATAAACTCAAGATGGATAAAAGACTTAAAGATAAGTCACAACACCATAAGAGTCCTAGAGGAGAACATTGGCAGGAAACTCTCCGATATCCCACGCAGCAATTTTTTCACTGATATGTCTCCTAAAGCAAGGGACATAAAGGAAAGAATAAGCAAGTGGGACCTCATCAAAATAAGAAGCTTCTGCACGGCTAAAAAAAACATCAGCAAAATGAAATGGGAGCCAACTGTATTGGGAAGTATATTTGCCAATGATACATCAGATAGAGGTTTGATCTCCAAGATATATAAGAACTCACTCGACTCCACTCCAAGAAGCAAATGACCCAATCAAAAAATGGCCACAGGACCTAGGCAGACACTTTTCCAAGGAAGAAATACAGAGGACCCGGAGGCATTTGAAAGGATGTTCAGCATCACTAGCCATCAGAGAAATGAAGATCAAAACCACAATGAGGTACCACCTCACACCGGTCAGAATAGCCATCATAAACAGATCCACAAACATCAGGTGCTGGTGAGGCTGTGGAGAAAAGGGAACACTAGTACACGGCTGGTTGGAAAAGGGAATACTAGTATACTGCTGGTAGGAATGCAGACTGGTGTCCCATTGTGGAAAGCACCATTTTTGACAGTGGGGTGTTGAAATCCCCTACTATCAGTGTGTTGCTGTCTATATCTTTTTTTAAGTTGTCCAAGATTTTCCTTATATATTTGGGTGTTTGTGCATTGAGGGCATATAAAGCAAGGGACATAAAGGAAAGAATAAACAAATGGGATCTCATCAAAATAAGAAGCTTCTGCATGGCAAAAGAAAACATCAGCAAACTGAAAAGGGAGCCAACCATATGGGAAAATATTATTCGCTAATGATACATCAGATAAGAGGTTGATCTCCAAGATATATAAAGAACTCACTCGACTCCACTCCAAGAAGACAAATGATCCAATCAAATAATGGGCAAAGGACCTGGGCAGATGCTTTTCCAAGGAGGAGATACCATGGGCCCAGAGGCATTTGAAAGGATGCTCAGCATCACTAGCCATCAGAGAAATGCAGCTCAAAACCACAATGAGGTACCACCTCACAGCAGTCAAAATGGCCATCATAAACAGATCCACAAACAACAGGTGCTGGCGAGGCTGTGGAGAAAAGTGAACCCTAGTCCACTGTTGGTGGGAATGCAGACTGGTGCAGCCACTGTGGAAAGCAGTGTGGAATTTCCTCAGAAAGCTGAAAATGGAACTGCCTTTTGATCCAGTGATTCCCCTGCTGGGACTATACCCTAAGAATACCAAAACGCCAATAAAAAAGAACCTATGCACCCCAATGTTCATAGCAGCACAATTTACAATAGCCAAGTGTTGGAAGCAACCTAAATGCCCATCAGTAGATGATTGGATCAAAAAACTATGGTACATTTACACAATGGAATACTACGCAACAGAAAGAAGAAAAGAACTACTAAACTTCACGACAGCATGGGTGGAACTGGAGAGCATTATGCTAAGCAAAATAAGCCAGGGGGCGAAAGACAAATACCATATGATCTCACCTATAAGTGGAACCTAACCAACAATACAAAGATGCAAGGAAAATAAGACCAGCAACACTGAAAGGAAAAGAAATCAACAGAGACAAGAGGGAAGGAGGGAGGGGCGTGGGGAAAAGTAAGGGAAGGGGAAAGTCAAGGAACATATAGCAAGGACTCATGAACAAAACCAAATGGGAAGAGCTGAAGGAGGGAAGGGGGGGCAAGGGAAAGTGGAGGGGGGGTAGGCAGAGACAAATGTATTTGAAAAAATAAATTAAAATAAAAATTTTTAAAAAATTCAACAAAAAACAAAAAGCAAAAAACAACTATGGTACGTTTACACAATGGAATACTATGCTGCAGAACGAAAAAAGAACTACTAAACTTTGAGACAGCATGGATGGAACTAGAGAGCATTATGTTAAGTGAAATAAGCCAGGCGGCAAAAGACAAATACCAGATGGTCTCACCTATAAGCAGAACCTAACCGACAAAACAAAGATGCAAGGATAATAAGACCAGCAACACTGAAAGGAAAGGAAACCAACAGAGAGAAGAGGGAAGGGGGGAAGGGTGGGGGGAAAGGAAGGGAAAGGGCAAGTCAAGAAACATATAGCAAAGACTCATGGACAAAACCGAAGGGGATGGGTTTAGGAGGGGAGTGGGCAAGGGATCGTGGTGGAGGGAAGGCAGAGACAAATGTATTTGAAAAAAATAATTAATTAAAAAAAGAAAAAAAGAGAAAAGGTTTCACAAATTAAAAAAAAAAAAGAAAGAAAAAAAGGGAGAGGACCCAAATAAATAATAACAGAAATGAAAGAGGAGACATAACAACTGATACCACAGAAATACAAAGGATTGTAAGAAATTACTATGAACAATTATATGCCAAGAAATTCAAAAACCTCAAAGAAATGGGCAAATTTCTTGAAAAATATAACCTTCCAACACTAAATTATGAAGAAGCAGACAGCCTGAACAGACCAATAACAGCTGGTGAAATTGAAGCAGTAATCAAAAAACTGCCAACACACAAAAGCCCTGGACTGAACTGTTTCACAGGAGAATATACAAAACATTTAAGGAAGAGCTAATTCCTGTACTTCTCAGACTATTCCAAAAATTCCAAGAAGAGGGAGACTCCCATACTCTTTTTATGAGGCCAGCATTATCCTAATCCCAAAAGCAGATCAATACACAACGAAGAAAGAAAACTACAGGCCAATATCACTGATGAACATAGACACTAAGATCCTCAACAAAATATTGGCAAACTGCATCCAGCAATACGTTAAAAATATCATCCATCATGATCAAGTGGGATTCATTCCATGGATGCAAGGATGGTTCAATATTTGCAAATCAATACATAATACATTATGAAAACAAAAGAAAACACAAAAACCACATAATCATATAAATAGAGGCAGAAAGGATTTGATAAGATACAGAATCCATTTTTGATAAAAACATTCAGTAAAATGGGAATAAAGGGGGCATACCTGAACATAATAAAGGCCATTTATGAAAAACCTACATCAACCTATACTCAACGGGCAAAAACTAAAAGCTCTCCTGCTATGATCAGGAACAAGACAAGGATGTCTGCTTTTACCCCTTGTATTCAACGTAGTATTGGAACTTCTAGCCACAGCAATCAGACAGGAAAAAGAAATACAAGGCATCTGAATTGGAAAGGAGGAAGTAAAACTATCATTGTTTGCAGATGACATGATATTGTACATAGAAAACCCTATAGATGCCACCAAAAAACTGCTCAATCTAATAAGTGAATTTGGCAAAACAGCAGGATACAAAGTCAATATTCAGAAATTGAACGCATTTTTATACACCAAAAATGAAATATCAGAATCAGAAATCAGGAAAAAATCCCCTTTGCTATAGCAACAAGAAAAATAAAGTACCTTGGAATAAACTTAACCAAAGAGGTAAAAGACCTATACGCAGAAAACTATGCAACACTGAAGAAAGAAATTAAAGAAGACACAAATAAATGGAAGCATATATTGTGTTCATGGATTGGAAGAATTAACATCAAAATGTCCATACTACCCAAAACAATTTATACATTCAACACAATCCCTATTAAAATACCAATGATGTATTTCACAGACATAGAACAAAAACTTCAAAAATTTATATGCAACCATAAAAGACCTCAAATAGCATCAGCAATTTTGAGGAAGAAAAACAAAGCAGGAGGGATCACAATAATTGGCATAAAACTACATTACAAGGCCATTGTAATCAAAACAGTGTGATACTGTCAAAAGAACAGACACACAGATCAATGGAACAGAAGAGAAAGCCCAGAAATAAACCCATGTCTCTATGGTCAATTAATATTTGACAAAGGGGGAAGAAGCATAAAATGGAGCAATAATAGCCTCTTCAACAACTGGTGCTGGGAGAGCTGGACAGCTACATGCAAATAATTGAAATTTGATCACCAACTGACACCATACACAAAAATAAACTCAAGATGGATAAAAGACTTAAATGTTAGCTGTGACAGCATAAAAGTCCTAGAGGAGAACATAGGCAGGAAACTCAGATACCCTATGCAGCAACACTTTCATTGACCTTTCCCCTTGATCAAGGGACATAAAGGAAACAGTAAACAAATGGGACTTCCTCAAAATAAGAAGCTTCTGCATGGCTAAAGTAAATATCAGCAAAATGAAAGGGAGCCAACCATATGGGAAAATATATTTGCCATTGATATCTCAGACAGGGGTTTGATCTCTAAATTATATAAATAACTCACATGTGTCCACTCCAGGAAGACAAACAATCTAATTAAAAAATGGTCAAAGGACTTGAACAGATACTTCTCCAAGGAGGACATACACAGGCCCCAGAGATATAGGAATGGATGCTCAGCATCACTAGCCCTCAGAGAAATGCAAATGAAAACCACAATGAGATACCACTTCATACCAGTCAGAATGGCTATCATAAATAAATCAACAAACAATGGGTGCTGGCGAGGTTATGGAGAAAAGGGAGCCCTAGTACACTGTTGGTGGGAATGCAGACTGGTGCAGCCAATGTGGAAAACAGTGGGGAATTAATTGCCTCAAAAAGCTAAAAATGGAATTGCCTTTTGACCTAGTGAATCCACTGCTGGCATTTCCCCTAAGAATTCTGAAACACCAATTCTAAAGAACCTACGCACCCCAAAGTTCATAGCAGCACAATTTACAATAGCCAAGTGCTGGAAGCAACTTATGTGCTCATCAGTAAATGAGTGGATCAAAAAATTATGGTACATTTACAAAATGCAATACTACGCAGCAGAAAGAAAGAGCTACTGCCCTTCACGGCAGCATGAATGGAACTGGAGAGCATTATGCTAAGCGAAATAATCCAGGCAGTGAACAATAAATACCGTATGATCTAACCTATAAGTGGAACCTAACCAGCAAAGCAAGGAGGCAAGGAAAACATGACTAGCAACATTGAAAGAAAGAAGAAACAGACAGGGACAACAGGAGTGAGGGAGGGAGGGAGGGGAGTAGCTGGGAGGGGAAGGGGAAGGTCCAGATGAAGGAACAGGTGTTAAGGACACATGGATGAAGCCAAGGTGGGGAAGGATTGAGGGGGGACATGGGAGTGGGTGGGGCAGGGGAGAGGGGTGGTGGGTAAATGGAGATCAATGTATTGGAACAATACAAAATTTATTTTAAAAGTAAGGATTACATAAAAAGTTATATAAGGGAAAAAATAAATACGGTGGCAGAAAATATACAGGACTGAGAATCAGAATACCTAAATTTTGGTCCTAACTCTGCCACTTACTGCTCTGGGACTAGTGGCAGATTCTCTGAGTCCTTGTTTCCTCATCTTTAAAATGCTCATTATGGTAAGTGCTACTTCACATGGTTCTTGAGAAAAACAAATGAAATAATACACATAAAAGTGCTTTTAAGACTCTAGGATGTCAATACAAACCTTCTTATCATCATTCTTATAAGTATTCTTAAATTTCTGAATGTAACATAAGGTAGTTTGAACATATCAGGGTTATCTGGGAGTTTTTAGCCAGTTTCCTTGGTTTTGAGAGCCTAGGTTTGGGATTGGATGACCTTGAATTATAAATTCAGTTATTTCTCTTGAGCCACTTCAGAAAACCTCTGACTCTCAGGAGTTCTAGATCTCAGAGTAAGCAATGAATTTTGGGCTGCCTCAGGCTAAAACAAAATTTCCAGGTACTACCAGAATTAATGGTAGACATTGGATTATATATTTTGGAAAATATGATAGTATTGTGGTGGTACTGTGAGCTGGACATCAATACTACAATGAAAATGAAAAATGTGGGCCATTCTTAATAAAAATATGCATATGCATCTATTAGTATGTATGTTGAACCTAGAACATAGGGTCACTGTACTTGATTATGTATTGTTGGCCCCTCAAAAACTTGGAATGTCCAATGTGCCAACTAGGCAATAGATGTTCCTTGGAATCAATATGAAGAAAGTGATCAGTAGAAATGTCCTCAGCATACTGAGATTTTTGCATGGAATTCTAATTCATTTCTTATTTTGCACAGAAATTTCATTTAAAATCTATACTACAGAAGATCAAAGGTAAATTATAGGGATGTGAGAAGATATAATTAGAATTCTGCCTCATTTTTTTAAATTAAATTATTCCTTGTCTTTATTGTTTCCTACCTCATTATTGCATCCATGATTGCAATGGATAAAAAGTAAATTGTTCTGATTTAATGGGTTAAAGTTACTGCAGAGAGATTTGATAGTTGTTCTCTTTAGCTTCTTGTAATTAAAATAGATTTGCACTCAATATATACTGTTAACAATTTAAACAAAATGTCTTTTGCCAGCTGAGAGAAATTTCCATAGACAAAGTTAAGCCTACACCTTTTTGACTTTGTGAGCAAATAATTTGATTAAAATTGACCAGTTAACATGTGACTGCCCTTTACCACAATAGGACTTACTCATGGAAAACCCTTTTGCTTGGGATTAGCTGCTGGTGAGCATTAGCTGACTGGAGTCAACTGTGTGGTTTGGGATGAGGAGCTGCTCTCTCTGTGTGAAAAGCAGAACAGGGAAACAGAAATTACCTTCGTGGGGTAAAGCAGGCCAAATGAGAACGTAGTTGCCTTGGTCAGAAAGTGCTTGCTCACAAGTAACAGAAACCCACTTAACGTTACTTAAATAGAAATGGAACATTAATTGCTAAGAAACAGGATGGCATTCAGACAAGGGACGCTAACCAGCCTCACAGGTGGCTGGAACCAGAGACTGGACAGCAGATGGGAGCCCAAGCAGCCTGTTTTGCTAGTCAACTTGTCTCCACTTCAGTCCTTAGATTAACATGGTCTCTTATTTTGCTTCACTCTGCACAACAGCTTCATTTCTCTCTCTCTGAAGAGCAGCTTTTTCAGGCCATTTCCACATGGGCTTACTAGAGGCATCCCGGACCAAAAGTGATGGAGCCAAGTCCTGGAGTCTTTTGTGTTCTGATTAAATTTCTTGGAGTTTGAGGCCCACTTAATTCTCTTTGGAGCTGATGGTATAGTCAGGCCTTCAGGATTCTGAGTGAGTCCTAGAACTGCAGGGAGAAACAAAGCTCTGAGGGCTGAGTTCCCATGTATTGGTATGGCTTGGTTAGGAAGATCCCTGGGGAAATTTGAGAGCCTGCAGGTATTCTTAGCTTCCTTTCTTGTTTCCCTCTGGTTATCACCATCCCATTTGGGGAATCTGCTGCCCTTGGACTGTCCAGAGCTTCCTCCTCTGGTCCTCCCCTTCTCTCTTTGTCAGTAGTGGATCTCCCTCTGGAATCATTTCAACTATGCTCACTGCTGTTCGCACCTTCCTAGCTATGATCTTTTCTCATTTATTTAGCTGTGATATAAACAATACCATCTATCAAACAGGGAACCCTTCACACTCAACAATGAGTACTTGTTTTCAAAAAGCCTCCTAAGCAACGATTGAAATGGCAAGAGTGCCAGAGATTGGCTAGAGGCATTTGAGATCACATGGGTCTTAATGTAAAGGGTAATACAGAAAGATTTGGATTTGAATCTCAACTCCCTCATTTTTGGCTGTGAGAATTTAGAAACATGCTTGGCAACTCTGCTCCTGCATTTTTAATCATCTCATTTCTGCTTACCTCATAGAGTTGCCATAGGATTAAATGGACAACCTATGCAAGTATGCAAAGTATCAGTAAATGATAATCCCTCCGTCCTCCCCTCACCCCATGCCCTTCACTTTACTCTCATTACAAGGACAGCCACCTTAGAGCAAAGCCAACAGCCTCTGGGTGCCTTTAAAAATACTAGTGGCTCTTCTCTCTGGGGCAACTATTTCTCACCTTCTGTGTACAGATTAGAGATAGGATATTATATTCCTACTTCCAAGACAATAAAGTTTAGTTACTACTTCCAAGGCAACAAAGGGGCTCAAGACAAAGAGGCACTTTGGATAGAAAAGGTGGCTGCTGGCATCCTGGGCCAAGGAAAACATGGGGACACATTCCTAGTGGTACCACCTTTTATCCTGGAAGTCTCTTTTTTATACAGTTATATTAATTTGTACATAAGCATGCCCTCAAACATGGCCACAATCACAAAGATAGTGATCTTTTCTTCAGTTTTTATTCTTAATTACAATTTACATTCAATATTATTTTGTATTAGATTCAGGTGTACACCACAGTTGTTAGATAGTCATATACAAGGTGATCTCCTTGATATGTCCAGTACCCATTTGGCACCATACATAGTTATTACAATATTATTGACTATATTCCCTATGCTATAATCTATATCCTAGAGACTATTCTGCAACTACCAGTTTGTGCATAATCCCTTCACCTTTTTCACCCAGCCTCCTAAACCCCTCCCCAAGGCATTGACCTTATTAACAACTGCTACACATCCAGCACTGGTTCTGTATTTGCCATATCAAGTATTTCCACATTATCTCAGAAAACCTTAAGAATCATTATTCTATTTTACAGATAAGGAAACTAAGACTCAGAGGTTCTCAGTAATCACATTCAATATAAATACAGTGTAATTATATTGAAGGGTATAGGAACTCTAGATCCAAAAATGATACTTTTAATCACTTGCAATATATTGTGCCATATTGCTTCCTGTGCTGCTTTCTTTATTCCTATTCCTTATCACAATGCTAACAAAGGTACTTGAAGGTTCCAGCTCCCCAAAAACCACAGCGCTGCTGCATTCCATGGAGAATCTGTAACCCCACAGCTGATATCCAGTCCTCACCTGCCTCATTGATCCAGGATTTTGTTACTCAAAGGTCAACATTTGGGCGAGTATCATCACCTGGGAGCTTGTTAGAAATGCACAATCTCACAATATAATTATGAATATAAACTGGTATTTAAGTTTAAGAAACAGTGATTTGGGATATGAACCACAGTGGATGACTATCTAATTGCTCAGAGTATTTTTCAGTGTGTTAATCCTTTCTGCATTAACTACAATGTTTGATCCCTGTGAGAAATCTCTATCATGGAGTTTTCCCTCCCCTCCACTCCCCTCCCCTCACCTCCCTTCCCTTTCACTTCCCTTCCCTTCCAGCTTTATTAAGTAGCAGTTTCTTTGCTGAACAGGAAAGAATTTAGCTTCTAGGGGGAAAGCTTGCCTTATCCCAAATAGAAGGCACTGCACAGCTCCTTCACTGTAGAGTTCAGGCCCACTAATTTGACAAAGACTTTGCAGCTCAACAAGGGATGTTCTTTTTATTGTTGGACCTGGGCCTCTCTCTTCTTTTCCGCTTTCCACTTTGGACTTGAATACAGCACTACTGCATGCATGACAACTGCCTGTTTCTGCAGTGACACATGCTAAAGACGTCAGAGGCTTGGTACCCAGAGAAGTCCCTTTTAATGTGTTACTTAAAAGACATTTCTGTCTTATTGTAAGAGCAAAGAGAGCCAAGAAGGGGGAATTAATTCCTTTAAGGTAGTAATAGAAGAGCATTGGGCCTTTAACTCTGGCAAAACTGAGGTTTCAGGTAATTCTTTAATATAATGCTTTTGAATTGCGTCGAGGTTGGTAACAGTAGGAGGTCAAGTTGTCCTTGGTGCTGGTCAAATGATTACAATAGATCACTTATAAAGTCTAAAAAATTCTGTGAATGAGAGATACAATGGAACAAGAGAGCTTCCCAGACCCCCACGATACCTTTCCTCCTTCTGTTTCAGCTCTGATTAAAACTCCACAGAAAGGACTTTGAGCTGGGAGTTTAGGTCCCATGATGG
Organism: Pteronotus mesoamericanus; assembly: GCF_021234165.1. NCBI lineage: Eukaryota > Metazoa > Chordata > Mammalia > Chiroptera > Mormoopidae > Pteronotus > Pteronotus mesoamericanus. The sequence continues at coordinate 13,927,817 of NW_026555313.1, forward strand.
CCCATAAGAATAAAAGTTGGTTCTCAGGGCTGCTGAGAGTATTGATCACATGGCTCAGATGGAGAAGGCTAGAAACTTTGGAAGGGGGAGTTTTATGTAATTTGACTATTGCCTCTCTGGGCCCTAGAATGATTAAAGTGTCATTCTTGGGGAAGGGCTATCATCTGGAAAAGATAAAAAAGATATAGGATTGGGAGAGGACTTTGTCATCATGTGTGCTGAGAATCATTTTCTCCCCTTGGTTACAAAACCAATATAATACATACATATTATAGAGAAAACATAGAGGGGTCCACGGAGGGAAATCATCCCACTAGCAGGAATAATGATTTATATTGGGTTGTATTTACTAACAGATATGCACATTTTCCGTTAACATTAGTCATGATCTTTAATAACTACTGTTAAAAACATAATTTTAAGGCTTACTCCAAATAAATGTGCCCAGTTTTACTTATGTAAGATTATTAAGTTGATCTTTTGTGTTATTTGTAAGTTTTAGGTATTAAAAATAACATAAATATTTTCTAACAAATCTCTGTCTATCTGTGATTATCTCCATAGGATAAACTTTTAGAAGTAAATTATAGAGTGAAGGGTGTGATTATTTTTAAGGTCTCTGATCTATATTGCTGAATTGCCCTCTGGAAAGGTTGCTTCCAACATGTAGCTCTAATAATTGAGTTTGTTAATACCTATTGCAGCCTTATTAGATGAAGTAGTCAACATGTGTTCAGTAATAAGCATTAATAATAATAACTAATTCAAACTGGCTTAAACAGAAAGACGTTTTATTGGCTTACATAACTGGAAGATCATAGCTTCATTCTTTCCTCCAATGTTAGTTTCATCCTCAGTCTGATTATCTTGTAGCTACAAGATGACTGTTAGTGATGCAATTCTTCTTTTCTATCCTGAGGACAAAGAGGACTCAGTGCCATAACCACTGAAAAAAGTCATTTTGATTGGTCAGTTTAAGCCAAGATCACCAAACATTGAGGATGGGGGAGGGGGTCCTGTTTCCCTGATGGGCACTACCACACAGGGATCACCTAGGAGTGGAGTGAGGGTCAAGCCCACCCTTGCTACATTGTTGCTCACAACAAAAGTATGTAATGGGCATTGGCAAGCCAATCATTTGTTAGGTCTTGTACATGTGGTTAAATACTGTTAGTTTTAAAGCTTTATCAACATCATGGGTAAATATGGCATTCCATCACTGTTTTACTTTGCACTTTTTTGATTACAATTGAGATTTAAAATATTTATTGGCTGTTTGTACATCTTTAGTGAACAGCTTCTTCAGGCCCTTTTCCCAATGAAACCATTCTCTTACAGATGGTAAAACTGTATTTAGGAGCTCGAACATGCAGAAGAGTGGTTTTCATCCTGGTTGTGCATTAAACTCATCTAGAGAGTCAAATCAATGTTGTAATGAACCCAGTACCACCGAATCTGATTTAAATCATGCAAAGTATGTTTTAAAATCTCCCCTGGAGATTCTAAGTTCCTTCCAGGGTTGAGAAATACTAACCTTTTGAAATGCCCTTCCTCAAGCCCACTTATATTTCTTTCATATTGAACCTAGATTTGCTTCTTTAGTAGAGTACTTTGGAATCCTAAAAGAAATTCTAAACAGCTCTAGTAAAGTGAAACACTTCTTCAAACATTGGGAAAAAAACAGAATGAGATGAATATTCATGACCACTTAGTAGATATAAGTCAAGCAATCAGCAGTAGTGCTTAGATTCTCTGAAATCACTATTTATTGGTCCCTTCCTTTCTGATTAAGAGACAAAGGTAAGGATGTCCCTAAGAAACTCAATTCAAGAACGGTACATTTGTAAAGAGGGACCTAAACAAGAATGAGTATCTATTGAAAAGCAGAAAAATATTTACTTTCACCTTGCTTGGTTATGGCATTGTAGCTGTACCTCAGAAACAAATGGTGTTTTGCTTGGTTTATTCTCACTCCTGAAGAGCCCAGGGAAATGTGAGCAGACATTTTAACAGATGACAGTGCTTCTATTAAGAAGATATTCTGCATGCATCTGCCTTCTCCTTGTTTGGGGAATAACAGGGTACTTGTTATTCCCAGGATGTGTTGAGTCAATGAAATCAAATGAGAAACTTTGTTCCTCCCAATGCTGTCCTGACAAATTGGTTAGATTTTTGTTTTTAAATCAGAAGCACATCACTGCTTCAAATCATCAATCAGGAGAAATTGCTTCATAAATGTTCCTTTCTTGCCATAACTAAAATGTGCTTCCTCCTTCAATATTCAGGAGGGCTATTAAGGCCTTTGAATACTAAGAGGAAAGCTCACTGAATTCATTTATCAGTTCAAGTAGTTTTTTGTGGAATTTTGGGGGTTCTCAATGTACAGTATCATGTCATCTACAAAGATAATTTTACTTCTTTCTTTTCAATTTGAACACATTTTATTTCTTCTTGTCTGATTGATTCTTACGTGGTTAGGACTTCCAGTACTATGTTGAATAAGAGAGGTGAAAGTGGACATCTCTGTCTTGTTCTTGATCTTAAAGGGAATACATATCAGAATGGCCATGATCAATAAATAAACAAACAACAAGTGCTGGTGAGGATAAGGAGAGAGGGGAACCCTTTTGCACTGTTGGTGGGAATACAGACTGGTGCAACCACTGTGGAAAACCATGTGGAGATACCTCAAAATATTAAAAATGGATCTGCATTTTGACACTGTGATCCCACTTCTGGGAATATATCTGAAGAAACCCAAAATGCTAATTTGAAAGAACGTAAGAACCCCTATATTCATGGCAGTGTTATTTACAGTTGCCAAGATATGGAAGCAGCCCAAGTGTCCATCCGTAGATGAGTGGATAAAACAACTATGGGATATTTACACAATGGAATATTACTTGGCTATAAAAAAGAATGTTTTACCCTTAGTGACAGCAAGGATGGACCTGAAGAACATTATACTAAGTGAAATAAGCCAGGGGAAGACAAACACCCTATGAATTCACTCATATGTGGAATCTAATGAACAAACTGAACTAACAAGGAAAATAGAGACAGACACAGATAGCGACATGACAGCTATTGGGGGGCGGTTTAAAGGGTCGAGGGATTGAGCAAAAAGGAAAAAGGACTCATGGACATGGACAACAGTGTGGTGATTTGCAGGGGAAAGTGGAGCATTAAGGGCTAAAATAGTACTGGAAAAAATACAATGAAAAAAATCTCACATTCCATTCCAATGGTTCTTGCCATTGCCTCTAAGCGTTGATTTGATAAGTCATCACTTGAAATCTTACTTTATACATCAATCACTGATTGATCATCATTAATTATCTCATTCAGTTTTCTTATAGATGTGTCCATAAGCTGTTTGTTAATGTTTTATTGAGCAAATTATAAAAATATTTAGCATTTTAATAAACACTGTGCAAAAGAGTTGCAACTATTACTAGACAGAAGTAACTAGCACTGAGGCCTGGTAGACTTGCTGGCATTGGACAAGTACTTTTGTTTGCCTCAAGAAAATGGCAAGGTGAGTATTTTAAGGGAAGACAAAACAAGCATAATGCATTTAGAGATTTTCCCCTGTATAAGATATAACCTTGTGCTTTATACATTTTAACTCCAACTTGCACACCTGCTTGTCCAAAAAGTGTAATAGAAATGCCTAAAGGGCTTCATTATCTCACAGCCTAATTTTATCTACCAAGCCCAGAGCAATGTTCAGTTAGTAAAAGGAAGACCTTTTTTTGTCTCCTTGAGAGTTAATAACACAAAAATGCAGATTTTTGAAAAAATATAATCAGTCCCCGAGGAAGTTGCTCCCATCTTCACAATTTGCAAATCTAGCAAAGTGCAGCAAACTGTGCATTTTAGCGATGAGGGAAAAAGCCAGCCCTCAAAGAGGCAACATAGTTTATTACTGTCTGAAAATTTAAATGTCAAAGCATTGGGAAAGATATGGCTGAGATATTTCTTGTCTGGAAGACAAGAAGAAAAGGTAGGCAGTAGCCCAGGTGATATTCAACACAGTGTTTTCTTGAAGTAGAAAGCAAGAATAAACAAAGTTCTGGAATAAGATAGTGCAACTATAGCCCAGAAGACACTGGCTAACACCTCTGGGTTATTGTTACAGGCATTTCTACTTCTGCTCTGTCTTCCTAGATAGATGACATTCCTTCCCCTACCTGCCCCCATCCTCTTTTTAGTAGAAGAATATAGCAGAAAAGAACAAGTGCTTATGAACTTGGTACACATCAAAAACACACCCTGTGACCTTAAACAAGTTATTGACATTTTTAGACCCCATTTCCTCAGCAAAATGGGCATAAGTAAAAGCAGAGGATCAAACAATAAGAAGGAAGGAAGGAAGGAAGGAAGGAAGGAAGGAAGGAAGGAAGGAAGGAAGGAAGGAAAGGAAAGGGAAAGGAAGGGAAGGAAAGAGGAAGGAGGAGGGAGAAAGTGAAGGAAAGAAAAAGAGAGTAAGAAAGAGGGGAGGGAGAAGAGGGAGAGGAAATGGGGAGAAGAAGGAATGATGGTAGGGAGGGAGAAATACAGATGTTATAAGGATCAAATGAAATAGTTTCTCAGTCAACCTTAGTTCTCTGTCTGTTTCCTTTTCCTTCAGCCTCTTTCAGTCTCTCTTCCTCTGCTGTCTTCTTAGGGCATTGACAATATCCAGTCAAAGCACTTGGCACAGGAAAGACCTACCAGCTCCAGGACAGCTGATGGGCATGGCCACATAAACCCATTACCAGCACAGCGGAGATGACTGATGATGGCATTGGTCTGTTTGAGCCAGGGTAACTGTCTTCATTACAGGGAAGGTTGAACATCAAAATATTGTTGGGGAAGCCTGCTAGGAGTCCATCTGCTATTATTAGGCTTTTGCTTCATTCCCCTTTCCCCAAATAAGGCTTATTTTTAAAATTACCAATACTGTGCTTTACTGAGGAAGAAAAGTGAAATATAAAATAAAATGAAAAAGACCTTAGGGTTACTTTTTTCTGGGCGGGGTGGGCAGCAGGGAAAAATGGGACAACAAGTGGTAACTACTATTTCTTGAGCACTTACTAATATAATTCAGTTTATTAAGTGATTGATATATTTTATCTCATTTAATCAGTACAACAACTTCACAGGGCAGGAATGATTATAGATAACCTCTCTTTATAGAGGCAACAGAGGCACAGAGATATCAAGAAATGTCCTCAACTAGACCTTGAGCTAGGAAATACAGAGCTGGAATTGAAACCCAACCATTCTGATTCCAGATTCTTGAGTTTAATCTTTATGCGGAGAGTGGTGTGGGCTTAGAGTGAATGGACATGGGCCCTGCCATATAAAGACTGAGTGACATTTATACTACTGAAACTTTGTTAATCATCATTTCTTCGTTTGTAAAATGGAGAGGCTCATAGAACTTTATGTCATGGTTCTGACTGAATATTAAATGAGATAGTGAATCGTATAAAAACCCTTTCCATGGGACTTGATATAGAGTAACTTTTCAATAAATATTAGCTGCGAATAGTTTCATTTTATTGTGGAGATAACAGAAATGACAACATTACTTTGTTTTAATTTGCTAATTTTTTGTATATGCATCATAACAGAAACACAATTGATGTTGGTGCAACTGTCTGCATTTCTTTTTAAGCATTCATTCTTACTTTAGGAAAAATGAATATATTCTGAAAACTTCTCATGAAATGGTTTCTGCTGTTATGATAAACTCCTGGATAGGACTTAAAAATCATTCTGGAGAGAAGTGGACTGTGTATAATAATAACTTGCTACCCTGTTATCCTGCTTTCCTAATGCTATCTAATCCTTGTTGCTTCATCTAGGTTGGTAAGAAAATGTATCTGAAGGGATCAAAGGGAAACACCATTATGAGGAAAATTAGAGCTCAAAATTCAGATACTAAGATTCTCTTTTTCTCACAGAATTGAGACAAATACATGTTTTGGTTTTTCATGTTGCATATGCTTGAATATACACAGACAAGCCTTAAGTTTTCCTTGGAAAGGGATATGCTACAAAATAATAGCTCCAAGAGAAAGCAACCTTAAAATGGTGCCAACTCTGTCAAATCTAGTTTTGTAATTGTGTACTATTTATTGGCTTTGAGATAGCAGGGTGACTGAGATGAAGAAAACAATTTAAGCTCTCTTTCTTTCTCTTAATGATATTTTGAAAAGTGTTCTCAGCTCTCCTAAATAACCCCAATCACCATGCCTGAATATGTTTCAACTCTGCAATTTGAACTATTACCCAAGTGTTTGCAATCAATGTTTATTGTTTTCACTCCAAACAATCCTAAAGAGATCTCAGCAATTTTCATCTTTATCAAAAACCCCTGCAGGTGGGAAGAACTAAGACTTCCAGAAGTGAAATACAAGCCAAGAGAGCAGTGGAAGGTAATGACAGCAGGGTCAGAGGGTCTGGGGGATAAAGGCTGGGAAAGGGATCCTGGGGAAGGATGGTGGGGTACTTTCTCTAAATTCAAGCTCCTGACCCCAAGTAAGAGAGCAAGCAGCCTCTCTTTCCTCCAAAACTATGTGGAAGCTAATGAGATTATTTCTTTGAAAAAATTGTCACAGTTTCAAGAACGCTGTGTTTCATGTTAAATGTTTAAAGCAAACCAAAAAGGAGGAGAAAGGGATGACGATGATACTTGCCGTCTTTCCCACTTCTCAATGAAGTAAACCATCCTAGCTCATTTTTCATACTCATTAAAAACAGAAGGTAGTGAGAGAAGACAGAAAAGTGGATGTGATAGAGAAGAGAGGGGGAGGCAGGGGAAACAGAGATATGGAGAGAAGGGGAGGAGGAGAGTCTGGCCAAAAGAATAATCACAGTTGAAATCCCTATGCTGCCTGGTAGATTTTCTCAGAAGCTATCGAACCCACACATTAGATAAATAAGCCTTGAAAAGGCCACCCTCTGTGATACTAGCCATGGCACAGCCCTGGGGCAGTTCAGGAACTAGCTCCATGCACTTTAGTGTACTGCCAAGAATCAAGGCATCAGACTCTATACCTCTTATTTCTGGAGTAAAAGCTTATTTTAAGCAAATTGAAGATTCAATGATTATCTTCTACTTGCAAACAAGGCCTATGCACATGGACACATATTCAAAAGCAGAATTGGTGGTACTGAGAAGGAAAGTCATCTCTTGTACTTACCAGAGAACATTTTTGATGGCCAGAGATAGTGTATGCAAAGGCATTTGAATCCTAGGCTTCTCTAGAGGTTACGGGGGGCAGGGTGGAGAGAAAGAGAGAGAGGAATAGAGAGAAGTACTCATTGGTGTAGAACTTGAAGGAGCCATGTAGATAATCCTGTAAATTCCAACCTATGGTTGAGGAAACTACAGTCTGAATCAGAAATGACTTCGTCAAGGTCAATGATTATTGTATGGCATAAATAGAAAAAAAACCCTGGTTTCTTGATCAGGCTAGTTGTTTTTTTAAAAATCACCTTCCATTTCTTCTTAAAAAAGACAGAATACTGGGGCCCAATGTGTTCTTTCCCCCTAGTTTTAATGCCTACCGATATTACAAACATATGAATGCTCTGCCTTTATCACTGAGTCTTCTCACAGTATCTCTAGATTACCTCTTTCATGTACACACACACACACACACACACACACACAGTTTGTCCAGTTCTTTTCTGTGTAATATTTTGAATCTTTGTAAATTGCTGACCCCAATTTGATGGCTCAAGGAGAACTATCAGAGTTGAAATCTAAAGGACACATTTGTGCGCATGTGTGCTGGGGAGGGGTGGTTAGGGAGTATGGAGTTATCATTCAGAGTAAATCAGAATCTCCTGTGGTAACAAACATCCCAAAATCTCAGTGCCTTGAAAATATCAAAGATTTCTTTCCCTCTCATTCTGCTTGTTTATTGTGGGTCAGATTCAAATAAACAAGCTGATCTAAGGCTGTAAGTCTGCTGCCATGTTCCTGACACAGAAGCAAAAAGGATACCATGACTTATGCACTGACTCTGTAATCATTAGCCCAGAAGTGGTACAAGTCACTTCTGCACAAATTTCATTAGCCAAAAAGATTGACACAGACACCCTAATTATAAGAGGTCAAGGAAATGCAAGCCTGCTTGCCTGGATGGAGAAAGAACGAGCGTAATTGTAAACAACCTTTATGATTCCACTTAGGGAAAGAACAATTATGGAAGTGTTTCAGGGAAAGAGAATGGTCTGTGAAGTCCCAGAGACAAGAGACAGTGAAGACTGTGCTAGGCTCAGATAGGAGTTTAGAATTGCTAAAGCATGGGGTCTAGGAGGAAAAGTTGTAGAAGATAAAGCTTGAGTGCTAAGCCACGGGAATGTCACTCAGAGTTTTGTTAAGTTACTTTAAATAACTCTGAATTTTATCCTAAAGTTAGTGAGAAACCACCAACAGATTTAAAGGTTTTGCAGCAATACAATTAGATCGGCTGTTGAGATCACCCTGGTGAATAGTCTGGAGAGAAAAAAGAATAAATTCACTCATTTATCTACCAAATACAATACTATGTGCCAGGCTCTGTGCTAAGTTGATAAAGACATGCAAATGGATCAGAGCCCTGACTTTGGAGCTTGAAATTCATTGGGTGCAGGGAGAACAGTTAGGAGGCTATTGCAGCATGCAGGTAGGCAATCAAACTGACCTGGACTAAGGTATTGGAGATGGGGATAAAAAGAAGTAGGCTTGATAGGTGTTAGGTTATTGGGTGTGGGTGACCAAGAGGGGGAGAATTCCATAAAAAGATTCTTTCTGTGATTGAAACCACAGGGTGGGTGGTGATATCTTTTCCTGAGAGGAGGGCTACTGTTGAAAGACCAGATGTGGGCAGAGAGTAAATTGGGTAAGTTCCATTTTGGCCCAATGTTTGAGCTTATAACTGGGTTCTTATTTCAGTTATATTTGATTAAAATAATTATTGTATTTGGAACATGCATTTTAGCTATTTCTCTTGGATTGGGTGACAGCATTTGAAATGTTTTCCTGGCTGGGACCCCGGCATTCTCCAGACTCTGCATTGGTAGCCTCATCTTCACCTCCTCCACAAACTTCTGTCAAGGGGAAGATGTTGAAATTCATAGGCCACTGGCCTAGCCTCACCCAGACATGCAGAGAAACTCATTCAGATAACTTCATCTAGTGTTCATTCAGTTCAGAGGCTACTATAGACCGAATGATTGTGTATGCTCAAAATTTGTATGTTGCTATTTGGAAGTGGGGCCTTTGGGAAGTAATCAGATCACTAGGGTGGAGCTCTCACGAGTGGGTTAGTACCCTTATAAAAGAGTCCCCAGAGAATTCCTTCACCCCTTCTACCATGTGAGGATGCAGCAAGACAATCGTCTATTAACTAGAAAACAGCTTTTCACCAGACACTGGCTGCCAACACCTTGATCTTGGACTTTTCAGCCTCCAAATTATGAGAAATAAATTTCTATAGTTTATAAGCCACCCAGTCTATGATGTTTTATTACAGCAGCTCAAGCTAAGACAGAGGCCTATATTTCATCTATCTTATTTGTGAGTGTTTATATTCTATTGTACAGTATTAGAAGGCAAGAACCACATCAACATTTTAATGGCTTTGCACAGATGATGAGGATGTAGAACAGTGGTCCCCAACCTTTTTGGCACCAGCGACTGGTCTCGTGAAAGGTAATTTTTTCCCAGAGAGGAGGGAGTGGGATGGCTTTATAGTCTGCCACCAGATGCAGCTTAATTATCACTTGCCACTCACTGATAGTGTTTTGCTATGAATCCACAAGCAATTGTTTTATTATGGTCTCTATGCAGTCAAACCTCTCTGCTAATGATAATTTGTATTTGCAGTCACTCCCCAGTGCTTGCATCACTGCCTGAGCTCCACCTCAGATCATCAGGCATCAGATTCTCACAAGGAGCCACAACCTAGATCCCCAACATGGGTAGTTCACAGTAGAGTTCATGCTCCTTTGAGAATCTAATGCTGCTGCTGATCTGCCAGGAGGCAGAGCTCAGGCAGGAATGTGAGTGATGGGGAGCAGCTGTAAATACAGGTGAAGCTTCGCTCACTTGCCCACCACTCACCTCTTGCTGTGCAGCCCAGTTCCTAACAGACCATGGTACCTAACAGGCACAAGTCCATGCCCCAGGGGTAGGGGACCCCTGATGTAGAACAATGGGACATTTTCTTCAGTACTTTTGAGAGTTTAAATCACATAGAGATCCTTTGACATGGTCAATCCACTCCAATGTACACTCCCTAGAGAAATTTATGCATATGTCCAGAACCCATGACCAGGAATATATTTATTGCAGAATCATAATAACTAAGATTCAAAGAATCCAAATACCAGAAAAAGTAGAACCTGTGATTAAATTTTGTAGATCTACAAAACAGTATACCAACAGAAATGAATAAGACCAGATCACAACTAATGGTCGATATTCCAGATAGTTCTCACAAACATGATGAGTGAAAGAAACGAGATAAGAAAAAATACACAACATGACTGTATTTAAAGAAGGTTCAAAATAGGCAAAGGTGCCATATTATTTAGGAATGCATAGGTAGGTAATAAACCATAAAGAAAAGAAACAATATGACTGTGGAAAAAGTGAAGATAGCTGTTACCTCTAGAAGAAGGATTGAAGTTGGGAGAAGGGAGAGAGGCACAGGTATCATGAGCTGCTGGAGAGCTGTCGGTATTCTGCTTCCTCATGGAGTTAATTGTCACATTTGGGGGAGATGAATGAACTTAAATCTTGTTTTGAAATTCTGATCCAGAACTCAGTTTAAATGTTGTTTAAATGTAGCTCCTAAAAATCTTCATATTCATTGAAAAAGGAGGTTTGTAGTGGTAGGTTTAGCTGAAGAAAAGTGGACAAGGGAATTTTCTGGTGTTGATTACAGGACCTGGTGAGAAGACATTAATGTGGGGATCCCTTGAATAGCTTTGTCCTGGGGACTGGCGCACTGCTGCCCAGGAATCCAACAGTTTTCTTTCTTTTTTTTTTCCACATTGTACCTACTACTTACATGGGGCATCCTATAATTTTATTCTTCTCTTTTAATTTGTTCCTCAGTCACAGTGTGTGTCAGGGGTTTCTTCTTTTCATCAGAGAGCTGAACATGCCCCAGAGTCACTGTCTGTATGAGATTTATGTAGAATGATGTTTTCCTAAAGGACTTTGTCTGGGTTTTCATTACATACATTTCTTCTCTATATGTTTTTACTACACTCCTTTTGCTTTATGATTATTAATATAATAGATGAGATTTTTGGGAATTACTTTATAAACACCACTAACACATAACACTGATTTTATTTTATTTTTATTTTTTCTTTTAATTTTTATTTTTTGTTCAAATATATTTGTCTTCACCTTCCTGCTACCACTTTCCCCCTCCTCCTACCCCACCTCTCTCCCTCAATCTTTTCCCACTTTGGCTTTGCCCATGGGTGCTTTATGGATGTTTCTTGACTTGACATTTCCCTTCCCTTTCTTTGCCCCCACGCCTTTCTTCCCTCTTGACTCTGTTAGTTTCTTGTTTCTTTCAACGTTGCTGGCCATATTTTCCTTGCTTGTTTGTTTTGTTGATTAGGTTCCACTTATAGGTGAGATCATATGGTATTTGTCTTTTGCCTCTTGGCTTATTTCACTTAGCATAATGCTCTCTAGTTCCATCCATACTGTTGCAAAGGGTAGTAGTTTTTTCCTGCTGCGTAGTATTCCATTGTATAAATGTACCATAATTTTTTGATCCAATCATCCAGTAATGGGCATTTAGGTTGCTTCCAACACTTGGCTATTGTAAATTGTGCTGCTATGAACATTGGGGTGCATAGGTTCTTTTGATTTGGAATTTTGGGATTCTTATGGTATAATCCCAACAGTGGAATCACTGGGTCAAAAAGTAGTTCCATTTTTAGCTTTTTGAGGAAATTCCAGACTGTTTTCCACAGTGGCAGCACCAGTCTGTATTCCCACTAACAGTATACTAGTGTTCCCTTTTCTGCACAGCTTCGCCAGCACTTGTTGTTTGTTGATGTTTATGATGGCCATTCTGTCAGGTGTGAAGTGGTATCTCATTGTGGTTTTGATCTGCATTTCTCTGATGGCTAGTGATGCTGAGCATCCTTTCATATGTCTCTGGGCCCTCTGTATGTGCTCCTTGGAGAGGTGCCTATTCAAGTCCTTTACCCATTTTTTAATTGGATTGTTTGTCTTCTTGGAGTGCAGTCATAAGGGTTCTTTATATATCTTGGAGATCAAACCTCTATCTGATGTATCCTTGGCAAATATATTTTCCCACATGGTTGGCTCCCTTTTCATTTTGCTGATGTTTTCTTTTGCTGTGCAGAAGCTTCTTATTTTGATGAGGTCCCACTTGTTCATTCTTTCTTTTATGTCCCTTGCTTTAGGGGAAATATCGGTGAAAATATTGCCACGTGGCATATCTGAGAGTTGGCTGCCAATGTTCTCCTCTAGGACTTTTATGGTGTTGTGACTTATCTTTAAATCTTTTATCCATCTTGAGTTTATTTTTGTGTATGGTGTCAGCTGATGATCCAATTTCATTTTTTTGCAAGTAGCCGTCCAGCTCTCCCAACACCATTTGTTGAAGAGGCTATTATTGCTCTATTTTATGTTTCTGCCCACTTTGTCAAATATTAGATGCCCATAGAGACGTGGGCTTATTTCTGGGCTTTCTATTCTGTTCCACTAGTCTATGGATCTGTTCTTGTGCCAGTGCCAGATTATTTTGAGTATAGTGGCTTTGTAGTATAGTTTGCTGTCCGGTATTGTGATCCCTCCTACTTTGTTTTTCTTTCTCAAAATTGCTGCAGCTATTCAGGGTCATTTATCATTTCATATAAATTTTTGAAATGTCTGTTCTATTTCTGTGAAATACGTCATTGGTATCTTAATAGGGATTGTGTTAAATCTATAAATTGCTTTGGATAGTATGGACATTTTGATGATATTATTTCCTCCAATCCATGAGCACGGTATATGCTTCCATTTATTTGTGTCTTCCTTAATTTCTTTCTTCAATGTTGTATAGTTTTCTGCATACAGGTCTTTTACCTCTTTGGTTAAATTTATGCCTAGGTACTTTATTTTTCTTCTTGCTATATCGAATGGTATTTTTTTTTCTGATTTCTTCTTCTTCTATTTCATTGCTGGTGTACAAAAATGCCTTTGATTTCTTAATATTGACTTTGTATCCTGCTGTGTTGACAAATTCACTTATTAGGTTGAGGAGTTTTTTGGTATAGTCTACAGGGTTTTCTATGTACACTATCATGTCATCTGCAAACTAAGATAATTTTACTTCCTCCTTTCCTATTTGGATGCCTTTTATTTCTTTTTCTTGTCTGACCGCTGTAGCTAGGAATTCCAATACGATGTTGAAAAGAAGCGGTGAAAGCGGACATCCTTGTCGTGTTTCCTATCTTAGTGGGAAAGCTTTCAGTTTTTGCCCGTTGAGTATGATGTTGGCTGTAGGTTACTCACATATGGCCTTTATTACATTGAGGAATGCCCCATTTATTCTCATTTTGCTGAGTGTTTTCATCATAAATGGGTGCTGTACCTTATCGAATGCTTTTTCTGCATCTATGGAGATGATCATGTGGTTTTTGTCTTTTCTTTTATTTATGTGATGTATTACGTTTATTGACTTGCGTATATTGAACCATCCCTGCATCCCCAGGATGAATCCCACTTGATCATAATGAATGATCTTTTGAATGTATTGCTGGATGTGGTTTACCAATATTTTGTTGAGGATTTTAGTGTCTATGTTCATCAGTGATATTGGCCTATAGTTTTCTTTCTTGGATTTATGTTGATCTTGTTTTGGGATTAGGGTGATGCTGGCCTCATACAAGGAGTCTGGGAGTCTTCCCTCCTCTTGGATTATTTGGAATAGTCTTAGAAGGACAGGGGTTAGCTCTTCCTTAAATGTTTTGTAAAATTCTCCTATGAAACCATCCAGTCCAGGGCTTTTCTGTGCTTGGAGTTTCTTGATAACCTGTCCAATTTCCCCAGCTGTTATTAGTCTGTTCAGGCTTTCTGCTTCTTCCTCCTTCACTGTTGGAAAAATTTTCTAGAAATTTTTCCATTTCATCAAGGTTTTCAAATATCTTGGCATATAATTGTTCATAGTAGTTTCTGACAATCCTTTGTATTTCTGTGGTATCAGTTGTTATTTCTCCTCTTTCATTTCTGATATTATTTATTTGGGTCCTCTCCATTTTTGTCTTGATGAGTCTGCTTAAAGGCTTGTCAATCTTATTTATCTTTTCGAAGAATCAGCTCCTGGATTGGTTGATCCATTTAACTGTTCTTTTTGTCTCTATGTCATTCAATTCTGTTCTGATCTTAATTACTTCCTTCCTTCCTTCTACCTCCTCTGGGATATATTTTTTTGTTGTTCCTCCAGTTCTTGAAGTTGTAGTGTTAGGTCTTTTATTTGAAATGTCTCTATCTTTTTTAGGTAGGCCTGTATTGCTATGAACTTCCCTCTCAGCACTGCCTTTGCTGTGTCCCATAGGTTTTGGACTGTTGTCTGTTCATTTTCATTTGTTTCCAGAAACTTTTTGATTTCTTCTCTTATCTCATTATTGACCCATTCATTGTTTAATAACCTACTGTTCAGTCTCCATGAGTTTGCAAGTTTTTGAGGTTTCTCATTGAGGTTGATTTCCAGTTTCAAGCCCTTGTGGTCCAAGAAAAAGTTTGGTATTATTTCAATTATCCTGAATTTCCTGAGGCTTGCTTTGTGTCCTGTCATGTGGTTGATCTTTGAAAAAGTTCCATGTGTATTTGAAAAGAATGTGTTTTGCTTTTTTGGGATGAAAGGTCCTATATATGTGAATTAAATCCATTTGATCTAATGCATCATTCAGTTTCACAAGATCTTTGTTTATGTTTTTTTGAAAGTCTATCCATTTTTGACAGTGGGGTGTGAAAATTCCCTACTATCGGTGTATTGCTGTGTATATCTTTCTTGAAGTCCTCCAAGATTTTCCTTATATATTTGAGTGCTCCTATTTTGGGTTCATATAAGTTTACAATATTTATGTCTTCTTGATGGATTTTTTGAGTATTATAAAGTGTCCCTCTGGGTCTCTTTTTACGGCCTTTGTTGGGAAATCTATTTTGTCTGATACAAGTATTGCTACCCATGCTTTTTTTTCTTGCACATTTGCTTGGAATATCTTTTTCTATTTACTTTAGGTCTCTGTATGTCCTTGTTCTGCGGTGGGTCTCTTGTAGACAGCATATGTATGGGTCATGTTTTCTTATCCATTCAGCTATCCTGTGTCTTTTGATTGGGGCATTTAGTCCATTTACATTTAAAGTTATTTTTGATAGGAACGTATTCATTTTTTTCCTTTTTACTTGTGTTCTTCTCTTTCTCAGTCTTTTTCTTCATCATCTTGAAGCAATCCCTGTAGCATATCTTATAGTGCTGGTTTGGTCAAAATGTATTCTTTTAGTCTTTTGTCTGGGAAACTCCTTATTTCAATTTCCATTTTAATTGAGAGCCTAGCTGGGTACAGCAGTCTTGGTTGTAGACCTTTTCTTTTCATTACTTGGAATATTTCTTGCCATTCCCTTCTGTCTTGTATTATTTCATTTGAGAAGTCAGCTGCTAGTCATATTGGGGCTCCCTTATATGTTACTACCTCTTTATCCCTTGCTGGCTTTAGGATTCTTTCTTTGTTTTTGATATTTGCCATTTTAATGATGATGTGTCTTGGAGTGGGCCTCATTGGGTTCCTCTGGAATGGGACCCTCTAAGCTTCCTGGACTTGTGTGACTTTTTCTCTCCTTCAATTAGGGAAGTTTTCCATCATTACTTTTTCAAAGACTTCCTCTATCCCTTCCTCTTCTTCTTCTCCTTCTGGTATCCCTATTATGTGTATATTATTATGTTTCAGGTTTCCTGAATTTCCCTAAATGCCTCTTCATTCTTTTTGAATCTTTTTTCCATTTTTTGCTCTTTCTGAGAGCTTTTTCTACCTGTCCTCCAGCTCGCTGATTTGATCCTCTGCCTCATCGAGCCTGATTTGATTCCTTCTACTGTGTTTTTCAATTCAGAAATAGTATTCTTCATCTCCTCTTGTGTCTTATTGAGAGTTTCTATGTCCTTTTTCATGTTGATATAGTTTGCAGTAAGTTCCTCAGTGTTTCCCTGTAGTTTCTCATAGTTCTATTTGAGCTTACTGAGCTCGTTGAGTTTCCCTAGAACCATTGTTTTGAATTTAATATCTGATAGCCTACTTGCCTCTATTTCATTTAGTTCTCTTTGTGTGGATTCCCCTCATTTGGGAGGTGTTCCTTTTCCTTCCCATTATTTGTGAGAGTCTTCTTCTTCTTCTTCTTTTTTTTTTTTTTTTTTTGCTACTGCTTCTTAAATTGATGTCCTGATTTCCTGACTTTGTGGATTAAACTTCTATGGTAATAGGTGGGTCTTTTTTTTTTTCTTTTCTTTTCTTTCCTTTCTGGGTCTGCCTCTAATGATGTCAGTTGTTGACGCTGTCAGACCTTAAGCAGTCTGTTGGAGACTTCCGGGAATCTTCTGTCTATGTCTGTCTTCTGCAATTGTTAATCTAGTCACTCTGCCCTCAGCTGTCAGGCTTAGGCACCTCAGGGCAGGGCAGTGCCTCCTGAGGTTGGGGCTATCATGTCCTTACAGGCTGCTGCCACTCAGGGAAGAGGTCTGCCTGAGCAAGATGGAGATTGTGAATAGGGAAGGAGTCAGCACTGGGATCCCCCCGGCTACTCCCTTAGTTCTCTCTCCAGTGCCTCCATGTCCAGTCTCTCCTCAAGGGTCCTTATGCAGCTCTGTGTCCCCTTTGGTCAGGGATCTACTATCTCTGCCAGCTGCTCTGCCCTGAGCACTCAGGCCTGCATGCAAGTCCTGGGTAGAGTGTCCTGAGGGCAGGTGTATTGTTTCATTTATGCCTGAGCAAGATGGAAGCTGCGGAGTGGGAGGTGAGTTATCACCGGGGCTCCGCTGGCCACTGTCTCAGTTCACTTCACAAAGTTTTCCTCACCAATCTTTCCTCAGGCTCCAGCCCACTCTGCTCCCGCCTCTGCCCAGAGACCAAGGAAGGAGGCTGCCACTGCAAATTTTTGTGTTGGCCCTTTAAACATCTGTTTGTGTCTCCAGCCGCCTATCTCTGGCAGAGGGCACCACTATGCTTTTCATGGTTGTCCTTTGTCTGTGTGCTTTTTTGGATTAAGATGTTATCAGCCAGAGATCCCTGCCTATGGCCAGACCCTGCTCTTCTCAGGGGAATCCAACTGGTCATTTCAAAATCCTTCTGGTGCTGGTGCCCATGGGTGCCCAGCCCACCCTCTTGAGCCTCCACCACACTTCTCGCCTGTTAGGATGTGTGAAAGTCAATTCCATTGTCTGTCTGAGACTCCAAGGCTCCTCTCTCACTATCGTTCCATTGTTTTCCAGGTGATTTCTCCACAATTTAGTTGCAATTCCAGTTTAGTCCTGTAGGGGAGGTCAGTGTGACTTCCACTCACTCCTTGCCATATTCTCCTGAATTTTAAAAAAGCAGGTTATCTATATGCAGAGAATAAGACCGCTTACTTTTTAATGATTTTTTTTCATGTATAGTCAACTGTACTGAAGATTTAAGGGGATCAAGAGAGGAATTCACATCATAATAAAGCAAGTTAAAATTGGATACAGGATGGATGTGCTCTTCAAACGTCCTGGGCATTGCTGGAACTTCTCACACGTCAATTGATAATCACCCCTTTATCTCTTTTTCTTTCCTTGTTTTTCAAGGCTTTCTCTCTGTTTTCTCTGTTCCCACCGCCCAGTGTATAAAAGTAACCTTTCCTAATATTTATTTGTTGTTAAATTTAATTTTTATTAGTTATTCAATTACAATTATCCCAATTTTCTCACTTTGCCCTCCTCCACCCAGCCCACCCTGCCTCCCTCACAGTCCATCCCCATACCATTATCCATGTCCACGGGTCCTTCACGAATGTTCTTTGAATAGTCCATTCCCCTTCTTTCCACCATTATCCCCCTCTTTCCACCATTATCATCCTCTTATCTCCCCTCTGGCAGTTGTCAGTCTGCTCTATGTTTCCACATATCTGGTTCTGTTTTGCTTGTTAGTTTATTTTGTTTATTAGATTCCTCTTATACATGAGATTATATTGTATTTGTCTTTCACTGCCTACTTTATTTCACTTAGCATAAGATTCTCCTGTTCCATCTATGCTGTTGCAAAATGTAAGAATTCCTTCTTTCTTTCTGTTGTGTAGTGTTCTGCTGTGTAAATGTACAAGTTTTTTGGTCTATTCGTATACTGATGGGCACTTAAGTTGCTTCCAACACTTGGCTATTGTTAATTGTGCTGCTATAAACATAGGTGTGCATTTTCTTCACATTCTTGCCAGCACTTGTTTGTTGATTTTTTAATGATAGCCATTCTGGCAAGTGTGAGGTGATATCACATGATGGTTTTAAACTGCATCTCTCTGATGGCTGGTGATGTTGAGGATTTCTTCATATGACTATGGGCCATCTGTATGTCCTCCTTGGAGAAGTGTTTGTTCAGGTCCCTTGCCCATTATTTGATTGGTTTATTTGTCTTCCTGGTGTTGAGTCATAGGAGTTCTTTACATATTTAGGAGATTAAACCCTGTCTGATGTACCATTGGAAAATATGTTCCCTTTTCATTTTTTGATGGTTTCTTTAGCTTTGCAGAAGCTTTTTAATTTGATGTAGTCCCATTTGTTTATTTTTTCCTTTGTTTCCCTTGTCCTAGGAGATATATAGGCAAAAATATTGTTACGTGGGATATCTGAAGTCTTACTGCCTATGTTTTCTTCTATAACCTTTATGGTATCATAACATATATTTAAGTCTTTTATCTATTTTGAATTTACCCTGGTGTATGGTATAAATTGGTGGTATAGTTTCATTTTCTTACATGAACTAGTCCAGTTCTCCCAACACCATTTGTTGAAGAGAGTGTTTTTACTCCATTGTATGCTTATTCCCACTTAGTAAAATATTAATTGGCCAGAAACACAAGTTTATTTCTGGGTTCTCTATTCTGTTACATTGATCTATGTGTCTGTTATTATGCCAGTACCCAGACTGTTTTGATTACAGTGGCCTTGTAGTGTAGTTTTATATCAAGTATTTTGATCCCTCCTACTTTGTTCTTCTTTCTCAAGATTGCTAAGGCTATTCAGGATCTCTTTTCATTCCATATAAATTTTTGAAATATTTGCTCTATGTCTGTGAAAAATACTATTGCTATTTTAATAGGAATTGTGTTTAATCTGTAGATTGTTTTGGGTAGCATGGACATTTTAATAATGTTCATTCTTCCAATCCATGAACACAGTATATGCTTCCATTTATTTGTATCTTCCTCAATTTCTTTCTTCAATTTCTATAGTTTTCTGAGTACAGGTCTTTTACATCCGTGATTATATTTATTCCTCAGTACTTTATTTTTCTGGTTGCTATGGTAAATGTAATTTTTTTCAAGTTTCTTTTTCTGATACATCATTGTTGGTGTACAAAAAAGGCCATTGCTTTCTGAATATTGACTTTTTATCCATCTATGTTGCTGAATTCACTTATTAGGTCATGTAGTTTTTTGGTGGAGACAGTAGAGTTTTCTTTGTACAGTATCATGTCATCTGCAAATAATGACAACTTTTTTCCTCCTTTCCAATTTGGATAATTTTGTTTTCTTGTCTGATAGCTATGCCTAGAACTTCTAGTACTATGTTGAATCAGAGTGGTGAAAGTGGACACGCTTTTCTTGTTACTGATCTTAAGGGAAAAGGTTTTAGTTTTTGCCCATTGAGTATGATATTGGCAGTAGGTTTCTCATATGTGGCCCTTATTATATTGAGGTATGATCCCTCTAGTCTCATTTTGCTGAAGGTTTTTATCATAAATGGGTGCTGGATTTTATCAAATGCTTTTTCAACGTCTATTGCTATGATCATGTGATTTTTGTTCTTTCTTTCTTAATGTTTTGTATTACATTTATTGATTTGTGACTATTGTGCTATCTTTGTATTCCTAGGATAAATCCCACTTGATCATGGTGTATGACCTTTTTAATGTACTGATGGATCCATATGACCAATATTTAGTTGAGGATTTTAGCATCTTTGTTCATCAGTGATATTGGCTTGTAATTTTCTTTCTCTGTTGTGCCTTTACCTGGTTATGGAATTAGGATAATACTGGCCTCATGAAAAGTGTTTGGGAGTATTCCCTCTTCTTGAGTATTTTGGAATAGTTTGAGAAGCATAGGTGTTAGTTCTTCATTGAATGTTGGGTAAAATTTGTCTGTGAAGGCATCCAGTCCAGGTCTTTTGTGTGTCAGGAGTTTTTTTATTACTCCTTCAATTTTGCTAGTTGTTATTGGTTTATTCAGGCTTTCTGCTTCTTCTTGATTCAGTTTTAGAAGGTAACATGTTTCTAAAAATGTATCCATTTTACCCAAGTTGTCCAATTTCTTGGCATATGGTTGTTCATAGTAATTTCTTACAATCCTTTGTATTTCTGTGGCATTGGCTGTTGCTTCTCCTCTTTCATTTCTGATTTTATTTATTTGGGTCCTCTATATTTTGTTCTTGATGAGTCTGGTTAAAGGTCAATTTTGTATATCTTTTCAAAGAACCAGTTCCTGGATTCATTGATACTTCGATTCTTTTTTTAAGTTCCTATGTCATTTAATTCTGTTCTGATTGTGATTATTTCTTTCCTTCCTCTTGCTCTGGGCTTTGTTGTTGTTCATGTAGTCTTTTAGATGTAGGATTAGGTTGTTTATTTCAGATTTTTTCTGTCTTATTTCAGTACACCTGTATTGCTATGAACTTCCCTCTCACACTGCCTTTGTTGTGTCCCATAGGTTTTGGGCTGTTGTGTGTTCATTTTTATTTATTTCCAAATACTTTTTGATTTCTTCCTTGATCTCATTGTTAACCCATTCATTATTTAATAACATGTTATTCAGTCTCCATGTATTTGAATGTGTTTGAGTTTTTTCCTTGAGGTTGGTTTCTAGTTGCAAGCCATTTTAATCTGAGAAGATGCTTGATATAATAATTCTCTGGAATTTGTTGAGGCTTGTTTTCTTTCTTACCATATGGTTTATCTTTGAAGGTGATCCATGTGCATAAAAAAGAATGTATATTTTGCTTCTTTGGGGTAAAACGCTCTGTAAATACCAGTTAAGTCCATTTGATCTAGAATGTCATTCAATACCACAATATTCTTGTTCATTGTTTTAGACAAATTTTCCATTGTTGACAGTGGGGTGTTAAAATACCCTACAATGGCTGAATTACTGTTGATTTCCCTCTTAAAGTGCATCAAGATTTTCCTTATATATTTTGGTGGTCCTATGTTGAGTGCATATATGTTTGCAAGGTGTATCTTAAGGATTGTGCAGTGACATTCTTTGTCTCTTGTTATGGCTTTTGTTTTGAAGTCTATTTTGTCTGATATAAGTGTTGCTACCAAAGTTTCCTGTCCACTTGCTTGGAATACTTTTTTCCATCTCTTCATTTTCAGCTCGTGTAGATCTTTTTTCTTAGGTGGGTCTGTTGTAGATAGTATATATGCAGGTCATGTTTTCTTATCCATTCAGGTACTCTAAGTCCTTTGATTGGAACATTTAATCCATTTAACTTTACAGTTGTTATTGATGGGTATTTATTCATTGTCATTTTTTATTTTTGTATCTCTCTCTCTCTCTCTGTTTTTTTTCATCTTCTTAAAGTATTCCCTTTAGTATCTCTTGTAATGCTAGTTTGGTGGAGATGTACTCTTTTACCCCCCCCCCCTTTATTTTTGTTTTTTTGTTTTTTTATTTTGGTTTGGGAAGCTCGTTATTTTGCTTTCCATTTTAAATGAGAGCCTTTCTGGGTAGAGTAGCCTTGTTTGCTGGTCTTTGTTTTTCATTATTTGTAATATGTTATGACATTCCCTTCTGGCTTGTAGTGTTTCTGTTGAGAAATCATCTGATAGCTTTATAGGAGCTTTCTTGTACGTTACTGTCTCCCTTGCTGCCTTTAAGATTCTCTCTTTGTCTTTAAATTTTGCCATTTAAATTACAATGTGTCTTGGAGTGGGCCTCTTTGGGTTCATCTTGATGGACACACTCTGTGCTTCCTGAACTTGTATTATTTTTTTCTCATCAAGTTAGGGAAGTTTTCTGTTATTATATTTTCAAACAGGTTTTCTACCCCTTGCTCTTTTTCTTCTCCTTTGGATATTACTATGATATGAATATTGTTATGTTTCACATTGCCCTGCAGCTCCCTTAAACTGTCTTTGTTCTTTTTGAGTCTTTTTTTGTTTTCTTGCTCTGACCGGATGTTTTTTTCTGCCTTGTCTCCAAACTCTCTGATTTTATCCTCTGCTTCATCCAACCTACTTTTAATTTCTTCTAGTGTATTCTTCATTTCAGATATTGTATTCTTCATTTCCTCCAGGTTCTTATTTATAGTTATTATGTCCCTTTTCATGCTAATGTAGTTCCCACTAAGTTCATTGTAGCTCCCATAAAGTTCCTTATAGTTCTCACTGAGTTCCTTGAGCATTCTTATAACCATTACTTTGAACTCTATGTCTGATAAAATACTTGCCTTTATTTCATTTAACACTCTTTCTGGGGACTACTCCTTTTCTTTTGATTGGGGGTTGTTTCTTTGTCTCCCCTTTTTTGGTGACTCTTCTTTTTTGGTTATGAATATTAAATTGATCTGCTTAGACTCCATATCTTCATAGGCTGGTCTTCTGTGGTAGGAGAGCTGTAGAACTCTGTGGTGCAGTCTCCTTGATCTCCTGAACTGGATATTCCAGGTATGCCCTTTCTGCAGTTTCTGTGAGCTTTCTTGTTATGATTGTATTTTTGTTGTTGTTGGCTTGTCCACTGGTGGGTCCTCACCTCTGACTGGCTGAACTGAGAGTCACAACCCCTTCCATGTCTTATATGCTGTTCTACAGGTACTGCCAGAACAAAACAAAACAATCCAGCAAACAAAACCTATAACAACAAAAATACTCCCCAGCCACAACTGCAATATCAAAACCAAATAAGCTAGGATTAATAAAGGTGGAAACAAAATAAGAATGTTATAAGAAAGGAAAAATAATATGAGGTGACTAATGGGATGAAAAATGATTTTGAGAGGGTAGAGGGAGGAGAAATAACAAGAGTAGAGAATAAAAACAAGACAAATAAAGGGAGAAAATAAAATTTACAACCTAAATAAAAAGAGAGAGAATAGGGCAAAATGGAGTAAGAAAAGGTAAGAGTATTATATGTAATTTGAAATTTAAAAAAATTGTGAAAAAATAAGAACCAAATTGAAGAGAAACAACCATGGCAGCAATATCAGTGGCAAATGAGCAAAGGATAATAAATGTGGAAAGAGAATAAGAATATTCTAAGAAAAGATAAAAAAGAAAAATAAGATTATGAGATTTCTAAAAGAAAGAAAAATGATTTTGAGAAGGTAGAGATGAGAAATAATAAGCATAAGGATTAGAAACCAGTGTAAAGAAGGGACAAAATAAAATTTAAACAAAAGTAAGAGGGCAGGAGGAAGGCAAAATGGAATAAGACAGTGGAACAGTAAAATAAGAGATATGAAATAAAAAAATTATGAACATCTAGGACTAAAATTGAAGAAATGCAATGACCACAATGTCAATGACAAATGAGCAATGATTAATAAAGGTGGAAAGAGAATAAGGATATTATAAGAAAGGGAGAAAGAAGGTGAGATAACTAATGGAAAGAAAAATGGTTTTGTGAAGAGGGAGGGAGGAGAAATGGTAAGAGTGAGGAATAGAATCAAGGCATAGAAAGGGAAAAATAAAAGTTAAAATGAAATTAAGAAAGGCAAGGAAGAAGGCAAAATGGATTAAGAGAAGGGGAGAGTAAATTATGAGATTTGAAGTAAAACTAAAATTAAAAAATAGTGAAATAATAGGGACAAAATTAAAGAAAAAGAAAAAAATGTTAAAAAGCTGTGCAAGAGAAAAATAATGCAAATTATTAACAAGAATGAGGTGGAATTCTTCTCAGCAGAGTCTAGCGTTAGTCTATTGTTTTCTCCTTCTGGATCCACCTCTGGTGTACTGGTCTAGCTTTAGGCAGCCTGTTTGAGGCTACAGATGACCCACAGTCTGTGGCTGTCTCCTTCAGGCTTGGCTGGTCCTCGCTATTTTGCCCTTCTGGCTTTTTATCAGCACAGTGTCCATGGGTGGTTCATCTAACATCTAACAGCACCGCCTGTATCACCTGCACCTGCCTCTAGAGGGGCTTCTGGTGCAATTGAGAAGGTAGGATCCTTGGTTCTCACCTGGAAAGTGCTGTACAGTCTTTGGGGAAAATGGTGGGTGTGTTCCCCTTCCCCTGAACCACATGCCTTTGTCTATCCCAGATTATTTCCAGTAATGTATAGTTCTTGATGTATTTGCCATTTCCTGTGAGGGTCAATCTGTGTAAAAGGGTCATCTCTTTCTTGGTTGGCACTGATGGTAGCTCTGTATAAGAGCGGAGGCTGGGCGGGGCTCTGAATACGCCTTGCTGCCTCAATTTCTAAACTCTCTTTTCTGCTGTTTTCAGTGGAATAGGGCCCAAGGAAGAAAGAATATAGCTCGTCACACCTCATAAAAGTTCAGAAAGGGCTCTTTTAGAGATTCTCTTTCTTTCCCCTGTAGATATGAACCCAGCAGTGGGGTTCTTGAGGTTGGCCTTAATGTTCTACAGAGTTTGCAATCCTCCCAGTGGGGATTGGGCTCCATCTTCCCAGCACTTCATACTCTGTGGTACGAGGTGATCTGCCTGGCTGCAAAGAATCTCAGGGGCTCAGCTCTTGCCCGTCCATCTCCCAGCCCACTGGTCTCGCAAAAGGCTCAGACCCAAACTTTCAATTCTGTGCACAACCCCTCACTCACCAGCTTTGCTGGATGGTTCCCTGAAATCCTTCACTGTGCAGCTTTCTGATCTTCCTGCCCAGCTGGGTTCTGTGGGTACAAACTGTGCTTTCAACCTGGTTTCTTTGCTGGTAGGGACCCTGCACACTTGTGCAGCTGTGCTTCAACTCCCCTTTTTAAAAGTCTCTATGTGGCATCCACACTGCAGTGCTGATGCACTATCTGGTTCTTCATGTACTCCACCTCCAAAAAGCATAAAGTCTCTCTTGTTCAGGGCTGGCTGCAGGCTTCCAGTGCCTCCAACAGTTTTAGGAGATAGAATTTCTCTCTGGAACCCTCCTGGTTTGTGCTGTTGCTATGGATGTGCCTGAGATTCCAAGACTCTACATATCTTTCAAGTCTTTCCAGATTAGGACTGTGGGTTCCCTGTACACGATTGGGGCCCCTGCTCTGAGATGGGAGGGAGCTCCTAAGCTGTGTTTTCTGTCTGGTCTTGCCTCTGCTGTAGGCACCTCACAGACGGTATTTCCCCTTCAGCTTATAAAATCTCATACAGGATGGTGCAAATCATCCTCTGTACTCCTTGGCTTCAAAAATTCATATCAGCTGAGATTCTGTTGATTGTTTTGGTTACTTGTCAGAAGATCAGCTGAAAATCCATGCTGGGGGCATGAGCAAGTGGGTTCAGCATCCACTTATCTGGCTGCCATCTTCCTATCCCTTTAATGATATATTTCTTTGTGAGTGTATATGTGTACCTACAAAGAGGGAAAAAAGGCTTAAGAGGCTGTGTAACAGTGCTCTCTACAGGGGCTGGAGGTGTAATTTTGTCCCCCAGAGAATATTTGAAAATGCCTGGAGACATTTTTTGTTGTCACAACTAAGCAGGCGGAGTGTACTACTGGCATCTAGTGGATAGACACCAAGGATATTACAAAGTATCCTATAGTAGAAGAACATAGTGCCCAACTCCCAAAAGAATTATCTTGCCTCAAATGTCCATGGAACCATTGTTGGTAAACCCTGATATTCATCAAAATTAGTAACAATATTAATATTAGAGAAGGGGACTTGAATGGTAAGATCTTTAATGATACTTCAACTCTATCTGTAGAGTTGAGTTCTAAAAAAATACTTTTTGAAATCCTTAAAATATTAATAAATATAATAAAGCATAAAATTAATATGCATCTGTTACCAAAAACACCAGGAAATACAGAAAAGTTAAAAAGAAAGTAAAACTACACAAAAGCCACCATCCAGAGATATCTTGAATATGTTTTCTAATATTTTTCTATGTGTATATCTGTGCATATATAGAACATTTTATTTATTTATTTATGGAAGCAGCCCAAGTGTCTATCAGTAGATGAGTGGGTAAAACAATTATAGGACATTTGCACAATGAAACTACTCAGCTATAAAAAAGGAAAGTTTTGCTTTTTTGCAAGAGTATAGGTAGACCTGGAGAACATTATGCTAACTGAAATAAGCCAGTCAGGGAAAGACAAATACCATATGACATCACTCATATGTGGAATCTAATGAACAACCCGAACTAACAAGGAAAATGGGGACAGACCCATAGATAGAGAGCAGGATGACAGTCAGGGTGGAGTGAGGTTAGGGGTTGGAGGGATTGAACAAAGAGGAAAAAGGACTCATTGACATGGACAACAGTGTGGTAATTGCTGTGGGGAGCAAAGATGTAAGGAAACTAAATGATAATAAAAAATAACAATTAAATAAAAAAATAAGAAATATTTAAAAACAAAAAAAAGCCACCATCCAGAGATACCTTGAATATTTTTTCTAATAATTTTTTCTATGTGTATACTGTGCAAATAGAAAACATTTTTACTTATTTATTTATTATTTTTTATATTTTAATCCTCACCCAAGAATATTCTTATTGATTTAAGATTTTAGAGAGAGAAATATCAATCTGTTGCCTCCCACATGCACCGCAGCTGGAGACCAAACCCTCAATCCAGGCATGTCCTATGACTGGGAACCACAACCCGTTGGTGCACAGGACAATATTCCAATCAACCAAGCCATCTGGCCAGGACCATATAGAACTGAATAACATATATTTCTACTTATATTATGAACATTCCCATGTCAATAAATAGTCTTTAAATGCATAATGTTAAGTGACTATGAAGCATTAACTCTATAAGGATGTACCAGAGTCACATTTCTAAAACAAATTCAGAAACATTTCTAATAAGGCAGTATTTATATGGTTGGAATATATTTAAGTGGAATTAGGTTTCTGAAGCAAGAGGTTTATGGAAAGAATAAACCATAATAAAAAAAATCAATTTCAGAATTCAGTCAGATGATGACCTCTTTCCAGTTACAATACTGAACAAATTAACAGAGATTAATATATAGCACACATATTTGGAAGTAGAAATTTGAGAGCTGGATGCCAACTTAGAGAAGATATTACTTAATAATGTTGCTATGGCAGGAAGCCTACGAAAATACAAGTAATTGCCACTTGTGGTTTAATTACTCCATTTTCTCAAGAACATAGTTTGGAGCTCAAGTATGCATACTGGGTAGCATATTAACCTTCAATAGTAATGTAGAGGACACCAAATAGCTTGTTTAAGCATCTCCCTTCTTGAAATGCCACTAAAATGAATTAAATTGCAATTTCTATTTGTGGATTGGAGCTAATTGCTCATTATGGGCAGGCAGATGGAGACCTTGTGACAAGTGGGAAGACACTGGAGATGGACATGACTGCCTGTAAGGAGGTTTGTGACAGTATAAAGATGATGAAGGTGAAAAAGGAAAGGTCCTCTCTGGCTCTCAGTCTCCTTGCCTTCCCCCACTCAGCTTTCTGTGCTTTGAGATGCCTGTTAATTGAGCTCTGGCTGGCTTGAAAATGCTTGTAGTTCACCACCAGATTCTATTTTACCTTACCTCTCTGCCCTATGCACTTGACCTTACATGCCTCTAGAATAGCAGAAGGATTTAGTGGAACAATTGGAATTAATTTTTTAAAGTGCCTTCTATTCAGGAAATACTTTTCTCTCCTCTGGCAATAGAGTAATGAGGTAATGATTCTGAGATAAGGCAGAATTGTGAAGATGGCCACGTTTCTCTGGCTAAAGGTTTCCCTGTGGCTAAAGGACTCTGGAATCAAAATCCCCACTAGCTAGTTGTGTAACTTTGGGCAATTTCTCCACCATCCCTATACTTCAGCTTCCTCTATCTGTGCAAAGGTGAGAGCACTGATACTTGTTTCTTACGATTGCTTGAGGATGAGAAGAAATAATATACAGTGTGCTGAGCGTAAGGTACAGCTTCAGTCTCAGGAAAGAAGTGTCATAGTTCTCTGTGTAACTTCCCCCTCTCCAGTGGCCCAATAACTCAAATTCCCCACTTGAAAAGGGGCTATATAAGCACAGAGAAGTGTTCAGGAAGTGTAGGGGGACAACTGAGGGCATTTGGGAAGGAGCCATAGAGAACACTCTTCCGTTATGGCTTGTTAGCCCTTCTCTGATCTGTTCAGACTCATGTGCCTCCTGGTGGACCTGGCTCTCAGTGATTTTGCTTTCGGTGTGCTGGCTAGGCCAATTTATCTCTTCCTCCTGGTCTACACAAGGGAAATATTAGCTTTCTGGCACAGCACTTCTAAGGAAACTGTTATTTACACACTCTATTCATTCATTCCTTCATTCATTCAATTGTTCAAAAATATTTATTATTGAATACCTATTTTCTAGGCCACAATGAAATAAAGAAGTGAAGAAAATGCAGACCCTACTCTGAGAAAGCTCAGAGTTTATTGGGAGATATTTGAACAAACCTCAACTGAATGATGAAGGCTGTTAGCAAGAAAAGAAAATCATTGATCCCTTTCTCTATATAGCTTTTCCCTGCAGCCTCTTCTCACAGCTTCTGGTAAAAAAAGGAAGAACATCAACATTTAACATACAAAAGCTGTGGCTGATATTCAAATTGTTGAAGATCTAGCAGGAAATGTTTTTGGAATTCTTAAAGCGAGTAACTCTTTTATTGCCTCCATCTCTCAGAACGCACTGGCATTCACCACTGTTGAGTCCCCTCCCCCTTTCATGTTGAAAGAAAAATATTTCAACATTAAAGAAAAATCTGTGAAGCTTGAGTTGGACCCAATTCTAGGGTTTAAATCCAATGTTGAGAAGTATTGATTTCCAGATGGAACTCTATAAAGGTTATCTGATGAATTCCCTAATTCTATTACATGTTTGACTGTATCTTTGGTGTATAGCTTATTTTTTCTTAAGGCTAAGACATTTTCTGGTTGGTCTGAATTAAAATGATTCCTTTCTGACTAACCCCAAAGGCTTTGTCACTAAGGCTATGACTTGGAGACTTAGCAGAAATGGTAGCTACCAAAATGTCATCAAGTGAAGAATGAAAAACTTATGAACAACAATATCATCAATAAGAATTCCAGTGAAATTCTTAGACAGTGGAGTAGCTCCCCTAATGGTGTAATCACACAGATGGAATCAGACATGGAATATACCTTAAACAATATTATTTGGCAAGAGCACCAACATACAGGCCTAAGAGGGACAAAAGTTCTTTGCAAACAAATTAGCCTTGGGTTAAATAGGTAATTCTGTGAAGGAAGAGTAAACATGCTGCACACTGCAGGCTTGGGAATCTTTTCTTGCCTTGCCTCCTTGCATGGCTTCCAAGCAGGCTGCCTGATGGGTAGTCTATGCACAGTAACCACTAGGTGCAGCCTAGTTATTAAGTCAGTTGGGCCTTCCTAATGATTGACTTGCCTGACAGGTGTAATATCTTCCTTGGTACTTGTCCTCAAATCTCTCAGATTGACACATAAGGAGGCCTTTAATCTTACTTGAAAGCCATGCTCTTCTCCAAGCTCTAGAATGAATTATTCTCCTGAGTTAAAAAGAAAATAATCCATGATTCCTAAGTTTTATATCTTCCAACTTGCTCTGGCTCCAATCTGACCTTGTGCTTCAGGCCTAATAGATATGATCTGACCTTGTTCTTGGTGCCCACACATTTGTATTATATGCTGATTCCAGTAATTGGGTCTCTGTTTTAGTATCTTGACCCATTCAAGTTTTGGGGTGACTGGACTTCTTTGTATTGGATAATCTTCCAAAAGGCAAGACTCAGAGCTCTGAATACTAATCCCCAAATTTAAAGCTAGACCCCTGCAGGCAGGCTTTACTAGTCTCAAGGACACATCTACCTGCAGCCCTTAGCTGGCACTACTAATATGGCTGCTTGCTCAGTCTTCCTTAACACTACCTGTAGATTTTTTCTAATTCCCTAATGCCAGTACCACTTAATGTGATCTGAAATGGTTTCATTCAAAAAATGTTCATTGAGTGCCTATGGTAAGAGACACTGGACCCGATGGCATACAAGATAGAGGGCATCATCTTCACAGTGCTTCTCATCTAGTGGGGCATGCAGACAGAGATGAGCAATTTCAACAGTGTGAAAGGCTGTGACAGGAGAAATGTTGGATATTATAGAAGCATTCGGTGAGAAAAACTAACATCAATTTTGGGTTTGAAAGGAGACATCCTAAAGGAAGTGACATTTAACCCAACGCCAGAGGGTTGAGCCAGACAATCAACAAAATGTGAGAGAAAGAGTAAGGAGAGATTATATCAGGCAGAAAAGTTAGGTTAGTTGAATACCAGGGGATGATAAAGAGAGAACATGGTATATTGGAGGAGTTGGAAAAAAGTTGGGGAAGATGAGGGGTGAAAGAAGAAGTTGGTTGGAACCAGATCACACAGGTAAGAAGCATGATCTGTACCTTAACAGCAATGGCAAAGCCTCGAACAATTTTTAGATAAAGAGTTAGTATGACTTCTATTCCTTGGCCCCTGATTTGGTACATTCTGTTTGCAACCAAAACCAGGATTTTGACAGACAGTTACATCAACTACCAATGAAGGTTTTGTCAAAATTGGCTATAAATCTATATTCATGTCATAAGATAGTCTCATCTTAATAGTTAACATAGGTTGTGTGACAAAAAATAAGTTTCCTTCACTCGATGACCACTGGAAACTCTGGGTGCTGATAACCTCACTATTCTTTCCATTTAGAAATTAAAAGGTGTATTTTGAAATAATAATGCACAAAATGCAATTTATTGTGAGAAATGAAGCCAGATTGTTCTCCAGATGCTATTCTAAGAAAGAAAAAATTTAATCTTAATTAAAATACAGCTTATGTTATATTTCACTAAGGCTTTATAAGAAGTATTTCTAACATCTAGTGAAAAATATGACAATCTATGACCCCACCCCTCTAATTAGCCTTCTGTTTATTTTTAAATATTGACAAAGAGAGCAAGTGAACTTTTAAGAATCTAGTCACATCATCTTTAAATGTACAACATCCACTGATTGACTCTTAATAAATATTTTTGAAAACTTGTTAACTTCTAGATAGCTTATAAACCTGACAGAAGAATTTTCTCCTTATTCTGGAGAAAAAGTAACCAAAACATTAGAACCAATTCTTAGTAAGGAAGAGTCAGTAAAATGTGTCATTAAGAAAATAAGACCAGCAACACTGAAAGGAAAAGAAACCAACAGAGACAAGAGGGAAGGAGGGAGGGGTGGATGGGGGGGGGGGGGGGGGGAAGGAAGGGAAGGACAAAGTCAAGGAACATATAACAAAGGGGAAGGATTGAGGGAGGGAGAAGGGGGAGGGAGCAAGGGAATGTGGTGGGGGGAAGGCAGAGACAAATGTATTTGAAAAATAAATTAAATTTTAAAAAATAAAAAAAAACTTCAAACAAAAAAAAGAGATGACACAGTCTGTAGTACTATAATGATAATCTTCTTTCTTCATTTTTCCATTCTTCATTGGGAGCAAGACTGGATGAGTGAAACATAAATGGCTTCTTTATTCTTAAACGGAAATGAGGAAGTATTTTCTACTCAAAGCATTTGCTTTAACTTTTATCCTTACCCATCTTCCTCTCTCTCTCTCTCACACACACACACACACACACACACACACACATACACATACACAGTCAACCAGATGCTAAATAGGTGACAACTGTTTTTTTGTTTATTTTTTAATTACAGAGAAATTTAAACAACTTCATATATCTTATTTAAAATTTTTAAAAACAATTTAAGAAATATGATATACACAATATTCAAGAGACTCTACCATTCAAGAAATACAAAACATTTTCAATTCTATATCACAGAAAATGAAAGAAGAAAACAAAAAGAGCAAAAGAGGAAAAAAATGAAAAAAAGAAGTAGAAATCCAGAAATATTCCAATGGACTCTTCACCACATATAAGTCATCTTTTATTGAGGAAAAAAGTAATTTTCCCAACCTTTTTTCCCCAAATATTACATTTTAATTTTTTAAGACTTCCAATATTCATACATTTTTCTCTCTCTCTCCCTCTTTCCTCTCTCTATTGTTCAAATACATTTGTTTCTATTTTCCTGCCACCACTTTCCCCTGCCCCACCCACCTCCCACCTCCCTCCCTCAATCCTTCCCCACTTTGGCTTTGTCCATGAGTCCTTTATACACGTTCCTTGATTTGACTCTTCCCCTTTCTTTCCTCATTATCCACTTCCCTCCTTCTCTCTTGCCACAAGTGGCTTCTTTTTTCTTTCAATATTGCTGGTTATATTTTCCTTGCTTGTCTGTTTTGTTGATTAGGTTCCTCTTACAGGTGAGATCATATGGATCATAAGCCAGGGGATGAGAGACCCAGCCATTTTTTTTAGATTTATTGAGATATAATTGATATACAAAAATTTGTGCACATTTAATGACTACATCTTGATGAGTTTGGACATACACACATACCCATGATATCACTACAATCAAGGTATTAAACTTAACCATCACCTCTAAAAATTTTCTTGTATTCCTTTGTGTATGTGTGTATTTGTGTGTGCTTGTTCCTGTTCAGAATCCTGCATATTGCTATTCCCTCTCTAGTTGCAGATGAATTTAACAAAGAGATAGGCAAGACATGATGTTGCCAATACTTAACTGTAGCACTTGGTCTGTGGTAGGCACCAAATAAATGTTTTCTGAATATTAAATAAATTAGAAACTGTATTTTTTTGCCTCACTAAAAACCAAACAAATTAAGCAATATATTTAAATCCCAGTTCAAATCCTATTAGATTTTGATGTTCTCAACTAAAGTTCTTGTATTGTCTTATGTTTATTACTTCTTGGATTTTGGGTATATGTTGGTCTCAAATATTTTTAAAGGCCTAATTTGGTGATTCAAGAATGCAATTGTCCTTTGGTCTCCAAATATTTTGATCTCATTTTCACTTTAAACATGAAATGCTTGGTCATTCTCCTTGGGAAAAAAATTTTTTGGATACCCCAGATCTGAGCGTACTTTAGAATGTAACTTTTTCTATGGGAACTTGCAAATATACAACCTGACCATTATAGATGAATAGGAGGCACTGGGAGACAAAAATGAATGCATTTGTATCTCAGGGCTCTTGCTATAACCCTAGATTGCTAGCCATAGTTCTATTTTCAAGCTTCAGTGCAATTCTTAGCAAAAGATTTTGTCTTTTTTTTCTTTGAAAGCTTTTCTACTATAAGCTTTAAGATTGAAATGTAGCCATGACCTACACTGTTTTTTTTTTCTTCTCAACCATGAACATTCACACAAGAAATTAAGGAATAAACTGGAAAGAAGCCAACTTGCAACCTTTCCATTCTTCTTGCCTCCCTGCCTTTCTTTATATTTCCTTGACCTCCATTCAACTTTCAAGGTGAAATAAGGATATGAGAAAAGCAAATGGAGAATTCCTGGATAAAAGTGACTCAAATTACAACAGAACCCAGAAGATGATGTATTGTTCTGTGTCATCTTGCTTTTCAGGAAATCTGTGTTATAAGAATGCATGGGTTTTTAAAAAACCTACTGAATTACATAATTTAATCTTTATTCCATCCCAGAAAAGCCTGATATAAGGAAAACTACTATCTAGCTCTTCTTACTTTTCTGCCTCAGCCCATAAAATGAGAACTTCTGGCCTCCTAGAATTCTCTCAGAATACCATTCTTCTCTCTTCCACACATTTCTCTCCATTATGAGAAGAGTGGTCTGAGTAAATTGTGATATGACTAGAGCATGATATTTATTGGTCTGGGTTTTCCCCATTGTATTGAGTTTAAGTGTTTACTGTTTTACACAAAAGTGCTCTCAGATATTTGGACTTTTAACTTTTCTCTGACTTGCTCTTTGGACTCTGTACTGAATAAGTGAGAGGCAGTCATAGTTCTACATGCGGCTGGCTCAGTTAGCATCTGCACAGCAGTCCGATGTCTCACCTCAGATATTTGTAAATTCTAGGATTTTTAGCTACTTTAAGCCCCAGCAAAATATTTTTATTATCTCCATGTTCAGATGTGGAAAATATCCTAGAGAGGATACTAACATGTCCAAAGATATACAGTTAGTTAGTAGAAGAATGAAAGTGTAAACCCTGGTGCACCTGGCTCCAAGCACACACCTTTTTATTCTGTCTCACAACACAAGCCCTGCACTTCCTGTGCCAGTACGGTGCTTGAGAAGCACAAGAATGCACTTCTCTGGTTTCATAGGACAATATGTTTTTATACCTGGACATGGAGATCACAGAAAAAGCAGTGACCAAAATTTTTTTCTGTCTTCCCTTTATGACTAACTCTGTAGAAATTGAGGATATTATTAATGTCTGGAAGGCTTGTCTTATAAATCTTCCAGAAATCTCAAAGAATTCAGTGTTATAAGGATCTTCCTGATATGCACTGATTCTCCAATAGTTGTTCTGTAAGGTACACTGTTTAACTCACTACATAAATGAGAAAATTCAATTAATAGTTTTACATTAAACTAATATATCTTACTAAAACCAGTATAGAGGTAGGCAGTCTAGAACATTTATAATTATTTCATAGTCTTGAGGGCCCAAGTTCTTTCTATCTTTCTTATCTGCCATCCTTCCCATGTGTCTCAGTCATCCACATTGGCTGCTGGAGCTCCAATCATCATATCTATAGTATAAGCAGCAGGGAAGGAGTAAGGATAGAGGGAAAAGGCATTTTCCTAGATGCTCCACTGACAACTTCTGTTTATATCCCATTGACACCAAGCCACCAAGGAAATGAGCTGGGCATTCTATAACCAAAACATAAAAACCAGAATTCTATTAGTAAGGAAGAAGGGTGGAAAGGTTACTGATAGGCAACTTGTGATTTCTACCACATCTGCACACATACACCAACACACATATAACAAACCAACACCCGTAAGTCTGCTGTGTTGTTCAACTCCAGGTGCTATTTATATTGTATTCTATGAGCACAGAAATTTAAATACTAGCTACATTCACCTGGTTCAGGTACTTTTCCTGAAAGGGTTTATTTAAATTACACCTTTAGCCCTGGCCACATGGTTCAGTTAGTTGGAGCACAGTTCGGTAGACCAAAAAGTTGCAGGTTCCATCCTTGGTTGAGGTGCCTACAGGAGGCAACCAATTGGTGTTTCTCTCTCTCTGTCTCTGTCTGTCTGTCTGTCTCTCTCTCCTTCTTCCTCTATCTCTAAAATCAATGGAAATATATCCTCAGGTGAAGATTAAAAAAAGAACATTTTTTTATTTTTAAAAATAAATAAATAAATAAAACCTTTATACATTTAACATCATAATTAGTTAAGCATTACTGACCTTGTGCTGTGGAAGAATTTTTCTAAAATCACTAATTTAAATTTAAAATATACATGTGAAATATGTATTGAAAATAATCAAGTAGGACTTCAGTATCACTAAGGTAATAGAAGAGACAGAACGTCTCACCATCAAAATTCTTCCCAGTCTCTCATCAGCAGCAAGTAAGGCTCAAGCCTCTTCTCCTTCTGCCTGTCTAAATTTGTATTTAATCATTTATATGTATCTATTTACATATATATATCTCACACACCTGTGTGATATGCATTAGGAGAAATCGGCCACAGCTTAAAGTCACAGTTTTTTGATGGCCAACAGCCACCCTGATGCACTGATGATCCTCCAAAAAAGAATTCCCTCAGAGAGGCAAGAACTTTCTTTTCTGGTTATGAGGTTTGAAAGGTAAAAGTCTGCTGATGTTTGTTGCCATGGGTGGTAAGGACAGCCAGCCTAAGAGATGGAGCTGATAAAAAGATATAAAAGAGAGAATGTCCTGAGGGTGTACAAGCACCTGGCATTCCTGTCATCCTCTATCATCTTTCTTCAATGAGCTCATATTTTCCTTAAGCTAAGATAAGTTGGCTTTTTGTTACTTGGAACTAGAGACCTAAATTAGTCTGGACTACAATTATGTTATAACGCCATGACAACACATCCTCATATTTCTGGGGACAAAACTCTCTCTTTCTAAAGGTCATGAACTGGATTTGGATTTGGTCTGGGGTTTCATGCCCCCAAACTCTCCAGTTTGTTGTGTGGTTGAGAACACCATGGAAAGTACCTCACGCTGCATAATTCTGAGAAGGAATAACTGTGAAGAATGGGCCTTTTCAATCTCCAATGAGATTGGGAGATATCAGAGATACAAGACTACAGTCAGATATGGGAAGAGCCTTCTGTCATGGAATGGTGGTTATGAGACTCAAACCACCTTGTAAGATCACAGGTGAGATCTATAAAGGAGTCCGGGCATACATTGAAGGTATTTTCACTCTTTTGGGAGAAGACTTCTTCAACTCAACACATAGGAATGAGAAATATAAGCAAATTTGAAAATGCAGGCCCCATTTCGAACACTAATGAGTTTCTTGAGCCTTAAACAGCAAGGATACATTTCTGAGTGTATAGGAAATGTACATATCCTTTGCTGAGGTATTATAACAAGGAAGTAATAAAAGTAATAGCTAAACTGGATCTTCTTCTAAATACACAGCAAATTCTAGCATCTTCCCTCACTGAAGCTATTTTATTATTTTATGACGTGTTTCACCCCCTTTATATTTTCTTCTTTACCTCACAGCCAGTTGCTAATGAGTAGTAAAATGAGCAAAGGCAGACAACAGGAAAAGACAAGCAGAGAAGAAAAATGGCATGGATAACCTCAAACAACATGGACCTTCCCTGAGTAATCAAGAGCTGCTGATTGCAAAATGATGTGCATCCTAGACAGCTCCTTGTTTTTCAAAGGCAGCAAACACTACAGTAATTACTGAATCAATAAGCATGATCCCCTGCATTGAGTAGCTTTCAGTTTGCAGGTGCAGAAATGAGAAATAGTGTCAGTAAGGGAATTAACTTCATTAAGAGATCCTTGCATGTGTACTGAGTTTTACAGCTCACAGTGAACTTCCACATTCATTATCTTGTATCTATCTGCCAGCAATTCTGTGAGAAAGAAGAGATGCAGGCATTCACTTCCCATGAGTGGGTAAATTTGGCTCATAAAAGAGAGGCTCTGTGGGTAGTCGAAGTTCATACTCCTGAAAGTCTTAGAAGTAGGACTTTGCACCAGCACTTGCATTCCTATAGTTTAGGAATCTTTTTTATTAAATTGCCTGGGCTCAGGATCAGAAGTGTCTGGCTCTTTGGACCACTCCATTATTGTTTTTCAGTAAACTATTTTCCCCTACTTATTCAATTAACATATGACTTCTATGGAAACTTTGTAACAAAATTAAATACATGTAAATCAATCAAAAACAATAGCCTGGAGATTGAGTGTCAAAAATATTCTAGCATGCTCTTTTTTCTAGCATTTTTATTGTATCACTAATTCATTGTTAACAGTAAATATCCTAGGTACTTCTCTATATACTTTATACATATAAATTTATTTAATCCTCACAATAACCTTTTGAAGAAGGTACTATTATTATCCTTATTTTATTAAGGAAGAAACTGAGGCAAAGCTATGCCCAATATTTCATAGCTACTGTATATAATACTTGAACTTATGCTCTTAATCCCAATAATATATAAATACTTCCTACTACAAATACACACATACATACTCATACAAATATATATACATATTCAAATTTAGGATCATGTTCTATAATTCTTTGGAAACTTCCTTTTTTATCTATATTTCTTTCATGTTTTCACATTATTGATATATTAATATATATATAGTTTAGATTTACTATAATTTTCTAGACCTTCCTTTATTAATAAATATTTAATGTGCTTTTATTTTTTCACTTATAAAGTGGAAATTTTTAAATATACCTCATTTTATCCAGCTCTAGTTATTTTCTTAAGATAAATATTTAGCCACTGATTAAATAAAATTTGATGTATACCTCCCAGTAACATTTCTTTGCATACTTACATTTTTGAGATCAAATTGTACTTACACTATTATATCTGGCTTTTTAAGTTACTGGCATATTATAATCATTTTCCAATGTCATTTAAATAATCTATAGGCATTCATATCACAATAGCTAAATGGATACAAAAGTCAATGAAGGCACAATGGGATATTTGCTGATGATGTCTGTGATGATGGCTTGCTTCCAGTTTTGCTCCCTCAACTTCATCCTCCACACCACAGCTGGAGTTCTCTCTCTAATATGCAAAACAACCCTGCTACCCCTTGGTTTACAACTGCCTGTGGTTCCTGTTACTGATAGGCTTTTATCCAAGTTCCTCTCTAGGGGACATTCTGCCCTATAGGGCCCAGCTCTACTAACACTGGGAGGCTCTCTGGTCACCTTTTTTGAGAAAGGAAGAAAAATTTAAGGCTCCTCATCATGCTATTTCCCAGACTCCAGCTTTTGATAGTTCTCTTCCCTGGAATATCTTCTCTTTCCTCTTCCCCAGGTTAAGCTCTACTAATTCAAGACCCTGCTTAGAAGGCAGTCTCTTCAGGAAAAATTTCTTCTTTGCCTCCACCACGCCCTGAGATGTTTGCATACGTGAGCCTCATCCATGTTGTGATATGGCTCCCTGGGACAAGAAAAAAGCTTAAGAACCCACTCCACCTCTGTTTGGAATAAATCCTTTCAGGGATAAGGCCTGTGAGACTTTACACTTGGGTATTCTCCAGCACCCTTTATGGAGTCTAAATCTGCCCTTGAGTGATCTTGAGGAGTCCCATAGGAATCTTGGATGAGAATTTCTCTGAATCATGAGAGATCTCTGGGGAAGGGCAGCTTGTGACTGTCCCTCTTTGCCTCCCAGTCAGTCTTTGTTTTCAAAGACTTTTCAACAAATTTTCTTCCCTTGCTGCTGTGATTATCAATAGTTTTCACTGGCTTCTGGTTTAGATTGAGAAAAAAACAAATTCCTTGCAGGTTAATGCTGCTTTTCTTAGTCTTCTATACCTTAGTATGTATGAACGGTCTAAAAGAAGGACTCAGAAAAGGATGGAAAAATAACATTCTGAATTTTGCTGAAGGCCATCGCACCCTCAGAGTGGTAGCCACCAACCCCCAGGGAGTGCACCTAGGCAGGACCTGGACCTGGGAACCCACCAGGACTTTTAATAGGCCACAAGGGTGATCTTTACATTTTTGCTTCACTGTCAGCCAGAATAGCCTGACAATACCCTTTGGGCTGTGACTTGGCTATCTAATTCCTGTTCTTGAGGTCTGCCTCTTCATTCAGAGCTCACGTAGGGATTATCTCTGCACCCCACACAAATGCAGTTTTGAACAATTCGTTATTGCTTGGAGGACTTGTTTGTGGAGGACACAGACGCTAAGATCATAAGGAACATATCTACCTCTCTATGACTCCTTTATAGGTATTTTAAGGTCACTTATTTAAGCAATATCTGCATCTTTATGAATGGAACAGAATCTTGTCTGTAGCTATTTTTTTACCTCAATGTCTTGTTTGAAATCAAAGTAACCTTGTCATAGATATTACTTCCTGTCCCTCTTATGCAAACCTTTGTTTCAAATCTCTTCATAAGGTAGTTTACTGAAACCAGCATCCACAATAGCTTAGCCCTCGGAAATAATACTGTTTCATTAATGGAGTGTTCCTGGGACCAGAGGCAGACTGGGAATCAAGGTTGTTGGGGTGACACTCAGCTTTCTTATATAGGCTCTTAGGAACTGAATCAAATCATTTCATCTCTAAGTTTCAGTTTCTTCCTCAATAAATGAAATAGTATTACCTCCTTCCTTCATCCAGGTGCTGAAGGAGAGAGAGCAGGTGACAAATGTCTCTAAGGCACTGGAGTTGCCCAGGTTGCTCTTTCTAGCATCATTGTTTTCTTTGTAAAGGCTCTCAGGGGCTCACTGTGGCTCAGGTGAAAATTGCCTTTCATTTATTTATTTATTTTTTGCTTTCCAAATAATCCATGGCTGAAATTAGCAATGCTTAGTTCAGTAAAAAAATATTGTTACAGCAGGCAGCCATGGAAACGGTGCTTGAGCAGCTTCCCCTTCAGGGAGCTGCCTTTTGTGCAATATGCTTCCTCTTTGAGTAAATAAAATAGCTCACGGCTTTTGAAGTTGGAGTTTGATATTAGTTAAGAATACAGGCAAATCTTTCAAAAGAAACATCTTTCTCAATTTTTCTGTCTTTCCATTGAGGGAAGAAAAATGTATCTCAAATTAAGTATCAGATTTTGCTTTCAAATAGAGCATGGGAAGATTAATGTGTTGACCCACCAGCCTACATTTGTGGTGCCCTTTCAGTAGTAATAGTGGATAAATATATTAGCGTTAATTAATGCCTTCCTCCATACATCATTTTACATTTTACTAAAAAGCTTCCCCATGCACTGTCACTGAAATCTTATGGTAAATCTATAAGATAGAAAGATTGTGAAGAAGTCAGATGAGGAAAGTTCATTCAGCTATTCAGCTATCCTTCCCACTTGGAAAGTAACCAGGGAAGATAGGATGGCAGTTAACACCTCTCACCTCTGATTCCATGTTTTTCTGCTCTCCCTGGCCTGTGTCCTTGTGCCTGGGGCACCAAACCCAAGTGGCTGGGGGAGGGAACCTTCAAAGAAGTAGAGATGACTCTCCAATGGCCAGACTTCTCTCCACTGAAGTCTGCATTTGGTAAACACTCAGCTTTGCCTTGGTCAACCTCACCAACTACCAGGGTGTCTCCTACCTCAGAGAGCAGAGTCCTCCTGAGAACTCCGGTGAAGAAGCTTGTATATGAACATCACATTCTGATTTGTCTGCCCTTTCTTCAAAGCACTCTTCCTCTGGGTTCTTATTTTCCTCCAAATTCCACCATCCTAATTCATCTGTTTTCATCCCTTTACTTCTGGCCTCTGCTCTCCTGACAAAGATATCTAAGAGGTACGTTTATTCATTGAAATGTGTTTCTAGAGACTAATGAATTAATTGATCCCAGGACAGGGGCTTTTTGCATTTGAATAGACTCTGATTGCTTTGGTTCTAGTAAATGTCTCCTTCATACAAATTTGGTCAGCTTGACCAAGGTCAAGAGCCAGACCCCAATATTTTCCACTAGGACTGCAATGGGGATTGAAAGATGATAGGTTCGGGGAGAATGAGTGTAATAAACTATTCTTATGGAAAAATTTTTCCTATTTTGCTTTTGGTAGAGTATTCTTAGAAAATTGCTGTTCACATTATTCAAATGAGTTAATATTGTTTTAAACCTTACTGTCACTAAAATTTGTCATGTAAGGTTCTGCTCCCTTTCCAATTTACTGCCCTCTCCCATCTTAAATTCTTCAGTAGCTTCCAAGAAGCTGGGGGCCAGAGCGGGGTTTCTGGTCACTGTAGCTACTGTAGTGACACACAACCTGCTTTCCTCTTGCCCTGTGGTGCCTGCCCAGAGCCTCATCATTGAATCCATGAACCACAAGCCATGCACCACATTATGAGGCTGGGAAAGGAAGAACTCATCACAATGTGGTTTCCTTGGCCCAGGAAGTATCCAAACCTGTCACACTGAGTTTTGTTTCCACTTTATATAAGAGACCAATTTTTCATGAAGATTATTTTGATGAATTTTTAAACTTGGTGTCATTATCAAGTGCTCATCTGGAAATTCTCTGCTCTCTATAGTGCAGGAGGACAGTTTCCATAGTGAAGGTATAGAGATTCATTTAAAACTGTAAGAGATGGATTGGGCCAACAACTGTGCATAACCCTCCCTGTCAAATTCACTGTGTAGAGTGGGTCAGATAAAACAACTACATTCAACTTGCATTTCTGTCAGAAATTGTTTATTCTGAGTATATGAGCTTAATGGCTACTTCCTCCACAAAATCTTCCCTGTGTCTCTTTCACCCTCCACTCTTCTCTCCTCTGGGTTCCCGTAGTGTTCCATCTGATCTCTAGGGGATTATAAAACTGTATTCCATTGGTCCTTAATCTTAGTTTCCTCCTGAGATAAACAACTGTTTATTTTTGTGATTCCAATTTCTACTATTATATGTGTTGAATGAGTTTAGACTAAGGGCTTTCATAAAAATACAGATGACAAATGGATCTCGTCTTATATATTAATTTTCATCAGCTGAAAGTGGCTAACTAGAAATGGTGCAGTGGGTGATGACTGCTGCCTGACAAGGGCATGGATGCGGTCCTGATGCCGCTGGTCCAGTGGTAGATGCATGTCTAATGAAAGAATTAAAGAATGCATGGCACATTAAGAACCTCTGTATGCTGTGACTTTTTCACATCTGCCCTAATTTAGAAAAGGTTATTTTTAAAAGTCTGGATGGATAGATATATGTTCAGAAGGCTACTCTGCTTAGGTTTTAATCATTTTTCCCCTCCATTCTTAATAGAGAGGTTCTTGGGGTTTTATAACCAGAGTTATATTGGCTAGAAAGAGAACACACATTCATGCAGTACACTTTTTGAAAATTCTTGCCATTTCAGTTGAAGTATTGTAAAATGGTATAAAATATTAACTAAATATTATGAAATGGTTCACATTTCAAGTTTGATGAATCCCATACCCTAAGAAAAAATTTTAAGTGTTATGAAACTTTTATTTCCAATAATGTGATAGCTCCAGTTTCTATGTCTGGAAATATATTGGGTTCTTGTATTATCTTATATTTGCTTTCACAATAATAAAATTAAATATTAATTTATTAATAAGTATTAATATATAATCACATATAACATGTACATTGCTGTGTATATATAAAACACATATATATTGGTATTATTACTAAATACATAATTGGGTACATATATTTGATTATATATTATTACATTTATGCCCAAAACTGTTATCTTATAAACATCTAATACTTCTTTCAACTTAAATGTATACATAATTGACTTACATAGCTAATTTAGAAAAAGAATATATTCTCATTTTAAAAAATATATCATTACCAAGGACCCTAATGGGAACTAAATTACAAAATTATCATTTGTAAAAATTGATATTTTAGATATAAAATGACATGGGATATTAAAGTTCTGATATAAAATAGTCTTGTTCTAATGGTGAGCAAAAGAACAGCTAAAGTTACTGTGTTTGATTTATCAATGCTCATCTCCTTCTGAACCTCTAAGAAACATTCATGATGGGTCAAATTTAATATTCATTTATTTTATTGGC
Organism: Pteronotus mesoamericanus; assembly: GCF_021234165.1. NCBI lineage: Eukaryota > Metazoa > Chordata > Mammalia > Chiroptera > Mormoopidae > Pteronotus > Pteronotus mesoamericanus. The sequence goes on from NW_026555313.1 coordinate 13,971,375, forward strand.
TGTGGCACAGATAGCTAGTGATCCTGAATATTTATTCTCTCTTTCTTCTGCTAATAGAGCTCACAATCTGCCACCTGCAAGTTAGAGAAATGGGAAAGCCAGTGGAATAATTTAATCTGAGTCCAAAGGCCTGAGAACCAGGGGAGCCAATGGTGTAACTCTCAGCCCGAGGCTGAACTGAAAACCAGGAGTTCCTATGTCCATGTCTGAGAGCAGGAGAACATAGATTTCTCAGCTCAAAAAAGAGAGATTTCGCCCTTCCTTCACCTTTTTGTTCCACTTAGGGCCAAAATGGGTTAGATGATGTCCACCCAAATTGGTAAGGGGAGATCTCTTCACTTCTACTGAATCAAATGCTAGTCTGTTCCAGAAACACCTTCACTGACATAACCAGAAATAATATTTACCTGCTACATGGGCATCCCTTAGCCCAGTCAAGTTGATACATGCAATAACCATCACAAGTCCACACCTTGTCACCTCAACACCTACACACATCTCCAATGAGTATTAACTATTAAACCATACTTAATCTCCAAATAAAGTTTGATTTTGCAGTAGTCAAACCATCCATCCATTTAGCAGCAGTGTATTGAGAACCTCACATGTGTCAAGTGCTATTCTTAGTGCTAGAATACAATGGTGAATGAGAACATAGCATAGCCCCTATCCTCAAGGAACTTACTTCATCTAGTACTAAGACAACAAGAGAGTCCATTATAATTTAGATAAATATTTTCTCTGATACAATACATAACATAGACTTGCATATATAGAAACACAGAGAAGAAACAGAGAATGTATGGTCATTGGCAATAGTTAAGGTTGAAGTAGTACCAGAAGCTAAGCTATGAAAGACCTTATAGCTTCATTTAGTGGTCTTAAATTTATTCAGACAGCAATAGAGATTCACTCAAGTGTCTAAGCTAGGTATATAGTGTGAGGTTTCTATTGTGTACACCTCATCCTAGAAACATTGTGGGTAAGGACTGGATAACAGAAGACTAAGGGCTGAGGAGTCCAGCTGGGAGGCTAGAAGCATCTTATTGGTAGATAATTCCTAGTTTATGCCCTCCTCAATGGGAGAATCTGAAGACATCACCCCTTAATGGAAGGATTCATGATGTTATCTGATCAAGAACATGTGGAGTTGAAAGGTAATGCAAAACATTTTTTCACTTTTCTTTGTATACATAGTTCATCTCTACCTCTATTGGAGACAAGAGTTCTTTGACTTTCTACTCTCCCCTTCTGCCATGTTCCCATAGCAGATAATGTGTGGGGATACAAGTGGCTATACCCAGGGCAGTAGGAGTGGATAGCCAGTGAACTTAAAAGAGACGGTGCAGGTGCCAGGTTGTGAGGAGACACTGAAAGCAGAATCTGTAATTTCAAGCGTAAGGCCAAGAAAGGGACATGTGCAAAGGGAAGAAAGGGGTCATTGTGTAGAGGTCAGTCTCTACTCATGCAGGAGAGATAGTGATTCCTGTCATGCATGTAGGATGTAGGATATGCTCCTAGACAGCAGCTAGGTGGTGTCGCCAGCTGAGTATAGCCATACAGGTCACACAGTCCAGCCAGGAGTATGTCTTCAGTTATTGATGAAAGATGAGGAGTAAAACAAAGAAAAGGTGTGAATACATGGGCACACAGGAGCTCTGTGGTGAGCTGAGGGAGTATCCCTCCTTGCAGTGTCATAACTGTTCTAATAGACTTGTTTTAAATCCACTGCAGTACAGAAAGACTTAGGCTGCCAAGGAACTGGACACCTCCTGTTCAACACAGAAGTGCTTCCTCCCCACAGACCTCTCATTCCAGCACTGTTTTCTGGTCTCCTATCACCTTCATATGCCCCTCTGCCCCAGTTCTGTCCACACCTGCCACACACGCTCATTCAGCTGTTTCTTCCTCACATTTGTTTGATTTCTACCTGACCTGTGAGGATTCTCCTGATTTCTCTGGCTGTCAGTTTCACTTACATTAGAATGAGTTAAGAGAGAGCATAAGAAAAAGAAACTTTGGGATAACATGAACATGAAGGGAATTAGGTAACATAAGGATTATGAATTTCACATACCTTGGATGGGGAGACAGTCATGTATCAACACTGCAGGATTGAAAGCTACAAGGGAAATTTGAAAGCTGTTGTGCCCAGGTACTTGAGCATTGTGAGCATCTAATGAAAGGGTTTCTCTGCACCTTTTGTCTAACTCTGGATATCCGCCTGGCATTCCAAAAGTTTGACAGAATTAAATCTGGCCTACTGAATAGCAAGTAGCACTTGCCAAAATACTTCTTAGAACTTGACAGAAACACATCTATTCCTTCTTTGTCTCAACAACAGATTTTGTTGTTCACTAAATCTTGGAGTGAATCTCTTACATAAACATGCTAATTTGTGCAAGTGAGTAAGCAAATGAGAGTGGATTCTTCTTCTCATCAGCATGATCAGTGCAAACATGAGTGAGCACTTACCACTTGTGGATTTTTACTGTTACTGTATATGTGGCTTCCCTCCCCCAACACATACCTACACCCACCACATTCCTGCCATCATCACATACTCCTCTGGGGCAAAGACAGATATTTTTTGGCTGGTGTAAAGTTTAAGCAGTTTATTCAGGTGCCACTACCTGGGAGAATGGTGGACTCCCATCTCACAGATTATCCCCTCTTCCTACTCAAGCCTGCAGTTCTTATAGGGATAAGGAGGGGAGGGCTTTATTTCCTATTCAATTATCTTGCTAGCTTTTGGTGTGCTTGGGGCCCTATCCATTCATCTTTCTAGCTTTTGGCCAATTCAGTGTAAGAACCTCCCCCTGCATCATCTTGGTCAATGGGAGACACTCCCAGATGCTCCCTGACTGTCTCTGGTATCAGGGCCAGAGTGGGCAGAGGGTGTGGCTGTAGAACCTGACCTCAGGAAGCCTGGAGATGCTACAGCATTCAGCCTGCCTCCTGATGCTGGACATGGGATGACACATCTGGGGAGGCTAGTTGGATTCTTTGGGGCAAGGACAGATCCTTTTGTACCTCTGTTACCCTATAGCACTCAGCAGACACTGTGTTGTTATTAGCATCAACACCAAGTAAAATATCTGACACATAGAAAGTACTCAACAAATATTTATACAATTAAGGAATTGGGGAAGGCTTTGCAGCAGTAGCTGAAACCTAAAAAGATAAGTAAGTTCAATAATTGTCAATAGTTTTTCTTTTCCAATAACCCCTACCACCACTACTCTCAGAGACCATTCTCCTAAAGCAGTTTTATGATAAACTCTCAAAAGGTTCTAAGATCAGAAGGTGGGATCTTCCTTTTTGGACCCAAAGAGAGAATGATGAGTTTGGTTGTTCTGACTGACTAGTTTCTCTGAACAATGCCTCTGGATTTCCTGTGATAACCTATAAAAAGTATAATAAATAAATTTCTTAAAGTATGATGGCTCTGTCAAAGTAGCAATATGCTTCCAGCTGAGTCTGTAATAACAAATTCAAAAAGGTAACTGACAGTTTGAGAGAGTTATGGCTGGACTAACTACAGTACCTAAGACAGCCATGCTGTGGTACTACAGGCCTTCCAGAGGCTTCAAATCCCAATCCCTTTCAAACTTGAGCAGCTCACAGAATTTTAACCTAAAAAAAAAAAAAAAAAAGGTAACAGCTGCCCAGCTGCCCTGTCTGCTGTGGACAGATAACAGGCCATTTTCCCAACACACTTTAAAACAGCCTTTTCTATTCCCCACTCAGAGACAAAGTGTTGCAATAAAATATTTTCCTTACTCAAATTAAGGGACCAGATATAACAAAATAACAAAGAAAACTAAAATATAGAATCTTTTTTCAAATATTAGCATTAATTTTTCTCTAGTAATATGAGGCCAAAATCCCCACAGGGTTTGGCTAAATAAATACTACATTCACTATTACCAAAATATAGGACATTATTCCAGATCTGCTTCCAACTCATGCCTGGGCCCTGTTGAAGCTTCACTGTGTAAGTTTGAGTTTAGTCAGAGTTAACTACAGACCTGAGAGCCTTATGACCAGAAATATTTGTTAGAAAATTAGACCATTATTTTAATTCAGATTATATAACGTGTAAAACATCACATAACTTTTATACTTTAACAGGTTAGAAGTGACTCTTTTTACATAGAATTAGAACAGGTTGCTGGGGCTGATAGAAGAGGTAGAATTAAAGAGAACTGATACTTGTTAAAAGCTGACTTTCATGTATCTGAAGAATATTGTGCAGAAATTGAATAAAGCCTATCTAATGTTGCTCTCTTTTATATTTTTTGTGTGCTAAATCCTGGGAAAATTCATTCAGCTCTGGTTGTCTTTTTTTTCAAAATGTATAAGTGCTATTAACATGAAACAAGAAGAAAAAGCAAGGCTAATGCATCACATTTTCCTATAAAATTTTTCTCAGAGGAGTAAAAGGCTTTTTCTTCATCTTGAATACAGAGATATTCTTTGCAAGTTTCTAAGAAGTTCCCTTGCCTAATGAGATCTGAATATTGCACCAAGTGGTAGAAGCATATTCTAGCTCCAATTTTGGTTCTACTAATACTAATCAATACTAATTTTGGTTCTGATAGTTCCTCCTTAATAAAATATTTCATGCAATTGATATTGAAAATACAAAGATGACACTTTTGTTATGAACTATTTCATTTAACAAACACTTAATGAGAACAGGCTACAGCACAGTAGTACAGGGAAGGGGAAACCAGGAGGAACACGGAAGACTTCCTGAGTTGAAAAAATGAAGCTGAAATTCTAGAAACATCCAGGTGGTTAGAGTTCACAGGATAGTGCACCAAAGATCAGAGAGCTGAACAATGAGAATGTGGGAGATCTACAAAGGGTACCGAGTATTCAGCAGTGTGCTTTTTTGTGCATACTTGTGAAAAACAATCTGTGAATAGGGAAAGTGCCACCTGAACACAATGGAATACTACACAGCAGAAAAAGAGCTACTACCCTTCACGACAGCATGGATGGAACTGGAGAGCAATATGCTAAGCAAAATAAGCCAGGAGGTGAAAGACAAATACCCTATGATCTCACCTATAAGTGGAACCTAATCAACAAAACAAACAAGAAAGGAAAATATAACCAGCAACATTGAGATAAAAAACAATTTGACAGTAATGAGAGGGAGGGAGGGAGGGGATAATGGGGAAAACAAGGGGAAGGGTCAAATCAAGGAACATGTATAAAGGACCCATGGACAAAGCCAAAGTGGGAAAGGATTGAGGGTGGGAGGTGGGGGTGGATGGAGCAAGGGAAAGTGGTGGTGGGAAAATGGAGACAAATTGTATTTGAAAAATTTAAAAAATGGAAAAAAAAGGAGAAAAAAGGGGAGAAAAATATCTCTCACTTAAGATAAGCTTGAAAATCAAAATCCAAAACTGGATAAAGAAAGCTAATCCTTTAAATAAAATTCCACAAACTTACAAAAAAGAGTACTGACTCTAGCCAAAATGGAGAAAATAAAGCATATGAAAGATGAAAAAAAAAGAATAGAAATAGCTGTGTCCACTGCTCATATATGACTAAGACTACTGCTTATTATCACAGCCAGACTGGAAATCCTTATGATGCATAAGGCAGTGTGGAATACATAGAAAGGCCATGCCTCAAGAATGAAAAAAGTCAGTCTTGGTCTGGGCAGTACTTTAGTTCTACTGAACACATCTTAAAAGAAGATCTGAAAGGATCAAATTGTTTTAACTAATTTACCTGTATTACAGAATAAATCTCAAGAATATCAGGATAAAAAATGTCCAGCAAGCAACAGAATAAAATTCACAATATTTGGCATCTAATAAAAAATGGACAGATACACAAAAAAAGCAGAAAATAAGACTCTCAATGGGAATAGTCAGTCAGGTGAAACTGACCCAGCACTGACACAGAGTTTAGATTCAGCAGACCAGGAAAATATGAAATAATTGTGTTGCATATATTTGAAAAGTTGAGTAAATAAAGGAAAGATTATAAAACCAAAATCTAACTTTATTTTTATTTTAAATTACTTAATTTCTTTTTTCAACTACATTTGTCTCTGGCTACCCCCCACCACTTTCCCTTGCCCCTTCCCTCCCTTCCACCCTCCCTCAATCTACCCCTTTGGTTTTATCCATGAATCCTTGCTATATGTTCCTTGACTTTCCCCTTCCCTTCCTTTTCCCCTGCCTCCCCTCCCTCCTTCCCTCTTGACTCTGTTGGTTTCTTTTCCTTTTGGTTTCTTTTCCTTTCAGTGTTGCTGGCCTTATTTTCCTTGCATCTTTATATTGCTGGTTAGGTTCCACTTATAGGTGAGATCATATCGTATTTGTCTTTCGCCCCCTGGCTTATTTCGCTTAGCATAATGCTCTCTAGTTCCATCCATGCTGTCGCGAAGTTTAGTAGTTCTTTTTTTCTTTCTCCTGCATAGTATTCCATTGTGTAAATGTACCATAGTTTTTTGATCCAGTCATCTATTGATGGGCATTTAGGTTGCTTCCAACAGTTGCCTACTGTAAATTGTGCTGCTATGAACATTGGGGTGCATAGGTTCTTTTGAATTAGCATTTTGGTATTCTTAGGGTATAGTCCCAGCAGGGGAATCACTGGATCAAAAGGCAGTTCCATTTTTGGCTTTTTGAGGAAATTCCACACTGCTTTCCACAATGGCAGCACCAGTCTGCATTCCCACCAACAGTGTACTAGGGTTCCCTTTTCTCCACAGCCTCGCCAGCACCTGTTGTTTGTTGTTCTGTTTATGATGCCATTCTGACCGATGTGAGGTGGTACCTCATTGTGGTTTTGATCTGCATTTCTCTCATGGGTAGTGATGCCGAGCATCCTTTCAAATGTCTCTGGGCCCATGGTATCTCCTCCTTGGAAAAGCATCTGCCCAGGTCCTTTGCCCATTTTTGGATTGTATCATTAGTCTTCTTGGAGTGGAGTTGAGTGAGTTCTTTATATATCTTGGAGATCAAACCTCTATCTGATGTATCATTAGCAAATATATTTTCCCATAGAGTTGGCTCCCTTTTCATTTTGCTGATGTTTTCTTTAGCCATGCAGAAGCTTCTTATTTTGATGATGTCCCACTTGTTCATTCTTTCCTTTATGTCCCTTGCTTTAGGACACATATCAGTGAAAAAATTGCTACGTGGGATATCGGAGAGTTTCCTGCCAATGTTCTCCTCTAGGACTTTTATGGTGTTGCAACTTGTATTTAAGTCTTTTATCCATCTTGAGTTTATTTTTGTGTATGGTGTCAGCTGATGATCCAATTTCAATTTTTTGCATGTAGCCATCCAGCTCTCCCAACACCATTTGTTGAAGAGGCTATTATTGCTCCATTTTATGCTTCTGCCCCCTTGGTCAAATATTAGATGCCCATAGAGACCTGGGCTTATTTCTGGGCTTTCTATTCTGTTCCACTGGTCTATGGGTCTGTTCTTGTGCCAGTGCCAGATTATTTTGAGTATAGTGGCTTTGTAGTACACTTTGATGTCTGGTATTGTGATCCCTCCTTCTTTATTTTTCTTTCTCAAAATTTTTGCTGTGGCTGTTCAGGGTAGTTTATGGTTCCATATACATTTTTAAAATGTCTGTTCTATTTCTGTGAAATATGTCATTGGTATCTTAATAGGGATTGCATTGAATCTATAAATTGCTTTGGGTAGTATGGACATTTTGATGATATTAATTCCTCCAATCCATGAGCACGGTATATGCTTCCATTTATTTGTGTCTTCCTTAATTTCTTTCTTCAATGTTGTATAGTTTTCTGCGTACAGGTCTTTTACCTCTTTGGTTAAATTTATGCCTAGGTACTTTATTTTTCTTCTTGCTATATCGAATGATATTTTTTTTCTGATTTCTTCTTCTTCTATTGCATTGCTGGTGTACAAAAATGCCTTTGATTTCTTAATATTGACTTTGTATCCTGCTGTGTTGACAAATTCACTTATTAGGTTGAGGAGTTTTTTGGTAGAGTCTACAGGGTTCTCTATGTACACTATCATGCCATCTGCAAACTAAGATAATTTTACTTCCTCCTTTCCTATTTGGATGCATTTTATTTCTTTTTCTTGTCTGACCGCTGTGGCTAGGACTTCCAATAGGATGTCGAAAAGAAGGGGTGAAAGCGGACATCTTTGTCGTGTTTCCGATCTTAGTGGGAAAGATTTCAGTGTTTGCCTGTTGAGTATGATGTTGGTTATAGGTTTTACATATATGGCCTTTATTACATTGAGGAATGCCCCATTTATTCCCATTTTGCTGAGTGTTTTGATCATAAATGGGTGCTGTACCTTATTGAATGTTTTTTCTGCATCTATTGAGATGATCATGTGGTTTTTGTCTTTTCTTTTATTTATGTGATGTATTACGTTTATTGACTTGCGTATATTGAACCATCCCTGCATCCCTAGAATGAATCCCACTTGATCGTGGTGGATAATCTTTTTAATGTATTGCTGGATGCAGTTTGCCAATATCTTGTTGAGAATTTTAGCATCTATGTTCATCAGCGATATTGGTCTGTAGTTTTCTCTCTTTGTAGGGTCTTTATCTGGTTTGGGATTAGGATGATGCTGGCCTCATAAAAAGAGTCTGGGAGTCTTCCTTCCCTTTGGTTTTTTTGGAGTAGTCTGAGAACGACAGGGGTTAGCTCTTCCTTAAATATTTTGTAAAATTCTCCTGGGAAACCGTCCGGCCCTGGGCATTTGTGTGCTGGGAGTTTCTTGATTACTGCTTCAATTTCCCCAGCTGTTATTGGTCTGTTCAAGCTTTCTATTTCTTCCTCCTTTAGTGTTAAAAGATTATACTTTTCTAGAAATTTGTCCATTTCATCGAGGTTTTCAAATTTCTTGACATATAATTGTTCAGAGTTGTTTCTGACAATCCTTTGTATTTATGTGGTATCAGTTGTTATTTCTCCTCTTTCATTTCTGATATTATTAATTTGGGTCCTCTCCATTTTTGTCTTGATGAGTCTGCATAAAGGTTTGTCAATTTTATTTATCTTTTCAAAGAATTAACTCCCCGACTGGTTGATCCTTTGAATTGTTCTTTTCATCTCTATGTCATTCAGTTCTGCTCTAATCTTGACTATTTCCTTCCTTCTACTTGCTCTGGGATTTATTTGTTGTTGTTTCTCCAGTTCCTGAAGTTGTAGTGTTAGGTCTTTTATTTGAAATGTTTCTATCTTTTTTGGTAAGCCTGTATTGCTATGAACTTCCCTCTCAGGACTGCCTTTGCTGTGTCCCATAGGTTTTGGACTGTTGTCTGTTCATTTTCATTTCTTTCCAGAAATTTTTTTATTTCTTCTCTTATCTCATTATTGACCATTCATTGTTTAATAGTGTACTGTTCAGTCTCCATGAGTTTGAAAGTTTTTGAAGTTTCTCCTTGAGGTTGACTTCCAGTTTCAAGCCTTTGTGGTCTGAGAAAAAGTTTAGCATTATTTCAACTTTACTGAATTTTTTGAAGCTTGCTTTCTGTCCTATCATGTGGTTGAACTTTGAAAATGTTCCATACACATTTGAAAATACTGTGCATTTTAGTTCTTTGGGCTATATGTCAGTTAAATCCATTTGATTTAATGCATCATTCAGTTCCATAAAATCTTTATTGACATTTTGTTTGGAAGATCTGTCCATTTTTGACAGTGGGGTGTTGAAATCCCCTACTATCAGTGTGTTGCTGTCTATATCTTTTTTGAAGTCGTCCAAGATTTTCCTTATATATTTGGGTGCTCCTATGTTGGGTTCATATAAGTTTACAATGTTTATGTCTTTTTTATGGATTCTTCCTTTGAGTATTATAAAGTGTCTCTCTGGGTCTCTTTTTATCGCCTTTGTTTTGAAATCTATTTTGTCTGATATAAGTATTGCTATCCCTGCTTTTTTTTCTTGTCATTTTGTTTGGAATATTTTTTTTCCATCCCTTTACTTTCAATCTGTGTAGGTCCTTTGTTCTCAGGTGGGCCTCTTGAAGGCTGCGTATGTGTGGGTCATGTTTTCTCATCCATTCAGGAGTCCTGTGTCTTTCGATTGGAACATTTAGTCCATTTACATTGAGAGTTATTATTGATAGAAATGTATTTATTCTTTCCCTTTATAACTGTGTTTTTCTCTTTCTCACTGTTTTTCTCCATCTTCTTAAAGCAGTCCCTTTAGCATATCTTATAGTGCTCGTTTGGTGGAGACGTATTCTTTTAGTCTTCTTTTGTATGGGAAACTCCTTATTTCACCTTCTATTTTAATTGAGAGTCATGCTGGGTAGAGCACTCTTGGTTGTAGGCAGGACTTTGCTTTTCATTACTTGGAATATTTCTTGCCATTCCCTTCTGGCTTGCAGTGTTTCTGTTGAGAAGTCATCTGCTAGCCATATCGGGGCTCCCTTGTATGTTACTACCTGTTTCTCCCTTGCTGCCTTTAGGATTCTTTCTTTGTCTTTCATATTTGCCATTTTAATGATGAGTTTCTTGGAGTGGCCTCAGTGGGTTCCTCTTGAACGGGACCCTCTTTGCTTCCTGGATTCATGAGACATTTTCTCTCCTCAAATTGGGTAAATTTTTCAAAGAGGTTCTCTATCCCTTGCTCCTCTTCTTGTCCTTCTAGTATCCCTATTATGTGTATATTATTGCATTTCAGGTTGTCGTGCATTTCCCTCAATGCCTCTTCCTTCTTTTTGAGTCTCTTTTCATTTTCTTGCTTTTCTGGGAGCTTTTTTCTACCTTGTCTTCCAGCTCGCCTATTCGATCCTCTGCTTCATCTAGTCTGCTCTTGCTTTCTTTAACTCTGTTCTTCAATTCAGAAATGGTATTCTTCATTTCCTCTTGTGTCTTCCTGATAGTTTCTATGTCCTTTTCCAGGTTGATATAGTTTGCCGTAAGTTCCTGATAGTTTCCCATAGTTCTCTTGAGCTCGCTGAGCTCATTGAGCTTCCTTAGAGACATTGTTTTGAAATCAATATCTGATAGTTCACTTGCCTCTATTTCATTTAGCTCTCTCTGAGGATTCCTCCTTTCCTCTAATTTGTGATGTATTTTTTTTTCCTTCCCATTATTTGTAAGAGTCTTTCTTTCTTTCTTTCTTTCTTTTTTTTTCTGGTTCTGCTTCAATTGATTCGTCTAGATTTCCTGACTTTGTGGATTAAACTTCTTTGGTAGTAGGCGGGTCTCTTCATTTATTTTTTCTTTTCTTTTCTTTCTGGGTTGGCCTCTGATGAAGTCAGTTGTTGACCCTATCTGTCCTTAGGCTGTTTGTTTGAACCTTCCAGGAATTTACTGTCTGTGTGTGTCTCTTGCAATTGTCAATCTAGTCACTTTCCCCTCAGCTGTCAGGTTTAGGCACCACAGGGCAGGGTAGTGCCTCCTAATGGCAGGACTATCATGTTCGTATAGGCTGCTGCCACTCAGGGGAGTGGTCTGCCTGAGCAAGACGGAGAACGTGGAATGGGGAAGGAGCCACCACTGGGATCCTCCCGGCTACTCCCTTACTTCTCTCCCCAACATCTCCACCTCCAGTCTCTCCTCAAGAGTCTCTAGGCAGCTCTGTGTCCCCTTTAGCCCAGGATCTACTATCTCTGCATGCAGCTCTACACTCAGCACCAAAGCCAGCATGAAACTCCTGCCCAGGCCAGGCTGTCCTGAGGGCAGGGCTATTATTTCCTTTCCCCCTGCTGCCTCTTTGCTGTGTGCTCTGCCTGCACAAAATGGAGACTACAGAGTCAGGGGAGTCAGCTCCGGGCTCCCTGGCTACTACTTCAGGTCTTCCCCCAACGCCTCCATCTCCAGTCTCTCCTCGAGGGTCTCTGGGCAGCTCTGTGTCCCCTTTGGCCAGGGATCCTCTATTTCTGCTAGCTGCTCCAGCCCACTTGCACACAAGGCTCTGGGAGGAGCATGCAGAAGTCAGGTTTATTGATTCACTTATGCCTGAGTGAGGCGGTAGCTGCAGAGTGGGAGGTGAGTTATCACCGGGGCTGCGCTGGCCACTGCCTCAGATCTCTTCAAAAAGTTTTCCTCACCAATCTTCCCTCAGGCACCAGCCCAGTCTGCCACCGCCTCTACCCAGAGATCAAGGAAGGCGTCTGCCACTGTAAATTTTTGCATTGGCCCTTTAAACCTCACCGTGTCTCCAGCCCACCTGTCTCTGGCAGAGAGCACCCCTAAGCTTTTCACAATCGCATTTTGTCTGTGTGTTTTTCTGGTTTCAGCTGCTATAGTCTAGGGGTACCTGCTTATGATTCAGACTCTGTTCTTCTTAGGGGGATCCAAACAGCCGGTTCAATATCCCTCTGGTGCTGGTGTTTGTAGGTGCCCTGCCCACCCTCTCGAGCCTCCACTGCACTTCTCACCCGTTTGGATGTGTGAAAGTTGAATCCACTGTCTGTCCGTGACTCCAAGGCTTCTCTCACTCTATCGTTCCGTTGTTTTCCAGGTGATTTCTCCACAATTTAGTCACAATTCCAGTTTGGTTTTGGGAGGAGATCAGCAGGACTTCCATTCACTCCTCTGCCGTCTTACCACCCCCTATTTAATTCTTTAATGAGAATCACAGCCACCTGGATTTATTTTGTGACTAATGGGGAATCACTTGCCATCTGAAAAACAGGAAGAATATAAAACTGGCTACTTCTAAAAAAGTAAAAACCTATGGAGACATAATTTTCAATAAAAGATTTTTAAAAATAATTTAAACAACTGCAGCTTTAGAATAGTAAATGATTTCCAACACTTTGACTATGAGGATTATCAGTAATTCTTATAATGGATAAAGTTATGAAAAACACAGTTATAAATTATATACTAATGATTTCTGCACCACTACTGGGCATTTTTGGTAACAGGTTTTGTTTATTTTATCATCCATTTTTATATAATCATATGCCTCAAGCTATTTATATTAATACATAAGAGAACATGACTGGCTATTTTTTAGCTTATTAGAATATATCTTCTCCTTTTTAATGGTTTCTTGTAATAAAAATTCACTTTGACTTAGTATTTTTGGATTATGCACATCTGGATTTGGACAGATTTAGATAAGTGTCCACACAACATACACATACCTCTCAGTTTTGCTCTCTTCCTCCAGCCACTGCCAAATCAACTCTCCAGTTAGATGAACTCTTTTCACTTCTTACCCAAGAGTTAGGTCTAGGACCACAGTGTGATTCCAGAACCCTATAAGGAGAAAACTGTCCATAAAATTCCCTGGGGAAGGCAAATTGCATCTCTCAGCAAGTCCAACACAGGCAGAGTTTCTTCCAGTATCAGAACAGATACCAGCTCTCAGATGAGAGCCCCAGGGAGCAACTGGCTTTTGTTGGGAGATGAACTATATAAAAAAATACGAAACCTTAAAAACTAAGATTACAGCAGCACAATGAGACGCACATGCTATGAAAGGCAGAGTCATATTGCCCATCTCATTCCAAAGCATATGATCACTGAAAGGACTGGTAGGTAGAATCATCTATGTTTTGTTAGGATAGTGTTTGCCTGCTACTAATAATACAAAACAAATGTACTGGTTTGCTCTAAGCCAATGATTTTCAACTGGTGTGCTATACCTGACTATTTAGTCAGGGGCACTGACCTCTTTTTCCTTAGATTGTCAAATTTTTTAAAAAATGACAAGAGCCAACACAATAATAGCTGTCCAGTGTGAATGAATCAAAATTATACCTGTTTTTTATCAGATTGGCAAAAAATATGTATTTTTTGTTGTGCCACAGAATTTTAGTAATTAGTTGATGTGTGCCATGAGAAGGAAAAGGTTGATAATCACTGCTCTAAGCAATAAGAAGAGCATACATAGACAGGCAAGAGCTGGTTATATGGCTGAGCCATGCAACCGGAAACCTGGTCCTCAACTCTCCATTCTGTTATCCTTAACATATCTGCCTTTGTCCTTCTTCTTATAGTGTGTGGCCTCAGATGGCTACTCAGACCTCATGTTCACATCTTAAGCAGTAAGAGAGGGAAGAGCAAAAACGCCAAGATGAAAAGTCCCTTCTCCCTGGGAGGCTGCTCAGGGTGCCATCCCTAGTTGCTTTTACAGATATCTTACTGACCAGAAAAACATGGCCATTCCCTTGCTGCTAGAGCATGTGTAAAATCAAATATTTTTAGCAGGGCATACAGGTACCCTGCACTAAAAAAAGTAAAATGAAAATTGGCAGTTGACATCCCTTCTCTCTCTCCTCTCTCTCTCCCTCTCTCTTTCTCTCTCTCTCCCTCTCTCATTTCTGAGTGCACAGAGTTGAGTTTAGTTACATAAAATGCATGTATGACATGATTTCACTAAAATTCATGTATGTCTTTCCAAGAAAGGAATTTGGAAGGCAATTAAAATTTACTGAGTACCTTAAACATGCTAAGCATATTGTTAGGCCTTTTGCATACATACATACACAGAGACATATATAAACATTAAGTGTATGTATTATATGTACTTTATATATACCGTCCTATGTATATTTTATCCTCTATATTATATATTATCCCATGAATATGTTATTCTTTGTCATCCATTATTATATTATATATAAACAATATATATTATTCTACAAAAACCTGTGAGAAAGGTATGAAGATATATAGGTGTTCATGTTGTGGATTGATAAAATTATATTCAAACAGAGTAAAGAAATTGCCTACAGCTTCTCAGTGGCAAAACTAGAGTATGTTTCAGGTATAATTCTGCTTATAATCATGATGCTCCAAACTTGAAGATAAAACAAACAAAAGAAAATATACATGCAGTGTTTAGAAGCCTGCCCAGAATTTTAAACTGATCATTACTGAGACACTCAAGTCACTAGGACTATATATTCAGCCACAAAATAGCCTCCTGTGCTTAATAGTTCACACACAACATTATTGAAAACTAAGAATCGACAATTTAGAAATCCATACTTTTAGATCAAAAGGGGAAAAGGAAACAAGCAATAATGACAAGGTATATAATTATATTATAAAACTGAAAGCATTCAAGGTAGATTTTAGGGTTCCTTGAGTTTAGCGATCATGCCTTATTCTTCTAATTGTCCAATACAGCATCTAGCACCTATTCTTTATACACATGAGCTATTATACATTTGTTGGAGATCTTAGAAAGGAGACAAACCTTAACAAAAGACAGAATTCATATAAATAGAGAGAAATGAGAAGAAATTGTGTACATTATGCAAAATAAAATATTTTATTCTAAGCATACCCAACTCTTCTGTGGAGGCCAGCAAGTGTCTGCTGGAATATGAGCTGATTTTGTGCCGAGAAGATGCAATGGAATCCTTTGACCAATGCAAAGAAATGTCAAAGAGATGGAAATTATGAAACCAGCCATATATCTGTTATCTGAAAAAAAAACATTGAGTATAAACATATTTTTTTGTGGTTGTTATTGAACCAGATCCAGCACTCTGGAATGCCATTCACACAGACCTTCTTAACTAGGCTGGAGTATCAGAAAATTCCCTAGGTACATTTTCATACTGAGCTTATTATAGTAATCTGAAATGATTGGGCTAAGGATGGATTTCTAAGCCAGCAGCTGCTATCTATATACTGGCCAGAAGTCTATCAGGTAGATTAGTATTAGAGGTCTATCAGCAAGGACATTCCTTACTGGTGATTAGAGAAATATATCAACTTTACAATTTTCAGATTAAGCAAATGAAAATATAGGACTCTCAGTTAAATTTAATTTTCCAATAGACACATCATTTTCAGTGTATGTCACAATATTTCCTGGATCATATTTATATAAAAATATAGTTCCTCTTTATCAGAAATTCAAATTTAGCTGGATATCCTGTATTTCATCTGTCAACCCTAGTCAGATTGGAACTGAAGACAGAAAGTTTCATGGTAATAGAAAAAAACAGAAGTAATAGAAGAGAGAGAAATGAGGAAATTGATAAGATTAAAAAGTAGAAGGTAATAGTCATGTATTGCTGGACGAACTAAAAAAATAACTGAACCACTGGAGCTGCTGGTATGTGCCAAGGATACTGTGGTATCCTAACAACATCCCAGTTCTTCATGGAGTTGAATGGGACTCTGTTGAGACAATTGCCCAGGCTTTCTGAATCTTCATAATTTTGTGAAATAAACCCCCACTAACTGAGGCAACTGGGTGCATTTTTACTATGGACAACCCAAGAAAGTGTAACTGCTACAGACACTGTTATTTACCTACTTGATATGGGTTCCTCTTTTTCTTTAATATTGAAAGCCTGACTTTAGTGCAGAAGGTGTGTGCCATTATAATCTAAATCAAGCACAATAATCTGGTTCCCTATTTCATAGCCTCTCTGAGAAAAAAAGGACAGATGCTGCTGGTGGGTCTCTCCTGCCTCATGTAAGGACTGATATGTCAAGTGCAGCAAACCTCACATGATCATGATGCAACAATCAAAGCTAATATGCTAAATGACAGCATCATGAGCAGCTACAATGGCAATAGAAAACTCTTCTAATGGTTATATATCTCATTTTTTTTTAATTTTGTTTACTGAAGTCACTGTAAATTGAGGTTTCTGTTACTTGCAGCCATATCCAATCTAATTGATTAATCAACCAAAGGAATCACCTTATAATTCACTGAACATTTTATACTTTAATTTTCATAACAAATTATGACAAATAAGAAGATAGGATTGCCCCTAAATATGCCATGAACATTTCTAGCTTCATAATTTTTAAATAGTTGCTCCTAGGTATAATTCCCTCTTTCCCCTTATGTTAATTCCATCTTTTGTTAAATTTTATCTCCTTTTTGAGAGATTTTATTATTTTATCACACATTGATCCTCTTCCAATTCTGATGGTATTAATAGCCTGAAGTTTAAAACATGCATTTCATGGATGGAGAATGCAACCCTATGTTTTATTACTTGATTTTTGTACTGTTATATATGCAACATATCCCTTTATTAGATAGTAGTGTTGGGTTTTGAAAAGCAAACTCTAAATTCATATTTCTGTTTTTAGTGTCTAACACAGTGTTTTCTAAGTATAAATATTAAATACATACTTGTCTTGACAATGACAACAATAATGATGTTGTTTCAGAATATTTAAAGGGATTTGATAAGACCCCTGGCCATGAGTTCTAGAGCACAGGTTAGACCAGACAGTTCTTACCAAGGCAGCCTGAGCCTGAGGGAGAATCAAGGAGGGTAGAAATATAACCAGTATGTGACTTTGGCAAGTTACTTTACATCTCTGAAACTCATTCTTTCTTCTGTAAAATGAAGTGTTAAGATGAAGATTAGGAATTATGTCAGTAAACATATCCCCTGGTGCCTGTCACAGAATAGCTGAATAGAATTCAACTTTAATTTCCTTATATATACAATTCAAATGATAAGATCTTTTGTCAGAGTTGAGAAGGTATAAAATTACGTGTTTTCCTCAACAAAAATGGATGATGGATGCAAGGGACAGGAGGATAGTACATTTAAAATGTGCTGAAGCCCTGGCTGATGTATCTTGGTGGGTAGAAGCATCGGTTCCATGTGCCGAAATATCACAGGCTTGATTCCCTATTAGGGCACCTACCTCTGTTGTGAGCTTGGTGTCTGGGCCAGGGGTGGTAACCTACTGATGTTTCTCTCTCATATTGATGTTTCTCTCTCTTTCACCCACTTTCCCTTCCTCTCTCTCTAAAATCAGTAAATACATCCTCAGGTGAGGATTAAATAATAAAAATTAAAAAATAAAAACTAAAATACCCCAACTAATTCATAAATATGAGATCTAGTTATAATCTAATTCAGTGGCTGTGATCTAGGGTAGGTCACTTAATCTGTCTGAAATAGTTTTCTGTTTATAAAATACAGATAATAGGACTTGATTTAGCTGCTCTGTAAAATAATTACAAAAATAATGTAAAATAATGTATGAAAATGTACTTGGAAGAAATACAAAGCATTATATTGGTTTAAGGGTAGAGGAGGGAATCTATAGTTTCAAGAATCAATAGCAGAAGGAAATTTATTCATAGCTTTAAAAATGTGCCCAAACTTCAAACTTACATTCAGTGATTTAACAAAACTCCTGCACTTAAAAAGTCTTCAATGACAAAATGAGATAGACTTTAATTAAATAAAGCTGAGATGAAATTAAAACAGAAAACTCATTTCCCTTCAATGAAATACAAAGGCATTCAAATGCACATAATGATAGTACCATTTCATTTTTTTTTAAGGAACACTTAATGAAAAACATTAACAACATGTAGAAGTGTTGTTAAGCATTCATGCCTATAGTATTAGACTAGAGGAGACAGGGAGCAAGAATTCTATCTGATAGGGATGTTCCATACTATAATGAGCTCTCAAATTCATGCTCTGCTTGAAGGTGTAGATTCAGGATCAAGGAATAAAAACTTTTCCATCAGTACTGCTTACCACTTATTTCTAGTAATGCTTAGAGCTATAATCATACATTTTTGTTTTGGATGGATTGAGGTATGCAAAGGAAGAATGTGCTAAAGAAGAAAAGTCATACAAAAGAAGATTTGTTTGAAAAAGTGCATGGTGTTGACTGTGCCAGGCCTCTTTACCACCTTGGCCAGGCAAAGCATCCCAGGAGGAGAGTCTTTATAGTGACAGGAGTCTATACCAACTCCAGTGTTTTTGACTTTTCCTTTATATGATAATCATTTCACCTTGATGGAATTCTCCCTCATTTCTCCAGCTGAAAGGAATTGCTTGTTCTTTTAAGCTACTGTAGCACATCTAATCTGTGCTAACCATCTGCACACTTTTCACTCCCTTGTAGTGAAGTATCTGTGTGCTTGTTCTATGGGCCACAGGAGATTGTGAACTCATGAAGAACCTGCTAAATATATTTCTACAACCCTACTCCTAGGGTTTCTAGGCCAATGTCTAGCTAAGGAAACAAACAATAAGCACATTGACTGATGGATCAGGTAGTTATGCCACTTGGACCTCTAGCTTTGCTTGAACTATAACCAGTGGTTGTAAGTCTGAGGCTCACTTGTTCCCATGTGCTCTATGAGTGATCTCTCATAGTATTTATGAATATTAGGTCTCCTCTCTCTCATTCTATCATCTATCTATCTATGATCTATATCTATCATCGTCTCTCATCATTATCATCTCTTTATCCATCCATCCACATATGATAATTGGTCTAGTGAGATGAATGATCTATGATTTTCAACAGAATATAAAGAAACAGTTAAGAATCATTGCATTTCACATATTGTAGATCTTCATCCAGTAGTTCTTGACTTTGACTGTACATTAAACAACTTTTAAAATATATGGGTACCATTTCAAGAATTATAATATAATTGATATGTGGTAAAGCTTAAGCACAGGAACTTTTTAAAATTTACAAGAAAATTCTAATATGTAATGGTTGATCCTCATTCTCAGAATTCCTTTTAGTCATTGGATATTGGGGCTCTCACAGGTTGAACTGCTGCCCTGACCCCTATTCTGTGGAAATCCTGACTATTCCTACCAGTAGTAATTGTATAAAGCATGTTCTCTTTTCTTAGTATAAAATTGCTTATTTTTTTTATTTTTTTTATTTTAATTTTTTGTTTAGATACATTTGTCTCCACCTTCCCATGACCACTTTCCCCTGCCTCCCTCCCTCCCCTCCCTCAATCCTTCCCCACTTTGGCTTTGTCCATGGGTCCTTTATACATGTTTCTTGACTTGACCCTTCCCTTCTCTTTCTCTGCCCACCCCTCCCTCCTTCCCTCTTGACTCTGTTGGGGTTTTTTTTTCTTTCAATGTTGCTGGTTATATTTTCCTTGCTTGTTTGTTTTGTTGGTTAGGTTCCACTTATAGGTGAAATCATATTTGTTGTCTTTTGCCCCCTGGCTTATTTCACTTAGCATAATTCTCTCTAATTCCATCCATGCTGTTGTGAAGGGTAGTAATTCTTTTTTTCTTTCTGCTGCATAGTATTCCATTGTGTAAACGTACCATATTTTTTAACTCAGCTCTTGATTCAGGACCTTTGAGCCTGAGACTCCAAAACACTTGGGTCATTTAAAATTTTTATCATTATACTCAGTGCCCCTTAATCCATTTAATTCTAGCAGGGAATGCAGCATACTTTCTTTTAATATCAGCTATGTAGCTAAGGAAAGAAATATTAACTGTAGTGCTAGGAGAACATATCCTTATATGGTTGTGTGTAAGCACAAAATAACCTTGGGACAAATAGCTCTAGCGATAATTAGAATGGTCCTTTCAGGCAGCTGGTGTCATAAGCCAGGCAGGAGCAGCCTTTTGTCTATTATGTTTGATTTCCATAACTTACCAGGAGACTCCAAGCTTGATTTCCTTTCACATTAAGAATAGACAGCTTTTGGAATAGAAACAGATTCCTGGTACATTGTCAGATATCTTCTGGGGAATTTTTGTGGCTACAGTGTTTATCTCAGTTTGCCATTTCCTATAATTAGGCAGCATATGCACATTTGATTCTTTGAGAGATAATTTTTCACTGCGTAGATCATACAAGCTTTTTGCTTCTCTGCCTTTCTGAGGCAACAATTTTTGGATATTTTGCTCTCTATTAGCCAGTCTGCTAAATAGTGACATGTAGAAGAAGCAAAAATTAAATTCAAGTCTAAATATTCTTTCCTGCATGCTTGTTTATGATCAGATAGGTGAATAGGTCAGATCTCATGGCTCAAGTTTATTTTACGATTGCCCATGGACGTATATTCACACTACCCCACGCCTAAATACACAGACATTTTTAAAAGGTTAGGTCTCTTTATAAATATCTTTTTTAAACTACTTTTTTTTCTTCCTTTTAGATAGTGGCAGATCATTTTAATTTCCACATTTACTTCCCTTGAATGATTCATCTTATGCTAAAGGTCACAAAACCAGTGATAGCCTGCATGTGATCAGGAAGAGCTTACTGTCATAAAAGATGACCAGAGAGAAACAGAATGAAATTGCAAGGCCCCAGATATAAGGAGGGGGAATTTTGCAATCAGAAGCTGAAGAGTAAGTGGTTAATGGAGATTGTGACCAAAATATGTCTGTAAATGAAGTCACAAAACCAATAAAAGTTTCTCTATGTATAGGGTCAATTGTTCATTCCAGCAGAGTACTCATGGGATGCTGAGTGCTGAGAAATAAACCTCAATGGTAGGTGAAATCAGGAAGAAACAGCACAACAGAAACAAGGACTAGTAGTCTTAACATTAGTGCAAACCACTCAAAGTTACATGACTGCATCATAATGAGCAGATCCTGCATCACTATGAAATATGTAGCCCCTAGAAGCAGAAATTAATATTTAGACTTCTGGTCAAGATGGAGGTGTAAGTAGACATACTATGCCTTCTTGTGCAACCACAAAAAAGAATTACAACAACATCTCAAAAAAAAACCCACCCAGAACTGTAAAAAGATCAAACTGTATGGAAGTCCAACCACCAAGGGTTTAAAGAAGCCATATTCATCCAGAGGGGTAGGAAAGGTGGAGCCACAGAGATGGGCAAATAGGTGTGGAGATGCAGTGTGGTGCAGAGAGGTGCTAGTGGCAAAATGGTATGGGAAGTCTCACATTCATGAGTGATGGGTAAGAATTGGGAGGGATACTTTGGGAGTGAGCAATCCCAACCCCAGGCCAGGCCACACAGTCCAGGGTTCCAGTACCAGGAAGATAAATCTCCATAACTTCTGTCTATAAAACCAGGGGGGGGTTGGAGTGGTGGAAGAAACTTCTGGATTTTCAGAAAACTTTGCTTAGAGGACCCACACAGTCTTAAAACTTATGGAACCCACCCACTCTGGGATTCAACACCAGGGCAATAGCCGGGAGGGTGTCAGTCACATACAGGGAGTGGGTGAAGTGCCTGGAAATGAGGTGAGTGCCAGGCAAACACCCAGAAGCCAGGTAGTGACATAGACCCCTCTCTAAGCCTTCCCCTCACAAAGAGCCACAAAGCGGTGAAGCAAGTTGCCACACCCTAGTGATTATCTAAGTCTCTACCCTGTTGGGAACCATCCTGTCTGGTTTCAGGAACTGTAGCCCCCAATGACACTTGAGAGTGCCCCAAGGCTGGAAATAATCAAGGAGGCCTTGGGAAAACAGGCCACTGAGGAGATGAAACCTGTTCCCCTGGCAGGTGTGCCCCTGCCTCCCTCAGATCACACTGCTTGGCCCTATGATAGTTGGTTGTTGATGATGGATGAGGAGAGATGACCTAAGAAAGACATTGGCCAGCAGCAGGACAAGGACTTGGAGGACATAGAGAAAGGGCAAAAAGGCCCGCATCCCTGGGCTCAACTTGGACATGGCTGGAGTCCTCATTCTATCTGAAAGAAGTCTCCTCATCTCTTGATTGCTCTGTCCCACCCACCTGGCTCAGACTTGAAACAATACTAAAGGCAGATACAGCCCTAGACTGGGTCTGGTGCTTCCCAGGGACAATCAGGACTAGAAGTAAGTTCATCTGAGCATGCTTTGTTCTTCCCTCAAAAGCTATGATAATCATCTCATATTGAGAAGGAGATTTACATTATTCATAGACCCTGACCTGAAGCAGATCTCTTATGTTCCTTCAATTGTTATCCATAATCTCTATTTGTTTTCTGTAAACAGTCTTTTGACATTTATTGATGAGGTTTGCTGTATACCCCTGCACACACGGTTCTCAATAAAAGCCTTTGGACACTGGGGCTTGGGGCCTTCTCCACTAGAGGGAAGAGCTAAGTCCCCTCTCCTGGCAAACAGAGAAATATTTGCAACAACTTGTGTTTATTCCCCCAATCAGTGACAGCCCTGGGACAAGCTCTGCAGGATTCAGAGCCTTGCTCCCTCCTCAGCTGGCTCTGGACAGTAACCCTCAGATCCAGGAGTACCCCATGTGGGGCTCCCCACCACACTACCCCACATAATTTGCAGGTGCCTTTTATAGGGAGTCAAAGCAATTCTACCTAATACACAGAAACAAACACAGAGAGGCTTCCAAATTGAGGAGGCAAAAACCAGAGGGAAGGGAGGAAGGGGAGAATAGGAGAAAGAAGGGTAAGGGTCAAGGGAACATGTATAAAGGACCCATGGACAAAGAATATGGGGAGGAGGATTGAAAGTGGAAGGTCGGGGGTTCGTAGGGCAAGGGAGAGTAATGGGGGGGACAGGGACAACTATAATTGAACAACAATTAAAAAAAAAAAAAGAAATATGGCCCAAATAAAGGAACAGAACAAACCACAGAAAAAGAATGAAATGAAACAGAGATAGCCAACCTATCAGATGCAGAGTTCAAAACAAGGTTGATCAGGATGCTCAAAGAACTCACTGAGTAAAGCAACAACATAAAGAAGGAAATGAAGGTCACACTAAGTGAAATAAAGAAAAATCTATAGGGAACCAACAGTGAAGGGAAGGAAGCTGGGATTGAAGTCAATGATTTGGAACATAAGGAAGAAATAAACATTCAACCAGAGCAGAAACAAGAATTCAAAACAAAAACAAAAACAAAACAAGAATAGTATAAAAAGACTCTGGGACATCTTCAAACATGCCAATAGCCAAATCATAGGGGTGCCAGAGAAAGAGGAAGAGCAAGAAATTGAAAACTTATTTGAAAAAATAATGAAAGAAAACTTCCCTTATTGGGTGAAAGAAATAGACATACAAGTCTAGGAAGCACAGAGAATCCCAAACAAGTTGGACCCAAAGAGAACCACACCAACACACAGCATAATTAAAATGCCAGAGGTAAAAGATAGAGAATCTTAAAAACAGCAAGAGAAAAGCAGAGTAACCTACAAAGTGGTTCCCATATGACTATCAGCTGATTTCTCAAAAGAAACCTTACAGGCAAGAAGGGACTGGAAAAAAGTATTCAAAGTAATGAAGAGCAAGAACCTACAACCTAGATCACTCTATCCAGCAAAGCTATCATTTAGAATGGAAGGACAGATAGTGTATCCCAGAAAAGGTAAAGCTAAAGAAGTTCATCATCTCCAAGTCATTTTTACATGAAATGTTAAAAGGACTTATTTAAGAAAAAGAAGATGATCAAAACTATGAACATTAAAAAGGCAACAAATTCACAACTATCAACAACTGAATCTAAATCTCCCCCCCCAAAAAAAAGAAAGTAAACCACCAAAACAGGAACAGAATCATAGGCATGGAGATCATTTGGAGGGTTATCACCTGGGAGTGAGAAAGGACAGAATGGGGTAAAAGGTGTAATAATTAAAAAGCATTATTTGTCAGTATAAAATAGACAGGGGAATGTTAAGACTAGTATAAGAAATGGAGAAGCCAAAGAACTTATATGCATGTCCTATGGGCATGAACTAGGAGGGGGCGGTATTGCTGGAGGGAAAGGGGGTACCAGGTGGATGGAGGCAAAGGGAAAAAAAGTGGTACAACTGTAATAACATAATCAATAAAATATACTAAAAATGAAATAAATCAAAATATTAATATTTAGAAAAATAAAGCTCATTTGTGAATCATGTTGGTCTTCCCATTTGTCCTTCTTCTGAGATGTTAATTTATATTTCTAAGGCTTTAGGGGAGTTCTATGGTATAGAAATTTAAGTTATGAGTTTTAGAGTTAGATAGTCAAGGGTTCAAGTCCAATTTTGGCCATTTATTAGCTGTGCCATTTTTATTTTTTTAATCTTTGTAAGCCTGACACAAATGAGTTTTAATATCTATTAGCTTCTATTATTATTATTATAACCATCAAAATAATATTTAATAACCATTTAGTGTTATTTTAGGCCATGAGTTTGTTAATGGACCTAGTTGCTGAACTCTGCAGTCTAACATAATAAAAATAGTAATAAAAAGAGTAAGTTCCATTACAGGTAGACCTTGAATCAAGTCTGCAACTTACTAATTGCCCCTTTATAAGTTGGGGCAAGTTATCTTGCCATTTTAAACCTTAATTTTTCATTTTTAAAATGGAAGTAACAATGCCTACCTCACAGTCATATAAGAACTAAATGATGATAAAGCAACATACGCTACATGGTTAGTAAATGTTTACTGTGATATGGGCTTACAAAATAAGGTGGTTTTTTTCCCCCCACCTTCTATCTTCCAGCCACAAGTTTCATGTGGAGAATGGCAAGGCACATTCTAAAGAAACACAGCCTTGAGTAAGTATACAAAGTAAAGTAAGATTGAATGCACATGATGGTGAGTTAGGAATCAAAGCAGAACAATGAGTGATGGAGCCAGCCATGATGTTGACATTTTAGACATGGAAAGTCAAGAAATATTTGCTATTAGAGAATGAGATTATTTTAAACAATGTCTTATAGAAAAAAATAGGGAAAGGCTAATTTCTGGAGGTTTCCAAAGAATTTATGAATAACTGAGGGTTAATCATCTTGTGACTATATCTGAGATTGACAGACATGTTTACAAGATAAGGCTATTTTATAACATCTAGTACTGAAAACCTATGCAAAGGTCCAATGGATGGGGAAAAAAAGACTTATTTTGTTGCCATTGTTCTAAATATAACAAACAGAAAATTAATAAGTTGAGTTTTTGGCTTTTATCATGATAGTGTGTATCTTGTTTACTTAATTAGTGACTATTGTCTTCATTATGTTTAGTGCTTCGAAATGGCACTGATTGAGACTGAATTCAATTGAGCAAGAAACACTTTATTTGTTCTTAATCTTTTCATCTCAAGATTAATTTTTAAACCAATATCTTCTTTTTGATGGGCTGACAATCTCTAACAAGAATAGCTAAATAAACGCATCATTAGGCTAAGAGGAGACATTCTACCACAAGTCCAATAGCCCAATTCAACTGATCACTGATGAATCTTAGTCATGACATATGACATCCAAATTTCCAAAAGGCAAAATGCCTGCACTGTTTTGTCAGTTATTATAAAGAGTGGCATCTTACAAATGTGTTCAACCAAAATAAAAAAAGAAAAGTTGTAACATGTCACTGGTGCTTGTTTCCTGAGGACTGTTCTCTTTCCTTTGTTAATAATAAGTGATTTCTGTTGGATTACATAAGTACAGCATGTTGCTCTAATCAGTATCTGCCTTGTATGGACATGTTTTTTGGAATAGGCAGTGACTGTAATACCTGTTATTCAAACTTTTGATTTTTTTTTTCCTATTGAATAGCAGCTTTTATTTGTAGCATTCATGTTGATTCCACTCCAGCTTCTTTACTCAAGATGGAGGGGGATTGGGCACTTGGGGTCCCTATGCTGCTTTTCCAGCTAGGAATTATTTTATAATAATGTATGCAGTAGAAGCTTTCCAAGGGCAAAGAATTAAATACAAACACTTGCCTTCTTGGGGTTCTAACTGAGTTCTGAGTGTTCTTGCTGAGTTGACATTGAGAAGGGAATCAGGTCCTCTGTACTCAATAGATGTTCCTGCATATGAAAGAGAAGACCATATCTTCCAGAGCCATTGTAAATAGTATTTTGCAAACTTTAATTAAGAGGTTTGATAGAAGAGAGATAAAGGGCCTTGGTTTATTTCTTAGAGAATTTATCTAAAGGAGACATGAAATCAGAGAGCAGCAGGCAGTTGCTCTGTCTTGGCTGCTTTGCAAATATCTTAAAAATGGCATCGGCAAAGTGCACTTATAGTTACCCCTTTTCCATGGAAGAAATTCTCAAGAATGATCATATATTGTCCTACATATACTAAGAATGAGGAAGTAAATCAATAGAATCTATCCTATGAAAGTGCATATTCTAGAAAAACATACCTTGTTCTAGTAAAGGCTATAGCTAAATCTTAGGATGTATGTAAATATCTCAACAAGTATGAAAATTTGATCATAGGACTTCATGAGTATAGATTTTATGCTTATTTGAGAAATAATGAAGAAAGTGAAAATAGCAATCATGCATCAAATAGTTACAATGTGTCAGTCTTAGGCTAAGTAATTCACACATATAACTCATTTACTCCTTCCAGCTATACCATGAGGTAGATGTAGTCCCATTTTTCAGATGGGGGAACAATGATCTAAGTAACTTGCATAAGGTCCCACAGTTTAAAAATTGGTAGAGACAAGAGTTGAATCTAAGTTTATATGACACCAACTTTGGAACCAGTGAGAAAGTCCAACAATAACTGGGATCAAGAAAGTAAATACATAAGTGCAAGAAAGTAAGTCCCATCATGGAAGTAGCTTCTAAGTTTTTGTTCATGTCCAGTGCTCTAACATGTCTTTAGTCAGAATAAGTCACATGGCCAAGTCTAAAGACAGGAGCTTGAAAAGATGCTCAATGTCACCAATCATCAGAGAAATACAAATTAAAACCATACTGAGAAATCATCTCATACCTCTCAGAATGGTTGTCATCAATAGATCATCAAACAACAAATGCTGGCAAGGATTTGGAGAAAGAGGAATACTTTTGCACTGTTGGCAGGAATGCAGATTGGTGCAACCACTGTGGAAATCACTATGTAGATACCTCAAAATATTAAAAATGGATCTGCCTTGTGACCTAGAAATCCCACTTCTGGGAATATATCCAAAGGAACCTAAAACACTAATTTAAAAGAACATAAGCACCCCTATGTTCATTGTAGCATTATTTACAATCACCAAGATATGGAAACAGCCCAAGTGTCCATTAGTGGATGGATGGGTGAAACAACTATGGACATATACACAATGGAATACTACTCAGCCATCAAAAGAAGAAAGTTTTACCCTTTGTGACAGCATGGATGGACCTGGAGAACATTATGCTAAGTGAAATAAGGGAGTCAGAGAAAGAGAAATACTATATGATTTCACTCATATGTAGAATCTAATTAACAAAATGAACTTATAAGAAAAGTGGTGATAAACTCATTGATAGAGAACAGGATGACAGCTAGTCGGGAGTGGGGAGGTGTGAGGGGGTGGAGGGATTGAGCAAAAACAAAACAGGATTCATGGACATGGACAAGAGTGTGGTGATTGCTGGGGGTGGGGGAGAGTGTAAGGGGACTAAATGGTAATTGAAAAGAAATAAAATAGTTTAAATAAAAAAATAAACAGTGGTAAAAGAATGTATTCACCTTTATAGTGGAAGTAATTCCAAAGTCACTGGCAAAGGCCTGGATGCAGGGATAGTGAACAACTGGAACCATTAATGAAATCCATCATGAATATAAACAGGCTTTGAATGACATAGGTAAATTACCCATTTTTTCTAGAACTGGATGTAAAATTGATGTCTTAGAAGTTGAGTCATATTTATTTGATCAATCTCTTTATTTATAATATGTGGATAATAATGATATTATTCAGTAGAATAGTGTTTGGCCCAGAGCCTCGCACATAGTAGTAACCATTTGACAAATGTTAATTTTTATCAATATTATGACTTCTGGGGTTAGGCTGAAATATGTACCTTCATAACATCTTTCTTCCCTTTTCAAAACTGGATTGTCACTAGCATACACCCTAACAATTAGCCATGGCTTTTGCAACAAATCTGACTGGATTTCCAGATTATGCCATATTTATGCCTCCTATTCCATCATCACATATATCAGTTTGAGAAGCTCCTCAAAGGAAGATTATAGAAATTTTTATACCAAATTAGTGGAGAAAGTGGTAAATGTCACATCATCCCCAATCCTCTCCTCTAAGCCTACCTTTTCAGAAACCTGAAAGTTCAGAGGCCTGAGCAACTGAATTTCTTCTGAAGTCAAACCAACACGTCTCTGTTCCTCCTTAATGAACGGAGGTCCCTTCCAAATAAATTCTTCCCTACCCACATTACACTTATTAACTAGAAATAAAAAGTAATTTGGACATAAATTTATTATGAATACATCAATATTTCTTTTGCTCCCTGCTGCAATTTTGTTACATAAGATTGTAACACATTTACTATATTTAGCACCTAGGCCTTCAGTGGTTATATTCTGTAAATCAATGCTTCATAATATAATTCAAACTAATCCCATAATTAATTCTAATTAAGGACAGTTTCAGACAATTATTATAGAATTAATGAAAACAGAGATTGAAGAAATATATTCATGAATTCTATGTCCTCCTGCTGAGACTGTGGTTCCCTATAGTTTTTCTTTCTAGTGAAGTGTCTGGTCTCATTTTGAATAAGAATTAGTCTGTCTGATGTTTGTATTCTTTGAGACACCACTTAAAACTATAATAGGTTTTACTGAATATTTCAGTGTAATATTTATCTCCAGTGGTATTTTCCTCTTGTCATTCTTTTAAGATTTTGGGAGTTATAAGACAATTTAGACTTTAATATTTTCCCAAGAGAGGAAATGAAACCCTGAAGGAAAAATAGATGATTTAAAATAAGAAGATGTATTGGCTTATCTAGTGAAAAGCCCAGTCAGATAGAAGTGCCCACCCAGGACTTTATTTCTCCTTCTGTTGGGTCTGTTTTTCTCTGATCAGTTTCCATCTCTGACAGCTCCAGCCTTTTACAAGAGACCCATTCTTTCCCAATATTTGTATCAATCCTTCAAAAGAATGCTGATTGTTTCTGGGTTATGTGCCTTCCTTGGCCAAGCCTATCCCCACTTAGAAAGGATATTCTGATTGGCTAGCCTAGGTACATATCTACCATTATGGTAGCAATGGTGAGACCCCTTGAGCCACAGAACTATAAGGAGTAAAGAGTAGGCTCCCACAAGGAATGGATTTAAGAGTATAAGAATAAACTACATAGATATTTTCCACATAATCTTGCTCTATTTTGAGTAAATTGCAACCTTTTCCATTTTTTTTCAAGAGTTAAAACTGAAAGGGTGTCCCACTTGCTAAGCTGGCTATCTGGTGAGTACCATGAAAGGGGTTCTTGCTGAATTGTAAACAAGTATTTGAGAACCAAGTGAATAAACAGACTACCTGTGGAGGGAAGACCCTGACATTTCAAGCATCTATGAAACTGATTTGATAATGATATGAAGGGGAATGTACTGGTGTAGAGAGAAGAAAGTGGGGCAAAGCAGAAAAAGAACTGAAGGAATTTCATATTCCCTTTCAATTCTGAAAACCTACACTCAAATAATTTGCACAAGAGACATTTTCTTAAAACCACCTAAAACATAGGTACCTACCAACCCTAAATTATAATTCTGTCATGAATTCTCCTTCCTCAAGAGAGCTAAATTCTAATCAACTAAACTTTCTGACCTTGTTAACTCTGACTTCTCTTGTCAGGTCTGACCTTGTGAGTAGAGGAAATTGGATGATAAATGCAGTTTATGTAACTCCTGGCAGCCCATGATAAACTATTGGGGGAAGACGCTGCCACTGAAAGGAGGGTCTTTGAATAGTTTCTCCACCTGGGATTCAGTTTAAGAAAAGCTGCTTCTTTACACTATGATGTCCCTCTGCCTAGATGGTCTTTCTTGGCAAGAGAAATAGTTCTTAGGCTCTTCCATTGTCTTCCTTTCTTCCCCTGAGAAGCACCACTCAATTTACCACTAACAAAAAAGTTATACTGAAACTCATAGACACCAACAACAGTATGGTGGTTCCCAGAGGGAAGGCGGGCAGTAAAGGGTAAAGGGAGCCAAATACATGGTGACAGAAGATGATTTGGCTTTGGGTGGTGGGCACACAATGCAATATACAAATCATGTATCATAGAAATGTACACTTGAGACCTATATCATCTTATTGACCAACGTTACCCCAACTAATTAAAAAAAAATGCTATTTCCTTGCCCTATCTCTTCAGATGTTGGCACTTCATTATAGGAAAATATATAGAAGTAATAAAAGTTATTTTTGATTTGTGATTTTGGGCAAATAGTTTTATCACATGTATTTTTAATACACATTAAAAGATATCTGATACAAACTAATAAAAACTTCAATGAATAAAACAACGGGCAGATTACTCTGTGAGTTTATCTTGTGCATCATTTTGAAAATGTGGGACAAATAAGGATACTGAAAAGGGTTAGAAGCCAGACAATAACTTCTAGGCAATATAAAAATAATGCAGTTTAAAAGTAATGGCTACACCTGAGATACTGGTTAAAGTCACATTAAACTGTTTCAGTGAGACTTCTCCCAGAAGGACTAGTTATCTGGTGAATCAGCATCCACTCATATAGTTATTCAAAGAGGGGATAAGTATTATTTTAAGATAATACAGTTTATGTCTATTAAAATTTATATCATTGTGTTATTCTTTTTTATGTTACAAAACTACCTTCAAAATCCAACCCATAACTACTTATTAACTGAAAAAATTAAATATTTCACTATTAAATGATTTAGATTATATATTGGAATTCACTGTAACTAGTTTAGACTTTGTTGCATCATGATGCATACAATAAAATACCTTTGAAAGTATCTTCAAAAACTTGGATAGTGATACGACTACCTTCTCAGCTCCCACTCCTACCTCATCCCTCCTATACATATTGCTTTTGAATCACTTATACACATCCTGAATTCACAGGTTCTTGGGCTTTTCCAACCAATCCAAGAGCTCTAGAACACATGAAACATGTTCCACCTCTAATTAGTCACCTAACCTATCTTAGTACTGCCTAAGGGACACGTTTCATTTCTTGCTTAATGAGTTAATAAGTTAGTGAAATTCTAATATGGTGTGTGTTCCTTCTCTCCCTTTCCATCTGTATCTGTAAGAAGCTTTCTGAACTAGCATTTTACCTCTATAGGACTCAGGCTATTTGTTTCCTAAATAAATTACACAATGCTAGATTTTTTAACCTTGACAATAACTTACACTTCATTTGATTCCTATGACTAATGATAAAGACCATATATAAGGTAGGTGGGAGAACCCTGTTCTTGGCAAGTGAAGATGTTCCTCACCCTGTCTTTCTAGTGCAGTCTTATTGGATGAGCATTGGGGAAAGAAATGAGGAGAGGAGTGGAAAGCATGCTAAATCAGTGATAACATAGACCTTCTTATCAGAATGGCTCTTGCCCCTGACGAAACAAGAATAAGGTGCAGTACAGACTCTCTATTATTTCTTTACCAGTTAGCACCTAGCAATGTGAAACCCCTCACAGTAATTACTCTCCATTACTGAAAGGGGAAAGATCCTCTAAAACAACCCCCAAATACTGTTAGTCTCTCTTAAATCCAGATTATCATATTACCTTTTGCAGGAATCTTATTTTGGGGAACCAGTCATTATGTTTTTCTAGTATTTTTTTAACTTAATTTTTATTTTTGTCATAGCTATACATGCACATATTTTGAACAATCAAAATTTCTGAAACAATTTTTATTTAAAGTAAAATTAAGCTAAACAGAAGAACTGTTGTCACATCTGCCCAATTACCTTTGTTCATTTCCAGCCCCCCAGAGGAAATCACTAAATATGTTTCAGTGTTTACCTCCATATCTCTAAGTAACACAATTATTGTACACTTGATACAATTATAATCATAGAAGATAAGGATTTAATTCTCTTTCGCCACTATCTCTACACAATCTGTGTCCCAATTTTCTGAAATGATTGTATCACAATTATGATAAACCCAGCGTTAGTACTTACCTTAGTATGAAAACATATGAGTTCTTTCCAGAAGATATCCAACCATGTAATATGAAAAATAGAAGCATTTATGGAAGAAGATAAAGATACAAGAAACATTGTACATAGGACAATGATACCTCAGTCCCCTTCACAAGAGGCACCTTGGGACCTCACACAGTTCTCCCAATTGCCATCAGCTGCCCCATCGTATTTTCCTGAATCTCATCGAAGGTCTGAAATGTCTACCCTTTCAAAGGTGATTTTAGTTTTGGGAAAGCTAAAATGTCACAGGGTGCTTAATTTGAGTTATATGGGACTGAGTCACCTAGATGATTTGATGTTTCCCCCAAAAAACCCTGCACAAGACATAATGCATGAGCTGGTGCATTGTTGTGATGAAGCTGCCAATCACCAGTTGCCCATAGCTTTGGCCTTCTGAATCATTTGAATAGTTTCCATAGTGGAATATTTAAGCTTAATGCAAAATATGATGCAGACTTGTTCTACTAACTCATTTTGAATGTGACAGTCACACAGTACACATTGCTCACCCAATGGCATCTACTACCCTCTACTGACTAGTACAGTGAAGTCATCATTGTTCATACATGTGCATTCCAGTCCACTCTCCTAGGCTGCCAGGTCACATCGATATTGCGCAAACCATTCTCGTTATATTAACAATGGCTGGAGTTTTTCTGGACAGACCCTGTAAACTTCATTAGCAGTGGAAGCTTGTATTTTACTATAGTTGCTTTTACTTTCTTGCATTTTTTTGTTTCCATGGCATTAAAATGTGTGTGTATCACTTGCTTAGTTTTCTATTTACTTATCACTTTATCAACAAACTTTATCCTGGTTATCTAAAATCTCTCCGTGTATGCTGACACATCGGGCATCTTATCAATTTGATCTTCTTGGAAACTTCTTCCTCATAGTTCTCTACCCTCATCCAATATGAAATATGGTCTATATGTTTCACAGATGTCATCACAGAGTTACTCCTCATCATTAACCAAGGCATTCCTTTGTCTTCCTCTTGAGTTTGATCTGATTCTTAGATCCCATCTTTTCCTTTTTCTTGGTCTAGTCTGTTGTTTTCATGGAGCATGTTCTTTAGCAGCTTCCTTATAAAGGGTGACCGGGGGGAGAAGGTAGACTTTTGAGATCTTGCATATGCAAGAATCTATAGTCTACTTTCACTCTTAATCAATGAATTTTCTGGAAATAGACTTTTATGCTGAAAATTAATTTCCTCCAGAATTTTGAGGATATGAATCTATCCTGGTTCCCAGTATGCAGTTGAGAAGTCCAAAGCCATTCTGAACGACTTGTCTTCAATCTCTAGTAGTCTTTAGCATCTTTTCTTTATCCCCGGAGTCCTTAAATTCAGAACAGTGCATCCAAATGTGGGTTTTGTTCATCCATTGTGCTGACACTCAATGGGATCCTTTAATCTAAAAATTAACAGCCTTGAACATTTTTTGAATCATTTCTTTGTTTATTTCCCCCCCTCTATTTTGTTTGTTCTCTCTTTCTGTAACTATTATTTGGACACAGACACTCCTGAAGTGATGCTTTAACTTTTTTCTTTTATTTCTTATTTTCCATCTTCTTTTTTGGTTTATTGCTCTGAGATTATCTTAACTTTTTATTTTCTTTCAGCATTATTGAGGTGTAATAGGCAATTAATATTATATGATATTTAAGTTTACAATGTGGTTATTTGATATACATATACATTGTGAAAGGATTCCCACAACTGAGTTAACAATTTATCACTTTACATATTTACCTTTGGGGATGAGAACATTTAAGTTATACTGTCTTAGGAATTTTTAATTATATACCACAGTGTTTAAACTATAGTCACCATGTTATTTATTAATTTTTCTTTCAGCCCTTATACTATAATTTGTGTTTATTTTTTATTGTATATTGTTTGTCCTACTTTCTGCTACAATTATTTTTATTTTCTATGAGTTATTTATTATTCACAGAAGTTCTTTTTATTAATCTTTTTCTTGGCTCTTAGAGATTCTTTTTTTTTCTCTAATGTTTTCAAGTTTTCCCTGCCATTCATAGTATTAGTTTCCCCAAGCCAATCTTTCTAATTAAAAAATGTATTTATTTCCTCAGATGTCTGACCATCCTAGCTATCTGTACATAATTAAGAATGAAATTGTTTTAAAAGCTAGATACAACAATGTTAATTTCCCAGTTTTGATAATGCACTATAGTTATTTAATATGTGAGCATTTGGGGAATCTAAATGATGAGTATGTGGGATTTCTCTACACTATATTTCATAATTTCTTATGACTATAATTATAGAATAAAAGTAAAAACACATGCTAATTGAAAATTGCAGGTGTTCAGGGAGGACATTGCTGCATTTGGTGTCATTGAATGGTGCTCTAAGTAGATAAAAACTTTCACCAGGAATCCTGATAGGACTGTCTTTAGGGTTTTATCATTCAGCTCCTAAGATGCACAACAACCTGTCTCATGGCCAAGGCCAAACAATTCAATTGGGAAAAGTGCACTATATAATTGGTATGAATATTCACTTAATCTGTCCACTTTGGATATGGTTCTCCCACCCTCAACTGTGCCTAAAGTGACTTCTGGCAAAGGACTCTCCATTATACTCTTTCCAGAGAATAAGCTTCCAGTCTTCTGTTGAAGTCGGAGAGGAGTGATTTCCTGGCTATATGGAATGGATGAAGGAGGGTTGACCTGAGGATCTAATTGTTTCAATTAATTATTTTAATATTAGTCTTACCCAAACCATCAATTCTAAAAAGAGGCTGTTGTCTCTAATCCCTAGATTCTCATTAATTTTGTTTGTCTCCTTGCTTTCTCCACTGCTGAGCCAATTACCACTCATCTTTCTGCTTTTGTGTTGCTGTTGTTATTGTTTTTCTTTCTTTTTTATGAACTTTGAATTTTAAAAAATCCTTTACTTTCATTTTGGTGTGGTTTCCAGAAGGAAGCAGAGTATCTGCTCTCTATCAAGCTAATCTTGAGTCTTTCCAAGACAAAAAATTAAGCATGATTTTATGAGGTACACAACAATAAGAAATGGGTAGCCAAGGGTAGACATTCAAGGACCTATCCACACAGGATGGATCCAGAACTGGAAGGTGGGTGCCATGTCTGAGTCTTCATCAACCTGGCTAACACTGTTTGCCCCACTCTGATGATTCTCTGAGACCTCAGCCCATGCAACTCGCAGTCTCAACTGAAGCTGTTTCCAGTGTCTTATCCATACAAATGACCTGCCTTGGCTCATGCTTCGGACTTTACTAAAATCTGTCAAACAAGCAGCATCTGGCCTCAGCATGCCCCATACTTTTTTCTAAGTGGCATTAGGCCTGGAACTAGCTTGGTCTCTCCTGAGCACCTCCAAGCCCAGCACAAGTAGCAGCCACCTGCAATCTCTTTGTAGCTTATGCCAGGCAGCCACAGGCAGAACACAGATGAAGGATGAACTAGGCTTGCACCTCCTGGAAGGCCCCAGAGATGTTACAAATGATGGACAACTTCAAAACATGTTGAAGCATCACCCAACCACCTCCAAAAGTGATACACTCAGGGAGGGGACTCAGTGGCACCAAAACTATGCTGAAGTAACTTCTGCCCCCTGGGGTGGACCCCTGCATAGCCACTCCCTGCAGCTGATTGACCAGGGGGTAAATCCCTCCCACTGATGTGCCAACAGCAATCAAGGCTCTACTATAACAGGAGGCAGTACATAGCCTACATGGAGTTCCCAGCTTGGGTGATAAGGAAGGCTGTGCCCCTGCACCCCATAGGATATCTATTACATTAGGTCACTCTACTGAGTCTCAGAGATGTAGAAGCTCTACCTAATACACAGGAACAAACATAGGGAGGCTGCCAAAATTAGGAGACAAAGACACATGTTCCAAACAAAAGAACAGGAAAAATCTCCAGAAAAAGAACAAAACAAAATGGAGACAAGGAATCCACCAAATGCAAATTTTAAAACACTGGTTATAAGGATGTTCAATGAACATAGGGAAAGAATAGGAGAACTTCAACAAAGAGATAGTAAACATAAAAACAGAGATAGAAAACATAAAAAAGAACCATTCAGAAATGAAGAATACACTAACTGAAATGAAGAATGCATTTCAAGGAATCAAGAGTAGAGCAGATGGAGCAGAAGATGGAATCAGCAATTTGGAAGATGAGGAAGCTGAAAAAAATGAGGGCCACAAATAGAAAAAAAGAATCCTAAAAATGAAGATAGTATGAGGAATCTTTGAGACAATTTCAAGTGTACTAATATTTGCATCATTGGTGTGCCACAAGGAGAAGAAACAGCAAGAAATTGAAAACCTATGCAAAAAAAATGATGAAGTTTTCTAAACTGGTGAAGGAAATAGACAACAAGCCCAGGAATTGCAGTGTTGCAAACAAGATAAACCCAAAGAGGCCAACACCAAGATACATCATAATTAAAATGCAAAAAGTTAAAGACAAAGAGAAAATTGTAAAAGCAGCAAGAGAAAAGCAGTTAGTTAACTACAAATAAGGCTTCTTAAGACTGTCAGCTGATTTCTCAATAGAAACTTTGCAAGCCAGAGGGATTGGCAAGAAATATTCAAAGTGATGAGAAGCAAGAACCCACAACCAAGATGACTCTACCCAGCAATGCTATCATTTAGATTTGAAAGACATATAAAGAGCTTCCTGGACAAAAGAAAAGCTAAAGGAATTCATCGGTTCAGCATCACCAAACCATTATTACAAGAAATGTTAAAGGTATTTTTGAAAAAGAAACAGAAAAGATCAAATATATGAATAATAAAATGGCAATAAATGCATATCTATCAACAATTGTATTTGAAAAACAAAATAAATATGCAGAACAGAAACAGATTCATAGATACAGAGAACATTTTGAGACTTGCCAGATGAGAGGGGGGTTAGAGGAAAGAGTAAAAAAGGTGAAGGGATTAAGCAGCACAAATTGATGGTACAGAATAGTCATGGGGATTGTAAAGTATAGCATAGAAAATATGGTCAATTATATTGTAATAACTATGTATGGTGTTAAATGGGTAAGATATTTATTGGGATGATCATTTAATAATTTATATATCTAATCACTGGGTTGTTTTACCTGAAAGTTATACTATATTGTATGTCACCTGTAATTGAAAAATAAAAAAATTATTTAATGTTAAAAATAAGAAAAAGATAAAGGCAGAACTGGTAATATCAACAACTACAATCTCATTTAAAGCACAAAGGATATTGAGTTAGGAAAAGACTATAAATTTTATCTAGTCTCAAATCTTTCATCAAATATATGAATAATTGTTATTGACAACAACCCAAAGTCACTACCCCTTCTTCTACCTTTTGAACTAAAGCAAGATTCTATCCAGTGTCCAAATGGTGTCACTTTATGGATTATTCAAAATCCACACTAGAGTAATAAAAACAGAATTCACTACATACACACACACACACACACACACACAACCATTATCATGCTTTTATTTCTTTGCTCATTGTTGCAAAGCAGATTAGAACCCAAGGTGCTGGATCAATTCAATTTTCCTAAAAAGAGGTCTGAGGTCCCAGGTATTAAACTACTAAGGTGTTTACAAAATTCTTTTATTTGGTCAGTGGACTTTGATATTATCCATGAAATAGAATTCACAGAATACAGTAGGCACCTCAGTATTTGTTCAGTGCTATGTGAGGTGATCCTCAGTCACTTTTATAAATAACATATGTCTATAACTCAGAACACTTTACTCAACAACCAAGAACTTCTAGCTATACTTAGAGAAAATTCATGTTTTCTTTGTTTATATAATTGAAAATAGCATAATACACAGACTCTGAAGCTAAATTATTTGAGTTTAAATCTTGACTCTGCCATTTACTGACTGTGTAATCATGACAAAATTAATTATATTCTCTATGCCTTACATTCTGTAAAATGGGGACAATGATAGCATGATTAACATAATTCATGTTAAGCACTTTGAACAGTACCTGGCCCTAATCATTACCATTATTGCCCCACATGTTACATGTATGAGAAAAAAACTTACTAGAATTTCTCTTTCAGAAGGATTATCCATCTCCTTCCTTTAGTCTGTGACATGTGTTTGTCTTCCTCTTAGTTGTTAAAATTTATTCCCCAATAAAAACAAAGAGCCTCTTACAATCTCATTCTTTTCCTAGTCTTATTTTATTAATAAATTTAACAGTTTCTTACATTTTTAAAGTGTGTTAATGGTTTGAAAGTCAAGTTCCCACATTTTTGGCCACCAGAACAATGTCATGATTATTACTATCATTCAATTTTCAAAAAAAGCAAACTGAGATCTGGATGTTATTTGGCTTATGCAGGTCCACACTTAAATCCTGGTCCTTTAAACTACAAATCCTGTGTTTTTTCCATTACATCAAATGGCTTCCTTAAAGGCAAAAAATAACAGGAAATTATCCATTTCAATTTTTACATGTTTCATTTTAATAAAATGACTTTAGCCTTTAGCTCTGTGTCTTTGAAGAAAATGCTCATAGCAATGACTTCATGTACAAGGATATAGTTAGAAAAATGAATTCAACCCAAGGCAATTCTATACTGTGAAAATGAGATGCTACAGTTCTTGGTCATGGCTGAAGAGGACAAGTACGTCTCTAGCTACCCTTCCCAACATCAAAGGAAACTGTCAAGATATATAGAGATTTTAAATATCTGCCCATGTTTATATCATAAATTTAAAGTTCAAGTTTCAGAGAGAAATCAGATATTTCCTAGGAGTTTGAAAGAATCAGAAGGATTTGAAATACCAGACTGGTATTAAAATAAAACAAAAAGTTGTTATTGGTTTTGTTGGTTTATAAATTTAATAGTGTTGGAACACCTGATTGTCATCTTTACCTCTTTTGCTATTTCCCATTCTTATCCCTGTAGCAGCAAAGTACATCAAAATTAGGAATTTAGAAGCAATTGGAATTCAGTATCAGTGTTAGTACTAGTATCATTACCATTATTATTAAGGTATTTGTCCTGAAGGTGCTGAGATATAACCAGTTTCAATCTACAACTAAAAAGGAAGTATCACCAGCCTTGACCAAAAGAGAAGGGAGCAAGAGAAATTGGGGACATCGTACTCAAAAGAAGAAGAGTAGCATAGGAAAAAGGAATACAAGAGAAACAGGACCCACACTCCATTAGAGGGCAAATCTATGTTTGAAAGCTGATCAATGACAACTGCAAAGAAATGTTTTCCCAGCGCATTCATGAGTGGCTCCTGCTAAGATTGATTTTTGATTGTTTGCTTGTTTTAGTTTTGATAACAGGGAGTGCCAGTACATCGCAATTATGGACATTGTAGGACCTAACACAAGATTACAGAGGCATGATTATTTCTGAACATGAGATGAGAAAGAATTGTACAATGTAATGAACCTCCAGAGAATTGGGAGACTGTGTGATGATCTTCACTGAATTTTCCCCTTCTTTTTCTAAGCATAAATGAGCCAGTTGTCCAAATGACTATCAATGAAAATCCAAGTGTGAAGATAGTACATCAGGACGATAACAAGGCAATGCTGCTAAGAACTTTTTGAGCCCCTGGATTCTTTGTGCAGTCAAACCTTCCACTGTATCTAGAACATTAAAAAATTGAAAATACAGTTGAATAAATTACTTCATTCTTTAATATCTAATATCTCAGTATAATTAGATCCTAACTCCATTTACATCTTTTGTTTTAAATACTTTATTTTTTTATTATAAGTTGTACATAGAAAACAAAAGACCTTTAAAGCTAACATATATTTTGTCTTTGCTCCTTTTGTTGCCTTCTTTGTTTCAGCTTCTAAATCATATGTGAAGCAAAGTGGGCTGTTAAATAGTAAAATATACTTACCATGCAAAAGTGTAAAATTCAAGCAGATTCTTTTTCCAGTTATCCCACCTCAATATAGAGGCTTAACTCTGCTCAAGAGGAAGTGGCTTCACACATGGAACAGAACAACTTCTTATCTCAGAATGTTCAAGTGGTTGGAGACAGTCAAGAGAAAATAATTTATTTGGAGCTATTTAATCTTTCTGGCCACCTCCCTTTCTGGGACCTCAAGTGATCCCCTCCCTGAGGCTGACGGTACTCTCCAGAGGAGGCCACCGAGGTATGCTGCCGTCGGAGGCTGCTCTCAGCCTGGAGCAGCCAGCTTTTCACTTTGAGCCCGTACAAGCCTGAAATAAGCATGATTATCTCATGTTGGCCTTGTTTAATAACTAGCTCTGTCCTTTTCTTTCTT
The DNA here is from genome assembly GCF_021234165.1 of Pteronotus mesoamericanus. Classification (NCBI taxonomy): domain Eukaryota; kingdom Metazoa; phylum Chordata; class Mammalia; order Chiroptera; family Mormoopidae; genus Pteronotus; species Pteronotus mesoamericanus. The sequence goes on from NW_026555313.1 coordinate 14,012,220, forward strand.
TTTTCCTTCCTCCCTCCCTCTCTCTCATTCCTTCCTTCCTTTCTCTCTCTGTTTCTCTTTCTCATCCTCACCCAAAGATATGTTTTATTGATTTGAGAGGGGAAAAGGGTGAGAGAGAAAGAGAGAAACATTCATGTGAGTGAGAAACATTGATGTGTGTGAGAAACATCAATTGGTTGCTTCCTGTTCATACCCTGACCTGAGACTGGACCCACAACCTCGGTATGTGCCCTGACTGGGAAATAAACCCGTACTCTTTTGGTGTATGGGACTGTGCTTCTACCAACTGAGCCACACCAGCCAGGGCTCTTCCCTTTTTAAAGTAACACATTTCCCAAATTTGAAATGGTATAAACTCAATTTCTGAAATCTTGATTTTGGGAGTAAAGAGACAAAAAAAATTAAATGCAGTGTGCAATTCTTTGTGGAAACACAAGGACAGGAATAGAGAAAAAAAGCAGTAATGGAAATTCCTACTCTTCATTTTTATCATTTGATCCTGTTCTGCCCAAATAGTTTAATCAGAGCTGCTTTGGTAGCAATGTAATTGATAGATTCAGATTTTATTTCTATTCTCCTTTTTCAGCAGAAATAATGACAAAGCCAAGTTTGTCCAAAGACCAAGACTAGTGGAAAAGACTGCAGAGAGTAAAAAGAAAAAAAAGAAAAAAAAGAAAAGAAAATTGAAGTTTAGTTTCCCAACTCCTGTGTAATTGAGCATTAGCTGCATAATGTTTGTGTAATTTCATGCCAAGAGCCCAGATGGGGGTGTGGGACACAGTTTAAGGACTTGCTCTTAATATTTCTCTTCTTGGCATGGACATTCTAACCAAACAGAGAATGTTTTTGGCTAATTAGAGGCATTAGCATGTTTGCAGGAAGTGGAAGGTAAATCAGTTCCCTGTGTGACTGGTGGTAGGAAAAGTTCCAGCTGGATGAAGCAGAGCCACTGAGAAGCACCCCTTTGTGATGGGTTGGCAGATTCCAGAAGGGCTCAACTCTGTGAGCTGGGACAGCATCCAGCATCAGTGAGGGGTGGTTTCAAGCAGGCTCACCCTGATATGTAGACCCTCTGAACCAGAGGCAATGGCCCACACTGGCAGCTGCCTCCCACTCCTGATACAAACAGCTGCAGTTTCTACCTCACAGCATCTACCATGCAGGGTTGAGATCCAGGAAGCAACTACATGCTGGGCAGCTACAGAGTGTAAATAACTGTTGCGCCTAGCTCAGAGAGAACATATTACTCTATGGTTTTAGATGACAATGTTTTAGGCTTTAGCAAAAACCCATTGAAAATGGAGGTTGGGCCCAATTGCTTTGTCTTAGTGAATTAGACCCCCTCCCCCCCCCCCCCCCCCCTTAAAGAACCAGCACAGACTTAAAGCAGTGAGAAGTTAGAGGGTGTTGCTGCACCACTAAAATCAGATTTAAAGGGAACCGATTGGTCTCACTAACATCTCAGGGATTCCTGGAAACTTGATCAGGCTGTTCATGACCTTAGGAGCAACCTGGGCCAGGGAGCAGGTCTCTTTAGCAAGTAGATGAATGAGAAGAGCAGTACCACATGCAGATGAAAGTCAAGTTGTCCCTTGAATGAGGAAGCCAGAAGGAAGGACACAAGAAAAAAGGGCAGGTCAAAGGCAGTTCCACTTTAAGTTTTCTGAGGAAATTCTATACTGTTTTTTACAGTGGCTGCACCAGTCTGCATTCCTTCCAACAGTGTATTAGGGTTCCCTTTTCTCCACAACTTCTCCAGCACTTGTCTGTTGATCTGTTTATGATGGCCATTCTGACTGGTGTAAAGTGGTATCTCATTGTGGTTTTAATTTGTATCTCTCTGATGGCTAGTGATGCTGAGCATCCTTTCATATGTCTCTGGGCCCTCTGTGTGTCCTCCACTGCTTGGAGTATACCCTAAGAACACTGAAACACCAATTCAAAAGAACCTATACATCCCAATATTCATAGCAGTGTAATTTACAATAGCCAAGTGCTGGAAACAGCCTAAGTTCCCATCAATAAATGGATGGATCAAAAAACTGTGGTACATTTACACAATGGAATACTAGGCAGCAGAAAGAAAGAAGGAACTCCTACCCTTTGAGACAGCATGGATGGAAGTAGAGAGTATTATGCTAAGTGAAATAAGCCAGGCAGTGAAAGGCAAATACCATGTGATTTCAGCAATAAGTGGAACCTAGTCAACAAAACAAACAAGCAAGCAAAACCAAACCAGAGACATGGAAATAAAGAACAAACTGACAGTAACCAGAGAGGAGCGGGGAGGGATATAACAGGGAAAGAAAAGGAAGGGTCATCAAGGAACATGTACATAAAGGACCCACAGACAAAGACAATGGTGGAGCAAGGACTGGATTCAATGTGGGAGGTGTGGGTGGGTAGGGAAGGGGAGAATAATGGGAGAAAATGGGGACAACTGTATTTGAACAACTTTTAAAAAATCCTAAAAGGGGTAGAAACAAACCACCGATATTGGCAAATATCCTTTGGTTTCCAGGAAAACTTGAAACTTGTGGCCAGAGAAGAGGGAGGCTATGGGATGGAGTGGGAAGTTGTCCTCTGAGCAGCACTTTGGAAAACTAATGGGAGAATACCTACAGAGCCCGGCATCATACTGACCCATATTCATATCCAAGCTGACCATATTTCTTATTCATTCACGACCTTTGTTGCCTAAAATTAATTTTTTTAAGGAACAAAATAAATTTTATAATAATACCACACCTTCGAAGGAACTTGTGAAGATGAAAGGAAATGTTTGCAAGGGATTTATCAACATCCCCAGGGCATGGTGAGTACTCTGTAAGGTGCTAGTGATAGTGGTGATGTCATAGCTACTGCTGATGAAAGTCTTTCCTCTGAAAGTCGCTGTAACTTTTCTCCCACAAGGGAGTGACAAGGGTCACAGACCCAACATGGCTGTTACCTCCTACCATCTACTTCTCTGGTAGTGCAAATAATCATAGAAAACTATATGTGAAGTAGAAAAGATAAAAGGGGCAGTTTATTTAAGCATCTTGAAATGTCTAAGGGAAATTCAAAGACAGAAATGCAGTTAGGCCTCAGGAATAACTGACATTAGAAAGCTGGGAATCACCACTTCTAAGAATTTATCTGAAGAAACCTAAAACACTAATTTGTAAGAATATATGTACCCTTGCATACAACAAACAAGCAAGCAAAATCAAACGAGATGAATCGAATTCATTGCAATGTTATTTACAATAGCCAAGATTTGGAAGCAGCCCAGGTGTCTATCAGTAGACAAGTGAATAAAAAAGTTGTGGTACATTTAACACAATGGAATACTACTCAGCCATAAAAAAAGAAAAAATTTACCCTTGGTGACATTATGGATGGATCCAGAGAGCATTATGCTAAGTGAAATAAGCCAGTCAGAGAAAGGCAAATACAATATGATTTCATTCATACGTGGAATCTAATTAACAAGATGTACTTACAGGCAAAAGTGACAGACTCATAGGTAGAGAGCAAACTGACAGCTGTAAGTGGAGGGGAGGGATGAAGGTTTGAGCAAAAAAACAAAAAAGAGAAAAAGTTTACAGAAATGGACAAAAGTGTGGTGATTGCTGGGGAGGAGGGTGGAGAGAGGTGGAAGAAGATATGAAGGGATAAATGGTGACAGACATAAACTTGACTTGAGGTGGTGAACACACAGTACAGTGTGTGGATGATGTGTTATAGAGCTGTGCACCTAAAACCTGTATAATTTTGTTAACCAGTGTCACCCCAATAAATTTAATAAAAAGGGGAAAACAAATAAACAAAGCTGAAATAAAAAAGAACACCGGTGATCAATAGCTTTGTTTTACTGAGTAAGATTTTCTTTCCCTGTTCCTTGAGACTGCACAGAGCTAAGCCTACAGAAGGCCAATGGGAGTGGCTACTATAGTTTGGACCCTGTTCTTAACCTTTTCTTCTGTTTGTTTCAGTGTCTCTGTTACTGAAATTGTAGCTGTGGAGCCATGTAACTGTGGGAATCCAAATTGAAGATACTCTTGGATTTACATTTTTAATCTAGGAACCCAGAAAGAAAATTAGTTTGTGAGCTGCAGTTCCAAACACTCGAAGAAAGGTGGTAGTTGTGCAGTTTAGGCAAGATAGACACTGCTCGACTAATGCATGCCTGTGATGGGCACAGCTTGGAACAGGTGCTCAGGCCTGGATCAACCATCACGGCCATGAGCGCCGAATCTTGTAAGATTAATACAGTGGTTCCCATGGGGGTAGAGGAGACAATTTTCAGAAGAGGTGGAGTTCTTGGTGGACAGAGCTTGGGAAGACTCAGCCCAGAGTTCTCTCCATGCTGGAAGGGCAATGTGATAGAAGGAGATCCCTATTTCCATATCCTTGGATTCCTTAGAACTGTCATGATTTAACCTGCTTCCTCCACAAAGTCAGAATGAACTATGTCATCAGGGTGAACTTAGAGTTTCTATAATCTTGTGAAGGGGAAGACAGATTGGAGAAACTTTGAATAAAAAGACCTTTGCACCATTTTTTTCAAAAATTAATTTTTTGAAGTCTGTTGGTCCAATGCAAGCAATACAGGATTTACTTGACCTTAATTTATAGATAAAATATAAAGGTCAGACTACAAACTTGAGCCTTGGTTGTGTCACATAGTTATTGTATGAACCAGGGTAGATTACTGAGCCTTGGTTTATTCATGTATATGATGAGGATAACACTGATGCCATCCATCTAGTGTTGATGAAAGTGAAAAAATATATATACCATCCTTAGTACAGTATATATAACATAGCACTCAGGAAACATGAGCTATTATTGTTTACATTTCTTACACAATTTTTATTCAACAGAATCACAATATACAACCCTATATTATAGCTATTAGTGTCTTTCTCTTCTTTCATAGATTATAAACTCCATGAGGGCAAGGGTCATTTCTTATTTGTCTTTGTATCACATGCCTCCCACAGCTAAAGCTCACTCAGTGTTGACCAAATGAATAATGAGTGAATGATGGCTGGGCCAGCTGGCCCTGTGTGTACTTTCCACTGTCTCTTAGGGCTCTATAAACAGGCTGCATGTTGTAACTTCACTGGTGCATACATTGTGAGCAGGTATCTTTCACAATGTTAGATGGATCAGTTCCATTTATTTGTTCATTCATTTAACAAATACTTATTGAATGTCTACTAATATTCCAGATGAGCTAATTTGTGCTTATATAGCAGTAAACAAACTCTTGCCTCCAGGGATTATGCATGAAATATCATATGCTGGTACAGAGTTCTGATGCTTCCAGGAGCAAACTCATTAGCCCCAGATTATAACTTCTGTTTAATTGTGATGGCCTTGCTTATTGGTGACCTCCAGAAGTACAAGAGCCATACATTTTATTCTGTGCCTAGCTCAGTGGATTTTACATAGCAGGGCTCAATAAACAATGAGCAAATGAATGAATAAATAGGTGAATGAGTTCTAGGATTTATTCTAAAGAACACTGAAAACCTTCACATGTATTTATTCTTTATTGAATCCACAGATCCCTTAAGTAAGATAGGAAAAGCAGCAGTTTTATAGGTTGGGCTCTTTGATACTCCACGTCTTGCATGAATTACCTGAGTGACAGATATGCCCATGATATTTGAAGCAAATGAATAAACACAAAAGCAAAATGTAACAGTGAGAATAAAGTTTGATTTGAAGAAAATGCCTTTTTCTCTAATCTTTCAATGTTCTCTTTTCCTGGAAAGAGATGCATATTCTCTCTCCCAACCTTAGCTGTTTGCCCTCTGAGTTCAAACTTACATTATTAATCAATTGAAATAATTTTTTTCCCATGGAGATGGCTTAGCAACTTCCCAGAGCAGAGCAAGAAGTCTGGAAAGTTTTGTGCACTTGGGTCAAACATGGAATTGACTTGACAAATACAAATTTTTAAAGGTAATTTTCAACAGATTTTTAAAATCAAGCTTTGAAATAAGAATAAATTAGTTTAGTGTTTTCTACTATTAAAGAATGTTGTCTAGATAATCAGATTACCTATACCCCTCCAAGAAAATTATAGACAATAGGAATTGGGTCATTAAAAAATTAACTTGTAAATATATTGTTTTATTAAAATTTTCTTATGGAATACATGTTCATTATGAAAACTTTGGAAAACACACAGAAAAAAGAAAATTTAGGACTCTGTTCAATATGGCAGACTTGATACTTATTATTATCTCTCTCTCTTATCACCAAGTCCCCACACACTGAAAGAAAGTAATGTTTATAGCGGTCATCCTATTTCCTTTCCTGGGGTCCAAAGTTATCAATAGATGTCATTACTGAATTTAACATTGAATAAGCCATATCACTGATAGACACTATATTTTTAATTTGTTAATCCATAGAAGTTAAGAATATTTAATATCTAATTCATTAACAAGTTTCTTTTCCTCTAATTTCAGTAAAAATGAAACATAATGAAATACCTTATTTTTCTAAAGCCAGGAGAAATTGCATAAAATTGTTTACTAAGTAATATTTTAATTTTTTGTGATTTATTTATTTAGAAAACATTTACATAGCCAGACGCCATTCTAAGTACTTTGGAACATGGTCATTTAATTACCATAACAACCTCATCAGGTATGTGCTGTTATCTGCAATTTATAGGTGAAGAAATTGAGGGCATTCAGAAGTTGAGGAATAAGAGAACTAGTGAATGGGTATATTTATTGTCCATAATATTATACATTGTTCCTGAAAACCTGTTCCAGGCATAGCACTTTCTCATTGTCTTTTTCTCACCAACCTTCTGTTTCTCTACCCTGCTCTAAGCACAAACAACCACTCTGCAACACTTACAAAGTTTGGAAATTATTATGTGTCTGTAGTTTATCTTAAGTACTATGGTATCTGCATACAAGTACATTATCAGGTATGTTGTCAGCTCTAGGGACAGTCAGCTGGCTTTATTAAAAATTCACACTGCAAGGGAAATCAGTGTTTCAGAAAGGCCAAACTCAGAGACAACTAAGACAAATTGCACCGTATCTTTATTCAAGTCTCACTCAACACCTGAGGCTTGATTGGTGGACATAGCAATTGTTATACAAGGCTTTGTTGTTGGTGAAAATAGCGGTTTATCAATTTTTTGATAAATGTCAGAAATGGATTTTCATTAAAGAAATTATAGGTATTCAATATATGGGCATTGGCTTAGGTATTATAGAAATAATTCTTGGGAGACACAAGATGGCAGAGGAGTAAGTGGAAGCCACATTAACCTCCTCCAAGGACCAATCATGAATTACAACTAAATTGTAGAGATTATTATGAATAACCACCTGAACACTAGCTGGAGAGAAGCCTTATAACCAAGGACAGACAAAAGAAGCCACATCACCACAACATAACTGGTAGGGACTGCAGAGGCACAAGAGGACTGGCTGGGCTACCACAGGCAGTAACTGAAGTGCCAGAGGGATATTTCTGCAGACAGAAGGTTCCCCCTGAGAAATGTGGGATATAAACCCCAAGATGGGCTCTAAACCCCAAGATGGACCCCCCCAGCCTACAGCACCAGAACTGAAAAAGGAACCCAGATAACATCCATCTGTGAAATGCAGCAGGTTTTCTTTCTGCCAGGAAGAGATGGCTAGAGTCTCTTTAAGGCCCAACACACAAAATTTTCTTTGCAGCCACTTACCTTGGGTTCCAGCAGAGGGAGGGCAAAGTGGACTAGAGATGCATGAGGAGAGACTGAAGTTGGTGGTTCTGGGGAGAGAATTGAAGGAACTACTGCTAGGATCCGTATGCTGAGTCATTCCCAATAGTGCAGAAGTCAACTTTCCCAGGCTGAGCACTCCTCTCAAAGTGGCATCAGCCTGGGGTGAAGCAATAGCCCTGCCCACAGGAATTTCTCTGTCCCACCCTATGGTGCTTAAGCCCTGCTGCTGAGGAGTATAGCTGGAAGACTTTCATTCTTTAAGCTTAATAGGGAACCTGCAGGCAGAAGCAGATCTCTGGGAGTTCTGAGACTTTAGATGATCCTCACCCAGGCCTGGTGTTGATAAAAGCTGGCCTTAATGCATAAGCTGGTTCTTTCTGCAAACAAACAGGCCCAAAATAGGGAGCAACATGCTATGGATTGCTGATAGTTCCAAACAGGTTGCTCAGGACCACTCACAAGCAGTGTCTGACAAAGTTTTTGCAGATCCACCTAATACACAGAAACAAATATGAAGAAGCAGCCCAAATGGTAAGACAAAGAAACAGAACCCAAATGAAATGAAAGAACAAGAGAATTCTCAAGAAGAACTGGATGTAATGAAGGCAAGTAGTTTATCAGATAGAAAGTTTAGTATAATGATTATAAGGATACTCAGCAGCATCAAAAGAAACAGAAACCATAAAAAAGGACCTGTCAGATATAAAGGATACAATATCTGAAAAAAATAATACACTGGAAGAAATAAACAATAAGTTAGATGAAGCAGAGCATCAAATCAATGATTTGGAAGACAAGGTAGAAGAAACACCCAAGCAGAGCAGCAAAAAGAAAAATAATTTTAAAAAATTAGTAGAGCTTAAGAAACATTTTGGACAATGTGAAGCATAACATCTGCATCATGGAAATACCAGAAGAGTGTAAGCAAGGGATCAAGAACATATTTGAAGAAATAATGACCAAAAACTTCCCTAATCTGGTAAAGGAAAAAGACACACAATTCCAGGAAGCTCAGAGAGTACCAAATGAGTCGGACCCAAAGAGGCCTACACTGAGACACATCCTATTTAAAATGACAAGAATTAAAGACAAGGAGAAAATCCAAAAAACTGCAAGAGAAAAGCAGGTAGTTACAAAAAAAGGAGCACAAATAAGACTGTTATCTGATTTCTCAATAGAAATATTTCAGGCCAGAAGGGAGTGGTGTGAAATATTCAAGGTGATATAAAGCAAGTACTTACAACTAAGGCTACTTTACCCAGCAAAACTAACATTTAAATTCAAAGGAAAAATAAGGAGTTCCCCAGAAAAGAAAAAGCTAAAAAAGTTTGTTAACACCAAAAAAGTACTGCAACAAATGTTAAAGGGCTTTCTTTAAGAAGGAGAAGAAGAAAAAGACAAAGAAGAAATAAAAAGGAAAATATTGTAACAATAAAATAGCACTAAATACATATTACCAATAATCACCTAAATGCAAATGGTTTAAATGCTCCAAACAAAAGATATAAGGTAGCTGAATGGATAAGAAAACAAGACCCATGTATATGCTGCCCTCAAGAGACCCATCTCAGATTGAAGGATACACACAAACTAAAAGTAAATGGGTAGAAAATGATATTTCATGCAAATGGGAAGGAAAAAAAAGCTGGGATAGCAGTACTTATATCTGACAAAATAGACATTACAACAACAAAGTCTGTAGTAAGAGGCAAAGAAGGGCATTACATAATGACAAAGGGATCACTCCAACAAGAAGATATGATCCTAGTAAACATTTATGCACCTAACATAGGAGTACCTTAATAAGCAAATCTTGATGAACATAAAGGGAGAGGTTGACAGAAATACAGTCATAGTTGGGGGGATTTTAACACCCTATTAACTTCAATAGATAGATTTTCCAAACAGAATATCTACAAGGAGATGGTGGCCTTAAATGACACACTAAATCAAATGGATTTAATTGATATCTCCAGAGCATTTTACCCCAAAGCAGCACAATATATGTACTTTTCAAGTGCACATGGAATGCTTTCTAGGATAGATCACATCTTAGGACACAAAACAAATCTCAATAAATTTAAGAAGACTGAAATCATATCAAACATCATCTCTGACCACAATGCTATGAAACTAGAAGTCAATCACAAGAACACTGAAAAACATACAAAAACAAGGAAGCTAAATAACATGTTATTAAACAATGAATGGGTGAACAATTACATCAAGGAAGAAATCAAAAGATACCTTGAAACAAATGAAAATGAGGACACAACAATCCACAGTCTGTAGGACACTGGGAAAGCAAATAAGAGGGAAATTCATAGCATTACAGGCCTATCTCAAAAAATAAGAAAAAGTTTAAATAAACAGTCTAAGTTAACACTTAAAGGAACTTTTAAAAAATCCCAATGTGAGTAGTATAAATAAAATAATAAAAATCAGAACAGAAATAAAATAATTTCTAAAAACAGATACAAAGATCAATGAATCCAAGAGCTTCTTCTTTGAAAAAATAAACAAGATTGACAAACTTTAAACTACACTCATCAAGAAAAAAAGTGAGAGAACCTAAATAAATATAATCAGAAATGAAAGAAGAGAAACAATAACTGACAGCAAAGAACAGCAAAGGATTGAAAAAAAATCATGAACAACTATATGCCAACAAACTGGAAACCTGGATGAAATGGATAAATTCCTAGAAACATACAGTCTTCTAAAACTCAATTTGGAAGAATCAGAGAATCTGAATAGACAGATTACATCTGGTGGAATTGAAGCAGTAATCAAAAGACTCCCAACAAACAAAAGCCCTAGACTGGATGGTTTCAGAGGTGAATTTTACCAAACATTCCAGGAAGAACTAACACCTCGCCTTTTCAAACTACTTCATAAAATTCAAGAGAAGGGAAGGCTCCCCAACTTCTTTTATGAGACCAGAATTATCCTAATTTCAAAACCAGATAAAGACACTACAAAGAAAGAAAATTATAGGCCAATATCTCTGATGAATATAGATGTTAAAATCCTCAACAAAAGATTAGCAAACTGAATACAGCAATGAATCAAAAAAGTCATACACCATGATCAAGTAGATTTATTCAGGAATGCAAGGTTGGTAGAACATTTACAAATCAAGAAATGTGATTCACTAGGTAAATAAAATGAAGCATAAAAACCATGTGATTATATCAATAGATGAAGAAAAAGCATTTCATAAAATCCAGCTTCCATTTAGGATAAAAACTCTCAGCAGAGTGGGATTAGAGGGAATATACCTAAACATAATAAAGGCCATAGATGACAAACCCACTGCTAGCATTATATTCAATGGGCAAAAACTACAAGTGTTTCCCTTAAGATTGGAAGCAAGACAAGGATGTCTGCTTTCACCTCTCTTGTTCAATATACTACTGGAAATCACAGCTCAGACAAGAAGAAGAGATAAAAAGCATCCAAATAGGAAAGTAAAAAGTAAAGCTGTCTTTATTTGCAGGTGACATGATACTGTACATAGAGAACCCCAAAGATTCCACCAAGAAACTACTAGAACTATAAATGAATTCAGTAAAATAATAGGATACAATATTAATATCTGGAAGTTAGTTGCATTTTTATGTGCCAATAATGAACTAACAGAAAGGGAAATTTAAAAAAAACAACAACAATCCCATTTACAATTGCTTCAAAAAGAATAAAATACCTAGGAAAAAACCTAACCAAAGATGTAAAAGACCTGTACTTGGAAAATTATAAGACACTGAAGGAATTGAAGATACAAGTAAGTGGAAGCACATACCATTATAATAGATAGGAAGAATTATCATCATTAAAATGTCCATACTACCCAAAGCAATCTATAGATTCAACTCAAATCCTGTCAAGATTTCAATGATGTATTTCAAACTAGAAAAAATATTTAAAAAATGTATATGGAACCACCAAAGGCCTTGCATAGCAACAATGATCCTGAGAAAGAAGAACAAAGTTGGAGGAATCATATTACCTAATATCAAACTGTACAGTAAGTCCATAGTAATCAAAACTGCATGATACTTGCATTAAAGCAGACACATAGGTCAATGGAACAGAATAGAGGGCCCAGAAATAAACCCACACCATTAGAGTCAATTAATATTTGACAGAGGAAACAGGCACAAAGAATGGGCTAAAAATAGTTTATTTGATAAATGGTATTGGGAAAATTGGACAAAAACATGTAGAAAAATGAAACTAGACCATCTTATACCACACACAAGAATAAATTCAGATAGGAATGCGAACTGGTACAACTGCTGTGGAAATCAGTACAGAGATTCCTCAAAAATTAAAAATGTATCTGCCTTTTCACTGAGCAATTCCACTTCTGGGAATATATCTGAAGGAAATCAAAACACTAATTCAAAAGAACATAAGCACCCCTATGTTCACGGGAGCATTATTTACAGTTGCCAAGATATGGAAGCAGCCTAAAAGCCTATCAGTAGATGAGTGGATAAAACAGCTTTGGGACATTTACACATTGGAATTATACTCTGTCATGAAAAAGAGGGAAGTTTTACCTTTTGCCACAGTATGGATGGACCTGGAGAACATTATGCTAAGTGAAATAAGCCAGTCAGAGTAAGACAAATACCGTGTTATTTCACTCATATGTGGAATCTAATGAATAAATTGAACTAACAAGTAAAACAAAGACAGACTCATAGATGGAGAGCAGATGATAGCTAGTGGAGGGGCCATTTAGGGTGTGGAGGGTTTAAGGAAAAAGGACTTATGGACATGGACATGGACAACAGTGTGGTGAGTCCTAGGTAGAAGGAGATATAAGGGTACTAAACAGTAATGGAAAAAATACAATAAAAGTTAAATTTTAAAAAGAATAAGTTCAAAATGAATCAAAGACCTAAATTTTAAACCCTAAACCATAAAAGTCCTAGAAGAAAACATAGGCAGCAAAATCTTGGACATTGCCCATAGTAATTTTTTATCAGACGTAGCTCCCCAGGCAAGGGAAACAAAAGAATAAATAATTGAGAGTGCATCAAACTAAAAAGTTTTTGCACAGCAAAGGAAAACATCAACAAAATAAAAGGACAACTTACTGAATGGGAGGACATATTTGCTGATACATCTGATAAGGCATTAATATCAAAAATCCATAAAGTACTTACAAAACTCAACACCAGAAAAACAAACAACCCAATTAAAAAATGGGCAAAACACCTGAGCCAAAATGGGCCAAAGAGGACATACAGGTGGCCAATAGACATACGAAAAGATGCTCAATGTCTCTAATCATCAGAGAAAATAAAACCCCAATGAGATACTATCTCACACCTGTCAGAATGGCTACCATCAATAAATCAACAAACAGCAAGTGCTGGCAAGGGTGTGGTGAAAGTGGAATCCTATTGCACTGTTGGTAGGAATGCAGATTGATACAGCCACTCTGGAAAGCAGTGTGAACATACCTCAAAAAATTAAAAATAGATCTGCCTTTTGACCCAGTGATCCCAATTCTGGGAATATACCTGAAGGAACCCAAAATACTAATTCAAAAGAACATAAACACCCGTGTGTTCATTGCAATGCTATACAATAACCCAGGTATGGAAGCAGCCCAAGTCCATCAGTAGTGGATAAAACAACTATGGGACATTTACACAATGAAATACTACTTGGTTGTAAAAAAAGAAAAAGAAAACGTTACCCTTTACAACAGTAGGGATGGACCAGAAGAAAATTATGGAAAGTGAAATAAGCCAGTCAGAGAAAGAAAAATACCATATGATTTCAGTCATATGTGGAATCTAATGAACAAACTGAACAAACAAGGAAAATAGAGACAGACCCATGGATTATAAGCAGGGTGACAGCTAGTGGGGGTTGAGGGTGTAGAGAGATTGATGTGGTAATTGCAGAGAGCACAGGGAGGGAGGTATAGGGGATAAATGGAAATGGAAAAACACAATTAAAAAAACTCAAAAAAAAGTAAACATGGCAACATAATTTTTTAAAAAAAGGAAAAATTAAATAATTCCTGCCCTTTCTTGATGAGAATGTAAGATTCTGACAAGCCTGATAGCTGTATTCTTTATCCTAGATTCAGCCAGTGCACCGAAAGTTTTCTGATTGTCTGATGCTTACTGTAAAGTTACATAATCCTGTCTCTGGAATCTTGTCCTGAATGTTTCAGGGGACCCTTCATGTGAAGTGGCATACAAAGCAATGACAGAGAACTGGGACTTTACTGAGCAAAAAGCCATTTTAACTAACCATATTGGACTTAGTTATTCATGCTTGCTTGTTCAATAAATGTCTACTTGTATGGCAGAACGTCGTCTGAGACTTGTTTCCATGAGTAATAAGTTTTAGCCTCATTGTCGTATATTGTTGAGGATTTGCTAACCCTTACCTACTTTAAACGTCTTTTGAGACAAATGTTACTGTCAAAAAGAACCTGAATAGTTTGTGCATTGCCAGATGATCCAAGATTAGTTCACAATGGTATATGGAAGGTAATTATAAAAGAGAAATGGAAATAAATCTGGACACCATTGTTCCTAAGTCCTCAGGAACTCTCTCACTTGCCTGTCTCCTCAAACCCAAGCCAAATGCCATTTTGCTAGAATCTACATGCTCCTTTATTTCTCTACAAGCTTGGTAGAGAGGATTGCCACTTTATTCCCAGAGCTATTTTGCCCTTCCTGGACCTTTCTGATCTAGATTAGTCTGAGGCCCTTTTCTTAACATATTTTTCTATACAGAGATGGTTGTAATGATGGTGGTTATCCTTGTCCCTTTCTTTGTAGTACAAAAATATCTCTATGTTTTAAATATTACATTTGTTTTCTTTTTTGATTCTGCTAATTTATTGCCACGATGAGCCAGCCCAGGCAAATGCTTGAGGTTGACAAATTTTATCTTTAGAGCTGTATCTTTAGAGTCTGAAAGCACTCTCCTCATAAGAGGCTTGATGGTGTTTACTGTCTCCCTGTCCCTCACAGTTCTGGAGGGAGTGTCTGATAACCTTGCTCCCACTGAGGTGCTCTTAATTGATAATCTTTTGAGGAGGGTACAAAGGCAGGAAAACATAAATATGGTTTCCAGACCCTCACATCCAACAAATGTTTATTGAGCAACTGCCACCTCTTACTAAGTACATGATAGCAGGAAGATATATAAAGATTCAAATCCCAAACCTGCCCTTAGGAGTCCACATGAGTATGGCAAAGTGCCATTTCCTTATGGCCAATCTCTCCCTCTATGCTGTTGACTTTGCCACAGAGCCAAGGTAACAAAGACTATTCCCCACCCAATTCTGAGCTAAGAGAAATTCCTAAAGAAGTGTACATTATATAAATTCTAGCAAATGAACACATTTGGTTCTTTGCATAAAAACCTTCAATATTATCTTCCTCCTAAGTCACTACTAGTAGGAGTGCAGCATATCTAAGAAAGTTAAGAAAAACATTTTCTTAATTTTGATTTTGCCCCCCTAAAATTGCATGTGACATTCTACCTGCTGCCCCAGCAAACAGGCAGAAAGCACATTTCCCTGTGTGAAGAAGCCATGCCTCCCTCAGTCAGTCAGCGGATGCCCCGCTGGAAGGCTCAGCTTCCCAGCTGATTGTAGTAAAGTGCTGCACAAAAGTCTGTTAGGAATTGGCACCTCCTTGAACCTGACCCATGTTTTGATTACAGAAACCAAAAATAGGTGAGCAACTGTAGAGGTCCAGGTAGGAGACCCTGAAGACACAAGGCATGTGCTTTAACTCTGAGGAGGAGGCAGTCTTAAGAGATGTGAATTGTAACTCCAGCCCCAACACAGTCTGTGATTCCGTGTTTGTGGGGAAGTGGGAGTGAGGGAGTTGGGGGTGGAGGTAGTGACATGTGTGTGTGGCAGAAGGGTTTAGGAAGGGATACTACATGCCCATACTCTTCCTGGGTACTTGAAGATTGCCAAGAGAGAAAAGGTTGTGAAATATTCCTAAATATATATTTTAAATATTTTTGGCTATTCAAATAGAAGATATCATTCATAATAGAACATGCTGACAATTTTTGAAATAAATGTATGTTACACAAAGCTCTATAGCTACAAATAATCTTTAAGTACCTCATTCTCTTGAGTATTTTCCTTTGACTTGATTCTATTTCTCAATTTGTTTAAGGTTTCTTTGGCTTCCTAATCCTCTCTTGTCCATCGCTCCCTGAGATTGGAAATTAAAGTTTTAATACTGTTTGCAGAATACCCTAATTCCCTGGCTGTCCTATGACGACTTCTTCAATTTTCTTCTCTTCCATTCTTTCTTTTCTTTCCTGTTCTCCTTTTGCTCCCTAAAATATTGGACTAGTGTAGAGAGGCTGAGAATTTGAAAGAGGTTTGAATTCCAACTCTGTCTTTCAGAGTTGGGTTGTTTAAGCACATATCTGATCTGTCTGAACGTCACCTTTAAAAAAAAAAAGGATAATAATATATATCTTGCTGGTTGTTGTAAGGCCTAAGGTATATAAAAAGCCTTGGAGACAACGTTTGACCCAGAGCTGGTTAGATGCTACTATCAAAAAGAACCTGAGAGTTGTGCATTGTGAAACGATCTAAGGTCAGTTGGTTAGATAGTGTTAGATCTCTTTAGACTCCTCCTACTCAGGGCTAAAGCACATGCCTTCTGTTTGCAGTGTCTCCTACCTGGTGCTCTACAGTTGCTCACCTATTTTTGGTTTCTGTAGTCAAAACATGGATCAGGTTCAAGGAGGTGTCAATTCCTAACAGACTTTGCATTCAGCACTTTACTACAATCAGCGAGGGAGCAGAGCCTTCCAGCCGGGCGTCTCGGACTGTCTGACTGAGGTAGAAATGGCTTCATCAATGCATCAGACTGTGAAGCAGTGCCCTGAAAGTGGGCTGTCATGTGATTTTAGAGGGCAAAATTGGAATTAACTAAAAAACTGTACTCTCTTCCCACTCCCACCATCCATTTGCACTCGCCTTTCTGATCTCTGAAACAGATGCTTACCATTCTTGAGAGCTCCAAGATTTTCTAAATTGGATCCCTTGAGCCTAGATTAAAAACATCTCTTTCAAATCTCTTTCTACAGGTGGTTGTATAATTAGTTTTATTCAACTACAATAACAAAAATACATTTCCAAATCCCATGCTTCAGGACCGTGGGCAAGTTATCTGACCAATCTGTGTCCTAGTTTCAATAATAGGCTTTTGTGATGATTCAGTGAGTAAATACAAAGAAAGTACTCCAAATATTTATTGGCATATAGTAAGCATTCAATATTTATGAATTATTATTACTATTACTAGTCATAATAGTATCCGTTGAGTGCCAAAGAACTACAAATAAATGTCCTATATCTAGCATTCTGTGCTTCCTTTAAAAATAAAGTAAAATGAAACCTCTTTCTTAAGATCTATAGTCTCTATCTACTTTTTACTATTTCATTTTAAAAAGTCCTAAGAGACGGCAAGAAAGAGAAATTACAGTGGAAAGTTGATCAGGCTAAAAGTCAAGACAACTGGGTTTTAATGAGTACTTTACCACTTACTTGCTGTTTGACCGTTGGCAAGTAACCTTGCCTTTAGGATGTTTCAATGACCTCTTCATTGTCTTATTAACTATCTCCTGAAGATGCCTTCTAGCTCTAACACTTCATGAATCTGTGTTCTACATCAATGACTACAGAGTGGGGGAGAAATTCACAGAGCTAGAGAATCTCTTTCTGTGGGGCCTCACATTTGGCTGACTTCCTTGAACCTGACACTGGAAAAAGAAATTCAGAACATTTTAATTTATGGCCCAAACAAAAAGTACTCTTAATTAAAATTTAGAAGCCAATTCCACAGACAATGTCTGGAAGAGAGCCCAGAAAAAAAGAGATATTACGACATAACCAAATAAACCTGTAAATTTTTAAAAATGGTTGAAGAGAAATAAGTGTGTATCTATGTAAATCAAGGTAAGGTCATTTGGGGATAAAAGAGGGTACAGCAAACTGCCTTGAGCTTACAGTCTGGGCTCAGCCTTGACCCTCTAAGTGGTCAAGGTAACATACATAATCAATGACTCACTTTTTAATTTGCAGGCTTATCTCTGAACAAGAATATATAACAAAGCATAGAGGAGTTTCTGTTTCTTAGATTCCTACTAATGAAGGATAGGGGAAAACTCTTGCGGCAATAGGTAAGGTGATTATCTTGATTGTTGTGGTGGTTTTATGGGTGTACACATCAAAACATCAAATTGTACACTTTAAATCTTGGAGTTGATAGAATGTCAGCTACATCTCAATAAAGCTGGTTTAAAAAGATATGACAACTAGTATAATAACCTAATTCTTCATGATCTTATTCATGAGTTTCCCTTGGGGTCCTTTAGAGAGGATTAGATCTGGCCTGGGACACAACTTGATCATTGGATTCTTGGCCATATTCCATCACAATAGCACCCCTGCTTCATGTCAAATAACAAGAACAGTGTCTTCATCTTTGTACAAAGTGATTCTTCTTTCCCAAGAGCCTTTTCTTTCTGGACTCAGTGCAGCATATTGTGATTGGATGGCCCTCTTTTGACCTAGAGCAGCAATTTTCAACCAATATGCCACAAGAATTTTTAAAACATGCAATACCTGACTATTTAGTTAGTGGCACTGACCTCTTTTTCTCAGATTGTCAAATAAAAAGAAAATGATAACAGCTTACACAATAGTAGCCATCTGGTGTGAATGAATCAAAATTATACCTATATTTTGGTCAGATTGGCAAAAAATATATTTTTTGGTGTGTTGCACAATTAAATTTTAGTAGTTAGTGTATGTGTGCCATGAGATGAAAAAGATTGAAAATAACTGGCTTAGAGAACAGTACCCAAAAGGACCAACAACAGAAGCAGCCAGAATATAATGAATAGAACTTGAGACCAGTAAACATCATAGAAAGAAAGGAATCAAAAGAAGAGGAAGATTTCCAAGGATACTACGGTGGACTATCTAAACCTACAGAGCCTTCATTGGATACAACTGACTATAAGAAAACTTATAATACCGAGTTTAGGGACTCCACTGACAAGGGTCTACAGAAAGTAGCAGTAAGATTAAAAAAACAAGATAATTTTATTTTATAGTTATAGAAAACAGAATGTAACTCAGGGAGATCTTTGTTTAATGATTGTTTGAGAAGACTTGTAAATATGTATTAAGCATATTTTTTATTATGATGTGAGGAGAACTAATGAAATATACATGTGAATGAGCTTTGTAAAGTATAAAGCGTGGATAACACTAAACACTATCCTTTAGTACAGCTCAGGAAAAAAGTAATTTATACAAAATACATATTGATGCAGAAGGCATAAATAGCAGAATATAGAAATCAAAAGCAGTCTGGGTGTCTTTATAAGGTTTATTTTTAGAATATTTAAAAAGAATCCCATGAAGAGCTTACAAAGGGTAAAGCTATTCTTTTCCAAAGGGACTATAATTTGCCTTTAGACCATATTGAAAAATTCCTGTATTAAAGCAGCTCCAACTCATTTTATGCTGCAATGGATTAAAGATAAATTTAAATTATGCTTTTGACTGGCCCTGCTCTCTTTGGGGAACTCCTCTCTTTCCACACCTGGTGAATGTATTGAGGACACCATCTCCTTGACTGCACTGGTTAATTCAGGTATGGACTCATGATCCAGGCTGGGCCAATGAGAATCATACCTGAGAAGTTTTTATATAATTATTAACAATAAAGTGATCGCTTTTTAGTGGGGTTGCTAAGATTATTAGCCTGAAGCTACTGGTGTGTATTATGACAGGGATAATTTATTTCAGAGTGAATTCAATATACAGAAAAGAAAGTCAGCCAAGAGAAAAATAAGTAACATTTTCCATATAAACTTTTGAGCCTGTGGATCCATTCATTTCTGAAGTCATATACATCACTGTATTTTGCAGGTGCATAAGCCAGTAATTCCTGTGCTTATTAAATGAATTTGAGCTGGATTCTACTTGCAACAACAAAAAATGCTTACCAATAGTTTATAAAGGGTTGAAAATGCAGATCTCTCATAAGTTGTAGATTTTACCACTGGTGCCACCTCATCAAGTTCTCTTCCCACACAAATAGCAAGGAAAAACTAGCTTTCAGAACAGTAATGTTTACCTTCAGAAGCCTTAAAGGTCTTGGTAAAAAAAAAACAAATAGGGCTAGAAGAACCACTCTCAAAGAGATAAATCTTGTAGAAATTCAGGAGCAATGAATGTTGAAATGCCTTTTTTGGGGCAGACTGTGAAATATGAGGCAATGTATATTAGCTTAGATGATTTTCAGTTCTGTTTCTCCAGTTGAACAAATGAAGTTATTCGTTTATGTCAACTATGTCTGCCTTATCATACTGAAGAGAAAAAGTTGTTTATATTTTCCTCTATTAGGTAAACACTCTAAAAACTTATACACTAATCTGGTCATTGTTGCAATCACCATAAGGAAGATTCCTGGGATCAGGCTGGGGATCAGATCTGGACAGGTAGTGTAGTGTGTACAGTGAGAAGCTGGAGAAAAATTAAGCACCTCTTACACTTTCTTATTGTGTTACACAAGCCTCTATAATTGTTACACAGGAATCATATCCTGATACAGTAAAGATTTTCATTCCTCTGGAATAAATATATGAAATACAGAGTCCAATACATTGATCATCTCAAAAAGTCCCCAAATAAGAATAAACCCCTTTAAATCTGTTTGATAAGCTAGCTTTCTGTTAGCCAACAGGGAGTCCACATCCCTGTCATACCTGATCAAGAAGAAACAGTCAAGATAATTTATGTTACAGAAATTTCATTGCATAGATTTTACTGGAATCAATTCTTCAGAGATGAAATTAAAATAATTTTCTTCTAAGTCAATATAAATTCTCAGTCCTGGAACTTTCTTCCAATTTAGAAAATGTAAACCAGTCTTTGAATACAAATTAGACTCCTTTGAGGTAAGCATGCATGTATGTACATACAAATGCATACAAATGCATGCACGTGTGCATACATGCACACAAATTTTTAAGACTAATGACATCTGAAGTATATTTACATTTACTTATCCATAAATACCTCTGGGTATCTGCCAATTTCTCCTACTGTTCTCTGTCAGTGAGGAATAAAAACATAAATACTTGCTTGTAGCCAATTCTTTATATTCCATTTATTCTGCTTATCTCAATCAACAGCTTTTTGCTACCACAATTCAATATTTAAATGCAAAGCAATTTTTCTGTGTTGTAATGTGAGTGATCCAATTCCACTGTTTAAATGTCCAAGGTAATTAGTCAGCTTTTAAAATAATGAAATACCTAATCTTCTAAGTGACTGACCAATAATTGGCATGAAGGCCATTTCCAAGCATGTGGTATGTGCTGAATACAGATCCAGCCCTGAATTTCTTCCATTAGAAATATATTTTAAAAACATGAGGCAAATAAAATGAGGAGTAGGGAAGAAAGAGATCGACTTTGGTGTCAGAAGATGACTATGAGGAGAAGTAGTGGATGGCATGAGTCCCAAAGCTGATGGATTTCAGGAAAGAAGGAGTATACATCTGAAAGTGAAAGAACAAGGAAGACATGTACCCAACCTCTATACCCAGTGGCATGAGGGATGTGCAAATTAGAATCAAATTTCGGTTAGAACAAGAAGGTGGAGGAAGCATTCAGAACAGGTTCTGAAGATTTGAAAATTTTGCTGACAATGGCCCTTGAGTTTCAGAAAACACAGTTCATTGGTTTTAGAAGCTAGAAGGGAGTGATAGGTCAGAAAGAGGGATGAGAGTGAGAGTTGAGGAGTGACTCAAGAACCCAGGCTTTTCTGGTGACTAATATAAGGAGAGTAATGTGAATAATTCTTAAGATGATTTGTAATTTTTCTGAAGTTTCTAAATATCCTTTTGATTTTCATTTAGAAAATAAATACTGAAAAAATAGACTTTTTAAAAACAGAAATAGAAATTTGTGAAAAAGATAAAAATAATTTAGACAAAGGTCCATGACATTTTTTTGTGTAAGAAAGAAAAACAAGAAATAAATGATTGTGTCTAAGTGTTTATTTATTTTTTAAAAAAGAAACATGACAAAATTAGCCAAAACTAATAAAAATGGTTACTACAAGGGATGGATAAAATAGACTGAAAGAGTTAGTGATGAGAATAAGAAGTCTTTGAGTATACTCACATAAAATTTTAACTTTTCAAGTATATATATGTTCAAAAACATAAAATTAAGTCAAAATATTTTAAACACAAACAGAAACATTGCATATAAACAAAATTAAGTGAATCTAGCATTATATGAAATTGACAATATAACCACAAAGAAAACATTATTATTTCAAACAACTTTTGAACATGGCTTTCTGACTATACATCCTTAGGAGGATATAATCCAAAACAAAAAGAACAGTGAAGATATCTTGAACTATATTTAGTTGATTTGTTGTTGGTCCTGGCCCAGACACTGTAATTCTGATACACTTTGTGTATATTGAAAAACAGAACAAATGATTCAAATGTACTCATGTTTGGGGAAACAAGGTTTTGACTGTAGAAGAGAAATAAAAACATGCTGTAAGGGAAGGTGAAAAAATATACAGCCTTAATATGTGAACTGTATATACTGATATTTATTTATAATATGTTCCTTCAGCTCTGTCCACTTAGAGGACTTAGAGGTGATACTTGATTGCAGTGAGCATACCTAGTACTTAGGTCATGATTTCTAAATACTATTCTCTAGTCCAGAGCTCCTTAGAGAAATAAATGGCTGATTCCATTTCTCTAAATGGAACAAAAAATAATTCAGCCTCTTATTATGCCAAAAATCAAGGAAGTGCTCAAAGAATTATGGGGACATAGCAATATGACAGAAAGAGGCCTATAGGGGCTCTCATAGGCCAAATTTGAGATAAGTCAAGATTGTAAGAGATTATAACACTGAGTAAGAGAAGAATTCCTGAGTTCATAGGACACTACAAAAAAAGGGAGGGAAGGGTTAAAAATGATTTTTTTTCCCACAAAATAATACAAAGTCACATACATTATTTAGGATAGTACTATTATTTTTGTCAAATATCTTGGGTGTGATAATAGCACTGGGATTATTTGGGAGTGTCCCTACTTTTAGGTGAAATAGGTTGAAGTATTTAGAAACTAAGTATTTAGAATACTTCATTTGGTTCAAATGGTTCAGCAAAAATGAAAATGGAGAGAGGTAAAAAAGCAAAGGTGACAAAATATTAACGATAGAGGAATCTAGCTGAAGTCTATATGGGTGTTCATTGTATTAGTCTTTAAATTGTCTGCAGATTTGATTTCTCTTAAATAAAAAAGTGAGAAAACATAACCCCAACAATGTTGGTAGGACTTACACTTCGGCTCAACTGAAAAAACACTATAGACACTGATGACTATCCCCATTTTGGTGCATATCCTTCCATCCACAACAAAAGTGAATGTGTTTTCCTGTGCCTTCTATTTAACAAGTAGCTTTTTCTTTGTAACTTACACATTGCATATCTATTCTCTTTTTTTTAATTTTATTTTTAAATCACGTTTATTCTATTACAGTTCTCTCAATTTTTCCCCCTTTGTCCTCCTCCACCCATCCCACCCTGCCTCCCTCTTCCATAATCAATTTCTAGTCTGTTGTCCATGTCCATGGGTCATTCATACATGTTCTTTGTCTAGTTCCTTCTTCTTTCTACCATAGTCCTCCTTCCCCATCCAATCTGGTCATTTTCAGTCTGTTCCCTGTTTCCTTGCCTGTGGTATATTTTGTTCATTTGTTTATTTTGTTGGATAGAGTCCACTTATAGGTGAGATAGTATGGTATTTGTCTTTCACTGACTGGCTTATTTCACTTAGCATAATATTCTCCAGTTCCATCCATGAAGTCACAAAAGGTAGGAGTTCCTTCTTTCTAAAGGAACTTCATTTCTTTTAATGCCTCTTCATTCCTTTTGAGTCTTTTTTCCGTTTCTTGCTCTTTCTGGGAGCTTTTTTCTACCTTGTCCTTCAGCTTGCTAATTTGATCCTCTGCTTCATCTAGCCTGCGTTTGATTCTTTCACTGTGCTCTTCAATTCAGAAACTGTATTCTTCATTTCCTCTTGTCTCTTATTGATAGTTTCTATGTCCTTTTCCATGCTGATATAATTTTCAGTAAGTTCCTTGTTGTTTCCCTTTAGGTTTTGGTAATTCTCTCTGAGCTCACTGAGCTCATTGAGGTTCTTTAGAACCATTGTTTTGAACTCAATATCTGATAGTTTACTTGCCTCTATTTCATTTTGTTCTCTGTGGGGATTCCTCCTTTCCCTTCAAGTTGAGGGGTGTTTCTTTGTCTTTCCATTATTTGTGAGACTCTTCTTTTTTGCTTCTGCATCTTGAATTGATCTGTCTTGATTTCCTGACTTTGTGGTGTAAACTACCATGGTAGGAGACCATTTTTTTTTCTTTCTGGACCTGCCTCTGATGATGTCAGATGTTGACCCTGTCTTACTTTGGGAAGTCTGTTCGAGATTTCCAGGAATCTACTGTCTGTGTCTGTCACTTTCAGCTATCAGTCTAGTCACTCTGCACTCAGCAGGCCGAAGTAGAGACACCACAGGGCGGGGCAGAGTACCTACTCGGCATGGGGTTATTGGGTCCTCTCATGCCACTCAGGAGAGTTGTCTGCCTGAGCCAGATGGTTTCTGCCATCTGGGGGAGGAGTCAACACTAGATCCTGCCAGCCACTCTCTCAGTTCTCTTCCCAAAGCCTCCTTCCCCAGTCTCTCCTCAGGTGTCTCTAGCCCACTCTGTCCTCGCCTTTTCCAAATTCCAGGGTAAGTGGCTGCAAATAAAACTTTATGCATTGGCCCTTTAAACTGCTCTTTGGGTCTCCAGCTGCCTGTCTCTGACAGAAAGCAACCCTGCCGCTTTTCACAGCTGGCTGTTTTCTGTATACTTTTTGGGCTCTGGTGGTATGGGCTAGAGATCCCTGCTTATGGTTTAAACCCCACTCTTCTCAGGGGGATCCAACTGGCCATTTCAATTTTTATCTGGTGCTGCTGCTTGTGGGCACTCAGCTGCCTTCTTGAGTCTCTACCCCACTGCTTGCCAGTTAGGTTGTGCTAAAGCTGAGTTTTCTGTCTCTCTCAGTTTATAAGTCTCCTCGCTCACTACTGTCCAGTTGTTCCAGGTGGTTTCTCCACAATTTAGTTGTAATTCCAGATTTGGCCTGGGAGGAGGTCAGTGTGACTTCCACTCACTCCTCTGCCATCTTGATTCTTCAATTGAGTATCTATTCTATAGCATAACTTTATATTGGTTCCATAGTATTCTATTGTTTGGCTTATGTCATATATTTGAGCAATTGCTATTAATAAACATTTAATAACCTCTTTCTCTTTTTAAAAAAACACTATGTGTCAGCACCCTTCACAAATCCCTTAGATAGATTTTGTGATTTCTCTTCAATTGGCAAAAGTTGTTTTAATAAACCCACAAGATTGTTTCTGGTTGAATTACAGAGGAGTAATGTAAAAGGAAAATGTCATCTGGGATCCAAACAGGAAAAAAAATCATTCATTAAAATGTTAGTTTATTTCATGTCTTTCTTGTGCCCTGCAAGTTGTGTCATTTAGTTATTTTTAATCCCAGTTATAAAAGTTTAAATTCATTTTAGCAAGGTGAGTAAAACAGACCCCAGCAGGATTTGTTCTTATCAATTTATATTTCTATTCAAGCTGCAATTTCTTCTGTTTAAATGTGTTTTAAAATTTTTAGCCTGAGGATAAAAGTACCTTTAAAATTTTGACGATAAATTGAAAGACTGATAAAGCTGTTTTAAAATTAAAAAAAAAAAACCTGTACATTCTCATTTGGAACCTCTTGATGTTTATTATGGGAATAGCTAATGGGAAAAAAGGTGAAGTTGGGGCAATTTAAAAGCAGTTTCCAGAAAACTCTCCCTCATTTGGAAAGAATGTGCACTGTGTACACAACTTTCCTTTTTTACATTTCAATTTTGCCACAAAGAGGGAAGCAGAAGCAGAGACTGGACCATATAATTTCTATGAAAAAATTAATCCCTTCCTTAGCCAGAAAAAAATGACCTAATGGAAATTTCTTGTAAAGGCTTTTAATGTCAAGATGTCCCTGAGTCCAGAGGGGGAACCAGAAGTGGAGCTATGGAAAAGCTTACAAAACCTTGACTATAATTACTCAGTCCTTGCAGTATGGACCACAACACCAGCACCACTTAGGAGCTTGTGAGAAATGCAGGTCTCAGAACTCCCTTCAGAATGAGAGTGTCAAAACCTGCATTTTTACAAGCCCCACAAATGATTCATGTGCCTCTTAAAGTCTGAGAGACTATTTTGGAAGAAGGGGCTCTCTGTATTACCTACTAAGCCATAGAATCATCCAGGAAATCAAAATTACTGATTTCTGATGTGGTGAGCTAAATTGTGTTCCCCTAAAATGATGTGCTGAAGTCCTAACCTCCAGGAGCAGTGAATGTGACCTAATTTTAAATAAGGTTTTTGTAGATGTAATCCAGTTAAGATGAGGTCATATTGGATTAGGGTTAGCCCTATCTAACTGGTGTTAAAGAGAAAAGAGAGAATGGTTTAGATACAGAGACAGAGGAGACACAGGGAAGAAGTTCATATGCCAACAGAGACAGAGATTAGAGTGAAGCAACTACAAGTCAAGGAATGCCAAGAATTTCTGGCCACCACCAGAAGCCAGTGAGAAACAAGGAAGCGTCTTCCCCTAAACCCCAGGAGAGAGGATGGCCCTGCCAACACTTTGATTTCAGCTACTGTGAGAGAATACACTTTCATTGTTTAAGTCAACAAGTTTGTGGTATTTTGTTATGGCAGCCCTAGGAAATTAATATACCTGTGCCTCACCTCTAGAAATTCTGATTTAATTATTCTGGGCTACATTCTCAATCAATAGCCATTATATATAAAATTTATACGTGATAATGTCCATTGTTTGCTTTGAAGAGTAATAAAATGTTTTAATAGAATCATCATAAATCATTGAAATCAAGTTGACATATTTGATTACACCCACAAAAGGATTTTTTTATACTGTTATAAGGCCAGCCCCTACCATCCATCTGACACCAGAATAATGATTTGGAGGAAAGAAAGAGTCTGTTATAGCCTGACCTTGCAAAGTGAAACCCCCAAAATAACAGAAAACATCCCTCCTCACACTTCTGATATTTTCCACACTTGTGAAATTTAAGCTTAATCTGAGACTTTAGTCATAAACACTCTCAAGTACAATATTTATTGTTTATAGTAATTTTATGGGAACATTGAAAAAAACCATTAAATGGTGTTATAAAAACATGTTATTATTAGAAGAGAATTTTAAACAGCTAACCTGATTTACACCATACAGTACTGAGTTATTCATTTGCCTGTATATTGAAAAACATGTGAAAAAATGGTCTGCAATACCCTTTACTAAATTTTCTAAAAGGCTGACAAAGACTTTGACAATTCACATGTCCTATTTAGGTGGAGTCCACATAGACATATAAATTAAGTGCTACAAAACTACAGAAAAATATCTGGAAAGATAGTAGGATTATGAGTGGATTTTTAAACATTTATACTTAATTTTATTTATCCACATTTTCTAGTTTTCCTGCCATTAACAATTAGATCATTTGTAATAAAAATAATAATAGTTGTATATAATTTTTAATAAAAGGGCTAGAATTAGTTTCAATGGAATAGAAAAGGCTAACACATTTTAAGCCTGCCAAAGCACATCATCACTGGTCCTGCTCATAGCTGCTAATCTGCTTCTCTTATTAAAATCATGTCTTAACCAGAGCTTCCAAGAGAATAATCAAGGAATATGGAGACTCACTGATGATGCTGATCATGTTTAACACAAAGGTTAAACCTGAGGTGAGCAGGGCTTAACAAAAGGAACATATCAGAAAATAAATATTAACAGTAAGTTGTGAAGTCATGCCACAAGACCTGGATACAATAGGCATGCAGTTAAACATAGGTGTTAAAGGATCAGGGGAAATATACCAAATGGTGATTCAATCTCACTCAAAGAATACTGTCAATTCCTTACATGAGGTACAGCTATATAGTACCTTTAAAGCCTTCTTAGAGAAAAATAAAAATAATAATAAGTCAATAAATTAATGCATCGAAATCCTGTCATTATGACTCAACAGAGAGAGATGTACAAAAGAGCAACACAACACATTTTATGTATTAGTAGTTGAGAAAGAGAAAGGGTTAAAATTAAATAGAGCCATTCATTCAAGCAAGGCAACATAACAGAAACTTTGTACATGAAAGTTCATTCAATGATTACAACTGCCACATGAAGTAGATAGTGAAAGCCAAGCCCAGAAAATCTTGACTAACCCATGCCAAAGCCATGACTTAACACCACACTTTATAAATTCTAGTCCACAAAAGTCTTGACTATCAAGTTCAGATTACAATGATGTGCATGAAAGGCCAAGGATGAGGATTTTCATAGGACTCCATTAATGTTAGGCTTAGTGGAAACCGCTGAACTGAAAGAAACATGTTAATGGAACAAAAAGTTAAGCAAAAAGGGAGTATAAGAAATGTATGAAAAAGAAAGAGTGTGATAATGAAGAAACAGTTAAAAGAATGGAAAAACAAATTAAGAAGACAATCATAAGAGGTTCCAGTGAAGATGTCAGCATAGGTAAACTACTCAGAACCTCTCGCAATGACATAAAAATTACAACTAAATCACAGAACCACCATCATTCACAATTGCCTGAAATCCAGCTGAACAGAAGTCCTACAACTAAGTATATGAAGAAGAAACCACATAGAGACTGGTAGAAGGGGTGGAGACATCAAACAGGCTGATTCCACACACACAGTTAAAAATCTAGAATATTTCAGCTGCGGAGGTGCCCTCTGAGGAATAAGGGACCCTATCCCACACCAGGATCCCCAGCCCATGCTTCCAGTGCCAGGAAGAGAAGTCCCCATAACTTCTGGCTATAAAAACCAGTGGGGGTTATGACTGAGTGAGATGGAGGGCTTCTGGAGTTCCAGGCAGTTTCTTTTAAAGAGCTTGTACACTGACTCACTTACTTACTCACTCTGAGCTCCCGCATTGGATCAGCAGCTCAAAAGGCACCAGGACATGTGGGAAGGAACTGAATTGTCTGGCATCAGAACAAGTGCTGAGGGAGCAGCTTTCTCCCAGACAGAAGAGCTGTCAGCAACCTTTGTTCCTTTGCTGAGCTCGCCCCACCACAAAGCCTGCAAGCACACTATATATCTGACTCTCTATCAACCTAGCTAAACTGTTATCCCTGAGACCTCACCTTACTCAACTTTCATGTTCACTCAACCTCTTTCCTGTGGCTTTTTTATACCAATGGCCTGTCTTGGTTCATGCTCTGAATATTTCTAAAATCTCTAAAATAGCAGCATTTGGCCTCTGTGTACCCTGTACCTCTTGAAAAGCGGTCTTAGGCCTGGCACTAGAAGCTACTAACTTCAGTTTGCAGTTTGCAGCTTGGCCTTTCCAGAGCACCTCCAAGCTGAGCACAAGTAGTGGTCATCTACAGGTCACTCTGTAGCTCAATCAGGGTGGCCCTGGGTAGGGCAAAAGCAGTGGCTGACCTTGCAACTCCCAGGAGGCTCCATAGCCAGTACACCATTGGACACTTTCATATCAAGCCAGATTACAACCCAACCACCTCTGCAGGCAACACACTCAAGGGGTGCACTCAGTGGGCACCAAAGCCCCAGTTGAGTGAGTCCTGCTTTTGGAGCCAGCCCCTGCACAGCAGCTCGTCTGCTGTAGACATAGCCAGTACTTCCATCCAACTGGCCTGCGGGTCCATCCCCCCTAGTAACATGCTAACAGCAATCAAGGCTCAGCTACAACAGGACAATGCACAAAGCTCTCATGGGGCATACCTGAATTACCCAGCTTAAGTCATGGGAAGGCTGCATTACTGAAGCCTACAGGATACCTGCTATGTAAGGCCACACTACCAAGTCTGGAAGATGTAGCAGCTCTACCTAATAGGTAGAAGCAAGTGCAGGGAAGCTACCAAAAGGAAGAGACAAAAAAAAAAAAAAAAACAGTTTCCAAGTAAAAGCATAGGAGAAATCTCCATAAAAATGACTAAATGGAATGGGGGCAAGCAAATAACCAGATACAGAGTTCAAAACAATGTTTATAGGAATGTTCAAGGATTTTGGTGAGAACTTCAACAGCATAAAAAAGGACATGGAAACTGTAAAAAATAACCAGTCATAAATGAAGGATACACTAACTGAAATGAAGAATAATTTACAAGGAATCAACAGTAGAGTAGATGACTCAGAGTATCAAGTCAGCAATTTGGAATAAAGGGAAACAGGAAACACTCAATCAGAGAAGCAAAAATAGAAAAATAATTAAAAAAAAAACAAGAATAGTGTAAGGAACATCTGGGACAACTTCAAGTAGACCAACATTAGCATCATGAAGGTGCCAGTAGGAGAAAAGAGAGAAGATATTGAAAACTTATTTGAAAAAATAATATGAAAAGTCTCCCTAAGCTGGTGAGGGAAATAGACATGCAAGTCCAATAAGTACAGAGAGTCCCAAACAAGATGAACCCAGAGGCCCACACTAAAAACATCATAATTAAAATGCAAAATGTTAAAGACAGAGTGAATCTTAAAAGCAGCATGAGAAAAGCAGATAGTTACCTATAAGAGAACCCCCTTAAGACTGTCAGCTGATTTCTCAACAGAAATTTTGCAGGCCAGAAAGGACTGGTACAAAATATTCAGTGATGAATACCAAGTACCTACAGCCAAGATTACAGTACCCAGAAAAGCTATCATTTAGAATTGAAAGATAGACAAAGAACTTTCCAGACAAGAAAAAGTTAAAAGAGTTCATAACCATCAAACCATTATTACAAGAAATGTTAAAGGGTTAAAAAAAATAAAGATAAAAAATATGAATAATAAAATGGCAATAAACACATATCTATTTATAATTACTTTAAATGCAAGTACATTAAATGCTCCAATCAAAAGGAATGTAAAAATATTCTCAAGGTCCATCCATGTTTTTGAAAATGGCAGTATTTCGTCTTTTTTATAGCTAAGTAGTATTTCATTGTGTCTATGTTCCACATCTCCTTTATCCAATCCTCTATCAAAGAACACTTCAATTAACTCCATGTCCTGACCATCATGAATAGTGCTGCAGTGAACATAGGGTGCGTATATCTTTGTGAATACATGTTTTCAAGTTTTTCAGGTAGATACCAAGTAGAGAGATTGCTGGGTCATATGGTAACCTTATTCTCAACTTTTTAAGGAGACACCAGACCCTTTTTCATAATAGCTGTACCAGTCCACATTCCCACCAGCAGTGAATGGAGATTCCCTTTTCTCCACAACTTCTCCAACATTTTTATCACTTGTCTTGTTGATAATAGCCACTCTAACAGGTGTCAGGTGGTATCTCATGGTAGCTTTGATTTGCATCTCCCTAATAGCTAATGAGGTTGAAAATCTATTTCATATATCTGCTCACCATTTGCATGTCTTCTTGGGAGGGTGTTTGGATCCCATGCCCATTTTTATTTTTATTTTTCTATTTTTACTTTTTAATTATATTTTATTGTTTATGCTATTACAGTTGTCCCCAATTTTCCCCTTTTGTCTCCCTCCACCAAGTCCCTGTACTCCCTCAGGCAATCCCCACACTGTTGTCTATGTCCATGGGTCCTACCTATGTGTTCTTTGGCTACTCTATTCCCAATGTTGTACTTTATATCCCCATGACTATTCGGTAACTATCAATTTGCACTTCTTAATCCCTTCATCTTTTTCATCCATCCTCCCATACCCCCCTCCCATCTGACAGCCACCAAAATATTTTTAAATTGTGTTGTTTGTTTGGTCTTGAGTTTTATGAGTTCTTTATATATTTTGGATATTGAACCTTTGTTGGAGCTATTGTTTGCAAATATTATCTCTCCTTTGGTTGGTTGCCTCTTTGTTTTGTTGTTGGTATATTTTGCTGAGCAGAAGCTTTTTAGTTTAATACAATCTTATTCCTTTATTTTTGCCTTTTTTTCCTTTGCCTTTGGGGTCAAATTCATACATTGTTTTCCACAAACAAGATCCATAATTTTAGTATCTATGTTTTCTTTATGCTAAGAAAAATGAGCCCTTCAGAAAAAGCTAAGAACCATATGATTTCACTCATATGTGGGATATAAAACTGAAACTCATGGATACAGACAGCAATGTGGTAGTTGCTAGAAGGAAGGGACTAGGGGTTGGAGGGGTGCCTAACATATGGTGATGGAAGATGGTTTGACTTTAGGTGGTGGTCACATAGTGCAATATTCAGACCTAGTATCATAGAAGTGTATACTTGAAGACTATATGATCTTATTAACCAATGTTATCCCAATAAATTTGATATATAATAAAAAATAAAGACACATGGTGACCGATTAGATAATAAAACAAGATCCTTACATATACTATCTACAAGAGACTCACTTCAGATTTAAAGACATACACAGAATAAAAATAATGGGATGAAAAAAATGTCCTGGAAATGGAAACAAACAAACAAAAAACTGGGCTAGGAGTACTTATACCAGACAAAATAGACTTTAGAACAAGAGCTATAATAAGAGACAATGAAAGAGCCATTAATTTCACTTCTGGGTATTCATTCGAAGAAACCCAAAACTCTAAATCAATGACATTTATATCCATGTGTTTATTGCAGCATTATTTACAAGGGCCAGAATATAAAAACAATCTAAGTGTCCATCAATAGGGAAATGGATAAGGAAAAAAATGGTCCATATATATAATGGAATATGACTCAACCATAAAAAAAGAATGAAATCTTGCCATCTGAAACAACATGGAAGGACCTAAAGGATATTATGCTAAATGAAATAAACAGAGAAAGATAAATGCCAGATGATTTCACTTCTATGTGGAATTTAAAATTAAAATAAACAAACAGGCAGACAGAAACAGACTTATTATATACAGAGAATATTTTGAGGGTTGCCAGATGGAGAGTGATGGTTGGGGGAATGGATAAAAAAAGTAAAGGTATTAAGAAATACAATATTTTGTTGACATTTACACAATGGAATACTATGCAGCAAAAAGAAAAAAAGAACTACTACATTTCGTGACAGCACGGATGGAACTAGAGAGCATTATGCTAAGCAAAATAAGCCAGGGGGCAAAAGACAAATACTATATGATCTCACCTATAAGCAGAACCTAAACAACAAAACAAAGATGCAAAGAAAATAAGACTAGCAACACTGAAAAAAGAAAGAAACCAACAGAGACAAGAGGGAAGGAGGGAGGGGTGGGCAGGGGAAAAGGAAGGAAAGGGGCAAGTCAAGGAACATATAGCAAGGACTCATGGACAAAGCCAAAGTGGGGAAGGATTGAGGGAGGGAGAGGGAGGAGGGGGCAGGGGAACATGGTTGGGGGAAGGCAGAGACAAATGTATTTGGAAAAATAAATAAATTAATTTTAAAAAATGCAAAAAAACCCAGAAATACAAATTGATAGTTACAGAAGAGTCATGAGGATGTAAAGTACAGAACAAGGAATATAGTCAGTAATATTGTAATAACTATGTATGGCATCAGATGTGTCCTAAATTTATCAGGGTGATCACTTCATAGATTATGTAAATGTCTAATTACAACTTTGTACACATGAAACTAATATACTATTGTATGCCAACTATAATTTAAAAACAAAAAAAGAAGAGAATCATGACTAAGTTAGTTTTGGAAGGTAGTAAATTAGTTAAACTATGATATATCAAGTCGAAACAATGTAAGAAAGAGGAAGAACAGAGCAAGGCAAGTTGTTAATGTGTGGTAGTGTGTTTACTGATAAATAATTGTAATATTAATTGAAGTGACACATTTCCATATAAAATTACATTATATTAATGGTGACTGCAGTAGGCAGGGCAGAGAATTCCAAAGCTTAATGTGCATGAAGAAGAGTATGCAATTGAATGGAGCTCTGTCTGCTTTGCAGAACCCTAAACATTAACAGGATTTGGTATCACCAGATATTAGAGGGCAAGAACACTAATTAAACTAGGAATAGAAGGGAACCTCCTCAACCTGATGAGTTTTACCCATAAAAATTTTTTTACACATCTACCATCATAATGGTGGAAAAAACAAAAGCCTTCCTAAAAATAGGAATGAGACAAGGATGTTCATTCTTACCAGTTCTTTTCCACATTGTACTGGTGGCTCTAAACAGGAGAATTGGTCAATAAAAATAAATAAGAAGCACCCAGATAAGAAAGGAAGAAGCAAAACTATCTCTATTGGCAGATAATAATGTTGTGTATACACAAATCTTAGAGAGCCCTAAAAAAAAAAAAAACTAGTAGAGCTAATAAATTCAGCAAGGTTGCAAGATACAAGATCAACATGCACCAACCAGTTGTGTTTCTATACACTAGCAACAATACAAAAACAAAATTAAAAAGCAGTTCCATTTAACATAACATCAAAAATGCTCAGGAAAAAATAACAAAAGAAGTATAATATTTGTATACTGAAAATTATAAGACATCACTGCAAGAAATTAAAGAAGACTCAAGTAAATGAAAAGGCATCCCATGTCCATGTATCGGAAGCCCTAATATTTTTTATTTTTAAAATTTTTTTGTTTAAAAATTACTTTTTGACCCAATTCACTGCCAGATTTCATAAGTGTTACATATATTACATAAATAACAATATGTGTTCTCTATAATTGCATTGTTTCACATATACACATTCTCACAGCTTATCTTTTCTACTCAATGAATTACAGAGATAGGTAAAATAACACCAGAAAGGTGATTTGTCCATTCTTCTTTCTTCTGTCAATATCTGCTTTATATTTTTGGAACTATTATTAGGAACAGTTACGTATATTTTTAATTAATTTATTTGTTTTTTCAAATACATTTGTCTCTGCCTACCCCCCACTACTTTCCCTTGCCCCCTCCCTTTTTCCCTCCCTCCCTCCGTCAACTCTTCCTCTTTGGTTTTGTCCATGAGTCCTTGCTATATGTTCCTTGACTTTCCCCTTCCCTTCCTTTTCCCCCTGCCCCCCCTCCCTCCTTCCCTCTTGTCTCTGTTGGTTTCTTTTCCTTTCAGTGTTGCTGTTCTTATTTTTTAATAGTAGATATAACTGTCTCAAAAGATTTTACAGCAGTTCAAGCTCCCACCAACAATATATAAAAGACTTCATTTACACAAAGCCTTAATATTGTTTAAATGACAATAGTCCCCAAATTGATCTACAAATTCAATGAAAACCTTATCAAAATCCAAGCTGCCATTTTTGTAAAAATTGACAAGATGAACATAAAATTCATATGGAAATGCAAGGGATGTAGAACAGAAAAAATAGTTCTGAAAAAGAAGAAAATGTTGGATGATTCCCATTTTCCCATTTCAGACTTACTGCAAAACTACAATAAACAAGAATACGTGAGACTGGTATAAGGATAGCTATATGAACCAAGAGAATAGAATTTAGAATTGAGAATCCAAAAAGAATCCCATATATCTGTGGTCAATTAATTTTTGACAAGGGTGTTAAAACAATTGAATAAGGAAAGAATAATCTTTTCAACAACTGGATATCCACACATAAAAGAATAAAGTTAGAACCTACTTCAAACCATGTATAGAAACTAACTTAAAATGGATCTTAAAAAGAATTAAATGTGGAATTAAACTATAATACTCATAGAAGAAAACAGAAAAAACTTCATGCTTTTGTATTAAGAAATGATTTCTTAGATATGACACCAAAAGCACAGAAACAAAATAAAAAGAAAAACAGGAAAAGTGGACATCATGAAAACTAAAACACTTTGTGCTTGAAAGGACACCATCAAAAAAGTGAAGAGGCAACCCGTAGAATGGGAGAAAATGTTTGTCAATTACATACCTAATAAGGGACTTATATCTAAAATATATAAAGAACTCTTTCAACTTAATAATATAAAAGATAATAACCTAATTAAAAATAAGCAAGTTTTCAATAGATATTTCTCCAATGAAGATAAATAGTCAACAAACACATGAGAAGATGTTCAACATCATTGGTCTTTAGAGAAGTGGAAATCAGAGCCACAATGAGATAGCTATGATTAAAAAGACTGAAAACAAGAAATGTTTGGTAAGAGGGGAGAAATTGGAATGCTCATATATTGCAGGTGGGAATGTACAATGTTGTAACCACTTTGGAAAAATATTTGGCAGTTCCACAAAATGTTAAGTATAGAGTTATCATGTGACCTAGCAATTTTACCCCTAGGTATATTATATCCTCAAAGAACTAAAAACATCTTCACACCAAAACTTGCACAGAAATATTTATAGCGGTGTTGTTCATAATAACCAAAGAGTGGAAACAATTCAAATATCAATAAATTTATAAATAAATGAACAAACTGTGGTATATTTATATAATGGAATAAAGAAATGAAGCACTGACACATGCTATAACATGGATGAATCTTGAACACACTATTCTAAGTGAAAGAAGTCAGACACAAAGGTCACATATTGTGTGATTCCATTTATATGAAGTGTCCAGAACAAACTAATCTATATAGACAGAAAATAGGTTTGTTGTTACCTGAGGTTGGGCAGAGGGGGATGAGAACTGACTGTTAACAGGTGTATGGGGTTTTTCGTAGGAGACATGGGGAGAGATGATGAAAATGTTCTAAAATTAGACACTGTGATAGTTGTACAGCTCTGTGAATATATTAACACTTTATTGTTTATTTTAAAAGAGTGAATTTCATGTTTTGTGAGTTATATGTCAATAAAAGTATCATTTCAAAAAACACAAAGAACTAACAGTGATCAGAAAAGAGAAAATACAGTAATAATAAACAAAAGGTTAATTCTCTGTTTCTATCAATTCCTCTCATATAATAGAAAGTTATTAAAACTTGAGTCCTTTTGACTCGAATATTCAAGAGTAGATCTTCCCTCTGTTAAAATACATAATACATACATCCTCTCAAGTATTTTTTTCAAATTTACAGTGCAATTTAGATTTAATTTCTTTGTTTTTCTAAACCCAAGGGGTCTGAGGAAAAAGAATAACAGAGGGGCTTTGCTTCTCTGTTATCAGCTCTGGCCCATCCAGATTTAACTGATATGTATGACCTATTTATCCTCACCTCACCAGGCCTGATGGCTAGGAAGCAACAGATTGAGATAATACCGTATGACAAGCTTATATGCAGGAAAGCATTTTGGGGGAATAGATCTTTTGAGACAATCTGAGGTTAATTCCTACATTAAGCAATGCCTGTGACTCTGACTTGTGGCAAAGAAACACAGGAGAGTCTGAAAATACCACCATAAAAAGCTCTAAGTTAAAAACCAGGTAAGAAATATGACTACTGAAGAATATTTGAGGCATTCTTATGTTGTTTAAAGCTAAAAGAAAAGAGCAGCAGAAGGAAAAACAGGACTAACCTTGTCTGGTATTAGCTGAAGTGAAGACAGCCCGTGAAAGCCTTTTGCTGCCGTGGTAAATCATCACTGTTCAGTGTGTCAACTTGGGTTTGGCTCAAAGGCACTATTGTAACACACTAAACGCAGATGGAAACATGCAAAGAACTCTAGAACTCTATCTAAAACCCTTAGACTAACCTTATATCATCTCCCTGGAGTTTCTGGAACCACCTGGGTGAAATCAATAGGACAATTCTGAATCTTTTATTGGCTCTATCTTGCTAGGGATGAAAGAATTGTCCTAGCAATTGAGAGATGACTTCTGACATATCAAGTGAAAGAAGCCAGCTTTTCCTTGGTGTCTCTGAAAGCATTTCAATAATTTTATTTCAGCAATTTATACTCCATGCACTTTCCACTCTGTGTTATGGTTGGCCCCAGGAGTAGGTCCGAACTGGGTAAAAAGCCATTTTTACAGTGCCTCAAGACAAGATTAGAGGCAAAAATAGCTTTAAAATCTAGTGGGAAAATTCATCCTTATAAGATTTCCAAACTAATGCACTTTATACAGATAGGAAGGATATGGATATATATAACAAACACTTTACACACACATGTACACACACACCAAGAAATCCAAAGCAAAGTTAACTTTTAGTGGTCCCTGACAAGAAGAAGTTTGTATGCAAGGATAAACAAGAAGATACTGATACATTTAATGTGTTTATTTGCAGTATCAAACATTGTCATACCTGGAAATGTCTAGCTGGTCCCATCCACACATTTATGTGGACCCAGAGTGATTGTGTTTTATAAGCCTGTGTCCAATATGTTTGTTCCATGAAGAAATGTTCACTATGTCAAAAGCAAGAGCCAACTTGTGCAATGGGACCTCAAACATACTTGAATGTAAACCCAGGAGCTCAAATATTCTAGGATTTATGACTGGGGAGGAATTATTCATTTAAAAATAAAATTCAAAACTAGAAAACCTGAAGCCCTCAAGAAAAGAAATTTGTCATTCTTGTTCCTAGCACTGCTCTGTTCAGAAATGTATCAGTCATAAACCATTAAAGAAATCAGATATAACACATGTAACGCAACACAGTCAAATCTACTTCTATTCTTGCATTTGTTTATACACTCATAAAATCATCAGATTAATTCCATCCTATAAAAGGGACTAGAACATAGTCATCCAGCTGCTAATAAGTTTAGTTGCTAACTTAGTCTTGAACCATGGCTGGTTATTTTCTTTAACCAGCAGCTATACTCTTCTAATTACTTAGAAATAGAATGGTAGTTAAGTTCATGGGCTTTGGAGTCTATAGACGTGAGATTTAGATTGAATCATAATTCTTCCATTTAACTACATCACCTTGGAGAAGTTAACCTTCCAGAGGATTGTTTTGAAGACTAAATAGGACAACATGCTCTAAGTGTCCTATACAGTGCCCAGAACATAGTAGGTGTTTGATTAATTCTGTTGGTACTATTCATAATACAACAGTATAATAAAATTAAGGTAATTTGCTGACTATATAGTATAATAATTTAGGAGAATACAATACCTTAGGAAATTAGAGACGTAATTCATGAGCTTATTTTAAATGTGATAGATTTGTCAGATGTACTTGGAATAAATTTATTTTATTCTCTATCTCCTCTCCAGGCTCATTGACCACATTCAGCAGGTAAGGATATTGTTGAGGGCTGGGACAAGAAAGAACTAGAATATTTTCAGTCAAAAAGACCATGATTTACTCCAGAGGAAAAATGGGAATAAGAAAGTGAGACAGGAGAGAGCAAAAAGGAGCCTTTGTGGTTTGAGGTAAGAGAGTTTTGACAGAGTATGAAACTTGTGGGTGAGAGTCTTAGAATAAGCCTTGGGATATGTGAAGGCAGGAGCAAGACAAATAGAGGAAAGAATTTTTTCAATCTTATAATCTTTTTTAATGCTTTTTTATTTTTCAGGCAATTATTTGACATGCAGTATTAGTTTCAGGTGTTCAACATGTTGATTAGACATTTAATAACCTACAAAGTGTTCATCCTGATAAATCTAGTACTCATCTGACACCATACAGAGTTATTACATTATTGACTATATTTCCTATGCTGTACTTTACATCCTCATGACTATTTCATAACTACCATTATGTGTTTCTTAAAGTTGTCCCCTTTTCACTCAGTCCCTCAACCCCCATCCCTCTGGCCACTATCAGTCTCCTCTCTATGTCTATAAGACTGTTTCAATGTTGTTTGTTCATTTATTTCGTTATTTAGATTTCACATGGAAGTGAAATCATATAGCATCTGTCTTTCTCATTCTGACTTATTTCACTTAGTGTAATACATTCTAAGTCCAACCACGTTGTTGCAAATGCCAAGATTTCATTCTTTTCAATGACCAATTAATAGTCTATTGTACACATGTACCTCTTTATCCAATCACCTATCAATGGACATTTAGGATGCTTCCATATCCTGGCTATTGTAAATAATGCTGCAATGAACATAGGTGTACATATGTTTTTTTGATTGGTGTTTTGGGTTTCTTTGGATAAATACCCAGAAGTGAGATTGCTGAATCATGTGGGTGTTCTACTTCTAATATTTTTGAGAAAACTCCATGCTGTTATTCATAGTGGCTACACCAATTTACAATAAATAGGGGGAAGAATTTTAAGGAAAATTTAATTTTGAGAAATTCCTCTTGAGAAAAAAATTAGCCTTTTCAGTTACTATATTGGTATTGTAGACTGGGAATAGTAATGTTCTTTGAGAAATGTAAGTAAAAATTGGAATTACTTCCATTACTTTCAGTTGCAGCATTGTATTTCTTCTCTCGTGACAGTGACAAATAGGGGTAACATATTTGGGTTGCACAGAGAAAAATGGAACTTCTGAGGCCATTGCAGGTGAGCTTATAGCACCGATATCTAGTCCTGCAGGTTTCCCAATATTATGGTCCCTGTCTGAAGATTTGAAATGTCCTGGCTGAGCAAGCAGACTTTCTCCTATGGCCTTACCCTTCTATCTATGCACTGCCGTTAGCTAGTCTGTGATGCTTTGGGTGGGATACTGACATGAACATTGTAACTGAGATGTGTGCATCTTTGGGGAAATAAAATCTATAAGAAATACCACAATTCTGATGATTTAAAATAAAATACAGTAGTTAATTTACATAAAAAGCTGAAAACTAAATAATTCCACTAATAACAAATAACATTTTCCAGATACTAGGAGTAATAATTATTATATTAACTATAATAACAGTTACCATTTATTGAGGAATTTAATAAATAAATTACCATTGGTCAGAGAGAGTGTATGACTTCTCCAATGTCACAAAACTAATAAATTGTGAAATTAATTTTACAAAATTCATTCAGGCTTTGCTTCCAACTACTTAAGAATCATGATCTGTTCCTGCAAAAATACTTTTGCAAAGCAAAACAAAATACTTTCAGCTCCTGTGGGTTTTTTTATCTTATTTTATTTTATTTTTATTTATCTTCTTAACTAAATTTTAATTACTTTGTTTTGGTTTTCTCTAAATTTATTCTTAATGAAGTAGAACAAGTCCCAGTATTTAAATAACAAGAGAAACCACTTTGTTATTTCTTTTAACTTACCAAATGCAACACAGAGCCTTCAGTGTACTTTGTAAATAATTTTGTCTCTTTGGTCTCCTGAAACTCCACAAACTTCTATATTCCTCTCTTCTCCTGCCCAAGATATCTACTCTGCTAACTAGAGCCTCTTCCTTGGGATACATTTAATTAATCCCTCTAGGCTCTCAGAAGAGGTAAATGACTCAACAACTTGACTTTTAAATAGAGCTACCCCCTTAGGTGCCACATTCAAACATAATAAGCCATGAAACAATATTTACAAGTTAATCCTAATGAATTTATTTACAATAACCCTAATAAACCACTAAACCTGATCAATAATATAGGCAATGAACATGAGTTTTCAGACACAGGTTTCAGAACAAGATGGATCTGAATTTTGATCCTAGCCCTACCACCTTCTAGCTGTAGAAATTACTTTTCTAAGCCTCAAATTTTATCATCTGAAAAATGAGAATAACCAAAAATTTGGGGATAGATTTTCAGGGTTGCTATGGGAGATTTTTTATATACATAATATATAGTATATGTAATATATAAAATGTATTATTAACATATAATAATATATTATAAAATATATAATTATATATTATAAACTTTATATAATATATAACTTAATATATAATATATAATGGGAGATTATATAAAATGGGATCATAGAAAATGAGAGATATTATATATAAATTATATATAATTTAATATATATTAAAATACCTAGAGATAATTAGGGTTCAACAGAAGTTTGTTTCCTCACTTCTTTAAGAAATATATTGTTGATGAAATGTATTACCCCTTTTTAAAAAATTAAAACTGGCTTATTGATATTGAGAATAAAATATGTATGTCAACAGATACTGAAGTGTCATGGAGATGGAATAATATATTACTATATTTTTTAAAATATTTAGGACTTTCGGCCAAGATGGAGATGTAGGTAGATACATTTTTGCCTCGTCACACAACCAAAAGGACAACAACAAGTTTAAAAACAAAAAAATATCTAAAACTGCCAGAAAATCAAACTGTATGGAAGTCCAACAACCAAAGAGTTAAAGAAAAAATATTCATCCAGTCTAGTAGGAGGGACAGAGACAGGCAGCCAGGGCAGAGAGGACACGCAGCGAGGCGATGGCTGGTGGACCAGGTGGACCCACATTTGCATGTGGATAAACTGGGAGGGACACATGGGGAGTGAGAAAGACTGCACAGTCCAGGGTTCCAGTGGAGAGAAAGAAAGCCTCAAACTCTCTGGCTGTAAAAACTGTGTGGGATGCAGTAGCGGTAGAAACTGCCAGCCACCAGGACAGTTCATTGAAGAGACCCACAGGGTCCTAGAATGTACACAAATCCATCCACCAGGGAGGCAGCACTAGAAGGGACATTTTGCTTGTGGGTAGTGGGGGCAGTGACTGAAAGCCAGCAGAGAGCCGAGCAAGCAACATTGTTCCCTCTTGGACCACCCCACACACATACATATAGCACCACAATGCAGCAAACTGGGTTGCGCTGCCCTGGCAAATACCTAAGGCTCTGCCCCTTCCAACATAAGAGGCATGCTGAGACAAAGAAATATGGCCTAAATGAAAGAACAGATCAAAGCTCCAAACATAGAACTAAGCGATGAAGAGATAGGCAACATATCAGATGCACAGTTCAAAACACTGGTAATCAGGATGCTCACAGAAATGGTTGAGTATGGCCGCAAAAAAAGGAGGAAAAAATAAAGGCTATAGAAAATGAAATAAAGAAAAATATACAGGGAACCAAAGGTAAAGGGAAGGAAATGAGGACTCAATGATTTGGAGCAGAAGGAAGAGATAAACATTCAAGCAGAACAAAATGGAGAAACAAAAATTCAAAAAAATGAGGAGAGGCTTAGGAGCCTCTGGGACAACTTCAAATGTTCCAACATCTAAATCATAGGGGTGCCAGAAGGAGTGGAGGACGAGCAAGAAATTGAAAAATTATTTGAAATAATAATGGAGAACTTCCCCAAATGGCCAAGGAAATAGACTTCCAAAAGATCCAGAAAGCTCAGAGTCTCAAAGAAGCCCCAAAGAAGCTGGACCCAAGGAAGCACATACCAAGGCACATCCTAATTGCATTATCCAAGATTAAAGATAAGGAGAGAATCTTAAAAGCAGCAAGAGAAAAAGAGATAGTTCCCTACAAAGGAGTGCCCATAAGACTATCATCTGATTCCTCAGAAGAAACCTTGCAAGCAAGAAGGAGCTGACAAAAAGTATTCAAAGTCATGAAAGGCAAGGACCTCCATCCAAGATTACTATACCCAGAAAAGCTATCATTTAGAATGGAAGGGCAGATATAAGTGCTTCCCAAGTTAAAGGAGCTCATCATCACCAAGTGCTTATTATATGAAATTTTAAAGGGACTTATCTAAGAAAAAGAAGATCAAAAACTATAAAGACTAAATAAAATGACAACAAACTCAGAACTATCAAGAATTGAACCTAAAAAAACAAAAACAAACTAAGCAAACCAAGTAGA
The DNA here is from genome assembly GCF_021234165.1 of Pteronotus mesoamericanus. Classification (NCBI taxonomy): domain Eukaryota; kingdom Metazoa; phylum Chordata; class Mammalia; order Chiroptera; family Mormoopidae; genus Pteronotus; species Pteronotus mesoamericanus. The sequence continues at coordinate 14,055,697 of NW_026555313.1, forward strand.
GCAGGAACAATTTCACAGAAATGGAGATCAGAGGGGACGGGAACAGGAGAGAAGGGGGGAAATGGTACAGGGAATAAGAGGCATAAATAGTAGGTACAAAATTACAGGGGTATGTTAAGTATAGGTAATGGAGAAGCAAAAGAACATATGTATGACCCATGGACATGAACTAAGGTTGGGGGCAATGGTGGTGGAAGGGGGTTGCAGGGCAAAGAATAAAGGGAAAAAAATGGGACATCCATAAGAGCATAATCAATATAATTATATTTTTAAATAAATATTGAGATGAATAAAAAATTGTTTTTTGTTCGTTTTTTATTCATACTCTAATGATTTTTTCCCCTGCCTCCATATTCCCCTGCCCACCCACCTCCACCTCCCACCCTCAATCCTTCCCAGCTTTGGCTTTGTTCACCAGTCCTTTATACATGTTCTTTGATAACTCTTCCCCTTCTTTTCCTGTTATACTTCTCTCTCTCTACTCCCCTCTGTTTACTGTCAAGTTTGTTTTTTATTTCAATGTTACCGGTTATATTTTGCTTGCTTGTTTGTTTTTTTAAATAGGTTTCACTTAGAGGTGAGATCATGTAATATTTGTCTTTCACCTGCCCGCTGACTTCGCTTAGCATAATGCTCTCCAGTTCCATCCATGCTGTTGCAAAGGGTAGTAGCTCTTTCTTTCTACTGTATAGTATTCCATTCTGTGAATGTACCATTGTTTCTTGATCCACTCATTTACTGTTGGGCACTTAAGTTGTTTCCCATACCTGACTACAGTAAATTGTTCTGCTGTGAACATTGGGGTGCACAAGTTATTCTGAACTGGTGTTTCTGGATTTTTAGGGTATACTCCCAGCAGTGGAATTGCTGGGTCAAAAGGCAGTTCCATTTTTAGGTTTTTATGGAAATTCTAAACTTTTCCACAGCGACTGCACCAGTCTGCATTCCCAACAGTGTGCTAGGGTTCCCTTTTCTCCAAAACCATGCCAGCACATATGTGTTGATTTGTTTATGATGGCCATTCTGACTAGTGTGAAGTAGTATCTCATTGTGGTTTTAATTTGCATCCCTCCAATGGCTAGTGATGAAGAATATCCTCTCATATGTTTCTGGGCCCTCTGCCTGTCCTCACTGAAAAAGTGTCTGTTCAGGTCCTTTCCCATTTTTTAAATTGAATTGTCTTCCTGGAGTGGAGTCATGTGAGTTCTTTATATATTTTTGAGATCAAACCCCTGTCTGAGGTACCATTGACAAATATATTTTCCCATACAGTTGGTTCCCTTTTCATTTTGCTGATGTTTCCTTTAGCTATGCAGAAGTTTTTCATTTTGATGAAGTCCCATTTGTTTATTCTTTCTTTTATGTCCCCCACTCTAGGGGGACTCTAGTCTCCCCTAGGACTTTAATGTTGTCACAACTTATATTTAGGTCTTTTATCAATCTTGAGTTTATATTTCTGTATGGGGTAAGTTGGTGGTTGAATTTCACTTTTTTTTTTTTTTTTTTTTTGCATGTAGCTGTCCAGATCTCCCAACACCATTTGTTGAAGAGGTTATTTTTACTCCTGTTTATGTTTCTGCCACCTTTGTCAAATATTAATTGACCACAGAGACATGGATTTACTTCTGGGCTCTCTATTCTGTTCCATTGATCTATGTGTCTGTTCTTATGCCAGTAACAGACTGTTTTGTTTACAGTGGCCTAAAAATATAGTTTAGTGTAAGATATTGTGATCCCTCCTACTTTGTTCATCTTTATCAAAATTGCTACAGCTATTCGGCATAGTTTTTGGTTCCTTATAAATGTTTGTTCTATATCTGTGTAATATGCCATTGGTATTGTAAAGGGATTGCATTGAATGTATAAATTGCTTTGGGTAGTATGGACATTTTGATGATGTTAATCCTTCCAATCCATGAACATGGTATATGTTTCCATTTATTTGCGTCTTCCTTAATTTCTTTCTTCAGTGTTGTGTAGTTTATTGAGTACAAGTCTTTTACCTTCATGGTTAGATTTATTCCTAGGGACTTTATTTTTCTTGTTGCTATAGCAAACAGGATTTTTTCCTAATTTTTGTTATGGATACTTCATTGTTGGCATACAAAAATGCCTTAGATTTCTGAATATTGACTTTGTATTCTACTGTTTTGCCAAAGACACTTATATGATAGAGTAGTTTTTTTGGTGGAGTCTATAGGGCTTTCTATCTATGTACACTATCATGTAATCTGCAAAAAATGATAGTTCTACTTGCTCCTTTCCAATTTGGATGCTTTTATTTCTTTTTCTTGTCTGATCACTGTGACTAGGACTTCAAATACTATGTTGAATAAAAGTGGTGAAAGCAGACATCCTTGTCTTGTTCTCAATATTATTAGGAAAGCTTTTAGTATTTGCCCATTGAGTATGATGTTGGCTGTAGGATTTTCATATATGACTTTTATTATGTTGAAGTATGCTTCCTTTACTCCCACTTTTCTGGGTGTTTTTATCATACATGGGTGCTGTACCTTATCAAATGCTTTTTCCACATCTATTGATATAATCATATGATTTTTGTCTTTCCTTTTGTTTATGTGATGTATTACATTTATTGATTTGTCAATATCTTACCACCCTTGAATCCCTGGGATGAATCACATTTGATCATGGTGGATGAAATTTTCAAGGTATTGCTGGATGAGGTTTGCCAATATTTTGTTGAATATTTTAGCATCTGTGTTCATCAGCATTATTCGCCTATAGTTTTCTTTTTTTGTTGTGTCTTTATCTGGTTTTGGGATTAGGATTATGGTGGCCTCATAAAAAGAGTTTTGGAGTCTTTCTTCCTCTTGGATTTTTTGGAATAATCTGAGAAGGACAGGGGTTAGCTCTTCCTTAAATGATTTGTACAATTCTCCTGTGAAACTGTCCAGTTCAGGGCTTTTGTGTGGCAGGAGTTTTTTGATTACTGCTTCAATTTCCCCAGCTGTTCTCAGTCTGTTCAGGCTTTCTACTTCTTCATTCAGTGTTGGAAGTTTATATTTTTCTAGAAATTTGTCCATTTCACACAAGTTTTCAAATTTCTTGGCATATAATTGCTCATAGTAATTTCTGAGAATCCTTTTTATTTCTGGGGTATCAGATGTAATTTCTCCTCTTTCATTTCTGATTTAATTTAATTGGGTCTGCTCCTTTTTGTTCTGGATGAGTCTGCTTAAAGGTTTGATTCTGAGTATCTTTTCAAAGATACTCAGCTCCTGCATTTACTGATCCTTTAAAATTTTCTTTTAATCTCTATGTCATTCAAATCTGCTCTGATCTTATTTCCTTCCCTCTACTCTCTCTGGATTTTGTTTGCTGTTGTTTCTCCAGTTCTTGAAGATGTAGGGTTAGGTTGTTTATTCAAAATGTTTCTATATTTTTTAGGTAAGTCTATGTAGCTATGAACTTCCTTCTCAGGACTGCCTTCACTGTGTCCCATAGATTTTGGACTGTTGTTTGTTCATTTTCATTTGTTTCCAGAAACTTTTTTATTTCTTTTATGATCACATTCCTGACCCATTCACTGTTTATAGCATGCTATTCAATCTCCATGAATTTTAATGTTTTTGAGTTTTTTCTATGAGGTTGGTTTCTATTTTCAGGCCCTTGTGTTCAAGAAAATGCTTATTATGATTTCAATTTTCTTGAATTTTTTTTCTAATCCCAGGTTTTATTTAATATACTCAAAGAAGCATTTGCATTTCTGGAATGTTTTCATTAAATGCCAATAAATTAATTTTTATTTAGGGGATTTTAAGCATCAGTTGGAAAGTGCAGACAAATTGTTTTATGACCCTTAAAAATCACACAGTTTGACCACAATTACTCCATCAAGAAATAAAATCAAGTTATGTTTTCCAACAAGAAGTCAGAAACATGTTGTAACTTCAAACACATGGACTTTGTGTTTTGCAGTACTATTTTGGAAAATGCACACACTGTCTTAGGGATATATGATTAAAGGCAGGAGAAATAAGACCAATAAGAAAAGACCAACGGTGTCTGGAAAAAATATATATAAAGAATTTTCCTGTTTGTGGCAAGAAAAACATTTTTTTTAAAAAACAATTACATGTTAATTGCCTACTAATTAGAAACAGTAGAAAATGAGCCAATGAGCTCACCAAAATGCTGTTATTTTCTGTTTTCATTTGGTTTTTAAATTGTCAATTTATTCCACTCACCATCCCTCTTGGCTATAGAATTTGATTACTCCCTGTTTTTTATTATTCAAATACATTTGTTTCCACCTTCCTGACACCACTTTTCCCTGCCCCCCTTCCCCCATCTCCCTCCCTTACACCTTTCCCACTTTGGCTTTGTCCATGGGTCCTTAATACGAGTTCCTTGACCACCTGTCCATTCCATTTCCCCACACTGCCCCCTCCCTCCTTTCCTCTGGAATCTGTTCATTTCTTTTTTCACTCAATGTTGCTGGTTATATTTTCCTTGCTTGTTTGTTTTCTTGGTTAGGTTCCACTTATAGGTGTGATCATATGGTATTTGTCTTTCACCACCTGGCTTATTTCACTTAGGATAATGCTTTCCAGTTCCATCCATGCTGTTGAGAATGGTCATAGCTCCTTCTTTCTGCAGCATAGTATTCCATTGTTTAAATGTACCATAGTTTTTTGATCCACTCATTTACTGATGGGCACTTAGGCTGCTTCCAGCACTTGGCTAGTGTAAATTGTGCTGCTAGGAACATTGGGGTGCACAAGTTCTTTTGAATTGATGTTTTGGGATTCTTAGGGTATGGTCCCAGCAATGGAATCACTGGGTCAAAAAGAGGTTCCATTTTTAGCATTTTGAGGAAATTTGAAACTGTTTTCCACAGTGGCTGCACAGGTCTGCATTCCCAGAAAGAGTGTACTAGGGTTCCCTTTCCTCCACAACCTCGCCAGCACTCATTTGGTTATGATGGCCATTCTGACCTGTGTGAAGTGGTATCTCATTGTGGTTTTAATTTGCATTTCTTTGATGGCGAGTGATGCTGAACATCTTTTCACATGTCTCTGGGCCATCTTTATCTCTTCCTTGGAGAAGTGTCTGCCCAGGTCCTTTGCCCATTTTTTAACTGGATTGTTTGTCTTCTTGGAGTGGAGTCGTGTGAGTTCTTTATATATTTTGGAGACCAAACCCTTGCCTGATGTATCATTGGCAAATACATTTTCCCATATAGTTGGTTCCCTTTTCATTTTGCTGATGTTTTCTTTAGCCAGGCAGAAGCTTCTTATTTTGATGAGGTCCCACTTGTTTATTCTTTCCTTTATGTCCCTTGCTTTAGGGGACATATCAGTGAAAATATTGCTGCATGGGATATCTGAGAGTTTCCTGAACATGATCTCCTCTAGGACTTTTATGGTGTTGCAACTTACATTTAAGTCTTCTATTTGTCTTGAGTTTATTTTTGTGTATGGTGTCAGTTGGTAATCAAATTTCAATTTTTTGCATGTAGCTGTTTACTCTCCTAACACCATTTGTTTAAGAGGCTATTTTGACTCCAATTTATGCTCCTGCCTACCTTGTCAAATACTAAGTGACCGCAGAGACATGGGTTTACTTCTAGGCTTTCTATTCTGTTCCATTGATCCATGCGTCTGTTCTTGTGCCATTACCAGACTGTTTTGATTACACTGGCCTTGTAATATACTTTGATGTCCAGTACTGTGATCCTTCCTGCTTTGTTTTTCTTTACCAAAATTGCTGCAGCTATTTGGGGTCATTTATGGTTCCATACAAATTTTTGAAATGTCTGTTCTATGTCTGTAAAATACATCATTTATATTTTATAGGGATTGTATTGAATCTATAAATTGCTTTGGGCAGTATGGACATTTTGATGATGTTAATTCTTCCAATCCATGGACTTCGTATATGCTTCCCTTTATTTGTGTCTTCCTTGATTTCTTTCTTCAGTGTTGTATAGTTTTCTGCATACAGGTCTTTTACCTACTTCGTTAAATTTATTCCTAGGTACTTTATTTTTCTTGTTGCATTAGCAAATGGGATTCTTTTTTCTGATTTATGCTTCTGTTATTTCATTGTTGGTGTCCAAAAATGTCTTCAATTTCTGAATACTGACTTTGTGTCCTGCTGTTTTGTCAAACTCACTTATTAGGTTGAGTAGTTTTTGGTGGAGCCTATAGGGTTTTCTATGGATACTACCATGTCATCTGCAAAAAATGATAGTTTTACTTCCTCCTATCCAATTTGGATAACTTTTATTTCTTTTGCTTGTCTGACCACTGTGACTAGGACTTCCAATACTATGTTGAATAGAAGTGGTGAAAGCAGATATCCTTGTCTTGTTCCTGATTAGTGGGAAAGCTTTTAGTTTTTGCCCATTGAGTATGAGGTTGGCTGTAGGTTTTGCATATATGGCCTTTATTATGTTGAGGTATTCCCCCTTTATTCCCATTTTACTGAGTGTTTTTATCATAAATAGGTGCTGTACCTTATCAAATGCTTTTCCTGCATCTATGGATATAATCATGTGTTTTTTGTCTTTCCTTTTGTTTATGTGAAGTATGACATCTATTGTGTTGCATATATTGAACCATCCCTACATCCCTGGGGTGAATCCCACTTGATCATGGTGTATGATCCTTTTAATGTATTGCTGGATGTGGTTTGCCAACATTTTATTGAGGATCTTAGCATCTATGTTCATTAGAGATATTGGACTGTAGTTTTCTTTCTTTGTTGTGTCTTGATCTGGTTTGGGGTTTAGGACAATGCTGGCCTCATAAAAAGAGTTTTGGAGGATTGCCTCTTCTTGGAAACTCTTGGAATAGTCTGAAAAGGAAAGGGGTTAGCTCTTTCTTAAATGTTTTGCAAAAATATCCTGAGAAACCTTCCAGTCCAGGGCTTTTCTGTACCCGGAGTTTTTTGATTATTGCTTCTATTTCCCCAGCTGTTATCATTCTGTCTTCTTCATTCAGTTTGGAAGATTATACTTTTCTAGAAATTTGTTCATTTCATCAAGTTTTTAAAATTTCTTGACATAAAATTGTTTATACTAGTTTCTTACAATCTTTTGTATTTCTGTGGTATCAGTTGTTATTTCCCTTCTTTCATTTCTGATATTATTTATTTTGGTCCTCCTCTTATTTTGCTTGATGAATCTGCTTAAAGGTTTGCCTTTTTTTTTTTTTTTTATCTTTTCAAAAAACAGGTTCCTGGATTTGTTGAGCCTTTGAATTGTTCTTTTAGTCCCTATGTTATTCAATTCTGCTTTTATCTTGATTATTTCTTTCCTTCTACTTGTTCTGGGCTTTGCTTGTTGTTGTTTCTCCAGTTCTTGAGGTTGTAGGGTTAGGTCATTTATCTGAAATGTCTATTTTTATTTAGGTAGGCCTGCATTGCTATGAACTTCCCTCTCAAGACTGCCTTTGCCCTGTCTCATAGGTTTTGGACTGTTGTGTATTCCTTTTCACTTGTTTTAGAAACTTTTTTATTTCTTCTCTTGTCTCATTATTGACCCAGTCATTGTTTTATATTGTGCTATTCAATCTCCATGAATGTTTTTGAAGTTTTTCCTTGAGATTGGTTTCTAGTTTCAAGCCCTTATGGTCCAGGAAAATGCTTGTGATGATTTCATTTTTCCTGAATTTTTTGAGGCTTATTTTGTGTCCTATAATGTGGTCTATCTTGAAAATATCTGTGTGCATTTGAAAAGAATGCGTATTTTGCTTTCTTGGGATGAAAGGTTCTGTATATGTCAGTTAAGTCTATTTGATCTAATTCATCATTCAGTTCTACAATATGCTTGTTTATGTTTTGTTTGTGAGATCTATCCATTTTTGACAGTGGGATGTTTAAATCCCCTACTATTAGTGTATTGCTCTCTGCATCTTTCATAAAGTCTTCCAATATTTACCTTATATATTGAGGTGCTACTATGTTGAGTGCATATATGTTTACAAAGTTTATGTCTTCTTGATGGATTTTCCTTTGAGTATTACAAAGTGTCCTCCTACATCTCTTTTTATGGCCTTTGTTTTGACATCTATTTTGTCTGATATAAGTATACCTACTCTCACTTTTTTTTCTATCCATTTGCTTGGAATGTTTTTTCCACACCTTTACTTTCAGTCTGTGTAGGTCCTTTGTTTTGAGGTGGGTATCTTGTAGGCAGCATATGTGTGGATTATGTTTTCTTATTCATTCAGGTATCCTGTGGCTGTTGATTGGGCATTTAGTCTACTTATATTTAAAGTTATTATTGATAGGTACTTATTCATTTTTTTCCCTTTATACTTGTGTTTTTCTCTTCCTCACTCTTTTTCTTCATCTTCTTAAACCAGTCCCTTTAGCATATCTTGCAATGTTGGTTTGGTGGAGATGTATTCTTTTAACCATCTTTTATCTGGGAAACTCTTTATTTCACCTTCCATTTTAATTAAGAGCCTTGCAGTCTTGTTTGCTGGCCTTTTCTTTCCATGACTTGGAATATTTCTTGCCATTCTGTTCTGGCTTGTAGTGTTTCTGTTGAGAAGTTAGCTGCTAGCATATCGAGGTTCCCTTGTATGTTGCTACCTGTGTCTGCCTTGTTGCCTTTAGGATTCTTTCTTTGTCTTTGATGTTTGCCATTTTGGTGATGATGTGTCTTGGAGTGGGTCTCATTGGGTTCCTCTTGAATGGGGCCCTCTGAGTTTCCTGAACTTGTGAGTCTTTTTCTCTCCTCCAATTAGGGAAGTTTTCCATCATTACTTTTTCAAACAGGTTCATTATCCCTTGCTCCTCTTCTTCTCCTTCTGGTTGCCCTATTATACAGATATTTTTACATTTCAGGTTGTCCTGCATTTCCCTAAACACCTCTTCATTCTTTTGGAGTCTTTTTTCCATTTCTTGCTCTTTCTGGGAGCTATTTTCTACCTTGTCCTCCAGCTCGCTGATTTGATCCTCTGCTTCATCGAGACTGCTTTTGATTCCTTCTACTATGTTCTTCAATTCAGAAATTGTATTCTTCATTTCCTCTTGTCTCTTATTGATAGTTTCTATTTCCTTTTTCATGTTGATTCAGTTTGCAGTAATTTCCTCAGAGTTTCCCTGTAGAGTTTCTCATAATTCTATTTGAGCTCGCTGAGCTCATTGAGCATCCCTAGAACCATTGTTTTGAATTCAATATCTGATAGTTTACTTGCCTCTATTTCATTTAGTTCTTTCTGTGGAGATTCCTCTTTTCCCCTCATTTGGGGGGTGTTTCTTTTCCTTCCCATTATTTGTGAGACTCTTCTTCTTTGCTTTTGCTATTTAAATTGATCTGTTTTTTTTTTCTGACTTTGTGGTGTGAACTTCTATGGTAATAGATGGGTCTTTTTTTTTTTTTTCTTACTGGGTCTCCCTCTGATGATGTCAGATATTGACCTTGTCTGTCCTCTGGCAGTCTCTTTGAGACCTCCCAGAATCTACTGTCTGTGTCTGTATCCTGCATTTGTAATCTAATAACTCTGCCCTCAACTGTCAGGCTTAGACACCACAGGGTGGGAAATGCCTCATGAAGGCAGGGCTATTATGACCTTCCAGTCTGCTACCACTCAGGGGAGTGGTCTTCCTGAGCAAGATGTAAGCTGAGGAGTGGGGAAGGAGTCAGCACTGATATCCCCCTGGCTACTCCCTAAGTTCTCTCCCCAGTGCTTCCATCTCTGGTCTCTCCTTAAGCATCTCTAGACAGCTCTGTGTCCCCTTTAGTCAGGGATACACTTTCTTTGCTGGCAGCTCTAAACTCCTCACTCATGCCTGTGTGCAACTCCTGGCTGGGGTAGAGCCTCCTGAGGGTGAGGCTATTGTGTCCTTTATGCCTGATCAAATTGGAATCTGCAGAATGGGAGGTGAGTCATCACCAAGGCCCTGCTGGCCCCTGTCTCAGTTCTCTCCTCAAAGCTTCCTCACCAATCTCTCCTCAGGTCACTCCAGCCCACTCTGCCCCCTCCTCTGCCCAGAGACCAAGGTATGTGGCTGCCATTGCAAATTTTTGCATTGGCCCTTTAAATGTCTCTTTGCATCTCCAGCCATCTGTCTCTGGTAGAGAGCACCACTACGCTTTTTGCAGCTGTCTTTTGTCTGTGTGCTTTTCTGGGGGGATGTGGGGAGTTTCTTGTGCTGTAGGCTAGAGGTCTCCGCTTATGAATCAGGCCCTGTTCTTCTTAGGGGGGTCCAACTGGTCATTTCAATATCCCTCCTGTGCTGTCACCTGTGGGTGTCCAACCCATCCTCTCGAGCCTTCATCGCATTTCTCACCCATTAGGTTGTATGAAAGCTGATTCCACTGTCTGTCCGAGGCTCCAAGGCTTCTCTCTCACTATGGTTCCATTGTTCTTCCAGGTGATTTCTCCAAAATTTAGTTGTAATTCCAGTTTTGTCCTAGGAGGAGATTAGTGTGACTTCCACTGTCTCCTCTATCATATTCTGTATCTCTCCAATTTTCTTGAGTTTTTTGAAGCCTATTTTGTGTACTATCATATGGTCTATCTTTGATATTGTTCCATGTGCATTTGAAAAAAATGCGTATTTTGCTTCTTGGGATGGAAGGTTCTGTAGATATCAGTTAAGTCCATTCAATCTAATGCAACATTCAGTTCCACAATATCCTTGTTGATATTGTTTTTGGAAGATCTGTCCATTGTTAACAGTGGGGTGTTAAAATCCCCTACTATCAATGTGTTACTGTCTATATCTTTCTTGATGTCCTGCAAGGTTTTCCTTATATATTTAGGTGTTCCTATGTTGGGTGCATATTGCATTACAGTGTTTATGTCATCTTGATGGGTTCTTCCTTTGAGTATTATGAAGTGTTCTTCTCTGTCACTTTTTATGGCCTTTGTTTTGAAATCTATTTTGTTTGATATAAGTATTGCTACGCCAGCTTTTTTTCCCACTCCATTTACTTGGATTTTTTTTTTCTAGCAGTTGAGTTTCAGTCTGTGTAGGTCTTTTGTTCTGAATTGGGTCTCTTGTAGGCAGCATATGTGTGGGTCATGTTTTCTTATCCATTCAGCTACCTTGTGTCTTTTGATTGAAACATTTAATCTACTTACATTCAAGGTTATTATTGATAAGCACTTATTTATTTTTCCCTTTGTACCTGTGTTCCTCTCTCTCTCACTGTTTTTCTTCATCTTCTTAAAGCAGTCCCTTTAGCATATCTTGTAGTGCTGTTTTAGTGGAGGTGTATTCTTTTAACATTTTGTCTGGGAAACTCCTTATTTCACCATTCATTTTAATTGAGAGCTTTGCTGTGTAGAGCAGTCTTGGTTACAGACTTTAGCTTTTCAGTGCTTGCAATATTTCTTGTCATTCCATTCTGAATCATTGTATATCTGTTGATAAGTCAGCAGCTAGCTTTTTCAGGGCTCCTTTGTATGTTACTTCCCATTTCTCCCTTGCTACCTTTAGGATTCTCTATTTGTTTTTGATATTTGCCATTTTAATTCTGATGTCTTTTTTAGTTGTCCTCATTGGATTCTTCTTGAATGGGACCTTCTCTGCTTCCTGGACTTCTGTGACTTTTTCTATACTCAAATTGGGGAAGTCTTCCATCTTTACTTTTTCAAACAGATTTTCTATCCCTTGCTCACCTTCCTCTCCTTCTGGTATCCCTCTTATATGGGTATTATTACACTTCATGTTTTCATGCAGCTCTCTTAATGTCTTTTCATTATTTTTGAGTCCTTTTTCATTTTCTTGCTCTTTGGGAGCTTTTTTTCCACCTTGTCCTCCAGCATACTGAATTGATCCTCTGCTTCATCTAGCCTACTTTTGATTGCTTCTACTGTGTTCTTCAATTCAGAAATTGTATTCTTCATTTCCTCTTGCCTCTTTTTGTTTCTATGTCCTTTTTCATGTTGATATAGTTTACAGTAAGTTCCTCATAGTTTCTCTGTAGTTTTTGGTAATTGTCACTGAGGTCACCGAGATCATTGAGTTTCCTTATAACCAATGTTTTGACCTTAATATCTAATAGTTGACTTACCTCTATTTCAATTTGGACTCTTTCTGAAGAGTCCTCCTTTCCTTTTGATTGGGGGTTGTTTCTTTGTCTTCCCATTATCTGTGAGACTTTTCTTTTTTGCTTCTGCTTCTTTAATTGATCTGTTTTGATTTCATGACTTTGTGGTGTGAACTCTTATGGTAGGAGACCTGTGAGAATCACTGGTGGAGTCTCCTTAATCTCCTGAACTTGATGCTCTTTGGATGCATTTTATGTCATTTATGTTGGCTCTCTGGAAGTAATTGGATTTTGATTGTTGTTTGGTCATTCTTTTGTGGGCCCTTCACTCCAGCTGGTGGACTGTGTCACTCTTCCCAGCACATCTTGTGTTGTTGTGCAGGTTCTGCCAGGACACAATCACAAAGCCCAAGAAACAAATCCACATCCACAAAAATAACTCCTCTCTGCAATCCCACTATCAACAGTGAATTAACCAGTTTTAATAAGGCTGTAAAGAGACCAAGATTATTATAAGGAAGGAGAGAAATAAACTATAGTATAAAATCTAGTGATTTAATATGCACAAACTTGATGGACAAGAAATGAATGTTAAAAAGCTATGTAGTGCAGAAAATATTGCAAATCAAGAAGACCACATGGATTTTACCTTGGCAACCTCTGGTATGTACCATTATTTTTCCTTTCCATATCCACCTCTGGTGATGTCAGATGTTGACCCTATCTGACTTTAGGCAGTCTGTTGGAGACTTCCAGGAATCTACTGTCTGTGGCTGTCAGTTGTTAATCTAGTCACTCTGCCCTCAGTAGTCAGGCTTAAGCACCAGAGGGTGGGGAAGAATCTCTCATAGGGTTGGGGCTAGTGTTTCCTCTCACGATGATGCTGCTCAGGGGAGTGGTCTGCCTGAGCAAGATGGCTGCAACCCTATGAGGGATGAGTCAGCATTAGAATCCCGCCAGCTACTCTCTCCATTCTCTCCCCAAAGTTTCTGTCCCAAGCCTTTCCTCAGGACTCTCTAGCCCCTCCCGCCCCAACCTTTGTCAGAGCCCAGGGTAAGTGGCTGCAAATGAAAATTTGTGCATTTGCCCTTTAAATGGCTCTTTGTATCTCCAGTCACTCGTCTCTGGCAGAAAGCAACCCTGCTGCTTTTCACAGCTGGCTGTTATCTGTGTACTTTTGGGGCTCCGGTGTTATAGGCTGGGGATCCTCATTAATAGTTTAAACCCCACTCTTCTCAGAGGATCCAACTGGCCACTTAAATATCCCTGTTGCCCAGCCAGCCTTCTCGAGTCTCCACCACACTCCTTGCCAGTCAGGTTGTGCTGAAACTGATTCTTCTGTCTGTCTGAGAGTATAAGCCTTTTCTCTTGATATTGTTCAGTTTTTTGTTTAGGGTGACTTGTCCACAATAATTCTAGGTTGGTCCTGGGAGGAGGTCAGTGTGACTTCCATTCACTCCTCTGGCATCTTGCCCGCCTTAACCATTCTTCTTGAAACAATTAAACATTTGTAAAACTACAGAATGAGCTTGACACTTTCCAGATTCATAGTGGTTGAACATCACTAATGGCTAATTCAATATTTTATACTTTAATTCCAAAATTTTTTCATAAGGGCAAAAATACTTACCATCAAGTATAAGTTTGAAACTCATGATCTTAGTTAATCTCCATTAATTTATTTTTACTATTCTCATAATCATGTGCTTCTCCATATATATCAGATTGATTTCCATATTTGAAGAAAATTTGTAGTCCAATGATGGGATCATATAAATTCTAAACAGTAGGACAAAATAAGATGCAAGACCTATACTCATAAAGAATAGGAATGAAGTAGTAAATGAACACAAACAACCAGATTATTTTTTTAAGGAGAGGTTGGGAAGCATGATAAAGTTACTCATTCTTCTTCTTATACACAATGGCCTGGGATAGGAAATATATTAAAAATAAGGCGTTGCAGTGGTGACCAGTTTCAAAGGTGGAGGACAATGAGTAAGCAGAACACAGAGGATTGATTACTAGGGCATTGGAAATATTCTGTATTATACTATAATGATGAATACATGTAATTATGTATTCATCATATGTCCAAACTCATAGGATGTAAAACACCGATAATGAATTGTAATATAAATTGTAGACCTTAGGTGACAATGATGTGTCAACATAGATTCATCAATTATAGTAAGTGTGTCACTCTGGTGAGGAATGTTGATAATTGGGCAGGCTATGCATGTGTTGGGGCAGGGCTGTATGGAAACCTTTGTACCTTCCTTTTAACTTTTCCTTGGTCCTAAAACTGCTCTAAAAAAGAAGCATTTTTTAAACATGAGGCATCAGATCAGTGAAACCAGCTAATCAGCTGCTGTATGTGTTTGTGGATTTGTCTTTTGATAACTCATAGAAGAACAACAGTTACTTGTAGTGGACAAAGTAGGAGGAAATATGGAATCAGAGATAAAAGGAAAGCAAACTCATAAAAATAAAAATATAAAATAATAAATAGAGGTAAATAGCCTGTGAAAAAATAAAACTTGGACCTTGCGTTTTTCTTTGGCTAGCTTTAGCTGTAGTGTCATTTTGACCCACTTTAACAAATGTAAGAGCAGAATAAATAAGATCAGCTCACTGCAATACTAGACCAATACCCCAGGTGAGTCATGTAGGACACTTTCATGCTTTAGTCAGGTAGATGCAGAGATTTTAGTTCCCACTGTAAATTTAAAACCTCATGGATCTATGTTCCTCAGGAAGATTCAATGATGCAAGGAAAAATCTGGGCCTACCTCACTTGTCTCAAGATGCTCTTTGCCATTCCTGCCCTTTGCTGATGTTCCCCTAGCTGTTCTTTGTTCTTCTGATATGTGAAAGGATAGTTGCTGAGAAAGTGGTTCTGCAACATGATGCGTGTTGTGCCATTCATCCTGCCAGGGGCTGGGTGACAGGTGTGGTAATTAAGAATGGAAGAAATGCCAACAGCAGAGCAGACTTGAGTAAAAGACTGGGCTAAAGGCTGCTTGTCTTTTTTTGTAGGAGCCTCCACAGTGTCCAGGGACCTGACCTTCAGGACAAATATATGATCCACATTGCTCCTCATGACGCACTGTCCAGCCAGGTCTGGGATTCAAGGGAACAGATGGCTTCAGACAGAAGATTAGAATTGAGTCAAGATAATGGTCTGCAGGCTTAAGAAAGGAACTTTTACTATGTGACTAGAACCTGCAATGAGATTCAGTCTGCTTTTCTCCAAAGACCCTGTAGTTCAGCACCCATCTCAAAGCACATACCAAAATGAGGAAAATTAGGAAACAGAAATCTGAAGATGACCTCCCAGTGTTCTTGAAAACATCAAACACTTCAAAGAAAAAGAAAACACTTGCAAGGATGCACAAAACTGCTTTTACCACTTGGGAAAAAAGAATTTATATACTCAACCTGAATATTAAAGTTTCAGGGGGAAAAAAAAGGAACACATTTTATTTTGTTTTCTTCCTATTCTTCATCCTCTCTGAGCCTTATGCTGAATTCAGTGGAGGAAAAATTTACTACTTTTTAAATAGAATTTTTTTCCTGTCAAGTTTTAAATTGCTTTGAATAGCTTTTCATGATTTTTAACTTTATCAATGTGAAATTGGTAATTTGTTATGGCTTATCACACCTGAGGCAAGATTTCGGGAGATAAAGATAATTTAGATATAAAGTAATTTCTCCTGAAATAAAAGTTTACTTCCTAATCATGGAGAGATTTATTTTGGCTCTTTCTGAGTCTTGCAAATAAAATCAATGTCCTCAGTGAGGCTTTCTCTATTCAAACTTTAAAGAGTCTAGAGCTAGAAAATAGGTGCAATTCATAGTAAGGGGGTCCTCAATATATAGAGGTTGATTTATTTATAGATCACAGACATCTGTGTAAAATATTGATTCACTCAGAAAATGGACATGCCTTACAGCTAGGAACTGGGCTTGACTTTGTCCCCAAACAGGAAGATCGAAGACCCTCAGCTTCTGTTATACTGCAGGTCATGTGCTTTGTTTAAAAACAATGAATAGTGCAAATTAAAGAAATAAGCTACTAAACATGAAATTTTATTTCTTGCTGGCAAAGTTGCTGAATTTTATTGTAAGATTAGTTGTCATAGTAGCCAGAGCTGGATAACTATAAATGAATGTCATGCAGGGCACTGTGGTCCTTTTTACTATTCAAAGGCAGCTTCCCCACAACTATTAAATGTCCAAAGAAGTAAATAGAAGTAGGAGGACCTTTTAATAGAAAGCTGAAGCCTCTGCATACCATTAAACAAATGCAAAATGGTGGAGGTTTATTTATAAGTCTCCAGGTATTAAAGTACTTAAGGCTTAAAAGAAAATGGCCCAAAAACCAGTTTCCCTAAATACGGCAAATGTTACATTAACACTTTCCCATAGATGTCTCCTTTGTGGTCAGAGATGATGGAAGGAGATTTAATGCAGTGCCCAGGAATTTGTTCTTAGATTTGTGCCTGTCCATCTAAAAGGCTTCAGGCAAATCATCATTTGTTATCACAACTCCATGAGATCTGCAGCACTGTTGATCATGCAAATAACTTTAAATGGGAAAAAGAGATAGACATGACATTTAATGATAGTGAAAAAATATTGAAAACATTGTGTATGCCAGGTGGCATGCTAAGGACTTCATTATATATATAAATTTATTAACCAGTTAAATAACCTCATACAGTTAGATTTATTGTATTTAGTCTATAAATGAAAAACAAAATGAGACCAAAATGAGACAGGTCAGGTACTTGTTAACTAACACAGTATGTGACAGCATTGGGGCTGGAATCCAAGTGGTGCATTGTAGAGCCATGCCGAAAACTGCTGTGCACAATGCAGCTACAAGTTGACCTAACTCAGCTGAGGTTGATGGAAATGATCTGCTTATATTACTTGATTAACCACTTTTAAGGAAACTTCTTATTTTATATGAAAATATACATATACACAAAAATGATAAACTAATAACTTAGACAATGGTGATTTGCAATACTAAAGACAAATAAGTCTCCAATTGACAAATTAATCTTCAAACATGGAGCTCTTAAATTGAGTTCCAGAG
Source organism: Pteronotus mesoamericanus (assembly GCF_021234165.1). Lineage (NCBI taxonomy): Eukaryota > Metazoa > Chordata > Mammalia > Chiroptera > Mormoopidae > Pteronotus > Pteronotus mesoamericanus. The sequence continues at coordinate 14,072,784 of NW_026555313.1, forward strand.
ATAGCATTTTGGAATTCGTGAACTCTAGAAATTATATGCAAAATGATGGGTCCACAGCTTATTTTGTATTCTCAGAGAGGTTTAGAATTCCACAATGGGAGATAACTTCTGGCCAGGTCACCTGGGAAATTTAGAAAAGAGAGGAGGTGAAAGGTAACAATTGTGTAATATAGAGGGTCCAAGAAGCTGCATTGGTTGACCTTCATGAAGAGGTCAAACAACAGCTAACCATCACTTCTTCAGGGGATGTAGATACATTACAATAGCTCACACTTGCTGAGTGATTACCAAGTTCCAAGCACAAAGTATTTCATTTGTTATCATGATTAACCCAGGCAGTCAGATTCCAGAACTTTTACCTCTAACCCACTTTGCAGTATTGCCTCATCCTGACAAGGTTTTGGCTGTGGGTGATGTGGAAGGGGGAGGGGGACTGACTTATCAGCTGATAATTAGCACACAGTTACCAGCATCAGCATCCTTCTTCATGATCACTGCTTTTCCCTTCCCAGAGAGAAGGAGGTGTGTACTCCTGGCATTTGCTCGTGGGCTTTTTGGTTAAGTGACAGCTAAGGGACTGGCTGGGCTTATGAGAGGGCTGGGACTTGCAAGTTGAGCACGGTAACACAGGGCAGGAGGCAGGGGGATAAATAGGAGTCTGCTAAGGAAAAAGTGGGAATGGATAGATGGAAATAGGTCAATTGGAGGATTTAACCCCAGTGAAAACCAAGAATAAAACAACTCTGTTCCAAAGAATCACTGTAGACTTAGATGTGAAAATGGAGGAAGATCCTGGTAAAAGAGCCTGATTGAAGGTTTAAAGGAGAATGAAATGTCAGATGATGCTGAGGATGGAGCAGTGTGTTAATTGGAGGGATGGTAGTGTGGAAGTCCAGAGAACACTTTAAATTACATATGAATTACCACACTTGCTCCCACCAAGATGCAGTTCTAGCCACTTTTAAAGTGAAAATGCAGAGATCAAGGAAGCTTCCTAGCTGGTTGCAGGAAGATGGGATGAGGGTTGGAGGTGGGAGGGGTTTCACCGTTAATTGGAATTGGTGAATTCCAATATATTAAAATTGTTGCCCTGATTCCTGCAGCCAGCTGGAGGCTGTTTTTACTTCTTGTGAGTTGCTGCTGTGCCATGTGAATGTCGTGACTTGCCCAAGGCCACACAGCCAGTAGGTGGTAGTGATGCGGGGATTTAAACAAAGAGATGTCTCCAAAATCCACATTCTGCTGAGTACACAGCATTTCAAATGAGGCCTGGCTGCTAGTAAAAGTCAGGAGAGTAAATAAAAATATTCAGTGCTGTTCTCACCAAAACAGAATCATTATTGACCAGTATTGATTAACAGCCATTCAGAGTCTGAGCAATACCTCTTCAAGTTCCTGGGAGCTTAATAGGAATAGGTTAGAGCTAAACTTCACTACATACATATTTCATCTGATTGTTTTTTAACTATTTTCTTCAAGTTTCATTAAACTACATCCATCTCCTTATTTTCTTAGTTTTATCATTGAACACAAAATCCACGTAAGGAGTTTTTGGTACTACAGATTTTTAATCATGTGATTACCTCACAGAAAATCCTAACATAGCTACTATAGAAATGGCATCTTTTTAATTTCTGGTACAAATTTAAGGTAAATATGGTATAGGAAAAAATCCAATTCCTTTCCTAGACAAGTGTGCTCCATAGGGTTCTATAAATAGTCTTTCCAAGTATGATTGTCCAAGAAGCCTCAGAATAGTTCTGGTCAGTTTTAAAGATTTATTAACTTTAATTTATTTCATTGATATTTGAAATACAACTTTATTCTCATTCTAAGTAAAAAGGAACGAGAATGATGATAACAAAGAAGTTTTCACCACTGAATATTGTGATGCAACTGCAGCAGTCTTACAGTTGAAACTCAATAAAGAAACAACTGCGTTCCAAAACAGCTAAATATGCAGGTCCAGAAAATGAAGGTATTTTTAACTGCCACATTCACTCCAAAGCCCATTCATCTCTTTCAGCATCCCAAAGATCAAGCACAGGCTCCACTTAGCTGTATGATAAAATGACAAACCCTGCACCACTGACATCACAGGACTGTTGCCTATAAAACTAGACTTCTGAAGCAGGTCTCCAGGTTCCCTTCTTCACAGGTCATCATCCTCTTGCAGTGGGGTGGGAGTCTGAGCACCCTCTAGGTCATGCTATAATATGCTGCCAAAACTGGCCGTGACAACCTCTGGTGGGGCAGGAGCAGGCATGGTAACAAACTCCAAGTTGGAGTCTCCAATTAGTTTTCTAACAAGCCAGAAGAAGGGCTTTTCAAAGTTGTAGTTCCTTTTGGCAGAAATGTCATAATGCTGAAGATTCTCCTTTCAGTGAAAGACAATTTATTTTGTTTTAACTTTTCTTCTTTAATATTCACTCCATTGCCACATGACACAATGGGGATGCTTTCACACACTCGTACCAGATCTCTATGCCAGTTAGGCACATTCTTGTAAGTAACTCTTGAAGTTACACCAAACATTATAATGGCACAAGGGGCTTGAACGTTTTAGCCATCTCAGTCTGCTGAACTTCTCCTGGCCTGCTGTATCCCACACATGAAGTTAATAAGTCCTCTGTTGATATGGAACATGAGGGGATGTCTCAGTACCCAAGGTATCTACATACTTCTCAAATTCACCAGTGAGATGATGTTTCATGAGTGTAGTTTTTCCAGTCCCACCATCACCAATCAGTACAAGTTTAACCTGAACTTGGGGCTTTCCTTGGGAAGCCATTGTGATGTTAATTCTGGAAGAGTCTGTGGGTCCATCTGACGGAGAGCTCTTAACTCTTTTAGATTAGAAACTAGAGGTAGAGATTTACATAAAAGATGGCGCAGAACTTCTATTCTGTCACTTATATTTCTTTTATTTCAAAAGTATAGAAGCAAAAAAATTCATTAGCATAGTAAAAATACTAGACAGTGGAACAAAAGAAACGAATAGTCTGTAACTCTGCTCTTCTACTGTGACCACTGTTAGCAGGTTAGTATAGTGCCTTCTGCCTTTTTCCTCTGACATAGTTTTTAATTTTGTTTTGTAACACTAGATATTTAACATTATATTTTGCTTTTATCTGTTAATATTATAGTCTAAATATTTTTTCACATTACTATATAATCTTCCAAGTATTATTTAAAGATTATGAAATACTATATCAAGTAAATGCATCATAATTACTGAATCTCCCACTTGATAACAGTTGTTATTTCTATTTTTATATTATAACAAATATTATGAATATATTCATCTACATAGATTCTTTTTCAATGTTTTAGTTTTATTTCTATGACTTTTTTTATTGTTCAAATACAATATTGTTTTGAATATTGTTTCCCGCCCTCACCTTCCCCTGTCCCCCTCTCCTGCCTCCCTTCCTCAATCCTTTTCCACTTTGGCTTTGTCCATGGGTCCTTTATACGTGTTCCTTGACTTGACCCTTCTCTTTCCCTTCCCTGCCACCCCCCTCCTTATTTACCTCTTGATTCTGTCGGTTTCTTTTTTCTTTCAGTGTTGCTGGTTATATTTTCCTTGCTTGTTTGTTTTGTTGATTACGTTCCACTTATAGGTGAGATCATATGGTATTTGTTTTTCACCACCTGGCTTTTTTCACAAAGTGTAATGCTCTGCAGTTCCATCCATGTTGTCAGGAAGGGTAATAGCTCTTTCTTTCTTTCTGCTGCATAATATTCCAATGTGTAAATGTACCATAGTTTATTGATCCACTCATTTACTGATGGACACTTAGGCTGCTTCCAGCACTTGGCTAGTGTAAATTGTGCTGCTAGGAACATTAGGGTGCACAGGTTCTTTTGAATTGATGTTTTGGGATTCTTAAGGTATGGTCCCAGCAATGGAATCGCTGGGTCAAAAAGAGGTTCCATTTTTAGCATTTTGAGGAAATTTGAAACTGTTTTCCACAGTGGCTGCACAGGTCTGCATTCCCAGAAAGAGTGTACTAGGGTTCCCTTTCCTCCACAACCTCGCCAGCACTCATTTGGTTATGATGGCCATTCTGACCTGTGTGAAGTGGTATCTCATTGTGGTTTTAATTTGCATTTCTTTGATGGCGAGTGATGCTGAACATCTTTTCACATGTCTCTGGGCCATCTTTATCTCTTCCTTGGAGAAGTGTCTGCCCAGGTCCTTTGCCCATTTTTTAACTGGATTGTTTGTCTTCTTGGAGTGGAGTCGTGTGAGTTCTTTATATATTTTGGAGACCAAACCCTTGCCTGATGTATCATTGGCAAATATATTTTCCCATATAGTTGGTTCCCTTTTCATTTTGCTGATATTTTCTTTAGCCATGAAGAAACTTCTTATTTTTATAAAGTCCCACTTGTTTATTCTTTCCTTTATGTTCCTTGCTCTAGGGGACATGTTGGTGAAAATATTAGTGCATGGGATATCTGAGACTTTTCTGCCTATGTTCTCCTCTAGGATTTTTATGGTGTCACAACTTATATTAAGCCTTTTATCCATCTTGAGTTTATTTTTGTGTATGGTGTCAATTGCTGGTTGAATTTCAATTTTTTGCATGTAGCTGTCCAGCTCTCCCAACACCATTTGCTAAAGAGGTTATTTTAACTCCAATTTATGCTTCTGTCCCTTTGTCAAATACTAATTTACCATAGAGACACGTATTTATTTTTGGGCTCTCTATTCTGTTCCATTGATCTATGTGTCTGTTCTTATGTGTCAGTACCAGACTGTTTTGATTACAGTGGCCTTGTGTTATAGTTGGATGTTAGATGTTATGATTCCTCCTGCTTTGTTTTTCATCCTCAAAATTGCCTCAGCTATTCAGCATCATTTGTGGTCCATATAAATTTTTGGAATGTTTGTTCTATGTCTGGAATATGTCACTGGTGTTTTAATATGGATTGCACTGAATCTATACATTCATTTGGGTAGTATGGATAGTTTAATGTTAATTCTTCCAATCCATGAATATGGTATATGCTTCAATTTATTTGTGTCTTTCTTAATTTATTTCTTCAGTGTTGTGTAGTTTTCTGTGTACAGATCTTTTACCTCCTTGGTTAATATTATTCCTAGCTACTTTAATTTTTCTTGTTGCAATAGCAAATGGGATTTTTTCCCTCATTTCTGCTTCTAATATATCATTTTTAGTGTACAAAAATTCCTTCTATTTCTGAATATTGACTTTTTATCCTGCTGTTTTGCTACATTCAGTCTTTAGGTCAAGTAGTTTTTTTAGTGGAGTCTATTGGGTTTTTCATGTACACTGTCATGTCATCTGCAAACAATGGCAGTTTTACTTCTTCCTTTCAAATTTGGATGCCTTTTAATTTTTTTCTTGTCTGATCACTGTGGCTAGGACTTCCAATACTATGTTGAATAGAAGTGATGAAAACAGACTTCAGTGCCTTCCAGATTTTAGTGGGAAAGCTCTGTTTTTGCCTGTTGAGTATGATGGTGGCTGTAGGTTTTTCATATATGACCTTTATTATGTTGAGGTAGGCCCCATTTACTCCCATTTTGCTGAGCGTTTTTATCATAAATGGATGCTGTACCTTATCAAATGATTTCTCTGCATCTATTGAGATGATCATTTGTGTTTTTTTGTTTCTTTTTGTTTATGTAATGTATCGCATTTATTAATCTGCAAATATTGAACCATCCTTGCATCAGTGGGATGAATCCCACTGGATCATGGTGAATGATCTTTTTAATGTATTGTTGGATGTGGTTTGCCAATATTTTGTTGAGGATTTTAGTGTTTATGTTCATCAGCAATATGGCCTGATAGTTTTCATTCTTGGTTGTGTCTTTATCTGATTTTGGGATTAGGATGATGCTGGCCTCATAAAAAGAGATTGGGAATCTTCTCTCTTTTGGATTTTTTGGAATAGTCTGAAAAGGAGAGGGGTTAGCTCTTCCTTAAATGTTTTGTAAAATTCTGTGAAACCTTGCAGTCCAGGGCTTTTGCATGCTGGGAGTTTTTTGATTACTGCTTCAATTTCCTGAGCTGTTATCAGTCTGTTCAGTCTTTGAGCTTCTTCTTCATTCAGTGTTGACAAGTTATACTTTTCTAGAAATTTGTCCATTTCATCGAGGTTTTCAAATTTCTTGGCATATAATTGCTCATAGTAATTTCTTACAATTCTTTGTATTTCTGTGGTGTCAGTTTTTATTTGTCCTCTGTCATTTCTGATATTATTAATTTTGGTCCTCTCCTTTTTTTCTTGATGAATCTGCTTAAAGCCTTGTCTATTTTGTTTATCTTTCCCAAGAACCAGCTTTTGGATTGGTTGATGCTTTGAATTGTTCTTTTAGTCTCTATGTCATTCAATTCCGCTCTGATCTTGATTATTTCATTCCTTCTACATGTGCTGGGCTTTGTTTGTTGTTGTCTCTCCAGTTCTTGAAGCTGTAGTGTTAGGGAACTTTTTTGAAATGTTTCTATCTTTTTTAGGTAGGCCTGTATTGCTATGAACTTCCCTCTCAGGACTGCCTTCTGTATGTCCCATAGGTTTTGGATTGTTGTGTGTTCCTTAGGTTTTGGATTGTTGTGTGTCCATTTTCATTCTTTTCCAGAAACTTTTTGATTTCTTCTCTTATTTCATTATTGACCCATTCATTGTCTAATAGCATGCTATTCAGACTCCATGAGTATGAACAATTTTACATTTTTTCCTTGAGGTTGGTTTCCGATTTCAAGCCCTTGTGGTCCTAGAAAATGCTTGTGATGATTTCAATTTTCCTGAATATGTTGAGGTTTATTTTGCGTTCTATCATGTAATCTATCTTTGAAAACATTCTGTGTGCACTTAAAATGAATGTGTATTTTGCTTCTTTGGGATGAAAGGTTCTATATATGTCAGTTAAATTCATTTGATCTAATGCGTTGTTCAATTCCACAATATTCTTGTTGATATTTCGTTTGGAAGATCTATCCATTGTTGACAGTGGGGTGTTAAAATCCCGTACCATCAGTGTGTTGCTGTCTGTATCTTTCTTGAAGTCCTCCAAGATTTTCCTTACCTATTTGGGTGCCCCTATGTTGGGTGCATATAAGTTTACAATGTTTATGCCTTCTTGATGGATTCTTCCTTTGAGGATTATGAAGTGTCCTTCTGGGTGTCTTTTTCTCACCTTTGTTTTGAAAACTCTTTTGTGTGATATAAGTATTGCTACCCCTGCTTTTTTTTCCTGTCCATTTGCTTGGAATATTTTTTTCCATCTCCTTGCTTTCAGTTGGTGAAGGACCTTTTTCCTGGCATGTGGGTCTCTTGTAGACAGCATATGAGTGGGTCATGCTTTCTTATCCATTCAAGTATCCTATGTCTTTTGGTTGGGGTATTTAATCCATTTGCATTTATAGTTATTATTGTTAGGTTTTTATTCATTTTATCCCTTTCTACATGTGTTCTTCTCTTTCTTACTCTTTTTTCATCTTCTTAAACCAGTCCCTTTAGCATATCTTGCAATGTTGGTTTGGTGGAGATGTATTCTTTTAACCTTCTTTTGTCTGGGAAACTCCTTATTTCACCTTCCATTTTAATTGGGAGCCTTGTTGAGTAGAGCAGTCTTGGTTGCAGACCTTTGTTTTTCATGACTTGGAATATTTCTTGCCATTTCCATCTGGCTTGCAGTGTTTCTATTGAGAAGTCAGCTGCTAGCCTAATTGGAGGTCCCTTGTATGTTATTTCCTGTCTCTCCCTTGCTGCCTTTACGATTTTCTCTGTCTTTGATATTTGCCATTTTGGTGATGATGTGTTTTGGAGCAGGCCTCATTGGGTTCCTCTTGACTGAGACCCTTTGTGCTTCCTGGCCTTGTATGACTTTTTCTCTCCTCCAATTAAGGAAGTTTTGCATCATTTTTTCAAATAGGTTCTCTATCCCTTGCTTCACTTCTTCTCCTGGTATCCCTATTATACAGATATTATTACATTTCAGGCTGTCCTGCATTTGCCTAAACACCTCTTCATTCTTTTTGAGTCTTTTTTCCATTTCTTTCTCTTTCTGGGAGCTTTTTTCTACCTTGTCCTCCAGCTCACTGATTCAATCCTCTGCTTCATTGAGACTGCTTTTGATTCCTTCTACTGTGTTCTTCAATTCAGAAATTGTATTCTTCATTTCCTCTTGTCTCTTATTAATAGTTTCTATGTCCTTTTTCATGTTGATTCAGTTTGCAGTAAGTTCCTCAGAGTTTCCCTGTAGTTTCTCATAATTCTCTTTGAGCTCACTGAGCTCATTGAGCTCCCTTAGAATCATTGTTTTGAATTCGATATCTGAGTGTTTTCTTGCCTCTGTTTCATTTAGTTCTCTTTGTGGGGATTCCTCCTTTCCCTTCAATTGAAGGATGTTTCTTTTTCTTCCTATTATACGTGAGACTCTTCTTTTTTGCTTCTGCTTCTTAAATTGATCTGCCTTGATATCCTGACTTTGTGGTGTGAACTTCTATGGTAGTAGATGGCTCTTTTTTTTTTTCCGTTTCTTGATCTGCCTCTGATGATGTCAGATGTTGTCCCCATCTGACCTTAACAGTCTGTTTGAGACTTCCAGGAATCTACTGTCTATGTTTGTCTCCTTCAGCTGTTAATCTAGTCATTTTGCTCTCAGCTGTCAGGGTTTAGCACCATAGCACAGGGCAGAGCCTCCAGAATGCAGTGCTATTGTGTCCTTTCATGCTGCTGCCACTCAGGGGAGTTGCCTGCCAGCGCATGATAGAAATCATAGAATGGTGAAGGTGTCTGCACCCAGATCCCCCCCAGCTACTCCCTCAGTTCTCTCTCCAATGCCTCCATCTCCAGGCTCTCCTCAAGTGTCTCTAGACAACTCTGCATCCCCTTTATCCTGGAATCTACTATGTGTGATGGCCACTCTGTACTCAGCACCCAGACCCGTGCACAACACGGGGCCAAAGTAGAGCCTCCTGAGGATGGGGCAATTGTGTCATTTCACACTGCTGCTGCTCAGTGGAGGGGTCTGCCTGAGCAAGATGGATGCTGCAGAATGGGAGATGAGTCAGCACAGGAACCACACTAGCCACTTTCTCAGTTCTCTCCACAAAGCTTTCCTCCTCAATCTCTCCTCAGGTGGCTCCAGTCAACTCTGCCCCCACCTTTGCCCAGAGACCAGGGTAAGTTGCTGCTACTACAAATTTTTGCATTGCCCTTTAAATGGCTCTTTACATCTCCAGCTGTCTGTCTCTGGCAGAGAGCACCGCTATACCTTTTTCAGCTGTCTGTTGTCTGTGTGCTTTTCGGGCTCTGGTACTGTGGGCTGGAGATCCCCACTTATGGTTCAGACCCCGCTCTTCTCAGGGGGATCCAACTGCCATTTCAATATCCCTCTGGCACTGCCACCCACGGGCACCCAGCCCTGTTTCTTGAGCCTCCACTGCACTTCTTACCAGTTAGGTTGTGCGAAAGCCAGTCTCTGTGTCTGTCTGAGGTTTTAAGACTCCTCCCTCACTATTGTTCTTTTGTTTTCCATGTGACTTGCCCACAATTTAGTTGCAATACCAGTTCAGTCCTGGGAGGAGGTCAATGTGACTTCCACTCACTCCTCTGCCACATTGAAGTGTCTATGCCTTTTGATATTACTGGGAGATATTGGGTGCTACAAAAAACCTAGGGTGAATTAAAGCTCATGGGGACTAAGACAAATGCTCTGAAAGGATGATGTAAGAGAAAAGAAATGCACTTTATAATAAGAATACAAGAAGTTTACTGCTGTGTTGTACATAACAGCTGAATTATACCTAAGTGAACTGTCTTCTGCAATATGATAAAGTCATAAACACTGCAAAATGATTAAAGTTTTATATAAGAATCCTAATAGATACATTATACTAAATTGCTTTCCTAAATCATTTAACCAGTTTACAATGCCTCTAGAAATGACTGATGATGACATTATTTTAGCACCTTTAGAAGAATTCTATGGTATCAGTTTTTAAAGTTTTGATAATTTAATGAAAAATACTTGGTTCTCATTTACATTGTCTTATAGGCCAGCTGAATATTTAACTAATATATTGTGTTGAATATATTATTGCTTTCTGCCACTGAGTTTCTCTGGGCACAATCCCCTTACAATTTACTTGGTTCTCATTTACATTGTCTTATAGGCCAGCTGAACATTCAACTAATATATTGTGTTGAATATATTATTGCTTTCTGCCACTGAGTTTCTCTGGGCATCATCCCCTTACAATTTACTTTTGCCCAGACTTCCCCAAATTAAAGAAGGACCCATACTTCTCAATGGTTTTACCGTTATCCATGGTGTTGTTTACATTTCATTTCCATTGTTACCTCCTCACAGCATGGATTTCTCTCTGGTGTTTTATGTTTTCAAACTGCTGTGTAACACTTGTGATGCTCTATAAATAATAAATAATGGAAGTCTTATAGTTCTCTGCCAGCAGCCTTTGATCAAGGGCAGCTTTCAACTGACTTCACATGAGCAGACATAAGGAAGGAAAAGAAGGATCCTTCTGCATGATTTGGCTGTTTATATGCAGTGATCAAACATATTGCTGACAGGGAAACATCAGAAACACATACCACACCATCTCACAGAGAAACTTCATTCCCTGGTGGATGCTCAGGGCACAGTTCTGCACGTCCAAGACAGCTGCTGTGAGATCTCACTTAACTGCTTACAGAGTGAGAAGATTCATTACCCCATAGTCTTTCTTTTTTATCAAGAGATCCCATGTGTGCAGATGCTTCTCATCTCAGCTATTTTAAGGAGAGCTGGAATAGTGTTTGGGTTTCAATGTCAACTTTTCCAAAGGAAGGTTTGAGAAAAGAAACTGCGATGTTCTTAAGAGGAAAGCATTCAATTCACCTACTTTGCAAACAAGGTCAAAACCATAAAACCTTAAGCAGAACCTAACCAACAAAACAAAGATGCAAGGAAAATAAGACCAGCAACACTGAAAAAAAGAAAGAAAAGAAGAAAGAAACCAACAGAGACAAGAAGGAAAGAGGGAGAGGTGGGTGGGGAAAAGGAAAGGAAGGGGCAAGTCAAGGAACATACAGTAAGGACTCATGGACAAAACCAAAGTGGAGAAGGATTGAGGAAGGGAGAGGGAGGGGGTGGGCAGGGGAAAGTTTGGGGGGTAGGCAGAGACAAATGTATTTGAAAAAATAAATAAAATAAAAAAGGGAAACATTTTTCAGTTCAATGTCATGGCCAGCTGTTAAAAAGATCAGGAAAAAAGAGGGTATGGTAGAGAAAGAAAGGAGAGAACAATGTAGAAGAGCGAGAGAGTGAGAGAAGTGGGAGAAAACAAGATAGACATTATAGAGAACAAAAGAAGTGTTACCCTAACTGGTGTGGCTAAGTGGGTTGGGTGTTATCCTGCAACCCAAAAGGTTGCTGGTTAAATTTCTGGTAAGAGCACATGCCTGGATTATAAGGCAGGTTCCCAGTGAGGGGTATGTGAGAGGGAATTTACCAGTGTTTCTCTCCTTCTCTTTCTCCCTCTCTTTCACCTATATCTAAAATAAAGAAAATATTTTAAAAATATATCATTGACAAGGGAAAAAGGAGAAAGGGACCCTGGGAAGGAAATGGATACAGAATAGGATCCAAGTAAGAAGAGTGAAACTCAGAAACTTTTGTCACCATGCCCATCTAGCTAGAGTGCTAGCAATTTCACCTAACTTTATAAATATTCGTGTTTTCAAAAATATATATTTTGAAATATTTTTCATATTGTAGTACTATAGAACAGTTTAAATGTACACAAAAGCAGAAAGAATAATAGAATAAAATTTGTGAAGCCTTAATCCAGCCCCCAAAATTACCAATTATGGCCCAATCTGGGTTCATCTCTATACTTATTCATTACCCCTCTCCTGTATCATTTTCATGCAAATTCTAGACATCATACATCATACTATTTTAATTATTTCAGTATAAATTTCTAAAGCATGTATGTATTTAAAAATATAAACCCACAATACCATTATCACATCTAAAATATAACACTAATTTCTAATAATATCAAAGCTCCAGTGCTAAAATTTCTAATCATCTTATAAATGTCAATGATTAATTTTTTGTTCCTTTTTTATTGTGGTTGTTGTTTCTTGAATATATATCTAAATAAGATCCATAGAGTTGGTGATCTGTCTTTTAAGAATCTTTTAACCTATGGATTTTTCTTATAGCTCTTTATTTTCCTTTCAATTTATTGTGAAGAAATGACTCATTTTGTCCTGTAGAATTGTCTACATTTTGGATTTTAACATGCTTCTTTCTTCTTTGTATTTTTTAAATTGGTGGTTGGATATAGAGAGGTGATCAAATTCAGATTAGTAGGGTTTTTTGGTGTTTTTTTTTTTTTTTGGAAGGCTATTTCATAGGTCTTGTTTTGTTCTCCCACTAGGGAACAAATGTTTGATAGTTTCTATTTTGAGGTTGTTAGTAAACATTAATAATCAATGGCTATGTCCATTAATTCAATAGATATTGCAAATGGTACTATGATGTTTTATGATCTCATCCTTTTTATGAGCTGAAAACTTCTATAAAGATAAATTATTTAATCAACTTTTCATTTATGTGGTGGGTTAATTCTCATTAAAAGTAGGATACAATTTTGTTTTTAATTTGTTGTTTGTTTTGTTTTGTACTTGATTTGTAAGGTTTCAAAATGATTTGGTTCACTAATGTTTCCCAACAGTTATAAATGAAATGTTTTTTTAAAAATACCTTTATGAACATAAAACCATAATTGCTATGTTTCAATAATTTGTGCTTCTTAACTTATTTATGTTAGAATTATACTATCTTTAGCAAGTAGGAGCCTATTTAAGTTTCCTCTACCCTTTTGACATTACTTGATATTCTTTAATAGTTTCCTTGTTTTCTGATATCCCAAGCTTATCTTGTACATTTCCTGCTCCAAGCCTGGAATCAGTTCTCCCAGAAGCACTGGTTTCTTGCAGTGAGAAATGGTATTTTAATACAAAAAAAAATCTAAAAGTCAGTCATTGTTTCTAGGCCTTTTCAGTAAAAAGAGCTACAAAACCAGAAACAAATACATATAAATATATATATATGCAGGTTACAATAAATCATGAGTTCATCCTCATAGTTCTGACTAAATTGAAAATCACAGAAATTTTACTTAATTTCTTATACCTTACATTTATATCTCTATCTTCCACATGAAAAGTTCTAGTCATTTAAACACTAGGAATAAGAAAGAGAGAATCCAAGATGATGGAGGAGTGAGTGGAAGTTACACTAACTTCCTCCCAGGACCAATCAGGAATTGCAAATAAATTGTGAAGATATAATCCAGAATAAACAATGGAACAATAGCAAAAGAAAAGCCTTATAACCATGGACCAACAGAAGAAACAGCTTTGACACAACGTGACTGGTAGGGAGTGTGGAGGGGATGTGAGAGCACTGGATAGGTCCCCATTGATGTCAGCGGAAGTGCTGGAGGGATATCTCAGTGGCTGAGAGGATCCCCCTGAGAAGTGTGGGGTCTAAACCACAAACTGGGCTCCCTAACCTACAGCATCAGAGCCCAAAAAGTATACAGATAACATCCAGCAGTGAAAAGCAGCAGGGTTTCTCTCTGCCAGAGATTGACAACTAGAGATGCAAAAAGCCATTTAAAGGGCCAACACATAAATATTCATATACAGCCACTTACCCTGGGTGCCAGCAAAGTGAGGCCCAGGGTGGACTAGAGATGTTTGAGGAGAAACTGGGGACAGTGGCTTTGAGGAGAAAACTGAGAGCAACCTCCAGGATCCTGGTGCTGAGTCATCCCCCATACTGCAGGAGCCATCTAGCTAAAGCAGATTACTCCCTTCTGAGTGGTAGCAGTCTGAAGGGAAACAATAGCTCCACTCCCAGGAGGTACTCTGCCCTTGTCCTCTGGTGCTTAATTCTGACAGCTGATTGTAGAGCGATGAGGTTAACAACTGAAGGAGTAAGGTACAGATAGTAGATTGTTGGCCGTCTTGAACATGCTGCCTAAAGCCAGACTGAGACATCACCTGACATCATCAGAGGTGGATGCAGAAAGAAAAAACAGTGATACATACTAGAGGTTACAAAGACAAAATCCACTGTGGTCTTGATGATTTGCGGTATTTTCTTTCCTGTACAGTTTTTTAACATTTATTTCTTGTCCTTCAAATTTGTGCATATTAAGTCAGTAGACTTTATATTATAGTTTATTTCAATTGTCATATTTTGCTCCTCTGTTCTTTTACTCCATTTTACCTTCTTTCCTCTTCTTTTCATTTTAAATTTTGTTTTCTCTCTTGCTACAACTTGTTTCCTTTCCATACTTTTACTATTTCTCCCACATCCAGCCTCTCAAAACCAATTTTCCTATCAATGGTCATCTCACATTCTTTTTCCCACTCTTAAAATACCCTTGTCCTCTCTCCATCTTTAGCAATCTTTGCTTGTCGTTTTTGGATAGAATAGTTGTTATTATATTCTTTCAATTTTATCTCCAAATCTTCACTATACTTGTATTTCAAATATCAAATTTTACCATTCCCCTCTCTGTTCCAGTCTGCCTTCATCCTCCCCATTCTTTTCTTCATCTCAATTTTTAACTTCTCCCTGTCTTAGCCTTTTTTCATTTTTGCTTTTCTGCCCTTGCCCTCTGGTGCTTAACTCTGACAGCTGATTGTAGAGCGATGAGGTTAACAACTGAAGGAGTAAGGTACAGATAGTAGATTGCTGGCCATCTTGAACATGCTGCCTAAGGCCAGACTGAGACATCACCTGACATCATCAGAGGTCATCCTGCTCTTTCTTTCATCCTGCTCTTTCTTTTTTCTTATCAAATTTTAATTTTTCCCTTTCTTTACCTGGTTTTCATTCCTCACTCTTAGTATCCCCTCTCCCTCTATCATCTCAAAATCACTTCTCTTTCCTCTACATATCTCTTACTTTTCTTTCTTTTTTCTCTCTTATTCCCATCTCACCTATATTTATCTTAGTTCATTTGTTGTTGATAGTGCAGTGGTGGATCTTTGTCTCCAATTTGTTTCTTATTTTCTTATTATTAATTTAATTTCCCCCCTTTTTTCCTCTCTCTTACTTTATTTTTTAATTTTCTGTTTAAAGCCAATACTATACACATCTCTTCTCTTACTCCATTCCACCTTCTTCATTTCTATTTTCATTTATGATGTAAATTTTACTTTCTTTTCATCTTGCTCTGATTTTCCCTACTCTTATTAGTGCCCTTCCCTCTACCCACTCAAAATCATTTTTCTTTCAGTTAGTCATCTCATATTTGCTTCTTCTTTCTTATAAAAGTCTTATCTCTTTACATCCTTATTAATACTTGTTCATTTACTATTGATAGTGGATTGTGGGTGGGAGTTATTTTTTCAGGTATGGTTTGTTTCCTGGGCTGTGTGGTTTTGCTCTTACAGCACCTGCATAACAACCTACAAGATGTGGTTAGTGGAGGGAACTTCAGTCAGCAAGATGGAGGGAAAGATCAACCAAAGAACAACCCAACAACAATTAAAACCCAGTTACATCCAGAAAGCCAATATAAATGGCATAAAGAGCATCTGAAGAGCATCAAGTTCAGGAAATCAAGGAGCCCACAGGTCTCCCACTATAGAGGTTCATGACATGAAGACAGGGAGTCAAAGTAGATCAAGGTAAGAAGCAAAAAGAAACAAGAAGAGTATCCCCTAAAATGGCCAGACAAAGAAACAACCCACATTGAAAGGAAAGGAAGATCCCCAGAAAGAGTGCTAAGTGAAAGAGAGGCAAGTCAACCATCAGACACTGAGTTCAAAACAATGGTTATAAGGAAGCTCAATTAGCTCAGTGAGAATTACCAAAAACTACAAAAAGCTACAAGGAACTTACTGTGAACTACACCAACAAGAAAAAGGAGGTATAAACTATCAATAAGAGGCTAGAGGAAATGAAGAATACAATTTATGAATTGAAGAACACAGTAAAAAGAATTAAAAGGAGCCAAATGAAGCAGAACATCAAGTCAGCGACTTGGAGGACAAGGTAGAAAAAATTCCTAGACAGTACAAAATTAGAAAAAAAAGACTCAAAGTTAAGAAGAGGGGTTAAGGGAGCTGCAGGGCAACAAGAAACATAATAATATCCATATAACAGGGATACCAGAAGGAGAAGAAGAGGAGCAAAGGACAGAATATCTGTTTGAAAAAGTAATAACAGAAAACTTTCCTAATATGATAACAGAAAAAGTCATACAAGTCCAGGAAGCACAGAGAGGCCCAATCAATATGAACCCAAAGAGACCCACTCCAAGATACATCATAGTTAAAATGGCAAAATTCAAAGACAAAGAGAGAATCTTAAAGGCAGCAAGGGAAAAACAGGAAGTGACATACAAGGGGGACCTAAAACACTAGCAACTGACTTCTCAACAGAAACACTATAAGCCAGAAGAGAATGGCAAGAAATATTTCATGTCATGAAAAGCAAAGGCCTGGAGCCAATACTACTCTACCCACCAAGACTCTCATATACAATGGAAGGTGAAATAAGGAGCTTCCCAGACAAAATAAAGCTAAAAGAATACATCTCCACCAAACCAGCATTGAAAGACATGCTAAAGGGACTGCTTTAAGAAAATGAAGAAAAACAGTGAGAGAGAAAGGAACATGGATACAAAGAGGGGAAAATAAATAAGTACCTACCAGTAATAACCTTAAATGTTCCAATCAAAAGACATAGGGTAGTTTAATAGATAAGAAAACATGACCCACACACACGCTGGCTACAAAAGACCAACCTAAGAACAAAAGACCTACACAGGCTGAAAGTAAAGGGATGGAAAATAATATTCTAAGCAAATGGATGGGGGGGAAAAAAGCTGGGGTAGCAATATTTATATCAGACAAAATAGATTTCAAAATAAAGGCTATAAAAAGAGACGTAGAACTACACTTCATAATACTCAAGGGGTAAATCCACCAAGAAGATATAAACATTGTAAACCTATATGCACCCAACATAGGAGGACCCAAATATATAAGGAAAATCTTGTAGGACTTCAAGAAAGATATAGACATTATCATAAGGAATTTTAATGCCGCACTGTCAACAATGGCTAGATCTTCCAAACAAAGAATCATAAGAATATTGTGGCACTGAACAACACTCTAGATCAAATAGACTTAACTAATACATACAGAAACTTTCACTGCAAAAAAGCAAAATACACATTCTTTTCAAATGCACATGGCACATAGTCAAAGACAGACCACATGATAGGGCACAAAAAAAGCCTTAACAAATTCCAGAAAATTGAAATCATATCCAGCATTTTCTCAGGCCACAATGACTTGAAACAAGAAACTATCCCCAAGGAAAAACTTAAAAACAACAAAGTTCATGGAGACTGACTAGCATGTCATTAAACAATGAATGGTTAATAATGATATCAAGGAAGAAATTAAAACATTTCTGGAAAAAAATTAAAACAAACACACAACAGTCCAAAACCTATTGGACATAGTGATGGCAGTCCTGAGAGGGAAGTTCATAGCAATACAGGCCTACCTAAAAAGATATAAACATTTCAAATAAAGAACCTAACCCTGCATCTTCAAGAACTGGAGAAACCACAACAAACAAAGCACATGAAGAGTAGAGGGAAGAAACTAATTAAGATCACAGCAGAACCGAATGTCATGAAGACTAAAAGAACAATTCAAAGGATCAATAAATCCAGGATCTGGTTCTTTGAAAAGATTTTTAAAAAATCAACAAGTCTTTAAGCAGACTTATCAAGAAAATAAACAGAGAGGACCAAAATAAATAATATCAGAAATGAAAGAGCAGAAATAACAACTGATACGACAGAAATACAAAGGATTATAAGAAATTACTATGAGCAATTATATGCCAAGAAATTTGAAAACCTTGATGAAATGGACAACTTTCTAGAAAAGTATAATCTTCCAAAACTGAATGAAGAAGAGGTGGAAAGCCTGAACAAACCAATAGCAGCTAGTGAAATTGAAGCAGTAATAAAAAAACTCCTGGCACACAAAAGCCCTGGACCAGACAGTTTCACAGGAGAATTTTACAAAACATTTAAGGAAGAGTTAACCCCTGTCCTTCTCAGACTATTCCAGAAAATCCAAGAAGAAAAATTCCCAAACTTTTTTTTGAGGCCAGCCTCATCCTATTCCCAAAACCAGATAAAAACACAATGAAAAAAGAAAACTATAGGACAATATTGCTGATGAACACAGATGCTAAAACCCTCAACAAAATATTGGCAACCATGTCCAGCAATACATTAAAAAGATCATCGACCATGATCAAGTGGGATTCATGCTGGGATGCAAGAATGGTACAATATTCACAAATCAATTAATGTAAAACATCACATAAAAAAGAGAAACACAAAAATCATGTGATCATAACAATAGACACTGAAAAATCATTTGATAAAGTATTGTACCCATTTATCATAAAAACACTCAGCAGTGGGAGTAGAGGGAGCTTCCTGAAAATAATAAAGATCATATACAAGAAACCAACAGCCAACATACTCAATGGGTAAACACTGAAAGCTTCCCCACTAAGATCAGGAACAAGACAAGGATGTCTGCTTTCACCACTTCTTTTCAACATAATATTGGAAGTTCTAGCCATAGTAATCAGACAAGAAGAAAAATAAAAGGTATCCAAATTGTAAAGGAGGAAGTAAAACTGTCATTGTTTGTATATGATATGATAGTGTAGAGAGAAAACCCTATAGATTACATCAAAAGCTATTCAACCTAAAAAGTGAATTTGGCAAAATGGTAGGATACAAAGTTAAAATTCAGAAATATAAGGCAGTTTTGTACACCAACAATGAAATATATAAAACAGAAATTAGGAGGAAAATCCTATTTGCTATAGCAACAAGAAAAATAAACTACCTAGGAATAAATGTAACCGTGGTGGTAAAAGACTTACACTCAGTAAACTACACAACACTGAAGAAAGAAATTAAGGAAGAAACAAATAAAGGAAACCATATATCATGTTCATGGATTAGAAGAATTAACATCATCAAAATGTCCATACTACCCAAAGCAATTTATAGATTCAACACATCCGTATTAAAACAACAATGATGTATTTCACACATATGGAAGAAATATTTCAAAAATATATATGGAACAACAAATGATCCTGAATAGCCTCAGAAATTTTGAGATAGAAGAACAAAGTAGGAGAGATCATAATACCTGACATCAAACTATATTACAAGGCCACTGTAATCAAAACAGTCTGGTACTGACATAAGAACAGACACATAAGTCATTGGTACAGAAGAGAAAGCCCAGAAGTAAAGCCATGTATCTATGGTCAATTAATATTTGACAAAGGGGGCAGAAGCATAAAATGGAATAAAAATAGCCTCTTCAACAAATGGTGTTGGAAGATCTGGCAGCTACATGCAAAAAAAAAAAAAATGAAATTCAACCACCAGTTTACACCATACACAAAAATAAACTCAAGATGGATAAAAGACTTAAATATAAGTTGTGACACCATAAAAGTCCTAGGGAGAACATAGGCAGGAAACTACCAGATATCCCATGCAGCAGTATTTTCACCAATATGTCCCATAGAGCAAGGGACATAAAGGAAAGAATAAAAAAATTGGACTACATCAAATTAAAAACCTTCTGCATGGCTAAAGGAAACATCAGCAAAATGAAAAAGGAACTGGCCAATGACACCTCAGACAGGGTTTTGATCTCCAAAATATATACAGAACTCATGTGACTCCACCCCAGGAAGACAATCTAATTAAAAAATGGGCAAAGGCCCTGAACAGACACTTCTTCAAAGAAGACATACACAGGGTCCAGAGATATATGAAAGGATGCTCAGCATCACTAGCCATCAGACAGAGGGAAATTAAAACCACAATGTGATACCATTTCACTCTGGTCAGAATGGCCATCATTAACAAAAAAGAAACAAAAA
This sequence comes from Pteronotus mesoamericanus, assembly GCF_021234165.1. NCBI lineage: Eukaryota > Metazoa > Chordata > Mammalia > Chiroptera > Mormoopidae > Pteronotus > Pteronotus mesoamericanus. Next base: position 14,092,816 of record NW_026555313.1, read on the forward strand.
GTGCTACTGAGATTGTGGAGAAAAGGGAACCCTAGCACACTGTTGGTACAAAAGCAGATTGATGCATCCACTGTGGAAAACAGTTTGGAGTTTCTTCAAAAGACTAAAAATGGAACTGCCTTTTGATCCAGCAATTCCGCTGCTGGGATTATACCGTAAGAATCCAGAAACACCAATTCATAGGAACCTATGCACACCAGTGTTCATAGCAGCTTTATTTTCAATAGCCAAGTATTAGAAGCAACCTAAGTGCCCAACAGTAAATGAGTGGATCAAAACACTATGGTACCTTTACACAGTGGAATACTATGCAGCATAAAGAATGAAGGAACTGTTACCCTTTGACACAGCATGGATGGAAATAGAGAATATTATGCTCAGTGATATAAGTCAGTCGATGAAAAACAAATACCATATTATATCACCTATTAAATGTGACCTAATAACAGAACAAAGAAGAGAGCAAAATAGAACCAGAGACATGAAAATAAAGAAGAAACTAACAGTAACCAGAGGGGAGGAGCTTAACAGGGGAATGAAGGGTAGGTGTCAAGTCAATGAACCTGTATAAAAGACCCATGGACAAGGACAACTTGGAGGGATGGAGAGAATTTATAGTGGGTGGGGGGCAGGTAAGCAGTGCAAGGGAGAGCAGTGGGGAAAAAATGGGGACAACTGTAATTGAACAAAAATAAAAAAATTTAAAAATATAAGTAAAGTAGTACTCAAGTACTCATTTGTTGTATTCTATAATACACAGATGCCAATCTCAGAATAATAATACCAATACTATCACAAAAAATACAATTACTGTAAACACTTTGGTTATTTTTCTCTAATTTTTATCCTTTAGGTTATATCCCATTCAAATAATTGTGCTTCAAGTTCACTTAGAATAGTTAGTTCTTCTATATATGGTTTATACCACCAACTATGTGCAATTTACTTTAAATTTTTAGGGATTGATTTTTTAATTAATTATGTTTTATAATTATGCATAATGTAGTAATGGTTCCAAAGTCAAATCTACAATATGAAGTATTCAAATAAGTCTAGATTTTACCCTGTACCTTCCTTTCTATCCCCTTTTCCTCTATATGTGACCTCTTTTACATAATTTATCCGTCTTTTTTTCAATAAAACACATTTATATTTCTTCTTTCATCAGATTAAGCATTATATACAAGTATTTCCTGTCCTTTTTTCACATAACCATATATTCTGAAAAATGCTTCACAGTGATAGATGGGTTTTTCTAATTCTTTTCCAGTTGCATAGAACTCCTTTAGGTGGATTGCCATAGTTTCTTTGTCTGTCTCCCCTTATAGACATTTCTGCTGTTTCCAGTCTTTTGCTATTACAAATCATTGTGCAATGATTAGCTTTGGTCCTACATCTTTCTTATACATCCAATATATCTTCAGAAAAAAATTTCAAAAGTTTGTTTGCTGGGATAAAGTATAAATGCATTAGTTATTTTGCTTGGTATTGACAAATTTCCCTTCATAGGTTTTGTGTAAGAATCTTTCCTTCCCACTACAATATTGAGAGTGTCTATTTTGTCATTTTCTTGCCAAAGGATTATGATGTCTAATTTTAAATGCTAACCAGTATAATAAATGATAAATGGTATCTTATGATGGGTAATTGATGATCTTTCACCTGGTTAAGAGAAACTGGGTATATTTCTTTGAACTTTGCTCATTTCTCTAGCCATTTTTTTCTATAGTATTGTCTGCTTTTCTCTTCTCTATTTTTAGAAATTCTTTTTTAATATTAATTTTCTTTACATTTAGAACTTTTATATTAAAGATTTTAACCTTTTGTTTATGTTATACAATTAAAATTATTTCCCCCAATTTGTTATTGGTATGTTTCCTTTGTTTACAGTAGTTTGTGTGTGTGAGTGTGTGTGTTTGCCATGCTAAATTTTTAATGTAATTAAATTTATCTCTTTTTCCTCTAATTATTACTGGATTTTGAATTATGGTAGAAATATTTTCCCTGTCTTTGAATTATAAAGAAATTCATTCATGTTATTTCTAATACTTGTATGGATTCCATTTTTTATGTTAAATTTCAAGTCCTTTCGGAATTTTTCCTTTTTAATGATGTGAGAGATGGGTCCAAATTTATTTTTTTCATATATCTATCTATCTATCTATCTATCTATCTATATATATATATATCTCCAACTATCTCAACACTTTTATTAGATGTTCTATTGTTTCCTCTTTTTCTTAAGTATATATTTGGTATTTAGGAGAGTTTGCATTTTGTTCCAGTGGTTACTTTTATACTAATAGTTTTACTCACCATCTTAAGCCTTCTTTTTTTTTTTTTTTTTGTCATTTTCACCACCATAAACACATTGAAACCAAGTTGCAACCCCTTTCTTCTTTCCTCTCATTGTTTTCCAAGATCTAATTTGAAGTAATACACTTTGACTCTAAGTTAACAACTATAAAGCAATCAGCTCTCTTATTCTATTTGTATGTTCTTCCCATCCTTCTTCCTCATTTCATTCCCCAACCCCTGTTTTATTTTTGATAATGTTCTTTGTCTACATTGTCTTGCTTAGTGGCTTTGTCTACTTTGTAAGTGTGAATTTAGAGAAATTAAAAAATGATGCTGCTTCTACTGCCATTTTCCCAGGATCCTCTCGTGTTTATTATTTTTTGGCTAACATTGATATAAACTTCTGTCTTCCCTAAACAGTAGTTCCCAAAGGGATTATTTTTGAAAATCTGTGGAGATATTTTGGTTATCAAATTATTAAGAAGTCCTAAAGGTATTCAGTGAGTAGAAGACAGGGGACATAGGCAGTCTGCAAGGCCTAGAACTGTCCCATATAAAAAGGAATTACCTCATTGTCTATGTCCATCCTGTTTTCATGACTTTTGAATGTCTTATTGGATATTTATAAAAGTAAAAATAGTTGATAATTTTCTAAGCTTAGAATTTAGCTTCGTATTATGTATAAATCCAAAGTATTTTTTGCACAGTTTCATTTAAATATATGCTGAATTCCCAGGAGTGTGCCTATCATGTAACTAAGAAGACTACATTTTGTTTCATTTGGAACTATTCCCAGTTTTTCATCACTTGAGAGAATTGTGTCACTGATGACAATGCCACTCACAGTATTTGAGTAGCCAATGCAAGAAACTTCTATCAAAGTACATTTACAGCTGTTGCATTCACAGCAATTCTTCTTGCAAATGCATTTGTCTCATAGTGTATCCTCTCAGATTTACACATTGAAATGTTTTATAATACATTTATTTAATTATATTTACTTTTTGTGTCCTTTAGGTCTTTTTTAACTAGGACATATTATTTTTTAAATTTAAAAAATATATAATTTTTAGTTTTGATTTTAGAGAGAGAAGAAGGGAGGGGGATAAACATCTATGTGAGAGAGAAACATTGACTGGTTTTTCCCTGTACACACCTTTTCTCTGTACAACTGGGGACTGAAGCTGCAGCACAAGCATGTGCCTTGACTGGGAATTAAACCATCACCCCTTCCATTTGCAGGATGACACCCAACCAACTGGGCCACACCAGCCAGGGCATAAATAGGGAATATCATTGATTTTTTTAATTTATTTTTTCAAATACATTTGTCTCTGCCTACCCCCCACCACTTTCCCTTGCCCCCTCCCTTCTTCCCTCCCTCAGCTCTTCCCCTTTGGTTGAATATCATTGATTTTTAAAAATATATGTGAAGTTCTATTTCACAATAATAAATGCTACAAAACACATGTTTCTATCTGTCAGGCAGTAAATCTGACACCATTGTGAACTAGGGATCTAAGTGGTCCTGAAACTAAAGAACGAAGAAAGAGTTTGTACTTTTGGACCACAGCAGCCACATCCACGGAGGTGCTGACCCAGAGATAAGAACTGCACAAAACCCAGGGGGGAAGTTTCCTGTCCCTGGTCTTGGCAGATCAAAGCCCTTTAAAGAGTGCTATTCACAAGGAAGCTTGCTGTCCTCGACCCTCTGTGGAAGAGTGAGGAAAAAAATAAAACAATCACTTATGAAACATGAAGAAGCAATTATAAACCAGGTAAACATAGATTACTTACCAACTGGATAATCAGATTATATATCAGTCAATTTATGTGACATAAGTCATCTTTATTTATGAAATGGCATAAGCCAGGCTTCATTCACCTAATAAAGCTAATGGTCTTTTATTAAGCATCTGGTTGTACATGGCACTGTGTTATATACTATATATGAAAAATTAAATGAACAAAATTGCCTTTCACCAGCTCTTAAGCAGCCATATCTCTGCAGGCTTTGAATGTGACAGTGTTTTTAACTAATAACCTGACTGCTTCTTGCTCTGTAATTCTAGACTGTGTGGGAGCAAGTCTTAGTAACGCCAGGCTAACCTGATTTGAACTCTTCTTGTTGGCTTTCAGGCTGATGTTGCTCTGTGTCAGTCATTCCCCCTGGTCACAATCATGAAAATATTCTGCCAATCTAGTGAGACAGTGGGAGCATGTGACTAAGAGAAATGCTGTAAGATTCTAGCCACAAGTGGCTATATAAGAAGAGTGTGATATTGTTCATGAATGAAGACACCAATGATGAATTATCAGTTGGCATTTACTCTGTGATTCCAGTTGGTAGATCCCAAAACAACCCATTTTCAATCAAATTCTGACCATAGTAGCAGTATAGTCCATTCACTTTATGATATGTTCGTGGTTTTCTGACAGCTAAAATTTATGTAGTACAAACTCTTTGAAATGCTTGTCTAACTTACTCTTAGAAAAATGTTTCCAAAAACCTAGTGGTTTGCAATGGAAAAGTCCTCCATTTGGGGGATTGATGTGTTTTTAGTTATAATGTGAGATATTATATATTCAGTATGATTAGCTTTCTAAGGGAAGGAGCTTATATTTATTTCTGCATTCCCATAACTTAGCATTATAGATGTTCACTAAATTAAAATAAATGGAGAATTAATGTATAAGTTGAAATAAATAGAGAAAAGTTATAGAAAACATCCAGCAGTGTGGACAGAGATAGTACCTAGAGCCAATTATCAATTTAATAAATACCTTTTCAAGACGGACTTCTATCCCAGCCCTTCATTGTTTTTCTGCACCAACATTCTCAAATTTATGGCTGCATGGAAAGCTGTACTAGAAATCTCAGGAAGTCATTCTGTAGGTCTGAGATGGACTTCAGGGATCTGAAATTTTTGTAACTATTATGTGGGTTGAATTGTTTTCTCCAAAAAATCATGTTTAAGTCCTAACTCCTGCTACCTGTAAACATGAGCGGACTTGGAAATAGGATCTTTGCAGATGTAATTAAGACAAGATAATACGGGGGTAGGGCAGTCCTTTATTCCAATGTGAACTGGTATTCTTATAAGAAGAGGTGACACATGCAGGGAAGAGAACACAGAGGGACTGAAGGCCAGGTGACGATGGAGGCATAGACGGGAGTAATGCAGCTGTAAGCCAAGGAATGCCAATGACTGCTAGGGTCCAGCAGAAGCTGAAAGAAAGAGCGTAACCCCACTGACACCTTGATATCAGACTTACAGCCTCCAAACTATGAGAAACTAAATGTTTATTGTTTAAAGCCACTCTCTTTGTTATCCTTTGTTATGAAAGCCCTAGAAAACTAATATAGTCACCTACCTCCTTCACTAATCCTGATGTGAATGGTTATAGGCTAGAGTTTAATCTTATTTAAATTTTTTATCCCTGGAAATGTATACATTTCCTTGCTTTATTAATTAAACAGAAATTTAATGTTCCTTTTCTTATTTTTTGACCTGTCAGACAAACCCGGAACAAATTTTTCCCAACAAAATTGGTTCGGGAAGGTCTATTTATTGGCAGGGTTGAGATTTGAACATTCGTCCTCCTGTCCCTTTAGCTTGTTTTTCTTTCTGCTACACCAGTCTGTCTCACTTCCCTTAGCCTGACAAGAGACCTCCCTGAAAGCGGGCCAAATGTATTTGTCCTCTTTAGAAAAAATTTTTATAGTCTATTTATAGCTTTCTGAAGTCTCCTTGTGTTGAACTGCCATGGGGTCAGGAAATTACCCTTTTCATAACTTTTAAGCATTTTGTGTTGCCTTATGCACATATTTTTCTGTTTCTATTGATGAGTTTATTGGAATAGGAACAACCAAAAATTATGGATCCTCAAAGCATAATTGTGTTGTCTGAAAGACTGTGACTGCTCTAAAATTGCTCCATATTAACCACACAATTAAACTATTCTCTTCTGCAAAATTTCTAGGAAATAAGGCATCTGCAAAAGTTAATTGGTATCATGTACGTAGGTGCCTTTTCCCTACAAATCTATATAAGTTGGACTGCAGCATTTATAGTGAAGCAGAAGTTAAGACACATTGATATAAGGATGTGGGTTGAAGGTATAATTAGTGAGCATCATCAATTCCACCTCCACAGTCACCTGTCAAAGACCAGGGAAGATTACAGGCAGTAATAAATTCAGGTTTCCTGAGCCCATCATACCTTATGAACTCAGATTCATAGAGGGCTCAGAAAGGTGGCCTTCTGCTTTTTCTCAATCTTCTATGGAGCATGAACATATTATACAACATTCTCTTTTCTTCTTTAGAAAAACAAAATTGAGGTTAGGAATCCTTGTCTTCAGTTCCAAACCATTCATTCATCTAAAAATCATAGTTATAATTCAGGAACTGTGATGAGGATATAAAGATGAAAACATGAAGTCCCTTCTCTTACATTTCTAACATCCAAGTGGGGGAAACAGCCACATACACAATTGACATAATTGATATGCAATGTACTAGAGATATCAAAAAATGCAATTGGAGGTAGTTTCCAGAGAGACAGCAAAGAAGGCTTCACAAAGGGGATGATTTTCTGTGGAAACTTTAAAATGGGTAAGATTCTGAAGGGTCCAGAACTTATGGGTTGTGAGGAAATAGATATATTTTAAAGCAAGCTGTCCAAAAGAACTTTCTATGATGATGAAATTGTTCTCTAGCTGCATTATCCAATACATGCAGCTCTTGAGTACTTGAAAATATGCATGGTATGACTGAGGAACTACATATTTAATTTTATCAATCTTAATTAGTTTAAAATTAAATTTCAACTAGTGGCTACCTTAATGGACAACATAGCTTTAAATAAATGAAATGATATGTGCAAAAACACAGGAATATGAAAGTGTGGCTTACTGGCACAGAGTAGCAGGTGTTTAAGAGAATGACATACTGAATTGTAACAGAAATGGTGGAAAATGGGAGGTGATGGTTCTGCAAATGTTGACTGGGGCTGGGTTACAATTACCTTAAATATCAGTAACATAACAAAGATGCTGGACTTTATACTTTAGGTTGATGATGACATACAAATATTTTTTAATAAGAAAGGGTATGATACAAACTTATTTAGATAATTACTCTAGTTTGGTTTGCTTTTATAATACAGTATTTGGAATCATACTGACTTTATACATAGGGTATGGCAGTAGGGGCCACTTGGGTTAATGGTTCTTTCCCCTCCCCAGTGACAGCACTGGGATTCCAAAAAGAATGCTGAAGTATATAAGTAATATATTCGCTCCTTGAAACTTCTCCCAACATTCTTTTAGGCTTTTAAACAATATCATCATGTGGGAAAAAATACCTCATTCACTTCTTTTTGTAATATATAAACAATTGAGGGTGTGGTGGGCATAGATTTTTTATTATAAGGAACTGATCTACCACTGGTTTCATCACCCTTACAAAACACCTGGCATCTAAGTACTCATACTTAGTGGATATGCTTTGTTTTGTAGATTATTAAAGGAATAACTTAAATTAATAATCATTCTCCCTTCCAAAGTCAGTCTCTTTCTTGCCTTCTCTTAGGTATATTTTCTAGCTCTGTGTTTAGAAGAACAAGCCACAGTTATGAAATAAACTAACAACATGTTTTATAATAAATTTATCATATATAAAAGCTTTATAACAGTGTCCAAAACAGGGACTCCAGAGGCAGAATGCTCCAGAATAATTCAGAAGACAGCCAGCCACTTCCTAATGATATGTACACTGGTAGTTTATGTGACCATTCCCTGACCCAGCTTTCTAAGACAGAGATAATTGTACTAATAGGGTTGTTCCAAAAATATATGAATAAACAAATGAAGAGTTAGCTCAGTTTCTGATTCATGGTAAATGCTTAACACACATTAACCAGTGTTTTTATGAATCTAAGCTTTCTTAAGTACCCTCTCCGATTGACCTCCAAAGATCATAGAAAAACCCTGGGTTTGGTGGCACAATATGAAAGCTCATCATAGAAGGCCATCCTCTCTTTCCATTACAGGCAAAAAATGTGACTGTAAATTTTGGCATGGCCATCTCATTTATTTTATGTAAAATTTTTAAAATTGTTTTACTGTTCAAATACATTTGTTTCCATTATCCCTCCACCACTTTCCCGTGCCCTGGCACCCTTACCTTCCACCCTCAATCCTTCACCACTTGGGCTTTGTCCATGGGTCCTTTATACATGTTCCTTGACTTGACCCTTCCCCTTCTTTTCCCCCTTACACCCTTCCCACCTCCCCTCTCCTTACTGTCAGTTTGTTTTTTCTTTCAATGTTTCTGGTTGTATTTTTCTTGCTTGTTTGTTTTGTTCATTAGGTTCCAGTTGTAGGTGAGATCATATGGTATTTGTCTTTCACACCCTGGCTTATTTCATTTAACATAATGCTCTACAGTTCCATACATGCTGTCACGAAAGGTAGTAGCTCTTTCTCTTTGCTGAGTTGTATTCCATTGTGTAAATGTACCATAGTTTTATGATCCACTCATTTACTATAGGCACTTAGGTTGCTTCCAGTATTTGGCTATTGTAAATTGTGCTGCTATGAACATTGGGGTGCATAGGTTTTTTTGAATTAGTGTTTTGAGATTCTTAGGGTATAATCCCAGCAGTGGAACTGCTGGGTCAAGGCAGTTCCATTTTTAGCTTTTTGAGGAAATTGCAAACTGTTTTCCACAGTGGCTGCGCAGGTCTGCATTCCCACGAACAGTGTACTAGGGTTCCTTTTTCTCTACAACCTTGTCAGCATTTGTTTGTTGATTTGTTTATGATGCCCATTCTGACCAGTGTGAAGTGGTATCTCATTCTGGTTTTAATTTGCATTTCTCAGATGGCTGGTGATGCCATCTGAAAAATGCAGCCTGCTTTCATATGAACATCCTTTCATCTGAGCATCCTTTCATATATCTCTGGGCCCTGTGTATGTCTTCCTTGAATAAGTGTTTTTTCAGGGCCTTTGCCCATTTTTTAATTGGATTGTTCATCTTCCTGGAGTGGAGTCATATAAATCCTTTATATATTTTGGAGATCAAACTCCTGTCCAAGGTTTCACTTACAAATATATTTTTCCATCTGGCTGGTTTCCTTTTCACTTTGCTAATATTTCCTTTAGCCATGCAGAAGCTTCTTATTTTGATGAACTCCCATTTCTTTATTGTTTCCTTTATGTCTCTTGATCTAGGAGACATACCAGTGAAAATCCTGCTGTGTGGAATACCTGAGAGTTTCCTGCCTATACTTTAATGATGTCACAAGTTATATTTAGATCTTTTATCCATGTCAAGTTCATTTTTGTGTATGGTGTAAGTTGGTGGTTGAATTTAAATTTTTTGTGTGTAGCTGTCCAGCTTTCCCAACATCATTTGTTGAAGAGGCTATTTTGACTCCATTTTATGCTTCTGCCCCCTTTGTCAAATATTAATTGACCATAGATACATGGCTTTACTTCTGGGCTCTCTGTTCTGTACCAATGACCTATTTGTCTGTCCTTATGCCAGTACCAGACTGTTCTGGCCTTGATTACAGTGGCCTTGTAATATAGTTTGATGTCTGGTATTGTGATCCATCCTACTTTGTTTTTCTTTCTCAAAATTGCTGAAGCTATTCAGGGTCATTTATGGTTACACATAAATTTTTGAAGTGTTTGTTGTATATCTATGAAATATGTTATTGGTATTTTAATAGGGATTGCATTGAATCTGTAAATTGCTTTGGATAGTATGGACATTTTGAAGGTGTTAATTTTTCCAGTCTGTGAACATGATATATACTTCCATTCATTTGTGTCTTCCTTAATTTCTTTCTTCAGTGCTGTGTAGCTTTCTGAGTACAGGTCTTTTACCTCTTTGGTTAAGTTTATTCCTATGTACCTTATTTTTCTTCTTGTTATAGCAAATGAGATTATTTTCCTGATTTCTGATTCTGATACTTCATTGTTGGTGTACAAAAATGCATTAGATTTCTGAATATTGACTTTGTATCTTGACGTTTTGCCAAATTCACTTTTTAGGTTGAATAGTTTCTGGTGATGTCTATAAGGATTTCTCTGTACACTATCATGTCATCTGCAAACAATGACAGCTTTGCTTCCTCCTATACAATTTGGATGCCTTTCATTTCTTTTTCTTGTCTGTTGTGCCTAGGACTTCCAATACTATGTTGAATAGAAGTGGTAAAGGCAGAAAATCTTGTCTTGTTCCCTGTCTTAGTGGAAAAGCTTTTAGTTTTTGCTTGTTGAGTGTAGATGTTGGCTGTAGATTTTTCATATATGGCCTTTATTATGTTGAGGTATGCCCCCTTTATTCCCATTTTACTGAGTTGTTTTTTATCATAAATGGATGCTGTATCTTATCAAATGCTTTCTGCAACTATTTATATGATCATGTGATTTTTGTCTTTCCTTTCATTTATGTGAAGTATTACATTTATTGATTTGAGAATATTGAACCATCCTTGCATGCCTGAGATGAATCACACTTGATTATCGTAGCTGATCTCTTTAACGTATTGTTGGGTGCAGTTTGCCAATATATTGTTGAGGATTTTAGCATCTATGTTCAGCAGCAATATTAATCTGTAGTTTTCTTTCCTGGTTGTGTTTTTATCTGGTTTTGGTATTAGGATGATGCTGGCCTCATAAAAAGAGTTTGGGAGTCTTCCTTCTTCTTGGACTTTCTGGAATAGTCTGAGAAAGATAGGAGTTAGCTCTTCCTTAAATATTTTGTAAAATTCTCCTGTGAAACCATCCAGTGCAGGGCTTTTGTGTGCCAGGAGTTTTTTGATTACTGTTTCAATTTTGCCAGCTCTTATCGGTCTGTTCAAGCTTTCTGCTTCCTCTTCATTCAGTGTTGGAAGATTATATGTTCCTAGAAAATTGACCATTTCACTAAGGTTTTCAAAACTCTTGGCATATAATTGTTCATAGTAATTTCTTACAATCCATTGTATTTCTGTGGTATCATGTGTAATTTCTCCTCTTTCATTTCTGTTATATTTATTCTTTTTTTCTTGATGAGTCTGCTTTAAAGCTTGTTGATTTTGTTTATTTTTCAAAGAACCAGCTCTTGGATTGGTGGATGCTTTGAATTGTTCTTTTGGTCTCTATATCATTCAATTCTGCTCTGATCTTGATTATTTCCTTCCTTCTTCTCAGTCTGGACTTTGTTTGTTGTTGTTTCTTAAGTTCTTGAAGATGTAGGGTTAGGTCATTTATTTGAAATATTTCTCTTTTTTAGGTAGGCTTGTATTGCTATGAACTTCCTCTCAGGACTGCCTTTGCTGTGTCCAATAGGTTTTGGACTGTTGTATGTTCATTTTCATTTTTTTCCCAGAAACTTTTTGATTTCTTCTTTGATCTCATTATTGACCCATTCATTTTTTAAAAGTATGCTCTTCAATCTCTATGAGTTTGAATGTTTTTAAGTTTTATCCTTGAGGATGGTTTCTAGTTTTAAGCCATTGTTGTAGTCTAAGAAAATGTTATGTTTTCTATTTTCTTGTATTTTTGAGGCTTATTTTGTGTCTTATCATGTGGTCTATCTTTGAAATTGTTCCATGTGTATTTGAAAAGAGTGTGTATTTTGCTTCTTTGTGGCAAAATGTTCTGTATACATCATTTAAGTCCTATTGATCAAATGCATCGTTCAGTTCCACAATAAATTGTTGATGTTTTTTCAGATCTATCCATTGTTGACATAGGGTGTTTAAATCCGCTAGTATCAGTGTGTTACTGTCTCTATCTTTCTTGAAGTCCTACAAGAGTTTCCTTACATATTTGGGTGTTCCTATGTTGGGTGCATATAAGTTTACAATGCTTATATCTTCTTGATGGATTCTTCCTTTGAGTGTTATGAAGTGTCCTTCTGGGTCTCTTTTAATAGCCTTTGTTTTGAAATCAATTTTGTCTGATATAGCTTTTTTTCCCTGTCCATTTTCTTGAAATATTTTTTTCCATCCCTTTACTTTCAGTCTGTGTAGGTCTTTTGTTCTGATGTATGGGTCTCTTGTAGGCAGCATATGTGCGGTCATGTTTTCTAATCCATTCAGCCACCCTATGTCTTTTGATTGGAACATTTAATCCACTTACATTTAAAGTTATTATTGATAAGTATTTATTCATTTTTTACCTTTGTTCCTATGTTCTTTTCTCTCTCTCACTGTTTTTCTTCATCTTCTTAAAGCAGTCCCTTTGGCATATCTTGCAATGCTGGTTTGGTGGAGGTGTTCTTTTAGGCTTCTTTTGTCTGGGAAACTCCTTATTTCATCTTCCATTTTAATTGATAGCCTTTCTGGATAGAGCAGTCTTGGTTGCAGGCCTTTGCTTTTCATGACTTGGAATTTTTCTTGCCATTCATTCTGGCTTGTGTTGTTTCTGTTGAGAAGTCAGCTGCTAGCCATATTGGGGCTCCCTTGTATGCTACTACCTTTTTTCTCCCTTGCTGCCTTTAAGAGTCTCTCTTTGTCTTTGATATTTGCCATTTTAATTATGATGTGTATTGGAGTGGGCCTCATTGTGTTCCTCTTGAATGGGATCCTCATCCTCTGTGCTTCCTGGACTCATGACTTTTTCTCTCCTCCAATTAGGGAAGTTTTCTATCATTACTTTTCCAAAAAGTTCTTTATCCCTTGCTTATCTTTCTCTCCTCCTATATCCCTATTATATGGTTATTATTATGTTCCTGGTTTTCCTGAATTTCCCGAAATGCCTCTTCATTCTTTTTGAGTCCTTTTTCTAATTCTCTTTCTCTTCCTGGGAGCTTTTTTCTACTTTGTCCTTCAGCTCACTGATTTGATCCTCTGCCTCATTTATCCTGCTTAACTTCCTGATACCAATGATTTTTTTTGACATGTTTAACTTCCTGATACCAATGATTTTTTTTGACATGTTTAAATTACTTTCCAAGAAATAGCATAGTCACTACTTCCTACAATAAATCTTAAATAAAATGAAAAGTTATTTCACAAGTCAGAATGTATTGAAATGAAGTACCATGTGATGTTCTGGAATTTTCATTAGAAACAAAGTGGGTTTGTTTACCATGCAGATAGAGACAGGCTGCTAATGGTGAGACAGGGCTGTATCATAATGGAGTTCCTGCTGTACTGATTGGATTTGACAAACCATGTAACATGCAAATAGAACAAGCTGCAAATACTATTTCAAATTCTTTAGAAAGTAATATCAGTTAACTGATAACTGATCTGATGTGTTTTGAAAGCAAGGGGGATACAGGAATCAAAATTGAAACTGAACTTTCTGCTTAGACTACTGTGTAGGGTCAGACACAGAAATAAAATACACTTTGTTTATTCAACAGTTAATTGTGCTTACTAAAAATTCTTGAGACTGTTCTAATGAAGATAAAACAGTACTAAGTATATCAGAGACCTCACTTTTATTAAGTTGGCATTCAAGCTAGGAAAATAGATCATCAATGAGTTCAGTTTGGGACATCCTGAGTTAAAGGTATGTGTTAAATCTCAAATTAGAAATGTCCATATGGCAACTGGTTGTAGGGGTTAAAGTTAGGAGAGAGATCTGGGTTGTAGACAGAGATTGGGAACCATTTGCACATAAATGGTTGTTGAGGTGGTGGGAGAAAATGAGACCCCTTGGGGAGAGAATATAAGGATAAAACCCTGAGGGGGAAGTGTGAGAACAGAGTACCATAAAAGCTCAGTAAAGAATAAATTTTTAAAAGAAATGAACAGCCAATAGCCTCAAGTGCCACCAAGAAGTCAAGGACCACTGGATGTAGCATCAGGAAAGGCTCGGCTCCCATTTGGTAAGGAAGGAAATTAGGTTGAATTGAGAGGAAGTGTGGTCCAGAAATGAGTTAGAAGAAACTGTACATGTAGACATTTCTCCCAGAAACTATGTTTTGAGGAAAATACATGGGACTGTGAGTTAAGGTTAGATACATGAGAACATTTAAGTGTTCTGAGAATAAATGAGAAGAGAAAGCAATAAAAGATAGTAGACAGCAAAGAAATATTTGTTGGGTAAGGATCGAGAAGAAGGCAGGTTCCAGAGCAGAGAGTGAGGGGCCAGCCCTGGGTGTGGGAAAAGAAACACCTTTATTGTAAGTGAATGGAAGGAGGAAGGATGTAAATATTGTGTATGTCAGAGAATGAAAGAAAAGCCTGGAGAGGTAAGAGGAGAACCTTATACTCTGTGCTCCATTTGGACCTCATCTTGTAGTAGATGTGGATCCTCTGAAGGTTTTGAGCAGGGAGACTCATGGGCAGGTCTGTATTTTAGTTGTATGAATCTGTCAGTGTTCCACAAGCATTTGAGGGAAACAAGATTTGAGTAAGCTGACCAATTTGTCTTGTGGGAGTTGCAAGGATCCTGAGCCAAAATGGTCATAGTAAGGGATGGGGAAGAGGGTTCAGAGTCAGAGTCAAGGATTAATTGGGTGCAATGAATGAAAGAGAATGAAATTATGAATGATCCTCAGACATCTTGCAGGTTCCTGATAGACTGATTAATTAATGACAGAGAATTCATGAAGAGAAGGTTCAGGGAGATAATGAGTTAAATACTGGAGATGCTGAATTATATGTGTATACAATATCCACCGGAGATATCCAGCACACAATTGGATAGGTGAATCTGAGGCTCAGGATGGGGAACTGAGTGAGAAACATGTTTACTAATAGTAATACTTGCTAATGTTTATTTAGATTTAATTATGTGCATGCACTTCAACTACTCTATTTTATTCTCATAACAACTTTGTGAGGCAGATATTGTATTGTAATTCCCACTTTATAGATAAGGCAGCTTTTTCTTAATCACTGAAGTAGTAAGTGGCAGAATCATGATTCAAGTCCTGCTGAGAAGTCATTAGTGTCCAGGTGCTAAATGAAGCCATGGGCCTAGAGAAGGTTGCCCAAGAATACTGTGTAGGGTAAGAGAAGGGGAAAAGCATTACTGAATGAGTAACAAATTTCAAGGAATAAACAAAAGAGACTAAGCCAGCAACAAAGAAAGAGTGTCTGTTTTCTAGAATATGGCAGAAAATATCATGCCCTCTCTGTTCTTGCTACACAAACATCCTAACTCAATGTTCTAATGTATGGGCATTCTATACATATCCAAACTGTACATGTTTTTAGTTGCAGAAAAATTAAATTTGCTCACACACTGTTGAAGGTGACAAGATACACCTTTGCCTCAGAGAACCAGTTGAAAACTATAGCTCTTCTCTGCCAGGTTCTCCACCTTAGAATCGGCATCTGGCTCCACTTAGTCCTGGCATGCCAGGCTTCAAACTCTAGGCACTTATTTCCATTCCAAGACTGCTTCACTAGACTTAGAATTTCCTCTGGGCTGGGCACTCCTTCCCTCATACTCCCTCCTTAACAGTTCTGTCTTATGAGCAAAGAGACTTGTGTTTTATGATTACTTTTTTTCTGAGCAGCTACAGCCACAAGAAAAAACACAGCCATTCTTTCCAGTGATTTCCTTAGTCAGTGCATTAGTCTTCCTTGTAATTAGAAAGGCTATTGCTGTTATTTCTCATGCTCTGTACGAATGTTCACTGCCATCCCTAAATTATAATGAGTTTTTGAAAAGAGTGTTATAAGCAGTTTCCTGCTGACTTGCTAGGGGACTGCAATGCACCAAGTGAATGAGTTTCAGCTCTGAGGCATTTCCTTTGGAAAAGTAGGGATGTATGCCAGGTGATGGTTCAAGAATTTCTGGGAATGTGTCAGAATTCCAGCTTGGTCCTACCTGAGCATGGTCATAAGCAGGGGTAATTGATAGTTTGACCTGAGAAGCAGCTTAGCAGTGTGTCATGAAGCATGCTTAAGAGACCATCTAACAATGCTAAACTTGTGACTTTGTGTTTCATGCCCCTGGAATGGCCTTGTAAATCAGACATGCTTGTTTCCAATAGCTCCCAGCAAAAGGAAAAAGAAAGAAAAAGACATTCTGAGTGTTCTTGTGTAAGACTGTCCTAAGAGTAGCAGTGTCTTTCTGAAACATATCCACTTCTATGCACAGACCACCAACATATAAAATGAAGACTGGGACATTTTTTTTCTCTCTTTTTTTTTTTTTTTTGGTCAAGATGGGCTTTCTACTTCAGTGTGATACATTGCCTCCATTCTGTTGTGATTAAATGCAGAAAAATATAAAGATTTCTTCTTCTTGAGTTACCCCCGCAATCCTAGCATTGTGGCCTGTATGTAGTGGGTACTCAAGCCAGTGAGGCAATACCCTTGACAATAACCCAGAAAGGCACATGGTGTAATCATCCTGGCATGAAGCTGGGCCACAGCTGGATGATTCTGCCATGGCTGACATGTGTATGAAATGGCAGCCAGCCACCATTTAAATGGGGTTTGATTGATTGACAAGCTGAAAATCCTTTAGGACAAAGTGCAGTTCATGATAAGATTAGTATCTGATTATAGTTTTACTTTATTGGTCCATCAAATGCAGTACCACTAATGTAGGCATTTAACTCAGAAAACCTTGAAGAGCCTCTCTCCTCTCCTTACTGATGTCAATTTAAACCTATTAAAGTAAGAAAGATTGAAAAATGGAACCTGATGAGCCTTCTACCCTAGACACCCTTCAGCCATTCTCCTCTGAGCATGCCAATGACCACTCCCATGATCCCTTAGGGACCCATTTTTGAACTTTTGAATCTTAATTTATTTGCTACTCTTTCCTGAATGTCTAACATCTTAAAAAGTTTAAATTTTCTTTCCTTGTAGTTTGTTTTTACTTGTATTAATGTACATAGTATTTTCAAGGGAAATTGTATAGCATATTGTTATTGGAGATATGTATATATATAAAAACCATATATAAATATATGTATATGTATATGTTATATATGTTATACACATGCACTTACAGAAAAACACATTTAATTTAAAAAAACATTGCAATTTACTGATTCTCTTAATTTGGCCACCATAATTTTAGAATGGTAACGTCATGTCAAATTAGCTGGTTGGAAAGTGCCTGTGTTATGTCTATATTACAAGAAAGTAGTCAATTCAGAAAGAAAACATATATATTTCAGCTAGTTATTTTTACTGTGTAGAACAAAAGATGTTTGACTATATTTTTCAAATTTCAGTTGAAAGTGCAATATCTTAAAGTAACTTAAAATAAAAATTGGTAGGTTGTAGCTCGGGGCTCAATAAACCTGGCTAAAGAGAATCCCAGTCCCCTGGAGGCCCACACAAAGGGGCTGTTGATATCCTTTGTAATAGTTCCCCAGCTTGTTAACATATCCCTCTAAGAAATTTGTATCCCAGAAATACTGTGACAAAAGACAAAGGATGATTTTTTTTTTAGAACGATTAGGACAGATATGTTTCTTTATGTGGGGGGGGGGGGAATTAAGTTGAAGGATATCTTTTAAATGCCTTGTTATATCTATCTGTTTTTGTATTTATTGCATAATTATTTATTGAGCTATATACTAGGCTCTGTGGAATACAGAAATGGACAAGACAGTGCCTCTGACATCAACAAGTCACTAGCACATTGTGTGCATAACTAGCTGTGAACTAAATGGAAATATACAATAGAATGCTAGCCCTAAAGGAACTCAGTGTCAGAGGGCACTGGTGTGAACCATAGAGGGGTATAGAAGGTCAGAGAAAGTGCAGATTGATAGGGAATAGAGCAGTGAGGAAGACCTGATTGAGAGATCCATCTTAATCTCAACTTTGAAGAATGGACATCATTTAAACAGAGAAGAGAGGGAAGGTCATTTCAAGCAAGGAAAAGGCAACAGTAAGGACACTGAACAGGGAATGAACATTGTTTGGAGAACAAGGAGATTAATGTGGCTAGAATATCAGATGGAGTATCAGATCAGGTTGGATGAGCAAAGTGGTATCAAAAAAGATAAGCTTAGGAACTTCAAGATGGTGGAGGAGTGAGTGGACGTCACACTGAACTCCTCCCGGGACCAATCTGGAATTGCAACTAAATTTTGGAGTAATCACCTGGAAAACAACTGAACAATAGCAAGGGAGGAGCCTTAAAACCTCCGACAGACAGAGGAATCAGCTTTGACTCAACCTAACTGGTAAGGAGTGCCGTAGAGGTTCGAGAAGGTGGAATAGGCACCCACAGATGGCAGTGCCAGAGGGATATTGAAACAGCCAATTGGATCCCCCTGAGAAAAGCAGGGTCTAAACCATAAGTGGGGATCTGCAGACTACAGCACCAGAGCTCAAAAATCATACAGATAACAGCCATCTGTGAAAAGCGGCAGGGCTTTTCTCTGCCAGAGACAGGAGGCTGGAGATGCAAAGAACCATTTAAAGGACCAATGCAAAAATTTGTAGTGGCAGCCATGTCCCCTGGGCTCTGGCAGAGATAGGGGCAGAGTAGGCTGGAGCCGCTGAGGAGAGACTGGAGAGGGAGGCTTTGGGGAAAGATCTGAGAAAGTGGACAGTGAGGTCCTGGTGCTGACTCAACTCTCATTCCACAGCTGCCATCTTGCTCAGGCAGACCACTCCCCAAGCAGCAGCAGCATGAAAGGACACAAAGCCATACTACCAGGAGGTTCAGCCCTAGCCCCGTGTTGTGCAGGCCCAGGTGATGAGTACAGGATGGAATTCACAGATAGTAGATCCCTGGCTGAAGGGAACTCAGAGTGCTCTAGAGAAGCTTGAGGAAAGTCTGGTGATGAAGGCATTGGGGAGAGAACTGAGGGAGTAGCCAGGGGTATCCTGGTGCTGACTCCTCCCTGACAGGGCAGCAGCCAACTTGCTCAGGCAGACACCCCCCCACGTGGCAGCAGTGTGAAGGGACACAGTTATGATGCCCCACCCCCAGGAGGCTCTCCCGGGCCAGAGTTGGGCAAGCCTGACTGCTGAGTACAGAGCAGCAGTCACAGATAGTAGATCCCCAGCAAAAGGGGACTCAGAGTAGTCTAGAGATGCTTGAAGAGTCTGGTGACAGAGGCGTTGGTGAGAGAACTGAGGGAGCAGCTGAAAGGATACCATAGCTGACTCCTCCCCCATACAGCAGCAGCCATCATGCTCAAGGGGACCACTTACCCCAAGCAGCAGCAGTGTGAAAGGACACAATAGCCCTGCCCATGGAAGGGATCCTGCCCCACCATGACTGCTGAAGGAAGAGTGACTAGATTAATAATTGGAGAAGAGAGACACAGACAGTAGATTCCTAGAGGTTTCTTAAAGACTGCCTAAGGTCATATGGGGTCAACAGCTGACAGCATGAGAGGCAGATACAGAAAGAAAACAAACAAAAAAGTGGTCTCCTACCATAGAAGTTCACATCACAAGTAACTAAATAAAGCCAGATCAATTTAAGATGCAGAAGCAAAGAAGAGAAGTCTCACAAAGAATGAGAAGAAAAAGAAACACCCCACAATTTAAGGGAAAGGAGGAATCCCCACAGAGAGAGCTAAATAAAATAGAGGCAAGACAACTATCAGATATTGTGTTCTAAACAACAGTTCTAAGGAAGCGCAAAGACCTCAGTGAGCTCAAGACAATTACCAAAATCTACAGAGAAAATATGAGGAACTTATTGCAAACTATATCAGCATGAAAAATGACATGGAAATTATCAATAAGAGAAAAGAGGAAATGAAGAATACAATTTCTTAACTGAAGAACACAGTAGAAGGAATCAAAAGCAGGCTCAATGAAGCAGAGGATCGAATCAATGAGCTGGAGGACAAAGTAGAAAAAAGCTCCCAGAAAGAGCAAGAAAATGAAAAAGAGCTCAAAAACAATGAAAAGGCATTCAGGGAAATGCAGGACAACATGAAACGTAGTAATACCCATATAATAGGGATACCAGAAGAAGAAGAGAAACAAGGGATAGAGAACCTGTTTGAAAAAGTAATGATGGAAAAAATTCACTAATTGGAAGAGAGAAAAAATCACACAAGTCCAGGAAGCCCATAGGGTCCCATTCAAGAGGAACCCAATGAGGCCCACTCCAAGACACATCATCATTAAAATGGCAAATATCAAAGACAGACAGAGAATTCTATAGGCAGCAAGGGAGAAACAGGTAGTAGTATACAAGGGAGCCCCGATACAGCTAGCAGCTGACTTCTCAACAGAAACACTGCAAGCCAGAAGGGAATGAAAGAAACATTCTAAGTCATGAAAGGTAAGGACCTGCAACCAAGACTACTAAATCCAGCAAGGTTATCAATAGAAATGGAAGGTGAAATAAGGAGTTTCCCAGATAAAAGATAGCTAAAAAAATATACCTCCACCAAATCAGCACTACAAGATATACTAAAGGGACTGGTTTAAGAAGATGAAGAAAAGGAGTGAGAAAGAGGTTCACAGATACAAAAGGAAAAAATGAATAAGTACCTATGAATAATGACTTTAAATGTAATGGATTAAACGCCCCAATAAAAAGACATAAGATAGCCGAATTTATAAGAAGACATGACTCACACATATGCTGTCTACAAGACACCTACCTCAGAACAAAGGACCTACACAGACTGAAAGTAAAGGGATGGAAAAATATATTCCAAGCAAATGGACAGGGGGGGGAAAAAAAAGCAGGGGTAGAAATACTTACATCAGATGAAATAAATTTCAAAACAGAGGCCATAAAAAGAGACCAAGAAGGATACTTCATAATACTCAAAAGAAGAATCCATCAAGAAGACATAAACATTGTAGAGCTATATGCACCCAACATAGGAGCATCCAAATATATAAAGAAAATCTTGGAGGACTTCAAGAAAGATAGAGACAGTAACATACTGATAGTAGGGGAATTTAACACCCCACTGTCAAAAATGGATAGATCTTCCAAAAAAAAATCAACAAGGATATTGTGAACTGAACCACACATTAGATCAATGTACTTAATTGATATATATATATATATATATATAGAATCTTTCATCCCAAAGAAGAAAAATACACATTCTTTTCAAATGCATGTGGAATATTTTCAAAGATAGACCACATGATTGGACACAAAATAAGCCTCAACAAATTCAGGGAAATCAAAATCATAACAAGCATTTTCTTGGACCGCAAGAAATTGAAACTAGAAACCAACCTTAAGGAAAAAACTCAAAAACATTCAAACCG
This sequence comes from Pteronotus mesoamericanus, assembly GCF_021234165.1. NCBI lineage: Eukaryota > Metazoa > Chordata > Mammalia > Chiroptera > Mormoopidae > Pteronotus > Pteronotus mesoamericanus. Next base: position 14,114,259 of record NW_026555313.1, read on the forward strand.
ATGGACACTGAACAGTACACTATGAAATAATGAATGGATCAATAATGAGATGAAAAAAGAAATCAAAACGTTTCTGAAAAGAATGAAAATGAACACTCAACAGTCCAAAACATACGGGACATGGCAAAGGCAGTTTAGAGCAGGAAGCTGATAGCAATGCAGGCCTACCTAAAAGAAACAGAAATATTTCAAATAAACGAACTAACCCTTCAGCTTCAACTACTGGAGAAACAACAACAAACAAAGCCCAGAATGAGTAGAAGAAAAGAAATAATCAGGATCAGAGCAGATTTGAATGACCAGAGACTAAAAGAACAATTCAAAGTATCAACAAATCCATGTGCTGGTTCTTTGGAAAGATAAACAAAATTGACAAGCTTTTAAGCAGACTCATCAAGAAAAACAAGAAGAGGACCCAAATAAATAATATCACAAATGAAAGAGGAGAAATAACAACTGATACCACAGAAATACAAAGGATTTTAAGAAATTACTATGAACAATTGTATGCCAAGAAATTTGAAAATTTCAATGAAATGGACAAATTTCTAGACACATATAACATTCCAGCACTGAATGAAGAAGCAGAAAGCCTGAGCAGACCGATAACAGCTGGTGAAATTAAATCAGTAATCAAAAAACTCCCAGCACACAAAAGCCCTGGACCAGACTGTTTCACAGGAGAATTTTACAAAACATTTAAGGAAGAGCTAACCCCTGTCCTTCTAAGACTATTCCAGAAAATCCAAGAAAAAGGAAGACTCCGAAACTATTTATGAGGCCAGCATCATCTTAATCCCAAACCCATATAAAAACACAGCAAAGAAAGAAAACTAGAGGCCAATATCACTGATGAACATAGACGCTAAAATTCTCAACAAAATATTGGCAAACGGCATCCAGCAATATATTAAAAAGGTCATCCACCGTGATCAAGTGGGGTTCATCCCAGGTATGTAAGGATGGTTCAGTATTTGCAAATCAATAAACACAATGCATCCCATAAACAAAAGGAAAGACAAAAACCACATGATCATATCAATAGATGCAGAAAAAACATTTGATAAGGAACAGCACCCATTTATGATAAAAACACTCAGCAAAATTGGAATAAAGGGGGCATTCCTCAACATAATAAAAGCCATATATGAAAAACCAACAGCCAACCTCATATGCAATATGCAGAAACTAAAAGCTTTCCCACTAAGATCAGGAACAAAAGAAGGATTTCCACTTTCACCACATCTATTCAACACAGTATTGGAAGTCCCAGCCACAGTGATCAGACAAGAAAAAGAAATAACAGGCATCCAAATTGGAAAAGAGGAAGTAAAACGTTCATTGTTTGCAGATGACATGATAGTGTACGTGGAAAACCACACAGACTCCTCCAAAAACCTACTCAACTTGAAAAGTGAACTTGGGAAACAGCAGGATACAAAGTCAATATTCAGAAATCCAAGGCATTTGTGTATAGCAAAAATGAAATATCGGAATCAGAAATCAGGGGGGAAAATGCTTTGGTATAACAACAAGAAAAATTAAGTACCTAGTAATAAACCTAACCATGGAGGTAAAAGACTTGTATGCAGAAAACTACACAACAAAGAAATTAAAGAAGACAGAAATAAATGAAATCATATACTGTGTTCAGGTATTGGAAGAATTAACATCATCAAAGTTTCCATGCTACCCAAAACAACTTATAGATTCAATACAATCCCTATTAAAATACCAATGATATATTTCACAGACATAGAACAAACATTTAAAAAGTGTATATGGATCCATAAATCACCCCGAATAGCCACAACAATTTTGAGAAAGAAAAACAAAGTAGGAGGGATCACAAGACCTGACATCAAAGTATATTACAAGGCCAGTGTAATCAAAACAGTCTGGTACTGGCATAAGAACAGACACATAGATCAATGGAACCAAATAGAGAGCCCAGAAATAAACCCAAGTCTCTGTGGTCAATTAATATTTGACAAAGGGGGCAGAAGCATAAAATGGAGTAAAAAAAGCCTCTTCAACAAATGGTGTTGGGAGAGCTGGACAGCTACATGCAACAAACTAAAAGTTGACCACTAACTTACACCATACACAAAAATAAACGCAAGATGAATTAAAGGCTTAAATATAATTTGTGGCACCATGAAAGTCCTAGAGGAGAACATAGGCAGGAAACTCTCAGATATCCCACACAGTAATATTTTTTACTGATATGTCCCCTTGAGCAAGGGACATAAAGGAAAAAATAAACAAATGGGACTTGATCAAAATAAGAAGCTTCTGCATGGCTAAAGAAAACATCAGCAAAATGAAAAGGGAACCAACCATATGGGAAAATATATTTGCCAATGATACCTCAGACAGGCCTTTGATTTCCAAAATATGTAAAGAATTCACATGACTCCACTCTAGGATGACAAACAATCCAATTAAAAAATGGTCAAAGGACCTGAACAGACACTTATCCAAGGAGGACATACACAGGCCCCAGAGATGTATGAAGGGATGCTCATCATCACTAGCCATCAGAGAAATGCAAGTGAAAACCACAATGAGATACCACTTCACACAGGTCAGAATGGCCAACATAAACAGATCAACGAACAGGTGCTGGCGAGGTTGTGGAGAAAAGCGAACCCTAGTACACTGTTGGTGGGAGTGCAGACCTGTGCAGCCACTGTGAAAAACCATTTGGAATTTCCTCAAAAAGCTAAATACGGAACTGCCTTTTGACCCAGCAAGTCCACTGCAGGGATTATCCCCTAAGAATCCTGAAACACCAATTCAAAAGAACCTATGCACCCCAAAGTTCATAGCAGCACAACTTACAATAGCCGAGTGCTGGAAACAACCTAAGTGCCCAGCAGTAAATGAGTGGATCATAAAACCATGGTACATTTACACAATGGAATACTATAGAATAGAAAGAAAGAAAGAGCTGCTACCCTTCATGACAGCATGGATGGAACTGGAGAGCATTATGCTAAGTGAAATAAGCCAGAGGGGCAAAAGACAAATACCATATGATCTCATCTATAAGTGGAACGTAGTCAGCAAAGCAAGGAGGCAAGGAAACTATGACCAGCAACATTGAAAGAAAGAAGAAACCGACAGGGATGGGAGGATTCAGATCAAGCAATAGGTGTGAAGGACATATGGGAAGATAAGGGGGTAAGGTTTGAGTGGGAGAGGTGGCAGTGGGTGGGGCAGGGAAAAGTGGCGACAGGTAAATGGAGACAAATGTATTTGAAAAATTAAAATTAAAAAAAGAAATTAAAAATTAAAAATTAAATTTAAAAAAGAAGATATGCTTAGACATTGGAACTTGGTCACAGGCAATGGGGAACTACTCAGTTTTAATCCAAATGGAGGCTTTAGAAGTGCTTGATATTTTTCCTTGCTTTGTGAAAATGATATTTTTAAAAAATATTTTTAAGTAATGGTTTCAGGCTAAAGAAGAGAAAGCATTAAAAATTAAATCAATGGTATTTACTTGGCTATGAGAAATGTGAGGAGGAAAATGTCTGACAATAGCTAAAGAGATGTGGGTTTTATTGAAATTCCCTCTCTTTCATGTTCATTCATTCCTTTTTTTTTTGTAGTTATATTTTTATTTTATTTTACTTTATTTTATTTTTTATTTTTTGAAGCAATAAATTTTTTATTGACTTTATTAGGGTGACATTGGTTAATAAAATTATATAGGTTTCAGGTGTACAATTCTATAATATGTCACCTGTATGTTGTGTTGTGTGCCCACCACTGGGCATTCATTCTTTTTTTTAATTTATAAATCATGTTTATTTTATAGTTGTCTCAATTTTTCCCCCTTTACCCCCCTCCACCCATCCCACCCCCATCCCCTGCTCCCACAGTCAATTCCCACTCTGTTGTCCATGTCCATGGGTCATTCATACATGTTCTTTTTCTAGTCCCTTCACATTCTTTCGACTACTGTGCTCCTTCATCATCCCCTCTGGTCACTTTCAGTCTGCTCCATATTTCCGTGCCTGTGGTTTATTTTGTTTGTTAATTTACTTTGTTGAATAGAGTCCACTTATAGATGAAATCGTATGGCATTTGTCTTTTACTGACTGGCTTATTTCACTTAGCATAATATTCTCCAGTTCCATCCATGTTGTCACAAAAGGTAAGCAATATCTTGCTTTCATAAATGCAGATTGATTTTATTTATTTTTTTAAATGTCAAAGTTAATTATAATATATTAAAAATTTAAAATCATTATAAAGTCTCAGCAATGAAACCAACATGACACCAGCACAGAAATAATGAAGTAGATCAATGAAATATAATGAGCATTCTAGAGACAAATGGATATATCTGTCAATGTAATATATGATTAAGTTGATATTTCAGATAAATGGGTAAAATCAGGCTTATTCAACAAATAAGGTGTGTGGACCATTATTATGTAAAATAAAACAAATATAGAGCCCTGTTTCATACATTACACAAGAAATACTCAGGTGAGTGAAAATCAATACGTACAATCTAAGGATTTTTAGAAGAAAATACGAAATAATATTTTTCTTAACCTGAAGTAAAATATTCAATCCCAGAAGTTATAAAGTAAAATATAGACAATATGACTATATTAAGCATTTAAGACTGTATAGTAATATACATATAAAAAAGTTAAAGGACAAGTAATAAAATGGGAAAGTATTTGCCACACATCTAAAAAAGGATTAATAGTTTTTTTAATAGAAAAAAATTCTACAAACCTTTAATCGATAAATGGATAAAGAATATTAAAATGTTATTTAAAGCTTTTTAAAAATAATAGAAATAGGCAAGAAATATACAAAAACAGGTTTAGTTTAAATGAATAATTAAGTAACAACTATAATAACACATCATTGTCGCAATCAGATTAATAAGTATTAAAAATATTGGTAATATCAAGTATTGTTGACTGTGAAAGGAACTGGGTATTCATAAACTCTTTTTCTTCATCTTCTTAAAGCAGTCCCTTTAGCATATTTTGCAGTGCTGGTTTGGTGGAGGTGTAGTCTTTTAGCCTTCTTTTGTCTGAAAGGCTCCTTATTCCCCCTTCCATTTTAATTGAGAACCTGGCTGGGTAGAGCAATCTTGATTGTAGGTCTTTGCTTTTCATGACTTGGAATGTTTCTTGCCATTCCCTTCTAGCTCGTAGTGTTTCTGTTGAGGAGTCAGCTGCTAGCCATATTTGGGCTCCCTTATATGTTACTACCTGTTTCTCCCTTGCTGCCTATAGGATTCTCTGTCTGTCTTTGATATTTGCCATTTTAATGATGATGTGTCTTGGAGTGGGCCTTATTGGGTTCCTCTTGAAAAGGTCCTCTGTGCTTCCTGGACTTGTGTGACTTTCTCTCTCCTCTAATTAGGGAAGTTTTCCATCATTACTTTTTCTAACAGCTTCTCTATTCCTTCCTCATTCTCTTCTCCTTCTGGTATCCCTTTTATATGGATATTATTATGTTTCAGGTTGTCCTGCATTTCCTTCCATGCCTCTTCATTCTTTTGGAGTCTTTTTTCATTTTCTTGCTCTTTCTGGGAGCTTTTTGCTACCTTGTCTTCCTGCTTGCTGATTTGATCCTCTGTTTCATGTAGCCTGATTTTGATTCCTTCTACTGTGTTCTTCAATTCAGAAATTGTAATCTTCATTTTCTCTTCTCTCTTATTGATAATTTCTATGTCCTTTTTCATGCTGATATAGTTTGCAGTTAGTTCCTCATAGTTTCTCTGTAGTTTTTGGTAATTCTCTCTGAGCTCACTGAGCTCTTTGAGCTTCCTTAGAACCATTGTTTTGTACTCAATATCTGATAGTTTACTTGCCCCTATTTCTTTTAGTTCTCTTGCTGGGGATTCCTCCTTTCCCTTTGACTGGGCGGTGTTTCTTTGTCTTCTCATTATTTGTAAGACTCTTCGTTTTCTGCTTCTGCTTCTGCTTCGTGAATTGACCTTTCTTGACTGTTTGACTTTGTGGTGTGAACTTTTATGGTAGGAGACTGCTGGTTTTTCCTTCTGGATCTGTCTCTGATGATGTCAGATGTTGACGCTGTCTGACCTTACGCAGTCTGTTCAAGACTTCCAGGAATCTACTGTCTATGTCTGTCTCCTGCAGTTGTTAATCTATTCACTCTGCACTCAGCAGGCCGGCTTAGACACCACAAGGCAGGGCAGAGTCCCTCCTTGAGGGTGGAGTTATTGTGTCCTTTCAGGCTGTTGCCACTCATGGAAGTGGTCTCCCTAAGCAAGATGGCTGTGGCCGTATGGGGGATGAGTCAGCACCAAGATCCTGTTGGCCACTCTCTCAGTTCTCTCCCCATAGCCTCCTTCCCCAGTCTTTCTTCAGGCATCTCAAGCCCACTCTGCCCCTGCCTTGCCAGAGACCAGGGTAAGTTGCTGCAAGTAAAAATTTATGCATTGGCCCTTTAAACAGTTCTTTGTGTCTCCAGCTGCCTGTCTCTGGCAGAGAGCAATCCTGCCACTTTTCGCCCCTGTGTGTTTTCTGTGTACTTTTTGGGCTCTGGTGCTGTAGGCTAGAGATCCCTGCTTTTGGTTTAAACCCTGCTCCTCTCAGTGGGATCCAACTGGCCATTTCAATATCCTGGTGCTTGCCAAATGTGGGCACCCCACCCACCTTCTCGAGTCTCTACCGCACTCTTTACCAGTTAGATTGCACTAAAGCTGATTCTTCTGTCCGAGGTTATAAGGCTCCTCTCTCGCTATTGTTCAGTTTGTTCCAGGTGATTTCTCCACAATTTAGTTGTAATTCCTGGTTGGTCCTGGGAAGAGGTCAGCGTGACCTCCACTCACTCCTCTGCCATCTTGATTCTCTCCCATTTATTCCTGTCTTTATAAACAGGTGGGCACAATTCAACCAGAGCATAATTACATATAATTATATGGCTCTGTAGAGATCCTGTAGAGTGTCATTTGACCAAGTTCACACCCCACTACTCACCACTTTTCTAATAATGACTTCTGGTTCCTCCACATTGGTGTTTCTCAGCACAAAAAGAAACAGAAATGAAATACCAGAGGTTGAACAAAAAAGATTTGAACTTCTTAGTTACTCCAGGCAAGTTCAAAAAATTAGTTTGATCAATTTATTATGAAGACTGACAATGAAATTTTTTTGGAGTGAGATATCTTGGGGTTGAGGGAGGGCAGTTTCCTGATAGCTAGAAAAAGATTAAATTTTTTACTAATTCACTGTTATGCTTTATGATTTAGTTCTGATATTTTGCACAAGTGAGGAAGGCTTACTCCTCCTTAAGTTTCTTTAAGTTACTCTTTAGCTTAATCAATAAAAGTTTCATTAAACCCAACTTCTAAAATGTTCCTTTGTTTGGTTGTTGATAGTAATGATGTTATCATTAATAATTATAGTAATAATTATTAAAATAGTATTCATATTAATAATATTTAATAATACTAGTATGAGCATTATTTTTATTGAAAGTTTACCACATTCCATCTACTACAAGCATTTTATATGCATTATCTCATTTAACACTCACAATCATCTGAGTTAACCTCTTTCATTTCATATGACCTTTCATATGCAAGTCACCACTTTGCACACTAGATTAAGGCTGTAAATATGAGCATACAAAATAATCATAATTGTCAATGGGAAACCTTACTGTTATCCTGTGATCTTAAAAATTTTTTTCTTAAAACATTAAGAACTCTATTATTAATACAATACATAAAAATGAAGAACTGTGTTATAAATATATAATGAAATAAAACTAGTATTTATTTAATACACTGTAATTTAAGAAAATTAAGGTGTTTTATTTTTTCAAAAAAAAGTCTCAGGAGTAGTTTAAACAGTGCTGGCCTACTTCTTGTCATTTAACTTATGTTCAGAACATTTTTTCTATACCTTGCATATTGTCACACTTTTTCTATATTTAAATGAACATCCAACTTTCATCCTTTGCTCCTTTGTTATCAAGTAGCTGTGAGAGTTATTTTAATATAAAGTTTATTGCTGACATCACTTCCCCTAGGACACCACCCTTTCGTCACAACCACTTTCTTTATTTCTGTCCATCCGTTCACCCTCACTAAGTTCCTCAGGCTGCATGTCTGGAGTCTCTCAAACGGTGGCAGTGTTGGTATTCCCAGCTTGGCTATTTCTTCCAAAACTCCATTTATGCTTGTTTGAATTTCATTTCCAACAATAGCATTTTTGTTTCTTGGCTGCACTTTCATCTTTGTTGGTCAGTGTTCTCTCTTGATTATTCATCTTTGTAAAAGTCATGGTAGTTTATCACTGGGACACAAGAAAGCAGCATAGCAACACATTTTGCTATCTGTGTGTCAATTGAATAAGAGATGTGTCCTAGTGACCAAACACACACAGGAAAGAAGTGACATGATTGGTCGCTGCTCATAATGCCCATCTGTTATTTACATTGTGATTTGTGGACTGAGAAGCTAGGAGTGAAGTTTTTAAGTAACAGTAATTACTAACAGTCAATATGCTGAGGTAACTTAAATTTGAACAGTGTTATTTAGGCACGAGTATTATTAACTATATTGTTAACCTAAATTCTTGCAATCAAAACTGTGCAAAATAAGAGCTTTCTGCAGTTGCTTATGTTGATACAACTGGTGATGACAAGGCCAAGACATGAATTTAAGTCTGCATAGCCCCTACAACCATGCATGTTTTGACTGATGCCTTGCCATTGATTCAGAAATTTATGTCTCTGCAGAGAGAGACAAATTTTCTTTTTCTGGAGGAGGCATGGGTGAAGGAGAAATGAAGGGAGGGAAGTTGGAGGAAGAAAGAAGAAACACTGAAGAAGATGAAAGGGAGAAGAGTGAATGGGGATGGAAAGAGACAGTGGAAAGAAAGGAAAAAGAGAGAGAGAAAGAGAAAGCAGGCAAGAGCACATGACAAGGGCAAAAGGAAAGGAGGAAATAAGAACAGGAGAGAACAGAGTTCAGTTTCCCAGCATTTTGACTCAGTGGTCAGTGTAAAATACCAGAAAGTTGTTGATTATAAACTGTTCCCTGCCCTCTTTCTATACCTGAACTCTGAGCTCCTTAATGGTGAAAATAGTACCATTTTTATTTTTCATTTCCCTGTGCCTAGAAACCTGCCTGACTCAACAATGCATAGTATTGCATAAGCTTCAAAATTTTAAGGCTGCCAAAAAGGCATTTGAGATTTATCTTGTGGTATTTAATAATTGATGTAAGAATAAAAGTACATAATGTAAAATAATCTCACCCTTCTATCAAAATAAATTCTACATGATTAAAGAGGCAAATATAAAATTCTAATCAAAGGAAACTAGCAAACCACAGAATTAAGAAAATTATATCTAGATTTAGAGAAATGGTAATTATAAATGAGAAATAATCTGCAGATTCAATTGCATAAATATTTAAAACGCTGGTACAATAAAAAAGTTAACATAACTAAAATACAGAAGAAAACAATAGGCTAAAAAAAATTTGCAGCAAACGGAAAGGCTCATAAAAATTGACAAGAAAAGCATCTAGACCCAAAGGATAAATAAACAAATGAAAAGACAATTCACACAAGAAGAAACACAATTGCTAAACAAAGATTTAGAAAAATAGCCTCTGGAACTACCAAAAATATAAATAAAGAGTATTGTTTTTCACATGCTACATTCGCTAGAATTTTAAGTGAAAATCCATAATCCTGATTGAAATTAAAATTAGTATCTGACATACCAATAAGGGCAGTTTAAATTTGTTCAACCATCTTAAGTTATTTGTAAATGTATTTTATGAGATTTTTAAAAATTCTTACAATTAGACCCAGTAAAATCACTCACAGAAGTAATGAGCAATGTTAAGAAGTATATGAAGAACACATAAGTATGAATATTTCCATTGCAGTATTATTTACAAAATGAAGATAGAAGTGACAACTACAGAACTGTATGAAATATTATATAGCCATTATAAAATTAATATAAAAACAAAAACGTTTCATACAAGAATATAACAAAATGCAATATTTTGTCAATGTCATTCTAAACATGTATTCCAAATATATACGACATTCTAAATCCAGAAGACAATATGGCAAAATGAAAGCAATTGATTGGAAGGTGGTCAAAAGCATTTAGATTTTTTTAATTCACATAATTTTTATAATTATTGTGTAAAGTGTGTTACAAAATGGCATATTTTTGACATTATACATCTTAGTGAGATAAATCTTTCCAGAAGCTGAAAACCTTTTATTCAGTTACTGAACCGAAGAAATGATCAAGTGAAAAATGTTTCTCGAGGTAAAAGTGTAGCCAAAGAATACAATCCATAATAAAAGTTCTCTTTTCCTATACCTTATCATAATAACCTGAATATAGAAAAGCAAGGAACTAAACTACACCCCAGAAAAAAAACAATGGAGGCTCTGCCTTGAAACTTCTCAATGGGACACAATATTAAAAATACCCCAAAAGCATTCTTTTTAATGACCGTATTTGAGCCATTTGAAGCCCTAACTCCATGTCCTTTCATGAGTGAGTTACCGTTGCAAACAGATACTTTTTGTTTTTGCCTCAAATTAAACCATTGCTAATAACCAATCAAACTAGTTCCTCTAGATAACCATATAAGTACCAAATAAAATGGTTATATGGCTTGATGATGCAATGCCCAAATTACTAACTTGCTGGCTTAGTAATTAATGGAAATGAAATGCATGGAACTTACCCCATAAAAATATTCTGAGACGCTTTATGCTTGTAATCAATGGTTTTATTATCCCCAGTGCCTTAGAGTTTTGTGTTATTAATACCAATATATTTTCATCAGTTGAATCAATAGAGATGTGTTAAAATGAATGTTTCATGCTCAGTCTTGAGGATAATAGAAAAACTGGCAGACTGAAAAATGACTGCAGTTTCCTTCTGCTCTTATCTAAGTCATTATGGTAGCTGCAGGGTTGTAACCCAGGCAACTGGTCCCTCCCTCCACAACTTTGCAGGCAGGCTCTCCCAGGACAGTCACTGCAGGAAGCTCCTCTGGGGTTGGACAGCCAAGCCCAGTCAGGCAGTCCCTGCAAAGAAGCCCCTCGCCACAGACAAAGGAGGCTCTCGAGGCAGCTCTTCCAGTCCTATCGGAGGGGAAGACAATCTCCTTTCTACAGCAGACAGATGAGGTTCTTCCTTCCTTTGCCTGGGAAAGTGGCTCAGAGGTAAGTACAGCGATGCACCAGAAGGCCTGGATTGTGGGCTTCCCAGCTGGAAAAACAGAAAACTGCTGTGCAATGTCATGAATGCCACAATAAGAAGAATTGTAAAGGGTGTTTCATGAGCCCATAGAAGCAGGACCTATCTCTGTCCTAGAGAGGGTTTTCCAAAGAAAATAAAAAAATTAAACTGAGATATTAAGAATGAAAAGGAGTTAGCCAGAAGAAAGGAGAAAGGGAAGGTCCAAGAAAAGGTGAAACTGGAATGGGCTAGAAGTGGAGAGGGTTTCAACAAAGGCACTGAAAAGGAATCTCCAGCGACATAGGATAAAAACCAAAAGAATATGTCCTAGGAACCAAGTGAAAAATGTGTTTCTGAAAGGAGGGAGTTTATCCACTGTGTCATACATCTTTAAGATGGGGACTGAGAATTCACCATTGGATTTTTACAACATAAAGGTCCTCGGTGATCTTTGCAATTGTGGTGAGGTGGGGGTAGGGGATAAGAGCTTGACTAGAGTAGAAAAATGAGATGAAAGTAAGTAAACACAGAGAATATAGACAGTTTGATGATAATTTTTGCAAGAAAGAAGAGCAGAGAAATAAAGTGATAGCTACAGGGAGTGTTTGGTCTAGAAGATATGCTTTTTAAGACAGAAAATATCACAAAATATTTTGTTGTTGACAAGAATAAGTAGTTAAGGGAAATTGATTATTCAAAAGAGGGGGAGAGTTGAAGAAGCAAAGCATTTGAGAAGATAAGAGGGAATGGGATCTGGGTCCCAAGGAGACATGACCCCAGATAAAAGAAAGGATCCTCCCACAGTAACTGGAGAGAAGACAATCCATGCAGGCACTGGCTGTAGCCGTGGGTGGAGCTTTGAGACAATGGGAAGCAGTTTAGTTAGACTTGAGCCTGGAGGACAGTTGTCAAGCGAAGGAATGATGCCTTCAGTTAGTCAATTCAAAAGGAGTTGTGAATCATCGATCCTATAGGATCATGCTTTGGATTTGAAAGAACTGCTTAGAGGAATTTCCCAGTGTGCTTGATGCCAAAGGCACACACACGGAATAACTTCACAGACTCCCAACATGCCTACATTATTTTTTTTATTTTGAAGAACACAAGAAAAATATGTATTTTTATTTCTTCATCCAACATGCCTACTTTAAATAAAAACAATAATGCATAACATGTAAGATGAGTCAGGCATTACTCTAACATTTTCCATGTATTAGTCCATTTAATCCTCTCAACAAATCTAGGAGGTAAATTATTCTCATTTTGTAAATGAGAAGAAACTGAAACACATAGAAGTGAAATAACTTGCCTGACGGCACACAGCTAGCAAAAGGCAAAGCTGGAATTTCAGCTGAGGGATTCTGAAGCAAGAACCCGTGTTCTCAATCATTTACTATACAGCTTTGATGATGAACAACCATTTCCAAATGTAAGTCCTGTTAAACATCATTTTGAAAGTTGTGCTCCTTAGCAGTCATTCCTTTACTGCACACGTTTTGTGCTGAGAATGTGACTGGGGAATTGGGCAAGTGTGGGGTGACCTGAGTGAGCAAACCTAGAAGTGTGGCAGTCCAGACTCCCCAGGTCTGGTAAAGAAGTGCTGATAGAGCCAGCCTGGGGCCCAGCTTCTTGAGAGTCTGCGTTCTTACCTAGGCCTCACAGACTCCCCGGGTGTCTCCTCGAACCACTGCACTGTCCGAAGCATACTGCATGACCCAGAATAGGGGCTCACCCTCCAAGCTCCATCACAACCAAATGTCAAAGCATCCAACTGGCCACTGGATGTAGTAGGCAAACATAGGTACGGCATAAACAGCTGGTACTCACTCAATGTTCCATGTGTTCCTTTGTGCTGCCCAGAATTCCATATAGTTAAGGTGAAGCCACATGCTGAATGTGGACAATAGACTGTAAGTATAAGTGACAGTGGCATATGTAGATTCCAGCCCAAGGCAATTAAGAGGCATTCTGCCTTCTCCATCACTCCCTTTTCCTCCCTCAGCAACCACAGAGGTCCCTTGTTCTGAATGATGTAGCTATGGGATAGAGGGGGCCACCCAACCCACATCAGATTTTATATAAGAAATACATCTTATGATATAAACTACTAAGTTTGGGAGGATTTTCTGTTGAAGCAGTTATCACTAATCACTTTGATTAATGAAGTGGGCAAGTGACCCTTCATCTCCAACCTTCGTCCCCGGGAGCCAAGTCGCTGCCTCTCACAGGACAGCTGATGCAGAGAACTAAGGTTGAGCTCCAGAAGACTCAGGCAGCCAGCCGGAGTGGCAGGAAGAAAAAGAATGACTTTGGTTAAAGTCTATTTTGTTGAAAGAAACAGAAATTACCTAAAGGTAATTTAAATAAAAGTGTAAATTATTTTAAAGGCTTCAGGATCACCTAAAGACAAAATGACGTGTATCTGGGCTAGTCAGAGATACACTGAAATTCAAAAGTCAGAGAAGCCACTGTGTTCTCAAGAATCATGTGGTTCCTCCATCTCTTCTTTTCTCTGCTTCACTTTCTCCTCTCTTAGTCTGGTTTCATCTGCTTCACATGACCCCTCTTGGGGATACCAGTCCTGACTTGACTTGGTTCTTCATGAGCATCTGCCATGATACAACTGGTTCGATCTTGGTGTTGTAATTTTAAGAGAGAATCACATCAGTTTATCCAACCTACCTGTGGTTCCCCCTGAACATAGGTGCCTATGATCGGCACCCAGTTTAATTAGTCCTGGCCAGAAGCAGGCATCTTGTGACCTCGGAAGTGGCTGTGGGTGGGCAAACTCCAAAATAGGGACTGGAGAAAGACCCTCAGAAGGGATTTACCACGCAAGGGAATTTCTATGGGGTCTTGTGGCAGTATTGCTAAAATATTTAAGAGGTTAAGGGAGGCATTATGAATTACAGAAACAAGAAGACCTCATACAAGTAGAAAGAATAAGGACATCAGGCCAGAAGGAGAAATGAATGCAGAAGTGAGGCCCAGGGTGAAGTCAGAATTGGATTCACGAGGCAGGCCCTGTGCAGATGGTGCTGATCTATCATGGACACTAAAGCACCACTGAAATATATGGGAAATTTGGGACCAGTTAATTCAGGCTCCCACACATGGCATCCCACATAACCAGGAAAATGTAAATTGGTTCCACTGTTGCTTATCTAGGCAGTGTTTTAGAATGAAGTTTAAAAAAATAATATTCTTCTCCAGGGCATACATGTCTCTGCTGAGCATTTTTCCAAGTTGCGTAGAGTGGCTACACCTCAAACCAGCCCACCAAAATTTGCCTGCAATCAACCCTCAGAATCAGCAACATCTGAAAACTGCGTCATGCATGGCATACAACTATTTAGCTAAACAAATGGTTTATTTTGGTACAAATTTCAAATCCTTGAGTATGTCTTCCAAGAAAGACACATCTGCTTCAGGAAATCACAAATGAAAACTGAAAAGAAAACAGAACTATAGAAAAGTGTTTTTATAGAATTGTTTTTCACAACATTTGACTCTGTTTCTGCCAGGAAAAATGATTTAGTAAGTGAATTTGTTTCAGGATAAAATGTATGTTAATAGAAAATCAGTTTATCCTCACCTCCATTGAATGTTTAGAGCATATCAGTTTGAAAGATTGCCAAATTATTAGCCTGCCTGGCTATAGATCTTGGTCCAGCTCTGGCTTGGTCTGTGAAAAAGCAGGAAATAAGTTCTCTATAATTATGCAGATGGTGATGGGAAACCAGTCTCACCCAGGAAAATAAGAAAAAAAAAGCTAGCTTGTAATTGCTAAACTGAGTCATATAAAATGTCAACCCCCAGCTTGCCCAGAAGACATTTGCAGAGGAAAAGGAACATGATTATTGAGAGATGCTTTTGCACAGTTACTTTCATCCTGGAGTCATACTCAATTTAGGCTTAAAGACCATTTTTATGAATGAGAAAAAATACCATTTGAAGAGACTGTGACATACTCCCTCTGTCTTTATTCTCAAATCCTCCCGTGGTAAACATAGACCCCAAAACTTCTCCACACTATATGAATAAACTAACTTCCACAGACATTTAAGACATGTTTCTTATCAATATAATAAATTTAAATTTTCCACCTTTTTTCTTTCTTTTTGGAATCTTCTATACCCCCAACCTAGTGTTACCCTGATGCAGTAAATACTAACTTCAATTCAACTTGATGAGTATTTGTTTAATGAAATTAAACTATTTATGAAGAACCTACTACATGCAAGACAGCGCATTCAGTATTTTGAGACTGCAACACTGAACAAGAATTTAGCATATAATAAAGGATATCACCTCCCAATCAAGCCTAGGAGGGGGACCAGGAGGAATCATGCCTTGGAATTATATGAATATACTACATGAATATACTATCTTCAGACTCTGGAACAAAGTCCAGTGCAACAAGAAGAAAACGATACCCAAAGAAAGTCCCTGGACAGCTGATGCTGGCCAGGTCAGCCCCAGGCTCAGGAAAGGCCATGGAACAACAAGTGTCCAGCAAGACAGAGGGAAAGAACATAAAGGAATTTCAGAGCAGGTGAAGGCCATACTGGGAAAGTCAGAGGCAGGGACTGGGAATTGGGGCCTGGCCCCCAGAGCAGAGGTCTGTAGTAACCATAGGCAGAGATGCTCTGGGCTGTGGGCAGCCATGTGCTAGCCAAAGGGTAAGATGTGTCCAAAGAAATCCAGGAAGCCTGGGACAGAACCTTGGAGAAGACTATAATGTAGGAAGTATAAGAACAAAGAAGTCATAATGAAGAGACAGTGAGAAAGACCTTGGGATATTGCACTGTCACAGAAACCCCCTAGAGAAGAGAGTTTTAAGGAAGAAGGATTGGTCACCAGAAATGCCTGGGAGATCAGGCAGAGAAAGAACCAGCGTGTACCCATTAGGAAGTTGTCAGAGACCTAGAAAGCCCCAGGGAGTGCTGGCTGAAACAGCTACCTATGCGGTTCTCTCTTCCTCTACTTGACTATCCTGTCAGGTTTGCATGAAGGGCATCTTCATCACAAATGCCACATTCATATAAGGTGAATCATGTTTTCGTCTTGATATTCAGCTCACATGACTCCCACATGCTATGAATGTAAATCATTTTTAATTTCAACAGAGACTGGAGATCGTTTCCAAACAGAATGGGAATTTTTTTCTCACCTTGCTGATACAAGAATTCAAAGTCATTCACTGGTTTTAATTCTTTTCTGTGTTCAATTATTTTATGACAAGGAGCTGTCTAAATTTCCACTTGGAGTGACTATAGGAATAAGGCTTGCGATACTGCTTACAGAGCCAGTAGGGGCCTGCGAGCAATCAGAGACAAGGCAGTGGGGTGGCCCACATGGTATGTGAGTGGCACCGCTGGGATGCTATTCAGCCTCAGCTTCTAGACCCTGTAGACAGGGCTCTGAGCCAGCCTGTGGGCAAGCCATGGGAGACAGAGAGCTCTGCGAAGTCCCAGGACATACCAGCATGATGGAGACTGAACACACCCCCTCCTCAGGCCTTTCGGTGTGAGATTCTAAAATTTCTTTTTAAAGAGCAATCCTTTTAAAATCACAATTTTTTTGCCATACCTGTGTTGTTTTTTTTTAAGTTAGAATTTTTGGGTTTAAAACCTAGCCTCATCACTTTCTAGTTATATGATTTTAGGCAAGTCTATTAATCTCTTCTGCAAGTCTCAGTTTCCTAATCTATAAACAGGGATGAATAAATCTTATCCTGCAGGTAGGGCTTATGGCTCCTGCATGTAAAATACCTGGCACAAGCTGGTGGTCAATAAAGGCAAGTAGCACCATTATCATTAACAAGTGGATCTTCATCCCTTCAGCCTTTGTAAATATAGCATTTCAATAAAGGAAAGCACTACAGGCTGGTAGAAATGGGGAATTCTTGGCTGTTTGATGCATTTCCTGCAAAAGAGCAGTAAAGTGAGTGGAAAAAGAGTCTGAGTGCTAACACCACTGCATCAGTGACAGAAAATGCCAAGGAAAGATCATAGTCCAGAGATGCACCATTTTTAGTTCCAGAATTGCTAAATCTGAGTGTTGGTCTTTGGAAACATCCTTCCTAGGGGTTAAAAAGAAAAAAGAAGAAGAAGAAAAAGGGTGAGAAGGAGAAGAAGAAGTAGAAGAAGAAAAAGAATAAGAAGGAGGAGGAGAAGGATAATGAGGAGGAGAGGAAGAAGAAGCAGGAGGAGGACAAGGAGAAGAAAGTCAAGAACAAAAGCTTTAAACTATTAAACTATCAGAGGGAACTGGAGAGAAAAATGAATTCCACATAAACTAAAGAAAGTTGAAATTAAAGAATCAGCTGAAATATGAAATTCAATGAACACAAAGTAGAATAAAAGCTCCTAGACCTTTTAAGGTTGAACATGTCCAGTAACTAAGACATGAATTATGTTGCTCATGTTCTGCTTTCCTAGGTAAAGTATGAGCACATAGCTTGCTGAAAAAGTGAGAGAAAATTATGGCATTTGAAAGCTGATCATGCACCCAGTCTGTTGGCATTTGCTCCAAGATTTTATATACCACCATCTGAAAACTATTAGTATTTTTCACAATAAATGTGTGAGTGGATCTGCTGTTTCCTGGCTTTGGAGGCCAGAGAGTTGGCTTAAATTACCCCAGGCTTGCATGGGAGCCAAAGTGGAGAACAGCAGTCAGCTAAATTTAAAAAGCCTAGTTTGAAATTTACAATCTCTCAGACTTAAGGGAGGTTGGTTAAAATTTGCAGGTGAAGGACAAATCTGAGAAGGAAAACAGGTCAAAAGAAAGGGAAAGTGAGAAGAATACAGATGACATTAGTCAAGGAATTGGGGTGCAAGTGAAAAAGCCTATTTGGGCTGGTTAAACCCCCCAAAACCATGAGAATTACTGGAGGGAGCTGAACACAGCCCAATGAATAGCAACTTCACAGAAATGATACCTTAGGTGTCTATGCACCTTTCAGCTGAACAGGACCTGCTCTCAATGCCTAGTGTCTGTGTATTTCAGTTTTGACTGTTCAAGGTCAGGTCAAGTGTTGATTGGGTTTGAGAGTAGGATTAGGGAGCAGGTACACTGAGGATAAGCAGTTCTCAGAGAACAGGGGTCAAATTGCTACCCAATGTTTGTCCACCATATATAAAAATGTAGAAAGAAATGGGCCAGAGAAAGAGAAATCCTTCATTAACAAAGCATTTCCAATATTGATGACACTTATGGCATGAATTTTTATCTAAAATGGTATCTAAGAGACAAGTAAGGTGGTAGGACCCAAATGTCATCAACACATGAATGCATGAACAAGATGTGATATATACAGACAATGGAATATTATTCAGCCTTAAAAAGGAAGGAAATTCTGACACATGTTACAACATAGATAAATCTTACAAACATTATGCTAAGTGAAAGAAGCCAGATACAAAAGGACAAATAAGGGAGGCTCTGTCCCACGGAGTCTTCCCAGTCACCATGGATGAGGGAATAAATTGTGTCAGACATAATTTGCCTGTCAGGAGAAGGAGGAGGCCATCCTCTCTATTGGAGAATGCCCCAAGCCCCTCTCTTGAAGTGGCTTTTATTGAGAGTGAAATGCGTGCAGCAGTATACAGCATCCATGTAAAGTCTATCAATCTATATCAAAAAGGCTATAGATAATAAATTGAAGAAATATAGAGGTTTGTCTTAAGTCAAGGTCTGTCAGAGAAGTTGGCACCAGATGCTCATTAAGGCACAGTTTCGGGGCTCAGGAATTATCTCCTTACTGAGAAGGAAAACATCTGTTTTTTTTTTTCTTATCAGAACAGTGCGAAGCAGAGCAAGCTTCAGTAATTACATTGCATTCTTTAGGCCAGATCTTCCAGGAGACGCTTGGTCTTAATATCTGTCTATGCACTTCCCAGCATTCCTAGCTTTCCAGTCAAGACTTACAGACAGGGCTTAGATCATGCAGGGTTACAATTCCCAGTACCACACAAAGCAGTCTCCAGTGAACAAATACTATCTGATTCCACTTTTATGTGGTCCCCAGAGCAGTCAGATTCATAGAGAAAGAGCAAAATGGTACCTACCAGGGGCTAAGGGAGAGGGGAGAATGAGGAGTTAGTAGTTCATGGGTATAGAATTTCAGTTTGGAAGATAAAAAAAGTTCTGGAGATGGATGGTGGTGATGGTTGCACAACAATGCGAATATACTTTATGCCAGTGAACTGTACACCTGTATATTTAAAATGATAAATTGTATGTTATATGCATTTTGCCACAATAATAGAGACAAAAAATATATATGCTTTGGCAAAGGGAGGTGTCAAATCCAGAGAAAACAAAGGTACATTCATATATCTAAAGTGTTTCCTAAGAACTTTCTGTGTGAAGAGCAGGCAAATGTTCTTCCTAGATCTATAGAAACCTATCATGCTCTGTTTAAATCCAGGCACCAGTCATGTAGGATTTGCATATGCCATTCATTTCCTTGTTTTTATGCTTTCTTTGGTCCCCTAAAGAGTCCAGAACCGAGACAGAACCAGCATTTGAGTGTTTGTGACACAGAAAACCTCAAAGCTACATAACTAAGTAAAACTATTTCCCCTTTTCCTTCTCCCCGCCATCACAGTCCTGAAGAATTCAAAAGCCACAGAGCACTGAGGATGGGGGCAGGCCAGGCCCTAAGGACTGCTCAAGTCTCATCCAGAAGGAGGGCAAGGCTTCAAATTGTCTGAGGATTGAGGCTTTGATGTAAAACTGGACTGGATTTTTTAAGATAAGACTGCTTAAATGGCAGCAGTGACAAGAATATCTATAAAATTTGCCTGAATCATTATTGAGGAGTAGGAAAGGGCATGTCAGCAGACCAGATTTGAAAGGCAATGCTGGGAAAAAATGAAGTGGCTCCTACTTGCACTCTACTAAGTTTAGCTTGCTCAGCAATTGACTTTAGTTTACATTTCATCTTTACAGCAATCTTAAAGAGATATGTTTTGCATGTGAGGAAACCAAAGTTCAAAGAAGTAAATGAATTTACCTCTGGTTGCTATTGTAAATTAGAGGGCCAGTGCCTAAAGCCTATACATTTTCCATTACTCTATGCTATCTATATTAAGACACTCATGTACAAAATTCTCCTTATAAGCCAATAGAGGAGTCTGCAATGGACAAGGAAACCATGATACTTCCTTTTGGTCTGGGAAGGAAGCCTGGCAGTGACTCTGGACAACATAGTGCTTGTTGCAAACAACATGAGGTCTTCAAAGTGAGGTTTTCTGGAATGCAGGGTCTCAGGGGCTATCAGTATTAAGCAGAGGCTCCAATTGCACTACAAGTGTTTATAAGGTTTATCTGTGAGTTCCATGCTCATTTAGTGGATGAGTTGAATAATGGCTGGTGCTTTGCAAGCTTGTGTGGCTAGAATGATGGATGGCCTGAACAACTGGAGGTCTGCTCCATCCATTCATTAACTCTGAACTACATATTTTTCAGGCTCAACTCCGAACTTAGTTGTATTAAATAGGTAATAGGTTTCCCTTGTTTGCCATACTGCCATGCTTATTGTCTTCACCTCCCAAATCTTCACTTTTCCCTCTTTTGATGTCAATGATAGCTCCATCCTCCCCAGATAATTACCATGGAGGAGAAGGTGGGTAAATAAGGCCATTATGACTTTCTTTGTCCTTCAACTGCTTTCTCTGCCTTTGCAATGAGGTAGAATCCCATCCATCAATTCTCTTGTTAAATTTAGAGTTCTCAAAGCCTAAGGTTCCAAATAGCCTGTATGTGTTTCTTCCCTCCGTGCATTGTTACCTAGTCTTAGTAACTCGGCTGAGTTCTATTTCCTTTCCCTAAATGGCTTATAAAAGATCCAAGAAGCAAGAAGTTTTTCAAAAGACAAGCTCCCTCACCTGTGTCAGCTATACTTAGCTCTCAGTAATTTGCCAAAGGTCAGCATCAGGAACTCACATCTTCCAATCCTGTCACAATTGAGACCAGTGGTTCTTGATCCTGACTGCACACCAGAATTGCCTGGGGAAATGCTAGATCATATCGGATGTCACCCCAAATTCACTGAAGCAGAATCTCTGGATAAGTTATTTGTGCATTATTATAGTTAAGCCTCCCCAGTGCTTCTAATAGTCTTCAAACCACTTTTCAAGGGAATAGCTGATCAAAGTACACTTAGAGACCAGTGCTGGTCAATGAACTTGTTATCCATTTGAGACAAGGTAAGATTATACCAGCATCAAGTATACCAATTCACACTTTGGTTCAGCTGACATTTTCTTTGTAGTAAGACTGTCTTCGTGAAAGAAGCAGTTTATTGATGTATCTTCTGGTGAAAGCTCCTCATCTGTCACCCATCGGAACAAAGAATTTGAAGGCTGGTTTCTTTGAATAAGGCTACCTTAGGCCTTTATAACATATCCAAAAATATGGAATTTTTCCTCTTGTGTAGTCTCTTTGAGCCTGGGCACTTATTCTAAATATTTATTGTTATAGTTCTGAGTACTATATACCAAGTAGATTGTCAATGTCCACTGAATCAGTTTACTAGGTTTGAACTTCTGCCATTTAATGCATATTGCTGTCAGATCATTACAATGTGTGTATTACCAAAATGGTGGGCTGCTGGAGGCACCATGAGTGGGGAAAGGCTTTAAAGTGTTGAAGACTCCAGGTATTCCAGTTCAGTGCCTTAGGTGGGTCTGTCCCCTCCTCCCTTCCCCAATCTTTCTAATTCTCTCAGTTCTTTTCTCTTCTACTGATGGATGGTTTAGGAGCAGAGAGAAAAGCCACTGATCAATATAGAAAATATGGGGAATCCTAAGACAGGCACTCCCTCTAAACCCCAAATCAAGAGCGAATGCTCTAAAAGATCTTGCTGCTGGATCTTAAAAGTATTGTGATAAAGAGGATAGATTTGAAATGTTCCAGGAAAGGCTGAAAGTATTCCTGGAGCATGTTAAACCTACTAATCCACCAATTTAAGTAAAAAAGAGAGAGTAAAGTACAGTAGGAACTGGCGTCAAGATAAGCATTTTGTAAGGAAAGGAAGGAGTGCTTATAGACTTTTAGGAGGCCCCTAGAAGGCATCATGAGAACAGGAACTCTGCATTTGGAACAAAGCCTTGTTTTATGTCCTGAATCTCTCTATCTTTATATTCATTGGAAAGTGTTTCTTAACATGTCCATTCTCTAGCTTCCACATTTACAAAGAGATGACAGAATTTGCCACCAGATTTTAAGTTTAAATGTGATAATATAGGTGAAAGCATTAGGCACAGCATTTGATACCAAGTTAGTCTTCATTCATTCATTTGTTCCTTCCTTCATTGATTAAACAAATATTTATTGTTAGGCACTGTGCAAGGCACCAAGCAGTATGCCCTCAACAAGTTTAGAGTGACATGAGGGATACTGAGAAAAATCACATATATAAATGTATAAATAAACATATAATTACAAGTGAAAACAAGTAGTATGAGCAATCATGATTAAGAGGCACATTATTAAAGATGTAATATTTGAGCCAAGCTCTGAAGAAATTAACTTAGTGAGAGATCAAGGAGTGGATACGGCTATAAAACAAAGGATAAGATAAGAATAAGATTCCCTCTTATAAGGGAATCTTTTAGTTATGACAGTAACTCAACTTATATTAGCCTAAATCAAAAAGGAATATACCAACTTATATAAATAGGAAGTCCAAGATCTGGCACTGGCTTCCAGCACCAGCTCAAACACATGTCCCCAGTCATCTGTCCCTTGGACTCATCTCTTGATTCACTTTTCCTCTGCATTAACTTTATCCTCAGTACACTTTCTTCACATAGTAGAAAAGACCAAGCCTAGAGACAAATTTAAGAGCTCTTATTTCAGATGATGAGAGGTCCTTTATCTCCTGGGATTCATATTAATTGCCAAAATAGGGCTCTCACTGACTCAGAATATAATGCCTATCTCTAAATTAATCACTGTAGTACTCTGATGAGCCAGGTTGGGTCACATGTTCCACCTTTGTGGGGATGGAGCTAAGTGATAAATAACCCACCAGACTGGAAAGAGGTATTTCTGCGAGTAAAGAGGGGATGGGGGCGTGCAGAATATAACAGATATCCACTGCAGGTAGATTTATGGCATGCTTAATGTTCTGGTCTCTACCATAAGAGCAGTGGGAAACAACTTAAGGATTTTAAACAATGAGATAAACAATCAGATCTGTACTTTGACACAAATCACCATAACTGCAATGGGGGCAATAAATTGAAGGGGACATAGTAGATGTGGGGACACTAGTTAGGCCCTTTCAGACTGAAGATGATGATAACTTGGACTAGGGTGGTGAAAACATATCTATAATTAAGGGAATAGGATAAAAATATTTAGAGGGTAAAATCAAGGGTAGTTGAAGGTTAATTGGGAGTAAGAAAGTTCAAGAAAGGGAAAAGAGAACAAACTTATGAAGAAGACCATGACTGTGATCTTGACTATGTTGACTTTGGGGTACCTTGGAGATATCCAAGTAGAAATGATGAATAGGAAGTAGGATATATATGTGTAGAATTCATAAAAGATATACAGAATGGAGCTATACTTTTTGAAGATACTAATAAATTGCTGCTAGGGAAATCCATGAGTACAGATGAGATTGATTACAGTGATAAGAGGCTTATGACTAACCCCAGAGGAAATGCAGTGCAATAAATAAATGTTTGCATGGTTTGGGAAAGGGTCAGACTGATCCTACTCATTTTCTCAGATTCCCATTTTCTACTTCTTAGTGTCACAACGTCCTTTTGTTCTGTAGACTCACTCATAGCATGCTTCCTAATTTGACCCTTTTAATGGAAATGTTTTCACAGATTATTTTAAATTGCAACATGAAAAACAAATTACAAAGATGATATACACATAGAGGTTATTGTTTTAATCAAACAAAGCCAGCAGCAGAGTTAATCAGGTGCAAATTTTAATGCTATGCAAAACTTTTATTATGCTGCATGCAAATTAGTCTCCAATGGTAAGTAGTTCACAAAAACGACTGTAATCAGTATCACTGTTACAGACAAACCAAATAAAATTTTTAGTTTTCCTATTTTTACTTGATTATTTTTCCAGTGTTTGTCATCTTTGTTACTGTTGACCTTTTTCCTGTGCATTGTTCTTGCTTACATGTATATACACACATATACATACATTAAATGTTATTCATCAATGGCTAGAATTACCTTGTTTCTGGCACTCTCTTATTACAGTATAATAGTTCAGGCTGGGTTGAGGTAAGATAACAACTTCAAAATCATAATGGCATACAACAACAGAATAGGTGATAGATGATAGATAGATAGATGATAGATAGATGGAAAGAAAGAACTACTAGGTAGCTCAACTCCCTGTTCTCTCCTCTGGGACCCAAGCCAAAGAGATAGTGTTTATTCTGGATAGGTACTGGTTATGGTGACAGATGAAACACAGAGGAAACATGAGTTGCCACACATTAGCCCCTAGAGTTTCTTCTCTGTAGTGACACCGACCACTTCCAATCATTTCATCAGCCAATGAAAGTTGCACGACTAGGCAGAGAAGCAGGGAAGATAATGCTTCATTAAAGAGAGCAGCACGTATTTTGAAAAAATAATACATTCTATCATGACCCTCTTCTGTAACTATTCCTTTGAGTCCTAGCTCGGAGAGCATTTTGCTCTTTCACTTTTTGCCATCTTACCAGTTCTCTCCAGAATCCTCATACCAGATGGGTTCTAAAGCAATTCTGCTCCCTAACTCTACTAGACATCCTGGCCACCAGGTGGCTTGTGACAGTAGAAATTCTGTGGCATGAAGATATGGGTTGGCTGCAAAGCAATCATCATGACATGGAGGCGGAAGCAGTGATGGTGGAGGCAGTGGTGGTGGCAGTGACGGCTGTGGTGAATCAGAGGGAAGAATATAGAGCAGTGAAGACATAGATAAGGAGAGAGAATGCACTGAGAGATAGATAATGGTTAACATTTGGGGTCAGTGCTAAGTGACAACAGATACATGGTTTCTTTGAATAGCATAAAATAACTAAAATATTTACTATTAGAACATTTCTAAGTACAAGATAAATTTAGGGACAAATGTAATATTTCCCATATTTTATATATTCTAGGAAGTATTAGAGGTAGTATTCAAACCCTCATTAGTCTATACCACCTAATAATGAGTTCCCTATCATTATCTCCTACCCATCTACTCAACCTCTTCACTCATTACTATGCCTGTTGGATTCCATACCTCATCTGAAAGACATTTTATTTACACTGCACTTCTTTTTCATATGCCTACCTTTCCCAGGAGAAAGATCCATTCCTTCAGGTCATGGCCCTCCTAGATTGCTGTGATGGTCTATAAAAAAACACCCCATTGGATAAAGCATCCTTCCCAAAGCAAGCTGTGTTGGGTATGGAGAAGGGCATGGGTCACATCTCTTCTTATACCAATGAATGAATTTCTGTCAAAGGATAATATTGATATAAACCAACGTTTGCTTTTCTTGAGAGAAGACTCCGAAAGCAGCAAGGTCTTGCAAACCAAGAGTGGAAATGAACATTCATGGGAGGCCAAGTGAACAATTATCTTGCTAACATGACCATTTCCATGGCTGAGGCTGGTGGTCTCTCTCTCTCTCTCTCTCTCTCTCTCTCTCTCTCTCTCTCTCTCTCTCTCGGAAGAGGAGGATGGTCTATGAGTGTTTGGGGGGCAGTGTAGCAGGTGATAGACTAAGGTGCAAATCAACAGCTTTGAGCCTCACAAATGGGGATTAGCAGGACCTTGAACACTAGATTGGCCATGAAGCATCAAACATTCTATTCTTACGTCAGTTCCTCATGGGGTTGCCCAGTCCAGTTTTTGACTGACTTTAATTCTAAAATCCCTCAGCAGTTCTGTTCATGCCAGTGCAGCTTACTTAGAATGCTTGCCTGACCCTGTTAGGATTTTCTCCAGGGCTCTCTGCTTCCTGCAGATCCTGGTATGTTTGGTGTATACGGGATAATTATAAAGGGGACTAGCTTTTGACAGCCCAGCTTCTGACTTCTGTATTATGCTCACAATCCACAGATTTGTCTGGTATTTCTCTCTGAAGCTGTTAGACCCCAACCAATTAATTGCCTTTTTATGAACACAGTTAGATGACTTGAATTTTCATGTAATTGGATGCGTAGGACAGTAAAATGTGATAGATCCATTTTAGACATTTGTTGGATGTGTCTCCCCTAGAGATTAGTTTATAAAAATACTATTTAGTTTAAAAAAATACAATACAGCCACCTTCAAATTAGAAAAGCTTGGAATTACTGTGTCAAAATACTCCCATCTGTTAGATCAATTTTTATCAATATCAAGTCCTATTTCTCATTGTTTTTGTAATATTGTCCAATTAAGAACAATGTGAAACAAGAACTACCCAGAGATGCTGACTTTCATTTTTACCAGAAGCAAAAGTCAGTATTCATTTCATCTAATTCTCCTTCTCTGGATCTGAAACCTAGTATCACAATACAATTGAGCAATAGAGTTATACAAATGAGGTTCCTTGGCCATAAAAATCTAAAATGATCAATGGTGGATTTTAAATTAATTTTTAAAGTGCTTCAGTTACTTTAAGTTATTAGAACAATGTGTCAAGTCATCTTTTTTTGAGACAGACATTTTTCTAATTTCTCACTGATTTTCTTGTACTGGTCTGTAGGTCAGCTGATCTGTTGATTTATTTCAGAAAATCAGTAAGTATAGCACAGGCATTTTCAATTAAGTATCTGTCAACTACATTTCATATTGCTATTCAAATGGTCAAAACTGTTTCTTTTTCTAAATCTGACTGGATGCAGGTCTATTTTTGGTGGTGCTAGTAAAATCCTCTGAATAGCCAGAGGATGGAATGATAAGAAAACCACCTTCGAAAGCATACAAGTGTCATCCTGAAAAAAATTTGCTCAAACAATTAGACTACAAAGATATATATTGGCAAAAGATTGAGAACGAAACAGCAGGAATCTGGTTAGAGTGCAGATAACTATTTCCTATTTATATGCATCTGGATTCAGAAAAGTCCTAAGGAACAACATCTGAATATTAGCCGTGGTTTATATGGGACTGACAGCAGCCAAGCCACTGAGATTTACCTGAAATGTTCTCAGGAGGCTCAGTCCAATCTCATTATTTTTCAACAGTTGAAGCTGAAACCAGCAAGGTCAAGGTCATGGGACTAGCTAATTTCAATCCCAGGTCAAAGCTTCTGTATGATAAAGAATTTGAAAATCAGTTCCAGCATCACAAAGGGCTTGATTCAAATCCCAATTTATACTTATTAAACATTTGGTATTTCATTAATTAATTGACTATATGCTCTCATTTGGGGGTTAACATGAAAAACTACATAAAACATCTGGTCTACTGAAGAAGCTTAATAAATGTTATTTCTCTGTTTTCTCTTTCTCCTAAGTGTCACAAGAAAGATAAAAAGAACATCCCTATATTCCCTGAGTTAGAAATCTTGTATTTCTGTCTCAACTTTCTATCTCTGCCCAATTTCATATGCTAAAGTTTCAAGAGGCTATTTCAAGCATAAAGAGTAGTTATAAGAAAATCTAAATGAGATTAATTAATTGTGGCTCAAATGATTATTTTCCCAGAAACTGCTCTATTACATTTCAAACCTACAAGAAGAGGAAGTAAATAAT
Organism: Pteronotus mesoamericanus; assembly: GCF_021234165.1. Lineage (NCBI taxonomy): Eukaryota > Metazoa > Chordata > Mammalia > Chiroptera > Mormoopidae > Pteronotus > Pteronotus mesoamericanus. The sequence continues at coordinate 14,142,218 of NW_026555313.1, forward strand.
ATGTTGGCCCAAAAAGCATATTACGGTATCTTCCCACAATTAATTTGGTTGGACATTTGATTCATCTGTGTTCTGGGCTTCAGGGAACAAGGTTGCTATTTCCACTCTTAGGAGTCAAATTTCTCTCCAGCCCTTGACAAGCCTGGAAACTTTGATTCATTTCTGACACTCTCTCATTATACCTACAACTCAGCATTTTACAGGATGTGGGGAGAGCTCCAAACTGGAGCTGGTCCTTCTTGAGTTCAGCTGGTTGTTTTATCTCATCCTTCATGACCCCTCCCTGTCAACCCTTCCAATGTATCTGGTACAGCTTTGAGACAATCATACAAAACTTATGGAAAAGTAACCATGCTACCAGCCTTTGGCTCAAGAATGGTTCTATATTCTCCCATCTTCTTATTCCATAACCTGAGAGTCTGTATCAACACTGACTCATGGGCTTCACTCTAGCTCTGTCTTCTTATATCAGCTCCCTCTTTGCCACTGGATTTGTGAAATTTGGTAGCCAGCTTTGGGACTGCCTTACCAGCTCAGACTTTGACCCCCTTAGGACCCTGCTTCTGGAATCTCCTTGTTCATTTCAACACAAAAATTTTTCCTTCTTTCCCACTCTTATTCCTTTATCCCCAACCTGAATAATAATTCAGCTAGCTCCTCTGAGTTCATGACAATGAAAAAATAAACTAATCAGAGCACCCCAAGACAAGTACATGTCCATGACAGGACTTTACACTTGTATTCTTTCTGCCCCCAAATATTTATGTGGATTACATTTTTTTCAAATTCAAAAGATTTACATATTTTACTTAATTATATAGATTGTGTCATTTCAAGTTTCTACTCAAAGGTCGCCTCCTCAGAGAGGCCTCCCTTGGCAGTCTTTTTAAAATAGCACACCCATTCCTTATACTCTATCCTCTTACTCTGTTTCATTTTCTTCATAGTATTTATCTTGACCTGGGCATATGTGACATATACAACATATGTTTTCTTGTTTCTTGTTTATCATAAAGACTGGAAAGTAAGTCCATGATAGCAGCAACTTTGTCCATGAGATCATCATTATATTCCTGGCATCTAGAACCACCTGTTATATAATAAAGATCAAATAACTATTTGTTTAATAAATGAATGAACAAGCCTCAGGCCCATAGAGGTGACCCATGACCACTTAATTCAAGAAGTCAGATAGTGAGTTAACTGACCTAATTTGATGATGGCCAGAGTATATGAAGTGGCAGATAATCAACATCAACCATAAATAAGACACAGTAGACTATTTTTAATTGTTTTTATAAATAAATATAAGAAATATTCTACTAGTCTGTTTCCCAATTCACCCTTCCACAGTGGAGAAATCCTGGTGACAAAATTAATTAAATCAGCTTTTTTTCTATTACTTTTGTATTACCTGGCATAAATCATCATTTGCTGTAAGCAAGTAAAAACCTGGCTACTTTCCAGGAGCCATTAAATGTAATCCTGGCTCATTTGTTTGAATGAGTAATAATAAACATATATACTTGTATGAAATATCAAGATTTATAGTTTCTTTGGAGTCAATATTGATTTCTAATTCTCTTGAATCAAATTATTTTTCTTTGATCAGTGTATTTTGAGACTTTTCTTACCAGTCAATGATATCTGCTTGCATTGGGAATTGCAATTAGGAACCAGGAATCTGTCTCCTCACGGTTTCTGAACATTATAAGGGAAGGCATCCCATCAGATGGATACTCCTGCCTGGAGAAAAGCCCATATACAGATGCAGAAATCCTCTCTGTGGGCATTTATGTCTTTATATAAATTGCCTTTAGTTGCTAAAAAACATGTAACCAAATTAACTTTGCAATTAGAAAACAGCAGCCAATGACATATATGTAATATAAATTGTAAATGCTATGGCTAAAGACCCAACATTGGGCGAGTTTTCCAACATGGTAAAACAACCAGCAAATCAATAAATTTGGGCTCTGGATGCATATCTTTTGTGGAAAAATAATCTACGATTGATTTAAGTAAGGCACATAAAAGAAAAGTTTCAGCATGCACACAAAAGCTAAACCAAATCTCTTTTGGTTACTGGTATTTATTCTCATGTACTCACCATCATTATTTCTATCTAGATAACAGCTTCAAAGCTGAGGCAGCCAATTCGTTACAGCCATCAAAAATACAATGCAAAATTATTTGGACATTACTCCGTGAAAAAATAAGAGGAGAGGAGGTCATTCAGTGAAGTATGATGTTTTTGATGATTATTCCACACATTAACCACAGAACCATGACATCCAGGATTCTGGAAAATACATATGCCAAGGGAAAACTAGCAGCAACCTTTCAGAAGGGAATCTAGCATTCATTTTCTGGCAAAGACACAGAATTGACTGCAAGGACTTAGAAGGCAGCTCCTAGCAATTTTTTCCCATGCCCCTTTCAACCTGTGGTGAAGAAATCTCCTTCAAAGGAATCATTTCCTCTGGGGAAGGGGAATTTTACAAGGCAATCAGTTTAATAAGTCATTCTGGGAAGGCTGTTTTTCATAAACAAATTATTTTGAAGAAGTTATTTAAATTGTATATCAACAAGAATTAAATATTCAAGTAAGAAAAGTTAATGAATTATGAGTTGCTTGTATTGTAACATTTGCTGTTTGAAGTCTACAGAGCAAGGAAGAATCTTAATTCTATTGGTTGTGAAAATAAATTTAAAATGTGTAAAAGTTGTTGCCTCTTTCTGTGGCCGATGTGGATACTTGTCCCTAAGGAATAGAATGTCACTTAACACTTAGAGACTTCATACAAAAGGATGTCTGTCCAGAAGGGACCCTTTAAAACAGCTGTGCATTCCAGATATGGCCATAATAGTGGAGGCACCCCCTCTAGCTGCACCACCTTCTGTCCTTGGAAGCAGGAAAGACAGGACCTGGAGAGCCCTCTGCTGTTGGTACCTGAGTTCTCCATTCTTTAGCTGCTGGGCTGCTATCAGAGAGGTATATTATATTGTATTTGGTACTAAAACCCTCCAGTGTTCTTGAATGATTGGGACTCATGTGTGTGTAGGGACTGTGCCTTGCTGTGAATCTGGAGCAGGCACCAGCAAATCAACCTTCAGATTTCTGTGCCATTGTACCCACAGCTCACTGGCTTCTAGAGAGCCCTAGCAGCTTAGCTGCCCTTAAGATGAAGGGAATGATGTGGGGATATAAAAGCCTGGCCCCACCCTGACTGGTGTGGTTCTGTGGGTTGGGCATGGTCCCGCAGATGCAGGGGTAGCTTGTTTAATTCTGGGTCAGGGCACATGTCCCTAGTTGGGAGCATGCAAAATGTGGCTGGTTGATGTTTTTCACATCGATGTTTCTCACATCGATGTTTCCATCCCTCTTTTTCCCTCCCTTCCCCTCTTCCTGAAACTAAATGGAGACAACTGTACTTGAAGACTATTAAAAAAATTAAAATTAAAAAGAAAAAGAGCCTGGCCCCTCACCTCTAGATGAGACACCTCTGAGTGTGATTCAGATGCCAGAACCAGGCTGGAGACCACATCCTCGCTGGGCTCCCATCCTTTCTGATCCTGTTTGTCTCTTTGTCAAACAGCACTTTGTCCCAGGGTCTGTTTCTAGAGAACCTGACCCAAGACAACCACTCCTCTCAGCACCAGGACAGATGAAAGCGGAATGACAGGGTTCAACTGACAGGATCAATGTGTCCCTTTAGATTTAGAAGAATCCCTAAAACAACCCAGGAGAGGAGGAACCCACAAAGTTGACTCCATGGTTTCCAGGGTCAAGTGGAGACTCAACCTCCCTGGAACCCAAATGAGCAATGGCCCCCAGATCTGCACCTCCACACTCTGCCTCTGAATTAGTTTGGAGAAAAAGACTGGGAACCCGAATTTTAGATGTGCCACTGTCCTCTTGCCACATCTAAGAAGCTCAAAATGGCACAGAGATCAAGTATATAAACGAGTTTAAAAGATTATTGTTTTTATCCTGCAGCCTCAGAGTCAGCATCTTTCTTTTAGTTCCTAAAAGCAGCAGAAGATGATGATATGCACAGTGATACCATATTTTCAACTTCCAGAACAGAGAATCGATATAAACTCTAAAATTAGATTTGAAATAGGGATAAACCTGAATTTCCTGACTAACCACAGGTGTATTTGTGCAGGTATCGTTACGCTGGTCCTTACGGCTGTGGGCAGAGGCAGAGTGACGGAGCCACAGGGCATGGGTTTGTTCAGGGGCTCCCGTGAGATGCCTCAGCAGTCCCCTGATTGTCCCTTCCCAGTTCTACACACCCCTATTAACATCTAATTAACTAATATTTGAAATACTTTTGCCTACTTTCCATCCTTAAGCATAAGCTCCATAACAGCAAGAAACATGTGTTCTTTAAAATCCATTTACTCCCTCAACCCAAATTGTGTGACTCATTATCAATACAGCGTTGTGGTTAAGAGTTCCCATCATTGAAGTTAGAAGACCATTCTCTGCTGCCAACTAGCTGTGTGACCTTGAATGAGTTTCTCAACCTCTCTGAACCTCACCTTTCTAGTAAGTAAGATGAATATTAGATGAATATTGTAATAGAGCCTATTTATAGTGAAAATTAAATGAAATAAAACACATGAGACCCTTAACACAATGCCTGGAACATCATAAGCAGTCAATAAACGGGTGCTATTATTACATTACTGCGTCAAGACTGTTACAACAATGAACTAGAAATATCAAGCTTGAATTCCTGCTTACAACCATAGAGTCAAATATATATGAGAATATTCTTCCTCACATCCCTGTATCACCTCTTCCTTCCCCTTCAATAATGGTTTTACTGCATTAGACCAGAATCTTCCTACTTAATTTGGATGATTAATTTTCTTTCCAAATAACAGCACTTATTCCTCTAGCACACTTACCTCCAAGTAACAAGATTTGTGGAGGTCATCTGAGTGGACAGCTCTGAGTGCAATATATGAGAGTGCATTAGCAGACCCAGTGGCCCCAAGGTTGCCCTGGCTTGTGAATTACAAGGTGCAATGAGGAAGGCAGGGACTGCAGCCCTGAGCCCAGACACTGCCCAACAGAATGGTAAATGCAGCAGAGCTTGGGGCAGAGCCTGGATCTCAGCTCCTTACCCTTCAGACAGATCACGCCTCTGTGCAGTATTCCCTCCCTCTACTTGACCCCTCCACCTGATTACGCGCATTCCTGAGCCACTGCAGCTCTGCCCGGTGCAAAAGACTCATCTGTGTAAGGCCTGAGACTGGCGTGAGATTGGCAGATTCAGAAGCTTCGTGCTCACCCACAGAACAGGAACCTCAGAGTGAGCATCTTCCTCTTAGTTCCTGCTTGCTGAACACAGTAGCAGTATTTTTGGTTGTGAGCTTGCTGCACTGCAGGCTTCATTGTCCTTTTCATTATCAGTGAAGATTTCCTGAAAAGATTCATTAAGTATTGAACTAGAGGTCTGCTATCAATTTGGTGCTACAAGAATACAAACAAAGAAGAAGAATTCCTAGGCTGATTAGATTATTAGTGGTCTGAAAACATGTAATTAAGTATATTTACCTAGCATACATGGGGGAAATTATATAGACATGAATTCTACATTATTCAGGGTATGCTTTCTGAAGCAGAACTTCTTAATTATGGCTCTGATTGGGAATGTTCTATATTATCACTGCAAAGATTACTTGGGGATAATATGTTAACTTTTTAATGAAAAGAGCTCAGACCCTATTTCTTAGGGTACGGTCCTTTTCAGCAAAGATTTTGAGAATGTCAAGGCATTTGAAATTTAAGCCTTCTGAAATGCAAAGTAGTATAAATACGTAAACCATTAGATAAGCTTTATTTTCATTTAGTAGCTCCTCCCTGGAAAATTCTTCCATCATTCAACTTCTATCTCATTCTCATGACTTGAAGGACTATGTGGAAACATTGAGGAAGCTAGATCAATATTGGCCACATGCATGGAGGAGTTTATGTAAAATCCAAAACTGAAGCATTATCCTCATTTTACACATGGAGAAAATGCAAGTAATGGTCTTCATGGTCTTAAATTGAGCAGTAGAATCCCAACATTTTTTTGCAGTGCTAATTTGTGCGATTGTTTTTCACCAGCTCTCAATCTTAACTATTCCTAAAAACCTCCAAAGTAGCCTTTTCCAACGGGGTTTCTGCAAAACATTAGTTTAAAATATACCCTTGTTCCCTCTTCAACCGAATACACCAGATAAAAAGCACTAGTTGGTTAAATAAGCTTTGGGAAGGCCATATTTTATATGCTGTGACTGGATACCCATAATTCCTGACATAAATTAAAGACTATAAGGTTATTTCATGAAGAGACCTGTTTAATGTTGGATTGCCCAAATTTATTTGACAAGGAACACTTTATTGAGTTCCACTTACAATGTACTGCAAAACCAAATTTAGAAAATGTTCCTTTAGGACATACGCTCATCATTTACTTTAATGTGAAATAATCATCTGTCAGCATTCACAGGAAACACCTGAAGCATCACTGTACAAGTGAGCACTTAACCTTTCTTTGACAAATGGATTAAAAAACCAAGGTCTTTATTTTTTTAATTTAATCTTTTGTGATGAAGGTATAGTGTCTGTATCCACATTGTCTGCACAACCTGCAGGAATTATCTGGTGGGCTTGTTGGTAGCTGTTTCCATTCTCAAGCGTCCTTTCCCAAGTGATGTGTGGTCCAGAGTATGACTTTTTGGAACATGTCTATGGTTTCCATGGCTACTCCTGGACAGGTAGTGCATGAATGCACCTGATGCCACTCTGTGGCTCCGTAGCCAGCCCCATAGATTGCAAATATCTAGGCTTTCCTCTTCCACTGATATAATTGGATCCATTTCTCATCCATCATGCCCAAAGTAGAAACAGACAACAGGCCATCTGTTCCACCCTCCAAGTTTTTCCTCAGCATGAGGCACCTCTCCGCTGTTTATTGTTACCATGGTAAGGTGCATCCATGGTAACGATGAACTGTACGGCCTCTGAGCTGACCACTTAGCTGCCTGAATGACACTCAGCATCAACTCCTTTGAGTCAGAGGGGCTGTACTTACCCAGATCTGAGAAAGAAGAGCTAATACAAATGCTTTGTATTTCCTGGAGGCAATTTCCTTGGACTCATTTAATGCATTTTATGGTCTATGTGCCTTCTGTAAATAGCTGGATCTGTTTTGCTCAAGTGATCTTAAATAATTAAGATCATTCTAAGCCAAATGAAGTGCTGGAATATTGTCAGTAGACCTCAAGCATTGTAAATGTCTTGTTACCTCTAACACTGTGTAATGGGATGTATGCCACTCCATTCAGTTCCACTGAAATGCCCATGCTGGGGCTTTTCTTTCCACACCACATCTACATCTCTGTGTGTCAAGAAACTGCCACACCCTACATACACTTCTGCGATCCAGGCTGATGAGAAAGAGCCTGGTACTTAGATGGTGCTCAAAGGCTAACTCATCCATGGGCAAGGTGAGGTGCAGCAGTGGTTGAGAAAACACTTACCTCCCACAGCAGTGAAACAAATAGCAAGTGTGCTTGTGCTACTCACACTCTATGAATCCTCCTTCACAGGTAGCAGGTGGTCTGCGGATCAGGCTGAGCTACCTTCCTTCTCTTCCTCCTCCCTCTGAGTATGTACTTGGTCCTAATCAGCAAAAGCAGGCCTCTCTGCACAGCTGAAACCAATTGATTCTGACTTTAAAATAGTCACCCTAAATATATATGAGCTAACAGTCAATGAGCACTTACTATTTGTCAGGCACTATGTTAATGCCTTACGTATATTCTCCAAATTTCTCTTAACAATAACTCCTTCAGGAAGTTGCTATTGTTGGGGTTCAGAAAGAGCCTCCCCAAGACATGCCTGAGTCGTATTTGGATTATTTTAAGCTAGAAGTAACTGACACCTTGTAGACTCAAACTTTTGTCCCCACCCCTCTCCCCTTAATTATCTAGAAGAATTTAAATTAGGGACAATTCCCAAAAATAAAAGCTTATCAGAGGTAACCTTTTTTTAACTTATCTATAGGGCAGAGTAAACTACTAATTATTTATCACGTGCTTGCTAATTACTGAACACTTGCTCTCCCTTCTATGACCTTCCAAAGTCCACATACTTGGCTCAAGATGTCATGTATACCTTAATTTCCCTTTCTGTCTCTGAATCTCTCATGTGTATGAGGTCTGTGACTCCCTCATGCACAAGAAATTAAGTGGGATTTTCTCTTGTCAATCTATCTCTTCTTGATTTGGTTATTCAGCCATCAGAAGAACCAGAGGAAGGAAAAGAGATTTTTTTTCCCTTTTCCACACTATTATCCCATTTTATGCTTGAGGAAATTCGGACTTAGAGACTTTCATTCACCACAAACCATTCGGCCTTTAATTAATAAAACTTAAATGCAAATCTATGTGACCCTATAGGTCATGTATATAATGTGTTTACTATGCTGCATGATCCTATACTGCCTCTCCCCAGAATCTACGTATTTCCAGATATCCCATCATTGAATTACTGTACCCACGGATTCTGTGTTCTACCTGCCAAAATATTTTCCTGACTTGTTATTCCCCTCACTTCTATGTCTTTCCTACCTCTGAGGACAGAACTTTTTCCAGGTCTCAAAACTTACTATCTGTCCCAGTTTGCTCTTGTCAACTAGACAAGAGCATGTAGTCAAACTCCAACTTATGAAACTCCCATTTTCCAAAAAGATATGCTTCAGTTGGAAAAAGCATGATCCACAAGAAGCTATTCACAGAAGAATGCAAATTAGAATGAGTAGTAAGACTTCAAGATGGCAGCGGAGTGAGTGGAAGTCACACTGACCTCCTCCCGGAACCAATCTGGAATTACAACTAAATTGTGGAGAAATCACCTGGAAAACAACTGAACAATAGCGAGAGAGAAGCCTTAAAACCAAAGACAGACAGAGGTTTCAGCTTCAGAACAACCTAACTAGTAAGGAGTGTGGTGTAGAGGCTTGAGAAGGTGGACTGGGTGCCCAATTGTGGCAGCACCAGAGGGATATAGAAATGGCCACTTGGATCCCCCTGAGAAGAGTGGGGTCTAAACCATAATCGAGGATCTCCAGCCTACAGCGCCGGAGTCCAAAAAGCACACAGATAACAGCCATCTGTGAAAAGTGGCACTGTGCTCTCTACCTGAAACAGGTGACTAGAGACACAACGAGCCACTTAAAAGACAAATGCAAAAATTTGCAGTGGCAGCCACTTCACCTGGGCTCTGGCAGAGGTGAGGGCAGAGTGGGCTGAGGTTACCTCAGGAGAGACTGGAGAAGGAGGCTTGGAGGAAAGAACTGGGAAAGTGGACGGCGGGGTCCTGGTGCTGATTCATGCCCCATTCTGCAGCTGCCACCTGGCTCAGGCAGACCACTCCCCAAAGTGGCGACAGTGAAAAAGGACACAATAGCCATGCTCCTAACAGTCTCGGCCCTGGCTCAGTGTTGTGCAGGCCAGGATGCTGAGTACTGAAGGCAATGACGGATAGTAGATCCCTGGTTGAAGGCAATGCAGAGTGGTGTAGACACTTGAAGGAAAGTCAGGTGATGGAGGCATTGGGGAGAGAACTAAGGGAGTAGCCCAGGGGGCCGTGGGCCTGACTCTTCTGCCATATGGCAGCAGCCATCTTGATCAGGCAGACTACTCCCCTGAGTGACAGCACTGTGAAAGGACACAATAGCCCCACCCGCAGGAGGGACTCTGCCCCACTGTGACTGTTAAGGACTGAGTGACTAGATGAAAAACTGGAGGAGGCAGACACAGACAGTAGATTCCTGGAAGTCTCTTAAAGACTGCAAAGGTCAGATGGGGTCAACAGCTGACAGCATCAAAGGGAGATCCAGAAAGAAGGAAAAAAAAAAAAGCGGTTGCCTACCAGAGATGTTCGCACCAGAAATTCAAGCAGTCAAGAAAATCAATTGCAGAAACAGAAGCAAGAAGAAGAGTCTCACAAATAATGGGGTGAAAAAGAAACACCTCCCAAATGAATGGAAAGGAGAAATCAGAAAGAGAACTAAATGAAATAGAGGCAAATAAACTATCAGATATTAAGTTCAAAACAAAAGTTCTAAGGAATATCAGTGAGCTCAGTGAGCTCAAAGTGAATTACCAACAACTACAGGGAAGATATGAGGAATTTATTGCAAACTATATAAGCATGAAAAAGGACATAGAAGCTGTCAACCAGAGGCTAGAGGAAATGTAGAATACAATTTCTGAATTGAAGAGCACAGTAGAAGGAATCAAAATCAGGCTAGATGAGACAGAAGATTGAATCAGTGAGCTGGAGGATAACATAAAAAAAATCTCACAGAAAGAGCAAGAAAATGAAAAAGGACTCAAAAATAATGAAGAGCCATTCAGGAAAATGCAGGACAACCTGAAACATAATAACATCTGTATAATAGGGATACCAGAAGGAGAAGATGAAAAAGGGATAGAGAAGCTGTTTGAAAAAGTAATGATGGAAAATTTCCCTAATTGGAGGAGAGAAAAAGTCACACAAGTCTCAGAAGCACAGAGGGTCCCATTCAAGAGGAACCCAATGAAGCCCACTCCAAGACAAATCATCATTAAAATAGCAAATATCAAAGAAACAGAGAGAATCCTAAAAGCAGCAAGGGAGAAAGTGGTAGTAACACACAAGGGAGCCCCAATACGTCTAGCAGCTGACTTCTCAACAGAAACACTACAAGCCAGAAGGGAATGGCAAAAAATATTCCCAGTCATGAAACACAAGGACTGCAGCCAAACTACACTACCCAGCAAGGCTCTCAATGAAAATGGAAGGCGAAGCAAGGAGTTTCCCAGAGGAAATAAAGCTAAAAGAATACACCGCCCCCAAACCAGCATTACAAGATATGCTAAAATGACTGCTGTAAGATGGTGAAGAAAAAGAGTGAGAAAGAGAGGATCACAGGTAAAAAGGGAAAAATGAAAAAGTACCTAAGAATAATAACTTTAAAAGTAAATGGATTAAATGCTTCAATCAAAAGACATAGGATAGCTGAATGGATAAGAAAACATGACCCACACATATGCTGCCTGCAGGAGACCCACCTCAGAAGAAAGGATGTACACAGACTGAGAGTAAAGGGATGGAAAAAATATTCCAAGCAAATAGACAGCAAAAAAAAGCAGGGGTAGCAGTACTTCCATCAGACAAAATAGACTTCAAAACAAAGGCCATAAAAAGAGACCCAGAAGGACACTTTATAATACTCAAAGGATGAATCCATCAAGAAGACCTAAACATTGTAAACATATATGGAACCAACATAGGAGCACCTCATATATGAGGAAAATCTTGGAGGACTTCAAGAAATATATAGACAGTAACACATTGATAGTAGGGGATTTTAACACCCACTATCAACAATGGATAGATCTTCCAAACAAAATATCAAAAAGGATATTGTGAAACTGAATAACACATTAGATCAAATGGACTTAACTGACATATATAGAACCTTTCATCCAAAGGAAGCAAAATACACATTCTTTTTAAATGCACATGGAACATTTTCAAATATAGACTACATGATAGGACACAAAACAAGCCTCAACAAATTCAGGAAAATCGAAATCATAACAAGTATCATCTCAGACCACAAGGGATTGAAACTAGAAACCAACCTCAAGGAAAAACTCAAGAACATTTATACTCATGACGACTGAATAGTACACTATTAAACAATGAATGGTTCAATAATGAGATTAAAGAAGAAATCAAAAGATTCTGGAAAAAAAGAAAAATGAACACACAAAAGTACAAAACCTGTTGGTACAGTGAAGGCAGTCCTGAGAGGGAAGTTCATAGCAATACAGGCCAACCTTAAAAAGGTAGAAACATTTCAAATAAACAATATGATCCTCCAGTCAAGAACTGGGAAAACAACAACAAACTAAGCCCAGAGCAAGTAGGAGGAAGGAAATAGTCAAGATCAGAGCAGAATTGAATGGCATAGAGACTATAAGAACAATTCAAAGGATAAACCAATCCAGGTACTGGCTCTTCGAAAAGATGAAAAAAACAGACAAGCATTTAAGCAGACTCATCAAGAAAAAAATGGGAAAGGACCCGAATAAATAATATCAGAAATGAAAGAGGCAAAATAACAACTGATACCACAAAAATACAAAAGATTGTAAGAAATCACTATGAATAATTATGTGCCAAGAAATTTGAAAACTTTGATAAAATGGTCACGTTTCTAGAAAAATATAAACTTCCAACACTGAATGAAGAAGTAGAAAGCCTGAACAGACTGATAACAGCTGGTGAAATGGAAGCTGTAATCAAAATACTCCCAGCACACACAAAATAAAAGCCCTGGAAGAGATGGTTTCACAGGAGAATTGTACAAAACACTTAAGGAAGAGCTAACTCCTGTCCTTCTCAGACTATTCCAAAAAATTCAAGAATAGGGAAGACTCTCAAACTCTTTTTATGGGGCTAGCATCATCTTAATCCCAAAACCAGATAAAGAGACAACCAAAAAAGAAAACTAGAGGCCAATATCACTGATGAACATAGAAGCTAAAATCCTCATCAAAATATAGGCAAATCACATCTAGCAATACATTAAAAAGATCATCCACCATGATCAAGTGGGATTCATCATACGGATGTAAGGATGGTTCAATATTCACAAATCAATATATCTAATACATCAAATAAACAAAAGTAAAGACAAAAACCACATGATCATATCAATAGATGTGGGGAAAGCATTTGATAAGGTACAGCATCCATTCATGATAAAAACACTCAGCTAGTGGGAATAAAGGGAGTATATCTCAACAAAATAAAGGGCATATATGAAAAATCTACCCCCAACCTCATACTCAATTGGCAAAAACTAAAAGCTTTCCACCAAGATCGGGAGCAATAGAAGGATGCCTGCTCTCACCACTTCTATTCAACATAGTATTAGAAGTCCTAGCCACAGTGATCAGACAAGAAAAAGAATTAAAAGGCATCCAAATTGGAAAAGAGGAAGTAAAACTCTGTTTGCAGATGACTTGATAGTGTACTTGGAAAACCCCATAGACTCCAACAACCTCTCAACCTATTAAGTGAATTTGGCAAAACAGCAGGATACAAAGTCAATATTCAGAAATCAAAGGTGTTTTTGTATACAAAAAATGGAATATCAGAAGAAGAATTAAGGAAAAAAAATCCCCTTTGCTCTAGCCACAAGAAAAATTAAGTATCTAGGAATAAACTTAACCATGGAGGTAAAAGACCTGTACGCAGAGAACTATACAACACTGAAGAAAGAAATTAAGGAAGACACAAATAAATGAAAGCATATACCATGTTCATGGATTAGAAGAATTTACGTCATCAAAATTTCCATACTACTTAAAGCAATTTACAGATTCAATGCAATCCTTATTAAAATACCAATGACATATTTCACAGACATAGAACAAACATTTTAAAAAATTATATGGAACCATAAATGACCTCGTAGTCTTGGGAATTTGGAGAAAGAAAAACAAAGCAGGAAGGGATCACAATATCCCTCCTGACATCAAACTATATTACAAAGCAACTGTAATGAAGACAGTCTGGTACTGGTATAAGAACAGGCACATAGATCAATGGAACAGAACAGAGAGCCCAGAAATAAACCCAAGTCTCTGTGGTCAATTAATATTTGACAAAGGGGGCAGAAGCATAAAATGGAGTCAAAATAACCTCTTCAGCAAATGGTGTTGGGAGAGCTGGACAGCTACATGCAAAAAATTGAAATTTGACCAACTTACGCCATGCACAAAAATAAACTCAAGATGGATAAAAGACTTATATATAAGTTGTGACACCATAAAAGTCCTAGAGGAGAACATAGGCAAGAAAGTCTTGGATATCCCATGCAGCAATATTTTCACTAATATGTCCCCTAGAGCAAGGGACATAAAGGAAAAACTAAACAAATGGGACTTGATCAAAATAAGACGCTTCTGCATGGCTAAAGAAAACATCAGCAAAATGAAAAGGGAACCAACCATATGGGAAAATATATTTGCCAATGATACCTCAGACAGGCCTTTGATCTCCAAATTATATACAGAACTCACATGACTCCACTCCAAGAAGACAAACAATCCAATCAAAAAAATGGGCAAAGGACCTGAACAGACACTTATCCAAGGAGGACATACACAGGCCCCAGAGATATATGAGGGATGCTCATCATCACCAGTCATCAGAGAAATGCAAGTGAAAACCACAATGAGATACCACTTCACACTGGTCAGAATGGCTATCATAAATAAATCAACAAACAACGGGTGCTGGCAAGATTGTGGAGAAAAGGGAACCCTAATACACTGTTGGTGGGAATGCAGACTGGTGCAGCCAATGTGGAAAACAGTGTGGAATCTCCTCAAAAAGCTAAAAATGGAACTGCTTTTGACCCAGCAATTCCACTGCTGGGACTCTCTAATACTCTAAGAATCTTGAAACAGAAATTCAAAAAAACCTATGCACCCCAATGTTCATAGCAGCACAACTTACAATAGCCCAGTGCTGGAAGCAACCAAAGTGTCCATCAGTAAATGAGTGGATCAAAAAACTATGGTATATTTACACAATGGAATGCTACCCAGCAGAAAGAACAAAAAAGCTACATTCTTCACGACAGCATAGATGGAACTGGGGAGCATTATGCTAAGCAAAATAGGCCAGGCAGTGGAAGACAATTACAATATGATCTCACCTATAAGTGGAATCTAATCAACAAAGCGAGCAGGCAAGGAAAATATGACAAACAACATTGAAAGAAAGAAGAAACTGACAGAGATGGGAGGGAGGGAGGGAGGGAGACGGGTAATGGGGGAGGGGAAGAGGAAGGGTCAGATCAAGGAACAGGTTGAAGGACACATGGCCAAAGCCAAGGTGGGGAAGCATTGACGGGGGGAGGTATGCATGGGTAGGGAGGGGAAAGTGGTGGCAGATAAATGGAGTCAATTCGTGTGAAAATTTTTTTAAAAAGAAATGTTTAAAAAAAAGAATGAATAGTAATGCTTACTTTTGTGTAACCCTTTACATTTTGCAAAACAGTTGAACATACCCCATTTAACATAAATGAAAAGTTCAAAGTCGAAATTGCAAAATGACTCTGCAAGAGAACCAGTCCATATACAAACAGGCACTTGGGACATTCTCCAATCAAGAAGGAAAATGTTCACACCAAAAATAAAGGATATATATTTTTAAATCTATACACTTTAATTTTTAAAAAAATTAAAAAATAAAAATAAAATTTAAAATCTTTAAAGAAGTGGGCTTTTTCTTCTTTTAATTCGAGGTTTATTTTTATTCACTGATTCATTATATAGAGACTTATACAGATTGAAATATGCAGTTGGCAGATTCATTAAACCTGACATGTTTCCACTTCTCTTTCCCAAAAGTAACCAATTGTTTGAGAAACTAACAACCTTAATTACTGCCATTGTTAATTGCAAATACATTTGCACTTTCATAAAATAGAATGTTTGCATTTCACAGGTCTTCTGTTTTATAACCTGGGGCAAGTCTTCATTAACATTTTTTTAACAGAATAATTAGAAAAGGCAGTGATTTAGCAAATAACCAAATAATTACCTTAGTTAAAAGTACTCTTAGTCCCAGTTTGGAGATGTGCTATTATTCTTTCCTATAGTGAACATAACTTCCAAATAGCCACCTACTACATCATTAGTAAATTGTGTATACTAATTGTTTATCTGCATCTACATTAATGTATATCTAAATGTCCTCAGTCAAATCCCATACCATCCTGGTCTGGCCCTCTGTAAGTTGTATCAGGTTGGTGCTCACTTGGTTATCCTCTTTCTTAGCATCTCTATGGCATCCTTTCTGTTTTCCTGATGGCTAGTTTCAAAGGATTCATCTATGGAATTATTGTGAATACCTCTTCTTACTACTGGGAAGCTTTGTTGGGCGTCCCCAAGGCCACCCTCAGGTTCAATGAATCCATAGGAGGAGTCACAGAACTCAGGAAAGCTGTTGTACTCATGCTTAATTTGTTCAGAACCACTAAGATTTGGGGGAGGTTTATGGTCATAACACAACATATCGATAAATGTAACTTATTATCATAAATTTATCTCTTCAGTCCCCATCCCAACCTCCATTGTTATAATGGGCAAACAGCCATCAAAAGTCAGCCCTGTTATCTGTTCTCACCCCAACCCTCTGAAATTCAATAGGATCCTGACAAAAATTTATATGTATTTGGTATTTATCCCTGCTAAAGATTCTTGACCCCTCTATCCTATAAAGCTAAGTTTCTCAGGGGATGCCTTGTGCATCCATCTACTAGACTCCCATTTGCACATTCTTTTAAAATATCTTGGCCTCTTGCCTTGATTGGGTGGCTTAGTTGGTTGGAGCATCATCCCATAGACCAAAAGGCTGCAGGTTCACCTACTGGCAGGGCACATCCCTACACTGTGGGTTTGATCCCTAGTAGGGGCACATACTAATCGATGTTTCTCTCTCACACCTGTCTCTCTCCTTCTCCCTCTCTCTTTCTTTTCCCCTTCTTCTCCCTCTAAAAATCAATAAACATATCTGTGGGTGAAGACTAAAAAATTTATTAATATCTCAGCCTCTATCTCTTACCCCAAAACCCACATTCTTAGGATGGGAGACCTTTAACGTCTATCCAATCCAGATGGCCCTCACTGCTGCCAGCCCTATTCTATGACTGGCCTAGGGTTGTCTCACAAAGCACCGCAGACTGAGGGGCTAAAAACAGAAATTTATTGTTTCTGTTCTCGAAACCCAGGTCCAAGACCAAGGTGTCAACTGGGTTGGTTCCTTCTAAAGACTGTGAGGGCAAATCTGTTCTCCTAACCTGATGATTTGCTGGCAATCTTTGGCATTTTTTGGCTTGTACAAGCATCAAATTGATTCCTTCCTTCATGTTCACATGGTGCTTTCCCAGTATGCTTGTCTCTGTGTCCAAATTTCCCTTTTTTGTAAAGATATCAGTCATATTTGATTGGGAGCTGACCCTACTTCAGGATGATTTCATCTTAACTAATTACATCTGCAGTGACCCAATTTCTAAATAGTCACATTCTGAGGAACTGGAGGTTAGCATTTCAATGTATGAATTTGAGGAGGAGGGATAAAATTTAACCTATAATACCCACTCTTTACTAGGTCTATTGGCAACATATTTTATTAAATGAGCTAGCTCTGTATCTGTCATTACAGCCCTCCACTTCCAGTCATACCTTCAGCCTGCTCCCAGACATACTCCTCTTTGAATCTTGCATCTTCCTGAAATTAGATTATAATTTATAATAAAGTATAAGATACTCTACCATGGAACTGATTTGTTTATCCAACAAACATTTATTTTAGTGCCTACCTTTATCTACTGGGAATTCAAAGTATTTCCTGTTCCCTAAGAGCTCACAATTTAAGGAGGGAGCAAATCTATATACAGTAAAGAAACAGACTCATTTCCACAGTTATTTCATGTAACCCTCAGACAACCTTGTGAGAATTCCATTATCATCACTACTTTATAAATGAAGGAAGGAAGGTTCAGTAAAAAAATAAAAAATAAAAAAAATAAAAAAATGAGCATATCATTGTGATCAAAAAGCACAAAAGAAAGGGTTGAAAAGCAAGAGAAGATATAGAAAAGGTGATATCCAAGCTGGACCTTAGAGCAGATAGAGAAAATGAAGGGAAAACAGTACCAAAAATATTCTGTCAGAAATGCAATCTCCAGTTAGAGTACTGTCTTAATTTGGAAAAAAAAAAATCTACCTTAAGACATTTGGTGACATTGTGATAATTTCTAGACGCACAGCATGGTCTGTACTTGCAATCATTTCTTCTGCTAGTGCCAGTGGAATAAAAACCTCCCCATGGGAAGTCTTACTTTTAGGATAGAAGTAAATCAGCTGGTAGACAATCTTTATTTTGCATGGTGTTAAGGACTTAATTATGCCCTCCTCCCCTAAAAAACTTTTTATGTTGAAGTCCTAACCCCCACTACCTGAAGTCAGGATCTTTAAACAGGTAATTAAGTCAAGATGGGGTCATTAAGGTAGGCTCTAGCCCACCATGATTGCGGATCTTATAAGAAGAAGTTTGGACCCAGACACACACACAAGGAAATGATGTGAAGACATAGGGAAAAGAGGAGCTTCTACAAGTGAAAGAGAAGGGTCTGGGACAGATCTCATGACTCTCAGGAGGAACTAACCCTGGTAACACCTTCATCTCTTGACTTCTGGTCTCCAGAACTGTGAGGAAATAATTTCTGTTGTTTATCTTACCTAGTCTGTGATTCTTTGTTATGGCAGCCCTAGAAAACAAATATTTGTGGCTAATTTTTTCAATTAAAAAAAATAAGAAGAGATAAAGATTTAAAGTCAATGCAAAAATGCCCCCCCTTTTTTTATTATAGGAAAATTTCTACTAATAGTTTTACTAATTTGTATGACACTATGACAAAAAATAATAGATGTGTGATATTATGATTTATAATGAATATATATTTCATCTTTACTACAGTTCCTTGAACCCTTGGAATTTCCTAAGTGATGAGAATGGGAAAGGTGCCTATGTTAATGAGGTAACTTTTTGAAGGGCCCTAAGTAACCAAAAGATGGGAACTGTTTACCAGGAGAACCAACTTTATAATCAGAGGAGTGAAGACAGCCTAGAGATTGAGTTCAACCACCAATGGCCAATGATTTAATCAATCAGGTCTATGTAATTAAACCTCCATAAAAACCCAAAAAGACTGGATTCAGAGAGCTTCCAGTTTGATGAACCAGGATGCAACCACATACCTTCATGCAGCACTCTGCACTCACTGGGGACAGAAGCGCCTGTACTCTAGGCCCCATCCCATGTATCTCTTCATCTAGCTGTTGATTCATATCCTTCAATATTATTTGTAATAAATGGTAATCTAGTGAGTAAACTGGTTTCCTGAGTTCAGTGTCTCTAGCTAATTAATCAAACCCAAGGAGGGGGTTGTGGTAACTTCTGATTTTATAGCCGGTTAGAAGCACAGATAACAACCTGGGTTTGGGATTGGCATCTGAAGTGGAGGGTAGTCTTGTGGGACTGAGCCCTGAGCCTGTGGGATCAGACACTATCTCCAGGTAAATGGTATCAGATTTGAGTTAAAATGTGGGATACCCATCTGGTGTAGGAGAATTGCTTGGCACAAAGAAAGAACCCACACATAGGAATTGATGTCAGGATCAATTTAAATATTGTCAATATACTTGACACACACTTTTAAGTATAGAAGAATGATTCCTAAAGAGGCAAATTTGTTGCTTTTTTTTTCTTGAAAGAAAGTTAGTTTGTGCTACCACACAATAGCAATAGGAAGACGGGTTAAATGGGAGAACAAAAGAAAAAATAGGTGAGAAAACACAAAGAAGAAAGAAATTTGAGGAAGCATGAGTAAGGGAAGAAATTACCTAGACGCTAAAGGAACATAGGAGGCTAGGAACACAAAGATGGCATCCCTAATTGTAACAAAGTTTCCGAGCCTCTGCTGACATGGACTAATGTAGTTTTAGAGACTGGTAATGCTCTGCAGTGTTTTTTTTGACATGCCAGTTTGTCTTCCTATCTTGTCAAAATAGTTTAATAAAACTATTACAGAACTGATCAATTAATCTTAATATACGCAATAAACTAACATGCTAGAAACGTAAAATCACAAAAATGCAAGATTTTGGTTATCATAAAGCTGTGGTTAAAGTACACAATTGGCAGATTGCATTTGAATCCTAACTCCCCATCTTCCTGGCAGTGTGTCCTGGACCCAACTGTTCAACCTCCCTGTGCTTCAGTTTTCTCATATGCAAAATAGAGTAACAATATTACCTTATCCAAAGGGTTGTTAAAATCAAGTGAGTTAAAAAATAAAGTTCTGAGAATAATTCCTAGAATAAAGTTGGTACCATATTAATAATTGTCAGATTCATCACCAGGAAAAAATGCAAAGAAATTAGTAACCCCTAGACAATCGCCATGTATCAATTTGGGGGGGAATGTGACCCTGTTTTTTAATGTCCAAAGAATTTGAGGTAGCAGTTGATGTGGGGAGAGCTTTTTATTAATTTCAGTAATAAACCTGAAAGAAGAGTACAATTGAAGGAAAGCTTCCCTCAGATCAACAGAATAAAGTTACAAATGATAGGATGAATGGCCGGGCCATACATACCTACACAATGCTCTGAAATACCTTCTTTAAAATGTGTTTGTTTTTTGTTTCTAATTCCTCATCAGTATTCTCAAATGACAATCAACCATCAGGAGCCTAGGATTCAAGAAGAGATGGGTTCTAATTTTTTAGCTTACAACTCACTTTCCACTTGAAATGCATTTTCCCTGTTTTGGAATTACATTACAAATGTCATGAGATTTTGCTCATTTTAAGTAATAAACCCAAGTATTTAACCTTTGTTCATGGAGAGGACTGATTGCTACTCAGATCATGTGCTCAACAGAAAAAGGCAGTGCTGTGATAATGGCCACTTCTGAGTCATATTTATAGCCAGTCTTGGGCACCCATTGGCTGTGGGCCTGCTGACACATGAAGAACAACTAGTACTAAGAGGGGTGCTGCCAAGTGGGGAAAGAAAGGGAAGCAGAGCAGCCAGGGCCTTATTTCTAGACTCTGCAGTGCTGGATGCCTTTGTCTGGGGAATCTTTACTGGACAAGCTCTATGCTCAACGTCTGAGAGGAAGGTGGGCTGGAGACCAGCAAAGCCAGCCTTGGAAAAAGTATCTCTTCATTGTTCTCCAAGATTATAATAATAACTAAAAATGGAATGTTTTGCTGCATGTCAGATAAAAAAAAACTAACTCTTTTAACGTGCATTATCTCATTTGTGCCTCATAATAATCCCATGAGGTAAGCACTATTCCTGCCATCATTTTAAAAAATAAGTCGTAGAGAATTTGGGCAAATTTGCCAAAGTGATATAAATAGTAAGGGACAGAACGCAGGATTAAAACCAGGTCTGTCTGACTCCAAAGCCTAAGTTCTTAATGACAGGGCAACCCTGCCCTTACCCCACTGTCTCACTCACCGTGTCTCTCCTGGGCTGCCCTTCCTCTACACTACAGTGAGTTTTCATGTTACTCCTCTGCTTATGACATTTTGATGGCTTCTGATTGTCTCTCAAACTCCTGAGCCTGGCCTCCTAACCATTCCAATTTGACTCTCCAAAGTCACCCAATGGACTCTCGATTCCGGGCAAACCCCATTTGTCTCTCTCAACGATAATACGCAATCCCCTGCCTTTCTGCCTTTGTCCTCACTGCCATCTCAGCCTAAAGTCTGCTCATCATCGCCCCATACTGAACCACCACCACCACCACCACTAACTGTTGTGGCCAGCCTTCCACCCTGTGAGGTAAATACTATTATTATTTCAGTTTTGTAAATGGGCAAATTTAGGCTCAGCAATGTCAAGCACAAGGATCCCCAGCTAATAAGTGGACTGGGGAGAATTGGAACTTAACTCAATGCCAGAGCCTGAGTTCCCATCCTCTATGTTATACAGGTGAACAAGGCCATGCCCAGCCTCACACACCTGCAAACCACTTTGCTCAGTCCTCCTGGTTCTGTAGCAAGAATCAGCCATCAGCTCCTTCTTCCCACCAGAGGCCCACAATCTGTGCCTCTGTTACAAAAATTACTCCACTCTGCTTCACTTTAGCTGTCTCTCTCACTCACAAGGCACGCTCTGCTTGAGGCTATGCCATCCATCTGTGTCCCTCATGAACCTAGTGCCATATATGAGGCTCAACGGGTGTTCACTTGACGTGTGCTGAATTCATTCAATGGCTGTTTATTGAGTTCCTGCAGAAATGATCTCACCCCTACCCGCAAGCTCCCTGGTGCAATTGTTCTCATCCTTTTTCGGTTCATACCCCCCTTGGAGAAGCTGATGAAAGCCATGTATCTTTACCACAGAAAAATGCAACTACCAATACAATTTCACATCCTTCTCTAAGTGGTTCATGGATTGTGGGTTCAGAATCTAATTGATTTGAATCCCATTATTAGTGAATTGAATTGTTCTTGCTATTTCCTGTATTCAAGTTATAGAAATCCAAAAGGAGATTTCCTTTTTTGTAGCCTAGAGAGTCCAAGAAATGGTTACATTAAAAGACAATAGACATGTGAACTTGGCTTCTGGAATAAATGGAATCAGAAACTTCAATATTATCAAAATGTGCAGATCAGTTCTAGTCTCCCAAATTCATTTCCCCTGCAAGTTGGAGAATCAGCATGCTGACAGGTCAGGGCCTCACATCCCATCACAAGAGGAGTTGCTCCTTCTCCCTTCTAGCCATAATTCTAAAAAATAAAAATTCCAATGAAGTATTTGGATTGGCCAACCTAAGTAACATGTTAACTCCCAGAAATTGGTCATTGGAGAGAGAAAAGCACCCCTACCTTCCCTTCCCTCCCAAAAAAGTGTTCTCCCCAGAGGTGAAAGGAGAACATTTTCTCAGCTTTTCTCAGCTCCAGCCCCTGGGTGCTTGTTTCTCACCTGAAGCCCTGTCACCCCATGCAGGCGCTCTCTGACAGCTCTCTATGCTCCCAGACTTCTGCTCTCTCACCTTTAGTCCTGGCTTCATGGGAGGCATATGCTAGAAGTGTTGGGAGTATAAGCCTGAGAGCCAGGCTGCTTCTGTTCATTCCTTAGTCTTACCATTTACATGCTGGGGCAGGTTACACGCTGTGCCTCAGTGCCCTCCTCTGTAAAATGGGTCTTACTTTAGGTCTTCTAAAACAATATCCCCACTCAGTGTTTTTTGTTTTTCATCCTCACCCAAAGATATGTTTATTGATTTTAGAGAAAGGAAGGAAGGGAGAGAGAGAGAGGAAGAGAGAAACATTGATGTAAGAGAAAAACATCAATCGGTTGCTTCTCTAAGAGGCAAACTAGGTATCTGGCCTGACCAGGAATCAAACCTGTAGTATTTGAGTACACAGGCCAACATTCCAACCACCTGGGCCACCCAGCCAGGGCATGTTTATTGTTCTTTTGTTTTATATTACTCTTGGTATTAGCAGCCCCACACCAAATAGATGACCAATAGTAGTACCTATTACATTAGGTTTTGGAAGAATAAATTAATTCATGAAAGTCACTTAAAATAGTGTCTGAAGCATTTGAAGCATTCCATGAATGTTACAACTATAATTAAAGTGAAATTGTCAGAAAAAAAGGGAGTCTTCTAAAGGCAAAAACAATAAAAATACATTTTTCAGAAGTTAGGTAATTCAAACCTTTAATTAGCTAGAACTTTCTTTCTGCCATATCTTCTTATGAGAACAAGAAACACATTAAAAACAACTATTACCAGGAAATTAGTTAAAAATAATAAGACAAACAATCCAACATAAATAAGCTGAAAATATTCCTAGATTTAGCCCAATCTACTAAATAGGCTATCTGGATCAGCTGTTCTTTGCCATCAAAACTGACATTCAGAATAATAATTTGTGTCTCTTTAAAGTCTGACCCCTCAAAGGCAAAATAACTATAATAACTGCTATCATTTGAGAACTGCTGGCCAAACAACAGACATTGTGCTAAGAGCTTAATGTACATTACACACCATGTAGACACACACACGCACAGAGACTCATTCATTTCATCTTCTTAACCACTTGGAGGTGGGGGGTTTATTCCAATTCTACAGTTGAAAGTACATTTTACAGACAAAGAAGTATACAATTAGTAAGTGTAGCTAGGATTTGAACTCAGAGCATTTCTGACTCCGCAGCCATTATTCTTAAAAATTACATTTATAGTCTTAATACTCCAGTTACGAAACAAAGGATTTATTTTTGATTTTCAACATTTAAAAAAAAGATATTTGCTTGACTCATTTTTTTATTTATTAATTGAATTATTTTAGAGAGAAAGAGAGAGGAAGGGGGAGAGAGAGAAACTTTGCTTTGTTGTTCCACTTATCTGTGTATTCACTGGTTGATTCTTGTGTGTTCCCTGACTGAGGATCAAACCTACAACCTTAGCATATCAGGGTGATGCTGCTCTACTTGACTCTTAATGAGAAACTGAAGAAAATTATAGAACTTCGTCCTTGGTCTGAGAATCCACTTACAGAGCATCTATTTTTTCAGTGTTCTTAGTTATTTTTCACTCTGTCAACAACAAGAAAAACCGAGAATTGACTGTGGCAGTGGATTTTAATTCCATAAGCACAAGGATTATGTTTTATTCATTTCTGTTTTCTCAACAGAACCAAAAACAATGACTTAATAGTGTTAAAGAATAAATGTTTATTGAACAAACAAATGAGTAAATAAATGTTTGTATCAGCTTCTCCAGCATAGAGTTGTATTTGAAAGAAGAAAAATCTTCTATCTGGAAAGATGGGCGATATAATGAAACACTAATGCCAGTGCTTCCTGGCTATGTGATCTTAAGCAAGTTAGTTAAACTCTCTGACCTAGTTTTCTCATTTGGAAATTGGGGGATTGCTTACCATTCCTTTCACAATGTAGGAATAATTTAATGTGCTAAAAAAAAAATTCTAAAATACATATTACATAATGGCCACTCAAAAATATATTTTTTCCCTCCATCCTTATTTTTTAATTTCCACAGTGCCTACCATTTCCTTATACTTATACCATTGATAAATAGAATCTTTCATTCCCAAAGTTCTTTGCAATTTACAAAAAATATCATACTATCTTTTTTTGAATATCATAATAACCCTGAAAGGTAAGAAGAATAGAATAAACTTATTTTATCTCAATTTACAGAGGATAAAACCTATTCTGTTCTCATTTATATAGTGAGTAAGTCATAGTGCCAAGACCAAAAAAGATCCGCTGACATGAATCCTGACCTTTCCTCAATACTCCCAACTGTTTTGGAGAGAGTAAGAAAATCACATCTTATATCTTTCAGATTAACAAATATATGTGTTCTAAATGTAGAATTATAAGATATTACAATAATCATAAAGCAACATGTATCCTTCAGGTTTAACATATAATGCCCTCTCTTGTAGAAGTAACTTCAATTGGTTCAGACAACCAGTTACAGCACTTTTTTTAACCAGGTGTCACTCTAATGTTACTGCCAACTAATGGCAATTTGTAATAATAACCATGAGTAAAACTCAGAGCTCATAAACTCTAGGTAAAGCCTCCAGCTTTTGTTTTGTTGAGTAAAGTGGTCAAATATATACAGGTAATTAGGTTTTTAATAAAACTCTGGTTTTTCCACATAGGTCAAAAGAATGTTACTTTTCTTCCTTACCTTTGAAAATGTAAGAACAAATGGGAAAAACTGGCTATAAGATAAAGTTTATTTTAAATTAAAAGGTTATTCCATTTTTATGCATTTGAGTACAAAATGTGTTGTGCAATTATTAAATTATTCACCTCTCCATATCCTTCTGGAGTACCATTGTATAGCCAAATAGATTTCTCTGTACAGGAAGAAAAACAAGTCAATTCTGCTTCACTTCAGGAAACTAACATCTTTAATAATGGCATACTACCATTATTTTACATCTATTAAACCTCAAGAGCTCCAAGGTCTCTAACATTTAGTAAGTCTTTCAGAGAACACCAAGTTATGCTACCCCAGGTTAAAGACAACTCAGTATATAAATGTGGCTGAAAAAGTCAGAAACTGGAAAATAATGGAGAGGACTTGTAGTCAAAGAGAGCAATGACAGTTGACATGTTCTTGGCTCTACTGTCCAGTGTGCTGACCCTTCACATTCATTCGGTACTTCTCTTTTAACTTAATTAATAGAGAAAGTCTCCCTTTAGGATAAGAAAACAGAGGCACAGAGTGACTAGGGATCTGGCTCTGGTTTGCATGGCTGGTGAGGACCAGTTGGCTGAGGGGACCAGCTCAGGGGAAAAGTTGATCCCCCCTAAGGCACTTTCATGTCTCCTGTCTTTATTTTACCCGCTTCTGTACTCCCACCCACACCCCACGCGGCCCCAGAATAATTAATCTGAAGTAAAGCCCTGTGACTTATTGATTCCAAACCTGATTTTTTTATTCCCTTAAAAAAGACAGGGTATCCTCATTTTCCCTCTGCTCTTTTCAATTGTTATGTGACTAAATGTTCAGGCATGCACAAATAGAAAGAAAAAGTGATAGGTGACTTGTCATTAATTTTGCCATTGGTTCCTGGTGTGAGAAGTATTACACCAATTCTGTGTATTAGAAAAGTTATTTTTCAAATAAACTGAGTCAGAATTTCCTCACACATCTCTCTCTGTGGGACATGGGATCCTGTAGTTGTTATCCTGAGAACTTACCTAACATGATTAAAAAAACAGACTGCAAAATCATCAGCCAGAGCTACTGAGCATGAAAATGAAAGCCTACAGAGAAAATTCACAAAGTCATATTTCCAGACAAATAATACCAGATCTCATCATTAGGAGATGAATCTACAAATTTACAGTCAACCACCAGCTGAGGTTTATAATATCAGCCTAATTTAGTCTGGAATTCGGCTCATAGAAATAATAAAGTTAATGGAAAGGACCACGGATGTGTACAGTGCAAGATGCCTAAGTGGTAAGTAAAGTAGGAGGTTGTCTAAGTGATATGACTAGAGGCTTCTTCTACCCTCACACATCTCCCCAATAAAGGCAGCATTATGCCTGAAATGTCATGATTTGGGACCTATTTCTATAATTTAAGCATTGTCCCCACAACAGCATTCTTTTTTCAAATGCTTGAAGTCAGTAAAATAATAGTGTGAATGAATATGGGAAATGGTTTTGTTTCTTGGTAGAGGAACTCAAGCACCCCTACGAAGCACTTGGCATCCTGAAGGTGAGAGGACCCGAAAGAGGCGAGGGACACAGAGCAGAAGGGAGGCTATTTTTCACATGGGCTGTTGAGGCCACGTCAGAAGACACCAACCCATTTTTCTTAACTCCTTGACAAAATCCAAAAGATGAGATTAGTAATAAATAGTGGAAATACTCATATACAACTAGCAAGATACTCATTTACTAAAAATGTTAAAGCAATGTTAAAGTGCTATTTCCTATGCTATTTTGTTGCAGAAGAAATATACACTTTTTTTCCATATAGGTAGAGGGGATTTTATGACATTGTATTTCTTTGTAAGCAGAGAGTGGCGTTGTTGTAAAATTCTTTTTTGTTCCTGCCTTCTTTAAAACAGTTCCAATCTCACTTGTATAATTCTATTTAAAAACAAGACATTGCTGGAATCATCCATTTCCATTTGTTCTTGTTTGGGGGCTTTCGCTGCTAGTGCTTCAGTGCCTGAAGTTTTACAGCTAAGTGAAGCTCCTGTAACTCTGGCCTCATCATCGGACTTCTCTCCTCGGACACTGGTGCTGTTCCTGCCAGCCTCAGGCTGCCTGCCTGGTTCACAAGACAGCCTGTCAGAGGGGAGCCCGGGCAAGTCTTCCTCACAGTGTCTGTGTCAGCCTCTTAGTAATCACAGTTTCTCAGAGGGAAGAGATCAAGTTGTCCAGCTGCCTTGTTAGGTTGCAATGCTGAGCATCTGCTGTTTGATTGTGTGTTGCTATGTAAGAACACAATAATCCTCAAATGTTTTGATCACAAGTAGATTTTCTTGTGGAGGGAAAATGTCTTTCTGCTGGTAAATATCTACTTAGAGTTGATAAAAGTGTGGAAGACATCATAGAACACCTAAAATTGCTAAGGAAAGCAGAGGGTCAGACTCTTTGGAGTCTGGAGGAAGCTGCAATATAATCTAATTCAATTCCCTGTCTAATTTACTTTTAATTTGCAAGTGAAAAAGCTGATGCCCAGAGGGGAAGTTAATACCCCTTATCACCTTCTTAGTTAATGGTGGTCAAGGCCACAGTCAAAAATCTGACTCCAATTGATGACTAGAAGATTAGGTGGTCTTGACTCTGGCTGCCTCTTTGGACGAAAGAACTTTCAAAACCCCTACAAGCCATTGAGCAGGTGACTAGCAGGGCATAGTAAAAGGAGAGCAGGACTGCTTTTGTCTGCGGGCACCATCATTTAGTCTTACATGTCTCTGGACTAGTAAGCTGGCATTTCAGTATCAAGTGTTACTGTTTGTTTTTTGTTTAAATCCGCCTGGTTGTTCTGAAATAATAAGAAAATAAGATGTAAATTTGAAAACTATTCAAGCAGGAAAAGCAATAATAATTAAACATTTAAAGAGGAGAGGCTTCAGAAGGGTGATGTAGTCAGAGTCATTGACTAGTTTTTCCCTAGAGACCCAGCACTAATTAAGTAGGGATATCATATCTGCCAGTCTAGTGGAAGGGGTAAAGCTGAAGGCTTCCCTATTTAAGAATATCTTCCTCAAGTGCAAACCATGCAAACTCTTAACTTCTGAGCTCCTGAGATCTTCTTCCTAAAAACGTCCAGGATTTGGTGTGGTTGAACTAGATAATCCATTAATCCATGAGTACCTAATTTTCACCATTTGAATATCTGAGGGAGCTGATCAGAGAAAAAGTAACATATAGTGATTTGGGATGTATGGGGGGAAGAGGAGGAACAAAAAGAATAACACAGTAATCAAATATCATGTGCTGGTCATCATGCCAAAGGCTATACATATACTGATTTATTTAATCCCCACTGTGAAGTAGGTATTAGCATTATTTTCTGAGGAAAATGAGACTCATGGAGGTCAATTCAGTTGCACAGGGTCATAGAGCTAATGGACATGAGAGTTGCAGAGATAGTTAACTGTTCATCAAAAATAGTGCTCTCCCAATATAAACAAAAAATTTAGCCACTATGGAAAACAATATGACAATTCTGCAAAAATTTTAAAAATAAAATTATCATATGATCCACTAATTCCATTTCTGCATACATACCCAAAAAATCGAAAACAAGTACTCCAAGAGATATTTGTATACCTATGTTCATAGCATCATAATCACAATAGCCAAAAAGTAAAAGCAGCTCAACTGTCCACTGACAGATGAATGGGTGAACAAAATATGTGTATACATACAATGAAATATTATTCTATTTCATTCTTTAAAAAGAATGAAATTCTGACATATGCTACAACATGGATGAACCTTGAAAACATTAGGCTAAGTGAAATAAGCCAGACACAAAAGAACAAATATAGTATGATTCCACTTGTGAGGCACATAGCATATTTAAATTCATAGACACAGAAAATAAAAGGTGGTCTCCAGGGTCTGGAGGGAGGGAGGAATGGTACAAAGTTTCAGTTTAGAAAAATGGAAAAATTTTTGAAGCTGAATGGTGGTGATGGTTAAGCCACAATATGAATGCACTTAATACCACTGCATTATACACTTGAAACTGGTTAAAATAGTAATTATTATGTTATGCATATTTTACCACAATAAAAAACTGCTGTTACCCATTCCAGCCCAACCAGTAACTACGTTTCCCAGATGCCCTTGCATCCTCGTGGCCATATGAATAGCTCTCACGCATGGAATATGTGTGGAAGTAATGTATACCAACTCTGGAACAAGACAGTTAAGAAGTAGATATGTCTTCTCCAGCCTCTCTTTAACCATGTGCTGGGTATAGCCAGAGAATGCTGAGACCATAATGGAGGAAGAAGCCACAAGATAGGAGCCTGGGTCTGTGAGTCACCATATGCTGGAGAATTGCACAGGACTTATCAAAGTGAGAAATATAATTTCATTGTAAATTACTGTAATTTTGGAGGTTATCATTACAGTGGCTAGCATTTCCTTAAACAACAGATATAGGAATTTGGCCCCTCTTATGTCTAACCTGGGAAAATGGAAGGTATTCCTAAAGATTGAGCACCACTCATAAACAGAAGGCCAAAAACCACTGCCATGAGAGGCCTAGAATCAGAATGAGGCTGAATTTTCAACTGAGGTAAAGGGCAATCTAATCCATTTATGATAGGACAGATCTTATACAGTAAAATGGGACCAAAATAAAATCTGAAGTAAAGAACTCATGACCTAGGCAAAATGCTAGGAATTAACTTCTGAATTACAGCAAGAAAGAAGGTCATGGTAGCCCCACCAAGGAAGACAGTCTCTAAAAATGGATTGTATACTTATTAATGCTATTTTATGACTATGATTCTCATTAGTAATAAAGAGTTTTAGCTTGTTTATAAGATGCCTGCTGACTCAGATAAACTGCCTTGAGTTAGGCCACAAGGAATTTTGGAACACAAAAGAATTGGTGAACACTGAATTTCACACAAGGTACATGCTGCAATTCTCCTCATAGAATATTATAGATGACCCTGAAGTTGGGGAGCAAGGCCACTGTAATTACTGACCCCAAAACTCCTGCCAATATGTGACATAGTTAATTTATTTTTGAGTCACATATAGTATCTTTTTATGAAAGAGCTGTGTTTTCAGCTTAAAAGAACAACTAGAGCATTTAAGTAAAGCAGAATTAGAAAAAAGAGTGCTTGGATTGAAAAACAGAAAATAATGCTCTCCAGTAAAGAACCCATGGACAAAGACAACATCACGGAGGATTGAATGTGGGAGGTGGGGGGTGAGTAGGGCAGGGGAGAGTAATGGAGGAAAAATGGAGACAACTGTAATTGAATAACAATAAAAACAATTAAAAAAAGAAAAATAGAAAATAAAGCATAACTGGGTGCTCTGAATGTCTGGTCCCTGTCTCCAGTGGTCCTTGGGGAGAAAGTTAATTAATCAAAAAAGAAGTGTGGAGTTCCATTCAAGGCAGTGAACCAACAGGAGCTTCCAAAGATGGAAGATATGAAATAGGTGATTCTTCCAAGAGTCCTTACCCCACAACATAATATAGGAAGCAATAGTTCAGGGATAAAGAAGCCTGTAGAATCAGAGTAAGTTTTCTCTTTTCAGGCACATAGTGGAATGAACAGGGATCCAATGCAAAACAAGGATTAAATCCCATATCAGATGCACGGTTGCACCTGAAACCAGTTCTAGTCAACAACTCTTTTTAGTAATACTCTTATAAAAAAAGTACTCAATAAGATTGCCAGTGTCTGGGCAGGTCACAGCTGAGGCTCAGTCATGTCACTGTTATGTTGGAGACACTTGATCTATTGATGGTGGATATTCCAATCAAATCATTCAGCAAATGTCAAAGTTTCTAGGACATGTGAAGCAGAAATCAGAGGCAACATGTGCTATATGTGTTCAGTGTTGTTATAGACCTTTCTTTCCCGCTGGCCCACAGGGCCTAGCATTCTCACCATTTAAAACTTTTTCTGCTTTTTATGTTAAGCAAAACAAGCCAGGTGGTGAAAGACAAATACCATATGATCTCACCTATAAGTGGAACCTAATCAACAAAACAAATAAGCAAGAAAAATATAACCAGCAACACTGAAAGAAAAAACAAACCAACAGTAAAGAGAGGGGAGGAGAGAGGGCAGTAACGGGGAAATGAAAGAGAAGGGTCAAGGGAAGGAACATGTATAAAAGACCCATGGACAAAGCCAGAGTGGGGAAAGATTGAGGGTGAGAGGTGGGGCTCAGTGGGGCAGGGGAAAGTGGAGACAAATGCATTTGAACAATAAAAATAAATAAATAAAAACAAATAAAACCTTTTTTGCTTTAAAGAAATGTGTTTCTAAAAGGTCTTCATTAAAACATGCATGGAAAGGGTGATGTTATATTTTCACTTTTAGTTAACACAATACCTAACTTAATAAATGGTGGTCTTCAGATTTTAGAAGTTCTATGGCACTTCCTAGTTGAACAGCTAGAGATTTCAAACAGTAGTAAAAAGAAGGAGAAGGGAGGAGGAGAACAGGAAGAAACATGCAGATGTGCTATATCTATCTCTCTTGTCTCCAAGACTGCTTTAGCTATTATCAGTTCCATTTTACACATGAGTGTTACCGAACAAAAGGACCCGTGGTCGGGGGCGAGGGGGGTGGTGCCCAGATGCTATTACCGAAACTACACCCTCCTTCCCCGGGACCACTCGGTGTGGGTCCTTTGCCGCCGCCCTTGGAATTATGGCTCCGAATGGCAGAGTTTGGTGAAAAGGAAAGGAACTATTTATTCAAAAGTTACACAGGTTTGATTAATGGCTAAATGTCACCCGTAAACCTCAAAATCCCTTCAAAACAACCACGAGCACACACACACCGTCCTGCTTTCCCCACTTTGCCCAGTGAGGCCTGTCAGGGGTACCGTCCTTCAGAAGAAAAAGAACCCAAGTCCGGGGCTCGGCTAGGCAGGCCTCTTACGGTTCTCAGCACCATCTAGTGCGTCGCCACGATCTCCAGCTCTTAATCCATAACCATGTGGCACCTTCTCCTGGCCCACTAGCAAGAGTCCTTTCTCCTCTCTTTCTTCCCGTGTGGTCTTCACAATGTTCCCCAGAGTCTGTGTCCATTTGTCTCTCCGGCAGGCCCCGTCTCTCCTCTTTCCCTCCCAGTTACATTCTGTATTAAGTCTTTGAAACCTTCCTGATTAGCTTTGGTGATATGCAAAATAACCCTTTTTGGAAATGAGGAATGAAGCTATCCTGTCATTGACCTGCAAACTGACTTCTCAATGGCCCTGCTCAAGGCTCCCAACCCCCATGGTGGCCCGCCCTGGGGTGGGGAGAATATATTTTTCTTGGACACCCCAATCTCTGGACCCCATTACAAAATACCCTGTGGGGCGGGGCCCCTGGCTGTGCTCCATTACATGAGGAAATGGAAACTTTCAGGAGGTATGTGACTGTCCAACTTTTAAAGATAATAAGCGACAAAACCGATTTAAATGAGAACTAATACCAAACATGCCCTTTTTTGTTTTCATTATTCCACAAAGATTTTATTCACATCAGACTTGAACAGTGGCAAAAAATCAAGCCACTTATCACAGAACAATATACAATAGATTTAAATTTCTCAATGGCATTAGAAAATATTTCCATAAATAAAATTTATAATTATAGTGTTAGGTCTTTCAAGGTGTCTGAAGCTTCATAGTGCTAGAATTGATTTTTATCAGAAAATATGCAAAAATGTGCAACATGATCCATATTAATGACACAAAAAGCACACCAGGTATTTTTCATTCCAGCGCAGGCATGCCACTCTATGTTCAAGAAACAAACCATCCCCCAAATTCAGGTCTCATTCATTTTTCAATATGTCTTTAGTCACATATTCTTTTCCTATTTTTTATTTTTTTCTTTATTTTTATTTTTAACACTATTACAGATGTCCCCATTTCCCCTTCATTGCCCACCTCCACCAAGCTCCCCCTCTCCCATTCCCTCTGGCTATCACCACACTGTTGTCTGTGTCTATAGGTTATGCATGTAAGTTCTTTGGCTAATCAGATAGATAGATGATGATGATAGATGATAGATGATAGATAGATATAGATATAGAGATATAGATAGATGATAGATAGATATATAAATATATATCAGAGGATAAAAGGGAGAATAAGTATTGGAGGAAGCATAAGACCCCCCAACTAGGACTGAAGAGACTGAGGTACATTATAGGCTGAATGTTTGTGTGCCCTCCCAAACTCATGTTGAAACCTAGGAGATGGAGCCTTTGAGAAGTGGTTAGTCATGGGATTAAGCCCTCATCAGTGGAATTAATGCTCTTACGGAAGAGAGGTTCCTCACTCTTGCCTCCATGGAAGACACTGTGAAAAGACGTTAGTCTGTCAGCCAGAGAGCAGACGCTCACCAGACACTAAATCTGCTGGCATCTTGATCTTAGACTTCCAGGCTTCAAAACTATGAGAAATAACCTCCATCTTTCATAAGTCTATTGTATTGTGTTATGGCAGACCAAACTGACTAAGACAAGAGAGATAAAAATGGAAATGATAAGGGACTTTCTGAGTACTTGGACAAATAAATAAATAAAAAGCCTAAAAATAGTATTGAAATTCTGCTTTGAAATAACCAAAAACAAGATGAGACAATCAAATGCACATACTGTGGTCATTGCTGATTTTAGAAAATACTTTGGCTTGGAATTTTCTATACAGTTTTATCTTTGACTATGAAACACTGCCAGCCCACCCAATCAGACTTTTTTTTTCGTACTCATATCTCCCACTGTACCTGAAATGTCCTTCTTTCTCTCTCTCTATATAGTGTCTATGTTTTCTTTCAAAGTTCAAGTGTAGTCTTATCTTCCCTGTAAAACTCAAATATATTTTCCTCTTTTCTCAATGCATATTATATATATACTGTGTTACATTATATTATTTGTTGATTACTCTAAACTGAATTCTAATGGTCATGGATTCACTGAAGTTCTTTTTCAAACTGAAAAATTATATTGTACAATTTGTAGTACAATTTATAAGATAAATTTTAAAGAAGTAAGTAAATTCATGCAAAGTCCCATCAACCAGAGAAGCAACCATACTAACATTTTGATTAATAAGCTTGTAGACAATTCACTTTTACACTATAAACAAAATTCATTTTAGGATGTAATAAAAAATAAAAACATTTATTTGAGCAACAGGAGCTGCAGGCCAGGAGACACAGGATCAGGTAGCAACTTTAATTGTGTTCCACTGGGACAAAGGGCAGGCCGCCTGTTATAGCAGGAGTTCCTGCCTGGGTTCTCAATGAGGTCTGTTTTATGTAAATGAGGTAGCTAACTTGTGCAGCTCTGACTGGACAGGGAGGTCTCAGTCCATTGATAGGAAGACAAAACCAGGGTTACACACACACACACACACACACACACACACACACACACACACACAAAGTGCTCACAAACCTATATAAAATTTTAAATGAATTAGTTCACATATTAAAAGCTGTTTTTAACCTTTTAACTTAATCATGTTTATGAATACATTTTCATACTGATAAATATAGAATATCATCATTTATAATAACTTCAAAAGTTAGAGTTGTATGAACAAGCAATGATTCATTTAGCCAGTCTTCCACTGATAGACATTTAAAGTTGCTTCTAACTTTTGTTATTGTACACAATGCTGAGACAAACAGCTTTGTACAAACATCTTTTCATACTTTTCTAATAATCTCATTAAAATATGTTTCTAAAATTGTATTTCTTGATGGGAATATTTGTTTTTTTCTCTTCTATTCCTATGATACTTGATATGGAAATAAACACAAAGAAAATACAAGCCTAGGCATAATTCAGCCTGACAGATACCAGAAGTCTCCAATACACTAACACTGAATACCAAATAGAAATGTAGATAAATTTCTCTGAAAAGAACATAGCCTAAATCCAAACACCATGTGTCGTACCAGGAAAATGTCCTTTGTTTTTCACTTAAGAGAGAGTTTTTAATGTTGATAAAGAAATAAAGTGAGTTAACAAGTTGTTGGCAAGAAACAAAATGCTTGCAGACAATTCCTATCAGTGAAAACTGCTATCAGAAACCAAGAAGGTGAAAATTCGTTTTCTTTCTGATTCAAAGACTGAATGCATTTCCGCTAGTAGCACCAGTGACTGGTTCAAACACCAGTTTACCAAAACCTTTTTTAACCTAAAATGTACCTGTGTTCATACTACAATGTCAACAATATAGACTCAAATTTACTGCAATGTCTCTATGGAAATATATCCTGCATCTCAACAACTCAACTTAAATATATTAAATATAACTCAAACATAAGCTAGGGCCCGCTGGTACAAGTATCTCTATCTTACTTTGGCCAAATGTCTGCCACTGAGGCTTTGTGTTGAAGAATATCTGCAGGCTGAGCCTCAGTATCCTCATCATAAAGTAATAGGGGCTAAAAATAAACAAATACACCTTCCAGTAATACAATTCTATGATCATATGAATCCTTGAGAAGATTTCCTGGAGATAATTGCTCATTGAAGATATTATTCTGTGTTGAGACTCAATTAAACTTAGTGAAAATAGTTTTTAAAGTACTTGGGAGGAGCCTTGTGTAACATCAGTTGCTAAGTATATTTTTATGCTAATCATAATTATTAGAATATAAGAAAGAAAAATCACTTGTCTATAATAAAATTAAATTTAAAATAGCAGTGTTTGTAATATTTTCTAAAATAAAATCATTTGATAAGTTTTCAAACCATCAACCAAGATTGAGAAACAGGAACTACATTTACCCTACCACAAGAAATAATTTAAAAATTGAACGTATACGATAAAGACAAGATATTGGACATCAAGAAACAAATTATAATGATCTTTGAGAGTCAGGAAACCAAAATGAGCCATATGATTACACTAGCTTACTGCCTGGAGAGAATTCACAGGAAGGGGAAAACTAACAAGACTGCAGCAAGCAATCTGAGTTGAAAAGACAGAGTTGGGACAATGGGGAAACAAGGGATGATAGACTTCTCAAAACAGAAAATGGTAGAGGAGAGAATTGCAAGAGAGGGGGAGAGAGAGAGAGAGAAATCAACAAAGAATCTTCCTTGAGTACATAGATCATGTGTGAGAAAAGACTACACAAAACTAGAGAATAAAACATTCAAAATGACTTATGATAGGAACTGGCTTACACAATTATGGAGACCAAGGAGTCCCATAATCTGCAATCTGCAATCTGCAAAGTGGAGAACCAAAATAGCCATTGGTATAATTAAGACCAAGTCCAGAGGCTGGAGAGTCAGAGGCCAATAGTGTAAGTCATGATCCAAATCTACAGACCAAGAATCAGGAGCACCGATGTCCAAAGGCAGGAGAAGCTGGATATCCCAACTCAAGCAGCAAGAGAAAACTTGCCCTTCTTCTACCTTTTTGTTCTGTTCAAGCTTTCAAGAGATTAAATGAAACCCACCTATATCAGTGAAAAATGATTTTCTTTTTTCAGTCTACCAATTCAAATGCTAATCTCTTTCTTTCTGAAACACCCTCACAGACACATCCAGAAATAATGTTTTACCAGTTTTCTGGGCATTCCTTCAGCCCATTCAATTTGATATATAAAATTAACCATCTCAAGTAGAATAAACAAAAAAGATTTTGCATCAGTAGTAGAGGAAAAGTAACACTAGCTTAAATATACTCTACCCCACCTAACAAAGTTTAAAATCATGAGCGGAAAGGATTGAGCTATTTCAGAGAAAACTTTATCACAGAAGTACAAGAATATTTATAGAAACAAAAAGTACCCAACATAGAACAGGTTAAAATTCATGTCTACCATCAAATAAAAAATACTAGTCATGAAACAAAGCACAAAAATACAATTCAAAATGAGAACAAATATCAGTAAATTGATACCCACCAGAAATGACAAATATGGTCTAGTTAGTACACAGAACATTAAAACACATACTAAAACTGTACTACACATGCTTAAGAAGCTAAAAGAAAGAATGAGCATGTTAATCTGAGATATGGAACACATAAAAATGAGCCAAATTGAACTTCAAAAAATCAAAATTATGATGCCTGAAGTAAAAAAATACACTAAGGCGAGGAGATGAACAAACTGACAAATAAGAGCAAAGATAAAGGAAAAGCAAATTTAGGAATATTTGTGTGTACTAAGGGGGATGAGGCATAATTTTCAGAGAGGCTGACTTGATAGAAAAGGAAGAGAAAAAGGAAGAAGACCACTTAAGGGAAATAAAAAAAGGAATAAAAGCAACAAAACCCATAAAAGCTGGGATGCTGCTTTGTCTCACTGGACTGAACAAATATTGAAGTCTTGTCTTTGTTACTTTGCCAGTTGGATCTTTGAGCTGGCCCATCCAACACACCCAAGCTTTACTTCCTCTTCACTAAAATGGAGATATTAATAATCCTGGTTGTTTCTCCACAGAGTTTTATTGATGTCATTCATTCATTCATAAAACCTTACTTGACACATTTTATTTATTAGGAACCATTTTAAGTAATGGAAATAAATGATAGAAGACTCACTATTTACCTTCATAGACTCAAAGCCCTTTTAGAAGAAGGTGGGGATGGATAGAGAGAGATAAAAATGATATATATGGACAGCCTCTAGCCTCATGGACTTTCGCAATCATGGAGGGTAGCAGGGGATAAAATAAAAACCTAAAAGAGATACATAAAATAGATTGTGACATGTTGAAAATGTATTGAAAAAGGCATCTTAAAGAAGATAACTCCCAAATTCAGTCCTGGGAGTATGTAGGAACTGATGATGCACAAGCAAAGAAATGAGGCAGAGAAAAATGGGTGAGGGTGTGAAGGAAAGGCTGAAAGAAAAATAGTGGAAAAAAAGCAAAATTTTGGAATCAGTAAGCCCTGGATCCCAATGTGGGGTATATAGTTTATTGTCTGAGTAATGACAAGTACTTTGCAGGATTATTATGATGATTGCAGACAATTTATAGAAAATAGAAAAAACTCAATAAATGGTAGTTGATATAATGCTTCTTACTTCAGTTAGTGAGAATACATGCAAAACACAAAGTCATGAGGAAATATTAGCAAGGACTGGAGAGGTAGTATTAGAAGTCAGATTTCCAGAATTTCAGGTAAGAAATGGTGAGTCTCACTCACCTTAAGTAGTGGTGATAAGGTAAGTGTGATGGAACGGGACATAAAAAGGTGAAGTTTCTAGGATGTGGTGAGGCTGACATGTGCTCCTGTGTGGCGTACCTGTCGGTGCTTGTCATAGAGGTGGGAAACAAGGCCAAAGAAACAGGGTTGCCTGGAAAGTGTGGGGTACAGGGCAGAAGCAAGCAAGAGAAATGAAGAGTTTGTACTTGTACCTGTGGAATTTGCAGTGTCACTGGAACATCAAAAAGGAGATGTTCAAGAATGTGCATCTAAACTGGGGATTTAGTTTTGAGAGTCATCAACTTGCAACTCCTTCTGGTATGGATGAGATCACCTTGGGAGAGCATTTACTGGGAAGTGAGAAGAGGATCAAGGACAGAGCATTGAATAACAACAGTCAATGGTAGGGTGAGAAAGAGAAGCTTCCCCAAGGAGAAAGGACAGTGCATGTTCAGGGACTAAAAAACTCCCAGAAGCTGATGCCTAGCA
This sequence comes from Pteronotus mesoamericanus, assembly GCF_021234165.1. Classification (NCBI taxonomy): domain Eukaryota; kingdom Metazoa; phylum Chordata; class Mammalia; order Chiroptera; family Mormoopidae; genus Pteronotus; species Pteronotus mesoamericanus. Next base: position 14,181,283 of record NW_026555313.1, read on the forward strand.
TCTTTCTCTTCTCCCTTTTGGGATCCTGTCTCCTATCTTAGACTCTAAGTCTTCCTGAGTTATTCTGTTACATCCCTTCCAAGGACAACATCTCATTTATCAACCATACCTCCTCACTCCTTCCTCCCTCTCCAAACCTCCCTTTTCCCCACCCACAGGGTTTTAGCTTACTTGATAAGTTAAATCACAAGCTATCCCCAAAGGAATGCTAACGAATGGTAATGCAGGCGCTCTCAGTAAACAAGCTGGTAGCAATCTGTGCTTGGCAGACTGTCCTTCCCTGGACACCTAAAATCACATCAGTTCTCCCATGTGCAGCTCCAGTCCTTGAAAATGGCATATGGAATTCAAGGATGAAAAGAACAGAAAGCAGCAAATGGAATGTAAAATACTGCTACAACCCCTCTCCACCCCCTCTCCTAGCAGGGGGAAAGAACCTAAGCAGAAATTGAGGGAGTGGGAAGACACTTTCAAGAAGAAGATGATTCGTCAGACATAGGAAGCCTGGTATTCTATTGTTCCCACCTGGTATATAATGCCATGCTGGTTTTCATGCAAAACAATAAAACTTTTAAAAATATTATCACCAGCAGGACATACTGAACCATCTGGATGCATGGGACACTCATGATTCTCAGGTAGAACTGCGCCGATATAAAAAAAAAATCTAAATAATCATAAGTACCAGGATTTGAAAAGCAGATTTCAGATTGCACCAGGTGTTCTAGCTTTTGAATCTGAAAGTTATGTTCAGTGTCTTATTCTGAAAGTATGGGAACAGAACTTCATCACTAAAAGTCCCAGGAGATGTACTGCTCTTCCACTCAAATGGGGGCTCAAAATCTTTTTGGCATCTCGCTTGTGTTCTTCAATACCATCCAGTATCAGAAAGAGGGCCGAATTTGCAACTAGCACTCTGCACATGACTGTTTCATCTGTGGGCCTCTTTTAACTGTAGCAGCTTCTCATCTGTTCATCCTCCTTATAAATATAATGGCTAATCACTGCCTGGGTAAGATAAGAATTGTGTGGACTCTGCTGTCTCCTACTCCTTCCTTACTCTTCTAGGCCTCAGAGTGTATATTAGGAAGGTGGTTCAGTGCGGGATATAGTATGTACTTCATAGATGGTAGATGTCATCATGTATTCCTATAACATATGTTCATGTTCGGGATTCTCTCTCTCCCTAAACTCTTATTTCAGAAACTTTGCATGTATGTAGGGTGTATACATTCTCAATAACCTGCATGGAATGTTTCAACACTACCAGGTCTGATGTTTGAACGTAACTGAAGTTTACTAATGGTTACTGCTTCTCCAGATCATCCTAGAGATCTTGGCTTCCACCCATGGAGGCTGCTGCTGGAAATGCCACTAAAACAGTTGAGTATCAGCTCTAAGAAAGGAGCAAGGCTGCAGAGATATTGGCATACATCTCATCCAGGTTCTGCTGGTTCTGGAAAGGAGCAAGGTAAACTGCACATGCAGATAGCAGAGCACATATTTGAAAAACAGGGTCTCAGAAGAGATTATCAACTACTCATTACTTTCCTAGAATTTCTCTTCGTCCCTCCTTCACTCTTTTCCTTTCTTCTTTATTTGCTTGTTCCTTCCTTCCTCCCTTCCTTCCTTCATGCCAAAAGTAATTACTGTATGTCTAATATGTACCAGACATTCACTATTGTTTTTAGGGATAAGAGAGTGAAAAACAAAAACGAGATCCTGCTCTCAAGGAACTTGCATTCTTGGTAGGGGAGATACACAGCAAACAAATGTACCAATAAAAAAAGTTAGTTTCAGATAGTAGTAGGTGCTATGAAAACAGTAAAAAGAGAGTAATTAGTCTAAAATGGGTGAGAAGGAGAGTTTCTCTGAAGATTTGACATTGTACTGAGACCCGAATAACAAGGAGCTCACTTAGAGACTTGAGGGAATGAGCTTTCCATTCAAAGAAAATAGCAAGTCCAAAGACCTGAGGTGGGGATATATTTGGTGAGTTCAAGGAACAGAAAGGAGGCCTGTGTGGATGACGTGTATTAAAAGGAAGAGCAGTAGGACGCTGACATCAGTGTGGTGGGAAGGAGCCGCATGGCTGTGTAGACTTTGACAAGAACTTTCAATTTTGTTCTGCTGGGAAGCCATTGAAGGGTCTTAAGGAGAGAATGATGTCATCTGGTTTAATTTTTAAAGATAATTCTAGCAGGTGGATGGTGGAGAATGGAGTGAAACAAACCAGTCTCATCACATCATAATCATTTTTATTATTGGATTTAAAAATAATTCAGTGGAACCTCCATCCCATCATTTGGCTTTTTCCAAGGCTCATCATCAAGGTGAATGCACAAATTTTGGTCCCAAAATAGAGGTTTAAGAGAATATGAAGCAGGTCCCAAAGATAATTCCAAGAGAGAAATGCACATTCTGACACATGATTTTTTTTTCTAAGTTCTCCTGTTTTAGCCTCACCTACACTTTAACTCCCACAACACTCATAGTCTCAACTCTCCACCTCCCCATGCCACTCACCCTTGACTATATATTAGAATTGTCCTGGGAGTATTCAATGATCCATGCCCAGGCCACATTAAATTGTAATCCATTGAATCAGACTCTCAGGGGTAGGTCCCAAGCTTTCATGTTTTTTGAAACTTCCCCAGGTGATCTCCCTGGGCAACAAAAAGGAAGGCAACCACAGACTCACAAAAACAGGCATTGCAGAAGCACTTGATGGCGACGACAAGTGGCATGGGACCATAAGAAATGTGCACTCCCACTGCTGTGTGCCTGCAGGGCCTGAGAAAAAAGGGGGTGATGCACTTTCAGCTTCTGGGGGGCACATTCTGAAGCCTGAAGAAATTCATGTAGCTCACACAGGAGGCCACTCTGCAGTCAGGAGCATGCTGCTCAACAGTGGGGTGCTCAGGTCTGCAAATGAAACTAGAAGACATACTGCCTCTTTAGAAGGAACTTTTGGGACCTTGACAAGCCCTATTTAAAAATAATAAATGAAACAAAGTATGATTCCATCCAAATAGGTTGCCTGTGCAAGGAGCACTGTAAAGATAGATGCCACCCCTGCTCTGAAGTGCCTGACATCCTACAGAGCTTGGAGTATAAAAGTTAACACATCTTATCAAGCTCGAAAATAACAGAGGCAGCTCTCCCACTTTCCTATTTAGTTTTGCTACATTTGTTATGCCTAGCTGCTGGATTAAAAGAAAAAAGAAAAAAAGAGAGAGAAAGTAGTAAAAGCAAGGAAAAAAAGAAAAGCCCTAGCTGCATGACTGACATAAGCTAATCAAGCAAGTTTTCATTATTTTCTGTAGTGCCAGTTAGTTTTGGTTTACTTTTTGATGGTACATGGAAATGGACAGAAGGAAGAAAACACTGTGGAATTCTAAAACACTTTATTACAGTTTTTTCCACATGCCTTAACACTGAATTACATTCTGCTCTTTGTAGTTTGCTATTATTTCAGATGTGTTATCTTGCCAAATCTGGTAAATTTCTCGAGAACATATTCCTTCTGTGATTTAAACAGCACCTGTTCACAGGTACCAGTTGCCTAGTGATCACAGATTCTATATTGAAGAGACCAGGTAACACTTGTATCTATTTTTATATTATTTATTTCCTTTCTGATTCCAATCCCCAGTCCTCCACTTTTTTATCTGTGTGTGTGTGTGTGTGTGTGTGTGTCTGTGTGAGAGAGAGAGAGAGACAGAGAGAGAGAGAGAGAGAGTCAGAGAGAGAGAGATTTTCCAAAGGAAGCACAAGGCTCTATACAGACACCCTAGTAGCTATGGAAATTTAGTATAGATTGTCAAGGGTCTTAGTAAATAAAAGCACTATTCTTGAGAGTATGCTTACAAGTGACTTGTTAAGCCTGATATCTACAAGAAGGGGATTGCATCCTATATCAAGGGAAGCTTAGTAGGTCAGTACCCGAACTCATTATGGATCATGAAGTTGTTGGGAAAATAAGTCCCAGAAGTCAAGGATGAATTTCCCCTCCCAGTCTTTGAGTGCCGATCTAGATCCCTTAACAGGAGTATTTATAACCTGAAAAAAACAGGGCAACATTCAGAGGACAAAAACAAAAATACTTAGAAGCCTAGGGGTGGGGAGTCAGAGCGGCTAGCATCATTAGCTACATCGAAGAGGAGATTCTTTAAAGTTCTCAAGAGATAGTGCCTTTAATGACACATGAATGGTGTTCTTGGAATTGCCCAGCACGGAAGCCTTCCCCAGGACCCTCTCTGAAAGGACAAGACCATAATGTTACCTTCTTCCTAATTATACACATGTGTATGGAAGAAAATCAAAAGCTACCACTGGCTGATAGTCACTGCATGAAAGAACCTGGAATCCTGCTGAGTCCTGGAGGTTAGGAGTCCATAAGCCTCAGTTTTCAACTATTCCTGTGGTCTAAGAAACAAGAATCATAGTCACTGTTAAGACTAGAAGTTAAATGAGATATCTTAAAGAATGTTAGGATTAAATGTCCCAAGAATTATGGTATTCCCCAGAAATTTCTCTAGTGATTCTCTAGACAGTGTCATTATCAAAATAACTTGAGAGATTTATTAACAACAATATGGAGTTTCTGGATCCACTCCATACCATCTTTCCAAATGAGGGCCTTTGAAACACTGATTTACAAAAGTTCCCCAGATGATCTAATGATATGTGACTGGTTGGGAAACCACTGTTTTATATTGACCAAAAAATAGATTTTACATGGCCAACTAGCAAACACTTGCCCTTGACTTTTTAAGAACTAATAAAGAAGTCATTAATGTTTCCCTAGACATTAATCAGAAGGCCTTGGTATCATTCTCTAGAGAAACAGAGCTTAATAATTAACAGTCTCTAATTTTGCTGCAGATCAAGAGCTCCTTAGGGAAGAAGGAATAGAGCTGACATGTTGCTGTTTTCCCAGTTCAGTTTGCCAGCTTGGATCTTCCACTTAATAGCATGTCCGAGTTCTTGATTAATATAATAAAAGTAACCTTCCCTCGTATCAGACAGATGATAAAATAAATGAATCCTCTTGCTACTTGTAAATGATTTTTTCTTTAAATTATCTCTGTACAGGACAGAACTTCACTGCAGTCTTCCAAATATTCAGCAAACTTTAGTGAGGGATCTCAGTCTTTGTAAATCTATTCGAAGAGGTGTCACAATTGGGGCTAGAAGTAAGGAAAGGAGACAGGTGGAGAGTTTTCTACCAGGAGGGCCACAAAAGTCAGAAACAAATTTATTTAAAAGGATGTGGGTTATGAGGGAGTGGGAAAATTGGGATGACAATACATAGCTCAGTAGTAAGAGGCCAAGAAAAACTAATAATAATACTGACAAGGTGTGTTTTGATAGAGTGGAAGAAAAACTGGGTGCCTGGTTTGAGGTCTGTATGTACCTCATCCCTCTTTCCTTAGATAACACCTTGTCGATGGTTCTGTTATGGTGCTCCAAGGATTGAGTTTCATGCCCGTTCCTTTCCTAGGTGGTCAGCTTGCTGAGCTCAGGGAATGTGGGTATTCACTTGAGGATTCCTAGTCTTTATCAGGATTCCTGGCATGCAGTCAGCTCTCAATAAATGTTGAATGAGTGGACAGCTGCAGTCTTGAGGACATTATCCATGGAATGGCCTTGCAGGTATTCTATGACTTAATAATCTGTTGGATATGCCAAAAATTTGTCCCTAAAGTAGGCCTGAGTCTTGGGAAGTCTCTAGAATAAAATGTTTTGGAATTATCCATAAGAGTTTATTAAGTCACGTGTGGTTCTTGCTCTTGTTGTTTAGTTTTTTTTTTAGTTAAGTTATATTTTTTATTAAGCATTTAAGACCTACGCCACAGCTTCTGCATTGAAGTCATATTTCCCGGGGTTAGGTTTTGCTGATGATCTCAGTGCACTGCATTTACAAGATGTAGGGTAAAAGAATGCACCCCATGGGTGTCCGTGACTAGTTCTTTAAATGATTGTTTTCCATTTCTCATTATAGCCTGACATTTTAGAAGCCAAATGCTGGTCTACACTCGATTGACCTCTTATAGTGGGCTAGAACCGAGGATTAGAACAAAGAGAAAGTAAAAATGGCAAAACATGTAAGACTGAAATGACACAAGTAGGATTATAACTTTAGCTCAGTCACCTACTGACACCTGGAAATTAAGAGATAATCACTTACCCAGAGAGATAAAAAGAATTGTGCAAAGATCCAGGGAAAGAGCAGGCCTGCCCCTAATATGTTGTATATTCCACAGCTGGTAGGGTTTCTTTTGCCACAGGTGTTGTCAGTTGGCACTGCATCAGTCAGCTATTCCTGCTAATAAACAACCACTAAATTTCAGTGGCATACAAGCATAAGGTGTTGGCTTCATTCACATGGGCTGAGTGTCTTGGTTGCTCTAAACTGCCCATTGATCCTGGTCTGCCTATGTATCTCTCACCCTCCCTGCACAAAAGGCTACCCAAGGGAAGCATTGTTCATGGCAATGACAGAGAAACAAGAGAGGCCACACAATCAGGCAAGAACATTTCAAATGAAATGAAATTTGAAATTATAAAATGGATACACATTGGATAAAGCAGGTCACATGGCCAAATTCAAATTCTAAGAATGGTGAAATACATCATTTGCATGGAAGTAGTAGAGAGAAAGTAAGTATTTCAAATGACCAATATTCACAGGCAGAGCCCTTGTCTGATGCATTTCAAGATTAATGAAGATAATTATACTAAGGAGGTCAAGGGTAAGCGAATCTTGAATCATTAAGCTTCAGATGTCTTCACTCTCGTACATTTCTGGTAGGGCAGTGAATTAATATAATCTTTCTATACTACATGCATTAGTAATTTTTTACCTGTTGAATTCTAAGAATTGTCTTGAAATGCCTAGAAAAATTTTTACATAAATTCATCAATCTCATTTTTATATCAGTGAAATACTAGAAACAACTACAGGGGGTTGGATGAATAAAGTATGCACACTCAGATAAAAGAGTATCTGTGCCATTTTACAGTGATGTTATAGCAGAATATTTAATGACATGAGACAATAATGCCAGCATACATATTTAATGAAAAAAGCATGTTACAAAATAGTAAGTATAATATCCTAATTTTATTTTTAAATATGTAGGTATAGGTATTCATAGTGAGATTCTGTAGAGATATAAAATAAAATATAATTGTTATTTTGGGTGGAGACAGTTTTCCTCTGAAATCCATTGTACCCCTCCTCCTTACACTGGAGGAAAAATAGATTATCCAGGGACTGCATCTCCCTGTGTCTAGGAGGGACCATGTGACATAGTTCTTGAAAACCGAATCTGAGTAGAAATAGTGTTTGTCCATAAATTCTTGCACAAGGGTTCTTGCCTCGCCTCCTGATAGCTGGAGTGGTGATGGCTAGAATAAACTTGTAAGGCACATTGATGTTGACAGAACCGCTACTTTACTTGAAATGTTCTCTTCAGAATTCTTGTATGAGAGGAAAATTAATTTTTATAATTTCTACTCAATTTTAGGATGACTTTATTATAGCAACTCACATAAACTCTAATACAGTGGGTTTATGAATATTTTATTCTCTTTTATATAGTTTTCTGCATTTTTCAAATTTCCATTTTGGATAAATAGTAATGCATAATTAACACAAGAAATAAATATTATTTTTAAACCTAGATATCTTACTCCAAGACTTCCTGAAAATAATGAATCACAGATGTTTTGAGCAGGTACCACTTTTTTCTCATTTATTATTATTAAATTTATGAGGCAGGAAAGCAATGGGGATTTCTAGACGCTTCCATTTCTGATATCTTTCCCATATTTCAAGGTCCTTTTTTAACCAAGAAAGTTTGGAAATAGAATGTAGATTTTGGAGCTCAGGACAAAATGGATTTGAAATTCCTTCAGAGATTTGGGTAAGTTAGCAAACCTCTCTGAGTCTCAATTTTTCTCAACTGTAAAACTTGCAAGATGATAGTGAGGATTAAGTAAGGGAGTGAATGAGGAAATACACAGGCCAATGGTGTATAGCATGTCAATGTGAATATTTCATGAGATGTAAATTTTCTTTACTTCATTTTCTTCACTTACAAAAATTTGACCACTTGGACCAAACACCTGATATTGAGAAATGAGTCAAATGTACAATTTTGTCTTCTTAAGCTTGTGCTTTGACCTCTTATCTAAAATTTCACACTCCCCTGGAAAGACAAGGTATAGCATTATGTGACTGAATATGTCACTGAATTCCTCTTCCCTGTTCACTTTTCCATAGGCATCTGGCCAGTCGAGTTAGGAAGGAAACATGCTGTCAGGCTTTCAAGGTTAGCGCAACATTCCTCCACCCCCACTCTAGCTTACATTTTGCAAAATATAGCTGAAGCAGAGAATTGAGTTGCTCTTGGCAGAAATTAGAGCTTACTTTGTGTAAACACAATTAAAAAGTAAGGTGGAGGGGGAGATGTAAACAGAAAAAAAGTCACAGTCTGCAAAAACACTGTATGGGAATTTCATTGCATGTTTTCTGAAAAACCTAGACATAACAATATGCATAGTCATGAAGCTCACCTTAAACTAACTTCTACAGCCACTCATAACCTTTCCTTTACATTGTACCTTTTCCCTCTCACTTAATTAGCATATTAAATCAGCTTTAAATCTTATATTTGACATACATAGGCAAAAAAAAAAAAATACACACACACAAAATACTTTTAGGTGGTAAATCTTTAATGAAATATATAAAGACTTCAGTTCCTGTCCCTGTTTTTCTCCTATTCCAGGATATCTTTCTCTCTGTCTCTGTCTCTCTGTCCCTCTTTCTCTTATTTTTTGCTCCCTCCTTCTTCCCCACTCTCCCTCTCCTCCTCCATCCCTACTCAAATCTAGCCTTCCCATTATCTCTCTTTATTTCACTCCCTCCCAACTGCTAAGATTTTTTTGGTCTTGTCTTCTTTATATTTTACTGTTCTGTATATCTCACATTTTGTATATCCCCCATTTCTGATCTTGTAGGGGTAAATGTGATGACAGTTGTCAGAACAGATGTATCCACTCACTGTTCTGTTAAACTGCCACATTGTATTTTAACAATCACTTGTATGAATGTGAGCCTTAAGTAAACTCTCCAAGAATGGCTCTCACTGAAGAAACAAAATAGGGATCTAAGAAGTAGATGGTTTTTCATGTATATATACTTGCTGATATCTGCCTGATGACAATAATTGTAATTCTGTATAGGATGCTTTTCTCTCAGGGAGTATTTGAGTTCTCATGCCAGAGAGAAGATACTGAAACCAGAATAATGAATGTCTGAACCCATACTCTCTATTTCATGGTTGTGAACTTGATCTCATTTACTGCACTGCTTGCAAAGCTGCATTTCTCTGGAGCAAATGAAACAATCGGAGATGAAATCTAGGAGCCAGGTACAAGGTCAGGATTTCACCAAGGTTCAAGGTAAGGAACTATAAAACACATTCACCTAAAGACAATTGTTATTTCAAGGAAGGACAGTAAAGGGAAACCAGAGAACTGGTCAGAGAGAGAGGAGCAGGCAAGGGGAGAGAGGGGACACGTGAATTTTGAAGACTGTGCCACCTCACTAGGGTCTGTCTGGTGTTCCAAGGTGCAGTCCACACGGAGCTGTGGGAAAATGAGAGATGCTATATAAGTTCTGTCATTTGCACAGAAGTAGTTTGGGAAGAAACAGGTAGAAAGGGCTGCTCCAAAAAGAAAGCAAAATATTGCAAAATGAATGGTTATGATAGTCAATAATATAGCTATTATGGTGAGCTTACCTCGGGCTATGCTTTATCCTCAATGTATTCCATATAATATCTTATTTAAATACAGGCATGTGGCCTTCCCATCACAGAAAAGCAATGAGGGTTAAAAATTAGAATTCTGGAGAACCCTGGGAGAAACAGGACAAATATGTCTCAGCCAGGAATTACAGAAAAGCACTTTCAGCAGCTAAAAGTAAACCATTAGATAAATAGATGCTTTTGGGGAGGGACAATTTCTTCTTGAATAAATACACATGCAAATTATTACAAACTGCTGCACACTAAATGTGTCAGCACTGGGTAAGCAGTGTATATGCATTACATCTCTCAGTCATCACACAAAGTCTGGAATGGAGACATCTTACAAGAAAATGGGGGTTTTGACAATTATAAGAAATTCTCCTAGATTATATAGCTGGAAAGTGGCTCAGCTAAAATTTAAAGCCAGAACAGTTTTCCTCCAGGCTCTGTTCTTTAATTGCTATAATATGCCATCTCTGGTCTCACCTTTTCTATTCCAAATCTGAAGCCTCATTGTTGGAGATCATTTCTCCTTCATCCTCCTCAACAAATCTGACAATTTTCCTAACTATTGTTTTAACTGAAACCATGAAATGAATATTCAATTATTTTCATCAGGACAGACTGTCCTAAATTCTTCTCCTCTTGAGGCACAATTTGACACCAACTTAAACTCAGAATAAGCATACAACACTCTTTTACCAAACTCTTTCACACGTCAGATCAGATCAAACTCTCTTGGTGCCAAACCTTAATGCTAAATCATATAGCTCAGTTTTGTGTCATAATATCAGCTTGCATTTCTTTAGCACCTGTCATCCCCATGGATACCAAAGCAAATTACAACCATAGACCAATATGCATCTATATATAGGTGTCTCTTCACCTCACTGGGGACACAGTTACTCAGAATCTTGAAGAATTGTCTGACAGTTCTAAAGAAGAATGAAAAAGATTAAATACATCCATTTAAATCAGAATATCTCTTGTGCTGCATATTCACTTAAAGGAAGATAAATTTGAAGCTAAAAAATATTATAATTATATATAGAATTTTTTAATGCTATGTGAGTTAAATGTACCATTTACCATTACATTCTTAAGTCTTAAGAAACCATTTTTTGAAATGCAGCACTGTGCTAAACAGCCTCTCTAATTCTGTTTTCTATAGTAAAAAATCAAGCATTGATTTGTTTAATGAGGATCATGTTTCTATACTGACCTAAGTGCCACAATATCCTTTTGAATAACGACAATGTTTTTCATCACAGACTAAAGGGAAAAAGTGTTCCCATCCATGATAATCATTAATTTTTTAAATTACAAATAATTCAACAGATATAAGCACCAAGTGTTTTAGATCTTCTTATTAGTAATGCAATGCAGGAAGTAGAGGTAAGAATATAAACAATAGATAAGCCATAATACCTGCTCTAAAGAATCTCAAAACATAACAAGAGAAACAGATATAAACCACATTTACACATATTAGATGTGATATGATTATGATATATGCAAAGTTTCGTGAGGTGCTGAAGAGGAAACGATGAATTGTCCCTGGGGGAACAGGGAATGGCCAACAGAGAGGATGGGCAATAGGCACCGACAAGAATAGTGTTGGGAGAATGTCCCTCATGAGTCTCCCATGTTTTTGCACATTTTGTTTTGGACTGTTTTTTCAAGGATGTCTTTATAGCAAGCACCGTTAGAAGACAGAGCTAGTATCTCCCTTCTGGGAAAAAGGCAGATTTTCTTACTTCCAATTATAATAAAGATAACCTTTCCCGTAGAAGCAAAGAACCGTCATGCTTGCAGTCTTTTATAAAAGAAGCATATTCCCTAAACCTGGGGTTCTTTAGCTCCAATGTAACAGCTGAGTAACATTCATCTGGACCCCTCCAAATCAGACCCATAGGAGATGGAGTGAGTGGATTCTTTAGGAGGCAGTACAAACATTATACTCATGTTATTTGCTCTGCCATGAGTATTAAAGTTCTTTGTGACCCAAGAGTCTTGTGTCTTCTCACAGCATTCATGAAATCCTAACAGGCTAACTTGTTAGTTGGTAAGGTAAGTCTCAGACCCTTCACATTTCCTTAAAGATAACCTTTACTACAAACTAGATATTGATCTAAACACTTTATATTTATTAACTCACTCTCACAACAGTGCTTAATATAGGTACAATATTCCCCCTTGTTCATGTTTCACTTTTGGTGGTTTCAGTTACCATGGTCAATTGCAGTCCAGAAATATTAAATAAAAAGTTTCAGAAATAAACAATTCACAAGTTTAAAATTGCAAAAATCAGATCGCAGAGAAGTGAATGGAAGTCACACTGACCTCCTCCCAGGACCAATCTGGAATTACAACTAAACTGTGGAGAAATCACCTGGAACAAACAACTGAACAATAGAGAGAGAGTAGCCTTATAAACTCGGACAGACAGAAGAATCACCTTTTGCACAGCCTAAACAGTAAGGAGTGCAGGAGAGACTCGAGAAAGTGGGCAGGGCACCCATAGAGGGCAGCACCAGAAGGATAATGAAAAGACCAGTTGGATCCCCTGAGAAGAGCAAGGTCTAAATCATAAGCGGGGAACTCCAGCCTATAGCACCAGAGCCCAGAAAGTACACAGGTAACAACAAGCTGCGAAAAATGGCAGAGTCGCTCTCTGCCAGAGACAGGCAGCTGGAGACGCAAATAACCGTTTAAAGGACCAACGCATAAATTTTTATTTGCAGCCACTTATCCTGTCTCCAGAAAAGGCAGGGGCAGAGTGGGCTTAAGATGCCTGAAGAGAGACTGGGGAAGGAGGTTATGGGGAGAGAACTGAGAGAGTGTCCAATGGGATCCTGGTGCTAACTTATCCCCCATATGGTAATGGCCATCTTTCTCACGCAAACCACTCCCCTGAGAGGACACAATAACCCCGCCCCCAAGGAGGGACTCTGCCACTCCCCGTGGGGTCTAGGCCGGCCTGCTGAGTGCAGAGTGACTAGATTAACAACTGAAGGAGACAGCCATAAACAGTAGATTCCTGGAAGTCTCACAAGGTCAGACAGCGTCAACATCTGACATCATAAGAGGCAGATCCAGAAAGAAAACACAGCAGTCTCCTACCATAGAAGTTCTTACCACAAAGTCAAGCAGTCAAGAAAGATCAACTTAAGAAGCAGAAGCAAAAAAGGAGAGTCTCACAAATAATGGGAAGACAAAGAAACACCCCCCAGTTGAAGGGAAAAGAGAAATCCCCAGAAAGAGAACTAAAAGAAATAGGGGCAAGTAAACTATCACATATTGCATTCAAAACAACAGTTCTAAGGAAGCTCAAAGAGCTCAGTGAACTCAGAGAGAATTATGAAAAACTACAGGGAAACTCTGAGTAACTTCCTGCAAACTATATCAGCATGAAAAAGCATATGGAAACTATCAATAAGACACAATGAAGAATGCAATTTCTGAATTGAAGAACACAGTAGAAGGAATCCAAAGCAGGAGAGATGAAGCAGAGGAACAAATCAGCACATGGAGGAAAAGGTAGAGAAAAGCTCCCAGAAAGAGCAATAAAATAAAAAGACTCAAAAAGAATGAAGAGGCATTGAGGGGAAATGCAGGACAACCTGAAACATAATAATATCCATATAATAGGGATACCAGAAGGGGAAGAAGAGGAGCAAGGGTTATAAAATCTGTTTGGAAAAAGTAGGAAAACTTCCCTAATTGGAGGAGAGAAAAAGTCATGCAAGTCCACAAAGTATAGAGGGTCCCATTCAAGAGGAACCCAATGAGGCCCACTCCAAGACGTATCATCATTAAAATAGCAAATATCAAAGACAGACAGAGAATCCTATAGACAGCAAGGGAGAAACAGGTAGTAACATATGAAGGAGCCCTGGTATGGCTAGCAGCTGACTTCTTAACAGAAACACTGCAAGCCAGAAGAGAATGGCAAGAAATATTCCAAGTCATGAAAAGCAAAGGCCTACAACCAAGACTGCTCTACCCAGCAAGGCTCTCAATTAAAATGGAAGGCAAAATGAGGAGTTTTCCAGACAAAAGGAGGCTAAAAGAATACACTTTCACCAAACCAGCATTGAAAAATATGCTAAAGGGACTGCTTTTAGAAGATGAAGAAAAAGAGTCTATGAATACCCAGTTCCTTTCACAGTCACCAATACTTGATATTACCAATATAATTATTTTTAATATTTATTAATCTGATTGTGACAATGATGTGTTATTATAGTTGTTATTTCATTTGTTTGTTTAAACTAAACCTGTTTTTTAATATTTCTTGCCTACTTCTATTATTTTTAAGAAGCTTTAAATGGCTTTTGGTATTCTTTACCCATTTTTTGACTAAATGTAGAATTCTTTCCTTAAAAATAAAAAAAAGACTATTAACCCTTTTTTAGATGTGTTACAAATACTTTCCTATTCTATTATTTGTCCTTTTACTTTTTTTATATGTATATGTCTGTATAGTCTTAAATGTTTAATATAGTCATATTGTCAATATTTTACTTTATAGCTTCTGAGATTGAATATTTTGCTTCAGGTTAAGAAAAATATTATTTTGTCTTTTCTTCTGAAACTCCTTAGACTTTACATATTGATTTTTAACTCACCTGAATATTTTTTTGTGTAATGTGTGAAATAGGGCTCTATATTTGTTTTATTTCAAGGAATAGTGGTCCATGTACCTTATTTGTTTAATAAGCCTTATTTTTCTTCATTGATTTGAAATATCAACTTAATCATATATTGCATTGTTAGATATATACACTTGTTTCTAGAATTCTCATTTTATTTCATTGATCTACTTGATTATTTCTGTGCTGGTATCATGTTGTTTTAATTGCTGAGACTTAATGGATTTAAACTTTTTAACATTTTATAATGGATTTTGACATTTAAATAAATAAATAAACAAAATCGGTCTGCATTTAAAAAAGAAAGAAAGAAGGAAGGAACTCCTACCTTTTTTGACAACATGGATGGAACTGGAGAATATTATGCTAAGTGAAGTATGCCAGTCCATGAAAAACAAATACCATATGATTTCACCTATAAATGGACTCTATTCAACAAAATAAACTAATGAACAAAATAAACCACAGACATGGAAATATGGAGTAGACTTAAAGTGACCAGAGGGGATGAGAAAAGAGGACAATGGTGGAAAGAAGGGGAAGGGACTAGACAAAGAACATGTGTGAATGACCCATGGACTGGGCAACAGAGTTGGGATTAACTGTAGGAGTGGGGTGGAGATTAGGATGGGTGGAGAAGGGAAAAGGGGAAAAATTGAGATAGCTGTAATAGAATGAACATGATTTAAAAATAAACAAAAGAAATAAAACATTAAAAAAATGATGGAACATAAGGAAGCATAAAACAACCAATCAGAAAAACAAGAAGAAAAAAGAATTTAAAAAATCAAGGCTAGTGTAAACATCCTCTGGGACAACTTCAAGCATTCCAACATCTTCATCATAGGGGTGCAAGAAGGAGAAGAGAAAGAGCAAGAAATTGGAAATCTGTTTGACAAATTAATTTTTAAAAAATACCATAATTTGGTGAAGGAAATAGACATGCAAGTCCAGGAAGCACAGAGAATCCCAACCAAGATGGATGCAAAAGAGGCTTACTCTAAGACACATCATAATTACAATGTCAAAGATTAAAGGTTAAGACAGAATTGTAAAAGCAGCAAAAGAAAGGCAGTTACCTACAGTGGAGTTCCTATAAGTCTGTCAGCTGACTTCTCAAAAGAAACTTTACAGTCTATGAGGGATTGGCAAGAAATATTCAAAGTCATTAAAAGCAGGGACCTACAGCCTAGATTGCTCTACTCAGCAAAGCTATAATTTAGAATCAAAGGGAAGATAAAGTGCTTCCCAGAGGAGAAAAACTAAAGGAGTTAGTCATCACCAAGCCATTATAGGAAATGTTTAAAGGGACTTATTTAAGAAAAAGGAAAAGATGAAAACTATGAACAATAAAATGGCAATAAACACATCTATCAACAATTGAATTTAAAAAACAAACTAAGCAAATAAGAATAGAGACAGAATCTTGGATATGGAGAGTGTTTTGGTGGTTCTCAGATGGGAGGGGAGTGTAGCAGAATGGTTGAAAAGGTGAAGGGACTAAGAAGTACATATTGGTAGTTGCAGAATAGCCATAGAAATGTAAAGTTCAGTATAAGAAATGGAGTAGCCAAAGAACTTACATGCATCCCCCATGGACATGAACAAAGGATTGACGATTGCCTGAGGGAGTAGTGGGTTCTGAGTGGAGGGGGGGACAGAGGGAAAATTGAGATGCCTGTAATAGCATAATCAATAAAATATAATTTAAAAAAGAGAAGCCAATAGCAAGAGATAGCCAATGTACTCAAAATATCCAAATCAATAAAGTTATTGGTGAAAATGAAAAAAAATTGCACATCATTCTCAAGCCATCCTGCTTCCTCTCACTTGGGATATGACTCATCCCTTTGTCCAGAGTAGCCACACTATGTAGGCTAACTGCCCTGCAGTCACTTAGTAAAATCCACTTCTTCAGTATCACAGCGCTTGTGTTCAAGTAATCCTTATTTTACTTAATAATGGCCCCAAAGTGTAAGAGTAGTTTAAAGTTCATCATACATAAGCAGGTATAGGAAAAAACAGTATATCAGGTTCGGTACAATCTGCAGTTTCAGGCACCTACTGGGTATCTTGGAACATACTCCCACAGATAAGGAGGAACTACTCTACTATTATTATAACCAACCCTATTTCACTAGTAAAGGAATTATGTAAGGAACTAGGGGATTACACAAGCAGCGCAGATATGATATAAATTTGTGCACTCAGGATTGAGAGTTTGCAAACTTGACCACTCATCTTGGGTACCTCCACAGCTAGGAGCTCAATGCACTTTATTGCTGTTGAAAGTTGTGTCATGATTTACAGTTTGTTCTTTATGAAAAGATTCAGTTCACATTGTAAAGAACTATGGAAAATTCTCTTGGGAGAGTTGGAAATAGTCCAAATGTTCACATGACCATGGAAATGGGATGGGGTTATCCATGGAGAGTTCAGGTGGAAGAGAGGAGCCGACAAAGGAAGCTGACAAGGTGTAGCCTTTGAGTAGAAGAGAATCTGAAGAGTGAGGTGTTAGAAGAGCCAAGATAGGGAAATGTTTCAAGGTGAGGTAGTTTATGAAAAGCACCCTTTGCACTTGACAACATAAAGGTTGCTATAATGTTCATGAAGGTAGTTTTGATGGAATGATGAAGATAGAAGCTAGTTTAGAGAAGAAAAAGGGAAATTAGTTGTATAGATAACTTTGTGTTAAAGTTTGGGCTGAAAGGAAGTTAACTAAAGGGATACGAAGACAGCAAGGTTTCATTTTCATTTAGATGGAAAATATCAGATCAACGAGAATGACACCATTGAGATAGGTAATTGAGACAATCGTTGAAAAATGATTATGTTCAAAGAAATGATAACCAAAGTAGGAAAATTCCTGAAAAACTAAGAGAGAATATGATTTAAAGTGGCGGGGGGATGAAAGAGAAGAAACTAATCCACAAAGATGTCCACCAAATCAATGGCAGTAAAGGGATTAAAATCATACCTGTATTTTTTTTTCCCTCAACTGTAACTATTTTTAAATACCATGTGATGCTTTTTCATCCTAGTGTTTACCAAAGAGGGAAAGAGCAAGAAGCAGTAATGTTTTGGGGTTTTTTTTTTACAATTAGATTGCTCAAATTAGATCTTACTAGTAGAACACAGTTTTCCAGAGAACACTCTTTGAAAATGTAAATCTAAGGGACTAGACACAATACATGCCCAGGGTCAATATAACTTAACGTTGGTATTTTTATTCCCATATTTGCATGGTTTAGTGATTGAGGTAAGCTGAGCCAAGAGTAGCTTTACAAAAATACCCAGGCGTCTGCTGTCTGACACAATTTCCCAACACATCAATTTCCCAGGAAGCTTGATACCTCAGCTATTTTGCATATTTTCTCTAGTCATCCCTTCCCATTTATGGGACCTTTATGAGTAGGTTGGTGCCTACTTTTCTCAGGTTCTGCCTCCAATTTATACTTAAAATTAGGAGACGACCATCAAGAAATAGAGAGTGTGGAATACAGTACCCATCTCATCCAGGACCATTGATAAAGCATTAGGCATATTAATTTTTGTTTTATTTTGTTTGTCAAGTATGTATTCATTCGACAAACTTTTATTAGCTGAATGCAAATCCCATTTTGTTTTCTTATTTTTTTTTAATTGTTGACACTATTACAGATGAACTCTGGGCCACAAATGAACTAAGCAAGGCTGCCTTCACTCTAGGTTGCAAAGTTATGTTCTAACAAAAGTAAAAAAATTAATAATAAATAAACCCAAAACAAAGAATCTTACATAAGGGATAATGACCTCTGTTCATTTATTCTGACAAGTATGATGGAGTTTTCATTGCAAAAATACTTAACAGTACACAAATAAACTTACTGTTGTACATCATGTAAACTTAATGAAATAATTATAACATAAGCTCTCACTAAGACATCTGGCAGCTTAATTCTTACCATTTTTGTAAAGAGGGAGACAACAGCAAGTAGGTGTTGGGGGGATGCACATCCATGCATACGCACGCAGGCAAGCGTGCACAAGTATAGAAACAATAAACTTTGTTCTGACATCTAAAAATAGAAATTTCTGTTTCATCCTCATACCTACCTATGTATAATCACTTACATATTCATTTTTTACTGTATACCTGGTTTTACAGATAGTAAGTAGACTATACATAAATATATTTTGTTTCCTCAGGAAGGTAGTAATATCTGGATGGCAAGAACTCTGGCTTTATTTTTGGTGTATTATCTCCCCTATAATTAACCCTTGAAAATTGTTCTATACATATCATCCACTCAGATGCAGCTAGTACCACTGCTGGATTGGAAGCAGGGTCTGGGATGGGGCAGAGGTAGAGTGGGAAAGCTAGTGTTGACATGTAGACAAATCAGCAGTGTACAACAAAGGCTTAAATGTAGAGCATTTCACATGGACTAATGTAATGGAGAAGGACTAAGTGCATTTAGATTTGGGGACCTAAAAGCAGAAAGGTTAAGACTCTTCAGATTAAAGAGTTAAGCCAGGATAATGCTTAAAGTTGTCCAAAAAGACAAAGTATTAAACAGGGCTTCTTGGAATTTTTTGTCTACAGGCTCCAGAAATATTTTTGGAAGGTAATATAAACTCTGGAATATATTTTTAGACTAGTTATTGAATTGAATGGTGCTCGCTGAAGTTTTTGGCTTTTGCTTAGTGTGACTTTCCCAAAGACTAAGAAATTGGGATGAGCCCTGGCTGGTATAGCTCAATGGATTGAGCGCTGGCCTGGAAACCAAAGGGTTGCTGGTTCGATTCCCAGTCAGGGCACATGTCTGGGGTGTGGGCCAGGTCCCAATTAGGGAGCACTTGAATGGCAAGCACATGCTGATGTTTCTCTCTCTCTCTTTCTCCCTCCCTCACCCCTCTCTAAAAATAAATAAAAATTAATAATTAAAAAAATTGGGGTGATTAATTCACAAGAACAAACATAACCCTACTCAGTTAAAATTCATCTAAAAGAAAGAGGGAAATTACATACTTTGGCATACGAACACAATACTTTGTCCAGAGTTAAATAAAAATCCAATAAGATTATAGTGATCCTAGAACCTAGGCCCAGGATCCATACCTTACATTATGAATACTGACTTTATGAATCTGTGGCTCAGAGATTGATGATTTGATTCTCTACTGTGGGTGTGTTTTGGAGCAGCATCTGTTCAGCTATTGGAACTAGAATTATTGCATTGAACCAGTCATCATTCAGAATAAACCCCTACATTTTTAAATTATCAAATCTTGAAAGTGAGGGAAAAAATGAACATGACAGGCACCTCATCCTGCTATGTTAATAGCATCAGTTTCAGTTAGGGCATTTAGCGATATCATCTCCATTTCATGGAAGATAGACATACCAGTTCTCCATTAATGGTTTTTTGCATGCTACTTTGTCTAGTCATCATTTTATTAATTCACTCACTCTCAGAAGGGACAATTAACAGACACAAGTCACCTGAGTTTTAAATGACACCATATTACCTCAGAAGTAATATCTCTGGAAACTGAGCAAGAATTAATCCCCAAGCTTTAACAAATGTTGCCATTTCCCCTAACTCAGTGGATTTCCAAGTCTGGGGGATAAATAAAGCTGTCATCATCAAATATGCTTACCTATCCACACATAGTTTTTTAAACATGTCTCAGAGAGCTCTCCAAAATTCTGATGCAATATCCTGATTTTATTCTCTCAACAGAAAAAAAAAAAAGCATTTTTGTAATACTGACTTTGCTGTTAAATTTTCCAATTTTTCAAAAGTCACTAAGATGTCAACAAATTAGTATCTGTTCACAAAATTTTCTGACTTGTTCTAATTGAGTTGACATCCCATAATGCATAAGAACTACATTGGTATTCTGCAAGGAGGTCATTCATAAAATTGAAAAATGGGAAGTGTCTAGGCATTGATCATAATACATCCCAGGAGGAATGATTTGCAAGCAAGACATTACTTCCTCTCACACAAAATAAGTGGATAACTTGTAGGCTGCCATCTGCTCACAATTATATCATAAATAATTAAATATTCAAGGTATTGTGGATTAAATAAAAATGCAAGAATATTTTGTGCTTTGCCAAAGAAGACAAATGAATTTTATCTTATATACAAACACCAGTCAATTGATGGTGCAGATTTGAGTGTTGTTGAGAACGATTTTGAAGTCATGTTGAGGTTCAATGGGGAAGAATGCCTTGATGGAATAGTGATATCCCCAAGGAACACAGAAGGGTTATGTGTCAGGAATTTACTCTTCCTAGGGTAGATCCTTGTGAGAGATTACAATGGCATGCGTAAGTGATTATGAGCAGTTTCCATGCCTGCAAAGTAAAACCAAAAAAGACATTATTGACAGTTTTTCTAATAAGCAATCAAGTGAAGGTTAATTATCAATATCAATACTGACTGTTAAGCTAGATCAAAATTTACCTGGGAATATACAGACCTCCAATTTGCTGCTTAAGCAAGTAATAAAAAGTAATAAATCAGCATATTTGGAATCTTTTGTCCTTGGAATTTATGTAATGTAATATTTGCTAAGTCCATCATTTGTGTTTGGTCTAAAAAGTAAACATATATCTTGTATTCAAAAATTTGCTGCAAAGGCTACAAAGCAGACTTATGTGTGCCATGTGCAAAGTATATTCATATAAGAGAGGAACAGATAGATAAACCCAAAATGGAGAAACCACCACAAATGTATGTGGGTGCACGCATGTGTGTAGGTCCCAAGCAAGACATAGAAGAAACCATCCTGAAAAGTATGAAATCAATATTATTTCTTGTTTGTATTTCTTGAAAAAAATCCAGAGTATGACAGATCTTAGTGGACAGCCTCAAACTTGATAATACTACTTTTGATAAATGTACATATATTTCTATTTTAAAAGGTGAAATGCAGGTGTCCCTTGATGTATGCATTATTTCTCATGACTCAGAGCAATTTATGTAAGTTTTTTAGTTTCAATCATTCTTAAAGAGAGTATTACACTTTCTTCTAAGTGAGACTTGTTGGAAGATTCCAGAATGATGCATTTTCCTACTCTTGTTCTGGAAGATGGGTTTCACTCTTTGCTAAATTATATATTCTAATTGATTCTCAAGTACAGTTTCTCCTATATGGATGAAGGTGGCTATAATCTCATTATACTGCCAGATAATCCATCAAAAATAGACACTGTCATTTTCTTAATAAATGGCAGCTCCTATTTTTTCCATACAGTATCTTACATCAAGAATATGCAACTATTGCTATACTCTTTTTCACCTTGCTGAAAAAAATGGCTAAAGATAAGTAGGATTTGGGGACATTAATAATCTACCATCAGTATTTGATTCTATGAACTCTGTAAGAATCAACATGCACATTCGGAATTTCCTAATTTATCGTATTCCAATCTCAATCCTTTTTAATCAAAACAACAATTTAGTCTGTTGTTGTTTAGTTTTATTGAAATTTTAAATATTATGGCCTGTAATACAGATTATTAGGAAGATAAAGACAGTTGTTTACTGCTGAAGGTCTCATATAATGCCATCTGTCCATAAAATTTCATGAAGCCAGATTTCATTTGGCTCATTGAGAACAGATCTATTAACCAATTATATGTGTGTATATTTTCAAAATCTTTCTCCAAATAAGATAAAGTGTTATTAGTATTTTACTTCTTAAATTATAACCTCAGGCTCTTTATACCTTTACAAAGACAGGATTTCATCTTCCTAGCCATTTTGTATGAATATTGCTAATTTGACTTTTAAAGGATATTATTTCCTGCTTCTCCAAATATCTAAATAGCTTCATGCATTTCTTGAATTAACTAGACACACACTGTTTTGCCTTGGCAAAGAAGAAGAAAAATATCCTTCTCTATATGGACAATATGTTTTTTCTTCCCAAAGCTACTCCTAATAAGATGAAAATAGCCAACACATGACAATTTCCTTTCAGGCTGCCAAATACAGTCCCAGAGGGCCATCCTTGCCAGAGACTTTAACCTTGAATTCACTGCTCTCTAGCTTCGTCAAAGGCTTGGCTGATAGACACAATACCATACCAGCAAGAGGATTTGTGTTCCCCTGCCCTGAGCAGAGCATTCTTGCCCAAAAGCAAAGCTGCATTGGCTATAACCTGGAAGTGAAATCCCACTGCCTCAGCTGTGAAATTAAGTTGAGGTAAAGATAACACACATTTCTCTCCTAGGACTCAGACATCAAAGCCTTTGGGAAAATGAGGAGAAGAGATGTTTGAATCCATCTCTAATTCACATAGTGTTTTTTCTTTCTGGTACCATGTTAATTTCATAGATATAGGGAAGATCACAAAATATCTAGTCCAGTTCTCTGTTTTCAATACCCATTTGAAAATTAGCCTCCCAGGGCTCAAAGAGACTGTGATTTCCCCAGTGTACACTGCTAAAGAGTAAGCAGAGGAAGAATGACATCTAGAGGAACAGAGTCCCAGTCCATGCCTTGAGCTTCCCCTCAACAGCATGGCAGGTAAGCCAGACATTCACAACTACCTCAGTAATTATTCAAATGAGTACTTATTAAGGACCTATTTAATGTCAAGCTCCATGTGAGGCTCCCCAGGGTATCAGGTGATATATAAAATATTGTCTATTTTTCCATGGAACTCACTGAATATTTAACAAGAGATTGATATAAGAAATAATCAGAAAACAAGACTTTGGTCTTATCAGAATGTTCTCCTTAGCTCATCCCACCTCACCCATATCCCACAGGTTCTGGAAAGTTACTTGATGTTCTGTGCACACTTGGAGGGAGGGTAGGAAAGCACTGATACCTCAGATGAATACTCCCTCTTCTTCTTTCCCCAGAATCCTCCGAATGTGGTTTCATTTATGTTCTTCTGTGGCTTGAATGCCAATTAGATGTGTTATAGGCATTAAAATCTACTTAACTCTCACAAGAAACCTGTGAAATAGGCAACACTGTATTGCCCCTATGTGAAAATGGGATAATCTTTCCCTGAGAAAATTTAATTGACATGGTCATACAGCTAGTAAGTAGTAAAACCAATCTTTCTGATCCCAAAACCCACATGCTTCTTCTACCCTGCATACTGTCTTCCAAACTAATCTCATTTGATCCTCACAGCCACTCTGCAACAGAGGAAGGGTAGGACCAATCATCTCTACACTGCTGTGAAGAAATAAACTTCATCCTTGGTCCTGCTTCAACCAAATCCACTTTTTTTTATACATCCCACTGGCACAATTTGCATAGCCTCTAATGCTATACAAAGGATCTTCTTGTGTTAGGCTGATTCATGTACAACACCAAAGGTGAAATACTTTGTCATTTCTATTAGCACCTGAGGAGCCATCTGCTACAGTCTCCTTGTGTCTTGAATCTGAAAGTAGCATGTCTGAGGATAATCTCTGAAAATTAACTAGGATTTGATGCTCTTTGTGCAGTTAAAACAGATATCCATGGCCATTGTGTGTGTGTGTATCTTAACCAACAGGTACTCAGATGCTTTGGCCACAGTGTGATGAAAAATTAACACTATTTTTGTGATATTAGATAAAGTCACTTACCTTTTCTTAGCCTCAGCAACTCCATGAAAAACTGAGATTAAAAATAACTCATGAGAATATTATGAGAATTTAGTAAACTAATTTACATAAACATATCT
Organism: Pteronotus mesoamericanus; assembly: GCF_021234165.1. Taxonomy (NCBI): domain Eukaryota; kingdom Metazoa; phylum Chordata; class Mammalia; order Chiroptera; family Mormoopidae; genus Pteronotus; species Pteronotus mesoamericanus. Next base: position 14,205,455 of record NW_026555313.1, read on the forward strand.
CAAAGGGTATCTTGCAAGTAATAGGCATCCATTAAACATTTGCTCACTTACTCTACAAATATTAAGTACCTATATTTACAGTGGACCAGACTCAGGGATATAGAGATGAGTAAGACACACAAACTTACATGGATATATGGTCAATGATTTAATGTTGGCTCTTCATTACCAAGAACTGCATGCTGAAGGAAGCCTTGCTTAAGACTCAAACACACAGGTTGTTTTCAACTATGATTTTACTCTTTATTATGGAGAATATACTGTTGCACTTTTACAGTGTTTTAGAAAATATTATTTCTAATTTATTCTGCTTTAATTCCTATTTTAGATTTTTTTTTTATTTTAGGATAATTATAGATGTACAGAGAAGTTGCTAGTACAGAGGATTTCCATATCCTGATCACCTATCTCCCTCTTTTGTTAAGGTGCACTTGTCAAAACTAAGAAATTAACTGGTACAATCCTGTTAATTAAACCAAAGACTATTCAGATTTCACTAGTTTTATACTAATATCCTTTTAAAATTATTTTTATTGTATTTTTCCATTACCATTTAATCCCCTTATACTCCTCTCTCCCCCTAAAATCACCACACTGTTGTCCATGTCAATGAGTCCTTTTTCTGTTTTGCTCAATCCCTCCACCTCCTACTCTCCCTTGCCAACAATTAGCTGTCATTCTTCTCTTTATCAATGAGTATGTCTCTATTTTGCCTGTTAGTTCACTCCACATAGGAGTGAAATCATATGGTATTTGATTTGTCTTTCTCTGACTGGTTTATTTCACTAGAATATAGGTATAGTGTTCTCTAGGTTCATCCATACTGTTGCAAAGGGTACAATTTTCTTCTTTTTCATAGCCAAGTAGTATTCCATTGTGTAAATGACCCATAGTTGTTTTATCCATTCATCTATTTGTGGACATTTGGACTGCTTCCATACCTTAGCAGTTGTAAATAATGCTGGAATGGATATAGGGATGCTTATCTTCTTTCAAATTAGTGTTTTGGGTTTCTTCAGAAACATTCCAGGAAGTGGGAAAGCTGATTCAACAGGCGGAACCATTTATAATTTTTGAGGTATCTCCATAATGTGTCCACAGTAGTTGCACCAATCCGCATTTTCACCAACAGTGCAAAAGCATTCCCCTTTCTCCACATCCTCGCCAGCACTTGTTGTTTGTTGACTTATTGATAATAGCCATTCTGACAGGTGTGAGATGATATCTCATTGTGGTTTTAATTTACATTTCTCTGATGGTTAGAGACAGTAAGCAATTTTTGATATGTCTATTGACCATCCATAGTTCTCTCTGGAAAAGTATCTATTCAGGTCCTTTGCCCATTTTTTAAGTTGGATTGTTTGTTTTTATAGTGTCAAGTTTTGTAAGTCCTTTATAAATTTTGAATATTAACCCCTACCTGATGTGGCAACAAATATGTTCTCCCATTTTGTGGGCTCTCTTTATTTTGTTGATGTTTTCCTTAACTGTTCAAAAGCTTTTTAATTTGATGAAACCCCATTTGTTTATTTTTTCTTTTTCTACCTTTGCCTGGGAACATATATCCAATGAAATACTGCTATGAGCAATGTCCAAGATTTTACTGCTTATGTTTTCTTCTAGGATTTTTATGCATTCAGTTCTAACATTTAATTCTTTAAACCACTTTGAATTTATTCTTATGTGTGGCATAAGAAGTTGGTCTAGTTTCACTTTTCTGCATGTATCTGTAATTTTCCCAACATCATTTATTGAATAAACTATAGTTAGCCCATTGAGTGTGCTTATTTCTTCTGTCAAATATTAATTGACTATAAAGGTGTGGGTTTATTTCTGGGCTATTTTTCACCATTGATCTTTGTGTCTGTTTTTATGCCAGTACCATGCTGTTTTGACTACTCTGGCCTTGTAGTATAGTTTCATATTAGATAGCATGATTCCTCCAACTTTGTTCATCTTTCTCAGGATCACTATTGCTATGCAGGGCTCTTTGGGGTTCCATATAAATTTTTGAAATTTTTTTTTAGTTCTACAAAACATGTCATTGGAACTTTGAAAGAATTGCCTTGAATCTATATATTGCTTTGGGTAGCATGGGCATTTTAATGATGTTAATTTTCCTATCCATGAACACAGTATGTGCTTCCACTTATTTATATCTTCAATTTCTTTCTTCACTGTCTTATAATTTTCCAAGTCTTTTACATTCTTGGTTAGGTTTATTCGTAGGTATTTTATTCTTTTTGAAGCAATTGTGAATAGAATATTTTTAATTTCTCTTTCTGTTAGTACATTATTGGCATATAAAAATGTAAGTGATTCCTGGATATTAATTTTATATCCTGCTACTTTGCTGAATTCATTTATCAGTTCCAGTAGTTTCTTGATGGAATCTTTGGGATTCTCTATGTACAGTATCATGTCATCTGCAAATAGAGACAGTTTTACTTCCAACTTTCTATTTAAGATGTCTTTTATTTCTTCTTGTCTGATTGCTAAGGCTAGGACTTTCAGTTCTATGTTGAATAAGAAAGCTGAAAGTGGACATCCTTGTCTTGTTACTAATCTTAAGGGGAATGCTTACAGTCTTTGTGCATTAAATACAATGCTGGCAGTAGGTTTGTCTTATATAGCCTTTATTATGTTTAAGTATGTTCCCTGTATTCCCACTTTGCTGAGGGGTTTTATCATAAACAGGTCCTGGATTTTATCAGATGCTTTTTCAGCATCTATTAATACGATCATATGAATTTCATCTTTCATTTTTTTAATGTGATGAATCACATTTATTGAGTTACAAATGTTTTGTGCCAACCTTGCATTCCCAGAATAAACCCTACTTGATCATGGTGTATCATCTTTTTGATGCATTGCTGTATTTGGTTTGCTAATATTTTGCTGAGAATTTTAGCATCTGTGTTCATCGGGGATATTAACCTGTAAATTTCTTTCTTTGTATTGTCTTTATCTGGTTTTGGAATTAGGGTAATGCTGGCCTTTTAAAACGAGATTGGGAATCTCCCCTCCTCTTGAATTTTGCAAAATAGTTTGAGGGGAGATGTTAGTTCTTCCTGGAATGTTTGGTAAATTCACCTGTGAAGCCATCTGGTCCAGAGCTTTTGTTGTTGGGAGTTTTTTAATTATTGCTTCAGTTCCACTAGGTATAATCTGTCCATTCAGATTCTCTGATTTTTCATGATTTATTTTTGGAAGATTGTATATTTATAGGAATTATCCATTTCATCAAGGTTGTCTAGTTTGTTGGCATATAGTTGTTCACAATATTTTCTTAAAATATTTAAGGGTTTTCTTAAAACCCTTAAAATATTTAAGGGTTTTCTTAAAACCCTTAAAATATTTTAAGGGTTTTCTTAAAACCCTTAAAATATTTAAGGGTTTTCTTAAAACCCTTAAAATATTTAAGGGTTTTCTTAAAACCCATTGTTGTTCTTTCATGTCAGTTGTTATTTCTCCTCTTTCATTCTGATTTTATTTATTTGGGTCATCTCCCTTCTTCATGAGTTTCTTAAAAGTTTTGTCAATCTTTTTTACTTTTTCAAAGAAGAAGTTCTTGGATTCATTGATCTTTTGTACCATTTTCTTAGACTTTATTTTATTTCTGCTCTGATGTTTATTATTTCCTTCCTTATATTCACTTTGGGCTTTGCTTTTTGTTCTTTTCAAGTTCCTTTAAGTTTAGATTGTTTATTTGAGCTTTTTCTTGGTTTTTTCTTGTTTGTTTTTGTTTTTTGATATGTCTATAATGCTTTGAATTTCCCTCCTAGGATTGATTTCCCTATGCCCCACAGATTTTGGATTGTTGTGTTCTCATTTTCATTTTGTCTCACGGTATCTTTTGCTTTCTTCCTTGAACTCATTGTTGACCCATTCATCATTTAATAATGTGTTATTTAGCTTCCATGTCTCTGTGTGTTTTTCAGTGTTCTTCTTGTAATTGATTTATAGTTTCATAGCATTGTGATCAGAGAAGATGCTTGGTATTATTGCAGTCTTCCTAAATTTATTGAGAACTGTTATGTGTCCTAACTTGTGTCCTTTCCTAGAAAATGTCCCATGTGCACCTCAAAAGAATGTGTATTCTGCTGTTTTGGGATAAAATGCTCTGAAGACATCAATTAAATCCACTTGATCTAGTGTGTCATTTAATACCACTGTATCCTTGTTGACCTTCTATCTGGAAGATCTATCCATTGAAGCCAATGGAATGTTAAAATCTTCAGCTATGATTGTATTTCTGTCATTCTCTCCCTTTATATCCATCAAGAGTTGCTTCACATATTTATGTGTTTCTATGTTGGGTGTGTAAATGTTTACTAGGGTTATATCCTCTTGTTGGATTATTCCCTTCATCACTACATAGTGCCCTTCTTTGTCTCTTACTATAGCTTTGACTTTAAAGTCTATTTTGTTGTATATAAGTACTGCTACCCCAGCTCTTTTTTCCTTTCCATTTGCATATGTCCTTTTCCTTCCATTTACTTTTAGTCTGTATGTATCTTTCAATCTGAGGTGAATCTCTTGGAAGCAGCATATATATGGATCTTGTTTTCTTATCCACTCAGCTACCCTATGTCTTTTGGTTGAAGCATCTAAGCCATTTATATTTAAGGTGATTATTTATACATATGCATTTAGTGCCATTTTATTGTTATATTATTTTCTCTCTATATTTTCTTTCTCTTTTTCTTCTTCTTCTTCTTCAAGCAAGTCTTTTAACATTTGTTGTAGTACTGGTTTGCTATTAACAAACTCCTTTAGGTTTTTCTTGTCTAGGAGGCTTCTTATTTCTCCTTGGATTTTAAATGATAGCCTTGCTGGGTAAAGTAGCCTTGGTTGCAGGTCGTTGCTTTTCATCACTTTGAATATTTCACACCACTCTTTTCTGACCCAAAATGTTTCTGTTGAGAAATCAGATATCAGTTTAATTGGTGCTCTCTTCTATGTAACTACCTGCTTTGCTGTTGTGGCTTTAGGATTCTTTTCTTGTCTTTAAGCCTTGCCATTTTAATTATGATATGTCATGGTGTCAGCCTCTTTGGGTCCAACTTCTTTGGAATCTCTGAGCATCCTGGGTTTGCGTGTATTTTTCCTTCACCAGATGAGGAAAGTTTTCTGTCATTATTTCTTCAAATACATTATTGATCCCTTGTTCACTCTCTTCTCCTTCCATATTACCATGATGCCAATGTTGTTATGCTTCATGTTGTCCAAAACGTTTCTTAAGCTCTCTTCATATTTTTTTAATTCTTTTTCTCTTTTCGTTGCTCTGCTTGGACTTTTTTTCTATATTCCAAATCACTGATTCGATCCTCTGCTTCATCTAGCCTACTGTTTATTCCTTCAAGTATATTATTTATTTCAGATATTGCATTCTTTATTTCTGACTGGTCCTTTTTTATGATTTCTATGTCTTTTTTCATGCTGTTGAATATGCTTATAATCATCACTCTAAACTCTGATAAATTGCTTGCCTCCACTTTATCTAGCTCTTCCAGAGAATTTTCTTGTTCTCTTATTTGGGGTCTCTTTCTTTATCTTCCCATTTTGGCTGTTTCCTTGTATTTGTTTCTATGTATCAGGTGGATCTGCAAAGACTCCGATGCTGGCCTTTATTAGACAATATTTGTGACTGGCCCTGGGCAACCTGTTTGGAGCAATCAGTGATCCACAACATGTGGCTCCCTCTGCTGGACCTGTTTGTGTGCAGAATGAACCAGACTGCACACTAAGGCCAGCTTTTACCACCAGATAATCCAGGGGAGTGTCAGCTAAAGTCTCAGAGCTCCCAGAGATCCACCTTAGCCATTAAACTTAATCAATGATATAGCCTCAATCCATACTTAGCAGCCCACCTTAAGCTCCACAGGGTGGGTGTAGGGTAAGTGAAGGCAGTCTGGCTTCCTCACCCAGATGCTTTGGCAACTGGGGGAGCAACTTCTCATAACCTTGAAGGGCTCTGATAAAGCAGTATTCCCACAGTCTTGAGCCTGTGTCTCATGGCCTTGAGCCTGTGTGTGATAAACTGCCCCTTAGCCTTGAGTAGGCTTGCGTGTGCAGCTGATGCTAGGTTACCTCACTTTTTGGCCTGAAGCCAGTTTTGTTTCTGCTAGTACTTAAGGAGATAGGGACTTCTCACAGAAAGAGAAAGAGAAAGAGTGAGTCAGGGCACCGACATGGATACAGGCTTGTAGCCTGTGTAACTCCCAAATAAAGGCATGTCAAGCATTTCCATGGCTCCACACATCTTCTTATGTCTACCTGAGTCTTGAATGGACCTGCCCAGCCTAGGGAGGCTGCAACACAGTGGGGCAGAGTAATTCCTGTGGGTGGAGCTATTGCTGTCCCTCAGGTGAATGCCATTTAGAGAGGAATGCTCTGCCTGACAAAGATGGCTTCAGCAGCATGGGGAATAACTTAGCACAGGGATCCTGGAAGCTCTTTCTTCAGTTTTCTCCCCAGAGCCACCAGCTGCCGACTCTCTTCACACAGCTCTAGACCATTCTGCCATCCTTCTGCCAGAGCCCAGGGTAAGGGGCTGCAAATGAAATTTTGTGTTGGTCTTTACGAAGCGCCCTGAGTCTCCAGCTGTCTCTCCCTGGCAGACAGAAACCCCACTGCTTTTCACAGGTGGATGTTTTCTGGGTTCCTTTCCCAGCTCTATTGGTATAGGGTAGGGAGTCCCACTTGAGGTTTAGACCCCACACTTCTCAGGGGGAACCCCTTGGCAGCTGAAATACCCCTTTGAAACTTCAGCTGCCACCTGTGGGAGCCCAGCCAGCCCTTCACAACTACTCCACACTCCCTGTCAGCGTTGTTGTGGTGAAGTGGTTTCTTCTCCCTGTCCTTGGTTATAAGGCTTCTCTCCAGTTAGTGTTCAGCTGGTTATTCAGGATGATTTCTCTACAATCTAGAAATTCTAGATTGGTTCTGGAAGGAGGTTAGTTAACTTCCACTTACTCATCTGCCATCTTTGGTCTTCCCTTTAATTCTTTTTCAACTTACCTTTCAACTACATCTAATTTTTATGTTGTGACTTATTTTTATTCTTTTTATTTTAAGTGGTTTTAATATTTTTATTCCATAGTTTTCAATTTGATTAAAGTTATCATTTATATATTTTCCTTATTTCTATAATATTAATCATTTTTAATTTACATTTTTATTTAGTTTTTTCATATTAATGTGTACCTTAATCATTTTTATTTCTTATAATTATTGTATTTCTATCTTTATCATTTTACTCTAAACTTTGTCTTTTCTTACAGAGTGATTACATTGGCTTTCATGATATCCTTTCATAATAAGGGGGAGGAATGTGGCAGTAGTGGGGGAAGCCCACATAATTGATAGGAGTGGTTTGAACCTTTGCCTGACTGTTTCCTCTAAAACCACTTTTCTTGCTACCCTCCCATGGAGGATCTGCAGACTAAGTCACTTGCCCAAGAATGGCACTGTGGTGGTACGGTGGACAAGTTCCTAGAACCACACAGAGTTAGCGAATGACAGCTGGGATTCCTTCAGGTCTCTGTTCCCCAGTGTCTTCCCATGCTACATTGACTCATCCCCACTTTATTGCCCAGCGCCTCAAATGTGTACCCCTGTACCTGACTTATAATTAAATATATCCTCTAACAAGTCAGTCATCATTACCTAAAGGTAAATTTGTAATTATAGTGACTTTAAAAGTTCACCAGGGGTTCTATGAGGTTCTATTGGTGGTGGTGGTAGGGGTGACTCCTTCTACTACTTTTATAAATGTTAGGAAATCAGTAATGCCTGCTTTCTTGGCTAAGAGTGCTATGACGTAAAACTTTAGTGCCCTGATAATGTATTTGTCCACATTTTGAGGCAGATTCGGACTCTCTGTAGGAGAACCTCTGGCTTTGTCTACAGGTATTCCTTCAGTCCACTTTACTGAAACAGTACTAGTTCACGGATAGGTTCAGGCTCTGTTTTTTGTAACTCAAATCAAACTTTCAGTTGAATATTAAATATCATTGGCAATATTTAGGGTTTATTAAATTATTATTTTGTTTACAGGTGACAGAAGCCCAATTTGAACTAACAATGAACAGGGTGGGGCATTTATGGAAGAAAAACTGTATTTTACAAAAATGCCACATTGATATGTTTATCCATTCCCACATGCTGATTTTACAATGTGATTAACACTTCTCCCGCCAAGGAGTGGGAAGTCTATGATCTTGAATCTGAGCTGGAATTTATAATTTTCCCCAACAATGGAGGATGGCAGAAGTAACAGAATTTGACATCCAAGTCTAGGTTAAAATAAAAAGATACAGCTTCCATCTGACCTAACCTTTATCTCTCTCTTCAGAACTACCAGGAGAAACTAGCCAGCATGCAGGGTAAACAACTCATTCTGGTTGTCAGGTTCTTCCTTGGTTTTAGCACCAAATATCCCATGTCCCAGGAAACTCATCAGTCCCAGGTAAACCACATTAGTCAGCCACCCTATACTGCCATGTTGTGAGGAAGACAGGATCACATGGAGAGGCCATGTGAGAGTGTTTCAACCAACTGCCCTAGCTAAGGTCCCATCCAGCAACCAGCACCAACCTCCAGATATGTAAGTGAATGAGATTTAGAAAATTTTAACTTTGTGTCATCCAGCTTTTTACTAGCATGGAGTAAAAACAAACCATTCCCACTATATCATGTGTGAATTCCTGACCTACAGAAATCATCAGAGATAATAAATAAATATTGTTGTTTTAAACCATTAAGCTCTGGAATAATTTCTTATGCAGCAATTGCTAACTAACACAGATATTGAGGTATAGAATACGAATATAACTTTATTTTAAGACGATTTGGAGTAGAACAGAAATACTACCAGCACTATTTTTATATTGTTCCTGACTTCCCTTTTCTGTGAGCTTTATTCATCTCTATTACTGATAATCAGCTCTCTCCAATGTAATGTAAAACACTCTCAACTTTTCTATCTTGTGGCTTTGACCAAGAGGCTTAAGTCTTTGGTCCTAGGGAATAGCTCTGATTAGCAGGACTTGGATCATGACAGCATTTCTGGACCAATCAACTATAGCTAGTGATGAGAGGAAACAGCAGAAATAAGGTCATGTTGTGGAAAATGACTGTCCCTCAATAACTATGTGATAGGAGAAGAAGAAAAGCGGTTTCCAGCAAAATGCAGAGTCTGAGTAGATCCCATGAGGCTAAGAATATAAGCATCTGAACTTCATGATCTTAATTAAACATATATTATCAAACTTTTAACAAAGACAGTTTTGAGAAAGTCTCTTCACAGACAATTATCTAAAATATAAGCAGACTATTCATTTCTGTACATCAGGTTAAAAATATAGATTTTTGGATCTCACTCCAAATTTATGAGTCCAAATCTCTGGAGATTAGACCCAGAAATCTGTATTATAAGACATATGTTTATATTTTCACACAATTTATAAGAAAATATATCTGTTTAGCAATTTTGTGTTTTAAAAAAAACTCCAATTGCTACCAAATTATTTCTTGAACATCTCTTATAAAATTAATATATGGCCCTGGCTAGGTAGGTCCATTGGTTAAAGCATCATTCTCGTACCCCAAGGTTGCGGTTTGATCCACAGTTAGGACACATACAAGAATCAACCAACAAATGCATAAATGAGTGTAAAAAATAAGTTTATGTTTCTCTTTCTCTCTTTCTCCCTTTTTCTCTCTCTAAAATCAGGGGTTTTTTAAGTAAACAAAAAAAGAATCAATTTGTGGAAAACCCAAGTAGTGTAACTTAACAACTCTGCCTTACAAAAAACACTTTTCTACACACTCTAGGTAAATAACAATTTATGGCCAGAAAGCAGTATTAAAAAAAAGAGGATTTCATTTATTTTATTGCCTTCCTCTTTCTTGGAGGAGGGAAGGGAAACCTACTTTTTAAAAGATGGTACATTTTATTTTAGTACTTCCTTCCACAATTGAATTAAAGTAATGCAAGGTTTTTGTACAGATATCACAGCTATAAAAATAAATCAATAATATAAAACCTATCTTTGAAGACCTGCTGTTTCTGCTTTATTGGTATATTTCTAACAGGGACATAAGAGTTCCAGGAGCTACAAACCCCTGCCTCTATTCTTCCCCTAACAGTCCCTGTCATCTCTCACCACCATTGCCATCAAATCTATGCAGCCACAGGGATCTTCTGAAACTTAAGTCAGTCTATGTCACTCTCCTTCCTAGACCCACCAAAGCCTCCTTTCACATTTAAAATTGCTTTCAAATTATATTTTATACACCATCAAGGCCTGGCCTCCTTTACCTCTTTTGATCCTATCTCCTACTCTTTTTATACTCCTGTCCTCTTTACTATTTCTCAAACATTTCAACACGCTTCTGCCTCAGGCCCCACTCTTTCCTCTATCTAAAATATATTCCCTAGATAGTCCCTTGACTTTTTTCCTCATTTCATTCAGGTCTCTGCTAAAATGATGTCCCACCAAAGGGGTTCTGGCCAGTGTGGCTCAGCTGGTTAGAGTGTAATCCATAAACTGAAAAGTCACAGGATCTCTTCCCTGTCAGGGCTAATACCTAGGCTGCACACTCAGGCCCCAGAGGTCAGTGCATGTGCGAGAAGCAGCCAGTGGATATTACTCTCCCTCTCTCTCTCCCTCCCTTCCCCTGTCTCTAAAATCAAGAAACATGTGAGGATAATTAATTACTTGGATTAAATAACCGTCACACCCCCATCCAAGCCCTGTATTATTTTTCTTTCTGTTACTGGTCTGGATTCACTAAATATTTCTTGAATGAATGAGTGGATAAATAAATGAATTTATGAATTAATAAGAAACATTTTGCTTTGTTCTGAAAAACTTAGAATTTTATCATTTCCTAAAACATCTAATGTGCGCTCTGAAAGGCTAAACTTCCTCCTGAAAAAGCAGAGGTTGATGTTATCAAGTTCAGTTTCCAAGTGTTCTGGAAAAGTGAAGTTGATGAAGTATGTGAGATTTTATAACATGTCTACAAATCAAAAGTTTTAAACTGGTTTTCACTAATGTATTGTGCTATACATTCAAGGAAGTAACTGTGTGGAAGACTTGGGCTTTAAAATAGTAGGGATTACTTCAAGCCTGCAACATACTATAATGCAAGGACATTGACTTTGAAAATTATAAGATGAAGGGTTTCTGGTCAAGATTGTGGCATAGATAATGCTGCACTTATACCCCATGGCCATATCAAAATTACAACTAAACTGCAGAATAACCATCATTGAGAACCACCTGAAGTCTAGCTGAACAAAAGTCCTATAACTAGGGCTATACAGAGGAAGCCATGTTGATACTGATAGGAAGAGTGGAAATGCAGAAGGGGCTGGTCCCAAAACCATGCGTGGCAGTTAAAAACCAGGAAGGATAACTCAGCTTCCTGGTGGTTCACCCTGAGGAGCAGGGAGTCCCAGCCCTGCACAGGGCTCCCTAGCCCAGGGTTCTAGTGATGAAAAGAAAAGTCCCCATAACTTCTGGCTATGAAAACCAGTGGGGATTATGGCTGATTGAGAGGGAAAGCTTCTGAAGTCCCAGGCAGTTCCTCTTAAAGGGCCCACCTGGACTTCCTCAGATTCATTTGCTCCGATCTCCAACACTGGGGCAACAGCTTGAAATGTACCAGGGACATATGGGGAGGGACTGAATTGTCTGGCTTTGGGGCAAGGGCTGGAGGAGCTTCTTTCTCCCAGACAGAAGTGCTGGCATAAGTCATTGTTCCTTTGTTGAGGGATCCCATGAAAGCCCAGATGGACATGATATCTGAGTTTCCATCAACCTGGCTAATACTGTTCTCCCTACACTGGTGATTCCCTGAGACCTGTCCCACCCAAATTTTGGGCCCACCCAAGCTGCTTCCAGTAGTTCTCCTATACAAACAGCCTGTCTCAGCTCATGTTGCAGACTTGCCTAAAAGCTATCAAAGGTTTACCAACCCCAAACAAGCAGCATGCCCCATACCTATTGCTAAGCTGCCCCAAGTCTGGCATAGTGACAGCCAGTCTCAGTTTGCAGCATAGCCTCTCCCAGGCACTTCCATGTCCAGCACAAGTGTTAAGCATCTGCTTATCACTTTGTAGCTTATACCAGTGTCCTTGGGCAAAGTACAGGCAAAGGCTGACTTTGGCCAGCACTAGAGCACCTCCCAAAAGGGCCCAGAACCAACACACCCAGTGACCAGCTTCAGGCCAAACCAGAATACCACCCAACCACCTCCACAAACAATATACTCAAAGAGCAGACTGGGCAGGCACAAGAGCCCCACTAAAACAAATCTTACTCTATGGGGTCAGCCCCTGCATAATAGTTCCTCCACTGTAGTCACTGCCAGTTCTCACACACAATCAGCCTGAGGGTCATTCCTTCCCACCAATGTACCAACAGCATTGAAGGCTAAACTATAACAGGAGGGCACACACAACTCACACAAGGTATATATGTGGAACACCCAGCTCAGGTGATCAAGGACATTGTGCCCCTGGGCCCCACATAATACCTACTATATAAGCTCATTCTGCCAAGACCAGGAGATGCAGCAACTTTAACTTATATATAGAAACAAATACAAGGAGGTAACAAAAATGAAAAGACAAAGAAACATGTCCCAAAGGAAAAAAATGGAACAAAACTTCAGAAAAAGAACCAAACAAAATGAAAACAAGCAATCTACCTGATAAAGGTCTCAAAACTCTGCTTAAAAGGATGCTCAGTAATCTCAGTGATAACTTCAACAAAGAGATAGAAAACATAGGAAAGAATGTCAGAAATGCAGACCACAATAACCATAATGAAGAATACATTACAGGAAATCAATAGTGGAATAGATGAAACAGAGAATCAACTCAGAGATTTGGAAGATGATAATTACAAACACACCCAATCAGAACAGCAAAAAGTAAAAAGAATCTAAAAAGATTAGAGTAGTGTAAGGAGCCTCTTCAAGTACACCAACATTCACATCATGGGATTGCCAGGAAAAGAAGAGAGAACAAGGAATTGAAAATCTATTTGAAAAAATAATAACAGAAAACTCCCTTAACCTGGTGCATGGAATAGACATACAAGTCCAAGAAGTATAGAAAGTCCCAAACAAGATAAACCCAAAGAGGCCCACAACAAGACACATCATAATTAAAATGCCAAAGGTAAAAGACAAAAAAGAATCTTAAAAGCAGCTAGAGAAAAGCTGTTAGTTACCTACAAGGGAGCTCCTGGTATTAAAAGAAATGTTAAAGAATATTCACTAGAAACAAAAAAAATGATCAAAAATATAAATAATAAAATGGCAATAAATACATATCTATCAATAATTATTTTAAATGCAAATGGATTAAATGCTGTCATCAAAAGACAGGATGGTAGAATGGAGAAGAAAACAGGAACTTTACACATGCTGTCTACAAGGGATTCACTTCAGATCAAAAAACACACACAGACTGAAAATAAAAGGATGAAAAAGGCACTTCATGAAAACAGAAAAGAAAAAAAAGCTAGTGTAAAACAATACTTACACCAGACAAAATAGACTTTATTTTTTTCCTTTTTAAAAACTTATTGAGGTGACACTGGTTAACAAAATTATACAGGTTTCAGGTGTACAATTCTACAACACATCATTTGTACACTGTATTGTGTGTTCAACACCCCAAGTCAAGTCTCCATCCATCACTATTTATCCTTCCTAAACCTTCCTCCACTTCTCCCTATTCTCCTCCCCCAAGCAATCACCACACTATTGTCTGTGTCCATGAGTTCTTTGTCTTTCTTTTTGTTCAGTCCCTCCATACCCCCCACCAACCTCCCACCCCCAACAGCTGTCCATCTGCTCTTTATTTATGAGTCTGTCTCTATGTTGTTTGTTACAAAATAGACTTTAAAACAGAGGCTATAACAAAAGATGAAAAAGGACTCAGAATTCCACTTCTGAGTATTTATCCAAAGAAACCCAAAACACAACATCAAAAAGACATATGTATCCACATATCTATTGCAGTATTATTTTCAATAGCCAAAATATGAAAGCAGCCTAAGTGTCCATCAATAAATGAATGGATAAAGAAGAAGTGGTACATATATACAATGGAATATGACTCAACCATTTAAAAAAATGAAATCTTGCCATCAGCAACAATATGAATGGACTAGAGTGTATTGTGTAGAGTGAAGTTAGACAGAGGAAGACAAATGCCAGACAATTTCACTTATATGTGGAATCTAAGAAACAAAATAAACAAAGAAGAACAGAAGCAGACTCATACACAGAACATTTTGAAGATTGCCAGATTGGTGGTGGGGGTGTGGGGAGATAGCTGAAAAAGGTAATGATATTAAGTACAAATTAATGGTTACACAATAGTCATGAGGATGTGAAGTATAGAGTAGAAAATCTAGTCAATAATATTGTACTACCTATGTATGGTATCAGATGGGAACTAGACTTATCGAGGTGATCACTTTATAAGTTATATAAATATGCAATCATTGAATTGTACACCTGAAAATAACATAATATTGTATGTCAACTACAATTGAAAAATTAAAAAATTATTTTAAAAAACTGTAAGATGAAGGTGAGTTATGTAGCACAGCTACTCAGAGACTGTGTTGCTTACATATTGGAGTTTGGTAATTAAGACAAATTTTGCATTCAAAAGATCCCAACATGGGCATATACTTTGTTAATAATGCATCTAAAATTAGCACTTGTGAGGATTATTGGAAAAGACTACAGTATCTTCTAAGAAAGACCTAGAGTTTAGGTCTCAGGAGAATATTTCTAACAAGATTTACTGCTTGAAAACAGTTCCTATATTTTCAAGGGCAGAGAGTTAATCCACTCTGTTATACCTTGGGTCCCACTGGATAGCTAAACAGGGTGAAGCCTCACCATTTGCACACTTTGAATATTTCCTGATATGGTAGAAATCTAATTAGGCCACAGAAGCTAATCGAGAAACAGGTGGTGCTAATGACATTTTGTACAGCACACTATGTTCAAGGCTGGCTACCACTTATCAAAATTAAAAATTTTGCAAACTAATACAACTAAAATATAGGTGTACATAAGCAATTGAGTCAATCCAATGTAAGTGACTTGTCAAAGGAGACTGTTAACTCTTATTTCAGTTCTGTGAACTCAGGAATATAAATACTATACCCAAGGGCCACAAGTACAGGTCCAATTATAATCTAGTCATTGTTAGCAAAACTCAGGCTACTGGTTTAGTGCTGGCTGAAAGATGAGATCATCATGTATTATGACTGATGTGTAATGTCAGACAGAAATCCAGGATAGCCAAACTTCAGTGCAATCTGACAGTTCAATAACAATGAAGATGTTATCATAGTTAACAGCAACTATGCACTTCTTGGATGAGATGAGCTGGAAGGCAATTATTCCCAAACTGCAGAAGACCAGCTAAGTCAGTGACCCACTGAGTGTTTTAAAAGTACACATCTAAGGCTCTAACCTAGAAATTCAAATACAGCAGATCGAGGTTGGAGCTTAGAAGTATATATTCTTACAAAACTTTCTAGGTGATCTGATGCCCAGGCAGGTTGATTTTAAATACATACTAGTATAATTTAAAAAATTGTTGTACTTTGTGGCTTAACTGCAAATATATTTATGGGGATATAGTATTATAAAACTTCTTTTCTATTCAACCAAAAATTATGACATATCTAAACTAAAAGTAAGTGAGGGAAGAAGTAAGTGAGTGTGGAAATGTCATTAGCGGGATGGAGAATAGGAATCCAAGCCTAAAATTAAAAAATCAAAAGAAAAGCAACATAAGCATGCAAGTAGAAGTCTGAAGTTAAATTCCAGAAAAAACACTCAAAACATTTAGAGTGATTGATTACAGGGGACAAGAATTGGGGATGTGGAAGCAACAACTAATTTTTTTCATTTTAAACATTGTAATACCATCTGACTAATCAATGTGCACAGAACTTTTTGATCAAGAACAAGGATCAGATTTGCCCTCTTGCTTGAAACAGTAAAAACAGACAAAGTATATGAAACATCAGACTGCAAAACTCTGTATATCAGGCACTGAAGGACAGTGATCTCTGAAAGGTGGGCAGCAAATGGAATTGCCCAAGCTCACTATCTTGAGAGAGTTCATAGATAGCAGTATTGGAAAGGGAAAAGTAAAACTGTCTTTGTTCACAGACAACATGATAATCTAATGTAAAAAATTCAATGTAATTTACAAAGAAGCTCTAGAATTAATAACAGTAGTAAAGCTTCAAGATACAAGGCAAATATATAAAAATTAATTGCATTTTTATACTAACAGCAAATGATTAGAAACTAATTTTTTAAAACTATTAATAGCATCAAAAATGTAAAATTCTTAGGGATAAATCTAATAAAACCTGTGACATAGCTATTTTACACTGAAAAATATAAGACATTGCTGGGAGAGTTTTAAGAAATCTTGAATACAGGAAAAGATATATTGGGTTCATGGGTCAAGAGACAAAAGTCAAATGTCAGTTCTCTCCAAACTGATCTATAATTCAATGTAATACTAATCAAAATTTCAGCAAGCTTTTTTGTGGAAAACATTAAAAAGTTCATATTTGAATGCAAAGGACCACACCTCTTTTAGAAGATGTTGTGTGTGTGTGTGTGTGTGTGTGTGTGTACACAATGGAATATTATTCATTCCATTATAAAGAAAAGATGACATACTGCCATTTGTGACAACATGGATGGAACTTGAGAATATGCTAAGTAAAATAAGTCAGTCAGAAAAAGCTAAGAATCATATGATTCATATGTGGGATATAAAATTGAAACTCATAGACACAAACAACAGTATGGTGGTTATCAGAGGAAATGGGGAAAAAGGGGTAAAAATATTTGGTGACAGATGATGATTCGACTTTGGGTGGTAAACACACAATGCAATATACAGATCATATATCAAAGAAATATACTCATATACTTGAAACCTATATGATCTTATTAACCAATGTCATCCTAATTAATTTAAAAATAAATTTGGCAAATTATTAATAATTAATAAAAAATAATACTTAAAAATAAAATAAATAAATTCAAAGGAACTAGAATAGCCAAAAAAACCCCAAAAAACTTGATAAAAGAACAACAAAGTTTCAGGACTGACACTAACACCACTATTTATAATAAAGCAGCAGTAATCCAAACAATGTCGTATTGCAGATAGAAAAATAGGCCAATTTAACAGAATAAAAAATCCATAAATAACCCCTTACATATAAGGACAACTGATTTCAACAAAGGCAAAGAGGTAATTCAATGGACAAAGAATAGTCTTTTCAACAAATGATACTGGAAAAATGAGATATTTTTATGCAAAAAATAACATGAAAACAAACATTGATAATAACTTTCACTATGCACAATTCTTAACTCTAAATGTATTACAGAACTTAAAACTATAAATCTTAGGGAATAAAATCTTTAAAATGTTTGCATTCGGAGGTTAGGCGAATATTTCTTTGACACAACAACAAAATCATAATCCACAAAGAATAAACTGGTAAATTTGACTTCATCAAATAAAAAAACCTCTGTTCTTGAAAAAAAATAAAAAAACATATTAAGAGAGTAAACAAACCACAAGCTGTGAGAAAATATTTGTAAATGATAGACCTCATATATATCTATATAATAGAAAACTATTCAGCAATAAAAAGGAATAAACTGTGGATACATGTTAACAGCATAGGTGAAACAATTATGTTGAATGAAAAGAAGCAAAAGATAATTTAAAAAGCCAAACAAAAAAGAGTACAGTACATATTGTGTTATTTCATTTATATGAAAGTCTAAAAAATGTGAACTAATTTATGGTGACAGAAAGTGGATCAGTAGTTGCCTGGAAACAAGGGCAGGGAGGAGAGGTGTGTTGGTTAATTTTATCTGTCAACTTGACTAAGCCACAGGGTGCCCAGACATTTTGTCAGACTTTATTCTAGGTTTATCTGTAAGAGTGTTTCTGGGATAAGATTAACATTTGAATCCATAGACTGAGTAAAGAAGGTTGCTCTCTCTAATGTGGGTAAGCCTTATCTAATCAATTGAAGACCTGAATAGAACACAAAGACTGAGTAAAAGCAAGCTCCTCTTGCCTAATTACTTGAACTGGGACATCGGTTTTCTCTTGCCTTTGGACTCAAAAGAACAACCAGCTTTACCTGGGCTGTGACCTGCCAGCCTTTACACTAGAACTTACACCATTGGCTCTCCTATTCTCCAGCCTTTGGGCTCAGATTGGAACCGCACCTAGATCTCCATCTTGCCAACTATGTATCTTGGGACTTCTCAGTCTTTATAATTGCATAATCCAATTCCTTAAAACATATATCCTATTGGTTGTGTTTCTCTTGACAACCCTGAATGATGCAAAGGAGAAAAAGAGAAATGACAAAAGGGTGCCAACAAGCTTTGGGAGGTGATGGATATGTTCACTATCATGATTGTGGTGATAGTTTCATGAGACTATACATGTCAAACTTACCAAATTGTACATTTTAAATGTGAAGTTTATTGTATAACAGCTGTACTTGATTATACCTCAATAAAGTTGTTTTTAAAATTAATTTTTAGAAGCAGGCAGTATATAATAAAGAACACAGAAGCCTATGAAGGTGTTATAACAGAGTTACATGAAAAGTGTTATGGGATGTCACCAGAGAAAAGTTGATTCTGCCTGTAGATGCTGAAAACATCTCACAGAGAAGGTGGAGCTGCCTTATGTATACCTCTAATCCCAACAATCCATATCCCACAAACCTCTTCTATTTTGCATTTTCTTCCCTCTTGCCTTTATTTTGTTCCTTTCAGTAGAAAACAGTGGTTTCAAGTTTGGGCTATAAGGTTATATGGCCACTAATCAGGCAACCATCATCCAGCAAGTTAGACAACCTTTCACTCTAGCTCTGTGCATAAGCATGTCACTGCCATCTCTCAACAACTTCTTATACAATCAGGATTATAGTGGAACCTAATTCCTAGAGCTCCTGTAATGATTCAGTGAGATAATGCATAAAAAGGGCTTAACACAACTTCCAGAAGATGGCACTTAATAACATTAGCTGCTTCCATTCACCCTTAGCCTTCCTCCAAACGTCAGCCCAGGTGAACTTTTCCGTTCAAATTAGTGTGCTCAACTATCTTTCTGATTCACCAGTTTTCTTTCTTACTAAGAACTTTCAGTGGTTAACTCACTTCTTGCTCTTTTGTTTTTTCTGCAGGGCTCCCTTCTAAATCCTATCCCCACCCACTGCATTTGCAGTGAGAACTGGTTAAAAGCCACCAAAAATTTCAGTATTTGACAAACACGTATGATCGTGAATCCTAATCTGTATTTAAAATAAAAAGTGCCTGCAATTTGTTGCTCAACTCAGCACCAGCGAGAGTGTCAATAGGTAAATGTAAAATTACTCTTGGTGATTCTTATGAAGACATACGTAGACACACGAATGGGCACAGCATGGTTACAGAGAATTTAAAATCATTTCCCCCATTACTAGTAGGTGACTGGCCAGAATCAACTGTATACGCAGAATTAATAAACTGAGGATATTGCACTCTGAGTTTCAAAATAGACAAGGGATTTATTTCATGGCATGCCATCGGGAAATTATTAAGGGATTTAGCAATATTGAATCTGAACCGAACTGTTAAAGAGAAGCAGAGGGCAGCACATTCTCTCGGGCTTAGCCTCAGGCCCTGCCCAGACAGTAACATCAAGCCCTGTAGAACTGCAGACTTGATGAGGTTTAATTTAAGGGTTCCCAGCTTTTCTTTCTTTCTTTCTTTCTTCTTTTTTTTTTATACACCCTTATCATTGTGGTTCTTTCTTATTCTCTTCCTTCCCCCTCCACAGCTCAGATGTCTGTAAGCTATTAACTCTTCCTCAGGGCAAAAAACATCTGATTAGCCACCGAAATTTTCAGTGCAAACAAGGCTTAATGTCTAATCCCTCCAAGGGAATTTACATTTTAACAAGTAAATTTTTTAGATTGTGAAATTTCAGAAAAAGACTCATTGACTAGCAGAGAAGGTGTAGAGATGAATGGGGATGCTCTCCTCAGCCCCAAATCACACCACTTATCATTCAGACTTGGTAAGGGTGTCCCTGTTTCTGAGTTTTAAGAGAGACTTAAAATTGCTTGTTTCACAGGCTTGTTTTCCTAGAAAATCACAATTTCTTCTTATGTGAGAGAAGAATGGTTGAAAAAAAACTTAAGAGATTTCTAGGAGGACAAATGCACATCAATTATAGAAAAATTACATACTTTGGTTTTCTAAAGTAAAAAATCAAATACTCATTGCCACATGTTCTTTAAAACTGAGCAAAATATATACCAGAGATGATTAAAAATATATAGACCTTGTGCCACAAAGCCCCATTGAATTTTTATTGTCCAATAAGACTGATTGCCCAAAGCCATTTTAAGTACAGGGGAATTAAATTTAAATTGCAAAATGTGCCATACTTCTACCAAGTGAAAATATAACCATGTGGAATCACTCTTAGAAGTTAATGTCATCAGAATGAAAATATATTTAAAAATACATGGTAGTGTGACACAGCAAATGAGACAAAGTTAAAATATGAAACCATGAAATGGTTTTAAAACCATTTAATTTCTTATCCACTCATCTCAAGAGTCTAAGTACTTAGCATGCATTAGATACTGGTCTTTCAATTGGAGATTAAGTCTCTGCTTTCACAGAGCTCACTGCCTGGTGGGGATAACAGTCATGTAAATGACAACAATATAGAGTAATTAATTCTATGAGAAAGGAAAACATGAATCCCCTTGGGGACACAGAGTAAAAACTCCTGGGTTCTAATCAGAGGAGCAAGACCAGGGCTATGTCTCCCTAAAGAGGAGGACTTGCAGATCAGAGTTTTAAAGCCACCTTAAGAAGGATTCAGTCCACAAAACCTGGGTGAGAAAGATTTTGCAAGTACCATGAATAAAATGTCCAACTACGAGATCTAAGGTGCTTGGAAAATGAAGTAGGCAGACACCTGGCTGAGGTGCAAGTGGATAAGGAGAACTTGGGGGGGATCTAGCGGTAGGGGTCAGGGGGTCAGTCTCAGGTATATTAGATATGCGATGATGAAACTTCTCATTCCCTTTGCCAGGAACTTTCTTCTCTTGAAATTCCACAACACTGACTTCTCATTGGTCAAATATGACCCTCATGACTTACCATGCTTTATTTTCTATGCAGCATCTGTCAGTAATTAAAATTATCTCACTTATTTACTGATGTACCTATTTATTTCTATTTCTCCCCATTAGAATATAAGTTTCGTGAAAGACTATTTCATAAAGCATCTGCTAAACATTTGTTGAATGGTTATTGAATGAAGAATGCTAGGACCCAAGGGCAAAGCAGGAGGATGCAGTGAATAGATGAACATAGCAGGTTGGTAGGGCCTGTGGCACAAATAATTTTCAATTCTAAGGGGATTGAAAATTGAATAAGGCTAGCATGGGCTCAAATGGTCGAGTCACTGGTCACTTAAAAAATTTTTCACTACCTTACACAGAGCTGGATTTTTTAAGAACCTCCATCAATATTTGCTGTAGACTTTGATCTTGGCTTATTTAAGTAATAATAGAACAAGTCTAAGGTATCAGACCACTAATGCAAAATTGGTCATAAATGGCGTACTCTCCTAGGCAATTTGTCTGAGATATTGCTGGGTGTGTTGTATATGATGAGATTCTTTTAGAAGGTAAACAATTTAGGTCATATTTGTTCTTTGATTCAATGAACTTCTCAGGAAAAATTTAAATCTTGTGGTGTTGACTGTCCTTCCTTGTAATTTCAAGACAAAGGTTGTGTTCTCATGGTGTCTGGGATAATTCTTCAGTCTAGAGAATGACAGAGTAGATTAAATTAGCTTTGGTTCTTTCATCACTAATTAGGTGACAAAGCAGACCTGCCTCAGGGCAAGCAGACATGGACTTTGTTCCCATAATCAGCCTAATGAAGGGATGGTTGCCCTGGCAAAAGAGATGTCCTTGCATGATCTCCAGGTACAGAATTCACATTATACAGTGGGCTTCTTAAGGAGAGAAAGGTTATTGCATTATCTGTGTATCTCAGGTATTTAATTCAGGGTAGCTTCCAACATATAATAGTTCCCCAGCAAAAATTTATAAAAATGTGTTTCTTTGAAGTTTCTGGAAGTATATGTTCGCATTTCACTCTTAGCCATATTTTATTCACTATTTTTACCAGTGGGTTAAATTAAAAGAGACATGCTTGTTTATTTATTTATTTATTTATTTAATTCTTATCCTCACCAGAGGACATTTTTTTCATTGCTCTTCGAGAGAGAGGAAAGGAGAGAGGCAGATGGGGTTTGAGGGGAGAAACATTGATATGACAAAGAAACATTGATCAGTTACTTCCATATGCACCCTGACCAAGTATCAAACCAGCAACCTAGGTATGTGCCTTGATCAGGAATCAAACCCACAGCCTTTTGGTGTGTAGGGCAACACTCCAACCAACCAAGCCACATGGACCAGGATCTCATCCATTTTTAAAAGGATACAAGCTGGGGGAGATAAATATGAGTAATATGACAGCTGATGAAATAAAACTTCAACATTATCCCAGCAGAGTAGAAAGATTGGCTTCAAGTGACAGGATAAACTTTTATAATGATATGTGTGTACTCTCATATATAGGTGCAAAATAACAATTACACCATTGGGAGAAGAAGCAAACCTTATTAGCAATGGTTTATGTGAAAAAGATCTGGATCTTATCCTTGTCCATAAATTTAGGAGAGATTAACTGTGCAAAGCATTTGCTGAAAAAAATAAAATTTAAATATAGCAATGATAGGATATTTCATACAAATATAACATTCAGAGCCAGATAAATAATATCACTCTATTCTGCAGTCCTCAGACACACACTTGAAGGATTTACATAATTCGCCATGGTGCATTTTAAGAGGTAGTCCAATAAACTAGAAAAGTACTTCTCAAACTTCAATACTCATACAAACCCTCTGGTTGGTAGGTCTGGCAAGGGGTCTAAGAGTTTGTAACAAGCTCCCAGAGAGCAGAATTGCTGGAACACAGAGCACATTCTGAATAGCAAGAAACTAGTGTCTTTCAAGAGAAGAGCCCACATCTGGTGGATTTCAGAGCCTGAAAAGCAGGCCGTAATAAATGTTGAAAGAGCTAGACCATTTTAGCATGGAGAAGATTTGCATGGCTGGGGACAAATTTCTAGTCCTTAAGTTTTGAATAACTTTCCTATGAATAAAGAACAGATTTGTGCTTTCTTGTCACAAAAAGGCAAATGCAGAAGTTACAAGAGCCAGATTCTGACTAAATATAATTAAGTACATTTTAGCAGATGGAGCCATTCAATGATGGACAGCACTGCCTTGTAACCTGGACAGGTCCCTGCACTAGAAATGTTTAAACAGGAGGTGGTTGATAACTAGTTAGGAATACAAAGAGAATTGCTGTGTGGGAGAGAGGGTGAACTAGATAAAACATAGAATGCTTTTCAACATTAAGATGCTGTGAATCTTTACCTTATCTCTCTTTGCTGTCTCCTCTTTAATGCTTTTTCCTTAACCTATTGTTTCAGGACCCTGAGCCTCACTACAAATCCTGTCTGATGAGAAACTTGATGTCAAAATGCTCTGTAAAGTACATAGCAGTACATAAAATACAAGGTTATATTGAGAATTTTATACTACCCCATTAATTTTCTTTTCTTTTTATCTATCTGGTTGTCAAACTAACATGGAAGTGTTTTGGGTCAAGAAAATATTTGGCAAGTGGTTGATATCCAATTATAAATAAGAGTCATATTTCATACTCTTGGGGATAGCAAAGACTGTTAGATAATTGGATATGTTACAAAGCAGTTGTGGCACTTCCAGCATTTAGAAATTTAGAACAGATTCTGACTCCTGGGATGGTTCCATCATAATCCACCATGGAATCTGAGAAATAAATTAGTTGCTATGTCAAGATCACTTTCAAATGTAGGGTTGGAGAAAATATGAACATATCCTTTAAAATATCTATATAATTTCTTTTGTTTTCTGTTGTGTCTGAAAATTGCTTGGGTAGCTCTGATATTTCTTAACCTTTCAGGGCAACTTTTAAAGAATTGGCATGCTGAAAGATGGTAAAGATACTTCATTAGGCCTTACAAGTACTGAACTGATGCTTTTGTGCCCTCAGGTAGGCCTGCTGTGCCATCTAATTAGTGATGGAAGAATCAAAGCTAATTCAATCTAGAGAGCTGCTACTGGGACTGAGAGATCACCTAGGATCTCCTGGGAGCACCAGCTCTCTCCCAGGGTTATGGCATCAGCATCAGCCCTAGCAGGACACTGATCTCAAACCATTAAGGATCTTCCAGTTCTCCTTCAAAAACAACTTTCAGTACAGCCTATTTAATTGGAGTGAATGTCACACTCAGGAGGCTTCCAAAGAAAAAACAGTGGAAGAAGCACATTCAAAATACTCTGTAATTTTACTTTTAACATAACTATCTACCAGAGTGATTTTTCTCCTGGACCTGAGAATCAAAAAGTAGCAAAGAGGACCCTATTTCCTCACATGGGTATCAAAAAAGTAATTCTGCACATGCAAAGATTTATATAATAATACAGTGCAGAAAAAAAAAACCACCTTCACATTCAGAAATCAATTTGTCTTCAGAACAACATAGATAGAATGTAACGAGGGAAGATAAGCTCATTTCATTGATAAGAACACTGAATTTAAAAGAATCTAAGTGGTTTTCTCAATGTCAAAGAGATCCTAAATAATAGAGCCAGGACGTTTTTTGACTTCTAATTTAATTTTCTTTCCATTAAGGAAGGAACAATTAAATGTTATGCTGTCTTTAAAACTAAAAGATGCCATTGGATTGTGCTCATATATTGCTAAGGTAGATATATGTTTAAATATCTCTGCCATTAATGTTTGTAATAGAGGTTTTTAAAAAATTCTTCCCTTTAAAACATAATTCTCTCAGACAACTTAGAAAATGTGGTTTATAAATATCCATGATAATTTAATTCCCACCATGTACAATGCTTTGCACGTGCTATTACTTAATCCTCACTAAAGCACCCAAAGTAGGCATTACTAGGTCCATTCTTAAAATGAGGAAATGATTTGAAAAGACTGACCTGCAGACGGTCCCACAGCTAGCAAGGGGCTAATATGATCTCCTTCATATCATGCCCCTCCATTTAATGCTGAGGTGCTATTTATTAATTTGACCAATATTTATTGAATATGTGTATCTTATAGCAGAATGAGAGCTCAAGGATGCAACTAATGATAATTTGAATCAGTTAAGTTATAGCAGCTTAAAATTATTATTTGTAGACTTAGCTTGGAATTTGTATTTTGCTGGATGTCATTTTTTTTTAAGTAGCATTTCAGGATACAGCAAGTATTGACTCAATACATTGTGTGCCTTTTAGTAGTAAACACTTGAGGGTCTGGATCTAAGGATATGAAAGGTCCTAGGGGGTACAATCCGCTGTGATTCTGTTTTGTGCCAGGCACTGAGAGTCCATGACGAGGTTTGAAAAATGAGAATTGGAGAGGACAACGGTTTGACACATACCTCATCTTTTGGGGTATACTGAAATCACATATCAAAAGGAGCTCAGTGGGCTTGGGCAAGAAATAATCTCTCCACGCTTTAGTCTCATGACCTGTGAAAAGAGAAAATCACTGTTAGCTCTGCCTACCTCTGGGATTGCTGTAGGGAGCAAATAAAATAATGTCTATAAAAGCATTTGCCAACTGATGGATATTACACATAGAAGATATTATATACCAATGGAAGGCATTCCCATGTTATCCTTTGTATTAAGCATTTTCATTGACTTGACTCTGAATCACTTCCGTAACTGGCCTGGATACTGTAAGTGCTGGTCTCACGAGGGCTGTCACTAAGATGAAGGATGTGGATATAAATGAAGCAGTGGAAAAGGTAAGGAGCTGGGGCCAGTCTGCAGTTCACATCTTAATGACAATTTACTTAGATATATTTCCCCTTTGGTAAATCAGGACAATAACACCTGCTTTTGCATAAGCAGGCTATGTATTTAAATACCTAACCAAATTTAGGACTCTTCAGATGTTTATCAATTGTTCCTTTTTCATAGCTATCCAATCAATCAATTAATTATTTAAACCTGCTGTGACCTGATTCTTAGCTTTCCCTTCCCACACACAGGGTAAGGTGCCCTTTTAAAACAGCTCTAAATTTTCTTCAGCATTATCATACATTAACTAATATGATAAAAATATTGCATGCTATTTTTAACTCCAGCTTTTAAACCCAAAGATGTACTATTTCTGAGACAGATAAATTCTCATCTCTATTTCTAAACCAAGAATCCGATGTTAATTAATGTTTTTACCAAGGATTAGAAGGAAATACTTCATAAAAGCTACAAAGGCTGAGATATAGTAACTGTAACCAAAATGAATTAAATTGTAATCAATACTCATAGTTTATAATTATATGAATCATGTGTGAATGATACAAATCCATGGAAAAGTTTTGAAATTTATTTCCGATTTTTCCTTCTACCATAAGCTGTATCCCTTAAATTGATGTTAATAACATTTTAAATGAGGTTTAGCCTTTCATTAAATACATGCTAGAAAATAAAGTGATATTTTCTGAGAAGTGCAACAGCCCTTAAATAGAATTTTATTGATGCTTTCCAATCAATGTTAACTAATAGTGCATGCAGGAAAATAGCATGGGACTCAATGGGAAAGAAATCAGTGTATCTTAAGTAATTCGCTGGAGTAAGGGAAGATAACTTCATGAAACTGTTATCATTAGGTTTTTTGCTTTTTTTCCCCTATAAATAGCTGGCTGATTTTTATAGTAGATATAATCATTATTCTACCCAAGTAGCCCTTGTGAATTTACTGTAATTTCATTCACTTCCACCAGGAGAAGACATAGCTCTGGAAATCAGCAAGGTAGCCAGGAAAGCCATCCTAACACAGGTTTCCCTCACTGTCGAAATCAGAATGTTGCTATGAACCCGCTCACAGGCTGAAATAGCATAAAATAAGAAGCAGTTATCACTAATTTACATGGGAATTTTTATGAGCATTACCAGGCCCCAAAATAACCTACCAAATCACACAAAATACACTTGATTACGTCCAGCTGTATGCTAAGCGTAACATCATTATGAGCTTTCTTAGGCTTTTCTGATACTGTAGGACACAGAATACTAGAAGATGCATAAAATAAATGGAGGTGAAACATAGAGGTTCACAGACATGGTTCGAAGCTATGGTGTCTTGATGCTGAGGTGCTAAGTGTTGTTCCTAGGAAGGAGTTTGGTGGGGCCACTCTTCCTGCTTGGGGTGCATGCTGCCTCAAGACCTGCTCACACAAAGCAAATGCTGAATGCTATTTTTGCTTTTCTCTATTTTTGTTTTTCACCTTTTTTCATAAAAGCAAAATTCCTCTTTGGATTTCTTTTACTTAGCAAAAACAGGTAATAACGTAGGTCTTTCATGAAAGTAAAGTGGAGTCACGTGATGTTTTGAAAAGCGAAGGCACCTGTAGGTACTTTTTTGTGGCTTCCTACATGAGTAGTTCCTGTATTCAGTTGAAGAGCTTTGTCTCCCCAAGTGGAGCAATGAAAACAGACAGGCACAGAGAGAGAAACGCTGACAGCACTGTGCCTTCAAGGGGCTCAGTCACAGTGACGACTCAGTACAAGGCCTCCTTTCCTGGAGCTCAGCCTCCTCATTTTCTGATGCTCATCTGCCAAAGCTGGAAAGAGTGCTGCTTATACAATAGAAGAGTTTTGTCTCCTTAAAGAAAACACAGTATGTAAATAAACGCTTGCCCTTTAGTCTTCTTTTTTTTTTTAATTTATTTACTTTTTAAATACATTTGTCTCTGCCTCCCCACCACCACTTTCCCTTGCCCCCTCCCGCCTTCCCTCCCTCAGCTCTTCCCCTTGGGTTTTGTCCATGAGTCCTTGCTGTATGTTCCTTGACTTTCCCCTTCCCTTCCCTTTCCCAGCCCCACCCCCCCACCCTTCCCTCTTGTCTCTGTTGATTTCTTTTCCTTTCAGTGTTGCTGGTCATATTTTCCTTGCATCTTTGCATTGTTGGTTAGGTTCCGCTTATAGGTAAGATCAAATGGTATTTGTCTTTCGCCCCCTGGCTTATTTCGCTTCGCATGATGCTCTCCAGTTCCATCCATGCTGTCGCAAAGTTTAGTACTTCTTTTTTTCTTTCTGCTGCGTAGTATTCCATTGTGTATATGTACCATGATGTTTTGACCCAGTCATCTACTGATGGGCATTTAGGTTGCTTCCAACACTTGGCTATTGTAAATTGTGCTGCTATGAACATTGGGGTGCATAGGTTCTTTTGTATTGGCGTTTTGGTGTTCTCAGGGTATAGTCCCAGCAGGGGAATCGCTGGATCAAAAGGCAGTTCCATTTTCAGCTTTCTGAGAAAATTCCACCCTGCTCTCCACAGTGGCTGCACCAGTCTGCATTCCCACCAACAGTGTACTAGGGTTGCCTTTTCTCCACAGCCTCGCCAGCACCTGTTGTTTGTGGATCTGTTTATGATGGCCATTCTGACCGGTGTGAGGTGGTACCTCATGGTGGTTTTGATCTGCATTTCTCTGATAGCTAGTGATGCTGAGCATCCTTTCAAATGCCTCTGGGCCCTCTGTATCTCCTCCTTAGAAAAGCATCTGCCCAGGTCCTTTGCCCATTTTTTGATTGGATCGTTTGTCTTCTTGGAGTAGAGTCGAGTGAGTTCTTTATATATCTTGGAGATCAAACCTCTATCTGATGTATCATTAGCAAATATATTTTCCCATAGGGTTGGCTCCCTTTTCATTTTGCTGATGTTTTCTTTCGCCGTGCAGAAGCTTCTTATTTGGATGAGGTCCCACTTGTTTATTCTTTCCTTTATGTCCCTTGCTTTAGGAGATATATCAGTGAAAAAATTGCTGCGTGGGATATCTGAGAGTTTCCTGCCAATGTTCTCCTCTAGGACTTTGATGGTGTTGCGACTTCTATTTAAGTCTTTTATCCATCTTGAGTTTATTTTTGTGTATGGTGTCAGCTGATGATCCAATTTCAATTTTTTGCATGTAGCCATCCAGCTCTCCCAACACCATTTGTTGAAGAGGCTGTTATTGCTCCATTTTATGCTTCTGCCCCCCTTGTCGAATATTAGATGTCCATAGAGACCTGGGCTTATTTCTGGGCTTTCTATTCTGTTCCACTGGTCTATGGGTCTATTCTTGTGCCAGTACCAGATTGTTTTGAGTATGGTGGCTTTGTAGTAGAGTTTGATGTCCGGTATTGTGATCCCTCCTACTTTGTGTTTCTTTCTCAAAATTGCTGCGGCTATTCGGGGTCGTTTATGGTTCCATATAAATTTTTGAAATGTCTGTTCTATTTCTGTGAAATACGTCATTGGTATCTTAATAGGGATTGCACTGAATCTATAAATTGCTTTGGGTAGTATGGACATTTTGAGGATATTAATTCTTCCAATCCATGAGCATGGTATATGCTTCCATTTATTTGTGTCTTCCTTAATTTCTTTTTTCAATGTTGTATAGTTTTCTGCATACAGGTCTTTTGTGTCTTTGGTTAAATTTATGCCTAAGTACTTTATCTTTTTTCTTGCTATATCGAATGGTATATTTTTTCTGATTTCTTCTTCTATTGCATTGCTGGTGCACAAAAACGCCTTTGATTTCTGAATGCTGATTTTGTATCCTGCTGCTTTGCCAAATTCACTTATTAGGTTGAGGAGTTTTTTGGTAGAGTCTACAGGGTTCTCTATGGACACTATCATGTCATCTGCAAACAATGATAGTTTTACTTCCTCCTTTCCTATTTGGATGCCTTTTATCTCTTTCTCTTGTCTGACCGCTGTGGCTAGGACTTCCAATACAATGTTGAAAAGAAGCAGTGAGAGCAGACATCCTTGTTGTGTTCCCGATCTTAGTGGGAAAGCTTTCAGTTTTTGCCCGTTGAGTATGATATTAGCTGTAGGTTTTTCATATATGGCCTTTATTATGTTGAGGAATGCCCCATTTATTCCCATTTTGCTGAGTGTTTTGATCATAAATGGGTGCTGTACCTTGTCAAATGCTTTTTCTGCATCTATCGAGATGATCATGAGGTTTTTGTCTTTTCTTTTATTTATGTGATGTATCACGTTTACTGATTTGCATATATTGAACCATCCCTGCATCCCTGGGATGAATCCCACTTGACTGTGGTGGATAATCTTTTGAATGTATTGCTGGATGCGGTTTGCCAATATTTTGTTGAGGATTTTAGCATCTATGTTCATCAGCAAAATTGGCCTGTAGTTTTCTTTCTTTGTAGTGTCATTATCTGGTTTTGGGATCAGGGTGATGCTGGTCTCATAGAAAGAGACTGGGAGTCTTCCCTGCTCTTGGATTTTTTGGAATAGTCTGAGAAGGACAGGGGTTAGCTCTTCCTTAAATGTTTTGTAAAATTCTCCTGGGAAACCGTCTGGCCCTGGGCTTTTGTGTGCTGGGAGTTTCTTGATGACTGCTTCAATTTCCCCAGCTGTTATCGGTCTGTTCAAGCTTTCTGTTTCTTCCTCCTTCAGTGTTGGAAGATTATACTTTTCTAAAAATTTGTCCATTTCATCAAGGTTTTCAAATTTCTTGGCATATAATTGTTCATTATAGTTTCTGATGATCATTTGTATTTCTGTGGTATCCGTTGTTATTTCTCCTCTTTCATTTCTGATATTATTTATTTGGGTCCTCTCCCTTTTTGTCTTGATGAGTCTGCTTAATGGCTTGTCAATTTTATTTATCTTTTCAAAGAACCAGTTTCTGGATTGGTTGATCCTCTGAATTGTTCTTTTTGTCTCTATGTCATTCAGTTCTGCTCTAATCTTGACTATTTCCTTCCTTCTACTTGCTCTGGGATTTATTTGTTGTTGTT
This sequence comes from Pteronotus mesoamericanus, assembly GCF_021234165.1. NCBI lineage: Eukaryota > Metazoa > Chordata > Mammalia > Chiroptera > Mormoopidae > Pteronotus > Pteronotus mesoamericanus. Next base: position 14,236,557 of record NW_026555313.1, read on the forward strand.
TCTCCAGTTCTTCAAGTTGTAGTGTTAGGTCTTTTATTTGAAATGTTTCTATCTTTTTTAGGTAAGCCTGTATTGCTATGAACTTCCCTCTCAGGACCGCCTTTGCTGTGTCCCATAGGTTTTGGACAGTTGTCTGTTCATTTTCATTTGTTTCATAAATTTTTCGATTTCTTCTCTTATCTCATTATTGACCCATTCATTGTTTAATAGTGTACTGTTCAGTCTCCATGAGTTTGCAAGTTTCTGAAGTTTTTCTTTGCGGTTGATTTTGAGTTTCAAGGCCTTGTGGTCTGAGAAAAAGTTTGGTATTATTTCAATTTTCCTGAATTTGCTGAGGCTTGCTTTGTGTCCTATCATGTGGTCTATCTTTGAAAAACTGCCATGAGCATTTGAAAAGACTGTGTATTTTTCTTCTTTGGGATGTAAGGTTCTATATATGTCAGTTAAGTCTCTTTGACTCAGTGTGTCATTCAGCGCCACGATATGTTTATTAATGTTTTGTTTGGAAGATCTGTCATTTTTGACAGTGGGGTGTTGAAATCCCCTACTATCAGTGTGTTGCTGTCTATATCTTTTTTGAAGTCATCCAACAATTTCCTTATAAACTTGGGGGCTCCTATATTGGGAGCATATAAGTTTACAATGTTGATGTCTTCTTGATAGATTCTTCCTTTAAGTATGATAAAGTGCCCCTCTGGGTCTCTCTTTATGGCCTTTGCTTTGAAATCTACTTTGTCTGATACAAGTATGGCAACGCCAGCCTTTTTCTCATGTCCATTTGCTTGGAATATTTTTTTCCATCCCTTTACTTTCAATCTGTGTAGGTCTTTTGCTCTGAGGTGGGTCTCTTGTAGGCAGCATATGTGTGGGTCATGTTTTCTTATCCATTCAGCTACCCTGTGTCTTTTGATTGGGGCATTTAGTCCATTCACATTGAGAGATATCACTGATAGAAACTTACTCATCTTTTCTCTTTGTACCTGTGTTCCTCTCTCTCATTCTTTTCCTTCATCTGCAGTCCCCTTAGCATATCTTGGAGTGCTGGTTTGGTAGAGCTGTATTCTTTTAGCTTTCTTTTGTCTGGGAAACTCCGTATTTCTCCTTCTATTTTAGTGGAGAGCCTAGCTGGGTAGAGCAGCCTTGGCTGTAGGCCCTTGCTTTTCATGGCTTGGAATATTTGCTGCCATTCCCTTCTGGCTTGTAGAGTTTCTGTTGAGAAGTCAGCTCCTAGGCGTATCGGGGCCCCCTTGTATGTTACTTTCTCCTTCTCCCTTGCTGCCTTGAGGATTCTCTCTTTGTCTTTGATAGTTCCCATTTGAATGATGTTGTGTCTTGGAGTGGACCTCCTTGAGTCCCTCTTGAGTATGGTCCTCTGTGCCTCCTGGATCCATGAGAGCCTCTCTCTCCTCAAATTAGGGAAATTTTCCATCATTACTTTTTCGAGGAGGTTGTGTATCCCTTGCTCCTCTTCTTCTCCTTCTGGTATCCCTATTATACGGATATTATTGCGTCAGGTTGTCCTGCATTTCCCTAAATGCCTCTTCATTCTTTTTGAGCCGTTTTTCCATTTCTTGTTCTTTCTGGGAGCTTTTTTCTACCTTGTCCTCCATCTCACTGATTCAATCCTCGGCTTCATCCAGCCTGCTTTGGATTCCTTCTACTGTGTTCTTCAATTCAGAAATGGTATTCTTCATATCCTCTTGTGTTCTTGATAGTTTCTATGTCCTTTTCCAGGCTGATATAGTTTGCTGTAAGATCCTGATAGTTTCTCTGCAGTTTCTCATAGTTATCTTTGAGCTGGCTGAGCTCATTGAGCTTCCTTAGAACCATTGTTTTGAATTCCATATCTGATAGTTCCCTTGTCTCTATTTCATTTAGCTCTCTCTGTGGGGAGTCCCCTTGTCCACTCATTTGAGGGGAACTTCTTTTTCTTCCCATTTTTGTGATTGTCTGTTAAGTATTTTTGTCCTTTTCTTTCTGGGCTTGCCTCTGATGATGTCAGTTGTTGACCCTATAGGGCCTTGGGTTGTTTGTTTGAGCCTTTCAGGAGTCTAATGCCTGTGTCTGACTCCTGCTTGGAGCAGCTCTGTGACCCCTTCGGTCAGGGCTGGGCTATTTTTGGGGATCTCTCTGCACTCTCACGCAGGCTCCTTGAGCGAGCTCCCAGGGCAGCAGGATCCCCCACCTGCCTGTGCTCGCATGTGCTTGCCCCAGACCAGGGGGCTTATTCGCGACCTCGCGTATTCATCTGGCCTCCCTGGCATGCGAGCTTCGCGGCACTGGTCAGTTTAGGGTCTTCTATTGTGTATTTTCCCCGCTTTTGGCTCTTTGGGCGCATTGCTTGCCCTCGCCAAATGGGGACTACGGAAATGGGAGGAAATCAGCTCTAGGACTCTCCGGTTAATCCTGTTTCTAGTCTCTCCTCCAGGGACTCTGGGCAGCTCTACTTATTTTGTGGGCCGCTCCGCAATCGCGGCGGGTAGGTCAATTTATGCCTGCCCTTGCCCCTCTGTGCACTCCCTCGCAGGCCGTATGGGTGCCAGTCTGTGTGAGGCCTTGCCGGCAGGTGCAAGCGTTCACCAGCCCGCATGGGTCACACACACGCTCACCAACCCTCGCCGGTCACTCGGTGCAAGTGTGCGCGCCTGCTCTGGGTGTTTTGGGGGTGTCTATGTTTGCTTTTCAGCTTTTGGCTCTTTGGGGGTGTGGCCTCTTCCCGCGCAATGGAGACTACGGCAAGAGAAGGAGTCGGGACTCCCCGGTTCCTCCTCCCGTTCTTTCCCCAATGCCTCCGTTTCTAGTCTCCCCTCAGGGGCCTCTGGGCAGTTCTGTGACCCCTTCGGCCAAGGATCCAACCCCTGTGTGGACTGCGTTTCAATCGCAGGCAGTCTGGTTCATGCGCGCTCCGCTTCTGCCTCTTTGGGGTCGCGCCTTTCCAGCCCACAATGGAGTCTACGGAACGGGGAGGGAGTCCGGACTCCCCGGTTCCTCCTCCCGTTCTTTCCGCAACGCCTCCATCTCCAGTCTCTCCTCAAGGCTCTCCCAGCCAGTCTGCACTCAGCCCCGCAGCTCACACTCGTACAAGCTGTGTATGGAGCGCACAAAAGGCAGGTTAATTGATTCCCTTATGCCTGAGCGAGATGGTAGCTGCAGAGTGGGAAGTGCGTTATCACCCAGGCTCCACCGGCTGCTGTGTCAGTTCTCTTCACAAAGTTTTCCTCACCAGTCTTTTCCCAGGCACCAGCCCACCCTGCTGCCGCCTCTACCCAGCGATCAAGTAGGGTGGCTGCTGCTGCAACTTTTGGGTTTGCCCTTTATATGTCTTTTTGCATCCCCAGCCACCTGTCTCTGGCAGAGAGCACCCCTAAGCTTTTTGGGGTTGCGTTTTGTCTGTATTTTCTCGGCTTTAGCTGCTGCAGTTTAGGGGTTCCTGTTTATGATTCAGACCCCGTTCTTCTCGGGGGGAAGCTAACTGGCCCTTTCAATGTCCGTCTGGTGCCAGTGCCCGTGGGCACCCAGCCCACCCTCTCGAGCCTCCACCGCAATTCTCACCCGTTGGGATGTGTGAGAGTCGAATCCGCTGTCCGCGGCACCAAGGCTCCTCTCACACTATCGCTCCACTGCTTTCCAGGTGATTACTCCATTATTTAGTTGCAATTCCAGTTTGGTTTTGGGAGGAGGTCAGCGTGACTCCCTTTCACTCCTCCGCCATCTTTCCAAATCCCTCCTTTAGTCTTCTTTCGAGTACCTAAATCCTGCCCTTTATTTTAAGTCATGACAGATCTTACTTTCAATAAACTCTTCCCTGGTGCCATCTCTCCATTGTGGCATGTTATCGAAGTATTGCCTAGGAAGGAGACAACAAGGAAAAATTACTAAAAAATCATCTTTGAAGTAAAACATATGAACATTAGAACTCTAACTGACAGTTACTAGTCATGTAGTTTTGGACAAACTATTTAGCCTCTGTAAGTCTCAATTTCTTCACCTTTAAAAGAAAGATAATGACATCTACTTAATCAGATTGCTATAAAAATTTTTAAACAAATGCCAGTGAAGCATTTAGCAGAGTGCCTTAAAAAATATAAACATTAAGTACATAGAAATAAATATTGCATAATGTACATTTAACTATATTGCAGAGATTGCACCTGTTCTCTGTTGATGTTTCTACTAAAGAGAAAGGAGAAATTATTACTAAATGCATGACTGTTACAAGTTTGTAATATATTAGATAAAATCTTGAAATAGTCACAATGATGGGCCTGAACTAGCCTAATAAAAAATCCTATGCTTAGGTTTTAAAAAACAAATTTAACGATTATAGAATGAGGGGAAATCAGACTCTGCATTTTTTTTAAACACTACGAACATTTAGTTGACAATTACTTCATCGAGTTAATAGAATGACATAGCTAACCAAAACATTGAGATATAAACATTTACTTCAAGTCTGTACTTGTGTTTTAATTTTGTTTAAGGTATCTTCTGCCATCCAATTTAAATCTTTATGACTTCATTAATAGGTGGTATTCATATGTGATAAGAAATATCATAACAATTATACACAATAGCATTACAGACTGGCTAGCTGTCTCCCAAACCCAATTTCTCTTGTTCCTATGTATGGTTCTTTGCAGCTAGATGTGGCCGTGTGGCTTTATGAACTGAAGTGAGGCACTCTACTTTAGGTTAGGTCCAGAAAGTTGCCCATATACTCCATTCTCTCTCTCTCTGTCTCTGTCTCTCTCTCTCTCTCTCTTTCTCTCTCTCTCTTTTCAGCTTGATGCAGATGAACACAATGACCCTGAAGGTCATGTTTCAAAGACAGGAGAACTGTAGGAGACAGTAAGTCTGGCACTCTAAATCAATGCTTCAAAGCGAGCCACCCACCAATCACAAAAGTCCACTATAAACTCATATAAGCAAGAAATAAACTTCTATTGCATTTGAGCTACCACCGTCTTTTGATTTGTTTGTTATGACAGCTGGCAAACCCTAATGATTTCAACCAGTCCACATATGTTTGCAGTGTGTGTTTGGATTAGCGAGTCATATTTTGAGAGGGATATTGGCAAGTTTTAATAGTGTTAGAGACAATTTAAAATATTAAGATACTTAGAATTTAAAAATCAGTTGGAGAGCATTTTCAAAATGCATGCTTTTTAAAATATCTTAAATGATTCTGATGTATATCCTATCTTAAAAATTAACAATCTAGAAGCCCAGCATGGGGCAGAATGATTGAATGAGTTTGAGGTGGTTTTCCTGGAAAATAGAAACCTGATAATAGCTGCATTCAAATATCTGAAGATCTTAGATGAGAAATAAAAATTTACACATACACTGTGAAGAAAGAGGTGTATACTTATACTAGAAGAGACTGACCAGAATCACCAGGTAGAAGTTATAGGAAGAGAGATTTGAGATCATTCAAAGGAAAATGTTACAATTACAATTTTTCAAAAAATAACCATCTGCTTTTAAAGTAATGTGTTCTCCCTTTCTTGTGATAGCCAAGCAGAGATGATGTAATATTACTGTTACTATAACGCTCTTCACAATCATTATTTTATCTAAACCTCATAACAATCTTGGGGGTCAGGCATACTTTCACATAGATAAGGAAACTAAGGTGCACAACCACAAACCTCCCTGCCCATGCACAGAGCCACAAAACAGCTCAGGTGAAACGTCCACCCCATCTGCAGACTCCGAGAGCAGTTCTTTTTTTCCACTGTCCATATATATATTATGTGAGTAGTTCCACTCAAACATAAGATCCTGCAAAAAGGATTGGGTGCCCTTCAATGGCAGAGATATTATCTCTTTTTATTTATATTTTTACTTTGCTGAGCACATAGCACATACTTATTAAATACATATTTGTCTAGATTTAACTGACACCATTTTTCTGAAATAAAAATGTTAAACAAAGTTGGCCTTTCCTCTTTAATCTGCTTTCACACAAAACGATTGCCATCATAAACAATGTTGTGCACTACAGAAGCAATACAAAGAGCATGGCCCATTCCTTCCAGAGAACACACAAAATGAAGAGATGGAAACTTCAGTCAATAGTAAGTAAAAACACAGTAGAATTACACTCAGAAATTGCAGTTCAGTTTTTAATGTTGGCCTATGAAATACACTGGACTGGACTCCAGCAGACCTCAGCTCTGCTCTGAGTACTTGGCCAAATCACTCACCCTCTTCATGCTTCAGTATCCTCATCCATAGCCAAGAAATGATTACCAGTGGGTGGTGACACCACAAAAGGAGAAGCCAGACTTTACATGCCTCCTGCACCTGATCAAGCCCCTCAAACAGACCACCAGTTTGTAGGAAACAATAGAGATAGGCACATGTCTAAAGAAACAATCAGCAACATCAGGCTGCAGGAGACTTGCCTACAGGATTACCATCTCAGTTTCCGTTTTAAAAAACTCAAAGAAAAATAATAGATGGAGAGGATCGATATAAAAGACATAAATGACATAACAAATTGCAATCTTATTTGAATTCCACCTTCAAATTGTAGGGGAAAATATTTTAAGGAAAAGAGTATATGATGTGATTCCATTAAACTTCGAAAATAGTCAAATCTAATCTATCCTCTTAGAACTCACCTTAATATTTTTTTTCTTCATCTCTTTGTTTCTGTGGGTATGTTCAGGTGAGAAGAATAAGTGAGCTGTAGAGTAATGATATGTGCATTTTTTCATGTATTATGATTTGATAAAAAGTGTATTAAATGATATAGATATGGGTACTATGTCAACAAAGGTTAATAGTAAAAGAGTTAAATTTTAAAAATTATCAACTTTTGCCCTGGCCAATGTGGCTCAGATGGTTGGAGTGTTGTCTTGTAACCAAAGAATTGTGGATTCAATTCCTGGTCAGGGCACATGCTTGGGTTTCAGGTTTGGTCTCTGTTCCAGATGTGTATGATCCCCAGGTCAGGAACATATGGAAGGCAATCAATCGATATTTCTCTCCTGTATCAATGTTCTCTCTCTCCCTTCCTTCCTCTAAAAAAGAAATGAGAAACTGTCCTTGGGTGAGGATAAATATATATGAATAAAATTATCAATTCCTTTTAGGTTTGCCAAGGAGGGCTATATGGAATCATGGAATTGTTTAAAAACACAATGAAAAACAAAAGTATCTTGATGAGTAAAACTATATCCAGAAGGTGTAAGATTTATATCTTATGTGAGAGCAGACATAAATCCCAGAAAGTTGGGACAATAAAGAAAAAGTAAATTTCAAGGCATATATGCATATGCATTGAGAAGGAAGGAATCAAAAATATAGTCTGTATCAACCTGGAAGCTGAGGTAAAAAACTAAAATTTTCTATAATCATATTTGTATCCATCTAGACATAATGCAAAATAGGCCTGCTTCACACAGCACCATAGCTGCTGTAGGAAGCTGCTTTATTTTAAAGATGCTGTGGCTTTGAGTGGCTATCACAAGGACCTCACATTGAAGGCAACATTAAACAACTGTGGTCTTCTGGTTCTGCAACTGTTTGTTTCAGAAACTGGGCTTGTCAAGATGAAAAATGTCATTCTATTCACAACCTGAAAAGAAATCTCTGGGAAAGGACAAGGGAAACAGAGGCCCCAAAGTCCGACACTTATTCTCTATGTTCTCATTTTAGTAGTCCCCCTTTATCCACAGGAGATACATTCCAAGAGCCCTGTAGATGTCTGAAACCATGGATAGTACCAAAACCTATGTATATAATGTATTCTTCTATACATACATACCTATGATAAAGTTTAACTTATAAATTAAGCACACTAAGAGATGAACAATAATAACTAATAATGAAATAGGACAATTATAACAATATACCATAATAAAAGTGGTCAATGTGTCATGATTAAGTAAAATAAGGGTGACTTGAATACAAGCAGTGTGATACTGTGACAGTCCATCTGATAACCAAGATGGCTTCTAAGTGACTCAGGTGCAGAGAACAAATACATAAACCAGAACAAAAACCAGTGGAGACACTCAACAAAGGGATGATTCACATCTCGGATGGGACAGAGCAGGATGGCGTGAGAATTTCTAATGCTACTCAGAATGGCACATAATTTAAAACTTATGATTTTTTTATTTCTGGAATTTTCCATTTAATATTTCAGACCACAATTAATATTGGGTAACTGATACCATGGAAAGCAAAATCATGGGTATAGGGGGACTACTGTATATATACAGATGGATTATTTCTAGTACTCCTAACCAAATTGTGTCCCTTCAACTCTATCCTTTACTAACCTCCGGGTAATGCTGACATTTTCCACCCAGAATGAAGGGATTCTCCCTCACCCAGAAAGTCAGAACACAGTTCATGGCAGACAATAATCACAGCAGTTTTTTTTCCATCATCATAACTTTATTTGATGCAAGTAAAGCCAGTAACTCAGAATTCTGGGCCCATGTCATGGCGATGTGGCAATGATAAAATAAAAATGAACAAGCCCTGAAGACAGAAAAGTCTGCGAAAGGGCCAATTCATACAGGTGAAGCTATCTGTCAGCCATGATCTTTCTGACTCTAGTCCTGTTGCTATCAGATAGAAAGTAAGGTCACAAGGCACTAGGGCCAAGCTGAGAAGGCAGTTGTAGGGATATAGAATTCACTAAGACCTCCATAATAGAATATGTCAGACTAGTCCTCAAGAATTGAAATGGTCAAACACATACCTTGCTATAAAACATATTTAAAGACCAGGGGCTGAAGATAAGGCAAAATGGAGAGTTATTGTTTAATGGGTTCAGAGTTTCAGTTTGAGATGATAAAAAATTCTGGAGGTGGATGGTGGTGATGGTTATATAACATTGTGAATGTACTTGATGCCACTGAACTGTACACTTTAAAATGGTAAATTTGATATCATGTATATTTTATCACAATAAAAAAATATTTACAGAAAGAGTTTTGTTAGAAAATATTTTTAAAACAAGAAATTAGAAGGTGGTCAGGCAATCAACCTTAAGAACTCAAGAGAGATCAGGCCCTGGAATCAGACTACTAGTTTCAAATCAAGCCTTCAAATCTCCATCTCTTCTTATCTCTGTAACATTAGAAATATATATATATATATATATATATATATATATATATATATATATCTCATATAACTGCTCCAAATCTCAGTTTTCTAATCTGTAAAATGGGTTAATTATAGTATGTAATTTGTAGGATTAGAGGGGTAAATGAGATAATCTGTTGTCTGGTACAAAGTACCTGTTCAGAAACTCTTAACTAGTATGTTGTTATCATTATTGTTTTGTTTTTCTCACTGATAACTAAATTCAGACCTAAAAAGCTTTAAGAGAGCCCTCAGGAGTACAGAAGGCTAAGAGTGCATATTAAATCAACAGGAAAGTCCTGGCCAGGTGGGTCAGTTGGTTGGAGCATTGTTCCGTACACATAAATTTGTGGGTTTAATCCCCAGTCAGGGTGCGTATGGCGGCAATTGATCGATGTTTCTCTCTCTCTCTCTCTCTCTCACTTCCCAAACCCCCGAGCCCCTTCTTCTCTCTCTCTAAAAATCAAGAAAAACATATCCTCGAATGAAGATTTTAAAAAATCAATCAATCAATCAACAGGAAAGGTATTAAATGCCTGCTATAATGCAATGTTCTACTAAAAACTGGGAAAAAGAGAAAAAAACAAATTTGAAAACACACCATGTGCTTTAAAATTTTACAGTCTCACTGGAGGGATGAAGTACACACATGAAGCAGTTTCAGTGATGTCAAGTGTATGCCAATATCCAAGCCTTTAGCTGGTGTCACACTGGAAAGAATGGAAAGCTCTTCTGTGAGCATCATGCTGTGGTGTTCACATGCTTTGGTGTCTGCCACCCTCTGGTTCAAACCCCAATTCTGCTCCTGCACGTGACCAAACCTATCTAAGCCTCAGTTTCCTCATCAACCCAGCAGTGATAATAACAGTAACTACCTCAGAGAGCTGTTTTGAGATTTAAATATTAATTCATATAAAGAATTTGAGATTTGAGACAGAACCTAGCACAGGTCAAACCTTCAATAAATTTACCTTTAATCAACAATCCAATCAGGTGAACACTACTTATTCCTAACTTACGTTTAAGAAACCCCACAGAGCTCACAAAGGTTAAGTCACTCACTCAAATTCAGGCCTCACAGAATCAGGAATCCAATTCAAGTCATCAGACTCCTAATCCAGGGCCCTTTCCACTATACCATAGCCACCTGTGTAGTGTCTCTAACGTGTCCTGAGAGTAATTCCTGCAGCAGTTGGGAAGATGGTTAAAGCAATGTCCGTAGAGAAATAGAAAAAAAATTCATGTATGAGGTGAAACATCAGGATCCTATACGAGAAAAAAGTACATTATTTAGAACTTCCCTGACACATTCTACCATTTAAAAATATCTTGTTTAATCTTTACAATGATCCTTTGAGACATGTATTATTAGCCCCATTTTACAGTTGGTAAAACAAGCTTCGGAGTGGTTTAAAAACTTGTAGAATGTCACAAGGTTAGTAAGACATGAAGGTGGTATTTGAATCCAGTTTGATGTGATTTCAAAACCATAGCCTTTAACCAAGGAGAAGAGCTCTCTAGATTTGAGGGGAAGTACATGATGAGTTCCTTATTAATTTTTTGGATGAATGGCAAAGATTGGTCAGAAATAAGTGAAGCAAATTCAGGAATACAGGTGGAGAACAGGTGGAATACAAGTGGAGAGGAGACCAGGTTAACAGGAGAAAAATGAAAATAAAATTTCATTTGGGTGAAGAAAGGTGTGATAGCCGAGAGATGAGAGGTTTGTTTTGTTCTGTTTAAAGGAGATTTTAACTATCATATTCCCTTTATCCCCATTAGTTTGGGTAGCAATGTTCTTCTTTTTAGGCCCCATTTTTCATTAGAATTTGATTTTAATTCCTGTGACTAACTCCTGCCAGATAATTAATATCCAGGAGAATCCAGAAAGAGTTCACCCACCTCATCAAAGGAAATAGCTTAATCCTGAATCCAAATTGAAACTGACTCACTCCAAAATCAATAATGGTGATGGCCAAAGCCAAAACAGTATCCTTGAAGGTCACTATCTCTGATGCTACCCATTAACAAGATATGGGGGTAAAAGTTCAGTGATGTTACTAAGAGCCACTCTGAAAATGTGTCTAAATAAAAGGCTCTGTGGGTGTATGAGTTCATTTTTATAAACATAAACACTCTGAGAGAAATGGCCTTTGAATATCTTGAATTTTATTTAAATTGAATTACCTAAATACAATTTATTGTAAAGCACAAGAGATATACTTACTTAAATGGAAATATTTATAGATTTTGACTTCTTATAGAGATGTTATTAATCACTTATCTGTGAGTCCTTCAAAGAACATTCATTGGGCCAAGATATTTTAAAGACTTGTCTCTGAACACACTAGAGAAAGAAGCCAATTCCCATCTTCCCATCTAAAATCCTGAGAAACAAGGCAGGTCCCTTCCAGCAACTACTGGGCATTAGACCTCAGATGCAGCCTGTATTTTTCACAAGAATCCAAAAGAGAGTGGTGAGCACCAGACTCTGGTTTTACGTATTCCCAGCTTTGCTCATTCCCCTGTGGTGACAGCACAAGAAAAATACCAAATCACTAGAAGTCTTGCATCTTTCAAAAGTTGAATCCATACTTCCAAAAGGATGATTGGGCAGAATCTTACACACTGGTTGAGAAACAATGACCAGGGTGGATATGAGTTGGAGTTGATTACTGAGGAGGTACTGGCATATAAAAGACAAGTGACCTGGACACAATTACTAGTGCTGACTCAAGTCAAAGCCTCCTTTCCCAGTCTTGTGGTTGTCTCTAAAGTAATAAAATAGGATTCCCACCTCTGTGTCATGGTTATCTCTTCTGACCAGTAAATTAAAATAATATACTTCCTGATAAAGACACCAATTCTAAATATTTGAATTGTGGATTCAAAACTCTCTAATTAAAGTGATAAATGAAGATCTTCAGGTCAGTAGAACTAGGCAAGAGCAATTTTGAGTTCTAGGTTCTGAACCTAGAATTTGGGGGAAAGAATTACAATTTAATTGGTTCTGCATTATGATCTCAAGGCAAACCATTCTAAGTTAAATGAAACTCTTTATCTTAAACAGTGTAAAGCAATGCTATATAAATTGAGGTTTCACTCTTGGAATCTTGAATATATTTCATAATATATAATTATTAAGTATATAAAGCCAAATAACATAAAAGCTACAACACAATGTTCCTTTTAGGAGATTTCTGCATATTGTGGATTGGTTGAGGCATCTTTAAATGTAATTTCAGTAATGTGTGTACTAAAAGAGCTTTCTTAGTTAATATCCTAGAGGATATCCATGAACATTCTTCATATGTTCAAGACCTTCCTAACTGTGCTCCAAATTGGATCATCTTAAATTTTGTAAACAATAACTCAAATCTGTCATACCCTTAACTTATTCTGAACTGACATAATTTAGCAAACAGGAAACCACACTGGGCATGAAATGTGTATGACAGTGTTGGTTTGGATGCATAGTTAGTCCCTAGGACCAAAACACAAAGACTAACCAATTAGGTTAGGACTAAAAATTTGGGCTTCAGTGTTATCCTAACCAATGTCATCAACATCCAAAAATATGAGGTCTGTCCAGAAAAAGTCCAGCCATTGTTAATATAGTGAGAGCAGTTTGTGCAATATCAATGTAACCTGGCAGCTAAGGAGAGAGAACAGGAATGTGCATGCATGAACAATGATGACTTCACTGTAATAATCGGTGGGGATGGTAGACATCATTGAGCGAGCATGTGTACTGTGTGGCCATCGCATTCAAAATGGTTAAGCAAGTAGAGCAATGAACCTGCATCAAATTTTGTGTTAAACTTGAAGTCTTCCCCTGGAAACTATTCAGATGATTCAGAAGGCCATAGCTATGGGCAACTGGTGAATGACAGCTTCATCAGAACAACATACCCACTCACGCATCATGTCTCATGCAAGGTTTTCTGACAAAACTTCAAAACACCCAGGAGACTCAGCCCTCATACAGACCAGATTTGGTGCCCTGTGACTTCTGGCTTTTCCCAAAACTAAAATCACCTTTGAAAGGGAAGAGATTTCAAACCATAGATGAGATTCAGGAAAATATGACAGGGCAGCTTATGATCATTGAGAGAACTGAGGCCTCATTTACCTATATATAATGGATCTTGTATCTTCTTCAATAAATGTCTCTATTTTTCATAGTACATGGCTGGGTACTTTCTGGACAGACTTTGTATGTATGAAATATACAAATACAAGGGGGACCCCCAAAAAACCAAAATGTATTCATTAAAAATTATGTATTCATTCTTACATGTTTAAACTTCAGTCACCTTCAAAGTACTCTCAATTTGATGCAATACACCTAGCAAGATGTTTTTTCCACTGCTCAAAACTGTTCTTGAATGCATCAATTTTGATGTCTTTTAATGCTTCTGCCATTTTTTTTGTTTCACCTCTTCTACATTAACAAAACATTTGAGGACTTTTTTCATCCAGGGAAACACAAAAAATGTCACTCAGGGTGACATAGGGTGAATAAGGAGGGCAGGGCATGCAGGTCATGTCTTTTTTGGTCAAAAACTGCTGAACATTCAAACATGGTGTGGGCAGGTGCGCTTGTTAATCACCCATCATGAAATGGGCAAAGACGTTGAAACGTATTAAAAAAAAATTCACCGAAGTCAAATACAGTCTGTTATGACAAAGCCAGCAGGTACAGCAATTCAGATGGGCTTCTAGAACATTCACCTAGTGGGGGGAGCCTGTACTACAAGGGGCCCACCCTTCAGAAGATAATTCTGGGTTTTTGGTGGTCCCCCTTAATATATGTATGTACAGAGTGGGGCAAAAGTAGGTTTCCAATTGTGAGTACATAAAACAGAAGAGTTTATTATTGTATTATTTTAAATACAAACAACTGGAAACCTATTTTTGTCCCACATGTATGGTATGGAACTCACACAGGAACTAAACTATCAGGACAAAAACCTCATTTTTTTTCATAATACATTAGATTTTAGATACTTTGAAGAAATCTACATTTAAAAAAAATAAGCAGTGTTCTGTTTAAAAGGTTAAAACTATGCAATAATTTGTAAATAAAATCAGTAACACTAATTTAAAAATTTGTTCATTTTTTGCATGCTTATTGGGTGCCAAGAACTATGCTACCTGCTAGGAATATAAGATAAAATCTACTGTTCCAATTTTTAAGAGTTCTGAGACTAAACACACATATACATTCTGCACAGGATGGTATGTCTTAATTCATGGATATGAATGAACTATGATTGGGAACATGAAAGAGGAAGAAGAGTAAACCTCAGTGGGTTAGAAAGACCTTAGACTTCTATAGTGTCATCAAATATAAAAATGAAAGGATTATACCCTAATCGAAGATAGGCCTGAAAACCAGAGAAGATAGTGCATTGGCCAGAATGGTAGAGGAAGCCTTGGAAATGTTTAAGGCCAGAACACTCATGTTAGTGTTCAAGTATGAAAAGGTTAACTGACTCATTCAAAGTTATATGAGTTAGCAATTTGGAGTATGTAGATAAAATTCATCAAAAATACAAGTTAATTCATTTAATTGAATTTAATTTCACCCCCAAAAGCAGAATATACATACTTTTCAAGTGTATATGGAATGTTTTCTGGATAGACTATGTACTAAGACACAAAACAAGTCTCAGTAAATTTAAGGAGCTTGAAATCATATTAAGCATTTTCTCTGACCATAACACTAAGAAACTAGAAATTAATCACAAAAACACAGAAAAATACACAAAGGCATGGAAACTAAATAAGGTTATTAAACAATAAATGGGTCAACAACAAGATCAAGAAAAAAGTCAAAACATACCTTGAAACAAATGAAAATGACAACACAACAATCCAAAATCTGTGGGACACAGGGAAATCAATCCTAAGAGGGAAATCCATAACATTACAAGACTATCAAGAAAGAAAGAAGGGAGGGAAGGAAGGAAGGAAGGAAGGAAGGAAGGAAGGAAGGAAGGAAGGAAGGAAGGAAGGAAGGAAGGAAGGAAGGAAGGAAGGAAAAGAGAGAGAGAGAGAGAGAGAACTAACAAAACCCAAAATGAGGAGAAGGAAGGAAATAATAAACATCAGAGAAGAAACAAGTGAAACAGAGTCTAAAAAATGATACAAAAGATCAATAAATCCAAGAGCTGGTTCTTTGAAAACATAAACAAGACTGACAAACCTTTAACTGGACACATAAAGAAAAAGAGAGAGAGGACCCAAATAAATAAAATCAGAAATGAAAGAGGAGAAATAACAACTGACACGAAAAAAACTACAAAGGATTTTAAGAAAAATATTATGAACAACTATATGCCAACAAACTGGACAACCTAGATGAAATGGTATATTCCTACAAACATACAATCTTCCAAAACTAAGTCAGGAAGAATCAGAGAATCTGAGTGGACAGATTACACCTAATAGAATTAAAGCAGTAATAAAAAAAAAAACAAAAAACCTCCCAACAAACAAAAGCCCTGGACCAGATGACTTCACAAGTGACTTTTACTAAGCATTCCAGAAAATACTAACATCTCTCCTTCTCAAACTATTTCACAAAATTAAGACCATCAAAAGATCCTACACCATGATCAAGTCTGATTTATTCCAGAAATGCAAGGTTGGTACATTCACAAATCATTAAATGTGATACACCACATAAAAATAATGAAGGATAAAAACCACATGATCATATCAATAGATACAGAAAAAGCTTTTGATAAAATCCAGCACCTATTTATGAGAAAATCTCTCAGCTCTATGGTAATAGAGGGAATATACCTAAACATAATAAAGGCTATATATGACAAACCCACTGCTAGCATCATATTCAATGGGCAAAAACCACAGGATTTCCCCTTAAGAATGGGAACAAGATAAGGATGTCTGTTTTCACCTCTCTTATTCAACATAGTACTGGAAGCCTAGGCCATGGCAATCAGACAAGAAGAAAAAATAAAAGGCATCTAAATTGGAAAGGAAGAGGCAAGACTGTCTTTATTTGCAGATAGCCTGATACTGTATATAGAGAACCCCAAAGAGTCCACCAAGAAACTTCTGAACTGATAAATAAATTCAGCAAAGTAGCAGGATACAAAATTAATATCCAGAAGTCAGTTACATTTTTATATGCCAACCATGAACTAACAGAAAGGGAAATTAAACATTCTCATTCATAATTACCTCAAAAGAATAAAATACCTAGGAAAAATTCTAACCAAGGATGGAAAGACCTGTACTCAGAAAATTGTAAGACACTGCAGAAAGAAATTGAAGAAGATACAAATAAATGGAAGCAAAAACTGTGTTGATGGGTTGGTAGAATTAACATCATTAAAATGTCCATACCACACAAATCAATTTATAGATTCAACACAATTTCTATCATGATTCCAATGACATATTTCACAGGTCTAGAACAAATATTTCAAAAATTTATGTGGAACCACAAAAGGCCCGCTTATCCACAGTAATCCTGAGATCTTATTTCATTAGAAAGAAGAACAAAGTTGGAGGAACCATGCTACCTGCATATGGAACTATACTACAAGGCCATAGTAATCAAAACATCATGGTACTGGTGTAAAAACAGATATATAGATCAATGGTACAGAATAGAAAGCCCAGACATAAATCCACACCTTTGTAGTCAATTAATATTTGACAAAAGATACAATTGATTAAAGATAGTTTATTCAATAAATGATGTTGGGAAAATTGGACAGATACTTGTGAAAAATAAAACTAGGCCATCTCCTACATCATACATGGGAATAAACTCAAAACAGATTAACAACAAATGTAAAACTCAATCCATAAAAATCCTAGAAGAAAACATAGGCAGTAAAATCTTGGACATTGCTCATAACAATATGTTTTGTAATATAGCTCCTCAGGTAGGGGAAACAAAAGAAAAAATAAACAAATCGACTATGTCAAACTAAAAAGTTTTTGCACAGCAAAGGAAACTATCAGCAAAATAAAAGGTAACCCACAGAATGGGAGAACATATTCTCCAATATTGTGATAAGAGGTTAATATCCAAAATTTATAAAGAACTAATAAAACTTGACACCAAAAAAACAAACAATCCAATAAAAAATGGGCATAGGACCCGAAAAGACATTTCTCCAAAGAGGACATACAGATGGCCAATAGACATATGAAAAGATGCTCAATGTCTCTAATCATCAGATAAGTGCAAATTAAACCACAATGAGATATCATCTCACACCTGTCAGAATGGCTATCATTAATAAATCAACAAAAACAAGTGCTTGCTGTAAAAAAAGAAGAAAATTTTACCCTTTGCAACAGCAAAGATCAGCCTGGAGAACTTCATGCTAAATGAAATAAGACAGGGAAAAATAAGTATCATATGATTTTACTTATATGTGGAATCTAATGAACAAACTGAACTTACAAGCAAAATAAAGACAGATTCATAGTTAGAGAACAGGATGACAGTTATTCGGTGGGGAGGTTAGGGGGTGGAGCAAAAAGGACAAAGGATTCATGGACATGGATAATAGTGTAGTGTTTGCAGGGGTGAGGAAGGACGGGTATAAGGGGTTTAAATGCTAATGGAAAAAATACAATAAAAATTTTGCTAAAGTATATGAGTTAGGAATTTGGAGCATACAAATAAGGTTCACTGAGAAATATAAACCAATGTATTTAATTGAGTTATAAGTGCCTTCATATTGATGAGGATATTTGTTAAAAGTTCTATCCACTATAGAGGATTCAAAAGCAAAAGAAAAGTAAGATCCTTTTCAACTGAAATTGACTCCAAAATTATCAAAATCAAAGGCCGTGATTTGGCTCTGTCATCTATGTCTGTAATAAGTTGAAAGTCTCAACTGCTATCACAGAAAAAACTAAGGCTGATGACTAATAACAGTTTATATTTAGCCAAGAAAGTGTATGTACAGCATTAGATTTTGCTTCAAGTTACATGATCCCCACAATATATTAATCAAAAGTTGGCAATTAGGTTAGTTAATAAAAATATTATTTAGTTATATATAATTGTGTCCATTTATAACTTGTGTTAGATTGTTTTTAAGATATATATTAATATACATTATAATGTTTATATAATATGTAATATATAATATAATATGTAATATATAATATAGTATTATATATTATATAATATATCTATTATATTGTATCATATATGATATATACTATATTATACCATCTATAATATATAAAATCATGTATATAATATGCTATATTATTATATAGCATATAATAGAATATGTGCTATATTATAGTATATATTATAATATATAACATATATAATATATATCATATATCATATCATAATATATCATATTATAATATATTATATATAAATTTATATTATTAAATTTATATATAAAACACTATAAATATAATTTAATAAAATATACATTAATGTAATATAAAAATAATATAATTATATTATTTTATTTTATATATATTTATAATTATATCTTATTTTGAATTGCATATCCAAAATAATATAAATATATTATAATATGTTATATAATTTATTATATAGTATATAACATATTATTGTATGTTATATAATTTATTACATATTATAAACCATATTATTATATTATATAATTCATTACATATTATATAATGTGTTATTATATATTTATGATTTATTATATATTATATACAATATAATATATTTATAAAGATATATTTTATATATTATATATCTATATAATATATAAAATATGTTATATACAGTGCATATATTATATAATATATAAATAGTATTTATATAAATATACTTTTATATTTATATATAAATATATTATAAAATTATGATATATAAATTATATCATATATCACATATTATATTGCTCATATATTATATTATATATTTTATATATATGTGTATGCAATTAGTTAAATAATGGGGTATTCCCTCTCCCTTGGCTACTTTTAAAGAAAGTTTGAATGATTAACTCAGGTAGCCAAATATCAGACACAATTGTTACCATGGTGGTAGCGATTTGAGATGCAGAGATAAATCTAAGATCAACTAAAACAGCCTGAGAAAGTCTACGTCCAGCGTATAGGAACTTTTTCATACAATCTTGGACTTACGGCTTCTCTAGATGAGATGAAAGTTCTAACCAGGCCAGGTTTACATTTCCAGTTGATAACATCTAGCAAGAACTGAGGAGTGGCTGCCCTTTCTAGATGATATGAGCACTCTGCAGTTCATGTCAGTTCTCACAAACCAAAATTAATATCACTGGCCTGGCCCTGTAGACATTTGAGGTTATGATCACTGGTGTAGTCTTATAGACTCAAATACAGAATTCCAGTAAGCATCACAGATACTTAATGTTTTTGTTCTTTAGAGAAGGATTGATTTTAATTACTTTGGAAGAGACTCCACTGACTTTTTAAAATTTTAATTCTTTAAATTTTAACCAAAAATTTGAATGCTGACAGTCCTTATTTATACCAGTGAGCTACCTTGTTCCATCAATTTTACTTTGAACACACTGTAAAAAGTAGATTGGATCATCTCAAGACTCTAAATTCTAATCCTAATGCTAAATCCACAAATTTCTGCTCTACCTTCTAGTATAATCAAGAAGGAAAGTTTCCAGTGGTCTATTACACAGGTTGAAGAGTCCTGGCAGGGTGGCTCAGCTGGTTGGAGCATCATCCATTACACCAAAAGGTTGCAGGTTCAATTCCAGGTCGGAGCACATACCAAGGTTGCAGGCTCGATTCCCAGTTGTGGTGCATACAGGAGGCAACTGATCAATGTTTCTGTCTCACATTGATGTTTCTCTCTCTCTCTCTTCCTCTCTCTCTCAAATCAATAACCATCCTCAGGTGAGGATTAAATTAAAAAAATAAAGAGAACAAAGAATAACTCCTTAGAAATTAATAATAAACATCTGATGTGCCTGCTTTCTCACCAAAGCAAGACATCCCATGACATTTAGTAATTAATGGTATGACTTATACATTATTGGGAAAATTAATGGAGTACATATTTCAAGTAAAATTCATTTTGTAAATGAAAAATGTTTTAGTTCTACACCATTATTCTCAAATAGAGGTAAACCAAAATTTACGAATTTGTAGAATCAAGAAGAGGAGTAAGGATCACATAAGTAAGTATGGAGGCTGTTAGTCAGTGCCATAACATTAGTGACCCCCTTCCCTGTCAATTGAAGCTGTTAATGCCTTTAAAGTTCAGTAAAAGTGAGATAATTGGGCAAAAGAAACCCCTGGTATAGGTAGAAGTCTTCAGGATTAAGAACTTCAGACTCTCCACCATTTCTTTTCCTAATTCCATTTCGGAAAATAAAATAAAACAAAAATCTTTGCATAGTAAGTATTGTAGCTTAAATGTTAAGAAATTTTGTTTAGTGTTCCTCATTTGAATATGTGCCCACCTCCCTGGAATGTACTATAAGACATCAAAAACACAAATATATAATCAAATAATTCCTAGGTAGAAATCCTGGCAAACGAAGAAAAATGTGCCAAAATACAACAGGATTTGGAATCTTTGAATACGCTCATATGAAGGCATTGCAAAATGAAAATGCTTCTCTGTTGAGATCATTCTTATGGCATTTCAATATCTGGCCCAGACACACCTCCTGCATACGTGTCTCTTAAACAGAAACTTGGAAGTTCACTCAAGCATTTTAATGACCTCAATTTGGGTAGCAAGAGCCTGGGGGCTTTTTCTGAATCAGAAGGAAAGTACCGTAGGGTGACCGGCAGAACCTTACAGAACTACTAAGTATGAGATGAAGGCAACATCAAATGAGAAAAAGTATCATTATTTTCCAAGGTAGTGGTCTGTTATCTTCTCCATTTCTGGAGTTCATTTTGTGACTACAATGCCTGGCAATTACAGAGGTTATTTAAACTCTGAAGAGAAAAATAAGAATTACACCTTGCTAAGGATTCCCTAGGCTGAGATGTTCAAAAAAGAACATCTCTCACCAAGTACATCCTCACATTTGTTGGAGCCAATAAGGACAACTGCATTCTCCAAGGCACCTCTGAGGCTCTTCCAACTCTGTCACTAAAAGTAGCAGCCTTCTCCCTGCTTTCCTTCACCTGGACTGGAAAGGAGCAGATTCAAACACTATTATTCTACTTTAAAAGAGTGCATTGAAATAAAAATGTTCCCAGACATAAAGAAGATGTCAAATGAAACACACACTTTCAGAACCAAATGGGTGGAGGAGCATTTTGCATAGCCAGTGAATGGTTTCCATAGAAGTCAGTCTGAAAATAACCAACAATGTATGAATCACTCAATAGTCATAGTCCCAAGGCACTCAGTGATTGCTAAAGGGTAAGTGTAGTACACCAGAAGGACTCTAAACTTTTAGTTCTAAAAGACTAAAGTTTAATCCTGGCTTTTCTGCATGATCTCAGGCTGCATACTTTTGAGTTCCTTTTCTATTCTGCATTTCATATCTCTCATCTCTACATTCCTGTTAGTTATATTTGCCTTATCAGTGTTGACTCAGATAATATGCCTAAAAGTGCCAGGCAAATATTAGTTATTATCATTATTACTTTTACTATTATTGAATAAATGAACAATCTCTTCAGAGTTGTCTTGCCCTTTCTTTGTTGCCCATATGGCATCATCCTTATAGTTAAAGTACTCTCCTTGGGTTTCTTTTTCCATCAAAGTCAAGCTCTCTCAGATCCTGTAAGTTAATAGTCAGAAACAAAGACCAGGAAGTATTGGACAATCTAAAAAGTATACATATCTAGGTAATCAAGATGGCAGAGGAGTGAATGGAAGTCACACTGACCTCCTCCCAGGACCAATCTGGAATTAAAACTAAATTGTAGAGAAATCACCTGGCACAAACAACTGAACAATACTGAGAGAGGAGTTTCATTACCTCAGACAGACAGAAGAATCATCTTTAGCACAACCTAACTGGTAAGGATGTGGTAGAGACTCAAGAAGGCAGGCAGGGTGCTCATGGGCAGCAGCACCAGAAGGATATTGAAATGGATGGTTGGATCCCCCTGAGAAGAGCACGGTGTAAACCATAAACGGGGATCTCCAGCCTACAGCACCAGAGCCCAAAAAGTACACAGATAACAGCCAGCTGCATAGGGCAGCATGGTTGCTCTCTGCCAGAGACAGGCAGCTGGAGATGCAAAGAGCTGTTTAAAGGGCCAACGCATAAATTTTTATTTGCAGCCACTTACCCTAATCTCCAGTAAAGGCGGGGGCATAGTTAGCTAGAGATGCTTGAAGAGAGACTGGGGAAGGAGGCTTTGGGGAGAGAACTGAAAGAGTAGCCAGCAGGATCCCAGTGCTGACTCCTACCCCATATGACAACAGCCACCTTGCTCAGGCAGAACACTTCCCTGAGTGGCAGCAGCCTGACAGGAAACAATAACCCTGCCCCCAAGAGGGACTTTGCCGCTCCCTGTGGGGTCTAGGCCAGCCTGCTGAGTACACAGTGACTGGATTAACAGCTGAAGGAGACAGCCACAGACAGTAGATTCCTGGAAGTCTTGAACAGACTGTTTAAGATCAGACAGGGTCAACATCTGACATCATCAGAGGCAGGTCCAAAAGAAAATACAGCAGTCTCCTGCCATAGAAGTTCACACCACAAAATCAGGAAATCAAGACAGATGAATTTAAGAAGTAGAAGCAAAAAAGAAGAGCCCCACAAATAATGGGAAGACAAAGAAACACCCCTCCATCTAAGTGAAAGGAGGAATCCCCACAAAGAGAAATAAATGAAATAGAGGCAAGTAAACTATCAGATACTGAGTTCAAAACAATGGTTCTAAGGAAGCTTAATGAGCTCAGTGTGCTCAGAGAGAATTACCAAAAACTACAGAGAAACTATGAGGAACTAACTGCAAACTATATCAGCATGAAAAAGGACATAGAAAGTATCAGTAAGAGACAAGGAGAAATGAAGAATACAATTGTCGAACTGAAAAACACAGTAGAAGGAATCAAAAGTAGGCTAGGTGATGTTGAGGACCAAATCAGCAAGCTGGAAGACAAGGTTGAAAAAAACTCCCAGAAAGAACAAGAAAATAAAAAAGGACTCTAAAAGAATGAAGAGGTATAGAGGGGAATGCAGGACAACCTGAAATGTAATAATATCCATATAATAGGGATACCAGAAGGAGAAGAAGAGAAGGAAGGGATAGAAAACCTGTTTGAAAAAATTTGGCTACTGTTTCCATCAAAGTCAAGCTCTATCAGATCTTGACTTCCTTAATTGGAGGAGAGAAAGTCCAGGAACCACAGAGGGTCCCATTCCAGAGGAACCCAATAAGGCCCGCACCAAGACATATCATAATCAAAATGACAAATATCAAAGACAAAGAGAGAATCCTAAAGGAAGCAAGGGAAAAAGAGGTAGTAACATATAATGGAGCCCCAGTACAGCTAGCATGTGACTTCTCAACAGAAACACCGCAAGCCAGAAGGGAATGGCAAGAAATATTCTAAGTCATAAAAAGTAAAGGCCTACAACCAAGACTGCTCTACCCAGCAAGATTCTCAATTAAAATGGGAGGGGGAATAAGGAGCCTTTCAGACAAAAGGCTAAATGAACACACCTCCACCAAACCATCATTGAAAAATATGCTAAAGGGATGGCTTTTAGAAGATGAAGAAAAAGAGTCTATGAATACCCAGTTCCTTTCACAGTCAGCAATACTTGATATTACCAATATTTTCAATACTTAGTGATCTGATTGTGACAATGATGTGTTATCTTAATTGAAACTTAATCTGTTTTTGTATATCTCTTGCCTATTTCTATTATTTTTAAAAAGCTCTAAATGACTTTTTGGTATTCTTTATCCATTTTTTGATTAAATGTTTGTAGAATATTTTCCCTAAAATAAAACAAACAAAAAAAAACCATTAACCCTTTTTTAGATGTGTTGCAAATACTTTCTTATTCTATTACTTGTTCTTTTACTTTTTTTATATGTATATGACTGTATAGTCTTAAATGTTTAATGTAGTCATATTGTCAATATTTTACTTTATAGCTTCTGGGATTGAATATTTTGCTTCAGGGTAAGATAAATATTAGTTTGTATTTTCTCCTAAAACTTGTTAGATTTTATATTGATTTTTAACTCACTTGAATTGTTTTTTGTATAATGTGTGAAATAGGGCTCTATATTTGTTTTATTTCAAGGAATAGTGGTCCATGTACCTTATTTGTTGAATAAGCCTTATTTTCCCCATTAATTTGAAATATCAATTTAATCATATATTACATTGTTAGACAGATACATACATTTGTTTCTAGAATACCCATTTTATTTCATTAATCTACTTGATTATTTCTTGCTGGTGTTACGTTGTTTTAATTGCTGAGACTTTATAGTGGATTTAAATGTTTAATATTTTATAATTGTTTTTGACATTTAAAAAATAAATAAATAAAATCAATCTGCATTAAAAAAAAAAGAAAGAAAGAAAGAACTCCTACCTTTTGTGACAACATGGATGGAACTGGAGAACATTATGCTAAGTGAAATAAGCCAGTCGGTGAGATACTTATGCCATATGATCTCACTTACAAGTGGAAACTATTCAACATAATAAACTAACAAACAAAGTAAACCACAGGCATGGAAACATGGAGCAGACTGAAAGTGACCAAAGAGGATGCAGAAGGAGGACAGTGGTGGAAAGAAGCAGAAGGGACTAAACAAAAAACATGTATGAATGACCCATGGACATGGACAACACTATAGGAATTGAATGTGGGAGAGGGGGCTGGGGCGTGATGGATGGAGGAGGGCAAAGGGGGAAAAACTGAGATAACTCTAATAGAATAAACATGATTTAAATATAAAAAATAAATAAATAAATGCAAAGTATGCATATCTAATTGAGTGAGGTAAGTCCCTGAGTCCAACTCTGTATGTGTTAAAGTGAGAGTTTGTGCTGAAAGAAATGTCATTCTTCCTGAGATCTGAAATGAGGCAGGTTTGGGGTCAAGGAAAAAGAAGGGTTTCTTGTACCCTCAAGATCAGAAGTTGGGGTTGGGGAGAGCCTAATCCCAAACAGCACAGGAGGCTGCTGATACCCTCTTAGGAGCTTGCCTCTTTGACATGTCTGGGGTAAAGTGTGCATGGAAGTGTGTATGTGTGTGTACATGGACTAATGAGTCAGCCACCCAAGGAGCAGAAACACAGCAGCCAAGGTCCACACTGGCATGAAGTGGCAGCAGCTCAGGGTAATACTTGGGGAGCAGGACTTCATCTTCCAGCCCTTCCCCCAGAGCTAGCAGCCACAGTCCCCCGTCACTGAAGCATCTTTGTTCAATGGATGATGGGGTCAGCCTAGGCTCATGAATTTTCAGGTATCAGTGCCACCAACTCAACACCAAGTAATGCAGCTCTCCTGCCAGCAGATGGGGACAATGCCAGTATTCAGACTGCCTGTTTCAACAGTGACATCATGTGGCAGTGACAACAACCTTGTTCTCTTTAATGAACTAAGCAGATTTCTGGCCTTCTTTCTTGATGTGAATTATTCGCTCAGCAAATACATATTGAGTCCTGTTATATGACAAGTACTGTTCTGGGCACTGGAGATATAGTTGCATACAAAAATCCATGCTCCTGATGAATTTACATTCTACTGGGGAAGATAGAATATAAATAAAATAAATAATAAAATATATTACAGATTGTAATTAATGCAGCAGAGAATAAGAAAGCAGGGAAAATAGACAGGACATATGGGAGGAGATTTTAAATGAGATGTCCAGGGAAAGTTGCTCTAGGATGGTGTCAAGCTAGCAAAGACACCAAGGAGGTAAGGAAGTGGGCCATGTGGATATTTGGAAAAGATGACTCCAGACAGAGCGAACAGAGGGAACAAAGGCACAGAAGCAAGAGCAAAGTGGTTATGCCTGAGTGTGGCTGAAGCAGTATAAAGAGCGGGTGAAGAGTAGCAGACGAGAGTTGAAGGGTCAAATTGTGTGAAGCCTTGTGGGCCACATTAAGGACTTGGGTTTTCACTCTGAGTGGGGTGGGGACCATTGGAGGGCTTGGGGCAAAGGCGTTGAGACAAGTTTCTAGGGCACGTGGGCAGAAGTGGGAGACCCGTTGGAAGTGGCTAGGATCAATGTGTTCACCACAAAGGTGGTGAGAAGCAGTTAGATTCTGGATGTATTTTGAAGGTATAGCTGACACAATTTCCTTACAGGTTGGTTTTGGGGCTATGAGAGAAAGAGAGGAGACATAAGCATGACCCCAAGAAATTTGACCTGAGACAACTTCCCAGATAGGTCGGACTAGACCAGGCAGCAATATTATATCATCTGAGTCCCTTGAGTCTTTTAAAGCTCTCCCAATCCATCAAGAAAACAGCTGCCTGAAAACAGGTGGTAGAATTTGGTCACAAACCGTGAGGGTGAAAAACAGAAAAAAAAAAGTCAAATCAAACAAAACCTCTATTTCAGATCTTATAAGGCCAAGTGAGCTCTCTCTGTCCCCTGGATCACACCTGCTACCTGGATGGCACCAATGTCCTTGGAGATTAGGCATGCATAAAGAGCCAGGTTGCACTACTCTGCCCTGTCTTACTTGTCACCAGAGAAGTAAATGAATTCTACACACATAGCATGAGAACATGTTTTGTGAGGGGGCTTGAATGTATGACAAGAACAGCGCTTCCTTATATACCTTCTCCAATTAGCCATCAATCAGCAATCTTAAGCTGTCACCAAACTGATCCCTTTTATAAACCTTCAGAGGTACTTATATAACTGATGAATTCTATTTAACATTGTCATTCGTATAGAGCCCACTCTGAAATTTGGCCTACATCCCATACATCAATCAAACCAGTTTTTGCTGTGTTTTTCTCATAAAACTTTCCCTTACTGCCAGCACCTACTCTTGATTCCTGCCATCTCGACTTTCCCTAAAAGGAGCACAACAGAACAATCCAGAGGTCTGATACAAAGTCCATCTTTTCTTTTTTAAGACCCTGTTGATTGATTATCCTTTCATGTTTTTAAGACCTTGCTAGCTTTGCCCTGGCCAGTGTGGATCGGTTGGTTGGAGCATAGTCCCCACAGATCAAAAGGTCAAGGATTTGATTCCTGGTCAGGCCACATATCTAGACTGTAGGTTCAGTCCTGGTCCAGGCACATAGGAAAGGCAGCCGATCAATGCGTCTCTCTCACATGGCTGTTTCTCTACCTCTCTCTCTCCCTCCCTTCTCCTCTATCTAAAATCAATAAGCTTGTCCTCGGGTGAGAATAAAAAAAAAAAAGACCTTGCTAGTTTCATCCCTAGCTTTCCACTGGTCTTCTCATTAATAATGTCCTCTTCAAAACTGCCCAACAGTGTAACTCTTTATATGTTATCATTGTAGGTGACACTGGACGAGTTTTCAGAATAAAACAGCTCTGTTAAAAACCTGTTTCCCTTTCTCTCTCTCCTTCTCTCTCTCCCTCTCCCTCTCTCTCTTTCTCCCTCACACACACACACACACACACACACACACACACAATATACCTTTCATGTCTGTGAACTTGTAAAGTCAGAGCTACTACCTACCAATCCATTCTGACAGCTGCATTATAGCTACAGTTCCTTCACAGGAATGGTCACCTCAGAGAAATTTAAGATTCTCCCTGTTGTGTCTTTGCAGATGTTAAAAGGTGAATCAATTCACGAAGATACTTTGCTCTTGAGCTCTCTGGAGACATTCTTGCAAATATATTTTTGCTGTCTGTGCTGTGGGGTATGGTAAGTAGTTACCCTCTAATCTTCAGCAGGTTATTTTTAATGAAATGCTGACAATTTAGCATTTCCTTGCATAACTGCATTCTAGGATATCTGTCAAAAGTGACAGCTATTCAAGAAAGCATGGAAAATAATCCGCCAGTTATCAGCCCTTGAGTTTTCCTACAAATTGCTACAGCCTTGAAATTAATTTTCGTTGGCAATGGAAAATCAATACAAATAACCAGAAACAGTTTTAATCTCTTTAGGTATGTTATAACTCACATCGCTGCACACATATTCATCCCCCTGCAAATATACTTGGAGACATTAGAAGTTTGGAAAGAAAGGCAGAGCATGAACACAATAGTATCAGTGTGCAGATAAAGAGCAGCAATTGCACTGGCAAAACAAACTGCCCCCCGGGGGCACATGTGCAAGTCACAGCTGTGTGGTAAAGTGAGATCTGGGTGACTCATTTTGTTAACTCGTCCATGCAGCAGCCATGTCCTCCTGAGTTGGTAAAAGCAGGAGCACAGTAATCTGACTGAACTTTGGGGCTTGGTCTGCAGTACTGGTTCAGTATGGGCAGTCATGAATAGTGATGACTGGAAAGCACCAGATTTCCCATGACTTTCTTCTTCTCTCTGACAAAATGTGCCTCTCTGTGGTAACAACACCCTAAGAAAATTTTGGGCATAGACACCAGTCCTGGATTCTGGAATATTCAGCAACCATTGTTCTTTATGGATGTAACTTTATTTTTTCTGATACCACCAAGATTTTAAATGGAGTAAAGTACTTTCAATCACATTTTCTATGTTCCTCAGACCCTGCCATTCACTTAAGGTTTCAAAAAATTGTGAAAGATAGCCTGAAGGTAAGTGAAATAAATTAGAAACAAAAGGACACATATTGAAAGTATTGTATGATTCCAATTATATGGGGCACCAAGAATGGTAACCAGAGCATTGAAGGTAAATTTATGACTAAATAATTCTAAACTCTGGGCCAATGAACCTATTAGGGGGAACCAAAACAAACAAACAAAAAACCAAAAACAAAAAAATGGAATTATCATCTGGAGGACTAGCTCTTGTAGTACAGGCTTCCCCCTGTAGCTGGGTGTTCTAGGAACCCATCTGTATCAGTGTACCAGCTGACATTGTAAGAGGCTACATTAAGCTTTAGTGAATTTTTTTTGAAGACTCTTTCAATACCTTTGCTCATTTCATGATGGGTGATTTACAAGAACACCTGCCCACACTGCACTGAGTGTGCCGCAGTTTTTGACCAAAAACCTGCCCCACTCTCCCTATTCACCTGATTTCACCAAGCGTGAATATTTCTTTTTGTTTCCCTGGATGAAAAAAATCCTCAAAGGGAAACATTTTGTTGATGTGGAAAAGTGAAGCAAAAAACAGCAGAAGCACTAAAAGGCATCTAAATCTAAAGACAAGTTCAAAAATTGTTTTGAGCAGTGGAAAAAAATTTCATTTGGTGTATTGTATCAAATGGAGAGTACTTTGAAGATGACTGAAGTTTAAAGATAGAAGAATAAATACATAATTTTTTATAAATAAATTCTGGGTTTTTTCGGGGGAGTCCCTCCATATGCAAGTGCCAAACATACTTGTAAACCACTAACCTCTGATTAGTTACTATGCAGACACAAACTTTCAAATGTCAGTGGCCTTTGAACTATTCTCCCAAACAGAAAAAAAAAAAAAAAGTAGATTAAGGCAGTGATTAATCAATAAACCAACTAACCCAAAGGGTACAATGTTACTAGGTAAACAAATAAGCACTAGAAATTGAAAAATAGTGCAGCTGTTTTCATCTTGTGAACCTAAGACACAGCCAAGAATCAGTAGTTGAAAAAAATCACCAAGTGCTTAAACACTGTTCTTGGCATGTTCTTTACTTATACAGTACAGTACTATATTTGCTTAACAGATGAATGGATTTCCCCAAACTTCATATAACTAGAAATTGGCCTTGTAAATTGGCTATTGCTGCATTTTCATCACTAATTCTGATATGGTGTATGATATGGGATTCCCATATCCATTTTTCCTTTTTCTCTGATTGGCTTTTGAATCAGCCACTTGGAGGACAAGCAGGAAGACACATGCCAGGGTTTGTTGACTTTGCAGCAAAGTCATTCAACAATGTCCTTGTGAGGACACTGGAAGGTGGACTTGTTTCTTCCAAATAGGTGAAAGCAGAAGCCCCAGGATCATGTAAAAGATTAAGGAAGAACCTCTAGATTTCTCTTCTGGCACAGTGATCACTGCATTCAGAGTTGCTCCCAATTCAGGAGATTTTCTTAGGTTCTCTTAGTTGTAATGAGTAAAGAGTGGGACTTTGGGACATTTGGACATTGGACAAGAGCTACTGGGAGAGTTCAGAAATTCAGAAAATCCTGAACAGCTAGCCCTCAGGAAGGACAAAAGCTTGAGCATCTAGAAGTTTCTGAGGCAGGGATACTTGATTTTCATTCTAGTACAACTGGAAGAAGAACACACAAATCCTCTCCAGAGAATACCTTCCTCAAAACAGGTCTCAAAGAATTCTTACAGACTAGGTGCGAAGAAATGAACTCAAAGTAAAAAAAAAAATCGCAAAACATGAAAAATAAAATATCTTTAGTGGCATTAGCAAAAATAGAGAGCAACTGGAACTTTCATACTTCTCTGGTTGGAATCTAATAATTGTAAGATTACTTTGGAGAACTGCTTGGCTCTTTCTTGTTAAGATTATATATATATATTTATCATACATCCAGGCAATTCCACTCTTAGGAACTTGCTCAAGAGAAGAAAATATATATTCAGCAAAAAACTTGGACTGAAATGTTCACTGCAACTTTATTTATAATAGTCCCAAACTGGAAATAGCTCAAATTCCACCAAACAGGTGAATAGATAAGCAACCTTAGAAATAAAAAAAGGAACAAAGTGCTTTAAAAGTAAGAAAAATTCATTATTTTGTCCTTTCTGAAGTAAGGTGTTGATGGGCCCTGTGTTCTCTTTCAGATTTATCACAGGTCACCATATTTGATTTTGGGAATAAGATTATTTTTTAATTAAATATTTTATTTCTTTAATATTTAATGTTGAGATTAGTGGCCTCTGATAAAAATTATACCCCTGAAGGAATAAGTCATTCCCTCAATAAACTAGACATTAACTTACTTTTGTCAATATTTTTCCCTACTAATGTTTACTTTTAATATAGAAAAATAGTAAAACAAATTATGAATACAATTGCTTGAACAAAGAGAAAGTATGTATTTTTAATAAAACATATTTATGGTAGTCATTCAGACTACAATATGGGTCAGGAAGGAAATGGAAATTTCTTCCCCTTAATATGTTAGGTAATCAATATTTAAAAGATAAAGCAGGTCTACTACAGCACTGATCAAACACAGGAAGAATTTTTAAATTTCAGTGAATTAAATTTGAATGTTTTATTATTTATAGACAAATAAGTACCTATATTTATTTAGACTCTCAACAGTAAAGATTGTATGTTTTATACAAAGGAACCAATTTCCATGCTACTGTGGTTTTATAACATGCTTCTCAAGTGTATTAATAAGAGATTTTACTACCATTGTATTGATTTGATTTTAAATGTCATCAAACTAATTTGTATAGCAAATTAGAAGCAGCAGCAGACAAGAAGCAAATGTGCTTTGATCATTAGTATCCAGAATCATGGGTATCTGAAAATCCCACCTCTTAAGATCAGGGCTGCTGCATCATAAAGACTCACTCTTTACAAGTATCTCTCAGAACTGCAGTTCTCAAGCAACCCTAACCTAGCAGCAAAACCTGCGCTCTTAACCCCTGTGCTACACCATCTCCAGAAGATTTCAGACAAGCTCAGGACACAAGACAAATTGATATGAAACAATGACGTACACTCTGGCTTTATGTTCCTTTCTATCCATTTGGACCCAATGACCTCATTCTGCTCAACCTTCTGCCAAGCCCCCCATGTTAATCCCAACTCTGGGTAACTCCCGCTGCCTGCTTTTACGCTGGTTTCCTGGGTGCTGAGGAGTGTCAGAGGAAGTCAACAAACAATAGTTTGGGACCCTGCAATTCCACATTCTTATCTCAGCTAATCCTCACTGCTACTTGGGAATGATTTCACTCTTTGTGTTATGGAGTACTTAGTGGTTATTCTCATTTTTTCCATCCCTTTAAGTTTCTAATACCAGATTTACTATCTTTACTAAAAATATATTTTCCAAGGATTACATCCAACAATTTCTCTGCATCATCATTCTTTTTCTCCTCTCCTATCCTCTCCTCAACTTCTCAACTCTATTTCTTCAATCTCTCTCTCTCTCCCTGGCTCACCTTCAATATTCTCTCCTGTTCTGTTCTTTACCTCCATACTTACTTTTGACCCTCTCAAGTGGTCAGTTGCCACTACACCTCCCCTGTGAATGGTCAACACCCCTTCTTCATATTTTCAGCTGAAGTGCCTCTTCAGTTCCTCCAAGTGTGGCCTACCATCCCTCCTCTATATTAAAGATCGCTTTCTTTGAGGTCTTGAGCAAAGTGTTAATCTTAAATCCAGTGGCCTCTTCTTGGACCATATGCTTCCTCCAGGACCAAACTATCTTCCTCCCCCTCTCTTTCCTCTCTCACAAGTTCATAAGCTTATAACCTTTAACTCTCCCCTTTTCCTTCTTTGAAATGCTAGCAAACCTGCCTTTGTGCCTGCCTGGGCCATCACCAATCACTGACTTTAAGCTTTGCTATTACCAATACCTTCTTTTTCTTCTACTGTGCGCATGTTGGTGACCATCACTGACTTCTGTGAAAAATAAAGGTTTGCATTGTATTTGGGCATGTAGCTTCTCAAGTACTGTAAAAGAAAACTAAAAGCACTCTTCTTGCTTTCTGAATAGCAAAAGAACTTCCATAATACCTACAGAGAAGGGGCTAATTGACATCAGTCTATTGATGTTATTATAGACAGTGGTTAATTATCAAAAAACTGATTATTTTATACCAATGGGATCAAATTCAAGTCCCTTTGTAAAAATGATGCTAATGATGCAACA
Organism: Pteronotus mesoamericanus; assembly: GCF_021234165.1. Taxonomy (NCBI): domain Eukaryota; kingdom Metazoa; phylum Chordata; class Mammalia; order Chiroptera; family Mormoopidae; genus Pteronotus; species Pteronotus mesoamericanus. The sequence goes on from NW_026555313.1 coordinate 14,269,555, forward strand.
TTCTCTAACACACTTCACACATATTAAGCCATCACATTTTCCTTATATCCTTTCCTGTTTCACTGTTTTCTAACATATATAATGCTGAAACCAATAATTTCTATACTGGTTTCCTTTCCTAAGGATAATGTTTGAATTTAGGGTTTATTCTTTTTGATCTGGACTATTGCTATAGGTCTTTTGTTTCCTTTTCTCTCTTCTAACATAACATTTTAAGATACTCTATGATCCAAATTTAATAATTTACTAAACTATTTCCCATCACTCCCCAAATCCATTACCTAAATGTGCCTCTTGCTTCCCCTCCTCCAAATTTTCTTATGCTACTTCTCCTGTTCAGTGTTCTTCTCTAAATTACACCTGGTGAAATTCCATTTATTTTTCAAAGCCTAGTTCAAATAAATACTACTTCCTCCATGGTGTCTTAATGCTTTCCACAGTTTCCTTAAGAATTTTTTAATGCCTGCTTTATTGTCTCTTTAGCTGTTGTTTGTACAAATTTCTTAACTCTATGTAAGATTGTATGACCCTGAATATATAGGGCCCACATGCTTTATTCATATTTATATTCTTCATGGAATTATGCATAGTTCCTTACACATAGTAAGAGTATGTATGCTCTGGTGTTTTATTAATTATTACTATTAACAAAACAGTAAAGAAAATCTTATGAGAAAGAAAGCACATACAAATGAATATTTACTTCTGTAGGTTTTAATCCTTTTAGGAAACAAAGTTTTTGAGAATCTACTGAAAATAATAAACTTATATGCAATTTACAAATCATGAAGCCATTTCTGAACTATGGTTTAAGAACTACTGTTTTCAATAGTTTGCTGTTTTTATTACTATTATTATGAATATGGTCAGTTGTCTCTGCAGAATGAGAGATTAAAATGCCCCATGCCTGTGGATGAATTATTCCCTTGGGTTCCAGTGGGGGAGGAGACCCTTCTTTGAGAATAATGTCTGTCCCCTATTACCATACTGACTCAACACAGAAACAAGAAGTAAGTGAATATGAGTATAATTTTTCCAAAGTAAAATGTCCTGTGTGATCACCAATGCTGGTTGTTGAAGACACAGAGCTGAAATAGCTCTAAAGCAGCCAACATCCCAAAGAAGCAAAGCTAGACAGTCTAATGACCATCTTTCAAACCTATGTTCTTATGTTTGAATTATTAGATCTTCTGATTACATTGTAAGTCTTCATGCTGGTATAATATTTTTCTTTTATTTTACACAGCACTGATTATATCACCTGTACCCAAAAATAATAAATAATAATTAAGGAGATTAAAATGAAAAATTTATTAATTTTTTGCTATTTACATGTATTAGACACAATGCAAGTGCAGGTCAGATGTGTTGACTAGGGTTATTAGTGATATTTAAATGTTATGGGATAGTAATTTGATGTTTTCATGTGTATTGCAATTTAGAAGGGGTGCAGGATGTAATTATTAGGTTTCCTGAAGTTAGTAGGTTAGACAAAAACAAATATTTCATTATCTGTTAAGATGATTACATATTCACTTATGTAGTCTATTTTAGGATATTGCTGTCCCAGTTTGCCTAGACTGAGGTAGATAGTCAAGGGATTTTTTCAAATGTCTCTTTACTACTTAGAAGTCAGAAATTATTGGCCTATTTATGGTGTTTTCTTCAATTTTGTTTTTATTAATATCTTGCATTTTTACAAGATTGTACAATTAAAAAAATACTTTTATGTACATTGATTTTCTCATTTGATCTTTACCCTTTAAACTAGGTAAATTAGGTATTATTAAGCTTATTTTAGATTAAGAAACAAAGATACAAGTTCCTATCGACTGAATTGTGTACCACCCCAAAATTCATTTGTTGAAACCTTAATCCCCAGCATGACTATATTTGAAGATAGGGCTTTTAGGAGACAATTATGTTACATGAGGTCAGAAGGGCGGAGTCTTATTCTGATAGGATTGGTGGCCTTAGAAGATGAACGGAACTTTCTCTGCCCTGTGAGTACTGCAAAGCCTAAAGAGAGAGATTTCACCAGAACCCAGCCATGCTGGCACCCTGATCTCATACTGCCCAGCTTCCAGAACTGTGAGAAAATTAATTTTTATTGTTTAAGCCACCAAATCTATAGTATTTTGTGGCATCCTGAGAAAACTAATACACTGGGGAATTTGCCCCAAAATCCCAGACTTAGTGACACTGAATGCAGAGCTTTGGTCCCTTGCTTATTCCAGAACTGTTCACACCAAAACATTTCACCTCAGGAGGAATCAACTGACAAATTCAGAATGGTTTATTTTTCCTCAAATGGTTACATAAAGGGCAAGAATATAATTTGTACTTGCATGAAAAAAAAAAAGAAATCAATTTGCAAGAAAGAAAGTAATATTTAACCTGAAATCCCATGGCCTTTGAAAAATGTTAATCTTCTATTGTGGCTTTCCTTCATCTTTTTTGTAGTTGGGGGAAGGGATAATCAAGTGAAACATTCTTGTGTGCTTTGCACTAAGACCCCACCTGAGCCCCGCCTCCTGCCTGAAACTCCAGAAGTTCCATCCTAATAATAAAAATGACCTGGGAAACTATAGGTGAACCTCTGTTTCTAATACAGGGGATAAGAAACAAGTCAAATATGAGAAGGCAATATTGGATTCAGTAGAGGAATTTTGCAGCACTCAGACCTATTTTATCTTTAAGAGAAATGGTGAAGTAAGCTATGTGAACTATCTTAGTTGGCACATTTCCTCTGAGATGTAAAAACTATTCTCTTATTTTTAAATGGCCATGTTTTGCTTATGGAGAAGAAAAGACTGTAAACAGAACATGCAGAGGAGGAAGAAAAAGGAGAGAAAAATGAGAAGGGGATAAAATCTCTAGATCTTTCAGAAACAAAGAATGAAACCTAGCAGATATAAATGGTTTTATGTAAACTTGGTTGTTTTATTCTAGTCATGTTCATCAATTCATTTTGTCTTTTAATTGATAAATTTATTTTAACAAGTATTTTGATTGACTAATAATTACAGTTGAGTCAGTTGTATTATACTGGCTGAAGTATATTAAAAAATCACTGTGTAGTAAGGTGTTCATTAAATTATAAGAGAACGAAGGAGAAATATGGTAAAATCTGTGTGCAGAGGTTGGTATGGGAACCAGTGAACTACTTCTGCCTTCCAGATATGAATAATTTCACCTACATAGTGTTTTTAAGTGTTTTGTCTTCATATGAGCAGGGACCCTTCAAAGCAGCCCAGTGCTCACCTTCCTGTCTTATAATTGTTCCTCCAAATTTATATTTAGGTACTGAAGAAAAGATTTTTCCCTTCACTTTCAAATGCACCTCCCTTAGCATGTGAGCCAGGAGAATTGGGTTGCTCCATTGCTTCTATGCCCTGGTGATAGAGGACTTAGGGCACATCCTTTTTTGCAGAGTTCCAGGTCTGTTTTCAGATCTCCACACTTACAAGAGACTCTCATCATCCATCACCCATCTCTTCTCAGCTCTTAGAGCTGTCCTTTCTCTTGATTTTTGTCTTGAAAGCATCACTTTCTCTTGATTTTTGTCTAATCTGCTTCTCAGTCCTCCAGTTGGGGAATCTTTATTTACTCATCCTGACTTATCATCAATTTGACAATGCCACAAAGTGCAATTCAACACTCTACTACCTTTTTTTCAAAGTTGTTATCTCTGTCAGGAGCTTCAAATACCTACTTTGAGACTCAAAGGCTGAATCACATCCTCCCTTTGAATTACCTACCAGAGGTACCTGTGGCTTGTCTAGCTTATCACCAAGATGAGGTTAGAAGGGATTATAAGGATGGTGTTGGAGGACACAGCAATTAATACTCAATATAATGTTTTTATATAACATATATTTATATATTCTCAAATATGCATATTTTCAGAATAAAATTATCTCATTCTCTCCTTACCTAACATCATCTTCCAAACACACACAATACCCAAGATGCTACCAAAAATCTATACTAAGCATACTTTGTCCTTGTCAAGAAGGGAAAAGAAAGGAACTAACATTTATTAAATGCCTGCTCTATGTGCCAGGCTCTTTGTTATATAAATTATATAAAGTTGTCTTTATATAAATTACCTTTTTTCCTCTTGCCAAGGAAGAAAAATAACTTGTTTGTACATTGCCCCTAAATGCACTCTTGCTAGTTTTCCCTACTCCACTGCCACCTCATAAAGATATTCTGACAGCTCTGAAAGGGAGAGGTGTTGTGGGATGGCAGGACTGAGAAAAAGAAAAAGAACTCAGAGACACAGACAACAGTGTGGTGATTGTGGGGAGAGGAGGATGGGTAGAGGTAGAAGAGGGTATAAGGGTGATAAATGGTAATGGAAATAAATAAATAAACTATTTTTAAAATAAAACAAAACAAAAAGAAATTCTAACATTTACCAGAATGCCCTTATAAAAAGATCTTCATAACTCATCCTCCACACTTTCATTTTCACTGCCCTTATTCAAGTTTATCACTGGAATTGCGAGCAGACAGAAGGTATTCCAAGAGGGCCGTATCTAAACCCCTGGCCAAATAATCCAAAAGACACACAACCAACATCAGGCCAGAGCTGACCCTGAGGTCAGTTGGGATTCAAGATAGATTCTGAAACTACTCTGGAGGCAAACTACCATGAACATAAACCTTACAAAGCTAATGCAATTATTAACAGTGTTTTTGACTCATGTTGTTTTCATTTATCAAAAAAATATTTAAGTACCTACTCTATTATGTTCTAGAATATGAAAGTCATCACATATATAATATCCACCTTTTGGAGTTCTTAGATTTTTTATTTGGTCCCAGGTTTGTCCTTTTCATATAAAATCTTAATCAATCAAATAATTATTTTTATCTAAAGAGTGCTTCCCCCAAACAGGTACACCAAAAACATTTTTTTCCATTTTTCTCACTGAATTAACTGGTTTTCAGATTAATGAACTGCCATCAATTTTGATGTGATATGGCAAAATTCATTGACTCTATCTCATCCTTCATCCACCCCAAAAAGACCGGCAGCAGATATCAGAGATAAGAAAGTAAGAGTGTCTGTCCCACTCTGTTGTGTTCAACACAAGTTGAAAGGGCACTCATCGCAAGAGGAGTTTTCATAAGACTTTACAGAGTTTCTCATTTACATAACCTCCAATTAATTTATCTAAGATCTTCATAAGTTAATGAATAAATGAGTGCTAACATTAGTGAAAATGAAGGATGGGGCTGATGTTTGTAAATGCTGCTGATAGCATTTTAATTTGGGGTTTGCAATTACAGACACTTCCTTTTATTTAAAACAAATGTCAGTCAGCAGAGTTGCTGCTCTTCTTTGAGCATCTTGTGGATTCCATTAGTCATGTTTAATGATTTGTATCTTTCTTAATAGTGCAAGAAAAATAATTTAGAAACCTGTACCATAATTAAAATACTCTCTTGAGTATTCATGCTAAGCAGCACTAAAAAATGTCTCCTGACTTTCTAACAAAACATAACTCATATTATGTTTTCTCTTCTGTTGTACCCTAAAAAGCCTGATGTGTAAGAATTTGTTTCTTCATCATCATCATCATCAAAACTTCCTGTGTACATCGTGACATGAAATAATGAGACTGACTTTCCATTTTGTCACTTACAATCACATTTTCTAAATTGTTTTCATTCTCTTTGATTTAATGGCAAAGATAAAATAACTTAGAACAGAGAAGTAGGGAAATAGGAAGTATAAAACTTAAATTGGTTGAACTGGCAGATTTCAGCCTAGCATGCTAAGAAGATCACAGAAATTCAGAAACAAATGACCCATGTTTGATTACTGGTTCAGCCTCTTATCCACTGCTCATCATCTTGGATAATGTAAAATGGAAAGGATATGAGAAAGAAGAATTGGGGCTGGAAATAGGAAGAATGATTACAAGTCTGGGGAAGAAGTACTTAAGTCCCCAGATCCCCAGTCCCAGTTCATAGAGTCAAAGACTTTCGCTCCTCAACTCCAGCAGAAGGTAAGGTATTAACTCTCAAGAGAATCTGAAAGAGGGAGACTGTGTTACAGAGCTTCTATTTCATTTAACTCTCTGTGTTTATTCCTTCTTTCCCTTTGATTGGGGGTATCACCCCATTAACTTCAATGGTTAGACTTTCCATTCAGAAAATCAACAAGGATATGACAGTATTAAATGATACACTAAATCAAATTGATTTAATTTATATATCATCAAAGCTTTTCATTTCAAAGCAGCAGAATATACATTCTTTTCAAGTGCACATGGAATTTTTTTTGGATAAGCCACATGTTAGGACACAATACAAGTCTCAAGAAATTTTGAAAGATTGAAATCATACCAAGGATATTCTCTGACCATAACACTATGAAATCAGAAATCAAACACAAGAAGAGCACTGAAAAATACACAAAGACATGGAGGCTGAGTAACGTGTTACTAAACAATGAACAGGTTAACAGTGAAATCAAGGAAAAAATCAAAACATGCCTTCAAACAAATGAAAATAAGTACACAACAACTCAAAATCTGTGGGACACATTAAAAGCAGTCTTACAAGGGAAATTCATAGTCTTACAAGCATATCTCAAGAAACAAGAAAAAGCTCAAATAAACAATCTAACTTTACACTTAAAAGACCTTGAAAAAGAACAATAAACAAAGCCCAAAGTGAGTAGAAAGAAGGAAATAGTAAAGATCAGAGTAGAAAAATAAGGAGTCTAAAAATAGATAATTAAAATCCTCAAAGATATTACTCCTGGAAATTAAAGAATATGATAACTAAAATGAAAATTACACAAATAGATATTTTTCCAAAAATATATGTGGCCAACATGTACATGAAAAACTGCTTTATATTACTAATTTAAGAGAAATGCAAATCGAAACTGCAACGAAATATCTCCTCATCTCTGTTAGAATGCTTATTAACAAAGAGATAAGAGATAAGCTTTGATGAGGATGTGGAGGAAAAGGAAACTTTGTGCGCCATTGGGAAGATTGTATTTTGGTACAGCCACTATGGAAAAGAGTATGAAAGTCCTTAAGAACAATTACATATAGAACTAACTTATGATTCAGCAATCTCACTTCTGGGAATATATCCAAAAAAAATAAAATAAAATACTATGTCAAAGCGATACTTGCACCCTCATGTTCATAGCATTATTTAAAAACAAGTATATGTCATCCACTGAATAAAGAAATCATAATACATACACACATACACACATACATACACACATACATACATTTACCTTTGGTGGGGCAAAAGTAAATTTATAGTTGTAATTTCATAAAACACAGAGTTTATTCTCGTATTATTTATTAACTATTGCAGTAATTAATAAGTAATAATATAAGAATAAAATAGTAATAAATACTAATATAAGAATAAACTCCATTTCATGTAATTACAACTGTAAACCTGCTGTTCTCCACCTTGTGTGTATGATGGAATATTATTCAAACATAAAAAAGAAAGAAGGCAATCCTGCCATTTGTGACAACATGGAGGGACCCTGAGGAAATTATGCTAAATTAAATAAGACAGAGAAAGAAAAATACTGCATGATATCACTTATAGGTGGAATCTAAAAAAGAAAAGAAAAAAATCAAACTTATAGAGATTGGATTGTGTGGTTACCAGAAGTTGGGGTGCAGTAGAGGGATTTGATGAAAGTGGTCAAAATGTACAAACTCCCAGTTATAAGATCAATAACTACTACCAATGTAATGTACAACATGGTGACAATAGTTGGGCCTGATGTGTGGTGTGTGTAAAAGTTGTTAAAAGATTAGATCCTAAGAGTTCTCATTGCAAGGAAAAAATTTTTTTTCTTTTTCCTTCTTTTGTATCTATGTGAAATGATAGATGGTAACTAAACTTATTGTAGTAATTATTTCATAATATATGTTAGAAAAATTATTATGCTGTACACCTTAAACTTCTACAGTGCTGTGTGTTAATTATATGTCAAAAATTTAAAAATATATGAAAATATTTTAAAAATAAATAACTGGTGAGTGGGTTGCATACTTCCTGAGACCTTGCATACAAAAGAACATATATTTGTTTAACAAATATTCACTAATTGCTTGTGATGTGCCAGCAATTTGTTTTTCTATTCCTTTCACATCTGAAAGTCCATTTTTTTCCTGTAGTAAACCTGATTTTTTTTGCTCCTTTGTAGAGAATCTGTTTTTGTTTTATTGCTAAAAGTTTGTTTCTCTGTTCTTGGATGTTTATAACATTTCACTAAACTATGTCTAAGTATGGATTTCTTCACATACTTTTTTTTAACTGGATACCCTAACATGTTGACAAGAAAGGAGTATAGTCTAAAATTACTGAATACATACAATGGATGAACTACATGAATTTGTTAAACTTTTACTCTCACAATCCTCAACTGCCCTCTCCTCTCTCTCATGGCACTCGTGGCAAATTCTTAACCCCTCATAAAACCCCCTGGGCAAGGGAGAGTTCTCATGTGTCTGTATCCCAAGCTTGCTTTCTGTTTCTGATGGGTCTCCCACGTAAGCAGACCCACTGCACTCCGTGGTGTCCTCCAGGAAATGCTGTGTCACAGTCAAGGATCAGGTTTGGTTGGTTTCTCTCTTTTCAATCTCTCATTTACAAACACCTTGCACAAATGTCAATAAGTATTTTTGAATTAGAGAGTAAACCAACTCTAAGTTATTTGCAGCATCACATTATTAAGCATTACTTTTTACTTTTTGATGTAGTCCCCTGAGGCTTGACTACTTTACAGTTCCATTTCTGATCTCTAACAGCTTCACTTAATCTAAGGAAATGTCTGAGCAAAGACCAACTAAGGTCATTGTTCACAGTTCCTTGAGAGAATGGAGAATATATCACATATGTGAATGTAACCTTTTATGAGTTATTTATTCACACAAAAAGCCATCAGTATAAACAAAGAAACCAGCAGTACAGCTTTGTAGCTCAGAGCTCCAACTCTGGCCTGAGTACAGACTGTATCTCTGACATTCACTGTGTGACTTGAGACAAATTAACTACTCCAGCTTCATTTAAATCATTTGTAACTGGGCATAACAATATTAGTTACTTCAAAGAGTTGTTGAAAGCATGGTATTGCTAGGGTGAAGCAACTGAGTCATTTAGGATGTAAAATTAAAAGTAACACAGGAATAAGGTTATGCAAAAATGTAAGTGCTAAAACTATAGAACTCTTACAAGGAAATATAACAGTAAATCATTACTTTGTGTTAGGCAAAGCCTCACACCAAAAGCACAAATGACAGAAAAAAATAAACTGGACTTCATCAAAATTAAAAACTTCTGTGTTTCAAAAGACACTATCAAAAAAATGAAAAGACTACAGAATGGGAGAAAATATTTGCAAATAAGACTTGTATCCATTCCAAACAAAACATTAATAAACATATCGTGGCGCTGAATGACACACTGAATCAAAGAGACTTAACTGACATATATAGAACCTTACATCCCAAAGAAGAAAAATACACATTCTTTTCAAATGCTCATGGCAGTTTTTCAAAGATAGACCACATGATAGGACACAAAGCAAGCCTCAGCAAATTCAGGAAAATTGAAATAATACCAAACTTTTTCTCAGACCACAAGGCCTTGAAACTCAAAATCAACCGCAAAGAAAAACTTCAGAAACTTGCAAACTCATGGAGACTGAAGAGTACACTATTAAACAATGAATGGGTCAATAATGAGATAAGAGAAGAAATCGAAAAATTTTTGGAAACAAATGAAAATGAACAGACAACTGTCCAAAACCTATGGGACACAGCAAAGGTGGTCCTGAGAGGGAAGTCCATAGCAATACAGGCTTACCTTAAAAAGATAGAAACATTTCAAATGAAAGACCTAACACTACAACTTGAAGAACTGGAGAAACAACAACAAATAAATCCCAGAGCAAGTAGAAGGAAGGAAATAGTCAAGATTAGAGCAGAACTGAATGACATAGAGACAAAAAGAACAATTCAGAGGATCAACCAATCCAGAAACTGGTTCTTTGAAAAGATAAATAAAATTGACAAGCCTTTAAGCAGCCTCATCAAGACAAAAAGGGAGAGGACCCAAATTAATAATATCAGAATTAAACAGGAGAAATAACAACTGACACCACAGAAATACAAAGGATGGTCAGAAACTACTATGAACAATTATATGCCAATAAATTTGAAAATCTTGATGAAATGGACAAATTTTTAGAAAAGTTTAATCTTCCAACACTGACGGAGGAAGGAATAGAAAGATTGAACAGACCGATAACAGTTGGGGAAATTGAAGCAGTCATCAAGAAACTCCCAGCACACAAAAGCCCAGGGCCAGACGGTTTCCCAGGAGAATTTTACAAAACATTTAAGGAAGAGCTGACCCCTTTCCTTCTCAGACTATTCCAAAAAATCCAAGACGAGGGAAGACTCCCAGACTCCTTCTATAAGGCCAGCATCACCCTGATCCCAAAACCAGATAAAGACCCTACAAAGAAAGAAAACTACAGGCCAATTTCACTGATGAACATAGATGCTAAAATCCTCAACAAAATATTGGCAAACCGCATCCAGCAATACATTCAAAAGATTATCCACCACAATCAAGTGGGATTCATCCCAGGGATGCAGGGATGGTTCAATATATGCAAATCAGTAAACGTGATACACCACATAAATAAAAGAAAAGACAAAAACCTCATGATCATCTCGATAGATGCAGAAAAAGCATTCGATAAGGTACAGTACCCATTTATGATCAAAACACTCAGCAAAATGGGAATAAATGGGGCATTCCTCAACGTAATAAAGGCCATATATGGAAAACCTACAGCCAACATCATCCTCAATGGGCAAAAACTGAAAGCTTTCCCACTAAGATCGGGAACACGACAAGGATGTCCGCTCTCACCGCTTCTTTTCAACATCGTATTGGAAGTCCTCGCCACAGCGGTCAGACAAGAGAAAGAGATAAAAGGCATCCAAATAGGAAAGGAGGAAGTAAAACTATCATTGTTTGCAGATGACATGATAGTGTCCATAGAGAACCCTGTAGACTCTACAAAAAAACTCCTCAACCTAATAAGTGAATTTGGCAAAGAAGCAGGATACAAAGTCAACATTCAGAAATCAAAGGCATTTTTGTACACCAGCAATGCAATAGAAGAAGAAGAAATCAGAAAAAATATACCATTCAATATAGTAAGAAAAAAGATAAAGTACCTAGGCATAAATTTAACCAAAGACACAAAAGACCTGTATGCAGAAAACTATACAACATTGAAAAAAGAAATTAAGGAAGACACAAATAAATGGAAGCATATACCATGCTCATGGATTGAAAGAATTAATATCCTCAAAATGTCCATACTCCCCAAAGCAATTTATAGATTCAACGCAATCCCTATTAGGATACCAATGACGTATTTCACAGAAATAGAACAGACATTTCAAAAATTTATATGGAACCATAAACGACCCCGAATAGCCGCAGCAATTTTGAGAAAGAAACACAAAGTAGGAGGGATCACAATACCGGACATCAAACTCTACTACAAAGCCACCATACTCAAAACAATCTGGTACTGGCACAAGAATAGACCCATAGACCAGTGGAACAGAATAGAAAGCGCAGAAATAAGCCCAGGTCTCTATGGACATCTAATATTCGACAAAGGGGGCAGAAGCTTAAAATGGAGCAATAAGAGCCTCTTCAACAAATGGTGTTGGGAGAGCTGGACAGCTACATGCAAAAAATTGAAATTGGATCATCAGCTGACACCATACACAAAAATAAACTCAAGATGGATAAAAGACTTAAATAGAAGTCGCAACACCATAAAAGTCCTAGAGGAGAACATAGGCAGGAAACTCTCAGATATCCCATGCAGCAATTTTTTCACTGATATGTCTCCTAAAGCAAGGGACTGAAAGGAAAGAATAAACAAGTGGGACCTCATCCAAATAAGAAGCTTCTGCACGGCTAAAGAAAACATCAGCAAAATGAAAAGGGAGCCAACCATATGGGAAAATATATTTGCTAATGATACATCAGATAGAGGTTTGATCTCCAAGATATATAAAGAACTCACTCGACTCTACTCCAAGAAGACAAACGATCCAATCAAAAAATGGGCAAAGGACCTGGGCAGATGCTTTTCTAAGGAGGAGATACAGAGGGCCCAGAGGCATTTGAAAGGATGCTCAGCATCACTAGCCATCAGAGAAATGCAGATCAAAACCACCATGAGGTACCACCTCACACCGGTCAGAATGGCCATCATAAACAGATCCACAAACAACAGGTGCTGGCGAGGCTGTGGAGAAAAGGCAACCCTAGTACACTGTTGGTGGGAATGCAGACTGGTGCAGCCACTGTGGAGAGCAGGGTGGAATTTCCTCAAAAAGCTGAAAATGGAACTGCCTTTTAATCCAGCGCTTCCCCTGCTGGGACTATACCCTGAGAACACCAAAACGCCAATACAAAAGAACCTATGCACCCCAATGTTCATAGCAGCACAATTTACAATAGCCAAGTGTTGGAAGCAACCTAAATGCCCATCAGTAGATGACTGGATCAAAACATCATGGTACATATACACAATGGAATACTACGCAGCAGAAAGGAAAAAAGAACTACTAAACTTCGCAACAGCATGGATGGAACTGGAGAGCATCATGCTAAGCGAAATAAGCCAGGGGGCAAAAGACAAATATCATATGATCTCATCTATAAGCGGAACCTAACCAACAATGCAAAGATGCAAGGAAAATATGACCAGCAACACTGAAAGGAAAAGAAATCAACAGAGACAAGAGGGAAGAGGGGGGTGGCAGGGAAAGGGAAGGGAAGGGGTAAGTCAAGGAACATATAGCAAGGACTCATGGACAAAACCAAAGGGGAAGAGCTGAGGGAGGATAGGAGGGAGGGGGCAAGGGAAAGAGGTGAGGGGGAGGCAGAGACAAATGTATTTAAAAAGTAAATAAATTTAAAAAAATAAAAAAATAAAAAATAAAAATAAAAAAATAATCTAGTAAAAAAAAAAAAAAAGACTTGTATCCAAAATGTATAAAGACTGTTACAATTTAATAATAAAAAGACAAATAACCCAATTAAAAACTGGCCAAATAATTAAATATATGAGGGGATAGATGGGCTAATTAACTAGATGGAAGGAATCCTTTCACAATGTATATTTTTATCAAATCACAATGGTATACACTTTAAATGTGTTGAATACTTTCATTTTTATTTGTCAATAAAAGTGAAAAAATTTTAATAGGAAAAAGATCTAAGTAAACATTCCCTCAAAGATAATATAAATGGCTAATAATCACATAAAAAGATGCTTGGCATCATTTGCCACTAGGGAAATGCAAGTTAAATCCACAAAGAGATAACATTTCATATCCAGTAAAATAAGCACAATTTTCAAAAAGGTGGAAAATAACTACTGTGATGAAGATAAAAAAAATTTGGAACCCTGCTGGTGGGAACATAAAATGGCACAGCCACTTTAGAAAATAGCCTGGTAGCTCCCAAAATGTTAAACATAGAGTTACCTTTTCACCCAGCAATTTCACTCCTATGTTTATGCACAGACACAACTGAAAACATGTTCACACAGCTGTTTAGAAGACCATTATTCATAATAGTCAAAAAGTAGAAACAACTCAAAAATTATCAACTGACGAATGGATAAATAAAATGTAGACTATCTATACAATGAACTGTCACTCGGTAATAAGAAGAATGAAATATGGATAGATGCTTCACGGATGAACCTAGAAAATATCTTGGCAAGTGAAAGAAGCCAGTTACTAATGACAACATATTGTATGATTCATTCGTATAAAATGTCTAAAATAGGCAAATATACAGAGACAGAATATGGATTAGTGGTTGCCTCATGCTCAGGACTTTAGAGGAAAGTGAAGTATGACTGCTAATTGGTATGGGCATTTTTGAGCATGGTGGAAATATTCTAAAATTAATTGTGATGGTTGCACATCCCTGTGAATATACTAAAAACCATGAAATTACACTTTAGAAATTGGCAAATTGTATGGTATATGAATTTTATCTCAATAAAGCTGTTAAATGATTTAAGGAGACACTCAATCCCCAGGCCACTGTGCAAGTGCATGGTCTGCAAAGGGTGCTGCAAACTCTAAGAGTGAGCATTTCCTTCAGTTTTATGCCCTACATGCCTCTCTAGTCTCACCCCAGTCTTGGCCTTGGCTGTGTGAATTAATTAGGTGGTATCATATGGAAATACTTACCACTAGTATATAAAAAGTGCTTAGCATTTGCTATTGTAGGAGAGGAAAAATAACTTTATCTCTTTTCTTCTGAGATTTTGGCTGAGACCCCTGTAATGAAAGACAGATTAAGATCAGAAAAACCCATAGAAGTTTTGTGACATGTGTAACTCATGTACACGTGGGAGATCTCCCCCTGGAATATGAGTAGCTCCCTGAGGTGGTCTAAGCTGCTGGTTTAAATATTACCTTCAGCTATAGACAAAAGAAAGGCGTGGAGAGAACTGTTATGGGATATTTAGCAGGAAATGTACAGTGAACAGAGTAAGATTTGTTATACATGTTAAAGTTGGTGCTTTCTCCATTGATAAGATTCTCTTACAACTTAGCGTTTTCTCTTCCTAAGACAGAACAGGAAAGACCCTTACAAATGGAGGGTTATTTTTTAAATATTTTATTGATTTGTTTTTAGAGAGAGAGGGAGGGAGGGAGAAAGAGAGGGAGAGAAACATCAGTGTGTGGTTGCCTCTTGAGCGCTTCCTACTGGGGGCTTGGCCCATAACCCAGGCAAGTGCCCTGACTGAGAATTGATTTAGTGACCCTTTGAATCGCAGACCAGCACTCAATCCACCGAGCCACACAAGGCAGGGCAAATGGAGATTTTCTAATAAATGCAAGTTTCCTAACAAAAGGAAACTTCTCTGTCTTCAGAGGTTCTCTTACATCTGCTGTTCCTCAAAATAATCCTTATGCCAAAGAGGCATATTTTTTAGGTAACATATTTTTCTACCTTTTACTGTTATGATTATTAAATATCATCAGTCTCAGAGCATAAAAACAATAACAATAGCTGAAATATGTTAAGTGACCAGGTCATATTTCTAACACTTTCTGTGAAGCTTAGGTAATTCGGCCAAGTTCACGTTCTCATAGGTAGCACAGTTTACAGTAAAGTACAGGCAACCCTGCTCCAGAACCATTATAGTAAACTGTGTCATTGATAAGAGTGTAAGAATGGGTAAGATATTATTTGTTTTAATTAATAACCCAATATGAGCCATAAATATGTTCATCATAACAATAATAGCATAACATGATAAATATGGAAAATGTCACTGGTGCACAGAGAACAATAATTCCATCTGGGGATTTGGGTAAGGCTTCAGAAAGGGTTAAATCCCTCCCCTGCACCGCCACCACCTTGAGGTTTGAAGATGAGGGGAGCTTGCTGGATGGAGAAGATAAAAGAGACCATTCCAGGCAGAATGAAAATGAGCAAAGGCAAAGAACTGGATAGCTTGGCAGTTTCAGGAAACAGTGAGAATTTTGCTGTGGGTTTTGTAAATTGGAAGATGTTGATGCTGAGAGTTATTCTAGAATGGACCTGCTGTGAAAGGCTATCTAGACCACACGGGAGCCTGAGGCTCTTCCAAAAGAGGAGTAGGAGCTAGTAGAGGCCCTTAGGGAAGAGTACAACATAATCAGCAGGAGGTTGGGAGATCTTCTAAGAATAAATCTGAGTGGTTTGACAATAAAAATAGACAACAGGGTACTCTTCAAACCAAAGTTTAAGTTCCTTAACTTTCTTGTCTGAGGTTGTTCCTAAACTTCTAACCACAGGAGTTTACTGACTCTAAGCCTCCTTCATAGAAGACTCTCGGAGAAGACCAAGCTTTCTCTTTGCAAATTCTTGACAAATGCTTTATGATCTTTTTTTTATCCTCACCTGAGGATATTTTTATTGATATTTTTAGAGAGAGAGAGAGGAAGGGAGAGTGAAAAAGAGAGGTTAATGTGAGAGAAAAACATCAGTTGCTTGCTTCCCATAGCACCCTGACCAGGGATCAAAGCAGCAACCTGGGTATGTGTACTGCAGGGGAATGGAACCCACATCCTTTGGTGCATGGGACGATGCTCCACCCGAGTTACACATCTGGGGCACTTTATGATTTTTTGTATAAGTGGGAGAGGAAAAAACTTTCCTCTACCCTCAAGGTTCTTTTAGTTGGTCTAATAGACAAATAGACTTGAGACAGATCAGCAAAAGAAAATAACCAAATTTAATTACATACATATGCATGGGAACTCCACATACATGAGTGGGTCAGAAACCTCAAAAGAGGTTCAAAGCCAAAAAGGAAAAATGGGTATGGATGATATTCTGAAGGCTTCAGAAGGTCATTGCAGGGAGAGCACATCTTTAGTAATTTGTAGTTTTCCCTGTTGCATATGTAGGTCAAACGAGGTTATCTCTGATAATCTCTTAACATAGGCAAGGCCCCTTATTTAACTTATAGGTAATTAAGTGGGGCAGCTAAAGTTGCCTTTAGCTCAAAACAATCCTCATACCACAGAGGCACATCTTGGGGTGACTCATTCTGAACCCCCAACAGTAGTTAACATAATAATGTATTTTTTAAATTTAGAAATATAACAAAAACTCAACAAAATGAAAAGTTCATCTTTTCATGTGCTATTTGATTGTGTTTCATTTCACCTACACTCTCTCACCCCAGATCTTGTTTAAAGTATCACTTAAATTAAGTGAGTTCAATGTCAGCAACATTCTAGCAACACATTTTGCCTTAAAACTTGCAGGTGAGAGACTTTGGCTGAGTTAGGAGATTTCCTGAAGAGTGTCTCAGGTGGAACCTTGTTCGTCTGTTTGGATTTTCTCTCCCACACACTTGGCTGCAGGTCATCCAGGAAAGGAACAACTACTGTGAAAACCACTCACAAACAGTAGCTCAATCCCCAGGATACAGAATATGTCTCCTAATAGTTTCCTATATTATTCATGACATACTCTTCTAGTTCTGATGCTGCTCCCTTCCTCTGGGCAGCTAATGCAGAGATTAAGCATGAAACCGGACTGTGCATCAAATGTTGAAAGGAAAACTGTGGTACTTGTTCTCCCTCTGGCATTGCCCAGGGTGATGTTCTTTCATTGTTAAGCCCTCGAACCCTTTACTTGAAATTTGTATCAAGTTTTCTTCTTAAAATCTACCTGAGATAGAGACCTTACTTGTGTTTTAAGAGAATCCCACTCTCTGATACATAAACAACAGGGAAACCAGTTACGATAAACCACACAAGAGATATAATGCCCAATTGGATAGGGATGGTATCAATGTATGCATATATTTTGGAAGTAGAGCCATCATGATTTGCTGATGGATTTGATATGGAATATAAGAGAAATCAGGAAGTCAGGGATGCTCCAAGGTTTGGGGCCTAAAAATAGTTAAGCTGAAAATTACAGAGCATTTGGAAGCAAACACAGAGGTTAAAAATGTAGGCCATGGTTAATTGTGAAGGATCTTGTAACTCATGCTAAAGAACTTGGACTTCAGCCTCTAGGCAGTAGGCAGAACGTTCTACAACAAGCTTTTATTTTCTACAAACAACTTCAGAGGCACATGCAAGATGGAGGAAAGTGGAATGAGGTTAGAAGATGAAGGTTTATTTAGAACAATTTATTGTAGTAGTCCAGGTGAGAAATAATGAGAGCCAGAACAGGGTGAGTGACAGGCTGACCTTATTGTCAGTTGGCTTAAAAATGAGGTTACTATTGACTCTCTGAAGAAAGGAGATAAACAACCTTAAGTACTATTTTCACCAAGTAACAATTAGCAAACTCCAGTATATTCTGATTTATCACCTGATGAATGCACCTTTTGCCCAGGCAGTTCTAAAGATATATTGATAAGTTCATAATCTTTGAACTCATCCAACATTTCTTCAAGAAGTGTTCATTGAGTGTCGACCACTAATTAAGTCAAGGCCTATCTATGGCTTAAAAGAAGAAAAAAGTAGTTGGGACTGGGAATCAAAGTAACTGAATGTTAGTCCTTGTTGTATCTCTGGCTAAATCATTTCACTGTTTTTGACCTTGATGTGTTCATCTCAAAGTAAGAAAATTTGATTAGAAGACCCATTCCTACCAAGCACCTAAATTATACAACACCCAATTGTGCAGAATAAAAAAATTTCATTGAAATATTTATTGGTTGCTATTTATATGCACAATTTTCACATCCAAGTTTCTATTATGTGAGCATTTTCAGGCATATGGTATATGTCAAAATTGAATAGACTTGATTTGAACCTTTTGTGTAAGAGTGATGAGGTGGTAAATTGCTTTTATGCTGCAATTCAGTCCAAGATATTTTGTTTCTCGCCTTTTGTTAAACAAGCAAAATATGAACTAATCATGCAGATGACCCTTAACATTTCATCAGTAGTCTTATTTTTTAATAATTTTTCATTTTTCAATTACAGATGACATATAATATATTAATTTCAGGTGTACATCCCAGTGGTTAGACATTATATAACTTACTAAGTATATAAAGTATAAGTATATAAATCTTGTACCCACCTAACACCATACATAGTTATTAAAATGTTATTGACTCTATTCCCTATGCTGATCTTTACATCCCTGTGACCATTCTATAACCACCAGTCTATACTTTTAATACCTTCACCTTTTTTTTACCCATCCTTCCAAACCCTCTCCCATCAAAATGTTCTCTGTATCTATGACTGTTTCTGTTCTCCTTGTTTGTTTATTTTGTTTTTTAAATTCAATTGTCAATAGATACATATTTATTGTCATTTTATTATTCATATATTTAATCTTTTTTCCCCTATTCTTTAAGAAGACCCTTTAACATTTCATGTAATACTGATTTGGTGGTTACGAATTCCTTTAGACTTTTCTTGTTTGGGAAGCTCTTTGTCTGCCATTCGATTCTAAATGATAGCATTGCAGGGTAGAGTGATCTTGGTTGTATATTCTTGCTTTTTATCACTTTGAATATTTCTTGCTACTCCCTTCTGGCCTGCAAAATTCTGTTGACAAATTGGGTGACAGTCTTATGTGAGCTCCCTTGTAGGTAAATAATTGTTCTTCTCTTGCTGCCTTTAAGATTCTCTCTTTGCCTTTAACTGTTGGCATTTTAATTATGATGTGTCTAGATGTGAGCCTCTGTGGGTTCAGTTCATTTGGGATTCTCTGAGCTTCCTGGACTTCTATGTCTATTTCTTTCATCAAGTTAGGGCAGTTCTCTGTCATTGTTTTTTCATGTAGGCTTTCAATTTCTTGCTCTCTCTCTCCTCATTCTGACAACCTCATGATACGAATGTTGGCACTCTTTAAGTTGTTCCAGAGGCTCCTTACACTATCTTCATTTTGCGGGTTCTTTTTTCTTTTTGCTTTTTTAATTGGATGTTTTCTGCTTTCCTATAGTCTAAATTGCTGATGTGATTCTCAGCTTCATCTACACTACTTTTTTTAAATCATAACAACCTTTAATATTTTTCAATTCTTGTTTAAGTACAGCTGTCTCCATTTTCCCCCCACCACTCTCCCTTGCCCCATGCAACCCCATCTCCCACCCTCAATCCTACTCCCCCTTTGGCTTTGTCCATATGTCCTTTATACATGTTCCTTGACAACCCTTCCCCTTTTTACTCCCATTATCCCCTGTCTCCCTCCCCTCTGGTTACTGTCAGTTTATTCTTTATTTCAATGTCTCTGGTTATATTTTACTTGCTTGTTTGTTTTTTTTATTAAGTTCCACTTATAGGTAAGATCATATGGTATTTGTCTTTCATTACCAGGCTTATTTCACTTAGCTGTAAATTATTCTTCATTTCATTTAGTGTATCCTTTATTTCTGGGTGGTTATTTTTTATTATGGTTTTCATGTACTTTTTATGTTTCCTATATCTTTGTTAAAGTTCTTACTAAGTTCATCGAGCATCCTTGTAACAAGTGTTTTGAACTCTGCATCTAGTGGGTTGCTTGTCTCCATTTCGTTTAGTTCTTTTTTTGGAGTTTTGTTCTGTTCTTTCATTTGGGCCATGTGTCTTAGTCTCTCCTTTTGGCAGCCTTCCTGTGTTTGTTTCTATGTATTAGCAGCAGCTCTACCTAATACATAGAAACAAACACAGGAAGGCTGCCAAAAGGAGAGACGAAGGAAATTTATGTAATATGTGTTCTGTAGGGTCCAGTGACACAGTCTTGCTGATCACACAAGCTAAGAACTCCAGGTGCACCCCTCTGCCTCCATGTGGGTGGTGTACACCCTCTTATTGTAGTTTAGCCTTAGTTACTATTGGCACATCAAAGGGAGGGATTTACCCCCAGGCCAATTGGCTGCAAGGACTGTGACCACCAACTACCAAGGAGGATCAGCTATGCCGGGGCCCCCTCTACAGAGTAGGGCATACTTTGGTGTGGCTATGGTGCCCAGTGAGTGCACTTCTTGAGTGTGACCCTTGTGGAAGTGATTGTGTGGTGCTTTGAAGTGGTCTGAAGCTGTCCACCACATGTACTGTCTCTGGGGCCTCCTGGGAGGTCAAGGCCAAGATCAGTTACTGCTTGTGTTCTGTCCAGGGCCACCTGGCATGAGTTACAGAGCAATCTGCAGGTGACTGCCACTTATGCTGGGCTTGGAGGTACCCAGGTGAAGCCAGGCCATGAACCAAGACCAGCTGCTGCAAGTGCAGGTCTGCAACCACTTAGTAAGAGGTGCAGGTCAGTTTGAGGCCAAGTGCTGCTTGTTTGAGAGATTTTAGGAAAGTCTGAAGCATGAGCCAAAACTGGCTATTTGTATGGATAAGCCACTGGAAACAGCTTGGGTGGGCCGACAGGTTGTATGGGGCAGTGTCTCAGGGAATCTCTGGGGCAGGGCAAACAATGTGAACCAGGTTGATGGAGACTGAGACATGGCACTCACCTGCTGGCCCTGTAGGGGGTCAAGGGACCTTAGAAAAGGAAAAATGGCTTCTGCCAGCACTTTAGTTCTTCCCCACATGTCTCTGGTTCCTTTCAAGCTGATGCCTCAGCCCCAAAGCTCAGAGGGAGTGAGTCCAAGTAAGTTCATGTTTGGGTCCTTTAAGAGGAACTGCCTGGTACTCCAGAAGCCCTTTGTCTCACTCAGCCACAATCCCCACTGGTTTATACACACAGAAGTTGTAACTGCTTCTCTTACTGGCACTGGGACCCAGGGCTGGGAGACTTAGTATATGGCTGGGACTCCTTGCTTCTCAGGGGGGACTGCCAAAGCTGAAATATCCCTCCCCATTTTTATTCACTACACGTGGGTGTGCAACCAGCCTTTTCCATGTCTCTGCCCCTCCTACTAGACTAGATGTGGCTTCTTCTTTAAATTCCTAGTTTTAGGACCTTCATTCAGCTCTATTTCAGGTGGTTCTGAACGATGTACTGTAGTTTAGTTGTAATTTTGATGTGGAAGGATTTGACTACTACATTTACCTGTAATACCATCTTTTGCTTTTAATTTTTTAAAGATTTCATTTATTTATTTTTAGAAAGAGCGGCAGCAGGGGAAGAAAGAAAGGGAGAGAAACATTGATGTGTGAGAGGAACACTAATCAGTTGTCTCTTGCATGTCTCCCAGCTGGGGCCCAGGCCTCAACCCAGGTATGTGCCCTGACCAAGAATCAAACCAGCAACCTTTGGCTTTGTGGGATGATGCTCAACTAGCTGAACCACACTGGTCAGGGCCCTACAATGCCATCTTGACCAGAAATCATCAGTAGTCTTATAGTAACAGGTAATGTCAATGATGAATATTTTTAACAGCAAGAATTTTTAATATGTTTAAGTTTATGTATATTTACCTTGTCTTTCCTTCTACAGACTAAGGAGAAAAGCCTGTTTAATTTTTTAATTGGACTTTAGATTTTTTTAATAGAATTTAGTTTTAAAAGATGTTTTAGATCCAGAGCAAAATTGAGTGGAAGCTACAAAGTTTTCCCATATCTTCTGCTTCCACAGGCACAGTCTCCACTATGAACATCCCTCACCAAAGTGGTACAGTTGGAACAATCAATAAACCTACATTGACACATTATTATCAATCAAAGTCCATAGTTTACATTAGGGTTCACTCTTTGTGGTGTATTCCAGCCTTTGCATACCTGGAATAAACACCACTAGGTTATGGTGTACAGTTCTTTGTATATATTGTTGGACTTTATTTGCTAATATTTTGTGGAGAGCTTTTCATATCTGTACTTATAAGAGATATTGGTAGTTTTCTTGCAACATCATTTTCTGATATAAATATTAGGATAATGGTAGCCTCATAGAATGAATTAGGATGTATTCTCTCTCCTATCTACTAGAAGAGATATTAGAGAATTGATATAATTTCTTACTTAAAAAATTGGTAGAATTCACTAAGAAATCCATCTGGGCCTGTTGCTTTCTGTTTGTGAAAGTCATTAATTATTGATTCAATTTCTTTAATAGATACTGTCTATCTTAGTCCATTGAGGCTCCTATAACAAAAATACCATAGACTTACAAACAACAGAATTTGTTAATTGGCTTACAAACAACACGGATTTATTTCTTACAGTTTGGCAGTCTGGAAAGTATCAGTATGTGCTAAGGGCTGATTTTCGGGTTCAGAGACAGCCACTTTCTCATTGTGTCCTCACTTGGCAGAAGGGGCAAGGGAGCCCTCTACAGCCCTTTGTAAGAGCACTGATCCCATTCATGAGGGCTTTTCCCTCAGTATGAATCTCCTCCCAAAATATCACTACATTGAGGGTTAGAATTTCAATAAATGAATTTGGGTGGGTGAAACACAAATATTCAGTCTATAGCATAGGCTTATTCAGATAGTTTATTTATTTTTGTGTGATTTATTCAAAGATTGCGTCTTTCAAGAAAATGATCTATCAGATTCTAGGTTATCAAATTTGTGAGCATATGGTTGTTCATAATATTCTTTTACTATCCTTTTATGTCCATTGTATCTGTAGTGATGTTTCTTTTTAAATTTTTGATATTATTAATTTGCATCATCTATCTTTTTCTTAGTGAGGCTAGCTAAAAATTTGTCAATTTATTGATCTTTTCTAAAAACGAGCTTTTCTTTATAATTGCTTTTCTCCATTAACTTCCTGTTTTGAACTTCATTGATCTCTACTCTAATTTTGGATATTCTGTTCCATCTTTTCTTTTGCTTACTTTTAATTTAATTTGCTCTGCTTTTTCTAGTTTCCTAAAATGGAAACTCAGATAATTAATTTTAGATCTATCTTCTTTTCTAATATATACATTCAGTCCTATAAATTTTCCTCTAAGTACTGCTTTCACTGTACCTGACAAATTTTAAAGATTTGTATTTTCATTTTCACTT
Organism: Pteronotus mesoamericanus; assembly: GCF_021234165.1. Lineage (NCBI taxonomy): Eukaryota > Metazoa > Chordata > Mammalia > Chiroptera > Mormoopidae > Pteronotus > Pteronotus mesoamericanus. The sequence continues at coordinate 14,293,046 of NW_026555313.1, forward strand.
AGTTCAAAGTATTTTTAACATCACTTGAGAATTATTATTTACCTATGTATTATTTAGAAGTGTTTAGTATAATGTCCAAGTATTCAGAGATTTTCCAGCTATCTTTCTGGGTTGGTTTTTTTATTTTTTTATTTCCAGTTTAATTTCATTGTGGGCTGAGAGCAGACATTGTGTAATATATATTTACATTGGTTATGGTGTGTCTTATGGCCCAAAATGTGGTATATAGTGGTGAATGTTCCATGTAAATGTGAGAAGAATATATGTTTTGTTTTGTTAAATGAAGTAGTTGATTCTATCAATTACATCCAGTTGATGGATGGTGCTGTTGAGTTGAGCTATAATGGATTCATCTATTCACCTTATAGTTCTGTTCTGTTTTGCCTGGTGTATTATAATGCTCTATTGTTAGGTAAATAGCTGTGTTTTTCTCTGGTTTATTTCAAGGTTTTTTATCTTTGATTTTCCATGGTATGTATATGATATATCTAGGTGTAGTTTTGGTGTTTGCTTTTGCTGTGCGTGTGTTTGGCATTAGTCCTGCTTAGTGTTCTCTGAACTTCCTAGATCTGTAGTTTTATGTCTGACATTACTGTGGGGAGATTCTCAGTCATTCTTGCTTCAAGTATTTGTTATTTTCTCTCTTCTCCTTTTGGTATTCCTATTATGCATGTGTTATACCTTTTGTAGTTGTCCCATGGTTTTTGGATATCCTGCTCCATTTTTTTCTGGGTTTTCTTGTTTGTTTTGTTTTTTGCTTTTTTATTTTGGAGGTTTCTTTTATGTAACCTCCATCTCAGAGTTTTTTTCTCAGCTGTGCCTAGTCTACTAATAAGCAAATTAAAGGTATTCTTTATTTCTGTTACAGTTCTCTGTTTGATTCCTTCTTAGGATTTTCATCCTTCTGCTTACATTGTCCCTCTATCCTTGTATGTTGTCTACTTTATCCATATGAGTCCTTAGCATATTAATCATTGTTGTTTTAAATTTATAGTCTGATAATTCCAACAACCCTGCTAAATCTGTTTCTAATTCTAATGCTTGCTCTGTCTCTTCATATTGTGCTTTTTGCCTGTTAGTATGTCTTATAATTTATCCTTAGTAATCAGGCATGATGGACTGGATAAAAGGAACTGTAGTAAATAAACCTTTAGTAATATAGTGGTAAGGTGTGGGAGAGGGGGAAGTGCTCTACAGTCCTATAAGTAGGTCTTAGTCTTTCAGTGATCCTGTGCCTCTGAACTGTGAATTTCACAAGTGCTCCCAAGCCACCTCCCACTCCCCACCATAGGTGGGACAGGTTGCCTAGAGTAGACTAGAGTTGGATATTTTTCTTCCTGCACATGGAAGGCTAGAAGGGTCTGCAGTAGATATTTCCTGTTCTCCCATGTGAAAGTCTAGAGAGAGCTAGAGTTGGGAATTTCCTGTCCCCCAATTATTTAGGCTTTGATAAAACCCCAATCTAGATTAGTCTCTGGTAAAACAGATTCTCTAGAGGGTAGGCCTTGTTATGAACATGCTGTTCTGGAATATTTCAAAAGAATTACTATTTCTCTCTCCTGCTGGACACCTAAGAAGATTTTTCTCCTGTGTTCACAGTGAGAACCTGGAAGAGCTCCTGGAAGTAAACTCATAAAAATGTGGGGACCCACTATAGCTGGATCACCCTGCAGACTTGTCCACTCTGAGCCCTCCTGCAATTCTTTGATTACAATTCAGCTTTCCCTGCTCTGGTACTGCTTCTTGTGAAGGTTTTTGCTCATAGATTTCTGCTCAGGTAAGTTGTGAGTCTCTGTATCTCCGTTTCTCTTCAATTTGAGACGCAGTTATTTGCCCTGTTAACTCATTTCTTTGACAGATCTAAGAAGAGTTGTTGACTTTTCAGTTTGTTTGTCAGGATCTAGTGACAACTTCCAAGCTCCTGACATGCCAGACCAGAAAGCAGAAGTTTCTTTTTTTTTTCCTTTTCTTTTCTTTATTAAATCCAAATGGCTAACTGTTGCGCTGTGCCTGGGCACACCGCGTGGGCCAGCACTGCAGGGGTTGCCGCTAGTCCAGGTCTGAGCAGCAACCACCTCTCAGCGGTGGGGGCTTGGGGGGTGGGGGCTGGGGGCTGGGCCGCGGAGGAGCGGTAGAGCTTCTCAGGGAGCACGGTGCTCCCTGAATCTGAGGGAAATGGTCGGCGGCCAGCTGAGATGGGAGCAGCACTCTAGGGCTCTGAATCCTGCAGAACCCGGCCTGGGGTTGTCAAAGATGAGGGGTATAAACACAAATCTTCGCAAACACTTTTCTGTTTGCCCAGAGAGCAGATGTGGGCACTTCCCTCTTAGTGGACAAGCCTGTGACACATCCCTCTAGTGGAGAAGGCCCTGTCGCCCTTTGTTCCAAGGCTTTTATTGAAAATCTTATCAGTGGGGCTAGGTAACAGGAAAGCATATGTTGTCTCATTACATTAGTATGTTAAGTTTCACAGAGTTTAGATGATGCCTTTAAGAAGACAAATGGCAGGAATACACTGATTTACATGGTTCCAGGAGGAGACCAGTATAAACAAGAGAGACTAAAGATAAGGGCAAAGTAGACAGAAAAGACCCTAATGATATAGGCTAACGGGTGTAAATAATGTAAATGTCTTTCTCAGCATGAGCTGGCCAGAGATCTGAGGGAAGAACAAAGCACACTTCAAATAATTTATTTTTAGGCCTGATTTCCCCTGAAACCACCAGTTCTGATTTAGGGCTGATTCCTGCACTGTTTTAAGCTGAGCCAGGTGTGGGGAGGGAACCACCAAGAGATAAGGAGACTGCTTTTTGGCTACAGTGGGGACGCCGGCCATGTCCAAGCCGAGCCGAGAGGTGAGTGTTTTTTTCCCCTTCTGTGTGTCCCTCAATTTCTTGTCTGCTGTCTATACCAATCCATGCCTGTCCTAGGTCGCCCCTCCCCCAAGGGGTCTTACCTGTCATTGGCAAGGACCTCACAAGGCAACGCAGAGAGGCAAGAGCTACCAGAGGCCGGGGGCGGGGGTGGGAGGTACAGGCTATGTCTCCTCAGGAGCCTGTTTCTCCAAGGCCTCCTGATTTTTTCCAGCCTTGGGGACCTCCAGCCTGTCAGCAGGGTTACAATTCCTGAAACGAGGCAGGGCATTTCCCAACAGCTAACTCCAAAATCAGTCAGTACATTTTTTAATTGGCATTCCAACAAGATCTTTCCTCTAAAACTGCTCATTTAGTGATGACTATAATGCACATAATCAGGACTAATGATATAATAGAGTAGAACTCTCTTAACTAGATTATGGTTCTCATTCTAACTTTAACTTAGTATATGATCCTGAACAAGTCAATTTACATTTCCATACTTCGAGGTGTCACTCACCTATAATTCAACAATATAACAAATATTGACTGAGCATTTACTCTAGTTCAAGCACTGGAATAGACAAACAAGGTAGACATAATCCCTGCCTTTGGAGCTTTAAGACTAATTAAGAAGGTAGACAATAAACAGGAAATGGCAATTCAATAAGCATTGCAGTAGGAGTATAAAGTACTACAGGAACATATGACAAGTGGATTTAATCCATTATCAGGCTTCCTTGAGGGATGTACTAGATAGTCTATAAGGTTTCCTTTACATTTTTTTAACATGCATTAAGATATACAAGGGTTTTCCTGACTGTAATCTAGTAGAATGTACCAAATCAATTGATTTTTCACATGAGTACCAAGACAATTCAATAGGGGGAAAATAGTTTTTTCAACAAATCTTGTTGGGACAAATGAGTATCTTACATGCATGAGAATATCTTTTCTTATTCCCTGCATAAAAATGAACTCAAAACTGAGCATAGACATATATGTAAGAGCTTAAACTATAAAACATACACATAAATATAAATATTCATGCCCTCAAGTTAGCCAAAGCCTTCTTAAATATAGCACTAAAATCAAAGTAACAAAATAAAAAATAGGTTATTAGACTTTTACATAAATTGGAAATTTTTGTGATTCAAAAATACTTCAAAAAAGTGAAGTGACAACGCTTAGAATGGGAAAAAAAATATTTGTAACATTTTACCAAACAGCTGGTAAGAGACTTGTATCCAGAACTATTACAACTCAATTGTAAAAAAAAAAAACCCAATAACCTAGTTTTTTAATAGGCAAAAGATCTGAATAGACATTTTCCTAAGAATATATAAATTATTGATGATCACATGAAAAGATGCTCAAAATTATTTCCCATTTAGTCAATCAAATCAAAACCATAATGCTACATCACTTTGTGCACTCTAAAATGGCTATAGTATTGTAATTAAAATGACAGTCACTATATGTTAGTGTGGAGGTAGAGAATTTGGAAAGCTTATATAGTGCTGGAGATAATATAAAATTGTGCAGTCTCTTTGGAAAATAGTTGAGCAGTTTCTCAAAACATTAAATGTAGATGTACCATGCCCGAGATAAACAAAAACAAATGTCCACATAAAAACTTCTACATGGGCATTCATAGCAACATAATTCATAGTTGCCAAATGGGAGAAACAACCCAATTGTCCCATCAACTGCTGAATAGATAAATGAATGTAATGTTTCCATTAGTGGAATATCATTTGGCAATAAAAGGCATGAAATATTGATACATGCTATAACATGGATGAAACTTAAGATGTACTAAATAAAAGAAGCCAGTCACAAAAGACCACATGTTATATGATCTCATTTTTATGAAATGTTTAGAACAAGTCTATGGAGATCAAAAGTAGATTATGGAGAAGACAATGATGATAAATGATAAACAACCGTTAATGGTAAAGTGTTTCTTTTTTTTTGGAGGTGATGAAAATGTTTTAATTGATTATAGCAAAGGTTACACAACTTGCTAAATACACTAAAAGACATTGAATTTTACACTCTAAATAAGTAAATTGTATAGCATGTGGGTATTACCCCTATGAACCTATTCTCTAAAAAACAAAAAATATATATAACATAGTCTCTCTTTCATTTCTGTCTTTATGTTTTTCTTTCTCTGATACACATACAATATAGATTTTTTACAAAACAACACTTATCCTTTATATCCCTCTATTATTTTCTGTTCTGTCTTATTCTATTCCACTAAAAATTATCTTGGCCTGTATTCTGGTTATCTTTTTGCTGCATAACAAGGCGCATTAACACTTAGGGCTTAAGAACAACATTATTATTTCAAGGGGTTCTTTGGGTTGAATGGGCTCCTCCTGATAGTTCTTGCCTGCAGTTTTTAATGCAATTGCAGTCAAATATAGACTGTGGCTGCAGACTTCTGGTTGTTCAGCTGTGCTGGATATCCCGAAACACTCAGGTATATGGCTGGCAGTGGATATTGGCTTTCAGCGGGAGCTCAGCTCTGGGTGTGAACTAAAAAGTTACCCCTGGCTTCTCCATGTGGTCTGGGTTCTCACTACCTGGCATCTGGGCCCCCAGAGAGAGTGTCCCAAAACTGAGCATCCCATGAGACCTGAGTGGAAGCTGCACAGTTGTTTATGACTTAGCCTCTGAAGTCCTAGGATATTTCTGATGTCTTCTACTGGTCAAACAAGTTACTAAGACAACCCATATTCAAATGTAAGAAACACAGACTCCTTTTCTTAACAATAGCAGAATCAGAGAATTTGTGATCATATTTAATTTGTCACAATTCGTTAGATTGATCTTACCACTCACTAATGGGTCACAACCTGTAATTTGAAAAATATTGCTCTTATCTGATGAGGTAATGTCTCTTCTAGTACTAACATTTCTTGAACTTGAAAGTTAATTTGATCTCATGACAAGTTACAGAGGCTACTAATTTCTTTCACTTGGAAATAGGCAGAAAAAAAAGAAAGAGTACAAAGCAGGAGGTGTCCCAAGGTTGATGGCTGTGGGCAGGCTCCTTCCTAGAAGGACATCACACTGTCTATTCCCCAGCCTTGAGTTGCTCCCGTTTGGGTCAAGATAAATTTAGGGTAAATAATTTACTATAGAGCCATACACAGTGTGATGGGCATGTGTGAAAGTTAGCAGTGGCCAACCTTTGCAATGATGCATTGTGGTAAAATGGAGTTTACAGATCTATCAATGGGACTAAGAAATTAGAAGCCTCATGGGGAGGCACCATATTCTTTAATGTCCCTGGACTTGGATAGCTGTGGAAATGACATTCTTAGGAAATTTATCAATTACATGGTATCGAAAAGAAGCATTTTTACATTCCCTGTGCTATAGTATCAATGTGTATTATATCTTAACTTTCAAAGTAATCTTTCTTTATTAAAACTCCAAGAGTGCCCTGGCCAGCATGGCTCAGATGGTTGAGTGTCATCCCACAAAGCAAAAGGTCAACAGTTCAATTCCCAGTCAGGGCACAGGCCTGGGTTGCAGGCCTGGTCCTGGTTGGGGCACATGAGATAGGTAACCAATCAACGTTTCTCTCCCTCTCTTTCTCCTTTCATTCCTCTCTCTCTAAAAATAAATAAATAAAATCTTTAAAAAAAAAAAAAACAACTCCAAGAATATTTGATATGGACAGATGTTTCCAATTTCCTTAGCTTATCAACACAGAACTAAATAGAAGGCAACAGTTTCATTAAGAATGGACAACTAAAGGGGTGGACCTGAACAATCAGAATGTGAACCAACTGGAATTTTGCTGAGCCAAACTCCTTGGAGAACTGATTTGCAAGCTGAGGTAAACTGCTTTAAGGAGTCTTAGTTAATCCAAATTGTATGCATATGGTTAACTATACACAAACATAATCTCTGAAGAAAAAAAAAGACAAAAAATGTTCTTCATCTGTAACTGCATTCTTTTTTACTGTTATGAGATGTTCCTAAATGGACAGTCAAACTTCTAAATGACCATGTAATTCCCCATCTCTGCATGGCAGGAAGAAGAAGAATAATATAAATATGCAAAAGCTGTTCTATTTCATGGTTGCATGGATACCAAACAGATGGGTAGATGAACATGAAACTGCTCATTACAAACAGAGAGAACCCCTGTCAATCCAAGCTATATCCATCTGCCTATACAGCTGCAATACTGCTTTATCCAAGAGAGAGTAGAAGAGAGAAAGCTGTTTGAGCTTTAGAATCTAATTAATATTAAAAACATAAAATAGCTCTCAATTATAGAAACTTTGGCTTATAGACTCCTGTGGATGCACCTTGGAGACTGAAGATCTTTAGATAGTATTTTTAAGTGGCCCATTTAATAATCCCAACACTTCTTACTTACAAGCTACTAAATCACTCAAAGACTTTATTTTCTCATCTGTAAAATACGAGGGTTGACACTGATACTACTTCCTAGGGTTTCTGTGAGTTTACTGAAACAGTGTTTGCAAAAGTTTTCACAGAATCTGACACATACTAAATAATATATAATTACTAAAAAATGTATTGGTGATTTTATTATGATTATTGTCTTCATAACTACCTGCTCTTCCTAGGAAAGAATTTCTATTCCTTTTTGCCTGTCTTCCCTTCCTGTCTTGTCAAACATTGTATGCTCTTCATTGCTTTTTGTTTTTCAGTCATAAAAATACAAATTTCTTCCATGAAATCTCACTGTCACCTAGTAGGATCGAAAAGAAAAACTCAAATGTCAAAGGAGATAGAGTGTCTGAAAGTTACTCTGAGAGGACACTGCCTTCTCACCCTTCTCTCCTAAATCTATCAGAAGTTGCTGTGACCTCAGAGTCCTTTGGCCTTTACTTCTTCCAATAGTTTTATTTACTTTATTTAATAATCAAGGCAGCAATATTTAATTATGTGATATTGCATACTCTCAGAATTTAAAATAACTCAGTTCAAATGGTTCATTCCTCCTCCATCTTTCTCTCATCCATCACCTGCTCCCGGCCCCTGCCCCCAGCTTCCACGCAGAACTGCCTCTACAGAGCTTCTGGCAGATAGTTTCCCAGGTTTTGTCTGAATGTTCCTTTGCCTTGTGAAGCAGGCCGGTCCTCTTTAGGCAGCTGTAATTGTTACTCCCTTATTTTCTAAGCTGAGCCCAAATCTAACGCTTTCCTAACAGTATTTTTTCTCACATCTGGAGTATGAGGAAGTAAATGTAACTACTCTTTCACATGCTGGCGTTTCAAATATTTGAGAACCTAATTCTGTCTTCCACTAATTCACCTCAAGCAGTACCATGCTCTGATCCTTCCTCTTACATGTGAAATCATTCTCTAGCATTTTCTTATCCTCTCACCTTTCTCCTAAATGCACTTTCCCTTTAGCTACATGTTTTTTTGTTTGTTTTTAAAACATGGTACCTGAGGGTTCAAGCAGTGTTCTATTTATAGCTCAAGCAGAGAAGAGCAGAGTTTTCTTTCCTGAGGAAACATAGTACTTCTGTTCTCTTAACCAAAAAGGACTTTGAGGGTTAAGGCAGCTACTTTGTTAGTATAAATTAATAGACTGCCAGGGTCCCATATATAAACTGCTTCAGGTCAGGTGACTCTCGCTTACCCTGTTTAAATGTACAGTTGAATTTAAGTATGGCTGTTGGCAGAGATGTCTGTCTAAATTTTCAAAGAACCAATTAACAATTTTTATATAACTAAGTTTTCATCATTTCTTGCTTGGAGGCTCATGATAGCCTCCTAATTATTTTTTCTTCTTTTATTTTAATCTCTCCTAACTGTGCTCCATTCTACTGTCAAAAGTTATTTCTTTTTAAAGTACTAATCTCATTATATCATTGTATAAGTTAAATTCCCCTTTTTCTTACCATAACCTGAACCTATAGAAATCCCTTGGATTAGGCTATAGGAGAAGATCTGTAAACAGGTTGAAGATATACAGGGGTGGGCTAAAGTAGGCTTACAGTTCTTCATGTCAAATGATATTATAATTAATAAATAATAATACAAGAATTAACTTGATTTAGTATACTCACAACTGTAAACCTACTCCCCCTCCCCTTGTACATGTAAAATGTTGCGTGGGAAGCAAGTTCCATAGCTTTCAACAGGTTAAGAACCAAAGACTTATAAAATCCAAACCCTTATGGCCAGAACAACTAAGAGCAAGTTGGGACCCTGGTGGAAAAAAAAATCAGGGGAAGTGAATTCCAGGAAAGTCACTGAATCCCAGGAAAGTCACTGATTAAAAATCTTTACCCTAGATCCTTTCATACATAAAACACGGTTGAGCCCTAAATCTGCTGAGCCTGATCATTTGTACCAGCTTCTCCTCTCTATGGTAAAAAAATTCACTACCTTTCCATTATCATCTCATCCTTCTTCTTCACAATTACCTTGCAAACAATCCTTTTGGGATTTTGCCAGAGGTCACCTTCACTGTGAGGCAGAGCATGGTTTGTAGTCCATTGAGAGTGCATGAGTTTTGGAGCCAGACAGACTTCAGTTCCTTGTTCTACCACTTCCTAGCTTTGAAGACTTGGGCATACTCATTGATTTCTTAAACCCTTAGTTTATTCATCTTAAAAATTTAGAAAATTTAATTCCTCATGACTAGGGCTATCATAAGGATTAAATGATATAACATATGGGGGGGGTGATAATTGTCAAGTTTTCTGGTTACTGACCATATTTTGAACACTGGGCTCTAAAATGGAGAGTGTTCAGTCTTATGTATTTTATCTTCTCAAAGCAAAAAGCTGCCTCATTACAGCTAGGATGCAGGCATGTGAACCAGCCTACTCCAATCACATTTACTCCCCCTCCCAATACTTCAATCCCAAAGAAGTAGCTTGAAGGAGGCCTTATGTGGCAACCATTTTGCTGATGTTGCAGGTTGCAGAGTCATGGAGTTTTTTGTGCTGATTGGTAACAACATTGAACCTTGACGCAGCAGAGTCAGCCATGGTCATTGCTCTGTTCACTGGAGCCAGTTCTACAGCAAGATTTTAGATATTGTTCCTGGAAACTGTACTTAGCCTCGTTCTCCAAGCGGATAGCTATACAGTGTCTTTTTTTTTTTTTTAAAGATTCCATTTATGTATTTTTAGAGAGAGGGTAAGGGAAGGAGAAGGAAAAGGAGAGAAACCTCTATGTGCGGTTGCCTCTCACACACCTCCTACTAGAGACTTGGCCCACCACCCAGGTATGTGCCCTGACCTGGAATGAAACTGGCAACCCTTTGGTTTGCAGGCCAGCACTCAATCCACTGAGCCACACCAGCCAAGGCAATATACGATATCTTTTTAATAAAACTCCTATTTCTGCATCATTAGCCATAGTTGGCCTCTTACAACCATGACTCCTGACTGATACAACAAAGTAAAACACTGTGAATGCTGCTTACCCTAAAGAATGTGGTCATATAAATTAGCTACTCCGTGATGTTACCCCAAGGACAGACATTCCTCAATGTTCCTGGCACACCTGCTGTGGATGTATATCATATGGAACTGTGATTATTTGCACTCAGGCTTGTTCTTCCCTGAACTGAGCGTCTTTAAAGGCAGGGACACTGTCTTATTCATTTTACATTTTCAGTTCCCAGGGAGTCATGAGTGCTCAATAAATTTTGTAACTGAGTGAACTGCTCAACCATCAGTGACTGACTCTACCTAACTATATTTCACCCAGCCCACAGTCTATTACTTTTTGTAATAAAATATGAAAAACTTTGTTAATTACTGAGCTGAAATAAGATTGGTAGGAAGGACCACAGCATTTCCACTAACCCACCAATATATTTAAAAAAATGAAATGAGGTCTGTTTGGCAAGACATGTTTTAAACACACACATACAAGAGGGCATCAAAAAAAACCTAGAATTTATTAAAAATTGTATATTCTTACATGTTTAAACTTCAGTCACCTTCAAAGTACTCTCCATTTGATACAATACACCTACCGAGACTTTTTTCCAGTTCTCAAAAGTTTTTAAACTCATCAATTTTGATGCCTTTTAGTGTTTCTGCCATTTTTTGTTTCACCTCTTCCACATCAGCAAAACATTTCTTTTTGAGGACTTTTTTCATCCAGGGAAACAAAAAAAGTCACTTGGGGCGAGATTGGGTGAATGGTGGGGGCGGGGGGGAGCATGGGGGTCATGCCATTTTTGGTCAAAAATTGCTGAACCTTCAGCATGGTGAGGTGTGCTCATAAATCACCCATCAGGAAATGTGCAAATGCATTGAAGGAATCTTCAAAAATAATTCACCAAAGCCTAATGCAGCCTCTCACAACACTACCAGTTGATACACTGATACAAATGGGTTCCTAGAACACTCACTTAGTGGGAGAAGGCTGTACTACAAGGGGCTTAGCCTCCAGAAGATAATTCCGGAGTTTTTCTCAGGGGGAGGGGTTCCCCCTCATACACACACACTTTTTTTTCAACATAAAAACAATGCACCCTTCTCATTAAAAGCATGAAAAATTCAAAGAAGTATAAAGTAAAACTAAAATCCTTTATAATCTTACTGCCCAGATATCATAACTTTCTTCATTTTTTACAAAAGCATTCATATTCATTCATTATTTATTTTTCCATTCTTTTTTTTCAGATAGAGTTTACATAGCTGACATCATAAAATTACATATACAATTTTGTATTCTGTATTTTGTTTAAAATTTTTCATAAAGAGTTTCTCACACTTCCAAATATTATTTGCAAATAACATATGCCATTGTACAGATTATAGTGATTTCTCAAACTGTGCTCTCAAAGTCATAGGTTTCCAAGTTCCTTCTGCCAAGTGCTAGAAACAGTTGGGGTAGCAGGCGCAGTCCAGATCTTGCCATTCCCAGAACAGGTCTACTGTTATATGTCTTAATCATTGAGGTTCTAAGTAAGATTATTGTTTGATTAAAAAAACTTTGATTTGATTCTCTCAAAATTTTGAAAAATCACTAATTTAACTTTCCTTTATTATTTGAAATTGAGGCTATATGAAAGTATACAGTGTTTACTCTTTTGAGTCTGGCTTCTGGTATTCAGTATATTTTTAAGATTCATAACATCATTGCATGTGTCCATCGCTCATGTTTTTATTGCTAAGTAGTGTCACATTGTGCAAATGTACCAAAATTAATCCACTCACCTATTTAATGACATTAGGTTTGTTTTAGTTTGAGGTTATTATGAATAGAGCTATTATGAGAGTTTGTGTACAAGTCTGTTATCTTATGTTTTCATTTCTATTGGATATTTCAATACCTGAAATGGAAATGGTGAGTCACATGGTAAGTATATAATCAAATTTATAAGTAATGACCAAACTTTTTCCTAACTTGTACCATTTACATTCCCATCACCAAAGTATGAAAGTTCCAGTTATTCTATGTTTTTATTAACATTTGCTATTGTTAGTATTTTAAAATTTAGACATTCTAACATGTGTAGTGGCATCAGATTGTAGTTTTAATTCACATTTCTCTGTTAACTAATGGTGTTGCATTCCTTTTCATGTACTTCATAACCATTCATATCCATTCTTTTATGAAGTATATGTTCAAATCTTTTCCATATTTTATTGATTTTTTCTTAATTTTAATAAGATATAAAGCTTCTTTATACATTCTGTATATGTCTCAATCCAGACATATTGCAAATATTTCTCCCACAGGCTTGCCTTTTTAGTTTCTTAAATTGGTCTTTCAATAAACAAAAGTTTATTTTTATAAAGTTTAATTTTTCATTTTTTCCTTTTATGTTTTATGTATATTGTGTCTTCTCTATGAAATCTACATTTACCCAAAGGTTATAAAGGCTTTCTGTTATTTTGGGGGTGAAGTTCTGTAGTTTTTGTTGTTTTATTTAGCACTATGATTCATTTTCAGTTAACTCATATGAACAGCATAAGAACAACTTTTTAAATGAAGATCAACAGTTGTTCCAGCTGTATATTTTCATAAGATTACTATGCTTTCCCCCATGGAATTCCCATGCCACCTTATAGAAAACTAACTGACCATATATGTGTTAGTATATTTCTGAACATCACTACTCTTTTCCATTGACCTTTATGTCAATACTTAGACAAAACCACACTGTCTTGGTTATTGTAGCTTAAGTAAATTTGAAGTCCTCCAGCTTTGTTCTTTTTTAAAATTGTTTTAAATACTCTAGGTTCTCTGCATTTCCATAAACTTTGATATCATTTTGTCAATTTCTATCACATACAAGAAAAAGTCAGATGCAATTTTTATTGGGATTGAATTGTACATATAGGTTGACTTAAGGATAATTTATATTTTTAAAATATGGAGGCTTTTAATCCATGATCATGGTATCTCTCTATCCTTGACTCATAAAAATGAGTTATGGACTGTATCTCCTATTTTTCATCTGAAAGAATTCACATAGAGCCCTGGCTGGTGTGGCTGAGTGGATTGAGTGCTGGCCTGCGAACCAAAGGGTTGCCAGTTTGATTCCCAGTCAGGGCACATGCCTAGGTTGTAGGCCAGGTCTCCTGTAGGGGACGTGCGAGAGGCAACCACACATTGATATTTCTCTCCTTCTCTTCTTCCCTCACTTCCCCTCTCTGTGAAAATAAATAAATAAATTTTTTTTAAAAAAGAATTCACATAGAATTGGTATTTTTTTCATACCTTAAATATTTGGTAGAATTGACCAATGAGAGCCATATTGGCTGTACATTTTTTGTGGGAAAGTTTTTTAAGTAAAAATTCAATTTTTCAACTAGATATGAAAATTATTAAAGTTTTCAACTTCTTCAGTCTATTTTGGTAATTTGTTTCATTCAAGAATTGTCCATTTTACCTAAGTTGTCAAATTTATTGTCACAACTTTACTCAATATTTTCTTATGTTAATGTCTATAAGATCTGTAGTGACAGCTCCTTTTTTGTCCCTTATATTGATAATTTGTGACTTTTCTCCTTTATTCTTTTCTTTGAATTTATTTCTTTTTTTTTAATTTTTCACATACATTTGTCTCCATTTACCTGCCACCACTCTCCCTTGCTCCACCCATGCCTACCTCCCCCCACAATCCTTCCCCACCTTGGCTACGTCCATGTGTTCTTCACACCTGTTCTTTGATCTGACCCTTCTCATTCCCCTCCTTCCTCCCTCCCATCCCTGTCAGTTTCTTCTTTCTTTCAATGTTGTTGGTCATATTTTCATTGCCCGATTGCTTTGCTGATTAGGTTCCACTTACAGGGGAGATCATGTTGTATTTTTCTTTCACCACCTGGCTTATTTCACTTAGCATAATGTTCTCTGGTCCATCCATGCTGTCGTAAAGAGTAGGAGCTCTTCTTTTCTTTCTGCTGCATAGTATACCATTGTGTAAATGTATCATAGCTTTTTGATCCACTCATTTGCTGATGGGCACTTAGGTTGCTTCCAGCACTTGGCTATTGTAAATTGTGTTGCTAGGAGCATTGGGGTGCATAGGTTCTTTTGAATTGGTGTTTGGGGATTCTTAGGGTATAGCCCCAGCAGTGGAATCACTGGATCAAAAGGTAGTTCCACTTTTAACTTACTGAGGAAATCCCAAACTGTTTTCCACAGTGACTGCACCAGTCTGCATTCCCACCAACAGTGTACTAGGGTTCCCTTTTGGACAATGGAACCCTAGTACACAACCACAACCTCACCAGCACCTATTGTTTGTTGATTTGTTTATGATGGCCATTCTGACAGGTGTAAAGTTGTATCTTATTGTGGTTTTAATTTACAATTTTCTGATGCCTAATGATGCTGGGCATCCTTTCATATGCCTCTGGGGCTTGTGTATGTCCTCCTTGGAGAAGTGTTTGTTCAGGTCCTTTGACCATCTTAATTGGATTGTTTATCTTCATGGAGTAGAGTCATGTGACTTCTTTATATATTTTGGAGATCAAACCCCTATCTGAGGTATCATTGACAAATATATTTTCCCATATGGTTAGTTCTCTTTTCATTTTGCTGATGTTTTCTTTAGCCGTGCAGAAGCTTCTTATTTTGATGAAGTCCCATTTGTTTATTCTTTCCCTTATGTCCCTTACTCTAGGGGACATATTGGTGAAAATATTGCTGTGTAGAATATCTGAGAGTTTCCTGCCTATGTTCTCCTCTAGGACTTTTATGGTGTCATGACTTAGATTTAAGTAATTTATCTATCTTCAGTTTATGTTTGTGTATGGTGTCAGTTGGTGGTTGAATTTCAATATTTGGCATGTAGCTGTCCAGCTCTCCCAACACCATTTGTTGAGGAGGCTTTTTTTACTCCATTTTATGCTTCTGCCCCCTTTGTTAAATATTAATTGACCATAGAGACATGGGTTTATTTCTAGGCTCTCTATTCTGTTCAGTTGATCTATGTGTCTGTTCTTATGCCAGTAACAGACTGTTTTGATTACAGTGGCCTTGTGATATAGTTTGATGTCAGACATTATGATCCTTCCTATTTTGTTTCTCTATCTCAAAATTGCTGTGGTTATTTGGGGTCATTTATACTTCCATTTAAATTTTTTAGATGTTTGTTCTATATCTGTGAAATATGTCATTGGTATTTTAATAAGGATTGCATTGGATCTATAAATTGCTTTGGGTAGTATGGACATTTTGATCATGTTAATTCTTCCTATCCATGAACACGATAAATGCTTTCATTTATTTCTGTCTTCCTTCATTTCTTCAGTGTTGTATAGTTTTCTGCGTACAGGTCTTTTACCTCTTTGGTTAAGTTTATTCCTAGGTACTTTATTTTTATTGGTGCTATAGCAACAAGCACTCAGGCCTGTGCAATACTGGGCCAGGGCCGAGCCTACTGGGAGCGTGGCTATTGTGTCTGTTCACACTGCCGCCACTCGGGGAACTCGTCTCCCTGAGCAAGATGGCAGCTGCAGAATGGGATGTGAGTCAGCACCTAAACACTGCCATCCACTTTCTCAGTTATTTCCCCCAAGCCTCATTCTCTTGTCTTTCCTCAGGCAGCTCTAGTCCACTCTAACCACCCCCCACCACCTGCCGTAGCCCAGGGTAAGTGGCTTCAAGTGAAAATATGTGCATTGGCCCTTTAAACAGCTCTTTGCACCTCCAGCCACCTGTCTTAGGCAGAGAGCACCCTGCCACTTTTCACAGCTGGCTGTTATCTGTGTACTTTTGGGCTCTGGTGCTGTAGACTGGGGATCTCTGCTTATTATTTAGACCCCACTCATCTCAGGGGAATCCAACTGGCGTTTCTATATCCTTCTGGCGCTGCCACCCTTGGGTACCCCACCCGCGGGTGCCCCGTCCGCCTTCTGGAGCCTCTACTGCATTCTTTACCAGTTGTTCTGAAGCCAATTCCTCTGTCTCTTTGAGGTTTTAAGGCTCCTCTCTCACTATTGTTCAGTGTTTTCCAGGTGATTACTCCATAATTTAGTTGTAATTCCAGGTTGGTCCCGGGAGGAGGTCAGTGTGATGTCCACTAACTCCTCTGCCATCTTGAAGTCTCCCCTGCTCCCTTATTCTTTACCATAGTAGCTACAGATTTATCAAGTTTATTGATTTTATCTATTGTCTATTTTTATTATCTCTATATTCGTTTCTCTGAAGTCTACTTTGATATTAATATAGCCACTCGGCTTATTTTTATTACTATTTGCATAGTATATTTTTTCAATCCCTTTACACTGTCATTATCTTTGTATTTAAAATATGCTTCTTGTAGACAGCATAAAGTTGGCTCTTCTTTTTTATACCATCTAACATTCTCTGTCCTTTCATAGGAGTGTAATTATGAAGTCCAGTGGATCAAATTTGCTCCATGAAAACAAGGTGTACTCATGAAGTCAAGAATTTGACTTAATATTTATCCAAAAGAATGGATACTTTGTAAATTGGCACATTGTATATAAGTATTTACATAATTGCATTTCAATAAATTAAGATAGTATCTGCTGAAACGTAGGTAGTACCAAGAACCATCATAAATTATACATTTTGTAAAATCACCAACCAGTTTTTTCTAACTCTATAATTCAGAGGTTATACATTATAATAAGATTTTCTTCAATAATTATAATGGCATTATTTTAAAATAATAATGCATTGAAAATAACTGTTATTTGAAGTCTTCTGTTATTTAGATATTTGGGTGAATGAGCTCCTCTGTGGCCAAAAATCTTTGCCAGTGTCATTTATGGAATAAACAATTTTTTTCACATTAATATTCCATGACTTCTTATTTATACATTAAACTTTATTCCTGAGTTCTTTATAATGTTCTGGTGATATTTGTGTCCAATTTTGTTCTGGCACCACACTATTTCAATTCTTATAGCTTTGTAATATCTTTTCATATTAAGAAAAAGCGTTTTCATTCGGTTTTTGGGGGGTTTTGGAGGGGTTTTTTTTACCATAGCTTAAAATTTTATTTATTTTTTTAATTTTATTTTAATTTATTTTTTTCAAATACATTTGTCTCTGCCTTCCCCCTTACACCCTCCCCAGTTTTTTGTTTTTTAATTGGCTTTGGATATTTTTATCTTACTACTCCTCTGGAATAAGTTTAACTGTTTTTCTTTCTTCAGAGAAAAAAAGTCATTGAGCTTTTCATTGAAGTAACATTAAAATACTGAATATAAAAATAAATGAAATGCTAAATACATTGTAAGAATTGACATCTTTTAAATGTTAAGTATTCACATCCAATGGCAAGGCATGTTTTTTTCAAATATTCAAGTCATCTTTTATATCACTTATCAATATTTTGTTATTTTACTTCTCTAGGTTTTAAGTCATTTGTAACAAGCTTGCACATGTCTAGATTATGCTTTGTCGGTATTGGGAATAGCATTATTTCTGTTATAGTTTCCAGTTGTTCATATCTGGCATATAGAAAAGCTATTGATTTATATAGATTTATTTTTTATCATAAATAGAATAAATCTTGGTTATTGAAAAACTTATTTATAAATGTAATCTTATTCATTCAATACTTATTGAACATTCCTCTGTGCTACATACTATGGGTTGTCACCCACGTCACTATATTCTTATCCATCACATTTTTTTTTGCTGCACATTTGCAAACCATGTGTTTTTAAAGTAAGCTCTAAAATTTTCTACAAGATCAAGAGCCAATCTCTTATGGCCCTTTTGGGACCTGTGCCAGGTCATTTTCTCCCATACATCCTCTGTCCCATCTATTCAGACAGGCACTGTGATTCTTTCATGACTTAAGTATGCATTTCTGCATATTTGTGATGCTCTTTCCTATTTGATTACTGGGGAATTCTTACTTATTATTTAAAGAGCAACCGAAATGCCACTTCCCTAACCACATGCTCTGCCACAATTACTTTCACACTCACTTGTAATACAATAGCAGTATATATGTACCTCTGTTATAACACAGGTCGCATCATTTTTTTTTTTCATGCCTCTGTCTCCCTTCAGGAGGCTGTGACTTCCTTCTTACTCATCTTTGTATCCTCAACAGTCAATATATTTTCATAGAATAAATAAATGGGATAAATAGTCAATTCATTATTTCTGCAATTTAAATAAAAATCAGTGATCTATTGTCTGTGGAACCTACCATTGTTTCCTAATGAGAATTGTGGCATTCTCCTATTTATATTCATTTGAGACTACTGACATTCTATATGACTTCTAAAAGATTATATTAATAGTTATAAGATCACAGCTAAAATCTTTTCACTGGTCTTTAATGCAGTGCATCTGGAGCTAGAATTTAAATTATTTTGGATAAGAGCACTATGTGGCTCCTAATACCCTCCTTTTCCCATCTTTGGCGTAAGTTTCTTATTTACAATGTTGAAAGTTTCCCTTTTTAAATAGGGACACCATCTTACTTGCAGTGAAATGGAAGGAAAGTGGAAAATCAAATCTATTAATTCAAGTATTTATTCAGTCTATTTTTATTCAAGTGTAATTAAGAAGATTACAGTCTGGTTGAGGCAGTAGGTACAAACACAAAAGTAACAGCAGAGTGTGACAACAGCTAAACCAAAGGTATAGAGATGGTGCCTTGGGAGAACAAAGGAGAGACAGATTCCCAGCAGGAAAAATAAAAGGGATTCTTAGAGGAGACAGATTAGGCTGAGGTTTGTAGAATGGGGAAAGACAAGAAGAAGAGTACTTCAACCAAGAGCATAGCCTTTCTGAACTGCAATTTTAAACTATAAAAGAAATTCTATTAACAAGGATTTTTGTTGATTAATTAGATGGTAGTCAAATGACATCTCAGGAGAAATCAGATGTTCTACCAATATTTTCTGTTTTAGTAAATAACACTTTTAACTGTTGGTTGGAGTGCAGGCAGCTGACGGTAGGGTGAGGGTGAGGCTGGTCACTTGGGAGGGGCGGGCCTGAGGAGATGGGGGCTGCAGGAGACTGTACAGAGGTGCTCTGGTATCCAGGGGCACCCTGGGGACTTCAACCAGCTCCCCAAGATGTGTGGTGCCATGTCCAGCAACCAGAGGCAGACTGAGGGCTGCAGGGCATCTCAAGGCTTCCTGATGGCAGGTCCTGCAGCAACCCCGCCCCATATGGTAGACAGTCAGGAGGGGCGGGGGAGTCTCCCCCATTGGTCAAGATGGCTCCTGAGGGATGGTTATTACACTAAGCACCCAAAAACTAGGAAGACGAATGAGTAGGGCCTGAGCTGCCAAAAAGCTAGAAAGGTGAATGGATAGGGCTCTTGCATGCCAAAAATGGCAAGATATTTGTGTAGGGGAAAAGAAGCCTTCCCCTCCTGTCCCTATAAGAACCACAGGCTTGAGGAGGAAGGGGCATGGTCTTTGAGAGGGAGTCTGTCATTCTCCCAAGTCATGGCACCTGAATGAACCTCTTTTGTATCAACACTTGTCTCACGATGGCTTTCGTCATGGTAGGCAGCCAAACCTGTGTTTTGGTTTGATAACCACCCAACTACCCATCTTAAAATTTATTCTTGACCTTCCTCTTCCCCTTATCCCCAGTGTACAGTCAATTATCAAGACTTGTTCATTCTAACTGCTGAACATCTCTCAAATTTGCCCATTTTCCATTATAACCATTGCCACCATCCAAAGTCACCTCTTTCTCCTGAACTGCTGACATCGCTGCCTAACCAACCCCTGCCCTCCACCCCCTGACTGCAGCCACTCCTGTGGATTCCAAATCATTTCCCACACTGTAACCAGGGCTGTTTTTCGTAAAAAGCAAATCATATCCTGCCTTAGTTTAAAACCTTTCTGTGGTTTCCTGTCACCTTTAAAAGTAATCCATATCCCATGGTTTACCAGGCCCTCTACAGTCCGGCCCTCACCGGTCTTCAGTGGGCCATCCACAGTGGGCCACTGTTTTTTCTTCTTTGTATGCCTCTGTTCTGTTTTTGTTTTTTTGTGAGTGAACATATTATTTAAATATGTTAATGGTTTGAGAGTCAGTGAGTAATAGTGGAAAGATCCTATGATTTAGACTCAAACAAACCCTAGCTTCATATCAAGGTTCTGTTATTTAAAATGTGTGCTATCTAATCTTTTTGTAGTTCATAAGTGTGATGATTGTGTAGTCGCACTCTTGTGTGAGATGTACCTTCCTCAAAGCTTGTTACAACATTGGCACATTACCTGACTGATGTGGAAAAAAAGTGTGTGAACTTGGACAAGTTCCTGAGTTTTATGGCCTCCTGTTTCTCATCTGTAAAATGGGAGTAATAATCATCCCTACATTGTTGTAAAGATTAATGAGGTAATGTATGTGAAGAAGAGTTCTGTAAACTATAACACATGCAAATGTTATTTATAATAATATCATAATTAATAAGAAACATGTACCATCAAGTAAATAAATACAACATTGCTTTGAATATTGAAGAGTTAGTATGAGCTAATACCTGGAAACAGCCCAATATCACATACAGAAAAAAAAATTTTAATGAATTACGTTTAATACACAGTTCAAAAGGGATAAGGCAGTCCAAGGCAATGGAAAAACTGAATGAAACAACTAAAGATTTAAAGAGTGAGCAGCAAGAAAAGTTGATCTTTTACTTCTAAAGAACCTGGTATTTTATTTTCTTTCCTAATGTTTACTGTTTCATGACTTACTTGCAATATAACACATGACTGATATTTTGTAAATATTTCCAAATATTTTAATATTGTCAATGTTTCACACAGATTATTATATTCCTTTAAATAGGCTCTTTCAAAAGATGTGCTGCATTTCTGTAATTAAATAATACTCATGAACCTTTTTTCTCTGAAGAACTATATCTCCAATTTAATAATGAATTTCAGTGAGGAAAAATAGGATTTTTTAATGGAAATTAATTTTATGACTTAAAAAGAAAACAAAAGCATTTATTTCATTAAACAAGAGACAAGTGTAGTTGAAAAACCTTTTCTCTGTGTGACATGAATACTAAGCAGGTTGAACTGATGAAGCAGCATGTAGTTTGCTCCATTGCTTTTCCTCTTTTATATTCTCTCTGCCTTTAATTCAGGTGACAGAGGGAAGCTGAGCTTGACCATTTTTCATACACATTTCCGTTGCACAGAGGGCTTTTTCAGCTGCAGTGAAGGAGCTCCTCTACTGCCATCTAGTGCAATTAGGAAGGGATTCATCGGTTTGATCAGGTGAGCCAGTTTGCTTTTAGTGCAAAGTGTGGGATGATGGGAAACGGAAGGGTCGGGGGCAGAAAGTTAAAACTTTTTGAAATAGTTTTAAAATAGTTATATTAATTAGAGAGACGTGCTGAGTCACAGACATATTATAGGCTTATGAGCTGGATAATTCAGGGAAAGTTGCGGGAAATCAGACATTGGAGACAGTGGAACAACTAGATTCTTTAAGCTTGTGAAAGATGGTCATGATGTTCACGTAAAGAGCTCAGCTGAAAGCAAAGGAGAATGATTGCAATTACACACTTGCCGAATCCGTTTCTCTGGAGACAGTATATCTTTTTTAGGATCTCTCCACTCAGCAACATTACGACAGCTGCCAACAAGAAAAGCCCGCCTCTCCTTTCTCCCAATCCTCCAGCTACTGTAAAAGCCCCTCCCAGGACAAGGCTCATGCACCCCATTCTTTGCTAGAAGCTGGCATCAATGATCTGTACTAAAATTGTTTTTACTGTGTTGTACACATGAAAAGAATATGATATTGCATGTAAACTATAATTGAAAAATAACTTTTAATGTTTTAAAAAGTTACCAATCATCAGGGTCTTTTGCCTTTTTTTTTATAGGAGGCACTCAAATACTCTATAAAGACACAATGGGACTTCAGGTTGGAGACTGGTGATGGGGGTTGGGGTTGGTAGTCTTCCATTTCTTAAATTTGTCCACATAAACATTTAAAATCATACTCTATTAAGAAACCTGGGTGTCATCTTTGATATTTTCTTCTCCATCATGCTTCCACCACTCATGCACCACAACCACACATGCATGTGCACACATACACGTACATATGTGTAAATCCAAAAAACTGTAAATAATGTGGATTCTAGTTTCTAAAGTTTCTCAAATCCATCCACTCATCTCTGGTACAACTGACATCACACTAGTACAATCATCATTTACCCAACTAACATCTACCCACTGCCAATATTCATCTGGCAGCTAGAATAATCTTTTTTAAATAAACAAATTCAATAATGTTATTATCCTGCTTGATACTCTTGCATGGCTCTCTTTTGATTTTAAAATAAATTCCAGACATTTCAATGTGACCTTCAAGTCCCTGCATGATCTGGCCTCGGCCCAGCTTCCCAAACTGATCTCTCACCAGTCTCTTCCTTCTTGTCCTGTATCAGAACCATCAGACTGCTCCCATTTTCTCCAAAGGATCAAGCTTCTTGTCACCCCAGGGCCTTTGTATATGCTGTTGCCTATGATTATTCTTTGTTCTCCTGGCACTTTGCTCTTTTTTATTGTTGCACTTATTACAAATCATTTGTGTGAATCATTATTTAATATCTATCTTTAAGCCCAAATTTTAAATTCTATGAAGTCAGATACCAAGTCTGTCTAATTCATTTCTATACCTAGGCCAAAATAGGCAATTAAAAATTGCTGAATGAATTAATGAGTTAATTTTTGTCTCCTATGATTTCTGGTTGCTTTACATTTGCTCCATGATTGACCATAAGCCCCTCAAAGACAGTCATCATATTTTTAATGAGACCTAATGTT
This sequence comes from Pteronotus mesoamericanus, assembly GCF_021234165.1. Taxonomy (NCBI): domain Eukaryota; kingdom Metazoa; phylum Chordata; class Mammalia; order Chiroptera; family Mormoopidae; genus Pteronotus; species Pteronotus mesoamericanus. The sequence goes on from NW_026555313.1 coordinate 14,316,140, forward strand.
GGAAGTAGTTGCAGAGCTGATTCAGACATGATCTTAAACCTAGAAGAGATAGAGCATGGAAACACATACCATACAACATTTGAAATTTGTTGTATGGTATGTGTTGTATGGTATGGAAATTTTATAATGTGCAAAATGAACACAATTCTTTGGAAACGCAGAGAAGAAAGGGGTTAAGTCAGTTTGATTGAATCTAGGTAGATATGTCAGAGAAGATGAAATTGAAGTTGAAGTTTTATAGGACAAATAAGAGTTCCCAAGAAATAAATGGGAAGATGATCAAGAGATCGAGGTCAGAAAAGTAAGAAAGATGCAATGGTTTTAATATAAGGAAAGGAGGAAGTTGCTATCTATTTCTTAGAACCTCTGTCACAGTTATTAAATGTATACAATAAACACTGAATTAACATTTGTGATTTGACTTTTGAAGAACAATGAGAAATGTGGAAATAACAATATGAATGGTATCTTGCTCGGTAAATTCAGAATAAGCCCCTAAATAGATTAGCTTTCTTCCATTTTCAACATTCAACAAACTTGGAATAATTATATTTGATAGTACTTCAAGGAAACACCACTGAGAATGTCATTTCTGGGACTCCCCACATGTTTGGTCAGACCAGCTTCTATTTGAAAGCTCTCTGAAAAAGTGTTCTGAGTTCCAGCTGAAGGTTTACTCATAAAATTAAACTTAAGTTTTGACTTAAATAACAGTATTCTCTAGAAATATTTTCAGTCTGAGACTACAGAATTTCCTGTGCTTTTGGCCTGAGAAAATGATAGGGTGACATTCTTTTAACTCAATGCTGACACTTCTAAACAAATCTTCAATCACTCTCCTTTGAAAACCAAGACATGTACCTTACAACACCTTCTATTGATCCCTGGCATGCTTTAATCCAAGAATAATAAATATCAGATTTCTCTGCTTTAATGGTTTTTTCCTGAATCAAAACGTAGAGACATAACCAATTAATTATCACTTCAAAAAAATCTTGTCTCACCCTAAATCTTTGTTTCTTGGCATTAAGTTTCAGGAAGTCAATCCCTCACTGTTTCTTCAATTTTTGGAGAATTGAAAAAGTTAACAGAGGGTGTAAAGTTATTTATATTTCAAAAAGAAGAGAAATTTTTATTCTATTTTTGAATTCTCAATTGTCTAAGTAAGACACAAGGAAAATTATTGAATTGCTCCTTGTGAAAAAAATGGAAGGGAATAAAAGGTGTTTTAAGGTTCTCTCTCCAGAAACAGGTGAGGATCAGGAGTAGGTAAGGATAGAAGTTTGATGCTTTGCTTATATAAGATTTTAAGTAGACAGTACGTAATTAAAAGTCTCAATTACAGGCATCTTAGGTAAATACCTTCTACTATTTCATATTAAGACTCATTTTCTTGTATGGTTTGGTTTATGCTTCAAAGTTTCCTGCTAATATTACCACTTTATTATACACTATTACATTAATGTTTTCTTTATGTCTGTGTTCAAGACTTATTTTTCTGTGCTTAAGAACCTTTGGGTAGGAGTCGTCATTCCTGCTCTGATATTGAAGTGCACTGCCTTTCAACAGAAATGTGTCTTTTTTCCATCATTGAATGGGTCTCAAGGAAGAATTGGGGAAGTCTGGAGCCCTCCAGGACTGAAGTAGTGGCTTAGCACCAAAATTAGTCTGAGTGTCACAGTCAGGGGTTTTAGGGCCTGCTCCACCCCACTGGCTGTGGAGCTTAGAACAATCCACTTGGAAATGGAGGCTGGAGAAGGAGAGGACAGTCCCAAGGCCCCTTCTCACCTCAAACTACCAGGCAGTGCTTCCCATGTTTCAGCTAGAAAATACTTTTATATTCAAGATTTATTGTTTAGCTGAAACCCATGGTGAACGTAAAGAAATATTTTAACGATTTAAGAAGCTATTCAGTTGTCATAAAAAAGTAATTTTGTTTCTTCCAAACCTCCAGATTATTATGGAGACTTCTATGCTGGGTCTTATTTTAAAAAGATATTATGTACACCCAGACTGACATAGCCATGAGGAATTGTAGAAATTTTAATATCTGATGATGTAAATGAGTCTAAAATTTTCTTATTTAAAACCGTCAGATGACTTTCAAATGGGTAACATTAGATCACTGTCAGAAATGTTCAATATTTTCTCATTTATATACAATTGTTTCTCATAGAGGAAAACTGCAATCTAGCTTCTTAGGTTATATGGCCATTTTCCACTTTGCCCCCAAGCTTGCTACCAAACTTGTCCCAAATGCAAGAGAATAAAATTAAATAATGTCTTGTCTGTGTTTCTGTGTGTATGAGTGTGTGTGTAGGTGTGAGAGAGTGCAGAAAGTTAAGAAAATATCCTGAAAGGCATATTTTAAAAATGAAAATTTTCCCGAAAGCTATATGAGTTTTCTTTAAATCACACATATAAGGATGATATTGAAATGAAGAGCCCAAAACAAATAATCTTTTGCTCAAAGACTTTCCAGCTGTATTGCATTTATAGTGTATTTATAATTTAACAGTTAGAAATCCAAATGTCAGAATGGATTTTTTTTCATCCAACAACATAAGAAAAGGTGAGAAATACATAATCCTGCTTTAGTCCTCTTAGGCCAAATATATATATTTGACATACACACACACACACATATATATATATATCAATTGGGAGATGATGATGAAATCAGAACATTTCTTATTTCTGTTCAGAATATAATGTTCCATGAAAAAGATGCAGGACTTGCAGGAGGGGGTATAGCATTTCTTAAAGAACTCTAGAGATAATTTGTAAAACAAACCAGTTGCTGTTTAGTCTCCTATATTTTTTTATTACTATTATATTCTCCAACAGATTTAAGCACTGTTCTTAGCACATATTAAGTCTAAATATTTCTTGATTGAAGGCTTGCTAAAAGTAATAAATAACCAGGGTTAATTAGTAATAACTAGTTTATCTAAATATATTCTAATTTATACAAGGAAGGAAGAAAGGAAGAGAAGGAGTGAGGCAGACAGGGAAGAAGAAAAAAATTCTTCATTTAATTTGGGAAAAATAAACCAGGGTAGCCTCTCTGTTCTTAGGTTCAAAAAGGAGACCTAAATGAAAGGAAATGAGTATCTGTCATGTGCTAGATGCTCTGCCGGGTTTTGGGGATTTTTAAGTTTCAATCTATAGCTATATCTATATTCTTTCTGATGTAAGGATACCTTAAAAAACTAGGTATCAAAGCAAATAAAAAATAATTCTTTAAGCTAATATCAGTCTATAGAAGCCTTACCATTTAACACAGCTGAGTCCTCAAAGTTATGTACAGTTTCCTAGAGATATTTGACCCCAAAGTAACCTGTATTTTTTGTTTTATTTTTCAATTACAGGTGACATTTAATATTATTTTATATTAGTTTCATATGTACAGCATTGTGTGTGATGAGGACTCTTCAGGTCCCTGTTTGGGCACCAGCTGGGGTGGGAGTGTGGACTCTGGTCCCGCAGAGCCCGTCCCAGGGTCGTCATGATGGGGAAAATAAAATGAGTTGTACCAGACACTTCTCTATCTTCTAGAAGAGGGGGATGGCACTTCCCTCTAGTGAAGAAGGCCCCAAACCCCTGTGTCCAAAGGCTTTTATTGAAAGGGTTATCAATGGGGCTAGGTAATAGGAATATACAGGTGACCTCATTACCTCAGCATGTTAATGTTTACAGAGAATAGATGATGTTTTGAAGAAAATAAATGGCAGTAACACACCGATTTACTTGGGTCCAAGAGGAGACAAGTAAACATAAAAATGTAAACATAAGAGTGCCAAAGGGTTTAGGGTCAGGGTCTGTGAATAATGTTAATTTCCTTCCTAGCATGAGCTGGTTATCATAGCTTTTGAAGAAAAAACAAAGCATGCTTTAAAGAATTTACTTCTAGGCCTGATTTTCCCCAGGAACCACCAGATCCAGTTTAGGGTTGTCTCCAGTATTGTTTCAAGCCTGAGCCAGGCAGGGGAAGCAGAGTAGCCAGGAAATAAGGAGACTTCTTCCAGATAGAATTAGGACCCCGGCCCTATCAAAGCTGAGGGGTGAGGGTCTTTTTGCTCTTTCTCCATGTCCCCCAAGTTTTTCCCTGATGCACACTGCAGCTGTGCCTGTCTTAGGTTGCCCCTTCCACTGAGGGGTCTTAACCATCATTGACTAACCAGCCATCCTCCAGGGTGACATGAGGGAGGCAGGAGCTGCTCCCCTGGCAGGGGGACAGGTTTCATCTCCTCAGTGGCCTATTTTCCCAAGGTCTCTTTGATTATCTCCAGCCTCGGGGCCCTCTCGCCTGTCGGCAGGGCTGTAGTTCCTAAAACCAGATGGGGCATTTCCCAACAGTAGCGGTTAGGCAATTATATAATTTACAAAGTGACCCCCCTAAGAGCTCAAGAACTCAAGTACCCACCCGGCACCATACATAGTTATTACAATATCATTCACTATATATCCTATGCCATATTTTTACATCACTGTGATTATTTTGTGACTACCAATCTGTACTTTTTAATTCCTTTACCCCTTCCACTCAACCCCCCCCCAACCACTGTAACATTTGGCAACCACTAGTTTGTTTCCTGCAGCTATGAGTCTGTTTCTGTTTGTTTTTTTTAAATAATTCCACATATATGTGAAATCCAGCCTTTATTGTTCTCTAATTTCACTTAGCATAATACCCTCTAGGTCCCTCCCTGTCATCACAAATGGTAAGATTTTATTCCTTATATGGCCAAGAATATTCCATTGTATACATATGTATAACAGCTTCTTTATCCATTCATCTATTGATGGGCACTTCGGTTGCTTTCATATCTTGGCTATAAAAATAATGCTGCAATGAACACAGGAGTGCCTATATCTTTCCCAATTAGTGTTTGGGTTTCTTCAGCTATATATCCAGAAGTGGAATTGCTGGGTCATAAGGCTGTTCTGTTTTTAATTATCTTGAGGAACATCCATACTGCTTTCTGCAGTGGCCATACCAATCTGCATTCCCACCAACAGTGCTCATGCGTTCCTTTTTCTCTTCTCAAATCTTCTCCAACAACTTGTTGTTTGTTGATTTATTAATGATAGATAGCTGTCTGGAGTGTGTATGAGGTGATATCTCATTGAGGTTTTAATTTGCATTTCTATGATAATTAATGATGTTGAGCATCTTCTTTCATATGTCTATTGGCCATCTGAAATAAATTTTAAATTAGTATTAAGCATTAATTAATTACATAATTAATTAAGCTTTGAAGTTAATACTGGGTATAGCATATACATTTTCCTTGAGCATTTGGTTCTTTGCTGATCTTTGCTAGTAACTTTTAAAGTCTAAATTATAATGTTTTGAATAATATAAAAATTAGAAAAGTGTTTACCTCTACCTTAATCAACTTACTAAGGTTATTACAATCCTCCATAACCTAGTGGTATGATATATGAATTACAAGGGAAACAAAAAATGAAAAAAGTAGGTTACCATGATTATACATTAAAATGCTGATGGCCGGTGCCATGCATTCCTTGCTCTCTGCCTCTCTTTCACCGCTGCCCAGTCCACCACCACTGCCATGGCCAAAGCTGATATTGCACTGACTAGACTGGCTGCTGTGGGCCAGAATTTAATTTTGAACACATCTGACAATGGCTTTGTCATCTGTGCTTTTAATAGAACAGCTTCCAAAGTTGATGATTTCTTGGCCAATGAGGCAAAGGAAACTAAAGTGGTTGCTGCTCACACCTTGAAAAACATGGTCTCCAAACTGAAGAAACCATGGTGGACCACGCTGCTTGTGAAGGCTGGTCAGGCTGTTGATGATTTCATTGAAAAATTGATACCATTGCTGGACACTGGTGTCATCATCACTGATAGAGGAAATTCTTAATGTTAGGATACCACAAGACAATGTTGAGACCTCAAGGCCAAGGGAATCTTGTTTGTAGGGAGCAGCATTAGTGGAGGAAAAGAAGGGGCCTGGTATAGCCCATTACTTATGCCTGGAGGGAACAAAGAAGCCTGGCCTCACATCAAGACAATCTTCCAGGGAACACTGCAAAAGTGTGACTGGGTGGGAGACAAGGGAGCAGGACACTTTATAAAGATGGTACACAATGGGATGGAGTGCACAATGGGGACATGCAGCTGACCTGTGAGTCTTACTACCTAATAAAGGACATCCTGGGCATGGAGCACAATGAGATGGCACAGGCATTTGAGGAATAGAATAAGACAGAGCTAGACTCATTCCTGTTGAAATCACAGTCAATATTCTCAGGTTCCAAGATAGTGACAGCACTCACCTGCTACCGAGGTCAGGGACAGTAAGGGGCAGAATGGGATATGGAAGTGAACTGCCATCTCAGCCCTGGAGTATGGTGTGCTGTCACCCTTCCTGGAGAAGCAGTCTTTGCCCAATGCTTATCATCTCTAAGGGATGAGAGTATTCAAGCTATCAAAAAGCTGAAGGGTCCTCAAAAAATCCAGTTTAAAGGTGATAAGAAATTATTCCTGGAGGACATTCGAAAGGCCCTCTATGTTTCCAATATCATCTCTTATGCTCAAGGCTTTATGCTGCTAAGACAGCCACCACTGAAATTGGCTGGACCCTCAACTATGATGGCATTCCCTTGATGTGGGAGGGAAGGGTACATCATCAGAAGTGTATTCCTAGGAAAAATAAAAAATGAATTTAATCTAACCCAGAACTTCAAAACCTACTTCTAGACAAATTCTTTTTTTTCCTTGTTTCAACATTTATTTTATTTTTTTAATTTATTATTTTTTCAAAAACATTTGTCTCTGCATAACCCCCACCACTTTCCCTTGCCCCCTCCCTCCTTCCCTCCTTCAGCTCTTCCCCTTTGGTTTTGTCCATGAGTCCTTGCTATATGTTCCTTGACTTTACCCTTCCCTTCCTTTTCCCCACCCCCGCTCCTTCCCTCTTGTCTCTGTTGATTTCTTTTCCTTTTAGTGTTCCTGGTCTTATTTTCCTTGCATCTTTGTATTGTTGGTTAGGTTCCGCTTATAGGTGAGATCATATGGTATTTGTCTTTCGCCCCCTGGCTTATTTCGCTTAGCATAATGCTCTCAAGTTCCATCCATGTTGTCGCAAAGTTTAGTAGTTCTTTTATTCTTTCTGCTACGTAGTATTCCATTGTGTATATGTACCATCATTTTTGATCCAATCATCTCCTGATGGGCATTTAGGTTGCTTCCAACACTTGGCTATTGTAAATTGTGCTGCTATGAACATTGGGGTGCATAGGTTCTTTTGTATTGGCGTTTTGGTGTTCTCAGGGTATAGTCCCAGCAGGGGAATCACTGGATCAAAAGGCAGTTCCATTTTCAGCTTTTTGAGGAAATTCCACACAGCTTTCCACAGTGGCTGCACCAGTCTGCATTCCCACCAACAGTGTGCGAGCGTTCCCTTTTCTCCACAGCCTCGCCAGCACCTGTTGTTTGTTGATCTGTTTATGATGGCCATTCTGACCAGTGTGTGGTGGTACCTCATGGTGGTTTTGATCTGCATTTCTCTAATGGCTAGTGATGCTGAGCATCCTTTCAAATGCCTCTGGGCCCTCTGTATCTCCTCCTTGGAAAAGCATCTGCCCAGGTCCTTTGCCCATTTTTTGATTGGATCATTTGTCATCTTGGAGTGGAGTCGAGTGAGTTCTTTATATATTTTGGAGATCAAACCTCTGTCTGATGTATCATTAGCAAATATATTTTCCCATAGGGTTGGCTCCCTTTTCATTTTGCTGATGTTTTCTTTAGCCGTGCAGAAGCTTCTTATTTTGATGAGGTCCCACTTGTTTATTCTTTCCTTTTAGTCCCTTGCTTTAGGAGACATATCAGTGAAAAAATTGCTGCATGGGATATCTGAGAGTTCTTGCCAATGTTCTCCTCTAAGACTTTGATGGTGTTGCAACTTGTATTTAAGTCTTTTATCCATCCTGAGTTTATTTTTGTGTTTGGTGTCAGCTGATGATCCAATTTCAATTTTTTGCATGTAGCCGTCCAGCTCTCCCAACACCATTTGTTGAAGAGGCTCTTATTGCTCAACTTTATGCTTCTGCCCCCTTTGTCGAATATTAGATGTCCATAGAGACCTGGGCTTATTTCTGGGCTTTCTATTCTGTTCCACTGGTCTATGGGTCTGTTCTTGTGCCAGTACCAGATTGTTTTGAGTATGGTGGCTTTGTAGCAGAGTTTGCTGTCCGGTATTGTGATCCCTCCTACTTTGTGTTTCTTTCTCAAAATTGCTGCGGCTATTCGGGGTTGTTTATGGTTCCATATAAATTTTTGAAATGTTTGTTCTATTTCTGTGAAATACATCATTGGTATCCTAATAGGGATTGCGTTGAATCTATAAATTGCTTTGGGGAGTATGGACATTTTGAGGATATTAATTCTTCCAATCCATGAGCATGGTATATGCTTCCATTTATTTGTGTCTTCCTTAATTTCTTTCTTCAATGTTGTATAGTTTTCTGCGTACAAGTCTTTTACCTCTTTGGTTAAATTTATTCCTAGGTACTTTATTTTTCTTCTTGCTATATCGAATGGAATTTTTTTTCTTATTTCTTCTTCTTCTGTTTCACTGCTGGTGTACAAAAATGCCTTTGATTTCTGAATGTTGACTTTGTATCCTGCTGTTTTGCTAAATTCACTTATTAGGCTGAGTTTTTTCATAGAGTCTACAGGGTTCTCTATGGACACTATCATGTCATCTGCAAACAATGATAGTTTTACTTCCTCCTTTCCTATTTGGATGCCTTTTATCTCTTTCTCTTGTCTGACCGCTGTGGCTAGGACTTCCAATACAATGTTGAAAAGAAGCGGTGAGAGCGGACATCCTTGTCGTGTTCCCGATCTTAGTGGGAAAGCTTTCAGTTTTTGCCCGTTGAGTATGATATTAGCTGTAGGTTTTTCATATATGGCCTTTATTACATTGAGGAATGCCCCATTTATTCCCATTTTGCGGTGTGTTTTGATCACAAATGGGTGCTGTACCTTATCAAATGCTTTTTCTGGGTCTATCGAGATGATCATGTGGTTTTTGTCTTTTCTTTTATATATGTGATGTATCACGTTTACTGATTTGCGTATATTGAATAATCCCTGCATCCCTGGGATGAATCCCACTTGATTGTGGTGGATAATCTTTTGAATGTATTGCTGGATGCGGTTTGCCAATATTTTGTTGAGGATTTTAGCATCTATGTTCATCAGCGAAATTGGCCTGTAATTTTCTCTCTTTGTAGGGTCTTTATCTGGTTTTGGGATCAGGATGATGCTGGCCTCATAAAAAGAGTCTGGGAGTCTTCCCTCCTCTTGGATTTTTTGGAATAGTCTGAGAAAGACAGGGGTTAGATCTTCCTTAAATGTTTTGGAAAATTCTCCTGTGAAACCGTCCGGCCCAGGGCTTTTGTGTGCTGGGAGTTTCTTGATGATTGCTTCAATTTCCCCAGCTGTTATCGGTCTGTTCAAGCTTTCTGTTTCTTCCTCCTTCAGTGTTGGAAGATTATACTTTTCTAAAAATTTGTCCATTTCATCGATGTTTTCAAACTTCTTGGCATATAATTGTTCATAGTTCTTAATTTGGGTCCTCTCCCTTTTTTTCTTGATGAGTCTGCTTAAAGCCTTGTCAATTTTATTTATCTTTTCAAAAACCAGCTCCTGGATTGGTTGATCCTTTGAATTGTTCTTTTCGTCTCTATGTAATTCAGTTCTTCTCTGATCTTGACTATTTCCTTCCTTCTACTTGCTCTGGGATTTATTTGTTGTTGTTTCTCCAATTCTTGAAGTTGTAGTGTTAGGTCTTTTATTTGAAATGTTTCTATCTTTTTTAGGTAAGCCTGTATTGCTATGAACTTCCCTCTGAGGAGCCTTTGCTGTGTCCCATAGGTTTTGGACTGTTGTCTGTTCATTTTCACTTGTTTCCAGAAATGTTTTGATTTCTTCTCTTTTCTCATTATTGACCCATTCATTGTTTAATAGTCTACTGTTCAGTCTCCATGAGTTTGCAAGTTTTTGAAGTTTCTCTTTGAGGTTGATTTCCAGTTTCAAGCCCTTGTGGTCTGAAAAAAAGTTTGGTATTATTTCAGTTTTCCTGAATTTGCTGAGGTTTGCTTTGTGTCCTATCATGTGGTCTATCTTTGAAAAACTGCCATGAGCATTTGAAAAGAATGTGTATTTTTCTTCTTTGGGATGTAAGGTTCTATATATGTCAGTTAAGTCTCTTTGATTCAGTGTGTCATTGAGCGCCACAATATCCTTATTGATGTTTTGTTTGGAAGATCTGTTGATTTTTGACAGTGGGGTGTTGAAATCCCCTACTATCAGTGTGTTGCTGCCTATATCTTTTTTGATGTCATCCAACAATTTCCTTATAAACTTGGGGGCTCCTATATTGGGAGCATATAAGTTTACAATGTTGATGTCTTCTTGATAGATTCTTCCTTTAAGTATGATAAAGTGTCCCTCTGGGTCTCTTTTTATGGCCTTTGTTTTGAAATCTACTTTGTCTGATACAAGTATGGCAACCCGGCCTTTTTCTCATGTCCATTTGCTTGGAATATTTTTTTCCATCCCTTTACTTTCAATCTGTGTAGGTCTCTTGCTCTGAGATGGGTCTCTTGTAGGCAGCATATGCATGGGTCATGTTTTCTTATCCATTCAGCTACCCTGTGTCTTTTGATTGGGGCATTTAGTCCATTCACATTGAGAGATACTACTGATAGAAACTTACTCATCTTTTCTCTTTGTACCTGTGTTTTTCTCTTTCTCACTCTTTTCCTTCATCTTCTTAAACCAGTCCCTTTAGCATATCATGTAGTGCTGGTTTGGTAGAGATGTATTCTTTTAGCCTTCTCTTGTCTGGGAAACTCTGTAATTCCCCTTTTATTTTAATTGAGAGCCTTGCTGGGTAGAGCAGCCTTGGCTGTAGGCCCTTGCTTTTCATGACTTGGAATATTTGTTGCCATTCCCTTCTGGCTTGTAGTGTTTCTGTTGAGAAGTCAGCTCCTAGGCATATTGGGGCTCCCTTGTATGTTACTTTCTCCTTCTCCCTTGCTGCCTTGAGGATTCTCTCTTTGTCTTTGATAGTTGCCATTTCAATGATGTTGTGTCTTGGAGTGGACCTCCTTGAATCCCTCTTGAGTGGGGCCCTCTGTGCCGCCTGGATCCATGAGAGCCTTTCTCTCATCAAATTAAGGAAATTTTCCATCATTACTTTCTCGAGGAGGTTCTCTATCCCTTGCTCCTCTTCTTCTCCTTCTGGTATCCCTATTATACGGATATTATTGCGTTTCAGGTTGTCCTGCATTTCCCTAAATGCCTCTTCATTCTTTTTGAGTCTTTGTTCCATTTCTTGTTCTCTCTGGGAGCTTTTTTCTACCTTTTCCTCCATCTCACTTATTCGATCCTCAGCTTCATCCAGCCTGCTTTGAATTCCTTCTACTGTGTTCTTCAATTCAGAAATGGTATTCTTCATATCCTCTTGTGTCTTCTTGATAGTTTCTATGTCCTTTTCCAGGTTTATATAATTTGTTGTAAGATCCTGATAGTTTCTCTGCAGTCTCATAGTTCTCTTTGAGCTGGCTGAGCTCATTGAGCTTCCTTAGAACCATTGTTTTGAATTCCATATCTGATAGTTCCCTTGCCTCTATTTCATTTAGTTCTCTCTGTGGGGAGTCCCCTTTCCACTCATTTGGGGGGAACTTCTTTTTTTTCCCATTTTTGTGAGTCTGTTAAATAATTTACTTACTTATTTATTTATTTATTTTTGCTTCTGCTTCAATTGGGCTGTCTAGATTTCCTGACTTTGTGGATTAAACTTCTATGGTAGTAGGTGGATTTTTTATTTATTTATTTATTTATTTATTTATTTATTTATTTATTTATTTATTTATTTTTCCCTTTATTTTTCTTTCTGGGCCTGCCTCTGATGATGTCAGTTGTTGACCCTATATGACCTTGGGTTGTTTGTTTGAGCCTTCCAGGAGTCTACTGTCTGTGTCTGACTCTTGCCTGGGGCAGCTCTGTGACCCCTTCAGTCAGGGATGGACTCTTTTTTGGTATCGCTCTACACTCTCACGCCAGCTCCTTGAGCCCGCTCTTTGAGCGCACTCCCTAGCACGGCAGGATACCCCTCCTGCCTGGGCTCACTGCGTGCTTGCTCCAGACATGGGGGCTTATTCGCGACCTCGCGAACTCGTCTGGCCCCCCTGGCCAGGGAGCTCCCCGGCACTGGTCAGTTTAGGGTCTTCTATTGTGTGTTTTCCCTGCTTTTGGCTCTTTGAGTGCGTTGCTTGCCCTCGCCAAATGGAGACTACTGAAATGGGAGGAAGTCAGCTCCAAGACTCTCCGGTTGATCCTGTCTCCGGTCTCTCCTCCAGGAACTCTGGGGAGCTCTGTGACCCCTCGGCTGGGGATCTACTAATTCTGTGAGCCGCTCTGTAATCATGGGCGAGCAGATCAATTTACGCCTGCCCTTGCCGCTCTGTGCACTCCCTTGCAGGCCATATCAGTGGCAATCTGTGGGAGGCCTTGCTGGCCAGTGCAAGCATTCACCAGCCCACGCAGGTCACACACACACTCGCCAACCCTCGCTGGCCACTCCGCGCGAGTGTGCGCGCCTGCTCTGGGTGTTTTGGGGGTGTCTATATGTGCTTTTCGGCTTTTGGCTCTTTGGTGGTGTGGCCTCTTCCCATGCAATGGAGACTACGGCAAGGAGAAAGAGCCGAGACTTCCCGGTTCCTCCTCCCGTTCTTTCCCAATGCCTCTGTTTCCAGTCTCTCCTCAGGGGTCTCCGGGCAGTTCCGTGACCCCTTCGGCCAAGGATCCACCCCCTGTGCGGACTGCGTTTCAGTTGCAGGCAGTCTGGTTCATGGGTGTCCTGCTTCTGCCTCTTTGGGGGCGCGCCTTTCCAGCCCACAGTGGAGACTAGGGAATGGGGAGGGAGTCAGGACTCCCCGGCTCCTCCCCCCATTCTTTCCCCAAAGCCTCCATCTCCAGTCTCTCCTCAATGCTCTCCCAGCCAGTCTGCACTCAGCCCCCTAGCTCACACACACAAGCTGTGTGTGGAGCGCACAAAAGGCAGGTTAATTGATTCCTTTATGCCTGAGCGAGATGGTAGCTGCAGAGTGGGAGGTGCATTATCACCATGGCTCCACTGCCCCCATCTCAGTTCCCTTCACCAAGTTTTCCTCACCAGTCTTTTCCCAGGCACCAGCCCACCCTGCTGCCGCCTCTACCCAGAGATCAGGGAGGGTGGCTGCCACTGCAATTTTTGCGTTGGCTCTTTAAATGTCTCTTTGCATCCCCAGCTACCTGTCTCTGGCAGAGAGCGCCCCTAAGGTTTTCGAGGTTGCGTTTTGTCTGTATTTTCTTGGTTTTAGCTGCTGTAGTTTAGGGGTCCCTGTTTATGATTTAGACCCCATTCTTCTCGGGGGAAGCTAACTGGCCGTTTCAATGTCCCTGTGGTGCTAGTGCCCGTGGGCACCCAGCCCACCCTCTCGAGCCTCCACCGCACTTCTCACCTGTTGGGATGTGTGAGAGTCGAATCCACTGTCCGCGTCTCCAAGGCTCCTCTCCCACTATCGTTCCATTGTTTTCCAGGTGATTACTCCACTATTTAGTCGCAATTCCAGTTTGGTCTTGGGAGGAGGTCAGCGTGACTCCCATTCACTCCTCCGCCATCTTAATCCTCTAGACAACTTCTTTAAGTCAGCTGTCAAAACCTGCCAGGACTACTGGCGGTGGGCAGTCAGTACTGGTGGGCATCCCCAGGCCCTGCTTCACCACTGCTCTTTGCTTCTGTGACAGACAGACATGACATGTGGCCAGCCAACCTGCTCCAGGCTCCGCAGGATTACTTTGGGGCTCATACCTATGAACTCTTAGCCAAAGCAGGGAAGTTTATCCACACTAACTGAGCAGGCATGGAGGCAGTGTGCCATCTTCTTCATATAACATCTCATTGGACTTGTGTTACCAACCATGACTCCATGGACAGGGACATTCCATTTGCCACACAATACTGCTTACATGCCCTTTGCCCTACTTTCTGTTCAGATAGTTTTAAAAAATTGTTGTAAGAGACTCTTGAAAAAGTCAACCTGAGCACACCTGTGGAGTAGTAGTTCTATGAGAACCATCATACCCTTTGCCTTTGCCTTCAGGGACTGATGGGGAATTGTCATATGCTTGACAGGAAGAGCCAGCACCTTGACACAGTCACTGTCCACATGTCTTGTGGATTAGGGAGGCCCCTGAGTCTACCCTGATAGAGAGATCACGGAGAAGGGGAAGGATCTGTGGGATCTGCTCAGACCTGAACCTTTGTGTCATGCAGTTGAATTCTCTTTTCCTCTACTTCATAAAAACTACCTTATATTTCAAAAATAATAATAAATAAAATGTTGATAATGTTTACTTATATCTGTATGGCAGGATATTAGGTAATTTAAATTTATTTTTATTTATCTTGCTTACCTGTCTTTTATAATAATTATGTATTGCTTAGGTAAATAAAAAAAGAAAAACATAAGAACTGAAAGAAATAAATGGTACAGAGAGCCAAAGGAAAGAGAAAAATGGCATCTAGCCTCATTCTTTCAGTGGTCTAGGGTTTTTACAAAAAGACTGAAAAAAACTGCAAAAAAAATTTCTGACAAAAAAAAAAGTGGGGAAGATTGAGTGCAGCGGAACAAGAAAGAAGAAAATGAAGGAAGAGACACCCAAATGCTTCAATAAACTACCCTGCTACACTAAGAAATGGTCAAGAGTAAGGGCATCCCCATTCATCTGTGGGTATAAAGGAAGGAAATGACCAATGAGACAATTTAAAGCAGTTTCTCATGAAATCTTTGGTTTTGCCTGGTGTGCATGCAGCAATACATCTGTGTCTTTTTGATGTTATTGCTTTGTTTTGTTTTCTGCACCTATGATTATTATTTTTTTAATTTATTTTTTTATTGTTCAAGTACAGTTGTCTCCATTTTCCTGCCACTGCTTTCCCCTGCCCTACCCACCCCCAACCTCCCACCCTCAATCATCCCCGACTTTGGCTTATAAATGGGTCCTTTATACATGTCCCTTGACTTGACCCTTCCCTTTTTTTTCCTCTCTGTTACCCTGTTCCCTCCTCCCATCTTGTTACTGTCGGGTTTGTTTTTTCTTTCAACGTTGCTGGTTATATTTTTCTTGCTCATTTTTTTTGTTGATTAGGTTCCACTTATAGGTGAGATCACATCGGTGCCTTTGTTTCAGGGAATTTAACTCCACGCCTTCATGTGCACCGAGTTCATTGATGTCATCACACCGCTCTTCTCCATTTCTGCAAATATAAGAAATCCCTTTTCACCACGTGGCTTCTCCACATACCATTCTGTCAGGAACAGTCTACTCTCCCACCCTCTTCCAGGTTTCCCCATGGCCAGCTCTCAGTCCATCTCCACATCTCACTCACCTATTCCCTTCTCTGAGCTCTTGTGATTACCCTGCTCACCTACCTGAAGCAGCTACAGCCATTTCACTATATGCCTTATACACTCTCCACTGCCCCAAACTTTGTTCCTTTATTTTAACCCCTGCATCATGGCTTTCAGAGCCCTTATCACAATTTGTAATGACTTTACAAAAAAAAAGGCCTCATGGCAACCTAGTACAGTAGACAAAGCAGGAATTACTATCCACATTTCATATGTAAGGAAATCTCAGAGGTGTGCCAATGGCTTGCCTTAAATCATACAATCAGGACCATAATAGGTCTCTTTAATCAAATATAGGACTGCCTTCTAGCTATGTGACATTGGGCACTTTACCTAATTTCTATACCTCCATTTCCCCATGGGTAAAGTAGAGAGTATAATAGTAACCTATCTCACTATTGCTACAAAAATTAAATCAGTCAGTATTGAAAAGCACTTAGAACAGTACCTGACCCAGCAAGCACAATGTGGATTGTCACTATTGCACTAAACTTTTCAGCTCAGAACTGTTTCAATGTCCTCTCCCGGCAGCATCCATTTTCAAAAGCATAAATGTCTTGTTCATTGTTTAATGGTATTTAAACTTTAAAATAAAGATTGTGGTAGAAAGCACATTAAAGTGCCCTGGCCATGTGGCTCAGTTGGTTGGATTGTCTTCCCATACACCAAAAGGCTGTGGGTGTGGCAGGCAACCCATTGATGTTTCTTTCTCTCTCTTTATCCCCCCTCCCTCTCCCCCCATCCCCACCATAAGCATGTCCTTGGGTGAGGATTTTTTTTAAAAGCACTACCATTAAAGCAATGGTAGTTTTAAAATATACTCTATTAAACTACAGTAAAGAGATGGGTAGCCACCACGTTTCTTCCCTCACCTCCTCTCTGGGCCACCACCTGGAAACACTACTGTAAGGCAACAAAATGCCTTTACTGGGTGGAGTAAATTTCAACATGTCAGAGCCATGACCTGCTGAATGCACAATAACTTATGCCAATTATCCAATTTAGGAGAAACGGTAATGAAAACTTCTGAAGATGAGTAAAAGGTAATTGAGGACAGGAAGCTTCTGGGCCAAGGAACCATTGTGAAGTACTTGAAGAGTTAGTAGAGAGTTTGGGGCCTCAATCAAGTGCTAAAGGTCATGTCTGTCACTGCTGCCCCAATACCCCCAGAGCAACCCAGATACAAAGATTCTAAGACGTGAGCTGAGCTGGACTGAGCCGGGCTGATCTAACTGTCCTAACAATTTTAACTTTTTCCTGATGGTTGAAATTTAATAGCCTTTAATTTTACATTTAGAGGGCAGGCCTTAAAATGTATTTCGTCTGGAAAAGGAAATCTATTGACTTCATTTCACACACACACACACACACACACACACACACACACAAATTTGTGTGTGTGTGTGTGTGTGTGTGTATCCGATACTAGATCACAGATCTTGATGACAACAATAGCACTGAATTCTTAATGTGCAGTGACGGACTGCACTTGGGAGAAGTAGAAGGTTTTACAGCTCAGGATAAAGAAGCTCTGAAGGGGAGGCTGGACCATCAAAGGTAAATGGACATCTTACGACTTTGCATCTGGTTGACTGTTTACTAGTCATAACCTAGGTCCCCTCTTGGTGCCTGTAAAGGGAGGCTTGTTTTACAAACCTTCAAAATGCATTTATAAACATCAGATGTTGCTAGTGGCCCAAACTAAGAAAAGGGTCTACTTTCCTTAGCCTATATTTCTGAATTACACAAGATGCCCTTTCACTTCTTTCAGCAATACAGGCTTTGGCCACTAGAGAGAGCTGCTCCATCAGCTGTATCATAAATTAACTACAGGCCCGGCATTCTTCTGGCTGTGACCATAGAATATCGTTTTATACCAATTCCCTCAGAAGCTAAAACTGAGCATTAATCTGATCGTGTCCTATTCATGGCTTGTAAAATATACTCTCCTGGCCTCAGAGTTTTAAAGGTTGGGATACACCTGTTCACCAGAATGAGTTCTCAGAGACCCGGTTTCTTTTGGCAGCCTATCTGCAGACCATCTCCTAGGCAATAATACTTCTACTTAGAATAAAGGATAAACTGAGAGAGTCCTCACAGGTAATTCCACCACTAAGCACGTCAAAAGCATAATCTTCTCTTCCACTCCCCCCAAAATACTCATTTCCAAAAAACTCACTGGGTGCTAGACTACATAAAACAGAAACCTGGGGAGGATATTGGCCCAGTAATATACAGTGAGGTCAAATTGCTGTTTGTGCTCTGTGCCAACTAAGACCCAACTAGCAAGTGTGTGCAAAGTAGGAAGAAATTCATTGAAACTGGTATCCACAGCTAAAAAGGAAGAACAAAACGGAATAAAACTTCTTTGGAAAGATGAAAAATTTCCAACTTCTCTGAGAAGGGTTTTTATGCTCTCAAGCATATTCTGATTCAAACAACACTTCAAAGTCTTGTCTACAAATTCAGAAGAACGAATCAGTGTTACAGGGGAGAGGGTAAGAGACTTTTTAAAAACATCTGCAGGTAATGGAAGAGAATTTCTATCTCTCCTGGAAGTTTCAACATTTATGAATTGTAAATAAATATCAGATAATTTATTAATCATTCCCTATTTCAAATTCATATCTTATTCATTCATTCAATAAAATTAAGTGTTTTCTATGTGCCAGAAAGTCTTCTAGGTACTAAAAAGTATGTATGGGGCAAAGGCGCTCAGAACAAGATCACTGTTGTTTTTCTCTTCTTTTTCCTTTTTTAATTAAACATTTTATTTTGAGATAATTGCAGATTCATATTCAATTGAAAGAAATAAATCAGAGATCCCATGAACCTTTTATCCAGATTCCCCCAGTGTAACATCTTGCAAAACTATAGTACAATATTGACATTGATATAGTCACTTCTATCATCACTAGGCTCTCTCGTGGTGCTCTTTTATAGCTGAATTCTATTTTTAAATATTTTTAGAGAATTTTGTCTTCTGCCCATAGAAGCCTTAGAATCTCTTGCTCGGGAACAAGGAAGAGAGTAGTCAGAATTCAGCTTCTAACTTCTTAAATAAGCTGATCATGCTCACTTTGAAGACAAGAAATCAAGATTTTTTTTTAATTTCTAACTTGCAAAAGCCAATCTTTGTAAAGCAGGGGATGGATGGGGTGCATTCCTTTGCAGAATTCTAAGCATTAAAACGAAGAGGATATGCCCTGGCCAGGTGCTCATTTGGTTTGAGCATCCTCCCATGCACCAAAAGGTTGCAAGTTCAATCCCCAGTCAGGACACATACCTAAACTGAGGGTTCAGTCCCTGGTCACGGCACTTAGAGGAAGCAACTGGTCAATGTTTCTCTCTCTCTCCCTGCCACAAGCCCCACGTCCCCGCTGCCAATCATTAAAATACAGGCTATCGGCAATTCAGTTCGGCGATAGAGAAGTTTAAAAAACCACCTGCTTACACACACGAGGTTTATGAGAATAACTACACTACTTAAACTTAGAATTCTGGAATGAACTTTGAAGGGTATCTAGTCCAATTCACATTGTATTGACAGGAAACACTGAGAAATAGAGAAGAAATTCTCTCAGGATCACAGAGATAGTAACGGAGTCAGGACAAGGGTTCCCATCTCTGAGGCACCATATGTGAGTCAAAATCCAGAGTAACTTTAACCCATAGTAATTGATGGTAGAAATCACTGGATTCACTACATGAGCACCCACAGCTCCTCTACTACTGTGGCAAACCAGTCAGCCACCAGTGACTGCAAGAGGACTTTCCCAGAGCTCTTTGCTCTCATTGATAATTCCCTTTGTTAGTGACTTTCAGTTTTGTGCAGTGCCAGCTGGTCATGACTGGTTTAGCCTCTCTAACAAAACGTGTTGGATTTTGTTTTAAAGTCTCACAGTGGCATTTCTGAGCTAAAAATAAAATTATGTTGTACATCTGACGTTTTCAGATAATCAGCTATACTACTCCCGTCTTTCCTAAAAATAACAGGGGTGAGTGGATTTTAAAAATCTGTTCTTTGAACAGCCTAATTCAGAGAACAAAATAGAGTTGTATCCTCGGCACACTTAATTTCAGAGAATTCAACTGTGTAAATTTATCCATTATTCTCAGCCCCAGAATGAGAGAGAGAAACAAAGACAGAGAGACAGAGAGAGACATGAGAGACAGACAGATAATAGACAGAGAGTTTCATTTTCATTTCTTGCCCCTCCAGCTAAATAACTGACTTTCCTTTATCTTCAAGAGATTCCCATTAAAGGTTATTTTCCCTCATTTCATGAGCTTCTAAAAAATATAGAAACAAATGTGTATATACCAGTTAACTTGAAAGTGTTTGTGTGTTACAAGAGTAGGGTGCTTTTTAAGTGTGACCTTACATTTGGTTTTATTTTACTTTTCTCTCTCCACATTCTTTACATTGACTTACACACTTATTTTTAAATTGTATTTTACATATTATTTTTGCAACCCAGTTTATAAAGAAGACCAAAATATTAGTCAATCAATTTACTGCTCTATCACCTTCAGCCAGCATTTTATTTACCCAACTTCAAATTATTTACCCAAATTATATCTACAACACAAAATGGAGTGGATGCAAAATAAATAAAGGGGAAAAAAACCACTACTGAGAATATAAAATATCTTTCATATAATATATTTTATATTAAATTTTGCAGACTGTGAAAATGGATGACAACATGAAATAGACGTTTCATTGGTGCATTTTTCACTCTGTCCATATGGATAGGAACTGAATTTAAGGTTGTAATAAAATTTGAGTAAAACAAGTGTGAGATTTAGCCTCTCAGATCAGGGCACACATCTTTTATATGTATTTTGACTTTCTTTGTATGTGGCTTCACCCCAGTAAAACAACCACAATAACTATTTTTAAAGTGAAATGTATTAATGTGTTACATACACTACAAAAAACAAAAAACTTAAAGAGCTCAAATAAGAATACTCACTTGAAATAAGAATACAGTTGACCCTTGAACAGCTCAGGGGGTTAGTGGCTCTGACCCCATGCAGTAGAAATCCAGGTTTAACTTTGGACTCTACAGTTAGCCATCTGCATTCGCAGATTCAACCAACTGTGGATTCAACCAGCTGTGGATTGTAAAACAGTATCTTTGATCCAAAGCTGGGAATCTGTGGTTGAGAAATCACAGCTGCGAATTCAAAAATACTGCTTTTGATATGTGGCTGGTTGAAGCTGCAGATGCAAAACTCCGGGATATAAAAGGACGACGATGGTATTTCTTGAAAAAAATTTGCCTATATGTGGACCTGTGCAGTTCAAACCTATGTTGTTCAAGAGTCAACTGTAGTTACTTGAAAACCTATAGCAATACAAAAACCAATTTTAAAAAGCCCCTTTGTTCTTGTCAAATTGTAAAATAAATAGATCCCCTTCCTCTGTATCTTACACACAATTTAGGAGCTCACAGAAAGCAATTGTGCTAAGATAAATAAGATTATTGAGAATGTAAGTCAGAGTACCTAACAATTTCTCTCTTTTGTGAGTCTTCACTTTAAAATTACAAGTTCCAATTCATTGAAGATTACAATTGATTTGTACCTTATCTCTTTTTTTAAATGTCTATGTATTCTTTAGCTTTTTCTAATCAAGAAAGTAAATAAGTATCTTAGTAGAAGAGGTCCTGGGGAAGGCTGCAAACATTATAATATGCTTTGTTGAGTGGATTTAGAATAGCTTATAATATATTATCATAAAGCAGATTGTCATCAATAGCATAATTGCTGCATGAATAATCTCAGAACAAGTGAGACCTTCCAAGGCTTTTTTATTGTAAGCAATCACTATGCTCACCACATAAAACAAATGCCTTCTGGGATTTTTTTTTTACAAGACACAGCTTTCTCTAGTTATATTTCTTGGTTTTAACATAAAATATCTAAAAGATGAAAGAAGATAGCTATAGAGATAATGCTGTATGATGGTTTATTCAGTAAATGAATGGAAAAAGTTGCACATGTAATGAAATATTGGTGAGCTAATCCTCATTATCATCATAATATTTGGCACAGAAATTTAGTAACTCTTTCTGCATGTCAATGCCAAAAAGCATTTTTAAATTAATTAAACCCCCACAATAGTATTGGATGAAAGGGATGCCATTAACCCAGTTTTACAAATGAGAAACAGAGTTATCAAAACTGAGAAAGCGATCTGGACTGATTTTTAAAAATTATTTACAATACTACAGTATGTCCCTGGTGAAAATGGAAAGAGGCATAGACTCTCACCACCACTGCTGTAATTGCGGTTGCCTTATAATGGAACAGAAGCCGGGGAGAAAAGGCCCCTGGTTTCCACAGATGTTCTCTCCCCTGCCCTGCATTCCCTCATCACTAATGAAGTTGAAATTAATTGCAATATGTAGTTTTAAAAGTGAAAATCTTCCTTCAACTCCTTTGGGGCAGAAACCACTTCTTTCATTTACTCTGAATTTCTGCATATTTCTCTGGCTCAGCTTCCTGAAATGTGCAAGTGAAAGAAGAGTTCGTGGGCTGGGCAAGGCTAAATGGGCTCCTTTACTTCAAGACTTCTCAGAGCCTTTACTATGCTAACGTACATTGCAAAGGTTCAAGAAGGAAATAACTTGCAGAATCGTGTGACCACCAAGTCTCTCATTCATGGGTACGGTGGGCAGAATAATGGCCTCCCAGAAATGTCTGGGTCCTTATCCTAGAACCTTACAGGACAGACGAAATTCTTGAATTGAGTTGGCAGATGGAATTAAGGTTGCTAATCAGCAGGCCTTAAAATAGGGAGTTTATCCTGGATTATCTGGGTGGACCCAATGTAATGAAAAGGTTCTTAAAAATGGAATTGGAGGCAAAAGAGAGTCAATTTAAGAGTGATGCAGTAAGAGAAACACTACTGGCTGTTGCTGGCTTTGAACATGAAATGAGGCAAAAGAATGCAGGCCCCCTGTAGAAGCCAGAAAAGGGAAGGAAATGGATTCTTCCCTAGAGCTTCCAGAAGGAACACACCCCTGCTGACACTTTGTTTTTAGCCCAGTGAGACCCATTTCAGACTTCTCACTACCAGAAGAGTAAAATAATAAATTTGTGTTGGATTAAGTCACCGAGTATGTGGTTATATTACAGCAGCCATAAGAAACTAATACAGTGGGACACCTGTTAACATTTTACTAACACATCCCAGAATTACAGTCCTCTGTTACAATTTGAGAGAGGAAATATTATTCTACCTGAAACAGTGGCCCTCATCAAACTGGTGATTAATAACTATTACAGACTGAATAATTTATTGTGTAAATATTGTTGGCTCTTTGTCACTGGACCAGCCAATCTGTTTGCCTGTCTATTCAACTACCTATTTTTCATTTTAAAATAGTAATTCCTGCAAACCACCTGGAGAATTCTCTTAAAGTACAGATCTGATTCAGTAATTCTGAGGTGAAGACTGGGATAATGTATTTCTAATAAGTTTCCAAGTGATGCCAATGCTGGTGATCTGTGAATGTACTTTCAATAGCAAAGAGAAAGACCCATGTCAGATCCTGCGTGGTTCCCTGCCCTAGAGATCTTTCTGTTTTCACAGAATTGGAAGCAAATCGTCCTTGCCCATGCTTTTAGGACCATTACTGGTCATATGCAGAAGGTATTCCAGCAATTTTAGCTTCATACTTGGAAGGTACAGCTTCTAGTTAATAGATACATTTTAAATTATGGAATGACTATATTCTCATGAAACACAATTTGTAAAATAGAAGAAAAATAATTTTAATCACCCACAATCCTAACACCCAAAAGATATACCCTATTAATAGTCAGATGTCTTTCCCTCAAGACTGTTTTCTCTACATTGATTCTGTTTTACATATTTGAAATCATGTTGCATATCTCATTTTTTATCTAACATCATATACATATATACATACAGTATAACAAATTAAATGACTGGTCCCAATTATTCACTCTCCTCTAATAAAGTTATGTAGCCACAGTAATAGAATTATACATCCACATTCTTGCCGTTCTCATGAACAGTGTCCAACTTTTTGCTGCCTTCTAATTCAAATGTGCATTCACTCTCACCAAGCTGGTGGGCAAAGAGTACTCCCCCACACCTTAACATTGGGCTTGACCACATTACTTAAGTTGGCCAAAGAGATATTAGTAGACAGGTATTTTTTAAAGTAGGTTTTTTAAAAAAAAGATTTTACTTATTTATTTTTAGAGAGGGGGAGTGAAGAAGAAAGAGAAGAGAAACATCAATGTGAGAAACATCAATCGGTTGCCTCTCATATACGCCAGGACCTGGTACTGAACCCGCAACCCAGGTGTCTGCCTTGACAAGGAATCAAACCAGTGACCTTTTGCTATGTGGGACAATGCCCAACCAACTAAGCCACACGAGGGCTAAAGTAGGTTTTTTGTATTTTCTTTTAAACTTTGGTATGAAAAAGCCAACAGATCAGGACATATGGCTTTTAAAAAGAAAGTTCGCTATACCTAGAGATCTCAAGAGAAGGGGGCATACCATAACACAGGCTACACAAGGAAGCACCAGGGTGGGTCAGGAGGCAGAAGGAGTGAGGGGGAAATGTGGGCAAGATCTTTATTGTGGTTTCCCTGGGAAGGAATAGATGAGGCTGGAAGAAACTGCTTTAGCCAGTTTGAACGATCTTCAATGTGCTCTGTGGTATAGGGGCTTGTCCCTAATTGTATGGTATTGGCCAGGGTGACTGAGTTAGGAGAATAGTGACCTTGAATGAATATTTATATATTGGTATGAAGGTGATGGTTGGGGTTATGGCCTCTCATTTGGTTTGCATATGAACGGCACACTCTTCAAAAACTAGTTGTTTGCTATCTCTAGGAATTAGCTCTGTCTGGGAGGGACAGTCCCTCCAGTCAGCAAGGCCCCAAGATGTCAAAGCATTAAAAAAGCATAATTAATACAACATGATGTAAGCAGAAGCTTGGAATGTGCTGAAGTGGTTGTTTATAATGAGAAGAGTTCATACTGCCACAGTTGTACAACTACAAGTGAAATAAACCTGTACACAACTCATGGCCAGGAGCTAAGCCAACGGGTGCTCAGCAAGAAGCTGAGCCAAACCTGTCAATAAATGAAAAACAAATGTTTATTGCTGCATGTGTATGAGATTTTGTAGTTGTTTGTTACATAGCATTATTGTGGCAATAGCTGAATAAGACTGGAAATTATTACTACAAATGGGATGCTGCCATGATAAATCCCAAAATATGGGCCATTGGCTGTGGGACCGAGGAGCAAGAAAGAAAGAAATTGTTACAGGAGGATGGGAAAATATTAATGCATGTTATATACAATGAAACATTGTTATTATGGTTACTTGCAATAAACCAAAAGACAGAAGTGGACCCAATAAAGTTGGGATAAGGAGCAAGCAAGTTTCAAGGCACAATGTTGATAGAGTAAGTGGGTTGTTGCTAACTGCATTTGAAAAGGTACTCTAAGAGGTGAGTTCAGGGAAAAACACATGACTGGCTTGTATACAGACCTGAGAGTGAATAAACACAGCCCAGAAATCCTAGAATTTGCAGGGATAAAAAATTGTATTGAGAAAATTTCTGTCAGCTTAAACTAAAAGTGATTGTGACTCTTTGAGATATAAAAATACTTCTGGACTCCCCTTCCTCCAAATTTATTCAGGCAAGAAGCAGGCTGAGAAGGTTGCTCAGCCACCAAAGTGGGCACATTCCCCAGTGCTGTCTTTGGACTTGGCCAAGGGGGGATTTGTGCAAAGATGGGCCTCTCAAAGAGAAGATCCAAGAGTCTAGGGAAAAATCAGACTCAGATGTGGGGAACTACTCCCAGGGAGCAGTAATGTGGTTTAATCCAAGAACACTCCCTTCCCCAAAGGTAGAGGAACCCTCCAACTTTTGCTTACAGGGATTTCACAATTGCTACAAACCCGTGACTGCTATCTGCTTCTCACTCTTCCCCTATTAGAATGGGGGTGTTTATTGTGGTCATCTTGTTCCTGTTTCACTTTTGTATGTTGATATGAGTGAGGGTAAGATCAGTTGTCTCTTTAGTTTAAAGATGTTTAGACCAAGAGGAATCATACCTAGAGTTGACGTAGATCCAGTGATGCTATCTTTCCAGCCTGATGCCATCATGGAAAGAGATTTTGGTGATGTTCGGTTGGGAGGGATGTAAACAATAGAGATAAAGACCATATTGTCATAGGTTGAATTACTGGTGCCAATTCTGTTTTCCCCTGTAATAAAAGTATACATACTCATTATTGCCACATTCTCATGTCAGGCAGAGGTTACTTCCCCACCCCTCAACTTTAGGCTCACCCTTGTGACTTGCTATGGCCAAGTAGTTAGCCAACATGAAGCAAGCAGAGGCTTATAATGAGCTGTGCAGTTACTCTTGCCCTCTTGCACTCCAGGAGTCGGTCACGAAAAGAGCTTCTTTCTGGTAGCAAATGCCCCTTTAACCTGGGCTCCAGAATGAACTCAGTGCATCATACCTGAGCCTGCAACCAAAGCAAGCTTACCTGAGGCCAAAAATCAGAGCCATATCCCTGCTGGCCTGCAGACATGAGCATGAAAAATACACATTTACTGTTGTTATGTTACCCAAATTTAGTGTTTGTTTGTTATACAGCTTAATTGAGACAATAGCAGATTGAGACATGTGTTTTTCCGTGACATTACATATTCTTTAAAAACCCTTTTGTAAACATATCAATTCCATCGAATACATTCACTTAAGTAACAATTCCCTGACTATGAAACATTCAGGTTTCCCCCCAGTTTTTCTTGTCTTCTTTATTTAAAATTTCTTTTAATAATGCTATAACATTAATGTCTAAATGTTTCATACTTTATTTTTATATAGTTAAACCTGGGTAATAATAACTACTCCATAGGGTTGTAAGGATTAAAAGACAAAGTATATAAAGTGCTAAGCATATTATCTGTTATATAATAAACACTCAACAAATAATTGTTCTTGTTTTTTTTTGTTATAGAGTCTTAGAAGTTGAAAAAATACTTCAAAGTTCTTGACATGAAATGTAAGGTGTTTCCCAAAAAATCATACTAATTTATAGTATTAATAGCAGTGTATAAATTTGAGCACACCTTCAAATAACTGCAATTTTTTTAAACCTTGGCTATTTTGACAGGTAAGAAATAGTATCTCACTAGTATTTTAATTTATATAGCTTTGATAACAGAATGATGCAGACATTTTAAAATAAGTTTTCTAACCACTCATATTTTCTTTTCCGTGGGTTATCAGTTAACATACCACTTTCCATCAGCCTCACGAGGCGGGCCTTCCTCTAGCCTGCTGCTGGGCCTCCCTCACGCCTAACTGACTCTTGTGCTGCCCACAGTCCTGCGTGGCCACTGAGCCTTCAAGTATACTGCCCCGTGTTGATAAGATAATATTTTGAATATACTGGATTCAATAAAATGTGTAACTGAATTTATTTTACCTTTTTCTTTTTTACTTTTTTTAAATGTGACTACTAGAAAATGGTCAATTACACATATCAATGGAGCAACGCTGGTTAGGCCTTTGCATAATAACTTGCTCTAAAATTCTCTGTGGTTAAAATACTCCCAGCCCTCACTCTTGTGTTGGGTTCCCCTGATCCTGCCAATTGGACAGTGCATCACCTGTCATCTATTGTCCTACCTTCTAGATAATGCTGTGCTGAATCTAAATTTCTCGCCTCCAAGTTTCTACTCCATTTTATTCCCCAAGTATCACCTTGGCACTACTCAGTTCTGATCTCTTACATATTCCTGGGTGAAATGGAAAACTCGATAAGAACTTTCACCGCTACAATATGTTTTAAACAGATTCTGTTTGTTATTATCTATATGCCCATATTCTATGCATTCTTATTTCTATTATTGAAACATGATTTTGTGAAGTTCTTTTTATAGTTTGCCATTGAAAGTTCACAAACATACAAGGCTAATAAGCAATTTCATATGTTTTCCAAATTCCCCTGCCTCTGCCCACACTTTCCAATACAACTCTGAATCCTCTCAAACCACATTAGCGAAAACGACCAAAGGTTGTACCTGTGGCCACTAACACTCAAAAGTTCCCCCAACACCAACTGCAATTAACCAAAATGTCAGGCATTTACTCATAATTCCTGGGGATTTTTAGTCTAGAGCACAGGGTAGTATGTGTTAACCTACCTATCATATGAGAATTTTAAAAATTCATTTATGAAGGATTCAAGTAAAAGAAGTTCTTGCTAATGCAAGGTAGAATCAATGTATTGAAGAATTACCATATGTCACTTGGAAATTCAATCTCATTTTTTATAGGTTGACAGCTCTTTCCAGATAGCCTGAATTTTTATGATTGTGGGGCTTTTCCACCAAAGAGAAATATCTGTAGCACATTTTTAATGCCAGACCGGCTTCCTCCATGGCTCCTGCCCCTACCCAGCATGCTTCTGTTCTACCTCCCCTGACACCCCCATGGGTACCCAGAGAATTCAAACCAATTTGAATATGTAATCATGTGGAATAGTACACTCAACTGCACTCTCTGGGGTTCTCTAGCTGCTACTCAGCTCTCTGCAACTAGTTTCCAAAGTGCCCTTGAGAGATGCTGAGACCACCATGTTGGCTATTAACCTTTTAACAGATCAGCCATTCTCTCCAGGCACTGACTAGAAGCCCAGCTCCAAAGACAGTAAAGGAAGTGGGGCAAAGGAACTCTCCTTCCTTTTAAGACCCACTACAACACACTCTCCACCGCCCCAGGGAGAGAGTTAAGCAAGCTTTGACTCAATGTGTTCTTAAAGTATTCATTAGGCTGACAGTGGAGCTCCATGAAACTCACTTTCATTCCTTTTAAACAAGTCACATAGAAATTTCCCAAAACATATTATAGTACCTGGAAGTAAATAACTATTGCTTTATCTTATGAATATGAGACATTTCTGTGAAGATGCCTAAATATTTTGATTAAGTTAAAAGTAGATGAGCTGATGTTGGGTATTTACAACATCAAAGTACTTCTCTGATTGAATCAGCTTAAAATTGCAACACACAAGCTAGGACATTCATTTTAAATAGCAGTTTTTAAATGGGTGCTTTGGTATTCTGAGGCTCTCAGAATCTGATTCAAACACCGAAGTGATCAATTTGGAGGGAAGGGTCTCACTCTGGATTTAGTAGTCAGACCATAATGCTACAGCACCTGCTTTACCTCTTGAATATATAGTAATAACAAATAATACCAGTAAGGATCTGAATGGTAATCTGTATGTGTGTACACACACACACACACACACACACATATAGTTTTGATTAACCTTCAAAACATATATCTGGGAGATCAGTATTATCAGTCTTAATTGCTGATGTTGCTAAGGTGGTGACTTCCTTCACAGTTGCTTATAAAGGTCTAAAAATAACTCTTTCTGGTACTTGGGCATATCCACCCAGGTCAGACTTTCTGCAGATTGAGCTAATCTATTTTTAGGTGGGGTTCCAAAAAGCAGCTGCAATTCAAATTTCACAAGCAGATGCCTTTCTGACTCAGCAGCTGAGTTGTGCATCATGCTTGAATTCTCCTAACTCTTGGAGCAAGAACATGGAGGGTGTTTGGGACATGCTATGCTGGATTATGCACATATCCCATCTCTCCAATATATTGTTAACCCCTTGATGTTTACAGTGTGTGAATTCTTATCACAAGGCTCTGAACAATCCACATTAATAAGTGTTCATTGGTAATGTTCTGTGCAATTTCAGAGGCTCCCCTCACTGTTCATCCTGACCTTTATTTCTCCGTCCGCTTTGTAAACTTCTTTAACATTAGTGCCACCTTCATTCTAGCGTTAGCCCTTTTCTCACTCAATATGCCTCTCTGAGAAATCTCAGCCACTGGAAAAACCCTACATACCATGATGCATCACTCTCCTGACCCCAAGACAAGAGAGTGAAGGTCCCCAAGGTGGAGAAATCCTGTCAGGCCACTGTCAGAGAAATTAAAGTTGAGGAAAGGCCAAACTTGGCCTGGTAGAAAAGTAAAAACTGTTATGTAATAGCTAGAGGTTTCGAGAGAGGAGATAGAGTCCAGATTAGGAATCAAATAAAAGTTTTCAGTTTTGGCCACTATTATTTCTTAAGAACCTTGCCAAGCACTGTCAAATCTAAAGGGCCAGAGCCCTTCCTTTCAGTATCTGACCCCCGGCTACTGCTGTCTGCCCATGGCTGTTCTTTCCTTTGTCAGCACAAACCAGCTGGTTTCATCTAACACTCAAAGAATTATAGTCTTAAATTTGGAAGGGTCTTTTCATGCAAATATCTAAGACCCTGCTTAATTTTTCTAATTTTGTTGCTGCAAGAATAAATAATTGAATGTGGGTGTGGTGATATCGTTATTTTGGCACATTTCTCTGCTGGTATTTCCCCTTTTCCAAGCACATGGGCAACCCTGAGCTCACTGCCTCTAAAAAGGGATGCAACTGGTCAGAAAGAAATAGTCAATGGGCTCTTTTTGTCTCTGTGTTTTAAAGCAGAGAACTTAGAGTTTTGGGGATGACGTATAGGTGAATGTGTGGGAGAGCAGGGGTCAGAGAACCATAGTTTCTTCTACTCTCTGCCTAGAATAGGATTCCGTAAGGGCTGAGGGAAGGAGAGTGAAGAGGAGGCAATGAGAACATAAAGACTGATGGGTCCAGGAGTCAAATTTTCTATTTTCTAGGTTGAGCCCCTGGGGAGGAAGCAATACTCAAAGAAGAAATGGCTTCATGCAGAGCCCAGACACAATTGTCTATTGCCCGCAACTGATGCAGCAAAACAACTGTGTGAGCCATGCTGCAGGCATCCAGAAGGCTCCTCACTCCCCCAATTTACTGACCAGGGCACTGCGTAAATCCCTCCTGGGCCTTTGTCTCTACCCGATGGGTAAGGGAGAAACCAAAAATTACCTGAGATGTTACTCTTAGCCTGGCAGTGGGAGGGAGGGTTAGAGTTAAACTGAGTTACAAGAAATGTTGAAGTTATATTTCTAGATAAACTGAGTGGACTATTTTATGTATCTACTACACTTATAAAACATTTATAACTTTCTAACACATATGCTTGAAATGTCATCTATATCAACAATAATAGCAAATTCAAAGTCAACTACAAAATCTGAAAGGTATTTTTCATT
Source organism: Pteronotus mesoamericanus (assembly GCF_021234165.1). Lineage (NCBI taxonomy): Eukaryota > Metazoa > Chordata > Mammalia > Chiroptera > Mormoopidae > Pteronotus > Pteronotus mesoamericanus. Next base: position 14,346,858 of record NW_026555313.1, read on the forward strand.
GTAAACTATCAATTGACCTTTACATGGTTCTTCTGTCTAGATGGAAAAATGTTGATTCAATTCATTGCTCTTTTAAAATCTATTCTTATAAAAAAAGTTATTTAAATATTTGTTTTTACTTCAGAGGAAAGAGAAGAAGCAAGAGGGTGAACAGATGTCTTCACTCCATAGGAACTGGTCTTTCTCCATTTCACTAGGTACCAAGTGCTTGGAGAAGTGAAGGAATGTATATGCATGCCTATTAGATTTTTCGCTCTGTCAGATTTGACCATATCTTCTAACTATGCTACTTTTGAGTCCAATTATATTAACCAATATTTTGGTTGCCCACCCAATATCACATTATCTTAAATTTAATCACCATTTCTTCAACAGCTTCTTTCCCCTCCTCTTCTTCTAATTTAACATCTCTGCAAACGTCTTATTGTTAGACTGTTTAATCTACGTCCCTTTTCCTCTCCTACATACCAAGGTGAGTGTGTCGTCTTCCTACAAGTGTAGACTGTGAACAAAACTCATACTTCAATGCTGACTGGCATCACCATCAAATTCATGTGAGTCCTCAGCACTACACAAGGGTTTCTCTCCCCCCCATGCCAGGATAACACCACTCTCTTCTGGCTCTCCCCTCACTGTTCATCCTGACCTTTATTTCTCCGTCCTTTTTGTAAATTTCTTTTCTTTAACATTAGTGCCACCTTCATTCTAGCGTTAGCCCTTTTCTCACTCAATATGCCTCTCTGAGAAATCTCAGCCACTGGAAAAACCTTAATAACCTTACAAGATGATGATTTCTGGGTCTGTGTCTCAGGGCCCCTGAGTTTCATATCTGTATGTTAACAAACATCTCACCTACATCATGAACACATTTTAAACACAAGTCCAAAAATTAACTCGTTTTCTATTACCTCATTCAGCAACTACTGTATTTCCAAATTTGGTAAAAACTATCACCATTCCTTTCTGCATACCTGGCCAGATCTCTGTGCCATTTCGTCCAAGGATGTTTGATTCTCTCCCATGTCTATTGATAAATTGCCTACTTTTCCAAGAAAAATGTAACAAACAATATGCCCACCCCTAGTTAGTATTTAATAAATATTTACTGAACAATCTACTAGCTTAATAATCTTCTCAGAAAAGAAAATGAATATACTGACAAAATTTACACTTAAGAACCAGTGTCAACTCTTTATGGTTATTCTTTCCTTTTCCTAAATGAGCACAGACAATCGATGTATTATTTCACTTGAGGAAAACATTAAGCTTTTTGGATTGCAATTTATGAAATTATAGAATAAATAGACTCTTCCTCTTCTCCTGTTCAGCTATCTGGATACCTTCTGTCTCTGTATCATTGTCTAGACATGCTCACTCTCTGTGCTTCCCTGTAGACTGCCATTTGTGCTTCCACAATCTTACCTGCCCCTTTTTCCAGTAGCCCAGGACATGGTTCATATGAAATCATTCAGACAGCTCTCTTTCTGTCTCTGAGAATTTAGTTTCCTCTTACTAATGTTTATCCTTCCATTTCTGACCAAAAATACTTCTCTTTGCCTAAGAATATAAAATTGAAACACAACTACAATATATCTGGTTTCTTTCTGTTATCTGTTAATATTACACACTTTTCCTTAAGCAGTAGATATTTATTCCTCATATTCCTTACTCAAAAAATGACTAAGGTTCTACTTTTGTTGTTCTTTGTACTCTGCAAACCTCCACTCATTCTTGGTTTTAATCTTCCTGATTCTCCTTTTCCAGATTCCTGACACTTCCCATTTTTGCTTCGTTTCTTTCTTCTCTTTCTAGTTTATTATCATATCACCTTAAAATCTGTATTAAAATGACAACAATAACATTTGCAGCTAACATTTTTTTCAGCATTTATTCAATGCTAGGTGACTCACATTCAATATTTTAATTTCACAATATCCCAGTGGATGAGTTATCATTAAAATCCCTATACCAAAAAAAATCAAGATGGTGGAGGAGTGAATGGAAGTCACACTGACCTCCTCCCAGGACCAATTTGGAATTACAATTAAATTGTAGAGAAATCATCTAGAACAAATAACTTAACAATAATGAGACATGGGGCTTATAACCTTGGACAGACAGAAGAATCAGCTTTAGCACAACCTAACTGGTAAGGAGTGTGGTAGAGACTCGAGAAGGAGGGCGGGACATCCACAGGCAGCAGAACCAGAAGGATATTGAAACAGCCCATTGGATCCCCCTGAGAAGAGCAGGGTCTAAACAATAAATGGGGATCTCCAGCCCACAGCATCAGAGCCCCAAAACTACACAGCTAGCAGCCCACTGAGAAAAGCAGCTGGGTTACTCTCTACAAGAGACAGGTGGCTGGAGATGCAAAGAGCTGTTTAAAGGGCCAACACATAAATTTTCATTTGCAGCCACTCACCCTGGGCTCTGGCAAAGAAGGGGGCAGAGAGGGATAGAGACACCTGAGGAGAGACTGGGGAAGGAGGCTTTAGGGAGAGAACTGGGAGAGTAGCTGGTGGGATCCCGGTGCTGACTCATCCCCCAGATGACAGCAGCCATCTGGCTCAAGCAGACCACTCCCCTGAGCAGAAGCAGCTTGAGAGGACCCAATAACCCCACCCTCTGGAGGGACTCTCCCCCACTCTGTGGTGTCTAAACCTGACTGCTGTGTGCAGAGTGACTAGATTAACAGCTGAAGGAGACAGCCACAGACAGTAGATTCCTGGAAGTCTCGAAGAGACCACCCAAGGTCAGACAGGGTCAACATTTGACATCATCAGAGGCAGATCCAGGGTAAAAAAAAAACCAGTGGTCTCCTACCATTCAAGTTCATACCACAAAGTCAGGAAATCAAGACAGATCAATTTAAGAAGCAGAAGCAAAAAAGATCTCACAAATAATGGGAAGACAAAGAAACACGCCCCCCTCCCCCATCAAAGGGAAAGGAGGAATCCCCAGAAAGAGAACTAAATGAAATAGAGGCAAGTAAATTATCAGATATTGAGTTCAAAACAATGGTTCTAAGGAGGCTCAATGAGGTCAGAGAGAATTACAAAGAACTACAGGGAAACTACAAGGAACTTACTGCAAACTATATCAGCATGAAAAAGGATATAGAAACTATCAATAAGAGACAAGAGGAAATGAAGAATACAATTTCTGAATTGAAGAACACAGTAGAACGAATCAAAATCAGGCTGGATGAAGCAGAGGATTGAATCAGCAAGCTAGAGGATAAGATAGAAAAAAGCTCCCAGAAAGAGCAAAAAAATTTAAAAAGACTCCAAAAGAATGAAGAGGCATTTAGGGAAATTCAGGACAACCTGAAACATAATAATATCCATATAATAGGGATACCAGAAGGAGAAGAAGAGGAGCAAGAGATAGAGAACGTGTTTGAAAAAGCAATGATGGAAAATGCCACTAACTGGAGAAGAGAAAAAGTCTCACAAGTCAAGGAAGCACAGAGGGTTCCATTCAAGAGGAACCCTACGAGGCTCACTCCAAGACACATCATCATTAAAATGGCAAATATCAAAGACAAACAGAGAGTCTTAAAGGCAGCAATCAAGAAACAGGTAATAACATATAAAGGGGCCCCGGTATGGCTAGCAGCTGACTTTTCAATAGAAACACTACAAGCCAGAAGGGAATAGCAAGAAATATTCCAAGTCATGAAAAGACTGCAACCAAGACTGCTCTACCCAGCAAGGCTCTCAATTAAAATGGAAGGTGAAGTAAGGAGTTTCCTAGGCAAAAGGTGGCTAAATGAATATACCTCCACCAAGCCAGCATAGCAAGATATGCTAAAGGGACTGCTTTATGAAGATGAAGAAAAAGAGTCCATGAATATCCAGTTCCTTTTACAGTCACCAATACTTGATATTACCAATATTTTTAATACTTACTAATCTGATTGTGGCAATGATGTTATCTCAATTGTTATTTTATTATTTGTTGAAACTAAACCTTTTTTTATATTTCTTGCCTTTTTCTATTATTTTAAAAAACCTTTCAATGACTTTTTGGTATTCTTTATATATTTTTTGATTAAATGCTTGTAAAATTTTTTCTATAAAAAAACCTATTAACCCTTTTTTAGATGGCTTGCAAATACTTTTCTATTCTATTATTTGTCCTTTTAATTTTTTTATATGTATATTACTGTATATTACTTAAATGTTTTAGATAGCCATATTGTCATAATTTTACTTTATAGATTCTGGGTTTGAACATTTTACTTCAGGGTAAGAAAAGTATTAGTTTCTATTTTCTCCTAAAACTCCTTATATTGTACACATTGATTTTTAACTCACCTGAATATTTTTTGTATACTTTGTGAAATAGGGCTCTATGTTTGTTTTATTTCAAATAATAGTGGTCCATGCACCTTATTTGTTGAGTGAGCCTTATTTTTCCAATTGATTTGAAATACCAATTTAATCATAAATTACATTTTTATACAGATATATACGTTTGCTTCTAGAATGCTCATTTTATTTCATTGAGCTACTTGATTATTTCTATGCTGATGTCATGTTGTTTTAATTGCTGAGACTTTATAATGGATTTAAATGTTTTAATATTTTATAATGGTTTTGATATTTAAAAAATAAATTAAATCTTCATTTTTAAGAAAAGAGAAAGAAAGAAAGAACTCCTGGCTTTTGCAGCAACATGGATGGAACTGGAGAATATTACGCTAAGTGACATAAGCCAGTCGGTGAAAGACTAATACCATATGATCTCATGCATAAGTGGAATCTATTCAACAAAATAAACTAACGAACGAAATAAACCACAGGCATGGAAACCTGGAGCAGACTGAAAGTGACCAGAAGGGATGGGGAATGAGGACAATGGTAGAAAGAAGGGGAAAGGACTAGACAAAACATGTATGAATGACCCGTGGACATGGACAACAGTGTGGGAATTGACTGTGGGAGCAGGAGGCACGCAGATGGTGTGGGTGAAGGAAGCAAAGGGGGAAAAACTGAGACAACTGTAATAAAATAAACATGATTTTAAAAAACAAACCACAATGAGAAATAAACAAAGAAATCCCTTTACTGTAGATGAGGAAATGAGGCTTAATGTGATTCAAATGTTTTCCAAGGTCACAGATCTGGTAAACAGCAGATCCAGGAGCTCAAAACCAGGTCTAAATGACTAAAAGCCAGGGTCTATTGGCAAATTATTTTTGTATGTGAAAGTTGTCATGGAACTGGGCTCACAAACTCTGGCGAGGGTGTCCAACCCATGGCCTGTGGACTGCATGCAGCCCAGGATGGCTATGAATGTGGCTCAATGCAAAATCATAAATTTGCTTGCGTTGAAGCTGGTCAAGGCCTGGCAGGTTCACTCTAGATTCAGGCAAATGGAGAAAATGCACGGAGCCTTGGCATGCCTTTATTTACAGGTGGGCAAGCCACGCAAGCTGCAAGCTGCGTATGTGTGTGCAGTGAGAAGCTCTTAACCCTTAAGTACTAGAGACAAACAAAGCTGACAGAAAGCCAAAATATCATATAACATGGAGTGATTCTGCGCATGCAAGCCCACTTCATGTTATGGGACAGTTTATCAGACCACCTCAAGGCTATTAGAACACTGCTTATCAGGCCCATTCAAGGTTGTGAGAAACCGCTTTCCTAAGTTACCCAGACACCTGGGTGAGGAAGCCAGAATGCCTCCATTTACCCTACATTACTTAAAACCTTTATTTTGCTCATCAGTTTTCCTTAGAGTCTTTGTATATAATGTGTGGCCCAAGACGATGCTTCTTCTACCAGTGTGGCTTAGAGATGCCAATGGTTGAGTCATGCAAGAAATGCATACAAATAAAAAGGGCCAAGTGTTTGAATGGTAAACCTGTTGGAATAGTCTTTGCTTCCAGAAAGACAAATATTTCTCCTATTTCTTCTTAATTTTTCCACTTTCAGAAGAGATAAATAGGAAAAATATATTTCTAAATATACCAAAGGTAAAAACATGAGCTTGATGATAAATAGCAATGGATGCCCAGGGCAAGGGAATCAGGAAGTGGGAAAAACACGGTTTGCCAAAAACACATCTCCTACTACTTCAGTATTTCTCAAACTGTGGACCCCTGACCTACAGTATCAGCATCACCTGGGAGCTTGTTAGAAGCTCAAAGACACTGGCCTACTGAATCAAAAACCTGTGGGTGGGGCCTGTAGGCTCCAACAAGGCCCCCAGGTGATTCTAATGCAGGCTCAGGTTTGAGACCTACTGCTCTCCCTGGAATGGACACCTTTGACTCCACTGCAGCTGCTTGTTGCCCAGAGGGGAATAGGAGTCCCAGGATATCAGAATCTGCCAGGTTTAAGGAAGCCAGGAGCCTCAGTTATTTTCATTCTCCTAAATTTTAAGTACTACTTTAAATGTTTTTTTATTACTATATAAGCTAAACAAAACAAAACATGGTTCTTACCTACAGATTACCAGTTAATGACCTCTGAATAGAATCTGAATTATATTAAACATTATAGTTTTTTTAATAACTATTTATTGCAATGTCAATCAACCAGGAAAATGAATTATGATCTCCATTTCATTATAATCACTTGTTAGGGAAAGTGATCTGCCTACCTTACAATAGCAATGAATGGAGCTTAAATGATTTTAACAAAGTTTCTTTATCCTGCTAGGAATTATTAATATGTAGCTCATACTTGAGCTATAATTCAAACAATTATGAAATAAAACACTAGCTCCAAGTAATAAATTGCAGTCCACAAACATTTACAAACTAAAATATATTTTAATGTACTATGAAATCTTTTTTTTTTTAAATAATGGAGTGAAGGGATGCATGTACACACATTCATGTTAGGGTATGCTGAAGACTTTCAGATCAGACAAATCCAGACATCCTAATTAGCCTGAGAAAGGCTTCTACCCATTGCTGTATGAATCTGAGTTTTAATCATGGACTAAGTACCTCTGTGAACATACGCGTGGCAAGGACACTGCCCCCAGATCAGTCAAAGAGTTTGGGAGAAGAGTTTATCCAAAAGAAAGGATACATTGTGCATGAAAGCCCCAACATGAAAAGCTTGGCATGTTCACAAAATGGAGTAAGATTGGTGTAGAGAACTGCCCGATATAAGGTTGGAGAAGTGGAGAAGGCTGAGGTGTGGAGGACCATGTAGACCTCACTAAGGATTTGAGGCCTTATTTTAAGAACAATGAGATATCATTGGCAGAATCAAATATATCCTTAATTCTCTAAAAGTTCAATATTTAAAAGATCAGTTTGGCTGTATTAGGGGGATTCAGTGGGAAAGTGGTTGCAGAGCAGGTCGATTAGAAAATTATTCCAGGAATCCTAATGGGATATGGGGTTGGAGTGGTGATAATAAAAATAAAGAGAATTATACAGATTTAATCAGTATTCAGGAGGCTGAGTTAATACAACTTTGTGGTTACTACTCAGACATCAATAAATCACAAGGCCCTGGTGCCAAGGGCCATCCCTGGAAAGAGCCAGCAGCATTCATGTTCCAGCCGGCTCCGTCTGCCCACCCCAGCGCTCCATGTAAGCTCTTGAGGAATTGAGCATTCAATATCATAAATACCTATCAAAAAATATTATGGCCCATACAAACAGAAGGTAGTAGTAGGTCAGAAATATAAACAGCACATTTAGCACATGTCTTGAAGTGCATCTTTGGAAATATAATAATTTTGAAATTCTTTATGAGCTAAGAACTATTTTTTCAATCTAAGTGCAACTATAGAGGGGTTTGGTCAATACAGTATACATACGTATCCTATTAACTTACCACAAAAAAAAATGTGGACCAAAATTGAAAAAAGTATATTTGTATGGTCCTGTACAATTGCACATGCTTTCCACTCATTCTCAGACTCACTTTCTTTATTGTAGCTTTCTTAGGTATGTAAGGCTCAAACATACACTGTGTGTGAAATAAAGACACCATGAGGCCAGCAGGAAATAGAGGATTTAGGACAGAAAAACTATCCCATCAATTCTTCTTAGGTACAGGAAAGAGCTCTCTCTCTCCTCTCAAAATACTTTAGGGAGACAGAAAGTATAGGCACCCAAGAAATATGGACACAAGGAGGCAGACATATCTGTCCCTTTACTTTAGCTGTTCTTCATTGACACTACAAAAGCAGTATTTAGAGACGTGAGGTCCCACCCAAGGCATCCTAATTATGGCTACCTATGTAGTGAGAAAAAATATTGGAACATGATCCAGATGAAGAAAGGAACTTCCATTTTCATAAGAGAAATTTAGCTTTCAAGCCCCTGAGTCTGCCCCTCCAGGAGATCCACAAAATTGGTGCTATAGGTAGTGTCCATGTAGAGACTGGTATTCCCTATCCAGTATAATGGCTATTTTTGCTCTAGTCAATATTATAACTGAAGTAAAATCTGTTCAAACTCATTATAAAACTTTAGTGAAGCTCTTCTTAGGGACAATGTGGGCTTCAATGTCAAGGACTTGTCTGTCAAAGATGTTTATCATGCACCATGGCTGGTGACAGCCAAAACTACCCATCAAGCAGCTGGCTTCACAACTCAGGTGATTATCCTGAACCATATAGGTCAAATCAGTGCTGCCTAAGCACCTGTGCTGGACTGTCACACAATTCATGCTGCTTGCAAGTTTGCTGAGCTGAAGAAGATTGATTCATTCTGGGAAGAAGCTGGAAGGATGCCCCAAATTCTAGAAATCTAGTCATGTTGCCATCATTGATATGGGCCCTGGCAAGCCTGTGTGTTGAGAGCTTCTCTGGCTATCTTCCTCCGGGTCATTTTGCTGTTTATGACACAAGGTATACGATTGCTGTGGGTGTCATCAAAGCAGTGGGCGAGAGGCTATTGGAGCTGGCAAAGTCACCAAGTTTGCCAGAAATCTCAGAAAGCTAAATGAATATTATCACTAATAGCTGCCATTCTAGTCCTAATAAGCATTGGAAGAACAGTTTCAGAACTGTTGTCTCTAGTGGCTGTGTAAGTTTAATATTTTTTAAAAAGTGCTTAGGGATAATGCATCCTAAAACCTTCAGAAGAAGCCCTGACTAGTGTGGCTCAGTTGGTTGGGAGTCATCTGGCAAATCAAAAGATCCTCAGTTTGATTCCTGCTCAGGGCACATACCTGAGTTGCAGGCCAGGTCCCCAGTTGGGGGCATTCTCAATCGATACTTCTCTTCCTCTCTTTCTCCCTCCCTTCCCCTCTCTCTAAAAATAGATAGATAAATAAAATCTTTAACACACACACAACCAAGCATCAGTTTTATTGAATAAAAGTTAAAAAAAAGAAAACCTTCATAATGAAAGAAAAATGTTTGTGGACCATTGTGTGTGTTTGGCGGGGGGTGGGGAGGACTTTTAATTATTAGCTTTTAAAACTAGTACTTTTCAATGGAAACAACTTGAACAACAATCTGTCACAGGTCCACTAAAATGAAGTTCATTGAGAAACCTGTGTCTTCTTTTGGTCAACACTGTAAATTCCTATATTAGTACTCAGGTAAAAGACTTAAAGTTGCTTATAATCTATTTCTGGTGTTCCATCTGCTGAAACTTCAAAATTTGATAATTCTGGGTTAATATTTTTTTCTGGGTGGGAATTTTTTTAACCGTAGCTATGAGAAAGAATTATATATGTTTTTAAGAGCATAGTGAAAAACTATGGGAGGGAGTCAGTTTTTTGGTTGCACCACTTCATAAATTAGGACTTAGAAGCAAAAAGTATCATAAGCTTCTTATAATAAGGCCAAATTCCATAAAGTCCATATGTTGCATGAATAATTTTGTGTAGTTGCATCAATATTGAATAAATTTGTTGGTATAATATCAAATTACAGTTTCCCAGTTATTGAATTGTTCATTCTCACATTTGCAAATATTGAAGTAGTTTCAAGAACCTGAAGTGTGAGCCTGAAGTATGTAGAGAACTGCCCTGATAGACAAACATACTGGAAGTTGAAGGGGAAAAAAAAAAGAAATCAAACCCAGAACTTCTAAACCCTTCTCCAGGACCCTTTCCACTCTACAGATGACTGGAACATTCTACTAGTCTAGTGTTTATCTTTTTAAATATCATGTTGAGTTTCAACTACTTAACCTAGATGACATCCAGGGTCATTCTGCCTCTTAAAAGCTAGACAAGACTGTTCCTGGTCTCTACCACACTGCTGAAAGTCCAATTCCCTCTTCAAGATCTCTGTGTATTCCACTGGGGCTTATATTCCTGTGACCACCTTTTGCTTCAACATCTTGCAACTTTTTCTTAATTGCTGCCTGGGTTCCTGAACTACCTTCCTTAGTTTTACACACAAACAAACAAGAAATATGCACACAAAACCTTTGTGCAATAGATTTTTACAGAAAGTTAATAGAAATTAACAAATAGATGGGGTTTACGCTGCTGACCTATAACAATTAGAATTGGATAATAGTCCTGTTCTGTAAAGTCTTTTGGTTGATTTCCCATGTTGCTCAGCTATTCTCTCTCTTTTCTCTCCCCTCCCACCACCACCAATTATTTTTAATGCATTTGTTCTGTCCCCAAACTTCTGAATCCTGTGGTGAGCATATTTTTTCATACCCAAAGGCTCCAATGTAGTTTCTTTTTTTAAGACCACCTATTCCCAAAAGAAATTCTACTATCAACTATTAAGAAAACAGTAGGAATTTTTTTTTTACCACCCACCAACCATGCCATATGTTCCAAGGAGTATACAGGAAGAAAAGCTGCTCTTAAAGAGTAAGCTAATCTAATAGGGAAATAAATGCACATAACTCAAAATTTCCCTCAGCCCTCGCCAACCTGTGAAAATAATGAGATCACATGATATTTAACAGTTCAGTCTCTACAACCTCCCTTCCACCCCCAGGAACCTGTGGCCTCATGTCCTGACAGATATGAGATAGGCCAACACAACAGAAATTCAGCCAATGCAACTGTGAAAATGATGTAACATAAAAATAGGGGGAGAAGAGATGTCTTCAAGCTGAAGAGAGAGTTATTGGGATAATTAATAACTTGCGATAACTAAAACCAAAATGACCCACCTGAGGCTTAAGTCAGCTCTTTAAGTTCAATGTCTGTTTAATCTATTTTAGTTTTACTCTTCAACCCCACCCCCTACCACCAAACTCTAGGGTTTTCTGGGGTTTCCATTTCTGACCAAATGGAAGGTATTAACACTCAGAAAACAACTTACATGGAAATAGATTTAACTTCATGTTATTATGTTTCTATTGTAAGCAATGAAAAAATTTAATCAAGTGATTGAAAAAGCAGTTTTGCAAAACATGCTTAAATAATGTTGCTGGCACAGGTCCTCCATCCCTTATTCCAAAATCCAAAGAGCTCTGAAATTCTGAAGGTTTTTCTTCATAAGATTTCTAGCAATGTCAACTGATGGCAACACCTGAACTGCACAGATGTGAGACAGCTTATAGTCTTAGTTCATCTCACCTCCTGGTAGTATTAGTGAGTTTGCTGTAGAAACATGAAAATCCTTGATTACAAGGTGGAACAGAGTCAACCTCTCCAACATCTAAGACATTCTGCATTCCAAAACACATCTGGCCCCAACGGTTTCAGATGAAGTGTGTATCTATATTGGCATCTGTGAGAGGAAAGTGAGAGCAAAGTGAGGGGAAGTAACTGCAAATGGGAGAAACTAGTGTGGTCCCAGGGTCGCTATTTTTGAAAGGCCTAATGCAAACATGTGGTCTGCCAAAGGGAGAGAATGATAGATACGCAACTGGGTTGTCCACATGTAGAGTCACGGAGAAGTTGTGGTAAGTGAGAGTATCTGGGAAACCCTGCTAAGTCCTTCAGCCAGAGAGAGACTTGCCTGCCAGAGATTGCCGAGTAGTCATTCATCACCACCTACAATACAGGCAGGACAACAAGATCACAAACATTCTACTGGAAGTTTTCTAAGCTCCTTTTTATTTTAAGATATATGATAATTTCAATTATTTTTTCAATGTTCATTTAATTTTCAGGAAAAAAAGAGTATTTTAAAAAGAGGCAATAAAGGCAATAAAGACTTACTATAGCAGTCCTCAAATTTAGCAGCATGTCAGAATCGCTTGGGAAGCTTTTGAAACTACCAGTCCCTAAATCCATCCCAGATCCACTGGGCAAGGACTCCTACAGAGCTTCCAAGATGCACAGAGTTTTCAAAGTACCCTAGGTAAGTTTGATGTGTAGACAAGGTTGAGAACTACTGCCTTAGGAAAAAAAAATTGTTTTAATTTTTAAAGAGAAAGAAAGAAAAAGACCTTTCCTCTATTTCTATATAAGGAATAAGCTACCTCTGATCCAGAAAAGCCCAAACAGGGTAGAGAATACACTTTGCAGTTTTTGTTTTAATCACATGTGCTAACCACAAAAAGGAAGTTTCATTTCTGCAAAAAATTATCAGTTTCTCTTTCATACTTATTGCTTGCAATCCTAGACACATAAAACAATTTTTACCAATGATTTATTTACTCTTTCCCATTGCTGAGGGCATGGATGCACCCTACATCCATTAAGGGTTAAGGGAATGCCTGTGTTAATGTTAGAAAGGAAACCAACTTCCCAGAAAGTCTCTGATGTGCTGGATAGAATGTAGCAGAATCGGTATCTTGACAGGTACCCAGCTTCTTTCTTTCTTCTGCTGGAATATCTACACAATAAATTTCACATTCCCTATATGTATGCTGAGGTAATTTGGTTCTCTCTTCTTTTTTCTAAACCACCTCAAAATGAAGAAAATGTTGCAAACTAGTCTCACCTTTATCTTCTTTCAAAAATGGCTACACAAACACTTAATCTTTGGCTGTAACATGTTTATCACCGTGAGTGCTGCGTTTCTTTGTGAGAGCTGACAATTCCTCCTCTTCATCTGCTGCTGAGGGGAAATAATCTGCCAGACAGAATTCATATCCTTCATGTGTTGGTCAGTCAAATATATCTTCCAACCTATCATTTTTCTCTCCTCACTTGAACTATTTTTCTCCCTTATTCTCAGGTTTCCTTCTTAGATATGCTGCTTTGATTCTTGATTTAAATTAGGTTCCCTACTTTTTTTTTCTTTCATTGCACTCATCATAATTTAATTAAATGTTTATCTCTGTGCTTATTTATTTAATATTATTTTCCTTCTAGAGGAAGAGATATTTGAGGACAGGAATCAAGTCTGTTTTTTGTTGTTATTTATTTTGGTTTTTGTTTGTTTGGGTTTTTTTTTTTTGGTTTGGTTTTGGTTTTGGGGTGTTGGTAGGGGAAGGGTCTTTCATTTTTTTATTTAAATGTATTAAATCAGTGCCTAATGTTAACCTACAGTGGATGAGAAATTAATATCACTGAATCAATGAATTTAAAAAAAACCAAAGAGTCAAGTAATCTGGGGTGATTAGATATTTGCACCAGAATGTCACTGGAGATTTTATGAAAAGGTTTAAGTAAAAGCAGACAAAACTGGAAACCAAAAAGCAATAGAGTGAAGAGGGCTGTGGTTCAGAAAAAGGAGGCATAATACATTAACCTTTATGTAGCAGGACTTGCAACTATCGTGATAAAAACAAAAGCATCCAAGTCCAAGATTCTGATCAATGAGTCACACTTAACATGCACACTTATGGCATTTCAGAGTTGCACATACCATATTTATATAATTGTGATTCAGAACAAATACCTTGGTGATGATTTATTTGCCAAGGAAAATGCCTAATTGCGGCTTGTTTTGTTAGCATTTATTTAAATATCCATAATATTCTCTCCCAAACTATTAAATTTTATATCAATCATTCATGAAGCCTTTTTAATCAAGTTTTCCTTAAAAATTTTATGTTCTTATCAGACCCATTGATTTGCCCTGTGATGATCTAAAAATTGGTTTTAGGTGTTATATTCCCGATGTTCCTTCTTCCAGAGCACGTTTTTCCTAAGAGTTTAAAGACATTCATCTACATTAATCTGAGTGATCATGCAGTGAGAACCTAGCCACAGTAAACACAGAATAATGAGTAGCACCTGCCAACCCCATAGCACTTGATGGCAAGGATTCTCAAGTTCCTTGCATTTTTACGGCAAGTACAATAAATTGATCCATAAATTCAGTGAGTCAGTCAGCCAACACTTGAGCAAGTGTCAACCATGAGTCATATCTGGGACTAAAATGATATATAGCACTATGAAGATAAATAACACTATGATATATAAAGTGATACTATATATAACACTATGCCTGTCCTCATGGAGTTTATTGCTCAAGTGGAGAGACAGACATGAAAGAAAATTGAAATAGTAAAGAACTGTAGCAGCTATGGTGGAGGCAAGTAAACTTTATAAAGGAAAATGTTGGAGTTTGGGGTTATAGGGTGATGAGAACAACTTCCTGACTTTAATTTTATCTTAAAAACTGAGTGAATAAGGAAGGTTGGAGTGAAAGAAGTAATGGAAAGAAAGGAAGTCCAGACATGACGAAGAAATGGATCAAAGACCCAGAGGCATGAAACAGCATGGTGTCTGGAACATGTCAGTCATTAGGCGTCTTGCAGGTATTAGACAGTAGGTGAGAAATGAGGTTGGAGAGACAAGCAGAGATCAGATGATCATATCATGGGATTCCTTGTGTGCTGTGCTGAGCAATTTGGATCATATTTTCTTGGTAATATGGAGTCTCTGGGGTGTTTTAAGTAGGGTGTGATTCTGTGAGACAAATGTTTTGAGAGTTTACTCTGGAAGTTGTTTAGAGATTAAATTAGAAATTAGGGGGTCTAGAGACATTTTATTCATTTATTCAAACGTGTTTTTAAGTACCTTTTAAGTGCCAGATACTGTCCTAAGCTCTAGGAATATAGTAATGAGCCAAGGAGACAAGATCTCTGCTCTCACAGAGCATCCTGACAGAGGCAGATAAGTAATAACCAACAAGTCAATAGGTAAGCAAGAAAAATAGAAAACAGTGTTAGGAACTGTGCAAAAATGAAAGTAGGATGACATAAGACTGTCCAATGGCTACTGTAAGTTGCATGGCTAAAAGAGACCTCTCTGAGCAAAATCTAAAAACAAGAAAAATTGGTCACTCTATGATTAAGTGTAGAGCATTCTAAGAAAAAGGAACAACTGGTGCTAAGATGGAAAATGCTCTGCCAGCTCAAGAAATGGAACAAAGGCCAATGTGCCCAGTAAGTAGCAGCATGAAGGTAAGGGGTAATTGATTAGTTTTAATAGGTAGACTCAGACGCAGACTAGAATTCAAAGGCTATGTGATATGGAGCAACATGCTTGGGTTTTGTTTTAAGGACTATGAAGTCGCTGCATGGTTTTAGGCAAGGCAGTGTGTATTTCTAAATGATCACTGACTGTTATGTGGAAGGTAGAAAAGAGTACAAGTAAAAAGTCAGAAAACTATTTCAGCAGTCCTCACAGGAAAGATTGGGGAGACTACAGAGATAGGAAATGAAGAGAAGCAGATGGAATTGGGATATGTTTCTATGTGAAGTTTAAAAAGGAGTCGATGGATTAGATATGGAGAACAAAAGAAAAAGTGGGATCAAAGGATGCTGCTGAGAGTTTGGCATGTGTGATGGGTTGATGGTGGTAGAGTTGACTGATAAAGGAGCAGATTTGAGAGAGGAAAATGAGAATTTCTATTGGGCTATGTTAAATTTAAGATAACTATAGCATCCAAGTGGAGATGACAACTTTGCAAATAAGTGTCAATGTCTGGAGTTTCAAGGAGAGGTCAGAGCTGTAGATAAAGGTTTGGAAGACAGCCTCATGGCATTGGTACAGGGTGGGACACCAGGGAAATGAGATGGTGTAACTGGAGGAGGAGAGGGTCCCCATGAACAGCCAGGATGTTGTGAATTTGGTTTAAAAGAGATATTTTGGCATTATAGAAGCCAAGAAAAGAATGAATGGCATCAGACTGTGATTAGAACTTAATCATCATTAGAACTCAAACTAAAAATTAGAACTAAAAAGAGTAAGGTACCATTCATTATAAAAAAACTCCTTTTGCAGCAACCTGGCTTGTCTATGTCTCTTTTATCTCCGAAGCCTCAGTGTTACCATGGTGTCTGGCACAGAGTAGTATTAAAACAAACCTTGCTGAGCCTAAATCTTAGGCAAGAGGTCTGAGTTGCAGGTTTGTTTGTATAGGTGTGGGAAACTTCAAAGTTGAAGTCATGAGAATGAGTGAGATTACCAAAGATTGGTGTCGAATGGGATAAAGGGCAAGGTCAGACAAAACCCAGCTAATAATGTTTAGAGAATGTTTAGCAATGAACATTTAACAACATTTAGCAATGGAAACAGAGGAGGAACACTCACAGAGACAAGAATGGAGCCAGGAGAGCATTATTATGGGAGAGCTATGTAAAATGCTACAAAGAAATAGAGCAGGACAACTGAGGACAAGTCACTGAATAACATCACTTATTCATAAATCACCAGGAGGCGGAGCTGATGCAATAATATGTAACACACACACACACACACACACACACACACACACACACCCCATCCAAATTATTTCTTTTGTTCTGGTTGTACAAAATCAATCACATCATGACTTCCATAGATGAGCAGTGTTGAAAATTTGTTTAGTTTTTGACTGCTCAGACTGGTCTTAAACAAATCTAGAGATATAAAAGAAAAATAGTTGTATTTTTAATTTAATGTGAATCATATTATCTAAGAGTTGTTTGCATTCATTTTATAATGTCAGGAGAGAATCACTCAAATATTTAAAAACAAAAACAAAAACAGAAATACCTACAATGAAATGAATGTCATGGCACAATGCTGCTCTTTGTTGCCCACATGGTTATTATACTAGTAAGAGCAGGCACAGAGCAGATGTGCCTGAACCCTGCCTGGCATTGAATCTATCCCAGTACACTAGTATGGTAATATTTTATTTCCTTGTCAAAGTGCCAAATTTACACACACACACACACACATATATATTCACATATATACACAAATATATATATATATACACATACACACTTATATATGCACATATATATGGATATATATATGTATATATGTGCTTGAATTTTAAAAAGAACAATGTGTAGCTATAACCATTTTATCAAGAAAATGTTTACAATTTTTTTGTTTTATTTATATAGAGTTTAATATGTATTTCTAAAAGCCAGAAACTCATTTTTTTAAACATATCAATATAATTATTACAACTAAAAATTAATAATTCCTTAATATCATCAAATGTCTACTCAGCATTTAAATTTCCTAATATATTTTCCTATAGTATGAATGAGGACTCATACAAACTCCATATATTGCAATTTATTGATGTGTTCTCTAAGTTTCAATATATAAATCCCCTTTTCAGCTTTCTTCCCTCGCCACCCCCAACCCCAGCCTCTTCCTTTTATGTTTTAATTGAACAATGGGCCAGGAACTATGCAAGATGTTTAATGGATATTATCCTATTTATTCATAACCAGCCCCCCTTACAAGTAAATATTATAATTACCTAGATACAAAATCAGGAAATGAAGCTTTAGAAAAATGAAAACAAGAAATCCAAGATGCGACAGAGTAGCTGAACTGGCAGCTTCATCCACTTGCTCCAAGACACCAGCCAGACTAGAAGTCAAAACACAGAGCAGAGAGTAAGTGAGAGGTCTATGAGTGAGCACATATGCAGATGAGAGTGTGGGCAAGAACCGTCCCAACTGCAGAGCACCCAGGAGCTTATGGCTAGGGCTTTCTAAGCAAGCCAGCTACCCAGCCCAACCCAGCACTTCTGGCTGCACAGAGTCAGGGTGGAGGTGGACCAGCCCAGTAGCGGGGAGCTACCACTTCGGGAGTGAAGAGAGAGGCCTGGGAGGTGCAGGCCCCAGAAGCAGCCTTGTGGGAACAGACTTGGCAAGGCTGAAGAGGTCTGGAGGGAGCGGGATCAGCAATCTGCCACCACTCTGTTATAATATAACTGCAGGACTCTTCCCAATGCCATCCAGGAAAGATTCAGAGAAGCTTTATCTAAAACTATCTGAGATTCTGACGGGCAGTCAGCAGACCTATCCGTGAGAGGCTGCGTGATTTTTGGGGAGGGATAGCCCATGGAGAACAGGCCTCCCAAGGACCAGTGCTACAGCTAGGAGAATAAACAGAAACTCTTTTTAAAGGGGAGCTGAGGCATGACCTGGACTTGGCAGGGACCTGGGACTCACACACCTGTGCACATGCGGAGGTGCAGTGGCTAGGCATAGAGTTCATTGAAGAAACAGTAGGACCTGACCCAGCACAGCTTGCAAGCAGGAGGCTGTTCAGAGTGGAGAATTAATGCCAGAACCTCGTGCAAGAAAGCCACAGGCTCAGGACTGGAATGCAGGAGCTGAATGCCTGAGATTTACTGCAGCCAGCCAGATCCCCTCACAGACAGGTGAGCCCAGCCCCCTCCTGTGGGATTACAGGTTCTGCAGATCACTAAATTTAGGCTCAAGAGTATCCTGCTGCATACATTTCCACAGGGGAAAGAAGAAAAAGCTCTGCCAGACACTACAGGCTACATAGTTCCGTGGGCCCTGATCTACTACACCCAGCAGAGCAAAGAGAATAGAGATAGGCACAAAAAGGTGCTATCCTCTTTCCCACATAGCTTTTTAACATTCATTTCATACCCTTCAAGTTTGGACCTAATATGTCACGAGGTTTTATATTATAGTTTATTTCAAATCTCATATTTTGCTCTTCCATCCTCCTACTCCATTTTACCTTCTTCCTTCCTCTTCTTAGTTTTAAATTCTATTTTCTCTCTTGCCACAACTTGTTTCTATTCTACACTTTTACTATTTTTCTCCTTCCAGCCTCTCAAAACCATTTGTAATTGTCATTAGTCATCTTACATTATTTTCCCATTCTTAAAATATGTTCTCTCTCTACCATTATCAATCTTTGCTCATTGGTTGTGGGTAAGGTGGTGGTGGTTGTGTTTTTTCAATCTTATTTCTAGAAAATCACTATTACTGTATTTCAAATCTCTAATTTTACCATTCCCTCTCCTTTTCCATGTTGTCTTCCTTTTGCCCTTTCTTTTTTTGTTGTTGTTTTAAATATTAATTTTTCTCTGTCTCAGCCTGGTTTTCATTCCTCACTCAATATTCCTTCTCCCTCTCTTCTTTCAAAATAACTTTGCTTTCATTCAGACCTCTGTTAAGCTTTTCTTTCTTTTTTCCCCTCTTATTTTCATCCCACCTTTGTAAATCGTAGCTCATTTGATGTTGATATTGCTGTGGTGCATCTTCTTCTCCAGTTGGTCCCTATTTTATATATATAAGGATATATATAAAGAATATATATAAGGATATATATAATAAGGAATAAGGATATATATAAGAATATATATATTCTTTGTCTTTGTTTTCTTTTCTCTCACTAGACATTACATATATATACAAATATATTTAATTTCATATTAAACCTAAAACTATATGCTTCCTGTCTCTTACTCCATTCTGCCTTCCCTCCTCACTTTATTATGTAAATTTTATTTTCTTTCTCTCTTTGTCTTGTCTCTTTTCCCTAGTCTTGTTATTGATCTTCCCTTTGCCCTTGCAAAATCACTTCTCTTTCAGTTAGTCATCTCATTTTTTCACTTTTTTTTAATAATAGTCTTAATCATTTTACACCTTTACTAATATTGGTTCATTTGTTCTTGATGGTGTAGTTGGGGTGGGGGCTATTTTTGCTGGTGTGGGTTTTTTTTCTGGGCTACATGTATGGTTTTCTTCTAGCAGCACCTGTGTAGCAGTATACAAGACACGGCGGGCAGAGTGACTCTCGGTCAGCCAGCCGGAAGGAAGGACCCACCAAAGAATGACACAGCAACAACCAAAATTCAATTACAAATAGAGAGCCCACATAACTGGCACAAAGGACAGCCCAAGAGCATCAAGGTCAGCAGAACAAGGAGACTGCACCACTGATTCCCACAGGTCTCCTACCACAGAAGGTCACACCATGAAGACAGGGAGTCAAAGCTGACCAATATAATATTTAGAAACAAACAAGAAGAGTCACATAAAATGGGGAGACAAATAAACAACCCCCAATTAAAAGGAAAAGAAGGATCTCCCTAAAGACAGTTAAACAAAACTGAGGCAAGCAAACTGTCAGACATTGAGTTCAAAATAATAGTTATAAGGATGCTTAAGAAGTTCAGTGAGAACTACAAAGAACTTCAGGGAAGCTACAAGGAATTTACTGAGAATTACATCAGCATGAAAAAAAGGACATGGAAACTCTCAATAAGAGCCAGAAGGAAATGAAGAACATATCTGAAATAAAGAATGCAGTAGATGGAATTAAAAGCAAGTTAGATGAAGCAAAGGATCAAAACACCAAGCTGGAGGACAAAGTAGAAAAAAATTCCCAGAAAGAACAAGAAAAGAAAAAAAGATTCAAAAAGAACAAAGAGAGGTAAGGAACCTGCAGGAAAGTAGAAGGAAAGAAAAAAATCAAGATCAAAGTAGAATTGAATGACACAAAGACTAAAAGAACAATTCGAAGAATTAATAAATTCAGGAGCTGGTTCTTTGAAAAGATAAACAAAATCACAAGCCTTTAACCAAGTCATCAAGAAAACAAGAGAGAGGACCCAAATTAATAAAACCAGAAATGAAAGAGGAGAAATTACAACCGATACCACAGATATACAAATGATTGTCAGAAATTACTATGAACAGCTATAAGCCAAGAAATTTTACAATCTGGGTAAAATGGACAAATTTCTAGAAACATGTAATTTTCCAAAACTGAATCAAGAAGCAGAAACCTGAATAGACTAATAACAGCTAATTAAATTGAAGCAGTAATCAAAAAACTCCTGGCACACAAAACCCTGAAGCAGATGGATTCACAAGTGAATTTTACCAAACATTTAAAGAGCTAACTTCTATCCTTCTCAAACTATTCAAAAATTTTCAAGAAGATGGAAGATTCCCAAACACTTTTACTGAAGCCAGTATTATTCTAATTCCAAAATTAGGTGAAGACACA
This sequence comes from Pteronotus mesoamericanus, assembly GCF_021234165.1. NCBI lineage: Eukaryota > Metazoa > Chordata > Mammalia > Chiroptera > Mormoopidae > Pteronotus > Pteronotus mesoamericanus. Next base: position 14,367,908 of record NW_026555313.1, read on the forward strand.
GCTATGCAAGAATACTACAGGCCATTGTTACTGATGAGCATAGATCCTAAAATCCTCAACAAAATATTGGCAATCCAGATCCAGCAATACATTAAGAAGATCATATACCATGATCAAGTGGAATTCACCCCAGGGATACAAGGATGGTACAACATTTGCAAACCAATAAATGTAATACATCACATAAACAAAAGGAAAGACAAAAATCACATGATCGTATCCATAGATGCGAAAAAACATTTGATAAAACACAGCACCCATATATGATAAAAACACTCAGCAAAAGGGAGTAGAGAGAGCATACCTCAGCAAAATAAAGGCCATATATGAGAAACCTACAGCCACCATCATACTCAATGGGCAAAAACTAAAAGCTTTTCCACTAACATCAGGAATAAGACAAGGGCATCTACTTTCACCACTTTTATTCAAAATAGTTTTGGAAGTTCAAGTCACAGCGATCAGACAAGAAAAAGAAATAAAAGGCATCCAAATTGAAAAGGAGGATGTAAAACTGTCATTGTTTGCAAATGATATGATAGTGTACAAAAAACCCTATACGCTCCACTAAAAAAGTACTCAACCTAATAAGTGAATTTGGCAAAACAGCAGAATATAAGATCAATATTCAGAAATCAAAGGCATTTTTGTACACCAAGAATGAACTATCAGAATCAGAAATCAGGGGAAAAAATCCCATTTGCTATAGTGACATGAAAAATAAAGTACCTAGGAATAAACTTAACCAAGGAGGAAAAAGACTTGTACTTGAAAAACTACACAACATAGAAGAAAGAAATTAAGGAAGACACAAATAAATGGAAGCATATACCATATTAATGAACTGGAAAAATTAACATAATAAAAATGTCCGTACTACCCAAAGCAATTTATAGATTCAATGCAATCCTTATTAAGATACCAATGACATATTTCACAGACATAGAACAGACATTTCAAAAATTTATATGGAACCACAAATGACCCCGAATAACCACAGCAATTTTGAGAAAGAAAAACAAAGTAGGAGGGATCACAATATCTGACATCAAACTATATTACAAGGCCACTATATTCAAAACAGTCCAGTACTGGCATAAGAACAGACACATAGATCAATGGAACCAAATAGAGAGCCCAGAAATAAACCCATGTCTCTCTGGTTAATTAATATTCACCAAAGGGGGCAGAAGCATAAAATGGAGTAAAAAAAGCCTCTTGAACAAATGGTGTTGGGAGAGCTGGACAGCTACATGCAAAAAACTAAAAGTTGACCACTAACTTACACCATACACAAAAATAAACTCAAGGTGGATAAAAGACTTATATATACGTTGTGACACCATAAAAGTCCTAGAGGAGAACATAGGCAGGAAACTTTCTGATATCCCACACAGCAGTGTTTTCACCAATATGTCTCCTAGAGCAAGGGACATAAAGGGAAGAATAAACAAATGGGACTACATCAAATTAAAAAGCTTCTGCGTGGCTAAAGGAAACATCAGCAAAATGAAAAGGGAACTGGCCATAAGGGAAAATATATTTGCCAATGATACATCAGACAGGGTTTTGATCTCCAAAATATATAAAGAACTCACAGGACTCCACTCCAGGAAAATGAACAATCCAATTAAAAAATAGGCAAAGGACATGAACAGACACTTCTCCAAAGAAGACATACAGAGCGCTCAAAGACATATGAAAGGATGCTCAGCATCACTAGCTATTAGAGAGATGCAAATTAAAACCACAATGAAATAACACTTCCCATCAGTCAGAATGGCCATCATAAACAAGTCAACAAACAACGGGTGCCTGAGAGATTGTAGAGAAAAGGGAACGCTAGTACACTGTTGGTGGGAATGCAGACTGATGCAGCCACTGTGGAAAACAGTGTGGAATTTCCTCAAGAAGCTAAAGATGGAACTGCCTTTTGATCCAGGGATTCCACTGCTGGGATTATCCCCTAAGAATCCTGAAACACCAATTCAAAAGAATTTATGCACCCCAATGTTCGTAGCAGCATTATTTACAGTAGCCAAGTGCTGGAAACAGCTGAAGTGCCCATCAGTAAATGAGTGGATAAAAAGAACTGCTACATTTACATAATGGAATATTACACAGAAGAAAGAAAAAAGGAACTCCTACTCTTTGAGACAGTATGGGTGGAACTGGAGATTATTATTCTAAGCTAAATAAACCCAGTGGCAAAAGACAAATACCATATGATCTCACCTATAAGTAGAACCTAATGAATAAAACAAACAAGCAAGCAAAACAGAACCAGAGGCATGGAAATAAAGAACAAACTGACAATGATCAGAGGGGAGTGGGGAGGAGGATGAGGAGGTAAAGGGTCTAATCAAGGAACATATATAAAGGATTCATGGACATGGACAGTAGGGTGGGGATTGACTGTGGGAGTCAGGGGTGGGGGGGCAGGGAAGAGCAACAAGGGCAAATACTGAGACAACTGTAACTCAGCAATAAAATTTTAAAAATAAAAATGAAAACACTGCTTGAAGGTTTAGAAAAATGAGTACACTTCAGAGGCAGAACTGAGTTTAAGTCTGCAGATCTGCCTGACTCCAAAGCCCATGTTCTTTCTGCTAACTACGGCCTCCCAAGTGATTGTGTACTTGGGCCTCCAAAGTCCAAGAGGAATTCTGTCTAATTTTGACATGCTATCCAAACAAATGTGAGCCCTAGCTTTCCAAAAATCTTGGTTTCTCTAATGGATACAGGAAAGAGCGCCAAACCTTCTAAACACTTAGAAGTTTTGAAATTTTCAGGGCTTTTATAATTCCCATGAAAGCAACAGTAATTCCCTGAAAAGCAGCTGGGATACCATCCCCCACCCCGGCCTCCAACTTCAGGTATAAGGTTTTATCCTTTTACAGGTGAGAAGGAAAAGAAAAGGTGTTGTGAGTGATCAAGGAATGACACACAGAGACAGATCCTAAATGGCATCACTCCCATTTGCCTCCTTGTCCTCAAATTTTGCAGAGCTAGCTGCTACTGATGATAACTCTGAACATAATGGAAGTCAGGCAGACTCCATTTTTCTCATAAAAACGAGTGCCCTAAAACCTTATAACAAAACAAGTTTAAAGCAGTCGCAGTCTCTCGGACAGTATTTTGATTAGGGATTGCATTCTTGATCAAAAAGCCGTCTCAAAAAAAAAAAAAAAAAAACAGACATATCCAACAATATGTCAAAAAACAAAAAACAACTAAAATTTGCAATTACTTAAAATAATATTCCAAGTACTATAATTGAGCATAAATTTATTTTTATATTAATGTTTAAAGCTGTTATAATTTACGGTAATTGCATGTAGAGCTTACAAACAACAGAATCCTACTGAATCTCCAAATTCATGGTTGTTATACTCAGTCTCCCAGATTTAGCACTATTGTTTGCATGATACGTTTTCAGATACATGGTTGAAAGCTAGTTTTATGCATAAGTAAAAGTTGATTATATTTCTGTATTCATTCAAAACACAATTAATGAGCTGATTTTAGGAGGCAGGTCCTGTGTTAAATACTATATACTAGAGATCTAATGATTAGTAAGACAAAGTTACTGTCATCAAGTGAACAGCAGTTCACATTCACATAAAGTAGAGCCCAGTAGAGAGTAGAAAACTATTGCAGTTCCTGCTAAAAGCTTTTTGTGTTACAAATAGATACACTAAACTAGATATGAAACCTTTACAACCTGACTCAAACTGAGAATCATAGGGAAAAAAAAAAGCAAGAAGGTCCAAAACACTAAACATACAAAACAGATAATTCTGGTAAAAGTGTTGGGTAGGGATTGGAGTAGATGATCAAGAGAGTTCATTTACAGTGAAGCTGAAGATTAAATATATTAACTTTCTAGCTTCTAAACTATAAGCTACTTTCAGGCAGAAATGGAAGACCAGGTTATGTGGTTTATTAATTATTCAAAGTATTCATCCATTTCACAAATATTCCTTGGGTGCCTCTATGTGGCAGACACTGTACTGGACACTGCAGGGGAGGAAGTGAAGAAGGTATGAAGGTTCCCTCACCAAAGGCATCACCTGGAGGAGAAGACTGGCATCTCGACATTAGCACCAATATGGAGTACTCAGCAGGCAGACAGCAAACATAGGTCCGGTGCGTGACTGCCCTCCTTCCCTCAGATGATTCGCGGTGAGGCACAAGGGTGTTGCCTCCAGCAGTTATTTCAGCACAATGCACAAAAGGCACTGTGGTTTGAATTCAGAAGCTACTGAATTCAAAATTAGATTCATAAAGAGATTGAGTAATCAGAATAACAGCAGACAAGAGCCAGTGGGAGATGATTTTTCAGAATTTAATATACTTCCATTAAGCCTCAGACAACTGCACTGTGGATCCTATTGTGCAACAAGTGTAATATTTCAACTTATGTCCACTGAGGATCTACATTTATGTGATATTACAGATAATACTGAAAAAATATGTTTGCTTTGGAAAAAAATAAAAGGAAAAAGAGCATTAAACCTTGTCATTATTAGTGTTTAAAGGTTTTCATTTTTTAATTTTCTTAAACAAAATGCTACCTGTCAGTCTTGATCTCTAAATCGAATAAGTGGAGGAATAAATAATTGTTAAATATACATTTAGTTAAATTAAATTAATAGTCTGAAAAAAAGTCAGAAAATAAATAAACATCAAAGGTACTAAAAGTCAAATGGCCACAGCAAAAAACAGGAACTGCTGGCTGAAGGCTCTGGAGGGGTACTTCAAATGGAAGATAGGAACTGTGGCCTCTTTTAAAGAAAAGCTATGTGCATATCAGGGGGCAAGATAAATGCATATGAAGGGAGGCAGTGCTGCCAATGTGCCATGAGACATAGACCCAAATATTCTCTAGCCCTTAAAATTCAATGACTGTCCCCTTCTAGCCACCTCTTCCGGTCTGCGGCCCTGGTCAATGGCACTCTCAGAGTTCATTCTGTAAAGTCCCAGTATACAGTGGGTCTGCACTGATGTAAACATAAGACTATGTGGGAGTTCCTCTCCATAGTGTTTCATAAGAACATGTTACTTTTACAGAAGTTTGGCAATGATGATCAACTAGGTATAAAAACAGCAAAAAAAGAAAAAAGAAAAAGTGGTAAATTAGAGTAAATCCCTTTGGTTTAGAGCTTATGGTTTGATTCACATTTGTAATTAAATAGCCCTTCACCTATTCAAATGCATCACTCCAGGAATGTTCTCATTTATGTCCAACACCATCGATTTTTGCCTTACCTTTTGGTTAGCTCATTTCCAGCACATACGAGCATAGTTTGATCTCTATCACCTCACCTTATTAAAATGTCCTCTCTGGACTCCACTTCCTCCTTCAGCTAGTGCCCATTTCTCTGATCCTCTCTGCAGCAAGACTCCTTGAAAGATTTGACTATTCAGTATTCACTGTTTTCTCCTCCAATTACCTGTCACCACATTCTAATCAGACTTTTGCTGCCGTCACCACTCCAAATCTGCTTTTCCAACATCCTTAATAATCTCCATGTTGCTGAATTCAATGGTCAAAATTCAGTCCTCCGCCCACTTGAGGTATCAGCAACATTTGATACAGTTGATCACATTCTACTACTTGAACACACTTACTTCATTTGGAATTCAGAGCTGCACATTGGCTTCCTCCTTTAATGGTTTACCCTCTTCTCCAAGCCCAGCACTTGGTTCTTGGACCTCTCCTATCTCTCCACACTGTCTCTTGGGATCTCATGCCTTTAAATACCATCTATGTGTTGATGACTGCCAGATTATACTTTCACACTGGACCTCTCCCTTGTTACGTGGGTTTACCCATCCAACCATCTACTCAGCCACTCCACTTGAGACACTGTTTAGACAAATAGTGTCTCAAAATTAATGTGTCCATAACTGAACTCCTGATCTTCCTGCCACCCTCAAATTTAGGTCACTTTCCATTTCAGTCAATACTATTCATCTTTCCTCTTGTTCAAGCCAAAAATCTCAGAATTGGTGTCCAATTTCCTCCATTTTTTTTCCAAGTATAGAGGGACCTTAGCAAAATGTCATAGATCCCTTTGAGGAAGGACCCAGTGTGACAAGTATCATAAATCTGACTCCCAGTCTTCCCCAAAAGAAATGTGGTCATTTACCAGGGTGACTGGGCACTATGGAAATGGAAATACCCCAAATTTGGGGGGATTACTGAGGACTAGCTCTGAGTTGACACTCATTCTTGAGAACCCCAAATGCTTCTGTGGTTTCTAGATCAAATGAGGACATGATAATTCTGGTCTCAGTCCCTCATGAGCCCAAGGGTCCAGAGACCCATCCTGTGACAATCATTATTAGAATTTTTTTTTTAAATAAGACATGAACCTTGATTTTACAGTGGCTTATCTTAATAATTTTTTTATTATATACCTTTCATGTTCATTGTAGTTAGTCATGTTCATGTTTTGATATGGACCCTCAGGTGCAGCTAACCTTAGGAGAAAAAGTGTCTGTAGATATTAAGTTTAATTTATAAACATTTCAGCCAGGTCTGCCTGTCCTGAAAGTTTGTGATCTCATCACACTGCACCTTCTTCTTGGGCCAAAGTGAACCCAGCAAAAGGATCCCAGGGCCCACAGAGGCCAAGAGTAGAATAGAGGGCCCCTGGGTCCTCTCTGAAGAATGTTCAGTCACTACTGATGCAGCATGGCGTTAGGCTGGTCCTTCCAACATGGACCTTCAGTAGATGCTATCTGGCTCCTGGGTAAAGGCCTTTTGACCCTCATGCTGCAGCCTCCCCATTCCCAGTGCTACACACCAGTGGGAGAATGAGGGGTGGGCATCCTGACGGGAGACGTAGAGACCCTGTCCCCTCCGCTGTCCACCCTCCAGATTCAGTCCTGGAACTTGGCAAATATTCATTCCTCTTTAGTTTCAACAACAAGCATTTTTTGAGCACACAATATGTATAAGACCCTGTTTTGGTCTTCTTCTGGGGGACACATTTTTCCAAGATTTCCCTCAGGTGTGGTGAGTAAACCAAATCTCTAGGACTTGGACTTCTAAATGCCTTACATTTAAGGACTGTCTGGCAATACTTTATAGGCATGCTGACCCATGGTCTAGTTTCCATCAGGCTAAGGCAAAAATTAGAGATAAGTGTAATGGAATGATTTTCCAATGAATCTAAATTTATTCCATTTAGAAGGTTGTAACTTACCTTAATATTATGTTTTTCCTTTTGTTTAAAAGTGGCCTTTCTTTTATGAAATGATAATAGATAGCCGGGTGTTTTTCAATGTTATTACTTAAAAAATATAATGTTCACAACTCTACAGCCCCCAAACAAATTAATGTATATATGGATATATGATGTATTACTCTGTTAATTCAAATATGTGGGCTCTCTCCCATTCTCTATGGTTTCCTTTCTGTAGCGCTAGTGACTATCCATGGTAAAAAGATGTAACATAATATAATGCTTTCGTAGTCACCTCTCACTCTTGCATCTCGACGAGCAATGTAATTGGTCCGCTCATTCAAGGAGCCAGGCTTACTCTGCAGAGATGGGACTGCATAATACAGAGTCCTGCCCTGGGAGGCTGGAATAACGTGCTGCCTTGCAAAGTGTTGCTGAGCCTGATGATTTCTAACCCTTTCAAAGGCCCTGACAGACTCTGTCCCCACATTGCCAAGTGATGTCATAAGCCTGAATACTTGGTCTCCCACATATTCTACTGGGAAAATCATAATGTTATTTTAAAAGGGAAATTATAAGATAACATATAGCAAACAGGACAAAATTGCCCTAAATCTGTGTTCAAAATTCAAAAGAAAAAGGAATGAAAATTGGAGGTTTTAATTTTACCAGTATTAAACCAAAGTTATAACAGTATTATCTTCATTTATATTATGCTTCTCTCCTCCAAGAATTTCAAATGATTTCTAATGTTGTTGCCTTCATCAGTGATTAAAATTTTAGGCAGTTTACTATAAACCCAAATTAAGTTGGAAGTTTGGCTGATTTGACATGGCTCTTACCTCTTTCCACCACAGTAGACAGCACAGCGCAAGGAACTTCGGCCTGTCTGAGGAAAGATATGAGTTATAGTCTTGACTGAAAATTAATTATTAGCTGTATTACTTTCAACAAGCTTTTAACTTCTCTAAACCCCAGTTTCATCATTTGTAAGATGAGTAAGAACAACAGCACATGGTGGTAATGCCTCCAGCATTGAATACTCAAGAATGCTAGCCTAGTTTTTTTAAAATATAATTAGACCTCACATTTCCATTTCAAATTAACTTACACAAGATACTTTTGTTTTCTGTTTGTATTATTGTAAAAAAAAAAAACATTTGGGAAGAGGAGTTTTAATTTGCTTCTAAATGATCCTGGAGTGAAAGGGGTATTGTGCTAAATGTTTTGTTTACTCTTAATTTCAAATATCAACAGATAGGAACCACAACTGGTCTCAGCTTTAATTTCACACCACTGTTGCTTTAACCAGTGTCCTTAACACTGGGCTTCAGTGCTGAGTCATTATTGACTCAGAGGTTTATAAGTACCATTCTTGAATTATTTGGAGTTTTCTTTAGGTGTCCCTGCCTCCTTCTCTAAGTTTCAATTAGACCTGACCCTGCAAAGGGAATGATATGTGGCAAGTACACTTGCTACACTGGTGGGACTGCTGAGTCTCTGTGATATACATAATACATTTATAAGAAGGAACATTCTAAAAATAAACAATATATTCTCATTCAATTCACTAAATAACTGATGTAACTTGAAGACAGTAAGCTACACTCATCAGTTTTCTCTAACAGCTTACTAAATGTCATAAAGAACTAAAATGTTCTAAACTAGGACACCAATCTTAATTCCTTAGAGATAAATTAGAATGCACTCACCTTCATAAAAAAAAAAAACTATGGGTGGGGGTAAGATGAAGAAGGTAAAAGAGGTCAAATAAATGGTGATGGAAGACTAGGGTTTGGGTGGTGAGCACACAATGCAATATACAGACGATATGTTATAAATTGTACACCTAAAACTTATATAATATTATTAACCAATATTACCTCAATAAATTTAATTGAAAAATTGTTTAATTAAATGTTTTAAAAATACACTGTAAATATATAGCATTTACTTTCCTTTCCCTCAGGCAAATACCCTACCCTGTAGAGTTATTGTAGTTGGAGCATTGTGGATGACAGAACTCAAAAAAGAAGCACCTCCCTGCTGAGTAGCCCAAGCCAGAAAGCCCCTGCTGAGTCCTGGGTGCAAGCCTCCTGGGTTTCTTTGGGGTCAGAAAAATCCTGATCCAGAAGTCACCTATATATGCTTTCAGACATGCTTTAGATCATCTTCTTCTGGAAGTCCTGTAACTATCCTCAAAATTCAATGATTGTAGAACAGCCCTATGGCCAATGATGGCAGACTCCACATGGAGTGCTGCTTCATGGCAGTCTAAGAAGAACCTTTCAATTTATTGACTATTCTAGTCAATAGGCTTTAGAGTTCGTGATGCTTTTGAATACATTGATAATGTTGTCTGTTATGTGTTCTGGACCATCAGTGGAGCCTACAATTCAAAATTCAGATATTGTCTTTGCAGAAGATCTTAGTCTATATTTTTATGGTATCCAAAGAAGTGATATTGTGACTACAAAAAGTCCAAGTGGTCCAAAATCAAATATTTGTAAATGAGTAATTTGTTTGGAAGAAAGACAAAATCCTTATCAATAGTCCATAAGTTTTCTTTAAAAGCCATAGTTATGTGCTAATACATCATGTTTGGTTAGAAGGTAATAACCTATGGAATTCTACAATTCCAAGTACTATGAACCTATTTCATATGGACTAACAAGAAGACGTGCTTCTTTGATATTTGGCCTCTGAGTGATTTTGAATTTCTACATGAGAGCCCTAATGGCCAGATATTCTGATGATTAGCAAGCATTTATTCTTTTGACTTAATTTTTGTGTCCTGTCTTAATTTTTGTCTCCTTAATTTCTGTATAATACAGAAAATAGGCCACTGAAACCATGCACTTACTAATAAAATAATTACCATTCAATAAAAGAGGAGCACCTCCAAATTTGAGGGAAAAGTCCAAAGATAGTTAATAGGAATTAATTAGAAAATGAATTAGCTAAGCCACATGCAAAGAGGGATCCCAAGAAATAATTTGCAGAGTAATCTTTCCAGTTCTAAGAAGGAAGATGAACTGCAATTTATGAACATTTCACTGTAGTCTTTTAAATTCTAGGTAAGCTGGCAATGGAACAACTAGTTTCAAATCTAAAGCTGAGGGTCCTTAAGACTTTGATTAAATTTAGTTTTAAATCCTAGCTCTAGAAATCACTTCTCTCTATAAATATACCCCTCAGAGACCTAATCTTTCTCTCAATAATCCACCAACACTGGTGTCAGCAGAAGACCTGACTTACGGTCACAGGGTCCAGACCTCTGGCAGGCTAAAGATAACATCTTGGCCTAAGCTATGTTTCAGTTCCTGTGCCCTAAGGTGGACCAACCCTCTGGTTACTTTCCTATGAAACTAGACACCAGGGGGACACCAGAACAGACCTCAGAGCTGTTCTCAAGAGTTGAAGAAATGATTCATCAGGTTTACCTGATTGCCAGCCAATCAGCTCTAAGCAGGACTCCAAACCCCAGACCCACAGTGTCTTGTTATTTTGCGCTGTATAATCTGTAACCTCCATGCCATCAGGGAGTTCAGGCTTTTGAGCATTAGCTTCCCTTTCTTCTCTGTGGCACCATTCTTAATAAAATAGCCAATCTTTCTCTACTGCAGCTCTCAGTGTCTAGTCTTTGCCTCGGCTAGTGCCAGGTAGGCAAACTCTTTCTATTCCATAACAAATTCTTCTCCCAGAAACAGAAAAAATCATAAAAGTAAATTACCAAAAACACCTCAGTGTTGAAAGTAAAGCATGCTGTTGACAAACGGGAGATTATCTAACCTGTTAAGTAAAGGTGAAACAAGATCAAAATATCTCACCAAAGAACTCAGGTTCCCCAACCTGGAAACTGCAGGAAGAAAACAAAGCAAATCTTGACAATTTCACCAGCATTCACTAACAATGTGGAATGAGGGCAAGAGGTGAGGATGGGCAATGGGCAGGACAGATTCAGAAGCTACAGGGGCAGGAAGGAAAAAATAAACATGGACTCAACAGAAAACCTTGTGGGAACACAGTTCTCTGCCTACCCAGTTTCTCAGAAGCAGTATAGACTCATTCTGATGCCAAGAAGCACTTTCCTAAAATGGGAAAAGAGGCTGGACTCTCAAACCCACTCTCAAAAGGATAGAAAGACCATGAGAAAGATGAAGACCACTCCTCATGGAGGCACTTTTTCTGTTGGATCTAACTACAGCATACGTTGGAACAGGACCAGTAGTGAAATAATGCTAACTCCAAGTTTTCTCTCATCCAAAATTTTACCTACTAGGCTACTTCCTCCTGATATATTAAAATGCATTCCTAAATTAGAGATAATTTGGGACACTGTAGAGGGATAGCTCTCTACAATGACAACTAACTATTGCAACTTGGTGGCTAAAAGCCCCAGGGAAGATTCCAGAAGAAACTATACCCGTTCTGTGCACTTGGAGTATAGCCTGGGCTATAACAAAAAACTAAATGTAAAAAATCTGGCTTCTGGTATGAAAATTTCAGCAGAGTGGATACACAATTTCTGTGAAAACATATAGATACCCCCAACGTGTGACCCCAGTTCCCTCCCTGTCCTATTCAGGCTGCTGAATGATCAAGCTAATAACATTATCTAAAACCTCTGACATTCTATCTATGTCAGAAAAATTTTTGAGAGACAGACTGTAGTCACTCATCTTCTCGGCAACATTAAATGCCAAAAGAAAATGAAATCACATTAATTTTTAAGGGAAATAGCCAAGGCTTATGAGTTCTATGACTCAGTAAAATGTCCTTTTCATATATAGGTAGCAGAAAACTCTTAACAAATTTGCAAATCTTCAGGAAGTATACAAATCATATGCTCTACTTAGAAAATCTACTTGAGGATATATATGTATAGTGGCAAAGAAGAGATGCAGATAAAAATGTGACAGAAGGAAATGCAGTAGCATGAAAAGCCCGGGCACATGAATTAAAACACATAACCAAATCAAAATGACTTGGCAAGTAAGGTTATAAAACAAGATGCAAATATAATTCTTGAAAGAAAAGATAATTTAAATAGAATAATGTTTTAACAACTTACTAATTACCTAGGAAAAACTCCCAGAGTATACAAACAAAAACTTGAGAATTAGAAAGGTTATCTCTGACAAGTTATTCTTTTTAATAGGTAGCAGTCAATAAACACTATTTCACATTAATAACTTGAGAAAGTTTGTACCTAAAGATTTAAGACATTTAAAGAAGAAAACCAAAGACACTATATAAATATGGAGACTAAATGAAAAAGAGAAAGCAAAAAACATGAAATGAGATAAAAAGTAGATGGAGGAGGTACCCCATTCCAGCAGAGTCCCCCCAACCCTGGTCTCCACTGATGGAGGAAAATAAAATAAATCATTATACAGAATGCATGCAAAGCTCATCAATCAATGTCAACAGGCTATGATTGAAGGAACAGAGAAATTTGCCTCAGGTCAGGGTCTGGTAGACAGGGTGGCACCCATTTGGCCCTGAAACCCAGGAAACTGATCACATTCTATGCTTGGACCCCAAACATCAGTACTCATTAACTCAAGGGCATTCTTAGCAAAGTAAGTTTCATAGGATTTAATGCATTCCTTTTCTAAATCTAATTGTCCCAGGAACTGCCCAATCCAGTTTAGGGCTGTACCTGCCTTTATTATTGTTTCACTGACCAGGTCAGACGGTCAGGCAGAGCAGCCAAGGAGACTTCTTTCAGGTAGAATGAGGATTCCAGTCATGACAAAACTGAGGGATGAGTCTTTTGCCCCTTCTCCATGTCCCCAAAGTCCTTCCCTGTTGGCACCTATGCAACTGTGCCTGTCTTATGACTGCCATCAATGGGTCTTACCTGCCATTGACTAACCAGCCATCCTCCAGGGCCAAGCAGGGTGATGTGAGGGAGGCAGGGGCTGTGCCCCTGCCAGGAGGACAGGTTTTGTCTCTTTAGTGGCCTGTGTTCCCAAGGCCTCCTTGCTCAGTTCCAGCCTTGGGGCCCTCTCACCTGTCAACAAGGCTACAGTCCCTGAAACCAGGCAGGACAGTTTCCAACAAAAAGAAGTAATAAACATATTATAAAAATAAATATTAAGGAAATAAATCTCTGCTATTAAAATGAAAGACTCTTAATTGGGTCAAAAAACAAAATCCAATTCCACATGATCCATAAGCGATATACTCAAAGTGACTTGGGCCCTGGCTGGGTGACTCAGTTGGTTGGAGCATCATTCTGTAAACCAAAAGGTTGTAGGTTCAATTCCCAATCAAGGTACATACATAGATCCCTGGTTCCATCCCTAGTTGGGGCACATGACAGAGGAAACCAATCAATGTTTCTCTCTAACCTTGATGTTTTTTGCTTCTCTCTCCCTTTCTTTCTCCCTCTCTTTCTCTCTCTCTCCCTTCTACCTCTCTTTCTAAAGTCAATAAACATATCCTCAGGTAAGGGTGAAAAATAATAATAATAAAAAATAATGTGACTCAGAAAAGTCAAGATAAAAAGTGGAATAAAGATATGTTATACTAATATATATTACAAAGAGTGCACCTTCTTTTTAAGCGTCCATGGAATATTTGTAAAATCTAACCATATATTAGGTAGCAACATAAGTCTCAACAATTTCAAGCTGTTGAAATGGTATAGACCACATCTGACCACAATGCAAAACAAAATTAGAAATAATCATTTAAAAAAACACAAAGACTCCAATTAGTTGGAAATTTTAAAAAGAAAAACAGAAAGGAAGAAAGGAGGGATATAAGAAGGGGAAGAAAGAATACTAGTTTAAGGAGCTCTTGGGTCAAAGAGGAAATAAAAACTATTTGGATAATATTAACTATAATGGAACATTGCATATGAAAACTTATGAGATATAATTCTGAGTCAACTCTCAGAGAAAAATATATAAAACCTTACTTGCTTTCCTTACTTACCAGTTCCCTTCTCTTCTCATCATTTTTCCTTCTTTATTCATCCTGAATGTTTTGCTGTCTTTCTTCCCTTTGAAGGAATATGCAGAGAAAAGAAAAAGATAGGAAAAATGTAGCTAACATGAGGTGCAAACTACAGGAGGAGTTTTTTTTAGCATGAAAAGAAATGATGATGTCAATCATTGCAGGAGGCATCTTCATGGGTTTCCAGGTTAGTGATGAAATAAAATGAGGTTTTAGGGTCCAAAGAGTTACAGCTCTGAAAAGAGATTACCCAGAAGAAACCTAATTGTATACACAAGCTCCTCATTTCCTAATAAATAACTGACTTCGAAGGCAGCTGAAAATTGTTTCAATTAATGTAATAACCCTTACAGAGCTTTTTCTACATGTTGGACATTATTCTAAACATTTTTCATGTATTAATTCATTTAATTATCACAACAAACAAACAATAAAATACATGATCCAGTGTTAGCTCCTTTTCAACTGTTAAATTATGACAAAGATTTTATTCTCTGCCATCCCTACTTCCAGTTTTTAAAATTGAGTGGTCCTTTTCTAATCCAGTAACAAATAGTCACCCAGAGAAGCATGTCAAATAATAAGAAGGCCCCTCATTGTTCCAGAACTTGTGTGCCCTCTTTTTCCAATATGTCTACGATGTGTCCCTAAGGGGACCATCCCAGATCTGCTTCTAGCTCCTGTCACCTAAAACTATTCGGAATGAACCAAGTTTATTAAAACTGTCTTTTACTCAAAAAATTTAGTGCCTTCCTCCCAGTTGATTGATGTTCAATGATACTTCTCCCATTTGTGATAACAGAGAATCAAGCAGAGTCTTAACATACATCCAAATAGGAGAATTTTCCCTTTTTAACTGTATACTTATGGGACAAAACCAAATAAAGCCAATGAATATGACAGGTAGCATCCTTGATTAGTGACAGCTAATCAAGGAGCAGCTGCAGTATATTCTGAAAATACTCTTGTTTAATTATTTTACAGAAAATTATTAAAATAAAAAATTAGATAAGTGTAGCTTAACAATCAAAAATCTTCCTAGCAAACCTCTACAGATTCATCCTTAGAGGTCATTACAAATTCTCCTAGCTCTCTAAAGATAATTGGTTTCTTTAGAATAATAAATGCTTAAAGAAAAAGGTCTTTCAGCTTTATGTATGAATTAGTCTTCTGGGATATTTTTTCCCCAAATAGAAAATTCCTCTGAAACTATGTAATACAAAACTACAAAAAGAAAGGGAAAAAAATTCTAGGCTCATGAACAAATAAGAAATAAAAACTGATAGATTTATTCAACTACATTATCCCTTGTTATGTCTGGGAAGAGTTATCATAATTTAAATTTTTACCAGTTAAAAATAGGATGGAATGCTCCTAATACAAAGGTGGAAAGGCAATATTCAGGTGCTCAACAAGACAAAAACTAGTACATTGTATCAGACAAAGAATGAATCCATTAAGAAGGACCCTCCTGGGCTGGTGAAAAATTATAGACAAAAAGGAGGCCTATCTTGTAGCAACAGTTATTTTATCATCCATGTTACTCCAGTATCCATTCAGTAACAATAATATGAGTTTTCTGTCATTACAATCATTCAATACATATCCTTCATTACTATTTCTACTTATTATTCATGTTCCTATTAAATTATTTATGTTATACTACTGATTATCATTGTTATTATTCCTACTATTGTTAGAAAAAGAGTCCTCTTCCACTCTCAGAAAGATTGCATCCAAACTAGAAAACTCTCCAGGTTTTTGCTAAGGCTTTCTTTTCCAAGAGTAAGAATAGTAAGGAATACACAGCATTGCCACAACTGCGGGGGCAAAGTCAAACTAAAATAGCATCTAAGTGCAGGAAAACATAAAAGGCATGATATATTTTCTTTAAGAAAAGAGTTAGTAACCCTGGAATCAATGTAGAACATGAGACCATACTGCTGGAACCTAAAAACATTGTCACAAACCAGAGATCCCGGCCTCCCTCTCCTCTGAGACACACTCTAGAAATAAGCCCATAATTGTGGCTGGAGAACTGACCATAAAACAGCTTGTGCTCAACAATTTCAGTTGTATTTGGTGAGTCTTATTCTACATCAGAAATTTGGTATCTCTGTGGGAGCATAAAAAATAGGCTTTTGCAGAAAACTTAGAAAATACAATAATTGAAGTGATGAAATTTATATGTTGGCATAGGAGGGTACAAATACTACTTTTAAAATGGTAGTGTTTTCTTAAGTCTTTCTTATAAGAACATTTTGGTGAGAACTTTTCCATCTGGTAATGAAATAGTAATGGGGTCTGGAATTACCTCCCAACCATAAACAATAATTTCATTCAGTTTTTTCTGTAAAATGACTTTAGTAGCCCTCAGTTGTCTTTAACTCCATTCGAAACAACTTTGTTAGGTTGCATTGTGACAGCTGTCATATTAGAATGCATTTTAAAAAATCAACATTGGTAAATTCTGTGTAGCCATTTTAATATTGAATATGGAGGAAATAAGCAACATTTTCAGTATATTATGCTTTATGATTTCAGTAAACATGAAAACACAACTGAAACACAAGAAAAGATTTGTGCAGTGTATAGAGAAGGTGCTGTGCTGACCAAATATGTCAAAAGTGGTCTGAGAAGTTTCATGCTGGAGATTTCTCGCTGGATGACGCTCCACAGTTGGGTAAACCAGTTGAAGTTGCTAGCAATCAAATTGAGACATTAATTGAGAACAATCAATGTTATGGAACTTGGGAGATAGCCAATATACTCAAAATATCTAAATCAAGCATTGAAAATCATTTCCATCAGCTTCATTATGTCAATCACTTTGATGTTTGGGTTCCAAATAAGTGAAAAAAAACCTTCTTGACCTTATTTTCACATGAGATTCTCTACTTAAACATAAGGAAAACATTCTGTTTTTAAAACAAATTATGACAGACAATGAAAAGTGGATACTTTACTATAATGTGGAATAGGAGAGATTGTGGGGCAAGTGAAATTAACCACCACCAACCACACCAAAGGATGGTCTCATTCAAGGAAGGTGGTTTATATATGGTGGGATTGGAAGGGAGTCCTCTATCATGAGCTTCTTCCAGAAAACCAAACGATTAATTCCCGCAAGTACTGCTCCCACTTAGACTAACTGAAAGCAGCACTTGAAGAAAAGCACCTGGAATTAGCCAACAGAAAACTCATATCTTCCATCAGGATAATGCAGGACCACATGTTTCTTTGATGACCAGACAAAAACTGTTACAGCTTGGCTGAGTTCTGATTCTTCTACCACATTCACTAGATCTTGCACCTTTGGATTTCCATTTATTTTGCTCTTTACAAAATTCTCTTAATGCAAAAATTCTTACTTCCCTGGAAGACTGTAAAAGGCCCATAGAACAGTTCTTTGCTCAAAAAGATAAAAAGTTTTGGGAAGATGGAACTATGAAGTTGCCTAAAAGATGGCAGAAGGTAGTGGAACAAAATGGCGAACACATTGTTCAATAAAGTTATTGGTGAAAATTAAAATTGTGTCTTTTATTTTTACTTTAAAACCAAACAAAATTTTGGCCAGTCCAATAGAAAAGTGGACCAGATATTGCACAAGAAGAAACACAGAACTGTGGTCTCTTAGAAAAGGAAAGCAAATGAGGTGAGTGCTACAGTTACTTTAACCTGGAGACAATTTCTAGAGCACAGCACAGGCAGCAGTGACCCAAGTAGGGCCCAGAAGTACTACTGAATTGAAAGACAGATTGGAGCTTGGGGAGATTGAGATGGCTAGAATTTATTGGGCAGAGTATGAAAGGGAGATATTGAATACATAGAGGTAGAACCAAGAAATCTGCTTGGGAGTGTGCTTGAGTTATCAACTGAATACCAATCTTCATCTGCATACAATGAAAACTCCGCATGACCAGGAAAAACTACCTTCAGGGAAAAGAGTCATTTATAGCTATGAAGAAAGACAAGCCCAGGAGCTCACACAGAACTCGGAACTTTCAAGTTCCCAACAGCCAAGGGTAAAGACATGCTGATAAATACAAAGGGCATTTGGTCAATATGCCAGACAGGTTACTTGTAGTGGAGCAAAATTAACCATAGAAAAAAAGCAACTCTTGGTGTTTACCATTAAAGAATTTAAAAGCAAGCGTTGATCTAATTTGCATATAACTTAACTGCATGCTAGAACAAAGCCCGGCACTATTTAAAGGAGTACAGTTAAATCCAACACTCAAAATACTATAAAATTCACTATGTTTATCATCCAAAAAATTACTAGAATAAACATAAGGAGCTGGCAAATGTGATTCACAATGAGGAAATAGGGTAATAGAAATGCACTCAGAAATAACAGAGATGATTTAATTAGCACACAAGGATATTGAAATGGGTATTACTGGTATAAATATTTTCAATATGCATAAGGATCTATAGCAGCAATCTTCAACTGGCGTGCCACAGGAATTTGTAAAATATGCAATACCTGACTATTTAGTCAGGGGCACTGACTTCTTTTCCCTTAGATTGTCAAATTGAAAAAAAAATGACAACAGCCAATACAACAATAGCTGTTCTATGTCAATGAACCAAAATTATACCTATTTTTTTGGTCAGATCAGCCAAAAAATATATTTTTGGTGTGCCACAGCATTTTAATAATTAGTTTATGTGTGCCATGAGTTGAAAATCATTGTTCTATACGAAAAGGTGAATATATAAGGAGAGAAATGGACAATATGTAAAAAGAATCTTCTGGAACTTCTAGAGACGAAAAATAAAACACTTAAAATTCCATTAGCTAGGATAGACATCAGATTAGACATTGCAGAAGGAAAGATTTGTAAACTTGATGATGTGATAACAACTTATGCAAAATGAAACAAAGAAAAAAGACTGATTATAGGGAGGGAGTGGAGTAGAGGGGGAAAGACCCTGAGTGTCCTGAAGGACAGTATCAAATGGTCTGGCATGTGTTTGAAGAAATAATGGTCAAAAACATTTCAAATTTGTTGAAAACTATAAATGAATATGTCCAAGAATTTCAGCAAATAACATGTAAGATCAACATACATACATGCACACACAACAAAAAGAAAACACTGAAGCACAACATAATCAAATTGCTGAAAACCAATGACAGAGAAAGTCCTCAAGACATCCAGAGAACAAAAGCATGGAACAAAGTTAAGAATGACTGCACCCTTTTCATCAACAACTATGCAAGTGCCTACTGCCTTATTACAAATCACCCCAAAACTGATGATGTTAAAGCACAATAATACCATATTATCTCTTATAATCATTATGTGTCAGGAATTCGAGACTGGCTCATTTAGGCAGCTCTGGATAGGTGCCTTTTATGAGAACCCACTTTCAAGGTGTATCACTCTCATTTCTGAAAATTTAATGCTGACAAGTTTGTTTCTCCCCTACTGGGCCACTTTGGGAGACAGCTTGCATATCCTCAAGACATGCTGAGTAGCTGTGTCCAAAGTGTTCCAAGGGACCAAAGGGCAAGATGCAATGACTATGTAAAACAACCTTAGAAGTAATGTAATGTAATTTCAGTCATAGTCTATGATCACATGGGTGAGCCCTGATTCAGTGTGGGATGGGCTATAAAGACCCATGGACACCAGGAGGTGAGGATCATTGATGGTCATTTGGGAGGCTGGCCATCATAGCAATAGAACAACGTTTTTTAAGTGCTAGAGAAAAAAACTGCCAACCTGGTATTTTTATATGGCAAAAACACATTTCAAAGAGGAAGACAAAATAAAGAATTTATCAAACAAAAATGGAGAGAAGTGCTACCAGTGAACTTGAACTGCAAGAAACATTAAAGAAAGTGTTTCTGACATAAAGAAAATTATACCAGATGAAAACTTGATTCTATGTAAAGAATAAAGAAATGATAATCATGTAGGTATATGTAGAGTACATTTTTCTCAATTTTAAATTTATATAAAAATAATTGACCATTTAAAACAAAAAATAATGTATTGGGGTTTATAATATATTTAGATATAAAATGTAGAACAACAAAAGCACAAAGAGTAGGAGGAGAAATTGAGAATATGCTGTTGTTGAATTTTTATAGGATTTGTGAAGTGGGATAATATTATGTGAAGTTGGACTATAATGAGTTAAAGATGTTTGTTGCAAATAGTAGAGCAACCACTAAAAAATATATATCAGACAAAGCAAACTTCAGAAGAAAGAATTTTACTGAGATAAAATGGGACATTTTATAATAATAATAAAGAAGCAATTCATCAACAAGACAATATGGAAAATGTATATTTCTTATAACAAAGTTTCAAAACAGATAAAGTGAAAATCTACAGAATTTAAAAGAAAAATAGGCAAATCTATACTGTCTGAAGTTTAAAAAAACTAACTATACAAGGTGTTGGTGAGGATGTAAGGTAACTGGAACTGTCACATGCTTCTAGGGAGAATGGCATAAGGTACAACTACTTTGGAAAACAGTTTGACAGTTTCTTAAAATCTTATGTACATGTACCATACACTTACCATTCCTTGGTAAACATACACTTACTGCTCCTAAATACCCTAGAGAAATGAAAGCATATGTCTGTACAAAGACTTGTATCTGAATGTTAATAGTAGCTTTATCTATAAGAGCCACAATGCCAAGAATCTAAGTGTACATCACCAGGTAAATAGATAAGCAAATAGTGGCATAACCATACAATGGAATTCTACTCAGCATTTGAAAGATGAATTTTAAAAAACATTATGCAGAACAAAATAAGTCATATTCAAAAGAGCACATACAATATGATTACATTTACATGATGCTGGCAGATAATTCCAGCATTTCTACTCATTTTTTGAGCACAGGGCATTGACAGCTTTGTTCAAGGATGTTTGCAAAGCTTCTCCAGAACAAGGGTTAGATTATCTTACGTTCTAGGGTAAAAAATTAAAGTTTTCTCTTCTCCCAATAGATATTCAAAGGTTATAAAAATAACACTTCACCTGAGTCAGTAGACAGATTTGTTTCTTGACCAGGATAATATCTGTCTCCATAAGGAAAGACAGACAGGTTTGGCAGCAGTCATGTTATAATACTAGGGGTTTCTTGAGCTTTGTGTTCCTCAACTGAGACACAGATCCACTGTGTTCATAAAGCATTCACCTGGACGCTCTTCCACATCACACCACGGTTCTTGGGGGACAAGGAGAATCAATGCAAACACAAAGTTCATGCTACCTACTGTTCTGTGAGTCTCAATCCTTTTGGGTTCACATCCCTTCACTGATCAAGTCTATGGAAGACTGACTAGTCAACCAGATTAGTACTGCAATAGGCACTGCTACTTAAGATCTGCTTAACATGAAACTCTAGAGAAGAAAAATCTAATTTATAATGATCAAAAATATATCAATTATTGCTTAGGAATGGGGTGGACAGGACTGACAGGGAAGGAGCTTGAGGGAACCTTTGAGAAAGTGACTACATTTGTCAAAGGTCATCCTACGATAAACTTAAAACATGGCTTGTGTTACAAGCAAAGTATACTTTAATGAAATTTATTTTAAAAATATTTTAGCCTTATCATGTCTGAGAAAATGTGTGAGTGGTAAGTAAAAATAATTAAAAAGTCAAAGGCAATATGTCCTCATACAACCAGTATTCAGCTGAAATTAGTTTGTCATCTGAAATAAGTCCAATAACTTCTCTATGTCTAAATTATTTAGAAAGGTGAAATAAAAGCTATAACTTAAGTTTTTACTACAGCTGAGATTTAACGTACCTACATTGAACTCTTTGAAAAAGAGATTCATTTAGAAAGTTATAGTTTTTGCATATACTTGTTAATCATGAGTTTGCTTCCAAATAAAAGTGTTTCTGCTTTGCAGTACATAAAATCCTTTCTTATAAAGACTTAAAGGAAAATGAAAAATGAAATTTGGACAAACAACTCAAAATCTATGCAATGTTCTGATCTGAGCAACAAAAACATAAAAATTATCTCAGTAGAAAATAATAGTCCCATTAAGAAGACATTACATTCTCTTTTTTTGAGCAAATTTATTTATTTTTTAACATTTTTTTTCAAATACATTTGTCTCTGCCTTCCCCCCAACAATTTCCCCTGGCCCCTCCCTCCACCCTCCCTCAATCCTTCCCCTTTGGTTTTGTCCATGAGACCTTGCTACATGTTCCCCGACCCTCCCCTTCCCTTCCTTTTCCTCCGTCCCCCCCTCCCTCCATCCTTATTGTCTCTGTTCATTTCTTTTTCTTCTAGTGTTGCTGGTCTTATTTTCCTTGCATCTTTGTATTGTTGGTTAGGTTCTGTTTATAGGTAAGATCATATTGTCTCACCTATATAAATTTAACCAAGGACATAAAAGACCTGTATGCAGAAAACTATACAACATTGAAGAAAGAAATTAATAGATCTCATATTGATTAATAGATCTCATGAGACCATATGATCTCACCTATTAAATGATCTCATATAGGTGAGATCATTTGTCTTTCACCCCCTGGCTTATTTCACTTAGCATAACGCTCTCTAGTTCCATCCATGTTGTCGTGAAGTATAGTAGTTCTTTTCTTCTTTCTTCTGTGTAGTATTCCATTGTGTAAATGTACCATAGTTTTTTGATCCAATCACCTACTGATGGGCATTTAAGTTGATTCCAACACTTGGCTATTGTAAATTGTGCTGTTATGAACATTGGGGTGCAGAGGTTCTTTTGAATTGGCATTTTGGGATTCTTAGAGTATAGTCCCAGCAGAGGAATCGCTGGATCAAAAGGCAGTTCCATTTTCAGCTTTTTGAGGAAATTCCACACTGCTTTCCACAAAGGCTGCACCAGTCCGCATTCCCACCAACAGCATACTAGTGTTCCCTTTTCTCCACAGTCTCGCCAGCACCTGTTGTTTGTTGATCTGTTTCTGATGGCCATTCTGACCAGTGTGTGGTGGTACCTCATGGTGGTTTTGATCTGCATTTCTCTAATGGCTAGTGATGCCGAACATCCTTTCAACTGTCTCTGGGCCCTCTGTATCTCTTCCTTGGAAAAGCATCTGCCCAGGACCTTTGCCCATTTTTTGATTGGATCGTTTGTCATCTTGGAGTGGAGTCGAGTGAGTTCTTTATATATTTTGGAGATCAAACCTCTGTCTGATGTATCATTAGCAAATATATTTTCCCATAGGGTTGGCACCCTTTTCATTTTGCTGATGTTTTCTTTAGCCGTGCAGAAGCTTCTTATTTTGATGAGGTCCCACTTGTTTATTCTTTCCTTTAAGTCCCTTGTTTTAGGAGACATATCAGTGAAAAAATTGCTGCATGGAATATCTGAGTTTCCTGCCAATGTTCTCCTCTAGGCCTTTTATGGTGTTGTGACTTATCTTTATCCATCTTGAGTTTATTTTTGTGTATGGTGTCAGCTGATGATCCAATTTCAATTTTTTGCATGTAGCCATCCAGCTCTCCCAACACCATTTGTTGAGGAGGATATTATTGCTCCATTTTATGCTTCTGCCCCCTCTGTCAAATATTAGTTGCCCATATAGACCTGGGCTTATTTCTGGGCTTTCTATTCTGTTCCAATGGTCTATGGGTCTGTTCTTGTGCCAGTACCAGATTGTTTTGAGTATGGTGGCTTTTTAGTAGAGTTTGATGTCCGGTATTGTGATCCCTCCTACTTTGTGTTTCTTTCTCAAAATTGCTGCGGCTATTCGGGGTCGTTTATGGTTCCATATAAATTTTTGAAATGTCTGTTCTATATCTGTGAATATGTCATTGGTATCTTAATAGGGATTGCGTTGAATCTATAAATTGCTTTGGGTAGTATGGACATTTTGATGATATTAATTCTTCCAATCCATGAGTATGGTATATGCTTCCATTTATTTGTGTCTTCTTTAACTTCTTTCTTCAATGTTGTATAGTTTTCTGCGTACAGGTCTTTTATGTCCTTGGTTAAATTTATTCTTAGGTACTTTATTTTTCTTCTTCCTATATTGAATGGTATTTTTTTTCTGATTTCTTTTTTTTCTATTTCATTGCTGGTGTACAAAAATGCCTTTGATTTCTGAATATTGACTTTTTATGATGCTGTTTTGCCAAATTCACTTATTAGGTTGAGGAGTTTTTTGGTAGACTCTACAGGGTTTTCTATGTACACTATCATGTCATCTGCAAACAATGATAGTTTTACTTCTTCCTTTCCTATTTGGATGCCTTTTATTTCTTTTTCTTGTCTGACCGCTGTGGCTAGGACTTCCAATACGATGTTGAAAAGAAGTGCTGACAGCGGACATCCTTGTCATGTTCCCGATCTTACTGGGAAAGCTTTCAGTTTTTGCCCGTTGAGTATGTTGTTCGCTGCAGGTTTTTCATATATGGCCTTTATTACGTTGAGGATTGCCCCATTTATTCCCATTTTGCTGAGTGTTTTGATCATAAATGGGTGCTGTACCTTATCAAATGCTTTTTCTGTGTCTATCGAGATTATCATGTGGTTTTTGTCTTTTCTTTTATATATGTGATGTATTACGTTTATTGACTTGCGTATATTGAACCATCCCTGCATCACTGGGATGAATCCCACTTGATCGTGGTGGATAATCTTTTGAATGTATTGCTGGATGGGGTTTGCCAATATTTTGTTGAGGATTTTAGCATCTATGTTCATCAGCGAAATTGGCCTGTAATTTTCTCTCTTTGTAGGGTCTTTATCTGGTTTTGGGATCAGGATGATGCTGGCCTCATAAAAAAGAGTCTGGGAGTCTTCCCTCCTCTTGGATTTTTTGGAATAGTCTGAGAAGGACAGGGGTTAGATCTTCCTTAAATGTTTTGGAAAATTCTCCTGTGAAACCGTCCGGCCCAGGGCTTTTGTGTGCTGGGAGTTTCTTGATTACTGCTTCCATTTCCCCAGCTGTTATCGGTCTGTTCAAGCTTTCTGTTTCTTCCTCCTTCAGTGTTGGAAGATTATACTTTTCTATAAATTTGTCCATTTCATCGATGTTTTCAACCTTCTTGGCATATAATTGTTCATAGTAGTTTCTGACAATCCTTTGTATTTCTGTGGTATCAGTTGTTATTTCTCCTCTTTCATTTCTGATATTATTTATTTGGGTCCTCTCCCTTATATTCTTGATTAGTCTGCTTAAAGGCTTCTCAATTTTATTTATCTTTTCAAAGAACCAGCTCCTGGACTGGTTGATCCTTTGAATTGTTCTTTTCGTCTCTATGTAATTCAGTTCTGCTCTGATCTTGACTATTTCCTTCCTTCTACTTGCTCTGGGATTTATTTGTTGTTGTTTCTCCAATTCTTGAAGTTGTAGTGTTAGGTCTTTTATTTGAAATGTTTCTATCTTTTTTAGGTAGGCTTGTATTGCTATGAACTTCCTTCTCAGGACTTCCTTTGCTATGTCCCATAGGTTTTGGACTGTTGTCTGTTCATTTTCATTTGTTTCCAGAAATGTTTTGATTTCTTCTCTTTTCTCATTATTGACCCATTCATTGTTTAATAGTCTACTGTTCAGTCTCCATGAGTTTGCAAGTGTTTGAAGTTTCTCTTTGAGGTTGATTTCCGGTTTCAAACCCTTGTGGTCCGAGAAAAAGTTTGGTATTATTTCAATTTTCCTGAATTTGCTGAGGTTTGCTTTGTGTCCTATCATGTGGTCTATCTTTGAAAAACTCCCATGAGCATTTGTAAAGAATGTGTATTTTGCTTCTTTGGGATGTAAGGTTCTATATATATCAGTTAAATCTATTTGATTCAGTGCATCATTCAGCTCCACAATATCCTTATTGATGTTTTGTTTGGAAGATCTGTCGATTTTTGACAGTGGGGTGTTGAAATCCCCTACTATCAGTGTATTGTTGTCTATATCTTTTTTGAAGTCTTCCAAGATTTTCCTTATATACTTGGGTGCCCCTATGTTGGGTGCATATAAGTTTACAATGTTCATGTCTTCTTGATGGATTCTTCCTTTAAGTATTATAAAGTGTCCCTCTGGGTCTCTTTTTATGGCCTTTGTTTTGAAATCTATTTTATCTGATATAAGTATTGCTACCCTTGCTTTCTTTTCTTGCCCATTTGCTTGGAATATATTTTTTCCCTCCCTTTACTTTCAATCTGTGTAGATCTTTTGCTCTGAGGTGGGTCTCTTGTAGGCAGCATATGTATGGGTCATATTTTCTTATCCATTCAGCTATCCTGTGTCTTTTGATTTGGGGCATTTAGTCCATTTACATTGAGAGTTATTATTGATAGAAACCTATTCATTTTTTCTCTTTTTACCTGTGTTTTTCTCTTTCTCACTCTTTTCCTTAATCTTCTTAAACCAGTCCCTTTAGCATATCTTGGAGTGCTGGTTTGGTAGAGATATATTCTTTTAGTCTTCTTTTGTCTGGGAAACTTCTTATTTCCCCTTATATTTTATTTGAGAGCCTTCCTGGGTAGAGCAGCCTAGGTTGTAGGCCTTTGCTTTTCATGACTAGGAATATTTGTTGCCATTCCCCTCTGGCTTTTAGTGCTTCTGTTGAAAAGTCAGCTCCTAGCCTTATCAGGGGCCCCCTTGTATGTTACTTTCTCCTTCTCCCTTGCTGCCTTGAGGATTCTCTCTTTGTCTTTGATAGTTGCCATTTGAATGAGGATGTGTCTTGGAGTGGGCCTCCTTGTTCCCTCTTGAGTGGGGCCCTCTGTGCCTACTGGATCCATGAGACCTTTCCTCTCCTCAAATTGGGGAAATTTTCCGTCATTAGTTTTCCAAAGAGGTTCTCTATCCCTTGCTCCTCTTCTTCTCCTTCTGGTATTCCTATTATGTGGATATTATTGCATTTCAGGTTGCCTTGCATTTCCCTAAAGCCTCTTCATTCTTTTTGAGTCTTTTTTCCATTTCCTATTCTTTCTGGGTGCTTTTTTCTGCCTTATCCTCTATCTCACTGATTTGATCCTTGGCTTCATCCAGCCTGTTTTGGATTCCTTCTACTGTGTTCTTCAATTCAGAAATGGTATTCTTCATATCCTCTTGTGTCTTCTTGATAGTTTCTATGTCCTCTTCCAGGTTTCTATAGTTTGCTGTAAGATCCTGATAGTTTCTCTGCAGTTTCTTATAGTTCTCTTTGAGCTGGCTGAGCTCATTGAGCTTCCTTAGAACCATTGTTTTGAATTCAATATCTGATAGTTCCCTTGCCTCTATTTCATTTAGCTCTCTCTGTGCAGAGTCCCCTTTTCCACTCATTTGGGTGGAACTTCTTTTTTTTCCCATTTTTGTGAGTCTACTAAGTAATTTATTTTTTTATTTATTTTTGCTTCTGCTTCAGTTGGGCTGTCTAGATTTCCTGACTTTGTGGATTAAACTTCTATGGTAGTAGGCTGGTCTTTTTATTTATTTATTTATTTATTTATTTATTTATTTTATTTTCTTTCTGGGCCTGCCTCTGATGATGTCAGTTGTTGACCCTATATGACATTGAGTCTTTTGTTTGAGCTTTCCAGGAGTCTACTGTCTGTGTCTGACTCCTGCTTTGGGCAGCTCTGTGACCCCTTCGGCCAGGGATCCACTATTTCTGTGGATCACTCTGCACTCTCCTGCCGGCTCCTTGATCGTGCTCCCAGGCCTGGCAGGATCCCCTGCCCGCCTGGGCTGGCGCGGGCTTGCCCCAGCCCAGGGGGCTTATTCGAAACCTTGGGTACTCGTCTGGCCTCCCAGGCCAGCAGGCACCCTGGCACTGGTATGTTTAGGGTCTTCTATTGTGTGCTTTCTCCACTTTTGGCTCTTTGGATGCATTGCTTGCCCTCACCAAATGGAGACTACAGAAATGGGAGGAAGTCAGCTCCAGGACTCTCCGGTTGATCCTGTCTCCGGTCTCTCCTCCAAGGACTCTGGGCAGTTCTGTGACCCTTCGACTGGGATCCACTATTTCTGCGGACCACTCTGCACTTGTGGGCCCGCCAGGGTCGGTTTACGCCTGCCCTCACCGATCTGGGTCCCTATTACTTGTAGAAGCTCCCACAGACATTCCTTCACCTGGAACAATGCTGTGGCTACACCAGTCCTTGTGGTTCTTATTATGATCATAGGATGCACTTCAGTAAGAAGCCATCAAGGAACATTGATGAACAAAATGTATTACTTGCCAGCCCTAGAAAGAACAAGCAACACATACATTCTATCTACATTCTTAATAAATAAAAAAAAATACTATTATAAATGTGGGAAACTCCCCAGAAGGTGAAGTTTCTATGATGTAAGGAGATGAAGAGGGATTGGGGTTTCTGATTTATAGAGAAACAAGAGCAAATACTGAAAGAACTAAAGAACCACACAACAATTCTAAGATAAAGCACATGTTCAAGCTGGGGGAGGAATAGCAAGGTGAGTGAGTAACGTGCACAGTGCTATATTATCCTGCACTTTACAGGGTTCAGCCCATTGAGTGGATTTTGCCTTCAACTGCATTACTTGGTTGCAGTTAACATGCTGGGAAAAATCTACACGATCAAAGAAGGAGACTTTCACTTTATGCTGTTCTCCAATTTACCAATCATGAAAGAGCAAATTTGACTTACAGAAATATATCATAGTGACAGAATACACTATTTTTTTTAATCTTTGAGCTCAAAGTCAATTCCTCAGGAAAACTTTCCCTGACCTCTTGCCTAGATGAAGGCACACATTCTCAGAACTGTCTGTACTCTTCCTTTATAATATGTGCCACAGTTTAGATCCTCAGGAAATTATTTTCTTATTGTCTGATTCCCCCCATGTGAAATCACTCACCACTGTCTCCTCACCACCTGGAACAGTTCCTAGGCATATAGTATGTGCCCAAGAAATATTGGTTGATTGCAAGAATTATTTAATTAATTAAATATCATGCCATTAAAGTAAAACCTTAATTGCCCTCTGCTATGGTGTTTTTAAAATTTACAATAACATCACCCTGGCTTTATTTTTAAAATGAGAAACAGAAGGCTTGGTTTAAGTATAAATCTATTCTGTTAGTAACAGTCACACGCACACACACAGAGAGGGAAAAAAAACAGTTGGAGGAAGGAAAAAATGAAAGAAAGATAATAAGCTTGATGAAGACAATAAACCATTCTCACTGTGGCTACCAGATCTGTATCATGAAAGATGAGCAAGTAAATATGCTTAGTCAACAAAATACATGCCCTCTTCCCTCAATTTCACCTGTCTAACCTATTTCCAGAACTGAATTAAGAATGTCATTGGAAATAATATTATTACAATCATTTGTTTCTATAAATTCATTTAGTGATTTACCTCTACTTTATTTCCCACTATAAATGGCACTACAAGGTAATTTGTCTCACACTGATTAGACAATAACAAAAATACAACTTTATAATGAGTAGAGAGGCAAAATGAACCAGTATAATAAATACTGTTTTGTTTTTTCCTCCAGAATGCTACATTACACTTTATTCAAAATTCTACAGTTTATTGAGGTTGAAATTATCATAAAAGTCACTGATGAACCAATTAAGGCCCAGAAAAATGAAATATTTTCTTGCCCAAGGTCATACAATAAATATATGGAAGAGTTAGGGTTAAAATTCAGATTGTCTAATGCCCTACATGTCTTCCTTCTTTTTAAAAGAGGGCTTTGCTTTCTGAAAATATGCTGTCAGTCATAACAGCCTGATATGAAAATCTAATGCTTTTATTCTGCTCTATTGTCATTTGCCATATTATTCAAGCTGTGTATAAAAAGTGAAACATGGAAAACACGTACATGAATGCACACACCAAATGGGAATTATAGCTAGAAAAAAAGTTGTTTTGAACATACAACTTAAAGTAATGATAAACCTAAGACAGAATGGTATTTGTAAATCCAAAATCTTCCACCTGTCTTAGTGATTGTTCAATCTTCTTAACTAGCATCATTTTTATTGCCCTCAGTTGGGCCTAACACTTGGGAACTGGTCCTAAGTATTTTGCCAGGTGACTGACAAATGGGATCCAAGAAAGAGCTCAGGTGGCCAATGTGCAGTTCTCAATTGAACATTCCAAGGTAAACTCAGAACGGTACAATTGAGGAACTCTTATCAAAAACTAGATAGATGGATCTTCTGCCACAGAGTAAATTAGGATGCTCCTTTCAGAGACTTATACTCCAAACAGTCTTCACACTTGTGTGGCAGAAGCAAAGGATGCATTTTAAGATGAGCACTTATTCAAGGGTAGGATGTCTGGTGGTTAAGAGCACAAACCCTGGAAACACAAACTACCTGTGTTCAAAGTTGAACTATGCTTCTCATTAGCCTCTTTCCTTGGGCAAGTCATTTAACTTTATTATAGTTCAATTGCCAAGGCTCTAAAATGAGAGTGTTGATACTTAAATCAAGTATTTACATCATAGTATTAAGGATTAAATTAATTTATACTTTTAAGCACTTAATGTCATACCAGTGGACCTATAATTACTATTTCTGTGTTTGATAAATGAATAAAATTATCTCTCTGACAGCATTTAGGGGACTTTTTTAAGGAAGTTCTCTTAGTTCCCAAAAGTGTAGCCTAGGGTCCTGTTTACTCACACTAGTATGATGGTTTAGAGTGAGCCTTGTTCAACCTTAACACACAAACAAATGGAAGCTTGACATTTAAAACTAAAATACTGCTGCACTGCAGTGAGCCTCCAGGGCCAAAGCTAATCTCTTAAGGAAAACTAAAATAAAATAATCTTTAAAAAAAGAAAAGAAAAGAAACAATGAAGTCTGCACTCAAGGCATGAGTTAAATCCTTGATCTTTGTAGCGTCACTGATTAGTAATCCGGGCATTAGAGTCTTGTGAGACTCTCAGATGTACTTTTGATAAGAGTAAATTGTAATATTGCTTCACAGACAACTGAGCTAATTCAGAGAAGGTAATTCTGAATGCTCTTATATGATAGGTCAATGTGAATTAACACATAGTTGACATGCAATGAATAAATAAATAATAGCATACTATGCTATATATATAAATAAATAATATATTTATTTAATATATTAATAATAAATAATATATACTATGGAAGCATTTTACATTTATATAATTATGTACAATATTTACTATGTCAATAACTTCTCTAAGTGTTTTCCAATAATTCTATAGAATTATTATTCATTATACCTCCAACTTAAAGATGAGGACTATGAGGCAAAGAGAGCTTCTATTTTTCTAAGGTCACACATGAGCGAGTCTTGTCACTGGGATTCAAACCTACACTGTCATACTCCAGAGTCTATGCACTGGATGGACTTAGGACACAATTCAGAGGGACAGTGTGCCTGTCACAAGAATCCACTGCTCAATTCTCCATTCAGTTGTAAGGAACCCTATAACTGCATGTTACAGCTATTTTAGGATCCACAGCTTTTGACCCAAGGCCAAGCTCTTCCTGCGCTGTCTTATACCAACAACCACAAGATTAGTGTATGGGAGCCTGGCTGTTCTGCCTAAAATGGGACTCCTATTAGATTGGAAGAAACTGTCAGATCTTCACAGTTGCCTGAGGCTCAGCCTGCTCAACCCTGCTTCCTTTCTCTTTCTTCTTTCACAGAGGTTACCCCCAATAAACACCTTGCACTACAAACTCCATACCAGCATCTATTTCCCACATAAAATATTTGGTCTTCCCAGGCACTGATCTGACTGAGATCTCACTAGATCAGTAAGGAGGAGTATGAAACTTCAGCAACAAAAGTCTGAACTAAAGGAGATGAGCACAGACCCAGCATGTTGTCAAGCTGCCTCATTGTCTCACCAACACTAAAGAATTTCATCTTCACTCAAGAACAGATTTTAATCTTATGCTAGGATACTGGCTTTCCTTTTGTGATTTCAACACCGATAAGTGACTAAAATCTGACTTAATATCAGAGTACTGACATTTTGCAGATGCAAGTGCTTCCTACTCCTCCAGGTTTTCCTGGAAGAGAATGCAATGTCTTGTGCCCCACACAACTCCACAACTGAGCTGACTTCATCCCATATGAAAGGTGACAGTTCTCCTTTTCAAAATGCAACTAATCTTTTATGTTCAGTGAAAACCAGATGTTTCATTAATGTCCTAGTAAAATTTATAGACTCATATTGTAGTAAGAAGAGGAAGATGGGTACACATTGAGATTTCTTTACCATGGATTAAGCCTTATGGAAATAAAGATAGCACATTATGGTAAAAATTAAGAGGCAGGAGATTACTTATATTTTTAAATTGTTGAATAAGTATTAAAGAAATCTTTAGGAAAAGATACGAGGTCTGTCTGGAAACAATCCAACCATGGTTACTATAACAAAAATGGTTTGTGTGACATCAATGTAACCTGGCAGCCAAGGAGAGTGGAGGAGAATGCACATGCGTGAACAATGATGACTTCTCTGTACTAGTGGGGGAGGTAGATGCTGTTGAGTGAGCATGTGTATTGTGTGGCCATTGCATTCAAAAGGATTGAGAAAGTAGAGCAACAAATCTGCATCAAATCTTGCATTAAGCTTGAATATTCCTCTGCAGAAATTATTTGGGTGACTCAGAAGGCTTTTGGGGACAATGCAATGAGTGCAGTGCAAATAAGACTGTGTCACAAATGCTTCAAAGATGGTCGAAAATCTGTTAAAAGTGATCCACATTCCGGAAGACCTGCAACAAGCAGAACACCTGAGAATGTTGAATGTATATGCACTGCAATCAACAAAGATCAGTGACTGACAGTGTGAGAGCTAGAAGCTGATCTGGGAATTCCAAAAATTACTGTGTCTGAGAGTTTGACACAGGACCTTGGCATGAAACATGTCATGGAAAAAATTTGTTCTGCAGCTTCTGCTACCAGAAGAGAAGCAAAATTGTGTTGTAGTTACTAATGATACTGGGAGAACTATGAGGTCTCAAGATGCCTGCTTTGAAGGAGACTGAGGTGTCATTGTCCTATGTACAATGTTTCTTAAGTATCTTGTATCTTCAATAAATGTCTTTATTTTTCACATTACATGCCTGGATTCTTTCTGACAGACCTCATATTGTAGAAGTATTTATATACTAGATAGGCACACCACCATGTACAATAGTAATATTAGTTTGGGTTTCTTAATTGCAAGAGGTAAACAGCAACTTTAGCTAACTTAACTCAAAGGTATTTATTAGGAAGATGCGAGGTTCACAGAAAGAATGGAAGGGAAGAAAGTAGAACATGGAACTACATACAAAGAATTGTATAATCCAGGAGCTTTGCTAGGGTGGGATGGAAATCCAACTGCTTTCAGCATCATTGTCCTTCTGTTCAAGATTCAAATTTCAGGGAAAGAAAAGCAGATTGACCTAGCTTGCCTCTCCAGTCCTTGGGGAAGAATAAATACAACTCCTGATTATAATTCCAGCAGACAATATCCAGTGGGGAAAAGATAATTCCTAAAAAGAGAATCAGATTGCTTTAAAAAAGAAAAAAGAAAGAAGGAACTAAAGAAGGAAGGGAGAAAGGGAGGAAATGGATGCTGAGCAGTCAAATAACTTTAACTGTCACACTTCCCAATTAGTACAAGTCAGCAGATTCAGTAAGACGGAGATGACTTCTATCAGCCTTGAAGCTACTCAGTCTTCAGTGGAAAGCATACACATGAATAAGGAGATGGCTCAGTACTATTGGATCAATTCTTTGAGAGAAATATAGATAAATCAGAGTATCTTTTGAGAGGGTGTGACCAGGATGGTGAGAGGGCCATCCTGATAAAACAATAATAAGAAATGTTGAAGGAACTAGGAATATTTAATAGGGAGAAAAAGATCTCAGAAAGGATTGGTTAACTGCCATTACATATTTGTCATATGTTAGCGACTTCCAAGCCACTGTCTTCCCAAGAATTACACTTGGAACCAATAGGGTTTAGAATCATGAGAGAAATTCAGAATATATAAGAGGAGCTCGGGTCTGCCTTCACTGGGAGTCAAATGCTGAAAGAATTCCTATTGTGAAAAACAAAACAAGATGGGAAAAGTTGGATTAGGGAATTATGTAAGAAAAGAATTGCGTTGATATAATAATAATAACAATGATAGCTATACTTTTGAGAAAATACTACTAGGTATTGTGTTATACCCTTCAAATATAACTGGGGCATCTCAAACTTTCATGGCCCAGTATTCTTAAGTGATATAACTAAGAAAATGCTTACTCCAGACCCCAAGAAGCAAGACAAAAGAATCCATAGAAATGGTAAGATTTTGGGGGGCTCTCAGATTTTACATTAAAAATATATAGGAATTTTTATTCTGTATTTATATTATGGGTTATTTGGGGACCTCTTGGAGCACGATTGCACCCTCTGTGAGAATACTCCAGTGCACCCTCTTGCACCCTCTGGTGCCTACTCCAGTTTCTGAAGGGCAGTCAAATATTTACAAAGGTGTTTTTAAAAATATTTAGGACTGTCTGAAGATGGAATGGACTATCTCAGGAAACTTGTAAATAAACAGGATGACATCAAGGCCACCAAAACCATGAGGTCAAAACTATGCCCATGAACAATAGCAGAATTCTTAAACTTATCCGTCAGAGGCACTCTCAACCCCTATCCTTCAAAATTATCCCAGTACCAGAAGCTCCAAGCACAGTGAGCAGCAAAGGGGAAAAAGTAGCAAAAGATCAAGGACCCATAGAAGTTTTAAAAGAGCTCCCAAGTAGACAACCCAACAGATAGGAGGAAATAACTTCTTTGCTACTTAAATAAGTCCCATTCCTCCTATTTCTACAATGAACAATAACATGTTCAACAAACTTTTGTCTGTGAGCCAGAGAAATTATTACATTTGTCAAATTATTCTGATTGTAGACTGAAAGAAATCTTCAAATTCATTTTGTCTAACCTCTCTCATTGTATAGTTGAGAAAGCTGAATTCCTATGGAGTCAGATGGTTTTCCCAAGATGTTGAATACTCTTTCTGCAAAGACAGGTCTGCTGTGATGCAAAGAGAAGCTTGAAAATGGCACACTTAACCACAGCCAATGTCCTGGCCCTGTGACCTATAGCATGTTGTTACCCTTTCTGAACACATGTCCTCATCTGTAAGGTGGTAATAATACCCATTTCAGGGGACTCTCCCAAGGACTTGAAGAGGGAATATTCTCAAAGCAGGAAGCACAATGCCCAGCATGTGGAATTTACCTACAAAAATACTTTCATTTTCCAGTTTCCTACCTTTCTTATTGGGTCATTTCCCAAAACTTCCTTCTGGTACATAGTTTTAATAAAAATGGACTTTCCCTCCCTCTTTCCAAATCACACAATTGAGAGAGAAACACACAGAAACAGAGATGGAGCAAAGCAGTGAAATATTAACAGCTGAGGAATCTAGATCAGGGGCATCTCAGAGTTCTTTGTTCTTGACTTGCAAGTTTTCTGTTTAATAAAATCTTTTCAAAATAAATAATGTTTACTGGAAAGATAAAACCTATACCATCACATCCTGAAGCCCAATTGCATAGCAGCTGGGCTAAAGTCTTTAATGCCATATGCATCTTAAACTATGTATTAGTAAGGACACCCTTCCAATTGCTCTGTTCTAGAGGAAGTTAAGGTTTGTGATTAGTCTTTCACTTGTTGAACACATGACACAAGGAGGAACTGTGGCTAGGCTTAGGGAACAGGCTGGAACTCAAAAGTATCTCGGTTTGAATGATAAGTATATGGTCACCCCACATAAACCACCAATTAAGAAGAGGTCATGTGCTAAATTGGAAAAGTCCCAATGTAGGAGAAAGTAATTGAGAGTCTTTTGTACCCAAAATAACACAAGTAGATTCCAGCTGAGAAGAAACCCAAATTTGTTTTCCTTTCACAATGATTTGGGGGAGGGGAGGGACAACTTTGCCTTTTAGAGCCTAATATTCTGCTTCTGTTATGAAAAAAAATAGGTTCAGCAAAAATGATCTCTAAAGATCACGTTAGGTTAATAACTCTAAGAAACAAGTTTCAACTGAGACTTGTCAACTAAGACTTTTCTTAGAGGTCTATATATGCATCTAGATATAATGTAAGGTTAAAAGGAATCTGAGGAATCTTCTAATCTAACCCTGCTAGACTGTCTTATTTGTCTTTTCTTATTTCTAGCATTAAAAAAAACACTCCAATGTTTTCTACTCTCGAGCCACTCCTAATCTGATGCATGAATTCTCTCTAACATTATCTCTGACGCATGGCCATTGGCCAATGCATAGGCTACATGCCTCAAAGGCCAGGGAGCTCACTACTTCTGGAGGCAGCTCCAATTTATTTTTTCAGGCACCTGTAACAGCTATTGGCTGTCTTTACACTGAGCCAAAATTTATTCCCTGTAATTGTACTCACCAGAGAAAAGCACTAGGACACATGAGAAGTGGGTAGACAAAGGACAAGACTACATGCAATTTAACAAGCCATAGAGTGCAAGAGCTTTTAAAGGTCTCCTCTGAGCTTCTATTTCACCAGGTATGTAAAAATATTCTATGTGAAGAGAGAAGACAAGGATACAGACATTGCGAACAAAAGGAAATGGGGTGAAAGTGAAACAGGCCTCCCTATGAACAGGGAGAGTGTTCATGCTTTTTTATTAATAAAGGATGAGAGGGGCCAACATCCAAACTATAAATGACCTGAGGGTTCTTCCAGTAAAGAAAGGGAGAATGTGAAAAACTCAAATGAATCACTGTCTTGATTCAGACTACAAGGCAGACATGACAGTGAAAAATGTGTCCCAAGAGTAAGGGTCGTGCCTATTAAGACAAGTGTAGAGTCATTTCAAACACACATTCCCTGCACTCTGATGAAAAGCCCTGCTGGTCATTCTCTACAGGGAGTGTCCCATTCACTGACAATAGCCCTGGGAGTAAGAGCAGAGGCCGAGGCTGAAAAGATAACTTGTAAGTAAAGTGCAATATAGAGTAGCCACCTGCCAAAGGTCAAGGGTGAGGTTTAGGGTCATTATCTCATTGGTCTTTTTTGTCCTGTGAGAGCATGAAATATTTCTGGTTGTATATAAAGAATGCAGTTTTGTGGAAAGAAAAGAGTGATGCTTCATCTCTAATTGAGCAAATCCCTTAACCCCTTTCTTTCCCCTTAATCTTTTTGTAGTGTCATGTGTCCATCTCTGACTAAAAGGTGGAGGGATGCAATACAGGACTACTATTGGGTCTATTTTTTTGGATCTTGTATTTACTCATATTATTTTCTTTATCATGGATGCTCTGCTCCCCAAATTCTTTGAAGGTAATGTGTAAATTTTCCTATCAAAAACATTTCCCTTAGCAAACAGCCATAGTAATGAATAACATTGTTGAAGAGTTTCTGGAACCCCACAATTGTTGTGGTTCCCTTCTAAGGGTCTTTCATTGTTCTCAGCTGAAATCCAGCCCAGAGTTACTGAGGGAACAAGTTGTTTCCAGAGATTATGAGTCACTCACAAGACCTATTACCAACTTCCTCCCTCAAGGACTCAGGGCTTCCTAAGTAAGTCCAAAGCCATGGCTAATTTTCTTTATATTTTAGTGTGTCATTACCCAGAACATACATTGGACCTGACACAATCACATAAAAGAGTTCCAGGGCCCTTGAAACCAGAGATTAGATCAGTGTATCATGGGCTTTAAAACTGGCCACCAAATGAGCCACCGAGCTTATTCGTGTTAGGAAACAGGCAGGTACTTTGTGACAAAGAATGCTAAATTTCAGATCTAATATTTTTGCATTTTTTAAATCTTTTCTCTTTATTTCTTAAATATATTTGGACCTCTTGATATTTTTTTAATCCTCACCAAGGATGTGTCTTTTTTTTTTTTTTTTTAATTATTGGTTTTAGAGAGAGAGGAAGGGGGAGAAAGAGTAAGAAACATAGATCTGAGAGAGAAACATTGATCAGCTGCCTCCAGTGTGCTCCCTGACCAGGGATTGAACTTGCAACCTAGTTATGTGCTCTGACGAGGGAGTGGACCTACAATCTTTGGTGTAGGTGAAAATGCTCACATGTACCTGGGCCACCCAGCCAGGGCAGGACCTTTGGTTTTTTTTAAAAGTAGCATCAATGAGAAAGTTTGTAGTAATACACACATTTTTTTCCTTTTTTTTTTAGTTGAATTTTATTGTCATAAGGACACAACATGAAATATCCTCTAAGCAAATTTTCAATTATATAATACAGTATTATGGACTGTAGGTATAGAGGAGGGGGAATTCCCTCCCCACCCCCTACCCCCTACCAAAGTTACTGGGTTGGCCAAAAAGTTTGTTTACTTTTTTCAGATTTTTTTATTTTCACCAATAGCTTTATTGATTTGGATATTTTTAGTATGTTGGCTATCTCCCGCTATTGGCCTCTAGTAGGTAAAGGCCAGGGGTACTGCTTTAAACATCTTCCAATGCATAAGCCAGCCTCACAGCAAAGAATTATTTGGCCAAAATGTCAATAGCACCAAGAAACTTCACAAACTACTTTTGACATGTTTGATCAGTCATAGCACCTTCTCCATCCATATACTGCACAAATCTATTCTGTTTCAGTTGCATTTTTTACCTTTCTTGAAATAATAAAGCATAATATGCCAAAAATATTGTGTATCTTCTTCCATCTTCAATATTAAAATGGTTGCACAAAAATTCACGAACTTTGATAAGTTTTTTTAATGCACATTGATACGACAGCTGTCACAATACAATCTAACAAAATTGTTTCAAATGAAGTTAAAGACAACTAAGCACTACTAGAGCCATCCTACAGGAAAAACTAAAGGAACTTTTTGACCAACCCAAGAAGTCCCTCCTTTTGAGTTCTTATACTAGACTGATAGCAAAACTGACATAATACCAGATTAAAGGGAGGAAAAACAATCTGACATGTGTGCACTAGAGATCATAAATGCTGTTCAGAGAAATGATGAACAAATGAGCTTTCCATACTTTTTAGATGAAGAAACAATAAGTGTATGAACATTTAACAAAACAAAGAAACCTAAATTTGGTTGCTCTTTAGTGAAGCATCTAAGCAAAATCTGGGTTTGGGTAGTACAGAGATAACAAGATTTGTTGATACAGGCTTCTTGGTCCTGGATTCTTTTTTTCTTTAAAGATTTTATTTATTTATTTTTAGGGAGGGGGAAAGGAGCAAGAAAGGAAGAGAAACATCAATGCATGGTTGCCTCCCATATGCCCCCAAGTGGGGACCTGGGCTGCAGCCCAGGCATGTACCCTGACTCGGAATCAAACCAGAGACGCTTTGGTTTGCAGGCCAGCACTCAATCCACTGAGCCACACCAGCCAGGGATGGTCCTGGATTCTTAACTTTAGTAATAAGGGTGTCTCCCTCAGCCACACCCTGCAGCAAGGAAGGCACCTTTCACAAGCAGGTTTATTTCTTGCATTGAAGGAGACAAGAGAGGGTCACCGTGCCCTTCTGGTACCAACTGCTGGTCAAGTACTAACCCTAATTCAAAGTAATCAATATGTCATTGTGGGATATTTGAGGGCATCCTTCCCTGGGCTTTAATAAGATAAAATGTTGTACAGCAGATCTCTAGAACTTCATCTTGCTTAACTGAAACGTTATGCTCATCGTTGAGCAACTTCCAAGTTCCTCCCCTCCTCAGCCCCTGGCAACCACCATTGCACTCTTTGATATTATGAATTTGACTATTTTAGGTACCTCATATATTTGGAATTATACAGGATTTGTCCTTCTGTTACTGGGTTATTTGGTTGATCCATTTTGTTTTGTGTTGCAAATTTTCCATCTTTTTAAAAGCTGAATAGTATTCTGTTGTTTTCTTCATCCAATCATCTGTTGATGGGCATTTCGGTTGTTTCCACATCTTGCTTAGGACTAGTGCTGAAATGAATATAGGAGTGCCATTATCTTTTCAGTATCCTAATTTCAGTACTTTTGGATAAATACCTGGAAGTGGGGTTGCTGGATCATGTGGTAATTCTTTTTATTTTTTGAGGAACTTTCATACTGTTTCCCACAGAGGCAGCTCTATTTTGTATTCTTACCAATAGTGTACAAGAGTTCTAATTTTTCCACATGTTTGCCTAAACTTCTTTTCTCTCTGTCTCTGTCTCTCTGTCTCTCTGTCTCCCTCTCTCTCCCTCTCTCTCTTTAAGTATTAGCCATTCAGACAGATGTGGGATTTAAGTTGTATTTCTCTGGTGACCCTGAACATTTTTTTGGTCATTTTTATGTCTTCTTTGGAAAAATGTCTGTGCAACTTCTTATCTAATTTCCAATCAGATTATTTTATATCTAATACTTTTAATGATACCTTTCTGAATTTTACATATGCCAGTAAAGACCAAAGTAATACTTGAATGGAAAATAAGACCATAATTAATAAATAAGAATAAACTCTGTTTCATATACTCACAACTGTAAAGATGCTTTTGCCCAACCCTTTATACTAATCATACTAACTGAAAACAATTCCATCCTTGTGACTTTCATGAATTATATGAATCATGTTTTAATTTTTCTAATTTTCTAAATAAATTCAACCATGTACTATGCCACTAAACTTAATTAATAATGTCTTAACTCTAATTTCATTAAAGACATTGTTATTTCTCATTTATGGCCAAGTATTCCAGAGGCTTTAAAGTAGTCCAAAATATACCCTAAAAAGAGCTATTATTTTCCGGTTTTAATGTATAATTTTCCCACAAATCCACACTTCACCTGTTTTTTTTCTGTTTGTGCATTCTTTGTCTCTTCTCTGATCCAAGGTTCATATTGTGCTTCTCTGTTCCTTTTCCAGTAATCTTATCTTTTCTCTGTTTCTGGTGGTTTAGACTCCTTCCCATTCATCAGCATTTTCTATTCTTCCTCACCGACATCTGCTGCTGAGGGTTTCTTTGTGTTCCCTGGCCTCAGTGCATGGCTTCCTTTCCATTTTCCTCCCTCCCTCACTGTCCTCCCTTCCTTCAAGCTTCTTTGTCTTTTGTGCTGCTGATCTGAGCCACACAGGCATTGGGAAGGTCGTGAGGAGTCAGAATTCTGGCCACAGCTAATGATCCAATGCTCTTTAACCTGCAGGAAACTTGTAACATTCAGGCAGGAAAGGAGAGCATAGTGAAAACCTCTGCTGCCGCCTTTCCAGTAATGTCAGGGTTTTAGAAATAAAATAGGGACTGATTCTACTTAGAGTTCAAATCAGCTTGCTCCTCACTCAGATAATATTGTACATCTTCTCATAGTCAGGATCCTGAAGTGGGTGCTGAAGATCTTTTCCCTTCTAGTGAAGTTCAGGTTTGGTTTATGTTTTGTTGTGTTGTTTGTTTGTTTACCAAGAAAGCAATTTCACTTCCTGTGCTTTGTTTCACCCATCTGCCTTGCTGGGAGATTTTCTGGGGCTTATTTGTGGAGACAATGGTTTCTCCCTGCCTGGTGGTACCACCCTGGAGTATGCCAGGAGACAAGGGGGTCACAAACACAGCAGTGCCGACAGAGCAGTGCCCTCACCGGGCATTTCTCAAGCAGATTTGTCCTCCCAAATCAGCATGGATTTCTTTGTCAGATGTTGATGATACAGGAATTTATTGGATGTGTTCACTGCGCTCATCCAGGAGGCAGCAATTTAGATAAGGTCACAAGACTAATACAAACCAAAAAGACTAATACAAACCAAAAAGTCAAGTAAGACCACTTGTGATTAATTGAGGGAGACAAATTTGTAAGTAAAACCGAGGTCCCTATGTCTTTGATTAAATTTAGCTCTAAATCCTAGCTCTACAAATCCTCTCTCTCTCTCTCTCTCTCTCTCTCTCTCTCTCTCTCTCTCTCTTTTCAGGATAATCAGCAGAAGAAGGTAGCCCAGATATGACTAATAGTCACAGGGTCTAGACCCCTGGCAGACAAAAGATAACATCATGACCTAAATTATATTTCAGTTCCTGAGCCCTAAAGTGGAATAATCCCCTGGCTACTTTTCCATAAAACTGGACAGAGGGGCATTGGAACAGGCCTCAGAGCTGTACTCAAAATTTGAAGAAATGACTCATCACCCTTACCTCACCTCTGACCAATCAGTTCCCAGCATAACCCCCAACCCCTAACCTATGGCCACTTGTGATTTTTCCCTATATGATCTGTAACCTACACACCATAGGGAAATTTGGGCTTTTGAGCATTAGCTTCCTGTTCTGGGTGCACCATTCATAGTAAAATAGCCACTCTTTCTGCACTGCAATTTGAGGTTTTTAGTGATTGGTTCTGCTAATGCCGGATGGACAAACTCCTGTTCTGTAACTTAAGAGCAGCTGGGATTGAGATAAAAGCAAAGTCAGAGTTGACTGGGAAAAATAGGAAG
Source organism: Pteronotus mesoamericanus (assembly GCF_021234165.1). Lineage (NCBI taxonomy): Eukaryota > Metazoa > Chordata > Mammalia > Chiroptera > Mormoopidae > Pteronotus > Pteronotus mesoamericanus. Next base: position 14,410,412 of record NW_026555313.1, read on the forward strand.
AGCCTCTGGTTTTGAGCTGGGCCAGGAAAAGGCAGCATTAGATAAGGACCCAAAAGATCAAGAGGATTCTAGGCCACAATTGTGACTCTTATCACGCTACCCTTTGGAGTGCCCCAGGCATCTGTCCTTGGTCCTTTTAACTTCTCCATCTGTATTCTTCCCCCATGGCTATACCATTACCCAATCTAATATGTTAATGATTCAAATTTATGACTCAAGCCAGGATCTTCCTATTCCAGACTTGTACTTTTATTGTTTATTTGATATTTCCAATCAATTGTCTAATAAACATTTCCAACTCTACATAACCAAAATAAAATTCTTTTTTTTTTCTTTTCCAAAATCCACTCTCCCCCATAGCCTCACTTATCTAATTAAATTGTACCACCAGTCATTAGTTGCTTAGGCTGAGAACCTGGGGGTCATTCTTAAATTCTTCTCCTTCACTTATACTCATTTTCAATTAGTAAGTTCTGACAGTCAGCTCTAAAGCTTGTCACATGTACTACCAGTACCCACCATGTCTACTGCTGTAACCCTAATCCAAGCCACCACCATCTCACCTAAACTACTTGATAACTTTCACTGGGTCAGCTTCCGCCGTGAACCCTATAGGTCCATTAATCACACAGCAGTCAGACTGATCTTTTCTAAGGTGAGGGTCAGGGCATTTGCTCTCTGGCTGAAAATCCTCCAATGGCTTTCTATTCCAATAGAATAAAATCCAGCTCCTTACCATGGCCCTGAATGATCTGACCCTTGCCTCTGCTTCTGACCCCATCTCTCGCCACTCAGCTTCATTCACACTGGCCTTCAATCTTTCAAACTTTCCAGGCTGAGCCTAGCCTTGGCCTTTGCACCAGCTATTGCCTCCATCTGGAAAGCTCTCTCCCTCAATCTTTGCGCAATTCCCTTCTCTGTTTAGTCTATTCAGATGAAATGTTTTCTCAAAAAAAGAAAAAAAATCTCTATTCTAGCTAAAAACAAACAAACAAAAAAACACTTCCTGCCTTCCCCATTCTCTAATTACTGTGTTTTAGTTTCTCCACAGAACTTATCTGGAATTATACTATACAGAGCACTTATTTGCTTTTGAGTTATTTGTTGCCTCCACTGAGAGCAAGCTCTATGAGTACGAACACTTTCTCTAGTGCTAGAAAATGCTCAACAGACAATTGTTAATGAAGGAAGCTGATGTGGAATGTGGCCCTATAAGGGAGGAGAGAAATTCAACCAGAATGAGAGCTCACAAGGATGGCATGGGGACAGAACTAAGAGATGAGGTGGTGATCACAGGATACATTCTCTGTATAGACACTGATACTATCTCCTCATCTAAGCAATTTGGATTTTGGACTTTGGAGAAGCCCTGCTAGAGGAGGGTTCAAATAGAAATGAATGCCACTAGCATTTCTATACTTACTGAAGGCACAATGCAGGCTACCATATTGGTAGATCATTCTTTCTACTAGTTTGACAAGAAGGTGGTTGGAAACTATAGCAAGTCTTTTCCTAAGCACTTTGCACTTATTGTAATTTGTCCTTGTAACAATGACATTGTAAAGTAGATATTATTGTTCCCATTTTATAGGTGAGAAAAATCAAGGCTCTGAGAGCCTATATAATTTCTAAGGTCATAAAGCTGCTAAGTGGCAGGAAAAGATTTCAAAAACAGGACTGGTTGATGCTAAAGCCAGTGCTCCTCTCAGCCAGCCACACTTTCCCATAAGAGAAAACAGCCATAATGATGAATCAAGAGCCAGTTTATAAGTGGCAGAGGGTCTGGTCTCAGTGCCCTCCAGGGGGTAATGGGCACCTTGACAGGAGCAGGTAGCTCTTCTTTTGAGCTCTGTCACCATAGTAGGAAGCAGTGAAGAGGAGGAGGCTGCTGGGCACTGGCATGAAGTCAATAAGGCAATGTTCCCACTCACCTGTGAACTTGCCTTGAACTAGAGAGAGGATGTGGCAGAAATGAAGTTTGAGAGCTACAGCTAGCTGGTGAATCAAAGACTCATTATATGAATTTCATTATTGCATATGCCACCCAGTTGCTTTATGGTCCTGACTCTTCATCCAGGTTTGGCCCCATTACACCCTCTCTTATCATCATGTGTCTTTCCTTCATAGCTCTTAGCATAGTTATTATTTTTAATTTTACATGGAATTTTACATAGTTAAGGACAAATTCTATTATGAGAGTGTGTTACATCACATCAAAAGATACATATGTCTGGTAGTTCTAAGTGCACTGATTCTAAATTTGATCACTAAGTTCAGGCAGCAAGAGCCTGATCTCTCCATTTTAAGGTACACTTCTCCCTATATGATTAGAAAAGTAAAATAAAAAAAAAAATCTATGGAGTGATATTTTGATAGCAGTGGTTTGTAACCCAGGCTGCTCATTAGAAATCACTTGGAAGGTTTTACATACCTTGATGCCCAGAACTCATCAGACCAATTCCATCAGAATCTCTAATGGTTGGATAGAGGTGTCAATAGTTTTCAAAATCCCTTAGTGATTCCAGTGAGCAGCTAACATTGAGAACCACCAATAACTCTGCCTCCATTTTTTCACTAAGGGTTGAAATATTGGCGCTTTTCTGGTTCTATAATTCCTTCTCCCTGTTTTTAAAAAAAGCTTTCCCTCATCAGTGGAGTTATTTGACTATTCTCCACTATAAGTCGACTGAAAAAGCATGACAAATTCTTAATTCTTTTCTCATTCTGAACTATAAGTCGACTGAAAAAGCATGACAAATTCTTAATTCTTTTCTCATATACCTTCTTACTTTGGGAAACTCACATGGTTAGATTATTTTGATGTCAAGGAGGCTAACATATTATTTGTAATCATTGATATCCCCTTTATTTATGTCTCTGCTGATTTTCTTCTTGATCTATATATTAGTTTCCTATGGCCACTGTAACAAATCAACACCAACTGGATGGTGTAAAACAACAGAAATTTATTTTCTCACAATTCTGGGGCCAGAAGCCCAAGATCAGTTTCAATGGGTAGAAATCAAGGTGTCAGCAGGGCCAAGCTTCTGCTGTACTCTACAGGGGAGAACCTATTCCTAGCCTCTTCCAGTCTCCTATGGCTGCCAGACTTCCTTGGCTTGTGGCCACAGCATTGCAATCTCTGTCTCTGTGGTCACATTTCCTCTTTCTCTTCTCTGTGTATCAAATCTCCCTCTTATGTGTTTTTATTTAGGGAAAATCCAGGATAATCTTGGATAACTTCTTCATCTGAAAATACTTAATTATATCCACAAAGACCGGGTGGGGACAGAGGTGCATATAAAGCCCTATTCACAGGTTCTGGGGATTAGGAGGTGGGTATCTTTTAAGGGGATACTATTTTTTAATGTATCACAGTTTCAGGAAAAGACAAGCCATATGGGGAGCCAGTTAAGGTGTGGTTATCCTATTCTTTATTTTTTTCTCCATTCTCCTCAATTTTATTAATCTTACCTCTTCTCCTACATCCTACAAGTAATCACCTATTAGAAAAATGTTCAGAATGTTTATCCTCCTGCAGGTATCAGCAACTCAGTTTCCTTTGCCCCCCTCTCTCTCTCTATCACTTTGCTTCTGTTTATTTTCCCAAAAGATCTAAAAATGACCTTTGTTCAACTGATTCTTCTTGGCCCTAGAATTCTGTCTCTCTCTGACCGTATGCATGTTATCTCCTATTTCTCATCTCTATGATAGTTAAGCCTTTTCCTTTCTGCCTGGGAAATATTTGCTCCAGAGTTCATCTCAAAAAATCTCACCTTCCTATCTTTTAGCACTCCTCAATAAAGGCAGTTGATGATGATAAATTTCAACAGACACATGAATATGATTCCCACATCATTCCAAACCTGTGCTGTTTTCTGCAGGACAGTTTAACTTTGGCATTCTGAAACTTGGCTAGGCACATCAGATCACAGGTACTTCTACACTCTTTTCCCCTCTTTGAGTTCTCAAATGACTCTATTTCACATCAATATTTCTTTCTGTGTTCATGGCAGGTGGTAATTCATTTGTAAATGTTCATTTGGCCTTGAACATCTTTCACAGTATTCTGCTGCTATCAGAGGAAAGCAAAGTGCAGTACAGAGGCACTTACCAGCATGCCAGAAAACAATCATACCCTATGCTGGGCATCCATTCCAAGAAACTTCACACCAGGTGTTTGAAAAAGAACCTTTTACTTTCCAGTTTCCCAGGGAGCTAGATGTGTATCTTCACATTTGACAGGGGAACAAAATGGGACTTGGTATTTAACTATAGCAATCAAGGTGCTAAATACAGGAACGCTATTTTTTCAGTTTTATTCATTTATGATAGATAAACCCTTTCTATCAAGCCAAATAAAGCCAATTTTTCAATAACTCCTTTTCAAGCCAATACCACTACTGTGTGATTCTCACTGCTGAAGTTCCTTAGGAAACTTGAAAAATTCAGTATGTAAATAATCTAATTAACTGATGACTCAAAAAAATATTTTTATTCCCAATCTTTATTATTAAGTATCTTTATAAAATGTGAGTCTAATTTTTAGGCTCAGTAAGCATGGAATAGTGGTCATGATTTACTCTATTTCTACATGATTAGGAACCTTACAACATTGTGGGATGAGTATTGTGAAGAGTAATTATGATTAGAGCAAAGGTTCTTAATTTAGGGGTTCATGATTGACCTTCACAGTTCATGAGCTATCTTAAATTGTATACAAAATAGTGCACATTTTTCTGTGATAAAATTGGCTATAACTTTCATCAAACTTTCAAATTGTAATGAAAATAGGCTACTTTATTATATGAAATATATGTAGAGGATGATATTATTTATTTAAATTTTTTAAAACTTTCCGTGGAGGTACATAAATATAATATTATAAAAGTATAAAACCTACTCGGAGTTGATAAACACCAAATTCAGAATAATTCTTACCTTTGTAACTTAGTCTGCTTGAAGTGCTATAACAAAATACCATAAACTGGTGGCTTGAACAACAGAAATTTCTTTTCTCACTGCTGTGAAGTCTAAGATTAAAGTTCTGGCTGATGAGTGCCCTCTTCGTGGCTTGCATACAGCCACCTTTTCCCTGTCCTCACATAACAGAGGGAGAGTTCTGGTATTTTTCCTTTTTTTTTTTTTTAAGGCACCAGCTGTAAATGCTCAGAGCCCAATTCTTATGACCTCAATTAACTTTACCACCTCCTTATAAACCCATCTCCAAATACAGTTACATTGAGAGTTAAGGCTTCAATGTGTGAATTTTTTGTGGGACAGAATTCAGTCCATAGCATTCTGGGAAGGGGTGATGAAAAGGGAATAGGTCTGGAAACAACATGGAGAGTTTCAACTCTGTATGCAGTGTATTTTAAAAAAATAACAAAGTGAGTGTGGCAAAATGTTGAGATGTGACTAACAGGGTTGGAGATATATAATTTTTTTTGATCTGGTATTCAAGCATTGTAATATTTTGTTTTAAATTTAATTTTACTTTATTTTTTTATTTGATTGAATTTTTATTTTTTGTTCAAATACATTTGTCTCCACCTTGCCACTACCAATTTCCCCTGCCCCCTTCCTCCACCTCCCTCCCTCAATCCTTCCACACTCTCACTTTGTCCATGAGTCCTTGATATGTGTTCCTTGAATTGACCCTTCCCTTCCCTTTCCCCACCCACGTCTCCCTCCTTCCCTCTTGACTCTATTGGTTTCTTTTTTCTTTCAATGTTGCTGGTCATATTTTCCTTGCTTATTTGTTTTGCTGGTTAGGTTCCGCGTATAGGTGAGATCATATGGTATTTGTCTTTCGCCCCCCTGGTTTATTTCGCTTAGCATAATGCTCTCTAGTTCCATCCATGCATCGCAAAGTTTGGTAGTTCTTTTTTTCTTTCTGCTGCATAGTATTCCATTGCGTAAATGTACCATAGTTTTTTTATCCAATCATCTGCTGATGGGCATTTAGGTTGCTTCCAACACTTGGCTATTGTAAATTGTGCTACTATGAACATTGGGGTGCAGAGGTTCTTTTGAATTGGCATTTTGGGATTCTTTGAGTATAGTCCCAGGGGAATCACTGGGTCAAAAGGCAGTTCCATTTTTAGCTTTTCAAGGAAATTCCAAACTGTTTTCCACAGTGGCTGCACCAGTCTGCATTCCCACCAACAGTGGACTAGAGTTCCCTTTTCTTCACAACCTTGCCAGCATCTATTGTTTGTTGATCTGTTTATGATGGCCATTCTGACCAGTGTGATGTGGTATCTCATTGTGGTTTTAATTTGCATTTCTTGGATGGATAGTGATGCCGAGGATCCTTTCAAATGTCTCTGGGCCCTCTGTATTTCTTCCTTGGAAAAGCATCTGCCCAAGTCCTTTCCCCATTTTTTGATTGGACTGTTTGTCTACTTGGAGAGGAGTCATGTGAGTTCTTTATATATCTTGGAGATCCAACCTCTATCTGATGTATCATTAGCAAATATATTTTCCCATATGGTTGGCTCCCTATTCATTTTGCTGATGTTTTATTTTTAGCTGTGCAGAAGTTTCTTATTTTGATGAGGTCCCACTTATTTATTCTTTCCTTTATGTCCCTTGCTTTAGGAGACATATAGGTGAAAATATTGATGCGTGGGATATCTGAGAGTTTCCTGTCTATGTTCTCCTCTAGGCCTTTTATGTTGTTGTGACTTATCTTTAAGTCTTTTATCCATCTTGAGTTAATTTTTTTGTGTGGTGTCAGTTGATGGTCGAATTTCAATATTTTGCATGTAGCTGTCCAGCTCTCCCAACACCATTTATTGAAGAGGCTATTTTTTACTACACTTCATGCTTCTGCCCCCTTTGTCAAATATTTATTACCATAGAGACATAGGTTTATTTCCGGGCTCTCTATTATGTTCCATTGATCTATGTGTCTGTTCTTGTGCCAGTATCAGATTTTTTTGATTACGGTGGCAGTGTAATATAGTTTAATGTCCAGTATTGTGATCCCTCCTACTTTGTTTTTCTTTCTCAAAATTGCTGCAGCTATTCGGGGTTGTTTATGGTTCCATATAAATTTTTGAAATGTCTGTTCTATTTCTGTGAAATACATCACTGGTATCTTAATAGGGATTGCGTTGAATCTATAAATTTCCTTGGGTAGTATGGACATTTTGATGATATTAATTCTTCCAATCCATGAGCATGGTATATGTTTCCACTTATTTGTGTCTTCCTTAACTTCTTTCTTCAGTGTTGTATAGTTTTCTGCATGCAGATCTTTTACCTCCTTGGTAAATTTATTCCTAGGTACTTTATTTTCTTGTTGCTATAGCAAATGGTATTTTCTTTCTGATTTCTTCTTCTTCTTCTATTTCATTGCTGGTGTACAAAAATGCCTTTGATTTCTGAATATTGACTTTGTATCCTGCTGTTTTGCTAAATTCACTTATTATTAGATTGAGTGGTTTTTTGGTGAAGTCTACAGGGTTTTCTATGTACACTATCATGCCGTCTGCAAACAATGATAGTTTTACTTCCTCCTTTCCAATTTGGATGCCTTTTATTTCTTTTTCTTGTTGGACTGCTGTGGCTAAGACTTTCAATACTATGTTGAATAGAAGTGGTAAAAGCAGACATCCTTGTTTTGTTCCCATCTTAGTTGTAAAGCTTTTAGTTTTTTCCCATTGAGTATGATGTTGGCTGTAGGATTTTCATATATGTCTCTTATTACATTGAAATATGCCCCCTTTATTCCCCATTTTGCTGAGTGTTTTGATCATAAATGGGTGCTGTACCTTATCAAATGCTCTTTCTCCATCTATTGAGATGATCATGTGATTTTGTCTTTCCTTTTGTTTATGTGATGTATTACATTTATTGATTTGCATATATTCTACCATCCTTGCATCCCTGGGATGAATCCCACTTGATCATGGTGGATGATCTTTTTAATGCATTCCTTGATGCAATCTGCCAATACTTTGTTGAGGATTTTAGGATCTATGTTCATCAGCGATATTGGCCTGTAGTTTTCTTTCTTTGTAGGGTCTTTATCTGGTTTTTGGATTAGGGTGATGCTGGCCTCATAAAAAGAGGCTGGAAGTCTTCCCTCTTCTTGGATTTTTTTGGAATAGCCTGAGGACAGGGGTTAGCACTTCCTTAAATGTTTTGTAAATTGTCCTGTGAAACCATCTGGCCCAGGGCTTTTGTGTGCCAGGAATTTCTTGATTACTGCTTCAATTTCCCCAGCTGTTTTCAGTGTGTTCACACTTTCTCCTTCTTCTTCTGTCAGTGTTGGAAAATTATACTTTTCTAGAAATTTGTCCATTTCATCGAAGTTATCAAACTTCTTACAATCCTTTGTATTTCTGTGGTGTCACTTGTTATTTCTCCTCTTTCATTTCTGATATTATTTATTTGGGTCCTCTCCCTTTTTTCCTTGATGAGTCTGCTTAAAGCCTTGTCGATTTTATTTATTTTTTCAGAGAACCAGCTTCTGGATTGATTGATCCTTTGAATTGTTCTTTACATCTCTATGTCATTCAATTCTGCTTTGATCTTGATTATTTCCTCATTTCTACTTGCTCTAGGGTTTATTTGTTGTTTTTCTCCAGTCCTTGAAATTGTAAGGTTAAGTCTTTTATTTGAAATGTTTCTATCTTTTTTAGGTAGGCTTGTATTGCTATGAACTTCCTTCTCAGGACTGCCTGTGCTGTGTCCCATAGGTTTGGACTGTTGTCTGTTCATTTTCACTTGTTTCCAGAAACTTTTTGATTTTTTCTCTTATGAGGTATGAGACACGACATCTGTGTCTTACTTCTCATAGAATTGATATGAGTCTCAAGTTTGGGGTTAAATATGACTTTTTAAAAATGATTCCTACCAATTACATTAACTTCTAAAGGAATATGACTTCTCTGCAGTCCTGCTAAAGGACAGCAGCCATGTTTTCTAACACAGAATCTATCACTTGCTGACTATAACTGACTAGACCAGAATGGGAGCTGATCTCAATGCATCTCATCTATTAGTTGGCCAAGAGTCTACCACTGTTTCAAAAAGATGAGCTATACCAGTCAAATTCTTTTCAGGTATAAAGAATTAAATGGAAACTAACAGACTGACCAATTGACAGCAGAGGCAAAAACTAAAAATTAAGAACTGTCTGAAAGTAGAGAGGAGAGTCTATCATATTGGACCAGGTAAGGATAAAAGTTCTAAGAAAATGGAAACTCAGAGGATTCACAGAAAGACAAATGATAGAGAGAGGAGAATAGAACAGACCTACAGAGAGAGAGATGTTGAGAGAGAAGGAAAGAGAAGATCCTGAAGGTATTCTTAAAAGCCAAAAGCAGCCCAATTAAAAATCAACCTCCATAATTTATAAGTGAAAAATCTGATGAGTTTGGTAATTTTCCCAAGGTCAACAAAAGTAATAGGGAAAGATATGATGCTGGTTTTCCCATCCTTTAGTGCTTTTCTAGTTCTTACAATGTAGTGATCCAGTGGCAGAGAGGAATGAACTCCCAGGATGTGAAGCACAGTCTAAAGCACGTTACTTTAAGAGCAAAATTTCATTTTAGATTTACTTTAAAATCTTGCACTCTACTCTGTAGTGTCTTTGTTTTAATATATATGCACTGATATTTAAATGCATGATATATGAAAGTGTATCATATTTGGTCTCGTGGTTCTAAGCTCTGCCCAGCACACTATCCTCCCAATTGTCTGAAACACATTGTGCACATAAATGCGAGCCATCTTTGCTCTTAACTGTTGAGGGATCTTGCTCATGTCTCTGCTGCTCCCAGAGCTTTCATCCCTTTGCTGGGGAGCTACCTATAAAAACTTCAAATTCCTCTCACTGTCTTAAGCAGAGCAGCTTATATCTCTTTGGTTCTGTACTTCCTTTCATGTCCTTTGAGCATCAGCTTCCATTCCCAAACAAGTCTATTCATGCACTTTTACTAAAGGAAAGAAACATTCGACCTAAACAAATAGAAGTTTGAAGTATTAAATAGAGAAGTCAGGGTAAACCTCATTGTAAAATGAGATTTCAGCAAAGATTTGAATGCATTGAGGCAGCTGGCCAAGAGGTTCTTTGGAGGAATAGAAAAGGTGCTCCAGCAGGAGGGAACCTGGTGTGTGCACAGCACAGTGAACAAGGAAAGAGCAGTATCAAAGGAGACGGGGGCATAAAGGGAGGCTGATCTTTATTGGGTTGGAGTTTGTGGCATATGGTGCACACTCTGGTTTTTACTCTGAGTGAAATAAAGCTGTCTTAGGGTTTTGAGCGAGAGAAGTGACATGACCTGACTGGTTTTCAAAAGGCTCTGCTTGAACTGGCTCAGAGGACACTTGCGTGGGTGGGCAGCCTGCACAAAATGTCTTGAGCCCAAGAAGGAAACGAGGGTATCCCAGGCAGTGGCAGCTAAGAAAGGAAATTGTATGGGGGGGAGATTTCCACAAAAAAGAACTAGTATTCCTTGTTAAAATGCCTGATTCCAAGGCTCAGACAGGGAAATTATGAGTCTGGAATATCTTGTACCAAGGAAGGAAGGAAGGAAGGAGAAAAGAAGTAAAGAAAGGAAGGGAAAGGAAGAGAAGGAAAGGAAGGAAGGAAGGAAGGAAGGAAGGAAGGAAGGAAGGAAGGAAGGAAGGAAGGAAGGGAGAGAGGGAGGAAGGAAGGAAGGAAATGTCAAAAAAAATGATAGGAACATGGCAAAAGGATACAGAAGTCAGCCTGAAAGAGCACCCACTAACAAAATTAGGGACAATTTGAGCACCAAAATAAATAATTACAATCACTACTAAAAATGAAACAATAAAATTACCTAAAATTAAAACTCCCTATGGGAAACCATGAGAATCCATACAGATATAAAAAATACATAAATTGTGTGATAAGGAATGACATATTTACTAGATTCCAAGTAACTTCATGCAAAATACTTATTAATTACAAAGGGGAAAATAGTAACTACAGTGGGGAATATTGGCAGACACTAAATGAGTGATCAAATTCGATCTCATTGAAGTGTGTACCACCTGATAAGATGCCTCAAGAAAAACACACATCTCATTTCTGTAATATTTTCTTTTTTTGCCAAAGCAGCATACATTGAATCTACTTATGAGGCAATGTAAGACAGAATCATATTGAGAACAATTTAACAAAATAACTGGTCTGTGATCTTCAAAAATATCAACATCATGAAAGTCAAGGAAAGATTGAGGAACAGTTCCAAATTAAAGTTGTCTGAAGAGACATGACAATTAAGTGTGATGCCGGCTATAGAACTGGATAATTTCACTATAAAGAGCATTATTAGGACCAAATGGTGAAACTTAAATATGGTCTGAGGATTACATAATTGAGATGTATCATTGTTAACTTCTTGATTTTCATGGTTGCATTGTTGTTACATGGGATAAAGTCCTTGTTTGCAGGAGGGATACAGGCTAAGGAATTGAAGGGAAGGAGAGTGAGGAGGCATCATGTCGGCAATTTATGCCCAAATTATTCAGGAAAAATAAATTTTTTGTACTGAAATTGCAATTTTCCTGAAATGTTTTGATTGCTTCAAACTAAAATAATAATAACAGTAAAAAAATACTCAAGGCTGCTGGGCTGATACATTTAGGAAGCTACTATAGGTAACAGATAATAGTGATTTATAATAAAACAGATAGTAGCTCTGGCAGAAATGAATAGGGGTCAGATTATAAATGTATGTATTGGAATATACATATTATTGAATATTCCACATGATTTCCTGATGAATTAGAGAAGGAATATGACAGAATAAGAGGCATTCAAGATTCCAGTTTTGAGGGCCTGAGCAACTAGAAAGACAAAGTTAACGTCAACCAAGGCAGAGGGAGACAAGGCTGAATGTAGAGCAGATTTGAGGCAGAGGATGGGAAGGAAGACCAGGAACTCAGTTTTGAACATGTTGAATTTGATATGACTATTGGACATCCAAATGGAAAGATGAAATAAGCCTTAGAATAGATGAGTCTGAAGTTCAGGAGAGAAGGGTTTGGAGTGAGGTATAAATTTGGAAACAGTCAAGATATAGATGGCATGTACGCCAGGGAACTAGATAAGGTCATCAAGGGTATGACTATAAATAGAGGAGCAAAGAGGACTATATCCAAGGACCCAAATTTATACACATAACCCCAAACATTTATTATCTTAAAAAGGTAATATAGCAGCTTTATGCATAATTGCTCAGACTTGGAAACAACCAAGATGTCCTTCAGTAGGTGAAAGAAAGAATAAATTATGGTACATCCAGACAACAGAATATAATTCAGCATTAAAAGGAAATGAGATATCAATTCATGAAAGGACATAAAGGAAACTTAAATGCATATTACTGAGAGAAAGAAGCCAATCTGAAAAGGCCACATATTCTATGACTCCAACTATATGACATTGTGGAAAACACAAAACTATGAAGATAGTAAAAAGATCAGTGGCTGCCAGGAGTTAAGGGAATGGAGTAGTAGGAATGAATAAGTAGAACACAGAGGACTTTTAGGTCATTGAAACTACTCTGTATATTACTATAATGGTGGGTATGTCATATATTTGTCCAAACTCATAGAGTGTACAAAATCCTCATGTATACTATGGACTTTTGGTGATAACTTGTCAATATAGATTCATCATTTGTAACAAATGTACCACTCTGGTGGAAGATGTTGCTAATGAGGAAGGCTATGGGTGTGTAGAATATATGGAGATTCTATGTCTTTTCTGCTCAATTTTGCTGTGAACCTAAAACTTGCTCTGAAAAAAAAGTCTTAAAAAAGAGAGTGAATATTACAAAAGAAATATCCTTTTTTATTTCCCACATCAAAATTTTAGTTCTAACATTGAATAATATTCTACAAAGAATACTTGTCTCCTAAAGATACCAAGAGAAAAAGGGATCAGTTATGCTGAATATAGCATTTGCTTTAAAATTAAATTCTCCATAAACTGACAAACAACATAGAAACAGAGGCTTGGACACATGGAACCAATGGACAACTGTCAGAGAGGAGGGAAGACTGGATAAAAGAAGGTGAAGGGATTAGCCAAATAATATACATGCATAACCCATAGTCACCAACAACAGCATGGTGACGGCCAGAGGGAAGGGACGGTGAGGGCTGGGTGGAGGAGAGCAAAGGGCAAGGTGTGGGGACATCTGTGATAGTGTCAACAAAAATATAAGGGAAAAAGACACAAAAAGTGAATATAAAATAAAATAAAAGTGGCACTCATTTATAAAATAACCAGTTTCTTATACTGACCTGAATTGTCCTAGATTTTACATTCTTGTCTCATGTGGCTCTTTGTCTTGGATTCTAACCCAGATTGTGTCTTATGGGCTTGGCCAAAAATTGCCCAATTCTAGGGCACAAATGTCAATTTAATTTTATGATTGGAAATCTGAAGTCAGAAACAGAGAAAAAGGAAGGGAATATTTTTACATATTTTCACACAGTAAACAATAACAGACATAGTAGAAAATAGCAGAAATGTAATCACGTAATCAATGTGTGTTGAGGATATAATAGATTTATAATCGACATTAATTTGATGATTGAAAGCACAAATGTGTTTATTAATTTGTAAAGTGATTGAAATGCTCAGCTTATACTTAGTGCTTTTCTTTCTAAAGTTTGGCCTTATTTTTATTATCTTACTTAATTTTGCCTTGGCTATTTATCCAACATTTAAATATTTTAACACCCTTAAGCTTATTCTGTGTTTTCATTTTCACATTATTGTCCATAATGTCATCATTCTGTTCTAATGTCATGGTATCTATTGAACCCCATGTACTCTGACAGTGTAGCAAAGAGTTTAACTCTGTGATAGTAGCCAGAGGGGAAGCAGCTTGGGGGAGTAGGAAAAAAAAAGTGAAAGGGATTAAGAAATACAAATTGCCAGTTAAAAAAGTCACAGGGATGTAAATTACAGCATAGGGAATATAGTCAATAATACAGTAACTACTATGCATGGTGCCAGAGAGGTACTAGACTTATCAGGGTGATCACTTCATAAGATATATAAATGTCTGATCACTATGTCATACACCTGAAATTAATATAATATTATATTTCAATTCTAATTTGAAAAATACACTTGTTATATATGCATATATATATGCTTTTATATATAAATGTATATATCGAGATCAATCTAGAAAGTATCCATCCATGTAATACAAAAAATAGAGATATTTATTGAAAAAGATATGAGATAGAAGAAACCCTCTGTACATAGGACAATGAAACCTCAGTCCCCTTCAAAGTAGGCATCTTGGGACCTCACACAGTTCTCCCAATTGCCACCAGTGACCCCATCACGTTTTCCTCAATCTCGACAGTCTGAAATCTCTTCCCTTTCAAAGGTGATTTTAGTTTTAGGAATAGCCAGAAGTTGCAGGGTGCCAAATATGGGCTGTAGAGGGACTGAGTCACCTGAGTTATTTAATGTTTCACCAAAAAACTCTGCATAAGATATGATTGTGAGTAGGTGCATTGTTGTGATGAAGCTGCCAATCACCAATTGCCTATAGCTGTGGCTTTCTGAATCACCCAAATCGTTTCTACAAAGGAATGGTTAAGCTTAACACAAAATTTGATGCAGATTCATTGCTCTAGTAGCTCAGTCACTTTGAATGCAATGGCCACACAGAACACATGCTCACTCAATGGCATCTACAGTCCCCACTGACTAGTACAGTGAAGTTGTCATTGTTCATGCATACACATTCCAGTCCACTCTCATTGGCTCTCAGGTTACACTGATGTCATGCAAACTGCTCTCATTATATTAACAATACCTGGACTTTTTGGACAGACTGTGTGTGTGTGTGTGTGTTTATGTGTGTTTGTGTGTGTGTGTGTGTGTGTGTATATATATATATATATATATATATATATATATATATATATAAACTGAAGCTAGGATGGTGGTTTTCAGGAGCTAGCTAGGGAGTAAAATGAGGAGCTAGTGTTTAATAGGTAGAGATTTTGTTTGGGGTGATGAAAAGAGTCTGGAGCTGAATAGCGGTGATTGTTTAAACACTGTGAATGCCTCAGAACTGTACACTTAAAAATCATTAACATGGTTCATTGTGTTATGTATATTTAATCTATTTTAAGAAGATATACTCCAACTTGCACACACAGTGAAGGACACGATTTTTTTATAGTTATTAAAAACATAAGGAGGGAAAGTCCTAGAAAATATAATAAAACAAGAAAAATAAAAACAAAGCATAGTATTGAAAAAGAAGAGCGAAGCTATTGTATTTACAGATAGCATGATTTTGTACATGGAAAACACCATTGTATCTACAAAAACACTAGAAGTGATAAGTGACATTAGCAGGATTGGATCATATAAAAGGACAAATTGTTATCCTATCTCCCACCAGCAAACAATTGGAAAGTAAAATTTTTAAAATAACATCAGTCCTGTCCAGTGTAGCTCAGCTGGTTGGGGTGTCATCTTGTAACTAAAAGGTTGCGGGTTGTATTATCCATTAGGGCATATACCCAGGTTGCAGTTTTGATCCCCAGTCAGGGTGTGTACAATCCCTGGTTTGGGTTCACACAATCCCCAGTTCAAGCACGTATGATCCCAGACCATGCAGAAGGCAACCAACCGATGTTTCTCCCTCATATCAATGTTTCCCTCTCTCTTTTCCTCTCCCTCTAAAACGCAATGAAAAATAAAATGTCCTTAGATGAGGATTAAATTAATAAATAAGTAAATAAATATGGTATCAACAAACATCAAATCCCTGGAAATACATCTAACAACCAATAACTAAAATCACTAAATGAAAACTACAAAACATTGCTAAACAAAAGTAATGGAGTTCTAAATAAATGTTTATGGATTCAAGAATAATATTATTAAGATGTCTATTATTTTAAATTTAATTTATGGATTCAATACTTGTCTATTAAAATTTCAGCCAGTTTTTTATGGAAATTGACATGCTTATTCTAAAATTTATATGGAAATGCAAAGAAACTAAAATAGCCAAAACAATCTTGAGATATTAATTTCTGATTTAAAGATATATTATAAAACCACAATAATAAAACAGTATAGTATGGGTTTAAGGACAGACAAATAAACCTGTGAAATAGAATAGAGAACTCAGAAATAGATCTTTACATATGTGCTCAACTGATTTTTTTTACCTAGGCACCAAGTCAATTCAATGGATTAAAAAAGCCTTTTTAACAAATGCTTCTGGAACAAAAGGATATTTTTTATGGGGGAAAAAATAAAGCAACATCTGGTCAAGATGGCAGCATAAGTAAACATAGTACTCACATCCTCTCACAACCATATCAAAATTACAACTGAACTATAGAACAACCATTGTTCAGAGCCACCTGAAATCTAGCTGAACAGAAGTCCTACAACTAAGAATATAAAGAAGCCATATCGAGATTGGTAGGAGGGGTGAAGATGCAGAACAAGCTGGTCCCATAACAACTTGTGGCATATAAAAGTTAGGAGGAAGCCCTGACAGTTGTGTCTCAGTTGGTTTGAGCATCATCCTGTAACTGAAAAGTTACAGGTTTGATCCCGAGTCAGGGCACATACCTAGGTTGTAGTTTCAATCCCTGGTCAGAGCACATATCGGGGGTAACCAATCAATGCTCCTCTCTTGCATCAATGTTTCTCTCTCTCTTCATCTCTCCCATCTGTTCTCTCTAAAAGCAATGCAAAACCATGCTCAGATGAGGATAAATACATTTTTTTAAAATCAGGACGGATATATCAACTGTGGAGTTCCTCCCTGAGGAGTGAGGTGCCCCAGTCCCACACCATGTTCCCAAGCCCAGGATTCCAGTGTGAGAAAAAGAAGTCCCCATAACTTTTGCCTATAAAAACTACTGGGTATTGTGGCTGATAGAGATGAAGGTTTTCTGGAGTCCCAGGCATTCCTCTTAAAACGTATGCACTCAGATTTACTTGGACTCACTCACTCTGAGCTCTAGGCTGGGGCAGCAGCTTGAAAGGAAACAGGGACATTCAGGGTAGAACTGAGTTGTCTGGCATTGGGTTGAGAGATGAAGGGGCAGCGTTCTCCTAGCCAGAGTGCTGGCAGAGGCCATTGCTCCTTTTCTGAGCAATTCTCCCATGGATCCAGCAAGTGAGCATTCTATCAGAGTTTCCATCTGCCTGGCTAGCACTGTTTTCTCTCCCCTGGTGATCCCTGAGTTCCTGTCCTACCCAATTTGCAGACTTAGCCAAGCTTTTTCCATATGAAAGATTTGTCTTGGTTCATGCTTCAGTCTTTCTTAAAATACCTCAAACAAGCAGCATCTGACCTCAGCATACCCTGTACCCCTTGCTAAGTGTTCTCAAGCCCAGCATTAAGTGGCAGCCAGCCTGAGTTCACAGTTTGGCCTCTCCTGGGCACCTCCAAGCCCAGCACAAGTAGCAGCCATCAGCAGATCACTTTGTAGATCATAACTCGTGTCCCCAAGCAAAGCACAGGTGGCAGCTGACCAAGGCCTGGATCTCCCGGGAGGCCCCAGAGCCACTGAGCCAGGTGGACAGCTTCAGACCACACTGGGGCACCATCCAACAAACTCTACAAGTGACACACACAAAGAGTAGACTCAGTGGGCACCAGAGCCCCACTGAAGTAAGTCTTGCTCCATAGGTGGGATGGCCCTGCACAACTGATCCTCCAAGGTGATCACAGCTAGTCTTTGGAGTTGATCACCAAGGGTAAGCCACTCCCACTAACATACCAAAAGAAATAAAGGCTCAATATAACAAGGCAGTGCACACAGCCCACATAAGGGTGGGGGCAGGGGGCACACCTGAAGTGACCAGCTCTGGTGAATGGGGAGGCTGTGCCACTGGACTGTACAGGACGCCTACTACATAATGCTAATTTACCAAGCCCAGGAGATGTACCAGCTCTGCCTAATACATACAAATAAAAGCAAAAATGCTGCAACAATGAGGATACAAAGAAACATGTACTAAATAAAAAAATAGAACAAAAGTCCAGAAAAGGAACTAAACAAAATGGAGACAAGCAACTTATTAGATGCAGAGTTCAAAACACTGGTTATAAGGATGCTCAATGAACTTAGAAGAAGAGTAGATAAACTGAGTGAGAATTTCAACAAAGAAATAGGAAGCATAAAAACTGAACTAAGAACAGAAAAAAGACCCAGTCAGAAATAAAGACCACAGTATATAAAATGAAGAATATATTAGAAGAATCGACAGTGGATCATATGAAGTAGAGGATCAAATCAGAGGTTTAGAAGATAAGGAAGGAGAAAACACCCAATCAGAACAGAAAAAAAGGAATTAAAAAATGAGGATATTATAAATGCTCGGGGAAACCTTCAAGTTTAACAAAATTCACATCACGGGTGTGGTAGGAGGAGAGGAGAGAGAAAGAACAAGAAATTGAAAACCGATCTGAAAAAACAATGATAGAAAACTTCCCTAACCTGGTAAAGAAAGTAGACATGCAAGTAAAGGAAAAACAAAGATTCCCAAACAAGACGAATCCAATAAGGCCCACACCACGACGCATTATCATTAAAATGCCAAAAGTTAAATTCAAAGACAGAATACTGAAGTATTTAAAGTGTCATTATATCTCAACTTACTTTAAAATATATCAAAAATTGTCACTGCTTCTGGCCAAGATGGAGGCATAGGTAGATGCTTTGTTTCTTCACACAACCAAAAGAAGGACCACAACAAATTTTAAAATAAAAAAAGCAACCATAACTGCCTGAAAATCTAACTGTATGGACGTGTGACAACCAAGGAGTTAAAGAAGAAACGTTCATCCAGACAGGAGGGACACAGAGGACATGGCAAGATGGCAGCTGGAGGACTGGTCAGGTAAGACAGTGTCTAGCGGGCCCGCATTTGCATGCCGATAAACCGGGAGGAACAACAGGGGAGCGAGCCAGACTGCACAACCCAGGGTTCCAGCCCTGGGGAAAAGAAATCGTCAAAATCTCTGGCTGTAAAAACCTGTGGAGGTGGGCTGTGTGCACTGCCTTGTTATATTGAGCCTTTATTTCTTTTGGTATGTTAGTGACAGATGAAACTCCCAGCCTCACAGGAGTGTTTGTTGGAGAGACCAACAGGATCTTATAATGTACATATGTTGCAGCCTCTCTAGTCTGGGCAGGTCTACTCAAGATTCAGGTAGTCAGAAAAAGATGCATGGAGCTGTGGGGATGCTTGACATGCCTTTATTCAGGAGTCACACAGGCCACAAGCCCATGTCTATGTTGGCGCCCAAATACCTCCTCACTCACTCACTCCCCTACTCTTTCTCTGTCTCTCTGTCTCTCTCTGTATCTCTGTCTCTCTGTCTCTCTCTGTCTCTCTCTCTCTCTCTCTCTCTCTCTCTCTCTCTCTGAGAATTCCCTACCCTCTTAAGTACTAGCACAAACAAAGCCGGCTACAGGTCAAAAAGTGAAGTAACCTAGCATGAGCTGTTCATGCGAGCCTACTCAAGGCTAAGGGGCAATTTACCAAGCCCAAATTCAAGGCGGTGAGACCCAGGCTCACACTGTGTGAACACTGTTTTATCAAACTCCTTCAAGTTTGTGAGAAGCCGCTCCCCCTAGTTACTCAAGAACCTAGGTGAGGAAGCCAGACTGCCTCCACCTACCTACAGTACACAAACCCACCCACCTGGGAATCAGCACCAAAAGGCCCAGTTGGCTTGTGGGTTGCAGGGGAAGTGAGTAAAAGTGGAGCAAGAGTCAAGCAAGCAGCATCATTCCCTCTCTGACCCCTCCCCCACATACAACATCATCAACACAGCAAAGCGTGTTGCCCCATCCTGGTGAACACTTAAGGCTCTGTCCTTTACAATGTGACTGCTATGCCAAGACAAAGAAATATGGCCCAAATGAAAGAATAGGTCAAAACTCCAAAAACAGAACTAAGCGATGAAGAGATAGCCAACCTCAGAATGCTCACAGAAATGGTTAAGTGCAAAATAGAGGAAAATGTGAAGGCTATGCAAAGTGAAATAATGAAAAATATACAGGAAACCAACACTGAAGGGAAGGAAACCAGGACTCAAATCAACGATTTGGAACAGGAGGAAGAAATAAACATTCAACCAGAATAGAATGAAGAAACAAGAATTCCAAACAATAAGAGAGACTTAGGAACCTCCAACCAACTTTAAACATTCCAACATCTGAATAATAGCAGTGCCAGAAGGAGAAGAGGAATAGCAAAAAATTGAAAACTTATTTGAAAAAATAATGAAGGAGAATTCCCCAAATCTGGCAAAGGAAATAGACCTCCAAGGAGATCCAGGAAGCTCAGAGAGTCCCAAAGAAGTTGGACCCAAGGAAGAACACACCAATACACATCATCATTAAATTACCCAAGATTAAAGATAAGGAAAGAATCTTAAAAGCAGCAAGAGAAAAGGAGGCAGTTACCTACAAAAGTGTTCCCATAAGACTATCAGCTGAGAAAGGTGAGAAGAAAAGAGGGAGCAGGGTAATGGGGAAAAGAAGGAGAAGGTTCAAATCAAGGAACATGTATAAAGAACCCATGGACAAAACCAAAGTGGGGAAGGATTGAGGGTGAGAGGTGGGTAGGGTGGGACAGGGGAAAGTGGTGGTGGGAAAATGTAGATAAATGTATTTGAACAATTTTTTAAAAAGTAAAAATAGATAAGTAAAATCTTTTTAAAAAATAGTCATGAAAGGCTAGGACCTACATCCAAGATTGCTCTATCCAGCAAAGCTATCATTTAGAATGGAAGAGCAGATAAAGTGCTTCCCAGATAAGGTCAAGTTAAAGAAGTTCATCATCACCAAGCCCTTATTCTATGAAATGCTAAAAGGACTTATCTAAGAAAAGAAGATCAAAATTATAAACAGTAAAATGACAACAAACTCACAACTATCAACAACTGAACCTAAAAAACAAAATCAAACTAAGCAACTAATTAGAACAGGGACAGAATCACAGAAATGGAGATCATGTAGAGGGTTATCAGCAGGGAGGGTGTATGTGGAGAATGGGGGAATAGGTACAGGGGATAAGAAGCATAATTGGTAAGCACAAAATAGGCAGGTGGAGGTTAAGAATAGTATAGGAAGTGGAGAAGCCAAAGAACTTATATGTAAGACCCATGGACATGAAGTAAGCAGGGGGATTGCTGGTGGAGGCAGGTTGAAGGCCAGAGAGGAATATAGGGGAGAAAAAAATGGGACAACTGTAATAGCATAATCAATAAAATATACTTAAAAAAATAGTATCAAAACTACAAACAGCTAAAACTACCTGTCAGGAAAAGTAAAAGAAAACAATGGAGAAAATGACTATAGGAAATAAGGACTGTTTTTACAGAGCAAAGTACAAAAATTGTAAGTTTCTGAATGGAATATCTCAAAATTGTAAGAATTCCAATTTTTCCCAATCTTTCCATACATTCAATGCTATAACTAGATGACGCTTCAACAAGAATTGCATGACTCTTAAACTGATGTTAAATTTTATATAAAGAAAACACCAGTTAATAGCCAAGATTTTTTTTAAAAATTATAAAAGGAAATAGCTCTGCCAGATTTTTTTAAAAATATGTTGAGCTATAGTAATGATTACATCAGTATGATATTGATGTTTAAATATGTAGATAAATAAAACAATAAAAAGTCCAGAAATAGACTCATTTATAAATAAAACTTTGTTATATTCCATAAAGTTAGCATTTATAATCAGTTAGGGAAGGCTATATTCATTCAATAAATAGTTTTACAATAAATATCTACTTGAAAAAAAATTAAACCAGACCTTTACTTCAAATTATACTAAAAAAAATGGCAAATATAATAGAAAACTAAAGGTGGAAAATAAAATTAAAAATTAGACTAAGGACACACACAAAATACAGTTTTATAATCCTGAGACTGAACAGGTCTTCAGAAATGTTAACATTTTAGAATTCAAAATGGGAAAGATTGATTTAGTTAAATAAAACTTTAAAAAGTTTTAATGATAAAATTTACCATAAATAAAGTTAAAAGACAATACTTGTAGAAAATAATAGGATAGAAAACAAATAAAAAATTAATATTCAATCTACATCAAAGTCTATAAAAAGGTAATTGGCAGAAGACCAATAAAAACCTATCAAAAGTTGTCTGATCTTACTAGTAATCCAGAAAATACATATTAATTTAATATTATATTTCTTCCATCAGATTCATAAGAATTTAAAAGATTTATAATACCTAGTATAAGCGAGGATGCAGGAAAATAATCACTGTTAGTGGATAAATTGGTAAACTCTTTTTGGAGAAGGAATTTGGCAATACTTAATGAAACTACAAATGAATATGCATCTAGTCCTGCGATTTCATTTCTAGGAATTTAAAGAAGTTTTTCCAAATGTACGGATAATGTTTTATGATTTCCATGAAATAATAATGTGGAATATTTACACAACATTTCCAAGTTTCTGGCATACAAAAAACTCAAATGCGTAGTGCAATTTATAAAGCAATGCATATAGATTAAACCCATGTACACATTTTAAATACATATAACATATATACGGTGTACATGTTTAGAAAAATAGAAGGATACACTTAAAAATTTAATAGATGTTACTTCTGGGAAGGCTAGTGAGAATAGGTAAGGATAGGCATCTTTTAACATTTTGTTCTGTATATTTTCTATTGTTTGCATCTTTTGTTAGATTATACCTCTTTTATTTGATTGGGCTATTTGATATTGCTCCTATTTGACCATTTCAGCCTACAAAAATGGAAACTTCATAAGATTCAGTATAATAGAGTAAGATTTTTACTGTATTGCCTTTGTAATTTAAATAGACAAGAAGAAAGAAAAACTGTATATTATATATGTCTAAAATATAAATAGATTAGCTATAGATGATATAGATAGATATAGATATAGATGATATAGATATAGATAGATATAGATAGACGTAGATATTTACTCCCTAGAAGCTAAGTAGGCAGAATTAGCCAAGACGCTCCAAGGATTTATGTGAACCTGTCCAAAAAGAGGGCAGTGCTCAGTCATTTCTCATTTAAAATGGCTGCCCATTCATCATGTTGTCATTTTGCTGTTTGCCCAGAAATTTTATAACCTTCTTAGCTTTGAAAAGACAAGTCCTTTGCTTTCTCCCTGACTGTGGAACACTGGCTATTAATTGTGACAATAGCCTCAGAGCAATGTATTCCTCCTCTTTGGACACATCTTGACATTTTTGCATGCTGAAATACAAATTCCTCATTTTTCAAGGAGCATTGAGAAATGTAATAGTCACTGTTTCTACACCTCCATTAGTAGTTTTCTAAAATCACCCAGTACTATGTTACTGTAAAAACAATGACCCAGGCATCTTTTTTTTTTTTGCCTTTACTGAAAACCCCATTAGCAATTTTATTTTAATAGACTGAGCCTTTTCCTGTAACTACTGCAAACAATTTTAAATCAATCCACTTATTTTAAATTGAACATACAGTTGTTAAAAGTTTAATTTAAAAATGTGCTTTTTTAATGAT
Organism: Pteronotus mesoamericanus; assembly: GCF_021234165.1. Taxonomy (NCBI): domain Eukaryota; kingdom Metazoa; phylum Chordata; class Mammalia; order Chiroptera; family Mormoopidae; genus Pteronotus; species Pteronotus mesoamericanus. The sequence goes on from NW_026555313.1 coordinate 14,433,998, forward strand.
CTTTGCACTGATTCACTGAGAATATATAATCGTAGTTAAAAAAAGAATCTCTTCTAGTCTATTCAAAGATGACAGGTATAATAACTCACTTTTTAAATTTTTATCAAAGTAAATTTGAATAAGGTCTGTAGGTTAGATAATAGTCTTACTTTGATGTTAATTTCCTGATTTTAATAATTACCCTGTGGTTATACAATAGCGTGTGTGTGTGTGTGTGTGTGTGTGTGTGTGTGTGTGTCTGTTTAGGAAATACACACTGAAGTATTTAGAGGTAAAGTGTCATTATATCTCAACTTACTTTAAAATATTCAAAAATTGTCACTGCTTCTGGCCAAGATGGAGGCATAGGTAGATGCTTTGTTTCTTCACACAACCAAAAGAAGGACCACAACAAATTTAAAAAACAAAAGGCAACCATAACTGCCAGAAAATCTATCTGTATGGAAGTGTGACAACCAAGGAGTTAAAGAAGAAACATTCATCAAGACAAGAGGGACACAGAGGACATGGCAAGATGGCAGCTAGAGGACTGGGCAGGTAAGACAGTGTCTAGCAGGCCCACATTTGCGTGTGAATAAACCAGGCAAAACAACAGGGTAGTGAGGCAGACTGCGCAACCCAGGGTTCCAGCACCTGGAAAAGAAATCATCAAAACCTCTGGCTGTAAAAACCTGTTGGGGTTGTGGTTGTATGACCCACAGACATGAACTAAGGTGGGGGGAATGCTGGTAGAGGGGATTGCAAGGTGGAGGGGCATAAAGGGGAGAAAAAATTGAAACTATAATAGCATAATCAATAAAATATACTTAAAAATAAAAATAAAACATCAAAAATTATACATACACACATAGAAAGATAGACATATAAAATAAATAATAAAGCAAACATAGTAGAATGTTAACACCTGGTAAAAATGATGGAAAGATAAACAGGGGTTTTTACACTATTTTGCAACTTGTAGTGAAATTGTTTTAGAATTAAATTTTTTTAAATATATATTTTCTCATGTAGATGAAAAGGGTTCTAGGAAAGTAACTTCACAGGATAATCTAATGATAAATTCCTAACTAGGCAGGTCATGGTGAGTAGTCCCATCCCAGGCACATATATTCTTTAGTAAAAATGTTATCTTTATCTTAAGGAAGCCCTGTCCACTCTTTCTGTGCATATCTAGGTCAGCACACCTATTAAATGTCTCTTCTGAGACCCTCCTTCTGGTGATCACCTTCAAGAGAGCACATAATCTTAACTATCCTATAATCTAATCCCTGCCTTGCTTTCTGTCACCTCATATAATTCTTTTGTTCTCCTCTTAATTCCAAATGCATAAAAGAAGTGGCAAACTGTCATTTCTTTGAAGCATTTATCTCAGTCCGTTGCGATCTTGCTTCCAGGCATATCCTCTGTTTGACTCAAATAAATTTTTATAAAAATTCTCTACAGGACTGGACCTTCATATAATAACACTCCCAAAGTGATCCATTGATTCAATAATGATTATTATTATAGCCCCTAACTGCTTCTATGTGCCAGACATTGGGGCAGACCTTCACAAGAATCATTTCTAACTCCAGTCCCTGTGAAGTGATATTACTATCCCCATGCATCTGAGCACATGAGGGCCTCTGCCAGTAGCTAAGCAATGCTCTCCTGTGCCCCTGGCTAGCCCTGATCTATTGGCTTAATGGGCTGTTCTAAGCCTTCAACACTCTCTTCGAGCCCACTTCCTCCCTCACTCTTGCTACATCTTCCACCCCCTCAGCACATTAATCCATTCCTTTGTTCATTGTGTAATTATTTCCTTTCTCTTCTATATATTCTGAATCTCTTCCTTTCAATTGACTCCCCTCAGGCCATATATGCATGATACAATTACTCCCATCCTATTTTAGAAGTCCACTCTTAACCCAATGTCCTTCTCTGCTTCCGCTTTCTTGGCTTCCTTTCACAATCAGGCTTTTGAAAAGAATAATCCATATCCCTAACCCTCACTTCCATTCACACCAGTGAAAAGAGAGACTCTATATCCTACTATATGATTTATTCTTGCCAGTTTTTTTGTATAGGCATGTAGTAAACAGGAAAACTGCATTAAGAAAAAAAGATAAGGATGGTGCTTACAGGAAGGAAAAAACAGACTTTCTCCTCATATGCAAAAACATACAATGAGTGAAATAAATAGCTACTGGATACCAATGTAGGTTTAGCTACTGGATGTTCAAGAGAGGATTCTTGTTCATAATCTATTTCTAGCTGTTAATATAAATCTCACAATCAGTTACAAAACAAATGCTAGATATGAAGTTTCTTAAAGTAGTAGCACAGAATTATATCAAAGAATCTTTTAGTTTTTTAGACCAAATAAGATTCTGGCAACCAAGTAGAAGGAATAAAGACTGTTGCCAGGCCTTTAATCATCAAGTAGAATACCCATTTAAAGAACGTTTAAAATCCAGAAAAGTTTGGGGTTTTGCTTGTTTATTTGGTTACTAAGTACCCTATGGATCAGGTGAGACGACCAGTGGACCTTAAGCTCAAACTGAATAAGCCCCTCCTAGTTGCTCCCTCCCTCCAGGAGGGGGTTGTAGTTAGTTTTCTCAGTATTCCAAGGCTAAGACTCCACTCCCTGCATCTGGACACTTATCACCATGCAAGGACATTTTGGAGCTGCAGGAACAGGGGCAACATTCAGCATTATAATATGAAAGGATGAATGAATGGATTGTATCTCTGGCGTCCAGCACAAGGATGAAATTTTATGAATATTTGTTGAATGAATAAATGAATTCCACCCAATAGACAAAATTACTGGCCTTGCAGTTATAATTCCAACTTTTCCCTAGTGCCCTCCCCAGCCTACACACCCACCTCTCCCCAGGCTTGTCCCTATCCTTTGGAAGCATGCGAGGGACCAGCTAAGGCTGAAGTCCACAATTAATCTTGTTTTAATATAGGGTCATTTCAGAGCCAAATGAAGATAAACACAAAAAACTTGGATAGCCTCCTCAGGTAAGTTATCAGGTTGGTTGGTGGCTCAGTACCATGAGATGATATTACACAGTTTTTCTATGTTCCTACCTTGATTCTTTTATCCATTCTTTCAACAAATAGTTATGGAAAATTTATTGTGAGCCAGACAGTGTCCTAGTCAAAGGGTCAGAGAAATGGACAAGCCAAAAAGGTCCATGCCTGTATAAAATTTACCTCTTCATTCATTCAAATGACAAATACTAACTGAGGAGCTACTGTGTACTAAGACCTTTACTAAGAAGTAAATATACATTCCTGCCTCCGGGATATTTATATCCTAGTGAAGGAAAAATAGAAAAATAAGTAAATAAATAAATATATTGCTTATTGGAAGATAATAAATCCTGAGTGAGCATTGGAGGATATGGGAGGGTAGTGAAACAGAAAAGGTGATAGAGTGTGGATAGGACATGTGATTTTAAATAAGGTGGTCCAGGTAACACTCCCTGAGAAAATGATATTGGAGGCAAGCCCTGTAGGAGTGTGGGAACTGGATATTTAAGGAAGAGCATTCCAGAGAGAAGAAAACAAATGTAAATGCCTTGAGCCAGGGACACTCTTGGTGTGCTCATGAAACAGGAAGGAGTTCAATACGGCTGAAGCACAACAAATAAGGAGGAGAAAAGAGATAAGGTGGGGGAAAATGAAATTAAGTTGGACCTTGTTGACCATTTTATAGATTTTTCCCTTTTCTTTGACTGAGGTAGGAAGCCATCAGATGATTTCTAGCAGATGATTAACATGAAGTGACTCAGGTTTTAATAGGATCACCCTGGTGCCTGCGCTGAGAACATGCTGTAGGCTGGCAGAGAAATGACGTGGTAGCTGTGGCATTTTGTATGCTGACAGATATGCTCTAGTGAAAAGGCAAGAAATGATGCTCTAAAAAACAGAAAGGATAATTGCTGGAGAAATTATCCTAAGTAGTCAAGAGGAATGGCTGTAGTAGCCAAAAGGAGGGCTAGGGACACAGAAGGCTAGCCAATAATCACGAGGGAAGGCAGAGTTTATGGACATAGATGAATGTAATTGGTTAAAGGTGGCAGTGGGAGCTGGCATTATTTCTCTCAAATTTGCCTCAATTTTTCAGTCAAGTGGGAAGCAAGCCTATCAACTGAGGATGAACATGAAGCAGGGGGTATTGTATATTTTGGAAGAAAAAATCATCCCTACATGAATACATCTTTAAATAATCCCTTGAAATACTCATAAAACAATACAAATTGTACTAAAATTTTGGCGACAGATGTGGTTCCAGGAAAAAAAAAAGACCAGAAGATATTTTCACACACACAGAACGAATAAAGCCATCTGAGTACATAACATGTACAAGTGAAGTGACATGATTTGACATGTTTCCATGAAGCAATAAACACTGTAAGTCAGTTCTCTAAACGCTATTGATTTTTTAATCAGGCAAACATCTCTTTATTACCAGAAGTCATTTAAATTGAGGCCACTGTATTAGGAGTTAAATACTGTAGTGTAGAACATGTGTCCAGAGTTGAGCAATTGAGAAACATTGGTTAAAGAACATGATTGTAGGATCTGCCTCATGAACTGCACTGAATTATAGCTCTGAACTGCCTTCCTAATCTAGTTCCCTGTTGTGCCTCCCCAGAGGATGGGAATCTGAAATTCCCAAGATTTTTTTTAATCTTCTCCTCTCTGCTGTTATTTCAGCCCACAATTCCACTAGGGGAAAACATGCCTAGAGTACACTCAGTTACATGACTAGATTTTACCAGGTAGGTAAGACAACTTTATGGTGCAACATATAAACAGTTAAGGTGAATTAAAAACCTGAGTGCTCTGTCTGTTAAATATCTTTAAACCTGAAACATTTTAAAGCATTATGCACTTCCTTGGTATCTTGGAAGCCTCTTCTGCAGCCCAAACTTTGATAGTTTTCAGCATCCAAGGCTGTTGTTAGTGCATCAAGCTGGGTTGTGTATGGTAGGTAGGCACAGCTGTCCCACAGCACAAGGAGAATTTAACCAAGTGGACAGGTGGACATGAGTGGGAACCAGCAGTGAAAGGGATAAGCAAGAAGCCACAGGTCCTTGCTCTTGGCCTTTAGCAATCTGGGGACCTACCTTGGATAAGGGGCCCCATCTTGGAAACTTTGGAGACTTGTTCCCACACAGAAATGTTACCCTAGAATTTTTATTTGTTACCCATTTTTAACTTTCACTTTTAACTCAGTGTGTTTTAACTTTTAAAATTTTTATTTTTAAAAAAATATTTTTATTGGAAGAGCTGAGGGAGGGAAGGAGAGAGGGGCCAAGGGAAAGTGGTGGGGGGTTGGCAGAGACAAATGTATTTGAAAAAATAAATTTAAATAAAATTTAAAAAAAATTTTTATTGTTCCAATACATTTGTCTCCATTTACCCACCACCACCCTCCCCTGCCCCACCCACCCCACCTCCCCTTCTTAATCTTCCCCCTCCTTGGCTTCCTCCAGTGTCCTTCACACTTGTTCCTTGATCTGACCCTTCCCCTTCCGCTCCCTGCTATCCCCTTCCCTCCCTTCAATCCCTGTCAGTTTCTTTTTTCTTTCAATGTTGCTAGTCATATTTTCTTTACCTGATTGCTTTGCTGGTTAGGTTACACTTATAGGTGAGATCACATGGTATTTGTCTTTTACCAACTGACTCATTTCACTTAGCATAATGCTCTCTAATTCCATCCATACTGTCGCAAAGGGTAATAGCTTTTTCTTTCTTTCTGCTGAGTAGTATTCCATTGTGTAAGTGTACCATAGTTGTTTGATCCACTCATTTACTGATGGGCGCTTAGGTTGCTTCCAGCACTTGGTTGTAAATTGTGCTGCTAAGACCATAGAGGTGCATAGGTCCTTTTGAATTTGTGTTTTGGGATTCTCAGGGTATAATCCCAGGAGTGGAATTGCTGGGTCAAAAGGTAGTTCCATTTTTAGATTTTTGAGGAAATTTCACAGTTTTCCACAGTGGCTGCACCAGTCTGCATCCCAACAGTGTATTAGGGTTCCATTTTCTCAACAACCTCGCCAGCACCTGTTGTTTGTTGATTTGTTTATGATGGCCATTCTGACAGGTGTGAAGAGGTATCTCATTGTGGTTTTAATTTGCATTTCTCTGATGGCTGGTGATGATGAGCATCCTTTCACATGTCTCTGGAGCCTGTGTATGTCCTCCTTGGAGAAGTGTCTGTTCAGATCCTTTGACCATTTTTTAATTGGATTGTTTGTCTTCCTGGAGTGGAGTCGTGTGAATTCTTTATATATTTTGGAGATCAAAAGCCTGTCTGAGGTATCACTGGCAAATATATCTTCCCATACGGTTGGCTCCCTTTTCATTTTGCTGATGTTTTCTTTAGCCATGAAGAGGCTTCTTATTTAGATGAAGTCCCATTTGATTATGCTTTCCTTTATGTCCCTTGCTCTAGGGGATATATCGGTGAAAATATTGCTGCTTGGGATATCTGAGAGTTTCCTGCCTATGTTCTCCTCTAGGCCTTTTATGGTGTTGCAGCTAACATTTAAGTCTTTTATCCATCTTGAGTTTATTTTTGTGTATAGTGTCAGTTGGTGGTCAAATATCAATATTTTGCATGTAGCTGTCCAGCCCTCCCAACACCATTTGTTGAAGAGGCTATTTTTACTCCGTTTTATGCTTCTGCCCCCTTTGTCAAATATTAATTGACCATAGAGACATTGGTTTATTTCTGGGCTCTCTATTTTGTCCATTGATCTATGTATCTGTTCTTATGCCAGTACCAGACTGTTTTGATTGCAGTGGCCTTGTGGTATAGTTTGATGTCCAGTTTGTGATCCCTCCTACTTTGTTCCTCTTTATCAAAATTGCAGTGGTTATTTGCGGTCATTTATACTTTCATATAAATTTTTTGAATGTTTGTTCTATGTCTGTGAAATATGTCATTGGTATTTTAATAGGGATTGCATTGAATCTATAAATTGCTTTCGGTAGTATGGACATTTTGATTATATTAATTCTTCCAATCCATGAGCACCGTATATGCTTCCATTTATTTGTGTCTTCCTTAACTTTTTTCTTCAGTGTTGTATAGTTTTCTGCATACAGGTCTTTTACCTCCTTGGTAAATTTCTCCCTAGGTACTTTATTTTTCTTGATGCTACAGCAAATGGTATTCTTTTTTCTGATTTCTTCTTCTTCTATTTCATTGTTGGTGTACAAAAATGCCTTTGATTTCTGAATATTGACTTTGTATCCTGCTGTTTTGCCAAATTCACTTATCAGGTTGAGTAGTTTTTTAATGGAGTCTACAGGTTTTTCTATGTACACTATCATGTCATCTGCAAACCATGAAAGTTTTACTTCCTCCTTTCCAATTTGGATGGCATTTATTTCTTTTTCTTGTCTGATCGCTATGCCTAGGACTTCTAATACTGTGTTGAATAGAAGTGGTGAAGCGGGCATCCTTGTTGCATTCCTGATCTTAGTGGGAAAGCTTTTAGTTTTTGCCTGTTGAGTATGATGTTGGCTGTAGGTTTTTCATAGATGGTCTTTATTACATTGAGTTATGCTCCATTTATTCCCATTTTGCTGAGTGTTTTGATCATAAATGTGTGCTGTACCTTATCAAATGCTTTTTCTGCATCTATCAAGATGATCATGTGGTTTTTGTCTTTCCTTTTTTTATGTGATGTATTACGTTTATTGATTTGCATATATTGAACCATCCCTGCATCCCTGGGATGAATTCTACTTGATCATGGTGGATAATCTTTTTAATGTGTTGCTGGATGCAGTTTGCCAGTATTTTGTTAAGGATTTTAGCATCTATGTTCAACAGCGATATTGGCCCACAGGTTTCTTTCCTTGTTCTCTCTTTATCTGGTATTGGGATTAGAATGATGCTGGCCTCATAAAAAAGAGTTTGGGAGTCTTCCCTCCTCTTGGAATTTTTTGAATAGTCTGAGAAGGACAGGGATTAGCTCTTCCTTAAATGTTTTGTAAAATTATCCTGTGAAACCATCCTGTCCAGGGATTTTGCATGCAAGGAGTTTTTTAGTACTGCTTCAATTTCCCCGGCTGTTATTCGTCTGTTCAGGTTTTCTGCTTCTTCTTCATTCAGTGTTGGAAGATTATACTTTTCTAGAAATGTGTCCATTTCATTGAGGTTTTCAAATTTCCTGGCATATAATTGTTTATAGTAATTTCTTACAATCCTTTGTATTTCTGTGATATGTTGTTATTTCTCCTCTTTCATTTCTGATATTATTTATTTGGATCCTCTCCTGTTTTTTTCTTGATGAGTCTGCTTAAAGGATTGTCAACTTTGTTAATTTTTTCAAAGAACAACCTCCTAGATTGGTTGATTCTTTGAATTGTTATTTTCATCTTTATGTCATTCAATTCTGCTCTGATCTTGATTATTTCCTTTCTTCTACTTGCTCTGGGCTTTGTTTGTTGTTGTTTCTCCAGTTCTTGAAGCTGTATGATTAGGTCCTTTATTTGAAATGTTTCTATTTTTTTTAGGTAGGCCTGTATTGCTATGAACTGCCCCCCACCCCCAGGACTACCTTCTCTGTGTCCCATAGGTTTTGGACTGTTGTGTGTTCATTTTCATTTGTTTCCAGAAAATTTTCGATTTCTTCTCTTATCTCAATATTGACCCATTCATTGTTTAATAATGTGCTGTTCAGTCTCCATTAGTCTGAATGTTTTTGAGTTTTTTCTCTGAGGTTCGTTTCTAGTTTCAAGCCCTTGTGGTCCAAGAAAATGCTTGCTGTGATTTCAATTTTCCTGAATTTTTGAGATTTGCTTTGTGTCCTACCATGTAGTCTATCTTTGAAAATGTTCTGTGTGCATTTGAAAAGAATGTGTATTTTGCTTCTTTGGGAGGAAAGGTTCTGTATATGTCATTTAGGAGCATTTGATCTAATGCATTGTTCCGTTCTACAATATCCTTGCTGATGTTATATTTGGAAAATCTATCCATTTTTGAAAGTGGGAGTTAAAATCCCCCACTATGAATGTTACTGTCTATATCTTTCTTGAAGGTCTCCAAGATTTTCCTTATATATTGGGGGGCTTCTATGTTGGGTGCACATATGTTTACAATGTTTATGTCTTCTTGATGGATTTTTCCTTTGAGTATTATAAAGTGACCTTCTATTTCTCTTTTTATGGCCTTTGTTTTGAAATCTATTTTGTATGATATAAGTATTGCTACACCGCTATTTTGCCCTGTCCATTTGCTTGGAATATTTTTTTTCCATCCCTTCACTTTCAGTCTGGGTAGGTCCTTTGTTCTGTGGTGGGTCACTTGTAGGCAGCATGTGTGTGGGTCATATTTTCTTATCCATTCAGCTATCCTATGTTTTTTGATTGGGGCATATAATCCATTTACTTTTAGAGTTATTATTGATAGAAACTCATTTTTTCCCTTTGTTCCTGTGTTTTCCTCTTTCTCACTCTTTTTCTTCATCTTCTTAAAACAGTCCCTTTAGCATATCTAGTAGTGCTGGTTTGGTGGAGGTGTATTTGTTTAGCCTTCTTTTGTCTGGGAAACTCCTTACTTTGCCTTCTATTTAATTGAGAGCCTTGCTGGGTAGAGCAGTCTTGGCTGCAGGCCCTTAGTTTTCATGACATGGAATATTTCTTGCCATTCACTTCTCGATTGTAGTTTTTCTGTTGAGAAGTCAGCCCCTAGCCCTATTGAGGCTTCCTTGCATGTTACTACCTGTTTCTCCCTTGCTGCTTTTTGGATTCTGTCTTTGTCTTTGATATTTGCCATTTTAAAGATGTGTCTTGGAATGGGCCTCATTGGGTGCCTCTTAAATGGGGCCCTCTGTTCTTCCTGGACTTGTGTGACTTTTTCTCTCCTCCAAATAGGGAAGTTTTCCATCATTACTTTTTCAAACTGGTTCTCTATCTTTCTTCCCTTCTTCTCCTTCTGGCATCCCTACTATGTGGATATTATTATGTTTCAGGTTGTCCTGCATTTCCCTAAATGCCTCTTTATTCCTTTTTAGTGTTTTTTCATTTTCTTGCTCTTTCTGGGAGCTTTTTTCTACGTTGTTCTCTAGCTCACTAATTCAATCCTCTACTTCATCTAACCTGCTTTTGCCTCCTCCTACTGTGTTCTTCAATACAGCTATTATATTCTTCATTTCTTCTTGTTTCTTATTGATACTTTCTATATCCTTTTTTATGCTGATATAGTTTTCCTGTAGTTTTTGGTAATTCTCTCTGAGCTCATTGAGCTCATTGAGCTCCTTAGAACCATTGTTTTAAACTCAATATCTGATAGTTTACTTGCCTCTATTTCATTTAGTTCTCTTTCTGGTGATTCCTCCTTTCACTTTGATGAGGGTGTGTTTCTTTTTCTTCCCATTATTTGTGAGACTCTTCTTTTTTGCTTCTGCTTCTTAAACTGATCTGTCTTGATTTTCTGACTTTGTGCTGTGAATTTCTATGGTAGGAGACCACTGTTTGTTTGTTTTTCTTCCTTCCTTTCTTCCTCTCTCTCTCTCTCCTTTTTTTCTTTCTTTCTTCTTCCTCTGATGTTGTCAGCTGTTGACTCGGTCTGACCTTAGGCAGTCTTTAAGAGACTTCCAGGAATTTACTGTCTCATTGTCTCCTCCAGTTGTTAATCTAGTCACTCTGCCCTCAGCAGTGAGGGTGGGGCAGAGTCCCTCTTGTGGGTGGGGCTATTTTGTCCTTTCACGCTGCTGCCACTCAGGGGAGTAGTCTTCCTGAGCAAGATGGCTGCTGCTGTATGGGGGAAGAGTCAGCACTGGGATCCCCTTGCTACTTCCTCAGTTCTCTCTCCAACATCTCCATTGCCAGAGTTCCCTCAAGCATCTCTTGACCACTCTGCGTCCCCTTTAGCCAGGGATCTACTATCTGTGACTACTAGTCTGTACTCAGCACCCAGGCCTGTGCACTGTCTGGCCAGGGCTGAGCCTCCTGGGGGCAGGGCTATTGTCTCCTTTTTATCCTGCTGCCACTTGGAGGAGTGGTCTGCCTGAGCCAGATAGCAGCTATGGAATGAGGGGTGAGTCAGCACTGGGACCATGCCGTCCACCTTCTAAGTTTTTTCCCCAAAGCCTCCCTCTCTAGTCTCTCCTCAGGCAGCTCCAGCCCACTCTGTCCCCGCCTCTGACGGAGCCCAGAGTAAGTGGCTTCCACTAAAAATTTTTGTGTTGGCCCTTTAAATGGCTCTTTGTGTCTCCAGCCACCTGTGTCTTTAAGAGAGCACACTGCCACTTTTCACAGATGGCTGTTGTCTGTGTGCTTTTTGGGCTCTGGTGATGTGGGCTGGAGGTCCCCACTTATGGTTTAGACCCTGCTCTCCTCAGGGGGACCTAACTGGCCATTTCACTATCCCTCTGGTGCTGCTGCCTATGGGCACCTAGCCCACCTTCTTGAGCCTCTACCACATTCTTTACCAGTTAGGTTGTGCCAAAGCCCATTCCTCTGTCTGACCGAAGATTTAAGGCTCCTCTCCCGCTATTGTTCAGTTGTTTTCCAGGTGATTTCTCCACAATATAGTTGTAATTCCAGATTGGTCCTGGAAGGAGGTCAGTGTGTCTTCCACTCACTCCTCTGCCATCTTGAAGTCCTTTACATTTTTCAATCTTTGGTTTAACTGAATTATTTTAACATATTATTATATTTATTTTTTAAATATCTTCTTTGTATATGGTAATTTTTTATCTTACTTACATTTTGTCTATTTTATCAATATGTTATTTTTAGTCATTTTTAATTCTTTTATTCTTTTGCTACTTTTTACAATAGCTATATATTTATTTCTGGTTCTTTGGGGTTTTTGTTGTTGTTGCTGTTGTTTTTGCTTTAACTAGTTGCAGGATTGCTTTTAATTTCTTAGCATTGCCAAGTGGCTCCCTTATTTCTCCCCATTTTAACAGCTACTCTCCATCTCTCTCCACACTCCAAAACCTCCAGCTAAACCTTAACTCTTCTAATTTAGAGAGTTTGAGAATAAGAGCCACAATTACTTCTTTGGATGATAAATATCCTCTTCTAGCTGCACATACTTGTACATTTGAAATGTTATTTGTGTCTCACACTATGCTGTGTAATGCCCTTCTAGAATCCATGGTCTCTACTCTACAAATCAATGGATGGGAGCCAGTCCTGTGGAGACCACTACTCAACAGGAGGAGGAAGAAGGTGCCAGGTTTCTTTCAGAAAAAGACCACAACATACTGTCCCCAGGCTTATTTTAACAAGGGGTGGTCTTGGGACATAAGTTTTCTAAGAAGGAGCCACCTTAGAGGGACCCAAAAAACCTTCAATATATAAACTCTCTCAGCTTGCTTTAACTAATATAATTAATCTGTTTTCAAAACCTGATATAGAAAAATTATATTCTTGAATAGGTCTCTCAATTCCCTTACTTGGAGTGACAAGGAGAAATTAGCTCTGGTAGAAGTTATCCCAAACAGTATACAGATTTTGTTTTATTTTTCTTTGATTTTCTATAGCTATATGAAAAAAGTATACATACATGAGATTCGGCTGCTCTTTTGCTTTGAATCTGGATCACTTAGAGACCAGAATTTTATTTAGCAGCCTAGGTGAATTCCAAAGTCCCACAGGAATGTGTAAACTTCTGTTACCCTTGACTAAAAATACGTCATTTTCCCACAAAGGAGGGACTAAGATGCTTACACCCCCTGCTCAGTTCCTCTCCCCAAACAAAAAAGCCAGATGACATTTGAGTTAAACTCAAGTTTCTAAAAACAATCTGATAAATTATCAAGGCCTGGCCTACATCCACTATTCCCCTAAACTAAGGGAAATTTCGCCAGCTAATTTTTGTGCTTACATTGCCTAAAGAATGTGTTAGAACAAGAATCTTCATCTCTTTCTCTCTCTCCACCCCCCTTCCCCTTCTTCCCTCCATACCTCCCTCCCTCTCTGCCATCTATTCATCCATTACTGTTATCAGTATAGTCCCTTTCTTTGCAAAATTTCATTTTGGGCTTAGAGCTTCTGCCTTTTCTTATTAACATGTAACTCTCATTGTCTGTACTGCCCTGGTTGCAGGAATTCTTCTGGGTTGGCAGGCTTGGTCTATAGGGACTTCTATGTACCTGCTGAGCTTTCACTGGTCCCTGCAGTCTTCACTTCCATGAAGAGTTCAGTCATGCTCTGCCTTATGTACCTCAGCAGAGATATACCGAGTCAAGCCAGCTCTGATTCCCATTCTCAGCCAATAGATGTGATCATGTCAAGATTGGCATCTGAAGATGATTTGGACTAAAAAGATTATCTCCATGTGACATGGGCCACTTCCCTACAGAGAGTTATTTTAACCTAAATTTAAAAAAACACTGTCAAACCTATAAATGTCACCAAATATTGCTGAAGGGCAGCCTCGTATAAATTCACTTACATTTGAATTCTCTTGCATTAGAAAGGTAGAAGAGAAATTACTAAAATATATGGCAGGTGAAATTTGAAGCGTAACAGTTTTGCAGAAAGCAATATGGCAATATCTATAAAAATTTAAATTATGTTCACTTGTCAACCTATTAATTCCATTCCTAGGAATTTACTCTTTGTAAATAAAAGTGCCAGTATACAAGGGTGCATGTAAGATCCAAGAAGTGAAAACAACAAATCCATCAATGAGAGTGGATGGCTGAATAACTTGTGGTATGCCCATAGAATGCCACACAACCACTAAAAAAAATAAAGCAAAGCAAAACAAAACAAGATGATGTGGAAGGCCCCTATAGGCTACGATTAAAGGGAAAAAAGCCAGAAGTATAAAAAAAAGCATATAATTTGTTTCCTTTAAAAATATTACCCAAAAATCTACATGTGGTGGATACATAGACAAAAGATATAATAGACCTATACTGAATTATATAAATGTTTATTAAAATATGAAAAGACATTCACTAGGTACTTGAAATGGTTGAGGATCAGAAATGGGATAGGAAAGCCAGAACAGGATGGGATGATGTGTCTATGACATAAACAGAATATATGCTATGATACTGTTTCTGTTAAAATCATATTTATGTATTTATCTGTATTTTTATTTATACTCCAAAAAGGTTCATGAAAACAATGATAGCCAAACATTAATAATGGTTACCTTAGGGTAATGGAATTTTAGATGAACTTGACTCTTTTCATTTGTTTTTATGTGTTGCTTGAATTCTTTAAAAGGAAAATATGTTATTTTATTTTATGTAAATTTATTTATGTATTATATCTGTGGAAATAAGCAAAGACAAACCAAATGAGAAAAGCAAAGACCATTTATTCCAAGCTTGCTATATAGCAAGAGAGTCAGCAACCACCACTCATATTTTGGCAGAGACTCAGAGGCAAGCAGAGGAGCGGGAAACGTTATAGTTGAGGGAAAAAAAGAGAAGGCTGCAGGAGCCTCATAGATTGTGTAGGCTGTTGGCATGGGGAAGCTGTGGGCATGCTAACCAGAGCAGGTATCCTATGTTGTTAGGGGTACATATTTGGCTTTCTCTGGTTGGTCCAAAATTAGAAGCAAGGGCAAAAGTTAGGGAAGCTATTAGTTATTAATCAACTTCTGGCCATTTTGGAGCATTTGTTACACAAGTTATTGTTTAACTTCCTGAATTGTTACTAGAGACAGCAATCTGGCCCCTGGCAAGTCTCACTTATAGTAGGCTGGTTTCCAGGACTGATTACTCTAGATAAGCTGGCTGGTTCTCTGGGCACATTGCTGCGGGTTGTGAGTCACAGTTTTACTTTTATATCCAGTCTCTCATAATGTATTATATTTATAGATAAATATATTTATATATGTTGAAAAGTATTTTATATAATTTATATTTCACATAAAATGACCAATTTATATTTTATATAAAAATAAAACTAACTGTGAAAAGGGCAAAAAAAAAATAATAAAATAGGCCAATAAATGATGAAAAGCAAGAATGTCCCCTTTTCTTAGCCCTTATTACCATAGTATGGTAGTAGTTTCCAAACCTATTTGTACATATCATTGCACTACTAAAAATAGTTTATTAAACTGAAATGGGAAGGATGTTTCTACTTCTATAGGAATATTTGCTTAACTAGAAGAATTTCTTAAATTCCTGTCCCTATTGCCCTACCTACCTCTTATTGCTGGACTGTTACCTGCATCACCCTTGCTATGGGTGCTTGTCAAGGACTGTTAGGTATTGAGAATAAACCTGGCTTGATTAGCAATGTGAAAAGGAACACAGAGCAATGTGCTGAAATGGCCTGGAAGCACCAAGATCGGCCATCCCAGTCACATGTCCCCAGTCCTGTCATTGGGAAAATTAAAGGTGAGAAACACTCAAGATGGGCAGAGATTGGAGTTAACAAGTAAGCCTAGCACTACAGCAGACCTGCTACTGGCTCCTCAAATAAACTTACGGTCTCTAGATTTGTGTGTTTCTCTTTGTAACCTGAAAACTAACACATGTATGCACTCCAGAAATAAATATTTAAATTTTCAAAAATTACTTCCAAAAATAAATGTAACACCAAAATAGGAGGTCCTATGCTTGGTTTGTATTACTAATTGTAAAGGTGTTTTTATTGACAGTTTTCCACTGTATAGCTTTCAGAAAAAGGTATTGGCAACATAGATCAACATTAATGTCTGTATGGCTTATTTCTTCCAGCTTTAGAGTTCTAAAAGGATTTTTGTATGCTCAAGTTTCTCATGTTTCATACACTTGTAAGCCTTTCTCGGACTAAACCTGGTCACTGGCCTTATCAATTCATCTAAATACACTACTTAAATTGAAGTTTAGGGTGACTATCCTTTGTCACAGAGCCATTTAGTTCCTGCTCACCAAGGACTTTGCTACATTCTCATCATGTAAAGCAATCAGAAAAGAAAATTTAAGACTGTAGATTGAATGCCTGCTTGAAAATAAATCTGTATCGTTTTCCTTCTTGTTCTCTCTAAACACACCCCTTAGAAAGAGGTGAAGAGAGATTTGGTGCAGTTACTCTTAAACAAAGATGGGACTGCAAGGATTAAAGTTAGGCAACCTTGAAATGACAATGTAAGGATTTAGGGTAGCTAGCCTTCCAAGACCAATATGAGTAATTACGGTGGCCACCTTCTAAAGGGAAGGAAGAGTCCTATTATCTGAAAAACGGCGAGAGAAGAAATGAGGTCAATGGAGACTAGGAAAAGGACAGGACAGAATAATGTGTCTGGGACTGGATGCTTAGGCCTTATTCCCAAGAGAGTTCTAATTCCACCTGAGCTAGCACAAGGAGAACTACTCTGGGAGGCACCATGCTTTGCTCTCTAGAACCACAACAAGTTATTCCCTGCAAAAGGGGAATATCTGATCTCAGCCAGCCATTGTCAGGACATTGCAAGAGAGTGCTCACTGTCCTCCTAGTGCTTTGAGTCCACACACACAAAGACATTTGGTCTCATTCAGGCAACCACATGCCTCTGTCCAGGACAAATGTAAATCACTAAATACCCAGCTGGGGAAGGGAAGGGAAGGAGGAGCTCTCACACCTGATTCTTGAGCCAGAATTCACTATCAGGGAGAATAGCACAGGCATCTCCGTCACTACTTCTTACAATTTCAAATGCTCTGTCATTGCCCTTTTCCTTGGTAGGCAGGAAGTGGCTCTGGGCCAAGCAGCATGAACTCAATATAGCTTCTGATTATTTATGTTTACACAAAATGACAGTAGGCACAAGTTGTCCTCTGACAACTCAAGACGATAACCTCCAGTGGTATGTATTCTGCCCCAGTGCTTTTTAATTTACACATTCATAATTTGAAATTAATTTAGCTGTATTAAAGGATGTCCTCTCCCATATATAATAATAACACAAGTATCTTCCACATGCTATTAATAAAGTTTTGTTATGAACCAGGGAATAGATTCATAAAAAAAATGGTCCTTGAAATCTATTGCCAGAGAGGCACAGTATTATGTAAAAGAATTGTCTTTGATAGTCTCTAAAATTAGCTTAACATAAAACAACCAGTTAGCATTAATTAATTTGATTTGTTATCTAGGGGTACATTTTGTTGTTAATTCTTCCTGAAAAATATCCCAGGAAAGCAACAGAAAAACTCTAAAATCCATCCCTTCCTCGTTATCAACTTTGCAACTTTCTTGGTCTTGAATGCTTCTTAAGTGGACAACCACAACAGAGTTCTAACAAGTCTCCATGCTTCTGGTCCGTCTCATCCTGTCTATGAAACATTCAACAAACCCATTCTGCTCACACAAATGTGTGAAAATATTAAAGTCCCACCACATAACAGTCCCCCTGCAGGTGCTGGCTTTTTATCCTTGGAACTGACTCAGACCATCTGTTCCATGCATTTCATTCTGGTACTCTTTGCTCTTGTCTCTTCTGGGTCTCTGACCCCACATTTGATTGTTCCTTTTGAACATTCTACTTCAACTCAACCTCAGCATCTCTCTTAGACATAATGCTGATAATCACCTTCCAGCATTCTCTACCTAGCACGTAGGTAAGAGATACTTTTAATCCTCCACACACCCATCCTTTAGCAGCTCTGACAAAGGAAATTAGAAAGTTTCCAGTCTTTTCTTCTCATAATCTATCCTCTAAACCGAAGCCACATTTATTTCTCTAGAATGAATTCTGGCAATATCTCTCCCATGCTTAAAATTCTTCAATGGCTCCCCTATGTCCTTAAGATAAAGTCCAAACTCACTATGGGGAACACATCAGACAAAGTGCTTCATGATGTTGCTCTAACCACCATTTCCAGCCTCCTCACTCACAACTCCTTTCATCTTAACCATTAGGGTATATTTATATATCTCCCAAATGTACCATGATTTCCTACCTCTGACATTCTGCCCTACCAGAATGTTCTTTCTTGTATTGTTTACCAAGTGAACTCTAAGTATTTAAATATAAATGCTTTGTTCTCCAGAAAACTTTCCTCAACTCCACCAAGCAGAGCATACTATGTCATTTCTGATGGTCCTACAATGTGTCTCACTGACCTTATCATACAGTTGATCCTTGAACAAGACATGGAGTAGGGGTGCTGACCCTGAGAGGTTGAAAATCTGTGCACAACTTAAGTCAGTCTTCTGCATACATGATTCCTAGCCACAAATTCCCAACTGCAGATCAAAAATGTGATTATTATGAAGTATTCATAATAATTTATATTTTTAATTTATAATAATAATTAAATAGAATTCATAATTTAAATATCTATAATATAATAATAATTTATAATTAATAATTTAAATATTAAATTTTTGATCTGCAGTTGATTGAATCTCCAGATTTGAAACCTGGGGATATGGAGTGGAAACTGTAGAGTTATTTTTAAAAACCCTAGCATAACTGGACCTGCACAGTTCAAAGATCAACTGTATATCACTGTAATTATATGTTTTTAATGTTTGTCCTCCCACTAAACCACTAATGGAGAGGACTGACTGTCTTTTATTAATCTTTTAATCCCTGGTTCTTTGCATAGTATCTGACCCATATAATTGTGGAATAAAGGAACTGACAAAAAATGAATTAATGAATGTTAGAGAGAACCCAAAATACATTTAGGGAAAATTTTTAATGTTACTCTTAGATATATAACTCCACCAGAGTTCAGTAATATTACTTGATTTTCTTTAAGGTGAAAAAGAAGAAGCATGTGTTCTATAGATTAGATCAATGCTTTGAGAGTTTCTCTGGGACCTGGTGATTTCTGCCCATTCTCTAGGAATTCTGAAATAGAAGAGGTTGTGTTGAGAGCAAAGGGAAGGAAAAGAAAGCAATTTAAAAAGATAATAGCTGATGGTTTTCCCAGGTGAAAAAAAAAAAAAACTTAGACTTCCAGCCAAGATGGAGGCATAGATAGATATACTCTGCCTCCTCGCACAACCAAAAGGAGGCCAACAAAAAATTTAAAAACAAAAAATAACCAGACTGCCAGAAAATTGAACTGTATGGAATTCCAACGACCAAGAAGCTAAAGAAGAAACATTCAGCCAGACTAGTAGGAGGGGCAGAAACTGGCAGCCAGAGCAGAGAGGACACACCACAAGGCGGTGACTGTGTGGTAGCTGGCGGACTGGGCAGTCCTACATTTGAGAGGGGATAAACTGTGAGGAACAGCTGGGGAATGAGATAGGCCATGCAATCCAGGGTTCCAGTGCAGGAAAAGAAAGCATCAAAACCTCTGGCTATAAAAATCTGTGGGGGTTGTGGCAGTGGGAGAAACTCCTAGTTTCACAGGAGAGTTTGTTGGAGAGACACACAGGGTCCTAGAATGTGCATAAACCCACCCACCCAGGAATCAGCACCAGAAGGGCCCAATTTCCTTGTATATAGCAGGGGAAGCGACTGGAAGCCAGTGGAGAGCAAGGCAAGCGGCATTGTTCTTTCTTAGACCCCTCCCCCACATACAGTGTCACAACGCTGCAACCTGGGTTGCCCGCCCTGGAAAATGCCTAAGTCTCCACACTTTCCAACATAACAGGAATGCTGAGACAAAGAAATACGGCCCAAATGAAAGAACAGATCAAAGCTCCAAAAATAGAACTAAGTGATGAAAAGATAGCCAACCTATCTGGTGCACAGTTCAAAACACTGGTAATCAGAATGCTCACAGAATCAGTTGACTATGGTCGCAAAACTGATGAAAAAGTGAAGGCTATGCAAAGTGAAATAAAAAATATATATACAGGTAACCAACAGTAAAAGGAAGGAAACTAGGACTCACATCAATGATTTGGAGCAGAAGGAAGAGGTAAACATTCAAACAGAATAGAATAAAGAAACAAGAATTCAAAAAAATGAGGAGAGGCTTAGGAACCTCTGGGACAACTTTAAATGTTCCAACATCTGAATCACAGGGGTGCCAGAAGGAGAAGAGGAAGAGCAAGAAATTGAAAACTTATTTGAAAAAATACTGAAGGAGAACTTCCCCAATCTGTCCAAGGAAATACTCCTCCAGGAAGTCTAGGAAGCTCAAAGGGTCCCAAAGAAATTGGACCCAAGGAAGCACACACCAAGGCACATCACAATTCCATTACCCAAGATTAAAGATAAGGAGAGAATCTTAAAAGCAGCAAGAGAAAAGGAGACAGTTACCTACAAAAGAGTTCCCAAAAGACTATCAGCTGATTTCTCAAAAGAAACCTAAAAGGCAAGAAGGGACTGGAAAGAAGTATTCCAAGTCATGAAAGACAAGGACCTACATCCAAGATTACTCTATCCAGCAAAGCTATCATTTAGAATGGAAGGGCAGATAAAGTGCTTCCCAGATAAGGTAAGTTAAAGGAGCTCATCATCACCAAGCCCTTATTATCCAAAATGTTAAATGGAATTACCTAAGAAAATGATAAAGATCAGAAACTATGAACAGTAAAATGATAACAAACTCACAACTATCAACAGCTGAACCTAAAACAAAAACTAAGTAAACTAGAACAGGAACAGAATCATAGAAATGGAGTTCAGAAGGGAGGGGGAGAGGAGAGAATCGGGGAAAAGGTACTGGGAATAACCATAAATAGTAGGTACCAAATAGACAGGGGGAGATTAAGAATAGTATAGGAAATAGAGAAGCTAAAGAAGTTATATGTATGACCCACAGACATGACCTAAGGGTGGGGGTAATGCTGGTGGGATGGGGGGTGCAGGGTGGAGGGGAATAAAGGGCAGAAAAAATGGCACAACTGTGATAACATAATCAATAAAATATGCATTTAGAAAAATGAGTGAGTGAGTAGAGCAATGAATCTGCATCACATTTTGCATTTCGCTTGAACATTCCTACGCAGAAACTATTGAGATGATTCAGGAGGCCGCAGCTATGGGCAACTGGTGATTGGCAGCTTCATCACAACATCATGTCTGCTCATGCATCACATCTAGTGCAGAGTTTTTTGGTGAAACATCAAATCATCCAGGTGACTCAACCCCCTCCAGCCCAGATTTGGCACCCTGCGACTTCTGGCTTTTCCCAAAACTAAAATCACCTTTGAAAGGGAAGAGATTTCATACCATCAATGAGATTCAGGAAAATACAATGGGGCAGCTGATGGCGATTGGGGGAACTGTATGAGGTCCCAAGGCAACTACTTTGAAGGGGACTGAGGCATCATTATCCTATGTATGATGCTTTTTTTATAAGTATCTCTATTTCTCACAGTACATGGCTAGATACTTTATGGACAGGCCTTGTATATTTGTATTTGATAAAATGATTGGTCAAAATTCTAAATGGCCTTTTTATATCTGGGAAAATTCCCTTATTATGGGTCTTGCCGCTCTATCTGGAAGTCAGAAGTCAAATTCGCAGCCTCCCTTGAAGCTATAACAAAAATATAAATAAACAAACAAACAAGCAAAAATAAATAAAACTTTTGCTTTGATAACATTGTCAAATATATGAGCTAGCAGGAAAAAGAACTATAATCAACCAATTATTACACACGTTAGGAGAGAATGAAAATTTGTACCCATTGATCTAAGGCTGTGTAAGTGATATCATAAGGAAAATCATGCTGGCAGGCAGGCAATTGAATCAGCTGGGAAGAGATGACACCACAGAATTGTCATCATCAGTAGAGTTATACCAAGGTGTTCATAATTTTGTTGTTGTTTTTGTTCTTAATGAAGGGAAAATAAGATATTTTTGTGGCATCAGAGAATAGAACCCTGAGATTCATTTTACAACTTATATAACTGATTATGTATGCTTTTGATGGTCCTGTTGAATTTTTATTATTATTTTTTAACTCTGAAGAGTTGGGTAGGAAGGAAGAATAAGTTTCCTCCCCAATTCTCCATGTCTCTCATAGGCACTGTACTTATGATTCTCCTGTTCATTTCCATGTAGAGGTAGAAATATGATCAACAAAGAGTGTACTTAAAGAATTTACATATTAATAATAAGATGACAATCTGAATGCTATTGTTTCTTATTTTCAAAGTACATATCAGTCTCAACCAGCCACAAAGACCACTAATTAATAAGACTCTGGACGGGAAAGTTAACCTCATCATCATCTGTCCCCTACCCAGCAACTGTCAAGATCCTTGCTAAGTAGTATTGTTCAAAACTTATCTTTTATAATATGCAACCCCACTGTTATTCTAGGTACTACATAATAGTCTTGAATCAAATCAAACTGTCAAATGAGATGTTTATCCACAAAACTCAAGGAATAGTCATTAAATTCCCTATTTCTTTTCCTATTTAAAAAAATTATTGGGATTTTATTTATTTTATTAATTAATCCCAATTATTTGGGATTAATGACCATCTCTCACAGAAAGTTTCCTGTGTAACATTTATTTTAAAAAATGTCTTGGCTGCTCTGAGAGAAATTGTGTATGCTTTGTCCTTTCTAATGACATCAGTCAAAACCATAGCCCAGTAGCTGACTTCCCTGGGTCCTCTGAGCCTGGTTCACAGTAAAATTTCTGTCTAGTCATATTCAGGTTTGGTCACTCTTACTTTTACCTACTATCTCTTGAGTTAAGCCAACTTCTCCATCTCTTCTTGCTTTTTCTCTATTTTCTTTGGGCTTAAGTCTTTTAAGTGATAACTTCTCTGTCTTATTCTTTTACTCATTCATTCAACAAAATGTATTGAGAGGTATTGAAAGTCTACTATGTGCCAAGTATTGTGCTATGTATTGAAGATTGTAAATAAGATAAACAATAATGCAGCTTACAATTTAAGCTAGGAGTCAACACATGCTAGGTTTTCTTCAGCTCTTTCACAAAACAACAAATTCTCTCTCAAAAATTCCAGATTCTTTGCAATTCTGTCAGCCCCCTATCTTGATCTTCCCACCTTCTATTACCAACAGAACATAATTCTAGGTGTTGAATTCAAGTTCAATGGTAAAGGTCAAGAGTTCTGGATGTCAGACAAAACTGGGTTTGAATTCTGGCTCCAAGCCATTAACTAGCTATATGACTTTAGATATGTTACTTAATATCTCAGGACCCCACTGTTCACATCTGAAAAAAGTTATGGTAAATATTAAATGAGATAACGTATTTTAAAAATTTTAAATGTTGTTCTAAGTGCTTTATATGTACTAACTCATTTATGCTTACAAGGTGCCCATCCCATAAGAAATTTAGGTATAAATATCATGTCACCAATTTACAGTAACTTCTACCAGCCCACACCTCCCCTGCATGCCACATTCTGTGCCTTCCAAACACAAAATAAAGGCAACTTTCTTGCCATGGCTGGCCTTGAGGTGTTCCTAACTCCAGACATGCAGCCTTCAAGCATTCTGAAGGGTGCCTTCAAGTTCAGTGTGTCCGATTGGTTCAGATCAGCAGCCTGCAACACTTTGTGCTAGCTGCAAATGCATCTCTGCATTTTAATCTAACAGAGCTAGGTTTGCTGACATTAAGGACATAGTGCAAAGCACAGCTCTTTAGTTTCCAAATGAATGAAAATGACATATTGAAAGTGAGGCTGGCCACAACTTCGAGCTGGAAAACAATAATGACTCACAGGAAAGACAGAGACTGAGTAAGCACCAACGAAAGGCCACTCACGCCTTTATTCACTTGGAAAAATATGATCTCAGTATGGCACAACCAAAACATATGGACAAAAGTCTCCCAAGCTTTTGAAGTCTAATTCCCATATGGTTTATAATTTTCTAACTTCTAAATTAGCTATACTAGGAGTTGGAGGATATAAGGAATTCTTCCATGCAGCATACATCTGCATCACAACTGGCATTGCTAATCAATTGTGAAATGACTATTAGACAACTCTGATAAGAGAGCTTGTTATTTATAGCCTAGCTGTTGGACCACAAAAACATTCCACTGGTGACAGAAAGAGATTGAAGTTTCTTTCTGCATGTATGGACAGTCAGAGGTCTAGACAGAAATTTTTTTAAAAATCTAAGAATAAATAAAATATTTCATGTGTTACTCTTCCCTTGTTTGTAGTAGTAGTAGTAGTAGTAGTAGTAGTATCATAACATTTAATGCTACATAATCTTGGCAAATCTGAAGGATGAAACTATCCTATAATATATGTTTTTCTTTCAACTTATTATTTTTATGGGCAAGCATTTATTTAATGTTTAGCAATTACCTTTGCATAACAAAGAAAGCCATCTTGATTTTTAATGTTAGTGAACATCCAAAATTATGAACTAAAGAACTATTTGCAAAATATTTCACAGGGGAAAAATTACTTAGGGTAAAGGTTCTAATGAATCAGTACTGATAGCTAAAAGGAAATGTGTAGAAGATTGGGAGTTGTATGCTAAAATATCTTGTATTAACTAAATCCAGGGTTTGCTGATCAAAATGAAGTATTCTTAGAAGACAAACATTGCATACACGTTTAGTGTTTTTGGCTTTCCAGCATCTAAACTTCTTTATTCTGCATGAGAAATCTTAGAGCAGAGCCCACCTGCCAAGACAAACTTGAACTTACCAGGTACTGGCTTGCTTAACTATCGTGCTGGCACATGTATTAGACTCCTCTGACAAGATGTGCTCACCTCAGGTTTTGACCCAGGAGCTAGCAACCTAAGAAGAAACCTCACAGAGTCAATTTTGGCAATACTAATAGTAGGGACAGAAGCTATATTCATTTTCCAGAGGGAGCAGTCATAGTAGTTCTAGTGGCCATCTCTAGTGCCAGCATCAGGCTGGAGGCTAGACAACCTGAGGTTTCTATACCTACCAACAGAGACATTGACGTCTTCCTGGGCTACTTCTATGGAGTGATGCTGGACATGGAGTGGAGAGGCTATAGACGCTCTATAGCCTCTAAGCCTGGTTTTCCAGCTCCTCTAGAGCTTATGTCAGACACTCAATGTTCTTTAATAAAGTCTATTGTATGAGACCATAATCCTGACTATTTCACTGTATTTACTTTTTAAAATATTGGATACATTAATCCAGCTATATATTGCAGGTTGAGAAACAAGGTAGATTCTTCCAAGTACCTTCTAGGTTTCTTCTAGGTTAAGAGAGAAGAAAACATAGAAACCTAAATACCACAAGGCAGTTGGCAGCCATCGCAAAAATATTTGCTATCAGACTTGGGCATTCTCACTTTGGATTCCAGAATGTATTTCCAGGCAGCAATAACTATGTATTAACATGTGATGGGCATCAGCATTTAACTGTTCGTTTCATTTCACTTGCCTGGAGTCCTTACACCATACTATGGCTTCCAGCCTGTACTTTCTCCATCCTGACTGGCCCACTTGGGGTGCTTGATGGAGAATTCTCATCCACAGAGAACAGCTTTGAAATCCTAGGCCAACCTTCTTATTCTGTTGGATTTTCCCTCATTGTATTCCTTCTCTTTCTACTTTCTTGTCAGAGTCCCTTATACGATGCACTCTTTCTTTGAAGAAGTGTCTTGACTAGCTCTTCTATCCCATTTTACCTTATTTCTTAAGAGATAAATTCACAGCAGTAAATTGTGCATGTGTGGACTGTCTTGCTGGAGTTGGCCATATCATCTCTCATTAGCATTAAGGAATTTCTTCTCCTTATACATCTGAAAATAAAAAGGAAAATCTTTTGTGGGAATTATATCTTTGTCCTATTCACTGAGAGTAGTGCCACTTTGAGCAATATCTTAACAAAAGTTTCAGCAATTAGCAAGACAATTAAAACCCCTTCTCCTACTAAACACAAAGGTTGTTTGGGACCTGGATGATTCAAGGTGATCAGTTTACGTAGAGTTTTCCAAACCAAATACTTATGAAATTATAAACATGTTGACTTAATAAAGCAGAACCAAGGCATTAGAGAAATTTACTGACTTGCTCAAAGCACAGAGCTGGTCCAAAGTGAAACTGGATTACTGGGATTCAAAACCAAGCATTAAACTTCATACCTCATACCATTCTTCAACATAACTGTATCTCTCAACTTTAAGTGTTAGTTTGGGTGCTTGCCACACCCAGCACCCACAGTCTCTTCTAATGAGAAGGAAACTCTCCCATCCTGGCCCCTACTGACAGGGCAGCTCTGGCCAGCCATGGTGGTTTGGTCATACCTTTCTCTTGTCTCTACTAATTGAATAAGGATGGGCAGCTGACCCCCAAAGGAAACCAATCCACAGACTGGTCAGCAGCCGATGATGTGACCTGACACAAAAAGTTTTGACTCAGTAGAAGTGACCTGAGTCAATTAGGTTCTAGCTGAGCCACATTCCTTCTAACCAAGAAACTCTGACTCAACTTTTCTGTAGATAATTGCTGCATATACTATTCTGATTAACTGATTGAGTGGAACAACCTTGTTCAACTTTCTAATTTACCACTGTTACGTACAAATATCTTAACAGAACAAGATATCACATGTTTGGAAGTTCCCAATCCTCTTAACCTCTAATAACTACTTTTCTTCTAGAAACATTCGTCCAGTGAATTCCATAGCCCATACTATTTAGGTCCTCTCTCCACTTTTTGCTCCTTCCCTTCCTGTACAGTCTAGGTAACATTCTGATTGTTTTACATAAACTGCCTTATTTGTCTCATAATAACCCTATTAGATAAATACTATTAGTATCTCTATTTACAGATGAAGATAAGGCACAGATGGTGGCAGTTTGAATCAGTGTGGAGGCAGAGGAGAAAAGAGGGCAGGTTACAGGTATTTTCAAAGCAAAACCAACAAAGCCTGGTTTCCAGAGTAGATGTGGAGGTGAGGAAAGGGAAAAATCAAGAATGTTCACTAAATAACAAGGTGAATTTTGCTGTAATTTTTCTAACCTATTGGTCAGCTCTAATTGGATGTTCCTGAAGCACCCTCAGAAGACAAGTTCAACTGAACTTATCTTTCCCATATGAACTTCTTTCCTTTTATAAAGAATTTTCTTTCTTTTTTAAGAAAATATTAATTTTTTCTTTTTTTAATTTACTCATTTATTTATTTTTTCAAATACATTTGTCTCTGCCTACTCCCACCACTTTCCCATGCCCCCCTCCCCCTCTCCCTCCCTCAATCCTTCCCCACTTTGGCTTTGTTCGTGGGTCCTTCCTATATGTTCCCTCCCTTTTCCCTGCCCAACTCTCCCTCCTTCACTCTTGTCTCTGTTGTTTTCTTTTTTCTATCAGTGTTGCTGGTCTTATTTTCCTTACATTTCTGTTTTGTTGATTAGGTTCTGCTTATAAGTGAGATTATATGGTATTCGTCTTTCGCCCCCTGACTTATTTCACTTAGCATAATACTCTCTAGTTCCATTCATGCTGTCGTAAAGTGTAGTAGTTCCTTTTTTTCTTTCTGCTGCGTAGTATTCCATTGTGTACCATAGTTTTTTGATCCAATCATCTACTGATGGGCATTTAAGTTGCTTCCAACACTTGGCTATTGTAAATTGTGCTGCTATGAACATTGGGGTGCAAAAGTTCTTTTGTATTGGCGTTAGGGTATAGTCCCAGCAGGGGAATCACTGGGTCAAAAGGCAGTTCCATTTTTAGCTTTTTGAGGAAATTCCACACTGCTTTCCACAATGGCTGCACCAGTTTGCATTCCCGTCAACAATGTACTAGAGTTCCCTTTTCTCCACAGCCTAGCCAGCACCTGTTGTTTGTTGATCTCTTTATGATGGCCATTCTGACCGGTATGACATGGTATCTCACTGTGGTTTTAATTTGCATTTCTCTGATGGCTAGTGATGCCGAGCATCCTTTCAGATGTCTCTGGGCCCTCTGTATCTCTTCCTTGTAAAAGCATCTGCCCAGGTCCTTTGCCCATTTTTTGATTGGATTGTTGTCTTCTTGGAGTGGAGTCGAGTGAGTTCTTTATATATCTTGGAGATCAAACCTCTATCTGCTGTATCATTAGCGAATATATTTTCCCATATGGTTGGCTCCCTTTTCATTTTGCTGATGTTTTCTTTAGCCGTGTAGAAGCTTTTTATGTTGATGAGGTCCCACGTGTTTATTCTTTCCTTTATGTCCCTTGCTTTAGGAGACATATCAGTGAAAAAATTGCTGCATGTGATATATGAGAGTTTCGTGCCAATGTTCTCCTCTAGGACTTTTCTGGTGTTGCAACTTATTTTTAAGTCTTTTATCCATCTTGAGTTTCTTTTTGTGTAAGGCGCCAGCTGATGATCAAACTTCAATTTTTTGCATGTAGCTGTTCAGCTCTCCCAACATCATTTCTTGAAGAGGCTATTGTTACTCCACTTTATGCTTTGGCAAGCTTTGTCAAATATTGGTTGACCATATAGACCTGAGCTTATTTCTGGGCTTTCTATTCTGTTCCACTGGTCTATGGGTCTGTTCTTGTGCCAGTACCAGATTGTTTTGAGTATAGTGGCTTTGCAGTATAGTTTGATGACCAGTATTGTGATCCCTCCTACCTTGTTCCTCTTTCTCAAAATTGCTGCGGCTATTCAGGGTCATTTATGGTTCCATATAAATCTTTGAAATGTCTGTTCTATTTCTGTGAAATATGTCATTGGTATTTTAATAGGAATTGCATTGAATCTATAAATTGCTTTCGATAGTATGTACATTTTGATGATACTAATTCTTCCAATCCATGAGCATGGTATATGCTTCCATTTATTTGTGTCTTCCTTAACTTTTTTCTTCAGTGTTGTATAGTTTTCTGCATACAGGTCTTTTACCTCCTTGGTAAATTTATTCCTAGGTACTTTATTTTACTTTTTGCTACAGTAAATGGTATTTTTTTTTCTGATTTTTTCTTCTTCTATTTCATTGTTGGTGTACAAACATGCCTTTGATTTCTGAATATTGACTTTGTAGCCCACTGTTTTGCCAAATTCATTTATTAGGTTGAGTAGTTTTTTGATGGAGTCAACAGGGTTTTCTATGTACACTATCATGCCGTGTGCAAACAATGATAGTTTAACTTCCTCCTTTCCAATTTGGATGCTTTTTATTTTTTTTTTCTTGTCTGATCACTGTGACTTGAACTTCCAAAACTATTTTGAATAAAAGTGGTGAAAGTAAATACCCTTGTCTTATTCCTGATGTTAGTGGGAAAGCTTTTAGTTTTTGCCCATTGAGTATGATGGTGGCTGTAGGTTTCTCATAAAAGGCCTTTATTTTGCTGAGGTATGCTCCCTCTACTCCCCTTTGCTGAGTATTTTTATCATAAGTGGGTCCTGTGTTTTATCAAATGCTTTTTCTGCATCTATGGATATGATCATGTGATTTTTGTCTTTTCTTTTGTTTATGTGATGTATTACATTTATTGATTTGCAAATGTTGTACCATCCTTGCATCCCTGGGGTGAATTGCAATTGATCATGGTATATGATCTTCTTAATGTATTGCTGGATCTGGATTGCCAATATTTTGTTGAGGATTTTAGCATCTATGTTCATCAGCGATATTGGCCTGTAGTTTTCTTTCTTTGTAGGGTCTTTATCTGGTTTTGGGATTAGGGTGATGCTGGCCTCATAAAAAGAGTCTGGGAGTCATCCCTCATCTTGGATTTTTTTGGAATAGCCTGAGAAGGACAGGGGTTAGCTCTTCCTTAAGTGCTTTGTAAGATTCTCCTGTGAAACCGTCCAGCCCAGGGCTTTTATGTGCTGAGAGTTTCTTGATTACTGATTCAATTTCCCCAGCTGTTTTCAGTGTGTTCACGCTTTCTCCTTCTTCTTCCCTCAGTGTTGGAAGATTATACTTTTCTAGAAATTTGTCCATTTCATTAAGGTTTTCAAATTTCTTGGCATATAATTCTTAATTTCTTACAATCCTTTGTATTTCTGTGGTGTCACTTGTTATTTCTCCTTTCATTTCTGATATTATTTATTTGGGTCCTCTTCCTTTTTTCCTTGATGAGCCTGCTTAATGGCTTGTTAATCTTATTTACCTTTTCAAAGAACCAGCTCCTGGACGGTTTGATCCTTTGAATTGTTCTTTTTGTCCCAATGTCATTCAGTTCTGCTCTCATCTTGACTATTTCCTTCCTTCTACTTGCTCTGGGATTTATTTGTTGTTGTTTCTCCAGTTCTTGAAGTTGTAGTGTTAGGTCTTTTATTTGAAATGTTTCTATCTTTTTTAGGTAGGTTTGTATTGCTATGAACTTCCTTCTCAGGACTGCCCTTGCTGTGTCCCATAGGTTTTGGACTGTTGTGTGTTCATTTTCATCGGCTTCTAGAAACTTTTTGATCTCTTATCTCGTTATTGACCCATTCATTGTTTAATAGTGTACTGTTGAGTCTTCATGAATTTCCAAGTTTTTGAGGCTTCTCTTTTAGGTTTATTTCCAGTTTCAAACCCTTGTAGTCCAAGAAAATGCTTGGTGTTATTTCAATTTTCCTGAATTTGTTGAGGTTTGCTTTGTGTCCTATCATGCAATCTATCTTTGAAAAAGTTCCAAGAGCATTTGAAAAGAATGTGTATTTTGCTTCTTTGGGATGAAAGGTTCTATATATGTCAGTTAAATCCAATTTATCTAATGCATCATTCAGCTCCACAATATCCTTGTTGATGTTTTGTTTGGAAGATCTTTCCGTTTTAAAATCCCCTACTATCAGTGTGTTGCTGTCTATATCTTTTTTGAAGTCATCCAAGATTTTCCTTATATATTTGGGTGCTCCTATATTGGGTACATATAAGTTTACAATGTTTATGTCTTCTTGATGGATTCTTCCTTTGAGTATTATAAAGTGCCTCCCTGGGACTCTTTTTATGGCCTTTGTTTTGAAATCTATTTTATCTGATATAAGTATTGCTACCCTTGCTTTCTTTTCTTGCCCATTTGCTTGGAATATATTTTTTCCCTCCCTTTACTTTCAATCTGTGTAGGTCCTTCGATTTGAGGTGGGTCTCTTGTAGGCAACATAAGTGTGGGTCATGTTTTCTTATCCATTCAGTTATCCTGTGTCTTTTGATTGAGGCATTTAGTTCATTTACATTAGGAGTTATTATTGATAGAAACTTATTTTTTTTTCTCTTTGTACCTGTGCTTTTCTCTTTCTCACTCTTTTTCTTCATCTTCTTAAACCAGTCCCTTTAGCATATCTTGTTTGCTGGTTTGGTGGAGGTGTATTTGTTTAGTCTTCTTTTGTCTGGGAAACTCCTTATTTCCCCTTCTATTTTAATTGAGAGCCTTGCTGGGTAGAGCAGTTTTGGTTGTAGGCCTTTGCTTTTCATTACTTGGAATATTTCTTGCCATTCCCTTCTGTCTTGTAGTGTTTCAGTTCAGAAGTCAGCTACTAGCTGTATCGGGGCTCCCTTTGTATGTTACTCCCTGTTTCTCCCTTGCTGCCTTTAGGATTCTTTCTTTGTCTTTGATATTTGTCATTTTAATGATGACGTGTCTTGGAGTGGGCCTCATTGGGTTCCTCTTGAATGGGGCCCTCTGTGCTTCCTGGACTTGTGAGACCTTTGCTCTCCTCAAATTGGAGAAATTTTCCATCATTACTTTTTCAAAGAGGTTCTCTATCCCTTGCTCCTCTTCTTCTCTTTCTGGTATCCCTATTATGCGGATATTATTGTGTTTCAGGTTGTCCTGCATTTCCCTAAATGCCTCTTCATTCTTTTTGAGTCTTTTTTCCATTTCTTGTTCTTTCTGGGAGCTTTTTTCTACCTTATCCTCCAGCTCACTGATTCGATCCTCTGCTTCATCTAGTCTGCTTTTGATTCGTTCTACTGTGTTCTTTCTGTTCAGAAATGGTACTCTTCATATCCTCTTGTGTCTTTATGATAGTTTCTATGTCCTTTTCCAGGTTGATATAATTTGCCATTAGAATCCGATAGTTTTCCTGCAGTTTCTCATAGTTCTATTTTAGCTGGCTGAGCTCATTGAGCTTCCTTAGAGCCATTGTTTTGAATTCAATATCTGATAGTTCACTTGCCTCTATTTCATTTAGCTCTCTCTGTGGGGATTCCTCCTTTCCCCTCATTTTGGGGGAACTTCTTTTCCTTCCCATTATTTGTGAGAGTCTTTTTTTTTTACTTCTTCTTCATTGATAAGTCTTGATTTCCTGACTTTGTGGATTAAATTTCTATGGTAGTAGACAAGTGTTTTTATTTATTTCTTTTCTTTTCTTTTTGGATCTGCCTCTGATGATATCAGTTGTTGACCCTGTCTGACCTTGGGCCATTTGTTTGAGCCTTCCAGGAATCTATTATCAATCTGGTCACTCTGTCCTCATCTGTCATGCTGAGGCACCACAGGGCGGAACAGTGCCTCCTGATGGCAAGACTATCTTGTCCTTATAGGCTGCTGTCACTCAGGGGAGTGGTCTGCCTGAGCAAGATGGAGAACATGGACTGGGGAAGGAGTCAGCTCCGGGACTCCCTGATTACTCCTCCACTTCTTTCCCCAATGCCTCTGTCTCCAGTCTCTCCTCGAGGGTCCCTGGGCAGCTCTGCGACCCCCTTGGCCAGGGATCCACTATTTCTGCAGACCGCGTTGTACTTGTCCGCTGGCCCTGGGCCGTTTAAGACCGTCTCTTGTGTGCTGTCCCGCTTCTGCCTCTTTGGGGGCATGGCCTGCCTGCGTGAAATGAAGACTATGGAGTAGGGAAGGAGTTAGCTCTGGGAATTTGGGTTGCTCCTCCCATTCTTTCCCCAACGTGTCTATCTCCAGTCTCTCCTCAAAGGACTCTAGGCATTTCTGTGTCCCCTTTGGCCAGGGATCCTCTATTTCTTCCAGCCACTCTGCACTCAGCACCCCAGCCCACCTGCGCACAAGCTCTGGGCTGAGCAAGCAGAAGGCAGGTTAATTGATTCTCTTATGCCTGAGCGAGATAGTAGTTGCAGAGTGGAAAGTGAGTTATTACCGGGGCTCTGCTGGCCACCATCTCAGTTCTCTTCACAAAGTTTTCCTCACCAATCTTTCCTCAGGCACCAGACCACACTCATGCTGCCTCTACCCAGAGGTCGAGGAAGGCGGCTGCCACGGCAAATTTTTGCGTTGGCCCTTTAAATGTCTCTTTGCATCTCCAGCCACCTGTCTCTGGCAGAGAGCGCCTCTAAGCTTTTCAGGGTTGCGTTTTGTCTGCATTTTCCTAATTTCAGCTGCTGTAGTCTAGGGGTCCCTGTTTATGGTTCAGACCCTGTTCTTCTCAGGGGGGTCCAACTGGCCATTTCAATGTCCCTCTGGTGCTGGTTCCCGTGGGTGCCCAGCCCACCCTCTCGAGCCTCCACCACACTTCTTACCCATTGGGATGCGTGAAAGTTGAATCCACTGTCTGTCCGCATCTCCAAGGCTCCTCTCCCTCTATCCTTCCATTGTTTTCCAGGTGATTTCTCCACTATTTAGTCACAATTCCAGTTTGGTCTTGGGAGGAGGTCTGCGTGACTCCCATTCACTCCTCCATCTTCCATCTCCCCTAATTTTCTTTTTCAAAGAGTATTATCGTCACTGCTATCAAGTGGCAGCTACTTTACAGAAAGGGATGCAAATGACTGCACTAAAGATCTTTCTAGGTATTCAAATTGTCTTCTCCATATTATTCATATATTTACTAGACATTTAACTCCCTCAATTGACCATAAGCTTCTCAGGGGCAGAGATTATGTCTGTAATTAGAGCTAACATTTACTGAGTATTTTTCAAATGTCAGGGCTCATGTAAAACACTTTTCATGCATCATCCCAGGTAGCTCTTCCAACATTTTTATGAAGCAGGGACTGCAGCACAGTGGTTAAGATGGTGGGCTGAACTGCCTGGGTTCAAATCCTGGCTCTGTTACATGATTTGGGAGAAGTTACTCAAAGTTTACATGTCTGGTTATCATATAGAACTCTGGGAGCGTAGAGGACAGACATTTAACCCAGTTAGATGAGATCAGAGAAAGCTTTCTAGAATAAAGTGAATTTCTGAGCTGAATCTTTATTCACAACGTATTAAGGGAAAGGTGTTATAGGCAGACAGCAGCCTATGTAGAAGTCCAGAAGCAAACAAAAACATGGAACCTTTTTATAACTACCAGTGAGGTTTACCAAAAACAAAGAAGGATCACAAACTCAAATCCTTACAAGAACCAGTCAGGTAAAGTATGTAAGAGAGGCTGGTCAGCGGTAAGATAAAGGGAAGACATAAGGTCTGGAGCAAACATGTGCTTGGGACCTAGTTAAAGGGACCAGCCTCCACTCCCGCCAAGCTCCTTTTCCTCTCACCAAGCTCCACCACACTGCTCTTCATTCTCTTCCTTTAACCTCCACCTCTGCCACCTGGAGGCTCCTTCATTTGCTTGCTCTTCTACCTGGAATGTGCTTTGTATGGCTGGCTGCTTTGCCTCATTTTAGCTTAAATGTGATTCAAAAGAGGCCTTCCCTGATCCTTATCCATGAGACAGTTCCAAACCTGCTAGTTCATACTCCACTCTAATTTATTTCTTTAGAGCATTTGCTATTATGTGAAATTATTTTGTTTATTTGTTTATAGACTTCATGTATTTGTTTAATTGTATACTAGTTATATACATATATATACATATATAAATAAAATATAAACTCTATTGGAGTAGAAAGCTTTTCCAACACCTACAATAATGGCTGACACACAGCAGGAGCTCCATCCCCCTAACCCCACCTCCCGCCAAAAAAAGCCATTTATTCATTTTGAATAAATTAAATGTGCTTTTATTGTGCACCTACCAAGTGCCAGGTGATAGGGGCTGCAGATACAATTTGTCAAACATCAAAATATAGGTAGTAGTTAATATCGCAGGAATGGGTGAGAAAACTCAGGGCATGTTTGTGGAGCCATAAGATAATGGGCCAATGGATCAGAGAGGAATTCTTTGTAAGCATAGACAGAAGGAAAGTCCTGAAGAGACTGGTCAGGAGAGGTAATGGGGAACCAGGAGAGAACTGGTAACAAAAGGCAGAAAAAAATAGATTCCATGATGAAAATCACAACTTAATCAGATAATCTCCTTCCGGCTGATTAATCTTCTGGTATCTGGTGATGTGCAGCAGATACGTGGACAGCCAAGACTTCTGTCACTACTTTGTCTCACTGTTACAACTGTTTGAGGACTTCTGAAGAAAACCTAACCTACATAACTACTGTCTGTCTGGGTTTCCTGTGGTATCACCCACTAGGAATGTCATATCTGTTCTTTCTCTTTTTATCTTATTGAAACAAACTTTCCTGAATTTTTATCTTCAGAAGAATAAATTCCATTTATATCTGCATTTTATCTGGAGACCAGATATACATAGAATTTTTTAAATTTTATTTACTTTTAGAGAGGGGAAGGGAGGGAGAAGGAGAGGGAGAGAAAGAGCAATGTGCGAGAGACACATGGATTGGTTGCCTCTTGCATGTCCCCACCTAGGGACCTGGCCAGAAACCCAGGCATGTGCTCTTACTGGGAATTGAACCAGCAACCTTTCGGTTCACAGGCCAGCACTCTACTGAGCCACACCAACCAGGGCATACATAGCATTTTTATAAACACTTCTTTAAAACACAGAATGAGGAGATGGATCGTGGCCAGAATGTACATGAAGGGAGGGAGGATATGTGTGATATTCTAGATAAGGTATTGAGGGATGGCTTCTACAATAACGTGACATTTGAACAGAAATCTGAAGGGCATTAGGAAGCATGCCTTATGGATATTTAGGGAAGAGTGTTCCAGAGAGAGGAAACAGCATGAATAAGAAAGCCAGAGTAGCTCTTGGAGAATGACTGGTAGAAGATGAGGAGTTGGGTGTGTACAAGATAAACTGAGCAAAGCAGAGATGTCTTCAATTTAGGAATTCTCTAAGTCCACCTTTGGAAGTAGTGGTACATCCTCATAATGGCAGGCACAAAGTAAGTGCTCAAGAAACATTTGTTGAATGAATGAATTCTTCAAGTAGACAGAAAATTATTTTCAGATCCGCATCCTAAGGATCACAGCTGATTAAGTGAGCCCCTAACTCAGGCAAGTTTGGCACTTGATTATATTTAATTTAGTATTTTCTCTAGATTTTTTTAAATGTATGTCTTATCTTTCTGAGAAAATATTTCATTTACTTAAGATGTGAACCATGTCTTTTATTTTATGATTCCAATTCCAGTGGTGGAATTCACCAAACACATGTTTAATTTAATTAAATGAAGAAAGGTAGTGGAATATAAATGTAGAATAGAAGAAAATGAAAAAAAAGTATAAGGGCAGTTATCTCTGGTTCATGGGAGAAGTAATTTGCATTTTTGAAACCTTATGTTGTATTGTACCTTGAAATTTTTCTACAATGAGCATGCATTACCATAAGATCTCACTTATATGTAGAATCTAATGAACAAAATAATTTAACAAAATAGAAACAGAAGTATAAATTCATAGAACAGACTGACAGCTGTCAGAATGGGGGTCCAGGGGAGTGGGTGAAAAGAAGGTGTAGGGATTAAGCAAAATAAGTGGGAAAATGGGGGATAAATGGGGATGGAAAGAGACTTTAATCTGGGCGATGAGCACACAATGCAGACAATGCAGTGTGCGGAAGATTTTTTTTGAATTGCACACTTGAAACCTGTATGGTTTCATTAACAAATGTCACCCCAATAAACTCAATAAAATAATTTCTACAATTAGCATGTATTATTTTATAATTAAAAAATAACACATTAGAATACTAAAAGGTACTAGATACTAACGCCAGTGAAATCCACCTCCATTAACTCTTGTTCAAGATCCATATAGCTAAAGTATTTGAATCTCAATTTCAGTATTGGTTGGCTACATATATAAAAGAGTCTTAGAAAATGACAGCTCCTACTTTCATGTAGAAATAATTGACCACCAAGACACTACCAGTAATTGTATAGACCCAATCTTACCAACACTCTAAAATGTTCTTAAGAACACATATTTTAGCAAAGCAAACCACAGAAAGTGATGACCACACATTTTGTCAGGACAGTGTCTTCTAGTAAACAAGTTTTTCTTGACAAAGCTTACTGAACATTTAACTGCCTCTTGTAGTTATCCCAAGTAAGATGACAAATTCCTGAATTTCTCCAGCAAAGTCTCCATTAAAAAGTAGGGACTACCCAAAACAGATAATGTTCACTTTTCAAAATAGATGTTTATAAGTGTGACCCAGATGGCCTACCTCTTCTCAATAAGCCAGGGTTCTGTGTATAAAACTAAAAAACTAGAGGAAGTCACAGATGTATGAAGAGCTAAAGACACGTTTTAGAGGACTACTGACATTCTTTCAAATGAGATGAATGTTTTGACCAAACTCAAGGGCCATATAGCCTGACTCTACCTCTGCCTATAAGTCAAAACCGTGTGCTCTGGATTGGCCAGAGAACAGATAAGATAGAAGACAAATAGTTTCTCTAAAATCAGACCTACCAAAACCATTAAAAGCTATCAAATAGCTGCAGTCTATTTATCTCTCCAGCATCAATTAATTATCTGCTACCTAGGCCTATAGGTAGGCCCCACTATGGGACCCATGGAGATCTGCTTAACACTTCCTGCCTGGCTGCACTCTTCATTTCTGACTCCTGATGCTCTTTGGCTGAATATTCCCTGGAATCTCCACCTTCAAACAAAAAATAGCTGACAGCATAAATCTCCCATGGATGTGAGTACTTGAAAGCATCTAGGTTGGCTGTTTTCCCTGACTCCTTCTGACTTTAGGGACTAGGCTCGCTTATCTGTGTCCTATCCTAGTCTCTGAAGCCACCTAGACCCTAAGTCAATAGCTTGCCCACCACAATCACCCAACTTTCTGGAGTACAGTGACTTTGCAGCTGACACCCCTGCTGATAATCCGGCTTATCCTGTGAACTGTAGCCCTAATTATGTAGGTATCCCATTTTATTATTATAATGTTTGTTATTTGTTTGGGGGAATTGTTTTATTTTAATGTGTTTGCTGGTTGGTTATTTTTTTCTTTTTTTAAGCCAAGCCCCCACCTCGTTCTGCTAGTTCAGTAGTTGGCTTGTTATCCTATGCATAAGTATTTTTCTAACTCCCCAGTTCCTTTGAGATTTGAATTCTGCTTTGCCTACTATTTCAGAGACTGGAGTCTTGAATCCTTGTCCTGTGTCCATGTCTTTATTATCTTCTAACAGATTAATGCCTAAATAAGCAGGCAGAAGCTGGAGAATCACTGGGCATTATGGTCCGGTAGTCTGGATCCAACCCGAGTGATGTCCGTGTGCCAGGCACAGGACAGCTGACAATGCTGCAGGAAGCAAGACAGACAGAGCTCCTATCTGCTCATGGGAACTTCCCTGAATGTTTCCCTTAGTTAAAGCAGTTCCCATCAAAAATCTTTTAGAATCTGCATTTGGAACTTTTGACAAGTTGTAAAATCAGTGACTAACACCACTAATGCTGGCTGGGAATACTTTAGCAATTATGGGATCTCCCCTTCCACATGATCATAGAAATCTTTCCTTTGTCTGGGAAGCCCCAGACTCCACATGTGCAACTCACAGGACTCCCACAACTTCCTCTTCCTTGTGGTACTATTTGAAACACACACACAATATCTATTTATTTATAGAATCAAATAGAAAGGCATGGACAGTAGCACACATTACCAATAAATGTAGACTTCAAAAAAATATTTTCTGAATAGCTAATTCAAATACCCAATTTAAAATTCAAAAGCTAAAAAAGGGTATAGAGTAAAAAGTGAATCTCTCTTCCACTCTTTCTTCCTAGTCATCCAGTTCCTCAGCCCAGGACAATGACTTACCAGTTTCTTGTGTGTCCTTCCAGAGACATCATATCCACACTTAAGCAGATACAGAGATAATTCTCTTTAATTTTTACACAAATGGGAGCTTACTACATATACTGGTCTTCACCTTAATTTTTCAATAAACAATGGATCTTAAAGTTTATTCCATACATATAAGGTCATTTCATTATTTAAATAGGGAAATGACATTCTAGTATATAAAGATACTACAATTTATTTAAATAGTCTCCTTTTAGTGGAAATTTAGGTTGATTCTAATTTTTTGCCTCTGCAAATAATACTGCAATTAATATTGTTGTGACATAATTTTTAAATGTAAAATGCACTCTAGCCAGAATATTCTATAATCCTGTTTTCAACTATCTCAATTTTGTACATTTGTAATTCTACATACCAGTTTTCTTTTAAAAACAACAGATGCTTACAGAGGTATGCCTGAAAACCTATGTTGAAATAAAAATTTCAAAACTTCAGGGCAGAGTGAACTGCAATGACAGGTGCTGTCCTTGTCAGGATGGCAAAGTGCCACCTGAGGAACAATTTTTTTATTCTATACTAAGGGCTTCTTTTTCTAAAAATTCCTTTGTTGGCCAAATGCAGTAAAAGCAGGCAGCCGTGCTGTCTGATTCAGGTAGAAAACCAAGCACATGACTGTAGAATACAAGCATACTGAAACCATGCTGTTCTGGCTCTCTAGTGGCCTCCCACAAATGCTCAAGAGTCATGCTGCTAGTGTGGACTCTCATGTTAACTCATCAAAAGAAAGAAGCTCTGGGATTGGTCAATAGCACATATCTCATGCCCTCCAGTTTCCTTTCCCTAAGAACTTGGTATTAAAAAGCAACTCTAACCAGTCACTAAAGCACATAGTCAAGAATAAATTTTATCCCTCTCTGTCTATCTTACATAGATCATGTGCTTAGGAAATGGTTGTTTAAGATAATGGTATTAAGGAAATCTTATACTTCATAGGTTGTTGGAATTAACCAGAACTTCTCTGAAAGACATAAAGAAGCCGTGAGTGAAAAAATCACAGTGGTCACCTGGCTATGTGGGTAATGTTCTTCAACTACAGGAAATTAAGTGCTAGCCAAAGAGCTGAAGATGAAGAAGCTTCTGAGGGACTTCTGACATTGTTTCAACTAAGGTAAGTGTTTTGGCAGAAATGGCAGAGGCAGGAGACATGAGAACAAGAGAAATAATTTTCTTGTACCCCCAAATTTAGCCACTGGGTTCACACATTTTCCATGAGAAAACTCCTAAAGACACTGCTAGTAAAGCTGTGGATTGAATTAGAAGCAGTTGCCAAGGGGATGTGTCAGTTCTGAACATGAGGGTGACCTACAGTCCCTGGAGGTCTTAGATAAGGTGGCTGGGTAATTATAAGTTCCAGGTTGAGGCAGCCAGGTGGGATATGGTGGGCACCGGAAACTCTGTTTTTTAAGGTTCAAATGTGAATCTCGGTTTTTGCTAGTCTACCTAGGAGCTATATTTTAGAAAGAAGTGCTGCCCTTGCAGTCATCCCCTCCCCAACCTGTTCTTCCCAAAGCCTTTGCCTTTAACTAGGGAGGCTGTTCAAGGTTATGCCTATTAAGGAGTCACAGCCACTTAAAATTTTAAATGATGTGCAATTCAAAGTCATAATTCAAGGTCCGGGCTTGATATTATAACTCAAATTCCGATAGGCTATCCAGAATTGGTAATAACAAATGTATCATACCTGTCTGATGCCTATTTTGAAGTTTTGCTATTAGATACTAAAAATTTGATCCTCAGTTTTACCATTTGCAAATGAAAAGTGGAGTCAGATTAAATGACGTCTAACTTTTCTTTCATCAGTCTTACACTCTCAGAGTCCATGAAATTTCTTTCTTATTTATTCTCCTTTCCTTTTAAGTAAATATAACTTGGAGTAAAGAGTAACTCCCTAATGTTCATTTATCTCAGAGCCATAGAAGCATCTTATTTGTGTTAGAAATTTTCTTTAAATCTAATAGTGATCACTTATAATTTTCACACTCAATAGCAAATAAAATCCTCATCTAACCAACTATTTGTCCTTTCTAGATAATACTATAAAATATTTCCACATTAATAACCCACTATTACCACAAATATATGCCTGAAACCAAATTATTCTAAACATTTGCCAAAAAAAGTAGTTCCTCTGCCTCTAAACTTGCCCTTTTTTCCACTCAGTAATATTATAGGCTTCACATTCACACCCGCTAAGTGATGTTGAACTTCTCCCTTAATTCCATCTCCATCAAATGTATCCAACCATTCAACGAAAACTTGGTGATTGTTAAGTCACAGGGTCTCACTAACCTGCCCTTTTTCTCTCTCACTATTTACTTCATTATCATGTAAATGCTCCCATACAGTCTTCAAACTTCTGTTCCTGCTTCAACCCCTCCCCTTTCTAAATCGTCCAATAACCATCACAATATTGGTTTTCCTAAAATAGGAATGTTCTCCATGTCACCTTCTGTTAAAAACCCTTCAAAGAGTCCATACTGTATAAGCTCAAACTCTCTCCCTCCCTCCTTCCCTCTCTCTTTGTTCAAGTCTCTGTATAATTTAGAGCTCTGCAGCTGTTTTGAATTCCTATTTTCTAAATCTCCCTGGCAGTCTCTCTTTGTTTATGTAATTTCATTGATATGCCCTTCCTTATCCTCTCTGCTTATCAAAATATTAGTCATCATCATTGCCTAGCTTAAATTTCTTTTTGAAACCCAGAATCATCTGCGTAGACTTTCCCACTACTCAAACCTAAAGAGATTCCTCTGTTTTCTGAACCTTCATTGCATTTATTACCCATGACACAAAGTTAACACTTGTAAATTCTTTCATCTTCTTTTCTTTTTAATTTTTGTTTTTTATCTCCCCAATTATACAGTAGTTGGTAATTAAAAACAGTATCTTATTCAAATAATGGTTCCTGATTCTAGAGTCAGACTGCCCACATTTCAGTCCTTGTACTATTACTTACTGATTGTATTTTTAGTCTCAGTTTTCTCATCTGTAAAATGGAAATAGTGATAGTTATTCTCTCCTAGGGGGTTTTGGGGCATTGTATGAGAGAACACACACAAGTTCTTAGAACATAGTAGGCATTCACTAAATTTTACCAATTATAATAATTACTCATGTCTTTTACCTCCAAAGGACATAATACAGTGCCTTGATCTATAACTATGTTCAGTCAATGGAATTTAATTGTCAATTGAAGGCAATAAAGTATACTGCATGGGCAGTATACGATGGAGTAAGGAGGATTTCTGGCTTAACAAAAGTCTTGCCAAAGATGCCATCACTTATTGTTGTCAGCCAGCAAGCCAGCAAGCCAGTCAGCCAGGCTATTTCTAATTCCCCACCCTTCCTAATACTGCTCAAGAGACTTTTGAGAGTTTGGCTCAATGAACTGTAGATGCTTTTCTTCCTGCCAATCAAAACGGACCTGGCTGCAGAGAGCACATTGCCAGATTTCTAAGAGTCTTAAAGATGGTACTGAAAATGTGGACCAGAGGGCTACCTTATGCTCAAAACGAAGTCTACGAGCCAGCTATTTTATTTATTACACTCCAAGACTGGCTTACTGAAGTGGAAAACAGATTCAGTGAGATGCTCCCCTTCCATCTCCCAAGCAGTGTTCCAGCCAGTAGAATGCTCTCAGCTGGAACCCTATCATCAATAGTTAAAGAGCAAAAGGTGCTGGCCAAAGAGGTGAGGACATCTGTGCTGCTTAACTAAGCCATAAAGGCAGAAAGAAAGAGAACATTAAACTGGAAAATATCAAGTCTGAGCCAAAATAAGCATCATGGAACTACCATTAAGTACACCAAGCAAATCCAACAAATCCAGGTATAAACCATATATGCCCTATTGAAAACAGTTCACAGAGGCAAGAAATAATTTTAGTGAGGTGTGAAAAAGTGCTATCAAAGGGAT
Organism: Pteronotus mesoamericanus; assembly: GCF_021234165.1. Taxonomy (NCBI): domain Eukaryota; kingdom Metazoa; phylum Chordata; class Mammalia; order Chiroptera; family Mormoopidae; genus Pteronotus; species Pteronotus mesoamericanus. Next base: position 14,476,616 of record NW_026555313.1, read on the forward strand.
GAACTCTCTTCCAGTGAAACAAATATTTGCTCAGGATGCAAACAGACCTGAAGCTGTGGTTGGGAAATCTTTCTAACCTCAATCTTCTGACTGCTAAAGGGGATTTATAACACCTAGCTCACGTGGCTGTGGTGAACCTTAAATGAGATAATGCAGTTAAATCAGGCTACCTAGTCTGTGGCACGATCCACGTAATTCCTCTTCCCTCTCAAGCTAAAAGCTGATGCATATTGCCCAAGGCTAGGAGTGAGGCACCTGGTGACAAGTCGACAAGCCGGTGAATAAGATTATTTGAACACTACTGAATTGTTGACCTAGATTGTGCTGGGCATTGTATAATTCACAGAGGTGAAAGCTCTCTGCTCCCAGTGCTTTTCACACTTGCAACTGAGGAGCTCTCCTCAGTGGAAAAGGCTGTCTCCTCCCAACCTCCCGAAAGAGATCTAGATTTGTTCTGGCTTTAACGTCGATTTTGACGTGTTGCAATTTCCAACAAGGGCAGTGTCCTTGCTGAAAGAAGTCCTTCCCCTCGAAGAAATCCCAACAGCTTCATTTGTTTAAGTTCCCTTATTGGTCTTGCTAATGCTGGCTGTGTTTTTTCCTTGTTATGGTTTATTGATATTAAGAAACAACCACGGGAAACTTGCCCTAAGAAGGCAGACGCTCTATTTCCTTGACTGCCCAGGGATGGTCCGTGTTATTGCTAGGTGGTGGAGAAGACGTCGCCGAGCGGACAGGCGCTGGGGCAGCGGGGAGGGGCAGTGGGGGCACCGGGGCTGGGCTGGGTTGGGGAATGGGCGCGAGGGGACGAGACGCAGGAACCTTAGGCAGCCCCAGCGGCTGGGTCGAGCCCGACAGGTTCCAGCAGCTCCCCTCATCGCGCTCCACGCCTCCCGGGTTTTCCCCTCGGCTCGGGGTTTCCTGTTTCACTTCTCGGTGATCTCCAGCAGCAGGTGCTGGTTTGCCAACCTCCGCTCCAGAGGAGGCGAAGGAAAAGGAAAAGAGGGAAGGGGAGGCGGAAGCGGCGCAGCGGCGGCGGCGGCGGCGGCGGCGGCTGCGGGAGGGAGGTCGAGGAGCGAGCAGGCAGGCGGGACAGCCGGATTCGCTCTCGCCTGCCGGGCAGCGGCGCGGCCGGCGCGCCGCAGCCAGAGCCCCGGCGTGTGGCCAGCCAGGCGGGCGGCATGGGGGGGCCTCCCGCCCTCCCCGCGCCCTAGCGGCGGCCGCGGCGGGCAAGGGCTGAGGCGAGAGACTGCCGGCCGCTGGAGGGCCCCGGGGTTGCCCCGGCTCCCAGAGCATGTGATGGCTGCTGAGAAGGGACTGCAAGTAGGTTGAGCAACACGGTTCAGCCCGTGTGCGCGCGCGTGTGAGGAGTTGTGCAAGCCCGAGGAGGGGGCGCGGGGGCCGCCGGGGGAAGGACCGAGGTGGCCGCAGTCGCTGCGGGCGCCGTCGTCCGCTCGCTGCTTCCTTGAGCGGTCGGCCTCGCCGGGTAGCGGTCCTGCAGGTTAGTCCCTCGGGAAAGGGGGTGGAGGGGCCCGGAGCGGTGAGTGCTGGTCCAGAGGGAGCCGGGAGAGGGGAGGGAGCCGGGAGGCCGCGCCGGAGCGCTGGGCGGAGGAGCTAGGGCCGGAGATCTCCAGGCCCAGGCGGGTTGGACGCTGGCAGGTTGAGTCTTTGAGCTCCCGCGACCCCCGCGGCTCGGGTGGGGCCGAGGGGAAAGTAGAGCGCACCCTCCCAGCCGGCGGAATGGCGCCCCCGGGATCTCTGGCGAAGTGAGACCGGTCTCCTCGGCCCCGCGGCCTAGGGCACCGGTCCACTACCGCCCGCCCCAGGGCACGGCCGCTGCCGAAAATGGAGGCGAGCACGGGCGCCTCAGAAGAAAACGGACCCACAGCCCTGCTCCTGCGGCTCAGACCCTCGCGCGCTTGTGTGCTGAGGCATCATCCGACAGCTCAAGCCATTAGCTTTTATTATCCATCCCTCCCTGCATCCAAACCGCCACCGCCCGCAGGCCGGCCCTAACGAAAACCCCTCACCCAACCTGGTCCCTCCCCTATCCCTCATGCTTCAGTTCCAGCTGAATTTCCATTTTCACCCAGCTTTATGTTAGCGGGGCTGGTTTACATTTTTAACTCCTTACAAAGACGTGTTAGAAATAGAACTTCAGGAGATGAATTCCGCTTTTCTTTCCTAAACTGTTATCTTTCACCCCTTTTAAGTTCCTTAAAAACCAGCTTTAGCTTCCAAGTACAAATTATTCTAACTGGATTTCTTGCCTTTTGGGTAACCGATAACAATCCTGGTTTGTGTTCTGTGATAGAGGTGAAATGTTAATTCAGATTTACTGGAAGTTTTCCTATTGGTTGTAAGACTATTGGAATATCCCCAGGCCCCTGAGGACCTTGTTGATTCATATTTTTTTCTTTTTACTTTTTTTTTGGACTATCTTAGAATAGATGCAAAAATACTTTGGGCTACATACTGTATATTTAGAAATTTGGGAAAGTTATTCATTTCTTCACTTATTTCATCATATTTTTCTAATTCATATTATAAACAGAAAACAGTGGCTTTGCCTCAAACATTTTTCAGACTTTCAAAGAACCACAAGTCACCGTTATTTTTATTTATTTTAAATTATGTTTTACTGTTTATGCTATTACAGTTCCAATTTTTTCTCCTTTGTCCCCCTCACCCAGCGCCCACGACTTCCTTGGGCAGTCCCCACACCATTTGTCCATGGATCATGCATACATGCTCTTTGCAGTTATGTCTATATTTTTAAATTCTTGATGTATTTAGGGTTCAATGGGTATGACTTCCATTTATTTGATCACTTACTATACAGTTAATTTTGGTAGCAATTTTTAAATATCAGTGTTATCTGATGTTTAAATATAAATAAAAATAGTGGAATCAGCCCTGGACAGTTGGTTCAGTTGGTTGGAGCCTCTTGCTCTTCACCTGAAGATTGCAGGTTCAATTCCTGGTCGGGGCACATACCTAGGTTTCCAGTTCCATTCCTGTTCAGGATGGGTAGGAGAGCAGTGTCTGTCTGTCTGTCTCTCATCAACATAATCCTCCAGTGGAGATTAAAAAAATAGTGGAACCAAATATTTGTGAAAGTATCTTAATTTTGATAACCAGAGGAAGATGCTTGTTTCAAACTTGCCTCTCTCTTCACCTGTTTTCTTCCAATTTGTCATTCTTATTGTTACCTAAATTCTGTGTATTTGAAAGTACCCTAAAAATATTATTATAGTCTAGTAACTGACTATGTATGTATAATTCAAAATGTGTAATTGAGTATTTTTACTTGATTTAAGAATAGGTCTTACTTTTCAAAGTAAGTTACAATTCTACCTCTAGCATCTGGCCATCACAAAAGTACTTAAACATTATAAACAAAATAAAATGAATGTTTAGACAAAATGATGACAAAAAAGAAGCCAGTATTTTTTAGCCTGAATTTAATAGTGAAGGTCTAGTGAAATTTTTATTATAGTGGAAAATATTGAAGGATTGGAAACAGAAACTTGGAATGTCTGTATACTGATGAGAGTTTGTATTAGTCACTTCCTTTTACTACATTTTTGTTTTAATTACCAAACTAATAAAAATATTCTACTTTATATTAATGGCTTCTCTGGAGCTGTTTTCATGAATTACATCTCCAAACTTGACCCCAAGTGGTTAACGGAAATTGTATTTTTTAGTTTTCTCATTCTATGTCTGGGTTACCTTCTCTTCATTCTAGCAGACAACAATGGCTTCTACATTAATTTTTCTAACAGATGTAAAAGTGTGGCTTTCATTTTAAAGCTTTATATTCCATTTTATATCATCTTACACCCTTAGTGTTCTTCATTGACCTTGTACATAAATCCTGAAGAATTCTACTTTCATTCTAATTTGATTGCAATTTTAAAGAAACAGGCTGTGAAGGAGGCGGTGTTTTATTCTCTTGGTGTTAAGAGTTTAGGATTGTAAACTAATCTCAGTTACTGTTCACTTAAGACTGGTAAACTACTATTCCCTCAGCAAATAATTATTTAGTATCAGTCTAGCTGCTATGTAAGGCCCCCCGACCTGTTAGAGAGAGAGAGAGAGAGAGAGAGAGAGAGAGAGAGATTATGAACTGATGGAACATAATGCTAGATCAGATGTACTCAGTGACAGGAGGGAAGAAGTAATTTCAGGTACTGGGGAAGATTACATTCCAGGTCTTAAAGGTAGGATTCAGTTACAGTCAGACCTTGGAGATACTACTTTTCTGTTCCAGACTACCTCAATAAAGTGAGTGGTAATCTTTTTGCTGGTGGAGGATCTTCCAAAATCTGTGAAGTGCAGTAAAGCAGAGCACAATAAAATGAGGTATGCCAGTAGACAGAGTCGGGTGGGAGTCATTTCCAAATGAATGCTCTGAGCCAAGGGGCCTGGCAGGAGAGGAGGGAGTGGGTGGTCTAGTGTGTCCAGAGCATTCAGCAGATGATGGGAGTAGTGGGTGATTAAGGTGGCAAAGAGAGTTTTGGAGGTATAGTTCTTGGAAAGAAAAATATTAAATAACAAGGTCAGTAAATAAGTTACTAAATCGGGATTCCAAATTTACACCTAAAATATTGAGATCCTAGGGCTGAATCTCAAATATACCAAATGTCCTGAAAAATCTTGTGTTTTAGGGATTAATATGCCTCATGGACCTACAACATATGAAAATCTCATGCCTTTACAGAGCTGTAATGTTGAGATTTATCAAAAACATAATCATTGCCGCTGTTTCACTGTTAACAGTTCGTGAAATTATCAAGAGTTGCAAATGTAATGTATTTTTTTAATCTTTTTCATCCCAAAATATATCCAATATCTTGGTTATTCAGTATGATTTTTCTCTAATTTTTCTATTTGACAGAGGATTGTTTTACTTTTCTAAAAGGAAATAGAGAATAATCACTCATAAAGCATAGTATTTATGATTATATGTTACAACACTGATAGTAATTCTTATGCATAGTGAACTAGCCTAAAGTAAAACCCATAAACACATTCTGAACATTCAAAGCATTCTACCTTTAAGATAATTATCAAATCGCTAAGGGTGTATAAGAAATATGTAGAAAATCTCAAGGTCTACATTGCCTTGAACATTTCTCCCTAGCACCTGCCCCGCCCCTCACTTTTTGTTTGGCTCAGCTTAGACCTCAGTTGGTTTACTCCATTGTAGTTTAAGAACTTATTATCTCAAGGATTGTTCTAAGTGTTCCACCTGTATTAATGCATTTAATACTTACTATACTCCTATGAAGAAGTATTTCATTACTCTTTTTATTTTTATGATGAGGAAACCAAACCACAATGTGGTTAAATAACTTGATGGGTCTCACAGTAATGGTAGAGCAAGAGTTCCAACTAAGGCTGAGTCCCTGTTTTAACTGAATAGTAAAGTCTCTGGAACATAACACATGTTAATAAATGTGATTCTTATGGTGAGGATTAAGTAATATAATGGAATTATCTTTCTTGGGAGTTTGGTTCTTCAAATATATATTTTTTTCTTGTGTAATTGGAATTAGACTTTTCATAGAGCTTTGTATCCCACCCTCCCTTCCCCTTTCAGCATACACTAGGGATTTTCTTACACCATTAAAAATATTTCAAACATTATCTCCTTAAGAACATGTTATTTATTTAATCATTCTTCTATTCAGTTAAACATTTAGGGGAGGGGGATTTGTGTAAATTTTAATTCCATAATGCTTAAGTTGGACATCCCAGTAAAAAAAATTTTTTCTATATATGTTTCTTAGGATGGCTTCTTAGAAGTAATCAGCCAAGATACAAATATACTTTGAGGTTTGTGATGGCCAAAAACCTTTCCAGAAGAGTTGTACTGATAATGCACACACCCATTAGCAAAGAGTAAGAGTGGTGATTTCACACCATGTTTGAATGCAATCAGTATTAACTTTTAAAATTTTTGACAGTTTGTTAGATGAGCATCAATATCTAATTTAAGTATTTTTCCTACTTATATTTTAATTTTTAAAGTAGTACAAGTTGATTAAGAAAAAACAAAGTGAAAAGAAAATTAAAACCATGTGGAATCTCATTACCCAGAAATAACTTCTGTAAATACATTATTTTGATAAATATTTTCCTGACAATGTTTTATTCCTTTAGCTATACTTCATAGAATTTTTATTTGGGTTTTAAAGTGAAACCTATAAGCACTTCCTAATCCACCTGTTTCAGGCAAAATTATTTGCTTACTCCCTGTGTTTTCCAGATGCTGTCTATTTTCTATAACTTTTGCCTATTTAGTGATAGTTAATTGTTTCTTCTTTATTTCTTATTTCTTTTCTGCTTTCTGTGTCTCTACTGTTCATCTAGAAAGCAGAGAAAATATCACCTATACCATAAGGATTAACTGATAATACAAAATGTCGATAACAGTACCTTATACTGTGCCTAGGAATTTTTTTTTTATCTTTTTCAGTCTTCATGCTCCCCAAGGGTAGGGGACTCTGTGGGTCCCATCCTCTAGAGCATTTGCACATAGTAGAAAACTTTATAATGTGTTCTTATTGTTAAAAGCCATATAGTATTTTAAATAATAACAATAATCTGCTGATGTGGGTAGGATGAACAAAAGCCAGTACATAGTTAAGAGATGGACACAATAATGCAAACAACACAACTGTTGCTACCTAAATGTTTTTAAATTAGAATGCATGATGTGATTTCTTGAGCGGCCTTCCTATTTGTCTTGTAAGAATATACTTAACCTTATCTACCCCACTGAACAGGAGAAGGATATTTAAATGAATTTTCTAAGAAGTTAGTCTGTGAAGTCTTTCAAGAGCAAAACATTTATTTTAACTTTTAAATAGAAGAATATATACAAATGGATGATATTTTTCTATCTTCAAATAATATATGGGTAGCCTGTAATTTCACTTATTATGAAATATAATAAAAGCAACCATTTGTTGGATACTAACTCTATGGCAAGGATAGTATTTAGCACTTACATTATCTAATTTAGTTTTATAACAATTCTGTATGGTTTACACTGTTGTTTTGTCCATCTTCTAGGTGATGGAGCTCATGCCTAGAGATGTTAACCTTGCCAAGATTATTGAGATTTCTGATTTATCCTAAATTAAAAGAAAGCAGTACTTATGCTTTCTTTTCTTTCTTTCTTTTTTTTTTTTTTTAAGATGGTGGGGACAGCAGGACTCCATAATTTATATTGGTTTATATCAATGATTTTTGGTGTTTTCTCCTTAGTGTTAGCTGTTCCTTTCTGACATTCTCACTCCCTCCTCATATCCAGCAGATACCTGCCGCGGACTATGAATAACAAGAGCTAATATTATGTCTAAAATGAAAGTATTTGGGAAGTGATTTAAGGCTTTTAGGATGCTCATATAGTCTGGCTTGCAAAACTGAAAGATTGTATAGAGAGAGCAGGTGGGTCCTCTGAAAGCAGCTAAATCTGGATTTGAGTTCCAGCCTTGCCCTGGCTGTGATTTTAGGCAAGACCGAGTTTCTCTTTGATTTCTCATCCATCAAACACTATGCACTTTGCAAAGAGTTGCTTTTACTTATTCAATATAATAAGTGTAAATGTGCCTGCCACGTAGAAGGCATTCAATATTATTATAAAATGATTTAAAAATCTCCATCAATTTGATTGGACAGAAATTTTATTTTTTCTACTTATTCATTGGCTCTTAATTGTGTTTTGAATAACTGGGATTACCAGATATGAAATTTCTATAAAATCAAGTTTATTGTTACTGCTTTTAATGTCAGTTTATATTTTAGATTTTTCGAAGGGCCTTCAAATCTATTACCTCATGTCTTTTCGGGTGAGGCTAAAATTAGTTTTTGTTCTTTATTCTTAGTCATCTGTACTCATTTCCTATTCAGAATTATGTGGGCTTAATTTTATCCTTATTCTGTGACTTGGTCTGTTTCAAATCTTAGCTTTTTTGTACACTGCAGTGAGCAGGTTTTCCCAAATTATTGAAGCTGCCTCCTAGTTATTTTCTTTGCCCCACTCAGTCCCACTTAGTTATGATTATGTATTAGTAACTTTTTTGGAATTTTGCTATAACGTTAAGTGATTAGTATACCCTGGCTAGTTTTGCTCAGTTGGTTAGAGCATTGTCCCATAAACCAGAAGGTCATGGGTTCAGTTTCTGGTCAGGGCACATACCTAGGTTGCAGATTTGGTCCCCAGTCGGGGCATGTATAGGAGACAACGATTAATGTTTCTTTCTCTCTTTCGCTCTCATCAAATGTACCCTTGGGTGAGGATTTAAAAATAAGATTAGTACAGCTTTAAAAAGCTTTAAATGTACAATAAGTTATTTTGATAAAGTAGGTATTAATTCTGTTTTTGCTAAGATAGGAAAGTGTCTTAAGTAACAAAAATGATGGAATAAAGTATGTTAAAATTAGTATTATCATATATAGGAAAAATAGTTTTAAATAGGGGAAATGTTTTCTAAACTGCATTTCTATTATTTTGACTACTTCATTTAATCTTTTAAAATTAAATTTTGAGTTTAATATTTTAATGTTTCATTTTATCACACTTTTCAAATATAGTCAAAGTATAAAATGATAGTGAAAGTCATCTACAGTTCTCACCTAGAAATATAAATTAAAGTTTTGGTATCAGTGATTTTGCTTTTTTAAAAAAAATTATAGTCAATATAAACACATTCTTTTAAAAAATTAAATGCATATGTAGTTTCTTGCTGTTCATTCAATATATCATGTTTCCCTATGTCATTAAATAAGCTTTCAAAAGATTAGTTTTATTTATTGGCTAAATGACTTTCCAGCATCTTTAAGTACGACAGTGTAATGTTCATGTATATAGACCTTAGTACATACTGATGAATATATATTTTAACAAATTTCCATATGAGATCTTGCAAATTGACAATCTAGAAAAGTTACACCAGTGTATATTCTTACCAGCAATACAAGAGTATCCATTCTCTGCTCTCATCACTGTTTCCCCACACAACCTGTCTTTGTTATTTTGATATTTTGATAGACAAGAATGAGCATAATAATGCTAAAAAACTTATTTGTAGAGTCAGAAAGACGGAGTTTGAGTTCTTTTCTGGCGCTCACTGGCTTTGTGACGTTGGGCAAATTTCTTAATTTCCCTAAGTCTTAGTTTCTGTGTCTGTAATATTGGGATAATAATACCTCATTATGGTAGTATCATGTAATGTTATATAATATAATATCATGATTGTGGAGATGAACTGATGATGTATAATTGAAACACTTAAGACAGAGACGTTGGAGTGAGATTTATCAAGAATGAGATTTTCCTTCATTATATTTTATTTTTGGTAGACCTGTATTTTTACCTGGTAGTGACTGATGAAAGTTATTCACTTTTAAATACTCATCTAGCTACCTTACTGAACTTTTTTATACACTGTTAATTAAATTGAAGATCTTAGTCCAACACCTTTTTAGTTAAGTCTCTTGATTTTTAGGGTATAGACTGGTGAACCAATGATAACAATTTTTTTAAATATTGTAATTCTGTTTTTCTTATTGCATTTGTTGATATCAAAGGACAGTATTAATAGTAGGCATTTGGGCTTATGTCTTATTTTAATGGGACTTCCTCTCTGGTTTTTGTTTTTGTTTTGTTATTTTAAATTCTGATGGCTGTTGTTTTCTTACACAGGTGTCCCCTGCTTTTATACACATATTCCTTTTTTTTAAATCATATTTATTTATTTATTTATTTTAAAATCATGTTTATTCTATTACAGTTGTCTCAATTTTCCCCCTTTACCCCCCTCCACCCATCCCACCCCCACTCCCTGCTCCCACAGTCAATTCCCACTCTGTTGTCCATGTCCATGGGTCATTCATACATGTTCTTTGTCTAGTCCCTTCTTCTTTCCACCATGGTCTTCTTTCCTCATCCTCTCTGGTCACTTTCAGTCTGCACCATGTTTCCATGCCTGTGGTTTATTTTGTTCATTAATTTGTTTTGTTGAATAGAGTCCACTTAAGGGTGAGATCATATGGTATTTGTCTGTCATCAGCTGGTTTGTTTCACTTAGCTTAATATTCTCCAGTTCCATCCATGTTGTTACAAAAGTTAGGAGTTCCATCTCTCTCTCTTTTTCTTCCTTTCTTTCTTGAATGCAGATTGATTTTATTTTTTTAAATGTCAAAGTTAATTATAAAATATTAAAAAATTTAAAACCATTATAAAATCTCAGCAATTAAACCAACATGACACCAGCACAAAAATAATCAAGTAGATCAGTGAAATATAATGAGCATTCTAGAGACAAATGTATATATCTGTCTAACAATGTAATATATGATTCAATTGATATTTGAAATCAATGGGTAAAAAAGGCTTATTCAACAAATAAGTTGCATGGACCCATGTTACTTGAAATAAAACAAATATAGAGCCCTGTTTCACACATTATACAGGAAATATGTGAGTTAAAAATCAATATGTAAAATCTAAGGAGTTTTAGGAGAAAATACAAACTAATATTTTTCTTACCCTGAAGTAAAATATTCAAACCCAGAAGCTATAAAGTAAAATATTGACAACATGACTATATTAAACATTTAAGACTGTACAGTAATATACATATTAAAAAGTTAAAGGACAAGTAATAGAATAGGAAAGTATTTGCAACACATCTAAAAAAGGGTTAATGGTTTTGGAGGGCTTTTTAAGGAAAAAAATTCTACAAACATCAAAAAATGGATAAAGAATACCAAAAAGTCGATTAAAGCTTTTTAAAAATAATAGAAATAGGCAAGAAATACACAAAAACAGGTTTAGTTTCAACAAATAAAGTAGCAAAATATCATCATTGTCACAATCAGATTAATATGTATTAAAAAATATTGCTAATATCAAGTACTGGCAACTATGAAAGGAACTGAGTATTCATAGACTTTTTCTTCATCTTAAAGCAGTCCCTTTAGCATATTTTGCAGTGCAAGTTTGGTGGAGATATATTCTTGTAGCTGTCTTTTGTCTGGGAAAGTCCTTATTTCGCCTTCCATTTTAATTGAGAGCCTTGCTGGATAGAGCAGTCTTGGTTGCAGGCTTTTGCTTTTCATGACTTAGAATATTTCTTGTCACTCCCTTGTGGTTTGCAGTGTTTTCTGTTGAGAAGTCAGCTGCTGGCCGTACTAGGGCTCCCTTATATATTACTACCTCTTTCTCCCTTGCTTCCTTTAGGATTCTCTGTTTGTCTTTGATATTTGCCATTTTAAAGATGATGTGTTTTGGAGTGGGCCTCATTGGGTGCTTCTTGAATGTGGAACCCTCTGTGCTTCCTGGACATGCATGACTTTTTCTCTCCTCCAATTAGGGAAGTTTTCCATCGTTACTTTTTCAAACAGGATCTCTATCCCTTCCTCATCCTCTTTTCCTTCTGGTATCCCTATTATACAGATATTATTACGTTTCAGGTTATCCTGCATTTTCCTAAATGCCTCTTCATTCTTTTGGAGTCTTTTTTCATTTTCTTGCTCTTTCTGGGACCTTTTTTCCTACCGTGTCCTCCAGCTCACTGATTCAGTCCTCAGCTTCATCTAGCCTGATTTTGATTCCTTCTACTGTGTTCTTCAATTCAGAAATTGTATTCTTCATTTCCTCTTGTCTCTTATTGATAGTTTCTTTGTCCTTTTTCATGCTGATGTAGTTTGCAGTAAGTTCCTCATAGTTTCCCTGTAGTTTTTGGTAATTCTCTCTGAGCTCATGAGCTCATTGAGCTTCCTTAGAACCGTTGTTTGGAACTCAATATCTGATAGCTTACTTGCCTCTATTTCATTTAGTTCTCTTTGTGGGGATTCCTCCTTTTCCTTCGAGTGGGGGGTATTTCTTTATCTTCCCATTATTTGTGAGACTCTTCTTTTTTGCTTCTGCTTCTTAAATTGATCTGTCTTGATTTCCTGACTTTGTGGTGTGAACCTCTGTGGTAGGAGACCACTATTTTTACTTTCTAGATTGGCCTCTGATGATGTCACATGTTGTCCCTGTCTGACCTTAGGCATTCTGTTCAAGACATCCAGGAATCTACTGTTTGTGTCTGTCTCCTTCAGCTGTTAATCTAGTCACTCTCCACTCAGCAGGCCGCCTTAGACAGCTCAGGGCGGGGCAGAATCCCTCCTGGGTGTGGAGTTATTGGGTCCTCTCACGCTGCTGTCGTATGAGAAAGGAGTCAGCAATGGGATCCCACCGGCTACTCTCTGTTCTCTCCCCAAAGCCTCCATCTCCAGTCTCTCCTCAGGTGTCTCCAAACCACTCTGCGCCCCCTTTAGCCAGGGATTTGTTATCTGTGGCTGCCACTCTGCACTCAGCAGGCAGCTTAGACAACACAAAGCAGGGTGGAATCCCACCTGGGGGCTGGGCTTTTGGATCCTCTGACACTGCTGCTGCTCAAGGGGAGTGGTCTATGCCTCAGCAAGATGACTGCTGCTGCATGGGGGATGTCAGCACTGAGATTCCTCTGGCTACTCTCTCAGTTCTCTCCCCAAACCTCCTTCCCCAGTCTTTCCTCAGGCGTCTCTAGACCAATTTGCCCCTACCTTTGCCGGAGACCAGGGTAAGTGGCTGCAAATAAAAATTGATGCGTTGGTCCTTTAAACAGTTCTTATACACATATTCCTGAAAATATAAAAGTTAAATGTGAAAAACTTTAAAATAGACGTGCTTATTATGGGAGGGTTCCATTAAATTATTAAATCAATAAGAATCTTTTAGATGTACCTTTAAAAATGTTTTTTCATCATTTGACTCATGTTTAATTGAACAGATAGTCAGCTTAAATGCAATAAGATGCCCTGGCTGGTGTGGCTTAGTTGACTGGGTGCTGGCCTGCAAATCAAAGGGTCAAGGGTTCAATTCCCAGTCAGGGCACATGCCTGAGTTGCAGGCCAGGTCCCCAGTAGAGACGTGCAAGAGGCAACCACACATTGATGTTTCTCTCCGTTTCTCGATCCCTTCCCCTCTCTCAAAATAAATAAAGAAATAAAGAAATGCAGTACTGCTTAAATTTTACTGCTTTCAGCTCATTTAATGGTTACATTCTTGTCTCAGTGATATAAACTTTGAGAACTGCTCTTATTTTCACTATTGTCCACTGTTGCATCATTTATAAAATATTAGCAAAAGTAAATGAAACAGTTTTGCCCTCTGCAATAAAACTCTTTATGAAGTCTTACATTCAAGGTCTCAATGCCATTTTTACTCAACCTCTTAGGCATCTTTTAAAACACAATTTGGAAACTACTACCCCCCAAGAAAGATTCAAATAAATTTAATACTCCCCACAATGACAGTGCTACTGAAATTGAAATTTTCAGAGTCTAGCAGGAAGGCCACCTTTTGATATAAGGGGTTTTTTTGAGTAGTTTGTGTACAGATGTCCTAATTTAGCATGTTTTTTAAAATGACTAAGCATAGTGACATAAGTTACATTAAAATATACTATACACAAATCTAGGTGGTATCTGTCTATCTTTGTGTTACTAAAATTTTGGTTCTGGAGTCTTTTCTTTCCCTACAGTTTTCAGTCCATCCAATACTATATTTTTAAATACCATCTACATGCTGATAACTACCACATTTCTATCTCCAATCCTGACTTCTCTCTTTTATACAGCTGTCTTTTGGCTAATTACTTGAATAGGTATTAGTATTTGAAATGAAAATTATCTAAAACAGAATTTTCATCCATCCAGATCTGTTCCTTTCTAACTCGTCTTCTCAGGTGCTTAAACTAAAAATCTAGAAGTTCTTGATTTCTTGTGTTCTTTCGTCTCCCCCACCCAGTCCAACACAAGAGTCTCTAGTGAATACATGTAATGAATTGAATTAACAAGGTTGTTCAATATTAGAAAAACCTATTATAGAATAAAAGCTACCTGATTAATATGTATCATTATAATTTGATTTACTATGTAGGTTACTTTCTTAAATTTAGAACTTTTGTATGTAAGTAAACCTGTACATATATTTGGTTAGTTTTTCTTCCATCCTTTTTGAGTTTTGCCAGCAGAATTATGCTAGCCTCATAAACCAGTGTGAACACTTTCCATTTCTTGAGTGCCCTAGAATGACCTAAGTAACATAGGAATTGCTGGAGGCTTTTAGGTTTTCCTGTAACATAGCCATGAAACCTACAGGTCTAACATTGTTTGACAGGAATATAATAGATGGTATGTATCTTTTAAAATTATATTTTATTGATTATGCTATTGTTGTACCAATTTTACCCCCTCCATTCAGCACTCCCCACTTCCTCAGGCAATCCCCACAACATTGTTTATGTCTGTGGGTCATGCATGTATGTTCTTTGGCTACTCCATTTCCTATACTGTACTTTACATCCCCATAGCTATTCTGTAGCTACCTATTTGTAATTCTTAATCCCTTCACTACTTCACCCATTCCCCCATACCCGCCACTCATCTGGCAACAATCAAAATGTTCTCCATGTCCATGTTTCTGTCTCTGTTCTTCTTGTTTGCTTAGCTTGTTTTTTAGATTCAGTTGTTAATAGATATGTTTTTTCTTGCTATTGTTCATAGTTTTGATCTTCCTTTTCTTAATTCAGTCCCTTTAACAATTCATGTACTAATGGTTTGGTGATGATGAACTCCTTTAGTTTTTTTCTTGTCTGGTAAATTCTTTATCTGCCCATTGATTCTTGCCCCTCTCACCCATTGATTCTAAATGGTATCTTTGCTGGGTAGAGTAATCTAGGTTGTAGGTCATTGCTTTTCATGACTTTGAATATTTCTTGCGAATCCCTTCCAAAATTTCTTTTGAGAAATCGGCTAACAGTCTTATGGGAACTTCCTTGTAGGTTACTAACTTATTTTCTCTTGCTGCTTTTAAGATTCTCTTTCTCTTTAACCTTTGGCATTTTATGTGTCTTCAAGTGGGTCTCTTTGTATCCACCTTGTTTGGCACTCTGTGCTTCCTAGACTAGCATGTCTATTTCCTTCACCAAATCAAGAAGGTATTTTTTCATTATTTTTTCAAATAGAGTTCGAATTTCATGCTCTTTCTCTTCCGCTTTAGGGACCCCTATGATTGTGAATGTTGGATTGCTTGAAGTTATCCCAGAGGCTGCTTACAGTATCCTCTATATTTTGGATTCTTTTTTCATCTTGTTCTGATTGGTTGTATTTTGCTTCCTTAATGTCCAAATTATTGATTTGATTCTCAGCTTCATCCACTCTACTGTTGTTTCCCTGTAAATTGTTCTCTTTTTTCCAATTAGTTTATCCTTCGTTTCTGACTGGATCTTTTAGGCTGTTGAGCCCTCACTAAATTCCTTGAGCATCCTTATAACCATGGTTTTGAACTCTACATCTGATAGATTGCTTAACTCCATTTCGTTTAGCTCTTTTTCTGGAGTTTTGATCTGTTCTTTCATTTGGGCCATGTTTCTTTGTCTCCCCATTTTGGCAGCCTCCCTGTTTTTGTTTCTTTGTATTAGGTAGAGCTGCTGTGACTTTCTGTCTTGGTAGCATGGCCTGATGTAGTAGGTATCCTGAAAGGCAGCGGTCCCTAACCTTTTTGGCACCAGGGACCAGTTTCATGGAAGACAGTTTTTCCATGGACCAGGGTTGGGGGGTAATGGTTTCGGGATAATTCAAGTGCACTATATTCAAGGCCACATCCTGCTGTGCAGCTCAGACTGGTACCAGTCCACTGTCTGGAGGTTGGGCACCCTGCTGTAGGGTCCAACCTTACACCCTCCCCTATCACCCAAGCTGGGTACTTGAGATGCATCCTCTGTGCGGGCTGAGTACACCCTCCTCTTGTAGTTCAGACTTAGTTGCTGTTGGCAGATCAATGGGAAGGATTTACCTAGATCAGCTGCAAGGATTAAGTGTGACCACTGACCACCAACATCTGCCCTCTTTGAAGGATCAACTCTGCAGGGACAGGGTGGTGGTGCTCCTATGTGGTCTCTAGTTGTCCACTAGGTGCACAGGCCCTAGGGTTTCCTGGGTGGTGCAGGCCAAGGTCAGCGCCCACCAGTGTTTTGCCTGGGGCTATCCTGCCTGAGCTATGAAGCAATCTGAGATGGCTGCTGCTTGTGCTGGGCTTGGAGATTCCCAGGCAAAGCCAAGCTGTGAATCTAAGCTGGCTGCTGCTTGTACCAACCTGGGACCAGTTAGCAAGAGATACTGGGGCTGGGGACTCACTGAGGCTAGCTGTTGCTTGTTTGAGAGGATTTAGGAAGTTGGGAAGCATGAGCCAAGTCCAGTCATTCATATGGAAAAGTTACTTTTAACAGCTTGGATGGGCCCATAATTTGGATGGGATGGAGTCTTGGAATATCCAGGACAGGGCAACCAGTGTTAGCCAAGTTGATGGAGTCTCATGAATGATCCCCCCTTGTTGGCTCTGTGGCTCTCTAGGGGGAAGGTTCAGAAAAGGGACAGTGGCCTCCACTTGCCTTTCTGTCTGAAAGAAAGCTGTCCCCCTCGCCTTGATGTCAAACACTTCAGTTCATCCCCATATGCCACTGGTCCCTTTAAAGCTGCTACACTGGTACTGGAGCTCAGAGGGAGTGAATCTGAGTAAGTCCATGTATGGGTTCTTTAAGAGGAACTGCTTGGGGCCCCAGAAGTTCCTTCTACTGACTCAATCCCCACTGGTTTTTGAAGGCATAAGTTGTGGGAACTTATCTTTCCAGCACTGGGACCCTGGGCTGGGGGACCTGGTGTGGGGCTGGGACTCCTTCCTCCTGAGATAACCCTCCTGATTTTTATCCACAACACATGAATGTGGGACAAGCCTGTTACACATCTCTGTCTCTCTTACCAGTCTGGATGGATATTTTTTTTTAATTCTCTAGTTGTCAGACTTCCATTCAACTAGATTTCTGAGAGTTCTGAGTGATGGTGGTTCTATACTTTACTAATTTTGATGTGGTTCTAGGTTTACTAATTTTGATGGTTCTGTAGTTTACTAACTTTGATGTGTGAGGAGGCAAACCATGTTTACTTACCTATGCTGCCATCTTGACCAGAAGTCAAGGGTATATATCTTTAACAGAGTTTTTATTTCTTCCATGGTTATTCACACTTGCATCTTAAATTAGCTTTAATTATGGATTATTGATCATTGGCATAAGGATTTATGCAGAGAATGCCTTCTATTTCATTGAACATTGCATTTGTAATGTTACATATTTTTAGGATTCCCCAACCTCTTGGTCACACTTTTAGGAGGTTATTCACTCATTCATTCATTCATTCATTCATTCATTCATTCATAATCTAGAATCAGCTCTCCATATTATTAACCAGTTCTTTTTTTCTTTTTTGCTTCCTATCTGTGCTGTTAATTTTTATTCCTTTGCCCATCTTTATTTTGGTTTGCTTATTTTAACCTTTACAATTTAAAGGTTAAATTCCTTTATTTCTTTTTTTATTAAATATTTATACTATTTTTCTTTGAGTATCAGTTTGGCTACATTCTATAGGCTATAATTTATTTGTCATCTAAGTGCCTGTGATTTTAGTCTTTTATTTTTCTTTAACTACAGAGTTATTTGGAGGAGAGTTTTAATTTACAGGAAGTGGGTTTTGGGGGCGGGGGTTACATTTGATTTCAGTTGTGTACTGCTAACTTGTCATTTTTTATGTCATGGTCAGAGTGTTGCCATTCTTTTGGTTTGAGTTTTTTCCTAAACCTTTAAAAGGTAGTCTAATACAAATGTCTGTCTCTATTGCAACTTTGAAGTAAGCTACTCATAGTGAATTATTGGACTCCTTGAGATAAGAGTCATTTTTATTGTTTTTTGTTTAAATACTATATACCCTGGAATTTAATGCCGTCATCATTATTTAAGGCCTCTGGATAAGAGAAGTAAATCTAATGCTTTGGATTGTCAGGACTTTTTGTCATGTTTGTGTAAGGGTTGAATGGTGTAACTTTCGAAATAATCTGATTTACCAGTTTATTTTAAAATTATTTGAGTTCCTTAAATGGGATTTCTCTGCTTCTAGATCTTCTCAGCTCTTCTCCTGGTGTGCTCCCTTCTGTGTGTTTCCTAGGATTTCTTTGGGGTTGGAAGAGTCAGAATGTCTGTGGTTTCTCCATAGCTGTGCTTGGGCTGTATAGCAATTTAATCATAGTTCAGAGAGCATTTTCTGACTACTTCCTACTTTCACCCCCAAGGTTCTAAAGCTTGGGGGTAGGGGGTAATTCTTCTTTCCTGATCTGTTTATGGATGGAATGAATAGCCAAAAGGGATAGCAGAATTATAGGAATTAAGTCCACATTCTTGAAAATGGAGAGTGGTGGCAATTCTGGTAATTCCTGTTAGAAAATTAACCAAATACTTTTTTTCTGAAGGAAAAAAAAATGCTTCAAGTCCTTGCCCTTTTATTTTTTTTATTAAGTTCCTTTTTTTCATTGTTCTTTCAGGTCTTTCTATTACATTACAGAGAGAGCCTCAGATTGGTCTTAATGTCATTAAAACTTCCCTTTTGAGTAAGAACATGAGCAAGGAACCGCAGGCAGCTCATGTTTGAAGTCAAATTCTGATCCACAAATTAGATTTTCTGTATTAAGAGAAAGACTATATTCGGAGTATAGATAGGTACTATATGTTTAAAGTATGGTTTTGAAAAGTATTTAATTCCTGACTAAGGACTGCAAGACCATATCTCACATCTACTGAACGCAAATCAATTGCTTTAATTAAGCTAAGAAATTGGCATATAAGAAAAAAATGTCACAAAATTAATTTTGTGAGTTTGGTTTAAGTAGGAAATTTTACTGCTAGCCTCGGTGGCTGGGAAGCATTTGCCAGGTTGGCAGCTGCAGCTTAACTTCCAGATCATCCCATGCTGTGACTGCACCTGAGTGCAAACGAGGCAGGTGGATAAAGCACTTTGGAACTCCTGAGTGACAGCCAGAAGCCAGAATGCCAGTTTGGCAAGTGCATACTTAGGTGCTGAGTCTTGGGCCTGAGCATTCCTCAGAATAACGGGTAGATCATAAATGTTTATTTCCTACTTTAATAGCAAATGAGCACTTAAGTTTTATGTGCATTTTAATTGGATACTTACTTGATGATAAACACCTAAAATAGGCAGAACAGTTCAACATGGATTTACATTTGATTGAAATTCTGAAATAATTTTCTTTTTAATGTATGATAGCCTCTTACTCAACTTTTTGTATTATCTCTTAAAAAGATACTCAGAATTATAATATAAAATAAAACCACCATTCCCTTATTTTAGAAATACTAGTTCTGAAGACTGATTAATTTGTTTAATTGGCAGGTCTTTGCTTCCCCATAGGTTAAGAACCTCTCCCAAGGGTGGGAAATGGGGTAAGCTGATTCTTTCCTTGGTGCACCTGTTTCTGCCCATGCATATGCACATGTGGACACTAACACATATAAGTGAGAAGGACAGCCACAGGCACAAGGAAGGTATTCAGGGACCAGAAATGTGCTAAGATTCTTATGTTTAACAATCTCTTTTACTAAATAATCATTTGGTTTAACAAGCTATCATAATATTCATTGCACCTTCCTCAAGGATCTTCACACTTAGATGTTTTATGATTACTTTAAGCTTACAACTATTCGAATACCCTGATTGATCTTTCATTTGGAGTTTTGATTTTTGGTGGGAGAGAGATTGGAAGAAGCAGCTAGGATGAGAATACTTAGACTGCCCAATGGCAGCGTTAAGCCTCTAGGTATCTTGAGAGCTGGGGAAGAGCATTGATGATGGGTTAGAAAAGGAAGCAGTGGAGCTAAAAAAAAGAACCTCCTGCTCCTTGAGGATTGGCAGTTTCTGCCACATGTCTTTTTTCTCCCCTTTCACTCTTCACTCCCAGTCACTGGGTCTTATAGAGGCTGGGAAGAATGTTGAGGCTGGTAGACAGAGGAGCACTTCACTGTTTTCCCTCTTTTTTTTCTCTAAGTTATTGTCCTTTTAATTATTCTCATTCATTCATTCATACACAGATGTGCATACCTTTTTCCTCTCCTGCCCCACTGAATCCATTCTCCTGGTTTAAAGTTCTAAAAGGAAAAAAGAAAGTAAAAGAAAAACTTATGCTTCCCTACCAATCCCAAAACTATCCTTCTATATCTTATTCCTTTCCTGACAAACTTATTAAAAGAATACATATGCTACCATCTCTTCTTCAGCACAGACTTACAAGGTTGTTGTTTTTTTTTCCTAACCAGGAGTTTTTAACCTGGATTCTGTGTTTAAAGAATCTGTAGATAGAATTTGGGCATTCTCTGATGCTGGGTGAGAAAAAAATTTATATGTATATATTCATAGTCTCTAAATGAAATTATTAGAATTATGAATGTAATGTATAATTATGAATGTAAGCAGCAAAACCAGTATTAATAACAGTTTATATGACTTTATTACCCATAGAAATCATAAATATTTCTCTATCATGTTATAGTCAAAGTAAATATTTTGAAGTATCATTTTCAATTTCACTACTTCAAAATCATTGTGGTGCCCTGGCTGGGTGACTCAGTTGGTTGGAGCATTGTCCCTTACACCAGAAAGTTGTGGGTTCCATCCCTGGTCAGGGCATATACCTAGGTTGTGAGTTCAATCCCCGGTCAGGGCATGCACTGGAGGCAACCTGTCAGTGTTTCTCTTATATCAATACCCTTCTCTCCCTCTCTCTCCCCTCCCCCCCCCACCTCCCTCTCCATTTATTCCTCCCTCCTTTTTCTCTAAAATCAATAAACATGGCTTTGGGTGAAGGTTGGAAAAAAAGAGCTAGTGGGACATAGTTGTAGCCTTTGCCTGCATAATATTTTTTCCTAATATTTTTTCCATTTAGTAATAAAGATAAAACTTTTAGAATTAAGTTAATGAGGACATAAAATAATGAAAATGAGGTTTTCTGTTTTTTTGTATTTCAATTTCACTTTTACTGTAAACTTTTCTAACACTTAACATTTACTAAATGCCAAGTACAAAGTTTTTATATATATTAACTCATTTAATCTTCATAACAACTCTATGTTATTGGTGGTGTTATTATCTCCATTTCATAGTTGAAGAAACTGAGACACAGAGCAGTTCAATAACTTGTCCAGGTTCCTTGGCTAGTTGTGGGGGAGTGATGCATGGTAGGGTCTTGGTTCTTATATCTATTAGTTATAAGATTTCCCTCTTGCTCATTTCTTGTCTTTGGTCCACATGCTGCAGTAAACTCTATCCTGACATTTATACTAAGGGTTCAGGGACACATTTCAGAGTACCAGTAAATCAGAAATAGTGGTGCCTTTCTGTGTACACATGGCCCAATCTAGTCTAGCTCCCTTTGGTACACTGGACAGTTGGTTTGCCACTAAGATAAAGTTTGGATGAAATACCATATCCCTTTCATAATGTCAGCAAAATAATGGTGCCCAAATGTGGCAAAGCAAATAAGTTAAAGAAAATGACAATCCAGTCTTATGATTATTGATATAAAAAGGTTTAGGGAAATAGCATATATAAAAATCCTTCTAAAGTGTAATCATTTTACTGTAGTAGGCAGTCTATTAATATACTTCACAGTATTAATAAGTCAAAGAAAACATATCATTTTAATGAAATCCACATTTTAGATTATTTTCCTAAATCTTTCATGAAGGAGGAAAACATATTTCTGTAAGTGATTGTCAAAGGCTATATATAGTGTGGTAGGTATACATATAGATGTATATAATCATATAATTTCATGTAGCTAACTCTTATTGAGTGCTTAGTATATGCCTACCACTATTCCAATATTTTACATTTATTCATTAAATTTCAAAATAACTATTAAATATTTTTTACAGTTATGGAAACTGAGGCATGGAGAGGTAAATTTGCTCGAGGTGATGTGTGTGTGTGGTGTGTTTGTGCTGTATGTCTATGTGTGTGTGTAACCTAACCAGCAGTCAGAATAATGCTTAATAAAACATTAGAGGCATTCCCATTAACATCAGGAACAACACAAAATAATCATTATTCATTAACATTACAATGAGATAAAAAGTACGAAGCAAGAGATGTAAAAATTGATAAGAGACAGTCGGATGATTTTATTATATGTCTGGAAAACCGAAGAGCCTCAGTGAAACACTAATGGAAACATTCATAGATATGTAGGTACACTTTGCTTCCTCACACAACCAAAGAAGGACAACAACAAATTTAAAAATAAAAGTACACTGCTAGAAAATTGAACTGTATGGAAGTCTGACAACCAAGGAGTTAAAAGAAGAAACATTCATCCAGTCGGGTAGGAAGGGCAGAGAGTACACGTGGCCAGGTGGCAGAATGGGAGGACAAGGTGGTGGCTGGTAGACCAGGTGGTGCCACATCAGCATGCAAATAGGCTGGAAGGAACAACTGGGGAGTGAGACACACTGCACAACCCGGGGTTCCAGCATGTGAAACTAAAGCCTCAAAACCCCTGGCTGTAAAAATCTGTGGGGGTTGCTGCAGCGGGAGAAACTCCCAGCCTCACAGGAAAGTTCATTGGAGAGGTCCACATGGTCCTTGAACATACACAAACCCACCCACCTGAGCATCAGCACTAGAAGGGCCCAATTTGTGGGAAAGCAGGGCAAGAGCCAAGCAAAGGGTATTGCTCCCTCTCTGACTCCTCCCCCACATATGGCACTACACCACAGCGAAGTGGGTTGCCCAGCCTTGGCAAATACCTAAGTCTCCACACTTTACAACATAACAAGTGTGCTGAGACAAAGGAATAAGGCCCCAATGAAAACTGATCAAAACTCCAAAAAGAGAATGAAGCAATGATGAGATAGCCAACCTATCAGATGCAGAGTTCAAAACAATGGTATTTAGGATGCTCACAGAAATAGTTGAGTATGGATGCAAAATAGAGAAAAAAGTGAAGGCTATGCAAAGTGAAATAAAGAAAAATATACAGGGATCCAACAGTGAAGGGAAAGAAACTGGGACTCATATCAATGATTTGGAACAGAAGGAAGAAATAAACATTCAACCAGAACAGAATGAAGAAACAAGAGTTCAGAGAAAGGAGAGGATTAGGAAACCTCTGGGACAACATTAAATGTTCCAACATCCGAATCATAAGGTGCCAGAAGCAGAAGAATTAGAGCGAGAAATTGAAAACTTACTTGAAAAAATAATAAAGGAAAACTTCCCCAATCTGGTGAAGGAAATAGACCTCCAGGAAGTCCAGGAAGCTCAGAGAGTCCCAAAGAAATTGGACCCAAGGAGGAACACACCAAGGCACATCATCATTAAATTACCCAAGATTAAAGATGAGAGAATCTTAAAAGCAGCTAGAAAAAAGGAAACAGTTACCTACAAAGGAGTTCCCAAAAGACTATTAGCTGATTTCTCAAAAGAAACATTACTGGCAAGAAGGGACTGGACAGAAGTATTCCAAGTCATGAAAGACAAGGACCTACATCCAAGATTACTCTATCCAGCAAAGCTATCATTTAGACTGGAAGGGCAGATAAAGTGCTTCCCAGATAAGGTCAAGTTAAAGGAGTTCATCATCACCAAGCTCTTATTATGTGAAATGTTAAAGGGACTTATCTAAGAAAAAGAAGAACAAAGCTATGAACAGTAAAATGACAGCAAACTCACAACTATCAAAAAAAGCCTAAACAAAAACAAACTAACAACTAATACAGGAACAGAACCACAGAAATGGAGATCACATGGAGGGTTATCCACAGGGAGGGGGAAAATGAGGGAAAGGTTACAGGGAATAAGAAGCATAATTGGTAGGCACAAAATAGACAGGGGGAGGTTAAGAATAGTATAGGAAATGGAGAAGCCAAAGAACTTAATACGTATGACCCATGGACATGAACTAAGGTGGTGAGAATGCTGGTGGGAGGAGTAGTGCAGGATGGAGGGGGATAAAACGGAGAAAAAAATGGGACGACTATAATAGCATAATCAATAAAATATACTTTAAAAAAGTAATATTGAGTTCACTGAAATACCTAGTTCACAAAAGTTTGTACAAGAGTAAGAGAGAAATATTTATTTTTAGATATCATCAATAACTAGATAGAAAATATGAGGAAATAAAAACCCTCCATTCATTTATAGCAGCAAGAACAAAAGCAAAATATTTTTAAAACAAGTTTAATAAGAAATTTAAAAGTCCCCATTTAGAAATTTAGGTAGCTATATTGAAAGAGAAAATTTCAATAAATTGTTTGATTAATAGAGTCAGCAGTGCTTTTTAGGCAGGTATTACTGCAACACGGTGTACATCAAAAACAGCTTTTTGGTTAAAACTTGTCAAAACAATTCTAATGTATCTGAAAGCATGTACATGTAAAAACAGCCAGGATAAAAATATGAAAATGAGAAAAACTAATGACAGAATACTTGCACGTGCAAGGTACCCAATATATTATAAATCTGCAATTTTTAATATATGGTACAGGCACAGAAATAGGTAAAGATCTATGTAACACAATTGGAAGTGTGGGAGTAGGCCAAGCTTGTAAGACAGTATAAAATAGGGTCATTTCATTCCCCCGGCTGCAAGCCCTTGGATCCATGGACCCATAACAATAGTATCAGCTGTGAATTTGTTAGAATGCAGAATCTCAAACCACACCGCAGACTTCAGGAATCAGAGTCTTCAAGGTCCTCATATCTTTGGTTGCTATGTAAAGTTAGGGAAGCAGTACCGTTCAAAATTCTACATGACCTGGTTTCTCTTGTCCATACCTTTCTAACCTCATCGTCTGACTCATTCCCTTGCTAACTTGCTAGCTGTCATATTGACCACCTTGCTGATCATGAATACACTCTCATCTCAGGGCCTTATACTTAATCCTCCATTTTACATATTTCCTTTCACTTCACTAGGTATCTGCACAAATATTACATTATCAATGAAGCCTTCCCTGATTCAAAGTTTCTTTGTAGGAAACACAGGATTAGGCTCCTGTGACCCTCAGGTCAAAACATTTTCATTGAGCAATCAGTATATAACCTTGTTGTGTATGTCATGCTGTTTAAAGACACCTTATTTAATATATATTGTTGATTCATTAACATTATATAAACCCGGCGCACTATAACCCGTGTAAAAAAGCTTACCTAACACCTATTTTCTCCATAGGTCACTTCAGAACCTTCTTGCACTTAGGAACAGCAGATAGCCCTAAGCATTGGGCTATTTAAACAGCAAATTCACCAACAAAAAGCACAAAAAATGCAAAAAAAAAAATAGCACTAAATATACCTTTTTAGGACACTTGTTTACAATATGGGAGCTTAAATAAGAAGGGAGAGCCTCACTTTATTCAGACTCAGCTGGAATGTGTGCTTGGGCAACTCACATTTTCTGCCTTTCTGCACAGGCACATGACTGTAGAATGACTCCAAAGCACCATGAATGTTACTTTTGGGGTTACAAATTTTACCAAGTAGTCAGATCTGCAAATACAGGATCCATGAATAGTAAGACCAACTGTATGTCATTCTTTTAATAAATATTTATTGTGTTTCTACTATGCGTCATGCTCCCAGAATTATTCACCACTTAAATAGTTACCAAGTCCTAACCATGTCAGGCCCTGTGCAAAACTTCAGTAATCCAAAGGTAAGTTTAACAGTGTTCCAGGAAAGTTTTTATGGCAGGGTTTTTATTGTTTTTAGCTGAATCTTCTATATTAATGGGTAGGATTTTAACATGCAAAGCTGTGCAGAAAGTTATTTTAGAAGGAACTTTTAAGTCAGTGTTCTTAACCTTGGCTACACATTAGAATCACCTGGTATTTGGCCAAGCTTCACCCAAGCAAGAAATAAATAAATAATCCTCTAGGGGTGGAATTCTGGCATCCAAATACCGTATTTTAAACCTCCCCAGATGATTCCAGTGTGTAACCAAATTGAGAGAATCACTGCTTTGAATACTTGTGTTTGGCTAGAGTATAGGTTATATAAAGGAAGCAAAGAACAACTAAATCAGAAAAAGAGATTTGGTCCTGATATTGAAATGTCATATATTTAGCACATATTTGTTAAGCACCTGTTCTGTGCCAGGCACTCTGCTGGGTGCTGCAGGTAAATCAGAAAACAAAACATAAAAAATCCTGCCCTCTTAGAGGTTACAGTCAAATTGCATTGGCAGCTATTTAGGGTGATTCATATTCTAGATTTAATTATAGCATATGATGATTGGTATTTAGAAGGAATCTTGTCCTAAATGCTCAGAATAATAAATTTAATGTCTTAAATTACTACCTCACCCTCTGGCGTGAATAGAACTCTGAAGAAAAATGTTAAAAATTTTGGTGCTAATTTCACTGAGCATATTTTCCAACATTCATTTTGTTTGCCTCTCAGTGGTTTTCAGTTTCTTGCACACCAGAACAACTGTCTAAACTCAGTAGTGTGCAGTAATTTAAAATCAGTAGTATGAGAGCCATTGGAAGTATTAACTCAAGCACTTTGTTTGTCCCTCTTATAAAAATTGGTATATAAGGAACAAAGCTCTGTCTTGATCATTAATAAGAAGTTATATTTAGATCAAAGTTATAATTAACAAAGAACTTTTATTGGGTCATAGCAGTTTGCAGTTTCTTTTGTATTATTTGCTGTACTCCGTGTTTTATGTTTTCCTGAACACCTTTACATTTAAAATACTATTACACTCTCTTCTAGACCATTAGTAAGAACAGACAGACCTAATGATAGAGCCCTACTTTAATTCTTTTTGATACAATTATTCTTTATAGCCTAAATCTGTCAATTTCACTCTAGCCATGCTTTTGGTCAAGCAGCTTTGAGCTAGTTTGCTAAGCAGAATTATTTAATGCCTAAAGAAGACATACACCCATTGTTAGCTGATATGTGCTGCCTGAATGTATTATATGTGCAGATGTAAGCACATACTAGGTACAAAGTGAGAAATGTCAGCTCTGGCCAGTGTGACTCGGTTGGAGCATTGTTCATAACCGAAAGTTTGAGGGTTCAATTCCAGTCAGAGCACATATCTAGGTTATGGGTTCGGTCCCCCATCTGGGCGTGTACAGGAAGCAACCAGTTGATGCCTCTCTCTCACATTGATGTTTATCTCTCTCCCTCTACCTCCCTCTCTAAAAGCAATGAAAAAATATCCTCTGGTGAGAATTTAAAAAAACAAAAACAAAAAAGTGAGGATAGCCAGAGTAGGAGAGAGCGTGCTATTGTATCAGGAGAGGAGTTCTGACTAGGCTTTAATAATGTTGTAAATATTGTCATTACCATACAAGATAAAGTGTCATTTAACTTCCATCCAGTTCTGATATAATTCCAAGAATGTCAATATTTTATATTACACATTTTTGGTCAGTTTTTCCTTAGAATTTCAGTTATACCAAATATACCTGTGTTTTGTTAATATGGATGATATGTGCTTTCTACTTCTTTTAAAATCATACACTATGTCCTTTTTTTCCTCAGGAATTTTATCTCCACTACTCCCCCATATATTAGCTGCTTCAGTAACCTATTACATCAGCATTTTGGATGTGATTCGTATTCCCTAACCTTTTCTAAAATCCTTTGTTTCTTATTTATAAGTTTTATAGGAATTTAAGAAAATCTGTTTAAAACTTTTAATCAAATATTTTAAATACTAAATGGGAAGCTAATCACTGGGAAATATTTGAAGTCTAAGAATAGGTGTTATGTTGTCATTTAAAATTACTGTAGAAAGGCTTCTTTGTTTTTAGACCACTGGAAAGAAAAACAGTTTTTGTGAATTTATTTAGTATCTGTCTCTGAACCCTAAAGACAGTTGAGGGTGGTTTGCTCTTAGTAATGTGGCACAGAAAGTTTTTTGTTTTTTGTTTTTTTTAATCATCAAACCCTAAGATTTTTTACTTTGAGGAGCATAATCTTTTTTTATTACAGATTTTTTAAAAAGTTTATATGTATTTTAAAAGTAGTCCGATCAGAGTTAATGTCTTTTTATCACTTTTTGCCTTAACAGTTCTTCATAACAAAACTTTTTATTGTTGAATATTGTCCTGCCTCAGTTCTGAACCAACTGAGAAACAGACAACTTCAGGGGAGGAGGCAGTGGCCCGAGTGTTAGTCCAGCTCTAGGTGGGAAGTTGAAGCCAGAGAAGAATACCGCATGAAAAGGCCTCTTATCACTGAGAGGCTTCAGCTCACTCAATTCCACAGCTGCCTGTAATGGGGAAAGCAGCCCCATCCACAGAACCAGGGCTACAGGATAATTGCAAGTAGCTGAAGGCTCTTTGATAAACTCGCCTTGTCACAAGAGAGAAGTAAAAACTAGCAGGGGAACATTTTTCTTCGTATGAATGCCTGCATTCATATTTGCAGGATCCTGCTTTTTTTACTGGTCATAATTTTCACTCGCATGTCCTCTAGATATCAGCACATTGCTGCACATAAAGGTTTCTTCCATGTGAGTTATGGGAGATTAAATGGCTCTGCCCTCAAGAAGCTTACAGCCTGGTTCATAAGTAAGCGCTTGTATTATGCAGTACAGACCCATCATGCTATACAAATTCAAAGGAGTTGGACATTAATAAAAACCGAACCAGTCCAGGACGGTTTTAGGGAAAAATAAACCTTGAGCTAGGCTCAGAATAGCAGATGTGATCTGGGTAGGTGAGGCAGTGCAAGAGGACACTTAAGACTGACTTCACTTGTGCTATCCCCTTTACCTGAAGTGAAATGAGAAATGAGATTACAGGGCTAGCGGGAGCTTAGGCTGTAGCAGTAACTGAAAACAAAGCAGAGAACCAGAGATATAGATTTGCTGCTGAGACCTTTTTTTAAGCATAAGAGTGGAGTCTGTGAAAATCACTTCGGCAGGGATGTACTTAGGGGGTATTCAAGGAAGGGGTAACTTTAAGAAATCAAAGTAACTAAGACCCAAAGAAAATAAAATATTGAAGTGCTTTTGGCCCATTTGACTTCCTAAACATAATAACCCAGAGATTAGAGTTAGTCCTTGATTGATTCTGCTCCATTTTTTCACCATGTGTATAAATTAGGTTTTTTGTTGGTTGGTTAATCTGCATTTTTTAACTCTCAAAAATAATTTTTTAACCTTTTAACTTGAGAGACAATTGGTAAAACTTGATATAATAATCTTACTTTTATGATGTTATTGTTAGGCTTGAAAAAGAATGCATATTAAAGGGGAACAAACCCAAATTAGGAGAAAGGTACCAGGAAGAGGGCTTGGACCACCATCGACAGAATTGATTCCAAACACTAGCATCAAAGCTCACAAGTTTCGCATTCACACCTCAGCAAACATACTGGGTCCTGTCATATAGTTGAAGTTGCAGATGTTAGACACACCTTAGCACTGACAGATTTTAGTATCCACCTAAAACTACACTGTCTTGTTTTCTTCTGTCATAACCGCACAGTTATTCGTGGCAATGGTCCAAGCAGAGCCAAAGCCAGCCGCTGTTTGTATTGGCTCTGCAGTGGGAAGTGGACTAGGGCCGAGAGAGACAGGCTATGGCCGTCTTTTCACCCAGATGTTTTAATGTGCTTAACATTATCCAATACTAGCTACCCAGATAGTCTAAATACCACAGCAGGATCTGATTAGCTTTTTCAGATCACTGCCTTTATTTGCTGTTGCAAAAAAGCTTAATCCAGTGCTAGAGATCAGGCTGCCTGCTGAGCTCTTGGGTAGTTTTCTCTCATTCTTTGTGTTCATGGTGGCAGGAATTAGTGAGAAGAGTCCTCCTCCTGAATTAAAGCTGTAAAATTGTAACTATAGTAGCAAAGGATAAAAAGAAGAAAGAACCCAAGGGAAAGGAGAAGGCTGTCTATTCATACTAAAGAGTTTCCTTTGTATACACAAAAGAAAAAGTTTTTAATATAAATTCATAAATATTGACCATAAATATTGCTCTCGCTAGTCAGTGTATAGCTTCAGTTTTAATTGGTTTTAGTTTTAACTTCTTTGCATGAATATATATTTATCATTTTTATCTTTTTAAATCAAATTCAGTTTTACCAGAAGTATATTTACTAAACCATACTGGTGGCTTTGATTTATCTTCCTTACTCCTTTCAGCACTGGTACCTTTTACTCATGAAATTTCAAAAAGAAGTACTACCATAAAAGTACTACCAAAAAATTACTACCAAAAAAGTACTACCAAAAAAGAAAAAAAAAGATAAATTCTATTTTTCTTCATTTCTTTAAGGTTCATATGTTTACCCAAGACATAAAATTTGAATTCTGTGTAATTCACTTTATAATTTGCAATAAACTAAATAATACAAGAGAGTCTTTATATTTAATGGGCCTATGAAATTAGACCATGGGCCTAACTATCGCAGAAGCATTACTATAACCCTTGGCACAAAAAAAGAATAGTTTTTGCTTTCAAGTGTTAACTTCTGAATACTGCAGAAGTTAGTATGTTATTCAGAATTAAATAATTTAATTTAGTTTTTAGATTTTTTTAATTTTGTAATACTTTTGAGATGACATACTCTCAAGCTCTTTTGAGGAAAAATGTCTATAGACAAATGGTGATCTACTATATCATACTTTATACTTCGATTTTTCTGGAAACAATATTTAGACTTTTAGTAGGCACAAGGAATGCTTTTAATGAGATAACTGAAAAATTTTAACCATGTAGAGTACATATCCTCTTGTACAGAGGGAAGAGCTTATTTACATTTGAGTGGGCACAATAAGGACATGGCCAACAGTCTCAACCTATATTATATTTTCCCAAATATTCACAAATGATCTTAATTATGAGTAGCCTCTGTGTATGTGTGTGAAAGGAGAGATTTAGATTGCAATACACTAAATTTTATATATTTAGGGTTCATGATTGTATGTATAATGGAAAAGCCCAGGCTCTGACTAAATCACCCTATGACAAAAAAAACAACACCGTATTAAGTCCTGGCTGGTATGGCTCAGTGAACTGAGCTCCAGCCTGTAAACCAAAGGGTCACCGGTTTGATTCCGGCCAGGGCACACACCTGGGTTGCAGACCAGGTACCCAGTTGGGGGCGTGCAAGAGGCAACGAATGTCTCTCACACACTGATGGTTCTCTCTCTTCGCCTCTTTCTAAAAGTAAATAAATGAAATCTAAAAAAAAAAAATTTTTAAATTGTATTAAGAGCAGATTTTTGCCTTTTTAAAAATTTTCACTGGAATGAAAAGGGGGTAGTAGTATGTGTGTGTGTATGTGCGTGCACTCTATCACGTAAGTATGTAGTAAGACAGTTCTAGATTCCCTTTTTCTGTGGTAGGGAAATTTTCTCACATCCGATGGTGTTTAAATTTTGATTGTATTTTTTCATCATGAGAGGCCACCCAAGATATAACTTATGCAGCCCTCAAAAGCAAGTAGTCCATTGCATTTAAGTACTACAGTATGAAACTCTGAAATCAGAGATAACAAGCTCTCTCACTGAGGGCTGGTTTTTGTATACTTTATATCCTTCAAAAAAAAATCACAATATTTCTTCTTTCTAAACTTTATTAGTGGCTGAACTAGAATCTGAATATTACATCTTACAAATTTTATGAAGTACAAATACTTCTAACAGTTATATAAAGGTTTTTGCTTTAATTGCATAATTAACTAGTATCCATCATAAAAGAATTTTACACTACTATTTGACATACATAAGATGGACTGTCCAGGTGACTTTAGGTTGAAGTTAGTTTTGCCTATATGTACATTTCAGATGAGTCATTTGGCACAAAGTTGCACAAACTTGTTTTATTGAATACCTTACTACACAATACTTTAGTGAACTTACCTTTAAAAATCAATTCTGTTCATAAGCCCTTAAACCTTTTCCTTTTACAATGATATTTTCATCATCTCTTTTTTCTATTTATTGTAACAAATTAACCAATACTTTAGATTTCCCGGTATTTCCAGGCAAATACTTTGATTATAACCTTATGTCTCATTTCACCAGTAACTCATTTATTACAGGAAAGGAATTGCTGCATTCACTAATTGCTACTTTGATGCATCTCCTTTACAAAAGCAAAAAGCTGTACCAGAGTATAGCCTCTACTTTCTGGAAACATGCAACTTTTACTACTTTAAATCTAATTGGTTTCTTTGTTTCATGCATTAAAAACAAGGAGGAAAGGCTGGTGTCTGCCCAAGCCAGGTGTTTCTTGTTGGCAGCCTGCTCTCTAATGACTGTTCTCAAAGAGCAGCTGCCTACTAGTCAGCTTTGTATGGCCCATTGTTGCCTCACACCCCTTGTTAATACACATGCTGCCCGGGCCGACCCCAAGAGTGACATCAACTTGCTTATCTTAAAAACCTGGACGCAGGGTGCTGAGGTTGGCTTGCATCTGCCTAGCCAACTAATTGTGAGCTTTCTGGCCTATGATTGGCTGTTACTCCACTCGGTAGTAGGTTAAGCAAAGACATTGCCATTCCATCTGTTCAGCCATTCATTGTTCTTCTTGCCTGCCTGGAAGTCTGCAGCTAAAATTGTGTTAAGGAGTTACTGCTGAAGCTGCTACAGAAACCAATGTCTTTGTATGTTCCTGCTAACGTGAGTATCTGTGCTACTTAGTGCCTTGAAGTTAAACTTTAGTTAATATTCAAAGTTTTAATTTGAACTCTGTAAAGGATAGAAAGCACCTCAAATGAAAAGAAAGCCTACAAGTTACTACATAGGGCCAAAATACCAGAAAAGTAAATTCTTTGTGTAAATATGTGAAGCATACTTTTTACATTTTTGTAATTCTGGAATTTTATAATTACAGCTTCATGAGCATTTGCAAGGCATTGGGCATGGCATGTAATCATTTGGTATTTAAAGATAAGTGAGAACATGTTCTGCTGTTTTGATAAACAATGAATTTAGATTTTTATTTTGTCACATTTTTGTGTTTCTTTAGGTGTCACTGTCAGCTGTAGGTGCTGTAAAGCAATACTAAGATTTGATAGATTTTTTTTCCATTGTCTTAAAAACCTAGCTCAGGGAGATGAATTGATATAGGTAGATGTTTCAAAGAACTTGTCTTAAATATGATCATTAAGCGTCCAATTGCTTTGTCAGCAATTTCAATATTTCCAGAGTTACTAATTTCTTCTCCCCCTTCTTTTTATTTCCTTGCACTAGTTCCAAATATTAGATTGAAGAGGTCATTTCAAGAACTATTGCTCTTAAGAGTTCTGTAATGGGGAAGGGAGGAGGAAACAAAGACTTTCATCTGTCAGTTGGGAGGGAGAGAAAGAGCATAAAGGGTTAAAAAGAGGTTTTTATTTCTACCACATGCCCTATTGTGTGAACATATGCATAAGTCTATTGAAAGTTTTCAGAAGATGGGCAGGCCACCAGTTGCTGGTCTCCTGCAGTTCCAGTAGACATCTGTTGCCCTGGAGCATTAACCAATCTGTTCAAAGGGACATCCTTCCTTTGTTAGAGGGAGCCAGGCAGACAACAGCACTCACTGAAATACAGTGGTAATTAAATACACAGAGACTACAGCAGTAGGTAGTTATTACATATTCATTATTTTATTTCCATTGTTCTCTTAGTATTACCATTTGGATAACAACCAGAACCCACTTTATAGCATTGTAACTTTACATTACAAACAAATAGATTTAACAAGTTTATGGTGTAATATTCCTGATTAACATGAGGCTCTTTAGAACATTTTTTAAAAATTATACTTGATTTGAGAAGGATTATTCAAGTATTCTAATGAGAACTTTCAGAAAATCTCACCAAATGGAGAATTTGTGTGTATGCAACAAATTTCTAATTAAATAGCCATTATATCATTAACCTGCTAAGATAAAGTTTCTTTTCGGCCATTAAAATAATTAGTTATACTTTATTATCATCTACAAAAGTATGAAAATTTACCTCTTTTTCAACAAATATTATTTGATTTTTAACTCACTAGGCCTTTAGCAAGAAAAATTGTTTTCATATTCAGTACACTATCTGGAGAGAATCTGTAGCTTTATAAGTTTAAAATCTGTTTTCAGACCATTATTTTTGCCCAATATCTTTTGTGTTCATGAATATAGTATGTAAAGATCAGTTATAATAGATTCCTGATATTAAGTTTAAAAGTTAAGTCATATTTCTTGGAGGGGTTTGTTGGTTTTTGGGGGTTTTTTTGGTAACTCTTAAAGTATAAACTGACCTAGTTTGTGTGTGAAACTTGGTCTATGCTGCTTCTTCATGAAATCAGGAAAATTACCCTTACAAACTAATAGTTTATTAATTTAAAGATGATTTATATACGCTTCCATTAGAGCAAATATAAAATTTAAAGTCTAATAAATGGTTTAGAAATTAAAGAGAAAAATATTTTCTATCTTACATGTAATAAATTTTGTGATGTTATTACTGTCTTTGCTATCTTCTCTTTTTCAAAATTATATTGATCATTTAAGGCATTGAACAAAAAGATCATATACCATTCTTTATCCTAAGATTTCTTATAATTACTTCTAAGTTTTACACATTACATTACATTGACAAATACTGCAGCATATAAAAATATTTTTATCAGTTTTTAAATCTTAGCAGTTATTTTTTTATTGAATGATTTCAAGATATTGCCAGATTCTAAGTTCCATGTTAAGTTAGGGCAATACTTTACTAATTAGAAGTGGGTAAGGAAGCATTTTAGAGGTTAAGTTTAAATAGAAAACAAATCTTTACCACTTAGATCAATGCAAATCAGGTTATTTCAAATTTATATTAGGTAGTGGAGAAAACATATGCAGTTTATAGGCCTGATATTTGAACTCAATTGACCTTATTTATACTATTTCATACTTAGTTGATATATAGGGCCTAAAAATTATTTAACTGCTTGTTTTGGAAAAGATGACATTGAATAATTTTCTCTGATATAACCAATGAAATCTGGAAGATGGAGAGAGGCCTATCAATGCAGAGGAAAAAAAAGTTAGAATCTTTTAAAAGAAAAATTATTTCACAACAAAATTAGATATTAACTTTTTTAAAGTAGGTTAGATCAAACTTACATTTATCCTTAGTATTAAAAATCATATTAGCCCAATTTCAGATGTTTTGTTTAAATAATATATATAAATTACATGAATTATCTCAGGATAAATGTGTGTGGTAGTCACTAAATACATTTGTGTACAAATGAGTTTTACCTGGTTTAATATAAAAGTAAACAACTGATATCCCATTTTTTCTCTGTTGTATCATAGCCATACAATAAAATTATATAGCAGATTTACATAATGTCATCAACACTTTTTTTATATTAGATTGAAGGTGATATAGAAAGATTTAAACACTTTTTAGGGTAGCTAATTTTCATATTAAAAACCTCACGGTATCTGGTTTTGTGCCTTTGAAACATATAAAAATTGAGAATATATCAGTTTTCGCTGTAAACATAACATTGCATTTCGATTTCCCCCACTGGCTGTATTTCTCATAAAATACCTTGTTTGAAACAGTCTGTAAGAAAAACACTACAGCTCAAAATTAAAATAATACTTCCTAGTTTAATTTAGAGATTTGGTCAGTGAATTATTATCTTGAAGAATTATCTCACAACAACACTTATGCAAAACCCAAACTTTTCAGGAGAGATCGAAAATATTGCCCATTAAATATACTTCCTGCAGTCAGAGCAGATTGTGGGGTTTACAGAACAATGATGTCGGAGCCTCCAGATTGGTTTGGCAGCTGCATTGTTCTCCGAGGGTAAACCAGACGCACTTAAGTCCCAGTCTCTTTTATAAGCTTTTGTTCATACCAAATTATTCTTTCACTGTGCTAGCATTCATGATGGCATGTTAAAAGAGCGCAGCTTAGCAACCACCTTCTGGTTGCCAGGCAGCCCAGCTTCCAATAGGTTTTCCTTGTATAAGATACTTTTGGTGGGAGCTCAACGAAGGCCACAGTACAGATTTTTCTTTTAACTGTATCCCTTTATTAGGATGTTGTTGTGATTTGTTACTTGCATTATGGTGTCAGTATATTACAGTAGTTAATAAATCAGTGAGTGTAAAGATTTGCTTTCAATAATCCCATCCTTTAATTCTAAATAATTTGGCTCATGCATATCCATATTAATAGAAAAAAATTAAAATGGATACAGCTTCATAATGGAGCAGATATATATGGAGCTCTCCTAAGGAATATTTCTTTTTTATCAGTTGTGCAATCGGAAGCCAGAGGAGTTTGATGTTTCTTTAAACTAATGAATATCTCATTAGTAGAACAGTGATATTAAAGTTATCTGTCTTCTCCAAAGATAAAATCTGTAGGAATTTCTGTAGCAGTGTGTAGGAGTTCTACACTGAAGGAATTTTAAGTGTATTGTATCAAGCTAAAGATTTCCATGTTTTCTTCCCTAGTATTTACCATAATATAATTTATTTCATTATTTAGAAATATTTAACTTTCTAGTATGCATTCAAATGACTTAAAAAATCACTTAGCATTTTCTTTTAACATTTGTATAATAGCTCCTTTCTAGTGTAAATAAGATGTTGAAGAGCTTTAGAATGAAATATTTTTCCAATTTTTTTAGGTTACTTAAATGAGTATTTTATGAGTTTCAAACTCATTTACCACCAGCTTAGTGTTATCCATGGATATAACACCAGAATTACCTTAATAAGTAAGCTACTGAGATAAATATAATCCTTACAGTGAAGCATGAGAGAAAATAATTTTATTTTGCTAACTTTTTCCTAGTAGAGAAGTAACAATTGTTCCCAGTGGACTGTAAGGAAAATAGTAAAACAGCAAAAGCATTTTAAACAGTAAAAGCATTTGTGTAGGGGAAAGTAGGAGAAAAAGATGACTTTTTAATCAAATGCAGATAATGGTTAATTATCTGATGCTATATAGAAATATTTTCTGCCATAAAATTCAAGAAATTAAGATAACATTATTTAGTGTACCCACTTGCTGCTAATTTTATGTGAAATATTTTATTTCTATGCTTTCTATAAATGTGCATAGAATAAAAGAGCGTTTCCTCACTCCCTGGAATGAAATAGGCTGCAGTGTCCCTGGTGCTTAAAGAGTAGTATAACGTTAAGATATTTACAAAATAAAGATTATTAGGGCAAAAGTACTCATCTCTTAAATGGAAAATAATTGACTCTGTAGCTATGTAATTCCTTGTGGGTTATTAAATATGTGCTCTTTCAACTCAGTACTGGAATTATTTTTGAAAAAATGTCTTTCGGTTGTTAAAATTATTAATTTTATAATTAATGATACTTTTACAATGTAATAAGTTAATGTTTTCTTTCCACTGGGCTTTCTCTTTAAAAGAATTTTTACAAGTTTTTAATGAATTATTTTAGAAAAAAATACATACACTATCATAGCATATCTAAGAATACTTTTTGATAGTATCCTTTATGTCACTCCAGAAACGTAGGTAGGCCTTTCTAACAGTGGAAAAACCTCTTCCATCAAGGCTGAGAAGCAACATGATCTAGTGGAAAGAAAAGGGATTTTGAAGTCAGACAAAAATTGGTTAAAAAAATTCAGTTCCATTACTTATTTAATTCATTGTTTTTCTAATTTCTAACATCATTTGCAAAACAGCGTGTGATACTGTCTTGGCAAAGGTGTTGAAGGTAGAGAGAGTGTAGACATACATGAAGTGGGTATTTATAGTTTGGTAATTCTCTTCCAACTTGTATATTGAGACAAATGAAATAGTAAATATGAAATTCTAAATATTTTACATTTTTCTCTAGGAATACGGGGTGCTTTGCATTCAGGAATACAGAAAAAACAGCAAAGTGGAGTCAAGTACACATAACAGCTTCATGGGCTTGAAGGATCATCTGGGGCACGACCTAGGCCACCTTCATGTGGAGAGCACTGACCCGCATTCAAGTATCTCTGTACCTTGGTCAATGGTAGAAAAACCAACAATGGATAGAGTTAATTCTGGGAAGGAAGAAAAAGAGGTGTCCGAAGAGAATGTGAGCTCTGGTGACTCAGAAGAAAGCACAAATTCTGATAATGAGTCAGAGCAATTGAGTAGCATTTCAGTAGAGCCATGTTTATTAACCAAGACTCACAGACAGCTATGTAGGTCTCCCTGCTTAGAGCCTCCTCACATACTTAAACGCAGTGAAATTTTACAAGACTTTAAACCCGAAGAGGCCCAGACTACATCCAGGGAAGTGAAGAAACCTCCTGATGTGGTGCGAGAATACCAAACAAAACTGGAGTTTGCACTTAAGTTAGGTTATTCTGAAGAACAAGTTCAGCTTGTGCTAAACAAACTTGGTACCAATGCTTTAATCAATGATATTTTGGGAGAACTTGTCAAACTTGGAAATAAAAGTGAGGCCGAGCAAACAGTTAGTACAATTAACAATATAATGCGGGAAACATCCTCCCTGGAATCTCAACGGTCTGATTCTCCAATGCAAGAGATTGTAACAGATGACGGAGAAAATCTCAGACCAATAGTCATCGATGGCAGCAATGTGGCAATGAGGTAAGTGGGAAAATCTTCATTGTAACTGTTTCTCTTTTAACAGTCGTTAAAGTCAAGATTATTCTCCATCCTAACGTTAGCTGTATATTTCTAATTGTATCTCATAGTTTTCTCTACTTCCAGAGTGGTCACAGACATTTCTTTTCACCCTGTTTGTCCCTAAATAGAGAGCCCCTTTCCCCAGATGTCCCTTTTTTTTTTCCTCTCCTGGCTCCATTACTATGCTACAAAAATTAGCACTCGTTCCTTGTTTAGTGTTAACCACTAGTTTTAAGTGATGAACTTGAGTACCATAATATTCAACAATTTTGGAATCTAGTTAGATAAATAGACAATTTCTACACAAAGTCAAATAACCAGAGGGAAAATAAACTATTTTTATGATTTGGAAACAAATCAAAGCTATTGTTTCAAATGTTTTCTTTAAGAGATGTAATTCAAAAATAATTCTTTAGGAACTAAGCAGGGGAGAACAAATGCAGAACTTTTAATGAAAAATGTCTTACAAATTTTGATGGCATAAAATTTAAAGTACATCTAAATTCAGTTAATACTATGTAAAACTTCCCACAATGTTCAGCATCAGGTCTTTATTTTTTTTTTAAGATTTTATTTATTTATTTTGAGAGGGGAAGGGAGGAAGAAAGAGAGGGAGAGAAACATCAATGCATGGTTGCCTCTCAGGCACCCCCTACTGGGGAAGTGGCCTGCAACCCAGATATGTGCCCTGACTGGGAATCGAACTGGTGACCCCTTGCTTTGCAGGCCAGCACTCAATCCACTGAGCCACACCAGCTGAGGCAAGGCATCAGTTCTTTTATAGAGTTAGCATTTTATATATTATTTCTCAAAGGGTAATCTGAGGGTACCTACCACAGAATCATTGGGAGAACTTGTTAAAAATGCATATTCTATAATAATGCTGTTCAGTGGAAATATAATGTGTGGCACATATGTCATTTTAAATTTTCTAGTACCTACATTAAAAAATTAAACAGGTACAATTAATGTGAATAACCTATTTTGTTTAGTCTAATATAGCCAAAATATTACAACATGTAATCAAGTAAAAATTAATGAGATATTTTGCATATTCCTTTCATATGTGTTAAAATCTACCATCTTACACTCACAACACAGCTCACTAGTGGCTCCAGTGTAGTTCTGGAGACCTACCAAGTCCACACGCAGGCCTGTCAAGTCCAATCAAGGTATAGCCCAGGCATTTCCTTCTGTAAAAAGAACCAGGCTAATAATGATGCCTACTGAAATTTGAGAACCATTCTTTTAGTAGGCGATAACAAGTACTTCTCCATAGAGTATGAGAAGGACCAACTTGTAGTCCTTCGAATAATCTTTTTAGGTGGAAGCTGTATTATCTTACTTATTATCTTACTTGCCTTTATAAGCAAATGAGACTTGTAAGATTTAAATTCCTTGGCCAACTTAGAATATAGCTTCAGCCCAAATATGTCTAACTTCAAAGTCTATACATTTTTATCATATAATGAAGGATAAAAGCAAGTTGTAAAGGTTCAAGGCAGATCTCACAAGGCCTTGAATGTCAGGCTAGGAAATTTAAGGTTGGCTCTAATCCAAAAGTAATTGAAAATTTTTGAGGAGGGGAATGCCAAGAGTAGAGGTATTCTTATACTGATATTTGGCATGAATGTTTAGAGTAGATTATAAGAGGTAGGAGGATACAGATGACCCTTTTATAAAGGGGCTTTAAATGTTACAGAGGTTTGAAGAGGTTTATGACTTTGAGAGGTCTCTTGGTAAAATAACTTCTCTGTTTAATCTTTCCTAAACTTGGCCACGTAATGATTTTTTTTTTCTTATATTAATCCAGAACTAGTGAGCAATTACATTAGTGGTGTGATAATATGTGGGGTCAAAATGCCATGAATTTGCCAAGGGAGAGAGTAATGAGGGAAGATGTAAGAGTTCCGAGAGGAACACCTGCAGCATGGCCCTGCACGACAGTCACCGGACAGGGTCTTACAAATGCGTCTGCCAGAGCTCTGCTCTCGGAGAACCTGATTCAGTGGAGCTCTTGTAGAACCCAAATAACTATATCTTTTTAAGGGCCAAGGTATTTTTGATGCATAGCTTATGTTGAGAACAACTCAAGATGAAAAATGTGCATATCTACAAGTCAGGAGGTAAAAGAAGGTGAAGATCCAGGAAAAAAGCAGTGTAAAAAACGTGTTAGGAAAAAGCATAGTGTTAGAAAAAACCAAGAGACATACAAATATCATCAAACTCAAGGAAGAGGAGACTTTAAGGAGAGAATGTCCTGTGGGGTGTACTGGAAAAAGATCAGAGGACATGATAGCCAGGAAGTCATTATCTTTAATACCATGTGGCATTCTTGAAGACAGTGCCATATGGTGTTAAAGATGGAAGCCCAGTTGCAGGATATCAAGAAATGAAGGAATAGAGCAACACTTTTATTCTAGAAAGTTGACAGAGGAAGGGGAGGGAGAAGAGTGGGGAAAGGATTTTGCTGTGTTGTGTTTTTAAGAATAAAACTGTATCAGCTGAGGGGACAGGGAAGTGTCTCCACAGGAGAAGAGCTGACCATGCGTTTAATTTTTGAAGCAAAGTTCTGAAGGAGGAGACAAGAAAGGCACAGTGTTGGAGGTAAATGCAGGCATTGGAGGGGAAAGGTAGCTTTAGATTTACAAAACTTGTATCCCTTCTATGGATTTCTGAGATGGATATAATTTAGATAAATTAGGTCACAGTTGGGTCATCCTGACATCAGCTCATGTGACTGAAACCTAGTTCTTCATGGAAATGAAAAGTACTTGGATAACTGAAAATTTACCAAAAACTCTAAAGGTTGCTCATCCACCACAGGGAGAATTATCCACAGAAAAACTTTAATAATAAAAAAAGATAGTGTAATTAAGGCATTTCAAGTCTATTCTTATATAATTATGAAAACAAACTTCTATCCCCACACTGTTCTGGCACCACCCTGTTTCCTTTGCTATAAAGATGAGACACTGCCAAGTCAGTACTTCTCTCCTTCATATATTATATTCTGACACGTAGTGAAGTGCTTCAGGCATTTCAGGACGGAGCAAGTTGACAGGAAATTTTTATTAAAGCAGCATTATACTGTCAGTCACAATAAAATGTACCATATCCATAACTTTAGAGTACCACAACTCATAAAAAGTCATAGTAAACTTT
This sequence comes from Pteronotus mesoamericanus, assembly GCF_021234165.1. Classification (NCBI taxonomy): domain Eukaryota; kingdom Metazoa; phylum Chordata; class Mammalia; order Chiroptera; family Mormoopidae; genus Pteronotus; species Pteronotus mesoamericanus. Next base: position 14,518,372 of record NW_026555313.1, read on the forward strand.
TTGTATTCTGCCATTTATTAGACCTACATAAAGCAGTCAAGCCATGGAAAAATGCATATCTACTTTAGGACCAAAATCTTAACAAAAATGCAGAGGGATTTCACCCATTTCATGTCACATTAAATATGGCGTGCTTTTACTTTTGAAGTTAATTTCTTATTCATAAGTTCAGCAAACCTATTATAAATGTATACATATAGTAATAAAGTATAGTAATATGTAAATGTGGGGATGGAATAAGAATATAGTACTATTTTATTTTCTGATGTCTCAAACAGATATATCCCCTATATGATGAATATGTTTAATCTCATTTAAATGCTAGCCATGGGACTGATGTGAATGATTCTTTAGATGTAAATTAAAAGTAGGAAAGCAAAGGCATTTTTATTAAAATTAGCAAAATAGACTTTAAAAATATTTAATTCTGTACAGACTACCGTTGTGATTTTGAGTAAGTTGTTTAAACTCTCCAGCCTCAGTTTTCAAAATTGTAAAAAGGGGGAATTCTTATCTTGCAGGCTTGTTATTAGAATTAGAGATAATTAATACCAGGTGCCTGGCATATAATACATGCTGAGTATATTATATTAAAGAGCCAGAATATAGTAACTAATGTAATGAAAACTTAGTTACCCCTGTTTTTCATTCAGTATTTAACAAATATAGCAATTTAGCAGTCTATTTTATTATGACTTGTAGGTGTATTTTAATTTTTACTTCCAATTTATGACATCAGTGTTTTTCAGTGATGATTCCTACAGTTTCATGAAGAGGACTCGGGCTTATAGATCTGGGCAACTCCAGAATTGCCCAGAGACAAACCACAGAGCCAGAGTATATAGTATAGGGTCCCAAAATTGAACGGATCCTGTGTTACCTTGGAGGAGCATGCTTCTACTTTTGGTTTATTTAATATCCTTTTTAAAATGTGCTACCTTGGTAGAAGCTCTGGGTAAATTTGTTGAATGAGCAATTCACCAAAAATTGAGGCAGATACCTAGAACTTAGTCTAACATAATTTATGATAGGTATGTCACTGCCAGATATAGGAGCAAAGAGGGCATAAGTATGCAAAAATAGAAATTAAAGTAAGTTTAGAGAAAACCCTAAACTTTTGCATATAAATGTTAAGCATTCAGCCCTGGCTGGTGTGGTTCAGTGGACTGAGTGCCTGCCTGCAAATCAAAGGGACACTGGTTCAATTCCCAGTCACGACACATGCCTGGGTTGCAGGCCAGGTCCCCAGTAGGGGGCGCACAAGAGGCAACCACACATTGATGTTTCCCTCTGTTTCTCCATCCCTTCCCCCTCTAAACATAAATAAATAAAATCCTTTTAAAAAATGTTAAGCATTCAAAAAGTGCTTGGTTTCTGAAACATGAAAAGAATGAAATTTACAGTTAGTAGAGCTGGACTTAAAATTCCTGATTAAAAGCTGCGGTAAATTTTAATTCTTAAAAAAAAAAAGGAAAAAGAAAAAACTCTCGGTAATTTAGCAAATTGGTCATTCAGCAAATAGGCCTCTTTTAGGGCAGATACTTGATAATGTAGATGTGCCATGAAATGTGTATTCCAGATATGGACACAGAAATAAAGCATAATACTTAATATATTTCTGAAATGAGATTCTTAATAATACTGTGATTTTTATTTCTTCCAAGTAGTTCACAAGCCTTCAAAATCTGATTCAAGCCTCAAGTTGATTCCATTCAACTTGATGTAGTTCAGCAGTGGAATATAGGACAGTATAGAATTAGTCTCTGTTCGCATGTATCCAATAGTTTGAATTCATTTTTTTCCTTAAACGAATCCAGCACTTTTTTAATCTGTGGTTTTAGGTTCAGATGACATGACATATTGTAACAGAGTACAATCTTGTGAGCCATCAGGGATGGGAGTATGATCAGTTGGGTATCCAAGCGCTATGATTCCTAAACGTCCTTGATTTCTTCAGTATGCTTTCATGACATAGTCTCCTGACTTTATTAAAATTAACTGTATCTGTGTGTTCTACTTTAGCTTCTACCAAGTATTACATAAAATAAGAACAAGGAAAATCTCAGTGCCACATCACTACCTCTACATTATACTGTAGCACAAGTTCTTCTGCTGAGTAGAATGGAGGCTACAGACTTTCCTCTTTTTGATAAGAACTATTGAAACTCCACTGCCACCACCCACCATTATAAGCTCTCTGTCTTGGTTAGTGAACCCAGGTTTCTGTAATTGGATCAAATCTCCTGTCTGGTGGCTAAGCCTTAGTGGTGCATACTTGTGCAGAGTATTAGGACAAGTATATTCTTTGCTAATAATCGCAGGGGGACAACTTTTAGCCAGTAGGATTTATGCTCCTATCGCCTCTCTCTCAGTGATAGAAAATAACCAAATTAATTTAAGCGAAGATGAAGTGGCATGTCATTAGCCTTTAAGAAAGATCACTCTACAGAGACACTTGGAGAAAGATGTGAACACTAAGACTAGAGACAAGGAGTCCTACTTATATTTTTAAAATATATACAGAGGTTAAATTGTAGGCATCTCCTGGGAAAAAAAAGATGAAGTAAAAATATCATTGCTTTTGTATACCAGCCAAACGGTATGGAATAAAGAAATAAAGTAACCATTTGCTTGACAATTTACACCCCACCCCTCCCCAAAGAGGACCCTGTTAGAACCCAGCTGCTGATAGTACAAATCTTGAGCATTAACTGGAAGTGGAAAAGCACTCCGGGTCAACCCTTAAAGTCATTTACTTAAAGTTGAACAGAAACCAAATACAGATTTTAGAATTAGAATATGAACAGAGAAAATGCGTAAGTTGTGATAACTTACCTTTTTGTCAAGAACAGCCCGTATTTTATAAAATAAAGCAAAATTTACTAGTCCGTATAAATAGGATTTAAGTTTCTGAGGAATCTTTTTAAAAGCACAAAGCCTTTCATGTATCTACCTTTTTGTCAAGAATAGCCCATATTTTATAAAATAAAGCAAAATTTACTAGTCCGTATAAATAGGATTTAAGTTTCTGAGGAATCTTTTTAAAAGCACAAAACCTTTCATGTATCTCCTCTGGTTTGTGAAGTTATTAGAAATTGAGAACTCTTTTCATTGTCAGCTGAATATTTTATTTTTTTATTTTTAATCACTGATTTTTAGAGACAAAGCCGGGGGGGGGGGGGCAGGGGGAGAGAAACATCAATTCGTCATTCCACTCATTTACACATTCGTTGGTTGATGCTTGTACATGGCCTGACCAGGATCAAACCTGCAACCTTGGAGTATTGGGACAATGCTCTAACTAAGCTATCTGGCCAGGGCATTAATTGAATATTGAAGACCATTTTGCCTAGGCTCTAGAATTTGCCTACAGTTGTTTGGACATTGGCTGTCATGTGGCCAGTTTACCATTTATGTGCAGCACTGATTTATAGTTAATAAAATCCTCCTGAACACATAGTCTGCATGTTTGGTTTTAGACTGTAGGAGAGAATGTCAATTGCCAGAGTTCATTCAAATTTGTTTTTTGTCCCTCAACAAAAGTGTATTGAAATTATGTGCCGTGGACCTATGTGACCCAACATGGTAACCACTAGCCACATGTGGCATTTGAGCTCTTAAAATGTGTCTAGTCCAAGTTTAAATATTCTAGAAATGTAAAATACCTACCAAATTTTGAAAATTCAGTACAAAAATATATGAAATATCTTTTATGTTGATTATGTGTTAAAATGATTATTTTGATACATGGAGTTAACTAAATTTATGAAAATTAATTTCAACTGCTTTTAACTTTTTTTAGATGTGCTATACTAGAGCATTTAAAATTGTGTATATAGTTCATATTATATTTCTATTGGATAGCCTCTCAGTGGAATGTTTTAAGCCCCAGCTTAGTAGGGGCTAAATACCAATTAGAAGACAGCTTAATTTCCCTGTAGGTGCATTTCATAGGTATTACTTAAGGGTTACTCCCCCATTTCTCTTACTGTTTTAAAGAAAATCCTTAGAGACAAAAGAATCAAAGAATCAGAACTAATTTTTTTTTATGTTATTTAATTAGATCACATGGAGTCTGAAAAAGACAAATATTAGTTATATTCCATTGCATCTCCTTATAATCCTAAATACATAATTCTAGTTATCATCAGTCATGAATTTTAATAGACCAATGGTCAATAAACTTTCCTGTTACCTCAGATATGTTTATTTAAACCCTACCCTAGGACACAGCAGTCTCAATAGTTCTATTACATAATGAATAAAGTTAACTATAGTTCACCTAACTAGTGTTAGCAATGATCAGAAATGGGAAAAGTTACCCAATTATAAGAAATAAGAAAAGTGATTAGAGTTGATGTTTTCTACTTCTGTTAATATTGAAGACATTTTTACATCTAACTTAACATATGCTCTCTTCAGCGTTTTTAGGCTAATCACCCCCTTGGATCTGGATTAGCTAGATGTGCTTCCTGTTATTAACTTTGACTTCAAATTATGGATCTTATTAGGTCAAAGGAACCTTTTTTCCTTTTTCCTTACCCTTCCCCATTTTGAAAACTGTCTCTCACTCTCCCCCCACCGACCTCCTCCCCCGCCACCCCGGCCACACACACAGCACACTGCTATTACATCCATATCCAACTGAAGAGTGTTAGTAAACCATTTCACATCAAGACATTGTAATTTTGATGTTGGATATTTTCATTGTCCTAAATCAGTGATTTCTTAGACCTTTATTTTCATTTAAAGCAGTACAATCCTGCAAATATTGCATGAAAGCTCAGTATTTAAAACAAACAAAAGCAGAGATCTATTTAAATTGGGGTCATAGGTAGGCCTGCGTTTCCCTCCTAAAATTGTCCCTGCTCCCTAGAAGGGCCTTAGAACCACACTGTGGAATTTCTATTAGGAGCACAGCTTCATAAACATTTATTAATGATCTGTAACAGGGGAGCATGGATTAATTTTCTGGTAGTATGTTCAGTATTTAGCATCCTGAACATACTTTAGCTTCAAAGTGATCTTGGAAAAGAAATCAGAGGTAATAAAATTGAGTGACTAGAAGAGTGATAAAATAGGCATCAATCAGTAATATAAAAGGAAGAATTCTAGATGTCTATGAGTCAGCACATGGAATTAATAGGTTCTCAAATAAAATATGAAATTTAATTAGACATCAGTGATAGAAAGTAAAATACTTTTGTTTCTCTATTGAAGATGATATCCAGTTGCACTCCTCCCTCCCTGCTTAAAAAACATAGTAGATGTAAGAGAATTTCTTCATAACACTCACTAAAAATGAAAAATGTATTAACAAAGGTCTTAAAGGGCATTTTTTTCAGAATTCTTTAAAATCTATTTTCATATGTCCAACTGTTTATGTATAATTGGGCCCAAAAATTGTGAAAAAATAAAATAAAATTAAGTCAATAAATATGAGCACCTGAGTATATTAGAAACTTAGTGTTCAATAAGTATTTTTATAATTGCATTACTATTATTCTGTGATCAGTTTTCAGTACTTCCTAACTTTGTGTAATATAATTAAGCTAACTATATCTAAACTTGAAGTAGTAAAGATTCAAATAGGTTTTCTCATTTAGGAGGATACTTGAAATACTAAAGATTCAAATAGGTTTTCTCATTCAGGAGGATAGTTTTTTCTTATATTTTTCATTGTAGGCACTTGACTGGCAAGCCCTGATAATTTGTGTCCTTATCATCATAGGGTAGCTTGATTTAATGACGCATTGAAGTCATAGAAGTTTTATAATCATACTTGAATCTTCCAGTAAAGGGTATAGCACACTTATAAGTCTTTTTTTATTTAAATAAAAGATGATATATAGAAAATTATTTGAAAAGAAATTGTCTTTTTGAGTCCTCTGATTACTTTGATCTCTTTTTGTTTTCTCTTCAGCACTAAGTCTGTTTAGTGACCTTCACACATCAAACATCAAACATAGTTTTATAAAGCTCACAATTTACCATCAGTGGTGAAATTAAAGCTGTAAAGATCTATGTTATTGGTTTTATTTTCATTCCAATGAAAGCTTTTTTTACATTTTCTAAAAATTAGGACTAATTTAAGGGACATGAGAAAGTAAAGTCTCCAGGTACTCTTGTTCAGTTCATACAGCCCTATAAAGTAGGTGAGATTATTTCCATTTTAAATATGAGAAAATTGAGCTTCAGAATAAGTAACTTGGTCAAGGTCACACAGACAAGTGGTGAAGAACATACTTAAACTTATGTCTGATTCCGAAAATTTATTGTCACTGTATTGGCCTACTCATCAAAAGCCATCTCTATTTATTAGTAGTACTAATTTTAAAAGTAGTAGCACTAATATTATAATCATTGTTAGTAGTACTAAACATGTCATTCTAGGTATAATTTTATAATTAGAATTTAGATTAGTTATGGAAAGACTTTTTTAAGAATAGCTTTTCTTTGATCATATGAATAATACCTATTACATAAACTTTAGAATATAAGAAAATTACCTATGATTTTCAAGGTTCTGTATAACATAAGTAATATGTTAATTCAAAGCAAATATTCAAACTAAAGCAAAATCAAATTTGGGGATATAAGATAATTGAAAAGAGCAGTTCCTTTTTCTCCCTTTTTCTCAATGCTATGAAAAATAAAAAGAGCAGTTCCCTTTAGTAGATGACTTCATTCCTTTTTTAAGTTTCCCCATGTTTTTCAGTTACTTCTCATGTTTACCACTGGAAGATAACAGTTTTAATTCTAAAATAACTCCTCTTACCTAGTAAATGGCATGAGTATATATAATTTAAGGAGGTATAATATATAAAATTACATTTCCTAGATATGTCAAATGGACTGCTTGGTCATATTGAGGCAAACTATATTAAAATAGTGGTTCCCTGCATTTTCCTCCACATTACAAAATACACTTTTATAATCTATTACTGTAATAGGTGACTAATTTAATGTCCACTACTAAGCAAGTATAATTCAATTCTCTAGTGGGAAGTATATATGGTGTTGGTAAAAGATGTAGCAAATCTCATATTATTTTGACTGTTTATTGAATTGCCCTCCTGTTGAAGACAGAAAGAAGAATTTGTGTGCTTTTCAAATTAGTTATAGTAGTATATATGAATAAAGATAATCCCATTAGATATGAGACAAAGTAATTCTGCACAATAATGAAAAGTTATGACAGTGAAAGTCTTATGTTCGTCCAGATAATCTATCTTCAACTTAGCTTCCCTTGGTTTCCCCTTTCTAGTTTGTAGGGAATTTCATACCTGAATGAGAGCCCCTAGACAGAAGCAATGGGGCTTCAGTCCATACCATAGTAGCCCTTTCACAACTTGATCTGCAAATTGACTTCATCTTAGTGTCTGAAATAAGCTCTATAATTAATTATATAAACCTTGGGGGAGGTCGCAATGACTAATAAATCAGCAATTAGTTGTCCTTGATGTTAGAAAGCCTCTCTTCTCCAAAATTTCCCCCATAGCATGGCAGACCCCCTGCACATTATTTACTAAAGTATAGGTAAGCACATATTCACTAGCTCAGGTGCCTTGTCTCCCAGGAACTTCAAAAACACTCTACCTGGAGTACAGCCCTTAGTTTATACAGCAGGTCTCTTCCCAACAAATTAACAGCATTAGAAGAATGGCATATTCCTTCAACAGCCAACCTGTTTGCTCAGGAACCTCAGAGGAGAAAGAACAGGTAGAAGGTTGTTCATTGGTACTCTCAGCTTCTATGTTTTTCTGGGTTCAAATAAAACAAGAAAGATCAGTAGAAGTTACAGAATACCTGACTCTAAGGAAGGACAGGAAAAGATTAAGGCAGGGGAAAAAACACATACAAAGTGTTCCCTTTCCCAGCTCAGAAGCTCTCCAGTTATGTTAGTTTTGCTTATTAGTTTGTACTATTTGCTAGTTATTTCCTGTCTGATTCTAGCGGGGAGGGGGAGGGGGAGGAGATGTCCTGGTGGACATCTTACAGCTTCATAGTTAGGTTGTATTCATTGCAGCTTCCTCAGTCCCTGCCAGCATTCCTCTTCCCAGTATCGTCGGCCTCTTACAACAGCAATATACTGACTTTTCATTAGGGAGTCCTATCTTACCTGTTCACAGGTATTCCCTTTGTGAATAATTCTAACGGAGGCAGATAACACTGCAGTCTTGGTTTCTTTTTGTCTTCACCTTTCTCCATTTTTTCCCCAAAACTGGATTGCTGTGGCCAGTACCTGAGAAACTGTCTTTCCTTGTCATCCAGTTACCTTTCCTCACTTAAATTCAGCAAGAAGGCTACCACAAAACTGGAGAGATTAGGGGTCCATTTTGATGTGCCCCTGAATTAGAAAATGCCTTACTGAACCACTGATGAAAATCAGTGGGAGCTCATGCAGCAGCCTGGGTCACCTGCTGCAGAAGGGATTCAGAGACTACCTCAGCAGCGCCTCACAGTGGGTGTCCCCGTAGAACAGCTGGAGTGGGAGGAGGTGCCTAAGGCCACGGCACTGCCCCCTGAGGGGTTATCATTTGGCCCCATTATGCCTGTTTGATTAGTCAAGCAGAGTCATCAAGAGGTAACACTCCAGACAACGTGATGCATTTTTGCAGACATTTCCAAAGTGCTGGAAAATAACTCTTAAGATGAATAATATAAACTAGGAAAAAGGGCATGTGCACTCTTACCACATCTGATCTACCCAGCAACCCCGGGTAAGAAAAGAGGTTGCTCTCTTTGTGAGCGCTGAATTCACAGAAGGCATTTGAGTCCCTAGGGCTCCAAGAGAATAGGGCTAATTTTTTATCACATTGAAACGAAAAGTAAGTTTGTGTGGTTTCAGTCTCATTTTGCTGTTTCCCTTTCTTTCAAGTTATCTGGGCAACCATTCGCCAACCTGATGCCTTAATTCTAGGACAGTCTTTTATCCGAATTCCCAGACTCTTTGTTCCTTCCTGTTAATCATTTCTGCTTCCCTAGCTATATTTTGCATGTCGAGTGTCAAGGGATTTTTAGGGGTAGAATCCATATCAGACCATTTAAATAAGGCTGGCAGTCCTCTCTATTCAAATTAGAAGTTACCACCAGACTCTAAGGCCATTGGGAACCATCCATCCAAGTCATCATCTCCCTCTAGATCCCCCATTGAGGCAAAGAAGGGGGAAGAGGGAATAGAGGGAGCAGGAGCAACAACAGAGGATTGAGAACCTGGAGAAAGAGGAAGGAACTTTCAGTTTCATAATTCATTCTTATGGCTGCCCAGTTCATTTGTTTATTTCCTGAGATCCAGAGATACCAATAATTCTTTTACTTAAAGTTTGGATTTTCTAAAAATCTCTTACTATATCAGTTCATCCACTTCATATGAGCCTTCGTCTGGCCATTGCAAAGCAGGATTTTTATAAGCTTGCCTACTTCAAGCATGACAGTAAAACAAGCCTTTCAAGAAAGAGACCTGCTGGCAGGCTGGCAGGCTTTTTGTATTTTTCTACCATTGAAGTAGTGGTAATTCACATGCAACCTTCAAACCTACATTATTCATTTTGCTCAGTAGTAACTCAAAATTTGCAACAAGGATTTGGAATTTTCCCTGGGAGCCCAATCCCACTGAGCCAAAGTAGTTGAAGGGATATGTTTTAGCAAATATTCAGGGTTTCTTACCTAATGAAAGTAACCAAAATCTTCCAACAAATTTACGCAGCAAAGGACTAAAGGTATACCATCCTTATTACCAAATGGCTGAAATAAAAAAGAAATTGAGTCCCAAAGGAATATGCCAATTCATAAAAATATAATTAGCTATTTTTATTACTGAGGAAAACCCTGAATTCATGCAGATATAGCCCATAAGGCACTACAGTAAACACTCATCAGGTAGTTGCTTTGTACCAGTAGGTACATTATGTTTACTCTATCACCCTGTTTTTCATAGTTTTTATCAGGCTTACTCTGTTGTTATAATTGGTTATCAGAACCTCCTCAGTTGCCCTCGATACTGTATCCAGTATATATAATTAGTCACATCCTTCAACATGCCACCTCACTTCATAGGGTTAGATTAAGTTCAGGCTCCCATAATCTCTCCTAGTCTGTGGAGGTCCCACCTGCAATTTGGACCCAGTTAAGAGGTCTGCCTGGACTTTAATATTACTAGGGATGATTCTGAGCCTTGGCTGGCAAGAAATTCTGAGGCAACAAACTGCAGTTCCAGGGATTTCATAGTCAGCATTCATTTCTCTGGCCTGGTAAGGGGAAGATTGGCTTTGCCTCTCCCTGTAGAAGGTAAAACATTAGCTTGCCCCCTTGTGAGATTTAAGGCTGGGCAGAGGATGAAAGCCAACTGCTAATTGCATTAAATCTGATTTCAAGTTACTGTTGGGTTTTACTATACCTAAATGTGGAATACTGTGTTTTAGAGAAAACACGCCTTCGACTTTATAGAGTATTGCCAGATTGCTCTCCTGAATTGGTATCCCAATTCACACTCCCACCTGTAATGTATGAATTCATTCTTTCACACATCCTTGGCAACATCTGGTGTTTGCAGACTTTAGTTTTCCAATATGATGAGTGTGAAGTGGTGTCTCATTTTGGCCTTAATTTGCATTTCTTCACCATTGAGTATCTTTTACTCTTTGTTGGTCATTTGGGTTTCCTCTCCTATGAATTCACTGTTCATGTCTTTTGCCTTAAAAAAAAAAAAGAAAAGAAAAGAAAAAGAAAAAAAAAAAACACTGTTACTCTTCTCAATGTTAGGAATACTTTATATATTCTGAGCGCTAGCCTTTTGGTTGGTCCTATATGTTATAAATACCTTCTCCCAGTCTATGGCATTTTGTTTTGTTTATGGAGTCTTTTGCATAAAGAAGTTTTATGTGCTCTAATGCATCAGTCTTTTCCTTGACAGAGAATGTGGTTGCATTCCTTGAAGAAGTATTTTTCTCCCCTGTATGACTGTCTCCTATAACTCCTATAATTTCTTCTAAGAGCTTTACAATACTTCTTTTCATATTTAAATCTTTGATTTATCTACAGTTTATTTTTGTGTATGGTATGAGATAAAAATACAAGTTTATTTTCCCATATAAATAAGCAGTTGCTTCATTGACTTGTAATGTCACTTTTATCATTTATACATTTATGTCACCTTATGCTCACTTTTCTGTTAGATTTTTTTTTTAATCTTTGCCTATACCAATATAACATTGATTGGATTTCTGTAGTTTTATACTAAGTATTGATAACTATTCAGGAAGTTCATCCTCTTTCAGAATTGCTTAACTACTCTTGGCCTTTTGTTTTTCTATGTTAATTTTGGGATCAGTTTCTCAAGTTCCATAAAAAATCCTTTGAGGATTTTTATTGAAATTGCTGTGTACTATAGATTAATTTGAGAATTGCTTCTTATTCCCTTTAATACAGGTTTTCAATTTTCATTTTCTTTGTAAATCTCTTGCTTTTCTGTTAGGTTTGTTTAGCTTTAGGTTTTTTGCTGTTACAAATGAGATTATTAAATTAAAAATTTTAATTGGTTTGCTGGTGAATAACAATACTAATTTTGAACTAGAACCTTACATCTTCAATGTAATAACATTGTCAAAAATGTTACTGCATGATGCAGATGTCTGTTGAAATCTGTTCTGTGGCCTCATACATGGCTAATTTCATCATTCTTTTCTGTATTCTTGAAAAGATTTTCTTTCACTAATTTTGTGCAGGGTTTTATATACATCCATTAGATGAAGCTTGTAATTGATTGTTCCCATCTGCAAGCTTACTAAGTGTTTTCTGCTTCATCTATCTATTGTATGATTGTGGATTTGTTCATTTCTTCTAGTAATCCTTTGATTTTTTGCATAACTCATATGGAGACTGAAACCACAATTATAGCTTCCTTGTGAATTGTTCCTTTATTGCTATTGTGTAATAACATTTTTACCACTAGTAATTTTTGCCTTAAAATATTTTTTTCTGATTTGATTCTACAGCTTTACCAGTTTTTTGGTTTTGTTTTTGGTTTTGGTTTATGGTATAACTAATATGGCAGTTAAGGATGTGTGTAGCTGCACATAGCAGAAAAACTCACTACAATTTCCTAAACAAATGAGGGAGGGTCTTTTTTCCTCAAATAATAAGATCAGAGATAGATTTGGGTCCATCTGCTCAGAAACCCAGGCTCTTTATGTTGCTGTTGACCATTCACAGTGTGGCCCCTTTCATCCTCCTGCTCATTTTCTCCCTGCAAGGCTTTGTGGGATGGAAGTTGGGGGGTTAGGGGCAGAGGGGAATGAGACAATATGAAAACAGCCTTTATTATCAGTATTGCATGGTACAGTGTCGCATTTCAGCATATATACAATCTTTGTTTCATGTTTGATCTTTACCGACATTTTATGAAAATTCTTAAGCTAGAAGATAGAATCTTCTCTTCCTATAGTAAAACGTTAACAGTTGTTCTTACCAAGTGGGAAAAAAATGTTTGTAGTCGTCTCTCAGAGCCAGAAGTCTCAGTAAACTAAATGTCATTAATGACTGGCAAATAATCATGCACTTAGATTGCAAAGAATTAATGCAAAATAAAACAGATTTTAGCAATTTGAGTTTTTGTATTTAGGAATAGTTAGTATATATATTCTCTCAAGAGATGCTACCATCATTTTGTGTAGTTTTTCAGAAGACTGATTAAATAATCAATATTTTCTATGAAACCTGGCATCACCTTGTATCATTTGTGGGGACATGGGTGAGGCTGTCCAGTAGCCCTTCTCACCTAGAAAATGTGACTTCAAACTTCCCTGTCCAGCATCCCTTTTTGTGAAACCTCCAGTCCACCAGATTTCACCTCTGATCACACCCCAGTTCCTTAGGATGGGTATGTGGAACCGTGAAGTCTGTGTGGTTTGCTTGTACAGCCTTCAATATCTGAAGAACAAGGTAGTCTATTTCTTTTTTGTTTTTAAAAAGATTAGCCATATTTAGATGGTTCTAGTGCTTCCCAGGGGACCGCTAGAACAGTATATTAATATACTTAATGTTTGACATGCTAAAAGTTAGTAAAACATTTGTCTACCTATATTATTTAGCTTTCCTTAGCCATAAGAAATAAAGAATATCTATTTCCATTACAGATAAGAAATGGAGCCTTCAGAGCTCAAAATGTAAGAGTGTTATTATTGCATTCAAAACAGGAGGCTATGTTGTTTTCTTTTTGTTTGTTTAAACCGTTAAAGGTGTTGTCTTAAATTATTAGGTTACAGTGCATAAGCAGAGCCTGGTGCTACATAAATACTTGTTGAATGACTCTACTCTTAGTCGGGCATTTTCTTTTAGGCATTAAAACTGCTAATCCAGCTTTGAATGCCCTTTTGTCATCCTTATTCCTTGTCTTACACAATAATGTTAAATAGAAACCAGGTGTCCTCTCCTTGAAGGACATGGAAAGTGTTTCTTGTATGAGGTTAAGCATTGTGCATATATTTTTCCTTTTAGTGCACGTGTGTACATTCTTTTACATGGTCACCATATAAATTTTGTGCATTCGTTAATCATTATATTGAAATATTCACATAAGAACTCTTGAGAAAGAAGTCTTTAAGAATGAATGTGTGTTCCATTCGATTGTTTTTACAGATTTTTTTTCTATGTGACTTTTTACATTTGACAAATTATTCTTGCTGTGTTTGAGGACCCTTTCTTTTTTTCCCATTCTGGTCAAAAAGAGCATGTAGCTTTCTGATTAGTTAACCTTTACAACTTTACATTTGAAAACTTATTTTTCTTTATTCTCCACACAATAATTGTTGCAATTTTCTTTTTTTTTTTTTCCCTCACAGATTGTCAACTCCTAGGTTATGTTAATGTTTCTCAGAGCTATTCAACTCCATCCTAAATTTGAAACCTCCTATTACTATTATAATTATGTGATCATTTCTGTTTACAAATTTGAATTAATTTAAATTTTGGTTTTGTTGTGTTGTTATAAAATATTCTTTCAGCCATGGAAACAAAGAAGCATTTTCCTGCCGAGGAATAAAATTGGCAGTGGATTGGTTTTTGGAAAGAGGCCACAAAGATATTACAGTTTTTGTTCCTGCTTGGAGAAAGGAGCAGTCCCGACCTGATGCCCTTATTACAGGTAAACCCTACTCGCTGTTTGTTTTTAGTGTCCATATATATTTATGCAGGTATCTGGCATGATCAGGTATTCCATTGAACACTGTTATTCTGTTTCCATCTACTCAGTCTATGTAAATGCCACATTGTCTTGATGGAACATCAAAGCTATTTTCAAGTTTAAAAACTATCTGATTATGCTAAGTAAACAGTAATCCTTGTTACAGAAGCCTTTTTTTTTTAATTTGGAAGTTTTTACTTCAAATTTTATGAAATTCTGACCTTTTGAGACATGCTAGGTATTGAGAGACCTAGATTCAAATTCTGGCTTTGCCATTTACTAGCCATAGGATACACTGAACCTCTTTGAACCCCAGTTTTCTCATCTGCTATAAGAATTAGACTAGGTGAATATCAAATTATAGTGGCTGCAGATCAAAAAAGATCTATGAAACTCGGGGTATGCTATCTAGTGTCAAGCAGCAAGAAAGAACTCTATCCCAATGAAGTATCTCATTTGGCATTATTTTATAATTTCTATGTATATGAGTTTCAGGCAAAAATGTCCTCTGTGCCTGCTAAGTATTGTTGCTGAACATCTTGCTCAAATTAAGTGATTCTCAGTCAGCATCTAACCCTTCTCACCCCTCTCCAACTCCAACATTAACAAAAACTGAGGAACCTGTGTGAAGAAAATACACTTCAAAGTCAAAAATAAATGGAGAGACCATTTACTATGTACCTGAAGTCTTATTTTAAGACCTTTATTTTTATCTATAATCATTAAATCATTATCAAACTAGTATAAGAGTACATAGGCAAGTTACGGTAAAGTTCAGAGCCATGGACTCAGAACCAAGCCTATATAAACTGTATAGTAGCAGAGGTAGGAGTAATTCAGCCAGTAGTACCAAGACACTGGATAACTCTGTGGAAAAGTTATACATACCTAGATCCTTATCTTACACCATGTAACAGTCAATTCCAAATGGTTGAAGAATTAATTGTCAAAAATTAAACCATTAGAGACTAAATAGTCTTTGAATGGCTGGGAAGACCTATCTAAATCAAAAATTTTTAGAAGAAATTTGACAGAAAAGATAAATTTAAGTGCATCAAAATGTAAACTTCTATATTTGGGGCAATTTTCTTAACAATAAGAAATCTCTTTATTTGCCTAAGGAAAAATATGCAATTAATAAACACAGAATCACTGTCCTTAACATAAAAAGAAGTTCTCCCCAATATATAAATGGTAACCTGGTAGGAGTAGACAGCTCACAGAAGAATGCAAGTGCCAAATAAGAGAAAAAGTGTCCAACCTCATTAGTCATTAAAGAAATGTAAATTTAAACAAGTCTTATTTTTCACCCATCAAATTCACAGAAATAAAAAACTGATAGTACTTAATGTTTTGAGGGAGTTACTTCTACAGTGCTATGGCAGCATTAATTGTTACAACCTTTCTGGAAAAGTTTGGTCTTAAAATATTAATTCTCTTAGATCTACTATCTCCCCTTCCATGAATAATTCTCCAGAAAATAAGCAGTGGCCACAAAGGTTTCTGACCACAGAGGCATTCAGTGCAATGTTATTTATAATAGAAGAAAAAAAGGAAACAACCCATACCTTCTTTTAAAACATGGTTCAATAAATTAGTATATATTGATAGAACAAAATATATATTAGATTATTAGGCAGAATTTTTAATGACCTGAGGAAGTGTTCTTTCACATAAAAGGCAGGTTTGATTATTGTGTATGTGTGGCTATACATACATATGTACATATGTAAACAATGGAAAGAAAAAACACACAGAAAATGACTAGAAGGAAACATGACCAAATATTAACAGTAATCAAACTGAAAAAAAAACAAATAATATTTAAACATGAAAATTAATGGAAAGCTTCTTGAGCACAAAGGAAATATGAGATCAAGAAGTAAAATGAAAATGGACAGTGCGGGTTGTGACTCAATTTAACTTTAGAAATTCTAGCACGATGTATCTGGAACACAAAGGAAAGTGCATACAACTACTGTCAGGGGCTGTTAGGCGTTTTTCTCCCCTAGAATAATTCCCTTGATTGAAACCGTCAACCAGATAATAACTAGTAAATTGAATAGTCTCATATCTTTTCACTCTATCAGAAAAAGAAACTTGATAAGAAATGTTTTCAAGTTCTCAGATATAGATTCAGACTAGCATTTTTGCCAGTCTTCTGTTGATTTATCAAATACTTAACAAGCAACTATTCAGCTATGCATCAGGTACTATTCAAGGTACTGGAGATTCAGGTAACTTACCAGCTATAGTAAGCCCATATTTATTTAAGTTAGGATTACTTATCCTAACTAGTTGTCATCTAATTATCACCTAATTAGTGTCCTTTTTTTCTCATTAGCTCTTTAAGGAATGCAAAGTGAGCAAGATGATGGTGACTGCTAGGTCAGCACACTAGCTCCTTCGGTCATTTTGGTGAGGATCCAGGCATCTTACATGACTGAACACTGACAAATAAAGTACCTAGCATTATTCTGAACATAGGCAGTAAAATAAACTGGAAGACCTCTGAATGTACTTCATTAAGTAGCTTATGTACTCATTTGCAGACATCTCTTGAGTATCTACTGATGTGCTGAGTGCTGATAGATACAAAAATAAATGAGACATTGCACCTGACCTCAAAATGTTTTATCAGGGGCACATACAAAATAACTATAAGGTGACAGATCTTACAGTTGAGACTGGGCTTGTAAATTTGTATTGGTTTTCAGTGACTTTTAAAGGAGACCAACAATTGCATACATCTATAAACAAAATTAAGTAGAAGAAAAATATAGTGTATATTGAGAGTGCTAAGTGCTTTTACACATAAATAACTCATTGACTCATCATAGCCCATGAACTGCACTTGAGGACACAAAGAAACAGGCTCAGTAAGACTGATTGCCATATCTATAAAGTAGCAGAACCTGAGATCTATCCATGACTTCTCCTGATTTTAAGATCCACATTTCTTCCACTTCTCTGCTACTTTTCTAAACCAAAGTTCTGGTCTTGATGAACTTTGGAATTTTATCAGGAGCATCATGCAATCTATATGCCAGTATCGGAGCTAGTTGACCCGTGTCGTTCTTCCATCCCCTTCACCCTCATCCCTTCCTCCCTCATCCCTTCCTCATACTTCTTTTGTGGCCATTATAACACTAGTTTACACATTTATCCAATCCAGTACCTGACACCTCCCTGAGAAGAGGTCATTCTTAATTTTGGCGGCCATTAACACTTAACATAGTACATACCTTACAGTAGGCATGTAGTGAGTGAGTGTCTGCTCAAGAGGTAGAGGTTTAAAAAATTTAGTAAGCATTGAGAAGAAGTAAGCCTTTTTTTTTAAATGATGTTATCTGTTGGCTCATACCTGGCACTCCTTGCCAGAATTCACAATGGTGGAACGACAGGGAGCAGAGAAGCAAGAGTAGGAAGAGGGGATGTAAGTCACAAGTTGCTCAGTCATGTTTAAGTTTTATGCTATCAAATTTCTTCTAACTTTTGTCTGGGAACAAAAACTTTTAAGTTTTGAAGTTTTAAGCTTATAGTTTTGGGGGGGTTCTTTCTATTTCAGAAAACTTTGCAAGTTGTTTTATTTACAATGCCAACTTTTAAAAGGTCACTAAACTAAAGTTAACTGGACAGCAAACTAGGCAGAAATTGCTTTACAAAAAGAGGGAAAGCCCAAAAAGCCACTTATCATAGAAGACCCACAATTCAGTTTTATTCAGAACAAAGAGAAAAGAAACTTTGATCATACTGGAAGAAACTCAGCCATAGGTTTGGAGTCTGTACCCAAACTACACATGCAATGAGCTCTCTGCTCATTAGACAATACTCTGCCAATACAGTTGATGTGCTGCTGCATTTGTCTACTGTTTGTCTAATATTAACAATTATAAACAGAGCAGTGCAACTAGTTTTTGGAACAGTCCTTACAGTGTTACAGTGTCAGGCACAACATTTCACTTCCCTTTGCACCACTGGTTCTCTTTGTGTACCAGGGCTTCCTCTTCTTCGGTAAAGTCATTTTTGATGGTGAAGGTCTTGCGAATCTCTTCAGGAGTTTTCCCCTTGATCATATTGGCAACAGTCTTGGACGTAAAATCAAGCAAACCTTTGATATCTAAATAGTTTGCAGCCAGAATAAGTTTAAAAAGTGTTCCTTGGTCAACTTTGAGGAATTCTTGGTCCCATACAGGGATATCATCAGTTCATTTTTCTTTGTTCTTGTCATCCTCTGGAGGAGGAGGGTCATCCTGGTGGTGAATGCACCACTGGGTGACCTTTTTTAATATCCCTGCATTAACATTTGGTAGAGGAACTGGGTCATCATCACCTTCATTATCCATTCCCAAACCTTCTAACATAGTCTTGATAGTCACAGATTGTTTGGCAGTTTCAACATCAACTTCAAATATCTCCATGAGAACACTGCAACTTAATTGAAGGCATCTAACCCACAGGCATATGATGTATTCCTGACACGAGGGAGAAAAAAAAAGACACTTCCACACAAGGCCCGCTAAAGAAATCAGAGGCCTACAGGTCTGGGATGGGAACAGGCCAAGCTTATGTTTTTTAAGTTCATTGGAGGGGGCTATTTTTAAAGCTTTTGGAACTCCTGAAGGAAAAATATTATCGAGGGTTACAAATTTGCTGTATTTACAAACTGGAAATCATAATCCGTAATTAAACGATTACATACATTCAGAATATTTTATAAAATATTACATTGTATGAAAGTCGCTATATGTTTTTGTATGTATTTATTCCTGAAATTCTACCTTTGCAGATCAAGAAATTCTGCGTAAATTAGAGAAGGAGAAAATCCTGGTGTTCACACCGTCCCGGCGAGTCCAGGGGAGGCGAGTGGTGTGCTACGATGACAGGTTCATTGTGAAGCTGGCGTTTGAGTCAGACGGTATAATCGTGTCCAATGACAACTACAGGGATTTGGCTAATGAAAAACCAGAATGGAAGAAGTTCATAGACGAACGATTGTTAATGTATTCTTTTGTCAATGACAAGTAAGTAAAACCATTTATTTACAAGTAATACTGCTTCCCTGAATTAATATTATTAAAAGCTATTAAGAAACATGGAAAAATACGTTAAAAAGACAAAGCATAAACTTTGTGTTTGTTAAATGCTGTATGCATTCAGAAAAACAATGACAATACAACCCATAAATGAAAATTAATTGTATTAAGATTGTAGGATTGAGTGACTGTCTTCTATTTTTAAACTTTTAATGTCATATTGTTTTTATATTAATATTAAACACCATATTTGCTACATGCTATTATTCAGCCATGTTGACTCTCCCTTAAGAGTTCATACATTATTCATATTTTATGGGTAAATACTTGGTTTATTTCAAGTTCAAATAGTGACGTACTAGTAGAAGAACTTTTCAATCATAACTGCTTTTCATTATACATGCCATGAATTCTTGCTTCCATTGAACAGTCAATCCAAAATAATAAGTTGGGTTTTTTTTTAAGTGAACATGTCCTCAAGACTTGATTGTCACATAATAAAACAAAATACGAAGTTTAGAACTGGATCGCTTGGCAATTTCTCTCTTATCTCCTCCCAGCTCAAAATACTTGGGTTTCATAATAGCCAGCATTCTCTTAGATCTGCAGTTAGGCTCAATGCAGTCAAACCTCAGTACAATCTCCTTTGTAGTTTTAGCCTTTTTTCAGAAAATCAGCTTAGTCTGCCCACCATAGCCACTCTGCTGCCTGCCATAATGCGGTTCTCCTTGTGCACACAGAGAATCTTTGCACTTCTTGTACTGTATTACTTTGTGGGGTTGATGCTTGCCTGCCACACTTCTTACAGAAGGCCCAGTGGGTTTTAGGAACGTTCCCCTCTGATCCCATCACTTCAGTTCCTGTCCCTGAAGCCAGGTCCCTTCTGGGCCGAACCCAGCAACACTTGTTTTCTCAGTGAGTCCACAGAGGGGCTTGGACCCATCCCAGGATGGCACCGTCTACAGTGGAGGGAAGATTACACTAGATGTTATGCGTCCCAACCCCAAAGTCCTGCCATGTTTTATACATTTATTTTCTTAAAGACTTTTTCTATATCTGCTGAGAAGCATCTTAGCAGAGCAGGAAGAGAATGGACGATGGAGTTACACATCTTGACTATGTCATGTTAACTTAGATAAAAGTAACTTAATTTATCTAAGCCTAAATTAGAAAAGTGTATTGATCTAAAAAATAGAGCTGATACTTCAGAAATTATGCTAGGATTAAATGAGATGATGTGTGCACAGCCGCTGACACACACTAGGGGTCCGGTTAGTTGCAGTCTTCCGTCAGTTTTTACTACATCTCCCTTCTCTTCCTCAGCTATCCCTTGCCATCCCCCCACCCCCAATTCATACTACTTTACAAGATTGACGTTTATAAAGCTCTCCTAAAATGGCAAAGAATCTCAAGACTGAGAGGAAGGAATAATTAGAACCTGCTAGACTTATTTGAAGTAAAACAAATATTTTTAAGTTCATCTTGACACAGTTTAATTTTGTTCTCATCAAGAGAAGAGAACTTTGTGTACTAATAATTTTATCCTATAAATGTTGATTCAAAGTACTTGGATTAAAATTGAAAAAAACAATACCTTACTGTAATAAATATTTACACTGTTGTTGGAGTTAAGTTATCAGCTTCCTACTTAGATGTAATTTTGTATTTTATCCCTGACAGGTTCATGCCTCCTGATGACCCTCTTGGCAGACACGGTCCAAGCCTGGATAATTTTCTAAGGAAGAAGCCTATTGTTCCTGAACACAAAAAGCAGCCTTGTCCATATGGTAACTTTATGAGTATTTAATATATACATTTAGAACACAGTATGTTGTTAAGTTTTTAAGAAACATTTTTAGTTTTATATGACATACTATGTAGTTTTTTTATTATAATTAAATTTAAGAAAACATGAAAAAGTAGTAATTATTTCTACCTAATTGGGTTCGATTCAACTACATCTCCCCGTATTAAAACAGGGTTCCAACAACTCGTTTAGTAAATTATAACATGAGTTTTCAGGTTGGATACACATCAGATTGGAATGGTTTTATCACATTACAGCAATACACATTTTTTTCCAAAACAGAATGTCTTACCTAATTATAAAGTCATACTGGAAGAAAATAGGTAGGTAAGAGTTGAGGACGCAGGATATTAGCCAAAAACTCTAGAGGTGATTATTAATCACTCAGCCAGTTTGCTTAGTGCTATTAAGTCCTGAGGAGGGAAGACTTAACGTTTCTCAAAAGTAAGGAGCATGTCCTGGCTGGTGTGGCTCAGTGGATTGAGCACCCGCCTGCAAACCAAAAGTTCAAAAGTAAGGAGCAGAGTAAGGAGCAGAGTAACACTTGGAATATCTCCAATTTCTGCCTTTGTTTCTTTTACAAATTAAAGTAGTCATGCCAGACTGAGTTTTCAGGATCTGGGGGTGTGCTCCTTTGCCTAATCAATTTTGCTCTTCATAGGAAAGAAGTGTACCTATGGACACAAGTGCAAATACTACCATCCAGAAAGGGGCAGCCAGCCTCAGCGGTCAGTGGCTGATGAGCTTCGTGCCATGTCAAGAAATACAGCTGCCAAAACTGCAAATGAAGGAGGACTGGTGAAAAGCAACAGTGTCCCCTGCAGCACTAAGGCTGACAGCACTTCTGATGGCAAACGAGGTGCTCCAAAGAGGCAGTCGGATCCCAGCATTAGGACTCAAGTCTACCAAGACCTAGAGGAAAAGCTTCCCACCAAAAACAAACTGGAAACCAGGTCTGTACCTTCCCTAGTTAGCATACCGGCTACTTCTACTGCAAAACCCCAAAGCACTACATCTTTAAGCAATGGCCTTCCATCTGGGGTTCATTTCCCACCTCAGGATCAAAGACCACAGGGACAATATCCTCCAATGATGATGGCAACCAAAAATCATGGAACGCCAATGCCTTATGAACCATATCCAAAATGTGACTCGCCTGTTGACATTGGATATTATTCCATGTTGAACGCATATTCAAATCTGAGTATCTCAGGCCCACGAAGTCCTGAAAGGCGTTTTTCCTTAGACACAGATTATAGGATAAGTTCTGTAGCTTCTGACTGCAGCAGTGAAGGGAGCATGAGCTGTGGGAGCAGTGACTCCTATGTGGGGTACAATGATCGGTCCTATGTCAGTTCTCCTGACCCACAACTAGAAGAGAATTTAAAATGTCAACACATGTACCCTCACAGCCGCCTTAATTCCCAACCCTTCCTGCAGAATTTCCATGACCCCTTAACCAGAGTGCAAAGTTACAGTCATGAAGAACCAAAGTACCATCACAAGCCTCCTCTTCCACATCTGGCTGTACATCTACAGCACCCAGCTGTGGGAGCCCGGTCCAGTTGTCCTGGCGATTACCCTTCTCCGCCAAATTCAGGACACTCTAAGGCACCACACCTAGGACGGTCCTTAGTGGCCACAAGAATAGACAGCATTTCTGACTCTCGGCTGTATGACAGTTCTCCTTCAAGACAAAGAAAGCCTTACTCCCGCCAGGAAGGGCTGGGAACCTGGGACAGGCAGGGTTATGGGATTGAGGCGTATGGCTATCGGCAGACTTACTCCTTGCCTGATAACTCCACACAGCCATGTTACGAGCAGTTCACCTTCCAGAGCCTACCTGAACAACAGGAGCCGACATGGCGAATACCATACTGTGGACTGCCACAAGATCCCCCAAGGTATCAAGACAACCGAGAAAAGATTTATATTAACTTGTGCAACATCTTCCCCCCTGACCTTGTGAGAATTGTCATGAAGAGGAACCCTCACGTGACAGATGCCCAGCAGCTCGCCGCAGCCATCTTGGTGGAGAAATCACAGCTGGGTTACTGAAAGATGATGCATCTTTGTGGTGTTTAGTTTTTTGTTCAGCTCAAATGCTGAGGGAGGTTTGCTACAATAGCACATGTGATCTCCTTCTCATCAAGGAGGTTATATAGTATCCATTTATGTGAAATACTGTATCATGGAATCTGTATGTATAGCCCCACATAGTGGAAGTATCACGGGATTGCTTTACATTCAAACTTTTTTTTAACATTTCCTTTTTAAAGCTATATCCTTGGCTGGAAGTTTTTCCAGTTTGATTTATTAGATGTATCTGTGATCTTTGATATTAATCTTTGGTGCATCAGGGGTTTATATGCAGCACTTTTTATCCTTATTTCATGTTTTTATTAACTTGGTGTTTCTCTATCAATTGCAAGCAATTACAATACCTTCAGAATGTTGAACATTTGACTAGACCTAGCAAACTATTTTTCAAGCCAAGCTTAATTGGAATCTTTTACAGCTTTTTAAGTTATTTTTATTTGGGGAAAGTGGGCTTCTTTGTGCTATAATCATTATTTATAGAAACAAAGATATACTACAGCACTGACTTTATATTTTAAACAAATGTAAGTTACCAGTTTATGTTGAAATGGGTAACAGTATATGTTAGGATGATTTACAATATGGCACTTTTCATTGTTTTATTTTTGTTTGGAGTTTCTTGTCTGTTAAGTAATTTAATATGGTGGATTTAAAGAAAAGCAGATGCAATCAATGGGAAAAATTGTTTCCATTTCTTTTTTTTAATGAATAAGGCAAAAGCCGTAACTGTTTAGAATTTTATTATCCAGCTATGATGTGCTTCTAGATGGTAGAAATGGAATTGAATTCCTTGAGTTCCATGACCTGTATTTTTAATGTTTGTCTTTTTGTTTAAGGGCACAACAATACTGGATAAAATAACCTTTTTGCAGTAATTGCCTGTTTTTAATGAATCTAATATTCTCAGTGCAACTTTTATATTTAATATACTCTAGCTTTCCTGTTATTTATCAAGGCTGGCCTGAGGTGGTTTTATGTGTGGAGGATATGCAACATTTATTGATACTGCACTATGGAAATGATGATGGAGGAGTTGTAAATGGTAACTTAAAATTTTTGTAAGATACTGTATATTTTCCATTTTCCTGAAAGTAGTTTTATGGGGGGCCTGTTATATTATTAAGGCCAGATTCTTGCCACAAATAGTGTAGTTTTAGATACAGACTAAAGTCTGTTTTAGTATTAGTAAGGGATATTTCTGGTTTCAAAGTCATGGGTTTTGCTAGATGCTAATTCATTTTTGTTGGTTAGAAGACAGATATTGCAAACAGTGGCAGTTATGTGATTGACATGACTTCCCTGTTGCCTTCAGTTTTTGAATTTTCCTTAATGTAACAGACTTCCTTGGATCTGTTTCTGTAGCCTGCCAAGAAGCCCTGGTTATTCTGATTATTCCATATGCTACAGTTTGAAGTAAAGCCCTGAAAAACCAGAAAGTACCTTTTACTGTTGATACAAATTGTATCTTTTTAACTATAAGAACTATTTTGATTTGTAGATCTAGTTAAACACAAATGTGTAACTATGATTAGACTTTTGGGCAACATTTTATCCCTTATTTAAATACAAATTTTTTAAGTAAAATTGAGGTCTAGAATAAGGTAGAAAATTAAAGTAACAGTTTAGGTAAATAAAAGTGTCTGTCCTAGTTTTATATATTAAAATATATTAAATTCATTGGCATTTTCTTTCTCCTAAAACTTATCTAGTGTGAACTTAACTTAAAATAAAGGTAAAATGCTGCCTGAAAATAATGTCCAAGCACCTTTGACTAGGATAACATTTTCACTACTTGTGTGACACTGTGTGTTGCATGAAGTAGGATTTGGGTATACAGTAAATGCTTCTAAACGGCATTGTGCATATTGACATATCCAATAATCTGAACCGTGTTCAGCAAACTTAATTCAGGAAAGTGGTGTTCTACATAATTATTGCTGTTGTTTTTGAAGGGAGTGTGGCGCTCCTCTGTACCTAGAAATAATGCAGACGATGCCACACCAGCCATTCGGAGTGGCGTCTGAGAGTGACCCCACTCCCTTGTGAAATTGTTCTCCTTGATTTTGTGGGTCACTATCTGTAGAACAAGCTTAAATGTAGAGGCAAAACCAGTGCCAAAAATAGGGTTACAAATTGTAGTACCTTTTTTTTAAGTCATATTCTAAGCCTGTTTTTTTTTTTTAGTGTAAAATCACTTAAATTGTACATGAAGGTTTTGCTTCCATTTTCTTAATTTTAGTATCATAAATGTCTGGAGATTCTTCCAAACTTTACTAAATTTATTTAAATGAGATTTTAGGTAAAATGTATATCACACCTTTAATTTGACCATCTAAACATTTGTAGCTAAGTTTGTCATTGCTCCATGGATTTTAGACTATGGGAAGTAGCGTCACTTGCCACCACCTGTCCTGAAATGAATAGCTCTGAACTACCCACACTGAAATCCTTCAGTACAATTGTAAGTTAAGATACAACCATTTTCTTAAGAAATTTGTCCCCGTCCTCTACTTTTTTTTTTTTTAAGGCACTAATGTTTTCAGAGCTTAAGAATCAGATATTGGCAGACTTTGGATACAGCAAATTCTTAATTATCTAAAGCAATAATTAAAAGGATCCATCATTAAATTAAATCCAAAGCTGACTCCAAACCTTTAATTTAGCTAAAACTTTCATCTTTATCATATCTTTTGCCAGACTTGCTAATAAATAAGAGAGGTATGTTAGTAAATAGTGAAACTGCCACGAGAAAGGCATCCAATTGGAATATTCTGCCCCTGAATAATTGAGTGTTGACTGTACTTCACACAGTATTAGCCAATTTGTTGTCTCTGTCTCTGTGTCTTAGTACAGAGGGAATAGTACCCAAGTGGCCAAATACTGGC
This sequence comes from Pteronotus mesoamericanus, assembly GCF_021234165.1. Classification (NCBI taxonomy): domain Eukaryota; kingdom Metazoa; phylum Chordata; class Mammalia; order Chiroptera; family Mormoopidae; genus Pteronotus; species Pteronotus mesoamericanus. Next base: position 14,544,382 of record NW_026555313.1, read on the forward strand.
CTTTAGTATTGCCTCCTTTCTTGCATGTGATACATATGTTTTCAGTCTCCTTTTTATGACCTCTGTATCCTGATAGAGTTTGTCATTGACTAAACATTTGAAAGAAATGCAAACCAGTATAAAATACTTAATGCTGGTAGAAACTAGAACTTTGTGTTTTTATGAAAATTCATTTATAAGAATATGTAATATAACTAAAAAGTGTTTTTATATGTATACCTACATGCATACATATTTGTTAAGAAGTAATATTAACAGTGGGAGGGTGTTAATGCTTTTGATGGCTAACATTTCCTTAGTTGACCTGTTTCCTTGAGTTATACATGCCTGAGTCTGGATGACCAATGATAAGATTTAGAAACACTTGAATGGAAAGCAACTCTTCACTGGTTTTATTCCTGGTATTTTTAAATAATTATTTTGATAATTTTAACAGAATGTGTAATTTTAAAACACAGAAAAACCTTAAAGTAGTATTGATTATACAGATAATTATTTAACATGTCTTTTATGGATGTATCTATATGTATATAAACAGTAATATATTTATTAAATAAATATACTTTATGTTGTAGCTATTAGTTTGTAATAGGTGGGAGGGTGGCTCTGGATATGTATATGTGCGTTTTGAAAACTATTGAACTATTTTTCCCGATTGAATGTTACTTGCCCTAAGGTATGTTTGGTTTTGGTTGTTTTTGCAATCCAATGTCCTTATTCAGTATAAAATAAGATGTACAGTTTTCTGGCCATTCTGTTAGTGTATGGCTCATCCATTCTATTATCTTCCAACTCCTGGAGAATTCCTGAGCGACCGGAAATCAAACAAGTTATAGCCAGAGAGAATGCTATGTTCTAAATATTATATATTAAACATGGGAACTCAGAATGTTGACTTCCTAGGTACATACCAACAAATAAAATGAAGTATAAAATACATGACCTGTACACATATATTAGAATAAGAAGAGTGAGTGTTAATAAAAGTAAATATATGCATTATTTCAGATTGGTCTGGGAAGCCCCTTAGGACAAAAGTTGACAAACTTTCTGTAAAGGATCAGATAGTAAATAATTCAGGCTTTGAGAATCCTATAGTTCTAACTACAGTAATGAACTACTCACCTCTGCCCCCACAGCATGAAATTAGCTACAGACAAGACATGAGTGAATGGCGTGGCTGTGTGCCAGGAAAACTTTATTTACGGAAACAGACAGCAGGATAGATTTGGCCAGGGGCCACAGTTTGCTTATCCCTGCCCTAGAGGGAGAAAAGCAGACATTCTAAACATTAAATCCTGATATATGTTAATAAAAGAAATCATTGTAATTGTATTTCAATTGACATTGAAAGAAAATTGTTTATTGATGGCTGCAAAAGAAGATTGTGAGACAGTCATTAAACATCTTAATTCACTTTACCTGCTCACAACCATTACCTTATGAGAAGAATTTCTTATGTTTAACCACAAAAAAAGAATCTGTAAAAAGATATTTTAATAAGTATTGAAATTTTTTCATGAACTTTGTATTTTTACTGATAAATGGGATTCCTTACCTATTCTTTGTTTTGTAAAGACCTTATGGACCAAAAATTCTATTGTATTTTGAAAGTTAGCATATAATTAGCCAGAAAATATTTTAAAGACTGCATTTATCAGTTACATTTTTCTTCTGGTTTTTGGCTTCCAAAAAAAATGACAGATCTGTCCTTTAAAAATGGTTTTAAAGAAGATAAATATATTGTAATTTCACATGCTGTAGCTTTATTCTGTAAGGCTAAAAATTGTGACCAGTGTAATGGTAGCTAAAATGTGAGTGTGTTTGCTGTATCGGTGTCTCTACAAGAAACAAAGTGTATCCCTGCTTTCATTGTCCAAACCTTTAGTGTAGATTTCTTTTTTTTTTTTAAAGACACCTTGGGACAGTCCATGTGAATTGTATTCTTAATATGATCATGTGTAATTTTAAATTCATTGGATGTACACACTGTGGAGCATGTTCATTCACAGTGTTTTATAAATTGTTAACATCAATAACACTATTTCCATTAGTTTTGAACATTACCATCCACTTAAGGAGTTATACTTTCTTTTAAAATTGAAATACAACTCTAGCTTTTAATGGTAACTGGTTACTTAATTTTTTTTTTCTTTGATGCTGTCTGTCCACCTGCTTTTTTACTTCTGTTACAATAATACTGTTATGTGTTAGGAGTGGCTTCCCCCCCCGCCCCAGGTCCTTAGTCTTTCAGATTTAAAAACAACAAAGTTTTGACCAGTTGGCAGTAAAAAAAGTCTGCATATTTTAATTTAGTTTTATAAAATTTGTAAAGTTTCACTTTTTAAACCATGTACCAAATTTGCCAATTTTCTGGATATTTCTGATAAATAACAAATGGTTGTCTGCTAAAGGTTTTGACTCCTTTCCTAAAGCAAATCTGTCTCAAGGGAAAAAGACATTGAAGAGCAATATATATATATATATGTATATTTTATATTTCCTTAGATTTTTTTTGAAATTATAAATTTCCCAGCTAATAAAAATACCCACAGACATGCACACTTCTGCATAGCATTGTAAGTGAACCAGGTTACTGACTTTGTCCTTCCCTTTAGCTTTCCTCCTCCCAAACTGTAGTAGTATGCTGATAGTAGAATTTCCAGTGTGCTTCTTTACATGTTTCTTAATAGGAAAATATGGCAAAGAATATCTTTAAAACAACAATCTGATAAACTGATGATGTGATTCTACTCATCCTGTGTCTGTTCTGTCTTTCTGTAATGGGATTTTTACAATACCAAAAAGCAGTATTTTAGACATAACTGGAAATCCTATGAAAATGACTATGTGATTCTGCCACTGAGAAAAAATAATTAAAAAATCCATTTTTCTTATGATGGTTTGTTTTTGTTTCATGAAGAAATGGACCTCATGCAGCAGCATAGATGCCAAATACATAAAAGCATCCTTCTCTGGTCCCGCAACTCACTACAGTGAGTGGTTAATAACGTGAGTTTCCTGGAGGAGAAGCACACAATATGTTAGAGCCATAATTAATTCACATGAAACTGGAGATTAAATGCCAAAGACAGCTACTCTTACCTTACTGTAATTTTCTGTCAGTGATTAACTTTAGCTGTTTCTGCTTTTGCCTTGAGTTTCCCTTACCTCCTGTGACCTGACTTTATGTATAGATCTTTCTAGTTTTCTGCATCTCGCCTTGCACAAATGAAGCTTAGTATCTAGCAATCATTAATATAATATATTCAATCATGAGGTCTGTTTGAAGTGACATGTTGACCTTTCAAGTGATACTGAACTGAGTGCTGACTGAACAGCTTATGCACAACAAACAAGAGAGAGCACAGAAATGGGTGGGGGAGAGAGAGGCATAGTATTGTGGGAACCCCACTCCAAATGCATCAGTGTGCAGTAGGGATGTATCACTGAAGCCCACATACAGACTCACCCATCCTGGGGCACTGTGTAAAGACAGTGGTTTAAAGGGCAGCTAGACTATACTGGAAAGAGATCCATTTACTGACCCTAGAGCTGTCTGAGGTACCAGAGGGCGCACTTGTGTTCCCCTTCCCCCTTGATCGCACAGGCAGCAGCACTGCCCAGGTGCTCTAGCTGCCAGCCAAAGCCATCCCAGTTCGCCCCAGGACTCCCCACAGCCCGCGCCCTCTCCAGCCACAGCTCTGGGCTGTGGCAAAGCTTATCCTCGGGTCTTTCCTTGGCCTGCGCCAGCTACGGCTTTCATCCAGCCCATCAAGGTGGCCCCGGTGCTACTTGTCCCTAGGATTCCCCACAGCTCCAGGGGCCAGTGCGGCTAGTACCAAGGACATCCCGAGGGCCACTCACTTCAGCTACACAGCACCAGGCTGCAGCACAGCCTCCAGGACTTCCCATGGTCTGAGCCCACTCAAAGTACAACTCCAAATGGCCTGCCAAGGCATTCACAGCACAGCTTGCCCTTGGGACTCACCATGGTTCACGTGTGCTCCAGGTAAAACTGGGTCCCAGTGTAGTTTGCCCACAGGACTTTCCCCAGCCCATGCTCACCCCAGCTATCGCTTTAGGCCTCAGGTCAGTTTACTCCTAGGATTCCCCTTGGACAAGCCCAATCCAGCTACAGTCTCAGCCAAGGCAGCTCCAGGGAGGCTTGCCCCCGGGACTCCCTGTGGCCAGCCCCAGCTCCAGCCCCAGCCCCAACCCCTGTTGCCCTGCCAAGAAACTCAGCACACACACTGTATGAAGAGAAAGCTCCTACACAAGCCCACTCCTTCAGCAATAGGGGAGTTTGCTGTTTTACAAACTAAGTCATAGAAAAACACAGAGGCAAAATAAGAACACAAATATATTTCAAAAAAAGAAACAGAAAAGGACATAATCTACCAGATGAGTTCAAAACAATGGTTATAAAGATGCTCAACAAACATGGAAGAATAGATGAAAGTGAGAAATTCAACAAAGAGAAAAAAATGAACCTGTCAGAACTGAAGAATACAATCATTAAAAGAAAACACACACACACACACACACACACACACACACACACACACACACACACTGGAGGGACTCAACATCAATTAGGTGTTGCAGAAGAAGGACTCAGCGAGCTCGAAGAAAAGGTACTGGAAATCCCCAATTGGAAGGTCAAAAAGGAGAAAGGATCAGATCATGAAGATGATTTACGGGACCTCTGGGAAACCATCATGCATGCTAACCATTCAAATCAGGGTTCCCAGGAGAAGAGTAAGAAAAAGGAACATTAAACATATTTGAAGAAAATATCTGAGAACTTTCCTAACCAGTGAAGGAAACAGACATCCAAGTCCAGGAAGCAGAGTTCCCAAGATGAGGCCCACACCGATACACATGATAATTAAAATCCCAAAAGTTAAACACAGAATCATAAATTCCACAAGAGAAAACCAGTTAGTGACACACAAGGCGTTCCCCTATAAGGCTATAGGCTGATTTTTCAACAGAAACTTTGCAGGCCGTAAGGGAATGGCACAATCTATTACAACTGATGACAGCCTACAACTAATAATACTCTACCCAGCAAGATACAGAGAAAAAAGTTTCCCCAACAAGTAAAATCTAAATGAGTTCACCACAAAACAGCCATTCCAAAAAAAAAAAAAAAAAAAAAAAATGTTAAAGGGCCTTCTTTAAATTGAAAAGGCGAAAGCTAAAAATAAGAAAATAAAATATTTTCCTAATAAAAGCAAACATTTGGTAAATATAGTGGATCAACTAATTTTAAAGTTAGTATGGAGATTAAAGACAAAAGTAGTAAAGGCAAGTGTAACTACAGTAATCAAGAAATACATACATACACAAAAGATGTAAAATATGTCAAAAACATAAGTGGGGGTGAGTAAAAAATGTACTGCTTTTAAAATGTGTTCAAACAAGTGACAATTAAAATAGACTGCTATAAGCATGGTTTGTTATATATGAATCTCATAGTAATCAAAAATATATGCACAAAAAATTTTTTAAGGAATCTAAACAAATCACTATAGAGAATGATCAATGTGCAAAAAAAAAAAAAAAAAAAATAGCACCACCACCACCACCTTAAACCATACACCAAAATAAACACAAGAGAGATGGATAGAAGAATTAAAATATAAGTTGTGACACCATAAAAGTCCTAGAGGAGAACATAGGCACGAAACTTTCAGATACTCCACACAGCAATATTTTCACCAATATGTCCCCTAGAGCAAGGGACATAAAGAATAAACAAAAGGGACTTCCTCAAACTAAAAATCTTCTGCATATGCGGCTAAAGAAAACATCAACAAAATGGAAAGGGAACTAACGATATGGGAAAATATATTTGCCAATGATACCTCAGAAGGAGTTTGATCTCCAAAATACAAAAAGAACTCACATGACTCCACATCAGGAAGATAAACAATCCAATTAAAAAATGGGCAAAGGACCTGAACAGATATGCCAAGGGGGACATACACAGGGCCCATAAACACATAAAAAAATGTCCAACATCACTAGCCATCAGAGATACAAATTAAAACCACAATGAGATATCACTTCACACTGGTCAGAATGGCCATCACTAACAAATCAAAAAGCAACAAGTGCTAGTGAGGTTGTGGAGAAAAGGGAACCCTAGTACACTGTTGGTGGGAATGCAGACTAGTACGGCCACTGTGGAAAAGAGTATGGAATTTCCTCAACAAACTAAAAGTGGAACTGCCTTTTAATCCAGCAATCCCACTGCTGGATTTATAGCCTACAAACCCTGAAACACCAATTCAAAAGAACCTATCCACCCCAATGTTCATAGCAATGTTATTTACAATAGCCAAGTCTTGAAAGCAGCCGAAGTGCCCATCAGTAAATGAGTGGATCGAAAAACTGTGATACATTTATGCAGTGGAATACTACACAGCAGAAAGAAAGATCTGCTACCCTTTGCAGCAGCAGGGATGGAACTTCTCAGTTATGCTAAGTGAAATAAGCCAGGCAGTGAAAGACAAATACCATATCATTTCACCTATAAGTAGAACCTAATCAACAAAACAAATGAGCAAAACAGAACCAAAGACATGGAAATAAAGAACCAACTGACAGTGAGCAGAGGGGAGGGGAGAGGGAGATAAGAGGGGAAGAGGGAAAGGGTCAGGTCAAGGAACATGAATAGATGACTCACAGGCACAGACAATGGGGGACATTGACTGTGGGAGTGGGGGGTGGCAGGGGAAGGGTGAGCAATGGGGAAAAAGGTGGAATAACTATTAACTGAACAGCAATAAAAAAATTGATTATGGTGAAGGTTGTACATCTTTGTATATGTACTAAAAATATTGTGTAACAACTTTAAATGAGTGAGTTGCATAATGTGTGAATTATATATTGATAAATCTGTTATGTAAAATAAAAGATTTAAGAAGAAAAAAAGAAAAAAGAGCAAGAGAAGAAGAAAGGAACACAGAACTACAAAAAAACACCAGAAAACAATAAAATGGTAATAAATACATATCTATCCATAATTCCATGGGGTGGCTGAATGAATAAAAATATATCCATGCTAATGCTGCCTACAGGAGACTACGTTAGATCAAAAGACACAGAGACACTGAAAGTAAAGAAATGGAAAAAATATTTCATGCAAATGGTAAAGAAAAAAGCTCGAGTAGCAATACCTATATCATATCAATGGACCTTAAAACAAGGACTAACAAGAGACAAAGAGGGGCATTACATACTGATAAAAGGTATAATCAGACAAGAATATATTACACTTTTAAACATGTATGCACCTAATATAGGGGCACTTAAATACATAAAGCAAATATTAACAGACTTAAGGGAGAGCTAGTCATATAATAATAGTAGGAAATTTAATACCCCACTTACTGCAATGGATAGATCATCCAGACATAATTTCAACAAGGAAACAGTGACCTTAACACATTAGATCAAGATGAATTTAATAGATATTTTAAAAACATTCCACCTCAAAACAGCAGAATACACTTTCTTTTCAAGTGCACATGGAACATTTTCCAGGATAGAAAGCAAGGCTACAAAGCAAGTCTTTGTAAATTAAGGAAGACTGAAATAATATCATTTTTCTGGTCACAATGATATAAAACTAGATATCAATTACAAGAAGAAAACTTGAAAAAAAAAACATGTGGAGGCTAAACAACATGCTACTAAACAATCAATGGGTTCATGGAGAAATCAAGAAGAAAATCAAGAATATCTTGAGACAAATGAAAATGGAAATGGAATGATACCAAATCACTGAGAACCAGCAAAAGCACTTCTAAGAGAGAAATTCATAATGATAAAGGCCTACATCAAGAAACAAGAAAAATCTCAAACAATTTACTTTACACCTAGAAAGTGAACAAAGCCAAAAGCAAGTAGAAGAAAGAAATATTGTAATAAAGATCAGAGGAGAAATAAGTGAAAGAACCTATGGGAAAAATTAAAACAACAAAAAAAAACCTAAGAGCTGGTTTTTAAAAAAGAAAAACGAAATAGATAAACCTATAGCCAGACTCATCAAGAAAAAAAAGAGAGCCCTGGCTAGTGTGGCTTAGTGAATTGAGGGCCGGCCTGTGAAGCAGAGGACCACCAGTTCAATTCCCAGTCAGGGCACATGCCTGGGTTGCAGGCCAGGTCCCCAGTGGGGGACACACAAGAAGCAACCACACATTGATGTTTCTCTCCCTGTCTTTCTCCCTTCTCCTCTGTCTGAAAATAAATAAATGAAATCTTTTTTTAAAAAAAGAGATTAGATCCAAGATGGCAGTGAAGCAGGTAGATGTTACACTCACATCCTCCCAGGATCAAACTGAAATTACAACTAAAATACAGAGCAATCAACCTGAGTAACCAACTAAAGACTAGCTGAAGAGAAGTCTTATAACCAAGGGTTTACAAAAGAAGCCACATCGTAACTGGTAGGCGGGGCAGAGACACAAAAAGGGCAGATCCCACTTCCACAGGTGGTGGCTAAGATTCTAGAGCGATATCTCAGCTGCAAAAGTTCCTCCTGAGAAGCTGGTGTCTAAATCTCAAGCCAGGCTCTCCAGCCCAGAGCACCAAAGGAGGAAATAGGCACCCATATAACATCTGGCTGTAAAAGTCAGCAGGGATTCTGTCTGCCAGGGAGAGACAAGAGTCTGCTAGAGACACAGGCATGCTCTTAAAGGCCCAATGCACAAAATCTCATTCATAGCCACTCACACTAGGCTTTGGCAGAGGGAGGGAAAAGCAGACTACAATCATGTGAAAAGAGACTAGGGTTTATGGGTCTGAGGAGAGAACTGAAGGGACAACCACCAGGATAGCTGACTGCCACCAGGATAGCTGTGCTGAGTCACTCTCCCACACTGCAGATGCCAACTCTTGAGTAGAGCACTCCCTTCCATACAGCATCAACCTGGGGGAATGCAATAGCCTCACCCTCTGGACTCCTTGTAGCCCCACCCAGCACAGCTTGTGCCCTACTGAGGAGTCAGCAGCCTGAGCTGGGGTGTACAGGTCTGGGCAGACTCAGATGTCAGTGACTGAGTTGTGTAGCCTTGAGGCAGATGCCATTCCTCCCAATTTTCATGAATCTGACTGATGCTTCCCCATCACAGGAGATCTGTTTGCCCTACTTTCCAGGTTCACAGCAGCCCCTCCCTCTGGACTGCCCATGGCTCTGCCTTGCTGAGGTCTGGGCAGAGTTCAGGACAGACTGAGTTGCATGGCTCTGAGGTGGAGCCACTACATTTACTTTCCTCCAGCCTGACTAGCACCTCACTTCACAGGAGATCCTTTAGTCGCATCACCCCAACTCCTCACAGACCTGCCCTGCTGAGGTCAGGCTCCTGGCAGAATCTGGGACAGACTGAGCTGTGTGGCTCTAGAACAGGGACCATATCTCCCTCACATGCCTGGGCAGTGCAGAGTCCTCCATTCACAGGGCCAAATCTTGGTCTGTTTGGCCTTCATAAACTATGCTGGCATCACCCTGATGACTCCCTGAGACCCCAACCCACATCAAAGTTGTGAGAGCACCCAGCAGGTGGTGACTAGACTTCGTATTCCCTGGGATTTTGCTAAGTGACCTCAGACCCAGCTGGCACCAAGTTTGAACCTATATCAACGTGGTAAACACCACTTGCCCCTACCTGGTGACTCTCTGAGAACCTACTACATGCAACTCAACTATCACCAGAGGCTTTCAGTGACTAAGCCTAACGGGCAGCTGGCTGGTGAAGGCAGGCAGAAGCGGCTCTTGGGTGCCTTGACACAATTGTTGACCTTCCCCAGGTTTTGTGCTGGTAAAAGCAAACATAGCTCAGTCCTTCCTGTGTACACCTAGGCCCAGCAGGGGCAGCCACAAACTGTGGATCACTTTGTAGCTTCAAATACGTTACCCAGGGCTAGTCATAAGCAGTGTCTGACACTGGTCTGCACCAGAATCTGTCCCAAGAGGCCCGGAATGAACACACCCAGTGGTCAGCTTCAGAAAACATCAAAGCAAGACCCAATTAACATCACAAGTGGCATATCCAAAGAGATATATTGGCAGGCACCAGACCATGCTGAAGCAAATACCACTTTGTGTGCTAAGCACTTGTACAGAGCTTGCACACTGTGATCAGGGTTAGTCCTGACAGTCAGCTATCCTAAATGTTTACACTATGCATGGACAGGCCAATAAAAATCAATTACAATAAGAGAGTCCACATAACCCACACAAGGGCCATTCCTGAAACACCCAGCCCAGGTGATCAAGGAGACCACACCACTGTGTCTATACAACACCTACTACATTAAGCCAGAACTGGAGTTATAACAAATACACCTAATATATAAAAATAAACACAAAGAGGCAGCCAAAATGAGGAGACTAAGAAACATGCCCCCAATGAAAGAATAAGAGAAATCTTCAGAAAAAGAAATAGAGCAAGCATTCATCAGATATAGAGTTCCAAAAAATTGTTATAAAAATGGTCAAGTTATTTAGTGAGAACTACAACAGCATGAAAATGGACATAGAAACCACAAAAAATGTCAGAAATGAATGCTACAATATATGAAATTAAGAATACACTGGAAAGAATAAAAAGTAGGTTGGATAAAGCAAAGAATCAAATCAGTCATTTGGAAGGCAAGGTAACAGAAAACATCCAATCAGAGCATTAAAAGAAAATAAAATTTTAAAAAATTAGGAAAGGGAGAATCAAGATGGCGGAGGAGTGAGTGGAAGTCACACTGGCCTCCTCTCAGGAACAACCTGGAATTACAACTAAATTGTGGAGAAATCACCTGGAACAAACAACTGAACAATGGCGAGAGGAGAGCCTTGTAACCTCAGACAGAAGAATTGGCTTTAGCACAACCTAATTGGTAAGGAATGCGGTAGAGACTTGAGAAGGTGGGCGGGGCACCCACAGGCAGCAACACCATAAGGACATTGAAACGGCCAGTTGAATCCCCGCCCCAGAAGAGCAGGGTCTAAACCAAGAGGGGGGATCTCTAGCCCTCAGCACTAGAGCCCTAAATATACACAGAAAACAACCAGCTGCGAAAAGCAGCAGGGTTGCTCTTTGCCAGAGACAGGCGGCTGGAGACGCAAAGAACTGTTAAAAGGGCCAACGCATAAACCATAAACTTTTATTTACCGCCACTTACCCTGGTCTCCTGCAAAGGCGGGGGAGAGTGGGCTAGGACTTCTGAGGAGAGACTGGGGAAGGAGGCTTTGGGAAGATAACTGAGAGAGTAGCCGGTAGGATCTCAGTGCTGACTCATCCCCCATGCGGCAGTGGCCATCTTGCTCAGGCAGAGACCACTCCACCTGAGCATCACCAGCGTCAAAGGGCCCGATAGCCCCACCCCCAGGTGGGATTCCAACCCAGCCTGTGCTGTCTAAGTTGCCTGCTGAGTGCAGAGTGGCAGCCACAAACAGTAGATCCCTGGCTAAAGGCGCAGAGACGTCTGGAGACACCTGAGGAGAGACTGGGGACAGGGACAGAGGTTTTGGGGAGGGGACAGAGAGAGTAGCCGGTGGGATCCCAGTGCAGACTCCTCCCCCATAGGGCAGCAGCATGAGGGACCCAATAACCCCACCCCCAGGAGAGACTCCACCCTGCACTGAGCTGTCTAAGGTGACCTGCTGAGTGCAGAATGAATAGATTAACAGCTGAAGGAGACAGCCACAAAGAGTAGATTACTGGAAGTCTCAAGCAGACTGTCTAAGGTCAGACAGGTCAACCTCTGACATCATTAGAGGCAGATCCAGAAAGTAAAAACAGCGGTCTCCAACCACAGAAGTTCATACCACAAAGTCAGGAAATCAAGACAGATCAACTTAAGAATCAGAAGCAAAACAGGAGTCTCATAAATAATGGGAAGACAAAGAAATATGCCCCACTCGAAGGGAAAGGAGAAATCCCCAGAAAGAAAACTAAATGAAATAGAGGCAAGTAAACTATCAGATATTGAGTTCCAAACAACAGTTCTAAGGAAGCTCAATGAGCTCAGTGAGCTCAGAGAGAATTACAAAAAACTACAAGGATACTATGAGGAACTAACTGCAAACTATATCAATATGAAAAATGACATAGAAACTATCAGTAAGAGACAAGAGGAAATGAAGAATATAATTTCTGAATTGAAGAACACAGTAGAAGGAATCCAAAGCAGGTTGATGAAGCTGAGAACCGAATCAGTGAGCTGGAGGATAAGGTAGAAAAAAGGTCCCAGGAAGAGAAAGAAAATGAAAAAAGACTCCAAAAGAATGAAGAGGCATTTAGGGAAATGTAGGACAACCTGAAACGTAATCTGGTATCCATATAATAGGGATACAAGAAGGAAAAGAGGATGATGAAGGGATAGAGACCCTGTTTGAAAAGGTCATGATGGAAAACTTCCCTAATTGGAGGAGAGAAAAAGTCACACAAGTTCAGGAAGCACAGAGGGTCCCATTCCAGAGGAACCCAAACAGGCCCACTCCAAGACACATCATCATTAAAATGGCAAATATCAAAGACAAGCAGAGAATCCTAAAGTCAGCAAGAGAGAAAGAGATAGTAACATACAAGGGAGCCCCAGTACAGGTAGCAGATGACTTCTCAACAGAAACACTGCAAGCCAGAAGGGAGTGGCAAGAAATATTCCAAATTATGAAAAGCAAAGGCCTGCAACCAAGACTGCTCTACCTAGCAAGGTTCTGAATTAAAATGGAAGGCAAAATAGAGTTTCCCAGGCAAAAGAAGGCTAAAAGAATACACCTCCACCAAACCAGCATTGCAAAATATGTGAAGGGGGCTGCTTTAAAAAAATGAAGAAAAAGTTTCTATGAATACCCAGTTCCTTTCAGAGTTGCCAATACTTGATATTACTAATATTTTTAATATTTATTAATCTGATTGTGACAATGATGTTATTTTAATTGTTACTTTTTTATTTGTTGAAACTAAACCTGTTTTTGTCTATTTCTTGCCTATTTCTATTATTTTTAAAAAGGTTTTAAATGACTTTTTGGTATTCTTTATCTGTTTTTTGATTAAATGTTTGTAGAATATTTTCCCTAAAAAAAAAACCCTCTTAACCCTTTTTTAGATGTGTTACAAATACTTTCCTATTCTATTACTTGTCCTTTTACTTTATATGTATATTACTGTATAGTATTAAATGTTTAATATAGTCATATTGTCAATATTTTACTTTATAGCTTCTGGGTTTGAATATCTTACTTCAGGTCATGAAAAATATTACTTTGTATATTCTCCTAAAACTCAATTTTACATATTGATTTTAAACTCACCTGAGTATTTTTTGTAATGTCTGACATAGGACTGTATATTTGTTTTATTTAAAGTAATAGTGGTCCATGCACCTTATTGGTTGAATGTCTTATTTTCCCCATTAATTTAAAATATCAGTTTAATCATATATTACATTGTTAGACAGATATACACATTTGTTTCTAGAATGCTCATTTTATTTCATTGATCTACTTGATTATTTCTATGTTGGTGTCATGTTTGGTTTAATTGCTGAGACTTTATAATGGATTTAAATTTTTTAATATTTTATAATGGATTTTGACATTTTAAAAAATAAATAAATAAATAAATAAAATCTGGATTTAAAAAAGAAAAAAGAAACAAGGAACTCCTACCTTTTGTGACAACATGGATTGAACTGAGAATATTATTCTAAATGATAATCCAGTCGGTGAGATACAAATACCATATGATTGTACCTATAAGTGGAATCTATTCAACAAAATAAACTAAGGAACAAAATTAACTACAGGCATGGAAACAGGGAGAAGACTGAAAGTGACCAGAGGGGATGGGGAAGGAGGACAATGGTGGAAAGAAGGAGAAGGGACTAAACAAAGAACATGTATGGATGAGCCATGGACATGGACAACAGAGTGGGAATTGTCTGTGGGAGCAGCAGGAGAGATGGGATGGGTGGAAGATGGCAAAGGGGGAAAACCTGAGACAACTGTAATAGAATAAACATGACTTAAAAATAAAAAAATAAAGAAAAAAAATTTAAAAAGAATAAAATGTTTAGGAATAAGTTAAACTAAGAAAGGAAAAGTCTTGTACTCTGAAACTATAAGATATTGAAAAAGAAACTAAAAATACACAAATAAGTGGAAGAATAAACCGTACTCATTAATTGGAAGAATGAATATCATTTAAATGTCCATCATACCCAAAGTAAACTAGGAATTTAATGCAATCCCTGTCAAAATATCAATGTTATTTTTCACAGATAGAACAAATAATTCTAAAATGTATATGGGATCAAAAGACCTTGAATAGCCAATGCAATCTTGAGAAAAAAGAACAAATTTGAAGGTACCACACTACTTGATTTCAAATTATACTCTATTAATCAAAACAGTATGATATTGACAGTGGAACAGACACATAGATCAGTGGAGCAGAACAGGGAGCCTATATATATATATATACAGTCAATCACTCTATTACAAAGTAGGTAAAAATATAAAGTGAGGAAAGACATTTTCTTCAATAAATAGTGTTGGAAAAACTGGACAGATACATGCAAAAAGAAAAAATGGAACTATACCACTTTATTTTACCAGGTACAAAAATAAAATGCATTAAAGACATATGCTCAGAAACATAAAACTCCTAGAAAACAAAACCATGGTTAGTAAAATCTTTTACTTTGGTCTTTGCAATATTTCTTAGATATACCTCCTTGGACAAAAGCAACATAAGCAAAAATAAACAAACCGGATTACATAAAATTTAAAAAGTTTTGCACAGCGAAGGAAACCATCTACAAGACAAAAAGGCAACTTACTGAATGGTAGAAAATATTAACCAATCATATGTCTGATAAGAGGTTAATATCCTAAATACATAAAGAACTCATACAACTCAACATCAGAAAAACAAGCAACCAATTAAGAAATGGGCAGAGGACCTGAATAGATGTTTCTCCAAAGAAGACATGCAAATGGACAATAGACACATGAAAAGATTCTTAACATCACTAATCATCAGAGAGATGCAAACTAAAACCATAGTGAGATATCACCTCATATCTGTCAGAATAGTTATTATCAAGAAGACAATAAGTACAAGTGCCGGCAAGGATGAGAAGAAAAGGAAATCCTTGTGCACTGTTGGTGGGAATGTAATGTAGAGCAGCCACTGTGGAATACAGTATGGAGGTTCCCCAAAAATTAAAAATAGAACTACTATATGATCCAAAAGTTCCTCTTCTGGTATTTATGTAAAGAAAATTAAAGTAATTTGAAAAGACATATGCGCCACTATGTTCACTGCAACGCTGTTTACAATAGCCAAGATATAGAAGCAACCTAGGTATCCATCAATAGATGAATGGATTAAGAAGATGTGGTACATATATACAATGGGTATTGCACAGCTATAAAAAAGAATGAAATCTTGCCATTGCAATAACTTGGATTGACCTAGAGAGTATTATGTTAAATGAAATGAGTTGGACAGAGAAAGACAAATAAAATATGATTTCATTTATATGTGGAATCTAAAAAAACAAAACAAATGCACAGACAAAATGAAACAAACTCATAGAGACAGAGAATTGACTGATTGTTGCTAGAGGGGAGGTGGATGGAGGGTGGGCAAAAAAGAGGAAGGGCATTAAGAAGTACAAACTTCCAGTAATAAGTCACAGGGATGTAAAGTACAGCATAGGGAATATGAGCATAGTCAATAACATTGTATTTACCATGTACTGTGACAGATGGTCACTAAACTTACTGTGGTGAGCACCTTGTAAGGTATATATAATTGCTGAGTCACTATGTTGTACAACTGAAACTAATATAATATTGTATATGTAAACTATAATTAAAGATAATTTTTTAAAAAAAGATCTTAGGACCCCATTTTTCTTGCTATCCCCATTGTCAGGCCCTTGTTGGCTTAAGGGTTTTCTTTTTATCATAATAGGGAAATAAATGGAATAACAAAGATTGTGATGATAAAACAGAAGGTAAACCTTTCAGAATCTCACAGTTCAGTAGCTCATGGTCTGTATTGCTGACCTCCTCTGAGATCTACTTTCATTCCTGAATGTTATGTTCATCAAATCTGTTTGCATCCCTTCCCCGTGACCTGAGTAAAAGAGAATGTCGTCCCTCAACTATAGCAATCTACAGAGCCGATCTGGGCAGAGAAATAGATGCTCCTTGGCCTCAGGTGGACAAAGCACATTCCTGGGGAGATGTCAGATGAAACTGGGTGACTGTTTTTCTCTTTGAGCCTTTTCTTATAGTTTATAACTGCCTCTCTCAAAAGTCAGAGTGATAGGATTGTTAGGGAGACCACTCACATTGGAGGGTCCAGTACTGTATATAAGTTAAACTAAAATCCTATGAAATAGGCATGATCCCTATTTTAGAAATGAAAAAAAAAAACAGTTAAAGCTTACAGACAAATTCTTCTATGCATGCTTCCATTTCTTCCCCCTTTTCTCTTTGCTGCCAGACAGTGCTAAGAATGGGCCCATGATTACCTGATGTGGGTTATTCTATGAAAATGTAGGTCCAAGGAACACCAGTGACACTGTAACTGCACATACTTAAACATGTTATGATCACCAAGGGGCAGGGAAAGACTTGGAAAAATAGGAATTAGAACTTCTGTTTCTCTACTTCAATAGACCCACACCCCTTTAACACTCTGCTTTTTTTTTTTTAAGGTTTTATTTATCCATATTTAGAGAGAGAGGAAGAGAGGGAGAAAGAGATGGAGAGAAACATCAATGTGTGGTTGCTTCTTGAGCTCCCCCAACTGGGGACCTGTCCTGCCACCCAGGCAGGTGCCCTGACTGGGAATCGATTCAGTGACCCTTTGGTTCGCAAGCCAGCACTCAATCCACTGAGCCACAGAGCCACACCAGCCAGGGCAACTTTTGTTTATAACCACTCATGACAAAGATGTCACTTGTATTGGAGGGAAAGATGATCCAGTGATCTACCTGTCCCAAGGCTTGTGGTAATGGCCCTATCTCAGGTCCCAGTCAACTGACCAGGGCTCAGAGCTCAGGGCCTTAGGAAGGAGATTAGAGTCTGGCCCCCTGTATCCACTCCCTGGCATCCTTTGTAGTCCTGCAGAGCAAAGGCAGCACAACTCATTTCTCATGTTTCCAGTCATGTCCAGAGCTCCTAGCTTTGACTCCAGACAATGCCTGCAGCAAACACATCGCCTTTTATGTTGAGCAACTGCCATTTGCATTTCCCATGCTTTCTATTTGCACAAATTCAGCTCAAGATTAGAAATAGAAAAGTTTAATCAGGTAGTTGAACAGATTCTCTTCCCAGTTCCCCAGGAGAGCTCAGTGAGAGACAGAATACTGAAAGCATAAGAAATACGATGTTTAAATGCATTTTCTTTTCGCCAAATCCCTGGCCTGCCTGCTCTGGTCCAGATGCCTATGCTGGCCAGTCTCAGCGCTCAACCTGCTCCCTGGGTCACCCCTCAGAGCCCTTCAGGGACCCTACCAGTTCCAGAGACCTCCTCAGCCTTCAAAGGCCTTCTTCCTCTTCCGCTTTCCAAGGATGTAATTATCATTCATTTGACTAATTGTTCCAAGTATGTACATGAAAAGATTAAGGGTGAAGGCAAATACGATTCTATAACTATATGAAAAGCTCAGGAGAAGATTTATGGGTTTACTATACACTTTACTGAATTATTAAGACCAGGACAAAGCACATTGTGCTGTTGTGAATGCACCTTAAACACTGAGAATTATAAAGCAAGGAGTGAGCAAAATGCCTGTTCTAGTCCAAGCCCATCTTCATGGACTATGTTGAGCTCAGGGAGGTGGCGAGCAATGGAGGGGGCATGAGTGGGGCTTGAGGTGTCCCATGGGGCAGTAGGTCAGCCCCTCTACCACTCCCAGGTTCTTACAAACCTCAGAGCAGAACCTCCCTCCGTAGGGCATTCCGCTTTTGCTTTCACATGTCCCACCATCTCTTCCTACACCCAAGTCACCCAGAAAGAGGAGGATTCTCAACTATGCTGCTCAGCCCCCCCAACCAGAGGTTGCCTAGAGACATTGAGATCTCTGGGCAGCAGTGGTCACGGCTGTGGGGAAAGAGGAAGACAGCAACTGGCTTTGACAGCTCCCACTTTATCTCTCTAACAAGAATTTAATACACTGGCTTCTGCTGCCACTTCCCAGATTAGTAACAGGAAATGCCAAGAGGTAAAGGGGTGATATAGGGAACATTTGAATCCAGCCACAAGCTCTAGTTATGTGGTTAAAAAAAAATATATATATATATATATATATTTTCGAGGATGTATGTATTCGAGGATTAAGCAACCGGCCCTAGAAGGCCAAGCAGAAGTTAGAGGAGAACAGTCCACAGAGCTTGCTTCCTCAGCTCTAAGGAGCTAGGTGGCGGGTGCACTTCATAACTGGCAGCCTCTCTTGCAGACTGCCTTCTGAGCCTTCTTTGCACCCCGGGGGAACCAGTGCAACCTCCCCACACCTGCCTCAGGTCACAGCACCCAACCTCCCCCATGGCCCTCCCTTCCAAGAGACCCAGTGTTTCTCAGGCTAACTATACCCCCCAGAGGAAAAGAAACACATTTTGAGAGGCATTGGCTCTTTCACGTTGTAAAGCCAAAGCTTGTGTTTCCCAATGATACTGTGTCTAGGGCCTCGGGCAAAGTGGAAAAATCCTGCAGCAAGGAGAGATGGGGAGAGGGAGCCAAGGTCTCGTGGGGAAGAATTGATTTTTCCCACCTCTAACCAGTGACCAAAGGAGTGTTAATTTCCAACCACTCTCTGGTTTTTGGATTTGAGAGAAGCCCTGCTAACCGCCACTGGGGGGATCTGAGGTGGCAGCGCACCATGGAAAGTGCACGCACTTCAGAATCAGACAGACCTGCTTGCCAGTCTGGTAACCCCATGGCCATACTGACAACCTTGAATGGGTCCTTATCTTGAAACTCAGTCACTTCCTCTATTTAAAAATGGAAGCTTTCACCAGCTGGCTTATTTCACTTAGCATAATATTCTCCAGTTCTGTCCATGCTGTTGCAAAAGGTAGGAGTTCCTTCTTTCTTTCTGCTGCATAATATTCCACTGTGCAAATGAACCATAGTTTTTTGATCCACTCGTTTACTGATGAGCACTTAGGCTGTTTACAGCACTTGGCTATTGTAAATTGTGCTGCTTTGGACATAGGGGTGCATTTGTTCTTTTGAATTGGTGTTTCAAGATTCTTAGGCTATAATCCCAGCAGTGGAATCACCGTGTCAAGTGGCAGTTCCAGTTTTAGTTTTCTAAGGAAATTCCATACTGTTTTCCACTGTGGCTGCACCAGTCTGCTTTCCCACCAACAGTGCACCAGGGTTCCCTTTTCTCCACAGCCTCACCAGCACTTGTTGTTTGTTGATTTATGGTCATCCTGACTGGTGGGAGGTGGTATCTCATTGTTGTTTTAATTTACATCTCTCTGATGGCTAGTGATGTTGAGTATCTTTTCATATGTTCCCCTTGGAGAAGTGTCTGTTCAGGTCCTTTGCCCATTTTTAATTGGATTATTTGTGTTCCTGGTGTTGAGTCATATGAGTTCTTTATATATTTTGGAGATTAAACCTTCCTCCAATGTATCATTGGCAAATATGTTCTCCCCTACTGTAGATTCCCTTTCTTACCAATAAAAGGAATCTAATGAACAAAGTAAACTAACAAACAAAATAGAACCACAGGCATGGAAACAAGGAACAGAATGAAACTGACCAGGGGTGGGGTGGGGCGGTTGGGGTCTAATGGTGGAAAGAAGGGGAAGGGACTAGACAAAGAACATGTATGAATGACCCACGGACATGGACACGTGTGGAGACTGACTGCGGGAGCGGGAGGCGGGGGTGGGCTGCGTGGAGGGGCGCAAAGGAGGATAAACTGGGACAACTATAACAGAACAACAATAAAAATGATTTAATAATAAATAAATGACTACTAATGTCAGAAGGGAAAAAAGAAAATGAAAATACATTCTAGTGATATATATTTTTAAAAATAAAATAAAATAGAAAGGAAAGCTTTTAACCCACCTTCCAGGGGTGTCAGTGTAATGAAATAAGATATGTGTCAAATGTCCAGCACAAAGGCTGGGATGTGAGAGCTGCTGAAAGACATGAATTGCCTTTCTGGCCAGAGACTTGAGCATCCCCTCTCCTTTCCCTCATACTGTTCAGGGTACCCCAAGCCCTCCACTCAGTGCTCTTAACAGATCCGACATTCAAAACTTCTGCCTACCCCATTGCTCTGACTCAGGCCTCTTAGTACAATTCTTACCCAGTCTCCCCACTGCTTCTCTCTCCTGAAAATCCTCTTTCCACTCTGTACCCCCACCCAGAGCCAACCCTCTAATGAGGTACTTCCAGAAAGCCTTTGAACCAACTACTCCTCCACTCCCAGCACATACTGCCTATGTGATGAAATCAGAATTCCTTATAATTTTCAAAGCCCTCCCATCACAGTAACATCCCAGGTGAACTATACACTCCCCCACACCTGCTATAGATGTAGACCATTGACCCTTCCCAAAGCAAGGATGGCGAGTGCTCCCATCCCTCCAGCCAATGCCCGGCAGCCTGCTCCCCCTGAGATAACTCCGTCTCTGTCTCACCAGCAAAAAGAAAATCCTAAGGTCCACACAAATGCCACCCAGTACCTACAGCTCTCTCCAGCCTTTATAACAGAAGTCAGACTCCCTCTCCTACTGCATACCTCTGTTCGGTCCTCGTGCTATATTTAGTTTAGTTACTTCTTAACCACTGTCTTTCTCCCTCTCGCCAAATCATGACTGCCTGCCACAAGAGCAGTGGCTATGTTGATTTCCATTTTTCCTTTGGTTGATTAATTCCTTCATTAAGCAATTGCTAAATAAGCAGCTGCAAAATTAAGTGCTGAAGGAGAAGAAAATGGGTCGAGAACTAATGGTTAGTACCACCTGCTTCATGTTCTGGGCTATACTTTAGCTATCATCCTCTTGGCTTATGCCCCTGAGGAGACCATAGTCTAAGGGGAACAAGGGAAGTGGTCCAGGATGCTTGCCACCAATGATAATGTTGTGGGAAAAAGGAAAGAGTCACAGAGAACATGGCCTTGGGCCTGGGTCCCAGAAGTTGACTGCTTTGGGCACCAGAAAATATAAGTCAGAAGAAACCATGCACAGAGACAAGGAAGCATGACAGAGCATCTTACAAGTTTAGAGAGGTTTTGAAAAAATTATTGAGGTCAAGGAGAGGAAGCTGGGATGCACACTGAGGCAAGATGGTAGACACCGAGGATTTGGGCCTTTAAACCGGAAGTACAAACAGGGAGCACAGGAGCCTGATGGGATGACCGATGCATCTACTCTGGCCAGAGTGACTTCCTTCTCTCAGTTCCCGCTCTGGCCAGGCCTGCACTCTGATGGGACCCCCGCTGCTGGCCTCGTGACCATGTCATGCTTGGCTCCTGAGGACATTTGGATTCGTGGTCCCTACAAATAGGCGATCCTGAGGCCACTAAAAATGCTGACGATTTTTAACAGGAACTAAAGGGTGGATCCCAATTTCGAAAAGGCCAGTAAAACTAGAGAAGGGTCAGCCGTGGGAGGCTGCTCTGATTGGCCATCCCCCTGAGAGCATAAATAAAACCAACTCAGTGCATAAGGGGAACAGGAGCAGAAAGGCGATAGACCTCTGAAGTCGAATCCAGCCTGGATTTTTATTGGGTTAATTTTGGACAAGGGTTTTGCCGCATAGCCGCCATGACATATAAAATCAGGAACGAATACCACTCGAAGCACTGCTCCTGGCCCAGAGCAGCTGCTCAGCAAGTGGCCACGCCTACTGCTGCCCTGGCCTATTCATTCTCGCTAGAGCACTAAGGCCTCATCTCCCCAGTTCCACTTTTACCCAACCCCCAAACCCACTCTCCACATAGCAACCAGGATATTCTCTTAAAATTGGAAAGAAGGTCAGTCAATCCTCTATCAAAAATCCTCCTGTGGGTCTGCATGTTCCACTAGGACATACTTTCTCCCTAAGACCTTTCTCCTTGCTCTAGATGAAAACTATCCAGTTGCAAAAGTGGAGGCCATGTGTGTAGACTGACCTTGCCCTTCAGCTCATCATTCTATGTGCCACGGAGTTGGACCACACCGTCCTCCCTCAGTACGGCTGAGGTTGTCCTTGTTAGTGCCGTCTTTGGGCCTGGGCTTGCTCCCCCTTTGCTCCCCCTTTCAGAACCTTCCCCACCTCTCAAGGCCAGACCTGAAGGAAATGTCCTCCGCCAACATGCTCTCCTGTCACCTCTCTAATGTCAGGTCTCATCTTGTCACCCTGCTTCCCGAGGCCACAGCAGCTGGGCGGCAAAGGGCACCATGATAACTCCGGTGAAGCCGTGTTTATCAGGTTCTGCTCTGTGGCCTGCAGCTCCCTGCACTGGCCTTCCAGCACCTTCTTCAACATGCTACACACCCTCCCCTCTCAGGGCACTTTTGTCATTTCCTCTGCCTGCTTTTGTCACTGCAGGTGCCTGCATGGACCCTTCCCTCACCACTTCAGGCCTCCACTCCAATGCCCACCTCTCAGTGAAGCCTTCCTGACCACCAGTTGTAAATTGTGACTCAGAAATCGCCTTTGGGATGTGCCCCAGAGTTTATATCTTCTCTGGCACTTCTCACTGTGTGGTCTGTGTATTGCTCATCTCCCTCAGCTGGAAATGTGAACTCTGTGAAGGCAGGGGCTTGGATTATGAGTTTGCTCTGTACATATGTGATGAACGAATCAACAAAGCTCATTTGGCATCCCATTCCAGGCGTCACCTTGGAATGTGTCTGGCTCTCCCTGAGTGAGCACAGCTCAGGTGGTAGCTGAGACCCTGGCTACAACCTACTGTGGCTCAGGGCCGTGGGTCCTAACATTCTTCTGTGGTCATGAGCTACTTGAGGTTGGCCCTTTCCTAGTATCTCCCACTGCCCCTGTCTTGGATGGGCAGGAGGTTGGGGGTGGTGGAGCCTCAGGGCTGGGGTAGGAATCGGGCCTTGGCCCTGGGCCCTATGACGTGTGGGTTTGAAGGATATTTCCATAGACAGAAATGAACAGAGTTAACACCTTTGCTGTGTCGTCCAGAGCTGAGCTATTATCTCCCAACAGAGCAAGGGAAGGAAGACATCCATGCCCCTGTTACCATACACACCACGGTAAGATGTACTAGGGCAGAGTCATTTTTAATCAGCTCCATCATCCCCAGCATCAGCCTGGAGATAGGGCAGCTTTGACTTCCAGACATTGTCTGCCACCTCAGACGCAGGCCCAGGGCACACCCAGGAGACAACTGTTGATGATTTGGATATAAGTGCTCTGTCATATAGCCATCCATAGACTCTAGATCACACCTTGTCTCTTGCAAACCCTGCCTTGACCTCCCTGGCTGGTCTCAGGACCAGGCCGGAGCACGGAGGTCAACACACAGCAGCTGGGCTCAATCATGAGCAGCTTTCTCGGAGCAAGATGTTGCAGCTGTTAGTTCTACAAGGGTCCTTTCCAACCACTCACTCTGAGAGCAGTGCCCAAGGACACAGTGGATGGTCCTAAATAGTTTCGAATGAATGAATAAAGAGCAGTATTCTCTCAAGTGACCCTGTATTTCAGAACTTGTGCCAAAGTCTCTGCATCTGTACCTTCAGGGCACCTTCTGCACAAGTCCCTTGGGGCTAAGTGAACAGGCTGCCCAGGATAACAGGACACCTCAGTAGCCTTGCTGTGTTCAACTGAGACAAAGGGAACCAAAAACAGGTCTAAGTACCTATATACTGTATCTATTTGAGGAGAAAAAAGTACATGTTACAGAAATCAATTTACTGTTTTACTGGTAGAAATTAAAGTCCAGAGAGGTTAACATATTGCTGAAGGTCACCCCACAGAATATGACAGAGTTGGCATTAGAATGAGTCTCATTTTAAGCCATGGAGGCCTGTTCACCATGAAGACAGGGAAGGGCGATGAGTCACTCTAACTTGAGGTGCCTTCACCTTTGTTCATCCAGCAACGAGAAAAAAAAACAGCAAAACAAAAAAAAGTGCCAAAGAAACATGTGAGGTTCAGGGTGCAAGAGGCTTGGCACACACAAGCACCACGGCTTCAGTGCCTGCCAGGGCGGCCTGAGGTCCTGTGTGCAGCCAGGAGCCACCAGGCAGACGCCCCTGGGCATGCTGTCTGATATATTTTGGAGGCTGGGGAGGAGGTTGGGTATCATTCAGGTCTCCTTCTCTCTCAAAGGGCAAAGGAGGACATATTCTGGTTTTAAGAAAATCAGTGCAACAGAGATAGTGATGCTCGCCAAATATTCTCGTACCTCTCCCAGCCCCTGTGGCTCAGAGTGGCCATGCAACTACTTCTGATGAGAGGAGTATGAGAAGGGACCAGTGTAGCTCCTGGGATGAGGCAGTGGAACGCCCCTGGGGGGTTCCCCGGTGCCTGTGTCCCTGTGGTGCCCGAGCGACTACATGCTCCACAGGATGCAGGGAACACCTGGTCCCCCAGAACTGCTAGAAGCAAAACCACCCCAATGCCCAGGGATTGAGGGATGAGCCTCTGAGTTGGCATTTTCAGGGACCAATAGCCTTGTCTAGTCTGACCAATGAAAATCTGAGGTTGAGGGGAGCTTGAAGGCAGGCCTGGAGGTAGGGGTACAGCTGTTGACAGTTAAGGCGGAGCCTGGCTCCAGGAACAGCCGCTCTGCGAGGGACGTGGGGAGGGTGGTGCAGCAAGGGGGTGCAGCCCTGGAACAGAGGCCTGAGAGCAGTTCGAGTGGAGTGGGCGGCAGGCAGACTCGGTCAGAGTGATTGGTAAGAATTTAGGAGTTTGTTCAGTAAAAGGCACCAGACACTAGAGAGTATGAGCTGAATGACTGCATTTATATAAACACCCAACAGTAAACCATACCTCCCCTGTCACAATTCAGATCATACTTACCTGGATCCGTGTCCTGAGGAAAACACAGGGAGACTTTGGGGGATAAATGCTCTCTTTCTGGTCTCCCTGGGGCTTTCAGTTTGTGGAGATTCTGTCCACTAATCTGCAAATGTTTGTGTTTTATATTTCAATTATAAGCACTTAAAGGGCGCTAGCTTCATCATTATTGCAAAGCCCCCTTAAGTGTTCATTAGCGCACAGCGCTCTCCAAGTTTTTACCAAAAGAGAGCGGCACATGTCTCTTGGAGTCCATTTTTAAATTGGCATTTCAGGGCTGATTTATGGCTGGCATTGGTCCTGCTGCTGTTCTCCTTAGAACAGAAATGAGTGCGATCCATAACCATTTGTTTCTCTCCAAGGCCGCAGGCTAGAAGAGGATATAGATTTGGAGGAGTTACTCATACTGACCAGGGAACGGTCTGCCGGCCCCCGTTTCCGAAGGACACCAGCTGACTCAGACAGCTTTGAGAACATTCAGTTCCAGGGTTTGAGGGGACTGATAACTGGAACTCCTTCTCTCTGCCAAGTGCTCCCAGGGATTGTGAATGTGGTCCGCAGCCCGTAGCCGCAGCCAGAGCCTCACCTGGGAATCAGACACTCTGTGTGTGTGTGTGTGTGTGTGTGTGTGTGTGTGTGTGTGTGAGAGAGAGAGAGAGAGAGAGAGAGAGAGAGAGAGAGAGAGAGAGATAGGGGAGCGGGGGCAGGGTGCGCAGCATAGTTGGCTTAACAAATCCTCCAGGTGATTCTGATGTGCATTAAAGTGGGAATCATTATGCTAAATCAATTGGGAATTAAAGTAAAAGAAAAAGCTGGTGAAGGCCATAGATCTGCTTGATCACTGATAAGCCATTGTACCCATGGCAACTAGCTTCCTGATGCTGAACCCCAGATCAGACACACTTACCCTTCCGGGTGGCCACCCCGGCCTCCTCTGTAAAACTAAGCCGTGGAGGAGGAGACATAATCTGCGCTTCCTGTGGACAGCCAGCTCCCAACGGGAAAACAGGAGGAAGGGCTGGTCCTCGGCTGCTCTCCATGCTCAGCAGTCAAGCAACTCATGCCCACTGCCCGCGAAGGGCTGAGGGTGGGCCCTGAGGGCAGGAGCACTGTGCTAACCGGTGTTTTATCTACACTGAAGGAGGGAACGTCCCCCTCCAACGTGCTCCTTAGTGACCCATTTTCTCCCTCTCCTTTGCTACACCTCTCAGTCATGCCCGCTTGACCAGGACTGAAATCCAGCAGTTTACAAGCGCCAGGGGGCTCTCTTCACAGCACTGCCCTCTTTGGTTCATGAAGAAAAGTTCTGATTTTGAGACTTCAACATGCACCTGTGTGTCCCAGCAATGAGTGTAGATGGCAGTCTTTCTGCCCCTTTGCAGAAGGGACCCCAAGAAGAAATCCAGTTGGTAAGATGCGAAGAGGGAAAGCTAAACATATTATTTCCCCAAGGTCGTTTGACCAGGTGCTGCTTTAACCTGTTGTTATCAGAATGCATTTCTTAGTAGTGAAGATAATCTTCCTACCTCTCTTATGCCTCAGTTGCCCATGTTTGCCATCCCATGACCTGAGTTGGTTGGAGCACTATGCCATACCAGGCACGTCCAACCTTTTCACATCTCTCAGCCACACTGGAAGAAGAGTTGTCTTGGGCCACACATGAAATGCACCAACACTAATGAAAACTGAAGAGGAAAAAAAAGGTTTTAAGTAAATTTACAATTTTGTGTTGGGCCACATTCATAGCCATCCTGGGCTGCATGCGGTCCACAGGCCATGGGTTGGATACTCCTGCCACCAAAGGGCTGTGGGTTTGACTCCCAGTCAGGATGCATATGGAAAGCAACCGATCAATATCTCTTTCTTGCATCAGTGTTTTTCTCTCTCTTTTTCTCTCCCCCACCCCTTCCCTCTCTCTCTAAAATTAATGAACATATCCTCAGGTGAGTAATTAAAAAAAGAAAAAAAGTATGCTACTCCCTTCCCTTTCCCAGAGGAGGAGAAACTCAAAGAACAAAAAAGATCTCAAAAATCACTGGTCAAAACACCTCATTTTCCAGCAGACGAATCAGAGGCCTAGAGAGGTGGAGTGATGTGTCCAGGTCTAACCTCTAATTAGTAGCAGAACCACAACCCACATCCAGGTTTAACACCCACAGGCTAAAAACCCTCAACCCTCCACAGCTCCATAAACAAACGTATGACCCATTGCTTATATAGCATTATCTATAGTTGGGCTTATCTTATATCTCACTATAACCAGAAACAAGTGATTATTTGTCATGTGTCTTCTTAAATACCTCCTCCCTGAATCACCAGTCCTGGCCAGACAAATCTATGTGGAGAAAAGGGTGTCAAGTGGAATCACATGGGCGTTTGCTGTGGCAGACAGCAGCCCACACTGTGCCGTCTTTATCTCTTGACCCTAAGCCTCGGGTTCTCTAATGGATCTATTAAAAGGTGAAAATGAGAATAGACCTGGCACGATGGATCATTCAGATAGTTATCTGATCAGTGGTTCAAAGGGCTCCCCCAGGTGATTTTGTCAAGTGCTTCCGGTCTATATTGTTTTAATACATAAAAAGTAGTGTTTCAGGTGCTGCTTTCGAACCCTGGCCACATGACACCCAACTTCCAGCCCCACTGCATCCCCAGGTCTCTCAGTGGAATGGGTGTCCACCAACTTTCGTTTGCAAACGAAGACAGACCTGAGAAATGGCATTTGAGAAGAAACCACAACAAAAGTCTTTTTTAATTGATCAAAATGCCTGATAACCAATGACTTCAAATAAATTGTAAGACCACTTTGGGAACAATTATTCCTTGATATTAGACAAGCAACATTATTTCTGCCAAATGAAAAGGTTATTTGCCATGTGTTCCCTTTAGTTGGACACTTTCTAAAACAGACTTAGTGTCCTTGAAAAACACCAGGTTCAGATGGGAAATTCAGTATCATGTGGGCATATTCTGTGTGCTTTTTTCTGAAAATCTTTAAGGGGTCTTTTTGTGCTTGGCAGATAAGTACCTGCCATATAATTGCAGTAATATACATTCTTGCAGGATGTAAGAGTGACTACTTATAAAATAGCTGACTCATGTCCCAAACGGTCACCCAATCCTCTAAGCTTCAGTCCTTGGACATTCAAGCCACCTCAGAGTGCCAGGAATAGTGCCACCTAGTGAATTAATAATGCTGCTTCATGTCCCAGCTCTGTCACCGGACTCCTCAACCTCCTGTCTCCAAAGGTGAGCCAACTCCACACTAACGCTCTGTGAAATCAGAGGTGAGAACCTGAGATGGGCAGGCAAGCCCCACTGGTCAGTGGGGCGGCTCCCTGAGAAGGTGATATTCACTGCTTACCATCGCCATGCAGAACCAAGTGGAAAGTAATGCCTGAGGCTGCTGTTAGAATATATTTATTGCTACATTTATATACAATTATACAAACAGCCCAGACAGGAAAAGGAATGTTGCATCAATGTCTCCAGATTTCACAGATGTGAGCCAGCAAACAGAGCTGTACACCACTGAGTTAGCTCTCAGTTCAAAGCCAAAAATAAGTCGCACACTTTTTTTTTTTTTGAAAAAGTGGAAAATTCTTGGAAATTGTCTCCATATATCCCTCCTTGCAAGCTGGTCATGCAGACTAAAAGTGGGCTCTGAGAAGCCGATGCCTTCCGGCATGTTTGGGGGATGGTGCCTTGGGGACGGCGAGCCGCAGACGCTGGCTTGGGCCGGCAGGGTGCAATACAGAATCCCCAAGTCCTGGCCCGTCTTTCCAAGGTCAGTCCCTAGGAAAGGCAATCAAGAGGGGTTTGGAGAGACGGGATAGCAAGAAAGGGAAAACCAACAGTAAACTGAGATGTGGAGAAAACCATCAGCAAGAGCCCTGGTTTCGGGAACATGTGTCCATCTGGTTCCAGCTACGATTCTGGACTTTGGGGGGTGGATATTCACATACAGAATATCGGGCTTATCTTGGTAGGTCCTTATCCTACAGTTCGCCATATGTCAGATGCCAGGGACCTGCATGAAGACATAGTGAACAGGAAAGTTCGGTAAGAAAGAAGAAAGTGAAACTTAAATATTACCATGATAGTGTTGAAATGAGCACAGCCCAGAAAGCCTTTCCACATTTCCTAAGCAGCATCAGCCACGGCTGAGCTCTCCATTGAATTATGAGAGGGATAAATGCAAGGCCGCGACACACATGTTGTTCCAGGACGACGGTGGGTCCACAGGCTCACCCTCTGAGCCCAGCCAGGCTACGGTTATGTTTGGTCTCAAAGGGACTCTAACGTAGTGTACCGGATCGTGTGAACTTCAGATCCAGAATTAGGATGAGGATAGGAGAGCACAGTGTAGACACATTCCCTTTTGGGTAGTCACAGTCATATAAACCTTTGTGACAGGCATCACAGAAGTCATTGAGCAGCCTCTGGGGCATGTGGACCCAAAGGACAAGCTCACTGTATTTACACCAGCTCCACCATCCCCCCCTCAGGCCACTTCCCACCCCAGGGGTCAGGAAAGAGTGTCTTCAGATCAGGTCTAACACAGCCTCCTAAGCTACCATCAGCCTAGCGCCTCATAGAAAGGACAAGGCCTGAAGGCTGCAAGCAAGAAGCTGTGGGTCTGAATGCACCTGACTGCCAGGGGCCTTTGGGGCCACCTGGTAACTGGGCTGCAGCCTGGCCCTGAGGCTGCAGAGCATTCTACCCCTGAAGAAACCATGGCTCAGGCTGATCCATGGCTATAGATGCTGCCTCTAATTCCTCACTACCATAATCCTATGGGCCACAGAGAACAGGAGGAGAGTCCGAGGGAGAAACCCTAAACACTGGAGAAGGACCCGAGAGCCACTTAGAAGTCCCTGTCCTTTTTCTCGGGTCAATAACATTATAATCAATTATAGAGGGGCCAGCGTTTCTTCTGAGGCTGCCAACTATGTAACATTTCAAGCTGAAGGAGGTGATGTGGTGATTGCCAATTCCTTGATCCTTTAACAAATTAATCTCTGGATAATTCAAAATCTCTGTCATCTGATCTTGACTTTTCCGGTGAGTCATGCAGAAAATTTATTTTCCTACTTCTGACGACAGTGGCAGAGTCACACTCACTTGAAGGCTTTGCTCTAAAAAGCAAAAACGTTAACAGATAAAAGTCAGTGAGGAAAAACTGCACAACATCAGGCACATTTCAATTTGGGGGCTTTTACCAATCAGCAAACAAAATGGAAAGAGTTACAGAAATTTCTTCATAGAAAGAAACGGTTTAAAGAGGAATAGCTAAACAGGATGATATGAGCATAAATTTCTAAGTGGCGTGGTGGGTGGTCACGCCCTAACAGACAGCTCTGTAGTGGGAGGTTATCTGTGCCTTGAGCGGCCCCTGTCCAGTTGATTCTGTGCATCTACGTTAACACACCTTTGACATAAGCCCTCACCACCCTCAAGGGAGCACAGAATCTTGTTAATTATCCTGTGATTCTGGCTTTGCTTTCTCCTCCATCTACGTAATCTTCCTTACTTTCACTCCTTAATTTCAAATTTGTAAAAGAAGCTGCAAAACTGTTACTCTCCAAAACATTGGAGATTTTGCTCCCCAGCATATGTTGTCAGTTTGGCTCAAATAAACTCTTATAAAAATTTAAAAAATAAAGGTGAATGGCTGAAAATTGTTTGTAGCAATCTATGGAATATTAGGAACCTGTTTTAACCAAGGATTTTAGCTCAAATATCAGGAATAAGGCTAACTGGATTATATGAAATCACAATCAGCTCCACCCCTTTCCAAACCAGAGAAGCAAATGGTGATGTTCATGTCACAAGCCTTTCAGGTGGATTTGAAACAATGAAGTATTTTGGAGCTGCTGCAGAATGTCAGAGATTCTGGTAGCCTTCAACTCATTTCAGAGCAATTAGAAATTCAAGGCCAAAAAACAAATTATATCTAAAAATCCCCCACCTGAAGCAAATATATATGACCATTTTACATAAAAAAAAAATCTAAGGAATAGTAGTTAGAATGGACATTTATTCCAGATCTTAAAGTATTGTATCTGATATATTAACATAAAGCTACGGTTAGGTTTACAGAACTTCAGAAGATGTAAATAGCAAACTGGAGGAACTCAAATGAACCATTCAAGATCTACAAGATAGACTGTATTGCTGTGGTTTTATTTAGAAATGGGATGGGTCAAAACAGTCTGTTCCAAAGATATTAAGGAATTTTAAAGCAGGCTGTTATCATGGTTGATCAATGATTTTTAAATATTTCCAAATTGAGATCAAGGCATAATACTAACCTGGTTTATGAACCAATTCCGGAATTCTTCTACTCAATATGTACGTGCAGCACTTCATGTTTAAGTATATCTAAATATTTTTTAAAATAAGTGAGACACCTAACAGCTGCACACAGGTGTCATTGTGTAAGCTTGAACTATAATACACCCCATCAAGAGGGTTCTTTCACAAAGGTAAGACAACACTCTAACGTAGTAGATGCCATCAGTTCTCCAAGGTTACAGGTAAAATCTCAACTTAATAAACTGCATGAGGCCTGGCTGGTGAGGCTCAGTGGACTGAGCACCAGCCTGTGAACCAAAATGTCACAGGTTTGATCCCTAGTCAGGGCACATGCCTGGGTTGCCAGCCAGGACCCTAGTTGGGGGCTGGGTGAGGCAACCAATCTCTGCATCTCTCGCGCATTGCTGTTTCTCTCTCTCTTACTCCCTTCCCTCTCTCTAAAAAGTAAATAAATAAAATATTAAAAAAATAAATAACCTATCTGACCTCAAAATTATTAAATTGGAGGAAGATGTTCTCGACTGACAAAGAGCCCAAGAGATGTAAACAGTTGAGAAGGCACCTGGAGGGGGTGGACTTAGATGCTGTGATGGTAGGGGTTGCTCTAAGTCTGACTGAGAATTTAGATATTATGGGGTCCTAGCATGTTGGCAGTGGACAGATAGGGCAGGTCTACTGGGAAGAGGCGCTGGCCTTGGCCCTGGTCACGTGTACTTACCTAGTGAGGGAGGGAGCCTTCGTCCTAACTGTTACATTTGCTTTATGCTGTTTTGGCAAGAACGCATCTGGAACAATGCATACAGTTTGGGTCCCCACCTTTTAAAAGAGACATCAAGAGGTTAGAAAGCATCCAGCAAAGGAATGCAGAAGGACATCAAGTGCTGAGGGGGCCACATCAGCCTGGGTCATGCAGGGCCCCTGGTAACCAAATCGCCACAGTCATCTCCTCCTTAATCTTGAACTTCTTTTCCAACCCACTTTTGAATCTCCGTAATTACAACATGAAAATAAGAATAACTTTACATCTCTCTTTTAAATAGATGTTAGAATTCTAATAGTTGTACCAACTCTACACAAACTATTCAGTTTCACAAAAATAATGGATCTCAAAGCCATACATGTCAAAGCTTTGAAACTATTAGAATAATGCATAAGACCAAGTTTACATTTTATCTGAGGTTCTCTCTTAATTAATTAATTTAGGCACTGTTAAAATGTCCTGTAGGCACCACCGAGACTTATAGACTCAAAATATTCTGGGGGTGCCTCTTTTGAAATCAACAGTTGCTATCCTTGAATAAGCCCATTTTCAATATACTATACTTGCCTACTGCAAGACTGGTGTGGGTTAAGGCAGACAAACAATAAAAATCTCCTCTCCTGCAGCCCTGCTGGCATTGCAGCGGTTAAAGAGATCAACTTCAGCCCTACTTTCTCTGGTCTGCCTTCTTCATCTGACTCACCTGCCATTCTCAGACATAGCCGCTAGCGACACCGACAACAGTCACAACTAACTCTGTGAAGAAACTGCTAAACCAGCCAAGCCTATCCATACGTGAGTTCTCTCAGTGGGGAGAATATTGCTTACAATATTTCTATGCTTGTAAGTTAAACATTAGAAAGTCAGTTACTGACAATCTTTATAAGTCAGTTATGTACCAAAAGGGCATCTCTGGTGGGCTGTTGCTCATGGAAACCATGCTATAGATGGTAGTTCAGTTTCCAGGCAGTTTAACCCATAATGAAAAACAGAGTCTTTGCAGTAAAATACAGTAGAACCCCCAAATTTGTCAATGCTAGTAATAAAGGCGGATAGGAACAATGAAACTTATTAACACTTTTATAATTTTTCTTTGATACTTTGACTTGGTGTTAAACTGGGCAGAATTAATTTGATGACTAAGTAGAACTTAAAATTTAAGAATATTTTAAAGGGAATTTGAAGTATTTTCAAAGACTTGGAAGGTTACCAGAGCTTTATCATATCAAATGTTATTTAAAAATATGTTGCTGAATTTTTCTCTTAGTCACGAGCATTACTGTCACCATGATTAACCATAACTGAGGTAGATTTACACTAATAAAGGAACAAAGGGAGAAAGGGCAAAGGAAGGAAAAGCGAATAGTTTGATGTAGATCATGAGAAAGGAGAATGGGAGAGTAAGTGAATGAATGTAAGGTACAAGAAAGAAAACAGAATAAGTGAGGGGTAACAGATAATTAAGGAAACTATTTCTCGAAGAGAAAAAGAGATGGAGATAGCAAGTCAGAAATTTCCAAAGGGTGCCACCAGGTGGAGCCAAGAGGTGAATCTAGGTGAAGGCAGAGACCCTTGAAGGGGAGTGAGGGGAAGACAAGACAAATCAAAGGGGCAGGGTATTCACCACACAGGGGGTTCAGGATTGGAGGAGCGCCAAGCCGTAGGTAAGGTCATATATCAAGTTATCCAACAGATTTATCTACTGTTAAATCTTGGTTTAACAGTAGAAGATCTACTTAATCCAATCCAGTATGTTAACAAACAAAAAGCACATACACATTATCTCAATATATACAGAAATTGCATTTGCAAATTTTTAAACTTCCTTATTATTTAGAAAAAAAGACTCTAGCTAAACAGGCAAATGCATATAACAAGAAGGTTCGTTAACCTGATAAAGAGCATGCACCAAAAACCTAGAGCAAACATGTAGTGACAAATGTTAGAAATGCTATAGAAGGAAGGAAATAATAAAGATCAGAGTAGAAATAGAGCCTTAAAAAAAAGATACATAAGTTCAATGAATCCAAGAACTGGTTCTTTGAAAAGATAAATAAGATTGACAAACCTTTGACAGACTCATCAAGAAAAAAAGTGAGGACCCAAATAAATAAAATCATAAATGAAAGAGGAGAAATAACTGACACCAAATAAATACAAAGGATTGTAAGAAAATATTATGAATAATTATATGCTAACAAATTAAAAAAAAACTGGACATGGATACATTCATAGA
This sequence comes from Pteronotus mesoamericanus, assembly GCF_021234165.1. Classification (NCBI taxonomy): domain Eukaryota; kingdom Metazoa; phylum Chordata; class Mammalia; order Chiroptera; family Mormoopidae; genus Pteronotus; species Pteronotus mesoamericanus. Next base: position 14,578,730 of record NW_026555313.1, read on the forward strand.
AAAAAATTGACACCTAGTGAAATTGAAGCAGTAGTCAAAAAAGTCCCAACAAACAAAAGTCCTGGACCAGATGGCTTCACAGGTGAATTTTACCAGACATTCTGAGAACTAACACCTCTCCTCAAACTACTTCAAAAAATTTATTTCACAAGACCAGCATTACCCTAATTCCAAAACTAGATAAAGACAAAAAATATATATATAGGCCAATATCCCTAATGAACATAAATACTAAAATCCTCAACAAAATATTAGCAAACCAAATACAGAAATACATCAGGAAGTCGTACACCATGTTCAAGTGGGATTTATTCCAGGAATCAAGGTTGGTACTACATTCACTAATCAATAAATGTGATTCACCACATAAACAAAATGAAGGATAAAAACCACATGATCATATTAATAGATACAGAAAAAGCATTTGATAAAGACAAATATCCATTTATGACAAAAACTCTCAGCGAAGTGGGATTAGGGAGAACATACCTCAAGATAATAAAGGCCACATATGACAAACCCACTGCCAGTATCATACTCAATGGGGAAAAACTACAAACATACATTCCCCTGAAAATCAAGAGCAAGACAGGGATGTCCGCTGTCACCTCTCTTATTCAACATAGTACCAGAAGTCCCAGCCATAGCAATCAGAAACGAAGAAGAAATAAAAGACATCTGAAGTGGAAAGGAAGAAGTAAAACTGTCTCTATTTGCAGATGACATGATTTTATACATAGAAAACCCTAAATATTCCACTAAGAAACTACAAGGACTGATAAATTCAGTAAAGTAGCAGGATACAAAGTTAATATCCAGAAATCAGTTGCATTTTAAATCAGTTGCATTTATATGCCAATAATGAACTAAGAGAAAGGGAAATTAAGAAAACAATACCATTTACAATTGTTTCAAAAAGAATAAAGTACCTAGGAATAAACCTAACCAAGGATGTAGAAGACCTGTACTCAGAAAATTATAATACACTGAAGAGAGAAACTGAAGGTACAAATAAGTGGAAGTACATAATATGCTCATGGATTGGAAGGATTAATGTTATTAAAATGTCAATACTACCCAAAGCAATCTATATATTCAATGCAATTCCTATGAAGATTCCAATGACCTATTCACAGAACTAGAGAACAAGGATTTCAAAAATTTATATGGAACCACAAAAGGCCCGGCATAGCAACAGCAAACCTGAGAAAGAAGAATGAAGTTGGAGAAATCATGCTACCTAATATCAAACTATATGATAAGGCCATAGTAATCATTGTACTGGCATAAAAACAGACACACAGATCAATGGAACAGAACAGAGAGCCCAGAAATAAACCTACACCTTTATAGTCAGTTAATATTTGACAGAGGAAGCAAGCACATGCAATGGGCTAAAGATAGTTTATTCAAGAAATGGTGTTGGAAAAATTGGACAGATATGTGCAGAAAAATGAAACAAGGTCACCTTCATACACCAAACACAAGAATAAAATCAAAATGGATTAAAGACTTACATGTTAGGCCCGAAACCATAACAATTCTAAAAGAAAACATAGGCAGTATAATTTCAGACACTGCTCATAGCAATATTTTATCTGCTATATCTTCTCAAGCAAGGGAAACAGAACAAAAACAAAACAAAAAACAAACAAATGAGACTACATCAAACTAAAAAGTTTTTGCACAGCAAAGGAAACCACCAACAAAGTAAAAAGACTATGTTCTCCCACAGAATGGGAGAACATATTTGCCAATACATCTGAAAAGTGGTTAATGTCCAAAATTTATAAAGAACTTATAAAACTCAACATCAAAAAAAAATCCAGTTAAAAAATGAGCAAAAGACCTGAATAGACACTTCTCCAAATACGACATACTGATGGCCAATAGACATATGTTAAGGATGCTCAAGGTCACTAATCATCAGAGAAATGCAAATTCAAACCACAAAGAGATACCATCTCACACCTGTCAGAATGGTTATCATCAATATAAATCAACAAACAGCAAGTGCTGGTGAGCATGTGGAGAAAAGGGAACCCTTTTCCACTGTTGGTGGGAATGCAGCCTGGTGCAGCCACTGTGGAAAGCTGTATAGAGTTACCTCAAGAAATTAAAAATGGAACTGCCTTATGACCCAGCAATTCCACTTCTGGGAATATATCCAAAGAAACCCTAAACTTTAATTCAAAAGAATATATGCACCCCTATAATTATTGAAGCATTATTTACAATAGCCAAGATTTCAAAGTAGCTGAAGTATCCGTAGATGAATGGATACAACTATGGGACATGTACACAATGGAATACTGCTCAGCCATAATAAAAAAAAAAAATTTTTGCCATTAGTGACAGCATGGATGGGCCTGAAAAACATTATGCTAGTGAAATAAGCCAGTCAGAGAAAGACAAATGCCATATGAGTTCACTTCTATGTGGGATCTAATGAAGTGACTGAATTAACAAGCAAAATAGAGACAGACTCACGGAGAGCAAGCTGACAGCTCTGGGTGGTGGGGGTGACTGGGTGAGGCGCTGGCGGGATCACGCAAAAAGGAAAAAGGACTCATGGACATGGACAGTGTGGTGATTGTGGGGGCAAGGGGGGGTATAAGGGGGATAAATGGTAATGGAAAAATACAATAAAAATAAATTTTAATAAAATAAAGAGAAAGAACTGCTAGCAGCATTCCTCTTAAATCAGAAGTGAGATGCCACTTATGTTGAACATTGTACTGAATGTTTCAGTCAAGTCAATTCTGTGAGACAAGGCAGAGAAATAAACATTCTATGGACTGAGAAGACAGATGGAGAACTGTCATTATTGCGGAAGATGACCAGTCATGTAGAAAGTCCAAAAGGTTTCACAAATTCTTAGAAACAATAAGAGTTAAGCAAGGTTCCTGAGTGTAAGTTAAGCAAACAAAAACTAATATCATTTCTATACACCAGCCACAAAGAATTTTAAAATATAACTCTAAAAAGATAGTAACAATAACTGCTTAGTAATAAACCTAAAAAACATATTATCTTAATGCAACATTTTAAACAACTTTACAGAGAGGCATTAAGGAAGACATCAATAAATGGAGAGATATAATATATTCATGACCAGGAATGCTTAATATTACACAGATGTAACTTCTTCCCAAATTAATTTATTAATATATCTTCAACCAAAAGTCTTTTTTTTCTTCTACAATATAGAGGAATTCTCAAACTTATGTAGAAGAACAAAGAGCCCAAACTAATCAAAAGTTTATTATCAAAACAAGGTGGAGAGACTTCAAAGAAAGCTCTTTCAGATATTAAGACTCATTATAAAGCTAAGGCTACAGGAGTTAAGACAGATCAACACTGACACAGGGACAGACAAAGTGACCACAAGACCAGAGACTACACGTGTGTGCTCGGTGCAGGGGGAGTGACAATGCCGTCGAGGGCGGGGGGGGGGGGGGGGTGGACTACCAAAGTATCTCCCAGATAAAACAAAACAGGGAATCACACTTCATACCATAAAGTTATTTCTTCCTGGACTAAAGATTGAAGTATAAAAACAATGAAACTTTTAGAAGAAAATTTAAAAACCCAGTACATTAAGAAGAATGTATAGGGGAAAAGCTTCATGGCCTCAAGGAAAAGAAGAATTTCTTAAATAAAATACACACCAAAAAAATCTTCCCAACTCAAAAGGAAAAAGATTGCTAAATTAAGCTACAATAAAAATTAAACATTTATCCATCAAAAAATCATAAAAATATGAAAATAGGAGGCACAAGGAAATAGGTGTAAAAGTTTGAATGTCAAATATTAGTAATGAGAATATAAAGAAATCTTTTGAACCAATTTAATCAAGATAAAGAACCTACTAGAAAACAGGCAAAAAACAAACAATAAAACCCAGTCATTCCAAAAAAGAGGAGACATGAGAGATTCATAAAAATAAGAAAAAAAATTTTAAAGGAGAAATGAGACTTCCAGCCAAGATGGAGGTGTATGTAGATACACTTTGCCTCCTTGCACAACCAAAGGAAGGACAACAACAAATTAAAAAACAAAGAAACAACCAGAACTGCCAGAAAATTGAACTGCATGAAGTACAACAACCACAGAGTTAAAGAAGAAACATAAGTCCAGAATGGTAGAAGGGGCAGAGATGGGCGGCTGGAGTAGAGAGGATGCATGGCAAGGTGATACACTGGTCAGGCGAGGGGGTCCCACATTCATATGTGGATAAGGCAGGAGGAACAATTACAGAGCAAGATAGAATGTGCAGGGTTCCAGCATGGGAAACTACAGCCTCAAAATCTCTGGCTTTAAGAACCTGTATGGGTCATGGCAACAGGAGAAAATCCCAGCCTCATAGGAGAGTTTGTTGGAGAGACCCACACGGTCCAAGAACATAAAAAAACCCATCCACCTGGAATCAGCACCAGAAGGGTCCAATCTGCTTGTGGGTAGCAGAGAAAGTGACTGAAAATGCGGTGAGAACTGAGCAAGTAGCATTGTTCCCTCTTTCCATTCCCCCACATACAGCATCACAACACAACAAAGTGGGTTGCCCCACCCTGGCAAATACCTATGGCTCCGCCTCTTACAACATAACAGTGCTCCAAGACAAAGAAATGTGGCCCAAATGAAAGAACAGATCAAAACTCCAAAAACAGAACTGAGAGACAAGGAGATCCCAACCTATCAGATGCAGAGTTCAAATCACTGGTAATCAGGATGCTTGCAGAAATGGTTGAGTACAGATGCAAAGTAGAGGAAGAAGTGAAGGCTGTGCAAAGTGAAATAAAGAAAAATATACAGGGAACCAAAAGTGAAGGGAAGTAAAGGAAACTGGGACTCAAATCAATGATTTGGAACAGAAGGAAGACAGAAACATTCAACCAGAACAGAATGAAGAAACAAGAATTCAAAAAAATGAGGAGAGGCTTAGGAGCCTCTGGGACAACTTTAAATGTTCCAACATCTGCACCGTAGGGGTGCCAGAAGAAGAGGAAGAGCAAGAAATTGAAAACTGATTTGAAAAAATAATGAGGAGACTTCCTCAGTCTGGCCAAGGAAGTAGACTTCCAGGAGATCCAGGAAGCTCAGAGAGTCCTGAAAAAGTTGGACCCAAGGAGGCACACACTAAGGGACATCATAATTAAGTTACCCAAGTTTAAAGATAAGGAGAGAATCTTAAAAGCTGCAAGAGAAAAGGACATAGTTGCCTACAAAGGAGTTCCCATAGGACTATCAGCTGATTTCTCAAAAGAAACCTTGCAGGCAAGAAGGGGCTGGCAAGAGGCTTTCAAAGTCATGAAAGGCAAGGACCTACATCCAAGATTACTGTATCCAGCAAAGCTATCATTTAGAATGGAAGGGCAGATGAGGTGCTTCCCAGATAAGGTCAAGTTAAAGGAGTTCATCATCACCAAGCTCTTATTATATGAAATGTTAAAGGGACTTATCTAAGAAAAAGATCAAAACTATAAATAGTAAAATGACAACAAATTCACAACTATCAACAACTGAACCTAAAAAAAACTAAGCAAACTAGGACAGGAACAAAATCACAGAAATAGAGATTACATGGAGGGTTATCAGTGAGCATGGGTGGGTGGAGAATGGGGGAACAGGTACAGGGAATAAGATGCATAATTAGTTGACACAAAACAGACAGGGGGAGGTTCAGAATAGCATAGGAAATGGAGAAGCCAAAGAAGTTAAATGTATGACCCATAGACATGAACTAAGTTGGGCAGTGGGGAGGGGAATGCTGGTGGGAAGGGACACGCAGGGCAGAGGGGGATAAAGGGGAGAAAAAAATGGGACAACCATAATGACATAATCAATAAAATATACTTAAAAAAGAATATTTTAAAATTATATTAGTAATCAAGGAAATACAAATTAAAACACAGTAAGATACTATTTCAGCCTATCAAATTTGCTAATTCTAAAAGTCTGTGATATCAAGTGTGATGAAGATGAGGCTATATACTTACTTTGGAAAACAATTTGATGGATACCTAGTAAAGTTGAAGATGTGCACATCCTGCAACTGAACAATCCCTCTCCATAGGTCTAAGCTGTAGAGGTGCTATTGTTCACATTCACTAGGAGACACACGGCAGAATATTTATGGCTATACTGATTGTAAAATAGAATGGGAAACCATCCAAGTGTTCATCATGAGGGGGACAAGTAAAATGTAGTGCATTCATTCATAAAGCAAATGTACTCACAGCAGTGAAAATGAGTGAACCCCTGCGATCTTCATCAAGATGGATGTGTGTGCATGTGTGTAATAAAACACAAAGTTCGTAAGGATGCAAAAGTAGACTTTATTTTACTGTGGACAGAAACAGTTAAAATCAAAGAAAAGAATGACATGATAAAGGACGAATACAAATGCCATAGTTGGTGAGTGTACTCTTTTAAAAACTGATACAGGCGCTGGCCTGGTATCTCAGTTGGTGGAGCATCAAGCTGACATGTCAAGGCTACAGGTTTGATCCCCAGTCAAGACACATACTAGAAACAACCAATAAATACATATATAAGTGGAACAAAAAAAAAATCAATGTTTTTTGTTCCCCCTTCCTCTAAAATCAATTTAAAAAAATTTAAAGTCAGTAAAACCTGATACAAAAGTATGTATTTTATATGTTTTAATATGTACTGTTCATAATATATATTCTTTTTTTTATATTTCTCCTAAGCACACATCTTTCCCCAACACTGTTGTAAATCAATCTCTAGTTTTTAAGTGCTTAAAACAGAAATTTATGGAGAAAAATACAATAGATGCAGAAATTATATATTGGTATTTGGTTCCAATTATCTTTGGTCTTTGAACAATTAGAATTTTGAATGCAAGGTCAATACTCTAAGGGCACTGAGTAAAAGAAGCAACCTTGTTATTCCCACAGTGCAGAGCACCTCATCTCTAAATGAGTGATTCTCAAAGAGTTGTCCCAGAGCAGCAGTACCAGCCTCACCTGCTGAAAGTCAAAGTTCCTGGACCGCACCTAGATTACTGAATCAGAAACTCAGGGAGCCGGCCCTGCAATCTGCAACTTAACAAACATCCCAGGTGAATCTGATGAATGCTGGTTTGAGAATCTCTGGCAGAAGATTTTCAAATGTGTAAGGAGACTTCATTACAACAACACAAGCCCCCCATAATCAAATCAAAATTACAGACAGCTGAGAAAAACAGATCACTGGCCTTTGGAAGAACATGACTTTTTTAAATCCTTTAATTCAGTGGACAGCAAACTGTAGCTCAAGGACCAAACCTAGCTCCCCACCTGTTCTGTGTACAGACTGTAATTTTTTAAAAAAATTTAATCAAAAGGCAAATATTTCATAACAGAGGAAAATTAATTACAACTCAGATTTCAGTGTCCATAAATAGAGTTTTACTGGAAGGCAGCCACCTCATTCACCCATATATGCCTATAGCTATTTTTGTACTAAAACAGCTATATAGTTGTTATATAGTTGTTTCATATAGTTGTGACAGACCATTTGGCCTACAAAGTTGAAAACATTTAATATCTGCACCTTTACAGAAAGTTAACCAACTTATGTTTAATTTGATATTAGAATCTACCAATCTAAAAGCAAAATATAGCATCATGATTTTATCTTAAAAATCATTTTCATTTTAATTCTACAGGTAAAAACCTCAGCTTAAAGAATAAGAAAGTCAAATCAGAACGATTTTTATCTACAAAGTAAATTAAATGACCCAGATAATCTGGCAAATGTTATTAATTGTGCTATTTCTCTCTTCAAATATTTTAATAAGTGACAAAAAGCTGATGGTGCATTTTAATGAAGTGCTCTCTCACTTTTTTTCTGAAAACTGATTTGGCAATCTCCTCCCACTCTCACTCACCCAGGTGGTTCGTGGAACCTGTAGGCCTATCTCAGGGCTGCGGGTCAACGTCCTTTCTCAGGCCTCACATTGTGGCTGTTGTCTACCCTTCCCCAAGGCTGAGCTTCCCAGGCCAAAGCCTTTCTCCCTCTGATCCTCAGCCCCTTGAATATTTTCCAGACCAAGTTCAGATCACATCACTTAAGACCTGCTCACTGAATTCCTGAAATATTTTATTCAACACCTATTGGGTGGCCAAAATATCCTATTTTTATCCATATTCATCTTTACTTCTGGAATTTCATCTCCCTCTAGATTCTTAAGACCCCTCAGCAAAGACCCTTTTGAGAGCTTTCCCACTCAATAAAAAGATGCTTTCTCACAAGAGTTAGTCATATATTTCAACTGTAAACCTTTAAACTATATTCACCTTATCTTGAACAGGGGAGCACTAAACTCTTGGCAGGTTGGTGTTAGTAGTCCACATGAAACAGCTGAATGAGCCTGGTCTTCAGTGTGGTGGGGTTTGATCTCTGGGTCACTGTTACACTACACCCAATACTTAAAGCATCCTTCCTGGCCTCTAAATTAATGGGTACATTCACTTTGTGTTATGGAGACAAGCAAATACTCCCAAGGGCACTGTCATGTATGCATATCTCAGTTGTTAAGGTAGTTGGTGGTTTGTAGTGAAAAGGATATGGGCCTACAATTCAAAGAAAACCAACACCTAGGAGAATCAAGATGGCGGAGTGAGTGGAAGTCACACTGACCTCCTCCCAGGACAAAACTGGAATTATAACTAAATTGTGGAGAAATCACCTGGAAAACAACTGAATAATGGCAAGAGAGGAGACTTAAAACGTCAGACAGACAGAAGAATCAGCTTTAGCACAACCTAACTGGTAAGGAGTGTGGTAGAGACCCGAGAAGGCAGGCAGGGCACCCACAGGAGGCAGCACCAGAAGGATATTGAAACAGCCAGATGGATCCCCCTGAGAAGAGTGGGGTCTAAACCATAAGCGGGGATCTCCACCCTACTGCACCAGAGCCCAAAAGTACACAGATAACAGCCAGCTGCGAAAAGGGCAGAGCTGCTCTCTGCCAGAGATGGGCAGCTGGAGACGTGAAGAGCCATTTAAAGGGCCAACACATAAATTTTTATTTGCAGCCACTTACCCTGGTCTCTGGGAAAGGCGGCAGCAGAGTGGGTTAGAGACGCCTGGGGAGACACTGGGGAAGGAGGCTTTGGAGAGAGAACTGAGTAGCCAGTGGGATCTCGGTGCTGACTCATCCCCCATACGGCTGCAGCAATCTTGCTCAGGCAGACCAGTCCCCTGAGCGGCAGCAGATTGAAAGGACCCAATAACCCTGCCCCAAGGAGGGACTCCACCCCACCCTGGGGTGTCTAAGCTAGCCTGCTGAGTGCAGAATGACTAGATTAACAGCTTAAGGAGACAGCCTCAGACAGAAGATTCCTGGAAGTCTCGAAAAGACTGCCTAAGATCAGACAGGGTCAATGTCTGACATCATTAGAGGCAGATACAGAAAGAAAAAACAGCAGTCTCCTACCATGGAAGTTCATACCACACAGTCAAGAAATTAAGACAGATCAATTTAAGTAGCAGAAGCAAAAAAGAAGAGCCTCACAAATAATGGGAAGACAAAGAAACACCCACCAATCAAAGGGAAAGGAGGTCCCCAGAAAGAGAACTAAATGAAATAGAGGCAAGTAAACTATCAGATACTGAGTTCAAAACAATGGTTATAAGGATGCTCAATGAGCTCAGTGAGCTCAGGGAGAATTGCCAAAAACTACAGGGAAACTATGAGGGACTAACTGCAAACTATATCAGCATGAACAAGGATATAGCAACTATCATCAAGAAACAAGAGGAAATGAAGAATACAATTTCTGAATGAAAGAACACAGTAGAAGGAGGCAAAAGCAGGCTAGATGAAGCAGAGGATAGAAGCAGCAAGCTGGAGGATAAGATAGAAAAAAGCTCCCCAAAAGGGTAAGAAAATGAAAAGAGACTCAAAAAGAATGAAGAGGCATTTAAGAGAAATGCAGGACAACCTGAAAAGTAATCATATCCATATAACAGGCATACCAGAAGGAGAAGAGGAAGAGCAAGGGATAGAGAACCTGTTTGAAAATTTAACTTCCCTAATAGAAGGAGAGAAAAAATCACACAAGTCCAGGAAGCACAGAGGGTCCCTTCAAGAGGAACCCAATGAGGCCCACTCCAAGACACATCATCTTTAAAATGGCAAATATCAAAGACAAACAGAGTATCCTAAAGGAAGCAAGGAAGAAAGAGGTAGTAACATATAAGGGAGCCCCAGTATGGCTGGCAGCTGACTTCTCAACAGAAAAGAGTACAAGCCAGAAGGGAATGGCAAGAAATATTCCACGCAATGAAAAGCAAAGGCCTGCAGCCAAGACTGTTCTACCCAGCAAGGCTCTCAATTAAAATGAAAGGCAAAATAAGGAGTTTCCCAGTGAAAAGAAGGCTAAAAGAATACACCTCTACCAAACCAGCATTGAAAAATATGCTAAAGGTATTGCTTTAAGATGATGAAGAAAAAGAGTCTATGAATACTCAGTTCCTTTCAGTCACCAATACTTGATATTACCAATATTGTTAATACTTATTAATCTGATTGTGCAATGTTATTTTAATTTACTTTGTCAAAACTAAACCTGTTTTTGTATATTTCTTGCCTATTTCTATTATTTTTAAAAAGCTTTAAATGACTTTTTTGTATTCTTTATCCATTTTTTGATTAAATATTTGTAGAATTTTTTTCCCTATTAAAAAAGACAAACTACCCTTTCTTTAGACATATGGCAAATACTTTCCTATTCCATTACTTGTCCTTTAACTTTTTTTATATGTATATTACTATATAGTCTTAAATGTTTAATATAGTCATATTGTCTATTTTACTTTTTAGCTTCTGGGTTTGAATATTTTACTTCAGGTCAGGAAAAATATTACTTTGTATTTTCTCCTAAAACTCCTTAAGATTTTACATACCGATTTTTAACTCACCTGAATATTTCTTGTATAATATGTGAAATAGGGCTCTACATTTGTTTTATTTAAAGTAATAGTGGTTCATGAACCTTATTTGTTGAATAAGACTTATTTTCCCCATTGACTTGAAATATCAATTTAATCATATATTACACTGCTAGACACATATATACATTTGTCTCTAGAATGCTCATTATATTTCATTCATCTACCTGATTATTTCTGTGCTGGTGTCATGTTTTAATTGCTGAGACTTTATAACATTTAAATTTTTTAATATTTTATAATAGATTTTGACATTTAAAAAATAAATAAAATCAATCTGCATTTCAAAAAGAAAGAAGGAAGGAACTCCTAGCTTTTGTGACAACATGGATGGAACTGGAGAATATTATGCTAAGTGAAATAAGCCAACCAGGGAAAGACAAATACCATATGATCTCACCTATAAGTGGAATCTATTCAACAAAATAAACTAATGAACAAAATAAACCACAGGCATGGAAACATGGAGCAGACTGAAAGTGACCAGAGAGGATGGGGAAGGACAACGGTGGAAAGAAGGGGAAGGGACTAGACAAAGAACATGTATGAATGACCCATGGACATGGACAACAGAGTGTGAACTGACTGTGGGAGCCGGGGGTGGGGGTGGGATGATTGGAGGAGGGTAAAGGGGGAAAACTGAGACAACTGTAATAGAATAAACATGATTTAAACATTCAAAAAATAATAAATTAAAAAAAAAAAGAAAACCAAAACCCTAAAGCAGACTATGCCACTATGGTTGCCTTTGGGCAGGTGACTGAAATGGAAAATGGAAAAATGCAAGACGACCTGCAACGTTTGACATCTTTGTGTGGGTAAGGAAAACATGCCCCTTCCTGCAGGCAGATGCGGCCCTGTGTCACCCCAGGGTACAAGCTTGCTGAGTGGGATACAAACTAAATTTGTACTTCTGTCCTGGCACTTTGGACCCTATTCTGCTTGAGCTCCCATGATCTGGCTCCTTCCCAACTTTACTCACACACCCCCTCTCCTGTGGGCCCACTCGGCTCTGGGTATACTGCATCTTCTCTGTTCCTTGAATGAGTCAAGCACTTTCTTGCGTGTCCTTGCATATGCTTTTCCCTCTACCTGGAATATTTTGAAGTGAAGATTGCAAAATGGTGTTGAGTAGGCCACCCTTGGCAAGCAGATAAATTGTTTGGCTTGCAAAACATTTTCTAAATTAAATATATATATCTCTCTGACATAAAACTTGGGAGATTTCACATGAAATTACATTTCAACTTAAATATCCAAAGCATCACTCTTAAAATGCTGTTTTTAAAAGCCATTTTCTGCCAACTCTATCTACATTTTCTTAACTTCAAAAAGAAGAATCACAGTAACACACTGAATTAAAAGATGATGCACATATTGTAACTTAGAAGATACTGTGTTCAAAAAGCACAAAACTGATCCACCTTCTTAAAAAATCAAAGAAAACTTGCAAAATCAAATTTCTTTGGAATACTTTTGCTGCCATTTGGGGGCATGGTAAAGCACCTTATGTATTAGCTTTCTTGGCAATGATCTGAGTTTGTCATTTGCCATCATTGAGGAAATGGTGGCAAAGTAAATTAAAAACTAAAATGTTACCAAAGTTAGGAGGAATAATAGTGAGGGATGGAGGCTTGACTTTAGGTGGTGAGTACACAATACAGTGCACAGGTGATGTGTTGTAGAATTATGCACCAGAAACCTATCAAATTTTGTTAAGTGTCAATAAATTAAATAAAAAGGAAAAGAGAATGGAAACAATAGCACTTAATAAATTTAAGCCAAAATGAATAGGTATCTAGGTCCCCTCCCCCAGAAAAAGCTACCAAACTACACTTAGAAAATCCTACCCTATTTACTTCCTTTTCAAAATAGTATTTTCTGCTCACAGAATGAGCAGAAGTCAGAGTTTTAACTGGCAGAGCTTTTTCACTTGGACCCTTAAAAATGAAACATTAGGACCATTATAGCCATATCACCGTTTAAGTAAGCCTGACATATACAAAAATCCAATTTCTGAGCAGTGTATGATGAGCACATACTATTTAATTTTTTAAATAAAAGTGTATCTACACCTTTTATGTGAAACAAAAAAAGCTTCCTATATTTTAGGAATGCGTAAGACACAGAAAATCATATGTAAACTTACCCTATCCACTGGACTGTATCACAATTTCTTAAAGGGGATAAAACACAGCAGTGTTTGTACAAGGATACATCACAGTATTGCTTATAACAGCAAAGGATTGGTCAAAACATCGGAAGTTAAGCAGCACCTATTTTTGTACTAATATATAACAACTTCCAAAATACACACCGTTCACTGAAAGACATGCAAAACTTTCTTGACAGAATGGTATAACATATGTGTGTGTGTATAGGTAATCTCCAAGAGGCACAAGCTGAAAACTGACCTCTGGGGAGAGCTGGAGGCTAGAACACAGAGAAAGGCTTGTTTTTCAATGTCATCTTACTGTATTTATTGAATTTTGTTTCATGTTCATGTACCACTTATTTTTTAAAATTTTAATGATATAACTAAGCTTTTAAAAATGAGTCGTTAACCGTAAAGTAGCTAAGTATGACTTAAAACATCTTTACCACTGGGCAACTTCAGCACATAGTATAATAACAGAAGCAAATGAAAATGTACTTTACTAAAAATACGTGTAATTTAATGCCTACTTTTCTAAATTAAAAAATAAACAAAAAACCAGGACTCCCAGTCAGGATGACGGTATAGGCAGACATGACTCATCCCTTCGCACAACCACATTAAAATTACAACTAAAATACAGAACCACCATCACTCAAAACTGCCGAAAATCAAGTTGAATGGAAGTCTGACAACTATCAAATTAAAGAAATCACAGCCACCCAGACTGGTTGGAGGGGCGCAGACGTGGAAAGCGCTGGTCCCTCACCCATGTGTGATGGATAAAAATTCGGGAGGGATATCTCAGGAGCAAGGAGTTCCGGCCTCAAACCATAGCCCCCAGTCCAGAGTTCCACTGACAGGAAGATAAGCCCCCACAACTTCTGGCTGCAAAAACCAGCGGGGATTGAGTCAGTGGAAAAAACTTCTGGAGCCCCAAGTAGTTCTCTCAAAGAATCCACAGACTCATGTACACAGAAACACTCCCTCTGAACTCCAGTACTGGGATAACAGCTTGAAAGGTACCAGTGGTATACAGGGAGAAACTGAAGTGTCTGGCATCAAAGAGCAGACGAAATTGTCCCTTTTCTAAATCATCCCCCAACAGAACTGGCAAGCTGGGCCATAGCTGGACTCCATCAGCTTGGCTAACAGTTTGACCCTCCTTGGAGATCCCCAGACTCCACTGCACTCAATTTATGGGTCTACCCCAGCTCCTTTTCCACATGAAGGGCTGGTCTTGGCTCATGCTTCACAACTTCCTAAGTCCTCTCAAACAAGCATAAGCTGGCCTCACTGAGCCCCAAGCTCTGCACTAGCAGCAGCCAGCCTAGATTTACAGCTTGGCTTCACTTAGGAATCTCCAAGCCCAGCACAAGTAGCAGCCATCTCAGATTGCTTCATAGCTCAGGCAGGGTAGCCCTGGGCAAAACACAGGTGGGGGCTGACCTTGACCTGCACCACCCAGGAAACCCCAGGGCCAGCACATCCAGTGGACAGCTCCAGACCACATCAGAGCACCACCGCCCTGCCCCTGTACAGCCGATCCTCCACGCAGTGTGGAGGTTGATGGTCAGTGGCCACAACCAATCCTTGCAGCTGACTGGCCTGGGTTAAATCCCTCCCATTGATCTGCCAACAGCAACTAAGGCTCAACTACAAGAGAGTGTACTCAGCCCACAGGAAGGGCAAACCATGCGTACCCAGCTTGGGTGAAAGGGGAGGCTGTGTGACTGGATCCTACAGGTCACCTATGACATTAGGCCACACTACCAAGACACGGAGACAAAGCAGCTCTAGTTAACCATCTACATAAAAACCACCACAAGAAGGCTGCCAAATTGAGTAGACAAAAAAAAAAAAAAACCCAAAAAAACAAAAAAAAGAAAAAACAACCATGGCCCAAATGAAATAAATCAAAACTCCAAAAAAGAGCTAAACAAAATGGGCATAAGTAATCTATCAGTTGCAGAGTCCCAAACACTAGTTGTAACAATGCTCAAGGAACTCAGAGAGGACCTCAAAAGCATAAAAAAGATTCAGTCAAAAACAAAGGCTACACTAATTGAAATAAAGAGCAATTTACAGGGCAATAACAGTGGAGTGGATGAAGTAGAGCATCAAATCAATGATTTGGAACATAAGTAAGCCAAAGACAATCAGAACAACAAAAAGAAAAAAAGAACCCCCCCAAAAGAGAATAGTATAAACAGTCTCTGGGACAACTTTAAGAGGTCCAATGCTTGCATTATAGGGAATCCAGAAGGAGAAGATAAAGAGCAAGATACTGGAAATCTATTTGAAAGAAAACTTCCCTAATTTGGTGAAGAAAATAGACACGTGAGTCCAGGAAGCACAGAGGGTCCCAAACAAGATGGACACAAAGAGGCCCATTCCAAGACGTCATAATTAAAATGCGAAAGGTCAAAGATAAAGAGAGACTCTTAAAAGCAGCAAGAGAAGTTAGTTACCTATAGGGGAGTTCTCATAAAGCTGTTAGCTGATTTTTCAAAAGAAGCTTTGCAGGTTAGAAGGGATTGGCAACAGATACTCAGAGTCTCAAAAAGCAGGGACCTACAGCCAAGATTGCTTTACCCAACAGAAATATTGTTTAGAATCAAAGAGGAGATAAAGAGCTTCCCAGACAAGAAAAAACTAAAGGACTTCATCATCACCAAACCATTATTACATGAAATGTTAAAGGGACTTATTTAAGATCAAAACTATGAACAATGTCAAAAAAATATCTATCTACCAATAACTGAATCTAATAAACAAAGAATAGAGACAGGATCATAGACACATAGAGCATTTTGATGGTCACCAGATGGAAGGGAGTTGTCGGGGAATGGATGAAGAGGTGAGGGGATTAAGTACAAATAGGTAGTTACAGAAAAGGCACAGGGATGTACAGTACAGTATAGGAAATGGAGTAGCCAAAGAACTTACACACATGGCCCATGGACATGAACAATGGTGGGGGAACTGCCTGAGGGAGTGGGGGGTGCTGGGTGAGGGTGGGGAAAGCGGGAAATATCAGAACTGTAATGGTATAATCAATAAAATACTTTAAAGATATAAAATTACATGTAAAAGTGAAAAACACTTTAAGTGGAGCTAAACAAATTTTAATAAAAGAGGGAATTTGGGAATAACTTAATTATTTTAATGCTTTAAAAATATCCAATGGAAAAAAATCCTTAATATCCCAGCTCTCTGGTGTTTTGCTATGATAGAAGATGTAACTATATAAATTTACAATAATCCACACAATTAACAATTGTTTGAGAAGGAAATTTCTAACTCTACTGCTGAAGGTAATGGATACATAAAGTAGAAAACTAATTTGTAGTAAAAATGGTAAACTTAATGGCAAGTTAAATACAGTAAATAAAAGGCCATAAGAAAACTTAATATTGTTTGAAGACTGGCTATTCTAATGTAAATCATTATCAGTAAGGTTGCTCATATTCAATACTCTATTTTAAGGAAACCACATTTATGTTTGATGTTAAAGAACATGCAATTCCTTAGTGGCTGAGAACTAAACTAACAAATCTAAAGCAGTGGCTAGCCTCCCTAGTGATGAATTTTGATGAATTTATCCCCAGCAGCTATAACTTACAAATGAAGAAAACTTTTTCCAGCTTCATTAATCAAGTCAGTATCATGCTTCTTGTTTGCTAATTAGCACATACTAAGTGACTTCTAATTTCTCTAACTCCTGAACATTTTATCTCATTTTCTGGTATTTTAACTACTTTACTTTCTGTATCTTAATGAATCTATGTCTCAACACCCTGATGTAACTACAATTTCCATGATATAGTCACAGGGTCTCATCTACCTCCCATAACACTAACCGTGCTTTGCATAAGTAGCTGTAGCCATCACTCTGTAAATCTCTGGAAGAATGAATGACTATATGAATGCATATGTACTTATGTATTAGTTTTACTACTTTAGAGAGAAAAAAATGCCATGCCTCCTTGTCTCCCATTCAGCATTCCTTTCATACTACTATTTAATTTGAAAAGCATTTAAGTGTCTACTGTCTAAGAGCTAAAGCATAATGGCTCAAAAACAAGAGGCGGTAGAGAACAATTTTCTTACCTGTAGACGTCATACCAGTAACGGAGAAGACATATGTACTTGCTTCCAGTCTTTCTAATGGTTGAGAACATTCCAAAAATACTAATGCCAATAACCTCTTCTAATGGATAAAGTTTACAGTTGATGCAAAGCCTTTGATACCATGTATGTTCCACAAACTTATAAATATCCTTAAAACATCAGCTTCTACTAGAATGTACTATGGCCCACTACATGAAACTATATTACAAACTTTATAGATGATAAAGTTTGGGTCCTATATCTAGATTTTATACTGCTTGGTACTCCAGTTTTTACAAAATCCAAGTATTCTTTCAGGATATTTTAAGAGTGCATATAAACTACCAAATAACCATGATTTTATTTTTTATCTACAAACAAAAACATTTTTCATACTTATGACCTACTACTTTTAAAAGATCTTAAGATTTCTAGGGGAAAAATAATAGTTTAATCAACCTAAATGTTCTAGGAAACTAAAATGAGGTACTATCAAGTATTATCTACATACCAGCAGTAAGTTGTTCCAGTTTATCAAGTTAGTGGGAAGGAAAATCATTCACTTGTAACTTAGATTAGCAAAATATTTTATTTACCTATATTCAAAAACTTTATGGCCTAAAAATTGAAATACTGTATCAGGTATTATATGGGGAAAATAAGAAAAAATAAGAAGGAAAGACAACCCATAACATAGTATTTGGGCATAATCAGATCAAATCATACTTTTAAGTTGATGGAACAAGCCTAATTAAATACGATCCTCAACTTTAAAAAACTACAGAAATTTCCAAAGTTGTTCAAAGCTGTCACAGCCAGTGAATAACTGTGTATATTGTGAGATAATCTTCACTGAGTTGGATTTTGCTGAATATAACCTCTTCAAAATGATCTTTTAAGAACTATTTCTCTAACTCCTTAAAAACCTTTTTTAGAAAAACTCTCAAGTGCCTTCTAGTCACGACATTATTAGGATCATCTGGAAGCAAAAAGGATATTGATAGAACTGCTGTTGTAAGCACTCTCTGCAGTAATAGTTTTTCAACTATAAGCTA
This sequence comes from Pteronotus mesoamericanus, assembly GCF_021234165.1. Lineage (NCBI taxonomy): Eukaryota > Metazoa > Chordata > Mammalia > Chiroptera > Mormoopidae > Pteronotus > Pteronotus mesoamericanus. The sequence continues at coordinate 14,597,021 of NW_026555313.1, forward strand.
GTATTAAAGTTCAAAGTACACAGATTTTCACTCCTGGTCAGGTATTATTTGGGAAGAGAATGCATCTGAAATCTAAGTGTCTAAATCTGATTCCAGAGAAATGTTGTGAAATAATCTAATTCAGAAATATGAAATTGCTTATAAAGATTAGAAAAGAGGGTAGAACATCTGGAATTAGAATACTGAATCCAATCTATTTTTTCTCGGATGTCTTTCTAGTTCTTTTCTGCCACTGAAGTACCCAACCCCAAAGGCTGGACAAAAGAATAAAAATGGAGGTCTTAACTGTCCCAAAAGAGGTCACTTGGAAAAATAAGTAGAAGAAAAAGCATTACTACACATAGCAAACATGAGAGCAAATGACATCCGGGTATTTCCTTTAAATTCTCAGGAGGTAGTAATTTAATTTTTTCTCATGACCACAACCTTTCTTCAGGCTAATTACAGGATACGTAGTTCTATTAAGCCTTCTTTATTCTATGAATAAAGTATACACTACATAGCAGCATGAATTTTCCTTTGGACCTAAGCTTCAGTTACCGTTCCCTTCTGTAACTCATTCCCAACGGCACCAGAAATTTTCATATTAAACCAAAACCACCTCAGCACAGGATTTGAGGCTAAATTTCTGACTGAACCCACTCTAGCTTTACACCCTAGGGTCAGTGAGCAGCAAACCACATGTTCTAGTGTGGTCAACACAGTCCACTTTTCATCTCTTGACTCTACACTGTGTATGTAAGATACCCATATTGCTCTACCTCTTTTTAGTAATACTTTCATCAAAAATTACTTTTTTTCTCTTTAAAAACACATGAAAACTAAAAGCAAAGGCAACAAAAGAAAAAATAAACTGAGCGTCATCAAAATTAAAAACTTTTGTGCATCAAAGGGTATCAACAGAGTGATAAAGCAACCCATGAACGGGAGAGTATTTGCAACTCATATCTGGAGTAAGGGATTATTTGCAACTCATATGATTTGATAAGAGATTACTATCCAGAAAATATAAAGAACTACAGCAAAAAAACCCTCAATTTAAAAAAATAGACAAAACGTGAATAAAAATTTCAACGAAAAAGATATACATATGGTCAATAAGCACATGAATAGATGGGTTCAACATCATAGAGAAATGCATCATTGGGAAATGCAAATCAAAACCTCAGTGACATACCACTTCATCCATTAGGAGAGCTATTACCAAAAACAAAACAAAAATAACAGTTGTTGGTGAAGATGTGGAAAAACTGGCACTCTTATGCACTGGTGGCAGGAAAGTAAAATGGTACAGCTGCTAAGGTAGTAGGGCAGTTCCTCAAAAACTTAAACATAGCAATTTCATTTGTGGGTATATACCCAAAAGAACTGAAAGCAAGGACTTGAAGAGATATTTGTACACCAATGTACATACACAGTAGCATTGCTGGCAATTGTCAAAATGTGGAAACAATCCTAATGTCCATTGACTAATGAAAGGATAAACAAAATATGGTACATATATACAATGGAATAGTACTCATCCTTAAAAAGGAACAGAATTCTGATCCATGCAGCAACAGGGATGAACCTTGAAAACACATGCTCAGTGCAGTCAGTCAGATACAAAAGGACAAATATTATGAGTCCATTTACAAGAGCTACCTAGACTACTCAAATTTGGAGACAGAGAGTAGAACAGTGGTTACCAGAGACTAAGAAGAGAGAGGAATGGGGCATCAGTAGCTGATAAACAGAGATTCTCTTTGAGATGACAGAGACATTCTGGAGATGGACAGGGCGACAGCTGCACAACAATGTGAAGGTGTCATTACTAAACTGTGTACTTGAAAATGGTTAAAACGGTAAATTTTGTATTATGTATATTTTAACACAATAAATAAAAAGATTCAATGGAAAACTCCTAATGCCATTAAACTTAATATTTAATACAGATTATTATTACTATACTTGGTTTGTCAGTAGTTGGGTATAAAATGAGTCTTTCTCTAAAGTAAGCAAGACTTAAAACTTAGGCACTTTTTAAAAGATATCTTTAAATACTGACCAGTGTTTGATATTTGAGCTATAAAATAAAAATTAAGTAACTTACCAAAGAAAAAGCATTCTTAAGAAACTACATTGTGCATTCTTATTGTTTCACTAATTTTTCTCTATTGATCTGCTTTACGTTGTAGTAGTTTCCTTCATCACAAAACTTTTATCCAAAATAACTAAACTTTTAAAGTAAATAATAATATAAATAGAATGATAGCATATACATTCAAATGCCAGACTTGAATTACAGACTTTTCAGTATAAAAAACAGGAAAGAGAGGGAGGTATTGCCTTGTGAGTCTAAGACATACATGCATTTCTAGGTCTAAAACAGAAAATGAAAACATTTTAATTTAACTTGAAAAAAACAACAAGTAATATTATGGCATACATTTATAAAAGTGCAAGAAGTGCATGTAATAAACCCATGTTTTATCAAAAAGAACTCTTCCATGGATCGTTGCATAAATCTCAGAAATTCTGATCTCATATTAACCACTTGGAAGATGGACTGTTATTGGCCAGAGACTTAGTAAAGGCAAACTAAAACCAGTATCACTATTTTTAAGAGCGACCAAATGACATGCATAAATATCAAAGTACGTCTAAATTTTTAAATGATCGTAAAATAAACATTAACAATTAGAACAGAGAAATACAAAAAAATTACATGGATGGAAGCAACTGACTAGATACAAGCACGGAGGAATCTGGGCATACAAATAACATGAATCAACAAAATGGTATTGCCATTTTTAAAACAATCAAGTATTGTAACAGATGAATGCAAATAGTCTTAAGAGCTATGGAAAATTAATATTTGAAGCTCCTATTCTAAGATAGGCCACAAGAAAGGGTCACAGTCATTCTAATCTTGCTTGGATATCCCAAAATATAGCTGGTACTTAATAAAAACATATTGTCTAAATGAAGATCATTAAATAAGAACCTGGAACCATGTAGTAATGGTTCCACCCGGGAAGCCCACAGCCAAACATAAACCTGAATTTAAAAGACGTGCCACAGAGTAATTATCTTAGTTAGGATCTTTAACTTTAAAATTTTGTAGAAAATAATGATGGATACTTTGACTCCTAAAGCAGCGAATGTATTGGAGAGTTTAAGGAAGGTCAACATATTGAGGCAACAAAGCAAAGAGTTACATCTTCCCAGAGGTAAAAATGGCAGCTATTACAATCTTGAAAGATGGGCATATTAAGAAGTGGGTCCACTAGGAAAAAATGGGAGTTAAGATAATTTAAGTGAAAAAGTCAAGGATTGGAAAAGCAATAAGCTTTGATATATGAAACATTATTGTGAACCAATTTTTCTGATTACCAAGGTAGAATGTGAGGAGTCTGACTGCCTTGACTTTTAGTAAGTTATCAAAACATCTGCAGAATCCACTGAGCTTTTTACATGTACTAGAATACTGCCATTCTACATGATAAACCACATTAGAACATTTGATACATAATCTAGTTTAAAAAAGAAAATGCTAAAGTTCTATTCATTTAGAACAAATTTAAGAGGAACTTATCCTACCAGCATAGTGTGGCTCCATATTTAAATATTTGCCCTTACTTTATTAAAGATATCTAAGCTTTGGTTTCATAATCAGTTCAGTAAATTAATGCTAAAGGCAGTAATTCCTTATACTTGTTTTAAGCTTTAGATTAAAATTAAACTGTTTTCATCATACATACATTGAATGTGAGGCTTTTACATCTAAAGTTTTTCTCTTCTAACAACATTACCATTCAATAAAATAATGAAAACAGGGACAAGAAATGGTATGCATTTTTTATTTTTCGTCCCAATACTAACATTGAAACTCTTTTCTAATAATAATTTGGAGTGAGAATTCCAATATAGCCTAAGGTACTTTGTAAGTGGTCATTCTAGTCTTTTAAAAAAAATCTTGTAATACAAAATTCCTTTTTCTGACAGGATCAGAAATCACTACCTACCTTTAAGAACAGCAATAAAAAAGTGAGTTAACTATTACTATAAATTGAGAAGACACCTGATTGATTCTTAAATAAATGATTCTTAGCTTTATCATTTATTTAATAATAATCATTTAATAATGATCTTCATGTTAAAAATTATTAAGAAGCTTTTAAAAGGACAATTAACTTCTGGATTTATGGTAACTGCTCTGTAATGCTACTTTAAAATAAGACTATGTATTTAAATAAATGCACTTAGAATACAGTTCTTTGAAGAATATTAGCATTTAAACAGTGAGATTAATCAAATGACAATGAAACTATCTTCTTTAGGAAAAAGAAACTAAACACTATACAGTAAAAGCAATGATTGAAAAATCTTGATTTCTGTTTTCAAGAGGGTTGATTTAATTTTTCTACAGAATTAACAATCATTACTTCCATATCAAAAAAGGTATAATTTAGGAGAAAGAGTAAATCCACAAGAATTTTGTAATTTTTCCTAACCACTTTTCATTTTTAAGATGTGATGATTTATGGGCCTAATGGAGATAATTTTCAGAAAACATACCCCAAAAAAATCCATGTTAAATAACAACAGTGGACCTTAAAGGCATGATCTTTTGTCACTTTATTGTTAACCAATGAATGTTATCCAAAACTATAGATGTAACTGTAACTTAATTGTACAACACAAAATTATGCTAATGGTAAAAGCCTCTTGGAATTTACCAAACACTCATTAATATATTTTACATTGCTATATGAACATGTGCTCTCAAATGCTAGTAATAAAAGTTTTAATTGGTTTAATCACTATGAAAACCCATATTGCAAATAGTTGTTCCTGTTTAGAAAAATTCACACAGCTTTAAAAATGGATAACTCCATTTTAATCCTAATCTACAAAGAGTATAAACAGCAAATATAACTGGTAATTTTTGAACACTGATATCAAACCGATGTAGCAATGGCAGTGCACACAATTCAAAATGAAGAAAATTAATAAAAAGCCCATGGTAGTCCACATTTTCACCTGTTATGGCAATTGCTTTAATGCTTTGGAAAATTCAACACTCATGCTTTAAAGCTTGAGTGCAGGGTTCACCATGTATTCCCCCAATGTGCTGAACAGAGAAACAGTCTCTTCAATAGTGTTTTGAAGCATGTGTACAACCACTGTACAACAGTCACTTCAAGGTTAACCAGTTATATTTTGTCCTACAAAATCCAAAAAATATATTAAATGTAACCTTTCCTTTTTATAATGTCTGCCCAGATTAATCCTTTTAAAGTCAGCAAAATCAAAAAGCGTAAGAGATATTTTCAGACACAACTTGAATCTACTGTGCATGAAAAATGTCTTAACAAAATGGCAATTTCAATAGGTAAATGTCAATCTGAATGTATAATACCAAATGCAAAGTAGCTGAACCACACAGAGAAAACAAGGCTTTCCTTATCTCCAAATTCAGATGTTTTACAATAAGAAAATGTTAGAACATATGAATATTAGAACATCTTTCAAAATGGAAAGATTTCTTCTAAAGACATAATTGAACTTAATATTTATTACCTAAAATTATAATTTATAAAATAGGATTAACAAACCAAATTTAAGTACTCTTAGTTAGAGACCAAAAAAAAAAAAAAAAAAAAAAAAATTAAGCACAATGATTTAGGAACCAAATGTGCTAAAATGATTATGTAACAATTACACCAAGAAATGAAGGTACAGACATGCTTCACCTGCTCCAAAGGCAACATCTCTGACACACAAACACGCGTGCTCGCATACACACTCCTTCCCAAGACATACAACACCTCTCCAGGAAGATAGTATACCAGTGAAAACTTACAATTTTAATACAATTCAGAGTCCCACAGTTCAGCTCAATAAAAAGGCAGTTAAAAATTTAGCACTCTGAAATATTTTGAAGGAAAAGAAAATCTCAAACATAGTCGTTCATGATTGAAAGTATTACTATGCATTATAAAACATTTAACTTTAACACTCCATTGTGTTGACCAACCAGTCATCGCAGGTGTAGTGGTGAGGTAGTATTACTGTCCCCTCATGGGACTGATGTTTTCATATGCTGCCCTTCCAGGAAGGTCCAGAGTTTTTAGTGATTATAGTCAATTACCAACAAATATGTATTTTCTTTTATTAAATGTCTGTCTAAACCAATCTGTGAAAGAGCAGAACTTTAAAAATCTTTCAGACAACTGTTATTTGCAGGTAGTATGTCATCAATAAACTCTTCTAGGGAACTACTACCTGCTCTCTACACCTTTGTGAATAGGTAGGCAAGGAAAACCAAAGGATGACAGAAGATGACACACTAATCAATTCAGCTGTCAAAGATGACTGTAATTAAGTAAACAAGGATCAAATATCCAATAATGTAATAAAACTGGGATTAAAAAATTAACCACCAGCTGCACACTACACTGTTAAACTTTCTAATCCTTCTCATTATTTACAGCCATTTTCTACACGATTATCAAAGACTGTCCACCTGTGACCTACACTCATTGTAACACTGCCAATGATCTGCATTGCAGCAGAATTGTGGCTATGGGCACGGCAAGATATGAGAAGGGCATACTGAGAAAATATGAGAGAAAATGTAAAATACAGGCAGGTAAAATAAGGGGCAAGGGAAAACAGAGTCCTCAACCTAAATGCTCATGAAAATCATCATCATTCTTTAAAATGTACAAAGTGCTTAAATCACACATACACATTTGTCAGACATGATAATTAGTGTTAATCTTCAACAGAAAAAAATGGAAAATGCAAAATATGAAAGGAGGTGATGAACACTGTCCTCCATTCCCTGGCTCAAATGAAATAGAAAACCAAGCATGATGTCACACTGCCTTAATGTTGAAGAGCTCCCCTTAAATATGTCTTTTAGCCACCAGAGTCAAACTGGTATAAGTGCTTTGGCAAGGTGGGATGCATTCCATCACATCTGCAAAGGCCTGCTTTTCTCTGTTGGTGGTTCAGCTTATGAAGAACATGTATGCAAAATAACAGCTCTCACATTGCTTCAAACTCATCAATACGTTGCTTGGTATTGCCTTGTCGAATCTGTCGCAGAGTCTTGTATTTATCACGGCCTGCTTTAACATTCTCAGCATGAAGAACATCATTTTGTGTTTTCTTGGTTTCATCTCTGGCTTGGGCTAATTCTGAACTTAATGCCTATGTTTAAAAAATAAAAAAGTATAACTTATTTTTTTCTTAGATTTTAAAAACTTAAGAAAATGACTTAAAAAATATTAAATTTCTTAAAAAAGAAATTTGCTTTTTAATATATTAAAAATTCCACTGTTAAATCTTTAAACTGTATAACTTTGTTTTACTTTTAGCAATTGTGGGGATAGTGGTTAGGAAGAAATACCCATGGCTTTTCATTTCTATACCCAATCAACTATTACGATTTTGCGTATTGATCTAAATTTCCTTAACTTTCTCACAATACTTGAAATGACTTACAGAACTTTAATGTAGCCACTACAGAATAATGTTATTGTAAGATCCAAAAACTACACTATGAGAGATGTAGTTTTCTCCAGAAGTCTTTGCATATTTATTACAATTATCACCTTTCTTTTCTTTATTAATATCTAAAGATTTCACCAATTAAAAAATTAGGAAACAATGGGAAAAAGTCAAGGAATATTAAAATTTCCTATTTTGCTCTCATTGCATAATTATATCAATAAGTAAATAAGTCAGATGATGTAATGTCACACAGGTATCCTATTAAATTATCATTGCTTTTTAATATACACTGTTTAAAAACTAAATTCGTTTGTTTTTTAAACACAGCATGAAAATACTTTTATCTTTAAACATGGGTCAAGCTATAATTAAAGATTAATTCACTAGTTCAAGCCTGATTACGTAAGGCTAACAAACTCCATTTGCTAATGGAGTCACGTAAGAAATGAAATGATGCGCCTGACGGCCAAGCACTCACCGACCAATCAATCACAAGGTCAGCTAGTGTTAAAGCTTCCAAAAACCAAATGTTCCTTTCTAGTAACTTTGTCTTGATAAATGAGGGAAATGCAAACTATATCTTAAATATTTATACAACTGCAAATTTTAAATACCTGGAGTTGCTTTTTAACACGCTCATTTTTCTGTGTTTCTGTTACACGTTCCTCCTCACTTCTATGGTTCATTACCCCATCATTTGATAATTCAGCACTAGCCTCAGCATTATTTTCATCATGTTCATCATGTTCATTTTCGGTTGGAGGAATGACTGGTGGTGGTGGAGGTGGAGGGGGGGCAGACATTACGCTTTTTAACTCTTCTTTGGTCTTTTCCAAGTCTTCCTGGGCTGCATAAGCCTGAATGTTAAAAATAAGTTTATCAGCAACTTTAAAAATCGGTAATTTAAAGAATGAAATAATGCTTCCTAACAGAAACTGTATTTCAGGCAATGAAAACAGGCCCTGTTGCTGAAAGTTCTACTTATAAGATTGCCAGCGAGTAGGAGTAACAGAATTTTAAAAACATTATTTTGAAAACCGTAATAAAATTATTAATTCTGTCAAGGATTATCAAGTGCACTAAAATTGTCCTATAAATTATTAATGAGAAATGGATATTTGTGTAATGCCAAAGAATGCCACACCTAACAGATTACATTTTAACCACAAGGGGGGAATACAACCAGACAATGGAGGAATCAGGCTGTAATTACTCTAATCCAATAATCGATTAAAACATTAATGGTAAGTTAACCATAGTAAGTGTCATCTGATAGAATAAAACAGGAGGTATTCTAACAAAACCAAATATTTGGGAGATCCTATTGTACGGGTATGCCTGAAAAGTTCTGCTTTACACTGTTGTCCTGGTGTAATTATTAACGGCAATCCTTCCTTTTCACTTTCAAAAATATTCTAATTTGGATGATAAATTATATGGAAGTCTCACTTATGAGGCATTATAGCCAAAATCTTCTAACTTGAATCCTTTACATTTTTTGGTCTATCCTTCCACTTTACAGGAAATACTGGTGATAAAAGAACAAGCTGAATGACACCATGAAAAAGCAACTAGACAAATACAGGAGGAGGGGAAATCTGGGTGCTTGAAATAGTTCAATATTATAAAAAGAAGAACTATCCTACTTTAAAATAGAGCAAACAGATGCAGTGCAAAGTCCTACTCTGGATACTGACCTGGCAAATTTAAAGACTTTTGGGGTCAATTTTGAATACAGTCTGCCCAGAAAAACCCCCACACATGTATGTTCAATTAATTTATGAGAAAGCAGACACGAATATACAATGAAGAAAAAAAGACAGTCCTTCAATCAATGGTGTGGGAAAAATTGGAGAGCCACATGCACAGGAGTGAAACTGGATCACTTTGTTACGCCATACACAAAAAATCATCTCAAAATAGATCAAAGATTAGAAATTAAGTCCTAAAACCATAAAACTCCTAGAAGAAATCACAGGCAGCAAGGTCCTTGACATTGATCTTGGCGATGATTTTTTGGGTCTGACACCAATAGCAAAGGCAACAAAACAAAAATAAACAAGTAGAACTCTATCAAACGATAAAGCTTGTGGACAGCAAAGGAAACCATCAACAAAACAAGAGGACAGCCTACCAAATGGGAGAAAATATTTACAAATCGTTTTTCTGATAAGGGGTTAATACCCAAAATACATCAAAAACCTCATACAACTCAATAGTTTAAAAAAAATCCAATTAAAAAACAGGCAGAGAATTGAATAGATATTTTTCCAAAGAAGACATACAAGTGACTAACAGGTACATAAAAAGGTACTCAACATCATTAATCACCAGGGAAATGAACATCAAACCACAGTGAGATATTACCTCACACCAGTTAGAACAACTATTGCCAAAACAATAACAAATAGTAGTGTTGGCCAGGATGTATGTATTGACGGTGGGAGTGTAAATTGGTGCAGCTGCTATGAAAACAGTATGGAGATTCTTCAAAAAAATAAAAAATAGAATGAGCATATAATCCAGCAATTCTACTCCTGGGCACTTACACAAAGGAAACAAAAACTCTAACCTGAAAAGATATACATATCCCCATTTGCACTGCAGCATTTTTACAATAGTCAAGATATGAAAGCAACCTGAGTATCCACTGATGAATAAATGGAAAAAGAAAATGTGGTGTGTGTGTATAAATATACCTACATACATACTGGAATATTATTCAGCCATAAAAAGGAAATCCTCCCACTTGTAATATCATGGACAGACCCTGAGAACATTAAGCCAAGTGAAATAAGTCAGAGAAAGACAAATATTTATGCTTTCACCTATACGTATAATGTAAAAACAAACAAAATAACTGAGCTTATGGATACAGAGAACAGACTGTATCCATTTATTTCTGGGCAGACTATATTCAAAATTGACCTAAAAAGTCTTCTATAGCTAATTTGCAAAGCCAATATCCAAAGTAGGATTTTGCACTGCATCTGTCTGCTCTTATTTTAAAGTAGGATAGTTCTCCTTTTTATGATACTGAATTATTGCAAACACCCAGATTTTCCCTCCTCCTGTATTTGTCTAGTTGCTTTTCATGGTGTCATTCAACTTGTTCTTTTATCATTAGTATTTCCTGGTTACCAAAAGCAAGGATGGGCAAAATACAACAAAAGGGTTAATGAGTACAAATTCCCAGCTATAAAATAAATCATGAGATGTAATGTACAACATGACAACTGTAGTTAGTAACACTGTATCAGGTATTTGAAAGCAGCTAAGAGAAATTAAAAGTTTTCATCTTAAGGAAAAAGAATTTGTAGCTATATACAGTGACTTACTGTGGTGATCATTCACAATGTATACAAGAACTATGTTGTACACCTGAAACTAGTATGTCAATTATGTCAAAATTTTGAATATAGTCTAATAATAGATGAGATGAAAACTGACTAAAATGAAATAATGTATAGAGTATGACCTCACTGTGAACACATAAATGTGTATGATACACACACACAAACAGGAAAAGATCCTGAAATAATATACACTGAGTTGTGGCAATATTGATCCTAATCTGTGGGAATGTGATTCCTTATGTGAATTTTCTAATCTCCGTAAGTCATAGGATTTGCCCTGTCATGTGTTATTCTTAAATTTATGTGTCTCTGAAATTCTAATAAAGTAGTGTAACAGGTAGGTTAACAGATTTCTTTTCCTTTTGTACAGTTATAAGTACATATATAAACAATTCTCAATATATGAAAAACTTCCCTATGAAATTTAAACTGCTACAAAACAAATATAATAAAAGGAACCATATTCATTTTATTGTAGAAAAATCATAATTTAAGAAGTAATGTTAAAGTCTGAATTAAGCTCTCATTATCTTATATTCGCGACCCCTCCAACTAAAGCCTTAGTTTTCACTTGTGTGTTATTTCAGACAATAGTGGTTTCATTTGCTTAAGAACTCATGTTAGAAATTTCAGTATCATCCTTATTACATCCCTGTAATTTAACTTTATACCTAAACATCTGGTTGCCATGTCCTTTTGAATCCACCACAAAATGTCTCTCCCAATTCTTGTTCTTTATTCTCACTGCCATAGCCTTAGTCTGTGTCTTTAGCTCTAAAGTAATCCTACCCACTATCTCAATTCATCCTTCACACTAATCGTTATTTTTCTAAAACTGTACCTGATCATGTTACAGACAATCCTGTTTTAAAATCTTCAGAACTCATCGTCTACAGATACTCTTCATCATCTTGCCTTAGCAGGGCATTTATAAATGCCCTTCCCAACTTAATTTCCTCTCTACCTTTCAAGACACATTTCCCAAAATTTCTGAACTGCTTGCTCACTGACTATCCTCAAATCTGTCACGTACTTTCATACTTCCTATACTCATTCATTTCCCTCTGTCTGGAGTGTCTTCCTTTTCAGTCTCTAACCATTCACAATCTTTTCTACCCCAAAGGTGAATTTATTATTCAAGATCCAGCTTAAACTTGCAATTTTTTCCCTAACATCTGCCTCATTTACCTCTCCTGTCCTCCCAAAGTACTTAGCTTACATCAACAGATTAATATTTACCACAATACACACAGGAATCTTCCTCCTCTAAATTATTACAGTTATCCTATATTCATCTCCATAAATTCAGCATATTGCTGAGTACAAAACAGGTATTCAATAAATGATAGTGAATGAACAGATAAATGATTACTTTTTGTTGCCACTCATTAGCTTCCTCTTCCTTTTTCCTCTTGGCTACTTCTAGAAGTGTAATCCTGGCAGTGAATTCAGCAAGTTCTGCTGCCTAAAATAAACAATAAAATTACCAAAGCTAAAAAAAAAAAAAAATGTCCATTAATTTATACTAAGTCAACAAGGCTTTCGTATATATGCTTGGGCTGTTTTATGTTTTTTTAGATAGTCCTCCATTTTTTAAGAAGGTAATATTTCTTTAAAATCATAAATGTCTTATTTACAGTAGGTGTAATGAGCTAGTAAGAAAAAGTGAAAGAATTTTTATTTTTCTACAGACAAGAACTTATGCATGTTCCAGTAAAAGGAACTTAAAATGTGACTTATTTTTTAACTTTTTTTCAATAAAGTATTTGCAAAAGCCTACAAAAGAAGAACTGTATTTATATAATGCTTCATAGTTTAAAGAGCACTTTGTCAAATAATCTCATGATTTCCCAATAATCCTACTAGACGGCATGGTTGCTTTTCTTAAAAAGAGGGATCTGAGGCTCAGAAAGACCCAAAGACAAGTAAATGCAGGAACCATCTTTTAAGTGTCATGCCTAATCCTTATTATTTGCAAGCTCACTAAACAAACAAAAACTCAATCACATATGGCCTAAGATAGCTTAAAGGAGTTACAATTGTTGTCAATTTATCTAAAACAAAACATGCCGGTTGTTTATGTAAAGTTTAAGTGAATCAGAATCTTTTGTTAGCATTAGGCTTCATTTATCTTTTACTCTGTTTCACTTTTAAGTTTATTTCCATACTTTGTGATTAAGTTACTTGTATCTTTGCTTTCCTTTCCCAAAGACATAATAATGTACTTAGTTTAACAAGGTTAACTCCATGCTTTTGTGTAAATTTTTTTTCTTCTCAAGGTAGAACGAAGGTTCCTTACTAGCTGTTCCTGATTCTTCATCTGGTCAGCAGCTTGTTTTGCAATAGCTGACTTGGCCTCTTCAGCAGCTCGACGCTCCTTTTCAAGCCTTTCTGCTTCTTCTTTTGCTCGTTTTCGTTCCTGATCCAATTCCAGAGCTTTTCGAGTCTGTTCTTCCAGTTCTGTCAAAAACATGTATGCCCCCCACCAAAATAATTAATTCCAGTTTTAACAGTTATCAAAAGAAGCCAAAATAGTAGCAAGGAATCTAATCTGTATAGTTTCTAAAAATTAGAACATCTACAAATGAACTTATACCTCTTTTAAAATTAATCCTCATCCAAGGATATGTTTATTTTAGGGAGAGAAAAGGAGGGGTGGGGATGGGAGAGAGACAGACAGACAAACAGACACGTGAGAGAGAAATGAGGATCGATTTCCTCCTGTATGTGCTCCACCTAGGGAATCAAACCCACAACCTAGGTATGAACCTAGGAATGACCTGGAATCGAACCCACAACCTTTTGTTTTTGTTTTTTAAAGTTATTTATTTATTTACTTACTTACTTACTTACTTATTTATTTATTTTTAGAGAGGGAAAGCAAGAGAGAGGGAAACATCAATGCGTGGTTGCACCTCGCGCCCCCTGCTGGGGACCTGGCCTGCAACCTAAGCATGTGCTCCTACACTGGGAACTGACGACCCTTTGGCTCACAGGCCGGTGTTCAATCCACTGAGCCACACCAGCTAGGGTGAACCTGCAACCGTTTGCTGCAAGGGATGATGCTCCAACCAACCTAACCATCTGGTCAGGACATACACCTCATTTTTAACTTAGCAAAAACCTTATAAATTTTAAAAAATCTATTCCGCTATTTAAAAATGCCAAGAAATTAAAATCCGCATAGCTGTTTTTTAAAAAATAATCTCTTCAACAATTTTTTTAAAAGTTTTTAATTAATTTATTGGGGTGACATTGGTTAATAAAATTCCATAGGTTTCAAGTGTACCATTCTACATCACCAGTTATTTATTGTAAATATTGTGTACTCACCACCCCAAGTCCTGTCTCCTTCCGTCACCATTTACTTCTGTCACCATTTACCCCTCTATGCCCTCTTCCCAGTAGAGTGGAACAGAGGTGGGGCAGAATGCAGAGCCTGAGGCCTGCACTGTTCTACAGGATGAGGACAGGGATTTAGACTTTGGGGCTGTCAAGGCAGTCGAGGCTGGAAATGCCAAGATCCTGAGGAGGAGTGAATAGTCAAGTAAGCCCCAAGTCTGCTTGCTACTTCCCCTCAAGATTTGCCAACTCCTAAAATGTACACATACAGGGTCAGACACTAGTAAATAAGGAAGAAGCCACTGGAAGAGGCTGAATGGCTAAGCAGACAGTCATTTCTGCAACTGGGGAGTCAAAGGCTGGAGCTCAGGGCCCTCTGACACAGAAAGGCCCTCATCAATACAGTCTTTCAGATGACACATTCAAAGGGCTACAGACGAGCAGAGAAGGAAAACCAGAGAGAGACCAACTAAAAGCCTGAGACCCAGTTCAGCTCCATCAAGATGATCTGTACATATTCTGCCAGTCCAAAGAAAATTAAATCCTCTCTAAAGGAAAATAACATCACCCAGAGTCTCTACAACTTTGCATACACAATGTTTGGCATTTAACCAAAATTACCAGGAGATGGGACCAAATAACCCCCTCTAACCACCTACACCCCAAAATAGACTATAGACTAGACCCAGAGATTATCCAGTATTACAATGGATTATAGTGAAGTTATCAAATTAGGATATTAAAATAATTATGATGACTACTTATCTAGAACAGCTGGGAAATAAGCAGATCATGAGGAGAAAAGCAAAATCCACAGAAACCGATCTTCAGGCATCTTACAAATCCTCAGCAAAGTACCCGAGCGCCAAAGTTTCCTTTATAATTATGAAAGTTCAACCTATATCAATCTTTACCTTCATTTTACCTCTAATATTTAGGTCCACAACTCATCCAAAGCCCCTCCATAGAGAAACATCTACTAAAAAAATCAGTAGGCCTTTGACAGAGACCCAGATACACTACTAATTTTATTTTAGCAAAACCATGGGCCACTGGAATCATGCACTGAACCCCTCCCTGCAAAAAAAGAGATAAAACATTTATAACCACCAAATAATCCGTAAAACTGCAAATGTAAAGAGCATGGGAACTCCTCCTGTGACGGATGAGGAAAGATTAAGGACATAACACCTGAAAAGGCCAGACTTGGAAGGTAGGGGGACCCAATAAAAAAGGTACATTCAGAAACTGTTATGACATCTTCAGCCCATAGAAATTTGCAGAGAAGACACTCCAACAACTGACCTTCCTCTCTTGGACTTCCCATCTCCAGAATTTACTCTTCAGAAGCTCTCTATTCAGAAAAGGATTACAAATAAATAGAATGGGAAGCTATGGAAAATGAGAGGAAAAGTATCATTAATGCAACAAACAAAGAGAGAAAACTGCCAGCCCAGAATGACCAAGGAAACACATTACCTGCAATACAACAGAAGAGGATACATGCTGCAAAATACACAGAATATCTGAATTGCTGACTCAAACCAAGGAGTCCAGTATCGGCAGATATTAAACTCTTCTGCAGAATTAGCTTGTCCTGTTATAAACTAAATGGCCCCCTATAGTACCTTTTTCAAGTAATTATTTTCCTTTTCTCAACTTCAGGCTTATAATTTTTAAAAGTATGCAATGTGCAACAATAATTAATGCCATAGAGGCTACCGTTAAATCAAAGAAATATATAAGCCCAAGTGTTATCTTGTTTTTCACAATCACTGTGTACTTACTGCATGTATTTTGTTGTATACCTATTAATCATTTATGAGATGTCAGTTACCAATCTTTCTAGCTACAACTGGTAATTGAACAGTGTGGCATTGGCAACAGGATAAACAGGTTAATGAACAAAACAGAATCTAGAAACAGACCCATACATACACAGTCTTCTGATTTTGTGACAAATGTGACACTGTAGTACAATGGGACAAGGATGGTCTTTTCAATAAATAGGTCTGGGTCAGCTGGAAACACATATTGGGAAAAAACCTTGACCCTTACAAAAATCAGTTCCATATATAGATTGTGGATGTAAATGTGAAAGGCAAAACAAAGCTTTCAGAAGGTAGTTCATAATAACGTATTCACAACCATAATGAAAAGAGTTTTATAAATGGAACTTAAAATTTAAAACTCTTCATAAAGACACCTTTAAGAAAGTAAAAAGGTAAACAAACCATAGAAGATATTTTACAATGCATGTAACGAAGATATTTTTTCAGATCAATCTGAAAAAGCAGAAAATCCAATTTTTCTTAAATAGGCAAATGTTGTGAAAGGACATTTTGTATACAGTTAAAAGCATTTGCAAAGGTGCTCAAAATCATCAGTCATCAAGACAATGTACAGTACTCACTGTGCTCACTAGAATGACTGAACAAAACAAAAAAAGAAATTCTGATCAAGTAGTGAAACTGATGGTGAAAATACAGAGCACATGAACTTTCATTCACTACTGGTAGGAATGAAAACTAATACAATCACTTTGCAATAATGGTGGCAGTATCTGCTTTAACTAAGTATAGCTGTTATCCAGGAATTCCACTCCCAGGGTACAGCTCCCCAAAATTAATACATGTGTGCTCTGTTCAAGAATGCTCATGGCCATCTTATTTTATAAAAGTCCCAAACTGAAAATATCCCTAACGACCACCACCAGTAGAATTTATAATGGTATATACGTGCGATCAAGTATTTCAGAACAACATAAAAGAATAAACTATAGCTACGTGCATACATTCAAGACAAAAAAAATTTAAAAGCCAAATATAAGAGTGCATGAATTCACTTATATGTAGTGTAAAAACATGCGAGACTATTCTTAGGCACAACATCAAAAACACAAGCAACAAAACAGGAAATACGTTGGACTTCATCCAAATTTAAAACCACTGAGCTTCAAAGAACACCATCAACAAAGTAAAAAGACAACCCTCGGAATGAGAGAAAATATTTGGAAATCATATATATCTGATAACTGACTAAGGACTTGTATCCAGATATAGAAAACATTCTTACACCTCAATGACAAAAAGACAAATGATACAGCTGAAAAGTGGGCATGCCATTTGAAAATACGTTTTCCCAAAGAAGATACATAAATGGCCAGTAAGCACATGGAAAGACGCTCAACACGAATAAGCATTAGGAAAATGAAAATGAAAACCACTTCATACCCATTAGAATGACTATAATCCAAAAAACAGACATTAATAAGTGTTGGTGAGGATGTGCAGAAATCATATATTGCAGGTGGGAATGTAAAATGGTACAACAGCATTAGAAACCAGTTTGGAAGTTCCTCAAAAAGTTACATATAGAGAGTTACCATATGACCAGCAATTCCACAACCAAGTTTATACCCAAAAGAAATTAACACATATGAAAACACAATAATTAGTACACAGATGTTCATATCCTCATATTCACAATAGCCAAATAGTGGAAACAACCCAAATATCCAACAACTGATGAATAAGTAATGTAGTATTATCCACACAATGAAATATTACTCAGCAACAAAAAGAAAGGACTGCTTGATGCACCCTACAACATGGATGAAATTTGCAAACATTATGCTCAATGAAAGACAGTGACAAGTCACAAAAGACCACATTTTGCATGCTTCCATTAATATGAAATGTCCAGAACAGGTGAGTCTACAGAAATAAAAAGTTGCCTAGAGCTGGGGAAGAGAAGATTGGGAAGTAATGGGCATGACTTCTAACAGATGTGGAATTTCTTTTTGGGGTCATAAAATTGTTCCGAAATTGTGCTGATGGTTACACAACTCAAAGAATACACTAAAAACCATTCAATTGTACATTTTAAATGGTTGTGTGGTATGTGAATTATATCTCAACAAAGCTACTATAAATAAATAAGATTAAACTCTATGATGATATAAATCAGAATGATATGCCACATCTGGAGTGAAAAAAATTACTGAGGAGGGACACATGGAAGGATCCCTGAGTGCAGGTAATGTTCGGTTATCTTGTTCTTGGTAGTTACAAAAATAAATCTGGTTTGTAAAAATTCACAAAGCCTTATACCTAAGAGGTATGCTACATTACTACATCTATGCTATACTTCAACAAAAAAAATTTCTAAAATAAGTTTCAGAAAATCACAGAAAACTAAGTTAGGGATTTTATACTTCCATTTTAGAAATTAGGAACATTAGAAAATCAAGAGGTTAAAATAACTTGCCTATGGTCATATTCTAAGTTAATGACAGAATTAAAGCTTAGCTGTTATTTGTAAACAATGTAAACTGAAAGTGGACAAACCCTGCCTACTCACATCAACTACTACTTTTATCACATCAACATGCTTACTTTCTTCACTGCACTTAAAACTATATAAAATGACTTGTATTATCTGTTAAAGAACAGAGCATAGTACACAATGCCTAACAAGTATCCAGAATGCAATCACTACACCCCCAATTCTTTCCAGTGGTTTTTCTTTTTGAATGTGGAAATTCACTTCGTTATTTGTTGAAACAGTAACTGAATGCAAGTCTGGCTGTATTCAAATACAGTCATCAATTTAACTTAAGGATGGTTAAAAAATGATAAAGGGAGATAATTAACACTGATAATTACAGAAATGTAAAATGGAAGAATGGTTTTATTAAATGATTTGTGACTCACTTCAAATAATAACTACTTCAAAAAAATTTTTAAATAAAATTATAATAACATCGGAAAGTTTCTTCTCAAAAAAATTACAGGTTTATCTACTAAGTATCATGACTTAGGTATGGCCAGAGCTACTGCATCTGAATAAGAATTTAGCATAATTTACAAGACAATCATACAGATTTTAGGACAGCTTGGAAAAGCTTTATTACTAGGAAAAAAATTGAATGTCCTTTTCCTTAAGATGATTGATTTAAAATTGTCTTGATAGGGATGCTCTATATTCTTTTTTATGTTCTAACTTCCTTATATTCTTTAGTTCTTCTTTACTTGAGTAGCTTTCTGTATGTAAATTATGTTTAGTATACATCCTAAATAAATGAGATTAAAAGGTTTAGTAAGTAGCTATTCTCTCAGAAATGGTATTATATAAATGAAAAAGTCCTGTCATTCAATTTCTTCTTTAAAATCAGTCCAGTATCATAAACTTTTTTTAAAAAACCACTTTAGTACATTCCAGAGTTTGTTTAACAGCATTCTACCTCTAAAACTACTCCTTATACTATTTACATGGCACTTAGTACACATTACCTCACTTCATTAATATTTCTGCCACAACAGACTTCACTACCAGCATGCTATATGTTTGTATTCATAAAATGCAGCACAAAATAGGCACTTCGTGAATGTCCACTTTAATCAATTAAAAAGGCATCAACATCAAGCTGGAATTCAGAAAATAAGTTCTGCCCTCGTGTTACGGCCTGTGAACAAGTCTCTTTGCTACATCTGGGCTTTGAACTAAATAGTTTCTAGGTCTTTTCTAGCTTTGAGAAGTGAGGTTTCTAAATTAGTCAGAATAAAACCCAGGGGTTTTTTTTTTTGTTTCTTCCCTTAGAAATTATTATTTCCAATCCTCTTGTAATTAAAATGATCAGTCAGTTTGTGGACTTACAGCAATCTTTGTGACTTCCTCCCCTAGATACTCAATTGCAAATGACTCTACCAGCTGCTCCAGAGCAGCTCCCCACTGAAGTAGGCTGGTGTTAGGAATGAAAATAAACCTGTATGAGGTTATTATTTAATAACCCTTACATAGAATAAATAATAACCTTATTCCATTTCTAACAGAACTAACGGCTGATTCTACTAGTTGTCAGGAAAGCAGGTATAAATTCTAGTTTTATAAATAGATTTCATGTGAGCCCCAAGAAACTACTGCTTAGGAAGGAGGCAAACATCTTATTTTGTTCAATACCTTCTTCCTTTTGTTCTCCCACTATTTGTTGTTTGAAAGTAATATATCCTAGAATTATTTGATATAAAGCACTCTCTCCAAATCTAATGTACCCTTTCTATACACTGTAGCATTTTGGTTACACATTGCTTAGGAAGTAGATTCTTCACAACATTCTCTATGTTGTGTAGTTTTTAATATACTGAAATCAAATTTAGAGATTGAATCCAAAGCAGTCTGTATAGTCAGAATAGATTAAAAGAGCCTTAAGGTACTTAAATATCCATAAAGCACTGCATACATGCTTTTGTTTACATGCCAGAAAGTATTGAAAATGTGCTTTTGTTTATGGAACCCCAATCAAGAAAAATAAATTAATATACATAGTCATTTACAATATAGAATAAGAGTACACATGAAAACACTTGTTTAAGTAACTAAAGAAAGAGAAAAAACACATAAGCATTGCATACTGAATTACATCGTAAACATGTTTACGATGTAATTCCACCAAGTTTAATTTGGCAATTAAATGTAATTATTCTCTGCAAGACACATAAGTTTTAATAGTAGTAAGGAAATACTACTATCTGACCACAAAGCAATGATTTTTGTCTTTCATTTTTCTAATTTAATCTTTTCCAGTAGTTTTTTGCTTTTATTTTATTATTTTTTCATCTTTATAGTATTTTTATTGTATTTTTTTTCCATTGCCATTTAGTCCCCTTATACCCTTCCCCTCCAGCAATCACCACACTGTTGTTCATGTCTAAGAGTCCTTTTTCCTTTTTGCAGAGCAATGGTTTTGAATCCAATGTCAAAAAGAAACTTTTACCTTTCTGGGCTTTCAGTGTCTGTTCTTCAATTTGCCTTAGACGTTCCATTAGCTCTTCCTTTTCCCGTTCTATTCTTTCCTTTTCCTTTTCTGCTATTTCTCTTTTCTTCTTTTCATTCTCTAACTGCGCCCTTAAAAAGAGTTACAATTGTTTTGTGACAAATTAATAACTAGAAAAATCCACTATGAAGAAACTACAGCATAAATATTGTATCTTCATTATAATCATCTGTGTTAAAAAATCACATAGTTAAAAATATAGAAGTACACTGTTACATACACATATATTGGATTATAACATGTTTCTTATTGTGGGGTCACAATAAATATAGTTAAATCACTATTTTAATAATATTAAAATGTTAGCCCTTTTAGAAAGGGTCTCAGACAAATTCTCAAAACTGTTAGGAGAGTGAAACTGTCAAATATCTCTCTTGTTAGCAAAGCATATTTTAAAATACAGATATGTGGGGGGGAAAAACGTTGATTTATCACTTGCATACTCAATGATCTTTGACAATAAATTAGAGGTCAGCACAAAAGGTGTTAATTGCATAGTTGCCATACCCAAGAAAATGACTTTAGGTTATTAGGAGCTTGAAGGGAGCACACAAGACTGTTTTAAAATATCCTGGGAAGGCAACAATTTGCAATAATTAGCAATAAATGAATGTAAGTTTAATTTCTAAGGTAGGACCAATTTATCCTTAGCTACAACATGACAAATCAGTTATATTTCCTTTGACAATTCTATTAGCATGAAAGTAGGTATCTATTTAATGCTGTTTAAAAAGATCACCATGAAACCTAGGTGGAAAGACTGCCTCCATCATTTAGCTGCATCTGGCATGGGCCTACTGAAACTGTTTCTTTTAAATATGGCCAAATTCATCCACTGAGCATGAGCCTACCCTGGGTCTGACTCTATGATGAAGGCCAGAAATATAAAGATAAAAAAGAATTAGATGTGACACTATGTTAATCATCAGAAATAATACCTACTTAATAAGTTTAATCAACAATACTGCCATCACTTTAATGGGAATAATTTTTTTTAGGTAAAAAATGGATTACGTTCTCATTTCTGAAACTTATCTGAGTATGTTTAAATACTCGCAAAAAAGACATCACTGCCATCTAGTGTTAATTCTAAATGCCAGGCACAAAGTCACATGGTTTCTCAACCTCCAGGCTCTGATAAATTCTTCAGTAAAGTTTCACTGAAGTTACTTTCCTTACTCTGTAAACCCCAAATTTAAAAATTCCTATAACTCCTGGATACCTATCTGTCCCCAATACAGAAAGAGAATCTAGCTTGGGGTAAACAGAATTGTGACGAGTCAGCATGTAAGAAAGCTATCTGATGTTAATCTCCTATGCACCAAACCAAACATGAAGTTTAGGAGTCATTATACCTCCCCAATTAGTTAATGAATCCTCACGGCATTTAAGATTCTAGGGCCTGAAGCTGATTCATTCGAGGAGAATTCACCTATGTTCAAGTTCCCTATGAGGCACTTTTTCAACAGCAAAAGGAAGAGTCAGCCACTAACCTCCCCCCACCCACCGCCAGACTTGGCCTCACTCTGCAGCACATTCACCTCTTTCTTCCTATCCTATTTTGATCTACAGAGTATACACAAGTATGTGCAGGCAAAGAGGTTTAAGGACTTGTGAGACCCCCCTCTCTAGAAGATATGAGTGTGACAGAGGCTTAAGTGAGTATGTTTCCCAATTTCCTTGAGCAAAAGAAGGGCCTGGTGGCCCCACAGAGGTTGCTGCCTTTTCTGTATTCTTTAGGAAGTTGAAAATGCAGGCTGTCCCTGAAAGCAAAAGCACAGTACTTTTCAAGTAATTGCTAGTATGGCCAAGGGCTACTCTTTTTCATGTTAGGCTGCTAGCAGTCTCAGCATGTTGATTAGTCACCCCAGCCTCTGCTCAATCACATCCAGTGCTGCCAAGGTTCCCTAAGACAGTTACTTTCCTGCCTCCCTCTGAGGCCGAGACTCACACCACAAACCAGATCACAAGACCTAAAGGCTACAACAATATTCCATGAACTCAGAACCTGTCGGGTCCAGCTCTGGCACACATATGGCCCGTTCTAGAGATGGGTGCTGATTTCACTTAGTTTTTCCCTATTGACAATTCATTTGTTCTTTCTCAAGGATGGAGGTAAGGAGATATAGGAACAAAAAAAGACTGAAGGTAACTTGGCCACAAGCAAGTTGGTGGGTAGGAGCAGGGAATTAGCCCTTTGTATCAAAAAATGGAATAAGTGAACAGCAGATACTTAATTGATTATAATATTTAAAACAATATACACAGTTGACTGCTGCACTCTCATGAAGCCTCTGTCTCATATCTTGTAAGAATTCTCCCCTGACTACAGCCATCACCAACTAACACGCCATTCAATTAAAACAAACGCCTTTGGCTCACCACATCCCTTAGTTAAACCTAGTTTTGCAGGTCTGTCTGATTTCCCTCATGAAACTGAAGAGCTTGCTTCTCCCCTAAACAATGTTCAATCACAAGGACTAACCTGGTCTATTCGCTGGCCCCGAGGCAAGCCATGGATATTCTCACCTCTACATGTTTGCTTACGTCAGCTTCCTCTTCTGAAAATCTTACCCCTCTATAACTCTCAAGCCTATTTTTAACTTTAAAGCTTTAGTAAAGTCCACTTTCCCCATTAAGCCTCTTGTGTAATGATGTAAATCTAAACCACAGATGTAAATATTTTTGTTTAGAGTTTGGGCTTGGAAATGCTCATTTGATCAAGTTGTTCTATTTCAAGAATACAAATAACCTATTAATAAGCTATCAATTCTCTGTATTAACATGCAAAACACAAAATACTTTAAAATAACTTACACTCTAAAGACTATCATATGGGCCCAATTACATTTTTCTTAAGATAGAAAACTAGTATGAAACTTCTATTCAGACTATGTATTAAGAATTATTATAATAGCTAATATTTATTAAATATTTGCGTACTTCTGTCATTATTTCTCAAAAAAACCCTTAGAGGTAGAGGTTTTCATATTAAGGGTAAGAGAATAGTGGCTCAGCAGGTTTTTTTCCAACAAGTGTTAGAAGAGGATTGAAACCCAGATTTATCTAGTTCCAAAGGCTGTATTCTTTGTATGACCCCAACTGTGTCCTACTGATACAGGCAGCCAGCCATGACACAAAATATCTCATAGCTAACCTACAATTGGTGCATGAGCATCTGATTTTGAATTGGAAACTTGAGGCTGTTTTTAAATTTGGTAACAATTTTAGCAATACAAAAAATGTTCAGAATTACAGAATAAATCATCATCAATTTGGATGCAAATAACTTCAGAGCACAGACTACAGAGATCCATAACCCATGGTACTGGGTTATATATAACTAATATATAGCACCATTTTCATTGTGAAAAACCCAGTTATGAGAGTTATGGGGAAAGAGCAGGATCACATATACCAAAGTATTACAGGGAAAGGGGCTTCCTTCCTGCCCCTTCCCAACTGCTGTTGTTGCTCAAGAGAGCCCAGCAGCACAGGCAGCATACCTCTGAGCATTCCCCCAAGTATGTCTGCTGGCTACTTTGCCAATGGGCTTGACCAAAACTGTTTCCACATATACAGTTGTCATTTCTCTCTCTCTGACCTGTAAAGCAGGGAATAAATGAAGACTTGGCATGCCATTTCTGACACTTGCCAAATCCCTATGTTGCTAACATAAAATACCTTCTAGGCATTCAAATGAATAAAACAGTTACTGAATTCCTATAGTGGACAATGCTTGCTAATGAACAGCTATAAAATTTATCCAACATAGGAACCATAGGATTCTTACTGCGGCAAAAAAAAAAAAAAAACAAACAAAAAACAACTTTAAAGTCTTTCATTTTCCTCTAGGCCTGACAGTAAGAAAGCTATAACACCATCACCACATTGTACTTATTAATGATACTACATATTCTAAAAGCCATATAGCATGCCTCTCTATGCCTGAGAAATAAAGAAGAAGTAGACAAATATGTTTAAGAATATAAGTAACAAATCAACATTGTAGACAAGCAGAACAGTTAGGACATTACTGAATGATGAGTATGCGATAATACAGCCAGATCTCTGTATCTCTCTGCGGGTTCCTCATGTGGGGATTTAACCAACTGTGAATTAAAAATACTTGAAAAAAGTTATGTTGTTGCTTATGTGCACTATGTAGTTAGGCCTATAACTGTACTGAAAATTTAGAGACTTCTTTTTTTGTCATTGTTCTTTAAACAATACAGTATTACAACATTTATATAGTATTTACGTTGTATTAGGTGTTATAAGTAATCAAGAGATGATTTAAAATATACAGGAGGATATACACAGGTCATATGCAATACTATACAATTTTATATACAGGGCTTGGGTATTTGTGTGGGTCCTAGAGCAATCCCCTACAAAGGATGACTGTAATTTCTGAATATATAGAAAGTAAAGCCCAATAAAGAACTATTTTAAAAAGCATATAACTCTAGAAGCACAATGTGATCCTAAGCCACATGAGAGCAGTAAAAAAAATGACAGAGCCCAGTCAAAGTAACTAACCAACTTAGTATCTTTAATGGAGGGTCAGGAGTTACTGGAAAGTTTCATATCTCTATAAAACATGTTTTGTAATACAGTAAACTTTCCTAAGGCAGATAAATTGAGGGAAGAATCTGAATTAAAGATGTGAATTATAAAGAACATTTAAGTAAAAAAAAAAAAATTCATTAAAAACACACTAAAAGCAGAGGCAGCAAAATTATATTTAGCAGAGGGCCTATTTATTAAATTCAAATTACGTAATTTCCAATGTTTGAAATATATAAATTTACATATATTTAGGGCTCCTGACTATTGTTTTCTTTAGGAGCTACTCTATTTCTTAAATTATTATTCTACTCTACAAAGGTTTCTTCAATAAAGGTTAACTTCAGTTTGGTGTGTAAATTTTTTCAAATAAAGCACAAAGATTAAATCAATCTAGAGTCAGATTTGGGGATTTTGTTGCCAGACGCACCAATCTGGTTCCAGGGCTGACAAGAATTTTAATCAATCTTTCCATTTCAAAAACACTCAATTTTATACAGTTAGCAGTATCTTTTTTTGAAAGTCCAAGTGAACAATGGTTAAAAAGATCAGCATTGTTGACAAGGGAGAACTGGTGTTACTACACTCTGTACACTGACTTTTTGAATTCTACACTGCCCATGACACTGTTTCAAAGAAAAACATTCAGCATATTTTTACCCGAAGTCACAAGCAAAACAAACCTGAAAATTTTACACTATATCCAAACCAATGTCCGTCAGTGACAAGCAAGAATAAAAGAAAAGCACACCTGTGAAATCATGAAAAGCTATTTACTCAAAAATATCTGCTAGATATCTAACTTGAAAATTATACATACTCATTTTAAAGTGGACAGTAATACTGTGATTCAATTTTAATACAATGAAAAGAGTGTAAAATTCTGAGTGTGTTAAAGAAACTAAGCATTGTTAAATTTTATTTTTATTTATGTATTTATTTTTATCCTCACCTGAGGACATGCTTATTGATTTTAGAGAGAGAAAGAAACATCAACATAAGAAACATCAATCGGTTGCCCCTCACATGCACCCCAAATGGAGATCAAACTCGCAACCTAGGCATGTGCCTTAAGTGGGACTTGAACCCGCAACCTTTTTGTTTACAAGATAACACACCAACCAACTGACCCCACTGGGAAGGGTTATCACTCTTAAATTTTAAATAGCCGCCTTCTACCAATCTACTAGGATGAAAGGCTATAAATTCCATACCTTTCCAACTGCTTCTGATGTTTCTCCTCTCTAGCCTGAGCCTTCATCTGTTGTACTTCAATAGTATCGGGCTTCCTTCTTCGCATGTACAGTTCATGGTTTCCCATACACAAAGCCAAAATCCGCTTATTGATTCTCAGACGAGGTGCATAAAAAACAAAATCCTAAACAAAGTATTCTGAATTTAAAATCTTCCTGAAGGACAGTCTTTCTCACAATAATGTGTACTAAGTTTCAACGTGTGG
This sequence comes from Pteronotus mesoamericanus, assembly GCF_021234165.1. Taxonomy (NCBI): domain Eukaryota; kingdom Metazoa; phylum Chordata; class Mammalia; order Chiroptera; family Mormoopidae; genus Pteronotus; species Pteronotus mesoamericanus. Next base: position 14,624,088 of record NW_026555313.1, read on the forward strand.
TTATGAATTCTAATGTCACATTACATACAGTTTAGAAATCATAAGATTTCCTAATTCCTAGTGAGTATACCATACTTTCACACAACTGGTTCCTCATCTTTTCATTCCCCACCAGTTTTGTGGAGAGGCTAATAATCTTATATTCTCAATATATTAAATGTCATTTATTATTTTTTTCTTCTCCAAAGTAACAATTAGCATCTGTTCTTCCACCTCAGGACGGTTTTTTTGTTTGCTTTACCTTTTGCCATATTTATCTCAAAATTGGATGTTCAACTTTTTTAACCTAGAATTGTTCTCCTTATCATTCTGTCTTTTCAATAACTATTTTAGAACACAACAGTATGCTTGACACTAGATGAATCAAAGAATCTATAAATATAAAGATTTAAGTTTAACGCTTCAAGTTACAAAAATACAACATTCATGATGCAAACAAAACTCTACAAACAGGATTAATACAGAATAGGGCTCCCTTTGCTATATTCTAGACACCAACAAACAAGCTTTTTAAAATTGCTTCTTAGGAATGGTGATTATTTTCAATCACCTCCTAATATCTTATATTTAAATTTCAGTTAAAGTAAAATTCTAATATTTATATGTTGTAACAAGATGAAAACTGTATTTTTAACAATTATTATTTTATCATTAGGAAAGTTAAACTCTAGAAAAAGAATATTCCTCAAGACCAATTCAATAAATGAACAATGTCATTCTTCAAGTAATACCATAGCAAAGTGGCAGAAATTTAAAATACATAAAACATTTTTAAAATTTACTTACAGGTGCCTTTTTGTCAATTGGCTTTATAACAAATTTTTTGTCATTAAATGAAATATTTCTGATTTCACTCCAGGGAAAACCAATTTTTGGAGTTAACCTTAAAAAAAAGTGAGGGGGGAGAGCATATCTGTAGTGAGAAGCATGAAACAATGGACAAAATTTGTATCAACTTTTTGGGGCCAATTTAGTTCAATGATCAGTCTTAAGAGTTCCAGATTTTCAAAATGTATTAACTTACTCATAACATACTGTTGACATTATCTTTTAAGGGTGAATTTGAATAATTAAATCACATAAAACAGCCCTGGCTGGTATGGCTCAGTGGGCTGAGTGCCAGCCTGTGAAGCGAAAGATCACTGGTTCGATCCCTGATCAGGGCACATGCCTGGACTGTGAGCCAGGTTCCCAGTTGGGGGTGTGCAGGTCGATGTTCCTCTCCCTTTCTCCCTTCCTTCCCTCTATCCAAAAATAAATAAATAAACAATTTTAAAAATCACATAAAACAAAGACTATCCCAAAAATTTCATCAATGTGTCAGAAACCTTGATTTCCTTGTTAGGGTTTGCACACGCTCTATGTAGGTTCAAGCTACTACCACTATTAAGTTTAAATATGTTTAAGAAGGGGGGCAGAAGATAGCTTTTCTAACTTTTCATATGAATTATGAACCTAAGTTGCTATAAAATTATTTCCTTCCTGTTTAATTTTAAAATGTCTGAATTACTTACGAATATACTAAAAACACTAAATTTTCAGTGCACTTTAATAGGCTTTATGGTATATGACTTATATCTCCCACAAAAAAATTTTAAACACTCATATACACAACTGTTTGGGTAAACAGAACTGAAATTCTGACTCTGTGACTATAAAACTGTTGTCGCGATTTACTACCCCACACATAAAGATTTAGGGAATCAGACAGGAAGAAGTAATTTTATTTCTGATTGTCAAATATTTTATTGTTTCATCAAATGTGTCACTGCTATCCAACAAGAGCATGAATGACTGTGACACCTATACTGGCCAAAAGGCCTATTTAGTCAAAGCATTCTGGTAACAGAGTATGAACTGCTGCTACCTAATTACAGTCCTTTTAATTCTTAAGCAGACTGACTGCAGTGCATCAAATAATTTTCTCTACAAAAAACATTTTTTACTCAATATGCATGCTCCACACTGTCCCTTATAAAGGACACCAAGATATGTCACAGTTACCTACTTAAAAGAGAGGCTTATAATTTTTTTTTATTTTTATTTATTTATTTTTAGACAGAGGGGAAGGGAGGGAGAAAGAGAGGGCTAGAGAAATATCAATGCGTGGATGCACCTCACGCATCCCCTACTGGGGACCTGGCCTGCAACCCAGGCATGTGCCCTGACTGAATCAAACCGGTGACCCTTTGGTTCACAGGCCAGCGCTTAATCCACTGAGCCACACCAGACAAGGCCGGAAGACTTATAATATTTTTAAGGTAATATTATACTACATTTACATATTATTTTTAAAAATTCTAAAGAATTTCCTCATATAATTCTCACAACAACCTTCTGAGGTGAGTCTGGCAGTTATTCAAATTTCACAGTTAGTAAGTTGACCAGGGTCACAAAAGTAATTAATAGCACAGCTGGTAAAAGAGCCTAACTAACCTTTTAAAGTTGTACCCTATTTTGATTTTTTTTAATTTGGAAATAAGTTAATAGATGAATATATTCTCATTATAAAATGAAATTGAACCATTACAGAAAAGACCAAAGAACCTGTTTTCCATAATCCCCAATCCCTCCTTCCTATCCTGAGTAAACTCCCTTGCTCTCATATTCCCCATCTTTATCCGTATCAATATATATAATGAATACACTAAGAAAAACTAATTCAATAATTTTTAAAAGAAAAAAGATTTGGCCTATAATAGTCTTAATTTTTGCTTTTCAAATATTTTCCCTTCTGAATGATAATAGCATTTTAACTTGCTTTTGTAATATAAATGAAAAAATATATCAAAGTCAGTAAAATGCTCTCTTTTGGAATGATCATGTATGTATATGTTTAGAAATGTGTGTTTTATTAGATACCTGTAATAATGAAACTAAAAATTTGGAACCAATCCAGAATAAAGAGGAATGCCTTTAGAGAAGGTGCCACTGGTACAGACTTGGATGCTTACGTGGTATGATAAATAAATTAAGGAAAGGTATAAAACAGTAGTAGCTATCATACCTGAAAGGTGTTAAAAGAGCTTGATATACTTTATATTAATATAAAAATACCTGGTCAATTTCAAAATAAAATTACACTGTTCACTATTTTTAATACAGGAACAGTTTACTAACATCCAAAAATATTCAAAACAAGTCCTATAAAATATTCAACAAAAAAGTGTTACAAACACAGTAAATCACACATTTTAATTTCATTGTCTCATTGTTCCCAATTTCTTATATGTTAATTTCAATGTTATACCTGTATGCCAGGCGTAACATTTAAAGAATTATTTTTCACCTATTGAGGAAATAAATTTTAATTGTTACTAGATATAACTCACAAGAGATCAGGAAGCATACTTCAAATAAAAGTGAATCTACCCATTTGACAAATACACTGAGAAGTAAACCGAAACCACAAGATGTTGATAAAATGAAAACATGGTATTTGAAAACTTTTGTAGCATTAATTAATCTTTTAATTTGAAAAAAAGCAGTAAGGGTAATCAAGCCAACCGATTAATGACTAATATACTATTTACTTACTTGTCATCATGCTCATAAATATTCAGACCCAAAGCATCAACACCTAGCCACAATTCAGTTCCTTTTTTATTTTTTATTTCAAAGTAGTTGACTCCATACATTTCTAGATCTTGTGCAATCTTCAGGTATTCCATCATAGAATCTTCCCTGTTGAAATAAAGCTTACTATAACATATTTAAGAATATCTGATAATGAACAAACTACAAAAATACTTTGAATTAAAATTTAGTGTTTTATTCATATAAAGTCAAATGATCTTTGAGAGGTAATCTTATGTAATAATTAATATTATGAAATAAAAATACTTTAATTTGAAGAAAACAAGAGCCATCCAAATACCTTAGCATTCCTCTATGTTCTTCATGCCAGTTCTGTATTCTTTCTTCCCACTGCTCTTTTGTCAATTTGTGTTGTTCCAAAACACTATAAGGAAAAAAATCTATGAAAATGCCTCTATCACTGAAAATCAATATCCTTTTAGAAGTCTAGAATCATACCCTGACTGTGGTGGTTGTTATATAAATATATACAAAATAAAACTGCATAGAATAAATTCAGAGAGAGAGAGAGAGAGAGAGAGAGAGAGAGAGAGAGACACCCCGCCCCCCCCCCACTGTGGTGGTTGTTATACAAATATATACAAAATAAAACTGCATAGAATAAATTCAGAGACACACACACACACACACACACCCCCACACCCCCTCCCCCCACATGCAAAATTGCTGAAATCTAAGTAAGATAGGTAGATTGTATCAATGTAGATATTTTCACTGTGATACTGTACTGAAGTTGGGTAAAATGTTACCATTAAAGAAGGCTGGGAGAAGGATGCATAGGATCTATTATATTATAATTGTATGTCAATCTACAATTATCTCAAAATAAAATTTCTCAGATCTTGAAATTATTTTGAACAACACATTTAAAATAGTTATTATACAGATAGTTTATAAGAATTCAAATGTTTTAAGTGACTAAAATACTGGACAAAAAGGGGAAAGTGACTCATTATTAATAGACAAATTACAGAACAGACTGAAAATCAGAATTTAGGCCTTACTTCTTTTACTGTATTTTTGTGCTAAATTTAATTTTATTTTCTATTAGTAATACTTTATATAAATGTGACAAGTCATATTTTTTTACTACCCATGCACTCCAAATAACTTTTCATTAGTTTCTTTTGCATCCTTCCAGTGTTTCTTATGCAAATACAGAAACACACAAACTGTGTTTTCTACTATTAATTTTTTAATACCAAATCAGCAGATTCAATATACCTACTATGCATGCTATAGAGTATGTATTTCTATTCTCTTTGGGTCATAATGTTTTCCTTAGTGATGAACCCTCAGATCCTACTTTACTAATAGCAAAAGATACTGTGTTAAAATATTATTGTTTTGCTATATAAAAATTTTACATGAAACCCAGGGATTTCTTGGCAATATAAAAGAAAAATCTTAGAATGCAATCCTCCATTGGACAAGTTACTGTCTAGAGTGGATCACTCAATGGCGTTTCAGACAGACCATTATGTTATTAAAAACTGCTCCTTTCTCTCTGTATCCTCTTTTAAGCCCTTGCTTTGGGGGAAAGGAGTTTTGTCTTCTTTCTTAGAGTATTTAAATTTCCACTTTTTTCTTGACTTGATCCTCCCTCTCTTGCTGCCTGGCCTGTGCTCACCAGCAGGAATGCAATCAGCCTTGAACGCACAATCAATTCAGCCCGCTGCTGGTATCAGGATGTTAAACACTAAAGCTCACTCCTTCCTGTCTTAAATACTGCAGCTAAGGGATGATCCTTAGCTCATTCTCTTTAAGTGATTATGTGTACTAAATGGCCACAATTATGTTGCTGCATGTGAATACGGTGTTTAATGAATATAACTACAAAAATCACAAGGCAAGAGAAGTAAGTAAATCTGAAAGCACGGGTTAATTAAATTGGATGCCACTAGGATTTCTGCTATAGCTTTTTATATCCTGTATTTCAAATACCATTTGTTTGCATTTTGCATAATGTACTTCTATTAGTCAATCTGCATGACCAATTTGCAGGTATGCAAAACTTCCCACCCTCTTTTTCTTCAGTCGAGAGCCAAAGAGCCCTTCTTCACACCGAAGGCCAATCCATCCACTTGACTTTAAATCTATCTGGGCCTTTAAATGGCTTTTCTCTCCACTTCCTCAGGATCTACACTCCATCCTTTATGGAAGGAGACATATTTATTGTTCCTTGACCATATATATTAGCATTTCTACTTGTTTGTGTTACAGAGGGCAAAGACCACATCTGTACTGCTCACCACTAAGTGCCCACTGTCAGTCCTCAAAAGTACTCAAAAATTTGTAAAGCAGTAAACAAAGGAAATTCAAAATCAATGATGTGCTTTCTCTAACAGACATGCCTATAAACCCATGCCTCCTGTTCCCAGTTTTTTTCTTTTTCTAAACAGCAAACTTATTTTGAGACCTGCCCATTCTGACTGTCCTTCATATCCACCCCTTACACCCACTGCTGGAGGTCCGCCATGATCTGACTTCAATCCCCAACGTTCTACTCCAGCTGTTCTAGGGGTCACCTCCAATTTCCTTACTGTTAAACCCAGCAGACACACTAGTGACGCTCATTCTCAACTTCTTTGTGCCATTTGACACTGCTGACCAGTCTCTCCTTAAAGCATTCTTTCACCTTGGCTTCCATGATGTAACACTCCCCTGGTATTAATCTCAATATACTTTACAGGAGCCTTTCCCTGTGTACTTAAAAGTAAAGTTCCAATGAGGTCTGCCTCAGGCCTTTTTCTTACTCTATGTGTACTTTCAGGTCCGTCTCTTTCATTCCTATCTGTTTGCTAATTACTTCCAAAACTGTGTGATAGCTCGAACTGGTCTTCAAGATCTGAACCCACATGGAGAAATGAATACTAGCTCTCTCTCTTGGTTATACTGAAGATATTTCAAACTCAGTATGTTCAAAACTGAAATCTACCTCCTGCAAAATATATTCTCTCCCCACATATGTCGGCAAAAAGGCATTACCAACCGCCCAGATGCCCAAGTCAAAAACCTGGGATATAAAAATTCACATACATCAAACTCTTTTTAAAGAAGATACTATCTGGTGGAGCTGAAAGCTAAACTCGACTTTGGGAGAACAGATTGCTTGCGTGGATTTTTTCAATATAAGAATTAAAAGCACTGACTGGACATCCGAGATGGCAGAAGAGTAAGTGAAAGCTACACTAACCTCCTCCTGAAAGACCAATCTGGAATTACAACTATATTGTATAGAAATCATCTTGAATAACCAACTGAACACTAGCTGGAGAGAAGCCTTACCACCACAGACAGACAGAAGAAAACACTTCAGCAAAATGCATCTGGTATGGAGTGTGGAGGAGACCTGAAAGGGCAGGCTGGGCTCCCACAGGCAGCAGCTTAAGTGCCAGAGGGATAGTTCAATGGCCGAGGTTGGGATTCCCCCTGAGAAGTGTGGAGTCTAAATCCCAAACTGGGTCCCCCCAGCCTACAGCAAAGAAGCCAGAAAAGAACGCAGATAACATCCAGCTGTGAAAAGGAGCAGGGGTTCTGTCAGCCAGGGAGAGGCTGCTGAGATGCAAGGAGCCTTTTAAAGGGCCAAAGCACAAAATTTCATTTGCAGCCACTTATCTTGGGTGCCAGCAAAGGGAGGGCAGAGTGGACTAGAGACACTTGAGGAGAGTCTGGGATTGGTGGCTCTCGGCAGAAAACTGAGGGAAGAGCCACCAGGATCCACATGGGGAGCCATCCCCCACACTGCAGGAGCCATAACCCTCTCACAGAGCACTACTCTCTGAATGGCATCAGCCTGAGGAGGAAGCAATAGCCCCCCACCTCCCAAGAATTACTCTGCCCTACCCTGAAGTTATTATTAAGCCTGACTGCTAACTCAGATTGATTAGATTAAAACTGATCAGTTTAACAGCTGATTAGTTAACATATAAGGTGAAAAATACAAAAAAGCAGACAAAATGGGAAGATGAAGAAATAAGACCCCAAATGAAAGAAGGGAATTTTCCAGAAGAACCAAATGAAATGGAAGTAAGCAGTTCATCAAATAGTTTACAGTAATGATTATAAGGATACTCACAGCATGAAAAAAGACATAGAAACCACAAAAAAAGGATCAGTCAGAAATAAAATGCGGTATCTGAGATAAATAATACACTGAAAGGAATAAATAGGTTATATGAAGCAGAGGATTGAATCTGTGTTTTGGAAGAAAAGGTAGAAAGAAACACGCAGAGCAGCAAAAAGAAAAAAGAATTTAAGAAAAATGAGGAGACCTTAAAAAACATATTGGACAACATGAATCATAACAACATCTTCACTATGGGAATACCAGGAGGAGGAAAGTGAGCAAGGGATTAAGAACCTATTTGAAGAAACAATAAATGAAAATGTCCCTAAATCTGGTAAAGGACACAAGTTCAGGAAGCTCAGAGCTCACAAACAAGTCTGACTCAAAGGGGCCTACACCAAATCACATCATAACTAAAATGACCAGGCTTAAAGATAAGAAGAGATTCCTAAAAAGCTGCAGGAGAAAGGCAGGTAGTGACCTACAAGGGAGCACCAATAGGACTGTCATCTGATTACTCGTCAGAAACACTTCAGGCCAGAAGGGAGTGGTATGAAATACTCACAGTGATGAAAAGCAAGAACCTACAACCAAGGCTACTTTACCCAGCAAGGCTATCATTTAAATTAGAAGGACAAATAAGGAGCTTCCCAGACAAGAAAAGGTAACGGAATTTGTTAACACCAAACCTGTACTACAACAAATGCTAAAGGGCTTGCTTGAAGAAGAAGAAAAAGAGAAAGGGCGGAAAAACACCAGAGGAAAACAAGCAACAATAACATGGCACTACATACACATGTACTAATAATCAACTTAACTGTAAATGCCTTAAATGCTCCATCCAAAAGACACAGGGTAGCTGAATGGATAAGAAAACAAAACCCATATATAAGCTGACTCCCAAGAGACCCATCTCAGATCAAAAGATACATACAGACTAAAAGTAAAGGGTTGGAAGGAGGTATTTCATGCAAAAGGAAAAGGAAAAAAAAAAAAGCTGGGGTAGCAGTACTTATATCTGACAAAATGGACTTTAAAACCAAGGCTAGAGTGAGAGACAAAGAAGGACACTACATAATGAAAAAGGGAACAATCCAACAAGAGGATATAACCCTAGCAAACATTTATGCACCAACATAGGAGCACCTAAATATATAAAGCAAATCTTGATAGACATAAAAGACTGACAGAAATACAGTCATAGTTGGGGATTTTAACACCTCACTGAATTCAATGGCTAGGTCTTCCAGGAAGACAAACAACAAGGAGAGAGTGACCTTAAATGACACACTCTATCAAATGGATGATATCTTCAGAGCATTTCATCCCAAAGCAGGAAAATATACATATTTCTCAAGTGCACATGGAACGTTTTCTAGGACAGACCACATGTTAGGACAGAAAAAGAGTCTGAAGGATTTAATAAGACTGAAAACATATCAAGTGTCTTCTCTGACCACAATGCTCTGAAAATAGAAATCAACCACAAGAACACTGAAAATCACAAAGATATGGAAGCTAAATAACATGCTATTAAACAATAAATGGGTCAACAATGAGATCAAGAAATAAATCAAATGATACCCTGAAACAAATGAAAACGAGAACACAACAATCCACAATCTGTGGGACACCAGGAAAGCAATCCTAAGAGGGAAATTCATAGCAGTCCAGGCCTATCTCAAACAACAAGAAAAAGCCCAAATAAACAATCTAACTTTACAATTAAAGGAACTTGAAAAGGAACAACAAACAAAGCCCAATGTGAGTAGAAGGACATAAGATCAGAGCAGAAATAAAGAAACAGAATCTAAAAAAAATGATACAAAAAAATCAAGGAATCCAAGAGCTGATTCTTTGAAAAAGATAAACAAACCTTGACAAATAAGATAAAGATAAATAAGATTGACAAACCTTGAACTAAGCTCATCAAGAAAAAAAGAAAAAGGACCCAACTAAATAAAATCAGAAATGAAAGAGGAGAAATAACAACTGGCACCACAGAAATAACAAAGGACAGTAAGAAAATATTATGAACAATTACATGCCAACAAACTGGACAACCTGGACAAAATGGATAAATTCCTAGAAGCATGAACATACAATTTTCCAAAAATAAATCAAGAAGAATTAGAGAATCTGAATGGACAAAATTACACTAATGAAATTGAAGCAGTAATGAAAAAACTCCCAAGAAACAAAAGCCCTGGACCAGAGAGCTTCACAGGTGAATTTCACCAAACACTCCGAGAAGAACTAACACCTCTCCTTCTCAAACTATTTCATAAAATTCAAGAGGATGAAAGGCTCCCAAGCTCATTTTTAAGAGGAGAGCATTATCTTATTTCCCAAACAAGATAAAGACACCACAAAAAAAGAAAATTATAGGCCAATATCCCTAATGAACATAGATGCTAAAATATTCAACAAAATATTAGCAAACAGAATACAAATATGTATCAGAAAGATCCTACACCATGTTCAAGTGGGATTTATTCTGGGAATGCAAGGTTGGTACTACATTCTCAAATTAATAAATTTGATTCACCACATAAACAAAATAAAGGATAAAAACCACATGATTATATCAATAGATGCAGAAAAGCTTTTGATAAAATCCAACACCCATTTATGATAAAAATTCTCTGCAAAGGGGGAATAAAGGGAACATACCTCAACATAATAAAGGCCATAGATGACAAACCCCCTGCTAGCATCACACTCAACAGGCAAAAACTACAAGCATTCATTCTGCTTAAGATCAGGAACAAGACAGGGATGTCCACTTTCACCTCTCTTATTCAACATAGTATTGAAGTCCTGGCCACACCAAACAGATAGTAAAAGCCATCCAAACTGGAAAGGAAGAAATAAAACTGTCATTATTTGCAGATGACGCTGATACTGTACACAGAGAACCCCAAATATTCCACCAAGAAACTACTAGAACTAATAATTGAAGTCAGCAAGTAGTAGGATACAAAGTTAATAATATTCAGAAATCAGCTACATTTTTATATGCCAATAACAAACTAACAGAAAGGGAAATTAAGAAAACAACACCATTCACAATTGCTTCAAAAATAATAAAATACCTAGGAATAAACCTAACCAAGGGTGTAAGAAATTGAAGAAGATACAAATTGGAAGCACACACCGTGTTCATGGATAGGACAAAATAACATCATTAAAATGTCCATACTACCCAAAGCAATCTATAGATTCAATGCAGTATCTATAAATATTTCAATGATGTATTTCACAGAACTAGAAAAATATTTCAAAAATTATGAATCACAAAAGGCCCTATATAGCAACACTGATCCCATAAAAGAAACACAAAGTTGGAAGAATCACTCTACCAAGTATCAAACTATACTACAAGGCCCTAGGTATCAAAACAGCCTGGTACTGGCGTAAAACCAGACACAGAGATCAATGGGACAGAAGAAAAAAACCCAGAAAAAAACCCAGAAATAAACCCCCACTTAATGAAAAAATTAATACTCAAGAGAGAAAGCAAGCACATACAATGGACTAAAGATAGTTTATTCAAAGGTGTGGGGAAAACTGGACAGATACATGGAGAAACTAGACCACCTTCTTACACCACACACAAGAATAAATTCAAATGAATAAAAGACTTAAATGTGAGACCTGAAACCATAAAAATCCTAGAAGAAAACAGAGACAGCAAAATCTCAGACATTGTGCATAGAAACTTCTTTCAGATACATCTCCCCAGGCAGGGGAAACAAAAGAAAAAGACAAATGGGACTTCATCAAACTAAAAAGATTTTTGCACAGCAAAGGAAATTGTCAACAAAGTAAGTAGACAACCCACAAGATGGGAGGACTTATTTGCCAATACATCTGACAATAGGCAGAGCAGAATGATTATGCCCATTTTGCAGATTCAGATATCAAGGCTTCTAGGTTTGGTACCTACAGATTCTAGGTTTGGTACCCAAAGTAACATAATTAGCAAGGAGCAGAATCAGTATTCAGAATTTAGGCTTCCTGTCTAATGATTTTTCTTATGCCATGCTGCTTTAAATAATTTATAGAGGCAGCAGTATACTGCAGGTAAGAACAGAACACTAAACTAGTAGTCTGAAAACTGAGTTTAAAATGCCTTTTTCAAAAGTTAGAAACTTAATTTTAATTCTGTGCAGGAAACACAGGCTGGTACTTATTTTCAAAAGCATTTATTAAGCATCTATTTGCCTGTGTAAGAATTTTTACCAAGCAGCAACAGTCACATTCTCCCCTAGGTCCAAATCTCCATGTATTGCTTATCTTGTAGAAATAGAGACGAGGAAGGTTTAGGTAGTTGCAAATTATATAAATCTATGTAGCTACTGAGTCATAATTTTTAAAACTATACTCCCTGACTCAGTTGGCAACTTGAAATAGTTTTTTTAAAAACTGTATTTACAAACTTCTGAAATATAATTTTTCAGAGAATATAACATAAAAGCATGTTTCACTTACCGCTGTGGTAGGAGTCTATCATTAGCCAGGTAGCCTGGTTTGTGAATCTCTTTGTTATAATCTCCATACTTTGCTTGGACAGCATAGGAAGCCAAAAGGACTGCAGTTTCTGGAGGGCAATATATCTCATCATTTAAGATAGCTTCTTTGACTTGCAAGAAGAAAAGTCTCTGGGTTATTTCTTGAATTAATTCCTCAGAAACATCTTCAGGAAAGAATTTAGCTCTAAATTTGAACTGTAAAGGATTCTCTTTTTTAACATCTTGCTGTGTAACCTGGAATAGTAATTTCAAGTATAATCAACAAAAATCTTAAGTTCAAAATAACTGAATCCAGTCACATCAAATTCTTTTTATAAGAAAGTAGGATGTAAAACATCAGTAAGGTTCTAAATCTACAAGATTCTAAAGTTTTAAAAAATATATTTGAGAAAAAAAAGATTCTACGCTTACAAATACGGCCTATAACGCACAGATTCTAGTAACTAAACTGTAACTTCTCTTGAGAAGCTTATTCTGTAGATGTTTAAATAAAAGTCAAAGTACTAAGTTATACCTAATAATATTTCTTATGTGGTAAGTTTTCAAATAGGAAAAGCAAACCTTCCTTTTTCTAACGTAAGTCGATGGTGCCTTATTGAATTAAAAGACATGAGACCTTTAATAATTCACAAAGATAATTGCAAGAGGAGGTCCGAATCAGTCAGACGCTAAGCTTTTCTGGCACAAATATAAGATTATTAACTTGTAAGTAACTTAGTTATTAGCTGATTTTTAGTATACATACTTTACCTTTTTATTTAGTTTAAGCCATGTAGAATAACCTTTGCTGTCCACATACTGCAGCCCAAAAAACCAGACCTCACGCAAACCAACTGTTTTCACCACCTTAAAAAATAAAAGTAAATTTCAGCTCAACATTCACACTATACTTAGATGGCACTATACTTCAAAAGAAAAACAAAACTATATAGGTATTATAGATATATTCCTTTGTTACAGAGAAGCTCTTTTTTAAATTTAACATGTTAATTAAAGGAATATTTCTAAAAACTTAAATTCAGGTTTGTATATTAAATTTTATAGTATCATTTCAGTCATATTAGATCCATTTTTTTCTACTTCCTTTTTCTTCTCAACTCCCATCATGATCTCAACAGGTAAGAAGAATCTGGGAAAATGGAAATAGAGCTGTCATAATCCCATTTTACTATTTCAATTTAAGCCCACAAAAAATGCAGACTTGTGTAGCCACTATGAAAAACAGTATGGAGGTTCCTCAAAAAACTAAAAATGAAACTGTCTTATCACCCACCAATTCCACTTCTGGGTATATATCCAAAGAAACCCAAAACACTAATTCAAAAAAATATATGCACCCCTAGCCTCAGTAAACTGAGCACCAGCTTGTGAACCAAAAAGTCACTGGTTCAATTCCCGGTCAGGGCATACTCCTGGGTCGTGGGCCAGGTATCCAAGTGGGGACGGACGAGAGGCAACTGATCAGTCTTCCTCTCTCTCTCTCTTTCTCCCTCCTTTCCCCTTCCTCTAAAAATATATAAATAAAATCTTGCACCCCTATATTCCATTTACTACCACAACTATACTATTGGTCAGGCAAAACAAACAGCACCATTTTGGTGACGAAGAGTCTTTGAAGAGATATAAGTGCCATGGCCCAGGTTATCCGGCTGGTGATTTCACCCCCGCTCCTTCCCTTCACTCGTCATTGTGTAGTCTACGTTTTTCCCTCACAGAGCATGAAACCATTCTTGGAACATGCCATGAAGTTCAGCCTTCTACAGCTTTGCTCTTGCTTTTTCCTGTCTATAATGTTTCTTCTGTACTTTTACCTCCTGTTGAATAATTTATTCCTTAAGGCCCAGCTCAGCTAACATGCCTTCTGTGAATGAAGCTCTCCTACATCCAGATAAAATGAATCACTTGTTCCTTGATGACTCCCACAGTACTCTACCTACACTGCTATTAGAACAAGGGCTCAATCATATCATAATTAACTGTATTAGCAGTATGTCTATACTCTCCTTGACTGTCTAAAATTAAGGACAGAGATTTGTCTTGTTCATCTTAACATCTATGTCATCTCAAAGAATGATCAGCCTGTGGTAAGCACTCAAAAGTAGTACAAGTAAATAAAGTGCTAAATTAGGACCCATAGCCAGGATTGTACCAACACTCAACATACTGTATTTTTTAAAATCTATATTTAAAATAAGAAAATTGAGCCAGAGGAGATGAGAATTTATTAACATTTAGATAGCTTTACAGAAAGATTCAACATTAGTTCTTAAGAGGTAAATAACTGTTTTGGGTTTACTTTTTTGTTTTGTTTTGTTTTGTTTTTACTTTTAAATCTATAAACAGGCCAGACACGCTGACTGGTGAAGGAAGCTCAGTAGATTGGGCAATGTCCCGCCAACCAAAAGATCGCCATTCAATTCTAGTCACAGTACATGCCTGGGTTGCTGGCCAGGCTCCCAAGTGGGGACATGCGAAAGGCAACTGATCCATCTTTCTCTCCTTTTCTCTCTCCCCCTCCCTTCCCCCCTCTCTAAAAATAAATAAATAAAATTTTTAAAAAAATAAAAATATGCCAGGCTCTTGATTTCAAGATATCAAAACTGAAGCCTTCAGTTTGCTTTCCTTTTCTTGAAAAGTTTCACTGAAATGACAGACAAAACACAAACACCAAATTAAAAATAGGAAAAATTATTTAGTTGTGCTAAGAAAGGTTACCATAAAAGAACTCAAAACTGAGAAATTTCTGAATGATCTGGGATCTATTGTAAAAACTCACACTGATGCAAAATCTAACCAATGCCAAACAACATAACTTACACATGAACAAAGACCCCAAATACTTTATCTTTGGCAATAGAGCCACATAAAACATTCCAGCTCAGAGTGGCAAGGTAGGAAATTTACACAGGTCAAAGGCAAGAGCGAAAAGTGTATCAAATCAAAGTACCTGACCTCAGCCTCTGCCCCCAGGCTTTATGTGATTTGCAATGCTGTTTAAGTAAAAGAGGACTTGTCACAGTAGGCACCAGGGATTGTACCTTAACTTAGGTTACCACAACACCGGGTAGGGCAGGAGAGCTCAGCTGTGAAATTCCTGGAAAGGTCCTGTATTTTCAATGACTCTTTTCCTACTTCTGGAAGTGTCCTCAGAAACGTTCAATCACATACATGTACAGAGTGAGGCAAAAGTATGTTTACAGTTATGAGTACACAAAACAGAATTTATTCTTGTATTAATAAGTATTGTACTATTTTCCATATGAACAGCTGTAAACGTACTTTTTCCCCACCCTGTGTAAGTTAAAAAAAGAAAATGCTTGGGCGCATAACTACACTATATGTATATTTATTTATAAATTATACACATGCTATCATACATATTATAAAGCACATATTTTTAAAATAACTGAAAGATGAAAGACAAAAATATAAACATTTTAGTATTTTTTTTCTTGTATCCTAACAGATCATGTGGTGCACTCCTTAAGGTTATGAATACTCTAATCCCACAGGTAGAAGCTGGAAGATGAGGCTAGTGAAGGAAGAGTCAGCAGGGAGCAAACAATGAACCTTAGGCACTCAACCTGAGCCTCCTACACACAGCAGATGGTCTCAAGCCAACATCATAATTAGAAGACACTTTGCTGCAGGTGGATTCATGCAGCTATGTATCCTCATTTGAGGGGACCCCTATCTCTTGGTCTGCTCCTGGCCTAACCCTGAACCTACCTACCTGCCAGCTCACCCCATAAACTCACTACACCCAAGGTAAAGCCTGCTCTTAGATTCTTACACTCAGGCTCAAGAAAATTTGTCAGGAAACAGAACAGCAACTGTAAGAACTGGCAAGAAAGCCAGGAACAGACAACAATCCTTAATCTGGACCTTCATTTACAATATGACATATAGTATATGTGTGCTGTATGCATGTATGTAAAATACTGTTCTGTATACTTTACATGGAGTCTCAATTTTCACAACCGCTTTCTAAGGGAGTACTGTTGTCATCATCCTAATTGTATGAAGGAGAAAAATGAGGAAAAGGCAGGAATCTGTCCAAAATTAAACAGTAATAGCTAGGGTTCTACTGCAGACAGATGTGGCTGCAGAGCCCATATTTTTAAACTACTACATATTACTGCACTATAATAAATGGGGTTTCATTATCCCTGGAATCTAAACTAAAACAATTCTGCTTAATAAATAACAAATATTTATTTTTCAGTATCAATACCAAACAGGTCCACTTGCTTGTTAGTTTTTGTTACCATAAGCATTTCACTCATTATATAAATAACATTTCAACTTGCTATGAAGTACAATAAATGCTAACTCTACTCACATTTTTATTCAAATAGGATATACATTACATATCGGCAGTCTAAAAGAATCAACATAAGTGGATATTAATTCACAAGGTAAAATATCTATAATGCAGAGTGAATATAGCTGCTTATGATTTTGTTTTAAACATCTGCTCACTCACACACACACACACACACAGACTTTCGTCTTCCAAAAAGGCCTTATCAGGGCTTTCAAGATCATTAATTACCTAATCAGGAGATTAAGTATACCACTTTATCAAGAAGAAAAACAATTTTCCAGGAATTTCACATTTTTATTTCATTATATTATGGATCAGTATGTGACAGAATGGCACCTATTAAAACCAAGATATGTAATAGGTTGGTACTGCTATAACACAAGAAACTCTCCCTCATTCTCTAAGGCAGTGATTTCCAAACTTTTTGATTTCATGGCACAAATAAACTACTCACTAAAAAATTCTGCGGCACACCAAAATATGTATTGTTTGTCAATCTGACAAAAATAGGTATAATTTTTTAAATTTTATTTATTGCAGGGAGAGAGGGAGAAAG
Organism: Pteronotus mesoamericanus; assembly: GCF_021234165.1. NCBI lineage: Eukaryota > Metazoa > Chordata > Mammalia > Chiroptera > Mormoopidae > Pteronotus > Pteronotus mesoamericanus. The sequence continues at coordinate 14,641,172 of NW_026555313.1, forward strand.
AAGGGGAGAGAGATAGAAAGGGGGGAGGGAAGGAAGGCATAGAGAGAGAGAGAGACAGAGAAAAAGAAACATTGATTTGTTGCTCCACGCATTCATGCATTCGTTGATTGATTTTTATATGTGCCCTGACTAGGGATCAAACCTGCAACCTTGGCATATGGGGATGACACTCAAACCAACTGAGCTACCCAGCGAGGGCAAAAATAAGTATAGTTTTGATTCATTCACACCGGACAGCTACTGTTGTATTAGCTGTCATATTTTTACTGACAATTTAAGTGAAAAGGGGTCAGTGCCCTGGGGAGGACGGTGAAGGCTGACGTCAAAAGCCAGGTTAAGCGCTTGGCAAGGTTGCCTCGACCACTTGTATCTGCAAGGCAGAACAAACTGGCAACTGGCGACAGCCCAAGCCCCGGGGCGGGCGGAGGAGGGGGACAGCGAGAGAAAGGAGTAGAAAACCACAAGCTTCCACTGAAGACGACTGCAACCTTTGCAGAAGAAAGTTTTACCCTGTAGCTAGCCTGGGAACGGAACGATCTGTGCCCACAGCGTCCCCCTAAGTCTGCACAACTCCCTCGTGCTTTATCTAACCAACCCCCATAAAGTAAATGCAGAGACCACAGTCACTGCCACTGTCTCCCCATCAGAGGACAATGTCCCACCTGGCCCCCCCGCTTTTCTCTAAATTGTCGTGTTGTGTTATCCTTTCTAAATCTCCCGTCACCCTCGCTCAGGGACCACCACTCCGCGCGGGCCATGGCAGTGCCCCTGACTAGTCAGGTACTTCATGTTTTAAAAATTCTTGCAGCACACCAGTTGAAAGTCACTGCTCTAAGGTTTTAATCTGACTATAGACTACTGCTCTCTTGTTCATATGTAAAAGTTCATATAAAAGTTAGAAGACTCATGCCATGCAAGATATATCACTTGCCTCCTCTTTGCAATTATCAATTCACCTTAATCATTTGACCCCTGGCCACCAATCTTTCTCCTCCTCTTCTCAATAAAGCTTGATTACTTAGAACACTGCATACAGCATTACCTAAGCAGCTTAAATTGAAAAAACCAAACCAAAACTAATGGTTTAAAGTAGGCCCCAGATAATAAAATTAGAATTCCTGGAGGGGGTTTCCAAATGCTGCCCACCCCCGCAACCCCCGTGCTGCCCTTTTTTAAACCACAGGTGACTAAAATGTGCACTCAGGAGAGAAAAAAAGACAAACATCAGTAATCCAAGTTCCTTAACATAACACCCATGTTCTAATCCCAGGCTGGCAAGCGAGCCTATGACATCAAAGTGTTGTTGGGTGCCTACTCACAGCCTGTAATTCCATGTCCTTGTTCCTGACATCCCCTGTATCTCCAATACGCATCTACTCCACTATGTGGAATGTCTCCAACTTCCTCTTAGTCTTCATTACAATGCATAGCAGATATGAATACAATATGGACAGATCTTGAGAATATTATTCTAAGCAAAGTCAGTCAGAAAAAGCTAAAAATCATACGAGTTCACTCATATATGGGATATAGAACTGAAACTCATAGACATAGACAACATCATGGTGGATACTAAAGGGAAGGGGGTCGGGGAGTAGTAAAGGGTAAAGGGAACGAAATATATGGTGACGGAAGATGATTTGACTGTGGGTGGTAGGCACACAATACAATATACAAATCATGTATCAGAAATGTACACTTGAAACTTGTATGTCCCTATGAACCAAAGTCCCAGAATAAATTTAATAATAAAAAAAGGTGAAGGGTTTAAGACGTACAAATTAGTAGTTACAGTATAGTCCCAGGGTTGTAAAGTACAGCATAGGCAATACAGTCAATAATATTATAATACCTACGTATGGCGCCAGGTGGGTACTTGAAATATTGAGGGGACTACTTTCTAAAGTATATGATTGCCTTATCACTATGGTATACACCTAAAACTAATACAAAATAATACTGAATATAAACTGTAATTGAAAAATAAAATTAAAAAGAGATGACAGCTAAAAAACAAAATGCTAGTATTTATTTACTTTTAAATCCTATCCCTCAAATCTAGGAATAAGGAATATCTACACAGCTGTTCAAGATATCTGAATAGGTACTGTAAAAAATTCCAGTGCTACAATGTTGCACTATCAGTAAAGGCATAGAGAGACAGAGAAAGAAGTGCAATAGCACGCACACTGATGGTGTCAAAAGTTGCATACGTCATGTGGTTAAATGATACCTGGTCAAAAAGTTGTTTGCCAGTGGTATTGGGCTGGATGGCAAATTCCAGCTCAGCATCCATTGTGGTTACTCTCACATTGATCTGTAATAAAAACAAAAGAAATAATCAGTAGGAAAGAGAATACACTTACTTTTAGGCAAAAGAAAATACTTTTAACTGATTTCTAAAATAAAGTGATATAATATGCAGGCAGTAAAAAGTAACTGCATAACTATACCTAATACTTTGATAAAGTGATACAGTTTGATTTCAATTATAGAAAATCTATAATTTGTTTTGCAAAACAAAGATCTTATGAAGTTGTCTTTTAAGAACTTTTATTGAATTCATAACATATTAGACTCCAGGCCATGAGTTTTCCATATTCTCATTTAGCCCGTGCAACAATACTAGGAACTATGTTCATTTCTATAGAAACTGAAAAGAGTTCCCATTATTTGCACTATGACACAAGAATATCAAATGCAGAGCAGGTATTTAAACTGAGGTGTAACTTGGAATTCTTTGAATGTCATTCACTATCTCATTTCTTTAAACACCAAAAGCAGAGTTTTATTTATACTGCAAATATACTCTTCACTTTTTAAAAAGCATTCATCCTGCCCTTTGTTAGATTCTATTTCAAACTCTTATTTCTTGTGTGTGTAAATACCTTTCTAGTTGGATTATCTTACAAAAAACTTAACATGACTTAACCAAAATAATTTTAACTCCAGAGTAGCATCTTTACCTAGAATTCACAATGATGTGGTGCAAATATATCCTTTAAACTTTAACTCCACTATTAGAACTCTAAATCAGACTTATTTCTCCTTTACATCTTTTACTCATTAAAACAACCACAACTCTCTACACCTATAGATCATCTTTCTACCTTCTCTAATCAAATAAATCTTACAGATCATTCCTTCTTTGAAGTAATATCTACTAGGAACTACCGATAAACATAAATTAGATGTAACATGTGTAAACAATATAACATAATAAAATAAACCAACTGTTACATAATAAGAAATGCATATACTTGGTCTTCATCCTGGTTCCTGGAAGAGCTCCTAAAACCTTTGGAATTTCCTGAGTTAGAGACTCAAGGAGCATCTTCTGTTATTCATAACAAGCCCCTTTATACATAACAGACTTTATGCTAAGGGCAGGGGGGTGGGGAGGGGAGGTCAGAGAAACCAACTATGTGATTAGAAGAACCAACCATGTTATTAGAGCCACTCACCCCAATCTCCAGGGAGAGGAGAAAGTAGGAATTGAGTTCATCATCAGAGGTCAATGATTCAATCGACCATGTCTATGTAATGGAATTTTCATAAAAACCCAAAAGGGAAGGTTCAGTGAGCTTCTGAGCTGCTGAATGCACCCACATGCAAAGAAGATGGTACACTCAAATTCTACAAGAACTGAAGCTCCTGTGCTTAGGACTGTTCTGGATTATACCCTCTGTATCTCCCTCCTCTTCATCTATATCCTTCATTCGTACCCTTTACAATATCCTTTATATTAACCAGTACATTAGTAATAAGTGTTTCCCTGAATTCCATGAGCTGTTATAACTAATTATAGAAACTGAGGAAGGAATCATGGAAATCCCCAATCTGCAGCCAATTTAGATAAAAGTGTACATAACCTGGGACCTACCACTTGTGATTGGTGTCCGAAGGGTGCAAGGCAGTCTTATGGGACTGAGCCATTAACCTGTCCCTGCTAAACTCCAGGTAGTTGGTGTCAGAATGAATTAAATTATAGGACACACAACTGGTATCCACACAGAACTGCAGAATTGCTGGATATGAAAAACCAACATATTTGGAGCCAGAAATGTTTTTTCATTCACCCATAAATCTACCACCACCTCTTAACGAGAAATAACAAATAATATTGCCTATACCAGTGTATTTCTTCTTTGTGAATTTCTCTGTCCTCAATTCCCCACAGGTAAGCACTAACCTGAATTTTGTATCATTCTGTTGCTTTTTTAAAAATAGTTCTATCACAAATGTAGGTATCTATATGTCAAGTTAGTTTTTCTTGTAATTTCATTTTTCTTGATTAGTACTTACTAATATTTCTTGGTGTAGGCTATGGTAACATGGGTATATTTTATGAAAATGCATAAACCTATGATATATTTGATAAAAAGTGTTGACAAGTATACCACATTGTAGTTTGCTTTTTCTCAATTGCAGTTCTAACATTCACTGATGTTTTTGTGAGTAGTAGTTTTTACTGCTATACAATATCTATGTTAGCTAATAATTAATTTACCCATTTTCCTGTCAATACACATTGTTTCCAATTTTTACCATTAAGAATAGTACTGCTATGAACATTCTTATACATATCTCCTAGTGCATATGTGTCTCGACAAGTTTCTCTAGAAGTATATAGTCGGAAGAATTCCTGGGTAATAAATTATGTATACTTTCAACTTTACCGTGTAATGTAAAATTGCCTTCCAACATGACAGTATCGACTTAAATTCTCATGGACAGCATCTAAGAATTCCCACTGATCTGTCTTTTCACCAATAGTAGGTATTATCAGAATTTTTTTTAATGTTTGACAATCTAGTGGATGTAAACAATATTTTCATATGGTCTTAACGTGCAGATCCCTGATTCCTAATGAGGCTGAGAATATTTTCATATGGGTAGTATGCAGAATTCTAAGATGGCCCCCAGAAATCTCCATCCCTGGTATTACTCGCGTGGTTGTTACATTACATAACAAAATGGGTTTTGCAGATATACTTAAAGATACTAACAACTTAACCTTAAAATAGTAAGATTATATGACTAGACCTAAGCTAATCATGTGAATCCTTTAAAAGCAAAGCTTTTTTTCTGAGTGGTTATAGAAGTCAGAGAGATTCAAAATTTGGGGAGGAATTTGACACAAAATAAGGTTCTCTGGTTGCTAAACTGGAAGGGTCATGGGGCAAGGATTGGACAACAGCCCCATTAGGAGCTAAGAGTGACACCTGGCCAACCACTAGCAAAAAGATAGGAACTGCATCCTCCAGGAGGAAGAAAAAAAGAAAAAAGATCATTTTGCAAGGAAATCAATTCTCCCAGTAAAAGGAATGAACTTGGAAGAAAATCCCAAGCTCCAGATGAGAAGGCAGCTGAGCGAAATCTTGATTCCAGGCTAGTGAAATCCAGAGCAGAGACACCATCCCATACTGCTAATCTACAAAACTGCTCGATATAAACGGATGTTTTAAGCTACTAAAATTGCAGTAATTTTTTACAGAGCAACATAAAACCAATGTTTATTGACTACTCAGTCTCCTCATTTCTGAAATGTCTGTTCATGTCTACTGCTTATTTTTCTAATTGGGTTGTCTTTTTCTTATTCCTATGTAGGAAATCTTTATATATCCTAGATACTGTGGATTATTTGTGTTACAAAAAGTTTTCTCACAGCAGTTTGTCATTGTACTTTATAAAGTGCCTTTCTTTATGGTAAACATATCCTTAATTTTAATATTGAATTATCAATGTTTACATAGTTTTTGTGCCATATTTAAGTATTTCTCTTACTGAAATCAGAACATTAACTAATCAATATACATTTAATATTTTCCTACTGAGGTTTTACTTTTTGTAAGTTGTTTTCAATGATTTTTGCTTATGATTTGATGTAGAAGTCCAATTTCATTCTTCAATCCCCATTAGGATAAAGATAGAGAGACTTAAAATATCCAAACGATGTATACTAATTAGTTAAGTCATGTTCCAAAGATGACTCTATCATGAATCAAATGTCTATGGGTATGGGTCTGATTCTGTGCTAATTCTGTTCCACTGGTCAATTTAACCATTCTGCCAATACCATATTGTTTCAATTACTATATCTTTAAGTAAGTCCTGATATCTGATAAAGTCTCATCTCATTATCTTCAGAAATATCTGAGCTATTCTTAGCTCTTTGTTTTTGCTCTTGACTTCATATAAAATTGTAAACTTTTCATCATAAATCATAATCAATACACTACAATGATTTAAATTGGAACCACATTATATTCATTAACACAACAAATTCTCTTGAGGTAATGACAACTTTTCAACACTGACTCTCCTATCCATGGCTACGGTTCTCTCTGTGAATTTAGGTCTTCTTTAATGTCTTTCAAAAAAGTGTTAATAAATTTCGCCATAAAAATCATATTAATCATTTGTTAGATATCCTTCCTCTAGTTCATTATGGTTTCATAGCTATTATAAATACAAGTCCACAATCCCTTCACATCCTAAAAACATTAAAAAAATGAAGTTTATTAGCTAATTTCTAGCAAAAAAATTGGAGTGATGGGAGACTAACTAGTGAATTAATTCACCCCACCTCTAATGAATATTCAGAATGATCTACAGAAGTATTAATGTTTTTGAGATAGTGCAACAGACAACGAAAGTTTCATGATAATGGCATGTACACATAAATACAGCATATTAGCTTTCCAAAATCAAAAGAATCCCAAATACTGAAACTCATCTAGCTTACAGGGTTTCAAATTCAGGACTGTGAAAATGATGAAATACCTTTCCAATTTTTTTAATGGTTTTGCTTCTGTAGAAATGCAATTGATTTTCATATCAATCCTTTTATCAGTTCTCTTGCCAACTGTTACAATAAACCTGTAAATATTTGTTTACATAAACCAGGAGCCAAAAAACTTTTTCTGTAAAGGACCAAATAGTAAATATTTTAGGCTTTGCAGACCATAAGGTCTGCTGCATCTACTCAACTATGCTGCCATAGCAACAAAGCAATTACAGATAATAAAGCATACTATGTTCCAATATAGCTTTAGACACTGAAATCTGAATTTCATATGATTTTCACATGTGAAATATTACTCTTTTGATTTTTTTCAACATTGAAAACATAAAACCATTCTTAGTTTGCAGGCTATACAAAAGTATGCAGCAGGCTGAATTTGGCCGATGGGCCATAATTTGCCAGCCCCTTATATAAAAGAAACTTAACATTTATGTTAGATGGGATAGATAGCAAACCAAGGCAGGGAGGAGGGAAACATGTCTCACCCACTAACTCAGCAGTCCTGAGCCTGGTCTGATAATACTGCCAGGTGTTCCCAATACAAGAAACACCATGCTAACACAGGAGGACAGTCCTTGAAATTCTATGAATCTTCTCCACTATGTGGAAACAAAAGCCTCTGTAACTGTGGCTTCACCCCAAGCCCAGAGAGGCAGGAGAGGGTCCACACTGCCCAAAAGAAGAAGCCCATAACAACTTCAGCTGACTGCCTACCTACCTCTGGTCACTATCTGTTTTACACGGGAGTCCCTAATGCTTAAAGAGCCCATAATAATTTTGGGTAACTGCCCCGAACTTTATCTCCCTCCTGTCACTTTTCTGTTTACAACAAGATAAACAAATGGAGTCTGGAACAAGATAAAGGATTTGAGCTAACAGATTCCCACATATTCCTAAGTTTTGGTAGTCAAGTCCCCCCAGGAAAGCTGGCACCACCTTAACCTGTCAGTCAATATGTAGCTTCTTCACCCCAATCCCTCCAAGTATGTAAGTCCTCAGAACAAAGGACTCTCGCTCTTGGCAGTGTGATCACCCACCTTTGGCCACCCTTACCCTGCTTTGCCAAAGTCTTTCACTCCCACACCTTAGCTAGGCCTGTTCTCTTACATGAGAATGAATCACCAGTAAACCCTGCTTGCATGCTAATAGATTTGCTGATCTATAATTCTTTACTGCGTTGGCAAGAAGAACTGAGTTTCTGGACGTTTCTCCCATAACATCTTCAAACAGTGTTTTTCCTTTCCAGTTCTTGAGCTTTTGACCTCTTTTTCTGTAAAGGTTTCTGTTCATTGTGGAACAGTAACTGTGATAGTGTATATCTTTTATCTTGGTCCTGATTTAAAAAGAAATGCTTCCACTGTTAACACATTAACAGCTTTTGCTGTAGCTTCTCTTCTATGTCTAACTTCAGAGTAGTGGTTTTTGTTTTTTAAATCATGAATAGTTCTTCAATTTTAGCAACTGTTCCCTCTAAATTTATCATATAATTTTTCTCTTTTAAACTAACCATGTTAATTGTGACACCATAGACTGCTTCTTGTTTCACCACCAAAATGTAATAGAATTAGAGTTGGACATATGGCCAACTAAGCTACAGAACATTTCTCAATGTCTCTTGCTAGTAGATATGGCTATGTGACTAAGCTCTTACCCACAGAGCATGAGCAGAAGATATACATGCCACTTCCAGGCTTAGTCATAAAATAGTTAGCATGCTTCCCTATGCTTTTTCCTCCCTTCCTGCTGGCTGTAACCCAGACATGGCAACTAACTCACCTGCAGTTATAAAGACATTAACGCCCTACGCCAAAAGTCCACAAACTTCCTGGTCTGATGATCTCTTTATACTCTTAAAAATCACAAAGCATCCCAAAACTCTCGTTTAGTGGGTTATCTATCAACATATACCACATTAGAAAGTAAACTGAGAAAATTTTAAGATATTAATTCATTTAAATGTAACAAGAATAAACCTATTAGACATTAACATAAATAACATGAACAATACACATATCACATCAGTATCTTTAACATAAAAGCACTGCAAGACAACTTTTAAAGCCTTTTCATTTCATCCAAATAATAATTATCTGAGGTTATCAAAGCACATTATTAAATCAACTATATTTTACAATTTGAACATCTACAGAAATTGTCACTTGACCTAGGTTACATATCTACTAAATATAAAGCTGGGTCAACAAGATCAGTGTAAAATACGAAGATCAAATTAAATTTCTCCAAGTTTGTGTTTTGAAATACTATTTCATTTTTGGGAGAGTGGGGAGCAGGTGTGACTAATTAAATACTGAGCTACCAAGTTTAAAGGAAAAAAATACATTACTTTTAATAGCTTAAAGCATTTTCTTCTCAAATTTTTATGCATTAACAACAGGTAGCTTATGCCCAACTGTATATACAATTTTGAATCCTTACCCTAAGGAATAAATAATCTCCACTCAGTTATACTGACAAGAGTTTTCCAAAGCAGTTGCAAACTTTCACAGTCCTCTGAGAAATACATTAGAGATTTCCAGTTGATCCACATACTTATAAACTTTATACCATTAGTCTTCAACTTTAGCCCTTCTAATGAGTATAAAGTTGTATCTTACTGTAGTTTTAATTTGTGCATCCCTGATAACTAAAGATATTAAGGATCTTTTCATGTGTTTGATGGCTAATAATATAGGTTCTTTTGTGAAGTATTTGTTTTTTCCCATTTTTAAAAAACTTGTCTGAGTTCTTTTTTTTTAAGATTTTATTTATATATTTTTAGACAGAGGGGAAGGGAGGAGAAAGAGAGGGAAAGAAACATCATATGTGTGGTTGCCTCCCGTGCGCACCCTACTGGGGACCTGGTCTGGAACCCAGGTGTGTTCCCTGAGTGGAAATCGAACCAGTGACACTTTGGTTCGCCATCTGGCACTCAATCCACTGAGCCACACCAGCCAGGGTTGAGTTCTAAGAACTTTATATTGTGATTATTCTCTTGCATTCCATCTTAACATTTTTCTTATTACTGTCTTTAATTTTGATGAAATTCAATTTTTTTCATGGTTCAAACACTTTATGATCTTTAAGAAACAGTGCCTACTCAAGGTTGCAAAAATGTTTCCTCACATTTTCTTCAACAGTTTTATAATATGGGCATTTGCAGTTAAGTCTATGATCCATTTACAGGTAATTTTTTTGTGTGATGACAGGTTTATGCTCATGTTTTCCTATATGTATAAGTTTTTGTTCCAGCACCATTTGCTGGAAAGAACTGAATTTCCTCATTGAAATTTGTGATAACATTGTTGAAAATATACTATTTTCATTATAATATATGTGTGTAGGTGTATTTTTGTTCCACCAATTCTATTAGCTATCCTTTCAACAGTACTACACTTTCTTATTTTTATAGCTTGTGAATAAATCTTGAAATTCCAGAGTGTTAAGTATTCCAACTTTGTTCTTTTTAAAAATTGCTTTAGCTATTCCATATAAATTTTGGTTTGGCAGTTCCCCATTTACATTTTACAATCAGCGAGTCAATTTTAGTCAACGAAGCCTGCTAAGATTTAACTGATTGGAATTGCATTCAATATACCATGACATTTAAGGAGAATTGACATCTTAATGTTTTCTAGACATATCTAGACAATATATACTTTTCTGTATATTTAGGTCTTTAGTTTCTCAGAAGTTTTCAGTATAGAGATCTTGTACAGTTTCTGTAAATTGATTTCTAAGTATTTTATGTCTATGATGCTGTTACAATTTTTCAAATTTTGCTGCTAGTATATAAAAAAAGACAGCTGATTTTTAAAAATGTAAACTTCTTTCCAACAATTTTGAATTTAGTTATTAGTTCTAGTAGTTGCAAATAAAAAATCTACTTCTTCCTTTCTGATAGTTATGACTTTTATTTCTTTTTATTCTTCTCCTCCACAAACAATGCACACTTTGTTACCTGCTAATAAGTCGAGTAATTCCAAAGTGATATCCATGCCAGAAAATTCCAATAACGATAACCAGTAATTTTCTTAAAATAATAATTGACCAAAAGAAAATTATTGGAAAAAAACACCAAAAGTTTGTTAAAGAGCATTTATCTTAAGACAAAAGGAATAAGACTTAGTCAAGAATTACATTACTATAAAAGAAAGTAAAATGAACACACATGTACCCTTCAGTAAAAAAAATTTAAGACTATATAATATCAGCATTGGTATCACCAGCATCAAAGCCAAGATTATGAGACAATTATTAATGCATGAACCTCTCATTCCTCCTATTTAACAGTAAGTTGTTATTTAGTAAGCATTGAATGTGTACAACTTCTTCTAATGCTCACCATATATATCTCCATTTTACATGTGAGGAAATTAAGAATTTGAGAGACTGAACTAATCTAACAAATGCACTCAAATTAAGCAGCAGAGCCAGGACAAGAATTGGAGAGTTTGATCGTAGAACCCATAAATTTTCATCTTAACTACAATGTTACCTATACCTCCTCTTCACTGGCCTACATAATACTGTAGTCCAGCCACATTGTCCAAAAAAAAAAAAAAAGAACAGTAATATTACTGTTTTCCTTCCCAACAACTCTACTATAATACCTAGTCTTGTTTCAAAAGGAACTTAATGTTATGTAAGTACTGGCAAAAGTAAAATAAAATAAACTTACTGGTTTCGGCATTTTCTCTCTCTTCTTGTCACCTTCTTAAAGTTTCTTCACTTTTATAAATTCTGTTGTCACCTTCTGTAAAGAAAAAGCATAATCATCTTTTTAATGCTTTTATTTAAATGTACGTATAGAATAAAATTTAAATATTTTATTTTTTAAATATATATTTTATTGATTATGCTATTACAGGTGTCCCATTTATTTTTGGCCGCTTTACTCCCATCCACGCGGCAGCGCCCCCTTCTTCCCAGCATTCCCCCCTCCGGCCTTAGTTCATGCCCATGGGTCATACATAGAAGTTCTTTGGCTTCTCCATTTCCTGTGCTATTCTTAACCTCCCCCTGCCTATTTTGTACCTACTATTTATGCTGCTTATTCCCTGTACCTTTTCCCCCATTCTTCTCCCTTCTCTTCCCTCTGACCTCCATTTTTATGATTCTGTTCCTGTTCTAGTTGTTTGCTTAGTTTGTTTGTTTTTTTGTTTTTGTTTTTAGGTTCAGTTGTTGATGGCTATGAGTTTGCTGTCATTTTACTATTCACAGTTTTTGGTCTTCTTTTCCTTAGGTAAGTCCCTTTAACATTTCATATAATGAGGGCTTGGTGATGATGAACTCTTTTAACTTGATCTTATCTGGGAAGCACCTTATCTGCCCTTCCATTCTAAATGATAGCTTGGCTGCATACAGTAATCTTGTCTTTCAAGACTTTGAGTACTTCTTGCCTACCAGGTTTCTTTTGAGAAATCAGCTGATAGTCCTAGGGGAAGTCCTTTGTAGGTAACTGTCTCCTTTTCTCTTGCTGCTTTTAAGAATCTCTCCTTATCTTTAAGCTTGGGTAACTTAATCATGATGTCCCTTAGTGTGTGCTTCCTTGGGTCCAACTTCTCTGGAAGTCGGGACTCTCTGAACTTCCTGGATCTCCTGGAAGTCTACTTCCTTGGCCAGACTGAGAAAGTCTCCTCATTATTTTTTCAAATCAGTTTTCAATTTCTTGCTCTTCCTCTTCTTCTTGCACCCCTATGATGCGGATGCTGGAACATTTAAAGTTGTCCCAGAGGTTCCTGAGCCTCTCATTTTTCTGAATTCTTGTTTCTTCATTCTGTTCTGGTTGAGTGTTTATCTCTTCCTTCTGCTCCCAATCGTTGATTTGAGTCCTGGTTTCTTCCCCTTTACTGTAGGCTCCCTGTATATCTTTCTTTACTTCACTTTGCGTAGCCTTCACTTTTCCCTCCGTTTTGTGACCATATTCAACCAATTCAGTGAGCATCCCGATTACCAGTGTTTTGGGCTCTGCATCTGATACGCTGGCTATCTGTCCATCGCTTAGTTCTATCTTTGGAGCTTTGATCTGTTTTTTCATTTGGGCAATATTTCCTTGTCTCAGCGCGCCTGTTAGGTTGGAAGGGGCAGAGCCTTAGATATTCGCCAGGGTCAGGCAACCCAGGTCACTGAGTTGTGATGCTGTGTGTAGGGGAGGGGTCTGAGAGGGAGCAATGCCACTTGCTCGGCTCTTGGCCAGCTTTCAGTCACTTCCCCCACCACCCGCAAGCAAACTGGGCTCTCTGGTGCTGTATCTCAGCTGGGTGGGTTTGTGTATGTTCACGGACCCTGCGTGTCTCTCCAACGGACTCTCCTGTGAGGCTGCAAGTTTCTCCTGCCGCTGCAACCCCCACAGGTTTTTACCTCTAAGGGTTTTGAGGCTTTCTTTTCCCGCACTGGAACCCTGGATTGCGCGGTCTGTCTCGTTCCTCAGCTGGTCCTCATGGTTTATCCGCATGCAAACGTGGGACTGCCGGGTCTGCCAGGTGCCCTGCCTTGCATCCTCTCCGCCCCAGCTGCCCGTCTCAGCCCCTCCTACTGGTCTGGATGAATGTTTCTTCTTTAGTTCCTTGGTTGTCGGACTTCCATACAGTTTGATTTTCTGGCAGTTCTGATTACTTTTGGTATTTAAATTTGTTTTTGTCCTTCTGGTTGTGCAAGGAGGCAAAGTGTATCTACCTATACCTCCATCTTGGCCAGCAGTCCCATTTTATTTTTTATTTTCTATTTTTATTGAATTATTGGGGTGACTGGTTAATACAATGATGCATTTCAGGTATACAACTCTAAAAAATTAAAACAATTTAAAATGTAACTTTATAGCAACAGAGAACTCTCACTTTTTTGTAATTTTCAACGTTTTCTACTATTATTTCACATTCTATAAACATTTATAGCTGTGATTTAAAACAGCATGAGTCTCTGATAACAGTAATATAAAGCATATTGATCACCAACTAAAACTTTAATTAGAGACAACACAGAGCAAGGAACAAGGGCCCAAATACTGTCATTTGAGTCAGATTCACCCACTAGACCCAGGCTGGTAGACACAGAGATAGTAAAGGTGAAGACAGATGGACTCAGAGTTTAAAGAAATGAATTCAAAAATACTTTTCAACCCTTTTTCTGTATTGCCATAGATAAAAGGAAATTCTGACTAATGTAAACTATGAAAGATAACTTTATAAAGAAAATTATTTTTTCCCCTTGGAAGTTTAAAAATCCTAGTAGAGAAAATATACAAGCAGCTTATTCACCTAAGATGTATAAAACAGCCACAGTCTACACTTAGCAACCTGCATGCTACTCACCAGCAAGTCAGTGGCCTTCCCTGAAATGCAGATAAAACCAATGTCAAATTTTATCTTCTCCGCCTATGGTAAGAAAAGTGAGTCCTAATCCAGAAAAACCATCATGCTGTCGTCTTAGGGCAGATGTTCTTACCAACATCTAACAAAAGTGGTTGTTCCCCACAAATCTACCTAAAGATCGAACAGTCTTAATCATTATTCCCTGTCCAGGAAAAAAATGATTATCATTCCAATTTGAAAATCTATAATGAGATGTATATTACATAAATTATTACTTGAAGATCAGCTTATTTTGGTAATATCTCTGCCAAGAAACTTTATTCATTATACTAGCTTCAACTAAATTAATACACAATCAAGCTTCATGTTTTTAAACTGTATTATCAATTGTTTTTTTAAGATTTTATAACTAATAAAACTGAAAATTCAAATGGAATAAAATTAAAGCATTGAAGTTAAGGTCATTTCCCTAAATTTTACTCAATCACGTGCCAATAAACCTCTCTCAGAGGGAACTTCTGAGTTTTTTATCTAATATATTGGGCTATGAAATTCAGTTAAAGTAGTAAACTTGTCATTTCCTCACTCTTATCATTTCCTTGACTTTTAGCTAGGAAATGATAGGTAGATATTCCCTTCCTATGGTCACCTACTTTCATGAACCTAAGTGTGTTTCAGTTCTATCTTCTAACTCCATACCCTCTGGGTCCCAACTTCCACTGCCTTAGTTCAGATCCCTCTCATCTCAGGTCTTAAAAATAGCTTCCAAATACACCTGCTTTTAACATCTATACGCCAGTAACTTCAAAATCTGTACATATCTCCAAAACTTACCTGGCTAACTTGGCTTGCTCAACATATAAAGATTATCTCAAATATAATATGGCCAAAACATTTAAACCCCTACTCTACAGCTGAATCTGCTTTTCTATAAGAGTCTTGGTGATATATTTCTAGAAACTGTATTCTCTCGTGATTTTTTATATCTTTATTACCTTTGCAGGTATAATCCCCCTTTTTGCCCTCCATTTTGCAGAAGTTTCCTAAGTTTATTGGTCTAAAGGCCAGCTTTCATTTCTGATTTTGTTTCTTACATTTTTCTTTTGTTAATTTGTTCTTTTCACCATCATTTTCCTTGTCCCTTGTTGGCTTTATTCTGTGGCCCATTTTCTAGTCTGTAAAGGTGAAAGGTTAACTAAGTAGTTTCCAATTCTTTTTCTTTTCTAATATGTGCATTAAGTCATTAGCTAAATATGTCCAAGGTTAAAGCAGCTCTAAATATAAAACGATCTTCTTATTTTGCCAGGTAAAATATTTTAAAATAATTTTTATTTGAATACGTAAAATAACCAAATATGTACTTATTAGTACACTTAAATATTAAAACACAATCTATAAAATATTAATTCAGACTATTGTTTATCTCATATGTCATAAAACACTTTTCTTCAAACTCCTGATGGGAGACATTAATGTATAAAAACTTTTTGAGTAACAGTAAATTTTCCAGATTACATGACCACTTTTTGAATCAGTACATGATACTATCATTGAAGTTTTTATTCTAAGCCACAATTACCCATTTATGTAAAATATTAGGAGTTTTTTCCCTATTTGTACTATTGGGATATATTTTAGTATTTATAATGTAGCCAGAATCTATAATTTTTTTAAGTGATTTTTTTAATCCTCACCCAAGGGTATCTTTTTATTCATTTTAGATATACTGACAGGCTCCCCCACCCTCCTCCTTCATGTACCCAGATCAGGGATGGAACCTGCAGGAACCTGCAACCTGAGTATATGCCCTAACAGGGGATCAAACCTACAACCTTCTGGTGTATGGGACTAAGCTCCAACCAACTGAGCCACCCAACCAGAGCTTAAGTGATTTTTTTTTTTTTTTTTTAAAACATCAGATCTGTGCTAGATTTCTTTGCCTCTTATCAGATGAGCTCCGAGCTTTCCAAACTCACATGTACTAAAAGGCACTTCAGGTCAATGTGGCCATCTTGAACTTTCATGTTCAAGAAAAAGAGAGCGAGTGTAAGAACTGCAATTAGAGGGTTCCTAAGAACACAAATTTAAATATCCTTTTCTGGGGAATATTTTTTGAGAAAATATCTTACCTTCTATTTGAATCCACAGAATTTTTCTCAGCCATTTTAGTGGTTTACCACACAGGTGTTTATATGTAATTTTTCACTGTTGTTTAGCTCTAAATGTTTCATTTCCTAATTATGATTTCTAATCATTACTAAGAACTTTTATAAGTTTTCAAATGAAATGGTGAGAGGCCTGGGGACAGATTGCTATCTTTTTATTATTTATTTCTAAGTTTAGTATACTACAGTCAAAGAATTCACTTAGCTTTCCTTTATGTTTAGTACTTGGTCAATTTAGGGTTTTTTTACTGCTCCAAACATAAATAAAAGTATATTTTCTGCAGTTGATAAGCTAGATCAAGCTAGACCAAGTATTTAATGTTTTGTTTACTGTCTCTCTATTATTCATTTTAGTTTACTTAATCAATTTGAAGAAAACTGAGTAAATTTTCCCAAGTACGATGGTGGATGTTAATTTCTTCTTATAGATTGCCATTTTTAAATTTATATGCTGTAAGCTGTTATTAGGTGAGCATAGGTTTACAATTGTTACACATTTCCAGTGACTACCTCCTTTTTAATTAAGCAATAATTTAATTGCATACAGAACTCTACACTGATGGTTATTCCCTCAGAATTCAGAAGGTAATTATTTTCCAGGGATCTGTTACTGCTGAAAAGAAGTCAGGTGTCAATCTAACTCATTCCTCTGAAAGCAATATATCTTTCTTCTCTGCTTTGTTTAAAAAAAAAAAATTGGGGGATGATGGGGGTGTTCTTCAGATTTGCTTCATTTTGTACAGGATTTGGTAAGCTTCTTTAATCTAACAACTTGCACTTTTTATAAATTCTGGAAAAGTATTAGCCATTGTTTCTTTCCCATTTTTTCTTTTCATTCAGCAAGTCTTCTTATATACATACTGGGCATCTTATTCCCTAACCATGCCTACTTTCTCATACTTTCCATCTCTTTCTCTGTCTGCCCAACACTCCTCCAATTACTAATTCTCTCCAGTTGTTTTTAATGTCCATGGGTTTAATATTCCAGTAATTATATTATTTTTTTAATTCCAGAAATTCCTTTTCTGGCTTTTTAAAAATGTTTATTAATAATGTTATTTTATTGTATAATTTGTTTTGAATCCTTTTATCTCTATGTCACTATATTATTATTTTACTATTTTCAGTTCATTACAGCTTACTTCTTTAGGGTTTGTAATTTTGGACAGAAAGCCCATGTCCTTTACAAATGTGGGAGTCTGACAAACCTTGGGTTGTGTATGTATCCCTACAAAGGTTATTTCAGATTTGCTCCTTTCACAGTACAATAAATTTTAACTGTCCTAGACCGATTTTTACATTTTCTTGATTTAGCACCCATTGTCATATCAGACCGCATGACCACACCACCCCAGAGAAGTTAGCAAAGACCGCCCATATACTGATCATGGGCAACTCTCATCAGTAAGGAACAAAGGATATAAAGGAAGCATTAATTATATGCTAGGGTATAAATGAAGTGAAAGCACTCAAATTATAGAAAAAACACTTCCCAAACACAGGTCTAGCTAAGCAGATAAATTAGTACAAGTATATTGGTCTGCAGAATTTCTAAAGCTACGTATTACTCACAAATACTAGAACTAAATAAAGGTAGGGTTTTTTCTGTTTAAGAAATTAACTTATCCAAGTTCTCAATTAAGAGTTACTTCTGGTTGTACTCTATAGAAAAGGACCTTTCAAGCAAAATAATCCATCATTAAAGTTTTAAGTTTAAAAAGAGAGTTCTGCTGACATAAAAAATATATATTATAGATCAATATACATAAAACCAGGTTTTTACACAAGCTAATTAATTTTTTTACATCCCCAGAAAGCCTAACTATCAGGACCTCACCAAAGCCTTCACAAAAACAGATATGATTAACTTCTAAAAGAAGCTTCTAAAAATGTTTACTTTCAGACCAGTGTTCTCTCTTAAAATTCAAGTTAGTCTTCAATCTGTTTTACTTCAAGTTAGTATAAATCACCTGAGAAGAATATGGCTCTACCTCCTTATTCACCAGTTTAGCATAAAGTTATTACTTAACACTGCCTTGTATTTATATAGTTGTATGTTCTTATACAGCATTTAGTTTTCTATTAACAAAAATGAGGAGACACACAACACAGGTAGCATATGGATACTTTACAGTTAAAGAAATATCTGCATAAAAGTGACTTGTCCTAAATCACATGGATAATAAATGACCAAATGGACTTTTGACGCCTAGAGTCCAGAGCTCTGCCATGTACCAACCTTCTTTTTGTATTTAAAAAAAAAAAAGGTAGGAAATAATTTCATTTGTAAAAAGAAAATAACAAATGTATAAATGGTATAGCTACAAAGATTCTATTTACAGATTCTAGTTACATATAAAAGTACATGTAAGACAAATACCATATGATCTCACCTATAAGTGGAACCTAACCAACAATACAAAGATGCAAGGAAAATAAGACCAACAACACTGAAAGGAAAAGAAACCAACAGAGACAAGAGGGAAGGGGGGGAGGGCGGGGGAAAAGGAAGGGAAGGGAAGGGGAAAGTCAGGGAACATATAGCAAGGGCTCCTGGACAAAACCAAAGGGGAAGAGTTGAGGGAGGGAGGGAGGGGGCAGGGGAAAGTGGTGGGGGGTAGGCAGAGACAAATGTATTTGAAAAAATAAATAAATTAATTTTTTTAAGAAAAGAATTAACTGATAATACCAAAAGCTGACAAGGAAGCAAACAATTGCAAAACAAAAAACAAAAACAAAAAACCGAGAAATTAGGAAATACTGAAAGGTTAGTTAAGAGGTTAGATATATCTGTAGGCTTTGCTAGGCCAAAATACAGCCAATCAAAATGTTATCAAAAAAATATTAAGTAACGTGGCAAATTTTTCACAAACTACAGAGTAAAAATGCAGATTATAAAACCATACATATGGTATCATTTTTCTTTTTAAAAAGTATAGCAAAACCAGAATGATCACACTCTAAATTATTAAGTCTCTAAGGAATTAGAATTAATCTATAAATTTCTAAAATAAAAAATGTAGAGCTGTAAGAAGAAAAACAAATTCCTTAAAATGAAAGAACAAAAATTGAAGTAACTAAACTAAACTTGGACCTATAACTTCGCCATAACATTTAATAAAATCTAAGTAGGTTAACCTTTTTTTTTCAAAAAGAGACAAGAAAAACAATTCCATGGATGGACCTGGAGAACATTATGCTAAGTGAAAAAAGCCAGTCAGAGAAAGACAAATACCGTATCATTTCACTAAAATGTGGAATCTAATGAACAAACTGAACTAAAGAAAAATGGTGACAGGTTCATAGATAGAGAGAGAAGGATGACAGCTATTGTCGGGGGAGGCTGGGGTAGAGGAATGAGCAAAAAGAAGAAAGGACTCGTGGACATGGACAACAGGGTGCTGATTGCAGGGGGAGGGGGGCATAAAGGGGTTAAACAGTAATGCAAAAAAAAATACAGTAAAGATTAAAAAAATTATAGTTTCAGAGGAAAATACGATTAAGGAAGATATATAGGTTATGATGAAAACAAATATATTTTATTTAAAATCCGTACTTAGGTAGAATAAAATGAACATCAAAATTAAAATAGAAAAATATGCAACAACTATAACAAAAAGTTACTATGGAAAGTGAAAAATAAATATATAAGGATAACACTTGGACCCCACTCACTAAAAATGGTTAAGTGAGAAACTCTATCAACAAATACTATGGGAAATAAAAAGTACAGCTGTCCTACTGATCAAAACTAATAATCAAAATGACTTTACCTGAACCTGTAAATTTTGTTAAACAGTGTCACCCCAATAAAAAATAAAAATAGATTTTAAAAAATGCACAATGACTAAATATTACTGATTATATACTCATTAAACTCTCAAAGTAAGTATTAATTGTGCATGCCAGCACTGATAAGTCTGTGTTGGTAAACAAGTAGATAAACACCGCTAGTAGCTCCATAAATTGGCTCCAAATTTCTAAAGTAAATTGTCAATACATAAGAAAAGCTACTCTTTCTGAACAGGAAATTCTGCTTCTGGAATATATCCGAAAGAAATAAACAACTACAAAAGAAGGTAACCTGTACCAAAATATTCTCAGCAGCACTCCTTAAAACAGCCAATCATAAAACTACAATTAATGTTGAAATTATTCTATGTGACATGATAAACCAGTTTTTTTAGCGGTTTAGTATGACAAGTTATCAACATTAACATATGGATAAGTGAGAGGGCAGAACCACCCATTTTAACTAGGTAAAACTGTAGGTATCCTTACAAATGATATCTGAATATACAGAACTGAGCACTTAATTCTAATCAGGGTCTCATTTCTGTTAAGTTCCTAATTTTAAAAATTAGATGAGAATTTATTTCACTAAATTGTTTATGTATCAGTTTACTAGCTTATGTAGTATGTTATAAATAAGAATTCTGCCTGAAATTTTTTAGGATGAGCCTGTATGTAAATACAATTAAAATCTAAGTTTTTAGCCCTGGCTGTTGTGGCTCAGTGAATTGAGCACTGGCCTGCAAACCAAAGCATCCTGGTTCAATTCCCAGTCAGCACAAGTGCCTAAGTTGCACGCCAGGTCCCCAGGTGGGGGATCATGAGAGGCAACCAGCCACACATTGATGTTTTTCTCCCCCTCTTAAAATTAAATAAAATCTTTAAAAAAAAAAAGTCACATTAAAAAAACCCTAAGTTTTTAGCCAATCAAGTGACTATTGAAAAATATTTATATCACAATATTATTTAACCTCAATTGAACACTTCTAGTCCTTCAATTGTATTAGCATATTTGTTATTGAAACTGGCATCTGTTAGTAGCAGGACAGACAAACATCACATGAAAAACCATGATACATAACAAGATACATATCCTAAGGTTCCTCCTCTAATTGATTCATTTTGACTACTTTGCCAGTATCTTCCTTTCTAAAAATTGGTAATATATAATCACCTAAACCACTGTATATCAAAGATACATAGTAAAAATCAACTCTTCTTCCCTCTGCCCTCATTATACCTAATTACTGAGGAAAAACTAGTCCCTACTCCCCACTCTTCCTAAATTTCTAGTAGTCTTTCCCTCCACAGCCATGGCAGCAAAATAACCAATGATTAAGAGATGTTGCCAGCATACATATCCCCCACTTCCAGAATATTTCATGTATATTCTCAAACACTAAATGTCACATTTTAGAAACAAATGATTAATACAAAATATTCTCTTCATTTTCTCTTTAACCCTAAAGGCACCTTAAAACAGCCTCCTCTCTACCTCATGAAATGGAAAAACAGCCTCATACTTAACACCTTGCACTATAGTAAGACTGCTAGCAACACAACACACTTTTCCTACCTGTCAGGTGGTAAAACAGGTGTTAAGTCTAGTCCACACTGGGCCTGCACTAAAGCTTCAATAATTTATATCAGGCTGCTTAATTTTACTCTTAAAATAATCTTTCCCAAAGCCTAACTATAATTTTTTTGTCTTTTTCCCAAAGCCTAGCTGTAAATTTTGTCTTTGCAACACAAAAGTAATCTCTGAACACAATTTTGGTCTCTCTACAGACTAAAAAATTACAAAAGAATTCCTCTGCCAATTTACTGTGAATTGGGAAACAGTATAACAAAGAGAAGTACACACTGAATTAATAAGGTAACTGGCAGTCAAATCAATAACAACATCTACAAAAAGAAGGGTTTTTAAAAAGATTTTATTTTCATGTTTTTTAAAGATTTTAGTTTTATTTGTTTTTAGAGAGAAGGGAAGGGACGAAGAAAGAGAGGGACAGAAATACCAACGTGTGAGAGAAACATCTATTGGTTGCCTCTCACGCCCCCCGTAACTGGGGATGTAGCCCACAATTCAGGCCCGAGTCCTGACTGGGAATTAAACAACCACCCCTTGATTCACAGGTCAGAACTCAATCCACTGCACCACACCAGCCAGGGCTACAAAAAAAAAAAAGTTCTTAATTTTACCCACCTTGGGTCTCTCTGATGAACCCTATGAACCTCTTCCTATAAAATATTTTAATTTATTGATTTGATAAAGGAAGGGAGAGAGGGAAAAACATCAATTTGTTGTCCCACTTATTTATGCATTCATTGGTTGCTTTTTGTATGTGCCCTGATCCAGGTTAAACCCACAACCTTGCCCTGCCTGGTAATGCTCAGTGGATTGTGGGCCAACCTGCAAACCGAAAGTCTCAGATTGATTCCCAGTCAGGACACATGCCTGGATTGTGGGCAAGGTCCCCAGCTGGGAGCATCTGAAAGGCAACCAATAGATGTTTCTCTCACATATCGGTATTTTGCTCCCTCTCTTTTCTCCCTCCCTTCCCCTCTAAAAAAAATAAAATTTTTTTAAAAACCCAAAGCCTTGGCTTGTCAAGATGACACTCTAACTAACTGAACTACCCAGTCGGGGTAAAATGCACAAAAACAAATCTGCCCTGACCGGGTAGTTCTATTGGTCAGAAGGTCGTCCCTATATGCTAAGGTTGTAGATTCAATCCCAACTAAGGCACGAACAAGAATCAACCAATGAATGCATAAATAAGTGGGACAACAAATCTCTCTCTCAAATCAGTAAATATTTAAAAAACATATATATATCTGTTTGTTTCTCTCTCACCCTTCTCTCTAAAAAAAAAAAAAAAAAAAAAAAAACCCAGTATGTAAGAATTTTTAAATGCACAAAATGAAATACGTAAAATACCAAAAACAATTATATTGAAATACAATGATCAAAATACAAAACATACAAACTTAGAGTAATACATGTGCTTCTTTATTAATCTTTAAACAACAATATCTACTAGTGGGCCTAATAATTAAACTTCTAATGATGAGTATAAATGTCACTTTAAGTTATCCGCAACGGTAATGGATTATGAACTATCTGCAATTTCTATTGGAAATAGTCTCTGCTACTGTTGCCACATTCACAACGAAAGGAAATACATAAAGATGTAACTCTTTTCCCCTAACCAAATTCATATAGACCAACAGGCTTAAAACCTCTAATATACTCAAACAATTTTTATTTTATGTTTAGCTCAGTGTTAATACTGCATTTAATAGCACTAACAATGCACTTTTACCTATATAATGCCATGTGATTCCTCAAGTGAAACAAAGAGGACAAGAGTTTTAAGCTCCATTTTGAAAACAGGCCAATAGCAAGGACAAGGGTAGTGAATGGAGGGAGTATTTGTTGAATGCTCACTCTTCAGTCACTTTACATTATCTAATTTTCGTAACTGCCTTTCCTCCCCTTCCCCCCCCAAGATAGGTATCACAATCCCTCATTCTTTTTTTTTTTCTTTAATCCTCACCTGAAAGAGGAAGGGAGAGAGAGAAACACAGATGTGAGAGAGACACATCAGTGTGTTGCCTCTCCTACATGCCTAGACAGGGATAGGACGCATATGCCCAGGCCAGGGATCAGACCTGCAACCTAGGCATGTGTCCTAACCAGGAATGAACGAGCAACATCTCAGTTGCCATTCGACACTCCAACCAACTGAGCCACACTGGCCAGGCCACAATCCCTCATTCTTCTTTTAAGTTTTCTTTTTTATTGTATTTTTTTCCATTACCACTTAACCCCCCTATACTCTTCCAAGGAAATTCAGATTCAGGTAAGTGACTTGCCCAAAGTAGTTAGTCCAGTTAACAAAGTCAGAGGTCCATTAATATCCTAGTTCTGGGCTCTTCTGGCTACCCTATTCTGCCATTTTCTGACATTCTAGGTAAATTCATCCCAAACAATTACTAGAGCTGTTCAAGAAGTTTAAGCTCTTTCTTCTGTTGTTCTCACATCAAAAGTCTACCTCTAAAGATGTTTCAAGTACACATTAGTACTGACATAATCACCTCAGTAAATGGATTTCCTATAACAATGATATTAAATAAGGTATTAAGCACTTTCTTACATAGGAAATGATTTTTGTTCAAGGATGTCTTCAAGGAAATAAAATTCAGCATTTTTAGCAAAATATACATGTTATTGAAAATGCAATGTCTAGAACTTAAATATAAAGAACTGCAATATTTAAAAAGCTTTACGTTGAATTTACACTCTTCTAAAAAGAATTTTATAAATGTAAAAGAAACACCGTATCTGTGTTATTCCCAAGGTGGGTAGAAAAACAAATAACGCATTATCATCTCAATGATTAATTTTAAATACTACCAGGTAAGAAAGCTAAATCCAGTCGAATTTCTTCATTTTACATTTATAGAAACATAAAAATATCATATAAGAAATGTTTATAATAGAAAAACAAAGATAGGTTCAAATTTGTTGCACTGAATATTAACCACAGTTTATGAATATGAGAGCACTTATACTTCATGATCTACCTACAATATGGCACAACTCTATTCCTATTGCAGTGTGACCTTCTCAATATCTTACACATCAAATATAATAAGTATTTGGCATATAATTATAAATATTTCAATGTATGAAAGGTATCTTAAAGCAGGGGCTGGCAAACTTTTTCTATAAAGAACTAGCGAAGTAAACTTAAAATTTTGTTGATCTTATGGTCTCTGTTCCAATTCCTCTGTTGTTGTAGCATCAAAAAAGACATAGATAATATGTAAACAAATGAGCTATGATATGTTCAAATAAAACTTTATTTACAGAACTGGCAGTAGGCTGACTCATGGGCCATAATTTGTCGACTCCTGCCTTAAAATAGTTTAGCAGGAAAGCAATGCTTTTCATTCTATAATTTAAATAAATTTGGCCCTGGCCGGGTGAGTCAGTTAGTTGGGGCAACACCTGGTACACCAAACAGTTACAGGTTCGATCTCTAGTCAGGGCACATACCCAGGGTTTGGGTTCAATCCCCGATCATGGTACATACAGGAGGCAACTGATCGATGTTTCCATTTCTTTCTCTCTCCCTTCCTCTCGAAGATCAATAAACAGATCCTCTAGTGAGGATTGTATATTGTAAAATATGAACTCACATATTCATGCTAGATTATGTATGACAGATCAATCTTGTACCTGATTTTGGTGGGAGTATGAAAGAACCCAAGACATTTGGTATATGAATAAGGAAAATAACCTAATAAAAACTGAGTTAGAAGGGCAATTTCATTACCATCGCCAGTGACTGGCTAGGTACAGAACATGTGCCCCAATCGTGACCAATGACACTAAAATATCTGCTGAGGGGCTTCTGGAAAAGAGACAGTTCTTCTCATTCCTTTGCTTTTGTGTCTGGATGGGATGCTGGTCCTGCTGTAGCCGAACTGGAAACAGGGGGAAGCAATCTTATCACAAAGCTAATGGAAGACCGCAACTCATGTGAGTTGGAAAGAGAATGAATCCTTGATGTTGTTATTGTTATTCTTGAGCCTCTAGATTTTATTATGTAAGATAATAAATTTCCTCATTATTGAAGCATGTTTGAGAATTTTCTGTTATGGCAGCAAAAGCATCTTAAGTGATGTAAGGACTTGAAACTGAAGACTGCCACTTCACAATTTCACCTGCAGCCAGTCCTATTAACTACGACTCTTCACAAATAAAAGGAACATTTAAGGTTCTGAAAGCTCAGGGACTACCTACAACTCAGAAAAAAATAATGTATCAATGACTGATACTGAAATTCATAATTTTTATAATTTCCATAATTGAGAATAAAATGCAGTACCTCCTTCTTCAATAACTTTATCTTAAATATTTTTCAACAGGATTTTCTTTCCTATAAATCCAGGGGTTGACAAACTTTTTCTGTAAAGAGTCAGACAGTATTTAAGTTTTGCAAAAAATATAAACTCTGTCATTACAGCTCAAAAGCAACCAATATGTAAATGAATGGACATTTCTGTGTTGCAATGAAATTTTTACAAAAGCAGGCTACATTTGGCCTTGCAAGCCAGTTTGCTGACCTGATCTCTAAACCAGTTAACAGTAAAGAGTGTCTTTCTCAAACTTATCAACTTTACTAGACCTTAAAAATAGTTTACTTAAGCTCTGGCCTCTCAGTTGGAGAGTCCTCCCGTAAACTGAAAGGTCGTGGGTTCAATACCTGCTCTGGGCACATGACTAGGTTGCGGGTATGGTCCCCTGTTGGGGGTGGGGATGAGGGGGCATTGGGAAGGCAACTGACCCATGTTTCTCCCTTCCTCTGTCTGGAATCAATGGATATATCCTATGATGAGGATTAAAAAAATTTATTTAAAATACATATAAATTATGCAGAAAAGTAAAAAAGTAACAAGCTTTTCTTGAGCATTCTAGTCATACACATTAGATCACTTGATGTAAAATTTAGCTGCCTTATTTGTATATAAGAGCCATAAAATTAATTTAGAATTGTTAAAATATAACAATTATTACAATAGAAAAAATACAACTTATTCATATGCGAATGTAAATAAAACTCTTTTAAACTAGTGAACCTGCAAGGATTTCTGTATATACATACCTATTATTAAAAGAAAAAATAAACCATCCTATGTATCTCCTAACCTGAATGAACCCCTCTCTTCCAGGAGGCTGAAATTAGAGTTAATAATGGAAGAAAAAAAAGACAAGAATCACATGAACATTATTTTCTTTCCAAACAGTTCCCAGGTAGAAATACACACATTATGTGGACATTTCACTACGCAAAACTATATAAACCCTTTTTCAAAGGACACCATTCTACATTGACATTTATATATGACATTCTAAGAAGAAAACAAGAGGTGAATTTCACCTGTAATCATTAGTCAAGAAAATCTGCACATATACATAAGCACACAAGAATTTTTATAGGACAGTCTTTTTCATCTCATGGCACACATTAACTATTAAATTCTGCAGCACACCAAGAAGTAAATTTTTGCCCTTCTCATGAAAAAAGACATAATTTTGGTTTGTTCACAATGGACGGCTACCGTTGTGTTGGCTATTGTCGTTTTTCAATAATATTTTTTAAATTCTCACCCAAGGATATGTTTATTGATTTTAGGGAAAGGGAGAGAGGTAAAGAAGCGAGGGGGGGCAGGGCGGGGCCCACCCAGAGAAAGAAAAACACCCAACCATCTATCAGTTACCTCTGGCATTTGCTCTGACCTGAGAATGAACTACAAAGTAGAATCAAACTGCAAACTAGGTGTGTGCCTCTGACCAGGGAGCAAACATGCAACCTTTTGGTGTCTGGGACGACACTCCAACCAATTCAGTGGCTCAGCCAGCGCTGCTGTCATTTTTTTATTTGACAATCTAAGGGAAGAGAGGTCAGTACCCCTGACTAAATAATCAGATCTTGCATGTTTTAAAAATTCCTGTGGCACACTGGTTGAAAATCGCTGTTATAGGACATTCCATTCAGCTGTTTCATGCAAATGATGAAAATCTGAGAAACATTAATGTTTAAAACAGAAATAAACACCATTTCAATGTCTGTTCCAAAGTAACCTTATTTTTATAGGCTTTAAATTCAAAAATAAGATATATAAAGTATATGTTTATCCTTTCATAAGCACTGGCATTTTCTACATACCAGGAATTGCTAATGGCAATACATACTTATGAGAAACAGGACTAGGAAAGAGGTTGAGGGGGCTCTGGGGACTGAGGAGGACTTTTACTTTCCCCTTTACATTTTTTTGGGTCTTAAAACTTTCTCCTAAAATTTATTACTTTTTTACTTTAAAAATGGTTTAAAATATATCATCAATATAAATTAATATTGAGAAATACAACAGGAACTAAAATGATTAGGAAAGGCAAAAGTTCTGTGAAAGAAGCTAGAGATTAACGAATTCTCCAGGGTCAGAATGGCCACTTCTACATCATTTAGGTGAGAAGACACGCCGGCTGCAGAAGCTAGGGACGTTTCCTAAACAGCCGTTAGCCTTCAGGAACACCAACAGGCATTAAAATAACCATGTATGGGTGGAGTCTACAGCAACCCAATCCAGTTCCACTGAACCAGTACCCCAAGAGTGGTTCAGGGTAAAAAGTGTCCCCCAGCTCTCCATCTGTAGGAGGTCCAAGCCATCCAAAAAAGATGACTTCCTTGGCTTCCCAGATTCACAGCAGTAGCATAAAATTCTATTAGCTATGTTCTATCAGGTATGCTCCACCAGCAAAGCTCAGCCTTCACAATCTTAATAGGACATGTTTTTAGGGTTTGGTCTTTGGGAAATATTACTAAAAATATGCCATCTTTAAATGGCGTAAGTTAAAACACAGTAAGTTTAAAATGGATGAAAAAGAAGGATCCCACCATCATCCAACATTTCAGACTCTATTACATTAGACTATGGATAGTAGACTTAAGATTGAGAACTTAAAGATAAAATATATAGTCTTTCAACAGCCTGCAAAAGATTAAAATGAATAAAATATCCAATTCTGCCCTTGAGAATGGTGAAGCAATAAACAAGAAACAATCCTTGTTCCCCCGTTCCCCTTCCAAGACTACTAAGGGTTAGCAAAACAGAGAAGGCATAGTAAAGCCTGTCATTCTTACCCCCGCAGAAAAAAGAATGAATTTAATTTCCAATTAAGTAATAACAATGTCTAAAACAAACAAAGGACAGACACAACATACTTCCCCCACACCGAAATTATTTTCATTCTACAAATATTTCTGAGCCTCTCCTACCTGCTCTTCCATGTGAGGGGATACAGTAGTAAACAAACAATTTATAATCCACAAGAGCAAGAATTTAATATTTTTAAATGCTATAATCAAATTTTGTGTCATTTAAATAAAAGTGTAAAGAATTCCAATGTATTTCTATTTATTCCTTCCTAAAAACGTATTAACTGCTCATTAAACTCCAACCTATATAAAAGTGATTAAACAAAGAAACAAAGTCAGTGCAATCCTTTTTAAAGCATACTATATTAACTTCAAAATAAATGTTCTAAATGTCGTCATACTTGAGGTAAATTACTATTAGTAATTTCTCCGGAAGACAAAGCACACTATCTGAAAGCAATGGTATTAAAAAAATAATAATAAAAAATTGCAAGTCTGAGTATTAATCATCTTCCCAAATCTAATAATGCTCTTTTGGCAAATGGATTAAGCCATTATTTATTCGGCAAAATGAACGAGACAATTGTTCATTCAGAACTCAGTGAGAAATATAAAAGAGTATTTAGGGTTAGTGTTCTAAAAAATGCTCCGTAAACAATAGATTGTAATGTTTATGTCCAAGAATTCGTCTACCAAATAAACCCTTACTAGCTGAGGCTTTTACATTCACATCATGCCAGTCCTGGTGCCACAAGACTCATTAAAATGTCTTCTTGAAAATCTCAACTGTATTTCAAAATACACCTTAGATGCAGTTAACTTTACATTTCCAACCTCATTAAAAACCACACCTTAAGGGGGGAAAAAACCCAAATACTGGGAATGGTTAAAGAACCATAGCATATCTATATAGGAAGTGTTCTTTTTTAAACTAAAAAATGTAGTGCCCCTTTTTTCTAGTTAGCCTAAGAATTAAGTTTAGAACCCTTTTAAGGAAGCGGGGACTGTAATGAACTCAACTTGTCTGGTGGGGTCTACGACACCAAGTCGGGCTGCCTTCGTGGCCGGAGCAAGTTTCTAAGGCTTCAAGGTCGCCAGCAGCAGCAGCAGCAGGTAGACAGGAGGGGACGGGAAACGCGGCCCTCGCTCCCGGGTGCGGATGGCCAGGAGCGGCTCAGCACCCCAAACCCAGTAATGCAACATCTCCTTTGCCGCCAGGGCGGAACACACGCTCTCTAGTAATTCAACACCCTTACTTTCAAACTGGAGGCCGGGGAAGAAGTTCTAATAAATTCCTTCCCTGCACCGCAAATTCTATTTCTATGTACGCTAATATCTGTATTTTCAAACTACCCTAAGGAGACGCGCCAGGCGGAGCCCAGGGCCGCGCCCAGACGGCGGGAATCCGACCGTCCCCGGAGCACATAGAAGGGTCTGGGACCGAGGCCAAAGGAGGACCCCGCGCCCGCCGGGAGGAGAATCGTGCGACTGCGTGTTCGGGCCGCAGCCCGGTCAAGACTCGGACCGGGCCTCGCGACTCCGCCGAACCAGGGAGCGGCCTGGCCAGACAGCTGGGCCGCTAGGGCGGCGGCGCCGCGGCGCGCAAACAGACGCGCGAGGCCCTAGCAGCGAGGGCCCCCGCAACTTCTCGCCACCTCGGCGTCTCTGGTGGAGCCGGGGAGCGGGGGCGTTGGGGGAGGGAGGGCGCCGGCGGCTTACCGCAACAGAGAGCGGGTCCTCCCGCCCGGAGTGTGGCTGGGGCGCTCAGCGGCACTGCCGCGCCTGGCGCTGCGGCAGGGAGGGAGAGGCGCTGGTAGGAGCGGTGTGGAGAGGACAGGCGCCGCTGCCACCGCAGACAGCTCCGCAATATGGCCGCCCAGTGGCTCGTGAGGTGGGGGGGAGAAGGCGGGGCTGCCCCGAGCCCCCCGCCTCCCCCTGTCGGCCGGCCGGCCTCGCGCCACTACCAGAGCGCCAACGCCGCTGCCGCCGCCGCGAAAGCCGCCCGAGCCCCGCCCCGCCCCGCCCCTCGGGCTCCCAAGTGCCCGCCGCGCAGGGCGTCGACGCGGTTCATCGTAAGGGAATGGGCCCCGCGAGGAACTGGCCGTGGCCTCCGTGAGTCCCGGGGGAAATGGGGCGATTGCGGAGGAAGAGAGACTTTCCAGGGGCTGGGCACGAGTGAAGCCGGCTGTTAGGGGAAGCGGAGCCGCCCACCCCAAAGCGCAGAGAGCGCCCTCCGCCTCCCTCAAGAGTAGAAACTTGAAACTAGCGCTGGTGCCAGAAAACTCACCGAGGGATTCTACGTCGCCCACAAGGGGGAATTCTTCCCACAGGGAATCCAGAACCACATAGTGTGTGTTGCTTAGCTGTTCAGATTGAAAGTCCTGGATTAAGAGAAAGAAATGGGCCTATTTTAGAGGACTTTATATTTGCAACAAAGAAGGTTAAATTATTTTGGCAGGCCTTACCCAACTAGAATAACTTGCTTTTTCGGGGGCAGTTTTGAAGTTCCACCAAAACCTCTATGGATGTGGCCCCAAACGAGAGAGGAGACTTATCTAGGCGAGGATATTTGATAATTTTTTATTACCACCGACATTCTTTGGCATTTGGAAGAAGTCGATTGAAAAGTTGGAAGTGAAGCCCCGAAGCGCAACCAAACCTAAATTTTTCTAAACTTAGAGAAAAACATTTGATCATACTCTAGCCTACTCACTTAAGTTAGTGGCTGGGACTAGATAGACTTCTGGTCAGTGTTGTGTCATCTATGACATGATCCCTCTCGCTATTTTCTTCTGGGATACAAAGAGTAAAACTTGTTATATAAATACATAAACAGCAAGTGCACAAAATCAGATTAGCCTAGCTTGCTCTGTAGTACTTCATATAGTTTACTTTTATGAACAAACTTTAGATTCAAATAAAAGCCCATGAGTGTACTTAACTTTTATAGAACAATAATTCATGTACTTCCTTAGCATTTGCCTACCCTGAGACAGTAGCTTTTCCTGGAACTCTCTCCCTAGATCACTTTGACTATACTCTTCAGTGAGTTTCACTTGTTACCCTTTGAGACCTCTGAACAATTAAAAGCCCCAAGAGTCAACTCAAAGACCTTTAGATTGCAAATTCCTCAAGGATGGAGGGATGGAAGGCAGGTGTGGGGTTTTTTTAAAATTTTTATTTAAAGATTGTTCCCTGACCTTCTCTCTGGAGTGCAAGAATTACCCACAAGTTGCATGCATAATAAAGTAATAAGTGAATTCCTAGGTGGTACACTAAGTAAAAGTATATAACACACTTTTGCAATGGAAAGTGGAGGGATTCGTTGTTATGTACCAAACCCTGGTGTAAAACGCTTTTATATGACTATTTCTTTTAACAGTTACAACACCCCTGTGCTTGGGAGGAGAAAAAAAACAAAGAATGAAGAGAGCCTCAAAGTAGTTACGTAATTTGCTCAATGTAACACAGCTGTAAAGTGGCAAAGCTATGACCAAACAAGTTACTTTTGACTCCAAAACCTTGATTTTATTTATTCTTTACTATGCAACAGCAAACAAGACAAAACAAAAATGGTAACATTTCAGTTGGCTATCATATTAGTAAATGTTTAAGTAAAAGATAATATCCAAGACTAAGATAAAAAGGGTGCTCACAGACGTTGTGAGTGGATGTACAAACTGAAATAACCTGTTTAAAGAGCAATTTGTCACTGTGATTCAAGCTATTAAAATATCCATGGAAACTGTCATCCCATTTCTGGGATTCTTTCTGAATGAAAAATCTGAAACAGAGCAAAAGCTTTATTCATAAATTCTACATAAAAATGTTATATATAAGATGCAAAAATAAATATGTAGCATTTTTGGTAAGAATTTTAAATGTTTAATGTATATAACATCATGGCAAGTGGGTTTTTTTAATAGTAAATATGATCACACCAATGTTAAAAAATATATGAAGTATTAGAAAAAAAAGAAAAATTGAAACAAGAGTTGTCTCTGCATAGTGTTTCTATAGGCATTTTTTTTCCTGTATTCTATTCTTCAGTATCTTCTATGTTACTTTTGCAGTATAAAAAAAAAATCTAAGTTTTTACTGCAATATGGCTGTCAGTTACACAAAAATAGCAAATCTGAGGCAGGCTAATAAGAAGCCAGGAAAATTCCTTGGCAAATGGAACGGGGAAACAGAGAGACAGCTGACTCGAACTGGCCTCATCCAGCACCCTGACTCACCTGCCTCCTTCTCTCTCGCAGGACCACTCCCTTAAGCATCAAGCCTGCAGGACAATGAGATTCTGATCAGCCTCGAATAATCTTAGAAACAAAACCTCGAGTCTGCTGACCACAGAGACAGAGTTTTGGTCAAACTAGAGTTGACATCTAGGGCTCAGCTGTGTTTCATCTCCAGGCCCAGAAAAGCAGCAAAACCAGAGGAAGCAATGCCATGGCCAATATCAAGCCCAGAAACAATTACCGATGGCCCCCTACCCTAGGGCTGACCAATCTGTAGAGACCAGAACCATCACTCTATAAGCTCACTTTGATGAATCAGCTAATTAAAGGACACATCTGGATGAATATTCTATTGAGATCCTCCCCTGAAATCTCCCCTAAAATTCCAGCCCTTAGAAAACAAAAGACCCTTAAGACAAACATCCCAGTGCATGGCCTCTCTCTGGAGCAACCTCACACCATTCTTCAGCCTTGTATCTTTGCTTTCTTTCTCCTAAGCTCTAAGTGTCCCCACAAGACTTACAGCCAGGGTAGCTAGCAGCGATAGGTCATCCCAGGCTAACCCCCTGAACCTGTCTCCAAAGGCCCATCTTTTGCCTCTGTAACTTGTTTTCTGTGTCCATGGAGCCCAGCTGGCTCACTTCTGCCTCTGTGACTTTCTGAAAGGCCAA
This sequence comes from Pteronotus mesoamericanus, assembly GCF_021234165.1. Taxonomy (NCBI): domain Eukaryota; kingdom Metazoa; phylum Chordata; class Mammalia; order Chiroptera; family Mormoopidae; genus Pteronotus; species Pteronotus mesoamericanus. The sequence continues at coordinate 14,674,888 of NW_026555313.1, forward strand.
GGCAGCTCTCTAAGTAGCCCACTCAAATCTTTCCTTTGAGTGTATTTTTGCTTTGCGTACTAAATAAACTTCCTCTTGTGCTGGAGTACTTGGCACTGAATTCTTCCTTTGCTGAATTCAAGAATCAAGAGGCTACGCCACTTGTAACAAATCTACTTCCTAAGTGAGGCTCTTTTGTGAAGAATTGTAATGAACGGAGTTGACAGGATTTTATAGTCAGAAATCAGATTTAGTGTTGATTGTAACTAATCTACACACACCATAGTTTTAGCTTGTTTCTTACATCAAATACACACACCTTTGAAAGAAATATTAGAGACTTAACTGAAAATTTTCTTTCTCAGTTTAATTCCAACGTTTCAAATTTCAAGGGAACAATATCACATATTTGCTAAAACTACCTTTTTTCAGAAAAAAAATCCAATGGCAATATTTGGCAGGATATCTGTAGTAAACCAAGGCACGTAGGGGGAGGGAGATGTGTCTCACCTGTTAATTCAGCAGTCCTGAGCCCAGCACAATAAGATTGCTGGGCATTTTGAACATTACAAGCAAAAATAGTACAAGAGGAGGGGCGTCCTTGAGTCTCTGTGCTGGGAAAGGGAGCCTCTGTAGCAATTTCACTAAGATAAAGAGCCTTAACTAGCTGAGAAAGCCTTTGTAACTGTATATTGATCCCAAGGTCTAGAATGGGAAGGAGGGGAACCTGGATGCAGGCTAAAGTATATAACCCCTGAACCCCAATAATCAGGGCACTCAAATTAGCTGAATGTCCATTTGTAGCTTTTTTGCACAAGTGTATTTCATAAATAAACTTGCTACTTCATTTCCACTGTATGTGTTGTCTCTCGAATCCTGTTGGCAGTGAGGCAAGAACTGAGGAGGGAAGCCCCTGATGCTGGTCTCCTTAGAAACAATATCAATAGCTACAAATAAAAATTGTTATATATGCACATAATGTACATTAAAAAGAAAGGCCAAAATCAATCCATTATAATCTATCTCTTAAGTCTTTTATGCTATCCTACTCTACTCCATCATAACATATTGGCTAATTCTTTTTGTTTTTAAATTACTTATTTATTCTTAGAGGGGAAGGAAGGAAGAAAGAGAGGGAGAGAAACATTGATCAGTTGCCTATCACACATGCCCTGACTGGGGACCTGGCCCACAACCCACGCATGTGCCCTGACTGGGAATCTAACCAGTGACCTTTCACCCTGCAGAAGGTCACCCAACCAACTAAGCTACACCAGTCAGGGCTATTAGCTAGTTCTTAATTCTAGAATAGTTACAAAGTGTTTATCTTACTAGCACATATAAAAGTACTTTTCAAAAATGAATAAAATTCATTTTTGCCAGTACAGTTAATAAATAAAAGTTTTCTAATCTAGAACAAACATTGAGTTCCAACCCTTTGTTGTTCGAGTAAGACTCAGTCCCTTCCCTTTAGATTCAGTACCTAGAAAAGCAAACAAATGCTGTGCAATATGAGCTATAATATAGACACATAGTGTCAAGGGAAACAGAAGAGAAGGCAATTAACTCTGCCTAGAGAACAGAAAGCCACAAAGGAGGGGAGAGAGTAAAGGGATGAGTTGTGGGAGTCAGGAGGCAATCAGCTTCGAAAACTGAGTGGAAAAATGGCGTTGATGTTTAGACACAAATATGTGCCACAGTTTTCAGAAAGGTAAATTGAGATCATCTTGGGAAATTCAGAATTTACCCTTCATCCTTGAGGAAATAGGAATCCATAAGAGGTGTTACAAAGAAGAATAGTGTGATCTGATTTATATTAGTAACTGGCTGCCATGTAGATCGCTTGGGAAACTGTGTGACAGCGAGGGTGGAGGATGAGGTCATCAGGGACTCCTCCGATGGACTCTTGCTATAAAGGTCCAGGAACAAGAGGATGAGAGACGGGACTTGGGAGGTTGAAAGGAAGAAGAGGGAGTAGAATCTTTTAAAAGTTTTGAGAAGTAAGAGAAACGAAGATGATAAAATGATTTCAGGGTCTCCAATAGGCACCATCATGATAAATGGGAAGCATAAAAGAAATAGAACTGAGAGATCAAGATAATTAGGCAGATTAGAAATATCCTATTAAGTGTCTATAGGTAACATAGGAGCAAATGTATATTCAGTAACTGGAAATATAGGAACTATAAGAATAATGGAAAGTGAGATAGCCAATAAATACATGTTAAATAAAGGAACATACAGCGATAATGTGATGAAATACACCTTTCATTTCCAACTAATTCTTTGAAAAATATAGTTTTGTTCAAGCCAATGGTCTTTATTTCAGTGTTAGGTCTTAAATTAATCTGAAGCATAATAATGTATGAAAATTTTCAATCAAAAATTTTTATTTACCATTTTATAAAAGCTATAACCATATAAAATCACAACTATTTTTAAAACCTTTGCATAGAAAGAAATGCAAAAGATAATTTCTATTATAAACCATGGTATTTTATACTCTTCACACTATCTTGCATATTTAAGTACACATTCAAAATTTGTTTGCCAATATAATAACCCTCAGGAAAAAAAATAGACAAGGTAAATAAAACTATCTTATCACCTGCTTTGTATGCCTAGTAAGCCATAGAAATTTAATTGCTGATAGAAGCTATAAAATTGCAGAACAGTCAATAGAGTTTTGATGGCTAATATACCTAAACTAATAGTCAAGAAACCAAAAACCTATTTCTACTTATATTATCTCCCTATCTAAGGTCAAATTATATGAGTACATAGTTCATAATATATTTACAAGTATGAGCATTTTAATCTTCAACAAGGTTAAAGTTTATAGTTAATCCTCTTTGTCTATATAATAAAGCCAATTTGGATTGTGATACATGGCAATAAAATTTCCAAGGTAAATAATACACATAGTGAAAAGAGTCTAAATGAGGGAAATCTATATCTTTGGCTTTATTCCCAGTTTCTACAAACAAGTTGCTAAGTGACCTTGAAAGATTCAATGGGGTAGTCTGTAATTTACTTGCAAACAACATTAAAAGAGGGAGAATGTTACAACTATTGTGTCTTTTCCAGGGATTGTTTTCAGACATGTAGATTTCCAGGACTAAAGGAGAACCTCAAAAAGCATTGAATTCCCTCTCCAACATTATTGTGGAATGGCCATCCCATTAACTGTGACTTTCTGCCACTAACTGTGAAAGCTCTAGAAAAGAAGTGTCATTTTAAATGAATTCTCAGTTCTCTCATCTATTTAAATAAAGGAGCTGGATTAGGCAGGCCATCTGTAGGCATTCTTCAAGCTCTAAAATTCTTCAACTCTGATTCACATGTAAAATATTTGATTCTTATATATATATTTCATAGTGTAATTTCTAGAATTTCTAGAATCCATTGTGTATTTATAACACAAGCATTAAACATGTATGCAGAGAATCACTTATCATGATATTTCATCATTTTTGACCCAAATATCCATTAGTTTGTGACTCATGGACATGCAATAATCCAGATATGTGAATATCTAAATAATAAACCTGCCCTGAACATTTAGTACTGAACATTCTAGGCAGCTGTTTTCTTTTCTTTTTTTTTCTTTTCTAAATATATTTTGTTGATTATGTTATTTCATTTGTCCCCATTTTTTTTTCTCCCCTTTATTCCTCTCTGCCCTGCACGACCCTTCCACTATTCCCCACCCCCTTAGTTCATGCCCATGGGTCATACATAGAAGTTCTTTGTCTTCTCCATTTCCTGTGCTATTCTTAACCTCCCCCTGCCTATTTTGTACCTACTATTTATGCTGCTTATTCCCTGTACCTTTTCCCCCATTCTTCTCCCTCCTCTTCCCTCTGACCTCCATTTTTATGATTCTGTTCCTGTTCTAGTTGTTTGCTTAGTTTGTTTTGTTTTTGTTTTTGTTTTTAGGTTCAGTTGTTGATGGCTATGAGTTTGCTGTCATTTTACTATTCACAGTTTTTGGTCTTCTTTTCCTTAGGTAAGTCCCTTTAACATTTCATATAATGAGGGCTTGGTGATGATGAACTCTTTTAACTTGATCTTATCTGGGAAGCACCTTATCTGCCCTTCCATTCTAAATGATAGCTTGGCTGCATACAGTAATCTTGTCTTTCAAGACTTTGAGTACTTCTTGCCTACCAGGTTTCTTTTGAGAAATCAGCTGATAGTCCTAGGGGAAGTCCTTTGTAGGTAACTGTCTCCTTTTCTCTTGCTGCTTTTAAGAATCTCTCCTTATCTTTAAGCTTGGGTAACTTAATCATGATGTCCCTTAGTGTGTGCTTCCTTGGGTCCAACTTCTCTGGAAGTCGGGACTCTCTGAACTTCCTGGATCTCCTGGAAGTCTACTTCCTTGGCCAGACTGAGAAAGTCTCCTCATTATTTTTTCAAATCAGTTTTCAATTTCTTGCTCTTCCTCTTCTTCTTGCACCCCTATGATGCGGATGCTGGAACATTTAAAGTTGTCCCAGAGGTTCCTGAGCCTCTCATTTTTCTGAATTCTTGTTTCTTCATTCTGTTCTGGTTGAGTGTTTATCTCTTCCTTCTGCTCCCAATCGTTGATTTGAGTCCTGGTTTCTTCCCCTTTACTGTAGGCTCCCTGTATATCTTTCTTTACTTCACTTTGCGTAGCCTTCACTTTTCCCTCCGTTTTGTGACCATATTCAACCAATTCAGTGAGCATCCCGATTACCAGTGTTTTGGGCTCTGCATCTGATACGCTGGCTATCTGTCCATCGCTTAGTTCTATCTTTGGAGCTTTGATCTGTTTTTTCATTTGGGCAATATTTCCTTGTCTCAGCGCGCCTGTTAGGTTGGAAGGGGCAGAGCCTTAGATATTCGCCAGGGTCAGGCAACCCAGGTCACTGAGTTGTGATGCTGTGTGTAGGGGAGGGGTCTGAGAGGGAGCAATGCCACTTGCTCGGCTCTTGGCCAGCTTTCAGTCACTTCCCCCACCACCCGCAAGCAAATTGGGCTCTCTGGTGCTGATTCTCAGCTAGGTGGGTTTGTGTATGTTCACGGACCCTGCGTGTCTCTCCAACGGACTCTCCTGTGAAGCTGCAAGTTTCTCCTGCCGCTGCAGCCCCCACAGGTTTTTACCTCTAAGGGTTTTGAGACTTCTTTTTCCACACTGGAACGCTGGATTGCGCGGTCTGTCTCATTCCTCAGCTGGTCCTCATGGTCTATCCACACGCAAATGTGGGACTGCCGGGTCTGCCAGGTGCCCTGCCTAGCGTCCTCTCCACCCCAGCTGCCCGTCTCAGCCCCTCCTACCGGTCTGGATGAATGTTTCTTCTTTGGTTTCTTGGTTGTCGGACTTCCATACAGTTTGATTTTCTGGCAGTTCTGGTTACTTTTGGTATTTAAATTTGTTTTTGTCCTTCTAGTTGTGCAAGGAGGCAAAGTGTATCTACCTAGTAGGCACCTGTTTTCTAATAGCGCTTTAGTTTTATTTTAATTTAGTGGAATCTATAAAACAGTTTAATTTACTGTAGAGGAAGGGTGCCCTGCACTTTGCAAAATTTCAAGTGCATGAGATTTAAATGTTACTGTGGTGATTTTATAATACATTCACAAATTAATTGAAACTCCTTCCTTCAAGTGATGGAACCTAATTCCTCACCTCATGAGTGTGGGCTGGACATAGTGACAGGCTTCTAACAAATAGAATAAAGGAATCGATTTTATATGACTTCTGAGATTAGATTGTAAAAGGCACTGCTACTTGCTCCTCGTTGGCTCTCTCTGGAGTCACCTGCTTTAGGGCAAGCCAGGCGCTATGTCAGGAGGACACTCAAGCAGCCAATGGAGAGGCCCATATGGTGAGACATGGAGGCCTGCCAGGAGCCAGTGAGGACCTGAGTACATCTGCCAACACATGTGAGTGAGCCACTGCGGAATCAGATGAATTTTCCCACTTAAGTCAAGCCTTCACATATCTGTGGCCTGAGCCAGAACCTCCCAGCTAAACTCTTCCTGAATCCTTGACCCACAGAAATGATGAGATAAGTTTTTCTTGCTTTAAGTCACTCGGGTTTGGGGTAACTTTTATGTAACAATAGATAACTAATGCATATACCTGTATTTCTACTCTAATTAGGCCACTCCTTAATTTAAAAAATGATTCATTTATATAATACAAGCATACAATTTTAGAACTTAACAAGACTTGAAAGAAAAGATTGCCCCTTATTTTGCAAAAACAGCAATTAAGATCTGTAGAACTTGTCTTGCTTAAATCTGGTATGCTTCCATTGTTCCCTATCTCAGCCAGAAATGTAGGAGCCATCCTTAACACTTCCCTCTCCAGCACCTCTTTAATACTCAACTTATTACTTACTCCTATTGCTTTCACCTCCTCTTGCCTCTGTTCCCTCTTTTATATCTATACCACTCCCAGTCAGGTCACACCACAATTTTTCTTCTGGACGCCAAGCAATAGCTTCCTAACTAATCTCAGATCCACTTGTGCCCCTACAATTAGTTCTCAAAACTGAATCCAGATTTAGTTCATTGAAATATAATTATAATTATCTCATATCTTTTCATTTCCTCTCCCCACCTTCAGACCCATTTGTTGAATTCCCATTGATGATGATTTGTACTTGTTCTCCAAGCTCAAGCCATTCTGGCTTTCCGTCTTTACTAGAATATGCCTATTATCCCATCCAGGCCACTGAGACTTTGTGTATGCAGTTTCCTCTGCCCCATTCATCATAATCAAGGTTGTACTGACCTCCCTGCCACCCTCGGGATATATACATATAATCTCACCAGTTTTTTATCCACTGGCCTTTTGATGGGTACTTGGGTTGCTTCCACAACTTGGCTAATGTAAAAAATGTTGCAATGAATATAGGGGTGCATATATTCTTTCAAACCAGTGTTTTGGGTTCCTTTGGATATATACCCAGAAGTGGGATCATTGGGTCAAAGGTAGTTCCATTTTTAATTTTCTGAAAAAAACCTCATACTGTTTTTTGTAGCAGCTCTACCAATCTGCACAAGGGTCCAATTTCACCACATCCTCGCCAGTACTTGTTATTTGTTGATTTATTGATGATTACCATTCTCACAGGTGTGTGGTGGTATCTCGTTATAGTTTTAATTTGCACTTCCCTGGTGATTAGTGACATTGAGTATCTTTTCATATAACTATTGGGCATATGTATGTCCTCTTTGGAGAAATGTCTATTCAAGTCCTCTGCTCACTTTTTAATTAGATTGTGGTTTTTGGTTTTGTTTGTTTGTTTGTTTTTTTGATGTTGAGTTGTATGAGTTCTTTATTAACTTCTTATTGGCTATATCATTAAGAATATCTTCTTTCATTCAGCAGGTTGTCTTTTCATTTTGTTGCTAGTTTCTGTCAATATGCAAAACCTTTTTAGTAGTCTCATTTGTTTATTTTTGTTTTCCTTGCCTGAGGAGACATATCAGAAAAAAAAAATTGCTAAAAAATTGTCAGACATTTTACTGCCTATATTTTTTTCTCAGAGTTTTATGGTCTTAATCTTACATTTAAGTCTTTAATCCATTTTGAGTGTATTCATGTATATGGTGTAAGAAGGTGGTTTCGCTTCATTCTTTTGCATATTCCTGTCCAGTTTTTCCAACAACATTTATTAAATAGATTGTCTTTATTATATGTTCTTGTCTCCTTTGATATATATTACTTGACCATATAGGCATGGTTTTATTTCTGGGCTTGCAGTTGTGTTCTATTCATCTATGTGTTTGTTTTTGTGCCAGTATCATGCTGATTTGATTACTGTTGCCTTGTTGTATAGTTTTATACCAGGTAGCATGATACCTTCAACTTTATTTGTCTTTCTCAAGATTGCTATGGCTATTTGGGGTATTTTATGGATCCACATAAATTTTTTGCATTATTTGTTCTAGTTCTGTGAAAAACACCACTGCTATTTTCATAAGAATTATACTGAATCCATAGTTTACTTTTGGTAGTATGGACATTTTAATGATATTTATTCTTCCTATCCATGAGCACAATATATGCTTCTATTTATTTGTATCTTCTTCAATTTCTTTCTTCAGTGTCTTATAATTTTCTGAGTACAGGTCTTTTACCTTCTTGGTTAAATTTATTCCTAGGTTTTTTGTTTTTGTTTTCTGGATGCACTTGTAAATGGGATTGCTTTCTCAGTTTTCCTTTCTGATAGTTCATTATTGGTGTATAAAAATACAACCAATATCTGAATACTTATTTTATATCATGCTATTTACTGAATGCATTTATCAGTCCTAGTAGTTTGTAGGTGAAATATTTAGGGTTCTCTCTATATGGTATCAAGTCATCTGCAAATAATGACAGTTTTACTTCTTCCATTCCAATTTGGATGCCTTTTATTTCTTCTTCTTGTCTGATTGCTGTGACTAGGACTTCCAGTACTATGTTGAATAAGAGGGGTGAAAGTGGAATACCTGTCTTGTTCCTCATCCTAAGGAGAATGCTTCTAATTTTTCCCCATTGAGTATGATGTTAGCTGTGTGTATGTCATATATCCTTTTTATTATGTTATGTTTTCTGTCTTCCTACTTTTTAAATTATGAGTGGGTACTGGATATTGTCAAATGTTTTTCTATATCTATTGAAATCATCATATTATTTTTATTCTTCATTTTGTTTATGCGATGTATCACGTTAATTGATTTGTGGATATTGAGTCAACATTGCATCCCAGGAATAAATCCCACTTGATCATGGTGTATGATCTTTTTAGTGTATTGCTGAGTTCAGTTTTCTAAAATTTTGTTGAGGATTTTTGCATCTATTTTCATCAGGGATATTGGCCTATAATTTTCTTTGTAATGTCCTTATCTGTTTTTGGAATCAGAAGAATGCTAGCCTCATAAAATGAGCTTGGGACTCTTCCCTTCTCTTAAATATTAGGAATAGTTTGAGAAGCAGAGATGTTAGTTCTTTTTTGAATGTTTGGCAAAATTCACCTGTGAAGCCATCCAGTCCAAGACTTGTTTGTTGGGAGTTTTTTTGTTTTGTTTTTTTAATTACTGCTTCAATTTTGTTGGTTGCAATCAGTCTGTTCAGACTTCTTCCATCTTAATTCAGTCTTGAGAGATTTATGTTTCTAGGAATTTATCCATTTCTTCCAAATTGTTCAGTTTGTTGACTTATAATTGTTTATAGCATTTTGTTATAATCTTTTGTACTTCTGTGGTGTTAGTTGTTATTCTTCATTTCTGATTTTATTTGGGTCTTCTCTTTTTTTCTTGATGAGTCTGATTAAAGGTTATCTATCTTGTTTATCTTTTTAAAGAACTAGGTCTTGGTTTCATTGTTCTTTTGTATCATTTTTTTAAAGATCTGTTTTGTTTATTTCCACTCTGATCTTTGATATTTTCTTCCTTCTACTCACTTTGGGCTCTGTTTGTTGTTTCTTTTCTAGTTCCTTCAGGTACAAGTTCAGACTGTTTATTTGAGATTGTCTTGTTTGTTGGGTAGGTCAGAATTGCTTTGAGTTTCCCTCTTAAGGCTGCTTTTACTGTGTCCTTTAGATTTGGGGTTGTGTTTTTTTCATTAGCCTGCACTTTCCATCAGTCACCAAATCCTACTACTATTATTTTTTAAGTAGTCTTCCAACCGTATTCCTTCTCTCTAATTCTGGTACCTACCACTATCTTAGACAATCCAGAGTTCCCAGGAAGCAGAGGCAGAAGCAAAATTTATGTGATTTTTACCAGGAAATATAAAACTAGGGAAGCTGGAGTGAGATGAGGGTGAGTGGGGCAGGGAATGAAGCAGAACCAATACCAGGGTCTTTGCTGAGCTGGCCATCACTTGGTATCAAGCACAACTTCATGCTCAATTTTATAAGAAAGTTCTCAGAAAAGAACATGAATGACTGCATCTCAGAACAGTATGTCCAGGTGAGAAAGGAGGAGAAATTCAACCATTGTTTCCTATAGAATGAAACACACCCCATCAGACGTTAACTTCCTTGCAGTTCCAGCTTTTTGCATGGATGCTGAACAGGTCCCATGATCTCCCATACTTCAACATTAACAGGGAAGCCTCAGCAATGCAGTCAATAGGCATGGAACATGGGCACAAGGGGAGTTCCATCACATGGCAGATGCATGAAGTCCAAGTACATGCAAGAACTGGTACTGCATCGCAGTTGGTTCCAAACAAGAGGCCAAAGCCATGGAGACAGGTGAGGCTGGAAGATCTCAAGTACATAAGAGATGTCTGATACAACATGCATCCAGCAATTTCTGCCATACTACTCTAAATTTGAATTAACTTTTCACTGACAAAGCCAGTGAACTCTGGGTACTCTGCCCAATACTGAGATGCTTACACAGTTGAATTAGTAGCAACAACTGTAGAATGTAGCAACCACCTGCTCTAGGCTAGGTAGTTTGCTAAGAGCTTGTTAGGTACTATTTCATTGAATCTTCACAACAGACTCAGTTGGAACACATGACTTTTGTTTGGTTATTTATTTTTGTTTTTAATTTTATATATGGAAACAAATAGAGATGTTAACATAGCTGGTAATCAGTAAGGCCAGGATTTATACTCAGGAAACCACTCAAAGCTTGAATGCTGCTCTGCTGCAGAGCATTAATAATGAGAAAATTGCAAAATATGTTATATAATTTTAACTATTCCAGGTACTTTGCACTTTAATTTGAATTTTAGAATCAATTTATAAATTACAAATAAAAAGAAAGCTAAGATTTTGATTGGGATTTCACTGGATCTATAGATCAATTTTGGAAGAATTGGCATTTTAATAATACTAAGCTTTCTAATTCATGAACACAGTGAATTTAAGTATTCTCTAATTTTTCTCAGCGATGTTTTGTAGTTTTCAGTGTATAGATCTGAACATGTTGGCTCAAATTTATCACTAAATATTTTATATTTTTGATGATATTGTAAATGGTATTGCTTTTTTAAACTTCAAGTTGACATTGTACATCACTAGTATATAGAAATATAATTGATTTTTGTATATTGATCTTGCATCCTGTAACATTGATAAACTCAATCATTAGTTTTCGTAGCTTTTTTTTTTTTGTAATATCATAGGATTTTTCTATAGGTGATCACATTGCCTGCAAATAAAGGCAGCTTTCATTTTTTTCAATATGTGTGCCTTGTATTTCTTTTTCTTGCTTTATTGCACAGCTTAAGACTTCCAGTACAATCTTAAATAAAAGTAGATAACTTTGCCTCATTCCTAATTTTAAAGCATTCAGTCTTTACTATTAAGTATGATGTTAGCTGTAGTTTTTCATAGTTCTTTTTATAAAATTTATAAGAGAGAACTCCCTTTTATTCATATTTTGAATAGATTTTGAATACTTTAACATTTTGAGCATTATTTGATGTTTGAGCAATGATTTTAATGTGATTTAAAATTTTTCACCAAATACAAGAGGAAGTCATTTTAATTTTATTTGTAGACTTCCATGGATTTACAGTATGTACAATTAATAAAAATAAAGAATTTTCTCATTAATATTAAAAAACAGATATTTGACTTCTTTGTGACAGCTCCAACGTTAAATATAACCTTACATGATTTGAGGTTGAAGAATATTTCCTTTTTACAACCAGCAGCTTAAAAGTTTAGTTTTGATATAGTGTGACAACTAGGAAAGTTAATTAAACTGCAATTACTGCAATATGCTAATAAATACAGATATTGGACTTCAAATACATGTGTGTGACCCTTGAGTCACATGTTGTAGGGGATGTTGGAGTAGCAGTGCTGTTTCTGCTTTGCTCTCCTCCAGGAGGGAGTGAAGCAAGGCTGACGTATTGGCACTGTGACTCTCCTTATTTATTGTAATGAGGCATGACAAATACATATTTCAAGGAAATTAGGCTATGTTAAAGTCATCCTTGAAGTAGACTAACAAAGTCAAAAAAGAACCATTGAAAATAAAATTCTCCAAACACCCAGAATCAAAAAGCTGATACCAAAGACCCATTGTTTTTTGTTGTTTTTTTTAATCATAGGTGCATAATGTACCATATTATGAAAATATACAAAGATATTATCATAACTTCTAGACAGATTGTCAGGAAATCCTCTTTTTTAGAAAAAGAAAAAAAAAGAACCACACCTAATTTACTATTATTTGGAAAAATCCATTGGTTTGTGTGATAAACACTAAAATAGACTGATTATGTACTTGGCTAGGTTCCAACCCATTTTTCTGTGAACTCTAAGATAATGGACCTTCATTGTTCTGTTATCGTTGCCAATTCCTGCCAGATTGGTCCTCAGCAGTTACATGGGCTTCTGCCATTTATCAAAAGTCTGAGGCTTAGAAGTCTCTACTTGTCTAAAATAACAATCCATTTGTTTAATAAACATACATTTGATAAATTTGCAACATTTACATGGGATTAGTATACTTCCACTACTTGTAAATAGAGGAAATGTGTAAAACCATATTGCCTTAGGAACTATTATGAAATCAGCTACATTTACCTTTAGTAGAGACATTTTCTCCATTCTTTAATTTGACAATGAATATTTTAAATTTCACTAACATAATAAATTTCTATTACTTAAAAGAAATCATATTTGGTAAAACAGATAGTATACTCAAGCACACAGAATTAGTGGTAGTGTTACAAAATTACATAATCTCAAAAAAGGGACCTGATTTCATTTAAGAATAAATTCTCATAGAATTCCTATGCTAGATTTCATCTTCTAGAAATAAAGATTTCATCATGTCCTCTGGCCTTCTTTCCACCATTTAACTTATGTACTGCCAGAGCTGTACAATTCTTTTGCCAAAATTTCTTTTTGCATTTTAATCATAAAACCCTCTAGTTCTGCCCTATTAAGGAATAGGAATATTTTATCAATTAGACTCTAAACCTGTATTTTTATAAATCTCTAAATGTTGGTTTATAAAAGAAGGATAACATCACCTCAGAAACTATCCTACCTAAGCTTATAATTGTGTTTTCTTTTGGTTTGGGTGCATAAGTATATGATAGATTAGACTGCAAAGAACAATGAAAATAGGAAGACAAAGACATTGAGTTCCTAAATTCACTTTGGAAAGCTATTTTGAAAAGTAAGCATCAAAATAGAAAGTAAAGAAGAAAAAGATGGGAAGTAGAATTTTAAATTATTTTATGTCACAAAATATAACAACAAATATTTAATATACTTTATTTGTTTATATTATTCCAAAGGGGTTAAGAAAAGATGATGTATAAAATCTTAACACAAAGGAGAGGAATCTATATGTTTTTAAAAATTTTAGCCCTGGCTGGTATGGCTCAGTGGATTGAGCACCAGCCTATGAACCAAAAAGTCGCCGGTTTGATTCCTGGTCGGGGCACGTGCCTGGGTTGCAGGCCAGGTCCCCAGCTGGGGGCACTGAAGAGGCAACCACACATTGATGTTTCTCTCCCACCATACCTCCCTTCCCTGCTCTCTAAAAATAAATAAATAAAATGTTAAGATTTTATTTAAGGAGAAACAGTTCAACAATCAGAGATTTCTATATCTATTATTAAATCTTAAGATTTTACTTATTTATTTCTAGAGAAAAGAGAAAGGAGGGAGAAAGAGAGGGAGAGAAATATCGATCACTTGCCTTTTGCATGCCCCTAACTGGAGACCTGGCTTGCAACCCAGGCATATGCCCTGAGTGGTAATCCAACCAGTGACCTTTTGGTTTGCAGGAACAATGCCCAACCCACTGAGACAAACCAGTCAGGATGGAATATATACATATATTTTTAAAAAACTAGAAATAGACTTTAAAAAACCGTTAACATCTGGGCCATTTCAGAGTTGTGAAAGCAACTGTGCGCCCCACAACAGTCTGCAAGTACTCTCTGTCAGGAAGACAAGGTAAGCTGGAAGGCAAGTTGGATTACACAGCTTTTTATGGCTACCTCGAAGCCCTTAAACACACTAGAAGTTCACAGTGATATTTGTCAATGAGTTCCATTTCCCATCTTGGACTGAGCCCTGATACTCTACTCAAAGGCCGTAGCCTCCAAAATCCCCACTCCCAGGGTAGGGAAGAGGCGGCAAGGATGGGGTGGGAACCATGGTTGGGCTCAAGTAAGAGGGTTTAATTTCATGGCTATGCCAACAAACTGAGCAGCTGTAGAGGTTGCTGTTGAACTTAGTTTCTGCCTCTGGATGGGTACCCACAGACAGGTCACCTCACCTTCCTATGCTTATGGTTTTCCCTTATATTAAAGGAACTAACTTTATTGTAATAATCATTTTGCAATACAAACATATATCAAATCATCACATTGTATACCTTACACTTACACAATGTTATATGTCAATTATATCTCCATAAAGCTGGAAAAAAATAAATAAATGAAGGCACTGAAGACTACTTATTTTAGGGTCTCGTGTAAGATAAGTCAACAAGATTTCCCTGTGAGAGAAGACAAATGCTTTTCTTTAGGGTAATAAACATTCCTCAATTCCAGAAAGACAATCCTTCATTTGTTCTTCTGCCCTGACAACAGGAAGTCACAAGGCCACGCTGCAAGCCCAAGCTTTCACCTCCTGCCCAAGGCCACGCTGCAAGCCCAAGCTTTAAGAAAGACCACAAAGGGAAGGTAAAGATCCTGAGGCAAGAAGTTATTGGTGTGCCCTACTGTTCATAACTCTTCTCCATTTTGCTTTGTCACTGATTCCCTGGCTCCACCACCAGGACCTTTGGAGCATTTCCATTATTTATCTTGATTTAGGTGTGGGAAATCAGCTTTTCTCTTGGTTCAGCTGGGGCTTGGTTGGAATTTTAAAAAAAAACAAAAACAAACAAAAAGAACTGAAGGAAAAGAAAGCAAATATGAGAGCAGACAAATGGATAAGTTTACAAAACCCAGATTTTTTTTCCTAATCTCATGGCCGTCCAGCTGTCGTCTGGTTGGATTGGCACAGTTTGTGGAGTTTACCCAGCTCTGGTTCTTTTTCCTGGCCTCCACACTGTCTGGCCTGATAGGGTGGAGGCTAGACTGAGCTCCTCGGATTTCTGGCCCAATGTTACCTTGGAACAAACTGTTTCTAGTGGAATCTCAGACAGGATTTTTTGTTCTTTCTGGAACTTGCTTCTGGGTCTGTTCTCTAGGATCAGCCCTTTGATCATTAGTTCCAGCGTGGGCCTCCACTGATTTTTCTTTTTACAGCCCCTGATTTGGGTTCAGCTTTTTATCTCTGTTCTTCTAAGTAGAAAAAGCATTTCCCTCCCTGATTTGTAAGGACTGTCTCCTAATCGTCAGGCATTCATACCTAGTCCAGTTAGTCTTTATGGCTGTGGCCCATGGAAATCCTACTTTTGCTCAAATCCCTTTCTTCCTGCTTGGTTGGTTTGTCTCAAGCAGACTATTAAGGTTTATGTTCACATCATTCATATATATTATATGCACACACACATACCTTTTTCATATGTATATGAAAGATATATAGATATATCTTTACTAATTTTATATACATATATACCTTTTTCATATATATATATATCTTTACTAATTTTCTGTCTAGTTGTCCTATCAATTACTATAGGAAGAGTTCTGCTGAGTTCTTTGGGGCCTCTGTTGTGCCTATGGACCAATTTCCAGTCATCTAAATATGTGTGAAGAGCTTATTTAGCCGATTTGAGATGAGTAACTTTTCTGTGGTGTTACATTCAGATGCAGGAAGAAGTAAAAACCATAGAGGCATAAGGCATTGATGGAATCATAAAGAAGTATGCTTGGGAGATGAAAAACAAGAAATTACCTGTCAACTATAACTGAAAAGAGGGCTAGCATGAAGCCACTTAGTTAATTGTTAGCAAGATGGTTTGTGTGTATATCTTTTAAAATGTTAGGCTTATCTTACATTATGACTTGGTGTTCCTGTACATAAAGTTCAACTTTTAGTATGGTATAAAATGCCCTTTAAGATCTACCTCAGTGTCTTCTTATTCGTCTCACTTTTCATTTCCCACCTATTTTTATATCTCCATGCAGTTCCTACACATCATTTCCTATGCCTTAATAACTTTCCTTGACACATTTCTACTTGCCTGATCATTTAAGGCCCAGAGAAAAAGTTATAAATATTGTAATACCATTTTCAATTCCTGAAGGCAATGTATATTCTATTCCCTTATGTGTTACAGATAAGAGGATGTTCAATGAAAGACGGATATTTGTCTAGCTCTAGTGCAGAGTGAGATTCAACTTACATCCTCATCTCCCTGCACACACCAAAATAAATATTTGATAGACTGAAGATGAAATTTTTAAAAGTGAGATACAGTAGAAAAAATAACAGGGATTTTGGTTAAACATGGTAGACTGAATAAAAGACAAAAAATTCTCTATTTTCTCCTTAAAACCTACTAAAATAACCTAAGTGCCTAAAGGGAAGGTAGCAAGAAGTGAAATAGTCTTGGCCCTGTGTTTCAGAAAGATTCAGGCATGTAGTCTTCAGCAACCTTTGAAGGCAGGGGGATAGAGTTGGGCAGAAAATAGGAAGTTTAGTTGAAAGGAGAAGTTAGTACACCCAGATCTGCTCTCCTACCATAGGACCCTTTCCTCACCTTTGCAGAAAACTGGAGCAAAGTTCTCTTTGGAGAAATTGAACAAGCAAGGCTTTGAACTCTAGAACATTAGGCAGAGCTGAAAGTGGGAGTGAGCAGGTTAGGGGGAGGGGTGTCAAATTAAAGTCAAAATAATGATTAGTGGGATCTCCCAGAGTTCTGAGAGGCAAACATATTATATCCTTTAGATTAGAAATTATAGGATTTTTTCTTGTGAAACTGGCCAGCTCCAAAGAACTTAATTTTTATTTTTATTTTCTTAGAATTTATTGATTTTTAGAGAGAGAGAGAGAAAGAAAGAGAGAAGGAGATGTTGATTTGTTGTTCTACTTATTTATGCATTCATTGGTTTAATCTTCTATGTGTTATGTGTCCTGAAGGAGGATTGAACTCATAACACACGGGTATGGGGACAACACTCTAATCAACTGAGCTACCCAGCCAATGCTAGGACATTTTTAAAAATATACTAATATACAGAGGAGACAGCTCAAAGAAGCAGTTACTCAAGTAATTAATTTTGAGGTCCACCCATTGACATGTTCTGCATCTACATCAAGGTTTTAAGGGTTTTGGTTTTTTTTTTTTAACAATTTTTATAAGAGTTTATTTGAGCTGAACTGACAACATATGCCAGGGAGCAAGACCTCAAATGCTCAAATGCTTATAGTTATTTCTTTTTATTCTTTTTTTTCTTCAAGTGAGTTTTAGAAATTATTCTTCTAAGATTAAGATTCTTCTAAGATCAAGTCTTTAAAATTTAGAGCAAAAGATTATTCCTCCCAGTGATGACTAAAGGCTGGGCTGTATGGAGTTGCTCAGCTTCTTTTGCCCCTTGAAGGGGTTTAATGAAGAAACACCATTTACCAAGACCGAGTCTCTGGCAGCACAATGTTGGCAGATCCATACTTCCACCTTTGCACAGGCTGCTTCAAATTTGTTATAGAATAATCTTATAGAGAACTTAACTTTGCAGTATAGATCATTTTTATCAGAATTATTATTCCAAGCAGCCTTGTTTGTAATCTAAGAGTTTTCAGTATATAATTTACTTTTATTAAATAATCTATTCCCTGTGTAGAAATGTAATCAACCAATGCAAGAAAAATCCTCAAATTTGAACAGATTAATCTTCCTCTTGGAAAAAAGACATAGAGGTCATTCTACTCTTCTATTATCTAGGGAAAAAACAAACAACAGGCTGTGAAGGCTGTGGAGATAACCATGTAGGCTGACAACAGGCCAACAAGTGACAGGGCTATGGCTGCTTCTGGGAAGACTGTGGTGGAGAAGATGGTGACTGAGTAAATGACAGCTGAGGAGATGGTAGCAGATGTGGTCACAACAGACTCAATGGCTGCTGAGGCAGGAGAGTTAAGATAGCTGCAGCCTAGGTGATGGGTGGTGATATGATATCTCCTTGTGGCAAATCCAATGGCAACAACGGCCAAGATGGCTGCCCCCCAAGGACAACAGGCCATATTGGTGATGGGAAAGGCAGCAGCTGTCAGTTAGGAGAAGGTGACAAAGTTTCTATGGCCACAGGAGCTAGAAGGTAATTTTTTTCAGTAAACAATGAGATTTTTTTCTCTTCTATCCCAGGTCCCCAGAGCTGCAAGTGGAAAACAGGCCAGCACAGGCATAGCTCTTTTCCATGGATGTGAGTTGTTGCCTAGGTTCTTTGCAAACTTCAAGATAAATAGCCTGGTCATCTCTAATGTGTTTATATGTGAATGGTCTCTTCTGTGGTCCAGGAAAACTAGAATATGAGCAAGAACTAAATGCTGGTTGCTAGAAACAAGAACCACAGACCTATAGGTCACCTCCACATCAGGGCTCCAGCCTTTGGATTCCCTTTCCTGGCCCTTCTGGAGGTCAGTGCCCCATTCTGAACACTTAAGATTGCAGTTGGAATTGCTGTCCACTTGAGGCTAGGCAAAAAGAGATAACAGGAAAGACTGTTGATGGGGATGAAGATTCTGTGAGCAGGGACTACAGGCTCAGAAAAGGGTTGGTTTCTTCCATGTTCTCTAACACTTTGACACACTTTTCTCTTTTCTCTGTGTTACTGGCCAATTCCTTAGTAAACAGAAATAAGCCAGTTGCGGCAGATACTTTCTTGTTGCACAGTCACCCAAGGCTCCAACTCTTCAGAATATATCCTCTGGCTCCTGCCACATACTGTGTCCATTGCTTGCACATATGTGTGGTGCAACCAACATATTCTGACTCCAGAATAAGTACTTAACTCCAATCCTAATTCTTCCTGTGTGTCAATTAGTCTCAGTTGGGCTCTCAAAACAGGCTTGCCTAGTCCTGCTCTTGAAAATAAAAATTTTAAAGTTTGGAATACACATCAAGTTTGTATATTTAAAAGGTCTGTATACATATTTATTTAAAATGACTAGTGTAGGCAGGAGATATTGATGAAGACTTGCATCCATGTAGCTAAGGATCAGTATAGCTTGTGGCATACATTTTTGACCTAGGATAAAATCAGGAGAGAAAAAATACCTCTCAGAAAATAATGGAATCACAGCAAGCAATTCTGGGGGGCCCTGGGCTGGTGACATTCAGGATCTTGAGCAAAGAAAAGAGCCAGTGTTCAGGCATTTGATAATACTGGGCCATTAGTTTAGAGCCAGACAACCATATAGAAAAACCTGATTCTTCTCTCTCCCTCAGGCGCAGATACCACTTTCTTCCTTCCCTTCTTTTCTGCTTTCCTCCACAGACTGCCATTCTTCTCCCATTGCACATCAACAAACTCAGTACCAGAATTCATGTTCAGGGCATAAGGCTGAGATGTAATAAGCCTCCTTCAATTCCACATGCCGTCTTGGAGAGAGGGAGGAAATAGAAAGAACCAAGCATTTACCTCACATCCCCGTTGCCACAGTGGTTAGCATGTCTTACATTTGAGAAAATTGTGAAGTAGGAAATGAAAACGGATGTAAAACAAAAGTCTCTTTTCAATCATACAAAAAAGCATTTTGCCTAATTAATCATGAAACTGAAAAGTAGCTCAATTTAGAATGGAATGAGTTTTGCTCTTACTATGTAAGTAAATGCTTAGACTACACACAACACAGCATCACAAAAATAATACCATGAACAATTTAAAACAGGAGGGAGACTGGGGCTGTAGATGTGTGTTTGGGTCACATTATGTTTCGCACTTTGGGTAATAAGTTGATTATGTGATCAATTCTCACACCTATACAGTAAGCTGACTTGCACAGAGTAAAATGTTCTTATAGCACCACAATATTTACTTGTATTAGTTTTCTATTGCTATATACCAAATTACCCCCAAAAGTTAGTGGCTTACAATAACAATAAAAAATTATTATCATCAAAGTTTCTGTGGATTAGGAATTCAGGGTGGCTCTGGCTCAGTCTCTGTCATGAGGCTGCAGTCAAGATGAAACCAGGGGCTGCAGCCATCTGAAGGCTTGCTGGGGACTGGAGGACCTGCTCTCGAAATGACTCACTCTCATGGTTAGCAAATGGGTGTTGGTTGTTGGCTGGAGACCTCTGCTCTTCTCACATAGACCTTGCCACTGACAGGTGTCCTCCTGACCGTCATTCCTGCAGAGTGAGAGAGCCAGGGAACATGGTAAAAGTGGCAATGCCTTCTGTAACTTTGCAGGAAGTCATACATTATCACTTCCATCATATTCTAGTTTAAAAAAGATCCAGTCCAACCTACATTAGAAGAAAGATACTAGGCTCCACCTTTTGAAAGGAGGAATGTCAAATAAATGGAGGACAACAATGCTGATTATAAATTCTGTTTCCCCATGCATATTTTGGATATAAAATCTTTTTTCTCTTTAAGGTAGACTCACTTGCTCCCTAGGCCCCAGTGTTCATGATATAACTTCTTAGTTTTCTTAGGGAAAAGAACAACAAGGACTGTAATATGGGATTGTTTTGTCATTTCTACTGGTCAATCTGAATTTTTGAGTTTTGAATGATGTGATATCAAAAGATGACAAAATCTCTACAGCTTATTTTGTAGCAAACCATGAAAGAGGAATAAATATGTGAATATATTTATCTTTAAAATTTCCAGTTATCAATTTAATGTCTCTCAGCTCCAAATCCACCCTTCTTTGTCCTGTTTCTATAGACCAGTTTTTCTCCAAACATCTATTCCGGTTAATTCCAGGCCACTTCTGCAGACCAGCTTCAGTGCAGATCTGCTGACAAGCCCATTCACCACGGGCAGGAGTGTATTTCTGTGGTAACCAGGCTCTCTTTGAAGAGGTCTGATCTGCTCTACTAAGTCCCTTGTTCTTACATTGTTCACTTTTCTTTAGTCTATAGTTAATAGCTTCTTTTTTGCACTTGCTGCCTGTGGATGTTTTGGAGTTCTTGTTCATCCTTTTCACTAGTTAAGTACCTTTTATTATTTAACAATTCTTTATTTAAAAAGTTTCCTCTTTTAGTAACTGGTGTGATTTCTCTCTCTTGACTAGACTTTCACTGCAATAGAATTCATATCTGGAGTGGTCCCAGGAGATAGACATGAAAAGATGGATTTTGAGAACTGTGTGAAGTGTTGAGTCTCTTGCCAATGGTAAATGAGATGATAGTAACCAGGGATTGAAACTAGGAACCCAGGGAAAAGGAGATGCTAGTAACCCAGAATGTAGAGCATTACAATTAAGTTATCACTTATGCTTAATGGAATGCCAATTAAATAAGTTTTGAGGGAATGCATGCAGCTGCTGTGCTTGACCATTATAGACTCTTCAGAGTGCATTGAAGGTCAGACAGAAAAACAATAAGAATCTCAGGTCCTATACCTCAGTTAAAATCATGATCTTGGAACCACAATCTATGACACCGTTAAAATAGTCTCATATCTTGTAGCTTTAGAGTCAATGTTATTGAAAATTAAACATAAAACTTAATTTAGTGGGTTGCAGATTTAAAACATTAGCTGAATTTACAGCATCACTAAGTATTTTGTATGAAAATTAGGGCAATGATTGGGACATTATGGCCCCCTGAAACCTGAGATGAGAACATCTGTTTGAACTCAGATGAAACTGAAAATTTGAGACCCCTGAGTCTCCCTTCCCAGTAGGGTAGGTTTCCGTCTTGTACCCGAGGTTACTAGAAGTGACATGTGATCATGTCACTTCTGGCATATGCCTTGCAAGGGAATGTTCTTTCTTGTCAAGACCCACCTCACTCACCCTCTGTTTTTGCTAAACCCATAACTATGATCAAATCTCATCATGCTTCAGAGGGGCAAAACAACTACAGAAGGTAACAGATTACACACCAAAAGAATTGCAAGATTTTGTGACTATATATCATCAGAAATGGAGATATTTATGAAAACGGATTGTAAAGGCATTAGGCTAAGGAGGGAAGAATATAAAAATGGGTCAAATGAACTGATACTGTTGGACTTAATAGAGATTCCAGATTTAATGTGTTAGCTCATGCAGCTATTGGGGCCTTTAGCAGCTAACTTGATGGATTTACTGAAACTTGGACTGACTGGTGACCTATGACAATGATATTGATACTCCAGAGTTTTCCTGGCATGATTTGGAGGAGGAAACCCATAGGTTTAGGAAGACAAAAAGTAGGTCATTATGTGTGACCTGCATACCTACTCTTTAACTAGTCCTTTTTTTTTTTTTTAAGATTTCATTTATTTATTTTTAGAGAGGGGAAGAGAGGGAGAGAAACATCAATGTGTGGTTGCATCTCCTGCACCCCTTGCTGGGGACCTGGCCTGCAAACCAGGCATGTGCCCTACACTGGGAATTGAACCAGGGACCCTTTGGTTTGCAGGCTGGCACTCAATCCATTGAGCCACACCAGCCACGGCTAACTAGCCAGGGCTAACTACAGTCCTTTTTAAGTCCTGGAACACTTCCAGGGGTACCTGCACCCCAGTTTGAAAGTCACTGGTATAAAGATTATTTCAAGAGGCTTGGCACTAAAGGGAAGAAATAAGATAGTAACTCAAAAGGGATGCAAAATCAAGAGAATTTTGTTGTTATTATTGTTTTTTAAAGTAACAGATTTACATGTGTTAAGACGCAGGTAAAGAGAGAAACAGAGAGGGAAGATAAGCATTCAGACATGAGGATTATACATGTTTGTGATCTCATGTGTGTGTGTATGTGTGTGTGTATGACCTGTGATTGCACTGTGATTATATATATAAATTATTATATATAATATAAATATATATATAATCACAATGCATGTGGATTTTACATGGTCCTGAGGATTGTATATGAGCACGGCACGGTAATACCTCCAGGAACTAATCTGTTGCTTTCTGAGTTTTCTCTCCCTCCCTTCCATTCTGTCACCATTTCTCTTCCCCGAAACACAATGATAGCCATGAGATAGTTATTCACTTCATGAGCATAAACAAAAGTTCAAAGAAGGTTTATTTCCTTGGGCCTACATAAAACTCTGGCCGGGTAAGGCAAGGGAAAGAGTGTAGAAATTAGGTTTGAGAAGATGAGAAAAGAGGGCACTTTTAGCCTATGAACCAAGACTGAATACAGAGCTACTTGTCACTAACCACCCATTGCTCCAACATCCTCCCCAGTCCTCCCCTTGCCTGCTCCTTGCCTGTGGTCACCTACCTTGTAGCATTCTCACACACTAGTGAACCTTCTCGTTTGGACACACCATGGTAGACATGGTGTATCCCCCTCCCAGGGTGGGATGAAAAGAACAAATTGGAAATGTCCCTATGTGCTGGGTTAGAGTGTACATGTATCTCTCTTGTTTGCATAGATTGTAGCTGTTCTTTGGACAGTGTTATGGCACTGCCAATCTTTGTTACACAGAAAGAAGTTACTTCTCTCCTGAGCTCCTACCTGTAGGTTTTCAGTTGTTTTGTTGTTGTTATGGACTGAATGGTTTTGTCCCCCAAGAATTCATACATTGAAACCCATCCTCCTGTGAGGATGGTATTCGGTGATGGGGCCTTTGAGAGGTGATTGGAATTAGATGAGTCCATGAGGACCGAGTCCTCCTGAATGGGATTAGGGCCCTTACAAGAGTCATAGGAAGCTTTCTTTCTCTCTCTGCTCTTCACCATATGAGGACACTGTGAGAAGGCAGCTGTCTGCAACCCAGAAGAGGGTTCTTTCCAGAACTCAACCAAACTGGCACCCTGATCTTAGACTTCCAGCCTCCAGAACCGTGAGAAATATATTTCTATTATTTGTGAGTCATCCAAGTTATGGTATTCTGTTATAGCAGGCTGAACTAAGGCATTTTTACAAGTAAGGTTGAATAAAACTGGTGACTAGACTCAGAAGTAAAACTTGGAACATGGACTTATGAGAACTATATATGACTTTAGTGTCACTGACACACATCCCCCAAAATGGAAATAACAGCAACAAGAAAAAGAAATTCACTTAAACCTTGGCAGCTTACCGGGTCACTAATTTAGGACATGGATATTTAAAAATATGTAAATAAGTTTTCTGATACATATTAATTTTGAAGTAAAACTGAGTAGGTATATGGAGGCATACAAAAGCAACAGAAAAACAAATAAATAATGCCAAAGAATGTGAATTAAATATTTGCAAATATTATAACATTATAAGTAATGTCTGTAAGGAACTCTTTATTTTCCTTTTCAAATATATTCCAAAGAAATGAATCTGTCATCTGCCACCGAGCTGAGGAACAGAGGCTGATTATGATATACTTTGGGTCTTCTTTAGAAGTACCATTGCATTTTTTTCATATTGTACTTTTTAGTAGCTGTTCAAAAAACAGTGTCATAAATTTGGAAATAATATTGAAATATCTCAGTTGATAAATGTCTAACAATAGACACCGAGCTCCCAAGACTCTTAAAATTTTTCTGTCCTGTTTTACTGACTTTTTAATACATAGTCTAATGTTACAGATTTTGGTATGAACATAAAAATAAGCCACAAATTAAGATCTAATCAATACAGTCAAAATACATGTTCTGAATCATTTTTATATTCAGTTAATGTTAGTAATGATAACATATAGTCCAAAAGAGTCCTAAAGTTTGAACTCTGTGTATAAATAAATATATATACATACTTGAATATAAATGTCAAGATTATATATGCAAGTGTGAAAACACAAAAAAAGTTCTCACAAAGAGTAAAAATGGTCGGCTATGTATTATGCCATGTAATTAAATCACATTGAAAGACAGAATCTTCAGTATCAATTCTTATCTTCTGTGGACCTTGACAAATACTCTCTTGGATGATGTAATGGTTTTCCTTACAAAACTGTAGGGTAATATTTTAATTATATTTAGAAAGAAAGATACTGTACTTGGATCTGCAAAAAGAAATTAAGAGCTCTGGCATAAATGAAGATAAATATAAAATTGTTTTTTCCCTTATTTTTAACTGCTCTAATAGATAACTGATTACCTAAAACAAAAATCAATTGCATCAATATTTTATTTTTTATAGCATATTAAAAGTATATTTTATGATAACTGCAGCACAAAGGATAGAAGCATAGAGTTGGAAATATTCTGTTGTAAGGTCCTTAGCAACATGTGAAATACTATACTGTTATTTGAAGGTGGGCTGTGATGAATTAAGGATGTATATTTTAAACCCTAGGGTAAACACTAACATTTTGAAAAATGAGATATAAATTGTAAGCCAATAGTGGAGATAAAGTGGAATAAAAAATTCTCAAATAATTCAAAAAAGGGCAGAAAAAGATGGAACAAATAAAGCTAAGATGATAAATTTTATTTTATTTTGTTTTGTTCTTTCAACCATTTCTTTTACTTACAGTTTGTGTTCAATGTAAATCAATTCCATAACATGAGAAATTACTATTAATCAAAGCATAAGTATACAAACACAATATACAATCCAAAATAGATGGACAGCATTTAGATATGAAACAAAAGCATATGGTGTTCAAGGGTAGGTTTCTAAAGATGGAAAAAAAGAAATGACTTTGCTTATCAAGACTACTGTGGCCTTATTAGAACATCTGGACTCCTTAGATGTTCTACTTATTAGAACATCTTATTAGAACTACTGGAACATCTAAGTATCAGTATGTGACCACGAGAACAAAAAACTTTAAGGAGTGTCTATTTTTAAAAAGGTTTCTGTGCATCGAGGCAATCTGAAAAGATTCACTTTCCAGAATCAAGCCCACATTAGGTTCTAACTATCTAAAAATGTTGACCAATGATAGAAAGTGTTCTAAATGTATCTATTTTGATTAATATTTTTTAAAAGTATGTACAGAAAGAGTATAAAAGTTTTTCTGAATTCATTGTAAGCTTCCAGTCTTTACCTCCCAAATACCTAATTTACAGTTTTGGCTTCTTCATATATTTGCCTTTTCAATTTTAAGGTTTGTCAATTTTACCTTCAAAACCAATCATTTTTTAACTTGTAAAAAGTATTCAGAGATTACTCTCGACTTCTGGTCAAGATGGAGATGTAGGTAATCTGTACCAGACAACTCAAGCACTTCAGTGCCAGGAAGATAAGTCCCCATAATTTCTGTCTGTAAAAACCAGTGAGGGTTGGGTTGGCAGAAGAAACTGCAGGATTCTCAGGCATCTCCTCTTAGAGGGCCCTGTACATGGACTTACTCACACTCACGCCCTCTGGGCTCCAGCACTGGGGCAGTACCTTGAAGGGAACCAGTGGCATACGGGGAGGAACTGGAGTGTCTGGCATCAGAATAAGAGCTGGGGGACAGCTTCCTCTAGGATAGAACTGTACACAGCAGCCATTGTTCTTTTTCTGAGTCCTCCCCCACACAGAGCACCAGTGCAGTGGCATCATATCAGAGTCTCCATCAATCTGCTTCACATGCTTAACCCTGCCCTGACAATTACATAAGGCTCTGCACGATCCAACTTACAGATGCACCCAAACTGGTAACAGTGGCTCTCCATATCAACTGCAGGGTTAGGCCAGGCTTCAGACCTTCTGAAATCCACTCAAACAAGCAACAGGTGAGCCAAGCCCCTGGACTCCTTGTTGAGTGGTCCCATGCCCAGCCCTAGCAGTAGCTATCTGCAGATTGCTTTATAGTTTACACCAAAGGGTGCCAGACAGAAACAGGTGGTGGATGATCTCGGCCTGCACCACCTGGGAAACCCCAGACCCTGCTCACCCAATTGACAGTTACAGCATGTTGGAACAGCACCACCCAACCACCTCTACAAGCTACGGTGGGGAGGTGGTTGATGGCCAGTGGTCACAGCCAGTCCTACCAGCTGTCTGGCCTGGATAAATCCCTCCCATTGACCTGCTGACAGCAATCAAGATTCAACTACAAGAGGAGGGAACACTTAGCCCACATGGAGGGTGCACCTCAAATACCCAGCTTGGGGGATCAGAGAGGCTGTGCCATTGGGCCCTACAGGACACCTACTACATTAGGCCATGCTATCAAGATACAGAATCAAAGCAGCTCTACTTAATACATAGAAACAAACACAAGGAGGCTGCCAAAATGGGGAGACAAATAAATACAGCTCAAATGAAAGAACAGAACAAAACTCCAGAAAAAATAATTAAACAAAATGGAGATAAGCAATCTATGACATGCAGAGTTCAAAACACTGGTCACAAGGATGCTTAAGGAACCCAGTGCGTACTTCAACAGCATAAAATTATCCAATCAGAAATGAAGAAGACACTAACTGAAATAAAGAACAATTTACAGTGAATCAACAGCAGAGTGAGTGAAACCAAGAATCACATCAATGATTTAGAACATAAGGAAGAAGAAGACATCCAGTCAGTACAGCAAAGAGAAAAGAGAATCCAAAAAATTGAGGGTAGTGTAAGCGGCCTCTGGAACATCAGATATTCTAACATTCACATCATAGCGGGGCCTGAAGGGGAGGAAAAAGAGCAAGAAATTGGAAACTTATTTGAAAAAATAATGAAAGAAAACTTCCCTAATTTGGTGAAGAAAATACAAGTCCAGGAAGCACAGAGAATCCCAAACAAGATGAATTCAAAGTGGATACTTGAAGACACATCAAATTAAAATGCCAAAGGTTAAAGATAAAGAGAGAATCTTAAAAGCAGCAAGAGAAAAGCAGGTAAGTTACCTAAAATGGAGTTCTCATAAGACTACCAGCTGACTCTCAGAAGAAACTTTGCAGGCTAGAAGGGATTGGCAAGAAGTATTCAAAGTGATGAAAAGCAAGGATCTACAACTTAGATTACTCTATCAAGCAAAACTATCATTTAGAATCGAAGAGCATATAAAGTGCTTCCCATACAATGTAAAGCTAAATAAATTCATCATCACCAAACTATTGCTATATGAAATGTTAAAGGGACTTAATTAAGAAAAACGAAGATCAAAACTATGAATATTAAAATGGCAATAAATACATAACTATCAACAATTGAATCTGAAAAACAAACAAGCAGAACAGCAACAGAATCATAGATATGGAGAACACTGGCATGGTGGCCAGCTGGGAAGGCAGTCTGGGGAAACAGAAGAAAAGGTGAGGGGTTTAAGAAGTACAAATTGGTGATTATAGAATAGGCAGGGGGATGTTAAGAGCATGGATAGGAAATGGAGTTGCCAAAGAACTTATATGCATGATCCTTGGACATGAACAAAGGAGTAGGGATTGTCAGGGGTAGTTGGGGGGTTCTGGGTGGAGGGGAACAAAGAGGAAAAAACTGGGACAACTGTAATAGCATAATCAATAAAATTATATAAAATTAAAAAAGTATTTGACATATGCAGAAATAAAAAGCATTTGAAATTAGTTGAGATCATTGTACTTGTAGTCTTTGGCATTAGTTTAGCTAAATGAACCTGGCAATCGTGTTGAATATAAACAAAATGTACTCCTTAGGCTTGGATTTGGGGTAGATTCAATCCATCATTGTCATTGCACATGTCAATTACTGCACAAAAAGTCAAATGTTACATCAAATCCAAAGCCTCAGAGGAAAAAGTTCAGTTCCCAGGAGAACGATGATAGGTTAAGAATGTAAAATTTTATCTAGAATTATATCAGTATTAACTTTGCACTGTAAAACAAAACATTGAGGATTTACAGGAACACCTGGATGGTCCTTCTAATGTACTTATAAATAAAACCATAGCTTTTTGCATTACCTGTTTTATGGCCTTATAACTTTAATGAACCAGATGAAAACTGACTTTTTTCCACATTCCATCCTTTATCTCTAGATAATATAAAATTTACTCATTTTCAAGGTAGAATTTTATGTGTCCATTACTTCTTAAGTCACATTTAAGGAAATTGCCTCTAAAATAATTTATTTTGGATGTGTCTTTCTTCATCTTGTACATGGAAGTCCTGCAGATTTGATACTGACATTCATCATCTAGTCAAACCCTGCACATGTACTTCAAACCAATAAAATTTAAGATCTTCAACATTTTCTGTGTTAATAATATTAGGTGTAGAACTAGTAGATTCAATGAGACCTGTTTTTTTTCCTTGTCATAGTGGATGTCTAGATGCCATTTGGATTGGGTTTTGGGTTTTTTTGTACCAAATTACTTTATTTGAAGGAAGGGTACATATGAAATACATAAGTGGATGATTTGGTACAAGTTACAGAAAAGATAAAGGTAACTCCAACATGCACGTATGGCTTCAGTGATCAGGGAAGTCACTCCCATGGCTGTGGGAAGGCAGCCTAGGGCTTAGCTCTCTTCACTGCTTTCCAAAGTGTCCTTGTCAAAGAGATACTCTGGCATGCTAGGCTCAGGGGTCCCCAACCTGCACAAGTTGGTTATGGGGGGACCTAATTCTTTGATGGATTTCACCTGTTCATCCAAATAGTGAGTCTCAATAAAGTCTCACAGATGAGGGTCATTTTTCAGTGGCCAGTTTGTGCAAGTCCAGTAGTGTCTGATTCACACTTTTTTCAAGTGTAATGCACACTCCATCGCATTCATCCCATTGTCCCAGTCATCATTCTCTGGTTTCTGGATATCCTGAAGGAAGATTCAGCCACCTCCTTGGTTCTGCAGCTTAATCAATTTCTCAGAATGTTCCTTCTCCTCATGAGATTGGTGAGGAAAATATTTGGCTAAGTTTTTCAAAGTCACATCATCCAGGTCAAAGTAGTAAGACATGGACATGTAGAGGTAGGAAGTGTAGAGCTCCAGGTTAACCTGGCAGTTAATGGTGACCTCTAGCCCTGGTGGTAGTTCTGACATACCTGCTAAGTGGATGTGGTCTTCATGGTGGGTGTCTGAGGACAGGCAGCTCCCTAGTGCTGGAGAGGTGACGGGGGCCTTGAGGCAGCCAAAGGCTCCCATCACCACAAAAAGGCACCTCACTAATAGGAGGTGGCAGAAGGGTGGATCTGGGAGGCTGGCTGCCATGGGTGTCGAGCACCGGTTCCTGTCAAGCACTCTTGAAGCAGGAAACCACAGCGACTCTCTACAAAGACTGCATTGGGTTTAGAAGATGGAGAAGGATAGATGGCTCTTGGCCTGAGTCTTTTAATAGTGGAGATGTAGAGGGGAGAACAGACCATGAAGAGACTGCCTGTTGATGACAGAACACAACCACTTGCCCTCCTGCTGGCATTTGTTGGACTTAGGGTACTCAAAGTATTCTGGGAGTGGTTGCTTATGGGTGTGTTGGACCAGTTCTTTAATTTTAATAAATCTGCATGGGTAGAAGCAGTGCCAGAAGCAGCAACCTGAGTCTGAGCCTGGCTACCATGGCTCTGCCCATGCCCATTCTGTTGGTGTGAGGCAAGTCTCAGTGGATGTGAGGTCCATGGAAAACGGCTGGTTCTGGGTGGGCACAGGCAAAGTGAGAAAATGGTAGATTTTAATCCAATCATATCAATAATTATATTAAATGTAAATGGTCTAAACACACCAATTGAATGACAAAATTGTCTAAATAAAACAAAAAGATTGGATAAAAAACAATACCCACGAATATACTGTCTACAAGAAACTCACTTTAAAAATATAAAGACAGACAGGTTAAAAAATTAAATCTAGCTTAATTCCATATTTAGTAGGGTAGACAAAAAGTCCAATGTCAGGCATTATTGCCATCTCTTCTCCCACAATTAGATGGCACAAAACTATCAGAGCCTATGGGTAAAAAAGGAGGTCTGGTCCTTAATCTACATAAAGCTACACTTGTTCCTTATAGTACTACATAATAGTATTTTCAATGGCTCCTTAGTTGCCTCTGAGTATTGCTGCATTGGGCAGGAAGAGCAATATCCTTTACAGTGATCTTCTCTACTGGCCACAGAGTCAGCTACGAAGGACCTCACCTCTGCTTTCAATGATACACACTCAGTGACACAAGAAACACCCATCTGAGTTCCTACCTCTCTAAGGCATTGTGTAGGAGCCATACAAGTCCCCACTAGTTGTAGAATCTAATAGCTTCACATCCTTCCCAGTCTCTCTTTTTCCAGATTGGATCCCTCCCTTCTCTTGGATAATTCATCTCTGTTCTCCTATTAACCTACTTTAAGAAATAAAAACATTTTAGCTCTTCTGTGGTGACCAATAAGTCCTAGCCTTCAATTTGCAAAGCTCTGGCTTCTCTCTTTAAAGAGGCTATGGTGTGGTGGTAAGGAAGTACCTGTGTAATAGATATACATTCGCCTGTAAATAATAAACCTATAGTTGCTCAAACAAATATGGATTTATTTTTCTCACTTAATAGGAAGTTAAGTGCTGATCTTGGTTCTCTAAGTCTATGATGTCAGTGTTGATGTGCCCGTGGTTCTCCTGAACTTTTCCTCATGGTTACAAGATGACATTGAATAGGCAGCCCTCAACTGCCTTCAAGAGACAAAGAAGAGGGTAGAAGAAAAGAGGCAACACAACTCTCATCTATTTTCTTTTTTCAGGAAAACAGAATCTTTCTCAGAACTCCCTCTCTTGACCAGGAGGCCCCAGTTATATCCCATGGGCCAGAACTGGTTCCCAGGGCCATCTCTAGATGCAAGGAAAGATGGAAAAGCAAGCATTCTGCTTTTTTAAAAAATATATATTTTTCATTGATTATGCTATTACAGTTATCCCATTTTTTTCTCCCCTTTATTCCCCTCCACCCTACACCTAACCACCCCCAGCATTCCCCCCTCCCCTGCCTTAGTTCATGTCCATGGGTTGTACACATAAGTTCTTTGACTTCTCCATTTCCTATACTATTCTTAACCTCCCCCTGACTATTTTGTACCTACTATTTATGCTGCTTATTAAATGCTTTCCCCCGTTTCTCCCCCTTCTCCCTCCCCTGTTTTACTGTTCATAGTTTTTGATCTTCTTTTTCTTAGGTAAGTCCCTTTAACATTTCATATAATAAGAGCTTGGTGATGATGAACTCCTTTAACTTGATCTTCTCTGGGAAGCACCTCATCTGCCCTTCCATTCTAAATGATAGCTTTGCTGGATACAATAATCTTGGATGTAGGTCCTTGCCTTTCATGACTTTGAAAGCCCCTTGCCAGCCCCTTCTTGCCTGCAAGGTTTCTTTTGAGAAATCAGCTGATAGTCCTATGGGAACTCCTTTGTAGGCAACTATGTCCTTTTCTCTTGCAGCTTTTAAGATTCTCTCCTTATCTTTAATCTTGGGTAACTTAATTATGATGTCCCTTAGTGTGTGCTTCCTTGGGTCCAACTTCTTTGGGACTCTCTGAGCTTCCTGGATCTCCTGAAAGTCTATTTCCTTGGCCAGATTGGGGAAGTTCCCCTTCATTATTTTTTCAAACAAGTTCTCAATTTCTTGCTCATCTTCTTCTCCTTCTGGCACACCTATGATGCGGTTGTCAGATTGTTTAAAGTTGTCTCAGAAGCTCCTAAGCCTCTCCTCATTTTTTTGAATTCTTGTTTCTTCATTCTGTTCTGGTTGAATGTTTATCTCTTCTTTCTGCTCCCAATCATTGATTTGAGTCCTGGTTTCCTTCCTTTCACTGTTGGTTCCCTCTATATTTTTCTTTATTTCACTTTTTTTGCCTTCACTTTTCCCTCTATTTTGTGACCATACTCAACGAATTCAGTGAGCATCCCAATTACCAGTGTTTTGAGCTCTGCATCTGAAACATTGGCTATCTGTTCATCACTTAGTTCTATTTTTGGAGCTTTGATCTGTTTTTTCATTTGGGCCACATTTCTTGGTTTCAGCGTGCCTCTTATGTTGGAAGGGGTGGAGTCTTTGATATTCACCAGGGAGAAGCAACCCAGGTTTCTTAGCTGAAATGCTGTCTTTGGGGGAGGGGTCGAGAAGGAACAATGCCAGTTGCTCAGCTCTCTGCTGGCTTTCAGTCACTTCCCTCGCTACTCACAAGCAAATTGGGCCCTTCTGGTGCTGATTCCAGAAGGGTGGGTGGGTTTGTGGACATTCAAGGATCCCATGGATCTCTCCAACAGACTCTCCTGTGAGGGGGGGTGTTTCTCCTGCTGC
Organism: Pteronotus mesoamericanus; assembly: GCF_021234165.1. Classification (NCBI taxonomy): domain Eukaryota; kingdom Metazoa; phylum Chordata; class Mammalia; order Chiroptera; family Mormoopidae; genus Pteronotus; species Pteronotus mesoamericanus. The sequence continues at coordinate 14,707,931 of NW_026555313.1, forward strand.
CAACCCCATAGGTTTTTACCTCCAGAGATTTTGAGACTTTCTTTTCCCGCACCGGAACCCTGGGCTGCGTGGTCTGTCTTGCTCCCCAGCTACTCCTCCAATTTATCCACATGCAAATGTCGGACTGCACGGTCTGCCAGTTGCTTCCTTCCCTGACTTGTCCTCCAGCTGCCATGTTGCCACGCATCCTCTCTGCCCTGGCTTCACATCTCAGCCCCTCCTACCAGTCTGCATGAATGTTTCTTCTTTAACTTCTTGGTTGATGGACTTCCATACAGTTCGATTTTCTGGCAGTTCTGGTTATTATTTTTTTAAATATGTTGTTGTCTTTCTTTTGGTTGTGCGAGGAGGCAAAGTATATGTACCTATGCCTCCAGCATTCTGCTTTTCAGCATGTGTAGAGGGAGGCATAAATGCAAGAGAGGTTTGGGAATGGCTTTTTAGCAGCCATTTAACAATATCTTCCATAACCCCTCATTCTTTCCTGATGTGTAGGAAACAAGGCAGAGTTAATTTCTCAAAAACAATATCTTGGCACCTTGTATCATAGCAGGTTGTTATATAAATGTGATGTCCAACATACAGATAAAATCCACTGTACTTCAGTAGAAAAAGAAAAAGTAGAGTGCACTATGCATCAGAAATGGGGGGAAAAAGTGACTAGAGGGCAAGTGTTGGAAGAGTTGGGAGTGAAGTGGGGAAGAATTACAGAGATACTGACACACAGAAGCATACAGAAATTAACAGCCTGAGGGCCCTGCACCCACAAGGCCCATGTCAGGAGCAAAAAGGGAAGAAATGTCAGATGCTGTGCTGTAGCCATGGCATCACATTTGTAAGCACATAGAAGAAAATTCTCTGTGGACTTCCTATACCTAGTTGGACAGGATGAAGAAATTCTAAGGACCAAGTCAAATGACTGTTTGTTACTGTCATTTCTATTTTATCATGTGCATGAACTGGAGTAGGAAAATGTAAGTTACATATTTAAATCTGATATATCAATAAAGTTGTACTTCACAGATATAGTTTTATAATTTTATAATTTGAAGAAAAGATACTTTGACATAAATAAAAACTACCTGGTAGTTGAGTGGTCATTGAGAGTAAAACCACAGAGGCCAGAGAAATGTAGATAAAATATTCCATTCAATTCCATATTCCAATTCCATAAATTATCATTGTTTTTATGTTATTAGTTAAATTCCCTTTCTTAATACAGACCCAAACCATTAAGAATTGTACTTGTGTGTGTAACATGTGAATACATGTAAACCACAGAACTTTCTCTTTTGCCTCCTTTTCTCTTACCAATTAATTTAGCCATTCAACAAATATTTATAGAGCACCTACTCTATCTTCCTACTCTTTCCTATTCCTGCACTGTAGACATTAAGAGAGTCTGTATGATGAGTATTATAAATTTGGGTTGAGAAGATATAAGAGAAAACACATCCATTCTGGATGGATATGTAAAAACTTCTCTCTTTTCCTCCTATCTTGGGTCCTGGAAGCAGAGATCAGTAATAAGTTAGGAGGATCAATTACATGTCTAGCTCTCCCACTGTCATGCTGGGTATGTCACAAGACTTCTCTCTGTTTCATTGCCTTTTTACTTAGACAAAACTTGTATTATTCCTTTCTTTTTCCTTTTCCTTTCATCTCTCTTGTCCAACTACCTAACAGATCTGTTACACAGATAAATGAGATATTGCTGGTCACATTTCTCTGGGAAAGAATAAAACCAAATTATACTTGAAAAACATTTTTTTTCAATAGAGCTTTTATGCCTACCATCAATGGGTCAGCTCAGAAGGAGGGATATGCAATTGTCTTGAGAGTGCTAGAGAACTGTGGTCCACATTTATGTGGCTGCCTTTTCTATTTCTAGATGTTAATCTGAATGCATATTTGTCTCCTTCACTGTCTTCACTGATACCCCAATCTAACTTATGTCCACATATGATATCTTATCATTCTCTATAATTTTCCTTTTTACTATCATCATGTTTATTTATGCAACATGTATTTAGTGACTACCTATAATGTGCCAGAACTTGATGTTCTTGCATTGGAGATATGAAAGTGAATGAGACAAAAGTTTCCGTGTTCTTGAACCTTACATTCTAATAGGAGAGACACACAATAAACAAATAAACATACACACACAATGTCAGGGGTTGATAAGAACGAGAAAGAAAATACAGCAGACCAAGAAAATAGTGAAAAGGAGTTGGGAAGGGAGTGCTGTTTTAGTAGTTAGTCTGAAGAGTTGACATTTGAAAAGGGACATACATAGGTGGAAGAAGAGAGCCATCATAATATCTAGGGGAACAACATTCTAGGCTGAAGGACACTGGCCCCCAAGTAGGAATATGCAGGTCAAACTAAAAAAATAGCAAGAAGAGTGGGAGAAGATAAGTAGAGAGGCAGGCAAAGCCCTGATTGTGTAGAGCCTTATACACCATGGTAAGCATTTTACTGTAAGTATGATGGGAAGCCACTGAAACGATATACAAAAGGAAATGATATAGTGAGACATATTAAAAAAAAACAAAAACAGCTCCCTGCTCTATAGAGAATACAACAAAACAATGGTATCAAAGAGTCCATTTTGGAGTCCATTGGAATGATAGAGGTGATAGAAAATGGTGCCTTGCCTGGTGATGAAGCTGGTAGGAAATGGTAAAACTGTGATATAGGTTGAAAATTAATCCAATAGGATTTTGTGATAACTTGAGTGAGGAATATGAAAGAAAATTGTGAAAAATTTCCAGATTTTTGGCTTGATCAACTGAATGAATAGGGGCTCCACTTAATTAAAAAAAAGAAAAGAAAAAGTGAAGCCCTGACCAGTGTGGATCAGTTGGTAGGGTGTCATTACACAAAGCAAAAGGTCACTGGTTTTGTTTCTTGATCAGGGCACATGCCTGAGGTACAGGTTTGGTCCCCATTTGGGGCACATACAAGAGGCAACTGATAGAGATTTCTCTCTCACATCGATGTTTCTCTCTCCCTCTATTTCTCTCTCCCTTCTCCTCTCTCTAAAAATGAATAAACAAAATATTTTTTTTAAGTGAACACTAGTGGAAAAGGGAATTCAAAGTTCACTTTGGAACATTTTAGTTCGAGATGCTATTAGGTATGTCAGAGGCAACATTGAGTAGGCAGAAAGAAACTTCGAAGTACCAAATTTAGAAAAATATCTAGGGCTGAAAAGATGAATTTAGGAGTTATAAATAAGTTTAGGAGTCATAAATATAAGCGTCAGACCATAAAACTGGAAATCAATTTTAAAAATGTTTAGAAAAAGAGGGTGTGATCAATTTATCAAATGCTCTTGAGAGGATCAGACTGACTGAAAATTGACCATTAGATTTAGACACATGAAGGTCAGTGGTCACCTTACCATAATGAATTCAGTGTTTTATTAGGATAAAAATCCTCAGAATTTTAATTAGGCATTTATTATTGAAGACCTGTTATAAATAGCAATCTTGCCAGCCAGACTGTATATTTCATGAAAGTAAGGATTGTCTCTCTTAGCCACTAATTTATTTCATTGTTTGACCCTGTGCCTAGCACATAATAAATACTCCACAAATATCTGTGGAATATTCTGTTCTATTCAGATTATTTTAAAGAAATTAACTGTCAGAAATTTCCTTGAGGTTGTTTTGGGATTTAGCAGTGATGACAATGAAATAGGAATGGGTCACTCACAAAGTCATTAAAGGACCACTCTTTCAGTCTGATATATATTGACTTTCTCAGTTTAAAATGTGTTTGTGCGCAATCCCTATTAAGATACCAATAACATATTTCACAGAAATAGGACAGACATTTCAGAAATTTATATGGAACCATAAATGACCCCAAATAGCCGTGGCAATTTTGAGAAAGAAAAACAAAGTAGGAGGGATTGCAATACCAGATATCAAACTCTACTACAAAGCCACTATACTCAAAACCATCTGGTACTGGCACAAGAACAGGCCCATGGACCAGTGGAACAGAATAGAAAGCCCAGAAATAAGCCCAGGTCTATATGGGCAACTGATATTTGACAAAGGGGGCAGAAGCATAAAATGGAGCAATAATAGCCTCTTCAACAAATGGTGTTGGGAGAGCTGGACGGCTACATGCAAAAAATTGAAATTGGATCATCAGCTGACACCATACACAAAAATAAACTCAAGATGGATAAAAGACTTAAGTATAAGTCGCAACACCATAAAAGTCCTAGAGGAGAACATTGGCAGGAAACTCTCAGATATCCCACACAGCAATTTTTTCACTGATATGTCTCCTAAAGCAAGGGACACAAAGGAAAGAATAAACAAGTGGCACCTCATCAAAATAAGAAGCTTCTGCATGGCAAAAGAAAACATCAGCAAAATGAAAAGGGAGCCAACCCTATGGGAAAATATATTTGCTAATGATACATCAGATAGAGGTTTGATCTCCAAAATATATAAAGAATTCACTCGACTCCACTCCAAGAAGACAAACGATCCAATCAAAAAATGGGCAAAGGACCTGGGCAGATGCTTTTCCAAGGAGGAGATACAGAGGGCCCAGAGACATTTGAAAGGATGCTCAGCATCACTAGCCATCAGAGAAATCCAGATCAAAACCACCATTAGGTACCACCACACACCGATCAGAATGGCCATCATAAACAGATCAACAAATAACAGGTGCTGGTGAGACTGTGGAGAAAAGGGAACACTAGTACGTTGTTGGTGGGAATGCACACTGGTGCGGCCATTGTGGAAAGTGGTGTGGAATTTGCTCAAAAAGCCAAAAATGGAACTGCCTTTTGATCCAGTGATTCCCCTGCTGGGACTATACCCTAAGAATCCCAAAAAACCAATTCAAAAGAACCTATGCACCCCAATGTTCATAGCAGCACAATTTACAATAGCCAAGTGTTGGAAGCAACCTAAATGCCCATCAGTAGATGACTGGATGAAAAAACTATGGTACGTTTACACAATGGAATACTATGCAGCAGAAAGAAAAAAAGAACTACTAAACTTCGCGACAGCATGGATGGAACTAGAGAGCATTATGCTAAGCAAAATAAGCCGGGGGGCGAAAGACAAACACCAAATGATCTCACCTATAAGTGGAACCTAACCAACAGTACAAAGATGCAAGGAAAATAAGACCAGCAACACTGAAAGGAAAAGAAACCAACAGAGACAAGAGGGAAGGGGCGGGGGTGGGGGAAAAGGAAGGGAAGGGGAAAGTCAAGGAATACATAGCAAGGACTCATAGACAAAACCAAAGGGGAAGAGTTGAGGGAGGGAGGGCGGGAAGGAGGGAGGGGCAAGGGAAAGAGGTGGGGTGTAGGCAGAGACAAATGTATTTGAAAAAATAAATTAATTAAAAACACACACACACACACACACACACACACACAAATTATTAGTACTTGGGTCTCACCCCCAGAAATTCTAATTCAATTGATTTGGGGGAGTGGCTTGAGTATAAGGGATTTGAATGGTTTTCCCAAGTGATTGTAATATGCAACCAAAGCTGAGAATCACTGCTCCATTATACATGTAGCACAGATAGTCAAATCCTTAATACTTAAATCATTCTGCTTAAAACCCTTCATTGTCCTTTCATTGACCTCAAACACTCAGCATTTCTTTCCTATACTGATTATACTCTAGGCACCATTGCATCTTCTGATTCTTCTGACTCATGATGCATCTCTTCATCTACCTTACTCTGTCTTGCTTCTGAATTCAGCTTTCTCCTGTTTCACATACACCATTCCATGTAATGAATCTTGAAAATGGTTAAGTGCATGTTTCTTGTTGGTTATTCTTCTGCAAAGCAATCCTATCCCATCCCTCCATCATAATTTGGATTGGAGGATCCCATTCTTCTACCCAACCCCTACTCCCACTTTGTGGTTAGGACTGTGACCCAGGATTTGAGAATACTCATTCAGTCTCCAGTTCAGAACTAATCAGCACTGTTTCTGATAGTTTTGGGCTGAATATATCAGAATTGTGAACAGCCAGAGTTGAGGAACTATGCCATGTAGAGTCATCTCCAATAGGAGAGAAAGTGACCAATGTATCAAGAAAAAAGAAGTCTTGAGATACAGGTTGCTTCATTTATATGGCCTCACGTAACCCTCACAATAACCCATTAGATTATCCACTGCTTTCTCCATTTGCTGATGAGAAAAGTGAACTCTGGAGAAATAAATAAACTTATACATTACTCTTCCGGTTAGAATTCTATTTCATATGTGAGAAATATTAGCTTATAAAAATCAGTTTCTGAGGTATTTTATAATATGAATTCTCTCCACCCAAGGGTAAGTTTATTAAAAATATTCCAGATCACTATGCAAATACCAGTTTTTAAGAATGTGCATAATTATTTACTAACAAACAGGATACATGTTTGTGTAAAAGGTTAGTAGTAGTGGTTCTTAGCAGATTTATTAAGTGCTTCTGAGTGTTCTTAGCACTGATGGATTATGTCAGTTAACACAATGCTCCCTTGAATATCACCCACAAAAAAAAAAAAATGTGTTTGTGTTTCAAGACAACAATGTAAACATATACAGGATATGCCTAATATTTGGTAACAGGGTTTAAAAATACATGTATGTTTTAACTATTACTTGGTGTATAAAGAATTAATTTTCAGGGAAGAAGAGATGCATGGAGAAACAGAATTTCTCCTGAGGTTATTTTCCTGTGAGAAAACAAACAAACAAACAAACAAACAACAAAAATGCTTCAGTGTTCAGAGCCAGGCTTGTACCTGAGCACATTTCCTGTATATGCTCACTCAGACCATACTATTGATTTTAGTATAAGTAAGATCTAAGATTGCTCATGTGTTCACATTGGCTTAGACCCTGCCTTTGCTTAACTTCCTAGAACCAAATTAAATACCATGGAAAATTCAGCAATTTTTTTCTCAGATCACTAAGGAAGATTTGGTAAGATACTTCTTTAGTGAATGAAATAGCCTCTACTATCCCAAAAGCTTTAATGTAGCTTCTCTAATAGTACCTATTTTGCTCCAAGTTTGTGGATTTAAAACCTGATTGGATGAGTATCTACACTGACCAGAAATCAGGATATGATCAGCCCCAGGCCCAGGGGAATCGTGATTAAAATTAGATACAAAAACTATTGAAATATACTCAGGAGGAAATAGGGTCCATTTGGAGAGGTCACATGATTTGTGTCATGTTAAATATACTTCTGACAATGATGGTGGCCAAAAATGGCCTCTTAGAAAAAGTGTCTTTGAGAAAAAAGAAGGGAAATGGCAATTTCCCAGAATTTCACATGCTATTAATATACAGTTTGTTTACCAAGCAAATTATCATACAGAGAGATAATGTTAGTGAAAGGAAGAATTTAGTCAGTGAATGACTGGTTTGTTACAAAAAAAAAAAATGTAAATTGTGCCAATACTACTGAACTTCAAGACTTAATTATCCCTGGAGCTGCCAATCCTGGAAAATGCACTAAAGACTACTGTGCTGTTTTTGGATGATTTTCTCTTGTCCTTTGAACAGAAAAGGGAGAGGAGAGTCACAGGACCAGGGCCAAGGTTGATTGGTTGTTATCATGACCTTTTGGGAACCACAAGTCTGGAAGATTACTTAACTTTCTCCACTTAAATATTAGGTCTGAAAAATAGTTCTATTTTATATGGTCTAGATGGAAAGAATTAATTCCAGCTCTTTCTAAGTACTTGTGGACATGAGCTTTAGTTATTTGGGGTAGAGTAAATCTACAAAAATATTTGTTTCATTTCAAGTCTGTGGCCGAACCCCACTGGCTGCTTTGGAAAGCCATCTCTGCCTTGTTCTTGGGTCTGCCTCTCCACTCGCTGCAGCCGTCTCCTCCGTGCGCCTTCTCAGTCGCTCCGGACTCTGGCAGCATTTCGCCAGAGTCCTCGAACTCTCGCTTTTTTTTTCTTTTTTAATGTATTTATGTTTTAAATTCACTGCATAGTATCATTAGCGTGCCCACCATGTCAGACACGGCCGTGGATACCAGCTCCGAGATCACCACCAAGGACTTAAAGGAGAAGAAGGAAGCTGTGGAGGAGGCAGAGAATGGAAGAGATGCACCTGCTAATGGCAATGCTAATGAGGAAAATGGGGAGCTGGAGGCTGACGATGAGGTGGATGAAGAAGAGAAAGGAGGAGAGGAGGAGGAAAATGATGGTGATGAAGAGGAGGCAGATGAAAATGAGGAGGCTGAGACAGCTACAATGAAACGGGCAGCTGAAGATGATGAGGATAATGATGTTGATACCACAAAGCACAAGGCCAATGAGGATGACTAGTCAGCAAAAAAGGAAAAGTTAAACTTAAATTTTTTTAAAAAGGCCACCATGACCTATTCATCCTCCACTTCCCCGTCTCAGAATCTAAACGTGGTCACCTTCAAGTAGAGTCCTGCCAGCCCACCGCCGGCAGTGCCACCCACTGATGACATGCGCTCTCCACCACCCAACCAAAACCACAACGAATTTGCACCAGGGGAGGAAAGAAACCAAAACTTCCAAGGCCCTGCCTTTTTTTTTATTTTTTATTAAAAGTAATTTAAAAAGGAAAATGTGTTCTTAATTTTTATTTACGTTTTATATTTTTGTATGTATTGTTAGGGGTCAGCCATTTTTAATGACCTCAGGATGACAAAATCAGCCTTTGGAGCATTCTCTTGTCCTACTTCCGGCTTTCCTTGTGGTGTGACCATGTTCATTATAATCTCAAAAGAGAAAAAAACCTTGTAAAACAAGCAAAACAAAAACAAAAAAAATATCTTATTCCGAGCATTCCGGTAACATTTTGTGTATGTACTTAGCTGTATTATAAGTAGTTAGTTTGTATGAGATGGTTAAAAAGGCCAAAGATAAAAGGTTGCTTTTTTCCCCTTTCTTTGTCTATGCAGTTGCTGTTTTTTATTTATTTATTTATTTATTTATTTATTTGGCCTGTTTGACGTATGGGTGAAACAATGTTGTCCAACAATAAACTGGAATTTTATTTTACTGAGTTGTTCTAATAAAAAAATAAAAAATAAAGTCTATGGCTGAAAGTCTGTTCATTCTCAACCTGCCTCTACTATTAGTGATTCATCAGTTTAGTCCACATGCTTTATTGAGCACCTGTTATGTTCTATTCTCAGTGCTGAGTCCTGCGCTTTTAAAGGTAAATCTTATAAGCAGAGACAAACATGTAAACCTATAAAACCAATAAAGTATTATAGGTAGTCGTATAGAAGTAAGGAAAAAGTGGTCAGTTCTGTTGGGCATGTTCATGAGGCTTCAGAGAGGACTTTTAGGCTGAATCTTAAATGGCAGTAGGTAAGCAGTCATGGAAGTGGTGGGAAGGCAGGAGGAAGAGCACCAAGTGTTGAGTGGTGAACGTGGGAACTAGCCTGGGGACCCGAGGAACTACAAATAGCAAAGTATCATAGCCCAGAAAGAGAGAGAGTTGCAGGAAATTCCAAAGGTCAGGAGGAGGGGATGACAGAGGTTAAAGAAAGAGCAAGATAAAGAAATACCAGATGGTATTAACTTCCTCTGCAGAACTATTGGTAAGCAAGAACATGTATCTTCTCTCTGAACCTCGAGCAGACTTTATGCTTAAAGTGGGGATATATTGACATGTTAAAATTAGTCCGTTTATTTTTATTTTTTATTTTTAAATCATGTTTATTCCATTAGTTGTCTCAAGTTTTCCCCCTTTGCCCTCCTCCACCCATTCCATTCCCACCCCCCACTCCCACAGTTAATTCCTACTCTGTTGTCCATGTCCATGGGTCATTCATACATGTTCATTGTTAGGTCCTTTCTTCTTTACACCATTGTCCTCCTTCCCCATCCCCTCTGGTCATTTTCAGTCTGCTCCATGTTTCCATGCCTGTGGTTTATTTTGTTCATTAGTTTATTTTGTTGAATAGATTCCACTTATAGGTGAGATCATATGGTATTTGTTTTTCACCAATTGGCTTATTTCACTTAGCATAATATTCTCCAGTTCCATACATGTTGTCACAAAAGCTAGGAGTACATTCTTTTTTTTTTAAATGAAGATTGATTTTATTTATTTTTTTAAATATCAAAATCCAGTATAAAATATTAAAACATTTAAATCCATTATAGTCTCAGCAATGAAAACAACATGATACCAGCATAGAAATAATCAAGTAGATTAATGAAATAAAATGAGCATTCTAGAAACAAATGTATGTATCTAACAATGTAATAGATGATTAAATTGGCATTTCAAATCAATGGGGAAAATAAGTCTTATTCAACAAATAAGGTGCATGGACCACTATAACTTGAAATAAAACAAATGTAGAGCCCTATTTCACACATTCTACAAAAAATATTCAGGTGAGTTAAAAATCAATACGTAGAATCTAAGGAGTTTTAGGAGAAAATACAACCTAATATTTTTTTAACCTGAAGTAAAATATTCAAACCCAGAAGCTATAAAGTAAAGTATTGACAATATGACTACATTAAACATTTATAAATACACAGAAATATACATATAAAAATAGTAAAAGGACAAGTAATGGAATAGGAAAGTATCTGCAACACATCTAAAAAAGGGTTAATAGTTTTGAGGGTTATTTTTAGGGAAAAAATTCTACAAACATTTAATCAAAAAATCGATAAAGAATACCAAAAGTCATTTAAAGCTTTTTAAAAATAATAGAAACAGGCAAGAAATATACAAAAGAGGTTTAGTTTCAACAAATAATAAAGTACAATTAAAATAGCACATCATTGTCACAATCAGATTAATAAGTTTTAAAAATATTGGTAATATCAAGTATTGTGAAAGTAAGTGGGTATTCATAGATTCTTTCTTCATCTTCTTAAAGCAGTACATTTAGCATATTTTGCAATGCTGGTTTGGTATAAGTTTATTTGTTTAGCTTTCTTTTGTCTGGGAAACTCCTTATTTTGCCTTCCGCTTTAATTGAGAGTCTTGCTGGGTAGAGCAGTCTTGGTTACAAGCCTTTGCTTCTCATAACTTGGAATATTTATTGCTATTTATTTCTGGCTTGTAGTGTTTCTGTTGAGAAGTAAGCTGCAAGCTGTACCGGTGCTCCCTTATATGTTACTACCTGTTTCTCCCTTGCTGCCTTTAGGATTCTTTCTTTGTCTTTGATATTTGTCATTTTAATGATGATGATGTGTCTTGGAGTGGGCCTCATTGGGTTCCTCTTAAATGGGACCCTCTGTGCATCCTGGACTTGTGTGACTTATTCTCTCCTCAAATGAGGGAAGTTTTCCATTCTTACTTTTTCAAACAGGTTTTCTATCCCTTCCTCCTCTTCTTCTCCTTCTGGTGTCCCTGATATACGGATATTATTATGTTTCAGGTTGTCCTGCATTTCCCTAAACACCTTTTCATTCAGTTGGAGTCTTTTTTCATTTTCTTGCTCTTTCTGGGAGCTTTTTTCTACCTTATCCTCCAGCTCAATGATTCAGTCCTCTGCTTCATCTAGCCTGCTTTTGATTCTTTCTACTGTGCTCTTCAATTCAGAAATTGTATTCTTCATTTCCTCTTGACTCTTATTGATATTTTCTGTGTCCTTTTTGATGCTTATATAGTTTGCAGTAAGTTCCTCGTAGTTTCCCTGAAGTTTTTGGAAATTCTCTCTGAGCTCACTAAGCTCATTGAGCTTCCTTAGAGCTGTTTTTTGGAACTCAATATTGATAGTTTACTTGCCTCTCTTTCACTTCGTTCTCTTTCTGGGGATTCCTCCTTTCCCTTTGACTGGGGGGTGTTTCTTTGTCTTCTCATTATTTGTGAGGCTATTCTTTTTTGCTTCTGCTTCTTAAATTGATCTGTCTTGATTTCCTGACTTTGTGGTGTGAATTTCTATGGTAAATAGAAATGTGGTGAATTTCTGATGATGCCAGATGTTGACCCTATCTGACCTTTGGCAGTCTGTCTGAGACTTCCAGGAATCTCCTGTCTGTGGCTGTCTCCTTCAGCTGTTAATCTAGTCATTCTGCACTCAGCAGGCTGGCTTAGACACCACAGGGCAGGGAAGAGTCCATCCTTGGGGGACAGGGTTATTGGGTCCTCTCACACTGCTGCCGCTCAGGGGAGAAGTCTGCCTGAGCCAGATGGCTGTTGCCATAGGGGGAGGAGTCAGCACCAGGATCCTGCCAGCTACTCTCTCCATTCTCTTCCCCGAAGCTCTGTCACCAGATCTCCTCAAATGTCTCTAGACCACTCTGCACCCCCTTTAGCCAGGCACCTACTATCCATTGCTGCCACTCTGTATTCAGTAGTCAGGCTTCAGCACTACGAGGCCAGGACAACGTCCCTCCTGGGGGTGGAGCTATTGTGTCCTCTCAGGCTGCTGCTACTCAGAGGAGTGGTCTGCCTGAGCAAGACAGCAGTTGCCATATGGAGGATGAGTCAGCATTGGGATCCCGCTGGCTACTCTCTCAGTTCTCTCCCCAAAGCCTCCTTCCCCAGTCTCTCCTCAGGCATCTCTAGCCCACTGTGCCCCCACCTTTCCTGGAGCACAGCATAAGTGGCTGCAAATAAAAATGTATGTATTGGTCCTTTAAATGGCTCTTTGTGTCTCCAGCTGCCTGTCTCTGCAGAGAGTAACCTTGCCACTTTCACAGCTGGCTGTTATCTGTGTACTTTTTCGGCTCTGGTGCTATAGGCTGGAGATCCCTGCTTATGATTTGGATGCCTCTCTTCTCAAGTGGATCCAACTGGCCTTTTCAATATCCTGGCGCTGCCACCCATAGGTGCCCTGCCTGCTTTCTCGAGTCTCTACCACACTCCTTACCAGTTAGGTTGTGCTAATGCTGATTCTTCTGTCTGTCCAAGGTTATAAGGCTCAGTTCAGTTGTTTGTTCCAGGTGATTTCTCCACAATTTACTTGTAATTCCATATTGGTCCTGAGAGGAGGTCAGCGTGACTTGCACTCACTCCTCCACCATCTTGATTCTCCAAGTTAGTCTGTTTCTTGAGGTTCATAAGCCAAAATACATTTCTACTATCTTTTTTTTAATAGATTGTATTTATTTATTTTTACAGAGAGGAGAAGAGAGGAAGAAGGAAAGGAAGAGAAACATCAATCGGTTGCCTTTCATATGTGCCCTGACTGGGAATGGAAATGATGAACTTTTGCTTTGTGGACAGTGCCCAACAAACTGAACCACAATGATCAGGGCCATTTTACTATCTTAAAAGTACAAAACTGATTTTTTTCCCCCTCCACTTTTTCTGTAGCTGTTGGGGTTCTTTACTTGTTAGAGTGACCCAAACTTTTATTTTCAAAGGATCTGAACCCTTATTGACCCTGCTTGTGTTGTGTTACTTGTGTCCCCTAATGATTTTTAACACTAGTCATGGTGTATGATAAGGTATATCTGGGGGTGCGGTCACCTCTCTTTATGCTACAATATTTATTGTAGCCCCTATTATGCTACAATGATTCTCTTTCCCTTTATAGTCAGAATTAATCACCCAGCCTACACTTGAACTTCTCTGTTTGATAAGATATGGCAAAGTAAGAGTTTCATTTTCCAGTTTAGTGGAATCTTTAATGTGTCCCTTGACTGAAGTCTGAAGGAAGAAAATACTTTTATAATAATCTTTCAAGGCCACTTTTAAGAGGGTAGAATGTGCAATAGTAGTCCTTATTGTGCTAGTGATTGTATATCATGGAAGAGCCAACTGAAAACCAGTGTTGAACCCTTTCTTCTTTAGCCATCAAGTCACAGAGTGTTCCACACAGGCCATATGTGTAGCCTGGGGGAAAACTAGTCTCCTCCAGCTCCTAATTTGGAGGCAAGGACTTAGGAGCTGGACTCTGTTAAAGCAAGACCACTCACAGACTGATAGTGGGGAATCCCTCCCTTGGTAGTGTTGGGGGTAGGCCTGATGCCTGGACAGACAACTGTCAGGCTTCAATCCTCCTTCACTTATATTCATCTAAACATTTTTAATAATTTGATGATTTTTTAAAAATTTAAATCTTTATTCCCCCTGGAAATTCAACATAGGGATCCAACTTTATTCTTTTTCCAAGTGTCTAGTCAGTTGTCTGAATAACACATTTCTTTTCACCACTTTATTATACAATCAAATACTATTCATATTAGAATCTACTTCTGTACTTAATATTTTGTTTTTTTTCATCATCTGTCTATTCCTGCAGCAGTAGGGTAGCAGTAAATACTGCAGTTTAAATAACTGACAAAGTCCCCCCTAAGATTCTTCTGTAATAAGATATTCCTGGCTATCCTTGAATATTTTTATTCTTTCGGATTTTAAAATTATTTTGCCAAGTTCAAAAAGAATTCCATTAGAATTTCATTGAGCTGTAATAAATTTATAGGTTGGTTTTAGGAAAAAAAATAGACATCTTTACAATGTGCATCTTCCAAGCCAGGAATATGCCATGTCTCTTTATTTATGTAAGTATTCTTTCTCCCTGGACACTGATTAGTAGTGATATGAACTAGTGTCTTCTCAAGAGACCAATTTTTTTTTTGTTACCAATCCTGCAGTGATAACCAAGTTCAACAAAATGTAATAATTTGATGTCATATCACCAAGTACTCTTGACAGCATAAATACTTGGATGTATTGTTGAAAAATGTGTTGTTATGATTAACTATTCAAGATTCTGGGTTAGGATTTTTCTGACCTGAATATAGAGTTGAAAAAAAAAAACAAGCTGCTTGGACCACCAATATATATTTTTCTTATTTGCCTATGAAGGATGTCTTTTAATGGAAAATTGTGTCATTATCCCAGAGCAGGAATGGAGGCTATAATGTTATGCTGGCTACATATTTGTGGCACATCTGAGAATTGTTTGCATAAAAGTATTGGCTAGAAGCCACATCCACTGGTCCAAAAGCTATTCTAATATTGACAAGACAATAATGAAGAATAGTTCATGCCAAGTTATGTAACAAAGCTTGCCTAAGTAGTCACTGTGCCTGCTTTCATTTTCCATTGTGTACCCAGTATCCCGGCAAAATGCCTGGTTTATAGTTGGTGCCTAACAATTTACTGAAGGAATGAATGGAAGCTTCAGTAAGCATTTATATGTATGTTTTTTAAGGTAAAAATTTGAAGCCTATAACTTGTTGTCAGCATGGCTAACCCCATCTCCCTCACCTCCATGGCAGAGCCAACAACTTCTGAATTGGTAGCCAAGACTGTTGAGACCTCCTGTCTTTGCCTCATCTAAAAACCTTCTTCAGGGCTTGCCTTTGAAGTTTGGTTAGTCCACTTTCCATTCCAGCAGTGGGTGTTCCCAGATGGCTTCTGTTTCCCTCCCCACCAGCCTTCTGTTGCTAAAGATCCTTTGTGCCCCATACCCAGCCAAGTCACAAAACCTTGTACAACTACAGTGGCATTTTGTTATTGGCACTGGAATCAGAGAATAACACATTACAATCCGAGTTCTGGAATGACACTGTAATAACAAACTTTGCCTATTTCCTTTTCCTGAAGACTAGTCTGGTGGGCTAGAATGAGTCAATTGTAGCCAGAATGGGGCAATGACAACACTTTTTACCCACAGTTGCAGATATAAGTTTATAAATAAGCATGATGTTAGGTCAAAAGGAATCAGAGTGAAACAGAAGTATGTCCACCCAGGTAATCAAAGCCAGGAGACTCTGTGACTGGTATTAAGAGCTAGAATACAGAGCCAAAGGACTGGACACAAGAGAACATTGAAAGACATATTCAAGATAGCTGTAGCCAAAAAGCTAAGCTTTTTTCTACCCTTAGAGATACATGGAATGGGCAGTCTGTATTTATTTAAATGTCCTAGAATGGAGCAGACATAATGGGGAATGATTGTTAAAGAGGTAGGCATAAGTGTTAGAAAGTTATGGTATCTAAGCAAGAAATATTAAAAGACTAGGAGAGCCCTGGCTGGTGTAGCTCGGTTGGCTGGACATCATCCTGCAAAGAGAGAGGCTGGGGGTTCTATTCCCAGTCAGGGCACATGCCTGGGTTATGGGCCTGGTCCCCAGGTTGGCGCATGTGTGAGAGGCAATAGATTGATGTTTCTCTACAAATCAATGTTTTTCTCCTCTCTCTCTTCCTCCCTTCCCCTCTAAGAATACATAAATAAAATCTTTAAAATAATAAAATGAAAGACTGAGAGAGTCACAATGGGAACTCTAGAGAGGCCAGAAACAGATTCTAAAGCCATTTCAGGAATAGAATTATTTCTGTGGGAAAAAGAAATGGCTGTCTAGCCGGAAGTCATGAATTCTAGTGGTGTTAGTTGAAATAGGGAAGAAAGTACAAATGGAAAAACTCTAATGATCAACAGACATTGAGAAAACTCAGGTAGTGCCACAATCACTTTCATGGTGTCTTTTAAAATAGACTATTTAAAATGAATTATCATTATTGTCCATGGCAGTTCAGTAAGAGTGATAGTCTTAAGAATTACTTCCATTTTAATGGTCTAAGAAGGTGACTTACCCAGGGTTACATAGCAGCTTGGAGGCATATCTATAAAAAAAACTTAGGGCTTTGAATCTCCACGACCTGCTATTGGACTCCATTCCTATTTGCAATTCAACTCTCACAGTACCAGTCCAACTCAGACACACAGACACAGACACAGACATACACACACAACTCCTAAATTATAAATATGATTTCTGAGACTAAAATTAAAATGATTTCTGGAAGAAGAATGAGTGTAGCAATGGGGTGTGTGTGACTCTGATATCTTAGACAAGGACTTCTGGTCAAGATGGAGGTGTAAGTAGACATGCTTTACCTCCTCACACAATCACAACTCAACTCAAAACAAAAAACACCTAGAACTGTCAGAAAATAGAACTGTATGGAAGTCTGTCAACCAAGGATTTAAAGAAGCCACATTCATCCAGATGAGTAGGAGGGGCAGAGACCGAGAGCCAGGGCGGAGAAGACATGGTGTGGTGCAGAGAGGCGGCAGTGACAGTGATAAGGGCAGTCCCACACTCATGTGTGGTGAATAAAAGTTGGGAGGGATACCTTGGGAGTGAGTGATCCCAGCCCCAGGCCACACCGCACAGCCCAGGGTTCCAGTGCCAGGAAAATAAAGCCTCACAGCTTCAGGCTGTAAAAACCAGTATAGGTTGTGGCAGTAGAACAAACTGCCTGCTGCTCAAGAAAGTCCATTTAAAGGGCCTGTGTGCTCATAAAATGTATGCAAAGCCACCGACTCTGGGATTCAGTACCAACAGCTGGAAGGGCACCAGTCAGGGTATATGAGGAATGGGTGAAGTGACTGGAAATGGGGTGAGTGCCAGTCATGCCTCCAGAGGCCAGGCAGTGGTATTGTCCCCTCTCCAACCTCTCCCTCTCCACAGCACCATGGTGAAGCAGGTTGCCCCACCCTGGCGAATACCTAAGGCTCTGCACCTTACAACTTAACAGGTACACTAAGACAGGGAGTCAAAGCAGCTCTACCTAATACACAGAAACACAAACAGGGAGGCTGCCAAGTTGGAGAGTCAAATACGGCCCAAATGAAAGAACAGAACCAAACCCCAGAAAAAGAACTAAATGAAACAGAGAAAACCAACATAACAGATGCAGAGGTCAAACCACTGGTGTTAAGGATGCTGAGAAATCATTGAGTATGGCAAAAACATAAGGAAAGAAATGAAAGCTACACTAAGTGAAATAAAGAAAAATCCACAGGGAACCAACAGTGAAGGGAAGGAAGCTGAGATTCAAATCAATGATCTGGAACATAAGGAAGAAATAAACACTTAACCAGAACAGACTGAAGAAATAAGAATTCAAAAAAAAAAAAAAAAAAGGGGGGGGAGAGTATAAGAAGACTTTGGGACATCTCCAAAAGTGTTAACATCTGAATCATAAGGATGCCAGAAGGATAAGAAGAAGAGCAAGAAATTGAAAACTTACTTGAAAAAATAATGAAAGAAATCTTCCCTAATTTGGTGAAGAAAATAGACATGTAAGTCCAAGAAGAAGAGAGAGTCCCAAACAAGTTGGACCCAAAGAGGACCACATCAAGACACATTATAAATAAAATGCCAAAGCTTAAAGATAAAGAGAGACTCTTAAAAGCAGCAAGGGAAAAGCAGAGTGTTACCTACAAAGGAGTTCCCATAAAGCTATCAGCTGATTTCTCAAAAGAAACTTTGCAAGCAAGAGGGAATTGGCAAGAAATATTCAAAGTAATGAAACACAAGGGTCTGCAACCAAGATTACTCTATCCAGCAAAGCTATCATTTAGAATTGAAGGGCAGATAAAGTGTTTCCCAAACAAGGTAAAGCTAAAGGAATTCATCATTACCAAGCCATTATTACATAAAATATTAAAGGGGTTTATTTAAGAAAAAAAAAAGAACCTCAAAACTATGAACATTAAAATGTCAATAAATTCACAACAATTAACAATTTAATCTAAAAACCAAACTAAGAAAACAAGCAGAACAGAAACAGAATCATGGATACAGAGAGTGTTTTCATGGCTGCCAGGTGGAAAGGAGGTGCTGGGGAGTGAGTGAAGAGGTAAGGGGATTAAGTACAAATAGGCAGTTACAGAATAGCTATGGGTATATAAAGTACAGTATAAGAAATGGAATAGCCAAAGAACTTAAATGCATGACCCATGGATATGAACTAATGGGGGAATTGCTGGAGGGAGTGGGGGTTACCTGGTGGAGGGGGGCAAAGAGGCAAAAATTGCGACAACTGTAATAGCATAATCAATAAAATGTATTAAAAATAAATAAAACAGGGGGCTTAGATGAGAGGACTGGCAAAAATCCCTTGCAGCAATAATAGCCTATGATTCCTTGTAACTTTAGAAAAGTATATAATTCAGAAGTATATAATTTTAAACCAATTGTAAATAACAGAAAAGAAAAAGAAACTGAAGAAGCTTGACTAGATAATTTCTAAATTCCTTTCAACTTTGAAATTCTAGCATCCAAAAAATACTACCCTATAATCTTGTAGCACTTTGTAACATTTCAAAGGACTTTCATTTGATTTATCCTTTCTGATCCTCAGGGGAACAATATGAAGCAGTAAGGAGAGTGATTTTACCAGTACTCTACAAATGAAGAAATGAGAGATGAAGCGGTGGCCTCAGTTCATGAGGCTCGTTGTGGATCGAGCTGGGACAGAGGCTTTCTGAACCATGCTCTGTCCCCTATGCCACAGCCTTCCCTGGCTCAATAACTGTTAAAGAAAGTCACTTAATACAAATTGCATTTTATTCTAGTTTGGCAGGTGAGTAATCCTCAGTGATGAATTCCTTTTTCAAAAAGTCCAAATTCTCTAGTTTATCAGTTTGTGAGTCATTTGTAGGGTCAACAACATTAGGACACACAATATTTGCAACTTTTCCCAAATTCAAAATCATAAAATGTGAAAAAGTGGGTCTTCCTTTTTCTTTTCAATTTAAAAATATCAGGTATATAATATGCCAAATACTTTGACTTAAGACAATTTTCCTAAAACCCATGAGCCTTTGAGGACACTTAGCAACTATGATTAAGTAACTCATCTTTTAACTACACATACCTATATTAAATATTACTGTTAAGTTTTTAGTTTAGTATGTTTCCACTCTTTAAAAATATTAGTGAATTTATTATTGTTGAAGTAGTATATTATTATTTTATAGCAGTTTTACATACACATAATATAGAAATATTTTATCAGTACAAGAGTGTAAAATGAATATGATCACCAGCTCATTTCAGCCCAGGCTCACTCTGTTAACAGATAACTATTTTGTTAGAGTGTGCAGCAGTTATCTACATAATTTAAAACAGGAGACTCAGCTTTATTTCTTAATTTATCAGCTTTAGTAAGTACTTACTGACTTCTATCTATGAAAGATGCAGAATTTGTTTGCTTATATTTTATCCCAACTGCTTTGTTTTCCTTCCATTTTCCCTTTTGTGTTATAGTGCTTATATTATATTTTTAATTTTTCTAAAAATTATATTTTAAAACTATTCTTTATAACTTTAACTAATGAATCCAAACTTCTATTTCTGGATTTATTTATCTAGATGGAATCTTTTGATTCCCAGTTATGTGAGAAGGCTCACCTCTCAATTTTTGTTATATATGTACACAGTCATGGTTTACTATGTTTACATTCTGCTGTAGGGGCTCAGAATGAGTCACCCCAAGATATGCCTCTGTGGTACATGGGTTATTTTGAACTAAAGGCAACCAACACCCTGTGGGCTCAAGAGAAACTGTGGCTGCCCAGTGACACCCCCCCTTCACTATCTAAAAGGATTTGAATTAGGGGCCTTGCCCATAATAAGAGATTATCGGAGATAACTTTTTTTTTTTTTTACCTATCTTTAGGGCAGTGCAAACTTCTGCTCTTCTTATTGTCTTGCAATGGCCTTCTGAAGGCCCCGGGTACCTTTCTTATTCTTGGCTCAGAATGCCATATGCACCTCATTTTCCCTTTCTGTCTCTGAACCTTTATGTAAGTAGGGTTCCCAAACATACATATTTAATTAAACTTGGTTATTTTCTCTTGTTACTGTCTCATCTTGATTTAATTATTAGACCAGTAGAAAGAACCTTGAAGCAAAGAGGAAAGTTTATTCCTCTCCCACAGAGCTCTAATTATAATTAAATCTTCTGAGGATTAAAAAAGGTAACCTATATAAAGCACTCAGCAGAGAGCCAGGTATATAGATTGTCTACGACTGCCAGCTGTTATCAATTGAGTTGAATGGACAAACCCCCACTGAGAAAGCAATGTAATCTTATTTCATTGGAATGTCGCTGTTTAAATGAGATTCTTCTAAATCTTAAGGTCTAATGCAACATTTCTTCCTTCCTTTCCTCTTTTTCTTTCTTTCTTCACTTCTGGGTCATACTCAGATGGCATTGCCTATTTTCTTTCCTGGATTACAATTTGTTGGATTACATCCTTGAGATTTTTTTTAGTGTAGGAAATTAGCTCATTGAATTTGTTTTTTAACCCTCACCCGAGGATATGTTTATTTGAGAGAGCGAGAGAGAGAGAGGGAGAGAGAGAAACATTGACGTGAGAGAAAAACATCAATTGGTTGCCTCCTATATATGCCTTGACTGGGGATCAAACCCATAACCTGGGTATGTGCCCCGACCGGGAGTTGAACCCACAACTTTTTGGTGTGCAGGGACAACACTCTAACCAACTGAGCCACCCAACCAGGGCACTCACTGAATTTTTGAGTGTTTAAAAACATCTTCTTTTAGTCCTCACGTTTGATTGATAGTTTGGTCAGGTTTAGAAATTTAAGATCCATGTTTTCTCCTCAGAACTTTGAAGATATTCTTCGAAAAGAATTGTTATGGGAGAAGCAGGGTTTAGTAGTGATACATTCTCATGGGAGAGAACGGGGCTTGCCAAGGTGGGGGTGAAAGGCATAGCTATGTTCAGGGTGTGGCAAGGTAAGAGTGGCAAGACTCAAGGGCAGCGAGAGCAGGGGTGGCAAGAGCCTCGGGTCCTTTGGTCTGAGGACTTACATGGTTGGCAGGAAGGTGGTGAAGAGGTTACATGTTGATTGATGGGTAAATGTGGTACCAGCTTCCCTGAGGGGATGTGACTACCCAAATGTAGGTACATGTAGGGGGTCTGTTAGCCCAAATCCTTATCTTGCTCCAGACTATATTTGGTCATCTTGTGAAGCGGTTAGTGACAGGAAGCAGTTAATTAAAGTTGGTGCAGTTAACCCAAAGTTATTTATGGGCTCTTTGTGTAAGCATTAGGGGCTCCCTTATAAAACAGACAGTGACCAGAAGTAGGCAATTAACCAAAGTTGTTCTATGGGCTGCTTCTTTGGGCACTGTGGACCCCCTCCTCTTGAGTCAGGCCTTGAGATAAATACATAGTTCCAAGGCTTTTTTTTCCCAGATATTGGAAACAATATGTAGAATTTCAAGGGCTTCCCTCCTCCTGTGCTGACATAGTGTTTCTTGTTGTGTTGGAACACCTGGCAATTTTATCAGACCAGGCTCAGGGCTGCTGAGTCAGTGGGTGAGACGTGTCTCCCTCCTCCTCCCTGCCTTGGTTTGCTATCTATCCTACCTAAGAGAATGTCAGGATTTTGATCTGTTTCATTGGTATAACCCAAGGACCTAGAACAGTGTTTAGCACATGGTATATATTTAATATATATGTTTTATTAATGATTATTGTTCTATTTCCTCTCTCTTTGGAAGCTTTTCGAATTTTCTTTTTGTTCTTAGAGTTCTAAACCTTCACTAGTGTGTCTAGATATGCTTTTGTTTATTTGTTTGCTCTTCCTGCTCTGAAATTGGTGAGCTTTGCCAATCTAAAAACTTTTTTAAAAAAAGGTTACTTATTAATTTTAGAGAGAAAAAGGGAAGGGGGAGAGAG
The DNA here is from genome assembly GCF_021234165.1 of Pteronotus mesoamericanus. Lineage (NCBI taxonomy): Eukaryota > Metazoa > Chordata > Mammalia > Chiroptera > Mormoopidae > Pteronotus > Pteronotus mesoamericanus. Next base: position 14,730,367 of record NW_026555313.1, read on the forward strand.
AGAGAGAGAGAAAGAGAGAGAGAGAGAGAAAGAAAGATAGATTTGTTTTTCTACTTATTTAAGCATTTTTGGTTGGCCTTGTACGTGCCCTGACAGGAGATCCAACCCACAACTTTGCTGTATCAGAAAGATGCTCTAATCAACCGAGCTACCCAGCCAGGGCAAGAAATTTATTTTATTATTTTCTCAACAACTTCTTTTTCTCCATAGGAACTTTGAGAATCACATTTAAAGAGTAGATTTCTTAGTGCTAACTCCCATGCATCTTAACTTTTTTCCTCATATTTTTTTGTCATTTTTGCCCCCTTCCAGTTAGCCAGCTCAATTATTTTATTATTATTTAGCAACTCCAATGAAATTTTATTTTTAGTTTCCAAGAACTCTTTCATGTTCTGTGATTGTTACTTTTCATCACAAACTGTAATTATTTTAACAATGAGGTAGGTATAGGCCTGGCCAGGTGGCTCAGTTGGTTGGAGCATCATCCCATACACCAAAAGGCTACAGGTTCTCAGATCAGGGCACATACCTAGGTTGTGGGTTAGATCCTCCAGTCAGGGCACAAGTGGGAGGCAACCAATCGATGTTTCTCTCTCACATCAATATGTCTCTCTCTCACCTCTCTCTCTCTCTCTCTCTCCCCCTTCCTCTCTCTCTTTCAGATCAATAAATAGCCCTGGCTGGTGTGGCTCAGTGGATTGAGTGCCAGCCTGTGAGCCAAACGGTTGCCAGTTTGATTCCCAGTCAGGGCACATGCCTGGGTTGCATGCAGGCCAGGTTCCTAGTAGGGGGCGCATAAGAGACAACCACACACTGATGTTTCTCTCCCTCTCCTCCCTCCCTTCCCCTCTCTCTAAAATAAATAAATAATTAAAAATAAAAGATCAATAAATATGTCCTTAGGTGAGGATTAAAGAATGAGGTAGTTATAAATTCCTCTGATGATACTAAATAACATTTTTAGTGCTCTTACTGAAATTGTTTCAAATATTAATTTTCTTAATTGGCACTGGTGTTAGGACTGTGATTGGTTTGTGCAAGTGTGGATCAGGTTTTTAAAAAAAATTCCCTTAACCGTTTGGATTATCTTTTTCCTTCAGCCTCAGTTATTCAATTTATTTTTCTAAGGCTTTCCCTTTCATATTGTTTTTTTCTCATAAGTTTGATGTTTCCTGTTGTTTATTTATTTGAATGAATTAAGAACTAAACAATCTCTTAATTTAGTATAGGTAGCTTGTGGGAGTTTCCTCTTCAATTATTTAGGTCTGCTTCTCGAAGCTTCTCCCTTGAATGAAATGACTCACAGTAGTTTTTGTAGAAGTAGGTGTGGCTTGTAGACCGGAAGGCTTCCCTGTGGGTAGAGAGCAAGCAAGGGGCAGAGGAACCCAGACGTTTCCAGGAGAGATGGGTGGAGGTGCATTTTCAGTAGATTATTTCCCCAGTGACTTTATTGTAGATATTCAGAATTTCTTCAAAATCTCCTCTTAGACCAGGAAACTATCACGAGGAGCTCCCTCTGAGCTGATGGCTTGCTTTCCCAAGGGCAGTGCTCTGGCTTTTTCTTGAGGAAAAAAGTCCCAGCTTCCAAGCTCTGTTGACACAGGTCAGAGGAAAGAGGCCCAGCTGTCTCTAGGCACTGAATCCAGTTCTCTCATGAGGCCACTGAAGATTGCGGCACAGCCTATCATTGTATTATTGACTGAGTGTAAACTCCTTTCTTGGGACCTCTTGGGAACACACATGCTCATTTTTTTTGTGCCTGCAGTTTGAATATACTTTCTTATCAGTCCATCCATCTGCTTTCTATTGTTCAGAAATGTCTCAAAATTTCTGGTCTGTTGATGATACTCTTTGGTGTTTCCTATTGCTATTATTATCTCATTCTCTTTAAAGAATATTTTTGTGACTTTAATGAGAATATGGGAGGTATTAGAGGTAAGTGTGTGTGCTTAATCCACCAGTGTGTTTTGTGTGTGTGGGTGTGAATACACACATTTCAAAAGCAAATACAGTACCTCACCCATTAATCCTTTGGGGGAAAGGTAGAATCCTATCAATTAACAGATTACAGTCTTTGAATTCCTTAGTTGGTTTCAATGTTTTGGCCAGTTTATGCTTATTTTTATAAAAAATTAATGTTGATCAATGTGTCAAGAATTACAGTTTTAAAGGCTGGAAATAAAAAAAAGTTCTAAAGTGATATTTTAGGAATATTTTACAGAATTATTTTTACCTTTTAAAATGGAAGAATTGATCATTTTTACTTTTTAGTCCCTTTACCTCTGGATCTAGACTTGAGTGCCTCAACTCAATAGTAAAACATAAGAGGCCACTTGCCAAAGCATTGTTTAACTCACATCCTCAGGGTACCAATGTCACTTGGATTCTCTTGGTTCAGATTTCTTTCTTTAGAAATTCCTTAAATGAGTGTTTCACTGAAGATAAAGACAACCAAAAAAATTTTAACTGTAAAACAGAACCCAAACTTTTAAGCGAGCAATATGCTCAAGAGTTAGTAAATTTAAGATCAATTGTGGATGCTACCACTCAGTAATTCTGCACCCCCGGCAAATAATTTTAACTTTCTAAGCCTCACTTTTCTGAACTTGAAAATGATATAAAAATAGTGCCTACCTCACAAGATGAAAACAAGATAATGTCCATAAATGACTTAGCACAGTCCCTGACACACAGTAAGGGCCACATTAGATGTTAGCAATTATTATTAATGTCCACAGATAATTCACATCATCAACATAAGAGAAGTTCAATCCTATAGAGAATTTTAGAGTTTATTTGAGCCAAACTGACAATTGTTGGGAAGCAAAATATCAATGGATTGAGAAAATGCTCCAGGAAATGGCAGTTTTACCATTTATTTTATACGTCAGAATCAAAGGGGAAGTTGGAGGGGGGGTTACATGAAATTCATTGGTGATACGTTAAGGAAGCAAGAGAAAGCAAAAGTGGGGCGAATCTCTGGGGCTGGATAAAAAGTAAAACAAATTGACATACTTCATTTGTGGAGATAGGATCTTAACAGTGAACAATTAACATGATAACAATAACAATGAGATTTGTGGTCTCCGCTCTGCTTCCTTTGTTGTGCTCTGAGGGGTGGTGGAGGGGGAAGGAAATTACTTTGACATTCCAAGGGTATGTTATCAGGTATGTAAAAATACAACAGATAGGCTCAAAGGTAAAGATTGACCTTTGTCAGGGAAAATACTGTCCAGGACAGAACTATCCACCAGGAACTGCTTTTAGTTAGAAAGTTTTGTTGGTTTTTTTTAAGGTTTTTGTTTATTTATTTTTTAAAGACATGGAAAGGAAGGAAGGAAGGAAGGGAGAGAAACATTGTTGTGAGAGAGAAACACTGGATCAGTTGTCCCTGTCATGCACCCCAAAGGGGCCCCAATCCGGAATCCACAACCCAGGCGTGTGTCATGACCAGGAATTCAACCAGCAGCCTTTTGCTTTGTGTTCTGAAGCCCAACTAACTGAGCCATGCAGGTCAGGTCTAGTTAGAAAGTTTCAATTTCAGACAATCCTATGTGGTTACTTTAGGTCTCTGAGTTTGTAAGGCTGCCACTCAGGAATCCCCTGAGCTTGTCAGGATTAGTATGTGGCCCTCTGCCTTTTTATTTTTTGCCCACAACCTCTATCTTACACAATAGCTCTAAAATAAACATATCATCTCTACTTATTAAAATTTTGGTAAAATATAGGAAAGTATTTATTACTTTCTTGTTCCAGATGCTATCCAGATAGTATTTTGCATCATTTTTTATTGTACTAAAAATATACATGAAATTTACCATTTCAACCATTTTTAATGTACAATTCAGTTGCAACCATCACCACCATCCATTTCCAGTACTCTTCTCATCTTGCAAAACTAAAACTGTAATGTACCCATTAGACATAACTCCCCATTTCCACATCCCCAACCAACCTCTGGCAATCACCATTCTATTTTCTGTTTCTATAAATTTGACTACTGTAGATATATAAGTGGAATCATGCAATATTTTTCATTTTGTGCTTAGCTTATTTCACTTAGCATAATGTTTTTATAAGGTTAATTCATGTTGTAGCATGGGTCACAATTTCATTCCTTTTTAAGACTGAGTGGTATTCCATTATATGTATATACCACATTTTATTTGTTAATATGTGAGTGGACACTTGGATTGCTTTTATTTTTTGGCTATTGTGAGTAATGTTTCTATGAACATGGGTGTACAAATATCTGCTCAAGTCCCTGCTTTCATTTCTTTTGGGTGTATGTCCAGCAGGGGAAATGCTGGGTCATATGGCACTATATATATTATATATATATATATAATTTATATATATATATAATTTATATATAATATATATATATAAATTATTTATTTATTTATTTATTTAATTTTCTCTCTTCTCATTTGGCGTCCCATGCCAGTTTGCTTTTCTGTTTTACAGATAAATATGAAGATGCATTTTGTCAAAGAAGAGAGGCGCAGCCCTTTTCCTCATCCTGGCACAGAGTCAACCTGTGTTGTACCACTGTGGTGACCCAGTGGGATCCCCTCACCAGTCCCAAGGGCTCCTCTGGGGATGAGGAGTTGTTTGTGGCCCTGTTCATTTGAGATAGGCACACCCTTTCTACCACCCACAGAAACAACGCGACAAGGACTACCCCTCAGTTGCTCCATGAACAAGCGAGCGATTAAGAGGAAGGCTTGCACCTGTCCGTAAAAATTCACTTTTTGAAAAAAGATTTTATTTATTTATTTTTAGAGAGGGGAAGGCAGAGAGGAAGACAGAGAGAGAAACATCAATGTGTGGTTGCCTCTCACATGCCCCCTGCTAGGGACCTGGCCCCTCAATCCAGGGATGTGCCCTGACTGGGACTCAACCAGAGATCCTTTTGTTTGCAGGCTGACATTCAATCCACTGAGCCACACCAGCCAGGGCTAAAAATGCACTTTGATTCAACAGTGTTACAAATGATCTTTGCATATCTGAAATATACCAGACATGTGCTAGGAAACAGGGGTGCAAGTGTGTGTGAGACTTGGCCTCCCAGTTTAATGAGTTTATAGGTATCTCCCTCCTGTCCCTTTCAAAGCAGAGATTAGAGCTAAACTATATCATACAAGGATATTTAAAAAGATGTCATAAAGTATTTTGGTGTGCTTTAGCAGTGGTGGATGTTGGTTTGGTAGGTTCTATAACTGGACAATTTATGGTCCCTATAAGGAAAGGAATACAACATTACGAATTCAAAATGAGTTATCTTTTCAAAGGGATCAGTGCAAGTAAAGGGTATGTGGTGGAGGAGGGTCGGGGAAGGGATGGGGTGGGAACTGATGCATGAGCTTCATTAACTTCACAATAAACCAGCTTCTGGATTTGAAGGGTATTAAAATGAACTTTTACCCTCAAATCTCTCCTTCAGTAGTCCTACTATGTGCCCAAAGTTTCTGTAATTTTTTTTTACCACAGTTAAGAAATTAGAGTGTTTGGTAATATTGGACATGTTTGGGTACCAGAAAACACTTAAGCCCATACCATCTTCAACTATCCAGGGCCTGCGAAGGCTCTGATAGCAAGGATCAGCACTGCAGGTTAAACAAGGTTTTCAAAAATACGTTTTTTTGTAGAATATTTGGAAAGGCACAGAGAGAAACACAAATTCCCTTATTAACTGTTCTACCACCTGGAGACAATCATTCTCGACATTTTGGTGAGTATCTTCCCAGTCTGTGTTACATACCCTCTTGAATGTGTAACAAGCTTTTTCTTTTTCTGCATAAGAATACTCAAGAACATATCTGAACCATGTGTTTTGTAAATACATATACTTATACATTGTAAGAAATTTTTTCTTACACAGAGGAAGAATAAGACATCCAAATATTGTTGAATAGATCCTCAAGGCTAGTTAGGTTGATATTACAAAAGAACAAAAAAAGCAGTTGCTGCCACCTGGAAGAAAGGCGCTAAAAGTATTGAAATGATATTTTAAGATGTTTGATGTGTTAAGCTGAGATATTAAAGGATCTAATATTTAAAAAAAATTTTCTTCCTTTTACCAGGTTGTTTTTTAAACCTCCATTTAAAAAATGATGCACTTGTGCCCTGGCTGGTGTGGCTCAGTGGATGGAGAGCTGGCCTGTACTCTGAAAGGTCGTCTGATCAATTCCCAGTCAACACATGCCTGGGTTGCAGGCCAGGTCCTCAGTTGGGGACACATGAGAGGCAACGGATTGATGTTCCTCTCACACATCAATGTTTCTCTCCCCCTCTTTCTCCCTCCCTTCCCTTCTCTGTAAAACAAACAAACAAACAAACAAATAAATCAATCACTTGACTAGGTAATACATTTACTAGCATGAAAATTTAAATGACAAAATGGTATGTAGTGAAAAGTAGATGTCCTACTTGTCCTGTCCTTCTGAAGAGTTTCCTTCCATAAAATCAATCACTATTAGCAGTTTCTCATATATCTTTCCAGAGAATGTATGTACACAAGGATCAATAGTTGTTTCTGTATTTATATATTCATACTATACATTTATTCCTTCCCCACAAGTGGTAGAATATTGGACCCATTATATCCCACTTTGTTTTTGTTTGAGTGTTTTGTTTTATTTTCATTATCTGGAAATAGTTCATATATCATGTATGGGGTTGATTTTTTTTCTAATGTTTGCATTGTATTCCTTTTATTCATGATCTTTTAAACTGGAATCCAATGGACATATTTCTAAGTTGTCTCTGTTTTTGCTATTTCTCTTGTTCAATGATGTAGTGACCTTTGTGCATAAATCTTTGTACAAGTATCAAAAATATACACAGAGTACAATCCTGGAAAGGAAATTGTTGAAGTTTTTGATTTCTTATTAAACTCTAACCCTTTCCATTTTTATTATCCCCTTTTTCCAATAGTTATATCAAAATGTCTAGTTAAGTCAAAAGTCAGCATTTATGTGACTAACAAGAATTATTCACTACTGAACTAACTAGTATATTATAACCATACCTTCTTCCTGTATAACTTTATGGTTTTCCTAAAGTTAATGATTGTTAATTCCCTTCATCCCTGACCAAGTTACTTAGTTTTCCACATACATCACTATATTTTTTTCAAATGATCCAACAAATTTGGCAAAGTCTTATTAATAATTGCCTCCAAATTTTCTTTCTTTTTCCCCAAATTTTCAAACATATTGAACACTGTATCAAATCTATTTTTCTTCCTTTGATCTTGGCTTTCACACTTGCACAGACCTCTGTTCTTGGGATGGTTGCTTGCCAGGTGTGATAGATGTCTGGAATCCCAGGACTTCCCTTTTGCCACTTTCCTGGGTGCTTCCTCTGTTTGTTTCTGGATTCCATGTTTGGCTCTTGTTTACTCAACAGTGTATTGAATTGTGCTCCTTTAGGAGCTTCCTACTAAATGATTTGTGGTAGGCAAATTGTTTGAGTCTAAAAATGTCTTTATTTTCTGCCTTACACTTATTGGGAGTTTGGCTGAATATAAACATTTCAGTTACACAATAATTTATCTCAGAATCTTGGGAGCCTTGCTCTATTGTCTTCAAGTATCCTGTGTTGCTGTTGAAAAGTCTGATGCCAGTCAGATGAACAAACCATAGTACACTATGTGGCCGGAATTTTCATTCTGGAAGCTTTTAGGACATTCTCTTTATTTCTACTGTTTGAAATGTTAAGATGTGTCTTAAAGAGTGTGGCAGAGACTGCTATTGGATAATCAAAAAATCATGTCTTCCTTCCATGGTACAGAGTGGTTATGGGGAAGCCTGTGTCCAGTCCTGTGAGGCATCTTCCAGCCCCTCCATACCTTGTAAGAACCTGTGACTAGTTCTCTCCAATGGAAAGAATGTGAGTAGAGTTGATATGTCAGCTCATGCGGTGGTGAGATCAAGGGAATGGACTGAAGGTGGGGTGAGAAACAGGGATATGCTTAGTGCTTGGCTGACCAGTATCAGAGGTTTATGTTCCTATTTCCACTCTACCTCCAGTTTCAGCTCCACTCTTCCCTCCTGCATCTTCTTAGTTCTTGGTGACCGAGTCTGACCTCTCTCGGAGAACTGACTCATGTCTTGTCCACATCTCTTTCTCAAGGCTCTCGGGTTGCTGGTCTCTCTACTCTGATAAGTTGCCTCTTATTTAATCATTGTGCTTATTCCAACAATTTATCAAAATCCTTTGTTGCTATTCTCTTTATCTTTATAAAAAATATCAGTTTCCTTCCTTTAACTGTTATTTTGGTGGGGTTTGGGTGGATCTGGGAGTGTGATAGTTTCCTAAAGATGCTATGACAAATTACCACAAAACTGGTGGCTTAAAACAACAGAAATTTATTGTCTCACATTTTTGGAGGCTAGAAGTCTGAAATCAGTTTCACTGGGCTGAAATCAAGGTGCCGGCAGGGCCACATTTCCCATGTAGGCTTTAGGATTGGGATTTAAGGCACATTACTTGGCTTGTGGCCACATTGCTCCAATCTCTCCTCTGTGATCATATGCAATCTTTTCTGTCTGTCACAGCTCCCTCTGTCTCTCTCTTCTATAAAGATGCTTGTCATTGCATTGAGGGCCCACTCAGAGAATCCAGGATAATCTCACTGTTTCAAGGGCCTTAATCACATTTGCAAAGTCTTTGCCATATGCCATTTGTAGGTTCTGGGGATTAGGACATGGACATATTTTTGGGAGCTATTATTCAGTCTACCATAGAGAAAGAAGATAAAAGGGTATGGTCAATCCACCATATTTAATAGGAGTCCTTCCTATGTTTTCTTCTTGTTACCTTAAGATTTCATGCCCTGGCTGAGTAGCTCAGTTGGTTAGAACATCATCTTGATATGCCAAAGTTGCAGGTTCAGGGCACATAAAAGAAGCAACCAGTGCTCTGGCTAGTGTGACTCGGTTGGTTGGAGCGCTGGCTCACTTGGTTGGAGTGTTGTCTTCTACATGGAAAGGTTGCAGGCCAATTCCCAGTCAGAACACATATCTAGGTTGCAGGTTCAGTCCCTGGTTGGGGCATATATGGGAGGCAACCGATCAATGTTTCTCTCTTACATCAATGTTTCCCTCTTTTATGCTCTCCTCATTCCTCTCTCTTTAAAAGCAATAAAAGCCAAAAAGTCCCCTGTGAGGATAAAAAAAGAGAAGCAAACAATCAATGCATAAATGAGTGGAACAAATCGATGTTTTTCTCTCTCTCTCTAGCTCTCTCCCTTTCTAAAATCAATCAGTCAATCAATCAATCAAAAGATTTCCTTTTATACCTTTAAATCTTTGATACATTTAGAATTTGTTTTGGAATAGAGTGTCTCTATTATCCCAAACACTAATTATGGAATATTTTATCTTTTCTCCCACAGAGGAAAAACAAAGCTTGTGCTCTTAAAAGAAAAAAAATTAAAACGCTATCTTTTTTCTGTAATAAGTACAAAAACATTTTTTAAAAAGTTTTTAAAAACCAGATATAATTTTAGAGAAATTTCTTTTGCTCACTTTGGATTTTGGAGAGTATGAGTGACATGTACACCTGCGCATGGAAAACACAAAGCTCACTCTTCAGTGTTACTCCTCCTCTAATGAAAACATACTGCTTCAGGCAGCAGGATGGAATATTACCAGCATTAGCATTACTCCTACAGACAACAACAGTAGGAGAACTCTGTGGGGTAGGGAATGATACCCTTACATGGCTCTGGCCTCCCAACTTTACAAGGAATGACAAACTTTGGGGTTTGCAAGCCTGCCACTACAATGCATATAGTGAGTAATAAGAGGACAAATTAAGTGAGGTCCATAGTCAGGCCTCCCAGGGACCACAGGCCTGGCTGCTCCTCAACTGAACTTGAAAAAGTACAAAATGTTCAAGTTTTCACCCTGTTTTTGGCATACCCTGAGGAAAGTGTCTATTGTTTCCATGGAGGTTTCTATGCAGTCTGTGAATAAGAATTTTTCTATCTCAGCCTTCTTTTCATTTATTTAAGGAAAATTTAAAGTATGCCAGGATAATTGTTTTATTTTAATGCACTGTAATTTAGTTCCTTTGTGGCCTTTGTGTATGAGTCAATTTTTAGTGCTAGGAGATGAAAATAAAAGAACATTATTTCTGAAAACTTGAAATTTCAAACTGGGTTTTATTTCTATTAGCTTGTTTGATTTAGTCTTAATTGTGACATTCGTATTATTAAAAGAATGTCAGAATCTGAGAGATCCAAGATGGTGGAGGAGTAAGTAAAAATTTATATTAACATTCTCCCAGGACCAATCTGAAATAAAAACTAAATTTCAGATAAATCATCTGGAATAAACAACTGAAAACTAGTAGGAGAGAAGCCTTATAACCACAGACATACAGAAGAAACAGCTTCACCACAATGTGATTGGTACAGAATGAGAGGGGATGCGAGAGGGCTGGCTGAGCTCCCATGGGCGGAGGCTGAAGCACTGGAGGAATACTTCAGTGGCTGGGTGGGGGTTCCCCCTGAGAAGAGTAGGGTTTAAACCCCTAAGCTGTGCTCCCTGGCCTACAGCACCAGAACCCACAAAGAACCTAGACAATAACCAGCTGCAAAAAGTGGCAGGGAATTTTTATGCCAGGGACAGACACCTGGAGTCACAGAGAGCCTTTTAAAGGGCCAATGCATAAAATTTCATTTGCAGCCACTTAGCCTGGGCTCCAGCAAAGAGGGGGCAGAGAGGAATAGAGATACTTGAGGAGAGACTGGGGATGGTAGCTTTGGGGAGAGAACTGAGAGAGCAACCACCAGGATCCTGGTACTGACCCATCCCCAATATGGCAGCAACCATTTTGCTCAGGCAGAGCATTCCCTTCCAAGTGGCATTAGCCTGATAGCCCCACCTGCAGGAATTACTCTACTCCACCCTGTGGTGCTTAAGCCTGACTGCTGATTACAGAGTGACTAGATTAAAAACTGAAGGAGTCAGCTGTAGACTGTGGATCCCTAGTAATCTGGGTCAGGCTGCCTAAGGCCAGACTGGGACACCATCTGACATCACCAGAGGTCATCGCCAGAAAGAAAAAAACAGAGTACCTGCACAACAGCATACAAGGCACAGTGGGTAGAGTGACTCTCAGTCAACCATTGGAGGGAAGGACCCACCAAAGAAGGACCCAACAGCAATCAAAACCAAATTACTACCAGAGAGCCAACATAAATAGCACAAATGGCATCCCAAGAGCATCAAGGTCAGGAGATCAAGGAGACTACACTACTGAATCCCACAGGTCTCCTACCATAGAAGGTCATACCATGAAGACAGGGAGTCAAAGCACATTGATCTAAGAGGGTGAAACAAACAAAAAGAGTACCTAAAATGGGGAGACAAAGAATCAACCCTAAATTAAAGGAAAGGAGGAATCCCCAGAAAGAGTGCTAAATCAAACAGAGGCAAGTAAACTATCAGATACTGAGTTAAAAATAACAGTTATAAGGAAACTCAATTAGCTCAGTGAGAACTACAAAGAATGATAAAGAAGCTAAAAGGTACTTAGTGGAAACTACATGAGCATGGAAAAGGACATAGAAACTATTGGTAAGAGCCAGAAGGAAATGAAAAGTACAATTTCTGAATTGACGAACACAGTAGAAGTATCAAAATCAGACTAGATGAAGCAGAGAACTGAATCAGTGAGCTGGAGGACAAAGTGGAAAAAAATTCCCAAATAGTAACAAAACAAAAAAATACCCAAAAAGAATGAAGGTTTAAGGGACCTGCAGGACAACATGAAACAGAATAATATTTATATCATATGAATACCAGAAGGAGAAGAAGAGGAGCAAGGCATAGAAAACCTGTTTGAAAGAGTAATGACAGAAACCTTCCCTAATCTGATGAGAGAAAAAGTCATGCAAGTCCAGGAAGCACAGAGAGTCCCAATCAAGATGAATCCAGAGAGGCTCACTCCAAGACACATCATAATAAAAATGGCAAAATTAAAGACAGAATATTAAAGGCAGCAAGGGAGAAATAGGATGTAACATACAAGGAAGCTCCAATAAGGCTGTCAGCTGACTTCTCAGCAGAAACACTACAAGCCAGAAGGGAATGGCAAGAAATAGTCAAGTAATGAAAAGCAAAAGCCTGCAACCAAGACTACTGTACTCAGCTATACTCTTATTTAAAGTAGAAAGTGAAATAAGAAGACATCTCCACCAAACCAGCATTGTAAGATATGCTAAATGGGCTGCTTTAAGAAGATGAAGAAAAAGAGAGAGAGCACAAGAACAAAGGGAAATAATGGCAATGAATAAGTACCTATTAGTAATAACCTTAAATGTAAATGGATTAAATACTCCAATCAAAAGACATAGGGTAGCTGAATGAATGAGAAAACATGACCCACAAATATGCTGTATAAAAGAGACCCATCTCAGAACAAAAGATCGATACAGGCTGAAAGTGAAAGGATAGAAAAAAAAAATTCCAAGCAAATGGAACTTGGGAAAGAAAAAGCTGGGGTAGCAATGCTTATATCAGACAAAATAGATTTCAAAACAAAGGCCACGAAAAGAGACAAAGGAGGGCGCTATATAATACTTAAGGGAACTATACATCAAGAAGATATACCCTTATAAACATATATCCACCCAACATAGGAGCACCTAAATATATAAAGAAAATCTTGGAGGACTTCAAGAAAGATATCGACAGCAACATACTCATAAAAAGGTATTTTAACATCCCATTGTCAACAATGGATAGATCTTCCAAGCAAAGAATCCACAAGGATATTTTGGTATTTAACAATACTGTAAATCAAATGGACTTAATTGATATTTACAAAAGCTTTCACCCCAAAGAAATAAAATATACATTCTTTTCAAATACACATGGAAAATTTTCAAAGATAGACCACCTGGTAGGTCACAAAACAAGCCTCAAAAAACTCAAGAATATTGATCATACCAAACATCTTATCAAATAACAATGGCTGGAAACTAGAAATGAACCTTAAGGAAAAAAACTCAAAAACATTCAAATTCATGGAGACTGAAAACCATGCTATTAAATAATGAATAGGTTAACAATGAGATCAAGGAAGAAATCTAAAAGTTTCTGGAAACAAGTGAAAATGAACACAAAATAGCCCAAAACCTAGGGGACACAGTGAGGGCAGTTCTGAGAGGGAAGTTCAAAGCAATACAGGCCTACCTAAAAAAGATAGAAACACTTAAAATAAACAACCTAACCCTACATATACAAGAACTAGAGGAACAACAACAAACAGCCCAGAGAAAGTGGAAGGAAGGAAGTAATCAAGATCAGGGCAGAATTAAATGACATTGAGACTAAAAGGACAATTCAAAGGATCAATAAATCCAGGAGATGGTACTTAGAAAACATAAACAAAATCGACAAGCCAATAACCAGACTGATCAAGAAAACACGAGAGAGGACCCAAATAAATAAAATCAGACACAAAAGAGGATAAATTACAACCAATACCACAGAAACACAAAGGATTATAAGAAATTACTATGAATAGCTATATGCTAAGAAATTTGACAATCTGGGCAAAATAGACAAATATCTGGAAGCATATAATCTTCCAAAACTGAATGAAGAAGATGCAGAAAGCCTGAATAGACCAATAACAATTAGTAAAATTGCAGCAGTAATAAAAAAATCTCATGACACACAAAAGTCTTGGACTGAATGGCTTCATAAATGAATTTTACCAAACATTTAGGGGAAAGCTAACTTCCATCCTTCTCAAACTATTCCAGAAAAATTCAAGAAGTGGCAAGACTCTCAAACTCTTCTAATGAGGCCAATATTATCCTAATTCCAAAACCAGGTAAAAACACAACAAAGAAAGAAAACTACAGGCCCACATAGCTGAAGAACGTAGATGCTAAAATCCTCAAAATAATATTGGCAAACAAGATCCAGCAATACATTAAAAGATCATATACCATGATGAAGTGGGATTCATCCCAGCAATGCAAGGATGGTATAATATTCACAAATCAATAAATATAATACACCACATAAACAAAATGAAAGACAAAAATCATATGATCATAACAATAAATACAGAAAAACCACTTGATAAATTACAGCGTCATTTATGATAAAAATGCTCAGCAAAGTGGGAATAGAGGCAGCATACCTCAATATAATAAAGGCCATATATGAAAAACCTACAGCCAATATCATACTCAATGGGCAAATACTAAAAACTTTCCCCCTAAGATCAGGAACAAGACAGGATGTCCACTTTCCCCACCACTATTCAATATAGTATTGGAAGTTCTAGCCACAACAATAAGAGATGAAGAAGAAATAAAAGGCATCCAAATTGGAAAGGAGGACGTAAAACTGTCATTATTTCCATATGACATGATAGTGTACATAGAAAACCCTGTAGACTCCACCAAAAAACTACTTGACCTTATACGTGAATTTGGCAAATATTCAGCAAACGAAGTCAATATTCAGAAATCAAAGGCATTTTTGTACACCAACAATGAAGTATCAGAATCAGAAACCAGGAAAAAAAATACCATTTTCTATAACAACAAGAAAAATAAAGTACCTAGGCATAAACTTAACCAAGGAGGTAAATGATCTATGTTAAGAAAAGTATAGAACTGAAGAAGGAAATTAAGAAAGATACAAACAAATGGAAACATAAATCCTGTTCATGGACTGGAAGAATCAACATCAGTAAAATGTCCATACTACCCAAAGCAATTTATAGAGTCAATGCAACCCTCACTAAAATACCAGTGACATATTTCACATATTTAGAACAAATATTTCAAAATCTATATGGAACCAAAAATGACCCCAAATAGCCACAGCAATCTTGAGAAAGAACAAAGAAGAAAGTAGAAGGGATCACAATACTTGATATCAAACTATACTACAAGTCCACTGTAATCAAAACAATCTGTTACTGGCATAAGAACAGACACATAGATCAATGGAACAGAATAGAAAGGCCCCCCAAAAGCCATGTCTCTATGGTCAATTAATATTTGACAAAGTGGGCAGAAGCATAAAATGAAGTAAAAATAGCCTCTTCAAAAAATGGTACTAGGAGATCTGGAATGGTATAGGCAAAAAAAAATGAAACTATACTACCAAATTACAGCATACACCAAAATAAACTCAAAATGGATAAAAGACTTAAACATAAGCTGTAACACCATAAAAGTCCTAGAAGAAAACATAGGCAGTAGAATTTCAGATTTCCCTGAAGCAATATTTTTGCTGATACATTCTCTCTAGGTCAAGGGAAGTGAAGGAAAAAATAAACAAATGGGACTACATCAAATTAAAAAGCTTCTGTGCAGCTAAAGAAAACATCATCAGAATGAAAAGGGAAACAACCATATAGGAAAATATATTTGCCAATGATACCTCTGACAAGGATTTGATCTCCAAAATGTATAAAGAACTCATGTGATGCCACTTCAGGAAGACAAACAATCCAATTAAAAAAAGTGGGCAAAGGACCTGAACAGACACTGCTCCAAGGAGGATGTACACAGGGCCCAGAGACATACGAAAGGATGCTCAACATCATTAGCTGTTAGAGATGCAAATTAAAACCACAATAAAATATTACCTTACACCTGTCAGAATGTCCATCATAAACAAATCAACAAACAACAGGTGCTAGTGAGGTTGTGAAGAAAAGGGAACCCTAGTACACTGTTGGTGGGAATGCAGACTGGTGCAGCCATGGTGGAAACACTTTGGAATTTCCTCAAAAATCTAAAATGGAACTGCCTTTTGACACAGTGATTCCACTACTGGGATTATACCCTAAGAATCCTGAAACAGCAATTCAAAAGAACCTATGTGCCCCGATGCTAATAGCAGTATTGTTTACAATAGCCAAATGCTGGGAGCAACCTAAGTGCCCATCAGTAAATGAGTGGATCAAAAATCTAGGGTACATTTACACAATGGAATACTATGCAGGAGAAAGAAAGAAGGAACTCTTACCTTTTGCAACAGCATAAATGGAACTGGAGAGTATTATGCTAGGTGAAATAAGCCAGGGGGTGAAAGACAAATTCCATATGATCTCACATATAAAAGGAACCTAATTAACCAAACAAGCAAAATAGAACCAGAGGCAAGGAAACAAGGAACAAACTGACAGACAGGAAGGAAAGCGGGAGAGGGATAAGGGGGCAAAGAAGAGGAAGGGCCTAGTTAAAGAACAAGTATAAATGACCCATGGACATGGAAACAGGGTGGGAATTGACTGTAGGAACAGGCAGGAGGGTGGGCAGGCAGGGGAGAGCAATGGAAGAAAATTGGGACAACTATAATAGAACAATAATAAAAAAAAAAAAACCTGTCAGAATCTGAGTAACATTCTTCTCCCAAGTGCAAATGTAACAAGCTTCTTCTCAATTTCACAATACTATTTAATATGTGGTTCATTATCCTATTGTTTTGATCTCTTCCACTCCAGAATCACCTCTCACTCACATATAATATGTATCGTTGGGCCCTGGCCAGGTGGCTCAGTTGGTTGGAGTGTCAACCCAATATGCCACGGTTGTGGGTTTGATCTCTGGTAAGGGCACATACAAGAGGAAACCAATGAATGCATAAATAGGTGGAAAAACAAATTGCTGTTTTTCTGTCTCTAAAAAGTATCTCCTGGATTCTAGATCTTTCTTTATGAGTGATCTAGATTTTTGTGTATTCTCTTTTGTTCCTTTTCATACTCTCTAAGTATTCCTCTTTGTCTAAATTTGATTATCATATACTTACCCAATAACAGATCTTCTTTCTTCTAATACTACAATAACTCAGTCTTAATTCTTTTTGTTTTGAGTGTGCCCAAAGAGCAAAGAAAGGAGATGGTGAGTTTGAAAGGAAACGTGAGCTGTGAACAAAGAAAAATGAAGAGAAGAGGGAGTTATAAAGAGAAGAGATAGTGGCTCTTAAAGAAGTAGCTATGTCTTTTCCTTCTTGGAAATTGGACACAATATCAGAAACACATTTAATTTTGAATTATAATGAACACCTGGCACATGAGCAAATGGATGAGCAGTAACAAAAGTTAGGGCCACAAAGATTTTTCTTGTAGCTCGTACTCTGTTTCTTGGCTTTTTTGTTAACATCCTAGCATAATGCACTATTTCTTGGTTTATAAAATGTTGATTTGTTTATGAAAGCTGCTAAGGTGAGAGTAGAGATTTTAGAATCAGAAAGACTTAGTTTTAATTCTCAGCTTTGCTATATGACCTTGGACAAATTATAGAAACTCCTTAAGCTTTAGCTTTTTCATAGTAAACACTTATCTCATGAGAGGAGAAAATGTATGTGAAAACAGCCCAGGACTTCTGTCCAAGATGGAGGCATAGGTAGATATACTTTGCCTCCTCGCACAACAAAAAGAAGGACAACAACAAATTTAAAAACAAAAAATAACCAGAACTGCCAGAAAATCGAACTGTATGGAAGTCCAGCAACCAAGGAGCTAAAGAAGAAACACCCATTCAGACCACTAGGAGGGGCAGAGGCAGGCAGCAGGGGCAGAGAGGACATGCAGCAATGCAGCAGCTGAAGGACCGGGCAGAAGAGGCTGCGGCTGGCAGACCAGGTGATTCCACATTTGCATGAGGATAAACTGGAGGAACAGCTGGGGAGCAAGACAGACCAGCAACCCAGGGTTGCACTGTGGGAAAAGAAAACCTCAAAACCTCTGGATGTAAAAACCTGTGGGGCTGGCAGCAGGAGAAACACCCAACCTCACAGAATAGTCTGTTGGAGAAGTCCATGGGGTCCTAGAATGTCCACAAACTCACCCACCCTGGAATCAGCATCAGAAGGGCCCAATTTGCTTGTGAGTAGCGAGGGAAGTGACTGAAAGCCAGCAGAGAGCTGAGCAACTGGCGTTGTTCCTTCTTGGACTCTTCCCCCAAAAGCAGCGTTCCTTGCATAATGCACTATTTCTTGGTTTATAAAATGTTGATTTGTTTATGAAAGCTGCTAAGGTTTCCATTTATATCAAGCTGCTAACTCAGAGCCTGGGTGGCCCCATCCTGCTGAACATCTAAGGCTCCACTCCTTCCAACATAAGAGGCACGCTGAAACCAAGAAATATGGCCCAAATGAAAAAACAGATCAAAGCTCCAAAAATAGAACTAAGTGATGAACAGATAGCCAATGTTTCAGATGCACAGCTCAAAACATTGTAATATGGATGCTCACTGAATTGGTTGAGTATGGTCACAAAATGGAGGGAAAAGTGAAGGCTATGCAAAGTGAAATAAAGAAAAATATAGAGGGAACCAACAGTGAAGGGAAGGAAACTGGGACTCGAATCAACAATTGGGAGCAGAAAGAAGAGATAAACATTCAACCAGAACAGAATGAAGAAACAAGAATTCAAAAAAATGAGGAGAGGCTTAGGAGCCTCTGAGACAACTTTAAACGATCCAACATCTGCATCATAGGGGTGCCAGAAGGAGAAGAAGAGCAAGAAATTGAGAACTTGTTTGAAAAAATAATGAAGGGGAACTTCCCCAATCTGGCCAAGGAAATAGACTTTCAGGAGATCCAGGAAGCTCAGAGAGTCCCAAAGAAGTTGGACCCAAGGAAGCACATACTAAGGGACATCATAATTAAGTTACCCAAGTTTAAAGATAAGGAGAGAATCTTAAAAGCTGCAAGAGAAAAGGACATAGTTGCCTACAAAGGAGTTCCCATAGGACTATCAGCTGATTTCTCAAAAGAAACCTTGCAGGCAAGAAGGGGCTGGCAAGGGGCTTTCAAAGTCATGAAAGGCAAGGACCTACATCCAAGATTACTGTATCCAGCAAAGCTATCATTTAGAATGGAAGGGCAGATGAGGTGCTTCCCAGATAAGATCAAGTTAAAGGAGTTCATCATCACCAAGCTCTTATTATATGAAATGTTAAAGGGACTTATCTAAGAAAAAGAAGATCAAAAACTATGAACAGTAAAACAAGGGAGGGAGAGGGGGGAGAAGTGGGGGAAAACATTTAGGGAATAAGCAGTATAAATAGTAGGTACAAAATAGTCAGGGGGAGGTTGAGAATAGTATAGAGAATGCAGAAGCCAAAAAAAAGAACTTACGTGTACAACCCATGAATATGAACTAAGGGAAGGGGGAATTCTGGGGAGTGAAGGGTTGGGGGAAATAGAGGGAAGAAAAAAGTGGGAAAATGCAATAGCATAATCAACGAAACATATATATTTTAAAAAGCAGCCAAGACTATCCATCGATTTATTCAATGAATATTTGTTGAATGTTTCCTATGTGCTAGACTGCGTGCCAGGTGCCTAAAATATCATGGTGAACAGGACGGATAAGATCCCTGTTCTTCTAATGGAGGTAGAGAAGAAACATGTAAACAAATGAATTAAATAATTATGGGTGCTAATTATTAGCCTGAGAGGGAAATAAATAGGCTATGTGATGAGTACAGCAGGGAGGATGTATGTTAGCTTGGGAAATCACAAAAAACATCACAGCCTGAAGGATGAGGATGAGCCAGCAGTTACTAAGAGTTGTTTAAGACAGAGGAAATTGGGACATTGGCTTAGAAAGAGATAGGATTCTCTCACTCATAGGCCAGCAATGCAAAGTTCCTCCTTGTCTTCTTATGGCATATGTCCTTCAGTGTTCCTGATTCCTAAGAATAGGCTCAGACTGTGCCTTTAACTTTCCATTTATATCAACCTCCTTATCCAACTTAAATAAATGGTAACCATTATATATCACCTTCTTGAATATACCCTAAGCCCCCTTGTCCATCTCATGGTACTTAATACTCACTTGACCCTACTCCTGCCCTCTTAAATCCAGCTGACTACTTCACTGCATGTCCACACCCACGGACTATAGTGGGAAGTAGTATGCAAACTCATTGACTGGTCTCATAAAATCATGGAAGTCCTTATGCTGTCCAGAAATCTTAAGAGATTTTCCTGGTCTTTCTCTCCTCCACTCTTTTCACTGCAAGTTGATGAAGATGGGGGATAAAGCATCAAGAACCCTGCCCTTCCCTACCAGTAAGATAAGGAAAGGGCAACCCTGTGAGTCCAAGCTCACTTTGCCCCAGCTCCCCTTCCTGTCACTTTCTCTTTACCCATACCATGCCATTCCATTTTTGAAAGAACAGCTCTTTTCTCTCTTGAAATGTGTCCTTACTCAGGCAAACCCACAAAACTGGCCAGTGTGTCTGGGTTACACAGCTAGGAAGTCTTCCCATATGACCAGGCTCTTCCTCCATTCCTTACCTCCTCTCCTCACACTTCCCTTTTTCCCACTCACAAAGGCCATTCCTACCTTTCTACTGGGCGCTCCTGCCTTGAATGACCTTCCCCCACATACTTTCCTGGCTTACTTCTTATGGTCCAGTCTCAGCAAAACTGCCACTTCCTCAGATCTCTTTGCAGCACCCCATGAAGCCAAACTGGAATCTCTTCTCAACCCCAATTCCCAAGTTAGACCAGCCAAAAAGCAGTGAAGGGGGGAAACCCACTGTAAAATCTGTTCAAAGAATTAAGGGGACAGGTGACTCTTGACTCATAATAGCTAACAGGAATTTATTACTAGTTGCTCCATTCATTTTGGGTTAATCATTAATTTCTGTCTCTGAGGTTTGCTCTGATGATGATGTATGGGAGAATTTGTTGATTCGAGAGGGAGAAAGACAGAGAGACATTGATCTATTGTTCCACTTATTTAGGTACTCATTTGCTCTTTCTTGAATGTGCCCTGACTGGGGATCAAACCCACAACCTTGGCATAACAGGACAATATTCTAACCAACTGAGCTACCCAGCCAGGGCTGGTGGGAGATCATTTTGTAAGTAGTCAAACACTAGGCACGTCCAGCAACTATCATATCATCTACCATAAGCAATTCAATAAATTTTATTAACATCACAATGATCAAATTTTACAAAAATTATATATAGATGATTATTAATCAGTCACAAGTATTTGGGAATTCCTAGCCTTCTTTTTTTTCTTAACTTTCTTTTATATACTTTTTTCTTTCTCTCCTTGTAATACACATGTGTTCACCATAAACCATAGATGTATGACTTTAATATAATCATTAACCAATTCATACAACTTAACACACACAAAAAAAACAAACAATCTAATAAAAAAATGGACAGAGGACCTAAATAAGTACATTTCCAAAGAGGATATACAGGTGGCTAATAGATATATGAAAAGGTGCTTAACATCACTAATCATTAGAGAAATGCAAATTAAAACCATAATGAGCTATCACCTTACACCTGTCAGAATAGCTATCATCAATAAATCACCAAACAAGTGTTTTTGAAGATGTGGGGAAAAGGGAACCCCCATGTACTGTTGGTGGGATTGCAAAATGGTGCAACCACTACGAAAAAGAGTATGGAGGTTCCTCAAAAACTTAAAAAATAGAACTGCCTTATAACAGCGATTCCACTTCTGAGTATTTATGCAAAGAAATCCAAAACACTAATTCAAAAAGGTATAAGGTGCCCATATTAATTGCAGCACTATTTACAATAGTCAAGCTATGAAGGCAACCCAAGTGTCCATCAGTAGATTATTGGATAAAGACGATGTGGTACATATATACAATGGAATAAGCAAGAATGAATGAAATCTTACTATTTGCGACAACACAGATTGACCTAGGGGGTATTATGCTAAGTGAAATAAGTCAGACGGAGAGAGACAGATACCATATGATTTCACTGACCTAAAAAACAAAATAAACAAACAAACAAAACATCCAGCCCTGGCTGGATGCCTGATGGGCTATTACAGGAAAGAATTCACAGTAGTTTCTCTGTTGAATCTGCCAAAAACTCTTTCCTTTCTACTCTGGCTCCATCTATTGGACAAAAATGACCGATGCTGTCTAAGTAGTTCCATTATGGCTTTGTTTGCAATCTTCAAATTAAGTGGAAATCTAATACATTTTCCCTTAAACATTACACTTAATTTTGACTCTAATACATCTTCCCTTAACATTATTATTAATTATCACTCTATTCCTAGAAACAGGAAGTTTCAATATTTTTTAAATATTTTTTAAATTTATTGATGAGAGAGAAACATCAGTTTGTTTTTCCACTTATTTACGCATTCATTGGTTGGTTCTTGTAAGTGTCCAACCAGGGATTGAACCCTCAACCTTGGTGCATCGAGAAGATGTTCTATCCAACTGAGTTACTTGTCCGGGGCTAAATAATTTTTGATCAAATCTCCTAGACACATTTTTTTTTTTTCTTGAAGGGAAGTTCTGGTGTCTCTTAGTAGTAATTAATTACAATACTTTGGCTAATGAGGGCTTATGGGAACTGTAATCTCCCATTCATTTTCACTGACCCTCAATTACAGTTTTTGACATGTAAAAGTTGCCTTTCTGGAAGACCATCATTGATCAATGTTACTACTATTAGAATCACAAGACTGATGTGTCTTTTGTTCTAAGTGAACACATTGCTTATGTAGCTTTCCAGTGACTCTGTCTTATCTCCAAGATATCTGGTCCACAAGGTTATCTACATATTTCCAACACTTGGAATTGTATTTCTGGCTTTTTAACTTCTACATTCAAGTCCAGGGATGAGTATCTCTAGCTTATTAATTCTTTCAAGTAATATTTATTAAATGTCTACTATGGGCAAAACATCGATTTATTTAAAAAAGAGTATTCAGTCTGCTCTTATTGGGAATATATTAAAGTTGCTACCCTTATGGAGAATTGTATATTCCAGAAGGAAGGGAAGGATGGATATGGGGATAGACAATAAGTAAATATAAAGTAATGTAAGATGGCAGAGCTATGAATAATAATAATAAAAGGAGCTAGGGAGTGGGGGGTTAGGCATTCACTACGTTATGATTTGCAAACGCTTCATTAAAAGAGTAACATTTGAAAAGAAACATAAAGAAAGTGAGGCAGTGAGGCATGTATTTATCTAGAAGAAAAGCATGTAAAAAAATAATGTAAAGGAAGCCACTTTAAAATTGGAATTGGAGCCCTGGCCAGGTAGCTCAGTTGGTTGGACTGTTGTCCCAATACATCAAGGATGTGTCAAGGTTGTAGGTTTGCTTCCTGGTCAGGGAACATACAAGAATCAGCCAATGAATGCATAAATGAGTGAAACAATGAATCAATGTCCCTTTCTCTCTTTCTTTCTTTCTTTCTTTGCCTTCCTTCCTTCCTTCCTTCCTTCCTTCCTTCCTTCCTTCCTTCCTTCCTTCCTTCCTTCCTTCCTTTTCTCTCCTTCCTTCCTTCCTTCCTTCCTTCCTTCCTTCCTTCCTTCCTTCCTTCCTTCCTTCCTTCCTTCCTTCCTTCCTTCTTTCCTTCCTTCCTCTGAGAGCAGAAGGGAAAGAGAAAGAGAGGGAGAGAAACATCAATGCAAGAAAGAAACATTAATTGATTGCCTCTGGTATGCACCCCTGGCTAGGGACCAAACCACGACCTTTATAGGATGACTCCCAACCAACTGAGCCACACTGGCCAGGGCCTTACTTTCTCTCTAAAATCAATATATAAAATTTTTTTTATATATAAAGATAGAGTTGGAGGATTCCAGTCAAGGTGGCAACATAGGCAGACATGGGTCACCTCTTCACATAAACATGTCAAAATGACAACTAAAATATAGAACTATCACTCAGGAATGTCAGGCATAAAGTTGAATGGAAGTCTGATAACTAAAGAACTGAGGAAACCACATCTGCCCAGACTGGTAGGAGGGGCACCAACCAGGAACAGGCTGGCCCTGCACCCACATGGATAAAAGTATCAGGAGGGATATCTTGGGAGTGAGGAGTCCCAGACCCACACCAGACCCCTCCCCACCAGCTCAGGATTCCAGGACCAGGAAGATGAGTCCCCACAAGTTTTGGCTGCAAAAACCAGTGGGGACTGAGTCTGTGGAGGAGGGTGCTGGAGCCCTAAGCAGTTCCTCTTAGGGAGCCCACACACAGACTTAACTACTCATACTCATTCCCTCTGAGCTCCAGCACTGGTGTGGCAGCTTGAAGGGCACCAGTGGTATTCAGGGAGAGACTGAAGTGTCTGGCATCGGGGCGAGCAGAGGCCGTTGTCCCTTTGCTGAACTTTCTCCACCACAGAGCCAGTAGGCTGGTGCCATATCTGAGACTCCATCAAACTGGCTAACACTGTGTGACTCACCTTGGAGATCCACAGAGGCTCTACCCCACCCAACGTATGGGCCCATCCAAGCTGCTTTTCCATAAGAATGGCTGGTCTTGGCTCCTAAATCCTATCAAATAAGCAATAGCTGGCTTCAGTGAACCATAGTAGCAGCCAGATTAGAGTCACAACTTGGCTTCAGCCTGGGAATCTCCAAGCCCAGCACAAGTAGCAGTCATTTGAGATTGCTTTATAGCTCAGGCAGGATGCCCTGGGAAAAATCCAGGTGGGGGCTGACGTTGGCCTGTACCACCCAGGAAACTCCAGGGCCAGCATACTCAGGGGACAGCTACAGACCACATTGGAGCACTACCACATTGCCCCTGAAGCAGCCGATCCTCCATGGTCAGTGGTCACTGCCAGCCCTTGTAGCTGACTGAACTGGGTGAATCTCTCCCATTGATCTGTCAATATAGCAACCAAGGGTCAACTACAAGAGGAGGGTATACTTAACCCACACAAAGCGTGCACCTCGAGTACCCAGCTTGGGTGATAGGAGAGGCTGTGCCATTGGATCCTACAGGACACCTACTACATTAGGCCATACTACCAAGACACAGAGTCAAAGCAGCTCTACCTAAGACATAGAAACAAACACAGGAAGGCTGCCAAAACCAGGAGACAAAGAAACATGGCCCAAATGAAAGAACAGATCAAAACTCCAGAAAAAGAGCTAAATGAAATGGAGATAAGCACTCTATCAGTTGCAGAGTTCAAAACACTGGTTATAAGGATGCTCAAGGAACTCAGTGAGGACCTCAGCATAAAAAAGACCCAGTCAGAAATGAAGGCTACACTTATTGAAATAAAGAACAATTTACAAGGAAACAACAATAGGATGGATGAAGTTGAAAATCAAATCAATGGTTTGGAACATAAGGAAGCAAAAAAACAACCATGCAGAACAACAAGAAGAAAAAATAATCCAAAAGAATGAGGACAGCAAAAACAGCCTCTGAGATAACTTTAAATGGTCGAACATTCACCTCATAGGGATGCCAGATGGAGTAGAAAAAGAGCAAGAAATTGGAAATCTATTTGAAAAAATAGTGAAAGAAAACTTCTCTAATTTGGTGAAGGAGATAGATATGCAAGTCCAGGAAATGCAGAGAGTCCCAATTATCATGGATGCAAAGAAGCCTACTCCAAGATATATCATTATTAAAAGGCCAAAGTTTAAAGATAAAGAGACACTCTTAAAAGCAAGAGAAAAGTTAGTTACTGGGAGATTGCCAGATGGGCAGGGGCTGGGGGGCTGGGGAAAATGGGTGAGGGGATTGAGAAGTACAAATAAGTAGTTTCAGAATAACCATGGGGATGTAAAGTACAGTAGAGGAAATGGAGTAGCCAAATAACTTACACACATGACCCGTGGACATGAACAATGGTAGGCAGATTGCCTGGGGGAATAGGGGGGACTGGGTGGAGGGGGACAAAGGGAGAAAAATCAGGACAATTGTAATAGCGTAATCATTAAAATATAATTTTAAATAAATGGAGTTGGAGATGCCATATTAGAGAGACTGCCTTAAATGTCTCATGACTCAAAATTTTGGCATGTTTTCAGGACAAACAACTTTTGGTCTGAGCCTAAAGCAACACTGTGTCTCAAAGAACTGTTTGCAAGGATAGCAAGACATCAGACATTATGACTATAGGACTGATGAGTATCAAACTGAAAATTAAAGCCATTTTTTAGAATTGGCATCACTGTGTTGTTTATCTGCACCAAATGGAAATGCCTTACTTCTATGGATGTAATTGTTTCCCCTCCCTTTCTTGTAAATACCCCTTGCCTTTGTCTTCTAATAGGAACATTCTTTGGTCTTCTACCTGACTCAGTGCTTCCTGAATAGCTATTCTTTTAGATCTCAAATAAATGCTTGTTGCTTTTCACTTTGGCCTTTTATTTTTAGGTTAATAAACATTTGAGGCTGAAGAAACAGTAAATGAAAAGGCCCTGAGGTAGAAAGCCAATGTGGCTGGAAGGGAATAGGTGATAGGTAAGAAGGTCAGAGAGGCAGAAAGTGTCAGAACATGTGGCACCTTGTAAACCTTTTAAAGGATTTTATGCTACTTCTGCACTGAATGAGATGGAAAGCCATTTTGACACAGAAAGATCTGATCAAATTACTGGGGAGAGGTAGGGAGGAGCAATAGGAGGAAGTTGTCCAAAGCAATGGTAACCAGTCTCGAACAGGATTGGCTGAGAAACTGAACGTCTCCAGAGTGCATAGAATTATGGGCCAGAAGATTTAAAATTAAAGGAGGGCAGAAACTGGCTTTCAGACGCTGTTACTCGAGGATGTCTGGATGATTGTGCTGCAGCTGCCTGTGTTTCCCAAAGGACAGTATTTTGGATGAGAAGAAACTCTGAGTGCTGCCTAGGATCAGGTTGGCCTGGCAGGGAGTGGCAGGTTATACTTCTCTGGGTGTTCTGGAGGGGATGAGCACTGAGGCAGAGGCCTGCTGTTCTTCCAAAAATTGTGCAACTTTTGTATCTTATGTTGTTTTAGTTTGTAAATTAACCTCATAGAAATACATAAAAACCAACAGGGAATGATAGGGGAACTCAAGTTAAAGATGTTAACCTTAATTGATAGGCTTAAGCAGTTAAAGCTGGAGCTCAAGAGTTAAAAAGATTTCAGCCTTAGTCGATAGGCTTAAGAGAGTAAGGCATGTGGAAAGCTGTCATTCCAAAATTGTGTAGCTTGAATAAAGACTCCTTTCCTTTTTCATCAAACCTCTGCCTTCAGAATTTTGCCTAGAGGGTAGCAGCAGACAGCAGAACCTCACTTGCTGTTTGGTAACAATTTGAGTATTTTGAGCAGAGAAAGGACATGATCTGACCGAAATTTTTATAAAATTAGTGTTTAGAAGAAACTATAGGGAGAAAAAATGCAGAAGCAGAAAAACTATTGGGAGGGAGAGAATCTCCCCCTACCCATTAGTTCTTATGGCAAGACTAATAATAAAATAATAAAAATGGCATAAGGCTAGATTAATAGGAGGAAAAATACAATCTAATACATGCACAAAGGAGAATCAAAATATGACGTTCAGATCATAAAATGAGGCTCAAAGAAATGATCAAACCAGGCAGCTTTTAAAACTTTTTAGACAAAGAAACAATACATTTGTGAGAAATTGCAGACAAAGGAAGATAGTGCTCATTTGAAAGGAACCTAGACAGGATTTCGTCTTAGCACATTAGTAAAAGAGTTACAAGGTTTGTTTATACAGGGATTTTCAACTCTGGACTTTATAATACTTCGCTAAGGTTGTCTCTCAGTCCTTCACCAGGAGGAAGGGCACCTATCACATGGAGAGCTAGTTTCTGCATTTAGAGAGACAAAGGAGAACTAGAGAGCTCCTTCCACTCCTATTGTTTCTCAAGGAATTTTAATTTGAAATAATCAATATGCCATTGTTGGGATATCTTGGGGTGACCTGTCCCAGGCTTCGGTAATATGATCGGGGGGTTTGCAATAATTCAGGCAAGAAATAATGGTGCCTGGCTACCAGGGTAGTAGCAGATGGAGGGTAAAAAATGGTCCAATTTTAATATAACCTAAGGATAGAACTGCTAGGACTTGCTGGTGGATTAACTGGATGTTAGATGAGAGATAAAAGAAGTCTTCAATCATGACCGAAAGGTTTTTAGCCTAAGAAAACCAGAGGATAGAGTTTCCATTAGCTGACATAGAGAAGACATTGAGAAAAGAAAGTTTTTTTCCTGCAGGATGATTCCTGAAATCAGTGATTCCATTTAGCATATGTTAATTTGAGAGGACTAGTAGATATTCAAGTGGAGATGTTGAGTAGGTAGTTGGAAAATCGGTTTTGGAATTCAGGCTTGTCTGAAGAAATGTCCAAACCAACAAAAAATTTAAAAAATAATAAGAAACATCCCAACCTGTAGAAAATTTTTATCAGTGTATTTGAGCCAAACTGATGACATGCCAGGAAACAAAATCTCAAATACTCTGGCCAGTGACAGCTTTGAAATTTTTTATACATTTAGAACTAAGGAGGAAACAAGATTATGTGAACCTGGGAAAAGGCAAGGCAAGAAAACCTATGATTGGATTATAGGATAGCTAACAAGATTATGTGCTCTCTTGAGGGTGGTTCCAAGGGGTCTGGAAAGGCCTATTACTTCTGGGATTTCAAGGTTACACAAGATGAGCAAGAACAATGGACTGCGCTTGCTTAAAACCTTTTTGCTAAAGAATTTATAGATCTGGGGTATGACTACCCACTATGACCTGCCCAGTTAGGAATTTATGATCAGTTCACCCTGTGAGGTTACTTTTGGCCGCTGAACTTGTATACATTCCTGTTTTCATCCACAGGCTAGAGGCCTGAGCTGGAGTTATAAAATTGACTCAGCAGGATACAGCCATATAGACATGTTTTCAAGTCAGGGATCTGTGTGAGATCCTGGAGCAGAAAGAGGGAAAACGGAAGGTTTGAGGACTGATCCCTGGGCACTCCAACATTTAAAGGTGGGGAAACGAGACAAACCAGCAAAGGAGACTGAGAAAAAGCAGAACCGAGAAATCTGTCTTTGAAGGCAATGGAGCAAAGAATTTGTAGAAGAAAAGAGTAATTTACAAGAAAATGCTGCTGATGGATCAAGTAAAAGGAGGACTGAAAATTGACCAGAACATTTAGCCACATGGAAGTCATTGATGATCCTGACTCAGGGACTTTCAGTGAAGTAATGAAGTGAAAGTCTGACTGTAATGGTTTATAGAGGGAATGGGAGGAAAGAAATGGAGACAGAGTATGCATAACTCTTTCAGATCTTTTTCTGAAAATGGGAACAGAGAAGTAGAACAGGAGCTGGGGGCAGGGGGATGTGTGTGTTTGTTTTTTTTGTTTTTTCCCCCAGGAATACTAATATATTTTAATATTTATAAATCAATAAATATTATTCATTATGCCAATACTTTAGAAAAGCCACATAATACTGTTAATTAACATAAAAAGTATATGATACAATTCAGTGACCATTATATTAATAAAAACTGAAAATAGCAATGGAAGGAAACTATTATCAACATAAGAAGGTCCAAAGCTCTATAAAAATTTATTTGAGCCAAACAGAGGATATACCTGGAAGCATGATCTCAATAGACTGAGATAAATGTTTCTAAAAAATAAGTTTGCAATTTAATGCATTTGAGATTAAGGAAATAATGTAAGGAAGATTATCAGAAGGTGGGAGAAAGCAAGGTAGGGACTGGATCACAAGATAGTTAAACTCTTGAGGGCAGTCACTGGAAGATCAGCTTAGAGGTGCTGTCTTGAGGATGGTATTAGAAGGAGAGGTCTCAAAGGGGGCATTTCAAATGTGTGTTAACTTAGATGCATAAAAACAATGAACACGGCTTGCTTAAGGCAAAGATAACCTTTTTAGTGAAGAAGTTAGAGGTCTGGTTGTGACAACTCACAATGATCTGCCTAGTTAGGAATTTATGGTCAAATCACCCTGTGAGGTAACTTTCCATAGTAACACACTGCTTAAAATCGACAAAACCATTTTCCAAAAATTGCCAGAAAAGTTTATAGTGAATGGTAAAATGTTTAACTGATTTCTATTAAAATTGTCAACAAAGTAGGGATGCTCCCAATCACGTCTATTAACGTCAACATTATTTTGGGGGGGGTGTTTAAATACAAATGGAGGTTTACTTAGTCACAGAGGTAGAAAAAGTGAGCCTGCTGAGCTGCATGGGCTCAGGAAACAAATTACAAAAGCTAAAGAAGGGCCCTTGGAGCTTGAGGGTATGGGGGAGGGGGAGAGAGGGAGAGAGAGAGAACAAAAGTTTGCTCTGTAGGCAGTTACCAAGTCTAGGAAGTAGAACTGTGCTCTGTAAGCAGCCTCAGGGTTCAACTGCAAAACTCCAAATGCTAGGAGACAAATTATGATATTAACTCTCTGGTAAGTCCTCATACCCTAGGAACCACCACTACAATCAATATATAAAATATTTTCATTGCCCCAGGATGTTCCCTCACACTGCTTACTGCCAGTGTTCCCTCATCTCCAACCCCAGGCAACCACTGATCAGATTTCTATCTAAAGAAAAGCCTCTTTCAAGACTTCAGTCAAGATGGCAGGGTGGACAGACACGGCTCACCCCTTCACACAACCACAACAAAATTACAACTAAAATATAGAACAACCATGACTCAGAACCAACAGAAATCAAGTTGAATGAAGTCAGACAACTACGGAATTAAAGAAACCATATCAATCCAGATTGGTAGGAAGGGCATAGATATGTAACAGGCAGATCTCATATCCACATGTGATGGATAAAAATTCAGGAGGGATAGCTTGGGAGCAAGGAGTCCCAGGCCCATACCAGGCCCCACAGCTCAGGATTCCAGAGTGTGAGAAAGATAAGCCCCCACAACTCCTAGTTGCAAAAACTATCAGGGATTGAGTCAGTGGGAGAAACTCCTGGACCCCCGAGCAGTTCCTCTTAAAGAACCCACTCAGGGACTCACCTACTCAGACTTACTCCCTCTGGGCTCTGGCATCAGAGTAGAGGCTTGAGGGGCACCAGTGGCATGGAGTGGGAGGCTGAGGCGTCTGGCATCAAGGCAATCAGAGGTCATGGTCCTTTACTGGGCCCTCCCCCTACAGAGCTGGCAGACGGGTACCATATCTAAGATTCCATCAACCTTGCTAACACTGTTTGACCTGTGTTGGAGATCCCCAGAGACTCCATGCCACTCAACTTACAGGCCTACCCAACTTGCTTTTCCATATGAATTGACTTGGCTCAAACTGTACTTCCTAAATCCTCTCAAACAAGCAATAGCTGGCCTCGGTGAGCCCTAGGCCCAGAACTAGCAGCCTAGATCACAGTTTAGCTTCACCTGGAAAACTCTAAGCCGAGCACAAGTAGCAGCCATTTGAGATTGCTTTATAACTCAGGCAGCATGGTCCCAAGCAAAACACAGGTGGGGGCTGACTTTGGAAACCCCAGGGCCAGTACACACAGTGGACAGCTACAGACCACATCAGAGCATCACCACCCAACCCCTGCACAGCTTATTCTCCATGGAGGGTGGAGGTTGGTGGTCAGTGGTCACAGCCAACCTTTGCAGCTGACTGGCCTGGGTAAATCCCTCCCATTGATCTGCCAATAGCAACCAAGGCTCAACTACAAGAGGAGGGTATACTTAGCCCACACAAAGGGTGCACCTCGAGTACCCAGCTTGGGTGATAGGAGAGGCTGTGCCATTGGATCCTACAGGACACCTACTACATTAGGCCATACTACCAAGACACAGAGTCAAAGCAGCTCTACCTAAGACATAGAAACAAACACAAGAAGGCTGCCAAAACCAGGAGACAAAGAAACATGGCCCAAATGAAAGAACAGATCAAAACTCCAGAAAAAGAGCTAAATGAAATGGAGATAAGCACTCTATCAGTTGCAGAGTTCAAAACACTGGTTATAAGGATGCTCAAGGAACTCAGTGAGGACCTCAGCATAAAAAAGACCCAGTCAGAAATGAAGGCTACACTTATTGAAATAAAGAACAATTTACAGGGAAACAACAGCAGAGTGGATGAATCCAAGAATCAAAATTAATGATTTAGAATATAAGGAAGAAAAATCAGCCAATCAGAGCAACAAGAATAAAAGGAAATCCAAGAAAACAAGGATAGTGTAAGAAGCCTGTGGGATAACTTTAAGCAGTCCAACATTCATCATAGGAGTGTGAGAAGGAGAAGAGATAGAGCAAGAAATTAGAAATATATTTGAAAAAATAATGAAAGAAAATTTCCCTAATTTGATGAAGGAAATAAATAGACATGCAAGTTCAGAAAGCACAGTGTCCCAAAGAAGTTGAACGCAAAGATGACCACCACAAGACACATAATAATTAAAATGCCAAAGGTTAAAGATTAAGCGATGGGAGAAGGGATTTGGTAGAGTTGGTGAGAGGTGAGGGGATTAAGAAGTACATCTAGGTACTTACAGAATAGCCATGGGGATGTACAGTCCAGGAGCCAAAGAACTTGAACACATGACTCATGGACATGAACAAGGGTGGGAAGATTGCCTGCGGTAGAGGGGCGTGTGGGGTGAAGTAGGACAAAGACGGAAAAAATCAGGACAACTGTAATAGCATAATCAATAAAATAGAAATTTAAAAAAATAAAGAAAAGACTTTTTCTTTTTAAAAAAAGTATTAACTTTAGAGAGAAAAAAGATGGCGGAGAAGTGAAAGGGAGTCACGCGGACCTCCTCCCAAAACTAAACGGGAATTGCGACTAAATAGTGGAGAAATCACCTGGAAAACAATGTAACGATAGAGGGAGAGAAGCCTTGAAGCTGCGGAGAGACAGTGGAATCAACTTTACACATCCAAACAGGTGAGAAGTGCGGTGGGGAATCAAGAAGGTGGGCTGGGCGCCCACGGGCACCAGCACCAGAGGGACATTGAAACGGCCAGTTGGATCCCCCTGAGAAGAACAGGGTCTGAATCATAAACAGGGACCCCTAGACTACAGCAGCTGAAACCAGGACAATGCACAGACAATGCAACCCCGAAAAGCTTAGGGGCGCTCTCTGCCAGAGATAGGTGGCTGGGGATGCAAAGAGACTTTTAACAGGCTAACGCAAAATTTGCAGTGGCAGCCGCCTTCCTTGATCTCTGGGTAGAGGCGGCAGGAGAGTGGGCTGGTGCCTGAGGAAAGATTGATGAGGAAAACTTTGTGAAGAGAACTGAGACAGTGGCCAGCGGAGCCCGGGGGATAACTCACTGCCCACTCTGCAGCTACCATCTCGCTCAGGCATAAGGGAATCAATTAACCTGCCTTCTGCACACTCCGTACACAGTTTGTGCATATGTGGGCTGGGGGCTGAGTGCAGACTGGCTGGAAGAAAGAGAGGATCCCTGAACAAAGGGGACATACAGCTGCATAGAGACCCTTGAAGAGAGACTGGAGACAGAGGGGTTGAGGAAAGAATGGGAGGATTATCTGAGATCCCCGGAGCAGACAAACTCCCTCCCCATTCCGTAGTCCCCATTTTGTGCAGGCAGGCCACGCCCTCAAAGAAGCAGAAGGGGGCAGGAGCCAGAGGGTATGCCATTACAGTGTGGTCCGCAGAAAGAGTGGATCCCTGGCCGAAGGGGTCACAGAGTTGCTCAGAGACCCTTGGGGAGAGACTGGAGACAGAGGCATTGGGGAGTCCCAGTGCTGACTCTTCCCCAGTCCACGATCTCCATCTTGCTCAGGCGGACTACTCCCTTGAGTGACAATAGTCTATAAGGGGACGATAGTCCCACCATCAAAAGGCGCTGCTCTGCCCTGTGGTGCCTAAGCCTGACAGATGAGGACAGAATGACCAGATTGACAATCACAGGAGACAGACACAGACAGTAGATTCCTGGAAGGGGCAAACAAACGGCCCAAGATCAGATAGGGTCAACAACTGACATCATCAGAGGCAGACCCAGAAAGAAAAGTAAAGAAAAAAATAAATACATAAAAGACCCGCCCTCTACCATAGGAGTTTAATCCACAAAGTCAGGAAATCTAGACAAATCAATTGAAACAGAACCAAAAAAAAAAAAAAAATAGACTCTCACAAATATGGGAAGAAAAAGAAGCCCCCCCCAAAGGAGGGCAAAGGAGGAATCCCCACAGAGAGACCTAAATGAAATAGAGGCAAGTGAACTATGAGATATTGAACTCAAAACAATGGCTCTAAGGAAGCTCAATGAGCTCAGTCAGCTCAAAGATAACTATTAGAAACTGCAGAGAAACTATCAAAAACTTATGGCAAACTATATCAACCTGGAAAAGCACATAGAAACTGTCAAGAAGACACAAGAGGACAAGAAGAATACCATTTCTGAACAGAAGAATACAGTAGAAGGAATCAAAAGCAGGCTAGAGGAAGCAGAGGTAGAATCAGTGGGATGGAGGATAAGGTAGAAAAAGCTCACAGGAAGAACAAGAAATGGAAAAAAGACCCCAAAAGAATGAAGAGGTATTTAGGGAAATGCAGGACAACCTGAAACGCAATAATATCCGTATAATAGGGATACCAGAAGGAGAAGAGGAGGAGCAAGGGATAGAGAACCTCTTTGAAAAAGTAATGATGGAAAATTTCTCCAATTTGAGGAGAGCAAAGGTCTCACAAGTCCAGGAAGCACAGAGGGCCCCATTCAAGAGGGACCCAATGAGGCTCACTCCAAGATATATCATCATTAAAATGACAAATATCAAAGACAAAGAAAGAATCCTAAAGGCAGCAAGGGAGAAACAGGGAGTAACATACAAGGGAGCCCCAATATGGCTAGCTGCTGACTTCTCAACACAAACCCTGCAAGCCAGAAGGGAATGGCAAGAAATATTCCAAGTAAGGAAAAGCAAGGGCCTACAACCAAAGCTGCTCTCCCCAGCAAGGCTCTCAATTAAAATAGAAGGGGAAATAAGGAGTTTCCCAGAAAAAAGAAGGCTAAACAAATACACCTCCACCAAACCAGCAAACAAGATATGCTAAAGGGACTGGTTTAAGAAGATGAAGAAAAAGAGTGAGAAAGAGAAAAGCACAGGTACAAAGAAAAAATAAAGTTTCTATCAAAAATAACATTCAATGTAAATGGACTAAATGCCCTAATCAAAGGACACAGGATAGCTGAATGGATAAGAAAACATGACCCACACTTATGCTGCCTACAAGAGACCCACCTCAAATCGAAGGACCTACACAGATTGAAAGTAAAGGGATGGAAAAAATATATTCCAAGCAAACGGGCAAGAAGAGAAAGCAAGGGTAGCAATACTTATATCAGACAAAATAGATTTCAAAACAAAGGCCATAAAAAGAATCCCAGAGGGACACTTTATAATCCTCAAAAGAAGAATCCATCAAGGAGACATAAACATTGTAAACTTATATGTACCCAATACAGGAGCACCCAAATATATAAGGAAAATCTTGGATGACTTCAAAAAAGATATAGACAGCAACACACTGATAGTAGGGGATTTTAACATCCCACTGTTAAAAATGGACAGATCTTCCAAACAAAACATCAACAAGGATATTGTGGAGCTGAATGATGCATTGGATAAATTGGATTTAACTGACATATATAGAACCTTTCATCCCAAAGAAGCAAAATACACATTCTTTTCAAATGCTCATGGAACTTTTTCAAACATAGATTGCATGATAGGACACAAAGCAAACCTCAACAAATTCAGGAAAATAGAAATAACATCAATCATTTTATTGGACTACAAGGGTTTGAAACTGGAAATAAACCTAAAAGAGAAACCTCAAAAACTTGCAAACTCATGAAGACTGAACAGTACACTATTAAACAATGAATGGGTTAATGAGATAAGAGAAGAGATCAAAAAGTTTCTAGAACCAAGTGAAAATGAACATACAACAGTCCAAAACCTATGGGACACAGCAAAGGCGGTCCTGAGAGGGAAGTTCATAGCAATACAGGCTTACCTAAAAAAGACAGAAATATTTCAAATAAAAGACCTAACACTACAACTTCAAGAACTGAGAAACAACAACAAATAAATCCCAGAGCATGTAGAAGGAAGGAAA
This sequence comes from Pteronotus mesoamericanus, assembly GCF_021234165.1. Taxonomy (NCBI): domain Eukaryota; kingdom Metazoa; phylum Chordata; class Mammalia; order Chiroptera; family Mormoopidae; genus Pteronotus; species Pteronotus mesoamericanus. Next base: position 14,766,235 of record NW_026555313.1, read on the forward strand.
TAATCAAGATCAGAGCAGAACTGAATGACACAGAGACTAAAAGAACAATTCAAAGGATCAACCAGTTCAGGAGCTGGTTCTTTGAAAAGATAAATAAAATTGACAAGCCTTTAAGCAGACTCATCAAGAAAAAAAGGGAGGGGACCCAAATAAATAATATCAGAAATGAAAGAAGAGAAATAACTACTAATACCACAGAAATACAAAGGATTATAAGAAGCTACTATGAACAAATATATGCCAAGAAATTTGAAAACATCGATGAAATGGACAAATTTCTAGAAAAGTATAATCTTCCAACACTGAAGGAGGAAGAAGCAGAAAACTTGAACAGAATGATCACAACTGGGGAAATTGAAGCAGTAATCAAGAAACTCCTGGCACACAAAAGCCCTGGGCCAGACGGTTTCACAGGATAATTTTACAAAACATTTAAGGAAGAGCTAATCTCCTGTCCTTCTCAGACTATTCCAAAAAATCCAAGAGGTGGGAAGACTCCCAGACTCTTTTTATGAGGCCAGCATCACCCTAATCCCAAAACCAGATAAAGACCCTACAAAGAAAGAAAACTACAGGCCAATTTTGCTGATGAACATAGATCCTAAAATCCTCAACCAAATATTGGCAAACCACATCCAGCAATACATTAAAAAGATTATCCACCATGATCAAGTGGGATTCATCCAAGGGATGCAGGGATGGTTCAGTATATGCAAATCAGTAAACATAATATATCACATAAATAAAAGACAAAAACCACATGATCATCTCGATAGATGCAGAAAAAGCATTTGCTAAGGTACAGTACCCATTTATGATCAAAACACTCAGCAAAATGGGAATAAATGAGGCATTCCTCAACATAATAAAGGCCATATATGAAAAACCTACAGCCAACATCATACTCAATGGGCAAAAACTAAAAGCTTTTCCACTAAGATCGGGAACATGACAAGGATGTCCGCTTTCACCACTTCTATTCAACACGGTATTGGAAGTCCTAGCCACAGTGGTCAGACAAGAAAAAGAAATAAAAGGCATTCAAATAGGAAAAGATGAAGTAAAACTTTCATTGTTTCCAGATGACATGATAGTGTACATAGAAAACCCTGTAGACTCCACCAAAAAACTACTCGACCAAATAAGTGAATTTGGCAAAACAGCAGGATAAAAGTCAGTATTTAGAAATCAAAGGCATTTTTGTACACCAGCAATGAAATAAAAGCAGAAATCAGAAAAAAAAATACGATTCAATATAGCAACAAGAAAAATAAAGTACCTAGGAATAAATTTAACCAAGGAGGTGAAAGACCTGTATGCAGAAAACTATACAACATTAAAGAAAGAAATTAAGGAAGACACGAATAAATGGAAGCATATACCATGTTCATGGATTGGAAGAATTAATATCATCAAAATGTCCATACTACCCAAAGCAATTTAGAGATTCAACACAATCCCTATTAAGATACCAATGACGTATTTCACAGACATAGAACAGACATTTCAAAAATTTATATGGAACCATAAACGACCCCGAATAGCTGCAGCAATTTTGAGAAACAAACACAAAGTAGGAGGGATCACAATACCGGACATCAAACTCTACTACAAAGAACAGACCCATACCAGTGGAACAGAATAGAAAGCCCAAAAATAAGCCCAGGTCTATATGGGCAACTGATATTTGACAAAGGGGGCAGAAGCATAAAATGGAGCAATAACAGCCTCTTCAACAAATGCTGTTGGGTGAGCCAGACAGCTACATGCAAAAAATTGAAATTGGATCATCAGCTGACACCATACACAAAAATAAACTCAAGATGGATAAAAGACTTAAGTATAAGTCGCAACACCATAAAAGTCCTAGAGGAGAACATTGGCAGGAAACTCTCAGATATCCCACACAGCAATTTTTTCACCGATATGTCTCCTAAAGCAAGGGACATAAAGGAAAGAATAAGCAAGTGGGACCTCATCAAAATAAGAAGTTTCTGAATGGCTAAAGAAAACATTAGCAAAATGAAAAGGGAGCCAATCGTACGGGAAAATATATTTGCTAATGATACATCAGATAGAGGTTTGATCTCCAAAATATATAAAGAACTCACATGACTCCACTCCAAGAAGACAAATGATCCAATCAAAAAATGGCAAAGGACCTGGGCAGACCCTTTTCCAAGGAAGAGATACAGGGGCCTCAGAGACATTTAAAAGGATCCTCGGCATCACTAGCCATCAGAGAAATGCAGATCAAACCCACAATGAGATTCCACATCACTGTAGTCAGAATGGCCATCATAAACAGATCAAACAAACAACAGGTGCTGACAAGGCTGTGGAGAAAAGGGAACACTAGTACACTGTTGGTGGGAATGCAGACTGGTGCAGCCATTGTGGAAAGCAGTGTGGAATTTCCTCAAAAAGCTGAAAATGGAAACTGCCTTTTGGTCCAGTGATTCCCCTGCTGGGACTATACCCTAAGAATCCCAAAATGCCAGTTCAAAAGAACCTATGCACTGCAATGTTTATAGCAGCACAATTTACAATAGCCAAGTGTTGGAAGCAACCTAAATGCCCATCAGTAGATGATTGGGTCAAAAAATAATGGTACATTTACACAATGAAATACTACGCAGCAGAAAGAAAAAAAGAACTACTACACTTTGCAACAGCATGGATGGAACTCGAGAGCATTATGCTAAGCGAAATAAGCCAGGGGGCGGAAGACAAATACCATATGATCTCACCTATAAGCGGAACCTAACTAACAAAACAAAGATGCAAGGAAAATAAGACCTGCAACACTGAAAGGAAAAGGAATCAACAGAAACAAGGAGGGGGGATGGGCGGGGGAAAAGGAAGGGAAGAGGCAAGTCAGGGAACATATAGCAAGGACTCGTGGACAAAGCAGAAGTGGGAAAGGACTGAGGGAGGGAGAGCGTGGATGGGGGCAAGGGAAAGTGGTAGCGGGAAGGCAGAGACAAATGTATTTGAAAAAATAAATAAATAAATTTTAAGAAATGTATTAACTTTAGAGGCAAAAGCAAAGAGAGAGAGAAACAATTTGTTGTTCCACTCATTTATTCACTCATTGATTGATTCTTGTTTTGTGCGTCGACTGGGGACAGAACCTGGAATGACGCTATAACCAGTGCTACCTGCCCAGGGTTGATTTTGCCAATTCTAGACTTAACATTATGGAATCACATAATAAGCAATGTTTTGTGTCTACCTTCTTTCTCTTGAGATTCATCCTTGTTGTTTATCAGCAGATCATTCCCTTTTTAAATTGCTGATTTGTATTCTATTTTATGGGCATGCATAATTTTGTTATCTATTTTTATGTTGATAGGATATTTTAGTTGTTGATCATTTTATATATATATATGTATGTGTGTGTGTGTATGTATATGTATATATATATATATATATATATATATATATATATAGGGTTGGCCAGAAAGTTCATTTATGTTTTTCTGTAAGATGGCTCTAGCAGTGCTTGTCTTTAACTTCATTCAGAGCAACTGTGTTAGATTGTATTCTGATAGCTGTCATATCACTGTGCATTTAAAAAACTTAACAAAATTGGTGAGTTTTTGTGTAGCTGTGTGAGGTGGCAGAGGTCCTGAAAGTTCCTGTTTGGGTGTCCACTGAGGAGGAGGGTGGATTCTGTCCTTCAGAGTACACTCCAGGTCTTCACAGATAGGGAAATAAAATAAGTCACCCCACTTTTCTCGGTTTGCCAGGGAAAGGGGTGGCAATTCCTTCTAGTATTAAATGCCCTGAGCCTTTCTCTCGAAGTGGCTTTTATTGAGAACAATGTGCCAGGGGTATACAGCCTGGATGCAATGCTCATCAATCAATGTAAGAAGGCTATGTTTACAGAAAAGAAATAGAGATCATAGATAACAATTGAAGGAACACAAGAGATTTGCCTCAGGTCAGGGTCTGGTAGACAGGGTGGCACCCATTCAACCCTGAAACATGGGAAACTGATCACATTCTATGCTCAACCCCAAACATCAGTACTCATTAACTTGAGGGCATTCTTAGCAAAATAAGTTTCATAGGATTTAATGCATTCCTTTTCCAGGCCTAATTGTCCCCAGGAACTGCCTGATCCAGTTTAGGACTGCACCTGCCTTAAGTACTGTTTCACTGACCCGGTCAGGTGGTGGGCAGAGCAGCCAAGACATAAGGAGACTTCTTTCAGACAGAATGAGGACTCTGGCCATGACAAAGCTGAGGGGTGAGGGTCTTTTTCCCCTTCTCCGTGTCCCCCAAGTCCTTTCCTGTTGGCCCAATGCAAATGTGCCTGTCTTAGGTTGCCCCTGCCATCGAGGGGTCTTACCCGTCATTGACTAACAGGCCATCTTCTGGGGCCAAGCAGGGTAATGTGAGGGAGGCAGGGGCTGTGCCCCTGCCAGGGGGACACGTTTTGTCTCCTCAGAGGCCTGTTTTCCCAAAGCCTCCTTGTTGAGCTCCAGCCTTGGGGCCCTCTCACCTGTCAATGAGGCTATAGTCCCTGAAACCAGGTGAGATGGTTTCCAACAGCTGTGTTAATATTGAGGATGGAAGAAAATATGCAACATTTTTGGCATATTATGCTTTATTATTTCAAGAAAGGTAAAAATGCAACTGAAATGCAAAAAAAAAAAAAAAAAGATTTGTGCTGTGTATAGAGAAGGTGCTGTGATTGATCAAAAGTGTCAAAAGTGGTTTGTGAAGTTTCATGCTAGAAATTTCTCCCTGGATGATGCTCCATGATCAGGTAGAACAACTGTAGTTGATAGAAATCAGATAGAGACATTAATTGAGAACAATCAATGTTATACCACATGTGAGATAGCTGATGTATTCAAAATACCCAAATCAATAAAATTATTGATGAAAATGAAAAATGTGTCTTTTATTTTCTGGAAAAAGCATATGGACTTTTTGGCCAACCCAATATACATATATACATTTATATATGACTATAGTATATACACAGGGATATAAAAAATTTGTACCTATGCACAGTGATAGCTGTTAAATAGAGTTATTGTGGTGATTAATTCACAATGTTTACAAATGTAGCATCATTATGTTGTACACCTGAAATTCATACAATGTCAATTATGTCTCAAAAAAATTAAAAAATTTTAAATTTACAAATCAGTTTATTTATATATTTATCTTTCCTTAAAGTACATTTCAGTTAACAAATCTATTTACACAGATATGCACTGGAATTCATCCCAATTATTTTACAGATCATACATACAAACCACATCCTTAGTCTTCTGCACAAAGTTACACTGGATGTGACTATTGGCTGAATGTGGCCTGATAACCAGACTATTTACGCATCAGAGTGAACTAGTTGACTTTTAATGTCTCCACAATACAGTACAAATTCAGAGGCCGAGTCAGACAGTGCTGTGCAATGGGTTTATCAAGAAGGCTTTGCAAAGTCCAGAAAGAAAAGCTACTAAACACAGGTAATTAAAATGATAGTACCTTTGTTACATCAGTTTACATTTCTTCTACATACTTTTATAATTCAAAGATATTTTATTGAATTGCTGCACAACCATTTTAAGATGAACTGTAAAGATGTAGACACATATATAAAATATACAGTGAATATTATAAATATATAAAAATAATAGATAAATAATATAAATATAGTATATGCTATTTATATGTATAATTTGTATAATTATTACATATGTATGTATAATATATAAATTATACATTATATAATGATATATAAAATACAACATATAATATGAAATATATAATTATATTATTTATGAATAATTTAACATCATTCTAATATATATATATATTTACCTTATCTGGATGAACTTGGTTTCTTTATGTAAGGACACCCTTCTAACCACCAATTAGATTTCAAGAAATACTATGTTAGCACACAAATAATTAATTTTTTAATAATCTGTTAGATCCTGTAATGACAGGAAAATAAAATTTGATTGAATACAAGAGATTTTTTTTTTTTGCTTTTCTCCCGTCCAAATACATCAGTCTATTGTCTGTTCTTTTTTGTAAAAGGATTCATATTGATGAAGTCACAAGGAAAAGTGGAAAAACTGCTATAATGAGTTAGAGGAAAACAAAGGGCATCAAATCTGTGAATCAAATAGGGATGTAAAGAGTATAAAACTTTAAAGTGAGAAAACCTTGATCTATCACTTACTTGTAAGTATGTGCCCTTGAGAAAGATACTCAACCATTTCTCTGAACCTTAGTTTTTTATCCATGAAATAAAAGCAGTAACAATATAACATTCAGGGAGCATATATTAGGTGCTAGGCTAATTCCTTAATGTGCATTACCTCATTTACTCTTCACATCAACCCTTTGAGATGGGTACTATCATATTCTCAATCAACAGATAAGGAAAATGATGCTTGAGAAGTTAAATAATTTGTTCAATATCACAGCAAGTGATTAGGCAGGGATTCAAAATCTAACTCTGGAGCCTATAACCTTAACTATTATAATATACTACCTTACCTTGATAACATAATTAGATAATCAATGTAGTTAATGTATGTAAAAATGCTTAAAGCCCTTTACACATGTTATTTTTACCTCATTAGACAGGTATCATTAATCAATAGAGGGCATCAAGATACAAAGAAAAAAAATTAAGATTGTTAATCAGGGCTCCTGGAATCCTAGTCCTGATTTCTGTGTCTTAGTGATTGTGGCAACTCACTTAACATTTTTGGCTTCACTTTTCTTAATTTATAAAAATGATTGTCATTTAGATCCTACTAGCTAGAAAATTATGTCGCTTTGTCATTTTATGATCTTTTGGATCTAGCTTTCTCTCATATGCTGGCTCTAGGTATTCTCCTACAGGAGACTTGTATTTTCTACCCTTGCTCCCTCTTCCTAAGTGTCTTGAGTACATATACAAGATTATCAAAAAGTACAATACACTTAGAAAAATCTGTGAACAATAGAAAGAGGGATTTTTTTTCATTTGAAAGTTGTGCTTATTTTGTTTTCTTTTGTTTTGAGTAGGTAGTACATTTACATTGTCCAAAAGTCAAAATACTACCACAAGTCATACACTGAGGAGTTTTGCTTCCTTCCTTGCCCCTGTCTACTCTATTCCCCATGCTCCTGTTTTTTCTTTATTATTTATATTTCCAGTGCTTATCTATGAATGTTCAAGTAAAATGAATATAAATATTCTTATTTTCTCCACCTTCTTATACAAAAGACGATACATTATTTTCTTCATTATATGCTTTGCTTTTTTCACTTAACAATGTATCTTGGAAGTTAACCTACATCAGTACACAAGAGCTTCCTTTCCTTTATTCATTTTTCAGCTGTGTGTTATTCAACTGTGGGGTAGCATAGTAGTCCCCCTTAATCAAATCCATGGAGGATATATTCCAAGACCTCCAGTGGATGCCTAAAACCATGGATAGTGCCAACCCCTATATATACAATGTTTTTTCATATATACCTTGTCACTGATGGCTTCTCTTTGTTACTAGACATCGGCCTAGCCCTGAGTGGGTCTACCTATGGCCAGTTGTAGTGTGTGGGTTCTTGACTTTGTATAGGAAAGATTTCACAACAGGAAGCCAGGTGACTATGAGGATATGTTTGTTAAAGATAGGGACAGTGAAACAAGGAAGGGCTTAGCATAAAAAAAGCAACAGGAGAGCCTAGGCTGGGCTTCCTTAGCTCATTAGGAAGTCAGAGAAAAGGGAGGCTTTGGGAACAGGTTCAGGGGATTAGCCTGGGACAAGCTGCCAGTTGCCTGTTGCCTTAGAGTTTAGGAGACATGTGCCTATAGGGGAAGAAGGGAAAGGAAACAGGGCTGGCTGCTCCCCAGAGGAAGTACACTCACTGTGTGTCCTTCATTTTGAGGCTTTTCTCTCTCCCTTGCAGGCAGGAATCTTAGGGGAGATCTCAGGGGAGGATTTCAGCAGAATATTCATCACCTCTTCTGGTGTGACCTTTCAGGGTCGTGGTCTCCACTGATTGGTCAGCGACAGGACAGGAGGTCCTTAGTCATTGCAGTTGGTCCTGGCATCACCCATGTGGTTTTGCTTCTGTTCTGGGCCTGGAGCTGAAACACAAAGGAGGCCTAGATGTTATCTCTAGGGAAATGACCTTTTGTATGTGGGTATAAAATGCTAGGCCATTGTGTTCAGCTATCTGTCTCAGTTTCCCTATCCTGTTTGCCAAGGAAATTTCCTAGCTTCTCACCATCCTGCTTCATCTTTGCCATATCTGAATTACCAGCAACAGGACTCTTGCATTTTGGGGCCAGTATTAAGTAAAATAAGGGTTACTTGGACACAAGCACTGCTAATACCATGACAGCTGAGCTGATAAATGAGGTGGCTACAGGTTACTGACCAGAGGGGACCTGGAGGGGACCGTGTACAACATGGATACTCTGGACAAGGAGACTATACTTGTCCCAATCAAGATGGAGTGGGAAAGAGTGAGATTTCATCATGCTACACAGACAGTGCCATTTAAAACTCATGAACCGTTTATTTCTGGAATTTTCCATTGAATATGTTTGGACCTCAGTTGACCATGGGTAACTGGAACAACAGAAAGCAAAACCCACAGATAAGGGGGAACTGCTTACTGTACCATAGTTTATTTAATATCCTAATGAAGGACACTTGAAAAGAATTTCTAATAGTTTCTATTAGAGACAATGCTGCAAATAACACTGTACACCCATCATTTTGTATCACATACAGCTGGATCTATAGAACAAATTTCCAGAAGTGGGATTCCTGAATTAAACAGTAAATGAATTTGTTACTTTTATAAATGTTATCCATAGTCCTCCATAGCAGTAGGACCATTTTACACACCACCTAGGAATATTTCAGAGTGCCTTTTCTACATAGCTTTACCAAAATCAAGTTATCAAACATTGGATTTTAAAATATCCTAATAGAGAAATGATATGTGCAGGGATTTTAATTTGCTTGAAGGTGGAGCTTTTAAAAAAAAGAGTTGGTGAAAATTTAAGGTAAGTTTTGATAGAAATGGATTTTTCAAAGCAGACTCTGAAGCTTTGTAGTAGATTAATACTCAGAAACTCCTGTAAATAACAACTGACAGTGAAACAAAACAGATTTTTTTTTTAACTCAAAGATTTATGTCCACTAAGTTCAAGGAAATTTGGCAATTGTTCTCTAGTTACTCACTCTTAATCTAGAGATCAAATGCTGCATTCCTTGAGACTAGCCTTGAGCTGTCCCACAGCACAGTTAACTAAATCTTCTTTATTGTTAAGCTCTAGTCTGGCCTGCATATTAATAACTCCAAATTAATAACTGCATGTTAATAAACTCCAAAGGCAAAGTAATACATGTCTAATGTCTTGAACAGAATCATAGAGTAAAAATGGTACAAACAAGATGAAAAACAAATGGAGGAAATCCATTTTGATATTAGGTCAATGAAATTCACACATACACACCAGTGACAGCACTACTTTCAGAGTCAAAGAAATAGAAATGTGTAGATTTCATTTTATTTTTCCTCTCAAGTCTAAAGGTGAATAAATCCATTTGTTTGAAGAATATAATATAAAATATACATTGTATCTGTTGTGTTTGCAAGTTATAGAAACTACTATACTCAAGGCCATCCAGTATAATTTCTTTTGATAACACCCCAAACCTCATTTTATGTAAATATAAACTGTGCCCTAGTTTATTCATCAGTAAAATGATAATGATGCTGCTACCTACCTCATAGTGGTTTTGTAAAGATTAAATAAATCAAAAACGTAAAGCACTTAGAACAGTGTTTGGCACAGAGTAAGCAGTAAGTAAATGTTAGCTATTATAGTTATCCTTCTGTTAGTAAGAAATTTCATTTAATTGTAGAATCATTGGATGCGATACCCACGGTAGGTGCTATATATGTGAGGAAAGTCTGGAAACCTTAATTAAGACACACTTTCAAATGGTTCACCATCAAAGGGTAAATGGGAAATTTGAAAATATTTAAACTGAACAATAAAGAAAATACTGCATTTCAAATTCTGGACACAACCAAACATACTACTTAGAGGTAATTTAAATACTTAGTGAAATTAAAATACTTCTTTTAAAAAACAAAATTAAAAATTAATGAGCTAGATATATATATTAAGAAATTAGAAAAAGAACAGGTAATCTAACAAACTTAGAATTAAGAACATCATAAAGATAAGTAAATAAAATTAGAAAGCAAAGATATAGCACAGAAGATCAATGCCTGAAGTTATTGTTTGAAAAGATGAATAAAGTAAACTCTTGGCAAGATTACTCAAAGGAAAAAAAGAGAGAAAAATGCAGAAGTAATATGAGAAATATAAAAGGAAATGTAGCTATAGACATACCAGAGATTTTTTAAAAACATGAATACTAGGAAAAATTTATGCCAATAGATCTTGAAATGGTAGGTAACACTTTCTAGAAAATTATAACTTTTTAAACCAGCTTGTGAATAAATACAAAACATAAAAAAGCCTGTAAGTATGAGAGATAAATAAAGGAAAACAATCCAGCATTTATCCTGCCTCTCCTATACAGGCTCTGCTTCAGGATGTTGGAAGAGAATATGAAGTAGGCCTGTCTTTATAGAAGCAGTGTACGTAATCAATGAAGGAAGGAAGGACAATTAGAACACCAGCATTTTGTACCTCCAAGTGAACTGCTCATCAGGAGTGGCTAACATCACAAAAAGAGACAACCAACTATTAACATTTGAGGGAAATGTTAAAAAGTTAACAAGTACCCAAAAAGTAATCTTAAAGAACTGAGAACTGAGACCTGAAACCCAGCAAACCACTTGATCGAGTTCTTATCTGCACATGATATATAATGCTAATCTATGATAGAGGAATTTATAATGAGTAAGATTCACAAAAGTTGCATGTGTCCAGAAATGGTTCCTGCAAAGGACTGAACTGAGTCTTGGAAGCTGGCTATGCATTAGCCAGGTGCAGGCAGTAGAATAGAAAACCTGCAGAGGAGGAAGGCATGGAGGAGGACCAATGCTCGGTGGGCAGTAGAAAGAGCTGGAGGGAAATTGTGTGTCCAGCTGAGTAGTTTTGTTTTGTTCTATTAATAAATGGTGATTCAATGTCATTTTATTGTCATTTCAGTGGTAATGGAGTATCACAAAAGGGTTATGGAATGCCATTCAAGGATTTTCAACAAAAAAGCAACATGATTAAATCAGTATTTTAACTGGCAGTATGGAGGATGCCTTAGAACAAGATAAGACCACAGCAGGGGAAAAAGGACTCAGGGACATGGACAACAGTGTGCTGGGTGGGGGGAAGGAGTGTAAGGGGACTAAATCGTAATGGAAAAAAAATGCAATAAAGATTAAAGAAAAAAAGAAGAAGAGAGAAAATATACTTAAAGAAGATATATTTTAAAAAATAAATAAAAATAAAAATTTCAAGAGCTAGATATATTAAAAAATAAATAACAATAAAAATTTCAAGAGCTAAAAATAAAGGCTGCAAGTAGGAAGAACAATTAAGACAAAGATAGTACTTTCTGAAATATCAGTTATATTTTTTAATTTGAAGTTAGAAAACTCACCAATATTATCAGCCATATTAGCAAATAACCTGGGGATGGTGGGAGTAATTTCTTGGGATGAAATATACTTAGGTCTAATTTCATACTCCTTTTTAAAAATTTAGATAATGGTAATTTCTGACATTATCCGTAAATTTTAGGCACACCTCATTTTATTATGCTTTACTGTATTGTGCTTCACAAGTGTTGTATTTTATTACAAACTGAAGACGAGACCTTCTACCAACAGAAAGATTGACCCATTTTATTGTGATATTTGCTTTATTAAGGTGGCCTGGAACTGAATCCAAAATATTTCTGAGGTATGCCTGTACAAGGATCATGTAGAAACTTAAGCATTTACTATTAAATGTAGAGTTCAAAAATACATGACATATTAATAATATAATACATAAAATTCAATGAATAATATATGTAAATATATAATAAAATAGAGATGCTCCTCAACTTATGATGGGATTCCATCCTGCTAAACCAATTATAAATTGAAAATATTATAAATTTGAAATGCACTTAACCTACCAAATATCATAACTTAGCCCAGCTGGTTTTTATTGACTGTATATCACTTCCCCACCATTGTAAAGGAAACATTGGAAGTCAAAACATTGTAAGTCAGGGATTGTCTGTGTAATAAAAATAACAAAATGATCATTTCTTGTGCTTATGCCTTGAACTGGGGACAAGGAATACCTAGATTTAAATTTTAGATTTGCAGTAGGATTCTAAGAAATTCACAACTGTGCACCTCAGTTTCCTCATATAAAAAAAAGAGGTTAGGGATTGTTTTGTTCATTGCTGTGTTTCCACACTAGCATAGTGATTTTATGTTGGGAAACTTCCTATCTGGTTTCAGAAACTGTAACTCTGCTGACAGGCTGGAGGGCCCCAAGGCTGGAAATAATCAGGAGGCCTTGGAGAAACAGGCTCCTGAGGAGACATAATCTGCCCCCCTTGCAGGGACATAGCTTCTGCCTCTCTGCTTTGCTATGGAGGATTGGGTATCAAGGATGGGTGAGTTACCTTGAGCTGAGATATACAGCCTAAGACAGATGCCAATTGGATTTTGGCAGCAGGCAAGAAATTGGGGGACACGGAGAAAGGGCAAAAAGGCCCACACTTCTCGGCTCGGCTTGAATGTGGCCGGGAGTCCTCATTCTATCAGAAAGCAGTCTCCTTGTCTAGTGGTGGCTCCCTCCTCTGGCCTGGCTCAGGCTTGAAACAATACAGGAAGGGATCAGCCCTAAACCAGATCTGGTGGTTCCCAGGAAATCAGGCCTAAAAGTAAATTCTTTAAAGTGTGCTTTGTTCTTCCCTCAAAAGCTCTAGCCAGCTCATACCGGGAAGGAAATTTACGTTATTCACAGACCCAAATCCTATACCTTTGGGCACTCTTATGTTTACTATGTTCTCATGTGTAATCATCTCTCTTGTTTACTAGTCTCCTCTCAGACCCATGTAAATTGGTGTGTTCCTGCCATTTGTTTTCTTCAAAACATCACCCATTCTCTGTAAACATTAACATATGGATGTAATGAGATAACCTGTGCATTCCTGTTAACCTAGCCTCACTTATAACCTTTTCAATAAAAGCCTTTGGACAAAGGAACTCAGGGCTTTCCCCACTAGAGGGATGTGACACATTCCCTCTCCTGTCAAACAGATAAGTGTTTGCAGTGATTCGTGTTTATTCCCCTCATCCATGCCAACCCCAGGACGGGCTCTGCAGAATTCAGAGCCCTGCTCTCATCTCAGCTGGCCCCAGATGGTTTCCCTCAGGTTCAGGGAGTGCTGCAACAATTTTACAACAAATATTTATTGATTAAAGGCACTTATTGCTTATAGGCAAACCTATTTTACAGAGTTGCTGTGATGAAATGAGATAAAAATTGTGAAAGTTCCCAAGACAGTTCTTAACAAAGACATTATTAAATAGATGCTTTGTGATAGGCACTATGCCAGGAGTTAGGAATACGAACATGAGTAAGAGCATCCCTACTCTTGGGAGCTTCAGTCTGGAGGAGCTATGCTAAGTATACGTGATGAAGCATAGAGCAAGGTGCTCCATAAACATTGCGCTTAGAGTAGGTGCTCGGTAAACATTGAATCTGAATATTATGACACTTTAAAGTTCACAAAACACTTTCATGAATATTATCCTTTTTGAAACAACTGATACTATAAGTTTTACACGAATAAACAAAGGCCTTAGGCATTCAGCAGAAGAAAGGATGATCTGTTGGGATGAACAGACACAACTTCAGGGGAAAGAGAATTTGAGATGAGTTTCAAAATATGCATGAATTTTGACAGGAGTAAAAGATGGAGAGGTAGGAGTTTTATAAAAAAGGGAAATGTATAAGCAAAAACTTGTCCTCAGCAATTCCATATTGCTTTTTTTATCTGTGCCCATGAACCATATGTGTACAAGTCTCTGCTGGAATACTGCTTTGTGAATATTGGTAAATATCATCTTTGGAATTAACCCTTACCTGCCTTTGGAAATATGGAGAACATTTTTTTCCATCTTTAATTTTCATGCATGTTTCATGAATTCTGATGACTGGTAGTGAAAGTTACATAACATTACTTTATTCACAAATACTTATGGAATCCTTGCCCTGCACCTGGAAGTGTGTGGGCTACTAAGATGAACTATGTATGTAAACGACTGTTCTACAAAGCATAAAGCTTAAGTGCTATAATCAAGTTGAAGCTGGATGGAGGGCTGAGAGGACAGGGAACATCTGCGTTTTTTTCCCCAGTACTCTTCCTACTAGTAATTCTTCTGACTTTGGAGACTTAATCCTATAAAAACATTAACTGTTCTTTCACAACCTCCTTTTTTGTGATACTTGTGCCCAATACTTGGGTTTGTGTCCTTTCCAACTTGAACTCCTCTTTATGATTGGATTGAGGCAATTTAGGGGCTAAATGACTACCTTCTCTCTGCCAGTAGATTAAATGTCCCCTGTACGTCGTCCGAAGAGTCTTCACTCAGGTTTATACTTTCTTGTTCTGAATATTCTTTAAGGTATTTTTTCTTGTGTTTAGCATATTTGCAATATCCACTTGACTTTGCCTTTAGTAGCCTTAAGACTAGCCTTAGGGGCTTGCTCTTCTTTGAGTTTCCTCAGGCTTGTACTGTACTGTGCTTCTCCTATCCTAAGCTCTGAGGGTCCTGAAGAAACTCGTAAGGAAGGGAACAATGGGCAGCTCCACTTCTCAGGGCTTACCAACTGATCCTGTTTTTAGGGGCCCTTCCTTTGCCTCACTGGAAAAGAAAAAAAAAAGAAAAAAAGAAGACTAGCCTTAGGGAGGAAGGCCCAGGAAGTTATAGATCATTGCTTCTGACGCACTAGACTGGTTGTGCTTTGTGTGTGTTAGTCTAACCCCCAGAATGGCCCTGAAGGATGGAACATCTTATCCGTGAAAGTGTTATGGAAACTCTGATCTTCTAAGAGAATAATTTATCCAAGGTCTCAGAGCTCAATAGAGCTCAAAAGTGGTAGACCTTGAATTTGAACATTGCTAATTTTTGACCTCAGAAGCCGTGCTCTTTCCACCACAACATATTAACCATGATAAAGTATATTTTAAAATACATCTTTCTGGTATTTGTAAGTTCTTTTAAAAAATCCCAGTTTATCAAAATTTCTTCATAAGTCTCATGAACTACTGATGGGGGTCTCAAAATTTGGAAAATTTTAGTTTAAGGCATAGTTAATAAGCCTAGTAATTAATGTGTGTAAAAAGCTACTGTTTCAGGAACCACAGGTATGGCCCACCGTGGCTGCAGGAGATCACAGGCAATTGACCTTTGTGCTTCAGAAAAGACCATAAGCAATAAAGATGGTATCTAAGGCACTGTGTTCTGGGAAGAGACAGTGTGCTGCCCAAGACACAGATAAAGAAAATGACTGGTCAGCAGATGAAAGGATGTTAGGGAAATTGCCAGATTGCTGCTTTTATCTGATTAATCTCTTTCCTGAATTCCAAATCCTTACCTACACTTTTGCCCCCTTATAAAAAAGGCTGGCCTGAAAGGAAATGTAAGATAGTCTGTTAGGATACAAATCCACCATCTTCTCAGATTTCAGGCCATCTGAATTAAGTGCCCACAAAGCAGAGACAATCCCTGTCTCTGCTTATTGGGTCTGGTAGGTGAAAGGCAGCATGAATGTCAGCTTTTCTGGTTTCACTTCAAGTACTCAGAAAGCATTTATTTGCCATTCAGGCCTAGGATTACTACTTGACTCCTCCAGCGTCCCCGAATTTATTCGTTGTCAACATCCATAATTTTAGAGTCATAATTATTCCTCTGGGTACTATGCCTATTGGCATTTTGAGATGTCTGAAGTTTCCTATTTGTCCTTGTTTGACAATGCCCAGAATTCCCTTTTACCCTAATTTAAACTTCGAGATGACACAATCTACCCCGTAATTTTTTTTTTTAATGGTGGGCGGGGAAGTAAGAGGCAAGTGGGGAAGAAAAGCGGGTTAACTGGGGGCTCTTTCACTGTATCTTTCTGTCAGACGTTCAGCTATCTTCTAAAATTTATTGTATTGGCGTGGCAACTCTAGACGCTTAACAAAACTACAAGGTTAAGACAAAACCTGGTCAGTAGCTTAAAAAAACCCCGCAAAACACTAAGTCTTAGCCCCGCCCCCTAAAACACCCTTGCGGGAGGCGTGTGAACGGGCGGGGCGGGAAGGGCTGTGCTCCGAGCGCTGAAGGATTTATAGGTCACCCAAGAAGGTTAGCGGAGTCCTCGCCGCGCGGAACGAGAGGGACCTCTCTGGGACCTCTCTGGCACCTCAGCCTGCCGGAACCCTCCTCGAAGCCCAAGGGCGTCAGGCGCCAGCGCTGGTGTCCGCCGGCACTCAGGGAGCCTCTCGCGGCCGCTGTTGTGCGGCCGGCCTGCGTCGCATCCGGTAGTTACCAGACCGCCGGCTATGGCCGCCGCGGGGGGCGCCGGGCTTCTGCACGCTTTCTCCGTGGCCTTCGGCGGCGCAGTCCGGCGGTGGCGGCTGCTCGCCGGAGCCCGCGCGGGAGCCGGCAGCCTCCCGGGAAGCCGGGGGCCGGGCGGGAGCGCCGAGCCAGGCCTGGTCGGCTCCGCGTTCGCGATTCGGCCGCTGAGCGTGTCGACTCCGGCGCGTTGCAGGTGAGGCGCGGGCCTGCGCGTGAGGGCTTAAATGTTTCTTTTCTAGGGGGCAGCCCCAGTCTCGTGGCGACCGCGATCGCCGGGCCTGATTTTGGCCCTGCTGTTTTTTTTTTTCTCGGACGCCTGCGCGTCGGTCACACGCCCTGAACCGCCCGCCTCTTACCCCGCCTTTTCCGCGGCTCTCCTCGCGACCCTGTTTTACAGCTAGACGCCGTCACTTGTCTTCCTGGACACGCCGCAAAGTTTGCGAGCCACTGACGCCGGGCGGGAAACGGGGACCCAGGGCCCCCGATTTTCCTTTCCGAAGTCCTCAGGAAAGCCGGGCGCTGTGCTGCCACTGGTTGTCTTTGTGTTTTGGCTTAAATCTAGCCTTTGCTATTCCAGGAACTTGCAGTGGCCGTCGTAAGATGCACCTCATTGAGATCCCGGTCAGCAGTTTTTTATTGAGTCTTTCTCCTGCAATGTTAGGACATCCTCTCTCCAGTTCTTTGTCAGGGGAATGCCTGTTAGCATACGCCCACTTACCCTTCCTGCTTCCCTTTATGCTCTCTTCCCGTTTAACGCTGTTGATACAGCGTTAAAAGCCGCCGCGTGGGTCTGGCTAGACAGGGTGTTAAAATGGGTTTTGGCACGTACTGCTGAACTTGTCTAACTTCCTCTATCTCTGTGAACTGCAGTTTTCCTATTGGTAAGTGGAGTATAACAATTTTGTAGGTCTCACAGGATTATTTGAAGAATAAATGAGAGGATACAGGTAATGCAGGTAGCCTTGTGCCTGGCAAATAGCAGGGCTCAGATGTAAGCTGTTAGCAGCAGTAGCTTCTTAGCATCCAGTGTTGTTTTGTGTTAATTGTTGAAAGAGATGTGAGAAAATTTCCCTCAAATATGTTGAGGTTTTATATTCTTGGGCATATTTGTTTTTCAAAGACATAATCTCCTTAGGTAGAGATAAAATGTGCTCCTCGTTTCAGAGAATAGGAGCATGCTGGGGCCCTGTGTCTTGCAGAACTGCTCTTTGATTCCCTGCAGGCACGCAATAATAGGAAGCTAGAACCGGAGGTAGGGAGAAACTGATGGATTTGGTGGATTTGTAATCTGTTTTTTCCAAATTCTTCTTGAGGAGGTAGCTGAGAATAGGGTGTAGGACTTACTCCTCTTTTCCCCCTTAATCTTATTATGTAGTGGGTGCTCAGTAAACTTGTTGCATTACTGTGAGGGGAATGATGGAGAAGGCAAGCTGGATTTATTTTTCCCTATTTTCCCTGCACTTCTGCTTTTGACCTCCCCTCTAAGCAGGTGCCTTATTTTCTACAATAGATGCTTCCTTAAAAAATTGTTTATAAATTGGGACATGTGTTTAAATCAACATAAATGCTTTTGTAAATGGAAATTAATAAGCCCCCCCCCTTATTGTTTGGATCTGGGTATTATGAAGTTGTCTTAATGGGAAGCACATTTGTTCTATTCTCTTATGATCCTTCCTTCCCCCTCATTGATTCCCTCATAATCCGCTTTCCCCCTCGTTGGCACAGTTTCTGTTGATGGCCTTGTGCTCCTATGCTGTCCAGTATGATCACCACTAACCACATGTGGCTGTATAAAATAACCAAAGTTAAATAAAATTAAAGAATCAGTTTTGCAGTTGAACTTTTCAGTACTCAGTAGCTGGTAGCTGCTGTATCAGACATCACAGGTATAGACCATACAAAGGTCAATTGGCCAGAGCAGTCTAGAAGCTGTAGTTTTGACTTTGAAGTTTAACTCCAAAATACCGTGACGCAATACTTTATATTTTGTAGTGATTTAAGTTGAAAAGAGCTTTCCATATATTATTTCACTTGATTCTTGAGAAAGTCCTGTGAGGTAGATAAATGGGAATAAAAATTCCATATTAAGTTGCTGGCAAAACCAGGACTAAAAATCATGTAGTTTTTGAGCGCCATAATAGCTGGTAATTCTTTAGTCCGTGGGGTCATTTGGAAGAGTTTAGGTGGCTGTGGAAGTAGGGAGCCCTAGGTGGGGGGCCCTTTTCTTAAACCAACCATCCCAGGCTACTCTGGGTGGCAAAAGGGTGGGTTTCAGCAACAGTAATTGCCATCCCTGAACTTGGTTAAACTAACCCTGACAGCTTTGTTAAAATGTTTGCTGTGGTTGAGCAGAATAAATGGCAGTGAGTAAGGGGTAACAAATGAAGAACACAGTTGTTTGTGGTGTTAACTGATTAATTGATGGTAAATTTGGAAGGATCACAATTATTTCCCAGTGTATGAAATCCTTTCCTTCTTGGGAACAGCTAAAAGCTTTCTGTTAGTTACATTTGGGGTAGAAATCTACAAAACTCACTAACACTGTTAATAGTGAATGGATAGAATTACTTGGGTAAAGTACCTATATCATGCTTTAAGGAAAAAAAAAGTTTCCACAACCTTTCTCTTCTCTATCTTCTTTCTTCTTCTCTTAGCAGCTTGGCGAAGTCAATCTTATTCCCATCTTACCCAGAAGGAAGTAAATGGCTTCCTATGGTCATCTAATGAGTGTATGTCAGAACTAGGGCCAGAATCTACATCTGTTTCTTACATCCATATTTTTCAGTGACAGAATTACCTTTTCTCTTTCATTTCTGCTTCCTCTCCTGTCCTTTGGTAAACCTATTAGTACTCTTACCCTGCAGGGTTTTTGTTTTTGTTTTTTTTCTGGGACTGTACACCTCTTAATACATAGCAGCGGTTCAGGCTTCTTAACAACAAAATGACTGAAACTTTAAATAAAAGTTACTAATCAGTATTTGTTGAACTCTACTCTGTGTTGTGTATTTTGCATACATTGTTAACCCATTTTTAAAGAGGGGTCTGAGGTAAAAGAGACTTCGAATTACCTTGCTATAACTTCGCTCCGGAGTGCTCTGGAAGAATAGCAACCCTAAAACCTGTGGCTTTCATCAGCAAGTACAAATGATGGAATTCTTTCTGTTGCACTTTTACCAGGTGTTTGATGATGTCAAGTCTCTAGACTGCTCTGCTAGGCTCAGATCCATATTTCTATCTGGCTTCTGGATATTCTCATCTATTTTTTTTCTATTATTAAACAGGTCTAAACTCAAACTCATTTCTGTCTTCTCCAAAGCTCCTTCTCTTCCTCTGTTAACCCTGTCTTAAACTGTACCCCCTAATTGCCTGAGCTGGAAACCTCAGCATTATTTCTTCCCTCTCTCTCAATTCATTTTATATTGGTAGTCACCAGAACCTTTTAATTCTTCCTCCTGGTTATCTCTTAAGCCAATAGCTCCTACATCCTTGCTTAATTTGTGCTGTTTTAATAATTTACAAAGTGGTCTTCCTGTTTTCAGAGTTTCTTCATTCTCAGCCATCCTACCTGGAATATCATGAATAATATTCAGAATACTTGTTTTGAAAACTTTTTTTTTTTTGCTCTGGAAAAAAGTTGGACAGTACATGCCCTTTTGAGGGACTTTCACACATATTTTTGGTAATTTTTAATTGATGGAATTCTCTTTTTTCATTGTTGAAATAACTAATTTGATAATTTACAAGATATTTATAGCTCTGGAATTATTTAATTCTAGGTTTTACTTACATTAAAATTTTCTTTGATAAGGATTGTTACCATCTACTGGCTGTTGTGAAAATTACAACTATCATTTTAAGCTGAAGTATGTATTTTCAATTGTGAGGTAAAAATTAAAGTGATCAATGGTGGAGGATATCTAGTTGCTTGTATAAGTTGTTTTCCCAAAATTTGTTGTGATGTTTGTGGGAAGGGAAAGAAATTTAAGTCAGCTAGCTGATAGATAATATAACATCCTATAATAAAACACATAAGGAACTATTATATTTATCCTCCCACAGATTCAAACAAACAAATAATATTTTCTGATCTCTGATATTTGAGTACACAGTGTGGAGCAAAGTAAGATATTCAAATGTTCAGAAAACTATCAAACTGCTGCCTGTAAGCAACAGTACCTATCAGACACATACACAATTGTCCTATTAATGACAGAATGATTTGCTTTTCTAAAGCTCTCCACAGCTATGGTCTGGTCTTTTAGGGACACATTCATAGAGACACTGTTACTCAAATTGCTGAGTGCAGTATGGAGTTTCATGAGTGATAATGATTGCTAAATATTTTCACATGACTGTCCCATGACCACTACAGAGAGAGATGGTACACAGCGAGATACATAGCCTTGGTAATGATATAGCTACCATTTCCTTTAAGGTGGCAGAGCTCTCCTGCTAGGTGGGCAGATAGACATGCCTTTGATTTTGTGGTGTCTTCTTCCCAAATGAACTTTGGAAAGAAAATACTGTAAAAGGGCATATTTACTTGCATGCACATACACACACACCACTGTTTCTTTGACCTTACACGCTCTTAAAACAATTATTTTAAAGTATCTTTTGAAATTACTGAAAATAATAAAGGACTGCTTCCTTTCCAGCTCAGAAGATAAAATAACAGTCCACTTTTTAAACCGTGATGGTGAAATACTAACAACCAAAGGAAAAGTTGGTGACTCTCTGCTAGATGTTGTGGTTGAGAATAATCTAGACATTGATGGTTTTGGTGAGTATGAAATATTCCTTAAAATTTTTAAGTGAAACTATTGAATAGGTTTCAATTCTTTGTTTAACCAATCAGTGTCTCTCTCACATCTGTATTTCTTTCTCTCTCTGGAATCAATTAAAAAAATGAATGGCTTATTTAGGTAAATAACTCATTGGTAATTTATATACAGGGTATATTCTATAAATGTGTGTATAATTGATCTTCCTTGTACGAGTTCATATTTAGCTACACTTTAAACTAACCTTAGTTTCTCTGAATTCTTTCACAAATGAAAAGTAGTACATAGCACCGTGATGGAAAATAGACTGGAATCAGATAGATTATGGTTCATAATCCTCAAAACTATAGTAGATATAAAAAGCAAGTGCTTAAGCCATGGCTGGGTGGCTCAGTTGGTTGGGATGTTGTCCAGTGCACTAAAAGATTACAGGTTTGATCCACAGGCAGGGCACGTACTTAGGTTGTGGGTTCAATTCCTGGTTGGGGTGCATATAGGAGGCAACTGATTGATATTTCTCTTTCATATTGATGTTTTCTCTCTCTCTTTGTTTCTTTCTCTCCTCTCTTCCTTCTTCTCTTTCTCAAATCAAGAAACATATCCTCCCTGGGGTGGTGTGGCTCAGTGGATTGAGTGCTGGCCTGCGAAGCAAAGGGTCACTCATTTGATTCCCAGTTACAGCACATGCCTTGGTTGCAGGCCAGGTCCCCAGTGGGGAGTGCAGGAGAGGCAACCATGCATTGATGTTTCTCTCCCTTTCTTTCTCCCTCCCTTCCCCTCTCTCTAAAAATAAATAAATAAGTAAAATCTTTAAAAATAAGTAAATAAATAAATAAACATACCCTTGGGTGAGGGTTAAAAAATAGAAAGCAAGTACTAAAAAGAGAAGTTAGCAATTATTAATTACGTAGTTATTAATACAGATTCACTGTTCATTATAGACTGTGATTCATTGACGAACATTGTCACTTACTAGCCATGACACCTGGAGCAAGCCACTTTAATATCTTTATGCCTCAGTTTCTTTGTCTGTAAGATAGGATTATAATAGTACTAACCTCATGGGATTGTTAAAGATTAAATGGAATGTGGAAGTAAAGTGCTTTAGCACAGTGCCTACTTTGTAAGAACAGTAGGATTTATGGCATTTTAAGTTGGATTACTCTCATTCTCCTCCCCCCAGCCTTAAAAATCTGGCAGTAGCTGTAAAAAGCAAGTGCTTTAAATATACTTTAGCTACTATTAACATAATTAGTAATAAAGGTGCACTGTTCATTATAGCAAATTTAAAAAATGCAGTTAAAAAATACTTACCATGATCTCATCACACAGAGATAATTACTAAAAGAATCTCCCCCACCCCCAAATACCAGAAATACAAAAAATTTAATGCCAGCGCCATCTTCAGTAGTTGGCAAAGACTTCTGCGTTCACTTATTCAGACTTAGCAGAGAACCTTTAAAGATCAAAGATCCTAACATGTCCAGAATTTCGGCATGTAAATATAGACTTGAGATAAGCTAAACTAGGTCCACAAAAGGTGGGTTAAGCCTAATTCACCATCTAGAATAAAGATGCAAAGAAATCAGGAAGTCTGAAATGTTATTCTTATATAGAAGAAGTTATTGTGACAACATGGGGGCAAGCTATTTTATTAATCTAAAACTGAATACAGGAGACCCTTTAAATATTGTTCATTTTAAGTCATGTTCACAGATGAACACTATACTTAAACGAGGCTAAGTACAGAGTCTCTTTACAATTTCTCCCTGGGTGATCTCATCCGTTCTGTGACCTCAAATCTTACCTAGATGCCCATAAACTCTTAAATTTACATTGTTAGCTCAGACATCTTCTGAGCCTTGGACTAAAGACCCAGCATCCTTCCTTTATATCTTTTCTTGGAAATTGCACAGGTATTTTTAAGTCAACATACTTAAACAACAACTTTTGATCCCTCCCGCCCCTGCAAATGAAACCTGTCCTTTCTTGAGTCTTTTTTGTCAGTAATGAGCATCACTCAGCTGTTGAAGCCTGAAACTGGAGACCATTTTATTCTTCCTTCTACCCCATCCCCTACCTCCAGTCCATCAGCAGCTCCTGTTAGTTGTGTCTCCGAAGTATGTCTTCTATTCAGACGAGATCGGGCGCGTTCAGGGTGGTATGGCCGTAGACCGAAGTATGTCTTCTATTCAAAGTGTGTCCTAGTCTCTCTATCCCTGAAGTCACGACTTGGGGCTGGCTGGTTACTATATATCCAGAACTGTGCCCATCTTCTGCTCTTGAGCCGAGGAGCTGGGCGATTTGTCATTAGACATGTCCCCTGATTAAAGACCATGAATAACATCCCATTTCACTTGGGCTAAAATCCACATTCCTTACCTTTCTGCCTTATCTGGCCCAATCTGGGTACCCTCCATCCCCATTTCTACTTACTCTTTTTCTCACTTTGGCTGTGCTGGTCTTTTCTCAAGAGCTGAACTCACTCAAAATTTTTACCTTTGAGATTTTGTATAAACTTTACAATTTTTAATTCCTGGGATACTTCCCCCATCCCTGCCTTGAAAATCCTGTATGTGTCTAGTCTCAGTTTTATGTTACTTCCTTAGTGAGGCTTTGCCCAGTCACCCAGTACCATAGGGTTTCTCTTATTAGCCTAAACTCATTATTCTCCATTACAGTATCCTGTTCATTTCTTTCATAGCATTTATCACAGTTTATTAATTATATATTTCTTTGTTTACTTGTGCATCTTTCTCCCAAGAGACTGCAATGAAGAATAAAATCATTCCTGTTTTATCTCTTAGTGTATATGAAGTGAAGTAATGAGTGGATAAATGATTAAAAAGGAACAGTTGTAAATTTTGGAAGCAATGCATATTTATAAGCATTTTTATTTCCAACTTCTGTGTGTTTTTGGAGTGTACTGTAATATTCTGTCACTAGGGGGCAGTTACACATCTCTGATCAAATTTACCTATTAAAAAAAATTTTTTTTTTAAAGATTTTATTTATTTATTTTTATACAGAGGGGAAGGGAGGGAGAAAGAGAGGGAGAGAAACATCAACGTGTAGTTGCCTCTTGCATGTCCCTTACTGGGGACCTGGCCCACTACCCAGACTGTGCCCTGAGTGGAAATAGAACTGGTGACCCTTTGGTTCACAGGCTGGCACTCAATCTACACTAGTCAAGGCTAAATTTACCTATTTTTATTAAACTTCCTTGTTTTCTTCTGCATTACCTATATTCTTCATATGTCTGTTTTGAGGAAAATTATTCAAACTGGGAGATCATGATGTTTATATAAACCTATATTCCTATCATGTTTATTGACTTCCTAGTATTATAATGTATTTCTGACTATTCTAGGTCAAACTTTATTTTATAAAATTAGATTTTATATTTATATGTAGTTTCACATTTTTAATATATATTCCGACAGCTATCCAGTGGAGTTTTGTTTGGGAAAGGGGTTAAGTGTGGCCCATCTGTATTTTCAGCATCATAATAGATCCACAAAGTGATCTTAATGTGAGATACATGTGCATGCACACTTGCATATACACATACAAAACAGCCTTTCCCTGTTGGCAAAAACTCAAATTACATGAAATAGTGTGCAGATATCTTGACTTCTCTGGGAATAAACCTAACGGCAAGAATTTCTGAGCATTTGTACAAAAGCTTACTCGTCTTTTTTTTTTTTTTTAAGTTCAGTCGAAAAGTTTTATTCATTACCTACTTTGAAATTAGCCAGTAATCATGCCTTATTTATACTTAATGTAATTTTTAAATTATACAAATTTGAAATTGTGCAGATTAACAATATTAAGGTTCTTACTCTAGTAAAATCAAAACTGCTGTGAAAACCCAAAACTGTTGTCAGGAATCTCATAATTTCAAGTTGGCAGGCTGTGTGAACTCTAAATTTTACATTTCCTACTGCAGCTAAAGTGGTGCCACTTTGGTTGGTAAACAAATACCTGCCATTCTTGTTAGTATCTTAGGAACTGTGCTGTTTACAGACATCTGAATGCCTGTGTAATTTTGCTGACTCTAGTGCTGATATTTTAAATTGTGATCTGATTGTAATTTAATATTATTTTAAAAGCTTATCCTAGTTTCAGCCAAGCATTCATTATATGATAATGCTGAAAAATACATCTGAAAATGAGTTATTTTGGAAGTTAGAAGTTAGATGTGACAAAATGTTATAAAGCAAGCCAAAAACTTGTCATTATACATATTATTATTAATGTAGGAGAAAGAACTCTGAATCATTAGCCCCAATGCCGACAAAATAAAAACAGCACTAAAGCATGTATACCTGTAAATTCATGAAAATTGTATAAATAAGTAAGGATGATGGATGAAATGTTGTCACCATGAGCTGATATCTGTATGGCTGTAATGTGTCTGTAAGTCAGATTATTGTTTGTGCTAAGGCATGTAGTATTTTTAATTATTTGAAAGGTGGATATAATAATGTAAAAAGTTTTACTTCAAATGTTTGTTGTACCCAAGTATAATTTTAAACAAAAATGTGAGGGATTTTAACAGCTCTGGGTGTAGAATCGTGGTGATAGCGGCAGGGAGGGCAGTGAGAAGGATCACTGAAGCGCTTGGATTCTTGCGGCTATGGAAGGATCTAACCACTGCCATGTGGAGCAAAAGGATGAGGACCAAGACCACCAGGAAGTGCCCCCAGCGCGTGCCCTCTGATGTACTTGCCATGTTTGACCAGTCACAGAGTCAGGAGTTTTAAAGAGGCCTTCAACATGATTGATCAGAACAGTGCTGGTTTTGTCGACAAGGAAGATTTACATGATATTCATGCCTCCTGAGGAAAATCCAGCTGATGAGTAGCTAGTGCCATGATGAATGAAGCAGCAGGTCCCATAAATTTCACCATGTTCCTCATGATGTTTAGTGAAAAGTTAAATGGCACAGGTCCAGAAGATGTCATCAGAAATGCTTTTGCTTGCTTCGATGAAGAAGCAACTGGCACCATTCAGGAAGATTACCTGAGAGAACTGCTGACAACAATAGGAGATTGGTTTACAGACAAGGAAGTGGATGACCTATACAGAGAAGCACCTATTGACAAAAAGGAAATTTCAATACACTGAGTTCATACATATCCTTAAACATGGAGCAAAAGACAGATAGGACTGAAAAGAACTCCACCTTCCAGCCAAAATGTTCCTTGTCGCCACTTTGGGTATTTCTGAGACTTTCCCTTAGAGCCTATAGCATGCTCTAGCTTTACAGTTTTTGCCTTTCTTGTGGTATTTATTCTCAGCCATTTCGGGCACATGCATCTGAATAATCAGACTGGAAATGGGACTTTTTGTCATTTTCAGAATAGAAAATAGGGTTATTTAACTTACAAGCCTCCCACACTCTATAACTGTAGTCTACACAAGTCAATATACTTTCTCAGATAAAGGTATTCACTCAATTTTTTCTGAACCATAATTAAACTTTATGATGAAAACTTAAAAACCAAAAAATGTGATATGAGGATTATAGATTTATGAACTATGAACCCATTTCTCTACATTTTGTTTCATTGAGAAAATAACTCAAATTACGAGATTTAAACAATTTTCAAAATCTTTGAGATTGCATCCCTCATAAATGTATGTGTGTATCTGTATATATAAATACATAGACATATGTGTGTATCTGTATACACAGATACACAGATAAATGCATTTATACATACATACACACATATACATATTTCCCTCATTAATTTACTCTTATAAAACCAACGACTAATAAAGATACTAAAAACCGACAGCTACCCATACTGCTCTAGACTATATATAAGCAGTAAGTAAGCATAAGTCACATAACTTTTACACTTTCAGTCCCCATCTCTTCATGTGTCATTTTATTATTGTACTCATATTCTGATCAACTATCAGTTTTAGATTGAAGGCTATGTAATGGTAACTTTTGTACCCTTTTCCCTTTTATAGTTTGCCTCTCACTGCTTGTTTTGTAGTGGTTTTTTTGTGTATGTGATAAGAATAAAAACAACAGACATTCCCAATTTTATGAGTAGTTTTATTCTCCAAGTCCATTTTTAGGTCAGCCACCTGGCATTTGCAATTTACTTTCTCATGGAAATCATGTTATATATGGTGTCAAAATTTTCATGCTAACCTATGGAACCTATTTCTTCATAACTACTTAATCACTCTTTACAGTTTGGTTTTATGAGAAAATGCATTGCAACTTTTAATGCAAGGTCAAGAACACCTTAACTACTTGGTCATACCTACTACATACACACACACACACACACACTCACTCACTCACTCACTCACTCACTCACTCACTATATACCACACAATAGGGACTCTATCCTGGGCAGTGTTCTATGTGTACTTGAGAAGGATGTGTCTTGTAAATCTTTGCTGCAGAGTTTTTTTTTCTATAGTAGTACTTGTATCACAATAGGACCATTATGTTTCTCTGGTTCAGTGTTAGCCATCTTATACAGGCAGAGTTGATTTCATCTTGAATTTTGAAGTTTCTTTTTAGTATGAGGAATAAAAAAAATGTACCTGGTCTCAACTTATAGTGGAGAAAGTTTGAAAGGGACTGTAAAATAATGAGGGATCATGAATGTGATACATTTATTTAAAGAATAAACATGGGACTAGAACATGTAATAGGAACTTAGCTTGTAGGAACCAAAAAGTTAATTTGTATACACTCAACCTTTGTCAAATTCTTACTCAAATACTCTCTTCAGCTCTGAGCTTGGCAACTTAAGCAAGATGTGGAAACAGTTGGCAAGGTTCGTGAGAGGGCAATAAAAATGATATTAGAGAATGAAAAGAAACCTTTAAAAAGGTTAGAAGAATTGGAGTTTCCTAGGGAAGAGAGAATTTAAAGCATTTGAAGAGTTGGATGGATGGTAAGTAACTCCTTACTTCATCTGACCAGGAGGTACAAAAACAAATGTCCTAAGTCTTTCTGTTAGGATTTATGGGCATTTGGACTTTTCTCTCCCTTCTAGGGTGATTGAGACTATATTGTATGCACTTTTCTTCCCCCGGCTTATCTGACATTGCACTTTTCTGGTTTTCTGTCTACCATTTGGGACATTCTTATTTTGATTGCTTTTCTAGAAGGGCGTCTCACCTTGGCTCTCTCTGCCTCTGATCCTTCCTTTCCTCTTTCCCCCCTCTCGCTTTTTGAAATCTCTTGGCTTTTTCTTCTTTTTCATCTTAGATTCGTCCTTTACACAAAACCACCAGTGAGATCTATCCAAAATAAAGTATGCTACGTCACTCTCCCACTCAGGATCCTCTTGCAGCTCTCTGTAACCGGGGGCACAGGTTCGTACCCACAATCTCCAGGGGCTGGGTCTGGAAGAGGGGCGATGGGTTCATTCATAAACCCTTGGCCAGTGTCATCTCTGGTAACCCATCATGAAAGACAGTTTACTGAGCCTGTGTTACCCACCCAGCGTGTTGGGAAACAGTGGAGAACAATGGGCTTATGGAACAAGTTCAAGCTCCTTAGAAAGCAAGTGGTCTGCTGCTCCTGCAGCCCTCACACACCTCTTGCCCTGGACTGTGAGTTGTTTTCCTTGCATCTTCTGTTATACTTGGCTTGCAGTTTTCAGGTTGTTTTTTTAATAACAAATCTGAAGATAGTTGCTGGGTATATTTTGTAAGGGTTGTTTGACTACATTTTTGAAGACAAAAGGGGGCTGGATTTCCTGAGGGATTTGCCATTTTAGTTTTGAGTTTGTCTTCAGTGGGTATTTTTTAAATTGAATTTATTGGGGTGACATTGGTTAGTGCAATTAATTATATAGGTTTTGGGTATGCAGTTCTATATTACATCATCTGTGTGCATGGGTTTTGATAAGATAAACAATGAAATGAAGATAAGTATATATTTATTGAATACATCCATTTAGAATGGTAATACTTTTCTATAGAGTCATAAAATATTAGAGCCAACAGGCCCTTAGAAATCATCTACCACAATCTCTTATTATACAGATGA
This sequence comes from Pteronotus mesoamericanus, assembly GCF_021234165.1. NCBI lineage: Eukaryota > Metazoa > Chordata > Mammalia > Chiroptera > Mormoopidae > Pteronotus > Pteronotus mesoamericanus. The sequence continues at coordinate 14,795,650 of NW_026555313.1, forward strand.
GAAGAAAACTGAGAGTCTTGCCCAGGACACAGCAGATGGTGTGGTAGGTCCATGTAGAGCCTGGACCCCTAATCTCAAGGTTGCACTACACCAATTCTCCTTTTACTATAGGGGTTTTCGAACTTGATATATGTATCTGTGGGGGTGGGGTAGAATGGGGGGTGTATATATATATATGTGTGTGTGTGTGTGTGTGTGTGTATTTTGTTTTATGCAGAGAAAGGCCTTTTTAAGTAAAGTATATCCATTTATCTTTTATGTGAAATATTTCAAATTCACACAAAAATAGAAAACTAAGATACTTGTTCAAATTACTAGTTGGTGTGTATGTATATTTGTGTATTATATTTAATATGTAAGTAAGGTGATTTAGATTATTGAGTGGAAATGAACCTGTTGTCTCCAGCATTGGAAAACTTACCTGAAGTCATGACCCATCTGTAATTAGTATTTAATAGTATGACTTTAATGTATTTATTCAACTTTTTGCGTTTAATTCTTTTTATATTTATAAAAAGAAAGTTGAATTACTCTAAGATTTCTATAATTTTCAAATAATAATAATTACCAACATTTGTATAGTGCTTACTATCTACCAGTCATGGGTTGCAAGTACGTACTCGTATGTTAAGCACACACTCATATATAATTCTCACAACTACTATGTGATGTTGGTGAAGATAAAATGTTGAGGAAACAGGCATGAAAAGTTAGGTGGCCCAACCTGATGCCCTTAGTAAAAGTGGAGCTGGAATTGAAGCCAGGGAGTCTGGCTGCAGAGCCCACGCTATTATTCCTGTGCTTTGCTCTGTGTTCTCTCTCTACTTAACCTTGTTACTTAGATTTTATAAAAATGAACATTTAAGGAAGGCTCTCTTTCTTGATTTTTTTTTTTTAAGGGTAACAAAAGATGAATCACAAAGGACTAAATTATGAGGGAACAATTCTTCTAAAATGTTCTATCCATTCAGAGGAAAATTAAGGTTGCAAGTTATTGATGGTAGTTGGTAGTTATCTTACATATATTATGTGTTGTTTATTGACCAAAAGAAAATCTAAATCAAACTGAAATAACTCCTAGGAGTCTATAATCTTCAAATTTGTCTAATGACTTAAAAAATTAGTATTAAAAAACAAACTAGAAAAACGATTTTTAAGTTGCAATGTAACAAGAACAATTGTGCACAATTGTGTTTTGTCAGACCCTCCTGACTGCCACAGTTTAAGAAGAGCCCAACCAGATTGAGGGAAGGGGTTTACAACCGCTATAGAAGAAACATGTGAGAAACTTGGGTGTGCTCAGCCTAGAGAAGGAAGGACAGTCGCAAATATCTGAAAAGCTGTTGTTTAAAAGAAGGATTCATTAAATAGTTAATGAAATTTTCATAGAAACAGTAGAGAGGTGTTTGCTAGGGGCTAGAGGTAGTAAAAACTTTCGTCTGTAAAATAATTAAGGTCTGAGGCTCTAAAGTATAACATGACTACGGTTGATAGCACTGTTGTAAAATTGACATTGCTAAGAGAATAGAACATAAATGTTCTCACTAAAAATGGATAATGGCTGTGTTAACTAGATGACAGAATACTTTTGCAGTGTATGTCAAATCATCACAGTGTGCATTTTAAATATCTTACAACTTTATTTGTCAATTATATCTCAGTAAAGATGGGGTGGGGGGAAAGGATTGGATTCTTTGGGATAGTATTGGATTATCTGGTGGAAGTGTGAGTTACAGACTTTAGCTCAGTGGAAGCCAAATGCAAAACTGGTTGGCTTATATGGGTGTAGATTTCTTTCTCAGGAGTTTTTGAGCAAAGGTTTGGTAACCCCTGGGAAAAGGATATGCAGAACAGATTCAGTCATTTCCCTTTTTCACAGCACCTGGCATATGATAGGCACTGGTTAAATAACTATTAAGTTAATAGATAAAATATGAGACAGGAGAAATATCTCATTATTTAAAACCAATGTGACTCTTAAAGTGAATTTATTTGATTCTGTCCTGATTACAAGGAAAGACCAAGAGGGAAGAATTGTGTGACTTTATTTAGATGCAGGTTTGGTTGCTTTCTAATTCCTCTTATATACCACAAGGCTTCATAAATTGTGTTGAGCGCTCCAGAATCTTTTTGAAATAATATGTGAAAATGATTTTAAATTGAGTGTGTATGGGGGTAGGGAGTTGTCCCTCTCATTATTCGGAAATAAAGTCTTATTTATGTATGCCAATGCTGATTCCAAAATATACAAATAATTAACTTTACTTAATTCAAACCCATTTTAAATTGTGTTTAATGTAGAGCAAAATATGTTCAATGTCTGTTGCTTTTTTAGGTGCATGTGAGGGAACCTTGGCTTGTTCTACCTGTCACCTTATCTTTGAAAAACACATATATGAGAAATTAGACGCAATCACTGATGAGGAGAATGACATGCTTGATCTGGCATACGGGCTAACAGATAGGTAAGATTTTAGGACCACTTCAGTTGTACTGATAGTCTGGGAAGGTAAAGGTGTTATTAGTTCATGTCTGTCAAAGACCAGACCTCTGTGTGTAATACTGTCCTTTCTGCATAAATAGATAGCAGTTATAGACTCTGAATATAAAATATGACATTTCTCTGTTTTCACTATTCTACAGTTTAGCCCTTAAGAAACTTTCCTTTTTACTAAAGTAAAACGAAAGTTTTCCTAGTTTATTTTTATTCCAGAAATTTAAGATTTATCGCAATTTAATGAGTTGGAATTAAATCTAATGCTTTTTATGGTATTATGTTAATGTATTATGTTAACATGAATATTTATCACAATTTAATGAGTTGGAATTAAATCTAATGCTTTTTATGATATGTTAACATTAACTTAGAAACATTCTATTTCTAAGTGTACATTAAACTACATCAGTCAGAGGTTATAATTGTTATTAATTAATAGGTAGAATTACTCTTAAAAATGATATCTAAAGCAGCAATTGGGTGATACCAAGTGATGCCTTATTCTTAAAAATTATATAATTTGGTTGGAGTTAGGGAGAGTAGCTAGTTGATTTATTGTTTTAAGAGGCAAGATAATGAGGGCTCATGTAAGGTTGGCTTTGGTGTTTATAAGTTGGTGACCCTAATGAAAAATAATTTTTTAAAAAATTAAAAATAATAGTAATAATAATAGTTTTACTTCATGTGTATTATATTACCATAATTTTGTTAGACCTTTAACAAATTATCTTATCTAATAAACATAAATTTTCTTTCTTTTTTTAAAGGTTTTATTTATTTTTTAGAGAGGGGAAGGGAGGGAGAAAAAGAGAGAAACATTAGTGTGTGGTTGCCTCTCACACCTCCCCCAACTGGTGACCTGGCCCACAACCCAGGCATGTGCCCTGCCTGGGAATCGAACTGGCGACCTTTTGGTTTGCAGGCCAGCACTCAGTTCATGGAGGCACACCAGCCAGGGCTAAAAAACATAGATTTTCTTATTTTCACAAAAATGCTTAGGCCATTGGTATTTATTTAGAGGTGAAGAATGATTTTTATCCCTTTTGTAGTTCATTTCCCTCTTGGTGGAGGTGAGACTAGTACCCTGGGGAGAGGAACTAGGAAGATAGTATCTCCGTAGAGTCCCAAGCAGAGCGGATTATGACTGCCATCTGTCTGTCCCCCTCACATCTTTAGGTGCCACCATCTCTGTCAACAGCTTTTTTTCAGAAAGTATAGTTAATACACAGAATACACTTAGAGATTGCATTAATTTGGTTCTAAGAATTGTTTCTCTCCTAATAGGAAGAGTAAATCATGGCCAACTGCTTACCCTTTTATTTAGATAACTTCATACAACTACTTACCCTTTTATTTAGATAACTTTGTAGGTGCATGGAATAGGTGATATTCTAAGTGAAAAAAAAAAAAATTAGAGGAGAGATAGGGTTAGAAGAGATGCACAAATGTCAAAAGGTACAAAAGACCTAATGTAAATGTGAACTAGCCAAGAACTTTAATAATAAAAATCTGAAGTTTTAGAACACGAAAATGAAGAATAAGGACTAGCTTTTATGGCATTAACTATTAATAGGACATCACCAGCTAATGGTGGAATTAATGGTCGATAGAAAGAGAGATTCAGGAATTACCTGTGAATCTGTATTTGATGACTGTGAGCACTTGCTGCCACCAGTTCCCATGGGTAATCTACAGAGAGGCCTCAATTTCTGTATTTGTAAGATGAGGATAAGAATAGCTACTTCATAGGGTTGTTGTATGAAGTGCTGTGGAGAAAGCATTCATTAAAAAGTAGTTGTTAGCATTATAACTATAATCATACCAATTTATGTGTCAGGTACTTACTGTAATGCACAGTCAATTCAAGATTATTTCTAGCCATCAGAGTTAGGCAGTGTTATCACCATTTTCTAGGTTGGAAAACAAGGTTTAGTTGCCAGAAATTTGCTCAAGGCTGCACAACTAAAGAATGATGGTCCTGATTTGAATCAGTTATTTTGGGCCTAAAGCCCTTCATTTTTTACTTTTTTCAAGATGCCTCCCCAAACTTAGAAGTAAACACAACAGCCAGTATATTCCACTGTCAGGAATGAATATATGACAAGGGTGACTGGAGAAAGTATCTTCAAGGTTTGCACGAGTGTCAGAATTTTGTGGGACTAATAGTGAGATGAGGGAAGAAGACCTGCTGTCTGTCGTCTTCTCCAGATGTGTAAGGCACTTTCTACACTGAGTAGACCTTCAAGCCAGAGACCTTTAAGGAGGTAGAGAAGCAGGGGAGAAAGCAGCCCCAGCGTGACTCTGTGACTCGGCCCTTCCTTCCAGGGTCAGAGAGCCAGCAGGGGCTCTTAGTGCTACCCCTGCCTGTATTTCCATAACACACCTTTTACTTATTCCACCCGGTTTCACTGACAGCTCTTTCTATCTCTGTTCCTCTTACTAAGTTAAAAGTTCCTTGAAGGCTAATGCTATCAAATAACCACCTGTGTCTCTAGGGCTCACGAGAGCACTAATTAATTGGTCTAAAGTGGTTTGCCTCATTTTCTCCCTTGCAGGTGGAGCTTCATGTGTACCTCAGTTTGTCAAGGCTGTTTCTAATAAACAAATAGGAACTAGTGTAGAAAGGGGTTTCCTTTTCTATTAATAATCAGTATTTCCCATGGTTGTACTTACTCCCTTACTCCAAAACTTCCCAGCGGTTCCTCATTGCTTCACCACTTAAAACTTGAACTCTTTTATTGGCGTTCAAAGCTGTCTGTGGCCTGGTCATTTTCAAGCCCATCACTCTCTTGTCCTGTGTGCCCTGCGCAGCAGCCAAGCTAAAAACCCACATTGCCTCACACGTACCTGGAATTCTGTTACCTTTGCCTCAGATGTCCTTCTTTATCTATTGTAAAATATTAATTCCTACCCATTCTTCAGAGCCCATTTGAAACACCAGCTCTCCTGGACAGAAGTGCTTTCTACCTCAGACCTTTTGACTTTCTAGCATTTGTCACAAGCTCATATGTTAATTATCTACTAATGTGTCTTATCTCTTCTATTTGGTTGAAAGTTCACTCCTTAATACTCATATTAGCAACTAATCCTTACCGTAGTCCAGTGAGGAACCTGTTTATTGTTCATCTTTAGGATGAGATTAGGAAACTAGAGTTTGGGAAGGGGTTTGTTAGAGTTTAGAGGGGTTTGGGGAGGTGTTTGTTAGAGTTAGTTAGAGTTGAATAAAGTGTACATGCAGTGTTCAGGCTGGATTCTGAACCACTGGTCTATTTGGCTCTAAGGCTCTGATCCCTGTTTCCTCCTTTTTGCCCGCCTCGAGTGCCCAGCATGTCAGATATTCAAAGGATTGAAGTGAGTTGCTGTTCTTCGTATCCCAACTGACTTTTTAGTGCTGTGCCTTTAGATGTTTAGTAAATGCTTAGATATGTTCATGAACCAAGATCTGCATATAATATTCCATCAAATGGAAGACAATTTGATTGTAAGACTGGCATTTATTTTTGTGTGCAACTAAGAAAGAAAAATTGGTTAAATGCTAAGATAACTTTGTGCTAGTAAGAATAGGGCACAAAGTTTTCTTAGCATTTAACCAATTTTGCAGAGTAAAAGAGCTATTTTGAATTACCTTGGCATGACTTGTATATCTGTTAAAAAAGGAAAGTATAAATAAAATTGGTAGTATCTCTGAAAAGAAGAAGAAAATGGAATTATAGCTATCTTCCAATTACAAATACTTGCTTTATGAATATCAAATTTATACTTCTACAAATATCAAATGTATACTCTGCTGTGTTTTTGTATTTTTAGTTTTTTCTTTTACAACCCTTTGCACTAATTTTGACTGATAATTAAATTCAACACATGTAGTAGTAACATATTTCTCATAACTCATTTGAAGAGACACCTACATGAATATTGTAACCAAGTTTGCAGCTCTGATGAGACTACTGCCTCACAATGATTGTATGATGTCATTGATTTTAAGATTTATTTTGATTTTAGAGATGTTAAAGGTGTGGGGAAAATATGTATCTGATAATTGATGACTTCCCAATTTCTTATTTTAAAGTGTCTATTGTCTGTATGATTTTAATTACCTCGGAATTGATTAATCATTTTCTTGGGATTGCTAAAACCTGTTTTCTTCCCCACTGTTCTGCCTCTGATTATTTTATTTCCTGTCAGTCCTTTCACCAAAAAGCAGTAGTTCTGGTGAAACAATTAGAAGATGATGGAGACTGAAGACTAAAATGAAGCTTCAGTCCACTAGGCTTTTTGTTTTTCATGTTCCCATTTTGTTAACCTCTAGTTGAGAGTTGAATGTATCTTTTTCAACTTAATAGAAATTTAAAAGATAAATAAATTTCTAACTTCTTTGGGTAAGAAAGTTTTCTATACTGCTGCATTGTTTTATGAATAATACATATTTAGTACTAAACCATACCTCCCTCTTTTTCATACAGATCCCGGCTGGGCTGCCAAGTCTGTTTGACAAAGTCTATGGACAAAATGACTGTTCAAGTACCTGATGCCATGGCCGACGCCCGACAGTCCATGGATATGGGCAAGAACTCCTAGGATAGAATAAATAGGAATATTCTACAAAATTTTACCTCTTTTTATAATTATTACTTCATAATGTAATTAAATGAGAGCATGGATGAATGGGTTTACTATTATGACCAGCTTTACTACTTTAATTCACCTTGTATAACTATTACATTTTGTAGTTCAAAAGTATGCAATCTTTATTTTGGTTAAATTATTAAAAGGAAATCAAATATTAGAAAATAGTATAATAAAACATTTCCTACTTTACCGTGTTTGTTTAGCAACTTCAGCAAAATATTTTCACATAAATCCTATGCTTACTTGCCTATAAAGTAGGTTTGAAAAGGTATTATCCCTGTTAGATGTGGATGAAGGCAGAGGTCTAAAATGGCTTGTCTGTGGCCTTAGAGTGAATTGGAAAGTCTGTACTAGACCCCACATCTTGTTACTACAAATTAAATGTTCAGATTACAACTAGAGAAATTGTGAATATCTTATTTATAGTAGTAATTAAGTGTATGGGAATTAAGTATAAGTAGTAAGAATGTGTATGGGAAAAACTTGCTTAGTGAACTGATTAACTTCAAAGACAACTGTAACCTTATACATAAATATTTCAGAATTTTGATTCAGTGAAAAGTGTAAGTCTGAGCATAGGCAATATAACAAAAAGTTGGAGGAATAAACAAAAAATTAGGTGTCTTTATTCTTTTCTGTCTTAAGTAGAATGGTTGGTCTTTGTAATATTTTAAAAATTAATGCTGGTCTATAAATCTCTTCCTGTAACAGAACAGAGAACTTATGGATTAGGTTTTCTCTGTCCTCAGTTGCACGAGGAAATGAGCCAGCTTCCGCACTGCACAGCCTGACCTGAACGGAGCTGCCCAGTGTTTGGCGAGCTTGGCAGTATGCACAGTTCTGAGGACGAGGGGGAGTGTCTTGATCACCACAGATGACCAATTCCATGGCAACCATTTGTAATTTTATCTTTACTATGAGTAAACTGGTAAATGATGATAAAGGGGTATGCAGTATCTCTTGGAAATACAATAATACATCAACTAGCTTGGACTAATTCTGGGGGAAGGACAGAACATATAAATAAAAGAAAAAAGTAAACTATAAGACCCTTGAGTTAGCTTCAGGTCCATCTGTGCAGTTTGATCATTTGCATAAATATTTAAGTACAGTATTTGATGTACAACATTGTGTTATGTCCATTGGGGAATACAGAGATGAACAAGGATACCCTCAGAGAGCTCACCTTTAATTAAGAAAAGATAAAATATACGTATGCACAAATAATTTGCTCAAACTAAGCTTACCGATTTGCCAAATAGAATAATTAATGTGTAAGAAGTGGTTAGGAAAAATTTAGGGCTTCTAATGTTCATTTGACATTTTGTAACGATCAAGTGCCTTCTATGTGGAGAGCGCTGTACTTTAAAGTACTTATTTTAGTTCTCTTTATTAGCTTCAATATTCTCCATGTATTCTTTGGTGGATTACTTAAACTCTCCTTTCTAGACCTTTAATGATGATATTCAGCCTAACCACTCTAAAATTTATGTTCTAATTTCCTCAGATTTCAAATTAGAAAAGTTTATATTAAGGAAGTTTAATTGTATTATTTAAATAAAATCTGCCAAACATTAAATCTCCTAAACTGGTTTGTATAAAGATTATTTTTTTCAGTTTGAAAAAAAAAATTTCTTCCATGTTTAAGGGTGTGTGCTTTCAGGTAACTGTTATCTGTTGCTGCAAAACAAATTACCCCGAAATTTAGTAACTTGAAACAACAATAATATTTTATTGTCTCCATTTGTATGGGTCAGGAATTCAGAGTTCAGAGAAGGGATGGCTCTTCACTGCTTCACAGTACCTGGGGCCAAAGCGAGAACACCTGAAGGCCAGGTTCTGGAATCACCTGAAGACAGGTGATTCCCCCATGGGACTGGCAAGTTGATGCTGGTGTCAGGTGGGGTTCTAGCAGGAGCTATTGACTGGAACACCTACAGGTGGCCTCTTTATGTGACCGGGGCTTCCTCACGATATGATGGCTGGGTTCTAAGAGACAGCAGCATGAGAAAGCTTGCATGCCTGGCAGAAGCTGTATCTTTTAATGACTTAGTCATGGTAGTTACACAGTATCACTTCTGACTTTTTTTCATTAGATGTGAGATGCTAAGCTTGGCCCATCATTTGAACAGAGGGATGTCAAAGAATTTGCATACATGTTTTAAAGCCACCACAGTAACCATTATTTTTCAGTTAACTTACATCATTGCCTGTGAAAATTGGCCTTTTAACTAACAGTGCTCTAAACCTTTTAAGAGGGACTAGATTTTACTGTTGTATTGTGTTTTCTTCTCCCAACAGTTTTCGCCTTGATAGTTGACTTAAATCCGAGGGAATAGTGGTGGGCTGTCTTTCAATGCTATATAATTTAGTTTACATTTCTCTGTCATTTAGCCAAAAAAGTCGTCTTCCTTTGGTCTAATACTCTATATAATTGTTGGTTATGTGCTAATACTTAATATTGTATGTGGTTTTCACAGATAAAACCAACCTTTAGTTACATAAGTAATTCAGAACTCCTAGATTACTTTTTTAAGTGAACCATTCTAAAACTTTCCAAAAGCTTTGCCTAACTTTCACTGTGAAAATATTATCTAATTTTTGTCTTAATGGACAGTTTTTCTATTTTCTGTATAACTATTTAAGGATCATTTGGGTGGTAATTCAAGTGGTTTCCGTAATGGTAATTCTGCATTCATTAGAACTATTAACATTTCACTTGAAAGATTGTTTTCTAAGGGAAACTTAGATTTATTATATGTTTTTCTGTACTTCTTTTCTTCCTTTTTACAACTCTTCTAATTGCTTTTCCTTCCTTTAAACTACCTGAAATATTGTGGTAAACCACATTTTGTAAAAGGCAAAAAGATTTATGCAATCTAAAAAGAAACCAGAGCATAAGGTAAACCACATTTTGGACCAGAATTTGTTAGAGGGCTTTCTTCTTTACAGGATAACTTATCACTCTATTAAAAAAAAAAAAAAAAAAAAAAAAAAAAGGAATAATGTCTTACATATGCATTTAAAATAGTGTGTGAAAACTTATTCTAAGTGTAAACCATTCAAAGACATTCAGACATTACATAGGAACTTCATTTCCTATTGGAGCACTATTTAAGAATAAATGTAAGATCTTGGTGAAGCGGCAAAAGGATTCCTTTAATCACATGATACCAAGTTATTTTTACCAGATTTTTTTCTGTTTCTAAGTTTTTAGAAACTGAAAAATAAGAAAGCCAGCTGGAAGGAGAAAGACATGCTCACTAGCAGACGAGTGAATGTGGTTGTAGCAGGACAGAAACGAAGTTAAAATATAATTGAAACCTACCAGAAGCAACTGAGGAGAGAAGTTGACAGGAAAGATCTTACAGTTAGAGACATTACTTTTGCAAAAACTGTTAGTAATAAATCATCTAATCAATGTTTTCTTTCTCTTTTTGACTTCCATTTGTTTATCTTACCTGGATGTATTTGTCACTTACTTTTTAGACTTGATTTGATAATAGTGTTATAAAATTAAGCAGAGCCATTGTGTCTTTCTGGCTTCCTTTGTCTACTGGTCATTTCTGAAACCATTAACACTCAGGCTGATTTATCCCAGGAGTCGTTATCACTCCCTCATCTGTCCCAGTACTCTGCCTCAGATAGCCCTCTATAGCATTTACTATATGTGTTATATAACATTATGTAAAACACATTGGCACTTGTTATATATTCTCCCTGATAGATTAAGCTTTTTAAGAATGAGGACTGGGTTGTGTTCAATTTTGTAACTGGACTGTCTATCATAGTATTTAGCTCATAGTAGGTATATAATATACTCATATATCATGAATTAATCAAAACCTGGTCTTATAAGGAATAAGCTTCTTGCATTTTGCTCTGTGGCAGTCACCTGTTTGTGGGTGAGACTATTTGAGCTCAGTATAGGTCTGTATACTGAGCCTGCATCCTAACCCTAACTTGTCTGGAGTCAGGATACATAGGAATGTTTTCTTGAGAGATCAGGTAGTTTCCACTATATTAAAGAGGACTGTGTTCAACTTGTCATATACTTTTTTTTTATTATCTTGTATGAAACAACTTTTGAATGGGCTGAATGCAGATCCCTTTGCTGGTCTTAGATCTTGGCAGGTTGTTGAATCTTGAAATATGAATGCTGAGGTCCTGCGGGTGGTACGTGGACTCCCTTTCCTTGAATCATGGGGCACTGTCATGACCATGCCACCAAATGGGTACTTCTTCATCTTAGAAGTATCTGGCATCGTGTATTTCTGATAGCCCCTTGCAGTCTCTCCTCAGTGTAAGGCTTCTTCCTCTTGGTCCTAATGAGGATTCTTCAAGGAGGTGAAAAGGGATGGGTAGTTAACACAGTATTTTCCCAAACCAACAAGCCAAAGGAAGAAACATTGAGATGTTCTTCTTAGTCGTTTTGTTTAATGTTCTCTCTTCAATAGTCTTATTTTGTTTCTTAACTGATGTCCAAAGACTGAATGAGACTCAGACAGCAGAGTAAGCTCTCTTATGATAGTCTGGAGGAAACAAGGGATTAGAGGATTATCGAACTGGGCCACCTAAGGATCATCTGATGTTCTAGGTCTGGGACATTGGCAAACTCTGGTGGGCCAGATCAGGCCCATCGCCTGTTTTGTGTAAATAAAGTTTTATGGGAGCACAGTCAGGTTCATTCATTGCTTACTGCCTGTGGCTGCTTTCCTGCTTACAGCAGCAGAGCTGAGTAGTTGTGACAGAGAGCAGATGGCCTGAGAAGCAGGGTGGAGCAAAAGCAGGTTTACAGTTCTTACGGAAACATTAAACAAAAGAAGAATTAACTCTGTTTCCTGTACTCAAAATTGTAAACCTGCCTTTGCCCCATCCTCTATGTCCTATGTGGTGACCACTGTTCTAGGGAAGGTAACAGACTTTGTACTTACTATTGATTAGGACCCAGTCCCTCTAAAGCTAGAGGTTCAATAACTTAGAGGAAAAAGTAAGAGGTGATACTTCCAATAAAACTAGAAGGGAAGTACCTGTTGCTGAAATGCAAATCTAAATTGTTTACTTTTTAGAGCAACATCACTTCTTTCAAACCACACAGTTCTTTTTAATGCTCCCAAACAAACTTTTATGGAAACCTGTTTTGAAAGGGTAACTTCTCTACCAATGATCTGCATACTCCCCACCCACTAAGTTGAAACATACATAAGTTGAAATATGTTTCTTTAATCAAGCTCAAAAAAATATTCTACAGATATCTTGACAGCCCAATTTAATTTTTTTGAAGTATAATCATTGGATAAATCTTGCACAATAGATAATTTATTTGAGCAGAAGCTAAAACAATTTGGGGAAAGTTTTGATTCAGAAGGGTTCCATTTAACTTCTTACTGCAAGTATGTGCATACTCTGGCTATTCTGTTTCAAGCTGTGTATTCAACCAAGTGCCAGTAAGGTTCCCACATATACAGTGATTTCCGGTGATGTAGCCTACCTAAGATCATATTTGAATTACAAAATCAAATTCAAAATTACAAAACGTGACACTCCTGTGGTCTTTTTAAAAAGTCCAATCTCTCATTATTGAATATTCCAAATGCCTTCAGGAGTATCTGGCATGTAATAAATAGGTGGTTAATCAATATTGGTTGAATTTGTTAAATGAAGTTCCTTTGAAAAGACCTCTTTCCTTTGCCCAACTCTGTGCCCTGAAAGGTTTTGGGGTGGTGGGGGAAGAGGGGCCTAGGAGGAGAAAATCTCGGGGTAGAGTTTTGGATTAAATAAGTAATTATGCGAATGAGTCTGCTAAACCAAAGAAAAGCAGAAAGGTTCCATAACAGCGCTTCTGACATTGAAAGTCTTGGGTTATAACTCCTACAGGATGATGAGAAGGCAAACTTCTAAGTGCTTTTTAATTTTTATTACTTTTGCCAGACAGATGAACTCTTGGGGAAGTCAAAATGACTGCTGCTTTTAAGTATGCTGCCAGAATCAACTAAACAAAAGTTTTGATGTACAGAGCAGTGGAGTGGACATACTTTGGCATGGCATCCACCTCTGCCTGCTTCTTTCTACTTGTGTGTCCCAGGGTGCACTGCCAACTGAGCACACCTTTGTGGAATGGAGGGAAGCTTCCTTTATTGAAGAGGACAAAAAGGAAGGTGACTCTCCTGTTCTCTTCCTCCTTGAGGGATTAAAATGTTTATCTAACTGTTGCACCTGTTAGCCAGTCAGCTGGTTGTCTTTGTGCAGTAATCATGCGCAGTCTTGGAGCTCTATCATAGCCCCAGTGAAACCCCATCCTTTGAGGGGTAGAGCCTCATCTTGATATGGTTAATGCGCACACCTCAGAATATCCATCATCAAGCTCAGTGTTCATGCTAAGTGTCAGGATAACAGGATTTGTCACAAGGCATTAGATTATGAAACCACCTGTTGGCACTCATGTCTCCATTATTACACAACTTTTTTTATGCCACAAGTCCAGTTTTGTGGACTGCCTAATAGCCTTCCAAACCAAAAGTTATTTGGAGGGAGAGCAAAGGAAAAACTAAACAGGAAATAAGTAAGCCAACAGTCATCACCTAATGCAACTGCATAGAAAAGTTGGAAATATTTTAAGTGTTTTCAAAATGTTTGTAGATATCAAAGAGCCAAACCATCTGGGTGAAACATTCCATTAGTCTTATTTTTTTTGTAGGGGCATTAATTTTGAACTGGAAAAAGCTCATTCCTGCCCAAGTTAACATACTTTGCACTTAACACCTCATTCAAAACTCCCAAGCATGTTAAGTTCTAATTAGTAATAAAACTTAGAAGTGCATGGCTATTAATATTTTTCTTTTAAACATTTGTCCATGAGGCTTGGAAAGGAGAGGAATCCTTCCTTGTTCCTTGGGACTCACAAGTCCTGTCAAGGTACTAATTCAATTCTACCTCCTCTGCCTCGCCACTCCCCCCTTCATGTCTTTTCCACATTGACCCAGCTCCTCTGATCTGATTTTCTGGGTGCTCTGCTTACTCCCCCACCCTGATTTGTCACTTAACCCTATCCTTGTCTTCGTCATCCCCTTCGTGTAGTATAGTGCCTATGGTGTCCTCCCAAGGTATCTTCTCTCTCCAACAAAATACTAACACTGGGTAATTAGTAGGAGAGAACTTAGTAGGGCTCATTAGGACTTGAAAGAACTTTTCAATTTTGTCATTTGATAAACGTGGGGTGGAGATGAGAGGCTATGATTTTGAATAAGGAGGAGACATCCAGGATGTTTAGGGTCAGTCTCTGAAGACTCGGGAGTCACCTGTAAGGTCCCATGCTGGGACGGGAAACGAGACCACGCGCCATCCAGGGGGAGGAGGATAGGCGGGTGGTGGCTGCTGCTATTGCGTTCTGCCAGTTACCAAATATTGTAGGAAGGCTGGCCAGTATTTTCAGATTTTCTTTAAAGAGACGTTAGGACCCCAATTTTTCTGTGAAATGTGGTTGTATGTTTGCAAGGATTTTAAGTTACTTTAATTTGTCAATATGTGGGGTGAATAAAACAGCCAACAGCAGACATAGTGGGCTGCCATCTTGCAACATTTGGTCTGGAGAATCCCTGAGAAGTGGCTCAGCTGAGTCCTAATTTTTAGGACTTTCATTATACTCAAGCTTCTGAAATGTCAATGCGGCTCACTTTCAGTGAATTTGATTTTTAAGGAACAAGTGATTCACCTGCTAAGGGATTCTCGGGTCTTAGGAGGCTGGCCAGATCTGGGGTGAGCCTGTAGGTTGGCCATGGATTGGAGTAGATCACCTGGTCCATCTAGGCTGTCAGCCTGATTCTAAGGCGGCCTCTGGGTTTCTCTGGTCACGTGATAAGGTGTGTCACCCAAGATTTCACCAAGTCTTGCTTTAACAGACCTAAGAAACTAATAAGCCTAGATTAAAAGTATCCTCCATTAGGATGATCAGTCTGAAAACAAAGTAGATCATTCCACATTCCACAAGTGCAGTCCAAGCTCTCTTGTCTGGAATGTAAGCGACCTTGAGCCTCTTATGTGGTGTTCTCCTAACACAGGACCCCTGCAGTTCCCTGTGTTCAGCATTTGCTTAGGCTGATACCTGGAGTACCCTCCTGCCCCTCTGGGCCTGGCTAACTCTTGATGCTCTTTTCAATGTCTCTGGGAAATCTTGTCTGAACTCCCCGTGGGTGCTATATGTTCCCTTTCCCCTTTGTAGGTCCCCCAGGATAGAGTTTCATCTTAGCATTTACCATACTAAAGTGTATTGAGATTGGCTGTTGGTGTTTGTCTCTGTCCTTAAGCTGTAAGCAAGTCCTGTGTATCGTACTGCCCATGGCCTGGTGCCTCACACACTCTAGGCAGGCAATAGGCACTTGCACTAAATGTGAGAAATCAGGGAGTGGGCCCCTCCGTGCTAGGGGGACAAACCATGTGAACACCAAACAAGAGACAAACAAAAATCACCCCCCCACCGAAAAAGTAATCATATAAAATTCGAAATATTCCAAACTCAGGAAGGCATTACAGATCCATTACTTGTCCCTGGTTTGGACATTTTTTTTTTTTGTCTTGGAACTATGTAAATATGTTTTATAGTTAATTCCAGCTAAGTTTGTTTTTGTTGTTGTTGTGTTTTACCCTATTTTGGAAAGGCAGAGACTTGTGATCTAAGATGTGTGACCTTGGAAGAGGAAACAAGGGAGGATGGAAGACAATACCCATTTATTCATTTAATGGATATTTATTGAATACCTACTAGGTGCTGGGACTCAGCAAGGGCTAAACAAAACAATTAAATCCCTGTCCTTATAGCTTGCTTTCCAGTGCCAATGGGGGAAATAGAAAGTACTTAAAAATACGGGGTATTTTAAGTGGTGCTAAGTGCTTTGGAGAGCAGTAAAGCAGAGAGGAGGGATGTTGATGTTGAGCGGCAGAGAGTGAGGAGCTGCAGTTTTAAACGGGGTGGTCTCTGAAGTGGGAAGTGTTCCAGGGTAGACAGGGCCTAGGGAGCAGTGGAAGGTACGGGGCACGGGGATGGTAGTCAGAACAGTGAGTGAGCGGAGAAGGGGAATTTTCAGATGGTGCAGGCCCTGTATGCCACAGCAAAGACTTGGCCTTACTCTTGTGGGATGGAGGGTTTTAAGAAAAGAGGTGTTCTCACTTACCATATGCACAGCTTTTTGTGCTAGATGTTCACATCAACTACCTCATCTAATCTTGTAAAGTACTCTGTAAGGATTAAAAAAAAAAACAACAGTGGAAAGGGAAAACAGAATATATCCCATTTCTTCCATGTCTCCTGTTTGATCTCTGCAAGGTATGTGATGTTATTTTGCAGATAAGGACTACACAACCTTTTCCAAGGTTAAATGTGCAGTAAGTGAGGGAGCCAGGAAGACAACCTCTGTAAGCCCTCAATTCATCCTCTGTAAAATAAGAATGAGACCTATAAATCCTATACACTTATTGTGAAAGTCAAGTGGTAAAAAAGGGCCTAGTAAAGTGCTTGAGGAACTTAATAAATCTTTTCTTTGTTACAAGGTCATTCACACAATAACAAAGTCAACACTAGATAGAACTCCTCCACCTTTAGAGAACCTAAACTAGGCACATTCATGTGCTTCACAGATTTTAGTTTCCTTCTCTCTTTCCCCCTGTAATCTTTTGGTTCAGTTTCCTTATCTATATGTTGAGCCTATTGGACTGCTTTCTAAGGCAATATCCACTGAGAAGTTCTTTATTGGTTCCGCATCATCCTAGTCTCTGTCATACTAACCCTTTGACAACCAGTGCAGGGTTGTGCACATGGGGAGCATCCTCAGTCTCCAACATGATTTGAGAGGTGTGATGATAGATTGGTCAGGTTAAACGACCATTGTCACAATCAAGTTTGTGTCAGTGGTTTTGCAGAAGGGCCATGGCTAAGTGCCCAAAAGGAAGACCTTAAGAGTTTCTGAAGATGAATGCAAAGACAAAATGTCACTGCTTCCCCAGCAATGCTGGAGCGATGCTGCCTCTTGTGTGTTATCCTTATTACTTTATAATTACCTTCTGACCTTTACTGCCTCTGACAGTTGTGGGTCTTTAAAAAAAGGATTCAAGAATATTACCATTATGCAGTTGCCTAGAAACAGGGCCTAAAATACACCTGGCTTTAATAGAAAAGCTAAAATGAGTTTTCATTTTTTGGCATTGTCTCTCTCCTTTCTCCTCCCTCCCCATCCCCCACCACCTTTTCTTTGTATCAACTATGAATTGCAATAGAATTTCTCACTAATCATTCCTGAACAGTTTGAAGCCAAGATACTGAACACTGAGAGAATTTTTCCATCATGGGAAGCTTTAGCAACACTAATGCGGTGTTATGAAACCTAATCCCTAGCTCACTTATATGTAGCGTGTATAGAATCTGTATTGTCAAATCACCACTTGCTCTCTGAGGAAGCTTTGGCCAGCATTCCGGAGAATGCTAGGAGGAGACATTATTAGTCTCTCCATCAAGGCATATTCTAGTACAGTTTGCCAAATAGGTACAAACATAATTTTCTGACCCATAAAAATTTCTATTCACCACCCTAACTCCTGTTCCAGGACTCAGCTTCTCTGTTCTTTCTACCTCTTTTATCATTGTAACATTCAATGCATCTATTCCTACCTAGTGGTTGTTGAGTACGCAAGCCCTCATAACCTCATAAAAAGAAAATAAAAAAAAAAGCCCTGGCCAGTGTGGCCCAGTTGGTTGGAGCATCATCCCATACTGAAAGGTTGAGGGTTCGATTCCCAGTCAGGGCACATACATAGATTGCCAGTTTGGTCCCTGGTCTGGGTGTGTAGAGGAAGCAACTGATAGATGCTTCTCTCTTGTATTGATTTCTCTCTCTCTCCTTTCCTCTCTCTACAAAAGCAAAAAAAGTCCTTAAGTAAGGATAAGAAAAAAAACAACAGTGGAAAGAGAAAACAGAATATATCCCATTTCTTCTATGTCTGCTGTTAGATCTCTACCAATGGACGTATACTGATTTGCAATGATGCCTCTGGTGGCAAAGATCACACACACTGTCTTATTTGTTCATGAGCCCAGAAGTCCCAAGGCCAGGTCAGAGCACCAGCCCCAACTCACTATTCAGGCATTTCGTGGAGGTTCAAGGACTCACTCAGCAAGGGGAGGGATGAGGATACTTGTGTTTAGATAAGAACTGGTCAAGAAGTAGTTCCCATTGCCTGGCATCATGTCCAGGCTGTTTCCAGACTTCCCTGATCACAAAAACCACCTGATGGCTTGTTAAAATGAAACATTCAAAGCCTCTCCCCTGAAGACTGATACAGCAGGCCTGGCGTAGAACTTGGAAAGCAGCTTTCACAAGCACCCTGGGTGATTCTTAGTGGGCAAGTTTAGCAAACACAAAGGCCAACAAAGTAGAGTCCAGGAAAGTTAGAGCTGCAGACAAGGTTTACCCCCCTACTCCCCCGCCCCCAACCCCGGTTGCACAACTCCAGGCCTTTGTTTTTGGCTCCACACGCTATCCTTTGGCCGCACACTCTCCTCATCAGGCTCCTTGTGCTTTAAGATTCAATTCAGGTATCAATTTCTGGGTTTGGGGAGTGTTCTACTCTTGTTTCTAACACAGGAAGAGCAGCTACCCAAATTTATTGCAGTTACTGGTTTCTTTATTTCACCTCTACCTCATACTCCTCAGTTGGAATGCAAGGGACTTTGTGTGTTTTACATTCATGTATGCTTCATGCCAAAGTCTGCAAGAGGACCTGGCATATGATAGGTGCTCTGTAACTGGTGACTAATTGCTGTCTGCAAAACCCTAGACTATGAACTTGAGAGCTGGGTCCTTCATCTCTGCAACCTCTAGCACCTTGTTCACTGTCATTTGAACATAAGCTGAATTAATCATTGAGAAATTTGCCTTTATAACCATGCTTGGGTCCCCTTAAGGCTCTTAGTGGAGGGAAGACTAAACAACCACAATTTTGAAAGTGAAAGAGGAGCCAAGTGAGGGAGAACCACGGAAACTGAAAAAAGAGACAGGAAAGAGACATGCAAGGAGGAGGATGCCCGGGAGCAGACATAGTGAAGGGGGTGAGAAAAGTATTGGGAAGGGAATAAGTGCTGACTCATTGTAAATAACTCAGTTTTTGTTGGTAGTTTCCAAAGAGAGCCCATGGGTCCCTGGGGCCATCTCCACTATTTGCCCTCCCCATATGGCTCTGCACAACAGCCTGACCCAGAGCGAGCACTGATACACTGCCCTGTGGTCTGGAGGGTGGATTCTGGAGTCAGAATGCCAGGGCCCTGTGTCTGGTTCCACCCTCCTGACCTTTTTCTGGGGCAGAATGCTCAAATATTTTATGCCTTCGGTCTCCTCACTTATAAAATGTCTATATTAATAGTCCATCATCATAAGGCTGTTGTAATAATTAAATGTGCTCCATACAAAATACTTAATACAGTGGTGGCACCCAGTGATTAGTTGTAGTGCCAGGCATTGGGTACAGTATGTATTAAATAGGAGAGTGGCTAAGAGCACAGGCTTTGGGATAAGATACGTGTAGTTTAGAGACCTAGCTCTACCATTTCAGGCAAGTTACTTCTCTGAGCTTCAAGTGTGAAGTGCAGAAAACAGCTACTATTTATTGAGCACTTACTGTATGCTGACTACTTTGAATTTATTAGTTTATATGAACCACACACCATTCTATGAGAAGAATATTACTCTCCTATACCCAACACCTGATTTCAACACATATCAACTCCTAGTGATCACCGTTTTATCTATAACCCCACCTCCCAATCTCTCTACCTCCCATCCACACCCAGGTACATTCAAGCAAACCCCGAATAGAATTTCACTTCACCTGTCAACATATTTTATAACACTTTGGTGGCTTCACCACATCTGGATTTATTCTAATCTATAGTGATTCTTACTTAGTAGGCAAGTTTATCAAACACAAAGGCCAACAGGGTAGAGTCCAGGAGACTTAGAGCTCCAGACAAGGCTTCCCCCCCTGGTTGCACAACTCCAGGCCTTTGCTTTTGGCTCCACACACTACCCTGTGGCCAAGTAGCAATCTTGGTTCTGGACAGGAAGCATAGCCGAGCACCTTGTCTGTTGTCACCATCCTTGTCTATCAACTTCTGAACCCCTATTCTCAGCCTTCTGATGAGCTGATGCCATTCTTGCTGCAGGGGGCGCTGGAGTTAGAAAAAGAACGAGGCTAAGTACCCTGAGGGCCAAGTGTGAAGGCCTCCTACAGACAGGGAATATAACAGGAAGCTATCTCTTTTGCCTTGGTCGCCTGCAGATAAACTGGATTAGGATGCCTGGCGTGACTGTCCCAGGTCACAGTCAAGCCAGAATCTCGCCTTATAAACCTGCCCCCCCCCCACACTTAAAACTGTCCACATGACACAGTGCCACAACTGCTTAGGAGAAACCAGAATCTTTTCTGGGGACTGTTTCCAGGCTACTGAGACCTCTTTAGAACTTGGTTCCTTTAAGTAACAACAATGAGCTTTTAAGATGCTGCACAGGCAGACTGGCAGAACAAAACAAAACAACAACAACAACAAAAAACCCCCAAAAAACAAAAAAACATTTTGACTAAATTGTCACTTGGTCCTGTTACATCAGACTATCATTTTGGCTAACTTGTTAAAAGTTCTTTAAGTCCCAAATCTAAAAGAATTCTAAAATACTTGAGCCCTCTGGTGAGCAGAAAACTGTCCTGGCCATGTTTCCTTCTCATAGACTTGGATGTCTTTGCCATTCTGAGATTAATGTGCTGTTTAAAAGTTCCTTTTCTTTTTTTTTCCTTTTCTTTTTTTTTTTTTCTTTTCGTGGCTCATGCTGCTACTGGAGCAATTAGCTATAAATAGATAGGTTCACCACTGCTCCAAAACAAAGATCAATCCTTGTATAAAAAGAAACATGGTCAAGCTGCAACTTCTGAATTCTCTCTGTAGATTACTATCAGTTCCTCTTGAATAAGATTCTAATCCTGGTGGAATCTCCTAAAGTATTCTTTGTGATAGCTATAAGGCAAATGCAAGGTATGCTTGGAGCTGGAGTTTTATTTATTTACTTATTTTTGGTGATGCTGCCAAGATTTCTATTGCAATATAATTTCTAAGGGAGGCAGTATTATGTAACCATTGCATCAGATAACAGGCAACTGGTCTTTCTGCCTGGGGGAGGTTTCTCTTTCCTCCTGGATGATGAGCTGGATATTGTCAGTGGTGAACAAGCAAGTACCATACTGCTTTCTCTTCGTTGTAGAAGAGTTTTGATATCAGCCCTTGGCTTGAATGGGAAAACAGTTTGTCTCTGGAAGGAAAGCCTGCTTCTCTGGGCTCTGCCTAAGGGCTGGCTGAGGTTTCTACACCTCTGTGCCTGCAATTCAAAGCACCTTAAACAAACAGGTGATAAAGTTCTCATTTAGTGACTGTTTCAAGATGTCATTAATACATGTATTTGCAGCAAAGCTGTTCCCACTGCCTCATTACAGTTCTCTGAATGGTGTGTGAGCTCAGTTTTGAAACTGATGGTCTTTATGACTTTGGTTAAATTTAGTTTTTAAATCCTTACTCTTGAAACCATCTCTCTCCCCCCGTGTGTGTGCGCGCGCATGCACGCATGTACCAGAAAAATCGATGTTTGTGTTGCCTGTCACTACCAGAACCAGTAAATAGAAGACTGACTCTTCCTGGCACTCTATCTAGAGGCCAACAATCTGAAAAGGTGGCAGGTTATGTACTTTCAAAAGCCATCTTGACATCTCATCTCAAGCTGACCTTTTTTTATAGGGAGAAGAAAAGGGTAGGTAAGTTGTTTGGAAAAAGGTAAGAGTTGCAGTTGTGTGACTATTTTCCTAGTATTTTTTTTTTCTGCTGATCAATAAATCTTTAGGAGTCACAGACTTTCCTCCCTGGAACACAATGGCTCAGATACCATCTCCATTGCTTGCAGATGAACTCCTGGAGTCATACAGGTCATGCATTCCAGGTCCTGGAATAAAACCTTTCCACATGCATTAATCACTTAAGCCTATCAACTATGACTGAAGCTAAAATCTTTAACTCTTGAGTTCCCATATATGTGTGTGTGTGTGTCTACAGCCCTAATACACATACATATATATGTATATACGTGTGTGTATAAATATATATCTTTATATATACACCCACACCTCTCAGAGACCTAGCCTTTCCCCATGATAACCAGCAACCCCTAAGGGAGCAGAAGACAGTAGCTTGGACCTGACTAACGATCATGTGGTTTGGATTCTGACAGGTAACAGATAACATCTTGACCTAAGTTATGATTTAGCTCCGGAGCCCTAAGGTAGAATTACTTCCTGGTTATTTTCTCATGAGGCAGGACAGAAGGACACTAAAAAGACCTCAGAACTGTCCTTAAGACCTTAAGAAATGATTCATCATCCTTATCTCACCTCCCGCCGATCAGCTCCCAGCATGACTCCAAACCCTTAATCGTGGTGTCTTGTGATTTTGCCCTATGTAATCTGTAGTCTTGTGATGTTACCCTATATAAGCTGTAACATATATGTCGTTGGGGAGTTCAGGCTTTTGAGCGTTAGCTTCCCATTCTCCTGGGTTGCACCATTCATAATAAAATAACCAATCTTTCTCCACTGCAATATTTGGTGTCTAATGTTTGGCTCTGACGGTGGCAGGTGGGCAAACTCTTTTGGTTCTAAAACAGTTTCAGTGCTAGTCCAGAAAAACCTAACACAAAAAAGGTGGTCCTCATAGCCCTCTCCATTTTAGGTAATTGCACTTGATGACTGAAAGCTCTACTCATCCTGATTTGGTGTTATGCCAAGAGAACTGCTCAGCTGTATTAGTAAGTTTGGCCATATTCATTCACATAAATTAACAGTAGCTGCCCTAACAGACAACCCTAAAGCTCAGTGACTTACTACGAAAAGGTTTATTTTTCGTTTCCATGAAATCCCATTGTGTAGAGTAGAGGTGAAGAGATTTTCTTAAGTGCCATGACAAGGCATTTTCTTTTATCTCTCTGGAAGGAAGGGGCCAGAGCCAAGGTGACATGGTGAGGGGCTTGCTTTCTCCTGGAGGAGGTTTTCAGTCTGGGACTAGATGTCACAACGAGTACTTTTAGCCCTGGGATTTAGATTATATCTTTCCATAACATATTAACATAATATAATAGCATCAATTTTAATGATGCTATTTACTGATGCTTCACACATGTTGCTTTGGCCTTATCATGTTAATCAAATCATGGCAAGTTTCAACAGTATCCAACACATACACATCACAAAAATATTTATAAGCATATATTTATAACTATATGAATTTACTGAAGTCAGTACACATCCAATAGTATTTTAAAAATCCATTTTGTGGAGAGATATATATGCCAATTTGGTGGATTGGGAGATTCAAAATTGTTAAAATGCCCATTCTCCTTAAACTGATCTATGTATTCCACATTGCCAATTAAAATTTCAGGAGGCTTTTTGCTTTTTTCTTTTAAAGAAATTGATAAGGCTGTTCTAACATGCATATGGAAAGGCAAGGGACCTAGAACAGTCAAAACAATTTGAAGAATAAGAACAAACTTTGAAGACTTACACTACCTCAGTTCAAGATGTATTATAAATCCACAGTAATTAAGACATTCTTATATTGATATAAAGATAGTTACATGAATCAATGAAACAGAACAGAGAGTTCATACATACATATATATGGTCAGTTGATTCTGACAAAAGAACAAAGACAATTCGGCAGAAGAAAAATGGTTTTTCCACAAATTGTGCTGGAATGATTGGTATTCATATGTAAAAATATGATTTGTGATTCATATTTGTTCTAGGTGCAAAAATAAAGTCCGAATGGGTTAAAGATCTGCATGTAAAACCTAGAAGTATAAAACTGCTAGAAGAAAAGATAGGATAATATCTTTGTGACCTTGAGTTAGGCAAAGAATTTTTCAGCTATGACACCAAAAGCATGGTCCATATTAGAAAAAAAATAGATAAGTTGGACTTTGTCAAAATTAAGAGGGAAGAAAATATTTGCATAGGACATATCTGATAAAGGACTTATATGCAAATATATAAATAACTCTAAATTCAATAAAGCAACTGAAGAAAAATAAAATATTTTAATGAACATCTCATCAAGGAAGATAGATGCTTGAAAAGATAAGTGTATGAAAAGATGGTCAACATAACTTGTTATTAGAGATGTGCCAATTAAAAAAAATCACAATGAAATACTACTATATATTTTTAGAATGTTAAAAATTAAAAAGACTGATGATACAATTGTTAGCACTGATGTGGAGGAATGGAAAATCTCATACATCTAATACAACATTTTGGAAAATAACTCCTTTTTTTAAAAGTTATTTTTTATTCATTAATTTGAGAGAGAGAGAAACATTAATTTGTTGTTCCACTTATTTATGCATTCATTAGTTGATTCTTGTATGTGCCCTGACCAGGGATTGAACCCACAACCTTGTTGTATCAAGGACAACACTCTAACCAACTGAGATACCCAGCCAGGGCCAGAAAATAATTTCTTAAAAAGTTAAACATAAACCTAAAAATTACACAGTCATTCTACTTCTAATGGAATGAAAACATTATTTTTTTCCATACAAAGACATACAGAACTGTTCAGAGCAGGTTTATTTGTAATAGCCACAAACTGGAAGCAACCCAGATGTCCATCAACAGGTGAACTGATGAATACATTTTGATATATCAATACAATGGAACATTTCTTCTAGATGACAAGGAATAAACTATTGATACACACTAAATCATGAATTAATCTTAAAATAATTACACTGAGTGAATGACACCAGACAGAAAAAGACTACATACTGTACAATTTCACTTATATGAAATTCTAGAAAATGCAAACTAACCTATAGTGACAGAAAGAAGGTCTGTGGTTGCCTGGATGGGCAGAGAGTCAGGAGAATATAAAGTGCATAAAGACACTTTGGGGGTGATGGAATTGTTTGCTATCTTGATTGCATTGATGGTTTCAACTTATCAGATAGTATCCTTTAAATATGTACGGTTTGTCAATTATATTTCAATAAAGCTGTTAAAAATCCACTCATTGTAGGCATTCCTGCTCTCCAAATTTGTATTTTAGGCTTCCCCACCACGGGGAGTTCTCTCCTGGCCTCTCTCACATCATTCCTTGACTCCTCTTCCATTCTTTCTCCTCCACCCACCTTCTCTGGCTTCAACAATAAATCTCTTTCCTTGTCTCCTGCTGAGCTGTTCTGCCCTCATCCCTGAACTCTCAACTGTGACTCTAGCTCTGACGTCAGCCCTTGACCTTACCATCCATCCTGTGGTGGTTCACATCCCAAGTTCTGGAACTACAGTGCATGTATTCACAAGCTCTGCTATTCCACTTTCTAGCCAGGAGCTTCAGCAAGTTACTCACTGCTTCTATAACCAAGTTTCATTACCTATAAAATGGTGGTGACATCAATAATATACTCTTCTATTAGGATTTGCTATGAGGGCTAAATGAATTAATAAATACAGAATACTTAGAATAATCTTTGGGATGTAGTCAGGCTTCAATACATGTTAGCTGTTATTACTTCTAGGACCTAACAGCAATTTTTTAGGTTCAGACAATTCCTTCCTTAGGAGGAATTATAGTAGTTCCCCTTATCCAAGGGGGATATATTCCAAGTCTCCCAGTAGATGCCTGAAACTGCGGGTAGTACTGAACCATATATATACTGTTTTTTCCTGCATGTACTTATCTATTAAAAAGTTTAATTTATAAATGAGGCACAATTAAGAGATTAACAACAATAATTAATAATAAAACAGACAATTATGACATAATCCTGTAATAAGAGTTATGTGGTCTCTCTCAAAATATTTTATTGTATTGTACTTCCCGTTTTTTTTTAAAAGGAAGCATTTTATTTCTCTTTGGCATCTCTGAATTGCTAGCATCACTACTCTTGAGCTTTGGGGTCATTATTAAGTAAAATAAGGGTGACTTGAACACAAGCAGTGTGACACCACAACAGTCCATCTGATAGCCAAGATGGCTACTCAGCGACTCACAGGTGGGGAGTGTCTGCAATGTGAAGATGCTGGCAAAGGGATGATTCATGTCCTGGGTGGGAAGGAGCAAGACTCGAGAGATTTCGTCATGCCACTCAGAATGGTGCACAATTTAAAACGTAGGAATTGTTTATTTCTGGAATTTTCCATTTAATATTTTTGGACCGTGGTTGACTGCTGGTAATTAAAACCGTGGATGGGGGGGGGGGACTGTTGTATGACAATAGAGAAGGAGTTAATAAGTTATGATTCATCTTCTCTGTGGAATATTATATGTACCTTAAAAAATAGTCTTTCCTATGAATCTATAATAATTTTGTAGAAATGCTCATTAAACAACAATAAAGCAGGCTTTATAAGCATTCATACAGTGTCATCTCAACTGTATTCAAAAGTCCAGATGAAAATTATGTGCAGAGTAAAGAATGAAAAGGATTATACAGAAATGTTTACAGTGTTGTCTTTCGTCTTTCATAACGGAAAAATATTTAAAAAGAATCCTTTAGTTACTAATGAATACCTCTGCAGGATGGGGTGCTGCACACACTACATACTTTTATTAGTTAATCTCTTGTCTAGCCAGACCCTTAGCAGGAAAGAGTGCAAGGAAACCTAGGGTGGAGAAATATGTTAGAAAGGGCGGGGAACGTATAAAAGAAGGTATATATGAAAGTTGAAGAGGACACTGTAGGAAAGATGGGAAATACCAAGGAAATATTTGCTTTCCTGTTGTGCCTGGAGCCAGAAGGATTTGCTGTCCCACCTTCAGGTGGGCATGTCTAACCAGACTATTGCTGAAAATCACTCTGATGCCACTTCATGTGGAGCCCCGATGTGGAGGCTCAGTCACGCCATGCTGGCTACTCATGTGTTTCTCTTTGGCTAGAGGCCTGTGCCTTGACAAAGAAAGGATAGTGCTTATACATGGTTGTAATTCCAGAGATCATGATTAAATCAGTAAGATGCACAAATCATTTCCTGATCTTCCATCTTAAGCTGACATTCAACTTTTGTCTCACTGGTGAAATTTTGATCCTCATTTATGCTTTTGTTATACATATTTACTTGCGTGGAGAAGACAATCTTACTCTTTTCTCCTTTCCTGATCTTCTCTGACTCTGTGGTTTCTGGGCTGAGTATTTTGTTTTCCTAGTCACATGCAGCTCTCGAGACGAGGCAATGCAATGAGTTATCTCAGTTCTTAGACCTTGGATCCCTGGTCAGCCAGCCCGTTGTCATCTGGAGGGATTCTTAATTTTTGTTGGATGTTTCTCTTAGTCCAAATTAGGCCCTCAGTACTGTGGATGGAGCACATAGGCCAGGTGGACACGTATTCCGTTAGGGACTTGGCTTGCCTAACTTCTGTCT
Source organism: Pteronotus mesoamericanus (assembly GCF_021234165.1). Taxonomy (NCBI): domain Eukaryota; kingdom Metazoa; phylum Chordata; class Mammalia; order Chiroptera; family Mormoopidae; genus Pteronotus; species Pteronotus mesoamericanus. The sequence goes on from NW_026555313.1 coordinate 14,823,269, forward strand.
GCTAACTGCACTTCTAAGGCTAGGAAACTGGAGACAGCCCTAATGTCCTTTGCTAAAGAAATCAAGAAAGTAGAGCTACCATTGAAGCTCTACTTCAATGGTAGAATTAGAAAGTGGCTGCAGGGTTGGAAAAGTGGCCTGACTCTGAGAGGGAGCCAACTGGTGGACATATTTGGAGCAGTTCTATGGGGCGGCCTGGTTGCAAACTATCCAAAGAACACTGGCAGCCAGTCTGGGATGCACCTACAATGTCTGCCCATGGGTAGCTCAGGCCTAGCTGGAGTGAGGAGGTCAGACTGGGGAGAGGGTGTTCCCGGGTACCATTCTGCCACCACAACCAAGAGAGTTCATCACTGAGGGCAATCCGAAGCTGCATGTTTTTAAACAAAATTATTTTAATTTAGTCTAATTACTAAAACATGAAAGCTCAGTGTTGATTTGGAAATTACAGAAAAAGAAATGATAGAGCAATATTTTGAGTATTTTATTTTAATATTTCATTGTCCTTTTTTACATAGTTGAGCATTCCAATGTGTACAATTTTTGTTTCCTGCTTTTATTACTTTATATAACATGAGTATTTTCTACAGTGTTGAGAATACTTTGCAATCATGTGTTTTAATTGTTGCTTAATATTCTCTCCTTCTACAGTTTCTTTAGCCATTCTTCTATGGCTGGACACTTAGGTTATTTCCTGTTTTTCAGTATTATGAATAGTATATCAGTAAATGCCATTTTTAAAGGTTTTATTTATTTATTTTTAGAGAGAGGGGAAGGGAGGGAGAAAGAGAAGGAGAGAAACATCAAAGTTCAAGAGGTACATTGATTGGTTGCCTTGCCACCAACTGGGGACCTGATCCACAACCCAAGCATGTTTGCTGACTGGGCATCAAACCGGCCACCTTTTTTTTCACAGGCTGGTGCTCAATCCAGTAGCCACACCAGCCAGATCTAAACCCCATTTTTATATTTCCAGTTATTTCCTTAAAATGGAATACCAAAAGAGGGCTCTGTGAGTAAATATATTAAATATGGCTATCAGTTATTTTATTTTTTAAATTATATTTATTGATTATGGTATCATAGTTGTCCCAATTTATCCCCTTTTCCCCACCTCCACACAACACCCCCCACTCCCTCACCATTGTTTATGTCCATTCATCATGTGTGTAAGTTCTTTGGCTACTCCATTTCCTATACTGTACCTTATACCCCCTGGCTGTTCTGTAACTACCTATTTGTATTTCTTAACCCCCTCCCCCACACCCCCACACCCCCTCGCATCTGGCAATCATCAACACACTCTCTGTATCCATGATTCTGTCTCTGTTCTGCTTGTTTGCTTAGTTTGTTTTTTTGATTTCAATTGTTGATAGATATGTGTTTATTGCCCTTTTATTGTTCATAGTTTTGATCTTCTTCATTTTCTTAAATAAGTCCCTTTAACATTTCATGTAATAATGATTTGGTGATGATGAACTCTTTTAGTTTTTTATTGTCTGGGAAGCACTTTATCTGCCCCCCCAATTCTAAATGATATCTTTGTGGGGTAGGAACAGTCTTGGCTATAGATTGTCACTTTTTATGACTTTGAATATTTCTTCCCAATCCCTTCTATCCTACAAAGTTTCTTTTGAGAACTCTCTGTAGGTAACTGACAGCTTTTCTCTTGCTGCTTTTAAGATTCTCTCTTTATCTTTAACCTTTGTCATTTTAATTATGATGTGTCTTGGAGTAGGCCTCCTTGCTTCCATCTTGTTTGGGGCTCTCTGTGCTTCCTGGACTTGTATGTCTATTTCCTTTACCAAATTAAGGAAGTTTTCTTTCATTATTTTTTCAAATATATTTCAAATTTCTTGCTGTTTCTCTTCTTCTGGCACCCTTATTATGTGAATGATGGAATGCTTGAAGTTGTCCCAGAGGCTGCTTACACTATCCTCATTCTTTTTCTTTTTTTTGGATGCTTTTTTCTTCTTGTTATTCTAATTGGTTGTTTTTTGCTTCCTTAGGTTCCAAATCATTGATTTGATTTTTGGCTTCGTCCATTCTACTATTGTTTCCCTATAAATTGTTCTTTATTTCAAGTAGTGACTCCTTCATTTCTAACTGGATATTTTTTATGTTGTTGAGGTCCTCACTAAGTTCCTTGAGCATCCTTATAACCAGTGTTTTGAACTCTGCATCTGATAGATCGCTTATCTCCATTTTATTAAGCTCTTTTTCTGGAGTTTTGATCTGTTCTTTCATTTGGGCCATGTTTCTTTGTCTCCTGGTTTTGGCAGCCTCCCTGTGTTTGTTTCTATGTCTTAGGTAGAGCTTCTTTGACTTTGTTTTAGTGGTGTGGCCTAATGTAGTAGATATCTTGTAGGGTCTAATGACACAGCCTCCCCTATCCCCCAAGCTGGGTACTCAAGTTGTGCCCTTCATGTGGGCTGAGTGCACCCTTCTCTTATAGTTCAGCCTTGATTACTGTTGGCAGGTCAATGGGAGGGATTTACCCAAGTCAGTCAGTTGTAAGGACTGTCTGTGACCACTGACCACCAACTTCTGCCCTCTTGGAGGATCAGCTGTGCAGGGGCAGGGTGGTGCTCTGACATGGTCTATAGCTGTCCACTGGGTATGCTGACCCTGGGGTTTCCTGGGTGGTACAGGCCAAGGTCAGCCCCCACCTGAGTTTTGCCTGAGGCTGCCCTACTTGGGCTATAAAGCAACTTGAGATGGCTGCTACTTGTACTGGGTTTGGAGATTCCCAGGCAAAGAAAAATGACTATCATTTATTGAATACTTACTATGTGCTTATATTTATTATATAATTTATTTCTTAAAATTTTGTAAGATTTGTATTATTATTTGTATATGACAGTTAAAAGAAGGCTCAGAAAATCACACAATTATTAAGTGGCAATATTGGATTCATATGTAGGTTCGCCTAACCCTAAAATACATTTGTGATGGTAAATTTTATGCACCAATTTGGCTGGAACATAGTGCCCAAGATATTTGGTCAAACATTATTCTGTATGTTTCTGTAAAGATGTTTTTGCATGAGATTTACATTTAAGTTGGTGGACTTTATTTAAAGCAGATTGCCCTTCATAATGTAATGGGCTCCATCTAGTCATTTAAAAACCTGAATAGAAAAAATAAGACTGACCTCCCCCAAGCAAGAGAAAATTCTGCAGCTGAAGTGTTTGGACTTGAATTGCAATCCCTGGCCCTTTTCTGGGTCTGCAGCCTGCCAGTCCACCCTGCTGATTTTGGACTTGCCAGTTTCCATAATTACATGAGCCGATTTCTTAAAATAAATCTCTGTACTATCTATATCTCCATCTGTTTGTCTATAAATAAATATATGCATATTATATCAGTTGTGTTTCTTTGTAGAACCCTAGTAGAACATTCTCTTGCTAGGACATTTTCAAAGTTTTTGATAGCTATTTTCAAATTGCTTCTCATAAAGCTTAACAATGTTTCCCCCAGCAATGTATTAGAGGACATGAACTGACATTTTGCAAAAGAGGAGAAATATAGTGTGAGTATCTGTCTTACCCACATCATTCAACATTCATCTTTTAAAAATCCTGTTTATGTATTACATGGAAGGGGACATTTCAGTATTGTTTGAATTTACATTTCTTTTTATAACTGAAGTAGTTGAGCATTTCCTTATAATTCTTTTTAAGAGATTAATGCATTTATTTTTTCTCTATTTCTTTGTTAAGGATTGATGTTTTTACATTTAAGTTTCTGGAATTCATTTTGGTGTATAGTGCATAATGAGGATCTGATTTGATTTTTTCCAAAATGGTCCATATAACTGGTTTAATGCCTTTTATTCTCTAATCCAGTGGGCTGTGGTTTTCTCATCTAGTGAGAGGGTTGGACTAGGAGGATTCTTACATTAGTATCACCTGGGGCACTTTTTAAAAGCATAGTTGCTTGGGCTTCACTCTAGAGTTTTTGTTTCAGTTGGTTTGGGGTGAAAGCTGGAGATTATATATCCTCTTTTCTGGTCTTTTAAATTGTTTAATGTGTAGCCAGCTTTAAGAATGACTGAGCCAATAACTACAGAGATCACACCACCTCTAAACTCCAGAATTGAGGTGAAACCACTGTGACATCCGGGGGCCCACTCTCTCCAGGATGGTGGTGTTGGGGGAACATGGGAAGGGACAAGGAGACTTCCTTTCCTTCTTTCCTGAAACGCCTGTGCACCTTCCAGAATCTCTTGGCCCATGAGGATCCTGGCCCAGCTCCGTTTCTTGCTAGGACTTCCATGTATAGAATTCAATGATTCCATAGACTTGGATTTCTACAAAAACTTTACCAAACAGAAATCAGTAGCAGAGCAAAGTTGTGTATGTTACCTGTTGGGAAAATCAGGCTCTGGCTGCTTTTTCTGCCGATTTTTGTCCATTGACTGCCCTTATCCACCTTTATAATCCAGGGATTCTCCCTGGCCCAGTACTCTGCCAGCCTTCATCTTACCTATGATACAGTCTCCTTGGGAAGTGGTTCTCAAGCCTGGCTGCTCATTAAGTGGGGAGCTTTAAAACAAATGCTGATTCTGAGTGAATGAACAAGTGTAAGGTAGGATAAAAACCTCAATATTTTTACAATATTTCTCAAGTGATTCTAATGGGTAGTCAGATTTGAGATCCACTGCCTTTGAGATGATGGTTAGATTGTGGTAAGCAGTCAAACGGACGTGAGCAGAGCAAGGACAATGAGTCAGGTACAGAAGGTCCCCAGGGCAGAAATCCTCAGGTGCCTAGCAGTGGGCAAAACCAGGAAAACAAGGACCTCACACCCTAGGGTAACCTTTCCTCCCTCAGCATATTGTTCATCATGCAGTTTAGACCCCCGATCTTTCATGTCACTGGTCGTGAGGTTCGGACCCTCTCCTGACCTTTCCTCCCCTGGTATGTTGCTAGTCATGCAGGTTAGGCCCCCTTAGAGGGAGAACAGAAGAGGGAGTTAGAGAATAACCTTAAGCATTAAGCTCCCAGGATGATGAGGTTCTGACCCTCATCAAATACATTTAGGCCTGAGCTATGTTTCAGCTTCAGGCCCAGAAAAGGAGCAAAACCAGACAAGCAATGTCAAGGCTGACTTCAGGACCTGCTGTGCTGACTAAAGATCTCTTGCCCTGGCACCAGGTAATCAGAGGAGATCACAACCCTTCACAACCCTGAAAGGACACACCTGGAAAGATGATGAATAGTCTATTAAGATCTTCCCCTGGGACCTCCTCTAAAAGCTCCACCCTTAAAAGTGCTTAGGATGGAGGACCAGTGTGTTTTCCGCCCAGGAGCATGCCCTAGCCTTTCCCCTCCCCCTCCTCTTTCTCCCAGGCACGTTACCTTTACCTTCCTCTCTCCTAAGCTTCAAGGGCCCTGTCTTTTACCTCTGTTACTTGTTTTCCAAAACCATTTCTTCTACCACTCACTCCTACCTCTGTGGCTTCCTAAATAAACTTCCTCTTATAGTTTGAGTCTTGGCTCTGAATTCTTAACTTAGCCAGAACTTAAGTACTGAGGTTGCTGAACTGAGGTCCAGTCTGACTCCATGATCTAACTCCATGGTATTAACCTTGTGCCGTTTTCTCACTGCCAACAAATTCAAGTTGCATTTAGAGAGAAAATATTGAGAAAGAAAATTCTAGACAAATTAATATTTTTTTGGACAACCAAAGGAAAAGGAAAAGAAGTAGTAGATAGCCTAGTATGGATGAACCATATTCAAAGGCCAGAACTGTTTTAATGTAGGCTCAAGCAGTAAGTATACTGAGGCCTGAACTTCATTACAGCCATGGAGAAGCTATACTGATGAAATGTAGCTGGGAGATAACAGGACTAGCTCCTGTGGCAACCAGGTCGTCCAAAGGGCTTGGAGGACTGGGTGGGGAAGCCACCCTAGTATTGACATTATGAAGATTAATGTCTCCAGCAAGGAGACAGTGAAGAGAGAGACTGAAAATCAGGTGGCCAGTGGCTTTTTGATTGTGGGCAATTTACTCAAGGCAACGGCTCATCAGTGTTTGGGAACATGAGGATCAAATTATCACCCCCCTTCCCTACCTCCAAATGTGTCAAACAAGAGCCTGACATGGTGGCTCTATCTGCAGAGAGGAGTGGCATGGAGAATAGCAGCTGATGCAAGATCATTCATTCCCGGGGGACTATTTCTTCTCGGTTCCTGCACTGGAATGTAAGTTCCATGAGAGCGGACATAATTTTGTTAACCACTTGATCTCAGTACATGTTGCAGTAATTGTAAAATAGTAGGTTCTCAATTATTTGCACTTGGTGCTGGTCTGTTTTAGTACATCCTATATCTACAAGCAGCAAGGTACCAGCCCTGGCCCCTCCTGATGTTTAGTATGAAGCATTCCGTCCATGGCTCTCTGCTTTGTGATACAGGGAGGGGGTAGGTGCAGGCTGACAGGTCAGGTGTGTTGATAGATATACCGTGGCAGCATGGTGAAGGTAGTGAATGGCAGGACAATTTCTGTCATATTACTGCTTTGGGGTGGGCAGACTGCCTCATTGGCTCCTCACTTCCCTCAGGGCCTCAGCTTCTACCTGCGATAGAGGCCCCTGAAAAGAGACCTTGAAAGGGAAGTGCTTGGGGCTACATGCTTCAACATTCAAAAAAGTCAGCAAATCTTCAAAGACGCAGGCTTTTCCTCTAAACAGTTATTAAAGCTTTCTCAGTGTCTTGGTAACAGTGTGTGCATTTCAAGGATTACTTTTACAATTTGAAAGGGAGTTTCTCAATTTTAGAAAAGCTGGAAGGAACTATTGCCAAAGCAACCAACAGAGGCCATAATGCTTGCCTTCATCCACATTAACCATGCCCAGGTCAACTCTAGGGGTCACAGGGAGGAGGGAATAAGCCCTTCTAAGTAGCTAATCTCTGCTTCCATCCAGCCATTTCCCTTTGGCTCTTCAGGTAAATGCAATTTATTACATCTGACAGCTGGCTCTGCAGTTGTGGTGCAAACAGGCCATTTCTTCTTTCATCTTGTGGTCTGAGGCTGCTCCCTTATTAAATACACACACTGATTCAAAGCAATGGAGTTTTAAAACAGGCCTTCAGGGAAGCTCAGAGAAATCAGTCTTTCCCATCAGCTCTTCTTGGAGAAGAGCAACAGCCCCTTAGCTGGCCTCTCTGCTCCCATTTTTACTTTCCTACTAGCCAGGCTCTTCACAGTGTAATCATAGTGATCTCCTAGAACAGTAATCATGTTGTTCGTCTCTTAATTTCCATTAGTGGGTTTATAAGTCTCTAATGAGAAGAAAATCTAAGTTTCCTATGAGGGAGGCCTACAGGGCCCTGTGACCCCAGGCCTAGCTGGATCCAGCCCCAGCTCCCAGCACTCACCTGTCACCAGCCTGTTCTTACACCCTTTTCTGTTCCCTGTGCTTCTGGTGTGACTGTTTCAGTCAGTCCTTCCCAGCTCTATCAATCTAAGTTCTGGTAATGCTGCCATAAGCTCACACTTTTCTCTAAACAGATTAACTCTTAAGTAAATTGTCTGTTACTTCATGGAAACATCCAACATTACCAATGTGCTCAAGTCTGTGAGATGGGACTAAAACCTGGCCTTATCATAGATCATCGGGGACTGGGAAGGATGGAATTAGAGAATGGGAAGTGACAATGGGGCTTAGAGGGGAGAAAACTGGAGAAACTAGTTGCACAAAAGAGAAGAGGGGAGTTCCTGAAATAATATCATTGTAAGATTTAGTCATTATGTATGAAGTGGTATAATATTAATTCTGGGTAGACTGTGATACGTTAAGAAACCATATTGCATACTAATCATGTATCATAGAAATGTATACTGAAAACCTGTATAATTTTATTAACCAATGTCACCCCAATAAATTTAATAAAAAGTAGTCCATATTGCAAATTATAGAGCAGCCACTTAAATATATACAACAAAGAAATATAGATAAACAAACCAATAAAAGGAAATAAAATGGAATACTAAAAAAGACTATTTGACCTAAAAATTAAAAGAACAAAAAGAGAGGAAAAGGGATCAAGAACAAATGGTAAAATACAGAATAAAAAAAGCAAGCGAGTAGACACAAATTCAACTATATCAATAATTACAATAAATGTACTAGTTTCCTAGCACTAGCATAATGAATTACCACAAATTATGTGGCTTAAAACAATAGAAATTTATCCTCTTATAGTTCAGGTGACTGGAAGTACAAAATCAGGTGCTGGGCACCATTGGTTCCTTCTGGGGATTCTGTTCATTGGCTCGTAGCTACATCAGTCCAATCTCTTCAAATGGCTTTCTTCTCTCTGGTTCTGTGTGTATCCTCCCTTTTTCTTATAAGGACATCAGTCATTGGATTCAGGGTCTGTTCTAATTTCCAATGATCTCATCTTAACTAGTTATTATCTGCAAAGACCTAATTTCCAACTAAAATCCCATTCTAAGATTCTGGGTGGATATGACTTTTACAGGGACACTATTCAACCTATAAAAATATTAATGAATTAAACACTGTGATTCAAAGGCAAAGATTATCGGGACTTTTTTTTTAAAAAAGCAAGACTTCACTCTATGCCATTTATAAGAGATATACTTTAAACATAAAGACACAGATTAAAAGTAAAGAGTGGAAAAAATGTCTACCATGCAAATTCTAGGAGTTCTTCCAATGTTCTGGATAGTAATCCCTTGTCAGATAGTTAATTAGTAAAAATGTTCTCACATTCTGTGGGTTGCCTTTTTGTCCTGTTGACGGTGTCCCTTGACACCCAAAAGTTTTTATTTTGATGAAGTCCAGTTTGTCTATTTTTTCTTTTATTGCCTGTGCTTTTGATGTCATATCTAAGAAATCACTGCCAAATCTAAAGCCATGAAACTTTTCTTTTACATTTTCTTATGGGAGTTTTATAATTTTAGCTCTTACTTTTAGGCATTTGATCCATTTTGAATTAATTTTTGTATATGGTGTTAGGTAAAGGTCCAACATTGTATGTTTGCAAGTAGATATCCAATATTTCTACTACCATCTGTGGAAAAGACCGTTTTTTCTTCATTTAATGATCTTGGAACTACTGTCAAAAGTCACTTATATGTGAGGGTATACTTTTGGGTTCTCAGTTCTACTCCATTATTCTGTCTGCGTTTATGCCAGTGCCATACTGTTTTGATTACTGAAGCTCTGTAGTAAAACTTCAAACTAGAAAGTGTGACTCTTTCAACTTTGTTTTTTTTAAAATATATATTTTATTATGTTATTACAGTTTCCCCATTTTTTCCCTCCCCTTTCCTCCCCTCCACCCTGTACTGCTCTTCCCCCCAGCATTTCCCCCTCCCCTTAGTTCACATCCATGGGTCGTACATAGAAGTTCTTTGGTTTCTCCATTTCCCATACTATTCTTAACCTCCCCCTGAATATTTTGTACCTACTATTTATGCTGCTTATTCCCTGTACCTTTTCCCCCATTCTCCCCCAACTTCTGATCTCCATTTCTATGATTCTGTTCCTGTTTTAGTTGTTTGCTTAGTTTGCCTTTTTTGTTGTTGTTGTTGAGTTGTTGATATAAGTTTGTTGTCACTTTACTGTTCATAGTTTTTAATTTTCTTCTTTTTCTTAGATAAGTCCCTTTAACATTTCATATAATAAGGGCTTGGTGATGATGAACTCCTTTAACTTGACCTTATCTGGGAAGCACTTATATCTGTTCTTTCGTTCTAAATGATAGCTTTGCTGGATAAGGTAATCTTGGATGTAGGTCCATTCTTTTCATGACTTTGAGTATTTCTTTCCAGCCCCTTCTTGCTTGTAAGGTTTCTTCTGAGGAATCAGCTGATAGTCCTATGGGAAGTCCTTTGTAGGTAACTGTCTCTTTTTCTCTTGCTGCTTTTAAGAATCTTTCTTTATCTTTAATCTTGGGTAATGGAATTATGATGTGCCTTGGTATATGCTTACCTGGGTCCAACTTCTTTGAGACTCTTTTACCTTTAAATATGTCAAAGTCTATTTCCTTGGCCAGATAGGGGAAGTTCTCTTTCATTGTTTTTTCAAATAAGTTTTCAATTTCTTGCTCTCCCTCTTCTCCTTCTGGCACCCTTATGATTTGGATGTTGGAATGTTTAAAGTTGTCCCAGAGGTTCCTCAGCCTTTCCTCAGTTTTTGAATTCTTGTTTCTTCATTCTGGCTCTGGGTGAATGTTGATCTCTTCCTTCTGCTCCCAATCATTGACTTGAGTCCTGGTTTCCTTCGCTTTACTGTTGGTTCCCTGTATATTTTTCTTTGTTTCACTTTGCTGTCCTTCTTTTGGTTGTGTGAGGAGGCAAAGTGTATCTACCTATGCTTCGATCTTGGCTGGAAGTTCCTGACACTTTCAACTTTGTTATTTTTTTCAAGATTGTTTTCACTCTTCAGGTTTCCTTGATATTCCTATGAGTTCTAGGATGCAGTTATCTATTTCAGAAAAAAAAAAAATCTTTGGATTTCACTGAATTCACTATATTAAGCCTTCCAATCCATGAACATGGGATGTCTTATCATATATTTATGTCTTCTTTAATTTCTTTCAACTATATTTTGTTGCTTTCAGTGTTCAGGCTTTTTACCTCCTTGGTTAAGTGAGTTCCTAAGTATTTTCTTCTTTTTAATACTATTGTAAATGGAATTGCTTTCTTAATTTTCCTTCTCATTGGTCATTACTAGTGTGTAGAAATGCAAATGACTTTTGTGTACTGATTTTTTAACTTGCAATTTTGCTGAATTTGTTTATTAGGAATAATTTGTATTTATTTACAAGTAAGATGTATTTAACATTGAATGAGCACTTTCTGTGTCAGGTACTGAATAAATTATTTTACGTAAGGTATATCTAAACTTTTCATTGAGATTAAAATGCATCATAATGTTCATTATAACAAATAACCTTGATTTATAAATCCAACATAGTAATATATCTAAAATAAAAGATCTAGGCTTAGTGAATGAAGGTGACAGAGACATTTTTCTGATAAGATGTCTGACTCTAAAGCATGAGCTTTTAAATCCTGCTCTGTACAGCCTCCCTCCACCACCTTGTTTCTGTGCTTTATTATGGCCAAAAGAAATGATTGGCAAGGGAGTTACCAAAGCTGATCTAAACCCATTTTCTGTTTAGCAAGACAGTCATAGGTATCAATCAAACAAATGAGCACTATGAGGCAAAATATCAGGGACATTGGCAATGTAACGGGCACAAAACCCTCCAAGGTCTTTCTGCCTAAAATCAATCGATGGCTATCTGCCCCCTGTGGAATGAAGTGGAATCTCCTGGCAAAGACCCACAATACTTGTCATGTGGGATACTGCCCCCCTCTACTGAACTGGTCCCCTCTTACCCCCAGCTCCTAGGCCATGGCCCAGGTGATCAAAGTACTATCTGCTCTCACTTTAGTGGTTTTGCCTGAGGTGGTTGCTGGGCCAGGAATGGTCCAACACTACCCCGCCCCATTTCTCATTCCTTTCTTCCTTACAGAGGGCTCTCATCTTCTCTAGGAAACCTCCTCTGTGCTTTCTCTCTTGCTGTACTAATCAGATCCCATTACCATGGTTTGCAGGCCTCTGTTTCCTTGACCAGACTCTGGGCTTCTCATTGGCCTGGGCAGAGAACAAGTCAGATTTATCTTTATGGCCCTCACAGAGAGCACAGCTGTTTGTTGTAAGAGTGAATGACTAAATAAAGAAGTGTTTTAGGGATAGAGGCAGGCTAATGGTCTTGGAGGTTGAGGTACTGCCTACAGAAGTTAGAAATTACAATTACGAGAATGATGATGGTAACCATTTACTGAGTCTTTACTGTTTATCTGGCACTGTGTTATACCCATCACATATATTAATTCATTTAATCCTCATGCCAGCTTATGAGGTAGAGCTCACTTGTGGTTACACAGTCAGTAAGACAAAGTGAGGACTTGAAGGCAGATTTGCTGACTTCAGATCTAGCCTTTTGCAGTAGGAAAGTGACTCACAGATTTTTTTCCTCCTCTCACAGCTGAGCGCGGGGCCAGCTTTACATGTCATAGTCTTGGGCACTGTGAAGTTCTAAGCACAGAAAAGCTGACAGTCCTCCTCAGTGAGATGAATTCCAGGAATTTGGGGGTTCATCAAAGGAAAAGATATAACCATAAGGTGGCAGCAGCACACACAAGCTTTATTTGGGTGCTGCTTTAACAGGTTTGCATGGATTGGGGGCAGTCCCTTAGAGCATGAGACCACCCAGTAGCTATAGCCTGGGGCCTGACCCTCAGAAGGGGAGGAGGACAAGGAAATTCTCAGGGAGAGGGGACAGATGGGGGCTTCCAGGTCTAGGTGATGTTACTCCGCAAGGTGAAGAGTCTCTAGGTCAGAAAACTTGACCTGGGAAGGGCAGCAGTGGGTGGGGATCTTCATGTTGATGGGATCCATGGCTAGTAGATTCACAGGGCATGTAAAGCACAAAGCCTCTATATGGCTCAAAATCTGCTTAATTGCACTGAGTTTAAGACAACTGGATGTGTAAAAATTTGAGTTCCTTGTGAGGTGCATTTTGGTCTAAACAGATCCCTGACTGCTGCGAGGAAGTAAACCACCCAAGGGCCCACATACAGTGGCTGTCTTTGACCCACTTCTGGAATACCCAGGGAGCTTTAATCCCTAGGGAGAGCAAGGCCAACATAATAGGCCCATAGCAACCCACCTAGAGCTGAGTCAGCTTTGTTATGTAGGGGGCCTTAGGAAAGGAAATGAGTCTCTTAAGATGACCACTAGAAATGTAGAACTTAAACAACTCTAAACAGAAATGCCAATAACTTTAAATAATTAGTTTTAGTCAGAACACTACTTGTGATGGGTAAATAGGTAAACAAGTAAAAATATTAATTGGAAGACTATTTTTCTCTCCCCCAGTGCATTTGCTTGATGAAACTTTACAAAGTCCAGAAGTCTCCCTAGAGTTGGCCAACACTGTGTATGTGTGATGGTGGGCCCGAGCATTGCATGTACGGGGGACTCATAATCATAGCAGCTAACACTTGCTCACATTTACTCTCTGTCAGATGCTGTGCTTTTCAGAGCATGATCTGTGGGTTGGTGCTGACCCACGATTTGTTTGTTAATGATCCATGACAATAAGTATAGAAATGGAAATTTTTATAGCAATTTGACATTGCTGCAACTTCAGCTCATGAGATCATTGTTCAAGCATTTTATTTTTATTGTATTTTTACAAAAGGATAAATTTAAGTTTAAAAACAAAGTCTGAAAAGTGGTTCTTTGGATAGTTTGAGAAACACTGTTTTATGATATTATTTCCATTTTATAGATGAAGAAACAGAAGCTTAGAGAGATGAATTACTTACTCCAGGTTACACAGTTAGCAAGTAGGTACTGGGATTTGAACTAGTTGATCTATCTGACTTCAAGTCTATGGTTTCAGGGACCATGCATTGAGCCCTAAGATGCTGTACTTCAACCCACTGATAGTCATTTGACTGCTGGTTGTGACTGCAGCTACTTTTAGCAGAGTGCTTCCATTTACTGACTCCAAAGCCCATTACAGAACTTGAGGTTACCAATCACTGGGAAGGAGGTAAGCAAGAGGCTGCCGGTAGGACCTTGGCCACTAAGGTGGAAGGCTAGGGCATAGGTATTTGTTATTAATTACTTGGGGCTGGGGAGCCAGGGTTTCCAACCACAGGAATGGAGGTTTCAGTACTTTGCACTAATTACCATGGTTTCACAGCTGTGATCAATTCATGTTTTCTCACCATGCTCAAGCATGGTCTATGGGGAGTGATGTGAAGAGGTGTAAAAATAAGTTCTGTTTCCAGCTAGATTAATTATGGGCTCTGTGGAGGCCCCATTGCAACTGCCTAGGCCACAAGATTGATTGGCTCAGGCCCTACGTCCAGCTGCAGGAAAGCCATACTGGCTGATACAAGGCTGTCCAAGGGTGTGCAACTGAAGCTGAGAGGCAGCGACCCGGCCCAGTGCCCAGTCTTGGTTCTCACTGCAGCCCCCATCTGAAGGCCCTTTCTTCCTTTCCCCACCGACCCAGATCAGCAGTGTGCAGGGAAGATGAACATGAGGCCAAATGTCTGTAAAATGCTTAGGACAGATTGCAGAATATTGCAGATGCTCAACAAGGAGAGTTGTTATTGTTATTAGTGTTATTTGTTTTTATTGTTATTATTAATTTTTTCAAACATCTGTCTCTACTAAACTCTGAGTTCCCCAAGATCAAGAACTGCTTCTTATTTTCTTTGATCCCTGGGACCTAGTGTGGTGCTAGGCACAAATCAGATGCTCTGAATGATTAAATTAGTTGATTGAATTGACACCAATTTGTATTATTTCCCCCTTATAACTAATTCATTTCACTTGCTACTGGCTTCCTTCTCCATAATATCCATATCCTGTAAATACCTAATTAATTCCCAGATGGGAGTGCTCCACTGTTCTTGGTAACCCAGCCTCCAGTGCTTTTGCTAAGCAAGACATCTTTCAATTCCATGAGGCCTCTCCCTAGCCTTTTAACTCATTCACATACATTAATTCAACCCATAATTATTGGGAGCCTGTTTGGATCAGCACTGAGTTGACAGCTAAGGGGGGCACAGTCCCTGCCTTCATTATATTTTGATTGGGGTAAACTCATCGCGAGGACCTGAACCCAGGCCTGAGGTGCTGGAGAAGCAGTCCTGAGCAGAAGAGGGCTCAGCGCAGCATTGTTGGATTAACTGGAGGTGAGGGAGGCTGGGGTGGTGAGCAGGAGCCAGTTAACAGTGGCCTTCGTAAGTTGTGCCAGGGAAGTTGAACTTTACTCAGGGACAATCTGGGAAGTTGTGGCTGAGGTAGGGGGTGGGGTGTTGGTGATAGGTATGTGGGAAGGAGTTAGGAGGCTGACACTATTAGATTTGCAGTGTAGACATCTATCTTACTTTTATTGCAAAACAGGGGAGTGGACAGGAAGAGGGAAAACCTGGAGGACAAGACAAGGTTTGTGTCAGATTTAGGTAGACTGGATTTGCTTTTATAGAAAGCTTGATAATGTAGAACCCTCTTTGTTGCTGTGGCCAGAATTCTGTCTGGCTCTTTTACTGAACAAACAGTTGCATGAGCCCTGATTCAATGCACAAACTGCTTAAATAAATTATGTATGTCAGTACTTCAAAGACAAGCAATATGGCCCTGTGTATTTCATGAGGCGGTGAGTGAAGGGGGTAGTGGGCACCGCACATTGTGGGTGTGTGTGCACATGCCTCTAGAGGAAATGGGGAGGTCTCATTTTATACAAGGAAGCAGAAAAATTTTCCAGACAATGGAATTCATTGCTTGAGATTTGGAGAAGCAGCAGGCAGGAGTGGTGAGAGCTTGATGAAGCCAACTAAAGGACACATTGAACACTGGTGCTTTCTGAGGGTCAAACTTCCGTGAGACAGAGGGCAATGGCTTGATGACGAAGTCCTGGGAGAACACAGGCACTCTGTGTGTGTGTGCGTGCATGTGTGTGTTGGTAGCAGAATGCAAGTAAATGTGTACTTTTGGATGAATGATTTCAAGATGCTACCTGAATTATAACGTTAAGAAATAACACCTCTGAGAAACAGCTAAGAAGAGTTGCTCACTCTGCCCAGAGTCAGAAGGCACAGGTGGTGGGGCAGGAGTGAGGCTGGGGGATAGTTACAGTCTCATTTGTGTGAAGAGACAGACTATGAATGACAGATGTGAATCGGGTTTCTATGGCTGCTGAAAATAGGGGATCAATAAACTTAAAATACAATTGTTGGAATGAAATGTTTTTACCCAAACTGAAAGTTTTCCTAGGAATGTGTAAGGTTCCCTTTGGGTTGTCCTGAGGGAAAGGGCAGGGTTTGTGAGTGTGGCTTCCTGGGAGTAGGGGTCCCTGACCCTGCTGGGAAGGAGCCTGCTGGGAGTGGTGCCTATAGATGCTGTTCATGAGCCTGCAGAGCCCCAGACAAAGGGGGATCTCTGAACAAAGATTTGGGCCAAACAGGTGGCTAGGATGTATTGAGCACCAACTGCAGGCCAAGCGGTGGTCTAAGTACCTGCCCTTCCTTATTTAATTGATTCCCCAGAATAACCTCTTGTGGTAAGTACATGATATTCCCGTTTTACAAATGAGCAAACTGAGGCTAAGAGAAGGTAAGTAGCTTATTCAGTGTCACAGAACTAAATATGTTTTGGGATTTGTGGGAGTGGATTTTCTCCAGCAGCAGCTCTGGGACAAGATGACATAAATATCAGGGCCATCCTGGCTACTGTCCTGGTTCCCTAGCCATGACCCAACCTCTGTGTAATAAATTTCCATTGGGCTGAAGTCAGCCAGAATTAGTTTCTGTCACTGGTGACCATTGAGCTCGGACTGACATGATCACAGGTTGTCAAGCAGAAGCAGCAGGATTTGGATCCAGGCAGGCTGGTTCCAGAGTGTGTGCTCTTAGTCACTCTATGCGCCCAAAGGAAGCAGTCACAGAGGCACCTTTATGGGCCCTCCAGATGGAAAGAAGGCCCATTGAGAGTTGACTGAACCACTGCTTCTCTGCCTGTCAGTGGACAAGTTATGTTCTCACTTATCAATGAGCAAGTTATGTTCTCATCACTCTGGATGTGTTTATATCTTGAGTGAAGTGCAGAGGTGGGGACCTTGATCCCATCTCTTCATGGCCACTCAGGCCGAAAGTTTTGTTTCTAGGTGATCCTTGGAAGCCACAGCCACAGTCCACCTTTTTCTCAGGTCTTGACTCAGACATGCCTTCCTCACAGGTTCCTTCAGCTTCTCTGCTCTTTTCTTCCTAAAGAAAAGGGCCTCGTGCCAGCCACAGAAGCTGTGGTGTGGTGTCATCCAAGGTCAGTCCATGGTCATGCCTTCTGTCTGCCATTCATCCTGGAGGGAAGGCTTGATTCTCAGGTGCAAAATTTGATGTTTCATTAAGCAGGTGAGAGACGGGCTATGGCTGGAGGTTGCAATCGCTCTGGTCTGAGAGGCTGCTCGGTGCTCTGCTAATGATGGCTGCCTTCAAGCAGTTTTTCTCCATTTTTGTGGGCTTCTCTGATTCCTTTAAAGACTCTTTCTGCCCATTTGGCCAGATTTGCTACACAGGCAAACCAATTTGGTTAGGAAAATGCCAGCCTGATCTTTTCCAGTCTTGTATGTTTCCTTGCTCACCCTAAGTTTCTTCCATCTGACTGAATTTTTTCCTATTTTTCCTGGCTCATTACATGGCTCTCTGGCCCGTGTCTAGGGTATCAGGCCTCCTGGAGTCCTGCAGTCCATGTCCCGGGAAGCCAGCAAAGAGGCCCAGGGTAGAAAATAGGAATTTTTTTTTTTAAACCTACTTAGTTCAAAAGAACAAAGGCATAAAATTTGTCATTCAATGAACTCATAGCAATGTGGAAGAGATTAGTTTCTAATTACTTTAAACTTGAAAAGCAAAATAAATACTAGTAGAACAAGACAATCAATTCATTAATCTTATAGTGACACTATTAATTTGATATGTAATATAGTTGACTAAATTCTATTTATTTTTATTTTATTTTTGAATAGCTAAGATATGCACATGGTTCACAAATCAGTTAGTATAAAAAATTATGCAGGTAAGTTCTCTCACAACCTTGCTCTCCATCTGTCCTGTCTCATAAATAACCAATAATTTGCATTTTTAAAAAATTTAATTTATTGGGGTGACACTGGTTAATAAAATTATACAGGTTTCAGCCATACAATTCTACAACACACCATCTGTATATTATACTGTGTGTTTACCACCCCAAGTCAAGTCTCTGTCCACCACTACTTTCCCACTTTACTCTCTTCTATCTCTCCCATCCCCCTTTTCCCCTGGCAATCACCATACTGTGGTCTGTGTCCATGAGACTTTCTTCTTTTCTTTGCTTAATCCCTGCACCCTGCTCACTCAGCTCCCACATCCTCTCCCTCTGACACCTGTCAATCTGTTTCCTGTATCTATGTCTGTCTCCATTTTGTTAGTTTATCTTGTTCATTATCACAGATGAGGGAAATCATATGGTATTTTCCTTTCTCTGGCTGGCTTATTTCACTTAGCATAATATTTTCCAGGTGCATCCATGCCATTACAAAAGGTAAGATTTCCTTCTATTTTTATGGCTGAGTAGTATTCCTTTGTGTACATGTACCACAGTTTTTTGTTTGTTTGTTTTTTTAATCCCCACATTTACTGATGAGAACTTGGGCCTCTTCCAAATCTTGGCTACTGTAAATAATGCTGCAATGAACATATGAGTGCATTTGTATTTTTGAATAAGTGTTTTGGGTTTCTTTGGATATATTCCCCGAAGTGGAATTGCTAGGATATAAGGAAGTTCTACTTTTAATTTTTTATGAAAACTCCAAACTGTTTTCCATAGTATGACTGCACCAGTTTGCATTCCCACCAACAGTGTGCAAGGGTTCCCTTTTCTCCACATCCTGGCCAGCACTTTTTGTTTTTGATTTATTGATGCTACAAATTCTGACAAGAGTGAGGTGATATCTCACCCTGGTTTTAATTTGCATTTCTCTGATGATTAGTGACATTGAGTATCTTTTCATATGTCCATTAGCCATCTGTATGTCCTCTTTGGAGATGGGTCTATTCAGGTCCTTTGCCCATTTTTAAATTGGATTGTTTGGGGTTTTTTTGGTGTTGAGTTTTATAACTTCTTTTTAAATTTTGGATATTAAACCTTTATCATATGTATTGGTGAATATGTTCTCCCATTCATTGGGTTGTCTTTTCATTTTGTTGATTGTTTCCTTTGCTGTACAAAATCTTTTTAGTTTGATATAGTCCCATTTGTTTACTTTTTTGTTTCCTTTGCCCAAGAATATATGTTATAAAAATATTGTTATGAGAAATGTCTGAGATTTTACTTATGTTTTCTCTTAGGATTTTTATTGTTTCCAATCTAACATTTAAGCCCATACTCCATTTTGATTTTGCTCTTGTGTATGGCATAAGATAGGGGTATAGTTTCATTATTTTTGCATGTATCTGTCCAATTTTCCCAACACCATTAATTAAATAGACTAGTTTTACCCTGTTGTATATTTTTGCATCCTTTGTCAAATATTAATTGACTGCAAGGGCATGGTATATTTCTGGGCTCTCTATTCTATTCCATTGACCTATATGTCTGTTTTTATGCCAATACCATGCTGTTTCGATTACTATGGCCTTGTAGTATAGTTTGATATCAGATAGCATGATTCATCTAACTTGGTTCTTCTTTCTCAAGATTGCTGTGGCTATTCAGGGATTTTTGTGGTTCCATGGAAATTTTTGGAATATTTGTTCTAGTTCTGTGCAGTATGACATTGGCATCTTGATAGGAATTGTATTGAATGTATAGATTGCTTTTAGTAGTATGGACATTTTAATGATGTTAATTCTTCCTGTCCATGAACATGCAATATGCTTCCACTTATTCATACCTCCTTCAGATTCTTTCTTCAGTGTCTTACAGTTTTCTGAGTATAGATCTTCTACATCCTAGGTTAAATTTATTCCAAGGTATTTTATTATTTTGAAGCAATTGTGAATGGGATTGTTTTCTTAGTATCTCTTTCTGATAGTTCATTATTGTTGTATAAAAACAGAGCCAATTTTCAGATATTTATTTTGTATCCTACTACTTTACTAAATTTATCGATCAGTTTTAGTAGTTTTTTTTGGTGGAATCTTTAGGGTTCTCTATATACAGAATCATGTCATCTGCAAGTAATGAGTTTTACTTCTTCCTTTCCAATTTCCATGTTTTTTATTTCTTCTTCTTGTCTAATCGGTATGGCTAGGACTTCCAGTAACATGTTGAATAAGAGTGATGAAAGTGGACATCCCTGTCTTATTCTTGATGTTCAGGGAAATGCTTGTAGTTTTTGTTCATTGAGTATGATGTTGGCTTTGGGTTTGTAATATATGGCTTTTATTATATTGAAGTATGTTCCCTCTATTCCCACTGTGCTGAGAGTGTATATCATAAATGGGTGCTGAATTTTATCAAATGCTTTTTCTGCGTCTATTAATATGATCATGTGGTTTTTATGTGGTGTATCACATTTGCTGATTTGCAGATATTGTACCAACCTTGAATCCGAGGAATAAATCCCATTTGATCATGGTGTAGGACTTTTTAATATATTGCTGGATCCAGTTTGCTGATATTTTGTTAAGAATTGTAGCATCTCTGTTGAACAGGGACATTGCCTATATATATTTTTCTTTGTAGTATCTTTGTCTGGTTTTGAAATTAGGATAATGCTGGCCTCATAAAATGAGCTTCAGTGTCTTCCCTCTTCTTGAATTGTTTGGAATAGTTTGGGAAGGATAGGTTCTAGTTCTTCTTTGAAAGTTTTGTAGAATTAATCTGTGAAGCCATCTGGTCCATGGCTTTCATTTTTTGGGAGATTGAAAAAACTTTTTTTTAATGGTTGTTCAGCTGCAGTTGTCTCCACCCCCCCCACGCCCCCCACCCTGCTCCACCCATTCCTACCTCCCACTCTCTATCTTACCCCTTTTTGGCTTTGTCCATGGGTCCTTTAGCATGTTCCTTGATGGCCCTTCCCCTTTATCCCCCCTTACCCCCCTCCCACCTCCCCTCTAGTTACTGTCAGTTTGTTCTTTATTTCAATGTCTCTGGTTGTATTTTGCTTGCTTGTTTGTTTTGTTGATTAGTTTCCACTTATAGGTGAGATCACATGGTATTTGTCTTTCACCATCTGAATTTCACTTAGCATAATGCTCTCCAGATCCATCCATGCTGTTGCGAAGGGTAGGAATTCCTTCTTTCTTTCTTTCTGCTGCATAGTATTCCATTGTGTAAATGTACCATATTTTTTGATACACTTATTTACTGATGAGCACTTGGGTTGCTCCCAACATTTGGCTATTATAAATTGTGCTTCTATGAACATTAGGGTGCATAGGCTCTTTTGAATTGGTGCTTCGGGATTCTTAGGGTATAATCCCAGCAGTGGAATTGCTGGGTCAAAAGACGGTTCCATTGTTACCTTTTTGAGGAAATTCCAAATGGTTTTCCACTGCACCAGTCTGCATTCCCACCAGCGTATACTAGGCTTCCCTTTTCTCCACAGCCTTGTCTGCACTTGTTTGTTGATTTGTTTATGATGGCCATTCTGATCAGTGTGAAGTGGTATCTCATTGTGGTTTTAATTTGCATTTCTCTGATGGCTAGTGATGCTCAGTATCCTTTTATATGTCTCTGGGCCCTGTATATGTTCTCTTTGGAGAAGTGTCTGTTCAGGTCCTTTGTCCATTTTTTAACTGGATTGTTTGTCTTTCTGGAGTGGAGTCATGTGAATTCTATATATATTTTGGAGATCAAACTGTTGTCCTAGATATCATTGGCAAATATATTTTCCCATACGGTTGGTTCCCTTTTCATTTTGCTGATGTTTTCTTTAGCCATGTAGAATCTTCTTATTTTGATTAAGCCCCATATGTTTATTCTTTCCTTTCTGTCCCTTCCTCTAGGGGATATATCAGTGAAAACATTGCTATTTGGGATATCTGAGTTTCCTGCCTGTGTTCTCCTCTAGGACTTTTATGGTGTCGCGACTTATATTTAAGTCCTTTATCCATCTTGAGTTTATTTTTGTGTATGGTGTAAGTTGGTGGTCAAGTTTCAGTTGTTTTTTTTTTCTTTTTTTTCTTTTTTTGCATGTAGCTGCCCTGATCCGTTTGTTGAGAGATTTTTGATTATTGTTTCATTTTCACTAGTTATAATCTGTCTATTCAGATTCTCTGATTCTTCCTGGTTCAGTTTTGGAGACTGTATGTTTCTGGAAATTTATCCATTTCTTCCAGATTGCCTAATTTTTTGGCATGTAGTTGTTTGTAATATTTTCTTATAGTCCTTTGTATTTCTTTGTTTTCAGTTGTTACTTTTCTTTCATTTCTGATTTTGTGTATTTGGGTTCCTCTCTCTTTTTTACTTGATAAGTCTAGTGAAAGATTTGTCAACTGGTTTATCTTTTCAAAGATCCAGCTCTTGGAATCCCTGATCATTTGTATTGTTCTTTTAAACTCTATTTTGTTTATTTCTGCTCTTATCTTTGATATTATGATATTTCCTTCTGTTTAACAACTTTGGGCTTTGTTTGTTGTTATTTGTCCAGTTCCCTTAGGTGTAAAGTTAGATCGTTAATTGAGATTTTTATTATTTCTTGAGTTAGGCCTGTAGTGCTAAGAATTTCCCCTTATGACTGCTTTCACTGTATTCCATAGATTTTGAGTTGTTGCATTTTCATTTACACTTGTTTCAAGGTATTTTTTATTTCTTCCTTGATCTCATCATTAACTCATTCATTGTCTAGTAACAAGTTATTTAGCCTCCATGTCCTTTTTTGTTTGTTTTCTTCTGATTGATTTCTAGTTTTATAACATTATGATCAGAGAAGATGCTTGACATGATTTCAATCTTCTTAAATTTATTGACTCCTGTTTTATGTTCTCACATGTGGTCTTTCCTAGGAAAATATTCCACGTGCACTTGAAAAGAATATATATTCTACTGATTTGGGGCAAAATGCCCTGAAGATATCAATTAAATCTGTCTGATACAGTGTTTATTTAAGGCCACCATTTCCTATTGATTTTCTGTTTGGAGGATCCATTCATTAATGTTAATGGGGTGTTAAAAATCCCCACTATGACTGTATTACTGCCAGTCTCTCCCTTTATGTCCATCAAAATTTGCTCCATGTATTTAGATGCTCCTATATTGGGTGCATAAATGTTTACAAGGGTTACATTCTCTTGTTAGATTGCTCCCTTTATCATTACATAGTGTCTTTCTTTGTCTCTTACTATAGCTTTTGTTTTAAAGTCTATTTTGCCAGATATAATTATTGGTACGCCAACTTTTTAAAAATTTCCACTTGAATGAAATATCTTTTTTCATTCCTTTACTTTTAGTCTGTGTATATCTTTCATTCTGAGGTGGGGCTCTTGTAGACAGCATATATATGGGTCTTGCTTCCTTATCCATTCAGCTACCCTATATCTTTTGATTGGAGCATTTAAACCATTTACATTTAAAGTGATTATTGACAGATACATATTTATTGCCATTTTAATCTTTATAACTACATTCTTCTGTTTTTCTTCTCCTGATCCTCCTCCTCAGCCTCCTTCTCCTACTCCTCTTCCTCTTCTTCAAGCAGGCCCTTTAACAATTTTTGTAATGCTGGTTTGATGGTGGAAAACTTTTTTCATTTTTTCTTCCCTGGGAAGCTCTTTATTGCTTCCTTCAGTTTTAAATGACAGCCTTGCTGGGTAAAGTAGTCTTCATTGTAGGTCCTTGCTTTTCATCATTTGAATATTTTATGCCCATTCCTTCTGGAATGAAATGTTTCTGATGAGAAAACAGTTGACAGTCTTATGGGTGCTTCCTTGTACACAACTAACTGTCTTTCTCTTGTGGATTTTTAGATTCTCTCTGTTTTAATCTTTGCTACTTTAATTATGATGTGTCTTGGTGTGAACCTCTTTGAGTCCACCTTGTTTAGGACTCTGCATTTTCTGGACTTGTATGTTTTTTTCTTTGAGTAGGTTAGGGAAGTTTTCTGTCAAGAACCTATTTCTTCAAATAGGTTCTTGATCTCTTCTCTCTCTTCTCCTTCTGGTACCCCTATGATGTGGATGTTGTTACCCTTCATGTTGTCCCAAGGGTCCCTTAAACTATTCTCATTTAAAAAATTTTTTTTTCTTCTTGTTGCTCTGATTGGGTGTTTTTTTTCCCCTATCTTGTGTTTCAAATTGCTGATTTGACACTCTGCTTAATCCAACCTACTGTTTATTTCTTCCAGTATATTTTTGATATCAGATATTGTATTCATTTCTGGCTGGTCCTTTTTATGTTTTCTATATCCTTTTTCTTTTCTTTTTTTATAAAAGATTTTATTTATTAATTTTTAGAGAAAGGGGAAGGGAGGGAGAAAGAGAGGGAGAGAAACATCCATGTAAGGGAGAAACCCTGGTCAGTTGCCTGTCATCCACACCCTGATTAGAAACCAAGCCTGCAAACCAGGCATATGCTCTGACTGAGACTTTCATTTTGTGGTATGATGCCCAACCAACTGAACCACACCTTTTTCATGCTTTTGTAGTTCTCACTAAGTTTGTTGAGTATCCTTATACCATACTTTTAACTCTATATCTGATATATTGCTTGCCTTCATTTCACTTAGCTCTTCTTCTAAATATTTCTCCTGTCTTTCATTTGGAGCATGTTTTATTGTTTCCCCATTTGTGTTTGTTTCTATATATTAGATAGATCTGCTTTGACTCCCAGTTTTTGTGTGGCGGCCTTATATAGTAGGTGGCCTATGGGACCTAGTGGTGTAGTCTCCGTGATCACCTGAGCTGAATGCTCTTAGGAATGTCCCTTGTGTGGGACCTTGTGAGGTCCCTTGTGTGGGCCTTCCTGTTGTAGTTGAGTTTTGATTGTTATTGGCCCATTAGTGCATGAAATTCACCTTCAGGCTGACTGACTGTGGGGCTCAACCCTGACCATGGGATGTAAGCTGCTGTGCAGGTGCTGACCATATGTAGTGCAATTTGCCTCAGCAGGGTTTGGTGACCCTGAGATCTTCCTTTGGTTATGCTGTTTCAGAAGCTTTTTGGATACTGCTTTGATGTTTTCTGAAGCTGGCCACTGGGTATGTTGGTTCTGGGCCTCATGAGAGGGATTCTGCTCTGCAGCCACTTTCTAACACTGTCTGTTCCTGGCCCTTGACAACTTGTTTGGAGCGACAAGCAATCCACAATTTGTGGCTGTCTCTGTTAGTCCTGGGTGCATGCAGGCAGGACCAAGCTGTACACTGAGGCTCCCTTTTTCCTGTACTGGGTTCTGGGGTGCAGGTCATCAAAAATGCCAAGGCACCCTCAGATCTGCCTTTGCCTGTCTCTGCTTGCTGGCTGTTTGTTAGGCTCATTCACTGATAGAGCCTCTGGTGAAGCCAAGAGGGTCAGGCCAGTAGATCACTTTTTTGGAGGATGTGCCAGTCAGTTTCATGGGATAGTGGGTGTAATGGCCCTGCCCCAAAGCCAGACAGATACCTCCTGAATCATCCTAGCCCTTTACACCCTGGCCAAGGCAGCTGACTCTTCACCAAGGCCTAAGCTTTGCAGGGTGGGTCAATAAAGAGTACAGAGGCTGGGGCAATTGCTTTCCCCCATGCTCATGCCAGACCGGGAGTGCTCCACCAAAGAAAGATGGCATCTGCAGCATGGACAAATGATTTAGCACATGGACCATGGTGGTTGTCCCCAACTTCTTCCCCAGAGCCACAAACCCCAGACTTGCCTCATGTGACTCTGGTCCACTCTGCCTTTCTTCCACTGGAGCTCAGGGTAAATGGCTGTGAATGAATTTTTTTGCATTGACCCTTTAAGAGAGTGCCTGTGTCTCCAGCAGAATATACCTCTCCTTGGAGGACAGATACTTTATTGCTTTTCACAGATAGGTGTTATGTGGGCACCCCTTCCCAGCTGTGGTGCTCTGGGCTGGGGAGTCTGGAGTTTAGGCCTAACACCTCTCAGGGGTAATTCCCCCCTCCCCACTGCTGAGCTTTGCCTCTGGAACCTCAGCTGCCACCCTTGCGAGGGGATCCAGCCTCTTTCATGTCTCTGCCCTTCCTACCAGTCTCGATAT
The DNA here is from genome assembly GCF_021234165.1 of Pteronotus mesoamericanus. NCBI lineage: Eukaryota > Metazoa > Chordata > Mammalia > Chiroptera > Mormoopidae > Pteronotus > Pteronotus mesoamericanus. The sequence goes on from NW_026555313.1 coordinate 14,849,014, forward strand.
GACTTCTTCAGTAAATCCTTGGTCATAAGACTTTTCTTCAGCTAGTCTTCAGTTGGTTATTTAGGATCATTGCTTTTTTTATTTAGTTATTTTTTTATTTGGTCCTGGGAAGAGGGGAGTGTAGCTTCCACCTACTCAACTATCATCTTGAAAAAATAATTTGAATGTTTTTGAATGACTAAAATCTATCTTTCAAATCCATATTTGTCCTCCCTTAGGCTTTATTTTAACTTACTTTTATCCCAAGTATTAAAATTTTTTTCTCACATTATCTTTTGAGATTATCATTGCTTTAAACATAACTAACAGTGAATGTTATATAACTGACACGGTGTTGCCATCTTTGAAATTTTTGTCTCTGGTGTTTTTTACAAGCTAGCACCTCCACTGACTTCAGATGCTCTAAGAGGGTCTTCTTTGAAGAGCAGGGTGTGCCTCAAAATCCCAGAAAGATGTGTTGAGTGCCTCATTGAACCTTAAGGTACATGTAGTCAATGATCAATACTATGGGAAAACTCATCCCCAGTGGCACTCAAATGTTAAAATTGCCAAGAAGAAAAATCATAAAATCATGTCCTTCATCTGCTTAGGGTCTCAAACTATCAGTAAGAGTGTGTTCAGTTAGATCAAAGCAGAGAGATGTCGGGAGCAATGGTATCCTTGAGAAATGACTTCAACCTCAAATCAACAAATATGGCCTGAGCACCACCACGTACCAGGTGGTGTGCCAGGGCCTGTGAAGGGGAAAGACTGTATTAAGTAGTTCTGGTGTTGGACTTTTGGCTGGGTAGGTGTGTGTTTTTGTGGGAAGAAAGGGGAAGGGGGCGGGGGAGGGGTGAGAGAGAACAAATAAGAGCCACAGAAAGAACAGTGTTCAAGCCTGGCCACACATTAGAATCACCTAGTGCAGCTTCTAAAAACTATTGGTCCTAAATGCTCACATCCTAGATTTCTGACTTAGTTAACTTGGAGTGGAGCTCAGGTATGACAATATTTTGAAGACCTTTCCAAGTGATTCTACTGTGCAGCCAGGTGATGAATCACTACTCTAAGCTCATTGGAGTCCAAAATATTTACCTTGAATTGCACTGAGATGAAGAAGCATGTGATTACAATTTGCATTGTGTGTCTTACATTACAGACATCAGTTTACTTTGCTATCAGAGGGAAAAGTGAATGATAAAAATGGTTTTCTTTGCTGTATCTGGATAAAGCCATCCACCGTCTCTCTGGATTTGACTACATACCCTGGAGCTGTGGTTAAAGCTGAAACAAGCAGTGCAGAATCCAACACCCAACAGTTTGGCATAATGTGGATAGTCCTGATGCTTATGGTGTGGTATCTTGCAATTCTTTTCTGGGTTTTTTCTCCCTGCTCATTTCTATAAAATGAGCGTTACCTTCTCTCTCTCTTTCTAAAGAGAAAACTTCTTTTCAGAGCTTCAAACAACACAGGCAGTACACTGCTTCCAAAATTGGTCTCAAGCTCACTTTTCTCTACTCTTGGAGAGTCACCTTACATAGATATGAGGAAATAAAGTGTGTAACTTTGTTTAACCCAGTGTTTTCCAAGCTTATTTGACCACAGAACACTTTGTGTTCAAGGTAATGAAGCGAGATGTTTCACAGACCTGACTTTGCATCCTGCATGAAGCACTTACCAGCTTCCAAGTGACCTTCAGTGCTTCTCAACTATGGTATTTATACCCCAGTGTATCCCCTCTCATGCTGAACTGGAGCTGACCTATGTGAAAATGTAATACTGTGTGAGTTATAGGGTGTGGCTTCTGAGGCTAGTTAATAAAGGGGGTGTAGCTTCCACCTTGTTTTCTTGGGTCACTCCCTCTGGGGGAAGCCAGCTACTGTGTTGTGAGGACACTCAAGCAGCTCTGTGAAGAGGTGCACATGGGAGGAAATGGAGGCCTCCTACCAACAACCAGCACCTACTTGTGGGTGGGCCACCTTGGAAGCAGATTCTACATCACATTTAAGCCTCCAGCTGATGGTAACCCTGACTGACATCTTGACTGCAACCTCATGAGAGTCTCTGAGCCGGAAGTGCCAGCTAAGCTGCTCCAAAATTCCTAACTCACAAAAACTGTGAGAGAGAGACTGGTCCTTATATGACCATGGTTCAAACCCACAAGAAAACCAGGCTTTTAGCCTCGGAGGTTCCATCCTGTCAGGTAAGCGTAGGTGGAGATCACAGGTGGTAGTGTTGACCTAGAGCTTTAGGAACCTCCCTACCCAAATACTATAGTTCTCACTTCCTTGAAAGTTGTCAACTCTCTCCATTTGTATCTGTCCTCACGTTACCACAATAGGCCATATTCTCTCGCCTAAACTATCAAATGGCTTCTTCCTACCTGGTCATCCATCTTCTGGGATTGCCCCTCTCTCCCTACAATCATGTCCTGATCTTGCAGGTTGAATAACCTTTTAAAGCTTAAATTTTATTATGTCTTGCCCTGGCTGGTATGGCTCAGTGGGTTGAGTGCTGGCCTGAGAGCTGAAAGGTTGCTGCTTTGATTCTCAGTCAACGCTCATGCCTGGGTTAAGGGCCAGGTCCCTGGTTAGGAGCATGCAAGAGGCAACCATCCGATGTTTATCTCCCTCTCTCTTTCCCTTCCTCTCTCTTATGAAATGAGTAAATAAAATAAAAATAAATAAATAAATACATTTTATTATGTCACCTCTATGCTCCAAACTCTTTAACATAATTTATAAGACCTTGCAAGATTTGGTTCCTATCTTTTGTGTTCCACCTCCCTAAACATACCTATTTGCAGTTCCCAGATGTGTTAATTTCTTTTTAGTTATGAGCTTTTTGCATAATTTTCTCTATACTTCAGGTTGTGTAATGTACAGTGCCAGAAGGTTCTGCCCAAATGCCACCATCATCAAAAACCCACAGCTCTCTCATTCCAGGTTTGCTGTGGTTGCATAAAATCTCACCATTCACTGGTAGAGACACCCAGGAATTTAATAGGTGTTTTCTCCTGTTAGATGGCAAATAACTGGCATGGGCAAGTTGGTAGAGGGGTTGAAGAGTCACTCATGAGTATGATTTCTAGGTACTTAAGACCATATTGTCCACATGATTCCCCAAACCATTCCAATTGACTGGAAACTAGAGCATATTGGGGTTGGAGGGTGAGAACAGTTAGCAGTGGATGAAAAGAAGATCAGGTTAGAATTCTGAGATCAGGCCAACACATGGAGTTCCTCTTGGCTTGGACCCTTCTTATGAACTCCAGACAGAGAAAGCCAGTTGCCAACTGGATATTTCCACTTGCACATTCTATAGACACCTCCAACTCCAAATGCTCATAACTGAACTCATCATGGGTTCTCCCTCTCCTCTCTGGCATTTCTAATCTCTGAATTAATGGAGCCATTAACCACCCAGTCCTGGAGCTAGAACACCTGGGCATTACCCTGTGTTCACCTCTAAACCTCTGTTACAATCATTCACGATGCCTTGTACATTCTGCATGTTAAATATCTTTTCCTGGTTAATCTTCCCATTTCCATCCATGCTGGTCCTCCTTGCTTCTGATGACCTTATCTTTTTTTCCTGAACGATCCCTATATGAGTTTCCCAAGTTTCTCTTCTTCCCATTGTGTCTTTCTCCTTGTATTCCCATAACGATCTTTGAAAAATGCATCTCTTTTCCGATTAAAATTTCTCAATGGCTTCTTTCATCTGTAAGATCGAGTTAGATCCTTGCCATGGCACACAGGGAACTTGATGAAGGGCCTCTGCCTTCCTTTGCCACCTCACCTTTGACCTGCACAGCGCTCATATCCTACAATGTGGCCATGAGGAACTCCACACCCTCTTCTCTTGTTGCTGGATCAGGCTGTATGTGTGTGTTTTTTAAAAATTTATTTTCTATTTTTAAGTATATTTCATTGATTATGCTATAGGCTGTGAGGTTTTATCCTTGCTTCACACCTTTCTCACACCTCTTCCTGAAAAGTCCTTTCTTTCTTTTTTTTAAATCCTGTCTTACTAGGTGTTCCACCCACTAACACTCTGTCAAAACCACCTTCAAGTCCTGAAACAAAATCTTTAAGTACATTTTAAGACACAGTGCAAGCATCAGAGGCTTGCCAAAGCCTTTCCTGACCACCACCCCTGCCCTCTCCATCTTGGATAAGCATTTACATGGTCAATGTTACCCATTTCAGCAGCAACTGGCTGAATGGGGGAGGGTGTGTGATTTGAGTCTGTTAGCAATGGTATGAAAGATTTTCTCAGTGGAAGACATCAGTGAGGGGGAAGGTGATATAGAATTAACTCTACTCTGGATTTGGCACCAAAGCTTTGGCCCTCGGCCTACATGAAAGTGAAGTGGAGCTGGAGGAGATGAGGCCACTGGCTGGAAGAAATCAGTCTGTGGGACAACAAAAGATGGAAAACATTGTCTCTGGCTCATCAAACCCTCCATGCTTCTTATTCTGGTGTTTGTGGAAATCTCAATGCCAATGTGAGTACATGTTTTGGGGAGGGGAGAAAGGAGGAAAGACAGCAGCAGAAAAGGGAGAAAGGACAGTAATTCTAGCATATGTAGCTGTATGCTTGGAGGAGGTTGCCTCACGAGGGGAAGGAAGGGCCAAGACTCTGGGTGGCTGAGGGGGAGAGGGACTGTCACATCATTTAAAAACTAGTAGGGGACTTGACATTAAGGTCTCCACCTCCTTGCACTGCCAATCCAGAATCCAACTTCTAGGTTGACTTGGAAAAGCAAAGGCATGTGTGTGCGGGGCATATCCACACTCCTGCCTCTGGCTGCTTTCCCCAAACACTATGACCACAGAGACCCATTTCTCCACATCAGACACCCCTGTCTTGCAAAGGGGAGAAAATCGGGCATAAGAAAGGAAACCTGCAGTGTGTGATGCCACTGCTGGTGTGGAGGGGTTCCAGTGTGGGCTGTTGGCGCAGCTGCCTTTGCTTCACTCTGCTAGGACTCACTCATGCAGCAAGAGTGGTGCCTTCCCAAACGCCACGTTTTTATTTAGCCAATTCAGAAAGAAGTTAACTGCTCTCAGAGCATTTCATATAATTGGAAACATGCATTCTGGCAAAGAGAGATGGAGAAATTCTTGGTACCACTCCAGCAAAAAGACCAATCTATCAACTGAGAGGCCCGACAGAGGCTGGCCCATTGGGGCCTGGTGAGTTTGTACAGGAGATGGACTGCAGTACTTGGCTTGTAAGCAGGTAACTGGTGAGTGGTGCTGGTGACCCACACAGGAAGGCAGAAGAGAGAGCTCCATGAAGAAAGGCGGGGGGAGGGAACTAAAAATAGGATCATTTTCCTTAATGTAAGAGCAAACTTTTTTCCAATGAGTAGTGTAACACAGACTGGTGACATGTCCACAACGGACAGAGTGCTTAATGTTATGCTCAGGTGTGCAGATGATAGATAAATATCCTGTCCATACTGTGTGGTATAGAGAAAAGAAGATGGGTTCCCTCTGCTACTTATTAACTTAGCTTCTCTAAGCCTCTTTCCTCAGAGAGAAATTGGGGACACTGAGGCCTATTCATAGAGCTGTCACTTGGTTAAAAATATGTATGAAATATACTTAGGACAGGTATTGGCACTCGATGTTAACAAAACCTTGCAGGTAACTTTTGAGGACTTGTTCCTTCTAGTCAACTATTTATAAGATCTTGTCAGCCAGCTAATGATGGGAGAAGAGTTACCACCAGACCAAGCACAGAACATCCCAGGCCATTTTGGTGCCTGTGTGGCTCTCAGCTGGTCACATGATCCTGGGCCTCTGGGATCCCTGTGGTGAGGCCTCCGTGATGCTCTGCTTGACCTTAGCCCTTACCATCCCTGACCTTGCTCTCAGAGCTCAGGTCAGACCCCCTCAGGTCCTGATCCCCATACCTCTGCTCTCTGTGCCTCTCCCCTGAGCTGAACCAGACTGCTCTCAGCTCCCAAACATAGGGGTATGTTTATTCACCCCTTCTCTGACTATTCCCTCTGCACTTGCAGGAATCTCCCAGAAATCATTACAATGACAAAATTTTGTTGAAACAGAAAGTTGCCCAGCAACAGAGAACTTTCCAGGATGACCTCATTCCTGGATTTGAGAGTTTCTTGGTGGTGAAAAGTCAGTTTTGGGGATACCCAGGCCTGAATTCTAATTCTGGCTCAATTATCCATCAGCTGTGTGACTTTGGGTAAGTCACTTAATTTCTCTGAACTTCGGCGTCTTCAACTGTAAAGTAAGAATAATCACAACAACCTCATGGTGGCATTAAGAAGATGTAATTAGGATCTAGTACTTGGGAAATGTTTGATAGATGTAACTATAAAAAAAGAATATGCCTATAGATGTATACATATATATGTATTCATACACATATATGTATATACACATATATACATATATTAGGTTGGCCAAAAAGTCTGTTTAGTTTTTTTCCCATAAAATAAAAGACATTTTTCATTTTCACCAATAACTTTATTGATTTGGATATTTTGAGTATATTGGCTATCTCCTGCGTGGTATATCATTGATTCTCAGTTAATGTCTTGATTTCATAGCTGTCAACTTCAACTGATCTACGCAACCCTAGATATCATCCAGTGAGAAATCTCCAGCATGAAACTCTGCAAACCACTTTTGACATGTTTGATCAGTCCCAGCACCTTCTTCATACACTGCACAAATCTTTTTTGTGTGTTTCAGTTGTGCTTTTACCTAACTTGAAATAATAAAACATAATACGCTGAAAATGTTGCTTATTTTCTTCCATTTTCAATATTAAAATGGCTGTACAAAAATTCACCAGTTTCAATAAGTTTTCTTTTAAGTGCACGCTGATATGACAGCTGTCATAATACAATCTAACAAAATTGTTTGAAATAAAGTTGAAGATAACTAAGTGCTCCTAGAGCCATCTTACAGGAAAAAACCAAAAGAACTTTTTGGCCGATCCAATATTTAACTTCTATCGCTCCTTTAGCACCCATCTTTATCCCAGGGGTCACAAAAGAGTAGCGCACTCTAGAGCCAGGCCACTCTGTTGAATATGGCTTCTAACTCTGCACTGTCTAACGAGCTGTGTGACTCCAGAGAATCTACTTAATGTAGCAGATTGTCCAGGCACTTGTGTGCGGCCTGGGTGTAAAGCAGGTACTTGCTACAAATTGAGAGACAAAGAGAGGCTGTGCTGGGGGGTGCACGGGCTGAGGAACAAGGATTCTGATGGGATTTCACAACTGTCAAGACTGAGCTGTGGGAAGGGTGGAAAGGGGCCACAGTACTCCACCGTATTCCCTCTCTAGCTTTCTCCTCAGACCCTGCTTGGGCCACAGCAACCTTGTGGACTGCAGGAAAGGGGCCTCTCCCGCCTGCCACAGACTTTCCTTCTCTGAGCTGGAGGCTGCTGCCAAACGGAGCTGCTTGTTTCCTCAGGGCCCCTGAGTTCCTGCCCATGGCAGTGACTTCCCAGATAACTGTAGGGTCATCTGCAGTCCTTGGGGTCCACCGTGTGCTGTAAAGCGGTTTTCCAACTGGATCAGGCTCTTGGGGCTATAGCAATCCTGGTGCCTAAGTTGGATATTGGGACTCCACTTCTGACACGTGGATGGAATGCTTGAAAATCCAGGTCCTGGAAAACCAGGAATAAGATAGAGATTCAGAGACTGGGATCCGGAAGAACATCGGCTAAGTGAAAAAGAAAGGACTTTGTTTGTATAAGGACCCCACATGCTGGGCACTGCATTGGCATTTACATGCATTTGAATTCCATTTATATTTCTACAGCAACCCTATGAGTTAAGCACTATTAGCAGTCTGATTTTAGAGAGAAGAAGTTAAGGCCGAGAGCTTACATGACTTGTCCATGTCCTAGTGTCAGGACTGAATCTAGGTCTTTCTGACTTCCCAGTTTGAGAACAAAACTGCAAATCTGTATGGGATGTCCAGGAGATAGTTAATTCTATCAATAGTCTTGTGAGATGTAGGCATTATTATCCTTGTTTTACTCTTTAGAGAACTGAGACCCAGGCCTTCCCAAAGACTCTCAACAGGGATTTGAACCTGGATGCATCTCATATGCATGTCTGTGTGAGAGCAGTACCTTCCTCCTTTTCTACAAGAACAGGGGGAGAGCTAGCTTATGTTCCCTCAGGACAGGGCATGCACAAGTGGAATTTTGTGGTCCTTGTGGTACTGAGGACTCTTAATTCTTTTCAATAGCACTGACCACTCTGTCTGTTTAGTAAAAGAAATTTAACATTAAGAGGAAGCATAAAATTTATGAGGGATTTGTTTAATCTGGTACCATATGATGAGAGCCACTTCAACTCACTTAAAGTATGAAAAGCATTTTGCATTTAAGTAAACAAAAGTCTCTGAGTCTACTGATAATTATCCAACTGAAAATTTATGATTCGTAGGTCTTATTGGATGAAATGTGAAGTATCACAACAAACTTGCAAGATTATGACACATTAAATGAGGAATGTGAAATATTTATTAAAGCAACAGGAATTGATGAAATAGACAGCTTGGGGCCTAATTCTTGAGGATGACTATAACAGTTTTGAACAAATACCAGTGTTACCTTCTGCAATTCTGTGACAATCTTTAACATCTGTCACACAACGACAGAAAATTTGCATTAAACTATTAGGAACAGAGGTGGGGGGGTGGGGGCAGGGGGAAGCAAGCAGGGGAACCAGACCCAGAAGAGCTGTGAAGCACCTTAGAGGGGCGCCCAACCCATGGCCCGCAGGCGGCATGCTGCCCAGGATGGCTACGAATGTGGCCCAACACAAAATTAAAATTTACTTAAAACCTTTTTTTGCTAATCAGTTCTCTTTATTGTTTGTGTATTTAATGTGTGGCCCAAGACAACTCTTCCAGTGTGGCCCAGAGATGCCAAAAGGTTGGACGCCCCTGCTAAAATGTAGAGAAGTCTGCCTTTTTGTATGTGTGGGCCAGGATTTTACAGTCAATATGGGGCAATTTCTTAGGCAAATCTCGCAATATGCTGCTCTGAAGGCCCTGGAAAAATGGGTTTTCACCACTGCCCCCTTTTGAGTATAATGGTCAATGGAGTCATTTACAAGCCTCTGTGATTTCTCCCCTTCACCATTGAAGGCATGAAATTTTGGATTTTTTTCCTTAAGTTAACATTCTTTTAATATGTATCTTTTAAATAAACTGCTCCTCTCCTAGACTATTCCTGGGAATGTGGATGACAGGGTTATTGTCAGGAGTGCCCCCAGCTCTTCATGTGCCCCAGCCATTAGGTGCTCCCAGAGCTTGGGCCATCACCACGCCCCTCCGCCCCCCACCACAACCCTAACTGTGCTTTGTCCAAATTCTTGACCTGCAGACATGACAAATAGTTGTATTTTATGCCTCAAAGTTTATGTGGTTTGTTATGTAGCAATAGATAACTAGAACATGGTGGAGTCTCCTAAATTTTAGGTGCAACAAATAATTCAAGGTTTAAAAATAACAACAGCCATGCAGCTATGCTGGCCATTACTAGGCAGGCCAAATGTAATTGCTCAATCTGTCTCACAGGAAACCAGTTTGAGACTCCAACTTAGAGAAATTATAAATGGTACGCAGTCAATGACAAATGGGACTGAAAGGGAACCAGCAGGGAGGGCAGAGATTCCGCCCCGCTCCCCCACCCCACCCCTGCCCACCCCCGCCAAGAGGTGGCACTCGCTTAATGGGGTACCCAGAATTACAGCAGGTTTTAAAAAAGTGATTCTTAAATAAATGAGGGCTCTCGTTTAGAGGCCAGAGAACCCTGCCTGATTTGGAATACATTGGTTTTTCACTCACCATACACTAGGCCTTTCAGAATTCACTCAAACAAATCACTGATATCTATTTTTAATTCACAAATTCCACATATTTGCTTCTCACAGAGAACCTAGTTTGGAGGGTCTCATTTGTTTCTCCTTTGTCTGAGAGCAGCCAAATGCTGAGTTTTCCTAGGTTTAGTTGTAGGAATACACTGTGCTTGGTAAGATAGAAGAATGTTATAGGGATACAGGGCCACTGCAAACAGACCCTACATAAATAAGGCTGTGCGATGGATATATAACAAACTTCTGCCTGGGCAAGACTGGTGTATCTTATGAATAGCTTGTTTCCAGTCACCCCTAGGGTTTTGAAATCCGTTTATATGAGGGGACAGCACAGGAGGAGTGAGGTCGTTCTAAAGGGTCAGCCCAGGCCCTTTCTTGCCCTCGCCTCTGTTCTTCTGTCCTCACACTGTCTCTCTGAGAAGCTCTACCCATCTCCTTCTGGAATCCTCACTTTCTCCCACAGCGAAGACCTCACTTCCCTGCCTTCCATGTTTCTCCCCTGATCTGAGCCATTAAGGCTAGAAGAGCATCCTGGGCCCCTGCTGAAGGATGGAAGGCTGTTGACAGCTGGGTTGGGCAGTGGAGAAGTGAGACTGGTATTCCTGGATGTGTCCTTCATGTCCAGTTGTCTTTGTGGCTGCAGATTCACTTATCTTTTATTTTATTTTATTTTATTTTTTGACACTAGTAGTTAATGAAAACACCTATCTCAAGAATGAACACTTTATAGGCAAGCTGGCTAGTGCCAGCTAAAGCCAAAATGAGAGAAAATATTTCCTTAATTAACATCTTCCATTTCCCCAGAGCTGTGGGCACCTGTTAGAGTGTGTCTCAGCATGTGGCTCCTATCCTACCCACCATGGTTTCCATGACAATAAAGAAGCCATAGTATCCTTTTGGGTTGCTTTATGTGACATCAGGAAGGGCCTCCCACTCACAATTCTGATTCTTTGATTATCCCACTCTTCCAAGCTCCTTGCTGATGCTTCCTTCCATCATGTCTTTTTTTCTAGTTGGTCCTGCAACAATGAATGCTCTTGTCCTTGTCATTTTGCTATGCCAACTTCTGTCTCTTCTCTCACATGTGACAAAACATTTCTATTTCCTATACAGAACTCTGCTAGTAACTTAGTAAAAGAAACTTGTAATCTCTGAGGGAGCATTTCATCATGGAAGCCTTCACAGTGCTCCCTCTCCCTCCAAGTGTTTCCCATCTGCTCTCACAGACCACTCTGTCTGCCTCCTTGGTATACTGATCAAGACAAGTTCAATGGCTTGATGATAAATAGTCATACCTTCATAGAGGCCTAGAGCAAAAAATATCAGAGCCAAGGTGATTGCATTGGGGAGACTATAGTATGATTCCAGATGGCCTGGAAGGAGCATGTGGGAAGGGATGGAGCGGTGGAGAAGCCCAGGAGAATGGATGGGGTGAGAGCAGAGGGGGCAGAGCCACAGCTTGTGGCAGGCCAGCCTGGGAGGGAGAAGGACTCTCTCAGGACACAGTGCTGGATCCTGGCACAGAAACACTGAAGAAAAGAGGAGGTGAAGGAGGGGGGCTATGAGGATGCTTTGATCCCACAAAGCTGTAACTTGCAAAATTTTTTGAACCCTAACACATAATAAGACAAACATTTTACTTCGCAACTTAGCAAATGCATATACACACTCTATCGGGAAACAAATTTCACAAAATATGAATGCAAGGCACTGATATTTTCTATTCTACTCTATTCCATGCCATTCTTTTTCATTAAAAAAGGTGCTGGTTGCACTGTCTAAATTAATTTTATGACTATTAACAGGTCACAAGCTACAGTTTGTATGTGTGTCTGTTTTTTCTTCCAACATTTTATTTTTAAAAGGTTAAATCCATAGAAAAATAAAAGACAGGACCAAAGAATATCCATCTATTCTTCATCTAGTTAACATTTTGCCACATCTATGCAGAGTCTGTGTGTAAATAACACACACATATGTATATGTATGTACATGTATACAGTACACACACAATTGATTCTCATTAGTCACAGTAGTTATATTGTATTAAGTTGCAGCAAATACTAAATTAGCAAACATTGAACCATTGCTCTTAGGAAAAATATAGGTGTAGGTTCCTGTCAGACTCTGGTCATATTTTCATTAACCTTGTTTTATGTGTGTTTCTTTTTAAAGACATATTATTTAGTGTATGTTGTTGATTCATTAATATTGAACTCACAGCCAACAGCACTGTAACTCATGCCTGAATGAAGCTCATCTAACAAATAGATTTTCTCTGTGAGGCACATCACAGCATCTTGTGAGTAGGAACACTAGATAACACTTCGACGCTATGCATGGGGCCTTTTAAACAGCAAAATCTCCAAAAAAACACAAAAAATGTGAAAACTGGGGCACTAAATAGGCTGTGAAAGGGACACTTATTTTTGGTATAAAACAAATGAAACAAGAAGGCCGAGTGTTGCCTTGTTTGACCTCAGCTGAAATGTGCTCATTGAGTGACTGAAATTTTTCAGCACCCTGGGCCTATCTGTAAGTTGTCATAAGTATCAATTCCTGGTTACAGATAAATTGTAACAAGAAGGTAAATTTGCAAATATGGCATCTGTTAATAATGAGGATTGATGTATGTATTTTTAACTTAAAAACACCTTTACTTTAGATAAAAATATTTCCATAATTTAAGATAAAGCAAACACACTTCCTTGAATCCATTATTTTAGGTAATCGTATCATTTGAATATTTGCCTACACGCTTGTTGGAAGCTTCTGTAGCCTTTTCTTGGTAGGAATTCCAGTTTTTCTTAATTTTTCCCTTTTCTTCAGATATTCTATTTTGCATTATTCAGAGAAAGCAGGAACATTGTAGTAAGCAGTTAGACATTCTTTTAATGCAGCATTTTCTTTCTGGCGTTTTACTACCATAATGATTCCAGACTCCTTGTAACATTTGGTAAAATCTTGAACTTGTTCAGAACATCTGTCTTGGGCCTTTTCTCTCATTATTTTAGGGATTAAAACATCTTTTTTGACATGTCTGAGATGCTGCTCTGCTGGGTCAAGCACCTTCTCGGCGACAGAGACTATATGTATTTCTTTTTCCTGGCATTTAGTATTCTGTATTTATTTATTAACCAACACAATCAATAATTTAGTTATTTTAACAACCTCTATCCTTAATTTAAGTGATGAATACATAGAAGTCTGAAAAGCCACATGAAATGGATCTGGCCCCTCCCTTACAGCCTTGTCACGTTGGCCTGTCTTCCTGTCTGTTTCCATTTTGTCCTCTGAGAAGTGCATGGGTATGAGCAGGACAAGGCCCCATCTTTCCACCTCTGTGTTAGCAGAGACCTTGACTCAACAGCTGGGCCAGAACGGCAGTCCAGCTGCTGCTGGGAGGAAGGGCCAAGATGATCACTCTTGTTCCTTCTGGGCATCACCGTCAATTACGGGGATATTTGTCAAATCATATTTGTCCCCATGTCCAAACACTGCAAACCCTTTCATGCCAGTCATCACACTGGGTCACCAGTCAGGTTGTGCTAAAGTTGATTCTTCTGTCTGTCCAAGGTTGTACGGCTTCTCTCGCACTACTGTTCAGTTGTTTTTTCCAGGTGATTTCTCCACAATTTAGTTGTAATTCCAGGTTGGCCCTGGGAGGAGGTCAGTGTGACCTCCACTCGCTCCTCTGCCATCTTGATTCTCCTCAGCTGTATGTATTTTTGACAGTGCAAACACCATATCCCTTCACACTCAAATGAATCTCTTCAGAGTAAAGATTCTTCAACATAACTACATTACCATTATGCCACTCAGGAAAACTAATCTCATCCAATAATATCATCTGATATACAGTTTATAGTCAAACGTTTCTAATTTTTCTCAAGAGTTATAAGCGCTATTTTTGGGACACCAGAATCCAATCAAGATTCACCCACACACTGTGTTTAGTTATGTGTCTTTGTCTCCTTTAATGTAAAGCAGTCTTTCACCTCTTTTTTTTAAATGACACTGACACTTTTGCAAAGTCCAAGCCAGTCGTTTCTTAGAATGTTCCACTTTAAATGTGTTTGATTGTTTCCTTGTGATCTGGTCCTGGTGAAAACTTTTGCCAGGAAGGCTGCCCAGGTGATGCTGTGCACTCCTCTTTGTACGCCAGAAGAGGTCACGATGCAAATTTGTGCCTCTACTGGTGAGGCTGAGTAGAGTCCTAGGTAAAGAAGATGCCGATAGTTTAAAAAGCACAGTTCTGGTTGACATAGAGGCAGTGCTGTCAGTTGCAAGAGAGGGGAGATTGAGGCCCCAAAGAGAGGAGACAGGTCCAGGAATCGCTGTCGTGATGAATGGGGCAGATAGGCAAGAAGCCCCAACACTGAAGAGCAGCCACCTCCCTCTGAGCCTTTAGCTGGCCAAGAGCATGAAGAAACTCAGTGTCAATGTCTGGGGGCTGAGTTATTTTCAGTGAAATTGGGACAAAGGTCCTTTAAGATAGATATAATTTCTTTTAAGCCTTAGGCTCAAAGTTGGAACTTTCTAAATGGTTAGGCAGTTGTTATGGATAATAACAAAAGGCAGAATAACTAATGCCTGAGATAGTGTTTTCTATGCCAGTGCCACTAGATGATTTAATATTTAATATGATTGTGGTCAAACCAAGTCAGAACGGAACAAGCCTGAAGCACTTCTAGCATTGCAGCCAAGTGGACAGGAGCCCAAAGTGATATAAGCATGGTTTACTCACCAGTTTTGAGAGTAACCTTAGGGGCTAGTTGAACTCTTAGACACCACTTGGTATTTCCTAACAATGATCTGTAATGCATTTGGGAAGTCCATTTGAATCATCCAATTAGGTCATGTTTTCCAAGGGGCCTTAATGCAGAAATGCTGCCAACAACTTTCCCAGAGTGGAGCAGAGCCACCTTCACTTTACAAGATAGTTTTGGTCACTTGCTTGTAAAAGCGAGGTCCACCCTCGGTCATTCATTTGGTTTCTACCACAGCCCTGTGCCATATCCTGGGCTGATGGTACTCTTCCCATTTGCAGATGAGAAAGCTGAAGCTCACAGAAATTAAATGACTTAGGCAAAGTCACAAAAAGAATTGAATGGATGCCATGAACCCAGGCCTTGACTTCCCAGTCAGCGGTCCTTCCTACTGTGGCTTTGAGAATTAAGCAGGAGTGACAAGTCATTAATAGTTCAGGACGTTCCCCTATGAACAATTGCCAACTTGAGTTTCTATGCTGGACTCCAGCAGTCCTGGTCTGATCAGAGAGAACGGCTCTGTGGTTAGACTAGTCTGAATGTAGCCACTAAGACTCTTTAATGACTTTCCACAGGGTCTGAAGGACTTACTCCACTGTCCCATCTGAAGTGATCCCATAGCTAGGAGTTTAAGACCACTGGCTTAGAGTTGGACTGAGATTGGAACCCCAGCTATGCCTCTTATTCATGTGTGAACTTGAGTTCATTATTTGACCTTGCTCAGTGTGCAGTCTTTTGATATGTAAAATGTGGATAATCCTAGGACCTACTGCTAGGTCCTGTTTCTGATGAAGCTTAAGTTGTTAGATGAAAGGTACTTAGATCATTGAATAGCTGTTATTACATAATGTGTTTAGTGAGCACTCAGTAAACAGACATTGTGGTGATACTGGCACATTTTCATAAACAGTGGTTGCTATTTGCAGATGGTGTCATTGAACACTGCATGCATTTTGTGACAGTGCTCAAAGAGGCTAAAGAAAATTCTCGAAGTATAGAAGCCCATGATTTGCACTTATGATGGCTTCCATGAGACAATTTTCCATCTTGTCATTAACATGCTTTGCAGTAAGTGCTAGATCAGCAGAGGTAAGAGAAATGTTTTTTGTACTCAGGGTACTTATAGTCTGACTCAGGTGGCAGGTGGAGATGTGAGGTACAAAAATCCATGCATAAAAGATAGAAGCTAGATAAGATAATGTTCGCCAGTGAAGAGGGTTTGGTGCCCTTGGGATGTGGAGAATGAGGGGGGTGGATGTCAAGAAGCAGGGAAGCAGAACAAGGCCTAGAGCAAGGGTCCTATGTTTGTATTAAGCCATTCCTACACCCTCCTTATTGACCATTGATGAAAGAGCCAACTCAGTAACAGTTGCAAAATTAATAGGACTTCAGAGGACCCCTCAGGCCTCTCTGCCCTCAGGGTGGTGCTATCTTGTGTGCCATTCTCAGAGGGTCCAGGTCGCTGGTGTGGGTGTCAGTCAGAGACAGATACACATGGGTTATGGAAGCTTCATTCATCTATATATCTGTGTGTCTATCTGCCTATTAGTTTATCTGCCCATCCAATTATTTATCCTCTTGTTAATCATCTATCTGTCCTCATGTTTGTTCATTTGTCTATCTCTTCATCCACCTGTGTATGTCCATCCACCCATCTATCAGTCCAATCATCCATCCACCTACCATCTATCTCTGTGCCCACCCGTCCTTTCCACATTTCTATTTTCCATCTCACTCTACAAAAGATTTGCAGTGGATTACAGAAAATTAACACCATAATAAAAAAAAACAAGCAAATGTGCACAGAGAGGATTTGAAAGGTATAAGAAACCAAGAAATAGAGAATGGGAATATGGAAATAAAACTCAGAATATGTTGAAAGGACATAACTGGCTACTGCTGTAGTTGAGCCACAAATTGTCTTAGTTATTTTTACATTTACCTTCACTGAAGTGGGGAAGAGAAATAAAACTTTTTTCTTGTTTCCAGTTCAAAAAAGACTTTGTGTCCTGAGACTTTGTTCAGTTTCTGGGGAGAGGCAGTGGTCTGGTAATTCCAAACAGTGGCCTCTAAATCAAACAGGTCTGAGTTCAAACCCTGTGTCCATTAATCAACAAATGCCTGACCTTGGGCAAGTCACAGAGGCTCTCTGAGACTTACTTTCCTCATCTATAAACACGGGATAAGCATGCTCTCCAGCCTCAAATGGTGGCAGCCAGAATTAAGATCGTGTACAAATAGGGTTAAAAGGTGCAGGATCATAGTTAGCCTTCAATAGGTGGCAGCAATGGTTACTTTTGAACAGTCTGCTGAATGTGATTTGCTCTTGACATTCACTCAGCTTCTGCATGTAGAAATTATGGAGAGAGTCAAGGCCAGAGTACCTGTACCCAGGATAGTGCCTCTTAGCCCTGGTTAGACAGGGAAGACACTCTCATTCTCCTGATCTCTCCTGTCAGTTAGCAATTTGATTTTTCCTTTTCCCCCCAAGGTCCAGGCAAGTGGGAGGTCTTTATCAAACTGCTCTGACCCTATGGCCCTGGCTGGAAAGCAGAGACTTAGCAAGCCACTGAGACTCTCCTAATCTTCCAGTGCCATCCCTTTGCATTTACAGATGATTAATTGCATAGGAGACAAAGCCTGCATCCCTCTCCTTGGCTGGGATTCCCTCTATCCCCAAGCCCCTTATAGCTGACAGTAATTCACTTTTAACCTTACAGTTTGCCTGGGTCTGATTTGCACCCACAAAGTCTATATATCCCAAATATGAGTTGAACCATTTCTCCTTGGAGATCAAGGAGTAGGAGTAGGAGGCATAGGCAAGCAGTAGGTGGTGTGGCTTATTCTATCTGAGTGCAAGAACCCATGTCTCGGTTGTGAGTGTGTATATTTGTGTGTGAGGGAGGGCAGCATGAGAGCAGAACTACTTCATTTTGTTTTTGCTTTTAAGTATCATACAAATGGTCTCTGGAATCCTCTGGCAGCCGGCGGACTTTGATTCAGCAAGCAATGAATTATATCCTCCAGTTGGTGTAAAATTACAAATATCTTCAAGATGTTCTGTGCTCTGGAAAAGGGCAGCCAACTTATGTTGGCCCTGTCCAGAGCAGAATGCAGCACCTCTCTCTCTAGAGAGGGGAAATGGGAAAGTGGGCAGAAGGCACCCACAACAGAGAGACCAGAGAAGAGTGAGTCAGGACAGCCTGTGCCAAATACAAGGTATGCGGGAAGGGGAAGGCAGGTTCTGTAGGTGACAGCCACTCAAATTAGTGTCTGGGGAGCAGTTGTGTGGTCACCAGCACTCAGTAGAATGGACAAAGCCTCCTTCATCCCAGCAGCAAATATTTACCAGGTGTCCCCATGTGGGAATAGAAAACCTAGAATATATTGTCACCAGAGCAAGACCAAGACATATAGAGGCTCCCAAGAGATCATTTATTCAACAAGTATGTGCTTATAAAAAGATACATAATGATATGCTGATATTGAACAATGTTCTCCATTTCTGTTATTTGGGAAATTAATTCAGTCAAAGGATGTGTCACCTGGGCCCACAGAGCATCTCTTCTTGCCTGTGTTAAGGCTGCCTGTGGTGTGACCGTTGAGAGTGGCTCTCCCTTACCAGCCTGTGGACCATGCAGGGCAAAGCCTGGATTTTGTTCATCTGGCATCATAATGGCCTCTCCTCTCCTGAATGCTTTTTCTGGCTTGGTAACTAGTATCACTTAGTAGTTTGTCAAATGAGTAAGATAAACTTAATTTTTCCTTGTCTCTGTTGATGGGGTCAAGCAGAGGCAAAGAGAAAGCAAAAGTGAATAATTCCTTAGGCATTTGTGATTGACTTTGTTACCCAGAGTTTTAATGGGCTACATCCTCCTTCCGCAGTTGCCTCTGAGCCCCACCCAGCTGGACTCTACCACAGGCCTCTTAGCACCCTCTTGGGCAGGGAGCTGATGAGGTCATGAATACGCAGTTGATGATAAGGTCGATTCAGCAAGTATTTATTAAATAGAACCATGAGCCCAACACTATGCTGGTGCTGTTACGGACGGGAGACAAGTGGCTTATTATAATAGTAGCTCTCTGTTCTTAGGTACTGAGCTTGTAAGCTGGGCCTGGTACCCTGATAAGTGCTTTACATGTATCACCTCATTTGATCCTCACACTGAAATATGTTCAATTGGTATTTTTCAAAAGCATTGCATCTTCTTGGTACAATTGAGCATATTGGAAAAGGGGGTTAAGGAGAGAGGGTTGGATGAGGAAAGCGACAGAAAGGAAAGTCACAGGTGAGGTATTCAGCTTTTGTATGTTTCAATATCTTCTCTCTGTGAAGAAAGAAATGGACTTTTATTAATAAAACTACTTAAAAAAATATGCCAGTTATGGATAAACTAGCATTGTGCCCTCTTCAGGAACAGAGTGAAAACTAGTCACTTTTATTTTTGGCTGTGCTAATTACTTTTATATCACCTTAGTATTAGGTAGTGCCTCATGTTGAAGCAGTATTTTTACTATAATAGTGTTTTTATATTTGATGAGAAGTATGGTAGATTGGTTCCAAGTCTTTGTTCCTTTGTGATGGGATTATACACACACACCCACTGTCCTTCAGCTCAGTGTCTTTGGCTGAGAGCAGAGTGTACTTCTCTCCCCATTGATGTTGAGCTTGGTCATGTGACTGGACACAGTCAAGCCTTAAAAAGTGCTGTGCCCTTCAGCTTGGTCTTGTTTTCTTACCTGCAAATTAAATTTCAGTTCTGTCCTGAGGAATAAAGATGACTGTAAAGCACCTAACTTAGTACTTGCCACATAATGGAAATAAAGTTATTTTTCAATTAAATTTATTTGGGTTATATTGGTTAATAACATTATATAAGTTTCAAGTGTACAACTTTATAATACAACATCTGTATACTCTACTGTGTCCTCACCTCCCAGAGTCCAGTCTCCTTCTGGTCCCATACTTTTGACCTCCTTTACCCTCTTAGTCCCCTCCTACCCCTGTCCTCTCCAGTAACCACTCCTCTGTTGCCTGTGTCTATGAGTTTGCTTTGTTTGTGCATTTGTTGCTTTTGTTTTATATCACACAAATGAATACGATCATATGATTTTTGCCTTTTTCCATCTGACTTAGAAAAATGAAGTTTTCATCATCATTTTTGTCATTGTATGGCAAGTTAATTCAAAGAGCAGTGTCTGACATGGCTTTTACCTTGAAACCTTTGCCACCAGCCCTCAGGAGCATCCAGCCTTGAGACCACTGTGTGGTACTTGGCCATCCTCTTGCCACTTCCCACAATAAAGCACTTTAGTGGACTGTTCTTGGGGTTCTCAGCTCCCTTTTCCCCTTGCTCCATGTCCTCAGCAAGGCCTTAAATGCACACCTTAGATCTAATCATAGGCATTGTTTTTCATGGTGCTCTTTTGTGCTGTGGTCATACTCACCTTTCCAATTACTTCCCTTGAAGAGAGATTTGGCCCCTTCCAAGCTCACCATTGTGGCCAGTGTCTTAGCTGCATGGCCACCAGCCCAGGGCCTGGGAGTGGACTGCTGGGGAAGTCATCTTAAAAAATCCAGCTACTGCATACCTAGGAAAAACAGGTATTAAGAAGAAATTTGTTTGGGGAGTTAAAAAAATAATTCATTGACTTAATAAGTAAATTATTTTTCATCCAAAGACACTGAAATTTAATTAAACAAATATTTAACATATGGAAACTCAACAATTTGCTAGATAAAAGTGAAAGAGTGGAAGATACCAGTCTGTACATGTACACACATACAGACATTTTAAAAAATGTTTTGGGCCACTCTAGCTGCCAATCCATTCAGTGGTTACAGACATAGTGAAAATAGATGGGAAATTAGAATATGACTTTTTCAGTTGGTCTCAGTTTTTATGAACCTTACAGAGAGGGAGTGTTTTGTCACTTTTGTGTTGGAAGTTGTTTTTTGTTTTTTTTTTTAAACATGACCCATCTACTCCATTTTATACACAACTGAAGAAACAGATCTGTTGTAATCATGGAGGAAACAGTGGCTCTACTGCACTTACCAAGAGATGTGGTCTCCAATGTGGTGCTGCCCTAAGGAATTTTCAAGAATATTTTTAAGCAATTGTAATTTTTGCCAACCCTTTTGGGTCAGGAACCCAAACAGAGGTCTTCTGCCCAGTGCTGTTTGCACCGATAGAACAAGACTGAATTTGGTAAAGCACAGCAGAAACTTTTATTCTTTGATCAAAGAACCGAGAAGGATGAGCTAATGCTCTAAAGGCACCTTTTCGCCAGCTGGAGAAGAGCCTTCTGTACTTACAGGCTATGGCATGGAGTGATTACATTCTTTTAGGCACTCATAGTCACTCTTCTGTTGCACTCAGCTCTTCTGTGCATGGTCCTTTTTGCAAATGATGCCTTATAGCTATCTTAATGTTTGCATTTGGCACCCTAGTCTTTGCACTTCGGAGTCCTTTTCAGTTCCTGTAAGCAAGCATAGGTCGTGACAGAGTTTAGGTATTAAGAAACATTAGGGTCTTTTGGATAACAGCTCAGTGACATGTGCAGATGCCACTAGTAAGAATTGTGTCTTTATCCAAGTCACTAATAAAAGTAGGCAATCATAATAACTTTTAAATTTTAATTATGGAATATTTCAAATGTATGGAGATGTATAAAAAAATAACACAACACATCCACATACCTGCCATACAGATTTTGCCATATTTGCTTTTGATTTTGGTAAATGTCAAGTGATGGTGAGAATGCAGGATGCTGATGGGAGTATGAACTGATGCCACCACTTTGGGGAGAGGTTGTAAGCAACTCAAATAGATTTAGATAGAAACATCGCCCCATACCCTTCAACTGAGAAATCTGATTTCTAGGTATGTACTCTAAATAAAGTCTCACACGCAATAGAGCTAAGTACTGTACATTATAATAGCAAAACACTGGGAATGATTTAAATATATATTGATGTAGAATATCCATAAAATGAAATATTGTTATTAAAATAAGTGTGAAAAACTTGTCACATGGATAAATCTCAAATATATAATAATGAATGAAAAGAAGCAAGTTGTAAAAAAAAATGCTTCTGATACAAAGACATATATAAGAGTTTTTAAAAAGAAAGAAAAATACTGAAGTTATTTAAGTAGTTGGCGCTGCAAATGGCCTTTGGGGTCACACTGACCTGGGTGAAGTCCTGGCTTTAGTACTTCCAGACCAGACGTGAGTTCTAGAAATTCCCTGAAAATCAGTTTCCTCATCTAGTAAATGGGAACAAAAATAATGCCTATTTTACAGACTTAACAGCTGTGAGGATTGAATAATATTATGCATGTAAATTATTTAGCACAATGATAAGTGCTGAATAGATATTGACTTCTAGTTCCTTTCCTCTTGCCCAGGCTAGTGAAACATAAGTAAAAACAGGTAATGGTAGAAAATGTAGCTGGGGAGGACAGGGAGGAAGCTAAATTACATTTGTATTCACAACTGGTGCTGGGAGTAGCATCATGGGGGAGAAGAACCTCATGACTGAGAAAGTGCACATAAGCAGAAGGCAGGGAGTGAAACAGCTGGAAGCATTCAGAGAAAAACAACCCAACACAGAGGGTAACCTAATCCAGTTGAATGAGCTGGGAAGCGTGGCAAACTGGAGACTAAGAGAAGAAAACACATTTGCACTCTTGGAAGAAAATGCAAGTAGAAAAACAAAGCTCCAGAGTAGGACTGAGCTGCTTGTGCCCACATCCCTTTCTTGTCCCTGAGGCCTTCCCTGCCCCAGCGTCCACATTTTTTAGGTTACATCTTTATGAACACTCTTCAACTTTATTCAGGTGTAAGTCTGGAAACCAATGCAATATAATGGTCCATGCTTCTCTGGGCTCTATCTTTGCTTACTCTACCTGTGTTCTCAGGGAACACATAAACTGTGATGACCTCATAAAGTCTTACACTGATAAAAACCCTGAAATGGTGGTGTGAAGGGTTTCAGAGATAACCCATTGGTTGTTTCAGGTGGAGAAGAACCAACCGAGGTAACTCTTACTACCTTGAAAACTACCCCCTCTTCTCCAGCATACATTTCCCTTCCGTCCCCCTCCAGTGGCTCTGTTTTATTTGCTGTCTTGTTGACGGTGCAGCCCCAAGGACTGGAACAATGTCTGGCACAGAGTTAGCATGCAGTAAAAGTTTGTTGAATGAATGAATGGGTAGATTTCATGGAAGATTTGACAGTGAAAGTTCACTAGTGCAGGGAAGAGCATTTTGGGCAAAGAACCTAGCACAAGTGAAAAGGAATAATAAGGAGACTGTGTACTTCCCGACTGTAGCACTTGGCCTACTTCATTGGAATTCCTTGCCTACTGGGCTGTTTTCCCCAGTGACTATAAACTTCTGAAGGAAGGGGCCTTATTTATCTTGTCACCACTGCATTTTCAGTGTCCCAGCCCATTGTATGTTCCCAGTACCCAATGGTTATGGAATGAATGATGAAGGGTCTGAAGGAAGAGCAATGGGATATGAGGCTCATTGTTGAGTGCTTTGGATGTTAAGCAAAGGAGTTTGTATTTTGTTCTGTAAAAGATGGGGAGCCATGGAAGTTTTATCTTGTGTTTTTAACTCTTTTAAAGTAATTACCTATTTAGTTTTTAACTTTTAATTTTGAAGTAATTTTAGGTTCCCAGGAGGTTGCAAAAAAAGATACAGGGAAGTCATACATGCCCTTCTCCCAGCTTCCCTCAATACAACCATGATCGTGTAAGATATTTGACCATACTACAACAGCAAAACAAAGAAATTGACATTGGTACAAGCCATAGAAGTTATTCAGATTTTGCCAGTTTATATGCACTGATCTCTGTGTGTGTATAGCTATTTTTCACACATGTAGCTTTGAGTGACCAACATCACAATCATGATACTCAATTGTGCCATCACTACAAGACTCCCTTGTGTCACCCCTTTACAATCACGCCCATTTCCTCATTTCTTATACTTGGCAACAGGGCAGAAGACTAAATGGACATGCTACCAGAGCACAAGTTATATTTGCATCTATGGGATGGATGATATTGTCCAAGAAGTGACAGAAAATTGAGCAGAGGACCAAGGGTATAACTTTGAAAAACACCAACCAAGACACTGAACACAGTGAAGGGAAAGCCACTGTACTGGCCATTAGGTGATCACTGTGTGATATTTGCAAGAGCAGGGCAGTGGACAAAAGCATGGTCGGGGGGCAAGGTAATAAATGAGAGGTGAAGTAGCGGAGGCAAAGAGTATAGGGTGAGCTTTTAAGAAGAATGACAACAAAGACTGAAGACAGGGGAGAAAGAGAGAGAGAGAGAGAGAGAAACAAGAAATGTAGGTACTCACCAAGGTCCCCACAATATAGGCGCTTTCTGTGACCATGGGCACACATAATAACCCTTCAGATATATCTTTTCTGTGAGCCACTGTGCTCAGGAAGCAGCTATCAATTGACCCAAACTAATTCTTGACTAACACCTACATGCCATCTTGGGGGTAACCAAGGAATGCTGCTTTAGAACTATGAGAAATGAACAAGTCTGTGAGTTGAGGACAAACTAGTGAATGAGGAAAGAAAACGTGGGGAGCATACAGGCTTGTGGAGCTAATGCAGTAAGGCCTCTGAGGTCGGGGGAGCATAAATGGAGAGGTCAGTCTTGAAGGAAGAATCAGAAAGTAACAGTGGTAAGAATGGGGAAATATGATGGAGATTAGGATGTACAGGGGAGAGAGGCTGAGGCTACAATTTTCTCAATGATGTGGGAGGTCACTGCAGTTGAAAACAAGAGAAGAGGGACTGTATGATTGCTTGAAGAGAGTGATAAAGAGCCAGAGCAACCTTATTTCTCTGTAATACCAGTCACCAACTGGCAGATATTATAATCAATATCTTTTTGCCTTTTGGTTGTCTTTTCTCTTTAGGACATACTTGTAAACCCCATGCGCACAAGGGGTTGTCTCTTATTTACTCCATATCCTGGCATTTAGAACAATACTTTACACATAGTAGGACTCAATTAATATTTATTGAATGGATGAAAGAATAAACAGGAGGAGGAGCAAAATGACTGGTGAGCATCATGGAGGACCTAGGTGAGGCTGGAAGTAATCCCTCCCCCTCCTAATGTGGCCCCTTCACCTGCACTTGTCTCTTGTTGTCATGCATCTGAGTTATTTATAGTCACATCTTGTCTCCACTTTTCAGTGAACATCCTTCAGGGCCAAGTCTCCATCTTGGTGTGTGCACAACATTGTGGGTATTCAACAATTAATGGCTGAATCAATGGATACGTGACTGAAATGCTAAGCAGCTTTGGTTGTTACAAAGGTCATTTTCATGTTGCATTAAAATCCAGTTTCTTGTGACTTCTATACATTGGTTGAAGTTTTGCAGTTTGGAATCAACAAATCCTGTTTCTTCTTCCTTTCAAAAGCCCCTCAAGTATTTGAATGATTGTGGTGTCTCCCCAGACTCCTTCCTGAGTAAAGGCACATGATTCTTGTGACTATCCCTCACGTGACTGGCTTCCAAGCCCCCTGACTTCCTGGTGTCCCTGGGATGGGAACTACCTGGCCCTCAGGGGTTGTTTAGATACCTGTGTGCCTCCCCAGGGAACCCAGGCAACCTTAATCTAGGAACATATAGGTATGGCCTGAAACTGTTTTAATCATTTCTGCCTAAAGTTTTGAAGTCAATCTCTGTGAGAGGTCCAGTGGCTCCTAAAATTAGGAGCGAGGGTGATTGGAGCTCACTTCCATGCCAGCCATGAGGTTCCTCCCTGCCCAGCATGGCAGGTGACCTTGAGCCTGTTAAACCAGCTGCTCTCTGCAGAGAGTTGTACTTTATTCCTTTTTGGACGACAGTGGGGAATGACTGCCAAGCACCTCTGGTATTTGTCCTCTCAGTTTTAAAAGATGAACATAATAAATAAGAGATCAGTTTCCCCTGGGAAGAGACAGAGAGCAGAAGCATTTTCAACACTACTATGCAGAAAAGCCTTTTGGTTAAAGTTGTTTTGCTGAAACTCTTCATTGCCTTCACTCCTTAGGCCCAGGCTATTCAAGGAGTTAATTAGGTCAGATCTCAGGTGTCTGTCAGAGGAGAAGGAACTGTCCTCCAAGGGGCAAATCCCTGTAGCTAACCCAGTTGGGTCCCTTTAAAAAATAATTTATTAAGATATAATAACATACATAGATTTAAGGAGTTCAACTAAAAGAGTTTTGACAGTTTGAGACATCCATCCTGGCGTATGCACTGCTCAAAGTAAGAGAATATTTCCATTACCTCCCCCCCGGCCAAGTTTCCTTGTTCCCCTTCCCAAATACCTCCCTCCTAACTACTTCCTGATCTCTGTCACTATCAATTCACATATTCTGTTCTTTGACTCCACATAAGTGTGCCCTCATTTGTGCCTGTCTTCTTTTGCTCAATATAATGTGTTGTCCTGTCATGTTGTTGCGTGAGTTAGTAGTTTATTTCTTTTTAGTGCTGAATAGTATTTCACTTCATGAATATGTCATAATTATCCATTATCCTATCAGTGAACACTTAGGTTGTTTAATAGTTTTGACTATTATGAATAAAACTTGCAATGAATATCTGTGTGGAAGTCTTTGTATGGACATATATTTTTCACCCCTATTAAGTATCTAGAGTGAATGTATATTTGACCTTATAAGACATTGACAAAGTGGTTGTATCATTTTATACATGCCCCAGGAATGAATATGAGGTCCGGTTGCTCCACATCCTTTAGTGATGTCAGTCGTTTAAATTTTAGCCATTCAAATACTATGTGCTATCTCATCATGGTTTTTATTTGTATTTTCTTATGACTAATGATGTTGAGCACTTTCTTACAGGATTATTGACCATTTGTATATTTTCTTTGGTGAAGTATCTTTGCAGGTCTTTTGCACATTTTATAAATTGAAGTATTTGTAGGATTTCTTTATATATTCTGATTTTGTGAGATAGGTGCTGTATACATATTTTTCCCCCAGTTTTTGGACTATTTATTTTCCTTTTTTAAAAATTATTTTTATTTTTCAGTTACACTTGATATGCAATACTATATTAGTTTCAAGTGTAAACCCCAGTAATTAGACATTATATGACTTACTAAGTGATTATGCCAATAAATCTTGTACCCATCTAACACCATACATAGTTATTAGAATATTATTGACTATATTTCCTACACTGTACTTAACACCCACATGACATTTTGCAGCAACCAATTCATACTTCCTAATCCCTTCGCCTTTTTATCCATATCCTTCACCCAGACCCCTTGCCATCTGGCAACCATCAAAATTTTCTCTGTATCGCTAAGTCTTTCTGTTCCGTTTGTTCATTTATTTTGTTTTTTAGATTCAATTGTTGATACATATGTATTTATTTTTGTTTTATTGTTTTTATTTTAAATCTTTTTTTCTCCTTCTTCTTAAAAAAGACCCTTTAGCATTCCATGTAATACTGGTTTGGTGGTGATGAATTCCTTGAGCTTTTTCTTGTCTGGGAAGGTCTTTGTATGTCCTTTGATTCTTAATGATACTTTGCCAGGTAGAGCAATCCTGGTTAAGGTCCTTCCTTTTCATCACTTTGAATATTTCTTGCTTATCTCTGCTGGTCTGCAAAATTTCTGTTGAGAAACCAGCTGACAGTCTTATGGGAGCTCCCTTTGTAGGCAACTAAATGTTTTTCTTTTGCTGTTTATAAGGTTCTATCTTGTCTTTAATCTTTTGCATTTTAATTATGTGTCTTGGTGTGGGCCTCTTTGGGTTCCTCTTGTTTGGGACTGTCTGTACTTCCTGGGCTTGTCTGTTTTCTTCACCAGGTTAGGGAGATTTTCTTTCATTGTTTTTTCAAATAGGTTTTCAATTTATTGCTAATTCTCTTCTCTTCTGGTATTCCCGTGATGTGAATGTTGGTATGCTTGAAGTTGTTCCAGAGGCTCCTTACACTATCTTTATTTTTTTGGATTCTTTTTTTATCCTGTTCTGATTGGATTTTTTTTTTCTTTTTTATCTTTCAAATCACTGATATGGTTCTCGGCTTCATCTACTCTACTGTTGATCCCAGTAACTTATTCTTCATTTCCTTTTTTTTAAAAGTATGTTTTATTGATTATGCTATTACAGTTGTCCCATTTTTTCTCCCTTTATTCCCCGCCACTCTGTGCCTCCCCTCCCACCCGCATTCCCCCCCACCTTAGTTCATGTCCATGGGTCACACATATAAGTTCTTTGGTTTCTTCATTTCTTGTACTATTCTTAACCTCCTCCTGTCTATTTTGTACCTACCAATTATGCTTCTTATTCCCTGTATCTTTTCACCCATGCTCTGCCCCCGGCAGCTGATAATTCTCCATGTGATCTGTATTTCTGTGATTCTGTTCCTGTTCTAGTTGTTTGCTTAGTTTGTTTTTGTTTTTAGGTTCAGTTGTTGATAGTTGTGATTTTGTTGTCATTTTACTGTTCATAGTTTTAGCCTTCTTCTTTTTCTTAGATAAGTCCTTTTAACATTTCATATTATAAGGGCTTGGTGATAATGAACTCCTTTAACTTGACCTTTTCTGGGAAGCACTTTATCTACCCTTCCATTCTAAATGATAGCTTTGCTGGATAGAGTAACCTTGGATGTAGGTCCTTGCTTTTCATGATTTTGAGTATTTCTTTTCAGCCCCTCCTTGCCTGTAAGGTTTCTTTTGAGAAATCAGCTGATAAGTCTTGTGGGAACTCCTTTGTAGGTAACTGTCTCCTTTTCTCTTGCTGCTTTTAAGATTCTCTCCTTATCTTTAATCTTGGGTAATGGAATTATGATGTGCCTTGGTGTGTGCTTCCTTGGGTCCAACTTCTTTGGGACTCTCTGAGCTTCCTGGATCTCTTGGAGTCTACTTCCTTTGCCGGATTGGGGAAGTTCTCTTTCATTATATTTCAAATAAGTTTTCAATTTTTTGCTCTTCCTCTTCTCCTTCTGGCACCCCTATGATGTGGATGTTGGAACATTTAAAGTTGTCCCAGAGGTTCCTAAGCCTCTCCTCATTTTTTTGAATTCTTGTTTCTTCATTCTGCCCTGCGTGAATGTTTATCTCTTCCTTCTGCTCTCAATTGTTGATTCGAGTCCCAGTTTCCTTCCCTTCACTTTTGGTTCCCTGTATATTTTTCTTTATTTCACTTGCATAGCCTTCACTTTTTCCTCTATTTTGTGCCCATACTCAACTATTTCTGTGACCATCCTAATTACCAGTGTTTTGAACTCTGCATCTGATAGGTTGGCTATCTCCTCACCACTTAATTGTATTTTTTCTGGAGGTTTGATCTGTTCTTTCATTTGGGCCATATTTTTTTTGTCTAGGTGTTTCTGTGACCTTGTAAGGGGCAGAGCCTTAGGTATTCACCAGGGCAGGGCAACTCACATTGTTGCGTTTTGGTGCTGTATTTAGGGTAGAGGTCAGAGAGGGAACAATGCAACTTGCTTGGCTCTCGTCTGGCTTTCAGTCACTTCCCCCACTACCCACAAGCAAAGTAGGCCCTTCTGGTGCTGACTCCTGGGTGGGTGGTTTTGTGTACATTCTAGGACCCTGTGGGTCTCGGCAATGAATTCTCTTGTGAGGTTGGGAGTTTCTCCTGCTGCTGCAACCCCCACAGGTTTTTACAACCAGCTGTTTTGAGGCTTTCTTTTCCCGCTCTAGAACCCTGGGTTGTGTGGTCTGTCTCACTCCCCAGTTGTTCCTCCCGGTTTATCCACATTCAAATTTGGGACCACCTTGTCCGCCAGCCAGCTGTCTCACTCTCCCAGTTCCCCAGCCACTGTCTTGCTTCACATCCTCTCTACCCTGGCTGCCTGTCTCCACCCTTCCTAATAGTCTGTGAATGTTTCTTCTTTAACTCTTTGGTTGTTAGACTTCCATACAGTTCAATTTTCTGGCAGTTCTGATTATTTTTTGTTTTTAAATTTTTTGTCCTTTTTTTGGTTGTGCGAGGAGGCAAAGTGTATTTACTTATGCCTCCATTTTGGCTGTAAGTTTCCTTATTCTTCATTTCAGTTAGTGTATCCTTCATTCATGACTTTTTTTTTTTTAATGGTTTTCATGTCCTTTTTTTTATGCTGTTGAAGTTCTCACTGAGGTCATCGAGTATCCTCATCACTAGTATTTCAAACTCTGCATCTAGTAGATTGCTTTTGTCCATTTTGTTTATTTCTTTTTCTGGAGTTTTGTTCTTTCATTGAGACATGTTTCTTTGTCTCCTCATTTTGGCAGCCTCCCTGTGTTTGTTTCTATATGTTTGGTAGAGTTGCTATGTCTCCCAGACTTGGTGGAGTAGCCTTATGCAGTAGGTATTCTGCAGGATCCAGTTACACAGCCTCCCCAGTCACCCAAGCTGGGCTTTCCAGGTGTGCCTCCTCTTACTGTTTTGGCTGTGTATACCTTCTATTTTAGTTGAGCTTTGATTGCTGTTGGCACATCAATAGGAGAGACTTACACCCAAGCCAATTAGCTGCAAGGACTGGCTGCAACCACTAACCACAGTGGAGGATAAGCTGTGCAAGGGCTCGCTCCACAGAGGAGGACTTAACTTCAGTGGGGCTCTGGTGCCTGCTGAGCCTGCCCATTGAGTGTGTCACTTGTGGACGGGGTTGGGTAGTCCTTCTATGTGGTCTGAAGCTCTCCACCAGGTGTGCTGTCTCTGGGGCCTCATGAGAGGTGCAGACCAAGGTCAGCTGTCATTGTTTTCTGCCCAGGGCCAACCAACATGAGCTACAAAATGATCTGCAGATGGCTGCTACTTGTGCTGGGCTTAGAAATGTCCAGTCTAGGCCAAGCTATAAACTGCAGCTGGCTGCTGCTAGGGCCAGGCCTGGGGCCACTTATTAAGAGGTATGAGACATGCAGAGGCCAGATGCTGCTTCTTTGAGAGATTTTAGGAAAGTCTGAAGCATGAGCCAAGTCAGGCCATTCATATGGAATAGCCACTGGAAACAGCTTGGGTGGGCCCACAAGTTGGGTGGGGCAGGGTCTTAGGGAATCACCAGGTGGAGGGAATCATGTGAGCCAGGTTGATGGAGACTCAGATATGGTGCCTGCCTGCTGGCTCTGTGTGTGTGCGGGGGGAGGAGGGCAGGGGCAGATGTCTCAGAAAAAGAACAATGGCCTCTGGAGGATGACGCTACCCAGGTCTTGCCCTGAGGCCAGACAGTGAAATTCCTCCCTGTATGTCCTTGGTTCCTTTCAAGTTGCTGCCCCAGCACCAGAGCTTAGAAGGAGCAAGGACTTGTAAGTCCACGCATGGGCCCTTTAATAGAAACTGCCTGGGACTTTAGAGGCCCTCTCTCTCACTCAGCCACAATCCATGCTTGTTTTTACAGCCAGAAGTTATGGGGACTTCTTTTCCTGGTACTAGAAACCTGAGCTGGGGGGTCTGGTGTGGGGCTGGGACCCCTTGTTTTTCAGGGGGGAACCTCCACAGCCAAGATGACCCTCCTGATTTTTATCCACCACACATGGGTGCTAGACCAGCCTGTTCTGTGTCTCTGCCCCTTCTCCAGCCTTGATGTGTCTTCTTTAATTCCATAGTTGTAGGACTTCATTCAGCTAGATTTCAGGTGTTTCTAAATGATGGTTGTTCTGTAGTGTAGTTGTAATTTTGATGTACATCTATTCATTTTCTTAAAGGTGTGTTTAGATGAGGAGAAATGTTTCATTTTGATGACATCAAAGTTTTCTTTTTTTGGTATTGGGTGGTCTGTTTTTCATCTGAATGCTTGTTTTCAGCCACAAGATGTAGGTCTAGAAGCCCAAAAAGAATCTGGAATAATTGAGAGTCAGGTGGGAGTGGAAGAACTTTCACCCTTTCAGTGAACAGCAACTCTGTAGCTTGGTGCTTTGAAAAGGTACAAGGTTAGTGAGGAGTAATCAGAAGACCTAGAGTCAAGCCTTGGCTCAGCCATTTACTAATTGAATAACCAATTTATTCATCTGCAAAATGGGGTTAATCATGCTTGCTCATAACATCAAAATGGGCTTTGAATAATGGGATAAGAAAACTCTGAAAGCCATCAAATACTCAGAAAGTGACTATGAGTATTATGTGAATAACTGCCACTAGTATTATCATCGGGCCTATAGTTGGCCTATATCCTGCTTGTGTTATCTTATCCCTCCTCCTCCCCCAGCCCTTACACCTGAGTATCTCACGGCTCAAGAGCATATTTTTGAGGGGACTGGCAGAAAGAAAAGATTGTAAAACTCAAATCCATCATATTACTTGCTTGCATTGCCGGGAGAAATCCTCGTTGTGTTAGTATCATGGGGCTGTGAGTAGGGCAGTGAGCTGTGTGCAGTGGGCGGGCTACATGAGAGCCTGCGAGGTTGCCAACTGATGGGGATTCCCATCCAAATCCCCAAGCAAGCTGCCAAAAGGGTCTTGTCTTTTCACCTCTAATGGCTTTTCATTATTTCCCCCCTGCATATTGCAATTTTTAAAACATGATTTTATATGAAAACACTCATTTATGCAGTTGTAAGTAGTTTATTTTGTCAGGTGACAGCCTCAGGACTTATTTTTCCACAAATTTAAATGTATTAAATTTATTAATTACAATTAAAAGTAAAGAATAGTGCTGATATTGCCATTAACCAGTGTAGTTTTATAATTAGCTTTTTTAAAGTTGAAAATTATGTGGGTATCTCCATTTGTACTTCTGAGAAGACTAAGTAGTTGGGGACCCCTGATGAGGAGTTTCTGCTCATTGCAGTCAATGTCTCTGAGAAGAGCTATGTGGCGATTTTTTTTCCTTATGATTCAAAGCACAGTCCTTCTTGGAAGGAGCAAAGGAAGCAGGATACTTGGGAAGTTTTGGATACTTGGAAAACACCTACTCTCATTATGCTCCTGTTGAGCTAGTAACTTAGGGCTCCTTAGACCCAGGAGTGTCAAAATGGACCATACATGCCATTGCTCATCATGCAGCCACCCACCAGCCAAACCTGAGGGGGCCACCAGACTGTGGTAACTTCTGAAGCTTCCTTGCAGATGGAAAATGTTTTCTCTTCTGTGCTCTGCACAGGGTCTTCGTTATCTTCCTCCAGAAGAAGCTTAGA
Organism: Pteronotus mesoamericanus; assembly: GCF_021234165.1. Classification (NCBI taxonomy): domain Eukaryota; kingdom Metazoa; phylum Chordata; class Mammalia; order Chiroptera; family Mormoopidae; genus Pteronotus; species Pteronotus mesoamericanus. The sequence continues at coordinate 14,881,801 of NW_026555313.1, forward strand.
AAGTATAAAAAGTGTCTAAGACAGTTAACAGTCTTGGTTTGTTTTTTTTGAAAGATTTTATTTACTTTTAGAGAGAGGGGAAAGGAGGGAGAGAAAGAGGGAGAGAAACATCAATGTGTGGCTGTGTCACACAGGCTCTCAACTGGAGACCTGGTCTGCAACCCAGGCACATGCCCTGACTGGGAATCGAACTGGTGGCCCTTCAGTTTGCAGGCCTGTGCACAATCCACTGAGCCACACCAGCCAGGAATAGTTTTTCATATCTCTTGAGTTTATGGAGGAGTTAAAAAACTCCAGACCAAATATTCATATCTAGGCCCTGTTACACACCCTAAGATGAAGGCTTGGTTTGTTGCCTGAGCAAGACACCTTATAATGGGAGAGTGAGGAAATAAAGGCAGGATAAAGGCAAAGGGGTGAGGGGAAGGTTTAGAGTCTTTGCTTGGCTATACCATCATTAAAGAATAAGTCCAGCAGATGGAGGGTGGTAAGGCAAATGACATGATCCTTAAGTCCTCAAAGCAGGAGTGGTCTCTGTTCTTTGTGTGGATCTGAGAGAGGAGAGATGGGAGGTGGGAAGAGGCAGCAAAGATAAGAAACCAGCAGCTGGGTATCACATTACAAAGCTGAAAGGAAGATGTGGAGAAACCAAGAACACACAAAAGAAAGATCAGAGAGAGCTATTATTATGCAATATGCCCATTGCAGACAGACAGGCGGCACTGGCCCTTCATCTTTCTCAACCTCAGATTCCAAGAAAGCCTTTGTTGTAGCCTGGTCAGTCACACAAAGGCATAGGCTGTGGTAGACTGTCAAGTCCCAGCAAATCCCACTCTGGACAAGAGGGTGAACTTGGGAAACATCTGAGGCTTTTTCAGGTTAGGGAACTGACACACTTAGCCCCCGTCCTAGTTCAAACTTAGCTCCCTTCTGTTGCTTCAGCCTCGAAACCAAGCACCTCAGGCTACTAAAAGACAGTGGGAAGACAGACCGCTGCCAGCCACGCAAACAGCAATGCTTGCAGGGCCCCAACCTGCCCACATACTTGGCAGGCACTACTGTAGACTCATGCCAACTTGAGCTGGGTGAAAAGTGAAAACCCGGTCCTTCAAACAGTTGTTTTGTCTACGTAACACCTAACCAACCACTTGTTTACATTGGTGCCACATGGCACAGAAGGCTGTTTTGACTGAAACAAGTTACTCTGACACTGTGAGCAGCTGTGGCCTGTATTTGACACCTAGCGGAGGGCAGTCTTAACGTAAGAGAGCTCCTCAGACCCAGATTGAGTCAAATATAATTGCCCCGATTGAGAATGAGAAATATTGTTGCATGCCCCACTCTTAAAGAAATAAGTGTTGTTTGTCCACTGCCACAGCTCTGAGAATGTGTACAGCATCAGTGGGCAGCCCTGAATGGACAGTGTTGCCAAGGGAAGCTGAAAAGGAGCCCTGTGCCTGCAAATGAGGGGATTAGAAATGGATCTTTAACTTAGAAAATGTTGGGCATCTGAGAAGTGTCTTAGGGAAGCTAGTCTCTGAGTCACAAACTGGACATGACATAACCCAGTTGTGGGTGCTAAGTAAGCCTTGAGGAACCAGCTTCTCAGGCAGGCAAATGCCAGGGTGAACGTAACCCATGCAAACAGCTCTGGGAAATGCCCCGTCACTTCCCAACTGTGGAACTTGTGCTTGATGTGGTCTCTCTGAGGGTTATTTGATGTTGGCTTGTTGATTTCTTAGGTTATATCAAGTGACTTTGATTCTAGATAATATTTTTTAAAAATTATAGTTCTTTATTGTTATGTAAATTTGGTGCAGTGGCAATAAAAATCCCATCAGGTGTGTGTATATGTGCATGTAAATTAACATGTTGAGTATAAATTTAAAATTTAGGTTCAAGGGTCAAAATTGTGACAATGCGACTCTGTTGAATGAAAAGAAAAAGGTTTGGAGAACTTGCCCTAATATATAACAAGATTTATTATAAAGTTATAGAAATTAAAATCAGGAGGTATTGACACAGACTGGCAATTAGAGACATTAAATAGAATAAAAATCTTAGAAATGGGCTCATACATTTATTACTTGATGTATGACCAAAGTGGTCTTAAAATTTTGTGAGAGATAAATGGACTTTTCTTTTTCTTCCGTATTTTCTTCCTTTACTCTTTTTTAATTGTTTTTTTCTTTCTGTTAAATACATTTGTCCTCATTTTCCTGCCACCACTTTCCACTGTCCCACCCACCCAACCCCCCACCCTCACTCCTTCCCCACTTTGCTTTGTCCATGGGTTCTTTATACATGTTCCTTGATTTGACCCTTCCCCTTTTTTTCCCATTTCCCCTCTCCCTCCTTTCCTCTCATTACTGTCGGGATTTTTTTTCTTTCAGTTTTGCTGGTTATGTTTTTCTTGCTTGTTTGTTTTGTTGATTAGGTTCCACTTATAGATGAGATAATATGGTATTTGTCTTTCACCACCTGGTTTTATTTCACTTAGCATAATGCTCTCCAGTTCCATTCATACTGTCGTGAAGGGTAGTAGCTCTTTCTTTCTTTCTTCTGTGTACTATTTCATTGTGTAAATTTCGTTGTGTAAAAACTATTTTGTTTTTGATCCGCTCATTTGCTGATGGGCACTTAGGTTGCTTCCAGCACTTGGCTATTGTAAATTCTGCTGCTATGAACATTGGGGTGCATAGATTCTTTTGAATTGGTGTTTTGGCATTCTTAGGGTATAATCCCAGCAGTAGAATTGCTGGGTCAAAAGGCAGTTCCATTTTTACCTTTTTGAGGACATTCCAAATGGTTTTACACAGTGGCTGCACCAGTCTGCATTCCCGCCAACAGTGTACCAGGGTTCCCTTTTCTCCACAACCTTGCCAGTACTTCTTGTTTGTTAATCTGTTTATGATGGCCATTCTGATCAGTGTGAAGTGGTATCTCATTGTGGTTTTAATTTGCATTTCTCTGATGGCTAGTGATGCTGGGCATCCTTTCATATGTCTCTTGGCCCTGTACATGCTCTCCTTGGAGAAGTATCTGTTCAGGTCCTTTGATCATTTTTTGACTGGATTGTTTGTCTTCCTGGAGTGGAGTTGTGTGAGTTCTTTATATTTTGGACATCAAACCCTTGTCTGAAGTATCATTGGCAAATATATTTTCCCATGTGGTTGGTTCCCTTTTCATTTTGCTCATGTGTCTTGTAGCTGTGCAGAAGCTTCTTATTTTGATGAGGTCCCATTTGTTTATTCTTTCCTTTATGTCCCTTCCTCTAGGGGACATATCAATAAAGTATTGCTGTATGGGATATCTGAGAGTTTCCTGCCTATGTTCTCCTCTAGGACTTTTATGGTGTCATGACTTATATTGAAGCCTTTTATCCATCTTGAGTTTATTTTTGTGTATGGTGTCAGTTGGTGGTTGAATTTTAATTTTTTGCATCTAGCTGTCCAGCTCTCCCAACACCATTTCTTGAAGAGGTTATTTTTATTCCATTTTATGCATATGACCCCTTTGTCAAATATTAACTGACCATAGAGAGATGGGTTTCTTTCTGGGCTCTCTATTCTGTTCCATTGATCTATGCCTTATGCCATTACCAGATAGTTTTGACTATAGTGGCTTTGTAGTAGAGTTTGATTTCTGGTATTGTGATCCCTCCTACTTTGTGTTTCTTTCTCAAAATTGCTGCGGCTATTCGGGGTCGTTTATGGTTCCATATAAATTTTTGAAATGTTTGTTCTATGTCTGTGAAATACATCATTGGTATTTTAATAGGGATTGCATTGAATCTACAAATTGCTTTGGGTAGTATGGGCATTTTGATGATGTTAATTCTTCCAATCCATGAACATAGTATATGCTTCCATTTATTTGTGTATTCCTTAATTTCTTTCTTCAGTGTTGTATAATTTTCTGTGTACAGGTCTTTTACCTCCTTGGTGAAGGTTATTCCTAGGTCCTTTATTTTTCTTGTTGCTATAGCAAATGGATTTTTTTCCCCTGATTTCTGGCTCTGATTTTTCACTGTTGGTGTAAAAAATGCCTTCAGTTTCTGAATATTGACATTGTATACCACTGTTTTGCCAAATTCACTTATTCGGTTGAGTTGTTTTTTGGTGGAGTCTATGGGGTTTTCTATGTACACTATCATGTCATCTGCAAACAATGATAGTTTTACTTCATCATTTCCTGTTTGGATGTCTTTTATTTCCTTTTCTTGTCTGATCTCTGTGGCTAGGACTTCCAATACTATGTTGAACAGAAGTGGTAAAAGCGGACATCTGTGTCTTGTTCCGGACTTTGTGGGAAATCTTGTAGTATTTTCCAATTGAGTATAATGTTGTCTGTAGGTTTTTCATATATGGCCTTTATTATGTTGAGGTATGCCCCCTATATTTCCACGTTGCTGATAGTTTTTTTTATCATAAGTGGATGCTATACCTCATCAAAAGCTTTTTCCACATTTATTGATAAGATCGTGTAGTTTTTATCTTTCCTTTTGTTATGTGATGTATTACGTTTATTTTGCAAATACTGAACCATCCTTGCATCCCTGGTGTGAATCCCACTTGATCATGGTGGATGATCTTTTTCATGTATTGCTAGATGCAGTTTGCCAATATTTTGTTGAGGATTGCAGCGTCTATGTTCATCAGTGATATTGACCTGCAGTTTTTTTCTTTGTTGTGTCTTTATCTGGTTTTGGGATTAGGATGGTGCTGGCCTCATAAGAAGAGTTTGGGAGTCTTCCCTCTTCTTGGATTTTTTGGAATAGCCTGAAAAGGACAGGGGTTAGCTCTTCCTTAAATGTTTTGTAAAATTCTCTTGTGAAAATGTCCAGTCCAGGGCTTTTGTGTACCTGGAGTTTTTTGATTACTGCTTCAATTTCATCAGCTCTTAATCGGTTTGTTCAGGCTTCCTGCTGCTTCTTCATTCAGTGTTGGAAGGTTATACTTTTCTAGAAATTTGTCCATTTCATCAAGGTTTTCACATTTCTTGGCATAGAATTGTTCATAGTAATTTCTTATGATTCTTTGTGTCTGTAGTGTTAGTTGTTATTTCTCCTCTTTCATTTCTGATATTATTTACTTGGGTCCTCTCCCTTTTGTTCTTCATATGTCTGCTTGGAGGCTTGTTGAATTTGTTTATCTTTCCAAAGAACCAGTTCCTGGATTTGCTGATCCTTTGAATTGTTCTTGCAGTCTCTATGTCATTCAGTTCTGCTCTGATCTTTAGCATTTCCTTCCTTCTACTCGCTCTGGGCTTTGTTTGTTGTTGTTTCTCCTGACTTGAACTTGTAGGGTTAGATCGTTTATTTGAAATGTTTCTATCCTTTTTAGGTAGGCCTGTATTGCTATGTACTTCCCTCTCAGGATTGCCTTCACTGTGTCCCATACACTGTTGGGACTGTTGTGTGTTCATATTCATTTGTTTCCAGAAACTTTTTGATTTCTTCTTTGATCTCATTATTGACCTGTTCACTGTTTAATAGCATGCTATTCAGTCTCCAACAATTTGAATGTTTTTGAGTTTTTTTCCTTGAGCTTGGTTTCTAGTTTCAAGCCCTTGTGGTACGAGAAAATGTTTGTTATTACTTCAGTTTTCCTGAATTTGTTGAGGCTTGTTTTGTGTCCTATCATGGGGTCTGTCTTTGAAAATGTTCCATGTGCATTTGAAATGAAGGTGTATTTTGCTCCTTTGGGATGAAAGGTTCTATATATATCAGTTAAGTCCATTTGATATAATGCATCTTTCAGTTCCACAATATCCTCGTTGATATTTTCTTTGGAAGATCCATTGTTGATCGTGGGGTGTTAAAATTCCCTACTGTCAGTGTGTTGCTGTCTATCTCTTTCTTGAAGTCCTCCAAGTCAATATATTTTCGTTATATATTTGGTTGCTCCTCTTTTGGGTGTGTATAGGTTTACGATGTTTATGTCTTTTTGATGGATTCTCCCTTTGAGTATTATGAAGTGTCCTTCTGTGTGTCTTTTTATGGCCTTTGTTTTGAAATCTATTTTATCTGATATATGGATTGCTACCCCAGTTTTTTTTCCTGTCCCGTTGCTTGGAATATTTTTTTCCATATCTTTACTTTCATTCTGTGTAGGTCTTTGTTCTGAGGTGGGTCTCTTGTAGCCAGCATATATGTGGGTCATGTTTTCTTACTCATTCAGCTATCCTGTGTCTTTTGATTGGAGCATTTAGTCCATTTACATTTAAAGTTATTATTGATAGGTATTTATTCATGTTTTTCTCTTTGTTCCTGTGTTCCTCTCTTCCTCACTTTTTTTCTTCATCTTCTTATACCAGTCCCTTTAGCATATCTTGCAGTGCTGGTTTGGTGGAGGTATATTCTTTTAGCTTTCTTTTGTCTGGGAAATTCCTTATTTCACCTTCCATTTTAATTGAGAGCTTTGCTGGGTAGAGAAGTCTTGGTTGCAGGACTTTGCTTTTCATGACTTGGAATATTTCTTGCCATTTCCTTCTGGCTTGTAGTGTCTGTTGAGATGTCATCTGCTAGGTGTATCAAGGCTCCATTGTATGCTGCTACTTGTTTCTCTCTTGCTACCTTTAAGATTTTCTCTTTGTCTTTGATATTTGCCATTTTAATTATGATATGTCTTGGAGTGGGCCCTATTGGGTTCCTCTTGAATGGGACCCTCTGTGCTTCCTGGACTTGTATAACTTTTTCTCTCCTCAGATTAGGGAAGTTTTCCATCATTACTTTTTTCAAACAGGTTCTCTATCCCTTCCTTCTCTTCTCCTTCTGGGGTCCCTATTATATGGATATTATTATGTTTCAGGTTGTCCTGCATTTCCCTCAATACCTCTTAATTATTTTTGAGTCTTTTTTCATTTTCATTCTCCTTCTGGGATCTTTTTCCTACCTTATCCTCCAGCTTGCTGTTTTGAGCCTCTGCATCATCTAGTCTGCTTTTGATTCCTTCTACTGTGTTCTTCAATTCAGAAATTGTATTTTTCTTTTCCTTTTGTCTCTTATAGATAGTTTCTATGTCCTTTTTCATGCTGATACAGTTTCCAGTAAGTCTCTCATCATTTCACTGTAGTTTTTTAAAATTCTGAGCTCACTGAGCTCATTGAACTGCCTTAGAACCATTGTTGAGAACTCAGTATCTGATAGTTTACTTGCCTCTATTTCAATTGGTCCTCTTTGTGAGGATTCCTCCTTTCCTCCTTTCACTTTGATTGGGGGGAGTTTCTTTGTTTTACCATTATTTGTGAGTCTCTTCTTTTTATCTTTCTGCTTCTTAAATTGATCTTGTTTCCTTCCTGGCTTTGTGGTGTGAACTTCTCTGGTTCACACGTTCTTCTCTCTGGGCATGCCTCTGATGTTGTCAGATGTTGACCCTGTCTGACTTTAGGCAGTCTGTTCAAGACTTCAGGAATCTACTGCCTGTGGCTGTCTTCTTCAGTTGTTAATCTCGTCACTCTGCACTCAGCAGTCAGGATTAGGCATCACAGCGCAGGGCAGAGTCCCTCCTGAGGGCAGGTTATTGTGTCCTCTCATGCTGCTGCCACTCAGGGAAGTGGTCTACCTGACACAGATGGCTGCTGCCATATGGGGGAGGAGTGAGCACTGGGATCCCACCAGCTACCCCCTCAGTTCTCTTCCCAAAGCCTCTGTCTCCATACTCTTCTCTAGTGCCTTTAGATCACTCTGCATCCCCCTTAGTCAGGGATCTACTATCTGTGGCTGTCACTCTGCACTCAGCCATCAGGCTTAGCCACCACAGGCAGGACTGAGTCTCTCCTGAGGGCGGGCTATTGTGTCCTCTCATGCTGCTGCCGCTCAAGGGAGTGGTCTATCTGAGCCAGATGGCTGCTGCCATATGGTGGATGTTTCAGCACTGGTATCCAGGTGGCTATTCTCTTAGTTCTCTTCCCAAAGCTTCTGTCCCCAACCTCTCCTCAGATGTCTCTAGGCCACTCTGCCCCTGCTTTTGCCAGTACCCAGGCTAAGTGGCTGCAAATAAAAATTTATGCATTGGCTCTTTAAACAGCTCTTTGCATCTCCAGCCGCCTGTCTCTGGCAGAGAGCAACCCTGCTGCTTTTTGCAGCTAGCTGTTATCTTTGTACTTTTTGGGCTCTGGTGCTGTGGGCTAGAGATCCCCGCTTTTGGTTTAGATCCTGCTCTTCTCAGGGGGATCCAACTGGCTGTTTCAATATCCTTCTGGTGCTGCCGCCCGTGGGCGCCCCGCCCAGCTTCTCGGGTCTGTACCGCACTCCTTACCAGTTAGATTGTGCTAAAGCCGATTCTTCTGTCTGTGAGGTTACAAGGCTCCTCTCTCACTATTGTTCAGTTGTTTGTTCCAGGTGATTTCTCCACAATTTAGTTGTGATTCCAGATTGGTCCTGGGAGTAGGTCAGTGTGATTTCCATTCATTCATCCACCATCTTGCAGACTCTCCTTCTTCTTCTTAAGAAGACCCTTTAACGTTTCCTGTTCTACTGTTTTGGTGGTGATTAACTCCTTTAGTTTTTACTTTTCTGGGAATCTCGTTGTATATCCTTTGATTCTAAATGATAGCTTTGCTGGAGTCTTAGTTTTTTGTCCTTGCTTTTCATCACTTTGAATATTTCTTGCCAATCCCTTCTGGCTTGCAAAGTTTCTGTTGAGAAATCAGCTTACAGTCTGTGGAGCTCCGTTGTAGGTATCTAACTGCTTTTCTTTTGCTCCGTTTAAGATTATCTCTTTATCTTAGCCTTTGGCATTTTAACTATGATGTGTCTTCTTGTGGGCCTCTTTGGGTTCATTTTGCATGGGACTCTGTGTCTTTCCTGGACTTGTATGTCTATTTTCTTCACCAGGTTAGGGACATTTTCCATCATTATTTTTCAAATAGTTTTTAAATTTTTTGCTCTTTCCTCCTGGCACTTCCATGATGTGAAGTTCGTTATGCTTATAGTTGACCCAGAGGCTCCTTATACTTGTGTTGTTCTGATTGGGTGTTTTCTTATATTAAAGTTCACTGATTTGGTGCTCTGGTTGATCTAATGTAATGCTGATTCCCTGTAGTTTATTGTTCATTTCAGTTATTGTATTATTCATTTTGACTGGCACTTTTTATGTTTTCTATCTCCATTGCTGTGTTTCTTGTCTCTTTGTTGAAGTTCTCACTAAGTTCATATACTTTTCCACTAAGTTCATTGAGCATCTTTAAAAGCAGTGTTTTGAACTCTGCATCTGGTAGATTGTCTCCATTTTGTTTAGTTCTTTTTCTGGAGTTTTGTTATATTATTTGGGACATATTTCTTTGTTTACCCATTTTAGCTGTCTGTGCTTATTTTTATGCATTAGGTAGATTTGCTATGTTTCCCAGTCTTGGTAGGGTGGCCTTATGTAGTAGGTGTTCTCTAGGGCCCAGTGGTGTAGTCTTCCCAGTTACCCCACCTTGGTGCTCCAGGTATGCCCCCTGCATGTGCTGTGTTCACCCTCCTGTTGTAGTTGAGCCTTGATTGCTGTTGGCATGTCAATGGGGTTGACCCCTAGGCTGATTAGATGCAAGAATCAACTGCAACTACAGCTGAGGTTCTGCTGTGCAGAGGCCATCCCCACAGAGTAGAACTTGCTTCAGCAGGGCTCTGATGCCCTTGTGTTTGTCACTCTTGGAGGTAGTTGGGGGTGCTCTGGGACTTGGATCTGAAGCTGTTCACAAGGTGTGCTGGCTTTGGTGCCTCCTGAGAGGTTTAGGCCAACCTCAGCCACTGCCTGTTTCCTGCCTAGGGCCCCCTATAGATGGATGTTATTTGTGCTGAGCTGGAGGTGTACAAGAGGCCAGGCTGTAAACTGCCACTATGCTGAGCCTGGGGTCACTTAGCAGGATGTACAGGGCATGCTGAAGCCAGATACTGCTTGAGAGATTTTAGAGGTGTCCAAAGCATGAGTCAAGACAGGCCATTTGTATGGAAAAGCCATGGTAAACAGCAAGGGTAGGCTCACAAGTTGGGTAAAATAGGGTCTCAGAGATCACTAGGATGGGGTGAGAATACTCTTAGCCAGGTTGATGGAGACCCAGATAAGGTGCCCATCTGCCAGCTCTGTTGGGAGAGGGCTCAATAAAGGAACCATGGCTTCTGCCAGCACTTTTTACTTAGAGAAAGCTGCCCTTCTAGCCCTTGCTCTGATGCCAGACATCAGTTCCTCCCCGTATGTTTCTGGTGTCTTTCAAACTGCTGCCCCAGAGCTGGAGCTCAGAGCAAGTGATCTGAGTAACTAACTGTGTGTGGGCCCTTTAGGAAGAACTGCCTAGAAATAGAACTCCAGAAGCCCTCTCTCTCACTCAGTCATAATTTCCACTGATTTTCCTAGCCACAATTATGGGGACTTCTCCTCCTGGCACTGGAACACTGGGCTGAGGACCTCATATGTTGCCAGAACCCCTCACTCTTCAGGGGGGTCCTTGCAGCTGAGGTATATCTCCCAATTTTTAAAAATATTTTTGATTATTTTTAGGAGGGAGAAAGAGAGAGAGAGAAACATCAATGTGTGGTTGCCTCATGAGTTCCCCCTACTGGAGACCTGGCCCACAACCCAGGCATGTGCCCTAGACTGGGAACTGAACCAGTGATCCTGTGGTTCACAGGCCAGCATTCAATGCACTGAGCCACACCAGCGAAGGCTCTCCCTGCTTTTAACTGCCATCATGGGGGTGGGACCTACCTGTTCTGCATCTTCACCCCTTCCACCAATATTCATGTGGCTTCTTTATATCCTTAGTTGTAGCAGTTCTGTTCAGCTACATTCCAGGTAGTTCTGAGTGAAGGTTGTTCTTTAGTTTATTTGTAATTTTGATGTGATTTTTTTGGAGGATTTGAGTACCCCATTTATCTACTCCACAATTTTGACTCTGATTATTCTTTTAATGGTTGTAGGATTTATAAGAATATACTTTTTTTCCCTAATATTGGTCATTTGTAGTTTTTTTGCCATTAATCTTGATAGAGGTTTATTAATTTTACTTTTAAAAAAATGAACTTTATTTTCTCTAGTTTCCTTATGTTCAAGTTTATGCAGGGTGGGACAAAAGTAGGTTATAATTTTTCATATGGAAAATAATACAATAATACATAAAAATATAATAAACTCTTTGGCTTATTCACAACTGTAAATCTAACTTTGCTCCACCCTATAGATTTCTGCTCTAAACTTTTCTTTCTTATGCTTGCTTTGGGTTTATTTTGATCTTCTTTTTCTAGTTCTTGGAATATAAAGTTAGTGTATTGATTTGAGATCATTTAAAGTGTAAGCATCTATTGTTATAAGTCTTCCTCTCAACACTGTTTTAGCAGTATCCCACATATTTTGATATGTTGCATTTTCATTTAGTACTATGATTTAAAAACATTTCCTTTGAAAGTTCCTCTTTGACCAATATGCTCTTTAAATGTTTTTTTTTGTTTTCAAGGGTTTGAAGATTTTTCTGTTACCTGTTATTGATTTCTAGTTTGATTGCATTTTGTTCAGAGATCATACCCTGTATGATTTCAATTATTTTAAAATATTGGTGTTTGTTCTATGGCCCAAGATATGGTGCATCTTGGTTTATATTTCATGGACAATTAAAAGGACTATGTATTTTTCTGTTGTTGGATAGAGTGTTCCATAAGAGACAACTATATTCTTTGGTTCATGTTGTTTTCTATATAATTGCTGGGTCTTTGTCTAAGTTCTGTCAATTGGTGAGAGAGAAGTGTTGAAGCCTTCAACTACAATTATGATTTTACTTATTTCTCCTTTTAGTCATCTTTTTTTTTTTTTTTTTTACCTATTTTGAAGCTTTGTTGTATTTGCATACATTTAGAGTTTTCTTCTTGGACTGGGCATTTTATTAGTTAGTATACAATGTCCCTTCTGTCTCTGGTAATTTTCTTTGCTCTATAGTTCACCTTACTCAATTTTAGGCTCAAAAAATCTGGAATTTTTTAAATAAAAAATTGTTTATTTATTCTTACATGTTTAAATTTAATTACATTCAAAATACTCTCCATTTGATGCAATACACCTATCAAGACATTTTTCTCACTGTTCACAAGTTTTTGAACTCTTCAATTTTGATGCCTTGTAGTGTTTCTACAATTTTTTGTTTCACCTCTTCTATATCAACAAAATGTTTTCCTTTGAGAACTTTCTTCATCTGGGAAACAACAATTCTCTAGAGGTGAGATTGGTTGAATAGGGAGGGTAGAGCATGAACGTCATGCTGTTTTGGTCTAAAATTGCTGAACACTCAGCATGGTGTGGGCAGGTGTGCTTGTAAATCACTCACCACGAAATAGGCAAACACATTGGAAGAGTCTTCAAAAAAAATTCACTGGAGCCAAATACAGCCTCTCACAAGACCAGCTGGTACGCTGATACAGATTGGTTCCTAGAACACTCACCTAGTTGGGGAAGTCTGTACTACAAGGGGCCTGCCCTCCAGCAGGTAATTCATTTTTTGGGGGGGCCTCCTTCATAGTATAACCATTCCTGCTTTCTTTTGATTAATGTTTTCATGGTGTATCTTTTTCATCTTTTTACTTTCAACCTACCTATGTAATAGAAATTAAGGGAGTTTCTTTTAGGTAGGATATAATTTAGGGAGGGTTTTTTTTTTTTAAATTCACTCTATCAATCTCTGTATGTTGACTGTCATATGTATATCATTCATATTGAAGGTAATTGAGCTCTTTATACATTAGAGCTTAAGTATGCCATTTTGTTATTTTTCTCTTTTTTCCTGTTTTCTGTCCTCCCTCTTGCTTTCTCTTTTTTTTGCCTTCCTGTGGATTACTTAAACATTTTTTAGGATTCCATCTTGATTTAATTATAGTGTTTGGAGAGATGTACTCTCCAAATATATAGTGTTTGTAGTTGTTCTGGGTATTTCCCCCTTCCTGTGTGTGTGTGTGGCAGTCTACTGGTATCAACATTTTATTACTTCAGGTGAAGTATGAAAATCTCAAATTCATTTAGAACACTTTGCTTTTCATACTTTTAAATATTGTGTTTAGTGTCAAATGGTGTTATAATTTTTGTTTGAAACATCAAATATGACTTAAAAACTCATGATAAGTATGGTCTATTATGATGTACTCTTCTACTTTCAGTTGTCCTTTTTTTCCTTCCTGATGCTCCAAATTTCCTGCTTTTAGCATTTACTTTCTACGTAGAAATTCCTTTAGCCAGTCTTCAAGAGTATGCCTGCTAGTGATAATTTCTTAAGTTTTCCTTCATTTGAGGATGTCCTTATTTTCCCTTCTTTTATGAAGAATATTTTCACTGGAAATTGGATTCTGGGTTGACAGTTCTTTTAGCAGTTGCAAAATATGCCACTTTCTACTGGCCTCCATATTTTCAGATGATAAATCCTATTATTTAAATTGGTTCCCTTATAGGTAAAGTGCTGTTTTTGTGTGCCTTCAGAACATTTTTGTCTTTAGTTTTCAAACATTTAATTATCATGTGTCTTTGTTTCACTCAACTTCTTAATATATAGATTTATATCTTTCATTAGATTTGGGAAATTTTCAGCCTTTGTTACTCTGAATAATGTTTCAACCTTATAGAACTCTTTTTGGAACTCTGATGATACAAAATTTGAACTTTTATTATTGTACTACAGGTCCCTGAGATGCTATTCATTCTTTTTTTTCAGTCTGTTTTCTGTGTTCAGACAGTATAAATTCAATTTGTCCTCAAGTTCACTGATTCTATCCTCTGTCATCTCCATGCTATTACTGAGACCATACAATGAGTTTTAAAAATTTTATTGTATTTTTGTCCTGTAATTTTCATTTGGTTCTTTTCTACAACTCCTTCTTTGCTGAATCTTTTTTTTTTGTTTCAAGAAAATATCTATTTGGTTGACACATTTTTAAGATGCCTGTTTTAAAGCCATCTTGATCTTAGTGTCAGTTATCTCTTCTCATTGTGATTTTCTTGGTTCTTAGTGTGGCAGGTGATTTTCTATTGTGTTCTGGACATTATGTCTATTATGTTAGGAGACTCTGGGTCCTACTTAAATTCTTTACTTTAGCAGGCAGTCACCTTGCTTCACTTTAGCACACATGTCCTGGACCATATTTGGGGATTGTGGATCCAAAGACAGTTTAATTTTCAGAGGCTTTGTGATGCAATTTTGATCTATTCTCTGCCAGAAAAGCCTCTTTGTCCGTTGGCCTGAGGCTCCCCTGGCTGGGGGCTTTTTGTGATGAAGTCCTGCTGGTCTACCTTATCCAGGCATCTCAGTGTCTTTAGGTAGGGGAGGGGAGTGTTAGGCCTCCTGGGGCAAAGGTGCTTCCCAGGCTGAGCTGCTTGTTGTAGCTAAGTCCCTTTCTAAGTACCCAATAAATGTTAATATTCCCTTTCTTCTACACAGCCCATTTTTTCCCTTAGTTGTTTAAAGCCCCTGAGGACAGAAACAATCTCTTCATCTTGTATCCTTAGAGTCTAGAATAGTCCCTGGCAATAAAAATGAAACTGCCCAAATAGTATTGATATCATTTCTTAATACCTCTGTCTCCTCTCAGCCACGCTCCTTCCTTCTTTTCAAATTTATTTGACCTCCTTGTGGTTCAGTTTCTAGTTTGAATTAACTTATTTTTAGCTTTCATTCCTTCTGTTCATTTGCTCTGCCTCAAGCAATAAGCTTCTTTGTGTTCATATGTTTTGATGCTTCTCTGTTTCTCAGTCATTCCATTCTTGGGAAAAGATATGAAATGTTTCTTTGCTTCCCGAATGTTAGGCAGTGACAATCACAGCCCATGACCTGGCAGAGAAGGAATATTTCTTTATAGCATCCATTTTACTTGCTCAGAGTAATAGGCCTACCTCACAAATACAGGCTTTTAGCCAATTTATTCACTCATCATAGCAGATCAAGAGACTGCAAGATGTTTTAAATTTGATTCCAAGTTACTGTGATGTCAAATAAACCTAGATAAACACAATTAGCATTTAAACCTTAATGTCTCCCAAATTTGCATCATATATTGCCATGTAAAATCCAACTCCAGAAAATGTATTTACTTTGTCTAACAAATTAGGTTAGAAAAAACAGTTTGAACCATTTAAAAATTCTGTGTGTGCTCTCATGCTGCACAATAACACACTGTACAAATTGAGTAACAACATACATCTGATATCATCATCTGTGTATTTCTTTGGGACTTCAAAACAAAAATTTCCAAACTACACCACAGAGTTTTCTTTTAATTCTACCACAGATCTGACATTATGCAGAACTGAAGCTCAAGGAGATCATGGTGTTTAAAAAATAAAACAATACAAAAGAAGGATTTATATTCACAGGTGGCTTAGAAACAGAGTATGATTCATGCTTTGGGTAGATAGCACACAGAGCTCAGTAGTAGTCTTTCTTTCAGCAGAAAACTTAGCTTTAAGATATCCTCATAAACAGAATAGATATTAACATCAACATTTTACTCAACTTTTATTATTTAGTTTTTTCTTTGTATTGAAATAAGCAGCTTGTAAAGGCTTCCTCTCAAGTCATTAAAACATGACCAGGTAGGAGAAGAAAAATTAAACACTTACTACCATAATTTGGCTTAAGATACATAATATTCCTAGTTTCTTTTCAACAAACAAAATAATGTAATTGGTTCCAGGAAACACTATATCTTTTCAAGTCAAAGTCATGCCATGAAAAGTAGAAAAACACAATGTGAGATAATTTCTTGAATCCAATGTTTTCAGTAGACTGACTCTTTTTAAACAATAGTCTTTGTATTTCTGTAAAATTTAGAGTGCAATTAATATCAGTGTATGGATACACTGCCAAAATCTAATCAAGGCGATTCCTGACAGTGGGGTTGTGGTCTTCACTACTGGTAGAATAAATAATTTTTTTTTTTTACTAAGGTAGTAATATTTTCTCGAATCTCTTTGAAATGGTGGTTAAAATTACACAGAGTGAACCTCAACGAAGCGAAGATGTAGTAGTCATGAAAAATAAGTAATATTTAATAAGTTTATGTAACCTGAGAAGTACGGATGTCTGGGTATGTGTCTGGGGTCACCTGGGTCAATTTGGTCAGAATGGTTGAATTTAAGGGAAGAAAATTTCATAGAATCAAATTGAGTTGATGGTTCTTTTGATATGAGAATATGGACTGTATCTAATTCTAGGAGCATAATAAGAACATAATGCCTAAAAAATGATAACTATATCTAAAGCATGGCTTATTTGGTAAATGTTAAGATTAGAAAAATATAAGAGAAACTTTTTTTCTAGAAAGACTGACAGGGCATATGACTAAAAGCTCAAAGTTCCAGTTCTACATTAATTACATTTTATAAAATTTCCAATGTTAAGTAGAAATTGGAATCACTAAACTAAAAACAATTCTACAAAGGCAATATTGCTCTGGTAAGATTGTTAACCAGAGGATATTTTATTTAATAGACAGCATGGACTTCATACACCTCCATTATCAGTGCCTTGAAAACCAAACAACTTTAAAAGTTAGCAGCAGTTTCTGCAAGTACAAAAATACACATTTATTACATAACATGATAGTAAAATTTGTCGATATATTATACAAACTCAAAGCATTTTAGATAAAGCGTCAGTCTAATATATTATAGATTAACAGAGTATAATAAAATGACATGTTCTTTAAATCATATAATACTTTACAGCAATATTAACAAACTATTCACATTAAGCATATAGGAGTATTTAAGGGAACACAGAGAGTAGGAATGGTTATTTAAGAGCTTCAACATCTATTTTCTTCTATGCTTCAAACTGGGTAGGTGATTTTCTACTCAACTATACACACACACACACACACACACACACACACACACACTATTATTTTTTTTAAGTAGAGAAGAAATTTCTTCCAGAAAGACATTCTAAGCTGGAAGTTTCATTCACATCTTGCAATTCTGACAGTAGTTTTGCTCTAAGGGTAAGGGACATCCCTGTTGCCTTTATATACCACAAAAAAAATGCATATGGACACTTAGGAGTCTAAATATAGGAGTGGTTCTTTACAAAGTGACATCTACTTCACATCTGTGACTGAGATGGCCAGTGTCATGAAGTTCTTTGGACCCAGAGTTCTAAAAGCTAATTATAATGCTTAGGACAAACAGGGTCAAGTACCCTAGAGGTAGGTAGCACCAATAGCTAATACTGAAAGGACTCTTCTTATCTTACAGAAAATATTTTTCCCCCATAACTAAAAAATGCAACATTTAGGACAACAAGGAAAGAACACTTGACATGAAAGTTTCCTGGTGGCTCAGAAAGATAATATAGAATAAGCTAGTTTGTGGAAGAAGGCTCATATGATGGTGCACTAAAGAGACCCAATGGGTTCTAAGCAACTTCTTCTAAGTAACGAGTTCAAACAAAAAAGATAACATCCTTTCCTGACTCTATCCCTTCACACTGGCTGGCCAGGCCTAATAATCAATGGAGAGAATCCAGGTGATATATCAGTATAACTTTAAGGCAAGATAAAGGAGAAATGGCCATGGGTATAAAACAAACCAATAGGGTATACACTATCTGTAAGCCATGGATCATTTGGGAAAACAATATGTAAAAACTTCTAGGTAAGAAAATCCAAAGCCAGTGATTAAGAAAGAGGCCTGACAGCCACTTTGGTGGGTATTCTATTCTGCAACTCTTCATAACCTGGCAACCTCTAAATTGCTCTCTCTTCTGCCAAATGATAATCAGAAAAAGGATGATTTATCAGTAATTTTTTCTGGCTGTGTACTCTAAGAGGCAAGGCTGCAGAAAAACATTTCGGCAAAAAGGAGCCAGACTTTGATCACATGTTGGCAATAGCATTCGTGTAACAGAGAAAAGGGCCGTTGTTGCAATCTTCCTCCCCACTCAGATAACAAATGCTCTCAGGTCACCTTCTAATAAAAAAGCTGCATTTTGGGAGAATGTTCCCAGCACAAGTACCTTTGGAAAGGACACTGAGATGAGCAACCATTTCCTTCTTTCTCTTCATAGCTCTGTTTCCTGGAGCCTGTGCAGAGCAATGCAACACTAATAGAAAAAAGAACCAAGCAACACAGAAAAGAACAGAAAAAAGATATCATGATACTCATGGTTTTTGAATCACTCTACTTTTTCCCAGTCAGCTACATCAATGGGTTGTTTTCAGGACTAATGCTGTGAGGGCATGTGACTATAAGATGTCACAGAAATGGCCTCTTGCTTGGATTCAGGGAAATGTTTGGCATGATTTCTTTCATTACCAGGCATGCTTTTCTTCCCAATGCTTCGATTAGTGGCATTTTTCTTGCCTATTTATTAAAAACATTCCATGGAGTATGGATGGCTTCTCTGCACCCTTCCTCTCTCCCCACTGTCACCATTTTTCACTTAGGATATCCTGGCCTTCTCAGGAGATTAATTTTACATTAATGTTTTCTCTACAGAAGATGCCTTCTCTAACTCTCTGCTAGTATCTCTAAAATCACTTAGGTGATGCAGCTTTTCTTCAGTCTAAACTTTTTGCCAAATGATTTCATTAAAGAGAATCATTTTGTTGTCCTAAGTATTAGCAGTAATTATCTTTATGCTACCTATCCCAGGTATATTACAAAAGGGGTCACGATAATTATTGTCTTGATGTCATTATTAGCCCAGTTTCTGTTCTTACTCTGGTAAAATGTCTTTGGTTGAAGCTTTGTCCCCAACATCATGAACAACTGTAGGCCCTAAGTCTGGGCTGGACACATTATCCACCATCAAAGAGCTGGGTGAGGAGCTCGCACGAGGCAGGGAGCCAGGAGAGCACTGCCCACCCTTCTCTCCTTCCTCATGTGACTTCATACAAAGCTCAAGTCTCCCTTCCACTGGGCTGAATGGAGAGCCAGAGTGTTTCTCCGAGACTTGGCTGGGATCAGCGCGACCCCACTGGGCTGTCTGCACAGCTCCAAGTTCTTCCATTGCCTGCAGGGGCACGTCCTTCTGTTTGTCTTGCAGTGAGTTGGCTTCTGAAATACCAGAAGCAGGTGGAGGTGGCCCCAAGGGTCCTAGTAGAGAAGCCATTTTCTTTTCCTCTGATCTGGTTGCTCTTACTTTGTTTTTGAGGGACCAGTTTTTCAAACTGGCCATACCATTTCTTAACCACATGCTGGGATGAAGAGTTACAGAATGCATCTGTGAATGTCGCTCTATAGTGTCCTTTTTTGTATAGGCCAAGTGGCTGCTGGCCTGCCCCAAGGAGGTACCAGGCAGTCCAGAAATGAGACTGGAACTGCAAAAGTCAGAAGAAAGTTCTTCTTGCTTTCTTTGAGCCTGAAAAGTGCAATCTATTGGAGAGGAAGTTTCAGTGGGTGTAAACACAGAATGTTCTGAAATCTGAGAAAAAGCACTGTCTTGGGAGCTCACTGATGAGCCAGATGGGGAAGTGCCTGGGGAGGACAAGCTAGAATAGCTAGTCCTTGGGCAGATGTTTAATCTTGAGGGTAAAAACTTCTCAGTGTTTTGGTTTGTGGTACTACTCTTGCCCACCTCAATCCCCATGACCAAACTCTGATTAATAAGTTTTTGCCCCTCCATTTGCAAAGACTTGTGCTGCTTGAGATAATCCTCCTCTCCATGCAAGTGACTGGCTTCATAGCTAGCTTTATTTTGTTTCTTTGAAAAAATCCCCCTGAGATAGCTCAGTTTAGAGTGCTGGTCATCAATGTTGGGCTCTGAGCAGCGCCTGTGCCTCCTTGAACTCTTGAGGGCATCTGTTGTGTGTGGTGAGGGGTGTCCAGGTGTATCTGCATCAAAGGGCTGGTTCCTGGGATGATCATGTGAGGGCATGTGACTGTAAGATGCCACAGAAATGGTCACTGGCTTGGATTTAGGGAGAAGCTTCATATGATCTCCTTCATTACCAAACAAGCTTTTTTTCTTAGCATTTTTACTGGTGGCATTTTTCTTGCTATCAGTGCCTGTAACTGAACTCTGTTTAAAATATGCCTTACCCTCTCCCTGTAGGGATTGGTTCTGCTTCAGATGGTCCTCATCTTTTTGTGAGAGAATTGCATCACAGCTGGATTTGCGTAGCTTTTTCTGGTAAAACTCCCTGAGAGAGGAAAGCTTTGAATCTAGATAGTCCATGCTGGGCTCTGAGCAGCGGCGATGTCGCCTTGAGCTTTTTGGAGCATCTGCTGCAGCTGTTGACAGATAGTTGGGGATAGTCATGCCAGAGGGGTCCCCGGCATGGTCCTGCAGTGTGGCCTTTCTGTACAGTACTGTAACAGTCACTGGTGTGGATTCAAGAGGCTGTTCCATTTGAATGTCTTCATGTTTAGAACGGTCTAAGTCAAAGTCACTGAGGGTTAAAGGACCTTCCACCTCAGGCTGGTCAAGGTCGTAGTCACTAAGAGTTAAGACAGAGTCCATGCTTCTGCTCCCCTGACCAAGGGTCTTTACTAGGTCACTACATGGAGCATCAGCATCCTCATTCAGCTCATTTTCCAAGCTGTCATAGGAGGAGTCAGTCATTTGTAAGCAAGAGATATCTGAAAAAAATCAAACCATGAATAGCATTTTATTTACTCCAAATACATGTTGCCTTAAAAAAACCTAACTTATTGTGCTTAGTTCATCTTTTCATGTAGATTTTTCAAATTTCTACTCTAAAAAAAAAGGGTCTTTCACAGCCTTTTTAATTGTCAGTGCAGAATATAAAATGAAACTGTTCAGGTACACTAGATTTATCTCAGTTCCTGAAGAATTGCTTTCCTTAACTAAGATTTCCTCAAACCAAGGAGACATGCCATAATCTAAAGAAATGTTAAAAAATAAATAAATAAAGGAATCAATGCCAAGTATACCTAGGTTCTGAATAAGATTGCTTTCTAATATGGATTGCTGGTGAGTACACATACTTAACTCTAGTCTCAGGGAAGCCATTTACTATCTATTTCTCTTTGACAAAGTTTTAATATCCATTATTTATTTAATCTTTAAAATAACCATTAAAGTTAGACATGATGGTTATCCCTATGTTATAGATACAGAATTGATGTTCAGTGGCATAGAATAATTGGCCAAAGATAACATAACTAGTAATTGGTGGTATAGGAATTCATATTCTGGAAGGCTGAATGTCTTCATGTCTGCTCCTACCCACACCCATGACGCTGTTCCTTTTTAAACTGTTTTATAGCACACACAAGTTCTGAAGTATCTCAGGGATACTAAGAGAAGAGAAAAGGAGAGACCAGGCCTGCCTCTACTGCCTCTAAACCTTCTAAACTCCAGTTTAACTACAGTTGTTCTTTTATATATATTAGCATTTCTACTAAAGTTTTTTTTTTAAGTGTTAAAATCATCATACCATAAATGCTACCACTAAAAAGTTCTTGAAGTTTGGGGTCTTGTCTTACACATTTCTAACCCTGCCAGAGTTAGCATTAGCAGGCTTCCTAATGAAGGTGCCCTAAGCTCACTGACCCAGACTAGTGGCTCCCTTCACCTGAGCTGCTGTGGGACCCAGGATAACCACTGTCGCCCCATCTTCACAGACATGTGCCTTATTTTTCATAAAAAACAACCCAATTATTTACAATACCTGAGGTATGCTCTCTAGTATCACATCTCACTGAAACCTCTCCAAAGAGGGAAGTGATTTCTTCTCCAAATATTCTACAGCAGTTTTCAATCAGAAACTGAATAACCAGAGTGACCTGCAGAAAAAGGGATAAAAATAAAATGCTATTTTTCATATAGCATGTCTATAAATGATGTTTCATATATGAATCACGATTTCAACAAAAAAATGCAAAAGAATCCTGGGGAAAATTCATGTCTGTATTAAGTACACAAAATAGTTTCTCCTAAAAAAACTATGATACTATCAAGAGTAATTTAGGTATAAAAATTTAACTTTAATCAGTGGACTAAAGTTATTATTTGTGGCCTTGGCCTAATGCTAACATTTTTATACCAATAGCTCTTTCTTTAAAATTAGGGTAGTTTTAAGTATTCTCTACAGAGTGTTTGAAGTGAAGAAATATACTTTGTTATTAAAATCCATAAAGCATCCTCAGATAAAGACTTATGAAATGTATTTCTTATATAAAAGGCAGAGGTCATAAGCTTGGGAAGAGGGCATCCTCTGTGGGTTTACTGTGAAGGAGAGACAGCTGGAGAGAAAATTTGCATTCTACCTGACTGGTCCTCTACCTAGATGCATATCCTTCCCTTAAGCTCCCTAACTGGGGGTGCTTGGGAAAGAAGTAAGATATCACCAGAAGTAAGCTTTAGTGATGTACTGATGTACTAATGTAGGGAGATTTCACTGAGATGTATTAGTTTCCCTGTCCCAGTAGTTGAGCCAAAGGAGCAGGCAGAATGGTGGGAGCAAAGGGAATTAATATCCCCAAACCCTGTATTAAGCACCAGGCACTATAGTGTGATGAGCTAGGTATTATTACTACCTCCGTTTTTCAGTTGAGAAACTGGATCAATGTAACTAATTTTCCTGAAGGTTGTATATCTGGTAAGAGGTGCGGCTGAGAAGTGAACCCTGGCTTGTCTAACTTCAAAATCCTTGTTTATTTTTAAAATCGTATCAACTGCTTTCTTACTACTCTATGCTTTAAGTCAGTCACAGTTTTTGCCTCTTTAAAGGGAAAGAGAAATAACCAAACTGCTAGCACTCTTCTGCTTAAGAAATAACTTTTTTATAGTCTACCAGGATAATATAAAACAATGAATATACTCAAATTTACGTTAAGAAAATGTCTTTCAGAATAAATACCTGAATTTTAGGTTCAAAATGGAGACTCAATCCCCCACGGCATAAAAATGAAAACCTTTATTACCTTTTTTGTAAATTCGTTTTCTAGCTCTGGGCTGGAGGAAGTAGAAGGCCAAAGAATGCTTGGAGCAATGCACACTGCTAAATTAAATGCAGTCATCTGATTGGATGAGGAATGTTGCTCAATGTTGCGTAACACCCCAAAAAGATACCGTAGAAGAAGAACATTGGCTCTTGGAAGCTGGTTTAACAGCCTAAAAACAGAAAAAAAAATATGCACTCTTTAAGCAAGACATTTCATAAAAAATTTGTATAAACAGGCAACCTTCATTTTCCATGGGCTTCTGATGCAAAACAAGAACACAGTCCAGACATGCAAGAGTTTCAGTTAATATGGTACCATGCAAAGTGAAGACTACCTGTACAGAAAGCACTGGGGATTCAGTTTCTTATTTTGAACACAGTCTTCACAACTTAATGAAAATGTAAAAGAATGCAGAAAAGTGGCTAAAAAAATGCTACCTGAAATATTTACCTGAAACTAGTATAATGTGTTTTAACTTAAGTAAATCCTGTAACATTTCAGAATATTCTCAACCAAAACCTCCAAAACATCTTCTGATAAAATTCAATAACCATTAAATTTAAAGTGCTCCTTTATTTCCAAGTAGCAACACAGGAATTGTTATCCCTTGAGGGGAACCCAATCTTCAGCTATTAAGACTGCCAAGTCCATTCTTAGACCTTATGCTCTGCTTCACTAGCTTCTAAAGTCCATTTGTCCCAAATCTCATCTCACTGGTATCACTTTCACATGTAAGTCCAGATTATCATAGTCTATTTACTATTGTTCCTATTTTGTAATTGAGAAGGGATTTCTAAATTATCATTCACTGAAAATGATGTTTATTACCATCCAGAAAACATATATATTGATATTCATGGTTGTTGCTTTTCTTTTTTAAACAAGAATCTCAACCAAGAGGAGAAAATTAGGTAGTCTGATTCCTGTTGCAAAAATTATACACAGGTATTTCTTCAGAATAGTAAATTTACAATGAGTGTAATTTTGTAAGGACAAATTAGGGAAGATATTGGAATGGACCAAAAGATGACTGAGCGTATTCAATGGGAAGCAAGACATTGTCTATCACACGCTGATTTGGGTTATCTCATTTTATGAAGGCCTTAAGCCTTTGAGCTAACTTTACAAATGCTAAGTTGCAGATAAATGACAGTCATGCACCTAGTACTTGTCCATAGTACTAAAAATTCTGTTTGGTGAAGAGACAAATTAATTACTTGTGCCTTTCTCCCTACCCCTCAATGCCCCAGTAGGGAAAGCCAGTTTTGCATCTACCTGTAAATTCATTTCAGCATCTCTGATTCAACTATATAAATTGTGGTAGTTTAAAATCTCCTTTGAACTGGTTTCAACATCTCAGTTCTCTCATTAATAAATGATTTAAATTGAATCTTTTACATGTGTTCTTTTATATTTGTATGAGAGTCATAGTTTTGTTTTATTAAAAAAAAAAAAAACCAAGGAAATCACCCTTTAACATTAGAGTGTAGTTTTACACAATGAGCCACAAGTATAGAATCTGATCTTCACTTTCTTTGAATGGTCTCCACCAAACCATATAAAAGCAGAGATAACAGTCTTTTGTTACAAGGCTTTGATTTCTGGTTTCTTCAACAGCTGTACTATGTTCTTCTACAGATGACAGATGTTTATCAATAGCAGTGTATAGATAAAAATTCGTAGTTCAAAGTTGCACAAGAAGAAACGGCACCAAATAACCATATTCAAAAAGTGATATTGAGATTCTTGGGTTTTCAAAGAACTAGAAATATTGCTTTTTAAAAAATGGACACTTCTTTCCCATTCTCTGATAATGCAGGAAATATTGCAGAATGGGGGTGGGTGAATCCTGCCAGCAACTTCCCTTTGCATGAGTATAGATGATGTATTCCTTGCGATCAGGCTGTAACTGTGCAACTCCCGTTTTCTTTGAAATTTTAAAAGAGTTTACTGCTTCTCCACAGTGCTTCCACAATATCCCCTCCCCATTATAGCACAGATTATACTGCACTGTAATTCTTTTTTTAATTATATTTTATTGATTATACTATTACAGTTGTCCAGATTTTTTTTTCCCTCTTTGACCCCTCTACCTAACACCCCCAACTCCCTCAGGCAATCCCCTCACCATTGTTCGTGTGAATGGGTCATGTACATAACTTCTTTGGCTACTCTATTTCCTATACTGTACTTTACATCCCCATGGCTATTCCATAACTACCTATTTGTATTTCTTAATCCCCTGATCTCTTCACCCATTCTCCCCCTCCCCACTCCCATCTGGCAACCATTTGGTAACTAACTTTTTTTCTCTTGCTGCTTTTAAGAGCCTCTCTTTATCTTTAACCTTTGGCCTTTTAATTATGATGTATCTTGGAGTGGGCATTTTTGCATCCATCATAGTTGGGACTCTCTGTGCTTCCTGGACGTGCATGTCTATTTCCTTTACAAAATTAGGGAAGTTTTCTTTCACTTTTTTTCCAGACAGATTTCCAATTTCTTGCTCATTCTCTTCTGTTGGTACCCCTATGACGCCAATGTTGGGCCCCTTGAAGTTGTCCCAGGGGCTGTTTATACTATCCTTATTTTTTGGGGATTCTTTTTCCTTGTTGTTCTGTATGCTTGTTTTTTGCTTCCTTATGCTCCAAATCATTGACTTGATTCTTGGCTTCATCCAATCTATTGTTGTTTCCCTGTAAATTATTCTTTATTTCAATTAGTGTAGACTTCGTGTCTGACTGGATTTTTGTTTATGCTGTTGAGGTCCTCACTAAGTTCCTTGAGCATCCTTATAACCAGTGTTTTGAACTCTGCATGTGATAGATTGCTTATCTCCATTTTATTTAGTTCTTTTTCTGGAGTTTTGATCTGTTCTTTCATTTGGACCATGTTTCTTTGCCTCCTGGTTTTGCCAGCCTCCCTGTGTTCATTTCTATGTCTTAGGTAGAGGTGCTTTTACTCTGTGTCCTGGTAGTTGGCCTAATATAGTGGGTGTGCTGCAGGGTCCAGTGGCACAGCCTCTGCTATCACCCAAGCCAGGTTCTCAAGGTGAGCTCTTTGTGTGGGCTGCATACACACCTCCTCTTGTAGTTGAGTCTTGGTTGCTACTGGCAGGTCAAAGGGAGGGATTTACCCAGGCCAGTCAGCTGCAAGGACTGGCTGTGACCATGGACCACCAACTTCCACCCTCCATGGAGTATCAGCTGCACAGGAGCAGGGTGGTGGTGCTCCTATGTGGTCTGTAGCTGTCCACTGTGTGCGTGGGCCCTGGGGTTTCCTGGGTGGTGAAGGCCAAGGTCAGCCCCCACCTGTGTTTTGCCAGGGGCCACCCTGCCTGAGCTATAAAGCAATCTGAGATGGCTGCTGCTTGTGCTGGGCTTGGAGATTCCCAGGCTGAAGCCAAGCTGTGACTCTAATCTGGCTGCAACTGTGGCTTGCTGAAGCCAGCTGCTGCTTGTTTGGTAGGATTTAGGAGCCAAGACCAGCCTTTCTTACAGAGAAGAAGATTGGGTGGGTCCCATAAGAGGGGTGGGGCAGAGTTTTTAGGGATCTTCAAGGCAGGTAAAACAGTGTTAGCTAGGTTGATGGAGTCCCAGATATGGCACCTGCTTGCCAGCTCTGTGTGGGGATGGTTTAGAAAAGGAACAATGGCCTCTGCTTGTCTTAATGCCAGACACTTCAGTTCCTCCCTTCATGCCATTGGTGCCCTTCAAGCTGTTACCCTAGTGCTGGAGCTCAGAGGGAGTGAGTCTGAGTAAGTGAGTTCATGTATTCGTTCTTTAAGAGGAACTGCTTTGGACTCCAGAAGTTTCTTCCATAGACTCAATCCCAGCTAGTTTTTGCAGCCAGAAGTTGTGGGGACTTAGTTTCCTGCCACTGGAATCCTGGGCTTAAGGGCCTGGTGTGGATCTGGGACACCTTGCTCCTGAGATACCCCTCCCAAATTTTTATCCACGTGGGTGTTGAGCCAGGCCAACTGTGTCTGTGCCCCAGCTACCAGTCTGGATGGATGTGCTTTCTTTAATTCAGTAGTTGTCAGACTTCCCTTCAGCTCGATTTATGATGTTCCCGAGTGATGGTTTTCCTGTATTTTAGCTGTCATTTTGATGTGATTGTGTGAAGAGGTGAGTCATGTCTGCCTATGCCGCCATCTTGACTGGAAATTCCTCAACATTGTAATTGTAATTCTTGCTTTCTCTATATATGCTACCAGACTGAAAGTTCCTTGAGAGAGGAAATATTTTTCTGTATGAATTCAGTTGCTGCATGAGCTATATAAGGAGTTGTCTGGTTAAATGTTTACCAAAATTAAGATCATAAATTGTAGTTTGGGTTTAATAGTATCAGCTATTGGTCTAATGGGTTTCAGTTCTGCTCAGATTTAGACATATAGAAGGTGTACAATGGTCAATTATGCCATGTTAATAAGACTAGGGAGGAAAGAATAATAATGGCAGTAGTTAACATAGATCTATTTTTAAACCAGTTCCCATGGATAAGGTTTTGATAATCATCATTACTTTAATAGACAAGCTCATAAAATAATATTTTTAAAAAGTATTTTTGAGACAAGGCCAAATTAGAATAATTACCTTTGAATTGTATTTATTTTCTCTTCATCATCTCCTTGATCCATTACACAGACCCAGTGATCGTAGAGATCTGATGAGAAAATACTGCCAGGAATATTTCGTAGAAAGTCCTTACAGAAAGGGAAAAATATTTTAAATCATTATTCTCATGCTAAATATGTATCAAATAAATTATAATACATTTTGTTGAAAATTTTAGTTAAGTCTTCCCTTCTTTGGAATACACAGATCTCTACCAACTCTCCACTGATGTACACACATAGAAACACCTGCTTTGATTTTTTTTCTAACAAAAACCCATAGGTTTTTGTTAGAAAAAACAAACAAACTAGAGTCTGAACTATGGTGGGAAAAATACAGGACAATCTGTTTTGGGTGAAAGCTCCTGACTGTGTACATTCTGGCATACCAGTACTATGTGACAGGGCCTGGCAAATCATCCTAAATCGTTCTTTCCCCCTCTCAACTCACTAGTTCTGAGAAATACATGAAGATATTTGAGAGGTTCATAATGTAATCACTTATCCAATCATGCTATACATATTTACTTGTATGTGCCAGGCACTGCTTGAGGTGCTAGGAACAGAGCAGTGAATAAAACAAAGTCTCTGTTATTTTCAAACTACATTCCAGCAGTATTGGTTTACAATTCCATCTAGAGGTACTGAAGAGTTTCTCCCTATATTCCCCATAGAAGGCTCTCACTGTTTGGCGGTGAATGCATCACAGGCAATAGCTGGATTCTGGGAGCCTGGGGCAGCACCCCCATGCCTGGTGTACACTAAATAATATGTTCCCAGCACATCATCATTTCTGGCATTTGAGACCCCTTTCTGCTGAAACCCCTGGTGGGGCTGGGTGTGGTGAAACCAGATTATAACACAAGCAGTATATGGCCAAGGGTGTTTGTTGTTCAATCTTTGTTTATAAAAAGCTTAAAAATAAACTAAATTTGGTTCTGGTCTTATGTTCACTTCTGTTCTAAGCCAATTCTCTTTGTTGCTTTTGGCATGGTATTAGCAAGGCTAAGCTTGCAAAGTCTGCTCTCCACCACAGTAAACTTTAGGCAGAGAAAATAATTTCATGTCTAAGCACTATACCCATGGGTGGCTATTATTTTGCAAGTTCCTGCTTATAACCTGGAAATAGGTGAAAGTTTCAATTGAGCAATTTAAATATCACTGGAAAACCAAATCAGCAACTTTACCTATCTGCTTTTACAAAAGGCAACACACAACTTGTTCCTTAAATGTCACGGTTACACCACTACTATGAAAGTGGTGATACCTTATTTAGCTGATCACATGTGTCTCTCTCCACTAGCTTCTGAGCTCCTCCAGGGCAGGGCAGCCCCTCCCTCTCTGCTTGTACACTTCAGTGGCAACCACAGTCCCAGACACATTAGTGGTCTCTACTGAATTATTATTTGTTATATGGACAGATATTAATGAGGGACAAGAGAAGACCCAGTAACTATGATTGAGATTCTAAGATAATTTAAAAAACTTCTTTGTAGTCATGTCCCCCTATCACAATACAATTTTTTAAAGAGTGGTTAACAAGTAGGAAGACGATTGATTCATTCTGTTCAATTAGACCTTTCTCTGTTCTAGTATATCTTCCAGTAGAAATGTAGCTGGATACTTGTGATTCAGATATATATAAAAGTTACCTCTTTCTGGGTAAAGCTACTGAATTTTCATAATTCCAAACTAATTTTAGTTGCTGCACCTACTTTAAAAGTCAAATTTAGAAGAGGCAAAAATCTGTTATTTCAAAGTGGGGCAGTGACAATAGCTCTTTTTTTAAATCTCAGTGGAAAACATACGTATGATCTGTCTTGAAGGAAAACATCATTAAATCTTGAACCTGCACTCGAGAGATAATAGGTCGTAACATCTCAATGAACTCTCCACAGCTGGAATAACAAGTTACGAAATGCAACCACCATCACAGATGAGAAAGAATATGAGAGCTGGTTCTGAATTACAATCACCAACTCACAGCACTCAACTGAAAGTCTCCTCCCCTCCAAAACCAGAGGCTGAGTCATCAGCAGAACTACCAAGTTCATTTGAGAGGAGATCCCTGCAGGATTAAAAATGAACTTTCTCTCAAAGGTCTGATGGATCAAAGTTATACTGTCTTAAGCAATTTTCTCTCAAGTATAATTTAAAGAGTTCAACTTATACTTAAGCAAAACCAGAATAAGTGAAAAGTTAAAGGAAAACTAAAGTACTACTTCCAAATAAGAAACAAAACAAAAGCTAAAAAAATTTTGGCAAAAATGTCTCCTTTCCTGCAACCACTTGGAAGAAATGAGAGTAAAACACAGTCACATGATTATAAAACTTCAACTACTTGTAACCTACTTAACCAGACTTTTCAATCACTGGGATTAAATTTTGTCGTTTGCTTATTTTTGTACAAGTAATATTTCTGCAATTTGGAATACAAACTATTCTCAAATTATACTTTATAATAGCCTCAATACTTTGGCACAAAATTTTAAGAAGTATGGTGCTGTGAAGAACAGCAGAGTAAGGACAATTTTCTAAAATATAGGCTTTAACTTCTTAAGAGGTGGGAGAAAGCCTAATTATATGATAAAAAGAGAAAAATTCATTGGGAATATATATATATTCCTGACATATATCTGGCTGGGCATACCATACATCTTTATTGCATTCCAGGGTTCAAGAGTAATCACAACCCTGTGCGAAACAGATTAGATGACCCTAGTTTCAGCTTTCCAGTTCTTCTGAGCGAATCCTCATTGCACAAGCCTACAAAGAGCAGGGGTTAAGGATAAACATGGCCCATTTACCAAGAAACCTCTGACTGTATTAAGTCATTAAGTTAAGATTCTGTAAGTAGGTGATCACCCAACAGGAGTAGGGGTGTGCTAGAGTCTTCTTCATCATGTTTTCC
Organism: Pteronotus mesoamericanus; assembly: GCF_021234165.1. Classification (NCBI taxonomy): domain Eukaryota; kingdom Metazoa; phylum Chordata; class Mammalia; order Chiroptera; family Mormoopidae; genus Pteronotus; species Pteronotus mesoamericanus. Next base: position 14,912,186 of record NW_026555313.1, read on the forward strand.
TTACTTTGGTTTTTATGCTCCACACCCTGGGATGCAGGCTGGGGCCTTGTCTCCACCCCTGGCATGGTGCATTCACACCCTGCTGGGCCATGGGAGACTGAGGCAGGTCTGCAGAAGCTATTGCCAAGGTTGAAAGCTCTGCTAAAAGCTGGGTTGACTCTGTTTTCTAAAAATGTGAGGCATTCTCAGGAATGTGGGAGGAAAACATTTTAGAAGCGCTCTAACCCAACGATGGAAGTGACTTAAATAATCGTGGGGTGAAGGTAAGAACCATAAGAATGTCAAATGTGGGAAAGGTTTTTATAATAGGAGTAATAGGGGAATAGGAGTTACTCACATTCCCCTTTTCTTTAAAAAGGCATTAGGGGAATGTGAGTAACTCCTATTCCCCTTTTCTTTAAAAAGGCATTAGGGGACAAGGAATTGTATAAATTAATGGAATTTTCATTGGTCTTAGACACCAATTTTTTTGTTTCAGTTGTTAGGCAAATGTTTGTTTGTTATAGTAAACTTCATTCTTGAAATTTAATAAAATTTATTTTTGAAAAAATCTGTCTTTATTAGGAAGGTAGTGAGATTGTAAGAAAGTCATCATAATCTGGATATTTGTTTTGGTAAACATGTATGTGTTTTGATAATTTTTAATTTAACTTAATTTTTTTTTGCATGGGGTAGCAGAAGTGGAATGAGGTGAGTGGTATGGAATAAAAAATATAAAAAGGCATGTCATACAATGCCATATCACTGGAAGTGGCTTTTAAAGGACAATTTTGACATTGTGATGTGTTTTTAACACTTTTTAGATTCTAAATCTATTATGGTTCTTTGCAGATGTCATCCAGTCCTTACTTTGGGTATAATGTCATAATGAAAGAAACCCGTTGTCTTTCTTCAGAGTTTCACCATGGGGTAGATGAAGGGAGAACTTTTCCTACCTTTAAAACAGATGCTATCACAAAAATAGATTCACAGTCTAGTTGTACTTCAACTCCAGAATTCAGTTTCTCTTTCAGCTCTCTGCAAGATTTCATATTGGCTGATTGCCTGAAAATTCCTTTTGTGAGAGGTCCGTTTATATTAAGGAAATAAAGCATATCCTATGGGGAAGCAGAGAAAAAGCAATGGCACTTTACGCATACAAACACTCTCAGCTGCCAGAGGCTGGGGTATACGGGGGAAAGCACTGAAAGGCTGGGCTGGATGGGCTGCTAGAAGGGCTGAAGTCAATTTATTTGCTGGTATCTCGAAATGTATTTTCTTCTATTTATTCAACATCTAAAAATTATTTTTACTTTAAACACTTGCTTTAATGAGACTGTCTTGTTTCAATGAACTAATAGCCACTTTAAAATAAAATTTCTCTGCCTCACGGTCTCTCTAACTGGTCTCCTCTTTCCTCTTTTCCCATTATTCTCTAATACAAACTCTTTTCCCCCACAAATGGAAATGTTATTGTCAAATTCATTCTCCACTTGCTTGTCTTTCTTTTTATGCATCATCATATATCATTCTACTTCCTGTATTTACTTCCTTCTTTTCAAATTGGGCTAAAAATATCTCCTCCAGGAAGCTTTCTCCATTCCATTCTGGTCAGTCTTACATTTGGCTTTCTTTTGGGCTGTAAGTCCTCTGCTTTCAGTGTAGAAAAGGAATGGGCGTTAGAGACAAGCATCCCATGGGATTTGAAACCTAGTTAAAACACAATTTTCTGTGTGATGTTGGGCAAACTTGAAGTTTTTAAAAAAAATTTGTAAAGCAGGGATGATGATGACGATGACAACTACTCCCTAACTCTGTTGTGCAGGGGTAGCAATAAAGTGGCTAGGCTAGTGTCTGGCACTTATAGATGCACAATATACCATAAAATGCCATACATCTAGTATAGTACTTAGAAGGGACTGGATACTCAGTAAATGTTGCTCAGAAATGATCAAACGCAGTGGTTTTCATCTGACCCATTCTATACAAGAAAGATAACTAAGTGCCAGAGGATGTATCTTTATGAATAAGCACTTGAAATACCAATAAAACACATGTAAGATTTTTCAAAAGCATATGATTGTGTAATCTCTGCTGCTAAAGTGATTAAAGGAGACTTTCAGGACAATGTAGAAGTCAAGAAAGGAAGTGAGAGAAATGTGAGGGATAATGAGAATTCTCTGTCTACCAAGTGCATTCTAAATTATTTAAGAAAGCTTATGTGGCTCTTTCCTGTGAGAGTATACTAGATGATTTCTTCCTATTATGTCTAAGTTATGATTCTGCAATAGCTTAATCAGATTTGTATTCTTTGAAATAGTAATAATAAAGATTCTCAGCCAATGCCATGAATGTCTATAATATTTCCATTTGGGGACAGATTTACCTCCCAAAGCCCCTCCTTTCCCATTGGTGTTACAGGTCTGAATGAAACTTACCAAGACAGGTTTGGGCAGATTGTCATTTTCACAAATATTTGTCAGAGACACTCCAAAGAGCTGTCCTGCCATGGGAGATGTTGGTGACATGGGCAAGTTATCCAGGTGAGTGCTAGAGCCTCGCCAAAAGGCCCAATTTATGATAGATCTTCTTCTTTTAAATGTCTTCTGACCCGAATCTAAGGAAGAAGTGAAGTAGAAAAATTAGTTTAATTCACTTAACCTTATTTCTACAGTCCCATTTTATATTATGTTCATTACTATGGCTCAAAGAGAAAAAGTGTTTATAGATATCTTTTGTTACCATTAATTAAATCTATAGAATTTCATTATAATATTTTATATATTAAGAAATAATTAGATGTTTGGGTTACTCTCCTATCCATTTTTGGAACATCACTGGTTTGCTTAAATGAGTTTTGGCGCTGAATTTTCAAAGGTGAAAGAAAGGAAAAACAATAAGAAGTTTGCCTTATTGTACTCTAACAAAGCAAAAAGTGTTTCATACCAACATATATATTGTCCCATTTTAAAGATGACACTAGGCACACAAAAAAGTTGAAGACTAAATTAGACCACAATTACATAGTAAAGAAAGGAAGAAGGGGAGGAGTAAAAGGGGGAGCGATGCAAAAAGTCGGGGAAGGAGGAGGAGGAGTAGAAAGAAAGTTGTCTCTATTAAGATGTTCTCTTGAAATAAAGAGTGCTTTATTACCTGATGTCCCCCTCTACTACTGAGACAGGAAGCTAATGTCCTACATTTCTCCCCTTTCTATCCAGCGGCAAAGTCTTTCATGTATCTTTTCAGTTCCCAACGTAAAAAACCCTTAAGGCAGCATGGATGGTCGTAAACATGAATGAGATTTGCCCTTGCCATGGTGAAATTTATAACCTAAGAGAGCAACAGAACTGGTGGGGGGAGAAGCAGCAAGTATATTAATAAATAAAATGTCATAAGGGAGGAACAAAATATCAAAGGCATTCAGAAGAATGAGAAAGCACACCTGCCCACTGGGCGGGAGGGTGTGACCCAGGAGGCACTGGCATTTTATTTGGGTTTCAAATGAATAAGATTTCAACAGAGCATCTAGCATCATGTCTCGCATTTCATCAGTAAATACTCAATAAATCATTCTTGAACAAAAATTAAGGACAGATTTAGGTGGAAAAAGATAAAAAGACAACATTAACAAAAAATGTAGAAGAGTAGTCAACTGAGAATCATGATTTTGTGATATAGTGCTAAAACATTTTTGATGTCATCTATCTCTAATTTTAACATAAAAATAGATGGTTATGCACAGGATTTGATATTTATTTATATTTTGAAATTATATTTAATTGATTATGCTATTACAATAGTCCCAATTTTTCCCTCTTTGTCCCTTCCACCCATCAACTTCCCATTCCCTCGGGCAATCCCCATACCATTATGTCCATGGGTCATGCATGTGAATTCTTTGGCTACTCTATTTCCTATACTGTACTTTACATCCTCATGACTATTCTGTACCTACCTATTTATACTTCTTAATCCCCTCACTTCTTCATCCATCCCCCAACACCCTCTTCCCATCTGGCAATCATTAAAACCTTCTCCATATTCATGATTCTGTCTCTGTTCTTATATGCTTAGTTTGTTTTTAGATAACTTGTTGATAGATATGTATTTATTGCTATTTTATTGTTCATAGTTTTGATTTTCTTCTTTTTCTTAAATAATTCCCTTTAACATTTCATATAATAATGATTCATATAACAATGGATGAACTCCTTTAGTTTTTTCTTGTCTCACAAGCTCTCTATCTGCCCCTTGATTCTAAATGATATCTTTGCTGAGTATAGCAATCTTGGCTATAGGCCCCTGCTTTTCATGATTTTGAATATTTCTTGCCAATCCTTTGCAGCCTGCAAAGTTTCTCGAGAAATCAGCTGACAGTCTTATGGATACTCCCCTGTAGGTAGCTGACTGCTTTTCTCTTGCTGCTTTTAAGATTCTCTCTTTGTCTTTAACTGTTGGTCTTCTAATTATGATGTATCTTGGAGTGGGCCTTTTTGCATCTGTCATAATAGGGACTCTCTGTGCTTCCTGGACGTGCATGTCTATTTCCTTTACAAAATTAGGGAAGTTTTCTTTCACTTTTTTTCCAGACAGATTTCCAATTTCTTGCTCATTCTCTTCTGTTGGTACCCCTATGACGCCAATGTTGGGCCCCTTGAAGTTGTCCCAGGGGCTGTTTATACTATCCTTATTTTTTGGGGATTCTTTTTCCTTGTTGTTCTGTATGCTTGTTTTTTGCTTCCTTATGCTCCAAATCATTGACTTGATTCTTGGCTTCATCCAATCTATTGTTGTTTCCCTGTAAATTATTCTTTATTTCAATTAGTGTAGACTTCGTGTCTGACTGGATTTTTGTTTATGCTGTTGAGGTCCTCACTAAGTTCCTTGAGCATCCTTATAACCAGTGTTTTGAACTCTGCATGTGATAGATTGCTTATCTCCATTTTATTTAGTTCTTTTTCTGGAGTTTTGATCTGTTCTTTCATTTGGACCATGTTTCTTTGCCTCCTGGTTTTGCCAGCCTCCCTGTGTTCATTTCTATGTCTTAGGTAGAGGTGCTTTTACTCTGTGTCCTGGTAGTTGGCCTAATATAGTGGGTGTGCTGCAGGGTCCAGTGGCACAGCCTCTGCTATCACCCAAGCCAGGTTCTCAAGGTGAGCTCTTTGTGTGGGCTGCATACACACCTCCTCTTGTAGTTGAGTCTTGGTTGCTACTGGCAGGTCAAAGGGAGGGATTTACCCAGGCCAGTCAGCTGCAAGGACTGGCTGTGACCATGGACCACCAACTTCCACCCTCCATGGAGTATCAGCTGCACAGGAGCAGGGTGGTGGTGCTCCTATGTGGTCTGTAGCTGTCCACTGTGTGCGTGGGCCCTGGGGTTTCCTGGGTGGTGAAGGCCAAGGTCAGCCCCCACCTGTGTTTTGCCAGGGGCCACCCTGCCTGAGCTATAAAGCAATCTGAGATGGCTGCTGCTTGTGCTGGGCTTGGAGATTCTCAGGAGAAGCCAAACTGTGAATTGAGGCTGGCTGCTCTTAATGAGTGGCCTGAGGCCACTTAGCAAGAGGTACTGGGGCTGAAGGCTCACCTAGGCCAGTTGTTGCTTGCTTGAGAGGATTTGGAAAGCTGTGAAGCATGAGCTAAGACCAGCCATTCATATGGAAAAATCTGTGTTAACTGCTTGGTGGGCCCATAAGTTGGGTGGGACTGTGTCTCAAGGGATCTTCAGGGCAGGGCAAAGAGTGTTTGCCAGGGATGGCATCCGCCTGCCAACTCTGTGGATTTTTGGTGGGAGGGTTCAGAGAGGGGACCATGGTCTCTGCTCACCTTTCTGTCTGGGAGAAAGCTGTCCTGCGGGTCTTGCCTTGATGCCAGACACTTCAGTTCCTCCCTGTATGCCATTGGTACCTTTCAAGCTGTAACCCCAATGCTGGAGCTCAGAGGAGGGGAGTCTGAATAAGTCCGTGTGTGGGTTCTTTAAGAGAAACTGCCTAGGACTCCAGAAATTTCTTCCATCAGCTTAGTCCCTCCTGTTTTTTATACCTAGAAGTTATGGGGACTTATCTTCCTAGCACTGGAACCCTGGGCTGGTGGACCTGGTATGGGGCTGGGACTCCTTGGCCCAAAGAATTCCTCTCAAATTTTTATCCACCACACGTAGATGTGGGTCCAGCCTGTTATGTGTCTCTGTCAACCCTACCATTCTGGATGGACATGGTTTCTTTAATTTTGTAGTTGTCAGACTTTCATTCAGCTCCATTTCTGATGGTTCTGAGTGAGGGTTTTTCTAAAATTTCATTGCAATTTTGATGTGGTTGTGTGAGGAGGAAAGCTGTGTGTACCTATGCTACCATCTTGACTGGAAGTCCCAATGCACAGGATTTGATATTTCAAATAAAGACAGCTCTTTAAGGATCCTTTCGGATCTCTCTACCACTCTCTCCTGCCCCATAGCCCTAACACCTATACATAGATACCAACTATAAACTCTGGACAAAATTTTTAAAAAGCCTACCTGAAGGCAATAAAGGGGAACCAGAAGAAGAGATATACTTGAGATAAAAGTGTGACCCTTGGAAAAAAGGAATGGCATGGTACTGGGTAAGTTTTCTATTCTCATCGCTTTTAGTCCAAGGACAGGCCCTAGGGTGGTGGGATGACTAAAATTTGGAGAGAAACCTGCACTCCCACTGGCTTGGAGAACTAGAGAACAGAGGTGGAGGTAACCACAGCAGCTGGAAAGTGATGAGGGAAAATTCTAGAAGGAAAATACTAAATTAGTGGGAGCCTCAAATGCTCTGTGTAATTTTCCCAAATCTCTACAGACCCCCAAAACACCCATGTGTAAGGCAGATCCAAATGGCTTGTAGTTAAAGCTAACGAGCTGAGATTTGAGGAGCCATCATCCTCAGTGGCATCAACACAGGGTTTGATTCCATTTTCTCCAGTGAGAAAGCGTGGCAATTGGTCATTTAATGCTGGCTGTGTGGCACAGATACGCAACCAAACCACCAGAAGTGATATTTACTCCACACTCCCTGACAATGGAATGCTGAAGGAGATGCTCTTTTCAGGGAGGACATGGTCAGCAATGTTAAATGCTTATTTCAAATAAATATTTTATTGCCTCAGAATAACCAAATTAAACCAAATGCTTAAAAAAGCCAGCTTGTAGGAGGATAAATAAATAACATGTTGCCAAATGACCTTCAGACCACCATCCACCCTTGGCTTCCTCAGGATGCCTAAGTGCACCATCAGTGTACACACATCCAGGAATAAAGGTCTTTGGTTCTAGAGTCAGAAGCCCAGTTAGACTCTTGGTTCTGACATTTACTGTGTAACTTAACCTCTTAATTCAATTTTAAGATAAGAATATCACCTACCTGTCAAAGTCTTATTGAAAGGATCAAGTAGGATAATGTATGAAAAGTACTACTTCACCCAGGGCATGGGTCACAGTGATACTGATTAAGAAAGTTGCTAAGACAACAACCTTCTCCCCACATCCAGTTTCCATTTGGCATAGCAGCCTTCAGAAGTATGTGGACAGAAAGAAATATCAGACTCTGCTTAACTTAAGTGCTTTCTTTTTTCCCTGACATTCCCAACCTATCCCATTTTGAAAAACCAGGAAAGGAAACTAAGCCCATTCTTACATCTAGTATGGGGTTCCAGTATGCTTAGCAATGTCAATCTGTGCAAATGTTTCTTTAGTTTGTATGTCTATATATGTTGAGTAGTTGTATGAGTACACATACAACTAGTTTCCTCACATGTAACCTGGCTTCATTATTTCTAAAACTATCAGATTTGTTTTACCTTTCACATGCTTCTTTGGGAGAATGCTTTATCATAAATTTATATACCCAGCTATCCTATGAGTGTAGACATAGAGCATAAAGTAGAAATCGAGTCCTATACTATATTATAAATAGTTTCAGCTGCAGCCATGCCTTTTGTTATGTACAATATTCAATTTTAGAGTTCATATTCCCTCTGGGACTGAAAGGAAAAAAATTTCATTAGATTGATTTTTCTTGAAGAGCTTTCAAGGCATAGTTCTTACTTTCTAAATGTCCAAAGACTGATGAAAATCATACTATTGCTATTAAAAACATAAGGGTGATGTAAATGTAGCACAAACTAAATTCATGTAAATCTAACTTTCCTAAAGTATCCTGGCAAGATTCAGCTAGTATTTTTTTCATGATTCATGACATGATTCATGATTAAGGAACTGAATATTAAAAATTATAATTCTTAGTAGTTTGTGTTTTTAGAATACTAACAACAAAGCCTTATTTAGAAATTCTTTTCTGGACAAGTAATTAAAAAAAAAACCCTCTTTCTCTATCCTTACCCCCTGAGTAGGAAATATGTATGGGAGACTACTGGAATGAAATGGCAAATAGGTAGAAGAAAAAGTTGCATCCCATATTTTACTGTTTACCATAAAAATTCAGTTCCATTAGCCCTGAGTCAAGACACATGTGGAAGAGCCCACAGTGCGTACAGAACTGGGAGTTTAGTTTGGGCTAGAACCTCAGAAGCTACTTCAGACCATCCCACTTCAACCCCAGAATTTTGCTCCACTCAAGTGTTCCCCTAATAGGTGTGCCTTAATCTTCCATTTAACTTTTCTGCTCTATATATTGGACTAAGCTCTGTTATGAGTTCTCAGGACTTAAGCAAGTTCACAGTCTAATAAGACATGTAAACAAACCACCACAATGTAGTTTTTTATGCGTTATATGAGATATGTAGAAAACTGTCCTACAGACACAGAAAAGAGGTAACAACCTGTACGAAGGAACAAAGATCTCCCGGAAGTGATGTTTGAGTTAGGTCTTGAGGTCAGATCTTTAATGTTTATATCTTGAACCTCTGTTTAACATTAGAGCTGTTTCACTGGGGACCAGTCACTGGAAGGCTGCATTATAGTGATCTGAGTTTAAGGGGTAGCCTTCTGAGAGATCTATTGCTACTCTGTTTTCAGTATGATATCACAGTAGTCAGCACATTTTCTGAACACTAAAGGCAGAAATATGAAAAACAGATTGAGGATGAGTATGTTCACTTCACCTTCAGTTATTCTGGACAACTGAGCTATTTCCCTAACTAAAGAAAGCCTCCCTCAGAAATGGATATTTAAAGCTATATCTTTATTCTAGTTGTGGCTCTTCAGATTCTTGACTCCTGGTTATTGGTAACATTAGTTAAAATAAAATTGACAAGAGATCCACAGACATAGTTTGAAAAACGGGTATAAAGGTAAAGAGTAAAATATTATTCTCCTCAGCTGAGTTATAAAGGCAACGTTCCCTTTGTACCTTTAATCAGCAGTAACAACAGGCATATTAATAAATTCATTCATTCAAAATTATTTGAGTTCTCTCCAACTCTTTCAAGCAGCATAGGAGTGAATGGAAGTCACACATACCTCCTCCCAGGACCAATTTGGAACTACACTAAATTGTGGAGGAATCACCTGGAACAAACAACTGAACAATGGCAAGAGAGAAGCATTATAACCTCAGACAGACAGAAGAATCAGCTTCAGCACAACCTGACTGGTAAGGAGTGCAGTGGAGACTCAAGAAGGCTGGCCGAGTGCTTAAAGGTGGCAGCATCAGAGGGATATTTAAATAGCCAGTTAGATCCCCCTGAGATGAGTGGGGTCTAAACCCTAAGTGGGGACCTTAAGCCTACAGCACCAGAGCCTAAAAAGTACACAGAAAACAGCAAGCTGTGAAAAGTGGCAGGGTTGCTCTCTGACAGAGATGGCTGGCAGGAGATGCAAAGAGCCGTTTAAAGGGCCAACATAAATTTTTATTTGCAGCCATTTAACCTGGGTACCAGCAAAGGCGGGAGCAGAGCAGGCTAGGGACACCTGAGGAGAGACTGGGAAAGGAGGCTTTGGGGAGAGAACTGAGAGAATAGCCAATGGGATATTAGTGATGAGTCATCCACCATATGGCAGGAGCCATCTTGAGTAGGCAGACCACCCCCTTGTGAGCAGCAGTGGCATGGGAGGAGACAATAGCCCTGCCCCCAGGAGGGACTCTGCCCCACCCTGTGGTGCCTATGCCTGACTGCTAAGAGCTGAGTGACTAGATTAACAACTGAACGTGACAGACACAGACAGTAGATAGCTGGAAGTCTTGAACAGACTGCCTAATGTTAGACGGGGTCAACATCTGATATCGTCAGATGCAAATCCAGACAGAAAAAACAGTGGTAAATACAAAAAGCTACTAAGACAAAATCCACTGTGGTTTTATCCATGATTTGCGATAATTTTCTTTACTACATAGCTTTCTGATGTTCATTTCAGGTTCATCAAGTTTGTGCATATTAAGTCATTAGATTTTATACTAATAGTTATTTCTCTCCTTTCTTATAACAGTCTTAATCTCTTTATAGCCTTATAAATATTGGTTCTTTTGCTTTTAATAATGGGATGGCAGAGGGTAGTTATTTTTGCAGATGTGGGTTTGTTTCCTGGGCTTTGTGGTTTTGTTCTGGCAGCACCTGCATAAAAACACAAGATGTGGTGGGCACAGTGACCCTGAGTCAACCAGCTGGAGGGAAGACCCACCGAGAATGATCAAACAACAATCAAAAACTAAATACATCCAGAGGGCAGCATAAACAGCATAAAAAGCATCTGAAAAGCGTCAAGTTCAGGAGATAGAGGAGACTATAAAACTGAATCTCACTAGTCCCCTACCATAGGAGTTCACATCACAGAGTCAGGAAGTCAAGACAGATCAATTTAAGAAGCAGAAGCAAAAAAGAAGAGTCCCACAAAAGGGAAGACATAGAAACACCCACCAATCGAAGGGAAAGGAGGAATCTCCAGAAAGAGAACTAAATGAAATAGAGGCAAGTAAACTGTCAGATATTGAGTTCAAAACAATGGTTATAAGGATGCTCAATGAGCTCAGTTAGCTCAGGGAGAATTACCAAAAACTACAGGGAAACTACGAGGGACTTACTGCAAACTATATCAGATGGGAATGGACATAGAAACTATCAATAAGAGACAAGAGAAAATGAAGAATATGATTCCTGAATTGAAGAACACAGTAGAAGGAGGCAAAAACAGGCTAGATTAAACAGAGGCTTGAAACAGCAAGCTGGAGGATAAGGTAGAAAAAAGATCTCAGAAGGAGCAAGAAAATGAAAAAAGACTCCAAAAGAATGAAGAGGCATTTAGGGGAATGCAGGACAACCTGGAACAAAATAATATCCATAATATAGGGACACCAGAAGGAGAAGAAGAGGAAGAAGGGACAGAGAACTTGTTTGAAAAAGTCATGATGGAAAACTTCCTTAATTGGAGGAGAGAAAGTCACACAAGTTGAGGTAGCACAGAGGGTCCCATTCAAGAGGAACCCAGTGAGGCCCACTCCAAGACACATCATCATTGAAATAGCAAATATCAAAGATAAAGAGAGAATCCTAAAGGCAGCAAGGCAGAAACAGGTAGTAGCATTCAAGGGAGCCCCGATACGGCTAGCAGCTGACTTTTCAACAGAAACGCTGCAAGCCAGAAGGAAGAGGCAAGAAATATTCCAAGTCATGAAAAGCAAAGGCCTGCAACCAAGACTGCTCTACCCAGCAAAGCTCTCAATTAAAATGGAAGGCAAAATAAGGAGTTTCCCAGACAAAAGAAAGCTAAAAGAATATACCTCCACCAAACCAGCACTGCAAGATATGCTAAAGGGACTGGTATAAGAAGATGAAGAAAAAGACTGAGGAAGAGAGGAACACAGGTACAAAGGGAAAAAATGAATAACTGCCTATCAATAATAACTTTAAGTGTAAATGGACTAAATGCTCCAATCAAAAGACATAGGGTAGTTGAATTGACTAAAAGCATGACTCACATATATGCTGCCTACAAGAGACCCACCTCAGAAAAGACCTACAGAGACTGCAAGTAAAGGGATGGAAAAAAATATTCTAAGCAATGGGACAGGAAAAAAAACCGGGGTAGTAATCCACATATCAGATAAAATAGATTTCAAAACAAAGGCCATAAAAAGAGACACAGAAGGACACTTCATCATACTCAAAGGAAGAATCTATCAAGAAGACATAAACATTGTAAACCTATATGCACCCAAAAGAGGAGCACCCAAATATATAAGGAAAACATATTGACTTGGAGGACTTCAAGAAAGAGATAGACAGTAACACACTGATAGTAGGGGATTTTAACACCCCACTTTCAAGAATAGATAGAACTTCCAAACAAAATATCAACAAGGATATTGGAACTGAAAGATGCATTATATCAAGTGGACTTAACTGATATATATAGAACCTTTCATCCAAAAGAAGCAAAATAAACATCCTTTTTTAAAAAATTAATTTATTTTTTCAAATACATTTGTCTCTGCCTACCCCCCACTACTTGCCCTTGCCCCCTCCCTCCCTTCCTCCCTCCCTCCCTCAACTCTTCCCCTTTGGTTTTGTCCATGAGTCCTTGCTATATGAAAATAAACATCCTTTTCAAATGCACATGGAACATTTTCAACGATAGACCACATGATAGGACACAAAACAAGCCTCAACAAATTCAGGAAAACTGAAGTAATAACAAACATTTTCTTGTACCACAAGGGCTTGAAACTAGAAACCAAGCTCAAGGAAAAAACTCAAAAACATTCAAATTGTTGGAGACTGAATAGCATGCTATTAAACAGTGAACAGGTCAATAATGAGATCAAAGAAGAAATCAAAAAGTTTCTGGAAACAAATGAATATGAACACACAACAGTCCCAACAGTGTATGGGACACAGTGAAGGCAATCCTGAGAGGGAAGTACATAGCAATACAGGCCTACCTAAAAAGGATAGAAACATTTCAAATAAACGATCTAACCCTACAAGTTCAAGTCAGGAGAAACAACAACAAACAAAGCCCAGAGCGAGTAGAAGGAAGGAAATGCTAAAGATCAGAGCAGAACTGAATGACATAGAGACTGCAAGAACAATTCAAAGGATCAGCAAATCCAGGAACTGGTTCTTTGGAAAGATAAACAAATTCAACAAGCCTCTAAGCAGACATATGAAGAACAAAAGGGAGAGGACCCAAGTAAATAATATCAGAAATGAAAGAGGAGAAATAACAACTAACACTACAGACACAAAGAATCATAAGAAATTACTATGAACAATTCTATGCCAAGAAATGTGAAAACCTTGATGAAATGGACAAATTTCTAGAAAAGTATAACCTTCCAACACTGAATGAAGAAGCAGCAGGAAGCCTGAACAAACCGATTAAGAGCTGATGAAATTGAAGCAGTAATCAAAAAACTCCAGGTACACAAAAGCCCTGGACTGGACATTTTCACAAGAGAATTTTACAAAACATTTAAGGAAGAGCTAACCCCTGTCCTTTTCAGGCTATTCCAAAAAATCCAAGAAGAGGGAAGACTCCCAAACTCTTCTTATGAGGCCAGCACCATCCTAATCCCAAAACCAGATAAAGACACAACAAAGAAAAAAACTGCAGGTCAATATCACTGATGAACATAGACGCTGCAATCCTCAACAAAATATTGGCAAACTGCATCTAGCAATACATGAAAAAGATCATCCACCATGATCAAGTGGGATTCACACCAGGGATGCAAGGATGGTTCAGTATTTGCAAAATAAACGTAATACATCACATAACAAAAGGAAAGATAAAAACTACACGATCTTATCAATAAATGTGGAAAAAGCTTTTGATGAGGTATAGCATCCACGTATGATAAAAGTACTCAGTAAAGTGGGAATAAAGGGTGCATATCTCAACATAATAAAGGCCATATATGAAAAACCTACAGCTAACATCATACTCAATGCGCAAATACTACAAGCTTTTCCATTAAGATCAGGAGCAAGCCAAGGTTGTCCACTTTCACCACTTCTATTCAACATAGTATTGGAAGTCCTAGCCACAGAGATCAGACAAGAAAAAGAAATAAAAGGCATCCAAACAGGAAATGATGAAGTAAAACTATCATTGTTTGCAGATGACATGATAGTGTACATATAAAACCCCACAGACTCCACTAAAAAACTATTCGATGTAATAAGTAAATTTGGCAAAACAGCAGGATACAAAGTGAATATTCAGAAATCAAAGGAATTTTTATACCAACAATGAAATATCAGAGCCAGAAATCAGGGAAAAGAAATCCTATTTGCTATAGCAACAAGAAAAATAAATTACCTAGGAATAAACTCCACCAAGGAGGTAAAAGATCTGTACGCAGAAAACTATACAACACTGAAGAAAGAAATTAAGGAATACACAATAAATGGAAGCATATATCGTGTTCATGAATTGGAAGAATTAACATCATCAAAGTATCCATACTACCCAAAGCAATTTATAGATTCAATGCAATCTCTATTAAAACACCAATGATTCATCTCACAGATATAGAACAAACATTTCAAGAGTTTATATAGGCGCATAAACGACCCTGAATAGCTACAGAAATTTTGAGAAAGAAAAACAAAGTAAGAGGGATCAGAATACCTGACATCAAACTATATTATAAGGCCACTGTAATCAAAACAGTCTGGTACTGGCGTAAGAACAGACACATAGATCAATGGAACAGAATAGAGAGCCAAGAAATAAACTCATGCCTCTATGGTCAATTAATATTTGACAAAGGGGGCAGAAGCATAAATTGGACTAAAAATAGCCTCTTCAACAAATGGTGCGTAAAACTGGACAGCTACATGTAAAATATTGACATTCAACCACCAACTGACACCATACGCAAAAATAAACTCAAGATGGATAAAAGGCTTAAATATAAGTTGCGACACCATAAAAGTCTTAGAGGAGAACACAGGCAGAAAAATCTCAGATATTCCACACAACAATATTTTCAGATATGTCCCCTAGAGCAAGGGACATAAAGGAAAGAAAAAAGAAATGGGACTTCATCAAAATAAGAAGCTTCTTCATGGCTAAAGAAAACATCAGCAAAATGAAAAGGGAAAATATATTTGCCAATGATACTTCAGATAAGGGTTGATCTCCAGAATATATAAAGAACTCACATTACTCCACTCCAAGAAGACAAACAATCCAATTAAAGAATGGGCAAAGGACCTGAACAGACACTTTTCCAAGGAGGACATACACAGGGCCCAGAGACATATGAAAGGACACTCAGCATCACTAGCCATTACAGATATGTAAATTCTAACCACAATGAGATACCACTTCACACTCGTCAAAATGGCCATCATAAACATACCAAGAAACAATAAGTGCTGGTGAGGTTGTCGAGTAAAGGGAACCCTAGTACACTGTTAATAGGAATGCAGACTGGTGCAGCCACTGTGGAAGACAGTATGGAATTTCCTCAAAAAGGTAAAAATGGAACTGCCGTTTGACTCAGCAATTCCACTGCTGGGATTATATCCTAAGAATCCCGAAGCACCAATTCAAAAGAACCTATGCACCCCAATGTTCATAGCAGCAGAATTTACAATAGCCAAGTGCTGGAAGCAACCTAAGTGCCCATCAGTAAATGAGCGGATCAAAAAGCTATGGTACATTTACACAACAGAATAGTACACAGAAGAAAGAAAGAAAGAGCTACTATCTTTCGCAACAGCATGGATGGAACTGGAGAACACTATGCTAAGTGAAATAAACCAGGCGGTGAAAGACAAATACCATATGATCTCACCTATAAGTGCAACCTAATCAACAAAACAAACAAGCAAGAAAAACATAACCAGCAACATTGAAAGAAACAAACCAATAGTAAGGAGAGGGGAGGAGGGAGGGGGTTTACAGGGTAAAGAAAGGGAAGGATCAAGTCAAGAAACGTGTGTAAAGGACCCATGGACAAAGCCAAAGTGGGGAAGGATTGAGGGTGGGAGGTGGGGTTGTAGGGGCAGGGGATAGTGGTGGCGGAAAAATAGAGATAAATGTATTTGAACAATAAAAATATTTGTGTTCTTATTTCCATATGTCAGGCGCTATTTCAGGTGTTGAGAATACAGCAGTGAGTATGCAGACCAAAATCTGTTCCTCCATGGATTTTAGTGGACAAAAAGCTACAACATGTCTATAATATCCCTTCAAAATGGTCCAGAGATGTGAATAAAAACCTTAGATTTCAAGAACTCAATTTGCCATTACACAAGAGATGATTAGTTCAAATGTAAGATGAGTTTTTAAAGCTGATTTTAGCAAGATGACTCAAAAATTCAATGAAAGATAAAGGTGGATGTTCGCATGTGGGGAGGTATATATAAGTTAGTTGCCACTGTTGACTAGGTCCCTCAATTGGTACAAAAGGCAGTTACAGAAATTCGGCATTGATTTTCTGCTATTTCACTCACACTTGTTGGTATCCCTTTTCTTCTATTTCTTAAATAATCTTACTTTCAGACTGAGGGCTTAATGCTCAAACACGTTAGGGTTAATGCTGATCCTCCTATGCTAAATATCACTTTATCATTCTTTATTATGGGGTGGGTTAGAGATGGCTATGTCACAGGGAATTCAGAATAGACTAGTAGACTAAGGAGAGATTTCTATGGAAATCATGTTAGTCTCACATACTTATCAGTTCCAGAATCTGCGCAGTGTATCACAGTCTTCTGAGAGCCATCACTGAAAGCCTTCTTTTTATAATATGACTGTTTAGCGGGAACACACAGTGCAATGTATTATAGTACAAAGAAGGCATTGAGGCACCTGCAGCATTGCCTGGTGCCTCTGACTCTGCAGTGGGCATAAGGTTAAAGGGGAAAGAATAGTGAAGAAAGAAGGAACAGACTGTACTGTTGATTATAAGTTAATCACACCTACTGCTGATTTATAAAACTATCTTCTAAAATTTTCATTTCAAAATACTTTGCAAATTCAAATGAAAAAATAACCCCATCTGGCTGGAAGTCTGAGTCTTTGCCTCTCTACAAATTTTGTTTTCAGGAATAAAGACTTTCACTAAAAAAAAGACTATATGAGGAAAGAGAAGTAACTCACCACTCAGCTGCCGGGACTCAGCCAGGCGGCTGGGCTTCAGGGTGAACTGGCATTGCATCTCCCGGGGTAGCTGCTCCATAAGGAAGGGCTCCTGGAGGTTGGAAGGGCTGGCGGAGTCCTTTGATTCCTGTGTCAGGAGTGCAGTGTCTCGAAGATGGCTCATTTTAATTCCGTAGGGATATTCATGTCCTACACAAAGAGAGATCTAAATGTAGATTTGAGGCTGACTGGTACTGCGAGCATGTGTGCTACATACTGGAATGTACTGCAGTTTGCTCCTGGGACTTTTGGTCTAAAGAATCCTTTTGTTGACTGAATGATCACCATGCACAGCTGGAGACCACTGCACAATGCAGGTGGCCCTACCAGAGTAATTTTAGGGGTGGAGGAGAGGAGGGGAAAGCCAATCTTTTAAGAATATCTTATTTGGAATGCACGGATTGGTTTGCACAATGGTGATGTTTCTTATGTTCGCATCTAAGAATATTTAAAGGTATTCCAGTTTTTGCATTTATATTAACTATATCTGTAAATCTTTACCAAATTCTTGACCCCTCTCAGCCTTAAATCAATGACTTAAAATATTTGCCTTACCCATTACACAGAATTATAAGGATCAAATAAGTAAGTGTTAGTGGTTAATATAACCTAAATAATAAGGGCAAAGTACTATATATTTCAAGCATTAGTAATTAATATTATCCAACACAAGATGTCTGTATGAAAAAGACATTTCACTACTTTTTATTAGTTATATAATCAGGGTTACTCAAGAGCATCAGGACTGGTAGGTTTGATTTATGCTCCCCTCCCACTGCTGCCCACTGGGATAGGTGTTCATAGGCAGCAATCAGAAGAAAGATTGCAGGGTATTAGAAACAGAAACAAGATGCAATAACAAGTCTGTAAACTAGGAAAACTAAACCCTGGACGTCTGACTTAAATATGAATTTTTGCTCATTAGCATTCTAAGGTGCCCTCTATTCCTGATTTATCGCTGAGTGTAACTTAGTGAACTCTCCCTTTTCCTTTTTATATGACATAGACACACCATATCAATGTTCCGTTAATATCATGTAATCCAGGGATTAAGGCAAAAAAAAAAAAAGGAGGGGGGACTACTATGACAGCAATAAAACAAACTTAGTTTATCAAAATAGCAGCAGCTAATCCACACCTGAAGTCTGCAAAGCACAATAAAATATACAATGCAGAACTGTTGTTAAATAATGATCATGTTCTATGTTTCATGGTGTTTTAGTGACAGTGATAAAGCTTGAAGCTGTTTTAAGTGTGAAAGTTACCATCTACATTCATTTAATTAAATCAACATATTTTATTCAAATTTATTTTAGGTATTTATTTGATTTTTAAGCATAACTTTAATTGTGGTTCACCGACTTTCACAAAAATGATACAATTAAAAAAAGCAAGCACTGCAGTTGAGTTTTGTCCCCAGCTGTGTGTATGAAGGACTTGCTTTATGTCTGAGAGTAATCTAAAACAAAACTTGCAAAAAGTTTGGTTTAGTAGAGAAGTTTGGTTTTAGATTATTTAGATCACTTGAAACATTCTGAATTACACAATATTGACCTCATAGGTAAATGAAAGGACTGGATGAGATAATGCAAATGATACATTTTAAATAACGTCTAGCAGAAAGTAAGCATTTCAAAATTAACAAAAATTGTCCATCATCATCATCATCATCTCAAGATCTGCTACAGACACTGTCCCTCATTTTAATTGCTCAATTTTTTTAAACCACACTGAATGACCTTAACTGATCAAAAAATTTTTTTTGGAGATTAATCTATTTGCCAATAATTCCTCAAAACAAATGCTGACAAGTTTGGCTACAGAAATGGCAATGTAAAAAGTATTAGCTAGTTGGAGAAGATTCTTTGGAATCTAAATAGGTTAATCTCATTTTCTTTATGACTCCAGTAAAGTTCTTTAGGATTAAGAGGCATAATCAGACTTTAGATGGTTTTCTGTAGAGCCAACTTAATAGGTAGAAAAGGGAGCAGGGAATCCAAAAACCCAATATAACAAATAAAAATATAGCAGAAGAGGATACCAAATACATATTGCATTCTTGTAGAAAAAAACTTAACATGGTTTGGCAAGACAGTGCTCTCTTTGTCTCTCTCCGTAAAGTGTAAGAGAGGAAAATTTACATTTCTCTTCCCAACTATAACACTAGCTGTTTGAGTGAAGACATACTATTTGTCTAGCACATAGGAAATGCTTGATAGATATTTATTGAATGAATAAATGAATTTTATATGAGATTTAATATTTAATAGTATCAAACATAGGACCATATGACCAGTTCTCTGAGACATTTAGAATTATAATTAAAATGCAATCAAGTTTATCTTAGATCTTCACAGAAACTTACCGATAAGTGGATACGGTGCCTCTTCTTTGCCAGAATTGACCCATAACTGGTAATCTCTCTCAGAGCCCTTGGGAATAAAAGAATTAGCACTAATTCTTTAATGTTTACTAATGGAATGAAGATAAATTTTTGGCATTTTTATGCTTTGCCAAAAAATATGGGAACAATACAAATACCTTCAGATTCAAGGAAGTGGTTATAGTTTTTAAAGATGACAGTGCTGATTCCTACAACCCTTCTCTTCTCTCTCCAGTCCCAACAGAGTACTCAGGAATCCTGCCCTCTTTTTCCTAGTGAGGGCTGGGAATCGAAGTACTGCAATGGAATCAGAACCTCACTATTATGGGTAGCCCATGGAATGTGCAATCACAAAGGGAGAGAAACTTCCTGGTTTTCTAAAAGACTAACTTTGTCTTTAAAGTCCTGACTTCTGATAAGTCTCCATACTTCTCAGAGAATACTGGACTTAATCTCCAGCATGCCCCTGCAAAGACAACCTTGTCATCCAGTACCACAAATACTGTTGTGTGTAATGAAAAACTAAACCTCTCTAAGGCTCACTATTAGCTCAGCTGCTTCTGAGCAGGAGAACAACCAAGAGGCTTTGAGGACACAGGTAGCTGGCAGTCTACACTGGCTTTATTTTGGGCAAGTTCAGTCCTATGGATTGAAAGGACAAGAATTTTGTCTAGAGAATAGGCCCAGTGATGGAAAACAAAGGAATTGTTTACTAGAAGAATTACTAGCAATACTCAAAATCCTACTTCAAAGAAATAACACTAATTTATACAAACTTTACTATATCTTCTAGGAGAGAAAAAAACCAAAAATGTTTTACATGAAGCCAAAACAGATCAGCAATATTAATAGTCTTGATTTTACCTTCTGATTAAAAATCATGGCCCTGACCTCATAATGAAGGGTAGCAGCTAGGGAGAGTACCATTCCCCACCCCTTCCCCAGTCAATCTGTCATTTCCTTCCTCATTCCCTAATCAAGAAACTGTATTGCAAATAGAAAGAACAATCTAATAAAAATCCTTTCTTTTTCTGGTAGTATCTAAAAACATTGTAATAATCTCTTAGAACAGTAAAAGTCATTACACTGAATGGAGATATTTTTGGTCTGAGGAGATGAATCCCTTTATCCAAAGGAAAAGCATAAAAAAGAAAATGAGTTGTCTTAATTAATCTCCCTTCCTTCCCCTAAAAAACTAATCACTGTCTTCTAAGACATAATTATATAAGCTTAGAAGTCAATGCAGAGGTGTCTTCTTTATTCAATACATATACACTTAATTAAATTTTGAATATATTATTAAATGTAATGAACAAAAATCAAATTTCTTATCCTAAGTTTTGGTTGACCTGAGTTTTTAAAGGCTTTCTATGGTATTGTGTAAAAGCAAATCTAATCACAGTAAGAATCTGGCACATATTAACCATATGTCATATGTCACCTTGTAGTAATACCGTGTTCTCATAGAGAATCTCACTCAAGGAACAGTGTTGGTCAAGTGCTTCCTTTAGTTTTTACTCCTGAAAGTCACTCCCTTTAATACAAGTGTCCACTGTTTGATGTTTATATACCGGCAGGGAGGAGATGAGAACTTTCCAATTATCTTTCCCCTGCCTCATCCTCCAATATTCCAACCTTTCCTATTAATAACATTTCAAAAACTTGTATTTGTCCCATAAAACAGAAAGAAAAAAAAGCAAAATAGTGGAAAATGTAATGGGCATACTAAAGCTCTTTAAATCCATGATCTAATTCACAGCTTGTTTTTTAATTAACTAATTCATTAGAGGTACCAGCCATCCCAACCTCTGGACCTGCAGTCAGTGAATATGGTCTCTAGCTGTGCTTTTATGTAAAAATTCTACTACAGAGAAAATCCTTCAGAATTCTTCACCCTAAGGCTTATTAAATCTTGGGATAATAAAAATAGTTAGGTAAGGGAGAAGAATCAGGAATGGATATGGGGAAAGAAGAGTAATACAGTGACAAGTGGGAAAGCAGAAGGTTCAAACTTTCTCATTAAGTTACCTTATATCAAAAGCCTCCCCAACTGTTTATGTATATAGCATATGCAATAAATACATTTTTTTATTAGCACTCTAAAATGGGAGTAGAAGAATAGCACGCAGTATCAAGCTATAGTAAGGCTTTACTGTCCTTATTTTCTACATTTTGGGGGACAAAATATGACTTGCATCTCTAATAATTAGCTGTCTTATGATGGAAAGGATAATATTTATATGAATCAAAAGTACCAAAGTGTGGTAATTAAGAATATCTAGCAGGGTCACTTACAGTTATCCCTAGCATTGGTAGAGACATGTTGATAACTTCATTTGCTGTATCTGAATTCGTTATTGTTATAGTTTTAGACTGTAGAAAAAAAAGAAACAAGAAATACAGTTTTAAATAAAGGATTTTAAAACAGGTAAACAAATAATTATTGTGAAATGCTTATCTAAAGGAAAATCTTGATTTCAAGTGTTGATAAAGCATATAACTTAATTAGAACACAAACCCTTGATTATAATTTACTTGTATTCCATTACATATTATGCCATTTAATAAAATATCTTCTGGTGTTTTTCTTAAAAACAGAATATGTGGCTCATAACTCTGAGACTGTAGTGAAAAAGAAACAGTAAATATATTTCAGAGAAAATACATGGACCACCTTCGCAACCAAAAAGAAATCAATGAAGTTAGCCTTCTGTGTTATTTTCATTATTGTAGCCCATAGTGCCATGTGTAATAAAAGAAGGAGAGAGCTGGATCACTTTATATTTCTTCCTGAGTACTGCTTTCACAGGGTGGATTCTTATTTCTTTGCATGGTAAAAGGTCAGTTAAGGTAAAAGAAGAATAAGAACTGGTTATTAAAGACATTTAAAGTTTAGAATTTTTAAAAACCACTATTTATTGAACACTTTCTATATGTCAGGCACTGTCGGTGGCTACAGAGATTTTCATTGTTGAAATCTATGGAGGCCTTAAAACCAACAGGTCTAGCAAAAAGGACTGAAAATTTTAGAAAGCTCAATTCTGTTAACAATTTGGCCTTTGAACAGGGTTATCTATAATAGCCCTGTGATAAGCTACATTGAGAAAATACTACTTCAAAATAGAAAAACAGTTTGAAACAAACAATAAGAAATGACAAGAGTCAGAGATAGCTTTAGTTATTGATTTCCAAGACATTGTTTAACACAGTGCTATACTATCAAAAAAGAAATATTTACTATGCACATATATTTTACATATTATAATTATCAGATAAATCAGGAATTAAGGCTGTGTCCCTAATAGGGCTTAAATGGCACAATATAGGTAACATAAATGAAAACAAATTTATATGTAACCAAAAATGATATAAAAATAAAGTTAAGTGAAATCCACTGATAATTCATCACTTTTCCCTCCATAATGGCAGTATGTTTTCCTCTTTGAACCACTTGACATAACAAATTACTTCTAAAGGTTGTTTTGTTTATTGATTTCAAATTGCACTCCATGTAGCTCCAATATTTATGCAAAAGTGTTTCAGAACCTAACAGGGAGGGCTTAGGGGCATCCAACCCAGTATATGTCTTTTACCAGAAGTGGTAAAGATGTTTTATATATTGGGTTTTACCCCAACATATAGTTTCATGAAAGCCTTCTGATTCTTTTTTTTTTTTTAAGTTTCTAAATCCATTTAAAGAAATTATCTCATGAAGTGAGGAATTTATCCTGTAATACTTAATAATCATTCCCAAAGTACCGGTTTCTAATAAAGTTTTTCTTAATATTAAGCACATATGTTCAAAATGCTAATTATAGGATGTGTATTTTTCCATGCATGCCTCTCTGGTAGACAAAACAAATGAATTTCATCAGATAGTGCCCTCTGGCTAGTAAACAAATAAAAAACAGACAAAACTGAAAATGTGGCTAATTTTTTCCATATTAGTAGAATTCACTGACAGGTTATATAATTAAAAGCCAAGGATAAAGAATGCTTTCCATACATGCACTCCTATTTGGTGGGAATCACTCTTTCTGGAAGCAGGGCTCCCTGAAAGGAGGCTCTTGACATGAAGCAACTTCAGACAGCAAAAGGAGGGTGTGTCGTAATATCCTTGACTTAACCAGTGTAGTAGTGATACAAACACAGCACCCAACCATATCACGTGTCTTCTTTTCCAAAATGAGAGTGGAACACCAGTCCTTTCTTAAGCACACAATTTCTATATGCTAAAAGTGTTAAAAAAATTCATGGGATTTTCTATAAAAATCCTGAATATAACCAATTGCCACAACTGAATCAAAGCCAGCAGAAAAAGTTTTTTTCCCCCTACTTTGCTACTTTGCTACAGGAGATCTCTGTAGTCTTTATACCATAAAAATATGAGTATTTCCCTCAAGCAGTAACATCTGGCACTCATGTCAGTACATTTGCCTAACTTCTGCTTTTGGCCCAAACAAAACTGTTTGTATTACATATTTTCCCCCACACAAAACTGTTCTGTGTGATCTAGAGCTGCTGTGAAGTGTGACAATTCAAAATAAAAATAGAAACATTCACAAGTTTCCATTTTGTTCACCATTGATAGTGTCCTGACACGTGTACTATATTTTAGTCATCAAATTACACGTAATAACTAGAATTAAGTAGACAATTTTTATTTAACCTACATGATAAAAACTGTGGTAGAAACATGCTGATCCCTTAAAAATGTCACCTCTCCCAGCTCATCCATTTATTAACCTGAGGAATTCAATCCTCCTAAAAACTCAAAGAATGAAAAACTTTCTAAAACCGCTCTCTATGTAAAAAGTGATAAGTTGGAAAAAATTGCTTAATATTAATAGGAAATATCTCCTTGTGGGAATGGCTTTAGTACAAGCCTCTACAGCTGCTATTGAAAGGATCCAGAGAAACATTAATGCCAGAGGGAAGAAAGAGACATCTGACAAGCAATATTCCTTCCAAGTGCAAATGTTAAATACCGTGGTTAATATGAATTTCTCTGGCTTCATTTTGTCTAGGGTTTACTTTTCATATATACAAAGACATATACATACCCAGGAAAATGTGTTTTACCGCAGTGGTATTCCTAAATGCCTACCTTGCAAAGCACATACACAGTCTGCCTGCCTGTCTGTTTTTTTATCCATGGTGTTTTGCCTTATGCAGGGACTTAGAATTTAATTTTCTGGCTTAGAAACACTTACATAGGCACAATTCCCAATGTCCTTGGCGAAGATTTTGAGGGGAATGCTCTTCGGATAGTCCTTCTCTTTCTCTAGATTGATGTATCTAATCAAATGCAACAACAACCCAAAACAACACTGAGTCAGATGGATTTTGCTAAATGGCTTATTTTTATATCAATCTATTTTGTTAATATTTTCAATATACTTATATGCTATTTTTAAAAAGACAGATGGAAAGACTCAGCAAAGTCAGATTACATTATGGGTTGGAAGAGAAAAAATTCTCAGGACATTAGGCATGGGCACAAAAAAGAATGGGAGATCCATCTCAAGTGTGAGGTTTAAGTACAGTCAGGTTTAGGCACCTCTGGGTGATGGTTTATCCTCAAAGCTTCCCTACCCTCCCTGGACAGGCCCAGCACCTTACTTATGTACAGAAACATGTAATACTTTACTAAATCAAACCGAAATAATGGCCTTTCACTTCTCATTTAGCTCTTCAGTGGAATGCAAATCTTGGTTATCCCATTGCTTGGGAAGGGAGAGAGGAAAGAATGGAGGGAACTACGTGAATAAGAGATGAACCTAAATTGATAATTTTAGTTTGTATGTTCAAAGGTAAGAATATGATTGATTTTTTAAAGGGCTCAACAGAAAACCCTCCATATATGAAAACTTAATACATGCTTTGAGGAAACTGTTAACTCCAAATGGTAGGCTGGAGACAGGAAAAGAGACGACATTACTGACTAATTTTTGTCTAAAATAATCTGACCAGATCTCCACGTTCTCCTTCCTAGACAGTAAGAAATACATATAATAAAAAAACACTATAGTATTTAGCAGCTAGTGCACAGTTGAAATAACAGCTTATTTTGAGGACAAATGAAGAATTTCTATGAAGGAGAAGGGGAATAGTTTGGGGTGTCTACGGAGATGAATTTAAATCATTTAACTACAGGTTAAAGATTGAAAATATGTATACTGAAAAAAATACCTCTGAAGGAGAGAGAGCCATTTGTCCTTTTGTTCTGGGGAACTGCAAATAAAATGGGAGAGAAAATTAAACCACACAAAATACTTATTATGCTAACATATTTAAGTCAATGAAATGTCAACAGTCTATAATTGATGTTGCTGCACATAACTGCAATCTTGGCATAACTGTGTTCCACAGAACCCTGATGTGAAACTCTCTATTATGAAAAACTATACAATCAAGTACAGTTTTGATCTCTTGGATCAAAGAGGTTTCAATAAAAGAAAGACACATTTTCTTACTTTATTACTCTTCTACAAATGGTACTCTTATAATGGAAACAGTACTTGATATGAAATCCAAACATCTGATTTCAAGGATAGATGCAAACTATATGATGATGGGTAAATCTCTTAACCATAATTGTAATTGGGCTGATTATCTCAGAGTGTTTTTGTAGCTGTTATGTACAATACAAATAGAAAGTATGCTTAACTTGAGATTAAGAGGTTAAAGAGAAATTTGGCATATCAATGGCCAAGAAACCAATTTTTTTTTGTCAGGAAAACAAAACTTTATTTCTTCATACATATAGCAGAATTGTAATTTAGTAAATTAGTACATCAAAAATTATTGTTTTTTCTTTAAAAATTTTTTTATTATTTTTACTGTTCAAATACATTTGTCTTCATTTTCCTGCCACCACCTTCCCCTCCCCCCACTCCCTCCCTCAATCCTTCCCCATGTTGGGTTTGTCCATGGGTCCTTTATACATGTTCCTTGACTTGAATCTTCCTCTTCCTTTCCCTGCCACCCCTCTTCCTCCTTCCCCCTTCTGTTGGTTTCTTTTGTCTTTCAATGTTGCTGGTTATATTTTCCTTGCTTGTTTGTTATGTTGATTAGGTTCCACTTATAGGTGAGATCATATGGTCTTTGTCTTTCATCCTCTGGATTATTTCACTTAGCATAATGCTCTCTGGTTCCATCCATGCTATCACGAAGGGTGGTAGCTCTTTTTTCTTTCTGCTGTGTAGTATTCCATTGTGTAAATGTACCACAGTTTTTTGATCCACTCATTTATTGATGGACACTTCGGTTGTTTCTAGTGCTTGGCTATCGTAAATTGTGCTATGAACATTGGGGTGCATAGGTTCTTAACTTATATAAGTCTTTTATCCATCTTGAGTTTATTTTTGTGTATGGTGTTAGTTGGTGGTTGAATTTCAATATTTTGCATGTAGCTGTCCAGCTCTCCCAACACCATTTCTTGAAGAGGCTATTTTTACTCCAATTTATATTTCTGCCCCCTTTGTCACATATTAATTGACCATAGAGTCATGAGTTTATTTCTTGGCTCTCTATTCTGTTCCATTGATCTATGTGTCTGTTCTTATGCCAGTATCAGACTGTTTTGATTACAGTGGCCTTGTAATATAGTTTGATGTCGGATATTGTGATCCCTCCTGCTTTTTCTTTCTCAAAATTGCTGCAGCTATTTGGGGTTGTTTATGCTTCCATATGCATTTTTGAAATGTTTGTTCTATGTCTGTGAAATGCTCATTGGTATTTCAATAGGTTGCATTGAATCTATAAATTGATTTGGGTAGTATGGAAATTTCAATGCTGTTAATTCTTCCAATCCATGAACACAGTATATGCTTCCATTTATTTGTGTCTTCCTTAATTTCTTTCTTCAGTGTTGTATAGTTTTCTGAGTAAAAGTCTTTTGCCTTCTTGGTTAAATTTATTCCTAGGTACTTTATTTTTCTTATTGCTATAGCAAATGGAATTTTTTCCTGATTTCTGCTCTGATATTTCATGTTTGGTGTACTAAAATGCCTTCGATTTCTGAATATTGACTTGGTACCTTGCTGTTTTGCCAAATTTACTCATTTGGTCGAGTAGTTTTTTTTGTGGAACCTATAGGGTTTTCTATGTACACTATGATGTCATCTGCAAACAATGGTAGTTTTACTTCCTCCTTTCCAATTTAGATGCCTCATTTCTTTTTCTTGTCTCATCACTGTGGCAAGAACTTCCAATGCTATGTTGAATAGAAGTGGTGAAAATGGCATCCTTGTCTTGTTCCCAGGCTTAGTGGGAAAGATTTTACCTTTTGCCCATTGAGTATGAGGTTGGCTGTAGGTTTTTCATATATGGCCTTTATTATGTTGAGGTATGCCCCCTATATTCCCACTTTGCTGAATGTTTTTATCATAAATGGGTGCTGTACCTTATCAAACGCTTTTTCCTCATCTTTCGATATGATCATGTTGTTTCTGTCTTTCCTTTTGTTTCTGTGATGTATTACATTTATTGATTTGTGAATATTGAATCATCCTTGCATCACTGGGATGAATTCTACTTAATCATGGTGGATGATCTTTTTCATGTATTGCTGGAGGAAGTTTGCCAATATTTTTTGAGGATTTTAGTGTCTATGTTCATCACTGATATTGGCTTGTAGTTTACTTTCTTTGTTGTGTCTTTATCCAGGTTTGGGATTAGGATGATGCTTGCTTCATAAAAAGAGTTTGGGAGTTTTCTCTCTTCTTGGATTTTTTGGAATAGTCTGAGAAGGACAAGAGTTAGCTCTTCCTTAAATGTTTTGAAAAATTCTCCTGTGAAACCATCTGGTCTAGGGCTTTTGTGCACCAGTTTTTTTGATGACTGCTTCAATTTCACCAGCTGTTATTGGTCTATGCAGGCTTTCTGTTTCTTCATCATTCAGTATTGGATGGTTATACTTTACTAAAAATTTGTCCATTTTTTTCGAGGTTTTGAAATTTCTTGTCATTCAATTGCTGATAGTAATTTCTTATGATCTTTTGTATTTCTATGGTATCAGTTGTTATTTCACCTCTTTCATTTCTGATATTATTTATTTGGGTCCTCTCCCTTTTATTCTTGATGAGTATGCTTAAAGGCTTGTTGATTTTGTTTATCTTTTCAAAGAACTGCTCCTGGATGGGTTGATCCTTTGAATTGTTCT
The DNA here is from genome assembly GCF_021234165.1 of Pteronotus mesoamericanus. Lineage (NCBI taxonomy): Eukaryota > Metazoa > Chordata > Mammalia > Chiroptera > Mormoopidae > Pteronotus > Pteronotus mesoamericanus. The sequence goes on from NW_026555313.1 coordinate 14,940,785, forward strand.
TTTAGTCTCTATGTCATTCAGTTATGCTCTTATCTTATTTCCTTCCATCTACTCACTCTGGGATTCATTTGTTGTTGTGTCTACAGTTCTTGAAGCTGTAGGGTTAGGTCATTTATTTGAAACTTTTTATCTTTTTTAGGTAGACCTGTATTGCTATGAACTTCCCTCTCAGGACTGCCTTCACTGTGTCCCATACACTGTTGGGACTGTTGTGTGTTCATTTTCATTTGTTTCTAGAAACTTTTTGATTTCTTCTTTGATCTAATTATTAACCCATTCATTGTTTAATAGCATGCTATTCAGTGTACATGAGTTTGAATGTTTTTGTTTTTTCCTTGAGGTTGGTTTCTAGTTTCAAGCCTTTGTGGTCCAAGGAAATGCTTGTTGTTATTTCAATTTCCCTGAATTTGTTAAGGCTTGTTTTGTGTCCTATCATGTGGTCTATCTTTGAAAATGTTCCACGTGCACTTGAAAAGAAGGTGTATTTTGCTCCTTTGGGATGAAATGTTCTATATATGTCAGTTAAATCCATTTATTTTAATGCATTGTTCAGTTCCACAGTATCCTTGTTAATGTTTTGTTAGGAAGATCTATCCGTTTTTGACCATAGGGTGTTAAAATCTACCATCAGTGTGTTGCTATCTATATCATTCTTGAAGTCCTCCAAGATTTTCCTTATATGTTTGGGTGGTCCTATGTTGGGTGCATATAGGTTTACAATGTTTATGTTTTCTTCATGGATTATACTTCTGAGTATTAAAAAGTGTGCTTCTGGGTCTCTTTTTATGGCCTTTGTTTTGAAATCTATTTTGTCTGATATAAGTACCACTGCCCCTGCTTTTGTTCCCCTGTCCATTTGCTTGGAATATTTTTTTCCATCCATTTACTTTCAGTCTGTGTAAGTCCTTTGTTCTGAGGTGGGTCTGTTGTAGGCAGCATATGTGTGGGTCACGATTTCTAATCATTCAGCTATCCTGTGTATTTTGATTAGGGTATTTAGTCCATTTACATTTAAAGTTACTATTGATAGGTACTTATTCATTTTTTCCCTTTGTACCTGTGTTTATCTTTTGCTCACTCCTTTTCTTCATCTTCTTAAACAGGTCCGTTTAGCATATCTTGTAGTGATGGTTTGGTGATGTATTCTTTTAGTCTTTTGTCTGGAAAACTCCTTATTTTGCCTTCCATTTTAATTAAGAGCCTTGGTAGGTAGAGTAGTCTTGGTTGCAGGCCTTTGCTTTTCGTGACTTGTAGTATTTCTTGCCATTCCCTTCTGGCTTGCAGTGTTTCTGTTGAGAAGTCAGCTGCTGACCATATGGAGGCTCCCTTGTATGTTACTACCTGTTTCTTCCTTGCTGCCTTTATGATTCTTTGTTTGTCTTTGATATTTGCTATTTTAATTATGAAGTGTCTTGGAGTGGGCCTCATTGGGTTCCTCTTGAATGGGACGCTCTGTGTTTCCTGGACCTGTGTGACTTTTACTCTCCTCCAATTGGGAAAGTTTTCCATCATGACTTTTTCAAACAAGTTCTCTATTCTTTGCTCCTCTTCTCCTTCTGGTATCCCTATTATACTGATATTATTTCATTTCAGGTTATCCTGCATTTCCCTAAGTGCCTCTTTATTCTTTCTGAGTCTTTTTTCATTTTCTTGCTCTTTCTGGAAGCTTTTTTCCACACTGTCCTCCTTCTGCTCCCTGATTTTATCCACTGCTTCATCTAGCCTGCTTTTGATTCCTTCTATTGTGTTCTTCAATTCAGAAATTGTATTCTTCACTTCCTCTTGTCTCTTATTGATAGTTTCTATGTCCTTTTTCATGCTGATATAGTCTGCAGTAAGTTCCTCATAGTTTCTCTGTAGTTTTTCATAATTCTCTTTGAGCTCACTGAGCTCATTGAGCTTCCTTAGAACCACTGTTTGGAACTCAGTATCTGACAGTTTACTTGGCTCTATTTAATTTATTTTTCTTTTTTGTGATTCTTCCTTTCCCTTCAATTGGGGGGTGTTTCTTTTTCTCCCATTATCTGTTAGACTCTTCTTTTTTGCTTCTGCTTAACTTGATATGCCTTGATTTCCTGACTTTGTGGTGTAAACTTCTATGGTAGTAGATGGCTTTTTTTTTTCTTTCTGGATCTTCCTCTGATGATGTCAGCCATTGACCCCATTTAACCTTAGGCAGTCTGTTTGAGACTTCCAGGAATCTACTCTGTTTCTGTGTCCTCCAGTTTTTAACCTATTCACTCTGCCCTCAGCTGTCAGTTTAGGCACCACAGGGCGGGGCAGAGCCTCTGGAGGGCAGGCTATTTTGTCTTTTCACGCTGCTGCTGCTCAGGGGAATGGTCTGCCTTATCAAGATGGATGCTGAGGAATAGGGAGGAGTCAGCACCAGGATAGCCCTGGCTACTCTCTCAGTTCTCTCCCCAATGCTTCTATCTCCAGTCTATTCTCAAGAGTCTCTAGAGCACTCTGCGTCCCCTTTAGCCAGGGATCTACTATCTGTGACTGCCGCTCTGTACTCAGCACCCAGTCCTGCACAATACCGGCTGGGGCAGAGCCTCCTGAAGGCTGGGCTATTGTGTCATTTCATGCTGCTTCCACTCAGGGGAATGGTCTGCCTGAGCAAGATGGAAGCAGTTAGGGTGTGCAAAAGCCAATTTTTCTGTCTGTCCGAGGTTTTCAAGGCTCCTCTCTTACTATTGTTCCATTTGTTTCCAGATGATTTCTCCATAATTTAGTTGCAATTCCAGTTTGGTCATGGAAGAAGGTCAGTGTGATTTCCACTTACTCCTCCACCATCTTGAAGTCTCTCCTTATTTTTCAATTACAGTTGATGTACAATATTATATTAGTTTCAAGTATACAGCCCTGTGATTAGACTTTTATATAATTTATGAAGTAATCATCCCAATAAATCTAATATCCATTTGGTACCATACATAGTTATTATGGTATTACTGATTATATTCCCTATGCTATACTTTACATCTTCATGACTATTCTGTAACTACCAATTTTTACTTCTTAAACCCTTCACTTTTTTCACTCCTTCCTCCAACCCCCCACCCCTCTGGCAACCATGAAAATGTTCTCTGTATATACGAATCTGTTTCTGTTCTGCTTGTTTATTTTGTTTTTTAGATTCACATCTAAGTGAAATCATGTGGCATTTGTCTTTCTCTGTATGACTTATTTCACTCAGATAACACCCTCTACGTCCATACATGTCGTTGCAGATGGCAAGATTTCAATTCTTATGCCTGAGTCATATTCCATTTTATAAATGTACCATAGCTTTTTTATTCACTCATATACTGATGGACACTCAGGCTGTTTCCAAATCTTGGCTATTGTAAATAATACTACAATAAACATATGAATATATCTTTTTGATTTAGTGTTTTGGGTTTCTTCAGTTAAATACCCTATAATGGAATTCCTGATCCTTCTTTTCTCTTCTATAGCCTTTATTTTGGTATATATTTTGTCTGGTTTAATTATTGCTACCCTGGCTTTTTAAAAATTTGTTTCCATTTTCATGAACTATCTTTCTCCATTCCTTTGCTTTCAACCTGTGTGTGTCTTTTGATACAAAGTGAGTCTCTTACAGACAACATATGTAATAAAGGTCTTGTTTGTTATCTATTCAGCTGCACTATGTCTTTTTATTGGAGCATTTAATCTGCTTACATTTAAGATAATTGTTGATAGATGTGTATTTATCACCATTTATTATTCATATTTTTGAGCTTCTCCTCCCCCCATCTTCTTCTTTTTCTTGGTTCTTTAACATTTCTTGTAGTAATGATTTGGTGATGATGAACTCCTTTAAGTTTTTCTTCTCTGGGAACGTCTTTATATGTTCTTTGATTCTAAATGATAGTTTTGCTGGAATCTTTGTTTTTAGGTATGTACTTTTCCTCATCTTGAATTATTCTTGCCAATCCCTTCTGGCCTACAAAGTTTCTGGTAAGAAATCAGCTGACAGTCTTATCGGAGCTCCCTTGTAGGTAACTGCTTTTCTCTTTATGCTCTTAAGATTCTCTCTTTAACCTTTTACATTTTAATTATGATGTGTCTTGATATGGGCCTCTTTGGGTTCATCTTATTTAGGACTCTCTGAGCTTCCTCAACTTGTACGTCTATTTTCTTCACCAAGGTAGGGAAGTTTTCCATTATTATTTTTCCAAATAGGCTTTCAATTCCTTTCTCTTTATTTTTTCCATTTGGCACCACCATTATGTGAATGTTGGTACACTTGAAGTTGTCTCAGAGGCTCCTTACACTATCCTCATTTTTTTGGATTTTTTTGGTATTGTTTCTAATTGTGTGTTTTCTTTGTCCTTATCTTCCAAATTGCTGATTTGATTCTCTGCTTCATCCACTCTAGTGTTGATTCCCTGTAATATGTTCTTCATTTCAGTTATGGTATTTTTCATTTCCAACTGGCTTTTTTATTGTTTTCTATTTCCATTTTAAAATTTCTTATCTCTTTGTTCTCACCAAGTTCATCTTCTTTCCCCCTAAATTCATTGAGCATCCTTACAGGCAGTGTTTTGAACTCTGCATCTGGTAGATTGCTTATCTCCATTTTCTTAGTTCTTCTGGAGTTTTGTTCTGTTATTTTACTTGTGATATGTTTATCTCCTAATGTTGACTGAATCCCTATATTTATTTCTACATTATGTATGAGGTATATTTGCTATGCCTCCCAGTCTTGGCAGAGTGGCCTTATATAGTAGGTGTCCTGTAGGCCCAGTGGCACAGCCTCCCCAGTCACCTGAGCAGGGCCTTCAGGTGCACATCCTCTGTCTGACACTGTGCGGGCTCCTTGCATCCTCCTATTGTAGTTGAGCTTTGATTGTTATTGGTGTATCAGTGGGAAGGATTTACCCCCAGGCTGATCGATTGCAACAATTGGCCATGACCACAGAGGGGGATCTGTTGTGCAGATGCCAACCCCACAAAGCAGGATTCAGTTCAGTGATGTTCTGGTTACTGACAAGTAGCCCCCTTGAGTGTGTCACTTGTAGAGGTGGTTGGGTGGTGGTGCTTCAACATGGTCTGAAGTTGTCCACTGGGTGCACTGCTTGGGTGGTGCAGGTCAAAGCCAGCTGTTGCCTGTGCCCTGCCAGAGGCCACTTGGCATGAGTTACAGAGTGATCTTCAGATGGCTGCTACTAGTCCTGGGCTTAGAAGTGCTCAAGAGAGGCCAGGCTACAAACTGAGGCAAGCTTCTGCTAATGCTAGGACTGGGGTGACTTAGCAAGGTATTTGGGGCACACTGAAGCCAGATGTTTGGGTTTTGTGAACCTTTGACAGAATTTAGGAAAGTCTGCACCATGAGCTATATGTCAGGCTGCTTGTATGGAATTGTCAATGGAAACAGCTTGGGTAGGCCCTAAAGTTGGATAGGATGGGATCACAGGGATTTACCAGGGCAGGGGGACAATATTAATCAGAATGTTGGAGACTCAGATATGGCACCTGCTTGTCAGCTGTGTGTGTGAGGGAAGGGCTCATCAAAGAAACAATGGCTTCTGACGGCACTTCTGTCTGGGAGAAAGTTGTCCTGATGCCAGTTAATTCAGTTCCTCCCTGTATGCTCCTGGTGCCTTTCCAGCAGTCGCTCCAGTGCTAGAGCTCAGAGCAAGTGAGTCCAAGTCAAGTCCATGCATGGGCCCTTATAGAGGAACACCTTGGTCTCCAGAAGACCCCCATCTCACTCAGCGTCAATTCCAACTGGTTTTCACAGCCAGAAGTTGTAGGGACTTTCCTTCCTGGCATGGGAACCCTGGGCTGTGGTGCCTGGTGTGGGACTGGGACCACCTCATTCCTAAGAGCTGATCTCCACAGCTGATACATCCTTCCAGCCACACACAGATGTAGACTGGTATTCCATTTGCCCCTCCTACCAGTCTCCAGTGACTTCTTCTTTATATCCTTAGTTGTAGGACTAACGTTCAGCTAGATTTCAGGTGGTTCTGAGAGATGGTTGTTCTTTGATTGTAATTCTGATGTGTTTGTGGGAGAATGTGAGTACTGTATTTATTTATTCTGCCATTTTGACTGGAAGCTAGAAAACTTTTTTTGTAACCAAAAAAACATTTCAAATTGAATATTTTATAAACAAGGTAGATATCTTTGTAATATGTGCACACACACTTGCATACTCAGAATAGCCTGGGGGGAAAAAGACTGTATGCCTAAAGGAAAAATAAAAAATTTTAAAAAATTCTGTAGATTTTCATTATTGGAGGCAACTAGGTCCACATGACTTATAAAGCTTTTGCCATATCTGCCCAAGAAAGCAGTTTGAGAGGGGGGAAAAATAGTGGCATAGCAAAAATTCAATAAAATTCAGAAAGTTGACACAACAAGGACTTTTGCTGTGAATTTTGTCACTGCAAAATATGGGAAGAGGTTTATTAATGAGCAGAAAATAAGAGAAGGTGGTGTGAAGTAGGCTTTTGTAGTCAAATTTTCTCACAATATTTTTCAGGGTAATCAAGAAAATGCTTAGTCTTTCTCTGCAACCAGTTTCCAGACTTTTCCAGTTGCAATGATCTCACCCTTATCTCTTAAGGTAAACTGACACATTTGAGGGGAGTCTTTAAAGGTCTCAAGGCAGGTGGTTCCTGCTGTCCTTAACCAAATAAAGCATACTTGTTCTTGTTTCACAAAATAGGGTCAAGTCTTACTTTTTCCTCCTGATTTTTTGTCTGTCAAGCAAATGAAGGCTGTTATTTCAACTTCTTCACTATAGGTATGAATACGCAGTACCACAGTGTAACCTGAGCAGATGGTGGATCTGTACTCTATAATCACTATATGGGCATCAAATGTGCATCCAGAATAACAAAGATTATTAGGATCACAAGTATAAAACCTGGAAGAATTTCCTCTTTTTCAATGCTTTTCAGTCTGATTTTGAGCTTTTCACCTGGAGCTACAGAATCAGTTTCTGCATCATCAGAAAGTATCCCCAAAACTTCTATGTTGTACTTGTTAGGCATCATCACAAGCTGCTGGCTTTTACAAATAGATCCTGATTCCGGCTTTCCTAGGAACACGGTGCCCATATCCTTGTATTTATTCACAACTGAAAGACTGATTGGTCCATCAACTGATCCACTGCAGTTTGGCAAATTTTCCAGATATGGAATAAATGGTAGTCCAATGTACCAAGGAAAGAAATAGGATTGCTCTTTACAATTTGCTCCAGTCAGTCATGAGCAGGGTATAAAGTGAGTGTCCTTTTTGGGATTTAAGCCACCTTTTATAAAAAATGGCACTAGCTTCTCCTTACATTCTTCAAATTTCTTACTGCTCCAATTCACACCGTTAGGTCATCCATCTTATTAGTAAGCACACAATTTAGTGTTTCACACTGCTGTCTTTGCCAACATTGCCTGTTCTCTTGTTTGTCCTCCTTTCTCTCTCTCTTTCTTAAAAATCTGTTTGTTTATTTATAATGGGGAAAGGAGGGGAAAAGAGAGGGTGGGAAGCATCCTCTCATAGTGTACCCCAACTGGGGACCATAGCCGCAACCCAGGTATGTGCCCTGACCAGAATTGAACCAGCCAACTCTTTGTGGGATCATGTCCAACCAACTTAGCCACACCAGTCAGGGCTGCCTTTCTTTACCAAATCCAGTTTGAAATTCTTTTCTAGCAGAGATTACCAATACAGTCTAATCAACTTGAGAAGTACCACCAACCATATTTGGGACAAAACTCTTGTGGCAAGGGGCATCGAAAAATTGTGAAACGCTTCTTTTCTGTTTCGAAATAGGCATGAACCCACTTCTACTGTGACCCTTTGTCTCGTTCCTCCTGATCTGTGTCTAAGGACCAAGTATCAAGTTTCTTTTTTTTTCTTTAGCTTCTCTTTCATATTTTTTAAGTGTCCTTTTGTCAACTATTCCAGTCAAATGCATTATTTGTCCTCCAATAGCTGACCTCCCTGCATCTACGTGCCCAATGAATACTACATTTAAATGTTCTTTTTTTTAAGGAGCACTTGGTGGTGCAACAGATTGAGGTTTTGGTATTTTCTCTTCCTCTTCCATCATTTCTTGGGTATTTTCTTCTGGGGACTTTCCATCTCCCAAAGAACCGCCCCCTGCTCTGCTTCACTTATTTCTTCTTTGTGATCCCATGATTCTTTGGGGGTCAATTCTGTCTCCCCATTTTCTACAACAGGTTCTGAAAGTTCCTGTTCCTGCTAATAGGTGTAACCGCACCTGCACATAATGATTTCCTCTCGAGAAGTTCCACAGGTGCCTAAGGGCCTCCAGTGCCACTGCCGCCAGCTCAGTTCTGGCTCCGGGGTTGTTGCCAGAGGTGCCATCTAAGGGTGGCCGTGGCTGGTTCTGGCCCACCAGAAGGAGGGCATGACCTTGCAGCATAGACATTTGGCACTGACACTGTGTTGCCACCCGCACAGCTGGCGCTTGTTTTTATGCAGTGTCTGGTCTCTTTGGGAGCCTCAAGGGTCCTGCTTCGGGGTTTCCACGTCTGCCTGGTCCCAGCAGTCAGGCACCAAGGTGCTGTCGCCACCGCGACTGGTACCTGGATTCAAGATGGGGGGTGTGGTGAAGAGAGGACAGAAAATGCAGCGGGGTGGGGAGGCGGCCAGTGGGAAGGAGCTGGCCACGCAGAGCCGAGGCAACCCACGGAGTCAGCTCCAGTCCCAACTCTGTACTCTATGGCTGGCGGCCGCCCAACCCTCCTTGTGTGTGTGCCTGCATAGAAAACTTATTCTTAATTACTATAATCTGAATAACATCAGTTCATTTACAGCTAAATTAGTATTGATTATTATTTTTTCTAAAGTCACTGCTGCATTTAATTCCTGAAGTTAAAAACAATTTAAAGCTTATTTTCATATGGTCTTGTTATTTGCTAGTTTTTACAATTTCCTAAACTCCTGAAAGAAGTTGGAAACCCTAGTTATTTTCATTACAGAAAAATACACAACAAATATTTGTAATTTGTTTCTAACTTTGTTGCTTAGCAATTTTGACCATGGCCATCTCCCAGGACTGGTTATCAGGTAGTGTATTACATCTTTTGCCAATAACCATGCAATTTTCATCTTTCACAATTTCTTACAACCTTTCCTAAAGAGCAGATTTTTGCAGTTTATGTCTAACCTTCAATTTGTTAAGCAAAAATCTATTTTGAAAAATAGGTGAGTTTTCTTTGTTCAACTTTTTTCAAAGCAGTTAAAGAATACTGCCCCTTTAAAACAGTATTTTTTTAACTTCTGCCTCTTTATGGACACATATGATGATACATGTGATACATACATATAATACATACAGAAAGCTATAGAATGCTTAAGTATACAGCTTGAAGAGTTTTTACACACTGAATACACCCATGTGATTATCACTCATATTATGAAACATAAAACCACCTTGGAAGGTCTGTTGTGCTCCTTTTCAGGCACTAGTCTCCACTATCCAAGTAAGTTTTGCTGTTTGGGTACTTTATATAAACATAACCATGCAGTATGTACTATTTTGTTTCTGGCTTTTTTCATTCAACATTGTTTGTGAGACTCATATTACTGCATGTGGTTTTAGATCATTCACTCTCATTGATACAGTGTTCCACTGTTTAAATGTATAGCATACATCACTTTAAAAATTATAAAGCATGATTATGAAGTATGTCAGGTTAATCTATTGAGATCGATTTATGTAGTCTTCTTGTATTTTTTCCTTTCTCCTGCTCTACGCAAGCATACATGGCTTCTCTTCCCTAGCAATTCTTAATCTCAGGCATTTTTTATAGAACTACAGACAGAAAATCAAGGCTACCTACCTTAGAGTTTCATAAACACCTCAGCTCATTTGATAAGAGCCAGGAGTGGGGAAAGCAGTCTATATTAGAGAAAAGAGAAAGGGCAAGGAAGATTGGAAAGATTTCCTCAAATCTGGGAGGGGATAGAGTTTGCCCCTTGACAGTGAGCTGGGAACCATATGTTACTCAGTCGAGGTGCCTAAAGAAACAAAAAGAACCCAGAACAAATGGTTGTAAGGAGCAACTAGGGTGGCTTGTTCCTAGGCTCTGAGGTTTTTATATCAATAAAGGTACCTTCGCCCCACATGTGGCAAGGAGTGAGCATCTCTAGATATAAAAAGACAACTCTGAGCATAGAAAAATATAATAACCACATTAGACTTTAGGTCAGAAGCTCTCCATCTGTTTTGGAGACATCAGAGAAATCTCCTGTATTCTGCTTCTACTCTAAGAAAACAGGAATTCCAGTAAAGAAGAAAATTTTATTTCTTAACAGCCTAGCAAAATGGGGGCTCAAGGTGGGTTCTAATTTGATCTATAAACAAACAGACTTTTCTTGCATACCTGTTTGTAGACTAAGATTCCTACCAGGTACTTAAGTTAAAATATTCTGATTTCTCTTTCAGATTTAAATATTTCTTGTGTCTTTTGAACAATGTTCCCATTTTACTATACATCAGGTCTTCCAATAATGTTCTGTTCAACATTGTTTCATTGTAGCACTGATGAGGAAAGAAAACTGATTCTTGGCTGGGGCCACTGTGTGTGGGTTTTGTACACTCTCCCCATATCTGCACGGGCTTCCTCTGGGTACTCTAGTTTCCTCCCATACCCCAAAGCTATGCATATGAGGTTAATTGGTGTGTCTAAATTGTCCCAGAATGAGTCAATGTGGGACTGTGTGTGAGGGTGCCCTGTGATGGAATGTCATCCTGTCCAGAATTAGGTCCTGCCTTGCACCCTGAGCTCAAGGATAGGTTCTAGCTACCCGTGACCCTCAGCTGGAATAGATGGGTTGGAAAAATAATTCTTACTTGTATTCATAATCTTCCTTAAATGGATGTATAGTTCAGATTTATTTCAATATTTAATATTAGAAGTGATTTGGGTCTTTATTTGGAAGTGTGATTTTTTTTTTTTTACCAGAAATATGCTGTAGGAACTTTATTCTTGTTTATATTTATTAGCCTATGGTAAAATTAATTTTTGTTATACATCATTTCACTTAAAGTCAGTTTCCAAGGAACTATCAATGATGTTAAATAAGCATATACCATGTAGTTATATCTGTACAATCAAGGTGCAGAGCACCTTAGATCCTAGGTATGTGAATCAAGACAAGTAGTGAAAGAGGTATGAAATTCCCTTGACATTTTTTTGAGATGTGATGATCCACCCCATTTCCCAAGGTAAAGCATGGAAAATTTACATTTATTGTTTGCTCTTCCCCCAAACTGACTTGATTAGGAACGCCTCATAGATTCTCGCAGTTGTTTGTCTGTCTTATATTTCAAAGCTATGAGTGTTTTGTTTCTTTATAGATAGTATAATCACTGCCTCTTGAGCTACTGATGGATTTTAAATTGATCATGACCTTGATTTTCTTTTTTTCTTAAATTATAAATCACGTTTATTCTACTACAGTTGTCTCTATTTTTCCCCATTTACCCCCCTCCACCCATCCCACGCCCTCCACAGTCAGTGCCCACTCTGTTGTCCATGTCCATGAGTCATTCATACATGTTCTTTGTCTAGTCCCTTCCCCTTCTTTCCACCATTGTCCTCTTTCCCCATCCCCTCTGGTCACTTTCAGTCTGCTCCATGTTTCCATGCCTGTGTTTTATTTTGTTTGTTAGTTTATTTTGTTGAATAAAGGTGAGATCATATGGTATTTGTCTTTCATCAACTGGCTTATTTCACTTAGCTTAATATTCTCCAATTCCATCCATGTTGTCACAAAAGGTAGGAGTTCCATCTTTCTCTCTCTCTCTCTCTTAAATGTGGACTGATTTTCTTTATTTTTTAAATGTCAAAATTAATTATAAAATATTAAAAAATTTAAAACCATTATAAAGTCTCAGCAATTAAACCAACATGACACCAGCACAGAAATAATCAAGTAGATCAATGAAATATAATGAGCATTCTAGAGACAAACGTATATATCTTTCTAACAATGCAATATATGATTAAGTTGATATTTCAAATCAATGGGGAAAATAAGGCTTATTAAAAAAATAAGGTGCATGGACCCCTATTACTTGAAATAAAACAAATATAGAGACCTATTTCACACATTATACAAGAAATATTCAGGTGAGTTAAAATCAATATGTAGAACCTAAGGAGTTTTAGGTGAAAATACAAAGTTATATTTTTCTTACCCTGAAGTAAAATATTCAAAACCCAGAAGCTTTAAGTAAAATATTGACTATATGAATATATTAAACATTTAAGGCTGTACAGTAATATACATATAAAAAAGGTTAAAGGACAATAGAATAGGAAAGTATTCGCAACACATATAAAAAAGGGTTAATTTTTTTTTTTAGGGAAAAAATTCTACAAACATTTAATTGAAAAATGGATAAAGAATTTATCCAAAAAGTCATTTAAAACTTTCTTTAAAAATAATAGAAATATGCAGGAAATATACAAAAACAAGTTTAGTTTCAACAAATAATAAAGGAACAATTAAAATAACACATCATTGTCACAATCAGATTAATAAGAATTAATAAATTGGTAATATCAAGTATTGGCAATGTGAAAGGAACTGGGTATTCATAGACTCTTTTTCTTCATTTTCTTAAAGCAGTCCCTTTAGCATATTTTGCAATGCTGATTTGGTGGAGATGTATTCTTTTAGCCTTCTTCTGTCTGGGAAACTCCTTATTTGACCTTCCATTTTAATTGAGAATCTTGCTGGGTAGAGCAGTCTTTGTTGCAGGCCTTTGCAATTCATGACTTGGAATATTTCTTGCCATTCCCTTTTGGCTTGCAGTGTTTCTGTTGAGAAGTCAGCTACTAGCCGTTTCGGGGCTCCCTTATCTGTTACTACCTGTTTCTTCCTTGCTGCCTTTAGGATTCTTTGTCTTTGATATTTGCCATTTTAATGATGATGTGTCTTAGAGCGGGTCTCTTTGGGTTCCTCTTGAATGGGTCCCTCTGAGCTTCCTGGACTTGTGTGACTTTTACTTTCTTCCAATTAGAGAAGGTTTCCATCATTACTTTTTCAGACAGGTTTTCTATCACTTGCTCCTCTTCTTTTCTTTCTGGTATCCCTATTATATGGATATTATTATGTTTTAGGTTATCTTGCATTTCCCTCAATGCATTTTCATTCTTTTTGAGTCTTTTTTCATTTTCTTGCTTTCTGGGAGCTTTTCTCTACCTTGTCGTTGGGCTCACTGATTCGTTCCTCTGCTTCATCTAGCCTGCTTTTGATTCCTTCTACTGTTCTTCAACTCACAAATTGTATTCTTAATTTCCTCTTGTCTCTTATTGAGAGTTTCTATGTCCTTTTTCATGCTGATGCAGTTTGCAGTAAGTTCTTCGTAGTGTCCCTGTAGTTTTTTGTAATTCTCTCTGAGCTCACCAAGGTCATTGAGCTTCCTTAGAACCACTGTTTGGAACTCAGTATCTGATAGTTTACCTGCCTCTATTTCGTTTAATTCTCTTTCTGGGGATTTCTCCTTTCCCTTTGAGTGGGGGGTGTTTCTTTTTATTCCCATTATTTGTGAGGCTCTTCCTTTTTGCTTCTGCCTATTAAGTTGATCTGTCTTGATTTCCTGACTTTGTGGTATGAACTTCTACTGCAGGAGACTACTGTTTTTTTTCTTTCTGGATCTACCTCTGATGATATCAGATGTCATCCCTGTCTGACCTTAGGCAGTCTGTTCAAGACTTCCAGTACTCTACTGTTTGTGGCTGTCTCCTTCAGCTGTTAATCTAGTCACTCCACACTCAGGAGGCTGCCTTAGACAGCTCAGGGCAGGGCAGAATCCCTTCTGGCAGCAGAGTTATTGGGTCCCCTTATGCTGCAGCTGTATGGGGGAGGAGTCAGCACTGGGATCCCACCGGCTAGTCTCTCCATTCTCTCCCCAAAGCCTCCATCCCCAGTCTCTCCTCAACTGTCTCCAGACCTCTCTGCATCCCCTTTAGCTAGGGATCTACTGTCTATGGCTGCTACTCTGCACTCAGCAGGTGGCTTAGACAGCACAGGGCAGGGTGGAATCCCACCTGGGGGTGGGGTTATTGGGTCCTCATAAGTTGGTGACATTGTGGGGAGTGGTCTCTGCCTGAGCAAGATGGCTGCTGCCACATGGGGGTAAGTCAGCAGCAAGATCCCACTGGCTACTCTCTCAGTTCTTTCCCCAAAGCCTCCTTCCCCAGTCTCTCCTCAGGTGTATCTGGCCCACTCAGCCCCCGCCTTTACCAGAGACCAGGGTAAGTGTTTGAAAATAAAAATTTTGCATTGGCCCTTTAAAGGCTCTTTGTGTGTCCAGCTGCCTGTCTCTTGCAGAGAGCAACCCTGCTGCTTTTCACAGCTGGCTGTTTTCTGTGTACTTTTTGGGTTCTGGTGCTGTAGGCTAGAGATCCTCGCTTTTCGTTTAGACCCCGCTCTTCTCAGGGGGATCCAACAGGCCATTTCAATATCCTTCTGGTGCTGATGCCCATGGGCGCCCCGCCCACCTTCTCAAGTCTGTACCACACTCCTTACCAGTTAGATTGTGCTCAAGCCAATTCTGTGTCCTAGGTTACAAGGCTTCCCTCTCACCATCGTTCAGTTGTTTGTTCCAGGTGATTTCTCCACAATTTAGTTGTAATTCCAGGTTGTTCCAGTGTGACTTCTACTACTCCTCCATCTTGATTCCCCCTGATTTTCTTAATATTTACTGATATCTATATGCTATTTCTGATGTTCTTCACCCTTTCCTAAACATCTGAGCTTCCCTCTGGTGTCATTTTATTTCAGGCTTAAAAACTTCATCAGCACTTTTTTTTTTTTTTTTTTTTTTGTAGTATAGCTCTGCTGGCAGTAAATTCTTAGAGTTAAAAAGAGTCCTTTTTTCACCTTCATTTCTGAGGGATATTTTTGCTGGATATAGTATTTCAGGTTGAAAGTTTTTTCTTTCAACACCTTAATGCCAATTCCACTGTCTTCTGACACCACCGTAGTTTCCGATGAAAACCCACAGTGATGCAAATTGTTATTCCTCTGTTTGTAATGTGTTGCTTCTCTCTGGCATTTTCAAGTTTTTCTCTTATCTTTGGTTTATAGCAGATAACATTACAAGGTGAAGTTTTCTTCATACTCCTTTTGATGTTTACTGAGCTTATTGAGTGTACCTTTTATGTCTTTGCCAAATCTCTAAGGTTTTCAAGCCATTATTTATTCAAATATTTATTGTGTCTCATTCCCTTTCTATTCTCTTTCTGGAATTCCAGTTACATGTACATTATATCTTTTGGTATTTTCCAATAAGTCTCTGATGCATTTTTCATTAGCTGCCCCCCTTCTTCAGATTGAACAATTTGTATTGATTTATCTTTAAATTTGTTCTTTCCTCTTTCATTTCCATTCTGCAACTAAGGCCACACAAGGGATTTTTAAAATTTAAGATGTTGAGGTTTTCAGTTCTAGAATTTTCATTTGGCTCTTTTTTATATTTTCTGTTTCTCTGCTGAGACTGCCTTCATTTCCATTGGGTTTTCCTTTTATCTATTGAGGGTAATTATAAGAATTACTTTAAAGTTCTTTTTGGGTTAAGTTCAATATATGGATCATCTCAGGATTAGCTTCTTAATTATTTTTTCCCTTTCCTGTTTCTTTGAATGTTAATAAATTTTAGATTGTATCCTGGACATCATGATGTTTTGTTTTGGAGAATCTGAGTTTTGTTATATTTGCAAAAGTGTTGATGTTTTTGTTTTAACAAACAAGCAACTTGATCAGATTCAAGTTGCAAACTCTATCTCATCTGTGGGCGGCACCGCCTCCTCAGCTCAATTCTTTTATGCTTAGCTTCAAGCTGCTTTGAGCCTGTACCATGCAGGTGTGGTACAGCAATTGTCCGGAGACTTGGGCAGTCTATACACAAAATTTGGAGCTTTCCTCTCCGTTGTGAGATTTCTTTCCTCACTTTTCTGTGGCTGTGGCTGACCCAGGTATTTCTCTGGTTCTTCAGCAAAAAGACTGTGGGATTTCTGTTAATTTAGTTAACGTGCACTGTGGTGTGAGTGTTGCCTACCTCAAGCTAATGCCTTAAAAACAGGAAACTCACCACCAGTGCTGGTGCCTCCTTCCCAGTTTCAATTCCTCACCAAAATCTACCAACTTTTGTTCACTTTCCAGAACCTTCAGATAGTTGCTTGTTATTTTGTTCTGAGTTTACAGTTGTTATCAGTATGGCTGTCAGTTCTGTTAAGACCTCACTCTGCCATACTAGAGGCAGTATCCTCCAACACTATTTTTTTTTTAATACTCTTTTAATTTTGAAATAATTTCAGTTTTTCAGAAAAATTATAAAGGTAGTACAGAAAGTTTCTTTTATACCTCCCACCCAGTTTCAGTTTCCTCTCATCTTATCCTCTTATATTGTCATGGCACATTTGTCAAACTAAGAAACCAATAATGGTGCAATACTGTAAACTTAACTTGACTATTTCACCAATTTTTCCATTAATGTCCTTTTTCTACTCTAGGATCCAATCCAGGATATGGCACTGCATTTAGTTATCACATTTCCTTTGTGTCTAGTCTATGACAGTTTCTATGTCTTTTCTTTCTTTTTTCTTTTTTTTACCTTCACAGTTTTGAGTACTACTGGTCAGGTAACCTATAGAATATCCCTTAATTTGAGTTTATCTGGTGTTTTCTCATGATTAGACTGGGGTTATGTGTTTTGAGAAGGAATGCCATAGAGGTAAATTGTTCTTTTCATCACATTCTATCAAGGGATACATGATATTCACATGACATTACTAGTGATGTTAACCTTAGGGTATTTGGTTAAAGTATTCTACTTTTGGAGGAATACGATGTATGTGAAACTTGTTTCCATATTTTCCCTTCTTTGTAAAAGAAGTTTCATGGAAACTCCTTCATTAAGGATGTATAGTCCTACCTCTCACTTGAAATTGCTTCCTTTCACCTATAAGTTCAAGGAGATTAAGCAATTAAAAATGATAATATCTAGGGAAGTTTATCATGGAAAGGAAGATAGTCAGAGAATGTTTCTTCCAAATAAGTTCTTAAAGTCTTGTGGTGGCCAACAGTGCATAACACAATTTAATGACATGTCTTTCCATTATTAGAAGATTAGTAGCTTGGAAAATTTTAGTTATCTGTCTTTAGGATGATATTTGAAGAGTTTGGTGGTAGTGGGGAGAGAAAAATCCAAAAAAAAAAAAAAAAGCATTGTGTGCATGTGATGAACATCAACTCTTTTAAAGTGTAAAACAAAGATTTGACTTGCAAGTACACTTGTTCAAAATCACAGTTATGTGTTTTGGTATGCTCAACCTTACTGAGAAGTGCCAATTTAGCATGTTGAGGATAAGAGCACAAAGATTCTCCATTCATTCTCCAACCCCATCCTAGCCAGGGAGTGAATCTTAGAAAACTAACTTGAACTTCTTGAATCATAAATTTGCTTTTGATCATCACATCTCTACAGGTACCAAATGAGAACCTGATGTACAATTCAGGCACCATTTATATCATGACATTAATTTTATTTCAATACTTAAAAATAATTTCTTTAGAAAATTTGGGAGTATAAACCAGTTATTCAGATGTAATTGGACTATTTTATAAAATTTCTTTCAGTAAAGGTCTATTTTAGTAGTTTGAAAATTCCAACTCAAAAGCACAATATGTAAAACAATACCTAGACATTAGGACAGGGAATGTTGGAGAGGGGGTTCTAGAGTTCTGATATCTCCATTCATCTTCCATAGTCCTGAAGGTGTTTCAGCAGTCTCTTTAAAAATCACAAGTCAAGATAAATGACTCCCAGACTTCTCAGTATCTACCATTACTTTTCACATATTTTAATAAAAAGCTCTGGGAGAAACATAGAGCATGCAAGTTCTTTACTAGGGGTGTGTCAAAGGTGAGTTACTGACATCAGCATAACTCAATCAGAATACAATATTTTCCTTTAAAAAATCAAAACAAAATTTAATTAAATTTTTTCTCTCCATCCCAGAAATTATACAGCTGACTGTATTTCATTGGAGCTAACTCATAAACAAGCTATATTCTTACCTGAAGGTGGCCACAAAGTTCACTGTGGGCCAGCCCACGACAAAGGATCTCATGGCATCGGTGTTGCCTTCTCCCACTTCATCCACACAGCTTGCTGTCCACATGTCACTTAACTTTATTTTATTTTTTATCTTAAAGTTGTTGTTATATCTAGGAAGGTAAAAACCAGACAAAGCTTATTATTTTGTTTCTTAAATTTTATGAGAGTTTCTGTACTTGTGATAAGAGAACAGTTTAAACTAATCAAGGCAAAAGATATCTTATTCATTGTTTTTATCTTCAGTGCTTACTACCATGAATTGTAGTATGGTTGGCTACTATGGCCCGAAAAAGGTCTTTAAAACATTTGATGTGTTAGTCCTCACGCCTGCATTTAGCTATAAACTGGCTACTTTATTTTTCTTTATGTTGAGCAATGCATTTAGATCAAAATCCTAATTTTAAATTTACTATCATAAAAAAATTAATTGATTTATTATTTATAATTTGCTCACTTCCAAAAATATGTGAGTACCCAAACGAGATTAAAATACACTTTATTAATTAAAATATTTATAAAACTTTTACCTTAATAGAAATAGATATATTAGAAAAAAATACAACCTGAAATTAGAGGAATTTACAATGCATTACCAGCTGAGTAGTTACAAGATTTTCTAGTCTTTAGAAGCAAAAGTTATTTGAGATTTTGTTTGTACCATTTCCTCTTAAATTCTGGCTAAAATGGAAAAAAAAAAACCTAGCCTAAAAACAGACGCTACACTAAACTGTAAGAGAAAAGGAGGCCAGTAAGTATATATTTAAATAGAACTGACATAATTGGTATACCTCTGGGGACCCAAAAGGTGATCTACTTTAAGTTGGCAATGAAATTGCTTTTTGACAATTTCTACGTATCTCCCTTAGAACCCTAATACTGACACCACCATATCACTTGACCTAATTCACATATTTAATGCTTATAATGGACCTAAGGCATAAGTAGTTAGAAGGTGCTGGGAAGGATAAAGAGAATGCCCAGGGTAACTTGGGTACTTCCTATCATTCAGAGCCATTTGTAGAAACACTAAAAGCTAAAATGAAATCAAAGATAATTCATATGGAAGTATTCCTAAAACTCCTCATGGAATGTTTAAAGCTAAAATTCCTTAGTAGGATTTATAAAATGAAAAAGGATTTTGCAGGAACTATGCATGAAGGATAATCTATATTCAAAGCCTCATTTATGCTTCCCATAGGGCACACTCAATGTAAGTGTAATAGAAGAATGCCTGGTGGCACAATGGCTTCCTTCTATATTTCATTTCAATATTTTTCACTCTATTGTTATGGGTCTTTCAAATTTTTTTAATTAAACAGTCAACTGAAGATGAAATCTTATTTTTCTTTTTAAAATCTTATCTCTTGATGACAACTATTTAGGTAATATAAAACTTAAACTACAAAAAAAAAAACCAAACTTAAACTACAAATCTTTTGAAAAAAAGGTGTGTCTTCATATCTGTTTTCATTCATTTTGTGTTTTCTAATGCAGCTCTCTTTCTACATTAGATAATTCAGATACCATGTGGGAAGTGCCACATCTATTGACCTGAAAAAAAGTTATTCCAACGATTCTTTGCCTAGGTCAGTAAGGGGCCAAGATTATCCATTTCCTGAAATAATAACAAGGCATCAAAAAGTGTAAATAATGACTTCCATTATAATGGCTAATATTTATTGGAAACTTGTCATGTGCCTGTCATTGTTATAAGTGCTTTACATATATTATTTAGCTTAATCCTCAGGCGTTTTACAGATAAGAAATAGAGTCATGGAGAGATTAAGACACTTGCCAAAATTCAAACAGCTTAATGAGCAGAGGTAGAGTCTGAATGTGAATGTGAGCAGTGTTGATTCCTGAGCTTATTTATGCTCTTAAACACTATGCATCTATAAAAGGCCCTGGCTGGGAATATAGTTCCATGAAGTTTCCTTCAGCTTTTATATCTTCAGTCCTACTCTCTCCTCTCTCCGAACCTACAAGTTCTCTCTCTCTCAAGGATCTTGGGTTCATAACTCCCCTTCCCTCAATTAACTTAGATCAATCACACTTTTAAATATTTCCAATGAATGTAGAACATACTTAAAATAATCTTTTATGAATTGAATCACTTAAATAAGCACAGTATTAAATCAACTGACACAGGTTTTTTCACCTCACAGAAACATTTAAGTGGACATAAAGAGCTATCTTTGAAGCAGTATGTGGTAAAAGAACGACGTATGCCTTATGTGAGAAAGGAACAATCAAAGAGTTGGGTACAGAGGCAGATGACAAGCACAGATTTTGCCAATATATCTAAAATAGCAATTTTCTAGTGGGAAAGAAACTGTCTTTTCATTAAAAGTTTTCAGCAAAACGTTATATAGTTTACATAAAACCACTTAGACACTGGCAATACTCAGAACAATGACTTCTGGTAAGAAAACAAAAGACTGAAACTGATAATTGTTGAGAAAAAAATCCAAAAAAGGCGAAGGAAAATACCTTCTTTCATAAGAACTGAATTCATGTTAAAGTAAATAGTTTTTAAGGTCCCAAAGTGCAGAAAATGGATTATTATAAATTTTCATTCCTTGTTTATCTACTTTTTGGCTGAACAAAAAGCTATGCGCAAAGTACAGTGCAGAACAGTATAAAGGGCCAGCCACTGGAAGTAAGGCCTAGATTAAAATCCTAGCTCTACTATTTTTTGGTATGGTGATTTTTAACTAGTGTGCTACAGAATTTTTAAAACAGGCATTACCTGTCCATTTGTTCAGGGGCACTGGCCTCTTTTCCCTTAGATTGTCAAATTAAAAAATGACAACAGCCATCCAGTACGAATGAATCAAAATTATATCTATATTATGTCAGATTGGCAAAAAATATATTTTTTGGTGTGCTGCAGCATTTTAGTAATTCATTTATGTGTGCCATGAGATGGAAAGGGTTGAAAATCGCTGTTCTAGTACATGACCTTGGACAAACCTCCCTTCTCCCTGAGTTTCAGTGTTTAATATCTAACACCACTCTTGTCTTAGGGTTTTGTTAAGAAAATTAAATTACATCTTTGTGATTCTCTTATTATATAATATGTAGCATATAGAAGCCATGCCATACATTTTAAATAAAAGGATAGTAACTAATGTACATTTTGAAAAAATAATGGTTTGTTCCTTTATGAATAGCCTCTGTTAATAGCATAGAGTTTCAAATGGACTTAGTACAAAGGCTTGGATAGAGAGACTTTTTCTATATTTTTCATAAGATCATCTCCATTTCTAAAACTACATTTGCAGGTATTACTCCTATTTAAAAATACATTCTGAGCTTTAGTTTCATCCCACTGTGCATGAAAAAGACACATGGTAAAATTTCAATCTCATTAAGTTTGTTAATAAGACTTGAGATATCACCTCATACCTGCTAGGATGGCTATTATTTAAAACAACAATGACAAATCCCCAAACAAACAAATAAAAAAAGCCAAAAAGACAACAAGTGTGATGCAAATATGGAGACACTGGAACCCTTATACACTGTTGGTGGGAATGCAAAAAGGGCACTTACTATGGAAAACACTATGAAGGTTCTGGAAAAAATTAAAAATATAACTGTCATATGATCCACCAATCCCACTTCTAGGTATTTATCAATGGATTAAAATCTAGATCTTGAAGAGACAGCAGCATTCTTCTTTTTTTTAAAGATAATTTTTTAAAAAGATTTTATTTATTTTTAGTTTTAGAGAGAGGGGAAGAAAGGGAGAGAAACATCAATGTGTGGTTGTCTCTCATGCACCCCCTACTGGGGACCTGGCCTGCAACCCAGGCAAGTGCCCTGACTGGGAATTGAACCAGTGACCCTTTGCTTCACAGTCCAGTGCTCAATCCACTGAGCCACACCAACCAGGGCGAGATACCAGCATTCTTATGTTTGAAGCAGCACTATTTACAACAACCAAGCTGTGCAAGAAATCTAATTATCCATTGATGAATAAATGGATAAAGAAAATATGCCATACACAAACAGTGGAATATTATTCAGCCTTAAAAAGGAAATTGTAAAATATATGACAACATGAACGAACCTAGAGGACATGATGCTAAGTGAAATGAGACAGTTACAGAATGACACGTATTGCATGATTCCACTAGTATGAGGTATCTAAAATAGTCAAACTTATAGAATCAGAGTGGAATGTTGGTTGCCAAGGGCTGGGGGAGGGAGAAAGGGGTGAGTTACTAATTAATGAGCATTAAGTTTCAGTTATACAAGAAAATTCTAGAGATCTGATGTACAACATTGTGCCTATTAGTTAATACTGTATTGTACACTTCAAATTTTGTTAAGAGGGTAGATCTCATTTTAGGTGTTACCCCACATAAAGACCTTTTACCTAAGGAAGAAAATCCAACACTGTATGAAACAGTTTTCTTTATCTTTGCCTCTTAAAAATATCAACAGTTTACTAAGCATTTATATCATTTCTCCATAGATGAGTACTTATTAGATCCTTTTATTCATTGAAAAAAGAGAAACTGTTTTAATGGTTAAAAAAACTAAATGAGTAATCTTCTAAGAAATCCATAAGAAAAGAGGTAACAGAGACAGCAGACCACATATTGGTTAAAAGCATGGATTTTGAAGTAAGACAGACTTAGGTTTAAATGTGGGCTCAACTAATTACTAACTCTGTGATCTTGAAGAGGTCACTTAATGTCTCAGAGTATCAATTTCTTCTGTAAAATGAGAAATATAATATTGACCTGATGGAATAGTTGGAAGAGTTAAAGTCTCTAGAAAAATACCTAACATAAAATAAGATCCCAATAAATGTGAGGTCTCTATTATTATTATCACTCAGATTAAACATAGCATTTTTCAAAATTTGTATTTAACCAGGCCTATGTCTTATTTATAACATTGCTTAATTTAGGTGTAAAAATGTGGGTAGCAGAAATACCATATTCTAGTGACTAAAAATCTCTTTGATGAGATTAGATTAGTTAAAATACTGTTTTTATGATTTTTCATAAACAACGAGCATAGCAGATGGAACAAGTGGCAACCACCATGTTCTTGGCTGGGTGTTAACTGCATTGGCATTTAGGGCTGAGTGGAAGTGAATTCTTTTGGTATTCTCTAAACCGTATTCTAAATATGTCTGTATCCCTCACTGAATTGCCATTTCTCCAGATAAAGACCTCATTACCTCTTATCAGGTCTACTACAATAACCTCCTGTCCAGCCTCTTCACTTCTATTTGTGCATATTCTCTAATCTATCCATTAGCTCTCACAGCCAGAACAGTATTTTAGAAATATGAACCACATTGTACTACTATCCCAATTAAAACCCTCTGGAATAAAATACAAACTCCATATCATAGCCTGTGTGATACGTAGCTTCCGAGATGGCCCCCGATGATCTCCTTTCCTAATGGTCACACCTTGAGTAGTTCCCTTCCACACTGTACCAAGGATGGTCTGTGTGGCCAATAGTATATGTCAGAAATGATGGTACGAGACTTCCAAAATCAGCTTATAAAAGGCTATATTCTCCATTTTGGATGTTTTCTCATTTGCCTACTCTCTTTCTCATTCTCTTGGCTCTTTCTCTCTAAGGAAGCAATACCATGTGGTGAGCAGCCCTATGGAAGACCCAAGTGGAAAAGAACTAGAGCTGCAGGCCAATAGCCAATGAGGAATTGAGGCATGCCAGCATTCATGAGTGCGCTGGGGCGTGGACTCTTCAGCTCCAGTTGAACTTTAGAGAAGACTATAACCCTGGTTGATAGCTTGACTGCAACTTCATGAAGGTCCCTGGGTCAGAACCACAGCTAAGCCACTCCCAGATTCCTGACTCAGAGAAACTGTATGTGATGTGCTTAATTTTGTATTGTTATTTTTCAGGGGTAATTTGTTATATGGCAGTAGATAATCAAAACAGCCTACAAAGGTCCTGATAACCTAACCTTTGTCTGTTTCTCCTATCTCAACTCATATTCCTCTCTTCCTGCTCATTACGCTCCAGTTACATACATAGGCAGGCCTTCTTCTAACTCCTCCAAAGGGCCAAGCTTTTCTTACCACCTTTGTGCCTGGTATTCCCCCTGCCTAGAATGCTCATCCTCCTAATATCTGTATGGCTGGTTGCTTTCCATCCTTCAGTAATTTTTTCCCTCTAACTACATCTACCTAACATATATCTCATTTTTACTTCTTCCAGCACACTATTTTCTTCATAGAAATATCACAATCTGTAATTAATGCCCCCCCAAAGCCATTAAAATGAAAGCACAAAAAAGCAGGGACCATACCCATCACATTCTTCGGTGTATCTCCAACATTTATGCAGAGTGTGGCACAGAGTGGGACTTAAATGAACACTTACTGAATGAATAAACAATTGAAACATTTTTTGCAAAAACAAAAGAAACATAAAACTCACTTCAGCTATTAGCTGCCAGAATAGAACCCAGACATTCTTACAGTGGGCACTGAATAGAAAGGTTATTTAGTCAGTGGAAGTGCAACTTTATAATGACATCTAGGAGAGAGTGTAAAGTATACTTACTTGCTTTTGGCCACAATGAACAGATCATTGAACAGGAAAAGATGCCGCTCCTGCCTTTGCAGGCCTCTTTTGAGTTCCACTCGGCCATCAATTAGCAGAGTCCTATTGGAGCACACAGATGATGACAGAAATGAGTCCATGCTAGCAGAAGGACTCTCCCTGTAACAGATTGAACATCACAGATCCTTAGTCAAATGACCACATATGGGATTGAGTGCCCATAAAATTATAGTTTATAGTTGGTCAAGAAATATAAAATTCTATAATTTTTTAATGCAATGACATAGTTTCTGAACTGGTCTTCCAGTGTATCTCCACATAATAGTCTAACATTTTATTATGAAAAATTTTCAAAACATAAATCAAAATTGGAAGCTTTGTAATAAACACATTATGTATACCCAACCTATGTTCTACCACTAAAACTTTACTATACTTGTTTTAATGTACCTATCTACCTTTCCTTCCATCTACTCATTAATCCATTTTATTTTTGGCATTTCAATGTGGACTACATACAGTGGTACATTTCCCATTGAAATACTTCAGCATGAACATCATTAACTAGATTTAAGTATTTATAATTTTTAAAAATTCCATGTTATCTTACTAACCAATGTTACCCAAATAAATTTAATACAAATAAAAATAAAAAATGCACGTGGAACCATGAAAAATGTATGCACAAATCTTAGGTGCATATTCACTGAGTTTGGATAAAGGTATTCACCTGTGTAATCTAAACCTGTATCAAGATGTAGACCATTATCATCACTCCAAACAATTTCCTTTTCTCCCTTCTCAGTTGTTACGTAAATTAGCTGAAGATGGCCTCTATGTACTAGTCCCTGGGTTGTTTATTTCTTCACTGCAGACTGAGATTCATTAATGAAAAAGTCTGCTGGAACCAAACTCAAAATTTTATATACTAAATTATTTTTAAAATAGCCCAAACAAGCAGATCATTTAGCCATTTACAGTTTGCTTGCTTTGCATACTCCACAAAACTATGCCCAACATTTGCTATCCATTGATAAGATAAAGTCTTGAGGTTGTAAGACCCCACATCACTACTGCCCTTTGGAGCTCTCTGACCCAGAGATTTCCAACCTTGCTACAGAACTAGACATGTAATCTCCAGAGAAATCCTCTTCAATCTCCATCACTTCAGGAATTCACTTGCCCTGCTCCCCATCTAGATGGTGGCCCGTTGGCCACAAGCCTAGAGTTTCATGCTGTGAGGGACTTTCTTTCTTGTGCAATCTTGTCCAATGGTCATATCCTTATCCTTGATCAGCCTCCAAATCCCTCAAATTCCTTACAAAAGTCAACCCCTACCCTATCACCCTAACGGTGGCTACTATTCTGATTTTTTTCTCCACTGAAGATTAGTTCTGCCTTTTCTAGAATTTCATATAAACAGAAGCACAGATTTTGTCAGGGTCTCCATCAAGGTACAGGATATAACAGGCCATGCTCTGTCATCACCAGTATCTGGTTCACATGGCAGACACAATAAATGGACAGGTTGGCTTATTTATATTTCTTGCCTTTGAATAGTATTGTGTTAGGCGATTAGAAGACATAAGCAGAGCAAGGATGACAAGCCAGGTACAGAGGGTCACCAGGTGGAAAGCCCTGGTTGCCAGCAACAGGCAAAACTGGGAAAACAAGGATCTCACTCCCGGCATATCACTGGTCATGTGGTTTAGACTCCCTTAGAAGGGGAACAAACAAGGGGGCTAGAGAATAGCCCTTAAACATTAAGCCTCCAGAACAATGAAGTTCTGACCCTCATCAAATACATACAGGCCTGAATTGTATTTCACCTCTAGGCCCAGAAAAGCAGCAAAACCAGACAAGCAATGCCAAGGCTGACCTCAGGACCAGCTGCATTGTCTAATGACTCCTTCCCTGGCACCAACCTATCAGTAGAGACCAACCCTGAAGGATACACCTGGGAAGCTGATGAACAGTCTATTGAGATTCTCCCCCAAAATATCCACCCTTAAAAGCCCTTAGGACAGATGACCTGATGCAGCTCTCCCTCCCAAGAACATGCCTGTGCCTTTTGTCTCCTCCTTTTCTTCTCCCTTCCATGTGCTTTACCTTTACTTTCCTCTCCCTTAAGCTATAAGGGCCCTTCTTTTGCCTCTGTAACTTCTTTCCTGAGCCCATTCCTTCTAGAGCTCACATCTACCTTTATGACTTTCTGAATACAACTTTCTCTTAGAGTTTGAGTCTTGACTCTGATTTCTTTCTTAGCCAGAACTCAAGTACTGAGGATGCCGAATCAAGGTCCAGTCTGACTCCACTGGTGCTTTTTTCGTTTTGTGACCCACAGTATGGGTCACAGTGTCTAATCTCCCCTGGGTACACTAAAAGAACGAAGACCACACACTATCCTGATAACTCTCTGAAGTAATGCCTTAATGATTAGCCATTCCTTCCTCTGTTGTAGGTGTTTGTAAAGTGTGTTCTCCTGCAAGCAGCATCAGCACTAACTGGGAACTTTTTAGAAGTGCAAATTCTCAAGCCCACCTCAGACTTTCTGAATCAGAAACTCTGGAAGGTTAGGTTAGCATTCTGTATTTTAACAAGGCATTTAGATGATTCTAACACACACTGAAGTTTGAGAACAACTTATGACCCCATAACATTTTCTGGCTGTAACATTCTAAAATTTTACAACTGTGCATTAAAGTATAAGCAACATATATTTCTAGTTCAGATATTGCAGACTTCTGAGAGTTGTTCCATCATTTCCTGCGGTTTTTGAGCTACAGCTTCCTTTCCTAATATGTAAATCGTATTATGCTCACTAATTACTAGTCAAGCACACACTATGTATAAGTGAATAACAAGGCAAGTAAGTCAACCAAAGTCCTTTAAAAGAAAAGGGAAAGGGAGTTTCTATGTTTGGTATTATGTGCTGGAATCAAGCAGAGAGAAAAGGCCCATATTCACCATCACAGAGAAAAAAATCTTCTATTTCAAATTCTTTTGGGTGAGGGAGCACCAGGAGGCATAATAGCATCTTTTATTATGTAATGATTTCAAATTTCTAGAAAATAAGAATGAAATTTCACAAGGCTAGCAAACAATTAATGGCCAACATAGCATTTTATATAGTTTAGTTTATTGTCTGATAGGAGAATTTTGCAAGGGGAAAAATCATCTCCTTTATTTTGATTTTAGGTATTCAATAAATAATTGCTTTTTGATTATAGTGATAAAGTATTACATAGCAGTACAGTTTAAACTAGGCATCCTCAAATTATTACTCAAAGGGTCTGATAGTAAATATTTTAGGCTTTGTGGATCACATGGTCTCTGTCATCAACTTCAACTGCCACTGCAGCACAAAATCAGTCACTGACAATACTGATATGTATAGGTGTGGCTGTGATCCAGCAGAACTTTATTTACAAAAACAGGCAGTCTGTCTGGGCCACAGCTGGATGACCATGGATTTATGCAATGCCTCCAAAACATTTAAATGCTTGTAAATAATGGTGAATCTGAGGCAATTACTGAATTAAATATTGTTTTTTCTTGGGGTTAGAATAGACCAAAGGTTAATTATTTTTTAAATGGTTTATATTTTAAAGCAATTCCAAAGAATTTTCACACATACTAACTCATTTTCCACCTTATAAAAATACTTGCAAATAAGTAGATTTGATTATGTTGTGGGGGAGAGTCCACCATGAGTTTAAAATATTTTTCTTTTTCAGTATGGATTTATCAATGTACATTTTAAAGATCTACATATAATTATGAGAAGAGATGCCTCACGACTTTAGCAAAGCATTGGTTACCTATCCCTCCCACCTCCAACATTCATACAGTAGAATTTACTTGAGTAAAAATAAACATCTCAGCACTCACATAATTTAAAATGAAAAAATTCTTTTGCAGGAGAAAACAAAAATACAAATAACCTTTATGCTTTTTAAAACTACAGTCTTAATCAGTGTTTCCTACTTAAAAATGTATTTCTCAATTATGTGACTCTGCAGTGTTTATTTTTATTCTGAGTGCAATGTAGATGTGTTTATTTTAGTGTCTAGAGTATGGAAATGGGGGAGAGGGTAAGATTATAACTTTCTATTTAGCCTCCATATAGCTTGATTAGGATTTACAAGTTATAATTAACAGAGCTCTAAAATGATCTAACAAATACAAGCAGAGTATAAGAATTAACCTGCTCTCTGTTTATGTCTTAACATTCCATTTCCTAATAGCTTTGTGAAGCTATTTCTGAAAGCAGAAAGGCATTTTAGCACCTTAATCATTTTTTATGAAAACTAGATAATAGTTCTCATAAAACTTGGTCACAGGAATATCTCTCAATAGTTTGTACTGAGGCTCATTCTAAAAGCAAATCCACTTTTAGGTACAGTTTTAGAGGTGGTACTGCTTCATCTTTGATCACAAAACAGAATAAACTAAAATTTACAAGAGTACTTCTTGGAAATGCCTATGTTTACATGTGGTAATCAATTAATGACTATGATGATGAGTATTAGATAGGACCCTGACAACCTCTCAAAGCCTAGCCTGTGGTCACTGATCATTCCAAATGCCATCTCTTCTATGAAAACTTTCTCTCAGATGAATCCGTGATTGATATCTCTTATATGCTATCTAGCACTTGTATCCTGCCTTGAATCTCTTAAATAATCTCATTGAACATATACTGAGTATATGATCACCATATAATTAATTATTTGTAATAATGATAAGGGTTGCCTTTACTGGGTGTCTGCAATGCCCAGGCCCTGGAGATAGATGTGGTCCTTAGCCTCAGAGTCATCAGCATGATATGGGAATTAGACAACCAAACACAATGATAAACCAATGAAACAAGTGTGATAAAAGAAATGCAAAGTACTAGAGGCACAGAGAGAAGCAAAAATAGGAGCCCCTATCTGAGACTGGATTGGTTAGGAAAGTTTCTTGAAGATACCGGCTTTAAAGGATGAACAGATCGATGAAGGCTGAGAGCAGTCTAAGTAGAAAGAATAGCATGCCAGAGATGCATGGTGGGCTTCAGTTACTGTGGGTGGTTCAGAAAGGCTGGAGTGATAAGGGCCTGGGGAATAGCAGCAGCAGATGGATGTTTTCCTATCACATTTAGATTTTATCTGAAAGCACTAAAAGTTTAAGCAGGACACTGTTTTGTAATATACTGAAGAAAAGAGAGAAGAGTAAGCTTAGAGGAAAGAAAACCTTTAGCAATTTATTGCAGTAATCTTAGGCAATAAATGTCATGGAACTGCTGACAGTGAGAAAAGGATAGAAGACTGAAAAATATTTTAAAGATATTAAAAATATAGCTAAATTTGCAAATTGATTAGTTGTGGAGAATAGATGAAGATGGCATTGACTAAGAAAAATAATATAGACTTACCACCAAAACCTTTTTAAAGTTACTTATTTATTTTTCACCCAACAAGTGCCTGCTGAGTACCTATGTATGTGTTGGCTAGGCATTGTGTTCAACGGTGGCAATATGGGGTGAATAAATTAAGATTTATCCTCTCCTCTTGTGGAACCTTGAGTCTAGTTATACTGTCAGCTATCTACTTGACATCACCCATCTTTGTTGCTCAGTTCAATTTGTAGCCCACAGTTATATTTTATTTGGTTCACAAAGAGGTTTTGATTTCAGATGCTCACTTCACAACAGGCCCTTCCTTGCCACTTTACTCTGTTTACTGCATCTCTCAGGGACCTGAAAGTATTTAAGTCTTTGATTCTTGCCTTCATATTACTTTTCAAAAAGTACTGAGGTCTTTTATTTATTTTACACTTCTCATGCCATGAATCTGTAGGGAGTGGGCTCCAGCAGCTCATTCTCCTTTCCCTTGGTTCTCACAAAGTGTGCATCTCTGGGCAGAGCAGGCTAGTGCTTCAGTTGAACCCAGGTACCTTTCTCTTTGGCTTCCTTCCTTTTCTCATAATTTCCTTTCACGTATTTCAGGAAGCTATCCTGGCTCTTAGAGTGCTTAATATGCTCAATATGTACATTAGTTCTCTTGACAAGAATCTTGTTCTTAAGTTTTTGTTCACAACAATGCGTACTGCATGCTGTGTGATGCTATAGGCTCTTCCCATTTTGCCCTGGTAACAATGGTGGGGCATTCCTTTTTGAACAGTGACCATTCCCTTGAGGTCTACCATATCACCTTTCTTGTGGACTTGCATGTATATGGACAAAGGAACAACTCCATGTTTTCTAAAAGGCCTAGAGAACATACAGTTGGTGCCTCTTCTCTTTCTGCTTTGCGTTAGTCATTTTGACAAAATCCTGGAAGATGGCGGTGCTAGCAGAAAGGGTTACTTTTTTTTTTTAACCTAGCTTAATTTTGAGTTATTTTTGAAATTATGGTAAAATACACATAAAACTTACCATTTTAAAATATATAATTCAGTGGCAATTAGCATATTCACAGTGTTGTGCAACTATCAACACTATCTAGTTTCCAAATATTTTCATCATCTCCAAAGGAAAACCTGTATTATACAGTTACTCCCCATTGCCCACTGTATCCAATACCTGGCAAATACAAACTTCATTATGTCTCTATGGATTTGCCTACTCCAGATATTTCATATCATAAAATATGTGGCCTTTTATGTCTGATTTGCTTCACCTAGCATATTTTCAAGGTTCATCCATACTGTAGCATGTATGAGTACTTTATTCCTTTTTATTGATGAATACTTCTCCATTGTATCGATATAGCACATTTGATTATCCATTCATCTGTTGATGGGCATTTGGGTTGCTTACATCTTATGGCTATTGTGAATAGTGCTGCTATAAAAATTCATGTACATATTTTTGTTTGAACATCTGCTTTTTCTTTATCGTTAATACCCAGTAGTGAAAATACGGGATCATATGGTAATTCTATATTTAAGTTACTGAAGAACTGCCAAACTGTTTCCATAGTTACTGTACCATGCTAAGTTACCACCAGCAATGTATGAAGGCCCTAGCATTACTTTTGACTCTTCTTTCTTCTGTTCCCCACAAATAATCACATCTTCTGTCTACAGGATATTCTAACTAAAGAATAAAATCTCCTGAGTCTAGATCCTCATACCATCTACTATTGTTTGCTATGAACTCCTAACAGGACTCTTTACTTTCCTTACTCTCTCTTCTTCAATCTATGCTACTCATTTCTCATTCTATCACATTAATATTTCTGATATATATTGTCAATGATGATGGCATGTACACTGTCTAAAGAGTAAGTCCAACTCATTAACCTAGCATTCAAGTTCTAGCTGTTACCCTACCTGGTTGTGATGGTATGTCAGGTTAGAACCCTATTATTTCCTGTATAAAGGTAGCCCTAGCAAG
The DNA here is from genome assembly GCF_021234165.1 of Pteronotus mesoamericanus. Classification (NCBI taxonomy): domain Eukaryota; kingdom Metazoa; phylum Chordata; class Mammalia; order Chiroptera; family Mormoopidae; genus Pteronotus; species Pteronotus mesoamericanus. Next base: position 14,972,854 of record NW_026555313.1, read on the forward strand.
TATTAGAGAATAAATTAGTTTAGAAGTAATTTATAAAAGAGATGACTATTGAAATGAAGCTAAAAATATCACTATCAACATCAATATTATATCTTATTCAGCAATAAAATTTGTTATTTGATATTAATGACTATCTCAAACAGTTCAACATTAAAAACACATTTTAAGGAAATTTAGTATAAAGCAATTATCTGTCATTGATGGGGTAAAATATCAGAAAGTGCTATTACATTTCAATAGTCATTATCTAAATAAAATCACACTCAAATTACCAAAGAAAACTGTACATAGAGATTGTAACACGATGTGGTTGTGTGCAGCATGTACTATTATTTCCACTTCCAAATTAACATCAATGATTAAATGATGCATCATGTAGCTCATATTACACAGTCTGAATTCTGACTTGGTATTATAGAACAGAGTCTAGTAATCATGTTAACACCAGGATCAAAATCAACTAAGCTAGGATAAGGGCTTACAGGTTATATGAGTGAATGGCTGGATAAATAAGAGTGAGCAAGGCCTTAAAAGTAAGAAATATATAAAGGAAAACCTTTGAATTATCATCAAAATGCTGATTGGAACAAGCAGTATATGTGATATAATGAGAACCACAATCATATCAATGATGCCAATATTTAAAGAACATAGAAAACATAAACATTAAACAAGCAAAGACAGAATAGCAATATCAAAGGACAGAGTAAAGGACAGAGAAGGACACTCTAATAAAGTTACACTAACAGAGAAAGATCCATACAAAGAGAGATTATTTCCAAAGAAAGGAGTAAACTACATAACTTTTTATTAGCCTTGACTTAAAAGTTGCTCTACATCTATTAGGAATTCACTTAATAAAAAGCACTTGACAAGACATTACAAGAAAGAAGAGAACACAATCTTATGAACATTGTGTCTGAGAACTTCAATTTAATCACTTATGTGAACTTAAAAATACTGTGTATACTTTTTTAATCCTCCCCGAGGACTTGCTTATTGATTTTAGAGAGGGGAAGGGAGGGAGACAGAGAGGAAGAGAAACATTCACTGGTTGCCTCTTGTAGGCACCCTGACTGGGCATGAATCTGCAACCTAGGTAAGTGCCCTGACCAGGAATGAAACCTGTGACCTTTTGGTTTAGGGACAACACTCCAACCAACTGAGCCACACAAGACAGGGCAATACTGTGTATCTTAATTATCAACTAAGTAAAATTGGTTTGAGTCATCTTCTTGAATCAAATATTGCCAAACATATTCATGCTACTTGAAGAAATTTTTATGTGTAGTCATTACAACATGACATGGTTATATGTTTGTTTGTTTATTCATTCAATAAAGAACCAAGTCACCAACAGCTTGACTGGGCACTCCAGTAGTTTCAGGAGTTTGGTTCAGGTGATAATTATATAGCAGTATACTGAAGGAAACAGAAGGGTTGCACCAGATTAAAGATGGTTCTAGCTACAATTTCTGGATCTGCTAAAAACATGTTATCTGTTAACATTTTATTAAAAAATTAACAAATATCATATTATACCTGTGAATTAGAAACTAAAGACAGTATACTCAAGGTAGCGGCTTAAGTTGTCTACTACTACTTATAGCTCACTAATGCCAAAGTGTCAATACACAGATTGACATTTAAATAAATTGATTCAATTAGCAGATTCATAACAAATAGAAAAGACTTAGCTTTGACAGGAACTTTGAACTATTTTTACTAAAATACCCATATGATACATTGAATAGAAAGAACAAACCACCTAATAAATGAGGGGTGCCTCACGTTAGGCACCAGATTTGCGGGGGGGTCCCTGTTCAGGCACCAGATGAGGGGGGTACCACGTCCATGCAGAGTCCTCCCAGGTCGTTGCAGATAGAGGAAAATAAAATAAGTTGTTCCAGGCACTTCTTGGTCTGCCAGGAAAAGGGGGTGGCAATTCCCTCTAGTTGAGAATGCCCCAAGCCCCTCTCTTAAAGTGGTTTTTATTGAGAACGCTATGCACAGGGGTATACAGCATGGATGCAAAGCTCATCAATCAATGGCAAAAGGCTATGTTTACAGAAAACAAACAGAGAAAGTAGATAACACTTGAAGGAACACAGATAACACAAGGAACACATTGCTTCAGGTCAGGGTCTCATAGACAGGGTGGTGCCCATTCAGCCCTGAAACCTGGGAAACTCATCACATTCCATGCTCAACCCCAAACATCAGTACTCATTAACTTGAGGGCATTCTTAGCAAAGTAAGTTTCATAGGATTTAATGCATTCCTTTTCCAAGCCTAACTGTCCCCAGGAATTGCCTGATCCAGTTTAGGGCTGTACCTGCCTTTAGTGTTGTTTCAAGCCTAAACCAGGAGAGTGGAGCAGAGCAGCGAAGAGACAAGGAAACTTCTTCCAGACAGAATGAGGACTCTGGCAATTGCAAAGCTGAGGGGTGAGGATCTTTTGCCCCTTCTCCATGTCCCCCAAGTCCTTCCCTGATGGATCCTATGAGACTTTGCCTGTCTTAGGTTGCCCCTGCCATTGAGGGGTCTTACCCACCATTGACTAACCAGCCATCCTCTGGGGCCAAGCAGGGTGATGTGAGGGAGGCAGGGGCTGTGCCCCTGCCAGGGGGACAGGTTTTGTCTCCTCAGTGGCCTATTTTCCTAAGGCCTCCTTGCTCAGCTCCAGCCTTGAGGCCCTCTCGCCTTTCAGTGAGGCTACAGTCCCTGAAACCAGGTGGGACAGTTCCCAACAATAAATACTTGCTTAAGACATTTAAAAAAAAAAAAAGGCAATGAGTTGGTTGAAGTCTCTGAAAGGGAAAAAAAACCTCATTAGAGGCTTTGAAATAAATTTTTGAGCATATTTTGGTTTCACGAACTTATTTCAAATTAAATCGTGAACTAAAAGAAATTTTTTTTAATTTATTTTTTGATGTTAATATGAGTAATTTTATTTGCTTTAAATTTATAAGTCATGTTTATTCTATTACAGTTGTCTCAATTTTGCCCCCTTTATCCTCCTCCAACCATCCCACTCCCATCCCCCGCTCCCACAGTCAATTCCCACTCTGTTGTCCATGTCCATGGGTCATTCATACATGTTCTTTGTCTAGTCCCTGCCCCTTCGTTCCACCATTGTCCTCCTTGCCCATCCCCTCTGGTCATTTTCAGCCTGCTCCATGTTTCCATGCCTGTGGTTTATTTTGTTCATTAGTTTATTTTGTTGAATAGAGTCCACTTATAGGTGAGATTATATGGTATTTGTCTTTCACCGACTGGCTTACTTTACTTAGCATAATATTCTCCAGTTCCACCCATGCTGTCGCAAAAGGCTGGAGTTCCGGGTCCCTTTCCTTTCTCTCTCTCTCTCTTTCTCTCTCTCTCTCTCTTTCTTCCTTCCTTCCTTTCTTCCGTCCTTCCATCTTTCTTTTCTTCCTTTCTTTCTTTGTTTCTTCCTTCATTTCTTCTTTTCTTTCAAGCAGATTGATTTTATTTTTTTAAATGTTAAAAGTTAATTATCAAATATTAAAAAATTTAAAACCATTATAAAGTTTCAGCATTTAAATCAACATGACACCAGCACAGAAATAATCAAGTAGATCAATGAAATATAATGAACATTCTAGAGACAAAGGTATATATCTGTCTAACAATGTAATATACGACTAGGTTGATATTTCAAATCAATGGGGAAAATAAGACTTATTCAACAAATAAGGTGCATGGACCCCTATTACTTGAAATAAAAGAAATATAGAGCCCTGTTTCACGCATTATACAACAAATATTCGGGTGAGTTAAAAATCAATATGTAGACTCTAAGGAGTTTTGGGAGAAAATACAAAATAATATTTTTCTTACCCTGAAGTAAAATATTCAAACCCAGAAGCTATAAAGTAAAATATTGACAATATGACTATACTTAACATTCAAGACTATATAGTAATATACATATAAGAAAAGTTAAAGGACAAGTAATAGAATAGGAAAAGTATTTGCAACACATCTAAAAAAGGCTCAACAGTCTTTTTATTTAGGGAGAGAATTCTACAAACATTTAATCAAAAAATGGATAAAGAATACCAAAAACTCATTTAAAGCTTTTTAAAAATAATAGACAAAAATGTACAAAAACAGGTTTAGTTTCAGCAAATAATAAAGTAACAATTAAAATAACACATCATTGTCACAATCAGATTGATAAGTATTAAAAAGAATTGGTAATATCAAGTATTGGCAACTGTGACAAGAACTGGGTATTCACAGACTTTTTCTTCATCTTAAAGCAGTCCCTTTAGCATATTTTGCAATGCTGGTTGGTAGAGGTGTATTCTTTTACCCTTCTTCTGTCTGGGAAACTCCTTATTTCGCCTTCCATTTTAATTGAGAGCCTTGCTGGGTAGAGCAGTCTTGGTTGCAGGCCTTTGCTTTTCATGATTTGGAATGTTTCTTGCCACTCCCTTCTGGCTTGCAGTGTTTCTGTTGAGAAGTCATCTGCTACCCGTATTGGGGCTCCCTTGTATGTTACTATCTCCCCTGCTGACTTTAGGATTCTCTCTTTGTCTTTGATATTTGCCATTTTAATGATGAAGTGTCTTGGAGTGGGCCTCATTGAGTTTCTCTTGCATGGGACCCTCTGAGCTTCCTGGACTTGTGTGACTTTTTCTCTCCTTCAATTAGAGAAGGTTTCCATCATTACTTTTTCAGACAGGTTTTCTATCACTTGCTCCTCTTCTTTTCCCTCTGGTATCCCTATTATATGGATGTTATTATGTTTTAGGTTATCTTGCATTTCCCTCAATGCATGTTCATTCTTTTTTAGTCTTTTTTCATTTTCCTGCTCTTTCTGGGGACCTTTTTTCTACCTTGTCGTCCAGTTCCCTGATTTGATCCTCCATGTCATCTAGCCTGCTTTTGATTCCTTCTACTGTGTTCTTCAATTCAGAAACTGTGTTCTTCATTTCCTCTTGTCTATTATTGATAGTTTCTATGTCCTTTTTCATGCTGATACAGTTTGCAGTAAGTTCCTCGTAGTGTCCCTGTAGTTTTTTGTAATTCTCTTTGAGCTCACCGAGGTCATTGAGCTTCCTTAGAACCATTGTTTGGAACTCAGTATCTGATAGTTTACCTGCCTCTATTTCGTTTAATTCTCTTTCTGGGGATTTCTCCTTTCCCTTTGAGTGGGGCATATTTCTTTGTCTTCCCATTATTTGTGAGACTCTTCTTTTTTGCTTCTGCTTCTTAAATTGACCTGTCTTGATTTCCTGACTTAGTGGTGTGAACTTCTATTGCAGGAGACTGCTGTTTTTTTCTTTCTGGATCTGCCTCTGATGATATCAGATGTCATCCCTGTCTGACCTTAGGCAGTCTGTTCAAGACTTTCAGTAATCTACTGTTTGTGGCTGTCTCCTTCAGCTGTTAATCTAGTCTCTCTGCACTTAGAAGGCCACCTTAGACAGCCCCGGGCTGGGCGGAGTCCCTCCTGGGGCGGGGTCATTAGGTCCTCACGCTCTTGCCGTATTCAGGAGAAGTAAGCACTGGGATTCTGCTAACTACTTTCTCTATTCTCTCCCTAAAGCCCCCATCCCCAGTCTCTCCTCAATTGTCTCCAGACCTCTCTGTGCCCCCTTTAGCCAGGGATCTACTATGCGTGCCTACCAGTTTGCACTCAGCAGGCGGCTTAGCACAAGGAGGGGTGGAATCCCACCTGACGGTAGGGCTATTGGGTCCTCTGACACTGCTGCGTCCCAGGGGGAGTGGTCTCTGCCTGAGCAAGGTGTCTGCTGCCGCAAGGGGGATGAGTCAGCACCAAGATCCTGCTGGCCACTTTCTCAGTTATCTCCCCAAATCCTCCTTCCCCAGTCTCCTCAGGTGTCTCTAGCCCACTCTGCCCCTGCCTTTGCCAGAGACCAGGGTAAGTGGCTGCAAATAAAAATTTATGCATTGGCCCTTTAAACGGTTCTTTGCATCTCCAGCCACCTGTCTCTGGCAGAGTGTAACTCTGCTGCTTTTCACTGCTGGCTGTTTTTTTGTGTACTTTTCTGGCTCTGGTGCTGAGGGCTAGAAATCCCTGCTTTTGGTTTAGACCCCGCTCTTCTCAGGGAGATCCAACCGGCCGTTTCCATATCCTTCTGGTGCTGCCACCCATGGGCATCCTGCCCACCTTCTCGAGTCTCTACCGCACTCCCTACCAGATAGATTGCACTAAAGCCGATCCTTCTGTCACCAAGGGTACAAGGCTTCTCTCTCTTTATTGTTCAGTTTTTTTGTTCCAGGTGATTTCTCCACAATTTAGTTGTAATTCTAGGTTGGTCCTGGGGAGGTGAGTGTTACTTCCACTCACTCCTCCGCCATCTTGATTCCTTCCAGAAATAATTTAAAAAATGTTTTATTTATTTTTAGACAGAGGAGAAGGGAGGGAGAAAGAAAGGGAGAAAAACATCAGTGTGTGGCTGCCTCTCGTGCCTGCAACCCAAGCATGTGACCTAACTGGGAATTGAACTGCGACTCTTTGGTTTGCAGGCCAGTGCTCTGGGACACACCAGCTAGGGCTAAAAGAAATAATTTTTTAGTAAATGGTAAATAGAAAGTGGAATATTAAGGGGATTTTTTAATTCAATGTGTGGTTTTTCTATATTGAGATGGCTAAACTATTTGATGAATTTTAACTTTTTTTAAAATTTACTTTTTTGTTGTTGTTCAAGTATAGCTGTCTCCATTTTCTCCTCACACCTCTCTCCAGACCTACTGACCTCCACTACCCACTCTCAATTCTACCTTTCTTTGTTTTTGTCCATGGGCCCTTTATACATGTTCCTTGACAACCCTTCCCCTCTTTTTCCCATTACCCGCGCCTGCCCCCCACTCTGGTTACTGTCATTTTATTCTTTATTTCCATGTCTCTGGTTATAATTTGCTTTCTTGTTTTGTTGATTAGGTTCCACTTATAGGTAAGATCATACATTATTTGTTTTTCACTGTCTGGCTTATTTCGCTTAGCATAATGCTTTTCAGTTCCATCCATGCTGTCACAAATGGTAGTAGCTCCTTCTTTCTTTCTTCTGTGTAGCATTCCATTGTCTAGATGTACCATAGTTTTCTGATCAACTCATTTACTGATGGGCACTTAGGTTGCCTCCAGCAGTTCACGATTATAAATCGTGCTGCTATGAACATTGGGGTGCATAGGTTCTTTTGAACTGGTGTTTCAGGATTCCTGGGGTATAATCCCAGCAGTGGAATTGCTGGGTCAAAAGGCTTAACTTTTATTTTTAAATCCCAAAGCATATTTCATATTTACAAATAATTTCCTCAGTCACTTACATATTAATGATTGCCTAGAGTGCATTAAGGTCCTGGGGATATAGCAGCCAATGAAGTGGTCAGAGCCATACAAATAATTTTACCTTTTATTCTGAGTGAGATAAAAGCACTGGGATTCTGCCAACTACTAGGAGATAGTTTGGACAGAGAGGTGACAGGTAAATAGCACATAGAGGACGGCAAAGAGGAAGCATGTAATAAACACTGCTTAGAGAAAATTTAAAAGAAAACCACAGTAGTGAGTTGGCTAAAACTCCTTAAGTAAAAGCCCATTAGAAGCTTCTTGAAAAATAGTAACTTAGGAGAGAAATAATGGTGGTTTAGTAGTGGTGGAGGTGGTAAGAAATAGTTTATTAGATATATTTCAAAAGTAGAACCTAATAGGATTTGATGATAGACTGATTTTTAGCATGACTGATTGGGATAGGGGTGGGATAAAGAGTGGGTTTTGGACATATTAAGTTTGAATTACCCATCAGATATCAAAATGGAGATTTTAAAGCTATGAAAGAGAACAAACCATCTAAGGAGTTAGTATATATGGGGAACAGGTTCAAGTACTAAGCCTCAGGGCACACCAACATTTAGAAGTTGGGAAAGGAGAAACTAGCAAAATAGGATGAGATGGTTGTCAGTAAACAGAACCAAGAAGCCCAGAGAAGAAGGGAGAGATTCGGGTGTCCTATGCTGCAGAAAGGCCAAGACAGATGAGTTGACCATTGGACCTAAAATTGTGGCAGTCACTAATGACCCTGTCAAGAACAATTCTAAGAAATTTATGGAGAAATGATTTCAATTTGGTTAACATAAAATTTTAGGTAATTGATAATTCTGCAGAGTTACCATTTAAATGGTCCAAAACCATATTCAGTTTTGAAAATAATTGTTAAAAAGATGCCAGATAAGGCTGGAAACACAAAAGAAGTTTCTAAATCCAAGAAAGTGCTAATAAAATGGTCTTGGCCATTATTTGGTATAGCTGTTACAAAGCTCTAACACTGTTCTCTCATTATAACTGATAAAATAACTACACTAAATGGAGCATAAAAGTTATCTCCTGATTAGAGCAGATATTTTCATATAGTTCAGAAAACTGTCCACCAACAGTGCTAAGAAAGTATCTTATGAGAATGCAAAGCATGCTTTCCTGTGCTGAGCAACAGCAACTTTTATCAAACACAAGCAGCTTATCATAAAATTGATGTTCAAGTCAAGAATCAATTATTATGGAGGAAAGATTCAGAACAAAGTTTCTTGGACAGCCTGTCTATTTCAGTTTTCAAAAAGATGTTTTAAAACTACCTTGTACATGAAAATCTTAAATAAATGCTCAAAAGTCTGAGATGCTTTTTGTTTCAACCTTTGTGAATGAACAACCTTCCTATCTACCAAACTCAAGTCATATACATACAGGGTCCAGCACAAATAAGGCCCCTTTTTAATTAAAAAATCATAAGTATGTAATTCTGTGACATAACAATATCACACATAAGCATACCATATGACATTTCAGGTGAAATGTTCCAATTAGAACTATAATTTATTACATCCATATTATTATGCTATCCAGCACATTCGGGCAGGCCTTACTTCTACTGGGCCCTGTATTTGTGACTGAACCCTGGAGTAGGATTTAGCAGTTGTTAGGGCCACCAGTAATTATGATCCCAGAAAAAGGAATAGGCTAACAAGTTTCAACCCATAACATGAAATTCTTTTTAAATAAGAAAAGCTCAGCTGTAAGCTTGCAATAAAATTCTCTCTCTCTTTTTTTTTTTTTGATAAAAGTACCCCATAATTCAGGCAACTGAGCTTTCCAGATAATCTAGTTGTTTTACTATACTAAAAATCACTATTTGAAGACAGAATAAAAAACAGTAACATTAAAAAGGTCATGCAGTTTGTTTTAGATAGGGCTGACATAGTATACCTCAAGTGTTTCATGAAATCTAATCTTGACATGAACATTAAAGTGTTAAAATCTAACATACTTTCCCAATTTCAAACAAAAGTAAACCCAAGCCTTAAAATAAAAGCTTTATAGTGAACATATACAATATATACTATCAACAAATATTGTGCTAAACATTTTTAAAGGGTAAAGAAAAACAACTTTTATATTTAAGAAACTGTCTATTTTCCAATATTAATCTTTTTACCTGGGGCTGTCACCCCTGATGTGAATATATGAATGAAATACGATATGACATAGCACTTAAAGGACAGGCATTTTGTTTTTTGAAGGATTGGCATTTTAAATAACTTTTTTTTTACCCTGTACAACTTTAACATCTCCCACCCAAACAAGAAACAAAACAAATACAAAAGTGGTAAGTAATATAGAAAAGAGGTATAACAAAACATTAAGGGAGTTTAGGAGTCAGAAAGTGTCCTTGGGGACAGGCAGGTGGTGACATGGGAAGAAGATAGGAGAGCAAGGAGGGAAGACAAGAGATCAGAAAAAGTTTCACAAAGGAGTTAGCACTTTATCTGAGTCTTTCAGACAGTAATAATTTGGACAAAAGATAAAAACTTGAGTTTAAAATGAACAGGTTATTTGCTGAAGGTCACAAAACTACCTATTGCAAAGTCAGGTCTGGAACAAGTTTCTGATGCAGAAAGCAAGTAGGCTTTGGATTAGGTTTTGGGGAAGAAGCAGTAGTTTGGGCTGTGCTTTTCATCTAGTTTTTCTCATAATAAATAACCTTTGTCTATTTTTCCATTTTTCTGGTTGAAATAGGCCACACTGAAAAAAATATTTGCTCAAAGGACACTGAGATCAAGACAAATTTTGCAGTTTATGTTTAAATAACCTGTAATACTTGATCTTTCCCCTCTCTAAAGACAGAAACTATATGAAACCTTTAAAAAAAATCTGTATCCTGGTATATTATCAGCATCTGACTCAGGTGTTACAGTTACTTGTTAACTGAATGTACTACACATGTGCTACTTAGCACTTTACTATCTTTTATGTTCTGTACTTACTTTGTATCTGTATACCATGTTTCCCAAACTGCATGACAAGCTTGTAGTGGTCACTTTATTCTGTGTAGCAATATCGGATCCATTTCTTATTTCTGATCCCCTGTTTCTAGAGCTATCACTTTCACAGAGGACTCAAATGTTTGCAGAATAAATAGGGAAGCAAACTAAAGTGACCTGAGTTTCTTTTCCACCTACAAAAGTAAAGTGGAGAAACCACTCCACTTATCGTTCAGAAACATAAAACAAATCTCAAAGCCACTTTGCTATGAATCTGTGTTGATACTAATATTTTTGCTGGCTGTATGGCTAGGGTGGGAGAGAGACGTCCTTTCCTCTTTTGATGGGTGATTACCTCGGGCTCATGGAGGCACAAGGCAAAGAAAGTAACTAACTCTCTTGAGAGGAGGCAGACCCATTTGACTAGTTCCTCCTGTTCTCTACCTAACTTTATGATTGCAGTCCACTATTACACCCACACCACTCTATTTCTGGGTTCTATTCCATCATTGCTCCTAAATAAAAATAAAAGAGGAAGAGGAGGAGAATTCCAGAAGGATCTACATTTGACTTCATGCAATTGAGTTCATAGTGGCAGGACTTTCTTCAAGAGATCAAAGCATTCCAAAAAGTGAGAAAAAGCTAAACGCTGTTAGAAATAACCTAAGCCAACAGTCTCTCCTGCCCAAGTTAACAGATTCTTAGACTTACCCCTCCTCTCAAAGACTTGGTTCTGTGCACATGTACAAAAGCATGTGTGAAGACGCCGAGTGTGATTTTGGAATTCTAACCCCTGATGCAAGGGCAAACCTTTCAGTTTTGCTCCTTACAAAATACTGAACAAATGTTTGCTGAACTGAAATCCAACAACTAAAAAAAAAAAACAAAAACAAAGAGCACTAAAGCACTCACCAGCTGGACACCAATCATGGGGAACCATCATATTAAAAATCCTTTCATCATTCTCAAATTTTTTTCTCATGTTCAAATTATAAAAGATTGATTATAATGATCATAAATTAATGCCATGGAACAAATATCTTAATTTCTATTTTATCCAAAGCTTTAAAAATGTTAGTAACAAATTGAATACTTATAAACAACTGCTGGTGCATGTTAAAGCGTGAAACTCACATATTAAAAGCTAGACAAAATAAAAATTGACAGCTCAACTAAAACCAAACCACATTTTAAGTCATTTTTCACATAGCTAAACTGACATCATTGCCTTAACAAAGCAGAAAGCACGCCTTGCATCTGTGTTGGTGGAGCTGAGCAAACACATATGTGGCCTAATTTATCTGGAGACTGTGAAAATTTTAGTGTGTGGCTATAATGTGCTTCCTGTGACTATTCAGCACAAGTGATAAGGCAATATTGCCTGACAGAGAGGCCTTACCAGAAAGAGAGGTGAGTGGGAAAGTGCTCTACTGTTTCTATCATTCCCAATGAAGTTATAATGGAAATACATTCCAGAGGTTTCTGAATCTAGGGGTTTGAAGAAGACTTAAGAATAAATCTTTAAGCAGATTACAACTGAATTTCAATGGAAGTCTCACTCTTCTCATTTTTCAGAAAAAGCTTCTCCACTGACCTCAACTCTGGTTATAAATAGGGAGTGTTAGTATTCCACAAAAACAGAGTCAAATTAACTACATTTGAGCTGCTCAGACTATATTCTCCTTTTATAACTAGAAAACTAAGTAGATAGCCTTTGGAAAGGCAATGAAACAGAAGGTGGTGATGGTAGGGGGTGAGGATGATAAGCCTCACTCTCTTCTAGAACCAGAGCTTAATGTGTCCAAAATATTAGCAGAACAAAATCAGGGTCCCTGCCCTCCATGAGGACAAGGACTTTAGTCTGTCTTCTTCACTGCTGTGTTCCTACTGGTGTCTGACACTGAAAATACTCAATAAATATTTGTTGAATGAATTATGATGATGAATGTCTGTCTTGTTATGGTCCTGTAAAGCCCTGCATAGACAGTCACGAGTCTTCTCTGACACGGGAAGAGGCACTTCTCTGAAGTGGATAAGAGTACCTAGCCTGACTTTTTAAAAAGTATATTTACTTATTTTTGGAGAGAGGGGAAGAGAGAGAGAAAGAGGGAGAGAAATATTGATGTGTGCACGTCTTGTCTCTTGCACACCCCCAAGTGTGGACTGGACCTGCAACCCAGGCATGTGCCCTGACTGGGAATCAAACTGGCGACCCTCTGGTTGGTAAGCGAGTGCTCAATCCACAGAGCCACACCAGCCAGGGCCCTAGCGTGACTTCTTACTTTTTGATCTGGTGCCTTAAAAAGAGTGAAGCTCTTTGGGGCTGGCCAGGAGAAAGGGAATAAAGCCCTAACTTACAAATTATATTTTCTAATGGTATGTCATTGTCTTTATTTCCCAGCATTTCTGAGTATCTTCTATGAGATGTTAATAGATGTCCAGCTATCCCACCTAGTCACTCTCTTTCACCTCCTTTTATTTTTTTGTACTAGCTATCACTTACTAATAATCTCATTTGTTTGTGTTTTGCTATCCACATCCCCTCACTAGACTGTACACTGCATGAAAGTTATCAGAAATATTTGTTGAATAAATTATCAATTGCCAGGCACTGTTCTAAGAGAAGAATGAGAAAAACCAAAATCCTATCCCTTCTACAGCTTACATTCTGTAAAGATGTAACATATAATAAAAGGAAAAGGAACCTGAGGGAAACAGATTGAAGAGGTTTCTTTACTTCCCTATTTCTAGAGCTTTTATTGCTTACAGTGAAAATTGACAAAGAAACTTCTTCCCCCCAGCTGAACATCTGACAGGAGTAATGTTTCCCACTTACATTGAACACACACTGAGAAAGTGGAAAAGACTCCACTTATAGGTGAGATCATATGATATTTGTCATTCACCAACTGGCCTATTTCACTTAGCATATAATTCTGCAGTTCCATCCATGATGTCGCAGAAGGTAGGCATTCCTTCTTTCTTTCTTTTCTTTTTTTTAATGCAGATTGATTTTATTTATTTTTTAAATGTCAAGATTCTTTATAAGATATTAAAAATTTAAATCCATTATAATGTCTCAGCAATTAAAACAACATGGCACAGAAATAATCAAGTAGATCAATGAAATAAAATAAACATTCTAGAAACAAACATGTATATATTTCTAACACTGTAATATATGATTAAATTGTATTTCAAATCAATGGGGAGAATAAGGCTTATTCAACAAATAAGGTGCATGGACCCCTATTACTTGAAATAAAAGAAATATAGAGCCCTGTTTCACGCATTATACAACAAATATTCGGGTGAGTTAAAAATCAATATGTAGACTCTAAGGAGTTTTGGGAGAAAATACAAAATAATATTTTTCTTACCCTGAAGTAAAATATTCAAACCCAGAAGCTATAAAGTAAAATATTGGCAATATGACTATATTTAACATTCAAGACTATATAGTAATATACATATAAGAAAAGTTAAAGGACAAGTAATAGAATAGGAAAAGTATTTGCAACACATCTAAAAAAGGCTCAACAGTCTTTTTATTTAGGGAGAGAATTCTACAAACATTTAATCAAAAAATGGATAAAGAATACCAAAAACTCATTTAAAGCTTTTTAAAAATAATAGAAATAGACAAAAATGTACAAAAACAGGTTTAGTTTCAGCAAATAATAAAGTAACAATTAAAATAACACATCATTGTCACAATCAGATTGATAAGCATTAAAAATAGTGGTAATATCAAGTGTTAGTGACTGTGAAAGGAACTAGGTAGTCAAAGACTCTTTTTCTTCATCTTCTTAAAGCAGTCCCTTTAGCATATTTTGCAATGCTGGTTGGTAGAGGTGTATTCTTTTACCCTTCTTCTGTCTGGGAAACTCCTTATTTCGCCTTCCATTTTAATTGAGAGCCTTGCTGGGTAGAGCAGTTTTGGTCGTAGGCCTTTGCTTTTCATGACTTGCAATGTTTCTTGCCATTCCCTTCTGGCTTGCAGTGTTTCTGTTGAGAAGTCATCTGCTACCCGTATTGGGGCTCCCTTGTATGTTACTATCTCTTTCTCCCCTGCTGACTTTAGGATTCTCTCTTTGTCTTTGATATTTGCCATTTTAATGATGATGTGTCCTGGAGTGGGCCTCATTGGGTTTCTCTTGCATGGGACCCTCTGAGCTTCCTGGACTTGGGTGACTTTTTCTCTCCTGAAATGAGGGAAGTTTTCTATCATTACTTTTTCAAACAGGTTCTCTATCCTTTGCTCCTCTTCTTCTCCTTCTGGTATCCCTATTATATGGATATTATTACGTTCCAGGCTGTCCTGCATTTCCCTAAAGGCCTCTTCATTCCTTCTGAGTCTTCTTTCATTTTCTTGCTCTTTCTGGGAGCTTTTTTTCTCCCTTATCCTCCAGCTCACTGATTCGTTCCTCTGCTTCTTCTAGCCTGCTTTTGATTCCTTCTACTGTGTGCTTTAATTCAGAAGTTGTATTCTTCATTTCCTCTTGTCTCTTATTGATAGTTTCTATATCCTTTTTCATGCTGATGTAGTTTGCAGTAAGTTCCTCGTAGTTTCCCTGTAGTTTCTCGAAATTCTCTCTGAGCTCACTGAGCGCACTGAGCTCATCGAGCTTCCTTAGAACCACTCTTTTGTACACAATATCTGATAGTTTACTTGCCTGTATTTCATTTAGTTCTCTTTCTGGGGTTCCTTCTCTCCTTCAATTGGGGGTGGGGTGTTTCTTTGTCTTCCCTTTATTTGTGAGTCTCTTCTTATTTGCTTCTGCTTCTTAAATTGACCTGTCTTGATTTCCTGACTTTGTGGTGTGAACTTCTATGATAGGCAACCGCTGTTTTTCCTTTCTGGATCTGCCTCTGATGATGTCAGATGTTGAGCCTGTCTGACCTTAGGCAGTGTGTTTGAGACTTCCAGGAATCTACTTTCTGTGGCTGTCTCCTTTCCTTCAGCTGTTAATCCAGTCACTCTGCACTCAGCAGTCAGGCTTAGGCATCACAGGGCAGGGCAGAGTCCCTCCTAGGGGCGGGGTTACTGGGTCCTCTCACGCTGCTGCCACTCAGGGGAGTGGTCTGCCTGAGCAAGGTGGCTGCTGCCATCTGGGGGATAGTGAGCACCGGGATCATGCCAGCTACCTCTCAATTCTCTCCCCAAAGCTTCTTTCCCCAGTCTCTCCTCAGGTGTCTCTAGCCCACTCTGCCCCCGCCTTTGATGGAGACCAGGGTAAGTGGCTGCAATTTAAAATGTATGTGTTGGCCCTCTAAAAGGGCTGTTTGCATCTCCAGCTGCCTGTGTCGGGCAGAGAGCAACTCTGCCACTTTTCGCAGCTCGTTATCTGTGTACTTTTTGGGCTCTGGTGCTGTAGGCTTGGGATCCTCGCTTATGTTTTAGACCCCACTCTTCTCAGGGGGATCCCACTGGCCGTTTCAATATCTCTCTGGCGCTGTTGCCCATGGGCACCCCGCCCGCCTTCTCGAGTCTCTACTGCACTCCTTACCAGTTAGGTTGTGATAATGCTGATTCCTCTGTCTGTACCAGATTAGAAGGCTTCTCTCTCACTATTATTCAGTCGTTTTTTTCCAGGTGATTTCTCCACAATTTAGTTGTAATTCCTGATTGGCCTGGGAGGAAGTCAGTGGGACTTTCACTCACTCTTCCGCTATCTTGATTCCTAATTTAAAGTTTCTTAATGTTTGCCTTTATCTCCAATTCATACTTTTCTCTTTTTGTACTAGTAAGATAATGTGGAGTTTTAGAAATCATGGAGTTTTAGAATTGTAAAGACTTTCCTAAAATAATTATTTAGATCTTTCCATCAATCTTTTTTATTTTATGAACAAGGAGCCTCAGACTGAGCGAGACTGAATAGCTTAGATCACACAGAAAAGGAGCATTAGAGCTAGGGCTACAGCCTTGGCCCAGGTTTTCACTGTCCTCTAACCTCAACTTTTCTCTCATATCTGGTCTTAAAAATAAGAGAGATGAAACAGAGGCTAATGTAATGAAGCACAGGGCACTCATGAAGAAAATAACCAAAGTGCCAGCTTGTTCTCTAAAGCATTAAAAATTGGCACCTAGAAATGTGGGTAACCTCTTTTAGTTCTGAGAGGAGATGACCTTTGGGAAAAGACCAGAATATAAAGAATACACAATTTAGTTGTAATTCTGGTTGGTCCTGGGAGAGGGTCTGTGTGACTTCCATTCCCTCCTCTGCCATCTTGATTTTTCCCCTATCTTCTGTTATACCATTAGCATGAGCAGCTGGGTCAATATAGTCAGTTGTTGAGTTGTGTTTGGGTTTTATTGTTGCCATCTATTTAATCTCAGTGTACAGACTTCAGATTCTTCTAGTGATGAATTAGTGTTGCCTAGTGCTTAGTGTAAGGCCTGAAATACTGGAGTTTTTCCTCACTGTTCCTGCTCTACTTTCAGCTTTCCAGAGTCCTGAATGCTTGCCCTATACAGGGAGAAGGGAGGAGTAGTGGGATGTCTTTCACCAACTCTTGCTGTTGCCCTAGAAGTACACTCTCATTGCTTGTGATTCAGCATTAGGATCTTCATGGGGCATGAGATTTTCAGTCCTACTCTGTCTAATTTTTTGGCAGAATATGTGCACCTTGGCTTCTCAAGCAAGGTCTTCTCATATTCCTGTCCCTCCTTAACACCATGGCAGTCAAATTCTGCCTTGAATTTGTGACAGAAAATCCTATCTTGGGCAGGAAAGATTTGTGGCTTCCCCCTAAATCGTAGTAGAACTCTTGTTTTAATTGGTGCAGAATCCTGGGACTAAGGCATTTCTCTGCTCTTCCCATATGGGTAGATAACCCAGAACAGGGAATACCTGCCTAAGTCCGGTACATGAAGAAGCAGTTGCTTTCCAATAGATAAAAGGATTTTGCTTCTACCTCTCCTCAGGGAGCAATGGAACTTCAGCTGGGCCCTGATGGTAACAGAGTTTGCTATCCCTCCCCTGGTGGCTTAAGGCTTTTGCTTAATATGAAAGAAGGTTCTAAAGAAGAAGGCAGTGTTTCATGCCTATCTCTCAGAGGAAACATTTTTTGCATGCCTGTACCATTCTGCATGCTTCTTTTTCATCTCCTGATTTATATCTAATCTTTCCTGTGAGAAAACCAGTAGAGGCCCATGGAAAAGAAAATAAATGGGGCTCCTAGTGACTTTAAACTGACTCTTTAGCCCACATTTAGCCCTTAAGAAATGCATTAAACTTTTAGTAGATTTCTTCTTACCCATTTTCATAATGATTACATCATTGTCCTCTGCTCTTACAAAGGTGAAACAATTTAAGTGTCCTATCTCTTTTCAGAGGGGCTTGTCATTCTTTAGAATTTAATTCACTTGCTTGTTGTACTAATTAGTTTACTAATGAAGTCAAGAAAGTTATAATTTTGAAGATTATATGGGCTTTACTAATTGTTATGATGGAAATGATGGTCTTTTGAGGATTTATTTTACTAAGAAAAACAACAACATTTTTTAACCCTTGTCCTTGGAAATATAAGTTAAACCTCCTTCTTCTTTTCTTCTTTTTCCTCTCCTAATTCTTCTTCTTCATCTTGATTAAGTCTATCCCAGTTCTAAGTTACTAAGATTCAAAGAATATCATAGAATGGAGGTATAAATATAGACTAGAGTAATGGGGAAAGAGAATAAGAAAGAGAATAAATTTGGCTATGAGGTAATATTTGGCCATTGACAGAGACAGACCCCTACAGAAGTGATTATGTTACAATTTGTGGTGACAGAGAAATAACAGAGTTTAAATGAAAAATCAGACTTCTGGCCAAGATGGAGACATAGGTAGATACACTTTGTCCCCTTGCACAACTAAAAGAACAAAGCAAATTTAAAAACAACAAACAAGCCTAACTGCCAGAAAACCAAACTGCATGGAAGTCCAACAACCAAGGAGTTAAAGAAGAAACATTCACCCAGACCAATAGGAGAGGTGGAGACAGGTAGCTGGGGCAGAGAGGATGTGCGGCAAGGTGGCAGCTGGAGGACCAGGTGGTCCGACAATTATAGATCGATAAACTGGGAGGGACAGCTGGGGAGCAAGACTGACTGTGTAACCCAGGATTCCAATACATGAAAAGAAAACCTCAAAACCTCTGGCTGTAAAAACCTGTGGGTATGCGGCAGTGGGAGAAACTCCCAACCTCACAGAAGAGTTCATTGGACAGACCCACAGAGTCCTAGAGCATACATAAGCCACCTACCTGGGAATCAGCACTAGAAGGGCCCAATTTGTTTGTGTATAAGGGGGAAGTAACTGAAAGCCTGCTAAAAGCCAAGCAAGCAGCATTGTTCCCTCTCTGATCCCTCCCCCACATACACATCACAATGCAGAGATTTGGGCTACCCTGTACTGGCGAGTACCTAAGGCTCTGCCCTTTCCAATATAACAGGCACCTGAGACAAAGAAATATGGTCCAAATGAAAGAACAGATCAAAGCTCCAAAAATAGAACTAAGCAATGAACAGATAACCAACCTATCAGATGCACAGTTCAAGACACTGGTAGTCAGGATGCTCACAGTGTGGTCATAAAATAGAGGAAAAAGTGAAGGCTATGCAAAGTAAAATAAAGAAAAATATACAGGGAACCAACAGTGAAGGGAAGAAAACCGTGACTCAAAGCAATGATTTGGGACAAAAGGAAGAGATAAACATTCAACCAGAACAGAATGAAGAAACAAGAATTCAAAAAAAAATGAGGAGAGGCTTAGGAACCTCTGGGACAACTTTAAACATTCCAACATCCGAATCACAAGGGTGCCAGAAGGAGAGGAGGAGGAGCCAGAAATTGAAAACTTATTTGAAAAAATAATGAAGGAGAATTTCCCCAATCTGGCTAAGGAAATAGACTCCCAGGAGATCCAGGAAGCTCAGTGTCCCAAAGAAGTTGGATCTAAGGAAGCACACACCAAGGCACATCATAATTCCATTACCCAAGATTAAAGATAAGGAGAGAATCTTCAAAGAAGCAAGAGAAAAGGAGACAGCTACAAAGGAGTTCCCATAAGACTAGCAGCTGATTTCTCAAAAGAAACCTTGCAGGCAAGAAGGGGCTGGCAAGGGGTTTTCAGTCATGAAAGGCAAGGACGTACATCCAAGATTACTGTATCCAGCAAAACTATCATTTAGAATGGAAGGACAGATAAAATGCTTCCCAGAAAAGGTCAAGTTAAAGGAGTTCATCATCACCAAAGACCTTATTATATGAAATGTTAAAGGGACTTACCTAAGAAAAAGAAAAAGATCAAAGAGCTATGAACAGTAAAATGACAACAAACTCACAACTATCAATAATTGAACCCAAATACACAAACAAAAACAAACTACGCAAACAACTAGAACAGGAACAGAATCACAGAAATGGAGATCACATGGAGGGTTATCAGCAGGGAGGGGGAGGGAGGGGGGGAATGGGGGGAAAGCTTCAGGGAATAAGAAGCATAAAGAGTAAGTACAAAATAGGGGGAGGTTAAGAATAACATAGGAAATGAAGAAGCCAAAGAACTTAACATGCACAGCCCATGGACATGAACTAAGGTGGGGAGGGGAATGGACAACTGTAATAGCATAATAAATAAAATATATATATAATAAAATAAAGTAAAATAAATAAGCCAAAGAAAAATCATGATGGGGATTTAGCATGAAGAGTTGGGGGAGCTTCAAGAGGAAAGACAGATAAGTTTAGGCAGGAAAGTTGTCACAGGCATAAATTGAACTGATTCTTGAAGTAGTTACCTAAGTGGAGAAGAGAATGGGAGTATATTCAAGGAAGAGGTATTTTAGAAGTGTTTAGGGTGAAAGGTATAGGGAGAGAGTACCAAGAGATGAGGATTAAGAGTATCAGTTTTATAAGCAGACAGACCTAAGCTTTAAACCTGGTCTGCTACTTCAAAACTGTGGACTAGACAGTTGGTTAAGCCCTTTAAAATGCATTTCGCCATCTGTCAAATGAAAGTATTAATGTTTCCCAATCAGGGTTATTGTGAGGATTAAATGAGATAATCCACTCTACGTCTGGAACAGGACTGTGCTCAACACATAATGGCCTTTACTACTATTAGCAGTGGTTCTCTATCAAAGATAGAGGTACCACACATACTTAGCAGCAGTAGTTATTTGGGACTTCTTCTAAAAATCTTAAGATTTTGTCATTTGCTTTAGCATAACAGTTGCTTCCATGTAGCCTGAGTATAATCCTTGTCTTCTTTAAAATATTACAGTTCCTATCTCTTCCTTGACACAAAAACTAACAACACATATTTAAAAGTAGTTCAGGAGAAAGTCCCTCCTACTTAAAACAGCAAGTAACAATTTACACTTGGCAAGTAGGAAGAACTACTAATTTCATCTGTTTCAGTGTGTATGTAGGAGGGAAAGCAAATTTAAAAATGAAAAAGAGTATGTGCTGAAAAACCATTCTTATTTACAGGACAGAGTTAAATCCAGGTTCACATAATACAAATATAGTGCAACATGAATATATTGTCCAGCAGCAACTCCTTTTTTTTTTTCCTGAAGATCTACAACATCCAGGACTCATTTTGATGATGGTTACATTTTCATCTTATGCTCTTCCAAAGGTGAAACCATTTATGTGTCCTATCTCTTTTCAGAGAGGCTTGTTACTGTTTGGAATGTAGTTCACTTGGTAGTCTTACAAACTCCGTCCACTAATGAAGTCAAGAAAAGGTGGTTGTTTACTGTTTGCTTTTGTCTTGGGCTACTAGAGCCTACAGCAGCGCTTTCCAGACATTTAATAATCTTCAAGAGGCCTGGAAAACTGCCCTCCTACTGTTGCCAAGGATTAACAATTACCTGAATATGATTCCCTGGGCTATGTTACCTGTCTATGGTTTAATCACATCTGAGAAATAAGACTTTGCCCTAGACCAGTGGTTCACAAATTTTAACCTATATCTGAATTACATATAGTATTTGTAAAAACACAGAATGCTGAGCCCTAGTCCTAAAATTTTTGATTCAATATGAGGTAGGGCCCTATAGTCAATATTTCTAACACATTCCCAAGTGATGCTATTGCTCTTCGTATCAGCACCGTGCTTGGAGGACCACTGCCCTCAGAAGTTTTTGTTTTCAGAGTGATGCTCCTTCTTGTTACCTGAGGTGTGTGTTAGAAGAGACCACTGTTACTGGTTATAGAGAGATCTGTGAGAATATGAGACAAGGAAATACATGATAACAGGGTAAGACAAAAGCTGAAAAGAAGGAGGGACAAATTGTTTTTCCATTATTTTTTGAAAGGGGTTAATGCTGGGGCTAACCCCTAAGGGGTAGGTGGAAGAGAGCTGGCAGGGCAGCCTTTTTCCACATTATTTTCATTAGATCCTGGGAGCACAGAGTCAATTTTATCCAAGCCTATCAATAAGTAGTTCTATCCTACTTCATACACCAACATGGATTGCAAAGTATCAGGAACACAGTCTCTTAATATTCTGGTCTTTTCCCAAAGGTCATCTCCTCTCAGAACTAAAAGAGGTTACCCACATTTCTAGGTGCCAATTTTTAATGCTTTAGAGAACAAGCTGGCACTTTGGTTATTTTCTTCATGAGTGCCCTGTGCTTCATTACATTAGCCTCTGTTTCATCTCTCTTATTTTTAAGACCAGATATGAGAGAAAAGTTGAGGTTAGAGGACAGTGAAAACCTGGGCCAAGGCTGTAGCCCTAGCTCTAATGCTCCTTTTCTGTGTGATCTAAGCTATTCAGTCTCGCTCAGTCTGAGGCTCCTTGTTCATAAAATAAAAAAGATTGATGGAAAGATCTAAATAATTATTTTAGGAAAGTCTTTACAATTCTAAAACTCCATGATTTCTAAAACTCCACATTATCTTACTAGTACAAAAAGAGAAAAGTATGAATTGGAGATAAAGGCAAACATTAAGAAACTTTAAATTAGGAATCAAGATAGCGGAAGAGTGAGTGAAAGTCCCACTGACTTCCTCCCAGGCCAATCAGGAATTACAACTAAATTGTGGAGAAATCACCTGGAAAAAAACGACTGAATAATAGTGAGAGAGAAGCCTTCTAATCTGGTACAGACAGAGGAATCAGCATTATCACAACCTAACTGGTAAGGAGTGCAGTAGAGACTCGAGAAGGCGGGCGGGGTGCCCATGGGCAACAGCGCCAGAGAGATATTGAAACGGCCAGTGGGATCCCCCTGAGAAGAGTGGGGTCTAAAACATAAGCGAGGATCCCAAGCCTACAGCACCAGAGCCCAAAAAGTACACAGATAACGAGCTGCGAAAAGTGGCAGAGTTGCTCTCTGCCCGACACAGGCAGCTGGAGATGCAAACAGCCCTTTTAGAGGGCCAACACATACATTTTAAATTGCAGCCACTTACCCTGGTCTCCATCAAAGGCGGGGGCAGAGTGGGCTAGAGACACCTGAGGAGAGACTGGGGAAAGAAGCTTTGGGGAGAGAATTGAGAGGTAGCTGGCATGATCCCGGTGCTCACTATCCCCCAGATGGCAGCAGCCACCTTGCTCAGGCAGACCACTCCCCTGAGTGGCAGCAGCGTGAGAGGACCCAGTAACCCCGCCCCTAGGAGGGACTCTGCCCTGCCCTGTGATGCCTAAGCCTGACTGCTGAGTGCAGAGTGACTGGATTAACAGCTGAAGGAAAGGAGACAGCCACAGAAAGTAGATTCCTGGAAGTCTCAAACACACTGCCTAAGGTCAGACAGGCTCAACATCTGACATCATCAGAGGCAGATCCAGAAAGGAAAAACAGCGGTTGCCTATCATAGAAGTTCACACCACAAAGTCAGGAAATCAAGACAGGTCAATTTAAGAAGCAGAAGCAAATAAGAAGAGACTCACAAATAAAGGGAAGACAAAGAAACACCCCACCCCCAATTGAAGGAGAGAAGGAACCCCAGAAAGAGAACTAAATGAAATACAGGCAAGTAAACTATCAGATATTGTGTACAAAAGAGTGGTTCTAAGGAAGCTCGATGAGCTCAGTGCGCTCAGTGAGCTCAGAGAGAATTTCGAAAAACTACAGGGAAACTACGAGAAACTTACTGCAAACTACATCAGCATGAAAAAGGATATAGAAACTATCAATAAGAGACAAGAGGAAATGAAGAATACAACTTCTGAATTAAAGCACACAGTAGAAGGAATCAAAAGCAGGCTAGAAGAAGCAGAGGAACGAATCAGTGAGCTGGAGGATAAGGGAGAAAAAAAGCTCCCAGAAAGAGCAAGAAAATGAAAGAAGACTCAGAAGGAATGAAGAGGCCTTTAGGGAAATGCAGGACAGCCTGGAACGTAATAATATCCATATAATAGGGATACCAGAAGGAGAAGAAGAGGAGCAAAGGATAGAGAACCTGTTTGAAAAAGTAATGATAGAAAACTTCCCTCATTTCAGGAGAGAAAAAGTCACCCAAGTCCAGGAAGCTCAGAGGGTCCCATGCAAGAGAAACCCAATGAGGCCCACTCCAGGACACATCATCATTAAAATGGCAAATATCAAAGACAAAGAGAGAATCCTAAAGTCAGCAGGGGAGAAAGAGATAGTAACATACAAGGGAGCCCCAATACGGGTAGCAGATGACTTCTCAACAGAAACACTGCAAGCCAGAAGGGAATGGCAAGAAACATTGCAAGTCATGAAAAGCAAAGGCCTACGACCAAAACTGCTCTACCCAGCAAGGCTCTCAATTAAAATGGAAGGCGAAATAAGGAGTTTCCCAGACAGAAGAAGGGTAAAAGAATACACCTCTACCAACCAGCATTGCAAAATATGCTAAAGGGACTGCTTTAAGAAGATGAAGAAAAAGAGTCTTTGACTACCTAGTTCCTTTCACAGTCACTAACACTTGATATTACCACTATTTTTAATGCTTATCAATCTGATTGTGACAATGATGTGTTATTTTAATTGTTACTTTATTATTTGCTGAAACTAAACCTGTTTTTGTACATTTTTGTCTATTTCTATTATTTTTAAAAAGCTTTAAATGAGTTTTTGGTATTCTTTATCCATTTTTTGATTAAATGTTTGTAGAATTCTCTCCCTAAATAAAAAGACTGTTGAGCCTTTTTTAGATGTGTTGCAAATACTTTTCCTATTCTATTACTTGTCCTTTAACTTTTCTTATATGTATATTACTATATAGTCTTGAATGTTAAATATAGTCATATTGCCAATATTTTACTTTATAGCTTCTGGGTTTGAATATTTTACTTCAGGGTAAGAAAAATATTATTTTGTATTTTCTCCCAAAACTCCTTAGATTCTACATACTGATTTTTAACTCACCCGAATATTTGTTGTATAATGCGTGAAACAGGGCTCTATATTTCTTTTATTTCAAGTAATAGGGGTCCATGCACCTTATTTGTTGAATAAGCCTTATTTTCCCCATTGATTTGAAATACAATTTAATCATATATTACAGTGTTAGAAATATATACATGTTTGTTTCTAGAATGTTTATTTTATTTCATTGATCTACTTGATTATTTCTGTGCCATGTTGTTTTAATTGCTGAGACATTATAATGGATTTAAATTTTTAATATCTTATAAAGAATCTTGACATTTAAAAAATAAATAAAATCAATCTGCATTAAAAAAAAGAAAAGAAAGAAAGAAGGAATGCCTACCTTCTGCGACATCATGGATGGAACTGCAGAATTATATGCTAAGTGAAATAGGCCAGTTGATGAATGACAAATATCATATGATCTCACCTATAAGTGGAATCTATTCAACAAGTAAACTAATGAACAAAATTAAGCACAGGTAAGGAAACAGAGCAGTTTGAAAATGATCAGATGGGATGGGGAAAGAGGACAATTGTGCAAAGAAGGAGAAGAGACTAAGCAAAGAACATGTATGAATGACCCGCGGTCATGTACAACAGAATGGGAACTGATGGTGGGAAAGGGGGGAGGGGGTGTGAAGGGTGGAGGAGGGTAAAGAGGGAAAAATTGAGACAATTGTAATAGAATAAACATGATTTAAAAATAAAAATAATAAAATAAAAGAAAAACTTTAAATTCTACTTGAATTTGTAATTCTCCTTTACAAATTTGCAAAGTCACATAGTTTAATATAGTAGCTTCTGGCCACAGACAGAATATTTTAAGTATCTCAAAAATACTATTTGTTTGCATTGCTATAGAAGTCTAACCATAAAAGAGTAAGTGATTCTCTTTTCTTTTCCACTGAGGCACATTTCTTTCCTTTTCCCCGCAGTCCTTCACCCCCACCAATAAAAATCTGTCTGGAATTATTGAAACATTTTCCTTAATCCTAACTTTATATATAGTTGTAGCCACAACTATGAGTTATATATGTAAATTTACAACAAAATTCTATTTCTGTAGTAGAGAATATATATAATTTTTGCCAAGGAATGAGTACTTCAGTAGTACCATAG
Source organism: Pteronotus mesoamericanus (assembly GCF_021234165.1). Classification (NCBI taxonomy): domain Eukaryota; kingdom Metazoa; phylum Chordata; class Mammalia; order Chiroptera; family Mormoopidae; genus Pteronotus; species Pteronotus mesoamericanus. Next base: position 14,998,628 of record NW_026555313.1, read on the forward strand.
CCTCTAGAAATCTTTAAAATAGTAGTTTTTCATCAACCTAAAATAGTTTGGTAATGATTTTAATTTTAAACTACAGATTCTGCCCATAATGACATGCACATAGTAGAAGCATAGATTTCAACCTTAATAGCTTACCCCTTTAACATCTGGGTTCCTCTCTGTTATTTCAAGAGACCTCCATTTTACACTTTGTTTAAAGTTCTATGTGTCTGTCTATAAGCAGAATTGTCAATATCATAGTTTCTGCAGTCAGACATAGCTGAGTTTAAATACTGGCTTAGCCATTTACTAGTTGTTTACCTTATTATTTAGACTCTAGGAGCTTAAAATTTTCTTACCTATGAATGAGGATAATTAAAAATATCTATCTCATAGCACTGTGGAAGTTAAAATGAAGCAATTATTTAAATGCACTTAGCAGACAACAAAAGCACAAAAAGTTAGCTACTGATATTAAAAATCACATGGGATTCGAATTCATGCCTAAAGAACAGAATATCTATTGAAGGTCAAAATATCAACTCACAAGATTACTTTCAAATTGTAAATGAAAAAAAAAAACCCACCTTTACAAAGGATGTCAGATCATCTTAGCCAAGTAAGATAACCTGATATTATATACCTCCTGAAGCAATGCAGTATGAAATATACTGTATCATTTATGAAGCATTCTTGAACATAATGATTGCTTGAATATAATCAAGCAGTTAGACACAACTTTCAATGTACAGGATATATTTGGAGAAATAAAGGGACAAATTAAATGACAACACAAAGAGAAGGGACAAGTCCAGAATGTGTGCAGTAGTAACCAGCCTCTAGGATGGCATGCTATGATACCTGCCTATTGGTATTCATACCCTTATGTGTCCTCCCATACTGTATTAGTGTTGGTCCCTACAACCAAGAGAATTTGGCAAAAGTAATACTATGTCATTTCCAAGATGAGATCATATAAAGCACTCTAGCTTTCAGCTCAGTAAGTCTGTGTGTGTGCACACTTGCATGTGTGCACATGTCTTTCTCTAAGATTGCTGTGGGGATGTGAGATGCCACGTTGTTATCAACCCTACGGTGAGACCACATAGCAAAAAACTGAGGCCTCCTTCAGCACCAAGGCCACGAGGGAAAACAATCTATAGTACATTGAAGAGTCCATGGAAAGGACTCTTCAGAGCAAGCAGTACCTGTACCATCCCAGCCGACAATCCTGAACAGGGTGGGGACGATGCTTGGTTCCTAACTGGATTCAACAAAACCTTCAACATCAACGACTTTTCTGCTGGTATGATCAACAGCAGGGCTAACATGCACATTCCTCGGGTTATTGGCCAAGAGAAGAAAGGTTACTTTGAAGACTGGTGCTCCTCCCAACTGTGACCCCTTTGTGGTGACAAAAGGCCTCATCCACATGTGTCTTCTCTAGGAAAGGGGTGATGAGCCTTTCCAGTACAAAAACTAAGTGACTGGACTTGCAGCAAATGAATCTCTTTCTAATTAATTCTTTATCCCACTCCCACTCTTGCCCCTCTCTCAATGGTTATAATAGCTGTAACTCAAAGGGCGGAAAATATCAAGGTCTTTTTTTAATTCCCCATGCCTAGTTAACATCTCTTGCTTTCTTTGGCCTGGATAAAGGAACCAATTTCTTCATCTCTTTACACACACACACACACACACACACACACACACACACACACACACACACACACACACACGCTTCCCCCCACCACTGAAATTTTCTAGTGAGTTAGTTGGGGTTGGGATGGGGAAACATGATCACTGCTGCACTTAATCAGGTATTTCTCCAATAGGTGTGGCTATCTGGAAAGTGAGCATAGTATTGGGTTGGCCAAAATGTTTTTTATTTTTTTTTTCTGTAAGATGGTTCTAGTAACACTTAGTTGTCTTCAACTTCATTCAAAACAATTTTGTTAGATTGTACTGCGACAGTTGTTCTATCAACATGCATTTAAAAAAACACTAAAATTGCTGAATATTTGTGTAGCTATTTTTGAAGATTGAAGAAAATTTTCAGCATGTTACGCTTTATTATTTTAAGAAAGGTAAAAATGCAAAACAAGATTTGTGCAGTGTATGGAGAAGGTGCTGTGACTGATTGAATGTGTCAAAAGTTGTTTGCAAAGTTTCGTGCTGGAGATTTCTCGCTGGATGATGCTCCACAGTTGGGTCAAGCAGTTGAAGTTGACAGTGATTAGGTCGAGACATTGAGAACAGTTAATGTTATACCATGTAGGAGAGAGCAGACATACTCAAAATATCCAAATCAAGTGTTGAAAATCATTTGTACCGGCTTGGTTATGTTAAGCACTTTGATGTTTGGATTCCACATAAGTGAAAAAACCCTTCTTGATTGTATTTCCACATGCAATTCTCTACTTAAACATAAAGAAAACATGTTTTTAAAACAAATTGTGATGGGCAATAAAAAGTGAATACTTTAGAATAATGTGGGACTGAAGAGACTGTGGGGCAAGCGAAATGAACCACCACCAACCACAGCAAAAGGCTAGTCTTTGCCCAAAGAAGGTGATGTTGTGTATATGGTGGGATTGGAAGAGAATCATCTATTATGAACTCTTTGGCCGACTCAATATTTGCAAAGGGAGAGGAAGGATTTTTTCTTCTTTGAGGTTGGTAAGGGGGCAGGGGAGCTAGGCTTACTCTGTGGTTAAGTTAGATATTCCCTTTTGGTGGGAAGTGCCATTTCCTAAAAGGTTATAACCAGTTTTCTAATTAAAGTAATAGGAGTGAAGGAAGTGTGGGAGTCAGGAAGAAGATGCTCTTTTACCCTAGTCTACCTCCTGGGCCTGGGGCTAAATGCCCTCACTTGAAGACAAGTTCAGCATGAAGGGGTGGGATAGATAGCCCTACCTTAGAAGAAAAAGTTCTCATTGCTTGGTCCTCCATTTATAACACAAAGCAGAATATTATTTTTATATTTATATGCAAAAACAAAATTATATATATGGCTATGCAGATATGTATGCTTTTTCTAAAGGAGAAAAACCATTTTGGTTACTGGGAGCCAATTTTGAAGTAAGTAGTCTGGTCAGAAATTAGAAATAAGGCCCTTTTTTTGAGTGGGGGATGAGGGTGGTGGTGCTTGAAAAGTTGGCTGTTAGGGGCTGTTAAACCATCACTATCATCTAAGGGTTCCCCTGTTCCCTGCCTGCCCTTCTGGAGGGGCTGAGTACTGGTTGGATAACTGGAGGACGCAGGTTATAACAGCAGCAGTAACCTGAGCAGTAACCGAACATGTGTCTTTAAAGGCTTTGCTTTAAAGACACATGAATACACAGGGGTTTAGAAATATGAGTTGGCTGGTCAACCTGAGCATGTATGTTACTGACAATGGGGCATTGGGTTATTTTCTGGGGGACCAACATGTCACTAAAGCAGGCTTTTTGATATATTAACATTTTTTTTGAAAAGCAAAACAACAACAACAAAACTGAGGCCACCTGCCAAAGCCATATGAGTGAATGTTATTGGTAGTAGAATCCCCAGCATCAGTCAAACCATGAGACGACTGCAGTACCAGCTGACACATTGACTGCAACCTCATGAGAGATTCTGGGCCAGGCCCACCCAGCTAGACTGCTTCTAGATTCTCATTCTCGGAAACTGTGTGAAATAATGAGCATTTGTTGTTATAAGCATCTAAGATTAAGGTAATTTGTTATACAGAAATAAATAATATGTTGATTCTTCTCCAGACAAATCCAGAATTTAGGACTAGTCTCTTCTAAAAGTTAAGAAATAAGGATTTTTTATAAAGGGCCCTGGCCAGGTGGGTCAGTTGGCTGGAGCATCATCCTATACACCAAAAGGCTGCAGGTTTGATTCCCAGTTGGGGTGCGTACAGGAGGCAACTGATCTACGTTTTTCTCTCTCACATCCATGTTTCTCTCTCTCTCTCTTCCTCTCTCTCTCAAATCAATAAACATATCCTCGGGTGAGGATTTTTTAAAAAATTGGAAGAACTGCTCTATTTTACAAGAGGCTAAAGAGATCTAGCAATCAAATGCAATTGTGAACCTTGATTTAAATCCTGGTTTAAAAATGATAGTAATTTTAAAATGTAGAAATTACTAGGACAATTGGAATATAAACATGCATTAGATGATATTAAGGGAAATTTAAATTTTCTTAGGTGTGATAATGGCTTTGTGGTATTGAAGAATGCTCTATTTTTAGGAGTTTTATGCTTATGTATTTTGGTAAAAGCACTATGCCTTAATTTAATTTCAAACGGTTCAGAAATAAATAGATATTTAGATGAAAATAGATGAAATAAATATGGCAAATGTCAACAATTATAGATAAAATATAGGTAGTGGGTATGTGAATATTCATTGCACTACCCTATAAATTTTTTCTTATGTTTAAAATTTTTCCTAATTACAATGTTAGAAAAACAATTAAACCACCCACAAATTAGAGTTATCTCTAATTGTCATTAGATTAAAAAATATTGATATTTAGTTTGTAAGTTTGTACAATTACAAAACAAATATTTCTGAGGAGCATTGTTGAACTAATAGTTCAACTCAAAAGTCATCCCATCTCTTCATGTTGGCTGAAGGTTAAAAAAATAAAAAGCTGGTACTGATTCCTCTGTTTTCTTTTCCTGTTTTTGTCTTATTTTATTTTTCACTAAAAGCAGACAATTACTAAGTTCAAGAGGAATTAGACCTGTTCAGTATTCAGGTGTACAAACATAACCATAAATTCATTTTTATATAATAAATGAAGAACTCATGTGTTTACCCAAGACACTGGCAGGCACAGTGGGGGAAAAATAGCAGGACAAGAAATTCACATCCAGAAGTTAATTGAAAAATGACCTTTAAAACCAATGAGTTATTTTGTGAATTTAGTAAAAATTGTACTTCTTACTATAATACTGACATGAAAATATTATCTGGGTGTTAAGCTCTCAATTTAAGAAAAATTCAATGACACTCTCATCATTAACACATCAAAAGTATACTTCTAAAAACTGACATAGTTGCCCTGACTGGTGTTGCTCAATTGGTTGGTTGTCAACTGGCCAGGGTACATGTCTGGGTTGTGGGTTCGGGTCCCCAGTTGGGGCGCATTTGAGAGGCAACCAACTGATGTGTCTCTCTCACATCAATGTTTCTCTCACTCTCATTATCCCTCCCTTACCTTTTCTCTAAAAATAAAATCTTTAAAAAAACTGACATAGCCAAAACAATAATTCAGCATTTATTTTTATGTAAAGAATATTTTCTATTTCTGAATTGCATTGATGAGTTTTTGTTCTCATGTCATCCATTTGTAATTATGTTTTCATGGAAAATATTTTTAAATTTAGTTAACATTTTTTAGTATAAGATGTAATTTAAAATATAAGTTTTACTTTATACCAATAGAAATTTAAATTAAAACTAACCTGATACATCTGGTCAACACACTGTTAGTGAGGCTGTGGCAGAAATGGGAACTATTTTGCATCAATAATGAAGAGGGAAATGGTACAATCTTTATAAAGGGAAAATGTGGTACTATCTACCAAAATTACATATACAGGGTCTGGCACAAATAATGCTTCTTTTTATTACAAAATCATAAGCATGCAATTCTGTAACATAACAATATCACACTCAAGCATACCATATGACATTTTAGATGAAATGTTCAAATTAAAACTATAAATTATTACACCCATATTATTACCCTGTCAACCACAGCAATCCCTTTCTCATTAATACAAGGTTTTGTTTTTGTTTTTTTTTTTAACTATAGGATTGTTTATAGCAAAAGAGTGAAAACAAAGTAATCAATCATTCAGACTGTCTGAAAAAAACACGGAATTATGTATAAACAATGAATTACCAAAAGCTGTTGAAAAGGAAGAAAATTATCTCTATATACTAGTATGAAGTGATCATACAGAAATACTGTAATGTAAGTAAAGTGGTATGGAAAGTACATAGCATACTATTGTTTAAGAAAGAGGATAATTATATATATTCATATTGGATTATATAAAAATTAAATTTTTTAAGATACCAATGGCAAAGGAAAGAAAAACCAAGTTGAGGAGACAAAAACAGAAGCTACATTTCTTTGACTATGTCTTGTTTTAGTAGATTCAACTGGACTATGTAAATATTTATATAATTATAAATTTTATAGAACTATAAAAATTTACAGCTTTTTATAAGACTGTAAAACTACAAAATCATAAACCATAAAACTTAAAATTTTATAGTTTTTCCTTATACAATAAAATTTAATAAAACTATAAAAATAAAATTACAACAAATTAGCCAACTAACCAAGAGACAAACTATTCCAAGACACTTTCAGAAACAGTTATATGACTTTTTGTACACATGACTAAAGATAATTACTTTAAAAAATCAAACTAGTTTCAGTAACCATATTGGTGGTGGCAGTATTGATAATATTGTTCTGAAGGTTAAGTAAAACACCTACAGTCCTAAATCTGAGTTGGAAATCAATTTATATTCAGTTATGACATGTTTGTCTCTATAGAAGATATATTCTCACTATATCCACTGGAAAGACCTAGAAATGAATAGCAACCTACTAGCAATGAACGCCTCCACTATCCAGAGTATAGTCTTGGAGAAATACCTAATTCTAGGTCAGAGGCAGGAAATAGACAAGATGAACCAAGAACATCCTGTCATACTAAAAATCAAACTTTTAAACAACCCATATATCAAAGAAGAAATCAAAAAGGAAATTAGAAAGTGTTTTCAACTGAACAGGATAACACTACATATCAGAATTCATGTAATGTCACTGAAGTAGCACTTAGAAAAATATGCTATTCAATACCTATATTAGGAAAGAAATATCTTAAACAACTACCTCAACTTTCGTCTTAAGAAATTTAAGAAAAACAATAGGAAGTTAAACCCAAAACAAGCAGAAAAAAGATAAAAATCAAGATTAAAGTGGGAACCATTAAATAGAAAACAGGAAAGTGATAAGAGAAATTAATGAAATCAAAAGCTGTTTGAGAATGCTGATAAAAATTGTCAAACTTCAGCTGGATTAATCAGGAATAAAAGAAAAAAGAAACTGATATTACTATGAATCAATATTACAGTTACTAAGATTGAATTTACAAATATTAGAATTACTAAGATCAGAAATTCAAAAGGAAATATCACTACAGAGTCTATAGATGTTAACAAGATAATAAGGGAATATTATGAAGAAATTTATGGCTATAAATGTGACAATTTAGGTGAAACGAAAAAATCCTTGAACTACATAATTTACTCAAAAGAATAACCTGAATAGTCCCATTAAAGAAATGGAATATATAGTTAAAGCCTTTCCAGAAAACAAACAAGCAAAACAAAATTCTAGGCCCTGACACACCATAGGTGAATTCTACCAAACATTTGAGAAAGAAATAATGCTAATCCTACACAAATTCTTCCAGAAAACTGAAGTGGAGTAACTCCCCAACTCATTCAGAGTCTAGCATTACACTGATACTGGAGCCAGACCAAGACATAACAAGGAAAGAAAGCTATGAAGCAATATCCCTCAAGAACACAGATTCTGAAAACACCCTTTAGAGCAAATGAAATTCTGAAAGTACCCTTCAACAAATCAAATTCAACAATACCTGAAAAGAATATTATATCATGTCCAAGAGAGGTGGTTTATACTAAGAATGCTTTAATGTTCTAAAATAGATCAGTGTAACTCACATATTAACAAATTAAAAATAAAAACATGTAATCATCTCAATAGATGGTGAAAAAGCATTTGACAAAATTCAATACTTGATCATGATAAAAAAGTCAGCAGGCTGGGAGTAGAAGGGAATTTCTTCCTTCCTTCTACTATAAGGAGTAAGACAATGATGTCTATCCTCACCACTTCTCTTCAATATTGTACTGCAGGTTTTGACCAGAGAAATCAGGCAAGGAAAGGAAATAAAGGGTATCTAGATTGGAAAAAAATAAAAGTATTCTTGCTCACAGACATGATAGCCTACAAAGAAAGTTCAACAGAACCAACAAAAAATATCTACTGAAACTGGTGAGTTTAGCAAAGTTGCAGGATAGATGATGTACAATGTACAAAAATCTACTGTATTTCTACATACAAGCAAGAAACACTTAAAAATAAAAAAGACTATTTATAAATATAAAAACATGAAATACTTGGGGTAAAATGAAAAAGTATGTAAAATGCAAGTACACTAGAAACTATAAAACATTCTGAAAGAGAGTAAAGAAGACCTAAAAAAACAGAGAAATATATCCTGTTCATGTGTTAGAAGACTCAATACTGTTAAGGAATCAATTCTACCCCAACTGATCTACAGATTCAGTGCAATACTAACCAAAATTCTAGTAGGTAATTTGCAGAAGCCATACAGAGTATTTCAATTATAATACAATTAAATTAGGAATCAATAACAGAAAGACATCAGGAAAGGCCCTAAACATTTAGAAATTAAACCACTGATAGAAAAGGAAATCTCAGGGAAATCAGAAAACATTTTGAACTAAATGAGAATGAAAGCACAGCATATCCAAATTTGTGGAATGCAGCTAATTAAGTAGTGCTTAGAAAAAATTTCTAATTTTAGAAAAATATGAATAATTTAAAATCTATAATCTAAGTTTCTATTTTAAGAACTTAGAAAAAGAAGAATAAATTCAAAATAAGTGAAAGGAAGGAAATACTAAAGAGAAAAAGTTATGAAAGATTTCTGTTCCTGACTATGCTAGATTAACTTAAACTCTTAAAAAAAAAGAAAAAATATGAAACAATTATTTCAGATATTGGACTATAGGAGCTTAGAACAATGACCACTAAGAGAGGAGAAACAAATAAGGTGAGCCCTAAGATAGTCCCTGACACCCCTTCACACTAAGATGGCTATAGTCAAAAAGGTGGAAAATCACAAGGGCTGCTAAGGATGTGTAAAAATTACCTGTATTTTCTGTGTATAATGCACACTTTTTTGCCCAAATTTTTGAGGGAAAATAAGGATGAGCATTATATGTGGGAAAAATGATTACATACCATGGGTACAATAATGGGTATAATAATCCCGGGTATAATGCGCACAAAAACATGGGCATGCATTATACATGGCAAAATATGGTAGAACACTGAGATATTGCTAACAGAAGTATAAAATGGTGCATCTGCCTTTGAAAATAGTTTGGTAGTTCTTCAAACACAGAGTTATCATATGACCAAACAATTCCGTTCCTAGGTATACATCTAAGAGTAATGAAACATTGTGTCCATTCAAAAACCTGTACATGAATGTTCACAGCAACATTATTTATAATAGCCAACAAACAGAAATAGCACAAATTTCCATCAACTGATGAATGGAAAACAAAATGTGGTGCGTGTATGTATCGATATACAGAGATATTATTTGAAAGTTAAAAGTAACAAAGTAGTGATATAAGCTACAACATGGATGAACCTTGAAAACATTATGCTAACTGAAAGAAGCCAGTCACAAAAGACCACATAGTGTATGACTGGATTTATATAAAATGTTCAGAAGAAGCAAAGCTATGGAGACAGAAAAGAGATCAGTGGCAGCTTAGAGCTGGAGATAGGAGGAGAAGGGATGTGGAAAAAAGTAAGGAACAGCTAATGGCTATAGGGTCTCTTTCAGGAGGGATGAAGATGCTTTAAGATTGTGGTGACAGCTGCACAACTCTGTGAATATACTAAAACCCAGTGAATTTTGTACCCTTTAAATAGGAAAATTATATGGTATGAACTGTATCTTAATAGAGCTGTTCAGAAAGAATGTTGTCTGGCTCCTTTGCCAACAAATTACATGATATGGGGAATAAGCATTTTCACTTATAAATGGAAACAGTATCTGTTCCAATCTTTCTACCTTTAGATAGAAGGACATAAGATACATGGACAAAGCATGTCTAGAAAGCTAGTTTTGTAACTTGAAGATGACTATATTATTACTGCATAACAAATTACCCCAAGATATAGCAGCTTAAAATAAGACATGTATAATATTATCTCACAGTTTCTGAGGGTCAGGGCTTAGCTGGGTGGAAATGCCTCAGGTCTCTAATGAGGTTGCAGTCACTCTGGGGCTGCAACCTGTCCCCCTGCCATTGACAGATGAGGAGGGTCCTAGTTGCAGAAAGGCTAGGTGACTCTACCAGGATCATATTGGCGATAGAGCAGGGACTAAAATTCATTCTCTGCATGTTCTCATTACATCAGGAGCTATGCATCAGAAAACCAACGGCAGTGACTCATAAGACAGATGACATGTTAAACATGTGAATGAATATTAAATCAATATACACTGAACAGCTAGTCACTATAGAATTGCCACTTCTTTGTGTGGCTTTTTAACATTGCCTATACCATATTAGTTTCTCAGGCAGCAGTGGTCTCTTACCTTCTTTCCACTCCAACTGAGAGATGATCTACTTAGCTAGGGGGAGAAAAGAATCACTCATTCAGCTTAGCTAATATTTATAGAATATCTGTTTTACACCCAACACTGTACATGGAAATATGGAGATTAAAAAAAATGGTTCCATCACTCAAAAAGCAGACAGTCAAGTTGAGAAGACCTAAATCTGGAATACTAAGAAGATTAGAAATCATAGGGCAGTATAAAGATTTAAATATTTTGAATAATTTTATTTAATAAAAATCTTATATAATTATTACAATGTGCCAGATATGACTGCGTTATAATGTTAATTCTTAATCCCCTATGAGGAAAGTGAGGGCTGGAGAGCTTAAGGAATTTGCCAAAGTTCCCATGTCCGTTTAGAATCTGGACCAGATACAAACTCAAGAATGGCTCCAAAGTCTGCACTTTTGTTAATCACAACAGTATAAGGCTTCTCAATAATAGTAACAACTATTCTTCTTCTTCCTTCATGAGTGCTTTTGTCCAGGTTCTTGAAGGAAAATCAATCATGAAATTCAAAATCTCCTCTGAGAAATCCTGGCTATACTGGGGAAGGGAGTAGCCAGCCCAGTACAGTAAGGATGTCTTAGGAGAGCCTGCTAACCCTGTGAAGAGACATGAGGAAGGGAGAAGGAACATTCACTAATGAGGCAGTGCTTTCCTGGTGCCAAAATGAAAGATAAAATTGAATCATAACTGCAATTAGCAAATTAGGCTATAGATGGAATGAAGCAATTAAATGGATGTACTGTTCTGCAAGTGCAAAAATAAATTAATTTGGCCCTGTCAAAGCCCACTAGAATGTGGGGAGATTTAATATAATCGTCTAAAGATTTCCTGCCAGAATCATACCATAAGAAAACAGCATACCACACCAGGAACAGATGTATTTGATCATTTTTAACGAATATGAAAAGTAGTTTGAAAAAAATAAAGTGATATGTAGGCCTGGGAAGCCTTTTGCTTAAAGCAATGAATTCCATTTTGGTAAAAATTTGCCAGCTTTGCCACCTTATAAAGCAATTGCTGTCTCTTTCCTTTACATCTGAATTTTACAACTTTGAGAAATGTTCTTTGCAAAAAGGAACGGATATTGCACATCATTGGCAATCTTCATGTAAAAAAATGCCTACTTTGTGTTCTTTTCCTCACATATCTTGAGTTATTCATGGATCTATCAATTAAAACCTCAGAACACACTGTCCAAAACTGTAGGAAGAGGACTTATGTAGAGCCAACTAGCATGTAAGCAAGGCAGCACAGTAAATAGTGTTTGGGTTGGATTTTGTTTTTTCCTAAGATAACAGGCCAGTATTCAAGTGACCCTTGAACAATGCAGAGGTTAAGAGTGTCAAGAACAATGCGGTTGAAAATCCATCTATAGCTTCTGTCTATCCCAAAACTTCACTACAGTTGTCCCTCCGTATCTGAAGGAGATTGGTTCTAGGGCCCCACAAATACTGTTATCCACAGATGCTCAAGTCCCTTGTATAAAAGGGCAGAGAACAATGTACATAATCAGCCCTCCATATCTGTGAATTCCCAGCTGAGCACTGAAAATACAAACTTATGGTTGGTTGAATCCACATATGTGAAACCTGCAGACACAAAGGGTAAAGGGGGCCAACTGTATATTTATTGAAAATCTAGGTATAAGTGGACCCACACAGTTCAAACTCATGTTCAAGGGTTAGCTGTACTTTATTGTAAATTTTGAAAGGTCTTAAAGATTAAAACAAACTCTAAAAATTCAGAATTTTATTTAAAAATCTTATACCAATTAACTTTATCTGGGCACAGAAGGTTTATAGAATTCCAAAAGAAAGTCTAGTAACTTATCTTTTAAATTGAATTTTCCTTTGAATAACTGTATTTTGCTGCGTATAATGCACACCAATGTTTTTGGTCCAAACTTTTCAGGAAAAAAATATTTTGTTTTCATTTTTTTATTCCATTTTTTATTTACTTATATTAGAAACAAAGCCAATTATCTTATTTCAAGGTATTATTTTGCATATGGATATCGTTACTGCTTTCTAGAGCTATCCTCTTAATGCATAAGCATAAATAAAATAATTAAAAACATTTATATAGATACAGAATTATTACTATCCATGTATAATGTGCATCTTTATTTCTCCCTCAAAAATTTGGGCAAAAGTGCACACCGTACACAGCAAAATATGGTATATTAAATTTAGCCATAACGACCTTTGAGTCTCAGCATAGGAGTGGCTTTTAGGAGGGCATTCAGTTCATTCCAATTACCATATCTGGAAAGTTCACACTTAACTGTCACAGGAAGAGGCTTTTTTTTTCATTCTGTTATAAAAGATTTGACCACAGTCCTCACTAAACTACTCTGAAGTACAACTGTTCTGCTTTCATTTGGAAGTATGGTAAGTTATCATCTACTTTAGACATATTAAAATTATGATGATAACATGACAAAACAAAGGAAATGGAATGAAGAGGAATTTTTAGCACATAATGGGGGGTAGTCTGAGTAGGACAATGATGGCATGGGGGGGTGTATGTGCAGTCAGGAACAACAGGAGTGAACTGACAAAAAAAAAAGTAGAAGCCAGTTAGCAAACAGCTACTTTCCTAGTTCTCCAGTGCCTCCTAACGTGGCCCTAGCATCTTTGCCAGCAAATTCTCTGTGTGTCTAATCCTGATTCATAGCTTTGGCACAGAGGAATCTCCTAGAGCCTCTTCATCTCAAGTGGCCAAGCAAAGCAGGTCAAGCCTCTGTGCCTCAAGCTCTTATTTCCCAGAATCATTCTAGACAAACTTTGGACTTCTTCCTAGGCAAACCAACCTCAAGAGTTGTCTGGGTCTATCAAGAGTAAATCCAAGATACTCTGAGCTTCAGGTCAGACCTAGATACAACTATCTGTTAAAATGAATTTAATATTAGAATCTAGCTGGCTTCCAGATGGCACCTTTCATGTTTTTTATTTCCCAGCTGCTATGGGAAGAATTTCTCTACTAGGATAATGCATTTCTACTTCCCTTGTTACTCTTGCTACTATCACTAGTAACAATAACACATTGCCTTTATGCACATAGCAGAGATTATGGACCACAGACTACATATGTAAGACCCAATTAGTCTTCCTTATAGCCTTATGAGGTAGGTTTTATTATCCCTCACTTAAAAACTTAACCCAAGATCACAGAGCTAATAAGGAGCAGTACTGAGATTCAAACCTAGCAATCTGGCTCTAGAATCCATGCTCTTATATACTACAGCATACAGATTTTGCTTGTGTAATGCAAAGAATATTCCATCAAGACTAAGAACCTGGGTTTCCATCCCACCTCTAATGCTGAATTAGTTGTGTGACTTAGGGGAAAGCACTGACTCAATTTCCACTATAAAATGAGACAGGCTCAATGAGTAACTTTTAGTTATACAAGGCTGTGATGAAAAAGTAGGTGCTTTTCATTATCAAACTTGATTTTTCTAGATGAGTCAGCGTGTTTAAAGCTTAAAAATGAAATCTATCTAAGGAAAGGAAAGAGGCAACTAATAATTAAGTTAATCTTCTAAGCACTCTCAGTTATTTTCTCATTTCATATTCCATAATGCAAGCATTAGATTAATATTTTACAGAGGAAAACACTGCATCAGAGATTGGTTAACTTATCTGAGGCCACACAAAAAGTCAGGATAGAGAGCCTGCACTTGAATGCAGACAAAGCCCAAGCACCTCTGCCAAATTCCAGTGCTTCTCTGGCATTGTCTTTTTCTCTTCTCAGTAGCGGCAAACAGAGATTTAAAAGGTAGTGTATTTAGATTTCATGATGGAGGAGGAGTAAGTAAATTTTTAAAATATTTTATAATTAACTTTCACATTTAAAAAAATAAATAAAATCAGTCTGCATTTAAGAAAGAAAGAAAGAACGAACGGATGAAAGAAAGAGAGAGAGAGACGGAACTCCTACCTTTTGTGACAACATGGATGGAACTGGAGAATATTAAGCTAAGTGAAATAAGCCAGTTGATAAAAGACAAATACCATATGATCGCACCTATAAGTGTACTCTACTCAACAAAATAAACTAACGAACAAAATAAACCACAGGCATGGAAACATGGAGCAGACTGAAAGTGACCAGAGGGGATGGGGAAAGAGGACAATGGTGGAAAGAAGGGGACGGGACTAGTCAAAGAGCATGTATGAATGACCTGTGGACACGGACAACAGAGTGGGAATTGACTGTGGGCGGGGTGAGGGGGGATGGGTGGAGGGGGGTAACGGGTTAAAAATTGAGACAACTGTAATAGAATAAACATGATTTATAAGCTACAAAATAAAATAAAAATGTAAAAAAAATTAAAAAAATAAAAAATAAAAGGTAGTGTATTTAAAGTACCTAGCACAAGGTCTTGCAAATAGCAAGGATGTAAGCTAACTGGGAGGTTAAGGATGGAAACAGGTGAATACAAATTTAGAAGTGCTAACAGACTGTAATTTTAAACAAAAGTGGGTACATTTTTGTGTAATTTCTATAAGGTGGGCTGAATACCATATCAAGACAAGTGAATTTCTGGAGGGAAAGTCTGAATTTATTCCTAAGTAAACAATGATGAAATACCACAAGAATGCCAACATATGTGGTATTTCCAGGCCACATACATGAGTTCTTGTGGTATTTTGCTGCTGAAATAATTTCCTGATAATTATTTTGTTAAAAGGAATCTCCCTTTCTCCCTAGCCAGAATTTCACAAATACCAATAAAAAAGGAAAGTCCCTTATGTATTGGCTACTTAAAGGAGAGCAGGAAAGTCAAACTACTGTCAGAAACTCACATTAAATTTCCATGTCTCTGGTTCTGTTTTGCTCACTTGTTTGTTTTGTTGATTAGGTGAGATCATATGGTATTTGTCCTTCACAGCCTGGCTTATTTCACTTAGCATAATGCTCTCCAGTTCCATTCATACTGTCACGAAGGGTAGGAGTTCCTTCTTTCTTTCTGCTGCATCATATTCCATTGTGTAAATGTAGCACACTTTTTTGATCCACTTATTTACTGTTGGGCACTTAGGCTGTTTCTAGCACTTGGCTACTGTAAATTGTGGTGCTATGAACATTGGGGTGCATAGGTTCCTTTGAATTGGTGTTTGGGGATTCTTAGGGTATAATCCCAGCAGTGGATTTGCAGGGTCAAAAGGTATTTTTAGTTTTTTGAGGGAACTCCATACTGTTTTCCACAGTGGCTGCACCAGTTTGCATTCCCACCAACAGCGTATTAGGGTTCCCTTTCCTTTACAACCTAGCCACTACTTGTTTGTTGACAGTAACCACAGAGGAGGATGGAGGGGGATAGGGGAGGAATGAAGGGGAAGGGTTGTCAAGGAACATGTATGAAGGACCCTTGGACAAAGAAAACAATGGGGGGAGGATTGAATGTGGGAAGTAGGGGTGGGTAGGGCAGGGGATAGTAATGGGGGGAAAATAGGGATACCTGTAACTGAACAATAAAAAACTAATTAAATTCCTCTTTTGGTTTGAAAATTGAGTCACTTGCTCATTCACTAATTCATCCAACAAATAATCACTGAATACCAGGTACGTACAAAGCATTATTTTACTATGAAGAATTTTTGAAAAATGTGCCCAGGTTCCACTGCGGAATACTGACAGGTTCAGAAACCACTAGACTAGTTAACCTGTAAGGTTCTTTCTGATCCTGGAATTATTTTACTTGCAAATATCTTGTGTACATACAACACCCAACAGCTTTTTGGGTGGTGGGGGGGCAGGTGGGTTTATACGTTAACCACCAGCACTACAGAGAGTAAAAACATTATTTCTATAAGATAGGTAAAGGTCCTGTTCCCTAGCACTATGTACTCATATTACTGACCCAGAGAAACTCATAGGAAATAGACTGAAGATTAAAATATACACAATCTCAACTTCAACCTTTTTGCCTGAAATTACTTTAACCCAAACCCCATCATATTTCTGAGGCAGGAATTTGGAAAACTGGCTCTAATGTGGGCAACCATTTAGTGCAGAGGTGATGAGACAGGAGTGGGGCAGGGGATGGTTGCACATTATCATACTGGTTCTCTGACTCAAAACAATCCCTGAAAGTCAGGCAAGTGTTAGCATTTTCTCTAACCTGGCATTTCATCTACATTAGTTGTTCTCAATCTTATTAAACCATATGCCCTCTTTTTTATGTGAAAGTTTATGCATATACATCTATTCCAATTCCTCCTTTTCTATCCAGAAATGAAAATGTATCAATAAAATACTCTAACAGTAACATGAAAGCAAATGCAATGAAAGTAACTCATAATACACTATGCATTTCAATATGCATATGCTCAGGCATGAGTATACTAAAAGACAATGAAGTAGTCTGATGCTTATACCTATTTATAATTAACATATTTAAATTTAAGGGAAGTATGAAAAGAAACCATTCCATGCAACAAGTACAGGAAAATGAAGTAAAGCCAAGTGATTTTCTGAAATGGTTTCAAACAATACAAAGTACAATTATCTCTTGATATGCAAGGTAGATGAATTTCTGGAAATTTTAGTGATTTTTGGAACTATACAAAAGTATATAAAACAGTATTTATATATAAAAGAGTTAAGTTATGGGCATAAATAATTATATAAGGGTTTTCTCTCCTTCACAAATATGCCATATATGGGGCATTCAAAAGCTATGCAGGAATCACACAATCCTTTCTTATATAGGCTGTCCTGTGTATTACATGATGTCTAGCCTCTCTGGCCACTGCCTACTAAATCATTGAGACAAACTAAAAAGCGCTACAAAATTTCAAAATGCCCCCTAAAGATTAGTATCTCCCTGTTGAGATCCACAGGTCTATATGAGCTTTCAGTGCCTACAATTGCACTGTTACAGATCCTTGCCCTGGGTTAGGCAGTAGGCAGGCCACGGCTGACCTCTGATCTCGGGCTAAAGCTTCCGTGATGTAAAGGCTACTTTAACTGAAAAGCCCAGTGTGCATCCATCCCAGAAGTTTCCAGTAAGGAATTTTACCTTAAACTGTTTCTGTCTTTTAAAAAAGTAAGTAATAAAGCTATTTTTACATATATAGTAGAATTAAAGACAGGTGTACTGATAATTCTGCCTTCTCTCTCTACCTCCTTTAAAAAATACTTTCTCCTGAGTTTTCTAGGCAATCACAGTCAAACTATGAAGCTATAACCATTCTCTTTTATCCATAATAATGCAAAGATAAACACACTAATGCAAATAATCTAAAAGTTATTTAACTTTGGTACTGAAATATATTACTGTATTGTTTATTTATTTGGCAGAACAATATTTTCCTAATTAAATTTTTATCAGGCTTCTACTAAAAGCAATTTACATTTCCTGATCACCCAATGACTACAGTGTGTGTCTTTTGGGAGCTGCCTGAGTCTGGGAACTTGGCTGGGTACTGAGAATGGTCTAAGTATTTTGAAAGTTTCACAGACTGTGATTTAGCTATATAATTTATTTTTTGCATTGAAAAAAATGCCATGCTTCCATATAGATGTCAATTTATGTTAAATTGGCATATAATTCATAGAAATATCAGATATACCTTCACTTTAAATAAAGGTGATAAGGACATCTACTTACATAAAAGGATTCACAGATTAGTAGAAAATCATTACTGGATTCCTTTGAACATAAAAATTCTGAGTTATAATGCCATTTAAAATTTAATGAATAAATTAATGATTGACTATCCATTTAATTTCTACACATTGTGAAAGATTTTCTTAAAATGTCCACTGAAATAGTATTTGGCCTCAACTGGTGAAATGACCATTTCAATAGATACTTGCTTGTTTTTCCACTTCAAATTTCACTAATAAATTCACTAATTTAACCAATAAGGCCAAAAGAAATCAACATCCCAGTTTTTAATAATCTTAATCTTTCTTAATATCTCAAAGTGGTAAAAAATCTGTCTTATAACCATGTATAGGCATCACTTTATGGTAAAGTACTAGGCAAAGGCTTGTGCATAACCAAACATGTATGGTGGTTAAAATAACTCATATTTTAGTATTCTGATTTCTAAGTATTTCATAAATAAATTTTAACAGTGTGTGGAACTTGCATTCTTGTGTGCTATATGATGTGGGATCCACTTCTGAATCAGTTTTAAAACAATTGATCATAAGTGCCAGGTCTATAGTGCTTTATGATTCACAAAAAGAAGAGGCCTTATTAAATAACCTCATAACAGAAGTTGTATTTTCTACCATTAAATAGAGAATTTTGGTGCTGATAAAAAACAAATAAATAAACAAGCCCACACATAAAAAAGATGTAGCACATACAAAACGTATGATAGAAAGATTTTCACTTACTTGGTACTAGGCCGTTTTTGTAGGGCTTTATCCAGGATAAGAGATGGGGCACTCCTCCTCCTTTCTGCTAGTGTTTTCATTCTCTGTTGAGGAAAAGAATCGAAATAAGACCATGGGGCTTGTAAAGAAAGTAAATGCCAATTTTCAACTGAATTCAGCAAGTTTTATATTGTATCTCTTTGTCTATGAAGAAATTTGCAATCTCATTATGAAGATAAAAAAATAACATCTGAACCAGGAAGCTAGTATCAAAAAGTGGTATAAAAGTAAATATTTTTTCTAGTATCAAAAAGTGGTATAGAAAGTAAATATTTTTTATGGTCTGAGAATAAGATCAAATGCTGACCAGAGTATTTGGAAAAACCATTATCATAAACATTACCATCCTTTTCAGCTAACATGCATACTGCTTGTGTGCTCGGCCCTATGCTGAAGACAGAAAGGGGTTATCTCATTTATACTCCAAAATGTCATCAAAGTAGGTTCTACTCTGTGTTGTAGGAAGAGTAGGCCCCAAACTGGGTTTCAAGAATATACAGGATTTGAAAAGATCAAGTATAGGGAGAAAAAAAAAAAACCAAAACAGTTAAAGCAAAAGATGAAGACTAGATTCTTATTTAATAGACCTTTAAATATTTACAGATTTGGAAATACCTTCTTCAAATAGATTTTTTTTACTGTAATTTTTTTTAAAGGACTTTTGCCCTGACTGGTATGGCTTAGTGGGCTGGGCATCGCCCTGTAAACCAAAAGGTCACTGGTTCGATTTCTAGTCAGGGCACAAGCCTGGATTGTGTGCCAGGTCCCTGGTTGGGGGCATGCAAGAAGCAATTGATTGATGTTTCTTTTGCACATTGATGTTTTTCTCCCTCTCTTCCTCCCTTCTTCACTCTCTCTCTAAAATTAAATTTAAAAAAATCTTTAAAAATAAATAAAAAATAAAAATAAATAAAATGCCCTTTTCTAGGTATTCTATAAATATAGAATTAACTGGATAATTCAGGTACTCTGTTTCAGAGGACCTTAAATTTGTGGTTAATGGGGTTTTATTTAGCTTGAATTATCCATATAATTACTCTCTAAATTCAATCATATATTTAATAAATCTAGACAGAGTAAGTGGGCCTGCCAGTGAACATGGATGAGTAAAATTAACAATAGTCACAAAGAGCCATGAGTGAAGTTCAGGATGTCGTACAAAGTCGTTCCTCCTGCTCTGCCCTCCCACCCTAACCTAGCCAGAGGTCTCACCTTCTTCCTGAGGGTCTAGGCCAGCCATGCTTGGGAATTGGATGCTACTCTATTAAGAACCACATAAGAAGACTAACCAGCTCAGAATCAGTATCACATTACATGATTCATAAAGAAACGCCTCCTTAGTTGCTAAAATAAAATCGAGACCCTTGCATAGGAATAGAGGTAGAATCATCCAGTGAGAAGGGGAGGGTGGACTTCTTTGGCACAGTCCTTATCCCCCAAATTCACCATGCCCTGCAAGGATCCCTTCCAAAACACTGGTGTCACCAGTGCCATGGGCTCAGTGTTGCCGTTTCTCCTGTTAATCTTTTGGCTCACACGCGGAAACTGCATGCCCAAACCTCCTTAGTGTAGCTCAGATAGCACATGAAACAATTATATGAAACATTAATAAAGGACAGGAAACACACAGATAAGGAATACAGAATACCACATTTCTCAACCAGTTACTAACTATGAATCAGTTTCAGGGCAGATTAAATTGTATAAAATCATTTGTATAATATGTACAAGTATTTGGTGCCTTCCTTCTGGAGGGAAAGCCCATCCACAGTTTCATCAGAGTCCTAAAATTGTCTGTAATCCCTCCCCACCCCAGTAATTTTGGTAACCTACTTCATATATTATAGCCTGTAAACCTCATCCCACTATTTCCATTAGTCACACCTCTTGGAAACATAACTCTTAGGTATCTAACATCTGGAGGCTACTGGGACCGGGAAGGTTACAGGAGAAGGGAAATCTGGAAGACAAGCACCCTCTCCAAGGGAAGAGTCTCAATAATGGAAGACTGCATCGATTTTTACTAAGAAAGGTGGCAGTTTGTTCATATGCAGATTTTTCTGCGGGACAGTGTGTCACCTTCAAGTCTGGGCTTGCTTCCTGCTCACTATTCTGACTCCTTTATTCAGGATCTGTTTACTATGCCTTGAACTTTGAAATAATATGCCCAATTCTTTTAAGCTTTACCTGGGCCCTTTATGCTCTGACTCTCTTGACCTTGAGGGTCTGCCTAGCCTATATTGATGGGGGGCGGGCATTTCTGGACCTGTCTCATCAGTCTTATTTCTACTGCCCCTATCCCTATGAAACTGCTCACTGTCAGCAGATCCAAGCTCCTAAACTAGATCTCATTAATATATAATTTCTAATTCTGAGCTCCTTGGCTTTCAGGTTTACAAAGAATTTGGAAAGTGTTCAAAAGACAGCCATAAAAATGGATTAAAATGTGAAGGAAAAAAAAAGACCCTATGAGAAAAGTTAAACTGATCTGAAATTCTTCATTTGGAAACATTAATAATCTCCAAATTAATACAGTTATAATATGGAGGATAAGAAGTATCTTCTAAGGAAGATAGGGCAAAAACAAAAAACAAAAACTCTGCTAAACTGTAGACTGAGAATCCAGATTCATCTTGGGTAGTGGTTCTTTGAGAAATTTACAAAAGCTATGAACTAAATTTTGCACATAATTTCAGGGGGTTCAGAACCCCACATAATATGGATTCCTTAGAGATTAATGAAACCCAAATATGAAACCTCCTGATATAAAGAAATGTTTCTGAGAGTGATGGCTGTAAAATATGAGAATGGATAATCAAAGAAGGGTGAGCCCTGGCTGGTGTGGCTCAGAGGACTGAGTGCTGGCCTACGAAACAAAGGGTTGTGGGTTTGATTCACAGTCAGGGCACATGCCCGGGTTGCAGGCCAGGTCCCTGGTAGGGGGGCATGCGAGAGGCAACCACACACTGATGTCTCTCCCCCATTCTCCTTTCCTTTCCTTCCCTTCCCTTCCCCTCTCTCTAAAAATAAATAAAATCTTAAAAAAAAAAGAATGGTGACATATTTTCTTCTGTAAAGATGCTTTTAAAATGGTTTTTCATGGAGATCTAATATAGAGGATCATTTTTATACATAGCAATCAGGCTTGTTTTCTTAGTTATAATACTGTTAGATGTACGAGGACTCAAACGGAGTGTTTCTACCTCATCTAGTGGACCCATATTCAGAAGAATGCAATCAGACTACAGGCAGAATATTTTTTCAAATCCTATTGTTTGTACTGAAACTTACTTTACCACTAATGATATACGCAACTCAAGGCAATCCACTTTTCTAGGCCTCCATTCCCTTATCTAGAAAAAGAATATTTCAACTATGTAGTTTCTTAGAAAACTTCTATTTCTGATATTCTCATATTAATTGTCCACCAAAGACTCATCCTGGACTTGCAAGAAAATAAACATTACATACATCACACATTTAGAATTCAGGGGATTCATTTCTCTTTTAAGTAATAAGTCTTAAGAGTTGCCAACATGAGGGCTTAATAAATAGATTTATGTATTAATTCATTCAAAATACACAAATGTCTTTTTTTATCCTTACCAAAGGACATTTTTTCATTGCTTTTAGAGAAAGAAAAAGGGGGTGGGGAAAGAAGGCAAGAGGGAGAGAGACAGAGAGACAGACAGAGAGACATTGATGTGAGAGAAAACTATCAATTGGTTGCCATCAGTTGCCTCCTGTATTTTGCCCCGAGTGAGGATCAAACCCGAAACCCAGGTATGTGCCCTGACAGGGGATTGAACCTGCAACCTTTTGGTATTGGGAAGACATTCCAACCAACTAAGCCATACCAACCAGGTCCAGATCTCTTTCTTTTGCTCACAAGTACTGCAAAACAAAGGGCCAGTAGTAATTTTTAAACAAATCCACACATCAAAGAATCTGTTCTCAGGCAATAAAGACTTGGATGTTCTTTCTGTTTATAATAACTGTGTGAAATACAATATATGGAAATAGAATGAGGCTATTGATTATTTTACAAATGTATAATAGTACAAACTTATCAGGATAGGTTGAGTCTATGCTTATATTAGCACCAACAAATAATACAGTTGTTCATAGACAGTGAAAACTATGATTCCTTGCCTCACAGGAAACAGAAAGTAGGTTTAAAATTGTATGTTTTCTTTGTTAGCTTAAAAATCACAGTCCACAATGTGATTGTTCAGAATGTCCAAGTTCTTAATGTTCATATCTAGATGATCTCAGAAATACTGTATGCCTTTCTGAAACCAAGTATTTTTTAAAGGTAATATTATTTTCTAAATTGATAACTACACATTAGGCAAAAATTCAATTGCATTAATCTTTTGGGAACAGTTTTCTTGATATCATACCACTTACCTAGTCTTATGCAGCCCAAAAAACTAAACAAGGGTTTTATATGAGCTAAAAAACAAGCAAACATAAATAGCCTCTATTTATTCTTCCACTCCTAAATGTGAAGGATGAGGAGGAGCTTGGAATAAATTGCAAAGACAACTGGGTACCCACATACAAAAGAATGAGGCTGGAAAAAATTGTAAAAAGAAATAAATAGTAATAGAATTTTAAAACTGCTGTGTTTTTTACTAACAGGCATTTATTAGGAAAGTAGACCATGAATACTATAGAGAAATTAGATCTTTGATTTTCTAAGCTGTCTCCTCTGTATAGAAAACAAAAAATCTATTCTTCCAAAGAATAAATAGAGGTCATAATTGAACATAAGAAACAAATGTCTACAATTAATTGTTTTTTATATTTCAATAACCCAAAACGGTAGTTATATTACCAGCTAATAATCTGCAAGGTGCTTTCCACTTCAACTTTTTTAATAAGTCAGATTAACTATATATTCAATTTCTTGTGTTCCCAGCTTGCTTTACATATTATGCTTCAGTTATAGCCTTTCTTATTATTTATTTTTCTGCAGGGTTCTGGAAAGCAGGGACTATGCTTTCTTTCCAAACTATCTCTCATCCTTCTATAATCATGTACTGGGACTCTACTCTGTAGCAGGCCTACTTTTCATTCCCAAAGCACAGCAGAATGTTTGACACAAACTATGCATCCGATAAGTGATGATTTTATGTCAATTTTAAAATCCACTAGTTCTCCACATCTATACCACTGTCCTCAAATACACAAACAGAAAAATAAACAAACTTACAAACAGACAAACCTTTGGGAGCTCTGCTGGAATGTTGCCACTAAGGAAATGTAAGCATTTGCAATGGAACAGGATGGTAGGAGTCATTCTTGCACACTGCAAACTACATCTTTTGACACAATGTTGATGTTTACCACTTTGACTACAAAGTAAACATCTGTCTGATGATAAATTTAATCACTTGCCAATAAATGGTGCAAAGATAACTGGGTACCCACATGCAAAAGAATGAAGCCAAACTCCTCTCTCACACCACATACAAAACTTAACTCAAAATGGTTCAAAGAGTTAAAATAGCAGAAACTATTAAAATTTCAGAAGAAAACACAAGCAGAAATATTTGTGATTTTGGATTACGTAATGGTTTCTCAGGTGTGACACCAAAAGCACAAGAAACAAAAAAAAAACACCATACAAATTAGACATGATTGTCAACGTGAAAAACTTATGTGCTTCATAGGACACTATTAAGAACTGAAAAGAAAACCTTCACAATGGGAGAATATTTCTGCCATTCATTAGAGATTTGTATCTAGAATATATAAAGAACTCTTACAATTCAATAGACAAGCTAATTCTAAAATGGGCAAAGGATCTGAAAAGACAGTCCTCCAAAGAAGATACACAATAGCCAATAAGCACATGAAAAGATTTTCAACATTATTAGCCATCAGGAAAATGCAAATCAAAACCATGAAATACCACTTTATACTCATCAGGCTGACTATAATAGAAAAGACAGCTAAATAACAATTGTTGACAGGATGTGAATACACTGGACTCCACATCCTCCACTCATGTTTCTAATCTAAACTTTTCCTGCTGGTGGGAACTGTAAAATGGTGTTATCACTTTGAAAACAGTTTGGAAGTTTTACAAATGGCTAAAGATAGTTACTATATGATCCTGCAATTCCTCTTAGGTACATACAAGAGAAATAAAAAGATAGCCACACAAAAGCATGAATGTTCACAGCAGCTTTATTCATCAGAGTCAAAAAGTGCAGACAACACCAATGTACATTAACTGATGAATGAATACACTAAATGTGGTATATACATAAAATGGAATATTACTTGGCAATTTAAGTACTGATATGTGCAACAACATGAATGACTCTTGAAAACATTATGCTAATTAAAAGAAGTCAATCTCAAAAGACCACATATTATATGACTCCATTTACAGGAAATATCCAGAATAAACAAATATACAGGAACTTAGATTAGTGTTTGCCTGGGGTTGGGAAGATGAAAGGATGGGGATGTGATGGCTAAGGGGTGTGGTGATTCTTTTCGGTATTATTCTAAAATTGACGATAGTGATGGATGCAGAATTCTGTGCAGAATTCTTTGAATTGTACACTTTGAGTGGATGAACTGTATGGTAAATGAATTATAGCTCAATAAAACAGTTAAAAAATGCTAACTACCAAACTCCTAAAGCATTGGGCTTTATCCCAGCAAACTGGTTAATAACCAGAAGCTGTAATTTTATTTATTTGTATAACAATTATCTGAAGTATAAAACATAAAGATGGAACTTATTTGTTTGCTTTTTGTCCAACATGTTTTTGTACTAAATGTTTGAGTGGCTGCCCATTTGAATTCCTCAGAGATCTGAGGAACATGGCTGGTTGCCTCTGGTGATTTGCCACCATTCCTCCCCCATTCCTCCAGCGCCCTAGACAGTGTTTCCACATAGTAAATTCTCAATGCCTGTGTGTTAAGTCAATGAACTACCACTGATTGTATCTGAGAATTTAAGTTGGTAACACAGTGTGTCCTATATAGGAAAATGCAGTTGTAAACAGGTTGCTGCAGAAAAAAAGTTTTTTTCTTCGGTTTTTAACAACACAGACAACATTGTTTACATAAAAACTTAGATGTAATCTCCCATTGGAATTTTAAATTCATGTCAATCAAGAGATACAGTATTATTTTTGAAACCTCTAAATCACTCTGAATCTAGTTATTCTTAGTTTAGATTAAAGGAAAAGAAAGCCTATCAAAAGAAAGGAACAGGATGAAAGATTTAAGCCAGGTGCACTGCAATTTTTCATACTTTGTTTTTTCCAGTCACTTTATGAAGAAAAAAGTCAAGCACTGCCGTTGAATTTAAGTCAAATGTGATGAAGTCACTTTCAAACATTTAAAATTAGCATACAATTAAAATAAAGGCTTTGATGAAAGCTTTTAAATACTCTAAAGTTTCAAGGCCAGAAAAAATGATTAATCACATTTGAAAATTAGCTTATTCAAATTTGACTATTAATCTTTTTATGGCTAGTCTGTACGATTTTTTGTCTTCCTACAGGCTTGCAGCATTTATTTGTGGAGACATAACTCAAAGACACTGGCTCCATAAGAGAACAAGAAAATTATTCTTAACCTTGCACTTTGCTTCTAAGGTTCTACTATCACAAAAATATCGGGTGAGCTGAAGCTTCTCACTATTGTCAGTTTGGTCTCTGATGAGTAAGACCTTCTGTTTACTCAAAATCATCCCATCCAGAATCCCTTTGAACATTTAATTAAAACAATTGTCATCCCAACGCAGACTACTGTAAAGGAATAAAAGTTATTTTCTGAGGTTAAGAAAGAAACCTTTTTACTTTTGGCTATCTTTCCTCTTTCTGTGAGACAACCACTTTCAAATAAAATAATAAACATGAGAATCAATGTAATGTAGAAAAATGGGCATGGAGCTAGTAGATATTAGACCTAAATTCTGGACCCTGATTCTATTACTTAACTTCTCAGAGTCCCCTCTGTAAAATGATGTAACTACCCAACCTACCACAAAGAATTGAATTAAGATTATATATGCGAAAGTCCTCTGAGAGGGAAAGTACCATGAGAGTGTAATGTACACAGCAATACTTTAGCATATGTAAGTACTGTCCGTAAATAAATGATTATATATTATTCTTCATTATTCTTTGTTTCTCTGCCTCCTTATATATTATTCTTTGTTTCTTATATATTTTTCTTTGTTTCTCTGCCTCCACACCACTCACGCAGTTTCTGGAGTATGACTATGATGGACCTTCAAGTTGGCTCGAACCACCCGTTTCAACATTCGGTCACAATTCCCTTTCAGCAGCACCCTGGAATAGGCAGGACCAACGGTCCGTCCCTCATGATCTCTTTCAGGCAGGGCTTCCGTACATTTTTCACATCATGCACCATACAGTGATATTATTTGGACATCCATGGCACACTATAATCAACAATTATTGCATGGCTGCCTCAGTGCCTATCCACCTGTCTGAAGGTGAAGAGGTTGAATGTATCAGATACATCTGCAATGCCTGGGAAACTGCCCTACAGCAACTTCTCACTTTCCTTATGCAGAGTGACAGAATACAGTGATCTAGTCCCAAAACCATAATGGTAAAAGAATGTATCAAATAAGAATAGAAAAACAGGCCTATGTCTATCCAGATTCAGATACAGTGTAACCTAGTAATGGCTACTGTTGGAGCTGAGGTTCAAGAGGGTGAATGCAGGGGTGTAAGAGAAAATACAGACACCTCTTCTAGATACAAATTAGGACCCAGGTAATCAAGGAAAGAGAAAGGCTACAGAGCAGTTGGGTTTTTCAGATCTTTGAAATACGAGCTGATGTGGGCATATTCCATTTTCAGAGTCCACACACCAGTGACCAGACATCCAAAAATAGGTTTTACCTTTCAGTTTTGCCATGTGACAGCTGTCTGTCAAAATTAGGTCAAGGCTGCTCAGCATAACACACATACAGTGCTGATCGGGCTATTTCTGTTGTCGGTTGGATGTTTCTAATCTAAACTTGTCCTAGATAAAGAAAATAAGACTGAAACAAAATTATAAAATAAACTGGGCAGTGTGGCCTATAAGCCCCATTATTGGTGGCTGACAGCAGGCTATTGCCTCTGCTCCCTTTCCAGACTCCCACGCTGTGGCTAAGTCTCCCATAAGTAAAGCTACATGTTACCTCCATCCTAGGTTGCTTCCGAACACTGCTGCAGTTACCATTATCAAACTGAGCATTCACCCTGCAAGCTTTCTACACACATCGGAATCTGAAGAGTTCCTGTGATCTAGAACATTTGAGACAGCAAGAGAAAGAACAGGAGAGCAAACTTTTCTCTCAATGCAAATTTATTTTACAGGTAGTCAGTCAGCTCAGGTTATTATAACAAAATAACACACACTGGGTGGTTTAAACAACAGACATTTCTCACAATTCAGGAGACTGGGAAGTCCAAGGTCAAGGTGCCCACAGACTGGGTTCTTGGGAGGGCCCTCTGGTTTGCAGACAGCTGCCTTCTTGCTCTATCCTTGCATGAGGGACAGAGAGAGAGGGCAAGCTCTTTGGTCTCTTATAATGGCACTAAAACCATCATGGGGATTTGGTTCTCATGACCTCATCTAACCTAATTATCTCCCAAATGTCCCCACCTCCAAATACTATCATACTGGGGATTGGAGCTTCAACATATCAGTTTGCAGGGGGCACATTTAGCCCATAACAGAGGTTTCTGCCAAATGCTCTGGAGATATGAGGGTATGAGTTATGAAACTATCAAATCACAATAAAATATATATATACAGGGTCTGGCAGAAGCTACACATGCTTGAGTGTGATTGGTAGGGTAATAATATGGGGGTAATAATTTATAGTATTAATTTTAACATTTCACCTAAAATGTCATATGGTATGCTTGAGTATGATATTGTTATGTTACAGAACTGCATGCTTATGATTTTGTAATAAAAAATTTTGTAATAAAAAAGGGGCATTATTTGTGCCGGACCATGAATATTTCCTCAACGCACTGTGTATATGGGTGTGCATACATAAAGGTGTATATATATTGTATAACATATTTTAGTGGCATTTTAAATTGAAACCTAGTATATTTTCAGATACTGATACCTTCTAGGAAGGCAAGCTTTATAGTAACATATTTTTGTTAAATTATATGTGGTACTATAAGGCACAGGATGTCTTTACTGTGATAAGAACGGCCATTAAGTTCTGGACAACTGGAGGGGAACTTGTGGAAGAATCAGATACCTAAATTATTAAAGTTGGAGGTTTCATTTTCTGCAGGTATTACCAGTTGTCTCACTTCTTCCAGTTTACTGAACATGTTCCACCTTTTGCCTGCAGACCTTTTATCAAATCATAACCTAGGACAATGTTGAAATCACAGGGAGTGATAGATTGCTTTACAACAATCTTCATTTCAACCAAAAGCAACAACTGCACTATTTAGGTGTCTGTGACTTGTGAGTTTTCAGTCTATAGTTACAACTTTCTATTTTAACTTGGAATGCCCAATATTCAAGATTAATAATTATTATTTACACAAGTGTGTAAAAATAAAAGACTGTCCTTAACTTCTGTTTTATGAAACATACAATAGAGTCACAAAAATTAATTTTTCTTTTGCTATGTTAAAATACACTATTGTGTTCACATTTTAAGTAAAAATACCCATGGAAGCAAGAGTGTTTTTCCCATATTCACGATTCATGATATGAAATGTTTACTGAATGGAGAAATTTTCAACTGGGTTTCCCACATATGATTTCCCACGATGGAATCATCTGAGGCATTGGATTCAGTGCACTCATACATAACTTTGAAATTTAGTTGAGTTTCGAGAATATGCCAAGCTTTCCGACAGAAGGCAGGACTGAGATACCAGCATGGAAAGCAAGCCTGGCTGAAGAGCTTCTGAAATGGGAGGGCCTTATATAAAACATACAGGTAACAAGGCATAAAAATCACAACTCTCTAAAGTAATTAGACCAATGATTGTGTCATTGTCCTTGTTAGTCAATACCAATGGGGATGGTTAATTTTATGTGCTAACTTAAATGGCCATGAAGTACCCAGATTAAACATTATTTCCAGGTATGTCTGTGAAAGTAGTTCAGGTGAGAGTAGTACATGAATTGCTGGACTCAGTAAAGCAGATTGTCCCCCCAAAGTAAGTAGGCATCGTTCAATCTCTTATGGGTCTTTTTAGAACAGAAAGTGGAGGAAGGAAGAATTCTCCTCTCCCTCTACCACCCTCACTGTTGAGCTGGAATGTCTCATCTCATCTTTTCTTGCCCTCAGGAAAAGGCGGTGTAAATTACCTGGCTTTCCTGGGTCTCCAGCTTGCAGATGGCAGATCATGAGACTACTATTGGTCTGTTTTTCTGGAGAACCCTGAAGGACACATTTACTTACTGGCAACAATGAACATGATATTCAATGGTAGATGGAGAAGGCAGAGATTCTGTTCCCCAAAGAATAAAATTACTTCTCAGAAGAAATATATGTGCTTTTCTCAGCTGGTTATATGTAATTCAAATCCACTCTCTCCTGTATCTTACGTTACAAATAATAACAAATACATCTATAGTCTAGTTTGAAGACCTGGGTTCAAATTCCAGCTCTGCTGCTTACTACATGTACTCTTGGCAGGGCTCAGTTCCTTTTTCTATAAGAGTAAGTTAGTACCTTATATAATTTACATGTATTACATACAGTTAGGCATTCACTTAAGGAGGTTTTAAAAACTACCCTTACTATTCTATAAATTACAAGTAGTAAACTTATCTTTTTGCTTAAGTTGCTACCTTATATTTGATATTCACAGGTGACTGCTTTGAATGATAGTGTTATGGACTGAATGTTTGTGTCCCCCTTCAGTTCATATAATTCATATTCTAACCACCAATATAATAATACTAGTCGGTGGGGGCACTTTGGGAAGTGATCAGGCTTAGATGAGGTCATGAGAGTGGTACCCCTAGGATGAGATTAGTGCCCTTAAGGGAAGAAACCAGAGACATCTAGCTCCAGCTTCATCCTTCTCCTTCTTCTTCCCTCTTTCTCCCTCTTTCCCCCTTCTCTCTCCTTCTTGCTCCCTTGCTCTCTTTCCCTACCTCACACACACATACAGCAACAAGATAACTGCAAGCCAAGAAGTGGGGGCTCTCACCAGGAACTGAATTAGCTGGCATCCAGATCATGAGAATCCACAGCCTCCAGAACTGTGAGGAATAAATGCCTGTTGTTTTAAGCCACACCGTTTATGGTATTCTGTTATGGAAGCCTGTGCTGAGTAAGACAGACAGCATTCATCGTTTGCATGTAGATGTTCTTGTATTGAATTCAAAGAAAACTTTTTATTGTTTTACACCTACTTTCACCTGGTGAAAGATACTAATGTTTGCTGAACTTTTTTGAAAGTGTTTTCGTATATTTTCTTCTTTTGACCCTTAAAAAAAATCCTTGTGAGATACACCAGATATAGATTATTACCCCCATTTTACAGACAAAGAAACGTATTACCATCAGAAGTTCAGGGGTCATACCAATGATAACAGAGGCCAATTCTGATCAATGTAATTCAGTTTTTGATAATTCTAGACCCCTCTCACCCAAAACAATCTCATGTGCCTGATTTTATGCAATTTACTTGGTGAAGAACACCAGAAAAGGACTACGGAGGACTACAGTTTAACCAAATTTTTCTCAGTGTTAAAGAGTAAAACTAAAGCTTATTCACCAAGATGTTTCATTCAAATCCCAGCACAAGACACACACACGGCCAAAGTCAGCTCTCAGGGGTGTTATATGAGTTGCTATAAACAGATTTGGACCCAGAGAATGTAGACAAAAAAGACAGAATGAAGTGTATACAACAGCAGCTGCCACATTTTAAAATGTTGGAGCTATTTTAAAATCCTTTGCTGTGACTTACTTTCTGTGCCTGTCCTTTTCCCCTATCCCAATACCCATCTTACTTAAAGAATTTTCAATTAGTATGTGAAACCAAAAGGTCAGGGTGGTTGAGTATGAAACAAATTCCCCTAACTGAAATTAACCTAATATATGTTTCCACTTCATTTCATAAAAACTTTTCTGTTCAAATATGTATATCCTCAAGGAAGCATTATCCATAATTCTATCCAGAACAAGTTATCTCTATGCTGCTATTATATTATATTTTAGAGCCACATTTTAAAAAATTAATGCACAAATCTCTTGAGTATTCTTTTGAAGAGCCTCAGTGATGATAAGTTTTTGATTTTTGAAAATAGTCAAATCATCTGACTAGTAAATAAAGGTAGATGAACCAATTAGGTAATTCCTTTTGAGGTTAAATATGGCTGTAAAATAAAGAGACTGACTTCTTATATACTATCTACAAACTAGCTCCTCAAACACATAATGCTCTTTTCTACCTCAGAACCTTGAACAACTGCTGCCAGTCCTTGGAATCTTTTTATAGCATGCTCTTTGTTAACTCGTAAAATAGTTAAATATCATTTTAAGAAAGAGGCCTTCCCTAAACACCCTAATGCCAGAGTGGTCTAGCTTCATATCCGCATTTGTCTAAATCAGTGTCATGTTTATTTCTTTAATAAAAGTTATTACTGTTTATAGCTTTTTAAATTGTTTTTGCCTCTTCCTTTCAACCTGTGCTGTCTAATACAGTACTCACTGGACAGAAATGGGTATTTAAACTTAAATTCAAATAAATTACAATGAAGTAAAATTATATTTTAAAAATGACCAATCTAATTTCATCAGAATTAAGAACTCTGTTCTTTGAAAGACACTGTTAAGAAAATAAAATAACAAGCCACAGAATAGGAGACGGCATCTGCAAAGCACGTATATAATAAGAGACTTTGAATCCAAAGTACATAAATTACTCTCAAAACTCATTAATAAGGAAACTAACAACCTAAAATTGGGCACAATATTTGAGTAGCCACTTCACTAAAGATAACATAAGGATGACAAATAAGCATGTGGTAAGATGTTTAGCATAATTAGTCATTAGGGAAATGTAAATCAAAACTACAACAAGATACCAGTTTATACTCTCCAGGATGGTTATAATAAAAAAGATAGATAATAAGTGTTGGTGAAGATGTGGAGAAACTAGACTCTTACACACTGCTGGTGGAAATTAAAACCACTTTGGAAAATACTTTGACAGTTTCTTACATTAAACATACATCTAAAATATGGCCCAGCCATTAAACACCTAAGTATTTACCCGAAAGAAATGAAAGCCTGAGTCCATACAAAGCCTTGTACATGAATGTTCACAGAGGCTTTATTTGTATAGCCAAAATCTGAAACTAACCAAATACCCATTAATAGGTGAATGGATAAACAAACTGTGGTTTATCCATATGATCAAATACTGGTCAGCGATTTACCGAACTACTGAGACATGCAAAAACAGGGATGAATTGTAAAGTAATTATATTGAATTAGAGAATACAAAAAAGAATACACAGAATGAGTCTATATAAAATTCTTGAGAACGCAAATTCATCTATAGTTGCCTAGGAACAGAGAGGGAACAAAGGAATTAGAAAGGGACATGAGGAAGCTTTTGGCAGTGACAAATATGTTCAGTACCTTGACTGTGGCTGTAATGGTCTCACAGGTGTATACATATGTCAAAATTTATTGATTTATATATTTTAGATTTGCACCATTCATTGCATGTCAATTATAACTCAATGAAGCTGTTAAAAATTTTTAGTTCCTCAGTTGTACCAGCCACATTTCAAGTGTTCAGCAGCCACATGTAGTTAGTAGCTATCGAATCAGACATTGTATGTAGATAAAGGGCAGTCCCATAACCACAGAAAGTTCTAGCCAACAATGATGCCCTAGACCAGGCAAACTATATACCAGGGACCCACCACCTGTTCTCTAAATAAAGCTTTATTGGGACACAGCTATGCCAGTTCATTTACATATTGTTTCTGGCTGCTTTAGCGCTACAATGGCAGAGTGGGTAGCTGCAACAGAGATCTTACGGTTTGTAAGCCTACCTTATCTGTTGTCCCTTTAAGAATGTTTGCTGATCCTGCTCTAAATCAGAAACACTGAATACAAGGACCAGTATCTTTTCTGTTCACTGCTGTACATAACCCAACTAACACTGAGTACCTAATACAAAGCACTGTCCTAGGAACTGGGGAGGCAGCCTTAAACAATACAGATAAGGTCCCTATTCTTACAGCGAGGAATTCAGGTAACATAACCAGGAAATAAATGAGAAAATATTAGACAAAGATGAATGCTAAGATGAAAATAAAACAAAGTATAGAGATGATTAAGGGGCAACTTCCACTTAGGTAGTTAGGAGAGGCCTCTGGGGAAGACCTAATGTCTGAATAGCATAAAAAAAATCAATACTGCAAATACCTGTGGAGGAAACAGAGGGAATAGCAAAACCAAGGACTCAGAATAGAAATGAACTGATGACTTGATGTTTGAAAAAGAAAGCCCATGTGGCTGGAGAATACAACAAAGTGGCAAAGGTTCAGATGAGGTTGAGAAGCAGAGAGGCCTAAGAGGAGTCTGAATTTTATTCTAAATTGGATGAAAAACCACTACAGGTTTTTAAGCAGGTGAGCAACATGATCAATTTATATTTTTAGCAGCACTCTCCTGCCACTACATGGAGACTGGATCAGGCAAGAGCAAGAAAGATATTAAGACAAGTTAGGGAGTTTTGCAAAGGTACAAGTGAAAGATGGTGGTTTGGCTTGGACCATAGTGGCAGCAGGGGAGATGAAGTGGATAAATTCAAAATATGTTTTGAAGTAATATTTGACTGGCCTTTCTGATAGTTGTTGTAGGGTGAGGAAATGAGAGGAGTTGAAAATGAATCCTAGATTTTTGGTTTGAACTGGGACACAGTAGTATGAATTACAGATATGTGGGAAACTACAAACAATAATAGTTAACATTTACTGAGGGCTTATTATATGTCATTATTCACTCACTGTCACATTTAATTTTCCCAACCCTCTTGAGGAGGTAGGTATTACTGTTATTTTTGTTTTACAAATAGAAAGCTAAAAAGGTTAAGTAACTTACCTATATCAGAAAGTTAGTGCCAATACAATGGAGACTTGAACCTAGGTCATCAGACTCTAAATTCCACCACACGGTATAAAACTGCCTCAAGTGACAGTAGTTTCTGGGAATATGATATATATTCTAGGCAATGACAGTACCACTGGGTTAACAGAATCTCAGGATGACTAAGTTGAAAGATGCTATTTCTCTTTAACTCCTCTTATTTAAAAAATCACCTTATTTTCACAGAGTATAAGATACAATTGTCATCTATATGCTTTTTATCCAGCATTATCTCTTTGACTCCTGTTTTAAAAATGAGAAAACTGAAACAAGTTAAGTGATTTTCCTCAAGATCATTGAGATAATAACAGAACTAGAACTAAAAGCCAAGTGAACTTATTTCATACAATGGTCTGGCCAATAGACCTGCCTTTAAAATTTTTGACCATTCAGAAAGAAATACATTTTACGTCACTACCCAAAATACACATACATATATGAAACAGAGGAAAAGTTATACAAAACAGCCTTTACCCTTACTAATGTACTAATATTTTCTATTTCATTTTTTTAAATGTTGATTATAACTGGCAATTTAAACATTGACCCAAGCCTTAGTAATTAACATTACAACCATGTAAGTAGACTTTTTTTTTTTTTTTTAGAAGTATCTCATGACTCACTAAGACTACCAAATACCAAAAAGGCAAGAAGAAACACAAAATCAATCTGGTGAGTATTTGGAATACATGAAGACTGGTTCACAAAAGTAAAAATGACAATGATTCTATGAGCTACAATTTGGAAATATTTTATTTTTACTTTCTATTGCTAATACAGAGGTCCGAAATCAAACAAATATGCCTATTAATGTTGAAAATAAACAGAGATGCACTTTTCTGGAAAACATTAAAAGAAAAACAGAACAGTTCTTCAACCTCACTCCTATTCCAAAGGAAGTAAAAAGCTGTAGAGAGACCAGATTGGCAAAATCTATTCCCTTTAAAGAAAAGGAAAAGACTAGATTGGGAATGTAATAACCCATTATGGTGTATAATGGATAGCATCTTAAGGACAATGGCTAAGGTGCAAACCAACCTTAAACGTATCAGACAAATACTACCTTATACATGATGAAGCCACTCTTACTGCCTTCTCCTTTGCCAGTATGCTTAAGCTTAAATTACTCAGCTAAAAAGAAGAGAATTATTCAGGAATATAAATCTCTGATTTCCCCCAATTCCTTACGTTTACAAGGATAAAAACTGCTTTAAAATCCATGTTGATTTCC
The DNA here is from genome assembly GCF_021234165.1 of Pteronotus mesoamericanus. Classification (NCBI taxonomy): domain Eukaryota; kingdom Metazoa; phylum Chordata; class Mammalia; order Chiroptera; family Mormoopidae; genus Pteronotus; species Pteronotus mesoamericanus. The sequence continues at coordinate 15,034,919 of NW_026555313.1, forward strand.
AAATATTCATTTACCTTCCCCAAAGTAGTGTTAACTTGGTAAACTCTCTCCTTCCTTCCTCCCTCCCTCCCTCCCTCCCTCCCTCTTTCTCCCTCCCTCCCTCCCTCCTTCCCTCTCTCCCTCCCCCCCCCCCCGCCCCCCGCATCTCTGAAGGGGAAAAACGGGGAAAAAGACAAGGACAAACCGCAGCCTAATACATCACAGGCTGAGTAGACACTACAGCTAATACATCAAGTTCATTCCTAGATGGCTCTGCGACAAGGTCAAGGTCCTTGGGAGCTCATGCACACCTCTAAACTCCGCGCACGGATCTCACCTCTCTTCAACTGACCTCTAGCCAACCCAGGATGCTGGTGGGAAGCGTCGTGAAATGCAGTAAGATCAGGACAATATGGGAGCCTGCGCAACCCCTTACGGCTCTAATTATATAAATGCAATGCATTAAGATGGTTCTTTAAAACAGAGTTGATTGATCCCTTTAATCCGATTTGTTTCCACAAAAACTGGAAGGGAACCACCAGGACAGAGTAAAAATGGCCAAATATCTGAAAGTCTTGGGGGAGGGGCGCGGTGGGGAGGCGCAAGAGCCCAAATACCCAAGGGCTAGAAACACCCAAATCAATTCCTCAGAGAGAACAGCAGAGGCCGGCCGCGGCGGCCACGTGCACTTGCTAAGGGAACCGTTCCAGAGAAACCTGACCTGATCGGAATCAGCACGCCGCACCGCGGCTGCGTTTATCCTAACGGAACGCTACAAGTTGTTGCCCGCCTCCCTCCCTTCAGCTTTGACAGGGAAAGCGCGCGCCGCCCCCACGCCCACAGCTACAACCAGACCCCTCTCCAGCCCCGTCAAGTCCCGAGGGCTAGGGGACAAGAGCAGGGTGAAGGCCCCTGGCCTCGGCCCATTCGACCCTGCACCGCGGCCCACAGGCCCCACCTGGCCCGGTTCTAGGCCGAACCAAACCTCCACGCCCCCGCAGTGTAGACCGTTAGCGCCCCTAACTCACCTATAAGTCTGACCACCACCTCGGAGACCCGGAGTCTTTCCGTGAGCCCCGCACTGGATGCAAGAATCCTCCCCACAACCTCTCCCCACTCAACCCAAATTCTGCGGATGCCTCATCCAGGTGAGGGGGCTGAACCCTTTAGGCCCATAGCTCCGCCGCCTACCTTCTTCATCGCGGGTGGTCGCGTCCTGCCGGACGCCTCCAGCCCTGCTGACCTCGGGGATGACCCCGTCAAGAGACGGTGAGCTCCCGGGGGACCTCGGGGGAGATCCAGGGGCCAAGCCCCCGGAGGGGGCGGAAAAAGGCGATGCCCCAGGCCGGGGCCCCACGAGCGGCTCGCGTCTGGGTTGCCTGCAGACCCCGCGGCGGATGGAGATGAGGGGCTCTGCTGGTCTGCTCGGAGCGGGATTACGACTCTAGACGCGAAGGGTACCAGGGTGATTTGGCAGACGGCGGTGCAGCTGGGAGGACGAGTAAGGCGGGAACGTTCTAGAACTAACGCAGCGGGGCCGCCAGCCTCGAGTGTTAAGTCCCCACGGCGTCCTGCACCCGCGCCCCAGTGGTCTGCGCGGAGGACGCGCGCGGTGAGTGGGTCTGCTGCCGCTGAGGCCGAGGCGGCGGGGCAGCGGCAGGCGCGGGGTCCCTCTCTGCGTCCTCACCTTTTTGGTGCCGGGGCCTCCAGCGATCCGAGACATTCCTGTCAGGGAGGAGGAGCGCCCCGGCTGCCCCCCAAGAGTCTCCTGCTGGGGGGACATCGCTTCCATGAAGAAGACTTTCAAGTAAATCCCAGCCCAGGAGGAGGCTACGCGGTCATAGCCGCAGGACCGCGGCCGGAGGGGCGAGGACGCGCGGTGCCGAGGCAGCCGCCGCGCTCAGGCAGGCAGCCAGTCTCCGGGTGCGCACAGCGTGCCTCCCGTCGGGGCCATGTACCACCGCCTGCAGTAGACACCGCGGGCTGGAGGCAACTGCAGCGACGCCCGCTTGCCTGCGCCCGCCGCGGCCCGCCCCGCCTCGGGCCCGCCCCTCCGCGCAGGGCGCCCCGCGCTGGGACCGCCCCCGACTGCCTTCCTCCAGCTGGGAACTCCCAGCGGCCGTTCGGCCTGCGGCGCAGCGGCCGGCATTTTTCTGAATTTGTGTTAGGGCAAAGACCACCGACTGACCTTCTCAGCCCGCCACTCCAAGTGGGTCCAGCACGAAGGAGCTCACGGTTTGGTGCCACGAACCGGGGCCTTCGGTGCACGGACATGCGCTTCTCCCACCGCCCAGCTCACTCGCACTGACCCCATCCCTTTCCGCGCTGCGCCCGCGGGGGATGGCGCCGCTGCAGCGCGTGCATCAGAGCAGCTGTGGTGACTTCAGCCTGACCGGAGGATTTGCAGGGATTTTTGTCTCGCTTTCAGCGGACTGCATAGGCGACCCCCACCCTAGTCCCCAGCCCCACCCTGGAAGCCTCGGGATGGAGGTGCACGTCGCAGAGTGCCGCGGCTGTACACATTTGGAAGCCCACGGCATCGCCTGACCTCTTGTGCATTCCCTAACATTACCCCGGCCCCTAGTCACCCTCCTTGGCTTCTGCAGCAGCCCATCGCCAGCCCCTGCACAATTTACACCAGCCGTTTCCGGTGTCTGCGCGCAGCAAAGACAGGGGCATTCCAAACGTGAAAGCGCACTGAAGGAAAATACAGGCGGAGAGTGGACTGAAATTTGGCTTAGTTATTGAACAGGCTACAATATGTGGAAGTGTTTATCAGATACTGTGCCGAGAGCATAACTTCCTGTCAGCCCAATAGTGGCAAAAATTTTTAAGGCCAAAGAATAATCAGAGGGAAGGGATTTCGAGCCGACCAGGTTGAGTGTTGCTGCACTTTGCAGGGCTGGCTGGCTGGCTGGCGCGGACGATTCGGTAGGTGGCATTCTCCCTTTGCAGTCAGGCCTACATAAAGGGCAGATTAGTGGTGAAGGACACCACTCTATGGTACTAGGTTGCTGAAGGAGATTTGTTTGTTTTTGTGTTAAGAAAAAAAATCGAGGTTCCTGCTGGTTTCGGCTGTTATCAGGACAAGTTGTAGAAGAATAGGGCTCTCGCAGGCTCTGTTCCAAGCAGGAGATGGTGTCCAAAACACACACACCCACATACTACCACCACCACCAAACCCCTTAGCTGTTTATTGTAGAAGTAATGGGCAGAATATGTTTCAGTCCATCTTAAGCCTTGCTCACATCACATTGTTTAAAATAGACTTATGCAATCTTCATAAATCATGCATGAATGTTATAATTATATAAATCATGCTAATACAGAAATTTTATATATATATTAGCATGATATATATAAAATTTATCAGGGTAACCCTCTTTTTGCTTCTTAGATCTATGTGCAGTGACAGAACTTTGCACCCACCATAGAGTTTATAGTGAATTTTACACTGCAAAGGGTTTTGCAGTTTCATTCCTTGTTGAAGTCACCATCTTATGATTCCTATCTTGAATGAACAATCCCAATTTTCCTTATTCTCCTTGATTTTTTTAAATTTCGATAATACTTTGTCCTTTTAATATCATATAATTTCCTTATTGTATATGATCCTCCTCTCTGTATTGCAGAGGGTAGGTATCTTTTATTTGTTTTTGTTGTTCATTATTGTATCCCAAGTGCCTGGAGCAGTGTCTGGCACAATAAATGTTTGTTGGTTAAATGAATGAATGAGACACACACACACACACACACACACACACCCAAAATGAGATAGTTACAGAAAAATGAGATTGATACAGAAGGGCCAAGCTAGAGTGGTTATTTCATTCAAAGTCCCATGTATTAGCAGGTGTTTCTTTTTTGTAATAAATACTTCATGCTTCAAACCAAAGTATTATTTATACAGCATAAATAGAAAACTCATTTTCACTTCTTAATCTGTAAGTGCTTTTATTTCAAACCTCGTTAGTTGATTTGCATAGAAATCAGTCCTGCCAATCTCTGATAAGGAGTTTTGCAGGAGGTTTTACTTCCTAAAGAAAATTGAGTTGGCTCAGGTTAATATTATCACCAGGGTTATGTTTTAAGAACACAGATTTGATCCCATCACTCCCCTGCTTAAAACCTTCTTTGCCAACTTGTGTCTATGGAATAAATTTCAAATGCCATAGTATGATATTCAAGATTGTTTACAATCTGACACCTTCACCCCCACTTCTTTCTCTTATCACCTTTTGCCCCTCTTCAAGTCTTACCCTACTCTTTGCCTCATTGAGTTCTATGCACTTACAAGAACTTGCCTTAACCTCTCATATCTATATGACTTTGAACTTTTCCTTTCATAGCCTAGGAAGTTTTTCTTCTATATTTTCCAGCCCCTACTGCTTTACACTTACTTATGTAGTGCATGGTGCATAGTAAATATCCAGTAGAAACTTGCTAAGGAAATAAATCTTAAGGATTTACATCAATAATTAGTTCCTGTCTCTATTTCTCTTTACCTAGCTACCTCCACACTCCAACCACACACACAGGGTTAAGTGTACCTTCAGTTATAGTAACAACATTTACTGAGTACTTACTTCATACTAAACACTATTCTAAGCATTTTTCACATATTAATTCACTTAAATCTTCATATTAATCCTATCAGGTAATATTCCCTTACAGGTCATTTTACAGATAGGAAAACCAAACTGCATGTTAAGTAACTTGCTGAAATAGCTGGTAAGTAGTGAAGCCAAGCTTGGAACCTGGGAAGTACCCTTAACCACTGAGCTATACTGCCTTTCCTGTGTATATTTCCTTTATAGTACATATTTTACTGTACTCTTATTATCTGTTTTATTTGCTGTAAGCTCCTTGAAATTAAAGATTGTATTTTATTAGTCTTTCTGCCACGCACACAAGTATGCTCTCAATGATTTTTTTCAATGACATATTTGAGTGAATGAATCAACTATTAGAAACAACCGTCTCCATTATGCTCTACGGTTTGAGAAAGATCCTCTGATGAGGAATAACCAATCCTGGACTAGTCCTATTATTATTTAGACAGTGACACCATTTTCTCTGCATTGGGAATGTTATGTTGTAGAAAAGGATGATGCCATAAAACAGAACTGATGACAGGTCAGCTGAAGGAATGGTGACCATGTCTGACACAAGCAGAATGCATCCAGCATATTTTGAAACAAACTGTATTGCTGAGACTTTATAATGGTTTTAAATTTTTTAATATTTTATAATTGACTTTGACATTTAAAAAAATAAAATCAATCTGTATTTAAAAAAGAAAGAAAAAGGAAAGGAAAGGAAAGAAAAAGAAAGAAAGAAAGAAAGAAAGAAAGAAAGAAAGAAAGAAAGAAAGAAAGAAAAAGAAAAGAAAGAAAGAAAGAAAAAGAATAGAAAGAACTCCTGTCTTTTGTGACAACATGGACGGAACTGGAGAATACTATGCTAAGTGAAATAAGCCAGTTGGTGAAAGACAAATACCATATGATCTCATCTATAAGTGGAATCTATTCAACAAAATAAACTAATGAACAAAATAAACCACAGGCATGGAAACAGGGAGCAGACTGAAATTGACCAGAGGGGATGGGTAAGGAGGACAGTGGTGGAAAGAAGGAGAAGGGACTAGACAAAGAACATGTGTGAATGACCCATGGACATGGACAACAGAGTGGGAATTGACTGTGGGAGTGGGGGTAGGGGTGGGATGGGTGGAGGGAGGCAAAGGGGGAAAAATTCAGACAACTGTAATAGAATAAACATGACTTAAAAATTAAAAAAAAGAAAAAAAAAACCAAAGAACTAAGAATAGCAACATTTAACAGCTTGGAAAAACCAATGGCAGACCTTTAACAGGAACCAACCTAAGAATGAAACCGAAATTTTTCCAAACATTCTATTAAATAATGATGAATAAATCTAACTGTAAAAGGAGATGCACATGCAACTCATTCATTCAAGGTATATTTATTGTGTACCTGCTATGTGACAGACACTGCCAGATGCTCAGAGTACAGTCAAGATGAACCTACAGGTATATAGTCCTTTAAGTCCCAGGATGCACACTGGAACCATTGGCAGTGCTATACAAGCGTTCTGGAACAGAGGTTGCAGATTGACGGCTCACAGAGTGAGCTTAGGCATGTTTTTCAACATGCACTTTTTAATTTTCAAACTTGTTGCAAACCTTAAAAATAAGGTTATTTCACATAGAAATCTGGGTTCTCTTGAAAATATTGGTACCCTTGGGCTTAATTTCTCCCACACAACAATCAGTTAAAATTGAGTTGTATCTGTGCTATTACATTTAATGCTGATGACAACCTTATGGTTGTCATAGTTGCCGCTGTCCCTAGTGCTGGGGATCTAATAACAAGTAAGGTAATGGCAGATGCAAGACTGTCGAGAAAGAGAGGAAGCCAGATATATACGAGTGTGTGTGTATGCACATGTGCATGCATGCACATATTTTAAAGGCAAAGTAATAAAAGTTTTTCGAGAAGAGAAATGTTTTACAGTATATTGTAAGAGATCAAGTTCTCTGAAGTGACTGAGCATTGATAAAAGAGAGCTATTGACTTTACCTAATTATAAAGATCGGATATGGTATTTTTCCCTTGGTTAGAATCTCAAAATGGGATATTTGCTCAAAGAACACAATCCCAAGTCTAAGGGTAGAAGCTAATGAGGTGGGATACAGAGAAATTAAGAAAGGGGAGGAGGAAGATAGAAGAAGGATGTTAGAAGCTGACACTTGAAAAGAGTCAGAGGCCAGGCTATGAAGGACCTTGGACTCCATGATAAAAATTTGGACACTATTCTCTAGGGAAAGTGGTAAAAAGGGAACTGGCATCTGTTGAGTGCCTGCCATGTGTCATATATACATTACATACATTATCTCATATAACCTTCACTGTCCACCAGAGAGGTAAGCATTATTATACTCATTTTAAATATGATGATGAGACTCAGATATTAAGCAACTTTCTGAAGTCATACAACTAATAGATGATGGAGCCAGGACTTTAACCCAGATCTGACTGAATACAAATGAGCCATATTTTTATGATGTCAACAGTATTATTATTGATAACAGCTACCATTCATTGAGAGGGATGTGAAGGTACAGATTTAGTGATGAAATATTCTATCATAACCTTCAAAACAAGTCCAGTGGCTTGTATATTTATTCCTATCAGAAAAAGAGCCTAGTACTCAGATATAAAGGTACTTGTTAAAGATCATAGGGTTACTGAATGCAAGAGCTAGAATCAAACCCAAGACACCAAAACTCATATTCTTAATCACTACACTTGATGGTATTTTCTTTTTGTTCACTATGATTGGAAAACATCATAAATTGTGTTGCCTACATGCAAAACTATGTGTGATTCCAAACCCTTCCACTTAGTCCCTGGTCAGTTTGCTTGCTGGTTATAGGGTTGCCATAATCATTTTAAAAATGTATTTTAAAAAGCAACTTGATATTATAATAAGAAACAGCAAAAGGAAGAAATATCTGTTTACCATTAAAGTTAAGTTGCTTTGTGAGCCAGACCAAATTAATTAACTAATGATCATTATTGTCTACCACCTACCTTGGGTTTCAAGGGTAGGCAGAATCTGTGACACTTCTCTACATCACAAATCACTTTGGGTTTCTTTTTTCTTTTTGTTTTGTCTAGGCATTTCAATTGATTGCAAATTTTTTTTGTTCTTTATACATGCTATGTTACAATCCTGGCCAAAGATTTGTGGAAATTATTCCTTTTGACAATACCCCTCATTCACTGCTATATCTTGTATCTGCTGCACAGTTATTATTGGTGCTTACACAGAAGAATTAAGGAGCTCAGTCCTTGAGTAGGTTCAGTAAGTTGTGCAAGATTGCTCAGCTCATAAGTGGTGGAACAGCATTTCAGTTCAGTTTTGACTCTTGAAGGTTTGACACTTAAATCCTTGCCCTTAAGTACTATTTAAATTATAAGTGAAAATTAACTGTTTAATATTTGTAATAGAAAATAACAGAAAATGATACTGGTAATTAAACAAAAAAATATGTCAAAGAAAAAGGAAAGGACTTATATGTAGACATCCTGAAAGAATTTTTACTTGGTGGAATTTTTACTATATTCCACCTAGGTATGTTATATGCAACACTAGTACCTTAAGATTCTCTTGAATAAAGGGGAGGGTTCCCTCATAGAGGGTTCTATGGGAAATACCACTAAGGATGTGATGACAGGGGAAATGAAATGGGATGTCACATGCCTAACGAAATTGGCTAATGTGATAGTGTATATTATAAAATGTGCATATTAAATAATTGGTAAATCCTTCAGTTAAAAAATAATTATGAATTAAACTTAATCCCTGCTTTATCTTTTTTTCTGCCTCTATGTAGTAAGCATGTTAATACAGTCCCATAAGAACATTGCTGGATATGCGATGAATTTTAATAGAGTAGAGGTGGGAGAATGGGGCATGCTCCCATTTAATCACTTCCTCTCCCTTGGCTTTTTTCTTTTTGCACACAATGCACAGATTGTGTGCACAATAAGGAATGCACAGTCCTTAAAGTTTTAAAATAAAATTTGTTTTCATCAGGTTATCTCCTGAGTTATTACTACTGTCCCCCCACTTTCTATTTCTCATCATTGACAGCTTTTGTAGGAGAAAGAAATCCATATTCCCCACCTCCACATTTTTATTGCCTTTCCTTCTTGCAAATATGAGGTCTCTTCTGTGATTTCCAAGTGATCAAATGCCATAGCTCTATGATCATTTCAAGGATGACTTTTTGTAGCATAAGACCAGGCACTCTTCTCTGGGCAGCTATGATAGTATGCTTCTGATTAATTCATCCCACAAATAGGTATCAATTACTTAACCAATCTTAGGCACTGAAGGTACAAAATGAATACTGTAAACACGCTTCTACCCTCCTGAAGATTGCATTTCATTTGTTCTTTTATTTCTCTGAATTCTCTAAATCACCTTCACTAGATCTTCTCTTCCTATACACATGTATAATATAGACATCTCCCAAGGTCCTGTCCTTTCTCTTTTCCCTCCCAACATACATGTGCATGTGCAGACACACAGACACACATGCACACACACTTGAGGTATTGAGAAAATTCATGACCTTATATTCCACTAACATTTTTTGAATAAGTGAATTTATGTTTTTTGTAATAGTGGATAAACTGTAGCACTTGTACTAGTCATTTTCCTTCAAAATAGGGATTGTTCTATGATCCACAGAGTAGATGACAAGGTATGTGTTGCTGAGGGAAAGTCAGAACTGTAACATACATATAAAAATGATTCTTAAGTAATTAGCAAATAGTTACTGAGTAATTAGCAAATAGTTACTGAGAACTTTTCGATTTCCTATTCAGAAGGGATTAGGATGATGGCCATTAAAATTTTATTACAGAATTTCTCTCCAAAAACATATCACAAAATGAGCAAAAACACTGTTCTTTTATCCTCACTCATGGACATTTTTTCATTGCTTTATAGAGAGAGGAAGTGAGAGAGAAACATCGATATGAGAAAGAAATATCAATTGGTTGCTTCCCATACATGCCCCAACCAGGGACTGCACTTGTGCAGACTAGGGATCGAGCCTGCGACCTAGCTATGTGCCCTGATCAGGAATCAAACCCATTACTGGATGATGCTCCAACCAAAGAGCCACTCTGGCCAGAGTAGGCAAAAAATTTTCTTTAAAAAAAGTACTGCCAAAAGAGAAGGAAAAGTATGAAGGAAACCATCTTGGGAGCTTTTAAAAATAATACTATTCTCCAGGGGTTCTGATATAATTGATCTGGGATGCAGCCTGAATGTCAGGATTTTTTAACCTCCATAGCTCCATCTAGGGTTAAAAACCACTGATCTAAGCAAAGGATTTAAAAACCCAGATACTGAAAGAGTGATAGAAGATTCTGAAGAGTAGTAGTGCTCTATTCCTTACCTCACCCCAAATCCCATAAGAGGAAACTTCTGAATTGGCCAAATATAATTCTCCCTAATATCAACTAAAGCTAGAAAGAAAAACTGGCTTTAAGTATCCTTATTTTCTTTCCTACAAATAAATGATTAGCAGGAACTACCGCTTCAGAGAGACAGGTGATAAGAATGAACAATGAAGCTGCCTCTCTCTCTTATGGAGAGGAGGACTGCAGAGCTACAGTTCAAGAAACTATCAAAAGCTTTTCAACACTAAGGCAGTGTACTAACCTCCACCCCAACTAGAGGCAGATACTCCTTGAATATATAATAAATTATCAGAAGAGATAGCATATATAATAAATAATAAAATCTCAGAAGAGACAGTAGAGAATGAAACAAAATGACATAGCAACTATGCAAAAATACCCAACTATGTACAACAAAATCATGCACGGTGTGCAAAAGAGTTCAAACCATATCACAATTAACCTAAAGAAAGAGAAAGTAATTCTTCATAAATGCTGCATTTTTTAGAATTTAATGAGATCCAGCATTCAATAAACAAGAGCTCAAAAATGTGATGACAGATGAAATATTGCATGCCTAAGGAAAAATTAAGTGCCCAAGCAATGTCATTATAGAACAAATAAATAAATTAGACACTGCAATTGAATTTGATGATCAAAAGAGCATTCTCTGTTTTTGGTAAATTTAATGCAGAACACTTAAGACCAAGATATATTCTTATTAAACTGTTAAGCTTTAGAACACGAATAGGAGATGGTGGCTGAGTAGGTGGAAGCTGAGTCCACTTGCTGTTGCCCTTAACTCAGATTCTTGGCTGATCTTCCAACAAATAATCTGAGCAATCAATGGAATTTTAGTTAAAATCAAGTTTTGAAGCCAAGGAGTAGAGAAGACGCTTCACAACAGACTATGAGGAGATTTTTATAAGTTGAAGGAGAAATATCCCATGCGTGGTGCCTGCAGCAGTGGAGAGACTAGTTAGAAATTGCAGGTTTGTTGATCCCTCTGCTCCCAGGGCAGGGAGCCCCAGTCCCTCACAGGAAACCCCTAGACCCAGACTGGGAGTGACTTGGGAGGATGTACGGGGAGATTGAGGGTACACACAGACAGCGAGCAGCACATCCTTAACTGCAGTGCTAAATGCCAACTGGGAGAATGCCAGAAAGGAGAGAGGAGAGGGGAGAGGGGAGAGAGGAGAGAGAGAAAATCTCCCAAAATGATCAGGGGCTACACCTGGGTCATGTGAAGGCAGGCTGCAGCCAGCCGTGACTGTGAGAAACTTGGCTTTTTGGAGAGGTGGTGTGAGCCGAGAACTGGACAGTGACTCAGTACTGCAGTGAGGATGACACAGAGAGACTTTTTAAAAGGGGAGCTGAAGTGTGCTGGGCAGGGACCCAGCTCACAGCTGTCCTGCCAGCAAAATGGAATAAGATTGAAAGCACAGTTTGCTCCCACTAAGTACAGCTGGGCAGGGAGATAAGAAAGTTGCACAGCAAAGAGATTTTTGGGTCCTAGCCCAGTGTGGCTAGCAAGCCAGGGGCAACACAAAATGGAAAGTTTGGGACTGTATCTAATGTGAGGACAGTGGATTGGGAATTAGATGGGCGAGAGTTGCGTATCTGAAGTTCTTTGCAGCCAACCAGAACTCTCTTCCCTGGAAGAATTCAAATCTCCGGGAAGGGAAGGATCTACCCACTCTCAACCTCTTGTAGGATTGCACGGACGATGTCCAAAAGCGAAGCTCTGCATAGCAAGTCTGGCCAGGCTCAAGAAACCCCTGCTGGGTGCATGTCCACAGGATAAAGGCAGGAAGAGAAACTCCAAAGACATCATTTTGAACTTCTCTCAGGGAGACAAAATACACTTGTTTCTAGGACCCTATTCTACTGAGGCCAGAAGTGGATCAGAGTGATCAGATATCTGTGCAGCAAGGCATAATCAGGGTTCCACCCAGCCTCCACTCTCACACAGAGCTGCCATCAGTGCCAAGCAAGAAAGAGCTGACCCTCTTACACAGATTGGTCTCTCCCTTGAAATGGACTGCTAGTTCATCAGAAACCATACATTATGGGAAATAAGCTGGAACACCAAGATGGGTGGTGTAGGGGCAGGGGAACACACCCACAATTTTCCCAGAAGACTGAAACACGCTTCCCAGGGGAGACCCAGGGGTCCCACTTTTCCAAACACAATAGCAGCCCCTTCTAGAGGCAGGTGATGGTGGTACATACACTGCTGTCAGAAGTTGGATGATCCAGAAGTTAGAAGAGAGTTGGACCTTGAGCTGATAAGAAGCCAGCAAGGCAGAGGCGAGAGGACCAGAAGAAGATCCAGAAGAAGAAGAGAAAAGGTAAAAGCCAAATTCTGCTGACGATGAATTCCACCTTGTTCTTCAGTGTTTGCATTATTTCTTCTCTTGCATAGCTTTTTAACATTGTTTTATTTTCCTTCAACTACATTCCAATTAATTCACTATTTTTTGTCTTTTATTTTTTTATTCTTTTTATTTATATTTTTATATCGTTTTTATTTTTATTTCAAATGTCATATTGTACCCTTCCCTTGTCTTACTCCACTTTGCTTTCTACCTTCCCTTTCCTATTTTTGTTTTAAATTTTATTTTTCCCCCTTTCTATACCTTGTTCCTATTCCTTACCCATACTATTTCCCCTCCCTCTATCCTCTCAAAAACATATTTCTTTTTTATAGTCAGCTCACGTTCTTTCTCCCTTTCTTATAATATGCTTGATTTCTTTCTACCTTTATTAATCTTTGCTTATTTGTTATTGATATTGCTCATGTGGTATAGGGGATTATTGTTAGTTTGGATGTGGTTTTTGGGGGTAATTTTGCTTTGTTCTTCCAGCACCTATACAACAGCATACAAGATGCAGTGGGGGTAGTGACTTTCAGTCAGCCAGCCAGAGGGCAGAACCCAAAAATGAATGAACCATCAATAATCAAAGCCCAATTGCAACATGAGAGCCCACACAAAATGAATAAAGGGTGTCCCTACAGCATCCAGCTCAGGGGATCAAAGACACTGCACCACTCAGCCCAACAGGATGCCTACCAAGAAGGCCATTCCATGAAGACAGGGAGTGAAAACAAAGCAATCTGATATGCAGAAACAAACAGAAAGGGTCACCTAACATGGGGAGACAAACAACCCCCCAATCAAAAAGAAAGAAGAAGGAATCCTAAGAAAAAGAGCTAAATGAAATTGAGGCAAATAATTTATCAGACACAGAGTTCAAAGTAATAGTTATTAGAATGCTCAAGGAAGTCAGTGAGAATTACAAGGAAATGAGCGGGGACTTATCACCTTGAAAAATGACAGAAGAACTATGAATAAGAGCCAGGTGGATGAAAAATACAATATTTGAAATGAAGAGCACAACAGAAGGTATTAAAAGAAGGCTAGACAAAGCAGAAGACCAAATTAACAAGTTGGAGAACATGATAGAAGAAAACACCCAGTCAGAGCAACAAAACAAAAAGACTTAAAAAATGAGGATAGTTTAAGGGATCTTCAGAACAACATGAAGCATAACAACATATACAGCATAGGAATTCCAGAAGGAGAAGAAAAGGAGCATTGGATAGAAAACCTGTTTGAAAATAAAATGATAGAAAATTTCCCTAATTTGGTGAGGGACAAAGTCACACAAGTTCAGGAAGCACAGAGGGTCCCCATCAACATGAACCCAAACAGGCCCATTTCAAGACGCATCATAATTAAAATGGCAAAATTTAAAGGCAAAGAGAGAATCATAAAGGCAGCAAAGGAGAAACAGCTGATAACATACAAAGGAGCTCTGATAAGGCTATCAGCTGATTTCTCAACAGAAACACTACAAGCCAGAAAGGAATGGCACAAAATATTCCAAGTAATGAAAAGCTAAGTACTTCAACCAACACTAGACTATCCAGTAAATCTCTCATTGAAAATGGAAGGTGAAATAAAGAGCTTCCCAGACAAAAAACAAACAAACAAACAAAAAACAAAACAAAACCACACACACAACTAAAAGAGTACATCTCCACTAAACCATCATTGCATGGGATGATAAGGGGACTGCATTAAGACAAAGAAATGTGTGTGTGAGAGAGAGAGAGAGAGAGGTAAAAAGGCGAAAAATCGCAATGAACAGGTACCTATCAATAATAATCTTATATGTAAATGTAACAAATGCTCCAATCAAAAGGCATAGAATAGGTGAATGGATAAGCAAACACAATCTGTATAAATGCTGGCTCCAAGAGACCCACCTGAGAGCAAAACATCTACACAGGCTGAAAGTGAAGTGATGGAAAAAAATATTCCAAGGAAATGGACATTAAAAAAAAGTTATGGTAGCAATACGAGTATCAGACAAAATAGTTTTCAAAACAAAGGCCATAACATGAGACAAAGAAGGTCACTACATAACACTTCGGGGAGCAGTCCAACAAAAGGATAAAACACTTGTAAACATATATGCGCCCTGCATAGGAGCACCTAAATATATAAGACAAATTTTGGAGGACTTTAAGAAAGAGATTGACAGCAGTACAGTCATTGTAGGAAATTTTAACACCCCATTATCAACAATAGATCTTCCAAACAAAGAATCAACAAGGATATTGTGGCATTAAATGACACTCTACCTCAAATGAACTTATTCAATATTTATAGAACATTGCACTGCAAAGAAGCAAAATTCACATTCTTTTCAAGTGTACATGGATCATTTTCAAAGATGGACCACAAGGTAGGACACAAAACAAGCCTTAACAAATTCAAGAAAGTTGAGATCATATCAAGCATCTTCTTGGATCACAACGGCTTAAAACTGGAAACCAACATCAAGGAAAAAACTCAAAATCATTCGAATACATGGGGACTGAATAACATGTTATTAAATAATGAATGGGTTAACAATGAGATCAAGAAAGAAATCATTTCTCTGACGGCTAGTGATGCTGAGCATCCTTTCAAATGCCTCTGGGCCCTCTGTATCTCCTCCTTAGAAAAGCATCTGCCCAGGTCCTTTGCCCATTTTTTGATTGGATCGTTTGTCTTCTTGGAGTAAAGTCGAGTGAGTTCTTTGTATATCTTGGAGATCAAACCTCTATCTGATGTATCATTAGCAAATATATTTTCCCAAACGGTTGGCTCCCTTTTAATTTTGCTGATGTTTTCTGCAGAACCTAACCAACAATGCAAAGAAGCAAGGAAAATATGACCAGCAACACTGAAAGGAAAAGAAATCAACAGAGACAAGAGGGAAGGGGGGGGGGCAGGGAAAGGGAAGGGAAGGGGAAAGTCAAGGAACATATAGCAAGGACTCATGGACAAAACCAAAGGGGAAGAGCTGAGGGAGGGAAGGTGGGAGGGGGCAAGGGAAAGAGGTGGGGGGAAGGCAGAGACAAATGTATTTAAAAAGTAAATAAATTAATTAAAAAAAAAAAAAAGAACAGAACCTGCAAGTTACTGGAGGGCACTCCAACCAACTGTGCCACATCAGCCAGGGCATCCTGGTTTTTTAAATTTAATATTCTATAAAGACAATTTTCAGTCCCATTGAAAATTTTTCTACTTGTTGTTCTTATTGGCAACATTGAGAATATTTTATTTTTATAGATATTCAATAGTTATTTAACCAATTCCCTAAGAATGGAAATTTTAATTGCTTTGACTTTTATTATGATGACAAATTTTATAGCAATAAATATTCCAAAAGGTAAAAAAAAAAAGAAAGAAATCAAAAAGTATATGAAAACAAATGAAAATGAGCACACAACAACCAAAAACCCATCAGACGTAGCAAAGGCAGTCCTGAGAGGGAAGTTCATAGCAATACAGGCCTACCTAAAGAAGATAGAAAAATTTCAAATAAACAACCTAGCCTTACATCTAAAACTGCTGGAAATACACCCTAAGACTCTTGAAAGGCCAATTCAAAAGAACTTATGCATCCCTATGTTCATAGCAGCACCATGTGTTGGAAACAGTCCAAGTGCCCCTCAGTAGAATAGTGAATTGAAAAACTGTGGTACATTTGCACAATGGAATACTATGCAGCAGAAAGAAGAAGGAATTCCTACACTTTGTGACATCATGTGTGAAACTGAAGAGTATTATTCTAAGTGAAATAAGCCAGTCAGTGAAAAACAAATACCTTATGATCTCACTTATAGCTGGAATCTAATGAACAAAATAAACTAATGAGAAAAATAGAACCAAAGACATGGAAACATGGAACAGACTGAAAGTAAGGAGGGGGGAATGGTGAAAAGAGGGGGGATTAAAGAACATGTATGAATGACCCATGGACAAGGACAATGGAGAGGGAATTGACTATGAGAGAAAGGGTGTGGGTTGAGTGGAGGTGGGGCAACTATGATAAAATAAACAATAAAAAAAGAGAAGAAAAACTGGTAAGCTTCAAGGTTTCACTATAACACAAGTTCTGCAAAGGCAACAGTTCCTTTTGGTAACTGCTATTGCCAGTGCCTAGCCCTGTCTAGCAAGTTGTAGGTACCCAGTAAGTATCTGTTGATGAATAAAAGAATGAAGGAAGTTATTTTCATTTATTCATTCATTAAGAGAAAGTTATAGTAATTCAGATTCTACTTATGGGGAGTTTGGAAGTCACCACTTAATCTTAAAATAAATAAAATACTGAAAAATTAACAACTCCTCTTGAATCCACAAAAGATGGGAGGATACAGGGAAAACCACTGCCCCCAAAATTGGAAAATCAGACAGGTGAATACAGGGGGTCACAGTTTGCTAGAGCACAGGCTCATCAGCAGAAACCACTGCAGGAGTCAGTGCCAGGGTAGGGAAACATGAACTATCATTAATGAATCCCTGGAGGCTGATTGCCAACAACTCTGAAAGTAAACATTCGGACATGGTGAGGGGGTATACCACAATATTGTGAGATGTATTTCCAGGACCTTGACTAGGACTAAGTATTGGAGAAAATAATCTTCTCAGGTTTTCAGCAGGGGGAGGGGTAAAAGGAACTATTTCAGGGGAAACTAGTTAACTAGTTAACTAGAGACTAATCTTCTGGGGTATTATTAAAGCTGAAAGGAAATACATAACTCTAGCACACGCTAGCCACCTGAATCACCTAAGTGGGGAGAAAAAATTAACAAACACTTGTGAAGTCCACAGTTCAGAGGCATAGGTTCTATAAGACAGAGACCTAATTATAGGAATATAGAATTCTGCCCCCGCCCCCACACTCTTCACCTCCACCTTATTAAAGGCGTACCTATGGCAGTTCCTTTTACCTGGTACATCATCTCTGGCTATCAAGAAAAAGTTACAAGACATAAAATGCAAAAAACACTATTCAAAGACAAAGCAAGTATCAGATCCAAACATGACAAGGATGTTGGAACTTAAAACAACCATGATTAGTATGCTAAGGGCTCTAATGGGTAAAGTAGGCAGCATGCAAGAACGAATGGGTGCTGTAAGCAGAGAGGTGGAAATCTTAAGAAAGGATACAAAAGAAATGGTAGAGATTAAAACTCTGTAATAGAAATAAAGAATGTCTTTGATGAACTCATTAGCAGATTGGACAGAGCTGAAAAAGAAATCTCTAAGTTAAAGGATATATCAATCACATATTCTAAAACCAAAAAGAAAAAGAGTGAAAAAGAAAGCCCCAGAATAGCATATTAAAGTACTGTTGGACATTCATAAAAGGTGAAACATAAACATAATAAGAACACTAGAATGGGAAGAAAAAGGGAACAAGACATATTTGGAAAAATAACGACTGAGAATTTCTCCAAATTAATTTCAAAGAATAGATTCAGGAAGCTTAAGAAACACCAAACTGAATAAATACCAAAAAAGTACAACTAGGCATATAAGATCAAAGATAAAGAAAAAATCCTGAAAGAAGTCAGCGGAAGGGATGGGAACACCTTTCTATAGAGGAATAAAAATCATTACCTTCAACTTCTCAGAAACCATGTGAGCAAGAATAGATTGGACTGAAATAGTTAAGATGTTGAGAGAAACCCCACCAACCTAAAATTCTATACCCTGCAAAATTAACCTTCAAAACCTAAGGATAAATAAAGATTTTCTCAAACAAAAATTGAGAGAATTTGCTTCCAGTAGAAGTGACTTACAAAAAATGTTAAAAGAAGTTCTTTATAAGAAGAAAAATTATATTGTTCAGAAACTCAGATCAACATAAAGGAAGAGCACCAAAGAAAGAATAAATGAAGAATAAAAACATTTGTTTTTATTATTAATTGATTTAACATATAACAATTTGTTAGAAATAATATTAGCAATGATGTATTTGAATATGTGATCATGTATGCTTATGTATATATCTTATGCATATATTGTATATGCTTTTATATGCTTGTACACAAGCAAAATGAATGACAACAGTGATACAAGGAATAGGAGGAAAAAAATTAGGACTATTTTGTTATTACAAGTACTCAATACTACCTGTGACATGGCATGAAATGGACTTGTTTTACTTGTAAATGTATATTGCAAACTCTAAAGCTACCACTGGAAAAAAGTTTTTAAAAAGTATAACTGATATTCTAAAAAGGAGTGAAAATGCAGTCATGTAAAATGCTCAAAACCACAAAAAGACAGCAAAAGAGTGGATAAGAATAGAAACAAAGAATAAATGTAAAAAATAGAAAATAATAATAAATATGGTAGGTGATAGCAAGATTACACAGGAAGGCTACTATTTAGAATCAAAGGAGAGCTACCAAGTTTCCCAGAGAAAACGAAGCTAATGGAATTTATCACCACCAAACCAGAATTACAAGAAATGTGAAAGGGACTTTTTAAGAGGAAAAAAAAAGGAACAAATATGAATAATAAAATGACAATAACTATATACTTATCAATAATCACTTTATATGTAAATGGATTAAATACTCCAATAAAAAACCTAGGGTGGCTGACTGGATAAGAAGATAAGATCCAAAAATATGCTACTTTTAAGAAACCTA
The DNA here is from genome assembly GCF_021234165.1 of Pteronotus mesoamericanus. Classification (NCBI taxonomy): domain Eukaryota; kingdom Metazoa; phylum Chordata; class Mammalia; order Chiroptera; family Mormoopidae; genus Pteronotus; species Pteronotus mesoamericanus. Next base: position 15,053,906 of record NW_026555313.1, read on the forward strand.
CTTCAGATTGAAAAACACACACAGACTGAAAGTAAAGGGATGGAAAAAGATATTTCATGCAAGTGGAAATGGAAAAAACAAGAAACAAGCCAGAGGTAGCAATATTTGTATCAGACAGAATATATTTTAAAACAAAGGTATAATAATAGACAAAGAATGATATTTCATAATGATAAAGAGATAAATCTAACATGAGGATATAACTCTTGTAAACATTTTTGCACCCAAAATAGGAGCACCGAAATAAATAAAGTGAATATTGATGAACGAAAAGGAAGAGGTCAATGGTAATACTTAATTGTAGAGGACTTAAATGCCTCATTGATATCAATGGATAGATCATCCAGACAGAACATCAACAAGGAAACAGTGGCCTTAAATGACAGATTAGGCCAGGTGTACTTATTTGATAGCTTTTAAGCATTTCAACCCAAAGCAACAGAATATACATATTTTTCAAGTGTACATGAAATATTTTCCAGGACAGACCACATGTTAGGCCACAAAACAAGGCTCAATAAATTTAACAGAACTGAAATTTTATCAAGGATCTTCTCCTTCTACAATGGTGTGAAACTAGATATCAATTACAAGGAAAAAAAACCCCTGAAACACTCAAAGACATGGAAGCTAATAAAATGCTAATAAACCATGACTGGGTTAACAATGATATTGAGAAAGAAGTAAAAATGTACCTTGAGAAAAATGAAAATGAAAACACAATGACCCAAAATCTCTGAAACACAACAAAAGCAGTTTTAGGAGGGAAATTCATAGCATGACAGTCCTACTTCAAAAAACAAGAAAATCTCAAATACGTAATCTACCCTTACATGTAAAGGAATGAGAGAAAGAACAACAAACTAGCTTAAAGTGAGTAGGAGGAGGGATATCATAAAGTTCGAAGTGGAAATATATGAAAAAGAGATTATAAAATGCAAAAAAATTAATAAAACCAAGAGCTGGTTCTTTGAAAAGATAAACAATATTGATAAGCCTTTAACCAGACTCATCAAGAAAAAGAGAGGACCCAAATAATACAATCAGATATGAAAGAGATGTGACAAAAAAAATCACAGAAATACAAATGATTGTATGAAAATAATTTGAACAAGTATATGCCAGTAAATTGGACAATCTGGAAGAAATGAATAGATTCTTAGAAATATACAATCTTCTATGACTGAATCAAAAAGAAACAGAAAATATGAATAGACTACTAACTACTAATGAAATTGAATCAGTAATAAAAAAAACTCCCAACAAACAGAAGTCCTTGACCAGATGGCTTCACAGGCAAATTATACTAAACATTCAAATAAGAATTAACACCTATCTGTCTTAAACTATTCTAAGAAAACTGAGGAGGAGGGAAAGCTCTTAAGCTTATTTTACCAGACCAGCATTATCGTGATTCCAAAACCAAAGATATTACAAAAGAAAAGTAAAGAAAGTTAGAAGCCAATATCCCTGATGAACACATTTACAAAAACCCTTAACAAAATATTACCAAACTGAATTGAACAATACATTAAAAAGATCATACACCATGATCAAGTGAGATTTATTCTGGGGACGCTAGGTTGGTGCAACATCTGCAAATCAATTAATGTGACATACCACATAAATAAAATGAAGGATATAAAATGCATGATCATATAAATAGATGCAGCAAAAGCATTTGAAAAAATCCAACATTTATGATAAAAACTCTCAGCAAAGTGGGAATAGAGGAGGAATAGAGGGAACATACCTCAACATAATAAAAGCCATATATGATAAATGTACAGTTCACATCATACCCAACAATGAAAAGCTAAAAGATCAGGAACAAGACAAGGATGTCTGCTTTCACCACTTTTATTTAATGTAGTATTTGAAATCTTAGCCATAGCAATCAGGTAAGAAAAAGAAATAAAAGATCAAAATTAGGAACTAAGAAGTAAAACTGTCATTATTTGCCAATGGCATGATACTATATAAAGAAAGCCCTAAAGATTCCACCATAAAACTACTAGAACTGATAAATGAATTCAATAAAGTAGCAAGATACAAAATAATGTGTAGAAATCAATTGTATTTTTATACACCAATAATGAGCTACCAGAAATAAGAATTAAGAAAATAATTCAATTTACAATTTTATCAAAAAATTATCTAGGAATAAATTTAACCAAGTAAGTAAAAAACTTGTACTCAGAAAATTACAACTACATATGATCTCACCTGTAAGTGGAACCTAATTAACAAAACAAACAAGCAAGCAAAATATAACCAGAGTCATTGAAATAGGAGCAAACTGACAGTAACCAGAGGGGAGTGGGGAGGAGGATAATGGGGAAAAAGAGGGAAGGATCATCATGGAACATATATAAAGGACCCACGGACAAAACCAAAGGGGGATAGCACTGACAGTGGGGAGCAGGAAAGAGGTGGTGGGAAAATGGAGACAACTGTATATGAACAACAGTAATTTAAAAAAAGAAAAAGAAGAAAATTACAAGACACTGTAGGAAGAATTTGAAGAAACAAATAAATGGAAACACATACCATGCTTGTGGATAGGAAGAATTAACATCATTCAAATATTCATACTACCCAAAGCAATCTTTAATTCAATGCAATCCCTATCAAAATACCAATGACATTTTTCACAGAACAAGAACAAATAATCTTGAAACTTATATGGAACCACAAAAGACCCTGAACAGTCACAGTAATCTTGATAAAGAACAACACAGTTGGAAGTAACACACAAATCTGATAACAAACTTTACTATTGTATAAGACTGTAGTAATTAAACCAGCATAGAAACGGACACATAGCTCAATGGAATAAAGAGCCAAGAAATAAACCTATGCCTATGGTCAATTAGTTTATGAAAAAAGAGGCAAGAATAAACAACGGGGTAAAGATGGTCTCTTCAAAAAATAGTTTTAAGAAAACTGGACAGATACATGTAAAAATGAAAATAGACCACGTTTTTATACCACATACAAGAATAAACTCAAAATAGATTAAAGACAGATGTGAAACCTCAAAACACAAAAATCCTAGAAGATAACATAGGAAGTAATCTCTGACACTGCTCTTAGTAATATATATATATATTTTTATATATCTCCTTGGGCAAGAGAAACAAGGAAAAATAAACAAATGCGACTACATCAAACTTAAGTGTTTGCACAGCAAAGGAAACCATCAACAAAATGAAAGACCTAATGGGAGACAATATTAGCCAATGATACATCCAATATGGTGTTACTATCCAAAATTTATAAAGAACTCATAGAATTCAACCAAAAAAAAATCTAACAATCCAATTAAAAATTGCAGAAGACCTAAATAGACACTTCTCCAAAGAGGATATACAGATGGCCAATAGACATATGAAAAGATGCTCAACATCACTGATCATCAGAAAAATGCAAATTAAAACAACAATGAGATATTACCTCACATCTGTCAGAATGGCTATCATCAATAAATCAACAAACAACAAGGGCTAGTGAGGATGTGGAGAAATAGAAACCCTTGTACACTATTTGTGGGAATGCAGGTAGGTGCAATCACTATGGAAAATGGCAAGAAATTTCCTCAAAAAATTAAAAATGGAACTTCCTTATGGCCCTGTGATTCCACTTCTGTGTGTATATCTGAATAAACCAAAACACTAATTCAAAAGAATATATGTACCCCTATGTTCATAGCAGCATTATTTATGAGAGCCAAAATATGGAAGCATCCTAAGTGACCATCAATAGATAACTGGATAAGGAAGATGTGGTACATATACAGGGCCCGGCAAAAGTAGGTTTACCAGTTTTCAGTAACCAACAGGTGGATAGGTTGATCAGGGCTGGTGGCATGGCTACCGCAATCACCAGACCTCTCATCTCAATGGACTATTTCTTTTGGTGTTTGTCAGAGATAAAGTCTTTTCACCAAAGTCACATACTGTGGATGATATGCTTTTCTGAATAAGAGAAGCATGTGAAGAACTTGATGACAATAAAGAACTCTGTACCAAAGTGTTCTTGAATATAACAAACAGACCACAAGAATGTGCAAATAATGAAGGATGGTAATTTGAGCACTTGCAAGATTGTACCTAAGTGCACTGTGGCATTGTGACATTCTTTTGAGTTAATAAAGCTATTGCAATAAATATCATATGCATGTCTCTTTTCATATGAATAACTGTAAACCTGCTTTTGCCCACCCTTATGTACATCGGAATATTATACCACTATGAAAAATGAAATCTTACCATTTGTGGTAACATGGATGGACCTAGAAGGTATTATGCTAAATGAAATAAGTCACACAGAAAAAGACAAATACCATATGATTCACTTACATGTGGAATCTACACAACAAAATAAGTGAACAAACAAAACAGAGACACATTCATACATACAGAGGACAAACTGATGGTTGCCAGATGGGAAGAGGTTTGAGGGGCTAGATGAAAAAGGTAAAAGGATTAAGAAGAACAAATTGGCAATAGCCATGGAGCTATAAAATACAACATAGGGAATATAGTCAATAATATTGTTTGCTGCCAGGTGGGTACTAGATTTATCCAAGGGATCACTTTGCATATTATATAAATGCCTAACCACTATGCTGTGCACCTGGAAGTAATACTCGTATAATATCAAATGTCACCTGTAATTGAAAAAAGAAAAAAACAGTGTGCTATTGGTGAAAGAATAGGTAAAAGGAGCAATGGAACAGAATAGAGAACTCAGAAATATAACCACACAAATATAGTCAACTGACCTTTGGCAAAGGATAAAAGGCAATATGATGGAGCAAGGATAGTTTTTTTTTAAACAAATGGTGTTGAAACAATTGAACATCCATATTCAAAAGAAAGGAATCTAGACACAGATCCTATACTGTTTACAAAAATTAACTCAGTATGGATCATAGGCCTAAATGTTTAATGCAAAACTATAAAACACCTAGAAGATAATATAAAATAGAACCTAGATGATCTTGGATATGGTGATGCCTTTTTAGATTCAACACCAAGGGCAAGGTCAATGAAAAAAAAAGCTAGACTTAATTAAAATGAAAAAGTTCTCTTCTGTCCTTGCTGGATAGCTCAGTTTGTTGGAGTGTCGTCCTGTACACCTAAAGATCTCAAGTTTGATTCCAGGTCAGGGAACATACCAAGGTTGTTGATCCCCATTTGGGGCAAGTACAGAAGACAACTGATTGATATTTCTCTCTCACACTGATATCTCTCTCTCTCTCCCCCTGCCCTTTCTCTTTCGCTAACGTCAGAAAACATATCCTCAGGTGAAGATTAAACAAATATAAATAAATGAATGAATGAATGAATAAATAAATAAGTAAGTAAGTAAGTAAGTAAATAAATAAATAATTAAAAGCTTCTCCTCTGCAATAGACTATATCAAGAGAATTAGAAGACAAGTTACAGGCAGAAAGAAAATTTTCCAGAAGACACATTTGATAATGGACTATTACTCAAAATATACAAAAAAACTCTTAAAACTCAACAATAGGAAAATAAACAACTTGATAAAAAATATGCCAAAGACCGTAACAGACACTTCACCAAACATATACAGATAGCAAATGAACATCTAAAAAAATGCTCCATGTCATATGTCATCAGGGAAATGCACATCAAAACAAGCTACCAAGACAGCCCTTTTAGAATGTTCAAAATCTAGAACAACACCACCACCAAAAGCTGGTGAGGATATGGAGCAACAGGGTCTCTCATTCATTACTGTTGGGAATGCAAAATGGTATAGCCATTTTGGAATACAGGTTGGTGATTCTTACAAAATTAAAAATATTCTTACTATATGATTCAGTAATTATGCTCCTTGGTATTTAGCCAAAGGAGTTGAAAATGTATGTCCACATGAAAAACTGCATGCCAATATTTATAGCAGCTTTTTTCATCATTGTCAAAACTTGGAAGCAATAAAGATGTCCTTTAGTAGGTGAATGGATATATAAACAATGGTACATCCAGACAATGGAATATTATTCAGTATTGAAAAGAACTGAGCTATTATGAAAAGTCATGGAGGAAGCTTAAATGCATATTACTAGGTGAAAGAAACCAATCTGAGAAGGTTATATATTGTATTACTTTGACTATATGACATTCATGAAAGACAAAACTATGAAGGCAATAAAAAGATTAGTGGTTGCCAGGGTGAGGGGGGCAGGAAAAGAATAGGTAGAGCACAGAGGATTTTTAGGGTATTGATAGTATAAAGATGGACGTATATCATTATATATTTGTCCAAACCAATTGAATATACAACACCAAGAGTGAATCCTTGGGTAAACTATGAATTTCAGGTGATTATGATGTGTAAATATAAATTCATCCTTAGTAAAATATGTACCATTTTGGTAAGTGAAGTTGATAATAGGGGAGGCTATGAATGTGTGGGGACACGGGTTATCCTCTTAGTTTTATTGTAAATCTTAAAATGCTCTAACAAAATAGTCTTTAAAAAATGCAAATTACCTACAAGAGGAAAAGGGTTGAGGTTCACTCAGACTAATGCACAGCCAGAAAAACAGACTATTATCTACAAAGCTTATAGAGTAAAAGTGACTCAAGAGTTATACCCAGCCAAAAGGGCATTTTAATATTAAAGCAGAAAACAGACAATCTCAAACATAATACAATTGGGGAACATGGCATTATTGAAGCAATATTTTCACAAGTAAATCTAATCAGTTAATAGAGGAATCAAAATATAAAATTGAGGAACATAGAAATCATAGTAAAAAGGCTGCTGGGCAAGCATCGAATCAATTTAAATGTAGAATCAATATGAATAATTATGGATATGATAATATGGGTTATGACAATAGGACAATTTAAAGATAAAAAATACATTTTTGAGAGATCAGAGGAAGGGAATAGGAAGGTAAGCTGTTGGTGTCTTCTTTAAAGCATGGCATCAATTAACATTGACTAAAATTGATAACTGGGTTTCTTTTAAATGACAGAACCTTTCTTAACAATTTATAGTCTCTGTCTCCCTCATTCTGCACATAAAATGTTAAAGAGTTCTTTTAGGAAATAATATCTCTTGTGAAGAAATATCTTTTTTCCAACAACAGGATTTAATTTTTTCACAGTTCTGGGGGCTGAAGTCCAAGATCAAGGTGTCCTGCTGATGTTCATCTCTCCACCTGCCCCAACACAGGTAACACTACCCTGAACCTTGTGGTTATGGTTCTCCTGAGGTTTTTATTTTATAGTATTAGCAGGTTTGTGTGTGTATAAGCCTAAGGAGAAATAGTTTGTTTAGAATTAGTTGCTTTTGCTCTTTATGTTTTAAAAGATATTCTTCTGGCAAGTAATTATTAAAGTTTAGTCTATATACTGCTGCACTTGGGAACTTGGAGCTTGTTAATGTAAATTCCTGAGTCCCTCTCCTCCTCCCAGATGTGCTGTATCAGAAGCTGTGATTTGCATGTTTCTAATTACTAATGTGGCCAACAGGCTCCCAATTTCCTCAACAGGTGTACATGTTCTGTTTTCTTGTAAAGAGATATCTTATTTGCATATAACAGTTCCCTCTAGTTACTTGTTTTTGTTCATAAAATTCAAGAAAAATAAAATTTATTTTTCCACCCATCTATCCATCCATCCATTCATCCATCCTTCCATCCTTCCATCCTTCCACCCATCCACAAATACATACATGCATTCATCCATCTATCTATAGTTGTACAAGGAATATCTTGCATTATCTTTCTCTAATATTAATAATAGTAACTTATAGGTACTGGGCTTTAAAATGACTTTAAAACTTTTAGTTTCTCAATTGATCAATCCCTTATAATTAGCATGCATTCTTTACAAAAATAATAGTGTGATTTTTCTTTAAAATGAAAAAAATATTAGAAGCAATTGTGCTAAGATGTTAGCCATAGTTAATTATGGGTGCAGGAACCTTTCATTTTCTTCTTTTACTTAATATACCTTTTGTTTCTAAAAGGCATTCACAAAATATTTTTTAGAGAAAACATGTTTAGAAATTTTTTTAATAAAGAAAAAACATTTGCAAATAGGTACATTACTAAGTTGTATTTTTTCAGAATGAAGTTTAAGATGAATTTTGCTCTTGATTCCTAAATTTTAACAGTGGAGAGTTTGATAGAAATTAAATTGTTAGAATGTTTAATAAGAATAATTGCAAGCAAGAAAGACACATTTGGGAACTGAAGGGAAGGGAAAAAGAGAAAAACCATATAGTGAATGCCTCCTATGTGCTCAGCACTGGGCTAAGTCCTTTAGTTTTCACAATAAACTTATGAGAGGGGCGCCATTATTATTTAAAATGAGTTGTCTGAGGTCCCACAACATTAAATCCCTTGCCATGGTTGAGAGAGCCAGGAATTTAACATAGGTAGTAGGATTTCACTACCCTTTATATTCATTCTCTCATTTAAGCCTCATAATAATTCTCTCAGACATATTTTCTCAGAATACCCTCAGAATATTTTCTCTCAGATAAGAAAACTGAAGTATTTAGAGGTGAAATAATTTTCCCAAATGACATGACAGGGCTGGGATTCACTCGTGTTTTTCAAATTTCAAAGGAGCATCTGTAATTTTTTAATTCTATTTCCATGATTCTCTGAGGGCATATCATTTTCTCCAAGAAACTAAAGATTCAATTCAAAGCATGGTGAGTTTCTTTCCATGGCCCATTGGCTTAGAATGTGGGTTCATAACACAGTAGGGTAAAATCAAAGCATAAATTACTAACTGCTATGTTGACCTCTCACACAAAAATAAAACCTCTATTTATTTATTTATGCATCCCTGATTCCACTACTCATGGCTTCTCCAGTGTTCCAAACTTTAACATAGTGTGTCAGTGTGTCTGTACGTGTAACTTTAATAATTAATTTGATTGTTTTCTACTTTTTCTCCTCCCCTCTTCACCCTTTTTTGGAAAACTTGCTATATAGAGAAGTCTTGATTCTTATGACTTCCACTTAATAACCCAATTTTATGATATAGTAAACATGCTGTAAGCAATGTTTAAAGAATACAATATATAGCCTTTTATTTTTCTTTACATTCGGAGTTTTATTTATATAAATATGAGAAGTTAGTTTTGTAATCTAAAAATATTTACATATTAAAACTATATTAATACTTTCATAAACTATACAAAAAGATAATGAGACAAACATGCACGTGTATAGAACTGCAAGTCAGTCATACTGGATCCCACTGAAGGAATTTCCAACACAATGTCATTTGTCTGTGAGGACACAGAGTCACTCAGAATGAGAGCTGAGCTCTGTGTCTGCAGAGCTTATGGTTCTAGATGTGCTTCAGAAACCAAAGAGATCAGAGAATAGCAGAGAAAATGACTAAATACTATTGTTCTACTTAATACCTTAGCCTGGAAACAATCTATCCTGAGGAAAACAAACGAAAGAAACCTAAACAGCTCTAATTTCTAAATTTCTCTGCCTGTTCAGAATCTTTACATTACCTTTGTTTTCTTTTATTTTTTCTTTATATATATTATAGTATATATAATATGTAAGTATATATATTTATATATATGAAGAAACAAATATGGCTTCAGAAAAAAGGTTTCCAATTACTGTAGAATATCCAAACCTGGAAATGTTTTACATTATGATTCTATGAAGCAATAGCCAAGTGCCTGTGTTTGTGAATTAGAATATAGAAAACCTTGGAGAAGTAACTGCTTTGAGATGGTTATATGAAAATAACTGTGTTTGAAGTCACTACACGATAAAAGTCCTAGAGGGGAACATAGGCAGGAAACTCTCAGATATCCCACGCAGCAATATTTTCACCAATATGTCCCCTAGAGCAAGGGATATAATGGAAAGAACAAACAAATTGGACTTCATCAAAATAAGAAGCTTCTGCACGGCTAAAGAAAACATCAGCAAAATGAAAAGGGAACCAGCTGCATGGGAATATGTATTTGCTAATGATACCTTGGATGAGGGTTTGATCTCCAAAAGGATCTTACATGACTCCTTTCCAGGAAGACAAACAATCCAATGAAAAAAAATGGGCAAAGGACCTGAACAGACACTTTTCCAAAGAGGACATACACAGGGACCAGAGGCATATGAAAGGATGCTCATCATCACTAGCCATCAGAGAAATGCAAATTAAAACCACAATGAAATACCACTTCACACCGATCAGAACGGCCATCAGAAATAAATCAACAAACAACAAATGCTGGTGAGCCGAGGAGAAAAGGGGACCCTAGTACACTGTGTTGGTGGAAATGCAAACTGTGGAGAACAGTTTGGAATTTCTTTAAAAAGCTAAAAATGGAACTGCCTTTTGACCCAGCAATTCCACTGCTGGGATTATACCCTAAGAATCCTGAAACACCAATCCAAAGAACCTATGCACCCTAGTGTTCATAACAGCACAATTTACAATAGCCAACTGCTGGAAGTAACCTAAGTGCCCATCAGTAAATGAGTGGATCAAAAAACTATGGCCTATTTACACAATGGAATACTACACAGCAGAAAGAAAGAAAGGGCTACTTCCCTTCGCAACAACATGGATGGAACTGGAGAGCATTATGCTAAGTGAAGTAAGCCAGGGTGTAAAGGACAAATACAATACGATCTCACCTATAAGTGGAACCTAATCAGCAGAAAAAACAAGCAAGAAAAATATAACCAGCAACATTGAAAGAAAATAACAAACTGACAGTAACAAGAGGGGAGGAGTGAGGGAGGTAATGGGAAAAAGGTAAGGGTCAAATCAAGGAACATGTATAAAGGACCCATGGACAAAGCCAAAGTGGGGAAGGATTGAGGGTGGGAGGTGGGGTTGCAGGGGCAGGGGAAAGTGGTGGCAGGAAAATGGAGACAAATGTATTTTAACAATTAAAAAAAAAGCTGATTTTATTGCAAACCCTAAATCTGTGTGGCTACTACCAACCAGATGACTGGACTTGTAACCCTATACACATATGTACTGTTTTAAAAGGGTCTATTATAGCACCACTTGCCTTATAAAAACACGCTGATGAGGTTAAAGACTCATGTTCTTCAAAGGGTCAATCACTGTCATTTACCCTATATACAGAAGACAAAAATTTAACACTTATTGTAGAAAAATATGATGTACTTACCTTTAACATCTTTCGTTGTTAAAACGTTGTATTCTACTACCTTAACTTTAGTACAGTGACTTGAGAGGTGAGGTGGCATGATGGATGGAAAGAGCATGAGGTTAGGTCAGAGAAAATAGGATTCAAATTCTGACTTTGTTGTATATTACCTGTGTAATTTGGGGCAAACTGATTATCTTAAGTCTAAGCTTTCTCATCTGTAAGAACGGATATGGCAATCCCTACGTCATAGGGCTGTTGTGCAAATCCAAGGAAGCCAAATTTACACTTGTAACAGTGGAAGCATCGAGAAAAGAAAGATTCCTCCTTTAGTCCAGGTGAGAGGAGAAGAGAAGGTATTTTAGACCAAGAGAATAGCAATAGAGGCTGGAAAGAGTAAACAGAAACAGAGACATGTTTTAGAGGTATTACTATTGGATTGTATGTGAGAGCTGAAAGAAGAGATAAATCAAGGATGAATACTAGATCTTTGAAATGAACACTGTAAAATGACTATATTGTATGTGGCAGTAAATTTTAAATGTTATCATGTTATAAAAAAAGAAAATAGCTGTGTTTGATATATCTACAGAAGTATATAATACAGATTGTTTCAGGGGTGACTAAATAAATTAATATAGTTTTATTTTTGTGTGAGAGGTCAACATAGCAGTTAGTAATTCATGCTTTGATTTCACCCTACTGTGTTATGAACTCACGTTCTGAGGTAATAGGTCACAGAAAGAAACCCATCATGCTTTTGGAATTGAATCTTTAGTTTCTCAAAGGGAATGATATGCCTTCCAAGAATCATGCAATCATAGGTGAAAAAAATCATAGGTGCTCCTCTGAAATTAAAAAAAAAACATTTTTTAAGTTCTTTGAGAAAAATAGTACCATTTCATTTATTCAGTAATGGATCCAGAATGTAAATAATCCAAAACTACAAATGAGCCCCCAAACTAATTTGTAATTGGTTTAAGAATGTTTTCATTTTGTTTGGTAATACAGGTAGAAATTTTTGCTAATGGTATCATATTTAAATTAATGTTAAGAATGATCTGATTTCCTAGAATAGTAAATGTTGACTGGCTGATTCAGGAGGTAACTGGTCTAGATTTATAGTTTTGCAAATAGATCTGTCTCTAAGTAAGTAACACTTAAATAGCAATTAACCCCAAATCTGTTCACTTAATTCCTTTCATGCCTAGGTTGGGCTAACAAAACCATTTTGTGAAATAGCCATGTCAGGGAGATTTCGTAGTTGATTTAAACTATGAATCTTAAAAACTGTTTTATTCCGAAACAATCAAGAAGATGACCTGCAGTGTTTATACTGAGGAAGGACAAGTAGCTAGTTGATAAAAATATTTTTAATTTCCTAAAGCAAATTTATATTCTTTTTTGTAGTCACTACATATTCCTGGCATTTTCATGTATAATATCAACATGTAATAACTTGACTATCTACTGGAAATTTATTTATCCTTAAAAAAGGAAATTAAAATAACCAATGTTTATGAATTTACCGCTGGTACTTTCCTTCTAAGAACCACTAGCACAAAGCATACTACTAAACAGAGAAACTCTATTTCTAGTCAGAGATCTACGTTTGCTTCCTGACTCCACTTCCCAAATTTATAAATGTGGTCAAATTTCTTAACTGCTCTAAACTTTGATTCAGATATATTTGACACTCAACAAGGGTTTGTTGGCTTGGCATATATGAGATGTAGGTAAAAGCATGCTGAATAATGTAACTACACAAGTGGTATTTATTATCTTTAATTTAATATAGACATGAACTTCTCTGAACCTTAGTTCTAGGATAGGAGCCTCAAGTTAATTTTGGAGTTTCTTGACTTTCTGAGCCTTGTGATAGGCACTGGCTCTGTCGCTGAGAGGAGAGAAAGGAGTAGGGGAAGGAGAGAAATGAAGCTTCCATTCATCTTTCCCAAGCCTTGCAGAAAGGCCTTAGCAAACCAGAAAGTATGCAAATAGGGGTGAAACAATAGGATTTCACTCCTCTGTAAATTAAATTTGAGAAGACCCTTCTTTCCTATGTGTGCTAATGATTAAGGCCCTGAAAGCTGTCTACATAGTTCCAGTGATAAAATATGCTGATATTAAATTACTGAATGACACCATAACTCAAAGAACAGAGCAGGAAGAGGAGAAAAGAAAATGCTTATGTTGACTCGCAGAAATGCTTTAGTCATCACCAAGGAATGGAAGGAAATAAAGTATATATGAATGTATAATGGGGTTTTAGAGAATTAAATTTTGCAGAAATGTGCTTAAGCATGTGGCATTGCTTAAAGGCTAGTCCCATCAGGACAGGCAATCAGATAGTCTTGTTTGCACACCATGTGTGGCAGGGAAGGGACAGAAATATACATTCATTTTCTGAGGAACATATGATGGCTGCATTAGAGTGTTAATATATCTTTTAAGTCTTTTGGTTAGGAAGAAACATTAGGCACCATTTACATTGAACCTGAGGACAAGGTGAGAAAATAATGCCTTCTAGAAAGAAAATATCAATTGAAAATATATACAGTTTATCATAGACTGTGTTGCTATAGGCATATTTGTTGCTCTGTAGGCAGACATTAAAAGGGAACAGATAAAATTACAGCTGATACTGCATTTTTATGTTATCTTAAAAGAGCCACAGCTGGACTTAGCTTAAGCAAATATTAACCTTCTTTCCACACTCTAATGAAGTACAAGTGGAGAAATTGCAGGATTCTGAACTTAAATATTTTATTGGCTGATGCTTTGCACATATATCTTGTGTCTTATTTACCCTATTAAAAACAAGACAACAAGCCCCAAATATAGTCACTTGTGTTAAGCCCTATTTCACCAAATTGAATAAATGACAGTTTGCACTCTTTCAGAATTGGAATCTTAAACCAGTCAGTCAAAAATCACCTAATCAGCACTAATTAGATAATCTGCCTGGTAGGGCCCTGCCACCCCCTGAAGGAAAGTAACTTTGCAATAACCAACACACTTTTTTGCCAGTAAAACTCTTTCATTTTGTACAGCTTCCTGGAACTCTTCTCTGTTAGATTGGATACTGCCTGATTTGAATAAATTTTTGCTCAAACTCTTTTTTTAACTTTTTAAAATTGAATTTATTGTAGCAACATTGGCTGATAAAATTATATAGATTTCAGGTGAACAATTCTGTAGTATACCAGTTGTATATTGTATTGTGTGCTCACTACCCGGAGTGTCTCCGTCCATCACCGCTTATCCTCCCTGTACCCTTTATTACCTCTCCTTACCCTCTCTTTTTCTCTGGCAACCACTATACTGTTATCTGTGTCTATGACTTTTTTCTTTTTTGCTTAATCCCTTTATCAATTTCACCGAGCTCCATAACCCCCATCCCCTCTGATAGCTGTCAGTTTGTTCTATATCCATGAGTCTGTGTTTATTTTGTTCGTTAGTTTATTTTGTTCATTGGATTCCAAATATGAGTGAAATAATACAGTATTTGTTTTTCTTTTACTGGCTTATTTCATTAGCATAATGCTCTCCAGGTCCATCCATGCTGTTGCAAAGGGTAAGATTTCCTTCTTTTTTACAGCAGAGCAGTATTCCATTGTACAACTGCAGCACGGCTTTTCTTACCCACTCATCTACTGATGGACACTTGGGCTGCTCTCCAAATTTTACCTATTGTAAATAATGCTGCAATGAACATAGGGATGCATATATTATTCTGAATTAGTGTTTCAGGTTTCTTTGGATATATTCCCAGGAGTTGATTTGCTGGGTCATAAAACAGTTTCATTTTTAATTTTTTTGAGGTAACTCCATACTGCTTTCTACAGTGGCTGCACCAATCTGCATTCTCACCAACAGTGCACAAGCATCCATTTTTTCCACATCCTCTGCAACCTTTGTTGATTTAATGATGATAACCATTCTAACAGGCATGAGGTGATATGTCATTGTTGTTTTAATTCTCATTTTTCTGATGATCAATGACTAACATTGGCCATCTTTTCATATGTCTATTTGCTATCTGCATGTCCTCTTTGGAAAAGTGTCTATTCAGGTCCTTTACCCAGTTTTTAATTGCATTGTTTGTTTTTGTGTGTGTGTTGAGTTTTGTAAGAACTTTATAAATTTTGGATATTAACCCCTTATCAGATGTATTATTGGCAAATATATTCTCCAATTCTGTGGGTTGTCTTTTTATTTGTTGATGTTTTCCTTTGCTGTGCAAAACCTTTTTAGTTTGATGTAGTCCCATTTCTTTATGTTCTCTTTTGTTTCCCTTGCCTGGGGAGATATAGCCAATAAAAACTTTCTATGAGCAATATCCAAGATTTTGCTTCCTATGTTTTCTTCCAGGATTTCTAAGGTTCAGGTCTAATTTTAAGCCTTTGATCCATTTTGAATTTATTCTTGTATACGGTATAAGAAGGTGGTCTAGTTTCATTTTTCTACAGGCATCTGTTCAATTTTCCCAATATCATTTATTGAATAAACTATCTCTTTTTAGTGAATAAACTATACTTTGTGCATTGTATGTGCTGCTTCCAAGTTGATATTAATTGACAATAAAGGTGTGGGTTTATTTCTGGACTACCTATTCTATTCCATTGATCTACATGTCTGTTTTTATGCCAGTGCCAGGCTGTTTTGATTATTATGGCCTGGTCGTATAGTTTGATATCAGGTACTGTGATTCCTCCAATTTTGTCCTTCTTTCTCAGAATTGCTGTTGCTATGTGGGACCTTTTGTGGTTCCATATAAATTTTTGAAATATTTATTCTAGTTCTGTGAAGTATGTCATTGGAATCTTCATAGGAATTGCATTGAATATATAGATCATTTTGGATTGTATGAACATTTTAATGATGTTAATTCTTTCTATCCATGAACATAGTAACTGCTTCCATTTATATATATCTTCAATTTCTTCTTCAGTGTCTTATAATTTTCTGTGTACAGGTCTTTTACATCCTTAGTTAGGTTTATTCCTAGGTATTTTATTCCTTTTTTTTTAATTGTTGTGCAGTTACAGTTGTCATGCTTTTTTCCCTGTTGCTCTCCCCTGCCCCATCCTCCCGCTGACTCTGACAGTTAATCCCCCCATTTTCCATGCCCATGAGTGTTCCTCTATTCATGTTCCTTGACTTGCCCCTTCCCTTTTCCCCTGGTTATCTCCCTTCTCTCTCCGCTCTGGACACTGTCAGTTTGTTCTTTATTGCCATGCCTCTGGTTCTATTCTGCTCACTTGTTTGTTTTGTTGATTAGGTTCCACTTATAGGTGAGATCACATGGTATTTGTCTTTTACCACCTTGCTTATTTTACCTAGCATAATACTCTCCAGTTCCATTCATGCTATCTCAAATGGTAGGAGTTCCTTTTTTCTTTCTGCTGCATAGTATTCCATTGTGTAAATGTACCACAGTTTTTTGATCCACTCATTTACTGATGGGCACTTAGGCTGCTCCAGAACTTGCCTATAAATAATGCTATGAACACTGGGGTGCATAGGTTCTTTTGAATTGGATGTTTCAGAATTCTTATGGTATAATCCCAGCAGTGCAATTGCTGGGTCAAAAGGCAGTTCCACTTTTAGATTTTTGAAGAAATTCCAAACTGTTTCCCACAGAGGCTACACAAGTCTGCATTCCCACCAACAATGTACTAGGGTTCCCTTTTTTTCACAGCCTCACCAGCACTTGTTTCTTGATTTGTTATTGATGGCCATTCTGACTGGTGTGAAGTGGTATGTCGCTGAGGTTTTAATTTGCATCTCTCTGATGGCTAATGAGTTGAGCATTTTTTCATGTGTCTATGGGCCCTCTGTATGTCTTCCTTGGAGACATGTCTGTTCAGGCCCTTTACCCATTTTTTAATTGGATCGTTTGTCTTCCTGGAGTGGAGTCATGTGAGTTCTTTATATATTTTGGAGATCTAACCTCTGTCTGAGGTATCATTGGCAAATGTATTTTCCCGTACGGCTGGCTCCCTTTTAATCTTGCTGATGTTTTCTTTAGCCATGCAGAAGCTTTTTAAGTTGATATAGTCCTATTTGTTTATCATTTCCCTAATGTCCCTGCTCTAGGGGACATATCGGTGAAAATATTGCTGCTTGGGATATCTGAAATTTTCCTTTATGTTCTGCTCTAGGACTTTTATATTTAAGTCTTTTATATTTAAGTATTTTATATTTATATATGTCATGAATTATATTTAAGTCTTTTATCCATCTTGAGTTTACTTTGGTGTATGGTATAAGTTGGTGGTCTAGTTTCATTTTTTTTGCATGTAGCTGTCCAGCTCTCCAAACACAGTTTGTTGAAGAGATTATTTTTACTCCATTTTATATTCCTGCCCCTTTGTCAAATATTAATCGACCATATTGACATGGTTTTATTTCTGGGCTTTCTATTCTGTCTTTTGGTCTATGTGTCTGTTCTTATGCCTGTATCAGGCTGTTTTGATTACAGTGGCCTTGTAATATACTTTGATATCAGGTTTTGTGATCCCTCCTACTTTATTCTTCTTTGTCAAAATTGCTGAGGCTATTTGAGGTCATTTATGTTTCCATATAAATTTTTGAAATGTCTGTTCTATATCTGTAAAATATGTCCTTGGTAATTTGATAAGGATTGCATGGAATCTATAACTTGCTTTGGATAGTATGGACATTTTGATGATGTTAACTCTCCCAATCCATGAACATGTTATATGCTTCCATTTATTTGTGTCTTCTTTAATTCCTTTTTTTCAGTCTTCTGTAGTTTTCTGAGCACAGGCCTTTTACTTCTTTCATTAAGTTTATTCCTAAGTATTGTATTTTTCTTGTTGCTATAGTAAATGGGATTTTTTTTCTTAGTTTCTCTTTCGGATAGTTCAATCTTGGTGTACAGAAATGCCTTTCATTTCTAAATATTGACTTTGTGTCCCGCTGTTTTGCCAAATTCACTTATTAGGTTGAGTAGTTTTTTGGTAGAGTCTGTAGGTACTCTATCAAAATGATGTACACTATCACGTCATCTGCAAGCAGTGACAGTTTTACTTCCTCCTTTCCAATTTGGATGCTTATTATTTCTTTTTCTTGTCTGATCACTGTGACTAGAACTTCCAGTACTATGTTGAAAGCGGACACTCTTGTCTCGTGCCAGATCTTAGGGGCAAAGTTTTTAGTTTTTCCTCATTGAATATAATGTTGGCTGTAGCTTTCTCTTATATGGCCTTTTTCATGTTGAGGTATGCTCCCTCTATTCCCACTTAGCTGAGTGTTGTCATCATAAATAGATGTTGCACTTTATCAAATGCTTTTTCAGCATCTATTGCTATGATATGTGGTTTTCGTCTTTCATAGTGCTTATGTGATGTATTATATTTATTGATTTGTGTATATGGTACCATCCTTGCATCCCTGGGATGAATCTCATTTGATCATGGTGTATGATCTTTTAAATGTATTGCTGGATTCAGTTTGCCAGTATGTTGTTGAGGATTTTAGCATTTATGTTCATCAGAGATATTGGCCTATAGTTGTCTTTCTTTGTTGTGGCTTTATCTGGTTTTGGAATGAGGATAATACTGGCTTCTAAAAAAGAGTTTTGGAGTCTTCTCTGTTCTTAGATTTTTTTGGAATAGTTTGAGGAGAGTTGGGGTAGCTCTTCCCTAAATGTTTGGAAAATTCTCCTATGAAGCCGTCCAGCCCAAGGCTTTTTTGTGCTGGGAGTTTTTTGATTACTGCTTCAATTTCACTAGCTGTTATCAGTCTATTCAGATTTTCTGCTTCTTCTTGACTTAGCTTTAGAGGATTATATGTTTCTAGAAAGTTGTCCATTTCTCCCAAATTTTCAAATTTCTTGGCATGTAGTTGTTCAGAGAAATTTCTTATGATCCTTTATATTTCTGTGGTAACAGTTGTGATTTCTCCCCTTTCATTTCTGATTTTATTTATTTGGGTCCTCTCCCTTTTTTTTCTTGATAAGTGTGCTTAAAGGCTTTGTTGATTTTTGTTTATCTTTTCAAAGAACCATCTCCTGGATTTATTAATCCTTTGAATTGTTCTTTTAGTCTCTGTCATTCATTTCTGCTCTGATCTTATTTCCTTCCTTCTACTTGCTCTGGGCTTTGTTGTTGTTCCTCTAGTTTCTGTAGATATTGGGTTAGGTTGTTTATTTGCAATGTTTTTTTCTTTTTTTAGGTACGCCTGTATTGCTATGAACCTCCCTCTCAGGACTGCCTTTACTATGTCCCATAGATTTTGGGTTGTTATGTATTTATTTTCATTTGTTTCCAGAAACTTTCTGACTTCCTCTTTGATCTCATTGTTTACTCATTCATTATTTAATAACATGTTAATCAGAGTCCATGGATTTGATTATTTTTTAGTTTTTTCCTCGAGGTTGGTTTTCAGTTTTAAGCCATTGCGATCTGAGAAAATGCTTGATATGATTTCAATTTTCTTGTATTTGTTGAGGCTTGTTTTGTGTCCTATCATGTGGTTTAGCTTTGAAAGTGTTCCACATGCATTTGAAAAGAATGTATAATTTCCTTCTTTGGGGTGAAAGGTTTTATATATGTCAGTTAAATCTTTTCACCTAGCTTGTCATTCAGTGAAAAAATGTCCTTGTTGATTCTTTTTGAAGCAATTGTGAATGGGATTGTTTTCTTAATTTCCTTTCCTGTTAGTTCATTATTGGCATATAAAATGCAACTGATTTCTAGATATTAATTTTACATCCTGCTATTTTGCTCAATTGATTTGTCAGTTCTAGTAGTTTCTTGGTGGAATCTTTGAGGTTCTCTATGTACAGCATCATGTCTTCTGCAAATAAAGACAATTTTACTTCTTCCTTTCCAATTTGGAGGCCTTTTGTTTCTTCTTCTTGTCTGATTGCTGTGGCTAGGACTTCCAGTACAATGTTGATTAAGAGAGGTGAAAGCAGACATCTCTGTCTTCTTCCAAATCTTAAGGAGAATGCTTATAGGTTTTTCCCATTGTATAAAATGTTGGCAGTAGATTTTGTATATATAGCCTCCATTATATTTAGGTATCTTCCTTTTATTCACATTTTTCTGAGAGTATTTTAAAAATCATAAATGAGTACTGGGTTTTATTAAAAGATTTTTCTGCATCTATTCATGTGATCATATGGTTTTTATCTTTCATTTTGTTTATGTGTTGAATCACATTTATTTATTTGCAAATGTAACAGCCTCTGGAATAAATCCTACTTGATCATGGTGTATAATCTTTTGATGCATTGCTGTGTTCAGTTTGCTAATATTTTGTTGAGGATTTTAGCAAGTATGTTCGTCAGAGATATTGGCCTATAATTTTCTCTTTTTTTTTATAGTGCCTTTATCTGATTTTGGAATTAAAATAAAGCTGGCCTCGTAAAATGGGGTTGGGAGCCTACCTTCCTCTTGAAGTTTATGAAATAGTTTGAGAAGGAGAGGTGTTAATTCCTCTTGGAATATTTGGTAAAATTCACCTGTGAAACCATCTGGTCCAGGGCTTGTTTTTTTGGGAGATGTTTTTATTACTGCTTTAATTTCATTAGTGTAACTTTGTCTATTTAGATTCTCTGATTCTTCCTGATTTATTTTTGGAAGCTTGTAAGTTTCTAGGAATTTATCCATTTTGTACAGGTTGTCCAGTTTTTGGGCATATAATTGTTCATAACATTTTCTTACAATCCTTTGTATTTCTTTGCTGCCAGTTGTTATTTCTCCTCTTTCATTTCTGATTTTATTTAGTTAAGTCTTTTTCCTTTTTTTCTTGATGAGTCTAGTTCAAGGTTTCTCTATCTTGTTTATCTTTTCAAAGAACCAGCTCTTGGATTCATTGATCTTTTGTGTCATTTTTCAGACTCTATTTCATTTATTCCTGCTATGATCTTTATTATTTCCTTCCTTCTACTCACTTTGCTTTGTTTGCTTTGCTTTATTTGTTTTGTTTATCCTCTTTCAACTTCCTTTAAGTGTGAATTTAGGTTGTTTAGTTGAGCTTTTTCTTGTTTGTTTGTTTTTTTGAGATAGGTCTGTAGTGCTATGAATTTTCCTCTTAGGATTGCTTTCCCATTGTTCCATGGATTTTGGATTGTTGTGTGTTCATTTTCATTTGTTTGAAGGATCTTTTGATTTCTCTCTTGATCTCATTGTTGACCCATTCACTGTTTAATAACATTTTATTTAGCTTTCATGTCTTTGTGTTTTTTAGTGTTCTTCTTGTGATTGATTTTTAGCTTCATAGCATTGTGGTCAGAGAAGATGCTTGATATGATTTCAATCTTCTTAAATTGATTGACACTTGTTTTGTCTCCCAACAAGTGGTCTATCTTAGAAAACGTTCTGTGCACACTTGAAAAGTATGTATATTCTGTTGCTCTGGGATGAAATGATCTGAATATATCAATTAAGTCCATTTGATCTATTGTGTCATTTAAGGCTGCTGTCTCCAGGTTGATTTTCTGCAGGGAAGATCTATCCATTGAAATCAATGGGGTGTTAAAATCTTCAACTATGACTGAAATTCTGTCGATCTCTCCTTTTATGTTCATCAAGATTTGCTTTGCAGATTTAGGTTGCTCCTATGTTGGGTGCATAATGTTTACTAGGGTTATATCCTTTTGTTGAGTTGTTCCCTTGATCATTATGTAATGTCCTTCTTTGTCCCTCACCATAGCCTTGGTTTTAAAATCTGTTTTGTTAGATGTAAGTACTGCTACCTGAGCTTTTTCTTCTTTTCCATTTGCATGAAATATGTTTTTCCAATCCTTTACTTTTAGTCTCTGTGTATCTTTTGATATGAGATGAATCTCTTGGAGGCAGTATATATATGGGTCTTTTTTTTCTTATCCATTCAGCTACCTATGTGTTTTGGTAGGGACATTTAAACCATTTACATTTAAGGCAATTATTCATAAATATATATGTACTGACATTTTATTGTTAGGCTGTTTTTCTCTGTTTTTCTTCTCTTTCTCCTTCTCCATCTCCTCCTCCTCCTCCCCCCCCTCCTCCTCCTCCTCCTTCTTCTCCTCCTCTTTCTTTCTTTCTTTCTTTCTTTCTTTCTTTCTTTCTTTCTTTCTTTCTTTCCTTCCTTTCTTTCTTTCTTTCTTTCTTTCTTTCTTTCTTTCTTTCTTTCTTTCTTTCTTTCTTTCTTTCTTTCTTTCTCTCTTTCTCTCTCTCTCTTCTTCTCCTTCTTCTTTTCTTTCCTTCTCCCCCCTCCTCCTCCCTCTTCTCCTTCTCCTTCATCTTCTTCTTCTCCTCCTCCACTTCCTCCTTCTTCTCCTCCTTCTCCTTTTCTTATTCTTATTCTAGCAAGCCCTTCAACATTTGTTGCAGTACTGGTTTAATGTTAACAAACTCCTGTAGCTTTTTCTTGCCTGGGAACCTCCTTATTTCTTCTTTGATTTAAAATAATAGCCTTGCTGGGTAAAGTAGGCTCAGTTGCAGGTCCTTGCTTTTCATCACCTTGAATGTTTCAAACCACGCCCATCTGGCCTGAAATGTTTCTGTAAAGTAATCACATGTCAGTCTAATTGGTACTTCCTTTTATGTAATTACCTGCTTTTCTCTTGTGGCTTTTAGAATTCCCTCCTTGCCTTTAAGCCTTGTCTTTTTAAATATGATATGTCTTGGTATAGGCCTCTTTAGGTCCAAGTTGTTTAGGACTCTCCGAGCCTCCTGGACTTGTGTCTTTTTCTTTCATCAGATTAGGGAAGTTTTTGGTGATTATTTCTTCAAATAGTTCCTCTATTCCTCTCTCTCTTTCTTCTACTTTTAGTATTCCCATGATGGAGATGTTGTTATATTTCATGTTGTCCAAAATGTTTCTCAAGCTCTCCTCATTTTTAAAATTTTTTTTCTTTTTGCTGCTCTGCCTGGGAGTTTTTTTCTACCTTGTCTTCCAAAACACTGATTCTATCCTCTGCTTAATCTAACCTACTGTTTATTCCTTCTAGTGTATTATTTATCTCAGATAGTGAATTCTTTATTTCTGGCTGGTCCTTTTTTATAGTGTCTATGTCTTTTTTCATGCTGTTGAATATCCTTATAATAATTACTCTAAACTCTCTCTCTGATAAATTGTTTGCCTCTATTTCATCTACTGCTTCTGAAGAATTCTCTTGTTCTTTAATTTGTGGTTTGTTTCTTTGTCTTTCATTTTGGCTGCTTCTTTGATTTTCTTCCTTAGATGCTAAACTAATCAACTAACCATCAAGCTGATTGCCTGTTAATATAATCAAGCTGTGATTAGAAGTCTGGCTTAAGCACCACAGTATGGGGCAGAATAATTCTTGTGGGTAGGGCTAGTGCTTCCCCTAAGGGTTATGCCATTTGGAGAGGACTGTTTAGTCTGAGAAAATAGCTCCTGAAGTATGGAATGAAGAGTGACTTAGCCTAGGGACCTTGGTAGCTGTTCTTTTGATTCTCTCCCCAGATCCACCAGAACCAGATCCTCCTCAAATATCTCTAGTCCACTCTGCCCTCCTTGTGCTGGAGACCAGGGTAAGAAGATGCAAATGAAACTTTGTGTGTTGGCCCTCAAAAAGGCTCTCTGTGTCTCTAGCTATCTTTCTCTGGCAGACAGAAACCCTGCTGGTTTTAATAGCTGGATGATATCCGGGTTCTTTCTGGCTCTGGTACTGTAGGCTGGGGAGCCCAACTTGGGGTTTAATCCCATATTTGTAAGGGGGAACCCCCTGGCCAGTAAAATATCCCTCAAGAACTTCAGCCGCTGCTCTTGGGAGCCCAGCCAGACCTCTTGTGCCTCCTCCACACTCCCTACCAGCCATGTTGCAGTGAAGTGGTTTCTTCTGTTTTACCATGTTATAAGGCTTCTCACCAGCTAGTTTTCAGTTAGTTAGCCTGAATTATTTCTCTACAACTTAATTGTAATTCCATACTGGTCCTAGAGAAGGTTAGTATAGCTTCCACTTAGTCCTCTGCCATCTTGATCTCATGATCATGGCGTTTTTATCCTTCATTTTGTTTATGTGATGTATCACACTTATTGATTTGCAGATATTGTACCAAACTTGCACCCATGAAATAAATCCCACTTGGTCATAGTGTATGATCTTTTTAATGAATTGCTAGATCCTGTTTGCTAATATTTTGTTTAGGATTTTAGCATAATTTCTGCCCAAACTCAAAATTTTTATATACCTTCTTGTTTATCTTAATAATTCAAACACAGGCACAGAATTGGAGATAGTTCTCTCTACCCACACAATCATATTCTGTGAACTATCATAGTGAACTTTCTGATGTTGAACTACCTAGATCAGTGTTTAGGAAAGAAGGAGTTTATGGAATGAGAGAGATATAAATTAGATAGAGATAAAGACAGATAAAGAGAGAGAGAGGTAGAGATAGAAAGAGATGAATAAGACTTCTGGCCAAGATGGAGGCATAGATAGATACACTTTGCCTCCTCACACAATGAAAGAAGGACAAGAAATTTAAAAACAAAGAACAAGCCAAACTGCCAGAAAATCGAACTGTATGTAAGTCTGACAACCAAGGAGTTAAAGAAGATACATTCATTCAGACTGATAGGATGGGCAGAGATGGGTAGCCAGGGTGGAGAGGATGAATGGCAAGGAGGCAGCTGGAGGACTTGGCAGGTGAGGCAGCAGCTGGCAGAAGCGACAGTCCCACATTTGCATGTGGAAAAACCAGGAGGAACAGCTGGGGAGAAAGACAGACTGTGCAACCCAGGATTCCAGTGTGGGTAAAGAAAGCCTCACAACCTCTGGCTGAAAAAATCTGTGGGGGTTGCACTGGCAGGAGAAACTCCAAAACTCACAGGAGATTTCGTTGGAGAGACCCACAGGGTCCCAGAATGTACACAAATCCACTCACCCAGGAATCAGCACCAGAAGGGCCCAATTTGCTTGTAGGTAGCAGGGGAAGTGACTGAAAGCCAGATGAGAACCGAACAAGTGGCATATTTCCCTCTCTGACTCCTCCCCCACATATAGCACCCCAATGCAGCAATGTGGGTTGCCCTTCCCTGCTGAATACCTTAGGTTCCACCCCTTACAACATAATAGGAGTGCAGATATAAAGAAATACAGCCCAAAGGAAAGAACAGATCAAAGCTCCAAAAATAGAACTAGGCAGTGAACAGATAGCCAACTATCAAGTGCAGAGTTCCAAACACTGGTAATCTGGATACTCACTCAATTGGTTGAGTATGGTTGCAAAATGGAGGAAAAAGTGAAGGCTATGCAAAGTAAAATAAAGAAAAATATACAGGGAACCTAAAGTATAAGGAAGGAACCTGGGACGCAAATCAATGATTTGGAGCAGAAGGAAGAGATAAACATTCAGCCAGAAAAGAGTGAAGAAACAAGAATTCAGAAAAATGAGGAGAGGCTTAGGGACCTCTGGGACAACTTTAAATGTTCCAACATCCAAATCATAGGGGTGCCAGAGGGAGAAGAGAAAGAGCAAGAAATTGAAAACTTATTTGAAAAAATAATGAAGGAGAACTTCCTCAATCTAGAAAAGGAAGTAGGCTCCCAGGAGATCCAGGAAGCTCAGAGAGTCCCAAAGAAGTTGGGCCCAAGGAAGCACACACCAAGGCACATCATAATTCCATTACCCAAGATTAAAGATAAGGAGAGGATCTCAAAAGCAGCAACAGAAAAGGAGACAGCAGAAAGTTAGCTACAAAGGAGTTCCCATAAGACTAGCGGCTGATTTCTCAAAAGAAACGTTGCAGGCAAGAAGGGGCTGGCAAGAAGTATTCAAAGTCATGAAAGGCAAGGACCTACATCCAAGATTCCTCTGTCCAGGAAAGCTATCATTTAGAATGGAAGGGCAGATAAAGTGCTTCCCAGATAAGGTCAAGTTAAAGGAGTTCATCATCACCAAGCCCTTATTATATGAAATTTTAAAGGGACTTATATAAAAAAGAAAAAGAAGATCAAAACTGTGAACAGTAAAATGACAACAAAATCACAACTATCAACAACTGAACCTAAAAATAAAAACAAACTAAGCAAACAACTAGAACAGGAACAGAATCACAGAAATAGAGATCACATGGAGGGTTATGAGTAGAGAAGGCGAGGGGGAAGAATGGGTGAAAAGATACAGGGAATAAGAAGCTTAAATGATAGGTACAAAATAGACAGGGGAGGTTAAGAATAGTATAAGAAATGGAGAAATGAAAGAACTTATGTGTATGACCCATGAATATGAACTAAGCGGGGGTGGGATGCTGGTCGGAGGGGCGTTCAGGTCAGAGGGGAATAAAGGGAAGAAAAAAATGAGACAACTGTAATAGCATAATCAATAAAATATACTTTAAAAAATAGAGGAAGGGGAGAGTAGGAAGGAAGGGAGAGTAGGAAGGGAGGGAGGGTAGGACGGAGAGAGGGAAGAGGGAAATGAAATTGTTTGCAAATAAGCATTGGTTTACCAAGCTTCAACAAAATATGTAAAGGACTGAACTATGATTGGGAGGTAGGAAAAAATTAGGCCTTTAACTGCATCAGTTAGAAATAGCCTATGGTGGAGAGAAAATACTCCCAAGAATTTTCCATTCTCCTCACAGTAAACTGTTAAGTTAATTAGAATATCTTTTATAATAACTGTGGTTGCCTTTCCTAAGGAAGAAAATCTGTTGCAGATGAATAGCTTAATGATATAAAAGAGTAACTGAGAGAGGGTCTCAGTGTAATGAAATTTCAAAACTATTATTTTCCCAAAGATCAAGGAAAGTAACATGTAACAGTAGAGGCTAAACCATCAGTTGTCTTATGGAGTCTTTTTCATGTAGACTGATGTGGTTTGGAAGCCTCTGATAGTTCTTCGGTATTGAAAAGTATATTTTTTCTATGCAAAAAAAGATATTCTACTCTGACCTCAGAGAAATATTTTTATGTACCTCTCCATCAAAACTATGGTCTGCTATGTTAAGGATTTTCCTATTTATTTTATGTGTTTCTACCTGGTAGATTGTACAATTATGTTCCAGCCCTTTTTATTTTTTGAATGAAAAAAAAGTTTTAAAGATTGAGTACCTCTCAGAGCATTTCTGCTAGCAGACCTCAAATCTGGAGATGGGAACAATGAAAAGAAACCTCTAGCATCATATTATCCTTCCTACTGTGATCTAGTGAAGCTCATCTCTAATGATATACTTTACATGCCTTCTGCAAGAAAAATTTATTTACAAGGATCACTGAGGAGCTGACCCTCCTCACTTAATTTAGAAATTTTCTATTAAATATTAAATACATTTTCTTCAGGTATACACTCAAATGCAACAGGTCTCAGGGGAACTCTTACTCTTGATCATTACACTGGTTTCTCCTCTCCTCTCCTCTCTTCTCTTCCTTCTCTTCCTCTTTTCTTCTCTTTTCCTCTCTCTTTCTCTCTCAAATTAGAGCTGTGCTATCTGCATAGGTAACCACTAGTCTCTTGTGGCTGCAATAAATTTAAATTGATTAACATAAATAGAATTAAAAATTCTATTCCTCAGTCACAATAGCCACATTACAAATGCTCAACAGTCATGTGTAGCTAGCAGGTTTCTTATTGGAAAAGGTCAAAATTTTCTATCACTGCAGAAAGTTCTATTGCACAGTGCTGGCTTAGAGATTTCTTTCAGGGAATGGTCTCAAGTAAGCTAGGATAGTCAGTATTCAAGAGGGGAATTCACTCCTTCCTTAGATTTCAACCCATGTTCAATGGATTAATTTAACAATTAATTTTTCTACATCATTTTTCTCCTTTACTTGAGATGTAATTGATGTATAACATTGTATTAATTTTAGGGGGCACAACAAAATGGTTTGATATATGTATGTATTGTGAAATGGCTTTCACATTAAGTTTAGTTAACATCCATAACGTTACATAGTGACAACCTATTTTTTTTCTTTTTCTTATGATGGGAACTTCGAGGGGAGAAAGAGAGAGACAGAGAGAGAGATCTTAAGGTCTACTTTCTTAGCAACTTTAAAATGTACAATACAGTACTATTAACTCTAGTTACCATGCTGTACATTATATCCTCAGGACTTATCAAATAACTGGAAGTTTCTACCTTTTGACCACTTTCACCCATTTCTCCACACCTCTGGCAAACACGCATCTGTTCTATATACTGTGAGTTCAGTTTTTAGTTTATTTTTTAGATTCCACATAGAAATACAACCATGCAGTATTTGTCTTTCTCTGTCTGACTTACTTCACTTAGCATTATACTCTCAGTGACCATCCATGCTTTTGAAAATGGCAGGATTTCCTCATTTTTGTGGCTGAATAATATTCTTCTGTGTGTGTGTGTGTGTGTATGTGTGTGTGTGTGTGTGTGTGTCCATGTACCACATTATATCTATCCATTCATTCACTGATGGACACTTAGATCGTTTCCAAGTCTTGGCTATTGTAAATAATGTTACAATGAACATGGGGGTGCAGATATCTTTTTGAGATAGTGATTTTGTTTTCTTCAGATAAATTTTGAGAATTAAAATCACTGGATCATATAGTAGTTTTATTTTTAATTTTTTAAGAAAACTTTATAATGTTTTCCATAGTGGCTATACCAAGTTGCATTTCCACCAACAGTGCACAGGATTCCTTTATCTGCACATTCTTGCCAGCTCTTGTTATTTCATCTCTTTGATAATAGCCATTCTAATATATCTCATTGTGATTTTGGTTTGCTTTACCGTGATGATTAGTGATGCTGAGTACCTTTTCATCTACCTATTGGCCATCTGTATGTCTTCTTTGGAAAACTGTCTGTTTAGACCCTCTGACTACTTTTGAATAGGCTTGCTGTTGTTTTTTTTTCTATGAGTATGAATTTTTTTAATGACATATGAATATTATTGTTTCTTTCTTTTTTTATATTTTATTAATTATGCTATTACAGTTGTCCCACTTTTTTCCTCCCTTTTATTCCTGTCCACCCTATACTGCCCCAACCCCCAGCATTTCCTGCCTCTTAGTTCATGTCCATGGGTCGTACACATAAGTTCTTTGGCTTCTCCATTTCCCATACTATTCTTAACCTCCCCCTGACTATTTTGTACCTACAATTTATGCTGCTTATTCCCTGTACCTTTTCTCCCATTCTTCTCCCTCTCCCTCCCCTTCATTTTACTGTTCACAGTTCTTGATCTTCTTTTTCTTTTTTATATAAGTTCCTTTAAAATTTCATATAATAAGGGCTTGGTGATGATGAACTCCTTTAACTTGACCTTATCTGGGAAGCACTTTATCTGCCCTTCCATTCTAAATGATAGCTTTCCTGGACAGAGGAATCTTGGATGTAGGTCCTTGCCTTTCATGACTTTGAATACTTCTTGCCAGCCCCTTCTTGCCTGCAACGTTTCTTTTGAGAAATCAGCCGCTAGTCTTATGGGAACTCCTTTGTAGCTAACTTTCTGCTGTCTCCTTTTCTGTTGCTGCTTTTGAGATCCTCTCCTTATCTTTAATCTTGGGTAATGGAATTATGATGTGCCTTGGTGTGTGCTTCCTTGGGCCCAACTTCTTTGGGACTCTCTGAGCTTCCTGGATCTCCTGGGAGCCTACTTCCTTTTCTAGATTGAGGAAGTTCTCCTTCATTATTTTTTCAAATAAGTTTTCAATTTCTTGCTCTTTCTCTTCTCCCTCTGGCACCCCTATGATTTGGATGTTGGAACATTTAAAGTTGTCCCAGAGGTCCCTAAGCCTCTCCTCATTTTTCTGAATTCTTGTTTCTTCACTCTTTTCTGGTTGAATGTTTATCTCTTCCTTCTGCTCCAAATCATTGATTTGCGTCCCAGGTTCCTTCCTTATACTTTAGGTTCCCTGTATATTTTTCTTTATTTTACTTTGCATAGCCTTCACTTTTTCCTCCATTTTGCAACCATACTCAACCAATTGAGTGAGTATCCAGATTACCAGTGTTTGGAACTCTGCACTTGATAGTTGGCTATCTGTTCACTGCCTAGTTCTATTTTTGGAGCTTTGATCTGTTCTTTCCTTTGGGCTGTATTTCTTTGTCTCAGCATGCCTTGGAAATCATTGGAAGGGGCAGAGCCTTAGGTAACACCAGGGTGGGGAAACCTAGCTAGCTGAGTTGTGACTCCGTCTGTGGGGGAAGGTGTCCGAGAGGGAACAATGCCTCTGGCTGGGCTCTCAGCCATCTTTCAGTCACTTTCCCCGCTACCCGCAAGCAAATTGAGCTCTTCTAGTGCTGATTCCCAGGTGCGTGGGTTTGTGTATATTCTAGACCCTGTGTATCTCCAACGACCTCTCCTGTGAGGCTGGGAGTTTCTCCTACCACCACAAATCTCACAGATTTTCACCTCCAGAAGTTGTGAGGCTTTCTTTTCCTGCACTGGTACCCTAGATTGTACCGTCTGTCTCACTCCCAAGCTGTTGCTCCAGTTTATCTGCACAGAAATGTGGTACTGCTTGGCTTGATAGCTGCCACCTTGCCTGCCCAGTCCCCCAGCCGCCACCTTGTGTCTTCTCCACCCGGCTGCCCATCTCTGCCCCTCTTACAGGTCTAGGTGATGTTTCTTCTTTAGCATCTTGGTTGTTGGATTTCCACACTGTTCAGTCTTCTGGCATTTCTGATTATTTTTGTTTTTAAATTTGTTGTTCTTCTTTTGGTTGTGCGAGGAGGCAAAGTGTATTTACCTACAGCTCTACCTTCTGAGTATGAGTTCTCTATATGTTGTGAATATTAACCTCTTATTAGATACGTGACTTAAAAATATTTCCCCCCATTTTATGGGTTACCCTTTCATTTGGTTGAATGTTTGCTTTGCTGTACAGAGTTTTTTAATTTTAATATAGTCCTGCTTTTTAACTTTTGCTTTTGTTGCCTTTGCATTTGGTGTCAAATAAGAAAAGTTATTACCAAGATTGCTGTCAAAGAGTTTGCCACCTACACACAGAGACACACAGAGACACACACATACACCCCTTCTGAGCTCAGGCTTTTGAGATCTCCTGCTTGGATTCTTACAATTTCTACCTGGTCTTCATACCCCCATTCTCCTCTTGTTGTAATCATCATATAAATGAGTTAAAAATAGCATGACTATTGCAGATTTCTATCCCGAGGAACTAGGCTCTGAGATGCTGAGATTTATGTGCAGGAGGTTTTTTTGAAAGTGCTCACAGCAACATCTGTGAGGCAACAAACGAAGCAGGATTGGGCAAAAGAAATGTAACATTGCAGTGCAGTTGCAACAGTGACCTAAACTAATTTCACAGGGAGCCCTGAAGGGTTTAGACTTCAGAACTATCCACAATTAAGGCACAAGGGCTAGACCATTGTAATCCCACAGAGAACAGTCATTAAGTGTGGGATGCTGCTTGAGGAAGCAGGCATAGCCTTGTTCAAGGTAGTTCCCTTCAGCAGAGGGCAAGGCCTGGTGAGTGATGCACTGTAAAACTTAAGTAGCAAATATCTTGGTTATTTGCTCTGTGTATCTTGGTCCTGAAGAGGATTCTTGTCAGCCCCACTGCAGGACTCACTAGAATTCACCTTTTGGAATGCCCAGATCCTCTTGATTCATGTAGGAAGTTCACGCCATCTGGAAGAATTTCCTCTAAGACTAGTTGGTTTTTTTCTTTTCTGGAAACTTATTAAGAGGAAGGCTACACTACAGCATTGGCCACTAAAGCTGATATGAAGGTCATAGCTTGTATTTCTCTACCACCCATTCTACACTCCACTCACTCTCATCCTATTCCTTTTACAGGTCTAAGTGGCTTAACTGATAGACTGAATCAGTCACTTATACCTGAAGGGTCTGTCTGTGCCCCTGGTCACCATGCTCTCCTCAGTCTGTAATTGGAGTTCTTGTTCACTTACCATAAAGACAGGGCAGAAGTGGACCAAGAAATGCCCTAGTTGGTCATCTGGGGCCCTAAACTGAGTGTATACTGGCCTGGAATGATACTTCATCCTCTCAGGGTATCATCACTGTAAGCCTTCAGATAGTGGTACCGGCTGTGGCTCTGTGGGCAGGAAAGGTAAACCTTACTTTGAATATGTCCCAATTCCAGTGAAGATGAATTGTTACCCCTTCTGATGTGGAGGGAATTTACTGTAATAAACCTGCTAAGTAAGTGGTTGATCTCTTTAAGAGATAGTGTTGTATCAGGGATTCAGCATTGGTTACTATTATTGGCAAGTGGAGCATTTGGCAGAAGTAGCTGAATCAACCGTGGTTATTGGGAACCCGTGTGATTGAGCTCATCATGATTAGCCTCTGTGACCTCTCTTTATATAAGCCAAATGTGTCAGCACTTGTGTGTCCAGTGGGAAAGATAGGCTGAGTCATTCTGTCTACTTGGTTGCTAACTGCCTCTTTTACAGGTGGATGCTCTCTGTTTGACATTCATATGTGATACAAAGATCTTCACATTTTCTGCTCTCTCCTGTATATTTATCCACATGCCTGTTTTCCATATTTGCACACCATCTACCAATTTTTCTCCTGCAGGCATCTGATCAATGAGCCAAATCAATCACCACTGCCCAAAAGTTTATAGCCCTAACTGGGTGGCTCAGTTGGTTAGAGCATCATCCCATACACCCAAAGGTTGTGGGTCCAATGAACTGCCAGGGGACATACCTAGGTTACAGGTTCAACCCCCAGTTGGGGTAAGTACAGGAGTAAACCTATCAATGCTTCTCTCTCACATCAATGTGTCTCTCTTAGTCTCTCCCATCCCCTCTCTCTCTCTCTCTCTCTCTCAAAAAATTAATAAAACATATCTTTGGGTGAATATTAAAAAAGAAAAGGGTTTATAGTCTTTTTGTGGCCCACTTTGCTTTCCCTACAAAGTGGATATCCAGTACACTGCCCACAGATCCCCCCTCATTAACTGCTTATGTTATCTGTTCCTGTTTGTGCTCAATTACAAATGTACTATTTCCATCTTAACATGAATTGATGCTGGGAAAGCTCAGTCTTTGGTTGATAGTTCTGACAGAATAGTGGACTGTTCTGGTTTCATAGTCACTTGATGTTTCACAGTCAAATTCTCCATCTCTATTGAGGCCCTGTAGCTTTGGGGATATTTGTTGAATGGTGTATATTTTTGTGATATAAATAGCATGTCCTTGCTCTAGAACCCTAGGATCTACTTGTAATTCTCCTATTGGTGCTTTTGATAAACTTTATGTGGTGTCTCTTCTTGCCAGAGATACCACAGAGTTTGATGGGTTATATGAGTCAGATGGCCCAGTGGCAAGGCAGTTTATACCACAGACTGGACCTGCTGCAGAACATGTTCTCGCTCCAGGCCCCATTCAAAGCTTGCAGCCTTACAGGTCACTTAGTAAATGGTAAAGATAATTTTCCCAAGTGGGAAGAAAACTGCCCCCAGAATTCAAAGAAAGTTTTGTGTGTGGGTGTGTGTGTGTTTATAGTTGGAGGGACAAGATGAAATAATTTGTCCTTTACTTTGACAGAATGTCCCAGACTTCTCCATTAAATTCCCTAAGCTGATCTGGTATGTCTTTGAATCTTTATAGAATTTATCTTCCACCTTTAGAGTATGCATAGCTTACCAAGGCCTCTAATATACTTGCCAATGTTCTTGCTTATCTTGTTTAATTAACATGATTCCATCAAATGAAGCATTAGATCATTGTAGTATTCTGCAGAATGCCTAGGTGGTCTAGGTCCATTTAGATTATATTAAGATAAAGAACAGGATAGTTAACATGTCTTTTGGAAAGCCTGTAACTTTATATGTTTTTTCTCTCACATGTATGTAAATTGCTTCTAGTCTTCCAGATAGTTTTTAAAAAATATATTCTCAGATCCTTATACCAAGTACCTACAGCCATGTTATTTAGTTTTGGCCACATCTGGCATAGCAGCTGCAATTGTACCTTCTATTTGGTTGATTTTGTATTAGCCCACTTTCATTATGCAGGATCCATCTAGTTTTTGTAGGATCCAGGCTGGTGAATTAAATGGGAATATAATGTGGACCACCATTTCTGTATCTTCTAGGTCTTCAGGGTTGACAAATTTCTTTTTCATTCCTCCTGGGATACAATTTTATTTTTTTGGCTGGCATATAAGGGAGAGTTTCAGAGGTTTCCATTTGGCCTTCCCCAGTATGATCTTTGAAACTTGCTCCACAGGCCAAGAAACCAATGTTGAGGAAATGACCAGATCAGTCCATGGATCAAGAATATACATTCTGAATCAAATTTGGGTCTGGATTCCATTTATTATCTTTCTCTGATAAGACCCTCTCTAAACAAGAAATTTATGACTTTTTTGATTTAAAAAATTTAACAATACCCTTGTTGGCTGTCCATTCATCTTGCTCCTAGGCTTGCCATGTTCTATTAACCTAGTTGTTCTCAACTCGTGATTTCAAACCAGCAGCATTAGTATTAACAGAGAACTTCTTTGCAAATACAGTTTTGATCAAGTTTCATCTCAGACCTATTGAATCAGAAGTTTGTAGGGTGAGGTTTAGTAAGTTGTGTTTAAAAAATCCTCCAGGTGGTTCTGATGCACATTCAACTTTGAGAACAGTTGTGTTAACCATTGCTTTAACTCTCTTTGGGTCAGGTTTCTCTGGCAGCTACCTTCACCTGGCTGCTCCTTACAATAATTAGACCCACTTCACTTTTGATAGTTAAGTTCAACCACCTGCTTCTACTATTTCAGATTCACCATTGTTATCAGGGAGCCACATTCTGTAAAAAGCATCTCCTGTAGTCAGGGCAGGGCTGCAGAGAGCTGTCACCAGTAATCTCTGCAGTGATGGTGCTACCTCTGTTATCAGTTCAGGTGACACTGCTTTGGTAAATAGAGTATCTGTCAGAACTTCTTATGGGTCATTGCCATTTGGTAGGTTTTCTGGTCACATGTAGTATGTCTACCTAAGCCTACCCATTTCTCTGAGACTTTTGATCCCTTCTTCTCCTGTTTTCCCTAGCAGTTCTGACATTTCTACTTCACTTACTGTGGGCCATTGCTTTTTCCAAGCTTTCAAGTACCATCTTATCAGTATGTGTTGGCACTATCTCCTAGTTAGGGCTCTAACCTTGAAGTATCAGACTTGCTAAGATTTAAAGTTGAGAGATGATGCTGTAGTTCCATTTGGAAGGTCAGTTGGCTTGACATTCAAAAAGAGCCAATATGTCAGTTCAAGTCCAAAGGCAGAAAATAGCTGAAATCCTGGTTCTCAGGTAACTGGTAAAGAGGAATTATCATTTACTCAAGAGAGGGTCAGCCCTTCAACTGGTAGAATGAGTTCCACCCACGTTATGGGGGGCAATCTCTTTTACTCAGTTTACAGATTTAAATGTTAATCTCTTCCAAAAACACTCACAGAAATATCCAGAATTGACAAAATATTGGGGAACCCAGTGGCTCAGTGAGGTTGACACATAAAATTAACCATCAAAAAGATATAAAATATATCTTTTATATGTTTATAAAAGATAAACACATAAACATATAAATGATATTTATATATCTTATTTTGTAAAATGATGTCAAATTCAAAGTTTTTGCCTATTTAAAAATTGGGTTGTTTATCTTTTTATTATTGATTTATACTTATTCTTTACATATTCTGGGTGCAGGCCATATATATATGTATGTATATATGTATATATAAGTGTATATATGTACATACATATCTCAAGTGAAATCTATGGCCTATTTTTAAATAATCTAATGATATTTTTACAGCAAAAGTTTTTAATTTTTTAGAACTCATTTAAAAATTTATTATAAACAGTGTTTTTGCATTCTAAGAACTCTGTATATATCAAGGTTGCAAAAATAATCTATGTTTTCTTCCAGAATCTTTGTAGTTTTATGTTTTAGGTTTAGGTGTCTGATCTATCTCAAATTAATTTAGTATATGGTGTAAGGTAGAGGAGTGGAGGAGGTATTTTTTTAAAAAAATATATGGTTGTCAAATCGTGTCAAAGATTTTCTCCATCTAAATTGCATTAATGCATTTGTTAAAAATCAATTGATTATATATATGTGGGCTTATTTCTGGATTCTTTAATCTGTTACATTGATCTTTGTGTCTATATTTATGGCAATAGGATAATATCTTGATTATTATGTCTTTGTAGTAAATTTGAAATCCTTTGGATAAACTTTCCAATTTTGTTTATTTTTAAGATTATTTTGTCTGTCATTGCATTTTTATAAAATTTTAGAATTATTTTCTCATTTTCTAAAATCAACAACAACAACAACAACAAGCCAATTTGGATTTTAATTCAGGTGGCATTACATATATAGATCTATTAAAGAGACTAGAATTGATCTTTTAATAATCTCAAGTTTTTCACTACATGAACATAGTATATCTTTTCCTTTATGTTTTATTTCATTTTTATCAGAATATTTTTATAATTTTTATTTTACAGGTTTTGCATGATATGTTGTTAATTTTTATCTTTAAGGATTTCCTATTTTTGTTCTATTGTAAATGGTATAATTTTTAATTTATTTTAAATTGACTATTGCTAATATATAGAAATACAATTGATTTTTTTTTTGTATTTTGACCCTATATACTATGACCTTGCTAAACTTATTAGTTCTGGTAGGCATTTTATAGATTTTTTTGGATTATCTATATATTTGATCATCTGTGAATTAAGACAGTTATATTTCTTCATTTCCTGCATTTATGCTTTTTGTTTATTTTATTGGCTATTTCCACTAGCTAGAATCTCCAAAATAATGTTGAATTGTAGTGGTGAAAGAAAACATCCTTATTTCCTCTCAGTGATAAGAGGAAAGGGTATAATATTTCACCCTTTAGTGTGATGTTACCTATAGGTTGTTTGATAGATGCCCCTTATTGGATTAAGAAAATTTCTATTCCTAATTTGATGAGAGTTTTATGTTTAAATCATAAATGGACATTAAATGTCAAATTCTTTTTCCCCATCTTTTGAGATGATCATATAATTTCTTCCTTTATTCTATTAATGTGATGAATTATACTTATTTGTTCTACCCATACTGAACTAGTCTTATTTTCCTGAGACAAGTCCCACTTTATCATGATTTATTGTCTATGTATTACTGGATTTGATTTTTATTGAAATTAGTTTTTTCTTTAATTGTGATTGTAAGCAACAAACCACAGTAATATTAGCAATATTTGTGATATATTCACCAGTAAAAATGAGATATTTTCATCTCTTTATCATTAATGCAGATATCTTGACTATTGTTTATACTCACTACTATATTGATATTATCATGGTGGTTATTAGACCCTCTGTTATATTACTTAATAGGTTATAGAAGAAGTATCTCTTATTATAACATCATAAACCTCTTTTCTTGTATTTGATAACTGTTTTAATACAATTTATTTTCTTTATAATACTCTGTGTTTTATACATTTAAAAGCATAATTCTGTAAATTGTGTCCCTAGGCTTTATCAGATTGCCAAAGTGGTTTATGGCACCAAAGCTTAAGATCACTGGACAAGCACTAAAATTTCAGTCTTTATCCTTAAACATATGGGACTCGATGGGTCACTTAGGGAACATAGTTAGAAAGGATTATAGCGTAGAGGATCGAACCCCATATACCTCAAACATTTAAAATTTGGTGGAAGAAGAGGATCCTATGAGGTGGAAATGGGGTAGGAGGAAAATCAAGTGATTGTGACATGAAAGAAGCTCAGAGAAAGAGATCAAATAGCCACATCAAATGTTGCTGAGAGGTCACAAAAGATGAAGATGGGGAACTGGGGTAGTAGCAAGGTTAGGTCACTGATGCATAGTGGGAACAAAAGCACAAATAAGGCAAGTTGACAAGTGAGTGAGAGGTAGGTAAGTAGAGCCAGGTGTGTAGATGACTTGAGGAATTTTGTTGAAAAACAGTGGTAGATAGACAACTGTGTAGTCAAGGGAGTCTTGTTTGTTTTTAAAGATGGGATACATGAATTAAGGCATGTTTGTATGTCAGTGAAAATGACTCATTAGAAAGAAAGATATTTATGTAGAAAGGATGGGGATGTAAGGAGGTTAGCAGAGGATCATTAGATAATAAGGTGGCTCTTTTTTTATTGGTCTTATATTTTTCTATGAAGTATGAGATGAGACTTTTTAGCTGTAGAGAGGAGAAGGAGGACTTAGAGATTTGAGGAGAGAAAAGAAGTTTCGAAGTAGGCGCTTGAGGGAGTACAAAGTTGTATTTCTTAATGAAATATAATAGTATTGTTTTCAGGATAAGTAGTCTGGCTGACTATTGGGTTTCTGACGCTTGCTAAAGGACCCATGTTTATTTTTATCTTGTCTAGATAAGTTTTATTTTTGGAAAACAAAATTAATCTAACATCTGTGGCTTATTGTTGTCAGTTGGGGTATCTGCTTGACCAGTGTGCTAGTTATCTCAGGACTCCATATACTTCCATTCCTTGTTTATCCTTCTGAAGTGCTATCTCTTGGTGACAAGGGGGCTTAGATTTAATGTCATGAGTGAGTTTTCAAAAATCTCTTACTGGCCTGAAATATTGGCATATCAAAGCCTTAACCTAAGATTATTGGAAGTTGGTGGTATGAGTTTAGGGAGTTATTTTTTAGATTTCTAAAATGGGACCATATGTACGGTTAGATGCTATATGTAGGGGACATGATTTCTGTATCATACAATCAGCATACTGGGGTTGAAATACCCTTAACTTTTATTTGTTTCTGGGTTTTTGATTTACTGATCAGTAAACTTTTAAAAATATTAGAAATGCTAGGAGGTGGGGAATGGAAAATATTGTCAATTTTAAAATTTTGCCAATTAGGAATATTTAAACCAAATTAAACAAGTAATTTCTACCCCCTAAATATTCATCTGCTATATCCTATTTTCACTTTTTCAAAGATGACAGTTTAACACAAAAGGATATAATACCACATGGTCTCAGAACAGTTTCCCAAGAACGAATCTTTGCAAAACTCATCTCCTACCTTGTCTGTCACTCTCTCAAACGCTTGGTTACTATGAATCTAATCCAACCATTCAGGTAATATTCTGCAAGATGCCATCCCAATGGTCAAAGACAGTGTGGGTAAAAACTTTTAAAGACAGAGAGAGAACACACTATTTCTATAAATGCTACTGAAGATTATATTAGGTCATTTAGTGGCACATCACATTGTTCTTTATGATTATGTGACAAGCACTACTAAATGCCTGGGATATAAAGACACAAGACAATTTCTGCCTTCAAAGAGTTTACCATCTAACGTGAGAGATACATATATAAGTAATTAAAATGCAATTACAGAATTCAGTATTCTCAGAGATCACTCCAGATTGTTGTAGAGCATTTTGGGGTCAGTAAGGCTTTCTGGATGTGGTTCTTTAAGCCAGGGTGAGTGTGGGCAGGAGCACAAAAACTTTCTAGACATAAAGAACATCATGTGCAAATAATAATCAATACTATATATGGAGCTTACTATGAGCTAGACACTTCACAGACATTATTTCAATGGATCATTATAGCAATCCAAAAAATAGGTGTTAATGTCTATTATTTACCAAAGCTCAGAGACCTTAAGCAACTGTCCCAAAGCTAGTCCTAGAAAGGGTAAGAGTCTGGGTTGTTAAAAGTAAGCCAGTTTCCCTTGTCCAAAGCCCATATTTTTACTAGCTACACTATGCTTCAAGCATAGTATGCTAAAGTTTTGTGGAGTTTATGAAATCCCTAATGCTGCTGAGCTAAATTTCCCTTTCCTATATAGGTAGGTAGTAGTCTAAGAAGCAGAACTCTGTATTAATCACCAGCAAATGCATTTTGCTAGTAGTGTTCCAGGTAACCAGTATTGAAGTAGATGGTCTAGTATTTTGGCTTCCCCATACAGTGGAAATGAAATTTCAAAATTACAGATTTGCTTGTCTTTGACATTTGGTATAGTTTTCTTCCCTTTCATTTTTTTATTGTGATAAAATATAAATGAACATAATCTTTACTATGTTAACCATTTTAAGTGTATCAATTGCATTCATATCATTGTTCAACTATCACCACTGTCTATCTCCAGAAATCTTTTCAACTTGCAAAACTGAGATTCTATACCCATTAAACAATGACTCTTTTCCCCAAGCCACTGGTTTTGCTTTAAGTAATAAAACATTTGTAAAAATTAACAAACAAAAAACTAGTATAAAGGTGACAAT
This sequence comes from Pteronotus mesoamericanus, assembly GCF_021234165.1. Lineage (NCBI taxonomy): Eukaryota > Metazoa > Chordata > Mammalia > Chiroptera > Mormoopidae > Pteronotus > Pteronotus mesoamericanus. The sequence continues at coordinate 15,094,258 of NW_026555313.1, forward strand.
CAAATAATAACCAAAAAAAATTGTCCATTTTTACTTTTGTCCTGTGGACGTCTGGCTATGTTACTTTCTTATATTTGGATTTGGGGACTGAATCCTAATTCTTTCATTTTATATATTTATTTATTTTCTCTTCCAGATTCAAGTCACCTACAAATTATTGTTGGTGGTGGTTGTGTATATATTTTGGTCATCTATATTTTGGTAAATGGAGCTGAAGAAATGTCCCAGGGACTATTTCCTAACTGTACTGAAGTCTTTTGCAATGAGAATCACACATGCCTGTGATCCTGAGAAAATCCAACACTCATAAGCTGGCTTTGGGGGGACGCCTTAAGGACTGCTACCCTTCCTAGAGGCATCAAAAGCTCTAATGGAGGAAGAAGCATCAGCTTGCTTAAAGGCAGGGTGGCCATTTTTGTTTTTTATGTTCCTGGAGGCATTTTGCACAGTGACTGGCCTATACCAGATGTTCAGAAGCATGCTTATTATGTCAAAATGAATTAAACATAGACCAAAGACTGTAATTATTAGTTTTTTTGAAAAAACAAGGTAACTTTCTTAGATTTATCTTGTGAATAGTTTCTTATAGCAATAATACTCAAAACTCTTAAAACAAAAGGATTTGTGTTCTGGTTCCTAACAATATTAAGAGAACAGGTGAAAATGCATTTCACTTTGTAGGCAGTCTTGAATGAAAAATAGTTATCATGGATAAAGTGAGCGGTGGTAGAGTTTTTTTTTCTTTGTTTTTTATGAAATTTATTGGGATAAGGTTAACAAAATTATACAAGTTTCAGGTGCACAATTCTATAACCCAATCATCTGTATATTGTATTGTACATTCAGAACCGGAGTCAAGTCTCTGTCCACAACCACTTATCCCCCTTATATAGTGGGTGTTTTCCACCTCCCACTATCTCCCATTCCCTTGGCAATCACTGCACTGCTGTCCATGTCAGTGAGTTTTTTTTCTCTCTCTTCTTTTCCTTTGCTCATTCCCTTCACCCAGCCACTGGTCCCCTGCACCTCCCAGCCAAAAGATGTCAGCCCGCTCTCTATCTATGACTATATCTATCTTTTGCTTGTTAGTTCATTTTTCCATTAGATTCCACATACCAATAAAATCATATGGTACATGTCTTTCTTTGACTGGCTTATTTCACTTAACATAATGCTCCCCAGGTCCATCCATGCTGTCACAAAAAGTAAAATTTTCTTATTTTTTACAGCTGAGTAGTATTTCATTGTGTAAATATACAACGGCTTTTTTATTCACTCATCTATCTACTGATGGACACTTGGGCTGCTTCCAGATCTTGGCTATTGTAAATAATGCTGTGATTAACATAGGGTGCATATATTCTTTTAAATTAGTGTTTCAGGTTTTTTTGGATAAATTCCCAGAAGTGGAATTGCTAGGTCATAAGGCAGCTGAACTTTTAATTTTTAGCAGCAACTCCATACCACTGTCCACAGTGGCCGCACCAGTCTGCATTGGTGTGAGGAGATATGTCATTGTGATTTAATTTGCATTTCTCTGCCGGATAATGATGTTCAGCATCAGCTACCTGTCTATCCTCTTTGGAGAAGTGTCTATTCAGATCCTTTGCCCATTTTTTAAATTGGATTTGGGGGGGGTTTGGTGTTGAGTTTTATAAGTTTTTTATAAATGTTGGATATTAAACCCTTATTGGATGTATTATTGGCAAATGTGTTCTCCTCTTCAGTGAGTTGTCTTTTCATTTTGTTGATGGTTTCCTTTACTGTGCAAAAACTTTTTAGTTTGATGTAGTCTCATTTGTTTATTTTTTCTTTTGTTCCCCTTCCCTTCCCTCAGGAGATATGTCAGAAAAAATATTGATACGAGAAATACTCTAGATTTTACTGCCTATGTTTTCTTCTAGAGTTTTTAGGGTTTTGAGTCTAACATTTAAGTCTTTAATTCATTCATGTTTATTTTTGTATATGGTGTAAAGAAGTGGTCTACTTTCATATTTTTGCATGTATCTCTCCAATTTTCCCAATACCATTTATTGAATAGACTATCTTTCCTCCCATTGTATCTTTTTCCCTCTTTTGTCAAATATTAATTAACTGTAAAGGTGTGCATTTATTTCTGGGTTCCATATTCTGTTATGTTGATCTATATATCTGTTTTTATGCCTGTACTATGCCATTTTGATTACTATGGCCTTGTAATAGAGTTTGATATTAGGTAGTGTGATTCCTCCAACTTTGTTCTTCTTTCTCAAGATTACTGTGGATATTTGGAGGCTTTTGGGAGTCTACATAGATTTTTGGAATATTTGTTCTAGTTCTGAGAAATACATTGATATCTTAATAAGAATTGCATTGAATCTACAGATTGCTGTGAATAATATGAATATTTTAATGTTAATTCTTCCTAGCCATGGACACAGTATATACTTCCAATTATTTGCATCTCCTTCAATTACTTTCTTTTAAATTTTTTTTATTTATTGATGAGAGAGAAGAGAGTACAAAGAAACATAGATTTCTGTTTTTTACTTATTTATGCATTCATTGGTTATTTTTTTTTATTAGCACTGACCAGGGGTCAAAACTACAAACTTGGCATATCAGGGTCGATATTCTAACCAACTGAGCTAACTAGCCAGGAATATTTTCTTTCTTCAATGTCCTGTAATCTGAGTACAGGTCTTTTGCATCCTTGGTTAAATTTATTGCTAGGTGTTTACTTCTTTTTGAAGCAGTTGTGAGTAGCATTGTTTTCTTAGTTACCATTTCTGATAATTCATTACTGGTGTCTAAACATGCAACTGATTTTTGGATATTAGTTTTATAGCCTGCTGCTTTACTGAATTGATTTATTCTAGTAATTTTTTGGTGGAATCTTTTAGGGTTCTCTATATACTGTGTCATGCCACCTGTAAATAATGGCAGTTCTACTTTTTTCTTTCCTATTTGAAAGTGTGTTGGTTCTTCTTTTCTGATTGCTATGCTAGAATGTCCAGTACTGTGTTGAATAAGAGTGAATGAAAGTGGACATCTCTGTCTTGTACCTAATCTTAAAGGAAAGCCTTTTAATTTTTACCTATTAAGTATGATGTTGGCTGTGGGTTTGTGATATATATTGCCTTCATTGTGTGGAAGTATGTTCCCTCTATTCCCACTTTGCTGAGAGTTTCTATCATAAATGGGTGTTGGATTTTATCAAATACATTTTCTGCATCTTGTGATTCTTATCCTTCATTTTGTTTATGTGGTATATCATGCTAATTGACTTGCGGACATTGTACCCACCTTGTATCCCTGAAATAGGTCTTGCTTGATCATGGTGTATGCTCTTTCTAATGTGATAATGGATCCAGTTTTCTGATATTTTGTTGAGGATTGTAACGTCTATGTTCATGAGGGATATTGGTTTATAATTTTCTTTCTTTGTAGTATATTTATTTGGTTTTGGAATTCTATGAATTTCCCTTTAAGATTCCTTTTGCAGTGTTCCAATTTGGGGTTGCATTCTCATTTTGATTTATTTCAAGGTATCTTTTCATTTATTTCTTGATCTCACTGTTAACTCATTCATTGTTTAGTAAAATATTATTTAGCCTCCGTGTCTTTGTACAATTTTGAGTTTATTTCTTGTGACTGATTTTTAGTTTCATACCATTTGTGTCAGAGGAGATGCTTGGTATTATTTCAACCTTCTTAAATTTCTTGAGACTTGTTTTGCATCCCAGCATATTGTCTATCCTAGAAAATATTCCATGTGCAGTTGATAAGAATGTATATTCTGGTGCTCTGGGATGAAATACTCTGAAGATATCAACTAAATTTATCTGATCTTGTGTGTCATTTAAGACCTCCATTTCCTTCTTGATTTTTCTGTCTGGAAGATCTATCCAGTGATGGCAATGGGTGTAAAAATCCCCTACTGTGACTGTAGCATTGTTAATCTCTCCCATTATGTCTGTCAAGATTTGCTTTACATACTTAAGTGCTCCTATGTTGGGTGCATAAATGTTTACAAGGCTTATGTCTTCTTGTTGCATTGCTCTCTTTATCATTATGTAATGTCCTTCTTTGTCTCTTATGATAGCCTTTGTTTAAGTCTGTTTTGTCATATATATGTATTGCTACTGCACCTTATTTTTTCCTTTCCATTTGCATTAAATATCTTTTTCCATCCCTTTACTTTTTGTCTGTGTATGTCTTTTATTCTGAGATGGGTCTCTTATAGACAGCATATATTTCAATTTTGTTTTCTTACCATTTAGCAACCTCATGTCTTTTGGTAGGAGCATTTAAGCCATTTAAATTTAAGTGATTATTGACAGGTACATATTTATTGCCATTTTATTCTTTTAACTGTGTCTTTCTGTCTTCTTTTTCTTTTCCTTCTTCTTAAAACTGGCCCTTTAACATTTCTTGTAATACTGGTTTGTTGCTAACAAACTCCTTTAGCTTTTTCTGGTCTAGGAAGCTCTTTATTTCTTCTTTTATTTCAAATGATAGCTGTGCTAAGTAAAGTAGTCTTGATTGTAGGCCCTTGTTTTTCATCACTTTAAACATTTCATACCAATTTCTTCTGGCTAAAAATTTACTTTTGAGAAATTAGCTGACAGTCTTATTGAAGCTCCCTTATAGGTAATTATCTTTCTTTTTTGGTGTTTAAGATTCTCTCTTTGTCTTTAATGTTTGCCATTTTAATTACGATGTGCAATGGTGAGGGCCACTTTGGGTCTGTCTTGTTTAGGACTCTCTGGAATTCCTGGACTTGTGTGTCTTTTTTCTTCACCAGGTTAGGGAAGTTTTCTGTCATTTTTTTTCCAACTAGGTCTCCATTCCTTGCTCTTTCTCCTCCTTCAGATACCCTTATGATGTGGATGTTGTTACACTTCATGTTGTCCCCAAAGTTCCTTATATCATCTTTATTTAAATAAAATTTGTTTTGTTTTTTCTTTTCTGTTCTGATTGTGTGTTTTTTTCTATCTTGTCTTCCTAACCATTGATTTGATCCTCTGCTTTATCTAACCTACTATTTATTCCTTCTAGTGTATTCTTCATTTCAGATATTGTATTCTTCATTTCTCACTGGTTCTTTTTAATGGGTTCTATATCTTTTTTCACGCTGTCGAGCATCCTTATAACCATTACTTTGAACTCTAAATCTGATAAATTACTTGCCTCCATTTCATTTAGCTGTTTTTTTTTGTTTTTTTGTTTTTCTTCTGGAAGATTTCTCCTGTTCTTTCATTTGGGGCCTGTTTCTTTGTCTCTCCATTTTAGCTGCCTCTTCGTGTTTGTTTCTATGTATTAGATAGAAACTGGGAGTCTTTGACTCCCAGTCTTTGTGGGGTGGCCTTATGTAGTAGGTATCCTGTGGGGTCCAGTGGTGCAGTCTGTTTGATCACTGGGGCTGGATGCTCTGGGAATGTCTCTTGTGGAGGGTTATGTGGGCCCTCCTGTTGTAATTGAGTCTTGACTGCTATTAGTCTGTTCATGCATGGGATCAACCCTAAGGTTGGCTGACTCTGAGGCTCCATCCTGACCACAGCATTTGAACTGCAATTCAGGTACTGTTGCCATGAAGCAGAATTTGCCTCAGCAGAGTTTAGTGCCTGCCAAGATCTCCATTTGAATATACTACTTGTAAAGCTTATTGGAAACTGCTCTGTTGTTATCTGAAGCTGGCCACTGGATATGTTGGTTCTGGGCCTCTTGGGAGGGTCTCTGGTGTAGGCAAATATCGGATGCTGCCTGTGCCTGGCCCTTGGTATTCTGTTTGGAATTACCAGTGATCTACAGTTTGTGCCTGCTTCTGCTGGGCCTGGATGCATGTGTGAGGGATCAGGCTGCACAGCAAGGCTGGCTTTTACTAGCACTGGGTCCAGGGAGAATGTCAGCAAAATCTCAACGTACCCTGAGATCTGCCTCCACCTCCCAGCTGCCTATGAAGGTAAGTCACTGAAAGAGCCTCTGGCTGTACTACTCAGCAGGGCATAAGCTCCACAGGGTTGGATGAGAGGGAGTCCAGAGTGTGGAGCTATTGCGTTCCCCAAGGCTGATGTGGCATGAAGGAATGTGCTTCACCCAAGAAAGATGGTGCCTGCTGTATAGAGAATGACTTTACAGAGGAATCCTAGCAGCTGTCACTTCAGCTCTCTCCCTAGAGCCACAAACCCCAGACTCTCCTCATGCAATTCTAGTCCTCTCTCCTCTCCTTGTGCTGAGGCCCAGGATGAGTGACTGTGAATGAAGTTTTGGATGTTGGTTTTTTAAGAAGGTGCCTGTGTCTCTAGCTCTCTCTCCCTGGTAGATAAAAACCCTGCTGCTTTTCGCAGCCAGATGTTATGTGGGCATCTCTTCCCAGCTCTGGTGTTCTGAGCTGGAGAGCCTGGCTTGGGGTTTAGACTGCACACTTCTCAGGTAGAACCTTTGCAGGTAATGTATCACTCAATCTCAGCCACTTCCTATGAGAATAGGCCAGCCTTTTTCATATCTCCAGCCTTCCCACTAGTTTCAATGTGGCATCTTCTATACATTCTTGGTTATAAGGCTTCTCTTAAGCTAGTCTTCAGTTGGTTATTCAGGCAGATTGTTCTGTAATTTAGTTGTAATTGCAGTTTGGTCCTGGGAGAAGGTGAGTGTAGCTTCCACCTACTCCACTTGAATTCCTTTGAGTGGTGGTAGAGTTGAAATTGGTAGTCCATGGAGAAGAAAAATGTAATAAATTAAAAGTAAATAAAATGCCAATTCACTTTTTCGTTTTTGAGAACTAGAATGCTACTACTTACCTTTACTTTTTATGTCTTGTAAGGCCTCTTCTCTGCTTCTCTGTAGAGTTCAGTGGTATGAATACAATTATTTCACTTGCAAGATTTCTGCATTCCCTGGTTTTAATCCACTGAGGAACTTGAACTCATTGGGAGCAAGCAGGTGATTTCTTACATCTCTGTATATACCTCACCCATTTAATTCTGTCTTTTTCAACACAGTGATAATTTCCCTTGAAAAGGCACAAGTAACAGAAATTGAACTCTGTTTTCTCTTTGTTATCCACTAACATTACACCATCATTCTTAAGTTAATGCCTAAAGTTATTATTATTATTAATAACCCATACCTTATAAATTCCAAAGAGTGATCACATACTTGGCTTGGAACAGTTATTGCAATTTAGCAAAGGAATATCCTGGATAAAACTTGAACCAAAACCAAATAGAACAGATGGTTTCATTCACTTATTCAACAACTATTTATTGATCATCTGTTATATGTCAGGAATTATGCTAGGCACAGTGGATAAAGAGTTATGTGTTTCTGATCAAGGAGCTCACAATTTAGGATGTGAGGAGGGGGTGGGAAGGGTAGTTGGAGAGGTGGGATAATCATTAAGCATTTCAATACTAGGGAAAAAAGGTGGTGATTGTCAAGTCAGAATGAACTGTAAAAAGGGATGTATTTTCTTTCTTTGACAGGGTTTTTGGACTTGTAGACATGGAAGTAGTATATGAGGAATAAATATATCTTGATTTTAGCAAAACACCATAAATGCTTATTATCTAACATGGTACCTCAGTACAATATTCTGGAAAACAAAACTGAAAAAACATTGACTGAATGATAGCACAATGAGGTAAAATTTGTTTGGTTGCATATGAAAAGAGTGAACAATAACTAGGTACTAGCAGAAGGGGTGTCTTCCATGGTGCCATGAAGCTGTGTCTATGACTCTGGAAAATCTGTATATCAAACCTACAGATGACACAAATCTGGAAGGGAGAATGAGGGCAAAGAATGACACTATGATTTAAAATAATCCTAACAAGTTGGAATGATAGCATTAAAGCAAATGAAATGTAATACAGAAAAAAAAAACCCCATAAAATGGATTGTATAATATGGGAAGAAGACTTGAATAACTGCTAAATCATATGACAGAATTCAGAAGTTTTAGTTGATGACAAGCTAACTTTTAACCAATACCTTGATATGGCTAGTAAAATGTTAATGCACTTTTATTCTCACTAGTAAAAGTGTAATGTGAATATAAGCTTGTGCATACTGCTAATTTAGCAACTACCAAGCTAATTAAAATTGTTTAGTGTTTCTTGGACTAGGTTGTGAAATCCTTAATGTAGGGATTATAACTTGTTTATTTACATATTCCCAGAAGTTAGCTCAGTTCTTGGAATAAAGTGAATGCTCAGGAAATAACTGTCAAATGACTAATGGATAATAATTATGTGTAGAAATTAAGCACTTTAATGTAATTAACTCACTTAAAACTCTCAATAAATCTGTTGAAAAGAGTACTACTGTTATTTCCATTTTATAGATGAGAAAACTGAGATCTCATTATGCCATTTATGAAGTAGGGGGCATAGAAAAGCAAAATACACAAAATTTTTCAAAATCTCAATATAGAAAATTGTTCCAAATTCTCCATTCAAGGCTTTTCCAAGACACAAGTAATTTGTCTGAGGTCATACACCAACAAGTGTCAGGGCTGAGAGTTGAACCTCTGAAGTCTGTCCCTTTAGCTTAGGTTTTTATGCGCTTTGCTTTACTATAGTTTTTACATAATAATATAATATTAGACTGCATGGTTTAGAGCATAATAAAGTTCAAGTGTTAGTGGAGATACTTTTCCTTCCCTCCCTCCTCTCTCTCTCTTCCTCCCTTTTTATTTCTTTCTTCCTTACATTTTTATTTTTTTAAATAAAGGATTTAAATTGGCTTCAAATAAACATAACAAAATTTTAAAGAGGAGAAATTTCACTTATGGGAAAATAAGAGTAGGACAACATGGTGGAGCCATGATAAGACTAGCACACAAAACACATATATTGAGGTCCTATCTCCATGAAATTCTTTGTGATTGCCTAATTCCATATTTATAGCTCCCTTCTCTCATTTTCTATTACATTTCTTGTCTACATGATGCATTTGGCACTTTGTAATAGACTTCTAATAATTTTATGAGTACAACTCTTATCCTCTCAATAATATGATATACTTCTTAAGGTAGAGATCTTGTCATATTATCTTTTACATTCTTTTGGTCCTTAATATAATGCTAGATTCATATTAGATTATGTATGAACACTTGTTGGCTTGAAAGAGCTTTCAGTTATTGGGAGTTAATCAATAGCTATGTTTGGACTTTTCCCAAATCCTTGCTTTTTCTCTTTCTTTTTCTGTCTTCCTAGAATTCCAGACATAATGAACCATTCTTTCTCAATGCTCTTGCAAAGAACAATTTTCTTTATATTTCTACTCTAATATACTTTGACTTACTATTTATATGTCTGTTGCCCTGTATAGATTGTGAACTGTTTGTGAACATAACTTATTTATGTTTATATTCCAACCTGAGGTCAATTCCTAGTTAACTATTAGTCTTTGGTAAATAAATAAGAGAAGGAAGGAAAGAGAAAAGGGAGAGAGGAAGTATTTATTTATTTTTTCAAATTTGGCCTGTTGAATGCTGATTATCACCAGGAAGATGGTTGGAGAAAAAATTTTGGTGACAAAACTTTACACTTTGCAAGAATCTTAATGAGAGAAAAATAGTTGAAATTATTTGTTATAATAAGATTTAGGGATTTGTATCTTTGCTTCTCTATGCCTCCTTTCTATGAATATCCTAGTAATTAAGAGCCTGGAACCTTACTATCTGTGTTCAGATGGTGACATTACTACTGCACAGCTATATAACCTCAGGAAAGACAATTATTTCTCTGTGCCCCAGACTCATCATCTATCAATTTGGGCCAATAAAAATACCTACCTGTAAGATAATCATAGGAATACTGTAAATATGTATGACTTAGAAATAGTTTAGGATGGTGCTTGGCACACAGAAAGTACTATAGAAGTATTTGCTCTTCTATGACTCCTGTTTTTGAAAGACTGACTTTCTTGTATTGCAGAGTTTATAGTGCCAGCTACTACTAAAACAGGAACTACCCTGTTAGAAGAAAACACTGCAGAACTCACTCTTAGCTAGGGCACTCTGCATTTCTGGAGTGATGCTGTCCACAAAAACAATGCTCATAGAAGATTATGAAGTACCATAGGACTGCAAAGTCAAAAATGGCTGACCTCTGGAAACACCCAGAGGAGCTTGGGATTTGTCCTAAGCTTGAGGGTGTAACTGGTATGAGACAGGCAAAGTCCAACTAATGGGTGGCCCAGGTTATGGAGATGAGATTCTGAGCATAGAGGATGACCCCACCAAACATCCTGACACAGCTATGACATTTCTGACAGCTGGACACAGAAGCTGGCTCCAGGACCTGAATCCAAGTTTACACATTCCTTAAGTTAAACGTGGCAGAACAGAGGCAACTGAAGCCATGCTACATTTTTATTCTTATAACAAACAACTCGATATAATCTTTTGAAGTTTCCAAATACTCTTTTCAATATATTATTTCATTAATTCACCTGTTAAAGATAAAGGGCAGAGATCTTCATTAAAACTTCATAATATAAAAATAAATGTTAAGAACAAAATCAAATTCACTTTATCACCTCCGAAGTCATTTGCAGTCATCTCCTCTTATCCAATGAGATGGCTACAGCTTTTCTTAGAGATAATATCGTGGATCTAGAGATAAATTAGATAAAATGAAATAATTGAAAAGGTCATCTCAACTAAGTAACAAGAGCAATAGTGGTATCAGAAACATGGCTCAAATGTATGGATTTGACTAGACACCCTCAGCCTGTACAGAAAATCATGACAGATATGTCTTCCATGTTATGGTTTGCTGCTTCCACCCTACCCCAAACTTTGGAATCCGCTCCAGATTCCCCCTTGTCCGAGCTGCCCAGCACTGCATACTATCCAATCTAGATACTCTCAGTGGGAAGTGGTAGTTGAGGGGCAAATAGTAGGGCAGGAAATTCAATTCAATTCAGATTAATTGAATTAAATTTAGTTAAACATATTTATTGAGCTCCTTATAATAAAAATTATGTAAAGTGCTGATCCATATAAAGGAACTCAGTTCAGGATTGAGGATACAAGGAAATTAATATAAGGCAGTGTTCTTGCTTTCAAAGAGCTCACAATTTAATGAAATAGACTTACATAAAACTATTAATAATAGCCAGAGTGCCTGGTGTCTTAGACATAAATAAAATGGGCTATGAGGGCACAGAAGAAAGAGATTATTTCTGATGAGGCATACAGAATCTCATTTAACCTGGTGAAGTCATCAAGGTGGAAACTGATTATCCCCATTTGAGAGATGGCGTAACTGAGCCTGAGACAGGTTGCCCAAAATTATGCAGGAAATGAGGGAATTTAGACTTGAACTTAAGTCTTTTGAAGCTAAAACTTGTATTCTGTTCAATTCTTCTTGCTGATGAACCTAATCTGATTTGGGATCTGTAAACTCCCATTGTAGGACCTCTGAAATCCCACATGTTCCATGTGAAGGCAATGCCTTGTCCTTAGATGGTTCTGGGACCATCTAAGGACAAGTAGCACCAGGGTAAGTAGCATCTACCCTGATGCTACTTATGGTGGAAATGGCAACATTGTATTGAAGTTGTGCGGCAGGATTACAGTAAAGACCATACTATGAAAACATGACTCCATAATTGGAATACACTCCATGAGAAAGAGGCACAGAATTCCAGAAATGAATGCAGGAATGGGTTCCACTTCCTGCCCTCAATGCTTCTACATCTGCATCCCCTGGTGAAACCCCAGCAGGCCACAGAAGTAGTTTTCTCTGGAAGAACAGATGAGTGAGGCTGAACTGCATGCCTACTCCAGAATCATCATTCTGCAGACTCTTTATTCTTGCAGCACTAACCTTAGGAAGCTTATTCTTCTAAGTGATACCTAGGCAAACTGCCAATTGCTTTTGCTTATTATTAGTATGTGGTTCTGATTTGGTTACCATGGTTACAGGAAACTCCAGAGTTGGCTTTCATTCAAATCAGGGGTCCCATCTTTTTTATGGTGAATGCTGTACTCTGACCTAGCATTCCAATCTGGTCCCGTCCAGGCAAGGGCCCACACCCCTCTGCCTTTAGTCTTCAAGGACAGGAGTTTGGGTAAGGGAGCCCTGTTTTTAAAACACGTTGTATGGTGTACTTTTATAATTAAGTGAAATACTACCTCCTGAAGGTAAAACAGAATGTTTACTCCTACTAGGGATTTGGGACGCACTTCAGGTAAAGGCCTTTGGCCAGGAATGGTGAGCACATCCCCTCCAAAGAGAAAATTAATTTCTTTGTAATATTTATTCTCCCAAGGAATCAGATTTCGACAAAATTGCCCTTTTTCGTCACTGTGGAGTGAGGGATTCCAAATATCATGATTGGTCTTTTTCTATCATTACCCTAAGCAGAATCACCACAGACCCATGAATTAACTTCCCACATTAGAGGGATGATCTTTAGAACTGCGAGCCTCAAAAAGTGCCTGGGGAAGCCTTAGCCCATTCTTCTGATCAGATGCCTAGCTGCCTCTGCCTGTGATAAATTAGGCGTTCACACACAGGGTACCGGCTGTGAGCATTAAAACAGGCATATAGCAAGGACTCATGGACAAAACCAAAGGGGAAGAGCTGAGGGAGGGAAGGAGGGAGGGGGCAAGGGAAAGTGGTGGGGGTTAGGCAGAGACAAATGTATTTGAAAAAATAAATTAAAATAAAATTAAAAAAAAAAAACAAACAAAAAACAAACTAGGCATGTGCTGTATGCAGTCAGTTCCCCTCTTCTCCCCTTCTGCTCAACCTACTCAGAGAGGAGGTTGGAGGTTGTTGGTAGGCCTGCTAATGTACTCCCAGTTCTCTTTTGAAACTGCCCTTGACATTCCTTTTCAACCGGGTCATATGCATACAAGTGTTGTGTGGGGAAGGTGAAGGATCTGCTTAGAATGATTAGTCCTATGCCCCACCAGCAACTTTTTGGTCACAATAAAAAATGCTCTTTCTCATCACACATCTTATTTTGATTCATTACTGTTTTCAGTGGCTTCATTTTGTTCTTCCTGGAAAGGATTATGGAGAGTTCTCTTACTCTGGGCCTTTAAAATAGGAACCATTTCTTCGGCTACCCTAAAACCTGGGCAGCAGGCAACTCTGGCAGCCCCCCAGAGCAAACAATGACTCGGTATTTCAATATTCATTCTGAGCACTGTCTATTCCCTTGGGCAGTCAGGCGCATGGCCCTCTGGAAATCAAACAGCAATAAAATCCAGTTCGAGCTGGTCAAAGTTAAGACATTTCAGGGGACGTAGGCTTGCTTTTTCTACAAACATAAATCTGACCACACCGCTGTCTGTAGCTTCTCCTCAAGGACAACAGGGAAAGTTGCCATTTTCAGAAATGGATCTGATTTAAAAGAAAAAAAAGGGGCTCAAATTAACTATTTGCTTGCTTGGCAACCAAAATGTTCCCCAGATCCAGAGGCACAGTAAGGACACCTAAATTAGGAAAGAATAGGTAACAATTCTTATTTGCCTGCTGCCTGGTTTCAGTTGGGGAAAATTTTATTTAGTCCTTGTGTGGGTGGGCCTGTGCAAATTTGCAGAATAACTCCCATTAACTGTTTATTTACTTGTCCTTTTGGAATTTGGCATACAGCCCAGTAGCTAGTCACTGGCCAACACTTAGCAAAAGTGGGAAGTAAGGAAAATTCATTTTAGAAAACTGTATTGCCTGTTTCTGCTCCTTCTTTCCACATCTGTGGCATTCCCTCTGCTAGATGCCCTGAGCTATTGTGTTTGTTCTCTCTTTCTCTCTCAATTTGCTCTGGAAAGAATCTGAATAACTCATTTGTTCTAAGTTATGAGACATCATCCCAGTGGAAAAAGAATGTGTTTTTTAAATTCAGCACTGTTAGAAAATGAAGCATTCTACATTAATAAAATTTACAGCTAAATGAAAATTATACTTTAAAGTGCCAATTAAAAAATTAATTGGCTTGGATAGGAGAATATAAAAATGTATCGTGTGTATCACTATCTTCATATGCTGAAGGTATTAAAGTAATAATTGACCAATTGTCGTACTATTTTATACAGCACAAAACGCTTTCACATGTTTTCTCATTTACTTTGGCAATTTTTAAAGGGATATATTGGGTTCATATTGTGATATGGGAATTATTGTTTCAAGTATGATTTGCTATACTACAATTCATTTTGTTCTGTAATACAATATGTTTTGTACCCATTCATAGGTGCACATCACTTGCCCCTGCCTAAGGTCCCCATTTGTGTGCAATACTTTCTAGGTCTTTGTGGCTGCCACCTTCGTAGAGTCAGCTCCTGTTCCTCATTGCTAGAGAACCTGCATTCTTCAGCTTAGATCATCCAGCTTGGTTTGTTATCCCTCCTTCAGCTAGCCGCTTGAAACTGCCTGTGGGCTGGGAAACCAGATGAATAAGCTTATTAGAATAGTGCTTAAAACTAAGACCAAATAAGTTATCCATTTACTTTAATTTGGTGTTCAGAATGACTTAATTTTCAAGTTATATATAAAGCTTTGCAATTCTCCTCTCTGATTACATTATCTTCAACTATAATCCTATTCTGTTTTTTATATACAGTACTTTACCCAGACTGGACCTCAGTTTTGGGCCAAGCCTATGATAACTTTAATTAGAATCTGCAAATCTCTTCACTTCTGAGAAAGCTCAACTATCAGACTTCTCTATCTTGCCCCTAGGCTGCTAACATTCCTAGGGGAAATTCAGGAAACCATGTTGATTGCGCATTATAATTTAAAAACTTTGTAAAAGTACTGCAATATGTATAGAATTGCAGAAGATTAATTTTGAAACGGTCCTTTCCCCAATAAAGGAAATAAACCACTAAACACTTATAATCCCTGTACTCTCACCCAGTCTCTATTTGACAGTTTGGTACATTTCCTTTCAGTCCTTTTTCTATGTACATATATGTGTTTGTAGATATATATGTATGTATGTATACATTTAGATAACACTTGATTTTGTATTCTTTTCTTCACTTAAGTTTGTATCATTGGCATGTTCCCTTGTCACAGTATAATTTTTATACCCACCATATTTAATGATTTCATAATATCTTGTCAAATAGTTATACTTTCATATTAATTGTAGTTCTATTATTAGACACTTAGCTTCTTTCTTTATTATGGTTTGTGATATATATAACACTGCAAAAACAAAACTTTCATACTTATACATTTTCTTAATTAGGATTATTTCCTAATTAACCCCTAGAGTTAGAATTACCGATCAAATGGCAACATTATAAAAATTCAAAGTCTCTAGAATGTTAAATCTTTCCTTCTTCATTTAAATTTTTATATTTTCCTGTTAAAGTTGCTCACTAATTGAACATTTATCTTGTGCCTACTTTGTGTCAAACATTGGGGAGAACAAGAGAAATGACACATGGTCGCCGACCTCAAGGGATCCTCAGTTCATAGTTACTCTTGATTGCTGCCGCAATGAAGCATTTACTCGGTGTGCTGCTCAGGCAGAGAAGAGAATACTTAACGCTTGACAGAGGAGACCAGGTGTTAACATTAAATTTGAAGAATGAGCAGGAATTCACCAGGCACAGGCACAGATACCGGACAAGCATGTTGTGCTCAGAAAATCACAAGCAGTTCATTTTCATTTGAACATAGTGGGGACCAATAAAATAAGGGCATGGGCTACAATTCATAGCAAGCTAGGAATCAAGTACTTGCTGAATGTTTTATAGACATCATCTCTATCAAGCGTCACAAAAACCTGTGAGGTATGTATTATGAGCCCCATTTTACAGATGGAGAATACTTAGTAACTGAATACTGATAATCAGGAGACCTGTATTTGAACCCAGGTCCACCTGACTGCATAGCTGATCTTAATTAGCATGTTTTCCTACCAGCAGGATTCAAAAAGGAGCATCAGGGGAGCAGAGGTAAGGAGGGATCAGCTCATAGAGGTCTTTATAATTCATGCTGAGTATGGCTTTTTTTTTTTCAGTGCAGCAGGACTGGTTATTCTCTCTTCTGCCAGACCAGCACATACTTTTATTACAACACTCATTATACTATTTCTAGCATTTACAAGTACGTCTCTCCTATTAACTTGAGTTGAGAATAAAGATTGTCTCTTATTTACACTTACCTTCCCAAGCTCAGGACCTAACAAGGTGCAGGGCTGAATTAAACGTGAATGAATGAACGAATTATTGAATGAATTTGTGAACTTTTTAGCCAGATAATTGGTGTACTGCAGCAGGCTCTTTCTGGCTTACAATTGCCAATATTAAAATTTTACAAATTATTTGAGCTTGTTAAACATGACTATTATTAAAAATTAAAATTAAAAATTAATTAAGTGTATTATATTAAAGGCAAAGGTAACAAATTTTCAAAAGGTATAACCTCTTAATTATTTTACTATTATCTATGCTCTTGAGGTTATTTCATCTATTACTTCTGAATGATGGAACTATTCTACAATGGCGAGCATCTCTTCTAACTCCATGTTCACATTACTAGCTTAAAATTGTGCATAGTGCTGACCTCTAATTTTGAAACTCATCCTCAGCTTTTGTGACATTCATTGGGCTGATATCCCTGTTTTTCTGACTACTTCTTTTTTCTTTGCTTCGCTCTATTTTCCTGTGTTTTAGAAGTTCTTTCTTTGGTCCTCTTTTTAAATCTTACTTTTGATGATTTCACTTACTTAAAGGTTTTATCTTTACCCATTGAACTTAATTGTATGAAAGCCTGAGGGCACTCTTTTATGGTTAAATTGTATGGACTTCATGAATATATTTTGGTGTTGTAAAGGCTTCCTTTGATTAATTTCAAATTCTTGACTAGAGCTTGCCTAATTTAGATCAACAGATAAATACCTTCAAAGTAAGAGTTTGCATAAAGTAGGCTAAATAATGCCCCTGCCACCCCACCGCCCCGCGAAATGTTCACATCCTAATCCCCAGAACCTATGAATATGTTATCTTATATGGCATATAAGACCTTGCAGATGTGATGGTAAGGATCTTGAGATGGGGTGATTATCCTGGATTATCAGAGTGGGTCCAATGTAATCCAAGCATCCTTATAAGAAGGTGGCAGGAGGGTAATAGTCAGAGAAAGAAATGTGATGACAACAGCGGAAGTTGGAGTAATGTGGAGCCAGGAGCCAAGGAATGCAGGGGCCTTTTAAAAGCTGGGGAAGACAAGGAAATAGATTCTCCCTTAAAGCCTCTAGAAGGAACGCTGCTTGACCGACACCTTGATTTTAGCACACTGAGACTAATTTTGGACTTTTGACCTCTAGAACTATGCGATAATAAAGTTGGGTGGTGTTTAAGCCTTTAAGTTTGTGGCAATTTGTTGCAGAAACAATAGGAAACTAATATAAGGGATCTTGCTAGAATGCAAATTTTAATATAAGAGAACACCAAGGAGTCAGTTCTTAATTGTGGAATTGTAAGTATCTGTAAACTGATTGGAGGAAGTGAGTGATTTTAGCCAATGTATCCATAGATTTTAAGACTGGTTGGCCCATGACAAGGAAGTACTTACTGGTAAGCCTCAGGGGCAAAAAATGTTCAAGTGTGCACATGCTGTTCTGATCAGGAAACAACTCATCTTAAATCCAGGAGTCAAATTAGCCTTCAGAGAATGAGAAATCAGAGAGTTAGAAACTTCCCAGGGACTATTATTTTCATTAGAGATGAAGAAGGTAGAGACTAACTTGTGAAGTTAGGCCTATGACACAACTACCTCATGGCCAAACTGGACCAGAATTCAGGTTACTTCTGTCCTAGTTCAGTGTTCTTTCCTTTAGCTACCCACATATTAAGAGTACTGTTGAAAACTTTTACCTTTCATTCTTTAACAAGATTGTGGCTGATATGATTCTGCACATTAGTTATCTATTGCTGAGTAGCAAATGCAGAGTCTTGCTATGACTGTCAACTTTGGGGATGCTCAGGGACCCTAGAAGATAAGGAAAATGGTTCTTAACAGGGCTAAGAGACTTCTTTCACCTAGAGCACAGATATGTGTGGTGAGAAATAGATGTTGTTGTTTTAAATCACAAGGTCACCTGTTTCTCCTTAAAGTCCAGTGACACTACCAAGGGTGTAAAAAGAAAAAGCAATGCTTGTTGATTATCTGATATGTCCCAGGTATGGTGCTAGTTGCTTTATATCCTGGTGAGCCCTTTGACTGTAAGATTTATTCCTCTTTGTCCCTTCCTTTTCTTCTCCCAAATTCTAAATAGTGGAGTTCCATAGAACTTGATTTTTCACTTCTTCCCTTGTCCATCTATACTAACTCTTAGATGATCTCCTCCAGTCATGGTTTTAAATACCATCCGTATTCTTCTGACTCCCAATTTATATCATCAACACTAATCCCTCCCCAGAACTACACAGTCACTTATCCAGATGCCTGCTAGACATTTCTACTTGGTAGCAATTCTTAAACACAACCTGTACAAAACTGAACTTTTGACTTTTCTTTTAAAAAATTTCTTCTCAATCACAGTGAATGATGCTAATGTTCATCCAATCACTCAGACCAAAAAACTTGGGAGTATTTTCTAACTTTTCTCCTCTCACACCCACATGCAGTACAGACAAAAATTCTATTAATTTTATCTTCAAAATCTGTCTTAAATCCAATCACTGCTCAGCACCTTTATCGCTACCTTCCAAACCTGGTCACCATCCTGTCTCTTAAGCTGCCCTAACTCTTTCTACTTCCATTTTCCTCTGACTTCCTCCAGTCTATTCTACAGGCAACAGTTAAAGTGATCCTTTGAAAATACAAATGCAAGTCTACTCACTGGACTGGTCAAAATTCTCTCGTGGTTTCCCACAACACTTAGAACAAAATGTAAACATCTTCCCAGTACCTCTAAGGCCTGACGCAATCTGGCCCTAACCCAGTTCTCTGACCCCATTTCCTGCCAGCTAACTTTTGCTTACTATGTTTCAACCACAAGGGCAGCTTTTCCTTGAATATGCCAAATATGCTCTCACCACAAGCCTTCACACCTTCTCTCCCCTCTGCTGGAATGCTGTTCTACCAGATAGCCAGCCACTTGGCTTGCTCCTTTACTTCACTCCAGATTCTGCTTAAATGTTACCTCCTCAGAGAGGTCTTTCTTGGCCACTCTGCTGAGAGTAGTGCTCTCTTCTCCTTTCAGTCTTTGCCCCCTATCTTGCCCCCTTTTTCTTTATAGCACTGATTAATCATGCTATAAGAACATTATGCATATCCGTTGGGTTAAGTGTTTTTTTGTTTGTTTGTTTGTTTTTGCCTATATGCTTCAATAGAACATAAGCTGGAGTTTCATTTTATTCATTAGACTAATGGTAAGTGCTCAGTAAATATTTTCTGAATGAATGGGTAAATGAATGAATTCATTTTTGTATTCTCAGTGTCTAATTCCAAGTCTGGAACATAAGAACTGCTCCATAACATCTACCTGTCATTCATCTCAATTAATTTTTCTAACTAGCTTGAGATGTAAATATTTTTCTTAGTTTACAGAGAACTTGTGCAATTTGCTGACACCATGGGTGCCCAGCTGAGCAGAAATTTAATTTCTGATCTCTGCAACTTCAGAATCTCTGGCATTTTTACTTTCTCCTAAGGTTCCTTTCCCTGATGCTGCTCTGAGGTCTTGGGATGGCTTAGATGGTGACAGTGAAAAGGATCTGCTACACTGTTGGCAAATCCCAAGTACCAAGTGTTCTCATGGGTACTGGCACTAGCATTCTTGCCACCTCCCTCCCCAAAGAGTTGTTCCAGAGTGCATCCTGTGAGCTTTTCCTGGGGAATCAACAAAACACCCCAAAATAGCAGTCTGAGGCCAAGTCTATAAGGCTTCAGAGTCTACATTCTGTTGTAGTTCTCCTTAGATCTCAGGAGAGGAGATGGTGGAGAGACAAGGTAAATATTAAATGACACTTTGCATACCATTTATGCCTTTTAAAAAATCCTTAGGAAGCTGTGGGTGGGAGCAAGTGGGGTGCTTCATATGTATAGGAAACATTAGTGAGCAAAATAAATTACTTTTCCAAAGTAATTTATGTCAATAAGCCTTGAAAATAAGGTTATTTAGTGTAGCTGCTGCTTCCAAGCCTGCCCAATATAAAGGGCCATTTTCTTGACAAAGCCACCTGCAGTTACACAGCCCAAACTAATCCATCACCTGCTGTTGCATTTTATATTTTGTCCAGCAGTTACGAAGTCCTTTTATATTGTTATTGACTTTTTAGTTGGTTCATGACTTGACTCCTTAACAGGATTGCCAGATCCTTCAGAGCGGGGACCACAGCGTGCATTCCTCTGTTGTACTCACTATAGTCAACACAGAAGCTCATCTCTGCAGAGATTCCTGAAACAATTCAGCCAAGGTAGAGAGTATATTAGGAGGCTTCCTACCAGCCCTCCCGTAACCCTTCTCATCCAAGTTTTATAGTCTAACATTAAATATGCTACATTGATCCATCAACTGTTATACCCGAAGCGAGCTCTGGGCAACTGTCCACATAGTCCCAGCCTTCACTGAAGGCCTCCTACACAGGCCCCATCAGAAAAACTAGGAATGTGCTTTGGTTTCTTGCTTCACAGTCCATTTTCCCACTGGGGCTGAATCTAGTTTTGATAATCAGTGGAGTTCACAGCAAGCCTCCTTTTCCAGGCCAGTCCCTGTTCTCTACCTTACCCCATTCCTGAATGAAATTTTGTTTTTTAGAGCTGTTTTTCCCTCCTACTTGAGTGTAATGTTATCCCTACTTGGAATTTCTGCTACTGGGTCCATGCACTAGTTTCGTAATGGGGTACAGGCCAGAGGTCACCTGAAATATTCCCTATGAACCTCAGTTGGAGAAAGGAGGAAGTGCACAATGTGGCATTGAAGAGACTTTGCATAACAATGGAAAGTTAAGAGCTGTGCTGCCTGCCCCAGGGCAAAAGGTGTACCTGACTTTTAGAGTATAGAGTGACTTGTGACATAGCCAGGGGAGGTAGATGTCCCTGTGTCATGGAGGAACTCTTGCCCTGACTAAAGATGGCAGCCAAAAGAAGGTAAATGATACAGAGGAACTGGCAAAAGTAGCACATCAAAGAGGGGCCAGACATAGGAAGTTCTGTGCCAAGCATTTAAAATAAGAGTGGGCTGAAAAAGAAGGGAATACTGCCACATGGCCTGGGATAGTAAGGAAAGAGGTCATGTGGTTTGGTATGGAAGGTTCCACCATGAGGTCTGAAAGAGAGGAGGAAGAAACCATGCAGGAGGAAACGGTGTAAGGAGAGAGCTGATGGAGCTGTGTGGGGACCTGCCTAACCAAGCACATATTTGTGAGAGGTGCTTATTGCTGAACAGAACTTTGATTGGGAATGCTGAAGCTGCAGACTTCTGCTTCTCTGAAGGATGTACGGAGAAGCCACTCTCTTGGCATGTGTGCCTCCCTGGACTCAACCAAGATCCAGTGTAACATGGCACATGTTTCCCTGAACCATTACATGGAGGCTGAGAAAAACATACCCCAGATCCTGAAGGAGAGAGCTGCTGTGAGAGGATGGTGACTCTGAAACCCACAAGTGCACATTCCTGAGAGGATGCAGATCTGTTTGCTCAGTCACCTTAAGAATGAATGATGATGTGGGAAATCTCTGGGCATGGTTTTGGCTTATAGCCTTTTGTGGAGCAAGGGAAGTACTAGGTCTTGCGGGAGAGGGGGCCTCTAAGCAGGAGTTCTCTCAGTTTCCCAAGGTTCAAATCCTGTTAATAAAACCTTTTTCCTTCAGCACTAATTGTTGGGTCATGTGTCAGGGTACCATGTGGCTGAACCCTGGTTTGCTTGGTTACAGTTGGGTTCTGTAACATCCCATAATTTTAGACACTGGCATGTGAACAACAAAGTCTAAGGCACAGAGACCTGTTGCCTAAGTCCTGATTTCAATTTCTCATTATCCTCACTGACCTGTGTGACTGAGTTCCTCCTGTGTCTCATAGCTGTGCTCACCATGAATCATGACTGCAGTAGACCTACCTGCAGTAATAAGAATAAAGAATGAATCTTTTCACATAGTAAGAAATATTGATATCAGAGGTTGATATTACCAGTCTTGCTTGATGGAGAAGAAACTACAGCTTTCCACAGGCGAGAAAGGAGGATGCTAGAGGAATTAGAGGTTGCACTGTGTTTCTTCATATCCCACTGCTGCCAAGTTCATTCACATTTCTAAACCTTCAGTGCTTCTCATGTAAGGCCTTAAGAGTTGACCTATCAAGCTACTTTAGATTTCCATAGCCTTCTAGGGTGTCATGGAACAATCATATCAGACTCTTGTACTCTATGTTCACTTACTGTCTTTCCTCAGAACATTGCTATCTATGCCCTTTCCATAGGCATAGGGAAGACAATTCTCATGTAGAAAGAACAGCTCGAACATTTCACATTTGTATACGAAGATAGTACCCTGCACCCTAACAAAACATACACTTAGAGTCACTTTTCTGGGAATTCAGAGAATTCTATCCTCAACTGCATGTATTATCTTATTCAACAGTCTGGCAGTAATGGGAAGAGCACATTGTTGTTAAGAGCTTAGGTTTGAGGTCCAGTTCTATTACTAATCTTCCAGCCTCAATTTTTCTCCATACCTTAGGGCTATTTGTTTATATTAAATGATGCAGTATATATTGAAGAACTTTAACAAATACAATTTTGCTTACTATATTTTATTTTTTTTACTTCTTTTTTTTAGAGAGAGGGGAAAGGAGGGAAAGAAACATCAATGTTCAAGAGATACATAGATCATTTGCCTCTCTCATGCCCCCATCAGGGGACCTGGCTTACAACCCAGGCATGTGCCCTGACTGGGAATCAAACCAGCAACCTTTCAGTTTGCAGGCTGGCACTCAATTCACTGAGCTACACCAACCAGGGCTGCTCACTATATTTTAGATATTTATAAGGTAAGAGCAATAATCAGGATTAATAAGATAGATATGGTAATCAGAGTTTTTATTTTGTGCAAAGCTAGTTAGCTTATCTGGGCATTATAACTCTTAACTTTGTAAGGAATAAAACTATCTTAGTGTGGGTTTTTTCCCCAAGTAGTTCTGAAGACAAGGATTCGATTCCATGCATGACACACCAGCAGGGAAAAGAGGAAACAATAGAGGAAAGGGAAGGCAGTCAAGAGAAGGGGTGTATTATTAAGCTAGCTCACAAAGTGGTTGACTGAAGATTGAAGATTGCTGGAGGGCAAGTGTTGATTACTGATACTGCCAATCTGCCATGTCTGTGTGAGTGTGTGTGACAGGGTGGGGGAGTTGTATGCGGCTATACTGCAGCCTTCTGAAAAAACTCTTAGCCCTGATAGTGGGATTTGTAAGAAATACATATTTGGTCTTCCTCCCATTTCTGGTAATGAGATCCTAAAACCATTGGAATTTCCTAATTGATGAGAATGATAAAAGGTGTCTTTTGTTATGTTTATGAGGTGACTTTTGGAAAGTACCTAAGTAACCTAAGAATGGAGGCTGGAGGAGGGTCACCAGGGAAAACAGTCATGTGATTAAAGGATTGGAACTTTTAGTCTCACCTCATTTCTGGAGAGGGAAAGTAGTGCGAGGGGCTAGAGATCAAATCAATCACCAGTGGCCAGTGATTTAATCAACCAAACTTCCATCAACACCCAAAAGTTATGGGATTCAGAGAGCTTTCAAGTTGGTGAATATTTGGAGATTCAGGAAGTACGGTGCTCTCAGAGCATGAGAGCTCTGTGCCCCCTTTCTATATCCCTTGCCCTGTTCATCTCTTTTATCTTGCCATTCTTGAATTAAGTGCTTTATAATTAACTGGTAATCTAGTAAATGAAATGTTGCTCTGAGTTCTGTGAGTTACTCTACTAAATTAGTTGAACCTAAGAAGGAAGTCCTTGGAACCTCCCATCTATAGCTGGTCTGTCAGAACTTATAAGTGGTGTCTGAAATTGTGGTCGGGGGAGCCATCTGGTAGGACTGAGCCCTTAACCTATGGGATCTGATGCTATCTTTAGGTAGATAGAGTCAGAATTGAGTTGAATTATGGGATACCCAAATGGTATATGAGGGTGGCCTGGTTCCACCCACATACACAAATTGTAATTGGGAGCAGAATTCTTATTAGCAATTGGAGGTTGTGGGGAGCAGTCTAGGCAGGATACTGACAAAATCTGTAATAAAACTTATTTGTAGTACTTGAACTCTATTCCAGGTATATAATGTAGTATTTTCGCATACGGCACTCTGAATATTGATGAAGAACCCATGGATCAGAGGACTCATATCTAATTCTGTGCTGACTTGTAATCCTCTTGGAGTCAGGGATTATGATTTGTATCTCTTATAGTCCCAGTGCCAGACATTGGACTCTGTACCTAACCAATGTTTCTCAAATGCCTGAGCTTAATGATTATAAAGACAATTTACATAAAGTTAAGTGGTTAATGACTGAATTAGGAATCACATTTCTTATCCATGATTTAATTATATCTGAGTTTCATAATAACTTTGAGTTATTTGTGAGCAGGTATTGTTCTTACAGCCCAATTCTATGGATGAGAAGCCTGGCACTAAGTTATGAGGTTGAATGATGTGTTTAAAAGGCAGAAGATAAATAATTCTTTTGATCTAGAATGCATAATTCATAGAAAACTTACAGTAATGATAAAAGCTAATAGGTGGTTATTCAAAGGGTAATATAGTCAACAATGCCTGGAAATTTGAAGCAAAATTTCTTTTTATTTAGTTAAAGACATTTAATATAAACTTTAAAAAACTATAATATCTGTTTTAATTGTTCTTAAACTGTTTTTGTAAAACTTTTGCCACTTTGCCAGCATTTTTATAGAAGCTTGGGGGGAAGAAATTACTCTGTGAGCTTTTGTTACTAAGGCAAATAAATAAATAAAGATGAAACATTGTGAAACCTCTGAAACCAAAATAAGGTTTCTTTGTGACTCTCACTAATATAGAAAAATCTATTTAAATTTTCTTACTTCCCCTTTCCTTTCAAACCTGATCCCAGTTAGCCTTGGCTCCCACCCTCTCTTTCCCCAGTTATAAAACCAAATGCAATGTTTGTACTGAAGGACAAGCCTGTGCAGTGACTCAGAGGAAACAAGTGTTTATAAACTATGTTTCCCTAAAGCCTCGGCACAAACATGACTGTGGCCCAGTTCCAGACTGGACAGGGGGAAAATCTCGGTGGTGTAGCCCCAGCAAAGCCAAGTCAGAGGGCCAAGCTAGAAACTAGACCTGGGCTGCAAATGACCTTGAGGCCACATAGCACCTTGGAGGTGTTTCATCATTAAGAGTCAAAGCAAAAATGGCTGAAAGGAAGTCATACAAAGAAATGTTTGGGTTTTGCTGGAATGAAGTATTCTCTACGAATTTTTCATGTACTTCGGTCTGACTGCATCTTCCTTGCTGGCGAACCCCTTCCTGTGTCCATGAGATGCCTCTTTGTGTGCTGTCTTTGTCCTAGGCCTACATTGACCATATCTGCCTAGCATGTGAAGGGTTACAAAGACAGTTTGGTTTTAGTTCTGAAGTTGGTCAGATCTACTTTTGGATCCCAATTTACCACTTCATATTTTCACTAGACAAATGTTTACTAAGGACTTATTTTATGCCAAGCATAGTTTTAAGTGCTCATAATGAGGGAGCCAGCAGGACAGACAAGGTCTTCCATTCTAATGGAGGAAAAGGAAAAACAAAACAAAAACAGAAACAAAGATTATGTTACAGTGATGGCAATAATGTCATTGAAAATAAACGAGAGGGCTAATTGGGTGACCAGGAGAGGCCTCCTCAAGATGGTGTGGAGAAGGGTTCTATGAAGAAGTGATATTTCAGCAGAGAAATTAATGGCAAGAAAGAGCCAGGAGGATACAAGCACTGCTGGCATAGGTACACACTGAGTCCTGAAAGAGGAATAACCATGAAGAACTAAAAGACAGCCCATGCGGTTGGACAAGGTTGGAGAGTGAGGCAGGTCAAAGAGGGGCAGCCATTTTCTGAAGTGCCTGCCATAGAGAGGTGGGTCTGTTTCCCTTCCCCTTGAGTCTGGGCTAGCATCTGCCTCTGTTGACCACTGGAATGTGGCAGGAATGATGCTGTGTCAGTGCTGAACCTAACCTATAAGATGATTGGCACTTCTGTCTTAGTCTCTGTGGAACGAAACTGACATGTAAGAAGGCTGACTGCTGGCTGGAGAGACCGCATGGAAAGGCCCTGAGAATACATGAAGAGGACGGGGCTGAGCTGAGCCCGACCTTCCAGCTGTTGTCTCTGCCAAGGTGGCACACAAATGAGTGAAACTATCTTGGACCCATCTTAGCTGACAGCTGAATGCCACTGAATGACTGCTGTAAAGCCTCATGAAAAAGAAGAGCTGTCTAACTGAGCCTTGCTGAAAGTCCTGACATAAAAAAATCATGAGATACATATATTAATAATTCCATGGTTGTTTTAAGCCATTAAATTTGGGCGTAGTTTGTTTCTCAGCAAATAATTTTGAGAACAGAAAGATAGGATGGGCTATGTTACTTTGACCTTGAGCCTGTTTAAAAAAAAATTGTTTTGAGATAGAATAGGCACCAGAAGAAGGTTTCAGCAAGAAGTGCAGGACTTGCAGGAGCTATATTACATTTTAAAACTTATGTTAATTGTTATTTGTTCCTGGGTTCTTAGTTCTTTGAGCCTGTAAAAGTAAACTGAACTGTGTCTTGGTTTTTAACTATAAAATGAAAATAATTGTAGTATCTACATCATAGGGTCCTCTGAGAATTAAATAATATAAAATTATTAACATATAGTACCCAGCACCTGATTAAGGGCTTAATGAATGGTAGCTACAATTGTTACTATTTTTATGGCTCAGCTTCTACCTGAAAAATTGAAGATTCCAGCCACACTCAAATTTATCTCAACTAGTTCAGCATAACCTTAGGTTAATTGTGTATGTATTCATAGATAGAGGCCTTTGCCACTCCAGTTGATGTCTTTCACATTCATCAGAATTGGCCATTTTGTATCTCTCTTGGCCTCCTCCCCTTCTCCAATGATGGTCCCATGGATCCTCCCAAATAGCAAGCCGCGTTAGCCTGCCTGGGTAATGACTCTGCAGTCTTCTTCTGTGCTTGCTTTGTCTCCTCTAGTATGGGATGTACTATCCTGCTACCTCTCATGCTGTCAGTCCGGGGACTCAGGCCATCATCATGCACAATCAAATGGACTAACAACCTCACTCCTTCCCCCTGGAGAAGAAATTGTCAAGAGAGTGATTTTTTGACCTCCTGGATTTCTGTGAAACTATCAGTGATAAAAGTATACTTACTGTATTGCACCACATCACATCGCATCAATCACATCGCACCATATTATATTGATGCTTCTTGACTTACAATAGGATTATATCTCAACAAATCCATCATAAGTTGGATATATTGTTATGTCCAAAATGCATTTAATATATCTGACCTAGTAAACATCATAGCTTAGCCAAACTTACTAAATATGTTCAGAACATTTAGATTACCCAACCATTAAGCAAAAACATCTCACTGCCACTGCCCAGCCTCATGAGAGAGTATCCTACAGCATATTGCTAGTCCAGGAAAAGACAAAAATTCAAACTTGAAGTACGGTTTCTTCTGAATGCATATTGCTTTTGCACCCTTGTAAAGTTGAAAAATTCTAAGTCAAACCATTGTAAGTTGTGTACCATCTGTATTATAAGGGGATCTAGTCCACCTGCAGACTGACAGTGAGGGCACTTGCCCACTGACCTCCAGGCATGCTTCTCTATGTGGAATCTGCTGCCCTTCCCCTCGTCCAGCTTCTTCTTCCCTAATTTTTCCACTAGATCAGTTTTCCCAAACTTATGTTCAAAAACTTCAGTTCATCTCTTCAGACATGCTGCATAAAAATAAAGTGCTCTTGGTAACAGTGCCTTTCTATCTCTCCACCTCAGTGACTTGTGGCTCATGTTAAGACCCCGAGACACACTCCAGCAAGAAACACAGTTTTACTCAGCTTGATCCAGCACTTCATAAACCTATTTAACCATGAAACTCTATTTTGAGTCTCTCCTGTGAAGAATCGCCTATGAAAAAAATGTTGTTTGGTTATGAAGTGAAGGTTGAGAATGATGGCTCTAGTAAGAAATGGATCACTTGTCAACTTAAAACAAGATTCTCATTTCTTAAAATCTTGAGTATATCTAACCCAAACTTTTGAAATATAGGGGTAATTATCTACTTAATTGTGGTTGGAAGATATGGAAGAGGTTAGTGTTATTATTAATAATATAATTTTATTATTTAAACTAATAAAAATTTTTAAAAGAAATATTATATGAGAGATGCTGCATTTAGTGTCCTCCCCACTTCCAGGGACTCTAAATTTTAGCCCACCTCTTTCAATTGTAATACATGTCAAAGCGCTTCCACAATTTTTTTTCTTCTGGGTGTTATTTCTATTACATAGTAAAAGTAGACTGGCTGAGTTTGAGTCCTGAGTCCATTACTTTTTAACCTCATAACTCGGGGCAAATTACTTTATCTTCTTCTCAGTTTCCTTATATGTAAAATTAGATAATAATATTACTTTCCTCATAGGGCTGCTGTGATGATTAAATGATCTCATGAATAAAATGTTAGTTCCAGATTTTCTGCTTATAAGTGTTAGCTCCTATTGCTATAATATAAGATCTGTCTGGAAAAAGATCAGCCACTGTTGACATAAGAATGTTTTGCATGAAGAGCACTCTCCTGAGCAACAGCAGCATGAGAGGACCCAATAACTCTGCACCCAAGAGGAACTGCCACACCCTGCGGTATCTCTAAGCTGGCCTGCTGACTGCAGAGTCACTAAATTAAGAGCTGAAGAAGACAGCCAAAGACAGTAGACTCATGGAAGTCTCCAACAGACTGCCTAATCTCAGACAGGGTCAACATATGACATCATCAGATGCAGATCCAGAAAGAAAAAAAAAACCCAAATAAACAGTGGTCTCCTACCATAGAAGTTCACACCACAAAGTCAGGAAATTAAGACAGATCAATTTAAGAAGCAAAAGCAAAAAAGAAGAGTCTCACAAATAATAGGAAGGAAAAGAAACAACCTCACAAACAAAGGGAAAGGAGGAATCCTCAGAAAGAGAACTAACTGAAATAGAGGCAAGCAAACTATCAGATATTGAGTTCAAAGCAATGGTTCTAAGGAAGTTCAATTAGCTCAGTGAGTTCAGAGAGAATTACAAAAAACTACAGGGAAACTATGAGGAACTTACTGCAAACTATATCAGCATGAAAAAGGACATAGAAAGTATCAGTAAAAATAAAGAGGAAATGAAGAAGACAATTTCTGCATTGAAGAACACAGTAGAAGGAATCCAAAGCAGGCTAGATGAAGCAGAAGATAGAATCAGCAAGCTGGAGGATAAGAGAGAAAAAAAGCTCCCAGGAAAGAAAATGAAAAAGGACTCAAAGAGAATGAGGGGCATTTAGGGAAATGCAGGACAACCTGAAACATAATAATATCCGTATAATAGGGATACCAGAAGGAGAAGAGGAGGAGCAAGGGATAGAGAACCTGTTTGAAAAAGTAACGATGGAAAACTTTCCTAATTTGAAGAGAGAAAAAGTCACACAAGTCCAGGAAGCACAGAGGGTCCCTTCAAGAGGAACTCAAGTGAGGCCCACTCCAAAACACATCATCATTAAAGTGGCAAACATCAAAGACAAAGAGAGAATCCTAAAAGAAGCAAGGGAGAAAGAGGTAGTAACATGTAAGGGAGCCCCAATACAGCTAGCAGCTGACTTCTCAACAGAAACACTGCAAGCCAGAGGGGAATGGCAAGAAATACTCCAAGTCATGAAAAGCAAAGGCCTGCAACCAAGACTGCTCTACCCAGCAAGGCTCTCAATTAAAATGGAAGGTGAAATAAGGAGTTTCCCAGACAAAAGAAGGCTAAAGGAATACACCTCCACCAAGCCAGCATTGCAAAATGTGCTGAAGGGACTGCTTTAAGAAGATGAAGAAAAAGCGTCTATGAATACCCAGTGCCTTTCACAGTCACCAATGCTTGATATTACCAATATTTTTAATACCTATTAATCTGATTGTGACAATGATGTGTTAAGTTTTGCTTAATTATTTGTTGAAACTAAACCTGGTTTTGTGTATTTCTTGCCTATTTCTACTATTTTTTAAAAGCTTTAAATGACTTTCTGATATTCTTTATCCATCTTTGGATTAAATGTTTGTAGAATTTTATCCCTAAAACAAAAAACAGATAAACAAAAACACCAACTATTAACCTTTTTGCAGATGTGTTGCAAATATTTTTCTATTCTGTTACTTGTCCTTTAACTTTTTTTATATGTATATTACTATATAGTCTTAAATGTTTAATATAGTCATATTGTCAATATTTACTTTATAGCTTCTAGGTTTGAATATTTTACTTTGGGGTAAAAAAATATTATTTTGTATTTTCTCCTAAAACGCCTTAGACTTGACATATTGGTTTTTAACTTACCTGAATATTTTTTGTTAAATGTGTGAAATAAGGCTCTATATTTGTTTTATTTCAAGTAATAGTGGTCCATGCACCTTATTTGTTGAATAAGCCTTATTTTCCCGATTGATTTGAAATATCAATTTAATCATATATTACATTGCTAGAAAGATATAAACATTTGTTTCTAGAATGGTCATTTTATTTCATTGATCTACTTGATTATTTCTGTGCTGGTGTAATGTTGTTTTAATTGTTGAGACTTTATAATGGATTTAAATTTTTTAATATTTTATAATGTATTTTGACATTTAAAAAATAAATAAAATCAATCTGCATTAAAAGAAAAAAGAAAGACAAAAGGAACTCCAACCTTTTGTGACAACATGGATGGAACTGGAGAATATTATGCTAAGTGAAATAGGCCAGTTGGTGAAAGACAAATACCATATGATCTCAGCCATAAGTGGAATCTATTCAACAAAATAAGTAAATGAAGAAAATAAACCACAGGCACAGAAGCATGGAGCAGACTGAAAGTGAGCAGGGGGGATGGGGAAGGAGGACAATGGTGGAAAGGAGAAGGGACTAGACAAAGAACATGTATGAATGATTCATGGACATGGACAACAGAGTGGGAACTGACTGTGGGAGAGGAGGGTGGAGTGGGATGGGTGCAGGAGGGCAAAGGGAGAAAAATTGAGACAACTGTAATAGAATAAACATGATTTAAAATTTTTTTAAAAAAAAATTTTTTCATTTTAATTTTTAATTCAATTTTTTTGCATCATTACATTGTTCTTCTTTTAAGATAATTTTTGTTGTTGTTGTTATTGTTGTTGAGTTACAGTTATCCCACCTACTTCCCCATTGCTCATCCCCACCTCACTCTCCCTACACTCCCACAATCAATCTCCCTATTGTCCGTGTCCATGAGTCCTCTATTTTGACATATAGCAGCAACCCTCTGGAAAATGATCAGGCATCAACCTTAAATAAGTTCTGGGTAACATGGTTAATATGAGATTATTAGTCAATGCTCATGCAGTAGTGGTTAAGATAAGTCTTAATGTCAAAACACCTTTGGGCAAAGTGGTAGGAAAGTCTAAGCTTCCTGTGGACCTTTTCTTCCTCAGTTTTGCCAATGGGTCTTGGTGACCATTAAACCTCATTTAGAGATCATATCAAAACTCAGGTACTAAACTTTGCGACAGCATGGATGGAACTAGAGAGCATTATGCTAAGCGAAATAAGCCAGGGGGTGAAAGACAAATACCATATGATCTCACCTATAAGGGGAACCTAACCAACAATACAAAGATGCAAGGAAAATAAGACCAGCAACACTGGAAGGAAAAGAAACTGATAGAGACAAGAGGGAAGGAGGGAGGGGTGGGTGGGCAGAAAGGATGGGAAGGGGAAAGTCAAGGAACATATAGCAAGGACTCATGGATAAAACCAAAGGGGAAGGATTGAGAGAGGGAGAGGGAGGAGGGGGCAACGGAAAGTGGTGGGGGTAAGGCTGAGATAAATGTATTTGAAAAAATAAATTAATTAAAAAACAAAAACAAAAACAAACTCATGCCTTAAGGCTCCAACTGAACCAGAAGCCAAATAATCCTTTTGTCTTTTATTCTCCTAAACCTTCGTATTATTTTAGGAAAGAGAGGGCAGAGCCAAACTGAAGGGCGGGGGCACAGGATGGATGTGTAGGGCAGAGGCATGTATGGTTCCATGTCTGAGCGCATGAGAGCCTCAACAGTGGCTAAGTGTGAGTGCTGGGAACCCAAGGGAAAGACAAGGTTAGGAAGAAAGAAGGCCTGATAAAAGGTAAAGTTGAAAAGAAGAGGGAAAACTTAAACTGGACTTCACATTTTTGCCCAGGGTCATAACACAAATATGCATTTTCCCCTTGAGTTTCTGTTTCATGATACTATGCCTCATAACTCAGCTCTTGTAACATGAATATCATACTTTACATTTTTACAAAGGGCTGTTTCTCACATAATCATACTTAATTCCAACAACATCAGTGTGGGGCAATATTGTTATTAACTCACTTTTTAACAACACCGGGACAAGCCAGCTCTAAATCCAGGGTCTTTCCACTGTGCTGCTCTGGACACAGGCAGATGAAAAGCTTCCCAGACATCAACACCTCAGCCTTTGCGTATCTACGTGAAACCAAGAGAGAAGAAAAAGAGATCTTATTTCTCTGAATATAGAACCTCATTTCAATGTAAACAGATATTTCAGCTACAATTATTTCATAACCATGACTTTAAGAATTTACCCTGAAGAGACTCATCCCTCCTTGGTGCCCACTTTTTATTTTGACACGAAAGATGAATATTTCACTTAGGCAGGCTGATTGAAAAGGTAATTTACTATCTTAGTTGTCCTACTTAAAATGAGATTCTTCATCCTATCTTTAGGTTAAAAATAGCTTGATCTTGCAGTAAAAGCTTGATACCACATATCCAGTACATGAGGTATATCAGGGAAGGCCCTAGAACTGGACTCTCTGACTATCCTCCTGTTGTTTCCTTTTAAGCTCCCTGCTCTACCTCAAAAAGTCTTGATTCAAAACAAATAGTTTTATCCTGTGCTCATTTTTTTGAATCTCCTAAAATGTATGGGATATTTATCATAAAGATTGAAAATTAGCATATACTTATGAATTCATGGTTTATAAAACATTTGTTATAAGCATCACATACTAATCCTCACAATACCCAGACATTATTATTATCCCTTTGTATAAATGTTGATACTCAGAATCAGGAAGGTTGAGCAACTTGCCAAAATTTCATTGCTAGTTAGTGGGAGACCTGGGATCAGAACCCAGAATAGTGTGCTCAGTATCTTTCCAATATTCCATGCTGATTTATGCATCAATAGGAAATCCAAACAGGATAATTTACTTAAAAAATCAGCAACAAAACCCTATTCACTCACTGATTCATTCATTCTTTCATTCATTCAACAAATATTTTCTGGGCTTTACTATATGCTGTTTTCTAGGTACTGGGGAAATGGCATTGAAAAAACAGAATCTTATAATCCATTTGGGGACCCATGTAATGATCAAGGTATGTGTGTGTGTATACACATGCACATAATGCTAGGTAGTGATAAATATTAAAGAGAAAATTAAGCATTGAGTTAAGGAGGACAAATTCTTAATTATGTGCACCAGGAGAATACAAAAGTACTCATGACTAGTTTGGTTTTAGGATTTTAATGGTAAAACCACTGGCCAACCCAAGTGTTCATTTTCATGAAAATGGATAAATATGTGACATATCCATAAAACAAAATATAATGCAATAGTAAAATGAGTGATCTATATCTATAAGCTACAATATTAATATTGTAGGGTGGTGGCAAAAGTTGGTTTATAGTTGTTCATAAGGAAAATAATACAATAATTAATAAATAATAATACAAGAATGAACCTTGTGTTTCTCGTACTCACTATTGTAAACCTACTTTTAACAACTCTGTATAATTAATATATGATATAATGTTATAATGTATATGCAATTTATACATTACTATATTACATGTAAGTATAGCAAATTATGTAACTATTATACAAATTATATGTGATTTATTTATATGCACACTATAGGTAATTAATATATAATATAATTTCATTGCAAGCTAATATTATCATTACAACTTTATTACTAAAAATAAAATATTAAGTGGTGAAAAACAGGAAGTATTAAAATACCACATACATTATGTCATTTTTATAAAACCAAAAATCAAACAAAACTAAACAATATACTGTTGATACATATATATGTGGTAAAACTATTTTTAGAAGTTAAGAAAGTAAATCAGGGGAGAGCTTAAATGACTTATTTAATTTCACATAGCTAGTCAATGGGAGAGATGTCTTAATTGTATAAAATTAATGCTCTTATAACTATTAGGAAGCATAGGACTTTCTCGTTGAACAAAAGACCAAAAGCTGGAAGCAACTTAGAGATAAGATTTTTCAATCTCTTCATTTCACAGATGGAGGAACTAAGATCCACATACATTAGGGATTTACCCAGCATCACACAACTAGTTTAAATGAAGAAAATGTAGTTGACCCATATCTTCCAACTCCAAGCTAAGCTCTTTTCACTCTGCCACAATCTTTTAAGTGTATTCATATTATTATTTTGTAGCCAGTTGACTAAAGAAGAATTCAAAATTTGAACTATAAAGCATGAAAAAAGTATTTTGCTATGTAAAATGCACACCCACATTTTTGTGCATATTATACACAGGATTATTATACCCATGGTATGTAATCATTGTATGTATACATGGGTATGTACCCATGTATAACGTGTGTCCTTATTTTTCTCTCAAAAATTTGGGCAAAAATGCACATTATACATGGCAAAATATGGTATTTGGCTGTTCAGATGACTATTAGAGATCTGTGACATACAACAGAAGACCTGTAATGGGGAGCCTTATTTATAACAAAATTAACTGGTGTATTAAATTTGCAGGCCTTTTCATTTATGGACATCAGTTTGGTATTTGAAATACAGAAGAGATACAGAAGGACCAAATAACTGCTTTTTTAAAAGAGAAAAGGGGCCTTATCATCTGAAGAGGCCACAATCTGAAATATGTAACATCCAGGGCAATATCAGTAGTGCTGCTTCTTCAACTGACAAAAGAGTCATTGACATGTATAAAGATAAGGTGTTGCATCAGCCCTTTGAGAACACTAAGACCCTCAATAGTCTTTCTGTTTACAATAGTCAAACTTTTTACAGTCTACATTTATTAAAGATTTAAAACACATTTCAGTAAACCCGTCAGTGAATACAAAATGAATTACTATAGGACATAGAAGAAAGGAATGGAACAAGTACTAGGCTTGGAGCCAAGAGACCTGAGTGTGAATGCCAGCTCTGCCATTTACTTGCTGCATGCGGTAAAACAAGTTACTTAACCTCTCTGATCCTTGATTTACTAATTTGTAAGGTGGCAATGATAATAACTACCTAACAGAATCAATAAGCTAATGTATGGAGCTTTAATACAAAAATCCTGTGATTCAATCATCTGATCATTCAGTCATTCATTCAATAAACATACATTAAGCACCTATTTAATGCTATGGAAGATCCAAAGGTACAAAAGACAATCAGGAACTAAAGGGAAATTTTTTTTGCTAAGGTACCTATGTGAAAACTCCCACAAGATTAGTACAGTGGAAAAAAAATATATATGTACAACTATAGGGCTGAAAGAGACAAGTTCTGACCAGAGGGATGAAGAAAATCTCCTTAAAAGAGAAAGCATTGGACACCTTTTAAAGAATAAATAAAATTTCTAAAGGAAGAGGATGGTATTCCAGGTGGAGGAAAAAGCATAAACAAGAGCATAAAAGCACACTTTCTGACATCTGAATCTTTAACATTCACCTACTATATAGGCAGCTTATTTTGCCTGATGTCACTTCATTCACCAGTGTTCTTCCTTCTAAGTCTTCTCATCCCAAACAGATCGTGACTTCTTCGAGAGCCAGGATCATGTCTCCACAGAGCCTAAAACAGTGCCAGGTCCACAATGGGAGTTGACAAAATGAGCATCTAGCATATTTTTAAGAAAGGCTGTGCATATGCTTTCCAGATGAGAGGGTGGGGAATAGAAAGTTACCTGCACAGGAAAGTGCTATACATTAATAGGACTATTCATATATGGAAACCAGTATGCTTTCCCACAAACTTTGCCATTTTCCCATAAACCCTATGTTTTGTGTTTTGCAAAGCAATATAGTTACTATTTTAAATTGTAAAGGAAACACACACATACATATCCCAAGAAGGTGAGAGTAAGACTTGATCTCAAAAGCTGATGTGTGACTTGTGTTTGGATGCCAGTAAGGACAAAACAAGAAAAGCTGGAAAGGTTTTATTTAGGGCTTTAAAGATTCCTTCTTTCTCATAAGAACATTTCATCATCTACTTTGGCCATGTGACACAAAACTGAGGTAAACACTTTACTTACAAATGCTAATCATACAGCTTGGTCAGGGGCCAAATTGGGTGCCTGTGTCTTTTTATCCTCATATCTATGAAAAACAAGAAGAAAATTATTTTTAAAAATATAATAAAAATACAATTTCTCCTCTTTCATTTCTGATTTTATTTGGGTCCTTCCTTTTTTTCCTTCATGAATCTGATTAAAGGATTATTGATTTTGTTTATCTTTTCAGAGAACCAGCTTCTGGATTCATTGATCCCTTGAATTGTTCCTTTAGTCTCTCTGTCATTTAATTATGCTCTGATCGTGATTTTTTCCTTCCCTCAACTTGCTCTGGGCTTTGTTGTTGTTCCTCCAGTTCTTGAAGATGTAGGGTTAGGGTGTTTACTTGAAATGTGTCTATCTTTTTTAGGTAGGCCTGTATTGCTATGAACTTCCTTCTCAGGACTGCCTTTGCTGTGTCCCATAGGTTTTGAGCTGTAGTGTGTTCATTTTCATTTGTTTCCAGGAACTTTTTGGTTTCTTCCTTGATCACATTGCTTACCCATTTACTGTTTAATAACATGTTATTCAGTCTCCATGAATTTGACTGTTTTTGAGTTTTTCCTTGAGACTGGTTCTAGTTTCAAGCCATTGTGATCCAAGAAAATGCTTGATATGATTTCAATTTTCTTGAATTTGTTGAGGCTTGTTTGGTGTCCTATCATGTGGTGTATCTTTGAAAATATTCCATGTGCATTTGAAAAGAATGTGTATTTTGCTTCTTTGGGGGTGAAAAGTTCTGTATATATCATTTAAGTCAATTTGATCTAGTGTCATTCAATGACCATCATAAATGAGTGGATCAAAAAACTGTGGTACATTTACACAATGGAATACTTCACAGCATAAAGAAAGAACTCCTACCCTTCACAACAGCATGGACAGAACTGGGGAGTATTATGTTAAGTGAAATAAACCAGGCAGTGAAAGACAAATACCATACGATATCACCTATAAATGGAACCTAATCAACAAAAAAAACAGGCATGCAAAATAGAACCAGAGGCATGGAAATAAAGAACTAACTGACAGTGACCAGAGGGGATGAGGAAGGGGTATAACAGTGGACAGAAGGAGAAGGATCAAGTCAAGGAACATGTATAAAGGACCCATGGACATGGACAACGGGGTGGGGGTTGACTGAGGGAGTGGGGGGTGGATGAGGCAGGGGAGATCAAAAGGGAAAAAATTGAGACAACCTTAATTGAACAGCAATAACAAAAGAGGTTAATGGATAAAATACACACACACACACACAATGGTATATGACTCAACCATAAAATGGATAAAGTCTTGCCATTTGTGACAA
This sequence comes from Pteronotus mesoamericanus, assembly GCF_021234165.1. Classification (NCBI taxonomy): domain Eukaryota; kingdom Metazoa; phylum Chordata; class Mammalia; order Chiroptera; family Mormoopidae; genus Pteronotus; species Pteronotus mesoamericanus. The sequence continues at coordinate 15,132,171 of NW_026555313.1, forward strand.
CATGAATGGACCTAGAGTGTACTGTGCTAAGTGGAATAAGTCAGACAAATTTTTATGTGGAATCTAAAATACAAAATGGCCAACCAAAAAAACACATCAAAATAGAAGCACACTCACAGATTCAGAAAATAAACTCATGGATGCCAGAAAGGATGGGTAGGGGAATTGGCAGAAAAGTGCAAGGGATTAAGAAGTATATAACTGATAAGTTACAGAATAAATCACAGAAATGTAATGTATAGCACAGGAAATAAAGTTAATAATATGGTGATAACAATGAATGGTGACAGTTACTAGACATTGTAGTAATCACCTCTCAAGATATATAACTGTATAATCATTATGTTCTACACCTAATAGTGTATGTCAGCTATAATTTAAAAATAATTTTTTAAATAAAAAATGCATATGCTAAAATCTTTTTTAATAAAAAAAGAACATTTAACCTGAATGTCTACCCAGAGCAACCAGTTCAATGCTAGTTTCATAGAGATTAACATTTATGTCAACACCTTGGCCCTGGTTTGGTTCTTTTTTTTCATAAATATTGCATTATTATTAGAGAGATCTCTTATCTATTTCCTGTCCTTCAAGTCCAGGATACTTGAGAGTGAGTCCTAATGTTAATTTTAGAACACATGGCTTGAATTAGCTGCTGTAGGAAGATTCACCCCCGATATAAAGTCATTTTTAGGAAAAATATTCCAAGGTACTCTGTGTGTAAATTCCTAACAAATGCATACCCAGTGAATCTGTTTTCTCACTCTTTTGGTTCTGTGAAACAGCAGGAAAAAATATATTGCCAATAGAAATATTTTTATAACTTTATTTTTATTCACAAGATTTTTAGGAATCCTCCAGCATAAAAAAAAAAAACAAAAAAAAAACAAGGTACGTATATTATATATTATATATGCAAACAATTACTTTGTGGTTTGATTTTGCACAAAAGAAGATAAAACCCATATATTAAAGAGTTGGTATTGATATTTTTGTAAAGAAAAAAAATGTCAAGCAATAATCCAATATTGCTCTAAGGAAATTTTCTGGCCTGAGGGTTTAAAAATATTTTTATTTATATAAAAGTACAAAGTAATATCAATTTTGTTTCCTTTTCATTAAATAGCAGGAGGCAATTTATCTGCATTGTATTTGAGAAATACTTGTCTTCTTGCTTTTGGCAACATGTAAAATTATCTTGAAAAAGAAAGCAATGCATAAAAAGAAAATACCTTTTCATATTTGTGTCATATATTGGATTCTAGAATGAGCTGCTCTTGAAAAAGTCCTCCAAATAGATTTTTGACTTTTTAAAAGCAATTATCAGCATCAAAGCAGAGTGGAGGACTGAAAATGTATCCAGTTATTAAACTCTATGTAGTTTACCTGGATAATTCAAGGAAAAAAACACTTCATTTACTCACTCCCCCATCCATTCAGCCAACAAATTTTTCCTGAGGCTCCTTGGAGCCAGGCATGGCCCTGCCCTCTGGACATTAAATGACCCTCTTAGGATTCCCACTCTTTCCAATCATAAGAAAATTATGCTCTGTTCAAGGATGGAGAGAATGCAAGCAAGAACTCCAGGCAAAACAATGATATGATAACAACAACAATTCAGTAAGAAACACGTGTGCTTTAATCAGTCACATTACTGCCTTCATTAGATTTGTCAAAAGATTTGCCTGAAAGTTTACTGCTTCTAAATCAAGAGGTTTCAAGGTCAATGAAGATGATTATAAAATGATTGTACTATATACAGTCACCATTAGCGTAACTATGAGTTTTCTAGGATAGCTTCATAGAATATTTTCTCATAAAGAGAGTGCTTCCTTTTTGGGCAGCTGCCTGCAGGGGAAGTCATAGGAAGCTGAACAGAGCATCTAACCTGTTTCTCCCTCTTAATAATATACATATAATTTAAGCAAGATTGCAATATAAAGCAAGACTGAGGGAATCTATGTAATGTTTCTTTTATCACTAAACTTTATGATAAAATGCTGTTTATCTCTGTTCAATTCAAACCTGTTCTTCTTCACTTCAAAGAGAAAACTTTGCTTTATGAAATCAAAAGGTCCTGTTTCATACCTACTCCTGGAGACTGGGAAAAAAGAGCTGCCTCCCACTCTTCAAGGCCAGCTCAGAATGCTAAAACAAACAAACAAACAAACAAAAAACACCCAAATAATGATTACTGATCATGGAATTCCCACTCATGGTCTCCTCTACCCTGATAAGTGGGCCATGTCTTTCTGCTTCTACTAGCAGAAGTATAAAAATAATATTTTTATATGCCTTGAAGTCCTCACTTAGAAAATGAGATTAATCCTGACTCCTACTGCACAATGCATAGCTCTCCTGATTATAATGAGAACTGATAAATTAGGAACTCTTAAGTGCTTAGGATAGCTGGCTAGGATGAGGTTTCCACCTTGCCAATAACTTTTCTTTCAAGGGCATTTGCTGTGTAGTGGCTAAAATATACTAAACTCATATGACTATGTTTTAAATCGTACTATCAGCACTGGGTTTTCTAATTATGGCATTAGCACTGATAAGATAACAAATGTAATTGTCATAAGGGTAACATAGATTTAGGAGCAGGAGAAAAAACATTTAGTTAACACATTTCCTATATTGGTATCAGTAATACATTTCCTGTGCGCACCTGTGCTAAAGTCAGATTTTGTTGTAGAACATTGTTGGTTCAGAGTAAAAATAGGGTGAGTTATCTGAGTCCAAGTTGAAGAAATCTTTATATAAAAGAAAACTTATAGACTCTAATTGTTCATTCCTCTGTTTTAAATAATAATAGTAATAATATACAAGATCTGTCCAGAAGGGATCCAGCCATGTACTATGAAAAATAAACACATTTCTTGAAGAAGATACAAGATACAAGAAACATTGTACATAAGACAATGATGCCTCAGACCCCTTCCAAGTAGGCACCTTGGGAATTCACACAGTTCTCCCAATCACTATCAGCTGCCCCGTCGTATTTTCCTGGGTCTCATCAACGGCCTGAAATCTCTTCCCTTTCAAAGGTGATTTTAGTTTTGGGAAAAATCCTAAGTTGCAGGGCACCAAATCTGGGTTGTAGATGGGGGCTGAGTCACCTGAGTGATTTGATGTTTCACCAAAAAACTCTGCAGAAGATGTGATGCATAAGTGGGCACATTGTTGTGATGAAGCTGCCAATCACCAGTTGCCCAAAACTGCAAGCGTCTGAATCATCCAAATAGTTTCCGTGGAGGAATGTTTAAGCTAAACGCAAAATTTGATGCAGATCTGTTGCTCTACTCACTCAGTCATTTTGAATGCCATAACCACAGAGCACAAATGCTCACTCAATGGCATCTACCACCCCCACTGACTAGTACAGTGAAGTCATCATTGTTCATACATGTGCATACATGTGGATTCTGGTCCATTCTCCTTGGATGCCAGGTTACATCGACATCATGCAAACAATTCTTTGGTTTTCTTTTAATTAATTTTATTTTTAAATCATGTTTATTAGATTACAGTTGTCTTAATTTTCCCCCTTTGCCTTCCTCCACCCATCGCACCCAACCCCCCTCTCCCACACTCAATTCCCACTCTGTTGTCCATGTCCATGGGTCATTCTGCATGATATTTGTTTAGTTCCTTCTCCTTCTTTCCACCATTGTCCTCCTTCCCCATCCCCTCTGGTCACTTTCATTCTGCTCCATGTTTCCCTGCCTGTGATTTATTTTGTTCATTATTTATTTTATTCATTAGTTTATTTTGTTGAATAGATTCCACTTATGGGTGAGATCATATGGTATTTGTCTTTCACCAACTGGCCTATTTCACTTAGCATAATATTCTCCAGTTCCATCCATGTTGTCACAAAAGGTTGGAGTTCCTTTTGTCTTTCTTTTTTCTTTTAATGCAGATTGATTTTATTTATTTTTTAAATGTCAAAATACATTATAAAATATTAAAAAATTTAAATCCATTATAAAGTCTCAACAATTAAAACAACATTACACCAGCACAGAAATAATCAAGTAGATCAATGAAATAAAATGACCATTCTAGAAACAAATGTTTATATCTTTCTAGCAATGTAATATATGATTAAATTGATATTTCAAATCAATCGGGAAAATAAGGCTTATTCAACAAATAAGGTGCATGGACCACTATTACTTGAAATAAAACAAATATAGAGCCTTATTTCACACATTTAACAAAAAATATTCAGGTAAGTTAAAAACCAATATGTCAAGTCTAAGGCGTTTTAGGAGAAAATACAAAATAATATTTTTTTACCCCAAAGTAAAATATTCAAACCTAGAAGCTATAAAGTAAATATTGACAATATGACTATATTAAACATTTAAGACTATATAGTAATATACATATAAAAAAAGTTAAAGGACAAGTAACAGAATAGAAAAATATTTGCAACACATCTGCAAAAAGGTTAATAGTTGGTGTTTTTGTTTATCTGTTTTTTGTTTTAGGGATAAAATTCTACAAACATTTAATCCAAAGATGGATAAAGAATATCAGAAAGTCATTTAAAGCTTTTAAAAAATAGTAGAAATAGGCAAGAAATACACAAAACCAGGTTTAGTTTCAACAAATAATTAAGCAAAACAACACATCATTGTCACAATCAGATTAATAGGTATTAAAAATATTGGTAATATCAAGCATTGGTGACTGTGAAAGGCACTGGGTATTCATAGACGCTTTTTCTTCATCTTCTTAAAGCAGTCCCTTCAGCACATTTTGCAATGCTGGCTTGGTGGAGGTGTATTCCTTTAGCCTTCTTTTGTCTGGGAAACTCCTTATTTCACCTTCCATTTTAATTGAGAGCCTTGCTGGGTAGAGCAGTCTTGGTTGCAGGCCTTTGCTTTTCATGACTTGGAGTATTTCTTGCCATTCCCCTCTGGCTTGCAGTGTTTCTGTTGAGAAGTCAGCTGCTAGCTGTATTGGGGCTCCCTTACATGTTACTACCTCTTTCTCCCTTGCTTCTTTTAGGATTCTCTCTTTGTCTTTGATGTTTGCCACTTTAATGATGATGTGTTTTGGAGTGGGCCTCACTTGAGTTCCTCTTGAAGGGACCCTCTGTGCTTCCTGGACTTGTGTGACTTTTTCTCTCTTCAAATTAGGAAAGTTTTCCATCGTTACTTTTTCAAACAGGTTCTCTATCCCTTGCTCCTCCTCTTCTCCTTCTGGTATCCCTATTATACGGATATTATTATGTTTCAGGTTGTCCTGCATTTCCCTAAATGCCCCTCATTCTCTTTGAGTCTTTTTTCATTTTCTTTCCTGGGAGCTTTTTTTCTCTCTTATCCTCCAGCTTGCTGATTCTATCTTCTGCTTCATCTAGCCTGCTTTGGATTCCTTCTACTGTGTTCTTCAATGCAGAAATTGTCTTCTTCATTTCCTCTTTATTTTTACTGATACTTTCTATGTCCTTTTTCATGCTGATATAGTTTGCAGTAAGTTCCTTATAGTTTCCCTGTAGTTTTTTGTAATTCTCTCTGAACTCACTGAGCTAATTGAACTTCCTTAGAAGCATTGCTTTGAACTCAATATCTGATAGTTTGCTTGCCTCTATTTCATTTAGTTCTCTTTCTGAGGATTCCTCCTTTCCCTTTGTTTGTGAGGTTGTTTCTTTTCCTTCCTATTATTTGTGAGACTCTTCTTTTTTGCTTTTGCTTCTTAAATTGATCTGTCTTAATTTCCTGACTTTGTGGTGTGAACTTCTATGGTAGGAGACCACTGTTTTATCTTTCTCGACCTGCCTCTGATGATGTCAGATGTTGACCATCTGAGATTAGGCAGTCTGTTGAAGACTTCCAGGAATCTACTGTCTGTGGCTGTCTCATTCAGCTGTTAATCTAGTCACTCTTCATGCAACAGGCCGGTTTAGACACCACAGGGCGTGGCAGAGTCCCTCCTAGGGGCGGGGTTATTGGGTCATCTGACACTGCTGCCTCTCAGAGGGAACGGTTTCTGCCTGAGCCAGATGGCTGCTGCCATATGGGGAAGGAGTCAGCACCGGGATCCCGCCAGCTACTCTCTCTCTTCTCTCCCCAAAGCTTCCATCTCCAGTCTCTCCTCAAGTGCCTCTAGACCACTCTGTATCCCCTTTAGCCAGGGATTTACTATCTGTGGCTGCCACTCTGTACTCAGCTGTCAGGCTTTAGCACTACTGGGCCAGGGCCAAGTTCCCCCTGTGGGCGGGGTTATTGGGTCCTCTCACACTGTTGCTTCTCAAGGGAGTGGTCTGCCTGAGCAAGATGGCTGCTGCTGCATGGGGGATGCCTTAGCACTGAGATCCCACCTACTACTTTCTCAGTTCTCTCCCAAAGCGTCCTTCCCCTGTCTGTCCTCAGGCATCTCTCGGTCATTCTGCCCTGCTTTTGCCGAAGCCCTGGGCAAGTGGATGCAAATAAAAACTTGTGTGTTGGCTGGCCCTTTAAATGGCTCTTTGTGTCTCCAGCCACCTGTCTCTGGCAGAGAATAACCCTGCCGCTTTTTGCAGTTGGCTGTTATCTGGGTACTTTTTGGGCTCTGGTGCTGTAGACTGGTAATCCCCATTTACGGTTTAGACCCCGCTCTTCTCAGGGGGATCCAAATGGCCGTTTCAATATCTTTCTGGTGCTGCCACCTGTGGGTACCCTGCCTGCCTTCTTGTGTCTGTACTGCACTCCTTGCCACTTAGGTTGTGCTAAAGCTGATTCTTCTGTCTATCTGAGGTTATAAGGCTCCCCTCTCACTATTGTTCAGTTGTTTGTTTCAGGTGATTTCTCCACAATTTAGTTGTAATTCCAGATTGGTCCTGGGAGGAGGTCAGTGTGACTTCCAGTCACTCCTCCACCATCTTGATTTCAAGAACAAATGTGTTTATATTTATATTTTATATTTTATGTTTTATATTCAGGTGTACAGAGTAGTGATTAGACAATTATTTAATTTATGAAGTGGTCCCCTCTATAATTCTACTACTCACCTGGCACCATGAAGAGTTATTATCAAATTATTGACTATATTCTCTATGCTATACTTTACGTCCCTGTGACTACTTTGATGTTAGCTGTGAGTTTGTCATATATGGCATTTATTATGTTGAGGTATGTTCTTTTTAATCCTACTTTGCAAAGAGTTATCATAAATGGGTACTGGATTTTGTTAAATGATTTTTCTGCATATCCTCATATAATTTTTATTTTTCTTTTATGTGGTATATCACATTAATTTACTTGTGGATATTGAACAAAATTTACATCCCAGCAATAAATTCTACTTAATCATGGGAAAAAGATTTTAATTTGTGTTTTGTATACCCAGTGAGAATTTAAATGAATTAGAAGAATAATCTTAGTGAATCCATTAAGGGGAGGAAAAAAAGTGTTTTAAAATAAAATAATGATTATCATGCATAGATTGGAGTTGGAACAGAAAAGTAGCTCTAGAGTTCCTTTTACTTTCTCCTCTCTCTGGTAACCTTATATCTCTTATGTGCCTCAGCTTCTCCACATTCTTTATTCCCTTCTCCATTCTTTCCAGGTCACATCTCAAAGGAACTTAGCTTGGCTGGCTTAGCTCACCATTACTGCCCTCAGTGTCTGAGTCTTTTTGAATTAACCCACCTAGTGGGTGTCTGGACCACCCCATCAACACTTGATTCAACCAACAACCTATACTCAGCAAAGAGCAGCCTAGCTCTGTCTCCCTGGACAGGGCTGAGGGTCTGCAGGTTTCCAGTAGAAGAGGAAGATTACTGACAGATCCAGCATACTAAAGTGTAAGGGCCCTATTAGAATGAAGGAGGGAAATTGCTTTGAGTGGATCAATGTCTTAGCTTGAGAGGCCCCCTCAAGTCTCACAGTCACACACCTTTGTCATTCTCCTGTCTGTACTATGAAAAAGATTGTTTCTGTAGATGAAATATAAGTTTCTCTTTCTCCCACTCTCTAATATGTATTTAGTTCCTCGAAGACTCCAAAAAGTTCTGCGCAGTTTTGATCTTGTGGGTGGGGTGAGAGGGCTCTTTCTTAAGGGACAAAATCTCAAAGGATTTTACTTAAGATTGTTAGAATTTGAAGCTAGGCCCTGGCCAGTGCAACTCAGTTGGCTGGAGCATTATTCTGTAGACCTAAAAGTTGTGGGTTCGATTCCCAGTCAGGGTGTATATGAGAAGGCAACTGATTGATGTTTTTCTCTCAAATTGATGTTTCTCTCCTTTCCTCTCTCTCTAAAAACAATGAAAAAATGTCCTTGGGTGAGGATAAAAAAAAATTTAAAGCCAGTATTGAATTTCATTTCTCATCTCAAATCCCAGATTCTATTCTGGTACATACCAGACCTTGAGAAAGTTATTTCATTTAATGAGCATAATGCTAACATCTACTTACATGCTTTTGGGAGGATTAATTGAGATAACAAATGTAAAGTGCTTAACTCAGTCCCTGGCACATAGCAAGGGCTCAATATATTTTAGCTATTTTTAATTGCTATTGCGTGATTGTTTAATTAATTAACTCTTCAAACATGCCATTTAATCAATGTTTATTGAGAGCTTACTCTATGCAAGATATTTCCCTAAAGTATTTAAGGCACCTAAAATTTAAAATTTTCAAAAGTAAAGTGATTTAAAAGTTTTAACAACCATCTGATATTTTTTTGAGCAAAGTCTTTTCCCACAAATGTAGAACCTTATAATATCAGTGAGTTTTGTTATTGCTCTAAGCTACAGACTTAAAGGAAAGAATTTTTCAAAGCTTGTGATAGTGAATCTATGTAATTGAAATGGAACTTTACCTAAAAATAAATTCCTAATAATGGTAACAGTTCATAGTATTTAAATAGACTGGGAAATTATGTCAAAAGAGACATTGTCAAGCTTCAGAAGGCATACACTGCTTAAAGTTTTGAATCTGTATAATTTTTATGTGACATTTCTTCTCAAAACAAACATTTTTTTTCTTGAATGAAAAATTCTGTGCTAACTCATATCCTCTCCAAACACTCCTTGCCCTGTAATAACTTATCAGTGTGTGCACAGGATGGAAAAGGGAAAAAAAAGGCTAAGGAAGTACTTTTCAGTTTCAAGTTTCCAAAGGTTATTATAAATAACAACCAGTATGCTTAAACAATGGTGTTTTCTAGTTAACTTAATTTTTTTTGCACTGGGAATTAATATGGATACCTTTTACATTTTGATCCATGTTAAAATTCAGTGTGGGATAACAAACATAAATGAATTTTTCTTGGAAAATTTGGGGTTCTGGGTCATGAGCAAAAATGTCAATTCTCACATAAACATTCAAAAAACATTTGTTGACTAAACTAAACTATAAATAAAAAGGGTATAGACAAAAGGGCAGAAGATGTGTTAACTTCAGGATATTCTTTAGGAGCTTTCAAACACTTTTACAGTAACCTACAGTAAAAAATACATTTTATATTGCAATATATTTATTACCAATAAACACACACATCCATGTAAATAATTGAAAGAAAAATTTTGCAAAACTACACTTACCAGCTGCAATGCATTCTGGTCATTTTTATCCTATCTATTCATTTTATAAAAGAATACTATATGTGACCTGCTAAACTGACTTTCTTATTATGACCTGTCAGTGGACTATAATGTGTAGTTTGAAACCCTGCTGTGAAAAACAAATCTCTTATATCACCATGTTTTGTTGTCATTTTCATAAGGACTACACCTATAAAACTCAGGAAAAAAATTTTTCTAGTTATATTATTTTTTTAATAAATTTTCAATTACAGTTGACATGTAATATAATATTAGTTACAGGTGTACAATCCTGTGATTAGATATTATATAACTCACTATAGACATTATATGGACATTATATAGATCATCCTGATATATCTAGTAGTCATCTGACATCATGCATAGTTATTATAATATTATTCACTATATTCCCTACACTGTACTTTACACCCCTGTAACTATTCTGTAACTATCAATTTGTACTTCTTATTCCCTTTACCCTTTTCACCTGTACCCTTAACCACCTCTCCCATCTGGCAACCATCAAAATATTATCTGTATTTATGATTCTGTTTCTGTTCTGCTTGTTCATTTTAATTTTTAGATTTAATTGTTGATATATATGTATTTGTTGCAATTTTATTGTTCATATTTTTGATATTTTTTTCTTTTCTTCTTAAAGAAGACCCTTTACCATTTTATGTAATACTGGTTTGGTAGTGATGAACACCTTTAGCTTTTTCTTGTCTAGGAAGCTCTTTCAATTCTAAATGAATAGTTCTGCTGGGTAGAGTAATCTTGGTTGTATGTTTTTCCTTTCTATCACTCTGAATATTTTGTGCCAATCCTTTCTGGCCTGAAAAGTTTCTATTGAGAAACCAGCTGACAGACTTATGGGAATTTCCTTGTGGGTAACTAACTGCTTTTCTCTCATTGCTTTTAAGATTCTCTCTTTGTTTTCATACTTTGGCATTTAAATTATGATATGTCTTAGTGTGGGCATCTTTGGGTACATCTTGTTTAGGATTCTCTGGACTTGTTTAGTGCTTCCTGGACTTCTGTGTCTATTTCTTTCACCATGTTAGGGAAATTTTCTGTCATTATTTTTTCATATAAGTTTTCAGTTTCTTGCTCTCTCTCTCCTCTGTTTGACAACCCAATGATGCAAATGTTGGTATGCTTGAAGTTGCCCTAGAAGTATATCCTTGGATTCTTTTTTCTTTGTGCTCTTCAATTTGATACTTTCTGCTTCCTTATCTTCCATATCTCTGATTTGATCCTCTGCTTCATCTACTCTGCTGTTAATTCCTAATGTATTCTTCATTTATGACTGGTTCCCTTTTATGTTTTATAGTTCCATTTTTATGTTTCATATCTCTTTTTTGAGGTTTTCACTGAGTTCATTTATTCTTTCCCTAGGTTCATTGAGTATCCTTATAATTGGTGTTTTGAACGCTGCATCTAGTAGATTGCTTATTTCCATTTTGTTTAGTTCTTTTTCTGGAGTCTTGTTTTGTTCTTTCATTTGGGATATATTTCTTTGTCTCTTCATCTTGGAAGGCTCTCTGTGTTTGTTCCTATGTATTAGGAAGAGCTGCTACATCTCCTGGGCTTGGTAGAGTGGCTTTATGCCATAGGTGTTCTGTAGGGTTCAGTGACACAGCCCCCGCTACCACCCAGTGTGGCCTGAAGCTGTTCACCAGGTGAGCTTGTTCTGGGGCCTCATGAGGTACAGGCCAAAGTCAGCCATTGCCTGTGTTCTTCCCAGGGCTGCTCAGTGTCAGCTACAAAGTGATCTGCTGATGGCTGCTACTTGTGCTGAGCTTTGAGGTACCCAGGCTAGGCCAAACTGCAAATCAAGGCTGGATGCTGCTAGTGCTGGGCCTGGGGCCACTTAGCGAGAGGTATGGGGAATGCAGAGGCCAGATGCTATTTGTTTGAGGGATTTTAAGAAAGCATGAAGCATGAGCCAAGATGGGCCATTTGTATGAAAAAGCCACTGGAAACAGCTTGGGTGGCTCCAAAAGTTGGGTGCGGGAAGGTCTCAGTGAATCACCATGGTGGAGCAAAATGTTCAGCCAGGTTGATGAAGACTCTTCCAATATGGCAACTGCCTGCTGGCTCTGTCAGGGGAGGACTAAGAAAGAGAACAATTATCTCTGCTAACACTTCTGTCTGGGAGAAAGCTGCCTCTCCACCTCTTGCCATATGTCCTTGCAGCTGACCCAGTGCTGGAGCGCAGAGTGAGTAAGTCTGAATAAGTTTGTGCATGGGCCCTTAAAGGGTACTGTCTGGAACTCCAGAAGCCCTCCATCTCACTCAGACACAAACTTCATTGATTTTCACAGCCAGCAGTTATGGAGACTTCTCCTCCCAGTACTAGAACGCTGGCCTGGAGGCTGGTGTTGGGCTGAACCCCTAGCTCCTCTGGGAGGACCTGCACAGCTGAGATATCCCTCCTGATTTTTATGCACCACTTATGCTTGTGGAACCAGACTGTCCCCATCTCTGCCCCTTCTATCAGTCTTGATGTGGCTTCTTCTTTATATCCTTAGTTATAGTGCTTCTGTTTAGCTAAATTTCAGGTTGTTCTTAATGATGATTGTTCCATAGTTTAGCTGTAATTTTGATGTGGTTTTGGGAGGATGCAAGTATCTATGCTGCCCTCTTGACTGGAAAACCTAGTTATTAACTTTAGAAAACAAAACCAAATATCTTGGTTAACATTACTTTTTCAACTTGAATTGACTTAAATTATTATAGCTTTTTGTTCCTGTTGCTTAAACCACAGCCTATTCCTGAAGATTTGAGCTAATAGAAATTGCTGTATTTGATTCACCAAAGTATCCGTACATGATGGAATTACATGATTAATGAAAACTTTTGAAAAATAAGAAATTTTAACTAGCCTCATTCTTCTAAAGCTATTAAATATTAAGCTGTTTTGCAATCAGTTGCAAACCCTCAAATTTCTTTTCCTGTGGCTGACACATGGCTCTTTATATAGTCAGAATGGTGGTGGTGTGCGACCAAATCCACACACTTTAGACACAGCATGCTTCTGGTGCCAGAGGAAGTTGTAGGACAGATCTGAGGGATCGTAGAAAGCAAATATTCAGTCCACATTGATTCCCAGGCCTGACTCAAAGGGCTGTGTGATTTGAGGAATGACCCCAGTCATGCTTCCCTATTCCCAGGGGGTAAAACCACAGAGCAGTTTGGGCTGAGGGGTTTTTTCCTGTCTAGTGTCTACAGCATTGTTACCCTGAGTCGCCAGGCATTAATGACTACTATGCAGCGGTGCAGTAGTAGTGTATGGAGGGGTGAGCTGATCTAAGACTGGAGTGGGTTTATCATGGTTTAGATTTCAATGTGCTAGGCTAGCTCTGTGATGCTGGTCATGCTCCTCGAATCCTCCAAGCACTAGTCTCTTTAACAATAAAATGAGGACAATAAAATATACCAAGTAAGTTTGTTGAGAAGAGTAAGGAAATTAAAAATAAGAGCTAACATGTATTAAATTTTTTGTGCCAGCTACCGTTCTGAGCACTTTTTATGTTACTCATATGAACTCAACTGTCATAACAATACTATAGGGTAGGTGTTACCATCATTTACATTTTCTAGGAGTGACTGAGGCTGATTTGTACAAGATGACACAAGTAGGAAGTGGCAGAGCAGAGATTTGAATCCAAACAATCTGTCTGCTGAACATAAAGTATTCATGAACTAGCTTAAGAACATAAAATTGTTTAAAAATAGTTTTGTTGCATCCAAAATGCACTCAATGAATAGTCAACAAACTTTCCTCTGTGTCAGTTGGCTGTGAAGCCCTATGCTAGGTGCTAAAGGAAGGCAAATAAATATAAGACATTATTGTCATATAATAGGGGAAAAATTCACTGGCTTCCTGATAATGGGGAGACATATATGGAGACTGTGACAGGAATTTGGGGTGGGGCAGGGACTGGGAGTTCTTGGTATTGGCTGTTGACTGGCTGAGGGTGAGGGAGAATGAGGGATGAGGTCAAGATACTGCTGAGGTGTCAATGTTGGGGAGATGAAGAGATTGTGATCCCATCAATAGCATGGGGGATCCAGAAGAGGTGGTGTTGGGAGGCAGGTGGTGCTGGTCACAGTGAACTTCTCTGTAGATACCCCAAATTATATCATATGGGCAGTGTTAGTTGTCAAATTGAACATACAGTGAACATGTTTTCTCTTCATTAATTAATTTCCAAGATATTTAATGAGCATCTATTTTGTGTCATGGGTTCTTAGGTATGCTCTGAAGTCCTTTCCATCTCAGAGTTCATGTTTATCATGAATTAAGAAGGAAAAGGTTTTCAATATGTTCATCTTTTAGGTGTTACCTTCTTCTGTCTCAATTTTATTTATTAACTTTTGTCTTTACTGATTCCTAACATTACTAGTACCTAGGACAAGAGTATAAATGAAGGCCTAGGCACTACATGTCTTAATTATTAAGTTATAAATCAGAATAACAAACTATTAAATAAAAGCTGTTTTGTCTTTCTAGTTTGCCAGAAATATCTCAGAAGCACTTAGAAGGTTATATTAGAGTTTACAATTGTTAGTTGGCTTGGAGTTCTTTACTGGAATAGAGAAGTTTGGAGTGATGGCACTGGCCTGTGGACCACCTTACTCTCTGCCTCAGGCCACTCAGTAAGGGACAATGGGAGCATATGTGGGGACATCCTGCCTCCATGTTTAGGCTTTGTTCACCTCCTGTACACCACTAGAAGCCACCTGGCCATTTTTGGGCCTAGTCCTGTCTGCTCTCAGGAGAACTGACCCAAGAAAGATACTGCATTTGGTCCTAGAAATAAGATTGTGGCCATTTATGTAGAAAATTCAAGAATTCCAAAAACATGAGACACGGTCTAGATGTGGGGACACTGGCTCTGGGTAGACATGTCCTCTCACTCTGTCGGCTTTTTTTCCATATGGAGGAATATATGAGGGAGGCCAGAATGCAGATTCTCAAGTGTGGGGCTGAAGGCAGGACCTAAATTGCCTTGTGTTCAGGAATATTACTGACTGACTAGAATTTTGTTACTGATGCTTTAGTATTTTTCAGTTGTATAGCACATATATGTTCCTACAAGATCAGCATGGTCCCTTACCTACCTTTTGATATTTGTCATATATTGAAATTTTCAAATATTTAGTTTTGTATACTATGCCAAAAATGGAAAGACGGAAGAAAAGAGAATGGAAAGGAATGGAAAGGAAGGCGAGGGGAGAGAAGGGGAGAGCAGGAAAAGGAAAGAAGGCATTCATGACTGGTTTTATTAAAGACAGCTGCTAAAAAGAGTTCTCAGATATTTAACAATCAAACTAAGGCAAGGCAGATGTTGCTGGCTTTGCTGTAAATTCTTCAGGCATTGTCTTTCCACATAAATCCAGGAAACCCCTAATTTGTATTGCCATTTTCAGTGTACTGAATTCATTTTTTTCTCATGATTCCTCCTAATAATTAATTTCCTATATTTGTAATGTGTTTTCAGTTCTGCTTCACAAGACCCCAACATTTGCTGTGGATCTCAGTTTGAAAATCAGAAAACACCAGGATTTTGATTTTTGTAAACTGTTCCTAAGACTTTGCTAATTCAATTCAATTAAAAAAAAAAGAAGTACTAAACTTCGCAACAGCATGGATGGAACTGGAGAGCATCATGCTAAGCGAAATAAGCCAGGGGGCGAAAGACAAATACCATATGATCTCACCTATAAGCGGAACCTAACCAACAATGCAAAGAAGCAAGGCAAATATGACCAGCAACACTGAAAGGAAAAGAAATCAACAGAGACAAGAGGGAAGGGGGGGGTAGGGAAAGGGAAGGGAAGGGGAAAGTCAAGGAACATATAGCAAGGACTCATGGACAAAACCAAAGGGGAAGAGCTGAGGGAGGGAAGGAGGGAGGGGGCAAGGGAAAGAGGTGGGGGGAAGGCAGAGACAAATGTATTTAAAAAGTAAATAAATTAATTAAAAAAAAATGTACTGTACCCATCATGCCAGGCATTGTGTTTGCCTCTAGAAAGATCCAAATGAATAAAACCTGATTATTACCCTTAAAGAGCTCAAAGACTGGTGGTTGAGATAGATATTTTAGCATATGAATGATAATAAAACAATAAATGTTACTATAGGGGGCCATGTGAGGAGAGAAGACTAAAAAGTTGATACTCAGACCTAGAGTGGTCTGAGAAGATTTCACTGAGAAGATGACATTTCAGCTGGATTTGAAAAATGAGTAAAAGTTTACCAGACAAATGAGATAATCATTTTTGTCCATTTTCTTTTTGAATTATTTTTTCCTCCTTATATATAATTAATGAGATGTCTGGATTATCATTGCTCATAAAAATCTAATTTTCTGTTTTCTTATTGTTCAGCCCGATGTCTCACATATAGGACACAGTTTTGTGTATAAGCCTCGATGTTATCATCTATAAAATGGGAACTAATACTACCTACTCAGAAGAGTTGCTTTGAGGATTCTAAGGAAAAATATATCCAAATGCTTAGCACTATTCCCATGTATGAGTTAGAATGGTGTTTGGCTGTACATCATAGAACTCCAAATTTGATGGCTTGATCAAGCTGGGGGTTATTCTCCTGGGATATGAGAAAGTCCCAAGGGAAACAGTGCAGTGTTGGTATAGAGACTCTAGGATGGTGCAGTGTTCTGGCTCCTGTGAACTTTCTGCTTTGACTTTCTTAGCATATGGTTTTTGTTTCTAAAGTTTGTTGAGTCATAATCATGAGATGGCCCCTCTGCCTCCAGTCCCATTTAATTCAGGAAGAAGAAAGAAAGAAGAAGGAAAGAGTAATACCTTTATCAGGAAAGCAAAAATTCACCTTGAAATCTCTATCAGACTTCTGTTTATGAGTCCAAAGACAGAACTTTTCAGGTGGCCTCCCCTGACTAAGGGAATCTGAGAAGGCAAATTTTAGTTCGGCATTTTGGCATCATAAACAAGATTGAGCTTCTCATAGGAAAGAGAAGGAGCATGGATATTACGTAAACAACCAGCAGCCTCTGCTGCAACTAGTAGACAATAAACGCTCAACAGTTGGTGTTACCCTGGAGAAAACACTCAATAAATGTTTTCAGTTGGATAGAACCATCTCCACATTGCCCTCCTGGCCCAAGTGACCATCATCTCTTGCTATACTAAAAGCCTCCTAATGGAGGTAGATCTCCTTACTGCCATTCTTGCCTCTCTACATTTCTCACCAGGAGTCAAAGTGACCTTTTAAAAATGTAAGTTGAGTGCTTGCTTCGGCAGCACGTATACTAAAATTGGAATGGTACAGAGAAGATTAGCATGGCCCCTGCCCAAGGATGACACGCAAATTCGTGAAGCGTATTTTTTTCAGACCACAAGGCCTTGAAACTCGAAATCAACCTCAAAGAGAAACTTCAAAAACTTGCAAACTCATGGAGACTGAACAGTACACTATTAAACAATGAATTGGTCAATAATGAGATAAGAGAAGAAATCAAAAAATTTCTGGAAACAAATGAAAATGAACAGACAACAGTCCAAAACCTATGGGACACAGCAAAGGCGGTCCTGAGAGGGAAGTTCATAGCAATACAGGCTTACCTGAAAAAGATAGGAACATTTCAAATAAAATACCTAACACTACAACTTCAAGAACTGGAGAAACAAAAACAAATAAATCCCAGAGCAAGTAGAAGGAAGGAAATAGTCAAGATTAGAGAAGAACTGAATGACATAGAGACAAAAAGAACAATTCAGAGGATCAACCAATCTAGAAGCTGGTTCTTTGAAAAGATAAATAAAATTGACAAGCCTTTAAGCAGACTCATCAAGAAAAAAAGGGAGAGGACCCAAATTAATAATATCAGAAATGAAAGAGGAGAAATAACAACTCATACCACAGAAATACAAATGATCATCAGAAACTATTATGAACAATTATATGCCAAGAAATTTGAAAATCTTGATGAAATGGACAAATTTTTAGAAAAGTATAATCTTCCAACACTGAAGGAGGAAGAAACAGAAAGCTTGAACAGACCGATAACAGCTGGGGAAATTGAAGCAGTAATCAAGAAACTCCCAGCACACAAAAGCCCTGGGCCGGACAGTTTCACAGGAGAATTTTACAAAACATTTAAGGAAGAGCTAACCCCTGTCCTTCTCAGACTATTCCAAAAAATCCAAGAGGAGGGAAGACTCCCAGACTCTATGAGGCCAGCATCACCCTGATCCCAAAACCAGATAAAGACCCTACAAAGAAAGAAAACTACAGGCCAATTTCGCTGATGAACATAGATAATAAAATCCTCAACCAAATATTGGCAAACCACATCCAGCAATACATTAAAAAGATTATCCACCACGATCAAGTGGGATTCATCCCAGGGATGCAGGGATGGTTCAATATACGCAAATCAGTAAACGTGATACATCACATAAATAAAAGAAAAGACAAAAACCACATGATCATCTCGATACATGCAGAAAAAGCATTTGATAAGGTACAGCACCCATTTATGATCAAAACATTCAGCAGAATGGGAATAAATGGGGCATTCCTCAACATAATAAAGGCCATATATGAAAAACCTACAGCCAATATCATACTTAACAGGCAAAAACTGAAAGCTTTCCCACTAAGATCGGGAACACGACAAGGATGTCTGCTCTCACCGCTTCTTTTCAACATCGTATTGGAAGTCCTAGCCACAGCGGTCAGACAAAGAAAGAGATAAAAGGCATCCATATAGGAAAGGAGGAAGTAAAGCTATCATTGTTCGCAGATGACATGATAGTGTACATAGAGAACCCTGTAGACTCTACCAAAAAACTCCTCAACCTAATAAGTGAATTTGGCAAAACAGCAGGATACAAAGTCAACATTCAGAAATCAAAGGCATTTTTGTACACCAGCAATGCTATAGAAGAAGAAGAAATCAGGAAAAAAATACCATTCGATATAGCAAGAAGAAAAATAAAGTACCTAGGCATAAATTTAACCAAAGATGTAAAAGACCTGTATGCAGAAAACTATACAACATTGAAAAAAGAAATTAAGGAAGACACAAATAAATGGAAGCATATACCGTGCTCATGGATTGGAAGAATTAATATCCTCAAAATGTCCATACTACCCAAAGCAATTTATAGATTCAATGCAATCCCTATTAAGATACCAATGACGTATTTCACAGAAATAGAACAGACATTTCAAAAATTTATATGGAACCATAAACGACCCCGAATAGCCGCAGCAATTTTGAGAAAGAAACACAAAGTAGGAGGGATCACAATCCGGACATCAAACTCTACTACAAAGCCACTATACTCAAAACAATCTGGTACTGGCACAAGAACAGACCCATAGACCAGTGGAACAGAATAGAAAGCCCAGAAGTAAGCCCAGGTCTCTATGGGCATCTAATATTCGACAAAGGGGGCAGAAGCATAAAATGGAGCAATAACAGCCTCTTCAACAAATGGTGTTGGGAGAGCTGGACGGCTACATGCAAAAAATTGAAATTGGATCATCAGCTGACACCATACACAAAAATAAACTCAAGATGGATAAAAGACATAAATATAAGTCGCAACACCATCAAAGTCCTCGAGGAGAACATTGGCAGGAAACTCTCAGATATCCCACGCAGCAATTTTTTCACTGATATGTCTCCTAAAGCAAGGGACATAAAGGAAAGAATAAACAAGTGGGACCTCATCAAAATAAGAAGCTTCTGCATGACTAAAGAAAACATCAGCAAAATGAAAAGGGAGCCAACCCTATGGGAAAATATATTTGCCAATGATACATCACATAGAGGTTTGATCTCCAAGATATATAAAGAACTCACTCGACTCCACTCCAAGAAGACAAACGATCCAATCGAAAAATGGGCAAAGGACCTGGGCCGATGCTTTTCCAAGGAGGAGATACAGAGGGCCCAGAGGCATTTGAAAGGATGCTCAGCATCACTAGCCATCAGAGAAATGCAGATCAAAACCACCATGAGGTACCACCTCACACCGGTCAGAATGGCCATCATAGACAGATCCACAAACAACAGGTGCTGGTGAGGCTGTGGACAAAGGGAATCTTAGTACACTGTTGGTGGGAATGCAGACTAGTGCAGCCACTGTGGAAGGCGGTGTGGAGTTTCCTCAAAAAGGTGAAAATGGAACTGCCTTTTGATCCAGTGATTCCCCTGCTGGGAATATACCCTAAGAACACCAAAACGCCAATACAAAAGAACCTATGCACCTCAATGTTCATAGCAGCACAATTTACAATAGCCAAGTGTTGGAAGCAACCTAAGTGTCCATCAGTAGATGATTGGATCAAAAAATTATGGCACATATACACAATGGAATACTACGCAGCAGAAACGAAAAAAGAACTACTAAACTTCGCGACAGCATGGATAGAACTGGAGAGCATTATGCCAGGCGAAATAAGCCAGGGGGCAAAAGACAAATACCATATGATCTCACCTATAAGCAGAACCTAACCAACAATACAAAGATGCAAGGAAAATATGACCAGCAACACTGAAAGGGAAAAGAAATCAACAGAGACAAGAGGGAAGGAGGGAGGGGCGGGCAGGGAAAGGGAAGGGAAGGGGAAAGTCAAGGAACATATAGCAAGAACTCATGGACAAAACCAAAGGGGAAGAGCTGAGGGAGGGAAGGAGGGAGGGGGCAAGGGAAAGTGGTGGGGTGGAGGCAGAGACAAATGTATTTAAAAATAAAGAAAGAAAGAAAGAAGAAAAAGAAAACACACACACACAAAATAAAAAATAAAATGTAAAATAAAATTTTAAACTATAAAAATAAAAGCACCTGAAACTAATATAAAATATATTGAATGTAAACTGTTAATTGAAAAAAATTAAAAATAATAAAATAAAAAATAAAAATGTAAGTTGACATAAATGTAAGAGCTAAAACTATAAAACTCCTACAACATGGTAAAAGCCTCATGACATTGGATTTGGCAATGATCTCTTGGATATGACGGCAAAAGCAGAGGCAACAAAAGAAAAACAGATAAATTGGACTACATAAAAATGAAAAACTTCTGTGCATAAAAGGACATAATCAATGGAATGAAAGGGAAATTACAGAATAGGAGAAAATATTTGCAAGCCATATATCTGATAAAGGGTGCATGTCCAGAATATATAAACAGCTCCTGCAACTCAACAACAAAAAACCGAGATAACCCATTAAAAGTGGGCAAAGTGTTTGAATAGACATTTCTTCAAAGATGACATGCAAATGACCAAAAAGCACATTAAAAATGGTCCATATTAACAATCAGTAAGGAAATAAAAATGAAAACCACAGTAAGATACAACTTTCCAACCACTAGGATAGGTGTGAAAAAAACAGAAAATAGCAAGTGTTTTGGTAGGATATAGAGAAGTTGGAACCCTTGTGCACTTTTGGAAGGAATGTAAAATGGTGCAGCTATTTCAGCCCTCTACATGCAAAATATTAAGAATAGAACTACCTATGATCTAGCAATTCCACTTCTGAATATATCCCCCAAAAATCAAAAGCATGGTCTTGAAGAGATATTTGTACATTATTTACAATAGTGAAAAGGTGGAAGCAACTTTGTCATCCAAATGACCTCTCATGACCAACAGGCCTCACTGATTTAGCACCTGCAGATCTCTTTGACCGCATGTGAAAGTACTCTGCTCATGTTCTAGTGCCATCCATCTACTTATATATTAAATCTGCTAATCTCATTCCTGCCACAGGGCTTTGCTCTGCTTTTCCCTTTGCCTAGAACATTCTTCTCTATTTTCAAACAGTTGGCTCTTTCTTGTCATTCAGATCTAAGCTCAAATATTTTCTCATTATTTTAAAAAAGATTATATTTATTTATTTATTTTTAGAGAAGGGGAGGAAGGGAGAAAGAGGGAGAGAAACATCAATGTATGGTTGCTTCTTGCATGCCCCCTACTGGGGACCTGACCCACAACCGAGGCATGTGCCCTAGATTGGGAATTGAACTGGTCACCTCTTGGTTCACCGGCCAGTACTCAATCCATTGAGCCACACCAGCCAGGGCTCAAGTACTTTGTCTTTAAAGAGATCATTCTCTAACTCTGGCTAAGATGTATCTTCTGCTACACCTTAGTCACCATCTATTATGTAGCCTTATATAATTTATTCATAGTGCTTTTCACTATGTGAAATTATCTAATATGTTTATTATCTGTCTTCGTTCAGAAGAATCTGTGCTGAATGAGAGCAAACTTTGTATGATTTACTACTGTAATCAAAAGGCTGACATATAAATATCAAGGCACTCAATAAATATCAATTAAACAAATAATTGAATTTGGCAAATATTTATTGGGTCCTCATTATGTGTCAGGCAATGTACTAGGCACCAAGCATAAACAAACATTATGTGATCAACTTCCAAGACTGGAGTCCTAAGTTCTATTGCAGACCTAACTTAGAAAGAGCAGGGCTGAGTGATGTAGAGAGGGCCCGATGATTCAATTGAGCCCCTGTATCAAACTTCACCTGAAATTATTATGCTCTTAGACTTTAAAATTTCATGAGCCCTTAGGTTCCCTTGTTCTCATAAGCCAGTTTGAGCTGGGTTTCTGCCCCTTCCCAACCAGATCCCTAACCTGTACATAGAGTCGCTGGTAGCCATAGACTCTTCATGCATTGTTAATGGGCCATGTGTACATATGTAAGAAGATGGGGACAATTTTTCCCCCAGGGCTCCTCTTAGGAAAGAGACAGAATTAATCTGAGAGGGAGATAATTGAGACTTCCAGATATAAGTGGAATTTCTCTTCATGTGAAAGGAAAAATCTCCACATTAATCTAGTGGGAGAGAAAGGAGAAAGAAAAAAGGAGAGACGAGGTGATTTTGGACACGAGTTGCCAAATTAATTCAATGTTGTTATCCACAAGTCATTAGCAAATTATTAAACTTTCAAAATGCTTGAGTTTAAATGGATTTGTTTGTGTGTGTGTGTGTGTGTGTGTGTGTGTGTGTGTGTGTGTTGGGTGTGGTGCAGGGCAGGATGTGGTACAGGGGCTGGGCTTTGTGCCTGGATTGACATGGTATGGAATTGAGGCAGCATGAACAGAGAGGCAGAGAAAGACCTGATGGAAAATGTCCCAGAGGGCATAGAAGGT
Source organism: Pteronotus mesoamericanus (assembly GCF_021234165.1). Classification (NCBI taxonomy): domain Eukaryota; kingdom Metazoa; phylum Chordata; class Mammalia; order Chiroptera; family Mormoopidae; genus Pteronotus; species Pteronotus mesoamericanus. The sequence goes on from NW_026555313.1 coordinate 15,154,900, forward strand.
GCATGCGTGCATGCGTGCATGTAGTGTGCTGGACTCTCCTCAGGCTGTGGATTTGGGCTCAGGTGATATTGATTCAGATCTCCCAAGGACAATAGGGCTAAGGTGCTACCTTGTCTATATACAAATATTTCCTTCTATTAAAATAAATATATTCTCAGTGTTCTACATTTCATTAATGTCTTACTATGAATGAATAATTATGTATATACATTTTATAGCCTCTTGGCTTTATATGTAATTTTTTATTATACACAAAACTTTTCTTCCAAAGCCTTTGGTTATTTTAGAAGTTTCAGTGTACTTTATAAACTTCACCTATTTTAGAACCACCATCCCTATGTACTATAATTATCACGGGATTGTTATGATCATACCCACCTTAAATGCTTTCACAGGAAATTGTTTTCCTTCTAAAAACATGGCCCAATGCCAGAACCTGATATAGATATCTGAGTCAATGGTTAGTGTCAACTCCACACAGAAATGTTATGAATTTCCAACATGTTGTATAATCCAACCTTTCCGAAATGACTGGTGCTGTTTTAAAAGTGAGAAGTAATCACAGTGCATGCTGTGCTCCTTGGCTTGTCACCATTGTGGATCAGATGAGAGACACTGGCCAGATCTCGGACAATGGACCAAGTCAAACAAGACCTGAGTGCAGATTTGCTGTCCTCCGCGTAGAGGGGCTCACAGATCTCAGGCCGGAGTACAGCACTTGAGGATGCTGTTGTATCCATCCCACATCCTCATTATTCAGTTCTTTGGCATTTGCTGTGTGCTATAGAGCATGAAAAGATGAAGGAAATTATGATCTCGGTGAAAGTGGTAGCAAGCAGTTGAAGACACAGGCTTTGGTTCAGTCCATTTCTTCCACCTCAAACCTCTTTCCTCTTTGAGCTTCAGTTTCTTCTTCTGTTAAATGGTGATAATTAATATCTACTCTGTGGAGTTGACGTAAGAAATAAGTACAGATAATGCATACAAAGCATTTTGCACAGTCTCAGTGCTTGGAAGCCTCTTAACAAGGGAGTCTTTTACGTGTTATTACTATTCGTATCAGCAGACCAGTGAACTTATTCATTGGTGTGAAAAGGAAAGCATACAGAAATAATGAGAGGTTACAGTAAAAACAAGCAAGATGTAGCAGAATCATCTACAGAAAAACTACATGCATCATATAGATGATTCTATATAAATATGTTGATTTTGATCTCACTGCAATATCTGTAGTGCAACTGTCTAGCAAGTAAAATGAAAATTATTTGAAAAATCAAATCTTCACAATTAATTAACCTCTAAGAAATCAGATATTGCTATATTAAAGCCAACTACAAATTATGCTTTTATACGCCACCCCCTCCACTTCTCATCTGAACTCTCCCCTGAGTCTATCACCTCTGCCTCATGGGAGGCAGTATGAATTTTGTGATTGATAGTATGGACTGTCCAGTTAGAAAGACCTAAGCGGAAACACAGGTAATTGCTAAACTTCCTGGATTTCTTTCCCATTAAAAATGAAGTACTCTAATTTACAGTGTTGTAAAAATTTAGTCAGAAAATGCCTCAAGTCTTTAGTGAAGGGTCAACTATGTACAAAGTAATTAATAATATTTTTGTTATTAAAAATTTCTGCTACAATGCTAATGAAAGACAAAATTTTAGCCTTTCAGTTGGCCTATTAGATAATGTGCTCAAGCTTCTTGAAGGTGGTGCTATTATCAAGATGCAGTTTATAAACAATATAGGTATTCCCAAACTGGGCCTTGGTTAGATCAGCATTTCTTAAAACATAGTAGACCCTTTCAGGAGTGTCCCCAAGACACTTTCATGGAATCTGAAAGATAAAATCCCCTTCTTGAGAATACGATGACAATATTTGTCCTTCTTACTCTCAATCTCTTATGAGTTTTCTAGAGGCCACTTGAAGTGCTACAGTACAAGAGACTGAATGGAGAAGCAGATATGGGAAATCAGCTGTCTTAAGCCAGACTTTAGAGACATCTGCAAAAACATAAACAATGTTACTTTTCTCACTACTTTGTTTTGGAAGTATAGTTATTTTTCATAAGGTTACATTAACATGTAATTGGTTTATTATTGACATTTTAAAATAATAAAATATTTTAAAATATCTCAGTTTTAATTTATGATATGGTAAATGTTGATATGTGTAGGTCACATAATCAAAAGCTCTTTGGAGTTTTCAGTAATTTTTAAGAATGTAAGGAGTCCTAAGTCCAAAAAGGGTGAAAAAAATCACTGAATCTGGTCCATAAAATATGAAATATTATGCAGTCATTAAAATATTAAAATAAAATATTAAAATAAAAGTTATTTATTGATAGGGAAAAATATTCATGATAGCAGGTTAAAAAATGGTGTGCTATATTACCCTGTTCTTGTTTAAAAATGTACATGCATATAAGTAAAATATGATTTTAAGTGTTTATGTTCTTTAGCTTGTCTACTTTTTTTGTCTCTTCTGCATAATTAGCACGGATTGCTTCAGTAATAAGGAAAAAAAAAACCCTTGATTTTGAAAACAAGTTCAATTTTCTAAATGATCCATGTTGCCTTTTAGCAAGCAGACTCATGACTCTGAAGATGTATATTTTTCCCTATATCTGATTACAGTAGAAAAAAGTGATGTAAAAACAGAACAAGCAAAATTCTAGAAAACTCTACTATATATTTTTGAAATGATAGATTTGAAATCTTTTGAGATAACAGATAAGCATGTTCACCCGAAATAACCTTGAAACTTCACAAAGCATTTAAAAAATAGACTGTTTCAAATTTTAATGTTCTGGAAATACATGGTGCTATGAAGGTAGAACAAGCTGTTCATAGATTAGTCTCATGTCTTGTTCTGGAGATTTATTTATTTATCTTATGCTTAATACTACAAAATGATAACATGTACTAATCTCTAACAGTATCATTCTTTATAAGCAGGATGAGATTGTGGGGTCCTTCAGCACAGGGACAAAATCTTAAAATATTTTTGCAACAATTACAGTACCTGACAGAGAATTCAATATTTAGAAGGCACTAAAACACTTGAAAGATTTAAGTTGCATCTTTCTTTTAGAAGTATTATACCATTAATTCATTTTCATTGCATGTTAAAAGGTCTTGAGATAAGTCTAGAAGGAATTGGAAAATTCTTAATATAAAAATGTTTGGTCATTTTTGTAGTTAAAAAACCAAAAATAAGCTTCTATTCTACAATCATATATAGATGTTTATTACTTAAGGACAAAGCAAAACCTTCTCACTGATTAAGTAGCTGACTGATTTTACAACACTCTATGCTAATTGCTGTATTTAAGATGCTTTGTCAATTAGGAAGCTGCTGGGGTATCCCCTACAGGTGATGTCCATCCGTGCTCCAGGAGGGCAGTGTAGAAAGATGAGAGGTGAGGCCATCTTCCAAATGTGGACTTTTTTTTGTATCAACAAAATTTGGGTATGAGGAAGAAAGAGAAGTTGGGAGAAACAAAGGTTTCTAGCTTGGGGCACAGGAGATTGGGAAGGCCATCAACAGAGTCAATGGCAGAAGGAACAGATTGAGGCCTGTGCGGCAAGGAAGTGGATATAAAGGACTAAAGTAAGGGCACTTTGAGAGTGAGTTCAGTCTGAGACTTTTGTGGTTTGCGAGTACTTAACTCTTTAGAGTTTTCTTATCATTAATGGATATTATTCTCCTTCAGTCTTTCTTTCCTGTTGCCCCCTGGGGGTGGGAGATATTTTTGACCTCAACTTCCCTTGACTTTATTTACACGTCTTTTTTTTTTTTTTTAAAGATTTTACTTTTTTATTTTTAGACAGAGGGGAAGGGAGGGAAAAAGAGAGGGAGAGAAATATCAATGTGTGGTTGCCTCTTGCATGTCACTTACTGGGGACCTGGCCCACAACCCAGGCTTGTGCCCTGACTGGGAATTGAACCAGTGACTGTTTAGTTCACAGGCCAGTGCTCAATCCACTGAGCCACACCAGCCAGGGATATTTACATGTGTCTTGAGTGTCTACTTTCTCCATATTCCAAGGCCTATTAGAAAGGTTCCAAGTTACCTACAGCTTCATCCTATGATAATTGTCTGGAAATCATATTAGATCATCTGTTTCCCAACTGAGTATGTGATCTGGATGCCCTATATTTCTCTCTATATTCAAAAGTTTTACCTTGTTTAGATTATGAGCACCTTGAAGGCAGGAAAATTGTCTCTTTTTATGATTGGTATGACAGTCTTGAAAGCAAACACAACCATTTCTAAACAGGGGAGTGCTACATTGATAGAACCTGGGGTTTTGGGAAATAAACTTTGTGTTATAATGAGAAGAATCCCAAAGTGAGACTTGGACTAATCTGATTTATTGCAGTTGCCCTGCTTTTAATTAGCTGTATAACTCACTTAATCTCTTCAGACTTAAGGGGCAAGATGACAATACTAATTATTACGGGTAATATGCATTGATTACTTACTACATAGCAGTCACTGTGGTAAGCATGTACATTATTTCAATCTTAGCAATCCTTTGAGTTGGCTACTGTTTTCACTCCCTTTTCATAGGGAAGGAAAATGAGGCTTAGAGTGTTTAAGCAATGTGCTCAGGTTGAAAAGCTAATAAGTATTGCATCTGAATTCAAATCTGGTTTCATCAAATTCCCAAGTCTTTTGCTCTTATCCACTAAACTGCTCCTCAAAGTCTTTACTACTTCTTTCTGGAATTTTCAAATCTGAAGCAAGAAAAAATTACATCAAACAGAATCATGATGATTCCTTCCTCTTTTGCCAAAATCAAGCAAGACTGCTGGAGAGCCAAAAATTTTTAAAAACTTGAATGGGGCCAATACTTGATTTTATTGATCCTCCAACATGTAGAGAATGTAGTCCTGTTCCTGGATGGTGGGCACTGCCTACATCCCTGTTGGCACTGTGGGGAAGCCAGGAATTGCAAGGATGTTTATCAGGCTTCACATGGTTGTGAGCTGCCATCTTCACCACGTCCAGTTAGAGCTCATGACACATACAGAAGAAAGTGCTGCAGATGTGATATAGACATCACAGCACTATTCTGAAGCTTAGGTGAGTGCATTGGTAACTGAGAGCTGCTGCTTTGGGAACATTCCTAAAGTGAACTTAAGATATTAGTTGTAGTTGGATGTTGGTTAATGATAACTAAATACTACTACAGAAGAGTTTAACCTCTGTGCCAAAGTAGTAAGTTTAAAAAATGACAGCCCTCAACCCCCCAAATTAATTCCAGCCCCGTGGCACCCCCTAAAGGCTAGTTGCAGAGCTAGGTACGGGTGACAGGAAGCTGAACAAGACATCAAATGTGCCCTCAGGAGCTGTGGGGGAGGAGACAGACAAAAGTACAGTGTGATGAGCTGTCTGCTGAGGGAAGAACAGTGTGCTGAGGGCACAGAATAGGATGAATCTAAAAATAATTTCAAGGAGAAGTTAAGCTTATGGATGAAGTTCTCTAAGTAGAGGAACATTTAGTTACCCATAACTGAACTAGATAGTGATACAGCACAGCAATTTTTATGCTGCTGTCTAAAAGAGAGTCTGGTAGACAGATGCAGCAAAGTCCATCAAACCAGATTCCTGCAGAGGGATCCTTTGGGGTCTTATGAGTATCTATTTAAAGTTTTCTTTTAAGGACCATGTATTTTCAGAAATTAGGTCACAAACATTTGTGAGGAGATTTCTGACATTAGGAGATGGTAAAAGTTCAGCATTGTATTAGTTAGAGTTGGCTAACTATTGTAGCCAATAGAATAACAAGTCCGATGTAGTTCCAGGTAGGCCTGAGAACTCTGCAAATCATCTGGGGACCCAGATTAACAGAGGTTCTACCATCTTTTATACATAGATTTCAACACTGCCGTGGGCATGGGCACCTGGCCAGGATAAGGGGAAACAAGCAGGGACGATCTTAGGTACCACTTTTGATCTAGCCTGACCGGAAGTGTTACCAATCATCTATGGTCACATTTAGTCACATTTAGTTTCTGGGCTGCCACCGAGTGGCTTCAGGCAGCTGGGAAAAGCTGTGAGCCCAGGAGGAGAAGAAAATAGTTTGGTGCACAACTAACAGTTTCTGCCGCAACCACGGAGGGGGATTGGACTAAGCCAGAGAGGCCTTTTGGACCTAGCTGGAAGGAGGAAAAAGGAGGAAAAAATTGGAGGGAAGGGAATATGATAATAACATCTAGTGAAGAAGTTTAAGTTCTCTTCTATCTCTCCTATGGAATAAGAATGAGTCACAAAACAGGAAATACCTCCAGATTTTGCAGGAAATCTCTGTGCCTGTATGCAATCTACATCTTCAATGGAAACTATGAGCATTATATAGTATATTCTGATTATTATATTTTTTATTATGCTATCATATTCAAATGTCATAATTTTAGATATTTCCAAGTGTGTTGGGCACCTGGGTTAATTCATCAAAATTTACATAGATGAAAATGCTACACTGCATTTAAAAAACATTTTATTTTGGAAAACTTTTAGATTCACAGAAAAATCAAGAAGATAGCACAGAATTCTCATATACTCAAAACCAGTTACCCCCATTATTCAAATCTTATATTAGTATAGTGATTTTTTATGATTAATAAATCAATATTGCTACATTATTAATTAAGTCCATATTTCATTTGGATTTCTTTAGTTTTAACTATTGTCCCTCTTTTATTTTTGTTTTCCAGCTAGGATGCTATGGCACATTTAGTCATCATGTCTTCTTAGGTTCCTCTGGGCTGTGACAATTTCTTAGGCTTTCCTGGTTTTTGATGACCTTCATACTTTTGAGGAGTACTGGTCAGGTATTTTATAGAATGTCCCTCAATTTGGATTCATCTTATATTTTTCTCATGATTAGACTGAGGTATTGTGTTTTTGGGAGGAAGGCCACACTGATAAAGGGCCATTGTCATCACATCATAGCAAGGATACACGCTGTCAACATGATTTATCACTATTGATGTTAATCTTGATCATCTGTCTAAGGTGGTGTTTGTAAGTTTCCTCCATTCTAAAGTTACTCCTTTCTCCTACTTTTCATACTCTTCTTTTTGGAAGAAAGTTATTATGTATAGCTCACACTGAAGAAACAAACAGCTATGCACCACCTCCTTGGAGGCAGGGTATCTACCTAAATTATTTGAAATTCTTCTGCATGGGAGATTTACATTGCATTTTTGAAAGGAGCCAAGTGAAAAAAGGCTAAGTTAATGCTATGCAATAATAATTTTTTTACATGCATGGAGATCTCTTATATTTCTTTATGTCTTCTACTATACCCAACTCCTAAAAATAATAATAATAATAATAGTTATAATAGCTAATATATATTGAGTTATTTTCAGTCAAACCAAGTCTTCTTAACAAAACTATCACATAGCTACTATTACTACAAGAATTTTGCAGATGAAGAAATTGAAGCTTAGAGAAAGGTTGGATTATGAGCAGTTGCTATAAATCAAATTTTATAAATATAAAATTTTGTAAGCTCCCATTGTGATTAGAATAATTCAACCTCCTAAACTTGGTCTAAAGACCCTCTATAGTATGGCCCTGCTTATTTCTCTTATTTCTTCCCTTCCTTCACTATGGTCCAATATCTAGGGCCTTCTTCTGTTTTGTACTCCAGGTTAATCTTGTTTGAGAGTCTCTGGACTTTCTTTTCCCTGGGCCCAGGCCCCAGATCCTTGAACGTCTAGATCTTTTTGTGTCAGTCAGCTTGCTGATCAAATCTCATCTGTTAAAAGAGGCCTTCCCTGACCATCCTATTTAAATTAGCTCTCTCCTCCCAAGAACCATTCTCTATCACTTTTTCCTGTATCATCTTTTCCTCTCATAGTAGTTGTTAGTCTCTGGAATTATTCTGATAATGCATCTCATTTGCTGTCTCCCTCTCTAGGTTATAAACTCTATGAGAATGATGCCCATGTCTGTTTTGTTCACTGCTCTGTTCTTAGAACCTAGATCAGCACCAGAGGACACTAAGTAACTAGTGATGAATGAATAAAAGAGTAACTTGACTGAAGTTACAAGATTAATAACTGGTGGAGCTTCAATTCAAACTCAGTTCTTTCTGATATAAAAATTAAAAGTCATTTGCTTTAAAGTCTAATAGTCATTCAATCTAATAGTCAGTTGATTGGTCTGAGCAGCAATGTTCTCAGAGATCAAAGACAAGGGATTTGATAGTTTTCAACTCCCATTAATGACCTCTGGTCAGGATGACCAATTTATGGGCTCTGCCATTTGTGATAAGCTACAAAATGCCCCAAATCTAAGTTTCTCTGTTGATAAAAAGGGATATAAATACCACTTGCCTCATACAGTTTTTGTGAGGATTAAATGATATTAAAACGTGAAAACTGCATTGAAGTCTCTAAAACATGATTTGAATGTTCATTTTTGTCCAAAAGAAAAATAAAACATACATATTTTCCTCCTCAGTGTGTTCCCTGGAGTCTTTTTCTGTGGTAGGGAAGGTGGGGTGGTGTGATAGAGGGTGGTGGGTGGGAAGGGGATGCTGAGTCCTGTTTGCACGGCCTTAGAAGACGTGACACCAAGCCTGTGTGTTGAGAATCGGGCCTGCATATGGTCTTGCCACAGCATTCACTTCAGCAGACATTGGGAGCAAAATATACCATGTGTTTCCATTTTTATTTTTCTCCCCCAGTTCCTGGGGATATAGCTGCCCAAGTGAAAATGAATTTCCCTAAGAACTTGACCTCCTGGGTGATTCACTCCATAGTTGGAAGAAGCCCCTATGTCTCAGAGTGCAGACATAATCACCCCAATAGGGATATGCAATGGGATGTGTGGATAACGGGTTTCGTGACTGTCAGGTTCCAGTTTACCATCAGCTTAAAACGAATTTGTAATAGTGGCAATAATGTTAAGGATGGATGTGTTTTTGTCAATTTCACTTGTGATTCTTTGAAGACTTTTATATACTAAATTGTCTTGCTACTTTGTTAGCAGTATAAGGATACACAAGCAAGATGACTAATCTCTGCTTTGAACAGTTTACCATGTATTCCTGTGTGTTGAGGAGGACTGGACTGGGTTCTTGGTGATTTCATCCACTAGCTCACTTTACAAAGGACACAGTGGGGTTTTTATCCAAGCTCAGGCAGCTCTTTTGTGACTGAGCTGGGACTAAAATTCAAGTTCTCTGATTCTCAGAGCAGTGCCTTGGTCACAACATACATACAAAGAGTCACAATTTTATTTTTATTTTTTGAGGTTTTGCACTTGTTCCCTTATTTTTCTCATGTCACATGCTACTCTTCAGTTCAGCACTAACTTTGATGGAAAAGTATATAAATCTCTCTCTTATAAGTCAGTCTATTACCCTTGACCAAAAGCATTGCAAACATAGAAGATTGCTTGCAAAACTATCCAGGAGTCTTTTATAGCTGCTGAAGTGCTGGTGAACTTGGAGTGTAAATGGAAAATATTCCAAATCTATCCCTAGAAGTCTTTCTCACCTGAAAGAGGTCATGGCATTTTAAAGAATGCCTTCATATCTCTTATAAGCTTGAGTTAATAAAGTTTTTCAAATTATTTGCTATGTAGCATCTTTTCTCCCTCATAAAGTAAGAGGCTAGTATATTATTTTATTTTTTAAAATTGTGGTAAAATTTACATAATATAAAATTTACCATCTTAACCACTTTTAGGTAAACAGATCACTTGGGGTAAGTATGTTCACATTGCTGTGTGGCCAGTCTCCAGAACTTTTTTCATTTTGTGACACTGACACTCTATACACATTAAACAGCTCCCTATTTCCCCTCTCCCAGCTCCTGGGAAACACCATTCTCCCTTCCAACTCCATGAATTTGACTACTCTAGGTACCTCATATAAGTGGAATCATACGGTACATTTTTGTGAGTACCTTATTTCACTTAGTATAATGTTCTCAAGTACTACAGTCTTCGAAGAATCACAGGTGAAATCTGATAAAAACCGACCTACCCTTGAATGATATTGTTGCTATTACAAATTCATTTTCAGCTGTTTGATGGTAAATTAGAAACTGGGAGGGGGGTCACACAACCCAATTATTTACATACTCCATTCATCCATGTTATACCATGTGTCAGAATTTTCCTCCTTTTTAAGGTTGAATAGTATTACATTGTATGTATATACCACATTTTGTTTATTCATTTGTCAGTGGACACTTGGGATGTTTAAACCTCTTGGTTATTATGAATAATGCTGCTATGAACATGTGTGTACATATATTTTTTTAAGACCTTGTTTTCAACTTTTTTGAGTATGTGCCCTGAAGTAGAATTGCTGGATTATAAAGTAATTCTATTTTTAATTTTTTGAGGACTCTCTATACTGTGTCCATTGTAGCTCCACAATTTTGCATTCCTACCAACAGTGAACAAGAGTTCTAATTTCTCTATCTTCTCACCAACACTAATTTTTTTGTAAAGTAATCATCTTAATGAGTATGAGATGGTTATCTCATTGTTGTATTGATTGTATTTCCATAATTATTAGCAATATTTAGCATTTTTTCATATGCTTTTTGGTCATTTGTATATCATATTTGGAGAAACATCTACTCAAGCCCTCTGCCCAATTTTTAGTCTGTTTATCTTTTTATCTTGAGTTATAGGAGTTTTTTTGTATTCTGGATATTAATACAAAACACCTAATCAGATATATAATTTGCAAATATTTTATTTCATTCTGAGGATGCCTTTTTACTCTTTTAATTATGTGCTTTGATGTGCAGAAATTTTTAATTTTGGTGTAGTCCAGTTTATTTATTTCTTTTGTCAACTGTGTTTTTGATGTCATATTCAAGAAATCATTGCCAAATCTAATGCCATGAAGATGCCTCTGTTTTCTAGCAGTTTTATAGTTTTACCTCTTAGGTTTAGGTCTTTGATCAGCTTTTCATTCATTTTTGTATATGGTGTAAAGGTCTAATTTCATTTTTTTTTTTTTGCATGGATATCTAGTTTTCCCAAAACCATTAATTGAAAAGGCCGATCATTTCCCATTGAATGGTATTGCTATCCTTGTAGAAAATCATTTGGCCATATAAGCGAGGGTTTATTTCTGGCTTTCTATTTTATTTCATTGGTTTATAGGTCTGTCTTATGCTAGCTTTGAAATCAGTAAATGTGAGAACTTTGACTTTGGTTTTTCTTTCAAGCTTGTTTTGGTTATTCAGAGTTCCTCGAGATTTAGCATGAATTTTAGGGTGGATTATTCTATTTCTGTAAACAAAATAATGCTCTTTGGAGTTTCATAGAGATTGAATTAAACCCATAGACTACTTTGGGTAGTCTTGACATCTTAATAATATTAGGTCTTCCAACCCATGAACACAGGTTATCTTTCCATTTATTTGTGTCTTCTTTAATTTCTTTCAGCATTGTTTTGTGATTTTCAGAGTACAAGTCTTTTGCCTGCTTGATTAAATTTATTACTAGGTATTTTATTCTTTTTGGTGCTCTTGTAAATGGAATTGTTTCCTTTTTGCATTGTTCATTGTTAGTGTATAGAAATACAGCTGATTTTTGTATGTCAATTTTATATACTGTATTTTTGCTGAATTTGTTTAATGGTTGTAACAGTTGTTATTTTTGTGAAATCTTTTGGGTTTTCTGCATATAAGATCTTGTTGTTTGCAAACAGAGATTATTTTTCTTCTTCCTTTTCAATTTGGATGGTGTATTTATTTATTTATTTATTTTTGCTCTGGTTAGAATTTTCCATTATAGTGTTGAATAGAAGTTGTGAAAGTGGGCATCTTTGTTACTGATAAAAAATTATTTTGTGTGCAGCCAGTGTGGCTCAGTTGGTTGGAGTATCATTCCATAAACTGAAAAATCATGGGTTTGACTCCCTGTCAGGACACATGCCTAGGCTGCAAGTTTGGTTCCCTGTTGAGGTGTGTACAAGAAGCAATCAATTGATGTTTCTCGTCCTCTCTCCCTCCCATCCCCTCTCTCTGGAATCAATAATCATGTCCTTGGGTGAGGACAAAAAAAATTATCTTGTGTCAAAAAAAACAGGAATGTATAACAAGCTGATTTCAAAGGAAAACTTGGAAAGTGGTAAAAAGCAGAATTTTTGTAGGGATATTCTTAGGGTCTTGGGTTACTTTTCACTCTCAGTGTCCTCCAACCACACATCACATTCTAGGCTACAATCATAGGTGATCTAGGTTGCTATCACATTCAACACATATTCATGGAGGGACAGATAATGATATAGGCACTGAAGATTTAATGAACAAGATGCAGTGTCCTTGCTTTCATGGAGCCTACAGTCTAGGATGTATGTGTGTTTCTGTGGGGAAGGTATACATAACAATATAATTAAATAAACAATGAGGAAAAATTTGAAAATGTTAAGTTCTATAGAGAACATACAACATGATTGTTGGATAGACAGTGACTAGGGATGGTTAGAGAGATCTTATCTAAAGAAGTGACACTTAAGCCATGATGCAAAAGAGGGGATCCAGTCATGTGCAGATCTGGGAGCAGCGTTCTAGACAGACAAACCATTAATGCTTGAGTACATGGCAGAAACAAATTTGCCTTGCTCACTATTTTTTCTTCACTATTTGTATCTCCAGCATTTTACTCAGTGTCTTACTCTTATAGTCACTCAAGAAATGTTTATTGAATAAGTGGGGATGGGTATATGGTAAAGATCCTGAGAAGAAATGAAATATGCATTCTTTGTTATTTCATAGATTCTTAGAAAACCTGAGGTAACAGGTAAACTTCCTTAATTCTCCTTCATTTTATTTCTCTGCACCCAAACAATGATGCTGCGCTGGGAATTGGGAATGAGGTGTGTGTTGGGGCTATGGCACTAAATTAATATTTTTCTTAATTTATCTCAGTTCAGCTTTTATTTAATGAATTAAACAAATATAATTTACCACCTGCTGTCAAGCATTCTGAGATACAATCCCTTTCTTTTTAGAATGCGAAGATTATTTGGGGATAGAGATATTATACAAATTATTATACTATTTATTTTAAATTATAATCATATAAAGTATTATTAAGTAAAAGAACAGTGTATCATGGAGCATATAACAAGAAACTTAATGTTGTCTAGAAATCTAAAAAAAGTTTATTTGAAGAAGTGGCATTTAAATAAAGATGTGTAAAATATAATGATTGAATTACATGTTTTGCAACTTCCTTTTTGGCTTTGAAATCCTGTGACCACATTCCCACTTTAAACACTTTAAATTCTCATGGTGATATTGGGGCACAGAGATGGGTTGTAGTTTTATTGTATGAAAACAACTTCTTCTATCACAGATGACTCTATTGCAAGAGGTACACAAGGTCCCAGCTCAGATCACCCAGTAGTGTTTCCTACAAGAGTGTGGATGAGGTTGTGATGTCTCTATACTTGTTCCACCGCTTTTTCTAACTTCCTGTGTACTCAATCCTGTTGGCCTGCTTTTCTTCCTTGGTGAATTCGCTAACACAACATCTTTAGTCTGAATACTGAAGGGATGTGACTGAGGACAAGTGCTTAGTATTGGTAATGGAGACAAAACTGATTTTGAATGTAAAAGAATAAATTAAAAGAATTCTAATATGTGAGCTCTCTCTAAGTATTAGTAAAGATTCAAACAGCTGTAGAATGTCATTTTTCTGGGTTCTCTTTTTTCTTTGTGGCCCAGTCACACTTAAACTTCTTACCTTTACACTAAATGGAGAACATTAAATTTTTTATCCACAGAGATTGCTCTTCAAGTTCTTTTCTCCTCTAAAGCCCAGACAATGCAGTTTTGAGGGCCTGCCCAAAAATTGTAGTGGAGTATATATTCCTTGTAATTTTATTATAAAATCTTGGAAGAACAAGGCATCTAAATACAACTATTCACTAACTTTTCAAACTTTCTCTCAATTTGCTGACTAACCAGTGATTGAAAAAGCCCATACAGAGACCTCATTGCCTCCTTAAGGCAGGTGATTCATTCCATTCTTTGAATGTCTCTATTCATATAGATGACCAATGTCTGTCTCCCTATAATGACTTAATTGATCTTATTTATTTTCTGTACTCAGCTCTAACAGGTATAGAGCTAGAATTTCAGCCCATTTCACATAAGGCATTTAAACACTGAAAGCTTCCCTTCCTTGACATAGTGATACATAAAACAAACAGCCCATCCACACAAACTGTGCAAATAGCAACTTTCTGGTAAGTTAGAAAAATGCAATGAGAAGAAACAAAACACAAACATAAAAAACAAAAATACTACAAAACCAAATACTGAGATAGGGTATATAGCAGAACAGCTGCAGTTGATAAAAGCTACAGAAGCTGTCGAGAAGAAGGAAGACCACCCCACACCAGATTTATGACTAAAACTTGCAGAGATGAACTGATCTAACATGGTGCTGAAGTTCACCTAACAGTAACCCCTAGTTGCAATATACACTCATTGTATACATTAGTATGCTAAACCACACATCCCTTGCCACCAGGATCAGAAATGAAAAGCCCATATAAGGGCATGATGTGGCCCCTGGAACTCCTCTGAGAGATCGCCACCCTTTTTCCAGGCAAAATACTGAATAGTCCTCCTCTTAATGAAAACCTTATCCCCTGATTAAGGGAACCTCAATAAAGAAGCAAATTCCCCCAAAGAGGGAATGCTCTGTCTGTGGAGTAGCCCATTCTCTGTCTCACCAGGTCACTAATAAACTCCCTTCCGCTTTAAAGCTGGCTTTTGCTTGTATTCTTTCCTGTGTGAAGCTAAGAACCCACAGGACCCCCAGAAGGCCTGTGTCAATAACACCTCGAAATCACCACAAAAATATGCCTCTTTCACTACAAATATTTCAGCAGGGCCTATTTCCTACCCAAGGAAAATGTTGGGGAACCTTGTATTTCATCTTCAGAGCAGACCAAGACCATGCATGGTGAGTGCCATGTACAGTGATTAATGAAGAGAAAGAAAAGTCCTATGTGGGTAGTAATTATGCTGAATTAGCTGCTCTTCTTGGACCAATGGTACAAGAAGAAAGTGAGATACACTTCATAGGAGAGACGGCTAGGGCAAGTGTCTTTTTGAAAGCAGATTCTCTTTCACATCTGTAGGAGTAAAAGCATATGCTTGGAGAGAAATAATAAGCTATGCTAAATATAGAACATCATATGCAAATTCTTGTACTTAATACTGGCTGTTTAACTACTGAATGTACATGAATTTTACCCATTAAAACAAGAAAATATAGAAATATAGACAATGGATGACTTTATAGTAAATGTATTTCAAAAAGGTTATTTTTTTCCTTTCATTTTCTTTGAGCAATGTAGCTCCTTAGAACTAGAGAGGAAACATATGCACTATGTCACCAGTTCTTAAAAGTAAACTTTAATCCATATAATTGGTCTCAGGATCATATAATAACTAGTTTTTATTAAAGCAACTATAAGCTAATATCTTTATCATTCCATTTAACCCTCATCTCCATGTGGTAATAGAATACTTGCCTCATTTTATAGATGTGGAAATTGAAGCTTCATGAGGTTAAACAAATTGCTCAAGTTTACAGTCAGCATGTGGCAGAACCAGACTTTGAACTAGGTTAAGTAACTCATAATTCAGGCCTGGGATGTTGCTCCCCACATCCAGTTGTTGGATGAATCAGAGGGATCAACAGGGAGGAAAGCAAGATGGAGTGATAGTCACTGTTATCTCTCCTCATAGTGAACTTAGATCTGAATAAGTTGGCATTTAAGATGAGGCTTGAAGGACAGATAGAAGATTTAAAAACCAGTTGGTGGCAGAGCAGAGCACCTGTGCACAGGTGCTGCTAGGTGCTCTGTCCTCCTGTTCCGCCACTGCTGCTATTATGTGTTCTGCTCTGTGGAGGTGGTTGGCCTGCACTCTCTCCTCCTTTCTCCCTGTCTCCTGCTGCCAGTAGGAACCATCTGCCATTGCCTTTGGGACCCTGTGTCATTGCCCCCCTAAGAATGATGCCCCCCAAAATAGGAGGTGATGAAATTAAACCACCCCCAATCATTAGAAGATTTGGAACTTCCTTATATTGTTGGATTGCCAAATATTGGGAAATCTACCTTCTTCAATGTGTTAACCAATAGTCAGCCTTCAGCAGGAATCTTCCCATTCTGCACTATTGATCCCAATGAGAACAGAGTACCTGTGCCCAATGAACAGTTTGATTTTCTTTGCCAGTACCACAAACCAGCAGGCAAAATATCTGCCTTTCTAAATGCAGTGGATATTGTTGGTCTTGTAAGAGGGGCTCACAATGGCCAAGGCCTGGGAAATGCCTTTTTATGTCACATTAGTGCCTGTGATGGAATCTTTCATCTAACAGGTGCTTTTGAAGATGATCCCATGCATGATGAAGGAAGTGTAGTTCCTATTTGAGACATAGAAATAATACATGAAAAACTTCAGATTAATGATGAGGAAATGACTTGCCCATTATAGATAACCTAGAAAAAGTGGCTATGAGAGGAGGAGATAAAAAAACCTAACACCTGAATTTGATATAATGTGCAAAGTCAAATCCTGGGTTATAGATTAAAAAAACCTGTTTTGATCTATACATTCTTCTACATGATTGGAATGACAAAGAGATTGAAGGGCTGAATGAACACTTATTTATAACTTCAAAACCAATGTTCTACTTGGTTACTGCTTCTGAAAGACTACCTTAGAAGGAAAAACAAATATTTGATAAAAATGAATGAGTGAGTGGACGGGTAGGCCCCAGGTGCCCAGGTCATTATTCCTTTCAGTGGGGCATTGGAACTCCAGTTGCAAGAACTGAGTGCTGAGGAGAGACAGAAGTATCTGGAAGAGAACATGACACAAAGTGCTTTGCCAAATGTCATTAAGGCTGCGTTTGCAGCACTCCAACCTGAACACTTTTTCTCTGCAGGCTCAGATGAAGTGTGTCCTGTACTGAGGAAAGGGATGGAGGCGCCTCTGGCTGCAGAAAAGATTCATACAGATTTTGTAAAAAGATTCATTGTGGTTGAAGTAATGAAACATCAAGATTTTCAAGAAGAAGTTTCTGAAAATGTGGTCAAGGATGCTGGAAAGTACAGACAATGCAAAATTACATTGTTGAAAATGGAGATATTGTCTTCTTCACATTTAATACATACCAGCAACAAAAGAAGAAATAAGTTTTAGTTATTACTCAGGTAAATGTACAATTTCCAAAAGGTGTATGATTTTTAAAATTAAAATTTCTAAACACTGAAGGTACAAAGTTGGGGGGATAGGAATCTTCTACAAACAGAATTATTTTTATTTGTTTTAAAATTAAAATACTGTGTACCTTCAAGGAAATGCAAGATCTCTAATGTGAACAGCTTTGTTTTTGGCATGATTAAGACTCTCCTCCAAATTGTAGAAGCTTTCAGAAACCATATTACTCATGATACCTCAGTAACCTCTCTCACATTTGACAGTGAGCATGATGTGGCTTGCTCCTTTTTGAATCTACAGATAAAGCATGTTTTACAGTACTCCAGATGTCTGTACTCAATAAAACATTTGAAAATCAATCAATCAATCAGATGGTGGTTGGGTTTAGCCAGCAGGAAAAGACAGGCTAGTAAGAGGGAATGGCATGTGCAAAAGCATGGAGGGAGGGAGTGTGTGAGGCACTGTGATACATCGTATAGCTGGAGCGCTGTGAGGATGGGGGTAGAGAGGGAGTGAGGTGACAAACTGTATTTTCCAAAGACAACTGCAACAATAGCTCTTGTCCTAAATGATCTTCTATAGCCTGGCCACCATCCCCTATCACCAGATAGAGTCAAATACTCTTGTCTTTGAATATGGGTGGGCTTGTGACTTGCTAGTCACAAATACAAAGTAATGGAAGTGACACTGAGTACTTTCTGTGGCCAGGTCATAAAAGATGACATAGCTTCTGCATTGTTAGCTGGGACACCCACCTTTGGAGCCCCGAGCTTCCATTTGAGAAGTCTAAGGACCCTGAGGTTGCCATGCCATGGGGAGGTCTAGCCCTGTGGAGAAGCCGTTGTAGGAATTCTGGCTGACAATTCTAATGAGGTCCCAGCCAACATGAACGTAACATGATCAGACATCAATCATTAGACATGTGAATGGAGATATTTCCAGATAATTCGTGTTTGTTTTTGTTAAATCACTCCAGCCTTTAAGTCCTCTCAGCTGAGGCTCCAGACATCATACAGCAGAAACAACTGTCTTTGTTGTGTACTGGGTTTCTGACCCAACCAGTGGTTGTTTTATGGCACTGATGTGTGAGATGACTTGCTATGCAGTTGTATTAACTGGAATGGATGGTTGCATTGTGCAAGCAGTTGACTAAATATGTCTGGAGTTCAGGAGAGAGATGTAGGTTGAAAATTTAGCCCTCAGAGTAAATTTAGCTGAAGCCTTAAGAAGACGTGGGGTAATCCAGAAGGGTGTGTAGGCTTGAAAGAAGGTTAATAATGTAACCCTGGGGCATATGAACACATAAGAGGCAGAAAAAGGACAAGGAACAAGAAAGAGACCAAGAAAAAGGCATCTGAAGAAGGAGCAAACTGGGGAGGGAGGGTTATTAAGAAAGGCAAAGGGTGAGAATGTGTTTTATGAAATACAAAGAGATCAACACTCTCGGATGCTGTAGAGAGAGCACTGGAAATGTGACTGTGGGTTTAACAATAAACAGGTGCCCTAGTCCAGACCAGTTTCAGGAAGAAGTGAGGATGGAGGACAGACTGAGGTGTGGTGAAGGTGTGGGCCTTGCATAGTAGGTACTTAATAAATATTTGTTGAATAAGTGAATCTGAGGTGGTTAGAGACAAGTTGGTTATAGATGGAAAAACAGAGAACCAGCTGGCAGAAATAGCCAGGGAGTCTTGGTGAGAGTTGGGGGGAGGGGGAGAGAAGGCATTTTAGCATTGCAGGTGAAGCTGCAGCATACTTATTTTCCCACAGCTCTCCCTTGCTGCCCTTGGCCTACACAATCATCTGGCGTGGGACTTGTGCAGAGCCCACTGCACATACCCCACAGTGGCTTAGCTGCTCTGAAGTTCTAGCCTTGGGATTTTTTTCACCACATCACAGCACTGCCTGGTTGACAGTGACATGGGTGAGTTGCCAACACTTCCCAGAACATGCAAGTGTGTTGTTTAATAAGGGGGCAGGGACTGGGGGAAGGAGAGAGCCGTCAGCCAACTATAAAACATGGTCACAAACTGTGGACTAATATACAGTGCCATGGAAAAAATTAAGAACAACATCTTCTATTCTGACAGCACCTCCCTTTTTCCAAAAGCCCATAACACCCTATAATTCAAATTTGTTCCCTGAATTTACCCAATCCAGCACAAACATGCCACTTCCTTTGTGAGTATACTAGAGGATCAGGAGGAGGGGGGCAGGATAGTTTCAGACAATTTAATGTTCTGATTTTTTTACTTAAAACTAAATTTAGAACCAAACACATTGCTGGTTTTTAAAAATAATAGGTTAGCTTTCTTATTTTTATAGTTTCTGTTTTATATTATCAATTTAAGCTGGTTTTGAGGTAAATTTGCCTATAACAGAGTCCTGACAGGTGACTTAGGGACGAATTATGCCAAAAACTTGCTGTTTAGTAAGTGGGGAGAATCCCTGTCTGAATATACATTATAACGCAGGAACAATATTTTAATTGGGCTGCCATTGAGGCTCTCTGATTCTCTGTTGGACTGATGTTTGTCCTGGGCTGGAGACATTCTAAGTCAATGGAAAATTATGATTGCTTGAAGCAAGTTAGGAAAATGAGTGAATTATGGATCTTTTTCAAATCACATGCCTAAGAGGCTAACTTAGACTAACCAGGAGAGCAAAAATTCTTTTTAAGATGATCATTAAATACTCCTGCCTTACATTTTCTTGCCAAATATTGCAAAGGGATAGGCTCCTCCAAGCTTTTTATATTCTAAAGCAGCTTCATATGAGAAACAGAATGTTTATTAATATCATAGAAGCAACTTGTTTTAAAGAAAAATCAGCCGTTGAGTCTTTTCCATGCCCTGGGACCTTATTTCCAGATGAAAGCCTGAAACCGGTGTCCTCTGATTATGCCATTGAAGCTAAGTAAAGAAAATGCCAAGAGCATGCTGTTTCTCTTGCCAAATCATTGTGAGACAAAAATGTTTCCAAATTTTCTCTCCCCATCTCCCTGTATTTGTTATTAACCAAAAGAATGTAAAAATGCTTCAGAACACTTTTTCATCCTTAATGGGTATTAGTGTTCAAAAACCATATTTCTTCCCATATCAACCATGGCTTTATGCAAGAAGAATGTTAAAGTCAAGTCTAGAAGTCATCAGAATGTCCTCATCCATAGACATTTTGGATCCAAGAATGGTCTCTGTAAGATGGACTCCTAGTGAGATAGATTCCAGTCTGTGTCTGTAGCAATAAATAAGCTTTCAGGGTACCTCTGGTAAGGACCTATTCTGTCCTCATGCCGTGTGATGGTTACGTGTGTGTGTCAACTTGATTAGACTATGGGGTGCTTAGATGCTTCGTGAAACATCATTTTGGTAAGTGTCTGTAAGAGTGTTTGTGGATGAGATTAGCATTTGAATCAGTAGGCTGAGTAAAGTACATTGTCCTCCTCAGTGTGGATGGGCCTCTTCCAATTCATTGAAGGCCCAAATGGAACAAACATTTGAGCAAGGCAGGATTTACCTGATGGTTAAGCTGGAACATTGTTCTCCTTCTGCCTTTGGACTGAGACTCAGACTGGAATTGGAACCATCAGCTCTTCTGCTTCTCAGGCCTTTGGACTGCAGATCTTGGGAATTCTCCATCTCTGTAATCATGTTAGCCAATTCCTTTGAATGAATGAATGAATGAAATAAGTAAATAAACATGTATTTCCTACTGATTTTTTTTCTCTAGAGAACCCTGACTGATACAGGCCTTTTGTTATGTTTTTCCCAGACCCCGTGCTCAGGCTACAACAAAAGTAGGGATGATGGCAAAGTCAGTGTGACCCCACTTCTCACACACAGCACTGAGTGGGGGCTTCACCCTTTTCACTCAAATGGTTAAAATGGGGATGGCTATTATGTGGTAGCATGACTATTCTCACTCCCCACTCCAATCTTCCTTGGGTGTTTGATTTGAAAGCTCATTTATTGGGAGTTCTTTGTTTAGAGTAAATAAACATGTAGAGAAGATTACCAAAAAATTGTTCTTCAGAGCATCATTTAGTTGACCATCTGGGTTTGATTGTCTAGTTTGCCAATTACTTAGTCTCTTTAGTACTAATATGTCCAGCTGCTCACCTGCTTGCAGGTTACTTCAGTGCTAATTAGCAACTCAACTTGAAGAGGGTCATGGGACATGGAAAGGAATGAAAATTGAAGGAGTTGATGTGACTGTTTTCCTTCTGTCTGGTTTCATGGAATTAAGCCTGAGGTTTAGAAATTATGCTTGGGTTCTTCAGTGACTTTTACTGTGGGGAAAAAGAATGAAACATACTACACCTCAAAAGATCAGTTCCAATTTCTATACTCTCACAACTTAGGAGGTGTGCATGTCAGTGAATTTGTTAAATTGGCAACTGGTAATTTTGCATATCCAAGAAAAGCTTGGGAAGGATACATTTTAAACACAGGACTCAAGCATTTAAATGCTTGCTTAAAATTTATTTGGAACATATGAAATATTTCCACAAGAAAAATTTAAATGAACTTAATAGTGATTAGACTGACACAGAATGATACAGTAGAAGAAGACAAAGATACACATTTACTGTGTGATCTTGGACACATCACTTCATCGCTCTGGGCTGCAACTGCCCTGATTTCACATGAATAAAATGAGGAAATGCCTGTTTTTCAAATTATGCTATGGTGCCCTGCTCTCCGCAGAGATGAGGATAATCTGAGTAGGCGGAGCTCCTAGTTCCTGCTTCAACTAGAGAAGCTCTATTTTGATCTACCCATATACACATGGGGCTTTCATGCAATATTTCATTTGAAGAGACATTTTCAGATAGATTGAAAATGGTGGCAGAGTAAGTGGGAGCTACATTCACCTTCTCCTAGGACCAAACTGGAATTACAGCTAAAATATAGAAAAATAAACCTGAATGACCAATAGAAGACTACCTGAAGAGAAGTTTTATAACCAAGGATTTACAAAAAGAAACCACATTGAGGCTGCTAAGAAAGGTGGAGAAATGAAAAGGGCTGGCCCCACACCCATGGGAGGTGGTTGAGATCCCAGAGGGATATCTCAACTGTACAGGTCCCCCGTGAGGAGCACGGAGTCTCAATCTTATGCCAGTCTCCCCAGCCGACAGCAGCAGAGCTGGGAAGAGGAGCCCACATAACATCTGGCTGTGAAGATCAGCAGGGATTCTGTCTGCCAGGGAGAAACAAGAGTCTACTAGAAACCCAAATGCCCTCTTAAAGAGCCAGTAAACAAAATCTTGTTCACAGTCACTAACTCTGTGCTTAGAGCAGACTAGAGTCATGTGAAGAGAGACTGGGTGTGTGACTCCTGGGAGAGAGCTGAAGGGACAGCTGCCAAGGTCCTTGTGCTGATACCCTCTCCCACACTACCCTCAGATGCCATCTTTCCTGAGTTGAGCACTCCCCTCCATACACCATCAGCCTGGGGGAATGCAATATCCCAACTTGCCAACTTCCTGTCATCAGCCCTCCCAACTCATGCCCTGCAGATGAGTCAACTCCCCAGGCTTGCAGTGTAGACGTCCGGACAGACTCAGGGAGTGTCAGAGACTGAGTTGTGTCACTCTGGATAGGGGCCATTCCCTCTTCTTCCCTCCAGCCTGCCTAGCTCCACCACCACACAAGATTTACTAGCCCCACCCTCCCAACTCCCAGTGGCCCACCTTTTGGAGCCCAGGCTCTTAAGGAGTTCCAGGCAGAATCTGAGAGAGAACAGTCAGGTGGCTCTAGGGTGGAGACCATTTTTCCTTCACATGCACACTTGATCTCTACCACCATTCCTATGCTAGCCCTCCCTTTACATGGCCAAATCTTAGCCTGTTTGGTCCTGATGAACTCTGATGACCTCATACTGACAAAGCTTTGAGACTCCCTACCCCACCACAAAGGTCTGTGTTCAACCAGGGGGTATACCATGAACTGTTGCTGAGTGGCCTTAGACTCAGCACTGGCATCAAGTTTAAATCTGTATCAGTCTGGTGAGCATCACTTGGCCCTATCTTGTGACTCAGTGAGAATCTACCTCATGCAACTTGAGTAGAGCCAGAGGCTCTTTCAGTGACTGAAACTAATGGGTAAATCTAGGAATGCTTTGGATATTTTGCTGACCTGCCCCCAGGCTTGGTGTTGATGCACACTTGATGCACAGCTTGACCCTTCTCATGCACACCAAAGCCCAGTAGAGGCAGCCACAAACTGAGGATAACTGTAGCTCCAAATAGGTAGGCCAGAGCCAGTCACAGGCAACATCTGACATTGACCTGCACCAGAGTCTGTCCTAAGAGGCTCTAGAACCAACACACCCATTGGTGGACTTCAGACGATATCAGAGCAGGACCCAGTGAGCTCTATAAGCAGAACATCCAAAAAAAGATCTCAGTGGGCACCAGACTCTGCTGAGGAAAATTCTCCCTCATGGGATTAGCACTTGCATAGCTGCTTGTACACTTTGGCTGGGGTTGATCCTCACAGTAAGCCAGCCTGGGGGTTGACCTCACACACAGGCAGGCCAACAGTAATCAAGACTCAATTACAATAGGAGGGCTCACATAAGTTACACAAATAAGAGACAAAGAAGGATACTACCTAATGATAAAGGGATTAGTCTGACAAGAGGATATAACTGTTAAATATTTATACACACAATATAAGAGCACCTAAATGCAAATGCAATTTTGATGGATTTTAATACTCTGTTGGCATCAGTGGATATATCTCCCAGAATTACAACAAGGAAACAGTGGCTATAAATGACACACTAGAACAAATGAATTTAATTGACATTTTCAGAGCATTCATCCCACCAAGGCAGCAGAATATACATTCCTTTCAAGTGCACATGGAATATTTTCTAGTGTAGACTACATGATAGGACACAAAACAAGTCTCGATAAATTTAAGAAGCTTGAAATCATATCAAGCATCTTCTCTGACCATAATGGTAGAAGACTAGAAGTCAACCACAAGAAATAACTCAAAATCACACAAACACATGTGGGCTAATTAACGTGTTACTAAACAATGAACAGGTTAACAATGAGATCAAGGATGAAAACAAAAGATACCTTGAAACAACTGAAAATGAGAACACACCAACTGCAAATCTATAGAACACTGCAAAAGCAGTTTTAAGAGGGAATTCATAGCATTATGGGCCTACCTCAAGAAATAAGAAAAATCTGAAATAAACAATTTAACATTACATTTTAAAGAACTAGAAAAAATAAACAAAAAATAAAGCCAAAAGTGAGTAGAAGAAAGGAAATAATAAAGATCAGAGCAGAAATAAATGAAATAGAGTAATAAAAAAAATACAAAAGATTAGTGAAACAAATTGCTGGTTCTTTGAAAAGATAAACAAAATTGATAACCTTTAATCAGACTCATCAAGAAAAAAGAGAAGAAAATAAATAAAATCAGAAATGAAAGAAGAGAAGTAACAACTGACAGCACAGAAATACAAAGGACAATAAGAAAATATTATGAACAACAAATTGGGCAACCTCAAAGAAATAGATAAATCCCTAGAAACACACAATCTGTCAATACTGAATCAAGAAGAAACAGAAAATCTGAACAAACTAATTACAACTAATGAAATTGAAAGATTAATAAAAAAATTTCCAACAAACAAAAGTTGTATACTGGATAGTTTTACAGGTGAATTTTGCTGAACATTTAAGGAAGAACGCCGAACCTTCTGAAACTATTTTTAAAAATTTAAGAGGGAAGATGCCTAAGCTCATTTTACAAGGCCAGCATTATCCTAATTCCAAAACCAGATAAAGACCCTACAGAGAAATAAAATTATAGGCCAATGTTCTTGATGAACATAATGCAAAAATCCTTAGCAAAATACTAGCCAACTGAATCCAGCAATACATTAAATAAACCATACACCATGATCAAGTGGGATTCATTCCTGGGATACAGGATGGGTACCATATCCACAAATCAGTAAATGTGATACATTACATAAACAAAATGAAGGGTAAAAATCACATGATCATATTAATAAATGAAGAAAAAGCAACTGACAAAATCTAGCACCCACTATGATAAAAAATTTTAGCAAAGTGAGAATATAGGGAACATACTTTTCAACATAGTAAAGGCTATATATGATAAACTCACAGCTAACTTTCACTCAGTGGGGAACATCTGAAAGCATTTCTCTTAAGATCAGGAACAAACGGGGATGTCCACTTTTACCACTCTTATTCAACATAATACTAGAAGTCTTAGTCACAGCAATCAGAATTGAAGAAGAAATTAAAAAATCCAAACTTGAAAGAAAGAAGTAAAACTGTCATTATTTGCAGATGACATGATGCTGTATATAGAGAACCCTAAAGATTCCACCAAAAAAACTATTAAAACTGACAAATAAACTCAGTATAGTAGTGAGATACAAAATAAATATCCAGAAATTGTTTGCATTTCCATTCACCAATAAATAACTATTAGAAAGGGAAACCAAGAAAACAATCCCATTTACAATTGCATCAGAAAAAAAAAATCTAGGAATAAATTTCAACAAGGATGTAAAAAGACCTGTACTTGAAAAATTATGACACTAAAATAGAAATTGAAGAAGACACAAATAAATAGAAACACATACCATGCCATACATTGTTAAAATATTCATACTACCCAAAGAAATCTATACATTTACCAAAATTCTTACCAAAATACCGATGGCATATTTCACAGAACTAGAACAAATAATTAAAAAATTTATATGGAACCATGAAAGACCCTGAATAGATACTGGCATAAAAACAGATGTATATATATATCAAGGTAGCTTCTTGCCAAGATGGAGGCGTAGATAGACACACTTAACTGTCTTCCACAACCAAAAGAAGGATAACAACAAATTTAAAAACAAAAAACAACCAAAACTGCCAGAAAATAGAACTTTATGGAAGTCCAACAACCAAGGAGTTAAAGAAACATTCATCCAGACTAGCAGGAGGGGCGGAGACAGAAGACAGGGCAGAGAGGACTTGTGGCAAGGACGCAGCCAGCAGACCAGGAGGTCCCACATTCACATGTGAATAAACCAGGAGGAACAACAGGGAGTGTGGGAGGGTAAGACAGACCTCACAACCCAGGGTTCCAGCACCATGAAAATAAAGCATCAAAACCTGAGTGTAAAAACTTGTGGCAGTTGTGGTGGCAGAAGAAACAGCCAGTCTCACAGAAGAGTCTGTTGAAGTGGCCCCTGGGGTCCTAGAAAATACACAAGCCCGCCCACCCGGGAATCAGCTACAGGAAAACACCTGGAAAGGCACAATTCGCTTTTGGGAAGCAGGGGAAGTGACTAAAAGTGGGCCAAGATTTGAGCAAGAGGCATTGTTCCTTCTTTGACTCTTCCCCCACATACAACACCATAGCACAGCAAAGTGGGTTGTCCTGCCCTGGTGCATAACTAAGTCTACACCCCTTACAATGTAACAGGTGCACTGAGACAAAGAAATACAACCCAAATGAAAGAACAGATCAAAACTCCAGAAAAAGAACTAAGTGATGAGGAGATAAGCAACCTATGAGGTACAGAGTTCAGAACACTGGTAATCAGTATGCTCAGAAAAATCACTGAGTATGGCTGCAAAATAAAGGAAGAAGTGAAGGCTGTACAAAATGATATAAAGAAAAATATACAGGAAACCAACAGTGCAGGAAAGGAAACCAGGACTCAAATCAACGATTTGGAGCAGAAGGAAGAATAAACATTTAACCAAAACAGAATGAAGAAAGAGAATTCAAAAAATGAGGAGAGGCTTAGGATCCTCTGGGACAACTTTAAACGTTCCAACATCTCAATCAGGGGTGCCAGAAGGAGAAGAGGAAGAGCAAGAAATTGAAAACTGATTTGAAAAAAATAATGAAGGAAAACTTCCCCAATATGGCGAAGGAAATAGACCTCCAGGAAGTCCAGGAAGCTCAGAGAGCCCCAAAGAAGTTGGACCCAAGGAGGAACACTCCAAGGTATATCATAATTACATAACCCAAGATCAAAGATAAGGAAAGATTAAGATTAAGGAATCTTAAAAGCAGCAAGAGAGGAGTTACCCACAAAGGAGTTCCCGTAAGACTATCAGCTGATTTCACAAAAAAGAAGTAAGTATTCAAAGTGATGAAAAGCAAGGACCTAAACCCAAGATTACTCTATTCGGCAAAGCTATCATTTAGAATGGAAGGGCAGATATAAGTGCTTCCCAAGATAAGGTCAAGTTAAAGGAGTTCATCATCACCAAGCCCTTATTATGAAAGGTTAAAGGGACTTATCTAAGAAAAAGAAAAACAAAACTAGGAACAGTAAAATGACAACAAAATCACAACTATCAACAAATGAACCTAAAAACAAAAACAAACTAAGCAAACAACTAGAAGAGGAACAGAATCACAGAAATGGTGATCGTATGGAGGGTTATCAGTGGGGAAGGAAAAGGGGGTGAGTGGGGGAAAAGGTCGAAGGAATAAGTGTAATTTATAGGTACCATATAGGGGGAGGCTAAGAGTAGTATACTAAATGGAGAAGCCAGAGAACTTATATGTAAGACCTATGGACATAACCTAAGGGAGGGGAATGCTGGAAGGAAGGGGGTACAGGGCAGAGGGGGATAAAGGGAAGAAAAAATGAGACAACTGTAATAGCATAATCAATAAAATATACTTAAAAAACAGCTGTGTACATCAATGGAATAGAATAGAGAGCCCAGAAATAAACCTGTAGAGGGAAGATCGTGACCCTGGCTGAGACAATAGTGGCTCTCTTCCTCTTTGCACCAAAAGCAATGCCTCACCCTTAGACTCCCTCCCTCTTGAGCCAAGCTTAAGACGACCTCAGGATCGTGATTTAGGGCCCAGACTTTGTGAGGTTACTCCACTGGGCCTGCATGCATTAATAAAGTTCTCCTTCCCTTCACTACTCCTGGTGTCGACTGAGTCATTTCCCGGTATGCCGCAACATCTGGTTCCTTGACCAGGAAACAACCCATTCATGCAGGCAAATTGCCTCCAGTGGCAGCGGAGACGGGCAGCTGCCCCAGGGAGGTCCAGCGGCGAATGGGGAGGCGCCGCCCAACACAATTACCCGGGACCTACTTCACGCTGAGGTTTCCTGGAGGGCACTCAGAACCTCAACCCTGACCCTGGACCTTGAGGAGAGCGAATAGAACATGGGAGCCACGTGGCATCAGGATCAGGTGAGGTTTCCCTGGGAAAGGGCCCTGAGTCAGGCCTTCCCCCCCAGATGAAAGAGGAGACTGATCACCTCCCAGGACCACCAGGTCCACCAGGTAGGGCCTTCCCAGGAAGGGGAGGGAGGACTGTGTAACCTCTGAGTGAGTATGTGAGTGTGGGGTCCCCACTGCTTGTGGCCCAGCATCCACTCTGTGACTCCATGGTGAATAACCATGGAGCCTGAGTGGGCCCGAACCTGCAATATCTTGGCACTGTTATATGGCACAACAGCTGATTAACCTGGACTCTCCACAGGCAGCCTTAACTAAGACCAGCCTAAGTTTCTCCCGAGAGTAAGAGGCCAGGTGGGCACCTGATTGGTCTCCAAATGGAGACACTCTAGCCCTTTGTCTATCTGCTCCGTAAGGTGGGGAACATGGGAGGCGGACAGTCTACCCCCACAATCCTAGACTGCATGGTTTGGAACTTTAACAAATTCAAGGCAGACTATGGCATTTCTCCCCCCATGGATCCAGATACCCTCACTACACTCTGAGTTAGAATGGCCCACCTTCAGTGTAGGATGGCCCTTGGAAGGAACATTAGACTTAGGAATTATCAGCGCTGTCCACGCCAGAGTAACAGGAAGGCCAGGGCACTCAGATCAGTTCCAATATATAGACTGGTGGCTGGAAAATGCCAGCATGGTTCCGAGTGTTTGCAGGAGCCCAACAGGAAAGAAAAGGTACAAAGGAGAATGAGGCATGAGGCTGGAATCGAGTTTGGTCAATGCCAACCCCCAAATTCAGGAAGATGTGTGTTCTAGTTGTTCAATCCACTAACACACAAAAACACCCCATCTACCAGGGAGCCCCTGATGAAGAGCTTCTGATGCCCGCCTGCCTACCTCTTAAATCCAGGGTGCAGTAGGACCTGAGGTTGGCCCAGGGACACCTCCTCCACTGGTCTCCCCGCCGACTACCCCAGAGGGACAAGACAGTCGGGGAGCTCTGTTGCCGGGAGGCTGTGTTAGGCGAAGCTCATCCTCCAGATGCCCTCAGGGAAGCTCAGAGCCCACCCCAGATAGGCCCTGATGGGACGGTACAGCCCGGATGGTCAATCATGTACTACCAACCATTCACCACCACTGACCTGCTGAACTGAAAGCACCACACCCCGCCATATTCGGAGAAGCCCCAAGCCCTCATAGATCTCATGGAGTCCATCATGCAAACTCATCGACCCATTTGGTAAGACTGCTGCCAGCTCCTCCTCACCCTGTTTAATATGGAGGAGCGACGATGAATTCTGCAAGAAGCTTGGAAATATTTACAGAACACCACCCCAGTCGGGACACTAGACCGAGAGGCCTTGGGCACGGGGAGCAGCTCCAGAGACCCAGCTGGAGTGGGACATAATACAGAAGGGAGAGCGGCTCTCCAGAGATACCGAGAGGTCTTGATGCATAGCGTTTGAGAGGGGACCCAGAGGCCCACAAATGTATCCAAAACTGCCACCATAATTTAGAAGCGAGATGAATGTCTGGGAGACTTCTATGTACGCCTTTGTGAAGCATACCACATCTAAACCCTGTTTGACCCAGAAAGCCCTGACAACCAGCGCGTGGTGAACACCACCTTCGTCACCCAGGCTACCGTGGATATACGAAAGAAACTGCAAAAACTGGAGGGCTTTGCCAGGATTAACATCAGCCAACTGCTAGAGATTGCAAACAAGGTATATAAAACAGAGAGGAGACCACCGAGCAGGAGGCAAGAAGGTGAATGAAGGAGAAGGCACACTCCTGGAGGTGGCACTAGGACAGCAGCCTTCATCCAACAGGGAGGGACCATTGAGCACAAGAGGAGGAAGGAAGGGCCCCAGACCCCTTGACTGGGATCAGTGCGCCTACTGCAAGGAAAGAGGACACTGGAAAAGGGAATGCCCAAACCGGAAGAAACAAG
Source organism: Pteronotus mesoamericanus (assembly GCF_021234165.1). Lineage (NCBI taxonomy): Eukaryota > Metazoa > Chordata > Mammalia > Chiroptera > Mormoopidae > Pteronotus > Pteronotus mesoamericanus. Next base: position 15,185,331 of record NW_026555313.1, read on the forward strand.
ACAGATCGAGGTCTGACCAGTTCACGGCCGAGCCCCAACTACCGATGGTTGTAGGCCTGGCAGGACTGGACTCTGACTAGGGAGGACCAGGCTCCCTTGAACTAGGTCCCCAAGAGCATATGGTCCGTGTCCAGATAGGAGGCCACACAGTTCCATTCATGGTAGACACAGGGGCTGAACCCTCGATTATTACCACACCAGTTGCACCCCTCTCAGGGACAACAACCTCGATAATAGGAACAACGGGGTAGCCCAGTGCTCAGAAGCCAAATAGGGGGCAACAAGTCACCCATGAGTTCCTCTACTTACCTGAATGCCCAGTGCCTTTTCTTGGAAGGGACTTGTTAACAAAACTAGGGACACATATAATGTTCCAGCTGAGGGCCCCCGCCAGCATTCACATAGGGAGAGGACTCACCCTCCTAGTCATGGTCCCCATGAGGGATACTGGCTATACTCGACCCCATGGACACTACAAGCTCGGGTGCAGAGAAGCTGAAACACCGGTTCCCAGCGGTATGGGCAGAAAACAACCCACATGGACTAGCCATTAACCACGTGCCTCTCATCATTGATCTGAAGCCTGGGGCAACCCCTGCCTGGCTGCAACAATACCCCATCCCCCAGGAATCCCGGTGCGGCATAGCAGAAATCATACACCATCATTTACAAGAGGATATCCGGGTAGCATGCCAATCGCCATGGAACACCCCACTCCTGCCAGTGCGTAAGCCTGACGGTACAGGCTATCGGCCAGTCTAGGACCCATGAGCCGTGAATGATGCTACTATTAGCCTCCATGCTGTTGTGCCCAACCCATATACCCTCCTCGGGCAGCTTCCCCCCACAGGCGGCGTGGTTCACCTGTTTGGACTTAAAGGACGCCTTCTTTTGCTTCTGCCTAGCTGAGAAAAGTCAGCCCTTGTTTGCCTTTGAGTGGGAAGAACCCCACACTGGACAGAAGACCCAGCTTACATGAACAAGGCTTTCTCAGGGGTTCAAGAACTCACCCACTTTGGGGAAGCTCTCACCAAGGACCTGGCAGCATTTCCGACACAAGGAGGAGAGCTCACCCTCCTCCAGTATGTAGATGATCTCCTTTTGGCAGCCTGACCAAGGAATCCTGCATGGAAGGCACGTGCAGCCTCCTGCAACTGCTCTCAGATTCAGGGTATAAGGTATCCTGGAGGAAAGCACAAATCTGTTAACAACAGTTGAGATACCTTGGGTTTGTTATTACCCAGGAAAGGTGAATGCTAGGGGCAGAGAGGAAGGAAGTCATCTTCTCCTTGCCAACCTCCACTACATGGAAGAAGCTCAGGGAGTTCCTTGGGGCAACGGAGTTTTGCCACATCTGGATCCCCAGTTACTTGGCCCTGGCTAAACCATGGTACCAGGCCCTGACAGGCGCAGATGCAGACCTGCTCTGCTGGGGACCAGAGCAGCAGGAGGCCTTCAAGACTGCTAAGACCCTACTGGGACAGACTCCAGCCTTAGGATTTCCAGATGTGTCCAGGGAATTCAACCTGTTCATGCACGAGAAGGATAAAACTGCACTAGGAGTATTAATCCAAGCAATTGGCCCCGGCAGTGGTCGGTTGCCAACCTGTTGAAGCAACTGGACTCAGTAGTGGCTGGGTGGCCCCCATGCCTGCGTGCCGTCGCTACTGCAGTTATCTTCATCCGGGAGGCAGACAAACTGACCCTGGGTCAGAACATCAAGGTTTATGCCCCGCATGCCATCACCAGCCTCCTAAATAGACATGAGTACGAGTGGCTCTCTGACTCCCGGCTTACCCAGTACCAAGCTCTCCTGTATGAAAACCCACGGGTCACCATGGAAACAATATGAAAACTAAACCCTGCCACCTTCCTCCTGACTGACAAAGGGGACCCCGAACAAGACTGCACTGAGGTCACTGAGGAGGTCTATGCAAGCCGGCCTGACCTCGAGGATCAACCACTCGCTGGCCCAGACCTGACCCTGTATACCGATGGCAGCAGTTACATACAGGGCAGGGTCTGACACACTGGCTACGCCGTTGTAAGCCCCGACCAGGTCCTTGAGGCAACAGCACGTCGGAGTGACCAGCATAGCAAGTGGAACTATGGGCCCTCCTCCGAGCTCTTAAAATAGCTGAGGGAAAAACAGTGAACATTTGCACTAACTCCCAGTATGCTTTCGCCACCCGCATGTCCACAGAGCAATTTACAAGCAAAGAGGGCTCCTCATGGCAGGATGAAAGGAAATAAAGAATAAAGGTGAAATATTACAACTACTAGAAGCAGTATGGGTGCCGAAAGCAGTAGCAGTAATACACTGTAAGGGACACCAGAGGCGGGACACAGATACTGTGCAAAGAAACTGGAAAGTAGAGGAGACTGCCAAACAGGCTGCGAAGGGAGAGATAGAGGTAAGGCCACACCCTGCCTGAGCGCTTCCCCTACTCAAACAAGACCTCCAGGAACTCACATATGCTCCAGAGGAGGTCGCTTGGGCCAAGAAAGAAAAGTACCGGGAGACCTCAAATGGCTTCTGGTGACTTTTGGACGTCATTTGACTTATATGGTGACTTATATGTCCCTTAGGGGCTGGCACACAGCCTGGTGCAAGAATGCCATCAGCTCACGCATTTAGGGAAAACTGCACTAGAGGTGTTGCTTGCCAGATATTGCTACACAGCCAGGCTACCGAGCATATGTGCGTCTGTATGAGCTAGATGCCTAACGCGTGCCTGGAACAACCCAGAGCAAGGGCCAAAGGGCCTTCCGGGGATCCAGCTATCTGAGATGGCCCCATTTGAAGATTTACAGATTGATTTTACTGCAATCAAACCAAGTGAAGACTACAAGCAACTGCTCGTATTCATCTGCACCTTCTCGGGCTGGGTAGAGGCATACCCGACCCACACAGAAGAGAGCAGGGAAGTTACTGAGGCCCTGCTCAGGGACATCATTCTCCAGTTTGGACTTCCCCTTTCAATCAGAAGCAACAATGGACCAGCCTTCATGGCTAAGGTGGTCCAGGACCTCAGCCGCCAGCTCCAAATAAAATGGAACCTCCACTCTGCTTACGGGCTCCAAAGTTCAGGAAAAGTAGAGCGCACGAACCGGACTCCTAAAAATACACTGGCCAAGTTCTGCCAAGAAACTGGACTCCCCTGGGTAGACTTGCTACCACTAGCCCTACTCCGAATACAGAACACGCCCAACCAGACAGGCTATATACCCCTTTTGAGCTTCTCTTTGGGAGGCTGCTGCCAGTGTTACCACTACTCCAGGGGGACCCCAAAGTAGTTGGAGAGACACAGCAGGGAGCCTTTCTGCAGAAACTAGGAGAGGTACTAGCCCAAATTCACGCAGTAGTCCCCAGTAGGGAGCTTATCCCCTTAGGAGCCCCAGTACACCCCCTCTGCCCAGGAGACTATGTGTGGGTAAAGGATTGGAAAAAGGAGCCACTTCAACCTACTTGGACAGGACCACACCCTGTTGTTTTAACCACCCCAACATCCCTTAAAGTTGCAGGTCTTACCCCTTGGGTGCATCACAGCTGAGTTAAGCAGGAGGCCCCAAAGGAGGAACCCGAGAGACAGTGGAAGGTTAGGCAGAATTTCAGGTACCCGCTCCAGCTCTGGCTACAACGAACTTGAACCAAGAGCAATGCATAATGGGTGATTGCTCCTGGCAGATCCTTGCGCCCATTGCCCTAGCAACCACAACATTGGGAGTAGGATTGGTAGCTGTCACCCCAGAGGACTGGACCAACGACCAGCGACTTGTGCTTGGGCTCACTTATATTGGACTAGCAGTAACCTTCGGGTGCCTGTGCTTCGCCCCCTTCTAATTCAGCAAGGGGCTGCAACACTTAATAACAGTGCCTGTGTCAGTCTGGGGTGTGGCCTGCGCCTACCCCGCTTGCTCCAATGGACAGACAGCTGGACAAAGAATAAAAGTAGGCGCCATCTACTGGACAGCACCCACCTCCATCTTCAAGTCACACACTGTAGTACCAGCAAAATGCTACAGCGATTCCCAGGTCACCATTTGCACCTGGAGGGGCACCACCTATTGGACAAGCCTATTAAGACATACAGGCCAGGCTGTAGATAACAGCATAGGGAGGAGTGGGACCCGAGTGTGCTGGATGTACTACCCCCAGATAGGAAGCTCAGATGGGGGCGGGGTTGGGGGGGAGGAAGACCAGATGCACCAGAAACAGATAAAGGAAGTAAGGAAGGTATTAGCAAAGCCTAAACCCCTTCCAACTTATAAGGGCCTTAACCTGACTGGGTTTGAAAGGGCACTGCAAAGGTTTCGTGCTGCAGAGCAGGCTGAGCAGGTAGTCCAAGCTGTCTACTCCCTCTACCAGAATGCCAGCCAGTCCCCACCTATGTGCTGCATATGTCTGCCCCTAGTGTGACAGGCACTTATTAGGGTACCAACCCCCACCAGATGGGGGCCAGAATGGAACCTAGAATATAAAACAGCTCTCCTTGGGCCAGTAGCTTCTGAGGTAAGGCTTATAGAGACAGAGGCCAACCTAACCTGCCTTTTTCCACAAGGGAACAGCAAGGAACCTAAGGAAATAGGGTCAATCCCGGGCAGTCTCTGCCATGAGAACGAGATCCTACTAAACAATGAAACTATCTGTAATCTTCCAGGTATCATCTTCCTGGGTGGCTCAGCAGCCTACCGGTGTCTGCAGACCAACTGGACTGGACGGTGTATAAGGGTATTCTTAACCCCAAATATCATCATTTATACAGACGAAGAGGTATCCAACTTCCTCCTTCCTCACCAACGGAGGAAGCAAGCAGCACTTGCTATAGCCGTCATAGCGGTTGGAGTCACCACTGGAATTGGGGCAGGTGTTGGTGGACTAAGGACATCAGTAAGGATATACTATAAGCTATCCCAGGAACTAAATGATGGCATGGAGTGAGTGGCAGACTTGCTCATGTCCCTACAAAGCCAGATTAACTCCCTAGCTGCAGTTATCCTTCAAAACTGAAGGGCCTTAGATCTCCTAACAGTGGAGAAAGGGGGTACCTGCATGTTCCTAGGGGAAGAATATTGCTATTTTGTTAACCAATCAGGAATTGTCACAGGGAAAGTAAAGGAGCTCTGAGACCGTAAACAAAGGAGAAGGAAAAGTCTCAGCAGCCCCTGGCCATGGGAATTAGGGCAGTGGACCGAATTGCTGTTTCCACTGATTGGGTTGTCCTTAGTGATTGTTATGGCCATGACCATCAGCCCCTGCATAGTGAGAATGCTCGTTCAGTCGATAGAGGCGGCGGTCACATGCAGAACCACCACCTGCATACTAGCCCTGCAGGAATACCAGGCCCTGAGCACCAAGGCTGAGGAATACCTAACTGTAGAGGAATATAATGATGCCTATGATGATGCCATATAACATAGACCATCAAAGGGGAGGATGTAAAGGGAAGATTGTGACTGTGATGGCAAATGCCATTTTGACCTTGGCTGAGACAATAGTGGCTCTCTTCTGCTTTGCGCCAAAAGAAATGCTCCGCCCCGTAGACTCCCTCTTCCTTAAGCCAAGCATAAGAGGACCACAGGATCATGATTCGGGGTCCAGACTTTGCAAGGTTACTCCACTAGGCCCACATGCATTAATAAAATTTACCTTCCCTTCACTACTCCTGGTGTCAACTGAGTCCTTTCCCAATCTGGCACAAAAAACCCACATCTATATGGTCAATTAATATATGACAAGAGAGGTAAGAATCTACTGTGGGGTAAAGACATTCTATTCAATATATGGTGTTGGGAAAATTATATAGATACAAGCAAAAAATGAAATTAGACCATCTTCTTGAACCTTGTACAAGAATAAACTCAAATTTGATTAAAGACTTCAATGTGAGACTCAAAACCATAAAACTTTTTGAAGAAAAAATAGTAAAATATAGGCATTTTTCTTAGCAATTTCTTCTGATATATTTTCTCAAGCAAGGGAAACAAAAGAAAAAAATAGATAAATGGGGCTGTATCAAAAGAAAAAGGTTTTGCACAGCTACAGAAACCATCAACAAAAGGAAAAGAGAACCTGCTGAAGAGAGAAGATATTTGCCAATGATACATCTGATAAAGGGTTAGAATAAAAAATTTAAAAAGAACTCATACAACTCAAACAAAAAAAAAAACAAAATAATGCAATTATAAAATAGGCAAAGGACTTGAATAGGCACTTTTTCAAAGAGGCCATATGATGGCTAATAGACTTGAAAAGATGCTCAAGATCATTAATCAACAGGGAAACACAAATTAAAACTACAGTGAGATATCACAACCATCAGAATGGCTATCATCAATCAACAAACAAGAAGTGTTGGCGAGGAGGTGGAGAAAAGGGAACACTTGCACACTGTTTGTGGGAATGCAGTTTGGTGCAACCATTATAGAAAATACTATGAAAGTTCCTGGAAAAATTAAAGATGGAACTGCCTTATGACCCCGCAATTCCTCTTCTGTGTATATATTCAAAGAAACGCAAAACACTAATGTAGAAGAATATTTATACTCTCCTATGTCCTTTATGTTCATTGCAGCATAACAGCCAAGATATGAAAGCACCCCAAGTGCCTCTCAATAGTCTATGGATAAAAATCAGTGGTACATATATACAATACAGTATTATTCAGCCATAAAATAGCAAAATCTTATCATTTGTGAGGGCATGGATGGACCTAGAAGATATAATGCTAAGTGACATAAAGCAGACAGAAGAAGACAAATACCATATGATTTCACTTCTATGTGGAATCTAAAGAACAAAATAAGTGAATGAACAAAATAAATGAATAAACAAAATAGAAACAGACTCATAGATATAGAGAAGAGAGTGATGGTTGCCAGAAGGGGGAGATGGTGGGGGTGGTTGGAGGACTGGGTGAAAAAGGTGAAGGGGTCGAGAAGTACAGATGGGTAGTTCCAGAACAGTCATAGGGATATAAAACACTGGATAAGAAGTATAGTCAATAATATTTTAATAACTATGTATTTTTCCAGCTGGGTACTGGAAGCATCAGGAAAAATACTTTGTGATTGTCTAACAACCCCTATACTGTACTCCTGAAACTAATACAAAATAATGTTGAATATAAACTGTAATTGAAAAATAAAAAGCTAAACAAATTATATATTAAATTATTTCAATATTTCAAATAAAAAATTGAATAATAAAACAATTTCATAGCTTAAAAAAACCTATGAACCTTTGATGATCTCTTAGATTCTGCTAAGTGATAATATGTTGTGTAGTTTTTTTCAGTGTTCTTTACCAGGAAGGTAATCTCTCATTTGTTCATGGAATGGGAGAGGAAGAGACACACATAGGTATTTACAAGTAGTTGTATTTTTGTTGGTGAACTCATTTCCCATCTTTTTTCCACTTACTTGCTCTACTCCCAACTTTATTCCCTCTCTAGAAATCACCATTGCAGTTTTAATAATATCTGTAAGAAAGAAATGGTTAAATTTATTATAATTTTTCTTCATGATTTTTTCTCCCATTTTCTTCATTAAATGTTTGATTTTATTTTGTAGTATCCCAAAGTCCCAGAGTTAATATTACTCAATTTAGAAAAAACACTCTAATATCCCCACAAAAAAGATGAATGCTTTGATTTTTTTTGTTAGCATTCACCATGCTGATTAGCAAAAATGGGAGAAAATTCACTGAAACTTCATCTGCAAATTAAAGTCATATTTTGTACACAATGTCTCATTTGGATAGCTTAGCATCCTCATAAGCCTTCTTTTCTCTGGTGGACTTAGAGTGCTAGGTCTTACTGAAAGGTAGAAATCTAAACCTTTTCTTGTCTGACTGATTTTTTTTTGCCATAAAAATACCTTATGATGTTTTAACAAATACAGGTTATTTTATCCTTGGTGTTTCAACCAATCTTAATTCTATTGGAGTTTGTTTCTTTTAATGGGTTTTCAAAAAGTGCCTTGAGATAACTACTGACAAATGAAACTACTACCTAAAAAGTAAGAATTATCCTTTTCATTATTGTTGTTGTTACTTTTTTAAAGCATCCCAGGAGAAACTCATAAGGAAAATTTCATAAGAAACTCTGATCTTTTAAATGATTTTCATTTTTACTGCCAAGACTTAATGATGCTGCCCTCACTAACCACAACACAAAGTAGGAAAGAACCTATCCTTAACAATGGAGTCAGTCACCTTCTATCTGCATTCAGTAAAGTTTTTAGAGCTCTGTGCCAACTCCCCATAAAAATTACATAGCAATTATTTAGTAAAGCATGGCTATTGATAAACCCATTCATCTTAGCGAACCTCTCACTTTCCAATCTCACAGCCATGTCCATCATGTCTGAGGAAGTGGAAAGAAGTTTTATTTGTAAGGCCAGTCCTCAGAAAAATCAACCTAAGGCAGTGATTTTCAACCTTTTTCATCTCATGGTGCACATAAGCTAATTACTAAAATTCTGCAGCATGCCAAAAAATTTTGTTGCCAGTTATAACAAAGATAAGTATAATTTTGATTGATTTATAAAAAATAATAATAGTAATTACCTACTCTTTTGTTTCAAAGTGACTCTAAAAAAATCAAGTGCCTACACTTGTAAATAAGGGATTTCTTGGTACCAAGAGTTAACAAATCAGATGCAACCTTATTATGCAATGTGACCAATAATATGCTTTATTTTGTTACCTATATATTTATGGTTCAAGACAGGGCATTCATAGTGCATGGCTATTGTGTTGGCTGTTGTCGTTTTTTATTTGACAATCTAAGGGAAAAGAGATCAGTGCCCCTGACTAAATAGTCAGGTATTACATGTTTTAAAAATTCTTGCCTCACACTGGTTGAAAATTGATGGTCTAAGGGAAAACATTTCCACTGTCTCTATGTTTGTAGACCTATCTATCATCTCTCTACCTACCTATCTATCTATATCTATCTATCTATCTAATCTATCATCTATCTATCTGTCACCTATCTATCTGCATATGTCTATCATCTTCTCACTCTGCCATAAGCTCCAGAAGCACTGGGACTGCATTTACTCATCTCCACATCTCCCACAGAACTTAACCAGGAAATCAGATAATTTTTGAATAATTGGATTATGTAGTATCATTTTCCATATGTCTAAAGACAGAAGTCTAAGGTACAGAGAGATAACTAGTAGACTTCTAAACCAAATTGTCACCATTTCTATCAGATATATTGAAACAGATATATCCCCAAGATATTATAGAAATAACAACAAACTGCCATTTTTATGGGTGCTATACATTTTTAAGAAGCATGACAACAGACTTTTTCATTTGAACTTCTTAATGTGGTGTGAGCATCATCTTGTTTATTTTACAGATGAGGAATCTGTGAATCAGAAAGATTAAGCAGCTGGTCTTGGAGTACATAGCTAGAGAGTACTCAGGTCAGGTTAGATGTAGACTCCATGCTTTTGTCAACATGGTGAACTAAATTAGGTAAGGGGAAAACAAATCACTTTCTTGTATGATCCAAAGTATTATGTATTAGCTGTGTGTGTGTGATGAATTACTGCCCTGAGGAAGCAAAAACTGAGTTATTTATATGTTCTACACCAAACAACCATGATTATCCCCAAAACAGATAACTGAAACAAAAATGGGCTATAAGCTATTTCTGTTTTCCACCTCACCTACATGAATGGATGCACCAATAAATTCCTTTGTGATTGCATCCTTAAAAGTAATATATTTAAAAGTATTATATTGGTTAATGATCATGTACAGTATTTCAAGCCTTACAACTTTTCCTATAACCACCAAACTACTCTGTAAGCATATACATTTATGTGGAATCTGTGGTTTTGCAATAATTCTTCACTTATGAGTGTCTCCCTGACAACATTGTAGGATTTGCCACATTGCAGCCTTTCTACCTTCTATCCCATTTCCTTCTGTTGCCAGTTCTCTAGTACTTGCAGCAACTAAAATCAGATTGAGAGAGGTTTGTATTTGAGAAGTATCTGGTGAGCCGGGAATCTGGACCACATAGTTGTATAAGAGTTACAAATGCCAAATTTCTACTAGGAAAAAATAAACAATCTCTGAAGAAAGGATTTGTTGTCTTAGCCTTTGAGAAATAAGTTGCTACCAAAAAAATTAGACCAGTGGCTACTGAAAAAGAGAAGACAACAGACAAATAAATACAACTTAATCCAAAAGAAGAGAAGCTAATTCTAGCCACCCTCCAGCCCCTCAGAGTAGTGGAACCAGACAGCTCTCAGGAGTTTTGGCTGTGATATAATGAGGTCTATAACTATGACTAAGTTTCCCATTGAATTTACTGCTTTTTCAATACTATTCCTTACATGTTGACACCAGTAGACTAAATTAAATGACTGAACTTTCAACTGAGCTTGAACTTGCTTTTGAAAAGTCTAGGGAAGAAAGGAAAATGGAGAATGGATCTGGTGAAGACTTCCTTGGAGTGACCCTTGCTCCTTTAGCCACAGAGCTAATAATGGCTTACAATTGTTGCTACAGTCTGGGTGCCTCAGTAGCCCTTGTTTATTTTTGTAACATACTCACACCTGCATATGTAGTCCTTTCTTTAACGTCTTTTCATATGTACCATCTAGAGTGAGTTGTTTTTCTATTGGGGCACTGACAGATAAATTTACTTACCAGATATTCATCTTGAAGGTATTGTTTGCATGGCACAGGGAAGGCCTACAGAGTGAGGCATTTTTTCACTTGAAGTCCAGCTCAGTCTCTCACTAGAGGTGGTATATTAGACGCTCAACCTTTTCTCCAACTTCACAATATGTGAAATGTTTGCTTTGGGCATTAAATGAAATCATACATGGGGAAGCACTTTGTATGTTTTTGTTCAGGATTCAGTGTTATTCTCATGCATCTTTTAATCCTCTCCAATATATAGATGCTTAATAAACAAACTCTTTAATGTAGATTTGCTGGATGAATGAATGTGACAGATTATCCTCCATTTTCTCAGAGTCAGCCATCTAGATGTGTAGGTAGCAGAGGAACCATGTTTGTAGGATTCAAAGTTATAGAAGACCAACTTGCAACACATACAGTCAGCAGAGGCTCAAATATGGGACTTTCTAACTAAGGTCTATTTTGTTCAAATATTCTATGGTAATGCTGACTTTTAAACTATTTATTCTAATGATTACCAAGAAGTGTTGCAGAATTACATTTTGAACTCACACTAAATAGCAGAGGAAGTGATAAGAAGGAAGAGATGTGTGAATGTTGATTTGGGACTTGGCACGAACTAACATGGCTATGGAGAAGACTTAGCCTTCACCCAAACTTTGAAAATAGCTGGATTCACTGGGTGTACTCTGTTGCTTCCCACGGACACTTTTCAGCTGTCTTATCCCAGTTTTGAAATCATCAGCATTTCTAGCTGCTTTTATCTGAAGAAATTACATGCACCTTTTTCCATGAGTATGCAAAGCAAACTTCGGAAAGTTGGTGCCAGACCCCCATTGTGTTTTAAATGGGCATTTGAGAACCACTGTGAACATGTGAGGATATCAATTATCTGCAAAAAATTTTTTTGTCAGAATGTGGAGTATAGTGGGTTGAATGTTAGCCCCCAAAGTACTATGTTCATGCCTTAATATCCAGACACTATGCGTGTTGCCTTATTTGGAAAAGTGGTATTTGCAGATATAATTATATTCAGGATCTTGAGATAAGGTCATCCTGGATTACCTGTGTGGGTCCTAAATCCAATGACATTGTCCTTATCAAAGACAGAAGGCAAAAACAAACACACGAAGAACAAGAGGCATATAGTGAAAGACTGGAAGCCAAAGAATGCTAATAGTCACCAAAAGCTGGAAGAGGCAGGAAATATTCTCTCCAGCACAGTCAGAGGAAGTGATGCCCTGTTGCTGACCCTTTGATTTTGGACTTGTGGCCTCCCCAACTGTGAGACAGTATTTCTGTTGTTTGAGCCACCAAGTCTGTGGTAGTTTGTTTGCAACTACAGGAAACTAATAAACAGGATAAACTATATTCATATTTGCAAAAATTCCAGAGGAAAATCTACCAAAGGTCAGTGTCCTTATTGGGGTCTGGTGTCCTGGAACAATTTAAACCCCCCAAAGTGGCAATGTGACTTCCTAAAGAGCTCCAGAAACTCAAGAGTTACTGACTTCTTCAAACATGAAAGAGAGAGCAGTCCAATTCTCTCAGAGCAGTATATTAAAGTAATGCAAAGCACTCAGGGAACAGAGAGTATACCAAACCACACTGCCAGAGGTATTTAGAGAAATTAAAGTTCTGTTCTTTGGTAAAGGTAGCTTTATAAGCCATCTATTTGAACATGTTTACTAATAAAATAAATAGGTTTCTGACCTACATGGCCCTGCTAAAAGAGCTGAAATGCTGAAGAATGCCTGAAGTAAGGGACCAAAATAAAGCAGTTCTTAAGACATCTGTAGAAGAAAGCCTCAGAAAACTCAGTGAAGTTCTGTTCAAGGACAAGAAGTGTTGAAATAATTCCTAGTAAGGGCTGGCACCAAGTGGACTGGGCAGTTTATCATTTGTGTGAAAAAAAAAATCTCAAGCAGATTTCACCTGAATGTCTTTATGAAGGTGCTTAGTGGTTTGGAATCACTGCAGTTTCTGTGCACTATTTCTTACTTCCAAAGGAAAGCTAGAAAACTGTCCATAAGTTACGCCTCCTCTTTCTCCCTCTCACAATCCAAAGATAATGCCCAAGAGAATTTATTCCATTTCTCCTTATAAAAATTTGTCTTTAGACAACCTCAAATATTTCCTTGATTGTATAGCAATGATCCCTGACAAATCATCTGCATCAGTCCAAGCCTCTTCTGTTAAAGCTTCTCGATGTTGACCAATTCATGAAGAGATGACTTTAGCCTCTTTCTTCCTTTCCTTCTCTCCAAAATTCCTATTCTTCTGAATTCATAATCACACCATTATTTCTGTTGTATTCTTACTGTTAAGCACACTGAACAAAAATGACAACTTCTAAGGTATGTTGGAAGTGAGGTCAGTAAATCTGATTCCCAGCTGTAGGAGACTGGTTCAGGGAAGGTCCCAGAGACCAGTTTTAAGGCTGGTTTTAATTATGTATAGTGGTCACTCAGAAGTGGACCCAAGTGAAAGCTAATGTCAAACTCTACCTAGGAGAAGAGTGAAAGATTGACATCCACAAAATCCATTTTAGATATTTGATCTGAAAACCAAAAGCAGGACAAAGGTTCATGGGCCAAGTGAGGGCCTGGGATGGCTAAGAGCTTGAAGCAATTTGGGAATGGAGCATATAGGGCTCGTTTTTATCCTGTGCTAGGAATAATAATGTAGAATAATGTAGTAATAATGGTAGGCCTGCTTAACTTAAATGAGCAAAGTCAGGGCAAACAGAAGCAGATTTAGGAGTATTCTATACTTTCTGTGTCTAAACCTCACCCAATGGGAAATGAGGCTCCTTTTTTTAACTCATCAGAACACTTGTTATAGCAAATATTGATTAAATAATATTAATTGAATTTTATGTCAATTAAACAATAAAGAAACATTAAACAATAAGTAATGCCTTGTCTGGACTGTAATATAATTACATTCATTTTAATTCTTTGATGATTGATAATCTATATGATAAAATCCAGTTAAGGACAGAAGTTTTGTTTCCAGGTTCATCAGAATGGCCTACGTAATATCTTTACTTTCCATGCCCATTTTTGTGTCTATTGATTATTATTATCACAAAGTACCCTTTAAAGGTTCTTTTCATTTCACTTTTTATATTGACCCCATTTGATTTCTTACATGTCTAAATAATGGTCAATTAATCTCAGCTGATTTTTAAAAAGAACAAAATCTCAGACTCCTGGATAACATGCTTTATTATTGATATGTTACCTTTGCCATATGTTCTGACCATAATTTTGTGAGTACCTTTGAAATGCGATCACTGCTAACATAAAAAAATTAAAAAATCAAGAGACATCTCCTCTACCTAATCTAACTCACACAAGTTTTCCTGGAGATGCTGGGCATGCCTACATCTAGATGGGGATGTATAATGTGAACGACTGTTGAGGCCAGGAATTAATAGATGAAGCAGCAAAGAGGAGGCAGCTAAGCAAAATGATGTATGACATATAGTAGAGAGAGGGCCACAGCTGGAGTGCTATGAAGCACTGTACTTTTACCGTTGGAAGCTATTGTGCAGATGGCAGCTAATAACACAGAGTCAGAGGTGGATCAGATTTACTTATATACCCTGAATTGTGCCATAAGCACAAACAAAAGACAAAAATAAAACCTCATTCTAGGGTGCAGGTGGGTGGGTAACATTTTGAGTCAAAGAACTACCTCAGCAAAAGACATTTAATGAAAAAGAAACATTCTGGAGTTTAGCTATACCTGGGGGTATTTCACAAAGAGCCGTCTAAAGCAAAAAGCTCCCAGATATTTCTCCAAATTTTGTATTACAGGGACTCCAATGTCCTTCATTTGAGTTAGGTCCCAAGTCTCAAGAAATATGTTTAATAAACAGACCCATCACTTGGGAGGGGAAACTTATAAAACCTATTAAAATATTAGTAGAGATAGTTACTCCTTTGTCTATAGTGTAGACCATGTAGTATTCCAACATTCTTTAAAAAAAAAAAAAGGCAATAAGCTTTATCAAATACCTACTAGGCCTACTGTGCACCAGGCCCCAGGCTACACATTGAAGGTATAACTTTGATTAAGACATCATCTCCACCTTTAGCAGTTTGCAGTCTGAAGCAGGAGAAGAACAGAACAGGAGAGTATAAGGAAATTTACCTACTTTTAGAGGCGGTATGGCATGGGCAGTAAGACAATGAACACCAAAGCTTTATTCCAGAGCTTGCATCCTGGCTGTCACTTCTTAAGTAAGGTGAATTACTTAACCTCTTTGGATCTCTGTTTCCTCATTGGCAAAGTGAGTGTAGTAATAACATCGCATAAGCTGGTGGAGATGATGAATGAGTTAATATATGTAAAATACACAGAACATGGCCTGGTACACAGTGAGCATGTGTTAGTCTGATTAGACAAAAGGGTGTTATGGACATACATAGAGGGAGCAGAGCATTTGTCATGTGGGAGTCACAGAGAGCTTCCTCCCAGAAACTGACATCTCAGTTGAGAGCCAAGGGGAGTAGGGGTTGGTGGGTGGGTAGCGGGGGCATTTAAAACCTGGGAAAAGACAGGGACATGTACATAAATTGAAGCAGGAGTGATGTTGGCACACATCCCCTCAAATAATTTAACGTTCTCATGTTGTTGGATTCATTTGGCAAGAAAAACAGGTTCACAAGTTTGCTGCCTTCACCAGAAGACATATTATTGTTTCTCCAACACTTTTTCTGTGAAATCATTCCTTACAGATTTGGTTAGCTGCTTTCTTTGCTGTTTTTCCATATGCTTTAATGACAATAGCCACATGATACTGTAATTTTTTTACTTGTCTGTCTCCCCAGGAAGGCTATCAGATCCAGTGTGATTGGAAATGTTTTGTTTGTTTATTTTTATATACATCCTGGTATTCCCAACATCTAGAATAAGACGTGGTTTATAATAGGTGCTCAGGGAAAATGTATTGAACAAATAATATAGTTTTGTGACAGAGGATGAACTCAGTTTGAGATTCCACCTTTTCCATTCTTATAGTTTTTCACCAGAAACCAGTCTTCATTTATCCATTTCCAAATGTTCTAGTTCTATCTTTTTCATATAGCACATTCAATCTCTCCATTATTCCGGGTGCAAAAGTATGGGCATGAGCATTATGAAAAAATAATTAACAAAATATGTTTAATATCAACAAGTCTCAAAATGCTACGAAGTTTGGCATTCATGAAGAAACTTTCACTGTGTGACAAAAATACAAAAATAAACTTTACCTTGGAGTCTCTTTCTTGCTTTGGCATAAAATTTGGAATCCTTCCCTCAGTATTCCTTAGGTTGTCTCAGTTAATTCCCATTCATGCATTTTCCAAGGGCCTCTGAAAGAAGCTCATGGACAACTCACTCATGGGTATTCTACTTGGTGCATTTTTTTCCCTCCCTCTTCCTGAGGTTGGGAGTTTCATGCCTAGCAGTGTTAGTCAACAGACAATTCTCTACTCACTTAGAGCCACTCTGCACCATTGAACAGTTCTCTGAGAGACCATTTGAAGTCCAGGGACATCACAGATGCACAATTGCAAAGTCCATTTCCATATCACAAATACTAGATTTTGTGAAATGGGACTTACTGCATTGCAACCAGAATGGGGAAGGGTCCTCTACAATATTTGAATGGTAGGGTTGGAGTCAGGGAAGTTTGGCTGTCATTGCACATGTGCAGGAAGCCTCAGGCCTGTCAAGGCCATGGCCCTGAAAGATGCTTTGAACTCCATGGAATATACAAGGATTGTTGATTCATGTATAGAGTGTACAGTCTGTCAGGCACAGAGCATATAGCACATGAGAGACGGGATTTCTATTTTCATGGAGTTTACATCATCATGGGGAGAGATAGACAATAAACACAAATGGAGGTAGAAAAGATAATTCCAGATAATTACAACTGCTCTGAGGTCCTAATTCAGGGTAATAGTATGGAGAGTGATGAGACTAGGAAGGCACTGTAGCTGGGGTAGTTGGGGAAGGCCTGGAGGACACTTTTCATTTCAGGTGGAATATTGAGAAGGATCCAGCCATATGAAGACCTGGGCAGGAGAACACTTCAGGCAGAAGTTAATGAGAGAATAGGGGGGACCAGCTCTATGGTTTCCTATTCTAGCAAGATTCACTAGTCACACACACCACTCCCCCAAAAAAGAAGGGAAGTAAGAAAGGAAGGAAGGAAGGAAGGAAAGAAGGAAGAAAGGAAGGAAGGAAGGAAAGAAGGAAGGAAGGAAGGAAGAAAGGAAGGAAGGAAGGAAGGAAGGAAGGAAGGAAGGAAAAGAGTGGGCCATTTCCAGATTCCCCAGGGCCTCTGTGCAACCGTTCAGATGGCAGCATGCACATTACATTGTAAAGCCTCTTCATTTAGTGAAGGTGTCAGAGAAATGGTCTGAGATAGGAATGGCCACCTTGTTGGGGAGCAGAAAAAGAAGGCTTTTGTGGCTGGAGCAGAGTAAACAAGAGGGAGAACAGTTTGGTTTGATTGTTATTATTAGAACATAACAACATAATAAAAATAGCTAACATTACTAAGACTGATTCTTTTCAATGAGTTATCTTATTTGTCACAACAGCTCTATACGGTAAATGCTACTACATCCTTTTGTAGATGAAGAATAAGAAGCCTAACAGGGTTAAGTAAATGGCCCACACAGCTACCAAGTGCTGAACACTCTTAAGCATTATGTTGTACTGTGCTTTTGAGAGAGGCTGAATATGGGACTCAAAACTTTACTCCTTAACTTCCAAAGCCTGGATGGACAAGTGAAAATCATGAGGTATCTGGTTTTTTTTCTACTTTTCCTATGGCACTATCTGGAAGAGGATGAGTGATCAAGCTCTGATAGTTCCAGAGTGTCTTTTTCTTGCCAGTGGAGGAGGGGTAATGGTCTCTGGGCAGCTACAGTAACAAGGTAAGTAGTAGAGTAGGTACTAAAAAAATGGTAAGACCATGAAGAAGCTATTGAAAGAGTCATAGGAACAGTGAGAGTTCTGACTTGCCCTTTTCATACCAAGCTTAATTTATAATTATATAAATTAACTCATTTATTTTTTTACAGTTACTCTCTGGCATGGGGCGATTATTAAATCCGTTTTGTGGATGAGGACTCAGAAGCCCCAGGGGATTACATACTTTGCCCAAGGTCTCACAGCCTGTTAGTCAGTCACTACATTAAACGGCTTCTTAATGTCACTTGCTCATTGTTCTGCCACCAAAATACTTGAAATTGTGCCTCTTTCAGAATAGCCTAAATGTATGCCATGCTACCAAAATCCTCCTTTAATATATCTGTTATTATAATTTGACTGCTTCTGTTTTTTAAAAATATTTATACTATAGAAGTAATATATACTTTATCCAGAAATTCAAATAATTGGAGATATGTTAAAAAGCAAAACACCATTATCTGATTTTTAAGGACTCTAATTTTACAGGTGATTGATTTGATCATTTTTTGTTTTATGTCTTGTTATTTATTTCAAGTGATTATCTGATAACCTAATCCTGTTAGCTGCTCCTTTCCACCTTCCTTTCAACACTATTTCGACTATTTTTTACTGGATAGAGTGCATTCTGCTGACCACCCAACTCCCTGCTGATGCAGTGGCGAGACATGAACTCTTTCTCATCCTTACCTTCAAGGTTCCTGAAAACTGAAAACTACATGAGTGTTGTATACATTGTGTGTGTTTTCTCACCATATAAAAAAACAACAACAACCAAATTCAGTGGCAAGTATAATAAGACTTTATCTAAGGAGCATCAAACACATCTAAGCAGGGGCATTCACTCAAGATTTGATGAATGAGCTAGAAAGTTTTGGTATTTTAGAACTGGAAGACATCTCAACGATAATCTAATCAAACTATTATTTTACACATGAGAAGACAGACTCAAAGAAATGCAGAGGAAGAAAAACACACGTTGGCATTAGACAGGTAAAACTTGGAATCTTGGCTCTGCATGCAACTAGCTGGCTGTGCAATCTTGTCAATTTCCAAAATTTAGAGGATTACTACACTCTAATCCACTGCCGCTGCCATCACCGGTTCCAATCTAAACCACCATAATTTGTTACCTGGTTTCTGAATAGCCTCCTGACTTTTGCTCCTTATAATTTGTTCTCCATTGAGCACCCAAAGAAGACATTCATAAAACGTAAATCAGATCATGTCACACTTAAAGTCCTTCAAACACTTTTCATTGCTTTCAGAACAAAATTCTACAAAGCCTCACATGAGCTGACCTGCCTCTCCTGGCTTCATAGCTCTTCTTGGCTTCCTTCCAGCCATAAGCACATTCTTTTTCTTCCAGGAATATGCAAAGCTTGCTCTGGCTTGGGGACTTTTGCATCAGCTGTTCCTGTGTCTGGGGTGCTGTCTGTCTGGTTCTTTCCTGGATAGCACCCTCTAATTCCTCAGGTCTCAAATAACCCCTACCCATGGTCACTCTATGTGGCAAGGTCCACGTATAGGCTTTTACCTATCACTTAAACCTTTAAACTTTCCTTCACAGCATTAATGATCTTCTTTAATTATCTTGCTTTTAAAAGAAAATGTGTTCAGTTGAAATTATCTGTATCTCTGCTCAAAATGCCAAATCCTGTGGACAGAACCCTTAGTTTACCAGAATAACATCTGACACACAGGATCACTTTTTTAAAAGATTGTATTTATTTAAAGATTGTATTCTTTTTTTCTCTTGTTTTCCACTTTCTTATTTTTTTATTTTTTTAAATTGTTCAAATACATTTGTCTCATTTTTCCCATCACCACTTTCCCCTGCCTCACCACCTCTACCTCCCACCCTCAATCCTTCCCCACTTTGGCTTTGTCCATGGGCCCTTTATACATGTTCCTTAATTTGACCATTTCCCTTCTTTCCCCCATTTAGCCCTTCCCTCCTTCCCTCTCATTACTGTCGGTGTTTTTTCTTTCAGTGTTGCTGGTTGTATTTTTCTTGCTTGTTTGTTTTGTTGATTAGGTTACACTTATAGGTAAGATTGTATGGTATTTGTCTTTCTCTCCCTGGCTTATTTCACTTAGTGTAATGTTCTCCAGTTCCATCCATGTTGTTGTGAAGGGTAGTAGCTCTTTCTTTCTTTCTGCTGTGTAGTATTCCATTGTGTAAATGTACCATAGTTTTTTGATCCACTCATTTACTGATGGGCACAGGTTGCTTCCAGCACTTGGCTATTGTAAATTGTGTTGTTGTGAACGTTGGGGTGCATAGGTTCTTTTGAATTAGTGTTTTGGGTTCTTAGGGTATAATCCCAGCAGTGGAATTGCTGGTTTAAAAGTAGTTCCATTTTCAGATTTTTGAGGAAATTCCAAACTTTTTCACAGTGGCTACAGCAGTCTGCATTCCAACCAACAGTGTACTAGGGCTCCCTTTTCTCCACAACCTCATCAGCACTTGTTGTTTGTTGATTTGTTTATGATGGCCATTCTGACGAGTGTGAAGTGATATCTCATTGTGGTTTTAATTTGTATCTCTCTGATGGAAAGTGATACTGAATATCATTTCAAATGTCTCTGGGCCCTGTGTATGTCCTCTTTAGAGAAGTGTCTGTTCAGGTCCTTTGCCCATTTTTTAATTGGATTTTTTGTCTTCCTGGTGTGGAGTCCTGTGAGTTCTTTATACATTTTGAAGATCAAACCCTTGTCTGAGGTATCTTTGGCAAATATATTTTCCCATATGGTTGGTTCTCTTTCATTGTGCTTTTTTCTTTATCCATGCAGAAGCTTCTTATTTTGATGAAGTCTTATTTGTTTATTCTTTCATGTCCCTTGCTCTAGGGGACATATCAGTGAAAATATGACTGTGTGGAATATCTGAGAGTTTCCTGCCTATGTTCTCCTCAAGGCTTTTATGGTGTCGTGACTTATATTTAAGCCTATTATCCATCTTGAGTTTATTTTTGCATATGATGTAAGTGGTGGTCGAATTTCAATTTTTTCCTTGTAGCTGTCCAGCACTCACAACACCATTTGTTGAAGAGGTTATTTTTACTCCGTTTTAGGCTTCTGCCCACTTTATCGAATAGTAATTGACCATAGAGGCATGAGTTTATTTCTTGGCTCTCTATTCTGTTCCATTGATCTATGTGTCTGTTCTTATTCCAGTACCAGACTGTTTTGATTACAGTGGCCTTGTAATACAGTTTGATGTCAGGTATTGTGATCCCTCCTACTTAGTTCTTTTTTTCTGAAAATTGCTGCAGCGATTGCAGCAGACTTTATTCTTTGGGTTCATTTATGGTTCCATATAAATTTTTGAAATGTTTGTTCTACATCTGTGAAATATAATATTGGTATTTTAATAGGAATTGTGTTGAATCTATAAATTGCTTTAGGTAGTATGGACATTTCGATGATGCTAATTCTTCCAATCTTTGTACACGGTATATGCTTCCATTTATTTTTTTCTTCAATGTTGTGTAGTTTTCTGAGTATAGGTCTTTTACCTACTTGGTTAGGTTTGTTCCTAGGTACTGAGTAAGCTTTCAGTTTTTGTTAACTGAGTATGATGTTGGTTGTAGGTTTTTCTTATGGCCTTAATTATGGTGGAGTATGCCCCCTTTATTCCCACTTTGCTGAGTGTTTTTATTAAATGGGTACTGTACCTTATTAAATGCTTTTCCCACATCTATTGATATAATGATGTGGGATGAATCTGAGTTGATAACAGTGGATGATCTTTTTCATGTACTGTTGGATACAGTTTGCCAATATTTTGCTGAGGATTTTAGCATTTATGTTCATCAGCGGTATTGGCCTGTAATTTTATTTCTTTTTTGTGTCTTTATCTGGTTTTGGGATTAGGATGATGCTGGTCTCATAAAAAGAGTTTGGGAGTCTTCCTTCTTGGGTTTTTTGGATTAGTCTGAGAAGGATAGGGGTTAGCTCTTCCTTAAATGTTTTGTAAAATTCTCCCATGAAACCATCTGGTCCATGGTTTTTGTGTGTCGGGAGTTTTCTAATCACTGCTTCAATTTCACCAGCAGTTAGTCTGTCTGTTCAGGCTTTCTGCTTCTTCTTCATTCAATATTGAAAGTTTATATTTTTCTAGAAATTTGTCTGTTTTACCCAGGTTTTCCAGTTTCTTGGCATATAATTAATTGTTCATAGTAATTTCTTACAATCCTTTGTATTTCTGGGGTATCAGTTGTAATTTCCCCTCTTTCATTTCTGATATTATTTATTTGGGTCCTCTCCCTTTTTTTCTGATGAGTCTGCTTAAAGGTTTATTGATTTTGTTTATCTTTTCAAAGAACCAGCTCTTAGATTTATTGATCCTTTGAAGTGTTTTTTTAGTCTCTGTCATTCAGTTCTGCTCTGATCTTGTTTATTTTCTTCCTCCTACTTGCTCTAGGCTTTGTTTGTTGTTGTTTCTCCTGACTTGAAGATGTAGGGTAAGATTGTTTACTTGAAATGTTTCTATCTTTTTTAGGTAGGACTGTTTTGCTGTAACTTTCCTCTCAGGACTGCCTTCGTTGTGTCCCATAGGTTTTGGATTGTTGTGTGTTCATTTTCATTTGTTTCCAGAAACTTTTTGATTTCTTCTTTGATCTCATTATTTACCCATTCATTGTTTAATAGTGTGCTCTTCAGTCTCCATGAGTTTGAATGTTTTTGAGTTTTTTCCTTGAGGTTGGTTTCTAGTTTCAAGCCCTTGTGGTCTGAGAAAATACTTGCTATGATTTCAATTTTCTGGAATATTTTTAGGCTTGTTTTGTGTCCTATCAATGTGGTCTATCTTTGAAAGTATTCCATGTGCATTTGAAAAGAATGTGTATTTTGCTGTTTTGGATGAAAGATTCTGTATATGTCAGCTAATTCCATTTGATCTAATGCATCATTCAGTTCCACAATATCCTTGTTGATATTTTGTTTGGAAGATCTATCCATTATTGAAAATGGGGTGTTAAAATCCCCTACTATCTGTGGTTACTGTCTATCTTTTTTGAAGTCCTTCAAGATTTTCCTTATATATTTGAGTGCTCCTCTTTTGAGTGCACATTAGGTTTACAATGTTTATGTCTTCTTGATGGATTCTTCCTTTGAGTATTATAAAGTGTCCCTCTATCTCTTTTGCTGGCCTTTGTTTTGAAGTCTATTTTGTCTAGTATAAGTATTGCTACCTCTGTTTTCTTTTTCCTGTCTATTTTCTTGGAATATTTTTTTCCATCCCCTTACTTTCAATCTGTGTACGTCCTTTGTTCTGAAGTAGGTCTCTTGTAGGCAGCATATGTGCAGGCCATGTTTTCTTATCCACTCTGTTACCCTATGTCTTTTAACTGGGACATGTAATCCATTTATATTTAAAATTATTATTGATAGGTACATATTCATTTTTCCCTTTGTATCTGTGTTCCTCTCTTTTTCACTCTTTTTCTTCATTTTCTTAAAGCAGTCCCTTTAGCATAACTTGCAATGCTGGTTTGGTGGAGGTGCATTCTTTTAGCCTTCCTTTGTCTGCAAAACTCCTTATTTTGTCTTATGTTATAATTGAGAGCCTTGCTGGTTAGAGCAGTCTTGGTTGCAGGCCTTTTCTTTTCATTACTTGGAATATTTCTTGCAATTCCCTTCTGGCTTGTAGTGTTTTTGTTGAGAAGTCAGCTGCTAGGTGTATTGAGACTCCCTTCTATACTACTACCTGTTTCTCCCTTGCTGCCTTTAAGAGTCTCTCTTTGTCTTTGATATTTGCTATTTTAATAATGATGTCTCTTGGAGCAGGCATCATTGTGTTCCTCTGGAATGGGACCCTCTGTGCTACCTGGACTTGTGTGACTTTTTGTCTGCTCAAATTAAGGAAGTTTTCTATCATTACTTTTTCTAATAAGTTCTCTATTTCTTGCTCTTCTTCTCCTTTTGGTATCTCTATTATACAGATATGATTACATTTCAGGTTGTCCTATATTTCCCTAAATGCTTTTTCATTTCTTTTTTAGTCTTCTTTCATTTCTTGTTCTTTCTGGGAGCTTTTTTCTGTCTTTTCCTCCAGCTCGCTGATTCAATCCCCTGCTTCATCTAGCTTGCTTTTGATTCCTTCTACTGTGTTCTTCAATTCAGAAATTGTATTCTTCCTTTCCTCTTACCTCTTGATAGTTTCTATGTCCTTTTTCATGTTGATATAGTTTGCAGTAAGTTCCTCTTACTTTCCCTGTAGTTTTTTGTAATTCCCTCTTTGCTCACTGAGCTCATTGAGCATCTTTAGAACTATTATTTTGAACTCAATACCTGATATTTTGCTTGCCTATATTTCATTTAGTCCTCCTTCTGGGGTTTCCCCCTTTTCTTTCAAATGGGGGGGTGTTTCTTTTTCTTTCTATTATTTGTGAGATTCTTCTTTTTTGCTTTTGCTTCATAAATTGATCTGTCTAACTTCCTCACTTTGTGGTGTGAGCTTCTATGGTAGGAAACCTGTGAGATTCAGTGGTACAGTCTCCTCGATCTTCTGAACTTGATGCTCTTCAGATGCCTTTTGTGTCATTTATGTTGGCTCTCTGAAAGTAATTTGGCTTGATTGTTTTGTGGTCATTCTTTAGTGGGTCCATCACTCCAACTAGTTGATTGAGGGTCACTCTGCCCACCACATCTTGTGTGGTGTTATGCAGGTGCTGCTAGAACAAAACCACAAAGCCCAGGAAACAAACCCACATCCACAAAATTAACTCCCCCCTGCAATCCTACTCTCAATAGCAAATGAACCAGTATTGATAAGGCTGTAAAGAAATTAAGACTATTATAAGAAGGAGAGAAATAAACTATTAGTAAAAAATCTAATGACTTAATATGCACAAACTTGATGGACCCAAAATTAATGTCAAAAAGCTATGTTGTAAAGAAAATATCACAAATCATGGAGAATACCACAGTGGATTTCATCTCAGTATCCTCTAGTATTTACTGCTATGTTTTGTTTCTGGATCTGCCTCTGATCTTGTCAGATGTTGACCCCTTCTGACCTTAAGCAGCCTGTTTGAGACTTCCAGGAATCTACTGTCTGTGACTGTCTCATTCAGTTGTTAATCTAGTCACTCTGCCCTCAGCAGTCAGGCTTAGGCACCACTGGGCGAGACAGAGTTCCTCCTGGGGGTGCGACTTTTGTGTCCTCTCATGCTGCTGCTGCTCAGGGGAATGATCTGCCTGAGCAAGATGCCTGCTGCCGCTTGAAGGATGAACCAGCACTGCTGTCCCATTGGCTATTCTCTCAGTTCTCTCCCCAAAGCCTCCATCCCCAGGTCTCCACAGGCATCGGTAGCCCACTCTTCCCCACCTTTGCCAGTACCCAGGGTTAGTGACTACAAATGAAAATTTGTGCATTGGCCCTTTGTGTCTTCAGCTGCCCCTCTCTGGCAGGGAGCAACCCAGCCGCTTTTCACAGCTGGTTGTTATCTGTGTACTTTTTAGGCTCTCGTGCTGTAGGCTGGGGTTTAGACCCCAGTCTTCTCATGGGAATCCAACTGGCCATTTAAATTTCCCTCTGGCGGTGCCACCTGTAAGCGCCCAGCCAGTTTTCTCTGAGTCTCTGCTGCACTCCTTACCAGTCATATTGTGCTAATGCTGATTCTTATGTCTGTATGAGGTTATAAGGCTTCCCTCTCACTGTTGTTCAGTTGTTTGTTTTAGATGATTTCTCCACAATTAAGTTGTAATTCCAGATTTGCCCTGGGAGGAGGTCAGTGTGACTTCCATTCATTCCTGAGCCATCTTCTAAAGTTCTGAAGCCATCTTGATGTAGTAAGAGAGAGGAAAAGATTAAGGTAACTGTAAGATTTCAGCCCGGGAGACTAAGAGAATGGTGATTCTTTCATCTTGTGGTACAAAATGCTTGGACTTTAGACTCTGACAGATCTGGGCACAAATTCCAGTTTTACCAGTTACTATGACTTGGGAGAAGCCATTTAAATTTTCTTAGCATGTTCTCTTAATTCCAGAGATTTAATATACATATCCTCATGGAAATATTGTGTAGACTTATGAAATGTTTTTCCCCAGTTGACACTCTAAATTTTGGTTTCCTCTTCCTTAATTACATATCTATCACATGGTTCCAGAAGAATAGCTGTTTCCTAAACTTAACCTACTAGCATGGTGATATAAACCCCAGCACTTAAGATAATGCCTACACAAAATAAGTGATCAATAATGATTTAACTAAAATGAACCAAAAGTTAGGGTGCAGAGAAAGATGAAGGTCATGGTTTTATGGGGCGGGGGTTTTGGGGGTTAGGCTAGCAGTAAGGCTAGGCCCAGTTTTGTTAATGCTTAGTTTAACAGTATAGTAAGATATCAGTCAGAATAATTCACAAGCAGTTTTAAAAGCAAAAACTTTAAATCAACCATTTATTATTTTTATGCTAACACAGTACCACATTTGAGTGATTTTAATATTAATTTTAATTTCATTGTGGGTCAAGAAGAAAGGAGCCATAAGATTATTAAACCTCACTTTTTTTAGTTGGTACAATAAGAGAATACTAGACGTAGGATTCAAGTTCTATCTAATAACCTCTAAATCTGTCAACTTAATGAGAAGCAAACTCCTTTAATTTCTTAATATCTTGCAAGAAAAACAATGTAATCCCCTCTCTTCGATTAGATGGGTGGCCTTAGCATTATACAGAACCAACTTTAGTCACTCTTGTTACCAGTGTTTGTGAGCATGTGACAGGCAGAGATCTGGATACCAGAGAGAGGCTCACCATGTCGCATAAGCAGGGATCTGTGGGAAGTCTCAAATTTGTTTGTGCTTCAATTCATCCTGTTAAAGCTTTTCATGGGACATCTCAATGCCCGGAGGAGCCACAGTAGATATATGATACATCCAGTGCAAATACAATAAATATAAACTGACCTCATTTGCTCATCACTTGGGTGTAGAATTTCTGGATGTAGGACTGATTGAATACTAAAACAAATTAAATGACAATTTTGAGTGCTGTAATCGTATTTCCTGATTATAAGGCCTTGGGTGGTTTTTCTGCCAACTGAATAATTTTCATTTGAAAAACACAGATGCATGTTGGCAGGGCTTGTGCATACTGTTAGAAACTCAAAAGTAGTTATTTAAATTACCAGATGAGCCCTGGCTGGTGTGGCCCAGTGGACTGAGTGCCAGCCTGAGAACCATAAGGGTCACCAGTTTTATTCCCAGTCAGGGCACAAGCCTGGGTTGTGGGCCAGGTACCCAGTAGGCAGTGCATGAGGTAACCACACATTGAACTTTCTCTCCCTCTCTTTCTTTTTCCCTTCCCCCCTTCTCTAAAAATAAATAAAATCTTTAAAAAAAATTACCAGATAAAAGCATGAGTCCTTACCCAGCTCAGCTCTTGTAAATGCTCACAAGATCAGAGTGCCTGGCCCAGGGCTTGGATCATAATTTTTTTGGATGCAGGTCAGAGGATATTATAGGAGTAAAGATTTGGGAAGCTGGGCAGACATGCTGTCGTTTCTTCACATCTCCTCTCTCTTTCTAATTTCTGTAATAATAAGAGAGATGTTGGATAACTTGCCTCTACTGTGGGATGGGGCCTGGGTATCTTCACAAAGCATTGCAAGTACCCAAAACAATTCTTTCTTTGCAGAGACCAAGAAACTCCCATGTCCAACATCAACTGGAGCTACCATTTATCAAGTGTTTGCTAAGTGCCAATCACTATGTTTAAATGGATTATCTCATATAATCCTGGAAAAAACCCTGGAAGGAGATACTGTGGTTATCACCGTGTTACAGACAGGAAAAAAATGGGAAGAGACATTAAGTATCTGGCCCAGCTTGACATGGCTAGTTAAGTGTCAGAACTGAGACTTGAACCTAAACTTAGATTTCTTAGATTCTAAAACAAACATTCTTAACACTATACTAAATTGTCCTAAACCTACTGCCCAGAGAGTGTGGAGTATTATAAAAGTGAGGATGGCCAATAACTCCAGGGCTTTGGGGGAATTTTGCAATTCTAGTAGACAGATATTTGGAATGGGGCCATGTGGCTTCCTGAGTGAAAGAGCTGTAGTCACGCAGTTAGCTTAATAAAAAGATTGCCTTTCATCCTTCACACAGGGATAATGAAATAATATAGACTATGAAAACTCATCACCTGCTTGGCAAAAATCCCTACAGAGTTAGACAGAGGAAACCTTAGATGATTTGAAGTTCCAGAAGGCTCACAAAAGAATTTGGACCCTGTATCCAGCTCTGACTGGCTCTCCATACAGCCCTAGTCAAGCTCAGGCCTTAATATATTTTCCTCCCCAACACTTTCTTTTGCTATTTTCAGGCACAGTGTTAGATTCTATTCTTGCCTAAACCACAATAGAGGATATTTGGTTCTCTCTTCCTGGAAATTAGTAGTTTTATTTTGCTCATTCTGAAAAATAAGAGATCTTGCTGGGACCCTTTAATCATCCTAGAATGGGGTTCTTTTGGCTTTTACTCTTCCAAAAAGGAGATTCAGTCATTTTCTTTGGTATTCTGTGCTGTGGTCAATAAAAGCTCTTCCTTTGTTTCAAATTGAGGTCCCCCCCCGCTAAGGTTTAAGCTCTTTCTCTCATGTCCTTCTTGAATTATAATTTGAAAACTGGTTACATGGAAGAGGGGGCAGCTGGAAGAGATGGAGGTGCTGTGTGGATAAACTGAGTCCTGAGTCGAGCTTAACTTTGTAGAATTTGACAGCTGTTCTGCTTATTAAAGAGAATATATTCCTTGTATGTCTATTTTTATATTGTCAGAGCACTGGGAAACCTTTGTTGGAAGAGAGGTGATATCTCTCAAGGGGCTGAACAACTTGGAAAATATTAGGAGCTTTCATGCATTTCAGGTGCCTAGGAATTGCTGTCTTTTAGAATAATCCTTTTGCTTTCGAAATAGTTAATTGAACAGCGTTTACATTCATAACAGTGCAAGGAAACCATCCTACCCCATGTGCAGTTGTGACAGCTGGAAAGTATTTTTCAGTCATCTTCATGCATTGGACCCTGTGGAACCCTCGTTGCCCCCTCCTTCTCTCCCTATAAGCCTATAAAATACATTTTCTTCTGCTGACACTGCAGCATGAACTTTCCATAGCAACTTATTCCCACACCACCTGTTAATAATGCCAAGAGTAATGTATTTAACTCCCCGCATACTGTGCCAAAATGTTTACACAATTCAGCTTTTTTCAGACTTTAAAGACCAGATATAAATCCGAAACTAGCTGTGTCCCTTTTAAATGCTCAGGGAGTTGCTTGCAACATTTTCGTGAGGAGAGTTGGGCAGATTTTTCCCAACTATTTTTAATAAAAAGTAGGTTACTCCTTTGGGGCTACTTTGCTAACTGTGTTGGGGTCCTCAAAAATGAACTGTTTTTCAGAACATTGTCAAGTATAAGAGTGCATCTTTTCAGTTAAATATCAGCTTTATTGACAACATACTTAAAAGAAGAACTAAAACTTCTGAGACTCCTTTTGGTGTCTCTGAGCCACCCTATAAGAATAAGAGTTGTTTTGGGCCACACATTAAATACATTGCGACACATAATCACACACAAAAAAAATCTCATAATGTTTTAAGTAAATTTATGATTTTGTATTGGGTCGCATTCATAGCCACCCTGGGATGCATGAGGCCTGTGGGCTGTAGGTTGGACACCCCTATATCAAAACTAAAACTTTGTTAATATCTGAAGGTCAGTTTTCTAATTCATCATCTGAATTAATAGTAATAAAAACAAACATTTATTTGTATTTAATTGTTTACAATTTTAGTTTATATTTATTGCTATTATTATGAAAATTCTATACTAGACAGATAAAAATTGACATTTTATTGCTGAAAAACCTGGGACTTATACTAGGAAGTGATCTACCTTAGATCCTGCAGCTGGTAGATAATGGAGCTTGGATTTACACTCTGATGTGCTTGTCTCTAGAGCCAGGAGTCCTTCTAATACACTAAAACTTTCTAAAATGGTTTCCTAGAAACATCATATAAGGAGATATTAATAGACATATCTCAGTAAGACTGTTCTATGGTTGTTGCCTTTGGAAACTTGACACTGCATTCTTCTGTTGGAGATTCACAGTACACAAACATAATAAGGGCTCTGAGAATCCTGCAATGAAAAAATCTTCTCAGTTCTGTGCAAGCTAGCAGTTTCCAAACTTACTAGGGCATGGTGCACGTTTCTCCTTAGCACACCTATTAACACTTAGAGGAACATGTTCAGTGAAACACATTCTGAGAGACACTGCAGCTGCCAGGCTACCTTGCAGCCAGAAGTGAACCCCCCAAGGGCCAGTGCCCTTTCCCTCTAGTTGTCATTTCCAACTGCCTCTGAAGTACCTTTTAAAGAAGACTTATATAAAGCTATTCTATCTCCCCTTGGCCATTCCTTATCCATTCACTGGGACTTCTCCCTCCTGGTAATACTTTATCTGACTTCCTAAAAGGGACTGTTCCTCCAACCTTCTGAATATTTTAAAACAAATAACAAAATAAGCTATGAATTACTCAAAGCTCAACTGGTTTTTTTCAGATCCCCAGAGTGTCAAACATCATATTTTCATCTGAAAACCTCTATTAGTCCAGAAGAACTCTCTGCTTAAACAAACATTTTCATGAAATCCCACATAGTGACAAAGCCAAATGAGCTGGTCAATTCCTTCAGAAAGCATTTGATATCATGTACACATGGTCTAAATCTAAAATGATGTCACTTCTGGTAAATGGTCCAATGACTAAAGAATTAGTAATTCCCAAGGTACTGAATAAAAACCTTCCACAAAAGATTATTGTCTACTAAATATCCAATACTTAAAACTGAATGAAAAAAGCATTGATTATAATTAATCTAAATATTTGAAAACCCCTCAAGTTCTAATTGGAGTGCTCTGTTTTCTTCCAGATGCCTGGCATTCTGTAAATATAGCCAGAAATTTTGAATTATTGGCCAATTTATTCCTTTCTGTTCTACACCTCTTCTGGTTCATATTGTGGTAATCTGGTGCTTTACATTATGTCAACAATTGTATTATTGTTACTTGGCTCTGTGCCAGGACCTGTAGCCATGAATGTTAATTTATTTTTTATTGGCAAATGAATAAAATGGAAACTAGGCAAAACCAAGAAGGAATAACCATGTTTCTCCTGAAAGAACTTTGAAGCTAAAATTTATTGAAGGATGCAAATTTGTTTTAGTATCCTTGGTCTTTTCACTGCTATCCGTCTAAAGCCATAATGTTTCTTTTTTCAAGAGATCCTACAAACAGATTCAAAACTGAAAACCATAGAACCAAAATTTGTAGTATGCAGCATAGAAAAACCAACAGAAACTGTAATTCCCCCATGACAAGAGCAATTTTAAAATATCTAGGGGATAAATGGCCTGGCAAAGTGTCACAGATGAAAATGTCAAGATTTTGCAGCTAAGGATAAAATAAAGAATTAAATAAAAACTTGTCCTTTGGATTAGATTTATTCCAGGTCAACTACTGAGTCATTAAGAAAAGCGGGAGTCCAAGAGCTCCTGACTGCCTGTGGCAGGGCTCCGTCCTCCAGCCGGAGGGGGCGCCCTGCCCTTGCCAACAGCACTGACTCTGCAGGGCGTGGGCACACAGTCTGAAGAGCAGGAGCAGAATCTAGCTGCATCTGGTTGTGTTTCCTCTCAGCGGGCATTTTCAACCTCAAAGTTATGATTTACATGTGGACATTTCTTAAAATTCAGTTAATCCAGAGAGTCTGTAAAAGGCCAAATGCTGCAGAGCAATAATGGCTTTCTTATACCAAGAACAAAATTAAATGTTGTCTATCAGCTGGACTAGGGAAAAAAGTGATCCAAGCCACATACTATGCTTTTAGCATAACTACATGCTATGTAATCACCATGATCATCTCACCGTCAAGGTTGTAATGATCCTGGAGTAATGATGAGGTGGTACCATGCTGGTGATACTCCGGGCTGATCAGAGTGATCATCCTTGTGATTAAGGGCATTGTTGAGTTTGCTTTTATTGGCTAGATCTGCATTTGCCTTCTCTTTGGAGAGAGCAGTAACTGTGAATGCAATATTTTTTTTACACAAGAATTTGCCTGCCTTTTCGATGTACAACTTACAGAAGTCTGTTGTCATAGAATCCCAGAGCCAGCAAAGTCCCTAGGGGTCACTGAGGCTTCATGTACATGCTGCACACAAACAGGGTCAGGACGGTCACATCTGGCCATTGTAGCTCATTTACGCAGCTGGGATTTAGGAACATCAGCTTCACTGTGCATGCTGTGTCAAGCACCCCACAGAGCCCTGGCCTCAATGAGATGTGAAGGGCCCCATCCATGGCACTGGACTCTACACACCCTGGCTGCTCATGGGTGGACCAAGTGACACTGTGTGTTATGATTTTGGAGGAACCAGCTCTGGTGCCCTCAGAATCTCCCCATCTGCTGGCCCTTTGCCTGCATTTCCAACCCTTAGAGTCACTCCTCTGGGTTAGAGCAGTGTTTCCCCACCCCTTTTTCCCCATTAGTACAAAGAATCCTTTTTAACATCAGAACATTTTATAGATATCCCATATAATGGTTCTGTTTTTAGATCTGATGACTGGAAAAAAGACGCAAAACAGAAAAAAACAACTAAAATTTCGGCGGTGCTTGTACATGAATTCATATTTAATAAATTTCAGTAATGCCTTAACATATTTGAAAAATAATCACCAATACATTTATAAGTTGTATTATTTATTAACTTTAGAGATCATGCTTTGGAAACATATGGATTCATGGAACTTTAAAGTCTGCATTCTTATTCCCTATTCCCCATTCCACACACCCTGTGCTCTATCACCAAGATTTATGGCCCATTGAATGGGGCCACTGAGTTAGCCAGCAATTTATAAGCTTGTATTCTCTGGAACACGTTTCATAGGGTTCAAAATAAGTGTGCAAAGAAAAAAAAATTGAGAAAAACCGGAATTATACAAAGTCAAATAGTTACCTCTATTGCAGGACTTCTCAGAGCCTTAAGTGTTGGAAGGTATATTGAATCATTACAAAGGAAGTACAGATTTCAGAATTCACTAAGCTTCTTACACCATGGATTCTTTTTCCAGACACTGTTGACATCTCTGGGAACAGTGTTCTGAAGAACATCACTTTGGGATAAAACACTGTTTCCAGAGGATCTCTGTTGAATATAAACACATAACCTGGGTGAGAGAAACTAGTAGGCCTTTTACCTCCAGTAGGATATTACCAAGATTGACTCCTAAAAGAAGCTGCTGAGTTGCCAAGAGGAAGGTCTTGAAAGAATAGTTTCTTGGACAGATCTTCTCTAAGGAGCCTGAAATGTGTGAACAGCATAGCTTCTTGTCTCACGTATTATTTATGGCTTTACTTATTATCTCATTAAAGTTCCCACTTCAGCCCCCCACCCCTTATAAAATGTCTCAGAAGCTAGGAGAACAAATGACTCAGAGTCCAACAGAAAATGAGGTAGCGCAATGAATGGGAACATTCTGGTATTGCAGGGATAAATGTTCTCTAGATGTTACATGAGAAAATAGTACATAGAATTTTTGCCTTTAGGCTGGATACAGGTTTTGCTTGTTTGCTTTGTATGGCATTCAAGGCATACCTCAGAGACAGAGTGGAGAGTTCTCGCTTCATAATACCATATATGTCATGGTTAGATGTGGGCTGGCTAAAGACTGCCTGATGATGATTTCAAGTGTCCCTAAGCCTGAACTCCCCTCTAATTATCCACCATCTCTCATACCCCAACATAAGATGAGCCCCCAATTATACCTGTTAAAGTTTCACAGTCTTTGCACTGAAGATGTGGATTCCTGATGAAATTCTGACCTCCCTCAAAAAGACACAAATTTAAATTTACTAGTTTCTAACAATCTTAGTGTGACTCTAAAAACAGGATTGATGAGGTTAGAGGTTTAGAAAAGCAAAGAGCACATGGGTACTGAGCACAGGTTCACTGAAGCCACCTAAGAGGGTGTCTCTTGATAGAGACCCAGGGAACTCCCAATGGAGGTCATTTTGCCCCAGTTAAGTGGCAAGTTAAACAGCAAATCGCTTGAGGTAAAACAAAGGGCAGACCATCTGTGCTTGCAGACACATCTAAACTAATGTGAGGGGGGAAAAAACCCAGGAGCAATTGCTTAGAAATTTTAAAGCCTCAAGCAATTCTTCCTCAATCAAGTGAATATATCAGGTCAGAGTGGTTTTGGACTTGAGGTTACTAGCAGAATTGTTTCAATTTGTCATTCTTTGTTCATGTGTAGACACTGCTAATGAGCACATCTTTGCCACTCACTTACCTCGGTGGAGACATAATTTTGTTTTGTAGCCTTCTCACAAGACATCATGTTGATCAGTTAATAATTTATCAAGAACCTCAAGCCAAATATTAAAACAAATGTGCACCATAACACATCATTATATCTTTCTTCTGAACCAGTCAAAGAGACAGGCAGAAAGTCAAATTACAAAACATCTGTGCTTCTTCATGGTGCCCTTATAATGTGATTTTAACTTTTTATTCAATTAAAACAAAAACCATTCCAATTAAACTGTTTGAACCAAATGTGATGCAGCTATTAAGGTGTTAAAACATTCATTTTGTCAAATAGGAAAAAAAATGTTTCCCTCTGAGATTTTCTCCATTAAACTAGTTTCCTAATTACTACACCCTATTTAAATAGCTTTGACTGCATTTTTTTATCTCAAATGATACAGTTCAATTAGCCTGTAAAAACTTCTAGGTCTCTAGTGACAAAGAAATCTCACAACAAATCTAATCTATACCAGAGGACACATATCTGTTAAAATATTCCTGGTAGTTACCATCTTTCCTTTTTTTCTTACTATGATACAAAACTCAATTTCATTTTATTCTCTGACCACAAACTACTATAATAAATATTAATAGCAGTGTCAACTATAATTTATTAAATATCTAGTAGATACCAGGCAAACTAGATGCATTATTTTTTTTAGTTATTGTAATCATGCTCCAATGGTATATTGTAGATATATCCACAGTTTACAGATAAGAAAATGAGATTGAGAAGTAACTAGAAAGCTTCATTTACTTAATCAGTGTCTAAAGTGAAAATTAAACCCAGTTCTTCATCACCAAAGTTCATCTTCTTTTATTAAAAAACTATATTTTATTGATTATGCTATTACAGTGGTCCCAATTTCACCTTTTTTGCCCCCATCCACTCAGCAACACCCACTTCATCAGGCAATCCCCACCCCTTTGTTCACATCCATGAGTCATGTGTACAAGTTTTTTAGCAACTCCATTTACTATACTGTACTTAATCCCCTCACCTCTTTACCCATTCCCCCAAAACCCTCCTTCATCTGGCAACCATCAACATGCTCTCTGTGTCCATGATTCTGTCCTTGTTTTTCTTGTTTACTTAGTTTGTTTTTTAGATTCAATTGTTGATAGATATGTATTTATTGTTATTTTATTGTTCATAGTTTCGATCTTATTCTTTTTCTTAAATAAATCCCTTTAATGTATCATATAAAATAATGGTTTGGTGATGATGAACTCTTTTATTTTTGTCTTTTCTGGGAGCTCTTTATCTGCCTTTTGATTCTAAATGATATCTTTGCTGGGTAGAACAATCTTGGCTTTAAGTACCCACTTCTAATGACTTTGAATATTTCTTGCCAATCCCTTTTAGTTTGCAGAGTTTCCTTTGAGAAACAGCTGACAGTCTGATGGGAACTCCCCTGTAGATAACAGACTGCTTCTTCTCTTGCTGCACTTTAAGATATTCTCTTTATCTTTAACCTT
The DNA here is from genome assembly GCF_021234165.1 of Pteronotus mesoamericanus. Classification (NCBI taxonomy): domain Eukaryota; kingdom Metazoa; phylum Chordata; class Mammalia; order Chiroptera; family Mormoopidae; genus Pteronotus; species Pteronotus mesoamericanus. The sequence continues at coordinate 15,220,845 of NW_026555313.1, forward strand.
TGAAATTTTAATTATGATGTGTCTTGGAGTGAGCCTCTTTTCATCCATCTTGTTTGGGACTCTCTGTGCTTCCTGGACTTGCATGTCCAGTTCCTTCATCAAATTAGGGAAGCTTTCTTTCATTATTTTTTCAAATAAATTTCCAATTTCTTGCTGTTTCTCTTTTCCTTCTGGTACCCCTATGATGCAAATATTAGATCTCTTGAAGTTGTCCCAACTGCTACTAATACTACCCTGATTTTTTAGGATTCATTTTTCTTCTTGTTCTTTTGATTGGTTGTTTTTCACTCCCTTATGTTCCAAACCATTGATTTAATTCTCAGCTTCATCCATTCTACTGTTGTTTCCCTGTAAATCATTTATTTCAATTAGTGTATCCTTCATTTCTGACTGGATCTTCTTTATGTTGTTGAGGTCCTCACTAAGTTCCTTGAGCATTCTTATAACCAGTGTTTTGAACTCTTCACGTGATAGATTACTTATCTTTATTTTCTTTAGTTCTTTTTCTTGAGTTTTGATCTATTCTTTCATTTGGGCCATGTCTCTTTCTCTCCTTATTTTGGCATCCTCCCTGTGTTTGTTTCTATGTATTAAGTAGAACTGCTATTACTCACTGTCGTCGTAATGTGACCTAATGTATTAGGTGTCTTATAGAGTCCAGTAACACAGCCTCCCCAAACTGGGTACTGGAGGTACGCCCTCCCTGTGGCCTGAGTACACCCTCCTCTTGTATTGCTGTTGGCAGGTCAATGGGAGGGATTTACCCAGGCCAGTCAGCTGCAGGGACTGGCAGTAACCACTGACTACCAACCTCTGCCCTCCATGGAGGACTAGCTATGCAGGGTCAGGGTGGTGATGCTCCAATGTGGTCTATAGCTGTCCCCTGGGTACACAGGCTCTGGAGTTTCCTGGGTGGTGCAGGCTAAGGTCAGCCCTCACCTGTGTTCTGCCTGGGGCTAACTTGCCTCGGCTATAAAGCAATCTGAGATAGCTGCCACTTGTACTAGGCTTGGAGATTCCCAGGTGAAGCCAAACTGTGACTCTAGGCTGGCCACTGCTATTGTCAGGTCTGGGGCCACTTAGTAAGAGGTAGGGAGGCTGGGTGTTTCCTGAGGCCAGCTGTTGCTTGTTTGATAGGATTTAGGAAGTTGTGAAGGGTGAGCCAAGGCCAGCCCTTCATATGGAAAAGTTAGTTAACAGTTTGGTTGGACCCATAACTTGGGTGGGACAGAGTCTCGGGATCTCCAGGGCTGGGCAAATAGTGTTAACTAGGTTGATGGAGTCTCAGATATGGCATCTGCCTGCTGGCTCTGTGGCTCTGTGGCTCTGCGTGGGGAGGTTCAGAAAAGAGACAATGGCCTCTGCCTGCCTCTGTGTGGAAGAAAGCTGTCCCCCAGCTCCCTCCTTAATGCAAAACACTTCAGTTCCTCCCTGTATGACACAGGTAGCCTTTCAAGATGCTACCTGGGTGGTGCTGGAGCTCGGTGGGACTTAGTCTAAGTAAGTATGTGTGTGGGTTCTTTAAGGGGAACTGTTTGGGACTCCAAAATTTTCTTCTACAAACTCAGTACCTGCTGGTTTTCGCAGCCCAAAGTTATAACAACTTATCTTTCTATTCTTGTACCCTGGGCTGGGAGGTCTGGTGTGGTACTGGACACTCTCAAGATATCTCTTCAGAATTTTTATACACCACATGAGGGTGTGAGACCAGTCATTCCATATCTCTGCATCTCTCTCCCTCCTACCAGTCTGATGGATGTGGTTTCTTTAATTCCATAGTTGTTGGACTTCCATTAAACTCAATTTCTGATGGTTCTGAGTGGTGGTTGTTCTATAGTTTAGTTGTAATTTTGATGTGGTTGTGCAAGGAGGCAAGCCGTGTTTACTACACTTTCATCTTGACCAGAACCAAAGTTTATGCTCTTAACCACAGGGTCCATCCTAATCTTTGTTGGTCTTTTAAACAAAATTCACTTGATGTAATTGTTTTTTCTTTAGTTAAATAAATACCTAATGTAGGGATAAAGTACTATTATTCTTTCTTTGTATTATTATTTTTAAAAATATTCATAAAACTGAAGAAAATAACATTATGGATCCTCATATGAACGCAATGGTGTGTGATACACACACACACACACATTCATGTATGCATATATACCTCTCGTTTTTCTACTTTTTAAAATTTCATTTTATTTTTGTTTATTCTATTAACAGTTGTCCCAATTTTTCCCCCTTTGCCCTCCTCCATCCCACCCTATCCCCTGATCCCACAGTCTATCCCTGCTCTGTTGTCCATGTCCATGTGTTATTCATACCTGTTCTTTGACTACTCCTTTCCTTTCTTTCCATCCTTTCCCCCAGCCACCATCCTGTGGCAGCTGACAGTCTGTTCCCTGTTTCCATGACTATTGTTCTGTTTTGCTCATTCGTTTATTTTATTCATTAGATGCCTCTTATAAGTGATGTCCTATGGTATTTGTCTTTCACAAACTGGCTTATTTCACTTAGCGTAATAGTCTCCAGTTCCATCCATGCTGTCACAAAGGGTAGGAATTATTTCTTCTTTCTTTCTGATGTATAGTATTGCATTGTATAGATGAACCAAAGTTTTTTAATCCATTAATCTACTTAGGCTGTTTCCAACACTTGGTTTTGTAAATTGTGCTGCTATAACCATAGAGATGCATAAGTTCTTCTGAATTGGTGTTTCAGGATTCTTAGGTTATATTCCCAGAAGTGGAATCTATGGGTTATAAGGCACTTCCATTTTTAATTTTTTGAGGAAATTCTATACTGTTTTTCACAGTGGCTGCACCACTCTGCATTCCCACCAGTAGTGCACTAGGGTTCCTTTTCCTTACATCCTCACCAGCACTTGTTACTTGTTGATTTATTAATGATGGCCATTCTTACAGGTGTGAAGTGATATTTCATTGTGGTTTTAATTTGCATCTCTCTGATGGCTAATGATGTTTTTTCATATGTCTATGAGGCATGTGCATGACCTTGTTGGACAGGTGTCTTTTCAGATCCACTGCCCATTTTTTTATTGGATTGTTTTTCTTCCTGGCATTAAGCCTTGTGAGTTCTTCAATATTTTGAAGATTAAACCTTTGTCTGATGTATCATTGGCAAATATGTTCTCTGATACAACCTATTACCTTTTCATTTTGATAATGGTTTCTTCAGCTGTGCAGAAGCTTTTAAATTTGATATAGCCCCATTTGTTTATTTTTTTCTGTTATTTCCCTTGCCCTGGGAGATATACTGTCAAAAATATGGTTATGTGGGATATCTGAAATTTACTGCCTATGTTTCCCTAGGACTTTTATGGTATCATGACTTTTATTTAATATGTAAGCCTTTTGTCCCCTTTGAGTTTATTTTGGTGTATGGTGTAAGTCGGTGGTCTGTTTTGCATGCTCCATTCCAGTTCTCTCAACACCATTTATTGAAGAGGCGATTTTTACCCCATTGTATGTTTGTGCTTTCTTTGTCAATTATTAATTTACCATAGAGACATGGGATTATTTCTGGACTCTCTAGTTTGTCCCGTTGATCTATGTGTCTCTCTCTTTTTTTTTTTTTTTTTGCCAATACAAGACTGTTTTTAATTACAGTGGACTTGTACTATAGTTTCATATCAGGAATTGTGATCCCTGCAACTTCGCTCTTTCTCAAGACTGTTGTAGCTATTCAGGGTGTCTTTTGGTTCCACATAAATATTTGAAGTATTTGTTCTAGATCTGTGAAATATGCCATTGGTATTTTATTAGGAATTATGTTGAATCTATATATTGCTTTGGGTAGCATGCACATATTAATGATGTTAATTCTTCTAATCCATGAACATGGTATATGCTTCCATTTATTTGGATCTTCCTCAATTTCTTTCTTCAGTGTTTCTTAGTTTTCTTTTCTTTTCTTTCTTAAAAGTAGATTGATTTTATTTATTTTTTAAATGTCAAAGTTAATTATAAAATATTAAAAAATTTTTAAAACCATTATAAAGTCTCAGCAATTAAACCAACATGACACCAGCACAGAAATAGTCAAGTAGATCAATGAAATATAATGAACATTCTAAAGACAAACACATATATCTGATTAATATATGTATGATTAGGTTGATATTTCAAATCAATGGGGGAAATAAGGCTTATTCAACAAATAAGATGCATGGACCACTATTACTTGAAATAAAACAAATATAGAGCCCTATTTCACATATTATACAAGAAATATTCAGGTGAGTTAAAAATCAATATGTAGAATCTAAGGAGTTTTAGAAGAATATAGAACTAATATTTTTCATGACCTGAAGTAAAATATTCAACCCCAGAAGCTATAAAGTAAATATTGACAATATGACTATATTAAACACTTAAGGATGTACAGTAATATACATATAAAAAAAGTTAAAGGACAAGGTATAGAAAAGGATTTGCAACACATCTAAAACATGGTTAATAGGTTTTTTGTTTCTTTTTTCTTTTTTTTTAGGGAGAAAAGTTCTACAAACCTTTAATAAATGGGTAAAGATTACAAAAAGACATTTAAAGCTTTTTTGAAAAAAAATAAGAGATAGTCAAGAAATATATAAAAAAACAAGTTTAGTTTCAACAAATAGTAAAGGAACAATAAAATAACATCATTGTCACAAACAGATTAATGAGTATTAAAAATATTGGTAATATCAAGTATTGGCAACTCTGAAAGGAACTGGGTATTCATAGAAACTTTTTCTTCATTTTAAAGCAGTCCCTTTAGCATATTTTGCAGTGCTGGTTGGGAGGAGGTGTATTCTTTTAGCCTTCTTTTATCTGGGAAACTCCTTATTTCACCATCCATTTTAATTGAGAGCCTTGCTGGGTAGAGCAGTCTTGGTTGCAGGCCTTTGCTTTTCATGATTTGGAATATTTCTGGCCATTCCCTTCCGGCTTGCAGTGTTTCTGTTGAAAAGTCAGCTGCTAGCTGTACTGGGACTCCCTTATATGTTATTACCTCTTTCTCCCTGGTTTCCTTTAGGATTCTCTGTTTGTCTTTGATATTTGCCATTTTAATGACAATGTGTCTTGGAGTGGGCCTCATTGGGTTCCTCTTGAATGGGACCCTCTGTGCTTCCTGGACTTGTGTGACTTTTTCTCTCCTCCATTAGGGAAGTTTTCCGTCATTACTTTTTCAAACAGGTTCTCTATCCCTTGCTCCTATTCTTCTCCTTCTGGTATCCATATTATATGGATATTATTATGTTTCAGGTTGTCCTGCATTTCCCTTAATGACTCTTCATTCTTTTTGTGTCTTCATTTACTTGCTCTTTCCAGGAGCTTTTTTTCCTACCTTGTCCTCCAGCTCACTGATTTGGTCCTCGGCTGCATCTAGCCTGCTTTTGATTCCTTCTACTGTGTTCTTCAATTCAGAAATTGTATTCTTCATTTCATCTTGTCTCTTATTGATCATTTCTATGTCTTTTTCATGCTGATATAGTTTGCAGTAAGTTCCTCATAGTTTCCTTGGAGTTTTTTGTAATTCTCTCTGAGTTCACTGAGCTCATTGAGTTCCTTAGAACGATTGTTTTGAACTCAATATCTGATAGTTTACTTGCCTATATTTCATTTAGTTCTCTTTGTGAGGATTCTTCCTTTCCCTTTGAGTGGGGCATATTTCTTTATCTTCCCATTATTTGTAAGACTCTTCTCTTTTGCTTCTCCTTCTTAAGTTGATCTGTCTTGATTTCCTGACTTCATGGTGTGAACTTCTCTGGTTGGAGACCACTGTTTTTACTTTCTGGATCTGCCTCTGATGATCTCAGATGTTGACCCTGTCTGACCTTAGGCAGTTTGTTCAAGACTTCCAGGAACCTACTGTTTGTGGCTGTCTCCTTCAGCTGTTAATCTATTCACTCTGCACTCAGCAGGGTGTCTCAGACAGATCAGGGTAGGGCAGAGTCCCTCCTGGGGGCTGAGTTATTGGGTCCTCTCATGCTGCTGCCATATGGGGGAAGAGTCTGCACTGGGATAATGACGGCTACTCTCCCAGTTCTCTCCCCAAAGCCTCCATCCCCAGTCTCTCCTCAAGTGTCGCCAGACCTCTCTGCACCCCGTTTAGCCAGGGATTTACTGTCTGTGGCTGCCACTCTGCACTCAGCAGGCAGCTTAGACAGCACAGGGTGGAGTGGAATCCCACCTGGGGGCGGGGCCATGGGGTCCTTTGACACTGGTGCTGCTCAAGGGGAGTGGTCTCTTTCTGAGCAAAATGGCTGCTGCCTCATGGGGGACGAGTCAGCACTGAGATATCGCTGGCTACTCTCTCAGTTCTCTCCCAAAGCCTCCTTCCCCAGTCTCATCATGCATCTCTAGCCCACTCTGCCCCCACCTTTGCCAGAGACCAGGATAAGTGGCTGCAAATAAAAATTTTGCTTTGGCCTTTTAGAAGGCTCTTTGTGTCTCCAGCTGCCTGTCTCTGGCAGAGAGCAACCCTGCTGCTTTTTGCAGCTGGCTGTTTTCTGTATGCTTTTTGAGCTCTGGTGCTGTGGGCTAGAGATCCCCGCTTTTGGTTTAGACCCCGCTCTTCTCAGGGGCATACAACTGGCCGATTCAATATCCTTCTGATGCTGCCGCACATGGGCGCCCTGCCCACCTTCTCAGGTCTGTACCTCACTCCTTACCAGTTAGATTGCACTAAAGCTGATTCTTCTGTCTCCGAGGTTCCAAGGCTCCTCTCTCACTGTTGTTCAGTTGTTTGTTCCAGGTGATTTCTCCACAATTAATTTTAATTCCAGGTTGGTCCTGGGAGGAGGTCAGTGTGGCTTCCAGTCACTCTTCCACCATCTTGAATCTCCTGTGTTCCTTCGTTTTCTGAGTATGGGTTTTACTTTCTTGGTTAAGTTTATTCCTAGGTAATTTATTTTTCTTGTTGTTATAGGAAATGGTATTTTTTTTTAGTTTCTCTTTCTGATAGTTCATTGTTGTACACAAGTGCCATCAATTTCTGAATATTGACTTTGTGTCCCACTACTTTGCTGAATTCATTTATTAGGTTGAGTAGTTTTTTGCTGGAGACTATAGCGTTTTCTATGTATACTATCATGTCATCTACAAACAATTACAGTTTACTTCCTCCTTTCTAACTTGGATGCCTTTTATTTCTTCTTACTGTCTGATCGCTGTGGCTAGAACTTCCAGTACCATGTTGAATAAAAGTGGTGACAGCAGACAGCTTTGTTTTGTTGCTAATGTTTAGGGAAACACTTTTAGTTTTTGCCCATTGAGTATGATGTTGGCAGTAGGTTTTCTGTATATGGCCTTTATTATGAGTGTTTTTAGCATAAATGGTGCTGGATTTTATCAAATGGTTTTTCTGCATCTATTGATATTACCATGTGATTTCTGTCTTTCATTTTGTTTATGTAATGTATCACATTTATTGATTTATGAATATTGTACCATCCTTGCATCCCTGGGATAAATACCACTTGATTGTGGTGTATGATCTTTTTAATGTATTGCTGGATCCAGTTTGCTAGTATTTTGTTGAGGATTATCACATCTGGGTTCATAAGAGATATTGACATGTAATTTCTTTCTTTATTGTATCTTTACCTGGTTTTGGGATTAGGATAATACTGGCCTTGTAAAAAGAGTTTGGGAATCTTACATCTTGAATTTTTTGAAATTGTGAAGGATCAGTGTTAGTTCTTCTTTGAATGTTTGGTAAAATTTGCCTGTGAAGCCATCTGATCCAGGGCTTTTGTGTGTTGGCAGTTTTTCATTTACTGCTTCAATTTCACTACATGTTATTGGTCTACTCATGTTTTCTTCTTCTTCCTCATTCTGTGTTGGAAAGTTATAAGTTTGAAAAATTTATTTATTTTGCTCAGGTTATCAAATTTCTTGGCATGTAATTGTTCATATTAATTTCTTATAATCCTTTGTATTTCCATTATAGCAGTTGTTACTTCTCCTCTTTCATTTATGATTTTATTTACTTGGGTCCTCTTTCTTTTGTTCTTGATGAGTTTGGCTAATGGCTTTTTTTTTTTTTTAATTTTCTTTATGTCTGCTAAGAACCAGCTCCTGGATTCACTGATTCTTTTGTTTTTTTTTAGTCTCTGTCATTTAATTCTGCTCTGAGCTTGATTATTTCCTTCCTTCTGCTTGCTTTGGGCTTTGTTGTTCCTCTAGTTCTTTTAGATGTAGGGTTAAGCTGTTTATTTGAGACTTTTATATCTTTTTCGGGTAGGCCTCTACTGCTATGTACTTCCTTCTCAGTACTGCCTTTGCTGTGTCCCATAGGTTTTGGGTTGTTGTGTGTTCATTTTTATTTATTTCCAGACACTTTTTGATTTCTTCCTTGATCTCATTGTTAACCTGTTCATTATTTAATAACTTGTTATTCAGCCTCCAAGTATTTGAATGTTTTTGAGTTTTTTCTCTTTAGGTTGGTTTCTAGTGTCAAGCTGTTGTGATCTGAGAAGGTGCTTGATATAATTTCAATTTTCTTGAATTTTTTTAGGCTTGTTTTGTGTCCTACCATGTGGTCTATCTTTGAGAATGATCCATATGTTTGAGAAGAATGTATATTTTGCTTTCTGGGGATGAAATGTTCTATAAATATCAATTAAATCCATTTGGTCTAGAGTGTAATTCAATTCTTCAATATTTTTGTTGAATTTTTTGTTTGAAAGATCTATCCATTATTGATAGTGGAGTGTTAAAATCTCATAAAATGACTCTACTGCTGTCTATATCTTTCTTGAAGTCCTCCAATAATTTCTTTATAAATATATAAAGCACCTACATTGGGTACATTTATATTTACAAAGTTAAATATTCTTGTTGGAGTACTCCCTTAAGTATAAAGTTACCATCTTTACTTCTTGTTATTGCCTTTGTTTTGAAGTCTATTTTGTCTGATAAATGTATTGCTATCCCAGCTTTTTTTTTTTCATGTCCATTTGCATGGAATATTTTTTTTCCATCTTGTCATTTTCAATGTGTCTATATCTTTTGTTCCAAGATGCATCTCTTGTAGATAACACATATGTGGGTCATGTTTTCTTATCCATTTTCCTACCATATGTCTCTTGATTGGAGCATTTAACCATTTACATTTAAGGTTATTATTGATAGGTACTTATCCATTGCCATTTTTTCCCTTCGTACTTGTGTTCCTCTGCCTCTCTCTCTTTATTTCTTCTTCTCAAAGCAGCCCTTTTAGCATCTCTTGCAGTGCTGGTTTGCTGGAGAAGTATTCTTTAAGCCTTCTTTTGTCTGGGAAGCTCTTTATTTTTGCCTTCCATTTTAAATGAGAGCTTTGCTGGATAGAGTAGTCTTGGTTTCAGGTCCTTGCTCTTCTTTATTTGGAATATTTCTTGCCAATCCCTTCTGGCTTGCAGTGTTTCTATTGAGAAATCAGCTGATAGCTTTATCGGAGCTCCTTTGTATGTTACTAGCTGTTTATTCCTTGTTGCCTTTACGATTCTCTTTTTGTCTTTAAATTTCATCATTTTGATTGTAATGTGTCTTGGGCCTTTTTGTGTTGATCTTGATTGGGACCCTCTGTGCTTCCTGGACTTGTGTGACTTTTTCTCTTACCAAATTAGGGATGTTTTCCATCATTATTTTTTCAAACAGGTTTTCTATACTTGTTCCTTTTCTTCTATTTCTTGTATCCCTATGATGTAAACATTATTATGTTTCATGTTGTCCCATTGGTCTGTTAGAGCGTCCTCATTCTGAGTATTTTTTTCATTTTGTTGCTCTGCATATTTTTGCACCTTGTCTTCCAACTCACTGATTTGAACCTCTGCTTCATCTAGCCTGCTCTTAATTCCTTCTACTGTGTTCTTCATTTCAGATATTGCACTCTTCATTTCCATGTGGTTCTTGTTCAAGGCTTCTATGTCCTTTTTCACACTGGTATAGGTCCCACTAAGTTCCTTGTAGTTTTCACTGAGTCCTTGAACATCTTTATAAACATTACATTGAACTATATGTCTAATAAGTTGTTTGCTTCAATTTTGCTTAGCTCTTTTTCTGAATATTCCCCCTTTTGTTTGGGGATTGTTTCTATGTCTCCCCATCTTAGTTGGGTATTTGTGTTTGTTTCTATGTATTAGATTGGTTTGAATTGACTCTCTGTCTTGTGGAGTGGCTTTGTGTGTTAGGAGTCCTGCGGGACCCAGTGGTGCAGACTCATTGATTTCCTGGTCTGGATGTTCTAGGTTTGAACTATGTGTGGGTTATATAGACTCTTCTGTTGTATTTGAGTCCTGATTATTAGAGGCCCATTCATTCGTGGAAGCTTCACTCCACCTGGCTGGCAAAGAGTCTCAACCCCCACCATGTGTTATATGCTACTGTATAGGTGCTGGCAGAACAAAGCAAAACAACACAAAACAACACCAAAACAGGCAAACTCCCCTGCCCACCACAGCATTATCACTGACAAGAAAGCAAAGAATAATGAAAGTGAAGAAAGAAATGGAATCGTAGGGAAACGGGAAAGGGAAAAAGAATATGAGAAGACCAAAGGAAAAAAGTGATTATGAGAGGAGACAGGGAAGAGAATTACTACTTGTAATGAATTGAAAGGGGAAAACAGGGAAAAGGAACATTGTAAAAGTAACAAAAATAATAAATGGAGGGAAGAAGAGCACAGGAGAGTACTGTAACAGAGAGTAGAATAAGAGGTATGAAAGAAAAATTAGAGCACAAAAAAGTAAAAAATAGATAAAAATTATACATAAAATGGCTATGAAAATGAAAAAGTGGTTAAGATAATGTAAAAAGAACTAAGTGGATTTGTCTCAGCACAGTTTAGATATTCCCTTCCTGTCTGTCTCTTTGGATACTCCTCTGATGTCTGGTGCTGCCCACGTCTGGCCCTTGGCTGCCTTTTCTTTTTTATTTTTTTAATATAATTTTTAAAATTTTTGTTCAAGTACAGTTATCTTCATTTTCCTGCCACCACTTTCCCCTGCCCTACCCACCCCCACCTCCCACCCTCAATCCTACCTCCTTTGGCTTTGTTCATGGGTCCTTTATACATGTTTCTTGATGACCCTTCCACTTCTTTCCCCCTTTATTCCCCTGCCCTTTGGTTACTGTTAATTTTTCTTTATTTCCATGGTTGTGGTTTTATTTTGCTTCCTTGTTTGTTTTGTTGATTAAGTTCCTCTTATAGGTGAGATCACATGGTATTTGTCTTTCATCACCTGGCTCATTTCACTTAGCATAATGCTCTCTAGTTCCGTCCATGTTGTCGTGAAGGGTAGGAGCTCCTTCTTTCTTTTTGCTGCATAGTATTCCATTGTGTAAATGTACCATAGTTTTTTGGCTGCCTTTTTGAAGCTACAAGCAATCTGCAATTTGTGGCTGATTCCTCCAGGCTTGGCTGCCCTCAGGTTCGGCCAAGCTGCTCTGCAAAGCTGGCTTTTATCAGCACTGGGTCCAGGGGTATGTTGGCAACAATTCCAAGTTGCCACAGGATCCACCTCTCCCAGTCTTTGCTGCTGGTCTCCTGTCAATCTTAGCCTAGGTGCAGACCAGCCTATTTCTGGGAGGGCTTCTGGTGGAAACAAGGGACTGCAATTCCTGGACCTCCCATGGCAGATGCCTTCAGACTTCAGAAAAGATGGTGGGGTGGATTTGTTTCCCTTCCCCTGAGCCACTAGTCTGAGTCTGTCTGGGATTACATTCCTGTACTCAGCAAGGTAGGGCCCCTATTTGGGTCTGCTGGATGCCAGAAGGGTGTTTCTGTGGCTCTCCCTTGAGGGAGGGAGAGTGAGCAGTCTGTTTCCCAGGATGTACGGATTGGCTGCACCCTACCACCAGTCTTTGACAACCTCTGAGTCTGTTTATGTTGCTGTCTTTTCAGCATGGGTTAAGATGCAGGATGAAAGAGAAGGCAGGGGAAAAAGAAGAAAAACAGAACAAGAAGACAGAGTAAAAGTAACAACAGAGGGAAAAAAACAGAAAAAAAAGGATGTGCTGAGTGGAGTGGACAGATTTCCAGAGGTTGTAGCAAGGGGATTTTCAGAGGGTAAGGGAAGGGGTATCCCACAGGGTAAAGTGATTGATTTTCCCCTGGGAGGTACGAACTCTTCTCAAAGAGATGATTGTTGTAGAGCCCAAGTATATTGGGGCCCTGAAAATCCCACAGCGGTTCCCCCAAGACCCTCCCCCATGCCTTCCACTCCAGACTCTCCTCGCACAGCTCCAGACTGCACCACCCTCCCTTCACTGGGCCCCAGGTGGGTAGCCGCACACACAAAATTCTGTGCTTTGACCCTTGAAGGAAGATAAAAATGGCGAGTTTGACTCCAGCAGTTTTTGTTTCTCCCTAAGGTAGAGAGCCCATTTATTGGTGGTAGCTTTCTCCTGTCTGGCTGGCTAAGGGGCTCAGTCCCTACCACAACCTCCTTTGCCTTGAGACGGCTTCTGGGTGGGGATTGAGTCCCCATTTGGGGGATATACAGGAGGCCACCTATCCACACTTCTCTCTCACACCCACAGCTCTTCCCCACTCCCAAATTAACAGATTATATCGTGCATGCATCGTCTTCTTTCAGTTCTCGTATCATCCTGATGGGGTGGGGGAAGGAAGGGAAGAGTCCGGCAGCTATATAACAGCACAGTGCTATGGCGGGGGGTGGGGGTGGGGTGGTGTGGGGGGTGGGGGCAGGGCTCGCACTGCTTACTTCCAGTGAGTCAACTTCCAGTGAGTCAGCTTCCAGCTCCTGCTGCTCAGCTGCCGCAGCTGGGCTGCTGTGCTCCCAGGGTGGTCTCTGCTGCCAGCCTCCTCAGTCAGACTGTGCCCCACTCGTGGTTCCCATGGCACCCTGGGTTGAGGAGAGGGCAGCTCCCTCCGGTAAGTTCCTCAGATTCCAGACCCTGGCTCTTAGCGCTGGCAGGGTACATGGCCCTGACTGGGGTGGAGGGTACTAAGTCTGGGCACCATGGTGTGGGCTCTCCAGAGGCTTCTTTCCGGGTAAGGATATTTTTAAATTCCTCGGAATGGCTCCCACCACAAATCTGCACTGCCAGAGGCACCGGGTTGGGCAGTGGCAGCTGCTCCACCAGGAAAGCATGACCACATTTTTCACACATGCTCACACACACGCCTGTGTACATGCTCGCCCACTCACACATGCTCTCACTCACACTCAGCTGGATTTTCAAGTTGATTGCTCTGTGATGTAGCTGTAAGACTAGTATGGGGCTGGAGGCAAGTGGATGGAGCTTCTAGCTACTCTGGAATCATCTTAGAACATTCCTCTCTATTTCTTTTTCAGAAGCATTTAAGGACAAACTCCAGCTTTCATGATCATATAATCCATATATAGGGTCTGGCACAAATAATGATCCCTTGTATTACAAAATCTTTTATTACAAAATTATGAGCATGTAATTCTGTAATGTAACAATATCACAATCACACCATATGACATTTTAGGTGAAATGTTCAAATAAAAACAATAAATTATTATACCCTAATTATTACCTTACCAATCATACTCAAGCAGGCCTTACTTCTGCTGGACCCCGTATGTTTGAACGTATGTCTATCTGGAGACATACCCAACATAGCCACCTTGCCATTATGATACCAAAGTTATCATCTAACCCATAGTCTATATGAGTCAGAGTCCTGGAAACAGCATATTCAAAAGAGGTAATTAAACAGTTTTTAATAAAGGAACTATTTACAAAGGTGTATCCAGGGTTAAAGAAAATTAGCAAGGGATGGTGCAATACCTGAAGGCGGGCATTAATGAAAAGCTATTATCACCTGTAGAGCTGAAACAGCAAGGGGAGGGAGTATACTAGAACATGGAGAGAATAGCCTGATATAAGGGAGGGAGAAAGGGGGATGAATACTTTAACCACTCTCCTTTCACCCTCAGAGCTCCTTTTGATGCCTTCCACTGAACAGATCCAAATGGAATTCAGAGGACAAGTGATCCCAGGTAAATGATACAAAATTGATAACTTGTTTTTTTTCAGTAGAGAGCAAGACAGTTAATATATTCAGCTGTGAAGTTCATATACAGTCTCTCATTACTTTTTGTTTTTGTTTTTGTTTTCTATTGGCATAGCCCCTTTTCCCCAGCTTTACTGAGGTATAACTGACAAATAAAATTTTAAGATAGTTAAAGTGTACAATGTAATGATTTGATAAACATATCCATTATGAAAGGGCTTCTCACATTGTTAATTAACATGTCCATTACCTCACCTATCATATTTACCTGTTTTTTGTTTTGTTTTGGTGAGAACACTTAAGTTCTCTTAGCAAATTTCAATTATACAACATAAAGTTATCAACTATGGCTACTATATTATACATCAATCAATTAGATCCTCTGATCTTATCTATCTTATAACTGAAAGTTTTTACCCTTTCATCAATGCCCTCCTATTTCCCTCACCTGCAACCACTTTTCTACTCTCTATTTCTATGTTTGACTTTACTTTTTTTTTTAAGATTCCACATGTAAGTAATACTATGCAGTATTTATCTTTCTCTGTCTACCCTATTTCACTTGGTATAATGTCCTACACTTTCACCTATGGTGTCACAAATGGCAGGATTTCCTTTTTTAAGGCTGAATAATATTCCATTGCAAATATGTACCACCTTCTCTTTATCCATTCATCTGTTGATGGACACATAGATAGTTTCTATACCTCTATTGTCAATAATACTACAACGAATATAGGACTACTTATATCTCTTCAAGATAATGGTTTTATTTTGTTTGCATATGCACCCAGAAGTGGGTTTGCTAGATCATATAATAGTTCTAATTTTAATTTCATGAGGAATTTTCATAATATTTTTCACAATGTCTGTGCAAGTTTACATTCAAACCAACAGTGCACGAGTTGTCTTTTCTCTACATCCTCACAAGCACTTATTATTCCTTGTCTTTTTGATGATAAGCATCCTAACAGGTATGAGGTGATATCTCATTGTGGTTTTGCTTTGCATTTCCGTGATGATTAGTGATGTTGAACATTCTCGGACATTTGTGTGTTTTCATTGGAAAAAAAATCTATTCAGGTCTTTTGCTCATTTTAAAATTGTTTTTTGTTTTTGCTTTCATTTCATTGCTATTGAGTTGTATAAGTTCCTTGTATATTTTAGATATTTGTTACTTTTTGGATATGTGTCTTACAAATATTTTCTCCCATTCTAGATACAGCTTTTTTATTCTGTGGATAGTTTCCTTTGCTGTGCAGATGAAGCATTTTAGTTTAATGTAGTCCTTCTTGCTCATTTTTTCTTTTGTTACCTGTGCTTTTGGTCTCATATCCAAAACACCCATTGCCAAGACCAACATCAAGGAGCTTTTTCCTTATCTTTTCTTGTAGGAGTTTTGTGATTTTATGTCTTACTCTCAAGTCTTTAATCTATTTGTGTTGACTTTTGTGTATGGTATAAAATAGGGGTCCATTTTCATTCTTTTTAATGTGGCTATCCAGTTTTTTCAACACAACTTATTGACAAGACTGTCCTTTTCCCATTTTATATTCTTGGCTCTTTAGCCATAAGTCAATTGAACATATATGCATTCACTTATTTTTGGTCTGTTTCATTGATCTATGCATTTGTTTTTATGCTAATACCATATAGTTTTGATTACTATAGCTTTGTAATATAGTTTAAAATTAGGACGTGTGATGCTTCTGCCTTTGTACTTCTTTCTCAAGATTTCTTTAGCTATTTGGAGTCTTTTATGGTTTCATACATGTTTTTGGATAGTTATTTTATTTCTATGATAAATGTCATTGGAATTTTGATAGGGATTGCATTGAATCTGCAAAGAAGAATATTTATTCTTTCAATCCATGAATACAAAATATATTTTCATTTATTTGTGTCTTCTTAAATTTCTTTCATCAATGTCTTTTATAGTACACAGATCGTTCATTTCTTTGAGTAAATTTATTTCTAGATATTTTATTCTTTTTGATGTAATCATAAATGGGATTATGTTCTTAGTTTATTTTCTGATAGTTTGTTGTTCATGTATAGAAACACGACTGATTTTTGCATATTGATTTTGTATCCTGCTATGTTATTAAATTTGTTCATTAGTTCTGACAATTTTTTGGTGGAGTCTTTAGGTTTTTCAATATATAATAGCATGTCACTTGCAAACAGAGACAATTAGATGACTTTTTTTTCTTGCCTAATTACTCTGGCTAGAACTTTTAGTAATCTGTGGAATAAAAGTAGTGGGAATGGACATTCTCGTCTTTTCTGTTCTTACATGAAAAGCTTGCAGCTTTTGACCATCAAGTATGATGCTAACTGTAGGCTTTTCCATATGGTCATTATTATGTTGCAAACTTTCCCTCTATACCCTGTTTGTTGAAAGTTTTTCATTGCTAGAGGATGTTGTGTTTTGTCAAATGCCTTTTCTGCATTTATTAATATGATTATATGATTTTTGTCTTTTATTAAAAACATGGTGTATCACATTTATCGATTCATGGATGTTGAATCATCCTTGCATCATTGGAATACATTCCACTTGATTGTGTTGTATGATCATTTTAATAGACTGTCCGATTTGGTTTGCTAATATTTTGTGGAAGATTTTTGGATTTATGTACATTAAGGGATATTAGCATTTTCTTTTCTTGTAGTATCATTATTCAGGTTTTGGTATCAGGGTAGTATTAGTCTTGCAATATGTTTGCTAAGTGTTCCCACCTTTTCTATTTCTTGGAATAGTTTGAGAAGGATTGGTATTAATTTTTCTTTAAATGTTTAGTAGAATTCACCATGGAAGATGACCAGTCTTAGACTTTTCTTTATTGAGAAGATTTTGATTTTTGATTCATCTCCTTACTACAAATTAGTCTATTCAGGTTTTCTACCTCTTCATGATTCAGTCATAGTAGGTTTTATTTTCTAGAAATTTATCAATTTCTTCTGAATTGTTCAATTTTTTGGCATAAAATTGTTCATAGTAGTCTCTGTTGATCCTTTGTATTTGTGTGATATCCATTGTAATGTCTCCTCTTTCATTTACATTATCACGAGTCCTCTCTCTCTATCTTGGTATGTCTAGATAAGATTTGTCTGTTTATCTTTTCAAAAAAACAGCTATTCATTTTATTGATCTTTTGAAATAAAAAATGAAAAATTCTTGAGATAAATTAAATAGAAACATACCAAAATTTATAGGATGCAGCAAAATTGGTTGTAATAGAGAAGTTTGTAATGAGAAATGCCTGCATTAAGAAAAAAGAAAGATTACAAATAAACAACCTAACTTTATACCAAATGAGCTAAAAAAAATGACAAACTAGGCCCAAAGTTAGTAGAAGGAAGTAACACACATCAAAGAGGGGGAAAAAAAGAGATGTATAACCCTTTAAGAATATAAACATTTTTAACTCTCAGGCTACGTATAAACAGTCCGCTGGCTAGATTTGACCCACTGGCCCTACTTTCCTGACCCTTCTTAGTTCAAAAAGATCATCTCTCTGGGATCCAAAGAATCAAGTAGGGTATACAGTGGTTCTGAAAGAGCAAGTGGAAAATACCTAGACACAGTCATATTTAAAGATGGCTTGTTCAAATAAGGATTCTAATAAGATCCACACATTTAGTTTAGTAGCTATGTCTCTTTATGCTATAAACTCTTCCCTCACCTTTTGATTTGTTGGTAAACAAGGTATTTTTTTTCTATAGACAAGAGATTTGTCTAATTGGTATCTTGTGCTATTTTTCAGTAAGTTTCTCTATCGTCTGTATTTCCTATAAACTGTTAGATCTTGAGATTTGGTTAGATCCCAATTCAGACTTTCAGGAAATAATAATTCAAACTTGGTACTATATACTTCTAACTCTATCACATCTTGAGGAAAATAAAGTTTCTAATTGCCCCACTTCTACTCTGTCAAAATCATTAATGGCTTTAGGTGTTGTCAGCCCTATGTCTTCATGATTACATTTTCCATTAAATTTTTACATGCGGTTTTATGACATCCATTGATAGTTATTTCTTTATCCATTATTTCATGAGGTTTGTAAAATAGTGATATTTTAGTTTCATAATTCCTTCTTTATTTATCAGTTCTAATTCTTTCTTTCATGAGTACTTCTTTTCCTTGCTAGATATTTGGCTACTCTAAAATATAGTCCATATTGGAAATACAGAATAAACACTTGCTTCCTTGTCTTTATCAATTTTAACTTAGTGTCCTAGTGAACTCCAGTAGTAGTCAATGAGCTTTTTTCAAAAAAAAGTATTATTTTCAAATTTTAAAACAAAAACATATTTTATATGCATATATATAAAATTTATAGGTTTGTTTACATATAAAATGTATAGATATATAATATAAACAAATACCTATATTTAAAATAAAAACCCACACATATATGTAGTATATTATTTCATTGCAAACATTATTTTTTTTCTTCTTATGTTATCCCATGTTAGGTAAATGGACACTCTTCATGTTAGCTCTTATGTCATTATCTTCTTCTCCTTCTCCTCCTCTGCTTTCTCCTTCTCTGCTTCCTCCTCCTGCTCCTCCTTTTTGTTCTTCTTTTTCGTATGACTTAAAATAACATAAGTTTATTCTCACAGTTCCTGTGGCCAAAAGTCAACAGGTGGCTACTGTTTAACTATCTCCAGAGGCTCTAGGGGAAATTCTGTGCCTTCTCTTTTCCAGATTCTCAGCAGAGAAGCTGTTGGCATTATTGGGCTTGTGTATGTATCACTCTGATCTCTGCCTCTGTCTTTACTCTGCCTTATCCTCTACTCTATGTGTCTGTGTGTCTTCGGTCATATGAACACTTATCATTGGATTTAGGGCCAATGCAGATCATCTGTGACCTTTACTTGCATCTATGAAGACACTTTTTCCAAATAATATCACATTCACAGGTTCTGGGGATTAGGATGCAAGCCACAACAAATGTCTCCTTGTGATTTATTTTGTGATGATTGATCTTTTAACAAATGTTTTTGAGGACTATTAATGTATTACAACTATAATATTGCAAATAAAGAAGCAGGGATTGGTATTTTGTTTTATGTCAACATCCCATATTGTAAAAGTTTATTGGTGACCTATGAAATATAAAATTTTCAATCAATGATATAAAACATTCACAACCTAAGAAAAAGCATTACTTTTGCTAGTACAACTATTTGGTTTTCTGCCGCCCTTTGGTTTTGTATACATGTTTGTGTGTGGATGGAAGAAGGCCATAGGGTCAGAGCTTATAAAATAAAAGAATGCACAAAGAGTTTCATCTTCATTTCAGAAAAGAAACTTGAATTGGCTTGTCAACATCTTTGAGGATTCATTTTCACTCTTTGTTATAAGTTTTCTATCCCAATGGTGTCTCACCACTTTTATATAATAGTAGAATGGCTCAAGAGAACTGGGAGATACAGAGGCGCCGGATGCATTTTCTTTATATCTTTTGTAACAAAAAAAATAGAGAAAATGTTAGGGTTTTTTTGTTTTGTTTTGTTTGTTTGAAATCCATATACCTCTGTTTCAAAGAATCATCATTCCTAAGACAGAAAATTCTTGATTGCATTACAAGCATTCAGACTGAGGCACCTTATGGTGTCAAAATCTGTATTTCATCTGTCAGTATCATTATATGACAGCAGTGTGGGCTCTTTTGATAGCTTTTTTTCTATTTTGGCAGAGCAAAACATCTCAAATTCATCTTATATATTTTTTTGCCATACATCTAAATCATCTATTTCTCCCAGAAAAGCTTGTTCCTTTTAGTAGAAAATTATATTTACGGTGCTGGGGATGCTCATTCTAATGGGTTACCATTCTTTCTTGCCTTTACTTCCTCTAAAAGTAAGTTCTCTGTCATTTATTTTTTTAAATATAATTTGTCAAAGTTACACCTGAGTTGGCCAGGGACTGTCTGGGTTTGTGTTTATTTACCCAGGACAATTATTAACAGTGCCCCCTAAAAGTTCCCAGTTTGGATAAATTATATGCCCACCTTACTTATAAGTGACTTAATCTGTTTTTATTGGGTGCAAAAATGTGTTTTCTTTACCTTTAAAGTCCCGTAGTTTCATTAGAATATGTCTTGGTGTAGCCATCTGGGTCAGTTTTCTCAAATACATGATATATTCTTTCAATAAGTCTTTCATTTCAGGAAGCTATCTTGTTTTACAGTGTGTAAGAATTGCTGTGTGCCATTGTTTTGGATTTTGTGGGGATTCTAATCATGTGTATCTTGAATTTTCTTTGTATATACACTTATTATTTCCTTTTTTTACTCATAATTTTATTTGTTTGATTTCTTTATGTTCTTCTTCCTGCTCTTTATTTCTCTTAATGTCCTCTCTGCTGTCTAGTGTCTCATGTTTCTTTTAGTTTAGTATTCATCCTGAAGTGTTTTTTTTTTAATTTTCACAATTTTTTTCTGAACCTTGGCAGAACTTTTTTTATATCCTGCCGGCTTTCAACCATATCATTTCTCAGATTTGCTACTTCTACGTTATACTAAGTTTTCATAGCTCCCTTACTATTTTTATTTTTATGTTAGCTCTTTGGTAGTATCAAGCTATAGTTTCCATTAGCTTTGTGATTACATTTTTCTGTTGTGCCTTCATTAATGGTTCAGTTTCCTTTTTTTTTTTTTGTAAAATGCCCTTATATGGGGTTTGATCACAATCCTTTTCATTTAGTCTTGTTTGTTTGAGATGCTTTTATTTTATTTATTTATTATTTTAAAAGGTGACTCCTGTGGAGACAAGTCAGGGTGGTTTTCCTAGAGAAACGATTCTAAGGCTTCCTCCTCTGTTGTTACTTTGAAATATTAAAAAAAAATACAGCCATCAGTTCAACAGCCCTGCTTCCTCTGGACTCTGTTCTCCTCTCAGGAGTTGAAACTTTATGTTTCACCATTGGTTCTACATTGCTCTTTTTTTTTTTTTACAGCAATTTTTTTCTCAGAGCAAATCTTTATCTTTCCAGAGGGGAAGATCTTGGGTATATCTGAGACTCTTGAAGGTGTATACTTCCTAAGACCTTCTGATTTTCTCCTGGGTTCTTAATATGTATCATTTACACTCCCCTGATCACTGGAGTCTGTAGAGTTTTCATCCAGTTTTACCAACTGATTGTTTTCAGCTTCATTTGCCCAGGATTCCACTTCCAGTGAGTTCATCTGTCTTTGGGAATGAGCGTTTAACACAATTTTTTTGTTTCAAGTCTCTAAGATCATTGGAACTCTTTTTTCTATTCTTTCCACAGCCTCCACAAGTAATACCCTCACTCATGTCCTAAACAGGTTCTGCTGTTGGTGGTGGTATCATCCGTTTCTACTCTAGAGTTCAGAACTCTTTATCATATCATTTTGTTAAAGATACTGTTACTTTTATTTTTAGATCTTGCTATTCTAGTTTATCTACCTGTTTTGCTTTGTTTTATGAGAAGATTAGGGACATTTATATGGTATGCTGCCATAATGATTTTGTTCTGGCTGGAAATTTGAGGTCACTTTTAAAAAACTGACCTGATATAGTTAATTTTAGAAGCATAAAAAATAAGACAAGACTTCATAGAATTCCACTCTTTGCCACATGGGGAAAAATTCAACCTGAATCAGGAATTAGATTTTCCACACTAAGCATTATCCTCAGTTGCCACCAAAGCTTCAGATAAAATAATAAGAAAGGCATGTTTGTCTCTAGCTGTCTTCCTTCTACCTCACTCAGCACTGTGTCAGAGCCCATTGGCATAGGTGCTTGGTCTTCTGAGCCTTGCTGTTTTGGGTCATTATTGGAAGACTCTAAATGGTATAAGGCATGTAGTCAAAGTCAGGCTAAATCAGATGAAGTCAGAAAAGCTAGAATTGGGTAAAGGCAGAAGGATACCATCTGTGAGCCAAAGCATGGGCCACGGAGTCCACAGGCAGAGCCAGCAATTGCTTTTGAAGGGCTAAGGAAGCAGGTAGCCAGAGTAAGAGCAAGAGACAGGTCTGACAGGCAGGTATGCAGGCTGAGGCCACTCAGGCTCCCGTTTGCTCCTGTTCTTGCTGGCCAGATGTGCTGCATTTAGAAAGTTTTGCTCACTGTCTGTTACTCATCAGGGCCATGTTCTTGGACAACACTCAAAACATCATGGATCATCTTTTCTATCTGGAACCTTAAAAACTGGTCATAAGGTTTTCCCCTGTCACTGGAGATGCCATTCTTGTTGCAGTAATTACCTCACCATTGTGATTTGAAAATTTAAAAATTTGAAAATTCTCAAGCTCAGTATCTGAGAGCAGATCAGAACAACTCAAAACAAGTACCCTTAATTACCTTCTCCTCTCCTCAAAAGGACTCCATCTCTGAATAATCCTCTTCATCCCTACTAGGTTAGTGAAAATGATGAGTCTCCTCACCAAGGCTACAATGTTAGATGTTACAGAGAAAAAATGTCCAGGAAGCATTCAATGGGAAAGCAAAAATATTTCACTGCTTGCTAAATGCTTATTTGCCAGGACCCATGAGATGAGTGTCACTTATATTATCTAATTTAAGTTTTCACAAAATGTTGTATGATTGGGGGTATCAGTTAAGGTTTAGTTGTAGGCAACATAAACCACCCTCACTATTTTAAGTAAGAAGAGATTTGATATGGGAAATTAGGTGCTTAGTTGGAAAAGCAGGCTTTAAGCTAGTCCTTCGGGACTGACTTCCATAAGAACAACATAGAATTGACCATCCAGCCAGGAACTGCTAACTCTGTCACAGTTAAAAAGATGCTCTGGAATTTGTTGCCTTTAAGATCTTTCTCTCTAGCAGTTGTCCCAGGATCAGGAAGCTGCTGCTACAACTGTTGGCTCCAAGAATACCTGCCTTAACAGTGATCCATGGACCAAGGTCAGGTGCCAAATATATACCACCAGAATGGATACCTTAGATATTGTCTACCCTTCTCCTCTCTAAACTCAGTTCCAAATTCAGGTCTTACCAGAGTGCATGTAACTGGCAGAACCCAAATTGCTCAAGGAACCTTTGCTAAGAGGGAGTTCTAATAGTAATTGCATTGAATCTATAGATTGCTTTGGGTAGTATGGACATTTTAATGACATTAATTCTTCCAATCCATGAGTACAGTATATGCTTCCATTCATTTGTATCTTCCTCACTTACTTTCTTCAGTGTTCTATAGTTTTCTGGGTATAGGTCTTTTGCATCCTTGTTTAAATTTATTCCTAGGTCTTTATTTTCTTGTTGCTATAGTAAATGGTATTTTTTTCTTAGTTTCTCTTTCTGATAGTTCATTGTTGTATACAAGTGCCATCGATTTCTGAATATTGATTTTTTTTTATCCCACTACTTTGTGGAATTCACTTATTAAGTTGGGTAGTTTTTTGGTGGAGTCTATAGGGTTTTCTATGTACACTATCATCTCATCTACAAAAAAATGACAGTTTTACTTTCTCCTTTTTAATTTGGATGCCTTTTATTTCTTCTTCTTGTCCAATTGCTGTGGCTAGGGCTTGCAGTATTATGTTGAATAAAAGTGGTGACCACAGACAGCTTTGTCTTGTTGCTGATCTTAAGAAAAACACTTTTAGTTTTTGCCCATTGAGTATGATGGTGGCAGTAGGTTTTTTGTATATGGCTTTTATTATGTTGAGGTATGCTGCCTCTATTCCCACTTTTTTTTAAAAAAGTATTTTTTAATCATAAATGGTGTTGTATTTTTATCAAATGGTTTTTCTGCATCTGTGTATATGATCATGATTTTTGTCCTTCATTTTGTTTATGTGATGTATTACATTCATTGACTTACAAATATTGTACCATACTTGCATCCCTGGGATAAATCCCACTTGATCATAGTATGTGATCTTTTTAATGTATTGCTGGATCCAGATTGCCAATATTTTGTCGAGGATTTTAACATCTATGTTCATCAGAGATATTGGCCTGTAATTTTCTTTCTTTCCTGTGTCTTGCAAAAGAGTATTTCTAATATTCAGTGAACATTCAGATCAATGACATAGAAAATTATAGTCTTTTGAAAAGGCACTCATGTTTTTCAGTATTCCAAAAATCAGGCCTCCATTGTTCAATCTTAGGGATAGAGATTTCCACCTTTAAATAATTAAATTTTTATCTTTCATATTTGTCCAAAAATTCCCTATATTATTCATGAAATGGGGATTATTTTATAAAAACTTATTCAAAGATGAACATTATAACAGTGATATTTAATTATTACTTTTAGAGAAAAAAGAAACCAATGCTCTTCTTTACCCAAAGGTTTGAGTTTTAGGGTATTCTAGTGGTGAAGAAGGTATTGGTGACTGAGAATGTGGTGGGAGCGTCTCACCTGTAGGTGCTAGGATAGCTGGAGGGAGACTACATAGACAGGCACCATGAGGTATTTAGGAGTGTGTGGCAGCCCATATAGCAGGCAGCAACTAGGCAGCCCTTGATGTCTGCAAAGAAGCCTGTGGTGTCTCTGGGCCATAGGGGCAGCCCTGTTCTTTAACTGATGAATTCTGCGATTACTTCTTTGATTATCTGGCTCCCAATAGTATTTACCTAACATCAGAGCAGGTTAGGAGACTTTCAGATTCACAATAAATTCACTTCCATGTGTGTAAGAATGAAATGAATGACAATTGAGTGACAGGCAGTCTGACATACTGCAAAGCCATGTTGCATGATAAGTTTGCTTTTGTTGTCTGTTTCTACCTTCCAGGGTAGACTTTTGCTGTTCTCTCTTCTGTCCCAGTTTACTCACTCTCTCAAAAAGTATCTACGTTCCAGGATCTCTGCTGGGTATTGTGCCAACAACAGTTCATTAAATCATTTGACAACTATTTAGTGAATGTCAATTATATGCCAGGCAATGTTCTGATTACTGGTAAACAAAAGAGACAAGGATTCTGCATTCACAGAGTTTACTTTCTAATGGGGGAAACTGAAAATAAGCACACACACAATGGATATTTGAGAATAATGTAGAAAACTGCTAAACAGAGAATTTAAAATTAGGTGATAGGATAATAACACTGTGACTACCTTAGCTTATGTGGTAGGAAAGGTTTTCTAGAGGAGGTAGGTGACTTGTGTGCTGAGATATGAGTGGAAAGAAGAGTAAGTCCTATGAAGATCAGGAAGAGGAGAATTCCACACAGAGGGGCAGCTAGTATGAAGACTGTGTCAGGAATGATTTTGGTATGTTCAAGGAAAATGTGCATACTTTTAACTGGAGTATAGTGAGGGGGAGAGCACTACAAAAAAGTTTGGAGAGGTGGCGAGATATTTGAGGTTTCATAGGCAAAGGTAGCATGCTTAATTTTTGTATAGGCTTTGGAAAGCTATTGGAGCTTTTTTTCAAAAATGGTCTATCTTTTATTTCTTTTGCTTGATCATATGGTAGTTCTTTTTAATTTTGTGAGAACCTTCTATACCATTTTCCATAGTGGCCATACCATTTTACGTTCTCACTAACAGTATACCAAGGTTTCCTATTCTCCACATCCTCATCAGCATTTGCTATTTCTTGCCCTTTTTTGGGTCTATTTTTATTTTTATTATTTTTTAAAAATAACTTAATATTTTTCAATTACAGTAGACATACAATATTATATTAGTTTTAGGTGTACAACATTAAATAACTTATGAAGTGATCACCCTGATAAATCTAGTATCCATTTGAAACCATACCTAGTTACTACAATATTATTGACTATATTCCCTATGCTCTACTTTATATCCCCATGACTATTCTTTAATTATCAGTTTGTAGTTCTTAATCCCATTTATCTTTTCTATCTTTATATATCTATCTATCTATTATCTATCTATCATCTATCAGTTTGACATCTCCATAGAAAGCATGCAGTGCTTTGTTTGCTATTGCATAAATGATATTTTACCTTACCATTCTGTACCTTGCCTTTTTCACTTAACAGCATACCTTCGAAATTTAAGACGCTGGGGATTTTTAAGCAGAGAAATGACATGATGTGATTTAATTTTAAAAAAAAAGCTACGGGGGAATGCATGGTATGAATTTTAGGTGCTATGACAAGACACAATAGACTGGGTGGCTTAAACAACAAAAACTTATTTCTCACAATTCTGCAGACTGGCAAGTCCCAAGATTAAGGTACATTGGCAGATTTGATATCAAAGGCCTGCTTCCGGGGGTTTTTCTTGCTTTGTTCTTACCTGGGGGAAGAGGGAAGAGAGCTCTCTGAGGCACTAATCCCATTTATGAGGGACTAATCCCATTTATGAGGGACCTGCCTTATTACCTAGTCTAAAGGCCTTGTCTCCAAATACTTTTATATTGAAAATTAGGTTTCAATGTTTCAATTTGGGGAGACATAAGCATTTAGTACAGTGTAATATGATAATAGGATTGTGTGGAATGTGGAGAGTGGGTGAGGTTGGACCCTGCCCTTATAAAAAGCTTACAGTCTGTCTCTTCTCAGCATGTTCATTTTTGGTGACAATCTGGTTCCCTGTGTACTTGTCCTTTGTCTCCCACATTGAACTGTGAGGTCCCTGGGCACCAAGCCATGTCTGCTTTTTTCTTTTCTATGTCTCTAACATTGGAGCCTGACACTATAGTAGGTAGTCAATAGACATTTGTTGGATGGATGAATTAATGATGCTAGGTAGTTTTATTAATTAATCACCTTACCCTGAATAGCATGATTTTCTTCCCATGATAAGTCAGTATTTGTGATGAAATATCCATTGTGAGATGTCTTAGAGAAACACATTTATGTGTTTACAAAATGAAGACCATTAATTAGAGAGTTTTTTATCATCTCTTTGGGATGATGGACAGCAATCAGGCTGGTGGAGGTCCTAGAAATTGATTAATACAAAGTGACTAAGAATACTAGGGATGTTGATGCTGGAGTAGAGAAGATTCATGGAAACATGGCAGCTGCCATTAAATATGTAAGGAATTGTCATATGGAAGAGAGAGTATGTTCACTTTATATTACTCCAGGGAAAGAGGCAGGGGTGTGAGATGTCTGTTTCAAATAAAGAAAAACAATTGTCTACAGCTACCCAGTAATAGAATAGGTTCTCTTGTAAGATAATGAAAACATTGTCTCTAGAGATATTCAAACAGAAACTAAATAATAATTTGTCCAGTCACTCCTGAAATTTATATAATGATTAACAATAGCTACCATTTATTTAGTATTTACCCTGTGACAGACAGTCTGCCAATGGCTCTGCAAAGGTCTTCTCATATAATTTTCATAGCAACTCTATGTGGTAGGAATCATTTTTTTTTTTTTTTTTTTACGTGAAGAACCTCAGCCTTAGATAAGTTAAGCAATTTTTACAAGGGTATATAATTAGTAAGTGGAAGAGGACTAGATCCAGATCTCTGACTCCAAATCCTGTACCCTTCACCATATTGGGCTCAGGCATGCCAAGGAGGTTCCTAAACCATGGTTTCTTTCTCAGTCCTCCTCAGGGTTAGGTCAAGCATTTCATTCCACTCCATCACCAAGGAGAAGTGGTACTCAAAGGCAGGGATATTTACTAGCCATTGTTGGTGGATGTTCAAAGCTAGATGCAATGGGAAGAGACATTTCTGTTTCTTCTGTCCATGAAGCTGAATGAAGACAGTTCTGGGACAGCTCTTCCAGAGAGAAGCCCTGGTCATTTCCATCTATTTAGCTTCCTTTAGTCCTTTCTAATTCTTCTACAAGCCACTGGGAGTGACAGAATGTTTGTGTCTTCCCCTCAAATTCATATGTTGAAGCCCTAAGTTGAGATGAGGTCATGAGGGTGGATTCTCCATGATGGGATTAGTGTCCTTAAAAGAAGAAAAGAGCTTTCTCTCTCCTTCCTGTGAGAATGTAGAGAGCAGGCTCTTACCAGATACCAAATCTGCCAGCACCATGACCTTAGACTTCCTAGTTTTCAGAATTGTGAGAAATAAATATTTGTTGTTGGAGCCATCCAATCTGCTATTTTGTGATAGCAGCCCGAACTAAGAGAGACAAGAAGTAGTTTTTGTTTTGTTTTGTTTACATTTGTGAAAGGAAATTATTGAATGAGGAGACTGTTTTTGTTTTATTTGTTTGTTTATTTCAGGTTTTTGTGGAGGAGAATACAATATTCATGATCTACACAAAGCCAAGGAGACATCTTATTTGGATTTCTGATGAAGCAGCAATCGGAAACACCTACTATTCACACATGATTGACAACTTGGTGATGAAATCAGCGTGGTTTCCCTTTCTTTTCCCTGCTGTCCAGAGCCCCATGTGGACAGTGCTCTTCCCAGGGCAGCTCTGGGGGAAAGTGCTTCACTCATCAGTACCACAGTGGATAATCCTGTAGCCAGAGAAAATCAGAGAATTAGTTTCCCTCAGCCTAGACACAACCCGGGCCAGCATATAACACTGAAAATGCCACTCAGTCATGTACTTAAGGAGTAAGATGCATTTTCCTCCACAAAAGTGGACATTTGGCAAGTAGGGAACATGTGGATTGTTCTGTAGAAGAGATCAGGGAAAAGAGAATGTAATTAATTTTATAGAGTGCTTATTCAGTGTCAGGCATTTTTCATATTTAGACAACATAATCCAAACCACTTCCCCCCCGCCACCAACAGCTCTGTGAGGATGTGTTATTCTTTACTCATCAAAAGCTTAATGAGCATCAACTATGTGTTTGGCTTCCACTGACGACACGGTAGCGAACAAAACCCACAAAGTCCCTGCTCTCCAAAAGTTTGCCTTCTTAAGGATACAATAATAATGGTAATTTTATTGAATAAACATGTGCAGTGTTCTCTTTTATGTGTCTTATATGCATTATTTCTTTAATTATTTTAAAACCTTATGACAGAGGGAATGTTATCAGTCCCCAGGTTACATCTGAGAAAACTAAGGCACAGGCAAGAGAAAAAACTTGCCCCAGTCACATAGCTACTCAGTAGCAGAACTGGTATTCTCACCTCATTCCAGGGGCTTAGTGACAGAGCTCATGCTCTTAACCTTATCCTTTACTGTCTCTATGCCACAAACATGGTCCAGATGAAGAAGGCAGAGCTCACCTGGCCAGTGATTGGCCAAAGTGGGGCTTGAACCCAGGGCTGTCTGAGTTTAAACCCCATGCTTTTTTGCCAGGCTCCTGACAGTGGTAGAAACATCTAGTCACTGAAACCGGATCAGACTGAGTTAGAATAATTTCCTACCTGTCAGTAGAGCTCTTCTCTAAAGTTAACAAAGAACAATACACAATTTAAGGAAGATCTTATTCTATAGTAAAATGTTTCAAACCTGTATAATATAATAATAATATACCCTTATTCATTCATTTATCCCTCACTACCTCCTTCCTTAGTTCCCTCCCTTTTTTCCTTCCTTTTTTCCTTCCTTCTGACAAATATGTATTGAGCACCTTCCAGTTATCACAGGTAGTGCTAAGTGCTACATTTATAATGCAGATTAACAGTTTCTTTAGATATTTTGTTTTTGGTTATCAAGGGCTGAATAAGCTGAAGATAAAAAACTTTTCACTATTTAGTGATTTGGTCAATATGCATTCAGTAAGTTTGAAATTTTCTAGGACATTCAGAAAGAATGATTTTGTTTTCTCCAACAGCAGTTATTTTTGAATTGACAAATGTTACTTCTCTCTTTTTCTCTCTCTTGGGTGTTTTAGAATGTGCCCAAATCAGCAAAACTTGGGTTGCTTTTCTTTTCTATTATCAGAGAGGTTTTATTCTAGAGGGCAGGGCCTGGCATTCCGGGGCTGGGGTCTCCAAGTTCGCATGTTTCTTCAGCTGGTCCTGTCATTGCTGAGCACAGGGGGCAGAGTGCCCAGCCTGACCAAAGTGTCAGCTGTGTTTCAGCTCTTATCATATTTCCTAAGCTCAAGTGGACTAATACATGGAGAGAGTCTTTCAACATGGAGAGTAGGAGGGCTTGGCTAACACATCCCCCACTCACTTGCTCTCTTACCACTTCTGGAGAGATGTGGAATAAGATAGGGTTTCTTTTCACAGACTTTCATTAGCAAATATGATAAACACAAAACAACAATTTAACAGCTGTTACATGTGAGCACTTGTGACTTCTCAGTTCTGTGAGTATTTATCAGCTTGCTCGGGATGCTGGTAGTTCTGGAAAGTCCTACTGAGCTATGCCTGTCTGAAGTCGTTTATGATTTATTCTCTCTCTGGAAATCCACAAGCCACTCAGAGTTGGCTGTCTCTTATAGCCACTTGTTTACAGGTCATGCCTTCTGCTTACAAATTCCATAGATCATGCACAGAACACCAGCTATAAGCCATGAGTGTGCAAAAATGGAGTTTTGTTTTGTAACTACAAGTATTTTCCTTGTACTGCCTCTGACTCTGAGCCCTCAGGTCTTTCTAGAGCAAGAATTTTTAAAGATATTTGTGTATCTTCAGACAAGTCAATTGCCCTTATCCAGTCTAATTAGGTACTGTCCCCTGGGCCACAGTTTAAGTCCCCAAAGACAATTTAGTCTTTCCTTCGCAATCACAGTTCAGGTCAAAGCGCTGTCTGAACCATCACATACTCCTCCCCCGAAGTTTTGGGCTTCGTTGAAGTCAGTTCGTAGTTGCAGTAAAGGCAAGCAAAGGCAGGTCACATTCCAGAGTTGGTTGGGGCTTGGTGGCAGTTTGAATGTGAAACCCAAAGTGGGGGAAGAGTCAGAGGTGACAACCAGATGGCCTGGGGAATGATGTTTCCATTAATAAACAAAGGGCAGAGATAGCAGTCACATGTAAGAAGAGCTGGTTTATGAAATGGAAACGTGATGTGTTAAGTTTGGGATATGATGACTTTGAAGTATAGGTCAGGCATTCTTATAAGATTACAGGTCTCAGGTTTAGAAAAAGATCATAAACACAGATTTGGGGTTTATCTGCATAAAGGTGATGGTAGATGCTCTTGGGTTTGGACATCTTTTGAGAGGAGATCACTGAGAAGAATCCAATAAAGTTTGGAATAGCACCCCGTGGGGGAATAAAGGAAAGATTGGAGAGATTGGGGATCAGCCAGGGTTGTACCGGGTCACTGAAGACAAAGGAGAGGAGAATCTTGGAATGTCCAGATCACCTGTAAAAGTGGACATTGTGTTGTGAATTAAGTAGAAGAATAAAGAGAGTACTAAAAATCCACATAAAGGAAAACCAAAAGAAAGTCTGGAACAACACTTGTGATCTTAAATGTCTCTATATAAACCCAGTATAGGTCATAAACAGAGTAAACCTGCAGAAGATACAAAGTGACATAAACTCAAAGACATGTCAATAGGCTTGGTGTGACAGTGAAGACACAACACAACAGTGAAGAATGCTTTGTCTGAAAGAGCCACAGTTCACAGACAAGACAAGGGAGATAATTACATAGCAAGTTTATTTACCTTTATCTGTCTGTCTGTCTGCCTACCTCAACCCCAAGGTAGAAGTTTCATAGAGAGTATTTAGACAGAGGAAAAACATGCCATAACAAAGAGGTAGGACTACAACAGAAGTGTTCTTTAGGAGGCTTGGTTAGAAGTAACAAAAAGATGATGATTTTCTAAGGCAAGCCACAAATCTGGGATGTAAGAAGATACTATGATGGGCATGGAGAAGGGTTTCTGTTCTGTGGAACTTTGCTCCTAATTTTAGTTTATAGAAAATTAGGGCCTAAAATTTTTACTTTTTAAAAGACACAGAAGTAAATTGAGGCTACTATTAGTTTGGGTTTAACTCCTACCAACAAAGCCTTCACTGGCTGGCCAAGCTCCCTTAGGCAATTATTCCTCACTCCATCTGTTCCCATACTGTTTACACATCCTGGTCTCTCTTCCTGGATTTGGACTGGACCAGCTATTCCTCATCTTGGGATGTTTGCTGTCATGATCCGTAAGGAGCATTTGCTTTCTGCTAGACTTAGGCCTCTGTGAATCACTGCCTGGAAGGAGCCTGCCTTGCTTAAACCCCTCTCCAGGGTTCTCAGTAGCTACTGAACAAAGCCCAGACTTCCTTAGGTATTACATAAAATCTGTTATTACCTGGTCTCAGACAACTAATCTCTTGTCACTTTTGCCTCTCTTAAATTCTAATTTAAATGGCTAAGCTTTTTCATTTTAAAAAGATCTGTTTTGTTCTTTTCCAAACTCATTGTTTTATCATACTATTATAATTTTCATTTTAGTAGTTTGTATTAACTTCTAGTTTGTAATTATATATTGTGGGCTCATCTTCAGAAGGACTGTTTTTCTTTGTGGGAGTCCCATGTATGTTAGGCTGTAGATATTTCCTTCAGAATGGCTCTACATTAACTTATTCCAGGGTCTTGTGGAATTCCTCAGCCTAGGACCAGATTTTATGTTAACCTCTTTGCTTAGAGTTCTTTCACAATGAGGATAATTATAAGTTTGGATTGTAACTATTCATGAAGCACAGAATTGCATTTTTTACTCTCAGGGATTATTCTTTTTTTCACATGTACTGACTTTTATGGGTAGAAATTTTCCTTTTTCTTCACTAGGCTGGTTGTGGGGATTGTATTAGCTTCCTTTTCACAGTCAGGGCAGCCTTTTGAGGCTCTGGTTTTAGCAGGGGTTTCTGTTCAAGGGTCCTCCTACTGTGGGTGGGCCCAAACCATGTTTCCTATTCCTTCATAGGCATTAAGGCCCTAAACCTCATGGTCTAGCACCAACTATACTTGTCTGATACCCTCAGAGCTATAGCAATGTCAAAACCTCTTAATTTTCTAGCTCTGAACTACTTTTTTATTTCTGGTATGTGAAATTGCCGTCTATTTTTAATATTTATTTGAATTATTTTATTGGAGCTGCTTATATTTCAATTTATTTGTAGCTGGAAGATAGTTCTTTCACATAAGCATTTTTTTTTATCATATTCTACATTTTTAGCCAGGTCATATTGCTCACCATTTTTTCTACTGTGTCATTTGCACTGTACATTCATTCATTCCACAATTATTTTTTGACTAAAGTGCCAAGCATTATTTTAGGTGCTTGGGATACAGCAACAAAAAAAAATTAGAAAAAGATTTCTGAGCTCATGATGCTTACCTTGAGACAGGAGGAAAACAGATATGATGAATTAGAGCTATAAGGATAGTATGAATGAACCTCAAAAACATACAATTGTATAAAAAGTAAGTTTCAAAATAGTGTGTACAGCACACTGCTCATTTTCTAATGTCAAATATATGTAACTGAGTATTAATTATGGATACATTATAGCCAATAAACTAAAATTATGCATAAGAAGGAGAACCACCATATTCAGAAAATAGTTACCTCTGGAAGGAAAAGAAGGGAGACGATCAGGCCCAGTTAGGACTATGCTGCAACCATAATCTGCTTCCCTAAATTTTTGAATTTACGTGTGTGTGTGTGTGTGTGTGTGTGTGTGTGTGTTTGATGCAAAAATGGCAAAATGTGCCCTGGCTGGTGTAGCTCAGAGGATTTAGCACCAACCTGACAACCAAAGGGTCGCTGGTTTGTTTTCCAGTCAGGGTACATGCCTGGGTTGTGGACCAGGTCCCCAGCAGGGGGCACACGAAAGGCAACCACGCATTGATGTTTCTCTCCCTCTTTCTCCTCCCCATCCCCATCTCTCAAAATAAATAAAATCTTTTAAAAAATGGCAAAATATTAAGACTTAACAAAACCATGTTGTGGTTACACATATGGTTATTATAATATACTCTGCATTTTCTGTATGATCAAAATAACTCATAATAAAATGAAAATACTAAATGCTTTAAAAATAAGACTTAAAAACAAACAAACAAACAAACAAACAAATAAATAAATAAATAACAGTGTGTTGACAGATGGTAAGTTATATAGAAAACAGAAGAGAAAATATGGAGCAGGGTCAGGGTGTCAGGAGGGTTGAGGCTGGGAACTGTTGAGGTATTAAGTAGGGCAGTCAGTGTAGTGTCCCTTGAGAAGGCATTTTTGAGGTAACTGTGAGAAGATTGCAGTGAAGATGAAGGAGATGACCTTCTGCCTATCTTAGATATCACTCACTCTGCTGGAACCAAAGTGGCAAGCCCTAGGAGAATTTGAGTGAGTTATGGCAGCAGAACTGCAGGATTTAGTGACAAAGAAGTAGGGATAGTGTTGGATGCATGGCAAGTAAGTAGCGGATGTTGCTACCTTTCAGTGAGACAGGAGCTGCGCAGAGATGACCAGTTTCAAGGGGAAAGATAATGAGATCTTCAGTTCTTCAGGGGAAGCAAAGTTTACACTGGAACTTGGGCCAAAAGGCCATTGCTCTAGGTGTTCGTGTAGGAAACAAGTTGTGTATGAGACATATATTTAATCATGTTTTTCCAATCAACAAATAGGGTTTTCTTAAATGAATTAGCCATCATGTGACCTGTGAATATACCATGAAATAAATTCTACAGGAGTCCAAAACCATGTCATTTGAGTAATTAGCCATTGAGTCTCTCTCTTCGTCTAGGGTTAAATTTGAAATTATTTAGGTTTTAGGTCAGGATGTATAGAATGATTTCAGTTATGCCAATTAATGTTGCCCTGATTTCTTGCCATTCCTTCTTCACCATCACTCCATACTCCACTTCATTGTCTTTCTGGAGCCTTGTGAACTAAGTATAATCTATCTCCACATAGCAATTACCATTGAAGACAGCTACCATAATTCCCCCAAGTCTCTTCTTCTCCTGTACAAAATAACACTAGTTCTTTCAACTGTTCTTCCTATGAGCCATGACATGTTTTTCAGAGCCACTGCCAGGTCCACTACATTGGCTACCACTACATTGTCAAAGATATTCCATTATGTCAGTGTCTGTCTTTAATCTCCAGACATGGTCTATCAGCACAAAATACAGAGACCCTATTGCTATTATTGCAGCCCAAGATTACATTAATGTTTCAATTAACATCAGCATATAATTTTCACACAGACAATTACCATGCCTTGTTTCTGCCATTCTGTTAACAGTGAAGAAGTTACAACCAAAGACAGACCCTTTCATCCACTGCTAGACACATCCAAGTGTTCTTTGGCTATAGTTGTTCAATAAGCAATGCATATTCCAAACCTTGCTGTTATCCAGGCATTTGTATCTTGTTTGAAAAAATATAAAAGAATTTACCAAATTCTTCAGTTAAATCTAGAAGCACTACATATATCTCATCTTTTATTCTACTGGAATGTTTTTGATAAAGCAAAATTAACAGTTTTGTGAGACTCCCTCTTCATAATCCATGCTGACTTCATATAACAATCCTTGTATTTCTAAAGGGTCACATACTATATATTTTAAAATCTACTCTAGAATTAGATTCAAATTAGTGTCTTATTGAATGATCTATAACTTCTGGAACTTGTTTACCCTATATTTTTGAATTCAGATATTTTTTTTTAAGTTTCATTATTGACCATTGTCATTGGTGTAGGAGAAAGGGCAACACTCTGGTAATTAGGGAACCATGGTTTTAGACCAGATTTGCTCTTGGCTTGCTGTGGTAGCCCTGAGCAAGTTTCTTGACTCATTTGTAAAATTAAGGGTTTAGACTATAACTGCTAAGAATACTTCTTTCTCAGTTTCATTAACAATAAATCATCTTTGGATAATAAACTGTTTATATTCTTCTTATTTTAATGTATAGTCCTTTAGTCAATTGTTTCCTCTTGTTAATAGTACATGTACCACCCTAAAAAGTCATTTAATATCCAGGTTGGTTTCCTCCTCTTTTTAAAAAACATCTTTATTGAACCATAAAATTCACCCATGTAAGTGTACTATTCAGTGGTTTGGCATACTCACAGAGCTGTGCAACAGTCACCACAATCTAAGTCTAGAACATGTTCACTCTTCATTTTTTAATGGACTTGAGCAGCAGCTTACCCAGGAGTCTGGACACACTTAGAGTGATAGACTAAGATCAGGGACTGAAACCTTCTTCTGATCATTTCTTCCATTCTTAGATTGTGTTGCTTCATTCAAAAGCAAGGCTGGTAAATGTTTAGAACAGTACTGGCTTGCTTAGTAGGAATGAAAGCTGCTAGAAATACCCATAGACCTTTTTCATGGGTTCACTGAATGCTTATTCACTGTATTTTTCCCAGAGTGGTACAAATTACATGCCTGCTGCAGTGACCCCCCCTCCCAAAATGGACTCTTGGTGCCACAGGGACTTTCCCCAACTCTTCAATCAAAGCACACTTAAGTCTCTCAATTCATGAACAACTATTTCTCAAAGCTACTATGTACCAGGTTCTGGAGATTCAAGTCCCTGGAGATTCATGCGTAAATAAGACAGACAAAGTTTAGCTACTATGGCACTTATAGTCTAGTTGGAGGAAAGAAGCAAGAAACAATAATTAAAACAATCTATATAATTTTAGATTGAGATAAGCACTATGATGTATGTTAAAAAGGGTGATGTAATACAATTACCAAGGGTATACAATTATGGATTTCAGAAACATTTTTGTACCTGCAATCTCGGTTAGTCCTCATGACTTTTCTGTGACATGGAAAGGGCATGTTATTAGAATTCCCATTTGATAGCTGAGAACCTGAGGTGCAGAAAGAATGAGTGAATCCAAAAATATTTTATAGCTAGTGATTGAGAGAGCTAGGATTTGGGCCTGATTGTCTGATTCCAACCCAGGATGTTTTCTACCATATCATTCAGGAAATAGAAATGGTTCTGCAAATTATGGTGTATCTATTCCATGGAATATCATGTCATCATTATAAATGGTAATTATGGAGACATGATTATGACATAACAATAGGGAAAGATACAAAATACAAAATTACATATATACCATGTAAAAATAAGAATGTCTGGGTGTATAAGGACTGCAAAGTGACACACAGAAATGAACATAGTTTTGCTTTAGGGGTGTTTCTTTTTCTGGTTTCCAAATTTAAATTAAGTTTGTACCTAAAATGAAATTAAGACATGAATGAAAATTGTTTTGGCTATAACAAAAATTAGTAAATTGTAATTTCTATAAAGATCAAGTTATATTCTATATATCTGTATCTGTATCTATATCTATATCATTTATATATTTATATCTATCTAGTCACCACAACAGTTGAAGGAATAACAAAATCATCTGTTGAAAATGAAGTTGTAGGAGACAAAGGGCCAATTACTTGATCCTCAAAAAGGATTTGTGAATTGCCCACCTCCTAATGGAGAAATGGCCTGGGTCTGAGAGGAAACTTCAAGGACTCCATTCCCTCTTGCAAACGAAGAAATAGGAATGGGAGAGCCTTTCTGTTCACAAAACACTGCTGTTTCTTTGAGTAGAGGCTTTTCAATCACACTAGAACTCTAGAACAAAAGACTTGCCAGCTTAAATCCCTCACTGGCCTCACTGGGAAACTATGAGTGCAATGTGTAATAAAAATGAGTCTAATGGGACACAAAGAGACAGCACACACCTGGGTCTTATGAGAAGCCTTGAATATAGGGACAATTTTAAAAGGCAGGCAAGGTGTAGGGAAACCACCAGAGATATCGGACAGTGCAGTGGCCTGGAGCTAGTTACAGAGGGGTGCTGTTATCACCCCCAGGCTGAAGGTCCAGGAACCTTGAGGAGAAGGCTGCCCTATGGGAGATATGGCTTTGCCCTCCCCATTGGGGTTTTGGGGGATTAAATAACTTCCCTTCATATCCCTGTCAGTTTGCACTCTCTTACCAATGTTCTCCGATGGCTGAACTCAGGAGGAAGCAAGAGGGGCAAGAGTGCTCTGTTGTGGTCCTTATAGGTTAGTCTTCCGCTGGCACAGAGAAAGCAGGTAGAAAAGGGTGGAGAGTGGATTTAGAGGAACAAAGAAAAGACATCCAGGGCATGGAGGAAGTAGGGGAATATTCATCCTGGCCCCTCCCTTCTTCACACACTCCCCTCCCTCCTCTGCCTCCTACTTCCTAAGCAACTAGGTATTTGGGAGTGTAGAAAGAAAAGCAAGGCAGCAAAGGGGCAGAGTCCAATAGTCAAAGGTGTACGAGACTCATCTCTGAATCTGTGGCCTTTGTGTGCTAGTAAAGAGCATGGGCTCTGAAGCCAGACTGTTTGAGTTCAAATTTTGCATCTGAAATTTGCTATGTGATTGTGTGCCTCTTTCTTTCTTTTCTTCACTTGTCATTTAATTCCATTTAAGAACAAAATGCCTGAAGAGTACTCAATAAGTGTTACCAATTTCTGGCTGTAAATGGGAATTATTTTTCCTACTTTTTGTGCTGTTATGAGAATTAAACAGGAGAATTAAACCATATGAAAAAACTTCAAAAATTATAGAACAATGTATAACACCAATGCCAGGCTTCTACTTTCCCTTTTCCTATCCCTCCCTGTCTCCATTTTTCTTTTATATCCATTGATCAAATAATTATTGAACTAAGCAATGTCCTGGGCACTGAGTGTTACCAGACAGGGGACCTGGTCCTGAGTGAGTCTTCCCTGGGCCAACTGTAGTGTGTGGGCTCTTGACTTTGTGTAGGAAAGATTTAACAACATGAGAGCAGGTGGCTATGAGGGTATGTTTATTAACCCATTTCCCATTTGCCCCCAAAATACTTGCCAGTGGCTTTAGCAACAGCAGTGTTTATCCAGAGATGACTAACCTTACCTCCAAAGTTTGCCATGAAATATCTTGCTTTTATTATTATTTTCACTCTAGTATATGGATTGTCTTTAGAAACAAATGACACCATTCTATGTACAGTATTCTGTTTTTAGTAGTGGTATTTCCACTTACTTTTTTTTCCTACATGGGAAATGGGTTAAAAATGGGGGCAGTAAAACAAGGAAGGGTCCAGGCTGGGCTGCCTTAGATCACCAGAAAGTCAGAGAAAAGGAGCCTTGGGGACAGGTTCAAGGGATTAGCCTGGGACAGGCTGCAGTTGCCCATTTCTTCCCTGGTTGCAAGTCTCACAGGGACCTTCAGAGTTTAGGAGATGTATGCCTGGGGTAGGGGGAGAAGAGAGGGAAGGAATTTGTGTGGGCTGCTCCCCAGAGAGAGAGCACACTCATTAGGTCGTTTGTCTTGAGACTTTTCTCTCTCTCTTGCAGGTGGGAGTTTTAGGAGTGGTCTCAGGGGAGGGTTTCAGCAGAATATTCATCAGTTTTCCAGAAGTGCTCTTTCAGGGCACTCATTGATCAGTGCCAGGACAGGGGGTCTTTAGCCAGTATAGTGGGTCCTGGCTTTGCCCACCTGATTTTGCAGCCTATCTGGGCCTGGAGCTAAAATATAACTGATGCCTAGATGTTGTCTCTAGGGAGGTGATCTTCTGTATCTGGCTGTAAATTGCTGGGCCAGTTTGTTCAGCATCTGTCTCAGTTACCCTATTCCACTTGGCATGGAATTTTCCTAGTTTCTTACAATTCTGCTTCATTGAGGAGCTGGTGGGGATCAAGTAAATAAGGTCCCTGTGATTCTAGAACTCACATTCAATGGGGCATGAGGATAAGAAGCAAACAATCAAATCAATGGACAAGGTCATATCAAGATGGCCGGTGCCTTGCAGAAAATAGAGCAGGCAACTGGGTTAAACTATGATACTGAACATTTATTTGGGTAAGAGAGTTACTTAGTGTGTTCAGGAAGGTCTGCCTAGAGGAGGAATTTGAGCTGAGACATGAATGGTAAGAAGAAGATTGGCAGGAGAAGATTGGGGAAAGGGTTTTGGTGGAAGGATCTAAGTTGAGGAACAGAAGTACAAAGTCTCTAACCCAGGGGTGAGTTTGGTGTATTCAAGGAACTGGGAGAAAGCCTGCATGTTTTAAGCCTGACAGGGGATGAGGCTGGAGAGGTGGGCAAGAGTTGCAATTGTAAGGAACTGAGTAAAGGCACATCATGTTTTCAATCTGTTTCTTAAACTTGCTTAGACAGTGTCAAGGTCTGTGCGAGGATTAAGGTAGTACAGAGAAGTCATCTACTACTCTTCTGAGGAAAGAGCTATCACTGAGGGCTGAGACAGTAGGGAAAATGCTTCCCAAGAAGAGGAAACTGGAGTTGAACCTTGAAAAGGGGGAAATGGCACATGCAGAAAGCTTGTCAAGGCATTCCCAGCAAGAGACATTCTCAACACTTGGACACACAGGAGGGAATGCACAGAAAGTTTTTGCAGAACAGAATGAAACGATCTGGTCATTAGCACTGAGGGCATCTGCTTGGAGTTGGTTCTCAGGTCCAGGGAACAAATTTGCAAGCTGAGTCTGAGAGCCAGGCCCTCACCCCATCCTCCAATACATGTATCAGTGGGTATAGTGGCACCAGGTTTGGCTGAGATCTTAGGCTCTGTGGCAGAGTCCAGTCATGAGTTTCTTGAATTCTTTCACACCCTTAGATGATCCCCACAACATTCCAGTCACCATTTAGAAAAGATCAAATCATTTTACTTTCAAACAGTAAATGAAGATTTTAGCTAGTGTCACATGTTGAAAAGAGCCTTGGAATTTGAACCTAGTTCTTCCCTCTTTATTAAGCTTTTTGACCTTTTGCAAACCACTGAAGTCCTCTAAGTCACAGTTTCCCTATTTGTAAAATGGAGACAACAGTACCTACTCTCCAGGTCTTTTGGAAGAATCCAATGACATAACATATAAAAAGCTGTATTTCCATTCCCTGTGCTCCACCCTTCTTTGGCCATTTACTGTCTATAAATAGATCCTGGAGCTTTTTGGATAGTCTGTGTCTGTTAAAGAGGCAATGCCAGAGAAGAACAGGATTCCTCTGGATTGAACCTAGCCAGCTATCCAAAGCAATGAGTTTATTCTCCAAGGAAATAGCAGGTGCTTATATCAACAGGAGGGGAGAGGGTCAGACATTTTAAAATAGAACATAAGGTCAAGAAGCTCAATTTGACCAGTGAGTATGACTTCTCACAAATATTCTTAAAGCCCAAGTGTAGAATTGACTCATTGGCTCATAAACTGTGCTTCAGATACAGTTTTTGCTGTCTGGATAGCCAAGCTGAATGCCTCAAGAACTTATAGAATGATAGGATTTGTG
The DNA here is from genome assembly GCF_021234165.1 of Pteronotus mesoamericanus. Classification (NCBI taxonomy): domain Eukaryota; kingdom Metazoa; phylum Chordata; class Mammalia; order Chiroptera; family Mormoopidae; genus Pteronotus; species Pteronotus mesoamericanus. Next base: position 15,261,885 of record NW_026555313.1, read on the forward strand.
ATTATCATGGAGGAAATATTCTATGTATTTACATGAAATGGTTTTAGTGTGTTAGCATCTTTTTGAATATTTTAGTGATTTTTGCAACACAAGAGGTTTCATTCCAGCTCCAGCTAAGTGGGTTGCTAAGGTGAAAGTTTTCATGATTAATTCTCTTCATAAACACACTGGAGAAAAGAAAAAAAAAATCCCTGGTGTATATCAGTGTTTTGAAGACTGTGACTTCAATTCAATTTAATTATTTTCTTCCTGTGGCTTCAAATTGAAGGGCTTTGAAATCAGGAGTTGCTTCTTGTAAACTTAATTGCTTTCCCTCAGTAAAGGAGAGTGAGTTCAGAAGTAAAAGGCTCCAAATTGCAGGCAATGTGAGGAGACAGAGTGAAGAACTCTGGTCTAGACACCTGGAGCCCCAAGTCTAGGTCTTGTCCTCTGACTACCAATCTGCTAAACTCATTCTCAATACCTCTGGCTCTTTATTATGAAATACAGGACAGATAACCTCAAAGCTTTTCTAGCACTAAAAGTTTATATTATACAATTCTGGTGACAACATTCAGAGATTATCACTCTTGAAGAGTTCTGGAGTACTAGAAGGGAAGGTCATTTGACATGTCTACCACTTACTAACTGTGACTTTGGGGAACAGACTAAAGATCTCTGAGCTGTGCTTTCACACCTGTGTAGCAGAAATCACTGTGCATTCCCCTGGCCACCTCTCAGAACTATTGTAAAGATCAAAAATCAAAACAAGGCAATGAATGGAAAACAGCAAAGCTAAGGAGCACTGCAAAAATGTTAGGATGTTGAGAGTCTCCAGATGGCAGTGTGAAGTTGGGGCTGGGGTGGAGATGGAGAGGGTAATTGGTGAGTCCACAAGGATGTAAGGCAAAATGGCAAATACTGCTCTCTCTGCTGGAGACTGTGTGGCCAAATTGCCCTTGTCACCTTGACAGCCACATAGAATGGAAGATTCAAAGTTGCTTCCACATGAGGGTGTGACTTGTCCATGTGCTCTAAAACACTTGGGACCCTGCAGCCTGTCTCCAGGGGGCAGGCATACTGTTTGTTAAACTTCTACCTGTACCTCATAACCTTGTCCCTATATGTATCTAGGTGAGAGCAGGTTATTGAACAACAAAGGTTTCATAGGTTAAAAATTGTGATATGAAGAAATACTATGAAAGATGCTTGCAAAGAGGAATAGGTTCTCACTCCCTGCAGCCATTCCCCATGTTTCCCTCTACTCCTTAAGAGGAGTTCTCTGTTATGTGTTAGTCCTTTGTGGTTTGATATGGAGGTACTTTTTTCCTTTGAATAAGCCATAAGGTTAGGCATATTTTTGTGAGCAGGAGTAGGGTGTCGCCTGGAGGGGTGATCAGCCTTATTCTTTTGGGTCTGGGCCGCTGAGATTCCAGGCTAGCTTGAGAACATTCCCCAGGGCAGTACTGCAACCTAACTGTCCTTCCTTGCTGGAAATCCCCCTTCCCTGCTAACTTTAGAGATTGGGATATTGTTTATTGTGGGAGTTGATGAGTCCCTTGTCCCCTTTGAGTTACCTTTCTACCCTTCTATTGACCACCTTTCTGAATCACAGTCCCATCTGATATCAGGGTGGAGACGGGGTAGCAAGAATAAAAAAATCAGGTATTGTCCATTCTCTATTTTCTGTCCAGAATGATCATCATTGGAGCAGACACTATTGGGAAAGTGAGGGTTCTCTTTCACTGAAGTCAAAGGAACTGGATCTATACCCAAATTGGCACCAAGAGAGGTTCTACAGAATGGCATGGGGGAACATGGAGCCAGTTACCTGTTCTGTGTAGGGCCAAAAGCAGTATACTAGTATATTAGGTAGTGGGACTTGAGTAAATAATGATACAGTATGGCAAAAAATTTCATTAAATTATCAACTGTGGCCATTTGAGATAGAGTGGTAATTGATGACAAGGCTTGGTGGGACCAGGTAGCAGCTACCATACAAACTGACCAAAAAAAAAAAAACAACTTGATAAAATCCTGTTCTACAGACCAGGATGATTGCTTCTGTTCAAACTGGACAGCTTTAAGTGGGTGGATGTCAAGCTCAAATTTTGAATTCAGGTTCAGGGTGAAAATCAGGAATTACCAAAGTATAATTTATCTAAGGTTGAAAGACTAAAACCAAATATCAAGTTTAATCCTACAGATTCCTGAATTACAAAATCATCACTATCACTGCTTTACTAGGGTTCCTACATGAAAGTGAATGCCTGTTATCAGAAAGAGGTAAGCTCTCAGAAAATGGAGACTTATGGGAAGACTTTGATGACATATTAGTCTAGATTCTTTAGAGAGAGATTATAAGAAATTTGCTAAAGATATTATGGAGGCTGAGAAGTGCTAAGGTCTGAAGTTGGCAAGATGGAGACCCAGGAAAGCCAATGGCATAGTTTCAGTTCATGTCTGAAGGACTGAGACCCAGTAGAGCCCAGTAGAGTGGTGTAAGTTCCAGTCCAAGTAGGAGGCAGGAAAAGACCAATATCCAGCTTCAAGGCTGGCAGAGAGAGTGAATTCTCTATTACTCAGTGTTTTTGTCCTATCTAGTCCTTCAGCATAGTGAGTAAGGCCCACCCACCTTAGGGAGGGGAATCTGTTTTACTAAATATACTGACTCAAACATAATGTTATCCAGAAATACTCTCACAGACACAGAATAATGTTTAACCACATATCTGGGTACCTCATGGCCCAGTCAAATTGACATATAAAATTAACCATCACAGATGGTTTAGAGTCCTCTAAGCCATCAATTTCCTCTGAGTCTTTCTTGCTCTGAAAAGCAGCACTCTATCCATGTATAATGAGGCTATTTTTCCCCTACTAAAAGCTTTGTAATGACCTAGGAAGGAGCCAATTCTCCTGTTTTCCAGTTACACCAACATCCCCAAACCCTGCTGGATATCTAGAGTGATATTCCAGAATGTATCAGTGGGCCAATTATAAAATTAAACCCAGGAAGAGATTATTTTCACACCAAATACAATGATAAGAATTTGCTAATTATTTCAGCAATATCTAGTGAAGATCAATGGGAAGGAATTCTAAGCGCACAAGATAAAGGAAAGAGGAACATAATTCTAAATAAAACTGAATTTATTAATATGCATGAGCCAACCAGACATTCTGAATTCAATATGTTAGCTAAATATATTCTAGCTATTTTCTTGATTCCATAAAATCTAGACATAACAGAGGGCCATGCTAAATGAAAATAAGTTGCTAGAAGTTCCTTGCTTTAATGGAGAAGAACGAATTCAAAGATACAGGGAGATAGCAATGTTAGAACAAATTTATCCAGTAAGGTTCACAAACCCACACCATAACTATGTGTCTCCAGAGAGGATCTAAAATATGCTTCCTTTACCAAGGCATTAAGAAACCCATTGTGTGGGGAGCACTTGCACCTCTTAAAAGTAGTCTATTGACTGTTCTCTCTAGATCAGGGATGCTGGCTCTTGTGTTCCCTGCGATGTTGGAAATAAAGTTATATATTGGGACTTAAGAAAGAAGATATATAAAAAACAGTTTAGAAAGGTTAGAGACTTGATATAATCCCTGTGGGTAAAGAGGAAGAGAGCTGATTAGAAATATGTAGTAGTATTGCTCAGCTACATTGGGAGACTGATTGTTGGAATATATGTTGGTGGCACAAATCCACTTGGTTTTATGTGTCTGTGTGCATGCTTTCCTAGCGACACCCAGCAATCTAGTTATAACAGCTGAGAATTAGAGTGGTTAGATTGACATGTGGTTATATTTTTCTAAATATGTACAAGAAAATGACAAGTGCATAAGAGAGTGGATGACACTGAAAGAGTTTAAGTATCAAGTCATGAGGAATAGGCTGGACTAGGAGGGGAGGAGCCAGGAGAGGGCTGTCAGAAGGAAGTAGAATGATTAAAGTATTAGATATCTTGATGAGTCTAAAAATTGAAGATTAGATGGGATAAAAGCATGGTAGAGGCTGACTAGGTATTTACCAAACCTGTTTCTTCTTCCTTCTCAACCAGAGATAATTTCCCTGTTTTTCTTGTGAACTTATTCTGAGTTCTGGCCAGTAGGCTATGGTTGAATGTGTTGTGTGCCGATTCTAGGCTTGATCCGTAAAAATCCCCATGTGCGATCCTCTCTGCCCTTTTCCTTGTCAACCTTGGAAGCCACACGTTGAACATAGTGGAGTCACAAGATGGGTTAATAAGGAATTTTTGAGCTGCTTTCATATATACAAGGTGGAACTTGTACAAGAACTCCCTACTCTTCCAACAGTTGAACTTGAAAATCTGCTTATTTGTCTACCTAAACCTCCTTTGTTTCCATTCCTTCCCATTACAACAGAGAAGCCATCCCCTCTTCCTATCAAAATCCAGCCCCTTCACCTATATTTGGGTTTTCATTTCTCCCAGCTTCTCAGAAAATGTATATTATTATAACTTGTGTATTAAAGCTATTTTTCTCTTTTAACCTTCAAACAGTGTCAGATGGTTTTAATTAACAAAAGCAAACTAAAACTGTTTCTACCTCCATGATCTCAATCTACTTTCACCTGCCAAAAAAAGAGTCCCCAGTATTTGGTGTTCTCACTGCTACCTCTAACCTCAACATTATCTGGCTTCCAACTCCATCACACCAACAGCCCCCATAAAGGTCACCAGTGACCCCTCTGCAAGCCCCAAGCATGTTTTCAGTCCTTACCTCTCTGTTAGCATCATTCACCACTGCTGACAACTCTTTCCTTTTCCTCTTGACTTTTGTAATTTTACTTTCCCTTGATTTTCCCCAGATCACCTGGCTGGTCCTTCTTAGTCTCCTTTGTAACTTCCTCCTTTTACATCAGTATCAGAATTCTCAACTCCTCATCCTAAACCCCTCCTTCTTTCCTGCTCTGTACTTACAACCTAGAAAACATGACTGCACCTGGAAAATCACATGGGGAATCTTAAGAATCATGTTGATTTTGGGGACCTCCCCCTCCAAGAGATTTTTATTTAATTGGTATTGAGAGAAACCCAGGCATTCGGGATTTTTAAAAGCCTCCCAGAGGATTCTCAAGTGTGCCCAAGTTTAGAATCACTTCTCTTGGTTATGTCACTGCTGTGAAGGCCTTTTATGACTAACCTGATGCAGATGACTGAACAGTTTCTCTCTCCCAGAAATCCCCTTTGAGTTCCTGGCGTGCAAATAATTCACTGTTTATTTGGCATTTTCACTCAGATGCTTGCAAGGAAACTTCCCACATTCATAGGCTCACCTCACACTCTCCCTTGACCCTTGACCTCCCTCATACTGCTTGCCACACCCTAAATTCTCTTTTATTCTAGGCCCTTTGTGCCTGCAGTTCTCTATACCTGGACTACTCATCCTCTTCACCTTTATTTAGTTAATTCTTACTTTTCCTGTAGTTCTTAGTTCTCAGAACATTGCTTCTTCCTCCAGGAACCATCTTCTCAAAGCTCCATGTACCATCCATTCAAAGCACTAATCACAGTTATAATTTTAATTTTATTTGCATGATTATTTACTTAAATTTGTCTTTCTTATTGGGCTGAAGGTGCACATGTTTTTTGTTTGTTTATCACACTACCTATTTTGTAGAATCTAAGATATTGACTATTCATCATTATTTTATATATTACTAAGAAATATAAGACAAGTACAACATGGCCATTTAAGATAAATATGGATTTTATATTTCACAAAGTAAAATAAATATATATGAATGAAACACAGTATTACTAGAGCATCACAAAAATGATTAATTTATAATAGGGACTTAAATATGTACAAAGGAAGAAATCTTGGGAGTGGAGCTTCTAGCATATTTCAAAAGCTTATGGGGATAATGGGAAATAATATATGAAAGTTGGGGAACCTAGTTCTTGGATGCAAAGATTGCTCAAAGGGAGCTCTAAAGATGAAACTTTTTAAAAATGGACTTTACTTTTTAGAGCAGTTTTATATTCAAGGTAAAATTGAGTAGAAAGTACAGGTTCCCATAGGCACCCTTCCCCCACATATGTGCAGCCTTCCCTATTGTCATCTTCTATTAGAGGAGTACAGCTGACATACCAGAATCACCCCAAGTCCATAGTTTACATTACAGTTCACTGAGAGAAACTGTGTCCATCGTTGTAGCATCACACAGATTACTTTCACTACCCTAAAATCCCCTGCTGCTCTGCCTATTTAATTCTGTCTCCTGCCTAATCCCTGGCAACCACTGATCTATTTACTGTCTCCATAGTGACATAGTGACAGTAGAATGGTTCAGGAACTCAAATCAATGAAGTCCCACACCTCCCGAAAGTCCTTGCTTTTTCACTCCAAAAGTGGCACATTTCCAAATTGACCGGCTGGGACTGACTGATGTCCTAAAACAGGCTATCTCCAAGTTATGATTTCTTCAGCTTTTGCACCCCAGGTCCCCAGCTCAGTTTTCCTAATAACAGACTTCCTGTTTCATGTTATTATCATTTATTTCCTTTTAATTTCAATCTGTAACTCAGAAAGAATTGGAGGGAAAGGAGACTTAACATTGATTCTGTTTTTAAACAATTGAAATTTCATTTGCAGCAAGGTGCAAGCCAAGTGTAAGCCATTTTTTCAAAAGAGAAAAAGTAATTCTGCCCTCTCAGGGTCTTGGAGAAAAAAAAAACAAACTTGTGAGTTAATAGTGTTCATCTGGAGTGAAACAGGGAGGAACTAAGCGGGGTATAGCACGGGAAATTAGATACTTCTGGGAGAAGGTCTTCTGTGTGATTTCATTAGTCTGGTTGAAGTCAATTCCAGAATTTGGGGCATTCACTATTGAAATATAAACATGAACAAAAATACTAGGCCAACTGTGTTTTGGGTTATATATATTTTTCTTTTTCTTTTAATTATCCATGCTAACACTCTCTACATTAAGGACAACAACATGGAAATCTCTCCATTATTTTCTAGGATCCCTGGTGAATTTACCACATGGATTAAAAAATGCCCATATTACTCTCTTTATACAATAAACAATGCATATTAGGAGCTTTGTGGGTAACAATGAGTGCCTTCTAAACAATTGATTCCATATTTTCTTCCTTTTTTTGCCTCCTTCCCTTTCTTCCTCCCTCCTACTTTTCTTCTTTCCCTTTCCTTCTTTCCTTGCTTTCTTCCTTCCTTACTTTTTGTCCTTTTGTCTAGAAACACTCTGATTTATGTGCATGTTTGATGGATTTCCTTTCAAATGCATGATTTTTAGCCCTTTTAGACATTTGAAATATGAGGAAAAGGCAAAACGAAAGTTAGAAACTTGCAATAGCAGGTAGGAGGGAAGCCTGATTTAAACAACTCCCAAGATGCTTCCTTTTATGTCAATTGTGAATAATTTTGCTTTGTATCTACTCCTTTCCTGCCTACTTGGAAATAAAGAAGTTTGGCTGATTGGTTTTTTCCCCCCTCCACTAACATTTAGTTATTAATCACACTTAATTTGGGCAGTGAGAGTAGAAAATAAGTCATGGAAATTAATGTTTCTTTTTTTCCCTAAAATATTGTCCTATAATTGTGCCACTGTGTATTTGCCAAGCTCTTCCTCAAAGCTCCATGATGCAGATATTTGACCCCCTTCTGTGTCCTTCCTGTTGACCTAAGTTGTACTGTGGAAATGAGGAAACCTAATTCTCAGTGTCTTGAAACAGCAAGGTTAGTTGATTACTTACAGTCCACACCCATCTTAGAAAATGAAGATGAGCTGCTTATCGTTGACACTCAGGATCAGGCTAGCAGTGACTCCACCCCAACACATGCGTTCGTGAAAAGGCCCAAGAGCATGGCCATCCTGACCACTCATGTTGTGTTGGTCAAAGCAAGTCATAGGGCAATTTGATGTTATTGCGGTAGAGAATTATAAACATCCTCCAAAAGGGGGTCAGAGTATATTTGTGAAAACCATACCATGCTCAGTGATACCATACAGTTAAGGAACCTAAAACTCAGAGACTAAGAGGATGGCACAAGGTCATCAAGGTAATTTGAAAGAATGCTATGTCTTCTTATCTCACTGTTGAGTATCACCAGCTCCAAATACCTGACCTATATTTGCTGCTGCTTCCTCCTCCCTTCTGGAAGATGCAGGGGATATTATCTTGTTCTTCATTATCACTTACATCTTGTGGCTTAAAAAACTCTTTCATTTCAATGTTAAAATTTTATCTTTACTTAGACTCTCCAAGGCACATAGGTGTCATCTGGTTATCTGGCTTAATGGTGAGTACACATATGACTCTAGAATTACATAACTGAGCAAACAGCTGTCTAGTCTAACTTCAGAGAGCAAAAAAGACTCCATGAACAGTCTTCCAACCTTGCTACTCGATACCTGAAGCTCCTTTAATAGCTACTATTATTGATAGCTATCATTAATAGCTATCATTAATTGAGGAGTTTATGTATTAGGGATTGTGCTAAGTGTTTTATTCTTACAAACACTTAATCCTACAAAATGAGGAACATTAGTGCCTCATTTAATGGACAAGAAGTTCATGGTTCTTTACTGAAGTTGTATAGGGAGTGGGGGAGTTAAATGCTTTTCTGACTGCCAAATCTATGCTTTAACTCCCATGCTTTATTGCTTCCCAAAGCAGGGGACAACAATGTACATTTCACAATAACATATAAAATTTATGGGAGAGGAGCAAAGCCTTAGTACAGTAAAAATGAAGCTCTTTGAGGGCAGCCCAGTTTTAAAAGGGAAGATTGGGCAAAATCAGAGGAAGGCTAGGGGAGAGGTTCTATGAGATAGAAGCAGGAAATGGGAAGTTCCCTAAATTAAATTCCTAACAGAGTAACTAAGTACCACAAACTAGATGGCTTACACAGCAGATATTTATTATCTTATAGTTCTGGAGGCTAGAAGTCCAAGATGGAAGTGTCAGCAGGTTTGGTTCATTTTGAGGGCTGTGAGGGAGAGGGCCTCTCTCCTAGTTCCACCAAGCTCAGGTGCCCATTCCTTGGCTTCTGGATGTTCTTCTCACTGTGTCTTTTCATACTATCTCTCTCTATGCATGTCTGTGTCCAAATTTCCCCTTTTATAAAGACATCAGTCATTTTGGATTAAGGACCCACCCTACTCCAGTATGGCCTCATCTGAACTAATCACATCGACAATGACCCTGTTTTCAAATAAGGTTAGGTTCTGAGGTAGTGAAGGTCAGGATTTCACATTTTTGAGTGGCACACAGTTCAACCCATTACAATCCCCAGGGAGAGATCCTCATACGTCTTTATTACTGGATCAGGTCACTGCTCCTAGAGCTTCCCAGTAAAGCAGGTGACCCAACTCAGGAGAAACGGTATGTTGCTGATGTCTGGTGGATGGACTCTGACCTATGGCAGACACGGAATTGGAGATTTCTGACTCCATGGCCTTGGAAGTGACACAAATCCTTGAAGACTGAAGAATCACATAGTCCAGGCAAGTGTGTGCATCTGGAGAATAAAGCAGTATTACGCAGGCTTCCCCAAACTCCCCCATCCTACCCACTGGGTTCTGCCTCCCTCCCCTGCACCCCCTCCTTTATTACCCTCCTGCTTAAAGCCACAGCTCATAAACTTTTTGCCTCAAGCTCTGTTTTCTACTGGAACTCAGGACCAGTAGCCTGCACTGCAGGGGAAAAGGCACTTTTAATCTAGAACACTTTCCTGTTTCTTAGAGTCATCCGGGGTCTTTTTAAAGTCCCCAGTTCACCCTCCACCCTTCTTAGACATGGCATCTCATTCCCAAAATAATCACTTGTACATTTGCTTTTGGGTAATTCACTGGGTGGAAAGTCAGAGACACAATATTTAGGCAACATGTTAGCGCTCATGAAAGAGCTTTTTTATGTTCTCATTGTATATATTCGATGAAAAACTCCTATTGTGCTCCCCCATGGTGGTATTATTTTGAAACTACAGTGAGTAGAAATAAAGAACTGAAAAAAATCTTTTTTAGCTGCTTTGTGCATTTCCATTTCCTCCTCTCAGATGCCTACCAAATATGACAAATCAGCTAAAGGACAAATCCTTAATTTGACCTTAAGGACAAATCAGCTAAAGAGAAATGTCTCTTTGGACTCAAAGGATTGCATAGAAAACTGGTATGTACCCAAACAATCGCAGTTATTCTCTCTGACAGTTTAACTTTGTCAAAGTGTAATATGTGTATTACTTCCATGCTCAGGCACTAGGGACAGAACTCAGCCATTTTGACAAGGGTTTATAAGTGATAGGCAGGATGGTGTGAGGGACTTAAAGGTCACACCTGAAGGGGTCTTAGTCAGGCTCTTACTTCACCATAACAGGATATAACCATGGCCAACCACTTCATCTCTGGGCCTCAGGTTCTTTATTCTGTAAGGCCAGGAGGAAGGGCCTACATGGCCTTTAAGGTACTTTGCACTACTAACGTTCTGCAATTTTTGATTCATATCGATTATGGGTACAGTCAAATCACTGACCTCCTGAGTGAGGAAAAGCAGTCATATCAGTTTTATGGGTAAAAAGATTTCCTGCTAACAGCTTTTCTGAGAGTAGATTTGTTAAGACCAGCAGGGAAAGTCTTATTGTCTGACTTGGTATAAGCAGCCAGTTTAGCCAGAGGGGGTCCTCTTCCTGGAGATGAGGTGTCTCTTACTCAATAAAGACTGCAGAGCTGGCTGCTTGGACAAGTAACAAATGAGAATCACAGCCAGACCTCAGAAGAGTTGTAACCAGAGAAGGAGGCCATTTTGGCCAGGGAGCTTTGCCAGGAGCATGCTGGAGCTAAAAGAATAAATCCCAAGTTACATCAGCCCTGGAGGACATCTGGGTGTTGGTACCCAAGCCACCAGGGAGCATGGCGCTGGGTGTAGTTGGGAAAGTCGTTCACCCTCTCCCGACATACTTGGAGGTCCTCTGAGGATGGAAAGAGGGACCAAGGCAGCTCTCTGAAGCACCTTGCTTTTTTAAAAACACACATTAAATTGTTTAGATTGAACTAAACTTAAACTCTTCTAGACACTTACTTAACTTTCTCTTCTCTGCTTGCTCTCAGATGAGGCTTGTTAATGGTGACTCAATTAAATATGGACCAAATAAAGAAATTGCATTTTCCTTGTGCACCTGAGTTATCCTGCACATTTTATGAGCTCTAAACCTGAGGAATCCCACCATATATAAAAAAGATAAAGATAGTGGATGCTCCGCAAAAAGCAGTTGAATAGCTTTGACCCTGTCCCCATTTGACCCTCCAGTGTCCAAGGCACCTCTGAAGGACAAATTTTAAAACCACAGGTATTGAAGGTTTGTAGCCACACAGTCTCTGGTGTCATCCTAGCTCCCTGATTATGGCCGCAGGCATGTCTGTTCATCCCTCTGGCAGGGTTACTGTGAGGCTTATATGAGAGAATGAATGTGTTAAAAGGCAAGCAGAGGGCTGTATACACCCTACACACAGAGGTGCTGCATAAATAAGGTGAATGACAGCATTGCTTTGGGAATTAGGGAAATGCCATGGTTGTCACTTTTGCAAATTACATTTTATTTACTTTGGGACCTTCCTAGTTCCTAATTGATTTAACCAAATAGCTAAACCTCTGGAGAAAATCAACTTACTCTTAGTCAAAAATCTCAGCATTTTGTCCTCAAAAAGAAGTTTTCATTTAAAAAAAAAAAGAATCCCACTATGTTAAATTTATACTTGGCAAATATTCCTGCAGCCCAGACAAATGGCAAGTTTTGAAAATAAGTACCCTGTCACTTTGTTTCATGCTTTCTTACTTCTCAGGAGAGAATGAAGTGGTAATCTTGAACACTACCACTGAAACCTAATTTCTGCCTTAGCAGAATTGTTCTCCTACTTTCATTCACAAAATTTCTCAAGAGATATTCAGTTTCCCAGTAATAAATTCTCACTTTACGGACACTATGGGAAACTTAAGTAAAGCAAGTAGTTGTGTTTCAAAGTAATTTACTAATACTCAAGAGGGTAACATTCCATGGTGGACAGAACCTGAGGGTATAATAGAAGTCTTGGCCTGATACTTCCATTAACAAGTAGCCAATTGGAACAAGCTTTATTGTTCTCATTTATAAAATGGATTATAATTCAACTTCCCAGACATTTGCGACTTTTTATTCTCACAGGTAACACTATAAATTATAAAACTTTGTTAGTTTTTATTGTATGGGCCACAGTGCATGATTCCACAACACTATTGCTGGTCAATATCTATAATGAATTTCTCAGTGATTGCATATATCCCAGGGATTCTCCACCCTCTACAGTTCAAGCATAATTATTTAAGACAGGACTCAACCTGGCAGCCAGTCCTTCTCCTTGATGATCACTTCATTTTCCTTGACCTGCCTGGCTTAGGATGAGTGCAAGCACAGGAGGACCTAGAATCAGAAGGCACAGGGAGTATAGTTTCAGAGGGAGACAGGCCTCTGCACTGCCTGCTCTCCTCGGCACTGCTCTTCACAGATGGCTAGTGACACGACTTCTTATGCTGTCACTAGGCAGAAGATGCCTTCATTAAACTTAGTTTGTATATTGAAAGCTAAGGGGGACAGAACTTCTTTTGTTCAATACTCTCTTTGCCAGCATAGTCCCTAGCAAAGAACAGATATCAAAAATATATGCCAAATGAGTAAATTAAATAAGTTTAAGTTAAAATAAAAGAAGTTCCAAAAGTTTACGGTATATCAAATTGCTATTAATCATTACACCAGCCTAGCTTCATACTTTCTTCCTTAATTAGGCTACTTTTCTTGTAACTTCATCCTCAATATCCCAAGTACAAACTTTGGCTTTGTCCACCAACCCTTGGAGACAGGACCTGCTGCTCCAGGTACATCTCTGTCATAGCACCTGATGATCTATATTGAAACTCCATGGTTAATTTTGTTACTAGTTCATAGTTGCTCACTTAAAAATATCTGCTTTCTTTTTCAGAAGAGCATCTTGCAAAATATCTTGCTACTTTTCTCCTAATGAACAATTTTTGTAATAACAAAAAAGAAACCAGATCTTACCTCTGGATCCACAGCATCACATCCCACCTGGCCACCTCACCATAAGAAGGGGAGGCTCTGAGAGAGGCTAGTGCTGGCCCATATCTTGGACCGCCTTCTGCTCACTGACTGTGTTAGTGCACTTACAATCAGTCTTCCCTCTATTACGTGACACATAGTGAAGAATAAGTGTGCAGTTCTCTTATTAAATATAATTTAAAATTATTTAAAAAGCATGGTTGGTGCCACAGTTAATAAACTGATTAAGCATTTATTCAGAAAATCACAGAGAGAGTACAAGAGAAAGAACATGACACAGAAACCAAACCATCTCTATTACTTATTAGATAAAAGATGCTCTTAGGATTTTGTTAGTATATTTTTTGCAGACCTCCTTTTAAATTTTTCCTCCCTAGAAATTTTTTTTTTTTTTTTTTTTTTTTTTTAGTGAAGTTGAAGTAGGAGTTGGAGTTAGTGACTAGTGTGCTGGGACCTCCTGCCCCACTGACCTTTTAGGGAAAATCAAAGAGGAGTGTGACCAGGCTGATCTTCAGATCATAAAGCATCTTTACGGACCTCAAGATAAACATTGATTTGTTGGGGAGGCAATAAAAGTCCTCTGGCTTAGCTTGAAGGGCTCAGCTTTGACTAATACTTAAACAAACACATAAGCTCTCTTGCTTGTTTTTCAATGTATCCATCCCCATTCTCTCCCAAAAAAGAAGAGGAGGGGTTTTAGGCAGAATTAGTTGTCTAGGGTCAAGGGTAGCTTTATTTGGAGAGATGGAAAGAGCAGGTCTGAGGTGCTTGGACTCAAATGTCTTATTAGGTCATTTTACCTTTGCTTTTTGCGGGTTTCTAGCATCTTGGAATAAGTGGCATCAACCTATTAGCTTTGGAAAAGCCTCTGCAGGGATTAGGGCTCTCTGGACATCTTTATGCCAAGACTTTGTATTTCTATGGAATACTCAACAGCAAAGTGTAGAAATAATAAGAATCTTGTCTTCAACTATCCAACTATACACATATAACAGAAAGAGACTATAAATGCCTCTATAATCATTGTCACTGCATGGCAAGTATATAGTCCAAAAACCAAAGGAGAGGGAATCATAAGCCAAGGTAAATCAAAATAGCTCCTGACCATGGACTCTTGGCCTTCTGGCTCCTTCCATTTCCAGCTGATTTTTTCCCCATTCCAATATGTATTCTCTTCCTCCATTAGTCTACCAGATTCTAAGGGTTAAGGGCCATGCCCAAAATTGCATCATTAACATGTCTGTAAACTCTTTTAGCTGGACTCATTAGAATGAATCTCAACTTCAAAGAGATTTTGTCTTATTCATGACTGTATCCCCAGAACCTGGTCTATAGCTACGCTCACTAAATATTTTTAAATGAATAAACTTATGCATTTATGTCCTCTGGTACAGCAGAGTGCCTGTAATATAATAGACCCTCAATCAAGGTTAAACTGAACTTGAACTTGGAGGAAATTCTCCTGGGCATGACCTGTTCCCAGTTTGTGAACCAGAGATGAGGCTAATTGTCAAAAAGACAATGGCTAAGGCACCAATTGCTGTGCTGAGCTGATCAGAATGGAGTTTTCCCCAGGCCTTTATGCTGGCAATTTTTTAAAAATGTACTTTGACATAGAGCCTCTTTTCATTTTATTCATCAAATTTATGTTAGGTACAGCCACTGGCTACTTTGAAATCAATTTTCTTTTCCACACAGACAGCTTTCTGTGTCATGTAATCAGAAGTCAGGAAGCTACAATCCATACAAATTATTTCTCCCTGCTCTTCAAAAAGAAACAATATTCATCACTATAAAACAACAACTACCAGGTCAATTCTGTGCCTCTCTCCTGCCTTTAAAATATATAAAATGGAGCAATATCAGTTGCAGATAGTTTAAGGAGGCAGGTGGATTTCCCACTAAATTCTCAACTGTGATGAAGTGGTGTGTGAGTGTTAGTTCCAATGACACCCCATTTTACCTCAGGTACTTGTTCAAAATCTGGCTCAATGTACAGTTAGAAGGGGCTTAAGCCCCATGATATCTCTAAGTAGTCTTCATCACTTTATATCCAATTTTGTCATTTCATCTCCAATTTGAAAGGAAAGGTTGAAAAATTGCAGTAATCAGAGAGAATATGAGCATAAATTTGCTTGAGAAATTCCTAAACTAATATTTATCTAAAGCCTAAATCCAGACTTATTGAAAAGGCTTTTATTAGTAGATAGAAATATGCATCTGTTGAGGTTTTGATCAGTAAAGAATGAGAAGTCCTGAATATCAACATATAACGCTGTCCTTATTTATTTTTCTGGAAAGAAAAACAAATATAAGAATTTATTGATCAAAAAATAGCTATCTGCTTATTAGCTTGGTTCTTCAGAGAAAGAAGCATATATATAGAGTTGGAAATATAATGATAAAAGGGAACTTTTATTCTTAATTGACACAAATGTTTTATACTTAAAAATTAAAAATCTATAAAACATTTTTTTCATAAAACAATCAACATCTCTTTTATTTTGTCCTTCAAGGGGCTCCTCAGAACAATGGTTGTCCCATGGAGGTTGGCGCAGTGCAGACCAAGCTCATTCATACATCCTCCAAGTCCTCTAGCTTTAGGGTAGGAACTGAGTGTGTCTCATTCATTATTATGTTCCCAGAACCAGGCAGGATGATTAACACAAAATGGTGCAAATGGCCAAATAAGTGGTTTTCCATATCTTGGTTCATGTTCTTCCCACTACCTCAAAGAACTTCTTTTGCCTTCCTACTAGCCAAAATTGACCATTTCCTAACTTAATGCATATATCGTTTGCAAATTTTTTATGGGTGAAATTCTATTCCCACTCATTGTATTCTTATTATTAAATCATAGAGAACTCATTCTCACCAAGTAGTTTAGACCTTGATTCTATTTACACTCAAACATTGTTTTCTATTAACTCTTCCTCCAATCAATTGCAAGTTCTCTAAAGACTGAAAACTTTTACTATTTTTCTCCCCGAGCAAGGCCTAGCATGATACCAGACACTTAGGCCTATCAGAAACTTGGAATGTCAATGATAGCAAGTCTTCAGATGAAATGTGCCATCAGTGAAATCTGGTAATAAACAGGGTTGTAATTTCTTTAACGAGACCCTGTCCTTCATTCTAGCCCACAAACCACTTCTTCCTCCCTACTCAGTCTTCTAAACCATCAGATACTGCTGTGTTAATAATGAGATAGAGAAATAAAGCTCTATCGCCTTATTCATGAGGTTGGTGAGCCAACTCATGTCCTGGATGCTGGCCAAGTAAACTATAGATTCTAGTGAAAGTTTGTGCTAAAGTTACTGAACATTAAGAGCTCAATTTCAAGGGCTTAATAAAACAGTCAAGCTCTGAAAACATAAAGTGCTACTTATAGGAAAGTGATATTATTTTATGTGTGAATGCAAACGAGTATCTGTAAGAAAACAGAATGATTCTAATCTTTCCTTAAAGTTTAAGTATTATAAGAGAAAATCAGATCCTTTTTAGGTACCTATTAAGATGGGTAGGCTTATTTCAGATGACAGTTTTGGAAGGCTGTCTTAGCATGGGTGCTCCCCAAAGCAGAGCATGCGAGAGGCTTGTGCAGAGACCTCTCAGAGCAGGAGGGAGGGACCGGGGAGCAAAACAGGGAAGGAGGAAAGTCAGTAGAAAGACAGATACTGAATTGGTCACCATTATGCTCATTCCCTGGGACATACCGAGGAGCCTATAATCATCCAGGAAATGGAAGGAAGAATGGTCATTGTCTGTTGCCTTCTGCCCCTGTGTTTCACACTTCCTGAGAGGTTCTAGGGCAGGTTCAAGGATAAGAGGGCCAAAGGTAGGTGCTGTCAGGTAGAGCCCGCACAAAGCTGGTTGAAGCCTTCCCGGAAGCAGTTGCCACTGAGATAGAGGAGGAAGAGGAGAGGAGAAGTTCTGTTCAGCAGCTGTACACAAGGATGGCTGGACCCAGGGAATGTGCCCCTGGTACTAACACTGTCAGTGGGTGGGAAGGACCCTGATGGTTCAGAGGTCCCTGGCCTCTGACATTATGACTGCCCTGTGTTATAAAAGACCTCAGTCAGACATGGCTCAGACACAGAGCCTGTTCAATTTGTATAAATTTGGTTTGTTATAATAAGCCTTTTTTCTTCCAAAGTGAGGAATCCACTCAGTTTATAGAGGAAGTAATTCAGCATTGCTTACTAAGAACGCTGACTCCCATGCAACTTTGATAAAATTTATCACATCTTGGAAACCATTTCAGTGTCAGTTCCAGAACACTCAAGAACCCCACGTATCTCAGAGACAGGTGCTAACAGTTCTAATGTAGGACAGAGATTAAAGGATGCCCTTCAAGTGACTTTATACATGCTTGGCCCACTAAAAAGTTTCATCATTTATTGATTCCCTCCCCACCCAAATTCATCCAGTTGCTGATTTGATTTTGTCCTTCAACTACTCAAAGTTAATTTAGAAAAAAATCCATCTAGTCCTTTGACACTGGGCAATCTCATGACAAGTTTATAATCAATAATATTTAAAGTAAAATAAATCCATCTTCCTGGCCTGTAACTAGGAAAAATGATCATTGCCAAACAGCATCTAGAGTTCATTATTCTTAATCACTCACTAGTAGCCAAGTGAGTCCCAAGTACAGAATATTAAAATTTTATGAACAGGTATTTCTTCAATCAGTTTCCATCCCCAAATTTTAGGACAATTATATTTTGAAGCAAAAATGAGAGGACCATTACTCAAAGCCATTCCCTGCCAATAGGAGACCACTTCCTTGATATATGTAAGCTTTTCAGATAGGGAGTCACATGTTTTCCCTCAGTGACAAGTAGTTCCTTCTTCCCCAGTGTTAGAGCTGATGTGCTTTTTGTCCTTGTTGAGATCTGGTTCTCCAGGTTTTCCTTTGCCTTGCTGAGTTATCTTCACCACCAGCAACTACCACCAACACCCTGGTTTGCCAAGACATTCTGTCTTTAGCCATTTGATTTCTATTGTTTGCTTCCTATGAACATACAAGTCTGTATTTACTGGTCACTGATATTTCCTAAACCACAGTAAAATGTTGAGAATATCATCTGTAGAAAGTAAGCTGAGGTAAGAAGCTTACTAAGAAAACCCCTGTGCTCCTAGAACACTGTAATATTTAAAATTTAGTATACGTTTCAAACAAGCTATTGTTTTGTTTGTTGTTCAACAACAACAACAAGAATGCTTCTAAGCAAAAATGCTCTAACACCAAGTGGCTACTATTTACAGAAAGTGCTAAAATTAACTAGTTTAATTTTCACAATAACCCTGACAGATAAATCTGGTTATTATCTTTTTCTTAAGAACTTTATTCCTTTAGAGCAATTTAAAGTTCACAGCAAAATTAAGAGGAATGTGCAGAGATTTTTCCATATACTTCTTGCCCTCACCCAGTCACAGCCTCCCCCATTATCAGCATCTTCCCCTAGAGTGGTACGTTTGTTACACCATGAATCTACATTGCAAACTCCATAATTTACATTACTATTCACCCTCAGTGCTGTGCATTGTATAGGTTTTGACAAATGTATAATGGCATGTATCCATCTTCATGTTGCTCTGTCCTCCATCTAGTCATCCCTCCCCCTTATCCTCCCGCAACCCCTGGCAACCACTGCTCTTTACTGTCTCATAGTTTTGCCTTTTCCAGAATGTACATAGTTGGAATCCTAGCAATGTGTAGTTTTTCAGATTGTTTTTTTTCACTTAGTAATATGCATCTAAAATTTGTCCATGTCTTTTTGTGGCTTAATACCTTATTTCTTCTCAGTGCAGAGTTATATTTTATTGTCTGGATGTACCACAGTTTACCCATTCACCTGTTGAAAAATATTTTAGTTGCTTCTAAATTTTAGCAATTATGAATAAAGCAGCTATAAACATTTGTGTAGACATAAGTTTTCAACTCTTTTGGGTAAATACCAAGGATTGCAATTGTTGGATTACATAGTAAGAGTACATTTAGTCTTGTAAGAAATTGCCAAACTCTCTTTTGAAGTGGCTGCACCATTTTGCATCCCAACCAACAGTGAATGGGAATTTCTCTTCTCTTCACCTGTGTCAGCATTTAATGTTATCCATATTTTGGATTTTGGCCATTCTAAAAGATGTGTAGTTATATCTTGTTTGAATATGTGTTTTCCTCTTGACATATGATATTGAGCATCTTTTCATATACTTATTTGGCATCTGTATATACTTTTTGGTGAGTTATCTGTTAATGTCTTTGGTCCATCACTGTCAAAATTTTTCAAAAGAAGCACACCCAGGTTTACAGTAGTTAAGTAACATGATCAATAACTTATTTTTTTGCAGACCATTTGAATCTAAGATTTTGTTGTTCCAAATTCCATAATCTTTCCACAAAATTTAAAAAAGTCAGAAGTTAAAATGAGGACAGGCAGCAAAGGCAACTTCTTTCGGAATAACTACTTTTTAGTCCTCTTTGCACAGTTTGGCTCCACCAAGTACAAAACACATTTTGCCCCAAGAACTTTTCTTTTTAATTTCAAAATCTACATAATTTATGAGGCCTGCTATCCACAGATCTGTAATCCATGTACCTTAATATCATCAAAATATCATAGGCCAGAAACAGTTTGAGGTCTGAGGTACATTTTGTCTTTCTAATTCCAACTGAAAGTTTATCCCTTGTCCTAAACAACCTGTCAATAAGGAGTGATGTCTGAGTCCAAAAGATATGAACTTGATTTAGATGGTTACCTACTTAAAAACAGATTATAAATTTTGTAGGTTAGTTGTTATTCTTCACATGTGCACTAGGACACAAAAGAACCAGGTTGTTCCCTCTCCTTACCTTTCTCCCAAACTATTCATTTTTCTTCTTACTGACAATATATGTGTTCATAGAATCAAATCCTATATTTTGAAAGAAACATAAAAAAACTTTTGTATCTGCTCTCATAGTGAACAACCTTGGCCTGTGTCAATGAGCACTTGGATAATAAGCTGTGCATTGAGCAAGTGCTGAGAATTCCATGGGAACAACATGCAACCCTGGTTGCCCAGACTCATGGGCTAGAGGGCTAAGTGGCACATGAGTATGCAGTTACTGTACACACTAGTGAGTGCCCTGGTGGGAAGCTCAGTGTATTTTGGGGTGCAGAGAAATATCACCTAACCCTGACCTGCTTTGGGGGAATGGAGAGGAAAACCTTCCTAGAGGATATGATAGCTAATCTAAAATTTAAAGGACAAATGTAATTTTATTTGGTGGTGAAGAAGAGATGCAGAAGAGAAATTTTGGGGAAAAATATTTTAGGAAGAGGGTAGAACATGTGCAAAATCCCAGAAATGAGAGAGAGCAAAATTAGTTCTGGAAATAAGACAAAGATGTTTAATATAGAGTACAAAGACCCACCATCTAGGGCATCAAATCTAGAAAGAGCTCAGCTTACAGAAGCATCCACCATGGGTTGTGTCTGGATGACCAAAACTTACTCAAGGTAACTTATAGATTCAGTCAGAAGGCTCTCTGGACATGTCAGATCTCTGCAGCCCAATAAAGCCATTGCAGTCCTGACCAATGTCAGCTACAACTAATTATGATTGTCCTGAGGCTTGCTAATTGGCTGTGGACCATTTTACTAGACCACAGTTGATAGAGGTGCTTGAAAGTGTCTTACATGGTCAAAATGAACTCAAAATGTATTCTTAGACCGAGCAGATATAGTCTGAACCTCCTATATCTGAAGAAATAGAAGAGGAACAATTTAGTTGTCTTGATATTTTGTAAGGAATGTATTTGTGGCTCAGAGAAGAAACACGTTTTTCCAGAAATTGTTTTTGGGGGACAGTGAGATTGCACCTTCCTAAATTTGGGCTGTGGAGTAAAGTGCTGATTGCTTCCAATGGAAGTTTTGCAGCAACTACTAACTGGGAGAAGCCTTCTCCTGCCACTGTCTGGTGAACCGGCTTACAGAATTAGAACTGCATTGCTATTTATCTGCCAGCCTTTATACCTGGGGCATAGAGTGGCCTTGACATCTCAATGTGCCCACTCAAGTTCCACCTGGCACTTTAAAAACACAAACCAAACCAAACGAACCTATAACACAAACAAAAAAAATACTTGTTTTGCAAGTATTTCCTCTTTTATATAAAAGGGGATTTTTCAAATTGGCCAGTTGGCCCAGTTCCCCCTGACTGGCTCTTAGTGGAACTTCATTTAACTTTGACATCTTGCCCAGTGCCACAAAATACAAAATAAACATACAAACAACTAACTCCAAGAATTATCTTCAAGCACTTAATCTATGCCAGGCACTAGGCATTTTTTCTTCATTATGTCATGTAATCCTCATAATAACACCATGGAGTAGATATCATTTCCCCATTTTATAAAAGGGGAAACTGAGGAACATAGGTCAAATGATTTCCCCCAGATCACAGCTGGAAAGAGCCACAGGAAGGCAGGACACAGAGCCCATCTTACTCCAAAGCGCATGTGCTTTTTATTATATCACACTGCTTCCAGAGGGGCCAAGGAGCTTTTGGGGTCATGTGACACATTATGCTTTTGGAGTGGTCACTTTGGGAAGATTTAGAATTGGCTAAACTGGTAAAGAAAGTAAAGGAAATTAGTCAGAATTTAAGTTTAAAAAGAAAAAAGTAAAAAAAGTATTCTCCTGATGAGAGAAAACCCTGTTCCAACAATATGATCCTTAAAAAAGCTGCATTGCAACCTGAAAATAGTTGCAATAAAGACCTACTTATTTTAAGGAACTTTTAATCTAACAATGCTTCAGTAGAAATTGACAGCCATCAGAGTCTGAAGTTGTAGTGCTTCACCTGTCTCAGTAAGGAGGGTTTTGAACCCTCCACCTGAGCCAGGGGACAGGGCTGCAGGAAAGCTATCAGGGGCTGTCAGGGAAGAAGGCTTTCTGGTGGCATGTGGGTCCAAGCCCACTATGCTACATCATTTAAGGTTTCAGAGGCTGAGCTAAAACACCTGGGGAGTTTGGTCAACTCAAGGACAAAAGATTGCCCACACCTTTTATTTCAACACACTGATAGGTCAATTCAGCTAACATGGCTGATCCTGGAAGTCCTACTTCAAAACAATGTCTAAGAAAGAATTGAAACTGGGATACTTTTCGAGAGGGGCAAGATGGCAGAGGAGAGAATGGAAGTTATATTGACCTCCTTCCAGGAAAAATCAGGTTTACAAATAAAATGTAGAGAAATGACCTGGAACAAACAACTGAACAATAGAAAGAGAAAAGACTTATAACCTCAGACAGAAGAATCAGCTCTAGTACAACCTGACTAGTAAGGAGTGCAGTGGAGGCTTGAGAAGGTTGGATGGGTGCCCACAGGCGGCAGCACCAGAGGGATATTTAAGCAGCTAGTTGTATCTCCCTGAGAAGAGTGGGGTCTAAACTATAAGTGGGGCTCCCCAACCTCCAGCCCAAAAAGTACACAGATAACATCCAGCTGTGAAACGTGGTAGTGTTGCTCTCTGCCAGAGACAGGCAGCTGGAGACAGAAAGAGTCATTTAAAGGGCCAATGAATAATTTTTATTTGTGACCACTTACCCTGGGCTCCAGCAAAGGTGAAGGCAGAATGGGTTAGAGACTCCTGAGGAGGAACTAGGAATGGAGGCTTTAGGGAGAGAACTGAGGGAGTAGCTGGCACGATCCCGGTGCTGAGTAATCCTCCATATGGCAGCAACCATCATTTCAAGCAGACCACTCCCTGAGTGGCAGCAGCATGAGAGGAAACAATAGCACTGCCCCCAGGAGGGATTCTGCTCTGCCCTGTGGTGTCTAAGCCTGAATGCTGAATTCAGCGTGACTGGATTAACACCTGAATGAGATAGCCACAGATAGCAGATTCGTGGAAGTTTCCAACAGACTGCCTAAGGTCAGACCGAGTCAACATCTGACATCATCAGAGGTGGTTCCAGAAAGAAAAAACAGCAGTAAATATTAAGTAAGTAGCAGGAAGTTACTGAGACAAAATCCACTGTGGTCTTCTCCATGACTTGGGATATTTTCTTTACTACATAGCTTTTTAACGTTCATTTTGGATCCATCAAGTTTGTGTATACTAAGTCATTAGATTTTATACTAATAGTTTACTTCCCTCCTTTCTTATAATATTCTTATCTTTCCACAGCCTTATTAATGCTGGTTAATTTGCTGTTGATAGTGGGATTGCAGGGGGGTTATTTTTGCGGATATGGGTTTGTTTCCTAGGCTTTGTGATTTTGTTCTGGCAGCACCTGAACAACAACACACAAGACATGGTGGGCCGAGTGACCTTCAGTCAACCAGCTGGAGGGATAGACCTACCAAAGAATGACCAAACAATAATCAAAACCCAATTACTTACAGAGAGCCAACATAAACAGCATGAAATGTATCCAAAGAGCATGAAGTTCAGGATATCAGGGAGACTGCACCAATGAACCTCACAGGTCTCCTACCATAGAAGTTTATACCACAGAGTCAGGAAGTCAAAACACATCAATATAAGAAGCAGAAGCAAAAAAGAAGAGTCTCACAAAAGGGAAGACAAAGAAACACCCCCCACCCCATGGAGGGGAAAGGAGGAATCCCCAGAAAGAGAACTAAATGAAATAGAGGCAAGTAAACTGAGATATTGACTTCAAAACAATGGTTATAAGGATGCTCAATGAGCTCAGGAAGAATTACCAAAAACTACAGGAAACTGAGGAAATTACTGCAAACCATATCAGCATGGAAAAAGACATAGAAACTATAAATAAGAGGAAAGAGGAAATGAAGAATAGAACTTATGAAATGAAGAACACAGTAGAAGTCTAGATGAAGCAGAGGATCAAATCCACGAGCTGGAGGACAAAGAAGAAAAAAGCTCATAGAAAGAGCAAGAAAATGAGAAAATACTCAAAAAGAATGAAGAGATATTGAGGGAAATGCAGGACAATCTGAAACATAATAATATCTGTATAATAAGAACACCAGAAAGAGAAGAGAAGGAAGCAAGAGAGCACCTATTTGAGAGAGTAATGATGGAAAACTTCCCCAATTGGAGGAGAGAAAAAATCACACAAGTGCAGGAAGCACAAAAAAGTTCCACTCAAGCAGAATCTGAGGAGGTCCACTCCAGGACACATCATAATTAAAATAGGAAATGTCAAAGACAAAAAGAGAATCTTAAAGGAGGCAATGGAGAAACAGGTAGCAACATACAAGGGAGCGCTGGCAAGGCCAGGTGCTGACTTCTCCACAGAAACACTACAAGCCAAAAGGGAATGGCAAGGAATATTCCAAGTAATGAAAAGCAAAGGCCTGCAACCAAGATTGCTCTACCCAGCAAAGTTCTCAATTAAAAGGGAAGGCAAAATAAGCAGTTTCCTAGACAAAAGAGGGATAAAAGGATACACATCCACCAAACCAGCATTGCAAGATATGCTAAAGGAACTACTTTAAGAAGATGAAGAAAAAGAGTGAGAAAGAGAGGAACACATGTACAAAGGAGAAAAATGAATATGTACCTATCAATAATAATTTTAAATATAAATGGATTAAAAGTCCCAGTTAAAAGACATAAGGTAACTGAGTGGATAAGAAAACATGGCCTGCACATATGCTGCCTACAAGAGACCCACTTCAGAACAAAGGACATACACAGACTGAACATAAAGGGATGGAAAAAAATATTCCAAGTAAATAGACAGTAAAAAAACACAACAGAGGTAGCAATAATTATATCAGACAAAATAGACTTCAAAACAAAGACCATAAAAAGAGGCAGAGGGACACCTTATAATACTCAAAGGAAGAATCCATCAAAAAGACATAAACATTGTAAACCTATAGGCACCCAAAAGAGGAGCACTCAAATATATGAGGAAAATCTTAGAGGACTCCAAGAAAGATATAAACAGTAACCACTGATAATAGGGGATTGCAACACCCCATTTTCAATAATGGATAGATCTTCCACACAAAATATCAACAAGGATATTGTGGAACTGAATGATGCATTAGATCAAATGGACTTAACTGACATATATAGAACCTTTCATCCCAAAGAAGGAAAATACACATTCTTTTCCTTCTTTGCACATGGAACATTTTCAAAGACAGACCATCTGCTAGGACACAAAACAAGTCCCAACAAATTCAAAAACATTGAAATAATAATAAGCATTTTCTCAGACCACAAGGGCTTGAAACTAGAAACCAACCTCAAGGAAAAAACTCAAAAACATTCAAACTCATGGAGACTGAATAGATAGCTATTAAACAATGAATGGGTCAATAATGAGATTAAAGAAGAAATCAAAAAGTTTCTGGGAAAAAATGAAAATGAACACACAACAGTCCAAAATCTGCAGGGCACAGCGAAGGCAGTTCTGAGAGGGAAGTTTGTAGCAATACGGTCCTACCTAAAAAAATGTCCCCTAGGAACATTTCAAATAAACAACTTAACCCTACACCTTCAAGAACTAGAGAAACAACAACAACAACAACAAAAGTCCCAGAGAGAATAGAAAGAAGGAAATTATTAAGATCAGAGCAGAAATGAATGACATAGAGACTAAAAGAACAATTCAAAGGATCAATAAATCCAGGAGCTAGTTCTTTGAAAAGATAAGCAAAATTGACAAGCTTTTAAGCAGACTCATCAAGAAACAAAGGGAGAGGACCCAAATAAAAATATCAGAAATGAAAGAGGGGAAATTACAACTGATACCACAGAAATACAAAGGATTGTAAATTACTATGAACAATTATAGGCCAAGAAATTTGAAAACCTGGATGAAATGCACAAATTTTTAGAAAAATATAACCTTCCAACCATGAATGACGAAGAAAAAGAAAGCCTGCACAGACCGATAACCAGTGAAACTGAGCAGTAATCAAAAAGCTCCTGGCACACGAAAATCTTTGACTGATAGATTTCACAGGAGAATTTTACAAAACACTTAAGGAAGAGCTAACCCCTGTCCTTCTCAGCCTATTCCTAAAAATCCAAAAAGAGGGAGGATTCCCAAACTCTTTTTATGAGGTCAGCATCATCCTAATTCCAAAACCAGATAAAGACACAATTAAGAAAAAACACTGTGGGCCAATATCACTGATGAACATAGATGCTAAAATCCTCAACAAAATATTGGCAAACCGCATCCAGCAATATATGAAAAAGATCATCCACCATGATTAAGTGGGATTCATCCCAGGGATGCAAGGATGGTTCAATATTTGCAAATCAAAAACATAATCACATAAAGAGAAAGGAAAGACAAAAATCACATGATCATATCAATAGATGAAGAAAAACATTTGGTAAGGTAAAGCATCCACTTATGATTAAAAAACTCAGCAAAGTGGGAGTAAAGGGGACATACCTCAACATATTAAAGACCATATATGAAAAACCTACAGCCAATATCATACTCAACAGGCAAAAACTAAAATCTTTCCCGCTAAGATTAGTAACAAGACAACATGGTCCATATTCACCACTTCTATTCAACATAGTATTGGAAGTCCTAGCCACAATGATCAAGGATGAAAAAGAAATAAAAGACATCTGAATTGGAAAGGAGGAAGTAAAACTGTCATTGTTTGCAGATGGTGTGGTAGTGTACATAGAAAACCCCAAGGATTCCACCAAAAAAATACTTGACCTAATAAGTGAATTTGGCAAAACAGTAAGATACAAAGTCAATATTCAGAAATCAAAGGCATTTTTGTATACAAATAATGAAATATCAGAATCAGAAATCAAGAAAAAACCCCATTTGCTATGGCAACAAGAAAGACAAACTACCTAGGAATAAACTTAACAAAGGAGGTAAAAGACCTGTACTCATAAAACTACACAATACTGAAACAAGAAATTAAGGAAGATACAAATAAATGAAACGATATTCCATGTTCATGGATTGGAAGAATTAACATTATCAAAATATCCATACTACCCAGAGCAATTTATAGATTCAATGCAATCTATTAAAATATCAATGATGTTTTTCACAGATATAGAACAAACATTTCAAGAATTTATATGGATCCATAAACAACCCTGAATAGCTCCAGCAATTTTGAGAAAGAAGAACAAAGTAGAGGGATCACAATTCCTGACATCAAACTATATTAAAAGGCCACTGAATCAAGACATTCTGGTAGTAACATTAGACACATAGATCAATGGAGCAGAATAGAGAGCCCGGAAATAAACCTGTGTCTCTATGGTCAATTAATATTCAACAAAGGGGATATAAGCATTAAATGGAATAAAAATAGCCTCTTCAACAAATGGTTTTGGGAGAGCTGGGCAGCTACATGCAAAAAATTGAAATTTGACCACCAACTTACACCATACACAAAAATAAACTCAAGGTGGATAAAAGACTTAAATATAAGTCATGACACCATAAAAGTCATAGGGAGAACATAGGAAGGAAACTATTAGATATTCCATGCAGCAATATTTTCACCAATATGTTTCTTAGAACAAGGGACATAAAGGAAAGAATAAACAAGTGGGACTTCATAAGAAGCTTCTGCATGACTAAAGAAAACATCAGCAAAATGAAAAGTGAGCCAACTATACGGGAAAATATACTCGCCAATGATACCTCAGACAAAGGTTTGATCTCAAAATATATAAAGAACTCACATGACTCCACTACAGGTAGACAAACAATCCAATTAAAAAATGGGCAAAGGACCTGAACAGACACTTCTTCAAGGAGGACATGCACAGGGCCCAGAGACATATGAAAGGATGCTCAGCATCACTAGCCATCAGGGAAATGCAAATTAAAACCACAATGAGATAGCACTTCACACCGGTCATAATCGCTATCATAAACAAATCAAGAAACAACAGGTGCTGACAAAGTTGTGGAGAAAAGGGAACCCTAGTACACTGTTGGTGGGAATGCAGACTGGTGCAGCAACTGTGGAAAACAGTGTGGAATTTCCTCAAAAAGCTAAAAATGGAAATTCCCTTTGACCCAGCCATTCCACTGCTGGGATTATACCTGTAGAATCCCAAAACACCAATTCAAAAGAATCTATGCACCTCAATACTCATAGCAGCACAATTTACAATAACCAAGTGCTAGAAGTAACCTAAGTGTCTGTCAATAAATGAATGGATCAAAAAGCTATGGTAAATTTACACAATGGAATACTACACAGCAGAAAGGAAAAAAAGAGCTACTACACTTCGCCACAGCATGGATAGAACTGGAGAGCATTATGCTAAGTGAAATAGGCCAGGGGGTTAAAGACAAATACCATATGATTTCACCAATAAGTGGAACCTAATCAACAAAACAAACAAGCAAGAAAAATATAATGAGGAACATTGAAAGAAAAAACAATCCAACAGTAACCAAATGGGAGGTAGGGGGTAATGAGGAAAAGAAGGGGAAGGGTCAAGTCAAGGAACATGTATAAAGGACCAATGGACAAAGCCAAAGTGGGGAAGGATTGAGGGTGGGAGGTGGGGGAAGGTGAGTCAGGGAAAAGTAGTGGCAGGAAAAATAAAATAAAACAAAAAACACACACACTTTCTTCAGAATTTAAAAATTAGATTTTAAACACAGATTATCATAGTATTTGCAACATTCACCCTATACTACATTATCTTTTAAAAAATACTGGTTTTTCTTCTTTAGAAAGAGATGTTAGTTACACTTGAACTTGAAAATGAACAAGGATTATATTAATCAATACTCAGGCTTCCTGTCTACCAGCTCATATCTGGTAACCACATGGGCTATCTTAGGATAATTAAAATGGTCACAATCATAAGTCATGTGTGTGTGTGACTGCCAATCAAGAAGAAAGCCAGGATGTCAAAGATTGACTTGGTGCTGAACATAATTACATATTTCATGTATGGACCATAGCACTGAGCTAACTGCACTTTTCTACATTTGCAAGAAGTGACTCCTCAGCTTTCTAAATCATACAATACCTCTACTCCAAGTGGAAGGAGCTCCAGGGCCTTCCGATAGTGATGGATTGCAAGACGAATCAGCCCCAGCTGGTGATGGCCATGCCCAAACTGTAGAATGATTCCTGGCAGGGCCCACATAGACCGAGGTATCAATTAAGAAAGGAAAAGCCCTACCAAAAAGAAAAAGACAAATAATTTAATATTTCACTCATTTCACAAGTATGCACCACTGTACACATGCTAGGTGTGGAAATACAAATATTAAAAAAGGCACACAGTCCCATCTGAGAAGGATATGTCTATAGGGTAGTGTCACATCATAGTATAGTCATGAACTCTTCTGAAGGTGTAAAGGATTATTTTTTTAAGCTAAGAACAGAACTATTCATATAAATGTTACAACTGGCTGTCAAAGATCCATAGTCTATAAAACACAGGAGATTTTATACACACACACACACACACACACACACACACACACACTTGACAGAATAGATTAGATCTATTCTAATCTATTCTGTGTGTATATATATATATATATGTGTGTGTGTGTATATATATATATATGGCTTCAAATTGGTATTAGAGGCCAGTAAACTTTTATACTTTTTGGTTCCAAGTACATGTCTAAAAACTTGAGCAAAATATAAAATCTGAACTCTATAATGATGATACTTTAGAAAGGTTATCCTCAGAAGCAAACTCACTTGAGTACACCTAATCTTTCTCAGTAAGTGGTGCCTTTTGTAAGTTACTTCCCAGGACCTTAATAACCTTTTTTTATTTAAAAAAAATTTATTGTATTTTTTATTACCATTTATCCCCCTATTATCCCCCACTGCAATCACCATACTGTTGTCCATGTAGGACTTTCCTTAATAACCTTTTAATCCAAAAAACTTGTTTCTCTTCCCCCGCTAAAAACTTTGACTCAAAGGCGCTATGGAGAGACCGATGGTTTCATGGCACAGCTGTAATAGTGCAGGCTCCCATGTGTCAGCTCTTCCTGCGCTCACTTTCCCCTTTCATTCAGCTGCAACTTCTGTCACCCACAGGCAGTTACAAATGGCAAAAGTCCAAGTGTCCTATGAAGTAATTACCTGGATTTTGCTGCGTATAATGACCCTTTCTTGAGGGAAAATAAGAATGTACATTATACATGGGTAGTACCTGAAATACCTTGTATCTGTTCTTCTATTTTGTAATTATTTGTTACATAAAATTTCTTGTACCATATTACGTTCAAAAATAAATGCTAAAATTCCTTTATAATAAAAAAGAGAAAGAAAAAAAGAATTGAAACTGCAAGTATCCACTGAACCCAGTGCCCTTAGTCCAACTCCTCCTACTCACCCAGCATATGCCAGTAAAACAGGTCCTGCTTTTTCCTCCAACTTTCAGCCCTCCTTCTGCCCTCTGAATTCACTCTTTCTGTTTTGGGCAATCCCCAGCTTAGATGTCGGAACACCATACAGGCTTAGTTAACTTGTATCCTTGCCAGATAGTTGGGACGACAGTGAGATGTGGAGATGTGATCATACTCGTGTTTTTCTTCTATATCCACACTCCTGGGCAGCGAGAGGTACCTCTACATGGTTTATTTACATTAAAAAAAAAAAGACAGGTCAAAATTTTGTCCTTTTCAAATAATTGTCACATACTTCTGAAAAATAATTATCATCTTGTTTTACATGGATGGAGCATAAGCCACAAGTGTGATAGTATTCATAGATTTTCCTTTTCCCTTTGGTTTTTATCTGCTGGCTATCTCCCCTCGCCTCCACCCCCAAAATAGTTCTTTTCCATCACCAACTATTAAGTGGTTTTTGTTAGTTCCATTGTTTTGTGTACCACTTTTTTCATTTTATCAGGTTACCATACATATGAGTTCATTCTGAACACTTTAATTTATTTTATTAGTCTATTTGTTTGTTTTTCCCCCAGTACTGTATCTTTTTTTGTATTAGAGCTTGTAGCATGATCATAGCTGGCAAGGTAAGCTCTTTCATCTTTTGAACTTTTTAAAAAATCTAAGTTGACTTAGCTATTTATAGAAATATATCTCCCCCATCTTTACTGAGGTATAATTGACAAATAAGAAAAGTACAGATATCTCTTTGGGATATGATTTTTTAAATATATATCCAAAAGTGGAATATCTAAACCCTATATAGTTCTGTTTTTAGTTTCTTGAGGAAACTTCATATTCTTTCTTATAAAGGTTGCACCAATTTACATTTCCACCAATAGTGTAGAAATATTCTCTTTTCTCCCCATCCTTGCCAGTATCCTTGGTCTTTATAATAATAACTTTTAATAAATGTGAGATGATATAGCTCATTGAAGTTTTAACTTGATTTTCCCTGATGAATAATGATGTTGAGTACCTTTCATTCCTGTTGGCCATTTGTATATCTTTTTTTGAGAAATACCTACTCAGGTCTTTTGCACAGTTATAAATTGGGATTATAGTCATACACTGCATATCGACATTTCCTTCAACAATGACCTATGTATACAATGGTGATCCCATAAGATTATAACAAAACTGAATTTCCTGTAGAAATGGAAGGCTATGTGGTTTAGGACAAATTTTTTCCTGATGAGAGGAATCTACATGGGGCTTGGCAATTGATTTCCTCTCGCTCACAGCATCTTAATTTTGAGTGAACAGATTACATTCTAGTCAGCCCCCCACTGACCTGTTTCAGCACAGAGGAGCTGGTCCTCCCAGAGCTACATATTCAGAGGGTGCTACAGCCCTCCCAGATCTAGTTTTCAGATACATTGTGTAAATTCTTTGTTGAGGACCTAAGATCCTGTGCAAGGACACAGGTCCACAGGAGCTACTTTAACAGGTATTAAGTGTCACTGCCACTTTAGTAAAAGCTTTCTGTGATGGTGTGGAGCCAACCTGGCCTTGTACTTTGGGAATATTTTTAGGCTGCAATTATGTAAAGCATGTATAAGTTTTATTTCTTCCATCAATTCAATGCCAGAGAGAGCCCTTTGTGCCAGATAGAGTCAGTGAAATGGAAAACATTTCCAAAGTCAAAATATTGAGTTCTCAGTTCTATACCCTCTCTGTGTTAAATACCACCCACTCCCATTTTTAAATGACCATCACGAATGACCTCATCTGACCACTGCTCCAATATGCAATAAACAAGCCATGCTGCCACGACAATTCCCTGTGCTCCTCTATCTTTCCATCTTGATTCTTTTTCCTACTGATCCTCAGGCTACCTTTCACTGCCTCCTGTCACTCACTATTATACTGATCTGTGCTTTACCCTGCCAGTTTCTCCTGGATATTTTCAATCAGTCTAGTCAACATCCCTGTTCATAGAGAAGCAGTGACAGCCTTGATGTTCTATTTTTGACCCAGTCAGAAGGAAGCAGGGGATAGAGGGCTTGTGGGACAGTGTTTACAAAACCTACAGTAGTGTACAATAACAACCTAGGTCTCCACTTGTGTTCTCCACTCACACACTGACTTACCCAGAGCAACTTCCAGTCCTGCAAGGCTTATTCATGGTATGTACCCTATACAAGTGTACCATTTTCAAATCTTTTATGCCATAATTTTACTGTACCTTTTCTATGTTGAGATACAGAAATACTTCCTATTGTGTTACAATAGCTTTTAGTATTCAGTACTGTAATATCCTGTACAGATTCATGGCTTGGAAGCAATAGGCTGTACCATGTAGCGTCATTGTGTAGTAGGGTACAACATCTGGGGTTCATGTTAAATGCACTCTATGATATTCACACAACAACAAAATTGCCTATGACACATTTCTTAGTCATTAAACATTGTATATACTGTATTTGTTTTTTTGTTATTGAGTTGTAGGTATTCCTTATATATTTTGGATATTAGCTCCTAATCAGATATATGGCTCTTAAATATTTTCTCTCATTCCTTTTTATTTTGTTGATTGTTCCCTTTGCTATGCTATACTTTTTAATTTGAAGCAATCCCACTTGTCTTTTTGTTTCTATTGCTTGTTCTTTTAGTTTCATTTAAAAGTCATTTCACAGACAAATGTCAAGAGGCTGTTTGCTTCTAGTTTTATGGATTCAGGTCTTACATTTAAGTCTTTAATCAATTTTGAGGAGATTTTTGTATATGGTGTGAGATAAGGTTCCAATTTTATTCTGCATGTAGATATCCATTTTGCCCAGCACTATTTATTGAAGATATTATTCTTTCCCTATTGTGTGTTCTTGGCACTCTAGTCAAAAATAAGTTGACTGTAGGTGTGTGAATTTATATCTGGGTACTCTATTGGTCTATACATCTTTTTCTGTGCCAGTACCCTACTGCTTTTCTTACTGTAGCTTAGTAACATGTTTTGAAATTGGGAAGTGTGATGCTACCAGCTTTGTTCTTCTTGATCAAATTGCTTTGGCTATTTGGGGTCTTTGTGGTTCCTTATTAATTGTAGGATAGTTTTTTTTTAATTACTGTGAAAAATGTCATTGAAAATTTGATAGGGATTGCATCTTATCTGATCACTTTGGATAGTATGGACATTTTCACAATATTAACTTTTCCAGTCCATGCACACAAAATGATCTTCAATTTATCTGTGTTTTCTTGAATTCCCTTTATCAATGTTTTGTAAGTTTCAGTGTTTTCACCTTTTTGGTTAAATTTAATTGTTTTGTTGCTAGTATGTATAGAATAATTTTCTTAATTTCATTTTGGTATAGTCCATTGTTTATATAGAGAGAGTCAAATGGTTTTGTGTGTTAATTTTATATCCTGCAACTTTACTGAATTATTTTATTAATTCTAACAGTTTTTTGGAGGGGTCAAGTATTCTATAGATAATACCATGACATCTGCAAACAGATAATTTTACCTCTTTTTTTTCCTCTTTGGATGCCTTTTATTTCTTTTTCTTATCTAATTACTCTGATTACTACTTGCAGTACTATGTTGAATAAAAGTGTAAAGGTGGTCATCCTTGCCACATGCGTGCATGGTAGTGGTGGGAAGGAGATACTACTATTTCAGGGGTATAGCAGCACAGACTGAGCATCAGCGAAGACTACAGACATCTTCACTGGCAGAAGTTACAGGTGGTGTCAAGGGCTCCTGAGGTTCTTCTGCTCTTCTTTTCCCTTGAGATTACATGTCATAGCAGAGGGGATTTCTCTTGGTGTCCAGCTATCAGGTTGGGCGATGGAGCGATCCTGACAAAATGCTTTCTGTGCTTTTCTATGTAGCCATCTTTAGTTTTTGTGATTTGTTGGATTGCTGTAGTTTTTAACTGTACTCTGGAACTCTCCCAGAGTGACTTTCAATTGTAGGTAGTTGTTAAATTGTTTTTGCTGGGGTGGGAGAGGGAGGATAAAGGCTAGGACCTCATTAGCTGTCTTCTGATGTTAGTCCACATGCATTTTAAAATAACTTTTTCACCTCCCTCAGAAAAAATCTAGCTGAAATTTATTTTGGTGTTGCATTACATTTGTATTTAATTTATAGATTAATTTTGGCAAGAAATGAACATGGTTTTTTATAAAACTAAGTTGTACCATCCAAGAAACTGAACTATCTCTCCAGTTAATGAGAACTCTTTTC
The DNA here is from genome assembly GCF_021234165.1 of Pteronotus mesoamericanus. Lineage (NCBI taxonomy): Eukaryota > Metazoa > Chordata > Mammalia > Chiroptera > Mormoopidae > Pteronotus > Pteronotus mesoamericanus. The sequence goes on from NW_026555313.1 coordinate 15,296,543, forward strand.
TATCCTTTAACAGAATATAGAAGTGTTAAGACATTCTTTGTTAAGTACTATATAGTTTGTAACTTTTGTTACTATGCTGAGGGCTATCCAATTTCTGATTGTATTTCATAGTTGGATTTTGCTGCCATAGAGAAATGCAATTTATTTTTTGGGTGTTAACCTTATAACTGACAACCTTGTTGATACCTCTAATTAGTTAGGAATTAGTTATTAGACATAGAGTTTCATTTCTACTGGCTTCAATTATGTTTGGTTCTACTTGCCTTCTTGGTGGGAATACCTAACAGTCCAGGCATTTTGGCATTATTTTTTCTCCTAAGGCATATATTTTTGCAAGTAAGACTTGTTTCTGAAAATGTAAAAATCCACAAGGAAGACTGGAGGATAGCTGGGCAAATGAATAACAGTTTCTTTACGGCCAAGGAACATACAAATACTTGAGTATAAAACTGAAAGTTACCCTTTGGTTTAGAGCTAATACTCAGAGAATAATTAATAATAATGCCTAAAAACCACCCAATTTCCTTCCTTTCTTCAAAGGAAGCATACTTTCTTCCTTGCTTCCTCATTTCTAAAACTTTCAGGGCCACAACTTGAAACAAAAGAAGCCAAGCCCACGATGGATCCAAATTAGTGGCAAATACACTGAAAATCAAGGTGGAGGCCCTCTCTTCCCAGGATGTCAAAGAAAGAAGCTCTGGAGCAGGGCTTGCAAAGCTTGAGAGGAGGAGGGGGCTTTTCTCTCAGGAAATTTACCAGGCACTCTTTGGACCCCAGAGCTGTAATTGGTGTCTATGTAGACAGAGTGGAGGAAAGAGTTATGGAGGACACAGAAGAGCTAAGTGATTTGCAGTGATTGGCTCGGTTTGACAGGGTAGGGGTGATCTGAGCCAGCACTTTGGAATTTGATCTGTACTGAGAGCCAGTGCAGCAGAGGCTGTGGCACTTCTTTTCTATTTCCATAGCAGATTTTTCAACCTGAGTTATCCAGATAATTCTTTTTAGCTCTTTGCTTTATTTTGCTTATGCAAGTAGTCCTCAAATTGATTTTAAAAGAAAAAATCCAATAGGTGAATAAAGCTGTTGTTCTTCTACAGTGCTTTAAAGGGCCACCGTTAGTAAGCACATTCCCAGCATTTGGATGCAAGCCCTGAACTCACTGCTTCCAGTAATAATTTGTTTCAGATAATTTTGCTAGTGGAGTATGTTTTGCGATAGGTGCTCTGACACCTCAGAAGGCAAATTCCAAACTCTTCTGGAAACTATTTTGTAAAAGAGAAACAGTCATGAGGAAGGATTACCAAGGGGAATTTTGGAAGCTGTCCACCCAATTAGGCAATTTTTCTTCCCCAAGGACCTGTAACTTGTGCTCACAGTTTCAGTATTTATATGGACGCAGATCTTGAACTCTAACATTTTTAAAAGAAATTAACCTGTACCAGAAATCTGGGATCAGCGACAGCCACATTGGTCTCCTTGGAAAACAAAAGTACTCTCATAAAAAGACAAGGGACTTACCCCTTAACCATACTGCCAGTCACTCCTCATAAGTAAGGTTTAAAAATGGATAGGAAAACATAGCAATTGTTTTAAATTTAGGAGATGAAGGAGGTCAAGGGAAAGGAGAACAAAAAAGGATTAGGAGGGTATGGAAGAGGGGGGAGAGAAAAGAGAAGAAAGAGGCATTTTTTTATTATTATTGTTGTTCACTTACAGTTGTCCCCATTGCTCTCCCTTGCCCTACCCACCCCTACCTCCCACATTCAATCCTCCCCTGGTTGCCTTTGCCCATGGGTCCCTTATACCTGTTCCTTGACTTGAAAGCTTGTGACTACAAAAATTTACACCAAGGAGAAGGAGATAGGTACAGTGGACCCCTCTTATCCACTGGGGATACATTCCAAGGCCACTGAGTGGAAGCTGAAACCATGGAGAGTACGGAACCCTATATAGACTATGTATATCCTATACCTTAATATTTATGATAAAGTTTAATTTTATAAATTAGGCACAGTAAGAGATTTACAACAACTAATAATAAAATAGAACAATTAAAACAATATACTGTAATGAAAGTTATGTGAATGTGGTCTCTCTTCTCCCTCTTCTCTCTCTCTCTTTTTTATAACCAGTCTGAGAATCAAGATATCTACTAAGGACTGACAGGAGGGTGGCATGTACAGTGTGGAGATGCTGGACAAAGGGATGCTTCACATCCACAATAGGACAGAGCAGGATGGTGGGAGATTTCATCCCAGTACTCAGAATGATGAATGATTTAAAACTTATAAATTGTTTATTTTTAGAATTTTTCATTTAATATTTGTGTACTTTAATCATAGGAAGTGACACCATGGATAAAAGGGGACCACTGTATTGTGAAAGGGTAGTAGTGTTAATGTAGAATCCACAGCAAAAAGGACTTAGACTGTGGAGTATTTGGTAACCAGTAGGGAGAAACAATGGCTATTTTAAATTACATCTGGCATTGCACTTAGTCATGTGAAAAGAACAGAGGTTTTAAAAGCAGAAAGAGTTGAGTTCAAGTTTTGGCTTCATTGCTTTCCAGCTTGAGGGAATTGGAGCTTGTTACTTAATCTCTTTGGACCTCAGTTTTCACATCTGTAAAATGAGGTTAACAGCACCTACCTTGCAGTACTGTCAGCAGGATTCAAAATAAAGTGTATTAAGATCCGTGCACATTATAGGTTCTATTATATAGTATCCTGACCAAGGACAAACCCTTGGTCTTTCTTGTGACTGATTAGCCTGGAATGTACTAAGGCTGAGAGCTGTGTACTTATATGGTTTAATGGTCTTGATGGAAGCCAGAGGGTAAGACCACACCTTTGTGAGTGGGGGTGGAGTTATACCTGAGGGAACTGAGCATGCAACTGACATCTGTTCTTGGATGAGGCCAAAGTCAATCTTGAGACAAAAAACCAAGACAGTGACAGTGGGCAGTGATTGCAAGGGGACACTTTTTCCTCCACAGAGTAGATGATGGTTGGTTTTGAGCTTTTCTTCAGGAAACATGCTATAGGATAGTCTTCCTGGAGAGAAGAAAAGTGCTCTCTTCCAGAGGGTGGCCATCTGGGAGCAAATTAGGAAGACCTTCTCAGTATCTTCTACTCTTAGCAGTTCTGAACATCATCACACCAACTAGTCTGTTTTTTTCTTTCTTCCATATCTGACTTTCAGTAGTGCTTTTCAAAGAGTTATAGCCTGCTTTGTGCCACCGTCCTTGAGAGGAATGAGCCTAAGGGAAGGAATGCATGGTTACAGGTAAGAATAATCAAAGACAGAGAGAAGCCCATCTCCAGGTACAGGAGGGCAGGAGATAAAGGCAGATAAATGTGCATAGAAGGCAAAAGGGCAGCATCTTAGGGCCTGAGTTGCAAATGGCAAGCAGGGAGGACTGTAGGGAACATGTTTGCCTGCTCCACGCAGCCCTCAAAAGTGGGCAAGACATTCTGATAAAGGTTGGACTTTGTGTAGCCAAATGGGTCATTTAAAAGGAAGTATATACTTTTTTTAAATTAATATGTTTCCCAATTATTTTTTTGCTCCAGTTTAGAATCAAGATTTAGCTAATTATCTTCCAGCAAAAAAAAAAAATTTGTTTAAATTTTACAATTAACTGACTTTTGATCTGAGAAACTTCCTGCCATGATGATCAGTTTCTCGTAAGGATCAAAAAAGAGCACACATGGACCCCTACTTGTTTCAGAAAATGACCAACTGCAGAAAACCCTTTGCCCAACACTGAACACCCTTTCATCTTTTCAAACGTCTCCAAACTGCTCGCTTGCCCCTTTGCAGCTAACCGAAGACTGCTGAATATGCCCAAAGACCAATTAAAAAAATCTTCCCAGCTTCCATATCCCACCTTCATAGAAAACCTGGCAATCAAAATCTTGCCTTGGTATTTATTTTTACTCTATAAAACTTACTCTCTTTCCTAACACCTTGGAACCCTGCTTAAATGAAAGTGATGGCAGAACAGTTCCTTTGCTGCTAGTTTCTGAATAAACAGCCTGTGTTAACTTTGTCTCAGATTTAGTTTATCTATGCAAATAGAAAATCTTACCCCCCAAAATAAGGCATTCACCAAATGAGAAATTTAAAGGAGAGGCCTTAGGGAAATAAAGGGTTTCCATTTTTTTAAAAATAGTTTTCTGGTTAGAAAGGAGCCTAGAGGAAGCGGAGAAGGAAGAGGGAGTAGAGGCACCTACGAAAATGAGGTCTGGTTCCCAAAGGAAGCTGCATACCTTTTACCTCTTCTTCCTGCTACATTTATATTAGCCTTTATGGGAGAATCACAGGAGCCTCCTTGCAGGTAACAAGACAAGAAGTTACCATAATGGTTCAACAGCTGGAGAGGTAGGAAGAAAACTGTATAGGGAGCAAGGGAGTCTCTGGTCCTCATGGGTATAGTGAATGCAAACTTCATGGCTGAATATAATTTTTTAAAAATAAAATGTATGCTCTAGTTTAAGACATTAAATCAAACCAAATTAATAAGTGTTAAACATCTATCATATTCATGGTCCAATATATAACTGATATTAAACACTATGTGATAGAAATTTAATTCAATTAGAGTGACTCTGGCTTCCCTGAAAGTTCTTACCAATGTATCCAGATTAGGAATTGGAGCTTTTCACAGAACCCAGTGAACAGCATGTCAGGACAGGATATGGGATTATAAGATGCTTTCTGAACTATGGCTTCACCTAAAGCTTTACCTAAAGCAACTGGGTGTTCTAACCTCTAAAGATGTTTGAGTTCTATTTTCTCCAAAGGCAATGAGCACTTGTTGACTTTATTAAACTTTAGGTAGGATATCATATACCATTCCTTGTGTAACTAAATCACTGCTGGGCCCCAGAAAAGTGTTAAGTACAAATGAGTTTACAATGATATTAATGCCCAAATCCTGATGGTTTCTAGCTCTCACTGTAGGATGTAGGAACTCCAAACTCTCCCTTCTTCAGTCTTCCCACTATTCCCAAGTTCTCAGGAGTATAGTCAGCCCTGTCACTGATACCTTTCATGAGGACACACTCTCTCAGAAATAGCCCCCTTGGGTGCTCACTGTTCTGGGCTGTCAGAGCAGCCAGCTGCCCTCAGGTGAATGACTCAGTAATCACAGGGGTCAGGGAGGAGAGCTGGACTTCTCAACCTGGACGTATTTGCCTCAACCTGAAAACTTCCTGCTTTAGTCCAGGCACCCACTGCCTTTCAAAAAAGGAGATCCTCTGGCTTTTGTCTGGAATGCCTCACTCCTCAAGACCAATCCTTCAGGAACCCAGAGGTCCAAAGGGAACAGGAACCATGTCAGAACAAAACACCCATCCCTTACTTGTCTTTCTTTGACTCATCCTCCTGCAGACAACCCCCCTCCTTTCCTCAGAAAAATCCATCTATTATAGATCCAGAGAAGTCACCAACTATTGTTTTCTTTTTCTTTTTTTGGGGGGGGGAGCCAAATTGAGAATTTAATAGCTATTTGAGATAGGGCCATTTATTTTATGCTCTTCAAAACTTATTGTACAGTATTAATTTCCTAGGGTTGCTATAGCTAAGCATTACGAACTGGGTGGACTAGAACAACAGAAATGTATTGTCTTATGTTCTGGAGGCCAGAAATCTGAACTCAAGGAGTTGGCAGGCAGGACCCCACTCCTTCTGGTGGGCCAAAGGAACAGTGGGTCCCCAGATTAGCTTCTGTAGCCTAAGGCATTCCTTAGCTTTCAGATGGCTGTCATCTTCTCCTGGGTCTCCTCAATCATCTGCCCTCTGTATATGTCTGCTTTTATTTATTTACTTTTTTGGTCTATATTTCTGGTGAGCCAAAATTTTAAAGTTTAAAGCACAATCATTTTGTTGGCATTTTTTGTTTTTTAATTTCTGAAATTTGTGGTTTAAAAGTTGATCCTATCAGGGCAGGGCAGGTAGTAAGCCATAATAATGCCATAAGAATTGTATGTCTCTGCCTGACTAAAGTATGTTATTATATATAAATATGGCCTGTTGGCAATTCAGATAAATATTTGTACCTACAAAATCTGGTTCTTAACTCAAAAATAGCCATGGGAAGTAGTCACCATTGCCTCCTTTATCTGGATAAAGATACTACTTACTCAGAGAGGTTTATTAAACTTCCTGAGCTCACATAGTTAGTGAATGGTTAGTGAATTATTAATACAGATTTGAACCCAAGACGTCTAACTCTGTATCAATGTTCTGCCCACTGTGGTTCATTTCATATTTAGGGAATTTTAAAGAGCAATGGGAATATGATAGATTATAGAGACTTGTATTTTTTACTAACATAGTAGGTAATGAATTAATAAATGGATGGGTTGGTGTTTTCTTAAATAGCCACACTGATTCCCAGCTTGATCTAGCTGGGGACACACAAGATGCTCATTATTCAGATGGGACCTGAAATCTTCAGTACACACAAAATAAATGGATTTTAATCTACTTACTTGACTCTGGTCAGATACATAGTGCATAGATCTGTGAGGGCAGCAGGTAAGATTTATGGGGGTCATGCATGAATTGGTGAGGGCTTCCAAATTGCTGCCCGACTTCTCTAGTGGAGGTTGTGGGGCAACATAACACCTTCTCCTTTTGGACTAAGATATCCCTCTAACCTCCTGATCTCTGTCCAGAAAGCCTTCTCTGATCCTACTGCCTAGATATAATCTCTCTCTATTTCAACTCACCATAACTCATGCCTTTTGTTACATAACAGGAAGCGTATATATACATGGCACCAGCAGAGGCAAACACTAAACACTGATAATTGCAGCGGAGAAAGATTGACTAGTTCATTATGAGTGACACCACCCAGGAAAATGGGAAGCTAATACTTAAAAGCCTGAACTCACTGATCCAGGGTTTAGGTGGGCTTTTAAGGCATTGAGGGAACAGGTAGGTGAAGCTCTAGTGGAGCAAGTTTTCATTGGAGGAACTTGAAGCTTGGCCATTTATGGTAAGAGGCATCAGCACTGAATCTTCCTGGACAGCGGACCCTTGTGTTCAAGTTCTGGTTATGCCCTGGCCCTTTGGTTCTGTGAGTAGCTGGAGATCAAAGTTCCCTCCTTGCACATGCTTCAGCTTCATGACTTGAGGTTTTGGTCTGTTGTCTCTGAAAAACAACTCACTATCTCCTTAAACAGGATAGGACCATTTTGAGCTTGTTTGCAGTTACAAATATTCTGCTTCAGGATTTTTATGAACAACCTCCATATGTACTCCATTTGACTGTGTAATTTATAGAGCAGAAATTTGTTCCCTAGCTCAGGGTTTTGCATATGGCAAACACTGAATAGTGCTTGTTCATTTGAGTTAAATTCTGTTCAGTTGTATTGTGCCTGTTTGTGGCCAACTCTTCCTGGAATGTGACTGGAGAAACGGAACTCATTTTATAGAGCAGCATCCATCCCTCCCACCTTACACCTCCATGGCTCCCTGGCTGGGCCCTGCAGCAAAAGCCAGTGTAAACTTTCCCTCACCCTCTAGGCCAGTTCTTCTGGACACAGACCAGTGCTCATCTTCCTGTTTCATTGTGTTCTGCAAATGCCTTTAACCTCCCACTACAACTCTGGCTGTACTTACAAGCTCTTCCTGCTGGAGGCCCTTCCATCTACTCACCATTGTCCTGCAGGGATGGAGCTACTCTGAAGGACCTTTCTGAAGGAAAAGAAAAATAAAAAAAGACAACTGCTTTCTGAAGGAAAGATGAGAAATGTCCATGTAAATCAACAGAGGCTCTCAAGTTGGCAAATATCTTATTTTCTTTCTAGAATTACAATACCTTGTTTGCCAAAACAAGATCTTTCCTGTAAGTTGTTCCATCACTTTTTGAGGGCAACTGGCTGAGTATCAAGCACCTTTCAAATGCTCACATCCTTTAATCTGGCTATTTTAATTAGAGCATGTTTCCTGCAATTCATAGAAAAAAGGAAGAAAGAAAGAAAAATATTAAAGGTCATTCAATTTTAATAGTAATAAAGAAAAAGAAAATCAAAACACTAAGGTGTTTTTTATGTACCAGACTGATAAAAATGTAAAAGTCTGATCAAGAGATAACATATGAGGACATGGCCATTTTTACATATTGCTTGACTGAATGTGAATCGGCTCAGTATTTTAGGGAAGTTCCGGGCACTATATAGTAAAATTTAAAATACAAATCCTTTTTGAGCCAGTAATTCCAATTATAAAAACTACCCTAAAGAAATTAAACCATCAACATATAAAGGTACATGTGGATATTTAATGCAGTATCAATAGTAACTCCCAAAATCTATAAACATGCTTATCAAATTATGGGAAATGGCTTAATAAATTGTTATATATCAATATTATAGAATATTATATAGTTATTTTAAAAAGAATTAGATATATATTTTTCCCTGGAAAGTTACTTGAGATTTATTAAGTGAAAAGAACAATTTCAGAAATATATGTATGGTAAGATTCCATTTTTATTAAAATGTATTCAATTATTTATTTATTCTTTTAACACATACTTTTAAGGCCTACCCAACTCTATGCCAGGAACTGGAAATATGGTGGTGAAAAACATGATTTCTGCCTTCCTGTGTGCTATTTTGGCATAGAAAATGCATAGAACAGAAATAAATATATCTCAGTTGTGGAAGTGAGGGACTCATAGAAGGGAAGGAAAAGAGCTTTTCTTTTTTGCATATTCCTTTCCAATTTTCCCAACATCATTTATTGAAGAGATTGTTTTTACTTCATTATGTGCTTTTGCCTCCTTTCTCAAATATCAATTGACCATAAAGGCATGGATTGATTTCTGGGTTCTCTGTTCTGTTCCATTGATCTATATACCTGTTCTTGTGCCAGTACCAGGCTGTTTTGATTACAATGGCTTTGTAGTACAGTTTGATGTCCAACTTTGTTCTTCTTTCTCAAGACAAAGAATATATATGCATAGCCCATGGACACAGACAATAGGGTGGTGAAGGCCAGGAGAAGAAGGGGCAGGGGCTGGATGGGGTATAGATTTTTCTTTTATATCCACATTTTGCTCAAATTGTTTCTATGAACCTATGTCACTTTTGTCATCAAATTTAAAAATTCACACACACAAACAAAAAAAATTATCCTAGTGAAATAAACAGATGCTCCTGAGGGTTTATGTACAAAGACATATTGTCACACAGTAGTTTTGAATTTGGCTTTGGAGTCATGCAGACCTGAGTGTAGTTCCACCTCTACCATTAACTAGACATGTAATCCTGAGTAAGTCATTGACTTCTCTGTGTCTGTTTCCTTCTCAATAAAATGGAAATTATAATAATACTCAACTTGAAAGGTGATTGTGAGAATTAAATGAAATGATGTATGTAAAGCAGGTGGCCTAGTATATGACATAAATAACAAATCATAGCTATAAAAGCAATGTTTATTCTAATATTGTTTAAAATTGCAACCAACTTCTTGACTGTACAACAATTACTATGCAAATAGTGGACATTCATATAATGGAATATTATAGTGTCATTAAAATAACAATATCAAAGAATTTTTCATGAAATGAGAAAATATAATGTTTAGGGAGCACAGACCTATGTATTCACTTTAATTCCCATATTGATAAAACTAGATATGTCTAGAATTTCCCCTTATCTAGTTCTCAAATGATTAACAATAAAGTCTCTTTAATCAAAAAGGACCTATGTGCTTGCCTCTAAACTTAGAAGATGGGAAAGGACTGGTTACTTAATTTCCATTCTTCTTCATTTTGTTGAGGAGGAGAATCCCAGGTGATCATGGGAATTGTGGCACTGCTCCATTGTGAAGGAAGGCAGGCTGAATCTCTGTTTATGAAGAGAGAGGCCAACCTTGGCTGGGGTGCAAAGGGGACTGGAGAAGAGGAGGACGATAGAAACTCAGAAGGCTTTACTTAAGAAGGTGGAGATGCTGGAATTTTAGAGCCGAAATGGAATTCAGAGATCATCTAGTTCCTCACTTCTCATGGTGTAGCCTGTGGATCACTCAGGAGCTTGTTTAATGGCTTTGGGGGTGGGAGAAGTGGGATTAGGGAGGGGAAAGAGTAGACAATGTTTCTTTATATAGTTCTGAATGACTTAACTTATAAACTCTTACCCCAGATCTGCTAAATCAGAATCTGCATTTTAACAAGATTCCCAGGTGATTCTTTTGCAAGTTGTACTTGAAAGACAAATGAAATCCCCATTATTTTTAAAATGAAGAATCTGAGGCTTTTAAGAGGTGAAATGATCTGTTCAAGATCACATGGGGGTATTAGTGGCAGAGAAAGAACCAGAAATAGGTCTCTTGGTCCTTGTTCCTTTATTTTCTTTCTCATCATACCTTGCAGCGCCTCTCTACATTACTTAGCTATTCACCCAATTTGGTATACATTTTCCAACTCCCAACTCCCTCTAAAAATCTACAGTAATTTTTAGTGGTATGGTGTTTTATTTATTGGGTCTATATTGCACTGAGACAATTATTCTTGTGGTATGGCAATGGGTGAACTCAAGGTCAGCTTCAATTGCCAGCATTATTGAAAGTGCCTTGGTCTCTAACTCCCTGGAAGTTTTTTAAATGTCCATGGAGATTGGACTTTAGTCCCTTATAAATTTGCAGTCACCAGATCCAAGTAGTATCATGATCTAAAGGACAACTTAAGGGTCAGAATTTCTGACCTCAGAATTAACACAAACATCTCTCCTTTGTTCTCTGTCTTCTACCTTGGTTCTGCTCTTATACTCCTCCAATTTCATCAAAGGTTCAATTATGCTCCTTGATTTTGATCACAGATTTATTAAATGTTTAAGTATATGTCCCTTGAATGATGGTTTCTCAGTAATGAAGTGCATTCAGAAGGAGAATAGCAGGTCAAGCATGGGTATAATTTGGAGGAGTTTGGCATCAGCCATTTCATCTCTGACAAGGTTAATCACTACTTTGGTTTTGCAAGCCCTGGGCTTGCTGGACTGTGCATGCCAAGGTCAGCTGGGGTGACTCAAATTAATTTTAAAGACATATGACTGGTTGGAGTTCACTGAGTTATCAGCTCACAATACTAAAGTAATTACTAATTTTTACTAACTAAATTACTAATATTTACCAAAATATAAATTGGCTAGAAATGGTTATAAAATAATATGCCATTGTATTAGAAAAATGTCAGTAAGGATTGCTGCATCTATAGGGTAAGGCAAGTTCTAAGAGAGTCTACCTTTTTGAAAACAGCATGCAGGACATGTTGGAAGAATAGCAGAATACTGAATTAATACTATTCAATAAAGATTTAGATTAAAAAAAATAACCAAACTGAACAAAATGTTTTACCAACTAAAAAAGACTTCTTTAAAGATAGCTTCAAGGTCCACCTGAAGACTTTTGTCACATGGTTCAGCACTCCTCTGGAATCTTTAAGGTGTTACAGAATTAAAGCTGAGAGCACTCCAAAAAGTGAGACAAGGAAAAAAAGATGGCAGAGGAGAGAATGGGAGTCACATTGACCTCCTCCCAAGACCAAACTGGAATTGTGATTAAATAGTGGAGAAATCACCTGGAAAACAACAGAATGATAGAGGGAGAGGAGCCTTGGAGCTGCAGACAGACTGTGGAATCAACTTCCACACATCCAAATCTGTGAGAAGTGCGGTGGGGGCTCCAGAGGGTGGGCTGGGTGCCCACAGGCACCAGTACCAGAGAGACATTGAAATGGCCAGTTGGATCCCCCTGAGAAGAACAGGAGCTGAATCATAAACAGGGACCCCTAGACTACAGCAGCTGAAACCAGGAAAACGCACAGACAAAACGCAACCCCGAAAAGCTTAGGGGCACTCTCTGCCAGCGACAGGTGGCTGGAGATGCAAAGAGATAGATAAAGGACCAACACAAAAATTTGCAGTGGCAGCCGCCTTCCTTGATCTCTGGATAGAAGTGGCAGCAGAGTGGGCTGGTGCCTGAGGAAAGGTTGGTGAGGAAAACTTTGTGAAAAGAACTGAGACGGTGGCCAGTGGAGCCCCAGTGGTAACTCACCTCCCACTCTGCAGCTACCATCTCGCTCAGGCATAAGTGAATCAATTAACCTGCCTTTTGTGCGCTCTGCACAAAGCTACTGTGCATGTGAGCTGGGGGGCTGAGTGCAGACTGGCTGGGAGTAATAGAGGATCCCTGGCCAAAGGGGACACACACCTGCATAGAGACTCTTGAGGAGAGACTGGAGACGGAGGGGTTCGGGAAAGAATGGGAGGAGGAACCGGGGAGTCCCAACTCCTTCCCCTTTCTGTAGTCTCCATTGTGCGTGGGCAGGCCATGCCCCCAAAGAGCCCAAAACAGGAAAGCACACAATAGACAGCGCAAAACCGACCATTACAGGGGTGCACTTGCGAGAGGCAGGCGAGGGCTCCGGCTGGCTGGCACATGCCAAGGCCGGAGAGTGCTGAGTGGTCAGCAGAAATAGTGGATCCCTGGCTGAAGGGGTCACAGAGCGGCCCAGAGGCCCTCAAGGAGAGACTGGAGACAGAGGCTTTGGGGAGTCCCTGTGCTGACTCTTCCCCAGTCCACAATCTCCATCTTGCTTAGGTGGACTATTCCCCTGAGTGACAGCAGCCTATAAGGGGTCTATAGTCCTGCAATCAGGAGGTACTGCTCCACCCTGTTGTGCCTAAGCCTGACAGATGAGGACAGAGTGACCAGATGGACAATGACAGGAGACAGACACAGACAGTAGATTCCTGGAAGCCTCAAACAAATGGCCCAAGGTCAGATAGGGTCAACAACTGACACCATCAGAGGCAGACCCAGAAAGAAAAGTAAAGAAAAAAAAACAAATAAATTAAAAAAAAAACCTATTACCATATAAGTTTAATCCATAAAGTCAGGAAATCTAGACGGATCAACTGAAGCTGAAGCAAAAAAAATTTAAAAAATAGACTCTTACAAAAATGGGAAGAAAAAGAAGTTCCCCCCAAATGAGGGGAAAGGAGGACTCCCCACAGAGAGAGCTAAATGAAATAGAGGCAAGCAAACAACCAGATACTGAATTCAAAACAATGGTTCTAAGGAAGCTCAATGAGCTCAGCCAGTTCAAAGATAACTATGAGAAACTGCAGAGAAACTATCAGGAACTTAGGGCAAAGTATATCAACCTAGAAAAGGACATAGAAACTATCAAGAAGACACAAGAAGATATGAAGAATACTAGTTTCGAATTGAAGAACACAGTAGAAGGAACCAAAAGCGGGCTAGATGAAGCAGAGGATTGAATCGGTGAGCTAGAGGATAAGGTAGAAAAAAGCTCCCAGAAAGAATAAGAAATGGAAAAAAGACTCAAAAAGAATGAAGAGGCATTTAGGGAAATACAGAACAACCTGAAACACAATAATAATATCTGCATAATAGGGATACCAGAAGGAGAAGAAGAGGAACAATGGATAGAGAACCTCTTTGAAAAAAGTAATGATGGAAAACTCCCCCAATTTGAGGAGAGAAAATGGGTCCAGGAAGCACAGAGGGCCCCATTTTAGAGGGACCCAAGGAGGTCCACTCCAAGACACATCATCATTAAAATGGCAAATATCAAAGACAAAGAGAGAACCCTAAAGGCATCAAGGGAGAAAGACATAGTAACATACAAGGGAGCCCAGATACGGCTAGCAGCTGACTTCTCAACAGAAGCACTACAAGCCAGAAAGGAATGGCAAGAAATATTCCAAGTAATGAAAAGCAAAGGCCTACAACCACGGCTGCTCTGCCCAGCAAGGCTCTCAATTAAAACAGAAGGGGAAATAAGGAGTTTCCCAGACAAAAGAAGGCTAAAAGAATACGTCTCCACCAAACCAGCACTACAAGATATGCTAAAGGGACTGGCTTAAGAAGATGAAGGAAAAAAGTGAGAAAGAGAAAAACATGGGTACAAAGAGAAAAAAATGAATGTTTCTACCAATAATAACTCTCAATGTAAATGGGCTAAATGCCCCAATGAAAACACACAGGATAGTTGAATGGATAAGAAAACATGACCCATACATATGCTGCCTACAAGAGACCCACCTCCGAACAAAAGACCTACACAGATTGAAAGTAAAGGGATAGAAAAAAATATTCCAAGCAAATGGGCAAGAGAAGAAAGTAGGGGTAGCTATACTTATATCAGACAAAATAGATTTCAAAACAAAGGCCATAAAAGGAGACCCAGAGGGACAGTTTATAATACTTAAAGGGAGACTCCATCAAGAAGACATAAACATTGTAAACTTATATGCACCCAACATAGGAGCACCCAAATATATAAGGAAAATCTTGGATGACTTCAAAAAAGATATAGACAGCAACACACTGATAGTAGGGGATTTTAATACCCCACTGTCAAAAATGGACAGATCGTCCAAACAAAACATCAACAAGGATATTGTGGAGCTAAATGATGCACTGAATCAAATGGACTGAACTGACATATATAGAACCTTACATCTCAAAGAAGCAAAATACAGATTCTTTTCAAATGCACATGGACTTTTTCAAAGATAGACCACATGATAGGACACAAAGCAAGCCTCAGCAAATTCAGGAAAATTGAAATAATACCAAACTTTTTCTCGGACCACAGGGCTTGAAACTGGAAATCAACCTCAAAAACTTTCAAACTCATTGAGACTGAACAGAACACTATTAAACAATGAATGGGTCAATAATGAGATAAGAAAAAAGAATAAAAGTTTCTGGAAACAAATGAAAATGAACAGACAACAGTCCAAAACCTATGGGACACAGCAAAGGCAGTCCTCAGAGGGAAGTTCATAGCAATACAGGCTTATCTAAAAAATATAGAAATATTTCAAATAAAAGACCTAACACTACAACTTCAAGAACTGCAGAAACAACAACAAATAAATCCCAGAGGAAGTAGAAGGAAGAAAATAGTCAAGATCAGAGCAGAACTGAATGACATAGAGATTAAAGAACAATTCAAAGGCTCAACCAATCCTGGTTCTTTGAAAAGATAAATAAAATTGACAAGCCTTTAAGCAGACTCATCAAGAAAAAAGGGAGAGGACCAAAATAAATAATATCAGAGATGAAAGGGGAGAAATAACAACTCATACCACAGAAATACAAAGGATTGTAAGAAACTACTATGAACAATTATAAGCGAAGAAATTTGAAAACCTTGATGAAATGGACAAATTTCTAGAAAAGTATAATTTTCCAACACTGAAGGAGGAAGAAGCAGAAAGCTTGAACAGACCGATAACAGCTGGGGAAATTGAAGCAGTAATCAAGAAACTCCTAGCACACAAAAGCCCTGGGCCGGACGGTTTCCCAGGAGAATTTTACAAAATATTTAAGGAAGAGCTAACCCCTGCCCTTCTCAGACTATTCCAAAAAATCCAAGATGAGGGAAGACTCCCACACTCTTTTTATGAGGCCAGCATCACCCTAATCCCAAAACCAGTTAAAGACCCTACAAAGAAAGAAAACTACAAGCCAATTTTGCTGGTGAACATGGATATTGGCAAACCACATCCAGCAATACATTAAAAAGATTATCCACCACAATCAACTGGGATCCATCCCAGGGATGCAGGGATGGTTCAATATACGCAAATCAATAAGCATAATACATCATATAAAAAAAAGAAAAGACAAAAACCACATGATCATCTCGATAGATGCAGAAAAAGCATTCGATAAGGTACAGCACCCATTTATGATCAAAACACTCAGCAATATGGGAATAAATGGGGCATTCCTCAAAGTAATAAAGGTCACATATGAAAAAACCTACAGCCAATATCATACTCAATGGGGAAAAACTAAAAGCTTTCCCACTAAGATACGGAACACGACAAGGATGTCCGCTTTCACCACTTCTTTGCAACATCCTATTGGAAGTTCTAGCCACAGCAGTCAGAAGAGAAAAAGAAATAAAAGGCATCCAAATTGGAAAGGAGGAAGTAAAACTATCATTGTTTGTAGATGACATGATAGTGCACATAGAAAACCCTACAGACTCCACCAAAAAACTCCTCAACCTAATAAGTGAATTTGGCAAAACAGCAGGATACAAAGTCAACATTCAGAAATCAAAGGCATTTTTGTACACCAGTAATGCAATAGAAGAAGAAGAAATCAGGAAAAAAATACCATTCGATATAGCAAGAAGAAAAATAAAGTGCCTAGGAATAAATTTAACCAAGGAGGTAAAAGACCTATATGCAGAAAACTATACAACATTGAAGAAAGAAATTAAGGAAGACACAAATTAATGAAAGCATATACCGTGTTCAGAGATTGCAAGAATTAATATCATCAAAATGTCCATATTACCCAAAGCAATTTATAGATTCAATGCAATCCCTATTAAGATACCAATGACCTCTTTCACAGAAATAGAACAGACATTTCAAAAACTTATATGGAACCATAAACAACCCCGAATAGCCACAGCAATTTTGAGAAAGAAACACAAAGTAGGAGGGATCACAGTACCGGACATCAAACTCTACTACAAAGCCACCATACTCAAAACAATCTGGTACTGGCACAAGAACAGATCTATAGACAAGTGGAACAGAATAGAAAGCCAAGAAATAAGACCAGGTCTATATGGGCATCTAATATTTGACCAAGGAGGCAGAAGCATAAAATGGAGCAATAACAGCCTCTTCAACAAATGGTGTTGGGAGAGCTGGATGGCTACATGCAAAAAAATTGAAATTGGATCATCAGCTGACACCATACACAAAAATAAACTCAAGGTGGATAAAAGACTCAAATAGAAGTCGCAACACCATCAAAGTCCTCGAGGAGAACATTGGCAGGAAACTCTCAGATATCCCACGCAGCAATTTTTTCACTGATTTGTCTCCTAAAGCAAGGGACATAAAGGAAAGAATAAACAAGTGGGACCTCATCAAAATAAGAAGCTTCTGCATGACTAAAGAAAACATCAGCAAAATGAAAAGGGAGCCAACCCTATGGGAAAATATATTCGCTAATGATACATCAGATAGAGGTTTGATATCCAAAATATATAAAGAACTCACTCGACTCCACTCCAAGAAGACAAATGATCCAGTCAAAACATGGGCAAAGGACCTGGGCAGATGCTTTTCCAAGGAAGAGATACAGAGGGCCCAGAGACATTTGAAAGGATGCTTGACATCACTAGCCATCAGAGAAATGCAGATCAAAACCACCATGAGATACCACCTCACATGGGTCAGAATGGCCATCATAAACGGATCAACAAACAACAGGTGCTGGCAAGGCTGTGGAGAAAAGGGAACCCTAGTACACTGCTGGTGGGAATGCAGACTGGTGCAGCCACTATGGAAAGCAGTGTGGAATTTCCTCAAAAAGCTAAAAATAGAACTGCCTTCTGATCTAGTGATTCCCCTGCTGGGACTATACCCTAAGAATACCAAAACGCCAGTACAAAAGAACCTATGCACCCCAATGTTCATAGCAGCACAATTTACAATAGCCAAGTGTTGGAAGCAACCTAAATGCCCATCAGTAGATGATTGGATCAAAAAACTATGGTACATATACACATGGAATACTACGCAGCAGAAAGAAAAAAAGAACTACTATGCTTCACGAAAGCATGGATGGAACTAGAGAGCATTATGCTAAGCGAAATAAGCCAGGGGGCCAAAGACAAATACCATATGATTTCACCTATAAGCGGAACCTAACCAACAAAACAAAGATGCAAGGAAAATACGACCCGCAACACTGATAGAAAAAAGAAACCAATAGAGACAAGAGAGAAGGAGGGAGGGGTGGACGGGGAAAAGGAAGGGAAGGGGAAAGTCAAGGAATATATAGCAAGGACCCATGGGCAAAGTCAAAGTTGGGAAGGACTGAGGGAGGGAGACGGTGGAAGGGGGAAGGGGAAAGTGGTGGGGGGAAGGCGGAGACAAATGTATTTGGAAAAATAAATTAATTAATTTAAAATAAGAAGATATAGTAGGTACCTCTATTGTATAAAACACCATTTTAGATATTAAGGTATTGAGGGTACAAAAATGGGTCTGTGATGGAAATGTGGTGTAAGTATGAGACTAAAAGTAGTAGTCAACATCTGTCATTCTAAGCAGAATATCAGAATCATGAGAGAGGTCCACATTCTGTGGGAATTCACACAGGGAGACCATCTGTATATGGGAACAGGAAAGGCCAGAAATGGTAGTATTTGAGATGGACTTTTAAATGCAGAATTTTAAAAAACCTTTCTAATTTAATAGCTTGTTTTTTCCTTTTTATTGAATTTCTTACTAATATAACATGGGTTTTCTAATAAATTAACTCATTCAGAGGCATATAAAAATATTGTTTACTCTTTCCCTTCACTAATCCCACTTCTCCCACCTCCAAAGTAATCAATGTCAACAGGTTTGTATATATTTACTCATCTACATGTATCTACACATAGATTGCTGTCTACAACTTTATTTTGTTATGTTGTTGTTTAGTTATTTTATAGAATAGGATATTATATACATTATTTTACAATATAGTTTTTAAAAATTTATTTACTCCTCCTTTACTCTCTTCTACCTCCTCTCATCCCCATCTTTTCCCCTGGTAATTACCCTACTATTGTCTATGTCTATGAGGTTTGGTTCTTTTTTGGTTTAATCCTTTTACCTTTTCACTCAGATCCCCAACACCTCTCCCCTCTGACAGCTGTCAGTCTCTTAATGAAGTATTCCAGTCAGAGATAGACAAGTACCTTATGATTTCAGTTATATGTGGAATATAATGAACAAAATAACGTAACAAAATAGAAACAGACTCATAGAGACAGAAAATGGACTACAGTGTTTTCTAATTTGATAAAATCCTATTTCTCAACTTAATCCATATTAAACCAACTCATTCCTTTCAATAGATGCATAATGTTTTATAAAATGACCATCCCAGAATTTGATCTACCATTGATAGACATGGAGGCTGTTTCCAGAATGTTGTTGTTATACAATAGATTAAATTTTGACAGAAGGAGATAGAATCAAAGAGTCAAAGAGGCAAGAAACATAACTTGATGTTAAAGCAGTCATGATCCCAATAATTTCTCCCCACAATCATCAATTGCATTGTCAGCAGCTCTGTCAATAAGGATCCTCCTTTGGATCCCCTATGGTTTCTGGGCTCTTCTATTTTCATTGATGGTACACATAGGCTTTGCTATATCTCATACTACACCAGAGATCCATTTATTTCCCCTTTTAATCATGTCTCCCATGTTCCCACACCCTGTTCAGAACCTGCCCATACCTCTTTCTCATTTTTTAAAAAAAGATTTTATTTATTTATTTTTAGAGAGAGAGGAAGAGGGGGAGAAAGAGAGGGAGAGAAACATCAATGTGTGGTTGCCTCTTGTGTGCCCCCGACTGGGGACCTGGCCCACAACCCAGGCATATGCCCTGACTGGGAATCAAACCAGTGACCCTTTGGTTTGCAGGCCAGTGCTCAATCCCCTGAGCCACACCAGCCAGGGGCATACCTCTTCCTCAGAAAGTAGAAATCAGTGAAGCAAGTACTTATTCCTATGGTCACCACTGACTGAATTGCAGTGAACATGTGATTTAAAGTGGTCAATCAGATTCTGTCTTCTGAGAATTTTGAACTGGGACCTAGAGACCAAATGAGGGCCTTGAACTGAGAAGTGACCTACAGCTGAGGTAGTGGCTCAGGTACTCACCCAAACAGAAAAGGTCAAAGGCATGGAGGGGTCAAAGAATGAAACAAATTTGCAGAGAGAGTGAGAGAAAGAGAAATGAGAAATAGTTAACAAGAGTAAGTATTTCTTTATTTCTCACTGATTCTTCAAGTCGCCTCCAGTTGGTTATGAGGAATGACTTTACTTTCTGACCTTGGGTTCTATAAGACACTTCTGTCTCTTTCTAATAAGGGACTTTCTAGTAAGTCACTTTTGTCTGAACAAATTTGAGTGAGAAGATTTTTAAAAATTTGTAACCAAGTTATTCCTAACTAAGACATTGGCCAGGTATGGGGTTAAAAGAAAAATATTCTTCCCCACCAAATTTAAGCTAAAAGAGAACATAGGTATTTTACTGGGAGATGTGATTGCCTACTTTCTTCCAGTATAGAAAGAGATATAGATTGTGTAATTTATTAATACAGAATGTTATGTGGACATTGGTGATTGTCTATTTTCAATAAATGAAATACTTGAAAAAAACCTCAAAATATTTCACTCAGTGAATTTATTTGAGGCAGGTGGGAATTGAGCCATCAGAAGATTCCAGGTTCTCGGCCTGGTATCCTGGAAAGCATGTGAATTAGAATCAGAGATGGCTGGCTTGCGTTCTGTCATATTCTAGTTGCATAACTGTGGAAACTGGAACCTCATTTTCTTATCTGTAAACTGAACTCAATACATAAGGTTATTCAGGGCATTAAATGAAGTAACATATGTAATGTCTGACATCATACCTGGCACATGATAAACACTCAACAATGTTGATTCTATCTAACTCTTTCTCCTCTTGTGGTTCTTCCTCTGACCACTACCTAGGAATCAACTCCCTCTGATTTACATCTTCTTTAAAGTTGAAGCAGCTCTTCCCCACTCCTGGTACCATGAAGCAAGATATTGAGAGAAGCCCACAAGAGACCTTGGTGCTGGGCCAGAGAGAAAGATAGTAGGGGAACGCAAGAGTCCTGGAGGGGTGGGGAGAGAGGGAAAGGGCTGCCTGTGTAGCAAAAATCCTGTGCACATTGCTGAAATTAAAAGCTATGAGATAAAACCATTTTGGAACCAACCATTGAGCTCTTTTACTACAAAAACCAACTCTACCAAATATTTACTATGCCGGGTATATGGAGACAAAGCTGCAGATAACGTCATGAAGATAATACTGATCCCTGAGCTGTTCATTAGCTAAAAGCTGCTCCCTAAGCAGTTTTCTAAGCTGACAGCTATAGCTACTTATAATTTAATGTTTATTAAATATGGCTGTATGTTAGAATTATAAAAATATATCACAAAGTATGACAAGTCCTCTCTATGAACAGCTGACAAACTAAAACGAGTTTATTAAAAAATGCACATACATTTGAGGGATAATAAAGGAAAGCAATTTTTTGTTTGTTTTATTTTATTTTCAATTTTTATTAAATTTACTGGGGTGACATTCATTAATAAAATGATATAGGTTTTAAGTATACAATTTCAAAGTTAAGTTTCCTTCAGTCACAATTTATCCCCCCTTCACCCTCTCCTATCTCCCCACACCCCTTTTCCCCTTTCCCTCTGGTAATCACTATATCGTTGTTTGTGTCTCTGAGTTTGTTTTGTTTTGTTTTTTGCTTAATCCCTTCACCTTTTTCACCCAGCCCAGAATTCTTCCCTCCCCTCCCCTCTGACAGCTGTCAGTCTGTTCTCTGTATCTATGAGTGTTTCTATTATGTTTATTTGTTTATTTTGTTCATTAGATTCCACATATAAGAGAAATCATGTGGTATTTGTCTTTCTCTGCCTGGCTTAAAGAAATCTTACATTTTGTGACAGCATGGAAGGAAAACAATTTTTAAAAGTTGGGCCCTGAATAAAATTGTTGATTAACATTAAAAAGTTATGAAGTTCTTAATGGTCTCTGTATAAAACAGAAAAGAGACTTTTTAAAAGAAATTCAAGAATTTCTCTTCTAAAAAGAAGAAAAGCCTTCTGGAAGGACTAGTACTGGGTAGGCTTGTACAGGTAGGAGGTAAGGATACACATGAGCTCTGGCTGGTGTGGTTCAGTGGATTAAGTGCTGGCCTGTAATCCAAAAAGGTCACCTGGTTGGTTCTTGATCAGGGCACATGCTTGGGTTGCGGGCCAGTTCCCAGTTGAGGTCATGCGAGAGGCAACCAATCTATGTACCTCTCACACATCAATGTTTCTCTCCCTCTCTTTCTTCCTTCCTTCCCTGCCTCTAAAAATAAGTAAATAAAATCTTTTTTTTTTTTTAATTAATTTATTTACTTTTTAAATACATTTGTCTCTGCCTTCCCCCCACCTCTTTCCCTTGCCCCCTCCCACCTTCCCTCCCTCAGCTCTTCCCCTTTGGTTTTGTCCATGAGTCCTTGCTATATGTTCCTTGACTTTCCCCTTCCCTTCCCTTTCCCTGCCCCCCCCTTCCCTCTTGTCTCTGTTGATTTCTTTTCCTTTCAGTGTTGCTGGTCATATTTGCCTTGCTTCTTTGCATTGTTGGTTAGGTTCCGCTTATAGGTGAGATCATATGGTATTTGTCTTTCGCCCCCTGGCTTATTTCGCTTAGCATGATGCTCTCCAGTTCCATCCATGCTGTTGCGAAGTTTAGTACTTCTTTTTTTCTTTCTGCTGCGTAGTATTCCATTGTGTATATGTACCATAATTTTTTGATCCAATCATCTACTGATGGGCATTTAGCTTGCTTCCAAGACTTGGCTATTGTAAATTGTGCTGCTATGAACATTGGGGTGCATAGGTTCTTTTGTATTGGCGTTTTGGTGTTCTCAGGGTATAGTCCCAGCAGGGGAATCGCTGGATCAAAAGGCAGTTCCATTTTCAGCTTTCTGAGGAAATTCCACACTGCTTTCCATAGTGGCTGCACCAGTCTGCATTCCCACCAACCGTGGACTAGAGTTCCCTTTTCTCCACAGCCTCGCCAGCACCTGTTGTTTGTGGATCTGTTTATGATGGCCATTCTGACCGGTGTGAGGTGGTACCTCATGGTGGTTTTGATCTGCATTTCTCTAATGGCTAGTGATGCAGAGCATCCTTTCAAATGCCTCTGGGCCCTCTGTATCTCCTCCTTAGAAAAGCGTCTGCCCAGGTCCTTTGCCCATTTTTTGATTGGATCGTTTGTCTTCTTGGAGTAAAGTCGAGTGAGTTCTTTGTATATCTTGGAGATCAAACCTCTATCTGATGTATCATTAGCAAATATATTTTCCCATATGGTTGGCTCCCTTTTCATTTTGCTGATGTTTTCTTTCGCCGTGCAGAAGCTTCTTATTTTGATGAGGTCCCACTTGTTTATTCTTTCCTTTATGTCCCTTGCTTTAGGAGACATATCAGTGAAAAAATTGCTGCGTGGGATATCTGAGAGTTTCCTGCCAATGTTCTCCTCGAGGACTTTGATGGTGTTGCGACTTCTATTTGAGTCTTTTATCCATCTTGAGTTTATTTTTGTGTATGGTGTCAGCTGATGATCCAATTTCAATTTTTTGCATGTAGCCATCCAGCTCTCCCAACACCATTTGTTGAAGAGGCTGTTATTGCTCCATTTTATGCTTCTGCCCCCTTTGTCAAATATTAGATGTCCATAGAGACCTGGGCTTATTTCTGGGCTTTCTATTCTGTTCCACTGGTCTATGGGTCTGTTCTTGTGCCAGTACCAGATTGTTTTGAGTATAGTGGCTTTGTAGTAGAGTTTGATGTCCGGTATTGTGATCCCTCCTACTTTGTGTTTCTTTCTCAAAATTGCTGCAGCTATTCGAGGTCGTTTATGGTTCCATATAAATTTTTGAAATGTCTGTTCTATTTCTGTGAAATACGTCATTGGTATCTTAATAGGGATTGCGTTGAATCTATAGATTGCTTTTGGTAGTATGGACATTTTAAGGATATTAATTCTTCCAATCCATGTGCACGGTATATGCTTCCATTTATTTGTGTCTTCCTTAATTTCTTTTTTCAATGTTGTATAGTTTTCTGCATACAGGTCTTTTGTGTCTTTGGTTAAATTTATCCCTAGGTACTTTATCTTTTTTCGTGCTATATCGAATGGTATATTTTTCCTGATTTCTTCTTCTTCTATTGCATTGCTGGTGTACAAAAACGCCTTTGATTTCTGAATGTTGACTTTGTATCCTGCTGTTTTGCCAAATTCACTTATTAGGTTGAGGAGTTTTTTGGTAGAGTCTACAGGGTTCTCTATGTACACTATCATGTCATCTGCAAACAATGATAGTTTTACTTCCTCCTTTCCTATTTGGATGCCTTTTATCTCTTTCTCTTGTCTGACCGCTGTGGCGAGGACTTCCAATACGATGTTGAAAAGAAGCGGTGAGAGCGGACATCCTTGTCGTGTTCCCGATCTTAGTGGGAAAGCTTTCAGTTTTTGCCCGTTGAGTATGATATTGGCTATAGGTTTTTCATATATGGCCTTTATTACGTTGAGGAATGCCCCATTGATTCCCATTTTGCTGAGTGTTTTGATCATAAATGGGTGCTGTACCTTGTCAAATGCTTTTTCTGCATCTATCGATATGATCATGTGGTTTTTGTCTTTTCTTTGATTTATGTGGTGTATCACGTTTACTGATTTGCGTATATTGAACCATCCCTGCATCCCTGGGATGAATCCCACTTGATCGTGATGGATAATCTTTTGAATGTATTGCTGGATGTGGTTTGCCAATATTTTGTTGAGGATTTTAGCATCTATGTTCATCAGCGAAATTGGCCTGTAGTTTTCTTTCTTTGTAGGGTCTTTATCTGGTTTTGGGATCAGGGTGATGCTGGCCTCATAGAAGGAGTCTGGCAGTCTTCCCTCCTCTTGGATTTTTTGGAATAGTCTGAGAAGGACAGGGGTTAGCTCTTCCTTAAATGTTTTGTAAAATTCTCCTGGGAAACCGTCTGGCCCTGGACTTTTGTGTGCTGGGAGTTTCTTGATGACTGCTTCCATTTCCCCAGCTGTTATCGGTCTGTTCAAGCTTTCTGTTTCTTCCTCCTTCGGTGTTGGAAGATTATACTTTTCTAAAAATTTGTCCATTTCATCCAGATTTTCAAATTTCTTGGCATATAATTGTTCATAATAGTTTCTGATGATCATTTGTATTTCTGTGGTATCAGTTGTTATTTCTCCTCTTTCATTTCTGATATTATTAATTTGGGTCCTCTCCCTTTTTTTCTTGATGAGTCTGCTCAAAGGTTTGTCCACTTTATGAATCTTTTCAAAGAACCAGCTTCTGGATTGGTTGATCCTCTGAATTGTTCTTTTTGTCTCTATGTCATTCAGTTCTTCTCTAATCTTGACTATTTCCTTCCTTCTACTTGCTCTGGGATTTATTTGTTGTTGTTTCTCCAGTTCTTCAAGTTGTAGTGTTAGGTCTTTTATTTGAAATGTTTCTATCTTTTTAAGGTAAGCCTGTATTGCTATGAACTTCCCTCTCAGGACCGCCTTTGCCGTGTCCCATAGGTTTTGGACAGTTGTCTGTTCATTTTCATTTGTTTCCAGAAATTTTTTTATTTCTTCTCTTATCTCATTATTGACCCATTCATTGTTTAAAAGTGTACTGTTCAGTCTCCATTAGTTTCCAAGTTTTTGAAGTTTCTCTTTGAGTTTGATTTCGAGTTTCAAGGCCTTGTGGTCTGAGAAAAAGTTTGGTATTATTTCAATTTTCCTGAATTTACTGAGGCTTGCTTTGTGTCCTATCATGTGGTCTATCTTTGAAAAACTGCCATGAGCATTTGAAAAGAATGTGTATTTTTCTTCTTTGGGATGTAAGATTCTATATATGTCAGTTAAGTCTCTTTGATTCAGTGTGTCATTCAGCGCCACGATATGTTTATTAATGTTTTGTTTGGAAGATCTGTCCATTTTGGACAGTGGGGTGTTGAAATCCCCTACTATCAGTGTGTTGCTATCTATATCTTTTTTGAAGTCATCCAACAATTTCCTTATAAACTTGGGGGCTCCTATATTGGGAGCATATAAGTTTACAATGTTGATGTCTTCTTGATAGATTCTTCCTTTAAGTATGATAAAGTGCCCCTCTGGGTCTCTCTTTATGGCCTTTGCTTTGAAATCGACTTTGTCTGATACAAGTATGGCAACGCCAGCCTTTTTCTCATGTCCATTTGCTTGGAATATTATTTTCCATCCCTTTACTTTCAATCTGTGTAGGTCTTTTGCTCTGAGGTGGGTCTCTTGTAGGCAGCATATGTGTGGGTCATGTTTTCTTATCCATTCAGCTACCCTGTGTCTTTTGATTGGGGCATTTAGTCCATTCACATTGAGAGATATTACTGATAGAAACTTACTCATCTTTTCTCTTTGTACTTGTGTTCCTCTCTGTCTCATTCTTTTCCTTCATCTGCTTAAACCAGTCCCCTAAGCATATCTTGGAGTGCTGGTTTGGTAGAGATGTATTCTTTTAGCTTTCTTTTGTCTGGGAAACTGCGTATTTCTCCTTCTATTTTAATGGAGAGCCTAGCTGGGTAGAGCAGCCTTGGCTGTAGGCCCTTGCTTTTCATGGCTTGGAATATTTGTTGCCATTCCCTTCTGGCTTGGAGTGTTTCTGTTGAGAAGTCAGCTCCTAGGCGTATCGGGGCCCCCTTGTATGTGACTTTCTCCTTCTCCCTTGCTGCCTTCAGGATTCTCTCTTTGTCTTTGACATTAGCCATTTTAATGATGATGTGTCTTGGAGTGGACCTCCTTGGGTCCTTCTTGAGTGGGGTCCTCTGTGCCTCCTGGATCCATGAGAGCCTTTCTCTCCTCAAATTAGGGAAATTTTCCATCATTACTTTTTCGAGGAGGTTCTCTATTCCTTGCTCCTCTTCTTCTCCTTCTGGTATCCCTATTATACGGATATTATTGCGTTTCAGGTTGTCCTGCATTTCCCTAAATGCTTCTTCATTCTTTTTGAGCCGTTTTTCCATTTCTTGCTCTTTCTGGGAGCTTTTTTCTACCTTATCCTCCATCTCACTGATTCGATCCTCAGCTTCATCCAGCCTGCTTTGGATTCCTTCTACTGTGTTCTTCAATTCAGAAATGGTATTCTTCATATCCTCTTGTGTCTTCTTGATAGTTTCTATGTCCTTTTCCAGGCTGATATAGTTTGCTGTGAGATCCTGATAGTTTCTCTGCAGTTTCTCATAGTTCTCTTTGAGCTGGCTGAGCTCATTGAGCTTCCTTAGAACCATTGTTTTAAATTCCATATCTGATAGTTCCCTTGCCTCTATTTCATTGAGCTCTCTCTGTGGGGAGTCCCCTTTTCCACTCATTTGGGGAGAACTTCTTTTTCTTCCCATTTTTGTGAGAGTCTGTTAAGTATTTTTGTCCTTTACTTTTCTTTCTGGGCTTGCCTCTGATGATGTCAGTTGTTGACCCTATAGGGCCTTGGGTTGTTTGTTTGAGCCTTTCAGGAGTCTAATGCCTGTGTCTGACTCCTGCTTGGAGCAGCTCTGTGACCCCTTTGGTCAGGGCTGGGCTATTTTTTGGGATCTCTCTGCGCTCTCACGAGAGCTCCTTGAGCGCGTTCCCAGCGCGGCAGGGTCCCCCACCTGCCTGGGCTCGCATGTGTTTGCCCCAGACCAGGGGGTTTATTCGCGACCTCCCGTGCTCATCTGAACTCCCTGGCACGCGTGCTTCGCGGCACTGGTCAGTTTAGAGTCTTCTATTGTGTGTTTTCCCCGCTTTTGGCTCTTTGGGTGCGTTGCTTGCCCTCGCCAAATGGGGACTACGGAAATGGGAGGAAATCAGCTCTCCGGTTGATCCTGTTTCTGGTCTCTCCTCCAGGGACTCTGGGCAGCTCTACTTATTTTGTGGGCTGCTCCGCAATCGCGGCGGGTAGGTCAATTTGTGCCTGCCCTTGCCCCTCTGTGCAATCCCTCGCAGGCCGTATGGGTGCCAGTCTGTGTGAGGCCTTGCCGGCAGGTGCAAGCGTTCGCCAGCCCGCGTGGGTCACACACACGCTCGCCAATCCTCGCCAGTCACTCGGCGCAAGTGTGCGCGCCTGCTCTGGGTGTTTTGGGGGTGTCTATGTTTGCTTTTCGGCTTTTGGCTCTTTGGGGGTGTGGCCTCTTCCCGCGCAATGGAGACTTCGGCAAGGAGAAGGAGTCAGGACTCCCCGGTTCCTCCTCCCTTTCTTTCCCCAATGCCTCCGTTTCTAGTCTCCCCTCAGGGGCCTCTGGGCAGTTCTGTGACCCCTTCGGCTGAGGATCCAACCCCTGTGCGGACTGCGTTTCAATCGCAGGCAGTCTGGTTCATGCGCGCCCCGCTTCTGCCTCTTTGGGGTCGCGCCTTTCCAGCCCACAATGGAGACTACCGACAGGGAGGGAGTCGGGACTCCCGGGTTCCTCCTCCCGTTCTTTCCCCAACGCCTCTGTCTCCAGTCTCTGCTCAAGGCTCTCCCAGACAGTCTGCACTCAGCCCCGCAGGTCACACGCGCACAAGCTGTGTGCGGAGCGCACAAAAGGCAGGTTAATTGATTCCCTTATGCCTGAGCGAGATGGTAGCTGCAGAGTGGGAAGTGCGCCATCACCCAGGCTCCACCGGCCGCAGAGTCAGTTCTCCTCACAAAGTTTTCCTCACCAGTCTTTTCCCAGGCACCAGCCCACCCTGCTGCCGCCTGTACCCAGCGATCAAGGAGGGTGGCTGCCGCTGCAACGTTTGCGTTTGCCCTTTAAATGTCTTTTTGCATCCCCAGCCACCTGTCTCTGGCAGAGAGTGCCCCTAAGCTTTTTGGGGTTGTGTTTTGTCTGTATTTTCTCGGCTTTAGCGGCTGTAGTTTAGGGGTTCCTGTTTATGATTCAGACCCCGTTCTTCCCGGGGGGACGCTAACTGGCCGTTTCAATGTCCCTCTGGTGCCAGTGCCCGTGCGCACCCAGCCCACCCTCTCGAGCCTCCACCGCAATTCTCACCCGTTGGGATGTGTGAGAGTCGAATCCGCTGTCCGCGGCACCAAGGCTCCTCTCCCACTATCGCTCCACTGCTTTCCAGGTGATTACTCCATTATTTAGTTGCAATTCCAGTTTGGTTTTGGGAGGAGGTCAGCGTGATTCCCTTTCACTCCTCCGCCATCTTTTTTCTAAAATCTTTTTTAAAAAAGAATACATGTGAGCCCTTTTCCACACTCGCCTGTCTGGATAGATTGAGTCATCCCAAATATTATAGTTGACTGGCATCTATTCTTTTATTAATATATATAGCAGTTTTCTACAGCTACTGTGTACTAGGAATTGGGAATACAAAGAATAAGAAACCATAAGGCTTTTTGCTCATGGGAGCTCTCAGGCTAGTTGGAAGAGAAGCATATGCACAGGTAAATTGTACTAAAATTTAGAGCTATAATAGAAATGTAACTATACTCTGAGGGAACCTATAAGGCAGAGCTGTTTGGTCTTCTTAGGGGAATTGAAAGACTTCATAAAGGTGACATGAGAGCCAACCATATCCTTTTCCATGTCTAAAATTGCATGTACAATTGCATAAATACACATACACACAACCTATATGATGATGATGCCCTTTTCCCTGCCCTCTAGTGCATGTACAAATACATATGAGAGATAGAGTTGTTTGGAGCAAAGATAAAATAAACACCTCAAATATATCTATAATTGGGGTTCAGATGCAGATTATCTGGGAGAACCCATCCATGTGCAGGTGGATTTTTCCCAGAAGGTAAATTTAAGAGCAACAATAGGACCCTAGAGGGAGGAGCCAGGCTTGATCAGTCAGACTCAGTGATAACCCAGGGGGTCAGAGGGGAATTCTGTTCCAGGTGGCTGCATAGAAACATGTCCTCATCTTATTATTCTTTCTGGGGACATGTGGACACACTGGGGATGAAAATGACATGTGCGTGGACAGAACGAGCTGCACTACTGAACTTATAACATTTTGAGGCTCAGTTTACCATGTTTGGGGGCCCTCCTAATTCTTTGTAACATAGAGAGAGAGTTTTCTACTTTTCACTTTACACACACACACACACACACACACACACACACACACAACTGAACCTTTCTGTATTCATAAGGTGAGAACAATGATGTTCAAGGACAATAAGCAAAAAGTTTTGCTTTAGAGCTCCTTTAAAATACAAGATTCCCTACTACATCCAATTAAAGCTTCATTTATTCAACTATCTGAGAAGCACACCTCAAGTTCCTATTATGTGCCAGTGACACTCAGTGTTTAAAAGCACCTCTGTTGGTTACTCACTCCTTCCCTCCTCAGTCTAAGCAAAAGGCCTTTCTGAAATGAAGGGCACTTGGAGGCTAAAATAATATGCTTGTATTCCTTCTCTAGGAAATGAGATGGGGGCAGTCTTGGAATGGGGAAGAAAATTATTTCTGTGAACAAAAATATGAAATTATTGTTAATGGAGCTGGCCACTGGATGAGAACCACTTCTTTTTAAGCAAAGGGGCAGTAAGACAGTTAACAGGCAGGAACAGCAGAAACTCTGATGAAAGAGGTAAAGAGTGCTGGTATACAGCAGGAGTTAAAAGCCTGCATCTGAATTCCAGCCCTACCACTTACCTGAATTTCCTCATCTCTAAAAATAGCGATGTCAATTGTTGAGCTTAAAGTGTTTAATAAGGATGAGCCCTGGCTGGTGTGGCTCAGTGGACTGAGTGCCAGCCTGTGAGCCAAAAGGTCACCTGTTCATTTCCCAGTGAGGGCACATGTCTTGGTTGGGGCCAGGTCCCCGTTTTGGGGCGTGTGAGAGGCAACCAATATCTCAGACAACATTTCTCTCCCTCTCTGGCTTTCTCCCTTCCCCTCTCTATAAAAATAAATAAATACAATCTTTTATAAAGTGTTTAATAAGGGTGAAATTGTCATCCCAACTACTGTTGGTCAGTAGTTATCAAATGTTTTCAGGGCAAAGTAAGCCCCTTTTTATATTAGTACATGTACTGTCCCCCATTCAGAAGGAAGGGTTTAGTCTCCCAGCTGCTGGGTGTTGTCACCACTGCCTTGGTCAAGGTTATGCTCCCTTCCCAGGCAGCCCATATCCAATGACTGTCTGATGCCCAGGGTACAGGGCAGAGGGAATAAGGGCCTTGCTTATTCATCCTAACAGAGACCAACCAGGAAGAGTCACCCTTGCTCCAAACATCCTGTAGATCAGCTCATCGGAATCCTTGTATTTGCAACACAGTCCAACTCCATCCTCTGCTTCATCCTACTTCATTTCCTTCTCCTCACAGCATTGATCCTGGGAGCATTCCCTAATAAACCTCGTGCACACTAATCTCCATCTCAGAGCTGGCCTCCTGGAGAACTCGGCTGGTAGCAATAGAAACATTGACAGGAGAATATAATAAGACCTCATATGCCTGCCACTTGGATTCAACAGTTCTTAACATTTAGCCAGAGTTGTTGTTACTTCTTCTCTCCAATCACCCTCCTTCTCCTTCTCTCTCTTTTGTTTCTTTAATCCTCATCCAAGGATACTGATGTTAGAGAGAGAGGAAGGGACAGAGGAAGAAAAACACTGATGTGAGAGAGAAACATCAATTGGTTGCCCTCCACACCTGTTCCAACTGGGGATCAAATCCTCAACCTAGATATGTGCCCTGATCAGGGATCAAACCCACATCCTTTTGATGTATGGGACAATGCTCCAACCAACCAAGCCAACTGGCCAGAGCTCCTCCTCCTCTTTTGATGAACCATTTTAAAAGTTGCAAAGAGCATGATACTTAACTCCTAAATACTTGGGCATGTATTTCCTAAGAATCAGAACATTTTTCCCCAAATCACAATGCCTTTATTATACCTAAGGAAATTAACAATAATTCTCTGATATCTAGTCATATTCATATTTCTCAATTGTCCTAAAATATGTTTTATAGCTGTTTTACTTTAATTTTTTTAGACCCTCACCTGAGGTTATATATGTTTATTTATTTTTTAATTTAATTTTTTTTATTGTTCCAATACATTTGTCTCCATTTTCTCACCACCGCATTGCTCTGCCCCACACACCCCAACCTACCACCCTCAATCCTTCCCCACTTTGGCTTTGTCCATGTGTCCTTTACACATGTTCCTTGATTTGACCCTTGTTTATTGATTTGTGACAGAGAGAGAGAGAGAGAGAGAGGAACACCAGTCCGTTACCTCCCATAAGCACCCTGACTGGGGATGGAGCTCCTACCTAGGTATGTGCCCTGACAGGGAATCAAACCCACAATTTTTGTTGTATGGAATGATGCTCCAAGTGAGCCACCCAGCCAGGGCTATAGATGTTGATTTTTGAAACAGGATTCAATTATGGTTCATGTATTTGTTTGGTTGTTACAGGATTTTAGTTTCTTTTAATTTAGAATTTTTTTTAATGATAATGAGTTTTTGAAGAGTCAGGTCAGTTTTCTTACAGAATGGACCACACACTGGGATTTTTTCTGATTGTTTTCTATGCATTATTTAATCTTTTCCTATTTCTCCTCTATTTCTTATAATCAAAGCACCTTTTGGAGGCTTGATTAGACTCAAAAAAAGTGTTTTTGACAAGAGTACTTCCTAGGTGCTGTTTTATATTCCATGTTGCGTCCTGCCAATAGACACATGCGGTCAGGCTGCCCTGCTGTAAATGATGCCCAGTTTGATCTTTTGGTTAAGGTAACAGCTACCAGGTCATTTCATCATAAAGGTCTATTTTACTTTTGGAATTAGTAATTAAAATGTGGATTGATATTTTCATACTGACTAAACAGTCTGCTTCTCAACATTCTTTACCCCATGCTTTTAGTGTCCATGGTCTTTGCCTTAAACAATGATCATATTGAGGACTGTAAAATACCATTTTACTAATTCTTACATTCCTTTTTTATTAACTGGCATTCTTCTGTAGAGATGGCTTTCCTCGCCTTCTGGCATCCCCTTTTCTCTCCTTTTCTTTGTGTTAAATGCCACTGTGGACACATGAATATTTTTAAAATTTTATTGGGCCAATGTGGGCCCTTTCAAGTTGATTTGTGTATGTTTTGGGTGTGAATCTATTAGTATTTGAGCAGTCCTTGTTTTCTGGTACAACAAAATTTCACTGGCTCACAGGTTACCTTATGCTTTCACTCTTTCAGCCCTAGAATCAGTCTTTCTTTTCTTAATGATCTCTGATCCTCATTAGTGGAAAATGATATTTAGAATCCAAGATGAAAGGACTAGGTATGTTCATTGTTGCCAACAAGAAGGCATCTTTTATTTTATTTGTAAAACGTTTTCATATTTTTAAACTTTTTAATAAAACAAATATTCACACACTTTGCACTGGTTTATCATTTAAGAATCTGTCTTAAAAAGAATAATCAGAGAACACAAAAGTGAATTTTCAAAACTATTTAGTAGAACATTATTTATTTTTTAGGGGAAAATCATTTTTTAATTGTTTATGCTATCACAGCTGTCCCAATTTTTCTACCTTTGCTCCTCCCAGCCCTTCGCCCCACTTCCACAGTCAATCCCCACAACATTGTCCATGTCCATGGGTCCTTTTTATATGTTCTCTGACTAACCCCTTCACCCACTTTCAATCAGTCCTTAACTCTGCCCTCCTCCCTTCTTACAGCTGTCAGTCTATTCTATGATTCTATGCCTCTGGTTTTATTTTTCTCCCTAATTTATTTTGTTCTTGAGAGTCCATTTATAAATGAGGTCATGTGGCATTTATTTTTCACTAGCTGGCTTATTTAACTTAGCATTATAGTCTCCAGTTCCATCCGTGCTGTCACAAAAGTTAGGAATTCCTTTTTTCTGCTGTGTAGTATTCCATTGTGTAAATATACCAGTTTTTTAATCTACCCACCTATTGATGGGTGCCTATGCTGTTTCCAAATCTTGGCTATTGTCAATAGCAGTGCTATGAACACAGGGGTGCATAAATTTTTTTGACTGGTGCTTCAGAATTCTTAGGGTATATTCCCAGCATAAGAGCAGACACATAGATCAATGGAACAGAATAGAGAGCCCAGAAATAAATCCACATCTCTATAGTTAATTAATATTTGACAAAGGGGGCATGCACATGCAATAGAATAAAGACAGTCTCTTCAATAAATGGTTCTGGGAGAACTGGACTGGTACATGGGGGAAAAAATGAAGCTAGACCATCAATTTATACCATACACAAGAATAAACTCGAAATATATAAAACATTTAAATATAAGTCATGATACCATAAAAATCCTAGTGGGGGAAAAATGGGCAGTAAAATTTCAGATATCCCATGTAGCAATATTTTTGCTGATATACTCCTAAGGCAAAGTAAATAAAGGAAAAAATTAAAAAATGGGACTATATGAAATTAAAAAGCTTTTTCAGGAGGGAAGACTCCCAGACTCTTTCTATGAGGCCAGCATCACACTAATCCCAAACAAGATAAAGACCCTACAAAGAAAGAAAACTACAAGCCAATTTCGCTGATGAACATAGATGCTAAAATCTTCAACAAAATATTGGCAAACCGCATCCAGCAATACATTAAAAAGATTATCCACCACGATCAAGTGGGATCCATCCCAGGGATGCAGGGATGGTTCAATATACACAAATCAATAAGCATAATACATCACATAAAAAAAAGAAAGACAAAAACCACATGATCATCTCGATAGATGCAGAAAAAGCATTCGATAAGGTACAGCACCCATTTATGATCAAACACTCAGCAAAATGGGAATAAAGGGGGCATTCCTCAATGTAATAAAGGCCACATATGAAAAACCTACAGCCAACATCATACTCAATGGGCAAAAACTAAAAGCTTTCCCACTAAGATACGGAACACGACAAGGATGTCCGCTTTCACCACTTCTTTGCAACATCCTATGGGAAGTTCTAGCCACAGCGGTCAGACAAGAAAAAGAAATAAAAGGCATCCAAATTGGAAAGGAGGAAATAAAACTATCATTGTTTGTAGATGACATGATAGTGCACATAGAAAACCCTACAGACTCCACCAAAAAACTCCTCAACCTAATAAGTGAATTTGGCAAAACAGCAGGATACAAAGTCAACATTCAGAAATCAAAGGCATTTTTGTACACCAGTAATGCAATAGAAGAAGAAGAAATCAGGAAAAAAATACCATTCGATATAGCAAGAAGAAAAATAAAGTGCCTAGGAATAAATTTAACCAAGGAGGTAAAAGACCTATATGCAGAAAACTATACAACATTGAAGAAAGAAATTAAGGAAGACACAAATTAATGAAAGCATATACCGTGTTCAGAGATTGCAAGAATTAATATCATCAAAATGTCCATATTACCCAAAGCAATTTATAGATTCAATGCAATCCCTATTAAGATACCAATGACCTATTTCACAGAAATAGAACAGACATTTCAAAAACTTATATGGAACCATAAACAACCCCGAATAGCCACAGCAATTTTGAGAAAGAAACACAAAGTAGGAGGGATCACAGTACCGGACATCAAACTCTACTACAAAGCCACCATACTCAAAACAATCTGGTACTGGCACAAGAACAGATCTATAGACAAGTGGAACAGAATAGAAAGCCAAGAAATAAGACCAGGTCTATATGGGCATCTAATATTTGACCAAGGAGGCAGAAGCATAAAATGGAGCAATAACAGCCTCTTCAACAAATGGTGTTGGGAGAGCTGGATGGCTACATGCAAAAAATTGAAATTGGATCATCAGCTGACACCATACACAAAAATAAACTCAAGGTGGATAAAAGACTCAAATAGAAGTCGCAACACCATCAAAGTCCTCGAGGAGAACATTGGCAGGAAACTCTCAGATATCCCACGCAGCAATTTTTTCACTGATTTGTCTCCTAAAGCAAGGGACATAAAGGAAAGAATAAACAAGTGGGACCTCATCAAAATAAGAAGCTTCTGCATGACTAAAGAAAACATCAGCAAAATGGAAAGGGAGCCAACCCTATGGGAAAATATATTCGCTAATGATACATCAGAAAGAGGTTTGATATCCAAAATATATAAAGAACTCACTCGACTCCACTCCAAGAAGACAAATGATCCAGTCAAAACATGGGCAAAGGACCTGGGCAGATGCTTTTCCAAGGAAGAGATACAGAGGGCCCAGAGACATTTGAAAGGATGCTTGACATCACTAGCCATCAGAGAAATGCAGATCAAAACCACCATGAGATACCACCTCACATGGGTCAGAATGGCCATCATAAACGGATCAACAAACAACAGGTGCTGGCAAGGCTGTGGAGAAAAGGGAACCCTAGTACACTGCTGGTGGGAATGCAGACTGGTGCAGCCACTATGGAAAGCAGTGTGGAATTTCCTCAAAAAGCTAAAAATAGAACTGCCTTCTGATCTAGTGATTCCCCTGCTGGGACTATACCCTAAGAATACCAAAACGCCAGTACAAAAGAACCTATGCACCCCAATGTTCATAGCAGCACAATTTACAATAGCCAAGTGTTGGAAGCAACCTAAATGCCCATCAGTAGATGATTGGATCAAAAAACTATGGTACATATACACATGGAATACTACGCAGCAGAAAGAAAAAAAGAACTACTATGCTTCACGAAAGCATGGATGGAACTAGAGAGCATTATGCTAAGCGAAATAAGCCAGGGGGCCAAAGACGAATACCATATGATCTCATCTATAAGTGAAACCTAACCAACAAAACAAAGATGCAAGGAAAATAAGACCCGCAACACTGAAAGGAAAAGAAATCAACAAAGACAAGAAGAAAGAAAGGAGGGGGGGCGGAGAAAAGGAAGGGAAGGGGAAAGTCAAGGAACATATAGCAAGGACTCATGGACAAAACCAAAGGGGAAGAGCTGAGGGAGGGAAGGAAAGAGGGGGCAAGGGAAAGTGGTGGGGGGAAGGCAGAGACAAATGTATAAGAAAAAATAAATAAATAAATAAATAATGAAAATAATAAAAAGCTTCACAGCTAAAGAAACCATCATCAAAATGAAAAGGGAACCAACTATATGGGAGAACCTAAAGGGTCTGGCGCAGATATCACCCCCTTCTGGTCATTAAAAACCCTTTTATTACAAAATCATAAGTATGTAATTCTGTAACATCACACTCAAACACACCATATGACACTTTAGGTGAATTGATCAAATCGCTGTCCATCTCATGTAAGATATTTAGGTATTTTACCCACGACACTCAAGGAAGACTTACTTCTGCCGGTCCCTATATTTGCCAACGATTCATCAGACAAGGGTTTAATTTTCAAAATATATAAACAACTCATATGGCGCAACACCAGAAAGAAAAACGATCCAATTAAAAATGGTCAAAGGAACTGAACAGACACTTTTCCAAAGAGGACATAAAGGAGGCACCTAGAAAGGATTTGTACATCCTTTTCTCAAATCATGGCGAAATAAAATGGATAGATTTCATCAGAGCAACAAAAGATGAAATCATTCTATTTGAAGAAAAAGCTAAGAAAACATCAGATAAAAGTTTTGAATAAAACTGGAAGTGCAAAAATAAATAAATAAATAAATAAATAACCCACAAAAAATGCAAAATGTTAACTTACAGTTAAGAAATAAAGTGATGTGGCAAGTACTAAACACAGATGTGGAACAAGAAGCATTGGGGGGAAAAATCATAAAAGATTAGCAAGAATCCCTAAACAAATGGAAATCAATCGGCTGTAGATTTAAAAGAAAAAGAAAGGGAAATAAAGCTGTCCAGACTGGGTTAGCTGAAGGAAAAGTACAGTTTTAGGGCAAGAAAACTAAATTTGGTAGTGACGATGAATGCGATAAAAATGGTGCAGCTGGACCAGTAAAAAGAGCAAGAGGAGAAACAAAGATGAATCTGCATCAAAACAGCAGGGACCCAGGAAATAGACCAGCAGTTCAGTAAACAAATTTTTAAAAATTTATTTTAATTAGATTTTAAGCTGCTTCTGTCTTTGGAGCTTTAAAAAAAGAAAGCTAAATAAAGTACACCTTAATTTTCACCTGAAGAAAGGAATTTTGCTGTTGTTGAACTTGTCATTGTCTGGGGGGTATTGAAAGAGGATTTTTAAAAATGTATGGTTGTGTTTGTATTATTTCAGATGATACAAATATTAAAAGAAAGGTTCTTCCACTACATCGCCTTTTTAATGTGAGAACATATTAGTAAAAACTAATAAAATGTATACTATATGCAAAAAAAAGAAGGCACCTTTTTAAAAGTAAAAATCTTACTCAATAGCTCCAAAAAATGGGGGGGGGGGGAAGTGCAGCTGTTTTTAAGTTATGGGACATTGTAATAGAAATGTAATAGAAAACATTTATTGTCATTAAAATTGATGAATGCCAACTTGAACAGAAGAGAGACTCCAATTAACAGGTTTCTGCATCTGGAAAATTCTGAGTTTGAAAAAGTCAGAGACATCAATCATTGAATTTTTTCTTTATTTTAATATTGATTTTTTTTTACAATTGTCAAGGGATGTATTGGCGTCTAGATATGCAGAAAAGGAGCTCACTATTGATTTTTATACTTAAATTACTTTTTCATCAAGATACAAAAGGGAATATATTGTAACAGTAGGAAGAATGTTGTTTGTTTCCTGATAACTGGGTCTCCATAAATATGAGAAATTATACCCTGTTCTCTTGGGACAAGAAGCAGGGCACCAGGGCTCCCATTACTGTTTCACTTAAAAACACTGAGGCGTATGAATGGACTTTTTAGTAGAGACAATAAGCTGTGAGACTGTTTTGGAGAAAAAGAAAGGCAGGAGAGTATAGAAAGTGTAGAAATGGCTCCCTTTGCACCTTTCAGATCCTTCTCAGTGAAGTGCCAGAGTAATCTGTGGGGAAAGCTTGTCACTATGTTCAAGACTGCTTGAAATACATGGGTTATCTTGTCTGGAAGGAGGGGAAGACTAGACAAAGCTAAGACTGTGATTGGTAAAGAGTCAGCAGTCACTCATGTGAGCCAGGATGGTGATGTTTGGTCATTTTTATAGTTGGCAATGTTCATGTTTTTTCTGTGTTCAGACGTGGTTGTGGAGTGGTCTTGTTTTTGTCTTGATCCATCCTCATCATAGAGTGGCTTGTCTGATGTTGACATTCTGGGAAATTATTATGCTCACCAGGAGAACACCAAAGCCTAGCTGCGAGTGTCAGGTCAGTCTGGATGTCAACGGTTGCATGAGGAATCACCTAGGAGGACCCACTGGTCCATCCTCTGCTGCAGCATTCATAGTTCCACAGCCTGTATCTTGGACAGTGAATGCCAGTGGCTCCTTCATCCATCTCTCTCTTTCTGCTTCTTTGCGTACAGACCAACTATAACCAATCCTCTTCTCTCAAATTTGTGTCCTCAGTTCAAGTGAGCACTAGAAATTTACTAGAGTCTCTAAATCTTAACTCCAGATTCCCTAGAATGAGAATGATTCACTGTTTAGGTCAGGTGACTGTGCCTGTCTAACAACTTTGACTAGAAGGGAAGGATTGTGCAAGAGAAATATCATTCCCCAGGCCCACTCTGTAAAAGGGAACAATCCTCAAAGGAAAATACTGGGCATTGCCTAACATAGGGACAATTTACCCAAGCTCCATGTTAAGGGCCTCAAAAATAGAACAGAAGAAGCATGAAGCTAATGCCTGCGTGCCTTTAGTGCTTTACAGAAACAAAGCATTTCTATGATCATTTTCTACTCTTCTAACTACTCTGTGAACTGGGCATTATTTATTTCCATCTAAAAGGGAACAATGTGAGGGTAAGAGGAATTTAGAGATTTTCCCAAACATG
Organism: Pteronotus mesoamericanus; assembly: GCF_021234165.1. Lineage (NCBI taxonomy): Eukaryota > Metazoa > Chordata > Mammalia > Chiroptera > Mormoopidae > Pteronotus > Pteronotus mesoamericanus. The sequence goes on from NW_026555313.1 coordinate 15,336,068, forward strand.
TATAGCCTGTTAGTCTAGAATTGAGGCTAGAAAGAACCCAGTCTTTATGATTACCAGGACAGCTCTCCCTCCACTATGAGAGTGACACTGCTTTTTTCTCAGACCCTGGGGCACACTGATGAGGGATCAGTGGGTATTTTCTCAAGGTGAAATAACTAGTAAAAGGCTGAGCCAGGTTACATTTTCAATGGCCTGAATCTAATACCAGTGCAGATGTAATAAAAGGCTAGCAGAATGAAGGTATGGGAAATTGTATAGAGAATGGAATTGCTTTTTCTCAAGAAGGGAAGAAAGGTGATGGTAAAGGGAAGAAGGAATAGGACTTAATGCAGCTTTTCTGACACTGGAGAGTTTTGATAAAGCACAGGCACTCTCACTGAGGACAAATATATGCATTCTGAATCCTGGGGCCATATGGGTAGGAATGGTGAGGAAAAGCTCAAGGATGGTAGAGGTCATTTCAGTGTCACGACTGTGCAGTCTCTTCAATGCAGAGATTAAAGTGACTAACTTACTTAGGGGGTAAGGAAGTAATGGAAATATGGCTGAAATTTCCTCCAATCCTCCAGAGCTATGATCTATGATTTTAATAAGCTCCATAAACATCAAGAGACCCTATAAATTGTCTCTGGAGCTGCAACTCTCTGCAATTCCCAGTGTGGAAGCTATTTTGCATTGAACTATTTTACATTTTATAGATTTTTGTTCCTTCTTATTTAACTGGGCTCTTCTTGGGGAAAATGCCCAATAATTCAGAACATCCTGCAGAGCCCAGCGCTGCAACCATTAGCTTGGCTGATGTCACGGTGGCTCACATTGTCATCACCAAGACTCTAACCAGATGCAGGCTTTGACTTGGGCCTGTGGAGGACTTTTAAACTTCTTGGGTGGTTTCACAGTGGGTGTTCAAAGGAATGACAATACTAGGCTTATAACAGGTGGAATTCTAAAGAGCATCAAAGCATTTGGGGAAGTTTGGTACAAAAAGTAAGAAAAGGACAAATTTAGTCTTCTCAGGGAATTGTGTTGTCTCTTCATGCTTACATTAAAAAAAATTTATTTTTTGGTTTTTCACTCTGGGAGCTGGAGCTGATTTTAAAGGAATAGCAAATTAATCAGCTCAATTCTGGCCTTTGTCTCAGGGCACAGATGTTGCCTTGTTGCAGGGGGAGAGCCCCTTCTGGCTTGGTGGGTTTAGGGCCTCAGAAAGGGGAGCATTCCAGCTCTTAGACAAAGGCTCATAGCCCTCCTGTTGTTTGAAAGTGTTGGGGAAGGGTTTTCCACCCATGGAGTGCCCCCAGGATAGTCCTTGCTGGTGGAGGCAAGCAAGCACACTCCAGAGTCTGTGAGGTTTGCAATGTCCATGACAACACAGGGCTAATAAATGTATGGACAACTCCACTCAAGTGATGCCCCTTCCCACCCTGTGGCATTGTCATAAAAAGGTTTAAGCCTGTTAAATTTGTCTCTGGCATATCAAAAATCACCCTTGAGCACCCCTGCCAGTGACCCACTCCCACTATGGAATCACCCATGCCCAGCCCTCCTATTCTGCCTGCTGTAACTTGCTCACATCCACAGCCACAGCATTGTTGTACTCACCTGCCGATTTCTCCCCATTCCAGTCATTCTCTGCTGAGCCACTCAAACACCACAGTGGGCTTAGAAAGGCAAGAAAAGAAACCATGTCCTGGGAGCTCGGTTACATTTGTCTTGCCCTGCTGACCTCAAGTCAGACCCCTGAGTGCTTCATCCATCAAAACCTGGGCTGTCTTACCTTTTCTGCTGTGACCTCATGGTTTGAAGGCTGTTCAGTTTGTTCCTCTCTCCTATCATGAATCCACAGGCTTTGTCTATATGCTAGAGGTAAAAGGCTAGGTTCCCCTGATGTGAGGAAACTCCACACCCTCACATCCTCTGACTCCAGGCTGTGGTTCACTGCCTTCCTAGGCAACAAGAAGAATGTTAATCCTACAAAACTCCTGTCTGGGTATCTGACTTCTTTTTACCCGGGCTCAAAACTAATGGGCCTGACAACTTTGCTGCAGGGCTCCTGGCCCAGCCCTCTCTGGTCTTATGCCATCTCTAACTGATCCAGGATTTGCTGACAGGCCCTGAGAAAGGGACTGGACCTTAGGTGAGCACTCACGCTCACATTCATTCAAGGAGCAATTGTATTTATTTCTGGAATCCTTTTTCACAGCCCTTAGAAGAGCTGCTTCCTAATAAGAACTGTATTTTTTCTCTCAAAGGAATTTAAAATTAAATTATCTTTGTTATCTAGCCTTATTTCTTGCCTCATGGCTATAATGACATAGATGGAGGTTGTTATTTTTTCCATCCCAAGCTATCGAAACAATATTTGCCTCATTAATTTTTCATTTAGCACATGGAATAAAACACATCTGTTTCCATCAACATTTCAGGTTTTAGGTTTCTGCAGATTTCCAATGAGCAGATATGCTATACTCTATAAAAAGAATAGGCTGAGAGGCAGTATATATGTGTGTTCTAATCTCTTGCCACTGCCATAAAACTTATTGTGAAGTTGTGATAGGGAAGGCTAAGGCTTTCAGAGTACAAAAAGACAACCTTGGCTGGATCTGTCTAGTGGCCCTGAAGATAACTCAAATTGTGCATATTTAGGGCTACCAAGTGAAGAAGATGAGTCATGGGGTCACTTATGGACAGGGTCAAAGTGAGGATGTTTGGTGTTAAGTCTCTGGTCACTTCCACTGGCCTAATCAAGGGAAAGGCTTTTAGACCTGAACTTTAGGAGCGTATCCAGGTGTCCCATTACTTTCCCGTATCCCAGGTTCTTCAAAGATGGTCAGGTACATAATATATCAGCTGAGTTTGAATTCATGAGAGAGTAGAGGGCAGAAATTAATTAATTTTCAGGCAATCTGAGGGTACAATTTACTCCTAGCCTGATGAATTATGGGGTGGCTCTCCTTATTTTGCCCATCTTGTCTGTATCCATGCTTTTGTAATTCTAACCTACTATTCCTTTAAATCTGCCATGTAGGATTATATCTCAAAGCATGAAAGGTACCCTGTATTTTTTTTGATGAATTTCCTTTTTTAATATTCTAGTTATTGTAGATTCTATCTTTTCTTTAGCTAGAATCTACTAGTATTTATTATTTGTTTGAAAGAATAAAAACCCTAAGGTATAAAGCCTGAGGTCCATGTAGGCAAAAGTGGCTTGTAGACAGTACCAGTGAAACAGGAGTGAGCCTGAATGTCATACATTTCATCAGTACAATGGCCCTGGGGACTGAACTCACAGTGCTTGTACCTTGAAAAACCACCATAAATATTTAGTGAGCTGATAATCAAGGAAGGCTAGTGGAGAACAAGGCAGTAAATTCTACATTAAGGCATATGAGAAATATTTTTCCTGGTTGAAAGAATTTATGAGTACTGTGGGGGTGGGGCAGTGCAGGCAGAAGGGATGAGGAGTGAAGGATTGAGTTCATGATTTGTTATGATACTTATTTTCAGGACTTGAATTGACTCCAGAGTATTTTCTGCCCACTCCAGCATTTTAAAAACTATATATAATAAAATTGTCAGTCCTGATGTTATTATGAAAACAAAATACAATTTAAAAAATTCCCCAGCCCTGGTTATATTTCAAGGTTTGAGTAATTTTTGATTTTTTATTGTTCTCTTTTGAGTAATCACTGCAAAAAGATTATCCACTTCAACATTTTCCTTCACAGTACAAGATTCTGCACCTGTCTCTAATTTTGCAAAAATCTGGGAAGGTGAGTTGGTAGACAAGGAAGAGACTGAGCACTAATGCTGTCCAGTAGACCAGGCAGATTCCCCAGTGCTAACATAACCCTGAACTGCTGTCTTCTTGGAGTCCTGCTTATAGACCCTTACTTGGAGGAAACTAGTTTGGTCTAATATGCCATGATTCAATAGTTAACCATGAAGCTCTAGAAACAGGAGGGGTTATCTATCACTCTGAACCCTCTGAAAAATATCTCTATGTTGTCTGGTAAACACCAACCTTGGTCAGAATGTCTGAGTTGCCCAGTGTTTCCCGAGTGTGCTCAAGGGAATTCATGCCCCACAAGATGTCTTTAAACAAAAGGTTCTGGTCACATGAAGGTAGGAAATGCTGTATTGACAACCCTTCCAGGAGACTTTGGGAGAACACACCATGGGTTCTGAGATGGCCTGAAGCAAAAAAGTGGGTCCAATTTTATTTAACCCAGGATTTCTCAAATCAATTTAACCAGTAACTCTTATTAACCATCTCTGACCACTCGGCAACACACAGGCCAGCTCTGGCCACGCCTACCTCTGGGTAGTTCCCGGAAGCAATTCTCATCTCCCAAAGGTCTTTGCTGTTGCTTCCCTCCCTCTCCCTCACTCTGCCTGTTTCTTCAAGATTCAGGGTGAGGGTCACCCAGTTTGATCCCTGATTTGATTGAAATCCTCATTTTGGGGCTCCCAGCACATCTCTGCATTCCTCTCCTAGCACAGGGGACACATTAGGATAATTATATACCTCTGATTATATACCTTCCTCTGAAGCTTCTTGAGAGCAGGGGACATATCTTATTCCTCTTTGCCTTCTCCAAGTGTAGCACAACATTGTGGTCAAAAGACACAGTAATGGAGTGCATAAATTACAATCAAAAGATGATATGCAAGCAATGGAAACCATTCCCCAGTGCTTTCTCTGCTTGGGAAGGCAAGGACTGCACCAGTCACCTGGGGATTCACCATATTCCACAGGGCCCCCAGACACTTCTCCTCTGTCTGGGCTGTGGAATCATTTATGGTATACACCCTCACAAGAAAGTTTGTTTCTTGTCAACTAAAGCTTGGGAGTCAGAAGGTCTATTGCACAACTGACCAACTGCCTTAGAACCTACATCTTAAAATAAGATCTTTAGATGATTTGCATGCAATTAAAGATTGAGAAGTACTACTCCTCAGGCATAGCAGGGCTGGTGTCATGAGATAAGGTCTACCTCCGAAGACCCCAATGAAAGGACCATAATGTTAAAAACATCTAGGAAGGTAGGTTAAGTGAATTTGTAGGTAGCAAAAATACATAATATGCATTGTTTTTATGTTTTCATGCATTGTTCTAGATGATTTTATATGTATTAAGTAAATTCTCCTATCACCTACCCAAAGGTAAATAATGAAAACCATAGGGAAATTATCCCATTTTGAGTCTGACCCAATAAAAATTTTATTTTTGAAATAATTACAAACTCACAGGAAGCTATAAAACAGTACAGAGAGGTCCCATGTACTCTTCACCCAGCTTCCCCAATAGTAGCATTTTACATAGCTTTTGTACTATATCAAAAGCAGCAAGTTGGATGCAATCTATAGACCTTATTCAGATTTTGCTAGTTTTTAAATGTACTTGTGTGTGTGTGCATGTGTGAGTGTGTGTGCTCTACACAACTTCTTCACATGTAGAGATTCATGTAACCACCACCACAAACATAGAGGACCACAAAGGAACTCCTTTGGACCACTCTTTAATGAGATTGGCCCATTTTGGGAAGGGCAGTTGGCAGCTGCAGGACTCCTTTAGGTTAACCACAAATGCTTATCGTATTGCCTGGACATAAACTGAATTATTGTGCAGCCAGGATACAGTTAGTGCCAGGGGTTAGCACTGCCTCCCGGAGTGTGTCTACTGAACAAGTCTAGAGCTTCCCTGACATGACAGTGTGAACATACAGGGGAAAATGTCAAAAACCGAGGCTAGCACCTCTGGCAGGGCAGGAAGTAGCCAGGCTTCCTGCCTCTGACCCTTTCACCTAGGGATCTTCACGCCTCTAATATCCTGGGATTTTAAAGAAAAATATCCATCTTGGTAAAAGTTTTTCTCTATGATCAATTTGTGAGGGAAATTCACTGTGTCCAGGAAATAATCCCACCCTGGACCCTTCTGAATCACTGGTTGCTACACATTGTTGACATCCTTACTTGTTCAGGTCGGCAACCAAGACTGGAGAATATGAGAGGCCAGGCCTCTTAGCACTTAGCACTCAGGGGCTAAGAAGCTGGGGGAGATATCACCCATCTTGGTGCCTGGTACACAGTAAACTAACAGCAATCACGGTAACAGCTTCCTTTAATTGATCACTTTTGGATTAAGCTAAGCATCGTATTTCATTATCCCGTTTATTTCTTAATCCCAAGCTTTCTCAATTTGAATTCTGTATTTTTTAGCCACACTACCACTTCAGTCACTCAATAATTATTAATTCTTTATCATCACAATTATCAACTACATTGTTTTAGTAAGCCTTACACATATCTTCATCTTCCCCCTTCAAGTTCACCTTCTGGGCACATCCTACTATTCTCCAAAATTGTTACCATTTCTGAAGCCCAGTTGTATTTATTCTTTTGCTTCCTATAGAAGATTAAGACCAGAGGTTAGTCTCAAGAGTGTTTGGAAACAAGCTAGCTCTCATTATAAACTGTGCAGTCCTTTATATTGCTCACTTTTCTTGCATTTACAGAGCATTTTCACATAGAAGGTCTCAGTGGATCCACACAAAAGCACAGCGATGTACGTATGATGAGACAAATATCCAAGAAAGTTCAGTGTCATCCAGGAAGCCTCCTGGCTCCAAATCCCATGTTCTGTTTACTTCACCATGTTCAAAAGTAACCAAATTTTCAGGCTAGCTTTAAAGAAGGTGAGGAGGAGTAATAATAACAATACTGAGAATACTATGCCTACTGCTACCACTAATATTAATACAAAATATAAATTCCATAAACCTGAACTGAAAATAATTGTTTTAAATCACCTGTGCCACAAGTTTCTTCTTTTTACATTAGTTAGTTGCATTTTCTCATACTTATCATATAAACGGTCCTAAGAAAACATTAATGCATTTCACCTACTTAGCAACCTTAGAAGCAGAGACAGATGAATAGAGTGATCATATAATTAATTTATCGTCTAGACTGGGACACTTTTGATTGCATCATGCCAATGAGTATATCATGGCAACAGAAGTCATACTTCAGGGCTGTTCCTGGAAGAGCTGGGACATAGAAAACCTCAGCATGTGATAGTTGAGATTCAGAGAGTTTAGGTAACTTGTTCAAAGTCAAACAGCTGTTAAGTGGTGGCATGTGGGCTTACACTGAGAAGAGATCAACTCTACCAGAGCATGAATTTTACCTGCTGTGCTGGGCTTTGTGGAATCTATGTTGTACTGCAGATTTGAATATCTCCAATCTCTTAGCTCCTATCTATCAATGGAGAAGTAGGTTCTTTCATGGAAAGAGGCAAGATTTCATGGAATGTCATCTGAGGGCCATGCAGTATGTTGGCACCAACCGCACAGTGTGCCCCTGGCTTGTCTGCTGGTTTTGGGGGTTGCTGAAATCAGGAGAGCTCCCTGGCTCAAACAGACTCTCCTCAACCTTCTTTCCCCACAGCAACACCACGAGCGTTTATGAAGTTTTTCCTGGCTGTGTGATGTTAGGTTTCATAGATGATGCTATGTGTAAAGATTTTGTAAAACTCCTTTGGGGTAAGTCCCTTAACCCACCAACAGCAACAAGCCAGCATTTGTCTAGTACCTTCTGTATGCTAAGAATATTACAGCTTACTTAATCCTCACAGTGATGATGAGGTGAGCACTATTAGTATACCCACTGCATAGATGAGAACACTGAAACCCAGAAAAGTAGAGTAGCTTTTTCCAGCAAATAAGTGGTTCTGACCCAGGACACATCACTATTTAAAGTTCCATCTGTCTACTGCCCACCCTCCGAATCACATCACTTTGTTTTTATTTATAATTGCCCTATTCAAAATCATCTTGTTTATCACCTGTTTCATCAGTTCCTTCTTTTCCTCCCCTTCCCACCCCACTACAAAATATGAACTCAGTAATGGCAATGATCTTGCCTGTGTTGTGTGCTGATGTGGTATCCCTAGATCAATGCTTGCACACAGTAGACCCTTAGGAAAGAGTTAAATGAAAAAAAAAGGTAGAGTTAGAATTTGAAAACGGCTCCGGTTGCTGTAAGCTTCTTAACTAGTTTGCTACTATGCAAAAGGGAAATAATGACGCACACCTTTCATGGCACCGAGAGTGTTCATAAATGCCCTAATGCCTTGCCTGGCACAGTGACATTACCCACTAAATGGTGGCTATTGTTCTTGCCCCCTCTTGGGACATGGGCTCCATTTAGCAATGCAGACTCAATGCAAAGAAAGACTGACACTGAGTCTGTCTTAAATGGGTCATTATGAAAGCAATTTTCATAAGAAATAAAAACACAGGGTTTCTATCAAGCTCTGGGAACACCCAGCATTCCATGAACTTATTAAAGTTTAGGCCAAGTCTGAGGCCTGGGCCTGGGTCTTGGTGTTAAGGACCTGCTCGTTCTTGGTCAGCACACAGTGTGAATGTGCAAATGGGGCCCCGGGGAGAGTTTTAGCCAAAAGGACTCATTTATCACCCAGCAGTCTTCTCCATGACCAGGTGGAGTAGCCTTACCAGGGACCACAGGCACATTCATTCGCAACACCCAGGCTCCACATGACTGATTCCAGCATCATCAGGATCAAGTTCAGTCTGTGTCCCTAAGTCACCAACTCAATCCATTGTAAAGAAAATACATTCTGTTGGCCAACGTTCCTTCATTGTCTTGCACTCAATTGACTTTTAACTGAATTTTCTAACTTAGGGGTGAATTCTCTCTGCTAACTTTGGCTTTCAAAAAGCTAGCTCTCTGGACTCTCCAGGAGATGTTTTAACTCTTTGAGGCCACAGCAGGCCTTTTACTGTTTGGAAGCTATATCTCTTTTCCAGATGATGCCAGAGCCAGGGCCCTACACTTGGGCCAACCCAGAAGTCTCTAGAAAGGGAGTGGGGAAGAAGTACTCCTGGGAAGGGAGACAAGAGTGTGTGCACATTGTCTAGTTTATGAGTCTGAGCAGTTAAGACATGAGACCATGTCTCAGGAGATAGCTCCTTTTCTGGAGGAGCACCACCAGTCTAGCTTGTGCGTCAGCCAAGTCAGCAAACAAGACAAGCCAAGTATAGGAACCCCCAATCCATACACATGAGAGGACAAGGATATTTGTGTGAACTGGGGTGACTGACGAAGGCTTCACGTAGGGGATAGATCTTGGAATGGACTTAGGATAAATAAAGACGAGCAAGGACAGTTCAGATGGAAAGATCAGCATAAGCAAAGGCTTCAAGGTTGAAGGGTGGGGTCAAGAATGGGGTGAAAAAGAGAGTATGAAATTGGGAAGGACAAAGAGACTTGGTCAAAGCCAAAGTTTCCTGTGAATAGTGGTGAGAAAGAGAGCTGGAGAAGGACACAGCTGTTTGGCATATGACTCAATAACATTTACTTAACCTAGTTTGTTGCCCCTTGAAGGAGAGATGGAATGTTCTGCATCCTAAAATTGTAGTTATTTAGGTCACAAGGGAGGAGTTTTGAAAGTATACTTAGGTTCAAGGAAGGAAGCACATTCTCCTTTGCTGTGCATTATTTGCTGCCCCTTTAAATATTGGTATCTCCCAGGAATCAATCCTTCCTTGACTTCTCCTCTTTCTGAACATCCTCCCTCCCAAGGCAGTTGCCTCCACTCCCATACCTTCAACCACCACCTGTATGTTGCATCTCCCAAGTCTGTATCTTTGCCCTTTGTCTTTTATTTGTGCTCCATATCATAAACTCATCTGTTTGTTATTCATCTCAACACCTCTTAAATCGAACGTTATTTCATTTGTTAAAAGAAGGTCATGGTAGTCAAGGCTTCTGGCTTCCCTCCTCTCTCTCTCCTGTCCTCTCTCATTCCCTTCAATATATAGCATTAATTGAATACTTGAGATGTGTTAGACACCATGTGAAATCCCCTTTTGTCTTTAAGGATCTTATAGTATAGTGAAACAGGTAGATGAGTGCAATAAATAGTTTAAAAACTATTTATAAAACACAGGATAAATAGAAGTAGACAAACACTACTTGAGAAATCCATAAACTTTTTTCCCATGCTTGAGAAAGACCTTGTTGATTAGATGAAATTGGAACTGAGTCTTAAATTTTTAGAGATTAATTAGACAAAGAAGAGAAAACAGGAGAAACAGTATATGATAAGACACAAAGGAGAGATTAGGCAAGAAATATGTGAAAAGTGGTCTTTGTAATAATAAAAGTAATAACTAACATTTAATTTTTTAACCCTCACTATGTACTAGTTACCTTACTAAGCATCTTATTTTTTAAAATACTTATAATAATCTCAGAAACAGGTAGTAGTAGCTTACCCATTTTGTAACTGATGAAACTGAGGTCTAGTTGAACTAAATTGCCCTTAAACTTTTGTGAAAAAGTAGCTGTGCTAGAAACCCGGCTTCTCTGACTCTAGAGCCTGGAGCCTGGAGACGTGCAGGAGGGCTGATAAGCAGAACAAGGTTCTAAAGGCCTTATATACCTCAGGGAAGTGTTAAGGTTTCATCTCAAAAGAAATGAGAAGCCATTCCAGCTTCTAAGCAGGAAAGTCACCAGAGGCAGATCTCCATTAGCAAGGTGACTTTTGGAGAGGAGTTGAGAACGAATGTGGGAGCAAGAGCAAGACTGGAAGTGGATGGATCTGTCAGGGCTAGCATCACAATCGAGGACAGCTTCCTGAGGTCCTGGAGAAAGAAGAATGGGCAGTTCTTGTCACAATTCCAATGCGGGGGAGAGGGTGGTTAAAGGCAATGTTCAGGATTTGAAGAATAATTTACTTTTCAAAAACTAACTAGTCATTTGATAATTTAGTCAACAAACATTATTAAGTATATGTCTTTTACCACGGACCTTTCTAGGTCCTGGGGATAAAATGGATCCACAAGACATCTCCTGGCCTCGAAGAACCCGTATTTTAAAGATGGAGATAAATAAAGACCATCACAGGTAATAACTGCGAGAGATACCTACAAGCATATCAAATTGATTGTGGGGACAGTGAACCACAGGTGGGTTTCCTGGAGGAGGGGATACCCTGATCTCTCTCTGGACTGTGGACTCACATTTCTAAATATCAACTGATGCACCTATGCTGGTTGTTTCTCAGACATTTCTAATTCACCATGTCTAAAATTAAAATCAAACTCATGATCTCAACTCCAACATACATCCTTCTTCTTATGTACTATGTTTCATGTCCTGATAAACTTATTCATTCAATATATTCTTTGAGTTCCCATAAAATGCCAGATATTGTATTAGATATAAAGCTTAGATAATTCCTTAAAGCATGTTAATATTTCCACCTTGGTTCACCTGAGAAACAGAGCTCATGGGCATCTGAATGACACTCAGACACAACCTTATAAATCTAATTCAAGTAACATTAAGAATACCAGCTTTTACATTTTGCATTCTGTGGCGCTTGTCAAAACTATTGTCCTCCCTGGGATCAAATAAATGAACAGAACTCTGAGGCAGGTTTTACTTTGCCAGAAAGCAGAAATACTCTCCCACTGCCACAGAAAAAGACAACTGTGAGGAAAGAGTGACATTGTTCACCGTCCAAGGTGCATGCTGCTGCCACTATTCACTCCGGCTGGACTGCATCTGATGAGAACAGCTTGTAATGTTCTTGCGATAAAAGACTGAGAGATTTAATGGGAAGTTTCTACTGAGGAAAGCTTGGAACATTTCACACAGTTCAGCCATCCTCCAGGGGTGTTCAGTCTTTGTGTAAAGGCACAGCTCTCAGCAGAAGCTTTGATATTAACCAAAGGGGGGAAAGTGGTGGTAAAGAAATTCTAGGAATAGGAGGAAGGCCCAGAGAGAGGTGTCTCCCACAGCACCTACCACTGAGTCTTGTATCTAACATGTTCTCTGTAAATGTTCACTGAATGAATGAAGTCAATGAATAGATGGGAGGAGGATGACAGGGAAGCTACTGAGACACTCTGGGATAGGGAGAGGATGCAGCAGCCATTAGACTTTCAATAGGTGGTTTCAATTACACATGTCCTCAGTTAGTCCACGGGCATTTCAATTGCCTGAAGATCCAAGGGAAGGAGAAAGGACAGAGGCTGACAAGTCATAATTGGCCAATTAGATTCTGAGATCAACGTGGAGGGAACTTCTGCCAGATTTGCACTCCACGTGGTACCAGGAGAGACTGAGTGACTGCAGGTTTCTATGGAGAGCTTCTGTTGCTGATCTAAACTTCGGAGTTCATATTCCCAGTGCTGTGGGAAAGGAAAGAGGTGACAGGGAAGTGATTTCCAAACATCAGATCCCACAGAGATGTTTCCACACAGCTCTCCCCAAACCCAACGCCTCCAACCCCAACCCAGCTTCCCACAACGTATAACAGGCCTTGAAAAAGCAGTGCTAATGTGCCAAAAGTTCATGTGCAAGTTGAGAGACTCATTTCTACACCAACTGAGATAGATGATCTCTACAGACTCATGTAACCACTGAATTAAGCCCAACCAGAAATGTTTACTGAGATCCCAACGTTGAAACATTTCTGTATTTCTCTTCATTCTTTGGTGGAGGCATCAGTAGCCAAAAGTCAAAGCACAAACTTGCCCTTGGAAAGTGAATCCTTTATTCGAAAACTCATTCTGAAAGGGAAAGCACTTTTCTCTCATGAGCAGTTTTATTCTCATAAATCTGATCATTTAGATACATCTCTGGGATTTGAAAAGGTTTGGAGAACATTCGGCAATCCAGGGCCACTGAACAAAGTGAACTGTTTTAACATTGTAATATTCGCATAGGCTCAGTGAGAAAGTGAGTGCTTAACTTGCAGATGAAATGGTTCTGGGTTGTGGGCCCAGAGCCAGCACCCTTGTAGGGGTGGTGATTAGAACAGGCCCGAGGCATGAGCAGGACCCAGAAAACATTTTAGTTGGAAAGATATCAGTACTGACAGGAAGGTCATCCTGAAAGTTTACAACTGAAATAGATGGGGGAAAGCATAACCACCTAAATCTAATGAACTCTCCTGAAACCAACAGTCAATTCTCTGCTCCAGCAGAGCCCTACGTATAGGGACTATCTTGGTAGGGGGTCCGATTAGAGTGGAGTTGCCTGTGTGGTCATCTGGATGAAGTTCATGGCCTGCCATTTCCTCCTGGGCTTCTCGTTGGACCTCTGCTCTACCCCAGGCCAACTTTTCCCAAGTGGCCCTTAAGCCCCTGCTGTTTAATAGGCAGTCCTGGGCAGAGGCCAAGAGGGTCAGGGCATCGCCTGGGTCAGCTGGTCCTCAGGAAGGAGGGGGTTAAGCTGTTAGGGCTTAGAGTTCCAGACTCACACACAGGTTGGATTCAGCAAAACACTTTCCTGCTCTTTCTCTCTTTATAAGTGATTTTGATTTCTTTCTTTTTAGTTTGACTGCTGTTACTTAATTAATACTATATTTGTTGTTATTGAAATTTGATTGAAGTTCAATTCATAAGATAGTGTTTTTAGAATATAGAATATATTAATAAGATAGTATTAATATTATATGCATAAGAATATTGATATAATTACACCTCACTGGACTCTGCAAGATTAGATGGTATAATTATTGTATTTTTATTGAAAAAAGAAGTCCACTCTCAATTAAATAATCATTGAAGTTTGACATGACCAGGTGGAGACTTTTAAAACAGTAAAGACCACTTCCACATATTAGGAGGTATTAGAAATCTATAAAAAGAAGTAATATTTGCCTCAATACATTTTCTTGGTTTTTAAAATAATACATATACACACAAAACTACCTAAACAACATTAACAATATCTCAAACTAAATTCTGTAAAGTTTCATGAGATTAGCGCTAACTTCATCGATCACTTCAGGGGCGGTGACATTTTGCAACTACTTGTTTCTTGTTTTGTAATCTCTCTTTCATCTTTGTTATTTTGTTTAGGACACTTTGCTATTTAAATGTTTCTAAATTTTATGCTATCAAATAAAAATTATCCCTTTATACAAAAGAAAAAAAAACCTTATTTGTTTTCAGTCAGTGTTTCTAGCTGTTTAGCATCATGCCTACAGTGTTTGGAATAAAAGTGTAACACCTTACGAGAAATAAAAGTTTGCTCTGTGATTATTTTAAATTCTATACATGTAATACTTGAGTAAGTTAGAAAAACTAAATTTACAAAAATATGTAAAAGAAGGAAACAGAGCACGAGTAGTCACAGAAGCAGAAACAGCCACACCACAAGGTAACCACAAATCACCGGGCGCTGTTAGAGCCCAGTGTAGGAGGAGCTGAGAGGGAGCTGGAGAGGTCAGTGCTGCATGAGTTACTGTAGGTCACACTCATTGAATCTGATTCTCTGTGTGGTTGGGTTCCACTTAAGGTACTTCAGAGGATGCATGTTTCATAATGATCATTCTGTCTAGAGAAGGAGGACTGACTGGGAGGGGGAAGGCCTGGAAGACTGGAGACCAATTGGGGGGGCGGTGCTGTAACCCAGATGAGAGAAAATTGTCTTTAACTAGGTCATAAGTACAGTGCGGTGGAGGAGACAGAATCCAGAAACATTTAGCAAGCTTGGAAGAAAGGGCAGTTTCCAAGAACATTTAATAGATAAAATCAGTGCAATTTAGTGAGGAGTCAAGAAGGGTCCCTGTCTTCTCTTACAAGTAATTGAATGCATGAGATGCCACGGGACAGAGAAATTGCTGAAGATGAGGGGCAATCTCCTTTTGAGAGGGAGATAGATGAATTATGTTTCGAACATGTTTGACATAACAAGATTAACTGTGGACACCTTCAGTTTACCTAGTACACCTTTGAACTCTGCTCAGGCTCCACATCACAACTTTGTATTCTGTGCCCTGGATCAAATAACTACTTTATGACTCCACTTGTGACTTGAGCCTGGTCTTTCAATTCTGGATTTTGCTTTATTGTAGGGAATTAACTTGGGGGCTTCCGTTTATGAGAATGTCTTTGCCCCGGGTTGGTGATTTGTTGCAATCATGTCTCCCTTGCGTTGGTGTGCTATTTAGGCCCCAGTGGAAATCCTACCTACACAGACTGGGAGGTACCAATCTCAAGGGGGTTGCCCAGGTAGTTGTGAGCTGTTTCTTTGAAAACAAATTGGGGAACAAGAAAATGTATCTGGGTGTTTCCCTGGGCTACTGGTGGGCTCCCCTGGTTATTCATATGAAAATCATGCCATTGTCTTTTCAATGGACATTGATCAAGTGCCTACTCTGCACCAGGAACTGGAAAGTCACAGTGGGTGAAACAAGCATAGCCCAACCTTCTGGTAATGAGAGATAAACACAATAAACACATTTACTTAGAAGAATAAATCCTTCCCTTCCTCTGCTCTCTTGAGGCTTACTTGGATAGGGTATGATAAATCTCATACCAAAAGACTTCCTTGTATGTGGATTCAGTGAGAAGGGGGCTGTGCCTAAGAACTTGATCTGACTCGAGAAAAAAAGTACTTTAGTTTTACAATTCCTATATCTCCTCAGTGATTGGGATGGGGTACCATTGTCAGGCGGGACTTCGCAAAGGTCTGGTAGGCCCTTGGAGGGGAGGTGCTTTACGAAAGGAAACAGACCTCAGACTGCTTCTCAGAATGCTCTCTCCACAGTGGGCTGAGAGGAGAAAGTAGTGTGTTCCAGGTGATGTTTCATTCTTTTTCCCAGACTATGCTATCAAAATTACTGAATATGTCTGTGTAGGTGTGTGTGGCTGGTGCCATTGTGTACATACTCTCTCTAGAGATATCCACAGAAACCCAAAATATTGCAGGGAGAATGAAGAGTCATCCCTTCCTTTTGACCTGGTAGAGAGACCCCAAAGGGGTCTTTCCATAGAAGACTGTGCTGTTGAAGCACACATGCCACAATTCCATGCCCCCAACCCACCCCCACCCCAGCCAATTTCCATGGGTTGTACCAAATAACTCAGACCAGAAGATACATATTGCTAACAATTATATTGTCTTGTGAATTGCCCTGCAGTTAAGTGAAAGGACAGATTCTCTTTTCCAAGATAAGGTTAACTGAATGCTTTCAGGCAAAAAAGAAACAGTGTCACATCAAGCTTCTTCCTGTCATCTACCAGTATCCCCTGAGAGCTTAGAACAAACAATGCCTGGCACAAGCAATGCTGAGAGTTGTTTGTTAAAAAATGGGCTGGATGCACCCCTGTGAAAAGCCATGAGCCAGTGACAAGGGCAGCTGGGCGCGACGTTCAGGATCGCCAGACCCAACTGTGGCCAGGACTATCTGGTGCAGCGGGTCATCAGGCAATGTGTAATGAGGAGGAGGGTAAACCTCAGAATAAAAGGTTTGTGTGCTTGTAATGTAGGCAAGGGGTTAGAGGGCTGTCCAACTTTGTACTCAGTTTGCAAGACTGAAATTTGAAGATTTTAAGCAGCTCCAGGTTGATATATCCTTCCAGTTTTCAAATCATCTCTGGGTCCCAGAAGCACCCTCCTGGATAAGCTTGAACCACTGTTTCCCTTCAGAGGAGGGAGGATCTATATTGTTTCAGTCATATAAATATTCCTCTGGTTTTGCAGAGATATTTGTGAATTCGACACTATTTTTCTTGCCAACTAGATAGGTGCCAGTAAATACTTGCTGAGTAACTGGTTCAGTTCTAAGAATCCTGGTTACTTGTAATCTTTTTGACATATCTCTTTGGTATAGAAGCTGTTGCTCAGGTGAGATCATCTTGGATCTCTCATCTTAGTTCCTCTTTTCACCTATTCTGCACTTTCTCTCATTCCCTTTGCTTTGCTGCAGAGTTGGCCAATACGAGGTGTTCTTCGGCAGCTCCCTCCTACTACCTCCCCCCCTACTTAACGAGCTTCACTGAGCTTTGTAAGTAGCCTTGGTTATCTTATTCAGCCCCAGCCAACGGGTTATCCCAACACTGTTCTCCTTAGTATTTTTGCCTATCTCCCCACCTGATCATCACATCGTATGCACATACCTATCTATAATTCAGCAGTGAATCTCACTGATATCCACGGAAAGCTTTAAAATGCTAATCCTATAACAATTATATTTTAA
This sequence comes from Pteronotus mesoamericanus, assembly GCF_021234165.1. NCBI lineage: Eukaryota > Metazoa > Chordata > Mammalia > Chiroptera > Mormoopidae > Pteronotus > Pteronotus mesoamericanus. The sequence goes on from NW_026555313.1 coordinate 15,353,100, forward strand.
CAAAAATAGCTCTCATTACCAGCTCAACCGTGTGGCACAGGGTAGGTGATCTGTAAATGATGATCAAATGATTGATGGGATCACAAGCCCTCATTTTCACACACTTAGTGAAGAGTGTGATTATTTTGGTACTCAGGCTCCATCTGCTCCAGAAGTTAAAAATAAATTGAGAATTCAATTAAAACCATGTACACGATCCACCTAGGGTTGTGCCAGATCTTTTGATTATACCCTACTTTCCAGCCTATCAGAAGCTGAAGTGTGTGTACGCCCATAAAGAGAACACCTTAGAATGTCAAGCTGCTTTAATTAAATAACAGATAAATCAACGTATAAACAAAAGAGGAAAAAACCACAAATTTTAGGTAGCATATCTTGCATTTAAGCTTTTTGCCCCTATTTTTTCCTGCAGAGGGAAGATCTCCAAAGCATGTAAGGAACTTAGTTACCTAATACCTTTCGCTCAGTTCATCTCCTTTGAGGATGATCAAGGTCAGGGGGTGGAGCTCAGCATTCGCTTTACTTTCTATCTGCAGCACTCATCGTCCTGGGTCAGTAAACCAGGGCCTACTGCAGAACTCATTCCAGGGTTTGACTTCTTTTTGATCTGGAAAAAAACCTCTAACTCACTCAGGGATGTCCAACATTTTGGCATCTCTGGGCCACACATTAAATACACAGACACTAACAAAAACTGATGAGCAAAAAAAAAGGTTTTAAGTAAATTTACGATTTTGTGTTGGGCCACAGTCATAGTCACCCTGGGCCACATGTGGCCTGCGTGCCATGGGTTGGACACCTCTGCCAGTCTAAGCGGTATATACCAAAGCTCAGTGGTCCCTTCTAATCCCAGTTTTGCAATATTCAGAAGAAACATTTTCCGTACCATATGGATAGCTTTCACATCCCTCCACTGAATGGTTCTTTAATGTACATTTAGTTCTATTCAAAGACAGTGACTAAAAAAGTCCATTAAATCGGCCGATGCATTAATCACGTCACTGTCATTTCTCATTTTTAAGACCCAGATTCTGATCATTGATGATAGAAGAAAGATGATGATAGCTTCTAATGATAGGGTTCATCTAATTCTAATGGTAGTGCTAGGCACTCTGGGTACTGAATGGAGTAAGACACAATCTCTACTTCCTAGGCTACTCCTAGGAAGAATCATATGTGCAATAAAAATGTTCAGAATGAATACACCAGTTTTCCTGCCAAATTGTCCTACCTTCATACTGTCTTTCTCAATAATCTCACCCAGTTAGCCCCATCAAACATGTGCAAAGTATCAGTGATACTTTTTCTTCATCCTGCAAAGCCAATGGGTCCTTCAGTTCCATCAAGTCTCCCTTATTAATATCCCTCCTGTCTTTCACACACACACTCCCATTACCGTGGTTTAGGCTTCCATTGTTTCCTGCCTGAATTTCCACCACTGCTTCCCAAATGGCCTATTAGCTTCTACTATTTCTCCCCTACAACCAATTCTGTGCATAAAAATAGTCTCTTTAACACCCAAATCTGTTCCATCTCTACTTAAAAATCCTTCAGTGATTTTCCATAACCTTCAGCACAAAGCCAAAACAACTTAGCTTGGCTAAGTACAAAGCTTGGCTTAGCTTGGTACAAAGGTCTTTTGTGATCTAGCCACCAATGACTCATTTTATTCCTCTCCCTTACTGCTTCATATCTTGCATCCTAGCTATGTGGACTTTCCTGCAAAGATGAGGACATGGATTCTACAGCCAAACCTTCTGAGTTTGATGCCCAGATCCACTTCTTACTGGGTGGATGGCACAACTCTGCAAATGGACTTACAACATGGAGGCCTGTGCAACATAGCTGCCCCTGTGTGACTTTAAGAAACTTTACTTTCATCTGCCTCAGTTTCCTCTCCTATAAAATTGGGTAATATTTGTGACTCCCTCATAGGAGATCCTAAGAGGATTAAATGAGTTCACACATATAAAGTGTTTCAGCTCAAACATTACCTCTGCCAGCAAACTTTCACTGAATTTGTCCCTCCTCCAGACTAGAGTGAGTTCACTTTCTCTAAGCGCTGCTCTTTACATAGTTCCCCCAGGACATTTAGCACATTGCTTTCAAGTTTTCTGAAACATTTTCAAACATACAGAAAAGTTGAAGGAAGAGTACAGTGAACACCACCAAGATTCAATGAATGATTAACATTTTGCCAATTAACACACACACACATATATAAAAGGATAAAGGAGTTGTGCTATATACAATGGAATGTTAGGAATATTATCCATCCATTAAAGAAGAAAATCCAGTCATTTGTGACAACATTTCTATATTTATAATATATAAATATGCAGACATATATTTACTTCTTTTTTAATCCTCACGCAAGGACATTTTTTAAATTGTTTTTGAAGCATGGGGGGAGAGAAGGAGAGAGAGAGAATCATCAATGTGAGAGAGGAATTTCAACTGGTTGCCTCTTGTACATGCCATGACCAGGGATCAGACCTGCAACCTAGGTATGTGCCCTGACCAGGACCTGCAACCTTTTGGTGTACAATGATGCTCCAACCAACTGAGCCACACAGGCCAGAGCTATATTTATATCTTTTAATCAGACCATTTGAATGCAAGTTGCTGACATCAAGATATTTCACCTGATCTCTCCTAAAAATAATGACATTCTCAAATATAAAGATTTTTTTGGTTGTTTCTATTTTTTTTATTTTTAGTAGTAATTTTATTTATTTGTAGTTAATAAAAATAATCCAGAATATACTTAAGAGTAAACTCTCAATAAGAACAATTGTGTAACATCTTTTCAAGAACACAAAGAGGTTTATTTCAGCTTCAATTGTGACAATATAGCCCTCTTTTTCAGGACTAGCTTTCCATCTCAAAAAGGTCAGCATCTAAATAAGCAAATGGCTATTAATTGTTGTATGATACCCCTATCTTAAAATACACACAGAAACCAACTCAAAATGGATTACTGAATATATGACCCAAAACTATAAAACTCTAGGAGAAAATATAAATGGTAATCTCATTGACATTGGTCTTGGCAAAGATATTTTTGGATCTGACTCTAAAAGCACAAGCAACAAATGCAAAAAACAAGTGGGCTACATCAAATCAAAAACCGTTGCACAGCGGAGGAAACCATTAACAAAATGAAAAGGCAACCTATGGAATCGAAGAAAATATTTGCAAATCATATAACTGATAGAATTAATATCCAAAAATATATAAAGAACTTACACAGCTCACTAGCCAAAAAAAGGGGAGGAGTCAGAGGAGCTAAATAGACGTTTTTCCAAAGAAGACATACAAATGACTAGCAGGTACATGAAAAGGTGCTCAACATCACTATATTACCTCACACCTCTTAGAATAGCTATCATCATAAAGACAAGAGCCAAGAAGTGTTGGCGAGGATATGGAGAAAAGAAAACCCTTTTGCACTGCTGATAAGAATGTATATTGGTGCAGCCACCCTGAAAAACAGTATGTAAGTTCCTCAAAAATTAAAAATAAAACTACCATATGATCCAACATTTGACTTCTGGGTAATAGAATCATTCCTTTAAGATATCTTCATCCCCATGTTCATAGCTGCATTATTTTCAATAGCCATGATGTGGAAACAACCTAAGGGTCCGTCAGTGGATGAAGCCATCAGCCATAAAAAAGAAGGAAATCCTTTTGTTTCCTTTGCCCAAGGAAATGTATCAGGAAAAAAATATCACTATTAGAAATGTCCCAGATCTTCATACTTATGTTTTCTTCTAGGATTTTTATGGTTTCAAGTATAACATTAAGTCTTTGATCCACTTTGAGTTTATTTTTGTGTGTGGTGTAAGAAGGTGGTCTAGTTTCATTTTTTTGCACATGTATATCCAATTTTCCCAACACCATTTATTGAATAGACTATCTTTAGCCCATTGTATGTTTCTGCTTCCTTTATCAAATGTTAATTGACTATTAAAGCATGGATTTACTTCTGGGTTTTCTATTTTGTTCCATTGATCTATAGGTCTGGTTTTATGCTAAGGTCATGCTGTTTTGGTTACTATGGCCATGTAGTATAGTTTTATATTAGGTAGCATTGATTCATCCAGCTTTGTTCTTCTTTCTCAAGACTGCTTGGCTATGTGAGGTCTTTTGTGGTTCCACGTAAATTTTGGGATTATTTGTTCTAGTTCTGTGAAATATGCCACTGGCATCTTGATAGGAATTGTGTTGAATCTGTAGATTGCTTTGGGTAGTATGGATGTTTTAATGATGTTAATTCTTCCTATCCACAAACACAGTTTATGCTTCCACTTATTTGTATCTTCTTCAGTGTCTTACAGGTTTCTGTGTACAGGTCTTTTACATTTTTGGTTAAATTTATTCCTAGGTATTTTATTCTTTTTGAAGCAATTGTGAATTTTGTGGATTGTTTTCTTAGTTTCCCGTTTACTCTGCACTAATAATGATAGTTCATTATTAGTAATATCAGGTTTCTTATGTCAGTCAGGGTCAACTTAACAAGACATTGCCAGGATCACAGAAAGAAGATCTGTTTTGTTATACATTCAAAATAGTTGGTAGCAATAGATAGTTCATTATCAGTACCTAAAAATGCAACTGATTTCTGGGTATTTATTTTGTATCCTGTTGCTTTACTGAATTCATTTAGCAGTTCTAGTAGTTTTTTGGTGGAATCTTTAGGGTTCTCTATATAAAGTATCAAGGTCATCTGCAAACAATGTAAACAAATGGGACTATGTCAAACCAAAAAGTATTTGCACAGCAAAGGAAACCACAAACAAAACAGAAAGACAACCCAGTGAGTAGGAGAACATATTTGCTGATACATTTGATAAAGGATTAATAACATTTGATAAAGGGTTAATATCCAAAATTTATTAAGAACTTATAAAACTCAACACCAAAAAACAAACAATCCAATTAAAAATGGGCAAAGGGCCTGAATAGACACTTCTCCAAAGAGAACAATGGCAGATGACCAATAGGCATATGAAAAGATGCTCAATGTCACTAATCATCAGAGAAATGTAAATTAAAACCACAATGAGATATCAACTCATACCTGTCAAAAAAGCTATCATCAATAAATCAAACAAGTGTTGGTGAGGTTGTGGAGAAGAAGAAATCCTCAGGTACTGTTAGTATGAATACAGATTGGTGCAGCCACTGTGGAAAGCAGTACGGAGTGTCTTCAAAAAATTAAAAATGAGACTTCCTCATGGCCCAGTAATTCCACTTTTGGGAATTTATCTTAAGAAACCCATAACACTAATTTGAAAGAATATATGCACCCTTATGTTCATTGCAGCTTTGTTTACAATCACCAAGATATGGAAGCAACCGAAGTGTCTATCAGTAGATGAGTGGATAAAACAACTATGGTACATTTACACAGTGGAATACTATGCAGCTGTAAAGAAGAAAATTAAACCCTTTGTGAGATCATGGATGTACCTGGAGAACATTATGCTAAGTGAAATAAACCTATTAGAGAAGGACAAATACTATATTATTGCACTAATATGTGGAATCTAATGAACAAACTGAACTAACAATCAAACAGACTTATAGACAGAGAGCAAGTGGATATCTCTGGGTGGCTATGGAAGTGGGGTGGAGGGATTGAGCTAAAAATAAAAAAGAGAGAAAGAACTCATGGACATGGACAACAGCAAGAGCAGGTGATTGTAGAGGAAATGTACATGGGTGGAGGTAAAAAAGGTATGGAGGGGATAAATGGTGATGGAAAAAATAAAATAAAATAAATAAAATAAAGGAAATCCTGTCATTTGTGGCAAAATAGATGAATCCTGAGGTCATCACACTAAGTGAAATAAGTCAGACAGAAAGACAAATACTGTATGATCTCACTTAAATGTGGAATCTAAAGAAGCCGAATGAACAGAAACAGAAAACAAATTTATTGGGGCCAGATGTGGTGATTTGGGGTTAAGGGCAATAGGTAGAGGTGGTCGAAAGGTACAATCTTCCAGTTATAAGATAAATAAGTTCTGATGATGTAACATACAGCATGGTGACAATAGTTAACAATACTGCATTGTAGATTTGAAATTTGTTAAGAGAGTTAATCTTAAAATCTTAAAAGTTCTAATCACAAGAAAAAAATTCTAACTATGTGAGGTGATAATGTATGTTAACTAACCTTATTATGGAGATTACATATATACACACTCATGGGTGGGAAAAGTGGATTTAGAGTTGCGAGTATGCAAAACAGAGTTTATTCTTGTATTGTTATCTATTTAACAATTATTGTATTTATTATTATAAACTCTTGTATTGTTATCTATTTAATAATTATTGTATTTATTATTATTATTAACCTACTTTTGCCCACCCCTGTATATCAAATCATTATGTTGTATCCCGTAAACTAACACAATGTTATATGTCAAATATATCTCCAGAAAGCTGGGGGTCGGAGGGGGAATGACAGGTGCAGAAACTGCAAACTGTTGCCCAGCAGTCATTCTTCCTTTGTTCCTCTCACTAATAGAAACTCCAGGTTTTAGGAGGCAATGACTGTTCAGTTAGAAACTACATTTCCTAGTCTCCTTTGTATTTAGGTGTGATGATCAGAGTAAGCTCAGACCAGTGAGATACGAGAGTAAGTCATTCCTACAACTTCTGGGCTGTGCCCTTACACAGAAGCTTCTAGTCAGCTATGACAGCTATTATTACCTCTAGTTCTGGTATGCTGAGAGAAAAATTTTATCTTTCCCTGACCTCCAGGTTGAGTGCATTTGCATCATATTCCTCCCACTTTGTTGCAAGAACCTTCTTTATCTGCCAGCCTCACTGTGGAATTAACTAAGCTCTTGGTTATATTTGCTACCCAGAACTGAGTTGTTGTTGTTCTACATTAGAGGGTTCCCATAAGTGTTGGCTACATACAGGAATTAAAGAAATTCAGGTTTCTAGTGTCAATCAAGGTCAACTTAACAAGACATGGCAAGGATCACAGATAGAAGATCTGTTTTTGCTAGTCTTTCAAAATAGTTGATAGCAATTGACTGTACATATTTCAGTAATTAACCCCTCCTCTTATCCCACTCACCCTCTACATATTAAAGAATGCACCCGTGTCTTAATGTTTCCAACATCGATAAAATATTCAGATACTTAGCTAACAACGACAAATATTTTAGTGTATTACTACATTATTTGGGCAATAGTTAAATGCCAGATTCAGAGAATTTGGTACTTCACAGAAAAGTCAGCTTTATAAATGGCTTATCATGTATGTTCCTTTAAACAGAGTTGCCTTGTTTGTAACTACAGGAGGGACCTAGCCTTTTGGAACAGTCATGACAGTAAAGTTACAATTCAGAGCAAAAAATTTCTGTAGTAAACATGTCAATAGTTTGGCTGAACTTTCACTATATGTGATACTATAAAAACAAAAATTTCTTGCCTTCCTTCGTAATTTCTTCTCTTTTTTTCTTCCCATTGGTAAATTATTTTATAAAATATCCCATATCTTGAAGTGGATTCACCTGCTGGTGCAAACTGGTCTGCACAATCTGAGGTATATTAAGTGACTGGCATCTATCTTTCACACCCTGTTAAAATACAAGCCAAACAGTTTCACTTAAGTAAGAGAGAAAAGCAAAGTTTCTTCTCTCTCTTATTGCATAGCACTGAAATAAACATTCTTTAGCTGTAGAACTTTTAATCAGTCCTGAGAGATGAACATTTCATGCTGACAACTCTTAGGCAACTTAAAGTGTGGATGTTAAACTGGTCATCGTTATTTGTCAACAAAGCAAATCAGAATATTCAACACCTGGCACAGAACATTCAGTATAGAAGGTTATCATTCTGTAGAGAATAGCTATTATTTTAGGGTTGTAAGGACCATGGTAATCATCTAGTAGACAGGGACGCTGCAGCATAGAAAGATCACAAACCAGCAGCCATAGAGTAGTGCCAGAACTTGAACCTAAGGCTTCTAAGCTCAGGCTGTTACTATTCATGATACTCTATAGTAAATACCAGAGGCTATTACTTGACACTAGCAGGATCAGAAAGAATAACAAGAAGCCAAAGAAGTGCCTTGTGTAATGAAAACTGTCATGGAAGTCAGTCATCTGATTTGTTTCATTTACCCAGGGAAGAGAGAGCCGCAGCCATCTGGAGAAACACACGTTTTACATTTAATAGGAATGAATCGTGCAAGCCAATCAGAGAAGTCTGTTTAGGTTAGTTCAGTTTTTCTTTTCAGTTCTTTGCTTTTATTTTAATAGAATGCTATAAATTCTACATATTTGTATATGAGTGGAACATTCATATAGTGTCTCATGAAATTTTACTTGCACATAGCCTAGGGTAAAGGTAGTCATGTGGATGAAAACCTGCCAAAAGAGACAACAAAATGAGCGTAGGGTAAAGTTTCCAAGGATCCAGCTCTCAAGACACTCACAGAGGAGAAGGAAACAATGCAGTCAAGAACCTCATATGCGGTGCCACACTGAGAGGTATAAAAGATTGGCCCAGGGGCAAGAGAAATAGGTGCATCTGAAGACAGACGGACATACCTAAAGTTGTTAAGAATAGCATTAAAAAACTTCCCTTGAAAAATGATTTACTAGTAAATGATGTAAGAAGGGTTTAATAACAATACTATTTGTAAATAAAGCCTTTAATATAGCTGATGGGTGGACACCCATCTCTACACACTGCCCTCCTGGCCTTCTCCTTTCTCCATCCAAATTTAGGTCCTAGAATATGTCCTGACTCTGAGCATTTACACATGTTCCTTTTCTGCAGGGAGCATGGGTTCCCATTGTCCCCACCCCTTTCACCTGACAAATTCTTACTTACTCTTCAGATTTCAGATGAAACTTTTTCTCAGAGAAACTATTCTCTGAGATTAAATGAGATACCCTTGTTTTATATTGTCATGGCAGCTTATAGTTTTTCATAACAACCATGATAATTTTAATTGCTTGCTCAATGCATCTTCTATGAGACTTTCAATTTCATGAAGCCAGGGGCTATGTGTATAGTCCCGGATCACAGCACAGTACCTGGCAGAAGTGCATTTGATAAATACTTGTTGAAAAAGATTACTAACAAACAAAATAACATCTGGATGTTATTTTCCTGTGAATAAAATGTATTCTCTTCATAGAGAAAGGGAGTATAATTCAGTGGTTCTCTGCAGTTATCAGAAATTACCTACATCAAAATCTAATTTATCTCAGGATAATCCAGAGCATTAGAAGTTAAAGTGTACTACTATTGTCATGACATTTTGTATATAATTATTTTATTTTATATATATTTATTTATAGATAATTATTATAGTTCCATTTTTACCCTCAAAAATTCTTTTATGCCAAAATTTTTTTAAAGATTTTATTTATTTATTTTTAGAGAGGGGAAAAGAAGGGGAAAGAGATGGGGAGATAAACATCAATGTGTGGTTTCCTCTCGTGCACCCACTACTGGGTACTTGGCCTGCAAACCCAGGCATGTGCCCTGACTGGGAATCAAACTGGCAAACCTTTGATTTGCAGGCCAGTTTTCAGTCACTGAGCCACTGAGTGAGGTCACCAAATTTTTAATAAATGGGTAGAAAGCAGCTTTGGCTCTTTTTTATTTCCTCACTTTGTTTACTCATTGATCTATTAGTTTATGCATTGATTCATATGTTCATTCACCTGATCTGTCACGAGAGGTGTCACATACTGTATAATCTGTTTATTGATGAAAAGTCTGACAACTTGGACAGCACTAGGCTTTGTACCTTCCAAGTTTCTCACATATGAGCCATTTCATGGCTGATCCCAAGTGAGAAACTTCTAACTCTGGGGCCTCCCTACTTGCAAGGGCTTTGACTCAGGCCACCCAGGAGGCTCTGTGCCCTGAGGTCTGTCAGATCATATCGTAATCCCACAGCTGGGCTGGCAGCTTAAAGAATGGAAAAATTGAAGGTGTATATGTATATAAAAATATGGGAAACAAATAAATTATCATTATCTTAAGGAAAGTTACATTTTTGTGTGTGTCCATAGTTTCTAAAGTATCAAGAACATTACTTCATTTTTCTTGCAACTTTTTAAAGTTAAAGAGAAATGAAAAGTCCCAACAGGACTCCCATGGTGATTGCCTTCTGCACTTCAAAGTTCTTCAGCACTCTGCTAGTGTGAGCCAATGAAAGGAGGAAGAGGTACCCAGTAGGAGTAGGTGGTTTCCAATGGAAATGCCTACAGGCCTTGCAATACTCAATGGCCTCCGTTGTTTGGTGGACATTTCATTAGCCAACTACATTAGTGGGTAGTACAACACAGAGTATGTTTTCTATTAAAACATAAAACAGGTTGTCCAGTCAAGGAAAGCTTTCTTCTAGAGATATTTATTTCATGGACCATAAACTTTTAGGGATAGGATGAAAGTTTCTATATTCACATAATCTATAGTGTTGGTTTTTGTCAGCTTCTACCAATTCACACAGATAAAAATCTTCCTTCATGGACATATCTCCCATCTGTTGATAAAGATAAGTCATGTCTGATGTCTAAGAATGACCCGTGACCTTTTCTTTTATGGAGGTTTACTTTTATGTGAAACTATCACTTAACCTACACTAAATTTCACAAGGGCTAGTGGGGGAGCTGGGAAAAGTCAGGCAAAAGGAAAGCTAAAGGGAGGGACCTTTGAAGCTCTTGCTAGGTTAGTGGCCACACATCAATGTATAAGGAAAACCACTTAACTGGACAAACTCCACTTCCCCTTCATCTTCAGATTGACAGCTTTGCGGGACTATTACTAAATAGCTTTACTCCTGTGTCCAGTGTAATGCACTTTGTAAACTTTTCTGCCCACAGGCTGCTCAGAAAGAATAGCAAATGGATCACTCTTTGGCCTGGATTTTTAATCTTTCCTATGTCTCTTACCTTTCGAAAGACAAAGTAAGTGTATCACTGGATTGTGTTCAACTATTGAGAAATAGTGAGGTGAAATGCCACTTGCACATTAACCGAGGTCAATGAGCTATTACATAGAAAGTTGACTAAATAGGACCAACATCATCAGTGTTATTGATAGAGCAAAAAGAATAAGTTTCTATCTGGTTTAAGCACTTAGCTAGGGTTATGTGTAAAAGGAATACAAGTGATATGGTGTCTATATTTTGGGTGCTATGATAGATTGGCTATACAAATGGCCCCTATTCTCAGAGTCCAGAGTACTAACCATTACACCATGGAACCCTCCAAATCACCTCTATTCTCTATTCATTTCCCATATTCATGTCCTACATAATATAACTTAGCAGCAGCTCCCATTAAGAGATGGAATCTATTTTCCTACTTCTTGAATATGGCTGAGCTAGGTGGCCTCTTTGGGCCAATGCAATGAAGCACAAGTAAATCTGTGCCATTTCTGTATCTATATTTCAAGTGGTCTCTCTCTCTCTCTCTCTCTCTCTCTCTCTCTCTCTCTCTCTCTCTCTCTCTTTCTCTCCTGCTATGGTATGTGAACAAAAGAGGCCAACCTATACCAGTCAGCCTTCAGCTAACCATCATCTGACCATAAGTTTATAAGAATTCAGTTGCAATCAGTCTAGACCAGCATACCAATGCAGAATTTCCTAGCTAATATACAGACTCATGAGAAATAACATGTTTATTACTGTACACTAATGATTTCATGTATGCTAAATGTACATTAATGAGATTTTGTGGTTGTTTGTTACACACATGGTGAGAAGCCTCAGTCATCTGAGCTGTTTCAAAGCTATCAGAAATCAGCCAGCCCTGGCTGACCCACCAGGGGACTGCTCATGAGTAAACCCTGCCTTGAAAACTAAAAGCTTGGTGCCTATTCCAATATCCTTCCATTTGTCATCCAGTATATCCTATTCTACCTCAGCAATAAGACAAATCTGGTATTTAACTGTATTGTTCATCTCTTCTTTGAGGACCTAACCATTAATTTTGAGATGCAATGGTTTGTGAAATGGTCTTCATGCCACCAGAGTCTCCTTAGTGAAATGGATTAAACATCTTTCTCCCTTTAAATTCATACCACTTAAAACAAAGTCACTAGGTCCCATCCCAGGTTAATACAACAAAACAAACAAACAAAACTTCAAACAACAAAACCTCTTCATAGCTTTCCTGGAATTTATAGATAAAATTCCAACTCTTTAGCTTGACATGAGGATACTGTCTAAGTGCCTTTCTGGACTTATTCCTTACTATCACTCTAACCTATAGTGTAAGTTTCTGCCATATGGTCTTCTTGTCAAATCCCAGGTCCATATGAGGTCCAAGACTCTATACCATACCAATTTTTGACTCTCTGCCTTCTTTGCACATGCTTTATTTCTAACTAAAATATCTCCTCACCTTACTTCCAGAATTACCTTCATTTTAAGAAGCCAGCTGAAGTATTCTACCTCTTCTAATTATTTTTTCATAATTATCACATCCTCTGTGAGCCATAGTACTTTGCCCAATTTTCTGTAGTAACACCTACCACATTAGATTATACCATGATCTGCCTATAAATTTTTAACCATATAAGACTGTCAACTCAATCCAAAAATTGATGTGTCTTATTGATTTGGTATGTTGAACACCTAGAATAGTTTATAATATGTTGTCAGTTCCCACTTACTTTTTTCAAAAGAATGAAAATCCAAACTGAGATAACAGTTCAGGGAAGCTTCCTCTTGGGAGTACAGAACCATGTCAAGATTGGGAGCAGGAACATGGATACAATTTCCTAGAACCTGAAAGCATTCTTTGTCCTTGTGATTATCAAGAAATCATCACCACCACCACTACAATCATCATCATCATCCAGAAAGCTTTAACCCATCCTCCCTCCATAACCTAATACTCTCTTTGTTTGCTTTGCCTCAGGAATTCAGCAGACAACCCAATTTTATAATATCATCTTATTTCTCAAGAAGTTCACTAAATGTTTCAAAACTTACTGCTGGAGCAACATATGCTTTGTCTTTGGGCCTTTTAGCTGATTTGGCACTACTTAATGCCACAGATGAGTCTGCTGAGATTTCTCTGAGCCAGGCAAGGTCAAGATGCCACAACTCAAGAGTAATGTTGCTGCATCACAGTAATACATGCTCCTGGTGAGCAATAACACTTCTAAATGCTGGTATTCGGTTCTGACTCAGAAACTGCGTCTCTAAACTGGGGCACAGTAGTGAATGAGACATAGAGGCTTGTTTTTCATAAACATTCCCTACTCTTTGTACAGCTGATAAGTTGTTCAGTATGTGTTCAGACTGTCTGAATGCCTGATCTCTACTTTTTCTTCCCATTTGAGCCCTTGATCTCTCCTCAGTCGATGGGGCTCTCAGGCTTTCTGAAATCCAAGACTCTTCCAACTTACAAATCATCATTTTAAAACTTTTTAGTTACACACACATGATTTTCTTTTAGGAGGTTCTTTTGGGAGCATTAATCTATCTTAAGCTTTATTGCCTTTCTATATGTGATGAGGCATGACTTGGCTTTTGACACATTTTGTTTCTAAACTTCACATCTTTGGTGTCAGTATTATAATTTACAGATGAAGTGTCTCATTCCCAAGGTCATACAGCTAAGTGATAAGTAAGGAACTGAACCTGGAATTCAAACCCAGATTTATAGAATTAAAGGCCCTGGGATTCTCCAAAGGGCTCATATTGTACTATTTTGACATTGCCATTTTGAAGTCGGGGATATTTTGATGGGACTCACAGGCTGAGGAACCAGGCAAAGTAGAGGCATAAGGTAGAGGTACATAGAAGATTTTGTTTGAGAATATTAATGTCGTACAAAGCAATATTTTTATAATTTCACATGCCACTTAATTATGGCTCCATCAAAATGCTCTGCTTTGTTCTGCTCATCCCCTACCATCCGAATCACGGGGCACACACGTTACTGAAGCTGGAAGGAGGCATGGAAATAATTTATTTCAGCATTTTCCTGATACTGCTAAGAAGAACAAGGAAGGGATCTGCCAAAGGTCACAAGGGCAGTTTGTGAAAGAATTGAGGTAAAAGCCAGGATTTTTGACACATCCTTCAGAAATCAATATGTCTCTTCCTCACATACAAATCCCTGGCCAGCTTGGGCCACATTGTCTTCTGAACTGGCTCACTGTAAGGAAACCATGTCCTGAAGCATGTTTTGGGACTCATGCTCCACAGGCCCTTTTTCCTTTATTTGTGTAAGAGTTGATTTTCTAAAAGGGCATGAAATTTAATCACATTTAATTAATTGCCTTTATTCAAGGAACAAAATTAAATGCAGTTATGGACATGGTTGAAAAGAGTAAAAATGAAGCAAATTCAGAAAAATTGAGATGTGGAAGTAAAAATATCTTTATAAGTTCAATTATGTGATAGCAAAAATATTTAAATAAAAATAGGAAGTAAAATGTATTAAGGAGAATGACTGTTAAAACATTAAAATTATTATAAAGATTGAATAACATGAAATTATTTTTGAAGGGTATAAACTGAGAACAAATACAATAGCTATTAAAATCAGAAACTACAAAAAACTTTTAAAATATGGAAAACAGGTAGGTAAACAATTCCTGATCTGACAACCTTGGAATAAGAACAGACTTGGCTAACATGCTTAGGCAGAGAACTGAGGGTCACACAAAGTAATCCTCTTCTTACTGTGGAACAGGAATTCTGGGGCTTCTTGAAAATTCACTGTAGGCAGTCGCTGTACCTGAATCTGGAAGTTAATTTTATACAGTTAAATACTTGGCAACACTCTGATTTATATTGTTCTCCTATTTGCTTCAGGAAAAATCAGTCTTTTCTTTTAATAAATGGGTTATAACCATACATTATCAACTTCAATTACAAAAGAGCTCTGAAGTCTGTCTATCTAGTTTCTAATTTTAGCTCTATCTCTTATTATTCAACTTTGCCACGCACCAGTTGTCTACCGAATAAGATGGGCATAATAAGAGAGCCTAGCTCATTGGGGTGGTCATTAATACCTAATGAGATCATTTCAGTAAAACACATAGTGCAATACCTGATTTATAGTCAGTGCCCTAGGGCATTTCAGCTATTTCATTGTTTAGATTGAATGAATGAGACTAAAAACTCCTTGCAGAAAGGAATTATATATGTTTTGTTCATCATTGTGAATACCAAACCCAGAGCTGGACACATAGTGTCGATTACTTCTCATTTTTTCTTCTTTGTCTTATTAAAAATACCCCTCACATTTACTTAGGAATCGCCATGTTCAAGACAATCCAGGACTAGAAAAATGAATAAAATAACAAAGAATTTTAAGCAGTAGTATAACTTAAGTCTGTTTAGGTCACCCTTGTGCCAATGTGGAGAATAGGTTAGAAGGTAGCAAACTTAGGGATCAAAGATGGCAGTAGGGAAGGTGGAAGTTATCCTTCCAGGTCCAAACTGGAATTGCAACTGAAGTATAGAACAATCAACCTAAATAGCCAACTGAAGACTAAATGAACATAAGTTTTATAATCAGGATTTATATGCAACATCACGACTAGTAGGAAGGGCAGAGACAAGAAAAGGGCGTGCCATGCACCCAGGTTTGGCAGATGAGAATCTGGAGGGACAGCACAGCTACAAAGATAACCCTGAGGAACATGAAGATCTTAACTCCACACTGCACTCTACAGCCTGAGGCACCAGAGCCAGGAAGAGGAGCCCACATACCATCTGGCTGTGAAAATCAGAGGGAATTCTGTTCTTTAGGTAGAGACAGGAACTTGCTAGAAACCTAAGTGCCTTCTTAAAAGGCTAGTACACAAAATCTTGTGTGCTGCCACTCACACTGCGGTCTGACAAAGGGAGGGTGGCTAAGAGCAAACTAGAGTTGCGTAAGCAGAAACTGGGTTGTGTGGCTCCAGAGAGATTGCTGAAGGGGCAGCCACCAAAGTCCCTGAGAGAAAGCCCTGTCCTACATCACCCACGGACACCGTCTTTCCTAGGTGGAGCATTTCCCCTCATACTGCATCAGCCTGGAGGAGTGCGCTAGTCCCACCCTTTCAATTCCCAGTGGACCCATCTTGCAGAGCTTGCACTCTGCAGAGGAGTAAGCTGGCTGTGGCCAGCTTGAGCCCTCAGGGCAGACCACGTTGGAAGGCTTTCCAGGTGTTCCAGGCAGATTCGGAAATAAACTGAGTTATGTCGCTTTAGGGAAGGGGTCATTTTTCCCTCGTACACTTGACCGATACTACCATTCCTGTGTAGAGACATCCTTTCTCACAGCAAAACCTTGGTCTGTTTAAGCCTGATGAATTCTGTTGACCTCACCTGATGACACTCTGTGACCCTGCCACACAACAAAGGTTTGTGGGCACCTTGGAGTGGGCAGCTGGCCTTGATATACACTGAGATTTTGTTGCATGGCCCCAGCCCCAGCACTGACAGAATCTCTTTCAGCCTCGTGAATACTACTTGTCCATACCTGGTGACTTACTGAGAGCCTCCCTCACACAACTCATGTACATTCAGAGGTTCTATCAGTGACTGAGCCTAATAAGCAGCTGACTAGTGGAGGTGGATCTCAGAGTGCCTTGGGCCTTTTTTCGCCCAGCCCCCATGATCTGTGCTGGTGGAAGCTGGCTTTGGTGGGCACCTTGGCCCCTTCCATGCATACCCAGGCCTAGCAGAGGCAGCCACAAACTGTGTATCACTTTGTAGTTCAAAAAAGGTAGCCTAGAGCAAGTCACAGGCAGTACCTGATATTGATCTACACCAGAGCCCCTCCCAAGAGGCCCCAGAACTAACATAGGTGGTGGTGGGGTTCAGACAATATCAGAGCAGAATCCAATTATCTCCACAAGCTGTACACCCAGTGGGCGATCTTGGCAGGCACAAGTTCTTGCTGGGATAAATTCCACTTCACAGGGTCAGCCCCCACATAGCACCTTGTACACTCATAGTCAGAGTTGATCCTCATAGTCATCCAGCCGGAGGGTAGATCCCATGCATGAACTGGCCAACAGCAATCAGGACTCCACTACAGCAGAAGGGCTCACATAACACATACAGTGGACATTCGTGGAGCACCTTGCTCAGGTGATCAGGGAGACTGTGCTACTAAGCCCCACAGAACACCTACCACATAAGAACACCATACCAACATTGTGAGACATATAGTACATAGTACACAGAAACAAATACAGAGAGGCAGCCAAAATGCAGAGACAAAGAAACATGTTTAAAAGGAAAGAACAGGAGAATTCTCCAAAAAAAGAACTAAATGAAATGGAAGCAAGCCATCTACCAGATACAGAGTTCAAAACAATAACTATAAGGATATTCAAAGAACTTAGGGGAGGAATGGATGAACTCAGTGAGAACTTAAACAAAGAGATAGTAAGCATAAAAAGGGACAAAGAAACCATAAAAAGAATCAGTCAGAAATGTAGAATACAATACCTGGAATGAAAAATACACTAGAAGGAATTTCTAGTAGGTTAAATAGAGTAGACAAACAAATTAATGATTTAGAAGGCAAGGTGGCAGTAAATACCCAATTGGAGCAGCAAAAATGAAAAATAAATTTTAGAAAAGAGGATTGTTTAAGGGACCTTTGGGATGACAGGGAGTATAGCAATTTCCACATCATAAAGGTACCAGAAGGAGAAGAATGAAAGCAAAGGATCGAGAACCCATTTGAAGAAATAATGATTCAAAACTTCCCTAACCATGTGAAGAAAAATGGTGCACAAGTCCAGGAAGTGCAGAAACTCCCAAACAGGATGAATCCAGAAAGGCTCACACTAACACACATGATAAGTTTAAAGACAAAAAGAAAAGTTTAAAAGCAGCAAGAGAAAAACAGTTACCTACAAGGAAGCTTCCCTGTGACTGTCAGCTGATTTCTCAACAGACATTTCAGTCCAGAAGGGACTGTCACAAAATATTCAAAGAGATTAAAAGCAAGGACCTACAACTAAGACTATTTAGGTCATAAAGGCTATCATTTAAAAATGAAGAGGAAATAAAGAGCTTACTAGGAGAAAAAAAAAAAAAGCTAAAGGAGTTTTTACCACCAGACAGAAATGTTAAAGTGACTTCTGTAAGCACATGGAAAAAAAAAGAAGATATAATTGTAAAGAATAAAATATCAATAAATATGTACCCATCAATAATCACTTTAAATATAAAGGGATTGAATTCTCCAATCAAAAGATATAAGGTAGCTGAATGGCTAAGAAAACAAGATCCATATATATTCTGTCTACAAGACACCATTCTCAAAATGAAAGACACATACCAGCTGAAAGTGAGGAGATGAAAAAAAAATATATTTTGCAAATGGAAATTAAAAAGAAGTTGGGGTAGCAATACTTCTATTGGACAAAATAAACTTTAAAACAAGGGTTATAATAAGAGACAAATAAGGACACTAGAGTACGATAAAGGGATCAACCCAACAAGAAGATATAACCCTTACAAACATTTATACATCCAACATAGTAGCAACTAAATATATAAAGAAAATTGTGACAACATAAAGGGAGAGAGCAACAGAAATACAGTCATAGTAAGGGATTTTAACACCCCATTAACATCAATGAATAGACCTCCCAGAAAGAAAATCAACCAGAAAACAGCGGCTTTAAAAGACACATTAGAGCAGATGTATTTGATATTTTCAGAGCATTTCACCCCAAAGCAGAAAAATATACATCATTTTTTAAATTTTATTTTAATTTATTTTTTCAAACACATTTGTCTCTGCCAACCCCCCACCACTTTCCCTTGCCCCCTCCCTCTTTCCCTCCCTTAGCTCTTCTCCTTTGGTTTTGTCCATGAGTCCTTGCTATATGTTCCTTGACTTTCCCCTTCCCTTCCTTGTCCCCACTCCGCCTTCCTTCCCTCTTGTCTCTGTTGATTTCTTTTCCTTTCAGTGTTGCTGGTCTTATTTTCCTTGCATCTTTGTATTGTTGGTTAGGTTCCACTTATAGGTGAGATCATATGGTATTTGTCTTTTGCCCCCTGGCTTATTTTGCTTAGCATAATGCTCTCCAGTTCCATCCATGCTGTCGCAAAGTTTAGTAGTTTTTTTTTTCTTTCTGCTGTGTAGTATTCCATTGTGTATATGTACCATAACTTTTTGATCCAGTGGAACAGAATAGAAAGCCCAGAAATAAGCCCAGGTCTATATGGGCATCTAATATTTGACAAAGGGGGCAGAAGCATAAAATGGAGCAATAATAGCCTCTTCAACAAATGGTGTTGGGAGAGCTGGACGGCTATATACATCATTTTTAAATGCACATGAAACATTTTCTAGGATAGACCACATGTAAGGATACAAAATAAGTCTCAATAAATTTAAGAGGATTGAAATCATATCAAACATCTTCTCTGACCATCAAGGTATAAAACTAGAAAGCAATCACAAGAATTAAATTGAAAATCACACAAACACATGGAGCTTATATAAAATGTTACTAAACAATAAATCGGTTAACAATGAGATGAAGAAAATAATCAAAATATACTTTGAAATAGATGAAAATGAGAACACACCAACCTCAAATCTATGGGACATCACAAAAGCAGTCCTAAGAGGGAAATTCATAGTATTACAGGCTACTCAAGAAAAAAAGAAAAATGTCAAATAAACAATCTAACTTTACACATAAAGGACCTAGAAAAAGAAAAACAAACAAAGCTCAAAAGGAGCAGAAGAAAAGAAATAATAAATATCAGAGCAAAAATAAATAAAATAGAATCAACAGAATAATACAAAAGATCAATGAAACCAAGATCTGGTTCTTTGAAAAGATACAAAAGATTGATAAACCATTAATCAGACTCATCAAGAAAAAAGAGAGAGGACCAAAATAAATAAAATCAGAAATGAAAGAGGCAGAATAATAACTGACACCACAGTAATATAAAGGATTGTAAAAAATAATATTATGAACAACTATATGCCAACAAATTGAACTATCTGGATAAATGAAACAGATAAATTCATAGAAATATACAATTTTCCAAAACTCAATCAGGAAGAACCAGAAAATATAAATTGACTGATTACAACTAATGATTTTGAAGCAATAATCAACAAACAAAAGTCCAAAAGTCCAGGACTCAATAGCTTCACAGATGAATTTTTCCAAACATTTGAAAAAGATCTAACATCTAGCCTTCTGACACTACTTCTAAAAATTTAAGATGAGGGAAGATGCCCAGGCTTGTTTTACAAGGCTAGCCTTATCTTTATCTTAATTTCAAAACCAGATACAGACACAATAGAGAAAGAAAATTATAGGCCAATATCCCTGAAGAACATAGACTATAACATGCTCAATAAAATGTTAGCAAACTGGATCCAGCAATGCATTAAAAGGATCATGCATCATGATCAATTGGGATTTATTCTTGGAATACAAAGTTGATACAAAATCCATAAATCAATAAATGTATTACACCATATAAAAATATGAAGGGTAAAAATCATATTATCATGCCAATAAATGCAGAAAAAGCACAGGACAAACCCATTATTCATTTATGATCAACACTCTTAGCAAAGGGGTAATAGAGAGAACATCCTTCAGCATATTAATGGCCATATATGACAAACCCACAGCTAACATCATACTTAATGGGAAAAATTAAAAACATTCCCTTCAGATCAGGAACAAGACAAGGATGTCCATTTTCACTACTCTTATTCAACAGAATACTGGAAGTCATAGTCACAGTAATCATACAGGAAGAACAAACAAAAGGCATCAAAATTAGAAAGGAAGAAGTAAAGCTGTCATTATTTGCAGATGACATGATACTGTACACAGAGAATCCTAAAGATTCCACCAAAATACCTACTTGAATCGATAGTGAATTCAGTAAAGTAACAGGATATAAAATAAATATTCAGAAATCAGTTGCATTTTTATACACCAGTAATAACTATCAGAAAAGGAAACTAATTAAACAATCCCATTTACAATTGCATCAACAAAAATAAAATACCTAGGAATGAATTTAGCCAAGGTTGTGAAAGACCAGTACTCAGAATATTATAAGACATTGAAGAAAGAAATCAAAGAAGATAACACTAAATGGGAGCATATACCCTTGTCATAGTTATGAAGAATTGAACATCATTAAGATATTTATACCCCCCAAAGCAATTTATAGATTCAGCACAATTCCTATCAAAATACCAATGGCATATTTCACAGAAATAGAACAAATAATCCAAAAATTTATATGGAACCACCACTCTGTTAGCATTACAATTGTATCAGATTCTCTGGCTTGTGACCTATTCCAATGGGAGTGGATCTAGTGTCAGGAGCCTGCCAAGTATACCTGTTGATTCTTATGCTGGACAAGCAAAACAAGTTTCAGATCATCACTGACTCTGTTTGTGACTTGTCTCCCCTACAGTTGTTGTCTGAACTGCTGCTCAGTGGAAAGTCACTCAAGTCCATTAAATTCCAAACACTTATGGAATGTCTACCCCACACCATGATTGATCTAGATGCCACTGGAGACAACAACAGAGTAAAATCTCTCCCAATGCCAAAATTTTAGAAAAGGAGGGACTTAAGTCCAGTAACAGAATTTAGAGTGACCCCAAATTTAGGCACATGCTATAATAGAATTTTTGACATTTGAGCTACAATATATTAGTCACGTTTCTTAGGTATCAAGTAATAGACAAAACTCTGGACAAATTAAGAAGAAAAAAAAAGAATGTATTGGCAAATATTGGCCAACTCAGAATCAAAGAAAAACTTTGGAAGGAATAGGATCTTAGGTAGCACCAAGGACTTTTGCAGAAGGAACGAATTTCAGTCTCTTCAGGACACACTAATGGGCTAAATAATATATAACCTTTTGTTTTCCTCATGTTACTTTGAATAAGATTCAAGTTATACTGGGATAGACATCCTAATGTGTCTGCTCCTTGGCTGGGAGAGACACTTTAACAATCTCACAAAAGAATCCATAAAGTAGGGCAGAGATAGTTCCTAAAGTAAAAGAGAGGTGTTATTACCAGTAGGAAAGAAGTATTTGTGGGATCTTCAACAGATGTCAGTCACAAAACACAACCTGGGATGTCGATTGGATGGTGACATATTTTACCTAGGCCAGAGGGTCCCAAGGACACGATAAGAGCAGAATTATTCTGAAATATCTGTGCAAGTGATACCTTTGACTCTGTTATGAGGCAAAGTAGAAGTGAGTGAGGTAAGAACAGAGTAATGGGATATTTAATGAAGGAAGTGCTGGCATTTCAATGCTGGGAATTAGGAAAAGCTTCAAGGAGAAATTAACATTTAATATGGGTAATTAAGGAGGAAAGAGGACTCCAGGTAGGGGAAACAGCATTGACAAACATGTAAAGATGAAAAGCACAAAAGGGTTTTAGGAAAATTACAACCAGTTTAAAAATTTAGTGTAGGTATTTTTATTTAGTGTAGTAATATGTAGATAATGCCAGAAAGTTAGGTTGGAACAGGACTATAGAGGAGCAAGTTGAGAAATGAGTTTCCTTAATCAGAGAAAAGTTAATAAGATCTTTTTTTTTTAATTTTTTTTAATTTTATTTTAATTTATTTTTTCAAATACATTTGTCTCTGCCAACCCCCCACCACTTTCCCTTGCCCCCTCCCTCTTTCCCTCCCTCAGCTCTTCCCCTTTGGTTTTGTCCATGAGTCCTTGCTATATGTTCCTTGACTTTCCCCTTCCCTTCCTTGTCCCTGCCCCCTCTCCCTCCTTCCCTCTTGTCTCTGTTGATTTCTTTTCCTTTCAGTGTTGCTGGTCTTATTTTCCTTGCATCTTTGTATTGTTGGTTTGGTTCCACTTATAGGTGAGATCCTATGGTATTTGTCTTTCGCCCCCTGGCTTATTTCGCTTAGCATAATGCTCTCCAGTTCCATCCATGCTGTCGTGAAGTTTAGTAGTTCTTTATCTCCAGTGACAGCAGTGGGCAGCAGAGGGTTTGAAGAGCAGAGGGAGCAATGGGAAGAGTATTTCAGAAGTTGAATCAGCAGGCTTTAGAAATGGACTGGGGGGAACTTGTGGTGGGAAAATGGAGACAACTGTACTTGAACAACAATAAAGAAAATATTTTTAAAAAGACAAAAACAGAAATGGACTGGCATGTGGCAAGTGATCAACAAAATGTCAAACCTGACGACTTTCCATCTATTGAGAATAAAGCTTTTATACATGGCCACAGTGTTGTATTTGTGGAGAAGTGCTTGTAAATCAAAGCCTGAAACCTTCTCTCTCATTGTATAATTTAGAAACAAAACTGAAAATTATATGATATCTAAAAAGGATATCAGTTGATTTTTTAAGTTCAAAAATGAAATTTCAAACATTAAGTTATGAAAGCAATTATTGAGTAGAACTTATAGTTAGATTATAATCCATTTTAAAATATCTTTAGTCCCAAAGTCAAATATGCTATGAAGTCATGTTAAAATTTACTTGCAAAATTAGACAATACATTGCAAGAAGTGAAAACTATACCAATATCTTTCATGGGTATAAACAAACACACAGACACAAATTATTTGTCTGTAACATTCTTTTTTATATAGAATTAAAACATGTTTATCACTTGATAAATTAAAATATTAAATTCTCACTTTATTAAAATAATTACTAGATTATTAAAAATAAAATACTGACATATTTTAAATTATATTTTATTGGTTGTGCTATTACAGTTGTCCTGATTTTTCCCCCTTGGCCCCCCTCCACCAGCACCCCCTACTCCCACAGGCAATCCCCACACCATTGTTCATTCCATGGGTTGTGTATGTAAGTTCTTTGGCTACTCTATTTCCTATACTGTACTTTACATCCCCGTGGCTATTCTGTAACTACCTATTTGTACTTCTTAATCCCATCACCTCTTTACTCATTCCCTCATACCCTCCTTCCATCTGGCACCATCAAAACCCTCTCCATATCCATGATTCTGTCCCTGTTCTTCTTGTTTGCTTAGTTTGTTTTTTAGATTCAATTGTCAGTAGATATGTACTTATTGCCATTTTATTGTTAATAGTTTGGATAGTTTCTTATGATGAAATGTCAGAAATACAAAATGTAGGTAATAATATAATGAATACCCATATTCTCAGCACCTAGCTTAGTAATTTATAATATAGATCTAAAACATGTCTATATTTAATTTAAAATTACTTTTTAGTACATATGATGTAAATATGACAAAAATAATTGTTAAAATTTCAAAGGGGGGATTGCAAGATTGTACTATAAAAGGAGTTGGCAAATCAGAAAATGTTGGGAAATTCTCCCTTATGACCTTCCCTAAAGTCATAAAGTGCTTTTTAACTGTGAATGGAGTGACACCAAATCTCTTGCCAGACCCACTCAATCATATTCACCTAAGAAGCTCAGCAAAAAAAAAAAAAAAAAAAAGTAACTGAGGCTTGAGTATTTTTTTTTCATTCTTAAGTTCAGAACAAATAGCACAAAAAAATTTTCTCCAGCATTTTCTATTCTCTGAGAGAGCTTATATTATTGGTACAGAGCCAGGAGCTGGGGGAGAGGCTGTAGGAAGCCAATATTGTGTGCTAGACCTCATATCAGACACATTATATGCCTTCATTTATTTCACTCTTGTAGCTGTCCCTTGAAGTAAGCATTAATGTGGTTGCCATTTTGCACATGAGGAAAACAAGAGCTAAAGAGGCATTGGGACTTGTCCAAGTCCTGCAGTTTCGGAGCCACCACTCAGACTTACTGGTTCTCACCCCAAAGCTCATGGGGTACATTTTCTGTATTAGTGTGCCCCCAACACTTCAAGGTATAGAACAAAGAACAGCACAAGATAAAACATCACAAATGAAAGCACACTGTAGTCACCTCATTAAAATAAGTAAAGTACACTACACCTTTTTTGTTCTTCTGTAGGCAGAGTCTATCTCAGGAAGGAGTTCCTAGAATTTTGAAGTCTCCTGTCTCATTTTTTCCCTAGTAAATTTGGGAGCACTGGACCTCAATCACTGCTGACCTGCTCTATTCCTGCAGACAGAAGGGAAGACAATGCCAAGGCAATATGCAGACTGGGAGATACATATTATGAACACACCAGGTCCTGACTGCTGGGTTGTCAGGGCCCTCACATTAACTGATAACCAAAACCGAGTGTTTTTTAAATAATTTGCCTACTTCCTGGTAATCTTTTCTGTGAGTCTAGGTACTCTTCCAACTGCATTCTCATTCTTTGCCCACTGTGCCTCTCATGTGGAACTCTTCCATTCTTGTTTAACATTAACTCAAACCAACAAAAAATACAAAGTATTTGTCACTTTAGGAAGCCAAAAATAGGAAGGAGGAAGAGGGAGAGAAAGGACTAAGAGGAGATGAAAAAGGAACAGAATGAAGAGAGAAAGCAACAGAAGGACATAATCTCTTTGGGCTTCATTTTGCTCATAAGTTAAATGAGGGAATGGGACCAAGTCAATTCTTCATTTTTCCTGTATATGAGAATTTATGAGGAAAACAATGGACCTTTTTTAATTGGCATGCATATACATGCTGTATACTTTGTCCATAGTTCTAAGGAGTTCATGGAATTAAAGATATCATCATTATTCCAAGTATTTTGATGCTGTACAGTTGGTGTGCCTCACCTCCTCAAATATGAACACTCCACAGAGTAAAAGTCTGATAACAGCTACATCACTTTCAAAGAAATTGCTGGAAGGTTCTTTGGTCTTAAGAAAAAGTCCAAATAGCAAGATGAAATGGGCAATGCTTTTCCTATTCCATTTTCTATTCTATTTCTTATAGTCTGAATGATAATCACAGAGGAAGTTCCCTTGGTAGTGTTGCGTTTCCATGGTAATAGGAGAGGTCAAGGTTAACAAACCCTGGTCTACAAACCCTCTGCTTCCTGGTAGATGAGAGAGAAAGGCTGGCAGTCAAAGTGTCACCAGGGGACCCATTTTCACAACCTCCTCTTTTGAATGGCCACAGAGCCTGAGTTGTGCATTTCTGAATGGTCAGACCAATGATGCCTTGAAAGCAATAATAGCTCCAACACTTCCTCCTTTGAAGAAATGTACTGTGCCCTTCCTCTCAGAGGCCAGCACTGGTGCCTTTCACTAAAAACAATCTGTGGATTGTTGGAATATGTATGTGTTCTTTGTATTGTCACCAGAAGCTGAGAGATGCCAAGTTTTAGAAACCAAATGTACTTTAGAAAAGCAATTTGATCTTTCAGAACAAGGGATTCTAAATAAGTTATAACCATGTCAAAGCAGGCTAAAAGATGAATTAATTAAAAAGAGAGTAGGAAGGACACACTTTAAATTAAATATCAGATGACCTAAATAATTCCCCTTAAAACATAACTGAGTTATTTTGCCTGAAAGCAAATGTCATAATTTTACTCTTTTGGATTCTATGCTTTTATGGAAGTAGATAGTGACCCCCAAATTTGTATAGCTTTCTTCAGACCACAAAATCAAGGCAAGCGCAAAGGTTAGTAAAGTAATTTCTTCAGCCCTAGTCAGTGCAGCTCAGTTGGTTGTGTGTCATCCTGCAAACCAAAAGGTTGTGTGTTTGATTCCTGCTCAGGGCACATGCAAGAGGCAACCATCAATGTTTCTTACATTGATGTTTCTCTCCCTTTCTTTATTCCTCCCTTCCCCTCTCTGGAATCTATAAAAGGAAAAAAATATGTAACTGCTTCAAAATATGTGATTTTTTTCTTAATTTGAGAGGGGCAAAGAATTCTATGTAGGATGAAAGACATGAATACTCTTAGAATCCTAGATATGGGATGGAATAGACTTTTGTGCATTGCAGAGCTATGGTGAAAGAGACTGAGAAATGGGTAATTCTTCCAATTTTAAGTAGTACTCATGGATGCTTCAGAGTTCTGCTACCTAGAAGATTTATTTAAGCATTCTTTACATTCATTTTTCCCCATGACCATCTATATGCTAATAACTCTCAAATCTCAACCAGAATTCCAGGTCTATATATATATATATATATATATATATATATATATATATATATCTCCAATTACCTCTTAGATTTTCTGTTTGAATGTCTATCAGACACACAGAAACAAAACTGAACTCTTTGTCGTCACCCCTTCCTCTGTTCCTGTCATCTACATGGCCTCTCTCAGCACACAGTCATTAACTACTAGCCCAGTCAGAAACCTGGAAATAAACCTTGTCCTCCTTTTTCCCCTCACTCTGAACAACAGTTACCAAGTATTACTTATATTCTCTTGTAAATACCTCTTAAATCCATTTCTGTTTTCATTTCCACTCTTCCTGTTTAGGCTTTAATCACTTCTCCTGAGGATTATCATACCCTTCTGTACTAGGCAACTTTCCCACATCTACGAATCAATTCTCTACTCCATTGTCAGAGTGGTCCTTCTGAGATTCAAATATGATCAGGATCTGTTTAAAAGTAGTCAATGGCTCTTCAGTGCCCTTGGGATAACTCCACAATTCTAAGTATTACAAGACTTGGTAGAATCTGTTACCTACTTACCTACCTCTCCAGTCTCACCTATAGATACTTCACCCTCTCACCTCTCTTCCCTCCCTCACCCTCTACTCACAGACAGTGTCTACATAAATTCCAGTTCAAGTGAACTACTTGGTTTACAGAATGCAATTATTTCTCTTGACTCTGGGTCTTTGCCTAAATTCAGTTCATACTAGCTTCCTCCCTGACCACTTGTTTTACTGGACCAGGTTCTGCTTATGCTTTAGATGTGTGCTTAGTTACAATTTAGTCATATGTGTTTCTTGTCCTCCAAACTTATTCTGTTTGGTCTTATAATACATTGTGCTTCTCCCATCAAAGGACTTTCACACCATAATTATTATATTATTATTATTTATTTATCTTTTTGTATCCTGATTTTAGATGTAAGCTCCATGAGGGCAGAAACTGTGTCTGTGTTCACCAGAATATACAGTGCCCTGAACTGTCCTCAAAAATACATATAGAATGTTCTTAAGATCTCCATAAATAAATAAGCACCTGATAGAATACTGAAATATAGATTATGTTAGCTCTGAGGTTCTCATGATTTTTTGACTAGCTGTTAATTTTCCACATGCACTAAAACACTCCCAGATACTTTATAATACATTTTTAGTATTGAGTATTCAGTAGGCTTAATGTTCTCCTTCCTCTCTTACATTCTATGACTATAACAACTTATACTCACCTACCACAGATTCCCACCAGAATTATATTGGAAGAACATTTTGGCAGAACCTCTCTTCTAAGAAAATTCCTGTGGATTAAAATTTGGTTCATGTAGATACTAAGAAACCTTCTCTTCTAAAAAGAAAAAAAATGGGTGGAGTGCATTTTTGCAAACATTTTGGCCTTTTTTCCCCAAGAATAAACTGGTTGGAAGAGAGGATTAAAGATTATCTTCTTTGGAAATAACATATAGAGAAAGAGGACTTTGCCAGATTTCTAAATATTTTCACCATGATGTCTTGGGCCACTTGGTAATCTCTGTAACTTCTAACAAATGTAAAATGTTTTTGTGGAATTACAGTAGTATTTAAGAGGACCTGTGGAAGCTAGCCCTTTCTAACAATTTTGATCAGGACATCCATCTGTTGCCAGTCACCTTTCTAAAATTCAGCATTGATTATAACACTGTTCCTTGCGAAAATATTTGCTACTTACTACAATCACTGCAGAAATAAAATTCAACCTCATTGGCATGGCTGATAAGACCCTATGTTAGGTAATGCTACTCCTCTTTGAGAATTCATCTTTCCCAAGTTCTTCCATGTATCTTACATTTCAGTCACACTGTTTAACATATTCTCCACACACACTTTGCCATTCCAAGCTTCCATATTTTTATCTTCTTCCGCCTTGTACCTGGATTTCCTTCTTCTTCCACCAACTTCACCTAGTGCAATTGTATTCATCATTTGGCGCTCAGCATTCCAGCATCTGTACTGCTAGAATAGCTAATGGGGACTCAGTTATGAAAGGCTTTCTGAATATATGACTGAGGCAGTTGAACTTTCTTGCAAAACAATGAGACAGAGGGATTCAGAGTAGATGGTTGGTACACAAAAAGTTGTGGTGCCTGAACAAGTTATAACAAACCAACAGTCCCAGGAACCACAAAATGTTGATATTCATATAGTCAATTATAAAGAAAAGTCATCATTTTCAAGTTTCCCAGACATGTTTCTGGGATATGTTCCAAGTTTCCTGAAGATGGATTCCAGGCACTCCCATTCTTTCCTCTTGGTCTGATACTCACTACTTTCAACATGGTGTTATGCTTTCTACATTACTGGCCACCTGTAAACTTGTATTGGAAACACCAATACAGACAAACAAATAGGAAGGTGTCCTTTACATAATCAGGGACTTCTTGTATCAGCTTTGATATCTCAAGTTGCCACAATCATGACATCTGCCAAGATTTCCCAATCAGCCATCTGCAAACCACCTCCATGCTGAAGACAAAAATCAGAATGAAGGCATGTTTACCCAATGCCACAGCATTTTTTAAAAAAATTAAGCAATCTTTCTAGTTCTTGTTACGTTAGGTTATCTTTAGTTAGAATTCTGTAAATGACAAAATAGAAAAGTTGAAAGATAAGTAAAATCACTTGAAAAAATTCAGTTTAAACTTGAAAATCCCTTGTACTTGCAGTCATAGACTTTACACTGCAAGAAATGGAAGCCAGTAATTTCTAGTTGACAACATAATAAAAAACTACTCAATGAGAAAAACATGATATGGGTACATGTGTTTTAAATGGATACAGAATCCGTGATTTGGTGATGATACAAAATCCATTTAAATTTAAAATGGATCTTTATAAAAGAAAAAATAAAAACACTTTTTGTGTATATTTTATTTAATCTTTATTGCATTTTTTTCCATTCCCCTTAGTCCCCTTACACCCTGCTCTCCCAGCAATTACCACAGTTGTCCATGTCCATGAGTCTTTTTCCATAGAAAACTAAAAACATTATTAAAAGAACTGCTTTCTTGAGATCCAAATTGTTTTAGAGTTCATGTAAATGCCTCAAAAAATAAATTCTTCCTAAATGGATGCATTTTGCTCATGCCATGTGATTTGTGATCACTTCAGAATTTCCCATCATTCCTCCTGGCCTGTCTTCTCTTTGCACATATCAGAGCTATCTGTCACAGGGGAAAAGATGCTTGTCTTCTCATACAAGAGCTAAGAACTTTCTTGTTTTTTTGCTTCAATTACCTCCACCTGGGAAAGAAATTATTTAACTTTTTTGTTAGTTTCCTTGGGAAGTTAAACACAACTTTTTAAATAAAGTTAAGGAAAGGAAAGACAATGCTTAAATTTAGTCTAATTGTCATACAGCTACTGACTTCCCCACATCACAGTCTTCCCCAAGTAATGATGATTTAGATGAATCCAGTTGGGGTTTTTAGAAACTGGTTTTTTGCATGTGGACCATGCATGAGAAGACTTTCTGAGACTGTGATTTTTTTAAGTGGTTTACAGTTTAAATCGTAATTTGCCACCCCTTG
Source organism: Pteronotus mesoamericanus (assembly GCF_021234165.1). Lineage (NCBI taxonomy): Eukaryota > Metazoa > Chordata > Mammalia > Chiroptera > Mormoopidae > Pteronotus > Pteronotus mesoamericanus. The sequence continues at coordinate 15,383,687 of NW_026555313.1, forward strand.
TCCCTAGTCCCCACAAAGATTAGCAGGTATACCTGCATATTTGTTTTTTGATTTTTTAAGAATTGCATTTGCATTTTGTTTTTATTTTTAAATGTTATAATTTAATATGTTTTTTATTATTGCAAGCCACTCTAATGCTATCAGTAAGTTAAATGTACACTTTGGAATGTTGAGAAATAGTAGTCTCTCACTCAGCAACCTCCTGAAAGATTTCCAAATAGAGATTCTTGGCTCTCTCTGGGGGGTGTAGGTGATAGCTTGGGTGGTTTCAGGTGAATGCCATAAGACTTCCTGCTTCTTGATTCCTGGCCTTGCTAGGGCTTATGTGAGAGCACCAGTGGTTAAAAATCAACTTTCTGCGAGTATTCAAAGATCTCAATAGGTTAACACCCATCACTTGAAGGGAGAAGGCAAAGGAGAAGGAGGTCAGGGAAAAAAGGAGGCGTGTCTTTGAAAACTTGGTTTGACAGTTGGCAGGGAGCTTCCTGCTGCTGAGGGAGTCATGACCCGGGCTCTGCTTCATGTTAATGAATCATGGCCAAAGTTTGTCAAAACAAAGCCACACACAACACCCTAATGCCAAAATGGGCAGAAGCTCTGGCCTGCTGCAAATTAAATCATTAGGAATTCCTTCGGAGAAAGAGTTACAGCCCTTGAGCTTTCTGTGGCTAAGCAAATGCAGATGTCTAAGTGTGCATGTTGTTTTCTCCCTAAGGCACAGCTTGGGGTACGGCACTTCCCTTTGCAAAATCCTGTAAGGCTGCCACCCTCCTAGAACAAAGTCTTAAATCTTCAATGTCCCTTTTAAATCTTTTCCCAATTTTGTTCTATGTATTTTTCCAGTCTCAAGTCACAATATCCCAAAAGTGCCAGACATCCTAGTGGATACGGGTCTTTGTTCGAGCAGTACCCTCTCCTGGAATTCACCTCCCTCCCCCTAGACAACCTCCAGTGGAAGATCTATTTTTTCTCAAGGTCCAGCTCAATGCCAGATTTTCCCCTCTTATAATTGGTCTCTTCCCCTCACTTTGTTTGCACTCCATTATAGTATTTTCAATATCATTTTCAGTGACAGTTGACAATCCAGACTTGTACATCAAATGCACCTGGGTTCTTCTCCCAGCTCTGTAGCTTACTGTAATGCTTAACTTCCCTAAATCTCAATTTTCTCCTTTGATAGATGGAAGTTTTTCTAAAATAGGGTACTTATGAGGATTAAATCAGAGAATATCAGGGGTAAAGCAGAATAGGGCCTGGCACCACATTCATGATTGCTATTACTTTTTGTTTCTCTCAATAGACTGTACTATTATGGTCATACCTTACTTGACATGTATTCTCAGAAGCACTGTGCTTTCCACTTGGGAGGTGATAAATAACTTTTTATTGAACTAAGATATTTATTGAGCAGATTCATATTATGAAGCCAGAACACTAACATCAAACCAGGCAAATGTGTGAGGTCTCTGCAGGGAGACCCCTCCTAAATTGGGTTTGGTTCAAGCCCACTGTTCCAGGCCTTCAAGCAGGGCTCCAAAGGGCAGTGGGCCTTGCTCCTTCATCCTTTGCCTGAAAAGCAGGCAAACACCAGCTTGCATACTATCACAACCAAGAAAAAAAGGAATTAACAAATCTCAAATAGTTCCCTAAAGATAATTATTTTTCCCCTAAGGCCTAATAAGAAAAAAGTTATAGAGAGGATCTAGAGCAGTAGTTCTCAAATTTTTAGCCTTGAGATCTCTTTACATCCTTAAAAATTATTGAGGACCTCCAAAAGTTTTTATTTTGGTTATATATAACTATATGTTATTGTATTAAAAATGTAAGCAAGGAATTCTAAAATGTTTATTAATTTGTTTAAAAATATTAATAAACACTACACATTAACATAAATAGTATATATGCTGAAAACAACTCCATTTTCTAAAACAGAGCAAGTTAGTGAAGAACAACTTTTTTTTTTTAATTCTTTAAATCTCTTTAATGTCTGGTTTCTTAAAGAAAGCTAGATTCCCATATCTGGTTCTGCATTCAATTGGTTGTGAAATGTTATTTTGGTTAAAGTATATGAAGAAAATTTGCCTCACAATTGAAAAAGGGAGGACTCAAAAAGGGGTAGTTTCTTAAAGCTTAGTTTCAAGTGTGGAATCTTAACCATATCACTGAAATTTTACTACCCAATTACATTAAAATTCATTGGTCAGCCTTGCACTTTAAATGGATCACTTATTACTTAAATTTAAGTTGTGATACCATAAAAATCTTAGCAGAAAATATAGGCAGTAAAATTTCAGATATCTAACAGAGCAACATTTTTGCCAATATATCTCTTAGGGCAGGGGAATAAAGGAAAAAAATAAACAAATGGGACTATATCAAATTAAAAAGCTTCTGCATATCTAAAGAAACCATCATCAAAATGAAAAGGGAACCAGCAGTATGGGAGAACAGATTTGCCAATGATACATTGGACAAGGGTTTAATCTCCAAAATATGTAAAGAACTCATATGACTCAACACCTAGTAGACAAACAATCCAATTAGAAAATGGACAAAGGACCTGAACAGACAATTATCTGAGGAGGACATACAGAGGGCCCACAGACTTATGAAAAGATGCTCAACATCACTAGTCATCAGAGAGATGTAAGTTAAAACCATAGTGAGGTATTACTTCACACTTGCTGAATGGCTATCATTAATAAATCATCAAACAACAAGTGCTGGCAAGACTGTGGAGAAAAGGGAACTCTAGTTCACTGTGGGTGGGAATGCAGACTGGGGCAGCCACTGTGGTAAACAGTATGGAATTTCCTCAAAAAACTTAAAAATAGAACTATGTTTTGACCCAGTTATTCCACTTCTGGGAATATACTCTAAGAATCCTGAAACAATTATTCAGAAGAACTTATGCACCCCTATATTCATAGCAGCACTATTTATAATAGCAAAGAGTTGGAAACACCCTAAGCACCCATCAGTAGATTAGTGGACTAAAAACCTGTGGTATATTTACATAATGGAATACTACACAGCAGAAAAAAAGGAGGAATTCTTACCTTTTGCAACAGCATGGGTGGAACTGGAGACTGTTATACTAAATGAAATAAGCCAGTTGGTGAAAGACAAATGCCATATGATCTTACTTGTAAGAAGAATCTAAGGAACAAAATAAACTAATGATCAAAATAGAATCAGGGGCATAGGATCATGGAACAGACTGACAACAGTAAGAGAACAAGGGGGATGTGGGGACTTTGAAAGATGGTGAAGGGATTACTCAAAGAACATATATGAAAGACCCATGGACATGGACATGTTGTGGGGATTGACTGTGGAATTGGGGGGTGGGCTGAGCAGAGGGTGGTGAAGGGGGAAAATTGGAACAACTGTAACAGCATAAACTATAATAAAAAATAAATGGATCTTTTATCATATATGATTTTTTAACATCATGCATTGATCATTTGGAAAATATTGGTTCACAAAGTTTGTAGACTTTAAAGTGTTAATGCATTTCACTATATAATATGTAAATTTTCTTTTGTTAATATCACCACCAACCTCATCAGAAAAGTCTTTAAAAAATGGGAAGCTGTCAAGCTCATGATGAAAGAGAGTTTTCAATTTTTGCTTGAAAGTTCAAAATTTTATCATTGGCAATGTGTGCTATCAATTGTTTTCTTTGAAATGACAAACTCCTTAATTTATTTTGAGAAAATACCCAAGTCTGAAAAACCATAGTATGTGTATCAGTCATTCTTCCAGTGAAAATGGTATTTCATGAAAAAATGCTAGTTTGTTCACTCTGCAAATAATTATGCAAGTGCTTTATCTCAAAAAACTATTATATTCTAGTATATAACAGAATTCCTTTATGTTTATTTGATATTTTACAACACAAAATAATAAAAAGATGGGTTATAGAGGGTTAAATTATTTTAATCATTTTTACTGCTTCATCACGGTCATTCTTAAGTTAAACTGGCATTTTCCTTTTACTGTGAGTGCACAGCAATGAAGAGCACCATGTCTCTAGTACAGTGCTGATGGTGTTCAGTAGATGTGATGGTCAGGAGTTAGGGAAGGCAGCCATGCTTGAAAATATATTTTAAAGTATACTTAACATTCATAAGGAAAAGAAATCTCTTCCTGCTACACTGGGCACAGCACAGTCCTTTATTACCCCTCTTTCTTGAGTTTCTTCCTAAGAGGACATGTTCTGTTCCTTTAGGACAGGATTCAGACAAAAGTGACAGCTTCAGGTATTCCTACAGGGCACTTTTGCAGGGCCTGTGCCACCTGATACATTTCCTTTTAAATTTGGTCACTCCACAAGAAACAAGGGCTGGGAATCAGAATGCATACTTACTCCTGAGACAAGATCATTAAAACTTTTAAATAGGATTAACTATTGAATGAGACAACCACAGTCAGCAGATTCCTGAAAGTCTCAAACAGACTGCCTAAGGTCAGACAGGGTCAACATCTGATATCACCAGAGACAGATCCAGAAAGAAAAAACAATGAGAGTCAACATAAACAGCATAAAAGGCATCCAAAGAGCATCAAGTTCAAGAAATCAAGGAGAATGCACCACTGAATCTCACAGCTCTCCTACCATAGAAGTTTACACCACAAAGTCAAGTTAAAACAGATGAGATTAAGAAGCAGAAGCAAACAAGAAGAGTCTCACAAATAATGGGAAGACAAAGAAACAACCCCTAATCAAAAGAAAAAGAAAAATCCTCAGAAAGAGTACTAAATGAAATAGCCGCACGTAAACTATCAGATACTGAGTTCAAAACAATGCTTATAAGGAAACTCAATGAGCTCAGTGAGCTAAGGGAAAATTACCAAAAACTACAGGCAAACTATGAGGACATTACTGCAAACTATATCAGCATGAAAAGGACATAGAATATATCAGCAATAGGCAAGAGGAAATGAAGAACACAAGTTTTGAATTGAAGAACACAATAGAAGGGATCAAAAGCAGGCTAGATGAAGCAGAGAACTGAATCAGCGAACTGGAGGACAAGGTAGAAAAAAGCTCCTGGAAAGAGCAAGAAAATGAAAAAAGACTCAAAAAGGAAGAAGAGGCATTGAGGGAAATGCAAGACAACATGAAATATAATACTATCTTTATAATAAGGATACCAGAAGGAGAAAAAGAGCAAGGAATAGAGAACCTGTTTGAAAAAGTAACAATGGAAAACCTCCCTGAGGATAGAAAAAGTCATACAAACCCAAGAAGCATAGAAGGTCCCATTCAAGAAGAACCCAAAGAGGCCCACTCCAAGACACATCATCATTAAAATCACAAATATCAAAGACAAAAAGAGTATCCTAAAGATAGCAAGCGAGAAAGAGGTAGTAACATATAAGGGAGCCCAGGTACAGCTAGCAGGTGACTTCTCAATAGAAACACTACAAGCCATAGTAAGACATATTCCAAGTAATAAAAACTGCTATACCCTGCAAGGCTCTCCATTAAAATGGAAGGCAAAATAAGGAGCTTCACAGACAAGGGAAAGCTAAAAGAATACACCTCTACCAAACCAGCACTGCAAGATGTGCTAAAGGGACCTGTTTAAGAAGATGAAGAAAAAGAGTGAGACGAAGAGGAACACAGGTACAAAGGGAAAAAATGAGTAAGTACCTATCAATAATAACTTTAAATGTAGATGGATTAAATGCTCCATTCAAAAGACATAAAGTAGCTGAATGGATAAGAAAACACAACCTGCACATATGCCGCCTACAAGAGACCCACCTCTGAATGAAGGACCTACACAGACTAAAAGTAAAGGGATAGAAAAAAATTATTCCAAGAAAATGGACAGAAAAAAAAAAAGCCAGGGTAGCAATACTTATATCAGACAAAATAGACTTCAAAACAAAGACCATAAAATGAGACCCAGAAGGACACTTCATAATACTCAAAGGAAGAATCCATCAAGAAGACGCAAACATTGTAAACCTATATAGGTTTGGGTACACCCAACATAGGAGCACCCAAATATATAAGGAAAATCTTGGATGACTTCAAAACAGATATAGACAGTAACCACAGATAATAGGGGATTTTAACACCCCATTTTCAGTAATGGATAGATCTTCCAAACAAAATACCAACAAGGATATTGTGGGACTGAATGGTGCATTAAATCAAATGGACTTAACTGACATATATAGAACCTTTCATCTCAAAGAACCAAAATACACAATCTTTTCAGATACACATGGAATATTTTCAAAGACAGGCCACATGATAGGACACAAAACAAGCCTCAACAAATTCATGAAAATTGAAATCATAGCAAGCATTCTCTTGGACCACAAGGGCTTGAAATTAGAAACCAACCTCAAGGAAAAAACTCAAAAACATTCAAACTCATGGAGACTGAATAGCATGCTATTAAACAATGAATGGGTCAATAATGGGATCGAAGAAGAAATCAAAAAGTTTCTGGAAACAAATGAAAATGAGTCCAAAACCTATGGGACACAGTGAAGGTAGTCCTGAGAGGGAAGTTCATCTGTAAAGGATAGAAACATTTCAAATAAACAACCTAACCCTACATCTTCAAGACCTGGAAAAACAACAACAAACAAAGCCCAGAGCAAGGAGAAGGAAGGATATAATTAAGATCAGAGAAGAACTGAACGACATAGAGAATAAAAGAACAATTCAAATGATCAATAAATCCAGGAACTGGTTCTTTGAAGAGATAAAAATTGACAATCCTTTAAGCAGACTCATCAAGAAAAAAAGGGAGAGGACTCGAATAAATAATATCAGAAATGAAAGAGGAGAAACTACAACTGATACCACAGAAATATAAAGGATTGTAAGACATTACTGTGAACAATTATATGCCAAGAAATTTGAAAACCTGGGTGAAATGGACAAATTTCTAGAAAAATATAACTTTCCAACACTGAATGAAGAGGCAGCAGAATGCCTGAACAGACAGAGTAACAGCTGGTGAAATTGCTGTGGACCAGACAGTTTCACAGGGGAATTTTACAAAACATTTAAGGAAGAGCTAACCCCTGTCCTCAGACTATGCCAACAAGTCCAAGAAGAAGGAAGTCTCCCATACCTTTTTTTATGAGACCAGCATCATCCTGAACCCCAAACCAGATAAAGACACATCAAAGAAAGGAAACTACAGGCCAAAATGGCTGATGAACATAGACATTAAAATCCTCAATAACAACAACAACAACAAAACCCAAAACTTTTAAGTAAATTCCAGAAGATTGATTCTGTCAGCTCTAACACTCCTTTTCAATCAAAATATTGAAAATAACTATATTATAATGTTTAATTTACTAATTCCATTAATAAAATCTTTTTTCCTTATTAATTTGTTGTTTGCAATGTGTGAGTTATCAAGTAACACTGGGCTTGGTAGAGCCAGTGATAAATCTGATGAGCTTATGAAAGAGCTGGAAACAATGAGAAATCAAAGGTCACTCTCTGTTCAAACAGACCAAAGATCCAGAAAGCGGCCTCTTGGGCAATGTTTAGCCTTTGGCCTTTGTCAGCTCACCATCAATGTCCATGGGACTTATGTTCATAGGACTCATCAGCACACTGGAAAAGTGTGTTTAGCCAGATCATCTAAAGTAATGCAGAAAGGCAGCTTGCTCCTAGTGGGCTAGGACTGGACACATTCCCAAGTCATGCTTACTTGAAACATTGGAAGGACTCTTGAAGAAATGATATATGAATAAAGTGGTAAATGAATAATCTAAGTAAATTTATCCTGACCATACAAGTTTTTCTATTTTAGAGAACCTAATGGCTTGATGACCAATAGGAAGCAGAACATTTTCTTTTATACATGCAGGCCAAATAATATTTGCCATACATTTTACCATTAAGCAACAAAAGAAGTCCCATAGTCTATTCTTTTACAGTGAAAATGTATGAATCAGGAGACAAGGTGGGTGCATTTCTTGATTTAAACATTCCTGGGTGTGACCTGGGGCAAGTAGCTTAGTTCTTTAGAGGGTGAATTGATCACCAGATTGTTCAGTTCCCCTAGTTTACAGGTATAGCTTAACAGTTTCATTTTCATGCATCCCAAAGAATTAGAGTCCACCTGAATAAGGTCAGTGGTCCCTAAGCTCTCTAAATAAATAAAATTGCCTTGATCATGCCCCACCTTCTTCTAATTTCAAAGCCTGTGTGAATTCTTGGTGAGGGGGTGTATTGGGTTCTCCTGGCAGCTCTGCCTCTTTGCTCCCCTACTGCCCTGCATCTCACCACTTAATGGGAATCTTTGCTTTGCACATGCACACACACACATGCACCACTTAACTTTCTATTAAATATTTGGGAGTTTAGTAAAATCTTTGAGTTCTAGGGCTAGGGAATGATATCTTTTAGTTGACACCAAAAGCATGACCCACAGGAAAATTTTGAAAAATCTAATTTTATCAAAATTAAAACTTTTTTTCCTGCAAAATATCCTGTTAAGATGAAAAGACAAGCTAGAATGGGAAGAAAACACTTGCAAAACACATAACTAACAAAGAACTAGGGTGTAGAATAAAGAACTCTCAAAACCAAACAGTGAAAGAGAAATAGTCCAATTAAATAATAGGCAAAAAACATTTTGCCGAAGAGTATATATGAATGGCAAATAAGCACATGAAAAGATGTTCGACATCATTAGCTATCAGGGAAATGCAAATTAAATGTAGAGTCAGCTGTCTTAGCACCTCTGAATAAGCTATCCTGTACTCACTGATTTTTGAGATTATCATCTTCATCACTCAAAAAATTCTTACATTTACTCGTACTATCTATATCTGCCCTTTTATAACTGTCAATTTCATCTTTTTATTTTTTCCTGTGTCTGAGAATCAGTCATTATAAAATGTTTAAGGACCAGAAAATGTTCACAGTGGAAATTACTTACCTTTGCTTTCCATACACTCATTATCTCAGTAACCTTTGGCAAGTAAAATTCTCTGAATTTCAGTTTCTCTGTCTGTAAAATGGAACTAAAATACCATTCTGTATTATACAGGATCCAGCACAAATAATGCCCCTTTTAATGAGCAGGTAATCTATACCAAATCTTTTATTACAAAATCATATTCATGTAATTCTGTAACATAACAATATTATACTCAAGCATACAATATGACATTTTAGGTGAAGTGTTCAAATTGCTGCTCATCTCATGCAAAACAATCATGTACCCTACCAGTCATACTCAATGGCATTACTTTTGTTGGACCCTGAATTAGTATGTCAAAATCCTCCCCCTCCAAAAGGCTATTGATGCAGGATTTTGTAAGAAGTTTTGCTTATTTGGTCTAGTCTTTTTGTGCACCAGAATCTTGTTTGTGTCTTTTTACAAAACTTTTTTTTAATTTTGAGAGAGTTTTAGATTTGCAGCAGACTTGCAAAAATAGTACACAGAATTTCCATATATCCTTGACTTGGCTCTATTTTACATTAACGTTTCATGCAACCATAGTAAAATTATTAAAACTAAGTAATTAACCATGTTACAATACTGATAAACTACAGACATAAAGATTTTGCCACTTTTTTCCATTTAGGTCCATTTTCAGTTCCATGATCCAATATAGGAGTTCACATTTCATTCAGTTGTCATGTTTCCTTACTCTTCACCAATCTTTGACAGTCCCTCAGTCTCTTCTAATCTTTCATTACCTTGACACCTTTGAAGAGTTCTGTTCAGTCATTTTGATGTTTTTTTCTCTCAAAATAAAGTTATTTTTCTTTTAAACCAGTAGCACAGCATTGTTTTTCATTTTCTCAATGGGTGACTGGTCAACACATTCAATTAAAAAGCATCCCTTGACACTGGTTTTTCTTACTGGAGAAGATGGGTTTTCAGGGTCCCAGCTCTTATTATGTTTGTACTTTGCTTCCTAAATGCCAAGTGAAAGGCAGGTAAAAAGCTTTAATTTTTTCCCCTAAAATTAAAAAGAAAAGGAGAAGAGGGAAAATGATGTAACCTTCTGCCCCATCCTCCCAAATGGAAAGGGCTAGCCTATCTTAGAACCATGAAAGTCAGAGTGAAATCTCTACACTTTCCTTAATTTCACACATTATGCAGTTACTGTTAGCACATATGCTTCCAATCACCTTCTGTCTTAAGAACAGTGCAAATGTGGGTGCTAAGAGAATTGAACCTGCCAAACGTATTTGACATCACAATGCCCTTGAAAGAGCTATCAGCCAAACCCAGATATATATGTACATCTCAGCAGTTCTATTTTATTAAACTCACAACATTTCCACCCAATTTAAACTCACTGTGATAGCATACGTTATGATGGATTTGGGTAGTGGTTTCCTTTCCAGTTGGCTTCAAAAATATCATATGAATCCAGACCACAATCACATGCCAAGTCTATGACTAGCTTTCCCTTTTCACTTGGGTCTCTTTTATTTTTTGAGCAGATACACAGTACTGGATACAACCATGTAGAGATGGGGTGAGAATAAGGCCTGTGAAAAAGAATGTGACAATGGCTGTGTGAAATGTGAAAATCCATTTTAAGAGAAGCAATTCTTGTTACTTTAAATGTTAGCTATGATTTTCCAGCTAAGGTCTGTATTCCTGTAATAGCGATTGCAACTGGTGGCCCCTAGGCCAAATATGGTTCACAGATGTGTTTTATTTGGTCATTTCAATGTTATAAAAGCATCTCAATTTGTGGCCAACTTTTATGTATTAAGATATTCTACACAAAATCTGGATTTCTGGATTTTCATGAAAAACTTAAGGTGGCCGCATTAAGCCTACTTCTCAACAGGGTGACAATTGGCTGGGGCTGAAGAGCAGCTGGCTCTTTGAGACTGGGTATGCACCATCTGGTTAGCAAAATTTCTGTCCAGCTCACTTCTCCTATTTATGTAACTTGCCTCATTTCTGTGGGTGTCTGAATTTTCAACACTGGTTTATAATCAAGGATAAGAGAACTATGATTATGTAGGCTCCTGCTTTTACCAGGGTGAGAAAAACTACGAGAAAAGACGGTCTGTGTGTTAGTGTGTTAGACCTTGAGATAAGGATAAGTGTGAGTAATTTATTGATGAGGCAATCCAAGGAAACATTGGCAGAAGAGTGGGAAAGTGAGTGGGAGAAAAGAAGGTAACCAATAAAAACACACATTATCAATTAAGTAACTGTCATGGTCAACTGGAACTTAATCCTCCTGGGGAGTTCTGGAAGATGGTATCATACTTGTATGTGAGCCTCAGAGTTACGCCAACCAAGGAGAAAAAGAACAGTTATTCCTTCGGTTATTGATTGATGGTTGTTCCCAGAAGCAGCTAATCCTCAGCATTTCCAGCCTGCCATTCCTAAGGGCAAATCATGCCTGCAGGTCAGAGAAAACCCTCAGGCGAAAAGAAGTAGATGCCAAACATGGGAAACGAGAGTCGTGCAAATCCCAGGAGGCCACATGCAGGGCACCAGCAGCATCAGCAGTACCGTGCTTGTGAGGCAAACCTTAAATGATAATTTCGTATCACAAAATAGAGGGAGCAGACCAACAACACAAAGTTTCTCCCCGTGAAGAGCACTTCTCATCCTTTGAACCAACTCTCAAAGTTCTTCAATTTGGCTTTCACTTTCTGCTGCTCATTCTTAGCCCTGGAGTAAAGGGCTGTATCAGTCAAATCACCCAAACAAGAGAGTTGTGAGGATACTAGGATAGTGTCTTTTGAAGTTGACATGGGCTTTGGTATCCTAATTCTCAGTTTATAGTTATCTACTCCAAAGAAAGTACAGTTAAGCACTTTCTGTAGTTAACCCATGATCAGAATCCAGATGTGAATAGGACACTTGATATTTTTATTGCTAACAATAGCAAACAACATGAAAATTGGATGTAACTCAAACATGAGCCTGGTACATGTGAAGGCTTTCGTCATATTGATGTTTCATTTGGTAAGAATCTTCATAATGTCTAACATCATGATGTATTTATATTGACTTGGAATTAAAGAGCACAAAATTATAAATTATGTATCTATTTACATTGAATTTCAGTCATCAATTGATTTAATCCTGCTGATATGATGGCTGATGACAGTCAGTTACCCAATAGAAACTGACCTGTAATCTAAAAGGCAGGGGCAACATCAGTAAGCCCTTGGGCAGAATCTATCTGCACATAGTAGGTATTTGCTGAGTCCCATGACTCATTTTTTGTTGCTTGGCACACACTTAATGCTCAACAAATGCATCTTCTCACCAACTTTTCCTTCCTTCCTTCCTTCCTTCCTTCCTTCCTTCCTTCCTTCCTTCCTTCCTTCCTTCCTTTTCTCCTTTTCTCTCTCCCTTCTTTCTTTCCTTCCCCCCTCCTTCCCTCCCTCCCTTTCCATTCCTCTCTCTTTGCCTCAGTTCATCAATCAGATAAAAGGACATTCTAGATATAACAAGGTGTATAAACAGGTAAAATGGGGTGGGAAAGAGCTAATTCCTTAAACATTAGGTACCTGGGAAAGCATATTTAATTTAATTTATTGGGGTTATGCTAGTTAATAACATTATATAGGTTTCAGATATACAACTCTATAATGTATCCTCTGCATTATGTGTTTCCCACCCCAAGTAGAGTCTCCTTCCTTCCATCACCAATTAACCCCTTATATCCTCTTCTACCTCACCACACTACCCCTTCCTTCTGGCAATCACCATACTGTTGTCTGTGCATTTTACTTTTAGATCCAGTATGTTTTCCTGAGCCAGGAGCAGCCTGTTAATGGTGACAAGCCAGGTTGGACATAACTCCAGTACAAGCCCATGTAACCATAATGTTGAGTATTGACTCTAAGTTCATGAAGGATTTTTTCAAATAGATTTTCTCTATGAGGAATTTTTTAATATGATTTTAAGTGGAATGAAACTAGACAGTACAGAAAATTATTAAATATATAATCTTTATATTCAGACTCAATACTCAACAGGAACCTTAAAAACGTCAATCCACATTGATGACATTGTTGATCATTAATTTGGGTAATCACTCAAGAAGAGTATGCACATTCGGAAATGGATCACATGAAACAACAACAACAGTGATTACAGGGTGGGTATTTTTGTTATCACCATTAATCACACCTCACTCTTTTACTAATCTCCCTCAGAATTTTCCTGCTCCCTGCCTTGTAGTATGCTCTCTCTCTCTCTCTTTCTCTCTCTCTCTCTCTCTCTCTCTCATATGCACACACACATACACACAGCAGCACCATTTTTTCTGCTGCTTCCTTCCTAGATAAATCCAACATCTTTGGTTGAGCCCTGCTTTCCTCTGAAATACATGAGGTATAAAATTCCCCTTGGACAGAAGCCAAGCTTCTCCATATCCTTGAGGGAGAAGCTGTGACTCTTACTGAGAGTTTATTGGAGAGAGAGCAGCACAGGCATGGCCCTTCATTCAGTATGCCCAAGGGACCCAGGGGAAAGAAGGGCTATTACAAAATTAGTGATCATTTGAAAGACCCCAATTCTGAAACATCCCAAATTGACAATGGGAGCAATTCTGTTTCATTTGTAATTCTCATTTAAGGATTATTGTAAAGCTCTGGGGATTAGAAATTATTCTTTTCTTAACCACTTTTAAAATGTACAGTATGTGGTGGCCTCTAGGCACATAGCTTTCAAAAAGCCTTTATGCACACTCCTCCAGGCTTCCGTGTGTGTGTGTGTGTGTGTGTGTGTGTGTGTGTGTGTGTGTGTGTGTGTAAGGAGAGAGAGAGAGAAAGAAAGAGCTCTCGAGAGGGAGCATGAGCACAGGACTTCCTGCTGGGATTGGACAGCCGTCAGGAAGTCTAGAGTTAACATTCGTATTGTCAGCAGTCGCGTAGGAGAGTGGGGCCTCAGTCTCAGGATTCTTGGGCTGTCATCAGTCTGCCTCAGGATTTTGTGTGCCTCAGTGTCTGTTTTGTATTTAACTCTGCCCTGCATATAACACCACATGAGACCAGTGGTGGTTTTGCTGTAGAGGATGGTTAATATCTGAAGAGGGTGGGTGCCCTACCAACCACCCGCAGGGAAGTGTGGAGCTGGGAAGATAACGATCGATTTCATGGAGAAAACCACACAGACACAAACACCAGAAACTGATATTTAAACCCCAAACCCATAAGGGACCGCACGTTTTCACATTAGCAAGCCTGGTCTGTTTCCCCTCATCAGCAAACATATATTCTTCATGAAGGCAGCCGAGCCCATCTGAACCAGTTACTATTTCTGTAAGAAGTGGGAGGGGGAAGAGAAAGGGCAGAGAAATTTCACAGTGCAGTCCTGTGTGGAGCTATAAATACTAGAAAGCCATGGGTTCTTATCTGCACAAATGACACCGCAAAGGCCATCAGAGCCCATCTGAGCTGACGGACCTCTTACTCTGCCCTCAGTGTCCTGCAGAGGTGCTGGGCTGGGTGCTAGGAGCAGGGACACCTGGTTTGAGTCCTGGTTCTGCAACATAATATTGTGTGACATTGAGAAACATAATTTGGTTCCATTTTCCAATTTCAACTACCCCACTCTGACCACCATCTTCTACCTTTCCAATTCCCTGCCTCCGTCTACACTTGAATTCCATCAACACTTCAACCCCATCAGAACATCAAGACCTTCAGTTCATTCACCTACAAGCATAAATCCCTCACCACTTTCATGGCCTCTCTTCAGTCATAGCCATTTTAAAATTCCAGCGTCATTCAATAATTTTTCCCTTGCATATATCCCTAATTTCCCTCACTTCTTTCTCAATTTGGCATACTTGTTTGGCTAAACCACAAACCCAGTAAATTTAGACCCATTCTTTGCCTCCTTTCACTTTCTAAACTATCTCATGCTTTTCCCACTCTTTTAAAGCCCCCTCTGCCATCCTTCATTTCAGTTACTGGCCTTGCTTCCTACTTTCCTTAGAAAAATGAGTCAGAAGAGAGGACTCCCACAATCCATCCGTTTTCCTGCATCCTTTCTGTTACTATGGATGAACCTTCTCTGCTCTCAGCTAAACAAATCTTGCAATTATTTCTTTTCTGCATCATCAATTCCTTCTCTATTTGAACAATTCCCATCCAAGAAGGCTGTTTTCCTATTTTACTAAAAACCCTCTTTTGACATCCCACTTTCCTCTATAACTATAGCCCTATTTCTCCCTTTCCTTTCATAGCAAAACTATTTACAGGAGCAGTTTATACAGTAGTCACTACCTCCAAGTAATTTCTTCTTTGTGCCCACTCCAATCAAGGTTTTGCTCCAATGAAGCATTCCTATTAAGACTATCAATAATTCTCATGTTTCTAAATGCAGTGGTACTCAGTGTATATTTATTGACTGAATTAATGAAACATTCTAAACCTCATTTTCTTCATATATAAAATGAAATAATCATACCTACTTCTCAGATTTATTGTGAAGATTAATCAATATACTATAGGCAAAGGATTTGGCAAAAATAAGTGCTAAATTACATATTGAGTAAAGGAAATGTGTTACATTTTGAAAGAAACTATTTAATTGCAAAGCCTATGAAGCTTCCCTCAATGTGGAACCTAAAAAGGAAGGTATTGATCATATAAGGTAACTACCCCATGCCATTATAGAAAGTTTTCTTCCAATTCCTGCAAAAAGGAGTAATTTCACTTTTCTAAGTTGGGTACTGAATATTTCTTTTCACTAATACACTGCAAGATTGGAATTTATATTGTTTGTTAATGAAACTGTGGGGGTTTTATCCAGAAAGGGCATGAGGTAGGCATCTGGACAAAAGAGATATCAGGACGTTGTTTGTTAATGAAATACATCTCAAAATATGTTTGAAACCATTTGAAAACAATTGGATTCAGAGAGAGAGAGAGAGAGAGAAATGCAAAGAGAGGTGGCCAAGAACTGAGCTCTGTGTATGGCTAGAGATACCGAAAGGATGGGCCGGCCAAGCTGACCTCGCAGGCATGTGGATGAGCTAGAGGAAGGATTCTAGGGGATTCAAAGTTTGTCTATAAGACCCCCATATTCCCTGTTGGAGAGACAAGAGTGGGGGTTGGGGTAAAGGAATTGTGCCCAGTGTGAGTTGGAGAGTGGCTGGAAGAATGCTATGTAATTCTTTATATTCCTGGAAAAAGACATGTGAGACATTCCATCTAGAGTGAAATGTTTGTCATTCAGCCTGTGACACGGGCCAAATTATTATTAATCACTGGATGTAAAACCATCTCCTTCTAGTAGGCTCTCTTTGGTGCAATTTCAGATATAGGTTAGGAAGAAGTAGGTTAGAATTGCCTGGGTATGCTTTGGTTCTGAATAACATCAGAACCAAAATAGGTTTGGTGATGAGTCAGAGCTCCCCACAAATATGCCAGCAGTAGGTCAGTCTCCAAGGAGGCCCTAATTCTGAACACTCAGCCTTGCCCTGCTTATAAACCATGGACACTGAGGGCCATGGTAAGGGGGCTGAGTGGAATTCTCTGAACCTGCATCCCTAATGGTCATATGTGGTTATATCACCTCACAAGAGTGCAATGATATCCAATTCTGCTCTCTTTGCAATTTGACCTCTAGACAAGTGACTTCAACAGAAGTGGGTGCTTGGTTTGGAGGAAGCAGGCTGTAGTGTCTCAAAATCAGTCCTTTCTCTGGTCCATGCAATCCAGTGGAATAAGGATAATTCCCCCAAGTAATAATGCTATATACACTTAAGTGGATAGCAGTGCACCTGGGAAACTGTGGCAGTGTTTTCAGGAAAAACAAGTTGATTTTTGGATCTTCGGTATTACAACTGACATAGAATGTCTCTCCTCTGATAGGAACAAGCACCACCCAACATGGAGTCTGCCGTGATACCTGAGTTGAGCCAGTCACCAGGTGCACCTACCCCTCCAGGCTGCTGTTCTGAGAATAAAGACTCCTTTTCCTCCAGAATAGTTTCTACTTCCTTTTAGCTTTATGCCCTCTGAATTCTGCCCAGTTCAGGACCTTTAAACTTGTTCTCTTTGCTTGAACTCTTCCCTTACAGATATCCATATGACACACCTACTTTTCCTAGGTAGCTGTCCACTTGTCAGTTTTCGATTAGGTCATGTGGAATGGGAAACCCAATTCTAAAATAGCAATCTTCTGAACTTGATCAGTTTTTTATTGCCTCTTGTCATGAACATGCAGACCCTAAAACAAATCACAATGACTCAGAGACTGGAATTTTGTCCCTTTCTCTACTTTGCTCAGAAAACCAGTCACAGGAGGTACCTTTGTGCAGCACAAAGTTCATTCAAGTTTGCAGGGAGATGGATGGGATGGTTTGCATCACAACACAGCAAACGACTTCACATGGAATATTAGACATCACACAATATTTTGACCTCAAGTGTTGTTCTTGCTGAAACCATATTTTACTTTTGCCTCACTTCTTGGATACAATGCTTTTGCTGAGTCTTCCCTCCATATCTGCAGTTTAGACTGTTCCCTCTCTGTCTGCTCCACTGTAGTGGAAACCCAGATTCCTGTTCCTTTGTTCTCTGACTATCCTGAAATAATATCAAGGCTATACCCATTCCATCCCAAGACAAGATACGATTATTGTATATTCAGTTTGCCTCAAGTGTTGCATAAAAGAAAGAACACAAAACTGAGAGTCAAAAAATCTGGGTTCAAATCTTACCTCTGCCACGTCCCCATCAGCATCCCTTAGGCAAATTCCAGAACCCCCATGAAAGTGCTAATTAGGATACTTAACAGGAACCCACTCTTGTGCAAGAAGAGAATTCATGGAAAGGGCACAAATAGCTCACAGAATCAAATAGTCAAACAACCTGGACATGGGAAGGACAGAAAGCAAGACCTCTCTGGGATCTCAGTAGCAGTGACTTAGAAGAGTCTCTTCAGGGTTGGCCAATAGTTCACCTTTTCTGTTTTGTGATGGCCAGGTGGCATCTAATCTCCAGAAGATTGCTTGCCTTGGGCCTTGTGCCCATGTTCCTTGATATACCCATGACTGACATCACACCAAAACAACATGGCATGAGGATGATGGAACATTTTTCCTGAGGAAAAGCAGAACATCGTTACCAATGTGAGAAGGAAGAGAATCTGGGCAAGTACGAACAACCAGTACCCTCTACCCTGAGATTCAGCTGCGCATGAAAAGGAAAGGGAAGTAATGTGGGAATATTGTGTCTAAACAAAAGATTGCTATTTTGAGGATCACATCAACTGTGAATAAGTCCTCTAACTACAAGATAATATAAAACACGAAGGTTAATTTTTTTATACTTTGAAAATTAAAGCTAGAATTTAAGGGACTTCTATCTTTAATTGTTATAGTAAAGGACACTTTATTTCTTTCCCCTCTCTGAAGTCAGTTAAAAACTGTAAGAAGAATGAAATGTAAAGAAGAAACAACATCTGCAACAAAACTTGAGGAAAAAAACTCTCATTTATCCCCAAAGAAAAAAATTTTTTGATCCTCACCAGAGGACATGTTTGCTGATTTTAGAGACAGAGGAAGAGGGGAAGAGATATGAATATTCAATACCAATACAGATGAAATATCAAATACCAATATAGATGAAAAATCCAAATCTAATTATTTAACAAAATGAGAAAAACTTAGACAAGTATTTTCCTATTGGCATCAACTAAATAAATATAGGCTCTTGAAGAAACAGCTAAAGAAAGAGGTAGAATGGAATAAGAGATTATGACCCAGCAATTCCACTTCTGGGATTATATTCTAAGTGTCCCTAAATACCAGTTCAAAAGAACCTATGCACCCCAATGTTCATAGCAGCACAATTTACAATAGCCAAGTGCTGGAACCAACCTAAGTACCCATCAATAAATGAGTGGATCAAAAAACTATGGTACATTTAGACAATGGAATACTACACAGCAGAAAGAAAGAGCTCCTACCCTTGGTGACAGCATGTATGGAACTGGAGAGCACGCTCAAGGAGCCTGCATGAGAGTGCAGAGAGATCCCAAAAAATAGCCCAGCCCTGACCGAAGGGGTCACAGAGCTATTCCAAGCAGAAGTCAGACGCAGGCATTAGACTCCTGAAAGGCTCAAACAAACAACCCAAGGTCATATAGGGTCAACAACTGACATCATCAGAGGCAAGCCCAGAAAGAAAAGGACAAAAATACTTAACAGACTCTCACAAAAATGGGAAGGAAAAGAAGTTCCCCCCAAATGAGTGGAAAAGGGGACTCCCCACAGAGAGAGCTAAATGAAATAGAGGCAAGGGAACTATCAGATACTGAATTCAAAACAATGGTTCTAAGGAAGCTCAATGAGCTCAGCCAGCTCAAAGATAACTATTAGAAACTGCAGAGAAACTATCAGGATCTTACAGCAAACTATATCAGCCTGGAAAAGGACATAGAAACTATCAAGAAGACACAAGAGGATATGAAGAATACCGTTTCTGAATAGAAGAACACAGTAGAAGGAATCCAAAGCAGGCTGGATGAAGCCGAGGATCGAATCAGTGAGATGGAGGACAAGGTAGAAAGAAGCTCCCAAAAAGAACAAGAAATGGAAAAACAGCTCAAAAAGAATGAAGAACCATTTAGGGAAATTCAGGACAACCTGAAAGGCAATAATATCCGTATAATAGGGATACCAGAAGGAGAAGAAGAGGAGCAAGGGATAGAGAACCTCCTCAAAAAAGTAATGATGGAAAATTTCCCTAATTTGAGGAGAAAGGCTCTCATGGATCCAGGAGGCAAAGAGGATCCCACTCAAGAGGGACTCAAGGAGATCCACTCCAAGACACATCATCATTAAAATGGCAAATGTCAAAGACAAAGAGAGAATCTTCAAGGCAGCAAGGGAGAAGGAGAAAGTAACATACAAGGGGGCCCCAATATGCCTAGGGGCTGACTTCTCAACAGAAACACTACAAGCCAGAAGGGAATGGCAACAAATATTCCAAGCCATGAAAAGCAAGGGCCTACAGCCAAGGCTGCTCTACCCAGCTAGGCTCTCCATTAAAATAGAAGGGGAAATACGGAGTTTCCCAGACAAAAGAAAGCTAAAAGAATACATCTCTACCAAACCAGCACTCCAAGATATGCTAAGGGGACTGGTTTAAGCAGATGAAGGAAAAGAATGAGACAGAGGAACACAGGTACAAAGAGAAAAGATGAGTAAGTTTCTATCAGTAATATCTTTCAATGTGAATGGACTCAATGCCCCAATCAAAAGACACAGGGTAGCTGAATGGATAAGAAAACATGACCCACACATATGCTGCCTACAAGAGACCTACCTCAGAGCAAGAGACCTACACAGATTGAAAGTAAAGGGATGGAAAAAAATATTCCAAGCAAATGGACATGAGAAAAAGGCCGGGGTTGCCATACTTGTATCAGACAAAGTAGATTTCAAAACAAAGGCCATAAAGAGAGACCCAGAGGGTCACTTTATCATACTTAAAGGAAGAATCTATCAAGAAGACATCAACATTGTAAACTTATATGCTCCCAATATAGGAGCCCCCAAGTTTATAAGGAAATTGTTGGATGACTTCAAAAAAGATATAGACAACAACACACTGATATAGGGGATTTCAACACCCCACTATCAAAAATGGACAGATCTTCCAAACAAAACATTAATAAACATATTGTGGCGCTGAATGACACACTGAATGAAAGAGACTTAACTGACATATATAGAACCTTACATCCCAAAGAAGAAAAATATACATTCTTTTCAAATGCTCATGGCAGTTTTTCAAAGATAGACCACATGATAGGACACAAAGCAAGCCTCAGCAAATTCAGGAAAATTGAAATAATACCAAACTTTTTCTCAGACCACAAGGCCTTGAAACTCAAAATCAACCTCAAAGAGAAACTTCAAAAACTTGCAAACTCATGGAGACTGAACAGTACACTATTAAACAATAAATCGGTCAATAATGAGATAAGAGAAGAAATCAAAAAATTTCTGGAAACAAATGAAAATGAACAGACAACAGTCCAAAACCTATGGGACACAGCAAAGGCAGTCCTGAGAGGGAAGTTCATAGCAATACAGGCTTACCTTAAAAAGATAGAAACATTTCAAATCAAAGACCTAACACTACAACTTCAAGAACTGGAGAAACAACAATAAATAAATCCCAGAGCAAGTAGAAGGAAGGAAATAGTCAAGATTAGAGTAGAACTGAATGACTAAAACTGGATGGAACTGGAGAGCATCATGCTAAGCGAAATAATCCAGGGGGTGAAAGACAAATACCATATGATCTCACCTATAAGAGAACCTAACCAACAATACAAAGATGCAAGGAAAATATGACCAGCAACACTGAAAGGAAAAGAAATCAACAGAGACAAGAGGGAAGGAGGCGGGGCAGGGAAAGGGAAGGGAAGGGGAAAGTCAAGGAACATATAGCAAGGACTCATGGACAAAACCGAAGGGGAAGAGCTGAGGGAGGGAAGGAGGGAGGGGGCAAGGGAAAGTGGTGGGGGGGAGGCAGAGACTAATGTATTTGAAAAGTAAATAAATAAACTAAAAAAAAAAAGAAAAGAAAAAAAAAGAAAATCAGATAAATTGAATAATGTAACCTGGAGAGATGGAAAGAACTTGAGCATTCATTTTAAATAGTTCTTATAATACCTAGCATCTGTTTGAGTATTTATCTTGTCATCACATAGTAGGAGATTTTGGTAAATTTAATAAACACGTCTATTATATAAAAAAAATGATAGAGTGCATCTTAGAAGAAAAAAATACAGAATAACCAACTTTAAGGCATACCCCAATAAAGTTATCAAACTCCAAGGATAAGGAAAGAATTCAGCAGCCCTGACCCTCGTACCCTCAAAACATCATCAACATGGGAAAAACAAAGGTTCTTCAATATTCAGGGTTGAAAAATAATGAGTAACTCAATTTTTCTTTCAAGTGGAAAGGAAGCAGATAGAATATTTCAAATATGGAAGAGATCATGGACTAAAGCTCCCATGCATCCTTCTTTTTAAGCTAGGTATAACCATATGGTGACTCAAAAAAAAATGCTGACTCTTCTATATATATATAATATGGAAGAGTCAACATATAAAACAATTAGAAAAATATAGATGAAAGGATCTCATTCATAATTTCTTTTTAAAAGATAAAATATGTACAAATAAATGTGCAAGACATGAAGAAAACCTACAGAAAGAAATCTTTGCTCAAAACAAAAAGAAACTTTAAATAAACAGAAAGCCACATATTCTATAGAAATGAATAATATTTTAAGGACAATAATGCTTCCCAAATTAATGTATAATTGCAATTTAATCACAATAACAGTACTAATAGAAATTTTTTGAAATGTGCAGACTGATTCTTAACATCATAAAGACAAACAAAGTGGGGAAATAGCCAGAACACTCATTAAAAAGCACAATAAATTTGGGAGAATGGCCCCAAATTACTGAAATATCCCATGTAATTTAGATAAGAAGATCGATGGACAGAATAAAGAGTCTAAATCAGACACACACATTTGTGAAAGAAGCATATTAATGGTCTTGAGATGACAGCTAGCTATTTGGAAATGTAAAGCTAAATTCTTACTTCACTTCATCTGCCAAAAATAAGCCTCTGATTGGTCACAGGTTTAAATTTAGGGAAATAACTGGGGAAAATGTAGAATTTAAATATTACAGTTCTGAGTAATGACCTTCTAAGTATGGTATACAAACTAGAATCCATGAATTAACTTGATACAAAACTTAAAACTTCTATATGAACAAAACCCTACAGAGTCAGAGGAGAAAGGACAATTAGAAGAAATTTTTACAACATGTATCTTGACAAAGGGTGGATTTTCTTAATATGAAGAGCTTTATATATTACCAAGAAAGAAGACCCATAACTCAATAGGAAAATGAACATGAACAGGTAATTCATACCTATAAAAAGTGAAAGAATACTCACCTTAAAACATGAGAGTATAATTATGTTACAGTTAAAGAAATGAAATTTTAATTACAATGAGATAATAATTTTCACCTCTCAGATTGGGAAGGATAAAAATATCATATAACATTTACTGTTGGAAAGGTTATAAACAGACAGCACACCCCATATGGTGGTGGAAATGTGAGAGGGCAATTCAGCAATATTAACAGTAGAAATTACAGGCACAAAAATGTTCTCTGCTGCATTCTATTTAATGACAAAATTTTGTAAACAGCCTAAATGGACGTTAAAGTGAGATCTGTTAAATTTTGATGATCTCTAACACAAGAGTTTTATATATGGCTATTAAAAGAATAAGGTGCTGATATGCAAATATTTCCTAGAATGATTGTTAGATGTAAAAAAGAGTTACAGAATAGCATGTATAAAGTGAACTCATTTGTATAAGATGAAAAAATATATCCACTTTTATATCTAAATGCTTGTACATGCATAGAAGGAGGATCACTCAAGAAACTGTTGTTAGTGTTCATCTTTGGTGAGTGGGCTTGGAACTGGGATGGGAGGAAGAATCACTTTACAATGGATAGGTCTTTGCACTTAAAAAAAGAACAATGTTCAAGGGTCAATTTTACAATTTAAATAACTATTAAAATAAAAAGAAATAGAGAGGAAATCGATTTTTTTATGGCGGAAAACAATGTTTTTATGTACATTGTTGCTGGTACATCACGCTAGCAGCTCATATGCTGCCCAGAGCAACATTGGCACCATGAATGTTCATCTCAGTAGGCTCACGCACCAGCAACAGCCATTTAGGACACTGATGAGAGGAGGTTGGAGGAGGCCACACAGAGGAAGGGGATATGTGAGAAAGGTGTTTTACACTTTACCAAGTTGTGAAACCTCGCATTTTTCTTCATAAAAATGATTAGGGTAGCAAATTCATATATAGCACTAGGATTAAATAATTGAGGTTGCTCAAAAGCAAGAGGCCAGTTTGAATGTGTTTCCATCCTGAGCCAAACAATGCTAGGCCCTAGGGCTATGAAAAGAATAAAACCCTTTCACTCTGCATGCAACACTAAGGCTTGTAGGGGAGGCAGACAAATGAACAAGTAATTTAAAAATGATTCAGTAAGTGGTACGATAGCTGTGCTCTGTTCAAAGAGTGAAATAGGGTGCGAGGTAGCATGAGGGCTCCTTAGATCACCAACGCATCCTCCCTCCGCCACCAGTGCTTCTCTTCAGAAGGTAAAAGAAGGGGAGAGTGAGGCCCACGCACTATTTACCCAATAACCATGATTCCTCTCCATAGAATTTCTTTCCCAGCACAGTATGTTCCATGAAAATAATGATAATAATTACCCTTAGTAATTTCTTTTTCAGGTGGAGAATTTCTTCTGTATCATCCCAAACAAATTTTAGAATAAGATTCTGCCTGCACTAGGGCTCTCAAATCAAGGAACACTGCCCCTGACATACAGGAATCAAGCGTACTTACCTAATTGAATGACTTAGGGGCCAATATGTATTTTTTTAATCTATCATTGATTGACAGGCCAAGAGAACCCCTTTCCCCTAAATAATGAGAGTTTACGTTTGCAGAACACTCTCATATATGACATATTATTTGATCCACACAAAACCTGTAAGTTGAGTGTTGCTAATATTCTCCATCTTATAGTGAAGGACTGAAAGACCTACATTATTTCATTTGAACCTCAAAAAACTCTATAGGGTGGCACTATTTTTTCTTTCATTGATAAGAATGTTGTCAATGGTGTTGGTTAAGGACAAACCTGGAACCAAATTACCTAGATTCAATTCCCAGTTTTGCCACTTAGTGATTGTGCAACCTTGGCAAACTCTTTAACCTCTCTATGCCTGACTTTTTGCACCCATAAAAATGAAATGATAGTATTTTCTTCATGGGGTTATTACATGGATTAAATGAGTTAACATATGTGAAGCACTTGGTACAGAGGAAATGTTAAATTGTTCATTCTTACTCTGAATCAGAAGATTTGAGTTCTTGATTATAGTTCTTTTCACAGGACTGTGATTTCCCAGTTACATTGTAGAATGTCATTAAGCTTTATGCAGGAAAAATTAAAGGGGATGGGATCCTATTGTCATAACTTTGGGATGTACTTCAATAGATAAAGTAGCGTAACTCTCTTCTCTGCAGTACTTTCCAGAATATTTAATATACTCATGTTAACTATAAATCTCTTCAGAGGGTTTCCCACCCAAATATTGGCTCTGGGCCTTACCTTCTGCACTATCTTCACCCCTCTGGCTACTAAGGCTTTTTGGGAGATGGAGAACTTGGCCTTTGAAAGGTGAGGGGCATTTACAAAGGTCAGTTTTACTGAGACTTTGCCATGTCCAGCACCCTGGCTGGCCTTTGGCTCTCAGTAATCCACATGCTAAATACAGACAACTATAACTTGAAGGCCCTCACCCCTCAAAAATAGCATCAACATTCCATAAATAAGGCCAAAAGTCAGCATTGCTCCTCCACCTAGTGAAATGTGGTACTCTGTACAAGTACAATGAATGATCAGCATCTCACAAGGTAGCTCAACACCCATGTCTCTTCCTGGAAGGGGCCATCAATACTACTGACCCCCTTCCTCTGGTCTGCTGTGCAAGCGATGGGGAGAAAGTGGCTAAAGGTCTTGGTCTTCCTCTAGTCTCTATACGTTCAAGTGACCTGAGGAGTGATAAACTTTACTAGGGATGAAGTAGGGGAAAGAACATTTGAGTTTTATAAGAAAGCAGAGCAGGCCTTGGTAAGTGGGTGAGGACTTGGCTTGAGATAATCAAAAGTTGCAAACATGTAACAAACATTTGTAGAATTCTTTCAATTCCCAAAGCACTTACATGTGCATTATCCCTTTGTGTCTCTGGATGTTGCTGTAAGTTACATGCTTATCATGACAACCCTATAAAAGAGAAAATGAAGGCCCAGTGGGGTAAGAGATCTCTCTAAGGTCAGTCAGCTGGTTTTTGGCAGGGCCAAGATCCAACCCAGATCCACTCATTCTGGCATCATCACTCCTTGCCCCATGCTGTGCTGCAGGCTTGGGTGCTGAGAGTCCCTGAGAGAGAAGAGGAAGAGGTAGAAGTAGATGAGGAAATAGGAAATGAAAGTGGGAAGGCAGCTTCTGCACTGTGCTGCCTTAGGACAGCCCTGAGAAGGGCTGCCAACCCTACGTGCCTGACAAGACAAAACCGGCCAAGAGTAAAAATACACCCCGCTGAGAATTCTTTAAAAAATTTTAAGATGGAAATTATGTTTTATCTTTCCACCCACTTAAGTTCAAAATTCAACTCCCATGGTTGCCTTGATTTGAAAAAGAATGATTCCAACATCACAATTCAATATACAATGAGTCAGAAGTCCCTCTGCATCCATGCTGAAAATGGCCAATTGAACTGACATGGCTTGGCAAATAAAACAGAAGACTGTACATCTATCAGGCATTGGGGCCTGTTTTCAGCATTCTTTATTATTGGAGAAGAAATAGATTTGTGCTCATGTGCAGACAGTGGAGAATACTAATTGTTTGGAAAGATCCAGAGACTGGGAGATTCTTCATATCTAGTTTCATGGGAAATAGATTTTCTAATTAGGAAGATATAGATATGACTACTAAGAATTTTCTGCACCCAGAGAGCCACAAATATAATCAGAGAAGACAGTAGATTACATTAAAAAAAGAGCATTGGTTTTGGATCAATCAAATTGGGTTTAAGCCCTACCTCTTCCATTCCAAGCTGCATGACCTTTATCAAGTTATTTCTCCTCCCTGAGATTGAATTATACACTTGCTAGGTTATATGGTGAGGATCCAACAAAATAACATATATTCCATAGTGGATTGAACTTATATTGTGCTCAGATGGTTATTTTTACTGTAATCAAACTCATTATAATTCAGTAGGAATAGAGATTCTTTTTGGTCAGAAACAGCTTAGAGCAGAAGCTGGTGGACAGAAAGGAGGAGTTGGACAGGTACTTATGTTCATTCTGCTTTTTTCTTTTTTTTTTTTTTGATCTTTACAGGATTTTATTGTTAAAAAACAGCCTGAAAATTAGTATTTATAGATGAGAGTTTATATATGATTACATATACAGATAGGTATATGTAATGAATTCCAATTGCAGAAGTGCAAAACAAAGTGATAACTTCTTTTTTTAATTTAATTCCTATTATGAACCCCCATTCTATGGGGTAGAAACTTAATCTCAGTCGTTCCTCAGTCCCCCACCCACACAAACCACCCCCCTCCTTTTGTCTGTTCTTTTTATTTTTAAGTATATTTTATTGAATATGCTATTACAGTTGTCCCATTTTTTCTCCTCTTTATTCCTCTCTGCCCTTGACCACCCCTCCCCCAACATTATCCCCAGCATTACTTCATGTCCATGGGTTGTACATATAAGTTCTTTGGCTTCTCCATTTTCTATACTATTCTTAACCTCCCCCTGTCTATTTTGTACCTGCCCTTTATGCTTCTTATTCTGTGTACCTATTCCCCCCTTCTATCCTCTTCCCCTCCCTGCTGATAACCCTCCATGTGATCTTCATTTCTGTAATTCTGTTCCTGTTCTAGTTGTTTTCTTAGTTTGTTTTTTGTTTTCAGGTTCAGTTGTTGATGGTTGTGGGTTTGTTGTCATTTTACTGTTCATAGTTTTGATCTTCTTTTTCTTAGATAAGCCCCTTTAACAAGTCATATAATAAGGGCTTGGTGATGATGAACTCCTTTAACTTGATCTTATCTTGGGAAGCACTTATATCTGCCCTTCCATTCTAAATGATAGCTTTGCTGGATAGAGTAATCTTGGATGGAGGTCCTTGCCTTTCATGACTTTGAATGCTTTTTGTCAGCTCTTTGCCACTTTTTGAATGCCACTTGCTCAGCTCTTGGCCAGCTTTCAGTCACTTCCCCACTACCCACAAGCAAATTGGGGCTTTCTGGTGCTGTTTCCAAGGTGGGTGGGTTTGTGTATGTTCTGGGACCCTGTGGGTCTCTCCAATTTGCACTCTTCTGTGAAGCTAGTGGTTTCTCCTGCCACCACAACCCCCACAGGTTTTTACAGCCAGAGGTTTGGAGGCTTTTCTTTTTTTCCTGAACTGGAGTCCTGGGTTGTGCAGTCTTTCTTGCTCTCCAGGTACTTCTCTCAGTTTATCCACACGCAGATGTGGAACTGCCCAGTCCACCAGCCACCACCTCTCTTGTTTGGTAGTCCTCCAGCCACCACCTTGCTGTGTCCTCTTCATCCCGGATGTCCGTCTCCACTCCTCCTACTGGTCTGGATGAATGTTTCTTCTTTAATTCCTTGGTTGATGGACTTCCATGCAGTTCAAACTTCTGACAGTTCTGATTGTTTTTTTGTTTTTAAATTTGTTGTTTTGGTTGTACAAGGAGGCAAAGTATATATACCTACACCTTTTCCTCTTGATTGGCAGTCAATCTTTTTTCACTTTCTGTTTTCCTATTAGCCCCAGAAAGAATGACTGGGAGCCAAGGTGGGCGGGGCCTGTGAAGCGGCAGAACCCCTGATTCACGGCATAAACTGGTCAAGGAGACAGGCCAAGGGGTACTGTTCTTCTCCTGGGGCCTGTCAGAAATATGTCCTAGAATCCTGGAAGACAGAGGACTCGGAATGCCTAGGAGGAATCTGTTGCCAGGGATGTGAAAGCTAGAAGCAAAACAAAGAAGCAGCCTGAAAATGGGTTTTTGCAGAGTGCAGAAATCACTTCTTTTAACCTCATCCAGGACCAGTCCAAGAAAAGGAGTTTACTGAGCACTAGAAGTTATGAAGATAGGACCTCTCTTGCTGCCATGAGGCCTATCAAGCTATCAGGACCATTAAGCCATCACTGATATTATAAAACACCCAGGTGACCAACCAGGGTTAGGTGTGTGGGAATAAGTGAAGGGGCCCATCATCTATTCACATTAAGTTAGCTCCCTGGAGAGCTGGACTTTGTAGCCTGGTCCCTCACAAAAATGATTTCCCTGAATCATGGTCTAATGTTAACCTCACCGCTCTTATTGGGAGTCTAAGACATAACCCCAGAAAGTTGGTTTCCTACATTGTTCATTATTTCATTCTATATTCTCTTTTAAAAAAGTAAAGTAAGAAAATTTCATATGGTAAATTCCTTTTCGAGTTGACAGATATGATAGAAAGACCATAGGCTTTTTGATTAAAGAGGCCTGGATTAGAATCTTGGCTCTTCCATACACTAGTGACACAGTGACTAATGATATAACTATTTCTTAAATGGAGATAGTGAACCCTTCCTGGAGGAGTGTTATAGAAATTACAGGTGCTATTTATTCGATATTTACAATGTACAAGGCACTCTACTAGGGCCTTACAAGGACCTCACTGAATTCTCATAGCACACTTGAGAGTCAGGGATGTTCATACCCCCAGGTCACAGATCAGGAGTTGCCTGCCTGAGATTTTGGGTATATTGCCTGATGTCTCCCAGCTGGGGGGTGGCAAAGGAGACATATGTGGAAGCTCTTAGCAGTTACTGAGTGGGTGCAAAACAAATGTCAGCCTTCTCATCTTCTCTAAAAGACCTGAAATATTCCCTTTATAATAAGGGAAGTTCTAGGCTTCCATGATTTTCTTAGACTTTCAAGCAATTCAATTGCATGTTCAAAAATAATAACTGTTTTGTGAGTATTTCATTTCCTCAACTTGTTCATAGTTTTACATTTCCTATATTAGAAGCTCTGGTGTAGGTATATTTATTATAACCATTTTTACATTCTTTTGGAAGCAGACAGTTTACAAATTTAAGGCCCGTAGGTGGACGACTAGCTGTCAGATGGCTAGCCCTGATAATAAAATAGGTTATTTTTTAAAAAACTCAAACATATTGGAACATCTGAATCCAAATAAGGGATTTCTTTAATAGGGAAACCTCCAGAGGCTAAAGGCACACATCAATGATAAATTATTTAGAATACTCAAATAACTCCTCTTTGGGAATTACCTTTAATATCTATGGCATAATTTTTCCACTATGAAAATGATAGCAAATTCATATTGGGACTCAGGTGTTTAATTTTTAGAAAAAGATAAAAGTTATTCAGAACTAAAACTGTTGACCAAGAGAGTGATTAAACTGGGAAATATGGGTTTTGGTCCAAAGTCAGATGTCTGTATAAAATACAAGATTGATTGGTTTTCTCATGGGGCTTATGAATTGGCTATAAAGACTTTTTCAAATCCTAATCAGCATGCACTTCAGAGGAAGTTGCCTAGAAAGACACTGAAAAGATGGTAGTTGTTTTTGAAGGAGGGGACTGCCCTCCTGGCAGGGATGACAGTTGGAGGTAGGAAGGTCACAAGGAGAGAGGACGGGAGGGCTCCCATGATGGTCATGGGAATATGGGCTTCACGTGGCCAGAGAGTGTTTGAATTAGGCTTCTTAGAAGCAAAAGAGTATCGAGGGGATGATGTTAAAACTCACAGGACTCTTGCTCCCTTGTTTAGTACACATCAGATTGCTATGGAGGAAAACATCAGAAACTCTCATTTAAAGGGCCAAGACTGGAGGAGACATGAAAGGAGGAAGCACAACATAGTGACAGCAAATGCAAATAACAGAAGGAGAAATTAAAGATTCCTCCTCTGAGGTTAACACTTGATAGTTGTTGATACGTGAGCTAAGTGTCATTGCATCTTCATGTATCATGATTCGGACTCAATTTATCATGCCCAGGTGTAGTTGAGCAGTAATTTTCATTGTTCAAAGAACTTTACCTTCTTGTTTCAGTAAATCCTCCTAGCATCATCATGAAGTGAATGGGTGAGGTTACGTTACAAAACCCATTTGACAGTAAGAAGACTAAGACTCATATAAACTCATTATAAAATTGCTCAAAGTCGCTCAACTAAATTATTAGTGACTAAATTATCACTAGAAACTTGATTTACTGTTCTCAACTTCTGAATTTAACTATCTACATTTCCATTCTCTTTATCGACAAAGAGATATAAATTTTACTATTTTCTACAAAGAAATGAACACAGTAACCTTACCAGTCTTTACTAATATTTTAGAAATAATATAAAAAGTAGCTTTGAAAAGTTCAGGAGCCTCTTCTGATAATATGTGCCTGAAAACCTAAGAAGACAGGCACAGTTTGCTACATTTCACACACATTGAATTGCCTGTCACCCTCTTCCTCTTGAACAAAGTGAAGAGGCACAAATAATATTCCTGATGACTTTAAGCAGTGCCTCCTTTTGACAAATACAATCTTCACTGAACATCCAGCTATTCTTCCTGAAATATCCACAATGGCAGAGACTCCACGAGTCATATTTGTCAGCCCAACCTTGCTAATTACCTGCAAGACAGATACGGAGCAGCAGGCCACTTTTAAACTCTCTGACTCACCTCACTGCTCACCTCTCCACAGTCCAAATTGTGGCCCAGCAATATTTGAGCACTGACTGCCTTGAAACCCAAATGAAATCATTTGCCCCTAAATCTGAGTTTCACACAAATCCCTAAAGCATGCAAGGACAGGCTAGGTGTATATGCTTCAAGGATGGAAACTCTCATTGATTTCTTTGTCTTCAGCATTGGTGTTATATCTACAACATAGGTGGTATTTAGGAAGTTGAAGTGGGTGGAGGATATAAAAGGGAAAAGATGGAAGGAAGGGCGGCAGGGAAGGAGAAGCAGTGGAAAGGAAAGGAAGGAAGAGGGAGTGAAAAAGAGGGGAGGAAAAGCGGGGAGAGAAAGGAGGGAGAAAAAGAGAAAAGGGAATGAGAGGGAGTCAGATCCTCAGTCCCTGTCCCTGGACTTTCTGGCAAACCAAAGCTGTTAGATCTCTCAGTAGTAATGTCAGCTTCAGCCTGCTTTCTCATTTTCAGCCCTCAATGATTTTAATGAAGAACAGTTATAGAAATATGTGGTTTATGTTATAAAAACTGCCAAGAAACAGAGAAAAATGAAGACGGGGAGTTGATTCTACCCAGAGGCATTTTCACCAGTAATTTTTGGCTTGCTTTCTTTCTATGAGCTATGCCCACCTCATGAGATTTCATCTGGATAAAATAGAAATTAAAAAAAAAAGACTCCTCCTAGGACTTGTGGAGTCTGGTTATTAGTTAAACTCTGCCTCTGGTGCCGTATGCTTACTAAGGAGATGGTGGAGGTAACAGTCTCCCCAGGGACAGGTCTGTCTTCTCTGACACTTGTGCCAGTCTGCCCTGCGACTATGCTGACATGGTCATCTATAGCCAGCTAGCTCCCAGCAGGGATTTTCCATGCTATGGCTTATATAGGTTTGGCCTCATGCATTCACTCAGCAAGTATTTCTTGATCATCTACCAGGTGTCAAGCACTGTGTATTTCATCCCATCTCTTCCTGCTCAGTAGTATCATGGAAGAAAGCGCAAGCTTGTGTCCAAGAGTGATGGCTCCCAAGCCTTGTGTTATTTACAACCTCCTGGACTTCTTCCCAGGCACCTGAGGAGGGCAGTAGAACTCCTGAACCCACTGGGACCAGAACCTCATTTACTAACACATAAGGTGCAGACTCCTTTGCCTGGTTTTCATGAATATCCTCATTCAGCTGCACCAGGCCAGCCTCTCCCTGGTTGTACAAGTATGCCCAGCGCCCCCTGCCTTTTTTCATGTCACAGTCACTGCTAGCTCATATGGTGCCTTTGTACAAATTAGAAGCAAGAGACTCTCCTTCTATCTGACAGTTGATTGTTCAGAATATGCTAATTTTGTTAAAACAAGGCACTTTACTCTTAGCCTCCAGAAAAGAGTAATGGGCGAGCAAGCAATAGGGGGACTTCCTGAGATAGGGTGGTTAGGAAAGGTCACTCTGAAGAACTAATATTTGAATGATGAGAAGTTGTCCATGCAAGGATCCTGGGATGACTATTGCAGATAGAAGTAACAACAAGGACAAAAGCTAATAGGCAGGATTGTGCTTGGCATGTGCAGGTGCCGGGAAGGATAACCACTATGGGGAGAGAAGGTAGGAAATAGTCAAAGAAGTAGGCAGGGCCTAGAGCATGTGAAATTTTGTAGTGATGTTAAGGAGTTTAGATTTTATTTTAGAATTTTAAACAACATTTAAAACAAGTAAGTTATGTAATTTAACTTTTTAAGAAATCCCTCATATGTACTGGAGACAATGAATTATAGGAGCTAGAATGGATTAGGAATGCTAGCTGGGTACAGGGCACTTAGACAGTCTATCTAATGTCTAAGGATGTCATCCAATTTTGACACTCCATAATTCTGCTTCACCAACTGTTCCCACCATGCATATGGTTCTGTGTTCCTAGTTGCAAATGGCAGATTCTCTTTTACTCAGAAAAGTGATTAATTTGGTGTTTGAGGTAACAGGGTTTAGGAAGAGCCTGGGGAAACCGCCTTGAGGCCAAGCTTCCAGGAGGACTGTCTGAACCATGTGGCAGGACAAGCTTCATAGGGACACAGCAGCAGTTCTGCTGAGCTCTAAATGCTAGAATCTACTTGTCTACAGCCTCTGGCAGTGAGGTCTCCCCCTCATGAAGACAATCACTGGGATGTTGCTGCTTTTGCTGCCACTACCCTACCACCAGGACTCCAGTAGCTTCAAGTGAGGATTGGGCTCCAACAACACCTAAATTGGAGCAGACAGCTACTTCCAAAGACTTTAGAAGGTTCTAGGGCCAGAGGTGAGAGGTGCAGCCAGGGACTGTATCAGAAACCAGGAGCATTAACACTGTGATGATTGTAGCTGGATGCCAAGACCAGAGGAGCCAGAGGCATAGAACCAGTCTATGGTCAAAGCCCTAAATGATTGAGCTGGGAAGATGAGGTAAAACTGAAAGAAGGCTAAGAAAATCTACATCTCCAGAAGCAATTTTATATTTATTTGCATAATAATTTGATTAATGCCTATCTCTCCTATTAGACTATAAGTTCTATAAAAACAGGGACTGCTGTATTCATTTTCTCAGCATGGAGTAGCTTCAGAATGCAGTACTATACTCTCGGTGTTTATTCAGGGTCAGTGTAGAAAACAGCCTTATAGAGTTTCTGTGATTTCTCCAACAGGGCCGCTGAAAACATCGTCAGTGAGTTTCCTCAATGTAAGAAGCTACCTGACAAATTCTTTTAAAAATTAGGGCCAGTTGATGATGTTTTATTCCTTGATCTGTACTTATTTCAGGGATATATTTGCTTGTGAAATTTTGTTGAGTTTAACACATGATTTAAGCCTATGAGCCAAGGGATCCTACAATGCTGGATGCAGTGGTAAGAATGCTGTTGGAGCCTCTGGCACACCCCAGGAGGAAAATCATAGAAACCTATGGTTCTGGAGCAAGCCCATCCTTCAGAGAGTTAGCAGATTCTGCCAGGCTACAGGGCCCTACTGTACTTGGAGCTGCTCATCCTGATCTGGGTGTTTTGAGATCCTCCGTGTCATAAGGCTAAGTAAACACAGGAGTGATACATTACACACTGGAAATGGTAAACTCAGGACTGGGCCTGGCCAGGTCCAAGGGGCACAAGTAAACATCTTGAGCAAGTAGGCCTATGTTTTCATGTCATCTACATTTGAGCAATTCACACTTATGTCTTCACGGGGGTTCC
This sequence comes from Pteronotus mesoamericanus, assembly GCF_021234165.1. NCBI lineage: Eukaryota > Metazoa > Chordata > Mammalia > Chiroptera > Mormoopidae > Pteronotus > Pteronotus mesoamericanus. Next base: position 15,418,288 of record NW_026555313.1, read on the forward strand.
CCATGACCAACTGACTGAGGAGGAAGAATATGCAGTCTGAGTTGCATCTCAATGAGCTCATTACATAACTGTTAGCACAAGGTGGAATACTGCTGCATTTCACCTACACTCAGTGGTGGCTCTAATGGACAGTAGCAAAGGGAAATTCCATCAGTGGGCAGGAGCTGCAAGCAGTGAAGCTGGTTATTCACTTTGTATGGAGGGAGAATTTACCTGAGATTGTTACCTGCAATAAATAACTCCCTTGGTTGATTAGAGTCTGAAAGAAACAGGATTGAAATATGGGAGACAAGAAATTCTGGGGAAGAGGCATATGAATGGACCAAAGGAAGTGAGCACAAAGCTTGTAGCTCTTTCTTGCCTGACATTAATGCCCACCAGGGAGGAGGCACTCAACAAGCAGAATGGTAGGATGGCTCGTCCCATGGATGTCAGATACCCCAGGGTTTGCAGCATGGCAGTGTATAGAGGGAGGCTATGCCCCACAGCACCAACTCCTTCTTACCAAGGCTGAGTGCCCAGGCTGCCAGGAACAGCAGCAGAGACTACATTAAGCCCTCAACTGGCATCATCCCCTGAGGAAACCAGCCACTTTCATGTAACTAATAATATTATTCTGAGTGTGAGTTCACACCGAAGAGAACCTATGTCAGCATCACACCCAAAGACGTACAGGATACCAGATTTACCAGCATGGGATCTTGCACAACATTATTTCAGGTCAGACAAATTTTTTTGCCAAGAAGACAAAACAATGTACACATGATCACAGGATATTCTGGGTTTACCAGGAAACTCATTACCTGGATCAAGTGATCAATAATAATGATTTCATTATAGACCTATTGTAGACCTACTAATCATAATTTCATTGTAGATCTATTATAGACCTATTAATGGCTTAGCTAAGGTACTGGCTCTGGGACAACTACTCACAATATTTGGGTGCTATCTTCCAAGATGTTGTATGTGTATTTAATCACCAGTTAACATATAGTGCTGGGTACTCAATAGTGAAATGCACAATGTACATGCCACAGAGTCAAGGAATGAATACAAAACCTACTCCTTTCAAAATCACCCACTAATGGAATTTTTACTTCCCATCCTCTCATGATTATGCCATATTAGATGTCCTGGGGGTGGGATCAGGGTGATGGAAAGGGTCATTTCCACTAAAAGATGTTTAAGGATCCCAACTTATAACTCTCATCTGCTCTCTTTAGGTTCCTCATATTGCTGGAAAAACAGGCAAAGAAGAGAGTATTTGTAAAGATCATTGGCCCTGGTTACCTTGAGAAGCTGAGTTCTGCTGCACAATGGGGACAGGCCACTCAAGAGGTTCTTTATTGTGAATCCATGTTTAATGGTCCATACTCACTTTTAATGGTAAATAGATACTGGAAGCACCCCAAACCCCAGAATGGTAAGGCAACTTAAGGACTTAGACATTTTGGGAATAAGGTCCGAGTTGCCCTCCCCCTCAGCAATGAAACTCCAGTGGGTGAACTGGGGCTCAGAGGGAAGATGGGAATTGGAGGAAACATTGTAAAACAGCACTGGTACCCATTGCAGGGGCACAGATTGCATCTTATTCCACTAACCCTCCTTTATTAAGTTTTTTTTAAACCCTACCCAAAGATATCTTCATTGATTTGAGAGAGAGAGAAACATTGATGTGAAAGTAAAACATCAATTGGTTGCCTCCTATAAGCATTCCAACAGGGGATAGAACCTGCAATCTTTTGGTGTACTTGATAATGCTCAATCAACTGAGCCACCTGGCCAGAGCCAATGTCTATTAAGTTTTTTAGAGATTGTGGGTAACCACCAATGGACTGAGTTTAATGAGAGTCATAAGATATGTGAATAGTTGATGGTACAAAGTGTTGACTTTGATCAGTTGCCTTTAGTTCACTATTTTAAGATGCTCTTGGCCTTACCTTTGGTTCTAGACATAAGAATGACTGTCAGTTACATGCAGGCTTTCCCCCAATGCCTCTCTTCACATACATATCACAGGCTTCATTGACAGATGCCTGAGTAAACACTATGGGATTCACTCATGCACAACACAGAATTAGAGACCAATTGATATTCCAAGAGGCAACTCTTGACAAATGGGGAGTAGTAGTTACTAGATACATTCTTTTCTATTTTGTCCTCCAGGTAGACTATTTTGAGACTCGCTGTATGCACTCCTCAGACAATCCCAGCAGAATAAAGCACCACAGTAATAATTAATTTGCTCACATACTCTTACCTTTATTTCCCACCTTTCCTGTTCACTCTCCCCAGACACTCACTTCTATTCCTTAGGATTGCACAAAACAAGCCAAAAATAAACTGTCTAAAGAGAAGATCTGATTAAAGGCACTAATTTCCAGGACAAGCACAGGTTAAAACACTCCCCAGCCACGTTTTAGATCAAAATGCCTCCCCTTTGTAATTTTACCAGCAGTGGCACACAGTTCTTATTCTCTTAATTTTAATACAATACTCTACAGCTTCCCTAGGGCCTTCTGCTTTAACATCATTCCTTTCTCTCACTTTGCATCCTGTCCAGCATAGACCCATAGTCCATCACTTGAATCATTTCTTTATCCTTTTCTTTGAAACACTTACCACTAGATCATTCCTTCAAGCATCCTCACATTGAAAAATCTCAAAGAAAGATGTGGTGTTTTTGCTGCCTAGTATCTATTTACATACCTCTCTCCAAATAACAGTTCCTCAACTTCCCTCTGGGGAGCCACTCCTTCCACCACTTGGTCCCTGGTGCATAGTTAGAACAAGTGACTGGGATTCAAACCAATCGCTGTATTTTATTCCCTCTGGCCCAGTGATAAGTTCAGGAATAGACACATGACTTAAGCCAATCAAGCCCAATCAGAACGGATGCAGGGGCATTTGCTGAGTGACAGGAAGGGTGCAAAGGTTCTGCTGGAGTAACTATTGTCTATTTCAGAATGTAGCCAGCCCAGAAGCAGCAGAGCTGTGATCCTCAGATCCTAGTGAGATCATTTGAACGCTTGCACAAAATTTTATTGCAAATACCCCAACACTTGTATTTTTCAGTTCTTTAGGTCAGGGTCCCCAACCCCTGGTACCTCATACTGGTACACATCAGTGGTCTGTTAGGGAGCAGGCCACATGGCAGGACGTGAGCAAAGCTTCACTTGCCTTACTGCCTCAGCTCTGCCTTCTGTCTCTCTTCCACTCCCTCACCCCATCCCCTATCCTTCTGTGGAAAAATTGTCTTCCACAAAACAGGTCTCTGGTGCCAAAAAGGTTGGGGGCAGCTGCTTTAGATAATCTATCTCCTGTGTAAGCCAGATTGTGTTGGGTTTTCTGTCACTTGCAACCATAATCCTAATTAATTCTCTTGGATCAGGCTTACTATTTTATCTCTCTGTTTCTAGTACAGTTAATGAAAATCTTGCTCTAAATTTATAGTCTCTGGTGATCTCCTCAACACTGCCTCAGCCATTCTTCTATAAATGGTCTTTCCAACTTTTACTACTCTTTTCCAGCATTCTCTCTTTATATTCAGCAAATGACTTGCCTGCTAACTCATTAACTGAATTAAAGTAGACTTTCTTTTCCCAATCCTTCCACTTCTAAGGGGTACCAGAGACTAGTAACAGTTGTAGTGTTACTTTTAAAATGCCATTTAAAGAAGACTTGCTTTCTCTCTTTTATCTTAGATTCTTTCTCTTATCTAGATATAATTCGCTTAGAAGTAGATTTATATGTGGAGCTAATATACGTATACATTTATATGTATGCACACATATATTGATACAGAGATCTAATCAGATCACTAGGAAGCAGTAGGGAGGGGACATAGGAGGAGGTTGCCCAAGACAATCGTAAACAGCCTAGGACAGGATTGGCTGAATGCCTCCAAGCACATGGAATTATGGGTGAGAAGATTTAAAATAAAAGAAGCACTCTCAGGCTCTCTTCCTTGAGGATGCTTGGATGATGCTGCTGCAGCTGCCTGCATTTTCCAGCAGATGATATTCTGGATGAGAAAGAACTCTGGGCGCAGTTTAGGATCAGGCTGGCCTGGCAGAGAGTGGCGAGGTTATTATTTGGGTGTTCTAGAGGGGATGGGCTTTGGGGCAGAAGGCTGACATTCTTCCAAAGTTGTTTAGCTTTCGTATCTTATGTTGTTTCAGTTTATAAACTAGCGCTATATAAATAAGATAATTAAAAACTAACGGGGGGGGGGGGGGCGAGAAGGATAGGACTCAGGTGTTAAGAGTTTAGCCTTAATTGAAGCTTAAGTGACTAATGCATGTGGAAAACTGTTATTTCAAAATTGTGAAGCTTTTGAATAAAGACTCCTTTTCTTTATCACCAAACCTTTGTCTCTGGAATTTTGCCTGGAGGGTGGCTGCAGGCCACAGGACCCCAGTTGCTTTTCAGTAACAATACAAACATATAAATGCAAGCTCTTCATTAAATTTTCTCAAACATTTCCACATATAGATAAGTAAAGAAATACATATGAAAACATTTTTTTCCTCCCCCCTCCCCAGTTGTACACAGTGGAATACTGACCACAGAGAGGGTTTTTAATGGAGAGCCTCCCTCTCCACATTTTGAGTCTCCCTCTCTGGATGCCTCCTAATCTCTGGCTGAGAGCACATGCTAGAGGCTACCCACATTTCAGAAAAAGCTAAATGCCTCAGTAAATAATAAGGAAAGATACAACAACCTCCTAACTTTGGAAATCAGTTAGAAATGCAATAGCTGCTTAGAGCTGTCCAGAGTCACAGGATTCATCTACTCTAGCTCTACTGGCAGGTGAATAAACCAACACTTAGGGAAGTTATGTGACATTTTGGAGGTCTCCTGTCATAGCTGGGACTAGAGTGCATTCCGCTCCATGGATTTTCCAATGATATCACCATTTCCTTCATAATAAACTAATATCCATTATAGTTCTCATCGGCATACACTGTTTGCTAACCTCTCCCCTAAGTCATTTGCCTGCTCAGATCCCTTTTTGGTCAGGACATGGGGACCTCAGAAAAACAATGTTTGCTCTGATCCTGTCTATACAAGGCCTTCATTGTGCTACAGCTTTAGGCTATTAGGCTACTAATGGCTGAAACCAGGAGAGCAATTAGAAGGACAAGAGATGAAGAACTCAGTTGATTAATGAAGTTCATCTCTCCCACCCTGTTTTCAAACCACCACTGACTCCCAACTCTAGGTGACAAATCAAAAAGAAAACTTTGCTTCAGTCAATGCCCCAATTAATGTATTAAGGTAATAATTTGGAATACCTGTTTAACTAGGAAACGAAACTGTCTCGGCCTATACCTAATAAAAACTAGAAAAGCATTGGGAATCAAAACGTTTACCTGTTCATGATGTAATGAAATAAATGTTCTTTGAAACTAAAAACAAGATTTTAAAAAACTGACTCAGAAAAAGGAAGGAGAACAAGTAATATGAAAACACCACTTGTTGATACTATTTCCAAGCATATCTTAGAAACAACTTTCCATTTAATAATATCCAATAAGTGTCTACTACATGTGAAGTTGGGACCTGTGGTCTCAATGAGCTCCTACAGTGACCTCACCCTTTCCTCCCTATGCCTAGGTCTCATTAAAGTCAATAGCCACTTCTTCCTCTGTTCCTCATGTATCCTGTCATAGCTCCATTTAAGCCTCAACTATTTCTTATTTGGGCAACTTGAACCAGCTTTTCTTACCAGGCTAAGGAGCCCTTTCCTCTTCATTCAAATTTACAAAGACTGTATTTTATTTTGCCTGGTATAGTATTACCTGTGTCATTCTATTTACTCCCCAAACCTCTCTGTGATTCTCCACCTGACTTCTTCTAACTATGACCATTTCCTCCTAATCCAACTGCTCTCCAATGTCAGACTTCACTCTCCTCTTTTCCTTCCTGCTGTCTTCATGAACCTAAAACCAATGTTTCTAAGTGACTTGGTTTTCTTTCTTCATTTGCAACTCCAGATTTTCCCTTTTGTGCTACCAGAGTTAAGAATTACTGCACATTCTACATCTTCCTGACTTCTTTTCTCTTGTTTCTCTTTCTCTGCAGTCAGGTGAACAAAGGAATACTCATGACCTGAATCTGAGAGAATCACCTGGCCCTTCCCTTTGCCAAACTGCAATTGATTTGAAAAATAAATACCTCTGAACAGAACCAGACCTTTTGGACCCAGGACTCAGCCAAGGAGGAACACTCATTCCTCAATCCTGCTCCTAATACATTAGGCATGTAACTCAGGGTACACAGGCTCTCCTTTTCTCTGCTGTATCATTGTATCATCTGTTTCCCCCAGTCCATGTCTACCTGTGGCTACAGTGAGATTGCAGCAACAAGACAATTTCTTAGGATATGCTCACATCTGATCTTCAAGATAGACAAGGACCTTGAAATTCTGTCCACATAGCTCTGCAAAGGCACAAGCTGGTATTTCAGCTGGCACGTGTATGCCCTTGCCCCTGCCCTTCCTCACTTTTTCTTCTGCTCTGAACCACAGTAATGATGATTCCTATTGCTGCCAGTGATAAAGGAGCAGCTGTGCTGGGGCTTCTGCCAGACCTGTCAAGGCCACTGCTACGGCTGCCAATTGTGCAAGGCTGGTCTTTGTGCCAAAGGCCCTGTGCTCTATCTTTGACCATGGAAGGTGTTGCAGATGCCAGCAGAGAGAGAACTGATTCTCATCCATGTCCCACTGCATCTGCTGACCATCCCCCCCTCACAACATATTCACACCACATCAGGGACACTAATGTCAGCAATGAGAATGTTATCTCCTGTTTCTTCTGGAACCGTTCTGTAGACCTCTTGGGCTCTCAGTAGCCCACAGAGACTTTAGCAAACAAATTTTTTAGTTTTTATTTATTGCAGCTCCCTAAACCTAGGACTCAGATATGAATCTGCATGTTGTTGGGTCATTGGGCAGCTGAGCAACAAACGCTTGAATTTGGAGCCACTCTTCCCCTCCACACTCACCCAGCATGTCCCTTAGCTAAACCCTTGCTGCTCAGTTCTCCCTTTCCTCAGAGGGAGTTCTGCCTCTCATGTAAACAGATGTCTGGCAGGCCTGTCCTGCCAGTCCTCCTAGCATTTCTAAGTGAAATACAGAAAGTCTGCCAATATGTGCAGGAGAAAACCTAGAAGTGAACGAGTGACCAAATATCAGAACATCAGTTCAAAAAAAAGAAATGCCCTGACAGCACCTCCCATGGACATATGGCCTAACACAGTGCTTCTCAACTGATGAGCTGCTGCAAAAGAAAATAAATTAGAAAAGTCACTAGTGGGAATCCTGTTTATTCTTCCAGCCATTTGTTTCTTCTGAATGAGAGCTTGATCCCTTAATTATAGCTCTGAGTGACTGTCAGTGACTGACAATTTATTATTGCACTTTCTTAGAATTCGCTCTCTCATGATTGTAAACAGTCAATATTTCCACAGAATCAATGTTCTCAGAGTTGCTTAGGGCTTATTTTAAGTTAATAACTGAGCTACATAATTCACAAGCTCAACTATACAAATCTACCTCCGCATGCCCATTTTCTCAGGTAGATGTTTGCAGGAGGGCCGAACTCCTGTGACCCTTTATGGTAACAAATGGTAAAAAAAAAAAAAAAAAAAAAAAAAGATTTATGGTAACAAATCTTTAAGACTTTTGTGATTCTTCCAAGGTGTTAAGCCATCATGTTCATTCAAATACTGTATTTTCTCCTTCCTAGGAAAATTGAATTTCCCATAAAGGTTTTCTCAAAAGCTGTATTTCTTTCTTTCATGGAGCCCTGTTGCTTATGTAAACCATCCTTACTTTTCTTTGGTCAAGTTGTAGTAAAGCAGGAGATGTCTGTTTCTAATTGTTTTCTTATTCTTGGCTTTGAACTTCACACGCTTTCAGCTGATGCACTCCTTAAATCTCTTCTTGCCCTGGGAGTGTAGCATTGCTAATGCAAACCATGGTCAGCCCCTTGGGCCAGGTTTTATCTACACAGGAATGTTTTGATCAGAGATTGTAGCATTTATATCCTGCATGTGTGACCATGGACAGTATTTGATTTGATTCTATTAGATCAAGTTCACAGTAGACTGTCTTCTATTTCTATGCTACACTGATTTTATTGTGCTTTTTATGTGCCAGTGGTTCTCAACACCACTACACTTAACCTTTCCTCTGAGAACATCCCTTCAGTAATTTATCATAAAATTGCACACTGAACTTGGCTATGTTCAGGTCAGCTTTCTCTTTATCACAATTGCTGCCTCAGTCTGCAGACGTCAGAATAAAGAGGACAAACAGGAAGGGGAAAAGCACAAAGATAGGAATTAAGAGTCTTATATAAATATTGGTTTTGAGGAAGAGTTGGGGGTAAATTTGATTTTCCTAAAATTTTTATTTGACTGTATTATGCATGACAACTCATGAAGTTTCACATTTCAACCGTTTAACTAGGCACGTGTTTTTGAGCAGACTCTTAATTTTTCTGTGCTTCAGCTTTATTCTGTGTCACACTGGAATGAGGCTGTTTGCCCTTTGATTTCATAAGAGTTAGAATCATATGAGATGATTACATGAGATGATTTCAAAATATTTAGAACACTTCTCCTATAATTTAATAATATTGTCATTAGAAGGGTAGAAATAACCTCTATAGAAAAAGTAATTTTCTCATTAAATGATTTCTCCTAAATCTCATTATTTCCTTTTGATAAACAGAATAGTCACATCCTGTGTGGTGAAATTCCAAGAGATTAGGAAAGCATCTTTGACCCAAAAGATGCCTTTGCCACCTGCTCACTGATATTTGAAATGCAATCAGTCACCAAAGACACATTTATTAGGGATGAGACTGACAAAGAGAAACTTCTAAAGGAGTAAAGTTAACATGGAATCCAAGCTTTAAAGTAAATTAAAAACTGGCTCTGCACCCTGTCTTAGGCACAGGTTTGGAGTTACGGAGTGCGGTGATCCTTGCTTGGTGTACCCATCTTCTGATAAGCATCCTGGCTTTCTTCAAGCAGCTTCTCACCTCTTGGTCCATCATTTCATTATAAAAATGGCAGGAAAAGGTGGTAAAATGGCAACTACTTTCCATGATCACAGTTGACCCCTAGCTACAGTGAGTGACCCTATCTCATGTAGGGGGGTGCTGGCTGAGTCCATAGGTCAACAGACTGAGCTGGGACAGCAAATGCCCTCTTACCAAGACAACTCTGAATCACAGAACATCAGAAATAGAAAATTATTTGAGATTATTTAATCACAGGCTCAGTAACTCAAATATACACAGAAGTTAGATGGGTAACATGAATGTGTGAATCACATGGTATAAAACAATAAGGATTGGTAGAATTTGTGGAAAAATAAAGAAATAATGCATGTACCTTGTAGGCATTTAAACTCAAATTTAATTAAAAGTTGTGTTAATCGTGTCAACTATATCCACAGGATGACCATATGTGTCTCTCAGGCTGCCTGTCTGTGACTCCTGACCGAATCCCTTCCTTAAAAGGTCGCTGACCTGTCGGTACAACTGCAGTCACATGAGAATGAAGACATAAGTTGAAATGGCCCAGCTTTACTGTTAAACTTCAAATTTTTCTCATTCCAAGTGAACCCAGCTGTTCGTCAGATACATAACAACTTTGTGTCTTTTTCTGTCATCACATGCAGTCTGCTCTGCTCATTCCTTTTCCTTCCTATCCAATCTCTTCTTGGGCTGCTATCTCGAAGCTATTGAAGGAACCTCACTGTAGCTACTACTGAAGGTGCCTTTGTGGAAACATCAATGTCTATTCCAACAATGCTGTTCCAGTGCCTGTGACACCACCATTCTCCAGGCTATAAAGAGGCTAGAATCACTCTCTGTTCAATTCATGCCATGCTTTGGCACCTGGACTCCAACACCACACTGGGTGAGCCCAGAATAGCAGAAAGCCTCTTGTGAAAACAGCCTCTATGGCTTTTTTTTCCCTGTGCTTGTCTCTCATACACAGCTCTGAGACAAACACACAAATACCATCTATCTCTGTCAGAAAGGGCCACAGTACAGGCACAGCACAGTGCCAAGAAACATTTTTACACACCCACCCCACCACCAAATAAACAAAAGCAAATCTGTGAAGAGATTGCTTTGACTAAAACATGCATAGGAGTTTACATTAGTAATAAACCCCAGCTTCTCTGTTTAGAGCTTTGGCATTAAAAATTATCAAGTCAGAGCAGTAAGGCAGTACTTAGTTTATAATTGTGCAGCTAAGGAGCCTATTTACTTAATTCTCCCAGAGCAAAGGAATAGGCTTCCCCATGAAGTATTGAGTCTAACCTTCAGTAAGATGGACAACTGGCAGTTTTCAACTAAACTGTTTTAGCTTCTATCGATAGTACCCTAAACAAATCTTAAGGATGAATTCAACTCAGAATATTTGGTATATATCCATGAGGATTTTGAAACTGTAAGGTGTCTGCAAATGATATCATCAAGAAAGTGAAAGAACAATCCATAGAATGGGAAAAAATATTTTCAAATTACATATTCAATAAGGGACTTATATCCAGAATATACAAAGAAGTCTTACAACTCAGTGAAAAAAAGATAGATAACCCAATTTTTAAAAAAACAAAATGTCTCAAGAGATATTATTCCAATGAAGATATTCAAATAGGAAGCACATGAAAAGGTGCTAATGTCATTAGTGTTCAAGAAAAAAAATAAACAAAGTACATAGCAGGATACCACTTCATACCCACTGGGATATCTGTAATCAAAAAGACAAATAATAACATGTAGCAGTGAGGATGCAGAGAAATTGGTACTCTCACACACTGCTGATGGAAATGTCAAATGGTGTAGCTGCTTTCAAAGGTAACCTGTACCCACCTATGACAATATGGCTATGGATATGAATATAAATACAAAAATAAATGCAGATTTTTTAAATATTTTAAATAATTATTATTGTTACCTTCTATTTCTAAATAGTTTGACTCACAAAAAGTTGCAGAAATAGTACAGAAAATTTCCACATACCCTTATCCTAGCTTCCTCCAAAGATAATAACTTCTGTAAGCACAGTATGTTGTAGACACAAGTGTTTGAGTTACCCTCTAGTGTTCTTCCCCTGTTCTTTGAGACACATTTCTTTGTGGTTGAGTAGTTCCTATCTGTTTTGTCCCTGCCTACAAGTTTGCCAAAACAGAATAAAACTTCCTTTACCACCAATACCACAAACTAAACCCTGCTTGAAATTTCTGAGTGTCTCAGATGCTCATGAAATGTGAGTTTTGTCACCCTTTGCCCAACCTCTTTGGAAATGGCCCTCAGAAAAGCACAGTCCTATGGCTGGATGCACAGCCTCAGCTGAGGGGCCCAAGAAAAGAAAGTCTCCAGAGCCCACAACTGACATGGAGCTATGCTCACCAGCCTTTAGAGGCAAGGGAAGAGAGAGCAAGTGTGAATGAGGGTGTGAAAAGCTGCATTTAAACATTCATCCCCAGAGTGGGAAGTGAGAAATGAGGCTGATGAAATGTCAAGTGAGGAAATAGTAAGTCAGTAACAATGGATGGGCCTTGGCAGCCAAACCGGACTTGGGAGCAAACAAGGACAGAATGCAACAACCCTCAAATGACTGAAGGCAAATGTGAAAAAAATTAAGAAGCACCAGCTCAATGTCAAGGGGAATATCCAAGCAATTCTAACAGCAAAGCAAAATGCATGAAACGCAAGGGAACATTGAGTCATTCAAGTTGATTTGAATAGGAGAGTACAAAATATGACTGGCTTCCTCGAAGGGTTCTCTTGCCAAGCTCTACTGGGGCCCCTGCCCAGCCAGCATCTTGTAGATGCCTTGAAAGTTCAGCTATAACTCAGGCAACTTAGTATAGTAGTCAAACTGGTCCTTAAAGCCAAATTAATGTGTCCCATCTATTATCTTGAGCTAATTACTTTCCTGCTATGAACCTCAGTTTCCTTATCTGTAAATTGGAAATACTGGTAATAGCAACACCTAACACACAAGTAATTGTGAAGACCTATGAGAATAAGCATAGAGAGCACTCAGCATAGTACTAGCTAAACAATGGACCTAATTAATAATTCAGGTCAATATTGCTTTTCAGTGAAGAATCATGGCTTTGGAAGATCTCAGTTCCTCCAGCTGAGGATGCCCATTATCTTCCATGGACCCATCCTGATTGTTCTCTTAAAGTGTCATTAAGAAGAGAAGAATGGGCTAGGTTTAGCAGCTTTCACTTCTCCATTAATGTGGTCCCTATCCCTATCCATTTCTGGACTATAAAGGGCAGCTTAAGAATTCTTCAAAGATATTTGCAAGTGTCACCTCAACAACAGCTAGATGAGGACTGCTGGAAACAACAAAGAGCAGAGACCTCTTTCTTCCCCATCCCTTCTCCCCCACCACCTTGGAAGTAGCCTCTAGGAAAGGGCTGGAACTATTTAAATAGGATGCAGCGGAAGTGACATTTAAAATGGCCACAAGAAAGAGATTCTTGAAAATCATTCAGAAAAGTGCAGAGATTTCAATTTCAAATGGAAAGAGCAGAGAAGCTTGACTTTCTATTACATTGTCTTGTATCCTTCTCTGTCATTTCTCCATTTCTGTGCTCCCTTACAACAAACAAACTCTTTCATTATATTTACATGAAATATCCAGAAGGGATAAATCCATAGGGACTGAAATAGATTGGTGTTTGCTTTGGGGGCTGGGGAGTATGGGCAATAGAGGAAAACTGCTTAATGGGTTTATTCTGAGATGATGAAAATATTTTAAAAGTAGCTAGAGTTGATGTTTGCACAATATCGTAGGTATACTAAGTACCAGTGAACTGTTCCCTCTAAAATGGTTAATTTTATGTTATATAAATTTTACCTCAATAAATTATTTTTTTTACTTTCCTAAACAGAGTTTTCTACTTGCACTTTCATTGTTTGTCTCTCACTTCCTCTGGGCCTCATGCAAATCAGACATTCACCTCCACCACTTCAACCACCTGCTCTTGTTAAGGTTCCTGTGACCTCTGGGATACTAAGGGAAGCTAGGAAGTGTGGTCTTAATTCCAGGTAACTATATCTTAACTAAAAACAGCCTTTCTATTACTAAAAAAGAAGAGAGAAATAAGGGATAACTGATAGCCTCTGCTGGTCTCTTTAAGGGTAAAACATTTAAACATTAGAAACAAAATGTATAGCTTCTGAGTTGGGGTGGGTGTGAAGAAGGGTATTTGAAAGAAAAAATTAATTAATTCAATAAACAATAAAAAAGAAAAAAAGAAAAATTTTATAAACAAAAATAGGAGGGCAGAATGATCAAATATATAAATAATTACAAAACTATGAATAAAATAAACCATTAATGCACAAAAATTCTTTCAAATAATTGGTGCATATTATCTAAGTTATCAAATTTGTTGGCAAAGAGCAGTTTGTAATAGCTTTTATTATAATTTTAATATCTGTGGTATCAATAGCAATGATCTCTTTCATTTCTGATATGAGCAATTTGTGTCTTCTCTCTTCTTTTCTTAGTTGGCCTGGCTAAAAGTTTATTGATTTTATTGCTTTTTTTTAAGTAGCTTTTGATTTTATTGATTTTATTTTTATATTTTCAATTTTACTGGTTTCTGCTCTGAGTTTTATTATTTCTTTTGGTCTGCTTACTATGGATTTAAGTTTTTTCTTTTTTCTAGTTTCCTAAAATGGAAGCTGCTTAGATGATTGACATCTAGATTTTTCTTCTTCTATTTCTTTTTTTTTAAAGATTTTATGTATTTATTTTTAGAGAGAGGGGAAGGTAAGAAGAAAGAGAAGGGGAAAGACATCAGTGTGTGGTTGCATTAATAAAATCTATCATTTTATTAAGTAATGGGGCAATTAAATCTAGATCTTTGCCTTAATGAGTTTCCACTTGTAGAAACATACATTACCCATCTGTATGGTCCTCTTAGACTTACTCACCTTAACCCCAAGGCACTAGTGTCCTGGGAATGCCAGAGAGCCATGGCAGCAGAGAAGGGAGCTCATGTGGAAGCAAGAGAAGCTTTTCAGCTTTCCTCATGTTCATAATTTTGAACAATTGGTTAGCATTATGAATTTACAAACTGCTTGCTTCTTTTTTTCATCTCATACTAATGGTGACCTCTGTGAGTCTGTTATTTCCCAGTTTCTTTCTACAGAGTAGTATACTGGAACAGAAAACTTGATTCTTGTTTAAGGTTATGCAGCTGGTTTATAGTACAGAGGAACTCTTGCTCTCTCTCTAGGGCACCACATTCTACACTGTCTGCATTTGAGGCTCACAGAGTTTTAGCTTCTTCTTACCAACAAGTTAAGATGGAATAGATTTTCAAAAGGCAACATTTAAAAAAAAAGCAGGCTGAATACTCCTGCTGGTCAGCCCTGTCATTCAAATTAAGAAGTTCCATATTCAGAATCAAGATGACGGAAGAGTGAGTGGAAATCACAATGACTTCCTCCCAGGACCAACCTGGAATTACAACTAAATTGTGGAGAAATCACCTGTAACAAACAACTGAACAATAGCGAGAGAGGAGACTTAAAACCTCAGAGAGACAGAAGAATCAACCTAACTGCCACTTACACTGGGCTTCGGGAAAGGCGGGGGCAGAGTGGGCTAGAGATACCAGAGGAGAGACCAGGGAAGGAGGCTTTGGGGAGAGAAATTAGGGAGAAGCTGGTGGTATCCTGGTGCTGACTCATTCTCCACACGGCAGCAGCCATCTTGCTCAGGCAGAGACCACTCCAAGTGGCAACGAAGTGAGAAGACCCAGTAGCCCCGCCCCCAGGAGAGACTCGGCCCTGCTGAGTATGGCATGGCAGCCACAGATAGTAGATCCCTGGCTAAAGGGGGTGCAGAGTGACCTAGAGACTCTTGAGGAGAAACTGGAGACAAGGGTTTGGGGAGAGAACTGAGAGTAGCCCACATGATCCCAGTGCTGACTACTCCCCCATACAGCAGCAGCCACCTGGCTCAGGCTGACCATGCCCCTGAGTGGCAGCAGCCTGAGAGGACCCAATAACCCTGCTCCCAAGAGGGACTCTGCCCCGCCCTCTGATGTCTCAAAGTCGGCCTGCTGAGTGAAGAGTGGCTAGAGTAACAGCTGAAGGAGACAGCCACAGACAGTAGGATCCTGGAAGTCTCGAACAGACTGCCTAAGGTCAGACAGGGCCAACAGCTGACCTCATCAGAGGCAGATCCAGAAGGAAAAAACAGTGGTCTCCTACCATGGCAGTTCGTGCCACAAAGTCAGGAAATCAAGACAAATCAATTTAAGAAGCAGAAGCAAAAAAGGAGAGTCTCACAAATAATGGGAAGACAAAGAAACAACTCCCAGTCTGGGAAAGGAGGAATCTCCAGAAAGAGAACTAAATGAAATAGAGGCAAGTAAACTGTCAGATATTAAGTTCCGAACAATGGTTCTAAGGAAGCTCAATGAGCTCAGAGAGAACTACAAAAAACTATAGGGAAACTATGAGGAACTTACTGCAAACCATATCAGCATGAAAAAGGACATAGCAACTATCAATAAGAAGCAAAAGGAAATGAAGAATACAATTTCTGAAATGAAGAACACAATAGAATGCTGGATGAAGCAGAGGATAGAATCAGCGAGCTGAAGGATAAGGTAGAAAAAAGCTCCCAAAAAGAGCAGGAAAATGAAAAAAAGACTTAAAAAGAATGAAGAGGCATTGAGGGAAATGCAGGACAACCTGAAACATAATACTATCCATATAATAGGGACACCAGAAAGAGAAGAAGAGGAGGAAGGAAAAGAGCACCTGTTTGAAAAAGTAATGATGGAAAACTTCCTTCACTGGGGGAGAGAAAAAATCACACAAGTCCATAAAGCACAGAGGGTCCCATTCAAGAGGAACTCAATGAGGCCCACTCCAAGACACATCATCATTAAAATGGCAAATATCAAAGACAAATAGAGAATCCTAAAGGAAACAAGGGAGAAACAGGGAGTAATATATATGGAAGACCCAATATGGCTAGCAGCTAACTTCTCAACAGAAATCCTGCAAGCCAGAAGGGAATGGCAAGAAATATTCCAAGTCATGAGAAGCAAAGGCCTGCAACTGCTCTGTCCAGCAAAGCTCTCAATTAAAATGGAAGGTGAAATAAGGAGTTTCCCAGACAAAGGAAGGTTAAAAAAAAATACACCTCCACCAAACCAGCATTGCAAGATATACTAAAGGGACTGTTTTAAGAAGATGAAGAAAAAGAATCTATGAATACCCAGTTCCTTTCACAGTCACCAATACTTGATATTACCAAGATTTTTCATACTTAATCTGATTGTGACAATGATGTGTTATTTTAATTGTTACTTTATTATTTGTTGAAACTAAACCTGATTTTGTGGATTTCTTGCCTACTTCTAGTATTTTTAAAAAAGCTTTAAATGACTTCTTGGTATTTTTTATCCATTTTTTGATTAAATTTTTTTAGAATTTTTTCCAAAAAAAAAAAAAAACCCTATTAACCATTTTTTAGATGTGTTGCAAATACTTTCCTATTCTATTACTTGTCCTTTAACTTTTTTATACATATATTACTAGATAGTCTTAAAAGCTTAATATGGTCATATTGTCAAAATCTTACTTTATAGCTTCTTGGTTTGAATGTTACTTCAGGGTAAGAAAAATATTATTTTGTATTTCCTCTTAAAACTCCTTAGATTTTACACATTGATTTTTAACTCACCTGAATATTTTTTGTATAATGTGTGAAATAGGGCTCTATATTTATTTTATTTCAAGTAATAGTGGTCCATGAACTTTATTTGTGGAATAAGCCTTATTTTTTCCATTGATTTGAAATATCAACTTAATCATATATTATATTGTTAGGCAGATATATACATTTGTTTCCTCAATGCTCATTTTATTTCATTGATCTACATGATTATTTCTCTACTGGTGTCACGCTGTTTTAATTGATGAGACTTTATAATAGATTTAAATTTTTTAATATTTTATAATGGATCTTGACATTTTAAAAAATAAATAAATAAAATCTGCATTAAAAAAAAAAACAAGAAAGAAGGAACGAACTCCTGCCTTTTGTGACAGCATGGATGGAACTGGAGAATATTATGCTAAGTGAAAGAAGCTAGTTGCTGAAATACCATATGATCTCACTTATAAGTAGAATCTATTCAACAAAATAAACTAATGAACAAAATAAACCACAAGCAAAGAAACATGGAGCAGACTGAAAGTGACCAGAGGGGAAGGAGAAGGAGGACAATGGTGGAAAGAAGGAGAAGAGACTAAACAAAGAACACGTATGAATGACCCATGGACATGGACAATAGAATAGGAATTGACTGTAGGAGCAGGGAGTGGGGTGGGATGGGTGGAGGAGGGCCAAGAGGGAAAATTTGAGACAACTAATAGAATAAACATGATTTAAAAATAAAAAAAATTAAAAAAAAATTAAGAAGTTCCACTAGGTAATCACATATCTATTTGGAACTGTATATAGCAGAGTCTCTGAGATATATGGTTTTCTGGGAACACATTTGTCATGTTTAGTGTTCTAGCTTGTTTCTAAGATTAGAGATAAGTTTCAGAAAATATTGGTCTAATAAGGAAGAAACACTAAGCAAAATGCTTCAGATAGAGAGTGCTCCAAGCTGTGTTAGACATCAGTTTTGTTTAGCTTGTGATTTATCACGTTTAATTTTCAAGTGAAATTAAAATATTTTCCCTAAATTTTGTGGCCCCAAAGTCTGTGGCTACTTACGGCAGTGTCCTTGCTGACAGGGGTCATTTGGAAGAATGAAGTGCCCTCTCATAAGTGAGGGAGGGAAGGCAAGATGGTAACAACAGTGTGGGATGAGACTACTTGGTTCCCAGATGTGTCCCTAATAAACGGATTTTGTCAGAGGACCTGTCAACAGAAGGGGTATCGCAAACTTCAGGGCTATCACTAGTAGTCCATTCAGCCTGGATCTCCTAGTGACACCAGTGCAACTCAGAAGAATGACAACCAGGAATCCTTAGCTAACACAACAGAGCTTTTAGTTATTTTATCATAATGGCACTACTTGTATTCTTTCAGAAAATAAATCAATTTCACATATCTAATTTAATTCTAATTAGAGGACAGGAACTCTACGAATATATGTGGGAAGTTACAGAGTGCAGAAGGAGTAGGTTTGTAGTTGTTCATATGGAAAATAACACAATGATTAATAAATAATACAAGAATAAACTGTGTTTTATAGACTCATAACTATGTAAACCCACTTTTGCCCTACCCTGTATTTCTAAAAGTTTTAGCTGTCATGAAACAGTATCATTTTATAAATACTTTCAAGTGAAAATAAATTAAGAAATAGTTTGATCCCACAAGTATTCAGGGAGCTGATACAGGCTCAAAACACATAAAATGAAAGTAATTGACTAAACTGCTCAGGAGAGGGAGTTTCAGGCACTGAACATCACAGCAACACACTGAGCTTAAGCAGTCAACTGGGGCTACACCAAGGCCCAGGAGCCTTTCTCCCTGCAGCTATCTCGCCTGCGAAATGAGGGTGCCATGCAAATCTAAAGCACAGAAATCAATGACTGTTTTGAAGCTCTACTCATAAGTTTACATTTATGATTACATGATATTCTGTCCATGAAATTCTTGGCATTGAATTGAGGGAAAGTAAGGGGAAGGTATCTGTGTCTTGCAAGAGTTAGTAGCATAGTGGGGAGTAGCTTTTGGGAAGGGCTGCCTGGGTATAAATCTTGGAGCAGCCACTTGCTGGCCCTGCATGGTGGGCAAAGAGATCATGTACCCTCCTCTGTTCCTCAGCTTCATCATCTGCAAAACCTCATAGGGTTGTTGTAAAGATCAAATGAGTTGCACTTACTAAGTGTCAGGATAGACTGCGGCACATGACAAGCACTGACCAAGTATTAGTTATTATTATTCTCCTTTTTCATATACACAGGTGTACATGCTGGACCTAATCTGAGGGAATATAATTCAAAGTAGGGCAGAAGGAAGGGGCCATGCAGAATAGTGCTATCTGGACTTTAAAAGTGAATTCCGCTTATATCTAAGTAATCAGTATTCAACACCCTGTGATGTACAGATACTGTGCTGGGAAACTTGTATGCATTATCTTTGCCATTCTCAACAATCCTTTAAGAGACATAGTAAGATATTATTACTCTGCTTGTTTTGCAGATGAAGAGAGTAAAGTTAGAATAAGTTGTACAAACCCATGTGATGACAAAACCACAAACCCATCTAAGCTTCAAAGATCTGAGGTTATCGTCTAAATGGGCTATGTGGAGAAGCACCCAACTGCTCTCCTCTGCAGCCTGCACTGGGCTAGGTGCTCTGCTGGAAACTCTCCTTTCTCCAGTGTCTCTCGCCCTCACTGCCCAGCAGAACGGGCATTATCATTATCATCTCCACTTCTTTTCTCAGAGAGCTGAGCCAAATCTCCCTCTACTTCCCACTACATAGTGCATTCTGGAACAGTGTAGCGGGAAGCATCTAAAATTTGGGGGAGTAGGAATTGAGATGACATTGCTGACAAGGCTTGGGTATATTTATTTCCAACCATGCCAACTGGCACTCTGGCACCTCGTTTTGAATAATGAGCCTCATTCTAGCTGGAAGGATGACTCATCGCCTGTCAGTGCTAACTAGTGAGCCTTGCTGACTGCAGCCTAAAGAGCCTGGAGACAGTCCAGGGACCCCCTCATTAGTGCCAGGAGGCCGCCTACCCTTCCCTCCCCACACGGATGTGTCTCAGGGCTTAAAGGCCCTACTACGACTTCTACCCACCACCCTGCCCTGCCTGAGGAGGCAGTGCCCAGGAGGGACTCAGGCAGGAACTAATTACACTAACTAATGGCCTGTCACAGCAAAAGAGACCGTGAAATCTTTTACCTAGGGGTGGGTGCCCAGACTTGCATATTTATTTTTAATTATAATATCTCATGAAGTTACAAGGAGTTGGAATTTGCTTTGCTGTGACATTTAGGAATCCCAAATCACATTGTATTTTGTTTATTTTGGGAAAGCCTTCTCATTAGGCATGCTCCCCAGTGGGCTGACCATTTGTGGTCCTCATACATCTCATGTTTGCTTGGCTGCAGCAAGAGCAGCTGGGTGCAATCACTGGTCATTTGAATCTGTTTGGAAGATTCAAAAAGGAAGGGTGTTATCACAGAAAGCAAGTTTGCTCATGTAAGTTGAGGATGCAGAACTGAGCTCTGCAATCAACCTGCTTGTGAGACTGTGTGGTGCCTCTACTTTACTGGCCTTCATGTTTTAAAAGTGGTTTTTAAATTATGGCTAATATAGGTGATTTCGAAGGATTTTGAGATAATATAATCTATCCTCTGACTCAAGAAATATCCACACTTGAGACTTGCCAAGGGAAAGCTATTCTGTTTAAAATCCTGCAGAGAAAAATATTTCCCAGCCTCGCCCTTCCTGGCCTCCCGTGGTAAGACATTCCTGGAGTTGACAAGCTTTCTCATAATCAAGGTGCTTTCTTGAACATTCTCTTCTTAGCACCTTTCCACATTATGTGTAGTTTTCATAAAGTTCAAGTGTATTTATTATCATAAACCTGCCCCTCTGGGTTTTCTTATACTCTAATTCTCCTAACTTTAGTCTTCTCCTTAGCCTGTAGTCAGCTTCATTATTAAAGTGTTCTCTTTGGTCCAGAAGATTCTTAGGTCTTATTTTTTATAATACTGCCCTGGGCTCAGTTAAATGGAGCATTTCGCAAAGAGTGTCCCATGAAACACTGGTTACAATGGAGGTAAGTGCTCCAAGAAAGAGCTCCAAGACCAAATATATTTTGGAAGTGCTGAGCTAAATAGAAGTGAAGAAGCCCCTGTATTATAAGCTGTGACCCCTCTCCTCACCTTTTCGGGCTGCTGCGACAGTGGAATCAGGAAACCAGGGGCAGATGAATTGTTACCTAATCTTATAGTCAGGAAAGGAAAGTGAAGAAGATACCTTTCTCCATCCCCACCCCCAGGGACATGATGGAGGAGTGAACAAGAGCAAAGACATTAGAAAAATTCAGAACACAAAGGTTCACGTCCTAGCCCTGTACTTTCTACTTGTGTAATATTAGGTGAATTCTCTCCCCAACCTCTGTATTCTTATCAATGAAATAAGGGTAAAAATATCTACCTTTTAGGTTTGTTGTAAAGAATAACTGAGAAAAAGACAAAGAGCCTATGAACACTCTGATAACTCCAAACACGGTAGTCCCTCTTATTCATGGTTTCACTTTCCACAGTTTCAGTTAGCCACAGACAGCCATGGTCCAAAAATATTAAATGGAAAATTCCAGAAATAAACAATTCATAAATTTTTAGTTGTGCACTTTTCTGAGTAGTACAATAAAAATGCATGCCATCTCACTCCGTCCCAGCCAGGAGGTAAATCATCGCTTTTTCCAGCATATTCATGCTGTAGATGCTCCCCATTAGTCACTTAGCAGCTGTCTCAGTTATTAGATCGACTGTCACAGTATCACAGTGCTTATGTTCAAGTAACCCGTATTTTGCTTAATAATGGCCCCAAAGCCATTCCCATAACTTTTATTACAGTTTATAATTGCTTTATTTTATTATTAGCTGTTAATCTCTTACTGTGCTTAATTTACAAATTAAATCTTATAACTATGTACATCTAGTTAAAACATAGTATATATAGGGCTCAGTACTATTCATAGTTCCAAGTCTTAGAATGTATTTACCATGGATAAAGGGGACTACTCTACTATCAGCACTAAAGTCAAAGTACCCTGATTACCAACCAGGTTCCTTTTCTCCATTTAAAATTGGGGTTGAGCCCTCCCTTCTAATCAGAGTCCTTCTGTCCTCACTTCCTCCTCAGAAGTGGTTTTGTTCAGACTCCCAGATAGACATGCCTGCTTGGGAGATGCCAAACCTGACTCTGAATAATATTAATAGTCAATCCTTAACATAGGCAGAAAATTCTGTGGCTAGGCAGCTTTTCCATGGAGACACTGAAAATGGAAGATTGTGGTACGGTCTGAAGAGTGGAAAGGGAGGCACTCCCATTCCTGATGTTGGCAGAAATATCTGCAGGGGCCATCCTGGCTCTGGGAGAAGTGGGGTATCATCTGAGACCAGTCAACACTCATTCACCCCCTCTAGTCTCTGAACGAGATGGAAACTGTCAGCCCTCAGACATGTTTCACTTGGCCCACATAATGATTTAAAAAATTCATATTTGTTGTCAAAATTCAAAAATTCAGAGTACACATAAAAATTGAGATTTACAGCTTGGATGGCAGTAATTGCCCAGAGTATAATAGATGCAGCACCTGTAGGAAGGGTTAGGAGCTCTGTTCCCCAGTCTCCACCCTTCCTTATTGTTATACCTCATCTTCTTAATGTGTTATTTGATGGCTCTTCCATATTCCTGACCTTCAACCTGATTCATTAAACAAATTTTGTGCCAGCTACTGTTCTAGGTACTAAATGTACAAAACAGATTACTGAGGAAAAAAGAAATGCAAACATGGTGACAACACTTAGGAGCTCTAACAGACATGGACAAAGGACTATGGGAACTCAGAAGTGGGAAAGGCTAATTGCCTAACAATAATAACACCTATAATTTATTGAGTACTTACTGTGTGCTAAACATTTTGCAGGCATCAGGTTTGGCTTCTCAGAAAGGTTTCTCTTTAAGAATAAGAAAATTGTCAACTAGAGAAGGACATTTCAGACAGAACCACATATTCAAAAGCTGGTGAACAAGTCGAGAGAGTTCAGTGAACTACATGAAAATTATGGCTGCAGCCTGAGTTGCAGAAGGTTGGGATGACAGAAGGGGATATCAACTTAATTGGGAACTAAAGGTAACCTAAAATCTATCCTGCAGTCAATGGGAAGGCATCTGAATTTTAACGGGCTCCTTCACAGCCATTTCTGGCTTAGACAGAGAAGGGTCAAGAGTCCTTAATAGGAGGAGGGACAAAGGAATGGAGCCACTGCTCTGTCTAGGCATTTGAGAAGAGATATCATTATGACTTTGCCAAAGCTGGTGCCTATCATTTGCCCCCTAACTCTTCTATATGATATGTTGAGAGAATTCAAAGTCACATATAGATTAGTTCAAGTCCAACATAACAAGGTAGGTAAAACTGGTGCCAAACACACTAACAATGCATTTGGAACCCAATGGGTGATTTGTTTTTCTCTTTCTTGGGTTGATAATACCCCTCCCTTATTAAAATAGAGCTTTGTTTGTTTGCAAATGTCTATGAATGTATATCTTTTCCCTCAAAATACCTTCCATAAATATGTGCCTTCATCATTCCTCCTTCCAGTAATTTCTCTATTTTTTGTTAAATCTTTTTTTCTCTGTGATCACTTCTTTTTGGACAATACCCATTTATACTAATATGTAAAGGGGTCATGGGGTAGGTCTGGGGCCACTTTGCCATGCAGATTATTTAGGAGAAGCAACATGAGAGCCCTTTGGGAAATTCTCACACGTAACTAAATCAGAAACTAATATCCTGTTTTGTCTGCACTCTGCACTAGTCCTCATGTGTCCTGTAGAGGAATCCTGGGGTTTCTCCTTGCTGCCTGAAAGATAAACAAAGTGCTGGCTCCCAGCCCTACCCTAGAGCCATTCTGAAGAATTACACTGAAAACAAATTATCATCAAAACTGAACTAAAAACATGGAAACAAAACCTTAAAGGTCTTATTTACTAGCTGCTACTTTCAAGTTTTGAAGCAGAAATTGAAATTTCTGCATGAAGTACAAGCCTATATACCAAGAATAGTTGGCTCCCATACTTTTCATTTATAAGTGTCCCCTTTTCAGCTTTAGTTTCAAGAACTCCTGATTACTGACCATCAGTGTCAAGCAGTTGAGTAAAATATGACAAAAATCCACTAATAATTCTGTAAAAGTTTTTAAAGGAATTTTAATTCTATTAATCATAACAGTATATTCATCTGTCCATTGAAAAACTGCAACACATGTATGTGTGAGGTATCTCTCTTTTGTTCAGTCTGAATAGTTGTCAGCAATTACTTGGAAGGCATATTGATCAGGGAGGTCTTTGCAAAATTTTTCTTTCCCACACTTCATCCTTGACAGGAGTCCTCCACCCTCACACTGAAAATCACTGTGACTCAGAAGAAATAACAAGGGTACAGTGTTATGTGTTTTTTTTAGGTTTGTTTTTTGTTTTGTCAAAGAACAGAATTCACTATGATATCTGTAGAAAATGATTGTGATTTGGTGAAAGTTGTATACCACTGTGCTCTCTGTTTGCTTTCTCCTTTTTGAATTGTCCAGTCCCCTCAAAAGGTAGGCCTTTAAAAGTCTCCTCTATCATTTACTTCATCATCAAATAACCTATTTTTTCAGGACCTGCAGCAGTACTGCAGTTTTTCCTCCTGGAGGTAATATTTCAGAAAAGGAATTATCTAGACTTAAAAAGAAAAAAAAACATAGTAATAAAGTTAGAAAGGGCATCCCAGGTCAACAAGATCTTAAAGTTTCCAAAAGAACTTAGCAATAAACTGCATTCATTATTTTATCATGTACTGACGTGTGCCGTGTGCCAGATAATATGAACCAAAAATAAAAACACTGGCCTCAAGGTGATGAGAGACACAAAGTGGAGATGTTTTGAGCCTTTTCCTGAGCTGTAGAAACACAGGAACATAAATGAGAAAAACTCCATGAAAGGCACAGATAAAATATCATTGGAGTTCAGAGAAGGGGAAAGGGCCCTGTACTGTGATGAGATCTGGGTAGGCTCACAATGGAAATAGTGTTTGAGTTGGGCCTTGAAAGATGAGAAAATTTGGACAATTCTTTAAATCCCATGCTTACTATGTTTGCGGTGTGGGTCCAGAATTTAGAGTTTTGAGGAAAGCAGTAACGGCTTTCACTTAATTATGGAAGGCTTTTCAACTGAAGATGGTGAAAGAATCTTTGTAAGAAGATAAAAGGCACACCCCTTTTACCAGACGAATCAATGAATAAGTTTCCTGATTGCATATGTTAGTCACAAAGATTCAAGTTCTAGTCTATCTGAGTGCACTGACTTTCCCTGGTACAGGTTGACTTGTGTCTCCTCAGCTTCATATATTGAAGTCCTAACTCCTAGCACCTCAGAATGTGTGCTGGAGGCATAAGCAAATAAAGTTAAAAGTGAAATTTATAGGGAGAAAAATTTTGGCATTTGTTTTCTGCCCTAGATAAAGAAGAGAAAAATTTCTAATAAGTTCATATTATTCTGATTAGACAGATTGAAAAACTGAAGTTGTCTTTGATGGAGTTGGTCCTTAAGACTAAGCCATCAGAATGATGATCCTAGAAGCAAATAGAAAACTGAATAGATCCTATTCTTGGAGGTTAAAATGGACTTGCTAGAAAAAGAACTAAGGAAATAGAAATTTAAATGTCTAAAACAATATAAGTTGAGAGCTGTTACCACAGGAAGAACACTGACTAGAAGATGGATCAGAATCTATCTAATTCTATGTGACTGAAGCAAAAACAGCTTTCAAGTTACATGAAAGGAGTGAAGAACTAAAGGTAGCATTCAAGAAAGATGTGGATAAAAATTCACAAGTTTAGAAAAGCATAAAACTATTTTCACAAGAAGCTGAAGTATGAAAGAGTGAAAGAATGAATAAAAAGAACAAACAGAAATAGTTGTATAGTTTAAAGCATGTATAGAAAACATTTTACATAAAAAAAACCCCACAGATTAAATTTACCTGAATGTGTATTAAAATGACAGATACAGCAAGGTAATCATTGCTGGGTGCTGGATTGAAAGTCAGAAATTGGAGATCACTTAAATAATCATTCAAAGGGAGATTTGGAGAAACTGTCTGTGCCCTTGAGACTTTTTTCTTACAAAGTCTTGAAGAAGAAAGTAATCAAATATATATTAAATCTTATGAAGACGATAAAAATATTGGAAGATTATATCAAAACTACCTAGAGAAAGAATTTGTCTTGAGAATCAGAAAACATAAAGACTGAAAAGGAGCTTCAAAATCTTAAATTTTAAATAATGCCTGACCTATAACAAGTAAATGTAACAATACATCATAGGTAGAGGGGGAAAAAACAGTTTGGGAATAGAGGAGAAATGCCCCAGGAGATGAAAGCATGAGCCGTGCCCCTAAATATGGAAAATAAGACAATGTTAGGAGAAGAAATGCAAAAATTCATGTGCCCTTTGAAAGACCAGATTATTGCTGTTACTGTCAAAGCTTGTCCTATGTGGTTAATATTTCCAACATCAATAATTTAGGTGACTAAAGTACACAGAGTAGATTAATATTAACTTTAGCAGATGTTCCATGTAAGCTTACAGAAAGAGTATTCAGGGATATGATCATCCAATTCCAGCATTTGGCCAGCCTAGGAAGACCACGGAATACTTTAGATTAACAGATCACCAAGGCGGAAGCAGTGCTCAGCTGGGGTGGCTCAGGAACCCAGCATTCAAAGCGCCCGGTATGGGCCAGATGCTCCCTCAACTGGATCAAGATGCCAGGATAATGTTTTCTCCACGTTGTCAACCTGAACTAGTTCTTCCTCCAGATGAATACAATAGAGCTTACCCTACTGCTTATGACTTTGCTCATCTCTCTGCATCAGCCTGAGGCAAGATCTAGTGTGCCTCCTGTTGATGGAGTCCAACATTCTCAAGCAGAGTCCAGTGGAAAGGATATTAAAATGCCCTTGGAAATTTATATCCTTCGGGTTTATCTCACCCACCTGAAAGTAGAGAAGCTAGCCAGAGAAGGCTTCTCTCCTTCATGTCAGTATCTAGGCAGGTGTCCCATGTTGGGTAAGTGCATGGGGGCAGTTCATGAAGGAAATGGGTTTTTCCCACTCTTCCAGTAAACCCACCTAAGGGATATTCTGAATCATTCCATCCTCCAATAATTCTGAGAGACACCAGGTGTGGAGGTGTTCTTGTCATCTCTGTCTTCTACTTCCTGAAAGAAAGAGTGAGAACCTGTTTTACTGATTCCATTTTCTAGTGAGATTTCTTATCAAAATCTAGGACCAGGGAAATAGTTTTTGTCTCATTTTTAGGATTACTTTGAATTCTTCTTTTTTTTCAGTTTTACTGTTTTTAAGTGATTGCACATTTGTTTATTGTTTTAAAGATTTTTTTTATTTTCAGAGAGGGGAAGGGAGGGAGAAAGAGAGGGAGAGAAGCATCAATGTGTGGCTGCCCTTCATGCACCCCCTACTGAGGGCCTGGCCCACAACCCAGGCATGTGCCCTAGACTAGGAACCAAACAAGCAATCCTTTGGTTCACAGGCCAGCACTCAGTCCACTGAGCTACATCAGCCAGGGCTGCACATTTGTTTAAATTGAAATTTAATAGGATTATAAATCATACAGTAGTATTTCTCTGAGTGGAGGAGATTATTCATAAATTATGATGTGTATAACTTATTTTTGTTTTACTATACTATGTCTTAAGTAATGTAAATATTGTATTTTAGTTTGACTAATCAGTCCACCTTAACATAAGTGATAAGAATTTTACATGGGCAGTTCAGCAATGGATACATTTGAAACTATAAAGACTATTCTTTTGTTTGCCAAGAACTGCATTTAATATATTTATGGAAAAGTAGCTTGAAGTTTACATAAATAAATTTTCATTTATTTTAAATAAACAGATATTAACTTTATATTTCTCCCCTTAATGATAGCTTGACTAAAGGGCAGGGATGATGACTCCTGTTCCTTTCATGTCTTCAGCTTACATGTATTTCATAGTAGGTTCTAGTGATTTTCTTAAAAATTACTAAAATTATTTAGTGATTTTAAAAAAGAATGAATTGACCAATGAATTGTGTTAAAGTGTTCTTGTTTTTATCATCACCTGTATCTCTGTCTGACTAATTTTATATTTATCATAATACAATTTCCTAAGTTACTGCGTCAAGCATTCTGAGGTGCAGCACATGGTACATTTGTGAGCAAGATCAGTTTCTTCATTCTGAGTTTCTCAGTCTTAATCTTTGCTGCTTGAGAGTGCATGATGGTTGCCACTACTAACCTGTTTTAAGACTGCATAGTAATAATTACAAGGGCTAGCTTTTAATAAATGATGGTACTAGACATTGTGTGCCAGACACTATGCTAACCTTACATATATTATTTTATTTAATTTTTCATAAGCTCCAGAAGATAAGTACTCTTATTTTCTCCTTAATTGTAAGAGACAAAGGTACCCTCTCTTGAACTCAAAGATAACATAGCATTCTCTCTTTCTCTCTCCCTCCCTCCTCTCTTCTGTTCTCCTCTCCTCTCCTACCCTCCCTTCTTCTCTTTCTCTCTATCTCTCTCCAAAGCTTAAGATCTTGCTCACTGTGCTAAATCCATCTGTGTAACAAGGCAAAATACAGGTTCACAGAACATAATGTCTTGTGCATGCAAGGATATGCTGTATATACCCACCACCAAAAAACCCACATGTTCAGTACAATTATTTAATAGCACTTACAGCCTTTGGCCAAGCCATTTGTTCTCCTTTGTCTTAATCTCCATTCTGACTCATAGTCCTTAATCATTTATTAGGATGAATGTAATCCTGCCCTATAAACCTCAATGATACATTAACTCAGACTCTTTGAGTTCTTCAATATGGATCACCAGCTTGCCTAACCCTAAAAATTGTATCTTCCAAAAGAATTGCCAAACCCCAAGGATGTCTTGTAGTCTAAAGCCATTATTGATTACTTCTGGAAAATAATTAAGAAATTCAAACTGAGATTCTTCATAAAAACAATGAATCAATGCTGTGTCTCTTAAGGGCTTCATAAATTTTAACGTGGTATGTTTCAGTATTGCATTCTTGCTTGATCTCTTACCAAATAAGAAGTTCCAGATGAGTTTCCAGGTGTCATCTAAGGAAAGCCTTTACAAAACTTGCTGAAGTTTTTTTCCCCCCTCAGCATTATGTGTTTTTACATGTAGTAGACAGTGTTGAATAAACTTCATTTTTACTGGAGAGTGGTTTGCATTACTGATTGTAATTTTTCTGGAAGTGTTAAGATCTAGAATTTAGAGAATTTGTTAATTTTAAAGAGACAAATGACAAATCATAAGTGACATCAGTTGTTTTCAGTTTTCTCTAACCAATTTCTCTTTGCTAACTACCAGCAAAGGAGTCTGCAGCTTCTTATCCTGTCACTTTCCCAAATAAAATTAATTCCTGGTCTAAAAACTGACAGGTAATAAAATGTTCTTATTGATGTGCAATGTTTTGGAAATCCACAGCTCAGTGAAATAAGCCAGTTAAAGAAAGAAAAATACCATGTGATCTCACTTATATATGGAATCTAATGAGCAAAATAAACTGACGAACAAAATAGAACCAGAGGCATGGATACTTGGAACAAACTGACAGCTGTCAGAGAGGAGGGAGGAGGAGGTACTAGGTGAAAGAAGGTAAAGGGATTAGCCAAAGAACATATATGCATGACTCATGAACACAGACAAGAGTGTGGTAACATGGTGACGGCCAGAGGGAAGGGGGTGGGGGCTGGGTGGAGGTGGGAAAAGGTGGGGGAAGAGGAGGACATCTGTAATAGTGTCAACAATAAAAATTTTAAAAAGGAAGAAAGAAATCCACAGCTTCGCTTTTCTGAAAGGGCTAAGATCAAACCAAATAAATCTCTCTAGAAATCTTTGAGTTAAGAGAGCAATGATTAATGTTAAAGTAGCATAAAATTAACACTGTCATTTCTGCCTAGATTAATTCTTTCTTGAACACATTGTTGTATAAGATCCAGGAAACTGCCTGTCCAGCCAGTATCCACATGCAGCTATAGCCTGAGACTGGATCTCTGGGTACCATCACCTGCTCTCTTTCCCAATGCTGGAGGAAGGCAGGATCTGGACTGTGAAACAGAGGCTGCCCAGCCATGCAGAGCGCGCTGTGGTGGGTCCACCATGAAGGTACTCGAGAGATACAGAAACTGATGCCTTGCCAGAAGGCTTATGACCCCAGACTGTTTCATAGATACTGGTAGAAGACCCTAGCCACCCTTCCATTTCTCTTCTTTCCTACTGAAATCCTTTTATCTTACTGTTACTGTTCATCCATTAAGGGGGAAAAAGGATAAGGTGCAGAAAATCAAGAAATGGGGAAGGTATAAACATCCTAGACATTTTATAAATTTCCTTTTTTTTTAAATTCTCAACTTCCATTTGAAAGGATACCCAGTAGCCTCTTTCAGGCTCTCTTAAATGTGAGCCTGTAGATTTTAAGCACAACTATAGATATTAGGCACATAGCTTTTGGAAGACAGTTCTCCATGGGGCTCTCGCATGTCTGCACATTTCATAAGCAGAGGCATTGACTATTCTTACTTCTAGACTATCTTTTCAAGGGTATATGTATAGCAAATAGCCTTTGAAAAATGCCTCCCTTCAAAGGGCAGGAATGCTTACTGATCATTATTAAAGAAAATTATAACTATGAATGGTGACAGATGTTAACAAGACTTACTGTGGTGATCATTTTACAATATACAAATGTTAAATCATTATACTGTATACCTGAAACTAATATAATATTACATGTCAATTTTAGCCTCAGTTTTTTTTTAATGTGAAAAAACTAAATCCTCTAGGATATTAGTTGAGAAAAACTCTTCAGAAGAAGCTTCCACATGACCCTAGTGAAGGGCAGACTGGAGAGAGTGGTGACATGGGTGAGGAGACTTTTTATGAACCTGCATTTTGCAAATGTTAGTCACATGTTATATCTTTAAATCACTTATACTATTTTAAAAAAGATACAGGTTCCTGAGGCCCAGGTTCCTTCCCTATAATGAAACCCACTGCACACACAGACATCTGTTTGGTCCCCGCTGCTTTACCTGCTGTGGGACCGGAGCCAAGAAACTGATGCAAATATGCAGATACTCTTGCCTCTGGCTGTGTCATCTCTAACCCAGAAGTTTCATATCTTCTACCAGCATCCATGAGACTTACATGCTACCCTGTTAGAGTAAAATCTCAGACCTTTCATAGTACAGTGGCTGGTACCCAGAAGTTGCTGAATAAATGCTGGTGTCCTCTCTTAAGTTGCCCTCCAGCAAGCACTGGTATTGTCTGCTCTTTCTAAGGTCCACTTCCTAGTCAGCCTCCCAATGTGCTCCTTTCCCCTTCTTCCTGCTCTGCAGCCTGGTCCTTTTGATCTTTCCAAAGAAGGAAGAAATCTGCTTCTTTAGCCCTCAAGCTTCCTCCACTCTGCAGGATTTCTTGCCCTCCTTTAAGTTTTTCAGGCTTTAGCTTGAGAATTTCTATGATTATGATTAGTGCCACCCGTATCTTGTCCCTAAAGAATCTTTCTTTCAGTTTTCAGGTTATATGCTCTACAAGAACCCTATTCTTCTCTTCTCAAATCCAGGAGGAACATTACATGCAGCTACACCACCATAGCCCATCTGTGCCCCATTGTCAGCATTGCTGCCTAAGACACAGAAGCTCCTCTCCCTAGGCTACAGCTTGCGTTAAACACTGCCCCTTCCTCCCCTCCTTTCTGTTTCCTTAGTATAATTTGTTTACTAGTAAGTCTTTCCCATTAGCTTGTAAACAATTTGGAAAGCAGGACATCATATTCCTTTTCACATACCACTGGTAGTCTAGGGCTTTTACAAATAATAAGCAGTAACTAATTAAATGAATTCTAATTGTACATAATAGTGCATCCATATATAATTATTAATACCTTCACCCTCACAAGAGAAAGAGGAGGGCCATTTTATCACACAGGCCACTTCCTCTTTCTTGCCCTTCCTTCCCATCATTGATAATGTTTTAACTACCCTATTGCAAATGTTACTTTGGTATGAGCTAGAAAAGATGACTTCATGACCTTGGTGCTATTCTGAAGACAACTCAGGCAGGCATGAAGTCACGAAATCGAAATCTTGGAGATCTGAGTGTGGAAGAAGTGCATTGTCATTGGATGAAGGAGTTACCAAGGTCATCTAGGAGCCCTCAGTGAGGAGCTTGAAAACCCAACAATTCCTGGGAATGCAGATAGCAGGACAAGATTTCAATAACAGGGAAGGCTCTAGGGTCATATTAAATTTCTACAGAACATGGACAACAGGCATGGCCTGATTGCAGAAAAAGGAAGGTCTCAATTAGTTAATTTAGCTTTTAGAAAGTTTTTCTAGGGTGTTACCCTTGAGGCAGGCAGAAAAATGATCCTGCAGTGGGAGAGTCCTTTAGTAAACCTGAATGCCCTCCAGTGCTCTCTCACCCTTTCCCCACTCTTTGCCTTCACAATGAAAGGTTCATCAGACCCACCAAGTCCACAACCCGCTATTCCAGACTTTCTCATTAAGAGAGTTTCAGCCCTGGCTGGTGTGGCTCAGTGGATTGAGTGCCCATGTGTGAACCAGAAGCTCACCAGTTCAATTCCCAGTCTAAGGCACACACTTGGGTTGCAGGCCATACCACCAACAGGGGGGTACAAGAGAGACAACCACACATTCATTTTTCTCTCCCTCTCTTGCTCCCTCCCTTCCCCTCTCTAAAAATAAATACATAAAATCTTTAAAAAAGAGAAAGAGTTTCAGCCTGTAGGAGAGAAGAAATAAGGCCTTGCGAGAACAGCTGTTCCTTGCCACATGTTGGAAATGAAGACACAGGGCGGGCACAGCATCTTCATTTTATTTTCTGATGTGCCTGGCACAAATGCCAAAGATGGCTACAAGTAATTGCTCTCTAAGCTCCACTGAACTAGAACATCTTCATTTAAGTCATGCATAGCTTAGGATTTTTTTTTTAAGGAGAGAAGGATGGCTTTACGTGGTAGTTGCTAGGCAGCCAGGCTCTCAGGGAGCTCCAACATACATGCAGCTTTGCAGAATCTCAGCAGGAAGCCACGCTGTCCTCTTTAAAAAGCTCTCCTTATGCAACCTGTACAGTCTTGTACAGCATCCAAAAATGTAAGCTTCTCTTACTTGTTTTTAACTACCCTGCATTCCCCCATCCCATTAAACAGCGATAAACCAGGAGATGATTTGTGTTACCAAATCTCCTGCCTTGTTGAGGGCCTTAAGGCAGTCTAATCTTTGGGCAGAGCTCCAGTGAACATACTGTAAGAAATGAAATTTTAAAGCTTTTCATTTATTGTTTTACATGTATATGGAGAAATTTTGGGAAATGCAGAGAATTATAAGGCAGTTAATAAAAAATACAGTAATCCCACTGTTTAGAACAATCAATGGTAATTATGGTGTCATTTCCTTCTATAAAGATATATAACAAAATTGGGAGCACTACATACTCATAGTCAAGATTTAACACAATGCTTAACAAATAGTAGACACTTACACTCAATAAACAATTTTAATAAGTAAATGAGCATATACATTTTGTTAACTTTTTCAATAACTATTAAATATATGAGTAGCTTCACATTATTAAAGATATTTTAATGTTTAATATTCCATCACATATATGTTAGATATTATTAGTCAATTTTTATCTAATCTACTCTTAGGTATTTAATTTTTTCCTAATAGTTTAAATAATGTGGTCATGCACAACCTTTACATAATTCTATGCCCAATTTTCAGATTTCATTAGAATAGATTCCTAAAAGTAGAGTTATTCTAATGAAAATATAAAGTATTTGACCAAAAGTTATGAATTCTATTAAATTTCCTAATAGTTATTAGCAAAGTGCTTTAAAAAATATTGGTAAGAATTTACATTTCCATCATAGGTCATAATTCCCATCTCACTGCACCTTAATTACCATAGCATGTTCTCATTTTTTAACTCTCAATTTTGTTGACATTTTAATTTGCAAAGATATAATTTGTTGTTGGAAATTGACATCTTATTTTGATTTTATATTTATTTTTTTTACATTTAGTGATCATTTACATTTATTCTTTTGTGAATTGTGAACTATTGGTCTTTGGATTTTGGGTTATTTTTTCCTACCAGGGAGGGGACTGCACATGGACACTAGGAGGCAGGGTCATGGAGCCATTTTCTTCAGGTCTGCCACGACCAGCTCAAATGAGTGTGAGACCCATTGAGAGTTCAGTCTCACCTAGCTCAAAGGTGTAGAAATACTGAAATTTAAAAAGCTGAAAGTATTTCTTTTTAGAGAGTTGTCAAAACATTTTGTGCTCCCCATTCCACCACCTCAATGGAGGGGGCAAGGACTGCAGGGGTTTTCTCACCATTCAGCGAAGAAAGAGTGAGGGCTCCATGAACATGACTCAGCGAGTTTGACTTGTGTTCTCTGGAGTTTGAGGAACACTGGTTATGAGAAGCTGAGCATACAAGCTGCCTGAGGAGACAAAAGAGAGGGAACCATTCTCATCTTGACTACGCCACCTCCTTCTTAGTGGGGACACTATATCTCATTGATCAGATGGGGATCCCTGGGTGGTGTCCTGACTCCTCCCCAAGATGACTGCTCGGAGAAGGGTTGTGCAGCCAATGGAAGGGCAGGTGACCAGGAGAAGGGTTGTGCAGCCAATGGAAGGGCAGGTGACCAGGTGCCCAGGGGTGAAAGGAAGAATTAGAAGTGTCTTGCAGAAAAAATTACAGCACATAATAACCTAGTGTCTGAGAACGCACTAGGAAAGAAAAAATCAGCATTAGAGACAAAGAATCAGTACCCCTGATGGCACAGTCTTTCCTCTCTCCTCTATCCCTCTCCTTAAAGATGAAAGGGCTGAGCACGAAGTAAATGGAAGAGCCAAGCAACAAGATCCCTAGCAGCCAAGATTCTGATGACCTTCTTTGCCTCATTACGTTTTTTTGTTTTTTTTTTTGAGAGAGAAGAAGATACAATTTTAAATGAAACATAAGAGTTTTAATTTCACACTACACTGGACATTATAATCACAAAAATGAGAGTGTTCTTATCATTAAAGTAACCAAAATGCATTTAAAAAAACCCATTGTAACTGGAAACTTATAAAACCTTCCCATGTTTGCATTCAAACAATGGGAAAGAACTAGCCCACCAAGCCAGGGGTCAAGGGTCAACAGTGAGAAAGAATAAGGTTATTTTCTGCCTATCCTCTACCATATTAAACTCAGTCAAAAATATCTGGCAAAAGGATTCTATTTCCCTTTTTTAAAAAAAGTTCTTAACTGTTCTAATCTATTTCTTTTTAGACTAACTTCAAATTTCTTTAAAAATTTCTAATTAGGATTTGTATTGAAGTGGGCCAGGACTTTTAGAGAGAATTTACTTCTCTACAATATATGTGTTACCATCTGAAGTATGGTACCACTCTTTTTACTCAACTATTTTTAATCCCAGTAATCTTCAATAATAGCCATTCTTATTATTCCATATAATTATTGTTGGCTTTAATCCTGTGAAGCCAGGATAATATGGTTTGTTTTTATTGATGTTTCTGTTGTTGCTTCTAAGAATGAAATATTTTTTCTTTCATTTCTTAAAACTGGCAATTCAGTTTTAAGTTAAATATAGTAATTCATATACTTAAATTTTAACCAATTACTTTACAATTTTTTTTTAAATTTTAAGAATAGTTGACTATCTTGCCATTAATAGGTTTTTAGTTAAACCTTCTGCAAGTAATGGTATAGATGTCTCCTCATGTTATAGCTTTTGTTTCTGCTTTGTATCTTACTGCATTATGAAAAAATAGAAAAACATTATTAATGATGGTATAGATCAGGGAGGTCTTTTTATTTAACTGGAATTTTTTTTCTAGTGTTTTAACCTTAAGAATGATATTGGCTATTATCTCTAGAAAAATATCCATTCTGTGTTAAGGAAATAAAATGTTATTCCAATTTTATAAAAATTAGGTCAAAAATGGGTCTCTAAACCTTTTTTGGTAAAGGTCTATAGTTCAAGATATTTGAAGGCCTCCAGTGAAAGACATTTCAATACCTCAAATAGCAACTCTTTCCAGTGTTTAAACACTCTGGTTAAGTATAATTTAAACTCTATGTTATAAATTCAGTCAACATGCTTTTGTTTTGCCTGAAATACAGATACAAAGTATTATCATCTCTTAAAGATTTTAAAGTCCATGTAGAACTAATAACTTGATCAATAGGACTCCTTCTCACTAAAGGAGCATGTATGTTCAATTTTTTAGATAGGAAAAATAATAGAAATTTTAAATTTCATAATTATAATAATGGCAGCCAACATTTTCAGCACTTGTGAGCATTTAGAAAAGAATAAGGTATCAGAAGGAGCAAATATATGCCAAGAATAACTCATGTCATATTAACAACTTAATTTTCTAATAAGGTTCTTAAATTTATAATAGAGGAATTATTACAAATAGGGGAATTTGGTAGAGTGAACCTGGATTTCATGTTTTTATTTATTTATCAAGGCTTCTCACGATGTCTTTCTAGGAATGGTGGTAAATATAGATTATAGTGTAGATTTACAGCTATTTGAAAGTAGTATTTGAATAGTAGTTCTGTGATCCTCAGAGGAGTTATCAGGAGAGGCGTTTAATCCTTTTATTAAATATGTTTATCAGTTATTGGGATAAAGGTATAAGAGGCATGCATGCCAATCTCCAATATATCACAAAGTTACAAAAGAAAAGAGACCAAATGGCAAAAAAAACAAACAAAAAAACCCAAATTCTAAATTTCCAAATGACCCTAATAGCTTGAAACATAAAGTAGCTTGGCAGTTGTTCATATCAACACCATCAACAGCAAACATTTTCTAAGTGCCTTCAAATATGAAACTTCTGGTCAATATAGAGTAGCCTGATATGGCATCAGAAGTTGGCTCCCAGGAAGTAGAGGTGTTTACAAGACCAGATGTTTATCAGGAGTGCCCTCATAATCAACAGCTGTGAAAGGTTGTGGGGCAGGGGAATGCGAAGCAGAAGTAAGTTAAGGGAAAAATCAAATTGATACAGTCCCATAACTGCCTTGACCAAATGCTTTAGAACTAGAATGGCTCTTCAAAAGTGTCCTGACCTGGCCAAAATGGCCCAGCCTTTATACTTACACATACATCAGTCACTGGTTGTTGGCTGCCCAGGGAAAGGGACATGACCTTGGAGGAGGTGGCTCTCTGCAGCTGAGGCAATCCCTGAAGGGCTGACAGCTGAACACTATCTAAAGACAGAACTGCCAGCAGCTGGGTCAACAAATCCTTCAGTGAAGGGGTTTCTGGGCCACGTATCACGGTGTCCACCACAGTGGGAAACCCCAGTGCTTGTTCCAAGCCCATAGAAATGCTGGGGAGAATATGTTTTTTAATGTTTTTAATACATGTTAAAGCATAAAAAAGCAAGGAAATGTGCCAAAAGTGAAGGAGAAACTGACAGGCAAAGCATAAAAACCAGATATATGCCTTAGGGTAATATGGTTTTAAGCTCATTGAGGAGAAAATTGTAGCTTTAGGCTCGGTTCACAGTCATCCAGCAGAAAATGCATGCCTTCAGTGTGCAGTCTGAATTTGTTATATGCTTGAGGTGAAAGAACCTAAAAAAAGAGATGTTAACATAAAAATTTGTATTAAATGGTTCTATGCATAGGGCTTCAACTGAGGCAAATACCAAAACATTGCATTGATACTTGCATCCTCAGTGCACCTGAGGCTTCTGCGGCTAACAGAGCCAGCCACAGGTGAGCTCACATGCACAATGAAGATGATACAGGTGAGAACTTTCAAATGCCAGAATCTAAAAAATTAGAATATTCTGAAAGAGACTACAAGACAAACATGTTCAAATAGTCAGAAAAATAAAGGAAGGAACAAAATACAAAAAGCAAATCAATTGGTAAAATAAATAGAAATTCTAGAAGTTCAAAGTACATTGAATTTTTTTAAAAGTTCAGCAGATGACCCACTCAACAAGGTAAAAAGGATTAAATTGGTAAATTGATATGCAGAGATCACCTGGAATGCAGCCCAGAAAAATAAAGAAATGTAAAATATGAAAGTGTCTATCATGTTCAAGTATCTTGTGAGATGCTGAGAAACTCTTTTTATTCATTAAATATGTATTGACTGTCTACTAACTACCAGGTACTGTGCTGGACATAGGAACTCAATAATAGGCAAGAAAGAGTAACATTTACTTGGAAGATTTATGTTACCTTCAGTGAAACATGGTTCATATTTTTCTAATTCATGACACTTACAAAACTAAGTAAAATAAATAAATAATAAAGTAATAAAAGCTTTCTGGTAATGCAGTCTTAGGCTATTTCAAGCTGATGAGAAAAAAAATATTGTCCCCCTGTGCTTTTTACTGGATAACCATATCTGGAATAATATGACTGTTTCTGGACACTACAATTTAAAGTTGGATGTTGACAAATTACAGAAAGTCCAGACTTGGAAAACAATAATGTAGAATACCTAGAGCATATGTCATTTGAGATATTGTTTAAGGATTCTCTAGCAAGGGAAGAGATAATTAGGTACAAAACCCTCTAACCCTAACTTTCCAATCTTAAATTATTATGACTCAGCTTAAGGCTTCCATGGAAAAAAATTAACTGCTCCCTTTTTCTTTCTTCTAGTTACACAGCTAAACCATGCTTTCAAGCTTTTCTTCTAGCTAGGTGAGGTCATACAGCTTATTCTAACCAAAAGCATAGGGTGGGGCCACTTCTAAGCCTGGGTCATAAAGAGCTGCACGCATGCATCTGTACGCTTACACTTCCAGTGGACTTGGTGCTGAGCACAATGACCTTCAAAACCAGTGCTCAAGGTAGTAAAGCCATAAGATGAAAGGAGACTTGATCTCCGAGCTACTACATGGAGGAAAGTTTCCACTATTTAGCCACATTTATTTTGGACTTTACATAGTTGAAAAATACACTATTTTCCTATTTGAGCAATCACACATTTTGTTTTTATTTTTTATAATAGCTAATGCAACTAAGAGATGTCTTTAAATGGAGTTCCCTATCCAATTTTCACTCTGGTTTCCTTCATTCATTCTAATGGAATTCTATTTATCAAGAGATCAGCAAGATGGCAGAGGAGTGAATCGAAGTCACACTTACCTCCTCCCAGGACCAATATGGAATTACAACTGAATTGTGGAGAAATCACCCAGAACAAACACCTGAACAATAGTGAGAGAGAAGCCTTATAACCTCGGACAGACAGAAGGATCAGCTTCAGCACATCCTAAATGGTAAGAGGTGCAGTGGAAACTCCAGAAGACTGGCTGGATAGACAACAGCCTCAGAGAAATATTTAAGTGGTCAGCTGGATCCCACTGAGAAGAGTGGGGTCTAAACCATAAGTGGGGATCCCCAGCCTACAGCACCAGAGTCCAAAAAATACACAGATGATAGCCAGCTATGAAGAGCGACAGGGTTGCTCTCTGCCAGAGACTGGCAGCTGGAGGCACAAAGAGCCATTTAAAGGGCCAACAGATAAATTTTCACTTGCAGACACTTACCCTGGGTGCTGGCAAAGGCAGGGGCAGAGTGGGCTAGAGTTGCCTGAGGAAAGACTGGGGACAAAGGCTTTGGGGAGAGAAATGAGAGAGTAGCTGCTGGGATATCCATCCTGAGTCATACCTGATACATCAACAGCCATCTTGCTCAAGCAGACCATACTCCCCTCTGAGCAGCAGCAGCCTGAGTGGAAATAGCCCTGGCCCCAGTAGAGACTCTGCCCTACCCTATGATCCTTAAGCCTGACTGCTTAAGGTAGAGTGGTAGAGTGACTAGATTAACAACTGAAGGAGACAGCAACAGACAGTAGATTCCTTCCAACAGACTGCCTAAGTCAGACAAGGTCAACATCTGACACCACCAGAGGTGGATCCAGAAAGAAAAAACAGTGGTAAATACTAGAGGCTACCGAGACAAAATCCACTTTGATCTTCTCCATGATTTGTGATATTTTCTTTACCATCTAGCTTTTTAACATTCATTTCTTGCCCATCGAGTTTGTGCATATTAAGTCACTATATTTTATACTATAGTTTATTTCTCTCCTTTCTTATAATAGTCTTAATCTCTTTACAGTCTTATTAATACTGGTTCATTTGCTGTTGATAGTGGGATTGCATTGGAGGGGGGGTATTTTTGCAGATGCGGGTTTGTTCTCTGGGCTTTGTGGTTTTGTTCTGGCAGCACCTGCACAATAACACAAAAGACATGGTGGGAATGTAACAAGGCACAGCCAGGGCCCCCACAAAGGGTATTTGTAACAGGGTCCAGAGTTTGGGGTGTGCAAGAAAAATATATTCTCCCCACCCCAGGGCAGGCTGCCATGGGGGATGGAAGCCTTGAGCAGGGCCATTGAGAGGCATTTTGCATATCAATAACAGGATAGTTTCATTCCTCACTTGCAAAAAGGGTCATTTTGCCTATCACAAAAGCTAATCAGGAAGGTTAAAAAAGACTTAATACAGAATGTAACAGGGAGAGAGAGAGGAGAGACAGGGCCCTGCAGGAGAGACAAAAGGACACAGACTCTGGGGAACAGTGTGAAGACCACATGGGAAGAAAGAGGGGAGAAAGGACTCTTGCTAGGGGCCATGAAAAGATGCCACAAGGTTATGGATTAAGAGCTGGAGATAGGAGTGACGCAGCAGATGGTGCTGAGAACCGCGAGAGGCCTGCCTAGCTGAGCCCCGGACTTCTGTTCTTCTTTTCTTCTGAAGGATGGTACCCCTGACTGGCCTGACTGGCCTAACTGGGCAAAGGGGGGAAAGCAGGACAGTGTGTGTGCTGCTGATTGTTTTAAAGGGATTTTGAGGTTTAAGGGTGACATTTAGCCATTAATCAAACCTGTATAACTTTTGAATAAATAGTTCCTTTCCTTTTCACCAAACTCTGCCATTCAGAGCCATAATTCCAAGGGTGGCAGGCAAAGTACATACAACCAAGGGACCCCAGGGAAGGAGGGTGTCGTTGTTTCGGTAATAGCATTTGGGCATATCCCCCACAGGTCCATTTGTTCGGTAACAGGGAGAGTGACCCTCAGTCAACCAGCTGGAGGGAAGGGCCCACCAAAGAATAACCAAACAAGAATCAAAACCCAATTATTTACAGAGAGCCAACATAAATGGCCTAAAAGGCATCCCAATAGTATCAAGTTCAGGATATCAAGGAGACTGCACCACTGGATATCAGAGTTCTCCTACCATAGAAGTTCACACAATAAAATCAGGGAGTCGAAACTGATCAATTTAAGAAGCAGAAGCAAACAAGAAGAGTCTCACAAATAATGGGAAGACAAAGAAACAACTCCCAATCAAAAGGAAAGAAGGAATCCTCAGAAAGAGTGCTAAATGAAATAGAGGCAAATAAACTATCAGGTATTGAGTTCAAAACAATGGTTCTAAGGAAGCTCAATGAGCTCAGGGAGAATTACCAAAAACTACAGGGAAGCTAGAAGGAAATTACTGCAAACTATATCAGCATGAAAAAAGACATAGAAACTATCAACAAGAGGCAAGAGGAAATGAAGAACACAATTTCAGAGTTGAAAAACAGAGTAGAAGGAATCAAAAGCAGGGTAGATGAAGCAGAAGATCAAATCAGCGAGCTGGAGGATAAGGTAGAAAAAAGCTCCCAGAAAGAGCAAGAAAACGAAAAAAGACTCAAAAAGAATCAAGGGGCATTTAGGGAAATGCAGGACAACCTGAAACTTAATAATATGCGTATAATAAGGATACCAGAAGGAGAAGAGGAGCAAGAGATAGAGAACCTGTTTGAAAAAGTAATGATGGAAAATTTCTCTAATTTGATCAGAGGAAAAAGTCACACAAGAAAAGAAGAAGAAAAGAAAGAAGAACAAAGTGGAGGGATCACAATACCTGACATCAAACTATATTACAAGTCCACTGTAATCAAAACAGTCTGGTAGTGGCATAAGAACAGACACACAGATCAATGGAATAGAATAGAGAGCCCAGGAATAAACCCAAGTCTCTATGGTTAATTAATATGCGATAAAGGGGACAGAAGCATAAAATGGAGTAAAAAGAGCCTCTTCAAGAAATGCTGTTGGGAGAGCTGGACAGCTACATGCAAAAAAAAATGAAACTTGACCACCAACTTATACCACATACAAAAATAAATTCAAGATGGATAAAAGACTTAAATATAAATCTCGACACCATCAAAGTCCTAGAGGAGAACACAAGCAGGAAACTCTCAACTATTCCACATAGCAATATTTTCACCAATATAGTTTCCTAGAGCAAGGGATATAAGGGAAAGAATAAACAAATGGGACTTCACCAGAATAAGAAGCTTCTGCACAGCTAAAAATAACATCAGCAAAATGAAAAGGGAACCAACCATATAGGAAAATATATTTGTAAATGATACCTTGGACAAGAGTTTGATCTTCAAAATTATATAAAGAACTTAACATGACTCCACTGCAGGAAGGCAAACAATCCAATTAAAAAATGGGCAAAGGACCTGAACAGACATTTCTCCAAGGAGAACATACACAGGGCCCAGAGACATATGAAAGGATGTTCAACATCACTAGCCATCAAAGAGATGCAAATTAAAACCACAATGAGATACTACTTCACACTGGTCAGAATGGCCATCATAAACAGATCAGCAAATAACAGGTGCTGGCAAGGTTGTAGAGAAAAGGGAACCCTAGTACACTGTTGGTGGGAATGCAGACTGGTGCAGCCGTTGTGGAAAACACTTTGGAATTTCTTCAAAAAACTAAAAATTGAACTGCCTGTTGACCCAGCAATTCCACTGCTGAGATTATACCCTGAGAATCCCAAAACACCAATTCAAAAGAACTTATGCACCCCAATGTTCATGGCAGCACAATTTACAATAGCCAAGTGTTGGAAGCAACCTAAGTGCCCATCAATAAATGAGTGTGTCAAAAAACTATGGTCTGTTTACACAATGAAATACTACACAGCAGAAAAAAAGAAAGAGGTCCTACCCTTCTTGACAGTATGGATGGAACTGGAGAGCATTATGGTA
The DNA here is from genome assembly GCF_021234165.1 of Pteronotus mesoamericanus. Taxonomy (NCBI): domain Eukaryota; kingdom Metazoa; phylum Chordata; class Mammalia; order Chiroptera; family Mormoopidae; genus Pteronotus; species Pteronotus mesoamericanus. The sequence continues at coordinate 15,461,347 of NW_026555313.1, forward strand.
AGTGAAATAAGCCAGGCGGTGTAAGACAAGTACCATATGATCTCAGCTATGAGTGGAACCTAATCAACAAAACAAACAAGCAAAATAAAACCAGTGACATTGAAATAAAGAACCAACTGACAGTAACCAGAAGGGAGGGAGAAGATAAATAATGGGAGAAAAGAAGGAGATCATCAAGGGACATGTATAAAAGACCCATGGACAGAGCCAAAGTGGGGACAGATTGAGGGTGGTAGGTGGGATTGGGTGGGGCAGGGGAAGTGGTGGTGGGAAAATGGAGACAACTGTACTTGAATAACAATTAAAAAAATAGTTAAAAAAAAAGAATTCTATTTATCACAGTTCTATGTCCCCCAGGAGACATTCTTGCTCCAGGAGAGAAGCTTTGTCCCTATCTTGAATTCTCTTTGTCACAGAAATTGGTACATCATTAGTACCAAAGTAAAGGCATTTCTTACTTAATGTTCTCTTCCAGAAGTTAATTTAGATATCTGCTCCTCAACCAGACTGAGTTGCCTCAACACTGGGACTCTTTCATGCTCATGTGTGTATCCTCAAGATCTATCACAGTGCTAGGCATTTGGCAGGTAATTGTTGATTGAATCTATAAACAATAGGGGAGACATACAAATGTGAAGCGATGTCTCTGATCTCTTTTGTTCTCAGTGAGAAAACCAAACAGAGAAATATTTACCAAAAAGAACACAGCCAGCTATATTCTCAAGCACATAAAATCATTTCAGTGAAGGTTACAGACATATGTGTATATGTTTGTATACAGAGGAAAATAGGTTGACTTCAAATTATTGTGGTTATTTTTGTGTAGAAAACCAACATCATCTTTTTTTGTTCTCTTTAAAAGATCAAGGAGACCTGAATGTGTAGCTATTTTTAACATGTATGCTGGGCTCCCCCAAGCAAATAATCTCTTACTAAATTAGTAAATGAATAATGGTAATGAGATTACTCTGAGAATAGCACATGTCACAAAATCATGGTGCTCACTAACACAATACAAGCGACAAAGCCAGTCCAGAAATCTTACTCTGCTATTGCACAAATACATCTTTCCATCTTAAGGCCAAGTATCTAATAGATCCTTGATTTCTATGAACAGAGGTAAAAATTTAGACAATGCTCAAGGGCAATGCATTCTTACCTTTCTCTGGGATCTGCACTGGAATCAGAAATAAGAGAATGATAAGAAAATATGTTCTTCCTTATTTTTTTTTTAGACAAAGAGAAAAAGCCAATGCTTCTTAAATAAGAAAAATATCTAATTACAGTGCACCTCATCAGTGCTCTAGAAACCTAACCCTGCTCCTCTTTGGGCATCCTGCCCTTCTCCTCTTGCCAGTATCACATTGTGCAGTAGCTATGCACTTCTGTATCTGCCTTTCTTCCTTACATAAGATTTATGAGGATGGAATCATCATTTACCACACATTTGGTCTCGGGCACCTGGCACAATCTGAGGCTTTAGTAAATGTTTACCAAGCACCATCAGATAATCTTGGATTTTCCTAAAATCATCTAATCAAATGTGATGAATTTTTTGCTGGTTACGAGTAGACTTAGAAAAACAGAGCACAAAAGTAGTCACTAGCCACACACCCTCTTTTCAAACTAGAATGTAAATTCCATGAAAACCAGACCTTTGTCTGATTCATGGAAGTATCTCTGGCATACATGCACTCAACAAGCACTTGTTGAGTAGATAGATGACCTCCCTCCTATAATCCTTGAAGAAAATTCCATTCAATAACATAGATTTATCATGATGAATCTTTGATATTGTCATTTTCCCAATTCCCTTTGTCTGCTCACAACTTGACCATTGGCTCCTCACATTCGTTTTCTATTAATGCTGTAACAATTACTGCACACTCAGCAGCTTACAAGAACACTTGCTTATTATCTCACAGCTCTGTGGGTCATAAGTCAGGTAGGCTCACAGCCTCTGTTGAAGTCATTGTCAGCCAGGCTGGGCTCTTGTCTGAAGCTCTGGGAGAGAATCAACTTCCAGACTCAGTTAGATTATTGGCAGAATTCAGTTTCATATTGTGGCAGGACCAGGTTCTCATTTTCTGGTTGGCCATTGGCCAAGGCTCACACTCAGATTCTAAAGCCACCCACATTCCCTGCCTCATGATTCCTTTTATCTTCAAAGCGAGCAACATTGAGCTGAGTACTTCTCCTGCTTCGAATTTTGCCACATCTCTACTTTATTCTCTCTGCCTTCTTCTTTTGTCACATCTCTGCTTTATTCCTCTGTTTTTAAGGGTTCATGTGATTGCAGTTGCCTACGTGGATGACCCAGGATAATCTCCCTGTCTTAGTCTATTTGGGCTGCTATAACAAAACCACTGGACTGGATGGGTCAAACAAGAAACATTTACTTCTCACAGCTCTGGAGACTGGGAAGTTCAAGATCAAGGTGCTGAGAGATTCCATGTCTGGGGAGAGCCTGCTTCTTAGTCATACACAGTAGTCTTCTCACTATGTCCTCACATGGCAGAAGGAGTAAGAGAGCTCTCAGAGGTACCTTTCACAAGGATACTGTCCCATTCCCAAGGGCTCCACCCTCATGACCTCATTACCTCCCAAAGGCCTACCTTCTAATAACCATTGCATTGGACATTAGGATTTCAGCACATGAATTTAGGGGGGAACACAGACATTCAGCTCATAACACTGTTTTAAGGTCAGCTGATTAGGAACCTTAACTCCATCTACAAATTTTCTTCACAGCAGTACCAAGATTAGTGTTTAATTAAATAACTAGGAAAAGGGAAATTGAGAGAACATCTTCAGAACTATTCCATACTCAGAGTGAAGAAACAAAAGAGGGTACCCAAAATTGAAGCCAGAAGTCTTCAGAAGTGACATCTTCTTTCATATTCCATTTGTTGGAAACAAGTCAATAAGCTCAGCTCACATCTAAGGGGAGAGAAATACACAGGCCTTGAATACTGCTAGTAGGCAGGGATCACTGGGGACCATCTTAGAGGCTGTTTACCACAGAAAGGAAAACTAATTATATTTTATGACAATGCTCACCTGTTAAAAGCATATCTATAATAAAATGTAAACACTTAACATTGATCTAAATAAAATGATCATAACATTACACTGAGAGGAAAAGATGATAGAATAGGTACATGAGTTTGGTGGGAGAAGAGGGGAGAAAGAAAGCTAAATCCTCATAGTCGGTTGTGAGGAATCAATATAAAATATCTAAAAATGGAGACTCAAGAAGTAGCAATATGTATGTAATTTAGAGACATGAAGGTGAAGTGTCAAATAATCTGGTAAAAGGTTAAAGTGCTTCTGGGATGGGAAAATGAGGGGCTACACATGGGCGTGGGTATAACAAATCTTATAGACTTCTTGACCCTTTAAATCATGTATGCATATATCTTTGATTAAAATAATGGGTAAAAACAACAAAAGAGGAGCTTTTTCCATAGAAAATTATTAAATTATTTGCATCCGAGAAAATAATGCGTGCCTCTCTAGCTGATATAGAAAAACCTTAACCCACAAAATACAAAACAGAATGCAGAAAGAGAGACTATCCAGTTCAGTAGAATCACAGCTATGTGACAAGCTGCATATTTAAGCCAGCCTGACCCACCCTGAGGACTACGACAAGTGGCCAACAAGGCGAACACAGAGCCTGCCTGTCCTTGCAGCCACCCTTGTTTTCTCGTCTGGCTCACCTACTGATTTTGTTTCTAGATATCAGCCCAGCTTCTAGCCTTTGGGATTATTTTTGACATTAATTTTACAGCTTTTGGTTATGTGAAAGATGCTTGGTTATGTGAAAGTCTTTTCCTAGGCCAAGCTCATTTCCACTGTACAACCTCACAGTCCTTCAGCAGGAATGCACTGTGGCTGCATCACCCTCTGGCTGCCTCCTTCTTGTCATGTACATCTCACTCAAATGTCTCCTTCTCAGGAGTTTTACCTGATCTCCCACACTAAAGGTTCACTCTTCCACAACCTCCATCACTGGTTTGCACATCACCCTATCCTCTTTTATTCATACCTTGATCATTTGTTTTTGCCTTTTTTATTTTATTCACCATGATATCCTTGAAGCCTACAACAAGAGTCTGGTATATATTAATTACCCAGTAAATAATTGGCACCACTCCATCCAGTCATTTATGGAAACAGTTCTTAATTGCAAGCAGATTATGGTCTAATTGATACAAATGCAAAATGAGTTAATGACTAGAGAAAGGACTCTATCATAATTCAGAATTTAAAACGAAAAACTAAAGCATGTATTCATGCAAATGTAACCTTTCCATCTCATCTGACTGTATCAAATGTCACTGCAATTTAATTTTCTAATAAATTACAGACATATACAGAGTTTAAATGCAAAGTTTAGTGAAGTCAATAAAATATGGGCATAAAGCAATGGAATGTAAATTCCATTCCTGTCCTTTACTACCTAGTTGAGGGATAAATGTCTTTTCCCTTGAAATAATATTTTTATAAAAGCTCTTAGAGAGGCATTTCAGCCATAATATTCCAAAAGGATTGGTCACATGACCTACCACTATTTTTATGATAATAACACTAAATTAAAAACACATATATAGATAAAAACATCCATGTCATTGCTACTGATTAAATATTTAAGTATGAGTATCACAGAATGATAAAACCACTCTGGTCCAATCACCTCATTCACAGGGCTGAGAAAATGAAGTGAATCACTTTATAAGAGGGAATACAATAAATTAGTGGTAGAGCAGAAATAAACCCCAAGTCTTCTGATTCTCACTGCAGAGTCATTCATATGGCACTGAGCTAATCATAAGGCACTGAGTCATTTCGTGGGGGTTTTGCCCTCGGGATCTGGCTGTCTCTCAAAGGCCCACCTCCTGACACCAGAGCACAAGCACTGGATTTCAACATGAGAATTTTAAGAGGACACAAATATTCAATCCCTAACACCTCCCAAAAACATAGTCCACAGCAATATTGAATTTCTGACATTTCATACTACCTTATCCACTTGATTTCTTCTCCACATATTTAGTATTCCCTGTTACAGTTTTTAGGGAGATCCAGGGAGCAATATTTCCTTATGTTTCAGCTAGCTCCCTCTTGTAATGCCTGGGTAACAAATTTCTCCTTAGCTTGAGTTCTAATGCTGCCATGATTAAATCTCTTGCTGTTTTGAAATCTGCCTTTATTTTTATATAACTATCAACATAACTACACTAAAGTGCTCTTTTTTATGCCAAAATAGGAAGGACAAGCCTTCTAAAAAGGCATCATTCAATGCAGTAGTTAAAACTATCACTGAATGATGCCTCTGAGTTCAATAAACATTCTGACCCTTACTGGCATAGGAGGTCCAGGCAAACCTGTGATAGCTTGTAGCAGCAATGAAGATGTACACGTTTTTGCATGTACAGTTCATTTTATTTCTACCTTAACTGTCAGAATAGAGAACATTTTTGGCACTTACAAAATGTATAGTATTTGCATATATTTTGCATACATTAATTCATTTAGTCCTTATACAAAGTAGGAGCTAGTGTTTATTATCCCCACTGACAGCTCAGGAATCTGACAGGTAGAGGCAAAGTCACTGGCTCAAGTCGCAGAGGCACCGATGACCCACCCAGTGTGCAGGCCCCCAAAGCCTATTTCCTTAACCATTCAGCTGTTACGCCAGCACAATAGGTTCCTTTCCTCCATTTCAAATCTTCTCAACAAATATGATTTACAAGAAAAGTACCTGGGCACTCAGGGCTACAATCCATGAAAATGTATTTATAATTCAGGAAGAGGAGGGGTGGGGGAGGGAGCATTCTCTACTAACCAAGGTAAGCAACCTGCTCAGTCCCCAAAGCACAAAGTTCATTTTCTTTTCATCTGGCGTTTATGTTCAAGCGAATATATCAGGAGTCAAGCATTCCCTCTGGATGGTGGAGTAATAAATAACTTTCATATCATTTTGCACAGATGCTGTGACTAAATTGAGACCAGAAAAGATATAGCCAACTATAGCAACAAAATGATGATGAATCTATTTTTATGAGCAACTGTTAAATTAGAAATATTTGTTAAATTAAAAGCAAAAATTTAGGGAGAAATAAGTTGGGCACCAATTCTAAGAAATTCAAAGATGATTCTGAGGAATCCAATCAGCCCAGAAAAGATAAAGATAATTACTTCCCAGTTTTAAACAAAAACCTGAATATTGTAAAGCAAAAAGAAACTTTCATACCTTGAAAGACTTAAAATACTACTGAGAATAAAAGGAAATATTTCTTAAAAATATAAACTTTATACTCTAAATAAAATATAATAGAAAGAATAATATCACATCTGTCTTTAAGGAAATGTAAACTTAAAACCAAGATATGAATATTTATCTCAAATTCATTCAACTGTAATAATTTAGCAAATATTTTTAACCATTCCAACACAGAAATACCACACCTAGGCATTTATCTTAACATAAATAATACAAAAAGTCAATGACAACAAATATTCAATGAAATATTGTTTTATAATAGTGAAATATTGGAAATGGAACCAAAATAAAAGAAACTAATAATTCACTGAGCATCAATTCTTTGTCAGGCACTCATAATTGGTAATTTACCTATTATTTAACAGTAATAATCTGGATATTATTTTTCTAATGAGCAAATAGGTTCAAAGATGTTAAGTTACCTTGAAAAGTTAAACATCTGTTTAATGAAAGAATAAAATATAATCTAAATGACAGTGAACAGAAGAATAGTTAATTAACTATGTATTTTAATTTAATATCTTTCCTATAGTCATTAAAACTAATAGTTCTGAAAAACATGGTACAAGTAGATGTGTGAGATTTAATACTTAGTTAAATATATACATACATAACTTATTCTATGCTATAATTAAATAAATAAAATTATATTTACAAATGGGCAATGAATAGAACATGAGGACAGCTGATATTTGTTAGGGTAGTGGTATTGTGAATGATTTTTCTTAATTTTAAAAAGTCTACTTTTCATTCATTCATCCAAGAAATACTGAGTACCTTACATGAATGAGCAAAATACAGTCCCTGTCCTCATGGAGACTACACTCTAGAAGGGGAGACAAATAATAAATATATTACATGAAATCAAATAGTGATAGATTCTATGAAAAAAGTGAAGCAGGGCACAAGGATCTAAAGTGATACTGTGCTCCTTTAAAAGCAGTGGTCAAGAAAGTTCTCCTTTTCTTTTTTTATTTTTTTTAGAGAAAGAGGAAGGGAGGGAGAAAGAGAAGGGGAGAAACATCGATGCGTGAGAGAAACATTGATCAGTCACCTCTCATATGCACTGAAGACTGAAACTGCAACCCAGGCATGTGCCCTGACTGGGATCAAACTGGTGATCTTTCACTTTGCAGGATGACACCCAACCAACTGAGCCACACTAGTCAGGGTAAGGAAGTCCTCGTTTACGACAGGACATTTTCACAGTGAATTAGGAGGGAGTAAAACCATATGGAGATATGGAAGAGCATCAAATTTCTTGCTTTGGGGACTGAACAGGTTGTTTACCATGGTTAGTAGAGGATGCCTCCTTCCCCTGCTCCTCTTCCTGAATTATAAATACATTTTCATGGATTGTGGCAAGAGATACAGCATGTGCAAAGGCCCTGAGGTTAAAATGAAATGTCATATAGACATTTTAAATATGAAAGGGAAAATTTATGTAGTAATGTTAAGTAGAAATAGTATAAGAAAAAAGGGCCACAAAATTATACATATAACCTAACAATTTTGTTAAAAAGGACAGTAAAGTAAAAAGGACAATAATATGTTGATGGTGAGTTATCTTGGTGTAAATGGAGTTTTTAAAGAAAGGACTCTGAAACCAGACTGCCTGGGTTCAAATCTCAGGTTTGTGACCTCAGAGAATTTAGATTCTGTGTCCCTTATCTGTAAAGACCAGACAATAATAATAGTAGTAGTATCATAAGTATTACAGTGTTGTTGAGAGCTTTGGTAGACAGAAAATAGGTCCCTAACATTCATGTTCTAATCCCTAAAAATTGTATGTAACTTAATATAGCAAAGGGAAATTAAGTTGCAGATGAAATTTAAGTTGCCAATTAGCTGACCTTAAAATAGGAAGAGTATGTGGGTTTTCTAGCTGAGCTCAAGGTGATCACAAGGGTCCTTATCAGTGGAAGAGGGAAGTAGAAGAAGGGAGCCAGAGAAAGAGATGTTACAATGAACATAGTGTCAGAGACATGCTATGGTGCAGGCTTTCAAAGTGGAGGAAAGGGCCATGAGCCAAGGACTGTGGGTGGCTTCCAGAAGATGGCAAAGGAAAGGAAGCCTTCTTTCCTATAGCCTTCAGAAAAAAAACCCAGCTCTACTGACAACTTGACTTAAGCCCACTGAGGCTATGTTGGACTTTTAAACTACGGATGTATAAAATAATAATAGAGTTATATTGTTTAAATCCACTAAATATGTGATACGTTGTTACAGCAGCAACAGAAAACTAATACAAGAGAAAAAAGTGAGCTTTTATAAATAAAATATTTAGAACAATATTTGGCACATGATGAGCATTCTATAAGCTGTTACAATATTTTGGGCAGTGTTTTCTACCACATTTTCCAGTAAATAATAAGTATGTACAGAATCCCCCCTTCCACGCATGGTTTCACTTTCCACAGTTTCAGTTATCCACAGTCAATCATCACAGCTCAGTGATCAAGGATCACTCAAAGCAGATGTTCTTATCTTCTGGCTATCTTCAGAAGATCAATAGTAGCTACATCAAAATGCCCACATCATTCACCTTGCTGTATCTCATCACATAGGTATCGTGTCATCTCACATCATCTCAAGAAGAAGGGTGAGGACAGTACAAAAACATATTTTGAGAGAGAGATCACATTCACATAACTTTTACTACGATATATTACAATTCTCTGTTATACTATTAGATATTGTTGTTAATCTTTTACTGTGCCTAATTTATAAATTAAACTTTATCATAGATAGGTATATATAAGAGAAAACATTGTATATATAGGGGTTGGTACTATCCATGGGTTCAGGCATCCACTAAGGAGTGTTAAAACATATCCTGCATGGATAAGAGGACTACTATATTGGGTTAAATATTCATCTTAAAAATAAGTGGGAAAAGACTTCTTGAAAGGAAGAAATATTATTATTGTCATTACTAATTAATGAATGAAAAGATGTAGGAGAACAAAATTAATTCAAATATAAAGTAAGAACAAGGAAACAGGAAAAACATCTTCCCCTAAGTTAAGAAGACTTTTATTTGACATATTCTGTACTTGCTAACATAATAATCACAAGTGGCTTGGGCTCAAGTAGATTAAAAGATGTTTTATTTTGGATGTATGATTTATAGACTGTGAGAAAAACCGTGAATCCATCTAGAATTCAGATGCAGGTTAGTAATCTAAGGCATGGGCTCCAGTAAGTTCCTTTACAGACAAGGATCATAAAAGCTTGGAATTTCACTCCTAGTAAAGGCCGCTAGGAATTTGTGAATTTCATTTTCATTCCAACAGAAAAGTGAGAAATCAAATTGTAGCAAGTCAACTGAGAGCAACTCCCCTCCCTTAATGCTTGGCTCAGTCAAGTCTCTGGGGCACTCAAAAATTTCAATTCCATCCAAACACTTAGCAAGCATCTCCCATATGTATGGCCAGATCCTGTGTTAAGTAGCATTGAACTTAAATACAGAGTGCACATATCTGTAACTTTTATGGTTGAAAAAAATACAGCCTCACTATTTTAAAAAGTTGGAACATTTAATGCTCATGCTCAATGTTTTATTCAGAAGTATTTCTTGAATGTTCTTCTGAATATATTTAGATACAATATTATAAAATACTTTCAAGGAGACTACATGAGGTTTCTCAAATAATTTGCAGGAATGAAACAGGAAGCTTTGTAACTCTTCTCCTTTACTACTTTGAAATTACTTTCCGATACCTTATCATTTAGGTGTTTAACAGAACAGTCAGCATTTAATAATACCATAAAAAATGCATTAAAATGTGTTTATCAAAATGTTAGATTTTTAGGATAATATTTTTCAATTTTATTTTATTCTTGTTAATTAAAGTAATGCACACAAAAGCAGATGCCTGCATCATCTCTCTCCTTTTCCTATTCCAGCTCCCCAGGAACAACCACTTTTAATATTTTTCACTTTTTATTTTGATGTCAATATAGTTTATTCCATATTCATAAATAGCTTGTTTATATTATTCTTTTATGATTTTTAAAATTTAAACCTTATGTGTTGGTTTTAACTATATATATGAGAATTTAATTCTCATAGCCAGCCCACTCACCCTCTCACATGCAAACATATTAACTCGCCTTTACCATTTCTTTTAAAACAGCTGTATCAGCATTTTGGGTTTAATCCAAGTTTTTTGTTTACATTTAATGACTATGTAAACATAATGCAGAGTAGATGCATATAGTACCTTACAACGTCATTTCCTTTCTGCTATATTTTGCTCCCTGGAATTAATATTTTCCTCATGTAATCCAATTGTTTGGTTTACTATGTAACTGTCATAAATTCATTCCCCAACTCTTAAACAGAGCTGAACTCTAGCACAAAAGGAAACCCATTTGTTTTGCCTCTTTTTTCTTGTAATTGTCCTTGCTGGAACTCTCTGTCCTCCTGCTCTGAAATGGAATGGTTGCCTCAGAGGTCTGCCACACATGATTCAGAAGACGATTTTCTTCTGGATCATCTGGGAATTGCCTACACTTCTTTCTTGTGTTATAAACCCTGTTTTCAAGTCATCTTGCTTTCTCTCTCTTGGACAATGTCCTGTCTTTAGCGATGCATGTGTTGAGGAGATTCCTGCAAAGGAAGCTCAGAACCTAAATTTTTAAAGAACTTTCAGGTCCAAATATGTCCTTTTTTCTACCTTTATCATTGGTTATTAGTGTGGCTGGATATAGATTTCTGTCCTATAACCCCATTGTCTCTAGCCTTTCATATTGTTTTTAGGAATCTAGTCTTACTCTGATTCCCAATCATTTTTGTGTAACCCTTGTTCTGGTTTTAGTTTTTGTTTTTTTGTCACCTCTTTTGCTGGCCAATTCCTCGCCCTTTACTTTGAAACTTAATTCTTATAATCTGGGAAATATTTTTAGAATAGGTCTTTAATAATTTTTTTCCTTTACTTCTCTGGTTTCTCTTTTTTGTAACTTCTATTACTCAGATGTTTGGGAATTTCTTAACTGATCCTTTAATTTTCTTGACTTTTCTCACCACTTTGTGAGATATATTTTGAGATATTTTCTTTATCTTTCATACCTTCCACTGAATTTTTAATTTCTGCTATCACATTTTACTATCCAAGAAGTTTCTTTTTAAAGCAATTTATTCTTTTTCATAGACACATTTTCTTCTCTTATATTTCTGAGAATATTAAAAGGCTCCATCACTTTTTTTCCTGTTTGTTTAATTCATTGTTGAGTCTTTCCTCAAATATCTGGTGATATGTGGGTACCTTATTAGAAATCAAATGTTTTTGCATGGACTTGTTGATTGGCAGACTTCACTGAAGGATGATTTAGGAACACAACTGTCTTTTTGAAGATTCACAGTACTTTACTCTCAGGCAAGTTGTGTTTCCCAAATAAGAATCTTCCATTCTCATTGTTTAGGATCAGGGAGACGGTTACCAGTTTAATTGTTGGTGTTCAGGAAGCTGAGTAGAGGGTAAGTATAGATTTCTATCTAACAGCCTCTATTGTCAGTAAAGTGTCTTTATCTTTCCCTCAGTTGTGCATAACCTCTTGATTTAAAAGCCTGTGCGATTTACCCTGTCTAGACAGTAAACTTCAAACCACTGGCCAGAGAGAGGGAAGGGCAGTTGATCTGAGGAAAGAGATATGGAGGCCTAACTACTAATAAAAATAAAGGTTTCTATTACTCTATCTGTTTTTAGTCCTACCTTCTGCCTCCTACTTTTCCAGATACTTGTCCAAAATTTCTGAGGCTCTCAAGTTCTGTAGGATGAATCAGTTTGCTTTTTATTGTCTTTCCACGTTACAAGTTTGTATTTCAGTTTCTTAAGTCAGTTATTTCTAGTTCCCACAAATTCCTGCTTTCATAACTTTTGAGATTAGTTATCTGAGGTAAATCCATGCCTTAAATGTCCTTGAAAATTTGTGCCTTTTAAAAACTCCCTGTGTAGTCACTCTAGTGGGGACAAAGCAGAAGTAAACATGTATTTATTCTGCCACATTTATCTTATAAACATAATAAAATCTCTGTCATTTTATAAAACAACTCAATATTCTTTTCCATTTTCATGATTTTATTTTGAGATTTTGTAAGTATAAAATAGGTTCTAAAAGAACTATATTGTAATTGCAAACAGGGACTTTCTTAAACACCTGTCTTCTTAATTTTCAATATGCAGCTGTTAAAAGCATAGAAAATAGGAATTAACAGATCTGGAATAAAATCATGGCTCAGTCACTTGCTGTTTGTGGCATCTTAGGCAAGTTATTTGACTTCCCTAGGTCTTTCCTTCATTTTCCATTGAATGGTAGTAATAATGGTAGTTATTTCATATTAAGGATTAAATGAGATAATTCATATGTGGCATTAATTTCAAAGAGTGTAGGGGGTGTTCACTATTCATGGATGGTGTTATAGACTACGCTAGGAGTTTGGGGTTTATCCTGAGGCCAAAAAATTGTTTTCCGATGGTTAAACAATCACATTTGTGTTTTTGGAAAATCATTCTGAGTTGTGGTGCAGAGGAAAGATGTAAAGGGCAGGACTCCAAGAAGAGATTAGAAAGTCGCTTTAGTACTTTATTCTCAAGAAAGAAACTGGAACCAAAGAAATAATATCAACAGTGTAAAGAAGGAAATAAAGAAACATTGAAAGGGTAAATCTGACAGAACTTGGTGACCCATTACACATTGGGGGAAGAAGGAATGAGAGATGCCTTTCAGTTTCGAGCTTAGGAAACCGGGTGGATAGTTGGGAAGCAAGATGACAGGCAGGTTTAGGAAGGAATCATCACATTTGAAGGGCTGCAGAGAATTTTTAGTGACCATGTCCACTGGGAAGTTGTATATTGAGGCCTATAGATCAAAAGAAAGATCTAAGATAAGGTCACCAAATTACATTCTAAAATCTATTCAAGTAATAGAGGGTCTGGAGGTCAGGATACTCTTTGTGAAATACCATGAAATAGCAAATAAGAAGAAGGAGAAAAAGAGTTCTTTAAACTTAAATCGATATATACTTATATGATATGAAACAAGTGGTACCAGGCACAGAAAATATAGGAGTACCTGAGAGAAAAATGTGTTATTCTACCCAATAGGTTTATTTTTCTCATGAAATCTGGGAAGAATTGAACATTGTTTGATTTTTGACAACTACTGCATGAGCTCATATAAGACCATTATACTAAAAGTATTAGAACATATTAAAGACAAATTTCCTTTTAATAAAAAAGAGTTTTTTAAGGTAAACAGATGTTAAGAGTGCCTGTCCATGTTTTTAAATGGCTAATGATAACATTTTACCTTCTGGGCACCTAAAAAATCCTCACTGAGTTTATCTCTATGATCTATGTTTAGTAATCCTAAAATTCTAACTAAAATCTCTTTTGAATTCTGGTTTTGAGGTCTAAAATTGGGCACAGGTCCTGAATAGATATTTTTCCAAAGAAGATATATAACTGGACAACAGGTGCATGAAAAGATGGTCAACATCACTAATCATCAGGAAAATGCAAATCAAAACAACAATGAGATATCACTTTACACATGTTAGGATGGCTATTATGAAAAAAAAAGAGATAGCAACTGTTGACAAGAATGCGGAGGAAAGGGAACATTTTGTACAGCGTTGGTGGGGATGTAAATTGCTGCAGCTACTATTGAAAACAGTATGGCAATTCCCCCCAAAATTAAAACTTGGACTACCATTTTGATCCAGAAATCCCAGCCTTAGGTATATGTTCAAAGAAATTTAAATCAGAATGTCAAAGAGATATCTACATATTCATGTTAATTGCAGCATTATTCATAATAGCCCCCCCCAAACTGGAATTATCTTCTAGAGGGTGGGCCTTTTGTAGTACCAGCTTCCCTCACTAGGTGAGTGTTCTAGGAACCTATCTGTATCAATGTACCAGCTGGTGTTGTTGTGAGAGGCTGAGTTCAGATTCAGTGAATTTTTTAAAGACTCTTTCAACACATTTGCCCATGTCATGATGGGTGATTTACAAGTGCACCTGCCTGAGTGTTCAGAAGTTTCTGACCAAAAGCAACATGATCCCCATGCCCCACCTTCCCTATTTACCCAATCTTGCCCTGAGTGACTTTTTTGTTTTGTTTCCCAGATGAAAAAAAGTCCTCAAAGGGAAAAATTTTGCCTGTATGGAAGAAGTGAAACAAAAAACAGCAGAAGCACTATAAAGCATCAAAATCAATAAATTCAAAAACTGTTTTAAGCAGTTGAAAAAAGTCTCAGTGGGTGTATTACCTCAAGTGGAGAGTACTTTGAATGTGACTGAAATTTAAACATGAAAGAATAAATACCCAATTTTTTATAAACAAAATATGGGATTTGGGGGGTTGCCCCTTGTGTATATGTGTATGTACTTATGTATATATATTTATATTTGAATATTACTCAGCCATGGAAAAGGAAATCATGGATAAACCTGGAGGGCATTATGCTAAGTGAAATAAACCAGATAGAGAAACAAAAATAGTGTACAGCATAAGATTACAGGAACTGAAAAGAAAATTAAACAGCAGATTTCATAGAAACAAAGAATAGGATAGTGATTGCCAGGGGCTGGGAGAAAGAAATTGTGGTGATATAGGTCAAAGGTACAAATTTTTCAATTATAAGAAGACTTAGTTCTGAGAATCTAATGTACAGCATGATGACTGTAGTTAGTAATGTGGTATCATGTACTTGAAAAGTTGCTGAGAATAGATCTTAAGCAATCTCACCACACACATACACAAAAAGTTAAAAGTGAGGTGATTAATATGTTACGTATCTTGATTTTGGTAATCATTCCACAATGTATATGTATATCAAATCATCACTTTGTACACTTTAAATATATACAATTATATTTGTCAATTATTCTTCACTAAAGTTAAAAAATTATTTCAAAATGAAACTGCTTAAAAACTTTTAAAAAAATGTTAGTGGCCACTCATTCTTTTTGTGCCCCTTGTGAAAAGAACTTCTATTAAGACTATGAGCTGAAGGTAACTTAACTCTTCTATGTATAGTAGTGAAAATAAACCTTTATCAATCACTGAAACTTATCAAAAAATAGTCCAAAAAAATCAGGTGTTAAACGCACATGCAGATAAACTGAGGTGCCTTGCCAGTCTCCTCTGACCTGTACTCCGTGGAAATATACTGTTCTGAATGGGCCATAGGTCTCAGGGTGTTCAGCTGTGACTGCACTCCCTAAAGTCTGCAAAAGAACAGCCTCCTTTTAAACTTCTTTGGAATTTGCAAAGCAATGTTCTTACAACCAGGGTAATCCTACTCTTCTAGTCTTAACTGATTGGGCCCACGATCAGAGGCCTATGTCCAGTGGTGCCCTTTAGGGATGCTCTGTTGCAGATGGCAACCAACCAACCCCCAAATCAGAGCAATATATGCTTTAAAATATAATAAAAGGCCAAGTATCAGATGGAGCAAATTCAAATATGAGTAAGATTCTACTCAGGTTGCCATAAAACTGCCTTAGAGCAAGGCAAAATATGGAGCAGACTCTTGGGATAAAATCTATTTTATGTCAATAGCCCATGTTATGGAAGACTCCTAACTCTTTCTTCTGGTTCCAGCAACTAATACTTCTATTTGGAGGAGCTGGCTGTTCATATTACTGTGTGAAATGCAAACTCACTGAGATGCCTCTGGTATTTGCCCATAAACTTACCCTTCTGCACCTTCACCCTTAGGACAATGAAATGCAGTGAGAAAGCTCTAGCTAGGAGTGAGGGAACTCAGTGTTCACCCATTTTCCCTGTGGGCTCAAACCAGTTGCTTCTTCCCTGAGCAAGTCTGCTTTCTCATTTATGAAAGGGGAGAATTGAATGGGATGATTTCTAAGTCTGTTTGATGTGAGAATGTTTTAAATGTGCTTCCTTTCTGAAGAGTTCAGTGTAGTAGGTAGAATATTGCGCCCCCACTCCCAAAGATATCCATTTCCTAATTACTGAAACCTGTGAATATATTACCTAATATGGCAAAAGGGACTTTCTGAAGGCCGTCAAGGATCTTGAGATAGAGAGATCATCCTGGATTATCTGGATGAGCCAATGTAATCACAGGATCCCTTCAGGAGGGTCAGAGTCAGAGGAGAGGAATCAATAAGAGCAGGAATTGAAGTGATATGACCATAAGCCAAAGAATGCTAGCAACTTCTAGAAACTGGAAAAGGCAGAGCCTCCAAAGGAATGCAGCCATACTGACATCTTGATTTTAGTCCCAAATGAGACCCATTTTGGACTTCTCCCTTCCAGAAATGTAAAATACTAGATTTATGTCATGTTAAATCACTAAATTTGTAGTCATTTGGTACAGCAGCAATAGGAAACTAATACATGAGGTAATCAGGAAAGGGAAGGAAAATACTTTTGCTGTTTCAGTTATAAGAATAAAATGAAATGCCACTAAAAATAATTTTGGCTATAAAAAAATGTGACGCTCAAGAAAAGCAGTTGATGCTTTCTGGAAGGTGGCAGGAATGTGGTGTTGTTATGTAAACTGACATAGAGTAGAGGGAAAAAAATCAGGCGATACTTCATACTAACTGAAGTTTTGTTTAACAACTACATGTTCTATTGCAATGAATTCAAATAACACCTTTTGAATCATCTTTATGTTCAAAGATGATGGGTGATTAAGAGAAGTACTCTGCTTAAATACCACCCCACCATGTACATACAAATGCTATATCACTAAATGTAGCTTACTTATTCTTTTTTTATTCAGTTATTCCACAGATACTTATTAAGTACCACTATGTACATTATGCTAGGTACAGAAGAATGCAATAATGAAATCATTATGATAATAATAAGAAGAAGGGTATCTTTATGCTTCTGACAAAGTAGTAAGGAAGAAACTATTCAAAGTGTTAGGAAAGGAAAAGGAAATGGGTTTTGTGATTTTACCAAACTGTTTACAATGAGAGAGACAGACAGACAGACAGACAGACAGAGAGAAGACAAAGGAGAGAAATACTATCAAAGGCACCCCTGTTCCCATAACTCAAGAGATAAACACAATAAATTCATATTTTGACCTTGGTTTCATCATTGTAATTCAAATGTTTTATTGATGGGTACATGCACATGTATACATTATGCAGAAGGTATTTTTTTTTCATACAAAGTGTAGAATTATAGGAGCATATAATGTGGGGGAGGGGTAGCTAACATAATGGGAGATCAAAGAAAACCCCTGTCAAGGCTACTTACTTTGAGGTAAGGCTTAAGCAAGATGAGTAGAAGCTGGAAAGATAAAAAGAAATAGTGGAAGGGAAGAATGTTCTAGATGGGGAGAAGAGCACAAACACGTCTCAAGACAAAGGGCACATTGAACCTTAAAGGGAAATTAAGTAGAACAGAATGGCTGGAGCACAGGGAAGCCCAGAGAGAGAGGTACATGTGAGGAGGTAGCAAACTGCCAGGCAGACGAGGGCCAGGTTAGCCAGGGTCACAATTAAGACATAATTCTGGGAGAATGTGAAGCCACTGAAGCCTTTAACCAAGAAGGTAGCATGATCAGGTTTATGTTTTTTAACACTTGACTATGTAGAGACTGGAATGCGGCATATTCAGTGTAAAAAGAGAAGTCTGGTGTGAACATCACATTTAGGGAATCAAGAGGCTTATCAAGTCCCAACTCACCTACTATATACCAATAATGGTTATCATATATTAAAATGTTACTGTGTGCCAGGCACTGTTCTTATTGTTTTACTGATCTTGACACATTTGACCTCCCCAAAACTCAGAGGTAGGAATTATTACTACCCACATTTTAAGGAAAAGGAAACTGAGGCACAGAAAGGTATATATGTTGCCTCAAATCAATCACTTAGCTTATAAGTTACGGAGCTGAGATATCACTCAGGCAGCCTGGCTTCAGAGTCTGCCTTCTAAACCTCCATATTACATGGCTTCATGTGACAAACTACATGTCCAGGGAGGTCACAAACACACCACTTCCTCTGCCAAAGCCTGGCAGCTTGCTGAGCTATATCTGTGAAACAGGGTGTTGACCTGAATCCACACTTATCTCAGGTCCTTCTGGTTCTATTATTACAATTTGGTCTGGAAAACCAAGATTTTACATCCTGTTCCTTACCCACTAGGAATCTTTGGATCCTAAGAGGAGTACCCTCAGTCCTGGAGTATGGCTGATCTTAGAACCTAGCTCAGGGCCCCTCGAGATACAAAAAGATGTCTACACTCTGTATGGTTTTTTTTTTTTTTTTCTGATGTCAAGTCCTGCTCTATTACACCCACTCCATCCTAACCTCATTTCCCAGACAACTCACTACAGAGCCATCCTCCAAGACTCAAATATTCTCCTTGATAAAACCAAAATGTAAATGAATACTGGCTATTTCTGAGTCATGGAACTATAAGTGACTTTTATAATCTCTCTATCTCTTCATATTTTTTATTCAC
Organism: Pteronotus mesoamericanus; assembly: GCF_021234165.1. Classification (NCBI taxonomy): domain Eukaryota; kingdom Metazoa; phylum Chordata; class Mammalia; order Chiroptera; family Mormoopidae; genus Pteronotus; species Pteronotus mesoamericanus. The sequence continues at coordinate 15,480,110 of NW_026555313.1, forward strand.
ATATAGAACATGTTTTAGCTATTTAATCAGAACAAACATGTTTTCCTTTAAGTGTGTTATCAGACATCTATTCTTTAGCATTCTGCTCAATAGTTAGTTTTTGAAGATTCAACCCGGCAATTATTTTTTAATCTAGATACTCAAATTAAGATTTAATTTATAAACTATCCAAAATGAAAATAAGCCAAGAAAATATAATTTTTTTGAATGAGTCAATAAAATTACAGAATGTTAGAGCTGGAAAGACCTTCAGCATCATCTAGTCCAGTGATTTTCAGACTGTGTCACCATGAGTCTTAGGGTTCTGTAGATAAATCTTAGAGCTACAGCAGAGGACAAGAGGGAGATTAGGTAGGTATAAATCTAGATCCACCATGTCTTCTTCAACCAAAATAACTCCTCTTTTAATATATGTATAAAGAGTGTTTCTTACTCTGGAGTATATTGGGACTATTTACTACTCTCTCAGTTGCCATCACTCTAATCCAAACTTCATCATCTCTGTCCTGGATTATTGTAATAACCTCACTACATAGTGTCCTTGTTTCCAACCTTGCCTCTTTCTCCCATTTCATCTTATACCACTCCCACTCTACACTTCACTTACTGTACTCAGGTCATACTTGCTTTTTGTTTATTCTTCAAACATATCTATATTATCCCAAATAAGATAAGATATGCTGAGCTAACTACCTGTAAATATCAGTGGTTTAATAAAATGATTATTTTCACTCATTCTGAATTATGACATACTCTCCTCCAAGAAGTGACCCAGGGATCCAGGCTCCTTCCTTCTGGGGATGTCCTCATCTTCAACATATGGCATTCATGGTTGCCATGAAAAGGAAATGGGGAAGGTTGCCCAGGTCTGGAAGTGAAACAAAGGGCATTGGTCAGAACTCAGTCATAAGACCTCAATATAATTATAAGAAATGCTGAGAGGCATCATCTCCCAGAATGCCCAGAACGATGACAAAGGAATTGATGAACAATTAACGAACACATAGGATGATCTTCCATACCCACTCAGGGTGACAGCATTTTTTGTTACCTTTTAATGAAATTTCCTTTCCATAGCTTTGTGCATAATTGAATTCTTCTCATCTCTCAAGTTTACGTTTAGTTTTAATCTCCTCTTAGAAGCTTCTCTAATCATCTTAACCAAAATAGTTCATTGTGGCAGAGATTGTCAGTTACCTCTCATTATCTTTTCTCTCCTTCACCTTTGGTAAAGAGAACTCTTCTGCTTAGCTGATATATTGTGGGCCAGGTAAAATACTACATTTCCCATCTTTTTCCATACTAGGTTTGGCCATATGACTAAGTTTTGGCCAATGAGATATAAGAAACATTATGTGAAGCTTCTGGGAATTTTCCCTAAAGAGATAGAGTAAATTTCCCTTCGTTCCTCCCTCCCTTCTACTTCCTGTTTTGATGAAGCTTAGATTGACTTAAGCAGCCACTTTAGACTTTAAGGCAGCACTCTGGTAAGACAGAGTGTTAGTTGAAATAAACTTATGTCCCTGGTAAATTTGTGGTGTCACCATAGCAGACCTAGACTCTTATCTCAGGATTCCTTAAATAAAAGAGAGAAATTAAGTTCTACCTTGTTTAAGACACTATTAATTTTTATAAACCACTGATTTAGTACAACCCTTGTAGTATGCAGATAAGGACATTGAGGCCAATATAACACATGGCCATAAAGATGGAAGGCAATAAAAATGGAAGGCCAAGACAGAGTTAGTTCTCTGACTTCCAGTCAAGTACTCATCACACAGCAACAGTAACATGAAGATTTTAGGAAAAACAAATATCAAATATAATGAATCACTGCTGTGTGTGAGATATACACAGTTTCTGCCCTTGTCATGATGACAAATGCATAAAAATATAATTATGCTACAATGCAGCAAGTATACATGTACATAAGCATGGGAGCACAGAAAACAGAAGGAAAGGAGCAGTTAATTCCTGCCTTGCATTATTAGGAAGGTAAGAAGCAACATCAAGCTGGGCCTTGATGGATAAGTCAGAGCTTTCCAGGAATGATAGAAAGTAGGGAGTGAGAGAGTTATTCTAGACAGATAAAACCAGAGTACAAAAACATGTAAGGATGTTGTGTGACAAAGAATGACCAAAGCAGAAAAAATGAAAAATTGTCAACTGAGACTAAAAACTTAGAAATTTAGGCTCAGGACAGACTTTAAAAGTCTCTGTACATAAACCCTGGACTAGATCAATAGGGAGAGAAAGTTCATAATAAGATAGTGATTGCATTGTATTTGTATTAATTTTGGAGAGCTATCTATTTCCCCTTCCTAAGAGAAGCCTGATTTCTTTCATACAAATTGATTCTAATAATACATATAGACTGAGAACTCACCCAAGGCTCCACTCGCCCTTGTCCATGGGAGCCATGCAACCCTAGCTAAGTCACTCAGATGCTCCTTCCTTGGCCTCAAATCTTGAACAGAAAAACAAAGAGACTACAAATGATTTTCAATCTAATCAAGAGCAGGTCAGCGTACTCATCATAACATTGCTGTTGTGAGACTGTCTTGTGGTCTCTTCAACCCAACTTCAACTCAACCCATCCCCCAGGCAGGCTAGGCTCTTAGCCTTCTTGTCCACCCTCTGAGTTCCTACTATTCTTCTGATATATTTATTTTAAGTTCAACAGTAGCTCAAGGCAAAGATATCTAATACATAAAGTATCACAACATGAGTCAATAATGTTAAAAAGAAATGTCTCCACAACTCCATATTGTTCCAGAGTTAAGACTGGGGTATCAGCAGTTAGTACACTAAAATTTTGGCTCTTATACTAAGCTCCATCCACCAATATAGCATTTGCCAGTAAAAGCTTACTGAATCTTTTATCTTATTTCGCAGCTGGTTTAGAGTTTAACCAGGGAAGATGGAACTATGTATTGGGTTCCCTCAAAGACCTCAACCACCTATATTACCACAGTTAACCTGTAGGACTCCTAATGAAGAAAGTATTATCAATCTCCCTATAAACAGCAGGAAATTGTGCTCAAGTAATATAGCCAAGGCCAGAATTCCTACTTCCTAATTCAAGTTCCCATATTTTTTTCCTAAAAAGGATAGGCCAGCTGGTTTTTTATTCCCTCTTGCTGCTGTCCCAAAACTTTTTCTATTTTAAAAATTCAGAGTTGGTAATCATTTTGCCTTCGTCAAGGCAGGAAATTCATGCTTCCCATAAGGAGTCTCTTAGGCCTGACCCACATAAAGCCAAATGGTCTTTATCTGGATTCCTACATTCCTCTGGATTCACAGAGCAGCGGCAGATGCCGAGAAGGAAGTGTGCTTTAGCACAGGGTACAATGGATTTCTAAATCTTCCTTAATTAAAAAGGGATTTAGGGAGTTTATTTTTATCAAGATCCTCAGATGAGTCAAAGAACACATTTTTTTTTTAGATAAATGATCATATTACCAAGAGTAATAAGAGATATTATTAAGGGTTCCATAAATACTTGGAGAATGACAAAGAATTTAAATGATGCAGGATAGAAAAATTTCCTTCTCTTAACAAATGAAAGTTCAACATAGTGAAATAACTTGAAAGACATCTCAACTATCTGATTCTAATCCTTGCACAAAAATACGTAGGCAGACTTTGAGATTGGGCTATGAAAAGAAGAGCAAATTATTAACCTTATTTATACTTCAATCCTGATTTTAAATGTGAAATAGAATTTAAGTGAGACAACCTATTAAGTGTCTGCCCAGAATTATATTTCTAGACTCATTGATATACTCACAAGAGATGGTGCTAACATTCTATTCTCAGCCTTTATGGTACTCCTTTATTAGTAAGGCGTCACTCGTGTTCAGGAATGATCTATAGGTTGCTATCTCTGTAAATAAAAAAATCATACATTTCAACACAAGAACTGACTTTATACAGCATCTGTTTCAACTCCTGCACTTAACCAGCAGGTAAACTTAAACCTGGAGAGGTAAATCACCCACCCAGAGCCAACCAGTCAGTTAGGGGCAAAATTAGGACCTATCTCTTCCTACCCATGATATGAAAGGGAGGATTTAGAAGATTTTCTCTTTTTTGACACTTGTAGGTTGGGAAGGAGATGAGTTTAAAAAAATCGATTATCCTAATTACATTTGGTGGATGGTAGGGGAGAAATTACCTTTATTTAGGAAAACACCTTAGCACAGGTTAACATAACAAAATATTGTAGATTGGGTGATTTAAACAGCACAGATTTGTTTTCTCACAGTTCTAGAGGCTGGAAGCCTGAGGACAAGGTGTCAGCATGCTGACATTCTGGTGAGAGTTGCCTTCCCTTCTTGTAGGTGGCAGGTGGCCTTCTTGCTAGGTCATCACATGGCAGAGAGAGCAGCAACCTTTCTCCATCTCTTCTTAAAAGGGCACTAATCCCTTCATGAGGGCCCACCCTTATGAACTCACCTAAACCTAATTACCTCCCCAAGGCCTCACATTCAAATACCATCACATTGTGGGTTAGGATTTTAACATGTGAGTTGGAGGGAGGGACACAAGCCTTTCAGTCCAATAGCATACCTTAATAAGGCAGTTGGGAGGAAGATGAGACTATAAGGGCATTATGGCCTGACGCATCAAATGTGGTCATTAAACTGTTTTAAAAGAATTGTTTTCATAAGAAAGAATAACAACTGGATTTTGGTGGTGGTAGTGGTGGTGTGTGTGAAGGGTATAAGAACAAAGTATCAGAAATGTAAGACTCAGCCAGCAGGTGGGACCATCAAGCTGACTAGAGGTGAAGTGATGAAGGGAACATCCCCAGAGTGGGATACCCAGCAGTCAACTTTAAGTCTGTTTCTGTTTGCTTTGGTGATAACTCCTCCTCTAACCCTCAAACTTCCTAGCTGATTTCACTACACACACAATGTGTCTTATAAAGTGGGTCTTTCCGTGGGCATCGAGGAAGGAGCCTAGTTTTATATCTTTGTCTTCTTTACACCAGAGATAGATATGCAGGCTGATGAAATTATTCGAGAACTGAGGACAACCCAAAGATGACCTTCTTATTGATCCACAGAGGAATGAAGCCACTTTTATCTGGCTCTCAAGAAGCAGGGAGGCCCCAGCTAACATGGGCTAAACAGGTAAAAACAATTACACGTATTTACTCACTGTGGGATTTATTTAGAGATTATCAAAGCCCATCTTTAGAAGCTGTTATATGGAGAAAGAATCCCCTCCCTGAATGTTTGAAGGTTATGTGCAGGCTTCCAGCTCCCTGCTAAGCACTTCCTGGTGAGGCAGCCTTTGAATCTGATGTATCAGCTGCTCCTCTTTCTCTCTTAGTCAGCAAGAAAGACTGGGGGTTTCTTTTCTGTTTTTTTAAGGTTAACATATACATGGAATGTTTTCTTAGTTTGAGAGTTGGGAAAGTGGGAAAACTTTTAAGTACCTCATCTTTTCTTTCCTGTAAGTGATCAAATAGTCTATTCAAGTATTTGCAGAATGGTTACTCTTCTGAGACACCAGTGAGTGTCTTTACCCTCCCAACCCTGATGAAAGATGACTCTAAATGTAATAAAGTGAGCTCCAGAGATATCCGTTTATTTATTCCAAATATTTCAGCTAATGAGAAAGCAAATTTGAACTCCCTATCCTCAGGGGCTTTGCAGCCAAGCTCTCTGGCAAGGCTCTTGGTATGGACACTCTCTGATCTGTTCCTTCTGCCTCTGAGGTTCCGTGGGGCCCACTAGCTCTCCAGGTTACTCATTAGTAGAAACCCCATCACTCATGTGGGATGCAGAGGGCTCGCTCCTGCTGACGCCTTTATTGTGCTCGCCCTGCCACCCTCCCCAGCCCCTCTCCCTTGCTCCAGCCAGCCCTCCTCTCTGCAGGGCTCCCCCTGCTCTGTCATCCTTCTGTGTGACTCCTGGCAAGAAGCTTCTTTTGATGGATTCCATAGACCCCTGACCTCACTTTGAAGTCTCCACAGCTTAATCAAACACGCCCACCTTCAGACTCAGCATTGCCCCTTTAACTGTGTTACTACACTCATTAGCCACTCCAGGAGACCCAGTTTACCTTCTGTGTGACACAATAATAAGTAGATTTAGGGGAAAAGTAGGGAAGTGAGTGTTGTATTCTTAGATACGCACCGCTAAGAAGCTAGTTTCCTCTTGGAAAGAAGTGGAGAGGGCCATCCCTCCCCCAGCTCCCCTGGGAAGGCAGAACTCAGGTCTTGGGGATGGAGGTGCACATTAGATTTGGTGAGACAGTTCTGTCTGGCCAAAGTGGACCTTGGGCATGTCCCTTTGTCTGAGTTATACCTGGTTTTTGCTGAGAAATAATTTACTCAAGTACTTGGCACAGTTTGTGGTGAATTTTAGAAAGTATGATCTCAAAAAACTGAAATATGATTGTTATTTCCAATGGTCAAGCTCAGTGAAAAGTGAAAGGTTTACTGGCAGCCCACGGACACCCACTTTTGTATTCTCACTGAGGTCATTGAGGAGTAAATTCATGCTGTTTAGGATGATATTGCACAATCACATACCATTGATGATCAGTGCTTGAGGTCCTCAGGACAGAATAATAATGATCATTTAAATGACTATTATCTATTGTCCAATTACCTTGGGCCAGGCACTGTTGTGGAGCAATTGAATTATAACTACCATTTTGGTAGGTATTATACTCTCCATTTTACACAAAAGGAAACTGAGAATCTGAAAATTTGCATGACTTGTTTCAGGGTCCTGTGAGAGCCCTGACAGGAAAGAGCATACGCAGAAGCTAACACAAGTGGAAAGCTCTTACCACTTCTAGGCTTAAAGGATCAGGGAGGGGGCAACAGGGAGGATTGATGTTATCGCACTAGTAGGAGAGCCAGAGCCACAGAGAGGAGCCAGCCTATAAAACCTGCAGCCACAGCAGGAAAGCTAGGCAAGAAATGACCAGGCTAACTGCTACATGGACTTAAATAATCCATACACCCACCTCCCTGTCCCCTCATCCTCTATCATGCTGGTACCTCCCATTGGCTGAACCAAATGGGAAGCCAGAGGATGAGTGATCCAGGATGAGGCAGTCCATGGTGGTCAGCCTCCCTGGACACAGTGAAGAGCAGAGGATTGCAAAGAATGGATGGCAGGTGGAGGGGTGTAAGTGGAGAATAACAAATGGTCACTCAGCTTCTCAATAGGAGCCTAGGACCTGATTCAACTTGTTTGTCCAACACCAAGCAATCTCCACCACCTAGAAGATATTAGTACATGTTTCTTAAGTAAATAAGTCAGAGAAAGGGAATTACAAAATGCTGTAAAAGAGAGCAATAGGACCTAAATAAACCTGAGTTTGAATCCAGGGTCTGCTACTGAAACACATTGTGACCTGGGGCAAGTTTACTTAGACTTTTCAAGTCTTGGCTTCCTCACCTGTGAAACTAGAAGCATAATTGTCCCTAGAGCACATGCCCAGTGTCAGAGTGAGTGAAATGAAGGGTAGCAAGTGGAGAGGCACTGTCACATTAGTTACAGCAGAAGTCTCGGGAGTTAGACTGCCTCAAAACTTGGCCCTGCCGCCTCCTGGTGAAGCTACCTTAAATGACCTAGTTAACCCCTCCCTGCCTCCATTTCTCCTCTGTGAAACAGGATGATAATAAGAATACCTACCTTACAGGTGTGCTATGATATCCAACTGAGTTAATCCATGTAAAACAGTAAAGTTACCCAATACTTAATAAAAGCTCAGCATTGGGTATTTTAACTAAAGTGCTTAGTATACTGCCCTTCCAGTGGGGTGGTAGCAGGCTAGGAAAGGTTTGTGTTCGTGGATGTTTTGCTTCTCTTCTCTCCAGAGCACTCAGACCCCATGTCAAAACCAGATTCAAAGTTTGACCCTTTCAATGTTTCCCACAAGAAGGCCAAAAACACTCAGCATTTCATACATTTAATAATTTTACTTAAGTCCTAGATGAAGATGAGGATTGCATTGCATCGATCACAGGCTTGGCCATGTTGCTGCCTCCCTTCTTTCTGTACCCCCTTTGCTCAAAACTTTTCCCCTTGTTCTGGGCTCATTCTGAGGTTTGTGCTGGGCTCAGCACCTGAGGACTGCAGGCTACTCTATCACTAGTAGGTGCTTTGGGGGAAGCAGTCCTGCCAGGCCACCTGACTTACCCACAACTTCAACTCAAAATCTGCCAACGCAGCAGATCTCTGGTTACAGTGCACTCAACAGCATCAGCAAATACCTATTATGTGCTAGAAACTCTTCTAGGCACTGGAAACACAGCAATGAAGGAGTAGGCCAGGACACAATTTCTGCCTTTGTGGAGTTTACATTCTAGTGGGAGGAGCAAACAGTACACATAAGAACTAAGTAAAATGTAATATGTTAGAAGATGCCAAGGGCCATGGGAGAGAAAAAGTACAAAAGAGGAATAAGGACTTATAGCATTAGGAGTACTTGCAATTTTAAATGGAGTAGTCAGAGAAGGCTCTGCTAAATGTTGAAAAAATATGGAATGCTTCACAAATTATGTCATAATAAATGTTAGCCATTATTATTTGTCAAAGAAAATTTAAGTTTCTGACAAGCTCTGCACTCAATTACTTTCTCTCCACAGATGCCAGAGACATGTATCTGGAGAAGTTTGACAATCGCTGCCTAGAAGACATCGGGGAGGGGATGTGTATTGCAAGGATACAGGAGAATACTGAGCAACATGGGGCATGATATGCTTCTCTGTTCAGCTGCTCTCAGTTCCAGCCTTCCAGGTCTGAGATATGAAGCAGCTCTCATGGAGCAATAAAAGTTATCTTTGAGAATACAGGCTCTAAGCTCATATGGTTCACCTTTCATACATGTGCTTAAGAAGTGTTAGTTGAGTTGGATTGCTAACATCCAGTGTGGACTCCTCTGTTGGGGAAATCCTTGAAATAAATCATTTAGAAGTATTAGTTTCCCTTATGGTTGCACTTAGTTGGATTTCTGGTTTGGGGCCGTACAAGTCAGCCTAGGCCAGAGGACACTGCAACAGCAAATTGAAATCCCAAAAGTTTATTTCTTATTCATTCTACATTCATTATGTGTCCTGGTGATCCTCTAGGACAGCTATTCCCCACAAGGGGACTCAAGGATCTAAACTGCCTCAATCCTGTGGCTCCACCCACTCAATACAAGGCTTCCTCCTTGACAGCAGGAAAAGGGAATGTGTGGAGATTTCATCCTGCTCTTCTGTGATCCAGCCTGGAAGTGACGGATATTGCTTCTGCTTATAGATTCATTGGCCTGAACTAGTGAATGGGTTCACCTTCTATAGATGAGGTCATGTGACTAGTTCTCTACCAGGCAGGAAAGAGAGCCAGATATTGGGAAGCACTTGTAATATTCACCAGTATCATTTGCCTCTACTGCAGGCAACTGGGCCAAAGCAGTAGAAATATCTAGCACGTTTTATATAGAAAAAAAAGATGACTTAGAACTATTTTCCCTGTAAGGTGTTGTTAGAGCTACCTGGGCAACTTTCCAGTTCATAGCCCAAAGAAAACATACCTATAAGCTTCCTGAAAGTTTTCTTCAAACCTACTGAGGCTAGGGTTCTTTCTTAAGGAAAGAGGCCATGAAAATTATCCCAAAAACTACATAGCTGTAGCTTATCGAAAATCATACCAAGTAAATATACAACTTCCTCCAACAGCAAGGAATTTCTTAATTAGCCTCCTTAGTGATTGTGTTGACCAAAAGACTCAACTATACAAATCACTCACAAGTGCTGATTGCTGGTATCTGTCTGATAATTATTGGGCTCCTACAATTTCCTATGTGTTGAAGAAAGCTTTTCAGAAGAGACAGTCTAATTCTTCTTTATCCTGTTTGTCTTCCAGCATCATGAAAACATCCCCACCTCCACTTGGCATTTGGTGGTTGTAGCTCTAAATCTTGGACTGTGGGTTATTTTTGATGAGTGGAAAATGAAGCGAAGGAAGGATAACTATGCTAATACAATCATCAAAAGTGGTAAATACCTGCTCATCAAGTCACTTCAAGTGTTGATGCTGTCTCTCTAGCACCTGATTTCTCTAAATTCCTGTAAGCATGTAGGCCTACCAGAGAGAGATGTCCACATCCAAACTTCCTTCATCAGCTCCACTTCTCTAACCACTCTTACTAGATGGTCAGTAACTACTTCAAATTTTTCTGATATATTAACACCTTCAGGAAGAATTCTTGAGCACTTAAGAGATTCACCAAGGGCTTCTGGGGGGATATAAACCCAGGGGGACCAACTGTTCTGGTTTTCCCAGGACATTTTGGTAATAGTACTTACAGTCATACATCCCAGGAAACTCCCCGTCCTGGGCACACTGGGCAGTCAGTTGCCCTCCATAACCCCATGAAATTGTGTGGAAATTTTGGTGTATGTACAAATGCACAATTTGTTATACAGAGAGTCCATGACTTAATTCAGATCCTCCAAAGGCTTATAAAAAGAAAATAAACCACTGATTAAGGACACTCTGGAAGGACAGAGGTTTACAAAGTTCTTATGCCCCTCTCACACTTATATCTCTGTTGATTCTATTTCTGTTAGTGTTAGGATTAATCTACCAATAATGTGGCCAGTATAGAGCATGGTAACAGTGCATACTAATACTTCCATGACTCATGTTTATGCATCAATTTCACAAATACATATTGACACTGGCCCATGTCCAGGGGATTAGGGTGGAAAAGACAGTTTAGTCCCTGCTTATGAACAACCAACAACGAGATAAACAAGATATTTTCAGACAACACTAAATACTATGAAAAATAAAATGTGATAATGTGCTACATAGAAATGAGAAGAGGCATAAAAGGTATATTTTACACAGGGTGGTTAGAAAAGGCCTTTTGAAGGCGGGAGGATTTGTACTGATGTCTCACATGTGATGCAAAGATCTGAGGAAGGTTTTTCAGGCAGAAGTGTAGTGAATTCAATGACCCTGAGGGAGGAATGAACTGCAGAAAGAAAGCTACTATGACTGGAGTACTTGGGCCACTAAGACGAAAGGTATCAGATAGGGTGGGAGAGGAGAGGCCAGTGGATGTCTGGTAGGTCATGTAAGAAATGTGACTTTAATTTTCAATTCAAGGAAGCAATTGAAATGTTTTTAGCACGATAGTGACATTATGTGACTTGCATTCTTTTGAAGATCCTTTTGGTTGTCAGGAGGAAAAGGAATCTCAGGAAGAGAGTAGAAACAAGAGCACAATGCATCCAGGTGTAGGCAGCAGAAGTGGAGAAAAGTAGACCTGTGGAGAGACTTTCTGGAGGCACAGACAACAGGAATTGGTGTTGGGAGTGAAGGGAAGAAGACATTCAGGGTGGTGTTGCAATCTACTGCGTGCATCTCTGTCTGCCCTCTGAGGTTGAGAGGCCCTTTCTGGGAGAGAATACCTTTTCATCTCTTTATCTATACCAACTAGAACAGGGCTTGGCATATGGTTCCTCTTAATAAATATTTGTTGGGTGATAAATGGATACGTGAATGTAAGAACAAATGGAATGTGGTCTTTCTGTTCCTGAAAAAAGAGAGGAAAGGACAAGCAATGCTTCTAACTGCAGGGGCCACTGTCAGGCCAGGTTATAAAGACATAATTCCTGAGGCCTGGTCTTAGGCACAGGGGAAGTGAAATGTGTTTCTCATGTAGACATAAGAAATAATGAATTTGCTTTTCTTGTTTAGTCCAGAAGAGAACCACAGGGGAGCTGGGATAAGAATTATACTTATTGGGAAGTACCAGACATTACTCTGTGACTGGCCATACAGGGGATTACTTCTCTTTTTTTTTAACTATTTCATGTTTTTTAATGGCTCAGAGGTGAGACTTTAGGTTGTTCCCCCAACCTGTCTCCTGTCTTCCCTTCAAGCAGTCCTTGCACTATATATATATTCATACACATTCTGCCCCTACAGTAATGTCATATAATTATTCTTCTTTGACATTGTCCCTGAAATCTGAAAACAGTTCCTTGTTTCTATCTGCAGACTCTGGTCAAATTTTTTTTTTCTATATTGATTCCTCTAATTCCTGCATATTTTAAAACCTGACAGCTTAAAATCAAATGAGGAGCTTTTACAAATTATCTTCAGGGAAGCTTTTTCATTAATATTTTCTCTTATTACAACAGATGTTTATGTTGTTTTATTGTTATGGAAGGGAGTGGAGCTTCATACCTCAACAAGTCAACTCCTCAGCACTGAAATGTTTTAATATTTTTGTGTGGGCTTCAACTAAACACAAGTAAATAATCCTTATAATATTTAAATCATTCCCAGTGCTTAGCACATACTAGAAGTTTTATAAATTCTTGTTGAATAACTGAATGAACTAATCAATTAATCAAAGGTCAAATAATTTTTTTACACTGCACATAATTATGCCAAGCCAACAAATATACTGAATAGTCTTCAGAATCTCTTGAACTGATTATGGATAAAACTGTTGAAATCAGAGTTCCTAGAACACTCACTCTGGATTCTGCCCAGTGTAGGACTTTAATAGCTCTTTCTCTGGCTCTGCTATCTGTCAAGGACAAGTTCTGAATAATGTTACTTAAGAACCAGTCACATTGGTTTAGGTCATTAAGTTTTCAAGAATATATGGTCACTTTGTGAACTCCCACTCTTGCACACCAATTAGGTAGGCCCCATCTACCTGGACTTCAGTTTTTGGCAGCTACTCTTTTTATAGCTAAATATTCTCCATACTTGTTTGTTAATGTTCCACAGATATACATAGAACAAGTAGCACAGATATGAGATGTACAGCATAAAAATCCACACAGTACCAATGAAATGAATGATCGAGGCAGCACGCCTTGGACATGGCAGCCCAATACTGTCATGTATGATTACTCGAGAAATAAGTGTTCATTGCCTCTCCACAGAACTTCCTGGAATTTAAAAACAAACAAACATGTGGGGTCCCTGTTTGGGTGCCAGATGAGGGTGGTATTCCATCCCACAGAGTACCCCCTAGCCACCATGGATGAGGAAATAAGTTTTTTCAGACACACTCGGTCTGCCAGAAAAAGGGGGTGACAATTCCCTCTAATGGAGAAAGCCCTGAGCCTTTCTCTTGAAGTGGCTTTTATTGAGAACAAGATGCACAGGGGTATACAGCATGCACGCAAAGTTTATCAATCAATGCCTAAAGGCTATATTTACAGAAAACAGAGATCATAGATAACAATCGAAGGAACACAGAGATTTGCCTCAGTACAGGGTCTGGTAGGCAGGGTAATGCCTGTTCAGCTCTAAAACCTGGGAAATTGATCTCATCCTATGCTTGACCCCAAACACCAGTACTCATTAACTCCGGGGCATACTTAGCAAAGTAGGTTTCATAGAATTTAGTGCATTCCTTTTACAGGCCTAATTGCCCCTGGGAATTGCCTAATCCAGATTAAGGCTGTACTTGCCTCTAGTATTGTGTCAAGTCTGAGTTAGGGGGTGTGTAGCAGAGCAGCCAAGAGATATGGGGACTTCTTTCAGATAGAATGAGGACCCCGGCCATAACAAAGCCAAGGGATGAGGGTCTTTTGCCCCTTCTCCATGTCCCCCAAGTCCTTCCCTGATGGCCCCTATGAGACTGTGCCTGTCTTAGGTTGCCTCTGCCATCAAAGGGTCTTACCCATCACTGACTAACCAGCCATCTTCCAGGGCTGAGCAGGGTGATGTGAGGGATGCAGGGGCGCAGCCCCTTGGGCCTCCTTGCTCATCTCCAGCCTTGGGGCCCTCTCACCTGTTGGTGAGACTACAGTTCCTGAAACCAGGTGGGACAGTTCCCAACACAAACTTTGGTGAGCCTTCTAGTATAACAAAAGTTTAAAAATCCATTGTAAAAAAATAAACAACAAAACATATATATATATATATGTTTTTGATTTATACGTAAACTAATATAAATCAAAAGCCACCTCTCCCAGCCCCATACCTAATTCATATTACCACCAAGGTTACTATTATCAGCAGATAAGTATTATCCTTTTATAAATTTTTATGAAAACATGTTATTTTTACATAACTAGACTATATTACACACTTCCAGCAACTTTCCGTGTTTAATTAACCAACATTATTCCAAGTCAGAGCAGAGAGATGTGCTTTATTCTCTTCAATTGTCTTCACATGAGTCATGATAGGTTGACTCTAAATTTTTGATTTTGCTATTAAAAATAGTACTTTTTGACCACTGTAGATATATATTTGTGCATTTATTTGTAGGATAAATTTTTAGAAGTGGAATGACTGGATTAAAAAGGCATACTTCAAATTTTGATTGATATTACCAATTGTCCTTACAAAATGGTTGTACTCTTGGAAACTCTTTTAATTGGTAATTTTCCTGAAAAAGAAAGTGAAAAAGATGGAGAATGAACACCAGGGATCTTGACTAGGGAAGTAAAGAAGCAGCATAATGAGGGTCAGTCAGCTCACCCCCTCTCCTCCAACTGGGTCTCTTTAGTGTGCTGCATAGTAGGAAAAATGGAAAGGAGCTTTCTAGAAAGCACCTCCAAGCATGCTGGGACTTGAGAAGTCATTTTCTCTGGAACAGATACTTCAAAAAGAAAAGTTTGATGAGGGAACATCATCTAATATAACTGTCTGGTTTTGGTTGAGGATTTCTTTACCTTACTCCAGGAGATGAAAGGCCTTTTGCACAAGGCTTTCTTTTAAAAGCGACCAGTACAAAAATGCTTGAGTGGTAGTAATTGTTCTCTAATACCCCTCAGAATTCCCAGAAGAAACAAGAGCCAGTGCAATCGATGACTGAGTCATTCAAGCAAAATGGGGTTAAGGGGGCTGACATCAATAAATAGGCTCTTCCTGGCCTTCCTTAGTTACATTAATAAAAATCTCATAGAACTCCTTAACCCTATGCTTATCAAGTTCTAAAGCAACTCATTGCTATTGTTCTGCTTGGATTTTCTAAGAGTGGAACAAAAGACATTCTGATCCAAGATAAAATCCCATAAGCACCATCACATGCTTCCAAGAAACTTTCTTCTTGAAAAGTAGGACTAAAAAGTAAGTTGCAAAGAAAAACAAATGCTGGAAGCAGGAAAGATTGCTGCTGGTATTTACTTAAAAAGAGCATCTTCAACATGTGAAAAAACCAGCAAGTCCATTGGCATCTCCTCTCCCATTTCTAACATCAGAATCTGCCAGTTTTTCTCTTCTGAGAAAGTGTTTTAGTAAATCTCTTTCCATGATATCCAAGTTGTCCACGCCAGTGTGATGAATTGCTTGTCAAAATCCTAGAAATGAGAAAATCTAGGAGATACAGATTGTTCTCATTATTTGCAGTAGTTGTGTTCTATAAAATCACCATGAATATTAAATTATGTAATATTGAAGCATTGCTCCTAGGTGAGGTTCCTGTGAGCCTGTGATCACAACATTTTCATCAATTGATTGATACATAATTTTGCTTTATGTGTGTATCTGTTTAAAGACACTTTATTTTACGTGTGTGTATATATAATTGTATTTATGTAATTGACTCATTAACATTGAACTTATGGCCAACAACATGACTAATTCATGACTGAACAAAGTGTACTAGATAAAACACATTTTCTCCATAAGGCTTAGGAACACTCAACAGCACTTCAGCACTGCACTTTTGGGCCATTTTAAAGAGTGAAATCACTCCCCTCCAAAAAAATCACAAAAATGTAAAAAAACATGGCACCAAATTCTTTGTGAAAAGGACGCTCATTTACAGTCTGAGAACAGAAACAAAGAAGGCAGAGCCTTGCCTTGTTCCCCCTGAGCTGGGAGCATGCTGCACTGTGCATGTCCGTGATTAATGAAGAGCACAAGTATTGATCTGGGGTTACAGAATAATGTTAGTGAGTAGACAAATTTGCAAATATGAATCTATGAATGAGGAGGATTGAGTGTACTCCTCACTCAGGCCAGATCAGACCTTCTCCCAAGGCATCTGCCCCCTTGTCTTCCCCACCTCCTCTGGGCTGGTCCAGCATAGCTTGACTGGCTCCCACAGATGGAGCCCCTTGTGAAGGCACTAGACAAGACACCAGGAGAGGGGAAAGGAGGACATGCAAAAACCCCTTCTCCCCTACCTGCTTATAATTAATCTACTGGGGGAGAAACAGGCTCATGAATAATGATTTAAGACCTTGTTTGGTAAGTGGCTTTATAGGCCAATGTGATGAAAGATAAGGTAGATTAGGAAAGTGTACAAGTACTTCCTACAGTTTTCATTTGTATTCTTCATCTTTAGTTAAACCTTCTTATATCACAGCACAAAAATAAAAGTTGTTTCAGAGGAGAACCACAAATGAGATTGTCAGATTCAACAAATAGGACAGCCAGTTAAATTTGAATTTCAGATCACAAAAAATGATTTTTAATATGAGTATATCCCATGTTTATACTAAATACTTTATGCTTATACATTAGTATGATTATGCTGCCATATGACAGCAGACATACTCACACTAATATATAAGCATAAGAGACAGGCATAGAGTGGAGGAGGGAAGAGACTGTGAAATTAGTGAGGCAGGGAAGCCAGGGACAAGGAAAGAGGAAGGAAGGTTTTCTTTTACTTGGGTTAATTACTTCTTCCTCAGTAGGCAACTAGCATGACCAAATGAAATAAGAAGTTTAAGTTTCCTGCACAGTGCCCCCAAATAAGAGTCATTGTCATTGCTGTTTTTATTTCTGTCTTAGGCAGGAGGGAGAACCAGCACTCTGTGACCATCAGAAGCTTGAGATGTTTTGTTTCGTTTTTGTTGTGTTCCCAGTCTGTTTTGGCCCAGGAAATATCATCATAAAGAGGCATCAAAAACTGCATTTTTTTCCAGCATTTGCCTATTGTAAATTGTGCTGCTATGAACATTGGGGTGCAACCTAAGTGTCCATCAGTAAATGAGTAGATCAAAAGACTGTGGTACGTTTACATGATGGAATATTGTGCAGCAGAAAGAAAGAAGGAACTCCTACATTTTGCAACAGCATGGATAGAAATGGATAGCATTATGCTAAGTGAAATAATCCAGGTGGTAAAAAACAAATACCATATGATCTCACCTATAAGTGGAACCTAATCAACAAAACAAACAAGCAAGCAAAATATAACCAGTGATATTGAAATAAAAAACAAACTGACAGTAACCAAAGTAGAGGTGAGGGGAGAAAAACGAGGAAAAGAAGGGGAAGGGTTGTCAAGGAACATGTATAAAGGACCCATGGACAAAGCCAAAGTGGGGAAGGCTTGAGGGTGGGAGGTAGGGGTGGGGTGGGGTGGTGGAAAATGGTGGCAGGAAAATGGAAACAGAGGTATTTGAACAACAACAAAAAAAAATTTTAAACTGCATTTTTTTAAACATAGGAGAATATAGCTTTCTTCACAATTATTCTAATTTCCTTAAGGCTGAGTCTTACCATAAAGAGTAAAAATGTCAATTACATATCTGCTTGTAAATCTCATCTAACGTATGAATGTTTGAAAGTTCTAGATACCAATTTTTCACATTTTAAAATGGATGTTCGTTGATTTTGTAATATATGGCTGTAAGATTCCATTTATGTTATTTTTTAACCTTATTAGCATTCTTAAAATGACCTTCCACACATTTGTTTTATTTCTTGCTTACTGTCTTTTCAGAAACAAGCAACAAAGGTCTTGAATGATGAAAAACTGATCAAAAGTCATGGCAGCTCACTCGGTAACTTCTCTCAAATGGAACCGTTGCTTTGTGTTGCTCTTTTACCATAATTTTCATAACTTGAGAATTCAGCAGTGGCAGCAAAGTTCTTAAGCAATAACAGTGGAATTCATTAACTGATTCACTTAACAATATTTATATGTTGTGTACTACAATGGGTAAATCAGTGCTCTAGTCTCTGGAGAAACAGCAATAAAGAAAAAATAGATGAAAATCCCTGCTCTCTTGGAGTTTACATTTGAGGGGTTTAGGCACCACATCTTGGCTGAGTGCTTCCAATATATACAGATCCTCTGTCAAAAAAAAAAAAAGAAAGAAAAGAAAAAAAAGCAAGTTTAGAGCTCAAGAGCTAAATGGGACAGGCTATGAACATGGACACTAGGACTGCCCACAGCTGTCCTCCACCAGAATGGTATAGACTACATACGGCACCTGGAGATAGGCAGCTATAGAAATAAGCAGCAAAACTGAGGTGATTTGATGTGGACTCACAGAGGAATACAGGCAGAGTAGGGGCAGGGATAGGAGGTATGGCAGTAAACATGAGAATCTCAGTCCGGAGTGGCATTCAGAGCAGCTCTACTGCCCCTGCAAGCTAGGCCGGAGAAGAGCTGGGATCCTGTCTTAGATGGCCTAGGATGGAGGAGAGGTCACCTAAGGGTCAAGAAGGAGCCCCAGGCTCTATGATGAATTACAGGATTGGCACCCTAACCATGGGGCCAGGCATTCATATATTCTATCAATATTTATTAAGCACCCATTATGAGTTATGCACTGTTCTAAGTACAACAGTGAATAAGACAGATAAAACTCCCTTTTTTATGGCGTTTGATTTAGAGGTGGATAATAAACACCTTAAGTAAGTAAAGCAAAGAAGGAAGTTAGGGAACACTGGAAACATATAAGCAATTTTAAATAGAGAGGACAAGATCAGCCTTACCAAGAAGATGGCCTGAAAGAGGTAAAAGAGAAGGTATGTGGTTAAGTGGGGGAGAATGATTGCAGGCAGAGAAACAGCATGTGTGAAGGAGACAGGAGCATACCTGAGGAACAGTGAGGTCATCAACATGGCCGGAGCAGGGAGGCTAGTAGTAGCTGCCAAGGCCAGAAAGGCAATGGGTGAATAGGAGTGTGAGGTAAATGGAAAGAAGGAGATACATAAGTGATTGAGTGAACTTTTGCTTTTACTGACAATGATATGGAAAGAAGCTCTTTGGAGGTTTCTGAGTGAGGACTGCCATGGTCTGACTCATATTTAAACAAGCTCACTTTAGCTGCTGTGTAGAAAGTAGACTAGAGAGGTAAAGAGACCAGGGGAAATTCTAAACTCAAGATATGAATTAGGCAGTAGGTGACATGATGCTGAGTCAGCTCAGCCACTGCCCTCTGGTTTCTTACATTCCTTTGTCTAAGAACAAGATTGATGACAGAGCCAGGAGCAGGGCAGTAGCTGCTACAGGTTGGGACAAAGCGACCCTAGCTATAGGAGAACTAGGCCAAGAAGGTAGGTTTCTCTCAGCCCCAGTTCCACACATATCCCCCCAGGGGGCTTTGAAACATTTGATGCAAGACCCATTTAATTGTTCTTGAGTGGAGTATTTTTATTAAGCCTCAGATTATTCTAATGTACAACCAGAGCTAAGAACCACTGATGAGACCACTGCAAATGGATACCACAAAAAGCAGGTGGTTACACATGCATTCATCACTGTAGGGTATGTGGAAGCAGTCTGGCTTCCTCACCCAGATGCTTGGGTAACTACGGGGAGCAGCTTCTCACAACCTTGAAGGAGTCTGATAAAGCAGTGTGCTCACAGCCTTTAGCCTGGGTCTCATGGTCTTGAGCCTGGGTACAGTAAACTGCCCCTTAGCCTTGAGTAGGCTCACATGCACAACTTATACTAGGTTACTTCTCTTTTGGGCCTATAGCTGGCTTTGTTTGTGCTAGTACTTAAGGAGGTAGGGACTTCTCACAGAGGGCATGAGGAATGAGAGAAAGAGTCGGAGCACCAGTATAGACACGGGCTTGTGGCCTCTCCCGAATAAAGTCATGTCATGCATCCCCATGGCTCCACATGTCTTCTCCTGTCTACCTGAGTCACACAATCTGGGGGTTGGACCTGCTCAACCTAGGGAGGCTGCAACACAAGATTGTAGGGCATATCAAGCATCCCCATGTCTCCACACATCTTCTTCCATCTACCTGAGTCTCGAGTGGACCTGCCCAGACTAGGGCAGCAGAAACACAATCACACATTTCTTAAAAATATATTATGCTTAGCTGGGAGTCACACTGCCTAGCACATAGAAAGTGCTCAAGAGATGTCACATTTTACTGTTAACTGAGAGGGAGGTTGAAGTTCTTTACCACAGAGACTGATATGATCATAACCATGCTTTGGAAATTTTATCTGACAGTGATAGGTAAAATAATTGTGTCTTGGAAGAGAAACTGGTGAAAGGGAGAATGGGTTATAGCAATGTTTCTCAATCATCAGCCTGTCACAATTACCTGGAGGACTTATTAAACCAGAGACCTCTGGGCTCCACCCCCAGAATTTCTAATTCAGGGGATCAGAAGAAAGGCCTGAGAATTTGCATCTCTAATAAGTTCCTGGGGGAAGATCCAAGATGACAGCAGAGTAGGTGGAAGCTACACTAACCTCCTCCCAGGACCAAACTGGATTTACATCTAACTCATGCAAAAATCATCCCTAATAAACAACTGAACACTAGGTGGAGAGAAGCCTTATAACCAAGGACATACAGAAGAAACCACATCACCACAACGAGACTGGAACAGAGGCACAAGAGGGCTGGTTGGGTTCCTACTGGTAGCAGCTAAAGTTCCAAAGGGATAGTTCAGTGGCCAGAGGGTTCCCCCTAAGAAGTGTGGGGTCCAAACCCAAAGCTGGGCTCCCTGGCTTAGAGCAACAGAACTAGGAAAGGAACCCAAATAGCATCCAGCTGTGAAAAGCAGAGGGGCTTCTATCCACCATGGAAAAAATGTCAGAGATAGAGAGAGCCTCTTAAAGGACCAATGTGCAAAATTTCATTTGCAGCCACTTTCCTTGTGCTCCAGCAGAGGGAGAGCAGAATGGACTAGAACTACAGAGGAGAGTCTGGGGTTGAAGGCTCTGAGGAGAGAGCTGAAGTGTCAGTTGCCAGGATCCCTGTGCTGAGTCATTCTCCATATGCAGGAGCCATCTTTCTCTGGCAGAGTATCCCCTTCAAGTTGCATCAGCCTGAGAGGAAGAAATAGCCCCACAGGAATTCCTCTTACCCCACCCTGTGGAGCTTAAGCTGAGCTGCAGAGGAATAGAGCTGGAGGCACTTTCACTGTTTAAGCTTAACAGAAACCCTGCAGGTGAAAGTGGATCTCTGAGATCTTGGGGACTTTAACTGACCTGCCCCCAGGCCTGTGCTGGTAGAAGCTGGCCTTAGCATGAAGCCTGGTTCTTTCTGCACACTAACAGGCCCAGCAGAGGAAGCCACAAGCTGTAGATGGCTGATGGCTCCAAAAAGGGTGCTCAGGACCAGTCACAGGCAGCGTCTGACATAGGGCTACACCAGAGTCTTTGCAGATCCACCTAATACATAGAAACAAACACAAAGAAGCAGCCAAAATTGGAAGACAAAGAAACAGGCCCCAAATAAAGGAACAAGAGAATTCTCCAGAAGAAGAACTAAATAAAATGGAAGAAAGCAATTTATCAGATACAAAGTTTAGAGTAATGATTATAAGGATACTCAACAGCATGAAAAAAGACATAAAAACCACAGAAAATGACCAGTCACAGAAAAGAATGCAATAGCTGGGATAAATAATACACTAGAAGAAATAAACAGTAAGTTTGATAAAGCAGATGATTGAATCAGTGGTTTGGAAGACAAGGTAAAAAAAAAAAAAAGAGCTAAGCAGAGTAACAAAAAGAAAAAATAACTTTAAAAAATGAGGAGAACTTAAGAAACATCCTGGACAATATGAAGTGTAACAATATCCACATCATGGGAATACCAGAAGGACAAGAGAGTGAGCAAAGAATCGAGAATCTATTTGATGAAATAATGACTGAAAACTTCCCTAATCAGGTGAAGGAAAAAGTTCACACAAGTTCAGGAAGTACAGAGAGTCCCAAACAAGATGGACCCAAAGAGGCCTCCACAGAGACATATCATAATTAAAATGGCAAAGCTTAAAGACAAGAGAATCTTAAAAGCCATAAAAGAAATGCAGTTAGTTACCTACGAGGGAGCTCCAATTAGACTGTTGTCTGATTTCTCTATAGAATCATTTCAGGCCGGAAGGGAGTGGCATGAAATATTCGAGGTGATGAAAAACAACGACCTACAACCAAGGCTACTTTACCCAGCAAGGCTATTATTTAAAATTGATAGAGGAATGAAGAGCTTCCCAAACAAGAAAAAGCTAAAGGAATTTGTTAATACCAAACCAGTACTACAACAAATGTTAAAGGGTTTGCTAAAAGAAGAAGGAGGAGGAGG
This sequence comes from Pteronotus mesoamericanus, assembly GCF_021234165.1. NCBI lineage: Eukaryota > Metazoa > Chordata > Mammalia > Chiroptera > Mormoopidae > Pteronotus > Pteronotus mesoamericanus. The sequence goes on from NW_026555313.1 coordinate 15,502,362, forward strand.
AGGAGTTGGAGGAGGAGAAGGGGGAGGAGGAGGAGAAAGAAAAAGAAGAGGAGGAGGAGAAGGAGGAAGGAGAAGGAGAAGAAGAAGAAGAAGAGGAAGAAGAAGGAGGAGGAGGAGAAGGAGAAGAAGAAGAAGTGGAAAATAGGAAAATAGTTAAAAAATAAAGTGGCAATAAATACATATCTCTCAATAATCACTTTAAATGTAAATGGCTTAAATGCTCCAACTAACAAGTTGCCAGGGTGATGCTGACACTACTGGTCTGAGGAACACACTTTGAGACTTACACTGTATTAGCCTTGGCTATAGCAAATGGTCAGGTGAGAGATGAGGTAGGCCTCACCCTCAGGAGAGAAGGAGAGAGAAGGCAACAAGCTGAGAGATGCTATGCAAGTAAATTCAATAAGAATGTTGCAATTGATTGGCTGAATAGAGGGTAGGGGGAGGGTCCAGAAGAGGAGGAAGTCTATGATGATTTTTCAGGTCAAGATATGGGAAAATGGCCCAAGAGGAGGAGCAGCCCCTTTTATGAGGTATTTATTTTAGTTCTGCTGTTAAAAGCAAAAGTGGGTCTTTGTTATCTCTGTTTGTACAGGATTTTGCTTTTTTTTTCTTTTTTTTACCTCTACTAAATAGTATAATAAATTCCACAGCCTTATTTGTTTTACCAAATAAAAGAATGCCTGCCAATATCTGTTAAGCTAATATTATAGCTCAATTCCAGAACATCTTGTAATGATTATTTCTAACATGTTCTGGAATCTGTACTTAGGGTACTCAGTTCTTTAACCAACCCACATTTGAAATTGAATTGCTTATGTACAAGCTTATCAAGGTTATTATGTCTGCAGAATAATATACAGCATATGCAGACCAGGGGGTCCACCTCTGATATTGTAATTATTTCAGTAATCTATAAACTCAATGGCTGTTCACAGAGCAATAAATGTTGTGTGAGTGTTTCTATTTCTGATTGACTTTTTTCAGAGACGAAACAATACAAATGGTTTAAAATTTGTTCCTCATAAAGGCATGTGATATTGAAAGATCCATGCCTGTAATTTAAAAAAACTTCTCTAGAGTTGAGGATCTGTTTAGTAGACTTAATAGTTTATAATTTGAAGAAGTGATAGAGATGAGATATCCTTTTCATTATCTGGCTTGAGAATAAAGCATGATGTTCAGATCTTCTGCATTACATCACCTGTTCATAAAATGCATATTCCTGGGCCTTGTCTTAGATTTCTAAATGTCTTGGCTATTGCCTCAGAATCTGCATATAAAATAAGGACCATAGGTTTAAGAGACACTCAAGGGTAACATACTTTTCGTCAAAACAACAGGCAAGCTATGCTAGGAGTTAGAGCAAAGAAGCTTGACCAGAATGAGGGTTTTCATGCAAGTCCATTTCTATATGCAATTACTACAGAGAGTCATCAAATTTCAGAGCAGAAAACAGGCTCAAGGGCAGCTTGTTGATAAATGTGTCACAGGAAGTTCCAACTAAAACTCAGGTCTTCTTTCTCTTAAGTCAGTGTTATTTTTATCAACTGTGACAATCATATACATTTGTGTTTTTTTGTTTATTTATGTATTTATTTATGTTTTTACTTAATCATTTGTTTTCGTGGCCATCACCATTTCAGAGCTTTTATGGTCAACATACAACTTACTTTTCTTGCCAGAAAATTATACATTTGTTAGCTAAAAACACAAGTGAAACCAATTTGAACAGAGATCATGAAACCTTTTTGTTCCTTCCTCCACATGTACTGTTGGGCCACTTCTGCATATTTTACTGAGATGGATTCTGGTTTTTTCCCAATGCTAGTGGTGAAAGCTTGTAATTTTTAAAAATTTTTGTTCACCTTTATAGAGGCATAGTTGACTTACAATATAAACACACATATTTAAGATATGCAATTTGATGATTAGTGATATTTGTATACACCCAAAAAACCATTGTCAAAATCAAGAACATATCTATCACCCCAAAAGTCTCCTTGCATCTCTTTGTTATCCCTCCTTTCCCTCCCTACCCTCCCTTGTCACCATTAGTGAAACCATTAAACTGTTTTCTGTCACAATAGATTTGCTCAATTTTTCTAGAGTTTTAAATAAATCAAATAATAAAGAACATACTCTTTATTTTTGGTTCTTTATTTATGTAGTTGCATGTATCATAGTTCTTTTGTTTTTATTGCTAAGCAGTACAGTAGTACCCCCTTATCTGTAGTTTTGATGTCTACAGTTTCAGTTACCCAAAAATCAACTATGGTCCAAAAATATGAAATAAGAAATTTCAGATATAAACAATTCATAAGTTTTAAATTGCACATTAGTGTGAGTAGTGTGATGAAATCTTGAGCTGTCTTGCTCTATCCTACCCAAGATATGAATCATCCCTTTGTCTAGTGTATTAACACTGTATGAGGAGTTACCCCCCAAAACAATGGAATTCATTTATAAAATATTGTGTAGTTATTCTTACACATTTAAACTTCAGTCACCTTCAAAGTACTCTCCATTTGATGCAATACACCTATCAAGACGTTTTTTCCACTGTTCATAACAATTTTTGAACTTGTCAATTTTGATGCCTTTTAGTGCTTCTCTCTCTCTCTCTCTCTCTCTCTCTCTCTCTCATTTGTTTTGTTTTGTTTTGTTTCACCTCTTCCACAGTGGCAAAACATTTCCCTTTGCAGACTTTTTCGTCCAGGGAAACAAAAATATAGTCACTGGGGTAATATTGGGTGCCTACAAAAGGCAGGGCATGGAGGTTATGCCACTTTGGTCAAAAACTATTGAACATTCAATGTAGTGTGAGCAGGTGCACTTGTAAATCACCCATCGTGAAATGGGCAAATGCATTGAATGAGTCTTCAGAAAAATTGACTGAAGCCTAATGCAGCCTGTCACAACACCACCAGCTGGTACACTGACAGGGATGGGTTCCTAGAACACTCACCTATCTGGGAAAGTGTGTATTACAAGGGGCCCACACTCCAGGAGATAATTCTGGGTTTTTTGGGTCCCCTTCCCTCATATACTGTACCCACTCATTAGTTGTTTGGTATCAGATTCAATGTTATGGTATTGCAGTGCTTGTGTTCAAGTAATTCTTATTTTACTAATAATGGCCCCTAAGTGCAGAGCAGTGATGCTGTCATTTTGGATATGCCAAAGGGAAGCAGCCAATGCTTTCTTTAAATGAAAAGGTGTGTATGTATAGGAAAAAAACATAATATATATAGGATTTGGTACTGTCCCCATTTCAGGCATCCACTGCAGATGTATTCCCTGTGGATAGTGGAGAAATATTGCATTCCACTGTAAAAATTCAGCATAACTTTTTCATCCCATTCAATTACTGATGGGCATTGGGGTTGTCTTCAGTTTCTTGCTGTTATAAATAAAGCTGCTATGAACATTTGCATGTAAGTCTTATGTGTACATGTTTTCAATTATCTTGAATACAGCATTGGCTAGATCATCTGGTGAGTGTATATTTAACTTTTTAAGAAGCTTCCAAACTGTTTTTCAAAGTGATTTTAATCATTTTACATTTCCACTAGCAATGTCTGAGTCTCAATTCCTCCACATCCTTAACAATACTTTAAAGGGTCAAACTTTCTCATTTTAACCATTCTGATATGTTAATGTTATCTCATCATAATTTTAATATGCATTTTCTAATAACCAGAATGTTAAGACTGGAAAATGTTATTCTGGTTATCAAAGAGAAGGAAAAAAATGGAATGTAAAAATGAGAAGAGAATAAAGTCAATACTAGACCCTGTCAAAATGCTGGAACAATTAACTTAGTTAATAAATATTTAGAAAAGGCTGGCAGCATCGTTAGCTGCCAACCTAGGCTTAGAATCAACAATTCATACTGAGCAAAGATTATTAATAGTTTGGTAAAGTATTATTAGATCAGTAGATAAGAAAGACAATGTAGGCTATAATCACTAAGTAATCATCAAAATATGACAGTTGCTTGTCGTTATGGGAAATACTTATGTGCGCCTAGATTTTCGATCTTGAACATTTTTGTATCCTCCTCCTTTCCAGCCTTGTGTGTCCCTTCACTCTCATTCTGTCCCAGCAGGGTCTCTTCATTTGCTATTGAATTAAATCCAAGTCCTCCAACAACTTCATGTTTGGTGCCAGTGTGTACATTTCCATTTACGACGGCCCTCATCCTATATTTTGCATATTTTTTCATTTGATCTACTTTTCAGTTCAAGATTCTTTATGAAAAATCACTTGCATATTGCTTGCCCATCAATTTTTATAGTTTTCTAACTGGCTGGCTTAAACATAATGGCCTACTATATATGCCCATTTGTTACATTATCTGTTGAATGTTCAGTGTGGAGCAATCTTGTTATCCTAGTCTAAAGGTCCATATCTGCTGATATATAATGATCATCTTTATCCCTTTAATACCATGGATATTAAATGTGATTCAATTTTAGCCTAATTTTCAGTTTTACTTCTGCCTCTTAATCCTAAAACAGTTTTTAATTTAAGCAGGTCTTAATCTACATAGAGTCTCTTATTATTAAAGTTGAATAGCTTCCCAAACCTGGTTTAGTTGTCAGCGGAAAGCAATTTAGAGGGAGTTTTCCTAAGTGGGGGGAAGAAAAAAATAATCTCTTTATGGATAAGGTGTATCATGGGGTTTTGCCCAGAATGCTCCCAAGATTCTTCCAGAAATCACATGGCACTCAGCCTTGCTGGGTGTTCCTAATTGTTTCCGGAGGAGAAAACAAGATTTTAGTAGGATCAAATGAGTAAATTTGTATCTTCTCATCTACAAAGGAATACTAGAAAGATTGCTCACTGCTCTCTCTTTCCAAAATCAGGAAACTACTAATAGGATAACCTCTCCCACAAAGGAAGGAGCTAGTGAAGACTCTGTGAGGTTACTGAACCTGAGATTATAAAGGAGGAATCTCTAGGAGTAAATGAAGCCTTTATGCAGGTATAGAAACAAGATAACTTGAAGACTATCTGTATTCCTGAACATGCAAGTAAATTTTCATATTTCCTATGAAGGTTATTTCTCTAAGGTTATTATACATTATGAAAATGTTATAAATGTATTTAAGAAACAAAATTGCTATACCTGGAAAACAAGATCATAACCAAATAAGTCTACATATATGCTAATTGTCCATTCCCAGCCTGGGGATTGAGGAGGGTGTTATTTATTAACACCCTATAATTAATTAGTAGAATTTACAGCAGCATTTCTCAAAATACAGCTTTAGTGTCATAATAGGCTGAAGAGCTTGTTAAATTAGATTCTTGGGCTCACTCCTAAATCTCTGAGGTTGGGAATCCAGGGATCTGAATTTTTTTCAAGCATCCAGGTAATTTATGTGCTAACTGAAGTTTGAAGATTACTATTTTATTTTATTTTTATCCTCACCCAAGGACATTTTTTTCATTTCATTTAGAGAGAGATGAAGGGAGAGGGGGTCGGGGGGTAGAGAGAGAGAGAACATGAGAGTGAGAAAAACATCTATGTGAGAAACATTGATCAGTTGCCTCCTGTACACACCTATGCCAGGAAATGAACCCACAACCTAGGCATGACTCTTGACAGGGAATCAAACCCACAACCTTTTGTTTATGGGAGGATGCTCCAAGCAACTGAGCCACACTGGCCAGGGTGAATTCACTATTTTGAACCTTTAAATAGGACATAGTGTAAATCTGGTCTGGTGCTAACAGATAAGGTTGTCATGAATACAAGAGTAGATTGAATATTTTTTATTTTGGAATCAAGTTGTAGTTTATAAACCATGCTAGTCTATTATGGTAAATCTACATATAGCCAGAGAATTCCCTAGAGATGACTGGAGATTTTACTGAGCTGAACTTCCAAGATGTATTATGTAAAGACCACCACAGTCAATTTTTTGCATATAAATGTCTATATCACGATTGTCCTTACACTTTCATGCCTTGTGAGCGAACTTCTGATGGGGCTATGAAACTAATTTATCTTAAACTACCCTGAAAATTTTCTGTAAAATATGTATAGCATACTCCCTGGCATATGGTAAGCACTCAGTAAATATTTACTAAGGAAATAAATGAATGAATAAATGTTTTTGCTCATCTCATCTTTTCCATTGCTGTCTGCCCTTAACGCCTTCTGTGTGTCTTATCACATTAATTAATATTATAATCTGCCTAGATTGCCAAGCCATAATCTGGAGAGTTATTCATGAAGCCATCTTTTCATTCATATATGACTGGTCACTAAATTCCCTCATGTTTGTGCCACCTAGAATTTTCTCACTTCCCTGGTTATGTGAGATGTTATATGTTAGTAAAAGAAATGATAAATCAAAAGATATAAGGATAATGAGCATGTATGTACCTAAGAATATATTCTATGAATATATAAATGTCTTACAGAATGAAAATCAACAATTGGAGATTTTAAGACAACCTTTTCAGAAATTTTAAATTAGGTAACATAAAAGATTGTAGGAAATTTGAATAGCATGATTGGTAAGTTCAAACCAATAGATGTATAGAAATTTACACCCAACAGAGAATATAAATTATTTCTGAGCAAACATGAAATATTCCTAAAAATCTTTATACATTAAATTCTAAATAACATCATGCAGACTCTAGCCTATGTTCATCATGCAAAAATAATTAGTATCCAGTAACGAAGTATTTCTTAAAATCTCATATGCCTGGAAACTAAGTAAAATACTATTAAGTGACCCTGGGTTAAAATAAATATCTTAAGGAAAATTACAAAATACTCAAAACTGAGAGATTAGAAAAGACCACATGCCAAAATTTTTGGAACACAGTTAAACAAGTACTTAGAGGGAAATGTCTAGTTTGGAATACATTTTGCCAACAAATAAGAAAGATTGAAAACAACTGCTAAGCATTCAACTCAAGAATCTGGAAAAAGGAGCAACAAGCACACACCCAATGGAACAAGAAAAGGACACAGTAAATATAAGAGGGAGAAATCAGTGAAAGATAGAACAAATAAAAGTAGAGGTGATTAAGTGTACCTGAAACTGGTTTTATGAAAAAATGTTTAACATAAACCACTGTTAGAAGGCTTGGGGGTGGAGGGTGGGCGAAGAGAGAGAATACCCAAGTACCGAGACAAATAAATATGGAATGACTATAACTCTGAAACCCTGTTGCTAAAGAGGAAATGCAGTTTGCGGAGTCCAAGTCCTAACATGACACAGGGGAGAACAAAAAGGTGTATCTGAAACAGAGAGAGTGGTTTAATAACCAACTCCGCAACAGAGCAGCAGTTAACCTGCTTGGCATTTCAAAACCCTGGACCACAGGTAGCAGACTTTAATCCTGAAACACAACAGCAGGAAAAACAAAACAAAACAAAACAAAAACAGATGTCAATGATGAATGAGTCTTTTCTGTAAAATACAAGTAATATCTCCATTTATCATATTTGATCTGTGGGATAATAAAATGCATGCATTCTCAAGATCCAAGATGTCAGAGGAGTAAGTGGAAGCTACACTGACCTCCTCCCAGGACCAATCTGGAATTACAACTAAACTGTAGAGAAACCATTTTAAATAACCAACTGAACACTAGCTGGAGAGAGGACTTATAACCATGGACAGGCAGAAGAAAACACTACACCACAACGTGAATGGTATGGAGTGCAGAGGGAACATGAGAGGGCTGGCTCAGCTTCCACAGGTGGCAGCTGAAGTGCTGGAGAGATATTTAAGCAGCTGAGTGGGGATTCCCCCTGAGAAGTATGGGGTTTAAACTCCAAGCTCAGCTCTCCAGCCTACAGCACCAGAGCAGGAGAAGAACACAGATAATGTTCAGCTGTGAAAAGCAGGGTTTCTATCAGCCAGGGGGAGATGCCTAGAGACGCAGAGAGCCTCTTAAAGGGATAAAGCACAAAAATTTCACATGCAGTCCCTTATGCTGGCACCCAGCATAGGGAAGGCAGAGTAGACCAGAGATGCCTGAGGAGAGCCTGGGGTTGGTGGCTCAAGGGACAGAACTAAGGCAACAGCCACCAGGATCAATGTGCTGAGTCATCCCCCACACTGCAGGAACCATCTCTCTCAGGCAGAACATTTCTCTTTGAATGGAATCAACCTGGGGGGAAGCAATAGCCCTGCCCACAAGAATTACTCTGCCCAACCCTGTGGTGCTTAACCTGGATCTGCTGATTACAGATTGATCAGATTAACAGCTGACCAATTTAAAGGCTGGTTAGTTTAACATATAAGGTGGAAAATGCAAAGAAGGAGCCAAAATGGGAACACAAAGTAACAGATCTCAAATGAAAGAAAAGAATATTTTCCAGAACTAGATGGGATGGAGGTAGACAATTTATCAGATAGTTTACTGTAATGTTTATAAGGATACAGCAGCCCTAGCTGGTGTGGCTCAGTGGATTGAGCGCCGGCATGTGAGCCAAAAGGCCGCCGGTTTGATCCCCAGTGTAGGGCACAGGCCTGGGTTGCAGACCAAGTCCCCAGCAGAGTGTGTGCGAAATGTAACCACACATTAATATATCTCTCCCTCTCTTTCTCCCTCTCTTCCCCTTTCTAAAAATAAATACATAAAATCTTTTTTAAAAAAGGATTCAACAACATGAAAAAGGACATAGAAGCCATAAAAAAGGATCAGTCAGAAATAAAGAATGCAATATCTGAGATAAATAATACACTGGGAGAAGTAAACAGTAGGTTAGATGAGGCAGATGATCCAATCAGTGTTCTGAAAGGCAAAGTAATAAAAATAAATCAAGCAAAGCAGAAAAAGAATAAAGAATTTTTAAAAATGAGGGGAGATTAAGAAACATCCTGGACAGCATTAAGCATAACAACATCTGCATTATGGGAATACAAGAAGGAGAAGAGAGTGAGCAAGGGATCGAGAACCAATTTGAAGAAATAATGGCTGAAAACTTCCCTAATCTGGTGGAAGAAAAAATAGCACAAGTTCAGGAAGTATTGAGAGTCCCAAACAAGTTGGACCCAAACAGGCTTACACCAAGACACATCATAATTAAAATGAGAAGGCTTAAAGACAAGGAGAGAATCCTAAAAGCTCCAAAAGAAATTCAGGTAGTTACCTACAGAGGAGCACCAATAAATCCCTCTTCAGATTATCCATCAGAAATATTTCAGGCCAGAAGGGAGTGGCATAAAATATTCAAGGTGATGAAAAGCAAGGACCTACAACCAAGGCTACTTTAGCCAGCAAGACTATCATTTAAAATCAAAGGAGAAATAAGGGGCTTCTCAGACAAGAAAACATTAAAGGAGTTTGTCAACATCAAACCAGTACTATGACAAATGTTAAGACCTTGCTTTAAGAAGAAGAAGAAAAAGAGAAAGGTAAAAAAAACAGAGGAAAACAGTCTAATAAAATGGCACTACACATGTATCTATCAATAAACTCTTAAATGTAAATGGCTTAAATGCTCCCACCAAAAGATATGGATAAGAAAACAAGACCCATATATATGCTGCCTCCAAGAGACCCAACACATATCAAAAGATACATACACACTAAAAGAAAAGGGTTGGAAAAACATATTTCATGCAAATGGAAAAGGAAATAAAAAGCTCAGGTAGCAGGACTTGTATCTGACAAAATAGACTTTAAAACCAAGGCTATGGTAAGAGACAAAGGACACTGCATAATGATAAAGGGAACAATCCAACAGGAGGATATAACCCTAGTAAACATTATGCACCCAACATAGGAGCACCTAAATATGGACATAAAAAAAGAGATCGATGGAAATATAGTCATAGTTGGGGATTTTAACATCCCTTTGACTTCAACAGATGGATCTTCCAGGCAGAAAATCAACAAGGAGACAGCAGCCTTAAATAACACACTAGATCAAATGGATTTCATTGATATCTTCAGAGCATTTCACCCCAATGGAGCAGAATATACATACTTTTCAAGTGCACATGGAACATTTTCTAGGATATATCACATGCTAGCACACAAGTCTCAATAAATTCAAGAAAATTGAAATTGTATCAAGCATCTTCTCTGACCACAGTGCTATGAAATTAGAAATCAATCATAAGAAGAACACTGAAAAACACATAAAGACATAGAAGCTAAGTAACATGCTATTAAACAACAAATGGGTGAACAATGAGATCAAGGAAGAAATCAAAAGATATCTTGAAACAAATGAAAATCAGGACACTACAATCCAAAATCTGTGGGACTCTGGGAAAGCAATCCTATGAGGAAAATTCAGAGCATTACAGGCCTACCTCAAAAAAAAAAAAAAAAAAAAAACAAGAAAAACCTCAAATAAGCGATCTAACTCAACACTTAAAAAAACTTAAAAAGGAAAAACACCAAAGCCCAAAGTGAGTAGAAGAAAGGAAATTATTAAGATAAAAGCAGAAATAAATGAAAGAGTCTAAAAAAGAATGATACAAAAGATCAATGAATCCAAGAGCTGGTTCTTGGAAAAGATAAACAAGATTGACAAACATTTAACCAGACTCCTCAAGAAAAATAGAGAAAAGACCCAAATAAATAAAATCATAAGTGAAAAAGGAGAAATAACAACTGACACCAAAGTAATATGAAGAATTCTAAGAAAATATTATGAACAATTATATGCCAACAAATTGGGCAACCTGGTTGAAATGGATAACTTCCTAGAAACATACAACCTTCCAAAAATAAATCAGGAAGAGTTGGAGAATCTGAATAGACAGATCACACCAAGTGATATTGAAGCAGTAATCAAAAAACTCCCAACAAACAAAAGCCCTGGATCAGATGGCTTCACACATGAATTTTACCAAACATTCCAAGAAGAACTAACATCTCCTTCTCAAGCTCTTTCATAAAATTCAAGAGGAGGGAAGCCTCTCAAACTTATTTTACAAGGCCAGTATCATCCTAATTCCAAAACCAGACAAAGACAACATTACAAAGAAATAAAATTATAGACCAATATCACTGATAAACATAGATGCTAAAATCTTCAACAAAATATTAGCAAACTGAATACAACAATGTATCAAAAAGATCATATGCCATCATCAAGTGGGATTTATTCTGGTAATGAAAAGATGGTACATTAGTAAATCAATAAATGGATTTACCACATAAACAAAATGAAGGATTAAAACATGTGATTACATCAATAGATGCATAAAAAGCTTTTGATGAAATCCAGCACCTATTTATGATAAAAACTCTCAGCAAAGTGGGAATAGTAGGAAGATACCTAAACATAATAAAAGCTATATATGACAAACCAACTGCCAGCATCATATTCAACAGGCAAAAATTACAAGCATTCTCTTTAAGATCAGGAAAAAGATAGAGATGTCTTATTCAACATAATATTGGAAGTCCTAGCCAAGGCAATCAGACAAGAAAAAGAAGTCAAAGGCATCAAAATTGGAAAGGAAGAAGTAAAACTGTCTTTATTTGCAGATGACATGATACTGTACATAGGGAACACCAAAAATTCCACCAAGAAACTACTAAAACTGATCAGTGAATTCAGTAAAGTAGCAAGATACAAAATTAATATTCAGAAATCATTTGCATTTTTATGACAATAATGAATTAATATTATAAAATAAATATTCCTGATTTATTTTCATAATCTACCATTCTAAAAGGAAATTAAGAAAACAATCCCATTCACAATTGCTTCCAAAATAATAAATTACCTAGGAATAAACCTAACCAAGGATGTGAAAGGCCTGTACACAGACAATTATAAGACACTGAAGAAAAAAATTAGGGAAAATATAAATGAGTAGAAGCACATACCGTGTTCATGGATAGGAAGAATTAACATCATTAAAATGTCCAAACTACCCAAAGCAATCTATATTGAACCACAAAAGGCCCTGCATAGTAACAACGGTCCTGAGAAAGAACAAAGCTGGAGGAATCATGCTACATAATATCAAACTACAATACAAGTCTATAGTAATCAAAACAACCTGGTACTGGCATAAAAACAACACATAGATCAATGGAACAGAATAGAGAGCCCAGAAATAAGCTCATACCTTTATAGTCAACTAATATTTGACAAAGAAAGCAGGCACATACAATGGGTTAAAAACAGTTTATTCAATAAATAGTGTTGGGAAAATTGGACAGATACATGTAGAAAAATGAAACAAGATCACCTTCTTACACCACATCAAGAATAAATTCAAAATGAATCAAAGACTTAAATGTGAGACCCAAAACCATAAAAATCCTAGAATAAAACATAGGCAGCAAAATCTTGTACATTGTTCATAGAAATTTTTTGTCGAATATATCTCCCCAGGCAAGGTGAACAAAAGACAAAATAAACAAATGGGATTTCATCAAATTAAAAAGCTTTTGGACAGCAAAGGAAATAATTAACAAAATAAAAAGACAACCCACAGATTGGGAGAATATATTCACCAATACCTCTGATAAGGGGTTAATATCCAATATTTACAAAGTACTTACAAAATTTAACACCAAAAATACAAACAACACAATTAAGAAATTCGCAAAGGACCTGAATAGACACTACCCCAAAGTGGATATACAGGTGGCCAATAGACATATGAAAAGATGCTCAACACCACTATCCTCAGAGAAATGCAAATAAAAACCACAATAAGATACCATCTCACACCTGTTAGATGGCTACCATCAATAAATCAAAAAACAAGTACTGGTAAGGATGTGGAGTGAGTGGAACCCTTTTGCACTGTTGGTGAGAGTGCTGACTGGTATAGCCACTATGGAAAGCAGCATAGAGATACCTCAAAAAATTAAAAATGAATCTGCCTATTGACCCAGCAATCCTACTTCTGGGAATATATCCAAAGGAACCCAAAATACTAATTTGAAAGAACATAAGCACCTCTGTGTTCATTGCAATGTTATTTACAATCACCAAGATATGGAAGCAGCCCAGGTGTCCGTAAAGAGATGAGTGGATAAAACAGCTATGGGACATTTACACAATGGAATTCTACTCGCCTGTAAAAAAGAAGAAAATTTTCCACTTTTGTGACATTGTGGATGTACCTGGAGAACATTATACTAAGCAAAATAAGCCAGAGAAAGACACATACCATATGATTTCACTCACATGTGGAATTTAATGAACAAACTGAACTAACAAGCAAAACAGAGACGGACTCATCGTTGGAGAACAGATGACAGCTAGCTAGTGTTGGGGGTTAGGTTAAGGGGTAGAAGGATTGGGCAAAAAGGAAAAAGGACTCATGGACATGGACAACAGTGAGGTGATTGCTGGGGGGAAGAGAGTATAAGGGGACTAAATGGTAATGAAAAAATATAATAAAGATAAAAAAAGAAAATAACTGAACAATACAACTGAATAGTATATAAAATAACCTTTAATTTTCATTTATACTATATGTAGTATATGTATTACACATATTTCTGTTATACATTATACTTATGTATCATAACTGAACATGTATATTGAAAAATACAGTATATAATACAATAATTTTATGTTTGTTTCTAATATATCACATATTATATATAGTATAAGTAGTATTTTATATAGTATTATCTATATATCATATACTATTCTCCAATTCATAAATTTATACAGTGCATATTATATAACTACACATATAACAAGTTATTATATTATGAAAAAGAAAATAACAATACCTGCAACAAAAATTAAGGAAATGATAATTTCAAATATACAGTAACATAGATTTTTTTAAAACCACAGAAATGCCAAAATTGGTTCAAGAAAATTAAAAACTTTAACAGCAATTTTCAAAGTGAAATGGTAATAAAAAACTTCCTAGAACAAAAGCCTCAAGCCCAGATAATTTTGTAAATAGGTTTTATCATATACTCAAAAACTTATTTTCTGTGGTCACTATAAAATATAGAAAAATAGGAAACACTGTTAAGCAAACCTAAGAATGTTTAGGATTTATTCCAGAAGCACAAAATTGGTTCAATATCAGAAATATGTTGATGTAATTCACCATATTCATAAGCTAGAAGAGATCAATCTTATGATCATCTCAACTGATACAAAAAATTAATTCAATAAAATTTAATAACTATAATTTTATTTTTTACATTTTATTGAATTTATTGTGGTGACATTGGTTAATAAAATTATATCAGTTTAAGGTGTACAGTTCTATAGTACATCATCTGTATATTGTATTGTGTGTTCACCACTCAAAGTCAAGTCTCCTGTCACCATATAACCCCTTTACCCTCTTCTACCTCCTGTTTATAATTTTTAAAACGCTTCTCAGAAAACTATGAAATGGAATTTCCTTCACTTATAAAGACCAAGTACCAAAAACCTAAAGGAAACATAGCTCTTAGTAGAGAAATTTTAAACCTAAGAGACATAAAAATTGTTTAAAAAAATCTAAAACTCTCATTATAAGCAGATAATATGACCATCTAATCAGATGAGCAGATAGAATCGATAGGTAAGCTAATAAAAGTAATCTGAGAGGTTAGCTTTATTGCCCAGTAGGTCAACTTACAATGTTCAATAGAACTCCTCTACACCAGTAATATTCAAGAAAATATTAAACCATTTACAAGTGCAACATAACCTATACAATATTTAGGATTTCACCTAACATGGAATATATAGGATCTTTATAGACAAAGAAGTTCTAAAAATAATTATTAAAAAGATGTAAAAAAATGAAACAAAAATACTATGATCATGGATGAATGAAGTCTTTTAGTAAGATGTCAATTATCCCTAAATTAATTTCTAAACTTAATGCAATTCCAATCTAAATTACAATAAGCATATTTTGGCAATTTTATATTTTAAAACTTAAAGGGAATAACTCAGTTGCATAAATAGCTGGGTCAGCTTTGAAAAAGAAGAGCAAAGAAGGGAGATTCAGCTAGTCAGATGTCAGGTCATACTGCAAAGCCAGAGTAATAAAAAACAGAATGGGAGGAAACAAGATGGGCAGATTAGTGGGACAAGAATAGAACACAGCAATAGATCCATGTTAGATGACAATGACCCTACAGATCTATGGGGAACAGATAATTTGTTAAACATTCACAGAAAAACTTGCTGATAATATAAAGAAAAATAAAACTATCTTTTCCTTGCACAGTATGCAGAGCTAGACTCCAATTGTGCATGTGAGGACACAGCTATAAGCAAAGGAAGAAAATGCAGAAACCTTTTGTGACCTAATAATGAAAATCTTATAAAACAAGACTCCAAAATTAGAAATCATGAAGCAAATAAATGTTGCTGGATTTTACCACAACAATATTAACTGTTAAAATATTGAGTCCTAAGTAAGTCAACTCTTGAGAGCATCAGTTTTATAATGCATATTCAGAATAACAAGAGTTGTTAAGAAATGACTAAGATGTAACTCCATGAGGTATACAACCATGTGTGTCTTGCCCTCTTCATAGCTTGAAGACCTCTCAGGTAGTAAGTATGTGCTTGATAAATATTTACTGCTGAACAAATAAGTTTTATTGTATTTCCTCTTCCACATAGTAAAACAAGGAATTATGTAATCTGTCTTTGAAATATTTCTATAAACATATTTTAAAATTTATAAGCTTCAGTAATCACAATACAGTTATTTAGAAAATGTGCTTAAACACGATATCTCATTTTCTAATTATGGTAGCTAAATCAGGCACTACTTCATTATTCCTTGCACTTACTATTTTTTGTAGTACTTGAGTCAATGTTCAGTGTCAGCTTGAGTCATGGGATTTGCATTCATATTCAAAATTAGTTAAATAAAGTTTGCAAACACAGTTCATAAGAAATTATTGAAGTAAATATTTCTCTAACGTTCAATTATATTATAAATCTGAATTCCTAAATTCTGCTAATTTGACAGGCCAGGCGAAGAAGCAGGAGTTAGAAGAGTAATTCATGGCTGACTTATGTGTTGGCCTCATTTCTTATTATTTTTCCATCTCCTAAAACAACAGTTTTCTTGTTCTTGACAAGAAGAACATCATATTCTTACAATGAAATGAACACAAACATTGGCCTGGGAGATAGTTTAGAATATTTCACATTTATTGGTTGTGATATTTTCCTGCTGCCACTAAAGCTAATTTTCATTTTTCCAAAAAGAAATAGATTTTGATAAATACCCCCAAATATTGCTACAGTTACATAAAGCCTTAAAGTGAGACTAATTGAAACTCGGCCACCCTCTAATCATGCACATTCTTTTTGGTTTTCGTCCTCTCTACCATTCTGTTTGCCTACAGAGTTTGGGATTATGCCTGTAGGGTGATTTTTCACAACTGATGCTCACTGATACCAAGTTCTGCACCCAGTGGCTTTAATCATATGCCAAAGGTAAGGCTTGGTATATGTACCCTGTAGGATAAAACACTTCCAGACATCATTGCTTAAAAGAAGTTACACAGACTGCTAATTCCTGTTAGCGATGCCTGACCTCCTCTTTCTTAAAATCCCAGAGCAGAGCTGAAAATGACACCACTGAGCCTCTACCTGAAATTCATTTTTCTGAAAACCATGACCCAATATGTCTCTATGGCCAAAATGGCTAACTCATTATGAATGATAGAAAAATAAACTAAACTAATTTGTGCGAGAGAGTGGAAATATTGTCTCAATATCCAGAAAATACCGGTTTTAACAGAGGTTTAACTTTGAGACATCAGATATATAGCTGACTTTGGGGATTATTGGGACTTGCAATTCAAATAGTATCTTACCCCTTCTCTCTACCCCTCTCTGTTTTTTTCTGCAGGTAAGTTTTATTCTCTCTCACTAATGACAGCTGCTTTTACATCACAGATTTCACGGGAAACATGGTACCAGCATTTCTGAGCTATTACTTCTGACAACTTCTAACACAGAATAAGGACTGACACTCTTATTAGTCAAAATCTAGAAAAAAATGGTGCTGGCTCAGTTTGGGTCAGATACTCATTCACAAGGGTAAGGTCATATGAGAACAAAGCAGCGCTTAACAGTAGCCGTACAGATTAGGGGCGCAGAGCAGAAAATATTGCTGTTCACAAAACATCAGTACTTAATGTATTGGAATAAAATAAGGTTATCCTGCCTTCTCTGAATCTTGTTATCTCTCTTTCTGAAATATCACAGGTTACTTATAGTTCAACTCAAGAAAATCCCAAAATATCTACAGAATCTGTAGAGAAAAGTAACAAATTACTTGGAGACAAAAAGCATTGTTGCAGATGGATGGTCACTTTGCAAGAGCAAAAGGCTTTCTTCACCAGGAAGATATAAAAATTCTTATTTTATATACTTATAATACTAATTTGGTATCCAAATATATAAAGCAAAATTGACACAAAGAAAAATAAACAAGTCCCCATATTTAAAATTATCTTCCTGAAATATGTCGATTTGGTCCAAATTACCTAGAACACCACTAAAGAAGCAAATGTTTCACCTGAGATTTATTAGGAAGTTAGGCTGCTGCATTCAAGACCCAGTTAACAGACAGAGCCAGAGAAATCCAGTCCCTGGTACAGAAGGACTAGGTATAGCAGGCCAACGTATTGAGGACATTTAATCTTGCATCAGGTTTAACCATCAGTAATCCTACTACTGGACACACTTAATGACTAGATGGTTAAAGAGCAATGCAGCAAAGAGGTCTTTGCTTAGTTTCCTGAGGGACCGAAGGAATTCAACCAATCCTATGCAATGCATGTACAAGAACATATCTTCTTGGGGGAAAATTGGTCACACAAGCACAAAGGTGGCTGCACAGAGCATACAATGCCTTCCAACCCTAAGAGAAACCAAACCATTTATAGTTCTTGAGGATCTAATAATATTTTTTAACATGAATGCTGAAAACAAATTATAAAATTTGTAGAATACTACTTTAAATGTTATATTTAACACACAATTACAAAGGTTCTAAGTATGTAAGATAATATTTAAAACCGTAAATTGGTGGATCTTGGAAAATATAAGGTCCAGGATAAATGGCTCCCTCTTCAGTGCTTCACTCATACTCCCCACCCTGGAACCAAGCTCCACAGGGAGCCTCAGGACATGTGCACACTCTCTTTGATTTAAATCCAATAGACCTAATGTATTCATCTTGGGAATTAAGGTTAATGGGAATATATCTTGCTCACATTAAGATCTGCATTGCTTTCCTAAAATATTAAATTATTTTTCTAGAGTCAAATAATTCCCATAAAACTAGTGAAATGATTCCTAAGGGGTAGCTTTCTAGTCAAAATACTTTTTCAAACATGTAATTTGAACCTATAGTGAAACTTCCCTGGGACTCTGCTAGCTTTAAATATTCATAAGGCTAAAAGGGGATAGAATTTGCAGGCAATAAAGATAATTACCAGAGGCACAGAGGCCAGAGAACCAGATCTGATGATCAAATGCAATTTAAAAATTTTTTTCTTGTTATTCTATTACAGTTGTCCTATTTTTTCCCCCTTTGCCCTCCTCCACCCAGCCCACACCCTGCTCCCACAGTCAGTCCTCACACTGTTGTTCATGTCCATGGATCATTCATACATGTTCTTTGACTAGTCCCTTCCCTTTCTTTCCACCATTATCCTCCCAGCCCCCCTCTCCAATGGTCGCTATAACTCTGTTCCATGTTTCAATGTCTCTGGTTATATTTTGCTTATTAGTTTAGTTTGTTATTAATTTCCTCTTATAGGTGAGATCATATGGTATTTGTCTTTCACCGCCTGGTTTATTTCACTTAGCATAATGCTCTCCAGTTCCATCCATGGTGCTGCAAAAGGTAGGAATTCCTTCTTTCTTTCTGCTGCGTAGTATTCCATTGTGTAAATGTGCCATATGTTTTGATCCACTCATTTACTGATGAGCACTTGGGTTGCTTCCAACACTTGGCTATTGTAAATTGTGCTGCTATGAACATTACGGTGCATAGCTCTTTTGAATTGGTGTTTCAGGATTCTTAGGGTATAATCCCAGCAGTGGAATTGCTGGGTCAAAAGGTAGTTCCATTTACAGTTTTTTGAGGAAATTCCACACTGCTTTCCACAGTGGCTGCACCAGTCTGCATTCCCACGAACAGTGCTTTAGGGTTCCCTTTTCTCCACATCCTCACCAGCACTTGTTTTTTGTTGATTTATTAATGATGACCATTCTGACTGGTGTGAGGTGATATCTTATTGTGATTTTAATTTGCATTTGTCTGATGGCTAGTGATATGGAGGATTTTTTCACGTGTCTATGGGCCTTTGTAAGTCCTCCTTGGAGAAGTGTCTGTTCAGGTCCTTTGCCCGTTTTTTAATTGGATTATTTGTCTTCCTAGTGTTGAGTCATATACGTTATGGAGACCAAACCCTTGTCTGATAATTTGTAAATATGTTCTCCCTTATGGTCAGTTCCTTTTTCATTTTGATGGTTTCTTTAGCCATGCAAAGGTTGGTTAATAGTATATAGCTCCATTTGTTTATTTTTCCTTTATTTCCCTTGCCCTAGGAGATATATTGGCAAAAATATTGCAACATGGGATATCTGAAATTCTACTGCTTATATTTTGTGCTAGGACTTTTATGCTGTCATGATATATTTAAACCTTTTATCCATTTTGAGTTTATTGTGGTATATGGTATAAGTTGGTGGTCTGGTTTCAATTTTTTACATGTAGCTGTCCAGCTCTCCCAACACCATTTATTGAAGAGGCTATTTTTACTCCATTGTATGTGTATGCCCCCTTTGTCAAATATTAACTGACCATAGAGACTAGAGACATGGATTTATTTCTGAGCTTTCTATTTTGTTCCATTGATCTATATGTCTGTTCTTATGCCAGTACCAGGCTGTTTTGATTAAAGTATCCTTGTATTATAGTTTGATATCATGCATTGTGATCGTTCCTACTTTGTTCTTCTTTCTCAAGATTGCTGTGGGCCATTCTGGGTCTTTTTTGATTCCATATATGTGTTTGAAATATTTATTCTAGGTCTATGAATATATCATAGAAAAAATATATACCTAGAAAAATAATATGCCAATTATTTTTTATTACTGCTTCAATTTCACTAGTTGTTATCAGTATAATCAGGCTTTCTGGTTCTTCTTGATTCAGTTTTGGAAGACTATATGTTTCTAGAAATTTGTCCATTTTTCCAAGGTTGTCAAATTTCTTGACATATACATGCTCGTAGTAATTTCTTACAATTCTTTGTATTTTTGTGGTACTGGTTGTAACTTCTCTTTCATTTCTGATTTTGTTTATTTGAGTTCTTCCTCTTTTCCTTTTTCTTTTTATTTTTTTTAATTTATTTACTTTTAAAATACATTTGTCTCTGCCTCCCCCCCACCTCTTTCCCTTGCCCCCTCCCACCTTCCCTCCCTCAGCTCTTCCCCTTTGGTTTTGTCCATGAGACCTTGCTATATGTCCCTTGACTTTCGCCTTCCCTTCCCTTTCCCTGCCCCCCCCTTCCCTCTTGTCTCTGTTGATTTCTTTTCCTTTCAGTGTTGCTGGTCATATTTTCCTTGCTTCTTTGCATTGTTGATTAGGTTCCGCTTATAGGTGAGATCATATGGTATTTGTCTTTCGCCCCCTGGCTTATTTCGCTTAGCATGATGCTCTCCAGTTCCATCCATGCTGTCGCAAAGTTTAGTACTTCTTTTTTCTTTCTGCTGCGTAGTATTCCATTGTGTATATGTACCATAGTTTTTTGATACAATCATCTACTAATGGGCATTTAGGTTGCTTCCAAGACTTGGCTATTGTAAATTGTGCTGCTATGAACACTGGGGTGCATAGGTTCTTTTGTACTGGCGTTTTGGTGTTCTCAGGGTATAGTCCCAGCAGGGGAAGCACTGGATCAAAAGGCAGTTCCATTTTCAGCTTTCTGAGGAAATTCCACACTGCTTTCCATAGTGGCTGCACCAGTCTGCATTCCCACCAACAGTGGACTAGGGTTCCCTTTTCTCCACAGCCTCGCCAGCACCTGTTGTTTGTGGATCTGTTTATGATGGCCATTCTGACCGGTGTGAGGTGGTACCTCATGGTGGTTTTGATCTGCATTTCTCTGATGGCGAGTGATGCTGAGCATCCTTTCAAATGCCTCTGGGCCCTCTGTATCTCCTCCTTAGAAAAGCATCTGCCCAGGTCCTTTGCCCATTTTTTGATTGGCTCGTTTGTCTTCTTGGAGTAGAGTCGAGTGAGTTCTTTGTATATCTTGGAGATCAAACCTATATCTGATGTATCATTAGCAAATATACTTTCCCATATGGTTGGCTCCCTTTTCATTTTGCTGATGTTTTCTTTAGCCATGCAGAAGCTTCTTATTTTGATGAGGTCCCACTTGTTTATTCTTTCCTTTATGTCCCTTGCTTTAGGAGACACATCAGTGAAAAAACTGCTGCGTGGGATATCTGAGAGTTTCCTGCCAATGTTCTCCTCGAGGACTTTGATGGTGTTGTGACTTATATTTAAGTCTTTTATCCATCTTGAGTTTATTTTTGTGTATGGTGTCAGCTGATGATCCAATTTCAATTTTTTGCATGTAGCCGTCCAGCTCTCCCAACACCATTTGTTGAAGAGGCTCTTATTGCTCCATTTTATGCTTCTGCCCCCTTTGTCGAATATTAGATGCCCATAGAGACCTGGGCTTATTTCTGGGCTTTCTATTCTGTTCCACTGGTCTATGGGTCTGTTCTTGTGCCAGTACCAGATTGTTTTGAGTATGGTGGCTTTGTAGTAGAGTTTGATGTCCGGTATTGTGATCCCTCCTACTTTGTGTTTCTTTCTCAAAATTGCTGCGGCTATTCGGGGTCGTTTATGGTTCCATATAAATTTTTGAAATGTCTGTTCTATTTCTGTGAAATACGTCATTGGTATCTTAATAGGGATTGCATTGAACCTATAAATTGCTTTGGGTAGTATGGACATTTTGAGGATATTAATTCTTCCAATCCATGAGCACGGTATATGCTTCCATTTATTTGTGTCTTCCTTAATTTCTTTTTTCAATGTTGTATAGTTCTCTGCATACAGGTCTTTTGTGTCTTTGGTTAAATTTATCCCTAGGTACTTTATCTTTTTTCGTGCTATATCGAATGGTATATTTTTTCAGATTTCTTCTTCTTCTATTGCATTGCTGGTGTACAAAAACGCCTTTGATTTCTGAATGTTGACTTTGTATCCTGCTGTTTTGCCAAATTCACTTATTAGGTTGAGGAGTTTTTTGGTAGAGTCTACAGGGTTCTCTATGGACACTATCATGTCATCTGCAAACAATGATAGTTTTACTTCCTCCTTTCCTATTTGGATGCCTTTTATCTCTTTCTCTTGTCTGACCGCTGTGGCGAGGACTTCCAATACGATGTTGAAAAGAAGCGGTGAGAGCGGACATCCTTGTCGTGTTCCCGATCTTAGTGGGAAAGCTTTCAGTTTTTGCCCGTTGAGTATGATATTAGCTGTAGGTTTTTCATATATGGCCTTTATTACATTGAGGAATGCCCCATTTATTCCCATTTTGCTGAGTGTTTTGATCATAAATGGGTGCTGTACCTTGTCAAATGCTTTTTCTGCATCTATTGAGATGATCATGTGGTTTTTGTCTTTTCTTTTATTGATGTGATGTATCACGTTTACTGATTTGCGTATATTGAACCATCCCTGCATCCCTGGGATGAATCCCACTTGATCGTGGTGGATAATCTTTTGAATGTATTGCTGGATGCGGTTTGCCAATATTTTGTTGAGGGTTTTAGCATCTATGTTCATCAGCGAAATTGGCCTGTAGTTTTCTTTCTTTGTAGGGTCTTTATCTGGTTTTGGGATCATGGTGATGCTGGCCTCATAGAAGGAGTCTGGGAGTCTTCCCTCCTCTTGGATTTTTAGGAATAGTCTGAGAAGGACAGGGGTTAGCTCTTCCTTAAATGTTTTGGAAAATTCTCCTGGGAAACCGTCTGGCCCTGGGCTTTTGTGTGCTGGGAGTTTCTTGATGACTGCTTCAATTTCCCCAGCTGTTATTGGTCTGTTCAAGCTTTCTGTTTCTTCCTCCTTCAGTGTTGGAAGATTATACTTTTCTAAAAATTTGTCCATTTCATCAAGATTTTCAAATTTCTTGGCATATAATTGTTCATAATAGTTTCTGATGATCATTTGTATTTCTGTGGTATCAGTTGTTATTTCTCCTCTTTCATTTCTGATATTATTAATTTGGGTCCTCTCCCTTTTTTTCTTGATGAGTCTGCTTAAAGGTTTGTCCACTTTATTAATCTTTTCAAAGAACCAGCTTCTGGATTGGTTGATCCTCTGAACTGTTCTTTTTGTCTCTATGTCATTCAGTTCTGCTCTAATCTTGACTATTTCCTTCCTTCTACTTGCTCTGGGATTTATTTGTTGTTGTTTCTCCAGTTCTTCAAGTTGTAGTGTTAGGTCTTTTATTTGAAATGTTTCTATCTTTTTAAGGTAAGCCTGTATTGCTATGAACTTCCCTCTCAGAACCGCCTTTGCTGTGTCCCATAGGTTTTGGACAGTTGTCTGTTCATTTTCATTTGTTTCCAGAAATTTTTTTATTTCTTCTCTTATCTCATTATTGACCCATTCATTGTTTAATAGTGTACTGTTCAGTCTCCATGAGTTTGCAAGTTTTTGAAGTTTCTCTTTGAGGTTGATTTTGAGTTTCAAGGCATTGTGGTCGGAGAAAAAGTTTGGTATTATTTCAGTTTTCCTGAATTTGCTGAGGCTTGCTCTGTTCCTTATCATGTGGTCTATCTTTGAAAAACTGCCATGAGCATTTGAAAAGAATGTGTATTTTTCTTCTTTGGGATGTAAGGTTCTATATAGGTCACTTAAGTCTCTTTGATTCAGTGTTTCATTCAGCGCCACGATATGTTTATTAATGTTTTGTTTGGAAGATCTGTCCATTTTTGACAGTGGGGTGTTGAAATCCCCTACTATCAGTGTGTTGCTGTCTATATCTTTTTTGAAGTCATCCAACAATTTCCTTATAAACTTGGGGGCTCCTATATTGGGAGCATATAAGTTTACAATGTTGATGTCTTCTTGATAGATTCTTCCTTTAAGTATGATAAAGTGCCCCTCTGGGTCTCTTTTTATGGCCTTTGCTTTGAAATCTACTTTGTCTGATACAAGTATGGCAACGCCAACCTTTTTCTCATGTCCATTTGCTTGGAATATTATTTTCCATCCCTTTACTTTCAATCTGTGTAGGTCTTTTGCTCTGAGGTGGGTCTCTTGCAGGCAGCATATGTGTGGGTCATGTTTTCTTATCCATTCAGCTACCCTGTGTCTTTTGATTGGGGCATTGAGTCCATTCACATTGAGAGATATTACTGATAGAAACTTACTCATCTTTTCTCTTTGTACTTGTGTTCCTCTCTGTCTCATTCTTTTCCTTCATCTGCTTAAACCAGTCCCCTTAGCATATCTTGGAGTGCTGGTTTGGTAGAGATGTATTCTTTTAGCTTTCTTTTGTCTGGGAAACTCCGTATTTCTCCTTCTATTTTAGTGGAGAGCCTAGCTGGGTAGAGCAGCCTTGGCTGTAGGCACTTGCTTTTCTTGGCTTGGAATATTTGTTGCCATTCCCTTCTGGCTTGGAGTGTTTCTGTTGAGAAGTCAGCTCCTAGGCGTATCGGGGCCCCCTTGTATGTTACTTTCTCCTTCTCCCTTGCTGCCTTCAGGATTCTCTCTTTGTCTTTGACATTTGCCATTTTAATGATGATGTGTCTTGGAGTGGACCTCCTTGGGTCCCTCTTGAGTGGGGTCCTCTGTGCCTCCTGGATCCATGAGTGCCTTTCTCTCCTCAAATTAGGGAAATTTTCCATCATTACTTTTTTGAGGAGGTTCTCTATTCCTTGCTCCTCTTCTTCTCCTTCTGGTATCCCTATTATACGGATATTATTGCGTTTCAGGTTGTCCTGCATTTCCCTAAATGCATCTTCATTCTTTTTGAGCTGTTTTTCCATTTCTTGTTCTTTCTGGGAGCTTTTTCTATCTTGTCCTCCATCTCACTGATTCGATCCTCAGCTACATCCAGCCTGCTTTGGATTCCTTCTACTGTGTTCTTCAATTCAGAAATGGTATTCTTCATATCCTCTTGTGTCTTCTTGATAGTTTCTATGTCGTTACCCAGGCTGATATAGTTTTGTGTAAGATCCTGATAGTTTCTCTGCAGTTTCTCATAGTTCTCTTTGAGCTGGCTGAGCTCGTTGAGCTTCCTTAGAACCATTGTTTTGAATTCCATATCTGATAGTTCCCTTGCCTCTATTTCATTTAGCTCTCTCTGTGGGGAGTCCCCTTTTCCACTCATTTGAGGGGAACTTCTTTTTCTTCCCATTTTTGTGAGAGTCTGTTAAGTATTTTTGTCCTTTACTTTTCTTTCTGGGCTTGCCTCTGATGATGTCAGTTGTTGACCCTATAGGGCCTTGGGTTGTTTGTTTGAGCCTTTCAGGAGTCTAATGCCTGTGTCTGACTCCTGCTTGGAGCAGCTCTGTGACCCCTTCGGTCAGAGCTGAGCTATTTTTTGGGATCTCTCTGCGCTCTCACGCGGGCTTCTTGAGCGCGTTCCCAGCGCGGCAGGGTCCCCCGCCTGCCTGGGCTCGCATGTGCTTGCCCCAGACCAGGGGGCTTATTCGCGACCTCCCCTACTCATCTGGCCTCCCTGGCACGCGAGCTTCGCGGCACTGGTCAGTTTAGGGGCTTCTATTGAGTGTTTTCCCCGCTTTTGGCTCTTTGGGTGCATTGCTTGCCCTCGCCAAATGGGGACTACGGAAATGGGAGGAAATCAGCTCTAGGACTCTCCGGTTAATCCTGTTTCTGGTCTCTCCTCCAGGGACTCTGGGATGCTCTATTTATTTTGTGGGCCACTCCGCAATCGCGGCGGGGAGGTCAATTTACGCCTGCCCTTGCCCCTCTGTGCACTCCCTCGCAGGCCGTATGGGTGCCAGTCTGTGTGAGGCCTTGCTGGCAGGTGCAAGCGTTCGCCAGCCCGCGTGGGTCACACACACGCTCGCCAACCCTCGCCGGTCACTCGGCGCAAGTGTGCGCGCCTGCTCTGGGTGTTTTGGGGGTGTCTATGTTTGCTTTTCAGCTTTTGGCTCTTTGCGGGTGTGGCCTCTTCCCACACAATGGAGACTACGGCAAGGAGAGGGAGTCGGGACTCCCCGGTTCCTCCTCCCGTTCTTTCCCCAATGCCTCCGTTTTTAGTCTCCCCTCAGGGGCCCCTGGGCAGTTCTGTGACCCCTTCGGCCAGGGATCCAACCCCTGTGCGGACTGTGTTTCAATCGCAGGCAGTCTGGTTCATGCGCACCCCGCCTCTGCCTCTTTGGGGTCGCGCCTTTCCAGCCCACAGTGGAGACTAGGGAATGGGGAGGGAGTCAGGACTCCCCGGCTCCTCCTCCCATTCTTTCTCCAACACCTCCGTCTCCAGTCTCTCCTCAAGGCTCTCCCAGACAGTCTGCACTCAGCCCCGTAGCTCACACGCATACAAGCTGCGTGCGGAGAGCACAAAAGGCAGGTTAATTGATTCCCTTATGCCTGAGCGAGATGGTAGCTGCAGAGTGGGAAGTGCGTTATCACCCGGGCTCCACCGGCCGCAGTGTCAGTTCTCTTCACAAAGTTTTCCTCACCAGTCTTTTCCCAGGCACCAGCCCACTCTGCTGCCACCTCTACCCAGCGATCAAGGAGGGTGGCTACCGCTGCAACTTTTGCGTTTGCCCTTTAAATGTCTTTTTGCATCCCCAGCCACCTGTCTCTGGCAGAGAGCACCCCTAAGCTTTTTGGGGTTGCGTTTTGTCTGTATTTTCTCGGCTTTAGCTGCTGTAGTTTAGGGGTTCCTGTTTATGATTCAGACCCCGTTCTTCTCGGGGGGACGCTAACTGGCCGTTTCAATGTCCCTCTGGTGCCAGTGCCCGTGCGCACCCAGCCCACCCTCTCGAGCCTCCACCGCAATTCTCACCCATTGGGATGTGTGAGAGTAGAATCCACTGTCCGCGGCACCAAGGCTCCTCTCCCACTATCGCTCCACTGCTTTCCAGGTGATTACTCCACTATTTAGTTGCAATTCCAGTTTGGTTTTGGGAGGAGGTCAGCGTGACTCCCTTTCACTCCTCCGCCATCTTTCCCAGGAGAATCTTCCTCTTTTTCTTGATAAGTCTGGTTAGAGGCTTGTCAAATTTGTTTATCTTGTCAAAGAACCAGCTCCTGGGTTCTTTGATCCTTTGAATTGGTTTCTTATTCTATATATCATTTAATTCTGCTCTGATCTTGATTATTACCTTCCTTCTACTCACTCTGGGTTTTCTTGTTGTTCCTCTAGTTCTTGTACATGTAGGGTTAGTTTGTTTATTTGAGATTTTTTCTATCTTCCTTAGGTGGACTTGTATTGCTATGAACTTGCCTCTCAGAACTGCCTTTGCTATTTCACATAGATTTTAGTATGTTTGTGTTCATTTTCATTTATTTCTGGAAACTTTCTTATTTCCTCCTTGATCTCTTTGTTAATGCATTCATTATTTAATAACATGTTATTCAGTCTCCATGTATTTGAATGTTTTTGAGTTTTTTTTCCCTTCAGGTTGGTTTCTAGTTTCAAGCCATTGTGATTCAAGAAGATGCTTGATATGCTTTCAATTTTCTTGAATTCATTGAGGCTTGGTTTGTGTTCTAACATATGGTCTATCTTTGAAAATGACCCATGTGTATTTGAAAAGAATGTGTATTTTGTTTCTTTGGGGTGAAAGTTTCTATGTATATCAATTAAGGCCATTTGATCTAGAGTGTCATTTAATGCCACAATCTCTTTGTTGATTGTTTGTTTGGAAGATCTATCCATTGTAGACAAGGGGATGTTAAAAATTCCCTATGAAAACTGCATTGTTGTCACTGTCTTTCTTGAAGTCTTTATATATTTAGGTGTTCCTTATATATTTATATTTCCTTATATATTTAGGTGCTCCTACATTGGGTGCATATATGTTTATAAGCATTATATCCTCCTGTTGAAGTACTACCTTGAGTATTATGTAGTGATCTTCTTTGTCTCTTGCCTTTGTTTTATTTTAAGTCTATTTATTCTGATATCAGTACTGCTACCCCAACATTTTTTTCATCTCCATTTGCTTGGAATATTTTTTTTCCCAACCCTTTACTTCCAGTCTGCATAGGTCCTTTGTTCTGAGGTGGGTCTCTGGTAGACAGAATATATGTGGGTCATGTTTTCTTATCCATTCAGCTACCCTATGTTTTTTAATCAGAGCATTTAATCCATTTACATTTAAGGTTATTATTGATAGGTACTTATTCATTGCCATTTTTTTCTTTGTACCTGTGCCCCACTCCCTCTTTGTCTTTCTCCTTCATCTTCTTAAAGCAGACCCTTTAACATCACTTGCATTGCTGGTTTGGTGGAGATGTACTCATTAAGCATTTTTTTTTTTTTTTTTTGGTCTGTGAAACTCCTTATTTTACCTTCCATTTTAAATTAGAGCCTTGCTTGGTAGAGTAGTCTTGTTTGCAGGCTTTTGCTTTTCATGATTTGGAATATTTCTTGCCATTCCCTTCTGGTTTGTAGTGTTTCTGCTGAGAAATCAGCTGATAGCCTTATCAGAGCTCCCTTATATGTTATACTTGTTTCTCCCTTGCTGCCTTTAAGATTCTCTCTTTGTTTTTAAATTTTGCCATTTTAATTATTATGTGTTTTGGAGTGGGCCTCTTTAGGTTCATCCTGATTTCAACCCTCTGTGCTTCCTGGACTTGCATGACATTTTTTCTCACTAAGTTAGGGAAATTTTCTGTCATTACTTTTTCATATAGGTTTTCTACCCCTTCCTACTTTTCCTCTCTTTCTGGTATTCCTATGATATGGATGTTACTACATTTCATGCTGTCCTGAAGCTTCCTTAAAATATATTTGTTCTTTTTTAGTCTTCTTTCAATTTGTTGCCCTCTCTGGGCATTTTCTTCTACCTTGCCCTCCAACTCGCTGATTCTATCCTCTGCTTCATCTGCCCTGGTTTTAATTCCTTCTAGTGTATTTTTCATTTGAAATATTGTATGCTTCATTTACTCTTGGCTCTTGTTCATAGTGTCTATGTCTTTTTTCTTGCTGATGTAGTTCCCAATAAGTTTCTTATAGCTTTCTTAAAGTTCCTTGTAACTCTCACTGAGCTCCTTGAGCATCCTTATAACCATTGTTTCAAACTTTATGTCTGATAGATTGCTTGCTTCAATTTCATTGAGCACTGTTTATGGGGATTCCTTTTTTCCTTTCAGTTGGGGGTTATTTCTTTGCCTCCCCAATTTAGGTGACTCTTCTTGTGTGTTTATGCATATTAGATTGATCTTCTTTGACTCCCTGTCTTTGTGGGATGGACTTCTGTGGTAGGAGATCTGTGGGACTCAATGTTGCAATCTCATTGATCTCCTGAGCTAGATGCTCTTAGGATGCCCTTTATGCCATTTATGTGGGCTCTCTTATTGTAATTGGGTTTTGGTTATTTCCGGGTTGTTCTTTGATGGATTCTTCCCTCTGGCTGGCTGCCTAAACATCACACTAGCCACCATGCCTTGTATGCTGTTGTACAGGTGCTGCCAGAACAAAACAAAAAAGCCAGAAAACAAAACCTACTCCCTCAAATATAATCCCCACCTACAACCACATTCTCAACAACAAATGAGCAAATATTAATAAAAGTAGAAAAAGGTTAATACTATTATAAGAAAGGAAAAATAATATGAGATATATAACAGAAACAAAAATGATTTTAAGAGGGTGGAGAGAGGAGACATAATAAGAGTAGGGAATAGAAACAAGGTGAAAAAAGAAAAAATAAAAATTTCATCTTAAATAAAAAAGGGAGGAAAGAAGCAAAATGAGTAAGAAAAGGGAAGAGTATAATATGAGGTTTAAAAAATAAAATAAAATAGTAAAAAAATAAGAAAAAAATTGAAGAAAAATGTCCACCACAGCAATATCAATGACAAATGAGCAAAGATTAATACGGGTAGAAAGAGATAAAGAAAAAAAGATTATGAGATGCCTAAAAGAAGTAAAAGTGATTTTGAGAGGATAGAGAGAGAAGAAATAATGAATGAGGAATGAAAACCAGAGTAAGAAAAGGAAAAATGAAATTTAAAAGGAAAAAAGAAAGGGCAGGAGGAAAGCAAAATGGAGTAAGAGAGGGGAACAGTAAAATTTCATATTTGAAATACAAAAATAATAAACATCTAGGAATAAATTTGAAGAACTGCAACCACCACCACCATATCAACAACCAAAGAGCAAAGATTAATAAAGGCAGAGAGAGCATAAGAATATTATAAGAAAGCAACAAAGAATGTGAGGTGACTAAAGGCAAAAAAAATGGTTTTGAGAAGCTGGATGGAAGAGAAATAGTTAGAGTAAAGAATAGAAACAAGTCATAGAAAGGGAAAAAATAAAATTTAAAACAAAAATAAGAAGAGGAAGGAAGAAGGCAAAATGGAATAAGAGAAAGGCATAAAACATGAATTTTGAAATAAACTAAAATAAAAAAAATAAGAGAGAAATAAAAGCAACAAACTTGAGGAAAAGGGAAATAAGTTAAAAAGCTATGCAGGAGGAAAAATAATGCAAATAATTATGAAGACCATGGTGGAATTCATCTCAGCAGAGGCTAGTGTTTGCCACTATCTTCTCTCTCTGGATCTGCCCCTCTACCCTGCATAATGTCAGATGGTATCCTACTCCAGCCCTAGGCGTCCTGTCCAGGACAACAAATGATCCACAGTCTGTGGCTGTCTCCTGAAGGCTTGGCTTGTCCTCACTGCTCTTCCCTGCTGGCTTTCCATCAGCATAAAGCCCAGGAGTGGTTTATCTAATGTCTGAGAGCACTGCCAGTGGCACCTCCACCTGTGTCCAGAGAGGCCCTCTGGTGCAACGGGGAGGGTTGAGTCCCTAGGTCACCCCCGGAAGGTACTGCTCAGTCTTTGAGAAAGATGATGACAGTGTTTCCCTGTCCCTCACCACAGGTCTTAGTCTATTCCAGAATATTTTCAATAATATATAGTTTCTGGTGAATTAGCTGTTCGTTTCCTGTGAGGGGTCAATCTGTGTAAAAGGGGAAGCTTTTTCCTGTTTGGTACTGACAGCAGCTCTGTATAATGGCCGAGGCTGGGTGGGGCCCTGGATACCCATTTTTGCCTGGTCTCAAATCTCTCTGCTCTGCTGGTTTCAGTGGGTCAGGGCCCAAGGAACCAGAACAGCTCGTAGTGTCTGATAGAACTTCCGAAAGGACCCTTTCAGAGCTTCTGCTTCTTTCCTGATCTGCAGAACCTGCAATCCCACAGGAAGGGGTTAGGTACACCTGCTTGTAAAGGTACTTGCCTGGCTGCAATGAATTTCAGGTATTCAGCTCCTGGCCGTCCAGTCCCTAGCCTGCCACTCTCGCAGGAGACTCAGTCCCAAACTCTCCACCCTTCACAGCCCCCTGCTCGCCAGCTGCACTGGGCAGGGTCCCACAACCCCTCAGTGTGACGCTTTCTGTTCTTCTTGTGCAGCTGGATTCGGTGGGACCAAACTGCACTTTCACTCTGGTTTCTTTGTTGGTAGAGCTACTGCACACACGCATGCGAGCTCAGGGTTCCTGTCAAGTCTCACCTCAGCTCCTCTTTTCAAAAAATCTCTATGTGACATCCATACTGCAGCACTGAGCCCTGGGCTGATTCTCTGAATGTCCACCTCTTCAAAAAGGACAAAATCTTTCTTCGTCAGGATTGCCCACAGCCTGCCAGTGCCTCTGACAGTTTTAGGAGATAGCTTCTCTCTGGAACTCTCCTGGTTAACAGTGAAGCTCTGGATGTGCTGCTCCCAGACTTTGTATATCCTTCTAAGTCTCTCCTGATTAGGGTTTGTGGTTTCCCTGTGTGGGACCAGAGCCCCACTCTGGGAGGGGAGGGAGCCACTAAGCTGCATTTTCAGTCTTGTTCTCCCTTCTGCTGCAGGTACTTTGCACAGAGCATTTCCCAATTTATAAAATCTCTTATGGAATGGTGCAAAGCATCCTCTGTACTCATTGGTTTCAAAAATTCACATCAGCTGAGATTCCATTAATTGTTCAGGTTACTTGGAAGACCAGCCAAAAATGTGAGCTGGGGGCTCAAGCAAGTGCCCCCACCTACTTGGCCACCATCTTCCGAATCCTCAAATGCATTCTTTTCTTAAGTGTTTTACTGATGGATAAATCAGCTTTAAAAAGGTCTGTCATTTGTCCACATTTCCACAGCTAGTAAGTAGTATAGTCCACTGTACTCCTATCTGTCTGGTTCCAAGACCCACACAATTTCTATTACATCTATACTAGTTTACTGTATTTAAATATGTTTACTAAGTTCAGTTATTCATTTTATTCTTTTCTTTTATTCATCTTATCTTACATTTAATAAGTCTTTATGAGTACCTAACCACAAAAGCATTGTGCTAGGTCTAGAAAGCCTAGGAAGCTAGGTCTAGGAAGCCAACTGGGAAGAAACAAAGTCATTGCCCTCATGAACATACTAATGTCTAATAAGGAAGACATATTACAATGTTAAAAATTAATATATTTTGGAAAACAATAATTGAGGGGGGTGGTTCAGAAAGCATTGCACACTGTAAAAAAATAAGTTTTTCAAACAATATATAGACTAAATAAGTGTCTGAAACAAGACTAAAAAAATCAAGACTGGCCTGCTTCCACATATAATCTTACTACATTCACATAACTTTGTAAATGTTTTCATCCCACTTCATTTAGTAGATGGATGATCAATAGATGATAGATAGATACATAGATAGATAGACAGATAAGTGATAGATAAATAAACGACAGATGATAGAGGAGGGTGGAGACAGAAGAAAGGCAACTACCCATAATTTGAAAGAAAAAAAGCAAGAACATTAACTTTGGACCACACTTTTTCTGGCATGCCCCAAACTTGCTTTTGTAGTATTAACAGAAACTGTTACTGCCTTGACTGAGGGTTTGATAATCTCTGCCCAGGACACCCTTTGCTAACACTAAGCCACTCCTGTGTTATCCATCTGAAAGCCTAGTTTATGTTTCTGCTTATACGTTATTTCTTACCAAGTGCAATTTTAATCAGTACTGTAGACAGGTCTCTGCCAAAGCCAGAATGTGACAAGAATATAAATAGTCATGGAAACCAAAGCAGCTCCTTGTCTTCTGTTTGCTTGTTTGTTTTGTTTTTAATATTCTATGCTTAAGCTCTCCCATGAGTTCAAACCAACCCCTTGCCATTGATCTAAATAGGTGAAACTGAGTATTGTATAAGGAGCCAAATGGAATCCATTGTCCCTAACACACACCAATTCTTTAAGCACTTGGGGTGAGGGTGTATTCAGATAAGCAGAAGGCAGGACAGAGTATGATGGGGAAGATCAGACCACTCCCTCTCTGACTCTTCTGATCTTGCCTTCAGAGGGCAGAAACCTTGACCCAAATACAGCAGTTGTCCTCTCCATCCTCTAACACTAAAAGAAAATAAATATTCAAGGAATAGTTCTATATACCCAAGTTAATATAATACTGTATATCAACTGTAATTGAAATTGTTTTGATTATAAAAAAAGAAATAAATAGTTCTGCATACCCAGGCTTCTTGATCCTGATTGTTTTTCAAATTAAAAGAAACATCAATTTTATTTCTCCCTTAATTCCCTCATAAATCCAACCAGTCAATACTTGTTAGGCAGTTACTATGTTCAGATTACGAGTGAATAGCTGGGGAAACAAAAATTCAATGACCCCTGGCCATTCCCCAGAAAAGCACTGCTCATTAGCCCCCACCCAGGTGAGCCCAGGCAGAAAGACAGATCTGTTCAACAAATCTCTTACAACAGTCTTACCCTTCTCAGCAAAGTTGTTTATTTAATTTTCTTATACAGTTGTATATTTAAGGTCTCTAGTTCTGTCCAGGCCTGGGTTTCCAAAATTCACATAAATTTCCATAGTTTTAAATTTTTATAACTCCCCAAATGTAACTGTTACAAAATATGAAACAGAAGCACTGAGAAAAATTATAGGTCACATCTTTAAAACATGTAAGAAAGTATAATAGCAGTGGGGGTAAATGATCTCTTTAATGCCAAGTTTATTATCTCAGATCTATCTTAAATAAGTAGAAATAGAAAGTAGGCAGTAAATTTGGCTTTCTAGAAACTCTGTTTGGGTACTCATGTTTGACAACTGCTTTCTGATGTACCAAACAATGACATCTAATTTCTTTATGAATCAAACACTTCTTAATTGTCATGAGCCACAGACTGTGCCAGGCACCAGCAACTCATAGATAAATATGACTTAGTTCTTACCCTCAGAGAACCTCCTGAGTGAATCCTAGGGTCCTTGTAGCTTCCACAGAATTGGCACTGGCTATTATATTTTTTTAAAAAAGCATCTTACCAGATGGCATTGTTGGGATGGTAGTGTGTCTCCATCCTAACCCCAAGACCAAAATAACTCAAGAGTTCACAGAATCTGGGAATAATTACAAGTATAAGCAGGGAGGTAAGGGCATCACACAGTAGGCTCTGAGTCCATAGAAAATGAGCAGCATGATTCTTATTAAGGTTTTATTTATTTATTTTTAGAGAGAGGGGAAGGGAAGGAGAAAGAGAGGGAGAGAAACAACAATGTGAGGGAAACACTGATTTGTTGCCTCTTGTACACACCCCAGCCAGGGATCAAATCTGCAACCCAGGCATGTGTCCTGACCAGGAATCAAACCAGTGACCATTCACTTTGCAAGATGATTGCAAACCCACTGATCCACACCAGTTAGGGCTGCAGCATGATTCTTAATTTGGAAACCAAATACATATTGAAAACACTTAACACAAAGAGAGAAATACTTAAGAGAGCTTATAAAGGAAAATAATGAACACAGTGCAACCGTGAGAGTAGTGCAAGGGCCTGGGGAATGATAGGTCACACTGTCTTCACAAGGTGTCAGGACATCCAGACTTGACTAGTCTAATACATCTTCCCTATAAAACCTAGAGAACACAGTGGGATCACTTAATTCGATCAGCACTGTGAGCTTAATATTTTTATAAGTTTTCTGTCATCCTCAATTAACCCTTGTCAGAGAGCCCTGTGGCATAATGAGTAATGAAAAAGCTCATTGATAGCACTGTCTATCCTGAACACTTGGATCAGTTACTTAACCTCTTTGGTCCTCAGTTTCCTAGCCTATGAAATTGGGAAAATTTAGCTGTGGATCTAGTTATATAATGTGTTGAGCACATCGATGATGTATGGAGAGTACATCACTGGCTTCCAGGTAAAAAAAAAAAGATTTTAGAAGATCTCTATAGCACATGCCTGAGGGTGTATTTGTAAAAATAATGTTTATACTTATATCAGCCATGATATTCCAGCCAACAGGGAGTAAAGAACAAATCTGTAAAGCCTCAATAGTAAAGGTTGGAATATAAGCTGTGTTTAAGTGATAGGCAAAGATCCAGCAGGAAAAAAGAGCATTGTACTGAACTCAGTGTCTCCGGGGATTGAGAGAGTTCTGTATTTCCTTGGAAGATGGTAAACTATGCAAACCACCAGGCATTCACTTTTACTCATCAAACACAAATTGAGCGCCTATACCAAGTGGTGTTCTGTTAAGAAATGGGTAAAGAGGAGTTACATCAACAGAAGATGCAATAGACCCACAGTAGAGGTCAGTGAAAGGTGCCACAGGACCACAGATGAACCACAACATACACTGACCAGATGAATATATCTCCTTTCCCTTCTTTGACCCCACCACAATGAACGTCATGCCCCCAAGGAGAGAAGTGCAAGTTAGAAATTAGGAAATAGTCACTTTGAATGATGAGAAGGGGAGTTGACTGCTTAACTACAAACAGGTTTGGGTGATGTGCCTTCCCCTTCTGAAAGCTTAGCAGCTCAAATTCCAGGCATGTGAATGGTACAATATGCTCTAGGACTCTGGGGGAGGGAGAGTTTGCTTTCAGCTGAACACATGTCTCCTCATTGTAAAAACAGTTTAGCAGATACATGTTGTGGTCATGAGCTTAATCTCAAAAAACAGTTTGTAATGCCATTTCAGTAAAAAATGTATATATTATGGATAATATTATATCAAGCGCTGGGTTCTGAATATAATAAAATTCTAACTACTGTACAACAATAAGGAATTGCTAGTCTTTAAAAGCTAACAAAGAAAAATTAAGTAATCCACAAATCATACCACTTGCCAATGAAATGAATTGCTTTTGAAATGCTGCTGAAATGGGTAAAAAGAATAAGTGGGGTTTTATTGTAAGCTCACAGCTCACTTTGTTCCCTGAAATGTTAACTTGGAACTATAATGACATGTTCTTGTTAGTTACTAGCTGTGGCTTTACTCCAACCAGGTCTTTGTGCTGGAGAGGACAACTGTAGTCATCACTATAAATTAAAACCAGCTATACGAAAGGAACCAGAAAATAAAGTACCCTTTCCTTAAAAGATAAGGAGGAAACAGGTGTGCTACAGACAGGTTGCTGCTTCCCTTAGGATAATCATTCTGAACAAGAATTGGGAAGAAAACAAATGTAACAACCATGCCAAATGTAGGCTTTTAAAAAGAAACTCCAAGGTACCTTGTGGAAAGTGTTTATTTCAATGCTGTAGACATTCTTGTAAAAATGCAGAAGTTTCTAGATTCTGGACTTCCAATATTTCTTTTATCATGGCTTTTATTTATTTAAGCTTTCCAAAATAAGAATTGATTTTTTTAAACAAACTCATGATGTGTTTTCTTTGATTACATAACACATCAACCAGGTGAGTAAAAGATTTTGGGCTCCCAGGGAGATGGTCCTGGACTTGGAAGAACATATGCTTTACATTAAAACAGTGGCCCTTCCACACCCTAGCATGTTGCTCTTGCATATACACAGCTTGTAAAATGCAAACAGTGTCCCATTCTTGGGAATTTCGATGCTTCCTCAATTTAGGTATCCATACTGTCTTAGCCACATTGGTGAAAACAGCCATTTCTTTTGGTCTCTGCCAAGTGGAATAGGAAACAGCTGGGCTCTCCTACTTCTACCGTAGTAGCTCCATTCAATTCATTCAGGGCGCAACTGGATTCCAGGAGTGTTCAAGCAGATGGTCTGAAGCAGCAAAGTCATACAAAGAGCAATACAAACAAAGTTTTACAGCCAGAGAGGAATGTCAATGCCCAGATGAACTGTAGACCTAGAAAGCTTAAGGAAGTCCAGTTTCCTCATTTTGCATAAGAAAGTTGGGGTCCAAAAGAGAAAACTAAGATGACAAAACTTCTCTGAGCAAACTATACACAGTGTTTAGACGGCTACTGTAACCTAGCAGTCTTGTGTGTGTGTCTGTCTGTCTACTGAGAGAGAATTCACATACAGTAAAATGCAGATATTAAATATTTTATTGGTTTGATGAATTTTAACCATTGTGTGCATACATGTAACCTACACTCCTATCAGAATGTGGAACAGTTCCATCATCTTAGAAAGTTCTTTGTGCCCCTTGGAAATAAGTCCCCATCAATTCTCTTCCAGGCACCTGCTGATTTGATTTATATCAATATAGATTGTGGGGTTTTTTTCCTGTACCTGTTTTATATAAATGGAAGCGTATAATATCTACACTTTTGTGCATGGCATCTTTCACTCTCAAAACATTTTCAAGATCCATCTATGCAACTTTCAGTCAAGACAGTGGCATAAGTAAATGCAATACTCACATCCTCCCACAACCACGTCAAAAATAAAACTAACCTATGAAGCAATCATCATTCAAAACAACCTGGAATCTAGCTAAATAGAAGTCCTACAACTAAGGATATAAAGAAGAAGCCACATGGAGACTGGTAGGACAGGAAGAAATGCAGAATGGTCTGGTCCCACAACTATGTATGGCAGATAAAAATCAGGAGAGATATCCTGGCTGAGGAGGTCACCCTAAGGAGTGAGGGGTCCCAGCCTCACACTAAGTCACCCAGCCCAGGGTTCCAGTTCTGGGAAAAGAAGTCTCCATAACTTCTGGCTATAAAAGCTAGTGGGGATTGAGGCTGAGGCAGACGTTTTCAGACACCCCAGGCAGTTCCTCTTCAAGGACCTATGCACAAACTTATTCTGACTCGCTAGCTCTGAGCTCCAGTGCTGAGGCAGCAGCTCCAAAGGAGCTAGGACAAACATGGAAGAACTAAAGTGTCTGGAATCAGGGTGAGAGATGGAGGGGCAGTTTTCTCCCAGACAGAAGTGCTGCCAGAGGCCTCTGTTCTTCTTCTGAGACCTCCCCCAAGGAGCCAGCCAGCAGGCATCATATCTGAGTTTCCATCAACCTGTCTATCATTGTTCATTCCACTCTGGTGAATCCCTGAGACCCCATCCCATGAATCCTTTTCCAGGGGTTTTTCCATACAAATGGTCTGTGTTGGCTCATGATTCAGATTATCCTAAAATCTCTCAAACAAGCAGCATCTGATCTTGGCATGCTCCATACCTCTCACTAAGTGGCCTCAGGCAACCAAACTTCGTTTGCAACTTGGCCCCTTCTGGGCACCTCCAACAGTAGCAACACTCTGCATATTGCTGTGTAGCTCATGCTGGTGGCCATAGGCAGAACACAGGCAGCGGCTGATATTGGTCTGTACCTCCTTGGGGGGCACCAGATCCAGTGCACCAGAGCCATTGGCAAGAAATATTCAAAGTGATAACAAGCAAGAACCTGCAACCAAGATTACTCTACCCTGTAAAGCTATCGTTTAGAATCAAAGGGCATATAAAGAACTTCTCAGACAAGAAAAAGCTAATAGAGTTCATCACTACTAAACCAGTATGACATGAAATGATAAAGGGTCATCTTTAAGAGAAAGAAAAAGAAGAAAAAACAAGATCAAAATATGAGCAATAAAATAGCAATAAATACATATCTATCAACAACTGAATCTAAAATAATTAAATAAATGAACAATCAGAACAGAACAGACTCATAGATACAGAGAATATTTTCACAGTTGCCAGATGGGAGGGGGTTTTGGAGACTGAGTAAAAAAGGTGAAGGGGTTAAAAAGTATAAATTGGTAGTAACAGAATAGTCATGGGGATGTAAAGTACAGCCTGGGTAATACAGTCAATAATATTCTAATAGCTATGCATACTGTCAGATGGGTATGAGATTTATCAGGATGATCACTTAGTAAGTTATATATGTCTAATTACTGGGTTATATACCTAAAACTAATATAACACTGTATATCAACTGTAATTGAAAAATTAAAAATGATTTTATTTTTGTTTATTCTATTACAGTTGTACCAATTTTTTTCTCTTTTGTCCACTCCCCCAACCCAGCCCAAAGATCTATCTATGCTGTTAAGACTATCAGCATAGTTAACCTTTTACTGTTAACCTTTTTACTACTGGTTAATATGGTATTGTATAAATACACCACAATTTACCAATCCATTTTCTTGATAGTGAACATTTGGGTTATTTCCAGTTTGGGACTATAAACAATCATATGTATGACTTGTGTACCTATGTTTTTCTCTTTGGTCAAATTGCTAGGACAAATGATACATATATGTTTAACTTTATGAGACTGATTTCAAAGGAGTTGCACCATTTTACTCTCCAACTCCCTCCATTACCTAGCCAACATTTGGTGTCATCAGTCTTTTTAATTACACCATATAAGTGATGTGTAGTGGTATTATGTCATGGTTTTAATTTGTTTTTTTTAATACTAATGATAGTGATCATTTTCTGTGTGCTTCTTAGCCATTTAGTATCTTTCTTTGTAAACTCTCTATTCAAGTCTTTTGCTCAATGTAAATTAGATTGCCTCTCTATTATTGAATTGTAAGAATTCTTTATATATATTTGAGGTATAAGTTCATTGTCAGGTATATGTACTACAATTTTTCTCCTTGTCTGTGATTTGCTACTTATTTTTTAAAGAATGATCTTAAAAGTTCTGATCTCCAAAACCTACAGGGCACAGCAAAGGCAGTCCTCAGAGGGAAGTTCATACCCACACAGGCCTAACTAAAAAAGATAGAAACATTTCAAATAAATGACTTAACCCTACAACTTCAAGAACTGGAGAAACAACAACAAACAAACACCAGAGTAGGTAGAAGGAAGGAAATAATGAAGATCAGAGCAGAATTGAATGAGTCATAGAAACTAAAGAACAATTCAAAGGATCAACCACTCCAGGAGTTGGTTCTTTGAAAAGATAAAAAAAAAATCAACAAGCCTTTAAGCAGACTCATCAAGAAAAAAAGGGAGAGGACCCAAATAAATAATATCAGCAATGAAAGAGAAGAAATAACAACTGATACCACAGAAACACAAAGGATTGTAAGAAATTACTATGAGCAATTATATGCCAAGAAATCTGAAAACCTCGATGAAATGGACAAATTTCTAGAAAAGTATAACCTTCCAACACTGAATAAAGAAGAAACAGAAAGCCTGAACAAACCCATAACAGCTGGGTAAATTGAAGCAGTAATAAAAAAACTCCCAGCACACAAAGCCCTGGACTGGATGGTTTCACAGGAGAACTTTACAAAACATTTAAGGAAGAGCTAGGGGGCAGAAGCATACACTGGAGTAAAAATAGCCTCTTCAACAGATAGTGTTGGGAGAACTGGACAGCTACATGCAAAAAATTGAAATTTGATCACCAACTGACACCATACACAAAAATACACTCAAGATGGATAAAAGACTTAAATATAAGTCGCAATACCATAAAAGTCCTAGAGCAGAACATTGGCAGGAAACTCTCAGGTATCCCACGCAGCAATATTTTCACCAATATGTCCCCTAAAGTAAGGGACATAAAGGAAAGAACAAACAAGTGGGACCTCATCAAAATAAGAAGCTTCTGCATGGTTAAGAAAACATCAGCAAAATGAAAAGGGAACCAACTGTATGGGAAAATATATTTGCAAATGATACATCACATAGGCATTTGATCTCCAAAATACATAAAGAACTCACACAACTACACTCCAATAAGACAAACAATCCTATTAAGAAATGGGCAAAGGACCTGGACAGACACTTTTCCAAGGAGGACATACACAGGGCCCAGAGACATAGGAAAGTATGCTCAGCATCACTAGCCATATGAAAGATGCAAATTAAAACCACAGTGAGATACCACTTCACACTGGTCAGAATGGCCATCATAAACAGATCAACAAATAACAGGTGCTAGCAAGACTGTGGAGAAAAGGGAACCCTAGTGCACTGTTGGTTGGAATGCAGACTGGGGCAGCCACTGTGGAAAACAGGTTGGAATTTCCTCAAAAAGCTAAAAATGGAAATTTTTACCCATTAATGGGGCTTTTGACCCAGCAATTCCACTGCTAGGATTATACCCTGAGAATCCTGAAACACCAGTTCAAAGGAACCTATGCACCCCAATGCTCATAGCAACACAATTTACAATAGCCAAGTGTTGGAAGCAACCTAAGTGCCCATAAGTAAATGAGTGGATCAGAAAACTATGGCGCATTTACACAATGGAATAGTACACAGAAGAAAGAAAGAAAGAGCTACTACCCTTCGTGACCGCATGGATAGAACCGGAGAACATTATGCTAAGTGAAATAAGCCAGGGGGTGAAAGACAAATACCATATGATCTCACCTATAAGTGAAACCTAACCAACAAAACAAACAAGCAAGGAAAATATAAACAGCAACACTGAGAGAAAAAAGAAACCAACAGAATCAAAAGGGAAGGAGGGAGGGGGGTGGGGAAAGAGAAGATAAGGGTCAAGTAAAGGAACATGTATAAAGGACTCATGGACAAAGCCAAGGTGGGGAAGGATTGAGGAAGGGAGGTGGGAGCGGGGGAGAGGGGAAAGTGGTGGTGGGAAGGTGAAGACAAATGTATTTGCACAACACAAAAAAAGAAAAAGAAAAAAAGAAAACAGTTCTGATCTTTAAATGATCAGAAGTATTTAATTTGATAAAGTCCAATTTATTACTATTTGTTATTTTATGGCTAGTGCTCTCTGGGTTCATTTAAGAAATCTTTGCCTTAACCCAAAGTTGCAAATATATTCTCCTACATTTTCTTGTAGAAAAGTGTTTCTCAACCTTATTCACATTATCACCCATATTTGTTTTCTAGGGCTGCCATAATAAAGCAACAACCTAAGTGGCTTAAAACAACAGAAAATTATTCTTTCACAATTCTGGAAATTAGAAGCCCAAAATTAAGGTGCCAGCAGGCCCATGTTCTCTTTGACAGCTGACGGGGAGGATCTTTTCTTGCCTCTTACTAGTTTCTAGTGGCTTGTTGGAAATCCTTGACATTCCTTGGATTGTAAACACTCATGCCATATTCTGCCTCTGTCTTCACATCATCTTCTCTCCTGTGCCTGTCTCTATGTCTCTTCCTTTCTCATAAACATGCTAGTCATTGAATTGGGAGCCTGCCCTACTCCAGTATAACCGCATCTTAACTTACTTCTAAATTACCTGTGCCAAGGTCTTATTTCCAAATAAGATTACATTCACAGGTACCAAGGGTTATGACTTTAACATAGCTTTTTGGGAGACATAATTCAAACCACACACTTCCAAAGGAGTCCTTTTAGATATTTTTTTCTAATTATCTCAAACCCCAACATGAAATGCTAATACTACAGATACACTGTTTTTGGACCGTAGTTCTTTCGAGGGCCACAGGTTATTGTAATAGCTAAAACTTTTTTCACCCTCTGAGAACCAATTTTCACCTCCATTCAAATTCAGGACTATTACCCATCTATAATTAATTTTTGTGTATTGTGTGATGTGTAGGTTAAAAATCACTTTTTATATGGATATCCAGTTGTCCCACAATCAATTGTTGAAAATGTTTTCCTTGTCATTGAATCACTTCAGTGCCTTAGTCTCAAGGTTTTATTTTACTTCTGAACTCTAACTGTGATGCATTTCCTTAGTTGTCTATCTTTATGCCAATACCACACCATGTCTATATAATGCAGTTTTATAGTACAGTTCTCTTTCTTAAGGATTATTTTTACTATTCTACAGTCTTTGAATTTCTCATTAAATTTTAGAAACAACTTTTAGTATCTACACACACATGAAAAAGCCTATTAAGACTTGTTAATTTAGGGTTCAGGAAGATGGAGGCTAAGTAGGTGGGAGCTGAATCCACTTGCTCACGCACCCAGCTGAGACACCTCACCGATCCTCCAAAGAACAGAGTGAACAGCCAACAGAATCCCAGCCGATATGAAGTTTGGAAGCCAAAGGTTGCAGAGGACACTTAAAAATGGCTGGTACAGAGATGTTGTAGGCCAACAGGAAGGTCCCTGGGGCCTCGCACCTGAGACTGCGGCTGTTACCTGAACGTTGGTGGAGAGCTGGGTCAGTGATTGCAACTTAGTGGCTCCCTCCCCTCCCATAGAGGGGGAGTCACAGACCGCTCCAGGAGAGACCTGGATGCTTAAAGTAACCAGGGGGATAAAGAGGCAGTAAGAGACACACAGCAAGCAACGTGCCCCGGCTGGGATGGCAGTCACCAGCTGGGACAGTACCAAAGAAATTGGGGAGCGGGTTGACAACTGGAGCTGGGAGAAGAGATGGGCTGTGACTGGCCCTGACCCAAATAGACTCTGAGTTGGTCAGAGAGTAGGTCTGTGAGGAAAGCCAGGCTCTTACGAATGGCAAGCTGCACCCAAGGTGACTTCTCTCAAAAGACGGTCTCAACTGATGTGCAAGGACCTCACACTCACAGGGACTTCTCACACACAGGGACCTGATATGTACAGAGATGTCACATGCACAGGGTCTTCATGCACTCAGCAGCAGGGCCAGTGAAGGGAGGAGTAAGGGTGCGCTCTGCTTCCACTAAGGATGCCTCATGGATTGATCAAAGGGGGGCAGAGGGGACTCAGAGAAGTAGCAGTGCCCAGAAGGCTTCTTTCAACAGGGGGACTGAGCTTCTCTGCATGGTATTTGCTTGAGCACAGCACCCAGGCCAA
Source organism: Pteronotus mesoamericanus (assembly GCF_021234165.1). Classification (NCBI taxonomy): domain Eukaryota; kingdom Metazoa; phylum Chordata; class Mammalia; order Chiroptera; family Mormoopidae; genus Pteronotus; species Pteronotus mesoamericanus. The sequence continues at coordinate 15,546,439 of NW_026555313.1, forward strand.
CAAAAGAGGCTGGGGACTTGATTTGCTCCCACTCAGTGGACCTCACAGACTGAACAAAGGGCTGCATAAGGAGGTGGATTATCGGTGCCAGCCTGGTGCACATGTGCAGAGCGGACCGTGTTCATTGCACAGTGCTCTGAGGGCATGGGCTGGAAACTGGACATCTGTAATTATTGTAGCCCAGACTGAACCCCCATCCTCTAGAACCACAGGAAACGAAAAAAAAAGGAAGCCCAAACCCTCTTTTCCTGCAGGGTTCAGGGAGACCTACAAAACCAGCTTGGCAGATTTAAAGTCAGCAGGAGGCTGTTTGATGGCGGGCGGGGGCGGGGGGTGGGGGACGGGCATTTGGGGTTTTTTTCCCCCAAGAGTAATAAAATAGGACCTGGAGCTGTGAGAAAACCAGAGAGAGGTCCAGAAAGAAGACAGAGGGCAAACACCAACAGCTGAGACAAATTCCACTTCGCTGTCCTTCAGAACTTACAGAGTGTTTTTTTTTTTCTCTCTCTTCTTTCCATTTAATTAGTTTCTTTTCTTTTGTTTGATTTGTTTTCTTTATTCTTCCTTTCATATTGTGTTTTATTTTTTCTTCTTTCATTTCACTCATATTCCAATAACACACTACTCTTGTACTCTTGGTCTTTTACTTTTTAATCTTTTTATTCAGATTATATATTTCTTATCATACTATTGTTATTCCAAAAGTCCACACAGCACCCTTACCTGGTCTTAATCCACTTCACCCTCTTCCTGAGCTTTATTACTGTTCTGGTTAACTTTATTTTGTCACACACTACACCAAATTTCTATCCCTTACTCTCATTATTTCTCTTCCATCTAACCTCACATAAGCTCTCTGCTTTCTAAAGTCAGCTCACATTCTTTTTCCCATCTAAGAAGAGTCTTATCTCTTTTCTGTCTTTTATAAAAAGTGGCTATCTGGGTGAAATATCACAGTTATTACTGTACTTCTCCAAAGGGTCTCCTATTTGTTCACTACTTGTTAATACTTTAAATCCCATAGAATACTCTCCCACTGTCTTACTCCATTTAGCCTTTGCCTTGCCTATGGTCAGTTGAGTAAGAAATTTTATCTATTTTCTCTCTCCTTTTTTTTCTGTCTTCTTTTTTTTTTTTCCTGTCTTTTTTTCCCCCGTCTTTTTTTCCCCCTCTCTCAACCTGGGCTTTACTCCTTACTCTTATTAGTTTGCTTCCCCCAATCTCAAAATCATTTTTCTTTACTGTAGACATCTCATAGTCACTTTTTCCTTTTCTACATTATTCTTATTCCCATTCCACTTTTATTAACTTTCATTCAACTCTCATTGCTATCAACCCTGCTGTGGTTTTCTGCAATTTTGCTCCTGTTGGTCCAGTACCTATTCAATTTTATTTCAAACCTCACAGTACACTCTTCCCTCTTCTTACCCCATTATTCCCATCACCCTTTCACGTTTTACTTATGTTGTAAATTTTGCTCTCTCCCTTTCTTCGCCTTGGTTCTATCCCAATTCTTATCAGTTCTCCTCCCTCATACAACAACATTTTCCCCTCTTTTAGTCATCTCCTATTCCCTTTGTCATATCACATAATATCTCAATCTCTATTAACATTTATTAGTCTTAGTTCTATTGTGCTGCTGTTCTATTAGACTGCTGATATGATGGAGGGGTTCTTTTTGCTGGCATAGGTTTGGTGGTCTGGTCATACTGCTTTGTTAACCAACACCTGCAACACCATACAAGACAAGGTGGGAGTTGTAAATACCAATAAACCCCCTTGAAGGGAGAACCCACCAAAAAAGAAGCTACCAACAGGTAAAGCCCAAGTACAACAAGAGAGCCCACACAAAAGGAAGAAAGGGCCACTTCAGAACATCCAGACAAGGAGATCAAAGAGACCATGCTACTGAGTTCCACAGAACTCCTCCCACAGTAGTTCACCCTATGAAGACAGCTGGCAAATCAGAGCACCAGAAATCACAGAAACAAACAAAAAGAGTCAACTAAAATGGGAAGACAAAGAAAGAACTTGAAATCAAAAGGAATGGAAGACTCCCCAGTAAAAGAGCTAAATTAAATGGAAGCAAGCAAACTATCAGATATAGAATCCAAAAGCATCATTATAAGGATGCTCAAGGAGCTCACTGACCACTACAAGGAAGTGAGTGGGAACTACCACAGTATGAAAAAGGAAATAGAAACTATATACAAGAACCAGGAATAAATTAAGAACACATTATGTAAAATAAAAAAAATACACTAGGAAGAATTAAAAGCAGACTGGATAAAGCAGAGGACCAAATCAGTGAACTGGAAGACAAAGAAGAAAGAAATACCCAGGTAGAGCAGCAGCATGAAAAAAAAACTAAAAAAATATGAAGCTAGCTTAGGGAACTGCAAGATAACATGAAACACAACAATATTTGAATCATAGGTATACTAGCAGGAGAAGAAAAGGAGAAAGGAAGAGAAACCCTATTTGAAAAAATGACAGAAAAATTCCCTAACCTGGAAAGGGGAAAAGCCACACAAGTTCAGGAGCACAGAGGGTCCAAATCAAGATGAACCCAATGAGACCTGCTCCAAGACACATCATAATTAAAATGCCAAATTTTAAAGACAAAGAGATAATCTTAAAGGTAGCAAGGGAGAAACAGCTAGTAACATACAAGGGAAATTCAATAAGGCTAGCAGCTGACTTCTCAACAGAAACACAATAAGCCAGAAGGGAATGGAAATAAATATTCCAAGTGATGAAAAACAAAGGCTTACAACCAGGACTACTCTACCCAGCAAGGCTCTCAATTAAAATGGAAGGCAACATAAGGAGTTTCCCAGACAAAAGACTAAAAGAATATACCTCCACCAAACCAGCACTGCAAGAAATGCTAAAGGGACTGCTTTAAGAAGAGGAAGAAAAAGAGTGAGAAAAAGATGAACACAAGTATATAGCAAGAAAAATGAATATGTACCTATGAATAATAACTTTAAATGTAAATGGATCAAATCTTCCAATCAAAAGACATAGGGTAGCTGAATGGATAAGAAAACATGACCCACACATATGCTCCCTACAAGAGACCTACCTCAGAACAAAAGACCTACACAGACTGAAAGTGAAGGGATGGAAAAAAATATTCCAAGCAAATAGACAGGGAAAAATGAGGGGGTAACAATACTTTTATCAGACATAAACTTCAAAACAAAGGCCATAGAAAAAGGAACAGAAGGACACTTCCTAATACTAAAGGGAGGAATCTATCAAAACATAAACATTATAAAAATACAAGTATCTACCATAGGAGCACCCAAATATATAAGGAAAATCTCGGAGTACTTAAAGAAAAATATAGACAGCAACAAAATTATACTAGGAGAATTTAACACCCCACTGTTAAAAATGGGTACATCTTCCAGACAAAATATCAACAAGGATATTGAGGCATTAAACAATGCCCTACATCAAATGGCCTTAACTTATACAAGGAACCTTTCATCCCAAAGAAGCAAATACACATTTTCAAATACACAAGGAATATTTTCAAAGATACACCACATGATAAGATGCAAAACAAGTCTCAACAAATTCAATAAAATTAAAATTATATCAGGCATATATTAGAAACCTACAGCCAACATCATATTCAATGGGCAAAAACTAAAAGCTTTCTCACTAAGATCAGGAATAGGACAAGGTTGTCCACTTTCACCACTTCTATTCAACATAGTAATGTAAGTCCTAGCCACAGAGGTCAGACAAGAAAGAGAAATAAAAGGCATCCAAGTTGAAAAGGAGGAAGTAAAACTGTCATTGTTTGCAGATGACATGATATGTATATAGAAAACCCTATAGACTCCACCAAAACTATTCGACTTAATACGTGAATTTGGCAAATCAGCAGCATACAAAGTCAATATTCAGAAATCGAAGGCGTTTCTGTACACCAACAATGAAATACCAGAATCAGAAATCAGGGGGAAAAAATCCCACTTACTATAGCAACGAGAAAAATAAAGTATCTAGGAATAAAGTTAACCAAGGAGGTAAAATACCTGTACTCAGTAAACGGCACAACACTGAAGAAAGAAATGAAGGAAGACACAAATAAATGAAAGTATATACTGTGTTCATGGATTGGAAGAATTAAGGTCCTCAAAATGTCCTTACTACCCAAAGCAATTTATAGATTCAATGCAATCCTAATTAAAATACCAATGGCATATTTCACAGACATAAAACAAACATTTCAAAAATTTATATGGAACCATAAACAGCCCCAAATAGCCACAACAATTCGAGAAAGAAGAACAAAGTAGAAGGAATCACAATAATTGATATCAAACTATATTACAAAGCCACTCTAATCATAATAGTCTGGTACTGGCATAAGAACAGACACATAGATCAATGGAACAGAATAGAGAGCCCAGAAATAAATCTTAGTCTCCATGGTCAATTGATATTTGGCAAAGGGGGCAGAAGCATAAAATGAAGTAAAAATAGCCTCTTCAACAGATGGTGAACAGAGATGGCAGTGCAGCCACTGTGGAAAACACTTTGGAATTTCTTCATAAAACTAAAAATGGAACTCCTTTTGACCTGGCTATTCCACTGCTGGGATTATACCCTGAAAATCCCAGAATGCCAATTCAAAAGAACCTATGCACCCCAATGTTCATAACAGCACAATTTACAATAGCCAAGTGTTGGGAGCAACCTATGTGTCCATCAGTAAATGAATGGATCAAAAAATTATGGTACATTTACACAATGGAATACTACACAGCAGAAATAATGAAGGAACTCCTACCCTTTGTGGCAGCATGAAGGGAACTGGAGAGCATTATGCTAAGTGAAATAAGCCAGGCAGTGAAAGACAAATACCATATGATCTCACCTATAAGTGGAACATAATCAACAAAACAAACAAACATGCAAAATATAACCAGAGACATTGAAATAAAGAAGAAAACTGACAGGAACCAGAAGGGAGATGGTTGGGGGATAGTGGGGGGAGAAAAGGGGAAGGATCATCAAGGAACATGTATAAAGGACCCATGGACAAAGCCAAAGGGGGGTAGGATTGAGGGTGGGATGTGGGGATGAGTGGTGCGAGGTGGAGTTGTGGGGTGGGAAGATGGAGACAACTGCCCTTGAATACAACATAAGTAAGTAAGTAAGTATATAAATAAATAAATAAATAAAGCACCTATTGAGTTTTGACTGGAATCCAGTTAATGGTATTGATTAAGTTGGTTCAGTATCACTATCTTAGCAATATTGAGTTTTCAACTCATTATTATGGTATATCTCTTCATTCACTTAGGTCTTCATTAATTACTCTCAGAAATGTTTTTTAGTTTCAGGATACAGAATGTGCATAACTTTTGATAAATTTACTCCTAAATGTCTTGTGATTTTACATGCTATTCTAAGTTATATTGAAGCTCATTTTACAGAAGTTCATTGCCAGTATATAGATATACAATTACATTTTATATATTGAATTCGAATCCTACTGAACTCACTGATTAGTTCTTGTGGTTTTATGTAGATTCTCTAGGATTGTCTCTGTGTACAACATGTTGTCTATGAACAGAGATACTTTTTTCATTATTTTTAAATCTGTATGCCTTTTATTTATTTTACTTGCTTTTTTACCCTCATTTGGACCTCCAATACAATGTCAAATAGAAATGGTGAAAAGTAGACAACTTTGACTCGTTTCAGTCTTAGGAGGAAAATTTTCAGATTTCAATATTAAGTGTGATATCAGCTATGTTTTTTTTTTAATTAATTTATTTACTTTTTAAATACATTTGTCTCTGCCTTCCCCCCTCTCTTTCCCTTGCCCCCTCCCACCTTCCCTCCCTCAGCTCTTCCCCTTTGGTTTTGTCCATGAGTCCTTGCTATATGTTCCTTGACTTTCCCCTTCCCTTCCCTTTCCCTGCCCCCCCCTTCCCTCTTGTCTCTGTTGATTTCTTTTCCTTTCAGTGTTGCTGGTCATATTTGCCTTGCTTCTTTGCATTGTTGGTTAGGTTCCGCTTATAGGTGAGATCATATGGTATTTGTCTTTCGCCCCCTGGCTTATTTCGCTTAGCATGATGCTCTCCAGTTCCATCCATGCTGTCGCAAAGTTTAGTACTTCTTTTTTTCTTTCTGCTGCGTAGTATTCCATTGTGTATATGTACCATAGTTTTTTGATCCAATCATCTACTGATGGGCATTTAGGTTGCTTCCAACACTTGGCTATTGTAAATTGTGCTGCTATGAACATTGGGGTGCATAGGTTCTTTTGTATTGGCGTTTTGGTGTTCTCAGGGTATAGTCCCAGCAGGGGAATCGCTGGATCAAAAGGCAGTTCCATTTTCAGCTTTCTGAGGAAATTCCACACTGCTTTCCATAGTGGCTGCACCAGTCTGCATTCCCACCAACAGTGGACTAGAGTTCCCTTTTCTCCACAGCCTCGCCAGCACTTGTTGTTTGTGGATCTGTTTATGATGGCCATTCTGACCGGTGTGAGGTGGTACCTCATGGTGGTTTTGATCTGCATTTCTCTAATGGCTAGTGATGCAGAGCATCCTTTCAAATGCCTCTGGACCCTCTGTATCTCCTCCTTAGAAAAGCATCTGCCCAGGTCCTTTGCCCATTTTTTGATTGGATCGTTTGTCTTCTTGGAGTCAAGTCGAGTGAGTTCTTTGTATATCTTGGAGATCAAACCTATATCTGATGTATCATTAGCAAATATATTTTCCCAAATGGTTGGCTCCCTTTTCATTTTGCTGATGTTTTCTTTAGCCGTGCAGAAGCTTCTTATTTTGATGAGGTCCCACTTGTTTATTCTTTCCTTTATGTCCCTTGCTTTAGGAGACATATCAGTGAAAAAATTGCTGCGTGGGATATCTGAGAGTTTCCTGCCAATGTTCTCCTCTAGGACTTTGATGGTGTTGCGACTTATATTTAAGTCTTTTATCCATCTTGAGTTTATTTTTGTGTATGGTGTAAGCTGATGATCCAATTTCAATTTTTTGCATGTAGCCATCCAGCTCTCCCAACACCATTTGTTGAAGAGGCTGTTATTGCTCCATTTTATGCTTCTGCCCCCTTTGTCGAATATTAGATGTCCATAGAGACCTGGGCTTATTTCTGGGCTTTCTATTCTGTTCCACTGGTCTATGGGTCTGTTCTTGTGCCAGTACCAGATTGTTTTGAGTATAGTGGCTTTGTAGTAGAGTTTGATGTCCGGTATTGTGATCCCTCCTACTTTGTGTTTCTTTCTCAAAATTGCTGCAGCTATTCGAGGTCGTTTATGGTTCCATATAAATTTTTGAAATGTCTCTTCTATTTCTGTGAAATACGTCATTGGTATCTTAATAGGGATTGCGTTGAATCTATAAATTGCTTTTGGTAGTATGGACATTTTAAGGATATTAATTCTTCCAATCCATGACACGGTATATGCTTCCATTTATTTGTGTCTTCCTTAATTTCTTTTTTCAATGTTGTATAGTTTTCTGCATACAGGTCTTTTGTGTCTTTGGTTAAATTTATCCCTAGGTACTTTATCTTTTTTCGTGCTATATCGAATGGTATATTTTTCCTGATTTCTTCTTCTTCTATTGCATTGCTGGTGTACAAAAACGCCTTTGATTTCTGAATGTTGACTTTGTATCCTGCTGTTTTGCCAAATTCACTTATTAGGTTGAGGAGTTTTTTGGTAGAGTCTACAGGGTTCTCTATGGACACTATCATGTCATCTGCAAACAATGATAGTTTTACTTCCTCGTTTCCTATTTGGATGCCTTTTATCTCTTTCTCTTGTCTGACCGCTGTGGCGAGGACTTCCAATACGATGTTGAAAAGAAGCAGTGAGAGCGGACATCCTTGTCGTGTTCCCGATCTTAGTGGGAAAGCTTTCAGTGGCTGTAGGTTTTTCATATATGGCCTTTATTACGTTGAGGAATGCCCCATTGATTCCCATTTTGCTGAGTGTTTTGATCATAAATGGGTGCTGTACCTTGTCAAATGCTTTTTCTGCATCTATCCAGATGATCATGTGGTTTTTGTCTTTTCTTTGATTTATGTGGTGTATCACGTTTACTGATTTGCGTATATTGAACCATCCCTGCATCCCTGGGATGAATCCCACTTGATCGTGATGGATAATCTTTTGAATGTATTGCTGGATGCGGTTTGCCAATATTTTGTTGAGGATTTTAGCATCTATGTTCATCAGCGAAATTGGCCTGTAGTTTTCTTTCTTTGTAGGGTCTTTATCTGGTTTTGGGATCAGGGTGATGCTGGCCTCATAGAAGGAGTCTGGCAGTCTTCCCTCCTCTTGGATTTTTTGGAATAGTCTGAGAAGGACAGGGGTTAGCTCTTCCTTAAATGTTTTGTAAAATTCTCCTGGGAAACCGTCTGGCCCTGGACTTTTGTGTGCTGGGAGTTTCTTGATGACTGCTTCAATTTCCCCAACTGTTATCGGTCTGTTCAAGCTTTCTGTTTCTTCCTCCTTCGGTGTTGGAAGATTATACTTTTCTAAAAATTTGTCCATTTCATCCAGATTTTCAAATTTCTTGGCATATAATTGTTCATAATAGTTTCTGATGATCATTTGTATTTCTGTGGTATCAGTTGTTATTTCTCCTCTTTCATTTCTGATATTATTAATTTGGGTCCTCTCCCTTTTTTTCTTGATGAGTCTGCTCAAAGGTTTGTCCACTTTATGAATCTTTTCAAAGAACCAGCTTCTGGATTGGTTGATCCTCTGAATTGTTCTTTTTGTCTCTATGTCATTCAGTTCTGCTCTAATCTTGACTATTTCCTTCCTTCTACTTGCTCTGGGATTTATTTGTTGTTGTTTCTCCAGTTCTTCAAGTTGTAGTGTTAGGTCTTTTATTTGAAATGTTTCTATCTTTTTAAGGTAAGCCTGTATTGCTATGAACTTCCCTCTCAGGACCGCCTTTGCTGTGTCTCATAGGTTTTGGACAGTTGTCTGTTCATTTTCATTTGTTTCCAGAAATTTTTTTATTTCTTCTCTTATCTCATTATTGACCCATTCATTGTTTAAAAGTGTACTGTTCAGTCTCCATGAGTTTGCAAGTTTTTGAAGTTTCTCTTTGAGTTTGATTTCGAGTTTCAAGGCCTTGTGGTCTGAGAAAAAGTTTGGTATTATTTCAATTTTCCTGAATTTGCTGAGGCTTGCTTTGTGTCCTATCATGTGGTCTATCTTTGAAAAACTGCCATGAGCATTTGAAAAGAATGTGTATTTTTCTTCTTTGGGATGTAAGATTCTATATATGTCAGTTAAGTCTCTTTGATTCAGTGTTTCATTCAGCGCCACGATATGTTTATTAATGTTTTGTTTGGAAGATCTGTCCATTTTTGACAGTGGGGTGTTGAAATCCCCTACTATCAGTGTGTTGCTATCTATATCTTTTTTGAAGTCATCCAACAATTTCCTTATAAACTTGGGGGCTCCTATATTGGGAGCATATAAGTTTACAATGTTGATGTCTTCTTGATAGATTCTTCCTTTAAGTATGATAAAGTGCCCCTCTGGGTCTCTCTTTATGGCCTTTGCTTTGAAATCGACTTTGTCTGATACAAGTATGGCAACGCCAGCCTTTTTCTCATGTCCATTTGCTTGGAATATTATTTTCCATCCCTTTACTTTCAATCTGTGTAGGTCTTTTGCTCTGAGGTGGGTCTCTTGTAGGCAGCATATGTGTGGGTCATGTTTTCTTATCCATTCAGCTACCCTGTGTCTTTTGATTGGGGCATTGAGTCCATTCACATTGAGAGATATTACTGATAGAAACTTACTCATCTTTTCTCTTTGTACTTGTGTTCCTCTCTGTCTCATTCTTTTCCTTCATCTGCTTAAACCAGTCCCCTTAGCATATCTTGGAGTGCTGGTTTGGTAGAGATGTATTCTTTTAGCTTTCTTTTGTCTGGGAAACTCCGTATTTCTCCTTCTATTTTAATGGAGAGCCTAGCTGGGTAGAGCAGCCTTGGCTGTAGGCACTTGCTTTTCATGGCTTGGAATATTTGTTGCCATTCCCTTCTGGCTTGGAGTGTTTCTGTTGAGAAGTCAGCTCCTAGGCGTATCGGGGCCCCCTTGTATGTGACTTTCTCCTTCTCCCTTGCTGCCTTCAGGATTCTCTCTTTGTCTTTGACATTTGCCATTTTAATGATGATGTGTCTTGGAGTGGACCTCCTTGAGTCCCTCTTGAGTGGGGTCCTCTGTGCCTCCTGGATCCATGAGAGCCTTTCTCTCCTCAAATTAGGGAAATTTTCCATCATTACTTTTTCGAGGAGGTTCTCTATTCCTTGCTCCTCTTCTTCTCCTTCTGGTATCCCTATTATACGGATATTATTGCGTTTCAGGTTGTCCTGCATTTCCCTAAATGCTTCTTCATTCTTTTTGAGCCGTTTTTCCATTTCTTGCTCTTTCTGGGAGCTTTTTTCTACCTTATCCTCCATCTCACTGATTCGATCCTCAGCTTCATCCAGCCTGCTTTGGATTCCTTCTACTGTGTTCTTCAATTCAGAAATGGTATTCTTCATATCCTCTTGTGTCTTCTTGATAGTTTCTATGTCCTTTTCCAGGCTGATATAGTTTGCTGTAAGATCCTGATAGTTTCTCTACAGTTTCTCATAGTTCTCTTTGAGCTGGCTGAGCTCATTGAGCTTCCTTAGAACCATTGTTTTAAATTCCATATCTGATAGTACCCTTGCCTCTATTTCATTGAGCTCTCTCTGTGGGGTGTCCCCTTTTCCACTCATTTGGGGAGAACTTTTTTTTCTTCCCATTTTTGTGAGAGTCTGTTAAGTATTTTTGTCCTTTACTTTTCTTTCTGGGCTTGCCTCTGATGATGTCAGTTGTTGACCCTATAGGGCCTTGGGTTGTTTGTTTGAGCCTTTCAGGAGTCTAATGCCTGTGTCTGACTCCTGCTTGGAGCAGCTCTGTGACCCCTTCGGTCAGGGCTGGGCTATTTTTTGGGATCTCTCTGCGCTCTCAGGAGAGCTCCTTGAGCGCGTTCCCAGCGCGGCAGGGTCCCCCACCTGCCTGGGCTCGCATGTGTTTGCCCCAGACCAGGGGGCTTATTCCGGACCTCCCATGCTCATCTGACCTCCCTGGCACGCGAGCTTCGCGGCACTGGTCAGTTTAGAGTCTTCTATTGTGTGTTTTCCCCGCTTTTGGCTCTTTGAGTGCGTTGCTTGCCCTCGCCAAATGGGGACTACGGAAATGGGAGGAAATCAGCTCTCCGGTTAATCCTGTTTCTGGTCTCTCCTCCAGGGACTCTGGGCAGCTCTACTTATTCTGTGGGCTGCTCCGCAATCGCGGCGGGTAGGTCAATTTATGCCTGCCCTTGCCCCTCTGTGCAATCCCTCGCAGGCTGTATGGGTGCCAGTCTGTGTGAGGCCTTGCCGGCAGGTGCAAGCGTTCGCCACCCCACGTGGGTCACACATACGCTCGCCAACCCTCGCCAGTCACTCGGCCCAAGTGTGCGTGCCTGCTCTGGGTGTTTTGGGGGTGTCTATGTTTGCTTTTCGGCTTTTGGCTCTTTGGGGGTGTGGCCTCTTCCCGCGCAATGGAGACTTCAGCAAGGAGAAGGAGTCAGGACTCCCCGGTTCCTCCTCCCATTCTTTCCCCAATGCCTCCGTTTCTAGTCTCCCCTCAGGGGCCTCTGGGCAGTTCTGTAACCCCTTCGGCTGAGGATCCAACCCCTGTGCAGACTGCGTTTCAATCGCAGGCAGTCTGGTTCATGCGCGCCCCGCTTCTGCCTCTTTGGGGTCGCGCCTTTCCAGCCCACAATGGAGACTACCGAACGGGGAGGGAGTCGGGACTCCCCGGTTCCTCCTCCCGTTCTTTTCCCAACGCCACTGTCTCCAGTCTCTCCTCAAGGCTCTCCCAGCCAGTCTGCACTCAGCCCCGCAGGTCACACGGGCACAAGCTGTGTGCGGAGCACACAAAAGGCAGGTTAATTGATTCCCTTATGCCTGAGCGAGATGGTAGCTGCAGAGTGGGAAGTGCGTTATCACCCGGGCTCCACCGGCCGCAGTGTCAGTTCTCTTCACAAAGTTTTCCTCACCAGTCTTTTCCCAGGCACCAGCCCACCCTGCTGCCACCTCTACCCAGCGATCAAGGAGGGTGGCTGCCGCTGCAACTTTTGCGTTTGCCCTTTAAATGTCTTTTTGCATCCCCAGCCACCTGTCTCTGGCAGAGAGTGCCCCTAAGCTTTTTGGGGTTGTGTTTTGTCTGTATTTTCTCGGCTTTAGCTGCTGTAGTTTAGGGGTTCCTGTTTATGATTCAGACCCCGTTCTTCTCGGGGGGACGCTAACTGGCCGTTTCAATGTCCCTCTGGTGCCAGTGCCCGTGCGCACCCAGCCCACCCTCTCGAGCCTCCACCGCAATTCTCACCCATTGGGATGTGTGAGAGTAGAATCCACTGTCCGCGGCACCAAGGCTCCTCTCCCACTATCGCTCCACTGCTTTCCAGGTGATTACTCCATTATTTAGTTGCAATTCCAGTTTGGTTTTGGGAGGAGGTCAGCGTGACTCCCTTTCACTCCTCCGCCATCTTTTTCCTCTCATCAGCTATGTTTTTTTCTAGATGCTCTTTATCAGACTGAGAAAGTTTTTTCTGGTTTTAGTCTGGTGAGAGTTTTTGATGTTTTTTTTTAATAAATGGGCATTAAATTTGGACAAATATTTTTTCTATTGAGATTGTATGATTTTTGTCTTTTTTTAATATGTGGTAAGTTATTAACTACATTGACTGATATTCAGTTTCAAACCAATCATATTTATGAAATAAACACCAGTTAGTAATGATGTTATCCTCTTTACTATGTCACTGAATTCAATTTGCAAATAACATGTTAAGCTTTAAGCAACTCCTTTCATTAGAGAGGTTGGTTTGGAGTGTTCTTGTAATGACATTAATTTTGATACCAAAGTAATTCTGGCCTCATAAAATGAATTAACGCCCCATCTATTTCTTGAAAAGAAATTGTTTAGAATTGGTATTGCTTTTTCTGAAATGTTTGGTACAAATAATCCATGTAAATGGCTGGATTTTCCTTAGAGAGTTTTATAATATGAATTCAATATTTTCCATAACTATTAAAGTTTGTTCAGATTTTCTATTTCTTATTGTGTCAATTTTGTTAATTTATATCTTTAAAAAGATTTATTCACTTTAGGTAACTTGTTAAATTTACTAGCAAAGATTTACACATAATGTTCCACATTTTTAAAGTCTATAGGCTCTGTACTAATTTTGGTTTTTCAATTTTATTATTTTTAATCTTTAATTTTTAAATCATGTTTATTCTATTACAGTTGTCTGTTTTTCCCCTTTTGCCATCCTCCACACACCTCACCCTGCCTCCCTCTCCCAGAGTTAATTCCCACACTGTTGTCCATGTCCATGTGTCATTCATACCTGTTCTTTGTTTAGTCCCTTCTCCTTCTTTCCACCATTGTCCTCCTTCCCCATCCCCTCTGGTCACTTTCAGTCTGCTCCCTGTTTCCATGCTGTGGTTTATTTTGTTCATTAGTTTATTTAGTCGAATAGATTCCACTTATAGGTGAGGTCATATGGTATTTGTCTTTCACCGACTGGCTTATTTCACTTAGCGTAATATTCTCCAGTTCCATCGATGTTGTCACAAAAGGTAGGAGTTTCTTTTCTTTCTTTCTTTCTTTCTTTCTTTCTTTCTTTCTTTCTTTCTCTTTCTTTCTTGCTTTCTTTTACTTCTTTTCTTTCTTTCTTTTACTTCTTTTCTTTCTTTCTTTCTTTTTCTTTCTTTCTCTTTTTCTCCCTTCCTTCCTTCCTTCTTTCTTTCTTTTCTCTTTCTTTCAAATGCAGATTGATTTTATTTATTTTTTTAAATGTCAAAATCCATTTTAAACTATTAAAAAGTTTGAATTCGTTATAAAGTTTCAGCAATTAAAACAACATGACACCAGCACAGAAATAATCCAGTAGATCAAAGAAATAAAATGAGCATTCTTGAAACAAATGTATATATCTAACAATGTAACATATGATTAAGTTGATATTTCAGATCAATGGGGAAAATAAGGCTTATTCAACAAATAAGGTGCACGGACCACTATTACTTGAAATAAAACAAATATAGAGTCCTATTTCACACATTATACAAAAAATATTCAGGTGAGTTAAAAATCAACCATATAAAGACTTGTATTCAAATGTTCATAACAGTTTTATTTGTAATAGCAAAGAGCAAGAAAAAAATAAACCTGCATTCATGAGCAAATGGATTTCAGAAGGAAAAAAAAGCTGTAGTATAGCCATATAAGGCATATTACTCAACAATGAAAAGGAATGACTATTGATACATGCAACAACATGAATGAATCTCAAGATAATTTTGCTACATGAAAAATTACAGACAAAAAGGGTATATGCTGTATGGCTCCACTAATATAAAATTCTGAAAAATGCAAATTACTCTTTAGTGGCCCAAAACATATGAAAGTGAAAGAGAATGAGGGAGGGTTATAGGAAGAGATTTCAAAGGGAAGAGAGGGAACTTCTGAGAGAAATGTAGTTATCATTATCTTGACTGTAATGATGATCTTACAGGTGTGTACAAGTGTCAAAACCTATCAAATTTTACACATTAAGTATATGTTGTTCATTGCATGTGAATCATACCTAAATACAGCCCTTAAAGAAAAAATGCAAATCTAGAAAGGAAATATTGGCTCATCACTGCTTAGACTACTTGGCAGCACTTCTGGTCAAGACAGTGGCAAAAGTAAATACTGTGCTCCCCTGTTCCCTCAGTCACACCAAAAGGACAACTAAACTGCAGAAAAACCATCACTGAGAATCTCCTGAAGACCAGCTGAACAGAAGTCCTGTAACTAAGGAATAGAGAAGAAACTACATTGACAGTGGTAGGAGGGGTAGTTTAGAAACTGAAAGGATATCTCAGCTGCAGAGGTCCTACTGAGGAGCAAGGAGTCCCAGGCCCGTACCAAGCTCTCCAGCTCTGAAGCCCTTTGACTCAGTTGCTGTCTACTTGCTCCTCTCCTACTCTCTTTGTTTCACTGCCATGAGTATGCGTATGCTGTTAAAACTCCCTCAGAGATCACTGTGGATATTCATGAAGGAGCCTGGCTACCTCAAAGGTCATGAGATCTCTTTTATCCAGTGTGTGTGTGTGTGTGTGTGTGTGTGTGTGTGTGTGTGTGTGTGTGTATATATATATATATATATATATATATATATATATGCCCTTGTTAGATTAGTGCATCCAGTGTCTTTTTCAGTCTTTTGTGGACATGGAATCAAAGTGCCATGACAAAAAGCAAAGGAATCTACGTGATAGGAAATGCCTTTGGCTCCTTCCCTGAGGAGAAGACTGTGGCTAAGGGGTTTTCTTAGTCTCTTTTCCTTCTCACTAGTACAAGAAAGGAGGTCACATGTTCCTGTTCACATGGGCCTTCAAGAGCTCAAGCAACCTGAAATGTCTCTGAAATTAAAAATAATAATGTCCCTGAAATGGGATTAGAAGCTCATCCCAGTCCTTCTCATTAGAGGCAGGGGCACCCAAGACAGTGAGCACTTCAGCTATTTATGTTGGAGAAGAAGAGCAGGCAGGGACTCACATTTTACTGAGTTATCTCCAAAGCATAAATGGTTCTCAGGCACAATATATTACATAAACAGAAAATGTTACAGCATTTTCCCTGTGGTCAGCTCCCAGACTGCAGAAAAGGTTAAGAGTATAATATATCTACAGAGCTTAGCTCTTATACAAGTGTATGACAATGAAGAGGGAAGAATCATCATTTGAAAACATAGATTATGCTCTATTGAGACCAAAGGTTGCACACAGAAAGAAGAGACCAGGCAAAGGCTCTTCTTCATGAAACAGGGATCTCTCAGCTATTTCCATCTCAACTATTTTCTCCAATGTCCAGGAAAAACATAACCCTGGTGTGTGAGTTTGTTTTAGTTCTTTGAGAGGCTGCTTCTGCCAAGAAATGCCTTGCTGCCTCTTTGTCCTGCTTGTTCTACTGGCCATTTCTACATAAAAAAATTAAGAGCCCATCACAGAAGGGAGGTGTGGAAGCTTGAATGTTTATTATTTTTAAGTTCACTCTTGTCCTTTTGAAATGTGATGCACATGTGTAAAAGTACAGATACAGGAGATGGACGTTCTAACCTAAAAAAGTCCTCCAACACAAAGCAATGGACCTGCAGCTTTTCAGTAAAGCTTATTGCCTCTCTTTTATCATCTTATTTTCTCATTTCAAAGAGTTCTCTTTCAGTGATTATTCCAGAATCAGTAATGTGACATAGGGTAGATATTACAAAGTGAGGTGAAAGAGAGAGTTGAGAAATGTGAACAAATATAAATCAAATAAGCACGTGGCCTGACAACAAACACTTGACTGGTTCATACTGTAGCTAAGTTGCTATCTTAGTCTGTTCAGGCTGCTGTAACAAAAGAGTATAGACTGTGTAGCTTATAAACAACAGAAATTTATTTCTTACGGTACTGAAGGCTGAAGTATGAGGCCAGGGTTTCAGCATGACTGAGTGAGGGTTCTCTTCAGGGTCAAAGACTTCTTATGTCCTCACAAGGAGAAGGGCAAGGGAACTCTCTCGGGACTCTTTTGTAAGGCCACTAATCTTATTCAAGAGGGCTCCACCCTCAAGACCTAATCACCTCTCAAGGGCCCCACCTCCTAACACCATGACTTTGAATGTTACATTTTCTTTTTTGTCCATATTTTTATCTTTATTGTATTTTCCAATTACCATTAAGTCCCCTCATACGCCCTCCCCAGTGCAATCACCACACTGTTGCCATGTCCATGAGTCCTTTTTCCTTTTTGTTCAATCCCTCCACCCTCTAAGCTCCCCACCTTAGCTGTCATACTGTTCTCCATCTACAAATCTGTCCCCATTTTCCTTGTTAGTTTAGTTTCATTACTAGATTGCACATATGAGTGAAATTATATGTTATTTGTCTTTCCCTGACTGGTTTAATTCACTTAGCATAATCTCCAGGTCCAAAGGGTAAATTTTTTCTTTTTTATGGCTGTGTAGTATTCCATTGTGTAAACACCATCACCTTGAGCGTTAAATTTCTGATACATGAATTTTGGGTGAACATATTCAGACCATAGCAGTAGCAGTCACTGAAAACCAGGTTACCTCAATGTATACACACAAACACACACGCACACACACACAGGACAGGAATCAAAGGTGGCAAAATGTGTATCATCTGACTGAGACCATGAGTCCATGACTTAGCCTTGTCACTTACCAGTTCTAAGCAAGTCTTTTCAAACTCCAAATTGCATTTACCTCATGACACCTAACCTACTCATTTCCCAAGGGTAGTGTAAGAATAACATTATATAGAAAAAGTGGTTACTGTATGCTGCCATGTTTTTTGACTAATATAATACTCTTTAGAATAACAAAGGTCTTCAATGAAGGAGTTTTTCTAATTTATTAATTCAACAGTTATTTATTAAGTATCTACTTCATGCCAAACATTCCTACTTCTCCTTTATAATTGTCTTTTTTGCCTTCTATATCCTGGGTGATCTTCCACTTGGAAATGAAAATTTTGTTGGTTCTACATCTTCTATGTAACTTCTATATATAAACTTTTACATAATAAAGAGATATGTACACAGTATGCACACACACACAGAAAAATAGATCATGTCAATGTTATCAAGAAAAGTGGAAATCAAACCAAAACAAAAATTTAAATTTTATAAGAATAACAATGGCTTACCCCAAAATACACTATTCTAAAATATTTTAGAAAAAGAAATTGCAGGTAGTTGTGCCTAGCAACTTCATAATCTGTGCTCAAACAGGGGACAGTATTGTTGTTAACCTTCATCATCATCATCATCTCATCAGAGCTAACAACCCATGATTATTTTAATCAATCATCTCACACTTTAAACTTCTTCCTGATCTCCTACATTCTGAAGTACTTTATAATTTAATGATCTTGGTCCTCCAAATGCCTTATCATGCTATTAATGTCAATTTTCTCCATCACTAGACAGTCTGTGGTACTAAGTCAGTACCTAAGCTCAAGAAGACAAAAAAAACAAAAGCAGGAACCAGAATGTATACTCAGAGTTTCTACTCTGCTTCATCTTTAAATTTAATTTATTTCAATAGTTTAAAAAACTGTGGATGCCTTGTTGAATTTGCTTCATGAATAAACAGTAAGAAATTCCCTCCAAAATTGGATGATTTAAGTTCCACATTTTTCCTCCTGCATGATTTAGAGTTTGAATAAATAGACAAATTAATTTTAACTTAAAACAAAATAATCACTGGCTTAGCTTGACATATTCATTAGATGACTTCAAGTAAAATTTCTGAATAAAATGTATACTATAAAAATTCTGTTGCCCTTTTATGTACCTCATTAAAATGTTTCAGGAAAGGCTTCTTTCCTTTGAAAGTGCTTTAGATCACCTATTGTTTATATTTTTACTGTATCTTTTTCTTTGCAAATTAAAAAAACAATAAAGGAATAAAGTAAATGGAATTTGCCAGGGCAGATCTCTAAAGCATATAGAGTATGATTTTTCAGGCCTGTGAGGGGTGGCATCAGTTGTCGCAAGCCTGCTTCACAATGACAGAGTTGAAGCTGTATCTTCTTCTACTCTCTCTCTTTTTTGGCCAGGAGCACAGGGATAACCACTAATTCACCCACCACCCTGGATGTACACATGGCCACACTCCCTCCAGCATTCAACTCCCTCTCCTTTCTACTGTCTCATCCCCACTGCTATTGGAGCTCTACCCTTACTAGGATGTATCCAAACCACACAAAGAGCAGATTCACAGACAGCTCTAAATCTGACAGCTTGGGTAAATGAATAGCTCTCCACTTCAGCTGAGCTTTGTCTGGGTTTGAATAAAAAATTCATCAGTGATGTTGAAAGAAAGTTTTATTTCCCAAGCACCTGGGATGTTCTTTGTATACCTCCAAGAGTAGCAAGAAAGATTGGGCTAAGTAAACATCTGCTTGAGTGAAACAAGAGAAAAAGCTCCTGTTTACAACCCTGTAATGTGATTGTTATGGGAATACAGCCAGTCACTGCTGTACCCAACCTCCTCCATGCTACCTCAACTCTGGGCCACCTTGGTCTACCCAATACTAACCATTCCACAATCACCAGTCTATTTGGAAACTTGCCTCCTCTCACAGCATAATGTTACTATGTTTCTCTTTCTCTAAAATGGAGAACAGAGTCATGGCCTTTGACCAATATCATTCTTTTCCCACTTTGCTGAAAACCAGTGTTTTCAGTCATTTATAAAACAGTCATCACTGTGTCCTCTTTTTATACAAAAGGAGGGGCAGGGAGGGTGGTCATGGTTAGATAACATTGGCTGAGCAGAACCAGTTGTTTTTTACAAGGACAAACTATGTGGGAGGAAGAGGAGAGAAGGCAAGAAGTTCACAGTATTTTGCTAAGTCTGAATTCTTTGTTATTAGTTCAAATAAATAACCCTGGGAAAAAAGCTCAGTGTTCTGACTCTTGAATATCTGGGTGCTATAAATGCTTTTAAGGTGACTTTTGATGAGTTATAAATAAACAGAATAAGAAAATGGGTAACTATGTCACAAAAGTGTTCAAAAGAATCACTGGATTAAAATTCGGTGCTTCCTCATTAAGTCTTTAGAGATAATATTCCATATACTTTAAAATCCAGAGTTTGTTCACGGTTTTGAGTTTTGAACCTGTCACTTTAATAATGGCAAAAGAAAACTTAAGCCAACATACTTTATACAAGGCAACATCAGTTAGACTGTTTCTTCTCTCTGTGTCACTTGTCTTCACCTTGAGCAGATCCTTCTCTAAATTCGATCACCCTGACCTGACCTTCCATGATTTACGAAAGAACACAGAGAAACAATAAATCTATTTTCTGTAATTGTGACAATGATTTGGTTTTCATAATGAGCCCAGAGAAATATGACTCTCTTTTGGGTTCAGAAGGTGAAAATCTTTTCTAAAACCTCAAAATCCCTTGAATTATGAATCCTGTTTTCAAGAACTAATTGTTTTGGAGCATTCTTAAAATGCTTCATTTGGAGCATACTTTGCATCTCATGCTTCCTTTTAAAGGCACATCACAAATTATATCAACACCTTACAGTGGCTTTGATCCCAGAATACAAATTTGCTCACAGTGGCTGGAAATGCAGGTATTTGGTGTCTACTTTTTTGCCCATGAGACCACACAGATTCCTGGAAAGTCCTCCAAATAAAAATAACTGAGCCATGATTGTTTCCTATGAAAGATGTGTTTTATGAGAAATCTTCACAACACTATTACACTGGATTTATAGTGAATAGCATCTTCTGAAAAACAGCAAACTTTTTTAAAAAATCTTTAAAGTGGAGTCTATTCATTGTTCTCCCAATATACATTATCTCTTTTTTCCTCTGTACGAAAATAGAGTCCTGCATCATTAGGTGTGGCAATTTTCCCAAATATAAAACATTTCTAAGAGTCTCTTATAGATAGAAATGGCCAAAAAGATATGAGTAAAAGTCACTGAGTGTGATTCTTTGAAAAAGGGATTGACTCCAATGGAAGGGAGGATGAGAAGGCCATAGCTATTACAAGCATCTTGCAAGCACCAGGTTACCCTGAAGGTGGAAGTCATTTACTACGAGTAGTAGAGCACAAGAATAGAAGGACAATGGTCTTTGATAACCATGGAGTCACCATACTATCCTCAATAGCCTACTTCTAGACATGTCTTTCTTATTTAAATAACTGGGTTTTTTGGCGGGGCGGGGGGATTCTTACTAGTAGCCAGACCTAACAGTGTCTCCTTATTCCCTTCCCAATTGTACTTGACAGATATGATGACTCAGGTATTAAACTAAATTATTAAAATTTAACTTGGACTATTCCAACTGTGGGGAAATAGAATCCTGAAATTACTGAGCATGATCACTTTAATGAAAAAGTATCTCAGGAGTGCAAGCGAGGCACAGTAAGGAATAATTTTGGAAGGACTGAGAATCCTCCAATGTGTCTCAAATTATTAAAAGCAAAAAATAAAGACCCATTATAAAAATCAAATCATGGACATTGTCTTTCAGAAGGGGAAAGTCCTATACATAGAGTGATCAAACTCCAGAAAAACAGGCAGGAGAGAGAGGCAATGGAGGGACGTATGTGTATGTATGTATGTCATTAATCAATGCAGATGAGTGAAAATGGTGTGAGCAGCTATAAAGTATAGGAATATTTGGCAAAAAGAGAAAAAAAATCTTCTAAAATGAGAATTTGAGAACTGTCGGGTTATAGCATAGATGCCATGTTTCTAAGGCAGAAGATGCCTTTAGCAATGACATTTAAACATATTTGAATCAGGTTCTGGGTCCTGGAGAACCAGTTTCTTGGCTAATTGTCCAGGTCCAAGGCTCAGACCAACCTGCAGTTCTGGCCTGATGGGGCAATTGCTGATGTGCTACAGCCACTGCAGAGCAATCCATGCCACTTGACTTGAAGGTCCCACCAATGCTCCTTTTATGCATCAGAAGCTGACCTCAGCTGGACCACTTTCTCCACAAGTAAGCCTATTTCCCCAAAACACTCTAACCTTATGTTTGTCATGCATCTTCTTACAAGAGAACCTGAATATTTGAATGTTGATATCTACATTGGAAAACAAGACTCATAACAAAGGAATTTTCCCAAATATACAGAAAGACATCAAAATATGACGGGAAGTTATGAATAGGATAAGTATGTGCCACACAGCTACTAAAAATGAAGAATATTGAAAGTTTTGTTAAAACTAGGAGAAGAAACAACTGGTTAAAGAATTCAGGCAACTGTTAAAAGTCAAGTTTCACTCTAAAACTAGGGCTACCTCTGGGACTGAGCTAAGAAGGTCGTGGTATCTGTGTTCCACACTCACGTGCATTCTCCCAGTTAGCAAATAGCTATTAATTGTGAATACATGCAAGGCCCTGCTGTGTAACACTGCAGATTCAACAGTGATCTGATACAAATTGGTAAAAGTCCTTGCCCCCATGGAGCTTATAATTCACTGAGGAAACAAATAGGACATGAAAAGCCAGATAAAAGAGTAAGCCATTACATACCTGCAATTTATTCCGGATAGTTGAGCTGTATTTTCTAATTCTTTTCCTAGTATCTCCCAAAGTATGTTTTGCCAAGTAATAAAATGTGCTATGAGAATAAAAGGGGCTCGATGATCAAATACATTGGGGAAATGACAAGGAAACAAGAGCAAACTGGTAGTAGTCAAAGCCAGGATTTCTCAGAGGCTTTAATATATTTAATATATTCCAATATTTGCATTGGAAGTCTCCAAGAAGGGGACAGAGTATGCCATGTGTACAAACTTACATGACCATGGAGTCTTTTTTATGTTGCATCTTGCTGAACTTGAATCCCCATGGACACTCCGGAAAATGCTTCCTTGCTCTGTAACAGAGTTGATTTTAGTCTCTGAAAATAACTGCTGGAGAAAGTGGAGGGTGTGGCCCATAGAACAGCAGCAAAACTTTGGGTTCAGTTCTAAGAAGAATATTCCTTGCTCTCTGGGTGAAAACAGTGGGAGGATGAAGCAGTTTCTATGAAATACCATGTTTGAGGAGATGCTGGGCATGAGAAAATTAGGTTAAGAAGAGGGAGAAACAGAAAAAAGAACATCATGGCTGAGTTGAGTGGGAACCCAACAATAGAGAAATATATATATTAAATGTAGGTAATAAAGTGTTTTATATTTTATTAAGGGGCCCTATTCATAGAAAAAATTAATTAAGGATTATATACAAAAGGAACTTTTTCTCTCTTATTGGGAAGATAAAATGAACAATTCATATGTTTTTCAAATTACCAATAGGGAACACCACATTGCAAGCAGTAATTTTAATCCTTTTCTTCAGCAAACATTTTATTATAACCATGAAGAAAATATTTCACATAGACGTAATTTTACCCTGACCTATCCATACCCTTATGGAGTGCTGATGGTAGGTGAAAAGTTAGAGTACTACATGCACACATGCATGAAAAGATGAAACATAAGGAAATTTATAATCTCTACAGGGTGGAGAAGAAAGGACTTAGACAAATGACAGGTGACAGAAACACTTGAAGGGAATAATAAGAAGACTTGTCCACAAAAGACACCAAACAGGAAGATCTTTTTGAAAGATTATGTGAATCCAACCACATTTCCTCAGAGGTCAAAGTCAGATGAAGGGAATGGTATTTGAACTCTGAGCTGTCCTCCACTTCTCAAGCATCCTGACTTAAAATATCAAAGGTTGTGGAAATTTTTCCTTCCATTTCTTCTGTGTCAGTAGATGATGAAATACCACACTATTTTTGACAGTCTGCTCAAAATAGACAGAGTGTGCAAACCGCTGGGTATGTTAGATTAGATGGTTTATTTTCTGAAACTCAAGAGGTATCTTTACAGGTTTAAATGAAAAATAATCAGCCTTGAAATACACAAATAGAATAATTTCTGGTTGACAAACTGCCACAGACCACCCTTCTCTGCTTTATTGGCTTTCGTCAGATTCAGTATGTATGATTAGGCATGCAAATACTGAGGCCATACTGACAAAACTAAATTTTAAAAATTACTGTGGAGCAACTTCTATGAACTCAAAATTATGTTGGTTTTTATAAGAGATATATTAAGGAAGTAAATGGTGTAGCCCTGCCCTTGGGAGTTGATAATCCTTTTGAAGGGATACTATTATACATGAGAAACAAACCGATTTATACTACATGAGACCTTGAGTGGGAGGAGGCCTCAATCCAAGCCTGGAGCAACAGAGAAAAGTCCAACCTCACAAAAGAATCAGCTTCCACATATGGCTCTAGAAGGTGCCTTAGAGAAGCCAACCAGGACAGAGAGAGAGCAGAAGTGGAGGAGCCTTTCCAAGAGCCAAAACTCTAGAGAACCAGAAAGGGGGAGAAAGAGATATTGAGAGACAACCCAAAGCCAAGGGGAAGGAGATATTTCTGGGCAACTTGAGATGTTCCCCCAGGTGGGATGGAGCACTCATGTCTATTGTCCTTCATTCACCCACTCTGCTCTTCTTACAATATTTTTTAGGTTTCTCTATTCATAACAAGGCATTATAATCACTTTATGCATGTGTCTTTTCCCTTATAGACAATAAACCCCTTCAGATCAGGGGCCAGGTCATATCCAACTTTGGAGCATACAGCATAAAAAAGACACCTGTTGTGGTCTTTTTGCTGACCACAGGGACAGGGACAGCCACAGAGGGGCTGCTCAACAACCTGGGGAGCAGAGGAGAATGGAAGGGTCAAAGAAGAGAAGAGTCTGGGAGTGTCTATGGATTAGGTCATTGGTAAGTCTAAAATCCATAGACAGGAAGGCTGAGAAGAAATACCTGAAGATTAACCTAGGTTCCATTTCATTTTTATTCCCATTTCTCTCCTAAAATTGTCATTTCTGTCCAATTTCCTCCTTTAAAAAATAAAAGTAATGGCTTAACAATGCAGCCTTCATTGGACACATGCCAGAATTCTTCTAACAAATATATTGAAGTCTTTGTCCAAAAACACTAGAAGTATCTGGAATTAGTGAATAGATCACTAATTGTTTCTAATTCTTGCCAAAACAGAAAAGAAAAAAGTGACTTACTTGTTAGTTGACCATAAAGTCTTGATCCAAACCACACTTATTAGTTAGGGTTGGTGTGATTAAGCAATGACACACTAGAATGAGAAGCCCTGAGGCTGCTCACCACTCATGCTGGTGCCTTCCTTGCCTGGCATGACACAGCACCTGTTGTGGATTTATCACCCAGATGTTGCTCCCTGGGATTCACTGGACAGCCAATTTTCTGGCAGTGCAACCACAGTCTTATGGGCTCTGCCCTTGTCAATCTCGCCTTCTTATGTCATGTGCTGGCAACTTTGCAAGGCAGAGCTTGTACAATTATCTTATTACAAGACCTAAGGAGAACCACATTCCTCTTGAAGCTTAACAATGCACATTAGTCATAGTGGAAATGTAAACCATTGTCTTGATATTTACCAAAACTACACATTAACTATTATAGGGGTTCAGGAAGCTAAAGAGAGAGGGAGGTAGAGATGGAGATGGAGATAGAAATGCAGATACAGATACACATACACATACACATACAGAAGAGAATCAGAGTTGTTAAGAGACAAATACTTAAGTAAATGGCAGAGCATACATTAAGAGGATATTTGAAGTGGTGGATCCATTCACTCAATACTCAGACTGTCAATTACATGTAATACCTCATGAATCACACCCAGCCTTCTGTGCCATTCAGACACATTGTGACCCTCATCTGTTTACTTGTTTGTCTCTCCCACTAGACTACAAACTACCTGAAAACAGGAACAAAATCTTATTCACTGTCTCTGAGAGTCTTATAATGGACACTTAAAACTGTTGTTTAATGAATAACTGGATCTTCCCCTCAAGGAGTTTATAAAATAGTACTATGGGGTGTTTGGTACGTAGTAAAATATCTATAATACAAGGAATAAAGTAATCAATTTTAAAAACAAAGTAACAGTTATTGTCTATAAAGTTGATGTGAATACCAAATTAGCAAATACTAAACTATTGCTCTTAGGGGAAATACAGGGTTAGGTTCCTGTGAGCCTCTGGTCACAAATTTTTTCATTGACTGGAACCCCATTTGCATCGACTGGAAAGCCACTTGCATTGATAGGAAAGCCAACGTCCTGGTAAAACAAGCCAGTCTTCTATATTACCATTTCCGGAGTAATACTTAGCATATATTTTTAAAATACTTTTACAACCTCCTGATCTGTAGAACCTGTCTTTCCTGCAAGTTTAACACCTCACAGGCCATATTGCCTTTTGGAATGTGTGGCCCAGCCAAGACTACACTAGCCAAGAAGGATTTCACATTTTTCTGACCCTCGGTAAAAAGACTGTAAATCTCTTTGGCTTTTAACCTCACAACAGTGCAGTTCACTATGCTTTTCTTACAGGTCATCATCTCAAGAATCCACAAATTTAACTGCTTTTCTGTCTTTTCCAGAACTTTATCACACACTAGACATGTTCCTTTAGTTCTTTCCAGAGCAAGCTCACCTACATATCAGTGAAATTCCCCTTTTCTGGACGGGGTGTACTGTTGATTCATTAACACTGAATTCCTAGCCAACAGACTATGATTCATGTCTCAACAAAGCTTATCTAATACATGCGTTTTCTCTAGAAGACACATCACAGCTTTCTTGTGCTTAGAAACACTAGACAACACCTCAGCACTGTGCTCAGGGCCATTTTAAACAGCAAAATTACTAACAAAAAACACAAAACTGCAAAATATCTGTCACTAAATAGACTGAGAAAAGGACACGTGTTTACAGCCTGAGAGCTGAAACAACAAGGCGGGTGCCACCCCATTCCACCTCAGCTGGAAATGAGTGCATTGAGCGACTAGAATTTTTCAGCACTCTATGCATGTCCAAGAATGGTCCCAAAAGTGCCATGGGTATTGGTTATGAGGTTACAAATAAAGTTTTGCAAGTAAGTGCATTCACAAATATATAATCCGAATAAATCAGCAGTTACTGTACTGTGGGGATAAGGCCCAGAGGAGAGAAAATTCTCTTATGAGATTATTTTAAGAATCAAATGAGACAAACATATCAAGAATCCAGGACACTGGCTGACATACAGTTAGCAGTCAATAAATTCTTGTTTCTCTGATCAGGTGATGTCACACTTCAGAGGGGAGGCAACATTTGAGCTTGCCCCTGAAAGACAGATAAGATATGGGCATAAATAGATAAAAAGAATAGGTGGAGAGAACAGTATAAGCCAAGGCAAACAGTCAGGACATTTATAGGAGGAACCAAATGCCCACATTTGCCTGAATCCTAGGATGTAAGAAAGAATTTGGAAAGACAGATTGGGACCAATATATAGAGTTCCATAAGTCCCAGGCTGAGGAATCTGGACATAATTCTATAGGCAAGAGAAGAGCGTTGGTATTCTTGGCACAGGAAAGTGATCAGAGCTGAAAACATCCTGAATAATAAGCTGATGGTGGGTATGAGGTTAGCAACTCAGGAAACCCTTCTGGAAGAGCATCACTAATTGTAACAGTCCTGTGTTACGTTGTGATTTTAGAAGAATGTAATAGGAGCAAAAGGAAGCAAAGGGGGGTGTTTCAAAGTAAAGTGTTTTCCGAACATCTTGGTAAAAATAATTACTTGAAGTTCTCAGTAATACAAGTCCCCCAGTGCTAACCCATATTCTATGGAATCCAAAGCTCCAGGGGAGTGGCCTGGGGAGCCATCTGTCCTCCAAGAACTTTGATTGTTCTTTCCATCAGGAAAGTTTGGGAAACATGGTCTCTGAGCCATAGGAACTGAGACAGCTGTTCCTCTTTAAGTAGCTGAGCTGTGGTCAGAGAACACCCTCCTCCCATCCTAGAGCACATGTTCACAGGACATACTTGGGACACAAACTGTCTGCTTCACTCTAGGCTTCACTACTGTTGTCTTGTTTTGTCAGGCAAGTCTCTCTAGTTCCTAACGAAGCAAGCCCATTAACACTACCACAGCCACCTCCCTGAGCCACGTAGTGAGGAAGAACAAATTGTTTCACAAGTACATCAACCTCAGAGAGAAATTTCATTAAAAAGCAGAGAAAACTGACTATATTAATTTGAAATAAATTTTGTCCTTTCTAAACTCTAAGGATAAACGCATTAATTTGTTTATAAACTCAACTTGCAAAAATCTAAATAGTTAAATATGTACTCCAGCTGCTAATTCTAAAGCAGGAATATAAAGTATTCTCTATATTTATAACTAAATAAATAGTATGATATGATGCAAGTAAAAATTTGTTCAAAATTGATTTTGAGTGGACTAATGAACTATTGAGATCTATTTTCTGTTACTTAACCCATTGTATAAAACACAAAAAGGAAAAAGCATTTTCCTCCTATGCCATGGAGGGAGTTGATGGCATTAGTGACCAGGATGAATCAAAGGGGTCATAAGACAAAGGCCCTTGCGGGAATGAACAAAACCAGCTGGAGCCACAATAGCACTAATTGGTGTGGCAGAGTTCAAAATAAGAGCAACCTGGACCCCTGGGCACAGGTAGGACACCTCTTGGGGATTCCCAAAAATATTTGAGGGAAAGGTTTTAACATCAGCAAGGACTCAGACTGAAAACATATGTCGGGGCACACAAGACTGTGTACATCTGTGTGTGTGTGTGTGTGTGTGTGTGTGTGTGTGTGTGTGTGTGTGTGTGTGTGTAGAAAGTTACAAGTGAGCAGTCACAAATCTCCTAGCTTCAAGTTTCTCTGGTCCAAATGCCTCCTGGTTTTTCCTTGCCTGCAACCATGCCCCAAGATGTCTAAGTGAACAGGCTCAGGAGCAAACTACTGGGTTCTAATCCTGGCTCTACCACATGGGGCTGTGACTTTAGACAATTATTTCAACTTTCCTGTGCCTCAAAATTCAGATATTAATGTTAGGATGATTCTATTTACACAAACCTGCTCTTAAGACTTGGGACATTCAAGAAATGCATGTAAGGAAAAATGATCACTGCTGTATTATAGGTGCCTAAATCATTTTCTGTTAATTAGTCCATCCCATCCCCTTCTCTGCCCACATCCCATTTCTCAGAGTGTCTGCACCAACAATCCTACTGGGTAGGCAGCAGGTGGTCTTGCTGACCTACCTATACAGCTATTGACCCAAGAGTGGATACTTAACCCACACATCAGATTCTCTTCCATGATTCTGAATTGAAATTTAGAGTCAGGTGAGACTCTGATGTGCACTTGAGATGATATAAAGCTGGAGTCGGGTCAAGTATGTACAAAGAACAAAGAGCCATTTTGAAAAAATGGAGAACAATTATGTAGGCAGAGGGAGGAGCAGAAACATAAGAACGCACGGCCTGGGAGAGGGACAGAGTATGGGAAGCCAGCTGCACTTCTTGCCCTTGGCTCAGGAAGGCACTCCTGTGTTCTTCCAATGAGGTCCCCACGTTTGCTTTATTAAGCTTATCTGGGTGGCATTCTGATCCTTGGCACCTGTCTTATTCCGTTCTGGCTATTATAACAAAAATATTATAGTCTGGGTGGCTTAAATAACACACATTTATTTATCACAGATCTGAACTCTGGGAAATCCAAAATGAGGGCACTGGCAGATCCAGTGTCTGGTTAAACCCCACTTCCTGGTTCGTAGACAGCCCTTTTGGTGCTGCATCTTCATTTGCAGAGGGAGGGCCCAAGAGCTCCCTGGGGTCTCTTTTATAAGGACATGAATCGCATTAATGAGGACTCTACTCTCATAGCCTAATTACCTTCCAAAGGCCTCACCTCCTAATACCATCTCACATTGGTGGTTAGGATTTTCACATCTGAATTTGGGAAGGACACAAACACTCCATTCATAACAACACCAAACAAGCCCAACTGAGGCAACTGCCCCCCACAGCAGTTTAGATAGGTTAGTACCTCTCCAAGCATCATCCTTAAACAAGGCGTGGCCACAAATAAGACCAAGGGCCAACCGTCCCAACTTTTCCACAGATGTTGCTACTAAAACAGTGCAAGATACTGAGTTCCAGACTACCTTAAAGGGCAGCAGGTAAAAATGATAATGTTCTCTAATTCAGACTGAAAAGGCTCTGTACCCTTTTTGATGTGACTCTGTACATCATTAGACCAAATTATCTACCAAATTCTCCCATTAGTTCTGTCTTTTAAAGGCACTTTTAATTATCTGTTTAAAAGTGAATTATAAATAGCTAAGGCAAAAATTACCACATTTCAGAACTCTCATTCTTAACCTATATTTAGCTTTAAGCTAAAAAATTATTCATAACTGAGACAAAATATAAAAGCAATGGTGATGACACATTGTTCCTATTTTGACTTGCTGGAGTAATATCCAGATGCTGTTACTAGAAATAATGTGAGAATTTCTTCAAAGACAAAACCAGGTGTCCCCTTTATCATTTCTCTGTGTGTAGATATGTGTATATGTGTGGGGACATGTGTATATGTGTGTGTATATGTGTATGCATGTGTACATGCATGCAGCAAATTACAGGTGAGCAGTCACAACGCCTCTGCTTCATAGGTTCTTTCTCTGATCCAGATCCCCCTCCCTGTTTTACCCCTGCCTGCATCTCTGTACAAGAGGCTCAAGAGAACAGGCTCAGGGCCAGAATGCTGCATTTTAATCCTGACTCTATCACATGAGGATATGACTTTGGGCAATTGTTTGTTTTAACTTTTCTGTGCCTTATCTGTAAAAAGGGTTAATAATAGCACCTATTTCATAATTTTACATGGATTAAATGAGTATATATAAAACTCCTAGAACCACATTTAGCTACCAAATAAATACGTAGAAACACTAGGTGTTATTATTATTAATCATACCTCTTAGTTTTCAAGAGTCCCTTCTTTGTTCTAATCCCAGGTCCATCCCTCAAGCTCAGGTAAACTGTTCTGCTTATTGGTGAATCTAACATAAGGTTTTTGAGTATTAATCTCTTCTATAAGGATTCATTAGCTCCCGGGGGTATCATTGCCTTTAGGGCTGCTCTCACTTTAAGATTTTATAACTCAACCCCTGCTTCACATGGACACCAGAGTTGCAGATTCAACTTTCCTAAAACACTATAATGTAGCCTCTTTAGATAAGCAAAGTGTTTTTAAGACAGATGGTTTAGATCAGTTATTTTATTATTCAAAAGTCTGCCCCTCAACAGGAATCCATAGAAGTTTAAACTGAACATGAATGGTCATTCTCAGCCAGATTCATCCCCATCTTGAAAAATGCCCCTTCCTTAATGTTTTGGTTACAATTTCCTTTGATGGACAAACAGCTCCAGCTGTTCCAGCCCTTGAAGTGCCCCAAGCCTTCCCCGGGCAGGCTTTATCTCCCATTCTTCCTACAGAGACAAGGGAATCTACATTCATCCCCCAAGGATTAGAGAGAACCCATGTTTTCCTTCTGATCTTATGCTAACTCTTTTTAGTAAATGTGAATACAGCCTCTTAGATTGCAGCTTTGGTTTTGTCACAACTAAAATCTCATTTACCCAACAAAAAGGAATGCCTAGTGTGTGGTACTGAGTATAGTTTTCAAAACAAACAAAAACCCAGAAAGTTCAACGCATCACTTATTGGATATATAAATGCTGTTGGATAGAGATGGGACTCTCCCCAAATTCATACTGACAAACATTCCATGATATCACCAAAACATTCCTGTCAACTTCATTTTAATTGCTTTCATGTACAGTGGTTTGGGTTTTTTTAAGATACAATTTTACTTTTTTTTAAACCTTCTGACATTCATTTATTTAAGATTATGGCCATTCTGTAATCCAACAACCAGATGGTAATTGACTCCCTTCTTGGTGAAAGAAAGTATGTTTGGGACATCATAATAAAGACAGATCTGTTGTCACAAACACCAAGACAAAGTTTTCTTCAAATGAAAAGCCAATTATTAGAATTCCCATTCTATCAAATACGGTAGCTTTCATTTTGTAGTTAGATTATCATATTTTATTCACCCATTTGGTAGTTAAGACTGAATGATTTAAGACAAAAATCTACTGTCACCTGCCCTTACACCTGATAGACAGACTCCGGTTCTTTTATGCAAGCAGAGCCTTGAGCGCTGCCTCAGAAGACATTCTACAGCATGTACTAACCATATTAGTGGCAGCCCTAGAGAAAAGTTCATTTATCTTGCCAACAGTAATTCTATACTGGAAATAGCTTTCTGGCTTAGGTAAAAATAGTGGCTTTCATTAATCAGCACACTTCCTGTTCCACTTTTAAATACATACAATTTTTACAAAAGGAAAGAATGTCAGGGAGTGGGGTTTTAAATGATATCAAATTCATAGTCTTCATTTAAGTATAGTTTATAGCAGAACTTATAAATAAAAAGGAGTAGGAACTTTTTCCATATCAAAGTTTGATAATTACAGATGCATCCTCTGACTGGCAAAACAGCCCTCATTGGAAGAGACACACTCTCACAGCTCAGTAAAACATGTAAACCCAGTTCATCACCACATTGTGCACTGGACCAAAGATGAAGAGATATACTTTCAAGGAAAGTAGAGCTGTTGAAATAAAGTATGTTGAATTATGATAGGTACTTTCACATGAGAGGAAAAATAAAAGTAAAAAGCCTAAGATGGGATCGCTCAAGAATTATTCCCCTCACTATGGAAAAAGTTTTTATATTGAAGATGTTTTTCTTTGATAAAGTCTACACATTTACCAAGATGTCATTTTTAATGTCCTAAGGATTATCTAGATATATAGCAAAGATAAGAAAGGTGGCTCACGCGTATCTAAAGCACTGACTTCCTTGCTATCTAGTTCACCTGTCAACTACTAGATTTTTAAAACTCGGGACTGAATGATGAAATCAGTTGTGTATTTGTCAAAAATCTCTTGTTCTACCTCCAGTTCACTAAGCTAGATATTAAAATTGTGGGATTTCAGGGCTCAGTAGGACTTTAGAACAACGCGGTCCTTAAAGTTTAAAGAAACTTAAAGCTTGAGAACTTATGTGTGATTCCAGTGTATAGCCAAAGTTGAGAAACAGCTTTCCAAATCAACATGTTTCAGACATCAGTGGGAAAACAAATCACTTGAGGATCTTGTTGAAGGGCAGGTCTGGGATGGGCCTGGGACTCTGCATTTCTAATAGGCTCTCAGGTGAAGTTGATGTTATCCGAGGTCACAGTTGGAGTAGAGAAGGCTCAGAGATCTCCTACCCCAGTGGCTATCAAATTGTGTTCTTAGAACTCTAGTATCCTCTGGGGAGCACTGAACACTTTCTGCAATCCTAGATTTACATTCGCTAGAAATAAGGCTCATCCGAGCCTTCAATGATTGCCCACACTCCTCTACCACCACCACTCCCAATCTAAATTTATCTATTTATTAAAAACAGAATTCATTTTTCTTATTGACTGACTTTATAACTTGTAAATGCTAAAAAAGTGATCTGATAAATATAACCTTTTGTTTGACAAGAGTGTACACTGCTAAAAGCATTTCTCTTTTCCTTCCATTTTACAGATGAGGAAACTGAGACCCAAAGAGGATATGGAAATTGCATCATACTTACTTACTGGCCAGCACAATTCCCCTTCACAACACCCAGTTTCCTTGCATAATTCAAGAGGAATCAACCAAACTGAGGTCAAAGAAGTAGATATGAAATTTGGATTGCAGATCTGCTCATTTATATGCTACTGTTTGAACTGAAAAAACAATGAAACTTAGAAATGCTGACATAACTCTTGGGCATGCTGAGTATGGTCATACTAGTTTGAAGGTTGGTCTTAATGGAGAATTAGCTGAAAGTAAAAGAAAACAATTTTTAGAAGCTCTACAAAAAAGAAGAGAAAAATTGTGATTTGTTGAGCAAATCTGGAGCTCCCGGAGAAGAGATCAGAAAGCAAAAAGCAAAAAAGAGAGAGAGCAGAGAGGGCAGACAGGGACAACAAAAGAAGGCCATCAGTTTGCTGGCTCAGAGGGCTGTAGAGACCACAGCTGTGATTTGGAACCAGGGTAAACTTGGGAGCAAGGCTTTGATCCCTTTAGTTTAAAACAGGGAGACAAATACTTTGGTTTTCATCTTGTGAACATAATAAAGGTAAATCAAGTATAAACTGTCAGTGTGAGCAGACCCTGTTAAAAATCTGATTGCTGTATTCACTTGTGCTGATTTTGCCAGGATTGCATTTTGTACCTTTATGCTCTTTTATCCTGGGATTGTCTTAGAGTTAGTTTTTGCATTCCAGTGGCTGAGCATGAGTGAGCTGTAGCAAGAAGGCCCCGATAGCAAGGAGGTGAACAGCAAAGGCACAGATCTAGGAAGTAGAATTCTAGGGAGGAATCCCCTGTTGCTTTGTTGTGGTGACAGCAGAAAGAAGTCAGAGAACCTTCCACTGGAAGTTCCTCACAGGTTCTGGTTGATGTTAACAATACTAAATATTAAACCTAATAAAAGACTTCTTAAGGTCAAAGAGCATGATATATGTATATGTACATATCTATATGTATACACACATATACATATAATATGTATATTCATTATATACAGACACATATATGTTTGTATATGTATATATGTGTGTGTGTGTGTGTGTGTGTGTGTATGTGGAGAGAGAGAGAGAGAGAGAGAGAGTTGTGTCTGTGTTTGTGCACTTATTTATTTGGGGCCCTAGCAGGAAATAGATGGCATGCTCAAACAGGACAATGGTGGAGAGTTTGTCGAAGGGACTATTTACAAAGAAGATGGCAGGGTTAAGGTGAACCAGGGATAGTGGAGTACCCTGGAGCTAGCAATAGCAGGGAGCTGCCCCCACCCCTGGTCCTGAAAGGGCAAGAAGAACAAGCATTTACAGAAATCCAGTGAGACACACAGCTGAAGCAGAAGGCTGCCCAGGGCCAACAGGAGCTTGACCTCTGGGTGAGCTCCTGGGGAAATAAATACCCCAACTGCCGTTTTCTCCAACCTCACTTTCCTTGTACCACTCCCTGGTGCTCCTACTGGCTGAACCTAACCAGATGCCAAAGGGCAAAGGAGCTTAGTTCATTCAGTCCTTTGAGGTCAGGCTCCCTGGACACCAAATAGGATGGAGAGTGAACCTGGAACACAGGATCTTCCCATTGTCTCCTGACATCTTGCAGTCACAGCAGCTCCTTACTCTTCCTGCACTTATCATCCTTCTCTTGTCCCCATCCTTGTTTCCCTTCCTGGAATACCTGTGCCACTTCTTTTGTATATCTAAATCCTCTCAACCTTGAAGGCTCTGGCTGGCAACACAGGGGGTTTGCACAATAAACCTTCCATCTTGGATACAATAGTGTTGTCCAAACAAATGAACAGTCAGTTTTGTGAAGGTGGGGCCACAGCTGTCTCTAGCAAACAGAAGACAATCTACTTCCAGCAGTTTGCTCAGCAGAAGCCATCACATGATTCTCATGGCCCAGGGCTTAGCCTAACAAGTTACCGTGTAATCAGGGAGAGAGGCAGCATGCCAATTGGAGCCCTGAGCTGTGCATTACATTTTTGTCCTGCCTGCCTGTCCCCTATATCCTGCCTCCCTTACTCACATGATCCTTGACCATCTGTGGTATAAATCCAGCCTGCATAGAGGTTTACAGTCTATACTCTATCATACTGTAAATAAACTGACCTCTTCCCTTACCCTCATTTCAAAATGTCTCTTCTATTTCCTTCTGTTGAGGGTTGAATTGTGTCCCCCAAAAGACATGTTAAAGTACTAACCCCCAATGTACCTGAATGTGACCTTTTTGGAAATAGCATCTTTGTAAATGTATTTAGAGTTAAGATGAGGTCATACTGGATTAGGATGGCCCTAAACTTAATGGCTGGTGACCTTAAAAGGAGAGAGAGATCTGAAGACACAGGATGCAGAGAGCAGGACCAATAAAATGGCATTGGTCCGGTAAAGAAAGCACAAAGTATATAAAACAGAATGGAATCACTCATGTCAACCATGATGGCTACCAATCAGCCATGACACTTTGGTTCAAGAGGGAAATTACCTAAGTCATGCTAGACACATCTGGCAAGAGATACATCTAAGATATCTGCATACATAATCAGGACACCATGTCTGCAGAGCGGGACCACTCATAGATAAGCTCCTGGGGAAATTCCACACTTACCATCAGGGGTATCCAGACATTTATCAAAAAGACCAAGAAGGGTGAAGTATACCACTTTCAAGGTGTAACTGAGGCAAGCTCCAGACCACTGCTGAGACAGCCGAGTTCCACACAACAAAGTGCTATTCCATACCATGCTGATTCCCTTTGGCATTGGCCACCAGATGCTCTGCCTTGCTGGACTGAGGACTTCATCTGCTCTGCTGCCCACCTGGTTCCAGAGGTCCCTTCTTGCAAGATGCTGACAACTTACTTGCCCACCATGCTCTTTCTGGACCTGCAGACTGAGACTCTGGGACTTGGGTTCATTACCACCCATCGATTCCTGTGCACTTATGTTACATTTCTCTTAGACTGTTAGAGTGTGAGTAGGATACTAATGTATGTTGATGTTCTACTTTGAGTGAAACTGCATTCAATAAAAGCTAAGTGAATAGCATAGTTACTGTGTGTGACTCTTGTCTATTCCTTGGTGCCAGGCTGCTCGGCAGGCAGCTAGCAAGCAGTTACCTGGCTGACTTATAGGAAACACTATATCATGAACATGTGTTCATGACACAGAGGAAAGATTGAGAAGGCCATATGAAGATGGAGGCAGAGATAGGAATTACGTTGTCACAAACCAAGGAATGCCAAGGATTTCCAACAACCACCAGAAGCTACAAGAGGCAAAAAAAAATTCTTCCCCAAAGTGTTCGGAGGGAACATGTCCTTACCCACACCATGGCTTCAGATTTTTGCCTCCAGAATTTGGACAGAATATATTTCTGTTGTTTTAAGGCACTGAGCTGCAGTACTTTGCTATGGCAATCTTAGGAAACTACACACCTTCCTTTAAATGATTTTCTCTGAAAAATATCCCAAGAGAAGGATGCACAAGGATTGACACTCTCTTGGTGCCAGACCGCCTGTGTACATTCATTTGCCCTCATTCAAAGTCCATCTTCTTCTTCGAAACCTGTGATAGTCAGTGGTGCCCATCGTCACCACTGGACCATTGCAGAGGATATGGGTCCCTTTTCTTTTCATCCCAATTTTTGTCATTTTCTTGGGTATCTTCAATGTCTGTATAGAGTCAATTAACATCCTGACCTCAGGATCCTGGGCACCTGTGTCCCTTCCTTCCAATGACTTTCTCTTCCTTTTCACTTCAGCCAGCTGCTCCTATGGCCATATCTGGAGATGGTTGGTCTGTCTCAAAATGTATTACTTTATTCTTTCATTATAATAACATATTTTCCCCCATCATCTTCTTCCAACTAAACCTGTTCTTCATGGGGGTCCTCTCAGTCAGAGGGTCTCTTAACTTGGAGTCTTTGATTTTTTTGATGGATTTCAGGGTGTATATGAATATCTTAAAATTACATGCAGATTACCTAACTGCAGTTCACTGTTAGATAAAAATCACACACCTATGAAAATTAGAGCCACCACAATGTATGGATGATCCACAGTGCTTCCCAGCAGTTCTCTCATTTTTTTCTGACTCAATCATCTGTGCCTCCAATCATGCCCTTCCCAGTAAATGTAAAAAGCCTCATCACTTTGTCAAAGCTCACCAAATCACCACTCTCCTCTTTTCTTCCAGCAACCCTGTCTGCTTCTTCACTATTTCCTTAAACTTATGTATTAATGTCTTTAAACTTCCTTCCTTAACTTCCATCTCAAGGAAAGAAACATTACACCTCTCTGATGTAGGAAGAGAAGAGTGAGTCCTGGTGGCAATGGTCATCTCCTAGATGTCCTATCCATAGTACCAGTTGTGGTTCACAGAGAATGAATTGTCCAACCCAAACATTGGTTCAAATGTCAAGACTGAAGCTGCTGCACATGCACCAAAAGAATATGAAAAGGTTTATTACTTGCACATAGGACTTTCTGTGAAGACTAGGCCAAGCTTCCAAGAAGGTTCAAAAATGCCTTGAGAGGAGGAGAAGAAGACTGGCTTAGCTGCTGTGTGATGAGGGTTGGGGCTAACGTGAGGGTTTTCCAGCATGAGCTGGGGCTTGTGTGGTTTGAACTTCCCACCAGCCCTTAAGAAAGGAGCACCCAGACTTTTTTATCAGCTTGCCCAGATGAGAGCAGAAAGTGAATGGGGAGTAGCAAGGCTTCAAAACTTCCAGCAGTCAAACATCAAAAATGAAGTCAGTTGATTATATTCTTCAAGAAGAACTGGGTTTTAATTTTAAATCTATTAGGGTAACCTTAAAAAAACCATTTAATCATTCTGAACCTAATCACACCAACTACAGGCGGCTGACAGCACCTTCCCACCATGTCGTTGTAGGTATTAAATGAGATAACATATACTCAATGCCTACTAAATGGAGAATACTTAGTAATGTTGGAACCTTATCTTCTCTAAGGCTAGCCCTTCATCATGTGCCTAGTTCCCCTCCCCCCCTTGCCTCCTCAAAAGCAATCTCTATCACTGATCATCTCTTTATTCTGGATCTTCACCAACTTTTGCTCTAATTATTGGATGCTCGCAGAGTGTGCCCATGTCCAGCAGGCACCTCCATCAGTATATTCCAAACACAGATCCTTAACTATCCCACATATATTTATACCATCAACTATACTGATGCTCTATAAATTTTAGTGTTGTCCTTAATGTCTCCCTTCCATATGCCAAACATCCAATTGGTCATTTAATTTTGTGGACCCCAGCTCAGAAATTTCTCCCAAATCTTCTATGACTGTTGCCTTGTCTAACATCTCTCATAGACTCTTTATTGGTCTTTGTCACAAGTTTCTCAAGATCACAGATTAGCTTCTTTAAGCACTCTTGTTTTAAAGTCACTGTTGGCTTTTCAATTATATGAAAACTGCTTACCAAAGGGTACAAAAAGCCTTCTAAACAGTAGAAAACTATAAAGAAATAAACTAAAATGTTAACAGAAATCCTCTCTGGTGGTAAGTATTTTTTTCTTTGTACTTTTGTATACTTTCCAAATTTTCTACCGTATGCATATATTACTTTTACAAACGTTATTTAAAATAATAAACTTCACTAAATTTCTCATGATTATTTTTTTAAATCCAATCCCTGAACTATACATACAAAGCACTTCATAGTCTGAACCACTAGTAGCCAACTTCTAAGAGGACCCTTATGATTCTTGCCTTCTGTATTTACACCCTTGTTTAGTCCCCTCCCATATAGAATAGAACTGGCCTGTGTAACCATTAAGATATTGTAGATATCCTGGCTGGTGTGGTTTATTTGGTTGGAGCATCATCCTGTAGACCAAAAGGTCACAGGTTCAATCCCTGTCAGAGTATGTACCCAGGATGCATGTTAGATCCCTGGCCAGAGACTGTACAAGAAGGCAGCCAACAGATGTCTTTCTCTTTTTCTCTTTCCACCCCCACCAAAAGCCATGAAGAAAATGTCAAAAAAAATAGTAACAATAATTTTTAAAAATATTGTAGAAATAATGAGATTCCAGGTCAATGAGGTCCAGGTCACAGAAGACAGTCTGGCTTCTGTCTTATATTTTCTCAGATCAGTTGCTGACATATCATGGGACTCTTAAGCAGCCCTCAGGAATATGAACTTCTGAAGTCTTCTGCCACAAACCAACATTAACCTGCCAGGTATGTGTGGGAGCCTGCTCAGAAGCAGCTCCTCCAGCCCCAGTCACATCTTCAGATGACGCAGCCCAAGCAGACATCTTCACTGGAACCTCATGAGAGACCCAGAGCCAGAACCTTAAAGCTAAGCTTCTCCCCAATTATTGACTCACAGAAACTGTGAAATAATTTCTCATTTTTAAACTACTGGGTTTTGAGGTAATTTTTACACAACAGTATGTAAAATTGGCCCCCAATTTACCTTTCTAATTTTATCTTCCAAATTCCCCCTGTGCTATATACCCCTACCATATTGAACCTCTAAGCTACTTCTTGGTACTTTTAGGAACTTATTTCTTTGCATTTGTTAACTCTGCTACTTATGCCCTGGCTGGTGTGGCTCATTGTGTTGAGTGCTGGCCTGCAAAATGAACGGTTGTGGATTCAAATCCAAGTCAGGGCACATGCCTGGGTTGCAGGTCACGTCCCAGGTTGGGGGAGTGCCAGAGGCAACCAATCAATGTTTCTCTTGCATGTTGATGTTTCTCTCCCTCTCTTTCTCCCTCCCTTCCCCTCTCTAAAAATAAATAAATAAATCTTTTTTTAAAGTTCTGCTACTTAATCTTTTTTATTTATAGTCCTTCAAAACATAGCTCAAAACTCACCTTCCCAGTGAAACAGAATGAGTTCCTCCCTCCTCCACGCAGCCCTGGTCCTCTGTTCCTATTCCTATGATAGCATTTATTCTGTTCCCTTTTAATAAACCTATGTGCATATTCACATCTCCCTCTGAACTCTGACATAGTCAAGGCCAAGGCCTCAACCTTATTCATCTTTGTGTCCCCACCACTTAAGAGTTCCTGACACACAGAAGATGAAAAACAAATGGCCAATGAATGAACAGATATATAGACATATAAACACCTGAATAACTGACTGAGTAAAGAATTATAGCACCAAAATGGTCTTAGAATGAGAAGGAAGTTACTACAAATATCTTTGTATATTAGCTCATACAAAAGATTAAAAAAATACCTTTGTGAAAGCAATGGCCCATAAACCAAGCTCACAATCCGCAAGCACAATTAATCAGGACAATATTATGTGAACTATGGAGTTAGTGAAAAAATGCAAAAGTAAAAATTAAAATAATTAGGCAAAAATCTAAATTCTGAAGAAAACACAGTAGAATTCTACCATAGCAGAGCTCATTAAAGTGAGGATTTTGGTATAACTGGGACTGTATTGTGACTCTCAAAATACTGTAACTGCCAAAGAAGGGGCCACTATGACACAATTAGGCCATAGGGTTGATTCCCAATAATTCCTATGGAGTTTGTAAATATTTTGCTTCTGAAACCAGAATTTATTAGTAAAATTGGCTAACAAAGGATATTTTTATCTGGAACACTTGCTGTTTTCAAACCAAAAAATGTTTTCCTCTAAGATAGCCTGTACTGATTTTCACCAAAACTATGGTTTAATTACTTGTTTATGAAAATTTTAGGAACCAAAAAAATTATTTACATCTCTTTAAGATCCTGTGATATTATTTTTGAAGAAGTGAGAATTTATAATAGGTTCTAATTTCTAAGTTCATATGGTCATGGTTCAACTTCTTCCACTAAGAAAACTGATTCCCAAAATGGAAAAGCAGAATCACAGAAAAATTCATATCAAAAATGTATTATATGTTCCCTGTTTGTTACCAGTGATCTGTAAAATCCTCTGGGTCTCATGCATTTTAGTTTGTTGTTTGTCCTTTGGGGCAACCAGTTGTTGTATTTTTAACTGCTGAATCAGTTACTTTAGTAATTTTATATCTATTCAGTTCTCTCTTTTTTCTTAAATCAGTTGTATTATATTTTATGTTTCAAAAGAGTTTTCTGTGTTATATCTCTTGGAACAAAGTTCTACACAGATGTTCTTTCTTTTAAAATATCCACTAGGTCTATAGTTTTCTTCCGTTTTATTTCTATTATTGTTTTTGTTTAACCTCTTCTTTTTTCTTAACAAAATTTGCCATAATTTTTTTCTATTTTATTAATGTTTTTAAAGAGCTACTTTTATTTTATTGAGCTATGTACTTGAGGTTTGTGCATTCCACTGTATATTGATTATAGCTCAAAAGTTATATTAGAGGAAAATCAGGCAAAAGAACGTTAAACACAGAATTCAGAGTGATGACTACTTTGAGTTGAGAAAGGCAGGGAAATGAGATGGGAGAACTGCATCATTAGACTTAGACTATATCAAGGTCCTGGCTTTTGATTGGGGTACTAGTTTTATGGGTTATTATTACATTGTTAAGAAATAAATACACAAGCTGGCCAAGGTTAGACTAGTGATGAATATGATTAGTGTGTCATGGTCCAAGGAATATAATCCAGTTTTGTGAACCTGGGGCCCAAAGGCCTGGTGGGGAGTCTTGACCAATACAGTGATAATGTGGCATTGGTGCCTTCAGGTTGTGGCAGGTGGCTGGATACTCATTTCTTTCTCTCTTGGAATGCTCTCACAGGTCCCCTCTCCTGAGAACCTACATCTTCATTTTCCAGGCATGAGCATTCCTTCTCAAGGGGCTACTCAGGAGAAGCCCAAATCCTGGTTTTTGGGTTCTATACCCAAAAGTCTTCCTGTTGTAATCACCCCTTCTCTACGTAAAACCTTTTCTTGGAATCTCTCCCCCAAAGAATCCATGTTTTGCTCTGGCTGGGGTGGCTCAATGGGTTCAGCACCAGCCTGCAAACTGAAAAGCCATTGGTTCAATTTCCAATCAGGACACATGCCTGGGTTGTGGGCCAGGTCCCCAGTTGGGAATGTGTAAAAGGCAACTGATTCATGTTTCTCTCTTACATCGATGTTTCTCTCCCTCTCTTTCTCCCTCCCTTCACCCCTCTCTAAAAAATAAATAAAATCTTAAAGAAAAAACAAAGAGTCCACATCTGGCCCGTAAGAACATTCATTATTATCTCCGTCCAATAGAAATGTTGCTTCTTCCCATGGTGAACATTGATGCTCTGCCTCAGAGCAACTGGCCAGCCTCTTGCCCTTAAAATTTCCAATCATAAATAGGAACAAGTTCTAACATCTCCTAAATCCCAGATAACAGGGAAAAAAATGTCTAAGTAGTTATATTTAACCAATGTCCCTTGGTCTCATGTTTGTGTCTGGAGAAGACAACAGGAAGCACTAGGACATTAAGAAGACCAGGAAGCAAGTTCTCAGCTTAGGTACTTTTCAGTGCAGAATTTAAGCTTGAAGGTGGGCATTCATAAGAGTTTTATTCCTTGCTGTATCATTAGCATTTCTACAATGCTGGCACATAGCAGCCATTCACTGAATCTTTGTTGAATGAATGAATGAATGAATGAATGAATGAATGAATGAAATGTTAGCAATTTGGAGGCTTCTTAAACCATGCTACCTTGTCTCTGATTAAGTGCCCAGGCCTTCAGTAATAACTAACTGACTTGACCTGAAGGTGTGAGGAAGATGAATGCTTACTTCAATGAAAAATTTCATTTCCTGGAAATGTTGTGAACAAAAAACAAGTTGCATGGTGTAAATATAGGAAAATTAAAGGGCAGAATTGAAGATAAACTGGAGTAAAACCTACTGTTCCTGAGAGATGGCTCTCTAATTTCTTACAATAGTTTTTCATTAAACCCAAAA
The DNA here is from genome assembly GCF_021234165.1 of Pteronotus mesoamericanus. NCBI lineage: Eukaryota > Metazoa > Chordata > Mammalia > Chiroptera > Mormoopidae > Pteronotus > Pteronotus mesoamericanus. The sequence goes on from NW_026555313.1 coordinate 15,589,532, forward strand.
TTTGAATAGTCAAATAAATATTTAAACACACATTTAAGAGTTTAAATAGATGCAGTTCTAGGAAATGTGTTATCTCAATCTGGGCAAAGGCAGCAGACACCCTAGACAAGAGGCCAGAGGGCATAATGGCAGAGGACTGAACAGGTGTCACACTGACCTCCTCCCAGGACCAACCTGGAATTACAACTAAATTGTGGAGAAAACACCCAGAACGAAAAACTGAACAATAGCAAGAGAGAAGCCTTATAACCTCGGAGAGACAGAAGAAACAGATTGAGCACAACCTAATTGATAATGAGTGCCATGGGGATCTGAGAGTGCTGGCTGGGTGCCCAGAGGCAGCAGCGTCAGAGGGATATTTAAGAGGCCAGTTGGATCCCCCTGAGAAGAATATGGTCTAAACCATAATCAAGGATCCTCAGACAGCACCACATCCCAAAAAATTAAACGGAAAACAGCCAACTGCTAAAAGCAGCAGGGTTGCCCTCTGCCAGAGATTGGCAATTGAGACAAGCAGAGCTGTTTAAAGGGCCAACACGAGGGAATATGGTGGAGGAGTGAGTGGAAGTCACACTGACCTCCTCCCAGGACCAAGTTGGAATTGCAACTAAATTGTGGAGAAATCACATGAAAAACAATGTAATGATAGCAAGAAAGGAGCGTTGGAGCCTCGGACAGACAGCGGAATTAGCTTTTGCACATCCTAATGGGTGAGAAGTGTGCTGGAGGCTCGAGAGGGTGGGCTGGGCGACCATGCACACCAGCACCAGAGGGATATTGAAATGGCCATTTGGATCCCCCTAAGAAGAGCAGGGTCTGAATCATAAGTGGGGACCTCTAGACTACAACATCTGAACCCAAAAAAGCACACAGACAAAAGACAGCTTTGAAAAGCATAGTGGTGCTCTCTGCCAGAGACAGGCAGCTGGAGACCCAAAGAGATGTTTAAAGGGCCAGCATAAAAATTTGCAGTGGCAGCCACCTTCCTTGGTCTCTGGGCAGAGGTGGGAGCAGAGTGGGCTGGAGCCAGAGGAAAGATTGGAGAGGAAAGCTTTGAGGACAGAACTGAGATAGTGGCCAGTGGGGCCCCGGTGATGACTCACCTCCCGCTCCACAGCTTCCATCTCACTCAGGTGTAAAGGAAACAATAACCCTGCCCTCAGAACACTATGCCCAGGAGTTGCATGCAGGCCTGGGTGCTAAGTGCAGAGCGGCTGATGGAGATAGTAGATCCTTTCCTAAAGGGGGCACAGAGCTGCCTAGAGGCACGGGAGGAGAGACTGGAGACGGAGGCATTGAGAAGAGAACTAAGGGAGTAGCCAGGGGCATCATGGTGCTGAGTCCTTCCCCATTCCACAGTCTCCATCTTGCTCAGGCAGACCACTTCCCTGAGTGGCAGCAACCTGTAAGAACATGATAGCCCTGCCCTCAGGAGGCACTACCCTGCCCTGTGCTGCCTAAGCCTGACAGCTAAGGGCAGAGTGACTAGATTAACAATTTCAAGAGACAGACACAGACAGTAGATTCCTGGAAGGTTCAAACAGATGGCCTAAGGTCAGACAGGGTCAACAACTGACATCATCAGAGGAAGATCCAGAAAGAAAAGAAAAGAAAAAAACTACCATAGAAGTTCAATGCACAAAGTCAGGAAATTGAGACAGATCAATTTAAGAAACAGAAGAAAAAAAAAAAAAAGAGTCTCACAAATAATGGGAAGAAAAAGAAACACCCCCCAAATGAGGGGAAAAGAGGAATCCCCACAGAGAGAACAAAATGAAATAGAGGCAAGTAAATTATCAGCTATTGAATTCAAAACAATGGTTTTAAGGAAGCTCAATGAGCTCAGCAAACTCAAGGAGAACTATGAAAAACTGCAGGGAAACTATAAGGAACTTACTGCAAACTATATCAACATGAAAAAGGACATAGAAACTATCAATAAGAGACAAGAGGAAATGAAGAACACAATTTCTGAATTGAAGAAGAATAAAAGGAATCAAAAGCAGGTTAGATGAAGCTGAGGATCAAATCAGCCAGCTGGAGGACAAGGTAGAAAAAAGCTCCCAGAAAGAGCAAGAAATGGAAAAAAGACTCAAAAAGAATGAAGAGGCATTTAGGGAAATGCTGGACAACCTGAAACATAATAATATACACATAATAGGGATACCAGAGGAGAAGAAGAGGACGAAGGGATAAAGAACCTGTTTGAAAAGTAATGATGGAAAACTCCCCCAATTGGAGGAGAGAAAGAGTCACACAAGTCCAGGAAGCACAGAGGGTTCCATTCAAGAGGAATCCAATGAGGCCCACTCCAAGACATATCATAATTAAAATGGCAAATATCAAAGACAAGAAAGAATCCTAAAGACAGCAAGGGAAAAAACAGGTAGTAACATACAAGACAGCCCCGATTCGGCTAGCAGCTGACTTCTCAACAAAAAACACTACAAGCCAGAAGGGAATGGCAAAAAATATTCCAGGTAAAAAAAAGCAAAGGCCTACAACCAAAACTGCTCTACCCAGCAAGGCTCTCAATTAAAATGTAAGGTGAAATAAAGAATTTCCCAACAAAAGAAGGCTAAAAGAATATGTCTCCACCAAACCAGCACTACAAGATATGCTAAAGGGACTGGTTTAAGAAGATGAAGAAAAACAGTGAGAAAGAAAAGAACACAGGTACAAAGGTAAAAAACGAGTAAGTACCTATCAATAATACCTCTCAATGTAAATGGACTAAATGCCCCAATCAAAAGGTACAGGATAGCTGAACGTATAAGAAAACATGACCCGCACATATGCTGCCTACAAGAGACCCACTTCAGAACCAAGGACCTACACAGACTGAAAGTAAAACATTGGGAAAAAATATTGCAAGCAAATGGACAGGAAAAAAAAAAAGCAGAGATAGCAATAATTATATCAGACAAAAATAGATCTCAAAATAAAGGCCATAAAAAGAGACACAGAAGGACACTTCATAATACTCAAGGGAAGAATCCATCAAGAAGACATAAACATTGTAAACTTATATGTACCCAACATAGGAGCACCCAAATATATACAGAGAATCTTGGAGGACTTCAAGAAAGATATAAACAGCAACCCACTGATAGTAGGGGAATTTAACACCCCACAGTCAACAATGGAGAGATCTTCCAAACAAAATAACAACAAGGATATTGTGGAACTAAATGATGCATTAGATCAAATGGACTTAACTGATATATAGAAACTTTCATCCCAAAGAAGCAAAATACACATTCTTTTCAAATGCACATGGAACTTCTCAAAGATACACCACATGATAGGACACAAAATAAGCCTCAACAAATTCAAGAAAATTGAAATCATGGTAAGCATTTTCTCAGACCACAAGGCCTGAAACTAGAAACCAACTTCAAGGAAAAAACTCAAAATCATTCAAACTCATGGAGACTGGATAGCATGCTGTTAATGAATGGGTCAATAATGAGATCAAAGAAGAAATCAAAAAGTTTCTGGGAACAAATGAACACACAACAGTCCAAAACCTATGGGACACAGTGAAGGCAATCCTGAGAGGAAAGTTCATAGCAATACAGGCCTACCTGAGAAAGATAGAAACATTTCAAATAAATGACATAATCCTACAGCTTCAAGAACTGGAGAAACAAAAACAAAGAAAGCCCAGAGTGAATAGAAGGAAGGAAATGATCAAGATAAGAGCAGAAATGAATGACACAGAGACTAAAAGAAGAAAGGATCAAAAAATCCAGGATCTGGTTCTTTGAAACAATAAACAAAATCAACAAGCCTTTAAGCAGACTCATCAAGAAAAAAAGGGAGAGGACCCAAATTAATAATATCAGAAATGAAAGAGGAGAAATCACAACTGATGCAGCAGACATACCAAAGATTGTTAGAAATTACTACAAAAAACTCTAGGCCAAGAAATTTGAAAACCTGGGAGAAATGGACAAATTTCTAGAAAAATATAATCCTCCAACACTGAATAAAGAAGAAGCAGAAAGCCTGAACAGACTGATAACAGCTAATAAAACTGAGCAATAATCAAAAAATTCCCAGCACACAAAAGCCCTGGACTGAATGGTTTCACAGGAGAATTTTACAAAACTTTTAAGGAAAAACTATCCCCTGTCCTTTTCTGACTATTCCAATAAATCCAAAAAGAGGGAAGACTCTCAAACTCTTTTTATGAGGCTATCATCATCTTAATCCCAAAGCCAGGTAAAACTACAACAAAGAAAGAAAACTATATGCCAATATCACCAATGAACATAGATACTACAATCCTCAACAAAACATTGGCAAACTGCATCCAGAAATGATATATCACCTATATAGGAATTCTCATAAGACTGTCAGCTGATTTCTCAAAAGAAACTTTGCAGGCTAGAAGGGATTGGCAAGAGATATTCAAAGTCATGTAAAGCAAGTATCTACAACTAAGATTACTCTATTTAGCAAAGCTATCATTTAGAATCAAAGGACAGATAAAGAGCCTTCCAGACAGGAAAAAGCTAAAAAAGTTCATCATCACCAAACCAGTAGCATATGAAATTTTAAAGGGTCTTCTTTAAGAAGAAGAAGATCAAAAATATGAACAATAAAATGGCAATAAATACATATCTATCAACAATTGACTCTAAAAAACAAAATAAACAAGCAACAGAACAGAAACAGAATCATAGATACAGCGAACATTTTGATGTTTGACAGATGGGAGGGGGGTCAGGGGGGTGGGTGAAAAAGGTGAAGAGATTAAGAAGTACAAATTGGTAGTTACAGAATAATCATGGTTGTATAAAGTACAGCATAGAGAATAGAGTAGCCAAAGAACTTATATGCAGGACCCACGTACATGGACAATGGTATGGGAATTGCCTAAGGAAGTAAGGGGGGAGCTGGGTGGAGGGAGACAAAGGGAGAAAATTTGGCACAACTGTAATGGCATAAACAATAAAATATAATTTAAAAATGTATGAAGGAAGCAAAAATATATGGGAAGATGTTCAATGTGATTAACGATTAATCAAATGCAAATTAAAACAACATCCATCATTTTCAATACTATCACATCAGCAAAAATTTTTTAATTGTAAGCCCGGTAATATTAAGTTGGTTAAAAATGTGGATACATGAGAATTCTCACACAGTGATGGACTATACATTGGTATAGCCACAGTAAAGAGCAATTTTGAGTGGGGAGGGGGAGCAAGCCAGGCTGAAGATAAACCTACTCAGAAATACTACTTCTAGATATGCATACACAGAGACAAACTTTGCAAAGTCGATTTCATTATTTTTATACCAGCATAACAACCCAAATGTCCATCAACAGATAAATGGAAAATTGACTTTGGCTTATTAATACACTAAAATCGTATATAACAATTAAAATAAATCTACAAAAAAAATAAAAATATGAATTTGGAAGAAGGTTGTTTATGGAGTAAGAGAGGGTAGTGCAGCTGAAGATGGATACAAATGGGTCTTCATCTGTATATACTATATTTTATTTATTACTTTAAAATGGAGAGAGCGAAACATGAAACAAGGCAAAAGAGTTAAACTTGATCAACAGGTAGATTTTCAAAAATGGGAAAAATACATTCAGCCAATTCTTGGCAAGTAAGTTAGAAACCTTAGATAACTTAAAAATTGCAAATAATCTCACAATAATAAGTATTGTTTTAGGAAAAAAGAAAGATGTTTGACAGTTATTCAGTTCATTGTATCAGTATTAGACATCTAAACTTAAAATCTGTGTAAAATCAATTCATGTGCAGAATAAATTATTCTTGGGCATTTAAAATTGGTCATAGTTACCAAATAATAGTCAAGTCCACACTTCACTTTGTGCTATATGGAAACAATCTCATGCAAGTACCAATCTCCAAAATGTTCAACAACATAAAAGTAATTTGTTCCTACACCTGGTCTTACTTAAGGAGAGTAATGCTTTATTTATTTAACATCATTGTGAAATGAAGTGTTTCAAATAATTTTACGCCTGTAAGTGCCAAGACTTTTTTGTTAATAATTTTAACCACTTGGATTAGAATCACTTTTGGAAAGCTATTATACATTTGGATGTTTTTTTCCCCTTTCTTAAAACAGCAGACAGAATATGATTAAGGTTTCCATATTGACCTGGGATCAAGGTCAGTTAGGATCCTAATCTCATTTTCTCTTATAATTCCAAAGGACCCTTATTCACTTTTGTCTTCTGGAAATATATATATATATATATATATATATATATATATATATATATATATATATATATAGTAGTAGTAGTAGTTTCCTGTGTACTTTGGGCTGCTAAACATTGTGAATGTTTCTCCAGAAAATTACTCCTTTTCATGTCCATTTAAGCCATTACTTCAGCCAGTTTCACTGAGCTGGGGCAACATCTATTCATAAGCACACATGTGCCAACACCCCTTTACTTCCACAATGCTTCTGGCTGATCTGGTCCATGTTTCATAATTATCTTCACCAAAACCCATAGCAGTAATCTGTACATAAAAACTGTTTATCCTGGCAGTAGATGACTACAAGGCTGAGGGTTTTAATGGTTGTGTCTGTTTTTAGCCTATGTCCTCCTTTACTGTCGGGTTGTCGGCCTCTGGCAGCATTTTTACTTCGCCTTGCTAATTTGCTGATCATGATCCATCTAGGAAATTAGGTAATTTATTTTGAAGTAAGAATAAATGTGCTGTTACTGACAGGCTAGAGTCTTTTCTGTGAAGGAAATGTGTAAGCGTGGGTACGTGAATCATTTTTTAAGCTCTGCCTGTGTGTCTATTCCCTGCCCTAGAAAATAGAGTCTCTAGAAGTTTCCACTGAGGTGGTGGGCCATTGCCAAGCATGGAGCCACTGCTTGAAAGTCAGAGGTGAATCAATTCCAGTGGCTTATTTGCACCATTGTAGAATTTGCCCTTCTTTTGATTTCTCCTCTGCACAAACAAGGTGGTATTTGACGTGAGTTTTTTCTTATTCCTTAAAAATTTCAGATAAAATTCTGGTGCTGGGGAAGTATTCTTAAAGGACTCCTGACAAAAAGATAGCAAAAGCACCCATTGTCATTACTACTCCATGTTATATTTTATTAAGTTGCCTACTAGCATTTATTTAATTCTACTTACTTTCAAATAAAGAAAAAGTTTGAAGTAGACATTCTACTCTTTGAGCCAATGGTCAGCAAACTACAGCCTGCCGGCCAGATGCTGGCAGTTTTCATAAATAAAATTTTATCAGAACTCAGCTGATTAGTTTACACGTAACCTGTGGTTGCTTTCATGCTATAGTGGCAGAGTTGAATGGTTGAAACAGTGACTCTTTGCCCTCAAATGCCCGAAATATTATTTTAAAAAGTTAACTTATCCTGATCTAAGCTAACTAGTTACTCTTACCTTAAAAAAAAGAAAATTATTTCCACAAACAGGTGAATTCCAACAGTATCTTTCTTTTTCAAAATGCAAACATGGAAAAATGTGAACTAATCAGACAGATTAGTGAGCAAATGCCTAACAGTTTCTGAGCTACTTTAATATTATTGGTCAATTCATAAGAGCTGACCTCGTTCCCACCAGACAAGGGCAGTTATACAAGCACCTCACATGACATCCTGATGACATCCTCTCACCGTAGCAAAAATGCATAAGAGAGTGCACAATATAATTTGTCTCAAACATAATATTAGATAAAGGATAGAAAATTCCTTAAATAATAATTGTGCTATACAACTTAAGGCAATAATTGATGTGGTATTAGACCCACAGGTTGGAAAAATTATAGACACTGAGAAATGGCTGGTAATTAATAGACTGTAATGTTATCAAGGCAATCAAAATTTTATACCTTTAAGAAAACAAAATATATATGTTATTTGGACCTACTTACTTCATGTTAACCCATACCCATGAAATAACTCTTTAAATGCTTTATGATTTCTACCATAATTATATATTGGACACATAATTACATATGTTGACTAGGCTCATTGAGTGGAATTTCATTAAAACTTAACTTTTGAATAGGTATTTCAGGATTCTTAAGGTATAATCCCAGCAGTGGAATTGCTGGGTCAAAAGGCAGTTCCATTTTTAGCTTTTTGAGGAAATTCCAAACTCTTTTCCACAGTGGCTGTACCAATCTGCACTCCCACAAATAGTGCACTAGGGTTCCCTTTTCTCCACAACCTCACCAGCACTTGTTGTTTGTTGATTTGCATATGATGGCTATTCTGATTGGTGTGAAGTGGTAGCTCATCGTGGTTTTAATTTGCATCTCTCTGTTGGCTAGTGATGCTGAGCATCCTTTCATATGTCTCTGAGCACTCCGTAAAACAAATATCATATGACCTCACTTATAAGTGGAACCTAATCAACAAAACAAGCAAGCAATCAAAATATAACCGGAGGCAGTGAAATAAAGAGCAAACTGACAGTAACCAGAGGGAAGTGGGGAGAGGGATAAGGGAGGGGAAAAGGGGAAGGGTTGTCAAGGAACATGTATAAAGGACCCATGGACAAAGCCAAAGGGAGATAAGATTGAGGGTGGGAGGTGGGGTTGGTTGGGTGGGGCAGGGGAAAGTGGTGGTGGGAAAATGGAGACAACTGTACTTGAACAAAAAATAAAATAAAATAATAAATTGTGAAAAAAAACACTTTTATTTTTGTCTCCCTAATGCCCTTTGAAACTATTCAGTAAATGAAGCCTTGCTTTGCTCCTGCCCTAGCAGGTCTAATGAGTTTTCAATTCATTTTAGAGTAATAGACACTACAACTGTTAAAAAACAAAATACAGTCTCATTTCAAAAAATAAAAGTTCAGTTCAGAACTTTAATCAGCACTTCAATATCCACTCAACCTTATACATGAGTATAATGAGTGTCCTTACTAAGGACATTTACTATTCTGTGTATGTTACCTAAAAAGCAATCTGAAAGCCACAATAACCAAAACAGCATGGTATTAATGAAAGAAGAGAAAACATACATCAGAACAGAATAGAGAGCCCAGAAATAGACCCAGACAAATACAGTCATATGATCTTCTAAAAGAGGAGAAGCAATTCAATAAAAAAAGAATAGCCTTTTTAAAAATGGCTCTGGAACAAGAAGAAGACCATATGCAAAACAAGAAAAAAACCAACCTAGACACAGGCTTTACACCTTTAAAAAATTAACTCAAGGATAGACCTAAATGTAAAATGCAAAACATAGAATTTCTAGTTGAAAATTCAGATAACCTGGGGTTTGGCAATGAGTTGTTAAAAACAAAACAAAATCCATGAAGGAAAAAATTGATAAGTTGGGATCTACTAAAATTAGACTTCTGCTTTGTGAAAGGCACTGTGAAGACAGACGGGGCAAAAATCTTTGCAAGACACTTATCTAATTAAGAAATTTATCCAGGAGAATCAAGATGGCGGAGGAGTGAGTGGAAGTCACACTGACCTCCTCCCAGGACCAACCTGGAATTACAACTAAATTGGGGAGAAATCACCTGGAACAAACAACTGAACAATAGTGAGAGAGGAGCCTTGGCACCTCAGAGACAGAGGAATCTGCCTTAGCGCAATCTCACTGGTAAGGAGTGCAGTAGAGACTTGAGAAGGCAGGCAGGGCGCCCACGGGCGGCAGCATCAGAGGGATATTGAAACGGCCAGTTGGATCCCCCTGACAGCGGGGTCTAAACCAAAAGCGGGGATCTCTAGCCCACAGCACCAGAGCCCAAAAAGTACACAGAAAAACAGCCAGCTGCAAAAAGCGGCAGGGTTGCTCTCTGCCAGAGACAGGCGGCTGGAGATGCAAAGAACTATTTAAAGGGCCAATGAAAAATTTTTATTTGCAGCCAATTACCCTGGTCTCTGGCAAAGGCTGGGGCAGAGTGGGCTGGAGACGCCTGAGGAGAGACTGGAGAAAGAGGTTTTGAGGGGAGAACTGAGAAAGTAGCCAGCGGGATCTTGGTGCTGACTCGTCCCCTATGTGGCAGCAGCCATCTTGCTCAGGTATAGACCACTCTCCCTGACGGGCACCAGAACCAAAGGACCTAATAGCCCTGCCCCCAGGTGGGATTCATCCCTGCCCAGTGCTATCAAAGCTGCCTGCTGAGTGCAGAGTGGCAGCCACAGACAGTAGATTCCTGGCTAAAGTGGGCATAGAGATGCCTGGTGACACTTGAGGAGAGACTGGGAACAGAGGCTTTGAAGAGAGAACGGAGAGAGTAGCCAGCGGGATCCCAGTGCGGACTCCTCCCCCATATGGCAGCAGCATGAAAGGACCCAATAACCCCACCCCCAGGAGGGACTCATCCCTGCCCTGAGCTGTCTAAGGCACCTGCTGAACACAGAGTGACTGGATTAACAGCTGAAGGAGACAGCCACAGAGAGCAGATTACTGGAAGTCTTGAACAGACTGCCTAAGGTCAGACAGGGTCAACATCTGACATCATTAGAGGCGGATCCAGAAAGTAAAAACAGCAGTCTCCAACCATAGAAGTTTACACCACAAAGTCATGAAATCACAGTAGAAAGAATCAAAAGCAAGCTAGATGAAGCTGAGGACCGAATCAGTGAGCTGGAGGAAAAGGTAGAAAAAAAACTCCCAGAAAGAGCAAGAAAATGAAAAAAGACTCAAAAACAATGAAGAGGCATTGCAGGAAATGCAGGACAACCTGAAACATAATAATATCCATATAATAGGGATACCAGAAGAAGAGGAGGAGGAAGGGCTAGAGAACCTGTTTGAAAAAGTCATGATGGGAAACTTCCCTAATTGGAGGAGAAAAAATGTCACACAAGTCCAGGAAGCACAGAGGGCCCCATTCAAGAGGAACCCAGTGAGGCCCACTCCAAGACACATCATCATTAAAATGACAAATATCAAAGACAGAGAATCCTAAAGGAAACCAGGGAGAAAGAGGTAGTAACATATAAGGGAGCCCGATATAGCTAACATCTGACTTCTCAGTAGAAACACTGCAAGCCAGAAGGGAATGGCAAGAAATATTCCAAGTCATGAAAAGCAAAGGCCTGCAACCAAGACTGCTCTACCCAGCAAGGCTCTCCATTAAAATGCAAAATAATGAGTTTCCCAGATAAAAGAAGGCTAAAAGAATACACCTCCACCAAACCAGAACTGCAAAATATGCTAAAGGGATTGCTTTAAGATGCAGAAAAAGTTTCTATGAATACCCAGTTCCTTTCAGAGTTGCCAATACTTGATATTACCAATACTTTTAATACTCATTAATCTGATTGTGACAATGATGTTATTTTAATTGTTCCTTTACTATTTGTTGAAACTAAACCTGTTGTAATATATTTCTTGCCTATTTTTATTATTTTTTTAAAAAAAGCTTTAAGTGACTTTTTGGTATTCTTTATCCATTTATTGATTAAAGGATTGTAGAACTTTTTTCCCTAAAAAAAAAAAACAAAAAAAAACAAAAAAACCTATTAACCATGTTGTAGATGTGTTACAAATACTTTTCTATTCTACCCCTTGCCCTTTAACTTTTTAAATATGTATATTACTATATGGTTAAATGTTTAATATAGTCATATTGTCAATATTTACTTTATAGCTTCTGGGGTTGAATATTTTACTTCAGGTCATGAAAAATATTAGTTCTATTTTCTTCTAAAACTCCTTAGATTCTACATATTGATTTTTAACTCACCTGAATATTTCTTGTATCATGTGTGAAATAGGGCTCTATATTTGTTTTATTTCAAGTAATAGTGGTCCACGCACCTTATTTGTTGAATAATCCTTATTTTATCCATTGATTTGAAATATTAACTTAATCATATATTATATTGTTAGACAGATATATACGTTTGTCTCTAGAATGTTCATTATAGTTCATTGATCTACTTGATTATTTCTGTGCCGGTGTCATGTTTAATTGCTGAGACTTTATAATGGTTTTAAATTTTTTTAATATTTTATAATTAACTTTGACATTAAAGAAAATAAAATCAATCTGTATTTAAGAAAGAAAGCGAGAGAGATGGAACTCCTACCTTTTACAACAACATCAATGGAAGTGGAGAATATTAAGCACAGTGAAATAAGACAGTTGATGAAAGACAATTACCATATGACCTCACCTATAAGTGGACTCTATTCAACAAAATAAACTAATGAACAAAATATACCACAGGCATGGAAACATGGCGCACACTGAAAGGGACTAGAGGGGAGGGAGAAAGAGGACAGTGGTGGAAATACAGGGAAGGGACTAGACAAAGAACATGTATGAATGACCCATGGACATGGACAACAGAGTGGGAATTGACTGTGGGAGCGGGGGATGGGGGAAGGATGGGTGGAGGGAGGTAAAGGGGGGAATATTGAGACAACTGTAATAGAATAAATATGATTTATAAATTTAAAAAAGTAAAAACACATATGCAAAAAAAGTTTATATAAGTAAATAATTCAGAGACAAAAAAAAAATTTATCCAAACTAGGGGTGGCAGAGCCCTTGTAAAATTCAACAATAAAAACAAACAACCCATTTTTTTTTAATGAGCAAAGTACCTGAACAAATACCTCACCAAAGAAAATACATGGATAAAAAATAAGCATATGAAAAATGCTCAAAATCATTTGTCATTAGAAAATTTCAAATTCAAACAATGAGATACCACCATTACCTATTAAAACAGCTAAAATTAAAAAACAAACAAACAAACTTGCAATACCAATTGCTGACAAGTATGCAGAGCAGTAAGAACTCTCATTCATTGCTGATAAGAATGCAAAACCATATAGCCACATTGGAAGTAACTATGGCAGTTTCTTAGAAAGCTAAATATAGTTTTATCATATACTCTTAGATGTTTACCCAACTGATATGAAAACTTACATCTACACAAAAATCTGCACACAAATGTTTATAGCAGTTTTATTTATAATTGCCAAAAACTGGAAGCAACCAACATGGGAAGGGATAAATAACCTCTGGAACATCCATACAATAAAATATTATTCAATGACAAAATAAAAAAAAAACTGAGCTATCAAAACACACAAAGACACAGGTGAATCTTAAATAAATATTGCTAAGAGAAAGAAGCCAGTCTGAAAATGTTATACATACTGTATGATTCCAATGACTATCTTTTCCTCTCATCTCGTTTCAGTATATTGCATCTTTTGTCTCAATGCCTCATTTGAGACCTCAATTTTAATGTCCTATTTCAAATGTAGGTAAGCACATATTTAGGGATTAAGAAATGTTGAGCCATAAAACACAATCCTAAATATAAACCTACTAATTTTATATGTTATTTTTCTACATTTTAAGTTCCTCAAACACTATAATCACACTTCTTTGCAGCACATGTACGTGCACTCAGAAACAGAACTTCTGTTCCAGAACGGACTCAATAAATACTGGTAGCTGACTTGATGATTTATAAGTGTATACTGAATTCTACAAAAGCAATCAAGCATGAATTCTACAAAAGCAATCAAGTATGAGGTCGTAACATAATTTGGAGTCAGAACTTGGACTGCTGAGTTTCCAGCTAAATCACTAGTTGGCCACTTCCAAAGCTAGCACTGGTTAGCACAATTGTCATCAGCTAAAGAAAGAACCAGATGAGACCGTCAACCCTGAAGATCAGTGGAATGATCAATATTGCACCCAGAGCAAATAAAACATCCAAATCATATCAAAATACATCGCTCAGGTAAAATATCATTCATTTGAATCTGTAAAATTAACAACACTTTCGACTGGAAGTTTAGCCCCTCTAGAATTCACTGACACAGAACTTAAAATTCAGGTGAAATGCTTTTTTACTGACAAGGTAGCCAACCAGCTCAGTTCATACTGAAGCATGTAGCAGTGGGAACGTGCCTATGGTTTCCTTGGGTCAGAGGGGAAATGTTCTGAATAGCTCCCCCTTGGCCAGGGATGAAGTTTTCCTTTTGTAACTCCTTCCTCACATAAGATGTTCCAAATCCCTCCCATTCTGTTCAGAGGCTCGCAGGGATCCAGGGCTGTAAGACAACAGGTTGTGCACAGCAATGGATGAATTTGTGTGTTCTGGGACCAACCACTCGTTCCATTATAATCCTCACCAAGACTGAGTTTCTTCCCCCTTCCCCACTTTCAGTATGCTTTGTCACATCATTCCCTCTCCCTTTCCCATACATCTGGGTCACCTTGCTTTTGGGGATGGAAAACTCTAGATAAATATAAGCTTGCATCACAGCCTTCTCTTCTGGGTTAGGCCAAGGCTCCTTCAAGTCTTATTCCTGCTTCTGTGTGGTCTGGGGATGGGAAACAGCCCCTAGTACACCAGCGAGAGAGCAGGGGGGAAGGATGTGCTGGATATGTGTCAGAAAACACATAGATTTAATACTATGAGATATAGCCCTGCCACATATGTTTTCCAGCCAGTACCATTCCTTCTTTGTGAAAGTCGCTCTCCTTATTCACCCCCCATGTGGTGCCCTTTAAAAGCAAAATCCTTTGAAAACAAAAAAAAAAGATACAATTTTAAAATGTTTAACTAAGATAGCAGAGTTTAATAGACAGAGAAAAGGTCATGGTCCAACAAGAGAATTTAATCAGTTAGGCTAACTTGAGGTCATGGTCAGGGGCAATGAGAAGGGAATGTTAGGCAGAGTTAAGGTCAGAGTTGATGGCCAGCAGCCAGCCAAGGAAAGTAACCATAGGCTGAAAGAAGCCAAGCCTGGTATCCAGGCAAAAGTGGTGACCCACATCAGGTAGGCGCACCTTTCCATTCGTTTTCCACTAGTCCTAAGGGAGTAAGTTGGAGCTCCTGGAGGCTGATTATTTGAAGTCTATCAGTCAAAGAGATATGGCATCTGCCACAACTTCTACCTTCATTCCCAAGTGCCCTCTCCATGGGAAGTTCTCCTAAGCGATGCCCAGTCACACTGTGTCCTCTGGGCTTGTGACAGATATGCGTATCCTCACCACGGCCACCCCTCCCTCAGCCCCACTATCTCCCAGTCCTCCTTCTCCTCCTCGGGTGGGATCAGATGGAAACTGCCCAGCACAGATCAGCAAGTCATCCAATTAGAGACCAAGATTCCCACCTCCCCTTCTCCAATTCTACAAGTAATTTTCTTAAAGCCTCCTCATCTTGGTTTTGGGGCAAGGAAGGGATCACATGTAGTTCATTCCTCTCACAGGGAATGGAGAAGAAATAACTTCTCCACACCAATACTGTACACCCACAGCTTTTCGTTGGCCACTCCTCCTTCACTCCCTCTTTAGTCTTCTTCTATAGTCTTGGGGCAGAGGAGGTGGCCAGTGCCTGACGACTTTGTAATAAGCATGAAGGAGGTGAGTTGCAGAGGCCTCCATGAGTTGGCGGCTCTTCACACCCCAGCAGGCAGTTCTGGCCTGCTGTTTTCTGCTATGGGCCCTAGTGCCCATCATGAGACATCAGGAGAAAGATCACTCCATGTCCTTTAGCAGGCTTCAACAGAAATATGCACAAGCTTTTTTAAAAAAATACAGTATTTTCACCAGAGAATTCAAAGCACAAACCTGTTTGTCAAGGATGAGTGAGATGGTGTCTTTGCTGTGTAGGTGCAGAAATCCTCTCCCATTCAGGGGTTTCACCTCCCTTGTGAGCCAGTCAGGAAGGGTTATTCACCAGCTGAGGAAACCAAACAGCTGTTTTGAAATGGGGAATAGACCTTCAAGGAGAATAGACCCTCAAAGCTTCAGCACCCTCCAGGGCCTCCTCAGATACATGAGTACAGGGGGATTCAATTTCCCCGCATTCTCAGGTTCCCACTTAACCCCAAAAGTCAGTCAAAAAGCTACTAACTGGAGGACAAAACTGAAGTACATAAAACAGGGACAACTGAGACGACCTTAAGAAGTAAAGAAAGTTGTTAGCAATAGAGTATAGATTATCTCCTCTGATCTCCAGTGGACCCTGAGAAGATGTGAATTTTATTTTATAACTTGATATGGAGAACAGCGGACGAGTGTATCCAGGAGACCCTGCTCTCTCCCTTCACCGTTCTGCATTCCCTGTAGCTCCTCAATGAACTGATAACTTTGCAGTCTCTCCTGTTCACTCTGAGCAGAGAGCTGGTCCCCACCCCTAAGCTGCTGCCAGTGGAGAGGCACACTCCAGTAACCCCGTCCCAGCAGACAGTAAATGTGAGAGCCACCGATTCTTTTAAACCAAATTGATTTCAAAAGTGTTATATCTAGAAGAGTCTCCAAAAATGTAAAGGAAAAAAACGCCTAGTTACATACATGATGGTTACAAATGGAGGAAATGCCAAGAACAGGCTGATAGGAGCAGGAAAGAGGGGGAGGCAAGGAACAGGGGAGGCAGCCAGCCTTGAGTTGAAATACTGGCGTATAGTCTAGAGGCTCTGCATGGAAGGATGCGGTCAACTGGAAGAATTTCAAGACCAAAAGCTCAGGCTAACAGTCTTTTCCCAGCTTTGTGGTCAGAGGTAGAGTTTTCCCTGTCCTGGGAACAGGAGGTATACTGTGAGGAAAGATGTAAACTGATTCTCTCACTAGAGCCAGTGAGATGGCAGATTAATCCTACCAAGGACTAAATTTTGCTTGGTTTGATATAAAATCTAACCTAGACAAGCCTAATAAATAATAGCTATGCAACCACAGTGTAACAATCATGAGACAGGTCACTTTCCTTATCCTCATTTTATAGATGAGAAAATCAAGTCCTTGTGTCTTACTCATGTTTACATAGTTCATAAGTGGAGTCAGGTTCAGACTTAACTCAATAGACACAGAGCCTGTGCTTTTAGCAGGTTGGCTTTGTTGCCTCACATGAACAAGAGAGGAGTCCCCACACTAGGGTTCCCTAAAGAAAGAGGCTCCTTCTCTATGTGCTATTTATTACCTACCCCAATTGGCAACAAAGGGCAGGGGAAAGAGAGGAATGGGCAAAGAAGTTGGGGAAATGACGTCCTCCTCTGCAGGGAGCCATGGAAAAAACATTAGCTTGATTGACTTTCAGGATTCTCGGGAAGAAAAGAGTACATTCCTTCCCTATCACTGCAGTTCTCCCAAAAACCCCTGCTCTTAACACAGCTATCAGAGCGAGACCTTTGGTGAGCAACTGACGTGCCTGAGGCGCCACCTAGTGGCTGAAACTGAAAATACTCCCAAAGGACGTCCCAAAGGCAAGGAGAGAAATATCCAAGGCAGGAAAAGAAAATCGAAAGCTAAAGCTACCCGCGCTCCAAGTTTAGTCTCCTGTAGCCTCTAGCCACACATTATTAAAAGATGTCTTTCTTTATGTCAGCTTGTTCAAGGGTTTACCCAATGTATCAGGCACAAAGTAAGAGTTAGAATCCAGGTGACCTTAACTCCAGACCCCAGTCACTTACTCTCCAATAAACTGAAAAATTTTATCTCCTGAATATTTTCCCAGAACTTAAAACCATCCTGGATATCTATGTGCCTTCCTCAACATCTGCAGAAAACTCAACAGAGATGTTAGTGGCAATGAAGGAGCAGAAGAACAAAGGAGAAATAGGGAAGAGAAAGTTTTCCTTCTCAAAGCACAGTTTCCAAGGAGCTTATGCAAAAACCTCAGAGCAATAAAGGAAGGGCATAGAATGTACTGTTACAGGGTGTGCCCCTCCGTCTTTGTGGTTTCAGGGGTTGTCGGTGGATGGCGA
Source organism: Pteronotus mesoamericanus (assembly GCF_021234165.1). Classification (NCBI taxonomy): domain Eukaryota; kingdom Metazoa; phylum Chordata; class Mammalia; order Chiroptera; family Mormoopidae; genus Pteronotus; species Pteronotus mesoamericanus. The sequence continues at coordinate 15,607,218 of NW_026555313.1, forward strand.
TCGCTGGTCCTTGACTTGGCTCATGTTAAGGAGCAGCCAGAGGGGATCTGATCAAACAGTAGCACAGCAGTTCACCTGAGACTGAAGTGTCACACAGTCCTATGGGAGAAAGACAGGTAGGTCAGGTCCAGTCCCCTAACAGAACTCTAGCCTAGGTCAGGCCTGTGACAATGGAGAGTTAGAAGAAAGGGGGGCAGCTGAGAGGTGCAATCTGGAGGACCAGGATGTAAGCACAGCTTCTGGAATTCCGAGCAGTGTCCCATGCTCCGGGGTCAGGGGCACATGAGGCGGATAACTGGTAAAGTGAATTCAGGGTGATTGGTGAGAGGCTTTGTGTAGGACCCAGCCCCAGGAAACCAGGCAGCTGCCCAAGCTCCCCCCACCTCCTGTCTAGAATCCTGGGGAGATGGAGAAATTCCAAGCATTTAAAGGATCAGGCAGGAGAGGTCTAAACAGGCAGTAGATTCAGGAAGTGGCCAGATGTAGTGATAGACTCTTGACCCTAAAGGAACCAGAATTCTGGTACATTTTCTAAGACTGAATCTCCAGATGTTTCTTTCTCTCTCTAGGCTTTATTACAACTACACTCTGTGTACTCGAGCCCTGGAAAAACCCCAGCATTCAGACCAAGGCAGGGAATGGTATTTCTCCTCTTTTAGCCTCAAGAATTCCTGCCCTCAGATACATCTGGACTGACTTTGCAGTCCACTCCTTCACATTTGTAATTAGTCTCTATGTCAAACTCCTAAAGCTCTGGTTCTCTCTTATCCATTTTGGCTCATCTTTATTTTCCTTTTTCAAGGTTGGCTCTGTCCTTGGTGAAGTGGCTTCTTCACCTACTGTTCTAAATTGAGCTCAGGGCTCAGTCTCACCAGTGGTCATGTGGCCTTAAGACATCAGGAGCCCCTCCACTCCATGTCAGGTCCCTGCCACAGCTGCCAGACCACTGTTTCTGGCTATTGCAAAGGCTCAGACCACTGGGCTCCCTACACTCATTCAGTGTGGATGGGTCAGTCCTGGGTCTTCATCTACTTGTCATACAGAGCTATTAGCATCCCCTGAGAACAATAAATGAATGAGACTTCCTCTGTAGATGTTAATGGCATCCCTTGCGTATGTGTTTATTATATTTGTTTGAAAGGCTAAACTGCTATAACAAAGAGACCTGGAATTACAGTAGCTTAAGAATAAAGTTTCCCTCTCATGTTACATTCAGTTCAGAAAATTTATAAGCTATGTTCTGGGCACAGTGATTCAAGGTCTCACCTATTTTATTTCTTCACCATGTTTTAGAGAATTCTCCTATATGAGCACTTGCTATTTAAAATGTGCTGGGTTACATTCCAAAAGAGATAGTCTCAGCCTCCTCAGAAGTAAATGAGTAAGTGTGTTAAGGGAAGAGAAAAGAAGCACAACAGAAAGTCTGTAGGAATGAAATGAGGGAGGATTCACCTTCAATTCAGGGGCAACAGGAAAGCCTTCACCAAGGAAGTTGTGTGTGAGATGGAATTTGAAGAATGAATTAAATTTCAGTAGCTAAAGGAGAATAAAATGTTAACGGCAGAAAAAAACAGTATGAACCAAAGCTTGAAGACAATGAAATGTAGAAAATCTAAGAGGCAAGGAGTCTACGCATGCAGTGTGTCAGCAGAACAAAGTTCAGAGGGGAGGTGAAACCCTCACTGCAAAGAGTAGATGAAGAACCCAACCCTTCAGGCGGGGGGCTGTGGGGTGTCTTTTGGGATTTCAAGTTGAAAAATGAGTGGTCAGAGCTCTGAGGCTGACCGAGACAGGTGGAGCGTGGAGATAAAGAAACTAATAGAAAACCACCAGAATTACCAGGGCGAGGACAACACTGTCTGGAATCAGGTTACATAGGTCAGAGAAAGAAGCCAGAGGGAAACCCACAATGGAGGCAGGACCGAGGAGATTTGACAACTGGTTGAATGCTGGACATGAAAAGGAGAAATAAAGCTACTCCGAGTGGTCAAGTTTAGCTACTCAAAAAACAGTGCCGCTGCTAAGCTCCAAAAGCCAGACTGTAGACAAGATTGGGCGAGGGTGGAAGGGGTACGATTGCGGTTTCAAATGTTAAGCTTAAATTTCTGGCCAACTTGGGTAGTGGTTTCTAAAGCAGTTCAAAATGTAAGTCTGCAGCTGAGAAGATAATTTTATTTCTAAGTGTAAGACATGGATCTAAAAGTAGGCTGTAGGGGAAGATACCCAAAAGGATAAGAGAACAGAGGTTGCAGAGGGAAGGCATTAGAAAACCTACACGCAGTAATACTACAAGGAAGAATCTTCAAGGCAGAAAAGAAGAGAAGACATCCGAAAAAGTTATAAGTGTGCCATGCCCACGGAAAGAAAAAAAGGGCTCTCAGCAAAGCCAACTACATCAGAAACAAAAGGAACTCCAGGATGATGCAGATGGGAGCGAAGACAGTCAATCTGATACTTAGTGTGTTAAGTCATGACTTTTGAGAGTATTTAAGTAAACTGAGGAAGATAAAAACGAATGCATTAATCAGCCAGTTAGGGAAGTTAGGAAAAAACATAGAAAGTCAGAAAAGGAACTACAAAATAAACCAAGGACAGGTAGAAGGATTAATAAAGCAGAAATTAATGAATTAGAAAATAGAACTAATGGATGAAAAGATGTATCTTTAAAAAAAATTAACTACTAGCTAACCTAGCTAACAAAAAGATAAAACACCAATATACTAAAAATAAATGAGAAACCGCCACACATAAAGAAATTAAAAGAATCATAATAGTCTACTTTGTTTCACTCTAACAAGTAAATTTGAAAATCCAGATTAAAAGGATGAGTTTCTATGGATATGTAATTTACCATAACATCCCTAGATGATATGGTTGTATATTTGAAAAACAATACAAATAACTATAAAACTACTAGAAACAATAAGAAACTTGGTAATATAGAGAAGTGTTAAATTAATATATAGAAATCAACATTTTTCATTTATACAAATAGTTATAAGTTAGAGTATAGTGGAAAAACAGACTCCATTTCAATGTCAACAAAATTGATAAACTTATTGGAATAATATTAATAAGAAATGGGAAAAATGTACAAATAATATTTAAACACTAGAGAAAAATACCAAGAAGATATTTTTTACTGAACAAATAAAAAAGCGTTAATTTGTAAATGTAACCAAAACCCAATAAATAAAAATACTAGAAGAATTTTCTTCCCTTTTCTTTTCTCTCTCTCTCTTTCTTTCACTAGACAAAAAAAAAAAAAATTAGAATAACTAGGAAAACCTGGGGGGAAAGGAACCAAGAAGAGTGACTATCCTTATGAAAAATTAAAACATAGAGACTCCTGAAAGACTCAAACAAACAACCCAAGGCCCTATAGGGTCAACAACTGACATCATCAGAGGCAAGCCCAGAAAGAAAAGTAAAGGACAAAAATACTTAACAGACTCTCACAAAAATGGGAAGAAAAAGAAGTTCCCCTCAAATGAGTGGAAAAGGGGACTCCCCACAGAGAGAGCTAAATGAAATAGAGGCAAGGGAACTATCAGATATGGAATTCAAAACAATGGTTCTAAGGAAGCTCAACGAGCTCAGCCAGCTCAAAGAGAACTATGAGAAACTGCAGAGAAACTATCAGGATCTTACAGCAAACTATATCAGCCTGGAAAAGGACATAGAAACTATCAAGAAGACACAAGAGGATATGAAGAATACCATTTCTGAATTGAAGAACACAGTAGAAGGAATCCAAAGCAGGCTGGATGAAGCTGAGGATCGAATCAGTGAGATGGAGGACAAGGTAGAAAAAAGCTCTCAGAAAGAACAAGAAATGGAAAAACGGCTCAAAAAGAATGAAGAAGCATTTAGGGAAATGCAGGACAACCTGAAACGCAATAATATCCGTATAATAGGGATACCAGAAGGAGAAGAAGAGGAGCAAGGAATAGAGAACCTCCTCGAAAAAGTAATGATGGAAAATCTCCCTAATTTGAGGAGAGAAAGGCTCTCATGGATCCAGGAGGCACAGAGGACCCCACTCAAGAGGGACCCAAGGAGGTCCACTCCAAGACACATCATCATAAAAATGGCAAATCTCAAAGACAAAGAGAGAATCCTCAAGGCAGCAAGGGAGAAGGAGAAAGTAACATACAAGGGGGCCCCGATACGCCTAGGAGCTGACTTCTCAACAGAAACACTACAAGCCAGAAGGGAATAGCAACAAATATTCCAAGCCAAGAAAAGCAAGTGCTTACAGCCAAGGCTGCTCTACCCAGCTAGGCTCTCCATTAAAATAGAAGGGGAAATACGGAGTTTCCCAGACAAAAGAAAACTAAAAGAATACATCTCTACCAAACCAGCACTCCAAGATATGCTAAGGGGACTGGTTTAAGCAGATGAAGGAAAAGAATGAGACAGAGAGGAACACAAGTACAAAGAGAAAAGATGAGTAAGTTTCTATCAGTAATATCTCTCAATGTGAATGGACTCAATGCCCCAATCAAAAGACACAGGGTAGCTGAATGGATAAAAAAACATGACCCACACATATGCTGCCTGCAAGAGACCCACCTCAGAGCAAAAGACCTACACAGATTGCAAGTAAAGGGATGGAAAATAATATTCCAAGCAAATGGACATGAGAAAAAGGCTGGCGTTGCCATACTTGTATCAGACAAAGTAGATTTCAAAGCAAAGGCCATAAAGAGAGACCCAGAGGGTCACTTTATCATACTTAAAGGAAGAATCTATCAAGAAGACATCAACATTGTAAACTTATATGCTCCCAATATAGGAGCCCCCAAGTTTATAAGGAAATTGTTGGATGACTTCAAAAAAGATATAGACAGCAACACACTGATAGTAGGGGATTTCAACACCCCACTGTCAAAAATGGACAGATCTTCCAAACAAAACATTAATAAACATATCGTGGCGCTGAATGAAACACTGAATCAAAGAGACTTAACTGACCTATATAGATCCTTACATCCCAAAGAAGAAAAATACACATTCTTTTCAAATGCTCATGGCAGTTTTTCAAAGATAGACCACATGATAAGGCACAAAGCAAGCCCCAGCAAATTCAGGAAAACTGAAATAATACCAAACTTTTTCTCAGACCACAAGGCCTTGAAACTCGAAATCAACCTCAAAGAGAAACTTCAAAAACTTGCAAACTCATGGAGACTGAACAGTACACTATTAAACAATGAATCGGTCAATAATGAGATAAGAGAAGAAATCAAAAAATTTCTGGAAACAAATGAAAATGAACAGACAACTGTCCAAAACCTATGGGACACAGCAAAGGCAGTCCTGAGAGGGAAGTTCATAGCAATACAGGCTTACCTTAAAAAGATAGAAACATTTCAAATAAAAGACCTAACACTACAACTTCAAGAACTGGAAAAACAACAACAAATATATGCCAGAGCAAGTAGAAGGAAGGAAATAGTCAAGATTAGAGCAGAACTGAATGACATAGAGACAAAAAGAACAATTCAGAGGATCAACCAATCCAGAAGCTGGTTCTTTGAAAAGATTAATAAAATTGACAAGCCTTTAAGCAGACTCATCAAGAAAAAAAGGGAGGGGACCCAAATTAATAATATCAGAAATGAAAGAGGAGAAATAACAACTGATACCACAGAAATACAAATGATCATCAGAAACTATTATGAACAATTATATGCCAAGAAATTTGAAAATCTTGATGAAATGGACAAATTTTTAGAAAAGTATAATCTTCCAACACTGAAGGAGGAAGAAACAGAAAGCTTGAACAGACCGATAACAGTTGGGGAAATTGAAGCAGTCATCAAGAAACTCCCAGCACACAAAAGCCCAGGGCCAGACGGTTTCCCAGGAGAATTTTCCAAAACATTTAAGGAAGAGCTAACCCCTGTCCTTCTCAGACTATTCCTAAAAATCCAAGAGGAGGGAAGACTCCCAGACTCCTTCTATGAGGCCAGCATCACCCTGATCCCAAAACCAGACAAAGACCCTACAAAGAAAGAAAACTACAGGCCAATTTCGCTGATGAACATAGATGCCAAAATCCTCAACAAAATATTGGCAAACCACATCCAGCAATACATTCAAAAGATTATCCACCACGATCAAGTGGGATTCATCCCAGGGATGCAGGGATGGTTCAATATACACAAATCAGTAAACGTGATACAGCACATCAATAAAAGAAGACAAAAACCACATGATCATCTCAATAGATGCAGAAAAAGCATTTGTCAAGGTACAGCACCCATTTATGATCAAAACACTCAGCAAAATGGGAGTAAAGGGGGCATTCCTCAACGTAATAAAGGCCATATATGAAAATCCTACAGCCAATATCATACTCAACGGGCAAAAACTGAAAGCTTTCCCACTAAGATCGGGAACACGACAAGGATGTCCGCTCTCACCGCTTCTTTTCAACATCCTATTGGAAGTCCTAGCCACAGCGGTCAGACAAGAGAAAGAGATAAAAGGCATCCAAATAGGAAAGGAGGAAGTAAAACTATCATTGTTTGCAGATGACATGATAGTGTCCATAGAGAACCCTGTAGACTCTACCAAAAAAACTCCTCAACCTAATAAGTGAATTTGGCAAAACAGCAGGATACAAAGTCAACATTCAGAAATCAAAGGCGTTTTTGTACACCAGCAATGCAATAGAAGAAGAAGAAATCAGGAAAAATATACCATTCGATATAGCACGAAAAAAGATAAAGTACCTAGGGATAAATTTAACCAAAGACACAAAAGACCTGTATGCAGAAAACTATACAACATTGAAAAAAGAAATTAAGGAAGACACAAATAAATGGAAGCATATACCGTGCTCATGGATTGGAAGAATTAATATCCTTAAAATGTCCATACTACCCAAAGCAATTTATAGGTTCAATGCAATCCCTATTAAGATACCAATGACGTATTTCACAGAAATAGAAGAGACATTTCAAAAATTTATATGGAACCATAAACGACCCCGAATAGCCGCAGCAATTTTGAGAAAGAAACACAAAGTAGGAGGGATCACAATACCGGACATCAAACTCTACTACAAAGCCACCATACTCAAAACAATCTGGTACTGGCACAAGAACAGACCCATAGACCAGTGGAACAGAATAGAAAGCCCAGAAATAAGCCCAGGTCTCTATGGGCATCTAATATTCGACAAAGGGGGCAGAAGCATAAAATGGAGCAATAAGAGCCTCTTCAACAAATGGTGTTGGGGGAGCTGGACGGCTACATGCAAAAAATTGAAATTGGATCATCAGCTGACACCATACACAAAAATAAACTCAAGATGGATAAAAGACTTAAAAATAAGTCGCAACACCATCAAAGTCCTCGAGGAGAACATTGGCAGGAAACTCTCAGATATCCCACGCAGCAATTTTTTCACTGATATGTCTCCTAAAGCAAGGGACATAAAGGAAAGAATAAACAAAGTGGGACCTCATCAAAATAAGAAGCTTCTGCATGGCTAAAGAAAACATCAGCAAAATGAAAAGGGAGCCAACCGTATGGGAAAATATATTTGCTAATGGTACATCAGATATAGGTTTGATCTCCAAGATATATAAAGAACTCACTCGACTCTACTCCAAGAAGACAAACGAGCCAATCAAAAAATGGGCTAAGGACCTGGGCAGATGCTTTTCTAAGGAGGAGATACAGAGGGCCCAGAGGCATTTGAAAGGATGCTCAGCATCACTCGCCATCAGAGAAATGCAGATCAAAACCACCATGAGGTACCACCTCACACCGGTCAGAATGGCCATCATAGACAGATCCACAAACAACAGGTGCTGGCGAGGCTGTGGAGAAAAGGGAACCCTAGTACACTGTTGGTGGGAATGCAGACTGGTGCAGCCACTATGGAAAGCAGTGTGGAATTTCCTCAGAAAGCTGAAAATGGAACTGCCTTTTGATCCAGTGCTTCCCCTGCTGGGACTATACCCTGAGAACACCAAAACGCCAATACAAAAGAACCTATGCACCCCAATGTTCATAGCAGCACAATTTACAATAGCCAAGTGTTGGAAGCAACCTAAATGCCCATTAGTAGATGATTGGATCAAAAAATTATGGTACATATACACAATGGAATACTATGCAGCAGAAAGAAAAAGAGAAGTACTAAACTTTGCGACAGCATGGGTGGAACTGGAGAGCATCATGCTAAGCGAAATAAGCCAGGGGGCAAAAGACAAATACCATATGTTATAAAAATCCCAAACCAGAATACATAGTACTAATAAAAATACTCTCTAAACAATGAACAAATGATTTAATTACAAGGAGAAATTGTCATAAATCCATAATCATTGTAGGAGAATGGATTTAAGAGTGGAAAAAAAAAGATTCCTAGATTCCTTTTTAAAGAGAAAATCTAGCCCTGGCTACTGTGGCTCAGTTGGCTGGAGTGTGTCATCCCATAAACTGGCAAGTCACGGGTTGGATTGCCGGTCAGGAAAAAAAAAAAAAAAATTAAAACATAAACTTTCAATAATTCAAATGGTGTTTTGTTACATAAGTAGATTAATGGAATACAATATAAAGTCAAGAAGTATACTAAAATATATACAGGAAATTAGATTATGAGAAAAGGGTCATCTCAAAACAATACAGGAAAGATTATCTATTCAAAAAATAGTTTTGCTATCAGAACTCTAACTGGATTCAAGAGTTGAATATTTAAAAATAAATAAATAATGAAAATACTAAAGGAAAACATGGGAGAATTCCTTTATAAACCTGGCATGAAAGGCTTTTCTAACTCAAACTCAAAAACTTAAAGGCTTAGAGGAAAAAAATCTGTAAATCTTGCTAAATAAAAACTGCAAAAAGGGGAGAAAAGATGGCGGAGGAGTGAAAGGGAGTCACGCTGACCTCCTCCCAAAACCAAACTGGAATTGCAACTAAATAATGGAGTAATCACCTGGAAAGCAGTGGAGCGATAGTGGGAGAGGAGCCTTTGTGCCGCGGACAGCGGATTCGACTCTCACACATCCCAACGGGTGAGAATTGCGGTGGAGGCTCGAGAGGGTGGGCTGGGTGCGCACGGGCACTGGCACCAGAGGGACATTGAAACGGCCAGTTAGCGTCCCCCGGGGAAGAACGGGGTCTGAATCATAAACAGGAACCCCTAAACTACAGCCGCTAAAGCTGAGAAAATACAGACAAAACACAACCCCAAAAAGCTTAGGGGCACTCTCTGCCAGAGACAAGTGGCTGGGGATGCAAAAAGACATTTAAAGGGCAAACGCAAAAGTTGCAGCGGCAGCCACCCTCCTTGATTGCTGGGTACAGGCGGCAGCAGGGTGGGCTGGTGCCTGGGAAAAGACTGGTGAGGAAAACTTTGTGAAGAGAACTGACTCTGCGGCCGGTGGAGCCCGGGTGATAACTCACTTCCCACTCTGCAGCTACCATCTCGCTCAGGCATAAGGGAATCAATTAACCTGCCTTTTGTGTGCTCCGCACACAGCTTGTGCGCGTGTGACCTGCGGGGCTGAGTGCAGACTGTCTGGGAGAGCTTTGAGGAGAGACTGGAGACAGTGGCGTTGGGGAAAGAACGGGAGGAGGAACCGGGGAGTCCCGACTCCCTCCCCGTTCGGTAGTCTCCATTGTGGGCTGGAAAGGCGCGACCCCAAAGAAGCAGAAGCGGGGCGCGCATGAACCAGACTGCCTGCGATTGAAACGCAGTCCGCACAGGGGTTGGATCCTCAGCCGAAGGGGTCACAGAACTGCCCAGAGGCCCCTGAGGGGAGACTAGAAACGGAGGCATTGGGGAAAGAACGGGAGGAGGAACCGGAGAGTCCCGACTCCTTCTCCTTGCCGAAGTCTCCATTGCGCGGGAAGAGGCCACACCCCCAAAGAGCCAAAAGCCGAAAAGCAAACATAGACACCCCCAAAACACCCAGAGCAGGTGCGCACACTTGCGCCGAGTGACTGGCGAGGGTTGGCGAGCGTGTGTGTGACCCACGCGGGCTGGCAAACGCTTGCACCTGCCAGCAAGGCCTCACACAGACTGGCACCCATACGGCCTGCGAGGGATTGCACAGAGGGGCAAGGGCAGGCGTAAATTGACCCGCCCACCGCGATTGCGGAGCAGCCCACAAAATAAGTAGAGCTGCCCAGAGTCCCTGGAGGAGAGACCAGAAACAGGATTAACCGGAGAGCTGATTTCCTCCCATTTCCGTAGTCCCCATTTGGCGAGGGCAAGCAACGCACCCAAAGAGCCAAAAGCGGGGAAAACACACAATAGAAGACTCTAAACTGACCAGTGCCGCGAAGCTCGCGTGCCAGGGAGGTCAGATGAGCACGGGAGGTCGCGAATAAGCCCCCCTGGTCTGGGGCAAACACATGCGAGCCCAGGCAGGTGGGGGACCCTGCCGCGCTGGGAACGCGCTCAAGGAGCTCTCGTGAGAGCGCAGAGAGATCCCAAAAAATAGCCCAGCCCTGACCGAAGGGTCACAGAGCTGTTCCAAGCAGGAGTCAGACACAGGCATTAGACTCCTGAAAGGCTCAAACAAACAACCCAAGGCCCTATAGGGTCAACAACTGACATCATCAGAGGCAAGCCCAGAAAGAAAAGTAAAGGACAAAAATACTTAACAGACTCTCACAAAAATGGGAAGAAAAAGAAGTTCTCCCCAAATGAGTGGAAAAGGGGACTCCCCACAGAGAGAGCTAAATGAAATAGAGGCAAGGGAACTATCAGATATGGAATTTAAAACAATGGTTCTAAGGAAGCTCAATGAGCTCAGCCAGCTCAAAGAGAACTATGAGAAACTGCAGAGAAACTATCAGGATCTTACAGCACACTATATCAGCCTGGAAAAGGACATAGAAACTATCAAGAAGACACAAGAGGATATGAAGAATACCATTTCTGAATTGAAGAACACAGTAGAAGGAATCCAAAGCAGGCTGGATGAAGCTGAGGATCGAATCAGTGAGATGGAGATAAGGTAGAAAAAAGCTCCCAGAAAGAGCAAGAAATGGAAAAACGGCTCAAAAAGAATGAAGAAGCATTTAGGGAAATGCAGGACAACCTGAAACGCAATAATATCCGTATAATAGGGATACCAGAAGGAGAAGAAGAGGAGCAAGGAATAGAGAACCTCCTCGAAAAAGTAATGATGGAAAATTTCCCTAATTTGAGGAGAGAAAGGCTCTCATGGATCCAGGAGGCACAGAGGACCCCACTCAAGAGGGACCCAAGGAGATCCACTCCAAGACACATCATCATTAAAATGGCAAATGTCAAAGACAAAGAGAGAATCCTGAAGGCAGCAAAGGAGAAGGAGAAAGTAACATACAAGGGGGCCCCGATACGCCTAGGAGCTGACTTCTCAACAGAAACACTCCAAGCCAGAAGGGAATGGCAACAAATATTCCAAGCCATGAAAAGCAAGGGCCTACAGCCAAGGCTGCTCTACCCAGCTAGGCTCTCCATTAAAATAGAAGGAGAAATACGGAGTTTCCCAGACAAAAGAAAGCTAAAAGAATACATCTCTACCAAACCAGCACTCCAAGATATGCTAAGGGGACTGGTTTAAGCAGATGAAGGAAAAGAATGAGACAGAGAGGAACACAAGTACAAAGAGAAAAGATGAGTAAGTTTCTATCAGTAATATCTCTCAATGTGAATGGACTCAATGCCCCAATCAAAAGACACAGGGTAGCTGAATGGATAAGAAAACATGACCCACACATATGCTGCCTACAAGAGACCCACCTCAGAGCAAAAGACCTACACAGATTGCAAGTAAAGGGATGGAAAATAATATTCCAAGCAAATGGACATGAGAAAAAGGCTGGCGTTGCCATACTTGTATCAGACAAAGTCGATTTCAAAGCAAAAGCCATAAAGAGAGACCCAGAGGGGCACTTTATCATACTTAAAGGAAGAATCTATCAAGAAGACATCAACATTGTAAACTTATATGCTCCCAATATAGGAGCCCCCAAGTTTATAAGGAAATTGTTGGATGACTTCAAAAAAGATATAGATAGCAACACACTGATAGTAGGGGATTTCAACACCCCACTGTCAAAAATGGACAGATCTTCCAAACAAAACATTAATAAACATATCGTGGCGCTGAATGAAACACTGAATCAAAGAGACTTAACTGACCTATATAGATCCTTACATCCCAAAGAAGAAAAATACACATTCTTTTCAAATGCTCACGGCAGTTTTTCAAAGATAGACCACATGATAGGACACAAAGCAAGCCTCAGTAAATTCAGGAAAATTGAAATAATCCCAAACTTTTTCTCAGACCACAAGGCCTTGAAACTCGAAATCAAACTCAAAGAGAAACTTCAAAAACTTGGAAACTCATGGAGACTGAACAGTACACTATTAAACAATGAATCGGTCAATAATGAGATAAGAGAAGAAATCAAAAAATTTCTGGAAACAAATGAAAATGAACAGACAACTGTCCAAAACCTATGGGACACAGCAAAGGCAGTCCTGAGAGGGAAGTTCATAGCAATACAGGCTTACCTTAAAAAGATAGAAACATTTCAAATAAAAGACCTAACACTACAACTTGAAGAACTGGAGAAACAACAACAAATAAATCCCAGAGCAAGTAGAAGGAAGGAAATAGTCAAGATTAGAGCAGAACTGAATGACATAGAGACAAAAAGAACAATTCAGAGGATCAACCAATCCAGAAGCTGGTTCTTTGAAAAGATTCATAAAGTGGACAAACCTTTGAGCAGACTCATCAAGAAAAAAAGGGAGAGGACTCAAATTAATAATATCAGAAATGAAAGAGGAGAAATAACAACTGATACCACAGAAATACAAATGATCATCAGAAACTATTATGAACAATTATATGCCAAGAAATTTGAAAATCTTGATGAAATGGACAAATTTTTAGAAAAGTATAATCTTCCAACACTGAAGGAGGAAGAAACGGAAAGCTTGAACAGACCGATAACAGTTGGGGAAATTGAAGCAGTCATCAAGAAACTCCCAGCACACAAAAGCCCAGGGCCAGACGGTTTCCCAGGAGAATTTTCCAAAACATTTAAGGAAGAGCTAACCCCTGTCCTTCTCAGACTATTCCTAAAAATCCAAGAGGAGGGAAGACTCCCAGACTCCTTCTATGAGGCCAGCATCACCCTGATCCCAAAACCAGACAAAGACCCTACAAAGAAAGAAAACTACAGGCCAATTTCGCTGATGAACATAGATGCTAAAACCCTCAACAAAATATTGGCAAACCACATCCAGCAATACATTCAAAAGATTATCCACCACGATCAAGTGGGATTCATCCCAGGGATGCAGGGATGGTTCAATATACACAAATCAGTAAACGTGATACAGCACATCAATAAAAGAAAAGACAAAAACCACATGATCATCTCGATAGATGCAGAAAAAGCATTTGTCAAGGTACAGCACCCATTTATGATCAAAACACTCAGCAAAATGGGAATAAAGGGGGCATTCCTCAACGTAATAAAGGCCATATATGAAAATCCTATAGCCAATATCATACTCAACGGGCAAAAACTGAAAGCTTTCCCACTAAGATCGGGAACACGACAAGGATGTCCGCTCTCACCGCTTCTTTTCAACATCCTATTGGAAGTCCTAGCCACAGCGGTCAGACAAGAGAAAGAGATAAAAGGCATCCAAATAGGAAAGGAGGAAGTAAAACTATCATTGTTTGCAGATGACATGATAGTGTCCATAGAGAACCCTGTAGACTCTACCAAAAAACTCCTCAACCTAATAAGTGAATTTGGCAAAACAGCAGGATACAAAGTCAACATTCAGAAATCAAAGGCGTTTTTGTACACCAGCAATGCAATAGAAGAAGAAGAAATCAGGAAAAATATACCATTCGATATAGCACGAAAAAAGATAAAGTACCTAGGGATAAATTTAACCAAAGACACAAAAGACCTGTATGCAGAAAACTATACAACATTGAAAAAAGAAATTAAGGAAGACACAAATAAATGGAAGCATATACCGTGCTCATGGATTGGAAGAATTAATATCCTCAAAATGTCCATACTACCCAAAGCAATTTATAGGTTCAATGCAATCCCTATTAAGATACCAATGACGTATTTCACAGAAATAGAACAGACATTTCAAAAATTTATATGGAACCATAAACGACCCCGAATAGCCGCAGCAATTTTGAGAAAGAAACACAAAGTAGGAGGGATCACAATACCGGACATCAAACTCTACTACAAAGCCACCATACTCAAAACAATCTGGTACTGGCACAAGAACAGACCCATAGACCAGTGGAACAGAATAGAAAGCCCAGAAATAAGCCCAGGTCTCTATGGGCATCTAATATTCGACAAAGGGGGCAGAAGCATAAAATGGAGCAATAAGAGCCTCTTCAACAAATGGTGTTGGGAGAGCTGGACGGCTACATGCAAAAAATTGAAATTGGATCATCAGCTGACACCATACACAAAAATAAACTCAAGATGGATAAAAGACTTAAAAATACGTCGCAACACCATCAAAGTCCTCGAGGAGAACATTGGCAGGAAACTCTCAGATATCCCACGCAGCAATTTTTTCACTGATATGTCTCCTAAAGCAAGGGACATAAAGGAAAGAATAAACAAAGTGGGACCTCATCAAAATAAGAAGCTTCTGCATGGCTAAAGAAAACATCAGCAAAATGAAAAGGGAGCCAACCGTATGGGAAAATATATTTGCTAATGATACATCAGATAGAGGTTTGATCTCCAAGATATATAAAGAACTCACTCGACTCTACTCCAAGAAGACAAACGAGCCAATCAAAAAATGGGCTAAGGACCTGGGCAGATGCTTTTGTAAGGAGGAGATACAGAGGGCCCAGAGGCATTTGAAAGGATGCTCAGCATCACTAGCCATCAGAGAAATGCAGATCAAAACCACCATGAGGTACCACCTCACACCGGTCAGAATGGCCATCATAGACAGATCCACAAACAACAGGTGCTGGCGAGGCTGTGGAGAAAAGGGAACCCTAGTCCACTGTTGGTGGGAATGCAGACTGGTGCAGCCACTATGGAAAGCAGTGTGGAATTTCCTCAGAAAGCTGAAAATGGAACTGCCTTTTGATCCAGTGCTTCCCCTGCTGGGACTATACCCTGAGAACACCAAAATGCCAATACAAAAGAACCTATGCACCCCAATGTTCATAGCAGCACAATTTACAATAGCCAAGTGTTGGAAGCAACCTAAATGCCCATTAGTAGATGATTGGATCAAAAAATTATGGTACATATACACAATGGAATACTATGCAGCAGAAAGAAAAAGAGAAGTACTAAACTTTGCGACAGCATGGGTGGAACTGGAGAGCATCATGCTAAGCGAAATAAGCCAGGGGGCAAAAGACAAATACCATATGTTATAAAAATCCCAAACCAGAATACATAGTACTAATAAAAATACTCTCTAAACAATGAACAAATGATTTAATTACAAGGAGATATTGTCATAAATCCATAATCATTGTAGGAGAATGGATTTAAGAGTGGAAAAAAAAAGATTCCTAGATTCCTTTTTAAAGAGAAAATCTAGCCCTGGCTACTGTGGCTCAGTTGGCTGGAGTGTGTCATCCCATAAACTGGCAAGTCACGGGTTGGATTGCCGGTCAGGAAAAAAAAAAAAAAAATTAAAACATAAACTTTCAATAATTCAAATGGTGTTTTGTTACATAAGTAGATTAATGGAATACAATATAAAGTCAAGAAGTATACTAAAATATATACAGGAAATTAGATTATGAGAAAAGGGTCATCTCAAAACAATACAGGAAAGATTATCTATTCAAAAAATAGTTTTGCTATCAGAACTCTAACTGGATTCAAGAGTTGAATATTTAAAAATAAACAAATAATGAAAATACTAAAGGAAAACATGGGAGAATTCCTTTATAAACCTGGCATGAAAGGCTTTTCTAACTCAAACTCAAAAACTTAAAGGCTTAGAGGAAAAAAATCTGTAAATCTTGCTAAATAAAAACTGCAAAAAGGGGAGAAAAGATGGCGGAGGAGTGAAAGGGAGTCACGCTGACCTCCTCCCAAAACCAAACTGGAATTGCAACTAAATAATGGAGTAATCACCTGGAAAGCAGTGGAGCGATAGTGGGAGAGGAGCCTTTGTGCCGCGGACAGCGGATTCGACTCTCACACATCCCAACGGGTGAGAATTGCGGTGGAGGCTCGAGAGGGTGGGCTGGGTGCGCACGGGCACTGGCACCAGAGGGACATTGAAACGGCCAGTTAGCGTCCCCCGGGGAAGAACGGGGTCTGAATCATAAACAGGAACCCCTAAACTACAGCCGCTAAAGCTGAGAAAATACAGACAAAACACAACCCCAAAAAGCTTAGGGGCACTCTCTGCCAGAGACAAGTGGCTGGGGATGCAAAAAGACATTTAAAGGGCAAACGCAAAAGTTGCAGCGGCAGCCACCCTCCTTGATTGCTGGGTACAGGCGGCAGCAGGGTGGGCTGGTGCCTGGGAAAAGACTGGTGAGGAAAACTTTGTGAAGAGAACTGACTCTGCGGCCGGTGGAGCCCGGGTGATAACTCACTTCCCACTCTGCAGCTACCATCTCGCTCAGGCATAAGGGAATCAATTAACCTGCCTTTTGTGTGCTCCGCACACAGCTTGTGCGCGTGTGACCTGCGGGGCTGAGTGCAGACTGTCTGGGAGAGCTTTGAGGAGAGACTGGAGACAGTGGCGTTGGGGAAAGAACGGGAGGAGGAACCGGGGAGTCCCGACTCCCTCCCCGTTCGGTAGTCTCCATTGTGGGCTGGAAAGGCGCGACCCCAAAGAAGCAGAAGCGGGGCGCGCATGAACCAGACTGCCTGCGATTGAAACGCAGTCCGCACAGGGGTTGGATCCTCAGCCGAAGGGGTCACAGAACTGCCCAGAGGCCCCTGAGGGGAGACTAGAAACGGAGGCATTGGGGAAAGAACGGGAGGAGGAACCGGAGAGTCCCGACTCCTTCTCCTTGCCGAAGTCTCCATTGCGCGGGAAGAGGCCACACCCCCAAAGAGCCAAAAGCCGAAAAGCAAACATAGACACCCCCAAAACACCCAGAGCAGGTGCGCACACTTGCGCCGAGTGACTGGCGAGGGTTGGCGAGCGTGTGTGTGACCCACGCGGGCTGGCAAACGCTTGCACCTGCCAGCAAGGCCTCACACAGACTGGCACCCATACGGCCTGCGAGGGATTGCACAGAGGGGCAAGGGCAGGCGTAAATTGACCCGCCCACCGCGATTGCGGAGCAGCCCACAAAATAAGTAGAGCTGCCCAGAGTCCCTGGAGGAGAGACCAGAAACAGGATTAACCGGAGAGCTGATTTCCTCCCATTTCCGTAGTCCCCATTTGGCGAGGGCAAGCAACGCACCCAAAGAGCCAAAAGCGGGGAAAACACACAATAGAAGACTCTAAACTGACCAGTGCCGCGAAGCTCGCGTGCCAGGGAGGTCAGATGAGCACGGGAGGTCGCGAATAAGCCCCCTGGTCTGGGGCAAACACATGCGAGCCCAGGCAGGTGGGGGGACCCTGCCGCGCTGGGAACGCGCTCAAGGAGCTCTCGTGAGAGCGCAGAGAGATCCCAAAAAATAGCCCAGCCCTGACCGAAGGGTCACAGAGCTGTTCCAAGCAGGAGTCAGACACAGGCATTAGACTCCTGAAAGGCTCAAACAAACAACCCAAGGCCCTATAGGGTCAACAACTGACATCATCAGAGGCAAGCCCAGAAAGAAAAGTAAAGGACAAAAATACTTAACAGACTCTCACAAAAATGGGAAGAAAAAGAAGTTCTCCCCAAATGAGTGGAAAAGGGGACTCCCCACAGAGAGAGCTAAATGAAATAGAGGCAAGGGAACTATCAGATATGGAATTTAAAACAATGGTTCTAAGGAAGCTCAATGAGCTCAGCCAGCTCAAAGAGAACTATGAGAAACTGCAGAGAAACTATCAGGATCTTACAGCACACTATATCAGCCTGGAAAAGGACATAGAAACTATCAAGAAGACACAAGAGGATATGAAGAATACCATTTCTGAATTGAAGAACACAGTAGAAGGAATCCAAAGCAGGCTGGATGAAGCTGAGGATCGAATCAGTGAGATGGAGATAAGGTAGAAAAAAGCTCCCAGAAAGAGCAAGAAATGGAAAAACGGCTCAAAAAGAATGAAGAAGCATTTAGGGAAATGCAGGACAACCTGAAACGCAATAATATCCGTATAATAGGGATACCAGAAGGAGAAGAAGAGGAGCAAGGAATAGAGAACCTCCTCGAAAAAGTAATGATGGAAAATTTCCCTAATTTGAGGAGAGAAAGGCTCTCATGGATCCAGGAGGCACAGAGGACCCCACTCAAGAGGGACCCAAGGAGATCCACTCCAAGACACATCATCATTAAAATGGCAAATGTCAAAGACAAAGAGAGAATCCTGAAGGCAGCAAAGGAGAAGGAGAAAGTAACATACAAGGGGGCCCCGATACGCCTAGGAGCTGACTTCTCAACAGAAACACTCCAAGCCAGAAGGGAATGGCAACAAATATTCCAAGCCATGAAAAGCAAGGGCCTACAGCCAAGGCTGCTCTACCCAGCTAGGCTCTCCATTAAAATAGAAGGAGAAATACGGAGTTTCCCAGACAAAAGAAAGCTAAAAGAATACATCTCTACCAAACCAGCACTCCAAGATATGCTAAGGGGACTGGTTTAAGCAGATGAAGGAAAAGAATGAGACAGAGAGGAACACAAGTACAAAGAGAAAAGATGAGTAAGTTTCTATCAGTAATATCTCTCAATGTGAATGGACTCAATGCCCCAATCAAAAGACACAGGGTAGCTGAATGGATAAGAAAACATGACCCACACATATGCTGCCTACAAGAGACCCACCTCAGAGCAAAAGACCTACACAGATTGCAAGTAAAGGGATGGAAAATAATATTCCAAGCAAATGGACATGAGAAAAAGGCTGGCGTTGCCATACTTGTATCAGACAAAGTCGATTTCAAAGCAAAAGCCATAAAGAGAGACCCAGAGGGGCACTTTATCATACTTAAAGGAAGAATCTATCAAGAAGACATCAACATTGTAAACTTATATGCTCCCAATATAGGAGCCCCCCAAGTTTATAAGGAAATTGTTGGATGACTTCAAAAAAGATAGAGATAGCAACACACTGATAGTAGGGGATTTCAACACCCCACTGTCAAAAATGGACAGATCTTCCAAACAAAACATTAATAAACATATCGTGGCGCTGAATGAAACACTGAATCAAAGAGACTTAACTGACCTATATAGATCCTTACATCCCAAAGAAGAAAAATACACATTCTTTTCAAATGCTCACGGCAGTTTTTCAAAGATAGACCACATGATAGGACACAAAGCAAGCCTCAGTAAATTCAGGAAAATTGAAATAATCCCAAACTTTTTCTCAGACCACAAGGCCTTGAAACTCGAAATCAAACTCAAAGAGAAACTTCAAAAACTTGGAAACTCATGGAGACTGAACAGTACACTATTAAACAATGAATCGGTCAATAATGAGATAAGAGAAGAAATCAAAAAATTTCTGGAAACAAATGAAAATGAACAGACAACTGTCCAAAACCTATGGGACACAGCAAAGGCAGTCCTGAGAGGGAAGTTCATAGCAATACAGGCTTACCTTAAAAAGATAGAAACATTTCAAATAAAAGACCTAACACTACAACTTGAAGAACTGGAGAAACAACAACAAATAAATCCCAGAGCAAGTAGAAGGAAGGAAATAGTCAAGATTAGAGCAGAACTGAATGACATAGAGACAAAAAGAACAATTCAGAGGATCAACCAATCCAGAAGCTGGTTCTTTGAAAAGATTCATAAAGTGGACAAACCTTTGAGCAGACTCATCAAGAAAAAAAGGGAGAGGACCCAAATTAATAATATCAGAAATGAAAGAGGAGAAATAACAACTGATACCACAGAAATACAAATGATCATCAGAAACTATTATGAACAATTATATGCCAAGAAATTTGAAAATCTGGATGAAATGGACAAATTTTTAGAAAAGTATAATCTTCCAACACTGAAGGAGGAAGAAACAGAAAGCTTGAACAGACCGATAACAGTTGGGGAAATTGAAGCAGTAATCAAGAAACTCCCAGCACACAAAAGCCCAGGGCCAGACGGTTTCCCAGGAGAATTTTACAAAACATTTAAGGAAGAGCTAACCCCTGTCCTTCTCAGACTATTCCTAAAAATCCAAGAGGAGGGAAGACTCCCAGACTCCTTCTATGAGGCCAGCATCACCCTGATCCCAAAACCAGATAAAGACCCTACAAAGAAAGAATACTACAGGCCAATTTCGCTGATGAACATAGATGCTAAAATCCTCAACAAAATATTGGCAAACCGCATCCAGCAATACATTCAAAAGATTATCCATCACGATCAAGTGGGATTCATCCCAGGGATGCAGGGATGGTTCAATATACACAAATCAGTAAACGTGATGCACCACATAAATCAAAGAAAAGACAAAAACCACATGATCATCTCGATAGATGCAGAAAAAGCATTTGACAAGGTACAGCACCCATTTATGATCAAAACACTCAGCAAAATGGGAATAAAGGGGGCATTCCTCAACGTAATAAAGGCCATATATGAAAATCCTACAGCCAATATCATACTCTATGGGGAAAAAACTGAAAGCTTTCCCACTAAGATCGGGAACACGACAAGGATGTCCGCTCTCACCGCTTCTTTTCAACATCCTATTGGAAGTCCTAGCCACAGCGGTCAGACAAGAGAAAGAGATAAAAGGCATCCAAATAGGAAAGGAGGAAGTAAAACTATCATTGTTTGCAGATGACATGATAGTGTCCATAGAGAACCCTGTAGACTCTACCAAAAAACTCCTCAACCTAATAAGTGAATTTGGCAAAACAGCAGGATACAAAGTCAACATTCAGAAATCAAAGGCGTTTTTGTACACCAGCAATGCAATAGAAGAAGAAGAAATCAGGAAAAATATACCATTCGATATAGCACGAAAAAAGATAAAGTACCTAGGGATAAATTTAACCAAAGACACAAAAGACCTGTATGCAGAAAACTATACAACATTGAAAAAAGAAATTAAGGAAGACACAAATAAATGGAAGCATATACCATGCACATGGATTGGAAGAATTAATATCCTTAAAATGTCCATACTACCAAAAGCAATTTATAGATTCAACACAATCCCTATTAAGATACCAATGACGTATTTCACAGAAATAGAACAGACATTTCAAAAATTTATATGGAACCATAAACGACCTCGAATAGCTGCAGCAATTTTGAGAAAGAAACACAAAGTAGGAGGGATCACAATACCGGACATCAAACTCTACTACAAAGTCACTATACTCAAAACAATCTGGTACTGGCACAAGAACAGACCCATAGACCAGTGGAACAGAATAGAAAGCCCAGAAATAAGCCCAGGTCTCTATGGACATCTAATATTTGACAAAGGGGGCAGAAGCATAAAATGGAGCAATAACAGCCTCTTCAACAAATGGTGTTGGGAGAGCTGGATGGCTACATGCAAAAAATTGAAATTGGATCATCAGCTGACACCATACACAAAAATAAACTCAAGATGGATAAAAGACTTAAATATAAGTCGCAACACCATCAAAGTCCTAGAGGAGAACATTGGCAGGAAACTCTCAGATATCCCACGCAGCAATTTTTTCACTGATATGTCTCCTAAAGCAAGGGACATAAAGGAAAGAATAAACAAGTGGGACCTCATCAAAATAAGAAGCTTCTGCACGGCTAAAGAAAACATCAGCAAAATGAAAAGGGAGCCAACCATTTGGGAAAATATATTTGCTAATGATACATCAGATAGAGGTTTGATCTCCAAGATATACAAAGAACTCACTCGACTCTACTCCAAGAAGACAAACGAGCCAATCAAAAAATGGGCTAAGGACCTGGGCAGATGCTTTTCTAAGGAGGAGATACAGAGGGCCCAGAGGCATTTGAAAGGATGCTCTGCATCACTAGCCATCAGAGAAATGCAGATCAAAACCACCATGAGGTACCACCTCACACCGGTCAGAATGGCCATCATAGACAGATCCACAAACAACAGGTGCTGGCGAGGCTGTGGAGAAAAGGGAACTCTAGTCCACTGTTGGTGGGAATGCAGACTGGTGCAGCCACTATGGAAAGTAGTGTGGAATTTCCTCAGAAAGCTGAAAATGGAACTGCCTTTTGATCCAGTGCTTCCCCTGCTGGGACTATACCCTGAGAACACCAAAACGCCAATACAAAAGAACCTATGCACCCCCATGTTCATAGCAGCACAATTTACAATAGCCAAGTGTTGGAAGCAACCTAAATGCCCATCAGTAGATGATTGGATCAAAAAATTATGGTACATATACACAATGGAATACTATGCAGCAGAAAGAAAAAAAGAAGTACTAAACTTCGCAACAGCATGGATGGAACTGGAGAGCATCATGCTAAGCGAAATAAGCCAGGGGGCGAAAGACGAATACCATATGATCTCACCTATAAGCGGAACCTAACCAACAATGCAAAGAAGCAAGGCAAATATGACCAGCAACACTGAAAGGAAAAGAAATCAACAGAGACAAGAGGGAAGGGGGGGGCAGGGCAAGGGAAGGGAAGGGGAAAGTCAAGGAACATATAGCAAGGACTCATGGACAAAACCAAAGGGGAAGAGCTGAGGGAGGGAAGGTGGGAGGGGGCAAGGGAAAGAGGGGGGGAAGGCAGAGACAAATGTATTTAAAAAGTAAATAAATTAATTAAAAAAATAAAAAATAAAAAATAAAAAATAAAAAAAAAAATAAAAAAAAAATAAAAAAAAAGAAAAACTACAAAAGTTAAAGCCATAGCAAAATCAGGAGACAAATGACAAACTGGAGGAAATTACTAGCAACTCATATCACAGAAAGAGCTCATCTCAATTTATAAAATACTCTTAGAATTTGATAACAACCCAATATAAAAGTACACAGGTCACAGAAAAAGAAATAAATCTATAAAGATATGCTCAATCTCATTCATAGTAAGGAGAATGGAAATTAAAACTATACTGAGTTAATATTCATCACCTTAGATTGGTAATTATCTATAAATTTGGCAATGATATGTTAGTTTACTATCATTACTGTGTCAAATTACCACAAACTTAAAGGTTTAAACAACACAAATTAACTTTCTTGCAGTTTCATAGGTTAGAGTCCAATATGGGTCTCAGGGAGCTGAAATCAAGGTGTCGCAGGGCTATGGCCCTTTGTGGAGGTTCTAGCAAAGAGTCTGCATCTTTGCTCTTTCCAGGTTCTAGAGCCACCTGCATTCCTTTGCTGATGGTCTCATCCTTCCATCTTAAAGCAGCAACATTGCATCTGTCTGTGCTTTTCTTCTGTAGTCATATCTTCCTCTGATTTTTCTTCTACTTTCCTTTTCTGCTTAAAAAATGTATTAAATCTATTGGAGTGACATTGCTTTATACAATTATATAAGTTTCAGGTGTACAATTGTGGACTGTGGTCTTAGAGAGGATTTTATGGATTTGACACTAAACACAAAGAAAGTAAATGCAAAAATAAATGACTGTGACTATATCAAGTTAAAAATCTTCTACACAATAAAAGAAACCACCAACAGAACAAAAAGGCAACAAAATGAAAGGGAGAATATATTTACAAACAACAGCTCCAACAAGAGGTTAATATCCAAAATATATACAGAACTCATACCTCCCTCTTCTACTTTCAAGGACCTTTATGATTACTGTAGACCCATCTTAATAATCAAAAAAATCTCCCTATTTTAAGGCCTGCTGGTTAGCAACCTGAATTCCTCTTTGCCATGTTATTCAACATATTCACAGGTTCAAGGGTTTAGGACTTGGACGTCTTTAGGGGGAAGCATTATTCTCCTCACCACATACACTACCAGCAAGGTTGTAGGAAACAGGCATCCCCTGATGACTGGTGGGAGGGAAATTGTTGCAAGAACTATGCAGAATAATTTGGCCATACCTCTCAAGGTTTAAAATATATATAACGTTCATAACACATACATATATCAGATCATTATGCTGAACATCTTAAAGTTTTACAATGTTAGATGTCAATTCTATCTCAATAAAATGGAAAAAATTAATAAAAGTTAAATATTTTAAAATAAATAAATTAGATGCACATAACCTTCAATCCAGCAATTCTACTGGGTGGGTCAATTCTACAGATATACTTGCATGTAGATGAAATGATGGATGCCCACGATTTTCTATTGCAGCAACGTTTGTAATAGAAGATTGAAAATAACTCAAATGTTTATTAGTAGAAAACTGATTTGAGTTAATGATGGTATATTCATACAAAACCAACTATGCAGAAACTTAAAAAAAAAATCTCCAAGACAATAAAGTTAGGAAGCCAAAAATGGAATTTGGAAGAATAGTGTATACATTTTTGTAGAAACTGGGAGCCAGGTAAGAATTTATATTCACATTTACTAGTAAACACATACAGAACCTCTAGAAAAATAAACAAACAATAATGATAACACACAGAGTCAGAGGAATGGGTTGATAGGAAACTTTTAATTGTATACCAACACACACATATTTTTAAGACTCAACTCAAATGCCTCCTTCTCCAGGAGCCCTTCCTGCGTTCTGAACACTTTCTCTAGGCCATTCATAGACATTTTGTGCCAATATTAAACACTTTGACAATGTTAGAGAATCTATGCTCTTCTTTACCTTAATTTGAGGTAAATTATTTTGTCCACTCAGAAGGAGGAGGAGGAAGAAGAGGAGAAAAATGAGGAGAGAAGTCACCTTCTAAATCTTTAGGAGGAAGAGATTTTTAATGTTTAACAAAAAGAAACATGAATTTTTAAATGGTTGAGAAACACTTCACTGTACCATAAACATTTTGAGGGCAGGGATAATCACCCCCAAACAGCACTTGTCACACAGCATGCTCATCATCCACTTATTCCTGTCTTCCCCACTGAACCATGAGCCCCTAAAGGGAATGAATGACTTTTGAGTTTCCTCAGACACAGTAAGGAATCCGTCTGAAAAACTGAATGAGAATGAACTTACATTCTTTACCAGAGGAAAAGGTTGGCAGTTTTGAAAATGAATACTCAGACACACAAATCTTATGAGTTCTTTCTTATTTTATGGATTCTAAGATACTAATGTTTCCACATTTCAGCGTCTCTGAGATTGAGTGGTGCCTCCCAGTCCCTGACACCCAAGCAGCAGTTATGGCCAGTTGTCACTGCCAGTGTCACTACAGCTTGGTCCTGGCCATTCGTGCTACCACCTCAATCGAGGTAATTGTAAGGTGACTACAGACTTGACCCCCAAACCAAGACTCTTTTAAGAGTGAAAAAGGACACTAACCAGGTGGGATGTCATGACAAATATAAACAGAGATTGTCCCACACAAACATGGACAGAGGGTCACCTTAGTTGATGTACCTCATTGATGCCACATAGCCTGGATTTACATGTCATCAAAATGTCTTCAAATAGAGGACCCTGTGATAAGCATTGAGGTTAAAAATTTCATGTCAACCAAAAGCACAGAAACAGCAGTGGGACATAAACTTGATATTAGTAAAACAAATATTCATTTTTGGAGAAATGACCACAACTCCCTATCTTCTTACAAAGCAATAACTAAGTAAAGTAGATAATTCAAGTCTACAGAGATGTGTTACATTTTTGGGGTAGGAAATATACTACAAAAATCATATTGTAAAAGCATATATAAGCGAGAGAGAGAGAGAGAGAGAGGAACATTGATGTGAGAAACATCGATTGGTTGCTCCCCATACATGCCCCAACTGGGGATCAAACTTGCAGCCTAAGTATGTGCCCTGATTAGGGATCAAACCCATGACTGTTCTATGTACAGAATGACACTCCAACCAACTGAGCCACCTGGCCAGGAAGAGCATATTTTTAATAAATATATTTAAATGCCAAACAATGTGATTAAAGGAAGGAAAAATCATCACATGACTCAAAATTGAAGACAGATATTTCAAAGAAAGGAGAGTCTTTGTGACCAATTCCTATATCAGGACTATTTTCACAGAGGGAGGTGGGGGAGGGAGGTAGGGGAAAGTGGAGGAGGGAAGGCAGAGACAAATGTATTTGAACAATAAAAAAATAAAATTATAAAAAAATAAAAATAAATAAATAAATAGCAGCTTTTGCTTTCTTTCTCAGTGATACACAAAGTCATAGTATGCTTTACAATCCATCGCGCTGCAACTTCATTAGATACAATACTTTGTCTATGTGAATGCAACGACCATCTTCATCATCGCAGACCAAGCTGTGTCTGACTAGACGCTATTTGTCAGGGCAATTTATCAAGGGTCTTCAGTGCCTACCAGAGGTGTGCTGAGGCCAACTTCAAGCCCAGCTTCTGCCCCGAAGCAAGAATCTCTGAGTGAGGTTACCTACCTCTTGTGCCTAAGAAAGGTTAATAAAATCCTATTCAAATAAAATCTACTGTCTACTTCTTGATGTGTATAGTCAAGCTCCCCACTACAACAGTCACATTAGGGACACCTAAGATATGGGAATCTATGATCATAAAATCCCGGCATTTTTGTTAATCAAGGATTATGGTTAGGGAGAAAATTTCTTTTCAACTCTCCCAACAGTGCTTCTTTCCCTCAATACACCATAGTTAAGGGACTCAGAGGCAGGCTCTTCCACCAAAGAAAAAGGCCTGAGAGTCAGGGGTGGGAGTGGGCAGGCATCCACCTTCTGCACCACTTTGCCAGCTCACTCAGCTGTTTTCCTGTATCCCTAAAATTCTCTAATGGATTCTGGGGATAGCTCAAGAGATTGACTGGTGTCTTTAAGTGTAAGGCTCCAGACCCAAGACCCTCCTCAGGAGCTATACACTGCTCAGCAAATAAACCCGTCTATCTCTCCTGCCCCAAAGAGATACTTTGAGCAAACTCATTGCTTTCCGGAGGGCCAGTGGGTGTCACAGAATCATGTGAGAAATAAAATAAAATCTCCAAGAGCTTCCTCAGACCACCTCATTCATCCTCTCCCAGGGCTAGGGTTAAGCCTACCCCCAAGGTCGACCCTGCCAAAAGCAGCCCCAGACCCCTCTCATCTGTAACTCCAATGTGCCTTGATACCAAACTAAATGCCAGGATGGATTTAATTAATTTTCCAAGGGTGGCGATCCAGGATCTAGGTCTAGGATAGCAATCTTTCCCACACAAATAATGACTATAGGCTGCCTAATCAATGTTCTTTGCAGTGGAAACACTATTATTCACTCTTTATTCTTCAACTGAGCATCCACATGCCCAATGCCAGAGTATTTGCAAAACAGCTATTTTCAGATTGGAAGGAAAGTTTGTGGCCATGAAGTTACCCACATGCAGACGAGTCATGATAAAGTGGCCAGGACCCCCTACTCCCAATGTCCAACAGGTCCCTCTAAATAACAATTCAGCTGATTCAGGGTGGCCACGTCCAGCATCTTCCCTGCCCTTCATTGTACCTCAGACCGGCCATTGGCTCTATTCTCAAGCCATCTTCATCCTTATGTGGCAAACTCAGGTGGTCAAGCCCCTCCTCCTTGCTCAGTTTTCATCAGGATGACTGTGCCCCACCCCAACAAAGCATGGAGCTGTTGGAGCAGGCCCAGACCCTTGTCATCCCCTCAGGGGTGCCTGGGCCACGCCAATCTTCACTCCTAAATGCGGGGAGGAAAGAAACTTCTATCTGCATGTGAGAATTCCACTGGGCCCCCTGGGTATGTGCTTGTTCATGCCTGAAAGAAAAAAAAGTGAGAAGGTTCTCTACTCACAACACTTTTGACAGTGTATGTGTGGGTTTTCACATACCAAGCAACTCTCCAGTTTTGGCAGAAGCTGACTCGGTGTTCTACAATTAAACTGGGTTGGAACACTGACTACCCAGAGTTAATACAGACCCCACAGTTTAAGGGTTTAGTCCCATAAGACTGCCTCCCCACTTCAGACACCAATCATAAGTCCCTAGCTGTCACATGTATGTATTCCCTCAAATCTGAAAACTCAGCTATAATTTAGGAGTTTCCGTGACACCCGCCTCAGGTTCAGTAATTTGCTAGATCTGTTCGCAGGACCCAGAGGAGGAGTTTACCTAATATTAACTGATTTTTTTTTTTATAAAGGATACTACTCAGAAATAGCCAGGTGGATGTGATGCGTAAGGCAGAAGGTACAGAGATGCCATGCCCTCTCTGGGGGCATCACTTTCCCAGCACCTCAATGTGTTTGCCAATCTTTAAGCTCTCTGGAGACTGCAGTTCAGGGATCTTTATGGAGGCTTCACCATACAGGTATGATCAATTATTAACTCAATATCCAGCCCTTCTCCCCTTCCTGGAGGATGGGAGACAGGGCTGAGAGTTTCAAGTTTCTAATCATGGCTTGGTCTTTCTGGTGACCAGCCCCATGCAGAAACCACAAAGTCACTCCTATCACCCAGGAAACTCTAAGGGATTTTCGAGCTCTACAGAAGTAATTGGAATCAAAGACCAAATATTAGGGGGCCAAAAAAGATGCTCCTAGCACCTCAGAATATCTCAGGAAGTTACAAGTGTTTGAGGAGCTCTGTGTCAAGAACTGGGGGCAGAAATCAAGTATATATTTCTAACTTTGTCATAATTTCATTCTTTTCTCCATTTAAGAGGTATCTTGTGGGTTACTATCAATAGCACATTTCTTCTCTACCTCCCAGTAGAAACTTCCCCCTCCTCTCCTGTACCTTATGGTAATGGTGTCTCTGGGCCCCCAGGCACTGTGCGAGTGGAGTATGACATCACCCAAACCACTGAGCCGCCTTACTGTCCCCTTCAACTCTCCCGCAGAGAGGAGGCTCAGAAGTAGAAAGCCTGGAACAAAGATGGGGGGGACGGAACAGAGGGTACCTACTCCAAGGTCCCTCACACCTGTCCTCCACACCCTCACCTCCACCATGCCTGCCAAGTTGTCAGGAGCTACCCCACCTACATAGCAGGTGCCCAGCCATGGAATGAATAGGGAAGCTGATACAGAAACTTGTGATTGGGAGTATCTCAGGGGTGTTCCCCGTACAAGAGAAAGGAGACCAATACTAATCATGCCTGTGCTCTGAGGATTTGTGTTTACTGTACTCAAACCTACCCTTGCTTCCCCCTCAACAGGATGCCCAGACCATCAGCATACCTTACCATGACCCAACAGCCCGCCTGGCTGCATGTGTGCCATGTTTGTGAACCCACCAGCAGCTGAAGCAAAGCAGACAACCCTCATCACCAACCCACATCCTTCCAGCAACAACCATCCACTCAAATCTACAGAAGACTTGTTTCCTTATTGTGTGAAAACAACCTGTTCAGGGGATTTTAAAAATATGTTTAATTCTATGTAAACAATTCTGGAATTCTCTGCAAGTGAAACAAGTGTACTAGAGGGTCATTTAAAACAGAGGAATGTATCTTCTGCAAATCAGTTTCTCAGCTTCAATGCATTTCAGCTCTTCCCATGACATTTAACATCTGCAGTGCTTCTGCAGGGTACTGGACATTTCTTCATCAAACTTCCCCTAGGAAATCATCATGTCTTTGAGTCTAGGCTACAGGACCAGCTACTGGGCAATGGTTACAAACTCTTCAGTGTTGTATTCAGTTTGTGGAAAGAGAAAGCAGTTTTACTCGTAGAGTTTCTATACCGTGAAAAATGATGGAACGCCCTCTGCTCTGCTTTATCTTTTCTGTGCTGCTGCTCTTACCCAGAGACCATCATCTCTGATGGGCCCTATGGCAGGGTTAAGCATGGCCTGCTCTCGTGAGGACCTACTTTGTGCACAGCCCCATAGACACAATTAAGTGCTATGGGGATGCAGAGAAGAAGAAAGAGACTCTCGTTGGGAGGATAAATATGCAAACCACTAACCAGAATGAAAAGCAGTATGAAATCAGTGTCATTACAGAGAGTCAAGTAAGACAAACAGTGAAATGGGCCATTGAAATTACCTTGCTAAGTGTACAAACTACGTGGATAGGGTCGCATTGGTACTAAATATTGAAAACCACTGAGTTATCAGTTATAGCTAGAGCAGGGGCCCTCAACCTTCAGTATTTATTAAGAATCACATGCATGATAAAGATTGCACCTCTGGAAGTAGATCCGAAGAAACCCAAAACACTAATTTGAAAGAATACATGCACCCCTATATTCATAGCAGTGTTATTTACAGTACCCAAGATTTGGGAGCAGCCTAAGTGTCCATCAGTAGATGAGTAGATAAAAAGGCTATGGTACATTTACTCACTGGAATAGTACTCAGCCATAAAAAAGGAAATATTACCCTTTGCTACAGAATGGATGGACCTGGAGAATATTATGCTAAGCGAAATAAGCCAGTCAGAGAAAGACAAGTACCATATGATTTTACTTATATGTGGAATCTAATGAACAAAATAAACTAACAAACAAAATAGAAACAGACTCATAGATATAGAGAACAGACTGAGAGCTGTCAGAAGAGAGGGTGACTAAGTGAAAAAGGTGAAGAGATTACAAAAAAAAAAAAAAAAAACCCTTAGAGATACAGACAACAGTATGGTGATTGCCAGAGGGAAAGGGGAGTCGGAGGAGATAGAAAAGAGTAAGGGGGGGATAAATGGTGATGGAAGGAGACTTGGGATAATGAATACAAGACAATGCACAGATGGTGTATTATAGAATTGTACCTTTGAAACCTATATAATTTTATTAACCAATGTCACCCCAATAAATTCAATTATAAAAAAGAATCACACGGGCGGGAAGGGCAGGGATTTCCTTTAGAAGTGCAGCATCCACGAGAAAGATTGTTCTATCAGTAAGAGAAGCAGAGACAAAAAGTTCTCAAATTTGACTGCACATTAGAACACCCCAGAAACTACAAGTGTTTTTCCAAGAGGGCTGGTTTCAAAACTTTTGGTCTCAGAACACATTTACTCTCTCATAAATTATTGAGGACCCCAAAGAGCTTTGTTTTAATATGACATTAAGATATAAATAAATTAAAAATGAATTAGCCCTGGCTGGTGTAGCTCAGTGGATTGAGTGCAGGCCTGTGAACCAAAGAGTTGCAGGTTTGATTCCCAGTCAGGGCACATGCCTGGGTTGCGGGCTAGTTCTCCAGTAGGGGGCACACAAGAGGCAACCGCACATTGATGTTTCTCTCCCTCTCTTTCTCCTTCCTTTCCCCTCTCTCAAAAAATAAATAAAAACTTTTTAAAAAATTAATTGACTAATATATATTTATTATATTAAAAATTGAAACTAAGAATTTCAAAAATATTTATTATTCATTTAAAATAACAATAATGAACCATTACATATTGACAGAGATAAACTTATAATAAAAAATAACAATGTTTTCCAAACTGAAAAAAAGGGTGGCAGTGTTTTACAATTTTGTAAATGTCCTGTATGTCTGGCAAAAAAAGGTGGTTGACACATGTGATTCAGAACCAGGTGGGAGGACCACTATGTGATACCCATTTGAAACCCTGAAATCCAAGTGTTACACAAATCCAGAGGGATGAGAAAGGTGTCCAGTAACTAACTCTGTTCAGGAGCAGGAGACAGAACCAAAAATTAAGTAGCAATTGCGGTTAAAGATGAATGAGAGAAGTGTCAGAAAGTACCTAAAATTTTATTTTGTTAAATTTTGCCTTACAGGAGTTCGCACTGATGACTGTACATCCAAAAAGGCCCTTTTCCCATTTTAAAATCCTTTTTATTTTTCAATTACAGTTGACATACATTATTCTATTAGTCTCAGGTGTACACACCAGTGATTAGATATTAATAACTTACTAAGTGGTCATCCTGCTTAATCTTGCACCCATTTGACACCATACATAGTTTTTAGAATATTTTTTACTCTTTTCCCAGTGTTGTACTTAACATCCCAAAACTATTCTGAAACTACCAATTTGTACTTCTTCATCCCTTCCCCGTTTTCACCAGTCCTCCCAACCCCCTCCTAACCCCCTCCCCTCTGGCAACCATCAAAACGTTCTCTGTATCTATGAGTCTGCTTCTGTTCTGCTTGTTCATTTATTTTGTTTTATAGGTTCAATTGATAATTGAATATATATGTATTTATTTTCATGTTATTGTTCATATTTTTTATTAAAAAAGACTCTTTTTTAAGAGCAGCAGGAAGTTTGGCTTAAAAATACAACTATCTTGGGCCGCCGTTCAAAAGAGTAAGAGGGGGCCGGGGCTGGGCAAGCCGTTCTGAGCCAGCTCGGCCAGCGCTTCCGGTGGGCCGCCCGGCTGGGAACTCGGCTCTAGATCATATATTTATGTTTTGAATGTAACAAAAAGGTTATTCTATTATATTAAAATGATGTTCATTTTTATTTTTATTACTATACAAAAACATCTTCCTGGATTCTGAAAGATACCTAGCTTTTTAAAATCACGTATTTATAATCTAAGTATTACAAGCATAGTACCTATATTTCCTACAGTTCTTTTTCACGCATACTGTTTTTTAAAACCTAACTCTAAATTAAAGGGATAGAAAATGTCACTGCTATTCATAGACAAATAAGGATTCCTTGTTTCCATAATAAACTTTTAAAAGGGTGTGTTCCTGATGGAAACTCATTGTTACTGAATAAAAATCTCCTTGGGGAGGAAAACAGTACCTTCATATATAATCTACATTGGGGATGCAAATTGCAGAGAAACAGGCACCAGAGGATTTGCATTTAATAAAATCTAAAGCAACTCATTCAGAAGCATCACTACCGTGTACAGAAGCCTTTCCCATCAGAGTCAGGCTGACCTTCCAGGAGACCAGGACCCTTCATCAAGGAAAATACGCCATTTACCAGAAACCCTACATTGCTGTTGAGAAGGAAATTCACCAGAATCACCAAGAATGGAAAGTGGTGAGTCAGTGTCAATTATTAAATTTTTTTTTAAACTTTCAGGGAGGGGACTGAGGGAGGGAGAAGGGGGGCGGGGCCGGGGAGAGCAACGGGCGAAAAACTGGGACAACCGTAACTGAACAACGATTGAAAAAAAAAACAGAAAAAGCCTTTCAATAATCCTAATGTTTATTTTTGACATCACAAAGTCATAACTGAAGCAAAGAACAAGAAGAAATATCTTTAACTCTGGCTAAAAAATATAAAAATATAAAAACTTACACCAGAGACCAACTGTTAAGAACTCTTGGTAACATTTTTATCATTCTACTCACCTTTGATTACTAATTGTTGATTTACTTTTGCTGCATTGAATTTAGATTGGTATTTATTCTAAAAGATGAAGCCCATTGAACATTATTTTTATAAAATGAGGACTTGGATATTAAAGCATTCTTTCTAGTCTACTAAAATTTTATGGTAAATGTAATGACTTCTGGGAAGCCCTTTGTTATAAGGAAAGTGCAAGAGGAGAATCCACATATATATATATATATATATATATATATATATATATATATATAGAACTTGAACTATCTTTTATTCATGCAGCTTGCTTTGGGGTCTTAAGCTAAGGCTTTTCTACACGCACAAGATAAGGAAGAACCTGAGTCATTATTTCATGAAGTCAAACTATATATAGGTCTTTCTCCATTTGTTCACTCTGAAGATATAAATATTAGTATCAGCATAGAGTAAAACCCAAATTTGAGATTAAAAATTAGCATTTTAAATATCAATAAATAATGATAAGTATTTCAAAAAAAATCTTTATAAAGTACCTTGAAAGAAAAACTAATATTTTTAAAAATGCCACAGCCCTTCAAAGTCTGGTCTCAAAAGATAAGAAGACAACAAGATCCATAAAAGCATCTGTGTTCTGCAGCATGTAATTGGTTATTGACAGAAATGTTAGATTTGCCAATACAGCTGCTATGGGGCTTAGAAGGCAGGAAAGAGGGGTGGCTACTGAGAAGGCCTATGGATAGATGCCTGCTTTGTGGGCAAACTAAACTTCAACAAAATCCTAGCAGGTTAACTAATTTGGCTTCACTTCTTTAAAAGTTTTGGATGCTATTTCCAGTTTAAGATTTCATATGCAGTATATATTATTTTCTGCTTAATAATGAATATTTTGAACACTTACAACTTGCTGAATGTGCCATTCCTTGTATTCTCCTAGAGGTTTCCCATAATAAAATGAATATGATATAATTTCCCAGATCAGAAGTGGAACCACAACTGCTGAGCCTCTTATAGGGTAGACCTAACACTATTATTCCTACGTGGGTATCTGCTGCCCCCGGGAGGGGGCTCTGCTCCTCAGCAAGGCCGGCGGAGCTGGGTTAGCAGCATGAGGAGGGGGCATCCACAGTGCCAGGGCTGGCACCTGAGCCAGATGCTTCAACAACACACTGTACTGTCACTGGCCTGTCCAGACCTCATTCTTGGCGCTCCCCGGACAGATAGAGAAATAGAACCAACATGGGTGCTGTCCACCAATAACAGATGATTTAGGATTTTCATCCTGTTCTTTCTTGGGTGAGGGAGTGCCTATATTCCATACCTTGAAGGTCTACAGTGCAGGGAGACATCATCTGTTATCTTAATTCTGGCATTGTCTAATGATATAATTCAAAGTATGAATTGTTCTTTTCTAGAGTTACAAGATTTTCTCTTGTTTTGAACTCTTTATTCCCTTACCTATGTAGTAAGAACCTATTTGGAAACTCAAAATCTTAAGGCAAGAATATGTATTCCAGAGAATGTCATCAAAAACAATAAAATAAGAATGTGCTTCAAAAACACCATAAATGTATTTGATATTTAATAACTAAAAACAGTTTAGGAATTTTTTAAATATTCAATTTCAAAATATATGAATTTGACTTTATGCAGAAAAATGTTTAATTTTCAAAGCAATATTAAAATAACAGTACCATTACATTTACTAGGGGCCAAATTCTTCAGCAACTTAAACAGGAACAAGGAGAGGATGTAACTGAGAAGATCTGCTGCATACACCTTGCTACACAACACTACACAGCACCACATCACACTACAGAACAACTTTTTTTTTTCCAAATTTTAAAGGATAAATTGATTCTTATTAGTAAATTTGCTTGGGCTTTTTCTCCGGAAAGACGTGTCTGTTTTCTCAACAGCTGATCTGAATGCAAGTTTGTATCTAGAGTATTTGAATAAAAACTCAAGCCTCTCCTGATTTCTGCAGGTGTGGAGTCCTTAAACAGACATAATGTACAGGGAAAATAATGTTTGGGAGTAGGGAAACTGGTAACATTTTTAAACTCTAAATATCACTGCACTCCAAAAAAGGAGGGCGGGGAGAGTTAAGGCACTTTCAGAATTCTCAAAAACAGGAAGAATATTCCAGTTGACAGTCTAAAGAATTTGTACGAGGTTCCATTGCTTAGTTAAAATTCTTTTTAATTCACTTTGAGTGCTGCATAAAATGTTGGTATTTGCTTTTTGGTACCACTGCTTCAGAACATGGTTTATCCCCACTGCCCCTGTTTTCTCACAACCAGAGGAGGGCTTCCACTGCCATCTCTAATGAAACTGCTCTCCCACATTCTAAAAAATGATGTGCGCCTTTCCAAACCCTGCGGGCTTTCTGGGCCTTCATTTTCCTCAACTTCTCCAAGGCATTTTATTTATGCCTCAAGTGCTTGCTGGGCACCTACTAGGTTCCAGGTCCTTGACCCCACCGGTGATTTCTGTTTCTCAGCCCTCCCCCTCCCTTTCATTTCTCGGGTGCTGTCCTGATGGTACATCACACATTTACATTTCTGACCTCTCCTCTCTCTTGGTTCTCCCACCCCACTTCCCTGTCCTCCGCCTTCCCCCGCTCCCCGCCCCACCCAACACCTCCAAACACCAGAATGTAGCCTTCTCCTGATACCCAGTGCTTGGATTTCTATTCTTCTTTTGCTACAAAGACTTCCGTGAAGAACTGCATTTTCATAGCCTTAGTTATTATAGTTTTAATGATGTTTCTTAGATGTACAGTTCTAATCCTGGTCAAAGTTCTTGTCCTATATATGAGGTATTTTATTTGATTAAGCCACCATAATTACATTAGTTCTTTACCCTTTCAACACATGCCTCACTCCTCCCTGCCTCTGCCTTTGCTCCCGCCATGCCTGATGTCTAAAATACCTTTCTCCCTCCTCCTAAACATCCACACCCTTCAAAATCCAGCTGAAGTCCCATCCTTTTCCACAAAACATTCATCAACAATCAAAAGTGTCTTCTTCCCATTCTCTACTCTTTCACATGCAAATGTCTTATTTCTCTCACTAAAATAAAATCTCTTTGAGGACATCTGTTGTGTGTTCTAAAGTTATTTTGCATCTCCTGTGGCAAAAAGTCCCATGCTTTGCACCAAGTCAGTGCCAACTGCTACATAAGACAGATTGTTTCATGACAAAACCTCAGAAGTATTGATCTGGTTATTTGCCAACTCATGAACTTTATCCCTCTATTCATGATTATGTGGTTATTTGTTAAACTTATTTAGAATAGGTGTATTTCCTCTAGGCTTTTTGGCATACGCATAAAGTATAAATAGATCATTCAGATTTAAATCATCAATTAAAAAGCCCCTTCAGGAGGAAAAAGAAGGTGAAGCCAAACTCTCTGCAAACACACAAAAGATCTAGCCTGGACCTCTTCAATCTCCACCTCCCCTTCCTACTCAGACCCAAGTCCACACCTGCCAGCAACCAGTCAAATGTTCCCCTTTTTGCCTGGCCAGGAATGCCTGTGTTAGAGGTGGCCCCACCTCCACTGGAACCTTATCTAAAGTCCTTATTCTTACACTTACCTGTGGTTCTCATCAGAATTACCAGGAGGGTTTCTTAAAGCATGGATTTCCGGGCCCCCTACCCCTAAAGTCTCCGATTCAGTATATCAGGAGGAAGGCCTGAGAATCTGCATGTCTCAGTTTCTTCCTGCTGCTCCTGCTGCTGGTCTGGGGATCTCACTTCGAGGATCACCGGTGTGTATTCTCACTTTGACTCATCTGTCTGGCTTTGACCTTTACTTTGTTCTATATTGGATACTTAAGTTGTCCTCCTACACCCGGCTGCTTCTAGGGGCACGAGAGGGGTCTTGGTCACTGTGCGTACCACTCAACCACCACCTCTCCCCTCTTCTTTATTCCAGTCTCAGAGGTTGAGAACCATCTTGTGCCCTTGACCCCAATTTCTTTCTTCCTTTTCAAACCGTCATTCCATCATTTTCTTCCTCTTTTCCTAAATCTTAAGTCCCTTCGCCTGTCCTGTTTAAATATCCTCAAAACTCTGCCATCCATAAGAACATAAATGAATATAAAAACATAAATCTCTCCTTGGCACTGTAGTTCTCTCTAGTTTTGATCCAATATCTTGCTTGCCTTTCTCATTCAAACTTCAAGAAGTCGTTTCCCTCCCTGTCTCCACCTCTTCCTTGACATTATTATCTGTAAAGGAAAGAGTTTTAGGAGATGAGGTCAGAGGTAACACAGAACAAGGTTCTAACTACTCTATATGTCCAAAGTTGCCACTGATACAGTCTAACACCAGCTGCTAAATTGAAGGCAATGGGAAGCAATGGGTGCTTTGGCTGTCTTTATCTTCCTGGATCATTCTGCTGCATCTCATACTTCTTCCTTTTTTCTTAAAATCTCCTCCCCTGAATTCTGTGGTATCTTATGCCCCTGATTTTTCCTAGTTCTTCTTCAGCCATTTCATCTTCACAGTGTTCTCTCCTCCTCTGACAACCCTCCAAACAAGGATGTTTCCCAGGTTTTCTCATCTTTAACCGTTTAGCCCAGAGCTTCCCAACCAGCCTTTCAGAAATCGGTATTAGAAGAGTTGCCAGGATATTGATCCTCTCAGCCCTTGGGGATGGCCTGGCTTATTTGTTCCAATGTGCCTAAAACATATTGTTTCTACATTTGCCATCCTGTGACTCTACCTCTCAAACACTCCCCAAGAGATCTCATCCTCTTTCCTGGTTTCATCACCATCAACAGCACGGTGGCTCTGACCTTATGTACTCAGACCAAACCCATGGTGGAAGCTAGAGAATCACCCTTGAATTTTCTCTCCCACAAGTAAATAATTTCCAGGCTCATCTGCTCCTTGTTTTCCTATCTACCACTATTCAGACCCCATTACTTTTGGCCTAAATAATTCCAGAATCTTCCTGCCTGATTTCCTTGTGGTTTTGGGATTCTTAAATCTACCCTTTACAGAGCTACCAGATAAGTCTATCTAAAATGTAAATCTAACCACAATGCTCCCTTCCTCAACAGCCTGCAACGTGACCTCTGCGTCGACAGGACAGGATAAAGTCCACGCTGCTTCGCCCAAGAAGCTTCACTACTGAGTCCTTCTCATTTTACTTCCCCAGGCGCACTGCCTGCCACAGCGTCCCTCACACACTTTTCTGCCCTTGCCTCCAGCCATTGCCTGTGCTGTCTGTCCTCTATGCCTAAATGTTCTTGCCCATTTTTCCATCTCCACACACCCATGGCCTCGGCACCTTGCCTTCACTAATTCCCTCCCACACAGGAATTGACACAACCTGCGTTTTTCTGAATACCCTAGGCATAGTTCTCTTGTGGTACTTAGTACATTGCATTATAATTATTTCTTAAGTGTTTCTCTCCTCCCACTTGACAGCGTATTCTTCCATATCCCCAGTTCTGGCACAATGCTTGACACAGAAAACATCCAATAAATAATTGATGAATAAATATAGCTTTAAGCTTTTCTGAAAGATAAGATGTCTCACATAATTCTAGGAGCAACACTTAGATTCTTTTTGGGGGTAAAAACCCCATAAGGTCATTAAGCTTTAAATTTGAAGCTGATTTGAAAGGTATACTTCAAGCTATTTTAATTAAAAGATATACAGTCCAAACCCTGTCAAAATTGGACCCAAGGGACCATTCAAATAATTTTGTTTTGCTAAAATCAGGTTATGTGTGGCATTATTTGTATTTGATAATACATTGTCTTGGAACCTAGATTTTTTTTCTCCTTCATTTTGCATAGGCACTTAGTATAAAGTTTGGTAGTTTTCAAAGCATTTCCTATACATATATTATATAACTCTGAAGTCAGCTATGGAGTGATTGTACCCCTTTTACAGGTGAAGAAAATGAGGCCGAACAATCGTGATTTTCCCAAGCCAGTGACTAACGCGCGGCGGCGCAGCATTGGCCCCGGTCCGCAGCACTGCGCACCGGCTCATCACTCTGCCTCTGGTTTGGGTTTGGCTTCTTCCTGTCTTCCTTCTTTTCATTCTCTTTGTAATGAGATTTGACTCATAGTCACATACATGCTAGACCACCTGCAGATTCAACCAGATTGGAGAATATTTTGGTTATATACGTAATACATATACATGTTAGTATGTTCTGCCATGCACATGATGCGGAAGTCCGCGCTGCTGAAATTGATGATAAGCCAGCAACACCTCAATGAATCAAAACCATTCAACTTTCTACAGAACAACAATATCAGAGTTAGAAAATGTCTTATAACCCTCTAGTTAACTACTAATGGGTGCTTAAATACTTTCTATAATAATCCAAACAAAAAAGGGTCTCCTGTCTTTGTTTGATCATCTTTAGTGACAAGGAACTCATTCTCAAAAGCAATGTTGCCAGTTTCAGAATATTGGGGGAATATTTTCTCTATAGCCTGTTATCTCTCTATAATTTCATCAGGGTAAAAATAGCAAACTTTCTATTAGCAAACTTAGAGCTACAATTTGATGTAAGTCTGGTTATTAGTAGCTATGAGACTTGGCAGACAACTTAGCCCCAGACCTCAGCATCTTCTGTAAAATGATTCAAATTAAATAATATATGTACATTGTCAAACATTATAAAATGTTCAATAACTACGTGTGGTAAGTGCTCAGTAAGTATTTGATAAATGAATGAATGAATGACTCTTCCCTTATCCATGTCCTTGTTTCAAAGCAGCAGATCCTCATGTTGAATCACTGTATTTTTAAAAATAAAAATCATAAAAAAAACACATACAGAAACAAATGACTGTCTCCTTGAGAGCATAACCTTCCTAAAACAGTGCAGTTGACCTGTTCACCCACATTGGGTAGAAATACAATGCGGCAGGAATACTGTCGCGCTGTAACCTGAATCATGCAAATCGAACTTTTGCATCATGTATTAAGAAGCATTGTTTCCAGTTGCATCCAATCCTTGATCATGTGATGAAAGCATACATTTTAAATCTTCCTTGAGTAAATTTTGACAAACCAGAATATAAAAAAGAGGCTCCTTTGAACAGTTGTTGTATAGAAGATGGAATAGTGTTTCTTTCACTTAATCAGAGCTTGGATGGGTTTCCATTAAGGCCAGGAGATAAGACTAAATGATTTTTAATGAAGCCACTTCAAATTCAAATCTATTGCCCTGGCCACTCAGTTGGTTGGAGCATCATCCCTCACACAAAAAGACTGTGGGTTCAATTCCCAGTCAGGGTACATACAAAGATTACAGGTTTAATTTCTGATTAGGGCACATATGGAAGGCAACCAATCAATGTTTCTTTCTAATATCCATTTTCTCTCTCTCTCTGTTTCTCTCCCCCTCTCTCTTTCTCCACCCCTTTCCCCAACTGCCCTTCCCCTCTCTATAAAGCCAATAAAAATGTATCATTGGGTGAGGATAAAAAAAAATATATCATTCTAACAAGAAATTAGCATCACAATTATCAACTCTGAGTACATCCCTCTAGAGGTTAACCTAATTACTCCACCCACATTGTTACTATTTTATTTTCTTAAGTTCCAGGAGACTACAGCAAACGAGTATATCAAGGTGTAAGAGTGAAGCACACCGTCAAAGACCTACTGGCAGAAAAACGATCCAGGCAGACAAGTAACTCA
Organism: Pteronotus mesoamericanus; assembly: GCF_021234165.1. Taxonomy (NCBI): domain Eukaryota; kingdom Metazoa; phylum Chordata; class Mammalia; order Chiroptera; family Mormoopidae; genus Pteronotus; species Pteronotus mesoamericanus. The sequence goes on from NW_026555313.1 coordinate 15,648,269, forward strand.
AGATTTAATGTAAGTCTTAATATAATACATTCTGAAGTCTTTGGTGGGGGTTGGGAGGTATATCTTCTATTAAGGTTAGTTATCTCTCCTCTTCCTTTATTTACATACCAACCTGTCACCTCTTGAATCTGATATCTGGTTCGCAAAGCCTTCCCTCAACTGGATACTTACTATATAATTACCATTATTAACACTGGCACATCTGTTAAGTAGCATGTAAGCATTCCAAGAGCTCTATGAACTTACTGGCTGACTACTACAGCTAGAAACAATGAAAGAAGAATGTGTCTTGACTTTTTACTTCCCCTCAGTCATGAATTAACAAAGGCTCTGTTGGTGAAAATAAAGCTGACCTTTATTCCATCTTACTATAAACCTGATAGAGACAACTTAGGAGAATCCTCTCTGTATCATACAAGTCCAAGTATTAAAATCCAAGTAGGGCTCAACCATAAGAAAATATGAAATACAGTCATTTGCGACAACATAGCTGGATCTTGAGAATATCATGTTAAGCAGAATAATTCAGACAGAAAAAGTCAAGAACCATATGATTTCACTTATATGTGGGAAATAAACTGAAACTCATAGACAAAGACAACAGTATGATGGTTACCAGAGGAGGGGTAGTAAAGGGTAAAGGAGGTCAAATATATGGTGATGAAAGATTTGACGTTGGGTAGTGCACACACAGTGCAATATACAGATGATGTATTATAGAATTTTACATTTGAAACCTATATAATTTTATTAACCAATGTCACCCCAATAAATTTAATAAAAATTCAAAAACAAAGGATGAATCCTAGTAGATGTCTTAAGTCTAAACCCTTATCTGCCATATGTGTCTTCATAAATAGCTATGCTCTGTGCCTAAAATGTTTAAGTAGTGACACCCAATTCTCCAAAATAAAAATGGTTCTAGAATGGAAATAACATTTGACTATCAAGATGGGTATATAATCATTATTCTCTGAGGTAAAATAAAACATATCTGTCAGGCATTGCTGGATGCATGACATGAGAGCAGATGGCCAAAAATAACTAGAGCAATGTGTACAACAGCCAGCACAAGGGCTGGTACACAGTGGACACTGGTTCTTCCAGTGTGTCTGCTCTGAATGTCAGCATCATGTCCAACATTGCTCCAAAACCAAACGTCTAGGACATGTTTTAAATCTACAAACCCAGATTCGACTTGCTCCCAACCAAGAACACCTTTTGCTGCAGTTTCTGATTCCCTTTCTTTTAAACCACTTCCTCTCTTCTAGTTCAACAAATAGAGCTTAACCAATAAAGAGAAATCTAAATAATTGGCTTCTTGTCTGCTCCTAGTGCAGTGTTTTCCATAATGCCTACTAAGAATCATCTGGTTGTGTGTTAAAAATATCCATACCATCCCTGGCCAATATGGCTCAGTTGGTTGGAGCACCGTCCCATAGACTGAAAGGTCACAAGTTCAATTTCTGGTCAGGGCACATACCTAGGTTGTGGGTTTGATCCCCGGTTTGGGCATGTAGGAGACAATGAATCAATGTTTCTCTCTCTCTACATAAGAAAATGTATTCTGTAAAAAGTACTTCTAGGACTGGAAAAGTGCAAACCAGCTCTAATTGTGACACTTACTCTTACACATCAAGTATATAGGTTATATGAACTCGACCTTAACCTCGTTTACATACATTACCCAATGTCTCAATGCTAGTATCTTACTCTTACATCACTTCAATGGCCTTTTGAATGTGGGTAATTAAATACATATAAAGTCAAAATGTGGTTATTTGAACTTTAGGTATCTTAATAAATTGGCTTTACTGTCTGCCTGCTCACTTTCATCTTCTCAACCACCATTCTACAATATCTGTATATCCCAAGAAGGATATTGTATTCAATAATCATCTACTTACAATGATCCAAGATTAGGAATTATGGAGAATCACATCATTGCCAGGCATTTTAGGGGCTCTAATTGCTTGAGTAATATTAAAATTACTTCCTGTTTTTCATACCAATACACTAGGAGACAATGGGTCAGATATCTTGAGTAATTTCCAACAGGGGAGCCATCCTTACACAAGTTCAAAATTTTCTACTGACAAGATAGATTATAACCAGCAAAGGCTAACCAGAGGAGATGGGAGGTCCTACCATGCGGTTTTACCATACATATTGTGCTAGGCCATAAATGGACCCCAGAATATCCCATGTCAAATCCCTGGAACCTGTGCATGTTGCCTTATGTGGCAAAATGAGTGATGAAGTTAAGGATCTTGAAAGGCGAATCCCTGGATTTTCAAGCGGGCCCCCAATGCAATCACATATATCCTTGTAAGAATGAGTTTGAAAGAGGCCCACGCACAGAGGCACAGACGCACAAAAGAGGAAGAGGCAATGTGATGACGGAGGCAGAGGTCGGAGTCACACCACCCGCCCCAAGTCAAGGAATGAGAGCAGCCATGGAAATCTGAAAGAAGCAAAGAATGAGTTCTCCCCTAGAGTCCTATAAGGAACACAGCCCTGCCAACACCTTGATTTAGACTTCTGGCCTCAAGACCTGTGAAGGAATAAATGTCTGCCTTTTTAAACCATTCTGTTTGTGGCAATATTTTACCAGCAGCCCTAGGAAGCTAATGCACATATATTCATGAAGCTATGTCACCCTGAATAGATATCCTTTAGGAAGTTCCTAATGTCCAAATCACTGCTCTGCTCTTTGCAGCAATACTACGATAAGTTTACACAGGTTGTGTTGATCCATCTTTACCATAATTTCTCTAAGAGCATCTGTTTTTGATACCATGAAATGTTCTTCACATCTTTGTAATAGGAATCAAAGGAGAAAACAATCCCTCCAATCAAAAAAAAAAAAAGACTTTTAGCAAAGACTGCATTTAAAACCACTTCCATACATTGTAGCCATAATCCTGTGGTTTCACACTGTTATTGCAGATATCTGTTTTTAAATAGCAGTTTTTCTCTCTCTTTCTAAATTTTTTCTGTTATTCCTTACTACACTACTAGGTCTTCTACCAGAATATTTAAAATATGAGCCATTCACCAACATCTAGTACCAAAAGTATATATAATTTAAACTTTTCATGTAGGTGTAGGTTGTAGGGGGTTTTTTCAATTACACTATTTTCATTGAGTTCCATAAAGGCTAATCATTGAAAAAACTTAATAATGTCACAAAATTCAGTGAACTTTCAGTTACCTATAGCAAAGGGAAGGAAAGAATAACAAGAAAAAGAAGCACTAATAACCATAATTATTCATCTTGGTTTGAAATCCAATGAACAATTTGCAGGTTATTGAGCTTTCTAATTAATTTTTAAGCTATTATAAAGATTCATTTAAAATCATTGAATATACAACAGCTGGCATGAGGGAAAAATATTTTTAAACTTGATGAGTAGAAAATGAAAGTCAGTTTGGAACTAAAATTGTGTCATGGAAAGGGGGAACACAGTGCAGGGTGGAGGAGATTAAAATGGGCCTGGGCATCAGAATCTTGACATTCAGTCTGTTTGGGGGGGTTTGGGGAGGTTTGTTTTTATTTATTTTTTTGAGGTGTGGTATGGACATGCTAGCTGCTATACCGCTGTGCTCAGTCATCAAAATGCTGTGGTAATGAACAGTAAGGAATAGCTATGAAAGTTACTTTAAGTTCATATTTTACATAAACATGAGGAAAAATACGTGAAGATTTCTGGTTGTTTTGCAAAGTCTGAACTGAGGAAAATATCGAAAAGATACATCCCAAGTGGGAAATATATTTGGATTATATCAGCCTTGAATTAAACATATCACACATATACAGACCAAAATTTAATTATTTGCACTTGGCAAGATTCTTTTGTACCAACTTCAAGTATTTGTTTTTCAAATCACAATTACTAACAATTATTTTCTTTATCCTATATTATCCCAAATATTTACATTTAAATTTGCTGCTAAAATCTCCACATCAAGGACACATAAGATAAGACCATAGTGTTAGCTGGGCATCTTGATTAAAACCTTTCCTAAATACTTAAGGAAGAAAACCATTTTATGCACAGCAAAAAGTATGACAATAATACATACTGATGGGGAAATTGGGAGGAACAGATGGTCAATGGGTGCCATATACTGCATTTATGTCATAGAGTAATTGAAAGTGTTTAATCTGGGTTGGGAAATGGATTAACTCTGTGGAACAGATGTGCATTGTCTAGCTCCATGCCTGATACCTGTCTGTTTCACCTTCAAGACTGCTAGTTAGCGGTTTCTTTGGTTTAATATCCAACTGCTGTTTTGTGGCACGGAACAAAGGCACACTTCAGTTACCACTGGGTGTAAACATTGTGATGTCCATATATATGATTTGCTTTTGGATTTCTTGTGAAATATTTTAAAATAATACACAATTAGGAACTATATATTATAGTATCTCAAAGTGTCTTTGATTTCTCTGAAGTTTGGAAAATGCAGCCAAGACCTCTCTTCACACCAAAAAAGAAATTGCCTCTTCCTAGGTCTGTCTGAACCCCGCTTCTGGATATCGGTGGTCTTGGGCAATTCCTTTCTTCTCTTTGAGCTTCTCTCTAAAGGTAGAAAGTTAGATCCCTCCCATTTCAGTACTCAGTTTTAGTGCTCAAACTTTTAATAATCTATACCATTTCTTTATTTTCTTTATTATCATTATTCATGTTTCACATGTTCCCATTTCACTATTTAGGATTTAAAATAGACCCGAGTCTCTCAAAACTAGCTCATAGCCAAGTTGAAGCATCTCTGAGCGGAATTTTGAGATGACTCTGTCACCTGGGAACCTGCAACACTTAGGTTGCCTGGAGTTCGTCATCCATGGCACAGACAGCATGGCATGGTGAAGAGTTGGGGCTCAGGATCCAGGTGGCCTGAGCTGAAATCCCAGGTCTGCCATCTGGCAACTGTGTGATGACTTAATCTTGCTGTGAAAGGAAGATAATATCTGCCTTGCAAGGTACCATAAGTGTTAGGTTAATATTTGTTAAGGGTTTGGCACACAGTATATGCTCAATCAATGCTATTATTATTAAATACTGACTGCATGCAAGGAAGATTAGAATTCAAAGTGATGTAAGAAATCGGTTGACCTGAAGAAACATACAGTCCAGCTATGGGAGAAGAAGTTACACATGAAATAAGTGATTAAAAATAAAATGATGGCTTTGCTCCAGGTGCCAAACACGTGATAGTGGCCATCAGTGAACATGTGGTGGTTTAGAAGAGTGTGAACAAAGCATGGGTGGGCAGGCGGGAAAAGACTTCTGAGGAAGATGAGCCACTGAGATAAACTTTGCAGGAAGAAAATAACTCAGGTGAGCAGCGAGATGGGGTGAAAGTCCCAACGGAGCACAGAGTGTGTGGAGCCCTCTGTCTGTCACATGCAGTGGGTGGGCAATCTGGTCTGCAGGGTTCAGTGAAAGACAGGATTGAGAGGCCTGATCGGGTATATGACCCTCCAAAATTCAGTGCTAGCCTTGCCTGCTAAGGTCTTCCAGACACTCCCCTCTCCTCCCAGAGACTCCAGCATATTTGTCTGCTAAAATAGTTATGATATTGCATTATGACTGTTTTCTTAAATCTTTTCCCCAGCTAGCTAATGCCTTTCTGTTCTCATTTGTTCATTTTGGAGTCTCAAGCCCAGGAGAAATGGCAGTGTGATAGAATGGTTAAGAGTTTATGTTTAGGAGTCAGACAGACTGACAATCTGACTCTAATATGTGAAAGTGATCTAATTTCTCTGGGCCTCAGTTTCCTGCCATGTATATGGGGATAGTGGTACCACCATAAAGTTGTAATGAAAATGAAATTAGATAATATATATAAAGTCCTTGGTACAGCTGGTACATAGCTGTTGTAAGTGCTCAAGAAATGGCAGCTTTTATGGTGTTTATAGTGCCTGGAACATGGTATCACTTGATAACATTGCAGTAGAAGCATGCTGAGCAAAAGCAGATATTCACAAGACTGTGACCAGCTCTGACAAGCAGCCTTGGCAGTTAGACACTCCTGTTTCCATTACTATAGACCGTAACATAATATAAAGAAATCAAACTATTAGAAAAACTACTGGGTGCCTTTTGTAGGTTGGAATTGATTCACTGTGAGGAATGGAACAATAAAACATCAGAAGCGACAGTTAGTGACCTTATTTTTTTATTCTGACTCGGCAATGCCACACTCCTCCACTCTGAAAGACAAGGTGGCTAGAGCTGAAGCTCCAACTTCGTACACTTCATTCATATAAATTCAGCCGCTCTCATTCTGTGGCCATAAATATCTAAAGACTTAACCAGTCTTGGATAACATACCAAGAATTATACTTCCCAATCATGGGCTACTGTTTTATGAAAAATCCAACTTCAAATGGCAGGAAGAGAGAAATAAAAATCTTAACATTTTGACCAGTCTGCTGACTTAAGAAGTAATGTTACTTTTTTTAAACCTACATTTCCTCAATTACAAAGAATGATATAGTATTATGAATGGTACAGATGGGAGGGGACTGATACTCACAGTGTTTTTAATGTTTTCCCTTCTCCCCACTGGATATGGCTTTTCCACAACCTGGCTTGATAGCTTTTCCCAACTTCAGAACATGTTCCATCCACTGGCACCCCAACTTCCAAGGCCAAGCTGGACCCCCCTCATTCTTCTAAAAAAGATAAGTCCCCTTTCCTCTAACTGAGTTAAGAGTTTCACAGATTGAGTTTGCAAGGAAAATAGGGAACAGAAGAACCACATAAAGCACAAGAACAATTATGTGGAGTGCAAATGATGTGACACTAACTTTAATATCTGGTCAGAGGTAGGCACAGGTGGCACAGTTGAGGTGACTTCTGGGCCTGGGTCTCCTTCTATCCCCTCAGTTCTCTGTGGAGTAAATAAGAATTCTTAATAATAATAGCCGTCATTTACTGCTAGGCTCCTAAATAGAAACTTTACAAATATTTTCATTTATCCACTTCTAAATATATATCATTTACCAACAAGAAGCCCTACAGTCTTAAGAGAGTGGCACTCATCTATGTTTCAGTTGTAGAGACTAAGACTCACAGAAAGCAGGGAAGCTTAAACTTGGACTCAGGTTTTTTGGACTCCAAAGTCTTTATTCTACCTAAGGTACTGCCTTCTTAAGTACCTGGTCCACAGAAGAACTAGCTTTGGAATAACCACTTTGCTTTACTCTTCTGCTCAGTGCTCACCTCACCCTTCACATTCCACACGTGAGGCTGAACCTCAGGCGCAATTCTTGTTCCTTCTCCACACCTCGTGCCTGTCTCCCTGCGCATCCTGCAGGGGTTCTGTAGACTGCTCAGATCCAATCAGAACCAATGCCTTTCTTTCCTGTGATATTTAGACATCTAGGTGCAAGAAGTCCTTAAATTCTTTCTAGAAGCTGTTTCTAGTTCCATCCCAGAGCCTGCTTCCAGAATACCATACCTCCTTGTCATTCCCCACCGTTCCTGGACCCCAGAACTTTTAGGTTCTCCATGGCACCAGGCCTTCTCTGTAAGAAAGAGAAAACTTGCCACACTGACTTTGTACGAGCCTCTTTGCTACTCTCCTAGAGATCTCTAAGGCCTACCTCACCCAACCCATTTGGTGCAGACCTTTTCTTCTTGCCTGAAGTTTACTCTTCCGGTATGCCTTTTTATGAGGTATGATTTCCTTTCGGAATATTGCCAAACTGACCTGAGAGGTGGGCATCCTGTGGCTCACGCCCGGGACTGGATGTAGAATGCCACTTCTCCCACTTAGAAGACGGAAATGGTGTCAGCTCTCTTTTGAGGGCTGGAAGGGATACCAGAGCCAGGAAAAGCATCAAGCTTACCAGCTTTAACGTGCTGTCTCTGGTGATCCACTTCTTAGTTGCTCTCCCAATCTCCATGGTATCCAGCATTCTCTCATAGTCTCTATGCATAAAGAATCATATGCATATTCTTAATAAATATAATAGCTACTAAGGAAAGACAAAGGCCATTTCCTTATGCTCTTCCCTTATGAAAGTATGAGAAGAGATAGGAAGATGGTGACCACCAATGAACTCAGTTCTTAAGTACAAAGCCGGGTTTTAGTAATCCATACAAAAGATATATGAAAACCTAGACTAATATGTAATTTTAATCAAGATACACCCTCCAAACCCTGCTAAAACTTGGACAATTTATATATTGTGGTATTCTAATGGTATTGCTAAACAACAATAAAAAGGCCAAAAGAAGAAAGAAGCAGATGAGAAAGAAACTGATATAAATAAAAAAGCTGATTATCCATACCTTAAACTTAGGAAGTTGGCCATGCATAAATTCAAGGAAGAAATCACAGCTATTGCAGCCACCAACACATTATCTAAGAACAGAACATATACAAGTTGTATTCGTGGTTAACAGGCATCCCAAGCTCTGAAGATCAGTGAGTGCAACAAAGTCTGTACCACCACTATCACAAGAAATATTCATGCTTTCCTCTGATTTCTTAAAATTTACCATAAAAATTATTTTTCATCTCTTCAAGTCTTATAAGTTGAACCCGTCCTACAGTGTGTTCCCACTTTAGTGAGAGTTTTACGCTTGCCTGGGCAAGGCAAACGATCATCAGGTGGCCAATATGTTACTTGCTAGTGTGTGATTTCTCTTATGCTGTTTTCTTTTTCTTATTTTTCAGCAGTACGTTTTCTCTTTGTGTTTTCTTATGAAAACTATATATTTTTTCCTTTAATAAGTCCATGTCATTTGCCCTTCCTGCTTTTTTCCTGAATTGCCAGCAGAAGGATCCTTATATTTGTCAGGTTTGCAAGGTTATCGATAAAGGGAATCAGTGTCTACCCTGGAACACTTTTTTGCTCACTCTCATAGCACAGTACTTTGCATGTTGCTTGTTAACATAGCCAACTAACCCCCTTCATGAGCCTAGCAAGAATCTAAAAAAAAACCCCAAAAAAACAAAAAACAAAAAAACAAAAAAAAAAAGCCCTTTTCTGAGCAGGCAATGCCTTGTAAATTCAGAACGTGAATGTTTGAATACAGACATACACATTATATCCTTGACATTCATTTGAATGAATGTTTTATCTAAGGCTTTCAAAGTGGCTCTTTGTCTGACTTTAATTAGCTCACTGTCCTGCCCGGTGTAGATAACTGAACCACATTTCCAGGGCTTTCTGTGTTCCCCACCCAACCACCTGCTCCTTCACAATTGCAGAAATATTTTAAAATAATAATAATAAGGGCAAGTTTTTGCAAACATCTTATTTTTCCAGCTGTTCTATTAGTTCTGCCATTTTTTTAATGTTATGAAATTTAAAATATTTCCTGGTGGTGAATTCTTTCGCACAGCTTGCAAAAACAGTCAGGTTTGCAGCACAAGCGCCATGGCAAGCCCGTCTGGCAGGGCTGGAGTCCTGCAGACTCTGTTCTGGCCCAAGTGTGCCAGACCGTTTATCACTGTGCATCCCCGTGGTTCCTGTGTTCTAACTTAGGTACATAAATACAAAAGGCATTCCAAAGGCACAGGAATACCCAAGGGTTTAAAAAAAAATGTGTTTCATTTTGTAACTTAGGCAACAGAAATCACTTCTTCACAGAGACAGCCAGGGCATAATTTTGTGCCAAGTAGGAGAGTTTTAACAGTAAAATTTCAAGAAACTGTCAGAGTTGGAATTCTGTAACTGTGTTAGCTTTCTGAAAGATATAAAATCGTTCATATTCCAAAAATAAACTGACAAAATAGAAACAGTCATGGACACAGAACAGACTGACATCTGTCGGAGCGGATAGGAGAGAAGGGAACTGATGAAAGAAGGCGAAGGGATTAGCCAAAGAACAGGCATGCGTGACCCATGGGCGTGGACAACGGGGTGGTGAGGGCCAGAGGGAGGGGGAGTGGGGACCACGCGGAGGTGACCTACGGGAGCCGGGGAGCAGGGGGACGTCGGTAATAGTGTCGACAATAAAAGTCAAAATAAATGTCCTATTTACAATAAATAAATTAATTAATTAATATATCAGAAATTTAAGACACTTAGAATCATAGTTTTACTAAGAATTGCAGGAGGGTACAAGAGAAATAAATGGCGATGAATGGAGACGTGACTTGGGGTGGTGAACGATGTTACAGGATTGTGCGCCTGAAACATGTATAATTTTGTTCACCACTGCCACCCCAATAAATTCAGTAAAAAAGGAAAGAAGATAATTTTAGATTTACAATAAAGTTATATAAAGTTATATAAAAATAAAATATTTTATTTATTTATTTATTTTTAGCTTTTATTAGCTAGTTGTTTTAATGACAGAGATAATACATGGTAAGATTTCAAACAGAATAAAAGAGTATGAAGTAAAAAAATAGAAGTCTACTGACCCTCATACTCCCCACCTGTCCCCTCCTACTTTCCGGGGCTCACCACGCTGAGTTTCATATGCAGTTTTCCAGAATTTTGCTCTTATTATATTGTGAAGAAATTAAGTTGCTGCACCCACAAGTTAATGAAGATCAAAATCAATATTAGATATTTACATGTATTATTACAAAATGCATAAATTAATGTTTTCACAGTAAATCCCTTTCCCCAAAATAGAATTTAAATACGTCTTTTAGCCTTCACTTTACTTCCATATATTGGAAAGCCTTCAGCAAATCACTTAACACTCACACTGCCAACCATTCCTGACCTGTGATTTTCAGCCCCGATGAGATTCCTTGGAATGACGCCCTCACCATGTCTGCAGTGCTGAATGCTTCTAAAGGACCGTTGCCTGCCCCCAGACAGAGACAAAGTTCCTCACAATGGCTCTAGAAAGTTCTCGGTGACCCGGCTCCTACACCCTCCTCCAGCTTCTCTTCAGCTTCTCTGTTTGCAACCTTCCTGCACATATTCCATGTCTGTGACATGCTATCCACCCATTTGAGCATTGTTTTGGCCCCCCAGCTATAACGCCCCATATCCTATCTTCTTACACATTTCCTTTCATCCTACAAAACTGGATTCAAGTATCGTCTACAATATGACGTGTTCAGTCACCTTCTCCCAAGACGTCAACCCACCTCTCTCCCTACCCTCATTCTTACCTTTACTCTACCCTTTACCTCCTACATACACTAAATCATGGTTATAATAGATCTATATTGGAATTCAGTCTATGTCACTTATTAGCTTTGTGACCTTGGATGAGTCCTTTAAAATGTTTATTAGTTTTCTAATAAATAATCTAGACATAATAACTTACAACAATCTATCTCATTGGTTAATGGTAAGATTTAATGAGAATGCATGTAAATCATCTAGCATAGTGCAAAGGACATAAAGGATATAAAGGAATGTTAGTTCTTACTGAAAATGATGAAACACACACTAATATATGTGAAGTGCTTGACACAGAGTCTGGCATTGAAGTAAGTATTCATAAAATGCTAGTCCTTTCAACCCTTATTTTTATTGCACTATATATATGCATATATATACAATAATATATGCATATATATAACTGTGCTGTGTCTGTGTTCTCCCTGTGAACAGAATCCATGCCCTATTCCTTTTAGTATTTCTGGAAATTACCACAATCCTGATACATAGCGGACACATAATACATTTTTATTTAATCAGTCAAGTAAAACATATGCTCCTGACAAACCAGCTTGCTTGATTCCTGAAAGAGTAAGATGCAAGTATACCTTCCCACCTTTGTGCCTGCTTCACAAAATTCCTTGCACCTGGGAGCGTTCTTTCTTTTTTCTTCATCCTCTCATCCTGCGGTGCCCAAATCCTTAGCAAGTTGATTTCTCCCTTTTCTTACTTCTGGAATATGTAGAGCATGGACCATGCACCTGGAAACTAGATTACACGCTGTTCTGTACCATGATCTACTTTTTTCCTGGGTATGTCTCTGTCGGTTACTTAAGAAATCACTTCAACCTTAGTAATTAATAATAATGATTATGATTTCTCACAATTCTGTGGGTTGGCTAGAAGTTTCTCTGAAGGAATGTTCCCCCTCGTGCACTTGCATTTAGCTAAAGTCCAAAAAAGCTCCTTCACACGTCTGCCTATCAGTGCTGGCTGTCCCCAGGAGTGCCGGGGCTCACTTCCACGCTCTCACACATCGTCCAGGACTTTCTTAAGGGGAAGTTGTAAGGCAGCCTTCAAAGCAAGGAAAGGTAAACGTGGCAAATCCTCTTGGAGCCTAGACTCTAAATCTCTCCCCACATCACCTCTGTCACATTCTATTAGTCAAAGCAAGTCTCACAACCAAAGCAGATTCAAAGGGGTAAGAGATAGACTCCATGTCTTAATGGGAGGAGCTGCAAAGAAATTGTGGCCGTATTTAATCTACCACAAATGGCCTGTGTTCCTGAGTAGATCCTAATCTAAGCTGTTTGGCTGTATTTTTTCTTAGCACCTGCAACATTCAGCACCATGTCTTGCACATCAGAGGTGCCTGGTATATATCTGGTTTGATGGAAAAGCTAGTGCAGAGAACCTGCTTGTTATATCGCTGAGAGGCTGAAGGAGCAGTCAAAGAAGTTCAGTTTAAATCTTAGTTTTATAATTTACTAGATGGATGATTTGAGATACATTACTTATCTTCTCTGTGCTTTCGTACTTTGTAAACCTGAGATGATAATAACTACTTGATAATGAGATAACAATATATAAAAAACTTGGCAAATGATAGATTCTTATAACCGTAGTTCCTACACAATATAGAGTATTTTTCTAATTTATGATTAAATTACTATGTAACTCAGATAAGTGATCCAAAAATCAAAACTTGTTTCATACTTTACAAAGCAGTAAGACTTATTAGAACAGCTTTGGTATAGTTTAATCACTGTATAAGATTTCACACCAATTAGAATGACCCTGGTTCTACTAGACACTTGTCACAATAACTAAAGCATCTAGTTCTCTCTGCCCATTTTCTTCTGGAAGGAGAAGGCATTTCAGCCTAACATGGGTACTTATGTAAATGTTAATTGTCTTAAGCCCAGCAGTAACTTTCCACTCGTTTCAAAGTTGAAGGAAAATCACATGACCTACCATGGGTCTAAATCCAGATATTAAAATGTGGTTTTAGAATGCATGGTACAATAACATCAGTTCCAATTTCTCCCAACCATGGATATAATGACAATAAGAAATTAAATATATAAAATACTGTAAATTCCTAAAAAGGGACCCCAGGTATTCACAAGTGGCTATGGCTATTACTATTTAAGCATTAATAATAATATCTTTAAGTTTAAAGAGATACTTCCTAAACTGTATTATCAGAATTTTTTAAATATATTATTCAGCAGTGTGAAAAGTCTTATGCTAATCAGAGATCTCTTCCTTGGTACATTTCAATAAGTTCCTTCACCTAGGTTGGCACCTAATATTATTATACGGTCATAAAAAAAAAGACTACAAATGTGTTCAAAGGAACCTCTTGTCACTTTATTACCTTGGTAATCTCTTAGTTCAAATTAACTTATTTCCACAGAATGGCTTTGGGGGCAGCTGTGAGGCTGCTGTGGTAGCTACAGGAAGTTGCAGACTGGCAAATTTCATTCAAATATAAACCTCTAAATTTGGGTACCTGGCATGGCAGGATCCTGTTGTCTGGAATATGCAAAATAAAAATTTTATACCATCTCGCTTAGTCAGAAGTTATGGGCTCTTCAATATTAATATTATTTCTGGAGGATTCATATGGTGAGAGGCAACTGTGGGAGTGTTCTGTCCTGAATGAGGGAGAAAGGAGTGTGAGCTTTCCCTCCACATGAACAACAACAGCTAGTGTTCACCCTAAATGCTCATGCTTGAGGCTGTTCTCTCTCAGCCTTAAAACCTGGGGGTGGGATGGGGAATAAGGAACAGCTCTGAAATCTGTCCAGTGAAATCCTCCCCAGTCCCAGCATAGGCCCTTTAGAACTCTTCTGTGGGATGAACTGAAGTGATGAATTTTCATTGCTTTTTATATGTATCCCTTTAAATATTTCCCAGGCTACCACAGAGAGGGAAGCACTAATTATAGCTACAAAATAACTAATTTTATGGGAATGTTGCATATCACAGTAGTTTGTCAAATTTGTCATTCATTAAATAGTATACTTAAAATTTGTACATTCGATTATACGTAAATTACACCTTACTAAAAATGACCCTCCAAAAATAGAATATTCATTCATTGAAAGACTAAGGAACTGATTGACAGACCAGACAAGGAAGTATAATCCTACTCAGTCATTTTTGTGAGCTTTGAGGTAATTATGTGATCCCTCTTGGATGTTCTAAGTCTCCTTTATACTAAAAAAAAAAAAAAGAAAAAAGAAAAAAATTAATCATGATGCTTTCCTACTTTAATTTTTAAGTTATTAAAATGCATAGAGGGCAAAAGGTCCTTATTGACTCCTACCGACCACCACCACCTGCAGGCAAGCTTGGGTCATTCTCTTCTGGGGCTGTTGTGATAATTAAATGAAATAACACATGTAATGTATTTGGCCATGTGTTTAACAGTGCATTTATGAAACCACTGCAAGTACATGCTTATGATTACTTCTATTATAATTTAAATCTCTGGTGGAAAATGTTGAAAATCATAATAAAATAAAAGCTTTTGTGCTGTGCAAGAGTCAGAAAGATATCTATATCTGGTTTCAATATTTAGGGATTTGATTCTGTTTCAGGCAGACTAGAAGGGCTGGAGGTGGGGAGACCTCCCCCGCAACAAAACCGGATCCTGCGTGAAGCACGTTGGCTGAGTTGTTGAGCCCGCAAGAAGTAAAGGAAATCGCCAAAGCCGGGTCCGGGGATGGGTAGGGTTGACATGGGAGGTTGGGGAAAGAGTTGAGCAGAAATTAAGACACTGAATGATGAGAACGTAATTACATCAAAAGACAAGTGCCCCTGAGGACAGGTATCCAAATTAGCTTTATATGTGAAGACTACTAGTCTTTGAGCTGTTGCCAAGTTTGAAGAGCTGAACCTGGGACTCCAGGATTAATTTGGGAAGCCTGGAAGGGAGCTGGCTCCCAAGAAATGTAAACGTAAATATTTTGGAGAGACATAACCTCAATTTAGGACCCCAGATTTTTCCAGATTAAGGTTAACCAGATATGAGTTTTAACCAAAGATCACCAAATGTTTAAGGAAACATATCACTAAGAATGATAGTCAGCATGAACAGTAAATAATATATTTAAATTCCAAGAACTTTCAGGTATTAGAATTACCAATAACTTAATAAATGAACACTCAACTAGACTCAAAAAAAATTACCAAGCATATTTTTTAAAAAGCAAATGGAACTTATAGATATGGAAAAATGTAATCATTTATACTTTTAAAAACTCAATATATGAGTTAAACAGCAAACTACAGTTGAAGAAAGAATAAGTGAACTGGATGCAGATTTGAAGAAATCTATACTAATCTATACCAAAATATAAAACAGAGGATCATGAATGTAGAAAAACAAAGGAGAGGGTAAGGGATATGGAATATAAAAATAAAAGGGTTCGCATTCATCTAAACAGAATCCCAGCAGGAGAGAATAGGTATAGTACAAACAAGGCAATCTTTAAAGAGAGGATAGATGGAACTTTTCCAGAATTTAGGAAGCACATAATTCCTCAGACACACAAAGTACATCCTATACCAAGCAGAATAAATTTTTAAAAATCTACCTCTAGAAAAAATGAGGTAAACTTGAAAAATCTTAAAGACAATTGGAGTATATTAAAACGCACTCAGAAAGAAAAGATTGTACCAAGAATGAACGTGAGCTTGTCTCAGTAGCAATCATGGAAGCCAATCATAGAGTGATATCTTTAATGTGTCAATAGTAGAATAACTACAAAGTTGCAATTGTGAACCCAGCAATATTATGTTTCAAACACAAAGGCAAAAGAGGTGATATTTGCAGGTAAATAAAACTGAAAGTTTACCACCAATACCACCTTCATAAAAAGAATGTTCTAAAATTTTAGTTTAGAACAGCAATTTTCAACTGGTGTGCCTCAAGAATTTTTAAAATATGCAATACCTGCCTGTTTATTTGGGAGCACTGACCTCTCTTGCTTGAGACTGTCAAATAAAAATATGACAACAGCCAACACAACAACAGTTGTTTGGTGTGAATAAATCAAAATTATACTTATTTTTTGTCAGATCAGCAAAAAATGTATATATTTTGCTGTGCCACAGAACTTTAGTAATTAGTTTACATGTGCAATGAGATGAAAATGCTGAAAACTGCCACTTTAGAAGGAAAAGTAAATCTAGGGGGAAAGTCTAGAAGAGCAAGCAAAGAAAATGATGAATATGTAAGTAAATCTAATGCAGGTTAATGTAATAAAATGATAATTACAATGTCTAATTTGTGTAAGTTTAATAAAAAGAAACTAGCTGAAATGGAAGAAAATGTACACATATAAATTAGGAGAGCAATAGTAAGAGTTATGTTCTAACAACCTTGTTCGTCAGTGAGAGGTTTAAGACAGTTTGTAGTATTTGTTAAATATACAAGGTAAAATTTTATGGGTAACCATAATAGGAATGGAAGTAGTTTTCTTTTCACAGCACGTAGAGAGAAAAATTGGGTAGGAGAAATGAACACAGGAGGTTTCTTTTGATCATGTAATAAATAAAATCAACCACACTGGTGACTGTGAAAACTGTACAGTCTTAAGGTATTAAAATTGGATTGGGGAGGATACAGTGCTGGGAATTCCACAGTAGTAATTAAACATGGGCAGAAGAAGGAAAAGGAATTTAAGAAGATTCTGGAGATTGCTGGTGGTGGGAAAGAAAGTGAGGAATGCTTTTACAGCAGAGACATCCAAAGCTGAAGGGGCCATGGCAGCGTAGGTGGAGCTGCATCCATGCCTTGCGTAGAGGCCAGAGGCACAGCCATGCTATCTGATGATAAAATAGCTGAAGATGCTGAGGGGACAATAGGCACTTACATCTACCGAATTGGACACGGGTAGTGGGTCTCACAGCGGCCTTCCTCCTGGCCCCAGCCTTGGCCAGAGCAACTTACCAGGGAGAAGAGGTGGGAGAAGAGCAATGGGATGTCACCCCAGGCAGCACCAGGACAGCCACCACGCTGCCACACCCTACTCACGTGCAGAAAGAAGGTTTAGGCAGGAGAAGCCAGAGCGTATGTGCCTTGGCACAGGCCTTCAGCAAAAGACCCAGCCAGACAGAGCTAGAAATTGAAAGGAAATGCTAGACAAGATTGCAGAAATGCGCTTCCTGAAATAATCACTGCCTTTTTTCCTTTCCGTACGAAGCACCTGATCTACACTCAACCTCTGACCCCATAGATTCCCTTCTGCCACTTAAAGGTGTTAACTTATTAAACAGGAAAACACATAAATTAGAACTTGTTTAGAGAAATATATCTTAGGTTTGAAGGAACATAAGAATAAATTTGAATGATAATAGCTAACATTTATGTCCTGCTTACTCTATTCTAAGTGCTTGACATATATGATCTCATTGAATCTTCTTGTGCCTAAGATCACACAGCTAATAAGAGGAAGTGCTGGGATTCCAACACAGACACTCTGGTTCCAATGTCTCCACTCTTAAGTATTGTGCTACTTCTGAGTGATTAGATGCTATTTTACCTGGAGAAGATAGAATTCCAGGTTGGTGCTGTGAACTGAATGTTTGTGTCCCTCCGGAATTCATGTGTTAAAGATCTAACTGTCCGTGTGATGGTCTTTGGAGATGGGGCCTCTAGGAGGTAATTATATTGTGAAGGTAGAGCTCTAAGGATGGGATTAGTGTGCTAATAAGAAAAGACGCATCAGAAAGATGATCCCTCTTCCAACACAGGAAGACACACAGAGAGGCCAACATCTGCAAATCAGGAAAGAGAGCCTTCACAAAGAATCCAACCATCCTGCCACCCTGATCTCAGACTTCTAGCCTTTATTCCCATTCTTTATAGTTACCCGTAAAATTTTACCTTGCATTTTTAACAAAGACTACAAACAATATCTTAAGCTTCTCACTGACAGATCTCAAACTTCCAGCCTCCAGAACTGGGAGAAATGTTTGTTGTTATTGAGAAATGTTAAGCCACCCAGTTCACAGCACTTTCTGTAACAGCCCAAACTGATTAAGACTCTGGAAAATGATGGGTTGCCTTCAAATATTTGAAGGGCTGTGATGGAAGAAGGGTTAATTTTACTATGTATGGACAAAGACCTTAGGATTAATAATGCAACTCTTCTCAGCCAGATGTCTGTAACAGAGGTCTCCAAAGAAGAAATGGGCTTTCTCAGGGGGTGCGGATTTCTTTATCACTAGATGCTAAATACACCCAGTGTTATTATGGAGAGGATATCAGCATTGAGTGGGTGGTTGGATGAGACTCTCTATAAAAGTCTCTTCCACACTTGAGAGTCTATGTGGACTGTGAGGGTCAGAGCAAACTAAGAGCTCAGATCCACAGAACTGGAGCTGGATATTGAGGACTCTTAACTTTTAAAACAGCTACAGTTTCCACTTAACTTTGCTCCTAGAGCATCTTGAATCCAGATTTGCATTTGTATATTTTAATATACATCTATACATCTGGGCACACTTCCCTTCAGAAGTGAGCGTAGGTATCACTTCCCCAGGAGGTGCTGTTCCCCCCCACCGACCCCTAATACCTGCTTCAGCACCCTCCTCCCCGCATCTGCCCCAGATCCTGCCACTTCTCTCACACTGCAGTCAACTGTCTACTTCACCATCGATCACTCCTTGTATTAGCTTCCTAGGGCTGAAGTAGCAAATCTACAAACGGGATGGCTTAACACAACAGAAACTTATTTTCTCACAGTTATGGGGACTGGAAATCCAAAATCAAGGTGTCAACTGGGTCAGGTTCCTTCTGAAGGCTCTAAGGGAGCCTCCTTCCTTGCTTCGTCCTTGCTTCTGGTGGTTGCTGGCAATCCTTGGTGTTCCTGAGCTTGAGGTTGTACCACTCAAATTTCTGCCTCTGTCTTCACGTGGCCTTCTCCTCTCTGTGCCTGCGTCTCTCTCCTCTTCTATGGACGCCAGTCATGTTGCATTTAAGGCCCACCCTAATCCAGTGCGACTTCGTCTTAATTTACCTAGTACATCTTCAATTTTCTCTTCCCAAATCAGGTCATGTTCACAGGTACTAAGGATTAAGAAGGACTTCAGTATATCTTTTTGGACATTTAATTCAACTGACAACATCCCCAACCTCCCTTGCTCACTACACTGTGGCTTTGAGGATTGTATGTTTATTCTATATATTTGTATGGTGTTTACTATGAACCACACTCTGATCTGGGTACTGAACACAAGGCACAGATAAGGTCCCAACCCTTGGTGGCATTTCAATTCTACATGGAGGCAGGTAGTAAAAAAGTAGCCATTCAATGCTGAAGCCAAATGCCAAGAAATGTAGATAGACAGACAGGCAGATATAGATAGATAGATACTTACTGTATATTTGACGGATATTAATTGTAAGCAGTTAAAAACAAAGGATTAATTATTCCATTTCATCTAGCCAATGTTTTATGGCATGTTTACTAGAATCTAAAACTTTGGTTTCTCTTTGTCCCTTGTAAAACTTGGTTCTCAATTGACTCCCACCACTCTACCCATCCGAATAACCTTCTTTTTTTTTTTTTTCAGTATCAGGAAATAAAGCTTGTAAAATATATTCCTGATCTCTTTTTTTATCCAAATGTGCAACTAAAGAAGGAAACACTTGCTGTCTTTTCCTTGCAGGGCAGTGTCGGCTCCCCTCCGTCTCCGTTCATCCAGATGCCAGGTGGGTACATCAGGCCAACGAGCAATGCGCTCACGCCCTGTGGTGTATAAATAGGGCACTGGGGCTTCCATTCTTCGGTAACTGTCCTACAGCACATTCAAAATGCTGCTCCTTTAATTCAGTCTTTCTTGAATTTAGAATTCATTCTGTCCTGAAGGCAGCCTTTTGATCACTTGCCTGGCAGAAGTTTATTGGGCAAAAGCAATGAATGGCATTTAGGCTCTTGATATAATTTTCAAATGTCTAAAACTCTGGGACCATAATCCCAAAATTCTCTGGATTATGCACCTGCCTTAGCGCACAGAGAGACCTGGGCAGATGAGGAAACTGTCATTGAATGAGTGCTTTCTATATGCCAGGCACTGAGCTAGGCACCTTGGATTCACTTCAACACATATATCTTATTAAACAGTCCTGTAAGGACAAAAAGGGGGCATGGCTGACGTCAGTGGTTGGCACTCTCATATGTGCACACATGCATTCTTTCCAGATCCCAAACTCAGAAGTGGCATAGTCTTGCTCAGTAATTTTAGTAACCTTCAGAGATGGGTAAGGGAAAGAAATAAGAGCAGAAGAAGGTCTACATGTCTGAATGTCTCTACGTTGAACTTCCCAATCACATTTATTGTCCCTGGATTCTGCTCCCTTTTATAAGAGAAACGTTTCTGTATCTTCTCTTCCCATCTACAATTATTCTTTTTCTTTTTAAGGAGAAAAAGAATTATATACCTAAAAGAGCAGAAAGTTTTTTTCTTTATGGTTACTTTTATTTGAAACTTGGAAACACAGACATAATACCTGGGAGCCTTGTTTACATAGTCTTTATTCTGTTCTTAGCCTTAACAACTCCTGTGGACATAAATCTGTGGTATTAAACAGACCTCATGTATTGATATTAATTTTCATTTGCTCTGATTTTTTTCTAAGGAAGTATGCTTATCGTAAAACCCCTAATAGCAGCTTTCAAATTCATGAGCAGATTAGAAGTTTGGGGTTATAAATTTTGTGCTGTAAGTTTCGACAAGGGCTTTTGATTTCTTCTGGATGAATGAATAAATTTATATATAATTGTTGAGCAAAATAATAAAATACTGGATTTACAGAAAATGCATAAGACATAAGCTCTGCCCCCATGGGGCGTGTAGGAAAGAGAATGGTAACTCAGGTGAAAGAGTAGTGAGCGTAACATGAAGGGCCGCATCGCGTGACAAGGGCCAAAGTGCTGTGTGTGTAGAGTAACATAAGACTGAGTCATGACGTGAGGGACAGGATGCATCTGACTTCTCCCCTGCAGAACAGTGGGCAGGAGCAAAGCTCAGAAATGGTCCACTGGTTGGAGAAAGGCAAGAGAGTGAAGCATCTGCCTTCTCCTCCCAGTTCAGCCCTTTGGTGGCCTGGAGGTGTAGGTCTTTGCTAATGAGGCCACACCCACCACCAGCTGGAAACTATTTTACTGGCTTTGACTCCCCTGCCCCCGAACAAATGTGTCTCCTGCTACAGCTGAACTACAGCGTCAGGAAGCTTTTTAGCAAACACGCCTTTTCTCTTCTGGGTCCATTTCACTCGCCTTACCTTAAAAACTTTTCTCAGTTTCAGCTTCTCCCTCTATTTTCCCCAAGGGAAACAACTTTGTGCCAGGCCTTCTCTTCCCAAACTTGCAGTACCCAATCATGGCCACAAGAGGGCAGCAAATAACACGAGACCCCTCAAAGCCAGGAAATATTCTTTTGTGGTTCTTCCCCTAACTTGGCTGCAGAGAGAAACCCTAGCATTCCAAAACAAGCAAACTGTGCCTGCTAGGTGCCAGACGCGGTGTCAAAAGTTCGTCAGTATACAAAGGATTAGACGAATACAACTTGCCTCGGAATTGGGGTGAGGTTATAGTATCACCTTACCTAGAGATAGTGAATCTCAAATAATAGGCCTAGAAACAGCCTCTTATTAATGGTGCTGTGTATATGAGGACAGAGCTCCGAGGCTGTGAGGAAGTTACTTCATTGGATACACTGTAAATGTCAACTTACTTATCTCTTTAAGCCCAACCCTGCCCTAGCACGGGTGCCTGACACTTAGAAGGTGCACAGTGAATATATGTTGAGTGAGTGAACGATTGAACAGTTATTGCACCACCTAAAGTGAATTCATCCCCAAAGGCCGAGTGAACTTGAAACATATCGTTACTTGAGCTGGACCAGATAAGAGGTAATACAACAGTATTTAACACTTTCAAGGCATTTATCTACTTAAATGTTAGCTTTGATGTGACACGTGCGTTAGTAACATCATTTCACAGATGGAGGGACTGAGTTGCAACAGAGATGCCCTGACTTTCTTAAGAGGAAAAGTTTGCTTGTTTGCTTTTCATTTGGCAACAGGTTCACCGGTCATGTCAGGTTACTATGGTGTGAGGAGATCTTTCCTATCTGACTCCGACTTCCACAACATCAAACAATTTACAAACGACCTCTGCACCCCCAGCGTGGCGAAGCCCTTGCCCTGTGAATCGTCCACGGGGCAGAGCCACCCCACCCTCCTGGATTCCTACTTCCCGGAGCCCTATGGGGACCACCGCCCGCCGGCCCTGATGCCCACCAGCGCAGGCCCTCTGTTGGGTGCCTCGCCCCTGCCGCCACTCCTGTCGCCCCCGTTCCCCAGCGACCCCACACACTTCGTGCTGGTGAGTGTGTAGATATTCCACGGTTAGGGGGTCACTAAGATCAGGGCTCAGGCGGTCCCGCCCGCCCAAGCGCTTGAGGCAGCCAGGTTAAAGCCAGGCCTGGCTGGCCCTGGAGACCCCTGAGGCTGTTGTGCACCTGCCCCGCGAGACGCCAGGACAGCCAGCTCTGCCGGGGCACTCTCCAGAGGAGCCTTCCTCCCTCAAAGATCCGTGCCACCCACGACAGGAGGAGGGTCTACCCGGGGGCTTGGGCGGGGATGACTAACAAGGCCGGATTTATATCCGCTTGGTTAGTGCCCTGCTGGTTTGGCCAGATGGTCTCCCGTCAGGTCTTCCAGAGGAAGGAAAGAGCTATGGAGTTAAATCTCAGATAAGGTTAGGCTGTAATCCCCCTCCTCTCCCCACACATCTCTATCCTATAGAACCTTGTTCACTCTCTGTCCTTCCAAAGTGGAGTTCATAAAGATCTGAAGAACACTAACACCCTCCTTCTAGAAAACTGTAAAGCCTTCAACCACAAAAGAATGAATCTCTCTAAAGGTAGAATTTTAGACAAAAGGAGGGTGGAGGAGGGGTGGGGTGGGATTAACATTACTGTGTACCTACTCCAGTCAGGGTCTCTTATGTGCCTTTGTTCATTTATTACTTGCAACATCCCAGGGTATCATTAGTAAAGCCCTATTTTACTATAAAAAAAGTGAAGTGCTCAGGAAGCTAGGAAGTGTCACAGCCGTGAGTTGAACCCCAAATCTTTCCAGCTCCAAGCCAAGGAGATCCCTACATCTTTGCTGACCAGAGCAGGGGCCTTCCCGGCCCACCCAAAGGCCCAGTCCTTCCAGGGGCTGCTCGCCCGCCCCCCACTGTGGAAAGGGCATTCCAGGACACCTCGCACTGAGGATTTCAAAGAGAATGCAAGATATGGTGCATTGTAAATGTCAAAATGCTCTACAGATGTTTACCTTATTATTCTCACATTTCACTCATTTAATGTTGTTCTCTGGGGAAAGGAATCTTAATACATACAGAGAACCTAATTCTGGAGCAAGAAGGGAGCTAAAACCTTCACTGCTGGTATCAGTCACCAGAGGGAAAAGCTGCCTGGTAAGGAGGCTTCAGACAGCAGAGATGGTGGTCCAGCAGCACCCCATGTCGGGGAGGAACTCTGTCCACATCAGAGTATCATCTAATGACTAACCCCAGTGACCTTTCCTTTCTCCTCAGAGAGACTCATGGGAGCAGACAGTGCCAGATGGCCTCAGCCAGCTGGACCCTGGGCCCACCGATGCCCTGCAGACCTTGCCAGCCAGCATGAGCTGCCTCTCCCAGCTGGAGTCGGGGAGCACCGCCCAGCACAGGAGCTCCGGCTGGGGGGGCCCTGTGGCTGGGGCTCAGTCCTACTCGTTGCATGCACTGGAGGATCTGTATCACACACCAGGGTACCCCACCCCACCCCCATACCCTTTCACCACTTTCACAGCGATGTCCAACGACCTACCACCCAAGGCGGTGCCCCTTTCCCCAGATGAGGGGACAGATGTCTCTGCCCTTCAGGACCCTTCTCCATGGACCAAAGAAGATGGGAACATGGTGTGGGGGTCATACGAATGCCGGAGAGCTTACTGAGGGGTGCACCAAAGAGCTTCTATCCTTTTTTGTTTTTTTTTTTAACTTGGATTCTATATTCCACAGATTGTTTTTGGTGTGGCAGCTCACTCAGAACTGGATTTTCAAGATAAGCCATTATACCACCCTTTGTTAATGGACAATGGAATTTATTTGTAATATTCCTCAACTTATCAGGGACCATATACTAATGAGAAAACCTGACAATGAGGTCTTTTTGGAACTTGAGTAACCCAATGCATTCGAAATCTTCTGTTATCTTTGAAGTATCATTTTTGGCACTAGTTTCTTTTTCCTTAAATTACATTAAAAAGTTTATACAGATCCATAAAACATACTTATTCTTCTGTTCTTTTTTATTTGATCTTTATTGTATTTTTCCATTACCCTTTAGTCCCCTTATACTACCCTCCCCCCAGAAGTCACCACCCTGTTGCCCATGCCCATGAGCCCTTTCCCCGTTGTGCTCAGTCCTCCCACTCCCCGACCTCCCCGCTCCCAACCCAGCTGTCACTGCGTGTGTTCTGTAGTAAAGAGGACGCATAGGATACAATGTAGATCAAGGCACATAAAACTACCCCATTTTATACCATGGGACTTTAAAGCATTAAGCATTTGTTATATACATTTCTCTACTTACAGCAGCTTGTAAAGGACCAGTAACAAACATATCACCATATATGAATGCTTTATTGTCGTTAAAATAGGATGAGGTCAGGAGACTATGGCAGCAGAAATATTTAGTTTTGACTCTTCCCTAAAGCCCAAAATGTCCATAAATTAGACTAATGCAAAATACAATAAAGGCCAAACATATGTTGATCAATGGTTGCCACAATTTAGCTGCAGGTTGTCTCTCTGATGGAATAAACCTACAGTTATCAGAGTGAATTAGTAAAATGGGCATTCGGTGATCAAATAAGAACAAATGCATTGTGAAGAAAATACAGAGAGCAGGGCTGAACTGTCGGCAAGGAAGAGCAGACAAGAGAACACCATGAAGCAAAGGGACTTTGAAGGACAATATATTGTCAGGTGTGGGCCAGTGGCATTACACATAACATCTCCCATTTAAAGGGAGACCTTGTTGATGGCTCATTGGTCAGAATTGCACAGCTCTTTCTATGTATGAAGAAGGAACTGACATCTGAGGCAGTCATCTCTTTCATGCAAGTTTGATTGGTGTGGATGCCTTTGCCAATCAAGTTCCCAGAGTAATTTCCACCACGCAGTGTGCCCATCTCTAGGCCATCTGAATGCCTCTCACACACTTCCACTTTGCAATGCACGGATCACAGACCACAGGTTACACCCACACCCTCCTCTTATCTTCTTACACCACCTTCCTTTATTCTCTTAACACATTTTTCTGACCCATCTGGTCCCTGCTGATGCAATGCCTTTTCCCTCCATCTCCTAGGGGTCCAATGCTCTCGTTTTCCACCTGGCTGTCCAAAGCCCCTCAAGAGTCTCCATCACTTCCCTAGTGACAGCATCCCATGCTCTACCTCAGCTGGGGAGCAGTCTAGAATATCAAATGAAGACATTGATCAACACTTAGAAGTGAGTAATTGAACTTACTCCTTCTCCAAGCCTTCAGGAGTATTTTCTGGTTAAGCAAACACACTCCTAACGTACAAACTACCACTGAAATGCTTGGATAGTGACTACCTTTACCTCACACCTCTCAGCACCGTCCTGGGGGAGCACCCCTGCAGGAGCAGGTCTAAGTGCATCAGTGCCCCTCGGCTGCGGGGCTGCCCTTTCCCGGGTCCCCTACCCTACTCCTTCCCTCCTGCCCTCCTTTTCACCCCCTGATCTTTATTTTGCTCAGTGTTTGCTCTTCAATGGATTGGGAGCAAATTCTACTGTGGGAAAGATAGCTGCCCTTTCAGTCCACTGAGATTTGAGACCTGAGACAGCAGTCCTGGTTCCCAGTATCTGTGGCAGAGCCAGCTGTCATCCAGTGTCACTCACTTCTGGGACAGCAGATTCCTGCATCAGAAAGAGGAGCACTGGTCCTCTCTATAGATTTAGGGGTCTTCATCAGGGTCTCAAAGTCATTTTTCTAGATTGGTTGTACAAGATTTATAATAGCAGTTATCTGTTTAACACCTGTTACTAAGCAGCATACACAAGAATGGCTTTGTAAATCATAAGTATATCTCTACATCACTTCAACTTCTGTTTGGTTATAATGCCAAATAGTGGGCATGCTCACTTCTCTTAGTTCGCTGTCATCTTCTCATGCATCATGTTCATCCCTTCATAACCAGAGGACATACTGGCTGTCAGATAAGTACTGCTCAGCAACCAGGGGTCCCTGAATTCTTCCTAAAGCATCCAAGCCATTTCATTGTGACTGACAAAATTAATTTATAAAAAAGGAGACATACACAGGACTACATTCTATCTAGAATCCACTTACATTATCTAGCCTAAAGGGCATGGGGGTGGGGAGTAGTCCTAATTATTTCACATGTAAATGACTTTTAAGAATTCTGTTTTAGTTTGACAGTGTGTTTTTATATTACGTATGCTAATTTAGTTCTGTTTTATTGTTCTAGGAATTTACAATACTTTGCTAAAAAGTGAAAACAAGCTATAACATTATGACAGGGAAATTAATTATACTTCCCTATCCCATTTCCCATAGGACTGCTCTCCATTTCCTGCTGCATGCCAGGGACTAACTGCATCTTTTCAAAACAGTGCACAATGACAACATAAGGACAAAATGTGCATTCTCCCTCCCTCATCTTCCTGAACCTGCTGTGCTCCCACTCACTGCTTTCCTGGGGAAGCCAGAGAAAATCAGAGAGTTTGGGTTCAAGACACCATCTCTTTCAGGTCCTTGAAGATTAAGCAGAGGTAATGACGTCAAGTTCAAGCTACTTATGAAAGCTTACTAGATGATAGTATCAAAAAGAAGTTGAAAGCAAAGTTTGCCTATGCAAACCTGCAATATAAACAATCCTCCATAAGTCACTGGAAACAGACATTACAGTAGTAGTTGAAAGTGTTTGTGTGTCTCTTTGTATGTTATACAAACTCTAAGAATGAGAGAAGAAAACCACATCTTTACCTTGTTTATTTAATAAATGCTCCTAAATGAGCATTATGACTTGCTACAGCTCAGAGAACAACACAGTACGGTTGTACTATTGTGGTAGGGGAAGAAGTGGGGAAGAAGTACTCTATTACTTCGGTACTAGAGTCCACTACAAGAAATTTCACAGGGGGAAGAGAGTTACTAACCTGCTAGTAAAATATACATTTGCATACATACATACCTAATATATATAAAAGTATTATTAGTAGCTTTGTGACCCACTATTCAATATGTAAATCTAAATAATACATTCATAAGAAGTGAAACATTAGTTATATTTAAAGAACTACAATAAAACAGAAACAGATTCATAGATACAGGGAACAAACTGATGGTTACTGGAGCAGGGGGGTGGGGGTGGGAGCAGATGGAAGAAAACGGTGAAGGAGAATAGGAAGTACAAACTTCCAGTTATAAAATAAATAAGCCATGGGGATATAATAGGAAAATAGTCAATAATATTGTAATAACTTTGCAAGGTGACAGTGGGTACTAGACTTACGGTGATCACATTGTAAGGTATATTAATATTGAATCACTATGTTGTACACCTGACATTAATATAATATTGTATGCCAACTATATGTCAATAAAAAATAAACTTAAAAAAAGAACTGAAAAAAATCGATATCCTAGGTTTAAGGCACTTTACATTACAGTGATTCTACCAATCACACACCAAAATTATATTTTCTTTAGGTTCTATTACTGAGTTCTGTATCAAGTATACTCTCTATTCAAAGCAACATGACACTGTTCCTCTTATACACCAAGCTCAATAATTATTGACTCTAGAGAGCTTATATACAGAATCCTACACTCCAGAGGAAGAGTGATTCTCTCACGAGACTCATCGAGGGGTGGAGTCATGAATGGCTCAGCAACGTGTCTCCAGTATCTGGCTTAGTGTCCAGTATATTGTAGAAGCTCAGAAAAATCGTTGTTAAATTGAACTAAAATTATACTACAAAGATGAATAACTACTTAGACCCTGATTTTGTGGGTGACAACTCTCTCAGGCAACTCTTCCCCAACATGTTTAGGATTTAACACTAGTGATGCCCTGCAAATGCTGACGGTATTGGATATTAGGCTTTGGTGGTAATATATTTTTAAAAATTAATTTAGTATTTTTACATGTCTCTTAGAAGAAAAATTACTGAAGATTTGAAGTAAAACAGGAAAATGTTTATATATTCCTTCCGTGTCCATATGTATTATAATGTTAAGAAGTGTTATAAATAAAAGTTACTCAATGTTTGGTATCATCTGCAGTGTGATTAAAACAAATATGAAAAATACATCAGGAACTAGAACCCCCCAAAGATCAAACTAAATAAATAGTGGGGGGAAAAATCATCTATAATTATCTGTAAATGATACAATGTTATTTTTGATAATTGATATACAAGTGTCCTCTAATCATAACTGTTGATAAATAAGATGTGCGGGTTTGCAATATGCAATATCTTTGTCAGTACAAGTTAAGAGGAGAGAACTGCAAAAAATTTTAGAAGTTCCAAAAGGAAAAAAAGGTGGACAAAACAAATAATACCAAAGAATTAGCTCTTTTGCATTAGGAAAATTGATAGATATCCCTACTAACCTTCTCCATAACCAGATATCTTGAGTGGAATAATCCAAAAGTTTATTGCTAAATAAATTAACTTGGTCATAAATGAAACCCAACTATATTATATCAACTGTGTTATATTTTAATATTCATAGGCTTTTATCATGGTAATCTTTAGGTATGTTTTATGACATATATCGACTACTAAATGTTTTGAGTAGAAGATGAACTTTTCAAGCAGTGTTTGATGGTATTTCCCTTATTTGAATGATAAATTATCAAATACTCATTCCCTATAGCAGTCTCTGAAGGAAAACTTAAAACTTTGAATATGTTTTATGAGAAGAGACTGACTTACCACAAATCATTAAATAACCTCTACCTAATAGTCTTTCTGGTCATTTTCATATGGACCAAACATTCACTCTGGGCCCAGTAATTACTTATTTCCTCCATGTTTTTGGAACTTGGTATTTCCCACAAGGTTTAACAACAGTATCCCAAAGTCAAAATGACAAAAGAACTTTGCATGTATAGAGTTTAGAGCTGTAGTCAAATTTGAAGAGAATAAACTCCCCCTTTTCCTTACACTGAAAGCCTTTTCATATTCATGTCGAAATTCAGTAAAATCTACTTTGGGGGAAAAACAGAGTGTTCTGCAATGTTGTTTACATACAAAAGACTGCTAAAAATTGCGTCAAAATAGTTCACCTGAAACTTTAAAAAGAAATGTATTCTATTTTCATTATTCTTCATGCTGAGTGACTTTATGAAGGTCAATGACAAACTAAAGGGTTTCTGAGCTCAGTGGCCCAGAAATCTGGAAAACTATATAATGTGAAGAACTAGAAAATAAAAGCTTTGGGTTGGGGATGGGCATGATACCTTTTTCAGTCTTAGCACTGGGCCTGGTCAGAGTAGATAATCAGTATATGCTGAATGAATGAATGAATGAATGACCAAACAAACCCCTAGAGGAGAATCAGGAGTGTGGAAGTAGGAAGCAGTTATTTCATGTTACTCACAGAGCAGTTAATGACAGAAAGCAGGACTTACCTATCTTTGCATTCCTAGTTCTTGATACCATGCCTGGTACATAGGTGGTGCTCAGGTAATACCTAATTGGCTTTTGGCTTGATCAATGATCATTCTATTTAAAGCAGTCTAATAGTAGAACAGGCTGCCTGAGAAATAGTGAGCTCTCATTTCTTTGGCTACTCTGGGTCAGCAGTGCCGCTAGCACCAGAGAGAGCCGGAGGCTGGACAACCACCAGCAAGGATATTGTAAAAAGACTGTGTCTCAGCACCTTAAAAATTCTTTCCAACATGCAAACATCTGGACCCTATGTTATATTGTTAAGCAAGTGAGCCTGTTAAAGCTGTTGAAACCCCACAATATTTTTCAGCCTTGTATTAAGACCCCCAAATGATTATCAGGACACCCTAGAGATGGCAGTGTCCCCAGCAAGAGGGAAGAAGTTCCCAGTCTGAGAAGCACAAACTGTAATTACCAAAAATAACAGCTCACCCTCCCTTCTAGCCAGCCTATTCTTTGGGTTCCGGTGTGCCGTGCTAACAGAATACGCTCAAGTCAGTATGCTACACCACCTTGGTCTCTTCACATACCCTGATAGTAAAAGAGATAGCAACCAAAACACTTCCATGTACACAACACAGACATGTATGTCTGCATGTCCTATTGGCAGTATTTTTCCACCGTTAGTCACAACACATTAGTGGGCTGTTAAATTACCTTAGTTACTCCCAGCCAACATAGATTTTTCATATACAGAATGAAATGGAAAAGATGGACTAGAATAAAAAATTTCAGTGTCTCATATGCATAGGTATACACTGTCTCATGAAAAGTTTTATAAATATGTAGATACTGTTATTGATACAGTATGTGAACATGCAAAATGGAATTCTTACTGCGTGTTGAAGTTGAAAAAGTTTGAAAGCCTGTGCTACAAAAGATCAGGAAGACAGCAATGATAGTTAAGAGGAAAGTCTTTAGCATCAGATATATGAAATTTGATTCCCAATCCTGCCATTTATGGCACCAATAATCCTGAGCACGTTGTTTACCCCTCTGTGCCTACTCCTCCCCTTCTGAGATAAGGAGACTATACCATATAGTACCTGGCATCCAATCAACACTCAATAAATGACAACTTTTCAAAGTCTCTTGTGAGAAACACCCGTCTGTGGAGTCTCAGGGCAGACCTGGTTGTTCCAGGTCTCATGGCACATGCAGGTCTATAAAGGATTCACAGGATATATTTGAAAGGATTCTCCCTTATGCCCATAAGCATAGTGTTTGGCTCTTGAATACCTGAGCTGGGGCCTTTCAATTATAGTAACAGCAGGAACTAAAAATCCTTAATATTGGGCTAAAAAATGGGGACTTCTTTCTCAAAATAGGGCTCAGGTCTGAGGAAACCCAGTTGGCTGGAATTGCTGGCCAGCAACCACACTGGAACACCCATTCCAGCAGCAGGTGCCAACATACAAGCCCCCAGAACTGCTGCCATGGTTCAGGCAGAGGTTTACTGGTGGAAGGACAGAGAGGTCTCCACTGTCCTTAAAGACCCTGTGATTTCCAAGGAGCTCATCTCTTATCCAGTGCTGCCTGCTGTCCCCACAGAGGAGACAACCATCAGCATCAACTTCAGTGACGTTGCCAAGGGAACACTATGGCTTCCTGCCATCCCTGTCCATCTCTATGTGAAAGGAAAGGCTAGAAATGAGACAGCCTGAAAAAATGAGGCAGCACCTCAGAATAGAGGAAAACAGACACACACAGGGAGCCAGGGAGGGGAAAAAACAAAACAAAACAAAATGCAATGCAGGCAAGAAATGGAGAAAAGCAGCAAAAGGCAGACAAAAAGAAACTTAAAAAATAGAAGCCAAATGAAAAAGAGGAAGATTTTTAGAAGCAAACCAAAAAAATTATAAAACAAAAAGGTAAATGACAAAAGAAAAAAAGAAATAGTGGGAAAAGCTATTAGGACAAGACACCATCCAATTCCATGCTTTGGCCACCGTTCCTGCAAAAGGAATAGTGCTCAGGCCGGGCAGGGCAGGGCAGGGCAGGGCAGGGCAGGGTAAAAGGGAATAGGGGCCCTTGATCTTGTGTTCTTCCCCTCTTCCTGAGTCTGGTCTGCAGCCTGACTTCCAGCAGGGAAACTCAGGACACAGGCTCAGAGGCGTTTGGAGAAAGAGGCTCCAGAAGCTGTTAGATTCCAGCTGGGCTGGAAACAAGCACACACTGCCCTGCCCTCCACGGTCAGGTGCCACCTCAGGTGTTCCCAGTCCTAGTCCCCTCCACCAGAGATAAGGCTCCAGCTGCCAAGCAATTCCTACCCAGTTATAGACTCTCGTATCTTGTCACTCCCAGGGAGCCCCGATCCCCCATCACTTTAGGCTGCACCCTGAGTCAGACACATTTGAGGGCATTCAGGTATTTTTCTGGTGCCCTGTGGGGCTCAACGCCACGTTTCCATTAGAGAGAACTCAGGGAACACCAGCAGAGGCCTATAACCATCGCCTGGCCTAGCCTTATGGGAATGTCTGGCTGATTTGCAAAGGGCCACCATGCCTCTTTCAGTGCTTTCCCCTTCTCTCAGGGGCTAGAAGAGGGTTTGGCCTGGCACTCTCTCCCTTTCTGAACCACTCGTCTTCCCAAACTTCCAAGTCACACAGAAGAGGCACAGCAAGTGCTTGGAAAAGATGACCCAACACAGTCCCAGGTCATTTGTGAGGGGCTCAGGCCTGGACCACCTCCCTCCCACCTCTCATGCCAAAGTGAGAAGGCTTGAGTACATCCATGTCCTTTCAGCTCAAATGAGCAGGAGCCAAGTGTATTATCAATTCTCAATGCAAGCTCCTGCAGCAAGCCAGCAGGGATGCTTTAGGAGGAAGAAAGGGGGGAAGAGGGAACTTCACAGTGAAGACACCACTAGTCTCAGAAAATCTCCAGACTGCAAGGCCCCATGGGCAGCCCCAAGCACCTTGTAGAGGAGCAAAGGGTCTTAATGAGCAGGCATTCTGCTGAAACCCCAGTGTCCCGGGCCCAGACAGAGTGGTCAAAAGGGGAGGGAAGCCTCCAGGTAGTCAGGCAGGGACACAAGGAGATGGTGTGCAGAGCTAAGGCCTCTGCTGGGCCTCTGGCTTGCAACCTGGGCCCAGAATGACTCCTTGCTATGTCATACCTACTGGCTGCCATGTTCATGGCCCAAAAAGTAAGATTTTTCCCCTAAAAATAGAAACAGAGGATGTGGGGATCAGTCTGGCCAGCCAGGCCGGCCCAGGTGGTCATGAAGGGCAGTCTGAGTCAGTCAGGGTTCTTGGAGCTGCCTTTGAGGCAAAAATACAGAGCATCTTTGAGCACTCCTGCTCTCTCTGTGGGAAGGTGGGCAAAATGCTCAAAATAGAATAAAAGCAAGGATCAGGACCCAAAGGGGTCTCACTCCCTGTTTCTCTGGACTCTCTATGGGGTGTCTGTGAGCAGGATTTCTGCAGAAGATAGTCCATTTTGTTAAGCCTTTGAATATTCAAATTGAAAGTACCGCGCAATCATTGATTGTCAAATCATGGGTTTCTAGAGGTTTTAAATACTTGGCATGAGGGGGAAAAAACTCAAACCTATACCCGAAGGTATAAAACATTAATTCTGTTTGTCTTCTGCTCCAGGAACCTGGATGCAGCTGGGTGCTTTGTGAAACTTTAAAAATGTTGCATCTCTGCTTCTCTCCTTGCACAGGAGCCCTCCTAGGCGCTGAG
This sequence comes from Pteronotus mesoamericanus, assembly GCF_021234165.1. NCBI lineage: Eukaryota > Metazoa > Chordata > Mammalia > Chiroptera > Mormoopidae > Pteronotus > Pteronotus mesoamericanus. Next base: position 15,681,868 of record NW_026555313.1, read on the forward strand.
TCCCTGCAGCTGCAGCATCCAGCCACGGACCCAGCTTCTGCAGACCACCATGTCGGGTAACTCAGCTGCTTCTCCTGGGGTGGGGTCACGCGGGCCAGGGGCACTTTGATATGGGTGTATTTCCACAGCTTTTCCTGCACAGAACAGAGAGGCACAAAGTCAGAGCATACAAGGGTGTGCCGGGGATCCGGAGAGGGCACGGGCCACGCTGTGGCCGCTCCCACTCGGCGCCTGTTCCCGAGGGCCGAGGCCCAGGTGCCGAGTTGGCTGCTAAGGTCGTCCGAGTACCCCGGCCCCTCACCCACCCTCCCACTTTGCCACAGTTGTGACCCGGAGACTTCGCGGCGCGGATTCTGCGCGCCCAAAAGCGGCGGCGCGGGGGAGCTAGAGGCTCACCGTGAGCCCGGGACGCGAGTAGGGCGCGCGGGGCGCACAGAGCTGAACGCTGGGTCCCTCTGCGGACCCGAGCCGCGCCCGCACCCCGCGGAGCCGCGAACCCGGCGAGAAAATCGCGGGGAGAGACTGGACCGCGGAGAGGACGCGGTCCCCCGTCTCTGCGGGATGGGCATGGGACTCCCTGGGTCTGGGAGACAAATAACGCAACCTCCTTTCCTGAGGAGACCCCCCTAGCCCCGGAGACCAGGCCTGGGGGCTTCCCGAAGTCCAGCTGCGGTCTCCGCAATGACCAGGCAGAGGCGCTGGCGGTCAGGCACCGCGGCCAGGCGCCCAGGCGGGTCGCGCCGCCGCCCCAAGGCGCGGGGCCCGACTCCTCCCCGAGCGATTACCCCGGCGACTCACTCCGGTGTCGAGCTCGGAGTCGCACTGCGTTCCTGCGGCCACTCCCGACCAGGAAACCTCACCCGGACGTGCCTGGCCCGGCGTAAACTACCAGCCTGGCCCAAGCTACTTACTGCGGCTCAGTGGGGCCCCGGGGCCGCGGCTGCCCGGCTCCGGGCGCGCTGGGGCTCACTCCCCGACGACCGTCCGGCGCGCGCTCGCCTGGCCCAGCCAGCCGGAGCTGTCCGGCCCGGCCCCGCCGGCCGCGCTGGACCCGAGGGCAGCCCCTTTCGGAGATCGGCCTCCCAGCCGAGTGCGCGATCCTCGGGATCCCCGCACGGCTTTTCCGGAACTCGCACTGCGCGGACTCGACTCCGGGCCTCCGCGCTGCGCAGTCTCGAGTCGGAGCCGCCTTGCGCCGCGGAGAAATGCCTGCACCAGAAAGGGAGGGGGTGGGGAGAGACGGGAGGAAGGGGAGAGCAGGAGCGGGGCCTAAAGAGGGAGGAGGGAAAAATGGAGAGCAGGAAAGGCGGAGGAAGGGGGCGAGGGAGGGAAGGCAGAAGAAAAAAATCTGCAGAAGAGAGGGACGGAGTTCCCAGGGTCTGAGCCCTTTGCTGGGGTCAGACTGGCAGGTCCCTCACTGGCCCAAGGATAAGGCTCGCCCTACCTCACAGCCTGCCTCGCCGGCCTCCAGACCAAGGGCACGCAGAGGTCGAAGCCTCCCCAGAAGCCACATGTGGCCTGTTGGAGAAGGAAGGGAATCAGTGATTGTGCACTAGTGGGAGCATCACGATGGAGTAGAATAGATCAGCAACTACAGATCAGAGAGTGCCCCTGCACCAGCGACCGGCCCCTCCCCTGGTCCATCATACCCTCTGCTAGGCCAGGGGGCTGGGCCCAGGTACCCCCAACTTAGTTAGCCAAGATGGTGAACTCCCCTGGACTGGTCCCCACACTCCTGAGCAGAAAAACCTGTATGCTATCGGTCTAGGGATAGGACCCAACCTGAGCTGAGTGGCCACACAGATTTCCGTATTTTCTGATCCCTGCTGATGCCCTGCAATCTGCTCAGCCTCTCTTCTCCCCTTCAAATTTGAGAACTTTGAGTTTCTTTCCCACTTGTCCTTTAGCATTCTCTTTGTGTTCTCCAAACGTAGAAAGCTGGCCTCAGGTTCCATGGTCTATAAAGAGGACCCCCACACCCCAAACTGACACCCAAACCTCACACTTGGCCACTGACCCAGTTGTCTTTCCCCAGAAAAACCAAAGGTGTATCAAGGTGTCCGGGTGAAGATCACGGTGAAGGAGATGCTGCAGCAGAGAAGGGCTCACCAGGCAGCCTCAGGGGGAACAGTAAGCATAAACCCTTCACTTACTCCCAACTCAAGTTAGGCATCTGGGAAGGGGTAGAGGCCATCCTGGGCCCCAGTCAGCACCCAGACCTGGCCTTCCTGAGCTGTCCTTATAAATTTGGTCCCCAGCTTCATCCCAGTTCACCAGAGGAAGCCACAAAGAATAGCTGTGGCACGTTTGGGGCTCAGGATTGGGGGGAAGCCCATCCCTCCCTGATCCTAGTTGAAAAAAGGACTTGTTGATCCTGTGTAGGGAGAGAAGCAGCCAGCAGGTAAGTAGATTGTTATTCTGTAAGGAAGACAGTGTGTGTGCCCTCACATATACAAAGAAAATCTCTCCCAGAAACTTCTTTCGTTTTAGGAAGCCCTTCAAGGATAGAATCTCTGTGGAACAGACCCCCTGCCCTCCTCATTCTTCTAGAACCCAACCTCTGAGGTCATTTATCTGTAAATTTCAGTATGGTGTTTTATCTGTAAATCACCACTCTGAAAGTTCCCAATGGAAAGGGTCCATGTCTCTGGGGAAGAGACAGCTAGGAGTATAGACCACCTCCTTAAGATGTAATGAAGCCTTATACTGTTCCAGATTATCATGAGATTGATCTGGATAGTCATAAGATGCCCTGCCACTTATATACATTCTAAACAGACAGGACTGACAAGAGCTCTTGGGGCAGCAGCAGAATAAAGCAGGTTGGGTTATCCTCCAGGAGAGAGAAATTCATCACTGTTAAGTCCTTGATTGTACAATTGCTTGCTGATTGGTTTAGGCGTGCATGTAGGATCTGACAGCTAGGGCCCATATTGCCAATATCAGCATTGGTGCGCGCTCAAGCTTATTAGCACCTGCCTCAGCGATGGGTTTTGTGCCTGGTGCTATTTGTTTGCAGTGCAAGACTTCATGAAATGGGCCTTTGTGAGAAGACGCAAATCATATTGGGGTGGTGAGCACAGGTTCTAGAGCCAGTGGACTAGGTTCAGATCTCAGCACTTCAATGGAGTGTGTATCCTCTGAGCAAGTTATCCCGCCTCTCTTGCCTCAGTCTTCTCATCTTTAAACTGGAGATAAGACTGTGTGAGGGCTATATGAGTTATTGCATATAAAGCTCTTGGAAGAGTGCTTTCTACACAGTAAGTGTTAAATTAATGCTAGCTATCATTATTATTTGTGAAAAGCAGCTACAATAAAATTGCAACCAAGGCTTGAAAGCTAGCTTTTCGGTAATGTTCATCTGCACCCTTTGCTCAGAATTTAGAGGTTCAGGTGTGAACTTGTGAGATGGCCTGCACTGTGCAAATTTTAAATTTAGTGACAAAGTTAGTACCTTTATATGCAGAACTTGAGCTAACACAATAAGACTTCCTTCCATTTGTAGATGGTTTTACAATGATTCTTTTAAAGCATTTTTGCACTCTCATTTTTTCATTTAGTTCTTATAATAACCAGGGGAGGTAAGTAGATCAGGGATCTATATGCCTCTATTACAGCTGAAGTTCAAAGTCTTGCAGTTACTAATGGTAGAGCTAAAAGTAGAACCAAGGTCTTCTTATTCTTACTACAAAAAACAAACAAAACTTCCCACCTGTAGGCTCCCTAAATTCATCTTTCTGCAGATCCAGCTGTGCTGAGCAGGAGTCTGGTAACCTCAACCATCAACCCCTTTCATTCAGAGATAATTATAAAATTAATAAAATCAGGAAAAAGGGAACTGGGAAATGCCTCTTAAACAAACAAAAAAAATCATCAAGATGTTCATGACAAAATGTAATCTTTCATTACGGAGCTTTGGTACAAGGTAGAATTCTGCTTCAGCTGTGCCTGGAGAAGTCCCACTAGGCATGGCGATTCTAGTGCTGTTGGCCTCTTACAGGTTGGTTTGGCCACTGTTCCCCTGTTAGCTAGCTGCAGGAAGGAAAGCCTGGGTTAAATATTTCACTTGTGTATCTGATCAGTTTCTGTTCCCTGGAGAGATTTGACTTATCTAAATGTTTCCCAATTCCCCCCTGAGAAGTAATAAAGCAATACTTCTGAACCAGTGCCTTGCAGAGAGGTTCCTTGTATAGTATATCTGCCCATGCCAGAAGGAGTAGCACACAGATGATTTAATTACAAGAGCTAGATGTACAGCCCTTCTGTGGGAACCCGCAGAAGGATCTGGGATTCCAGGAAAGCTGTGAAGGCATCAGTAGGCAAGGATGGCAAATACCAGGAGATAATATATGCCTGCTTCTTGGTGTAGACTCTTCTGGTTCAACAGAAATGATCTCCAAGTTGTTCAGTGGTTGAGGGACATCTCAAGGAAGCTTTAAGCCAAGGAGAGAGTTAATTTTATGAAATACACAAAGCAGGAAGAAATTCATCTTAATTTGTTATAGAATCAGAGTAGTATCCACAATTTGAAATTTTAAGAAGACAATTGTAAATGGAAGTTATAGATTAAGACAAGTATCACGGTCTCAAACAGTGCCAGGAGAAATTGAGTACATGCAGGATTTGTAAATTTGATTTACAAAAACTTATTTTGGCCAGGCCAGATCAATATGCAAACAGCCCTGCACACACACACTTCTCTTACCCTTAGGATAAAGGGAAACCTAAGTTGAGTTAGTACTTATCAAAAGATATAATTTATTCTTTTCTAACCATTAATTTTTTAACAGCCTTGATATGTTTTTTAAATTGTAGATTGTGGATTTTTGTGCTGTTTGAAATCTAAGAGAGAGGTACCTTTATTTGTATTCTTGGAGCGAAGTAGAAAGTGAGCCCATAGCCAGAAAGATAATATCAAGTAGGATATTGTAAATATACCTTAGGGAGATAAGGTAGGGAGGCAGACAAACAGACCATTCTGGGGGAGGAATGGGGTTAATGAGAACTCTACAATGAGTTTTTAAAACCCACTCCTTCCAAGTCCTTCAGCTCAAGCTGCAGCCAAATATTTGCATGAAGAGCTGGTGAAGGATTCCAGCTTCCTGGTTCATGACATTACAGCATGGATCATTTTCAAAATTAACACCACCTCCTGTTTCGGCAGTGGCTGGCCGTACAATCTCCTACAGTCAGTGGCTACAGGTATGGGAATAAGTATACCCTGAAACCCAAGAGAGAGGTGTGGTGAGCTCAGCTTCCCAGCACAGAACCACAGGGCAATGTTAGTCCTTTTAAACTTTAAAGCCACCACCTGAAACCTAAAGTAGTAATAATAATAACAACAACAACAACAACAATAACAATAATAATAAAAATAAATACTACGTTATTCAGTATAATTACCAGTTCAACTAGAAAATACAGGCTGTTTTACTTTAAATAGTTAAAAGGAGCACTCTTATAAATTTCAAGTATTATTGTCGTAAAAAAAACAACTTGCATAAAAATTAAGAAAAAGCATACAAGGAGTTGAAATATTTCCTGACCATTAACTAGAATATAGGTAGACTCCAACTCGATGACTACAGCTTTAAGAAAAAAAATTTTTTTTTTAGTATTTCATAGCTAGTAATAACATGTGAATATTTTGAGCTCTCAGAATTTAAAACATTAGGAACTGTGTCCTTTGGGGAAAACAAATTCCTAAGGCTAAATAGCTAGATAGTATTTGGAAATTTTGAAGAAAATAATTGACTAAATCATAAAAGTTGGGATTAAATAAATGTAAGTTCTTGTTAATTTTTAATTGAATAGTTTTACAGAAAGGCTATTTACTGTTTTCTTGAACTGTTACATTTCTGTAATATAAAAATCATTTAAATTAAATTTTCATCACAATTAATAGCTTTAAAATTTAAGTGGGAGAATCTGATATTAGAAAACAAACTCCCAAGCTAACCTAAAAATTGAATCTAAGTAAAATATAATATTGGTTGTATTTAACTTTTTTTAGAGGAAAGAATCTGGCTTACCTTAGAGCAGAAGGCACCATAGTTCACATCAAAATGTCTTAGCTTTCCCTGAGTAGAACTTTCATTTTGCTTTGCTTTATGGTCATATTCTTGCTTTGGCAGCTGTCCGGAGGGAACAGTGTCCACCTTTCAGATCCAGTCACGCCACCTTCTTCAGGTCAGTACAGCCAGCATTACAATTTCCTCAAAAACTCTTTCAAAAATGCATCTCGAAAGTCTTTCAATGCTTGATTCAGAGGTTAAGATAGGCACCACCATTTAATTGCAGTCCAACCAATCAGAAGGTGAAAAAAGCATAGTGACTCCAGATAGAATACCTGCAAGGGAACAAGTGCAAATGTTTCCTTCTTTCCGAAGTGTGTATTCTTTGCTATCTACTCTGTCCGCAGTTTGTTCTTCTCATTTATTCCAGTTCCTCATCTCCAAGTAACTAAACTAGACTAAAAGATCAGAACTGTTTTAAAAAACTTGTCTTGTTGAGTGTACTTTAGATCGAATACAGAACATCCTGAGGTCCTAGAATCATGCCTTTGCTCTTGTTCAATCAGTGTCTAGCCGACAGGGACTTCCCTCCCCTTCTTTTTCTCTCTTCCCAGAAAGCAGTTCAAACAACTGTTAAGTTTTCTCAGCCCAATACGAATAACTCTATTACATAAACACTCCTACCTATGCCACTCAACAGCTAAGAGCTCAAAGAGTTCAAATATAAGGAACCTGCTTATGGTAACTTACCACTGAATTTGCCACTTACACTTAACTTCAAAGGAATCTTTAAACTTCAAAAAATCCCTCTGATGGACACACTCTAAATCTATCTTCTTTGAATGTTAAAGGACAATAACCACAATATGGGCCTATTATTACCAAAATGGAAAAGGAGTCATGATTTCAGAAATATTCTTGTTATTTAACAACTTATTTTAATTGAATTATCACATTAGCAAGTTCGCTAAGAAAACATTTTTGCCTTTTGTAATTTAGAACAAGTAGTACTAATTTGTCCTTCATGTTCCTGGTTTCTATCTATAATTTGCCTTGCCATTTATACCACTTCACTCCTCAAAATTTAAGTTACTGAGCAAGTAAGAAAAGTTTAGGAAAGTAATAACCCTAAATCCAGAGGATTGTTCCCCATGACATCAGAAGTTTTCCTAAAGCCTCAAACAACTCTGTAAACTCTTTCTGAGAGGTTTATTTGAACCGCAGATGGGGGCCGAATGTGAATGCTTTTCATGGTCCAAGAAAGTGGAGGCCTGAGCCACTGTTTGACTGTGACAGCTACACACAGGTTGGATGGCTATTGCCATCGCCATCGGTGTGTGTTAGCCTTAGCCGCATTCACAGCCGATTTTGACATTATTAACCAGATTCATTTCACTGGAACTTCAAATAGCTCAAGCAACTGAAAAATCCTAAGTGCCTAACTGTTTACATCTCTGGAACTTCTTAAGCCTTCTTTTCCCTTATACATAGTAAATATTCAGAACATGGAATAGAACTTTATTCAAATCAATAACTGCAATTTTTAAACAAAAAAAATATATTTTTCCATTCTCTTTTAGTCTATTTTGAACCTGATTCGAGTTCTTCCACACCTAATTGCTTTCAACCCCAAGAATTTTCCAGTTGTGTTTCTTGTGAAGAAAACCCAAGCTGCCTTGACCAGATCTTGGATTCCTACCTTCAGACAGAGACACACCCGGACCCTTTCCTCAACTCCATGCAAAGTGCTCCACACTATTTCCAGGACAGCTTTCAGGCTGCCCCCTTCTGCTTTAACCAGAGCCTGGTAATTTATCCCTGTTCTTAACAAAATCTGTTTATTGTTTGCTATGAGGTAATAATGCTTTGTAAGAATGCATCATCTCATCTCATGAGAAAGCATACAAACACTATCAACAAGGAAATCATCCAGGGAGCAAACAAAATTATTTACAACTCAGGGGAGGTAGAAATAGCCACACATTGCTCAAGTAGCTGTGCCAAGTTGGTGTGTGGCAATAAAAAGGTTTCCTGACAATATATACATTTAGTGGTTTTAAACTATAAAGTTAAGACATCTACTAATTAGAAATCACAGATTTAAACAATGGCCCTTGGCTTTGGTGGTTCTTGAAAATGGAATTAAGGCTGTATCTCTATGATACCAAATTATCATACTGATAAATGGGTTTTGTTTTATTTTGCCATTGAATTTGCTCCACTAACTGGTTGTTTTGATCTGGTTTAGGCACAGGAGCTCATTAGGGTCTGAGATGGTTAGTAAAAATGAAGCCCTAGCACTTGAAAGAATTTGGATGGTCTGTTCTTGATGGACCTCACATGAAAAAAAATGCAGAAAGGTTTGCATTAGTAGGAGGATACTAGTTGTTTAAGATGCCTTTTAGATACTCTCGATATTTTAAACCTTAAAAAGTAAGTTTTTTGAATGTAAATCCTTTCTTATTTGGGTTTGTCAAAAGTCTGTGTAGGAATCAGATTAAATTTTAAAGGGCTAGGAAATGAACTCCACAGAATGAGAACACAGGGACCCCAATCTTCCAGCCCCATTCAGTTTCAAGGTAGGCGTTCTTAGTAACAACTGCAGACCTGCCTAAGGAAAAGCAGAAGGTACCTTTTTCCTCAGGGGACAAAACTTTAGGGACTGTAAGAGTAGTTTCATGTCTCGGAGCCTCCCAGACACTGGTCATTGAAGGTTCCAGTTCTACCTGAGTATATTCCCCTTGTTCTCCACAGCCAAGGGTGTGGAGAAACATCCAAGGTGCCACCTGCAGCTTATATTGTGCCTGACGCTTATATTGTGGCACACAGCAGGATTTGATGAGCAGGTGACTTGAAACACAATGGGATTTTGTGGTATAAGGACAAAGCATCCTCTAAAGTACAGTTATAACAAAGGAAGCCAGTGAAGCAAGGCAATTTATTGTTGGGAAAGAAATAGGTAAATATAGAATGCGGTGTCATGAAATCATGCAATCAGCAAACAAAATTACTTCTGCAGACTTGGGTTGGGTTGGGTGTTTTGTTTCTTTACCCCTAATGTTCCTACTCTAAGTTATTAAATCCACTCTATTCAGTCCTTTTAATCCTGTCTTAGTTATCAAGCTCTTTTTTTCCTTGGTTTTCATTTCTCCAGACCCCAGGTTCACCTTCAGATACCTCCACTCTCTCTGGCTCCTTAGACCACAGTTACTCGCCGGTACATCTACCTTCATATGCTGCGGAGAATTACAATTCTTCTCCTTCTCTGGACGCCAGAAACTGCGGCTATCCATCAGAAGACTACTCCTACCCTCACTTGCCCTCGTACGCCCAGTACGACTGCTTCTTCCCAGCCCCTACCTCAGGCTGCTACTGTGTGTCCTGTGAGGCAGAGCACTTGGCCACCATCAGAACATCAGAGTATTTTTCCTATCCTAGCACAGACTGTGTGAACTTTGATCCCATGGCAGCAGCAACTAGTGATTTCTATATGAAGGAAACAAACTTTGATATCTGCTATAGTTCATAGAACTTCATTAATTTGGAACATGGTGTGTATGTATCTATTTTTCTGCCACACCAAATGACAACTTGAAATAGGCAACTTGTTAACAAAATACCACAGGCGCAGTTTACATGTCACCATTTTCAGTTTTCTGACACTAACTTAGGCATTAAGATGAAGTCCTCAGACCCGGTCTTTGTGCCACTCCTACTTTGTATGCTTATGGTTAAAAGTTTTTTAGGGAACATTTAATTGTTTTACTTTTCTGTATAATGAACAAATTCTAATTTTTTTACTAATAAATAATTTTGTATTATTAAATGTTGGCTTACTTTTTCAATTTTTGAGTAATAGTTTCCAGTTGGTTTGAATATCCGTTACTTCTGGAAATCACTAATTACTATTCAGTAAATTAATCTCACTTATCCATAAACTTAAAATTATTTTAATGTGGCAAGGTGCCTGGGCTTCCATGGGGATGGGGAGCAGACACAGCTGTGATGGCAGAAAAGTGAGAGTTGGCCTCACCTGTCAGCGAGGGCGTGTGTACATCTTGGAGCAACATCAGAGAAAGACATTTAAGAATCATTATTTTTTTGTATGTAACATTAGTCAATAAAATATTAATATGACCAAAAAGCACATCTTGCCTACAGCAATGTTGATTTGCAGATAATTCTTTTTTCAATTCCAGAGCATTGTTTTGTAAACTTCTGGGCAAATATTTGATCTTCTTTCTCCTGAGGGCTGCCTTGCAGTTGATGCATCACCAAGTTTAGAATTTGTTGCTACCTTATATTTCTGAATTTCTGCTTCAGGTCCTTAAATATGCATCACTTATATTTGTAGATTGACTTATAGAATTGGCTGTGTTTACAACTGAATTTCATAATTTATTTTTTCCAATGAATCATTTGAAAAAGCCCAACAATCTTTCAAGGTGAAGAGAGCTAATTAAGCTACCTAGGCTAGACCTTACTGTCAGATCCTGTTTGCTGAGGGCTAAGGCACAGGACATGAGCCCTGCACTGAAGTCTGGGGGGCATTTTCCACGTCCCCAGGTTTAGCGCAATGACAGTGTTACTGGCATCATTGGCAATGGGCCACAGCTGCCCTTTTCTGAGCACTTCCTGTGTGCCAGAGTTGTCTACAGGTTTTCTCACACATCGTCTCATTTCATCTTTGCAACAACATTGGTAGCAAAATGAGGACTCTGGACTCAGAGAAGTTCAGTCACCTGCCCAAGGTCACCTGGCCAACAAGCACCCAAACTCGGGTTGGAAGGACATCAAACGTATGCTTCTTACTCTCCAATGATGGTGTAAAGTTCGATGTACGATTTTTGTAAAGTCTGTTCAGGAACCTGTGGAACCATCTCCCATTAAACCCCAACTTCCTCACACACACAGAGGTGTGACCCCATCATAACTAGTCCAAACTCCCCAGAAGGGTGAGACTGTCCATAGGATAAAAAGTTGTGAAGCACAAGAGCTTTCAGTTTGGGGACCAGGGGAAGAAGCTAACCAACTGCCACCTCAGCAAGCCTCTTCCTATGAGGAGGCAGACATGCTTTCAAAATGACACTGATTGTCCCCTCCCTTGGGACTCTGCAACGGCTTGGGCAAATAGGACAAGTTGCAACCTGCCTCCTGGGATAAATGTGCCAAGGAAACAGAACAATTACTGCCTTTCTGAGATGCCAACAGAACTAAATTTTTAATAGCTTCAAACTAAATTGAAACTGGCCTGTTGTCAACAAATATCTGTTCACACAGACCAAAGTCCCTGTGTACCACACACCCTCCACCCAAGAGACAAAAAGCAGAGAACTGGGAAGAGGCCCGGTGGTTGGCACCAAAATATCCTTTTCTTGGATATCATTCTTCCCCCCCCCCCACTTGTATCCTTTGTCTTGTGAATCAATTATCTTGAAGCTCTAACACGACATTTCTAACTTCCTGTTTCTTGTTCTTTCTTCACATGCCTCTGACTTTTTGCCTGAATCTCATGTGAGAAAAGATTCATAAGGGACTGTAAGACAAAGGCTAATATAGCTCCTGTGCATCACAATGCATAAACCCACCTTAAACTGATCTTTAAGATCTTCCTTGCATTTGGACTAACAGGTCACCTGGCACACAATGAAGTGGGTGGATGCTGCTCACCCAGTCTCTTAATCACCCCAGCACACACAGAACTGCTTAGGAACCCCACCGCTGTGGGTTCCTAAGTCAAATATCACCCGCAGCACTGGGGCAATCTAGAATGCCTCTCCTCAACATAGACCTTGGAAGCTGTATAAAATACAGATGTCTGTGCCTTAGTGTGAGAAAGCATGATTCGATAAGTCTAGTGGGGCCCAGGCATCTTCATTTTTAATGTACCTAAGTTGATTCTTATATAAATGGCCCTCTGTCTACAGCTGAAAAACACTGACACATTCAATGTCTACTTGTTCACTTGTAGGACCTAGCAGCACAATAATAATGTTACGTAGACCAAGCTCTTTCTATTGGCCAGCGCTGTGGGCCTTATCTTAGTGAATGCTCAAACAACCACATAAGATAAATACTATTGTACTCATTTTTATTGATGATGAAACTGAAGTTTGGAGAGAGAAAATAACTTGCCCAAGGTCACTCAACCTATAAATCAGGGTAAGAACTTTCCAACTCAGGTTGTCTGATGCCACGGTCTGAGTTTCCAATAGCCTCAGTAAACTTTCCAAACATTAATTATACTTGGAGGAATTTGACTTTTTGCTTAAAAGTCACATGTATATCGGTAGCCATTTCCTCATACCACAGAGACATTTAATAAGATTATTATGAAAGTTTGAATGATTTTATTATTCAGAACCATTAGAAATTAGTGAAACAAAATATTAATTAAATGCTTACCTTGTGCAAGATTGATTATATGTCTTCAAAATGTAGCCAGTCAAACGTTTAAAGGGGATGTAATTTTTATTTGTTTTTTTTTCTCTTTTATTGAATCTATTGCAATGACACTGGTTAATAAAATTATGTAGGTTTCAAGTGAGGGGGCATAATTTTTTTAATTTATATTTTTCCTTTTTTATTGACTCTATTGGAGTGAAACTTGTAAACAAAATTATACAGGTTAGGATGGCTATGGACTGATTTTCACATTCTTAAGAAATTTATCTTAGGGGTCAACCCTTCAAGCCTGAGATAGATAAGATGAGGCAAAGTTGAAAGTAGTAAAGATTTAGAAACTATTACCTGGAGCAATGGCCTGGAGTGGTGACATCCTGGCAGCCAGCCTAAGCCTGCAGGTAGACAGCAGGAAGCAGGTGTAGATAAGCAGAGCTGAGCTGACGGAGCCCAGCAGCAGAGAGGGCAAGGAGGAGGTGCGGGTGGGGTGCTACCTTTTGATTTAAAAAGTTTTTAAAAATCATACTCAGTCAAGATAGGTGAAGGCTAAAAAGAGTTAGAATCAAAGCTAATAAAATTGTGAATAATATAACTTTAGTATGACTTACCATCATTCCTAAATCCTTAAACCCTATGTAACCCCCAGTACTGGCAGGGCTGTCCAAGAAAGCAGTGGACCCTCACACTGCCTCCCTTCCTTTTACAGATAAGGGGGTGAGGATGTCCTGCCTAGAAACCAGATTCTGTCCAGGGGACTAGATTTGAGTGTGGCAGAGCAGGGCCATCTGGGGCTAAAGGACTCTATTTCACAGGCAGGGAGATGTGCCCCATTGCCTCTGGGTAAAGTATAGAGGCTAGAAGATGGACAAATCTGAGAGGACTTATCTCTGCATAATAATAAAGCATCAATTCACTGAGGGCAGGAATATGTGTCCACTTAGAAAATGGTTTGTCGTCCTTAATATGGATAGAGAACAGGCAGTTTGGTCCTTGGCAAATGTGGAAGTGTGTGTGCTCCATCCTTTGCCACTAGAATAACAAGAGGAAAGAGGAGACATCTGTCCTTTAACCTGTCAGGATTGGGCCTGAATACCAAAGCTCCAAAGTTACCACCTCTCACTCCCATTGTGAAATTCTTCGTTGAATAAGCCAGATTCCGAGGAGATCTCTGCTGTCGGCAGTCAAGTTCTAGGGTTGCCTTGATGGGAGGAAGTGGGGGATCCCAGGGAAAGACCAATTTGGGGGTAGGTGACATTTTCCCTAAAAAGGGGAGTGGGGTAAGAATCATGATTGTGCAAAGAGAAAGGCATTCTCTGAAATGAGGTCTCATAACGGGACAGGGGACCTAGACTAAGAATTGGGGTACATCCTCAGGCGAGCTCCCTGTGAGAGGTTCAGTTTTGGGGGGCTTTTTTTGAATGGTGATCACAGCTCCATTCAGCACTGTATTTTAATTTCTCCCCTCCCACACTATAATTCCTGTTGGTTAATTGCAACTGTTCAGAAAGTCTGGCTCCCAGCAGAGATTTGGATATAAGTACAGAAAATAAAGTGAAGGGACATTACAGAAATATGTATCCTGCCCATTTCAGTCTTCAGCGCTGAGGCTTGTTTGAAGCTGGTAGCATTTGTTGTAGGGACCTGTGGTCCGGGGCAAACAGGAAGTGGGCTGCAGCCAGTGAGTGGTGGCCACGGCGGAGACAAGACTCATGGGGAAGAACATGGATTGAGAAGCAGCAGCTCCAAGATATAGAGAGAGAATCACAATGCTTGAAAATGAAAGAGGCTGATACTTGGGTCACTCCAATACTTTAGGACAAATAAAAGAAAGTTTTTACACAGAGGGTAATAAACTTTAAAAAACATATTACCCCTACAAGTTGGACACTTAAATAGTTTTATAGGGGTTGAGATAAATTTGACTGATAATATTTTAGGGACCCAGAGATCAACCAGTTCACTGGTTCTCAACCTTGGCTGCACGTTACAATCACCTGAGGAGATTTTCAAAAACATTGACGTTCAAACCCCAGACCAATGAATCACAATCTCTGGAGTGGGATTTTGGCATTAGAATTTTTCTTAACTCTTTATTTTGACATTACAAGAAGTTTCAAAATTAATACATAGAGTCATATGCACCCTTCACCCAGCTTCCCTCTATGGTGACTGACATCCTAAATAACTGTACCACAATGTCAGAATCAGAAGTTGACACTGGTACAATGCTGTCACCTAGACCACAGGTTTTATTCAGGTTTCACCATTTTACATGCACATATTTATGGGTTATTGGTGTGTGTGGGTTTCAGGGAAAGAAGAATTAGTATTTTTTTTAATCCCCTGAAGATCCAGGTGTTCTCATCTCAGGGATTAGAACTAGTGGTTCTATCCAACCAACCTGCATTCAACAGATGAAGAAATTGAGTTCCAACTAGCAAAGTGACTTGTCAAAGGACACTGCCATACTTCTGTGGGGAAGGCAGGGGACTTTCTTAGTCCAATGTTCAAAAGTCTGAGGGCTGCAGCAAGAGATAGAGGGGTATCTGCCTAATTTTTGAGATTGTCTTAAGGGACAAACACAAAACACAAATTTTTTTTAAAGATTCATGAAAAGCATGGGCCTTGGAGAATAATAAATCTCCCCCCAAATTCAGTATTATTATCAGAGAATTGAGGTATCACAGATCTGGCAGCATATGGACATCCTCACATTCTTGGACTTTCTGTCTGTGTGGTTCCTTTTGCTCGCTGTCCTCTCAGTGGTTGGGAACACGCAGTCAGACTTGGTAATATGACCTCCTGCCATGCTGTCCCCAGAACATTCCTCCCATCTCCACTTGAGGCATGGAACCAGGCTGGTGGGAGAGCTCACTTACTCTCTGTGGGGCTCAGTGTGTTCATTTTATGTGATTTTACCCTGAGTAAGCCACAGAAGTGTTTCTTTCCTCTACAGTACCCTGCTTCCTCATGATGAGCCTCAAACTACTTTCTCTGTCAAACACAGCACACCCAGGGGAATGCATGGAAAACGGACCCTGTGTGGGTGACATGACTCTAGCCTAAGCCCTTGATAGCCTGAGCATCTCACTGTCTTAGTAAAGCTTTTAGCACACCACCCTTTACCTGAAACAGAAAAATACAACCAGGACATCCATCTACACTCTCACTGGAGTCTGGACCCAAGAAAGTTGTGGAGGACAGAGGGCCTCTGAAGGTGGCTGCGGCCCTGGAGCTCATGAGCCTGAGCCCCCTCCTCTGACCGCACCACTGGGAGCTGCATATCAGTCCACCAGCTACAGGCAGCTTGAATGGAGCCAGTGGAGCCAGACTATTCCTGAGCAGCTTATCTCTCTGCCAAGGGCTCCATAAGCAGAATTGCACATAGATGCTGGAGAATCTCCTTGCACCTTTTTCAGATTTCTCTTTTAAGAGTTACAAGCACTCACTCATAGCCAGTAAATAAGAAAGAAAAAAGCTGAGGTTTTCAATCTGTCCCCAACATTTCACAGTGGGTAAAAGGTTGATCAGAGCTACAGTGGCCTTAGTGGCCTTCCGAAGCCTTTGTCTCCTCTGCTGTGAGAATGACTGCAGGAGGACCCGCTGCTTGGTGACCCCCACCTGGTGCTGGCACATTGCCTCTCCCTGGCTGGAGAGCACGAGCTCGATGATTAACTGGAGGAGGCCATGTGTGGAGGACAGAACTGAGCCTTCTGATCTGGTTAGTCATGCAGAGCCTGAGCCTTGGTGTTCCCTCCCTGTCCTTCGGGATCAAGGCACGCTCACTTCTGTACTTCATCTTCCTGCAGCAGGAAGAGGGGGATCCAGCTTCCCAGATATTGACTCCATCATCTCCACACAAAATGGTACAGCCGTCCTTAAGTGCTCTGCAGCCAGATGGACCTGGGTTTGATTTCTGGTTCTACCGCTTATTTGACCTGTGTTATTGGTTTTGTGCTGTGAACAACTTGTAGAATGCTATGCTTTTATTATTGATCACAAGTAACTCTTACCGGGGTCACTCCTGAAAGTCAGCTTCCCCTCTGACCACTGTGAATTTCTCCTTCATTTGCTGGAGGAAAATAAAATGTTCTTGTCTGAGTCACTGGTCTGCCACCTCTAAGTGGTCATCTCACTTCTCGGGAACTCGGAGCACCCTGGGTGAACCGGGACTGCCCTCTACCCTCTCACCCAAGTCTGCACTGTGTTCACCTGACTGGGGCTTCAGAGTTGTAGGCTGACTGATGAGGTTTTTGAAAATAAATTTTATTTCAGGCAGAGTTCATCAAAATCAAAACCCTAGGCCAGTCTAGGCAATTCTTTTATAAGTCTGTGTGAAGCTAGACCTCCCTTCCCCAAATAACGTCTCTGTAGAAATACCTTGCAGTCCATTTTAGAGCATCTTTGGCAAAGGCTGTGCCGAGGATTTTTATAAGCCCCCCAAATAGTCAGTGTGTCCTATCTGCTCCATGGCAGCAGACCAATTTTATGGTGCCTCATAAAAATAGCCAACTTCTCATAAAGCATCTGAGTTTTGCCCTGAGATTGTTCTCAGAGATACACTATGCAAATGTCCAGGTGGTATCACCAGAGAACAGGAATTTAGTCTGGAAAAGCACAGTAACTGGGAGGTCAGACTGCAGTCCCAAACTGGACCACTGGGCCAGAACTTCTTCAAGAGGGCCCACGGAGGACCTGGCTGAGGTTTTCAATATGGAGCATTAATCCTTGTGCGACACCTTGTTCTCACTCTGGGTTTCTTAGGCAAGTGATGTTGGGCAAGTCTGTTAAGTGATCAAAGTTTGGTTTGCTCACCATAATAACAATCATAATAATGTCAGCCTCTCAGGGATTTTGTAAATGCCAAGGGGAAAAAAGGATTAAAGGAACATGGTGGTCCTGACATGAGAAAAGGGCAGAGAGAAGTGAAGAAACTTGCTTAAGTTCACACAGTGGCAAACTGTGATTTAAACCCAGGTGTCTGGCACATACTGTGTTCTTTCTATGAAGCACTGGATGCAATGGGCAAGAAACATCTCGACACGTTTGCATGTTGTTGTCACTGTAGTTGGGGACTTCAGTTGAGTTAAACTTTCCTCAAGGCCAGTTTCAGCCCAGCAGAGACTTTTTAGGGGCAAGGTTTTATCACAATCATACAGCCATTTCTAAGCAAACTGGTGAAACACAGGATTTCTACCTACTCAAACTCAACACAAATTCCCTCTAGCAGCTGAGGATCTGGGGCTCCTTCAAGGCCGAATAAGCAAGATATCAGGCAGCCTCATGACACGCTCTTGACTCATCCCTGCTCCCTCCCTTCTGAGCACTATTCTAGAACTCAGAACTGTCAACATTTCAGAAGCAACTAATACTATTAAAATGATTATTAATTTTAAGGAGCACCTATCAAGGTAGGTCTAGCTCTTGGTAATAATTGATATTCAAAATGGAGCTGAAGGTAAGCATTTTTTACCATGCTCATTTTATGATAAAGGACCCTGAGGAATAGAGCTGAGGTGACCTGCCCTAGGACATACAAACAAGAAAGGTGGGCAGGATTTGACCCAGGTCCTCTCCCACCAGCACCATGCCTGTCCCAGAACGCGCTGCCTCCCTCTTGCTGCTGAAGGTTCTGTGGCAGTAAGGGCAACACACCCGGCACACACATCCCCCTGCAGCCAGGTCAGACACTTAAAAATGCAAAGCACACAGAACAGGCAACCATGCAAATGTGCACACAGCCAGAAGTAGATCTACCCTGACAGAAGCAACCCAGGTGACCATTTGACCATGGAATGTCTTCGGCCAATAAGGAGGCAAATGCCTGCCACCTTGTATGGCCAGGACGTGGTTGAGCTTCACTTTTGGGCTGTTGCCAGGCAGAAACTGTATGTGGTCTCCACCTACCAGGACTGGCTGGCATTGATGCCTGCAGCCTGCCGGACATGAAAAGCTCAGTACTGTGCCCCCAGGGGGCCTTCTCTTGTCCCAAGCATAACTCCTAATGTCTTCCTGCTGGGCTACGGTTCCACAACCCCATGAGGCAAGAAACCAAGGACCAAAACTTCCCTTTGGCCTCTGCTGTCCCCAGCCCTACCCCTCTTTCAAGGTCAGTTCAAACTGCCCTCCATTATACAGAGTCCAATGCCAACACTAGCTATGTGACCTTGGATGGGTTGTACCATGTCTCTGAGTCTCTGTGCCCTCTTCTAAATAAAGTGGAGGTAAAAAGTCCACTTCCCAGATCTATGGTGAGAATTAAGGGGTCCAACCCTGTGAAGCCTGGCACATTGGAAGTGCTCAGTAAATCCTAGGCACCTCCTCATCGTGGCCTCTTTACCCTTGCATTTCTTCTTATCGCCTACCTCATTCAACTTACCATTTTCTAAACACTGGCTTAAATCTGTTTAGCTCATCTTTTTCTAGTCATGTGTAAGTCTTGTCTCTCCCAGAGCTCCTTATAGCCAAGAAATAAGACCCATCTTTCTCTTGTCTCCCCATGGAGCACTTGGTCACAGTTTGAGACCACAGTATGACCCATCAGTTGCTCATGGGTTGGATGTCTAAGTTTGATGATAATACATTAAACAGAGAATAAAACATTCTGTGAGAGTTTTTAAGTATCCTGTGCTATACTGTGTGATTTACATAATTATGTATTTTATCCTGGCAAAATAAAGCAGCTTCTGTTCTTATTTTCACTTCATAAGTAACCAAGTCTTAGGGTAGTTAAATGAAGTCCATAGTCACAAGGACAAAAAGTGGGAAAAGTCAGTATTTATATGCACATCTGTCCAACTTCAAAGCTCATGCATTTAACCATTATCTTAATCCCAGTTACTTAGGGGCTATTTTTTTTTTTTTTTTTTGGACTGCAGTGTCTTTCTCTCTCTCTCTCCCTTCCCCATCTCTCTCTCTCTCTCTCTCTCTCTCTCTCACACACACACACACACACACACACAAGCCCACCAGGACTTAATGAAAAAAGGAAAAATAGGTAAGGAAGGACCCAGACAAGACCTGGGGGAGCGGGCACCCAGAGCTGGCTAGTGCCTTCCTCTCTGATTCAAGGTTGACCCAACTGTCAGACATCTAAGCAATAACCTCCAACCCATTCCTGCTATAACCCACACACAGAAAACAATGTGTCATAACCAAAGGCATGGGAAAAGTTTTCCTTTGTTTAGAATATTCTCCTTAAATGTTTTTCTCTTCAACACCATAGCGTAAAAGGACCTCAGGGTGGAAAAGACCCAAACAATTTCGACAGAAAATAATAATCTTGCTTTTTAGCAATTAGCTTTATGGAAGGATCTACCAAGAAGTGCTGGCTTTCGAGTGTTAATTTCACCTGTCAGTTATAACTCAAATTAAAACTGTTTGCATATTAGCTGGAGGGATTTGAAATTTAGAAATTCATGTGCTAAAACTTGAAAGCCGAAAAAAGAAATCAATCAGAGCCAGCTAGGGCTTGTTCCCAGGAGATGTAACTGAAATGTACCAGAATCTACCCCAGCAGTTTGAGGTGCCCTCCCTGCTGGGAGACTGCCACGGCTGGCCATGTGGGTCTCAACCACATCTGGCTTCCCCTCCCCAGGTGCTGTGCAGGGAGCCTGGCCTGGCTTTGTCAGTAACTCTAAGCCCTGGCTGCAAGCATGGGGCCTACTCCAGGTTGTTGTGGGCTTTCATTGATGCTGCCGGACTCACAGAAGACAGAGCACATTGTCAGGACCAATGTCTTAATCAAATGAGGAGTGATTCCAAGGAACACAAGAAGAATGGAGCTCCTGCTTTATGCCAAGCCCTTTGAAATATGTGAGCACCTTTAACTGAACTAGCCACAGCTCAAGGATCAGTAAAATTACCCCCATTTTATAGATGAAGAAACCAAAGCTTAGAGAGGTAAAGATACCAATGAAGTCAGGATTTGAGCCCAGACCTGTAGACCCCAGAGCTCACCTCGTTACACTTGGTCACATTCCCCTAAGAGCCAACAAGGGCCAGCACAAGGAGCTTGCGGGCATGAGCCAGAGCATTACCTGCACATACCACAGCCAGGCAGCTACTTCATCCTGGGTCTCAGGTCAGATAGACCGATAACTGGAGCAGAGGTTCAGCTAAAGTGGCCTCGGGGATCATCATTTAACTGGTTCTCTGTCCTTGCATCAGTACATGGCGTCTGGCAGTAGAGACAGGGGCTGGGTGCATGCCAAGGCCACAGTTTGGGACAAAGGGCAAGCTCATAAAGCCCCTGAAGACACTGGGTTCCCATCTCCTTACTGGCCTCAGGGCCCCTCACTTTAGAGGTCAGCCCCTGGCCAGGGCCTGTTATCTCTTTCCAGGCTCCAGACTTGATGAGGGCTTGGCCCCAACCTGACTTAAAAACATGCAGAGGAATGCAGGTGGCCAGCCCAGCAGCCCCACTGCCTCCAGCCATCCAACATCACAGAGCACATACTCTCTGTCTAAAAACCCATTTCTCAGGGGTGCTTAGGTGGTGCGAGTCTAACAGTAGTAGTAACCAGACTGTCTGTGGCCATGTGTGTCATTTTCAATGACAGAAGAGAGCTGGGAGAAGGGAATTAGCAAGTGTGGAGTGTCTCCTCTTTGCCAGTCACTGTGCACTAACATACTCGTCAGTTCTTTCCTGGTCGCTGGCCTGCTGGCCTGCACTATACACATTGCATTTACTGGCCTCCTTAATCATGTAAGCCAATTCCTTAAAATAAACTTACCTCAGATAGATAGATAATAGATAGATGATAGATAGATAGATAGATAGATAGATCCTATTGATTTTTTCCATTTCCCTGGAAACTCTGACTCATACATGGGGTTCCTGTGAGAAATAACAAATTAAGATGTGTATAGTTCTTAGCACATTCCCTACCACCTGATAAAATGACAAAGTGAGTCATTTTATGCTATCCAGATGGGAAGTGGTAAAATAACACACCCAACGATTGAAATCCAGGACTGTCTGACTCTCAGAGTGGATAGAGGGGTGGGTTTGCTGATTGTCCTGGGTCTTGCCCTGGGCCTTGGAGAAGAGGGTTTGGGGTACAGACCAACTTGTTCTGGTTTGCTCTAGATTCACCCAATGTTAGCACTCAAATTTCTGCATCCTGCATACCTCCGTTAGTCTTGGGCAGACTGGGACAGTTGGTCACCCTAGGAACAGTGCTTCTGAAGAACACAGAGTTCTGGAAACTCAGAGGCTCTTCACGCTCCTGGTACTCACTAGCTTTGCTTCGTGACTCCTTAGAAAGTCAGTTAATTTCACCAAGAGACAAGCCTACTCCACCAAACTTGCCAGGCTCTGTTCAACCTCATACACTGTGAGCTGACCATCTCCCAGGCCCCTCACTCTGCAGATGAGAAAACAAAAGCTCAGCACCAGCAGACTTGCCCAAGGTTACCCAACTACTTAATTCTGGTCTCCGGGCTCCTAGTCCTGTGCTCCATCAGCCATATTCTGGGCTAGATCACCATTTATGTTGGTTTTGGAGAGGGCAGCTCAGGCACAGGCAAACCCCACAAGAAATGCTTTTCTTTTAAGGATGGTGATGGGCCAGGTGCTGTTGAGCATGACTGTTGAAGGTCCTGGGGTGTACAATTTCCTACAGATAAAAAATTCCCAGTGCCCAGACAGATCCTCCTTCCTGTGCCCAGTTACGCCCATGTCTTGTCCTCTCAGGAAGCAGAAGTTTCCAAGAGGCACTTGAGACAGCAGCACTCCCATCTGACTTCCAGGGCTGCCCACTGTCCAGTGTCACT
This sequence comes from Pteronotus mesoamericanus, assembly GCF_021234165.1. NCBI lineage: Eukaryota > Metazoa > Chordata > Mammalia > Chiroptera > Mormoopidae > Pteronotus > Pteronotus mesoamericanus. The sequence continues at coordinate 15,704,061 of NW_026555313.1, forward strand.
ATTGTCACTTCTGGAGAAGGGAGAACTAGCTTCATAGTCCCAAAGGTTAAAGGGGAGACAACTGAGTCACCAAAACAGGGATATCACAAGCACAAAGATTTTCTTCCAAAGCCTCTTCTCTCTTCTCTCTCTCTCTCGCTCTCTCACCCCCCTCCCCCGCCCTCCCCCTCTCTTGTACTACACTTAGGCCTGCCCTCCCAGGGCAAGAGCGCAAACCTCTCTACCATCAAGCTGACCACTGTGGTGTCACATTCTCTCACTGCCCTGTCCTCACATTCCCATATGACGGAAAGCCAACTCTAATGAGCTCCAAGGTGCCAAGATGCTAAAGTGCTGCTCCTCCTGTGGAATTTCCACCTTGGGTCTCAGCAGAGTTTAGAACCTGGAAAAAGGCGGACTAAGCTTGAACAATCCTTTGGCACAATGGAGGTGAGCATAGGGAAGGATGGAAGGGGGAGATGATAGTTTTAACAAGCTCATAAGGACTCAGGAGCTCTGGTTTCAGGCCCAACCTGCCATGCCAAGTATCAGATCACCATGAAGCCTTCCAAGAAGCAGGTCTACAACGCATGACCCCTTTGTTTCTTTCGAGCCAAGGACTGCCAACACTGGTCTTACCCACCAAGCCCATGAAAAGATCACTTCTCAGAAGAGCTGGGCTCAACCTGGCACTTGCGGCCAGTTATTGCTTTCATAGTTACATTCACCTAGGTTATCACAAGAGCCTTTGCCTCCTGGCTTCCAAACACACCTCACTCCCACAACCAGAGCAGACACAGAGGGCAGCATCCTACACTGGGGAGTCCTGTACCCATTCCCCTCCTCCCTCCCATCATGGTCAGGAAGGGGCCCTCTCCCTGAAAGCCCACGGGATGTTTTGGGAGTCTTGTATACCAATCCATTACCCTTCCCAACAAAACTTCCTGAGCCACAGAGACACTAGGTCACTTGCCCAAGATCATACTGCTAGTAGATTCGAACCACATTTGCCCCTTAGGACCACCATCTACTTCTACTTATTGTGAGCATTAAATCAGATAATAACCCAATAACACACATGAAGTGGTTAATTAGCACAATGTCTGGTACATTTTAAGCGTCCTATAAGCATTAGCTTTTCTTCCAAGTAATACTATCCAGTTTTTACAAAGGATGGGGACTTACAGGGGTTTCACAGTTTTCTCAAAGTTACTCACATCAAGTAAAGGTCAAGGCCAAGATCACTATGCAGTGCTGAAATTAAAACAAAACCCACAAAATGAAAGCATCACTACCTGACCGTATTGTCTTGATGGCCCAGAATCCTGCACATTTGCTATACAGAATGTTAAAGAAGTTAAGGTTTAAAAATTAGGTTATTTTAAAGGAGAAAACATCAAGAGTATTTCTTGTGTCCTGACTGGTGTGGCTCATTATATTGAGCACTGGTCTGTGAACCAAAGGGTCACTGGTTTGATTCCCAGTCAGGGCACATTCCTGGGTTGCAGGCTAGGTCCCCTGTAGGGGGCGCTCGAGAGAGCATCACTACTTCACTGCATTGTCTTGACGGCCCAAAATCCTGCACATTTGCCACACAAAATGCTAAAGAAGTTAGGGTTAACCACGCATTGATGTTTCTCTCCCTCTCTTTCTTCCTCCCTTCCCCTCTCTAAAAATAAATAAATAAAATCTTGTTAAAAAAAGAGTATTTCCTGTGAATTTGTAATTTTCATATAAAGGTGATAAATGCCTATGCTGTAAGGTTTTCTACCTCTCCTAGGCTGGCCTGTCAAACTCGAGGCCATGTCAGGCCATAGTTTTTTTTGGCTTATAGCTCTGCTTTTAAGTTGGCTGGACAGCAGTATTATCCAGTCTTCTGCCTCCAGGAGATGGCATCTGAGCCCAGTCCAGGTGCCGGTTTGCTGTCCCTAAACGTTTTCCAGGAAAGACATCCCTGAACTTCTCCTGTCCTCTTGCCTTCTTGTATAGCTGAAGATGACTGTCATCAAGTGCTGTGTAATGTAAATACATAGTCATATGCTGTGAGCTTTCCATGTACCATCTAAACTGATCCTCACAACCATCAGAGTTAGTGATATTTTTGTTTCCATATTGCAGATATGAACACTGAGTCTCAGAGAGGTCTTCCCATGCCCAAGTAGAAGGCTGTGAAGCCACAGCTCACATCACTTTCTGCCTGTGGCCTGCATGTGTGTCCTATTGCTACATAAGCCCTTCTTCTCTTGTGCTGTCCTCCCTGCAGAGAGCCTTCTTTTCTGCAACACGTGTGTAATACTTACTAAAAAGTTATGCACTTATTGGTGCAGCCACTTAGAAGGATCATTTGTCAGTATCTATTACAATTTTAAATGTGCCTACTCTATCACACAGCAACTCCACTTCTGCCCTAAAAAAAGTTACACAGCAGCCATGTTCAAAGATCTTGGTTGAACATCATGATGATGAAAATTTGATAATAACTTAAATGTTCACCAACTGGGGAATGACAAAAAAAGAAAAACATAAAACCAAAGTACATACACATAGTATGAAAATCTAGACAGCAGTACAAAGGGAGGAGTGAACCTGCTTACGCTTACATGGGGGCGGGGGTCCAGGCACATTGTGAGGTGAAAGAAGCAGCGTGGAATGATGCTGACAGCATGATTCCACGCATTAATGAAAAGCACAAGATGCTCACGTTTTCTGTGCATATGTTTACATGTATGTAAGTGTATAAGAAAAGTTCTGAAATTATATTAGCTAAACTCTTACCCATTGAGTGAGGGGAAAGTGACAGGAAATAGGGGATGTTCATCAAAAGGAATTGAAGCCTCATCTGAGAAGTTTCCATTTTTTTCACAAAAATAATATATCCATGTGCTACTTGTACAATTATAATAAATTTAAAATAAAGTTACTTTAATTATCTACATTAGAGAAATGCTAGCATGTGGTAGTAAAGGATGTAGTGTACACTTAGACCTTGGCTTTCATCCTGGCTTGACCACTCACTAGCTGTGCAACCTTAAATAAGTTGCTTAAGTTCTCTGTGTCCTTTTAGCCCCATCTGTAAAATGAACCTGATAATAACACTTAGCTCAGAGAGTGTAATGAATAATTATATAAAGCAATAGATAAAGCTCTTAGCCCTGTGCCTAGAGCATAAATAGTAATCAATAATTGTTGGCAACTTTTATTGCTCCTGAGAACCTCTGAGGAACTGTGATCTATGAAGCTGGCAGGCATGCTAAATATCCATCACAGCTCCAGGATTTCTGTAAGGAAGATACTGAGAGCTTGTGCCCTGCCACCCCTGCAAACAAACACACACACCATGGGAGAGGAAATAAAAGGGCCATGACACCCAGGAGAAGAGCTGGGTGGAGAGCAAGAGTGACAGCACTTGTCTGCTGAGCTCAGAGTATGGAAGCAGGGCCGGGACCCAGGACTCGACCTAGAGCATCTGATGTCCTATCCTCGATGGGGCAGAACCCCTTACCAAATTCCTAGAAAGAGTCATTTAGAAATAGAAAGAAGTACATATAAGAACTTAAACAGAACATTCTTCCTTTCTCTAAGGCCACTGCTTGGTTGACCCTGCTTAATGCTGGCTGAGCAGACAAGGTGGACAGAACAAATGGGGGCAATGTCAGGTGAGGACAGGGGACCTCTTCACAGAAAGCAAGAGCTGAAGCCCCAGACCCTGCCCCTCCCAGCTCAGACACAAAACTCCAGTTTGGTTGTTAGAGCTGTGGGGGTCCCGCGGTCTCTACGGCGTGGAATATTCATCTGAACGCCTGTGGCTGAATTTGGGGGAAAATAACTCTGTAATCTTGACCTTAAAAGGTGGGAGGGACAAGTACTTCCCTTGGCGTTTAGCCAGAGTCTGCAAACATAGCTCCTGAGTGCTGCCTTTATGGAGCCAAATCCCATGTATCCTGATTAAATATTGACAAGAGTTCTACCAGCCTTATCTTGATTTGGTGGAAACCCCTTCCCTGAGGAGCTGTGCAGGGCAGAATTTACCTCCCACACCACATGCCCTCATGAGCCATCACTGCAAAGAAACTGCTCTAAGATACATGAAATCCAATCCACACTTCTCAGTAAAGTAAGTTTTCCAAACTCTTAAGCCCTAAAATAAGTCTTCTTCAGCCATCTGCGTTCTGGGGCAAAGAGCAGGAATATCACCTATGGGACTTAATAATTCACTCATTAACGTTCTGCCTTGCAGATGCAGGAGAGTGGGGGTTGGAAAGAGGTGAAGGGCTGGGAACAGGCCCCTATGCCTGAGGCTGCTCACTAAATTCAGGTCCTTCTATCCCAGGGGTCAGTGGGGCCTGCTGCCCTGAGGGAGTCCAAAAGTACCCAGCCTAAAGGAAAAAACAAACCTGAAGTGAAATTTTAGAGAGACAAAGATTATCCTCAGCCCAGCTTGCTCAATTATCATCACACTGGGCCGTCAGACTGCCTATGCCATCCAGGACCCCAGCTTCTTGTTGTGTCTTCTTTTGGGAACAACCCAGTCCTTGAGCAAGACCCCTGTCCTAGCCCTTACCCCTTGCTGAAAGGGGCAGGATTAGCATACAATTATCTCCTTGGGGAGGAGATGAGGAGTGGGTGGTCCCACATTCTAGGTCTCCTTGTAGACAGAGGCCATCAGGGTCTTCCTCCACACGTGGGCTTCAGATGGCAGGGATCACGGCAGCTAAGGTAAGTGGAATCTGAGGCTCCTATAACTCCCTTGAGGATGGGGTAAGGGAGACCGGCTCTGCAGCTGTGAGACAGATTTCCGTTCCCCTGGCAGAGAAGTGAATCTGATCACAACACAAAGGCACGTGTGTCTATTTGCGCAGTGTCCTAGACTTTTCTGATAGATTCTCTGAGTCGGTGTCATCCCTTGTTCCCTTATGACCCTCAACAGTCAGCAGATTGTCTTCGGGGATTGGGATCCCCCACAGGTGGGACCCCTGGTCATTCTCTGATGGCGTCCCAGAGTTCAGGGAGAGGGGGCCACATGTCTGTGGAACACTGCAGATGGTCTTCTGTTTAGGCAAGAACGTTCAGACATTGGATCTCAGAGCCTCCAGGAAGGAGTCTCTGACAGGACAGGCTTTCTTCCTACTTGACATCCCAGCCACAATCACTAAAAATGCCAGGCTGTAGGCTAAGTGCTTTACTTATATTATTTCATAGAATCTTCATGGCAGGCCTTTGAAAACCCATTTTATATTGAATAGATGGAGAAACCAGAGCAGAGGGGCACCGAGCCACTTGCCCCTCATCACTTGACTACTGAGTGATAGAATCAGGATTTGAAACTAGATCTGTTTGACCTCACAAGTGATCCTCTCAGCCAGTCACAGACTCCAGAGCTGAACTGCTGAGGTTCCTATAGAATGAAATGAGTTAATACTGTGAAGTACTTAGAGCAGAGCCTACCACATAGTAAGCAATATGTGAGTGTTTATTAAATAATAAAAAACGTTGTGGGACCAAAGGAGAAGATGACCTTGAACATCTGTGTGGCCATGATGAAGCCTACAAATGAAGGAGTGCAGTGGGGCCAGGCTGAAGAGCCTCTCAGCCCTCCCTGTCCCTTTCAAAATCCTAGCCTTACTCCTAATCCCATGTGGTGAGAAGGAGGTGAGAGTCATCTCCAGCATAATTCTCACCCCAGCCATAAGAAGTTCTCTCTGTACTTTTCCTGTCCTTGGGGCCAGAGAGAGGAAGGCTGATATTCTGCAAGGGCTCCCAGGAATAGACCAATCAGTGCCCTAAGCCTAAGAGGTAATACAGCTGGAGTTTGTTGGCACTGGGGTTGCAGGAGATAAGTGTGCATTATGCAAATCACTTATGCCAGGATTCTCCAGAAATTGCCAGGCCACAGGGGAATTGCTTAACTGCTTAACCCTTTCTACTCAGCTATAGAGCAAAATCAGACTCTGCTGATCAATGCAAACGGGTTTCCAGGACACAACAACCTGACGAACAGAGGGTAAGACTGCTTGGGGCTGGTGTGGCAGGCACACAACTCATCTGGTGGGTTTGTCCTTACAGTGGGTTTGAAGCCCCAGCCCTGCCTGCCTGTACCTCCTGAAGGGGAATCAATTCCTTCCAGGGGATCCTTAGGGCTCACTGGAGGTGAAAAGGCCTTCAGTGGACATTGGGAGCCTCGACTCATTTACTCGGACTGACCAGGGCATGAGGGTTTCTCAGAGAAGGCAGTATTTGACTTGGGCACTGGAGGTGAGACAACAAGGAAAGAAAGGGCAGGTCAAGGACACAGAGGCAGAAAAATCCACAGCTTATCGGAGGAACAGCAAGTGATTAAAATAAAGTGGACTAGATGGCAAATAAAGGCAAAGATCATTTTTTTTGTTAGAAAAATCACCCTAACAAAGCTAAGAATATTTAATAAAACCATTAGTTCATGTCTACAAGTGATAAAACGACCACTTGGATAACAAAGAAGAAGAAAAAACTTCCCTAGCCAGATTCCCTTCTGGTGGGCATCAGAGGTTTAAAACCAGAAGGTAAGGTCTGCACAAATACAAACTGGCAATTGATATTTGCATAGTTGAGCTCCTGGATCCAGCTGTAGCAGCTATGCCCCAGGAGGACCAACAGCTTGGCCAGCTGGGACTTAGACTACCAGGTGAGAAGCAAGGATGGTCGGTTTCTCCAAGTGAGTGGCAGCTTGGTGCATCAGCTTTTCTTGTGGTCTCCGTAAGAAGGAATTATGAAATCTTAGGGCAGGCAACCAACCAGAGATCATCTTATCATTCCCTCTGCTTCTAGGCCAAACTATAGTACATACAGCCTAATGAAGATAAATATCTGATGCTCATCAAATGTGTTTTGTGTCACTGATGTTCGCAGACCAGCTCTTCCTTTGATAGAGCCCTTAGTGATTTCATTCACCCTCTAGTGAATGTCTCCTTTCCACCTTTGTAACAAAGGAATGCCACCTTTGTAACAAAAAGTTTTTTCTTTAAAGTCAACCTTGAGCCCTGGAGTAGAACTTTGAGCATTCATGTCTTTAGATGATAGAAAATGAACCACTTACCATTTAACATGTCAAACTGGATTTCTCAAATTCTCCTTCCACATAACCTGTAAAGAAACGTATTTCATAGTGGCCAGAAGCCAGGCATTGGAGTAAATCAGAAAACAGGCTCTAGTACTCACTATTGTGCTCTTGGCAAGGTCCCTTAAATCCTGCGGACTCAGTTTAATCTCTGTAAAATGGAGACAACAGCATCATTTTTCTGTAAGATTGATGTGAAGATCAAAGACCATAGAAGCTAAATCTCTTCATAAATAATGCAGTATAAATGTAAAATATTATGGTAATATTTTACTTACAAAGGAACACCAATACCACTGAACAAACAGTAAGCATAATAAGGCTTAAGTGGCTATATTAATATCAAATAAACATGACCACAGATAAGGAGGTACATTGCATAAAGGTGAAAACATCAATTTATAAGGAGGGCATAATAATCGTAAATGTGTATTTACCAAACTACAGAGATTCAACATACAGGTGTCAAAATCAACAGAATTAAATGAAGAAATAAACTCACAATCATAATTGGAGATTTTAACACCCTTCTATCAGTAATTAATAGAATAGGTAGGTAAAAACAATCATTACAACACTATCAACCACCTTAACTGAATTAACGTTTATAGAATAGTTCATCCAAACATTAAAGAATTGCTTCTTTTAAAGAGAACATATGTTCACAAAAAAAGATCAAATGTTGGTCCATAAAACAAATCTTAATACACTTAAAAAGATTGCTATCTTATAGAGTATATTCTCTCACAATGAAATTAAATTGCAAACCTGTAATATTATGACATCTAGAAAATAACAAAATATTTGGAAACTAAGCAAAACACATCTAAATAATCCACGGCCCAAAGAGGAGGTTACAAGGGATGTTAGAAAATATTTTTAACTGAATATTAACTATGTATATGAATATATATAGTCTGTTCAGAAGGTATCCAGCCATGTACTATGCAAAATAGACATTTATTGGAGAAGATACAGGAAACATTGAATGTAGCACAATGACACCTTGGTCCCCTTCAAAAGTATGTACCTTGGGACCTTACACAGTTCTCCCAATCTCCATCAGCTGCCCCATGGTATTTTTCTGAATCTCATTGACAGTCCCATTCTCTTCCCTTTCAAAGGTGATTTTAGTTCTGGGAAAAGCCAGAAGTTGCAGGGCACCAAATCTGGGCTGTAGCAGGGCTGAGTCACCTGGGTGATTTGATATTTCACCAAAATACTCTGCACCAGGAGTGATGCTTGAGCGGGAGCATTGTTGTGATGAAGCCGCCAATCACCAGCTGACCATGGCTGCAGCCTTCTGAATCATCTGAATATTTTCCGCGGAGGAACATTCAAGTTTAATGCAAAATTTGATGCAGATTCATTGCTCTCTACTCACTCAGTCATTTTGAATGCAAGGGCCCCACAGTACACATGCTCACTCAACACTACCACCCCCACTGACTAGTACAGTGAAGTTGTTATTGTTCATGCACACGCATTCCAGTCCACTCTCTTTGGCTTCCAGGATACATTGATGTCACGCAAACCATTCTCATTATATTAACAATGGGTATTCTATTTTCAGAAGGACGTTTTACATGTATATATGTGTGTATATATGTACATATGTGTGTGTGTATAGAAAAGGTATTAAAAGAAAAATCAATGACCTTAAGATAGATCTCTAAATATAGATCAAATATAATTCTAACCAGGAGTGATTTTGCTCCTCAGGGGACATTTGACAATGTCTAGAGATATTTTTGTTGTCATAGATGGGTGAGGGAGAGCAACTAGCATCTGGTGGGTAGAGGCCAAGTTTGGTCCTAAATGTTCTGCAGTGCACAGGACAGCCTCCCACAACAAAGAATCATCCAGTCAAAAATGTCAGTAGTGAAAATTCAAGACCCTGATTAAATATGTCATTAAAAACATTCCCACAGGAAAACTATAGACCCATATGATTTCACTGGTAAATTATATCAAATATTTCAGGGAAAAATTAACACCAATCTTATACAAAAAATGGAGAAAGAACACTTTCAAAACATTTTGTGAGGCTAGAGTAATCTGATAACAAAATCTGATAAAGACAATACATGTAAAGAAAATTATAGACCAATAGCCCTCATGAATATAGACAAAAGTAAATTACACCAAAATTTACATTGTATCCAAGTGAGACTGGTCCTAAGAATACAAGGTTAATTTAACTTTCAAATAAAACCTGCTAATGTAATTCACCATATTAACAGAATGAAGAGAAAAAAGCTGCATGAGTAACTCGATGGATCAAGAAAGAAATCATATTACAAATAAAGCAACATTGCCTTTTTTTAAGTCAGCAAATTAGAAATAAAAGGATATTTCCTGAATTGAACAAAGGGCATCCGTAAAAAACCTACAACTAGTATCATACACAATAGTGAAATATTGAATGGTTTCTCTCTAAGATCAGAGATAAAACAAGTTGCCTCCCTCTGCTTTTATTCAACAGTTTATTAAAGGTTCTTTCCCATGCAATAAAACAAGAAAAAAATAATCTAAACAAATTGGGAAAAAAGAAGTAAAACCTCTGCTCAACTACGAATGATTGCATATAAGATCCTAAAGAATCTACAAGAAAATGGCTACCAGAAACAATACATATGTTTAGCAAGATTGCAGAATAAGTCATCAACCCACAAATATTAACTGCATTTGCATATATTAGTAGCATTAGAAAATAAAACTTAAAATATAATTTCTTTTATAACATCAAAATTCTTATTTTAAAAACATGTGTAGGACTTGCACACTGAAAACTAAAAACCTCAGTGACAAAAAATTTAAAAGATCCAAATGTATGGAGAGATACCATGTTCACGGATTAGAAGATGCAATGTTTCAAGGTATCAGTTATCTCCAAATTGATCTACCAGTCTAGTGCAATCCTTATAATCTCACCAGTGTTTTGTTTTGTTTTGTTTTTTATAGGAATTGACAACCTGATTCTAAAATTCTCATGGAAATGAAAAGGACCTAAAATATTCAAAGCAATCTTGAAAAGGGGAAAACAAGGTTAGCTACATTAATTAAGACAGTATGATACTGGCATAAGAATAGATAAATCTATTAATAAATAAGAAGAGAAAGTCCAGAAACAGAATTACATTTATATAGTCATTTTATTTCAATGACAACAAAAAAATTGGACCTCAGTTCTCAAGATAACAAAAACTGCCAACCTCCTAGAAGAAAATATGAAAAGATTTCTTAGATAAGACACAGAAATAAGCACCCATAAAGGAAAAGCCAATAAATTGCAGAGCATCACATTTAAAAGTTTATCCTCATTGAAAGGTGCTATGAGAAAAATAGCCCTGGCTGGTGTGGCTCAGTGCATTGAGTGCTGGCTTGTGAACCAAAGGGTTGTTGATTGAGTCCCAGTGAGGGCACATGCTTGGAGTTGTGGGCAAAGTCCCCAGTAGAGGGCGCACGAGAGGCAGCCACACATTGATGTTTCTCTCCCTCTCTTTTTCCCTCCCTCCTCTCTAAATATAAATAAATAAAATCTTTAAAAAGAGAAAAATAATAGTCAAGCTCCAGCCTGGACAAAAATATTTACAAAACATATACCTGACAAAGGAATCGTCTTCAGAATATATAAAAAACTTCCATAACTCAATGAAAAAAACAAAGGCAAATTAGCCTATTTTTTAAAAATAAGCTAAAGAGTTGAACAAACATTTCACAAAGACCATAAACAAACAATAAATAAGTTCAGAATAAAGTGTCCAATATCATTAGTCATCAAAGAAATGCAAATTAAAACCAAAGTGCAATAAATCAAACGTTGGCAGGGATGTGGACTAATAGGACTCTTACACACTGTTAGTGGGAGAGTGAAATGGCAAAAACCACTTTGGGAAATGATCTGGCAGTTTTCGTATGCAACTAAACATACCTTCTATGAGATCCAATAATTTATTCTTAGGTATTTACCCAAGAAAAATAAAAACATATGTACATACACATACATACACACAAAGTAAACCAACTTGTACAAGAATATTCTTAACAACTCTATTTATAATAGCCAAAAAACTGAAAACAATCAATAAGAAAATGGATAAACAAACTGTGGTATATTCATACAATGGAATACTACTTAGCAATAAAAAAGAACGAATTACTTAATATGCAACAACATGAATGAATACAAAACATTATGCTGAGTGCAAGAAAAGTTACACAAGAGAGTGCATAGTGTGTGGTTCCATTCATGCTAATTCTGCAACAGGTAACACTAATCTATGTCGCAAGAAAAAAATTGATGTTTGCCTCTAAGAAGGTAGAAGTGAAGAATGACTGACGAGGGGCATGAGGGAATTTTGGAGTTAATGGTAATGTTTTGTATCTTTCTAGAGATTTAAGTTACAGGGGTGTATTCATTGAATTTATGTTTCATTACATGTAAATTGGGCCTCACAATAAAAAGAAAGAATTCTAATCTGTTATCAGTTTACTATAAACATCCTAAAGTATTTAGGAGTAAGTGTACTGATGTCTACAACTCACGTTGAAATGTATCTAGACATAAGAGAGATTAATAAAGTAATAGATGGTCGGTAGATGGATTGGACAGATTTGTGATAAAATAGAGATAAATGTTAATTGTAGAATCTATGTGGTGAGTATATGAGTGTTCACTATACATTCCTTAAGTTTTTGTGCATGTTCAAAATTTTTCATAATGAAAGGTGGGTACAAAAAACGTAATACTGGTGCAAAATATCAAAACTCTCCCTGGTAACCTCAGGGCATCACCCTGAGGAATTCAGCCTCTGGTAGATGGGTTTCTCCTCTCCCTACGGCGTATCAGCCCACCAGCCCACCTGCACCGTGGACAGGCTTCTCATAAACCCAGGTCATTGCATGAAATTTTCCCAGAAGAGGAATATGCAGCATTTTCAGTAAGTCTGCTTGTAGATTCTAATTTTAATAACTGTGGTTACTGGTATGATAAAGTCTATGACAACTACATTATTTTAGCATATAAAAGTTACTCTTATTCAGACCTAAAACTGGTGAAGAATGACTGCTATAAACAGGAGGGTAAATTATTTTCTAGACAGGATATTCTACTTCAATATTAGCTATAAGAAAACTAATTTGTCTTTAAATCTTGTTTATAAAGGGTTTGTAGCATACCTGTAAGCAGTTTTTAAATTTTAAAATCTTAAGAGGCAAGAAGAGCTTTTAACTGTGTATTTAAGAGGAACTAATATTTATGGAAGACATGATATGTGAAACATTACAGTGGGCATTTTAATTATATTATCGCATATATTATCCCTATTCAAACCTAGTTTTGTTTGCACCAAACTGTCCTTTCCATTCCGCTGCAGTGCCTTAGATGAAGTACCAAGGATTTTGATGTGTGGAAGAGGCTGTTACTCAAGACGTAGAGCAAGAGCAGAGCAGACTTTTTGAACACTTTCGGCAATCCAATATAGAGTCACTTCCAGCCATGACAATTATGTCAGGTGTTATGTCAAGACTGAGGTAATGGGGTGAAAGGGGAAAGCCCTTGGGAGGGGGTTGGAATGCCCAAAACCCCAAATTGGACATTGGGATAAGGACTTTATCTGGATGTGAGTGGGACCTCTGCCCACTATGGGCTCTAAGAACTCAGACCTCCGACCATCCCATGTTGGAGCTTTCAAGCTTGGCTGTACCATGGGTCATGCTCAGAGCCCTGCAGGACTTGCACTCCACCAGACGTGTGCCACCGCTGCAGCCACCTGGCTTGAGACCGATGCCCACCTCTCCATCTGTGGATGCCCCCAGTGACACAGCTTCCAGGAGGATGCTCGCTCTGCTCGCTTCTGTGGTGTCAGCTCCCCCTCTCCATGTGTAACCTGCATGTGACTCTGTTGGCTTACTGGGGAGGTGTTCCCTAATTAATCTGGCATCGTGGAAAGAAGCAAATGTGTGTGAGTGACTCCTTTCAGGGACGGTCTCTTGCTCATGACACTCCATTGTAAACGTGCATCTAATCAAGACTTGGACTCGGAACATAGCAGCAAATGCACAGCAGCCTGAACTTGTCCCTGGGATTTGACAGTTCTGCTCAAAAGCCCCTTCAGTATCATGAGAGTCCCCTCTCTGCCTCCTTGTCTTCAAGCACAGAGACCAGCATCTCTATTCCCCAGAGGTAAAGAGGACCAAATGCTGTGACTCTGAAAGATCCTGACTTATTTCCCTAGGCAGAAAGAACACACACCTCTAGAAATTCAGGTCAGTCATAGCATTTAGGCTTTTTTTTTTTTTTTGTGCACGCCCCCTTGGACTCTATGGGTTTGTGCAGAATGGACCCTTTTTAAGTAAAATGGCTTGCAGACCTCTGTTTAAAGGGGAACATGGACGTGTATGTCTGAGGCAGGAGATGGGAAGGAAGGAAGAAACTCCAGGTGCCCCAGGGCAAAGATAAAGAACATCAATAAAGGGCAGAGACCCTGTTCTAAGACTGGTAGTTCCTGCTTTCTGGAAAAGCACTGAATCCTAGTGAATCAGGAATGCACCTACACAGAAGATACCACCTGACTTCTGCTTCATTATAATAACATTATAATAAATTAGCATTGTGGGACCCCCTTCCCAGTAGCCAATCAAGGAAATCCTGGGAGGCCAGGTGCACAGTAACTTTAAAATAATATAACTACTTGTACATGCACAATAAAAGCCCGCCAAAACTAGCCAGAAAGGATCCACCCTAAAAGTATAAAAGCCCCTTCGCCCCTGAGGTCAGAGCTGTTAGGCTCTGCTCAGCTCGGCTCAGCTCTGCTCGGCTTGGCTCTGCTCTCCTCTGAGTTGGCCTGCTCCCATATTCTGTGTGGCTTAATAAATCTGCTTTCTCTTGCTTTCTGCTATAAATTTTGTGTGTCGGGTTCAATTTCTTGTCCGCGATCACCAAGAACCTGGTTACCTGTGCCCACCTGTGACATGTCTAAATCATTTGGAAAACAAAAAATGAATTCCTTTCTCAATAGAGAGAAATACCTAGTTCAAATTATCTCTACAAACACTTCAGACTGATCACATTTTTCCTTCTTCTGGAAAGCATTTCTAAACAAGAATACAAATTTGGAGACTTTAATAAGTAATTTACCAAAACAAAATATTGGGCTGAAATTGACCAAAATGTTTAATACATTTTATTTGAACCCCTCAAATATTCTGATTTGTATTAAATATGTCAGGATACGTAAGGCAACAAATTCTTTATTTGAAAAGTGTTCTAGTACCAGGGCTGGCATAATAGCTGCTCACTCTAGTAGTATGATTAATAATAAGAAAATATATATATTTGGTCTTCCTCCAATTACTGGCAAGGAGTTCCTAAAACCCTTGGAATTTCCCAAGTGAAAAGAGCTAAGAGTGGAAAGGTATCTTTTGTTATGTTAATGAGGTGACTTTCGGAAAGCCCCAAACTAACCGGAAGATGGAGGCTGGTTGCCAGGGAAATCAGCTCTGTGATTAGAAGGTTGGAGCTGTCCGTCCCACCTCTCCTTCACCTCAGGGCACGGGGAGAAGAAGGGAGGACAGGGGCTGAGGGATGAACCTCTCACCTCTGAACAGGATTTAGTCAATTGTACAGATGTAATGAAACTGCAATGAAAACTCAAAAGGAAGGGGACGCAGATTTCAGAGAGCTTCTTGGTCACTGCAAACAGAGATTTCGGGTGTGGCAGCACACTGTCTAGCACGCATGGAAGCTCCAGGGCCTTTCCCATACCTCTCTCCTATGCTTCTCTTCCATCTGGCTGTTAAGTAAAATGTTCCTCTGAGTTCTTTGAGCTGTGCTAGCAAGTTAAACCCAAGGAAGAGGTCATTGGAACCTCCAATCTACAGCCAGTCAGTCAGAAGCACAGGCGACAACCTGAACTTGCAACTCGCATCTGAAGAGGGAGTAGGGGTTGTCTCCTGGGACTGAGCCTTAATCTATGGGATCTGATGCTATCACCAGGTAAACAGTGTCAGGACACAGTTGCAGAATTTAACTCACTAAAGCATTTGTCAAATGGGTAAATAAAATACCAAAGGAATGCAAAAAAGAAGCATGATGGAAATAAAGCTACCACCATCATGTCCCTCCATTTTGAAAAGCACCCAAGCATCAGCCTGCGTTGAATGCTCTGCAACCACAATCTACTAATCCTCAAAATGCCTTACCCTAAGACATGGTCAAATGATACTCCCTCTGATTGATAGAGAAAAATAAAAATCTGAGCCCACAGGTGGCAAGGCAGGCTCAGAATCTTAATGGCAACTTTCAGGATCCATGTACTTGAAGAACAGCCTCGGCACACGTGCTGCTGCCTCTGCCAACTCACCCATTGGCTATAGGTCACCTGAGGTCAAAGCTTCATAGACACTACAAAAGTTCGAAATGGTGAGAATTCTAGCTACAATCTGTGTAGTCCATTTAGCATATGTAATTGTGCCCCTTCATCTATTTTATCTATATTATGGGTATGCTGTGGGTCCAAAATGGTATTATGTCATCTAGTAGTAACAAACACAGGGTTTAGAAATTAGTACATAAATAATCGGCACCATAAGATGAAAGTTTGAGATACCACGGGGCTAGTAGAGAACATACTATGATTTTGAGAAGAAACACCACTAACTATCTGGATTCTAGATCTCATGGTCACTGAGCAACCAGCAGGCTGGCCTAAACAGCTGCTCTTCTCACTGCTCATCCACTCTGGATCCAGGGCTGACTGAGCGCCCTGCAGCACATGCATTAAACTTTCACAGCCACCTTTCCCTCCATGCTCCTTTTGGAATGGATTCTGCAATATGCAGATGCCCTGTGTTACTGCAATCTGAGGCACTCCAGGTGGGGACGTTCCAATTACCAAGGTATCTTCACCCATAATGCCTGACACAGGGTAGACAATAAATATTTGCTTGATCAGTTGGGGTGAACCGGGGTAAAGACTTAAAAACAAAAGTAGAAGTCACCCAGATATTGCCAAGAGCATTGCTAGCTATATGACAAAATTATTAAAAGAATGAACTTTCACTTTGGATTAAGATGATTACATAGGTGAAGGTGATGCTCTCCTCCTCCCATGACCACATTAAAACTACAACTAAATTGTTGAACAACCATCTGGAAAATTCAAGAAGACTAGCTGAACAGAACTCTTATAACTAAGGATATAAAGAAGAAGGCATGTCGAGACTAGTTGGAGGGGTTGGGGAAATTGGTCTCATACCCACATGTGATAGCTAAGAATTGGGAGGACTATCTCGGCTGCAGAAGTTCCGACCAAGGAGCAAGGGGTCTCAGCTCCACTGGGCTTCCCAATCCCAGGCACTAGTTCTAGGGAGAGGAGTCCTCATAACAGCTGGCTGTGAAAAGGAGCAGGGCCTCAGTCCGGGTGAGATGGAGGGCTGCCATAGACCCAAGTGTGCTCTTAAAGGGCCGTAGCACAGGCCCACTCACTCACAAACACTGGCTGTAAGCTCCAGAGAAGAGACAGCAACCCAAAAAATGCCAGGGACATCCAGGGAGGAACTGAATAGTCTAGCTCAGGGCAAAGGCTGGAGGGCCAGCTCTCTCCAGGACTAATGGGCTAGTAGGTATCATTGCTCCTTTGTTGAGACCTCCCTATACCCAGTGCAGGGTATATGGAGGCGGTCTGGCTCCCTCACCCAGATCCGTGGGTAACCGGAGGGAGCAACTCCCAATAACCTCGGAGGAGTCTGATAAAGCAGTGTTCCCACAGGCTTTTGCCCTGGTCTCGCGGCCTTGAGACCTGGGTGCAATAAACTGCCCTGTAGCCTTGAGTAGTATCACATGCGCAGTTCATGATAGTTACTTCACCTTCTGTCCTGATCGCTTGCTTTGTTTGGAGCTAGTATTTAAAGGATAGGAGCTTTGGACAGGGTGGGGAGTCGGAGCGCTGACTTGGACATGCGCTTTGTGGCCTGTGTGACTCCCTCCACACAGGCTTGTGGCCTGTGTGCAGCGCAGAAAAAGGTTCTGTGGCCTGTGTGATTTCCCCAGACCGGGCTTGTGCCTGTGTGACTCTCCCGAATAAAGGCATGTTAGGCATCCCCAAGGCTCCATGCATATTCTTCCAACTACCTGAGCCCCAAGCGGACCTGTTCAGCCTAGAGAGGCTGCAACACATCCAGCCTGCAGGCACCAGTGGGCCCAAATCTAAGATTTCATTAATCTGGCTAACACTGCTCTCTCCTTACCCAGGTGATTCTCTTAGACTTCTTGCTGCCCAATTCGTGTGCTTGGCGTGAACCTCTTTCAGAAGTTAATCTACACAAGCAGCAAGCCTGGGATCATGCTGCACTTTCCTAAAATCTCTCTAAACCAACCCTAACCAAACAGCAGCTGGCCTCAGCATACCCTATACCTTGCTAAGTGGCCCAATATCTGGCTGCCATAAACATAGTGTGATATATATGAA
The DNA here is from genome assembly GCF_021234165.1 of Pteronotus mesoamericanus. Classification (NCBI taxonomy): domain Eukaryota; kingdom Metazoa; phylum Chordata; class Mammalia; order Chiroptera; family Mormoopidae; genus Pteronotus; species Pteronotus mesoamericanus. Next base: position 15,721,605 of record NW_026555313.1, read on the forward strand.
GCAGATGTAATCACAACTCAAAAATCTACAAGGAATATATAAGAAATAAAGAAAAAGGAATTCTTTTTTTAAAAAAATTATTTATTTTTAGAGAGAGGGGAAGGGAAGGAGAGAGGGAGAGAAACATCAATACGTGGTTGCCTTTCATGCGCCCCCTACTGGGCACCTGGCCATCAACCCCAGGCATGTGCCCTGATTGGGAATCAAGCTGGCAACGCTTTAGTTCAGGGCCTGGCACTCAATCCACTGAGCCACACTAGCCAGGGAATAAAGAGAAAGGAATTCAAGCACAGCACTCCAGAAAGTCATCAACATGCAAGAAAGGAGAGTTAGAGAATAAGAAAGGAACAGAGAAGTACAAAAACAATCAGAAAATCATGAATAAAATGGTAATGACTACATACCTATCACTAATTACTTTATTTAATTTTTTCAATAACCTGTTTTTGAATACAATATGTGTACACTTAACTTGTTTTTGAATACAATATTATGTACACTTAAAATATGAGTTACTTATCTTAGTCTCATACATGCAAACAGCAGGTCACAAGTAGTTTTGAGCTATACATATGTCTTGCACAGATAAGGAGGAAGATTCTGTAAATTTTTTTAATTGTGTGTTTATTCTTACATGTTTATGTTTTTTAAGATTTTATTTATTTATTTTTAGAGAGGGGGTGGATAGAGGCAGAGGAGAGAAACATCAATGTGTGGTTGCCTCACATGCGCCGCCTACGGGGGATCTGGCTCGCAGCCCAGGCACGTACCCTGACTGGGAATCGAACTGGTGACACTTTGGCTTGCAGGCCAGTGCTCAATTCACTGAGCTACACCAGCCAGAGTAAATTGTTTTTAGTTTTGACAGATATACATTAATATAAGAACATAAATTACAGTAAAAAACATTTGAGACAATGTTGATAACTCAAAGGAACAGTGATACCCTATATACCCTATAATGATAGAAAAGTACAGTTCAGGGACATCTCATTCCTATTCTCTTTTTAAAATAAGTAAATACATGATATGAGATATCAGTTCTTCCTCTAAACAATTCAATCAGAGAAATGTATATATTTTAGTCTCTACTTTCCACAATAGAAAACAAACCAGGCATCTCATGTATGACACAACATTGTTGTTCCCCTAATCACACAGCTGTCACAACACTGAAACATGTTGAGGTTACATGATCATTCAAGTCTTTTCCTGAGAATGAAGTTTTTTCCTCAACTAACCCTCCGTGAGCACTGCTAAAGGAGCAAAGTCAGCAGATTTCAAGTGTGCACTTGATCTAAATTGTTCCTCCTGAACAGAATAAAAAAGAAGAAAACTCAATATAAGGAAAGGAACAAGAAGCTATTTTAAAATTAAAATGTAGCCTTTTGTAGATGTTTAAAATTATAAATACAATTTCAAGATCAGTGATAAAAATAAGGAGAAGACGTTGAAAACTCAGGCAGAACATCTTCCACATTCAGGATGAAAGACATGCTCTGTGTCACTTAGTTCCACTGGCCCAGAAAGTGACTTGCTCCAGAGAGAAAGCCTTGCTTGTTAAAAGAACAATCTAAATTATTCTGCAGTGGCCAGAGTGGTGTTCAGTAATTAAATGTAAATGGATTAAATGCGCCAATCAAAAGGCAAATGGATAAAGAAGGTGTGGTACGTATATATATAATGAAATATTTTTCAGCCATGAAAAAGAATAAGATTTTAAACATGGATAAACCGAGAAGGTATTATGCTAAGTGAAATAAGTCAGATAGGGAAAGACACATACTATGACTTCACTTATATGAGGAATCTAAAGAACGAAACAAACAAACAAAGCAGAAACAAACTCATAGATAACAGAGCACAAACTGAAAGTTGCCAGAGCGCAGGGTGAAAAATGTAAAGAGGTTAAGTATATTGGCAGTTACAAAACAGTCACAGGGATGTATCGTACAGCATAGGACATACAGTCAATATTACTGTAATAACTATGTATGGTGTTGTGTGGGTACTAGACTTATCATAAGTTATATAAATGTCTAACCACCATGCTATACACCAGAAGCTAATATAATATTCAATGTCAACTGTAATTGAAAAAAAATTTGAACACCAGTATGGCCATTAACTATTTCTTCCACTTAGGAACGGGAATTTAAATGGTGCATTGCTTCTTTGCTTTTTGTGAGGATTAACTGAGATAGTGGTAACATCTTCATTAGCAAATGTGAGCTAGGTAAAGCACCTGTGTTTATATCTATGAATCTACTTATTTCACTGTATTGTAATCCTCCATTTTCCCTACTAACTCTTAATTTCTTGTGATCAGGGCTTTCCTTGACTTTTCTTTGAACTCCCTGACAGTGCCCAACACTAAACGCTATTGCACATGGTAAAAGAAGCATGGGTTTCCAGTCTTATTTACCAGACATTGGTAACAACCTTCCTTAGGCTCTTGGGAGCCAAGCCTTTCAGCTCTCTCAGCCTTCCAGACATCAAAATCTTTCTCCACTGAAATACGGACACCAAATAAGGTCATCAGTTATGACTGATATTCTAATAATAGTTAATCCCTATTATTAGAATAAGGACATCAGTTATGACAGATATTCTAATAATAGTTAATCCCTATTATTAGAATAAGCAGATTTGTCGGTCCTACATTCTTCATTCTTTACAGTTTGATTTGTCTTGGAGATCACAAAGCCCTCTGCCCAGAGAGGCCCAAGAGTTGATCACAACAAAGAATTAAATGGAGGATTCCACCATAGTTTCTCGTCTCCATTATCTTTTCAGCTGACCCACCTTGCTCCATATTTGGTACACCAGTTCATTGCTAAAGTTTGAAAGAACTTAGGTGAAACAAGGGAGAAAAGCTTAAATATTCTACTACTTCCTTTATGTTTCATTCTTGCATTTGCTTATGAGTGTACACACATTAAAAGAAAATCCTCGTGCTGTCAGATAATAAGCGTTTAAAATAACTTTACCTGCTATCTCTCAGCTGAGGGTATCCACCCTAGAGTCTGCCTCTAGTGACTGCTAGGGTCACTGGGCTTTCACTTTGTAATGATGAGATTATGCCAATATTATAACTCTGGTTTGATAGGAAAACAACTATCATTAAATAGAACAGCATCAATTCTACATGCCACACACAAGTTGCATCTGAGATCTCTTTTTCAGCATTCAGACTGGACAACAATCCCAATGTCACTGGAGGAGAAAGGGGAAATGAGCCCTGCTTCTCAGCTTTGGTTGCACTTTAAAGGCATCTGGAGAGCTTTAAAGGCTCTTGCTGCCTGGTTCTCACTCCCAGCAATTTTGTTTTAATTGATCTAAGGCATGATCTGGACACAGGGATACTTAAAGCTCCCCAAGTGATTTTAATGTGCAGTCAAGGTTCAGAACTGCTGTTATAGTTTCTCACCTAATTGAATTGGGTGGGAGAAGACAGCACTTTGACTTTATGAAAAGAGTTTGAGTGCTGCATGCTATCACTTATGCGTGAAATCTAAAAAAAGCCAAACTCACAGAAACAGAGACCAGAATGGTGGTTAGCAGTGTAGACAAAGCATACAAACTTCCAGTTATGAGACAAATAAGTTCTGGGAAATCTAATTAATGTACAGCGTGGTGATTATAGTTAATAATGCTGCATTACACACTTCACAGTTGCTAAAAGAGTAGATCTTAAATATTGTCCACACACACACACACACAAAATAAATGATAATTATGTGATGTGATGGAGCTGTTAGCTAGGAATGGCAGTACTCATTTTGTAATATATAAATGTATCAAATCAACACATTGTACCCCTTAAATTTAAATGAAAATATATGCCAATTATATCTTAGTAAAGCTAAAAATATATATATATTAAAAACTGTATTTGTTTTCTCTTAAGATTTTCCCAGATGAGTTGACATTATCATATTAATATAGGTGTCGCTTTAGAACCAGGTTAGAGAAAGACAACCATTTGTGAAAACTTGATTTTAATTCTGGGGAGGCATGTAATGACTGTGTATCCCATGCCACTACCACTCCTCGTCTCAAATGAGAAGTACCAGGATCACACACTTGGGGAACCTAGACCTAGCACTGCCTCGGGACCCCTCATCATGTCAGGTTCTTCAGCCCAGAGCCAGCCCTCCTCGGTAGGGCCCCAGAGAAGCTTTTAGTAAAGCTCTGGAGAGCAAGATTCTCTAATACATGCTTAACATGGGCTGCATGTGTCTTAGGGATCACAAGGCACAATCCATTGGGGTGCAGAAATAAGCTACTAATTTATAAGAAAAAAAAGAAATTAAGATCTATTTGTATTTCATATGTAGACTGAGTTGACCAAATGTCCCCACTGGCCCCTGACTGAAGGACTTCCTGGAATGCAGGACTTTTAATGCCAAATCCAGGAAAGTCCCAGGCAAACCAGGACAATTGGTCACACTAATGTAGACTAACTTGGTCATGTACAGTCCATGGTTCGGAGAGTGTCCCCAGGGACAAGAGAAAAGTTATTCGCAGAGGAGGGAGGATGATGGTGATGTGCTCTGTCAATTCATTGACTTCCAATATACTGAGGTTTACAGGATGATTTTAAGTGTGATTAATTTTATAGGTATAATACCTTTGAATGATACCATCTTTATAATAAAGAATCACTCACTTTCTCATGGTAAACGACCTCAAAGAACTATCAAACTTAAATATAAATTATATATTTTTTAAAAATACAAATATAATTATATCACATTTGCTGATCTTTTTTGTTTGATAAGTTGACTATCCAAAAATGTTACCTCCAGATATATGTTTTTTAAACCCTTCCCTGAGAATATGTTTATTTGGTTATTAATTTGAGAGAGAGAGAAAGGGGGTAGGAGAGAGTGAGCGAGAGACATCTATCAGCTGCCTCCTGTGCGTGCCATGATCGGGGATCAAACCCAGTTCCCTCCTGATGTACAGGACAATGCTTCAACCAACTGAGCCACCTGGCCAGGGCTCCAGGTATTTTTTAAAACATTTTATTTATTTTTTTTTTAGAGAGAGGGGAAAGGAAGAAGAAAGAGAGGGAGAGAAATATCAATGTAAGAGAGAAACATCAAACTGTTGCCTCTCGTACATGCCCCGTCCCCTGTCCCTGACCAGACCCACAACCCAGTCATGTGCCCTGATAGGGAATCAACCTGGTGGTCTTTAGCTTTGAGGGATGACACTCAGACAACTCACATGTTCTTGGGTTCTGACACTGGTCAGGGAGGGCTCCAGATATTTTTAAAATAATAAACATAATTTACATTTAATCTGACTCATCAAGATAAAGACAACATTTTAATAACGCTTTTAGAAACCCATGCAATGTAGAAAACATTTAAAAAGTAGTTTAGTGGATGTTCGGGAATGTTTCTGTTATTCTGTGATATTTTCCTGAAAACAATATAGGTGTGTGTCACCTATAAAAACTCTCATATATTCACACTGTTTTCTTAAAAAGTAGTACAATACTTTTTTAGCTTGCTTAAAAATTTTCTAAATAAATAATTTGAGTGACTTTAACTCAATGTGTTAAAAATATGAAAAGGCAACACATTCAATTAGTTGCAAGAATAGGTGACATCAGCTAAGACACAAACTTATTAGCCAGATTTTAAAATACAACCTTTGCATAATTGATGGAAGACATTTTAAAATGAGTTTTATAATATTTAGCACAATCCATTAATTTATATCTAAATGGTTTTGTGTTGTATCTTTTTCAGTTATGACAACAATTTAGAGTACTGATATCAATTGAACTTAAACCCAATTTTCAAAGTGGTATATCACAAACATTTCTTAATGCAATTAGATATATTTGATAACACTCCTCCTTCTAAATATTATATATAGATAATAACATCAAAGGATTTTTCTATCATTAATAAGTGAAATGGTTAAAATATTATCTATCTTACCCTTCATATTTTTAAATGTCTATTATTGTGACTGTTTTATAATGGATATTTATTCATATAGTAGTTCAGGGATACAATTTATAAGTAAATAAGTATACATATGTAAGAATTAACATATACTAAAAAAATAGATTACTGAGACAGAAAACTATTTTAAAGCAGAAATCTGTAATAATTCATGATGCCTGTCTGGCCCAGAGTTGGTGCTCAATAATATATGTTCAATAAAAAAATGAACTTCTTCTTAAGGTTCCTAGATGTTGTCACATATTGAAGAATTTCCTTTTTAAGACTGAATAATATTTCATTGTATGTATATACCATATTTTTTCTGTATTTAATGAGGACATTCTGTGAAATAAGCTATTCACAGAAGGACAAAAACTACATGATTCTAATTATATGAGGCATCTGAAATAGTCAAACTCATAGAAGCAAAGAATAGAATGGTGGTTACCTCAGGCTGGGAGTAAAGGGTACTAGGCAACAGGTATAAAATTCCAATTATGCAAGATGAGTAAGTTCTAGAAATCTGATGTACAACATTGTGCCTATAGATACCAATACTATATTGTACACTTAAAAATGTGTTAAGAAAGTAAATCTCTTGTGTTCTTACCATTTAAACAATTTTTAATTTAAAATTTTTTTAATTAAAAAAATTAAAGCTCTTACACAGCAGTCATAGCTATAAATGAAAGAACTGACAAGTAGACTAAGAACATCCATTCACAAAAGTTTTCTACCCAAACAAACATTCAGGAAAAAAAGAACTGAGAAGCATCATGTATCTATAAGTCTAGTAAAGGAGACATCACTATAATCAATTGCAATCATCTGTATCAGTATTTCCTAAATGGAATGTAATAGAGAACCTCTTAAATCAATTCAATTCAATGAGGAATTATTGAGTGCCTCATGTTTGACTCACAAATGAAGTATGTCAATATGAAATAAGTTATCTATGATTTATGATTCTAAGAAAAATCATGTTTAGCTTTAGCACATGTCCTAAAACTTCCACTTGGAGATGCGTGCCAACTAATGTTCAGAGAATTTGAGTCCCTTGGGGTGATTTCATTCTTCAGCAGATGTCCAGCTTCTCCATCTCACCACATGCTCATCTCCTTCCTGCTCCCCTATTTCATGCTGGAAATGCAGACCCAGAGGTCAGCACCTGGCAAAGCACAATCTATGTCAAACCAGTCACCCTCCTCACATTGCTGATGAAGTGATTCACACTTCTTTCACATTTTTCAAAGGTCTTACAGGTGAGCCTCAACAAAGCTGGGGGTGGGAAGGGGAATCCCCAATCCCTTTTCCTTCCATGTCTTTTTTTCTGGATTACAATCAATATGGGGAATAAGCAAAAAAAGACAATTCTGATCATCTCAAGCGAGCTAAATAACTAGATGTAATATTGACCCCAAAAATCTGAAAACAAGAGCTATGGAAGAATAAGATGGAATTTTAAAAATAATAATAATAATGTACTGAAGATTAACAATGAAAGCAGTGAGCTCAGAGGCTCTTAGTAAACTCAGAAAATCACCAGGAAAAGAGGCCCTTCCAGATCATTATTCAGTCCAAGGATTGGTGTTAGAGGGTACTGGCTGGCTTCTTGAATTTTCACTCCATTGTGATGTCTGGCCCTAAGACACGGCTTCCTTTGGGCATAGTGTTCTGCATCCTATCACATGCCTTTGGGTTCTGACTGATGGACTTTAACAGCCTGTTATGGAAATGCCAATGGTTGAACTTATTCCCGGACACCCAGCATCATGAGAAGTCACCCATGTACATGACTAACAGGAAGAGCAATAGGGTTAAAAATTTTTTTTCCTCTCCTCTGAGCCATGCTTTCATGGAGATCCATCTACTTGCCTCATCCATTGTTCAGCTTGGGAGAAAGGGGATACAGAAACAATTAGGCTGATTTTATCTTCCCTTGCAGCAGATCTAACTGCCAAATCAACAAGACCGATGTAAACTCATTCCTATAATGACACTGCCAGACATGGAACTGCAAGCTAAAAGAAATTAATTTGATAAGAGACAAAACACTTCAGCACAGAAAAGTCTGACCAAGTCTTCATCAAAAATGTTCCTATCTTAGCAAAAACAACAACAACAACAACAAAAACACCAGGAAGAAGCCTAGGTGACTACTGCAACCAAAATGTTTTACCTCAAGATAATAAGAAAAAAAGACATCATTTAAATATTAGCAAATACATAAAATACTTTATTTCTTTGCCAGTTTTTGCCAACTTGCACACTCTCGTGGAGATTGTTTCTGTACCCTATCAAATCATCAAACAGTAAGATGAGAAATTTTACATAGTGTTTTTCCTAAGAAACCAGGATTTTGTTTTGGTTAATCTTCACCTGAGGATATGTGTGTCGATTTCAGAGAGACAGGAAGAGACAGAGAGAAACATTGATGTGGCAGGGAAACATCAACCAATTGGTTGCCTCCCATACACACCCAACCAGGGATTAACCTGCACTCTAGCTATGTGCCTTGACCTGGAATCAAACCTGAAACCTACTGGCAAATGGACTGACACTCCGACCAATTGAGCCACCTGGCTAGGATGAAACAAGGGCTTTTAATCATAACTAGAGCTTTCTCACCATCACTAGCAACAAAGATGGAAATCATTTATCTAAAATGCTGTCTTAAGCTTTTACATCCAAAAATTAAGTCTGAATAAAAATAATTCAAGATATTTGTATTAGGATTTTAGTCTAATACTGAGAAACTTGGGTCAAAATAAACCCAAACCAGAAAAAAAGAAGTTTTAGTGCAATTTTCTCCAGAGTTTTTATTTTAAATGGCAAAAAAAAAAAAAGTATCAAAGAACCATCATTTCCCACAAAAGGCCATTACTTCTCCACATATTCCACCAACTAGTGTGTCTGCCTAATAGTGACAATGATGCTATTAGGAGATGGATGTGCCAGTTCCCAAAGCACACAGCCACTGTCAGGAGCTAAGCACACCCAGTGACAACTGTTCCCAGACAAGTCCTTCTGCAAGTCTTATATTTCTCAAGGAAAAAAGAAAAAGAAAAAGGAAGGAATGTAGGAAGGAAGGAAGGAAGGAAGGAAGGAAGGAAGGAAGGGAGAAAAAGAAATCTAATTGTACTTCTGACTGAGGCTCCTAAGGCTCCCAGGAAGTACGGTGCTTGGGGAAGAAGGTTTGGCTCCACATAATGGTAGCTTATGAAGGCTTTTAAGACACAACAGAAGCACATGTGACAGCACTGAGCAAGGACTCAGGCACAGGGAGCTTCAGTGGGTCTTGGCTTATGCAGAGCACCACAGAGGGTCTGGACATGGCAAGAAACAGCAGACACACCCCTCAACCTCTTAATAAGAGCTTAGCTTTCTTTGCAAGGATCGTCCAAGAGAGTAGCAAAACCACCTACTAAGGCAATTTTTCTTAAGTTTATTCTCCTTAATAATCAACTACTCTGGAGCTAAACCATTCCTCTGCTTTCCTACAATCCTGTAAAATGCAACCTTCCCTTTCCCTTACAGACCCCTCCCACCATATAAACACACCCTCATATACACACACATGTACCCATGCCTTCTCTGTCCCTTTGACCATGCCCAACCCACTCTGGTGTTCCTTTTTCTCCCCCAGCCGCCTGAGCCCAAGGCCTTGAGACTCTGCTGTCTAGGCCGTAAATCTGGCCAACATAGAATGGCAAACAAAGGAGCAACTGTGAGAACTGACAGTTCAAGAACTGTGGCATTGAGTCTATCCTTGAAGGTGCTGGCAGGGCCCACAGGACACCCCATACATCTCAAAATGACAGAGGGCAGGGCCTCACTGGCCCAAATGAAGAGAGGTTCACAGGGCTGCTGCTCCAGTGAAGCAGCAGGCACTCCAGGGAAGAGGCCTTTTCTGGGAATGAAACAAGGCATAAATGAAAACACCTGGATCATATGCTGCACTTGCTATCAAATATTATCTCTAAAATTTCTAGAACTCTTTTCCCAAAAGGAAAATAAATTGAGGGAGGTGTGAGAAAGGAAGGGAGGGAGGGAAACAAAGGAAAGGGAGCAAGGGAGGGAGGAAGGACGGAAGTTATGTTAGTCTACAATTCTAGTTTGGGGTAAAAAGTGTGGTTTTGAAATGATATCTTCATATAGACATAAATCTGAGGTTCAATCCCAATTTCAGCAACCAGGATTCTCAGGTGGGACCAGCCTTAAAAGCCTTCCACGGAGAGCGTGTGGTTGAGCGCGTACCCATCACCATCCTCTTCCTCCAAAAGCAGCTTGTCGATGGTCAGGGAACTGATGGCTCTCCTGGGGTCTTCCATGTCCTGAAGGACTGGCTCAGGGATCGAGATGGGGAGCTGGACAAACTGGGGCCCAGGCAGAGCTGGGGCCGGAGGCTGGTACTGCAGGGTGGACGTGGGCAGCGTGGACAAGGGCTGAGGCCATGGGAAGTAGGTGAGAGGTGCTTGGTGCTCTGGGCCCTCCAGCTGGGGCCCCACTGTGGGTGTGGTGGCGCTTCTGGTCTGTGGTGGGGGACACACAGAACTGAGGGTTAGCATCCCTGGAGCATTCACTGCCACCCTTTTCCTCTCCAGGATCTCTATTTCCCCTAACTGGGCTCTTTCTTGCTGTCTCACTCTAGGGGGGTGCAGCTCCACCTACTCAAGGTCTCCCTGAAGGGAAAAGCCAGGCACACTTCTGTGCCCCTGCCTCTATGACTCACTGGCTCTACGTCTTTGCTCATGCCACTTCCACATCTGAAGCTAATTTCATTGAATAAAATTCTTCCCAACTTCAGAGATATTAAAATGCTAAGAATGGGGATGTGCATCTTAAAATCAATGGAAATACTAACAATAAGACTACCACATAGCATAGTAGCTGTGTCACAAAGGGGGCCATAGTCCTGCCCAGAGACAAAGACTATCCTGGCTCCACACAGTAGCTTCAGCACTCTGAGGCCCCCGTGGGCCAACACAGCTCCACTCACCTTCTATGACTTCATCACCCTCTGTCTCTGAGCTGGGCCCCTACAGCCACTGCAGAGACCTCCAGTGGTCAGAGCCATGCTCCCAGGTACGCTCAAACAATACCTCTCCCCAGCACAGCGACCACCCTGCAAAGCCCAGGTCAAGCCTCCGAGAGAGATGGGGCCTGCATACTTACTATCTCCCATCTTAGAGGAAACAGATAGAAAAGGAAAGTCTCCACACGGAATGATGCATGGTGGCCCAGGTGTGCCCCTACCACCCCTGCCTCCCCTGTCATGTTTCTCTCCAGTTGCCACTATGTCTTGAGACTGAACTATTACAGTTATTTAGGAAGAGCTTCTTTCAATGACCTGGGGATCTTGTTACAACAAAGTTCCCAGTATAGGAGGTCAGAGGTGGTGCCCAGATTCTACATGTCTAATCAGATCTCAGATGATGCCAATGTGGCTGGTCCCGGGACCACAGATTAAGCAGCAAAGCTTAAGGGTTTTTCCTATGGAACGATGGAGCTGGAAAGGGTCTCAGAGGCCTTGCATCTTCCTGACAATGCCTGATTATTTCCAATATTTCAAAAATCCAAATGGAAACCCTTCAGTTTTTAGTTTTACACCTGTGCAGGTGAACTGCAACTGCAGGTTTCTTTGCTCAGGGATAGAATTACATCAACCCAGGGCCATAATTCATCTTATCTCTTACTGATCAGGAGTGCCCACAAGGTAGCTCTAACCAGCTTTAATGAATCAATTTATAAAATGGCAAAACAAATAAGTTATTACTTAATAAATACAGTTTGTTTGATACATAGAAACTTTCAAAGCAGGAGGTGGGAATGATGAAAGGATAAATAATGAAAGGAATCCTTGGTCATGAAATGGTTGGAAGCCATTAAGTCCACCACTCCCATTCCCACCCCAGGCCCTTTGTTATGGAAATGAATTAATTGCCTGGGAGAGGTATTGAATTAACTCTTTTCTATCCAGCATCATACAGGCCCCACAATTTTTTGGGTGGCCATGTGGGCATGGGGTGGGAGGGTCCCTGCAGGCCATGCCTGGGTGATGCTTGAAGGGCAGGGGAACATCAGGATAACACTGAGCCCTTGAAGGAAAGGAAGGGGTCTTAGAGAACCAAAGCAAGATCCACCATCAAGGCTGGGCTCTGCGACTGCTCTTGAGGCCCCAGGCCCACCTCCCAGTTTTCCTTGGACTAAAGCTGGACACAACTATAACCATGGGCCTTTTGTCCTCTGAACATTCAGGAAATTCCCATTTCTTTAATCAAATAGATACCATTCACATCAAACTATTTCTCTTCCTCATTCCTTGGGGAGCAGGCCATTTCTTTCCAATCTGGCACTTGACTGCAGCCCTTGGTTAACATTGTTAGTTGACTTTGAGACCATTATAATAACTAGCACTTATTGAGTGCTTTCTCTATGCCAGGAACTATGCTGAGACCTCTACATGCATCATTCCATCCTGACATCAACTCTCTTGTTAGTATTCCCATTTTATAGATGAGGACAACAAGGCTCAGAGAAATTAAGTCATTTAGCCCAGGGTCACACAGCTAGTAAGTGAAGAGGCAGGAATTTGAACCCAAGCAATCTGATACTAGAGGCATAACTCAAAAAATAACCCTGCATGTAGGTCAGACTCCATCAAAAGTACAGATTTTTAAAAGTGTGTATAGGCTGTTGCTCAGCCTAGATGTCTCTGGCAAATCCCATTCTTAAGTGAATGATCACCTGTTAACTCATATAAATAGAAAGAAAAGTCTAGATCTGGCAGGAGACCCCATGAAATCTCACATGGTACTCCACTTACTAAAAACTTAGACTTGTAACCAAGATTCACTGCTCACAAGGCAGGAGGAATGGTTTTGGACAGAGAGGCAGAATGTCCCAATCCCAGGGAGCATTAGGTATGGCAAGGGAGGTCATAAGCCTTCTTTGTGGAAGATATTTTAGGTCAATGGGAATAACAGCAGGCCTTCCAGGAGGATGCGGAGAGCTTAGATGACCTAATTATCCTGGGAATGAAGAGCAAGAAAGATTGGGAGTCAGGAAGCCAGCCCATGTTCTAAAAGGGTGCCCTAGGCATGAGTTGGTGCAGCTCTGCCTTTGTGTGACATACCGTGACATTAGTGATCAGTGGCTGGGAGGCATACGTCAGCACGGACGAGGGCCCCACAACGGTGTAACTGGGGCACACTGGCTGCACATACATGTCAGCTGAGTAAGGGCAGCTGACAGCTTCATGGGACACATATTCAGTGTAGGGTGTCCACGGAGCCAGGGGCTGGAGGGTGGCAGGGGCAGGCTGAGAGAGCCAGCCAGCACACAGGGCCCCCTCCTCCGTCACTGTAGAGGCAGAGACCTCCATGTCAAGGCACGAAGGACCTGTAGAAAGAAGGAAATCACAGAGCTGCAGGCGTCAGCCAGTCAAGGGGCTTGGGGGAGGCCAGGGCTGCGGGGACCTCTTACCCACTGTGGTATATGTGGCCAGGGGCTGATGGGGCAGCACCACCTGCGGGGGGAGAAGAAGACCAGGGTCAGTGTTCAGCCATCTCCAACTAGCCTCCTGCAGGAAATTTGCCCAGAGGGCCCCAGAGCAGGAAAGAATGGGGGGAATCTGCCTTGTTAGAACAAAACACCCACCCCCATCCCAACCACCGCCACTCCCACTTTTGAGGGATTCCTGCTTCCACTTAGTGAGCAGGCTATGCACTTAGGGGACTGGTTTTGTCCTCTTCCAGGGGGCCCCAACTCAGGCCAGGATGTGCGAGTCATTCATTCACTCAGGCCCTGGCAATGGCTTTGCTCAGTGGGCCATGCCAGCCCACAGCCCTCATCCCACTACTTCAAGGAACCACCAACGTGTTCTACCCCAAGGCCATTCAGCAGTGGCCATAACCACAGCAACGTGTGGCCTTATTGCCCCAGAGAACATCCCATAGGGCGAGGAAGTTCATTCTTCCCCAACACCCTCCCTACCCCCCACCCACGCGACGCACACGCACTCTCTCTCTGGCCACAGTGGACCTCTCACCGCTGTAGGTGTGACCGCCGCCCCGCTGCTGGCATGGCCACGTTTCCTCCTCAGCAGCTCCTTCACTGGCTCCTTCACACGGACGCCCTGGTACGGCCGGGGTGGGGCCGGGGCTTGTTCTGGAGCTGTGGCTGTGGAGAGCAGTGTCACTGCGGCTCATCTCCCTTCTCAGACAAGTCCCCACCTCAAAATGCCCCCTCGCCTCAAGGTGCTGCCTGCTCACCTAAGCTGTGTCCAAATGCAGAGGAGCACATGAGACTTCCTAGAATATTTCTCCCAGTATTGTCCCTCCTCCTGCCACCAACCCTCTATGGCTCCCCTCTACTCAGGTGATTAAGGCCAAGCTCCTTCATCTAGAATTGAAAGTACCCCACAGGGTGATCTCAACCCATTTTTCCAACCACTTTGCACACTAACTATGACAGGAACCCTGACTCCAGCCAGAAGGTCTGTCTAGACTTCCTCACATGTTCTTTGCCTGTCTCACCTCCTCATTTTTACCTGGGATTTCCCATGGTCAGGATTTCCTCTCACTTTTCTTAACCCCTTAACTCTTCCTAACCCAAGGCTAGTGCAACCTTCCTGGCCTGACCCTGCAACCCACAGAAATTTGTTTCATCCTACTGTCTCTCAGACACTTCCAGACCTGGTTAGTATTCATCATAGGGGGCAGTAGAGGGCGACAGTCAGAGCAGGAACTCTGAGTCAGATAGCACAGGCCTCTAAACCTTCCTCTGCAACATTGCAGCTGTGAGATCCTGGGCAACTTACTACACCTCTCTGTGCTTCTTAATCTGCAATGTCTTATTAAACGAATGTTATAAGGAGTCACCGACGTAGTAAATGGGTAGCATAGTATATGCTTAGTATAAAATCAGATACACAGTAAGCATTCAATTAATTTTTAGTCTGCTGTTTAATAATTAGTTATCTTTTTTGGTATAAATTTCTGATGCCCCTAACTAGATTATAAACTTTTCAAGGTCAGGTATTGTACTTTATTTCTCTATGTGTTCCCAAGTAGTATGTTCATAATAAGCTTAATAAGTTATTTGTTAATTGGGTAGATGATAATTTAAAATGTGCTATCTGCCATTCCTCTTCCCTTCATGTCTCCTGGACCTTTGGAATGGGCTGGAGTAAATGGTTCCCACACTCTCCATGGCTGCCAGGACACAGGACAAATACCCAGTGATGATCCATGTGCCCTGGGGCGTCCAGCCTTGCTGCTGAGAGAAGGTTCCCTTTGCCTTTTATCATCAAAGCCAGGAAACCAAAACATGGAGCTGGAGCATAGGGTTCTTACTGTTCTGGCGGAGCAAGACAAAAGCAGCCATCGTTGGGCAGTGACAGTCTGACGACCCAGAGAGTCCACAGCCTAGAGTGGCACACAGCGCTGGCCCATAGGACTCACACGTGGGAATTCATTATCATCCACCGATAAGGGCCCGGAAGCCTGGGTATCTATAAAACCCGGATCCGCAGCACTGCCCTGGCTGAACTTTGCTTCGTAAATACCCAGCTGATAAGATCCCATGCCTGACTCAGTCCAAGCCTCCATCTGTGCTCCCGACATACACATGGCCTCGCCTTGAAGCTCAGAAGGCAGACAAGGTGGCAGGACGTGGGACGGGGTATCCAAGAGCCCCAGGAACACACAGTGTGAAGTCAGAGCACCCCATACTCGGATGCATTCATGAGGGCTTCTTAACCTGGCCAAGTAGCAATACAAGATACAGACACCTGGGCCCTGCACCTGGAAAGTCCAATTCTGGGGACCCAATATGGGCCTAGGAATCTCAGGATTTTATAAAAATCCCTCAGGTGATTTTGGAAGCTGTGCTGAGATGAGAACCACTAATAATTCATCCTTGATCTAATGTAAGAAACTTTCTCCAATATCTAATAGATTAATTTCTTCTTTTTAACTTCCCCTGTCATAACAAGGGACCGCTACTAGTATTCATTCATTCTTTCAGATATCCTTCGGCACTAGGAATACAGCCCTGAACAAAATAGTTGTGGCCCTCGCCCACACACACCTTGCAGTCCAGCGGGAGAGAAAAGCATAAATAAAACATTTGCAACTTGTGAATTCAGGCTGAAATGGGAGTGTATAGCAAAAGGAGCCAGCCTGTTGTTACCTGTGGCCCAGGACCACCTGTGTGCCATCACCTTTGTTCTAAGTAGCAGTGACAATGGACTTGAAAGCTCAAAAATACCTCTGTCCAGATGATTTCTTTCACATCCCTGGGCCTCAATATTCTCATCTGTGAAATGGAGATAATAATTCCTGTCTCACACAATAGTTGTGAGGATTAACTGAAATAATGCATTGGACGCTCTCAAGCCAAGTCCAGCATACGGTAGATGTTCAATACATGTTCTTTTTCTTCCCCTCCCTCCACCTGCTCCCACCCTGTTCTGGAGAGGGACAATATCTCATTCTCTACCATGCCTGCCTCATGGTGACAAAGCACCACTATCCCTTGCATTACCTTCCAATGAAACTCACAATTCATAATCCATTAATAGCTTCCTCATCTATAAGAAGATGATCATTGTGGTATGTACCTTGTAGGCTGATTTGAGAATTACGAGAAAACACTTAGGATAGAGTCTGCACCAAGTAAGCATCGAATCAATGTGAGCTAATACAGGGTGGGGGGAAAGTAGGTTTACAGTTGTGAGTATGCAAAACACAGAGTTTATTCTTGTATTATCTTTTATTAATTATTGTATTATTTTCCATACTCACAACTGTAAACCTACTTTTTTCCCCACCCTGTATATTCCTTACTAGCAGTAATAGTAGCAGCTCTTTCCAGCATCTGTAGACAGAGATTAGCTCCCCTAAAGAGTGAAAGAATATCCCTTTCCTTCAGCCATTTCTTAATGAGATGTTTTGAATCCCTCCAACCTTCCTTCTACATGCATCACTCCTGCACAAGTTCCACTTACCATTTCCCCTTATGGTGCGTTATGCCCAGTGCTGACCACAGACCCCAGGTGTGGCCTGACATGGCAGAGAATAGGGACACCTGCCCTCCCACACTCTGCTTACTCATTCTCAGTCACCCACAGCCACATCAGCTTTGTTCATACCCATATCACTCACCCAAGCTTGTCTCCAATTGGGTTTCTAGCTGTTCTTAGGCACAAAGTACAGCCTGTGGTATTCTGCACTCAGGAAACTCAGGGCACAGAGTTATTTGGGGGTCTAAGCACTGTGATCATGCTCATATTTCTTTTGGGGACAAGAGAGGCTCAATCTCACATGCACACATCTCAGATCAGATCAAAGGAAGGTATACAGCTTAGCCCCTACCCTCACCCTATTTGCATGTACACTTCTGGGGAAGGATTGAGAACATGCCTGATCCCACTCCCTCCCAGGAATAGACACTTCTAACACTTGGCTGCAAAGTGGCCAGCCAGGCATTTCCAAGATCTTGTCAAGCACAGACTTCCTGCCTTCTGTTGTTTTTGAATCAATGAACAAAGAGGGCTTGGGGAGGTGCTATAGCAGAGGGCATTACCCTCTGATGTCTGGGGTTCCTTGAAACCCACAGTGTCAACAGGTGTGCCCTGGCACAACCACCATATGGAGAGCAGTGCCTAGTGCAGTCACAGAACTCCCACAGCTCCTCAGGATCTCCTGACTGCCCACCCGTGAGTCCACCACCAGCTGCCACAGAATCCGGTAACTGACTCCAGTGAGTGAGCAACAGTGAGGGTGCTTCTGACACTGGCTTTGCAAAGTGACTGGGAAATATCAGAATCTGAAGCCTCAAGACTATTCTCACAGGAGCCCAACAGCCAAGTGTATTTACAAGGTGAAAACTTGAGGTCGGTGCATTTCACACCTGCCTTTGTGAAGCAACAATAAACGTTTCTAATTCTACAATAAACGCTGTACTCCTACTGTCACCAGCATGAGAAATGAGCCCACAGATACAAATTTGGAAAAGGAAAAGAAGGTTGTCCTGAAATCATGATTGCTTTGCCATAAAGCTTCTGGATTCTTGCATCAAGCTAGCTTCAAAGCAAATAAACTAGAATATTTAAAAGAAAAAATTTAAGATTATTAAATAATTTCTTCAAGTAATAATAATAAATAAAAGAGGAGGCAAAGAAAATAAAACAGGAGATTTAAATAATATTACAAGATGAAAATTCAATTTCCCAAAGTAGAGTTGACCAGAGAATTGAATAGGCCCCCTGATCAAATTGCAGCTCCAGGTAGTACCCCGCCCCAAAGCCTGAAGCTTTCTCACCATTTATCCTGTGTTCTGATAGCCCTGTAAGTCTCCTGTCGGCATCGAAGTATCCGTCACTGAGAAAAACCTTTTCACCTAAACACAAGCTTCTTGGTCCCCATTGGGTATCTCCTTTTTCAGGCAGACAAGCTCTGCCATATAGTCTTTCCGCCACTGGAAATCACACACCAGTGGAGTTTGGGGGAAAAACAACTCATTTACAGAAAAACCTATGAATTCAGCCCCAACAAGGGCTTCTCTTTTCCAAAAAGAGCAACGAGAAAATCTGAAGGTATAAAAAGTCAGCAGAAGACATTTCGGTTCCCCATGCCACACACCCAGACATGCTCCACATCACAAAAATAAGAGTCCTGCAGCTGCTGTTCTGCTGAGAGCACAGACCATGACAGCTTCAAGCCAGTCAACTGGTCACCTCAGACAGTGCTCTGGCTACATGTAGACACTGTGCTTGCTTTGTACCAAGCTTAGGGAATATGTGAATTCTACTGATTTAAATAAACATGGCCCTCCAGTGCCTTGATGAAGGCATGATAAATATCACTGAGAAAATATGCAAAATTGTCAGCACTTATTTATCTAGTGACCCCATGCAAAACCACATTCATGCCAAAGTGAGGAAGCTGCTTTCTTAGCAGAGCTGACATGCAGGCATTGGTCACTGGAACTTCTACTCTGGGAGGCTTTAAGAGAGCCCTTTCCAGATAGGTGTTCCCTAGAACAGCCATTAAGATGCTCTTGGAAGAAGACTCTCCTCCCAACCACTGTCCTGCTTCAGATTTCCAAAGAGCCACCAGAGCCAGGCAGTAATTTGGACATCAGCTGGGGCTGCTGCTCTAAGGGCTAGGTGGGATTCAGAATAAGCCTACACTTTCCTCACCAGGGTACCACTAAGACAAACCTCTCCCTCTCATCTTGGCTATCTAGCTCTCTGAAACCAGGTTCCATTTACAACTGACTGCTTGAACCTCAAAAGTGCAGCCATACAGGGCCATTTTGAAAAACAAAACCTTCCCAATCCAGAAGGACACATGATAGACTATTAATCATTCCAAGTAACCACAGTAAATATTTTTCTCTTTTGCTGCTGAATCTTCAGTATTATTTTTATAAAAAGACCCATTAACAAGAAGTACCAATAATTTTCTCTTGTAACAAAACCAAAAACAAATAATTGAACAATAGGAATTCAAGTCTAGGGCTAACAAACTTCCCCAGTTTCTAAATGAAAAAAAACCCTCAAAAAACAACAAAAAACCAAAAACCAAAAACCATTGCTGACACTTTTCCCTTTAATGTGAAGAAGCTTGTTTGTGTTCTAGGCCTATAATAGCTGAGGCCTCCTGGGAAAGTTTAGCTCAAATTGACTAAAGGATTATTGAGATCCTTGATTTAAACACTAATGCAAGTATTCTTCCTATAATGAAGGTCTGAGTGTCAAAGTTTTCAAATTTGTTCTTTCCATTCATGGACAATGGCTGATTTTTTTCCAAACAGGAAGAAAGAACTTGGGCTTGGGCCAAAAGTGGACTTGACACACGACAAAAAAAGTTTCCCTGACCAATTTATACTAGATTGTAGTTAATTTTTTTTTTTTAAATGCAAGCCAACAGAGAGCCCATATGCATGTCAATGTAGGCTTTCTATTCGCCAATGTTTAAACGAAAAGACCCCTGCAGCCAGGAAATATCAACACTATATACTCTAGCAATTTGGATAACACCCAGGCAGATGGGGAAAGGGTGGTTTTAAAGAAGATGTTCCAAAGATACGAGAAAACGTAACGTCTACTAAATTACAGTTTGTCCTTGCTTGTCAGATTGCTGAGACAGTCCAAGTGGCGTGAGTCTCCACGTCTTGATGTCCTTATCTAAAGATCTCAAAGACCAAAGACAGTGGATGACTCCATTTCTCTGGTCTGATTGGAGAAAGGAAGGGCATTTGTGCATCGCCACACTCACCCCCCTGCCATGTCCCTATTCTAAAAAGCATATTCCCATCAGCCTTCAAAGATCTTACTGGTCAACCATAGGCACTTAGAGCTTCCCCAGAACTTTAACCATGCCAAGAAGATCTACCAGAACACCCCGATAAAGAGGAGCCAGGGGAAGCTCCCAAAGTACATTTAGGGTAACTGCTGAGAATTGTTCAGTTCTAGAACAAGACAACTCCACACCAAAAGGGTCTAGGAGCCAAGTGATCCCTACACAAAAGAAGGCACAGCCAGCCAGGAATGGACACCCAAGGTGATTGCACCCCTCCTAAATTCCATTAGGCTTAAGCAGAAAGTCTGTTTATCCACAGCCCATTCTCATCTACCAAACTCCTGCCCAAGATGTCCCTGCTCAGCAGCCTCACGATTACACAGATTGTCCCAAATGTTCTGAATGTCCCACCCCACACATAACCTTGCGTAGAATCAATCAAAAGGACTGTAGTGCCAGAGCCTTCAGACTCCTCACACACACTGCTCCTGAGGCATCCTTCCTCCTGGGGAGCTCTCAGCACCTTTCACACCACACATCCATCCATCTAAGCTTCCTGCAGGCCAGGAAGACAGGCAAGGCTGCTGCATTCTGCTTTCTACTCCCAGAGACAGTGTCAGTGTAACGTATCTTCTGTGTGGAGACTCAAGTATGTTGAATGAATACATGCCAAGGGGCCACGTGTTTTCTCACTTACAACCTTAACTCCCAGGAACTCAGAAATAACCACACTCACCTTTGTGATGTTCTGTGCCTCACAAAATTTTTAACACAAATGATTTCATGTGAGGCCTCACCACAGCTTCTGAAATAGGCCAGGGAAGTCTTCTTCTTACCCTTTTTTTCACTGATGAGGAAAGTGATGCTCAGAGGTATTAAGTGACTTGCCCAAGTGCTACACTTGTAAACAACAGTGGTCAACAAAACCCAGGACCTCCAATTCCAAGCACAGTCCATTTCTGCTTTGCTTTCTGCTTCCTCCCTACTCAGGCAAGTCACATTTATTTCTCTAGGTAACAGTGGAAGTCAGCCATTGAGTGGTCTCCTGTGCTATTCTAACCCTCCTTCCTCCAGTTGGAGTCTGGGTTTGGACCACCCTGATTCAGTCTGCCTTGATGGCCAATTTCCCCAAGAAATGGTGTTTACAAATCAAAAGAGAAGAGAAAAGTCCATGAGAAGCTTACCAGCAGTCTTCTCACATGAGTGACGAGAACTGAGAGACCCAAACAATTCCCCGCAAAGTTTTATTTTTGGTATTTTTGACTGAAATGACAGTGGATAGGTCCACCTGAGAAACCAGCTGCATCTGCCTGCCTTTTACAGAAACTGGGGTCACCAGAGCAGAAAGGGCTCCCATCTCAGATGCATCTTGCCCCAGGGTAGGGTCAAAACCAGGAGACCCCTGGCAGAGCATTCATTGAACAAGCATTTGCTGAGCAGAATAAACCACGTCCTTGCCATCATGGAGCTTATTTTCTAGTCTATGAGGGTATATAGACCTAATCAAATAATTGCACAAGCAAGCCTAGAATTACAAACTGTGAGAGAACTGCATCTGCCTCAGAGTTGAAGTGTTCTGGCCTGTTCAGCTAGTCCGGCTGGTTTCCACCTACACTTGCTTCAGTAGGGTATGCATGATCAGCAAGCTGTGGGCCCCAGTCTATGGGAGTTGTGCAAAGAGAAAAGAGCCATGATCATTCTGTCTCCAATGCAGAGAGACTGCTCTGGGGCCAGGCTCAGCCCACATCAAGATACACAAAATAGCCCCAGATGTCTAGAGTCCTTCCCCAGCCTCGGGATCCTGGATAAACCCAAAGATGTTTCCCTCTAGATGGCCCTATCCTCTCCTGGTTGATTTGCCCACTGGGGAAGATCAGTCATAGGAACTCAGATTCTAACGTGAAAATCAGCTGGCTCCAGAGGTTCTATACTGAGTCTCAAATACAACATCCTGAAAATCAAATTTTCAGGAGCTTTTGACTCAGACTACCCTTGATGAAATCAGAGCCCACCTCCATTTAAGGGTGGACGTATTTCAGTTGGGAAATAAGCATCTAATGCAATCCTAAAATCATTGGCATTGAGAAGTGGTATGGTATAGTTTAGGGCTCAAGAAGACCTTGCTTGAAACAACTACTACGTAGCTTATCACTGTGTGATTCTCGGCAAATCACATAACCTGTATGTGCCTCAGTTTCCCTATTTGCAAAATGAGATAATATCCATCTCATTGGATTATCATGAGGAAAGTATAAAATTAACACAGTTAAACACCCAGTACATAATAGCTGCTCAATAAGTGGCTGATTCTCCTTTGATCTCAGCCAATAATCCTTGGCCCTTCATTCATCAGAGAAGTAGCCCTGGTGCAGTAGCCTTAACTTTGCCCTGTCCTGCTACATCCTGATACTGAATATTTCTCTCCTTAATACAGTCATGGCCCTCTGCTGCCAGCCAGGCCTGTCTCAGGCTGCCCTCATTGTTCTCTGGGAAGTCATCCCTCAGATACATGGACCTGGTTTCCCCAGCAGGAGGACAGCCCTGTTTAGGATACAAGGAAGCCAACAATGCTGCAAAGAGACTGGTCAAAAACCACAAAAACCTTGCAAACAGAACAAGCCTGGACAGGAGGCATCAAAATCCTGACATTGGCCTCTATTGAAGATACCATAAGCTAAGCAGAAGGGTTCCTTTCTTCAGAAGCTACCAGCGGATTATGTTCCTGGCAGACTTGAGTTTTTAAAGGATGACCCCAACAAGGAGCGTGTTGGAGATTTTTGAGTGGCAAACAAAGTAAGGTGACATGCCTTTGTCCTGACATCAGGTGTGGCCCCTCAAGGAACCTGTCTCTATCTCCGAAAGGACAGGAATGTAGCCATGATTAAGCATAGTCATGGATACTTCTTCATAGGGCTCTTCGGTGGACAGAGAGGGAACTTTTAGCATCCATTTGGGTAAGGCAGACCTCTAACTGACATATCTGTCATTGTCTCAACTTTATTTAGAGCAGCAGGGGTGACAAAAGGGAAGGAAGGACCCACACTGAGACCATACGACCCATATCAGGGGGTGAACCAACCCAGGGTACTTACCCAAATTCTATGGCAAGGCAACACATGAGTGAGGAAGTGGAATAGAGGAGACTGATTCTTCTTTCTTTATTAGATTAAGAGTTGTGTCCTGAATCTAGCATTGCCAGTCTCATATAGAACAGAAAAAACTTAGGCAGCTGAAGGAGAGGAAATTCAATCGTTTGTTCCTTAATTTAAATAATACCTAGTTTGGAATTTTCAAGACTGAAGAGATTTTTACAAAAGAAATAAACTTCTCCCTAGACCCTCAGAAACGGATCACTTCTCTGGAAGAAGAACTCTTTAAACCCAACATCAACTGTGCATTTTGGGTCAGACCCAGCTACCCGAGTCCCAAGGCTTGTGATAGTCTGGTGTATAGCCTATGTAAGTGAGAGTAGCCCTGATCATTGACTCATGATGTGAGATATAACTGCCAGTCAAAATGAACTTTTTTGCTAGGTCTCTGGTTTACTAACCAATGTCTCCATGATGTGGGAGGAGGGGATTCACTTGTGAAAGACACTGGAGAAGTTGTTCAAATGTGAGGTCTGGGAAAGAAATCACTGGTTCGGTCTTTTAAAAATCTGTCGCCCTCCTAATTCACAAGATACCTGCATAGACTGAAAACATGATCTCCACAACCTCAAAGCTCCATGGAGATCAATTTAACATGCTTCACAGTGACTCACTTTTCTCTAGGAATGAGGTCCTTACCCTAGAGGTAACCAAGGACCTGTAACTAGCTGTTAGGGATCTTGCTGAAGGAATGGAGGATTGGTCCAAGTCAGGGCTGTCAATCTGTGTAACCTAAAGAAACTGGGAATACAGCAAATGTGCCTGCAGTTGCCAATAAAGAAAAGAAAACAGAGGAGTGAATGAGCAACTCAAGCTCTGATATGGCCCCAAAACCGCTCCATTTTTATTTTTGTGTGTGAGCTCTGCAGTAGATATTGTTTGAATAAAGCAATTTATGACAAATATATAGTAGATGTTAACCTAGTTATCCTTGTATTTTCTTCCCAGCACTCATATTTTATGTCCTAAGGTGTCTCTTCACTCCCAGTATCTATGCAAAAAGCCTGATTATCATTTATTCTTGAGGCGTTATATCC
Source organism: Pteronotus mesoamericanus (assembly GCF_021234165.1). Taxonomy (NCBI): domain Eukaryota; kingdom Metazoa; phylum Chordata; class Mammalia; order Chiroptera; family Mormoopidae; genus Pteronotus; species Pteronotus mesoamericanus. Next base: position 15,746,072 of record NW_026555313.1, read on the forward strand.
AGTGCCATATGCTCTAGGACACTTTCCTTAATTCCATCTTTGCTTCCCTCCTATTGAAGGTAACTCTGTTACCGGGTGGATGCGTGCATGCAGATAAATGGATGGTTGATTTTCCTTGTATGCCTTTCTTTCTTGAATTGGTGTTGCTTTCATTCAGCATTGAAACTTGCTCCTATTTTCAACCCTCTTGCCTCTCTTTTTTACTTCCTTTCCTCTCGCCCCAGCATTTCTCAGTTCTGGAAAATTATAACATTCTTTGGACTCTTTCTCCCTTCAGTTAAATGTATGGTTCTTTCCAGAGGATTAAAAGGTAATTTGGCTTCTCTTAAGTGTGGTCAAATCCTTTCTGGTCCCAACACCTGGTGTGAGAATGACTCAGGTTTATAATGTTTTGGCTACTTGCTCTTCCCAGAAAGTGATACTAATGAAACAATTACTAAGAAAAGAGCCAGCACATTGCTGTTTCAGTTTTCGGTATCATCTGTGCTATTTTTTGCATACTCAAGTGTCCTACTCCTCGCAGATAGATTATAAACACCTCAGTTCGGTCTCATAAAATTAAAAAAACATACAAAGGTGCCAATCAATACGAGCCTTCTGCCATCGCTCCTTATGAGGCTGGTAGGACACTGTGGCCCAAGTTCCAAGCTTAGTCACAGAATGACCAGTTTAACTGTCAGCATGAGCCCTGATCACTAGCCTCACCCCAAATTACAAGACAGGAAATATGTTTCCTGCTATTGCACAAGAAACACGGAATTCAGAAGCCACACAAATTATAATCTAGAATTAGCTGCATAACCTTTGTTCTCAGAGGTAAAAGTGAGAAAGAATGGGAAAATAACAATACTAATTAATATTTATTGAGTATTGACTTAATGCCGAGCACATTAAAACACCTACCACAATCCTGTAAAGAACTGCATTCCCATTGTACATATAAGGAAATGGCAGCAGAGTGAGGTCAATGGACTTGCCAGCATCATACAATCGGTGAGGCATAAACCTAGGATTCAAACTCAGGTAGGTCTGCCTGTCCCAGAGGCTAACTTTAAACCACTAAAGGCAAAGAATAGAGATGTCACTATCTCATTCAGAGTTAAATCCTATTCTCTACACCTTGCTTTCCATACCCCCTCTTCCACACGCACGCACACATGTGTGCAAACACAGACACAAAGGGATAGCCTGACTCTTCTGAAGTCTAGGCAGTTTAGGAAGGAAGGAAGTGCCAAGGAGACAGAAGCCTTGGCTCCCAGCACAAGCTGCCACACAAGACTCTCCTTTCGTGCTGCCCAGAAAACAGGTGAACTGGGTTATTTTGGGGAGATTCTAGGTCCCTCTCTCCGACTTGGTCCCTGCATTGCAGCCACGACATCTGCAAAGAGCCCCATAGAGGAGGTGTAGCAGCAGGGGAATGATCTTATCTCCTTCAGTAAGTGAACTGAAACACACGCATCAAAAATAAGTGTTCAGTACACTGAGGGGCATTTACATCTGTTTCCATTTTCTTTATTCTAAACAACATCAAATATCCTTTTACATTTGTATCATATTAATATAAACATATACACAGAAGAGTACATCAAAATATATATGGAGTTCAATAAATTATTATTAATTAGCTAAATAATTCAAGGAACAGAATATTGAAAACCCCAGAAGTTTCTCTCACATTCCCTCTCAAACATTCCTCTCTCCCTTCTCCAAAGTTTACATGTATAATGGCTTCTGACATTTTGATTTTTAAATTTTACATAAAGAGAATAATCCAGTAAGTAATTCTTATATTTTTGTTATTTGGCTGCAATCGTTGGATTCATTTATCTTTTTACACATAGTTGTAGTACAATATTTTCATTGTTGTATAGTACTTCATTGATTTATTATTTGGAGTAGATAGCTATTGGTGTGTGGCTACTGGTTTGTAGCTGTTGTGATTAATAATGCTATAAATATTCTTATATACACTAAGAATTCTGCTAGATATTGCAATTCTGCTAGATATTGCAGATATATGTTGTGTTCAAATTTAGTTAATAATGCCAACATGTGTTCTAAAATGTTTGAAGCAATATTTTGATCCACATTCTTACTAAATTTATCAAAATTTTTATTTTTAAACATTTTGGTGAATGTGAAGTGGCATCCCACTATTGTTTTATTTTCTATTTTACTGATACTAATATGACTTTATATAATTATTGTCCATTTTATGTTCTTTTTCAAATTTCTTGCAGTTGTTTTATTAATCATCTTACTGATTCATAATTGATTGTAACCTAAATTTCTCATTGATTTGAAAAAGTTCTTTACATATCTTGATAGCAGCTCTTTTTTTGTTTATGTATAATGAAAACATCTTCCCCCACCCCAAAATAATGTTTTTAAGGTATGAACGGACATCAGTCAGCTGATGCATTTTCTTTTGTCATTGGTTTCTTATCTAACATGGAAAGCCTGCACTTTTACCAAAACCACCCTCCTGAACCCTGCATGTGAGTCAGAAACTGTGGCAGGGAGTCAGGGCAGCTTAGCAAGACAATATTCGTGGTCTGGTTCAGATGGTTTTAGCTGTATGAGTGAATTACTAACCCAATCTTTAAGCTTCAGTTTTCTCATCTCGAAATGGGGCTTAAAACAGAACCTACCTCATAGAGTTTTTATTAGGTTTAAATGAGATAATGCATTCAAAGTGTGGCAAAAACCAACAGTTGCTACACCCAACATCAGCCCTCCCCTTCTTTACTAACAACCACTGCATTGTGGAGGGTGGCAATGTGTCCAGCTAAAATATTACACTATTCTCCCTCGCAGATAGAACGGGCCATTAGATGTCAGCAGAAGTGGCATGTTGGGGGAAGAGGCAGTGATGGAGAGGCCTGATCTTTTTGCCTTTCCCTCTTCTTCTTCTCAGTTGTCCGAAATACAGATGTGATGGGTGGAGCTACAGTGGCAACTATGAAGCAACCCTGAGGACAAAAGCCACATGCCAAGAACAGCAGACCAGAAAGGCATAAGTAGCCTGGAATGTTGTGGGCACTATGGAGACTCCATACAGTCCCTCACAGCCTACTACAAAATTCTTTTTATGAGAGAAGGTATATCACAGTCTTATTTAAATCCATGTTGTTTCCAGTCTCTTCACTAGCAACCAAATATAATCCAGACTGATCCAAAAGAATATTTGATACACTGCACAGCATCAAAGAAGTACTCAATGCCCGGTAGCTGGTATGTAACCCTATGAAGAGGATTGAACATTTTCTGCTCACAGTAGCACAATGTTCAAAAGTGTATTAGAAGCCATCTACTTCAACCTCCAAGTCAGAAGTCCTCACAGTGACTACACAGTACAATCACCTGGGAAGCATTTGCAAATTTAATGCCCAGGGGAATTTAAAGAGAACCTCTGGGTTGGGACCTGGGCATCAGCACTTCTTAAATGTCCCAGAGCATTCCAATAGGTGGCCAAGGTTGAAAAGTAGTGCTCTAAGCACATGCAAAAATCACTTTTGTCAAACTAAGGACTTGTGTTTGAAAACATGTATTTATTTTTTATAAGCACTCATGAAAGCTCAGTAGTTTGAGCTGGTAAAGAAGTTCAGTGAAGTGTAGTCTCCTTGCCCTGAGCCAGGAAAAGGCAAGTTCCATTTTACTGGGAGAACACTTGAAACCCAGAGCAATTAGGTGGTTTGCCTATGACTCATACAACTGGAAAGTACAATCCATGTGTTCTGCCTACAGGGACAATGCTTTGTCCATAGCCTCGCAAAACAGGCCCACAGGGTTTCAGAGAAGGCCTCTCCATCCCAGGCAGACCCACTCTTCTCAAGCTGTTGTTCAACAAAAGTGAGAAAGCTGAGGTGTTGCTAAATATTTCATAAAGGTGAAAATTATGTTAATGACATAATTAATTGGCCAACTTTGGTTTGGTTGGTTCAAAGTGAAAAATTGATGGACACCCTTATTTTACAGAAACCTAAACTTTAGTAATAAGTCAGAGGGAAAAAATAAAACCTAATACCTTTACTTTGAAAAAGTTTAAAAGCAAAAATTTACAGGGCTTCTAATGATGTGAATTAAGAGTTCAGCTATTTAGCTAACAATTGTAGATGACCTTGGTTCTTTTTGTTCCTCACAACAGAGCAGATTGGTAGCTTTGAACTTAAAGAGAGATTTCAAAATCTCTGACTCAGGAAATTTCTGGGGGTAGAAGGAGACAAAGCTGGCATTTTTCTCTAGTAAATAATAGGGAAAAGGAAGTAAAGTACCCACCTTGAAAATCGTCTGCTCTTTTACCAATTAATCTGTGTGCTTAGTAGATGTGTGTCACTTATATTACCTCCTTCTGTGCCTGGGAATCCCTGTGTGTCTTTTGGATCCTACTTTTCCTTATCAACAAAAACCACTGAATCAAGAAATACACTTGGTAAGAAATAAAGGCACTTACTAGACTTCTTAAGTAAGCAAAGGTGGTAACAGAATAGAAATATTAAGCAGCACGCCACTGACTTAAATTACTTCTATTTGTACAGTTGCCTGAATTTATGCAGGAGATAGAGTTCCAAAAATTGTATATATATATTACAGGTTTTCCTTATCTTTCACTGCATTTTCAACTGCCTCAAATTAGTTGGTCATTTAGTGGAATCCTGGAGTAAATCCAGAGGTCTGGGTTAATGAAAATTTTGAGACCCTAATTTACCTACCTGGTCAACCTCTGCCCTGTTCAAGCTGTCTGAAAGCACAGGTACATCCATACCATAACAATTTGATAATAACTATTCTCTGTTCCTAAGGTCTCTCCTTGGGCAGTACAGCAAAGAAATGCCAAGGCTAAGAGTGTGGCATCAAGACAACCAGCCAATTAAGAGAAGATCAGTCAGGCCTCCCTTTCGTCATCACGTAGACCTTTCCCTAACAGAAGTAACAACAAGAAAAAACTGTTCATTTTCTAACTGGTGGTATTGAGTTCATTATACACAGTTTCATTGCTTTTAAAGAAGAAGTCAACCAAATCCAATTTAGGCATTGTGCAAATCATTTACTCAATTGACTGCAAGTTTTATCTCCATTCATGTGGGTATTGTGCAATCCCAGGATACCGAGTGACCTAAGGAAATGAATACCAAAGCAACTACCCAAATCAGTGTAGACCCCAGGTCAGCAAACCTTTTCTGTAAAGGGCTAGATAGTAAATATTTTAGGCTTTGCAGGCCTTAGGGTCTCTGTGGCGACTACTCTCCTGTTACAGCAAAAAACAGCCCCAGATAAGACATAAATGAATAGACGCATCTGTGCTTCTGTAAAATTGTATTTACAAAACCAGGTATCAAGACTGATTTGGCACCCCGGCCATTGTGTGCAGACCCCCAATTTAGATAGGCCCTTGGAAAACAGTTTGTAAGAGCCTATCATTCAAGGATATTCTGACTGTGCATTTTGAACTATTCTAATCAAAGTGTGGAAAGGATAGACATGAAGGAATTTGCCATAACCCTGATCACTCATCCCCCTGGGAGGTGTTGCAGGGGAGAGATGCTCTCTCGTCACTATTATTACCTATCAGGAGACCTGATGACTCTCTCTACATACTCTAATTTAGCTCTGATAAAAACCTTGTAAAGAAGGGATTAGATCCCCCCATTTTCTAGGTTTTTAAGAATATAAGACTAAATATTTCAGTTGCAGAGCCAACTTTCAAACCCAGACTCCTCTCTCTCTGCCACTCCTGCTGTCTCTGCTGCACTGTCAGTTGGCAGTCTTACAAGGGTTTCTTGTTGGGGTGGATGTTACTGCTTCACATCCGAGAGAGATCTGCAGGACCAAGTGCAAAAGCCAGGGGGAGAATTTGCAAGTGGAGTGATTTTCTTTATCTAATTGATGAGCCAAGCAAATCTTAAGTCCATGGATGGGGCTTGAAGATTTCCACTTCTGTGTGCCAGCAGTTCTGAGCTGATCTGAACGAAAGCTCAGGTTCACATTTAGTTCATATACGAGGGCCATGGGCCAGTTAGGGAGGACGCAACAATTACAAAGTGAATGTTTTCTTAACCCTTTCCAGAACCTCATAGTACAGTCATTTCAGCTCATGCCTCGAGGGTGTTTTCTGAAAAAAGAAAGTGCCCTTTCAGCACTCTTGGTGTCTGATTTCAAACCCTGCCCTTTCATCAGGTGATTCTAAGTGGGCTGACAAATGGTGCCCTGTTTTTACTGGTTTTCACACAGGGTTTAGTCACCCAGGTGCCCTCGGTGCCCTAGACAAGGGCCTTACTTGCATCCAGGGTAAGAGGAGGGGTCCAGTGCCCAGGACCCTTCTTAAGGTCCTTTGAGGTTCCAAAGGACAATTTAGGAGCATTTTAATTGTGTGCATCTGACACTGAGAATGTTCACTCAGTTATTCCACTGACAAGTTTTCAGTGTGGTCTTCGTAAGGATGAAGTTTTGTGGCCCCTGATTTGACCTTCAGGGTATGAGCAGGAAACATTCCTCCAGCATCCCCTTTTATAAAATTTCTAGTCTCTTAGGAGAAATTAGAGAAGGAAAATGTAGTGTGTAACCAAGGGGAGAGAATGTGAACACACGGAAGCAACCCCTGTCTCAGATACTGAAGCAAAACCAGAGCAATCAACATTATTTTGGTGGTATCTCAGTGTCCTGAGGACAGCTCTGCAGAATGGGTATTATCTTTACTCCATTTTACATGTGAGAAACATAAAAATTAAGAGTAAAAGGAGAGTGACTTGCTCTGAGTAGATAGGAACCAAAGCAGAAATCCCTTCAGGAGCTCACATAAAACCCACTGATTCAGTGCTAAGTGCAATGGCATAGAAACACATAGCAGCTCCCAGTAAAGATATAGATGCCCACTTGCCCTTGGCCACATGGCAGTCCCCACGGAGCTGGGTTCCTTTGTCCCCAAAAATTAGGGTTCTGCTCTTTGTTCCTTCAGGTTGCAGTTGCACACCACCCACACTAGAAGGATTATCTTGGAAGGATTCCATAACTCTCAAATCAAAGTTACAATTCATTTTTTTATTTTTTTAAAAATTGCATCTTGCCAACATGATGAGACTTCACAATCTGAGAAATTTTGAAATCATTCCTCATATTACACATTAACCAGCTCAATTCCAGAGAGTTTACACAAGAAATAAAGAAACAATGAATTGGTGATAAAGTGACTGTAAGTTATGTTTTAATCAATGAAAGTATATTTTTAGAACTTTAAGGCTCCAATAAAATATCTTTTTGTAAAATAAATACACTCCCTAACCTATCTTTTTCTGTAAATCTAGATTCTCTTATATTAAGTTTGCTTGATGTAGGGCGTATCTGAATTCATTAAAAGGCATTTTAAAGACCTAAGCAACTTTAAAAAGACCGATAGAGCAATTTTTTGGTAATATTTCTTTTTTTGAGGAAGTACAGAACTGAGCCCCAATAAGGTTCAACAATCATGAAGCCACTGAGTCAACTTTGTTATTTTGAGAAAGGATTGTTGTAGATAATCTCTGTATGATTTCAATTATTAATAACAGGAGTTTCTGTTCAGTCCCACATAATGGAAAATAAAGTTCACAGTTGTTCCATCTAATCCAGGAATAAACATTAAGATTCAAGATAAACATGCTGCCCTTTTGCACTGGAACATACAAGCTTTGCCACAGAATGAGAACACTGACAAGAGGCAAGACACTGAAGCAGGTAAAGACATCCTTGACAAAGATAACTTTCCAAATTGTTCCATCTGAAACAAATCACATCTTTGGCAGGCAGAAAGTAACTCAACATCACCCCATAAACTGAGAGGTTGCAGTTCCATCCCTGGTCAGGGCATATGCCTAGGTTGCGGGTTCGGTCCCTGGTCAGGGTGCTTAGAAGGGGCAACCGATCACTATTTCTCTCTCACATCGATTTTCTCTCTCTCTCTCCCTCCCTTCTCCTCTCCTAAAATCAATGAGCAAGTTCTCAAGTGAGAATTAAGAAAGAAAAAAGAGAAAGTTCAGTAACTCAGAGAGAAACATACCCAAGGAATTGAACCAGGGGCTGAAAAGTAGCTGTTTATAAACTAAAGTCATAAAAAGAACTACACGGCTTTCCCCTCCCAACCCCAAACCTATATCACATTTGACTTTTGTTTGTGAATCATAAGTTGCCCTTTCTTCACCACAGTGATTCATGCACAGCAGCGAAGTTACAATGAGCTGTCCCTCCTTGGAACACTAGTTCGTTCCCCTCCAACCTGGAAAATCAGCATCACCCCTGACAGGCTGGTTTCTCCACGAGGCTCTGTCTCACTCACCTCACTCCTCCCTGTTCTCCTACCTGGGAACACAGACTCCTGTAGCCCCCGTCACCACCACCACATCTCTAATGACAGGCACACTGGTGAGCTCCCAGCCCCTACCCATGCAGGTACGGTTCTGACAGCCACGGCCAAATCACTTACATTTTTGCCAGAGCATGGCCTGTGACAGGATGTTGCCTTTTTTCTTTGAAGCAGACAGTTTGGCTTCTTTAATGTGAGACCTGGGTGTGCTTGCCTCCAGTGTAGCCACTGCTTGCTCAGAGGCAGTTTCCTCAGCTTTTTAAAGGCCCAAGTTCCCGCTGCGCAAGGGCACTGCGGCGTCACATCCTCCCACCTCAGGCACCCGCGCACTTTGTCTTCAGCAGGCTGCCTGTCATCCAGCGTGCACACCCTCAGCCTCAGAGACCCAGCAGCTACAGACCACTTCACTCCAGGAGCCAGCTCGCTGGATCTGAACAACAACACAGCACACAAAGCCGTGGTCCTTCAAACGTGGCCACAGAGTGTGATGTGATGTAGGATGAGCGTGAAAGTGTGTCTGAGTGGGAACTGTGTGAGCGTGTGTGTCAAGTTTTGTACCTCCTCACACAAACGATGAGATCCAAAAGGTCCAGTGGAAAATTGGGTTTTCTGTAGTCCTAGTTCAGGCTTCTGCACCACCAGGATGTCAGCAGGACTCAGTCCGCCATGGGCCCTGCTCAACGGGAAATGCTATTCCCAGGGGTCACTGGTTCTCACTTGCAGGAGGAAACACCTGTAGTCTCTTCAAGCCTCACTAAGCAACCTCCTCATTTTTTTAAATATTGCTTTTCTGTTTATTCCATTTTAAAACACAATAGCCCCTCCCCTTGCCCCCCAGCCACCACCAAAATGGCAAGGTTAATCATGCTTAAATATGGGGGGCACTGGTTTTGATGGTCCATATGCCCACGGAGAAAGAGGCCAACTGACTCACGAAAGGACAAGACACCCATGCTCTTTAACTGGAGATGGTTACTCAGAGGGAACTTTCAGGCACAAATGAACAGGGCCTCTCTCCCAGTGCCCATCTACCTGTTAGCATGAAGCTTCTCAAGGGAAAATAATGGGATTCATCATCAGATACTGTTTGGGGTGTTACGCTACGGACTCTCTCCCCATTTGGAAGCCTTCTGCCGCTGTGTGTGTGAAGTCCACGTGCTCAGGCCCCAGTGACCCACAGTTTGGGGTCATGTCCACCCAGCGAGGATGCCCCTAGGGCAGACCTTGCCGATCTGTCCCACAGCTGCCCCCCAAAGCCATCTTATACAACCTAGATTGAATCATGCCATTCTCCAGCTTAAAAAGCTTTCACCTACTCCCTTCAGCCACAGAACTGGCCCTTGTCTATCTTTCCAACACCATCACCTGCCCGCCCCTGCCACTGGTCCCCAGTGACTTCTAAGCTCCACTCTGCACACCCATGCAATTCCCCGCCTTTGGCCTTGCTATCGTCTCTTGCCAGGTTCCTTCTTCCCCCAGTTCCTATCTGAAAATCACCTCTTGACTTTTCAAGATCCAGCTCAAATAGCAACATTTTGGGTGAAAAATGTTCTGGCCCACCACACCACCTGGCACAGAAAATACTAGTCCCTCTTTCCTTAGCTCTTGGAGCGCTCTGTTCATTATCTGACAGCAAATTGTTTCATAGCTCTGTGGGTCCCTCAAGGAGGTTTCATCTTTGTCTCCTCAGTGCCTCACATAGGATCCGAGGCATAAGTGACCCTCCATAAATGTTCATTTAATAAAGTAATGGATTTAATAAATTACTGTTGCTAATGGGTTGGTTTGAGGGCAGATCTTGAAAAATGTTGTCCACATATATAGCTCACTCAAAAACAGAGAAGTCTATCTCCTGGTTGAGTTCTGAGCCCTCACCCCAAAGCCTTTGGACCTGAGAACATGGAGGGCCCCATGCTGGCAGCAGCCTGGCAGGTAGCAGTGTCATAAGGCCTTGGGCCACCCTGAGAGGAGTCCACTAGACATAGACACATCCATCAGGCCTGGCTCAGTCATAAGAGATGCTGGTCCCCCTCATCAAGGCTTTTCCACTCATTGGCTGTGCCCCCTTAACCAAGCCAGGTAACTCTTCTGAGTCTCAGTTTCCTTGTTTATCAAATGAAGAAGCAGTTCTCAGAACGTTTTACCAGATACTTAGGAGGGTATGTGACCTCATGGGTCCCCTCACATTGCTCTATATTTTTGGCATCTTATTCTCCCCAAGTTCCATAAAATTAAAAACTTTCAATAATTCATCTTTGTTTCTCTTCACAGGCCTAGATAGCATAATGATTTCCATGAAGTAATAATAATAAACTACTTACTATGCACCAAGCTCCATGTTTAAGCCTTAACTACATTATCTAGTTATCGCAACTTTAAAGAAACTTCTGTCCTTATAGATCAGAGAAAAAAAATATAAGTTTAGGAAATTAGATTTACCCAGTGATACAGGTGGGCTGAGTGTCAGACCCAAGTTCATAGGACTAGAGCCAGAGCTTTAAATAACTACACTAATTCACTAAGTTGAAATCAATGAATGCCAAATGGTAGCCATGTTTATTATAGTAGTACAGGATCACTGATATTAAAACCTGGAGCAGATCAAGAGAAGTTTATAGCCCCTGGGATAAATCCTTGTCCTCTGGAGAAACAGGAGGAGGAGGACAAACTCAGCTGTGCTCTGACAAATCAAATCTTGTGGAGTGGCAGAGAAAAAAGTGTCAGTTGGCAAGTCCACCATCAAGACCAGCTATAAACCCTGCCACCTCTGACAATCTTAAAACTCAGAAAACAGATTTCAGCTCAGTGCTTCCAGCAAAGACCCTGGATATCAATGACCACATATGGGCAGATATTTGGGAAACAAGATTTGATCAAAATGGCAAATACTTGCTGAAGAGACATTTTCTGTGAATCAGAATCAAAAATCAAACTACATAGCATAGTTCAAAAGAGGGCAGGTGTTCATATTTCTGCAATAACTGAGAAAGCAGAGGAAGAGAGAAAGGATTCTGTTAATGCCATCCAGATGTCTCCAAATATAGTTGTCTTCACATTTTAAAAAAATTTTATATACCAAAATTAAAGTTCCTAAAATAATTTGGTAAAGAGCACTGATCTATATTGTAAACAGAATTCTTAGCTTTGCAAAGAGGATTCTCCACAGACTTCATTTCTTCCTTCATTCAACAAATATTTATTAAATACTCATTATGTGTTATCATCTATATTAGGCCTTATTTTTCTCTTTTCATTTGGGTATTAATTCTTTATCCATGGCACTCCATCATCATCGGTCTACAAAAGGTCCCTCTGTTACCTATTTATTCATTCATTCTTTTGTTCATTCATCATTGATTCATTCATTCACTTTCCTCCCCTCCTTCTATGCATATTCTTTTTCCTGCCCCCACTCACCTACAACAGTCACATAGTTCCAATTAAAGCAGTTATTCTCATGCGGTTGATGTCGATATTTTTTTGTAAATAAAACACATCTGCAGCCTGTTCTCATAAAATAACCAGACTGTTTCCACCTCTCCCTTCACAAAACAAGCATCTAAACATTCCAATATGTATCCTTGTACAGAGGCATGTGAAAATTTCTTGGGGTTATATGCCCAGAGGTATATACTTGAGTTGGCTAAATACAACCACATTGCTCTCCAGGCTCCCTGCAGCAGTTCATGAGGCTTCCCTCACCACCAGACTTTGCATCATTCAGCTTTCTAATTTTTGCCAACCTAATAGATGCAGTGATAGTTCACTGTGGTTTCATTTTACATTACTAATAGCAATAAATTTGAGCATCGCTTCACATATCTGCTAACCATCTGAATTTCCTCTTCTCTAAAATTCCTGTTCATTCCTTTGCCAATGTGTCTACTTTGTCTACATTGTGTAGACAATATCCTAATGTCTTCACAACTGGGGTTGCTGTGTTTTTCTTCTAGGTTAGAAGGAATTTTCGTATATTCTACATGTAAAATTCTAGATAGTATCAGTTTTACTCAATGCAAAGTTCTTCTCCTAATCTGTCATCTGTTAATTTAATTCATGGTGTCTTTTTTTTTAGTAGATATACTTATGTTTTCTATATATGGGCCTGCCTTTGAACTCTATTTTACTTCATTGATCTCATTGTCTGTTTTTTTACTAACACTTTAGAGGTTTCATTATTATTTATTATAGTGTATCTTAAAATTTTAGAATAAATTAATCTAGTTCCTCAAAAATATCCAACTGGAATTTTGATTGGTTTTCATTTAACTCATTGATTGCTCTAACGAGGGTTAATATCATTATAAGAGTAATTTGGCCCATTTAAGCATGGGATAGCTCTCCATCCATTGAGATAATATTCTTTTTCTTTATCATGAGTTTAAAAATTATCTCCATAGAAGTCTAGTGTATTCTTAGATAAGTTAATTCTTAATTGCTTTATAGTTTCTTCTGACATTGTGAATAGCACCTCATTTTTATTGTGTTTTCTAGTCGGTTATTGTTGGCATAGAAAATTTCTTTTTTAATTTATAAATCATGTTTATTCTATTACAGTTGTCTGTTTTTCCCCCTTTGCCCTCCTCCACCCATCCCACCCTGCCACCATCCCCGACAGTCAATTCCCACTCTGTTGTCCATGTCCATGGGTCATTCATACATGTTCTTTATCTAGTCCCTTCCCCTTCTTCCCACCATTGTCCTCTTTCCCCCTCCCCTCTGGTCACTTTCAGTCTGCTCCATGTTTCTGCGCCTGTGGTTTATTTTGTTGAATAGAGTCCACTTATACATGAAATCATATGGTATTTGTCTTTCATCAACTGGCTTTTTTCACTTAGCTTAATAGTCTCCAGTTCCATCCATGTTGTCACAAAAGGTAGGAGTTCCATCTCTCTTTCTTTCTTTCTTAAATGCAGATTGATTTTATTTATTTTTTAAATGTCAAAGTTAACTATAAAATAATTTTTAAAATTTAAAACCATTATAAAGTCTCAGCAATTAAACCAACATGACACCAGCACAGAAATAATCAAATAGATCAATGAAATATAATGAGCATTTTAGAGACAAATGTATATATCTGTCTAACAATATAATATATGATTAAGTTGAAATTTCAAATCAATGGGTAAAATAAGGCTTATTTAACAAATAAGGTGCATGAACCACTATTACTTGAAATAAAACAAATATAGAGCCCTATTTCACACATTACACAAGAAACATTCAGGTGAGTTAAAAATCAACATGTAGAATCTAAGGAGTTTTAGAAGAAAATAGAACTAATATTTTTCATGACCTGAAGTAAAATATTCAAACCCAGAAGCTATAAAGTAAATATTGACAATATGACTACATTAAACATTTAACTATATAGTAATATACATATTTAAAAAGTTAAAGGACAAGGAATAGAATAGGAAAGTATTTGCAACACATCTAAAACATGGTTAATAGTTTTGTTTTGTTTTTTCTTAGGGAAAAAAGTTCTACAAACCTTTAATCAATACATGGATAAAGAATACCAAAAAGTCATTTAAAGCTTTTTTTGAAAAATAATAGAAATAGGCAAGATATACTAAAACAGGTTTACTTTCAACAAATAGTAAAGGAACAATTAAAATAACATAGTTGTCACAATCAGATTAATGAGTATTAAAAATATTGGTAATATCAAGTATTGCCAACTCTGAAAAGAACTGGGTATTCATAGAAACTTTTTCTGCATCTTAAAGCAATCCCTTTAGCATACTTTGCAGCGCTGGTTGGGTGGAGGTGTATTCTTTTAGCCTTTTTTTTGTCTGGAAAACTCCTTATTTTGCCTTCCATTTTAATGGAGAGCCTTGCTGGGTAGAGCAGTCTTGGTTGCAGGCCTTTGCTTTTCATGACTTGGAACATTGCTTGCCATTCCCTCCTGGCTTGCAGTGTTTCTGCTGAGAAGTCAGCTGCTAGCCTATTGGGGCTCCCTTATATGTTACTACCACTTTCTCCCTTGCTTGCTTTAGGATTCTCTGTCTTTGATATTTGCCATTTTAATGGTGATGTGTCTTGGAGTGGGCCTCATTGGGTTCCTCTTGAATGGGATCCTCTGTGCTACCTGAATTTATGTGACTTTTTCTCTCCTCCAATTAGGGAAGTTTTCCATCATTACCTTTTCAAACAAGTTCTCTATCCCTTCCCCATCCTCTTCTGCTCCTGGTATCCCTATTATAAGGATATTATTAAGTTTCAGGTTGTCCTGCCTTTCCTTCAATGCCTCTTCATTCTTTTGGAGTCTTTTTTCATTTTCTTGCTCTTTCTAGGAGCTTTTTTTCTACCTTGTCCTCCAGCTTGCTGATTCAGTCCTCAGTGTCATCTAGCCTGCTTTTGATTCCTTCTACTGTGTTCTTCAATTCAGAAATCATATTCCGCATTTCCTCTTGTCTCTTATTGATAGTTTCTATGTCTCTTTCATGCTGATGTAGTTTTCAGTAAGTTCCTCGTAGTTTCCCTGTAGTTTTTGGTAATTTTCTCTGAGCTCACTGAGCTCACTTAGCTTCCTTAGGACCGTTGTTTGAAATTCAATATCTGATAGTTTACTTGCCTGTTTCATTTAGTTCTCTTTCTGGGGATTCCTCCTTTTCCTTAGAGTGGGGCATATTTCTTTGTCTTCCCATTATTTGTGAGACTCTTCTCTTTTGCTTCTGATTCTTAAGTTGATCTGTCTTGATCTCCTGACCTTGTGGTGTGAACTTCTATGGTTGGAGATCACTGTTTTTACTTTCTGGATCTGCCTCTGATGATGTCAGATGTTGACCCTGTCTGACCTTAGACAGTCTGTTCGAGACTTCCAGGAATCTACTGTTTGTGGCTGTCTCGTTCAGCTGTTAATCTATTCACTCTGCACTCAGCAGGGTGCCCTAGACAGCCCAGGGCAGGGTAGAGTCCCTCCTGGGGACAGGGTTATTGGGTCTCCTCACGCTGCTGCCATATAGGGGAGGAGTCCACACTGGGATCCCACTGGCTACTCTCTCCATTCCCTCCCCAAAGCCTCCGTCCCCAGTCTCTCCTCAAGTGTTGCCAAACCTCTCTGCACCCCCTTTGGCCAGGGCTCTGCTGTCTGTGGCTGCCACTCTGCACTCAGCAAGTGGCATAGACAGCACAGGGCAGTGTGGAATCCCACCTGGGGGCAGGGCTATTGAGTCCTTTGACGCTGGAACCACTCAGGAGGAGTGGTCTCTTCCTGAGCAAAATTGTTGCTGCCGCATGGGGGATGAGTCAGCACCGAGTTCCCACCAGCTACTCTCTCAGTTCTCTCCCCAAAGCCTCTTTCCCTAGTCTCTCCTCAGGCGTCTTTAGCCCACTCTGCCCCTTCCTTTGCAGAGATCAGGGTAAGTGGCTGCAAATAAAAATTTTGCGTTGGCCCTTTAGTAGGCTCTTTGTGTCTCCAGCCGCCTGTCTCTGACAAAGAGCAACCCTGCCGCTTTTCGCAGCTGTCTGTTTTCTGTGTACTCTTTGGGCTCTGGTGCTGTGGGCTAGAGATCCCCGCTTTTGGTTTAGACCTGCTCTTCTCAGGGGTATCCAACTGGCCGTTTCAATATCCTTCTGGTGCTGCCGCCCATGGGCACCCCACCCGCCTTCTCGGGTCTGTACCACACTCCTTACCAGTTAGATTGCACTAAAGCTAATTCTTCTGTCTCCAAGATTCCAAGGCTCCTCTCTCACTATTGCTCAGTTGTTTGTTCCAGGTTTCTCCACAATTTAGTTGTAATTCCAGGTTGGTCCTGGGAGGAGGTCAGTGTGACTTCCACTCACTCCTCCACCATCTTGATCTCAGCATTGAAAATTTCTAATATTTGTGAGTGTATCTTACTTTTTTGGCAAACTTGTTGAACTCTATTATTAGTTCTAATGGTCTGTCTATTGGTTATGATAGTCTTTCTAGGTAGACGAATATCTCTTAGGAAAACAATGGCAGTTTTATCTTTTCCCTTCTAATCTTACACCTCTATTTCTTTCTTTTCCTTACAGTTTTTGCCAGTCACCTGCAATAATGATAGTGGTTATTTTGCCTTGTCCTTGTCTTGAAGATACAATGATTATAAATACCTAAATTTTTTTTAAATATGAAATACATAAAATTAAAACTGCTCATAAATAATCAAACAATAGAGGTAAAGAAAGCTAACATCTGGACATATTATAATGCAATTTAATAATAACTAATACAAAGAGGAAATTCTAAAAGTTTATTGAGAAAGAAAGCATATTAATAATAGCTGAGGAACAGAATCACATTGATAATATTCTTCTCAATAGCTAAACTAGAGGTAAACGGACAATGAGGAAATGTTTTGAAAGTACTCAAGAACACTGACCCTATAATTTTAAGTACAGCAAAACTGTCATTTAAATACTGTAACATAATAAAATTATTCTCAAACATATACATTCTCACAGTAAAATTGCTCTTGAAGGAAGCTCTCAAATAAAAAAGGCATTTGAAAGGATGTTACAAAAAATATGGGAACAAAAGATGGTCAAATACCTGGATAAAGTTTATTATATGAATTTTCTTAAACAAGAAAAAAAGAGAAAATAAATGTATAAGAACTCATAACTAAATGTATAGAAAATATCAATATTGATTTCACAAGTCCAGGGACACCTTTCACATTTTATTTTATTTTATTTTATTTTATTTTATTTTATTTTATTTTTTGCAGACATGTAATGTGTGGCCCTAAAAAGATCAAAGAAAATTAAAATATAGCAATGGTTTTTGTTTTATAAGTGGGAAACATAGCTGTTGATAAATTTAAGAACAAAATAGGGAAAAATAAATGTAAGAATGAGGTAAGGAGCAACTGCCACTTTTGTTCTTAGAATAAGCACAGAAATAGAATGTTTAATTTTTAAACCAGCTGAAGAAAACTGGATCTTTCTATAGAGAAACAGTAAAGGTGTATTAAAAAAATACATAATAAATGGAAAATAGAAATGAGATAACTGGATAAGTTTTAATAGTTCTGTAACTATAATGAACATAAAAAGTTTAAAATTACAAATTGAGAGATACTTAGATTAAATTTAAATTTTTTAAAAGCTCCAACAATATGTTGACTCTTAGATAGAGTTAAAACAAACAAACAAACAAACAAAAAACAACCTTCAGGCAATTTTCAAATAAAAGGCTAATATAATCCTTGATTTCAAAACTAGATAAGGTCAACACAAGAAAAGAAAATCTCAGGCCCATTTAATTTGTGAACATAGATTCAAAAATCCTGAAGAAAATATTAGTTTGCTGAAATCAATGGTGTATTAAAAAAATTGTCAGATAGATTAGCAAGATGTTGGAGGTGTGAATGGAAGTCACACTGACCTCCTCCTAGAACCAACCTGGAACTACAACTAAATTGTGGAGAAATCACCTGGAACAAACAACTGAACAATAGTGAGAGAGGAGCCTTATAACTTCGGACAGGCAGAAGAATCAGCTTTAGCACTACCTGACTGGTAAGCAGTGCAGTAGAGACTTGAGAAGGAGAGCTGGGCACTCACAGGTGGCAGTGCCTGAGGGATATTGAAACAGCCAGTTGGATCCCCTTGAGAAGAATGAAGTCTAAACCATAAACAGAGACCCCTAGCCTACAGCGCCAGGGTCCAAAAAGTACACACATAACAGCCAGCTGTGAAAAGTGACAGGGTTGCTCTCTGCCAGAGACGGGGGGCTGGAGATGCAAAGAGCCATTTGAAGGGCCAACGCATACATTTTCATTTGCAGCCATTTACCCTGGGCTGCAGCAAAGGCAGGGACAGAGTGGGCTAGAGACGCCTGAGGAGAGACTGGGGAAGGAGGCTTTGGGGAGAAAAGTGAGGGAGTAGCCACCAGGATCCTGGTGCTGAGTCATCCCCCATAGACAGCAGCCATCCTGCTCTGGCAGATCACTATTCTCCAAGCAGCAGCAGCCTGAGAGGAAACAATAGCTCCAACCCCAGGAGGGATTCTATCCCACTGTTAAGCCTGACTGCTGAGGGCAGAGTGACTAGATTAACAACTGAACAAGAAAGCCACAAACAGTAGATTCCTGGAAGTCTCCAACAGACTGCCTAAGGTCAGACAGGGTCAACATCTGACATCATCAGAAGCAGATCCAGAAAGAAAAAACAGTGGTAAATACTAGAGTCCATCAGAACAAAATCCACTGCAGTCTTCTACATTATTTGTGATATTTTTTTCCTGCATAGCTTCTTAACATTCGTTTCTTGTCCATCAAGTTTGTGCATATTAAGCCACTAGATTTTATACTATAGTTTATTTCTCTCCTTTCTTATAATACTCTTAATCTCTTTACAGCCTTATTAATACTGGTTCATTTGCTGTTGATAGTGGGATTACAGAGGGGAGTTATTTCTGCGAATGTGGGTTTGTTTCCTGGGCTTTGTGGTTTTGTTCTGACAGCACCTGCACAACAACACACAAAATGTGGTGGGCAGAGTGACCCTCAGTCAACCAGCTGGAGGGAAGGACCCACCAAGAATGATCAAACAACAATCAAAACCCAATTGCTTCCAGCGAGCCAACATAAATGGCATAAAAGACATCCCAAGAGCGTCAAGTTTAGTAGATCAAGGAGACTGCACCACTGAATCTCACAGGTCTTCTACCATAGAAGTTCACACCACAAAGTCAGGGAGTCAAAACTGAACAATTTAAGAAGCAGGAGCAAAAAAAAAGTCTCACAAATAATAAGAAGACAAAGAAACAACCCCCAATCAAAAGTAAAGGAAGAATCCTCAGAGTGCAAAATGAAATAGAGGCAAGTAAACTATCAGATACTGAGTCTAAAACAATGGTTATAAGGAAGCTCAATGAGCTAAGTGAGAATTACCAAAAACTACAAGGAAACCACGAAAAACTTACTGCAAACTATATCAGCATGAAAAAGAACATAGAAACTATCAATAAGAGGCAAGAGGAAATGAAGAATACAATTTCTGAATTGAAGAACACAGTAGGAGGTATCAAAAGCAGGCTAGTGAAGCAGAGGGTCAAATCACCAAGCTGGAGGACAAGGTGGTAAAAAGCTATTAGAAAGAGCAAGAAGATGAAAAGAGACTAAAAAAGAATGAAGAGGGGTTAAGGGATATACAGGATGACATGAAATGTAATAATATCCTTATAATAGGGATACCAGAAAGAGAACTGCAGCAAGGGATAGAAAACTCATTTGAAAAAGTAATGATGGAAAACCTCCCTCATTTGAGGAGAGAAAAAGTCACACAAGTCTAGGAAGCACAGAGGGTCCCAATCAAGAGGAACCCACTCCAAGGCACATCATAATTAAAATGGCAAATTTCAAAGACAAAGAGAGAATCTTAAAGGCAGCAAGGGAGAAACAGCTAGTAACATATAAGGGAGCTCTGATAAGGCTAGAAACTGACTTCTCAACAGAAACACTACAAGCCAGAAGGGAATGGCAAGAAATATTCCAAGTAATGAAAAGCAAAGGCTGGCAACCAAGACTGCTCTCCCCAGCAAGGCTCTCAATTAAAATGGAAAGTGAAATAAGGAGTTTCCCAGACAAAAGAAGGCTAAAAGAATACACCTCCATCCAACCAGCATTGCAAAATATGCTAAAGGGACTGCTTTAAGAAGATGAAGAAAAAGAGTGAGAGAGAGTGAGAGAGGATCACAGGTACAAAGGGAGAAAAATGAATAAGTACCTATCAATAATAACTTTAAATGTAAATGGATTAAATGCTCGAATCAAAAGACATAGGGTAGTTGAGTGGATAAGAATACATGACCTGCGCATATGCTGCCTATAAGAGACCCACCTCAGAACAAAAGACCTATACAGACTGAAAGTAAAGAGATGGAAAAAATGTTTCAAGCAAATGGACAGGAAAAGAAGCACCTGGGTAGTAATACTTTTATCAGACAAAACAGACTTCAAAACAAAGGCCATAAAAAGAAACACAGAAGGACACTATATAATACTTAAAAGAAGAATCCATCAAGAAGACAAACATGGTAAACCTATAAGCACCCAACATAGGAGCACCCAAATATATGAGGAAAATCTTGGAGGACTTCAAGAAAGATATAGACAGCAACACAATCATAGTAGAGGATTTTAACCCCACTGTCAACTATCGATAGATCTTCCAAACAAAATATCAACAAGGATATTGTGGACCTGAATGATGCATTAGATCAAATGGACCTAACTGATATACATATATAGAAACTTTCATCCCAAAGAAGCAAAATATACATTCTTTTCAAATGCACATGGGACATTTTCAAAGATAGGCCACATGATAGGACATAAAACAAGCCTCAACAAATTCAAGAAAATTGAAATCACGGCAAACATTTTCTGGGACCACAAGGGCTTGAAAGTAGAAACCAACCTCAAGGAAAAAACTCAAAAACATTCAAACTCATGGAGCCTGAATAGCATGCTATTAAACAATGAAAGAGATCAAGGATCAGTAATGAGATTAAGGAAGAAATCAAAACATTCCTGGAAAAATGAAAATGAACACACAGCAGTCCAAAACGTATGGGACACAGAGAAAGAAGTCCTGGGAGGGAATTTCATAGTGATATACATCTACCTAAAAAAGATAGAAACATTTCAAATAAGCAACCTGACCCTACATCTACAAGAACTGGAGAAACAACAACAAACAAAGCCCAGAGCAAGTAGAAGGAAGGAAATAATAGAGCATTATGCTAAGTGAAATAAGCCAGGTTGTGAAAGACAAATACCATATGATCTCCCCAGTAGGTAGAACCTAATCAACAAAACAAGCAAGCAAGCGACATTGAAATAAAGAACAAACTGACAGTAATCAGAGGGGAGGTGGGAGGCGGAAAATAGGGGAGAGGAAGGGGAAAAGTCTTCAAGGAACATGTATAAAGGACCAATGGAAAAAGCCAAAGGGGGAAGGACTGAGGGTGAGAGGTAGGGGTGGGTGGGGCAGGGGAAAGTGGTGGCAGGAAAATGGAGACAACTGTACTTGAATAACAATAAAAAATGCAAAACTTACCACTTCATACTCATTATAATAGCTATGATCAAAAGAAAAGAAAAAATAAATAAAATAATTTGCATGAAAAAAATATCAGATGATATAATAATAATAATAACAATACATTACAATAAAGTAAGATTTAACCCAGGAATAAAGGGATGGTTTATTCTTAGAAATTTTATCAATTCACCATATTAAACTCTAGGAGAGAAATTATGAAATTATCTCAATGTTTAAACACTTGATAAAGTCCAACAACTATTTGTAATTTAAAAAAAAATACCTCTTAGGAAATTAGAGGACTGGAAGGAAACTTTCTAGCTCGGTAAAGTTTATATACCAAAAATCTACAGTGATGTATATTATAGGGAAATTATAGATAAGTTCCCTTTAAGAACAAATTGTTCTATTGCATTTATATGATTAAATTCTAAACATTTTTCACACAATAATTTTCAGAAACGTTTATTAAACACAAAAAATAAAACATATAGATTATATCATGTAGTTATGCCAAGTTCAGTTCTAGGCTTTAGGGATACAACAAAAATAAAACAAAAACAAAAATTGTTGGCAATCGATATAGCCAAATATTCAATGTCGGTAGATACAAAATCTATATGACCTTTTCATGAATGATTTATCATAAATGCAGATATGGGCAGACTAGAGCATAGAAAAATTGATGGCCTACAGGTTGAACAACCACTAGACTACAAAAATTATCTCTGGCTCATAAATTTGGAGCAATTTGAAGAGTATCTAGAGAAAGATTTCTTTGCCAGAGATGAGGGGTAGGAAGGAGGGAAGAACCTGGGTAATTTTAAAGTGGGGTCCTGTGTGCACATACACATTTTCCTTGGCAGATAGTCCACAGAGTTCATGAGAATTTCAAGGTTAAGAACCACTGTTTATTTTAGAGAAATACTATGATATCAAATTTTTACATAAATTATATGAGATGTTTACAAATGATTACTGCTGGAATAATAGGCTTCCAGTAATGTGGGTAGAATATCAAACTCTCCTACTGCCTGCAGGCAATCTCCCATGTTTCTTTCACATACTATGTCATCTAAGCCCATTTCTCATCTCTCCAGTAAATGAATATCATTTCATTCTTCTTTAGAATTTGCCTCTGGACAAGGCAGCAGGGCATAGTGAAGAGGTTACTTAGATTAGAGTCAGAGAACCTGGTGTGGAATCTGGCTGCCCTGCTAACACTGTGATCTTGGATAAGTTGTTTAAACTCTTCTAGTTTTAGTCTCCTCCTTTTCCAAATCAAAATAATAATAATAATAATAACAGTAATAATAATGGGAAGGGTCAAATCAAGGAACATGTATAAAGGACCCATGGACAAAGCCAAAGTGGGGAAGGATTGAGGGTGGGAGGTGGGGGTGGGTGGGACAGAGAAAGTGGTGGCAGGAAAATGGAGACAAATGTATTTGAACAATAAAAAAAAAATTTTAAACTTAATAATAATAGTAATAATAGTTGTTGTTATTGCTCTTGTTGCAATGATTAAATGCAATAGTCTAGTGTAGAGTCCTCTACATACACTAATTTTCATTGTTTCATTCCTCCAAGAAAGTACATAACTAAATTCCCTTTCATGTTTTTCTTCTCAAAATTCAGGCACAAGTGTCCCTACCCCTTCAAGCTTTGTCAATTTGTACTTTTCGGAGAGAAGGGCAGGTCTTGCTGCCCCTGTCAAAGAAGTGGTAGGACTCTGACCACAGCTCACCATCTGCAGTCCCCAACCACTGTCTGCGAATATGGCTAATGGCTGCATGGCAGGTCCTAACCTAGGAATAGACATTTTGGGGGGAATTGAGGAAGAATTTATTGTTCAAAAGTTACCCCTCACATTGAACACATAGAATGAACAGCAAGTAATTATGGGAATTAGCATGATTAGTGTAAAAGCCATGATGATGTTAAGAACTATAGAAGTATGTGTTTTGGTTACAAACCATTTTCAATATTTATATTTGAACACGACACATATCAGCATAAATTTTACTTCCAAATGATATGACATAATTACTGCACAACTCTTTTTTTTTAAACTACCTTACCTGTTTTTATTTATCTTTCTTTTTTTTACTGTTGTTCAGTTACAGTTGTTCCCATTTTTCCCCCATTAGGAATGGACATAATGGTTGAGATTTTCAGCTTTATTGTATCTTCCTCAGAGGTCATGACTAGGAACAATTAAAAAAGAAGTCCCATTATTCTGATGAATTAGAGATTGTACAGACCCAAGCCAGAGTGGCCTGGATGGGCACTAGTGCTCAGAAGCTAGGGCTTTATTGTATGTAACCGCCTGGCCCCTAGGGCTGGCTGGAGGATGCCCACCTCTCTTTATGGCAATCTTTGAATGCCATCTGATACTAGACAGATAAAGTCTAGTCACACTGACCACCTCCCTTTGACACAGGCAGCTGGAAGCATCCATGCCCCTATTTGACTGATGAGAAAACCAAGGACCAGGTGTCTTTAATTATTATCTATGGCCTAAAACTTCCATAAATAATTCTGAAAAATAGTTTAAAAAAAACTTAATGGTTTTTACTTTTGGTGCCCTTGTCACCATGGAGCTTTGGAAAACAGCCTTTGCAAAAGAAAGTATTTCTAGGCTATTTTATCCACAATGTAGTCCTTCTAAGGCAAAGAGGCAAAAAGGATTTTAAGGGGTTTTTTTTTTTGCTTTTTTTTTTAATTTCTCTTTTCTTGCTTTACCATTATTTAGCACCACACCCTGAATAATAGACTTAATTTGATAGTTTTACCTTCATGTTGCCAATAGTACCTTCCCCTACAGCCTTCACAGTTGATGGCCACCTTTGAGAAGTACATTCCATGGTATATCTACAAATGCTCAATGCTGGGAATTAAGTTAGATGTTAGGGATGCCGAGGTGAGGAAGACACAATCCTGGTAGGAAAGATGTGAATTATTTAATTAACAAAAAGTCCCACAGGAATTTCTAGAGAGTAGTTGCAATCCAAATTACACAAGATAATTATTATAAAGAAATATTCCTGAGTCTTATTCTCAAAAAACTTGAATCAGTTGGTCTGGAGTAACCCAAGACTTGGGTGGTTGGTCGGTTTTTAGTAAATTTAATAAAAAAATTAGAAAAAGAAAAACTTCAGGTAACATCACTTTGAGGTTTAGGAAGCACTAACCCAGGCAATCAAAAACTAGTCATCTCTTTTTTTCTCAGTATCTCCTTTTCTGTTTATTTTCTTTAAACTCTTATCCTTTGGAATGCTCCTAGAAAGCCCTGATTAAGAAGAAAAATAATCTCCAGCTTCAGTGTAGCGTGAAAGATCTCTTGTCTAGCTAAGCACATAACCATTTTCTCCCCCTACACAGAAAGGAGCTTAGCACAGTGAGTGCTCTGCACCCAGACACAATCCTTTTCCTGTAGTCTTCCCGCTCCACCCTTGGTGATCAGGGGACTCTGTGACCTGGCACCCACTCTACATGCCCATGACTCAGCCTCACTGCTTCTCTCTGTAGCATTAAAAGACCCCCAAGAGACCAGAGCCACCAAAGCAATAGATATCAAGGATGCTGTCAGTCCCTATTGCACTTGAGCTACAGGCTCTAAGAAGTACAGTGAGGGGAGTTTGTACAATGATTGAGGTGATGCATGTCAGTCATCCTTCCTTTTGAAAATGCAACAAAGAACCTCCTCCTCTTCCTCTTTCTGAAACACAAAGTCCTCCAGTGACTCAGGTTTTTCACCAGGTGAGTTCATGATTTTCCAAACACTATGGAAATAGGTATTTCAATAAAGTCAAAGTCCTTTTCCTTATGAATCAAAAGTTTAGTTTACTGCAAAAAGGGAAAAGCTCTAGCACGTCAAGACAAGTCTATTTGCATGTGTGCCCTGCTCCTGGGCAGGTTTCAGTCACGGGTGGAGCTGCTGGGCAGGCAGCTGTGCTGCTTTTTTTGAACTGCCACTTCTCTAATTTAGTGGGAGAGCAACTTGAATGAATGAGTGAAGAGATGGAGAAGATGAAAAGGAGATAGAAATGTAAGTGGAGGAAGAAGACAACGGCAAGAGAGGGAGAAAGACCACTCAGAATTCTAGACATGTTGAAGGTTCAAAGAAAAGAAGATCTGCCTCCAAAGACAAAGCAGTTAATTCAATCAAGCAGTAACTCTCTGTGACATACGTGTGACCCCAGTAACACCGGGGAGAGACTAGTGAGCTAAGCCTGGCTTCAGTGAGTCCAGAGACAAAGTCAGACGCTAATAGTCAATCAATACCTGAGTATCCATGATCTCCTGGTCCAGGCAATGACTTAGCCACCAACGTATAAAATGCCCAGTACATAGTAAAGACTCTATAAATGGTAGCCATTATTGTTATTAACAAGGAATATGAAAGCTTTACACTTGAACCCAGTGTCACTACTGTGCTCTATAGGAAAAAATATCCCAAAAATGTAAAAACCAGATCAGAGATGTAACAGACACACAGTAAGTATAAATTAATGGCATGAGTACTTGTTTCTAAACAAAACAAAACAAAACAAAACAAAACAAAACCTCCATTAGTTAGCATGTTCCACAGAGAGACACAGTCAAACCACGGGGGAAAAAAGAAGTGAGGGAAGGGAGGTGGAGATCAAACAACTTCAGGAGTTTCACAGGCATCTCCCATTTGCAAAGTCAATGATAGCCAAGATTTCTGGCCAATTACTATATGCCAAAATCTCTTCTAAATACTTGTGCATATTATTTTATTTAATCCTTATAACAATGTAGTAGTAGCTTCATTTTATAGATGAGGAAACAGACAGAACAAGGCTAAGAAACTTGTCTGAAACACATAGGTCCTAAGAACACCCAGGGATCCACCCTGGGCAATCTGATTGTAAAGCTCTTTCTCTTCTTTTTTGAAAATTTTAATTGAGATATAATTGACATATTTTATTATTTTCAGGTGTGCAACACAATAATTGGTATGTATATCATATATATCAAATGATCACTACAATAACTGTAGTTAACATCCATCACCACACATAGTTAACATTTTTTTTCTTGTAATAAGAACAGCTCTTATCACTATATAACACTACCTCACCAAAAGAGAGTTAGTTTCACACCATCATTCATCCATCCATGCCCCCACTCATCTCTTTATCCATCCAGCCATTCATTCATTTGCCCATTTACTCATTAATTTCATTCATTCATCTATCCATTCACTCAGCAAATATTTGTTGACAATTATCCTACTATCTGATTCTGGCACTGAAAATATAGCAATGAACAATCAAAGTAAGGTCCCTGACTTCAAAGAGCTCACATTCTAATGGGAGCCAGGGTGAGGGAATGGAGGAAAGACATCTAGCACAAACACCTTTCCACTAAAAGAAGAAAAGCAGTGGATCAAAAATATCTCTCCAAATAAACATCTCAAGGCCTCCAGCCTTATATTATATTTCCACAGAGCACATTCAGGAAAACATTTCTAAAACCGCAGCTAAGGAAAATATAAAAACCATCAATGACATTAAACCTAGATATTCTACATTTAATAAATTCAACAAACGTCAGCTGAGTATCAGCCACTGTCCCTGTGTTGGCAAAGTAAACACTGAGCTCAGAGAGGCCCAGCCCACTCAGATAGTGGGAAATGGGGACCAGGGTTCTGGTGGACTTCTCACTATGCCACAGATGCCTAGGAGGTTTTTAACCATTTACTCATTAACCATTTACTCATCAGAACACCCAGGGATCCACCCTGGGCAATCTGGGTGTTCTCTGAGCACAGAAGCTAAGAGTCTAAATAGGAGTCTGAACATCCTTGCCTTCCCTCTTTTCCCAAAGGATTCCAGTCTTGTATGCATAGCTTAGGATTCAACTTAGACCACTTACTCTCTGAAACGAAGCAACTGTTTTGCACCAAAGAGGTGGCCTCCACAGGAAGATGCACAGACTCCAGAGGGAAGTTCCAGGTAATTGTTAAGTGGTCTCAGACCCACCTCAGCTTGAGTATGGATTGTCCAATGTACAGATGATGCCAAGCCATAGAATGCAGAAACATTGACAGATGGCCTCTTCTGGTGCAAGAGGTGCGAGTTCCTTAGGGAAGCACCTCGTGTTTCTTTTATGTCCAGAAAATTTGACACAATGCCAATTGCAGTGTATGGACTCCATGAAGTCTCATGGATCCATTAATGACTGGCACTTATTTTTTTTTTCTCCAGGGTGAGACAACCATGTAGACATCAGTGACTGCACCTGAAGTTGGGAGCAAGTTCCCTAGCCCATCCAGGTTAACTGCAGTCACTAAGCCCCAGCGACATTATTCAGGATGCTAACTGATGTGTATAATGGCTCCAAGTACCACAATAGACTCAGACTCAAGCTTTGCTAACACATCCATTTTCTGTTGGTCCAAACTTTTTGTAGGTTTTGAAATACAAGCAGGAGATTTAACCAGGTTTTTCCAGGGAAATGTCACACGAGCCCCAAGGAAGAGTAGAACTTTGCCTAATGTTGCGCAAGAATCTTACTCTGTTTTCTTTTATCAGCCACTGATTCATGTTCTGCAGAACCTAGGACCTCTGCTGGCCAGAACTCCTCCCTTCCAACCATCCTACAGGCCTGTGAGCAGAGCTGTGTCTGAGGCCTCTGCCGTTTCCAAGGATCAGAAGCAGGCTACGCCTTCACTGTGTTCCATTTGGAAAACACACACAACAGGGAGGCATTGGAAGGTTTTAAATGAGGAGCAACAAGGTCAGAGTCATGTTTCTCTTACATGTGGCTTTGGAAACAGGAGTTTGGAGAAAGAGGTGGTAGAGAGAGAGTTTTTCTAACAACCACCCCAGGAAGAATTAGGGCTAGAACCTCAAGTGGTGACCATGGATGACTGAGCCACCTGGCTATTAGTGTGTTCCATTTAGAAGGCATAGTGGGTCTTTATTCTCAGGATCTGTCACATGGTAAGTACTCAAGAATGTTAGCTGGATTAAGGGAAAGTGAATGAACCTGGTGTCAGCCCTTCATTTTTGAGCTAGGAAACCAGGATCAGAGAAATATAATTACCTGTGCATGGTCACCTACTTAGGCCAGGACAGAGACAGGCCTAAAACCTGGCTACCTGATTCCCTATTCCAGCAATTTGCAAGCTTTATCATGCATCAGAATCAGGACGCCCAGAATTTCTGTCTTGGTAGGTCTGAGATTGGGCTGAAGAATTTGCATATGTAACAAGTTCTGAGGTGGCGCAGATACCGCTGGTCTGGTGGTCACATTTGAGAACTCCCACCTCATCCAGTCCTCCCTCCACCACACCTAGGCTTCATTTTCAGGAAGCAGAGCCTGGCCTGTCTCTTTTATACCCCATCGCTTGGCTCTGAAATTTGGGGAGAATAAGTACTTCAGCCTATTCCAGCTAGTGTAATGTTATATAGCTGGGTGACTGATCTACAATGCCTGAGTTTGATCCTGCCTCCATCAACTTTGGGCAAGTTAGAGTGCATATATTATAAAATTTTTGTAAGGATTAGATTTGTTAATATATATGAAACACTACAACAGTGCCTGGAAAATAGCATATAAAAGGGATACCTTTTACTATTATAATATCATGGACTGGCTCGTGCCTGGGCCTCAGGGAAGTCCTGTGGTACTGTCTGGACCAGAGAGATATGAGAACAGTGGCAGAGTCATTATAGATTACATAATATAGTCATCTAAATTCATACACGAGTACAAAGATTGCTAGAGCAGAGAGATAGCTGTGGGCTGGTGCTATCTCCATCTCTCCAGGATTCCTCTAAGTCCACATTATCACGGCGCTCTCCTGTTACTTCCCAAGAACCAGGTTACTAAATCATCGTTTATAAATAACAGGGAGTAAAATAATCTAATCTAGGCAGCTATATTCTCCCACCTGTCAGAGGCTGTGATGCCAGCTTGGACTGATTAGATTGACTAAAGCAAATGACAGATATCAAACTTTTGAACACCTGCTCCTGCCCAACCTTCCAAATGCCTTCGGCAACATCAGCAGTGAACTGAATCTCAGTCCCCATGGCTGAAACCAAGAAGTACCTGAGTGTGGGTCCCTGGACACCAGCCACCTAGAGAACTGTATATTTGGAGATCTTCTACTTTAGCTCTAAATATTGGATGCACCACTAGACTCCTAGAATTGCCTCATTAGTCACTCCCACCTTTGGGGGATAGCTGGGCAGGGTTGCAGAAAGAAGCACTCATAAAATTATTTACTTCACAAAAATGTCAGTGAGAGCCTGTGAGGTGTCCTGTCCCCATTGGACCCTTCCCCCTGGAAGTTGTTTCATTAGGCCTTAATCCCGCCGGCTCAAGGGATGTCTGGATAGTGAGGCCATGAGTGGCAAAGGGAGAAGGCTGAGCAACCAGAACAGAATGGAGAATCCTTCCAGGAGCTGCGTCTGGGGTGGGGGAAGGGGGACAGTCCTCAAACACAACCAGGAAATAAGGAAAGAATTAGCCTGGCTTGGGACAGGTGGTTTGGGACAGGGTTCCCAGCAACTGCTCCAGCCATCTCCCAGGTACCCAGGGGCTCCGCTGCAGGTGCAGTCAGGACGTGTGCCAGGGGAAGATGACTTGGGATCCCCTGTCACTTCCTGCCTGGACAAACATGCCACACAGCCCTGGTGGACTGTCGCCTCTGCTGGGCCCCTCAGGCAGCACTCACACTAGTCCATTGTTCTTCCCGCACTGGCATCTCTGGAGCTCTTGCTCCCCGTCCCTGGCCCCGGCGCCTGCCGCAGAGCCCCACCTGGTTGGCACATGCTGAGGTCCTGGGGCTCAGTGCTGCCACCCCAGTGGGTGTCACACAGTCGGGGTGCTCAACAAGTCTCTTCCCTATTTTGGGGACAATTCCTCAAGCAGGGACCAACACAGCATGTTGTGAAAAGGCCATTCTATTGACAAAGATTTTCGACTCATTTCTGCCATCAGAATCCTTTTTCTGAAATGATTATTAAGTAGATCCCCCAAAATATAGAACAGATAAAAGAGGACCAACTCCAGTGAAAGCAGGGAGGGGCACATAGGCTATCTTCCAAGTCTCTGGCCCTCCATCCAGGCAGCCCCACAAGCATCTCCAGAGAACACCAGCAGTTAGAAATGCTCTGCCCATGACATTCCCAGTTCAGTTCATCTTGCAAACCACTGTTTTCCGGCCAGATTATGCCTGTCTTCTCTGAGTCTGGCCCAGACCTGATGTTGCAGTTACAGGGTCCAGTTTCAGTCATTCTGCCCTTTACTCCCCTCCCCACCTGCTTCCCAGGGTGGTGGCCGGTGGCTGTCAAGTGGCAACTTGTACCTGGGACTTGAGAGCAGTTCAGAGCCAAGCCTACCCTTCAAAACAATTGAACTTCTGCACAAGCAGATTGTCTCAGTGCCAAGGGGCAGAGTTGGGGCTCCTGGTAAATGTGACTTTAGAAATGGTCCCTTCTGTTGTATGTAACTTCTCAAAGTTGCCTTGGCGCTAGATAATGTTCTAAAAACCAGAGCTTGCTGAATTCTGGCATGACCAGTAATTACAGAAGACCCATTGAACTCCCCTGAGGCAGTGCCAGGGCCCCCCTCTGCCCACCCGCCTCAAGTCTTCCAAATCAACCCTACAGGCCTTTCCAGCCAAGTCAACACACATGCTCCTCCTCTGCTGCAGTTCCAGAGGGTGCGGCAGAAAGGCAACCACTGATTAAGATGGAAAAACTTACTGCTCCTCTATTCTTTGCTAAAAGCTACTGTCCTTTCTTCTGTTACATCTGAGGTTCAGTCGACTTTCCCTGAAAATCAGGACAAATGCAAACCACAAATGCAGATCCCACCACAATGCCCGCTGCTCAGACCCCGCCCTGCCCCCCACGCTGTCCTCCCCATGCCTGTCTGTCTACCCGCTTCCCAGGATCCTTCAAAGCCTTGCCCAAGACCCACATCTTCCATGAAGCTACTTCTCCTAGTACTCCTTTTAGAGTGTTGACTTTTTCATCCTCACTTTTTGATAGTGACACACTGTTTGAATTTTCAATGAACATTTCAGTGTTCTTGTTTATTTCCATAATTCCATTGTTAGTTTCTTGTGGACAGGACAAAGGCTTCCTAGAATTCCCCCATGGTGTCCAGCACTGGGTTTTATTCTGTGATTTGCAAATGGCTAGTGTTTGATTAGCATCAGTTGCCTTTCTCTCGCCACTGGCCCTGTACTCCACGTGTCTGTCACATACACATGCACTCTGAAGATTGCTGCTACAGATCTGTTCCATCCAAAGAAACAAAACTAGGGCTGAAAAAGAACATAAAAGGAACACACACTTTAGTCTCATAATTTTTTAGCTCATTTAATATTTTTCCTAAGCAAACATTCATAAGTTTAGTCTATATAAACACACATCTTCTGTCTCAAAAGCCACTCTTCTTTCCCACCTCCAATCCATTTTCAAGAAATGCAAATCTGTCACTCTCTTCCACTGCTTCAAACTCCTCAGAGGCTTCCAATTGGCCTTAGGTCCTGGTCCAAACTCATCATCGAACTTCTTTGGCCCTGGGGAATCTGGACTTGCTGCCTCTCTAATCTCAGCTTGCATCCTGGTCCCCTGCACTCTCCAGGGTCCCATTATTCAATTTGCAGTTCTTCAAACTTCTATACTGGGCCCTCTCTCAATTCCAGGACTCACACGAGCTCTTTCTCTGTCTAAAACGTTCTTTTTCCCACTTGTTTCCCCCCTCCCCTGCATCCCTTCACCTGGCTGATTCCAGTTCATCTGTTAGTTTTCAGGTTAAACATCACTCACTCAGAGTGGGCTTCACTGATCCCCAGAGGTAAGAGCAGGGACACCCACAGCACCCTTTCTGTGTCTCCTCTTCACTGGCATCATTCTCACCTGTTGGTGTTCTCTCTGAGAGGCTGAGGTTGAGGACAGTGTCCCTCTTGTTCACTGACGCATCCCCAGTATCAAGAATGCTAGTTGAATAGAACTGAAATATCCCCACATTTCAGCCAATGTTCAGGACACCTTTCCCACAAGCAATGCTTCAGGCCATGAAGACATTACCCTTCAAGTGAATGCTCTTAGACTACTGTTTTGAGAGAAAATTTATAATTAAAGAAAATAATGGCTTATACAGACATTGTATTACAAAGGTGACAACCTGAAACATATATTGCTGTTATTAACAAATGTCACCCCAATAAATTTAATTTAAAAAAATAAAGAGAATAAAGAAAATAAAGAAAAACTGTGCAGAAGAGTTCCATGGCCTCTAATTCAGTCCTATTCAGCTCAACAAATCAAATCACTTTCCCCACCACAACTTTATTCTGTGTCTCTGCCCTGTCCATCAGCCTCACTTGTGGTCTGTGGCTTGTGGGGCAGAAGAGGAAGGAAGGGGGAGTTATGACCACCAACAAAACCACTGCCAATCAATACTATTACCCAGTATGTTGCGGCCACTTGAAGAAAACCTGTCCTTCCTATTGGAAGAAAAGGTTCTAGCACTGCTGATGGTCTGTGGATCTGAGACAGCTTCAGTCGGTCCACAAGTGACCAGAGATGGTTTTAGTGGGTACAGACTAGCCAACCATTTATGGAGTGCAGTTTCAGAGGGCACCCCTGCCTTCCATCCACACTAACACACCCCCTGACCAAAATGTCCCCGTTAGACTTTGCTCCTTTGGCTAAAAGCAGTGGTTCTCAAACTGCAGTGATCAGAGTCCACTGGGAGACATAACAAAACACAGATTGCTGGGCCCCACCCCCAGAGATTCTCATTCAGGAGGTTGGATTCAAGCCCCCAAAATTTGCATTCCTGAGTTCCCAGGCACTGCTGAGGCTGCTGGCCCAGGGACCACACACTGAGAACCTCTCACTTAAACTAGAAATGGTTTTTCTTCCCTGGTTGTGCCTAAGAATCACCTGTGGAGCTTTTTGACGGTGGAGAGTCTGAGTGCGGCCTGGGCTTCTGTATTCAACAGTGTATCACCCGTGATGTTGATGCAGGGGGAAGGCTGCGAACCAGGGCAGGTGTTTATGCCTGTTTAAAGGCAAGGGTCCTTCTAAAGGGCTGACAATCTGAAGTGAAATCAGTGATTTACATGCTAGCATGAATGAGTTCCCAAGCTTTTCTGCGAGAGTCTAGTGGAGGGAAAAGGAGTGAGTATTGAAGGCCCTCAACAGAGGCGCATTTATGGAAGAGGCACACCAAGGGAGGGAAACTGAGGCAGTCAAAAAACATCTTTACTCACCAAGAGGGGTGTGAAAACTTTTTGCAGGAGGAACCCTTGATGCTGTAATTGCAGCCACTTCCTTGGACTCTCACTCCTTTTGGTTCTGCTTCTAAGTCTCACTGACTGTGGCCAAGACGATCAAAATAGGCAACGTGAAAACACAGCTGGTCAGGTTTTCTGACTGAGACCTGGATCCCTGACCTCACATGCACCTCATTGTCCACAGAGAGACCAGAGAGATAGCACTTCCCATGGATTTGGTCCTCGGCACTCCCCTTTTGCATAGGGCATGAGTGGGACTTTAAACTCCACTTACTTTACAGGGAGAAATGACGTATCTCTCTAGCTGAGCGTAGTCAGTCACACATTTATCTCACTGACTTTTAACCTCAGTTGGAGTGAGTGGCAGGTGGAGAGGACAACATTTTTCTAGTTTCTTCTCCCAGTGTCAGCTTTTGTATAGTTCTCACTGCCTCTTGAGAAGGTGAGGCCTTTTAGCTTAACTTAGCTTAACTCTTTCATAGCATGAAGCCAGCCCAGTCTTCTAAGGAATTGCTCTTGTCCTTGGGACAGCAGTTTCTAAGAATAAACTCTACATTTAGTAGAGAGAAAATGTCCACTTCCAAACTGTAGCATCTGCAGCCTGAAGCAGACTGTGGCTAAACTGGGAGTGAGGCCTCCAGCCATCAGCTGAGGAAGAGGCTGGAGGGTACGAGGTCCTCTTACTCTCCAGCTGCAGATGAGGCCTGGGTGGGGCACAAGGGTGTTTGCAAAATGTGTTTCCCTTAATCCTGTGGTGTCCTAAGGATGGCTGAACACAGGCCTTCTTCCTGACCTACAGAAAGGAATGGAAGGGCCTGCACCGTGGAAAGAGCTGGGATGGGGTCAGGGGAGAGATGGTACAGACTCCCTCAGATGCCGGGGAGATCAGACAG
This sequence comes from Pteronotus mesoamericanus, assembly GCF_021234165.1. NCBI lineage: Eukaryota > Metazoa > Chordata > Mammalia > Chiroptera > Mormoopidae > Pteronotus > Pteronotus mesoamericanus. The sequence continues at coordinate 15,780,630 of NW_026555313.1, forward strand.
AGGTATTTACAGGAAAAGAGCCCTGAGAAGCAGGAGGCCTGGGCTCCCTCTAACTGGCTGAGCAACCTCAGAAAAGTAGCACCTCCTCTCCTCTCGGGGCCTCAATTTCCTCGTGTATAAACTGAGGAGGCTGGACCAAATCATTCTTGTATCTTACCTACGATTCCACAGTTCTGTTCATTGAATTGTTATTGAGTCATTTACTTTAAAATACATATAATAAGCAGTTGTTACAACTATGTTAAACTTAAAAAGTCATTTCATCTGTAGTACTGGATTAAAGTACAGGTTACAAGAACTTTAGAACCCTCCAAAGAAATCACGCCCTCTCTCTCTCTCTCTCTCTCTCTCTCTCTGATAAGAGTTCATGTTAAATGATAAAGGCTTTCTGAACAAAGTGCTGTACAAGCAGATTAAATTTATGAACTTTCATATAGCATAACTTTAACATCACTTACAGAGGAAATTAAATATGATCCTTAAAGCCCTTAATCCCAAATATTTGCACGTGACATAAGTGAGGGAAAAAAAACAATCAAGAAGGAAGCCTTCTTCCAGGAGGTAGAGTTGAATCCCCTGCTCCCCTTGAGTGTGAAATCAGTAACTAACTTCTACCACACAGAGCATATAAAGGGGGAAAATGACTACGGTAGAGGGACCTGGCAGACACCTTAACCAAGACACCAAGGTCAATATGACCAGTGAGAAGTCATGTAATGTCGTGCATTCCTGATATAACACTGTGAGAAGGGCATTTCACCACTGTGACATTCTTTCCCCAAAATCCACAGTCCCAGTGTAATAACGAGAAAAAGCTATCAAACCCAAATTCAGGGACATTCTGCAAAATACCTAACCAGTACTTTTCCAAACTGTCAAAGTTATAAAAGCAAGGAAAGGATGAGAATTTGTCACAGATAAGAGGAAGCTGAGACATGACAGCTAAATGCAACAGGGTGGTGTCCTGTATAGGATCTTGGAAGACATTAATAGAAAGACATTAATAGAAAGAAAAACTGGTGAAATCCAAATGAAGTTTATAATCTGGTTAACAGTATTGTACTAATGTTAATTTCTTTGTTTTGATAAATGTACTATAGTTACATAAGATCTTAACATAAGGGGAAACTGGGTGAAGGGTATCCAGGAATTCTGTGTACTTTATTTTTGCAACTCCTTTGTAAATCTAAAATTACTTCAAAATAAAAAGCTAAAAGGTAAAAGACTGTACATGGGGTGGACAAAGTCATTAATGCTGAAAATCTGTCAACTAGTAATAAACATGGCATTACTCTTTGAATGTATCTTTTCAAATGTAAGTTTTAAAATATGTACATCATTAAACCTGAATTAAATGTCAAAAAACCATGGCATCACTATCTTTGCCTTCATATTCATTAAATTACACTCTGTCTTGTTCACATCTGTACCCCTATCACCTAACTCAAGAGTATGTGTTGAGTGAGTGAGTGAATGAATGAATGAATGAATGATGCTATTCTGGGTTTTGTACACAGATAATTAGAAAAACTTAATCACTGACTCTTGGATTTTGTAATCTAATAAGATATATTTAAATATTCTTATATAAAAATTATATACTTTTATTATGTATTGTTTATACATAAATCTGAGAAATCTAAGATTAATATATGAAATCTAAGATTAATATGTAAAATCTATTAAATCATTTTAATAGAATATGTATATAAAATTTACATACATAAAACCAGATAGAGCACAATAACAATATTAAGCCAATCTGGGGAAAAATGAATTTATGTTGGTAGGGATTTTTGCCTATTTTTGTACACTGCCATATCCTCAGTGCCTACAGTAGGTTTGGCATTGGCTGACACTCAACCAATATTTGTGCAATGGATAAATGAATCAGCCTCATGTACAAGCCAAGGGGATGCTTTCCAGTTCCTTTCAGGTGAGTGTGTGGGAAGAGTGAGGTTGCTGCAGAGAAGTTCCCAGTCTCCTAGCCTGAAGGCAAGTTGGCTTGTGCTGTGTTTGTGCTAAATGTTCCCCTGAGATGTCTTAGAGATCCTCCCACTCTGTCTTCCATGGCCTTCCAGAATCCGCACTATGCACAAAGGTCTGACTGTGTTTCTTTCCAAAGGCAAAAAAAGAAATACCACATCGGAAATGTCTCCACACACTCATTTCCACATTGAAATTTGTGTTGACTTGGTGAAGAAATTCAACGGAACTGAATACCCCTTTGCAGAATGGAACTGTACCTGAGAGCCCCCAAGCAAAAATTTTAGAATGAGTCCCTTTACCCTGCTGAATTACCAAACAAACATCTCTCTAGAGAAGGGCTTCTCTCGTGGGGTCTCCAAGTGATATTTGCTGTCCGTCTTCCTACGAGCTATTAATTGGAGCATGACTCTGAACACAGCATGGATAATTTCCCAACTTCAGAAACCCTCCAAGTATTGCCTCCAGTTACAAAGATGAAACACAATTGTGTACAGAGAAATCTGTCTGGGAAGCCAAAGGTAATTAACGCTGCTCTTTTTATGCTTTAGAATCACACCCTTGAAATTTTCTGTTGTTCTCTCCAGGCACTCCTATTATTATGGACTAAAATGGAAATGAAGCATCTTTTCTTTGCCACTACCCTATAATTAAAGGGGAAAAGGGAAATGATTTTAGTGGGCTAAGGTCTCCTTTACCTGCATTGTTATCATTTTTATTCATGGGAAAAATGGGGAGAGCTCAGTGGAAGAATTGATCTCTGGGACAGGCCCAAGAGCTGCAGAGGAGGCAATCTGAGAAGCACCCAACAGTCCATCCAACCAAAACTAATTTCCGTTTCCTCCCACCACAGGTAATAAAATCGTCAGCATTAAATTTTAGCAAGTCACTTCCTTGTCTCTGAAAACTTGAATAAAGATATTATCTGAGTGGGGTGACAAATTAAGCTAGTCACTTAAAGAGATCGTGAGGGAATATAAAATGGGATGGTATACTACTTAGGTGATGATGATGATGATGACACTGGTGATGGTGACGATGGTGTTGGTAATGGTGGTGGTGGTGGTGGTGGTGGTGGTGATGACGACGATTATGATGATGGTAATACTGATGGTGGTGATGGTGGTGATAGCGATGGGAGAGTATTGGTAGTACAGCTAATAGTGACAGAAATATACCATTTTAGAAGAATGCATTAGGCACCAGTCACTATGAAAAGCTTTCTGTAGTAATTATTTCAGTTCCTTCTCAGATTCACTTTCACAGATTCTTTTTTGTAGATGAGAAAAACTAGAGCTGAGATTAAGCAACTTGCTCAAAGTCACCCAGCTAGTGAAGAAAGGGCTGAAGCCTATGAAAGATCTAAGTTGGTGCCCTTGCTGAGCACCCTAAGTTTTCAGGGTTAAGAAGCAGTTTCAAGGTCCTTGGGAAGGTAAGAGCACAACCCTGGAAAGAATAGAAAGTAACGTTTCTTCTGACTTAACCCCTTAGCCTCAAGTTTCCTCTGCTCATGTCACTATGACAGTTACTATTCAGTGGTAACAGACCCCAAATTGACTTCTCTATCACTTCTGATGAAGAAATACGTAGGAAAGGACAAGGACACATCTTGATGAACATGATTAAAGCTGCTGGGTGAAGAATATGCCTTCACATGGAATTTTCCTCTCTGGGAAGAGAAAACAGGCTATCAATGCTGGGTACAGCTTCACTAAGAAAACTTAGAACTTTGAGAAAAAGACCAGGAGATGAATGAGACAATTAGTGGTATTGGGTTAGCCAAAAAGTTTGTTTGGTTTTTTCTATATGATGGCTCTAGTAGCACTTAGTTGACTTTAACTTCATTTGAAACAATTTTGTTAAATTGTATTTTGACAGTAATCATATCATTGTGCATTTAAAAAAACTCACCAAAATTAGTGTTTTGCATAGCACTTTTAATATTGAAGATGGAAAAAGTACACAACATTTTCAGCATATTATGCTTGTTATTCCAAAAAGGTAAAAATGCAACTGAAACACACAAAAAATGATTTTTGAAGTGTATGGAGAAGGTGCTGGGAATGATCAAACATATCAAAAGTAGTTTGCAAAGTTTTGTGATGGAGGTTTCTCGCTGGACAGTGCTCCACAGTTGGATAGACCAGTTGAAGTTGATAGCAATCAAATCAAGACATTAAGTGAGAACAATCAATGTTGCAGCATGTGAGAGATAGCTAACATAACTCAAAACATCCAAATCAATAAAGTTATTGGTGAAAATGAAAAATGTGTCTTTTATTTTATGGAAAAAATTACATGGACTTTGGCCAACCCAGTACATGGTTTTCATCTCGCACAGACTCATTGTCAACACTGAACAATTTCATGTGTTATCACCTTATTACTTCATGGTATTACTTTGTTATCTTAATTTATTGTTTCATCCATTTGATCTTCCCAACTAGACTTCTAACTCTTTATGGACGGGGACCATATCCTGCTTATTTTATTCATCCTGTCCCCATGCCCCTGTACAGTGCTGGGCATGCTGTAGACGCCTAGTAAATATTTATAGTCTGATTTATTTACTTTATTTTTTTTTCTTTTATTGATTCTAGAGAGAGGGAAAGAGAGGGAGAAAAACCTTGATGGAGAGAAAAACATGAATAATTGTCTCTTGCACACACCCCAAATGGGGACCAAACGTGCAATCTAGGCATGTGCCCTGACCGGAAATCGAACCTGCGACCATTCAGTTTGCAAGATGATGCCCAAAGAAACTAAGCCACACCAGCTAGGGCTGTAATCTGATTTACTGAGTCACCTCGACTGCAGTCAGGGTCAGCTACTAGGGTGATGGACACTGAGATGTCAGAACAGTGAGAATCCAGAGGATTTGAAGAGATTATCTAGCTGAACTATAAAACAAAGATGACCCTCTTGATAGTTTTCTGCAAGCATCAAGCAAGCTTTCCTAAAGTTTGGGACCTATAATAGATTCCAGGTACTTTCTCAACAGGTAGATACAGCTGAATGTGAAGAATGGCCCAACTTCCCCTGTGCCAAGGAGTTTCCCTGTTCGGCAAGCAGAGAGGATTACTTAAGATGATGGATGTAGGTATGCATTACAAATACAAATGTTCACATTCATCTTACCACTTGGTAGTTAAGAGCACAGAGTTGGAGCCAGACTGTCCACATTTGAATGCCTGCTGTGCCAGTAGCTAGCTGTGTGACTGAACAATTTGCTTAACCATTCTGCATCTCAGTTTTCCATCTGTAAAATGGACATAATTAATACTACCTATCTCATAATCTTGTGAGGGTTAAGTATACATAAAGCACTTAGAATTCTGAGTTCCTGGCATACAGCAAATGCTATATGTAGGTAAGATGTTATTGTTGCTTTTACTGTTATTTATTTATTATTATAAAGCATTCTTCAGATATTAGGTATTTTTACCACTCTCCACAATGGATGATATTTCACTTTCTCCCAACAAACTCATGAGATGAATTTTATTATTACCTTCACTTTAGATAAGAGAAAAATTAAGATCAGAAGGCTTAAGTGTTTATTGACAAACCGTTCACTTCACTGCACCATTCTTGTCTTTTGGTGACGGTGCAGGCAGCAATCTTCCAAGGACAGCCGGGTCCTGCCATGCTTGGCGTGGGGCAAGGGCTGGTGGCTCAGCAAGGCCCTGCTGGCCCAAATTGGGTGTTTTCTTGGATAGCATCCTGGGTATCAGCCCTCTGTAGTGGCTGCCCACACATCATTAATTCCATGCTTGTGCCCATGGCTCACCTCTGCTCACTCCTCAAATACAGTCCTTAGCTGCAAAATGAAACTTTATTTTTTCTTATTCCAATTAGCTTGTTGATCATTTTGTCCCAGTATAGCTCACCTTATATACTTTAAGTGCTTTTTCCTGGGGGAAATAAATCTGCCATCTGCTGCTGGGCTCAGATGTACCCCATTGAGTTGGACCAGAAAGGAGCAGGAGGACAGGGCTTTGGAAACTGGGCCACTGGGCTGGGGACCAGGAAGCTGGCATCCTCCCTCCCAGGCTATTGGCTACTTGAGAGCTGGTATGTTTTCTGACAGCATCTGCTTTGTACAGGCATTCTAAGACCATGCAGACCTGGAGCAAGGCTCTGAGGAGGTTACTAGGTTGAATGAGACACAGGCAATGCACCGTGAGACTCTCAGCCCGGGGATGGGTGAAAATCCCACACACGACAAACTTTAATACTGGAGCCAGCTTACCTCATTTCAAATGCTGCTCTTCCTCTTACTAACTTCAGATCTTCAGGCAAGCTGCCTACCTTCGCTGTGCCTCAGTTTTTCATGTATAAAACTTGGATAATGATTATACCTATCTAGCTGCAATTCAGTGAATTAATACATATAAAACTCATGGAACAATGTATGTGATAAGCTTTCAATAAGTTATTATTATTACTATTATAATTAGTATATTATATATTTCATATATTATCAAACATATAGTATTAATATATACTACATCTAGTATACTATACATACATTCTATAAGTATATACTGTACACATACTAATAGCATATATACTACATATAGTATAACCATATATATTATATAAGTATATATTATACTTATTATACTTATATATAGCATATAGCTTATACATATCACATTATTACATACACTATTATTAAAATAACTATATATTATTATTAAAATGTTCTGTAGCAACACCCAGGAAAGATTATTTCTGACAAGGTGGGTCCAAGAAAGATACAGTTATAAAACAATGTAAGAGCCACTATTTGTTGAAAGCTCAAAATGTGCTAGCCCCTTTATAAGCATTATCTAATACAGTGATTTTCAAACCTTTTCATCTCACAGCACATATAAACTAATTACTAAAATTCTGCAGCACACCAAAAAATATGTTTTTTGCTAATCTGACAAAAATAAAAGGTATAATTTTGATTCATTCACACCAGACAGCTATTGCGGTGTTGGCTGTTGTCATTTTTTTACTTGACAGTCTAAGGGAAAAAGGTCATTGCCCCTGACTGCATAGTCATGTATTGCATGCTTTAAAAATCCTTATGGCACACCGGTTAAAAATTGCTGATCTAATATAATTGTCACAAAACCCCATGAATGGATAATGTGCGCCACATTTTGGAGAAAACGAATCCTCAGAGAGGATAAGTAACTTGCACAGCAGTCCATGGTGGGGCCAGAATTTGCGCCCGGATCAGACTGGCTGCAGAGTACCAACTCTTAACCACCGTGCCTTACTCTTCAGGACCCATGGCTTTTGATGTAGTTCAGAAAAGCAGGAAAGGTGAAGTGTGTGGGAATTAGGATGGGGAGGGGCATGGAGGCCTCTACAGCCAGGAAAGCAGTGCTGGGGTCCAGGAGCTCTGTCAGAGCGAATGAGTGAATGCCAAAGCCCCCTCCACCAAGATTGGTGCTGGGTTCACGTAACACTCAGCCTTCGCCATCCTAAGCCTCTAGGCTCATGTTGCAGACCAGATGGGTGTCCCGGATGACAAGTGGAAATCATTGTGCAGCATCACTGGAGCTTGGGCCACACCAGACTTCTGGGGCAATAAGAGGCAAGAAATCATCCCCCTTCTTCTCATCTCTCTCTTACATTCTCCCGCTTCCTTTTGTATCTTTGTTGCTGAGATACACACTATCATGACATACTCAAAGTCCCATGAACCTGACTCACTGGTGCTGGGGAAAGATTCTGAGGGCAGAGTCTGCTGAGCCCCTCAGGGAAGGCTCGCAGCCGGACTGAGTGGTTGAGCGGGCTCACTGCTGGGAGAACCAGGGCCTTCCAGCGACTGGCCAGGCCAAACTTGCATCCTCCAGGAGCTGTCCTCAACATCCTCACCTGCACCACCCAAGAGAGGATTTCAGAAATCCTCTGGGACCTAGTCAAAACAGAGTAGCTCTGCTTTTGTTCATTTCTGCCTGAACCTGGGAGGTACAAAGGCAGCCTTGGATAGCCAGGAGACCCTTCCTCATCAGAAATGATAAAACAGGTTAACGACATCATCTTCAGGGCAATCCAAGTAAGCATCATGCATGCATTCATTTATCAAAAAAACATTTATTGAGAACACACTATGTGTCACAGGCACATATAAGTAACTATAGAGATCATTAGAATCCTTACATTCTAGAGAGGGAGCCTTTCCAGTAAACAAATGTGGAAGACAATGGGATTCATGCTTGACAGAGGACACACGGGTGCTATGGAAGAGCAGAAGAGGGGCACCTAACAGCTAAGGGAGGTGGATTAGGGGTAGGTGCAGTGACCTCCAAATTGAGCTGTGAAAAATAAGCGGGAATCAGAGGTGACCGACGGAAGAGGCAGAATAATGCCATTTCAGAAGGAGGAGCGTTTACGTAAATGTTTGTCATTTGGAGTTACAGGAAATAAAGGCACTTGATAGGCAATATTTTCTCTAAGAGTGATGAAGAGGTGGTAGAAGAGAGAAAGGTTTTAAAATTACCCCATTAGCAGAAGATGGGAGCTGAGGAAGGAGCTGATGATATGTTCATGAGGTTCACACAGCTCTTCTACCTCGCACGTCAGAGTCGTCTTCCTGACTGACAGGGACATGGTTTGGGTTCTGGTGACTTCCTCTCTTCTGGATGGCTTTACAGAAGAAGTGCTGCTTGTAAGGACAGAGAAAAAGCAGTTTTATAAAACATTTTTACGTGTATTCATCCATTTGATCAACCCTGTTTTACAAATGAAGAAGCTGAGTTAGACAGGGATAGGTGATACACAGCGTCACATGCCTGCAGAAACAAAGACTAAAGAAAGTCAGGGCTGTGGCTAGTGGAACAATGGGAGTTGAACTTTGATCTTCCAACTCTAAATCTTAAGTTTTGCACCATGAGTCAGGAGACAGCTCTGGTCTTAGTCTGCTACTAACCTGCAGTGGGATCTTGAAATAGTCACTTAATTTGTCTAGGCCTCAGTTTCCTTATTTGTAACTAAATAGATGAGTCTTTCTGAAACTCTTTCTTACTCTCAGTTTGTCGTATCTTAGAAGGAAACTTGTACCATTACTATCCCTCACCCCTAAGAGTTCCTCAATCAGAGATTCAAGAATTGCACTTGGAAGCCAACCCATGAGCCCTCTAACCCAAAAAATGAGGCTTTAATGATAAATATTACAGATGGCTTTTCCCACATTTCCATAACCCCATAAGGTTTGGAAATTCCCCTAAATAAATAAACTTGCCTTATTAATTTATTGACCTAGAATCCATGCAAGAAAAAAATGGTGTGTAATGAAAAGACCAAAAATATACTCTATGACCAATCAATTGCGTGCCCTTTGTCACAGCCTCTTTGTCTCACACAGATTCAGTTTGTTCATCTACAAAGTGAGGTGGTTGGAATAAGTGATCATTAAAGTCCATTAAATGTCTTCAATAAACCTTACGTCATATAAGCAACTGCCTCCTCAATATATCTACTTGATTTCCTATTAAGTATTTCCAACTTAACATGCTACTGCCCCATTAACTGCACTTTGAGTAACAAGAATGTAACATACATAGCATGCATTAGTTTGTTTATTGTCTATCTCTACCAACTAAAATGTAAGCTCCATGAGGGCCAGAACTTTGTTTTCTTTACTTCTATATTCCCTAGCACATATATCACTGATCAGCACAGAACTGATATAAAATAAATTTGATTGAGTGAATGAAGGAGGGAATCATGAGTATAGAACAGGAATGGCTAGAACCCCAGAAAGCTATCTAATAAAGTTCTAGGAGTTGAAGTGGAATCCAGTGAGATGATTTCCTTAAGCAGACAGAAATGTAACAAGCCAAAGAAGGCAACAGGGTTAAATCGGTTCAGCTGAACTTAATCTTTAGATTTAAGAAATAAGTTGGGCCAGTTATGAGAGGTAAGGTCCAAGAGTCAGAGATTATAATGGACTGGAAAGCTAGAGCAAGGGCAAGAGAGAAGTGAGAAGTTTCAAGAAAATTGCTTTAGTCATGACTGCATAAGCACATGTATGGTTGTGGAAATTACAACATACATCAGTAGGCTGCTTTGGGGTAAAGGCACAGAGTTGGAAAGGACAAATTCCATTTCATTTCAACCCATCTTGGAAATATCTCATTTTAAAATATAGGAAACATGTACTCTGATGTTTACTATTCACCAAATTTGATTTCCTTTGTTTTAAATTTATTTCTAACTTAAAAGTTATCCCATAATTCAAGTATTCCAGTATAATATGATAATTTCATATTTTGTCTACCACATTAACTTCAACATGCTTTTTCTGATGATGATAATGATGATGATGATGATAATTATTCTCATCTTGATTCTCAAAAAGATTTGAGGAATTTTATAAAGTAACAACAAAAACAATAGATAACACTCATGTGGTCCTTGCCATGTGCAAACTACTGTTTTAAGGACTTTACAGATATTAATTCACTTAACCCTCCTAACAGTCTTATGAGGTAGCTGCCATTATTATCCCAACTTCATATGGGATAAAACTGAATCCCAGGAAGGTTAAGTCCAAGATCACTCAGCCAATGGCAACATGTACAATAAAACAAAAAATAAATTCTTTAAGAATTAAGTCATAGAAGGAAGAAAGGATGGCACATGGAAACTAATTTGATCAGAAAACTTGGGAAGAAACTGCTGCTGAAACTTACCACAAAACTTAACTATGAGCTTCCCAGCAGCCCATGGGGAAAGGATATTGTGATGTGTTTTAGCCATAGGTGATCTCAGGCAAATTGTAAGAAAGCTTGTGAGACTAAAATAGAAACATTAAAGGAAGCAGGGAGTAGTCAGTGTGAGCAATCATGCTATTGTAGAGGGCAGACTCAAACAGAGAAGAGTCGAGTCAGAGACAAGAAGGGAAAGTAGACTGAGATGTCAAAAAAGTCAACAGGGGTGGGCAAAATAGAGACCAGAAAGACGAGGCAGGAGTTCCAAACTCAAAGAAGGCAAGAGTCAGAGTAAGCAGTAGAAACACAGTAGGGCTGACACCAGAGAAAATCTGGGAAATACAGGACTCTGATCATAAAGTCCTTCAGTACCTTGCCACCCAAAATGTGATCCTTGGACCAGGAGCATCTCCATCGCCTGGAAACTGGCCAGAAATAGAGAATTTCAGGTCTACCCAGTTCTACTGAATCTGAATCTGCATTTTTAAACAAGACCCTCAGCTGATTTGAATACACATGCATGCTTGAAAGGTATTGCTTTAACATAGACTTTGGTGAATTTTCACACAGTGATAGACTCCAGACACACATCAGCCCACGTCACAGTCATTATCCCTTTGGATGCTCATAATAGTCATATAATAAAAAATATCCTTGCCCTGGCCAGATGGATAAGTTGGTTGAGCATCGTCCCATACACCAAAAGATTGTGGGTTCAATCCCTGGTGTGGGCATGTACAGGAGACAACCAATCAATGTCTCTTTCTCTCTCTCTGTTCCCCACTCCCAGCATATCCTCGGGTGAGGATTTAAAAAATTTCTTAAAAGATATCCTTTTTGTAGTCACATTACAGATGAAAAAATTGAGGCCCACAGTCATACAACTAATGAGAAAATCGGGGCCCATAGTCACAGCCACACAACAGAACCGAGATTTTGTTCCCAAACCAGTTTGCTCCAAATGTAATGCTCACTGATAATTCAGTGCAAATCCATCCTAAGGGCCTGAGAAAGGAGTGGCTTGGCCTGACCTGGACATTAACAGAGAAGCTGCTGCTGGCATGTAACAAAGTGTCATAGTGAATAATGGAGGAAGCCCCTGAAATAGGGATGGAAAGAAAGAGGGCAGATGTGAGCAGGTCTAATTGACGTCTTGTGAGAAGCTTTAACCAGGGCCTTCTGAGGACATGGCAAAGTTGGCCCTGAATCGGTTTCAGAAACAAGTCCTCCCAATGCTATTACAGGGAACAAGTAGAGGTAGTTCCCACAATGACGTGCTGCCTACTCTTAGCACCCTGTCCCCTGCCCTCCCCCAGCTCAGCCAGCTGCAGTGTGCTATCCTTCTCTTTCATTTGTTCAGCAAAATGTCAGTGTGGGAGCGAACAAGAGTGAACTCACCTTTTATGTGCCAATTAGTCATGTACCACTTGTAACACCTCTTGTGTTTGATTTATGTGTATTGTATCTTATTTAGCTTTTCCTTTTTTTGTGGTTGGTCTCTCCACACAATTTTTGTGAAGTTCCATGTGGGCCAGGAGTGTCTTGTATTTCATTGGACTCCCCAGGGCACAAAGCAGACACACCATGTGTACTTAATGGGGTTTTGGTGATGGATTGCCTCTCCCAGAGAGTGAAGGCAGCCCAGCTCTTCCCGGGCCCCTCACACCCTGTCCAGAGAGTGCAGTCAGGGTGGAGACAAACAGTCCTGAGTGCTAAGCGGGGCTACCCCGTGGGCTGGCCAGACTGTCCCAGTTAACCTCCCCATCTGGGGGGCTCAGGGAATCCCTGGTGTGCCTCACCCTCCACTTTCATCTTTATAGGAAACAGCAACATCACCACACGTGGGTGTGTGGTGTGAAGATACAAGGTGGGGTTCTCGCATGGGCAGCCGTTTTGCTATGTTGTTTTCCTGCCCCTTTCTGAGGAGATAAAATGTAGGCAGGCTTGTGGTTCTCTCCTACCAACCCTCAAAGGCAACAAGCAACCAAGTTCCCATTTCTCAGGTGCCTCCTCAGAATCGCACCCCATGTCAGTATCTATAATGAGATCCGGGTCACTTAAAAGCAGCAGTAAAGAAAAAACGCAACTTCCCGGAATGCACGGAAGATGAATGCCTCCGAGCTTCCCTTTCTTCTCAGAAGATCTCCAGGCAAAACTGATCTGCATGGGCTGCCAATTCAGAACCTCACAGAGGGAGACTCAAGCCTGAGGTTACAGGAGATGCTGCCACCTTTCCCAGCCATAGGGGGTGGGGGGAGATGAGCACTTAAAAGAGAACTAACTATGGGGTCACTGGGGGGCCTAGGGAGAGAGGAGCAGACTGTTCCGGGAAGACAAAAGAATACGAAGTCGTATATCCTTTGAGAGGAAGAACTAAAAAGCATAAACGGCTCTGCACACAAACCAGCTTCCTACCTGGCTCTGAAATCTGGTTCCAGTTTCAAGATGGCCTCAACATGACCTAACTCTTCTGGAACCCACTTGAAGTGGAGGTGGTGACCACCGGCCTCACCTTCAGTGCAGAGTGCAGTATTAGCTCCACTCGGTAAAACCCTGTGACTGGTCTGCAGATTCACAGTGTCTTCTGCCAGCCCCAGAGGAGGGAAACCTCATTTTGATCGCTCCTTACTTCTCCAAGCCTTCTCCTTCTTCTTCATTCCTCTTAAGACTCCCTCATTTTATACACTGGTAATACCAGTCACTTTGATGCTAATGTTTACTGAGAAGTCAAAGAGAATGAGTATAAAAGATAGCACTATGTAGAGGGCTTGAAAGAGCAGAGGATTTCTTTTAAATAGGGATTTTTCTTTTCATTTAAAAAGAATCACACCCTCCTGACTAGGTTAGGTCCCAGAGGACAGGCTGGCGGGTGGTGGGGAGGTGGGGGGGGGGGGCAGAGAAGACTGTGATTCTTTATGCTTCTCCTGGTGTGAAGAACGGTGAGACAAAGAGGCAGGTATCGCTTGTGGCCTCATGTAACCCAGGGATGGCCTCTCCAAATGGCCATCCTAACAGCCCCGAAGACACATCCAACCTGGCCTTCAAAATGAGAGCGCACCTGGCCACAGAGCTGAAAGGGCTCAATGTGCAGTCCTGACGTGGGGGGAGGGGATAGAGAGGAGCCAAAGGCCCAGAAGTTAGAAATGCAATGAAACATGGTAGCTCCTCTGTTCTTAAGTTTTAGGACATTTTCCATTCTGGGTAACCCAGGATGTCTAGCTGTTAAGGCACAAGGGCTCAGAGGGTGTGAGAAGGGGAAGGTTCAGGTATTACTGATGGTATAAAAATGACGTTGTATAGACTTAGCCTATAGGGACTCTGTTGGTTCTTTTCTGGGCCCCTAGATAGAAAGAACTGAGTCTTTCCACACACCCCCACTCTCTCTCTGACCTGGCTAAATCATTACATTTAATCTTTGGTACGGTATGCCTCACTGGAGATCCCCACATCTCAGGGGACTCTGGCTTCCTGAGGTCAGGTCAGAAGAACAGACTTGAGACACCATCAGTCATGTCGATGGAATGGAATAATTTGGGCTACTTCAGGGAGCTCCAGAGCACACTTTAGTTCTAGTTCAATATCTCAACACATCCTGAACCTCCCAAGAGGCAAAGAAGATGTCTGCCAGGACAGGACACTGTGACCACTAAGAGCACAGGTTTTTGGGTCAGAGCTCCTAGATTTGTATTCTGGCTCCACCGTGTACTTTGTGAACTTGACAAGGTCATTTGACTTTTCTGCACCTCATTTTCTTACATGTAGAAAGGGATAACAACGTTCCTTGATAGGACTGAATGAGATTGTATATGCCTAACACAGTGTCTGGGCAGATCAAGAGCTCAATAACTAGTCATTGTATTTTTATTCCTATTATCATTATTTTTCCCCAGATCAGTAACCTCACTGGGCCTGCAGTGAATTCTCTTGGGTAGATTTTCAAGGAAAGCAGCCATCCAGCCTTTTCCAAACCCCAGGGAGCTCTTGAGGACTTCAGCGTGCACATGATTTGCCATATATTGGTTTAACCTGGGGGTTCAGGCCCCCGTGCAGCTGGAGGGTGGGCCTACATTTTGGACAGACTTTGGTGATTCCAACAACTCTGTCTTATGTCAGCTTTTTTATAGACAGAGAGATTAACTACAAGAACTTTCCCTTGTCAAAGTTTTATCAAGTCTATTGAAGGACTAAACGTAATATTAACCAGCAGTTCTGACCAGGTTTCTGCCAGTCACTGCCTCGCATGGCTGCCTTGGCTTCTCTTCCTCTTCCTCTTCCTGCCCTGTCTTCGCTGATCTGGACCAAGCTTGGTATTCTTGTCACATGGTCATCACCCAGGTGAGCTCAGCTCAGCGTGAAACAAACAGCTCATCTGAAGGCCCCACACTGTCTGTAGAGGGAGGGGGCAGCCCTCCTCAATCTCCTGCCCTCTCACAAGTGGCTCTTTCAGTTCCATCTTTCAACAGCCAGGCAGAAAGGGTTTTCATCTAAACTCTTGGAGCCTTCCAAGAAGGAGCACGAGCCACCCCTAGTTCTTTGGGCGCTGGGTGGTCGGTGCCCACTCCCTCACAGTGCTGTCTGGGGGTCGACCACTCAGCTTTGAAAGATGTCTGGCACAATCTGTTCTCAAAAGGCTTGTGTGTTTATTATTTTTTGAACTACATTTTTAGATCCGTTTGGGTGTTCTCCAGAAAAGAGCCACGCTGATTTACCATTCAACCATTCTCACTCCCACGCTCCTCCCCACTCCCTAGCGTCTTGAATCCCTGCTGAAGCAGCTGGCAGTTTGTGCATCTGAGGCTTGTTCATGTTCTTGGGCCACGGGGCGTATTTTATAAACACACGGTCAGTTTACACTGCCTGGGAACTTAGGGGTTTTCCTCTCTACGGGAAACAGCTGTGAGTAGCTTGACCAACCTTTGCTTTGTGGAGAGTGAGATGTTGCCTCTGATCATGCACGTGGAGCAGGTGCACTGGCTGGGTTCCCATCGTTATGCCCGAGGATTCTCCCAGAAACGCTAAGAAGGAAAGCTCATTATGCTCTCCTCCCTCGCTTCCAGTTCAATTGCTCATAAATGACTTTGCATACTACAAACCTCGTATCTATTCATCTTCACACTGTCTGCCAGTAGCACCTTCCACCATCTGATTACTGTGGGCCTCTGAGGTCACAGAATCATGGAATTATAAAGCTGGAAGTTACTTCAAGACAGCCATTTACCCAACAAAGGAGATGAACACTTACTATGTGCAAGGTACTGTGCCAGATTCCATGGGTGAAGGAAGGTGAACAAGGCCAAGTTTCTACCTTTGTAGAAGCAACCGGCTTCTGGCTGTGCCATCACCTCCATGTAGCCTTCCATGACATCCCCAGGCAGGCTCAGGTTGTCTTTCTTCACGGTCCTATATCCCTCTGCTGACCACTCTCATGGCATCTGCATGCTTCAGTGGAATGAGCTTTTTGTCTTTCTTCTTCACCATGTTGTGTGACAATGAGTCTCTGCAGCTCATATCATAAGGTGTTCATAAAGGAGAAATAAAATAAGAGAAGAAATGCTTTAATAATTTGCCACCAATAATGGTAGATATTTGGATAAACACCCAGGCAAGATGAGGTTGGTGGCTGCAGGAAGAGGAGAAAACTGCAGAAGTCGGAGAGATACCATCAATCTTGAGACCCCATGAACGAGCCAAAATGGGATCATCTCAGCTACTGCTCTCTTGGTCCTCTTGCAGACCTTTACTGTGTCTGGATAAGATTGTATTCATTTGCCAAAATGGCCATAAGAAAGACTGGGTGGCTTAAACAACATATTTTTCTTCTCACAATTCTAGAGGCTGGAAGTCTAAGATCAAGGGGTCAGTAGGATTGGTTTCTTCTGAGGACCCCTCTCATTGGCTTGCAGATGACTGCCTTCTCCCTGTGCCTTCACATGGTCTCTCTAATTTCCTCTTCTTATAAGAATACCAGTCATATTGGATTAGGGCCCACCTACATGACCTCATTTTACCTTAATTACCTTTTCTAAGTTCTATCTCCAAATGCAGTCATATTCTGAGGTACTGGGGGGTTAGGTCTTCAATATATGAAGTGGGGGGGAGGGCAAAGAGACACGATTCTGCCCATAAAAGAGGTCATCCGCTGGGGTGCTCACAGAAGCACCAGAGGATTCCTGATACAAGCCACAGCAATCGGTCCAGGATCCAAGAAATAAGCCTGTGATACCTCTCTACTTGGCTGACTTATAAGTCTGGAGATTTAAAGCTTCATCCAGTACTGGTGACCAACTTAACCTTATTTCTTGTGTATGTCCCCTCATCGCTTCCCATCCCCACAGCACTGGTACTGCCTGAGGTTTCTGCAGTTGAGCCCGGAGCAAGGGAAGGAAGGTGTCAGTGTGGAAAAAAAAAAAATAAAGAAACATGCCTCCCTTGGGACTAAGAGGGTAAATAACATCAATGAAGGCAATTTCCAAGGGAACTATTGGCTTGCTTCCCAAGCCCATAAGCAGAACATAGAAAAAAGATCCAAATAGCCTGGCGAGATGGAAGAGAGCCAAGCCACCAACAAGCACCAGCAGTGGATTGCTGACTGCCAGCCAGAGCCATGTGCTGCGTCTAGCAGGAACCAAGATGGAGCAAAGAGAGCAGCCTGGCAGCAGGACAGCCTTCCCTTCAGCATGGCCCCTGCTCCTGGCTTGTGCAAGGACATGAGTCCTCACCAGCCTCAATTCCCAGGGTTGTTCTTCATTAATGGGTGCCAGTTGGCTAAATGTCACATTGGAAAAGAGTACAGGATGTGAGCTTCCAAATCAACCAACTCATTGTAACAGACTTGGCTTACCTTGGCTGCATGATGCCAAGACAGCAGGGGGGATGCTGCTGACTCAGCGAGGGGAACCCAAGGACAGGCAGGTGAGGGAGTGGCTGGGAGTGGAGCATGCCTACTACGGACAACTGGAGTGGCCTGGGGGTGCACAGAGCTCAGCCAGCAAGCTGCCATCCAGTTCTCCAGAGGATGGCAAGCTCACAGGCAGGTTTCTCTGCTGCCTCCAAGCCAGGTCTCAAGGTTCAAAGTCCCAGAGGACTTGCAGAAACCAGATGCTGACTTCCCCAAGAGATGTTAAAGCTTCATCCCAAATCATCCAAGCAGTCCGAATGAGCTGGTCAGTTTCATTCTGAAACTGCATCTGTAGCAATGTAGACTGACCTAAGAAGCCTAGCTCTGGCACTCTCGCTCAGGAAATATTAGTCAACAACCTTCCCTGGACCAGGTAGCATTCTGGGCTTTGCCTGGAGAAAGCCACATTTTTCACACAAATATCAGAAGGCTAAGGATTGGGAGGAAGGAGGCAATGGACCTACCTTAGCAGTGAGAGATAAAACAGGAGATGAAAGCATCTTTCAACAGCTGAGCCTCAAAAATCACAGGTGCTCCATATAGAGCTCCTAGGCCCACCTCTGGTTCTCCCCTTTAATGGGTAAGAACACAAAACAGCATCCACACAATCTGGAACTGGAGTCTATCTGCTGAAAGTTCGGAGGGATTCCATTGGCAAACTGGTGACCCCATTCATTCACTCATTTAGCACGTATTTGTTGAGTATTTAATTTGTACTAGGCACTGTGTTAGGAGGTGAACAAGATACACTCATAGGCCCTAGCCTCTTGAAGCCTACATTCTAGCGAGGAAAGAGAAAATAATCAAATTATACAATTCAAAGCATTTATAATTGTGGAAAATGCCATCATGGCTCTTGAGAGCTTAGGCTAGGATCTAGTCTGGGGGAGGTCTAGGAAGGCTACCTTAGAAGTGACACCGAGGCTGGGCTCTGAAGGAGGAGTGGGAGTTAAATAGATAAAAGAATGAGATGGAGAGGGGAGAGCACGCCAGGAAAAAGAGCAAGGAACGCAAAAGCCTTGAGGTTGGAAAGACCATGACAGAACCAAGAAACTAAAAGATCCCTAGTAGCTGGAATCCAGAGAATGATGTGAGATGGGTCTGAAGATCCTCTTTCTCTAGGAGGCCATCTTATGCCGGGCCTTGCAGACTTTGTAAAGGGTTTCGATCTCTACCTACGAGCAGGAGGAAGTCATAGAAAGGCTCAGAAAAAGAAGAAACAACATAACTACGTGTGTCGACCTGAGCACTCGCCCCCCCCCCCTTGCCTAATGTTCCCTAAATGCAGATGGGGGGACTTGACTTTGTTTTGGAGTCCATATCATGATCTGAAAACTCTCAACTGGACAACTCAAGGGTTATTTTGTCTCTAGTGAGCAGAGCTAGCCAAGAGATTTGCATAAATAAAGTATAGGTTTGCACTTGTGTGTGCAGAAGGGCAGGACGACCCTGTGGGCTCCCACTGAGCCACACATTCAATAGTATCCACACAGAAAAGGGTCCAGACCGCCTAGGTTGCAGGAGAGAGAAAGTGAGGCTGGCTTTGCCAGCAACGCTACACTCTGAGGCCTATGAAAGGTGAGGGGCTACGGAGGTTGCAGTGACTTTTCTTGGTACCTGTGAGATCAAGCTCATGGGATTTCAGAGCACAAAAGCTACTGAAGGAGGGTTGGCCTCTCTCTACCTCTGAAACTGTGATTCACTGCAAATTTCATCACAAAGAAGAAGGTGGCCCCTTCTCCATTCACCCAAAGGGAATCTCTAATTAACCTCTACCACCAACCCCATCTGCCAGGATTCTCCTAAATTGCTCCAAACCACAGGGTCTCTTCTCTGACCCCAAAGAGGAAGGAGGCAGAGAGGGTCCTTCTGGTCCCAGGGACCTTCAAAAAGAGAGCCAGCAAATCCTTCCCCCACCTCTGAGCCAACCACCCTCCCTGTACCTTAATCTCAGTCTCAGTGTTAGTGTCCAAGGCACAGAGATTTGTCTCAGAAGTCACCAGTAAGGATATAGTGGTTCTGGGACAAGACCCCACCACATCGCCCCACTTTCACCTGGCTTTTTCCCTCTGCCCGTGGATGATGGCTCCCAGCCTCAGCCTCTCACACCTCCCGCCTCCTCCTGCTCCAAAGCCTGGACTCACACCATGCAGTCTCATCTCTCACACATGCAGGGTTGACCACAACCTTAATATTCTGTCCGCAGGCTGCCCAGGGCTTCATCCAGCATGAAACAGATGGGGGAGGAGTGGCCCTGCGGCCTCCCGAGGAAGGGAAAACACCAGTCCCACCTGAGCCTCAGACCTGCAGGAGATGAACATTCATGCTGCTCACCCCACGCCCCTACCCAGAGAGTCCTGGGGACACACATCTGTCTCCCTAAATGGCCACATGGTCACCACAAACTCTGGAACAGAGATTGTCGCCCATTATCTTATTTCCATCTCTTCCCAGTCCCGGGCTGGGGGTTGGGTGCATGGGAAGACAGTTAAACTGAGTCCAGAAGAACCTGTTACCGCTCGGAAACACTGTCATTTAGAACCTTTCTTTCTGCCTTTGGCTGCAGCAGATGGGCCAGGGCCAGGGCAGACACCCCCGAGGGCTGCTCGAGGCCCTTGTGCAAGGCACACTGAGGAACTCCAGGTTCCCTGTGAGACCTCCACGGCAGCCAGCCCCCAAGGGGAGCCCAGTGCAAGGGACTAGGAAGGGCAAATCTAGTAGGCAGGTGCTATGGCAGCCTCAGTCTTAATGAGGCGACACCCCTTAATCCCTTTCTTCCTAACAAAGACACCCTAAGTCAGGACATTTTTACATTTTCTTTGTGTGCTTAAGCTGAGCAGTCTTCCAAATCCTGAGCAGCTGGCACAGTGGATTTCCATTTCTTTTCCAACCGAGGCTCCTGCTGCCCTGGACCCTTGACCTGGCTACTTGTCAGCATATGCCTGTGGAAGACAGTCCCCTTTGGGCACTCCTCAAACCTGTTCTCAGGCCCCCAGACCCTCACCCTAAGTGCAGCAAGAGGAGACACTGCAGTGACAGAGCTCCCCCTGCTGACAGCTCGCTGTGGTGACAGGCCCAGGAAGGCTTTGAGGGGCGAGCCTCTGACCTAGTCACCAGTCTGTGAAATTAGGTTCCATGAATACCTTCCAGCTTCCCTCAACCCACCACTCCCAAATAAGGACAGCTTTATCAGGGAGATCTTGAGAAGAAAATCCCTCTATAATGTGCCAGGGCTCCGTAGAACACACAGAACTTGAGACAGAACTTGCAATGACACCCAGGCCAGGCCTGTCACCCAGTGCGGGGCTAGGCTGATGGGAAGTGTTCCAGGGTTCTCGCTGCACCAAGCTCAAGGAATCATGTGTGCCAGGCAACTCAAATAAATGCCTGCGCTGACTGTTCCCCAGAGAGCTGGCCTGCCCCTCTGTAAAGGAATTGTTAGGTACCTTGCCCACCTCTCACACCGCAGGCAACCAAAGACAAGCCTACATCTTCTGAGGGACTGGTTGATGTCTCTCATACGAGATGAGTAATAATATAGTATACTTGGTTCTCAAAGTGCATGACATTTTTCATCTCATTTAATCCTCAACAACAACCTCCCATAAAGCAGATGAGGAAATTGAGGCTTTATGAGGGATGAGGTAACCTGATAGAGCTGTGGGCCAAAATCCCTACAGAAGAAGGACCCTGGGAACCAGGAAGCCTCTGAGGCCTGAGCTTCTGCCAGAAAAAAAGGAATCTTTCTCCTTCCACTACGCAATGCATCCTCTGAGTATCCAGGAGAGCAGTCAGCTGGGGGAACGCTGGAGGTCTTCATGGATTCAAATTCACAGCATCTCCCACTGCAGCCCAAGTTTGCACAATCCAGCACCCTCACCACTTGGCATGAGATCCATCTTCAGGTAATTTTTGCTGTAAGACAACAAATGCTAATTTGTTCACATTTATTAGAGTTGATTAATTGGCCCAGTAGCAGCAGCAGCATAAATGAATGCTAATTGGCCTCAGAGTCATCGGTCATCATTAAAGCTGTAAGATTGTGTGGTTACTAATCAACCTGGCTTGCAGATAAGAGTAAAAGATTTACCAGTCATGTAGGTATTCATTTATAAATTCAATTGTTTTTACCTAGTATCTTCCAGGGGAAGACACTGTGTTAGGCACTTGAGAAGCTAAATAAAAAAAGTCCCTTTAGTAGAACCAGAAATCAGAAGGCCTCAAATAAAGGCAAACTATGCTGAGTGCCATGGGAGGATACAGACTGCTGAGGCAGTTCAAACAGAGGACAGTCATGTCCCTCTGGGCAAAATCCCAGAGGGCTTCATGAAGGAGGTGAAATTTGTGCTGGACTGTGAAAAATGGGTAGAAGTACAATAGACAGAGATGATGGGATATGCATTCCAGGGAGAACATGTACAGTGGTGGAAGTGGGGAGAATGAAGAGCAATTTTTGGAAGCAGTGAAGATTCCTGCTAGAGAGTAGCAGCCCTCTGTGTATGTAGGGAGTAGCAGCATCACTGTGTGCAAGTAGCATCTATGTGCTATATTCAGATTCTATGCTGATCACGGGATAAACCACTGGGAAAAAGCACACAAAGTCCCTAGACTCATGGTACCCACAGTCCCTCCAAGAATAAGATCAAAGAGGGAGACTGGAGAACCCCCAATTCTGCCCTTCTAAGTAGTTTGGGGATTTTCAGGTTGGCACGGGAGTTGATGACAGTTTTTCATACCAAAAGGTTATAATCACAGACTTTTAGCAGATTAATCTGGCCCCAGATTATAATCAACTTTAAGAAGAAAGGGGAAAAAATTGAAAGTCCAGTCAGGAAGCTATTGTAGTAACCTAGGTGGGAGAGGATAACCAAAACCCCGAAACAGGTAGGAAGGAAAATATAGGTATGAATGGAAGAGATACTACCTAGGTAAACTACACTCAGTTTGGGAACTAGCTGGATGCAGAAGGCAGGGCAAGAGAAGTGTCCAACTGATCTGGGCTCTAGAGCCTGTAAGATTTACAGAATGTTTGGTGCCATTATCCAAAACCAGGGAGTCAAGAGGAACACACTGGGATGGGAAAGAAGGTAAGTTAAGGTAGGGTATGTCCAGTGTCTTGCCCACCGAAGCAGCAAGGGGTGTTCTATTCAAATGAGAACAGCCAAGAAACCATGAAGAGAGAGCCAGTAGGAAGGGAAGGGAAATGAAAAATGGTCAAGGAGGCTAAACAGTGAGCAGTTACCTCTCCCCAAGACCCTAGCACTTACTGTTCTCTTTAAAAAAAAACACTTTCCCTTCCAAAAACCTCAGACCTCAGGAGACCACACAACAGAGGACACAGTAGAAACGTGTGTGACAAATGTGGTGGGGTTGTAGGAGGGGCTTTGGATTTCTGGTGGTGGCGAGTGGGCAGGGGGTCTTCATCTCCAATGTCTCTTGCAGCTCTAATACTTTAGCTTCTGTTCTGACGTGATTTTTCCTCCACACTCCTGGGACCCTGACTCTTGGTCTGGAGATCCTGACTTGTCAGTTTTCCTATTACCTCCTGAGCCCAGGCTGGCCCGATTCCGGGTGATGACCACGACTGCCATCAGGAGTCACCCTTTTGGCCAACACCCAGGGCCTTTTACCTACCCCCTCTGCCCCGCGTCTGCTATATCAGAGCCAGCAGGCCCAGGCAGGTCTGGCAGGGCTGGTCTTGCAGGCTGTGATGGGAGTGACGGCTCCTCCAAGTTTACTCAAAGTGCGTGTGCCCGAACAGAGCATGTTCTCTGGGACCTCACGGGGACTCTGGGTGGCACAATCAGCCTATTTCTCAGACTTGCAGCAGCCAAATACAAACACTTTTGACTTGCAATCCCACCACCAAAGTCTCAAAAGCAGAATGAAAATCAATTTCTCACAAATGGGTTGATTTCCTTGGAGACCTGGAATTCCCTCACTGGCAGCTTCTTCATAGGTGGATAAGAAAAATCACTGCTACCTCCATTTTTCTATTGGAACATGTCTTTTCTCTTGTAATGCTGTTAAACAAACTCCAGCAAAGTGGAGCTACTAAATTGAAAAATAGTTATAAATGATGAGTTCTCTACACAGATTCTTCTCCTTCTGGAAGCAGGCATCTACATTACAGACTCTCTGAGCTGTGAAACTGAGAAGGACCTCAAGAGGCCAGAAGAGAAATGGTCCAGAGCAGGCAAGGAGATCATCGCCACACCCCCCTCCCCCCTCCCCCGGGTTGCCAGTCACCCAGACACCAGACCTCTGCTCACAATTTGTAAAGTTCTCCTATCTCATCCAGGCAAGATATGGCTAATTCCACATAAAAGGACAGAATAATAAAATGGAATTTTTCCTAATAAATATTCTTCTGCAGCTAATCCACCCTTTGTAACTGTCAGGCTTCACAGAACTGGCAGTGAGCCCATCAGATAACAATGCAGCTGTGACCTGAGAAATGTGAGAAGAGCAGCAGATTAATAAAGATGAAAAACATGTTTGGTAACTGTGTCTGAGGGGAGGTCTGAAGGGAGTACTCAGAAGGATACCCCAAACCAATGTAACCCACAAGCTGTGGCTACCCCACATTGTGGGGGTCAGGTGCAAAAGCAGGTAGCCGGTTTGTCTTACTTTTTGCAACAAGCATTTCCTTCCTGAGCCTTCCTGAGTTGGCTCAGTAGAAAATGGCAACAAAATGACAAAGCTGTCCATCACAAAAGGAATATGCTGTCGTATTCCCCCACCCCCAGCATTAGGCTGAGGACACACAGCTCTGCCAGGAGGCAGGCAGCAGGCCCCCCTCCTGCTCTCTGACAATTCCCCCACAGGCAGCCCCATCTGAACAGGAAGCTATGAGAGGATAGTACTCATGACCACCTTTTCCTAACCAAGACTCAGGATAAGTGGCCAGACAAGTGCATGGGTGAGATAGAGAAACCAGGACAGAAAACGTCCTGAAAACTCTGGGTTCTGTATGAGTGATAGACTATAGAATGGAAATACTGGACTTCATGACTAAATATCAGGACAAGGAATATTACATCCATGAAAGAAGAAAAAGAAGATGAAGGAATTAAGTTTCTTGTTTGTATCTCTACACCTTTCTCCAGTTTCCTTCCCTCCATCATCATCTATGATTATATCCTAAAGAAAGATCTTCCCACCTGGCCAGGTGGCTCAGTTGGTTGGAGTGTCATCCTGTACACCAAAAAGCTGCTGGTTCAATTCCCAGTTGGGGCACATGCCTAGGTCATGGGTTCAATTCCCCATTTGACAACTGATCAACATTTCTCTCTCATATCGATGTCTCTCTCCTCCCTTCTCCTCTCCTCTCAAAAATCATTGAACGTACCTATGGGTGAGGGGTGAGGATTAAAAAATATATATCTCCTCAAACAAGCCCCCAGGATTTCTTCAAACTCTACCACATGTTTCCTACTGCTTTTCTTTGCATCCTTGTCCTGTGAGCCTATTCAGGCCCTGCTGACCTACCTACAGAGCTTTCAGGGCTTCTAACTAGAGATCCTCCTCCTCTCCCCAGAAGGAACTAGAAGCTGCCAGCTTGGGCTCCATAATAGTCACATGGAGAACAGCAGGGGAGACACGAGGGGAGAATAGTCAGGCATCAACTGTGCTGTTCATTATGTAGCTAAATTTTGGCCAGAGGCCCAGAGCTCTGAGACACAAAGCCCAACATAATTTTTTCTCCTCCTGTCTGCGATCCAGCCATTCTCTCCTTTGCAGAGTTAACTCCTAACACATAGCTGGTCATCAGCTGTCCAGAGCAATTCAGGAAAAATGGGAGCACAGGCATTCACTTAGTTCCCTGAGGAGCCAGCATGAGAGACACCAGCATGAGACACATCAGCGCGAAAAACACCAGCATGAGAGACAAAGAAGAGCTCCAGGGCAGCTAGGCTCTGACAACCAGGAAGGCAGTGAGAGGGCCTTGATAGCTCAAGGTCCACTGATAGTCCACTAAATAACAGAGCAAAATTATAATCATTGTATTAGACCACTCACTATGTTCCAAGCACTGTTTTTTAACTTTTTCCATTCTAAACTTTGTCCCATCTTCACAACACCCTACATTTTTTTTATTAAGGTAAAAGTCACATAACATTAGTTTCAGGTGTGCAGTATAGTGATTTGACAATTTTATACCTTATAATGTGCTCGCCTCACTAAGTCTAGTAATCATCTGTCACTGTGGAAACATATAACAATATTATTGACTATATTCCCCTTCACCTTTTTCATTCAGCCTTCCATTCCCTCATGCCCCTCCCCTCAGGCAACCACTCTTTTGGTCTCTGTTTCTATTAGTACATTTTTGTTTCATTTAGTCTGTTCATTTGGGTTTTTTTTAGACTCCACATATAAGTGAAATCATATGACATTTGTCTTCCTCTGTTTGACCTATTTCACTTAGCATAATACCCTCTAGATCCATCCATCTTGCCAAAAATGGCAAAATTTCAGTCTTTTTTATTGTTGCATAACATTCCTCTGTGTGTGTGTGCGTGTGTGTGTGTGTGCGTGTGTTGTGTGTGTATCACATCTTCTTTATCCATTTATCCATTAGTGGACACCTAGGTTGCTTCTATATCTTGGCTATTGTAAATAATGCTGCAATGAACATAGGCGTGCATATATCTTTCCAAATTAATGTTTTCATTTTCTTCAGATTTATACCCAAGCTGGTTTGTATGGTAGATGAACTTACAGTTTTTTGAGGAATATCCATATTACTTTCCAGAGTGGCTGCACTAATTTGCAGTCCTACCAGCAGTGCACAAGTGTTTCCTTTTCTCTACAGCCTCACCAATACATGTTATTTATTGACTTTTCTTTAATAGCCATTTTGACAGGTGTGAGATGGTACCTCATTGTAGTTTTCATTTGCATCTCCCTGATGCTCAGTGATGTTGAACATCTTTTCACATATCTATTGGCCATCTGTTTGTACGCCGCCCATTATTGAATGGGTTTTTTTGGTTATTGAGTTGTGTGTGTTCCTTGAATATTTTGAATGTCAATTCCTTGCCAGATATATCCTTTGTAAATATATTCTTCCAATCAATAAGTTTTTTGTTTTGTCAAAAGTTTCTGTCACTGTGCAGAAGCTTTTTAGCTTGATGAGGCCCATTTGTTTATTTTTGCTTTTATTTCCCTTGCTCCAGGGAACATCTCCAAAAAGATGTTACTCAGACTGATGTCAAATAGTTTACTACCTATGTTTTCTTCTAGGAGTTTTATAGTTTTAAGCCTACATGTAAGTCTATCATCTATTTTGAGTTTATTTTTGTATATGGTGTAAGAGAGTGGTCTCTTTTGTGTGAGTGTGTGTGTGTGTGTGTGTACATGTCCAGTTTTCTCCATACCATGTATTGAAAAGACATTGTATACTCTTGCCTCCTTTCTCATAAATTAGTTGACCATATACACATGAGTGTGTTTCTGGGTTCTCTATGTGTCTGTTTTTATGCCAGTACCATGCTGTTTTGATTACTATAGTCTCGTAGTGTAGTTTGAAATCAGGAAGCATGATATGTCCAATTTTGTTTTTCTTTTTCAAGATGGTTTGGCTATGTGGAGTCTTTTGTGGTTCCACATGAATTTTAGGATCATTTGCTCTGGTTCTGAGAAGAATGTCATTGGCATTTTGACAGGATTTGCATTGAATTTATAGATTGCTTTGGGTAATATGGTCATTTTAACAATTAAAAATCACCACTTTAAACATAAGCATACAGTTTTGTAACTTCCAGTACATTCATAATGTTGGGCAACCATCACTCTAATTCCACAACATTTTTATCAGCCCATGCCTTTAAGCAGTTGCAAGAATCTACTTTGAGGTTGCGCCCCCTAGTGATAAAGTTTAACATCATACTCGCCAGAGGCAGGAATGCTTAGAGACCAGCCTGCATTTCAGAGCAGGTACTGGAAGGTGAACTTGGAGCTAGAGCCAATAA
Organism: Pteronotus mesoamericanus; assembly: GCF_021234165.1. NCBI lineage: Eukaryota > Metazoa > Chordata > Mammalia > Chiroptera > Mormoopidae > Pteronotus > Pteronotus mesoamericanus. The sequence continues at coordinate 15,808,208 of NW_026555313.1, forward strand.
ATGGATAACTGGCACATTACTCTAATTTTGCACACAAGGAAATAGAGCGTGGGAGGCTAAGTAACTTGCTCCAGGTCACAAGGTGAAGTCAGGCTGTCTGACCTCAGAATGGGGCAAATAAAGACTAGGAAGAAAGATGCTTTTTATCTTTTCAATGAGAAACAGTACAGGTGAGGTTCCCTTGAATTTTCTAACCAAATATGAAGACATTAGGGGAAAAGGCCTATGTATGGAGCTTTGAACCAGATAGTTTTAGGAAACTGGAAGGAAGTACTCAAGAAGATTAGCAAATTTGTGAAACTCATTATCTAAAGTGACATGGACCCACATGATAAAACCAAGAATTTCTGTAGCAAATAATAAGTATTTGCTGAGCAAAGTACCAAGTGAGGCACATGGAGAATTCAAAGAAGCGACTCCCCAACATTACTTCTTCAGCTGCTCCCCATTTATTTCTCACATCTTCCCAGACTGTGTTCTCCATTCAAGTCCTGATATACAGCCTACTGTCATTAAACATTCCTTAGTCTTCCCTGGCTCTGTGTTGCTGTTTTGTTTTGTGTTCCGTCTGCAGTGCATTCTCCCCTCTTCTTAATTTATCTAAATCCTCTCCCTTCTGATTAGCACAGCCTCAGTGAGCTCTTTTCTCTGAATGTAGAAAACACATACTACTAATAATAGTCGCTAACGGTCAGGGAGCCCTTGCAATGTGCTGTGCACTGTGCACTTTTCAGTGCATGACCAGTTGAGGTAAGGAAATTGAGACCTAGTGAGGTTATAAAACTTACTCAAAGTCACATAAGCACTGGTAGCATAACCAAAATTAGAATCTGGTCTTTGTGATTCTAGAACCTAATCTCTTAGCCACTGTATTGAAGGCCTCCCAACTGAGCCTGGCCATCACAATGTCGCCCTTCATCAATCACATGAAGCTGATATTGTTTCCTAATTATTGCACATATGCGGACCTTTCCTTCCTACCACATTACAAGCACGTCAAGGACACACGCCATGCTATAAAAACAACACAGTGCCTCACATATACAGATTCATTTCCTTCTCTCTGTGCCCCCATAGTGTCTATGTCAGTGATGAAATGGTTTCCTATCCAGAAATAGAAATCATCTCAAGGGAGAACTGATACGTGTACCTTGACCCAGAGAATAAAGGAGCACTATCTTTTCAATGACATACTGAGAGGTGAAATTGGGGGCGGGAACATGCTGGGCAAGAGCTATACATCGCCTTGTGGCTGGCCCAGACCCCCATGTTCAGCATTATGTCAGCCTAGTAAGAATGACGATAACTCCCATTTCCTGAGCCCCTGATATGTGTCAGGCCCAGTACTAAGCACTGAGTTTACACATCCCAGGCTACCACATATCAAACCAACAAGGTAGGTACTGCTTTATGACTGAGGAAATTGAGACTCAGAGAAGTAAGTTTCCTAAAATTCCTGGTTATTAAGTAGTAGTATTAGAATTTGAACCCAGGAGTTTCTGATTCCAAAATCAAAGAGGAAGGAAAGACCTCAAAACCTACTTAGGGAACAGCTAAGTTTAAATATTACATGTCTTCGTATTATTAAATATTCACTACTTATAAACAGATATTAATTGGTTCATATATAAGTTATGGCCACTGCTCTCAGAGGCTTACAATTTAGGTAAGAGGACAGGTAAATGGGAAGACGCAGGAAGCAGGACAACCCCCGGGGCTGGACAACAACAAAACGGGCTGCTCTGCGAGGGAGGTGATGGGAGCAGAGAAAAAGCACGGGAAATGGAGGGAAGGGGTCTAATTCAGTAACTGCTAAGCCTCCTTCCAGCACAAATGTTCTCGTGATTCTGGTGATTGCCCGACAGTGCCCTGTTGGGAGATGTAAAAAGTCATCTCTAGCAAAGTTCAGAGCCGAGGACACATGCTTACAGCCATCAGCACTGACGTAGTAGATGCCATCACTAGAGCGGCTGGGGTTCCCAATGGAAGACACAGAGAGGTGTTGGAGCAGAAGCCAGAGAACCGAACATCAAGAAACACTGAGAGTGTAGCCAAGGAGACTCTGTCAGAGGTAAGGAGAATATAACAAATCAGAGGGTGGCAGCAAATTAGCAAGCACTTGGGAATACTTATTTTTCATGCCTTTGACATTCTAGTCATTCAACAAATATTCACTGAGTATTACTCTGTGCCAGGCTCTGTTCCTGGAGCTAGAGAAAGAAGGGTGAAAACACAGGTAAAACGCAGCTCTCAGGAGGCTGACACTCTTGGGAAATGCTTATGAGCAAGACATTTCATTGTGAGGTGACATAAAAGAATGTAGATTCTTTCACTGTGAGGTAACATAAAAGAATGCAGATCATGATCCCTACACCTAAATCACTCAAAGCTGGGCTATGAACATTAAAAAACACATAACAAGCTAAACTGCAATCCAATGTTTATGAATTAAAGAAAATAACAGATAGGAGAAAATAAAGTTTTGCCCTGCCAGTTGGAAGACATATAAATATTTTTGAAGGCAGGGAAGAATGCTGGCCAAATTTAATTCTGTACTGCCTCATGCTGTTTAAAAAACTATACTTTCCTATTCCTTAGAAACCAAATCTTACAATATTGCCACTACTTCTCCAGTAATAGATCCGTCCCTCCTAGGAATATTTCTAGGAGCTCTGTCATCTCAGCTGGGCCAAGGCAGGTAGACTTGTCGGGAGGTGAAGCAGGAAGGAATGGTACCTAGAACTCATTCATACACCAGCATTTCTTGTTTGCACTGGGCCAGAGTTATAAAACAGTCATAAAATGTACACCAAACATAGAAGGGACCTTAAAGACGATCCAGTCTGATTTCTTTATTTTACAAATGAATAAATTTAGGCATGGGATAGAAATTGTTTTTACCATGATTAATTGGTAGCACCACCAGACTCAAATCCAAGTTTCCTAGCAACCTCTCTTCCTTCAGATAGAAAAACAGCCATCCATCCAGGAGGGGTTATGGAGGCAAGGAATATTTGAAGTGCTCCCAGCCCAAGTTCTGGACAGTATCTTTACTGATCCCTTCACCTCTTGCTCTCCCTGCCTCACTCTTATTCCCTGGTCGCAGAATAAGAGCTCTCACCCAGCTGTTCTCTAAGTTTCAGACCTCACCTAGTCCTGGGAGTCCCCAGTGAGATGCACCTGAGGAAGGCTGGTGCGGGCTTCCTCAGGGCTGCCTAGTTCTGACCAGAACTCAGAAGTGTGGCAGCACATGCCCAGGAGGATTCAAAACCACCTCAGTTCCTCAAGACTAAGAGAGAAGAAGGCGCCAGGCCACAGGCAATGGCAAAAGACCTCTTTGGTGGTTCTCTTGGCTGGAATGCACCGGCACCAGCACTGCCCTGGGGCTGGGACAGACACCCAGCCACCCAGCTCCAGTCTCTACTGGGCTAAAGGAAGCTCCAAGCCCCACTCTGTTCTCAAGGGCTAAGACCTGGGGTAAGGAAAATATTCTCAGATAGTGTTGGGGAAGACAGGGTTTCTTGGGGTGGGGGACTGCGGGAGGGCTACTGCCACCACCACAGTTGGGAAGGGGAAGAAGGGCCCTGGCTTCCCTGGAGGTTGTACCCTGTGCTGGGGAGAGCAGTTCCCGAGAAATAGCACTTAAGGACCTGGCTTGGGGCCATGAGCGCATATACCTCAGGGTTTGATTTCCCCTCATAAATGGAGGCAGGCAAGGAAAAGAATTTTTTGGCTGAGTAACACAATACTTCTGGGTCCAGCCCACCAGGCTGGGCCCTGGGAAGAGCAAACAAGCTGCCCTGTCCCAACAGGTTTGTGGACACTGGCCGCTGCCAACTGCCACTCACTGCTCTGAGGTGTGGATGTGGGGAAGGGGAGGGAAGCCAGTCCCCAGGGAGTGGGATGCTGGGGAAGATCTCTAGTCCAGCCTCAACCCCTGCAGCAAAGCCAAGGCCCAACATTTAATCCCATCAGATGTGACTCTGTACCCCGCCAGCACCGCATGCCATCTTAGCTCCCACATTCCTCATTCACCCAGGCCCCAGAATACAGCTGTAAGTCTGGGATGTCTTCCCCATAAACTCCATAAAGCCGTAGGTGGAGGCCCCAGGTGGGGGCCTCCCCAATGATATATACCTCTGTGTTCTATATGTCACAAGCCAGGAGCAAGCACCTGTGACCCAAATGGTCACCCACAGAAGCAAAATACTAACAACCAGAATTCATGCAGTGTTCTGCTATTTACAAACTACTCTTTACAGGTATTTCCATCCCCCTAGCAACCTCCTAAGTTAGGCACTAAAATTTCCCCATTTTACAGATACAATAACAAAGGCTTAAAGAGTCATTCACTGGAGTGGCCAAGTCAGGTCTTTACCCCAAGCTACCCAACTGTACATCTCACACTGGATCGTGGCTGCAAACCCAGCAGCCTCAACGCGGGGATGGTGATCAGCAGAAAGGGGCATAACTCTGCCTTTGCTACCCCTGGCTTTCCAAACCTGGCGGCTGAACGAATGAGAGGCTCTCACCTGTCAGCCTGAGAAAGGCGAGCAGACGTGGGTACAGACCCCCCTGCACCCCCAGGCAGCCAGCCCAGGCTGCTGTGCAGGGCAGAGGCCCCGCCCACCCGCTGCAGGCGCCCTCTCCCTCCCTCCGCCCTCCCAGCACCACGCTCCAGGCCTGCGCCCTCCGCGCTGTTTGCTTTGCTGAGAGTTTCCGTTGGCTCGCGTGTGGGTGTTTGTTGTATTTCTCCTGCAGATGGCAAACACAGTGCCCTCCCCGCCATCACCCCACCCCGAGGGCTGTGTGGGAAGCAGCCGCCTCAGGGCAGAACAAAAGCTTAGCAGGTGAACCACCCTGTCCCGGGTGTCTTTTATCCAATCCAAGCCCAGACAATATCTTTACAAAATTCCTTTCAACTCCCCCATCATCTGGGGCTCTTCCTGCCTGGCTCCCATCCGACTAGAGACCCCAACATTCCCCAGCCCTTAAAGAAACATCTGCTCCTCTCATGGGGCAAAGGACACACAGTTCCAAAGAGCAGTTGGGTTTGTTTGGGAGGAGAAGGGTGTTTTTGTCTTGTTTTTGGCTTTCATCCATTACAGCCCCCTCGGAACTCAGAGGCCCCATGTTCACAGAAACTTCCGGCAAAAAGAGAGGAATGTATTGATCTGTGGAAAGCAGAAAGATAATTCTCATTCTCCATGTTCAGAACGCCCCTCAGCAGCAGGGCCCACAATGACCCTCCACTTTTTCCTGCCCCCAAAAGGGCCCTCAGTGAGACCGAGTGCCCCTCTAGGGACTAGAGTAGAAGAGTGATGGAAAAAGAAGGAGTTTCTCTGTTGTTAAAGCGAATATTTCTCATTCCCAAACCTCAACACTCCCATCTGGCCCCAAGAGCTGTGCTCCACTTGAGGACTTGTGTCTTCTCCCTCTGGAAATGCGCTGGGCCAACCCCAGAGAACTGGCTACCATTGGAGTAGAGCGGCCGGCAGGCGACCTCCCCCTCTGCACTCCACCACCGTCCAGTGATCAAAACCAGGCGAGACAACCCAGTTTTCATCCAGTGCTCTTACCTGCTTCTACCATTCTGCCCAGTTTCTCAGATGGATGGCTTAGCTCCCCAGCCCTCCTGGGTTTTATTTTCAGCCCCGGTCATGTCTTGGATGATCTCCATCAGCAACAGCTTTTATAAGCCAAAAGCCCATCTCATTCCACCCCTAGGCTCAGCTCAGATTTGCAGGGCCCCAAATAAGCCCATAGTCTCCCAGGGAGGGAACTGATGGATGGTTATCACTCCTGAACCCTGCTGGACAATATTTTATGCCTACTTGCAAGTAGGGCCTTGAACAGGTCCAAGCTGGCCCTGTCATCAAGGACCTAGGAGCAGCTGAAGATCCTGCTCAGGAGAAAAGGCAAAGGAGCATGCCAGGCACCCACAGAGCCATCAGCAAGCAGGACCCACGACATCCCCGGGCCACCCCCTGGCAGTTCTGCAGATGCTGACACAAGGACACAGACTCCCTAGGTGGGACTCCCTAGTTCCTGGCTTAAACTCCAATTTGTGCAGGCCAAATTCTAGCACAAAAAGAGAATTTGAGCCCTGGTGTGGAGAAGCTACTTTTCCCAGTCCTTGGAGACACAGTGTAACCCAGTGCACATTGCCAGCCTGCACTCTATGCTTTCCAATGTGAACCCCTTGGCTCACGCAGGCAGCTCTCAACCCCTCGCCCCCTCTGGCCTCCAGACAGACCTTCAAGGCCTGGGCCCTTCCTATTTGAAGTCAAGCACTCTCTTAGGGCATTTTTCCCAGTGCTTACCAAACTCCGCCAGCTATTTTAGTTATCTAGGTACACATCTTATCTGTAAATTCCTGAACAACAGAGCTCACTTACTCATCTCTGTTCTCACTGACTTCCCACTGCTCCCCACCCCCGCCCCCCGCACCTAGCACTGTACCTTCCACAGAGCTGACATTAAACATTTTCTGGATCAATAAATCCAGAATAACCCCCCAGGTCCTTCTGATTGGCCACTCGGGATCCTGGCTAATGGTTGAGGGAAAAAAGAAAACCAAAACCCCATTTCCTTGGCAACCATATATATTATTCAAAGTTTTGAAAGAGAGAATGCTTGAGAATGTCCTGGGTGATATGGTCAGAGACTCCCTGGATGTAAGAACCTTCCCCCTCCTCACAGGACATCGTCCCAAATTTCTTTCCTGTGGCACTTCTGTCCCTACACTCCTATTCATCCATCAGAAACCTCTGGTTAACCTATTAAACACTTTTTAAAAACCCCAATTTCTTGAACTTGAGAAACACCAGGCTTCCCTTGGCTGGGGTGCCGGGCATTGCCTGGCCAGCGCACGCGGCTGCCCCTCTCTCTCACACCCACCCCAGCTGGCAGCTAAGCCTCTGTGGTCAGGACCCCAGTGAGGCCTCCCCGTGATTTGCATATAATCACATACAATGCCAGGGCACAACAAAGCCACTCCACACAGCAGAGCCTTCTCAGCTGAGCTTAAGGTTTAATCTCCTTAATACAAAAGTTTCTGCTTTGCTTTGGACAGGCTCTGGGACTCTTGCTAATGATGCTAAACAAATACTCACCCTTTATTCCCCTCCAGGATCTTTGCCCCGTCATTGTGGCTGCACAGGCCAGGGTTGTTGTGGTTTACGGGCCAGGCCTGCACCTGCACTGTTTGTGTGAGATCACCGGGCACCCACAGACCTCTTTAAAGGGAGCCAAGCACAGCAGCGGGGGAGAAGGCACCAGCCCAGGGACTGCCTGAACCCCGGCTGGACACCAACTCTAGGCTTCCCGCACCCCCCCCCAACCCTGCTGTTCTCCTCCCCCCTCCACCCACCATCCTACTTCACTCACCCCCATGCCCCCCTCCCAAAATCCAGCTCCTTCTTCACTGGTCTCCCAAGTTGATCCTATTCCTCCTCTAGAAAGTGTTCAGCTCTCTTGTGCTTCCTCTCCCAGAGCCTCCAGTTATGCATTGAGTAGGTCAGTTTTCTGTTTACTTCAGCACTTCACCCTTAGGACCCGTACGGTTTGCCCAAGCAGAGAGCCTCTAGGACTCTATTTCAAAGATCATTTTAAGAATGAACCATGCTTCCCTGTCTCTTACAGTGATACAGAGTATGGAATTTGATCATCAGACAGGTGGCTTGGATGGCAGGGCCCTGGCTGTCTCAGTTATCTATTGGTATGTAACTAACAACCCCAAAACCTAGAAGTGTAAAGTGTCAGTCACCTTATTCTATCTCACAATGTAACTATTCAGAGATGTGTTCAGGGCAATTCTTCTCTATGTGGCATCAACGATCATTACTCTGTGGCACTCAGCTGGCAAATGGAGCTGATCCAGGCAGGGGTCTACGATGTGTTCACTTTCAAGTCTTATGCCTTGGTGGTAAGTACGGCTGGAAGGCTTGGCTCAGCTGGGACTGTTGACCAAAGGGCCTACACGTGGTCTCCTCTGCTTACCAGTCTCAGAATAATGAGATTCCTTACATAAGAGATCAGGCTGCCAGATAGGTTGTTCCGATAGGACTGGGCAGAAGCTTCAAGGCTTCAAAAGACCAAGGCTCAGAAATCCCAGAATCCCACTTCTGCCAGGTGCTTTTGGTCAAGCAGGTTCAAGGGGAATGAATTTGCAAACATTCTTTATCTACCGCACCAGCTGAAAAGGTCTTGTCGGGAGCCACTAGCCCCTATAACCAGTACAGGACCAATGTCCTAGGCCCAAAGGCTGGACAGCCTAGCCTTGCAAAGAGAACATCACAGTTACCAGCCTGCGGGCTCCAGGGGCCAGCATCACTCTCCTCTCGGCCCCCAGACTCAAACAAACATTCCAGGCCTGCCCTAGCGCAGTGTTCCCAGCTGACCTACTGCTTGGCCTGTGGGCAGGATCTTTGATTTTTGTTGTCTGCTGCCAGAACTAGAGCTGCCTTTTTCAACTTTTTGTGCACAGATAGTTTAGATGGGAGATAAGAAAGTTTTAGTCCATTTTTGCAGAGGCAAAGATGCCGCCATAAGATAGGGAAGTTAATGTTCCAGACTTTAATTCCCATCCCAGCCCCTGCAAAATTGCTCCAGCAACATGTCCCTGCTGTGGGGAATGGTTGTCACTGTGCCGTGCTCTAAGGCACTCTGGGAGTCAGAGGTGTGCCTTGAGGTTGAGGGGGGCAAGGAAAATTTGGGATGGGACGTAGGTATATATCTGCCGCACCACTAAGGTATTGAGGAACATCCACAACAATCAACACTGGTCAGACAGGCTGCGGCAGACCCATGCAGCCCAAACCAGCCTCATTTTTCCTGGCTCCGGGCTGGGAGTGGCAGGCAGCTGGCAGGGCCATCTTTGCTCCAGGAGCAAGGGTGCAGGGTCACGTACAGCAGGGCAACACACAGGTCTTTTTTATTTTCTTCATTAATATGTTTCAATTTTTATTATGAAATATTTAAGCCATACCAAAAAAAAAGAATGATGAATGCTTGGAGAGGGCAGTATTGGGAGATGGTGAGTATGGAAGGCAGAGCACTAGGGGACACCGGACAAGGCCCTGGAAGCAACAAATGGAGACAAACCCTGAGCAAGCGTGATCTTCGAGGACAGACAAAAAGATGGCATGAAGCACTAAGCTCAGAGAGAAGCCTCAAACTAGGTACACACTGAGTAACACAGGTGAGTCTTTAAAACAGTTCTGAGGGGGAAAGTAAAACTCAAGATGAGATCGCACAACAACCTTTATATACATTTTTAAAGTGCATGTGCATAAACAATACCTCATTTTACAACAATACTCACAAACATGTGTTAAACGTTAGAATGATTGTCTATGGGGATGTAGAAATGAGAAAAATTGGGAAAAATGAATGGATACAATCAGAGAGAATTCCTGCTCAGAAAAGCAATGATAATGTGCCATGAACTGAGTATGATTAAATCAAACCGCTCCACATGTACGTGAATGTGTGTGACACGGGGGGGGGGGGGGGGGGAGGGGAGGAGAAGGGAGGAGAAAGAGAGGGGAGGGGAGGGACAGAAAGCCATGCTTTCAAAAGGGAATAGAATCAGATTTTCTTCAAAACTAGAGGGTGGAGAGAAAGAAAGGGTGGAAAGGGAGAGGCTGGCAACATCGGAGAATGAAGGTAAGAGAGTAGAGCATCGCAAGCTAACTGGGGGATTTCTTTGTGGGAGGGAACGAGGAGGGGGAGCAGGCATATCAAAGTAAACTGTCAACCAAGGAAGAGTGCTTTTGAAAGGCACACCCTTCCCTGTCAAGTTGGACATCCTGATATAAGCTTTAAGGAACAGAAAAATAAATAAATAAATATTGGTGCTGGGGAAAAGAGGAGAGCCTGGATCTCAAAGGAAAGCCTAAGGTTCCAATCCTGGTATTGTGAAAAAAATCACCGATGGAAGTTTGGGAGCTGCATTTGCCATCGCCCAGTTATGTGTGACCTTGTGAATTCCCTCAGCTTCTCTGAGCCTCAGTTTCCTCAGCTTTAAAACAGGGGATTGGAACCAATGTCTATGATCCCTTTTTTGATTTCACCAGTTAATGCAATTTGTGAGTCAACACAGGAAGGAAGACTAGTAGCATTAACTGACAGTGGCTGGCATCACACCGTGATCTTTGTCATTTACTCTCCCACTCTCATTGTTTATTATACCAACAAAGACCAGGGAACATCCTCTCTCTGTGGTCTCTCCTCATGTAAAGTCACTCACAAACCTTAACACCCTTCTACATCTTTCACTGTGCCCTCACTTGTCATATATACGACCTATGAGAGCAGCGTCCATTCATGTCCTGTGCCTTGTTTATATTCCCATAGGGCTGGGCTAAGGAAAGGAGCTCATTCAATAGTTTGCCACATTCTAGCCCCAAAATATCCCCAATAGCTAAAGTCTTTAAGGCCAGACATCCCAGTAAAAACAAATTAGGATTATATTTTTTTTATTCAAACTTTGATCCGAGGAGCAATCTGAACTTTTCTTCAGTTTCTTATTTCTAGAAATCTGATCCAGTGATCTGACCTTATGGGAATTTTCTATCTTTTTCTGTGTTGACCCAAAGCAAGGCACTTCCCTTCTCCAGGGCCTCAGTTTCCTCATCTGCAAAATAAGGAGGTTGAAGAATATAACCCCCAGGGTCCCTTTTAGCTGGAACACTCTCTGCCCACTGGAGTAATCTGATTCTATGTAGGCTCCCAGGACTCTCTTACCAGCCAAGTACAACCTCACAGTCCCATTCACTAGGTAGAAATGATTGTCGTGACCGATTTCACAGCAGGGAGAGGAATGAGGAGAGTTACTGGCCATGACTGCAATAAGCATAAGATGAAGAGAGTTCAAAAAGCTACAGAATTTCCATTAAGATCTCTAAGCTCACCTACCTTCTCACAGAGGAAGGAAGGTTGATGAGATGAACCCACACTCTGCCACCTGGGAAATTTATGTAATTGATGGGGGAAGGATATGTTTGGGAGCAAGAATACCTGGGTTCTACCCTTGACCTCACTTCTTATTAACAGTATGATCTTAAACAAGAAACTCAACTCACTGTGCCTCTATTTCTTACCTAATAAGATAGGGTTAACTGCAATGTGTACTGCAGAAAATCGTTGTATCAGAAAGGATGGTGCATGTCAAAGTTCTTTACAAAACATTGATACATAAAACGGGGTGAATTTGACTTTATCTGAGAGATTGTTAGACATGTAGAAGCTCAGGCCCCACCCTAGATCACCTTTAGTATTGAATCAGAATCTCTCAAGAACTCAAACAATTAATAGCAAGAAAACAGCCCAACTTAAAAATAGTCAAAGGACTTGAATAGACAGTACTCAAAAGAAGACATACAAATTCGCAACAGATATATGAAAAGATGTTCAATATCACTAATCATCAGAGAAATGCAAATCAAAACCACAATGAGCAATCATCTCATACCTGTTAGAATGGGTATCATCAAAAAGACAAAAGATAACAACGGTTGGCAAGGATATGGAGGGAAAAAAACCCTTGAGCACTGTTGGTGGGAATATAAATTGGTACAGGCATTATGAAAGACAGTATGGAAGTTTCTCAGAAAATTAAAAATAAAACTATAATATGATCCAGCAATCCCAGTTCTGGGTATTGATCAAAAGGAAATGGAATAAGAGGGGTGTGGGCTGGGTGGAGGGGGACAAAGGTGGGAAAATGGGGGACATCTGTAATAGCATCAACAATTAAAAAAACACATCTACACTCCTATATTCACTGCAGCATCATTCACAATAGCCAAGTTATAGAAAAAACCCAAATGTCCATCAACAGGTGAGTGAATGATGAAGATATTATGTATATGACAGACTATTATTCAGCCATGAGGAAGAAGGAAATCCTGCCATTTGTGACAACATGAATGAAACTGAAGGACATTAAGCTAAGTGAAATAAACCAGACAGATAAGGTAAATACTATATGTTGTCACTTGTATAGGGAATCTTAAAAAAAAAAAGGAAGCTGAACTCACAGAAGCTGGGAGTAGAATGGTGTTTACCAGGGCTTGAGGGGGCTGGGAAAAATAGGGAGATATTTGGCAAAGGGTAGTTTCAGTTATGTAACGTGAATAAGTCTAGAGATTGAATACTGAAAATACACTAAGAGAGCACATTTCAGGCACTCATCACACACACAAAAAATAGTAACTATGTGCAGATGTATGTTAATTAGCTTAACTATAGTAATCATTTCACTGTGTATGTATATCAACTCTCCATGTTGTACACCTTAAATATATACAATTTTTATCTTTAAAAATATATAAATAAAAGAGAAAACATAAAATTAAAATAAAAAAAAAAGATCCCCAGGTGATTGGTAGGGACAGTACAGTTTTAGGAGAATTGTTATAAAATATTACACAGAAGTTTATCTTCATTTCCAACAAAATAATTAAGGTAATGGCACTAATTTACACCACACACATGTACAAACACATTCTCCCTAGCAACTACATTTCCTTTTCTCCCTCCATCAGAAACGCCCCCCGCCCCACCGCCGCCGCCAGCCACCACCACCGTTTCCTCCATGCTCACAGTGCCACCGTCTGGAGAGACAGGGCAGCACGACTGAGCGCCTCAGGAGAACAAAGCAGAGATGTGCAGAGCAGGGGAGCACTCAAAAGCCTGAAGAGGAGTAACCTTGCTGGAAGCTGGCACTCCACGCTGTCCGATACGGTAATCACTAGCCACATAGGACTACTGAGCACTTGATATGTGGATATCTGAACAGAGATGAGTTGTAAAGTATAAAATGCATTTCAAAGACTTGATATGAAAAAAATGTTAAATGCATATTATTTATTTTTACACTGATTACATGTCGAAGTAATACTTTAGATACATTGGGTTAAATAAAACATTATTAAAATTAATTCCATCTTTTTTTTATAATGTAGCTACTAGAAAATTTTGAATTACCTATGTGACTCACACTGCATTACTATTGGACAGCACTGATGCGAAGTACATTTTTTTCAGAGTAGGAGTTCCCAGGGATCTTAATTTCTACCCCTGAGAAATATGTCTACAGAGAGCCTTTACTTCTGCACGCCAACAATTCTCCTTCCAGCTTCAGCTCCACAAACATCTTCTAACAATCCTGCAGGGCTTGTGACACATTCTTTTAGGTCTCACCAGCCCCAAATATGAGCTTGGTACATACTAAGTGCACAATAAATAACTGTAGAATGAATAGAGGAAAGGAAATGAAATGCCCTCAAGTAGAGGGACACCTTGTCCTGAATGGGTGGCTCTCTTTTCAAAACCAACTAAGTCATTATCGTTCACAGGAGGAAAATTTGGAGAATTACGTGGAACAAATACAATCAGATACACCATTTCTTATTTTTAAAACTGAGGCCTGAGTACAGTCATACAAGTTTTCTTAAGGTTCTCCCAACCCAGTACCATTCGAACCTGGAGTCAGAGGTCTCATTAACAAGTCGTTAGTTGCCCTTGCAAACTGGGCGACATTGAAATCCCAGTGCCTCAGATCCTGACCTTTGCAGCCTCACCTCACCATTAGCACTTACTTCTGTTAGCACATCATGGCTTTCCAAGTATTGTAGTATCTCACCCCTTATTTGATTGATTTTCACAACTGCTGTGAAGAAAACCAAGTAGTTTTATTATCGCTTTTACAAGTGATAAGTCAACTGGTTAATAAGTTTCCAAAGATAATTATTTAACAACAAGGCCAGGAACACAGCCTTTTCTCTCCACTTGCTATGTGCTTTATCCATTACAGCACACGGTTATCCAAGGGCTCAGTGTCTGTTTTACAGTTTCCAGGACTTCATGTGTGTCTATTCTTTAAATGCATTTGACTGGTTGCGTGCATTTGTAAAATTTTCCATCATTCTGGTCTCAGTCTTCTCATCTGTAAATTGGGAAGATAGAGCTAAATGATCTCTAAGATCCTTTCCAATGCTATAATCGTATGGAAACTTGACTGAATGTGCAGCAAAGCCAGAAGCCTCATTTCATTCCCTTTGCACCTCTCTTGCAGGATTTTGCATGTGCAGAGTGCTTAAATAAGGTTGATTGCCTTTGCCGTGCAAAAGGAGAAAGCTGAAATGTCTCTTGCCACCACAGTCTGGTTCTGTGCACGGACACACACCACATACCAGCTGCTTCTGGAAAAGATGTATGGGGGCGGGGGGCAGGGGGGCGGGGGGGCGGGACATGTTTAAGTTGCGTGAGCCAAAGCCACCCAGAGGATCCATGTCTCAGATTTCTTCTTCATGAAATTTTCACTGAGTGTCTCCTGGAGCTCCTGTGAGTGGCAGAGGCAGGCCTTCCTGGGCATTTCTCTCTCTGTACAGATCCCAGGCCCAGGGCTCTCTGCCTCTCCTGTCCTGATCTCGTCCTGTCCTGGCATCAGTCTGTCACTCTGTCTTTGCCTTCTGCTTCTCTCTCTCTCCACCTGGACCCCAGAGGTACCCAGAGGTCTTCCTCAGTGTCTGTCTTCCCCCAACCTTCATGTCTGCCTCTCTCCTTTCCACTGTTGCCTTAGCCCAAAAGGGGAGGATTTTCCCTTTTGGGACAATGGCCTGTGCAGCTCTCTTCTGCTTTGCCCTCCAGAGCTCCACGTGCCTGAGCAGAGAGAAGCCGCAGAACTGTGGGGATGAGACGTCCTGTAAAGGAAAGGAGCCGGACCAACCAGGGTGTCCAAAAGGTAGGGGCTGGGGCTGAATTTGCTCTAAAGGAGCTGGGGGTAAAGTGGAGGAGTGAAGAGACACCTGGGCTTGTTAGGAGGCCTCTCGTTGGAGGAGGAGAGCAGTCAGGGATCCATTTAGGGCCCCTGGGTAAATGACTTGGGGACCCACCCCTCCCGGGAGCTTAGTGTTAGCCCCAATTACTGTGCACTGTCACTCCACAGGTGGACCCTGTCCTGGCCCACGACCTGCTCCTTGTCCCCCCGGAACTTTCCTCTCCAGAGCGAGTTCCCACAACACCTCCTTCTGCCGCCTCTGCCCTCGAGGATTCTTCAACCCTTGGCCTGGCCAGGATGCCTGTTTCCCCTGTGGCTCAGAGGCCACCCAGCCAGAAGAGGGCAAGGACACATGCATCTGCCCAGGGCCTGGCCAGGTGTTCCAGGTATGTCTTCTCTGTCAGTGGAACCCAAGGACAGGCTGCATTTCCAAGACTGTTGTTGTCTCTAGTCAAGTTCAGCTCAGGTTTAACCTGACCAGGATTGGCTCATGTTTCCATTTGATTTGAGGATAAGCTTACCATATAAAATAGGATGTACCCAATTAAACTTGAATTTCAGATAAATTATGGATTAAGTTTATAATATAAGTAATGTCTCAAATATTGAATGGGACATACTTATCCTAAGAAATTATTTATCTGAAATTCAATTTAACTGGCTACCCTGTATTTTCGTTTGCTAAATCTGGCAACGCTACTGGGAGGAAAGGTCAGACTCTTACCATTCTCCTCCAGGTCCTCTCCCAAAACACATGCTGGCCCCACCCCTTCCTACTTGAACTTTTCCTATAAGCTAACAAATAAGTCTGTGACTTCTTCCTTTCCTGTAATCCCCAAGTCTTCCTGACTGACACGGACCCTAACCAGCATGTGCCAGGAATCTTCCCCTTTGGTCCGACTGCTGTCCAGCCCTGACGATCCCTCACTTGGCCTCACCTCACCTTACCTGCTGGCCCATCTCAGGCAGGGCAGTAGCAAAGGGTTGTGTGTTTCACTGCAACCAACTTGAAACTGCATTTCCTTCCTCCTCAACCCCCAGCCCAGTGATGGGCAGTGCCCCTGCCTTCCGGGCCATCAAGATGCTGGAGAGCCAAGGGGCTGTGTCCAGCGGGAACACAAGAGCTGCAAGGATGGAGCCACCTGGAACCAGGAGGGGCTGTGTTTGACCAAGGATCAGTGGCAGGACCACTGCGCCCATGAGGTATATTGCACCTCTTGCTGTCTGGGCTCTCTGCCAGCTGTTCGCATGCGCAGCCTCCTAGCCACTGGGCTTGGTCCACTGGCCCTTCTCTGGAAGCACAGAGATCTGTGTGCTACACTCTGAAGCTGGGGGGAGAACTGGGGAAACCTCCCCAAGGGAGGTATCCCCAAGAAGCTAGAGTCTTTGTGCAGGTGTGCGCCACACCGGGAGATGCCCATGGCTATGACCCAGGCCTGGGGCTCTGTCTTTGCTGGGGACAACACTCAAGGGGAATGTGTGGCCCCCTGTGCTCAGAGGGACAGAGACATGTCCTACAGCTCAGCTGCTCTGAGGGCATCCCACAGATTTCCACCACTGAAGACACCAAGAGCCAGGTACACTGTGCCCTGAGGCCCAACACCATGCTGGGTTGGGCTCGTGCTAAGAGCACAGACTCAGCACCTTCAGCCTCTGCTTCCTAAGGGGGAGCATGTGTGACATGCTTGTAGTGCACGGGGTCCAGGTTCTGCTCACTGACCCACATCACTGGCGCAATCTCTGTTACCAGAGAGACCGCCCTTTTGTCTATTTAATTTCATCCTATAGAGCTCCTTCTAGAATTTACTGTGTTCATTAAGAAGGGGGAACAGTCATGGAAATCTTCCCATATAAGCAAGAGTTGTAACCAGTGTCTTGACTCCAGGGGCAGTGTCTTGACACCTGCTCCATGGAGCTCTTGGGCCTATTCGCCCCCTCTCCCCCTCCACCTCTCTCCAAAAGGCTACTCAGACAGAGCTCAAGGAAGCCCTGTGCCCTCTTCACCTTCCTGACCTCCTTGTTCCCAGGAATTTTACCTTCTGGACAAGCCTTCCTCACCACGCGCAGTGGGCCATCCCTGCCACTTGGACCAAAGACAGAAGCCTGCCCCTTTGTATGTGGTCAGGATGGACGGTAAGAGAGCGGGACAGAGGGAGGCCCCAGGGAGGCCACAGCTCCAGACTACACGTAGACAAGGCTTGTCCATGCCCGGTGTAAGTGTTACCCTGCAAGGGGAAGCTGGGCGGTGATGGCAACACCTCCCCCAGGGAGGCTTCTCAGGAAGTACATGTGGATTCTGGCCCTTCAGTGTTCTAGAAAGTTGAATCCTCCCACGTGCAGATCAGGGATGGACAGTGCCAGTTGTATCCACGTACCAGAAAAACTCTCCCAGGGCCCTGCAGGTTCAGGAGAGCCCTGTCATGTTCTAGGGACTGGCTTCCTGGGCCTGACCGGACCAGGTTGTGAACTGCTGCTTGCCCTTGGCCTGCCCTTCAGGGAGTCCCAGCTCCCAGGCCAGGATGAAGGTGAGCGTCCCCCCGATGACACCTGTTGCCTGTGCTCTCTCTTCTCCACCCATCCTGGGTCCCGGCACACATTCATTCGGAGCGTGGCTGTTCTTCCTCATGTTCTGAATCTTGCCCAGGAAAATCAAGGGAAGGACATCTGACCCATCCTTGGTCACAGAGCTGCAACTCCACGCACCTTGGGGATCTATCGCCCACTGAGCCAGGCATCCCAAACCCCACAGTGTGCCTCCAAATCAATGATACATTGGCCTTCCTGGTGACCCGTGAGCATTACCCTGAGTATGACCTGTAAGTGTCCAGAGGACACTGCCTGCACCCTCAGAGCCTCGGAGGGGAAATGTGCCCACGCCTGCAGCCACCTCCAGGAGACAACACACTTCTCCCTTTCTCTACCTCCAGGGGCCACTTCTATAACACACTGGCGGAGTTCGACTGGGGGCGCTTCCGGGCCTTGGCTGAGGAGGCCCCACTCCATGATCAAAGCCCCTTCCTCTTTCTTCAGCAGTTCCAGCAGCCTGGGGTCTATATCTTTCGTCTGAGCAGCAACCGGCATCGGAAGATGGTTTGTCTATGATGGTTTGCTTCATTTAAGGCATTATCCCACTGTCTCTTCTCTCTTTCAAAAATCCTGCCTCATAGCCATCCCAGACAGATCTCCAGGCCCCAAGTTTCAGTCTTAACATATAATTCTGGAGATGATGACGCAGCCCAACCTGTGGCGTATGAGGTGGGGAAGATCGTGAGGATAAAAATAGGGTGTGTATCTAAGGGAAGCAGAGTGTCTGTTGTCTCTCACAGCCCTCCGCCTCCTTTCCCCAGCCACTCCCTCTATCATCCTGAAGGCACAGATCCCAAGCCCATCTACACAGGCTTTTACCCAAGTGACCTGCTCATGATGCCACCACTGATCCAGGTCACACACAAAATTTAGTATCTCAGCCTTTTAGCACAACTTGTAAGAGGTTGTGCTGACTTAGCCTGGGAATATGCAGACAGCTCCCCAGACAGATAGTTCTCTGACACGAATTCATTTCCCAGGTAAAAACCAGCTTCTGCTTCCCCAAGGTTTTCACAAAAATCTGGACTATTCAGTTGGTGTTGACAAGCCTGGGTTCCCACTCCGTCCCATGGCCAGTCTCCAGCAGACATTGGGACAAAGGCTGAACACACTTCTTTCCGTACAGTACGTCCGCACCCTCCCACCAGGGGGCCAGTGTTTCAGAGAAGGGCCCTTTGCCTCCACGACTCCCAGGTATCTAATCCAAACTGGCATCGCCAGGATCCCCAGCCCCCTGAAGAGGTCTGAGTGGCCAGGAGTCCTGGGAGAGATTGTCCTGCTCTTGGGGCTCTGCCTGCTTCTGTTGGTGAGTAAAGCTGGGCAAGGGACATCTTATCCACTGTACCAGACTACCTTCCCAATTCCATGTAAATGGGTCTTTAGTCCCCTTTTGCAGTAGGCATTATAATAGTTGCTAAGATGCCAAACTGACAAAGGTACAGCCTTAGGCTTCTAGCCGGCAAAGTTTAGTAAGGAGAATATAGACAAGGAAACAAATAAATATCAGCAGTGTTGCAGAGCTCTGGTGAAAGGGCCCAGAGTGCCCGGTTGCACAAAGGAGGGAGTGGACTATTCTCCCTGAGGGGTCAGGACAGACTTTCCAGGAGAGGTGATCCCTGAAGGAGGCTTGAAATATGAGAATATAAGAATACAGCCCCTGTACTAACAAAGGCGTTGGTGAGTAGGAGGCAGGTGGGTAATGCACTTGGGAGGAGGGGTGAGGAAGAGAAAGGGAGTATTATGAGCAAAGGCACAGAAGCATGACACAGCATTTGCCTGCTCGGGGAACCAAACACAGCCCCTTGAGACTGCAGCTTAGGGTGCAAGGATAGGAATGGGTTGGAACTGGAGGAGAGACCAAATTGTGGAAGGTCTTGTGGGCCCTGCTAAGAAATTTGGACTTTATCCTCTGGGCATTGGGGATCCAGTAAGAATTTTGAGCAAGGCAGAAACCCTGGTAAGACTTTTATTTTTACTATAGCAATAGGAAGACCAAGATGAATTAGAGAGAAGAAAGCCACAAAGAGATATATCGGCTATTAGAATGGCCCAAACAAGAGAAGATGAGGCGCTCCCTAACCACAGCTGAGCGAGGATCTTCCTCCTCTCAGAGTCTTCAAAAAAGATGCTTCTCCCTCACTCCCCCCTTTCCTTCACATTGCCCCATTATGTACCCTGTAGATTCAGTGTCACAGCTTGAGCTGGGCCCGAAAGGCCCCTCCCCATGCCACCTTCAGGAAGCATCAGCAAGGATACAACCTGGATGCCTACACTTCTCCAAGAACTGGCATGACATCAGTGAGGAGGGGCCGATCACACCAAGACTCTGATACCCCCAGGGTTGAGGGAGGTCACGGTGAGTGACAGACTTGGGCTAGAATCCCAAAGGAGCCCCCAAAGCCCAAGCCAACTCCCGCTTCCTTTGTTCATCTTTTTGGTTATTTATTGTTCCATTCCTCTCTAATCATTAATCTGTTCAATAAATAGGTATTGAGGGCCAGACAGATTCTAGGAATGCACAGTGTCCAGAGGGATAGAGACATCTAAATACAAACTTTCCAAAAGGAAAGTAATATAACCATGTACGAAGTAACCAAGTTAGGAAATGACCAGTACCACCTAAAGGAATGAAGTGCAGAAGGCGTCACCTGTCATGCTGAGGTGTTTCACCTTCCACCCTTGCTACCCAAAGTATGGGCCTCAGATTCCAGCACTGAAGTTCATGTGTTTGTCTCCACCTTCAGAGGGATTGCGAATTACCGAGGGATCTGCTGCAGTAGGGCTGGGATGGGGCCTGGAATTTTGCGTTTCTAATGAGTTCCTCAGCAAAGCCAAAGCTGTTCATCCAAGGACCACATTTTTAGTAGCAGACTGTGTCTAGACCATTTAGGCTCTGTAGGGAATTCCATATTTGCATTTCAGGAGAATAACCCTGCTTCCCATCCCTGCCTAGGTGGGAGCTGGGAGGCCGAGGAGCAGGTGGACCTGGAGTGGTTTGACACGGAAACCTTCTATGAGATCCTGCTCAGGCAGTCTCTGTCAGTAACAACCAAACTCAGCCAGACCAAGGAAGAGGTAAGTTCGACAAGCAAGCGGGGCTGGAAACATTCACCTGTGGGAGAGTCATGGGACATGGAGCCTAAATGAATTAGGAAGAAAAAGGAGAGTAAAACAAGAGGGGGAATAGATTTCAGACTGAATTTAAGATGGAGTTTATGAGACCTAAGGCCTTAGATCAATGCTGGAGTCTCTTCTCAGGTCCTCAATTCCTGGTTTTCAGTAGCTCAAATGAGTGAGAGGATTCAGGCAGTAGGTGATATACGTTGGGAGCAGAAAGGACACACTAGAAGTCCAAGTATGGAAACTAGCCCAGGGGATCCCCAGGCCAAACGTGTGAGCTGGAACTTGCCAAGACCTGCCTCTGCTGGTCTTCGGCCATTCCTTCCAAGTGTCTCCTGCATTCTGTCCGCTGGAGTCCCTCCACAGACTGACAGCAGGGGGGCGCCGCAATCAAGGCAGTGAAAGGGGTCGCTCTGGGAGCTCGCTGGCTGCTCCGTCCTCTCTCTCACAGCTCAAACTCCTCTACCTCAAACTTGTGAAGGAAGCCCGCTCTCTCCGGCAGCTGTGGAGTGCCGAGCGTGGCACCCCAGGCTCCACTGACCAGCCTCTGGGGAGCCCCGAGAGGGAACATCAACAGGTTGGGATGCATTCACGCCACCCCAACAGGTCCCTGTGCCCAAAAGTGACTCTCCCCCGCCCTCACTGAGGCCCAGACTTTCCCCCTGAGCACCTCTCCCACCAGTTCCAGCTTCCAGACCCCAGGGGTTTTAGCCGCACTCCCACACTCACCCCTGGGGACTTCTCTTCCCCTTTGCCACCGGCCCCATGTCTGCCCAGAATGTTCTGGAGTTCCCATCAGAAGCTGGGTGTCCAGTCCCGGAGGCTGCTGTCGCTGGCGGCTGCAGCCCCTGTAGGTAAGCCTGCAGGGTTGTCTCTGACACCAGGCTGCTGAAGCCGCGGCCAGGGCTGCGGAGGAGGAGGCCAGGCGAAGGCGACACCTGGCAGGCGAGTATGCAGCAAGCCTTAGTCACCAACTGAAGCTCCTTCGCCAAGACCTGCGTGCCAGGCAGGAGCAGTGGGCCTCTTTCTGCTCAGCACTGCTGGCGGCTCAGCGGCTGCTGAAGGTGCAGACAGACTCCTGGCCAGCAGTGTCCTCCAACGCTGAGCAGAAGCCAGAAGGGTGTGTACCTGGTGAATCTGAGTCAGTCTTAGTGAGATCTCCACCAGGGGAGGAAAGAGTGTGGTTTCACGGGGTCCTGGAACTGACCACAGCAGAGTGCACTTCTCCCATCGGAAATCGCCCCTCTGCCTGATGAGCCCTCCTCCATGTCACTGCAGGGAAATCCTTCAGTTGGACGCTGTGTTGAGCCACCTGTCCTGGGCCCTGCTGCAGGAGGGCCACCGCCTGAAGGCCTGGGGTATCCTGGGCACAGGCACGGGGGCGGAGCTGCTGCGGCCAGGTGAGCCCTGCTCAGCCTCCACCCGGCCCGGGGAACTGGCCCTGAATTCTGGGGGACAGACCCTGCAGAAAAGCTCAAGTTCCACGCCCAAGACATTGTGCAGAGGAGGAAGGGTGGAGGAAGACGAAACAAAGTGGAAACCCCCAAGGTTGGGAGGGGCTTCCTGTGCAGTACTCTGGGCTAATGACTGCGTTACAGAAGAGGGAGCCTCAGAAATGGGAGGAAGAAAGGAGGAAACAGATCAAACCATAACAAATTGTAGCTTTACATGTAAGGTAATACTTCCTGAGAGTAAAGGCTTGATGGATGGATGCAAAAGGCCACATTTGGAAATGCTGGATTTGCCTGGAAAGGGAGAGTGGGAGAAGCATCCCCTGGGGAACTGTGCGGGCATCTGAGTTCAGGGAATTCCCGTCACATCTGTCCCCGCCATCTCCCAGGGCTTTTCCAGCTGCTGCCAGCCGGCACTATGGTGTCACAGTGTCATGTTTTGAATGTGGAGTCCTACCTTCAGGAGCACCTGCTATGCGGGCTGTGGTGGGCTTCTTGCCAACTCCTCCCAGTCACCAACCAAGCTCTGGCCTGCTTCACTGGCCTCAGAAGGGGGTGCTGAGCAGACCTTTGCTTTCCCCGCAGCTTCAGCAGGCCCTGAAGGGGGCGCAGATGACATCAGTGTGAATCCCATCACCAAGCTGAAGGTCCCTGGCCCCAACTGCTCCATGCTTCCAGCCAGTGGCCACAGAGGGCCCATACCCCCTGGCTATTTCATCCACCCTGACACTGGGCGGGTGCTGCCCGAGGCTGGGAATCTGGGATACGATCTGCAGGCAGCTACCCTGGTGCCCACCACTGATTTCAGCTCTGGTGAGACCCTGACTGCCCAGTAGCCCCAGCCCCGCCCAGGGCTCACTGGGGCCTTCTGGGACAAATCCCTAGGGGCACAGCACGGGAAGCAGGGCTCTCTCCTTGCACAGAGGGGCTTGGTGACCAACAGAGCACCAATGCCTCCTCCCCCTTCTTCACTTTAACATTCTTGCTGCAGAGGGCTCCGTGTTGCGGGGAGTGACAGATAAAAGAAAGCAGGTGCCCAAGGCCACTCTCTGTCCCTGCTCTGCAGGGCAAGGGAGGAAGGCTGGCATGTCAAGAGGATCAATGCCTCCCTGTCCCCTTGTCCAGGTGGTGTCCGGACATCAGAAGCTCCCATCCTCCCCTATGTGCCCTATCCCACCGGTCCTGCCACAGGCTCCCCTCCAGCCACCCGTCTGCCTGTCCTGCAGCCCAGGAGGACCTCGCAGCTGGGAGCTCTCATGACAGACCCCGTTACTGGCATCGAGGTGCCCGTGCTGGCTGTGACTCTGCAGCCCCAAACAAGGCAGTGGCTTACTCTTGGGGGCACATACTGCAATCCCCTCACCAGGACCTTGGCCCCTCTAGAGCTGGGGGGCCCCATGGAGGATCCAGTCACAGGAGGCATCGCGCCAATCCTGGGAGTCGGGCTGGATGAAGACACAGGTCTCCTGGCAGCCCTCGGTGCTGCCCTCCCCCCTCTCCTCCCTGCCTGGCCTGACTCCCCAGGCTCCCCCTCTCAGTCCAGCCTGCAAACTCCCCCTGCCCTGCCTTTCTACCCTCCATCCTCTGCCTGCCTCTTATCCTCACCTTCCCTCTCCTTCCCTGCTCCCCTCACCCCTTCCTCATCTCGGGCACAGTGCCCCAGGGAGGAAAAAGAACTGAGCTGGTTCTGCTGTAAAAGTAAATGGATGTAAAGAGTAAATGGAAGGCATATTCCCCTCCTGCCACCACCGTGTACTGTCCCTCTGCTCTGTCCCTCCCCTGTTGCTCACTCTGCCCACAGGCCCTGGGTCTCCCTCCTGCCGCATCTGCCTACATCTCTGTTGCATCCCCTTCCCACCTGAACCTCTTGGGTTCCCTCTTTTAGGTCAGGTGCTGGCACTGGGAGGGCTACGAGATGCCTCCGGAAACCTCATGCTGCCTGGTGACAACTTTGTTGAGCCACTGAGCAGGAAGACAGTCCGGCTCCAGGGGGCTTCCCAACGGGAAGGCCAGACAGTGCCCCATATGGGAGGGTCACAGGCCTTTCTGGATGCCAATGTGCTGGTGGCCCAGAAGCATGTGATTGAAGTGCTCCAGCAGTGCCAGCAGAGGCCAGTATTGAGGACACAGGGGCTTCTGGAGGCTGCCATCAAGGACATGAGACAGGCACTGACCTTGAGCCTGCACCATGTCCTGCAGCAGGCTCGGAGACTGGAGAGACAGTTGGAGGCGGCACATGGCATCGAGGCCAGTGGTGGCAAAATAGGTAATGTTGACGTGGGCCAAACGCCGACAGGCCCTGAAATCCCAGGCCCAGAATGGCCTGGTGCTTCAGCGACCCCTAGCTTATACACTCAGGGACAGGAGTGCAGCCCCGCACACCCACAGCCCATAAAGGGAAGAGAGGAGGAATCCAATGACTCTTTGCCCTGACCCCATGAATGCTTGGCTGTATCCCCGTCACTTAACCCTTGCCGATTTTATTGGGTCTTACACTTTATGTTTGTAAAGTACATATTCCCTTATTTTGTAGGTTCCCCAGACCGTAACAGGTGTTACAATACCCATGTTACACTGGGGAATCTGAACTTCAGGGAGTCAATGAGTTGCCACGGTCCCATAGCCAGGCCTAAAGCCTGAGTCTCCTGAGTCCTCAAATCGTCTCACTTTTACTCTTGCAACAGCCTTCGACTTCCCATTAACAAACTCAGGAAAGGAGCCCACCCAGCTCCTCTAGTTCTCCCACACACTAACACAAGGAAGGCTGGGAACAGGAAGTGGGAGTGGCATCCTCCTAGAGCTTACTTCACTGGCTCTTTCTAGACACTTCTGTCTATCCAGGGTGGGACAAGAAGACCCAGGGTTTTGGGTGAGAACTAACTTGAGTTTAAAGAACTTCCCCACTATCTATGAACTCTTTGACCTTGGGCCAGTTACTAGGCCTCAGTCTGCCTCTGTTTTACCATCTTTAAAATGAAGATTAAAATAGTACATACTTTAGAGGTTGAATTGTAGCACCAAAGAAAATATAATTTATATGGAGTTCTTAGCTCAGGTTCTGGCGCATGGTAGGTGCTCACAAATGTTTGTCCTCCTCTCTTTCACCTTTTCAGTGTGGCCTAGAAATTGTTCTCCACTTCCCCCAAATCCTGATGCCATCCGGTTCTTCCCAGTTCTTAGCAAATGTAAATTGCTAAGCTGGGCCCCAAAGGAAACAACTGCAATCTTTGTGGGAAGGCTCTCTGGTCAGGGATGTAGCCCTTTGAACGTGGGCCAACCTTCCATGTGGCACTTAATCCTCAACTTCTCCTCCTCTTGCACCTGCCCCCTGTGTTAGGAATGATGTGCTATCCGGGAACAGAGCTGTGGGTCCAGGTCCTGTATGGGATGGAGATTCCAGACCCTGAGGGTTCAGGGCTCATGGTGCCCATTCTGGGCATGGAATGTGATAGAAACACTACTGATGCTACACCCCTGGCAGGCTCGATGGAAGATGCTGATGGCAAAGGTAGGAAGAAAGTTGGAGCCTCTGAAAACCCTAGGAATGTGACTTATTCCCAGGAGAGAAAACCTAGTAAATACCAAGAGGGCCACACCCAGTCTATTCATTCTCTCAAGAGCCAAGGAATGGGGATATTCTGATGCTTCTGCTAGGGCTGCGGAAGCCCAAAACAAAGGTTTTCAGAGATTCCAGAACCCCGGGATGCCAGGTCATTAATCCCCCACTGAGAAAACTGGGTCCTTTTAAAGACCAGCACTGCTGAAACCTACCTCCCAACCCCACCCTCAGGGTCTGTGGCCACAAGGAAGCACTTCAATCCAGCTCAGAGGCCTTCAAAGGGTAAAGGGAGCTCTTAAGGCTTCTTTAGCTTCCTCCTGGCCATGTTTCTCTCCTCCCGTAACTGCCCCTTTCCTCTTTCCCCATCAATGGCTACTTAAGCCAGTGGTGGGCTTGGCATCCCCCAGGTCTCGTTCCAATCTCAATTGGGGCTCAAGCCATAGACCCTTTGACTGGGAAACCTGGTCCTGTCATTGGAGCTTACACAGATCCCTCTGCTGGAGTGGTGGTGCCCATTGTCCAGGTGCTGGAGGCCCTTCCTCGGGGAGTGAGAGACCCTGGGCTGGTATGTAGAAGAAGTGTGTTCTAGTCACTTAGCAACTACACATTGAGAATCGTCTTTGTTCCAGCACGGTGTTAGGTGCTGAGGTGTAAAGACAGGTAGGCAGGGCTCCTACCCCCAGGGAACTGACTGGCCATCGGTTCTTTCTGCGATTACAGTTTCCAGTTGTGTTAAAGAAGTGCAGATGAGGACCATTGAAATAGATCACAGGGAAGAGAGTTCAAGAATTTCCCCTAAATAGAGAACACCTGGGCCAAAACTTGAAGAAGGCATCAGAGAAAGGCCTCAGGGACCAGCAAGTGCCAAGGTGGCAGGAGTGACACCACAGATGTTCTGGGAGAATGAGGAAGGTATAGGGGCAAAGGCAGCAGGTGAGGCCAATGAGGAAGGCAGGAAACAAATCAGAAGCAACCTTGTGGGCATGGCTGAGGCCAAGAGTCAGGACTTTTATCATGAAAGCCATGTGGAACTACTGAAGGGTTCTAAGTAGACCTGGGATAGGATTAGATATTAATGTTTTTAAGACCTTTAAATTTGGAAAATATGGAACAATACAAAAAGAAAATAAATTGTTCTTAATCCTGCTACATTTTTAAAGTATATAAATGAAGAAGCAAAACCTTCTTCCTCCCCATTCCTCACCCCATCTGCCATCAACACCCCACATCATGCTCACAAGCCAGACACCACTCACCTCTCCTCCCGTCTCTCCCAACCAATGCAGGCTCTATTAACAGGCTGGCCCACCTCCTCCCAGACATTTCTGAGAATCCTTATGTTAGTGTACAAATGATCAGCATTCTAGAAAGTTCCTTCTGGCAGCAGTGCATAAGATGGATGGGAACAGAGCCAGACTGGAGCAGGAAGCCCCATCAGGAGGTTGTTGCAGTAATTTAGCCTTTGGAACATCTCCAGGAATTGATAATGATGTAGGGTCCTCCCATACATTCTCAGTCTGATTACAGCTTCAGAAACAAAGTTGTATATGTTGTAGTAGATCTCATTAGAAGCCCAGAAATTTAAATTCTAGTCCCAACTCAGTTTCTCAGATGAATATGAAAGGGCCATGTGAAGAGGTGAGAACAGGGTCCCACGGCCATGTGCCTGTCTCCCCTGGCCTTTCAAGAAGAAAGTGGGAAGAGAGCAGAGGGACAGGTGACTCTGGGGAGTCCAAGAGTTAGAAAGAAGGAGGGAGGGCCTGGGAGCTTGAAGAAGGTGAATTGGTATTATTTTTCCATTTACAAATGGGTCAACTGCCTCACAAAGCTTAGTCATGGATGCCCAGGGGTGGGGGAGACTCCTGTCTTGAGCAGCTTTGGGAATCTTCAGCCAGACTGTGTGGGGCTGTGAGAAGAAATAGCTTATGAGCACTAACCAAACTGAATGTCATAGCTGGACACCCTGGAGAGGGAGCGGAGAGCCCGGGAGCAGTACTGGCACCACCAGGAGCAGGAAGAGATGAGGCTAGCGGAACACTTGGGGGACCTGAGCCAGGAGCTCCTCTCCACTCCAGGCAAAGATGCCAGGCAGCAGGTGAGGCCCAGAAGCACCACATCATGGTCTCCACCTACCTGACAGCCCAGACAGCACACTTTTCCCTTGGAAATGTGGAGCCCTTGTCTTCCCCTGACCACAGGAATGGAACCCATTTCAGACAGACAAGTCCCAAGGTTCCCCAGCTCCAGGTCTTAGATTTCAGTCACACCTGAGTGTCTCAGCAAGATGGAGGCGGGGAAGAGGGGCCAACATGAGATGACCCAGCCACCCTAGAGTTCCTGCCTCCCCTTCCATGGCCTATGCCTTTGTGCTTCCTGTCCCATGTAGCTGAAGGCTGTCGAGGACACCTGCTTGGCCCTGGAGTCCCGCTGCCTGCAGGAGACCCAGAGGAGAGCCAGAGCCCTGAGCACACAGAACAGCCCCGAGTGGGGCCTGCTCTCCCAAGGTGCAAAAGCATCCCCTGGGCCCAGATCCCCAAAACAGAAACCTTCTGGGAAGGGTGCCGCCATCCATAGCTGCCCAGTAAGGAGTCCCTCCTGCCCCGGGAATGTGCTCACCTCTCCAGCTCTCAGCCTGGCGCTGAGCTGGCAGGTTCCCCTGGCTCCAACGAACTACTGTTTTTTCTTCTCCTCCCTACCTTCAGAGGTGGCTGCTACCACACAGCCCTTTTTTCTGCCCTTGCAGCAGACAGAGAGGAGTGGGAACAGGAGGCACAGGTGGCACTGGGCATGTGGAAAGTCCTACAAAGTTTAGGACAGGCAGCAGAAAAGCTCAGACAAGCAATTGGCCAGCTGCAGGGCCAGAAGAAGGAGATGTGGCTACAGCAGAGCCCACAGGTCGGGAACCGCCCCAGGAAGGTGAGGTTCAGAGGCTAACAAGAGGGCCCATGAGGGAAGAGCACAACTTCCCACATTATCAGATGTGGCTCTTCAGGGCAATGTAATACTCAGGGACAGGTAGGCCCAAGAAGCAGTGGATGGGCTGGGAAGGGAGCAGGAGGAAAGAGAAAGAAGCTCCATTTTAATTTGGGCACTCCGTTTCCTGAGTTCTAGGTGGTTCAGCATCTCTCTAATGAGTTTCAGGCAGTGGTGACGGAGAGACAGAGCTTCCTGGATAGGGCCCTCGGTCAGTTGCAGTATCAGCGGGAGCTGAGCCGTCTCCAGCTCTTGCACACCCAGGTACTGACCTTTGGACATGGCCAAGGAGGTCTGTACGTCCATCTCTGATGGGGGCTTCAGAAGGAAGCTCCTAAAGAAGCCATGTGGGACAAGTACAAACCAAGAATGGAACTCGATTCTATTTCATCCTAGATTGTTGTCTCTGGAGCCCCTGTGTGTTTGGAGAATTACCCTGGAAACAGGTTTTACGGAACAGTCACCTCTTCTCTCAGGGACCAGGCGGCTGCCTGCCCGCTGTTGATCCCATTCCTGAAGAGTCTCACTGCAGCACTAGTGGGAGCTCAAGGCCAAGGCCTCAGGTTGGAGGACCGGGGGCCAGGAACAGGTAAGGCTGCCTTATGGCCCCATGTGCCCTCCTGCTGTCAATCTGAATTATGTTTTGTGTTCTGATACTACAATTAGGGCTTCAGGCACCATAAGAGCATGGCCCTGGTGGTTCTTTAGGAAGAACATAGAGAAACCCGGTATATGAGTTATACCCTGCTGCATAACAAACTACTCCAAAATCCTGTGGCTTAAAACAACCAACCTTTATTACCTCGCAGTTTCTGTGGGTCAAGAATCTGCATGCAGCTTACTGGGAGCCTCTGGATCAGGGTCTCACACAGGCTACATCAGCGGGCTGGTCTGCAGTCATCGCAAGGTTTAACTGGGGAGTCCGAATTCACGCCTGTGGCTGTTGGCAGACCTCAAGTCCTCACTGACTGTTGGCCAGACACATCCATTCCTTGCCACATGGACTTCATAGGGCAGTTCACAACGTGGCAGTTGCCTTCCTTAAGAACAAGCAAATGAGAAAGGGCAAAAGAAAAAAAAAAAGAAAGCCACAGTCTTATATATCTATTTTATCACCTTTACCTTACTCTAGTCACTTGAAGGGAATCACCAGATCCAATCCACACTCAAGGGGAGAGGATTACACAGGGGCATGGGCACACATGGGGAGATCATGAGGGCCATCTCAGAGACTGTCTGGCATAACTGATGCCATGTCCAGCTCCTTTAGACTTTGGCCACAGTTCTATGCCCTTACTTCAATAATTATTTTCTTCCCCTCTGTTCAGATGCAGATAAAGTTGACATCATGTGGACCTTACCCCTCTTTTCTATCCTCAAGAGACTAGACATCCAATCCCAGACCTACAAGGAGGGAGCTGAACTGCAAGGACAAGTGCATCACAAACTAGGTAACTGCCTTTGCCTGGTAGCCCATTGGAAGGTCTGATGGCACGCTGACGGTATGCAGTGGTATAACCACCGGGGACTAGGGCCACCAGAGTCCTGCCTTGCTAATCGTTCCTTTCTCCCCACCCTACCCTCAGATTCCCTAGGGATTTTTCCATAGAAGGAATAGCAAATGGAAGTCAAAGTCCACTGTAATCATAATTTGGATGATTCCCCAAAGGGAATTCCGAAAGGCCATTTACAGCCCCACTAAACACTAAATCTAAATCTTAGGAGTTTACCCCATTCCAGCTGGCCACATGTCACAAGGAAATAATGTAAAAAAAAAAGTGAGACATAGGGAGAAGGAGGAGACAGAGAGAAGGCCTTGCCCCTCAAAAGGGACCCCAGATTACATTACTGATAGCACTCCTTGGAACTGTGAGTCAAAATAGAATGTGCTTGGCCTGCCCTGAAGAGTCAGGTCTATTCCCATTCACCCATCTTCCAAGTAAAGGAGGAGTAATAGAAACTGAGTACATTCTTTTCAGTTGACTATGATGCAGGGCACTAGTAAGGACAGCTCCATGAATATCCTTGAACTTGATCAGTGGTCAGCAAACTATGACCCACAGGCCAACTCCAGACTGCTGGTTTTTGTATGGCCCACAAGCTAAAAATGGTTTCATATTTGTAAACAATTGCAAAAAAAAAGTCAAAAGAAGAATAACATTTATATGGAGTGCTGAATAATATGCCACATGCTACTCTAAATCTTTGGCTATGTTAGCACATTTAATCTTTACAACAACCCAATGAACTGGGTAATATTACTCATTTTACAGATAAGGAAAATGAAGCTTCTGAATAAGTCAAGTAGTTAAAATTATATTGCTAATGAGGAGTTCAGCTGGAATTCAATCTCGGGGAGTCTTAACCCAGAGCCTGTGCTCTCAACCTGCTTCCCCATAGGAAAAACCATCCAACACTATAGAGGCAGTGCCGAAAAGGAGATGCAGACCCTGGGAAGGCAGATCACTGTATATCAGAGAACCAGGGGAAGGTTTCGTAGGAGAATGAAGTCACATGATGATAGGGAACAATAAAATTAAACCCCAATTTTGCCTCTTGGCTTGCACAGCCTAACATGTTTACTCTCTGACCCTTTACAGTAAAAGTTCACTGACCCCAGAACATGACCGATCTTAGTGTTAATTCTGTCTACCTGTGGGGGAAACTAGTAAGAGGATAGGCAGAGAGGGAGTCCCTCCTTTGACAGCTCCCACCACGACTTCAACCTCCTTTGCTTAGAATTACATTGACTTTATTATGTTGAAAACAATTTTAAATACACTATTTTGTTCACTCTCAGAAGCCTTGTAAGACAGAGTAAGATTATTAACTTATTTTTCTAAGTAGATGAGAGAACTGATGCTCAAAGAAGTTAAGTGGCTTCCCCCAGGGTCTTACAGAGCCTAGACCAAAACTCAGGTATTCTGACTCATCATTCATCATTCTTTCCTACGCCATGCTACCCAAGCCTTTTGTCATTGTCTTCTTAAAAACAAAATGACAACAGAAAATGCTTAAAGAGCCAAGGCCCATTAGAGACAATTTTATGGAGAAGACTGATAATACAGCTAACATTTACTGAGTACTTACTGTGCACCAGACACTGTTCTGAATACAATACATTTAATGCCCCAAACAACCCTATGAAATAGAAGAAAGTCTGCTGCCATCTTTTTGGAACCTTCAGTCTGTTGTTCTGGCTCCTGTGTTCCTACTGAATGAGACTCAACCTCTTTTCCATGAAGATGGGCAGAAGAGGCTGAGGTACAGTGCACATATAGCACAGGATGATGGGTGGATGGTTGGAAGGATGGATGGATGGTTGGACATAGACCTTTTCCCAAGCTGAATTGTTTTATTGTCATTGTTGTTAATATATCATTTCTGTGTAGAAGTCAATGAAATCATTACTGGTTTCTCTTGATCTCTGTAGCCCCAAAAAGCCCTTTGCAAGATCTCCCAAAACCTCAGATAATGCTGAAGGAAGAGCTGATAACTGTGCAACCCACCGACCTGTCTGCCAGGGAGTTTGTGGTTTACCAATACGGCCTCTCTATCCTGCACCTCCTCGTCCCCCAGCTTCATGTGAGTGTGGTTTCTGGCCCCTCTGTGGAGCAGTAACCATTGGAGCCAAGAAAGCCAGGGTAACCAGGAAGGAGGGCTTGAGGTGGTGGATATTCCCTAGGATTAAGCACCTAGATCAGGGAACTTTCTAGTCTCTCCTTTAAGGGAGATAGGAGTTATTTTACCAATCTAAAGTTTAATCTTTCAAATGATATTAGTGATACAATAAATTAAACACTCTGTACATGCCAGAAAATGTTACAATAATTTGCATAAATTAACTCTTTTAATCTTCACACAAATTCATGACATACATATTGATAGTATTATTTTTTTCTCATTTTCAAGTTGAGGGGGGAAGATACAGAGTGATTGAGTAAACTTCCCCAAGATCAAACAACCAAAAGGTTAGAGCCAGGTTAGAATCCAGGCATCATGACCTGAGAGCCCTGATGCCTACCTCTACTTAGAAAAGTAGACTAATTCTCATATTTAGCACAAATACCTAACACACAAGTAAAAATTCTGTATACTGAATCAACTTATCCTGTTGTAATTTAAATTGATGTTCGATGCATCTACTTCCCATTAATTTGGCAGTGCTGTGTTGCTGAGCTGCATGAGAATTTTTTAGCAAAAGGATGGGTTTTATTTTTGTTTCTTCTGTCTTTCATCCTTTTCAGACTCCAGAAATCACCCTGCAGATTGCTTCTCATCTTCCTGCCATGGAAGCCTCAGACAATGCCTTCCAAGGTTCCTTCTTCTATCAGGTGCTGCAAATTGAGTCCCAGATGTAGGGTGTTAGAATCTAGGGCATAATGTAAAGAGAGAAGTAAAATAAGATGTTCTAAAACATTTACTCTCTCAAATTTTGACATATTGTATTCCCCTTTAGTAATAAGTCATTTAGCTAAAGCATAATAAATGTCACCACATAAGAGCTTTCTCTAATCACTGAATTGAATATGCCCTGGCTTTTGCCCAGGGAATCCTAATGGCTTTGTGCCTATTAATGAATCTCTATCATCATCAAAGCCAGTGGTTCCAGACACATTTCCCATAAGAATCATGGTTCCAACTTCAGGAAATCATGCTCAATCAGCATCTTTCCACATAAAGGGATCTAAATTGTTCCAGTCCTGGTAGTTCCTCAAATATGTAGATTGGCAGTGCCTTGGTGGAAACTCTAAGCTGGTGTATACAGACCTTAAACACTGATGATAGTACATTGGTAAACAAAAATTGTGAGAGGAGGAACTGCTAATCAATGTTAGAGGACTAAGAAATGGTTTATACTTGACTAGTAGGTTGTTAGGGGATTTAGTGAGATGATAGATTATTCACATATGGTACTCTCCAAGCCCTATTTCTTGTGATCCTTGAAGCTATCTCTGAAGTAGGCAAGACTTTAATTCCGTTGTACTGATGGGACTTACTGAGCATTGTGTGCCATGCACTTATCCATGTGCCTACATGTATTACCTCATTCATAACTTACAGCAATTCACCCCTATGGGGTGCAAACTCTTGTTATCTACATTTTATGAATTAAGAAACTGAGGCTCAGAACTTGTCCACAGTGTCAGCAAGAGCTGAAACTTAATGTCAGGTGTATTTTACCCAAACTAGTTTTTTAACCACTAGTCTCCTGCCACCCACAGTTGATTAAGGACAGATCTCAGACTAATTCCAAATCATCTAAGGTTTTTCCATGCCAACCTACTGCCTCTTAACAGAATGAATGAAAGAGTTATTTCAAGTCCATTAGGCAAGACAGTAGATCTGAGAACCTGACTGCAACAAGGACACAAAAGGCAAACAGAGCCTGAGGGCCCTGTAAGACAATGATCCTCAAACTGTGGTCCTCGGGCCTCCTGCACCAACCACTTGGGGAGCTTGGTAAAAACAGAAATGCTGAGGCCCCACCTCAAGCCCACAGAACCAGAAATTCTGGGATGGGCCCCAAGAATAGAATCACTCGCATGTGATTCTTACTCACACTGAAGTTGAGAACCATTGCATAAGGAAACAGTGACTAGAGGATATTGATTAAAATTTTTAAAAAGAGAGATACTTGAGTAATTTTGCTCTGAATTTCCAATAGTTTGTTTTCTGTAAGATGGGATTAAGTAAAAGAAAACTTGGGAGGCAGTGGATAAAATGATTAATCAGAGAGTTGAACTAAAAATAATTTTTCCTTTGTCTTCTGAATCTCCACTTCAGGAATTGCCATTAAGCCCAGGAGCCACTTGCTTTATGATTTCAAAAGTTATTTCAGACTATATAAAACTAGAAAAACACAGAGGCAGTGGAAATGCTCCCTGAGGTTCATATCTCTGTGTTTGGGTATTTTCTCCTCTCAGGATGCTGAAAACACACTGTTTGTTGGGAGGGAGTGTTTGGCTTCAGTGGGAAGCTTCGTTCTGCTGTTGATTCACTGCCTGGCCCACATCACTGCCGAGGACTTCCACCAGGACTCCAATCCCGCCTTTCTGAGGTCATTTTACAAGGTATTCATAACATGTGAAGTCCAGTTGGTAGCCTTTGGTTCGTACTGCCAGGCCAGGAAGACTTTCCTGATCAAATTTCCTGCAGCAGCATATGACAAAAAATATGCACCATTCTGCACAAATTCTGGAGTGAAGTGGTCTACCTGTGACAACAGCTTTCCATGGCTATCTCATTATCAACACATAACCCTCACCATAACTGCAAATGACAATAGTAACCCATGATGAGGCCAAGTAGAGATGAAAAATTTCAAGCCCCATTTTTCTTTCAATTATTATTTTAAGCTTTAATAGCAATTGCCTAGAAGCAATACTGAACTGCCCCCCTCACCTTCTCCTTGATCAGGGATTGAAGGCCTATTTCAGGGAAGCATTCTCTATCACACTGCAAATGTCAGCAGTTTCCTGGGACAGTAAGCTGGACCAAAGCGTAAGTGCTCTTCTGCTGGGAGAGCAGCCCATCGCTGAAGGAGAAAGAGATCTTCTTTCTAAACTCATAGAAAGGAAGCATGAGTCTGACTTGGAGCCAGAGTCATCAGAAGAGGTAACTAACTTTAACTTACATAGCACATGGTCTTGATTGAAACTGAGTTCATCACAGAGTAAATGCTTCAGTGCAAGACCTTTTCAAATATTTCTGGCCTCCCTAGATGGTACACTGCCTTGACACTCAGCCTGCTTCTCAAACCACATCTGACAATATTTTTAAAATCCTGTATCCTACAGGGAATACAATGGGTACCTGTCTCTTTGAATCATGCACAGGGATTGATTGCTAATGTGGCTCTGGTTACTTAACTTTATGTCCCACTAACACATTATTAGTAAGCAGAACTCTACCTGTTAAACTCACTGAGACTCAGAGACTAAATTCAAATGCCCAAGTATAACCTATTTACCCAAATTTACAGTGTGCTGTTTTCTATGCAAGCTACACAATGGTATTCTTGATACTGTTATTTAAAGTACTTTTATGAAAATATCATCTCAGCTTTTTAACTATTAAAAATAAAATATCTATGATCTATGAATACCTATGAAAACAATATCCTTCATTAAAGGTCAATTCATTCTTGAGTTATAAACAATAGCATATCTTTATTCATTATTTACATAAAAAATTTATAAATTTCAAGGCACTTATATATTGTCTCATTTGATCCAACCAGAAATCCTGGAAAAATAGGTAACATATCTATATTTTTAGTCACGTTTCATGAGAAAGGAAAGATTAAGCAATTTGACCAGAATCATGAAGCTATTTGTAGTGGTAGATCTCAGACTAGATTCTGGATCTTCTGACCCCTAAGCAAATGTTCCATATACATTTGTCTGTAACCAAATCTCCTTTAGTTACTGAGTCAGATTTATTTTATGGTTGTTGACACTGATGGTGATATTGGTCACCCAGATCACAGAATTCTGTTACACCATAACTCCCACAAATCACAGAGAATGGTCAGTTCTCTGTCCTCATCTAACAGCAGCATTTGACACATCCAATCACTTTCTTCTCGATACATTTTCTTCACCAGCCTCCTCTGGTTTTACTCCTACCTCTCTGACTGTTCCTTCTCAGTCTCCTTTACTGATCCCTCCTCTTCTCCCTAGCCTCTTAATGTTGAAGGGCCAGGATTATGTCCTGTCCTCTTCTCTGTCTATATTCATTCCCCTTAAGGATCTCATCCAGCCTTCAGCTTTAAATCCCATCCGTAGGTCAATGACTCTCCAATTTTTATTTCCAGCCCCAACCCACCTTTCTAGCTCAACTCATTTCCAAAGGCTTACTAGCCATCTGCACGTGGATGTCTAATAAGTATCTCCACCTCAACATGTCCCAACCCCATCTTATTTCTAAACCCCCTCTGCTCAAAACCTCCTTTTTCTCAGTTAACAGTAACTCTATTGTGGTTTTCCAGGCCAATGTCTTCCTTGAAACCTCTTCCTCCCTGTTATATATAGCCCACAACCAACCCACCAGGAAGCCCTGTTGCTCTACCTTCAGAATATATGCAGAATCTGAACACTTCTCTACACTGTTACCAGCCTGGTACAAGCCACCATCATCTCTTGCCTGGATTACTATAATACTACCTGATCTCCCCAAGTCCAGCTTTGCCTCTTCAGCCTGTTCTCAACACAGTAGTCAGAGTGATTCTTTTAAAATGAAAGTTGAATCTGCTCAAAATCCTGCTGTGGCACCCCATTTCACTTAGAGTAAAGACAGAAGAGCCCAATCCTCTTGTCTGCCACCCCCTCTCTGGCTACTCTTCCCCTCATTACTTACCTGCAATCACACTTTCTTCCTTGCTGTTCTTCAGACACACCAAGTACCCTGACTCCCCTCTTAAGGTTCCTTCTGCCTGCAACACTCTTTCTTTTAAGGCGGTGGAGCAACGTTTCCCCGACAGGACATTGGGCAATGTCTGGAGACATTGTGATTGTCCTGACTCAGGAGAGAGAGCTGCTACTGTCAACTAGTGTGTAGAGGCCTGGCAGGGGATAGCCCCCGCAACAACAGCAAGAAAAACTATCGATCCCAAAATGTCAATAGTGCTGAGGCTGAGAAAGCCTGGTCTAAAGAGTTAGAGCATGCTTGTCCCCA
Source organism: Pteronotus mesoamericanus (assembly GCF_021234165.1). Taxonomy (NCBI): domain Eukaryota; kingdom Metazoa; phylum Chordata; class Mammalia; order Chiroptera; family Mormoopidae; genus Pteronotus; species Pteronotus mesoamericanus. The sequence continues at coordinate 15,845,364 of NW_026555313.1, forward strand.
TTACCTCCTTCGCATCTTTGTCCACCTTCTCAATGAGGCCTCCACTGACTAGCCTATCTTAATTTGAAATACCCTTTATCCCGTGTTCATCAGCTTTCCCTTACACTGTTCTACTTTTTTCTATATTACTTCCTAACATGCTATGTAATTTATTTACCTATGCTAGTTGTTTATTACTTTTTCCCCCCTGCTAGAATGTAAGCTCCATAAGAGCAGAGATATTTGTTTTGTTTCCTGATATTGCCCATGTACCAGGCTCATAGTAGGGTTTTGATATATTTACTATGTTAATGAATAAATAGATTTATATGGATCCTCATGCTAAATATTCAAACATTCCAATTTACCAGAGCTAACTACAAGGCAGATAATAGCAAACACTTATTACACACTTGTCACAAGCCAGAGGCTCTGCTAAGAGGTTTACATGCATCATCTCATTTCATCTTCCTCATCCCCTTAGAAAGTAGACTTTTATTTTGCACTTACAGATGTGGAAAAGGCTTAGAAGTATGAAAACAACTTGCCAAGACAGAGATAGTTGTGGAGCTGGAATATTAGTCCTCTGCCAACCACCACCTATAAAGAGGCCTTATTTTATTTTAAAAGCATAATTACATATGGCTCTCTCAGGTTCACATTCTGGCTAAAAAGATCCAAAAGTACTTTAAAAAAATAGGAGCAAAAGTATTAACTCTGTCCTCCACATTCTCTATAGTATATTAAGAAAAACAAAGATCTTCTCCTCTTCACCAACATGGAACATTTCCTGAAAAGCATCCTTGCTGCAGAGCAAAAACCCCCAAGAAAACCAAGAGATTAATTTGGGGGTAAACATAAGGTAAGGTACCCTTATGAGCCACAGCATTAAGATTGTACTCTGCTCCATACATTGAAACTTTCTGTTGTGTATTTGGGGCCATATTTATCATTGAACACGTAAGCAGAGCAAAGGATGGAAATTAATGGTGTCATGAATAAGTTAGATCATCGGCACTTTAAGAGCTTTCCCAGTACCAACAAATGGTGGATCTTAGATTTAAGAGTTAGAAAGGACCCAAGTAATCAGAGTTTACCCCTCTGCCCTCATGCAGGTAAAGTACTAATCCCAGAAGGCAGAAACTGAGTCTCAGATTTGCCCAGTTCATCCAGCTGGGTCCACTGCCTTCTTATTTAGGGTTTCTTCTACTATACCATAATGATACATACTGCTGTTTTTATAAAAGTTTGTTTGTTTTTAATCATAAGCATTTAAAAGTTATATCTTAAAAAAAAACAAATATTGGAGATGTTAAACTTTAGTAGATACTACAAATCAGACTTCCAAAGTGATATATAAATATATACTGCCACCAGCAACGGATGAGAGTTCTGGTCATTCTTCATTTTTACCAGCACTTAGTATCTTTGATCTTTTTAATTTTTTCCATTCTTTTGGGGTGTGGCTTTAATCTGCACTTCCCTAGTGGCCAGTGAAACAGATCATCTTTCATATATTTGTACATTGTTTGAATGACCTCTCTTGAGAAGTACCTATTCAAGTATTTTGCCCATTTTCCATTGGATTGCCTATTTAAATGACATAAATTCTTTATTCTGAAACAATTTTTTCTTCATTCTGTGGATTGTCTTTTTTATAAAAATAACTGCATATGTTCTCTTTTTGTTTTATTTTTTAGATCTAGAAAAAATGGTGTTCTCATTTCAGTCTGCATGATTAAATGGTAGTAAATGTCAATACAACATCCAATGAAGTTGATAAAAGAATTTTTAAAAATATCTGTAATATTCACGTGTGAATTACATAAATATTAAAATGTTGGATGATATGTAACATAACAGGGAATGCTATTTGGCACAGAAGATAAAGAACATACTGACCTTTTCACTGTGACTAAAAGATCATTAGACCATATGCCTTAATAAAATATTAATTAATTAATGATATTGGCTGAACCTCTTTCTAAACATGTAAAATTTGTATATATTATCATTTTTCTGGCTGACTAACTTAACTAAAATTGTTACTGAGTCAGACAAAGTAGTTTGCACAATATTTGGTGATCAGAAATAAAAGTACACAAAATATATTGCATGTAGATAACACAAATTCACTTTGGAGGCTCTGGGTGGAACAACTCAAAGAGATTAGCACTCATCTGAAACTAAAAGTTTCAGAGTGGATTTGAGTGCTGATCAGAAGAGACACAACTATCACATGAATCAATGTAAGCCAAAAAATTATTTTCAAAGACAAACTTCAAATCAAAAGCCTGCTCAAATTACAAATTCAATGCCAGCAATTCAAGCTCCTTCTCACAAGGATAATTCTTTTTATTGTGCTTCAAGATGATTCTCATTAGGGTTTTATACTGTTTAAAAAGGGGATTTTTAAAAATAATATAACAATTGTTATTGAGTCTCTCAAGCAATGCAAGGAAGACAGGCTAGTAAAGAAAACTTTAAACAAACACATTGTGGGTAGATAATGAATAATAACTAATTAGTTATTAGTTATGAATGCAGTATCTAATTCATATTCAACACTTTTTGGCCCTACAAGTCTTTGGTCATAATTAAGAGGTGTCCACACATGGCTGAGGATTTCATTATAAATCCAACCAAAATACTAATGATAGGTTACTTTAGGGAAAATAAGCTAAAATAAAAAATACTGTGAGATAATATAGCAAGAAGATTCACAATTAAGGTTATCAAAAATTTTAAATCAAGCTATAACAAGATCTGCTCAGAATCAAGTTACTGCATCTAACTCCTCCATTTCTACCATTTTACACTGACTTTGAGTTCTCATTTCTTTGTGGCTAGAGATTGGTCACTTAGTCATCTTAAGTAGCCATTCAGGTTAAATTATTAGATTTGCCATCAAGCAAAGTAAGTACCAAATTTGTTAGCCTTTAAACTAATTCATTTAGTTTCTATCTCAATGAAAATCACCACCTGTCTTTATAGCACAGTTACACATAAGATGATAGTTGCCTTAAGAATAGTCTGTGAGGCAACTGTTCTCCTGTCTCTTTTATGAACTGGGACTTCTTATACAGAGCACATCCCCCAGTCAATGTGTAACTTTATAAGATTAAAGACTTCTCCAGTACTTTGAGATGATATGATAAATATTGAGTGCATGCCCTCAAGAATTTTACTGAGCTATTTACATAAATTATTAAATGAATTTCCCAGCGAATAAAGTGAAGATTAATTATGCCAGAGACACAAGACTATTTAGGATACTTAGGCCAAAAAGCCCAGGGCATCCAAGGAAGGTAGTAAGGAAAATGCCATGTATCTCTGACTAGTGTGGCTCAGTTCAGTGGGTGTCATCCTGCAAAACAAAAGATCACTGGTTTGATTCCTGGTCAGGGCACATGCCTGCATTGTGGATTCATTTCCCAGTCGGGGTTTGTACAGGAGGCAACCAATCACTGATTCTCTCTCACATTGATGTTTCTCTCCCTCTCTTTTTAATTCCCTTCCCCTCTTTCTAAAAATAAATAAACTTTTTAAAAATAGAATATGCAGAAATTAAAGATATTTCTTTTGGAGTCTTAGTATTGGATGAGCAAGGCACCTGTTAAACAATGATTTCTTGCACTCTCCACCTGATTCAATTAATATATTAACAGCTGTAAGCCTTTTTTTTTAAATCTTCATCCAAGAATATATTTATTGATTTTTTTTTAGAGAGAAACATTGATCAGCATTGATGCCCAACCAGGGATGAAACCCATGAGCTAGGTATGTGCCCTGATCAGGGATTGAACCAGCAACTGTTTTGGTATATGAAATGATGCTCCAACCAACTGAACCACATGGCCAGGGCAACAGCTGTAAGTTTTTAGTAAACACATGCTTTTTAATTCAAATATGACAGATTACAGGGCAGGGATCATGTTCTCCTTCCTGTTGCATTATGGGTATTTATTGCTGAATCAAATCAATAGCAATTTCTTCTTAAGTTTTGAGATTCTAGTTATCTTTAAGGAATTAACTTGTATGCACACGCATACACATATAATAATAGCCCACTGACCAGAAAAAGAATAAGGAAAGCTCAATAGATATAGAAGCCATATGTCACCAACTATTAACAATAATACCCTTTCTCAAAAATATAATACTTAATTGTCTTAAGATTTGGTTCTTAATTTAAAAAGTGGTATATAGGCTTCTGTTTCCAAGAAGTTGAAGTTGGCATACTTGTCTCTACTCCTCCCACAAATACAACTAAAATCCCTGGACACTATATATAAGGAAAAACAGGAAGATTCTGAAAGGTATAGAGAAAGAAATGGAAGAGCCAGAGACCTCAGAACCCAAGGCAGAATATGGTGGTAAACTCCACAGGTTCCCTTTTTTCCTCATCTAGTCCATACTTAGAATTGAAAAACAACAACAAGAACCCATAAACACCAATGAGCACAGACCAAAAAGAGCTCCGCAAAAGTCTGCTCTATTCAGCCAAAGAATTGAAAAAATGGCAACCTAGCAAGACAGAAAACTCTTGGACAATCACTGCTTTACTCCAGTCAAACAAGAAAGAAAGAAAGAAAAGAAAGAAAAGAGAGAGAGAGAGAGAAAGAAAGAAAGAAAGAAAGAAAGAAAGAAAGAAAGAAAGAAAGAAAGAAAGAAGAAAAAGAAAGGAAGGAAGGAAGGAAGAGAGAGAGAGAGAAGGAAAGAAAGAGGGAGGGAGGAAGAGCGAGCCAAGGTTGAGTGGAGAATCTAGATTTCCCCTTTGCCAGCCTATTACAAGGCACCCAACATCCTCCTGTGGTAATGCCAGAAAAGACCAAGCATAGAGAATGTTCACTTTTTCATCCCCACAGGTCAGTAACAAACCTCCCCTCTACCCAATGATGTCATTGGAGACCACATGGGAAATCTAGACATCTACCAACATACAGCAGTAATGAGTCCCCTCACTACCACCTTTCCGCTGAGTGGCATCAGCAGAGGCCAAATGAAGAGTCAGATTTTTCACCATGGCCCATTGGTAATAAAGCCACCTTCACCAAAATATTAGAGAAAACCATACGGGGAGCTGTAACTCCCATATCTGTCCAGCAGGTATGAAAAATTCCTTCCTGAGGTATTATTGGAGGCCAAGTGAGGAACCTGGACTTTTATCTCCCAATGAGCAGTAACAAGACAGTACCCTCTGGTCCCCCTATGTGCTGCACTGGAAGGTGCCAAAGGAAATCAGCTAACCCAAAGTTTAATTAAGATTTCAAGGCTTATAATATTTAAAATGTAGATGTTCCAGTCAAAAATCACTTAGCACTAAGAATCAGAAAGAAAATGAGTAGGAAAAGACAATAAATAGATGTCAACACAAAGATAACAAAGATATTGGAATTGTATGCCAAAGATTTTAAAGGAGCCATCATAAAAGTGCTTCAACAAACAATTATTAACATGCTCAAAATAAATGAAAAAAAAATAGAAAGTCTCAACAAGTTCTATAAAATCACAAGCAAAGAAATAGAAGACAAAGAAGAATCAAATGGACATTAAAATGAAAAATACAGAAACCAAAATAAAAAGCTCACTGGATAAGGTTAACAGTAATATGGAAGGAATGGGGTAGAGGGAATCAGTGGATTTTTAGACAGAATAATAGAAATTACCCATTCTGAACAACAGAGAAAAAAGACTGAACAAATGAATGTTTAGTGCCTTGGGGACCTTGCTACTATAACAAATACTCTAGCATTCAAATAATCAAAGTGTCAGAAAGAGAAGAGAAAGTGGGCAGGCTGTAAAAGTACTCAAAATAGTGGCTGAAAACTACTAAAATTTGGGAAAAAAAGACATAAACCTATAAACTTACAGATTCAAAGAGCAGAGTAAATTCCACATAGGATAAACCCAAAGAAATCCACACCAAAATACACCATAATTAAACTTTTGAAAACTAAAAGCAAGAATAAAAATTATCTTGAAAGCAGGCAGAGAAAACTGACACCTTATCTATAGTCAAAAAAATTTTGAATGACAGATTTCTCATTAGAAACCATAGGAGCCAGGAAGAACAGGCACATTTTTCTGACACTGAAATAAAGGAACCATCAATCCAGTGAAAATATTCTTCAAGAATGAAGAGAAAAATACATTCACAGGTAAAGAAAAACTAAGAATATGTCACAAGTCAACCTAACCTACAAGAAAGGTTAAAGGAAATTCTTTATAAAGAAAGGAAATGAAAGAACTCTGGAACACCAGGAAGGAAAAACATGGCAAGAAAAAACAAGGATAAATAAAATAGACTTTCTAAATTCTATTTGACAGTTGAAGTAAAAATTATAATACCTCTGATGTGGCTCTAAATATATATAGAGGAAATATTTAATATAATTATATTATAAAGGGAGGAGGATAATAAGACATAAAGGGAATTCAGGTTTTTATATTTCATGTGAACTGATAAAATGATGACACTGGTAGACCATGACAAGTTATGTACATAATGCAATTCCTAGCAACCACTAAAAAAGCTATACGAAGAGATACATTCAAAAATCTATATTTAAAGAAATACTATAGATAGGCACTGCAAGCCCTTTTGGGAAGACCACAGGAACACCCGCACATGTGGGGCCAGGGCAGAAAGAGAACACCCCTCCATGGGAATAGATGAATTTATCATACCTTGAGTTCATTTTTTTAATTATGTTCCATCAGGGATCTGCTATGTGACTTACAATAACCAAACTGATTGGCTGTTTCAAGAACAGATGGCACTGAAAGTAGTTTGCTGATAAGTTGTAAATTTAAGTCTCAAGCTACAGAAAACTATGTGTTGGGCAAAACGACCGAGACTCTTTAGTGCTGGACTCAACAGAGAGATTATCGAGTATGATTTGCAGGGATTAAACCTCAGGTACTCTGGGGAGGCCTTTGAAGGACCCATTTGGAGCACAGCTGCCAGCCTCCCTGGCTCTCAACTTTTGGTTGGCTGTGAAGATGGATCTGTGAAACTATTTCAGATTATTCCAGGCAATATCCAAATTGAAAGAAATTTTTATAGAAAAGTCACATCTGAAATCTCAGCTGGCATTCCTTTGGTACTGGTTCTATAGACTACATTATTGTTGTTTGATGTCAAATCAGGAAGTGGTATTGATGTTTGTGGATAGGCAGTATATGGGTACGTCTAAGCAGACGTGTATCATATGGGGCGTGACCTTCTTGTCAGATGGTATTGCTGGAAAGTGTACTTCTGGGACTCAGCTACCAGGATGCTTGTGAAGAACCATCTCATCACAAGTGCTAACATGCAATCCATTGCCCTATCTGATCAAGAAGACAATTTCATGGCGAGCACAGCTGAGAGGACAGTATTCCATTTTCAGCTGGTCTCTGTGACTTCCAACAGCAGTGATAAGAACTAGGTGCGAACAAAGTCATTTCAGCTTCATATTCACAATGCGCAAACTGTGGCCCACAGCCCTACAGCACTGATATTTGGAAGCGCTGACACACACTTAGTCACTTGTTCTCTCATGGAATAAAATGGAGGAAAAGAATTGTGACACAGCTCTCCGAAATACCACTTTTCCCCATCGACATCTCTCCTATTCAAAAGAAGCAGCGTCCACTCTTTCAGTTTTCTCATCACTTGGATCTTTGGTGACTGGGATCTACATTTGCAACAGGAAGGCATGAGGCCTCTAAAGATGCAGGTCATTTACTGCACCTCAAGAGAAAGTGTCCTGAGAACATTATTTGCAGCTGTATCTCCCCATGTGGAAGTTAGATAGCCTATTCTACAGCTTCTTGGTTTTTTCTCTATTGGTTAAATTATGAACATGACAACATAAAACTCCAAAGGTTTTCCAAAGTGGCAGCATTTCCTCACTCTGCCCTTCAGATTTTGTTTTCTAAAGATTCAACAGTACTCTTTGGGACATCAAATCAAGGATCTCTACATATTGTCCAGCTGTTGGAATCAGGCTTGAAGCACCTACATACTTTCCAGCCTCACTCAGGGATGATGGAGTCCTGTATCTTTTAGCAGCCAGTCCAGATGGGAATTGGCTAGCTGCATTAGGTACCAGTGATGAAGTCCATGTATACAAGTAAAACATCTAAAACTTTACTGTACAGTGCCTGCTTACAATTTTCCTATGACTGCTCTGGCCATCACCCCCAATATCAGCAAAATTGTGACTGCTCATTCTGACCAGCAGGTATTTGAATACAGCATCCTAGACAAGTATATAGATTAGAGCCAGACCACCCAGACACAGGTGTTGGCTCTAAAACCATACTCCCACCACACATATCAGCTTATATCCCAAGAGACCAATGCACATTCTTCTCCATGATGCCTATATGTTCAGCATCATCAACAAGTCATCACTTCTTCCATATGACAAAACCTGTACAATCCACTTCCTCCCATGGGTGAATAAGATGTCATCAGGAAGCACACAATCCATGCTTTTAAAATTACTAAGCTATATAAGCTTTTACTCTTTATGGATCTTTTGGATGAAATAAAACTGGTGGCAGTGGAATGGCCTCTGGATGACATCATTGCTCAGCTCTCACTGCCCATCAAAAAAGAAGAAATTTGGGACCTACAACAGGGCACTGTCTATGCATACATCCTTGAACTATTCTACCCTGTTTGTTTCACAAATGATGATAATATAACAATGCCACTAGGAGTAGGGGGCTCCCCTGGGTCTGAAGGTTACTGTCTGGAGCCAGCTGAGGAGGGAGCAGGGCTCTGAATACCACAGAGCCTGTCCCAGGGGTGTCACAGATGGGGGGAATAAACATGAGTCATCGCAAACACTTCTCTGTTTGCCAGGAGAGGGAACATGGCTCTTCCCTCTCGTGGAGAAGGTCCTGAGCCCCTTTTGTTCAAAAGTTTTTATTGAAAGGGTTATCAGTGGGGCTAGGTAAGAGGAATGTGTAGGTTATCTCATTACATCAGTATGTTAATGTTTACAGAGAATAGATGATGTTTTGAAGAAAACAAATGGCAAGGACACACCAATTTACATGGGTCCAAGAGGGGACTAGTAAACATGAGAGTGTAAACATGAAAGCACCAAAGGGTTTAAGGTTAGGGTCTGTGAATAATGTAAATTTCCTTCCCAATGTGAGCTGGCGATCATAGCTTTTGAAGGAGAAACAAAGCATGCTTTAAAAAATTTACTGCTAGGCCTGATTTCCCCTGGGTACCGCCAGATCCAGTTTAGGACTGTCTCCAGCATTGTTTAAAGCCTGAGCCAGACAGACAGAGGGAGCTGCCAAGAGACAAGGAGACTTCTTTCAGACAGAATGAGGACTCCGGCCATGTCCAAGCCGAGCCAAGGGGTGTGGACCTTTTTGCCCTTTCTGCCCTTTCTCTGTGTCCCCCAAGTCCTTGACCTGCTGCCCATATCGGCCATGTCTGGTTTAGGTCATCCCTCCTCTTAAGGAATCTTACCCATCATTCACTACCAACCATCACAGGGCCAAGCAGGGTGATATGAGGGAGGCAGGGTCTGCACCCCTGCCAGGGGGACAGGTTTCGTCTCCTCAGCGTCCTGTTTTCCCAAGGCCTCCTTGATTATTTCCAGCCTTGGGGCCCTCTTGCCTGTCGGCAGGGCTACAGTTCCTGAAGCCAGACAGGCCCTTTCCCAACAAAACAAAGTTATTCTTTAGGAAAAAAAAATGTTATAGATAAGGCAAAATGGAATTCTAACAAAATGTTCAAGTAATCCACAGGAAGGCAAAGGAAAAAAAAAAGAAAGAAAGAAAAACAGAGAGAACAAAAAGAAAACAGAAATTAAATGGCAAACTTAAGATACAACATAGCTATAATAAATATAAGTATTCTAAATACCCCAATTGAAAGACAGGGATTGGCAGAAAATATGACTCAACTATATGCTGTCTACAAGAAACTCCAAATACAACAATATTAGCAGATTGAAAAGTAGAAGAAGGGAAAAGATATACTATGTGCTGATTAATTAAAAGAAAGCAGGAGTGGCTATATTAATATCAGATAAAGGGACATCAGGACAAAGTAAATTACCAGAGACTGAGAGGGACATTAGAGATAAAAGGGTTAATCTACCAAGAAAACATGGCAGTCCTAAAAGTGATAGAACTGAAAGGAGAAATAGATATATCACAATTATAGTTGAAGGCTTCAACACCTACCCCCCAAAATTTATAGAACAATTAGACAGAAAATCATCGAGGATATAGAACTCAATACTATCAATCAATAGCACTAATTAACATTTATGGAACACTGTCCTAAAACAACAGCAGAACACATTCTTTCACATGCCCAATGAACATATGAAATTAAACCATATCCTGGGGTATAGAACAAATTTGAAAGAACTGAAGATATACAGAGTATATTTTCAAACCAGGTTAGAATCAAGTTAGAAATCACTAACAGAAAAATAACAAATCTCAAAATACTTAGAAACTAAACAATATATTTCTAAATAATCCAAAGGTCAAAGAAGTCATCTCAAAGAAACTTTTCAAAACACATTGAAATGAGCCCTGGCTGGTGTGGGTTGAGCGCTGGCCTGTGAACTGAAGGGTCACGAATTCGATTCTCAGTCAGGGCACATGCCTGGGTTGAGGGCCAGGTCCCTAATTTGGGGCTTGTGGGAGACAACCCATCGATGTTTCTCTTACATGTCAATATTTCTCCTCTTCTCTTTCTCCCTCCTCCTCTCTCTAAAAATAAATAAATAAATAAATAAATAAATAAATAAATAAATAGAATTTTTAAAGTACATAGAAATGAGTAACCATGAAAAATGAACGTACCAAATTTCGCCCCAGCCAGTGTGGCCCAGTTGGTTAGAGTGTCATCCAGTTACCAACTAAATCATTGCAGGCTCGATTTCTGGTCAGAGCACATGCCTAGGCTGATGTTTCATCCCAGGTCCAGGCAGTATGGGATGCAACCGATCGGTGCTTCTCCCTTGTGTTGATGTTTCTCTCTCTCCCTTCCTTTCTCTCTCTCTCTCTCTCTCGCTCTCTTTCTCTCTCTCTCTCAAAACAATGAAAAAATGTCCTAGGCTGAGATTTTTTTTAAAAGTTTGTGGGACATAGTTCGACCTTTCTGAGGCAGTGCTGGGAGGGAAATTTCTAGCACTGATTTATAGCACATACATTAAAAAATAGGAAAGGTCTCAAATCATTATCTAAGCTCTTACTTCAAGAAACTAGAAAAAGAGCAAAGTAAACCCAAAGCAAGAAGCAGAAGAAAGTAATAAAGAACAGAAATCAATGTAATTGAAAACAGAAAAACAATAGGAAAAAAAATCAATAAAGCAAAGAGCTGTTTTCTTGAGAAAGGTCAATAAAATTGACAATCCTCCAGCAAGACTGACAATGGAAAAGAGAAAGTAAACACAAATTAGGAAAGTAAACCAACATTAGGAATCAATGCAGAGCTATCACGACAAACATCAAAAAGATAATAAGGAAAGAGAAACAGAAACAACTCTACAAGAAATAAATTTGACAGATAAAATGGACCACTGCCTCAAAAAACACAAACTACCATAACTCATCCAATATAAAATAAATGATTTGAATAGCATTATAACTATTAAGGACATTGAATTCATAATTTTAAAAGCCAAAGAAGAAGTCCACAGGCCCAGATGGCTTCACCATATAATTCTACCAAACATTTAAAAACAGAATTAACATTAATATTTATATATTTATATTATAACCATGATATACCAAAACCAAAGACAATTTTAAAAGGAAAACTACAGACCAATATTTTTCATGAGTATAGAGGCAAAAAAAAAAAAACACCTTAAAAATATTAGCAGATAAAATTCATAAATACAATTACACTACACAACCCATAGATGCAAAGTTGGTTCAATATTCAAAAAAACCCCAAAAACATGTAATTCACATATCAACAGACTAAAGCAGAAAAATCACAAGGTTATAACAATGGATGCAGAAAAAGCATTTGTCAAACTTTGACCCATTTATGATTGTAACTGTCGGAAAGAGGAATAGAGAGGAACGTCCTCAATTTAATATAAGAACACCTACAAAAATGACAAATATCTACTTAATAGTGAAAGACTGCTTTGCCCTAAGGTTGGAACAAGGTGAGGATGTCTGTTCTTACTACTCTCATTCAACATAGTGTTGAAATTCCCAGCCACTACAACCAAGCGAGAAAAGGAAGTAAAAAGCACCCAGATTGAAAAGAAATAAAGCTGTCCCTATACGTGAATATCATTGTCTACCTAGAAAATCCCAAAGAATCTACAAAAAGTTGATAAATATAAAAAAATTTTTTAAACTGAGTTCATCAAGGTCACAGGACAAAAGATAAATATACAAAAGTCAAATGTATTTATAAATATTACCAGTGAACACATGGATAGATATCAAAATTTAAAATAACACCACTTATAACTACTTGAAAATGAAATTCTTGGTATAAATCTCAAGTACATGTATAAGATTTGTATGCTAACAACTACAAAATGCTGATGAAAGAAATCAAAGATAATCTAAATGGAGAGACACACTATGTTCTTGGATTGAAAGGCTCGAACTAGCAGAGATGTTGATTTTCCCCAAAGCAATATAGAGGTTTAAAGCATTTCCTTTTAAAATATCAGCAAGATTTTTTACAGATATAGAGAAAACTTTCTTCTAAATTTTTTGTAGAAAGGCAAAGGAAGTAGAAGAGCTAAAACAATTTTTAAAAAGAGAATAAAGCAGAAAGAATCAACCTACCCAATTTCAAGACTTACATAACAAAATGAAAAGCTGCTTAACAATAAAATCCAGCTAACCAAAGATGAATCAAAATAAATTTCATGTATAGAAAAGTTTATTGATGAGCATTGCATCAGTTTAAACATACAACTATGAAAAAACTATAGGAATAGTTGTTTCAGGGCAGAACATAAATGTTATACCTTGACATTAAAAACATCACATATTTTCCCTGGCTGGTGTGGTTCAGTGGATTGAGTGCTAGCCTGAAAACCAAAGGGTCGCTGGTTCAATTCCCAGTCAGGGCACATGCCCGGATTGCAGGCCAGGTTCCCAGTACAGGGTGCGCAAGAGGCAACCACACATTGTGGTCTCTCTCTTTCTCCTTTCCTTCCCCTCTCTCTAAAAATAAATAAATAAAACCTTTTTAAAAATAAATAAATAAAAAGATCGCATATTTGAAAATTGCCAGGAGAGCAAATCTTATAAGTTCTCATCACAAGAAAAGAAATTTTGTAACTGTGTATGGCAGTGGATGTTAACTAGAATTACTGTGGTGATCATTTCACAGGGCATCCAAATATTCAAATTAGGTTGTATACCTGAAAATAATATCATGTTATCTGTCGATTATACCTCAGTTTTTAAAGTGACATAGGAAATAAAGGATAGGAAAAAAATGAAGAGTGCTAATTTCTGCAGCTTGCATAGCAACAAACAATCAATACTTTATATAAAAAAGATTAAGTTTTAAAGACTGCTCCAGCCTCCTAGTGTTTTCCTTTTTAAAAAATAAAAATAAATAAGTCTTTCAGGAAATAAAATCCTTTGTGATAGAAAAGCTTTTGAATATTTCAACAATTCTTTGTTTCACTTTAAGTTTCTTCACTTTGCTAAGATCAAGCAAACTTAAATCCAAATATTTTAACAAATAGCCCCTGTAGTATGATTCTCTTATTAAATTGTCTGTATATAAATTCTTACATCTTTCTATATAAGAGGATGACTAGAAGGATGGTCACCATTTAATGTTAGTCATGGTAATTTCTGGCTGGATGTGATCCATTTTTATTTGCTTAGTGCTGTGCTTTTCTGCTTAGTTTGAATTCTTTATGATGAGTATGTACCACTCTTATAAAATAAGTCATAATGATTTAATCTATTAAAAGCTTTAGAAATAAACTAATTTTTTAAAAAGGGAATTATTTCTCTTAAGGAGTAATTTCAAACAAGCTCTCACTGGCCTTATTATGAAATAAGTGATGGCAAGTAATAAAGTAGAACCAGAAACTCTATTATGAGGATCATTTTCCCTAAATGATGATCTACTTTTTGTTTAAATGGCTAATGAAGAAACACAAACTTTTAAAATTTTCTTGCAACAAACTGAACAAGGAATATATTAAAAACACAATATATTTATTTAAATTGTTACTTTTCATAATTCATTGAATCTTACCACAGGTATCTTCATTCTATTACCTTACTGAGTACATTTGTTAGTGTTACATAAAACTTTATATAAAATTAAATAAGAATTAAAAGTACAGCTAAGAACACAGTCATGATTTGTGTGAGAGGATTCACTGTCATGCACGCTTGTCTCTACTGTCACTATTTTTTCTGTTTCATGGGCCTCTCCACCTTACACTACTTCCAGTTTACAGAAAATAAAACGGCCCCTTTGAGCTCTTTCGCACTGAGTTCCCAGCCATTGCCTCATCGGTTTGTGTTCACCCAGTGGTACCTGTCTACCCGGCAGAGAGCCACAGGCCTGTAGCCCTTACGGTTCCTTCGCAATGTGTGACAAGCATTTCCTAGGAAGCTCAGACGGCCTTCAGCCAGATTCTTTTTGCTGGGGATTTGGAACCAAGAATGAAAGGGCTGTTTCAAGTTTTCAACCTGGGGAGGATAAAGAAGGAAAAGGGGGTAGTATAAAGATCTTCTGTAAACTAGTAAGCTAGTAAGGATTAAATAAAACCAGTAACTCAAGTTAAATCTGTCAAAAGTATAGGAAGTACAAATGAAGAAAAATAAAAATAAATAATTATCTTTGAAAAATTGACAAGCATTTTGGTTGTTATAAAGTCAACTTCATACTTTTTAACAAAGTTAATTCTTAATCCAACTAAAACTTTTTTAAAAAACACTTAGGCAAATTTTTACATATTTTTAAGTTCTCCCCTACCTTACCCTGCCTCATTTGTGGAACCCAAAACTGTCTAATCATGATCTCTGAGACCTGGAGTGGAGGTCTAGAGATATCCACTTAAAGATCACAGATGACCAATACAAATATTTTGCAGACTGTACTTTGAAAGGATACTGCTCTAGAAGAATATAGGTGTCTACAGATCTGATCCTTAGATAGAAGATGACCTTTCTAAGCCTAAAAATAGAATAAAGGGCAAATGTTTCACTATATTGTAAGCTTTTATGCATATAGAACTAAACATAAACTATATGTGTAGTTTAGAAAACTAAGCAAGCTAGAGAAAAAAAGTATTTTCCAGTAATATGACAAGGAGTTAAAAAATGCTTCTAAAGTTTGAAGAGCCTGTACTAATATTGGGCTGGCCAAAAACTGTGTGGCTTTTTTCTGTAAAATAAAATACACATTTTTTCATTTTCACCAATAACTTTATTGACTTGGATATTTTGAGTATGTTGGCTATGTCCCACGTGGTATAACATTGATTGTTCTCAATGTCTCAATTTGATCGCTGTCAACTTCAACTGATCTACCCAACTGTAGAACATTGCCCAGCAAGAAGTCTTCTGCACGGAACTTCACAAACCACTTTTGACACGTTCAATCAGTCCCAGAACCTTCTCCACACACTGTACATAACTTTTTTTGCGTTTCATTTGCACTTTTACCTATCTTGAAATAATAAAGCATGACATGCCAAAAATGTTGCTTACTTTCTTCCATCTTCAATATTAAAATGGCTACACAAAAATTCAATTATGATAAGTTTTTTTAATGTATGCTGATATGACAGCTCTCACAATACAATCTAACAAAATTGTTTCAAATGGAGTTAAAAAAGAAAAAACAAGTAAATTCTACTAGAGAGCCGATTTCCCCCCTGCCCCCTCCACACCCGAACAAACTTTTTGGCCAACCCAGTACATTCAGATCTCGAACTTTTTGGCCAACCCAATACATTCAGATATCCAATGATAAATAGATGAAAGAGAAATTCAAAAAGATATGTTAAACATTTAGGGACATGGAGATTTCTTTAATTTTTCAATTTAATTAATAGTATCTGTAATAGTATTGTTATCAAACTATTTTTAACTGAGAATACACGATTTTAGGAAAAATGGTAAACACTTTCACATAAAGCTGGTTAGACTACAAATAAACACAACTTTCTAAAAGGTACTTTGGCTGTATATTGAGAAGGAGTAAAATGTCCATACTCAGTGACCCAGTAATTCCATGCTTGAGAATCAAATTTCCAGAAATAATTTAAAATTCATACATCTCAGTACAAGTTCTTTTTTTAATATCACAACAATGTAGAAACAGTCTAGATATTTGCCAATAATAGGTTAAGTAAATTACTAGGAAAGCAAATGAATATTAAAATTTTAAATAGTTAAATTGCTTTAACATGTTAATACATAAGTGATTATTTTAAGGAAAAAATACCAACAAGTATATACATACAAAGTATCAACACAGATCTCTCTAGATTACTGTTTTTCAAACTGGGGGTTACCACCATTAGTGAATCATGAAATCAATTCAGGTGGTTGAAATCAATTTAATTTAATACAAAGGGTTAGGAGCATTGTACCTAGTAAGGATATACAAGTATTGTTTCATGAAACCTATTTCTAATATAAAGTTGTGTATATCTTTCTATGGGTTATGGTAAAAAAAATTAAGAAAATACTGCTCTAATGATGAGATTGCAGACCTTTGGTTATTTCTTAATTTTCCAAATTACCTATGAGTGGTACGTTATATTCTGTTATCAAAAAAAAGCCAACTAATTTTAATATATAATTCTAAAGAAATTTAGGTAAAAGAAAGCTTATGCTCAAATACTATACAGAAAAATGGGACTGCAAAAGATGGTATAGATCCTGAGCACTCAACCAAGGAGAGGAAATATAAATAAAAGAAAGAAAAACAAAAAACATTTTGCCAGAACATCAAAATTGTTTAAAATTGTGATTTTAAATCTTTGTAGTGTTGTTTTTTCCATGTTTTTCAATTGTTGTTTCTTTGCTTTCATACTGAGCATATTCATTTTAGAATTGGAATTGGAATAAAAGTATACAGAAGAACTGGAACATACTTTACCTTATAAATACTCTTTGGGTTGCTGACTTTAGGAATTATCTGAGGTTCTTTGTTACAACTTTCTTCATCAGAGGACGGGCCGGAGGAGTAGTCTAGTGTGGATCTACTGACAGCGTCTCGGATTCGTTGGGAGAGCTCCCACTCCTCCCACCTGCCTTTGAAAGAAGCCACTGTAAATGGATGATTTTTCTCACCATACCTAAGTAGGAAAGGAGAGAAAAGTATTCAATTGGGATTCAGCATCTCACAGTTTTATCTCAAATCTTTTCTGGAGACAATTCACTAACTTACAAAAAGTTATTTTGAAAAACGAATTGAAATGACTTAATAGCAAAGTAAGTTGAGAGACATTATAATTTTCAGCTACTACACTGTTGTAATTAGTGGGGGTATTTCTGTAAGAACTATCGCCATTAATTGCTCAGAAAAAGATAAAGTCTAGTTTCTTTTTGATCCAAATAATGGACTGAATTGCCCCATGATAAATAACTCCTCTTCCTCCTTGATTCTGCCTATAATACTTAGACATTATAATCTATTGTTGTTAATAGGGTGCAGGGATTAAAATCAAATTTCAACTATTATGCAAAATCTTTGTGCTTCCCACTCCTGCTGGAAATCTATGTTATCTAATAAAGTTGGCATCTAAAATCTTAACCAACCAGCCCTCTGCGCTAACCCAGGGCTTTGGAACATCATCTTTCACAAAGGTGTACATAACTGACTAAACAACCTGTTTCCAAGCTGTCAGAGAAAACAAACTCTTACTTCCAATAAGACTACTCACCTACAGCAAACTTCAAAGGGATCTACCCATATTGTCATCTCCTTTGGAAGTCCAAGGTGAGAAAAATCCACATTACTCTCAGCACAAGCCCTTTGTAGAATGGGATCTTTATTCTGACTATTGTTTATCCTGATACACCTTTAAAAACAAGGAAAGGGAAACAAAGGCATGGTGACAGGTGCTTTAACAGGAGAGTCATGTTGTAGGCATACTGCTGCAATACACACAGCTCCCACCTCACCCCTGCCCTCCCCTAACCCCTTCCTGATCCTCCAGTCTTACAAGTAAGAGTGAAACACCAACTTTTAGTTCACTGAACATTCACTGTGTATCATTCATGGTAAATACAAGTTAGAAATTGCTTAAGTTTGTACTGTAGTATTCAACTGCATTATCGTCTATGTATCTCTTTCTTTCAAGCCCACATTCAAATTTGGATCCATAAAACTTTCATTACTTATAGACTGCCCACAGAATCATGGCTGATGCTTGTTACTTCCCTTTCGTACCACATTCTAGCTCTCACCTGAAGGCTTGCCCCTTGGAAGGACACTCAGAGTGCCAGTGACTTTTGTATGTTTCAAACAAGATAGTCATCAGCTTTTCTGCAAAGTTTTCTATTTGTTGTTTACTCAATTTATCATGCTTTTTCACCAATCTTGTGACAAAGAAAACTGTTGTTGCAATTTCATCTCTCATGATTCAAGAAAAAAAAAATCTGTGAGGAGGTCTGCAACCATTAAAAGGAAGCAAGAATAAATTAAATAGAAACAAGGGCCTAACTTACCAACATGTAATTGCTATTAGGAAATGTTAGATACATTAAATTTAAAACAAGTTATTTGCTAGTTCTTAATGAGCTAAATAAGCACATTAATTCTATCAATCAACAAAACAGCCAAAAATACCACTTCCTCAACTAGCCAGTTTTTAACTATTTTCAAAGGAAAAACATCTTTTCTAACTTTAATATACTTAAGAAACAAATGAAATATGCAACTTAAATAAAAGAAAAAGTCTTGATATAGGACAGTAATTACACCAAGCACCACTTTTTAAAAACATTTACAGAGAGCAAAAATATTTCAGGATATAGCATAGCTTTAAAATGTGGATCTCAAGTTGCACACTTTAAGTAAAAGTTAAGATTAATCAAACATATCATACTTGCCAGCAAAAATTCTTTAGTCCCAACAAAGAGTGGATGAGAGAAGACCAACTATGCTTTAAGTTTCCAACTCTTACCAGCACCTGTTCTGTTAGTTTTTGGCTGAATCTATATAAGCCTGGGCCCCAAAGCCTGGTGAGTGTTTAACCATACACAGGTACTGTAATTTAGGATAATCAGCTTTTTTGAGGTCCCCATGAAATTGCTCCTTGTCATAGGTAGACTGGATTATTTATTTAAAGTGTTTAAAGATTTTAAAACTGGAGTTGTACCTTCCATTTTACTTTTAAAGTCCTACCTTTTTGACAGATTGAAAATCTAGCCTTCTCCTTCCATACCCTAACATCCTACATTCCAATAATTTCATCTCTAATTGTAACTGCCAACATATTAAAGAATTTTGTCTTGAACCTTTTATAAAACTTATAACAACTTTCTCTGAACAGTCGTATGTTGACTACATGCATTTTTTACTAAAACATGTATTTGTGAAATGAGTAGAAGATATCTCAGTTTATCTAGTCTCACCAGTTCTCAAAGTGTGGGTCACGGACCACCTGGTTGAGATCTTCCACGTAGCTTGTTAAAAAGACAGATCCTTGGAACTTATCCCAGATATACTGAGTCAATACTTCTAAAAAGTGGGGTCTGGAAATTAGTATTTGCCAAGTTCCCCCAGGTGATTCATATACCCACTAAAAGTTAAGAACTATCACACCTGACCAATAAGCCTTTTAACACCCACAGTAAGTGGTCATTCAAGTTCTTGTCAATGAAAAAGTATTCATTCTCTTACAAGGAAGCCCATTTCATTTCTAAAACACTCCAACCACCAGGCAGTCCTTCCTCCCTCTGAGGAGCCAAGCTCACCTTAGTGATTCTCTACATGCACAGCCTAATTTTTCCCTTTGAATTGAATCGAACCCTCCACCAGGTGAAGGCACTTTAAATACTAGCTTTTCAGCCATCTCTGAGTCTCCTCTTTAGGGGCTACTCTCAGCTTTCTAACAGTCCTTTAAAAATGTTACTCAGAGCCTTCACCAAGCTTGGCACTCACCTCTTGCTAAGTTTCAGGTGTGTGGATAGCCCTCTTTTAAAGTGTGGAGCCCAGAATCACACATAGTGCTCCAGGAGTACTCTGCCACTGCAGATGAGAGTGAGACAGTCACCTCTCTTGCTTTGAATGCTGTATTTCTACAATGAAGCTTCAGGTTGCATTTACCTTGGTGGCAGTAGCATCATACCACTGCCTCACATTGAACATGCAAGTAGTCTTTTTTTTTTTTTTTTTTTTTTTTACTAATACTGTTGTTTTGTCACATCTTTATCTTCTTGCATGGTATAACATTCAAGAAAATGGGCTTTGGAGTCCGATCTGGGTGTGAAATGCAACTTTACAAGTTGCTATCTGTAACCTTGAGCCACTAGCTAAACCTCCTGAACTTTCCATTTCCTGACATTGAAGTAGCAACTTCCTAGGGTTGTTATTAAGATTACAATTATTAATGTGTTAAAGCAACTGACCTAACTTAGTTATCTAGCAGTTTAGAAATCAGCTATAAAAATCAAGTACCATGAATGAATCCCAGTCCTTATCTTACTAGAAACTTGGGGAAGTCTCTCAACTTCTCTATCCTTCAGAACCTCATCTGTAAAAGGGGAAGGAAGTATACCTAAGGCCTTGGAATCAGATGGCCAGGTTTGGATCCTACCTCAATTTACTGTGTAAGTTAGCAAGTTACTGTGTTAATTTCTATGTGCCTCAATTTCCTAATCTATATAAAGAAAACAACAGTAGCGCCCATTTTGTAGGGGAGTTGTGAGAATTAAGTTAAATTACCTAGACCAGCACCTGGTACTCAAGACGTGCTCTGTAAATGTTAGATACTACTACTAGTTGTAGCATAATTTTCATGCTACAGTACTGCTATTGTCTTATGAGTTTCTTGTCAAGATTACATTTAAAAATTACATGAAGCATTTAGCAGAGTGTCTGGCATATAATATGTGCTCAAAAAGTGAGAGCCTTTCTTATTAATAAATAAGTTTATATTTATCATTTTATTATGTCTTTTCTAATGCTTTGTGGATTAAGTGGAGTATAAAACCTAATTGCAGCCATACCTACCATATTTTATTGTATTAAATTCAGACCATCACTAAAGAATTGAGATTATTTGTGACCCCGATTTTTGTCTTCTAATAAATTCTTTTAACTTTTTGGCTACCTGCTATCTATAAATATAACAAGAATGTGTCATGCTACAAGTAATGAATTAAAAGGTTGAAGAGGCTAAAAATCAAGCAGTATGCTTTCACAAAATCTAGTGACTCAAACACACATTAGAACATATTCTAGAAAGAGCTGCAAGGATATTTTTTTTAAAGTTATTTTGTAGCCTGTTTACAGTAACAGTAGTATTATTATTTTGAAACATATGGGGATAGATTAGGGGAATACAAATATTTACTTTAATGTTGTTATGAACTAAGCTTTTTAATGTAAGGAAAAGGAGATAAAAGTATAAAATCAAAGAAGTAAAAATCCTATAATGTTAAATTTGAAATGGCAAGATTAATATGAACTTGTGAGTTTTTTCTTTTCAAAAAAGTGTATATTAGTTTTGTCCATTGAAAAGGCCTTGAATTAATAAATAATCCTAACATTCATTTTGTGGTCTCTAAATACCTCCTTTTTTAAAAAAAATCCTTGGAGAAATAGCAGATTACAGTTCTAGTTCATGTGATATATTAGAAGAGGCTGGAATTGTTATACCAGAAAGCAAGGAAACTATACAAAACCAATGGTCATGTCAAAAAACACAAAAGCCCACACAACGTACTCCCAGTGGTCAAAGATAAGTCATTTTGAACTTTGTAATAGATACTGTGGTCCTTCAACCAGTTCCCCTCTTCAGGGTCAACACAATTATCCTCCAACTGATGGAAGTATTTTATCAGATACTGTTGGCTCACAGCTGCATTCTTCATTGGGAATTGCTCTGAGAAACTACCTCAGAGTAAAGTTATCTGCCCCCTCCTCCATTGACAGGCTAATGTGGAGACAGAAAAACCTGGCCATCTTGCCTCAATTTGCAGCAACTCTGAAGGGCCATCCATCTCCAGAGCTCGTCATGAAATAAGCCGAGGCCTCAATTGCACTCACCTACTGGTCCATCTCTTTCTCTGCCCAGTCCTATCTTTCTCACTCCTTTATGGGTGTATCTTTCAAAAGGTCTCTCCAGTAAACTTTCTGCATGCAACTCGCATCTCAGAGTCTATTTCAAAGAAACCCAATCTAATACAATTTGTAGCAGGAATGTTTTAAGGAAGCCGACTCTAAAATGGGATTTTGGAGATGGATTACTTGCATGCTGGCTAGAATGAAAACCTCATTGCTAGTGGTAGTAGAATATGGATATAGATGGCTTCTGGCATGCTGGAGAGGTGTGATTGTTAAAACTTATCAGTGGTGGAGATGGAGTACAGATATCAGGGGGTGCATTGGCTAGTGCGGTATCTTTGATGTTCAAGAGGTATAAAAATGATAATATAAGGAATATGGAAATGGATGGCTGAGTCATCTAATAATGGCATGATTTAATAAGGCTAGTTCAATTCATTAAGTATTTAAGTGTCTACTAAATACTCAGAACATATAAAAAGAAAATAAAGGTGCGACTAGGACACTAATGATCTCTCACTTCCACAGTATCTTATTTATTTCAGCTTTCCATGATATATTTCATATCCCCCTTATTCAATTGCATGGGTTTCCAAATTGCTGCAATTTGGAATCACCTGACTATCTTTTAAAACTAGATGCCAGACTCCTACCTGATTTAATTGGGATGGAGTGCAACCTGGACATCAGGATTTTAAAAGCTCCCCAAGTAATCCTAATCCTAATGTGCAGCAAAGGCGGAAGATCATCAACATAGATCTCTCCTAGCTAGCAAAGAAATTTGAAATTTATTTTACACTTTTGATTGCTTAAAAATTCCTTAAGCTTTACAAAGATTATTAGGAGAAATTTGCATCTTATCTAGCCTTTGCTGGGATAACTTTTACAAAGATTACTTTTTAAACTTTTATTGGAAATAACAAAATTGAAAATCAGGACAACTACTCACATATTACTGAAATAAAATTTGCTTCAGAACTAAAGACAACATATGCACATACTCAAACTTTTTCTTTTCAAATTATTAGTGTTTGCAGTTATAATATTAAAGTGGTGTCAGGTATTTAATAATTCTTTTATTATTTCATCTTCTCAGAGAGCATACTGTTTTATTGGACTTTGCATTAGTAAATCACATTAGCCAATAAGGCTTTGAACCCTCTCCTAGCATTAGTTTCTGCAACAGGCCCAGGCAGGCCTTGGAAGTATGAGTACAATAGTAGGGTAACAAGGTACTTAGATTTCAGGAAAGAACAATCAAATAGAAACTAAACATCATGCAAGACTTCCTTCAGTTACTTGTTTATGATGATTTTAAACACCTAATTAAAATCATCTCCTACACATTAATGACAACTGTATCTTCTGTTATAATTAACATGTACTCATGATAATTTACTGACCATCTATAACATATTAGATACTGCTAAGTGCCATGGAGTTGGGTTGGGGGAACACCTGCCTTTTAAGAGGTTTATAATCTAGAGGAGGAAATCGGATATGTACACAGTGGCTATTTGGATGCAGAGTTTGAGAAATAGGATACTCAAAAATTACTCCAAGCTCCAAGCATTAGTAACCAAGATAATAATGTCATCATTGAAATAATCAAGTCCAGCAGAAAAGCCAGTATAAAAAGAACCATTTGGTTCAGATTAGGTATACCGAGTTTTCCATGGCAATCAAACACCCAGGTTGTGATGTCCATTGAAAGGATGTTAGAATTTAGCAGAAGATCTAGCCTGGACCAACCCAAGGCAGCCTCATACCTAACTAGAACAGAAAATGGCTGTTGAAATTTGAAGGCAAGAAACAGCTCTCCTACAGTTTTTATGTGGTGTCTAAAATTCCCATTATAAGGCATTTATTCCCTTGATTAAGATGTTATCTTTCCAGGATTTCCTTTGTAAAATGTCAAGTGAATTATCCATAGTAGAACAAAAGGATCATACTCTTTCTGGAGACACTTGGAAGGGAGAAAGGCTGAGGGAGGCACCACAGAAAACAGGACATGAGGTTTCTGGCCATTAGGAATAGGGATGACAAACGGAACCAAGGGGAGCATCAAAGACACTTTATTTTCTATCAGAAAATCAAACGGTACAAAACATGAAAATGACTAAAATGATCTTCTACAAGTAACAGTTTTCAGAATTGCATTTCTTCATTTTAACATGAATTCAATTTGATTGCTAAAGTATCTTCAAGACCCACAAGGTTCATTAATAAAAGTAAACCTTGAAAATCTCATCCTACACTTGTCTTCTTGTTTTTATCTAAACTTCAACTATAAAATAAAAATATCTTTGCATATAACAATATAAAACAGGCAAAAATAACTTTAAATATCATCTAAATTGAACATTAAATTCACTGGACTTTTGATTTCCTTAGCTTCCCTTCCTTAAGTTGCAAATTACATCCCTAGGCTCCTCCATTCATTTGCAAGTGCATGTCACTGCTAATGAGGGGGAAAATATAGATGCACTAGCAAAAATCCCACTTCTGGCTGAAAGTGTATTTTTTTTAATAAAAGCAAGTAAGTAGCACCATTTTATGTAGTGATGAACTATTCTACAATCCATGCATGAACTCAGTCCCATTATGATCAAACCACATATTAAGGGAGTTACATTAATTATTGAAATTAAATTCATATGCCAAACTATTGCCTAGTAAAATTGTATAGTTATACAATGTTGATTTGAAGCCATAAGAAATTAAGTTTAAAGCTGCCTAACATAAATGAACCTTAAGCAATATGATGCTTCTTTTTCATAAGCTTACTATATGAACGCTTTATGCATGACAAGCATTTTTCTGACTTTATTTGTATTTTCTGTGTGAATTATTGAGCATTCATAATGTAAGTGGCATTGTGCTAGAGAGAATGCAAACACATGTATCATGCATCAAGTTGAAAAGCAAGATAGCCCACTAAAAATAATTCAGGGCATAAGAATATGTATATACAATGCTCTGTGCTAATATAATAAATGTGTGTGTTAGATATATAGATATATATATGCACACTCCACTATTATAATAAAATGCTTTTTTTTCCAAAATGCAATTAGATATTGAAGAATAGTGTTCTCTTACTAATGGAAGATACTAATTGTAGAATAAATAGACTAAGTGCTAAAGAAGTTAGAAAAGGGAAAGATCAAGATAAGCTAAAGGCTCCAAGGGAAATTTTACCCAAGAAGTAGGATTTGAGCTTGAGATTTAAACAAGCTATAGGTGAACTAAGAGGGGAAAGACAATGTTAACTTTAGTAAATGTAATTATGCTGAAATATTGAGATGTATTCCATGGATATAAAGGAAATAAAGATAAAAAATTAGAGCCTTGCAACTTTTTAAGACTAAAAGGTATAAATCTACTTAGAAAAAGAAGATTAAGTGCCAAATAGGGAAAATGAAAATAAGAACGAGAATAAGTAGATGCAGAGTAATGCTTAAAAGAATAGCATAAAGTATTTTCATTTTTGTAAATTAATTAACAAGGTAATTAGTCAATTTCTGCCCTTTGGCTTCATACAGAACATATCCCAAAGCTCTTAACCGAGAATAGACTTTCTTCAACTGTGCACACAGACTATATGTTGGCTCTACTGAAACCCTAAAATTACCTCCTACAAACCTTGAAAATCTTTCCAAGTTTTTTTATGGAAAGGTGACAGAGGCTAATCAGTAGTGGGAAGTGGCCAGGAACGTTAACCTATTTATTAATAGCTTAGAGAAGTATGGACCCTTTACTGACTCACTGCATGAAGCACTGGGACAAAGCATTCTGGTGGAGCCGACGCAGCCATCTGCTGACCTGTGGCTCCTGCCACTGACCGAACCTTATGATTTGCTGGTACCTTGGATTCTTATGTCCCTGTTTGACCCTGTTTGAAACAGCTTGGCTGCTGTGAAAGTTCTCTCTTCTGTTTCTCCTTGTGGGCTAATCTTTCTCAAAATTTATTTCCTCTTGCCAGCATCTAAATAGGAGACGAATGCTCCCAAAGTTGGTCATGAGCCTTCTGCTTTCCTCATTCTATTCCCTTTTCTGCAAGAATAACACATTGCTGTTAGTCTCCTTCTCTTTTCTAAGTGAAACATAGCAGGTGCTAGAAGATCAATAAAAAATAAGACAACATAGCTCTATTATCCTCACAACATCAACTATTATAGCGTCAGAAAACTGTGAAATCTCTCTTTTCAGTTCTGGTCTCTTTTCAGAGTTCCAGCTCCTTATACCTAATTCTACCACACTATCCTTTCATTATCTAAAACTAAACACACCTAGGCCTAGACACATCATAATTAAGTGCCACCTTGGTACTTAGCATAATTGTATGTAATATAAACACATAAATAATATATAAAGTATTATATTGTATATATTAATATAATTAATTACAGTCAGCCCTCCACGTCCATGGGTTCTGCATCCTCAGATTCAACCAACCATGGATCAAAAATATTTTTTTAAAAAAAAGTTATATTGTGACAGACGTGTACTTAGGATGGTTGTGTCTACACCAAATAGGTACAGATTTCTTTTGTCATTATTCCCTACACAATATAGTATAACAACTATTTACAAATACATTATATTAGGTATTATAAGTAATCTAGAGATAATTTAAAATATACAGGAAGATGTATGTAGGTTATATACAAATTCTACACCATTTTACAGAAGGAACTTGAGCATCAGCAGATTTTGGTGTCTGTCAGGGGTCCTAGAACCAATCCCCTGAGGACAGCAAGGGATGACTGTATATAACTATCTCGGTTATTTATATATACGATTTGTGTATCTCTCCAACTAGACCACAAATCTCTAGACTCTGTTCTCTGAAGATGGTAAATTTGCAACATGTTTACTCCTACTGCTAAAGCTCAAACAACTTTAATTATAAAGCCTATTTTTAGATTGTTTTTGATTTACTAAAAGATTAATTTAACATTTTCATATTGAAAGCAATATTATTGATCAATAAATATATACAAGAAGCTAGTTAAGAATCTGATGCGCTCTTACTAAGGAGAGTACAATGAAATGGAATCAGAAGTATAAGATTATAAAAACTGCTGGCAGTTCATTTAGCTAGAAAGAAAATCTCTCATAATTAAGCATACTCAATGATGTCTGGTTCTTCAAAGGCACTGAGCTGACTTCAATCTTGTCTTGCTTCAACACATAAACTAGTTCCTAAATGTAGTACCATGAATGTTAATAAGATAATAACATTTATTGGTTTATATAAAAATCAAAACATGGTTGCATATTTCCTAAGAGAAAATATGCATTAAAAAAACAGGTTTAAAAAGAAGCTGATAAACTCCAGTAATTCCTATTCAGTCTGATTCTTCATTTCTTCCTCCCTAACAACATGCTTCAAAAGCTGTGGAAAATAGAAAAGGTTCAGATGGTGTCTTCGCGTGTGTTGAAAGGAATAAGTTGTCTCTATCTTTTGTAATTCCCAACTCCCATGATTTCTAGTCTTTTATTCAGGAGTGGTAAATTTAGCCAATATAAATTTGCCAAAGCTCACCCAGAAGGTGTTTGTTTTCTATGCCCTTCTTGGTTTCCTTCTAATCGCTAACCTTTTCTCCTTTCCTTAGTGCTCCTTCCTCATCTCCCTATTCATCAAAAGCCCAGAAATTACATAAAATAGTAAATAATTCCCCTGAAAGGTGCCTTCCTGGTGCTATCTAAAACAAACACAATCTTCTGTTTGGGCATTTTACACACCACAAACATTCCTACTTAGATTAAACCGTGGGTCTCCCTGGTCTCCGGGCGTGCCTAGACATGAACCATAAAACGAATGAGATCCTTGGAGTTTCTCTAGTAACTACAGGCCCAATCAACAGCAACCCTAAGAGCAAGCATTCTAAAAAAACAAAAAAACAAAAAACACAGAACTAAGCCACACACATTTTTCTTATTTCACTTTTTTTTTTTAGCTGTACCACCTACAAAATTAACTGCATTTAAAAAATTTATTTCAGTAGGCAATGCATCTTGGTGACTTTTATATACGTTTTATTTTTATTATATTTGAAGAAGAGTTTTTAAAATTGATTTTAGAGAGACAGAAACATGGATTTGTTGTTCCACTTATTTATGCACTCATTGGTTGCCTTTTGTATGTGCCCTGACCGGAGATCAAACCGACAACCTTTGTGTATCAGCACAATGCTCTAACCAACTCAGTTACCCAGCCAGGGCCTGAAGAAAAGTTTAAAAAATCTAAATTTCAAGGCATCTACTTCAGCCTTGATAGGAAGCAATCCAACTCAGGTAAGACATGCAAGATGCAAACTAATAATCATAAAACATCAATCAAGAAGAAGTATTAAATCTTGCATTGGGTAAAAATGACTAACAATTTGAGAGAACAGAAATCATTTTTGTAACTATGTCCTAATCAAGACTTAAAAGTTAGCATGTTGCTTATGGAATGTAAGGTATTTTGCTCCTGATTTTATTTATGTATATATATTTAACTACAAAATACAAAATCTGCTCTACAGTTATCTCTAGAGAGCTCAGAGGCTAATTAGCTCTGATTTTGGTATGTTACCTGGTATGGCTTGATTTCTGGTACATTTTAAAGGAGTATAAGAAGTTTATGTAATGTGTTCTACAATATTGTGCCTCTCCCAAAGATGAATAGAAATTACAGTTAGTTGTAAATGAACTGTCTTTTGCAACTTAACTTTACAAGTTAATTTTTACATTAATGTTTTCTGTACTATGCATTTTATACTTCACTTGGGTTTCTTACTCTTTGTTATTCACAGAACAAATGACACAGAATATGATAAAATAGATGCTTTCCTATTCAAAGATAATGCTATAACTTACTCAGGCTTATCATTAGAAAGCTCTTCTGGTGTTTTAATAGTGTGAATGTGGAATGTGTTAAATGATCTAGGTTACCTGCTCATCCGTGTTACTGGTGGCATCTGCAAGACCATTTGCTGGGTTTAAGGAATCAATCTATAGCTGGGAAGCTTTCTTTTGTGGAAATAATTTACAACTAAGGTTCCAGGGTCAACAATGAGTTGACTTACCTGACTTAACGTCATTGTACTGCACTGGGTTCATGAAGACTATATTGGGGGGTGGGGCGCAGAAGCTACTTCCAATTGAGTTTCACAAAGTGTATATTCAGAGAATATTCTTTATCCCCTTCTGATTCATTCATTGAAGGAAAAAGGGGAAAGGAGTAACTAAAGGAAACAATTATTAGTAGAAGTCTCCCAGAAATCCTCTGTAACTGTCCTCTTTGCCAAATCTCCTCCATATAGTTGTGTTTACAAATACAAACACATCTACATCATCAACTGAGAAATGGTGAGAGTAAGAAAATGGACCTGGTCACAAGACATTGTTCCTCTGTCCTTCTCAGCCCTCACCCTCAATGTCCAAATTTAGTCTTGCTTCAAGGACCTCCTCGGTGTCACCTGCCCGGTGAACCTTCCCTGACCAATTACAATTCTCAGTGCCCAATCTTACCCACTTCTGTCTCTACCCGGTTTAGTAATTTATTGTACACTGTCTTGAATGGTAAATAATGTGTTCAGTTTTTATTATCACCTAGTTTGTACATATGGAGGGTGGAATGAATGACCTTAGGTGCTGAACACATAGCTCGTATATAAACAAATATGTGCTGGAAATAGGAATAATTTGCCTAAAGCAACTTTTGAGAGTACAAAACTGTGGCCTTGATTTCATGAGGGCCATACTTGGATCCAACTGACCAGCTGGCTGGCTCGCGATTTGACTCCCACCTCACTACACAGCCCTCCGAGAGTTAAGGGGGACGCAAGAGTGCAGATGAAGCTCAGCTCTCCGCAAGTCACAAGGTATCCAGGCCTGTCTCCATTTGGAAAACTCAGCCTACAGTGTGGTGCCTGGCAAACTGTCTTCCCTAATGGGGATGGGCATGGGCATGACAAGTTGGGTTGTGGGGCTCTTGGGGACAGGGAGAGGAGCAGGAGCTCATGTCCCTTGTGTCAGATCAGGTAGAGGAACCTTTTAAGAATCCGTGCCTTGGTCTCCTGGGCCTCTTCCCTGCTGCCACCCCACCCCACCCCCGCCCCTTCTCGCAGCTTCTATCCCTCCCCCCGCCCCTCCCCCCAGCCCTGCTCGCGCCTGCCCCGCCCCTCCTCCCGCGGGGTTCCAAGGGCGGTTGGCTCACCACGGTCGCGGTCACTCGGCCGCTTGGAGCTGCGGGGCGCACGGGGTTGAGAGAGCCGGCTCTAGGGTTTGGGCTGGGAACTGTAGAGAAGTAGTGTGGGGCGGACGGCCGGCCTGGGATGAGGGAAGTGGGAGCCCGGCCCGAGAAAGCTCAGAGGCGAGGAAAAGGGAAGGCAACCTGAGGCGAAGGGCCCCGGGAGGTGCGGGAGGCTGCGGGGCAGCGGAGGCCGGAAGCCAGGCTCGGCGGCAGAGGTTGAAGCCAGCGGGCCGGAGCTCCCGGGAGCCACCTGGGGTCGAGGAGCCCGGCCCGGGGGCGCTGGTTCCCCCTGGAGCGCCGCCCGCTGGCCTGGCCGTGCCATGCCAAGTGTTCGCGGCGAGTCCTGCGGGAGCAGCGCAGCCTGCGCGCTGGGCGAGGGTCCTTGGTGCGTCCGGGGGAGTCTTCCAGAGACCCTCTACCTGGCCATCGTGCCCGGGCTCCGCAGGCGTCGTCCCGGGTGAAGTGTAGAGTCGAGGCGGCCCCCGATACCCCGACCCCCCGGCTGGGGACACCGCGTCGGCGCTGCGGACCGTCCGGGAGCGGCTGCCCGCGGGCGCCCGGTGCTCGGTTTGTAGGCAGTGTAATTAGCTGATTGTACTCTAGTGCTTGCAATCACTAACTCCACTGCCATCAAAACAAGGCACGGCATCACCCGCCGCCCCGCTGCATGGAGGACGCCGCCTTCGGCGGCAAACGGCCCACCTGAAGCGTTTGAGAGCAGAAAGCTGCGCTTCGAGATCCGATGCGTCAGCGTTTGATGGCCTTGGCGCGGCTTGGCGAACACGTTGTCCAAGTGCGAGTAAACCGCTGGAAATTCCGGCGGGCTGCTGCTTCTAGATACACTTCAACTGCTACCCTCTCCAGGAGTAAAATCAAGATTGTGTAATCCCATGTTAAGGAATTCGAAACATGGGGGATTTAGTGGCTTTAATTGAAAGATATAGACTTTTAAACTGCTGGGAGTGGCCCCCTATGTAATATTTAATGTTGTGTAGCTGTGATTCATCTTGCATATTTTTCATTATTTAATAGGGCACTCACTAACCCACCAACTAACGTGAGCTACAGCGGAATCAATGATTAACCTATCACAGTTATGGGGGCGCCTACTTGAGTCTGCAGTTGGTGACGAAAGTAATTTTTTTTTTCTGTGAGTCTAGTTACTAGGCAGTGTAGTTAGCTGATTGCTAATAGTACCAATCACTAACCACACGGCCAGGTAAAAAGATTTGAGAATTCATCCAAATGAGCTGCCTGTGCACATCAGTGTGTTTGGGGGAGGCGGAATTGAAACACGCTAATATTATCCAATGTCTATTAATAACTCAACCCAAAAAAATCAACATTTTAGCTGCTAAATATACAATGTTTGTAATATATTTGTACTTTTTTATATAATTTTTCAGTATTTCTTCAATCTCTTAGCCAGAAAAGTTTCAGATAGATTGGAGAATCAGATTTTTTCCTTACCTGACTTGTGTCATTGTATAGACCTGTGATTATCAAATATCTCTTCTATGAGACTCTATTAATGTTTTGAAAGAATAAAATACCATAACATCATAAATTGTGGTTATTAACATGTGTTCATTTCCTAAGTTACCTTTATGAGGATCATCTCAATTCCTGCCACAGTAATTACAAATTTCCTATCACTGAAATAGTTAAATTTTTCCTAAATTAACAAAAATCTCCCAGGAAAGTTAATCACAAGCACTTGTTAATATTTTTATTTTATTTTAAATATTTTTTTAATTTTTAGACAGAGGGGGAGGGAGGGAGAAAGAGGCAGAAAAACATCAATGTGTGGTTGTCTCTTGCATGCCGCTAACTGGGGACCTGGCCCACAACCCAGGCATGTGTGCTGACTGGGAATTGAACCCTGAATGGGAATCGAACCAGTGACTCTTTGGTTCACAGGCTCAATCCACTGAGCCACCCCAGTCAGGGCTGCACTTGTTAATATTTTTATAAGTTAATGTTTTTATAAGACTGCATTAACAAAATTTTTCTTAAAATATTTTACATGGAAGGATGGAGTCCACTTGTCAGACATATCCCTTTTAAGTAATCATTTACACTGTTGCAGTCTAGGCAGCTTTTAGTGGGACCAACTGGTAAATGCAGTTACAATATAAATCCAGTTTCTTTCCTAAGATTTGTCTTAAAGGATTGGGAAGGTGGGGCAGGGGCAGTTATAACAAAAACTATATACATGGATACCTGCTCGTCCAGTTCAGATCTCTAGCTCCCAATAGGATGCTAACTGCCCTATTTAATATTCTCCAACCATAGCAGACACAGAACTTCCCTGTAGGGAGTGCTGAGCTATGGTGATCTGGTGTGGAAGGGGGATTGGGGCAGTGGGGCTAGGGATTGAAAGCTTTACTAAGGTAATCTTTGGAGGATGGAAGCTGGAAAATAGGGGAGGCAGGTAGAAGGCTGACTGAGATATGAGAGCTGAAATGCTTCCACTCACACTAACAAGACACGCCCCAAAGTTGATGTTTTGACTGCCCTATCTGGACGCCAAGGCCAAGACTGGTCTCGAAGCCTGTGATCGGTGCAGAAGTGGGCTTCAGAGAGCCCACCAACGCGCGCTGGACCCCAACATGTACGGAGGAAATTAAGGGCTTTCTAGCCGGTGGTTGCCAACTTGACCGTTCTCCGAGAGGCGGGGCGAGGAAAGAGGCCTGGGAGCTGGGAGCAGCGTCCGCAATTGCCATGGAAACGAGGCCCGGAGCAAGCCCTAGCACAGGAAAGGAGTCCTGTGAAATTTGTCCCCAGGGATTACTGGTGTTCAGCGGCTCTTCAGAACAGGACACCAACTTGGCCAAGCAATTTTGGATCTCAGCGTCAATGTATCCTCCTAATGAATCCCAGTTGGTGCTGTCCGGAGGTAGCGCTCAGCGTCTGCCGGTGGCCGGGTTGTCTAAGAGCAGTGCTCCTGGTGAGTAGCTGCATCCCGTCGATCATTTCTGCCTCCACCATGACCAACACTGAAGATACTCGAGTCCTTCCCAGGAAAAACATATGCCAAACATAATTCTTTAAAAGAATTTTTTTTTTCATTTACGGTTGACATTCAATATTATATTAGTTACAGGTGTACAATATCGTGGTTCGACATTTATATAACTTAGGAAGTGATTCCACCCCCATAAGTTTAGACCCGTCATAAGTATTTATTACAATATTATTGACTATATTCCCTAATGCTGTGCTTTATATCCTGTGACTATTTTTTATAACTAGCAATTTGTTCTTATCAATCCCTTCACCTGTTTCATTATCCCCTTAACCATCCTCCCATCTGGCAATCATCAATTTGTTCTCTGTATCTATGAGTTTGTTTCTGTTGTTTTTGTTCATTTGCTTTATTTGTTTGTTTTATGTTTTAGATTCTACATATAAGTGAAGTCATACGGTATTTGTCTTTCTCTGACTTATTTCACTTAGCATAATACCCTCTAGGTCCATCCATGTTGCCACAAATGGCAGTATTTCATTCTTTTTATGGCTAATATCCCATTGTATATATGTACCACATCATCTTTATTTGTTTATCTGTCAAACCTAATTCTAAAATGAGCATCTTTCATTTGAAATGTCTAAAACCCTATACAAATAATTCTTAAAATTTCTCAGCAATCTTTCTACTCAAAATCTTTGTTACACCTAAAAGTACACCTCCAAGTATCCTGTAGGCAATGCATCTACTTGGCCAAAGGGTATGGAATAACTTGGGGAAATGTTATATCTTGGCTTAAAGGGTATTAAGAATAATTATTTACATAATTGAGTTCAAATGCAATCCCTGGAGAAAGTTGAAGGCAGAGTCAATATTAGGAACCAAGTTCCCTGGCCTATAAGACTTTAGTAAGGCCTAAGATACGGAAGCTGTTACTATGCAATTTTTATAGGTATAAAAAGCTTAAATACTTTTAATACTATGGTTTTCCAATGATTTCTATTCTTTTGTAATTTTTAGAGAAGAGTTACTTGCAGTCTTTTTTCCTTGAGAAAAACAGTAAGTACCAAGTTTTATACCTTTCAACATGTTGATTCCGAGATTCTTCAGAAGAGATGGTAAGTATAAGAATACAATTTTACACTTTGGCATAACTTTCTGAATTACATACCAAAACCCTGTTTCAAGAACCACCCTATTTATTTTGAGGAAAATGCCTAAATTCCTATAGCAAGCTGAATAGGAATATGGAAATTAGAATCTCTGATACTGCAAATATGTTCTCTTTAGAGACCTTTTCATGTCTCTGAACTCAGCCTTACTTATCTTGTAAAGAGATTAGAAGTTCCCTGGAGCCATAGCTAATTAATTCCATCTCCATTTGTTTATGAATCTGGTTTATAAAGTTTTAAGACATAGTACATATTTATGTTTACCTTTCTATTGTATGTATTATGTTTCAATCTTTATGCAATTTTATATAAATATTATTGTAAAATCATAATAAAATTATTTCAGATTGAATTTGACTTTATGTTGTTTAGAGGCTACAGATGTCATTGCTGAAACCCTAAAAATTGAGGAAAAAGAAAAGTATCTCCAAAAGGTAGGCCAGCATTTCAGAAGGTCATCTCATTTTCATTAAACTTTCTAAATAACCCCAATTATTCTTTTTAAACATATGTCTATATAAATGTTTCATTTCTGGTATGTCTTCTTGAGCAAATAGGAAAACCTTTACTAGAATTTTAATTGAAG
This sequence comes from Pteronotus mesoamericanus, assembly GCF_021234165.1. NCBI lineage: Eukaryota > Metazoa > Chordata > Mammalia > Chiroptera > Mormoopidae > Pteronotus > Pteronotus mesoamericanus. The sequence goes on from NW_026555313.1 coordinate 15,880,563, forward strand.
ATTAAGAAATTCTATTAAACTATGGCTATTCTCAGCCTCTGCAAAAGCCTAAGGATATATAGGAACAACAGAATTAAAGGGAAATGGAGAAAAATGGATTCACATACTTTCAATCCAATAAGACCCCAAACCATATACAATGTTCTAAGAACAGAAATAGTGTAAGATCAGGAAAAATTGAACATAATTTACCATCTCAATAGGTCAAAATTAAATGACCAGAGGAATGAGTCTGTCATCTAGAACGATTTTCACTAAGGGCTGAAACTAAATACATTGGTGGCGTCAAATCAACTGAATATGTCTCTTTTTAGTAATATCCTTTGTTTGCTTTTCATGATGCAGTCACAGTCTTTAACTCAGTAATTAATGCAGTGATTTATAGAAATGTTTTGTTTGTTTAATGGATAAATTCCATTTCTGTGACTATTCTTGTACTGTAAAGGCAAAGACAGAGGATTCACTTTGGCCTAAATGTCTTTAATCATTGCACATATTGGCAAACTCTGAAAGACTTATCGGGAATTCTGCATAAATTACAGAACAATGCATCTATATTTGCTGATTAGATTAATTCATTTTGTGGACTATTGGTGATTCCTCCAAACAAATTAGGTAATTAGAAATAGTTAGTCAGCATTTTCTTCTCTCAAAAGTGTATTAGGTACCGCATATTTATGCTAGTACTTGAAGAGAGGGAAGGAGCCTAATTTTCAGTGAGGCAAAATCATTAAATATCAACTTCTTCAGCACTTTTGGAGTTAAAGTTTCATTTATTTTCAGTTTTGGAAGGGATTACAAATTAAAGGTTAAAGATAAACTATTATCAACTTTTTTATCTTTTGTCAAACAGTTAAGACAATATGGCATGAGTTACAGGTGGATGTTCTGCTAATGAACAACTATATCATTAGTCTTAGAACTGGTTTCTTTGCCTCAGGTTCTATCAATTTATGACCTGCTTAAATATCCACAGATATTTATTGAGAACCTGCTCTGTGTCAAGTGCTGTATTAGATTCTGGGAATGCAAAGATAAAATGTGGTTCCTGATCTCAAGGAGTTTACAACTTAGTCAGGGAGATAGCCAATTAAAGTCAAGAATTATGATATATTATTATGATAAAGGTGTACACATAATACTATAGGAACATATTGAAGGACATTAAAACAACCCTAAAGAATCAAGGACTCTTCTCAAAGGAGTTGGTTTCGAAGAATGTGTAGAGTTGACCAGACAAAGAATATGCAAAACAATTCTCCATACTTCACTAGTTCTCTTCCTAAATCCCAAATCCAATTACGTTGCTTTCCTACTATATTAGTCTGCTGGGGCTGACTGATATGGCTACTATATTAAGCACCATAGTGCTGGGGCTGCCATAACAAAATACCACAGACTAAGTGGTTTAAACAACAGAATTTTATTTTCTCATAGTTCTGGAGGCTGGAAGTTTGAGATCAAAGGACCACCAGAGTTGGTTTCTGATGAAGCCTCTCTGCCTGGCTTGTAGACAGCCAGCTTGTCACTGTGTCCTCACAAGGCAGAAGGAGAGATGCGGTATCTCTTTCTCTTCTTATAAGGACACTAGTCTTATATTAGATAACTTCATTTTACCTTATTATCTCCAAATACAGTTACACTGGGAGGTTAGGGCTTCAACGTGGGGATTCGACAGGGATACAGTGCAGTCCACACACCTACTGTCATTTTTTTCCATGGCTCTCTATGTCTGCAGGATCAAGACTAAACCTTTCAACATGGCATTCAAGTTCCTTTCCAACCTGACCATGACCCAACTGACTTTTCCTACCAGTCTCTTCCATCCCTTATACCCCTTCCCACCCCCAAGATAACCTACCCTCTACAGTTGGTTCACAACCACTAGGCTAGGCCACATTGTGTACCCCTTCCCATATATGCTACCAAAGTTGAATGAGTAAAATATGTTTTTGCTAAACCTATACATACACATTATTCTGTGATATCTGCCAAATTGTACATTAAGTCAAGTGGGTGCTGCAATGCAGTATAGAAGATTATTTTTTTGAGAGTAGAAGAGATCTAACAAAACAGCAAGGCAGTAGAAAAGAGAGAATGTTATCAAAACTGTGCTTTGTGAACATAAAAGAGAGTTTAGTCAGTCATCTTCAAACAATGTCATGGTGCAAATAGCAACCAAGAGAATCCTGCAATAACTGAATGCTCTTTATATATCCTCAAATGTTACTGTGATGTAGTATTCCTATAGCCAATTCAGTGAGTCCAGGCAATGTGCTAATATACTACTATGCTAAGTAGTTCACATCTACTCATATTCTCCTTAAAACAGCCTCATGATGCTTATCCCCATTTAATCAAACAAAGCCTAAATGACTTTCCAAAGTTTCCACAACAGGGAAGTGGCAGAGCCTAGATTCAAAGCCTGTATCCCAACTCCAGAGCCCATGAGACTCATTGTGTTTAATGACTGCTGGCCATGGCATTGGTCAGGTATGCCACCCAATATTCTAAAATTCAAAATTGCTGCAGGAACACAAGTGTGAAAAACATCTTTCCTAGCCCTGCGGACTATAAGCTGTTTCTTTAACCTGCAGTGCACTTTTATGTCTCTATCTACAATGCTCCTATCCATTTATCTTCAAGACCAAGCTCAAGTGCCACCTTCAATGTAAAGGCTTCCCAGAGGTGATCTAGAGACTAGCAGATGAACAGCTTCCTTCTCTGTGCTCCCATAGCATGTCCCATCTACCCTCTTCTAGTATGTATCACAGTTTATTATCTGAGTTACAGATAATTGAGTGTGTTTCTGTCTTTCCCACTAGATTACAAGCACTATAGTGTAGTGGGCTTTGGAGACAAACCGGTTTGGAAGTCTGACTCTGCCACTTACTACTCGGGTGACTTTGAGCAATATATTAAACACCTGTGAGGCTCAGCTTCTTCAGATACAAAAGGAGCAATGGTAAAAATATCCACCTCATAAAGTTAATGTAAGACATAAAGCATGTGAGGAAAAATGGTTTTCCCTCAACAAATGTTAATTTTCTTCCCTCTATGAGTGCAGAAGCCATTTCTTACTCACTTAACACCCATGCCTTTCCAGTAACTGAAACTCAAATATTTGTTGATTGAATAAATAAATGCATAATGGAATTAATGAATGAGTGAATATACGCTCTATACAATAATAGCTCCATTTTGTTTAGCCTTTCCACATATATCCATCTAGCAAATTTTCCAGGCTAATACTTTTTGCAAGAATACTCTCAAAAGCTAACCTGTTTGCAGGTCTGCTTTAGAACCATTTTTAGCACATCACCTCTCTTATCAGTTTTGCTTTTATCTCATGGCTCTATATGTGAGAGGAAAGGTGACTTCATGTAGTTACTGAAATATAGAATCAATTTTAAGGTACCACTGCTTTTCTAAGTCTATAGAAAGTACTGTCACTGCACTGCTACCACGACTATTCTAGAATTTTTTTAGTTCTTTTTAACTAATAAAACATTTACAATGATCCATATGATTTCGGAGAATCTTCCACATATTTTGAACACCTACATGATAAATAAATTTCTGGAATAATTTTCATTTTAAACTGGGAAAAATATTTCCCATCAACTCTCTTAAAGGTTTTTTTTTTCTTCCACTATCTCTTTAAAATTAATGAAAATCTAAAAATTTATTTTCTATCTCTCCTAAAAGTACATTTATAGCTTTCTCTCCTCAACTGATATTGATTTTTCCGTTGTTGAAATATTTTGAAACTTTAATGTTACCCTCCATTTTGGAACGTTTTCCAGGTATACATTATAAATGCTTTTGGTTAGTGGACAAAATGCTATTAATCACAACTTCTATTTCTGTGATGGATATCCATGGCAGAAAATCAAAAACAATTGAATCTGTCAAGATTAGATGGCTTACTCTGTTTATAAAGGAAATCTTATAGCACAATACTGGATCATTATTCTTCCTTCAAGAGTTCTAAAATAGTCTGAAAACATTGTAATAAATGAATAGTCAGCTCATTCTTTGAAATCATAAAACTAATTGCTTTCTGGTTTTGCCACCTTTCAGAAAGCTCTTCAGATGATTATTGCTATGAAAAGCATAATAAATTATGCATTTCTTGGGAGAAAGAAGAAGAAATCAGAGCAGTATTTTAAGGCATATTTACAGATGACATATTTGGAAATGTTCACCTGGAATCAAAATTTTATATGAGTGAATATAAAATATTTTTACAAGGAAATTATTCAATCTGCATATGAACACCTCAGATAAACCCTTTATTGGGAATGGGGTTTTAATCTGTCCTATCACACGTCCAATACAACCAGTACTGACCGTAGTATAAGTCTAAATCAAAAGTGAATTTGCTATATGTCACTACCATGAGCCAGAAACAAACTGTACTATGATAAGGACATTCTTAGAAGAGGAAGATCCTAAGAAGGTTGATAAGGTGTATTTTTAGGAAATGAAACATGAAAGTGGATATAAAACTTTAATGTTATTCTACACTTGAGGAATACTCAGAATCACTATAAGTCAGTGTCCTAGAGCTAAACCAGAGATGTACGGAACTCAAGTAAAGAAAATCTTCTTTGGTGTCAAATTAATTGGGATGGGCTTCCCAGACAAACCTAAATTTTCTCAGTAACAGTGTTATCTGGCTTTGTTTTAGTTTTACTATCCCACCTTAAAGTAGTATTAATACAGTTCCTTTTCCCCCATAAAACAAATACCATTAGGAAGTGGTAGATTTCTCCTTCTCCAACAAAATCTATCTAGTCATTTAAATTCTTGTTCCTAATTTATCAAAGAATTCAAGTGGAAGAATCACAAACACAGACTGTGCATTCACAGTAACAAGCAAATAATAGTTAAAAGATTATACAGTACAAATATTAATTACTCTTTTATATTATCTACGGTACCACTTTGTTTTCAAACATATCTAATCTTGGAGAACACGTTTAGCTGACAGACAAGATTTTCCTCTTAATCTTCCTTAGTAACACCTATAGTCCATGAAAACATACTTGGAGAAAGGGAGTTAGATTTGGGATCAAGTCATTGAATTCATTGCTCTATACAGACCCAGCCCCAGAGTTGAATGAGGTCATGTCCCCACATGCATCTCTTTCTTTTTCCCCCAAAGATCTGTATACTTTATCTTCTAGACATATTCACCTTAAGAACAAAATTAAAACCCTAAGGTACAATTGCACAGGGACCCATAGTAATTATCTGTTTGCAGTGATTGAATTAAACTATTAAATGCAGAATGAAGCAAAACAAAAAGGGGGGAGGATCATGGCCCTGACTGGTGTGGCTAGGTAGGCTGGGCATCATCCTGCAAACCAAAAGGTCACCAGTTCAATTCCCAGTCAGTGCAGAAGGCTGGGTTGTGGGCCAGGTCCCCAGTTGGGCAACCGTTTATTGATGTGTCTCTCACACATTGATGTTGCTCTCCCTCTCCCTCCCTTTCCTTCTCTCTAAAAATAAATAAATAAAATCTTATAAAGAATCTTATATTATTTTTTTTTAATCCTCACCCAAGGATATATCCATTGATTCTAGAGAGAGGGAATAAAAACAGAAACATAGATGTGAGAGAGAAACATCAATTTGTTGCCTCCCATGAGCTATATGCACCCTGACCAGGGATCAAATCTGCAACCTTTTTGTGTACTGGATGACAATCTAACTAACTGAGCCACCTGGCCAGGGCAGGATCATGTATTTTTTAAAATAAATGCAGTAATGTCAATTTGATTTCAGATAAATAAACCTTATTGTTCAAATTAGTAAATACCTTGAAAGCAGCAGGGCAAATCAAATAGAATTTATTAAAGAACTGGATTATTCTGTGGATCATGTGACTCAAAATAATCATGACATACCTGAAATCAAAAATATAACTTTCTTTTTTTTCCCTTTGTCTCTGTCAAAGGCAAGATGAAAAATCATGGGCAAGTTATAGCATAGCCAGGTAATAAAGTGAAACAATTTATGTATCTACATTTACTTCATCATTTTATCATTTTTCTGTGGTAAGGTATGTTAGTCGCATGACAGATAGTCAAAAATGCCCTCAGAACTGGAGATGATGCAGTCATTTTTCTATTTGGCTCTTGAGATTTTACAGCTTCCTCAAGCCACTGTGTTAAAATTTGCACAGCCACTTACTATCTACTATTTATTTGTAAGTCCAAAATCCATACTCATGGTGCTTTCATGGTCAATGATGGATGTTCACAGAAGAGTGAAAATTTTGAGTTGCCCAAATGTACACATTTCTAGCTGAGGATGAATGAGGTGATGATGCTCTGCCATCTTGTTTCAGCTCTTATACTATGAATAGATTTCCTTTGTGCAGTTTATTTAGTGCCAAGTTTTTAGCTTTCTTAAAAAGTATTTGGCTGTTTAAAAAAAGTTTCCAAGTGCTGAAGTACTGTCTAGTGCTCCAAAGTACAAGAAGTTGTGATGTATCTAATGGGAAAAATATATGCATTAGATAAGTTTTGTTCAGATATGAGTTATAAGTGATGCTAGCCATGAGTTCAATATTGAAGAATCAACAATGTATTTTTTAAAAGGTGTCTTTAAAGATAAATACACATAAAACAAAATTATATATTGATCCATTGATGAAATGTGACCAAAGGCAGTCAGGAAACTAGGATCAATGGTTCAGTATTTGCTAATTCAGTGTTAGCAGCAACTTTATAAATCATAGCTACTGCAAACAAGAATTGACTACTAAAATTGGTTAAATTGTAGTTTAATGTACAAAGTCTTTCACTATCTGTTTCCTGCCACACCTCCCTGCCCTCATTTACCACCGTTGCCCTGTGGCACCATTCACACTGTAGCCATTTGGAACCACTGGTAGTCCCAAGAACCGACCAAGGTGTTTTATGCTTCTGTGACATTGAGCCTCCAATTTCTTCTACCTGCAAGTGCATTTCTCCTACTCGTCCCATTTAGCTAATGCCTACTTTTACTTAAAAACTAGTCAATGTTCACATTCAAGTCTTTTCTTACGCTCACATATTTCCCAGTCTGAACAAATACCCATTCTTTTGTGCTTCCCTAGGACCCTGTACATTGCTGGCTCAAGATCCTGATGCTTAGTGCTGTGGTGTAGTCGATGTATTTCTCCTGGAGGCTCTGTGTTCCTTAATGAAAAGAATCATGATTTCTTTGACTTTATAATCACAGAGACTGACAAATAGTAGATGATCTCCTAGCCTATCAAATAAATGCTTACGAATGAATAAATGGATGATTTAACTTGTCTGGTCAAGGATCCTGCATGATAGCCCAGTTCCTCAAGTTAGATGGCATATGAGGTACTCATTTCAGAGGACAATAGTTCAAAATAGGATTGACCAAGGCTTAGAGGACTGACAGAGTCATAAGTACTGAATGAACATTTAGTCAGTTGTACAAAAGGATGTGCAAGCAACAAAAAAGAGAGAAAATACAATTTGTAGGTCACAGAATAAAGTCATAGCAGGTAAGCATCATATGGTCTTTTAAGGAAATGATACCAGGAAAAGGCAATAGTTAGAAATTTAAGATCATGGTGCCAAATTTCGACAACATGTAAGAGAAACCTTGTTATAGTAATTAGGATACAGGATCAGGAGTGGAAAATAAGGCAGGACCTCTGTTCCAGAGTAGCTGAGATACTAGACAAGGAAACAAGACAAGGGATTGAACACAGGGGACAAGACAATATTCCATGTACTAGAATCACATACTCTTCCCCCAAACTACTGTCACATAGATAAACTGCTGTGTTACTACGTGAAAACTACTTTAGAGCCATTGTTATATAAGCAAACAAATAGACATGACTGTGGTAATTTGTGATGGGGGAAAACAACAAACAAAAAAATATTGTTTAAGAATCATTTTACAAACAGTTGATTCTGCTACTGAGATAAACTCTGTTGAATAACTTTTTTTTAAAAGGCATATCTTCATTGTAACAGTGATTAAGTAATTTATTCAAAAAAACCTGGAAGTTATTTAGGATAGTGCAGTAGTGCCCCCTTACCCACAGAAGATGTGTTCCAAGACCCCCAGTGAATGCCTGCAACCACAGAGAGCACTGAGCCCTTTCTAAACCACTTTTTCCTATATGGGCATATCTATGGTAAAGAGTAATTAAAAAATTAAGCACAGTAACAGATTAACAACAATAACTATTAATAAAATAAAACATTTATAAAAATATACTATAGTAAAAGTTATGTTAATGTGGTCTCTCTCTCTCCCAATATATCTTTTTTTTTTTTTTTGGAAGGGGCACCCAGAGCAAAATATCTTATTGTACTGTCCTCACCCTTCATCTTGTGATTTTGTGAGATGATATAATACCTACGTAATGAGATAAACTGAGATGAATGACATAAGCATTATGATACTATAAGGCATTAAGCATTAGGTTACCTGAACACAAGCACTGCAACACCATGACAATCGATCCGATAACTGAGACAGCTAAGTAACTACCGGGTGGGTACCATATGCACTGTGGGTACACTGGATAAAGGGATGACTCACATCCCAGGTGGGACAGATTGGGTGGGAACAAGTTTTCAGCACATCACTCAGAACAGCATGCAATTTAAAACTTGTGAGTTCTTTATTTCTGGGATTTCCATATAATATTTTCAGAACAGGGTTGACCACAGGCAACTGAAACCATCAAAGCAAAACCACAAGTAAGAGCTGGGACTACTGTATATCTAAACTTTGAAACTTTAATTATAAAGGATATGTTTTTAAAGCACTGGATAAGTAAAAAGAGAAGAAAAAAGATTTGCTAGACACTGGAACACAATGATGAACACACACACATACGTTTTAAATATATAAGCTCTCCTTATATGAAATTTGCAATCTAATCAAGGAGAGAGATTTTTATGAAAAAATTATATATGTTGTTAGGAGAACATTTAATAAGGCACTATTAATCCAATTAAGGGAATCAGGGAGGATTTCTGCAAACATTAATCTGACATTGGGAAGAAGTGTGGGCATTAATTTGGCCAGAAGGACAGGGTGGAGGGACCATTGGAAGAGCATTCCAGGCAGCAGAGATGGCCATACAAAGACCCTGTGCCTCTAGAAGGGTTTCAGAAGCTGAAGACCAGGGTGGTAATGTGAAGTTTAGGCAATAATAAGGAACAACAAGAAGTCATTGAAGGGTTTTCGGTAAGGGGAAGATAATATGAGGTTTGTTTGAAAACGTTCAGGAGACTGATATGGAGAACAGTTGAAAGTGGCAGAGCAGAAGAGGGGAAACCAGAGCGGAGGCCAGTGCAGTCATCAGCCAGGAGGTGGGGGCTACTTGGATTGGGAAAAAGTAGGGAGATTTGAGAGATAATGAGCAAGTAAAATAACTAGGGCTTGAGTTACATATTGGATACAGAATGTGAGGTATAGCAAGGTATCAAAGATAACTCATCATTTTCTGGATTGCTTAACAGGATAGGTGGTGCCATTTTCTGAAACAAGGAACATCAGAGCAGGTGTTGAACTGTTTCTGGAGGAAGTGAGAGGTTAAAAGTTCAGTTTAGACTTAACTAAGTTTGAGGTACCTTTGATATAGGCAAAGATAAGCAAATTCGAGCTATCAATTGGCCTGTGAATAAATGGGCTAGAGAAATATGAGCCAGAGATGTGATAGAGTTATCTGGAAGGGGAATCCCCCACCCCTCCTCCTTATAGCCTAAAGGGCACAACGGGAAAGAGATACCTGAAAGATAAAGGCAATCTCATTGGCCCATTCATCATATCTGTGTAACTCTCAGCATGATGAAAATCTTAATTATTTTTTTGCCAAGGACAAGTCTTGATAATTATTGCAGACTGAATCATCAGTAGTAGTAATTCAGCCATATATAGAGTATCCTTAACATATATTTATAGTTTATTGAATTTTAAAATGTCATGCTCATCTTATGTTCACGTTTCTCAACATTAAAATTCAAACCTCACTGCTTTTTTAAAAAAATAAGTGACTTTTAAAGCAACATTAAAGCAGTTCTTAAAATTACATACTTGTACTTTCATGTATTTTTTAAAAATTTAATCTTTATTGTATTTTTTTCTCCATTACCATTTAGTACCTTCTATCCACCTCCCCCCGGCAATCACCACACTCTCATCCATATCCATGAGTCTTTTTTTTCTTTTTTGCTCAATCCTTCTACCCCCTCATCACCCCCTCCCCTGCGACTAGCTGTCATCTGCTTTCCATCTATGAGTCTCTCTCTGTTTTGCTTGTTAGTTCAATTTGTTCATTAGATTCCACATTTGAATGAAATCATATGGTATTTTTCTTTCTCTGAATGACTTATTTAACTTAGCATAGTGTTCTCCAGGTCCATCCATACTGTTGCAAAGGGTAAAATTTTCTTTTTTTTATGGCCAACTAGCATTCCATTGTGTAAATGTCCCACAGTTGTTTTATCCACTCATCTACTAAGGAACACTGGGGCTGCTTCCATATCTTGGCGATCATAAATACACTGCACTGAACAGAGGGCTGCTTATGTTGTTTTGAATTAGTGTTTCCGGTTCCTTTGGTTATATTCCCAGGAGTGGGATTGCTGGGTCAAAAGACAGATCCCTTTTTAATTTTTTGAGGTGTCTATATACTGTTTTCCACAGTGGCTGGACCAGTCTGCATTCTCACCAACAGTGCAAAAGGGTTCCCTTTTCTCCACATGCTCTCCGGCACTCGTTTGTTGATTTATTGATGATAGCCATTCTGTCAGGTGTGAGGTGGTATCTCATTGTAATTTTAATTTGCATTCCTCTAATGATTAGTGACATTGAGCATCTTTTCATATGTCTATTAGCCATCAGTATGTCCTCTTTGGAGAAATGTCTATTCAGGTCTTTTGCCCACTTTTTAACTTAGTTGTTTGTTATTTGGGTGTTGAGTTTTTTTAAGTTCTTTGTAAATATTGGATATTAACCCATTATTAGATGTACTGGCAAATATGTTCTCCCATTCTGTGAGTTGTCTTTTTATTTTGTTTATGTTTTCCTTTGCTGTGTGATGCATTTGTTTTGTGTAAATGATTTAAAACAAGATCTATGTTCTTCAAGTAATTATTATTAGTTTTCCATTAACTATATATAACAGAATTAAGAAAAATATATAACAGAACCAGGAAAATACACATTTTTTCTTCTTCAAAACAGATAAATTCGTATTTCATTGAAACCTACATTTAAGAAAAATGTATCAACTCTTTCTTTTGTAATGGCTAATATGTTTTTCTCATTTTAGTAAGCTGTCATTTTTTTTAATGAAAATTATATATGTCAGAGCTGGGAAATGAGCCAGGATCAAGCAATTTCCAGGAAGTATGGAAAGGTGCTTAGATATGCATTTTTTCCCCTGCAAGTTAGCTTTCTTCCTCTCTCTGATTAATAAACCTCTAACATCTTTCATCCACTCCCATAGATGACTGTGTTAGGTCTACCTTCTAAAAATCAGATTAGTGCTAGAGAAAGTGTTTTCACTTATTACTCAGGCTATCTTTTAAAGTACACAGCAGATAATTTGAGGTCTAAAAGTTCTGTATGTTACTATAATAGATATACATTTACTATATAGAAATTATAGAATCTACATAGCAGATTCTAATTAATAGACACAGGGAATGGCAATAAATGCACAGAGTATATTCATAGTTGAAGCATTCTGTTATCAGAATCAACAAGCTAAGAGGTGCATACTGCCTTTTGGAATCAAGCCCAAAGTGAGACTTTCTACTAATACATAGCTTTACCGTAAGACAAGAAAATTTCTCACCTTCCACATGATTGCATTTGTAATGTAGAATAAAAATAGAAGCTACTAAGAAGACTTTTTGTAGAATAAGAACTAAAATTCCCTAGTGATCCTATGGGATATTTAACTCCCAATCATTGCATACTTTTTTTGTGTATGTATTTTTATTTTTTTCTCAATTTTCTTTTTTTTAATTTATTTTTTTATTGTTCAAGTACAGTTGTCTCCATTTTCCCACCACCACTTTCCCCTGCCCATCCCACCCTCAGTCCTTCCCCACTTTGGCTTTGTTCATGGGTCCTTTATACATGTTCCTTGACTTGACCCTTCCCCTTCTTTTCTCCATTATCCCCCTCCCCCTCTCCTCTGGTTAATATTAGTTTATTTTTTTCTTTCAGTGTTGCCAGTTATATTCTTCTTGCTTGTTTATTTTGTTGATTAGGTTCCACTTATAGGTGAGATCATACGGTGTTTGTCTTTCACCACCTGGCTTATTTCGCTTAGCATAATGCTTTCCAGTTCCATCCATCCTGTCACAAAGGGTAGGAGTTTCTTCTTTCCTTCTGCTGCATAATATTCCATTGTGTAAATGTACCATAGTTTTTTGATCCATTCATTTATTAATGGGCACTTAAGTTGTTTCCAATACTTGGCTATTGTAAATTGTGCTGCTATGAATGTTGAGGTGCATAGGTTCTTTTGAATTGGTGTTTCAGGATTCTTAGGGTATAATCCCAGCAGCGGAATTGCTGGGTCAAAAGGCAGTTCCATTTTCAGCTTTTTGAGGAAATTCCAACCTGTTTTCCACGGTGGCTGCACCAGTCTGCATTCCCACAAACAGTGTACTAGGGTTCTCTTTTCTCCACGACCTCACCACCACTTGTTTCTATTGTAAAACAATAGAAACTTGAGTCTTCTTAGGTAATTTTCTAAATTTAGAATGTAATTCTTATTTTATAGTTAATTAGTAGGCAAAAATCCTATCATAGATATTTAGTTTATATTAAATAAGATCTTAGAAAGCTCATGAGTTTGAAAGTACCATTGTAATTCAATTATTCTTTACCCATTTTTAATATTTTTATTTTTCAATTACAGTTGACATTCAATATTATAATCATTTCAGTACCACATATTGATTAGACATTTACATAACTCATGAATTAATCCCCCCAGTAAGTCTAGTACCCACATAGTTATTAAGATTTATTGACTATATTCCCTATGGTGTGCTTTATTTACATCCCCATGACTATTTTGTAACTATCAATTTGTACTTCTTAATCCCCTCATCCTTTTCCCCTAGCCCCCCAAATCCCCTTATCTGGCAATCATCATTTTGTTCTCTATATCTATGAGTTTGTTTCTGTTTTGTTTGTTTATTTTATTTCTTAGATTACATATACAAGTGAAATTATGTGGTATTTGTCTTTCTCCGTCTGACCTACTTCACTTAGCATGATTCTTTGTCTACTGATGGACACTTGGGTTTCTTCCATATTTTGACTATTGTAAATAACGCTGCAATGAACACAGGGGTTCATATGTTATTTCAAATTAGTGTTTTGGGTTTCTTCAGATAAATACCCAGGAGCTGGATTGCTGGGTCATATGGTAGTTCTATTTTTAATTTTTGTATATCCTCCATACTGTTTTCCATAGTGGCTGCACCAATTTGCAATCTCACCAACAGTTCCCTTTTCTCCACATTCTTGCCAACACTTGTTTGTTGATTTATTGATGACAGCTGTTCTGACAGGTGTGAGATGGTATCTCATTGTGGTTTTAATTTGCATTTCTCTGATGGTTAGTGATGTTGAGCATCTTTTCATATGTTTATTGGCAATCTATAGATCCTCTTTGGAGAAATGTCTAGTTAAGTCCTCTGCCCATTTTAATCAGCTTGTTTGGGGGTTTTGTTTGTATGTTTGTTTGTTTGCTTTGGTGTGAAGTTGTGTGAGTTCTTTATATATTTTGGTTATTAACCCCTTATGAATGTATCATTAGCAAATATCTTCTCCCATTCACTAGGTTGCCTTTTTGTTTTGTTGATGGTCTCCTTTGCTGTGCAAAAAATTTTTAGTTTGATATAGTCCCATTTGTTTATTTTTTCTTTTATTTCCCTTATCTAAGGAGACATATCCAAAAAAAAAAATTACTAAATGCAGTGTCAGATAGTTTACTGTCCATGTTTTCTTCTAGTGTTATGTTTTCAGGTCTTATATTTAAGTTTTTAATCCATTTTGAGTTTATTCTTTTATATGGTATAAGAAAGTGGTCAAGTTCCATTTTTTGCATGTATATATCCAATTTTTTCCTAATTATTGAATAGACTGTCTTTACCCCTTTGTATGTTCTTTCTTCTTCATCATAGATTAATTGACCATATAGGCATGGGTTGTATTCTGTTCCATTGATCTAAGTACTTTGTTTGTTTTTTTTAATTGGACTGATATCTTCTTTGCATCACTGAGCATGTTTTGCGTATTGTGAGAATTAAACAAGCCCACTGCATCCCTAGCTGCCCTTCCCCCTTTGATAAGTAATCTTAAATCCTTAGATTACTTATTTTGGAGCTTCTCTAAGTTTCTAAAACTTTTGCATGTTATAAAATTTTAAACATATACTAAGATTCAGCAATGGATTTGTGTAAATGTTACCTTCCTTTTTGTGCTTTTTTTTTTTAACATTTTCTGACATTTGTGCCATGAGCATACATTACATTTATATTCAATGGAAGGAGTAAAGAATTTTTTAAAATTTTCCCTTTGAATTAATATATTTCCCCCAGTACTTCCTATTCTGTTTTCTTCATTTTTATTTTTTTGCTTTCAGACCATCTGCTCCTCTCAATATATAATAATAATATTTTTGAGAACTAACTATATAGCATATAAACTATAAGCCCTTTACTCACACTGTCATTTAACTCTCAGAAAAACTCTATCAGAGAACCATTAAATTACCTCTATTACAGTTAGGAAGCTGAAGCTCAAACATGTAAGTGACTTTTTCAAGGTCACACATTTAAAATATAATGACCACAGTTTGAACCTGGGTGTGTCTGACAGTGGAGCCAAGATGCTTAATTACTATATCATACTGGTTTCAAGAGTTTCTAGATTCTCAGTATTGGGATGGTTGCCAAGTAACTAAGCAAAGAGCTGATTTTGAAATCAATTCAATACTGCTATATTTTAAGATTAAATTCAGTGAGTTAATTTTTAAACTATGGTAATCAAAAGAAAATTTCTTTTGGTAATGTAGATAGGTAATCAGAGAAATAAACACTACCATATACTATTTCTGAGGAATGCTTTAGTCAAAAAATGTCAACCATAAGACATGGAAGAAATGCATTTTTCATATGAGAACAAGGTCTTAAGAAGAAAGGACCTTTCTTTTAAAGTCTTGTGTATATTAAGAGCTTTTCTTCTCCTTAAAGATTAACTGAGGAGAAAGTTTATGATACACAGGAGAATTTGTGGACAGAGGAGTTTTTACTACATAATTCAGGGCAAATAAGAGCTTAGATATCACTCCTTGTTTCTCCTTTTTTCCTTCAAACTCTATTCACCAATTCTCCCACAGGTCTAAGCTTGGATGATCAGAAATCCTCCATGCCTGCATAAAGGAGGTGGGCAATCCATCCTTTCCCTCTTCCCACTCTTCCACATTTTTGAAAGCATTGAAAGAAAAATTTTCTTTCATCACCATCATCGTCAACACAGCATAATAAGTACCATTTATTAACTATCCACCACATGCCGTTCATTATGTTAAGCAATGTTGGTGTTACCTCCAATTTTCACAACTTTTCTTATAGATGAGAGATCCAAGATTCAAAGAAATTGTTCTTTGATTTACCCAAAACCAGAAACTTCTAACCCATGGGTTAGTGATTACAGTTGGAGAGAGGGAAAGAGAAGCCAGGAGAAATAATGAAGATATTACTTGCCATTGATCAAACAGCAGAATTGGGATTCAAACCCAAATGGATTTGACTTCAATAATCTATGTTTCCACCCAAGTTGTTTGGCTTTGAATAGCCAAAAATAAAGAACTAAATAATTCTATAAGTGATATTAAAATTCATTATCCTTTTAGGAGATATGAAATTTATAAATTACCATATTCTAATTTCCTGGAATCAACTTTTATCAGATAATTTATTTTTCAAAAATAGTGTATAAATATAAATAAGAAAATACTCAGTATTAAAATATTATAAGTGTAAATTCTCATCCCCTTTTTGTATTATTTTTTTAATTAATACATTAAAATATCTTATAAAATTCCAGTAATGGACACAAGGAAAACACTATGATTAGAAATGAAAATTCTTTTGTTGTTATGAAATTAACAAGTAAGTTATTTATCCCTACTAATAAGGTAAATTTAAGGATTTTTCTCTCACCACTGAATTTATTTATTCTGGCAGAGATTTCTTATACTAGTGGGCAATGACACAGTTGTTTACAGTAGTTTTATTGTTCATTCCCAGGAAACATGTCCAGGAAGCAGAAATCAAGTCATATTTGAAAGTTTTGTTTCTGGTGCATTATATAATATTATATTTTATAAAATTTATTATGCACTAAAATCCATTATAATAAAAAGGACCTGAAATAAAAATAAAAAATGAATGAACTTTTTATTCTTATTTTAGAATCTGTAATTAAATATTTGTTACTTTTATATTAGAATCATTATAACAACATAATTTGCCTATGGCTACACAGAAAACAATCACGTAGTTTTGTTCACAGGGATTTTAAGAATTAAACTTGTCCCTGTTTAGTATCACTTTCAAAAACTTTTTTTTTTGCTCATGCTAGCAATTGTGTATTAGACAGTGTAATGATTTAATTCATATATCATGACTCAATTCAATTCAAGAAAAAAAATCATTGAATATAACATAGTAAGCACTGCTAAGCTCTAAGGAAGTATAAAAAGGTAAGTAAGACTCTGAAAAAGACAGTGTCTGTGAGATAAAGCAGGGAAAGCAAGATCAATACCATAATACAGATATAAAGTGCTATGTAATCACTGTATGGGAGCAATCGATTCTAATTAAGTACATATGCAATGGAAAAATTGGAAATGAAACTAACATTTAATACCTACATTGAAAATAACCTAGGTCTTTATCTACAGACATTATTTTATTCAGTCCATAGCAAGCTGACAGATATTATGAAATTTAGCTTAGTTTTAAAAATACCTTGAACTTCTTTTCTTTCAATAACTATGATATATGATGCCTAATATTCAAATAAAAAGTAGAAATCTTGTCCCCAAATAAATAAAATAAAAACTTTGTAGGCTCATAAAAGATCAGATTAAGACTACTTGAGCAGTACAATGAAAAGCCAAAGCACCAGTATTCCAGGTCTGGCTGCTGATTACTCCTGCCCTTGCACTGGCTCCTCCTCTCCTTCGTCTCAGAGCCTGCCTGAGGGTTGAAGCTTCCCTTGCCAGGATCAGGACTGAAGATTCATCTTGAGGAATCACTTAGCAATGCAGCAGATTCTGGGGCTTTGCACACCATTTCCTGTGTCTCAAGAGCTCTTTCTTTTCTATCATGTCTCTATTATCTGGTGATCACCACTTTCAGGTCCAAGCTTGGACATTACCTCCTCTGGGACATCTTCTCCGAGTTCCCCTGACAGCCTGAAATTAAGGATCCCTCTTCAGTTCCCTAACTGCACTCTATACTAACACCAACATAGCACATTGGAACTATTTATTTTTTTCTCCACAAGTCTGCAATCTCTTTGCAGGTAGGAATTGTGTTTTGTGCAGCTCTTACACAGTAATGTGACGTCGTAGGTGCTCATTATGGATTGAAATGGGTTCCTCAAAAAAAGCTGTGTTGAAGTACTAACCCCTAGTACCTCAAAATGTGACCTTATTTGGAAACGGAGTCATTGAAGATAAAATGAGTTAAGAAGTTAATACTGGAATAGGGTGGGCCCCTAGTCCAATATGACTGGTGTGCGAATAAGATGGCCATGTGAAGACAGAATCACACAGGAAGGAAGCAATGTGACAATGAAGGCAGAGATTGGAGTTACACAGCTGCAAGGCAAGGCATGCCACAGACTGCCAGCAAACCACCAGACGCCAGGAAGAGCTAAGGAAGGATTCCCCCACAGGTTTTAGAGGGGACGTGGCCCTGCTGACACCTTGATTTTGGACATCCAGCTTTCAGAACTGTGAGACAATAAATAGGTTGTTTTAAGCCACCCAGTTTGACACTTTGTTACAAAAACCCTGGGAAAATAGTTCAGTGCTCAATAAATTTGAGTAGACCAATGGACGACTTAGAATTTTTACCTAGTGATGACAAATCTATGTCTATGCTCAGTTATTTCTTGCTTCTAATCTTCTTTAAATCATTTTTTTTATTTTTCAATTACGGTTGACATACAATGTTATACTAGTCTCAGGTATAAATCCCAGTGATTAGATATTATATAACTTACTAAGTGATCATCCTAATAAATCTCATACCCATCCGGCACCATACATAGTTGTTAGAATATTATTGACCATATTTTCTGTGCTGTACTCTACATCACCATGGCTATTCTGTTACTACCAATTTGTACTTCTTAATCCCTTCACCCAACCACTAACCCTCTTCCCTACTGGCAACCATCAACATGTCCCCTGTATTTATGAGTCTGTTTCTGTTCTGCTTGTTTCATTTTTCTTTTTATATTCAATTGTTGATACATATGTATTTATTGCCATTTTATTGTTCATACCTTTGATCTTTTTTTTTCTTATAGAAGGCCCTTCAATATTTCATGTAATACTGGTTTGGTAGTGATGAACCATTTTCGCTTTTTTTTTTGGTCTGGGAAGCTCTTTATCTGCCCTTGAATTCTAATGATAGCATTGCTAAGTGGAGAATCTTGATTATAGGTCCTTACTTTTCATCACTTTGAATATTTCTTGCCAATCCCTTCTGGCCTGCAAAGTTTCTTTTGAGAAATCAACTGTCAAGTTGCCTACAACTCCCTTGTAGGCAACTTACTGCTTTTCTCTTGCTACTTTTAAGAATCTCTCTTTGTTTTTAACCTTTGTCATTTTAATTATGATATGTGTTGGTGTGGGTCTCTTTGAGTTCATCTTGTTTGAAACTTTCTGCACTTTCTGGGCTTCCATGTCTATTTCCTTCACCAAGTTAGGGGAGTTTTCTCTCATTATTTTTTAAATAGGCTTTCAATTCCTTGCTCTTTCTCTTTTCCTTCTGGCACCCCCACGATATGAACATTGGTATGCTTGAAGTTGTCTCAGAGGCTGCTTTTTTTTTCTGTTCTGATTGAGTGTTTTTTGCATCCTTATATTCCAAATTGCTGATTTGATTCTTGGCTTCACCTACTCTGTTGTTAATTCCTTGTAAATTATTCTTCATTTCAGTAATTGTACCCTTCATTTCTGACTGGATATTTTTATGGTTTTCATTTCCCTTTTTATGCTTGGAGTTCCTCTTAGTTCATCTACTCTTCCCCTAAATTCACTGAGCATCCTTAAAACCAATGTTTTGAACTCTGTATCTAGTAGATTGTCTCCATTTTGTTTAGTTCTCTTTTTTTTGAGTTTTGTTCTGTTCTTTCATTTAGGACATGTTTTCATGTGTCCTCATTTTGGCACCCTCCTTGTGTTTGTTTCTATGTGTTAAGTAGAGCTGCTACATCTCCCAGGCTTGGCAGAGTGGCTTCATGTAGTATGTATCCTGTAGGATCCAGTGGCACTGCACTCCCATTCATCCAAGCTGTGCCCTCCAGGTGCACCTCCCTCCCTGTGGGCAATGAACACCCTCTTTTTGTGGTTGAGCCTTGATTGCTGTTGGCACATCAAGGGAAGGAATTTAATTGCATGCTGATTGGCTGCCAGAACTGGCTGAGACCACCATGGAGGATGACAGAGTTAACAGAGGACCACCAGGGCCCTCTTAATGAAGCAGGACTTATTTCAGTGGGGCTCTGGTGCCCACTGAGTCTGCCCCCTTGAGTTTGTCATTTGTGGAGGTAGTCATGTGGTGCTTCTACATAGTCTGAAGCTGTCCACTGGGTGGACTGGCTCCGGGGCCTCCCATGAGGCAAGGTCAGCCACCACCTGCATTCTGCCCAGGGCCACCAGCATAAGCTACAAAGAAATCTGCAGGTGGCTGCTACTTGTGCTGGGCTTGGAGGTGCCCAGGAGAGACCAAGCTGTGAACCAAGGCTGGATGCTGGCAGTGTCAGGCATGGAGCCACTTAGCAAGGGGTATGGGGCATGCCAGGGCCAGATGCTGCTTGTTGGAGAGACTTCAGAAAAGTCTGAAGGATTAATTGTGGCAGGCCATTTGTTTGGAAAAGCCACTGGAAACAGCTTGGGTGGGGTGGGGCCGGACATCAGGGAGTTGCCAGGGCTGGGTGAACAGTGATAGCCAGGTCAATAGAGAATCAGATTTGGCACCTGCCTGCTGGCTCTGTTGTGGGGGTGGGAGGATGGGCTCAGAAAAGGAACAGTGGCCTCTGCCAGCACTTCTGTCTGGGAGAAAACTGCCCCTCCAACCCTGTACCTGATGCCAGACACTTCAGTTCATTCCTGTGTGTCCCTAGTGCCTTTCAAGCTGCTGCCCTGGTACAAGAACTCAGAGAGAGTGAATCCAAGTAAGTCCATGTGATGGCCTGTTAAGAGGAAATCCTGACACTCCAGAAAACCTCCATCTCACTCAACATCAATCCTCACTGGTTATCACAGCCAAAAGTTAAGGGGAATTCTCTTCCTGTCAATGAAGCCTCGGGCTATGGGGCCTGGTGTGGGGCTGGGAACATTTGATCCTCAGGGGATCCTGGCAGCCAATATATCCCTCCTGATTTTTAACGACCTCACTTAGGTGTCCGACGAGACCATTCTGTTCTCTCATGAGGCTTCTTTACGTCTTTAGTTGTAGAACTTCCGTTCAGCTAGATATCAGGCAGTTCTAAATGATGGCTGTTCTGTAGTTGAGTTGCATTTTTGATGTGGTTGTGGAAGGATGCAAGTACCACATGCCTTCGCTGCCATCTGCACTGGAAACCTCTTTCTTCTAGTCCTGATCTATACAGAACTTCTTTCATTTTATTTGGCCATTTGAAGCTACAAGTTTTATTTGTCAGATTCTCCAGTTTTTCTTTCATTCTCGAACACTCCCGATGAAATATTCTGCCCAGCTATCTCCCAAACTGAATGTAACTAAATTCTATGAAAAAAAATTGTGGCACTTGTATTTGCCTCTTTTTATATAGTATATATCTTGATAAATCTTTATGCCTGCATTAAATTAGTATTTTATACTTAGGAGAACTTACCTGAGATTGTGCATGTCTCAATATCTAAGGCAGGAGAGATGAGAGAACAAGACTCTTTCATAGACAAGCTACTAGAATGAGGCTGTTGTCATGAAATGAGTGGTGGCATATTATTTGAGCTTGCTGATTTTATATCTTGCTACCATTTAATGGAAATTTAATTAGTGTGGTGGTCAATAGCTTGGGCTTCATTGTCAAATACAGCTGGTATCAAATCCAGTTTTGCATTTAATAGCATGGGTAAGCTATTTATCCTTAGTAAGTTGCAGATTCCTCATCTGTAAAATTGGATCACAGTAGCCAAATCTATGAGTTATTATAGTAAAATAATGATGTAATATATATGAAGTTCTTAGCATAGTTCATGTATTAAAGTCAATAAAAGTTAATTATTAGATAAGAAACCTTTTATTTTGGATCAAAATCAAAATATTTTGCAGAGCATCATTCTCTGGAATAAAAACTGCATTGTGTTACAAGTGAAAAGTACAAATCTGTCATGGAAAAAAATATTTTTAAATTTGACCCCAAAATACAAAAAGAAAAAAGGAAAAAACTCTATCCATGGTGAACACAAAACTTTACTGATGAGTCAAAGAATCACCTGCTTTCTTGCCCCCCCCCCCTTTAAACAGGCTAAAAGGAGGGATGAGATTCTCCAACTCTTAAGAAAACAAAGAGAAGAAAGGATCTCGGTGAGACTGATAGTGAGACATTTGGATAAATCTGTCTGGTGGGGGCGGGGGTGAACTATGGTAAATTCTCAGAGATTGACCCCTTAAATCTAGATACACATGTTCCAGAACCATTTATATACTAGAAGGGGTCAGGGTGCAGACATCAGATAATTTGGCAATCCTTGGTAAACCAAAGACATCTCCAGAGTGCGCCAGCCCTGCCGGCAGAGGGTTACTGCCGGGGAGCTTACTATCACAGTGTAAAGCTGTCCTATATCAGCACGGGCGACTGCAGTGCTGATATTTGTTTTACCATGATCGTGTAAAAGCAAATGCTAAATGAAGAGAAACAACCTTAATAAAAAACAATAATTGCACCCTGTAAACTTATGAATGTGTACATTCTCCTGAACGAACCCCAAATCCCTAATCTGGCACATTTCTGACTCCACAGTCCCCAGCGGGAAGATGCTAGTCTATAAATTCTGTGACAATTTTACCTCATGTATTTTTTCAATTAAACTTCAGTCAGGGCAAGGAGTAAAACAGTTCCTTTTTGATTTCTTGTTTTGTTTAGAAAGAACTGGTCTCACTTCCTTACAAACCAAAGACCAAAGTACACAAAGCAAAGTAAGTATACTTCTGGCAAATATCCTCACTTTTCTCTTTTCCCCGTAAAGAAGCACTTCTTTTCTCTTACTCACTTTGCCCCCTACACTCAAATCTTCTAAAAACCTTCCCACCAATTTAGGGATTTCTTGCCTTGAATAAAGTTACCTTTCATCTACATGAAAGCCTGTAAAATATGCAAGCATAAATTGCTATAAACAGGAAAGTAAATCAACTTTGTACCTATTCTCTTCCCTGGCTTCCTCAACCTGGGTTATTGTATTCACCTGCTCTCACCCTCTCAGCCCCTCTCTCCCATGCCCACACCTAACCCCACCATCTTTAGCGAATCTGAAGGTCTTCTAGATTGTCAATGCTGATATCACCAACGGCATACCTAGAGTTCTAAATCTAAATTCAAGTAGCAAGGGCTTTACCCTCAAAGTGATGGATTAATAGCTCTGTCCTTGGAATAGTGTTAGAGCAGGACCAGGCACATGGTTCAGAAGAGTTTAAAGGAAACCAACTATCACTAGTAAATCATTAATAAAAAAAATCTCAGTTTTTGTATTATGACTGAAGACCAATGTTTTTAACTCAACATTAATTTGACAAGTATTTATTTGCAAACTACCTTCAGGGAGAACAGTGAGAAAGTAATAGGATTTTTGTTCTTATCTCACTGGTATTGAGGCTGACTCCCTTTAAGTCATCAAATGTCATTAAAGAAAAATTAATATATCTACACTAATTTTTAAAATTTTGAAAAAATGAAAAGATGATTCAATCACCTAGCTATATTGTTTACACAATGCTCAGGAACTTAATTACTCTTATTTTAGCAGATGATTAAATTTAAGTTCTAAGGATGAAGCAAAAGTTCTATCAAAAGATTCACTTGCCTGATTCAAATAATGGACAAAGACTGCCCCTTGAATAGCATAAACAGATACCTCTGGGGGCCTTCGATTTCTGTGCATATTTTTGCAGGACTGATCAGAACATTTCTGCTACTACTCATGTGGAGCTACCTAAAAGTAAAACATTATTTCACAGCTTGAAAAGATAATTCCCTTAATGATTTGAATCCTTACTTAATTTCTTTTGTATGTCAGCTTGCTAGTTCTCTCTCCCTCCTCTGTCCTGAAGCCTTAAATCTCATTCCATTCCACTGTGATATCTTCTTCCTCTGAGCTTCTTATACTGTTACCATCTTTTGGCAATTGATCAAGCACTACTTTGTGCTCATATTTTATAATTATTCTACTTTGAGTATCTCTTGAGCTGTTATTTAACTTTTCACATATCTTTAACTTGTCTATGACTGTATTGTAAGCTCCATTAGAAATTGAGTCACCCAAAGTGCCTAGCACACTACCTACATGTAGGAATTTGGAAAATATTTGTAATAAAAAAATAGTTCAAAAATGTGTGACATTATCTGATTTATAAAGTGGTGTTTTATACTGTATATTAGTATATAAACTTTTTTAAACTTTGAAATATTTTAGACACATTGTAAAATCTTTAATTCTGCCCTCTTCTTCCTCCTTCCATCCCTTCCTGTCTGCCCAAACCCCTGGTAGCTACACAGATGCACCCATACTGTCCCTTCTCCAACAGACCTTAAAATAACCCAAGTCCCCTTCTGTCAAAAAGAAGGAACTAGAAAGTATGTACAGAGTGAGATTTTAGTAGCAATGTGTTTATTATCAACTCCAGGAATATTTGCATTATAAAGAGGAATGATTAGAAGGAACAATGGGTTCATCAGTCATCAATGATGTCATCAATGATGTCAGTCATCAATGATGAAATCTCCAAAGTTTGACTCTTGGGTGAGCAAAACATATTTAGGGTTAGGAGGTCTTCTCTGTTGCCCTTCAAATCACACTTTACAGTAGAATAACCACTTCTCTCCCATATGTTTATACTTGGTTGCAAAATTGAATGCCTAGGCAGAATCCAAGACAGCAAACCCGTTATTGGGGAAACTTTCAAGAGCTGTTTCCATGCCACTTGATGTTCACAACTATGGAGTTCTGTGTATTAGAACTGACTCATGTTACTACCAACAGGAAAATGATTCCAGAGTCAAATAAAGAACAAGAAGAAGTCAAAGCCTTGAACTAATTTGATGGACACATGATAGCGGATGGCTCACTTAGATCTTCTTTTGAAACAACCTGTGCTTCCATCAGGATCCTTGAGCTCATTTGTTAAAACAGACAAAGAAATAAAAGTTAAATATGCAGACTTCTAGGAATTTTACCAGCTATTGAATACTTGTATCTATGTTACTTATTGGATACTACTGTATTTGACAGCACACAGTAACTATCTCTCTCATCTTTTACATCCTCAAACTCCTATTTATCTTATTTTCATTTGTTATTTCCAGAATTTCTAAATGTGATCTATATTATGAATATCATAGAAACAAGAAATAGGGCTTTATGTGTCCCAATTTGTAGACCACTAGTAAAAACAATAAAGAAATAGAAATGAAAGAGCAGTCCTCCAAAGTCTTCTTGCTGTTAAAGAAAAAAAAAAATCTGTTTTCCAAAATTTGTTTTATTCAGTTTCTGGAACATGTCTGAAGGCAGAAATGAATGGCTTCTAGTTCTGTGAAGAGCTGGCTTAGCATTCCTGTGTCTTACACCCATGTACAACCTGGTGCCAACCTCCCTCCCTCCCTTTGGTGTATATTGGAAAAGAGAAGGTTAAGCATCTGTCCCTTCTGTATTGTCCTGCAGGCATTCCTGCTCAGGACTGTACACTCCGCTCCAGTGCTCACAGCTCTGTTTATGATGACTGTTCACTTTGCTTGGCCTCCACCTGCAACTCCTGGACATAACTCCATCAGATGCAACTCCTACTCCATAGCACCAATATAACTTAATCTCAGGGATGCACCAATCTGTAGGGGAGGCCAGGAAACAGACTTTAAACAGTGGGCGGCGGGGTGAGGGGGGGGACCTGCCTACTTGAAATTCAGGACTCTATCATGAAAAGAGGTAGAGAATGGATATTAGTGGAAAACTAGTAGTTTCTGCCACACTATTTGAAGAAAAATGTTTTGAATGGAAGAAAGGTAGTCAGGCCTAGGAAAAAGGAAGCTTAGAAAGTTATAAAATGGGAATCTCATCTTAGCACTATTAAGAATAAAAGGTACCCTATCAGGGTGATATGTTTGTCTGACAGATAAATCTCTATAATGAAGACAGACATAGCAGGCTACCAAAACATAAACTTTCAAATAATGTAACTAATTTCCTTTGTTCTGATTCCATGCTCACAGAGGAATCTTCTTTTAATGTGCTCAACAACCCAATGCAAACATCAGTTTACCTAATGATTATATTTCTCAATGTGTGAATATATGTCTCTTAGATTGGGTTTGAGTTCATCAAACTAAGGATTGGAACCTGGACCAATATAATTATACCAAGAAAAATCCCACTTTGTGAGCTTTCTTGGCAATCTGCCTTCCCCTGGTAACACTTCTATGCATTACCGGGCACGGTGGTTAGGTATTACTGCAATAATACTGTGTGACGATGTGACCTAAAACAGTATTTATTTTTGCTCACACATCTGTATGTCAGGTAGGGTTTTGGCTGATCTGGACTTGGCCAGACAGCTGCGCGTCAGGCTACAGAATCTGAGGCAGGTCAGCTTTTCACTTTCAGGCTACAGTATCAGAGTCAGCTTAATCAACAGGTCTGTTGATTAAGGCAATTCTGCTCCTCATATGTTCTCTGGGACATCCATGGACCAGTGGGACATTTGAGCTATGTTCCTCTCCATGTTCGAGAGAAGCAAGAGAACAAATAAAAACATGTAAGGCCTTTTCCAGTCTGGGCTCAGAAACTTCTGGTTCATTCTGTTGACCAGACAAGTCACATGGGCAAACACAAAGACAAGAGGTAGAGAAATATACTCTGCTCCTTTAGTAAGAGGAACTGCAAAGTCATATAGTAAAGGGTATGGATACAGGATGGTGTGAAGAATTGGGGTTGTTATTGCAATCTACCCCATTAGGTTGACTGCATACCTTAACAAAGCCTATCTGGACAATGGTCAGAGTATCAAAAGGAAAACTCAGGGCACAATTTAATTGGACCAAGAAAGCAGCTTTTCTAAGTTGTAATAAATGTTGTAATATTGGAAATAAATCTTTTGCAATCAACACTAAGTGCCCAGCTATCTACACACTTGAATATCTATTTGCCTTATCAACCCTTTACAAAACTCAAGGTAACTTTTAGTGTTATCAAGATTTAATTGAAACTTAAGAAAAAAAAATCTTGAAGGCCACACAGACATTAAGTGAAGAAATGCAGGACTGGAAACAATATCAGATGCCAATTCAAGGGCCAATTTTCACCATAGCAGCACTCCGTTTGATTGGATAATCAGGAATTTCTAGAATGTATGTTGGATACGAGATGTTCTAATTCAGACATAAAGACTGGCTGTAAGTGAACTTGCCATAAGTTCCCGATGATGCTACTGTTTTCTGCTGCAGCAGAGCTTCTGCTGGTACTGAAACAGGCTTCTCTGCCTCCACGCCCCTCACGGCTTCCTGTGTTCAGGGCTGTTTGTCTAGAATTGAAGTAGCTCATGCTGAGACCCAAACCCAGAAGTCAGTGACCCAGATGGAGCTTCTGCTTGGATTCACAGAGCGGGAAAAGCAAGGAAATCAGACCCACCTTCTGTCACCTAGTTTTGGGACAGGAGGCTTATGTTATAATTGTTTGAGTATATTTGAAAGCATTGTGATCTATAAGAAGCAAATGTAAAACAAAACTACTGTGGGAGTTTAGAAGAAGGAGCGCATAATGAGGGCTAGATTGATGGGGAAAGCTTTTCCAGAGGAACTGGGGTCACTCTATCACAAGTCCAGGGCTGAACAATCGTCCCCACATCCCAACGTGTGCCCTGCAAAACGCAGTACAGTTATTTCCTTGCTGAATTTAGAGTTACCCTTTGGCCTCTGGTGTAGCTGCTCTCCTCTCAGCCAGAACTCCACTTAGCCTCCTTCTCTGGAAGCTGTCCACACTGTCCCATAGCGTGCCTGGCCAGTGGCACGCTGCCTCCCTCAGCATCTCTACTCTGCAGCTACCGTTCCTTTCTCCCCGAACGCCTGCACCCGCACTCTACCCAGCCCCGTGAAGGTCTGAGTGCCTTGCCTCTCCAATTGGCCCATTTGCAGAGCCTAGAGCACAGAGTGAATTAGACTATGTCCTCAGGAGATGTGGTTCAATTTTTAGCCACATGCTCTTTTTTCAGATTTCAGAGAAGCCAAACTAGGGTTTTCCCCAGCCCTGAGTCCCGGGCAAATGAAGGACCTCCTTGGGAAGCTCCCTCCCGTCCGCGACTCGCTCTCTTCGGGCGGTCCGGGTGTCTGGCGCCTAGCCCGCTGGAGCAGGCAATGGGGGCGGGCTAGCTAGCGGGGCTGCCCTCCTAGCAGTGACGTCCCAGGGGGCGGAAGGGAGACTGGCAGGCTCCGCGCCCTCCCGGCCTCGTCCGGGTGTCGGGTCCGTGGGTCCTCTGGAGATGCTGCTGCTGCGGTTGCTGTTCTTCACGCCGCTGGAGGTCCGCCCGCCACACCGCGCTAGCGCCTGGGCGTCCGAGGGCACACCAGAGCTGGGCCATGCAGCTGAGACCGGCGCTGCAGGCCGTCCTGCTGGCCCTGCTGCTGGGGGCGCTCCGTGGCGCTACGGGTCGCCTGCTAAGTGGTGAGTGCTCTGGGGCGGAGTGCGGGTCTTGGGCAGGTTCGGTTGACGCATCTACTGCACCCCAGCCGCTGCCCTCCTCTGGGACACCGTGCCTCTTTGGCCCTCCGCAGAACCGGGGGTGGGGGAGGGGGCGGTGGCGCCTCCACCCTGTGGGTGGAGGCACCCTTCAGCTCACCCTGTTTCTAATGGAGCAATAACCCTGGGGCTAAAACACGCGCGGATTTCCTTCACGCCGGGATCCATCCTGGATCGCTCGAAGTCCGTTCCAGGCCCAGTGTCACGGGAATTCAGGGGACGTAGGCTAGGTGGGCAGTGAGCAAAGCTGCCCTAGTAGGTGCCCCTTCCACTGTGCGCGGTGCAGCAGACCCCGCGACCCTCACGCGGGTAGGGCTCCCTAACTCCCTTGTCCTGCCCCCTGGGGACGTCTTCTGACCCTAGAGACTGCGGGTACAATAGGGGTTCTGGACAGGCAGTGCCTGTTACTCTTGGTCTTTGGGGTGGGGACGGGGTGGGGGCGGGGAGGTGGAGGGATGGCTGAATCCAGCACTTGGAATAAAATCGCTTAGAGAGTGGAAAGAAGACTAGTTTGCGCGGGACAAGCCCCGCCTGACTCGGAGAAGTGACTCTCTCTGCTTCCTTCCTCCTGTCGTGTCTCTGCAGCCTCGGACTTGGACCTCAGAGGAGGTACTGTGCTTTGGCTTCTCGCCCCTCCATTCGCTCTGCATGTCGGGGGTAGAAGGTCCGTGCTCCTCTCTTTCTCAGTTCTCAGGTCGGCCTCGCAGGCCACAGACTGGCCAAGAGGGACGGAGGAGAATGCAAACCAGCACTCCGTTACCGTGCTTGCGCAGCTGATTGAAAAAAATCGAAAGTTGGTTACAGGATGGGGTGGGGTGCGTGAAGGGTAGCTGTAACTGGGCTGCTTGGGTTCTGCCTTTATTCATGGGGGACAGGAGTCCTCTCGCCCTCCCCCTTCCCGCAAATAAGAAGAGAGAGCCACTTCCTGAAGACGGGGGAACCAGATGTGCCCCCGGGCCTCCTTCCAGCTCTGGCTCGCTCTCTCTGGCACTCACCAGTTAGTTGACTTGGGATGTGTGGCCAGGCTGGACCATACAGGAAACGCCTATAAGGTGTTATGTTTTCCCTTGATAATCCAACAGTGTTCAGTGGGGATTACCGGTAAATTCAGCTCAAACTTATGTTTTGCTGGTTGCGGGGGTCCTAGGGCTCATGCATGTGTCCTCTGCTGGCTGTTTGGAGCCACCTCTAAGGACTCAGAGGGGCTGGACTGGCCCAGCCTTCTCCCCAGGCAGAAGCCCAGCCACAGCCTCTGTCCAGTGGTGATGATTTCTCTAAATACCCCTTCAGTGAAAATGTCCCGTGTCTGAGGCCTCCTATTTCTCTGACAGGCCAGTCCTATTAGTGTTTATTTAGCAATAGCAGAATGTCACAGAGAAGAAGGTGCAAAACTCTTGTAACTTGTTACTTATTGAGAATTTCTTTACCAAAGCAATAAAAGAGGAAATAGAAAATAAACCACAAGAGCCTTCTGGGTTATCTGTATGTGCTCTGTTCCCATTTGCACTATATTCTAAACAGTATTGAGAATAACGAGTACTGTCTGGCTCCCTGCACAGCTGCAAAACAAGTTAGGAAGACAAGACTATTCCGTGAGGGGTGGGACGAGGTTTCCAGACCAAAATCCTTAATCTCTTGCTTTATGACAGCAATTCACACCCACAGCCCACGATTTGGCTCTCCACTGCAAGGGATTCCCCTTGTTGAAATTTGGTTTTCACTCTGTACAACTGGATCCAGAGACATATGCTGTCTGCTCCTGTGGGCTAGGAACTGGCATTTGTTTCCATATTCCCAGCACTTATCACAGTGCTAGGCACTCAACACATGTTGATTAAACAAAGGAATAATGAGGCTAATGTTTCAGGTGCAGCAAGGCTTCAGGCACCCAGACACAAGCCAAGGGTGTGCGTAACGGTGAACAATTTGTTTTTTGCTCCTCAGTAGAATCCCATCTATTTGTCTAAGATGATCTTCCACCCTTCATGTGTCAGTCAAGATGACCTGGGCTTCCAGTGCAACCTGAGCCTGGGGTAGAGTAGGGAGTGCGCAGTTCACTGGTTACTGGCATGACTTTGTAATGAGACCTGGGCTCTGACTTAGGTAATGTGACTGATAGCTATGTGACCTAAGCCAAATTACTTAATTTCTCTAAGCCTCAGTTTTTTCATCGGTAAAATGGAGCACAAACAATATCTACATCAGGGGCTTACTATAACACCTCAATGAGATAAATAATATGCATAAATGTGAAAAACCTTGGCATAGTTCATGGCACATAGTGGGAGTTCAGTAAAACTTAGTTGTCTTTAGGAAAAATCAGTAGCAGAGAACCATGTGGATCTGATGCTCGTAGCTTCTGCTTATAACACAGACTGTGAATTCTCAGTCCTGCCACTAGGCAGAGGGCTCCAAGGTATACAAGCCTACACCCGATTTCAGAGTGCCTCTCTCACCTGAAGGGAGCACCAGCCAGAGATAATGCACTCAAAGCCACACTATCCTCTGAGACTCCCTAATGGCATGAAAGTGATTTTTGTGCTTTTAATTGAAACCATAAGTTTTCATCTGCCTCTTTTTTTTAAATTTTGTGTTTTGGTTTTTTTTTTAAATTAGAGAGAGGGGAAGGGCAGAAGAGAGAGAGGGAGATAAATACCCATGTGAAAGAGAAATATTGATCAGTTGATGCTCGTCCAGGCCCCAACCAGTGACTGAACACACAACCCAGGCATGTGTCCTGCCCAGGAATCAAACCCGCAACCTTTTAGTTTACAGGAGGACACTCCAACCAACTGAGCCACACCAGCCAGAGCCATCTACCCCTCTTTTAAAGGATAGTCCAAAATGTCTCTTGTTCAAGAATCTGTAATGGAACAAACAAAACATGGAGCTCCTACACAATATAGTTTAATTGGCTGCATCTCCATGTTAGAAAGGGTATTAATTTGCTCTAAGAACCCTAACTAACATTACAACAGTCCACTGATGAGGAATCAGAATTCGTGCCCTAGGGATGGCTTCATCCACACATCCTGGTGCACGTGGGGAGCACTGAAATAGGTTGGCTTCTTTTTTCTCTAGGGCAGCCCGTCTGCCGGGGAGGAACACAGAGGCCTTGTTATAAAATCATTTACTTCCATGATGCTTCTCAAAGACTGACCTTTGAGGAAGCCAGAGCAGCCTGCAGGAGGGATGGAGGTCAGCTAGTCAGCATCGAGTCTGAAGGTGAACAGAGGCTGATAGAAAAGCTCATCGAAAACCTTCTGGCATCTGATGGCGATTTCTGGATTGGGCTCAGGAGGCATGAGGAGAAACAAAGCAACAGCACAGCCTGCCAGAACCTTTACACTTGGACCGATGGCAGCATATCAGCATTCAGGTAAGTGTGTGAAACCCACAGCGGCTAACTCACTTGACATAACTGAAAAAGAAAGCAGGCCAGACCCGCAGTGCCAGGTCAGTGAGGAAGAGGAGAAGGCCAGCTCTGGCAACAGGCCTGAAGAGACAGCTGCACCAGAATAGCACTGCCCAGAGCAGTGTGGTGAAGGTGGTGGAGCAGCCTTGACCTGGGATCCACTCATATCCAAAGAGCTCTGTTCAGGAGGGTGCAGCCCAGAAGCATTGTTTCAGTGGCACGCAATGCTTCAAGCCAATGGTTCTGGCTGTCTGGCTTGTCAGACTAGAACTCCAGTGAGAGATTGAAGGTCTGTGGGGCTAAGACTTAGGATAGGACTCCAAACCACAGGAAATCAGAATGATGCACAGGAAATCAGAGCCAAGATCTAATTCTATGAATTGGCCAAGAGAGGACTTAGGAAAGGCTGCAGTTTGTAGAACCCTCCTAAACCCACAGCATCAGGACTCACTCATTTCCACCTGACCCTGGCACCATGGTATTGCCATCACCTTCCCCCGCCCCAAGAAATGCAATGACATGGAAAAACATCAAAAATATAAAATCAAAAGGCAGATGTAAGACTGAAAAAATGTTGTGGCAAATTTAACAAAGAGTATCTTTTTCTGAATTTATCTAAATCCATAAAACACTAAACGTTTATATAAGTTAATAAAACCCCAAAAGATAAAGAGGCAAAGGACCTAAGCAGACTTTTCAGAAAATACAAAATCTGACTGGTAAACAGTCATATGAAAAAAAAGTTTAAATTCATTACCAGTCAAAAGAAAGGTTGAAATACATCTTTTTTTACCTATTACATTTAAGACAGTTGTCAGCATCTCTCATACTCACTATGCTAATAAGATCCATGTCTTCATCTAAGTTCCAGGAGAACTTCCTCTGGGATTCTCATGGGCATCTCTTCCTGGAAAAAAACTTTAAAAAGGAAGGTTAATAAGATGATCTGCATTCCCACTACTGCAGCTGGTCCCAGGGCCACAATGGACACTTATTCATCTCCCTCCTCTACTGTCCAGTCCATTCCCCTCGTCCTCTGCTCAGGGAGTGTGAGGCCCTGGTCACCTGTACTCCTTGGGCTGGAAAAGTGATTGTGCTTTTCCCTTTACCATCAAAATTGGGCACGTGAGTACCAACATGTACCCAAGTAGATTACCTGGGGGCCAAACTTATCTCTCTCTGCCCATGTGTGTAATAGCAGATGTTCTTCCTCCTCATGACTAGAGTCAGTTACTCCCTGTCAAGATCATGAGTCCTCTTCTTGCCTGCTGGTCCCTGGACACAAGGATCCAGAGTGCCCAAGTGGCAGCCATAGCTCATAATTCAATAAAGCTCTTGCTGTATCTTATAATGGGCACCCTTTGGGTACCAGGACCTTTAAACTCATAGAGCCCAGCATTGTAGAGACAAGAAGTAGAAATTCCCCAAGTGACAGTATTTGGGACTACTCCTGCTTCCACCCTTAGGCTCCCAAACCCATCTATTCTTACCTTTGGGGGCTTAAGGTAATACTAAGGTCATTGATTCAAAGAGTGCACTGCATCTTGGAGGATGCTTCAGCTGTGTTTTCAACAACTCTTCCATCACTCTGTCAAGCTGGCAGCTTCGAGATAATGCAACATATAATAGGAATAGTAAATCCCACAGCCAGGTGCCTCCTCCTCCTCCTCCTCTGCTATACAGTAGATCCTTTGGTCTGATGAGATGTGGCTCGGGATCCTGTGTTGGCAGATCTAATACTGTGTAAGCCTTTGGATAGTGATGCTATCTAAGGCCCTGAGCCGAGAAAGGCAAACCCATAGCCAGATTGTGTGTCTATTCCTGTCAAAGTGAATCACTGGAAGGAGTCTAATGTCATCATCTTGGTACCAAGTGGCAGGCTGGTCTCCTAGGGTTGATGCCCTTTCAGGACTAGTGCTGGAGGTTGGATGTTTGGCAATTGCTAGATCACCCTTGGAGA
This sequence comes from Pteronotus mesoamericanus, assembly GCF_021234165.1. NCBI lineage: Eukaryota > Metazoa > Chordata > Mammalia > Chiroptera > Mormoopidae > Pteronotus > Pteronotus mesoamericanus. Next base: position 15,914,235 of record NW_026555313.1, read on the forward strand.
GTCAGGACTGATACTGTTGAGCCCAAGCATAACTTCCATCCCTGCCACCATGGCTACTCTGATATCTATTGTGCCAGTACTTGGGGCAGCTGCTCACAGGCTGGCTGACTTCAACTGGTTGAGTCATTTTGTCCCCTTCATTGTTTAGGGCCCCTTCCATGCTAGTAGCTTTCTGGTGGGCTTTAACATAAGACAGAGTCTCTCATACTTTATGCCTCTTCTCATATGTCTGTTCACATCACTCTATCCAATAGTCCTTGACCTCAATCTTTTATTCTTTCTCCTTTTAGAAAGACTTTTTTTCTCCTGATCAGCTGGCCAAGCTCTCTGCTCTACCCTTGAGTCCTTTTATATTGCAACCTCCAATAACTACCAAGTAAGCTCTGAACATTGGGAGGATGTACCCTGAACACTTGATTTTTTAAGGCCACCTCTGCACGGGGCTGGAGGACAGCTGTTGTCCATTTGCTGCTATACTCCCGTACCTGAATGACCTCTCCACAACCCAAGCTTGGGCTGCTCCTCTCAGCGAGTCATAAGGGATCCCTTATACAGCTGTGGGTGTCAGTGGAGAAAGAGGCTCTGATACAAGAATAGGTAGATGTCATGGAAGTCTGCTCTATCTACCCTTTGGTCCTACTCATACAATGCCCTTCAGCCCTATCTATACCTCTTCCATCTCATAGTGGGTTAATTCCAGGCCTGCCATCCTGTAACTATGTGTGTCTGACAGTGCCTCACTCATGATGGGCAAGTTGGATTAAATGGTCTCCTAATGCTCCCTGCGTATTCACAAGCTATGTGTTCCTTCCTCAGCTATAGATGACAAGGCCTTTCTACAGAATCCTAAGGGTCTGTATTGTGATTCTCCCACTGGGGCTTGTCACAAATTCGATATGGCATAATTGTTCCCGCCACTGATGCCTCTAATAATAGGGTCTACTTAATCCTGTGGCCCAAGTAACAAGTCTGTTTGCACCACAGCCTACACCTGCTTCAGAGTCCTTATCTGCTCTGGATCACACTCAAAGCCAGCAGTTTTTTGTGTCAGCTGGTATGTGAGACAGAGCTGTATTCCCAGGTGTGAAACATGCTACCTGTTTCCAAAGACACCTATCAGGTACCATGCTTCCTTCTTCAAGTTATTGCAAGATGCTTTGAATTACTGCATGAAGTCTTTTAATGTGAAAGGCACCCACGCATTTTCACAAAGTGGCAGGTCCCTGAATCTTAATAGGGTTTATCTTTAACCCTTGGGGCACACAAATCTTACCAAGAAGGCCTCCAATATACTAGCTGCTTCTTGCTCACTTGGTTCAATTGGCATGATGCCAGCAATATAGTGGACCAGTGTGGTTTTCTGCAAGCTATCTAGGCAGTCCAGGTCTCCTCACGCCGCATTAGGACAGGGGGCAGAAAAACTAGTATAGTCTTGAGGGAAGACTATAAATGTATACTGTGGTCCATTCCAAATAAATGCAAACAGTTTCTGATTCTTTTTGTGATAAAGATGGAAAAGGATCTGTTCACCAGATATGCATACTAGGTACCAAGGGCATGTTAATGTGCTCTAGCACAGATACCATATATGGCATAGCAGCTGTACTTGAGGCTTCTACTTGGTCCCATTTATACTACTCCAGTATTATCCTTCAGGATCTGCCTGTTGGTTGTTTTTTTTTTTCAGGAGCCAGACTAGTGAATTGAACAGATATGATGGGTAATACCAATGTTGCAGTCCCTAGGTCTTTAGGGATGGTAGTACTTTCTGTCATCTTCCCCTAGATAAGATGTTGTTTTTATTATCTTGAAGAGAGTGTGGAAGAATGCAGATGCAGAGGCTTACACTTGATCTCTACTATTATAGCTCTTACCTATAGACTTTCAATTTGTATATTCAGGGACTGAGGAATAACCACTAGACTAGTCCCACTGTGAGCTAGCTGGTCCTGGGCCAGGATTCCACTTGATACCGGGCCTCAGTATGCTCCCACTCTAACGGGTAGCCTTGATAACACTTCAGGTTTTTGGGTATCGATGTCAACTTGCACCTTGTATCCAACAGTCTTTATAATAGTTGGATATTCCTCTTTTCCAAGTATACAGTTACTTGAGTAAATGGACATAGGTCTGTTTCGGAAAACAGGGGAAATAATTACCACATGCACCTGCCATGATATTGCAGAGTCCTTGGAACCTAGGCTCTCCTTCTGTCAGTGAATTCTAAAAACTGGCTCAAGTCCAGAAATCAGGTGCCAGGTACAATTCTCTATCAAACAGACAACATTCCATCTATTCTATCATCTATGAAGTGAAATAACCTAAAGCCATAAGGCCTGTGGGGAGGAGAAGAGGCGAGTCAGTGTAGGAGGCCCACCGATGGAGTTGGAGAATGGCCTGGAGGTAACTAACGAGGTGCAGGGCCCCGGCCCCAGGTAGGGCCCCCAGCTGTCCAGGCATAGTGTCCAAGCAGTGTTGCAAGGTCAGATGTTATCCAGACACATAAAATCCTGTGGCTACAGCAAAGGGTTTTGGTGGATGGCAACACAGCACTCAAGCAGAGCCATAGTGGGGTGAAATGAGGAGACCTGTCTCCTAGCTGTCTCCTAAGGAGGGGCTCTGACAAGAGTAGGCAGAGAGGCAGGGCCCAGCTAACAATCTGAGCATCAGGGCAAGGTCTGAATGCTGGAAACACACAGCTCAGGCGAGTTACCAGGCAGACTAGAGCCCAGCCCTGGCTCAATGTGTGCGGTGGGTACTCACAGCACTTAGTCTCTCTATGGAATCCAAAACCTGGCGCCCACGTATCCAGCTCGGTGGTGGCACCATGCAATTCCAGGTACCACTGTATAGTGGAGCCAAGGCTGCTAATGCACCCCATCTAGGAGCTAGGGAGACAAAGACGAGAAATCTAGCAGTAGAGGCTGACGGGGGGCCTGATGAACTGGAAACCACTGAAAAAGCCTACATGGGCCTCCTGCTCTTTCTTGTTCTGTCCTCCCTCCTCTGTTCTGACAGCCTCTACATTTTGGAACGTCTTCTCAGGGTTAGGAAGGCTCTTGTAGCCAATTAAAAAGAATGAGGAGATGAAAGCAGGGCAAGGTCTGGTTGAGATAAGTCATGCCTCTTCTCAATGCATCTGATTTCTTAAAAAATAGAAAAACAAACCCAGTTATCAAAAAGCGAGAAAGAAATAAGATTGTCCAGACTGTTGCTGCTAGCTGCTTTTTCTAATAATTACTTTGCAGACATCCTAGGGTAATATATTCCTCCCTCCCTGCAAAGAGGTTGTGACAAATGTCAGATGATTGATTGTGCTGTCCATATTAGAAAACATGCGACTGTTCTTACTGGCAGTACTTCATTTCCTCCCTCTCTGCATCTTGTTCTGAAGCAGAATCTTAAGTTCATGGCTGCATGGAAAAAGGCTTTGAAGTTTTGTGGTACCCTTCTCCAGCTGTCTCCACTGGTGACCCCTTTCCTACAGGAACTGGTACGTGGATGAGCCCTCCTGTGGCAGCGAGGTCTGCGTGGTCATGTACCATCAGCCATCAGCACCCGCCGGCATCGGGGGCCCCTATATGTTCCAGTGGAATGATGACCGATGCAACATGAAGAACAATTTCATTTGCAAATATTCTGATGGTAACGAATCCTCTCCCAAGTTATGTGGCTGAATCTCAATTTCCTGTCTCATTTCATAAGCAGCTGCTAGTTCCAAGCATTTGCTATGTGGTCTCTGAGAAAGCTTGTTGCCAATGCCAGCAATGTTAAACACTGGGAATTCTTGTAAAGGGAAATGTAATGACCCTTCCTTATTGAGGAGTAAGTCTAGCAAAGGAGATGGGTATCAGATGCTTAGAGAATGGATGAAGAAAATAAAAGGTCTAATTTATGTATAATACACCAAGAATTGTGAAAAATAAAGAACTCAGGAAATAAAAAGCCCTCTAAATGGACAATTATAAATTCTTATTCTTTCCACACGTGATGTTGGCTGTAGGATCTTGGAATTAAGAAGACAAATGAGCCCTGGCCGGTGTGGCTCAGTGGATTGAGTGCCAGCCTGCAAACCAGAAGGTCACACATTTGATCCAAAGCCAGGGCACATGCCTGGGTTACAGGCCAAGTCTCCATTTGGGAGCATGCAAGAGTCAACTGTACCTCTCAGACATCAATGTTTCTCTCCCTCCCTTCCTCTCTTCTCCTCTCTCTAAACATAAATAAATAAATATTTTTTTAAAAAAGAAGAAATATGAAAGGAAGCTGTCCATTGTTCCTATAAGCCTTCTAAGAGCCCTGTGAGATTATTTGCCAGGGCATTAAGGAAACCACAAAATGATCAGAGGATGTAGGTAATAAAACACACCTATTTCACTGGCATTGAGCAAAGACCAGATACATTGATGAGCTCATACTCCCAGACCACCCTCTATATAAACCTTGCAAATTCAACTGGCATTTGTTTCTAGATCTGTTAGGAGTAGAGCGTCCATGAAAATGTAGTCTCATTCTGCTGGAGTTTCCCGAACTCCTCCACTATAACTGACTTTGATCTAAACTTGGTGTGATTTTTGTTCTGTCCCTGAGTTTTCTCCCCTCTACGAAGCCAACTGCTTGGCTCCAATTTGCTGAATCCTTTCCTGACAGGAATACAATGACATGTTATATCTAGTTGGTTACTAAATAATTCTATCATTTTTAAATTGCTTGAATTGACAATGCTTTTGCTGCAATTTTTACTGCTAAAAGGCTTCTTTCCTTTCTTCCCATCCCTCAAGTGACTTCTGTTCTCCAGAACTGGTCCTCCCCACCATAAACAGTTGTCTTAGGCAGGGTGATTGCAAAGACAGAGGTGGGTCATCTTTCAGAGTAATGACAGCAAGAAGGAGAGATATTAAAAAGAGTAGTTAAATAAGTGAAATACAATAACTTTGGGGGGAGGTTATATGGGAATTCTTTGTACTATCTTTGCTAATTTTCATAAATCTGAAATTACTTCAAAATAAGAAAAAAAAATTTATTCTGGGACACCATCCAGGGACCCTCAAACCAGATTAGGTGTTCCTCCTCTGAGGACCGCAGCACCCCCCCCACACAGTACTTTCACGGCTTATTTACAAGTCTGTCCCCTTCACTGCATGGTTGGCATGAGGCCTGAAAACATACATGTCTGACCAATTAACCCCTGCACTTGATGGTTTAGGGGAATGTCATCCAGTGTGGTTTAAACAGGATGGTACACCATCCATTATGCCAGAGGGTCAGAGGACTGAGTGAATAACATCTGAAACTGGATTTGACCCTATGACCACGAAGAGTAAGCAGGCAGCATACTAGCCAGATCTGAACACTTGATTACTACTGTCATATGCTAACAGCATAGGCAGATTCAGTAAATATCACAGACAAGTCATCAGAGGCAACACATTGCAAAGGCACTGAAGGACTGAAGGAAATGCTGTCGAAATATGCTGATTACTGCAGGTTTGCACAATGGACTGAACCATGAAAGGACAGGAAAATTAATAGATCATGTAATGTTATGGACTATACCTAGTATTGTAATATAATATCACAAAATCAATATTTATTAATATTTTTCTCTATTTCAATATTTTATGGCCAAACTAGAGTGTACGAGACTTAGAGGGATGGGACCATTTCTCATTTGCTATTTTATTTCCATTACCTAGCACAGAGTTTGTCTTTTTGTGATTTTAATTTTCACTTGAATTTATTTTAATTTTTATTTATTGATCCGAGAGAGAGAAACATCGATTTGTTGTTCCACTCATTTATGCATTCATTGGTTGATTTTTGTATGTGCCCTGACCAGAGATTGAACCCACAACCTTGGCGTGTCAGGAAGATGCTCTAATTAGCTACTCAGCTAGGGACCATTTGATTCAAATCCCAGTTCAGCAACTACCTTAGAGCCAAGAGATTTAAAGGAGTTATGTAATCACCCTGTCGGTCAGTTTGCGCATGTACAAAGTCAGAATAATAATAGCACATACCTCAAAAAGCTGTTATCAGGATAAATTGTGTTTGCGTTTAGAAACCACTTAGAACATGATGGTGTTTCTGTTATATAACATGCACTGTATATATTTATTAAACTAATGGATTTGCATCACCTCTACAAATTCATGAACTTAGGAGAAGATGATTTAGTTTTCTCTCTGAATAGCTTTGACATCCTGGCCTTAGGACTGTGAATTTTAACATCTTGTCCATAGGGACCCAATCCTTATGAATCCTAGAGCATCTGATTAGCATAAGAAAGTGACTGCCTATACAAGAGGTCGACACACTCCCACCCAAAAGTGAAAACATTTGTTACAGGTTATCTGTGCAACCTGACTTTCCCCAGGCTCTCTGACATATTTAAAATGACTCAGGGTTCTAGATCACCAGTCTCTACTGAGGGTCTACTTAGCCCCTCAACTACTTTCACTGCTAGTAGATCAGTGTTTGTTGCTTTCTAACACATCCCAATAGAAATTGTTAAAATGTCTTGGATTGCTTTCAAATAACTCAGACCTCCGCATAGTAGGGGAGGAGTAGGGATTATTGTTGAAACTAGATTAGCCGTATGTTGATAAGAGTTGCCACTGAGTGATGGTACATAGAGGTTCGTTATACCAGTCTATTTTTGTGTATATTTGGAAATTCTCATATTTAAAAATTTCAAAATACTTCTTAAAAAAGAAAATGGTGCCCAAGCAAAGCTGGAGGAAGGCTGGTCTTTGTGCACAAGTGATTCTTTTGATTTACTAACTCCATTCTTGGCATCCAGTGAGCAAATAAATGGAATCCATGATCTGGCCAATTTCATTCAGATGGCATGGAAATTTAGTTATTGTCTTTATTTTTGTTTCTTTTTGCCACAGAGGAACCAACAGCTCCTTCTATGGGGCCAGGAGGTAAGCCTGTCTTTTGAGATTTGGGTTAATTTGGGCTATTTCGCAGCCCTTCATAAGGTTAGAACCATGTGATCTTTAGACCAGATTATTCAACAGAAAGATTAGTGGTGTGAAGTTAACTTCAAACATTGAAACAGGTATATTCCATAAACAGCCATAATAAATAATTCATTAATCTCACTCTCTAGCGTTGTCTAGTTCTCTCAAAGCTGAAAAGAAATAGTTGCAAATTCAGTTTGAGATGTTACTTGCCCTTATTGACAATATGAAAGGAATAACTCAATTCAGCTAAAAAAGTGAGACAAACTGATCTTTGATGGTCCTGGAAGTGACTCATTGACTCTTCCCCTTGGCACCACAGCACTGTTTGTGCCTGATGCCAGCCACCTGCTGGTTGTTTCAGGACATGATTCAGTACGGGAGTCTCACCAGAACGATAAAGACAACCAAACCTCTATGCTAGCAGATACTACCCTCTACTTTTCTATGTTTAAGAATGGCACTGGTCAAGTTGCTACTGCCTTTTGGCATCCCACCTTGAATTTGGTAGGACCTCAGAGACTATCTGGATTATGATGCCTTTCTTCAGGTTCTCAAGTTCATGTGTCTGTCTCCAGGTGAAAGAACAGAGCCAGCCATACCCATACTTCCAGAAGACACAGAGAAAGAAGATGCCACAGAAACCTTTAAAGACAACAAAGGTATATACAGAACTCTCCTGGGAAAAATAGATAATGGTCTCTCTTGATCACAAATTACCCACAGCTACATTTCCTGCTTTCCTCTTTCCATGGCTACCTAACAATGGAACTAGACAGGGCATGTGGGACTTTGCAAAAGTTAATTAAATATTAGATTTCATCAGTGAAGTATGTAAATAGAGCTATCTTAAGACAATTGGGGAGATGATCTGCATGAAGATAGAGCCTTGGGGAATAGACTGAGAAAATGGAGGTGAAGAAATAAGAGTAGAAAGACCCAGACCAGAAATGATTAATATTCATTTGTGAAACAAATAAAGGAAATGGGCAAAAACATTTTAAAAGTTAAATCATAATAGATGAAAGGAAATGGGTGATAAATTGGAGTGCTAATGGACTTTCGACCTTGAGTTTTAAGAGAGGGAGCTGGGTTTTTGTTACTGGACAACTTTTAAAAATCACTTAATATCTCAGTGCTTCAACTTAATCATTTACATAATGGAAGTAATAATATTTTCCACCTGCCTAAAAAACTGTATCCATGAAATAAAACAGGATATTGCAATACCACAATTAAATTCTGACACTAGCCACCCCAAGTTAGCACAGACCCTACAGGTTAAGGGCTCAGACACTAACAAGTCTGCCTTTACTTCAGATATCAGCCACAACTTCTGGGGTCCCCAAGCCACCTGCAATTCTAATTAACTGGCTGTAAATCCAAGGGGTGCCCTCAACCCTCTCAGGTTCATTGATTTTGTAGAATGACTCAGAGAACACAAGAAAATACTATAATTATGACTACATTTTATTATAAGGGATACAAATCAGGACCAGCCAAATGACAAACACACATAAGGTGAGGTCTGGCAGGGTCCCAAATGGGGAGCTTCTGGGTCCTGTTCCTATAGAATCAGGATGCCTTATCATGCTCCTGACACATCAATGTGTTCACCAACCGAAGAGCTCCTTTGAGCTTCAGTGTGCAAAAGTATTACTGAGGTGTCATTGCATTAGCATAATTGATTTGACCATTGACCACGTATTCGAACTTATTCTCTAGGTCCCACTCTCTCCCCACTGGCCCCCATCCTGAAACATCCCTGTCAGCATAAACTGATATGATCTGAGGGGCTCATGAGTAGCAGTCACTCTTATTTCCTGAGTCACTTATTTAGTGAGGACACTAAATCTTAATTCCAAAGATTTAGTGTCCTTCCCAGGAACCCTGGGCAAATTTGTTATTCTACAACAGATAATACACATATGTGAAAGTATATTTATAAAAGTACACAGTGCTATACAGAGATGAGTGCCATTTTTATTGCTCTTTGTTATTATGGTAATATTTAAAGTGGGTTTTATTTTGGGTTTGTGTGCACATGCATGTGTGTGTGTGTGTGGCTTTCAGGTGTGCAGCCTCATAGAAAAACAAAGCACCAGCCTCTGGATGGATGGTAGGAAAGGGGTCAGTCCTCAATCCTTGATTTCTCCCCAAGCCCCTTGAAAGATAATTCCCTGACAGAAGGTTCTACAGTCTGATTCCTGTGCTCCATGGGACTTGCTCCTTCCTGGTAATAACTCAGACTTCCAGCTTGCTTCTTTTTCCATCCCTCTCTGTCGCCCCACCGTGGGAACAACCATTTCCCATTTCCATCTCTAGAGTCAAAAACATCAATGCTGTCCAGGCAGCCTCTTCTTCGTTAAGGGAGAGAAAGGACAAGAAGAGAGAATATCTTTTGTCTGGAAAAAAAACTAGTAAAACTTCCCTTCTGATACCTACAGGAGGCCCCAAAATTGAAACTTCTTTTATCTATTACCTAGAATAACAGGATAAGTAGAAAATGTTCGTTTTTTTTTTAAAGTAGATGCTTTTTGGAATACTCTGTGTTGATTGTGTTGATGATGCTTTTAAGTCTGTTTTGAAGCACATAAAAACATCACAAATGCTGATAATGTGCATTTTTCTTTTCAGAGGCTGCGTGGAATCTTGCCTACATCCTAGCCCCCTGTGTTCCCCTTCTCCTCCTCCTTGTGGTCACCACAGTTGTATGTTGGGTTTGGCTCTGGAGGAGAAGGCAAGTAAAACCTTCATCATGTAAACCTTCATGTCTTCTGAACTCTGCGATTTGGACATTGTCCTGTTTACTTAATTAAAAGCCATGGCAACTCCAAGAGAGCTACCACAGCAGATCGAAGAGTAAATTCTTGGCCGTGCTCAAGGCATTGACAAGTACTAAGCATCTGTGGTTCGTTTTGATTGATAGCGATCTTGCATTCTTTAATTTCTTTAATGACTTGAGGGGTGAAACTGTGTTATTCTATATCCACTCATCAGTCAGTGAAGTGCTCTTATAAATGCATGCTCTCACTCCAAAAATTTTTGTTGGGCAAGTGAAGGAATTTTCAAGCCACATGAAAAACATCTCTTTCAAAGCATTCTGGCAAACATCTGAAACTAAAACAATTTATTCAAAATGAAATAGCCACTTTTGACTTTTCTTTCAATTGAATACACAATTGTAGACCACTAAAAAACTGCTATACTAATAGCCTAGGGCAACACTGTTTACAGATCATGTGCCACCCTTTTTGAGATGCCCAGAGCTCTTCTCAGCTCCCTTTTTATTCCCCATTATCATGGAGCACATAAGAAGGCTGGTATGCCCACTTTACGATAGGAAAACTGAGGTCCAATTTAAGATTTGATGCCCTTTGATGACCAATTTAAGATAAATTAGTAAGATTCCAGTGTACAAACTACTTCATTTACTAACAACTTCCCTATAGAATTATTAGAATTAAAGCAGTGAAGATATGCAGAATGGACATATCGGAAGCACTCAAGAATATTAGCTTTTATTATGATCATTTTTATTCATTGATTTTAATCAGAAAATAGAATTCAGCTCAAAAATTACAAATACATTTTACAACTCCTTGCTCTGCAGTTGGTTCGTGATTTCCCTTACTTACTCTTATCTATTTAGCACCTCACCAGAATTTAGAAATTGTGACTCTGAAGCTGTAGTCCATTTCACAGGGTTTTAACTTCTTTTTTTTGTGCCACAGACCCCTGTAGCAGTCTGGTGAAGCCTATGGACTCCTTCCCAGAACAATATTTTTAAATGCATAAGATAAAATGCATTTGGATTGCAAGGGAAACAATTATACTAATATATAGTTTAGCAGAATATTTCCAAAAAATGAATGTGATACAGTAATACATTTACTTCTTTATTAATGCTTCTTTATTTAGTGGAGGGTATAATGATAATTTTGAAGTAGAGATGAGAGTAAAATACTTATCTATTGTAACTGTGATGTGATATGAAAATATCTATGATTTTTGTTGTTGATCAAGTCCAAGGCATCATTCATTCTATTCTGGTTTATTGCCTACAGTTAGAATTGAAGGACATGCTAAATTTCACTTAGAGAAGAGCTTTTTTTTTTTTTTTTTTAATGTGATGTTTTTTCCCCATTCAGTTCTATTCACGGATCCTCTGGGGGCTCTGGGGATCCCAGAATAAGTCTATCTGTTCTATGCTCTAGCAGCAGTGAACAGACAATCACTTTGAACAAAACAACTTATTTCCTGTTTTATCACACACCCCTCCCCGCCCCCCACCAGCGACGCCCTGAAGCCCAGACATGTTAAGTTTAGCCAGCTGCGAAGTGCAGCCAGTGATGCCCAGGATGAGCCCCTCCTGCCCACCAGGCATACTCTCAGTCCCCCTGTCTAAAATGCTCAGCCCTGGTTTCTTTCCTAGGAAACGGGAGCAGCCCGGCCCCAGTGCAAAGGAGCAGCACACCATTTGGCCGTCTCCTCACCAAGGAAATAGCCCGGATCTAGAGGTTTACAACATCATACGAAAACAAAGCGAAGCTGATTTAGCCGAGACCCGGCCAGACCTGAAGAACATTTCATTCCGAGTGTGTTCGGGAGAAGTCACTCCCGATGACATGTCTTGTGACTATGACAACATAGCTGTGAACCCATCGGAAAGCGGATTCGTCACTCTATCAAGCATAGAGAGTGGGTTCGTGACCAATGACATTTACGAGTTCTCTCTCAACCGAATGGGGAGGAGCAAGGAATCTGGATGGGTGGAAAATGAAATATATGGTTATTAGGACACATGAAACACACCTAAACTTACAAGAATGGGAAAGGAAAGAGAAGCAAAAATTTTATATTTTTTTATAAGGGAAACACTCAGAAAGCCTATGAAAATGATGTTACCAAGTCCTGGGGGGTGAGCACGTGCTCCCCAGGAGCCCCTATTGAATCCCCAAGTTGTGATTATATCCGTTTATCTCAGCCTCTCACCCAGCTCTATCTTACGAGAAAGCACCTTGCCCAGGGTCTGGATATAGTAGAAAACAAATGTCAGCTGATCATTTATAGCTTATGTGCAAGGGACAGTGCCTTCATTGGCAGGGATAAGGTTGTGGCTGTGGCACTTGGGACACCCATCCCAGGTTCCCTTTTTCTTCCCAGCAGCAGTGAATAGATAATACACAGCCCATGTAATCACAAAGAGGCAGAAATTACAGATTTCAAAGCCTTACATGTGCTACCATTGGGCTGGTCTGCACATCAGCAATGCTTGTTATCTGTTTTTTTCAGAGTAAAATCAAATCAAAAGCAGGAAGCAGAATGTTAGTCAGTCTGTGTCTACAGCCCTTCCTCTGCATGTGGCCTCGTGGGACCCTTTTTCCTTTCTCCTGACATCCAATCTTAGAAATACTTTAGAAACTATAAATGAAATTTGAGTCTTGGCTTCTAAGCTTATTTGTGTTCCCAGTTGTGACGCTGCATGTTGTTATGTTGGTGTGTTTGTTTTAGTGCAGCATCAACACAATGTTACTGCTGCTAATAAAGGTAATGACTCCTCTCTTTTGTTTCAGGAACCTGTTTCCAATATTTTTGGACTCAAATCCAGAGAAAGGTTTCATGGCCTCACGTCAGTCATTTACCATTTGAAATTCTGAAAGCAATTATTTAAATCACCAACAACCTCCCTTTACCAGTTTAGTAATCTTATTATTTTAACCATTCCTCATATATACTATTTTTAAAGAGGTCATAGCTTTGTCTCACATGTGGAACCCCAAATGAGATAACATTAACTAGGCTGGGTCAGAGCCGCATCAAATGCAGTGGATTGTAACCACTGCCCAATGACCTGTCCTGCTGGGTGGAACAGAGAACAGGGTGGACACAAAAAACATCATTTATGCTTGCTTCCAGGAAGTGTATTTTGTGGAGTTAAAACATTTCAAGCAAAAACAGTGACCACGTGTTCTGAAGGACTAATTCGTTGCTCTAAAATATCGAAGTCCCCATCTTGCTTCACACATCTTGGCTCTGTGATCTGTCCCTTTATCCTCCCCACTGACCCTCGACTCCGGCCACTAATGGCTGCAAACCCCAGGAGGCCAGAGATCCCATCTGCCCTGTCAGCTCTGCACCTCTTACACCCAAGGCAGCACCTTCCACAGAGCAGACAACCAACACTTGTTGAATGGATCATCGATTCATCTTTCAGACTGATCTAAATTAGCCTAAATATTTCAAAAGTTTGTAGGACCCATTTTTCACACTCCCCCTGAGTGGGGGTAGTAATTGAGTTATTTTAGTTTGAAAAACACTCTCAGTGCAGCAGAAGAAAGGAGAGTAGTGAATTGTAAAAACTTGCTTTAATTATGTCACTGAAACTTGAAATGAGGAACAATTCTTAAGGTTGCAATCTGAATGACCCCTTCGGCATCGTCTCTTTGTCATTCATGTGTTATCCTCACTGGGACCCACAGATTTCTTCCTTCTGGGTTTGCCTGCAGCCAGTCTTACCCTGCATTTAAATTGTTCACTTTCTTTTCCTCCTCAGATTTACTATTCTGACTTTATCCAACTTCATTATTATCTCTATTGCACTTCATTAATTTAACAAACTTTTATCAAATGTTTCTGTTCAAATTGAACATTGAGTTTATCTAGTTATCATTTTAAAATTTAATAAACCCATTTTGTCATTTAAAAACCCAGGCTTCTTTTTCCCCCCACTATGACACACACAAGAGATGAAATGTATATATCAAATAATTCCTTGGGTCTATCCACGTAAAAAGAACTTATTAAATACCTCCTTGGTGCCATACACTGTGTTAGCTACGGCACATAGGCCAAGGCTTGGATAAGTTGGCTTGTACATTAGGTTACATGCTTTCTTCAACATGCTAGCTAGAAAGCTCTTTTTTCTCATGTTATGCATTCCTTTATTAATTCACAAAGTTTAATTATACCTACTTTGTGGCAGGAAACATGCTGAATGGTAGGCATGTGATGGTAAATAACACAGACATAGGCTCACCTCATGGACCTTACATTCTAGTGAGGAAAGAAGATACCAGAACATAAGTGAGTAAAAGAATTTGCTATAATTTGATTTTAATTGTGTGCAACTGTGTCAAGTCTTCTTCCTTTTCCCTTTCTTTCCTGTCTGTTCCTGGACACTTCAGTCCTAAAGCTATTAGGTAGGTCAGAGGGGTAGGTCAAGTGCCATGGACATGGGAGGTGGGGGCACTTGGGAGCTCATGATGGGGTGCCAGCCTGAACAGGGTGAGAAAGGTGTCCATGAAGAGGGCAGACCTGGCTCAGATGTGTCCTGAGTAGGTGAGAAGGCCATCCACACAGAACATGAGGCGGCAGCCATAGCAGGAGTTTGGTTGCACACAGGAGGATTGGTGAAATAGGTAAACATACTAAGGGTAAGAAGAGCCAGGTGTCTTGCTGTCAGAGGCAAGAGTTGCAGATACAAAAAGGAAGAAAAATGGAGTGGAATTCATGATATTAGATTAAAATTAGAAAGATTGGTGTGACCTCATGGTTTTCAATATAAAATATATACCGAAGTCTGTCCAGGAAAAGTCCAGCCATTGTTAATATATTGAGAACAGTTTGTGCACACCTCTGTAACCTGGCAGCCAAGGAGAGTGGACTGGAATGTGCATGTGTGAACAATGGCAACTTCACTGTACTAGTCAGTGGGGGCAGTAGACACCACTAAGTGATGATGTGTACTGTGTGGCTGTCACATTCAAAATGACTGAGTACAGAGCAAAAAGTCTCCATCAAGATTTTCACTAAGCTTGAACATTTCTCCACAGAAACTATTCATATGGTTCAGAAGGCCACAGCTATAGGCAACTGGTGATTGGCAGCTGCATCATAACATCACATCTGCTCATGCACCACGTCTTGTGCAGAGATTTTTTGTGAAACATCAAATCACCCAGGTGACTCAGCACCCCCTTCATCCCAGATTTGGTGCTCTGCAACATCTGGCTTTTCTGAAAACTAAAATTACCTTTGAAATGGAAGAGATTTCAGACCATTGTTGAGATTCAGGAATAACAATGGGGCAGCTGATAGTGATTCCAACAAAGGATTTTGCAGAGTGTTTTGAACAGTGGAAGAGAGAGTGGAAGAACTGTGAGAGGTACCAAGGCACCCACTTTGAAGGGGACTGAGGCATCATTGTCCTATGTACAATGTTCCTTACATCTTTTATCTTCTTCAACAAATGTCTCTATTTTTCATATTTCATGGCTGGATGCCTTCTAGACAGACCTTGTATACATACATATATACATATACCCAAATCTACCACTCAGACCTTGGTTTCTGAGTTACATTCTCCATGAAAATAAACCAGGACTTCTGGTGAAGATGGCAATGTAGGCAGACATGGCTTACCTCTTCACACAACCACATCAAAATTACAACTAAAATATAAAACAACCATCACTGAGAACCATCAGAAATTGAGTTGAATGGAAGTCTGACAACTATGGAATTAAAGAAACCACATCCATCCAGACTGGTAGGAGGGGTGGAGATGCAGGATGGTCTGGTCCCTCACCCAAGTATGGTGGACAAAAATTCAGGAGGGATATCTCAGGAGTGAGGAGTCCCAACCCCAAGGCCCACACTAGGCCCCTCAGTCCAGGGTTTCAGTGCCAGGAATATAAGCCCCCACAACTTCTGGCTGCAAAACCCAGCAGGGATTGACTCACTGGAGTCCGAAGCAGTTTCTCTTTAAGAACCTACACATGAACTCACCTACTCAGACTCACTCCCTCTGAGTTCCAGCACTCGGGTAGCAGCTTGAAAGTCACCAGAGGTATACAGGGAGAAACAGAAGTGTCTGGCATCAAGGTAACCAGAAGCCATTGTCCCTTTGCTAAACCTCCCCCCCACAGACCCATTGAGCCAGTAAGCTGGTGCCATAACTGAAACTCCATCAACCTGGCTAACACTGTTTGACCTGCCTTGGCGATCCCCAGAGAATCCACCCCACCCAACACACTGGTCCATCCAAGCTGCTTTTCCTTATGAATGGCTGGTCTTGGCTCATGCTGCACAACTTCTTAAGTCCTCTCAAACAAGCAACAGCCAGCCTCAGTGAGCCCCAAGCCCAGCACTATCAGCAGCCAGTCTAGATTCACAGCTTGGCTTCATCTGGGAACCTCTAATCCCAGCATAAATAGTAGTGACCTCGGATTGCTTTGTAGCTCAGGCAGGGTTGCCCCAGGCAAAACACAGGGGGGCCTGCACCACCCGGGAAACCCCAGGGCCAGTGCACCAAGTGGACAGCTACAGGCCCCATTGGAGCACCACCACCCTGCCCCTGCACAGCTGATCTTTCACAGAGGGTGGAAGTTGGTGGTAAGTGATCACAGTCAATCCTTGCAGCTGACTGGCCTGGGTAAATCCCTCCCATAGATCTGCCAACAGCAACTAAAGTTCAACTATAAGAGGAGGGTGTACTCAGCCCACACAAAGGGTGTACCTCGAGTACTCAGCTGGGGTGATAGAGAAGGCTGTGCCATGGGACCCTACAGCACACCTACTACATTAGGCTACAGTATCAATACATGGAGTCAAAGCAGCTCTACCTAATACACAAAAACAAACAGGGAGGCTGCCAAAATGAGGAGACAAAGAAACAAGGCCCAAGTGAACGAACAGATCAAAACTCCACAAAAAGACCTAAATGAAATGGAGATAAGCTACCTATCAGATGCCGAGTTCTAAACACTGGTTACAAGTATGCTCAAGGAACTTGGTGAGGACCTCAGCAGCATAAAAAATATCTAGTCAGAAATAAAGGATATACTAATTGAAATAAAGAACAATTTACAGGGAAACAACAGTAGAGTGGATAAAACCAAAAATCAAATCAATAATTTGGAACATAAGGAAGCAAAAAACAAAACAACAATAAAAACAACAACAACAAAAAAAACCTATCAGAACTACAAGAAGAAAAGAGACTCCAAAAAATGAAGATAGTATAAGCAACCTCTAGGACAACTTTAAAAGGTTCAACATTCACATCACATGGGTGCCAGAAGGAGAAGAAAAAGAGCAAGAAATTGGAAATCCATTTGAAAAAATAATGAAGGAAAACTTTCCTAATTTGGAGAAGGAAATATACATGCAAGTCCAGGAAGCACAGAGAGTCCCAAACAAAATGGATGCAAAGAGGCCCACTCCAAGACACATCATAATTAAAATGCCAAAAGTTAAAGAGAGAATCTTAAAAGCAGCAAGAGAAAAGCAGTTAGTTACCTATAGGGGAGTTCCCATAAGACTGTCAGTTGATTTCTCAAAAGAAACTTTGCTGACCAGAAGGGATTGGCAAGAAATATTCAAAGTCATGAAAAGCAGCGCTCTACAGCCAAGATTGCTCTACTCAGCAAAGATATCATTTAGAGTTGAAGGATAGATAAAGAGCTTCCCAGACAAGCAAAAACTAAAGGAGTTCATCATCACCAAACCATTATTATATGAAATGCTAGAAGGACTTACTTAAGAAAAAGAAGGTAAAAAAATATGAACAATAAAATGGCAATGAATACATATCCATCAACAACTGACTCTAAAAAACAAATTAAGTAAAAAAGAAGAGCATTTTGATGGTTACCAGATGGGAGGTGGGTGTGGGGTAATAGGTGAGGAAGTGAGAGGATTAAGAAGTACAAATAGGTAGCTACAGACTACCCATGGGGATGTACAGTACAGTATAGGAAACTGAATAGCCAAACAACTTATATACATGACCCACAGACATGAACAATGATGGGGGACTGCCTGAGGAAGTGGGGGACTGGGTGGAGGGGGACAAAGGGGGGAAAATCAGGACAACTGTAATAGCATAATCAATAAAATATAATTTTAAAAATTTTTAAAAAACAAAAGTGCATTAAAGAAACTACAAACTAACATTTTAGGGAGCATTTGAGATCTTGCTCCCTAGCAATTGTCATCAGTTTGGCTCAAAGAAAAAAACATAAAATTTTTTTTAAAAAAGAAGAAATCAGAGCTCCTTGAAAAAATGACTAATTCTCTGGTTAGAACAGGAAAAATACTAGATTAGCCCAGAAAATTGTTTGTGCCAGAAAGCAAAAAAAGTTTTCAAAAATGATGAGAACATGTCAATCTACAGAGTCTGGCATAACTTATGCCCCTTTCTATTACAAAATCTTTTATTACAAAATCATAAGCATGTAATTCTATAACATAACAATATTGCACTCAAGCACACTATATGATAGTTTAGGGGAAATGTTCAAATTAAAACTATAAATTATTACACCAATATTCTTACCCTACCAACCACACTCAAGTAGGTGTTACTTCTGCCTGACCCTGTATTACAGGCCAGCTTATAGTGCCCCACATTGGCCAAATAGGGGACAATTTGAGCATCAAAATAAATCATTATAGAGATGGATGATAACCTACTGGATAAACAGGAAATCATGAGTCTACACTAATATAAAAGAATAAATTGATATTTTGATGAGGTATGGAATATTTACATAGTTTCAAAGTCCAGTCATACCTCAGTACTCGTCGGCTTCAGAACTCACCAAACCCTGTACTCATCGCATTTTGATGAGAAAAAAATGTTTCAACACTTAGCATTTGCTCAGGATTCATCACACTTGCTAGAACTTGTGTGAGTTATGACACACCCCACAAGAGAAAATGCTTCATCATTTGGTACTCATTGGTTTCGGCATTCATCAGGAGTTCCAGGATGAATTAACAAACAGTATCGAGGTACCACTGTATTTCCCCCACCAAATGCTCACTCAATACAAAAGCAACACTGCATGCAGACAACACTTTAGATCAAATAATCAAAATGAACATTGTCAATAACAGGGCAGACTGAAATTACGTACCACCTAATCAGATACAATGAAATGAACACAGCATCACATTTGTGATATTTCTGCCAAAGATGCATAATCTGAATCTAATTATGAGGAAGCATCATGCAAAAACATTCTATAAAATAACTGCAAACTTTAAGTCTCAAGGTAATGAAAGTCAAAAAAGACTGAGGAACTGCTCTAGAGTGAAAGAGACTACAGAGAGTTAAATATTAAAGGCACTGTTTCATTCTGAACAAAGTCCTTTTGCTATTAAAGAAATTATTGGAACATCTGGCAAATCTCGGGTGGCATCTGAGGATTAGATAGCAGTAATATATTGGTGTTAGTTTCTTGATTTTGATGGATGTAATGAGTTGATCTAAGAGAATGTCCTTGTTTGTGGGAAATACACATTAGAGTATTAAAGGATGATGAGATATCAGGTTGGCAACTTAACTCTCAAATGGTTCTGCTGGAGGGAAGTTCTTTGTACTGTACTTGCAACTTTTCCCATAGCTTGAAATTGTTTGAGGAAAAACATTTGCAAATAGTGGTACTATAATTATTAGTAACGTATTACCGGCAGTATCCCAATGTTGTGGTTGAAACTGTTTGATCCAAGACAAAAATGAATCATTAAAGCTGTCAATCGGTATTTCACCCCATCTCACCCCACCCAGCGCAGGCTGAATGCCCACACCCCTAATGGTCCCATCCTTGAAGGTTACAGGGAGCCATGAAGAGTACTTTCTGATTAGGGCTATTTCCCTCCAAAAGTCAGTTCAGCCATCCCTTTCTTCCAAGATTTCCCATTGTTCCCCTGTGAACACAAACAGTGTGATCTATACTACATAAGATCTAAAGTGTCTTCCAACTCTAAAATTAGTTGATTTCAATACGATTTTTTTTCTAGCTTATTGTTGAGCATGTTACGCCACATGATGTACAAACTTGCAGTAAGATATACTGAATGGTGGAAGCAAACTGTAGAAAAGGGCCAAACAAAAGCCTAGGAAACTGCACACCCAGAGATGAAAAAGCAACGGAGCCAATTCTTCTGTACAACCTCTCCTTTTTCTCTTAAAGAGCAGTTAATTGTAAGTAATTGCTCATTAACCTTTAGTTACTTTTAAATCCTGAGTTTGAACAGCAGAAAGAAATGGTGTCTAGAATGAGTCATGAGAGCAAGGGCATCAGGAGAAACAAGTTCTTCAAAATAGAAGACGACCAGTTTAGGTCTTGAAAACACACAGGTTTTGAAAATATAAAGCTGTTCAATATATATTATCACAAAATAAGTACTCATGTTTTCTATGGTGGGTTACATATTTTAATCAGTAAAATTTAGATCCTTTCAAAACAGCTCAAACGTTGTGTTGCTCTGTTCTTGTTTTTTCACATATGACTTGTGTTTGGGTTCAAAGCAAGATCAAGCAGAATTCACAATTGCTTGACGGTGTGGGTGTAAGAAGCGGGAAAGGCCAACGATCATTTAATGCAATGCAACTTTCACCAGTTTTCACCACTGGGTGGCAGTGTTGCTGTACCACAGAAATTCCTCCTACTACTCATTATCTTCTGGCAAGTAACTTCCTGCAGTTATAAGGAAAGGGGAAGTAAAAATGATATAAGGAGAAAAAAGACAGTATAAAGAAGTCATTAAAATTCTGGATTCTTGGCCTTGCCAAATGTGACTCAGTTGGTTGGACATCATTCCACAAAGCAAAAGGTTGCCAGTTCCATTCCTGGTTGGTGCACATTCCAGAGGCAACTGATCAATGTTTTTCTCCTTCCTTCTCCTTCTCTTCCCCCTCTCTAAAAATAAATCAATAAAATCTTTAAAAAGTTTTTAGGTTCTGGAATCAGAGTGTCTAGGTTCTGAATCTTGTTTTTGCCACTTACTGGCTGTGCAATCATGAACAAATTACTGAATTATTTAAGCCTCAGTTTCCTCAACTTCAAAATGAGGGGTAACATTACTTACCTAAGAGTGTTGTTGTGGGAATAAAATATATACAAAACATTAGCACATGTTATGGTTTGAAGTCCATGTCATATATTGAAGTCCTAACCCCCCGTACCTCAAAATGCAATCTTATTTGAAGATAGGATCTGTGTCTCAATCTAATATGACTGGTGTCCTTATAAAAAGAGGAGATTAGGACAGAGAGACATGCACACAGGGAGAACATCTTGTGAAGGTGATGGCAGAGATTGGGAGGATACTTCCATGAGCCGAGGAATGCCTAAGATTGCTGCCATCCACCAGAAACTAGCCGAAAAGCCAGAAACAGAGTCTCCCCTACAGCCTTTCAGAAGGAGTCAACCCTGCTGACACCTTGATCTCAGACTTTTGGTCTCCAAAACTGAGAGAATACATTTACAGGGGACTTCTAGCCTAGATGGAGGCATGGATAGATACACTTTGCCTCCTCACACAACCAAAAGAAGGACAATAACAAATTTATAAACAAAAAATAACCAGAACTGCCAGAAAATTGAACTGTGTGGAAGTCCAACAACCAAGGAGCTAAAGAAGAAACATTCACCCAGACTGGTACGATGGGCAGAGAGGATGCACAGCAAGGTGGTTGCTGGAGGACCAGGCGGGCAATACAGCGACTGGCAAACCAGGCGGTCCCATATTTGCATCCAGATAAACTGGAAGAACAGCTGAGGAGCGAAACTGAGCAATCCAGGGTTCCACTGCAGGAAAAGAAAGCCTCAAAACCTCTAGAAGTAAAAACATTTGGGGGTTGCCACAGCAGGAGAAACTCCCAGCCTCACAGGAGAGTCCATCAGAGAGACCCATGGGGTCCTAGAATGTACACGAACCCACCCACCTGAGAATCAGCACTAGAAGGGCCCAATTTGCTTGTGGGTAGCAGGGGAAGTGACTGAAAGCTGGAGAAGAGCCAAGCAAGCGGCATTGTTCCCTCTTGGACCCTTCCCCAACAGGCAGCGTCACAACTCAGCAACCTGGGTTGTCCTGCCCTGGCAAATACCTAGGCTCCACCCCTTCCAACGTAACAAGCAAGCTGAGACAAAGAAATGTGAAGTTCTTCCCCAAGTGAAAGAACAGATCAAGGCTCCAAAAGTAGAACTAAGCGATGAACAGCCAGCCAACCTATCAAATGCACAGTTCAAAACACTGGTAATCTGGATGCTCACTGAATTGGTTAACTATGGTCACAAGATGGAGGGAAAAGCAAAGGCTACGCAAAGTGAAATAAAGAAAAATATACAGGGAACCAACACTAAAGGGAAGGAAACCAGGACTCAAATCAACGATTGGGAGCAGACGGAAGAGATAAACATTCAACTGGAACAGAATGAAGAAACAAGAATTCAAAAAAATGAGGAGAGCCTTAGGAACCTCTGGGACTTTAAAATTTCCAACATCCAAATCATAGGGGTGCCAGAAGGAGAAGAGGAAGAGCAAGAAATTGAAAACTTATCTGAAAAAATAATGAAGGAGAACTTCCCCAATCTGGCAATGGCACTAAAATTCCAGGAGATCCAGGAAGCTCAAAGAGTCCCAAAGAAGTTGGACCCAAGAAAGCACACACCAAGGCATATCATAATTTCATTATCCAAAATTAAAGATAAGGAGAGAATCTTAAAAGCAGCAAGAGAAAAAGAGACAGTTCCCTACAAAGGAGTTCCCATAAGACTATCAGCTGATTTCTGAAAAGAAATATTGCAGGCAAAGGGCTGGCAAGAAGTTTTCAAAGTCATGAAAGACAAGGGTCTACATCCAAGATTACTCTACCCAGCAAAGCTATCATTTAAAATGGAAGGGCAGATAAAGTGCTTCCTGGATAAGGTAAAGTTAAAGGCGCTCATCATCACCAAGCCCTTATTATAGGAAATGTTAAAGGGAAATGTATAAGAAAAAGAAGAAAATCAAAAACTATAAACAGTAAAACAGAAGGGAGGAGGAGAAGGAAGATTGAGGGAAAAGGTACAGGGAATAAATAGCATAAATAGTAGGAACAAAATAGGCAGGGAGAGGTTAAGAATAGCATAGGAAATGGAGAAGACAAAGAACTTCTACGTACGACCTATGGACATGAACTAAGGGGGAATGCTGGGGGGTGGGGTGGTGCAGGGTGGAGGGGAATAAAGGGGAGAAAAAAATGGGACAACTGTAATAGCATAATCAATAAAATATATATTTAAAAATATACATTTACATTGTTGGAGCCACGCAGTCTGTGATACTTTGCTAAAGCAGCCTTGGTAAATATAGAACACATGATAAGCACTAATTAATTTTAGTTATTATTAACTCTGTACACTTTTTTAAAAAAATTATTTATTTATTTTTGAAGAGAGGAGAAGGGAGGGAGAAAGAGAGGGAGAGAAACATCGAGGCGAGAGAGAAACATCCATCAGTTGCTTGCAGCATACATCCCAACCGGGTACCAAACCCACAACCCCGGCATGTGCCCTGGCAGGGAATCAAACCAGCTACCCTTTGCCTTGCAGGATGACACCCAACTGAACCACATCAGCCAGGGCTAGCTCTGTAGACTTTTAATCTAATTGTACTGAGGCAACAAAACTGTTTGACTATAAATTAAAGTACATTTTCCAGCTATTATAGATTTATGTTCCCCTCTCCCCAAAATTGTTATGTTCTGTGGAGCAACAGATGGTAAAACTCCCATCAGAGAAAGAGGTATTTCGATGAAATGCAAGAGAATGCCTGCTAACAATGAGAATTATAAGGTCTTCCCTGAAGAGGGGCACCAAGAGGTCAAATGACTCCCTAGAGGGAGTAGGATTTGGAGCCCAAAGATGTGGTTTTGAGTCACTTGACCACTTGCTTGTATAGGTGTTAGTTCTTATTACAAGAGGGGTCTTGCTGTTTGGAAGGTTGGCTTTAATAACCTGTAACATCCCTCTTAATTTCAGAGGGTAAATTTCAGCTATTTTTCTTTGACCCTGAAGAAGCTGGAAAAGGAAAGGAGGGCAAGAAGCTTGGTGGTAATTTGTTTCTTTTCTTTCTTTCTTTTTTTTTTTTTTTTTGTATAGGACCTAGAATCTCTAACAACTAATTTTATTAAACACTAAAATTAGCTGAGAAACTGTCCCAAGCCCCCACCCTATGCCACATACATCTTCACCATTTCACCCCCAGCCCTACCCCACAAGGCAATGAATAAAAGACTCTTAAATAAATTGAGCTGGAATACAAAGTATTGCAAGTTATCAAACTTCATAGATAACTCACCCCAAATATCTCTTTCTTAGACTCAAAGAAGCTCAGCACCACTGGGTGGGCTGGAGGGCTGTCAGAATTTTAGAGGGGGGATGGGGAGTTGGAACTGCCTCTTTTGTGTGCATGATAACGAAAACATAAGAGGGAATATTGCTTTTTAGGCTGGCTCCGAATGGCCCACATCCAGGTCATTGCCACATTTTGCCTCCAAGGCGGGTGGAACTGGAATTTTAACTAAAAAGAATTATAGATGTGAGAACTGTTTGGTTGCTAATGTGAACAAACCAAACAAAAAAGACATCTTGAAACAATTCGGAAAATTTCAACATGGACTGAGTATTAGATACAATTAAAGATTTATCTTGTCTTTACCAAAAGTGACAATAACACAGTGGTTTTGTCAAAGATAAAAGGTCTTATTGGTTAAGGAGGTCTAGAGTAAAATGACCTGATTTCTGGGATTTGTTTAAAAATATGCTAGCAAGGAAAGGCAGAGGGGGCAAGTGAAAACAACATTGGCAAGCTGTAGATTATCAACTACTGAATGAGAAACTCATGGAGGTTCATTGTATTCTATTTTTATGTATGTTTAAAAGTTTCAATTTAAAATTTTTAAAAGTAAAAGGAATGGGAGGGTTGGAAAAAGTACACAAGTCTCCAGTCCTGATAAGAAAGGAAGTGATTCTTTTGGGGGGTAAGGGAAAGAAGCTTAAAAATCCCACTGTTTTCCTATACAGGAAATAATAATAATAAAGTGGCATGGGGAGAAGACTAGAATTAGTTTAACAAACATTTCACTAACATTTACTCTCTACCAGGGACTGGGATATGATAAACAAGAAATGATATTAATTCACCAAGCACTCACTCTGCGGCAAGTACTTTCATGAAAATCTCATTAAGTCTTCATAATATTCAGTTGGCCAAAAAGTCCATTTAGTTTTTTCTGTGAAATAAAAGACACATTATTTTTCATTTTCATCAATAACTTTATTGATTTGGGTATATTGAGTATGTCAGCTCTCTCCTGCTATTGGTTTCTAGTGGGGAGAGGCCAGGGGTGCTGTTAAACATCTTTCAATGCATAAAACAGCCCCCCGGCAAAGAATTATTTGGCCAAAATGTCAATAGTACCAAGAAACTTTGCAAACCACTTTTCACATGTTCAATCAGTCACAGTACCTTGTCCATACACTGCACAAATCTGTGTTTCAGTTGCATTTCAACCTTTCTTGAACTAATAAAACATAATATGCTGAAAATGTTGCATATTTTTTTGGCCAACCCAATAATACTGTTTGGCAAGTTAAATGTTATTTTTAATAATCCCTGTGCTGATATTTCATCAATTGCCATATCTCAGAGCCACTCTTGCCCAGATCCATATTCTATTTGTTCTGCCCTGCTCTGTGCCCCAGCAAGCTGACCTCTCCACGCTGGCTTCCCATACAATTTGGATAATGGGAAACTCCAGAGGGTTGTCTGGGGGCTGGAAGGAGGAAAGGTAATGGTATTTCTTCCCCACTTCCTGCTTTGGTGTCTTATCTACAGCAGTAGTTGTGCCCTCTGCAGTAAAGCTCCAGCTCTCACTGCGAGCCAATAACTCTATTCCTTCTCCTGTTCCTTGGCTCTAGGGTGGAACAGCTTCCACTCTTGGCTAACCTCTGGCTGGCTTCCCACTCTTTGCATGCTTCCATAACCCTATCTGTGCCTCTGCAAATAGTACTTGCATTAAAAGTCTCTTCCATTGAACCATTGGAGTAAATTGTTTCTTACCAAGACCCTTAATGATAAAATCCCAAAAGTTATGGGTAGACATTCAGGGTTTTAAGAGGGGCATCATATGATCAGAGTTGTACCTGAGAAAGCTCATCATGGTCACAGTGTACATAAGAAATTGGAGGAGCACATGACCAAGGAAGAATGTGACCACTTGGGAGGTTACGTCAGTAATAGAAGCAAGAGAGTATGGAGACATATTATAAAATGCTGTTCTTTAAAGTTTTTCGTTCCCCCCTCTACTCAGGGGGGACCCTGACTCCCACAAGACCCCACGATGCTAGGAACACAATTTGAAACCTTGCATGAGGTGTGGACTGCCTATACAACAAAACTAAGTGTACAAACATATCTTGCTTCATTTTCCAATAAATTCCATTAATTTCTCTTTCAAATGTTCCTTTCTGCTGAAGACAGAAAAATATATTCCACTGGAACACTGGGATTTCTCAGGCTGTTCAAGTTTAAAAAGTACCCTCTGGAAATGAAAAAGAGATCCAGGATGGCAGAGGAGTGAGTGGAAGTTACACTAATCTCCTAGGACCAATCTGGAATTGAGGGGGAGTCAAGAGTTGGAAAATTCTAGTTTAAGGTATAGTTAATAAGCCTAGCAGTTAATGCATGTAAAAAGCTATTGTTTCAGAAACTGAAGGTATGACCCTCCCTGACTCCAGGAGATCACAAGTGATTGATCTTTGTGCTCCAGAAGAGACCACAAGCAATCAAGGTGGTATCCCAGCCATTGTGTTCCTGGGAGAGACAGTCTGCCACCCAGGACACAGATAAAGAAAACCACCCAGGACACAAGACACAGGACACAGATAAAGAAAATGACCAGTCAGCAGATGAAAGGGTATTACGGAAATTGCTGGACTGCAGCTTTTATCTGATTAACCTCTTTCCTGAATTCCAAATACCTTACCTATGCTTTTTTCCCTTGAATTCCAGACCCCTTACCAATACTTTTACCCCCTTATAAAAAAGATTGGCTTGAAAGAAAAGGTAAAATGGTCTGTTAGGGTACAAACCCACTGTCTTCTCAGATTGCTGGCCATCTGAATAAAGTGTCCATATCCCTGTCTCTACTTATTGCGTCTGGTAGGTGACAGGCAGCATAAATGCCGGCATTTCCAGTTTCAGAATTACAACTAAATTGTGGAGCAATCATACAGAAAAATGACTGAACAATAGTGAGAGAGAAATCTTATAACCACAGACAAATAGAAGAAACAGTTCCAATACAATGTGACTAGCAGGGAGTGCAGTAGGACTCCCATGGGCGGCCACTGAAGATCTTAGGGATTTTTTAAGTGGTTGGGGGTGTTCCACCTGAGAACTGAGGGATCTAAATACCAAGCTGGGCACCCCAGCTTATAACACCGGAGCCTGAAAAGTTCCCAGATAACATCCAGCTGCGAAAAGCAGCAGGGTTGCTCTCTGCCAGAGACGGATGGCTGGAGATGCAAAGACCCATTTAAAGGGCCAATGCATAAATTTTTATATACAGCCATTTACCCTGGGCTCTGGCAAAGGAGGCAGTGGGCAGAATGGACTAGAGACACCTGAGGAGAGACTGGGGATGGAAGCTTTGGAGAGAGAACTGAGAAGTAGATGCTGGGATCCCAGTGCTGAGTCATCTCCCATACAGCAGCAGCCATTGTGCTCAGGCAGGCCACTCCTCTCAGAGTAGCAGCAGCCTGAGGGGAAACAATAGCCCCAACCTCAGGAGGGCTTCTTCCCTGCCCCATGGTGCTTAAGCCTGACTGCTGAGTGCAGAGTGACTAGATTAACAACTGAAGGAGTCAGCCACAGATGTTAGATTCCTGGAAGTCTCGATCAGGCTGCCTAAGGCCTGATGGGGTCACCATCTAACATCACCAGAGGCAGATCCAGAAAGAAAAAACAGTGGTAAACACTACATGCTACCAAAGTGAAATCCACTGTGGTCATCTCCATGATTTGCAATGTTTTCTTTCCTGCATAGTTTTTTACATTCATTTTTTTGTCCTTCAAGTTTGTGCATATTAAGTCACTGGATTTTATATTATAGTTTATTTCAATTCTTATATTTTGTTCTTCCCTTCTCTTACTCCATTTACCTTCTTCTTTCCTCTTATTATTTTATTTTTAAATCTTTCTTTCTCTCTTGCTACAACTGTTTTCCATACTGCACTCTTACTATTTCTCCCCTGTCCAGCCTCTCAAAACCAATTTTCTTGTCAATGGTCATCTCACATTATTTTTCCCACTCTTAAAATACCCATGTTCTCTCACCACCTTTATCAATCTTTGTTCATTGGTTGTGCATAAGGTAGTTGTTGTTGCATTTTTTTCTATTTTATCTCTAGATCTTCCTATTTTTGTATTTCAAACTTCAAATTTTGCCATTTCCCTCTCCTACTCCATTATGCTTTCATCCAGCCAATTTTTTTTCTGTCTCAAATTTTAATTTTTCCCTGTCTTAGCCTGTTTTTTTTCCCTCACTCTTAGTATTCCTTCTCCCTCTATCATCTCAATATCACTTCCCTTTCCTCTAGACATCTCTTAAGCTTTTCTTTCTTTTTTCCCTTTTATTCCCACCCACCAATATTAATTTTAGGTCATTTGTTGTTGATAGTGCTGTGGTGGATCTTTTTCTCCAATTTTGTTCCTGTTTTTTAATTATATATTTACTTTTTTCTTTTTCTTTATCTCTCACTTTATGTTATTTTATTTTTTTAAATTTCTGTTTAAACCTCATAGTGTATGCTTTGTTCTCTTACTCAATTCTGCCTTCTTCATTCCCTCTTTTATTTATCATGTAAATATTACTTTCTCTCTTGGCATTACTCTGATTCTCTACTCTTATTTGTGCTCCTCCCTCTACCCTCTCAAAATCATTTTCTTTCAGTAGGTCATCTCATGTTTGCTCTCTTTTTAAATAATACTCTTAATCTCTTTTCAGCTTTATTAATACTAGTTCATTTGCTTTTGATACTGGGATTTTGGGCAGGAGTTATTTCTGCAGGTGTGGGTTTGTTTCTTGAGCTTTGTTGTTTTCTTCTGATAGCACCTGCACAAGAGCATAAAGATGTAGTAGGTGTAGTGACCCTCAGGGAGCAAGCTGGAGGGAAGGACCCACAAAAGAATGATGCAACAACAAGCAAAACACAATTACATCCAAAGAGCCAAGATAAATGACATAAAAGGCATCCCAAGAGCATCAAGTTCAGAAGACCAGGGAGACTGCACCATTGAATCACACAAGTCTCTTACCATAGGAGTTCATCACAAAGACAGGGAGTCAAAGCAGATCCATTTAAGAAGCAGATGCAAACAAGGAGAGTCCCCCCTAAAATGAAGAGACAAAGAACAACCCAGAATCAAAAGAAAAAGAAGAATCCCAAGAAAGAGTGATAAATGGAATAAAAGAAGGTAGACTATCAGACACTGAGTTCAAAACAATGGTTCTAAGGAAGCTCAATGAGCTCAGAGAGAATTACAAAGAACCAGAGGGAAACTGAGGAACTTACTGCAAACTACATCAGCATGAAAAAGGACATAGAAACCATCAATAAGAGACAAGAGGAAATGAAGAATTCAGTTTCTGAATTGGAGAACACAGTAGAAGGAATCAAAAACAGGCTAGATGAAGCTGAGGACCGAATCAGCGAGCTGAACGACAAGGTAGAAAAAAGCTCCCAGAGAGAGCAAGAAAATGAAAAAAGACTCCAAAAGAATGAAAATTTGTTTAGGGAAATGCAGGAGAACCTGAAACGTAATAATATCTGTATAATAGGGATACCAGAAGAAGAGGATGAGGAAGGGATTGAGAACCTGTTTGAAAAAGTCATGATGGAAAACTTCCCTAATTGGAGGAGAGAAAAAGTCACATAAGTCCAGGAAGCACAGATGGTCCCATTCAAGAGGAAACCAATGACGCCCACTCCAAGACACATCATCATTAAAATGGCAAATATCAAAGACAGAGAATCCTAAAGCACGCAAGGGAGAAAGACTAGTAACACATAAGGGAGCCCCAATACGGCTAGCAGCTGACCTCTCAGCAGAAACCCTGCAAGCGAGAAGGGAATGGCAAGAAATATTCCAAGTCATGAAAAGCAAAGGCCTGCAATCAAGACTGCTCTACCAAGCAAGGCTCTCAATTAAAATGGATGGCAAAATAAGGAGTTTCCCAGACAAAAGAAGGCTAAAAGAATACACCTCCACCCAATGAGCACTGCAAAATATGCTAAAGGGATTGCTTTAAGATGAAGAAAAAGAGTCTATGAATACCCAGTTCCTTTCAAGAGTTGCCAGTACTTGATATTATCGATATTTTTAATACTCATTAATCTGCTTGTGACATTGATGTTATTTTAATTGTTCCTTTACTATTTCTCGAAGCTAAACCCGTTTTAGTGTATTTCTTGCCTATTTCTATTTTTTTTTTAAAAAAAGCTTTAAATGACTTTTTGGTATTCTTTATCCATTTATTCATTAAAGGCTTGTAGAACTTTTTTCCCTAAAAACAAATAAACAAAAACAACCTATTAACCATGTTTTAGATGTGTTGCAAATACTTTTCTATTCCTTGTCTTTTAACTTTGTTTAATATGTATATTACTATATAGTCTTAAATGTTTAATATAGTCATACTGTCAATATTTTACTTTATGGCTTCTGGGGTTGAATATTTGACTTCAGGGTAAGAAAAATATTAGTTTGTATTTTCTCCTAAAACTCATTAGATTCTACATATTGACTTTTAACTCACCTGAATATTTCTTGTATAATGTGTGAGATAAGGCTCTATGTTTGTCTTATTTCAAGTAATAGTGGTTCATGCATCTTATCTGTTGAATAATATTTATTTTCCCCATTGATTTGAAATATCAATTTAATCATATATTACATTGTTAGATATACATATTTGTTTCTAGAATGCTCATTTTATTTCATCAATCTACATGATTATTATTTCTGTGCTGGTGTCATGTTTTAATTGCTGAAACTTTATAATGGTTTTAAATTTTTTAATATTTTATAATTGACTTTGACATTTAAAAAAATAATAAATAAATAAAATCAATCTTCAGAAAAAAAGAAAAGGAAAGGAAAGAGAAGAGAAGAGAAGAGAAGAGAAGGTGGAACTCCTTCCTTTTGCAACACCGTGAATGGAAGTGGAGAAAATTATGCTAAGGGAAATAAGTCAATTGGTGAAAGACAAATACCATATGATCTCACCTGTAAGTGGAATCTATTCAACAAAATAAACTAACAAACAAAATAAACCACAGGCATGGAAACATGGAGCAGACTGAAAGTGACCAGAGGGGATGGGGAACAGAGGCTCAGGATGCTGATATAAGCATCCTCAAGGATAACAATCAGGGAAGAAGGGAAGCCTAAGTGTGGAAAACTGGTGAGGATTGACCTACCTCTATCATTTCCTCACTCCCAATTCCCTCCAGCCTCTAGGGCTAGTGAATTATTAACTAGCAGTACCTCCTTCTTAAGGCTGCTTCTGCAGGGATGGAAGGAGGGTGGGACTCATGGTAAGGCCCTGACTTGAAGAATTTCTTGGTGGCATATGGTATCTAGCCTGAGCAATTAATTATGGCAGTCTAGTGCTTGAGATCTCCACCCTAGGGTTATTTCTTCCCCTCTCCTTGATCTCACTGGATGTTGACCCATACTGGGCTCTGCTCTTTGATTTTTTTCCATACCAAATGCTCAGACAGAATAGCTGATATCATCAGAGAAATACACGCTCATAGGCCAAAGTAATGAGACATCTCAAAGCACGACTACTTCAAAAGAAAAGAACCACTTGGATTATAGGATTATAGATGCTACCAGAGACAGAAATGTTAAATCTGATGGTTAACAAATATAAAAATAATAAATAATTGATACAGAAATCATAAAAGTCAAGAGGAAATACTAGGCATGAAAAATATGTAATAGAGATAACACAACAGATAAGATAGTAGACTAGTCATGGCTAAAAAACAAATTAGTAAACCGAAAGATCCGATTAAGGAGCTCTTCTAGAATGAAGCAGGGAAGAATCAAGAGAAAGAATATATAAAATAAGACATAAAGAAGATTGAATTGGAACACGAACTTCAACTTAATAGAAGTGTTGGGAAGAGGGAAAAATAAAAATGGGCAAGAAGAATTATTTAAAGAAATGGAAATAAATTTCCCAGAATTAAAGAAAGAAGAAAGCTGTAGCTGGTGTGGCTCAGTGGATTGAATGCTAAACTGCAAACCAATCAGGGCATGTGCCTGGGCTGTGGGCCAGGTCCCTGGTTGGGGGTGTGCAACAGGCAACCGATAGATGTATCTCTCACACATCAATGTTTCTCTCCCTCTTATTCTCCCTCCCTTCCCCTCTTTCTAGAAATAAATAAATAAAATCTTTAAAAGAAAAAGAGGAAAGGCCTCATGTTTATTTATGTAGTACCAAACAAGAGCAATAAGGAGAAAGTAACCTTGGTAATATTATAATGAAATTAAAGTTTGTGTAGGCAAAGAAAAAATTCTAAGAGTTTCTAAAGAGAGCTAATGAAACAAAAGTCATCAGGATCTCAGACTTTTTAAGAGCAACAAGAAGACAATGGTAATTTTTTTTTTTACAAGTGGCATTTTATTTTTCAGGATTCCTTTTTTTTTTTCAAATTTTAAATCATGTTTATTCTATTACAGTTGTCTCAGTTTTTCCCCCTTGACCTCCCTCCACTCATCCCACCTCCAGCCCCGCTCCCACAGTCAATTCCCAATCCGTTGTCCATGTCCATGGGTCATTCATACATGTTCTTTGTTTAGTACCTTCCCCTTCTTTCCACCATTGTCCTCTTTCCCCATCCCCTCTGGTCACTTTCAGTCTGCTCCATGTTTCCATGCCTGTGGTTTATTTTGTTTGTTAGTTTATTTTGTTGAATAGATTCCACTTACAGGTGAGATCATATGGTATTTGTCTTTCACCAATTGGCTTATTTCCCTTAGCATAATATTCTCCACTTCCATCCACGGTGTCGCAAAAGGAAGGAGTTCCACCTTTTCTTCTCTTCTCTTCTTTTCTTTTCTTTTCTTTTCTTTTCTTTTCTTTCTTTCTTTCTGCAGATTGATTTTATTTATTTATTATTTTTTTAAATGTCAAAGTCAATTATAAAATATTAAAAAATTTAAAACCATTATAAAGTTTCAGCAATTAAAACATGACACCAGCACAGAAATAATAATCATGTAGATTGATGAAATAAAATGAGCATTCTAGAAACAAATGTGTATATCTAACAATGTAATATATGATTAAATTGATATTTCAAATCAATGGGGAAAATAAGTATTATTCAACAGATAAGATGCATGAACCACTATTACTTGAAATAAGACAAACATAGAGCCTTATCTCACACATTATACAAGAAATATTCAGGTGAGTTAAAAGTCAATATGTAGAATCTAATGAGTTTTAGGAGAAAATACAAACTAATATTTTTCTTACCCTGAAGTCAAATATTCAACCCCAGAAGCTATAAAGTAAAATATTGACAGTATGACTATATTAAACATTTAAGACTATATAGTAATATACATATAAAAAAGTTAAAGGATAAGTAATAGAATGGGAAAGTATTTGCCACACATCTAAAAAAAGGGTTAATAGTTTCTTTTAGGGAAAAAGATTCTACAAATCTTTAATCAGTAAATCGATAAAGAATATCAAAAAGTTATTCAAAGCTTTTAAAAAATAATAGAAATTGGCAAGAAATATACAAAAACAGGTTTAGTTTCAACAAATAATAAAGTAACAATTAAAATAACACATCATTGTCACAATCAGATGAATACATATTAAAAATATAGGTAATATCAAGTCTTGGCAACTCTGAAAGGAACTGGGTATTCATAGACTCTTTTTCTTCATCTTAAAGCAGTCCCTTTAGCATATTTTGCAGTGCTGGTTTGGTGGAGGTGTATTCTTTTAGCTGCCTTTTGCCTGGGAACCTCCTTATTTCGCCTTCCTTTTTGATTGAGAGCCTTGTTGGGTAGAGCAGTCTTGGTTGCAGGCCTTTGCTTTTCATGACTTGGGATATTTCTTGCTATTCCCTTCTGGCTTGCAGTGTTTCTGTTGAGAAGTCAGCTGCTAGCCGTACTGGGGCTCTCTTATATGTTACTACCCGTTTCTCCCTTGCTTCCTTTATGATTCTCTGTTTGGCTTTGGTATTTGCCATTGTAATGATGATGTGTCTTGGAGTGGGCGTCATTGGTTTCCTCTTGAATGGGACCCTCTGTGCTTCCTGGACTAGTGTGGCATTTTCTCTCCTCCAATTAGGGAAGTTTTCCATCATTACATTTTCCAACATGTTCTCTGTCCCTTGCTCCTCTTCTCCTTCTGGTATCCCTATTATATGGATATTATTATGTTTCAGGTTCTCCTGCATTTCCCTAAACAAATTTTCATTCTTTTGGAGTCTTTTTTCATTTTCTTGCTCTCTCTGGGAGCTTTTTTCTATCTTGTCGTTCAGCTCGCTGATTCGGTCCTCAGCTTCATCTAGCCTGTTTTTGATTCCTTCTACTGTGTTCTCCAATTCAGAAACTGTATTCTTCATTTCCTCTTGTGTCTCATTGATAGTTTCTATGTCCTTTTTCATGCTGACATAGTTTGCAGTAAGTTCCTCGTAGTTTCCCTGTAGTTTTTTGTAATTCTGAGCTCACTGAACTCATGGAACTTCCTTAGAATTGTTGTTTTGAACTCAATATCTGATAGTTTACTTGCCTCTGTTTCATTTATTTCTCTTCCTGGGGATTCCTCCTTTCCCTTCGAGCCGGGGGTATTTCTTTGTCTTCCCACTGTTTGTGAGACTCTTCTTTTTTGCTTCTGCTTCTTAAATTGATCTGTCTTGCTTTCCTGACTTTGTGGTATGAACTTCTATGGTAGGAGACCGCTGTTTTTACTTTCTGGATTTGCCTTTGATGGTGTCAGAAGTTGTCCATGTCTGACTTTAGGCAGTCTGTTCGAGACTTCCAGGAATCTACTGTCTGTGGCTGTCTCCTTCAGCTGTTAATCAAGTCGCTCTGCACTCAGCAGACGGCTTAGACAACATAGGGTGGGGTGGAGTAGCTCCTGGGGTTGGGGTTATTGGGTCCTCTCAAGCTGCTGCTGCTCAGGGGAGTGGTCTGCCTGAGGAAGATGGCTGCTGCCATATGAGGGAGGAGTCAGCACTGGGATCTCCCTGGCTGCTCTCTCCATTCTGTCCTCAAAGCCTCCTTCCCCAGCCTCTCCTCAGGTGTCTCTAGCCCACTCTTCCCTGCCTTTGCCAGAAACCAGGATAAGTGGCTGCAAATAAAAATTTATGCATTGACCCTTTAAACAGTTCTTTGAGTCTCCAGCCATCTGTTTCCAGTAGAGAGCAACCCTGCCACTTTTCGCAGCTGGCTGTTTTCTGTGTACTTTTTGGGCTCTGGTGCTGTGGGCTAGAGATCCCCGCTTTTGGTTTAGACTCCACTCTTCTCAGGGGGATCCTACTGGCCATTTCAATATTCTTCCGGTGCTGCCGCCTGTGGGTGCCCCACCTGCCTTCTCAAGTCTCTACCGCACTCTTTACCAGTTAGGTTGCACTAAAGCCAATTCTTCTGTCTCCGAAGTTACAAGGCTCTTCTCTTACTATTGTTCAGTTGTTTGTTCCAGGTGATTTCTCCACAGTTTAGTTGTAATTCCAGGTTGGTCCTGGGAGGAGGTCAGT
This sequence comes from Pteronotus mesoamericanus, assembly GCF_021234165.1. Taxonomy (NCBI): domain Eukaryota; kingdom Metazoa; phylum Chordata; class Mammalia; order Chiroptera; family Mormoopidae; genus Pteronotus; species Pteronotus mesoamericanus. Next base: position 15,949,843 of record NW_026555313.1, read on the forward strand.
GTGACTTCTACTCACTCCTCAGCCATCTTGATCTTCTTTTTCCTAATCTTAAAGGAGAAGGATTCAGTTTTCCATCATTGAGTAAGAACTAGCTGTAGATTGTTCATATGTACATTTTATCAGGTTAAGGAAGTTTCCTTCTATGACTAGTTTGCTGAGTGTTTTTGAAATGAGTGTTGAATTTTTCCAAATGTCATTTTTTTTTGTCAATTGAGATGGTCATGTGGTTTTTGACTTTTATTCTATTAATGTAGTGAATTACATTGACTGATATTCATACACTGAACTAGCCTTACATTCCTAAGAGTAAATCCCATTTGGTCATAGTACGTAATCCTTTTTATATCTTGCTGGAATCAGTATTTTGTTGAAGACTTTTGCCTTTATATTGATAAAGGATATTGGTGTGTAGTTTTCTTTTCATGGTTTTATCTCATATTGGTATCAAGCTATCAATGGGTCCTCATATAAGAACTGGCCTCATAGAATGAGTTAAGGAGTATTTCTTCCTATTCTATTTTTTGTGAAGAGTTGTTATTAATTCTTCTTTAATATTTGGTCGACCTCAGGGAAACCACGGAAGCCCTCTGGACCTGGATTTTGTTTGTTTGTTTGTTTTGTTTTCATTCATGTTTGTACAATCATTTGCTAGCAAAGCCTGGCTGGGTGTTGGGTACCTGGTGAAAAGTATTGGACAACATGGAACAAGAGAACTTTTTATTTCACTAGGACATTGATATGTTCACCAGACCGGTCTTCTGAGCACCCGTACTGACACAAAGTGAAGTTCACTCCCTTCCTCTGCAGTAGGAAGGAAACTGTACCCGCAGCCCTTGGGCAGGCAGAATACACTCACCATCATCCAGAATGACCAACAGTTGAGCTAGGAGGTCACACATGCAGTATGGTAAATGGAGACATTCTGGCTTCCTCACCCAGGTGTCTGGGTAACTAAGAGAAGCAGTTTCCCACAACCTTGAAGGGGCCTGATAAAGTAATGTTCTCATAGCCTTGAGACTGGGTCTGATAGCCTTGAGTCTGGGTCTTATAAACTGTTCCCATAGCTTTGAGTGGACTTGCATGCATGGTGCGAAACTCTGTTGCATAAGGTCTGTTGGCACCCTGCCAGCTTTGTTTTAGTACCTAAGAAGGTAGGGGCTTCTCACTGGTAGCGCAGACATAAACACACAAGGGGAATGCAAGGGCCCACACTGGGTGCCACACAGAGGGGACAGGCGACATGCAGTGTGACACACACCTTGCAGCATGTGTGGATCTTCCACCCTTGAATAAAGGCATGTCAGACATCCCAACAGCTTCGTGAATATTCTTTTATATGCACAAATCCCATGAACCTGTCCAGCCCTGAACGGTGGCAACATACATGCCTGGGATACAGCCAATCTCAAACGTGCTACCAGATGTAGCTATGACAGAGACACAGGGGCTCAGAGCAGATACCCACAGCCTGTCTCTCCAACTCACTCTTCCTTTGCCTCTTCAGTGGTTCAGTCTCCCTTCCTTCACCCTGACCACTCCCTCAACCTCCTGCCTGGGTCCCCATCCATAGTCTCACTCTCTTCAAACGTCCTATGTTCAGCCACCAAGATGACCTTTCTAAAGTCCAGCTCAGGCCAGTCACCGCATGCTCAAAAACCTTCACAGGCCTTCATATATGACAGGATGATGTCTAAACTCCTTAATTGGGGGGTACAAGACATTCATTCGCTCCTCCCAATCCATCTTCAGTCTCATCCATCACTTCCCAGTACGTCCTCTCCAGCCACACAGAGGTTTTTACCTTTGTACGAATAAAACACATGTCCATGCCCTTGTGCTTTTGTGCTAGCAGTTCCTTCTGTCTGGAATTCTCATCTGCACTTATTAATAATTGCTTATATTTACTGAGCATTTACTCTTTACTCAGCCCACTATACATGTATTACATCATTTTGTTTTCAAACTAATCGCATGAAAAAAGAACTATTATCTCATTTCACAAATGGAGATGGGCACAGAGAGGTAAATGACATGCACAAAGTCATATGCCTAATAATAAATGACAGAGGTTTATTTCTGACGTCACCTGGGATTTTTTAACTCAGGTGACTTCTCAGCAGGGTATGTGCTCCTAGCTTGTAGGCCAAGTGGTTTATTTAGTTTCTCCAAATTTTGCAAAAGTCCATCTTGAATTCACTGCCTCTGTGAAGCCTTCCATGATTTTTCCCAATGCCATAATAAGGCAAAAATCAGTCTATCCTTCCTTTTCCCCAGGGACTTTTTTATTTTAATGTAACATTAGTATGTTACATTAATTATATTTGTATCTCCTGAACAAAATTTTAGAGGCAGTGATTGCTTGGGAAACTAACACAGAATGGTTAAAAGATGGTGCTTATTAATGAGTTAGCGCAAGGGTTGGTACACCAGATAATGATTATTTTCAACTTTGTAGGCATATCTTCTCTGTCTCAACTACTCAACTCTGCAGTAGCAATCACATACAATATGCAAACAAATGGGCATGGCTGGGTTCTAATAAAACTTTATTTACAAAAGCAAGTGATGGGCTGGAATTGGACTATGGGCTGTGGTAGTTTGCAAACCCAAGTTAGAACAGCATGGCAAGAAGTCTAGGATATATTATTGAGTATAAAAAGCAAGTTTAGAAAAATAGTTTATAATATAATCCCATTTAGGCAAAAATTTTAAAATCTTTAAAATATGTATGCTATTATATGTCATATACTATCTATTATATATGATATGTTTTTTATATACCGCTTTGGAGGAATATTCACTAGTATATTAGCAGTAGTTGCTTCTTCTGGGTAAGTGGTATTGATTACTGAACATGGAAGAAATTCCTCTTTGTAACTATGAATTTTTTTCTTTGGTGGATTTAGATTTTTAATAAGCATGGTTTATTTTCATATTTTCAGAAATAAAAATAATATTTTTTAATGAAAAACAATAAGTAGCCCCAGATCCTGGCTTAATGAAATTAAGCACAAATTCTAGAGCCGAGAGATGTGGAGACGAGCTCCCACTCAGCCACTGCTCAGTGGGGGAATTTTGAGCAATGCAGTACCCCTCTGAGCCTTCGTTTCCTCACCCATAAGAGGGGATAATAAATATTATTATTTCATAGGCTTTTTGTCAGGATTAAGTGAGATGATGCCATTTAGTAAAGGGCTCAAGATAGAACCTGGAATATATTAAGTGCTGAATAAATGTCCTCTATTATTATTATTATCACTATGATTGTTATATTGTTGTCGGTGTGGGCAGGAATAAGATCCCAGCTAAGCATGGTGCCAGCTGCAGAGGTTGCATTTGTAGCTGGGCTCCCTGTCGTGCACACTCTGTCATCCCTATCTGATCCCTTACAGATCCAGCCCCGCTCTTCCTCCAGCCACCTGCATGTACGTTGCACAGCTTCTCCAGGTTGGCAGGTGTGAGGTGGCAGCAACTGTGATCATACCTCTGTGCATCCTTCTCCATGTGGTGCAGGTTCACCATGTACATGTCCAGCAGCTCTAGCTGCGGGCCAGCAGGAGGGGAAGAAATGAACAATTACACCCTGACTCCTCACATAGGCTGTCTAATTTTAAAGTCTCCCTCCCCTGTCTTCATGAAAAGAACATCCTCTACCTGGACCAGTCAGGTGTTTGATTTGGTCTTTGTTGTCCTTTTTCTAAGACAATCTGTTTCACTTAGTATTATGAATATTCTTTTAATTTTTTTCTTTGATAAAACAATCCTTTGAGGTGCACAGACTTACAAAAGAGAGTTGTAACTGGCAATGTCCTTTCCTGCTGAAAACTGGGTGAGAGGAGTGGAAGAACTGAAGTCCAGTTCTGGCAGTCTGCTGGGCTTGACGCCTTCGCCCAACAATCCCAATGAAATGATTCAGTGATATCACAACAACAACAAAAAAGTTTGAAGGCCAAAAATTAACCCAAATAGGTAAGAAAACACCAAAGCTGAATTTGCCTTGAGGAAAACTATCAAATCAGGAAAATTTATTCTTGGATTTAATGGTGGTGTGGTCCCCTCACCTCAGGGTAAGGAATCTAATAAGATGCTTTCCTGCATTAAGTCAGGACCCCAAAGAACTGCACCCAAAGGAAGGAAAAATTAACATCTGAGGTCACCAGGACAATTGCCTATGCTGAACATAGGGGTCAAACTAAGATTAAAATGTATCTTCATGGATAATTGGATAATTAACAGCCTCAAATCAGGTTTATAACTTATGCAGTTGATAGTCCAAATTCCCTCTACCAGGCAGTCTGAAAGAGCAGAAAATGTAATATAAAGTCACCTGAGGTTGTTTATGCCCCTGGATGCCCTGAAGAAGTTACAGAAAACCCTCTCTTTAGGAGTCTACCTTCTGTCAAGGCCTCAAATAATGTAACAGATAACATTCTAAGAACGTTTCCGAAGAAATTTAGGAAACTGACAAAGAGTTTGGGGGGAAGGTGGTTAATTAAAATATATATGTAGCAAACTAAGAAAAAGAAAACAGATTAGAAAATGAAAAATTTAAGAAAATCATATTTTTTTGCAGAAGAAAAATAAATACAGCTGACTAAATGATGCATACATTATATTATAACATACTGATTTTTCATTTAGCTAATATGACATGGTATGGGATAATAAATATAATATAATATATAAAATATTTAACTGTATTGGATGGTCAAGGATGGGAAAGGTTTCATTTACATGGTGATGAGGATGTGGAGGTGGGGAAGGAAGAGGACTAAACCTTCTTTTTCCATAGTTGGGAGTCAATAGATAATATCTAAAAGTGAATAAAAATTCGGAGGGAGAGAGGGAGGGAGGAAAGAAGAGGGTAGAGGGAGAAGAGGAAGGGGAAGGGAGGGGGAGGGAAAGGAGGGAAAAAGAAAGAATAAGATCAATAAATAGCAACACAAGCATGTTATTTACAGACTTGAGGATAAATAGCAGATCATTTGGGCCAAGTAAGTAACTGCTCTTGACTCTGGGGAGGGTTATCTGGGGGCAGGTGAGACAGACAACTGGTATTTGTATCCAGCCTTGTCTGTTTGACTCTTTCAACTGTGGCATGTATATCTGTGATAGAAATAACATGTTCTTTAAAGGAAAATGGACACACAGAGCTTGGAAAACCTCTCTTGCAGTTGACATCTTCTGGCTTGGAGTTTTGTTTGCTGGAAAGCAAACTCTAATATTTAAAAGATACTGGACCTGAGAGTAAGCCAGATGCTCATCATCAAGGGTGCTATTGATCAAGTACTCACTACGTGCTCAGCACAGAGGACCTGACTCAGTAATCTTGAAAATAACTGAGGAAGATAGAGAGGGAAACTGAGGCTCAGAAAGATAAAGTGGCCTGGCTAAGCTGGTTACTTTAATCCGGCACTGTTTGACTGCAAAGCCTGCATTCTTCAAGCATTAGATCATCTTCTCCCCGAAATGGGTTTCCACAGTGAACTCTCCATGGTGGGGAAATGTAATGAACCAGAGATCATCTGGATAACTGAGGTCTGTGGTACACCCCCTTCCTACCACAGCTGTAGGAAACTGAGTGCAGGAGAATTCTAGAGACTTACCAAGAAGGTGACACACTGGCGACAACAGAGGATGCCTCTTTGTTGGCAGAAGTGTTCATGGCCACAGAGGATGCCTCTTTGTTGGCAGAGGTGTTCATGGCCAGAGAAGCTGAGTCAGGGAAGAGACTCTCCATCTCAGGGTCCTCTGAGAGGTTGTTCTCACTGTCCTCCTGGCAACACTCCTCCCCCTCACTGCTTCCCCAGCCCCCCATCAGGGTGCACTCCTTCTCAGGCAGAGCCATGTCCATGCTGCCTGGGGTGACATGTACTTTCCACGCTCTCACTGGTGAGGAGGTCACTCTCCAGGCTGGCCTGCACAGCCAGCTCCTCACGGGGAACCTTGTCCCAGGAAGTGGTAGCCTCTCTGCACTGCCCATCCTCCACATGGCTATCCCTGGGTCGAAGCACCAAGGAGGCATTCTGCTGGGCATCCATGACACTGTTCATGCTCAGGCTGGGGTTCAGTATTCCAAGAGGCTGGAGGAGAAATTGTGGTAAAAGATGGCTGGAATCCAGGAACAGGTGCCATTCAGTAGGCTCCCACTGGGGACCTTGTGCTGTTTCTCCTTCAACCTACCTTCTGCCTCCACTTGTTTGACTTCATGCACAGACTCTAGCACCCAAACACAAGGTGCACAAAGACAAATGGACTAGGATGGACACTGGTGCTGCTTTCATCAGTAACCTAAAGATTCATCAACAGGGAATTGGTTCAAATACAGAACATGCGCCCTGGCTGGGTGGTTCAATTAGTTAGTGTCATCCTGTATACCAAAAGGTTGCAGGTTCAATCCTGAGTCAGGGCACATGCCTTGGTTGCAGGTTCAATCCCTGGTTAACCCCTAGTTCAGGTGTATGCAGAGACAACAAATCAATGCTTCTCCCTCTCCTTTCCTTCTTCCCTCCGTCCCCTTCCCCTCCTCTCTCTCCTTTCCTCTCTCTCTAAAATCAGTAAACATATCCTCAGGTGAAACTTAAAAATATATATGGAACATGCATGTAATGGAATACTATACAGTCAGTAAAAAAGAATAAGGCAGAACAAGGTATAATATATGCTCCCACTTGTAAAGAATAGAAAAGTGACCTGTATGCATTAAAATGCATAGAACAATTCAGAAGGAAACAAGGAAGCATTGCAATTGACTCTGTAGAGGGATTACTAAGGAATTTAAATGGAAGAGAATATCTTTCATCATATAAAATTATGTGCACATAATTTTTAAAACTAAAATATTAGCAACAATGTAAAAAACAGACTAAACAAAGCATATTGCATCATGTGGTTGACTATTATGGGTCAATTTTCAAAAGTAGATGTACAGTTATCTCTTGAAGAATGTGGGGGTTGGGGTGCTGACCACCCGAGAAGTAAAAACTCCTAGTGTAACCTTTGGCTCCCCCAAAACTTAAATATGAATAGCCTACTGTTGACTGGCCTTACAAATAACATAAACAGATGATTAAATCATTTTGTAGATTTTATGCATTATATAATGTAATCTTGCAATAAAGTAAGCTAGAGAAAAGAAAATGTTATTGAGAAAACTATAAGAGAAAATACATTTACAGTACTATAATATTTATTGGAAAAAATCCACAAAGAAGTGGACTTGCACAGTTAAATCGCATATGGTTCCAGGGTGAACTACACATTAAATACGATGGAAAAGTCTCCTGAATACATCTCAAAAGATTTACTCATGGTTCTTTGTGTCCTTAGGCCATATCCCATCAATAATAGACCAGGTAAGATTATGTCACTTAAAATATTTTGTGTGGTTATGTCACCAACTTGATTTACTCTTAGTTTCAAATGTTTCTGTTTTTTAATTTATTTTTTATTAAATTGCTCTAAATTATATAATTTTTTTTTATCTAACTGCAAAGTCAAAACTAGAAAAGGTGGTATAGTCAGGGAAATGTAGCTCCTTTCCCTACCCCCACTCTGTAGGTAACCATTTTGATTAGTTTCTGGTTTATCCTCTCATTGTTTTGAAAACAGATGCAAATACATGTACATATTAATATTTCTTCTTTTTACACAAAAAGTGACACAGTATATACACGTTTTGCAATAGGCTTTTTTCTTAAATATTGAATAAGATTGAATTAACATTCCTTTTCAATGAATGAAATGGAAATTTGTGGAACAATACATACGATAGTATTTATGAAGAAATTTTAAGATTACCAAGCCTTGCAATATATTTGCTGATTATCGTCTACATATTTCTGTGTATATAAAGGTATACATTAGGGTCTGGAAGGATACACAGCAAAAATGATAATAGCAGTGTTATTTCTAGGGCGGGCAAGTGGAGAACAAGGATGGTTAAGGCCAAATTTAGCTTTCTCTGCAATATTTTAATGTTTTTACAGGGAGATAGATTCATATGTTACTTGTGTAAAATCTCAATCTTTAATGCTAGTATAAAAGCTAAAACAAATAAACCATACATGACCTGTAGGTAATGGACATTCAAGTCTGTTACTCTGGGTTGAAGAGGGGACTGGGCAGGGAGGTTCCCTGTGTGCTACTGCTGGAGTTGCTGTGCAGGCAGACAGTCTGGTTGCCAGAACTGCAGCACTTGGAGGACTGAGAGAAAAAGAGGCAGGAAGGAGCATGACTGAGGTTGCATCATCTTGGCTCAGGGCACCTCCACTAAGCTCAGGAGGGGCTGCTGGGCTGGGCTGGGAATTCAGAAGTCTAGTTTTCTCTTTATTCCTGACTTAAGCAAGTCCTTTCAAAAGGCCTCAGGTTCCTATCTGTAAAATGAAGGGGGTGGGAGAGTCTTACTCCCTGTTCCCTGAAGCCACACCAGCCTCTGGGCCTCCACCTCCCAACCCTGTAACCAGAAAACCCCATCTTTAACTGCTCTGTACTTAAGACTTCTGGCTAACATCTTAGTTAGACTCAGAGTAACAGATTATACAAATGACCCGATTTTTTATTGCTTTCTCTGTAAACGTACTTTTTGTCCTCTAACTTCTAGTTCCTGCCTACTCTGGTGCGAGGCTTGGCCACAAGACCTGCTTTGGCCAATGGGATGTTACCAAAGTTGCCAGGGCAGAGGCTTAAAAAGAGCTTGTGTCTATCTCTCTTTATGATCTGCATTCACCGTAACATACCCAGGTTAGCCTATGGGAGGATGGGACATGGGGCAGAGCTGAGTCACCCCGGGCATGTGACAGCCCCGTGAAGATCAATAAAACTTCTAGTTGGCCTTCAGAGTAGAACTGTCCTGCTGACCGACAGATTCATGAATGAAAGTAAGTGTGTGTTGTTGAAAGTCATTGACCTTTGAGAGTTGTATTTATGCAGTATAATTGTGGCAATTGATGGCTGATACATCACTAGTGAAGAGAAATAAGTTTAGCTTTGGGCCACTGAACTGGAGATTCTGTGATAACAAATATGTCTGACTTGGTCACTGAAGTATTCTTGACATTCTAGGACATTCCTGATAGTACCTAGTACATGGCAGACACTCAATAAGCATTTGTTAAATAAATGAAAGTATAGCATTGTGCTAAGTGCTTTATATACACTATCTTGTTTAAGCTGTACACAAACCTCTCATCTAAATGATTATTACCATTTGATAGATGAGGAAACTGAGACCTCAGAGCGAAGAAACAGTAGGCTGGAGTTCAATCTCAGGTCTGTCAGACTCCCAAGTCACCTTCCACCCAACTAAACTAAAGGTGAGACTCTCTCCCAAGGCCCCAGGTGCCCAGCTTCACCATTCTTACCACAGCCTGATGGAGAAGGTACTGGCCCTCACACCCCTCCCCCCACTCCCTGAGATAAGCTGCCTAACACCTCACTGCTGATGGTAGAGTCCTGGTGCATTATCCAGTGCCGATGACCATCCAGGCTGGCACCTGATGGACATTTGACCAGGGCAGCCACATGAGACCCCCGCTCCCTCTGCCTCATGATTGCCTCAGAGCCCAGCCATTCGGCCTATGTCTAGCAGTGCTGGGACCCCTGGGGAGAACCAGTCCCATAGGAAAGAGGATGGCTCTGACCTGGGAAGCTGGGCCCTGGAAATACCCATTTAGCATTCGTGGAGTAACATCTACCATACATGAACTGAGCACCTGTTATGGCCCGGGCACCTACTAGGCCCTGGGGATAAACAAAAGTGAGCAAAGCTACTTCTCTTTCAATCCATCCTTCCCTTCCTTCCCCCTTCCCTCCTTTTTTCTTTTTTTTCCTTTCTTCCTTCCTGCACACATTCAAATATTTGTAAAATGAAGGGGGCGGGAGAGTCTTACACCCTGTTCCCTACTCTGTGCCAGGCAGTATATTAAGCCTTGGGGATATTGAAGTAAGAAGATTGTTTCTTCCTTCTTTATTACCTTCCTTCTCTCCTTCCCCGTTCATTCACTCAGTTACTCATTTAATTTGATAAGTACCTACTATGTGCTAGGCACCAGGTTAGGCATATGGGATATAAGATGAGCAAGATGTCTTCGTCCACCCATCCACTCACCCTCCGTAATTACTGAGGGCCTCCCACATGCCCAGCATGTGGTTGGGTGCTGAGGATACAAAGATGAACAAAACTAACCAAATCCTTTACTTACAGCAGTGGCCTCAGGGAAGGGCCACAGATTTCAAACTTTTTCCTTGTGAGATTTTACCAGAGAGGAGCAGGGTTTGAGTTGTTTCTATGTTACACAGCCCAGGTAACTCCGGTGTGGAATCCTCCAGACCGCTGGGCACAGATGGAGCACACAAACTGGTGGAAGGACGAGGAAAAGAGGGCAGGGAGATTGCCCCGTGCCTGAGTTGGGAAGGGTTGAAAACCCTTTAGCTCTTTGGGGCTTCCAGAGAGAGGTTCTGCATTTACCCTGCCCAAAGGCCTGTCCTGAGTGGATCCCTCCCATCAACTTCCTTAGGACTCATCCAAACCCACCTCCCCATTCCCACTGCCATCCTAAGCTAGGCCTCCATGACCCTATACCTGGACAACCCCAGCAGCCTCCTTCCAGGGGCCTGCCTGTCTCAGCCAGGCCCCTTTTACCATCAACCAGTCAGCAGTCTTCATCCTTGCTTCCTCTCCAGCCCCACCTCTCATTGCTGCCCACACTTCTCTTGTCATTTATGTTCCTGCCACCCACCCCCGTCATGACCGTCTACCCTTCCCGACAAAAACACACACAGACAGATACACCCCTCAATATGCAAAGGCCTTCTCTAAGGATTTTCTCTGTTGTCACCTCTTCCTGAGGCCCTTCCTCCCCCTCCTTGCCTGAAAAGCAACTCCTTCAAAGAATTCCAGTAGACTTCTACCCAGTGTAGGTGCCTCTAGTGTGATCTTACAGCCCCTGGACTTGCCTCCATCTGACTTTGCACAACCCCACTCAACTTGCAGGGACTTCAGCTAATGCAGCTTTGGGTCCCCAGTCCTGGCGCAGGGCCCAGCACACTGGATTTCTCAGTCACTGTCTGTGCAGGAACCTACCAGGCATGGGGTGAAACATGAAAGGGCCTCACACTGGGACCAAGAGGATTTAGACAGTTTATGGGCACAGGCCTCATCATATGGAACCACAGTGTGAGAAAGTTTCCATTTTCAACTCTCCTTCAACTTTTCTAATTAGGGAGAAGGCCAGCCTGGTGCCACCATGTAATCTCCCTTTTTAAGAAAGAGAAAGTAGGCCTCAGGCAGGCTATCACATCTAAGTTGAACAGAATTATATCATTTTTCATATTCTATTTATTTTTATAGTTTCCTTTTATATAGCAAATCATATTGTTTTTCCATCGATGGCATGGATATAAAATAACTTCTTAAATAAGTTATATACATTTTTATGTGAGTCAGTTTTTAAAGACAAATATTTAGTAAATAATAGCCCAGATGGTACATGGATACAAAGTATAAAATACCACCAGATTTTGAAAATTTAGTATGAATAAGAAAATGTAAAATACCTCATTAATAACTTTTATATCAATACATGCTGAAATGGTAACATACTGGATATATTGGGTTAAATAAAGTATATTTTTAAAATTAATGTCACTTTGACGAAATGACACACACATGTGCACACACACACAAGTAGATGCAAAAACTGGTGAAAATCCTAATAAGGCCTGTAATCTAGTTAATGTTACTGTGTTGACGTTAATGTCCTGGCTTCATAATACACAATATAGTTCTATGTTTCCACTGGAAAAAGCCAGGTTACGGGTACACAGGACCTCTAGATTGTTTTTGCAACTACTTGTGAACTTATAATTATTTCAAAATAATAAGTGTAAAATATTAATTGTATCTGTTTCTTTTTACTTTAAAAAATTTAACTACAAAAACATTTAAAATTATAGTGTGATATTAGCTGAATATTACTAATTATTGTGTAGTGTATATCCATGGAACAGAATAGAGAATCCAGAAATAGACCCACACTCATATGTCCCACTAACTTTTGACAAAGATGCAAAACCAGTTTAATGGAGGAAGGATAGCCTTTTGAACAAACGTTGCTGGAGCAACTGGACATCCGTAGGCAAAAAATGAACTTTGACCTAAATAACACATTGTATACAAAATGAACTCAAAATGGATCACAAACTTAAATGGAAAAAGTAGAAGTATAAAATTTTTAGAAAAAAATAGGAAAAGATCTTCAGAATCTAGGGCAAGATAATTTTAGACTTGACACCAAAAACACAATCCTTAGAGAAGAAATCAATAAACTGAACCTCATCAAAAATTTTAAAGTTTGGCCCTGGTCAATGTGACTCATTTGTTTGGAGTGTGTGCCCTGTAACCAAAATGTTGTGGGTTCAATTCCCTGTCAGGGCACATACCTAGGTTGCAGGTTCAATCCCCAGTCTGGGCGAGTATTTCCCCCCTCTGGGCAAATATGTGAGGAAACCAATCGAAGTTTCTCTCTCCCCCTTCATCTCTACCTAAAAGCAATGAAAAAATGTCCTCAGGTAAGGATAAAAATTTTTTTAAATGTGTTCTGCAAATGACCCTATTAAGAAGATAAAAAGACAAGATACAAACAGGGAGAAAACACTCGCAAACCACAAATTCTACAAACAATATCTAGAGTATATTTTAAAAAAACTCTTAAACTCAACCATTAAAAAGAAAACAATTAGAAAATAGAAGACATTAACTGGCATTTTACTTGCCAGTAAAGATACACAGATTGCAAGTAATCATGTGCAAAGACATCCAATGTCAATACCCATTTGGGAAATGCAAATTAAAACCACAATGAAATACTGTTTACACATCTGAGTGGCTAACATAAAAAACAGTGACAGCACTAAACCCTGGTGAGGATGTAAGTGTGGATCACTCATATGTTGCTGGTGGGAATACAAAATGGTACAGTCATTGCAAAAGTTTGGCAGTTTCTTATATAAGTTCCTTATAAAACTAACCATATGACCCAGCAAATACACTTTTAGCATTTATCCCAGAGAAATGACAGTTTCTGCCACATGAAAACCTATACACAAATGTCCATTGCACCTGTATTTGTAATAGCTAAAAAACCTGGAAACAGTCCACCTATCCATCAACAGGTGGAGAGAAACACACTGTGGTATACCCATACCATGGAACACTACTCAGCCATAGAAAGAATCAACTATCAATATACACAGGTTGGATGGATCACCTGAGAATTACGCTGAGTGAAAAAAGTCAATCCCAAAAGGTTTAAATGCTGTCTGATTCCATTGACACATTTTTGAAATGACAAAATTATAGAAACGGAGACTATATTAGTGGTTTCTAGGAGTTAGGGACAGGGGTGAGTGGGAAGCAAGAGGACCCTTTAGCACCAGAAATGTTTGGTATGTTGACTGTGGTGGTGACACACAAACCTACATGTGTTATAAAATTGTAGAGAACTAAATACACACACACACACACACACACACACACACACACAAATGAGTACAAGTCAGTCTGGACGTCGAAACAAGATTGGAATATGGTACCAATGTCAATACCCTGGTTGTGATATTATACTATAGTTTTGCAAGATGTTACCATTGTAGGAAGCTGATAAAGGATATATGATATCTCTCTGCATTATTTCTTACAACTGCATGTGACTCCACAATTATCTCAAAATAAAAATTTTATTTTACTCTTTTTCCAGCTGGAACCATGGAGAGTGCAAAAGAGAAGAAGTTTCCTGCTGTGCCAGAAACCCTTAAGAAAAAGCGAAGGAATTTTGCAGAGCTGAAGATCAAGCACCTGAGAAAGAAGTTTGCCCAAAAGATGCTTCAAAAGGCAAGGAGGAAGCTTATCTATGAAAAAGCTAAGTACTATCACAAGGAATATAGGCAAATGTACAGAACTGAGATTCAAATAGCTAGAATGGCAAGAAAAGCTGGCAACTTCTGTGTACCTGTGGAACCCAAATTGGCATTTGTTATCCAGGTCAGAGGTATCCATGGTGTGAGCCCAAAGGTCCGAAAAGTGTTGTAGCTTCTTTACCTTCACCAGATCTTCAACAGTATCTTCGTTAAGCTCAACAAGGCTTCAGTTAATATGCTGAGAATTGTAGAACCATATATTGCATGGGGCTACCCAAACCTGAAGTCAATAAATTAATTGATCTACAAGCATGGTTATGGCAAAATCAAGAAAAAATGAATCACCCTGACAGATAACGCATTGATTGCTCGATCTCTTGGTAAATACGGCATCATTTGCATGGAGGATCTGATTCATGAGATCTATACTGTTGGAAAACACTTCAAAGAAGCAAACAACTTCCTGTGGCCCTTCAAATTATCTTCTCCACAAGGTGGAATGAAGAAAAAGACCGCCCATTTTGTAGAAGGTGGCGATGCTGGTAACAGGGAGGACCAGATCAACAGGCTTATTAGAAGGATGGACTAAGGTATCTGCCACGGTCATTTTTGTAATCTGGTCAGTTAATAAACAGTAACTGCTTTAAAAATGAAAAAAAATATTTTAAAAAACGACATCTTTGGCTTTTGCTGTATTTCTATTGGATAGCACCTCCCTCGAGCTTCCTGGCTTCCCTGTATCTCCCTAACTGACCTTGGTCCAACATGGAACCAGAGCTCCCCCAGCCCCACAGCACCTGGCTCACTTTTTACCAAAGATCCCACTGCCCATCAGGGGTAACCAGCCTCCTTCCATTCTATTTCTGTCATCCCAAACTGGTAGTGGCCCAGTAGGAAGGGTCACACAGCCTTGTGGATCTTGGGCTAGAAGCCCTGTAGTAGATAAAGCACAGCAGCTCCTGATCCTTGTAATTCTGTGGTCGGGGGAGGGAGGGAAGGGGTGAGCAAAGGGTTTGGTCAACAGAAGACCAGGGGTGGACTCTGTGACCCAGAAGCTTTTCAGACTTAGCCCTTAAAAATCCTGACATGAATGAGCAAAGCTGTATATGCCCAATATCCACTATGATATGATATGGAAGAGTGAAAAACCCTGAGAACCCCTCAACCGCCCACCAGTATACCCCTACACGGGGATACCACACAGAGTAAAAAAGGCAAGAGATGCATTTATGAGAACTTACACAAAAAGAAAAAGATGTTCAATGTGTATCATTAAGTGGAAAAAAACAACATACAGATCATGTCTAATGTGAACCCATTTTTGTTAAAAAATAAAAATAAAGGCCAATGTATAATTAACTTATATTTCTACTTAATTTTCAGTCAATTTCAAATACTGAATTTATTTGGGAATATATCCTGGGGTTTCTAATCTTAACTAAACTTTAAGAAAATTTTTCTAAAGCAAATTAATCCACAATGAACATTCATAGCTCATCTGCCCACAATAATATTTGGGAGCACACCGAGAAGACTTTAACAATTGTTTGCCCTATTGTGGAGCAGATTCTCTATTTCCTTTTCTAAAAATTCATTTTCAAGCAAAGCCTTTGTAGTTATAGTCAGTCAAGCTGGGGGACCAGCAGGTCCAATCTGTATGCAGTGTGTGTGCGCGTGTGTGTGTGTGTATAAAGTATGTAATGACTGTTGGAAAGCTACTCTGAAGGGCACTTGGGGTCCTGTTTCCTCTCACTTCTTTACTTATTTCACATTTCAAAATCAAAAGCACATTTCATATCTTAAAGCGAGTCTTAGATAAATCCAACCACAAGAGATATACCAGCCATTCTTTTGTCCCTGATGGGAATTTTGGTTCATATTATGTAGATAGCCTTGTCAAAGCTGTTTCAAAATCAGAGAACTAATTGTGGCCAAGGCTGTAAACTCTAGATAAAAAATCTACATCCTTTTCTCTTGGAGTCCATAGATGGACTCCATTTCCCAGCTTCTCCTGCAGTTATGTGTGGCCATGTGACTGAGTTCTGACCAATGGGATGTGAGAAGAAGTGATATAAGGCATTCACAGGCCAGGGCTTTGAAGAAGCAGGTGTAGTCCTCTCACCCTCTCCATTTCTTCTCTGCTGCCTGGAGGCAGATGACCATGAGTCCCTGGAGAATGGTGAGGCCACAAGATTGAAAGACCCTTCTGGAGGTCAGGGAGATACCCATGGAGCAGGAATGCCTAGGACTGTTAAGGGAGCAAAAAATATACCCCTGTGGTATCAACAAACTGAAATAGTAGGGACTATTTATTGCTTCAGCTCAGTCTACCTTAATGCAACAGTGCAACCAAGAATGGTGAAAACATCATCAAATAGGTTGTAAAAGGGTTGCAAAAACATTAGATGAAAAAAAATATTCATTTTTGACTAATTTATTGTTTCAACCAATTTGTCCTTGAACTAGTGCCTCACAAATTAGGAAGATTACTAGAAGCATTTTGGGAACTTTAAAAAATATAAATCTTTGGGCTCCGCTCCCAGAGATGCTAAATTAGTAAAGCTGGAGGGAAGCCCAGAAGTCTATAAATCTTTTCCTTCTCCTCAGGAAATGTGCACTCTCATAGACTCCTGGGATTATGAACACCATGACCTTATGAGAAAGTAAGGTGGCATATCTATTTAAATTTTAAATACACGTCAATCAGTTTTATTTCTAGGAATCTACTCTAGAAATAAAAACACTACTTTGGAAAGAAATATGCTTATAAAGTTGTCACTTTTTAAAATAACTTTTTTAAAAAAGAAGAGGCCAGATGTCTATCTTTAGGGAACAATTTGAATAAACTATGGTCCACCCATAGGTAGGTGCAACAGTTCTATTATTCAATATTCCACCTAGAGATATGAAAGTCACCGTTGATTTACAGGAAGTTGGTCACTTTAAATATAATGCCTCATTTTTTAAAAATAGGAGTTACGGAGACATCTACATAGATATATCTATGGCTGTATAACCATAGAAAATATATGGTAGGGTCTACACCAAACTACCCCTATTCATTAATTCACGGGATCAGAACAAAGAAGCATAGCAGAGAAATAATATTTTAAAAATTTGTATTCTAAGATTCTCTTCTTGAGAGTCAAATTCAGACATGCTCCTCTGAGCCCTCTTTCTGACTAGACCTCATCCTGGGGCACTGTCCTCTACCTGCCTAACCCAGTTGTAGCAAGACTCTTACTCTAAGTGTAGTGAGAACCTCTACCTTTGATATCTGATCAAATTCCTTGTCACCCACTTTTGATGTATAAACATGGCCTGTTTTTAGCAAGAACCTTCTACCTTTAATGTTAGTAATTTTCCATCCATTGATCCCTCTCACTCTGCTTCTTGGCCATAAATCGACAGCTGTCTTTAGTATATCTGGAATTGAGCTAAGTTCTATTCTGAAGTCTCTTTCCCTTTTTGCAATAGTACAGAATAAAATCTGTTTTCACAACCAAAAAAAGAAAAGAATTTAAAAATAAAAAATCTGTATTCTATATACCTGCATTCTTCATTCTTTGAATTGTTACAATAAGTAGGCATTCCCTCTGAAATTTAGAAAAATGACTATTTTTGGCAAAACATAGAACAAATTTTCTGTTTGCCCAGATTTGGGAAGCAGTTTGTTCTTCTTACCAAGACCACTAACAATCCCAGATTAGTACACAGAACAGCTCCTTCCCGCAATGTGCGGGAGCCAGCCTGACGCTGCCGGTGCCCACCAGCTTGACCTCCCCCGAGCCTAGATGGAAAGGCACCCAGCTTCCTGACTCAGTAGGTTCATCCATCTCCTCCAAATGCCTGCTCTTTGCAACTAGTGTTTCTCAAAGTGAATTCCATCTTCCGTAGGCCATGGGAGGTACAGTTCCAACAAAAGTTTCTATGGCCACATACATTTGAGGGAGTGTTCCATATGCCTCCCACATGCCCCCAATTTCCTGACAGTAACAAGCATATTAGAATAGCCAAGCTTCTAAGAAGTCCTGAAGGATACAGAAAGGTGTTTAATCTTGTTTCACAAATTATTTGACTGTGAAACTTTTTTCATATATAAACATTTTCCTTTTAGAGACATGTGCATTCTAATAAGAAAATCTCAGATATCTATCTCCCAAAGAACTATCCAAATGCTAGAATCTCAGGCCCTAGGACAGAGGTTGAACACTGGGTGGGTTTTTCTTGGTCCAGCTGCCTCCCTCTAACTTAGCTATTCTCATCATTTTAAGTAGACCCAACTGGATTGTAAATTCCTTCTCACTTGGTACTCAAAGCACCTCATGCAAGACTGAGCATACAGCTGATGCTTAATAAATGCTTAGTAACTAGTCAATTTTTTCCCCCTTCCAGGCAAGCATGTATATTTTCTATCGTCCTTGATCCAATGGGCGGAAGAAGGCTATGGGTCTTGGAACTCTCAAAAAGAGGAAGGGGCCTTCAATTTGGGTATGCAGAGTCCAAAGATGTTACAACATCCTCGAGTCCTCAAAAGCAGGTGGATCTATTCCTTACATGACAAGATGCCCCCCTTCCATGCCCTGCAGTCTCTGTCCCACCATATGCAGAGCCAGGCCAAGCCTTACTATGCTATCTAAGTCACAAACTTTTAATTTATAAGTTGGGGTAAATAATAATATCTAAGTGATAGAGTTGTCAGAATTAAGAGAAAACATGTAAGTCAGTCATATAGTATATGGTCAATGACTGTTAGCTATTTTTTTATTTTTTCAATATATTTTTAATTATAGTTGACATATAGTGTTAGCTATTTTTTTAAAAGATTTTATTTGTTTTTAAAGAGACGGGAAAGGAGGGAGGAAAAAAGGAAAAGAAACATTGATCAGCTGCCTCTCGTACGTTCCCTGACTTGGGACTAAACCTGCAACCCAGGCATGTGCCCTGACTGGGAATGGAGCTGGTGACCCTTCACTTTGTGGGACGACACCCAACCAACTGAGCCACATCGGTCAGGGCTGTGTCAGCTGTTTTTAATAGCACAACTATTAACCTATGACTATGCTAGACATTGCATTGATGTCTGCAGCACCCAGACATTTCATAAATACCTGACTCATTACCTATTGATTGACTCTGCAGCCAACATGAGAACTTGGTGATCATTATCAGCAAGGAACTGTGGAAATACTTCATTTACAGAAAAGTATTTTCCTATTACATTAAGAATAATCCATTTTGAATAAGGATCAGCCTATTGAAAAAGAACAACTTAGGTTAAATATGAACTACTAAGCCAAAAATCATCCAATAACAAACAGAAAGAAAGGCTGCTTTAAAGAAAATTTTTTTTAAACTATGGAAACCTTACTAATACTTAATGTGGAGAAGCTCACCTGAAGGTACTGCTCCCAGAATGTGAACATCAGACCATGTACAGCGTTACAATGGAAGTCTAGAGACACAATCATGTGATTGACCAGGGCTGACAGGTGTCTGTAGTAGACAAGCTTTGCTCAGGGAGAGAGGAAAAGGGTCATCACCCACAATCCCACCCTCCTTGCCTTGTTTTACTAAGTCTCCTAAGTGCTGTCTACAATCTCAGTGAACCCTCATGACCCAATAAGTTCTCATCATCCCACATTCCGAGGTAAAGAAGGTTAAGCTCAGAGGGATGAAGTCACTTGCTGGCTTGAGTGCTTACTAGCTCTGTCAGCTTGGGGAAGTTCTATCACCTTTCTCAACCTTGGTCAGTGTGATACCACCTCTTCTGCTAGAATCCAAGATATTTAATTCACAGGCCAGAGGCAGAGAAAGGGCAGGCAGAAAGGGGCTAGTGACTCTGTAGGCTCACTGTGCTTCTGGATGCCTCCAATCCATGCCAAGAGAGAAAGAATGGCAGAGGTAAAAGACTCTTGTTCAAACTTCAGCTGAGTAAGAAGGCCCTTGCAAGTCAGTAACCCTGTGGATACACCCAGTTTGCTTCCAAAGATAGTCCTGCACCTTTATAGAATGCCCACCGACCTGCCACCCTTAACCTCCTCCACCCTGGGCACTTGCAAAATGCTGGTCCATGACTGTTTTGACTGTGCACCTGGTCATCTGGCTGACCCCATCATCTCATCCTTTTTTAAAAAAAATTGATTTTAAAGAGAGGAAGGGAGAGAAAAAGAAAGAGAGAGAAACATCGATTTGTTGTTCCACTTATGCATTCATTGATGGATTCTTGTATATGCCCTCACTGGGGATGAAACCTGCAACATTGGCATATCATGATCATGCTTTAACCAATTTAGCTACCTGGCGAGGTCTATCACCTCATCCCTAACTCCCAGAGATGACCCTGGACCTTCCAGAGTCTGCACACTTGCCCTTAATAACAAGATGATGAGGAGGATGAGGATGATATAATGGCCAACACTTACACAACACATCTATTTGCCAAGGAGCTGTTCCTGGAGCTTACATAACTTAATTCATTTAATTCTCACCACAACCCTATGAAGCAGGTACTTATTATCCCCATCTTATAGGTGGAGAGACTGAGGCACAGACTGATTTCATCATTTGCCCAGGTCACACTGTTAGTAAGTGTGGAGGTGAAATTTGAACCTCAACTGCATGGCTACATGACCTGGGCTCACAACCACCATCAGGAATTAGCCACATCATGTCATGATATCATTCAGGACCTATCTCACCCTCCATCCCTTCCTCCAGGAAGCTCTTCCATTTGGGTTCCATAAATACTCAATGCCTGCTGCACACCAGGCCTTGCATTAGGCACTGCAATAAACATAGGGGGGCTTATGTTTTTTCAAATTGGTGTTTGGGTTCCTTCAGATATATTCCCAGAAGTGGGACTGCTGGATCAAAAGGCAGATCCATTTGTAATTTTTTGAGGTATTTTCATACTGCACTGCTTTCCACAGGGGCTGTACCAGTCTGCATTCTCTCCAACAGTGCAAAAGGGTTCCCCTTTCTCCACAACCTCACCAACACTTGTTGTTTGTTGATGTATTGATGATGGGCATTCTGACAGGTGTGAGATGGTATCTCATTGTGGTTTTAATTTGCAATTCTCTGATTAGTGACATTGAGCATCTTTTCATATGTCTATTGGCCATCTGTATGTCCTCTTTGAAAAAGTGTCTTTTCATGTTCTTTGCCCATTTTTTCATTGGGTTGTTTGTTTTTTGCTATTGGATTTTATGAATTCTTAATAAATTTTGGATATTAACCACTTACTGGATATATCGGCAAATATGTTCTCCCACTCTGTGGGTTCCTTTTTTGTTTTGTTGATGATTTTCTTTGCATGCAAAAATATTTTAGGTTGATGCAGTCCCATTTGTTTATTTTTTTTCTTTTGTTTTCCTTGCCTGGGGAGATAATAGCTGGTAAAAAATTGCTACAAGCAATGTCCAAGATTTTGCTGCCTATGTTTTCTTCTAGGATTGTTATGGTTTGGGGTCTAACATTTAAGTCTTTGATCCATTTTGAATTTATTCTTGTGTGTAGTGTAAGAAGGCAGCCTAATTTCATTTTTCTGAACATATCTGTCCAATTTTCCCAACACCATTTATTGAATAAACTATCTTTAGCCCATTGTATGTAATTGCTTCCTCTGTTGAATATTGACTATAAAGGTGTGGGTTTATTTCTGGGCTCTCTATTCTGTTCCATTGATCTATGTGTCTGTTTTTATGCCATTACTATGCTGTTTTGAGCACTATCGCCTTATAGTACAGTTTGATATTAGGTAGTATGAGTCCTCCAACTTTGTTCTTCTTTCTCAGGATTGCTGTTGCTATGCAGGCCTTTTTGCAGTTCTGTATAAATTTTTGAAATATTTGTTCTAGTTCTGTGAAATATGTCATTGGAATCTTGATAGGCATTGTATTGAATTTATAGATTGCTTTGGGTAGTATGGACATTTTAATGATGTTATTCTTCCTATCCATGAACACGGTATGTGCTTCACTTATTTGTATCTTCTTCAATTTCTTTCTTTGGTGTCTTATGATTTTCTGAGTACAGGTCTTTTATATCCATGATTAAGTTTATTCCTAGGCATTTTATCTTTTTGAAGCAATTGTGAATCGGATTGTTTTCCTGATTTCCCTTTCTGTTAGTTCATTATTAGTGTATACAAATGCAACTGATTTCTGGATATTAATTTTTTATCCTGCTACTTTGCTGAATTCATTTATCAGTTCCAGTAGTTTCTTGGTGGAATCTTTGGGGTTCTCTATGTATGGAATCATGTCATCTGCAAATTATGACAGTTTTACTACTTCTTTTCAAATCTGGATGTCTTTTATTTCCTTTTCTCATCTGATTGCTGTGGCTAGGACTTCCAGTATTTGTTGAATAAGTGATGTAAAAGTGAACATCCCTGTCTTGTTCCTGATCTTAAGGGGAACATTTGTAGTTTTTGCCTATTGAGGATGATGCTGGCAGTGAGTTTGTCATATATGTGTTTTATTATGTTGAGTTATGTTCCCTCTGCTCCTACTTTGCTGAGAGTTTTTATCACAAATGGGTCTTGGATTTTATTGAATGCTTTTTCTGCATCTATTGATATGATTATGTGGTTTTTACCCTTCATTTTGTTTATGTGGTGAATCACATTTATAGATTTGCGAATGTTGTACCAACCTTGTGTTTCTGGAATAAATCTCATTTGATCATGGTGTATAATCTTTTTGATGCATTTCTGTATTTAGTTTGCTAGTATAGTTTGAAAATTTTAGCATCTGTGTTCATCAGAGATATGGGAATATAATTGTCTTTCTTTGTAGTGTCTTTTTTTTTGTATTTTCTTTTTTTATTTTTTATTTTTATCTTTTATTTATTTATTTTTTATTGTTCAAATACATCTGTCTCCATTCTCTCCCCACCACTTTCCCCTGCCCCACCCACCCCGACCTCCCACCCTCAATCCTTCCCCACTTTGGCTTTGTCCACGGGTCCTTTATACATGTCCCTTGATTTGGCCCTTCCCCTTCTTTGCCCCGTTACTCCCTCCTTCCTTTATCTGGTTTTGGTATTAGGATAATGCTGGCCTTATAAAGTGAGTTTGGGAGATTTCCCTCCTCTTGAATTTTATGAAACAGTTTGAGAAGCAGAGGTGTTAGTTCTTCCCAGAACGTTTGGTAAAATTCCCCTGTGAAGATATCTGGTCCAGGGCTTTTGTTTGTAGGGAGTTTTTTGAATACTGCTTCAATTTCACTAGCTGTCATCTGCCTGTTCAGATACTCTGATTCTTCTTGATTTAGTTTTGGAAGATTGTATGTTTCTAGGAATTTATCCATTTCATCCAGGTTGTCCAGTTTCTTGGCATATATAGTTGTTCATAGTATTTTTTTTTTTTTACAATCCTTTGTATTTTTTGGTGTCAGTTGTTATTTTTCCTCTTTCCTTTCTGATTTTATTTATTTGGGTCCTCTCTCTTTTTCTCTTGATGAGTCTGGTTAAAGGTTTGTCACATTGTTTATCTTCAAAGAACAAGCTCTTGGATTCATTGATTTTTTTTTTTGTATTTTTTTTTAGACTCTATTTTGTTTATTTTCGCTCTGATCTTTATTATTTCCTTCCTTCTACTCACTGTAGGCTGTTTGTTGTTCTTCTTCAGGTTCTGTTGAGTATGAAGTTAGATTGCTTATTTGAGGTTTTTCTTGTTTTATGAGAAAGGCCTGTAATGCTATGAATTTCCCTCTTAGGATTGCTTTCCCAGTGTCCCACATAATTTGGATGGTTTTGTCCTCGTTTTCATTTGTTTCAAGGTATCTTTTGATTTCTTCCCTGATCTCATTGTTGACCCATTCATTGTTTAATAACATATTATTTAGCTTCCATGCCTGTGTGTGTCTTTCTATATTCTTCTTATGATTGATTTCCAGTTTCACAGTATTGTGATCAGAGAAGATGCTTGATATGATTTCAGTCTTCTTAAATGTATTGAGACTTGTTTTGTGTTCTAACATGTGGTCTATCCTAGAAAATGTTCCATGTGCACTTGAAAAGTATGTATATTCTGCTTCTTTGGAGTGAAATGCTCTGAACATATCAATTAAATCCATTTTGTTTAGTGTGTCATTTAAGGTTACTATCTCCTTGTTGATTTTCTGCCTGGAAGATCCATCCATTGAAGTCAATAGGGTGTTAAAATCCCTGGCTATGACTGTAGTTCTGTCGATGTCTCCCTTTATTTCCATCAAGATTTGCTTTACATATTTAGGTGCTCCTATGTTGGGTGCATAAATGTTTACTAGGGTTATATCCTCTTGTTAGATTGTTCCCTTTATCCTTAAATAGTGTCCTTCTTTGTCTCTAACTGTAGCCTTTTTTTTTGGAGTCTATTTTGTCAGATATAAGTACTGCTATCCCAGCTTTCTTAAAATTTTTCTTTGCATGAAATATATTTTTCCATCCCTTTACTTTTAGTCTCTGTGTATCTTTCAGTCTGAGGTGGGTCTCTTGGAGACAGCATATGGGTCTTGTTTTCTTATCTATTCAGCTACCCTATGTCTTTTGGTTTGAGCATTTAAGCCATTTACATTTAAGGTGATTATTGATAGATATGCATATACCACCATTTTATTGTTAGACTGTTTTCCTTTTCTCCTTTCTCTTTTTCTTCTTCTTTTTAAAGCAAGCCCTTTAACATTTGTCTCAAGTACTGGTTTGGTATTAACAAACTCCTTTAGCTTTTTCTTGTCTGGGAATCTCCTTATTTCTCCTTTGATTTTAAATGATAGCCCTGATGGGTTAAGTAGCCTTGGTTGCAGGTCCTTGTTTTTCATCATCTTGAATATTTCATGCCACTCCCTTCTGGCCTGAAGTGTTTCTGATGATTAATCAGATGACAGTCTAATTGGTGCTCCCTTGTAGGTAACTACCTGTTTTTCTCTTTCTGCTTTTAGGATTCTCTCCTTGTCTTTAAGCCTTGTCATTTTAATTATGATGTGTCTCGGTGTAGGCCTATTTGGGTCCAACTTGTTCAGGATTCTCTGAGCTTTCTGGACTTGTGTGTCTTTTTCCTTCACCAAATTAGGGAAGTTTTTGGTCATTAGTTCTTTAAATAGGTTCTTGATCTGTTGCTCGCTCTCATTCCCTTCTGGTATTTCCATGATACAGATGTTGTTTGCTTCATGTTGTCCAAAATGTTTCTGAAGCAGTCCTCCTTTTTTTTTAATTCTTTTTTTTTTCTGCTCTGCCTGGATGATTTTTACTACCTTGCCTTCCAAATCATTGATGTAGTCCTCTGCTTCATCTAACCTACTCTTTATTCATTCCAGTGTATTATTTATCTTAGATATTGCATTCTTTATCTCTGGCTGTTCCTTTCTTATGGTTTCCATGTCTTTTTTTCATGCTGTTCAGATCCTTATAATCATTATTCTAAACTCTCCATCTGAAAAATTGCTTGCCTCCATTTTGTCTAGTTCTTATTCTGGAGAATTCTGTTATTATTTCATTTGGGGTCTGTTTCTTTGTCTTCCCATTATGGCTTCTTCTTTGTATATTCTGCCTTAGTTTGTTAAGCTAATCAGCCATTAAACTGATCAGTTGTTAAACTAATCAAGTTATAATCAGCTGCCTGGTTTAATCTCCATAGCACAAGGCTATTGCTTCCCTTCAGGCTGATGCCACTTGGAGGGGAGTGCTTTGCCTAAGAAAGATGGCTTCTGCAGTATGGGGAATGACTCAACACTGGGATCCTGGCAGCTGCTCCTTTAGTTCTCTCCCAATAGCCACCAGTTCAAGACTCTTCTCAAGTTTCTCTAGTCCACTCTGCCCTCCCTCTGCTGGACTCCAGGATAAGTGGCTGCAAATGAAATTTTGTGCAATGGCCTTTTAAGAGGCTCTCTGAGCCATCAGCTCTCTCTCCCTGGCAGACAGAAGCCTTGCTGCTTTCCACAGCTGGATGTTATCTGGGTATCTTTCCAGCTCTGTAAGCTGTGCTGTAAGCCGGGTAGCCCAGCTTGGGGTTTTCACACACACTTCTCAGGGGAACCCCTCAGCTGCTGAAATATCCCTCCAAATCTTCAGGGGCAGCCCATGGGAGCCCTGCCAGCCCTCTCATTTCTGCTTCACACTCGGTACCAGTCACATCGTGGTGAAGTGTTTCCTTCTGCCTGTCCATGGTTATAAGGCTTCTCTCCAGCTAGTGTTCAGTTGGTTATTCCAGGTGATTTCTCTACAATTTAGTTGTAATTCCAGACTGATCCTGGGAGGAGGTTAGTGTAGCTTCCACTTACTCCTCTACCATCTAGGATCTCCATTTCTCATTTCTATCAGCAGACTTTCCTTTTTACTTGAACCAATTTGAAGTCCGTTTCTGACACTTTAAGAAAGAGTTCTGACTTCTAAAGTAACCCAGCTGAACCAAACTCAGCCAACTAGGATTCAGAGTCTGGCTGAATGCAAAGTATGGGATGCCTCAGAGATTCTCCATACATGGAAATTGGCAGAGGGATTTTTTTTTTCATGAAGGAGCAGAGAGGAATAGGCCTTGACATAGTTGGAAAAACAATGACTGTTGAAGGGAGTGTTGTGCATTCTTGAAAAAACAGAATAAATCAATATCTACATATTTATCCTCAAGACATCAAGGGGACACCAGAAAAATCCAGGGAGACTGAGGAAGAGGCATGGCTGAAGTCCTCCAGTTATACATGAAGGCATTAAACTTTAAAGTCATCCTCTTTGTGCCCTCAGGTTGGCGAAGCTTAAGCTTACTCAGATTCCATGAGAATAGCATATCACTGACCGCTGTCCCACAATGTAGTTGGCTGTATGCAAGGTGGTGAGCTTCCTACCATTAGAGGTATGTAAGCAGACCCAATGAGAGGGGGTATAGAACATCATTTTTCAGTGGTCCATGGACCACCAAACTATAATCACTTGGAATTTCTCCACCACGTGGATCCCTAGGCCCTACACAGACGTACTCAATCAGGACCTCTAGGGAATAGTATAGGACCTAGTAGGTTTTGCCACCTCCCCCAGGTTATTTTGATGCTCATTAAAATGTGAGACTCTCCAGTTGTATCGGTGCTTCTCAAACTTAAGAGTATACAGATAATCTTGGGATCTTGTTAAACGCAGATTCTACTTCATTCAGTGGGTCGGGGATAAGGGACTGAGAATCTGTTCAGATAATAATGTTTCTGGTTCACAGGGCTTAGAAGACTTCAAAAAATTAGAATTTAACCCCCACCCTTTATGCCACATACAAAAGAATAAAACTAGTCTATGGTTTTTCTTTACATACAAAAACTAATTCAAAATTAATCAAAGGCCTAAATATAAGAGCTGAGACAATAAATGATACTTTTAAAAAATGTAGGTACTAACATTATAGACCTTGGTCTTAAAGAGGATTTTAAGAACTTTATTCCAAAAGCAAGAAAAAATAAATGAATGGGATATATCAAACTAATAGCTTCTGCACATCAAAAGAAAATATCAACAAAACAAAAAGGCAACCAAATGAATAGGAAAAGATATTTGCAAACAACAGCTCTGACAAGAAGTTAATATCAAATATATATATATAGAACTCATACAATTCAACAACAATAACAAAAAAAAGTCCAATTAAGAAATAGCAAAGGACCTGAATGGACACTTCTACCAAGAAGACCTACAAATACCAACAGATACATGAAAAGATACTCAACTTCACTAGATAGTAGAGAGATGAAAATCAAAACTACAATGAGATACCACCTCACGCCTGTTAGAATGGCCATTATCAACAAGACAACTAATAACAAGAGGCTATGGAAAAAAATTCACTGCTGGTGGGAATGTAAACTCGTACAGCTACTGTAGAAAACACTATAGAGATACCTCAAAAAATTAAGAAGACAGTTACCATATGACACTGCATCCCCTCATCTGGGTATTTACATGAAAATTTTTTAAACATTTGTTCAAAAATATATATGTACCCTATGTTCATTGCAGCATTTTCACAGTGACCAAGACATAGCAACAACTGCTGAAGTATCCCTCAGTAGATCATTTGGTAAAGAAGATATGGTACATATATACAGTGGAATACTACTCAGCCACAAAAAAGATTAAATAATCCAGGAGCTGGTTCTTTAAAAAGATAAATAAAATTGACAAGCCTTTAAGCAGACTCATCAAGACAAAAAGGGAGAGGACCCAAATTAATAATATCAGAAATGAAAGAGGAGAAATAACAACTCATACCACAGAAATACAAAGGATTGTCAGAAACTACTATGAACAATTATATGCCAAGAAATTTGAAAACCTCAATGAAATGGAAAAATTTCTAGAAAAGTATAATCTTCCAACACTGAAGGAGGAAGAAACAGAAAGCTTGAACAGACCGATAACAGCTGGGGAAACTGAAGCAGTAATCAAGAAACTCCCAGCACAGAAAAGCCCAGGGCCAGACGGTTTCCCAGGAGAATTTTACAAAACATTTAAGGAAGAGCTAACCCCTGTCCTTCTCAGACTATTCCAAAAAGTCCAAGAGGAGGGAAGACTCCCAGACTCTTTTCATGAAGCCAGCATCACCCTAATCCCAAAACCAGATAAAGACCCTACGAAGAAAGAAAACTACAGGCCAATTTCACTGATGAACAGGGATGCTAAAATCCTCAACAAAATATTGGCAAACCGCATCCAGAAATACATTAAAAAGATTATCCACCATGATCAAGTGGGATTCATCCCAGAGATGCAGGGATGGTTCAATATACACAAATCAATAAACATAATACATCACATAAACAAAAGGAAAAACAAAAACCACATGATCATCTCGATAGATACAGAAAAAGCATTCGATAAGGTACAGCACCCATTTATGATCAAAACACTCAGCTAAATGGGAATAAATGGGGCATTCCTCAATGTAAGAAAGGCCATATATGAAAAACCTACAGCCAACATTGTACCTCAACGGGCAAAAACTAAAAGCTTTCCCACTAAGATCGGGAACACGACAAGGCCGTCCGCTTTCACCGCTTCTATTCAACATAGTATTGGAGGTCCTAGCCACAGCGGTCAGAAAAGAAAAAGAAATAAAAGGCATCCAAATAGGAATGGAGGGAGTAAAACTATCATTATCTGCAGGTGACATGATAGCGTACATAGAAAACCCTCTAGACTCCACCAAAACACTACTCAAACTAATAAGTGAATTTGGCAAAATAGTGGGATACAAAGTCAATATTCAGAAATCGAAGGCATTTTTGTACACCAGCAATGAAACAGAAGAAGAAGAAATCATGGAAAAAATACCATTTGGTATAGCAACAAGAAAAATAAAGTACCTTTGAATAAATTTAACCAAGGAGCTAAAAGACCTGTAGGCAGAAAAGTATACAACATTGAAGAAAGAAACTAAGGAAGACACAAATAAATGGAAGCATATACCGTGCTCATGGATTGGAAGAATTAATATCATCAAAATGTCCATACTACCCAAAGCAATTTACAGATTCAATGGAATCCCTATTAAAATACCAATGATGTATTTCACAGAAATAGAATATACATTTCAAAAATTTATATGGAACCATAAACAACCCCCAATAGACGCAGCAATCTGGAGAAATAAAAACAAAGTAGGAGGGATCACAATACCAGACATCAAACTATATTACAAAGCTACTATACTCAAAACAATCTGGTACTGGCACAAGAACAGATCCATAGACCAGTGGAACTGAATAGAAAGCTCACAAATAAGCCCAGGTCTATATAGGCAACTAATATTTGACAAAGGGGGCAGAAGCATAAAATGGAGTAATAATAGCCTCTTCAACAAATGGTGTTGGGAAAGCTGGACAGCTACATGCAAAAAATTGAAATTTGATCATCAGTTGACAGCATACACAAAAATAAACTCGTGATGGATAAAAGATTTAAATATAAGTCGCAACACTATAAAAGTCCTAGAGGAGAACATTGGCAGGAAACTCTCAGATATCCCATGCAGCGGGTTTTGTTTTTTTTTTCTTTACCAATATGTCTCCTAAAGCAAGGGACATAAAGGAAAGAATAAACAAGTGGGACCTCATCAAAATAAGAAGCTTCTGCACGGCTAAAGAAAACATCAGCAAAATGAAAAGGGAGCCAACCGTATGGGAAAATATATTCGTTAATGATACATCAGATAAAGGTTTGATCTCCAAGATATATAAAGAACTCACTCGACTCCACTCCAAGAAGACAAAAGATCCAATCAAAAAATGGGCAAAGGACCTGGGCAGACGCTTTTCCAAGGAGGAGATACAGAGGGTCCAGAGGCATTTGAAAGGATGCGCGGTATCACTAGCCATCAGAGAAATGCAGATCAAAACCACCACGAGGTACCACCTCACGCCGGTCAGAATGGCCATCATAAACAGATCAACAAACAACAGGTGCTGGCGAGGCTGTGGAGAAAAGGGAACACTAGTACACTGTTGTTGGGAATGCAGACTGGTGCAGCCATTGTGGAAAACAGTGTGGAATTTCCTCAAAAAGCTGAAAATGTAACTGCCTTTTGGTCCAGGGATTCCCCTGCTGGGACTATACCCTAAGAATCTCAAAACGCCAATTCAAAAGAACCTATGCACCCCAATATTCATAGCAGGACAATTTACAATAGCCAAGTGCTGGAAGCAGCCTAAATGCCCATCAGTAGATGATTGGATCAAAAAATTATGGTACATTTACACAATGGAATACTACGCAGCAGAAAGAAAAAAAGAACTACTAAACTTCGCGACAGCATGGATGGAACTGGAGAGCATTATGCTAAGCAAAATAAGCCAGGGGGCCAAAGACAAATACCATATGATCTCACCTATAAGTGGAACCTAACCAACAATACAAAGATGCAAGGAAAATAAGACCAGCAACACTGAAAGGAAAAGAAACCAACAGAGTCAAGAGGGAAGGGGGGAGCGGGGGAAAAGGAAGGGAAGGGGAAAGTCAAGGAACATATAGCAAGGACTCATGGGCAAAACCAAAGGGGAAGAGTTGAGGGAGGGGGCAAGGGAAAGTGGTGGGGGGAAGGCAGAGACCAATGTATTTGAAATAATTAATTAATTAATTAAAAAATAATAAAATAAAGAAAAGAAAAATATACCTGAACATAATTTTGAAATTTAAAACAACTAAAACTTGAAAAACTCTTTAAAAAGTTAAATACCTCTGCCCTGGCCAGTATGGCTCAGTTGGTAGGAGTGTCATCCCATACACCTAACGGTGGTGGGTTCCATTCAGTCAGGGAATGTGCCTGGGTTGCAGTTCGGTCCTTGTCTGGTCGTGTGTACAAGGAGCAACCAATCGATCTCTCACATCAATGTTTCTCTCCTCTTTCTTCCTCCCTCCTCCTAAAAATAAATAAATAAAATCCTTTTAAAAATGTCCTCAGGTAAAGAAAAAAAATTAAATATCTCTAATTCAAACATTAAATTGTTCCTCAAAGAATCAGATGGTAATTTTGAGATATTAATGGGTCTTATGCATATGGAAATCCAGCATATATCACATCTTTTCAATGTTTAACTTCAAATATTTACAAAAAATATGATATT
This sequence comes from Pteronotus mesoamericanus, assembly GCF_021234165.1. Lineage (NCBI taxonomy): Eukaryota > Metazoa > Chordata > Mammalia > Chiroptera > Mormoopidae > Pteronotus > Pteronotus mesoamericanus. Next base: position 15,981,342 of record NW_026555313.1, read on the forward strand.
TATACTTTTGCAATGCAAGTAGATATATTAAGATTCAGTTTTTTATTTAAGAGGGTCAATCTTATACTATCTTTTCATTGTATTTTTTTTTAAAAACATTCAATTTTTCACATTTAGAGCATTAGATGTTTTCAAAAGTTACTATTGTCTCTCCTTTCTAATATAAAATAGTAAGATGATGGAATAATTATTACTGCCAAAAGTTAAAATGATCCTCTATTGTGTTTGATTTTTCCACTGAGTATTATGCAAATCTCTAAAGACAATGTGATCAGGAAAGGATCTAAAATTTTAATCATAATATATAGGTCTTCACTATCCATGTTATCTATCACTGAGTATTTCAGCAAGTGCAATACCTAGACATATTTTAAAAGAATGAAACAGTACCCTGACTGGTGTGGCTCAGTTGGTTGAGCATCATCCCACAAAGCAAAGGGATGCCTGTTCAATTCCCAGTCAGGTTCGGTCCCTGATCTTGGGGCTTATAGGAGAGGCAACTAAATCAATGTTTCTCTCTCACATCAATACTTCTCTCCCTTTCTCTGTCCCTCACTTCCCCTATCTCTAAAAATAAATAAATAAAATCAATCTTTAAAAAAAAAGAAAATAACAGAAGGGGAGAAATGGCTTTACATTTTAAAGTAAAATAACCAAACTCATTGTAAAAAAAGATAACTCTGCTAACCTAATTCACATAAAATATGTCAATTACTTCTAAGGTACCCAGCTATTACTGGTTCTGTGTTTTCAAATAATTTAAAAAAACAATTAAAGTGCTTCTACAGGATGGTCACTGATGTATAAAAATCCAACATTGCTGAAATATTTTATGTAAGTAATATCTCACACACCATCACAGTGGTGCAAACTCCCATCCCTATTCTGACCACCTTCATACTTTACCATAAGAGACAGAAATTATTAGGTTATTTATTAGATCAAAATTACTAAGTGTTCAGTAATTAAATGGTTACAAAAATTAATTCATTGAGAATGTTTTTCCAACCATTTTTCAAAAATCATTTTCATTACAACTATGAATTATTCCAAGGACACATAAAATATTCAGCTCTTTCCAAGATACTTTATATATGTATTTCAAATATTATTTTGAAGATGATTTACAAATTTAACTGTTCCTGAACATCCATCTGATCATCTGCAAGGGGTATAAGTGTACCAACGATAACAGGAAGGTGATTCTTTAAAGCATCCTTATGACAACTTACTGCTGGGCCGCACACCTGTCTTCCTAGGTCCCAGCAAAGGGAGAAGCTATGTAATGACACATCCATAAAATGAAAAGGCCTAATGTAGGAAACAGACAACTAGTTAAGTTCTAGGAAACTATTTTGATATAAACTCATTCAAACATCATTTTTATTCAGCAGCTCTAATTCTGATACGACTTGACATAAAAGTAATTTTTATATCCAATCCCTCAAAGCTAATAAAAAGAAGTGGCATTATCAAAATGGTGGAGTAGGCAGCTCCTGTCTCCCCTGACAGAAACATTGAAAAACAAGTCCAACTATGAGTTTGTTTCTGTTTGTTTGTTTGTTCATTTATTTTTTTAAGATTCCACATATAAGTGAAACCATATGGTATTTGCCTTTCTCTATCTGACTTTAGAATAATACCCTTTACGTTTAGCCATGTTTCTACAAATGGCAAAATTTCATTCCTGTTTATGGCTGAGTAACATGCCTGTGTGCATGGGTGTACCACACCTTCTTAACCCAGTCATCTATTGATGGACACTTTGGTTGCTTCCACATCTTGGCAAAGAACATAGGGGTGTATATATCTACTTTGGATTTTTTTCAGGTAAATATCTAGAAGTAGAATCACTATGTCATATGGGTAGTTCTATTTTGAATTTTTTGAGGAGCCTCCATACTGTTTTCCATAGTAGCTGCACCAATTTACAATCTCATTAACAGAAACAAACTCACAGATACAGGAACAAATTGGTGGTCACCAGATGGAAGTGGAAACAGGGGAATGGATGAAAAAGATAAAAGGAATGAGGAAGTACAGATTCTAGTTATAAAAATAGACATGAGGATGTAAGGTACAGCATAGGGAATATAGTCAATAATATTGTAATAACTGTATGTAGTGTCAGATGAATACTAGATTTATCAGGATGATCATTTCATAAGATATAAGAGGGGGGACCCAAAAAATGGAATTTATTTATTAAAAAACTGTATATTTATTCTTACATGTTTAAACATTAGTCACTTTCAAAGTACTCTCCATTCGAGGCAATATACCTATTGAGACAATTTTCCCACTGATCATAATAGTTTTTGAACTCATTAGTTTTGCTGCCTTTTAGTGCCTCTGCCAGTTTTTTGTTTCACCTCTTCCACATCAGCAAAACATTTCTCTTTGAGGACATTTTTCATCCAGGGAAACAAAAAAAAGAGTCACTTGGGGCAAGATTGGGTGAATAAGGTGTGTGGGGCAAGAAAGTCATGTCGTCTTTTGGTCAAAAACTGCTGAACACTTAGCGCAGTGTGGGCAAATGTGCTTATAAATTACCCATCATGAATGCTTTGGAAGAGTCTTCAGAAAAACTCCCTGAAGCCATCCACTGCCTCTCACAACAATGCCAGCTGGTACAGGTGGGTTCCTAGAACACTCACCTAGTGGGAGAAGCCTCTACTACAAGGGGACACTGTCCAGAAGATAACTCCAGGTTTTATGGGGCCCCCTCATATAAATGTCTGATCACTGTATTGTACTATGTGAAACTAATATAATATTGCACATCAACTGAATTGGAAAAAATAAAGTTTAAAAAATTTTAATAAAAAATGAAGCAGCTCTGCAGCCTGTCATGAAAAGACCCCCAATAATAGTATAAAATAAAAATCTTTGTGTTAAACAGTAAATTTTTTTAAAAGAATTGTCAGTACTTTGTTAGAACTCTATAAACAAAGGTTTACAGAAATCAAGCAAATGCTTCATCAAGAAAAAGGCAAATTTAAGACTGTAGAGCCCTGAGTGGTGTGGCTCAGTGGGTTGAGTGCCAGCCTGCGAACCAAAGGATCGCTGGTTCAATTCCCAGTCAAGGTACATGCCTGGATTGCGGGCCAGATCCCCAGTGAGGGGTATGTGAGAGGCAACCACACATTGATGTTTCTCTCCTCCTCCTTTCCTTCTCCTCTCTCTAAAAATAAATAAAATCTTTAAAATTCTTTTTAAAATAAATAAATAAATAATAAAAAAATAAAACCGTAGAAAAGCTTTGTGGTGATTTTAGTTGCCCTTGCCCCACTGCTCCCCAGCTTGGCCTTACTCATGAAAACTGCATTCCCCAATTCCCAACGGGGGACCCTGGTCCCTAGTTCTGCAGAAGACAGAACACACCTTATTTGCTATTTTTGTGTATGTTTGTTCTAAGCCTGTCTGAGAGCTACCTGAAACCTGTAAAAGCTGTGGGCATTGCTTGAAACCATTAAGCTGGCCAAACAACCCTCAGCTCCCTGGAACAGGTTGCCTAATTCCTAGAAGGGAAAGTTGGGAAGAGGGCTTTTTTGGGAAACTGAAGCACTCAAAATCACCCACATCTTTGGGGAATTTAGAAAGCCACATACATACCCATGTGCTTGCTCAAAAATTACCTTTGAAGACATAATCTTGCACTTTGGGCTGGTCCCTGGGCTCAGTGCCAGCCTGGCTAAGTGCTGAGGGAGAGTCCTAACACAGCCAACCTGCAAAGACTACGAAGGTTTACTCTCTCTATCTCTGGCTCCTGGTAATCAAGGAAATTGCTGAAAACACTACCTGAACATAAGTTAAGGAACAGTCTTCAACGACCACACATAGCAAGAAATACATTCTCTGTAAAAATAGATGAGGAAACACATGAAACAAATGGACTTCTACAGCCTTTAACAATAACAAGAAAAAGTCAAACCCTGGACACGGGAAAATCTGATTTCCACAGTACATTATAATAGTAAAATATCCTGTTTTCAAGAAGAAAATCATAAGGAATTAGCAAATTAGGAAAGAAATTAGGAAAGTATGGCCCATTCTTAGGAGTAAATATACTGAATGAAACATTTCCTGAGAAAGTTCAGATGATAGAATAGTTGCTCAAAGACTTTAAACAACTGTCTTAAATAAGTTTTAAGACAGTTGGAAGAGCTTAGAGATCCAGGAAAATGAATACACAGCATACCAAAACTTATTGGATGCAGGAAAAGCAGCGCTGAGAAAAAATATGGAGCAGTAAACACTTACATTTAAAAAAAGAAGAAGAAGAAGACCTGAGCCCTTGCTGGTGTGGCTGTTTGCTGAAGCATTGTGCCGTAACTGAAAGGCTGTGGGTTCGCCCCCAGGTGAGGGCATGTATGGGCAGCAACAAATCAGTGCTTCTTTCTCTCTCTCTTCCTCTCTTTCTAAAAAGCAATTTAAAAAAATTACATGAGGATTAAAAAAAGACAAAGCACACTATCAAACACTTAATAAGAATTAACTCCAATATTTCTCAAACTCTTCCAAAACAGAATAGAAGGGAACTCTTCTTAATTCATTTGATAAGGCCAGCATTTCTGTTATACCAAGGCCAGATAAAGATACCAACAGGAAAATTATAGCATCCAATACCCTTTATGAATATAGATGAAAAATTTCTCAACAAAATACTAAAAAACTGAATCTGAAGCACAGGAAAAGGATTATATACCATAAGCAAGTAGGCTTTATCCCAGGTTTGCAAGAGGTCAATTTAAGAAAATCGATCCATACAACACACATTAATGGACTGAAATTAATTATTGATCACCTCAATAAACACAGAAAAGGCACTTAACAAAATCTAATACCCTTTCATGATAACAGCAGTGAGAAAAGCATGAGTAGACAAACTTCCTGAACATAAATAAGGGAACCTATGAAAACCCCACAGATAGCAACATAATCAATATTGGGAGACTAAAACTTTCCTACTAAGATCAGGCACCAAACAAGGATGTCCATTTTCACCATTGCTATTAAATATTGTACAAAACTTCTAGCCAGAGAAATTAGACAAGAAAAAGAAATAAAAGACATCCAAATCTGAAGGGAAGAAGTAAAATGATATCACAAATGGCATGATTCTATACATATATATTCTCGCAGAGAATCCACCATAAATCTACTAGAGGTAACAGGAAATACATTAAGCAAATTCATAGGTCATAAGATCAACATACAACATCAGCTGTGTTTCTACACACCAGCAATAATAAACCATAAAGGAAATTAAAAGAAATTCCATTTTCAATAGCATCTAAAAGAACTAAATACCTGGAAATAAACAACCAAAGATATGAAGGATTTGTACACTGAAGACTATAAAAAAATGGATGAAAGAAATTTCAAATGTCCAAATAAAGGGAATGACATACAGTGTTCATGGATCAGAAAAGAAAAGAAATTGTTGAGATGTTAATACTATCTAAATGAGTACATATTCAATGCAATTTCAATCAAAATTTCATCACTCACTTTTTACATAAATAGAAAAGCTGGTCATCAAATGTACATGGAATTGCAAGGAGCCGAAAATAGCCAAAGCAATGTTAAAAAAGAAGAAAATTAGAGGACTCACATTTATGATAAAGCATATGTACCCAGAATGTGTTAAAATTGTTTAATTAAAAAAAAAGACAAATAGGTGCATTTTTTTAAGCGAGCAAGAGATCTGAAGACTCTGCCCCAAGGAAAATATATGGATGGTAATTAGCATATGAAAAAATGCTCTGTATAAAATAAAGGAATGACAAAAATCACATGATCATATCAATAGATGGGGAAAAAACATTTGATAAGGTACAGCACCCATTTATGATAAAAACACTCAGCAAAGTGATAGTAAAGGGGACATATCTCAACATAATACAGGCCATATATGAAAAACCTACAGCTAACACCATACTCAACAGGCAAAAAGTAAAAGCTTTCTCACTAAAGTCAAGAACAAGAAAACGATGTCAGGAAACTCTCAAATATACCATGCAGCAATATTTTCACCAATATGTCCCCTAGAGCAAGAGGCATAAAGGAAAGAATAAACAAATTGGACTTCATCAAAATAAGAAGCTTCTGCATGGCTAAAGGAAACATCACCAAAATGAAAAGGGAACCAACCATATGGGAAAATATATTTCCCAATGATACCTCAGACAAGGGTTTGATCTCCAAAATATATAGAGGACTCACACGACTCCACTCCAGGGAGACAAATGATCCAATTAAAAAATGGGCAAACAGATACTTCTCCAAGGAGGACATACACAGGGCCCAGAGACATATAAAAGGATGGTCAGCATCACTAGCCATCAGAGAGATGCAAATTAAAACCATAATGAGATACGACTTCACACCTGTCAGAATGACCATCATAAATAAATCAACAAACAAGTGCTGGCAAGGTTGTGGAGAAAAGGGAACCCTACTACACTGTTGGTGGGAATGCAGACTCGTGCAGCTACTGTGGAAAACATTTTGGAATTTCCTCAAAAAACTAAAAATGGAACTGCCTTTTGACTCAGCAATTCCACTGCTGGGATTATACCCTAAGTGTGTGAATAAACAAGCTGTGGTATATTCATACAATGGAATACTACTGAACAATAGAAAAGTACTACATTGTTGATTCAAACAACATGAATGAATCTTAAATTATTCTGAGTTCTTCTAAAACATTGATTCTAAGCAGGTAACTGTGCCCCTGCTTCGCTGGTGGGCCCTGCAGCCCTCGCAGATGGACCTGTGCAGTGCTAAAGAGGGGAGGGGACTGTCAAGCTGAGGGGGAACTCCGGGGAGCAGGGGTCCTGGCCCAACTGCTAAACACAGGTGGCTGCTTTGGCATCAGCACATGAGAGACTGCACTACACTTTTTTGTCCCTTCAAGTCATACATATATTAAACAATGTAAGAGGAGAAAGTAAGCCTTTACATTGATCCAGATCCTTACCATTTCTGTTTCTCTTCCTTTGTTTCTGCAGCTGCCAGCTTCCAACTTCCCTGGAAAGACCATGAAGATTCTTCCTTCTTATTTGCCTGGACCACCTTTTCATTTCCAACCTCCTATTATATTATATAATACAATCTCTCCAACCCCAGCAAAACGAAAAGTACATTTGAGAGTTTCAGCTCCCTCTTCCCCATTCTCTAGTCACTGAACAAAGCCTGCGCTGTGACACTGTCTTTGGTTTCATGGCTGTCTTTGGGACACCTCACAAACAAAAGGCCCTGCACTGAGGCTCAGAGAAAGGGCTTACTGCTTCAGTAAGGACTCGGTTGATGGCCTGGTGGTTTTGTGGCAAAGCGATGGTGGGGTGGTAACAGCAAGACTCTTCCCACTAGAGCCAGAGAGGATCCCCTGAGAGGAGAGCTAGGGAGGTGGGGTGATGTCCATGGGGGTGACTTCAGTGTCAGAGGTGGGCTGGGAAGCCAAGCTGCAGCTGTGCTGGCTGTGGGGCCGGCATTCACTGCAGAGTTGACTGGCAGGCTGGTGGGTGAAGGGGTGCTAGGAATAGGGACAGGAGCAGGACTTGCAGCAGGCTGCAGGGAAGAACGCAAAGGCTCTGGAGCACCGCAGCCCAGGATGGCCTCCGTGCCACCCCACAGAGCACTGCTGACGCGCTGCCACAGCGCTTCCTTCTCTGCATCGATGTCTTCGGCCGTAACTCTGTAACCCAGCTCAGGAGGTGCTGGCCGCCTCAGAGGTTCCCTTCGCCTGTGCGACAGCAGAGAAACTCTGCATTTTCAGGGCCTGGAACTGTCACAGGCAGGTGAACAGTTCCTTGGAGATCTGCCCGCTGGTGCCATCTTGGTCCTTTTCAGGCTGGCTCTTCCTCTGGGAAAACATGTTAGCTGAGGAGGGAGCCTGACAGCTCTGCTGAATCACCGTCTTCGAGGACCTCTCGGGCAGCCTGGTGTGGCAAGTGGCTGGATGCCTCCTCCTGTGCACTGACAGGAAACTGGTGGGGCTGTAGCAGCTGGTGATGGCGTTTCTTTGGGGATTCATCACAGAGACCTGGGATCTCCTATGGTATCCATCTCCTGGGTTCCACATGTGGAGGATTCTCTGCCGAGGCCCAGACCTAGACACAAAGGAAGATAGGCCTCCCTGGTCCTCCAGGGGCCTGTAAGCAGACTGTGCTTCCCCAGAGCCGTCAGTGCCCTTTTCCTCATTATCTTGCCTCTCTAGAACTGGGGTGTCTTCCTCCTGCTTAGCCATCTCTTTTCCTGCTTTGTCCACAGGCCCTCTGATGGCAAAGCCTGCAGATTGAAGTAAGGATCCCCAGGAAAAAGCACAGGGGCTGCAGGATACTGAAACAAAGTCACAGGGATGCTGGGACATGCCATGGTGGCCAAATAGGCAGATACTTGCTGGATGGCCTTAAAGTAGATGGAGGCACATGAACAATTGGGTGTCACGGGCAGACCAATGGAAAACAAGTGGGCATGGTGACTGCGGTGCTGACCCCCTGGTATTTGGCGGGGGGGGGATGGGCGGGAGCACAGTCTGCCCAGGTAACAGCCCACTGGGCTCTTGGGTGAGATCTGTTCTCAAACAGAAAAAAAAAAAAAGCAGGATCCCAGCAAGCTCCTTTAGCTGCCAACACTGTTGAAAGCCAAGAGCTGACTGTTGGACCTGTTGTCAGGATACACTTGGAACTGCCAGTTGTGGGGTGGGGGTGGGGCACATAAGAAGCTGCACACTCCCTATGATTCTGGGGGGAGGGGTGCACACAGAGGGCCACTTGCAGAAGATGCCCAAGGACTCGGGGACAGCAATGCTGCAGATCCACCTCAGATGCTCAGGTACTTCGCTATCTGCTGACTGTTGGCGGTGTTGACTTGAGGGACATGAGAAGTGGGACAGCCTAAGATCTTAAGTGCCCATGTTACCATAGACAGTCAGTGAGAACCGGGATGTCTCCCACATTGGACAAGATGGTGGCAGAGAGAGGTTTATACACTATGGGCCAAAAGCTAGAAAGACACATGGATAGGACCCGAGCAGCCAAAAGGTAGCGAGATAACGGATAGGAAAAAAGCCCTCGCCTTCCTATCCCTATAACTTCAGGCTTGAGCAGGAAGATGAGATGGCCTTTGAGATGGAAGTCCATCATTCTTCTGGGTCCTGCAGCACCTGAATAACACCTCTTTCCTTTCGCACCAGCACTTGCCTCAAGTTTGGCTTTTGTTACTGGCAGGCAGTTTTAACGGGTTACACCCACACCACTCATTTCCCTTGGGGTGACACCTGAAGTGACAGCCATCACAGGTTGGGGTGAAGCATACTTAATGTTTGACCCTACAATTCATCAAGGAGATTGGCCAATAATTTCCTTTCTTTGTGGTGCATTTATCTGGTTTTGGAATTAGCTTGCCTATAAAATGGGCTTGCTTCTCGGCATGCCAGGCCTGCCAGCTAGACACATAAGCGGGTCAGGGATCTGCATGCAGAGCCAGGTAGGACGGTGTGCTCATCTTTGGCATCCAGAGGCACTGCTTCCCAGGGCACAGGAGACAAAGGGTCAAACCTTGTGGCAGGGCCCAGGCTGGTACAGGACGGTTCCTCCTCAAGCTCATCTTTGTTGGGAGCCTTCCCATCCAAGGCGAGTCCGAGTCCCGAGTCCGCAGCCTCCTGCCGCACCAGCGCCCTCTTCTGCTGCAGCTTTCAGGCCTCCTCTTCCTGCATCTTCTGCAGGTCATCATCCTCCATCAGTGACATGCATTTGGGGGGCCTCATGGCCTGGAACACCAGCACCACAAACTGAAAGTACTTCTGCTGTTTGGGGAAAGGACAGCTCCTCCAGGGATGGGGGTTGAGCAGTCCTGTCCTGGAGCAGTGCTGGCCCAACACAGCAGGGAAGGTCCTGTAGCCCACTTCACATGGGAGAGCCAGGAGGAGGACGCAGGTGGCCAAAGAGAGCAAGGGGCCTAGGCCACCTTCCCTCCAGCAGCCCCAGTCGGTACCCTCTGCATGCTACAGCACTGGGCACGGTGGTACAGCCTCAGGCTCTCCAGGCTCCAGTCTGTGGCCTCCGGTCCCCACTGCAGGGCCAGTTAAGGCAGTTCTTTCTCTTGCTGGGTTCCTCAGGGCTCAGCTCCAGGTTGAAGGAGGAGATGCTTTACAGAATGTTCTGGCCACTGATGCCTGTTCCAAAGGTGTTGACAGTAACGCCAGGAACACCTCACAGGGGGCAGTAGGGCTGGTGTTGAAGCCCTTGCAGACTAGCACTGTGAGGGGGTCACGCGCCTTGGACAGGACCTGCATGGTCTTGTAGTGTGGGAGGAGGACCAGCTCCTGCTGGTTCACCTCTAGTAGCAGTAGCCCCACTGGCAGGTGGCCACCGCTCCCAGTGTCTCCCACAGGGTGGGGTTCACCTTGGAGAGAAGGCAAGGTCAGCAGGGAAATAGCATGGCCATGCTTGGCCATGGTCAAGTCCACCTCACTGAGCTGCAGTCCATTGACCTGCAAAGTGCCCACCTGGTTTGCAGCTGCATCCTCAGTGGTGTGGGAGAAGAAGATGCCCCCATTGCCTGCCCAGTGGGGTTGCTGAGATGCTGACACCCAGCCCCTTCTCGCTGAGCACCAGGCAGCCCACGTAGCACTGCAAGGGGGCATCTAGGGGTCTCAAGCTGGGGCGGGGGGCAGGTACTGGCTGCCAGACCTCCAGTTTCCTGGGCTGTAGCCATCCTGTGGCCAGGTAGGTATGACGGTGACCACGTTCTCTGGCTCCACCAAGTGCTCCTGCGACAGCCGCATGTGCACGGTGGCACCCATCCCCTGCAGGGCCTCCCCCAGCCTGGTGGTGCTTGGTGTTCTGCAAGGCCATGCCAATTCGTCCATTTGGACTACAGCCCGGGGTGCAGGAGCCCACTTCAGAAAACTGAGAGATAACTATGCCTTCTTACACACCCTTGAAGTGGGTGGAGCCCTTGCAGCCAGCAATACTAATGCCTACTCTTCTTCTACAACCTCCTCTGCCACATGACAGTGCCAGCTCTTCCGCCATGCCAGTGAGCTCTATCAGTCGGTCATTGGCCTTGATAGAGGGCACAGAGGCCACAGCCTCTTCCTTTTCTTTCTCCTCAGGCACTGCCTCGTCCTCCTCCTCCTTGGCCCAGAAACCCAGGGTGCGTGCAGGCGTTGTGCCATCCCCAGGCCTTCCTGGGCCTTTGCTGTGTGGCTTCATCCCATGAAGCAGGGCCACGACAGCCTCAGGCTGAGGCAGTTTGGAGACCTCGAACTGCTTATGGACTGCAGTGGGGCGTGTCCTTGCTGATGAGCCGCTGCTTCTGTGCAGGAGTCAGAGGCCTTCAACAGCCCGTTCTCACTCACTCTCATCATCTTCCCTTGGAGGCTGCAGCAGCGTTTCCTCTATGAATCTCACTGTCGGCTCCTCATAGGTCTCCTCTTCAGCCTCCTCTTGGAGAGCAGGTGCAGCTTCCTGCAGCCTCACCCCTTCTCAGAGAGAGGTCCTCAGGCTCACCCTGGAGGGCTGTGCTGGTGGACAGGTACGAGTCGGAGCTCAGTCCGGACTCAGAGGTCAGTCTCTTCCCCGAGGGCAAGGGAGGCCCAGGGTGGAGACTGCAGGAAGCTTTGCTCCAACACACTTGCACACCCATCTTCATAACCTTGAGCTCACAGGGGGAGACTTGGCCTGACACTGAAGGCCCCACTTCTTTGCAGCAGCCTCCTGGGCATCCTCAGAAAATTGATAACACTAATGGGACTGAACAGGATGTAGCTCCAGCTCTCAGAAGGGCTGTTCCGCTGCCCCAGATCCTCCAGGCTGGGAGGGGCTGCTGGGACAGCAGGTAGCTGGTCTGCGCTGGACCTGGGTCTGGAACTGGAGCTTGGTTCCAGTAATGTATTTTTGACTTTTGTCTTTTTGTTTTTTTTTAACCCAGTGGATGATTGCACAGTTTGTGCAAATTTATACTTCTGTTTGCTCATGACATTAAAGATTTTTCTGTACATATATAATACTTTAATTAAAAGTAAAAAAAAAAGAAAGACAGAGAAAAAGACTATGTTTCAAACATTCTATGAGAATCTCAGCATTAACTTGTGGTTGCAGACAAAGTAACTGAGTAAGTTATCACGTGTCTATACCCAAGTACAGCCATTGCACGGGGACTTCTAGAGGCACTATTTCACAACATTGAAAAGCCCCAGATGGCTGCAGGAGCCTCTTAACATTCACACTCACTGAACCTCATGGTCAGCACTGCCCAAGGCCGCTCTGTCTAGCACTCATTCCGGATCCTTAGATACAGACAGGAGAATCTCCTAAGCACACAAAAAGCATAACTCTGGAGACATTAAAAAAGTCTACATTGAATTTTATTGTCAACCATTTTATCCACCTGTTAGATTTTAATTCTCCATGATTTTATCCACAATTATTGAGGATATTGTATGCATGTGTACTGCCCTTTTCAGGACTCCTCACACATACAGAAAATGAGAACTCAATAATATAGTGGTGGAAGTTACACCAGTGGCTTACCCCTTCCTCCATTTCTTCTTTCTTGTTAAGAAGATCCTAATTTTATTTCAGGACAGCAATATGATCTCCTAAATTAAGTGCTGATACATGATTATGTTTATTAAGACCTATGGTAATTTAGTCACTTGTGATATCAAGAGCAAATAATTAGTTTGCTTTTCCCTTCCATAGAAACATGTCCAAATATGAGTTGAATCATGCTTTTACACAATGTACATTTGTAATACATCCTATTTCATAAAGCAAGAGTAATAAAAAAGAAGGAAATGAGATGTGGAACCCACTAAATATAAGTTGCAGAATACTGGAGAGGATAAGAGTGCATGGATGTTCAGATAAGTAGAAATTCACCAATATTCTTGTGTCACATTAGATATCCAAGCGCTTGGGATTCTATAATTGTCAGAATCATAAATATATTTTAAATATTTAAAAACTAAGCATAGAATTAAAAACAAAGTCAAAGAATCATAAGTTATCAAAAATATCCAGATTTTTAGAAGGACAAATTACAAAAGAAAACTATTAGAGCTACTAGAAATAAAAAAAATACAAAAATTAAAATTAAATACTCATTTAATGAATTATACCAGATTAGAGGTAGGTAAAGAAAGAAACATAGAAATGGAAAGTAGATCTGACATAGTTTCCCAGCTCAGATATACAAAGAAATAAAATATTCAAATAAAGCAGTTAGACAATGTGAAACACAGAATAAAGTCTGATAATCTAATTTTATTCCAAGGGAAAAATGGAGAGAATTGGAGGAGATAAAACATTTGAAGTAATAACAGTCAAGAACTTGTTAGATTTGATTAAAATATATGATTTATCAGCCTTAAGAGACAGGATGAAACCATGGAGTATGAATAAATTTAAAATCCACGTACAGATATATTGAGTTGCAACTCAAGACAAACAAAGGGAATGATAAAAAAGACCTGAATTATAGAATTATGCACTTATCAAAATTTATTCAAATAACAGTGAAAATGAGAAAGATTTTCCAGAGACAAATTAAAGTAATTAAAGAACTGAGGGAGAATGATTTCAGAACAAAAGTTTGAGGTGTCAGAATAGACAACAATATTGGTAAACGTATGAGTAGGCAGAAATAAAATATTCCCAAAATAAAAATTTTTTAAAAAGCAAGTTAGAAGAAAAGTATTGGGCAAAAATCACATGTAGGGTGAACAGGATGGTGATCAGATCTGAAAGGTTCTTTTTTCAAAGTAAGGTGAGTTTGTCTATTCGCATTTTACATTAATTTTGCATGTTCACATTTTAAGAGTAATATAAGTAATGATAGTGTATGAATTCCATATAGCACCGTCATACAAATTCCAAAAGTAGTAATTACAGAGAGCCAATTCAAAAGAAAAAAAAAAAAGAAAGACTGAAAGCATAAAACTATCAGGACAAATAGCAAAAATACAGAAAAAATAAATACATGGATAGCAGTACTCGTACTAAATTTAAATGGACTTTACATGAGAGTACAAAAGCTTTATCCAAATTGGATAAATTATAAATGACATACCTAAACATAAGTACACATAAATGTGTCTGATTAAAATGTTGGGAAGATATGCTAGGCAAACACTAGTGAAAAAGAAGGATGACTGAAGCTACAAAATAAATAGAAAACTATATATGCTGGAAGATAAGCACTATTTTGTCTTTAGAAGGTCAATACGTAACAATAAATTGTCTGATTCAAAGAAGTTTTCTATTCTCAGCTCGCAACCCTGACTAACTCTGTTACCTCAGACAAATCACTTTCCTTCTCTAAACCTCATTTTCCAGAAAGTCACTTAGGGATAAAAATAGAACCTGTAGCTTGGTCGTGAGAATTAAGGAAAGAACCACATAGTAAGTCCCCAATACACAGAGGCTTCTGTGATTTAGATCAAGCTCCTTGTGGGCAAAGGTGTCTTCTACTTCTTCCTCTCTACCCCTAGTTCCCCCCAATTAGTTTCAGGCACACAACAGATGCTCAGATTGCTGACGGGACTGCGTCTCATCTCTGGGCTGCTGGGCTGCAAGCCCAGGGAGGCAGCACAGTCTCGCAGAGTGCCCTCCCACCCATGCCCACTCTCATGTGTTTTCCCCATGAATCTCCACACTGGGTGGAGACAGCACCAGGCCTGTCACTGCCTTTTGTGCCGAGCCTGAGGGAGGTGGGGTAGCAGCTGCTCCTTGCAGGAAGCACCTCCCAGTGGAAGCAGGAAAGGAGGTGGGAAGGGGGAGAAGAAGCCCCTCCAAAGTTAGCCCAGTGCCCCAAGGGGACCAAGCTACTCAGACATGAAAGTGGGGTTCAAGCCAAGAGCCACAACTAGTTGTGTGACTTGTTTACATTCTCTTTTTGTACAGTGGGGCTGTTGATGACACTGGAGGCCCCCAAGGGTTGCTGGGAAGCATGTAAGTATGGAGCATACAGTCAGCTCTCCATAAATGTTCTAGGCACTGCTGTCCCTGTTTTTACAGTGCAGCTCCCGTCTTCCACAGATGGGGAAAGGCCCAGAGAAGGCCAGTGACTTCTCCAAGGACCCAGAGCCTATATCTTGCTGGTTTTACCTGTGGCCTTAGCCTTTCTCCCTGCCCAACCCCAAAGTAACCAGCAAGCCTGGGACTCTCAGACCATGCAGAGACCTCCCTTGGGATGAAGGGGTTGGGGGTGTGAAGGGTAGCAGCAACTCATATCCCCCTCTACTGAGGGCCTTTCTTGTTTTCTCATTAAATCCTGAAAAGACTTTGGAAGTGGTATTATACGCATCCCAGCTCTACAGCTGAGGAAACTGAGGCTCAGAAAGATGAAGTCACCTGTTCAAAGCACACAGCGGTGAGAAGAAGACTTCCCATCCAGCTGCAGAACTATTTATTGAGTAAAGGGAGGGACAGCGGACAACCCAGGGACACACAGTCAGGTCTGTGTTTGGGGAGTTCAGTCAGGCTTCCCCAGTTCCAATGTGGTAAGGGGCAGACATGCTTGCTTTTTCTGGGCTTGGCAGTGGTCTTTACATGCTTTCAGAGTTCCAGAAGGTCACTATCCTTACTCCCACCTCTCGTTGGTAGAACCCTCCCCTGCACATGCTCAGCACAGCAGATGGGAATGAGTGTGGCAGGATGAGCCAGTATGGGTTGTAATGAGGCTTCCCAGTCCCCATCTGCCCTGGGGGATGCAGATGGTGGTGGTATCGGAGAAGGCTGTAGGTATCAGTAGGAAGCCAGACTTCTCATCCCTGCTGGATACTAAGAAAGTCATTCCTCCACTCCCTGGTGTCAGTGAAGTTTGGGGAGAGCCTGGACTTCCACCCCAGCAGTAAAGAGGAGGTGACCCTCTACCTACTGGGGTGGTGTCAGAGGAGGCTTTCTCCACCACGCAGGGTCCATGAGCTACCACAGTGTCAGGGAAGTCACATGTGAGCACTCATAATGGTCCCTAACATTAAGGTGTCAATGGAGCCCTGATGGGGAGCTGGAACTCCTCCCCACCAACCTCCAACAGTAAGGAGAACCTTACCCCCAGGGGTTAATAAAGGCCAAGTGGAAAACTTGGATGTCCACACTCACCTGGCAGTAACGCAGCAGGACCCTCACACCTTGAGCGGTGTCAGAAAATCTGGTTAAAATAGAACATTTAAATAAGATCCAAAATCTAATAACATAATACCTAATATATCTAGGTTTCAATCCCTGCCCCTCCCTCCTAGGCTGCTTCAGTATCAGGTGGGAGACCAGGAGGTTGGAGGTATCACCTAGCTAAGTAGCTGGGCCTTGGGTGGCATTGGCGTCTCAGGCACCTTGGTGCTGGTGAGCAGCGCAGGCCGAGGGGAGTGTATTGTGCCAGGTGATAGTTCTGTGAACAAGGGCTGGACAAAGATTGGTCCTTTTTTTTTTTGACAAATCCAGAATGTCTTTATACTTGTTTTGGTTACTCCTCAGAGGTACAATAAAACCTGACGAATTTTAATAAATACGTGCCCAGGAAATATCACTACACACAGCATTGAGATTTTCATGATCATTCCTTACTTTGCCTGCGGCTTGGGCTGATCCACACTCATGTCTGTTACCTTATATATAGTTTAGGGTTAGAGTCAGGCTTGACAAATAGCCATTTAAAAACACTATTGGATTCTTTTAAGTTTTATCCTTAAGGCATCTGTCACTTCCGGAATCCACTCCAACCACAAGGAGAGTCACTCCAATGTCTGTGAAATGGAATCTTCAGAAGTTCTTCATTTTCAAACTTGGAATCTGGAAGATTCCATTCTTCATGATTGCAAAATATTTATTTCTTAATATTTTGATTGTTCACATACTGGTACATTTGAAAGAGATTATCAATTGAGCTGCTTTACTTTTTTTAAAAACTTTTTAATCTTCACCTGAGGACTTTTTTTTTTTCATTATTTTTTAGGGAGAGAGGGAAAGAGGAAGGGAAAGAGAGAAACATTGATGTACGAGAGAAACATCAATTGGTTGCCTCCTGTACCCTCCTGGACCAGGGATAGAATCCACAACCTGTCCGGGAATCAAACCTGCACACTTTTGGTTACAGGACAACGCTTCTACCAACTGAGCCAGGGCATGGGCTGCTTTACTTTTGACATCATTTTAGGGGAGAAGCAAAAATAAATTTGGGTCTGTTTTCATATTCAGTGTGTCGATCCATGTGATCAGAGCTCTTCCAATTATTGTCCATTTGATATCTCCCCTGTGTTACTGTCTTCTTGAGTCATTACAATTCTTTTCTGACATTTCTGAATATTATGTTAAACTTTAGCTGTATTTTTTTTTATTAAAACACAAAAATCCTCATGAATATATCAGTACATCATGCTGCCTAGAACATTAACTAAGAGAATTCCTCTGGGTTTCCATGGCCCTACTTCAGACCCTTTAAAATGACTGACAAGATTCTTTAATCCCACCTGAGATATTGCTTTATATTTTGATGATACACAATGCAGCCTTTTGATTATTGTAAAAGGTTTATTGAGGTATAATTAACATACAGTACAAGTCACACATTAAGGTCTAAAGTTTGATGTTTTTTAGTATATTCACAGAACTGTGCAACATCATTACAATCCATTTTAGAAGCCTTGCATCTCTACCACCTCCCAAATACCTTACTTATTAGGAGACAATCACATTTCCCCTATGTCCTCTATTTATATGGATTGGCCTATTTTGAACATTTTATATAAATTAAATGATGGATTGTGAGGCCTTTAGTGTCTGGTTTCTCTCACTTAGCATAATGTTTTCAAGGTCCAGCCATGTTGTATCATGGATCAGTACTTCATTTCTTTTTCTTTTTCTTTTTTTCATTTTTTTACTGTTGTTCAAGTACAGTTGTCTCCATTTTCCCACCACTACTTTCCCCTGCCCCACACTCAATCCTTCCCCTCTTTGGCTTTGTCCATGGGTCCTTTATACATGTTTCTTGACAACCCTTCCTCTTCTTTCCCCTGTTATTACCCTCCCCTTTCCCATCTGGTTACTGTCAGTTTGTTCTTTTATTTCAATGTCTTTGGCTATGTTTTGCTTCCTTTTCTGTTTTGTTGATTGGGTTCCAATTATAGGTGAGATCGTATGGTATTTGTCTTTCTCCACCTAGTTTATTTCACTTAGCATAATGCACTCCAGTTCCATCCATGCTGTTGTGAAGGGTAGGAGCTCTTTCTTTCTTTCTGCTGCATAGTATTCCATTGTGCAAATGTACCATAGTTTTTGATCCACTCATTTACTGATGGGTACTTAGGTTGCTTCCAGCACTTGGCTATTGTAAATAGTGCTGTTACAAACATTGGGGTGCATAGGTTCTTTTGAATTGCTGTTTCAAGATTCTTAGGGTATAATCAGAGCAGTGGAGTTGCCGGGTCTAAAGGCAGTTACATTTTTATTTTTTTGAGTAAATTCAATACTATTTTCCACAGTGGCTACACCAATCTACATTCCCACCAACAATGTAATAGAGTTCCCTTTTCTCCACAACTTCATCAACATTTATTGTTTGTTGACTTGTTTACGGTGGCCATTCTGACTGGTGTGAAGTGGTATCTCATTATGGTTTTAATTTGCATCTCTCTGATGGCTAGTGGTGCTGAGCATCCTTTCATATGTCTCTGGGCACTGTGTACGTCCTCTTTGGAGAAGTATCTGTTCAGGTCCTTTGCCCGTTTTTTAATTGGATCGTTTGTATTTCTGGAGTAGAGTTGTGTGAGTCCTCTATATGTTTTCTAGGTATCTTGTCTGAGGTATTGTTTGTAAATATATTTTCCCATAAGGTTGGGTCTCTTTTCATTTTGCTGATGTTCTTTTTAGCTGTGCAGAAGCTTCTTATTTTGATGAAGTCTCATTTGTTTATTCTTTCCTTTATGTCCCTTGCTCTAGGGGACATATTGGTGAAAATATTGCTGTGTGGAATATCTGAGACTTTCCTGACTTATGTTCTCCTCTAGGACTTTTATGGAGTCATGACTGATGTTTAAGTCTTTTATCCATCTTGAGTTTATTTTTGTGTATGGTGTAAGCTGGTGATTGAGTTTCATTTTTTGGTATGTAGCTGTCCAGATCTCCCAACACCATTTGGTAAAGAGGCAATTTTCACTCCATTTTATGCTTCTGTCCCCTTTGTCAAGTATTAATTGCCCACAGAGACATGGGTTTATTTCTGGGCTCTCTGTTCTGTTCCTTTGATTTATGCGTCTGTTCTTATGCCACTAGCAGACTGTTTTGATTACAGGGGCCTTGTAATATAGTTTGATGTCAGGTATTGTGATCCCTCCTACTTTGTTCATCTTTCTCAAAATTGCTGTGGCTATTCAGGGTCATTTATGGTTCCATACAAATTTTTTAAAAGTTTGTTCTTTATCTGTGAAATACATCATTGGTATTTTAATAGAGATTGTGCTGAATCTATAAGTTGCTTTGGGTGGTACAGACATTTTGATGATGTTAATTCTTTCAATCCATGCACACAGTATGTGCTTCCACTTATATTTGCTTCTTCCTTAATTTTTTCTGCAGTGTTGTATAGTTTTCTAAGTACAGGTCTTTTACCTCCTTGGTTAGGTTTATTCATAGGTACTTTATTTTTCTTGTTGCTACAGCAAATGGGATTTTTTTCCTGATTTCTGTTTCTGATATTTCATTGTTGGTGTACAAAAATGCTTTCAATTTCTGAATATTGACTTTGTATCCTGACATCTTGCCAAATTCACTTACTGGGTTGAGTAGTTTTTTGGTGGAGTCTATAGGGTTTTCTATGTACACTGTCTTGTCATCTGCAAACAATGACAGTTTTGCTTCCTCCTTTCCGATTTGGATGCTTTTTCTTTCTTTTCCTTGCCTGATCGCTGTGGCTAGGACTTCCTATACTATGTTGAATAGAAGTGGTGAAAGCAGACATCTTTGTCTTGTTCTCGATCCTAATGGGAAAGCTTATAGTTTTTTCCATTGAGTATGATGTTGGCTGTAGGTGATATATGTATATATATGTAGGTGATAGATGGCCTTTATTATGTTGAGGTATGCTCCCTCTACTCCCACTTTGCTGAGTGTTTTTTATCATAAAATGGCTGTTGTACCTTATCAAATGCTTCTTCCGTATCTATTGATATGATCAAGTGGTTTTTGCTTTTCCTTTTGTTTATGTGATGTGTTACATTTATTGATTTTCAAATATTGTACATCCTCGCATCCCTGGGATGAATCCCACCTGATCATGGTGGATGATCTTTTTAATGTATTGCTGGATGTGGTTGGCCAATATTTTGTTGAGGATTCTACTGCCTGTGTTCATTAGCAATATTGGCCTGTAGTTATCTTTCTTTGTTGTGTTTTTATCTGGTTTTGTGATTAGGATGATGCTGGCCTCATAAAAGGAGTTTGGGTGACTTCCCTCTCCTTGGATTTTTTGGAATAGTCTGAGAAGGATAGAGGTTAATGTTTCCTTAAATGTTTATTAAATTCTCCTGTGAAACCACTTGGTCCAGGGCTTTTGTGTGCCAGGAGTTTTTTGATTCCTGCTTCAATTTCAATAGCTATTATAAGTCTGTTCAGGCTCTCTGCTTCTTCTTGGTTCAGTTTTAGATTATATGTTTCTAGAAATTCATCCATTTCACCCAGGTTTTCAAATTTCTTTGCACATAGTTGTTCATAGTAATGTCTTACAATCCTTTGTACTTCTGTGGTACAGTTGTAATTTCTCTTCTTTCACTTCCGATTTTATTTATTTGGGTTCTCTCCTTTTTTTTCTTGATGAGTCTGCTTAAAGGATTGTTGATTTTGTTTATCTTTTCAAAGAACAAGCTCCTGGATTTGTTGATCCTCTGAATTGTTCTCTTAGTCTCTATGTCATTCAGTTCTGCTCTGATCTTGATTATTTCCTTCCTTCTACTCAGAGTTTTGTTTGTTGTTGTTTCTCCAGTTGCTGTAGATTTAGGGTCAGGTTGTTTATTTGAAATGTTTCTATCTTTTTTAGGTAGGCCTGTATTGCTATGAACTTCCCTCTCATGACTGCCTTTCCTGTGTCCCATAGGTTTTGGACTGTTGTGTGTTCATTTTCATTTGCTTCCAGAAATTTTTTCATTTCTTCCTTGATATCATTATTGACCCACTCATTGTTTAATAGCATTCAGTCTCCATGAGTTTGAATGTTTTTGAGTTTTTTCCTTGAGGTTGGTTTCTAGTTTCAAGTCTTTGTGGTCTAAGAAAATGCTTGTTATGACTTCAGTTTTCTTGAATATGTTGAGGCTTATTTTGTGTCCTATCATGTGGTCTGTCTTTGAAAATGTTCCATGTGCATTTGAAAGAAATATGTATTTTGCTTCTTTGGGATGAAAGGTTCTATATATATCAGTTAAGTCCATTTGACTTAATGCATCATTCAGTTCCACAATATCTTTGTTGATATTGGTTGGAAGATCTATCCATTGTTGACAGTGGGGTGTTAAAATCCCCTACTATCATCGTGTTGCTGTTCATAGTTTTCTTGAAGTCCTCCAAGATTTTCCTTATATATTTGGGTGCTCCTATGTTGGGTGCATATAGGTTTATAATGTTTATGTCTTCTTGATGGATTCTCCCATTGAATATTATGAAGCATCTTTCTCTGTCTCTTTTCATGGCCTTTGTTTGAAGTCTATTAGGTCTGAATAAGCATTGTTACCCCGTGTTTTCTTTCCTGTCCATTAGCTTGGGATATTTTTGTCCAGCCCTTTACTTTCAGTCTGTGTAGGTCTTTTGTTCTGAGGTGGATCTCTTGTAGGCAGCATACATACAGGTCATATTTTCTTATCCATTCAGTTACGCTATGTCTTTTGATTGGAGCATTTAGTCTATTTACATTTAAGGTTATTATTGATAGGTACTTATTCATATTTTTTCTTTGTGCCTGTGTTCCTCTCTCTCTTTCTCATTCTTTTTCTTCATCTTCTTAAAGCAGCCCCTTTAGCATATCTTGAAGAGCTGGTTTGGTGGAGGTGTATTCTTCCAGCCTTCTTTCATCTGGGAAACTCCTTATTTCGCCTTCCATTTTAAACAAGAGCCTTGCTGGGTAGACAGTCTTGGTTGCAGGCCTTCGCTTTTCATTTGGAAATTTTCTTGCCATTCCCTTCTGGCTCATAGTGTTTCTGTTGAGAAGTCAGCTGCTAGCCTTAACGGGGCTCCCTTGTATGTAACTTACTATTTCTCCCTTGGTGCTTTTAAGATTCTCTCTTTGTCTTTGAATTTTGCCATTTTAAGTATGATGTGTCTTGCAGTAGGCCTCTTTGGGTTCCTCTTGAATGGGACCCTCTGGGCTTCCTGGACTTGTGTGACTTTTTCTCTCATCAAATTAGGGAAGGTTTCCATCATTACTTTTTCAGACAGGTTTTCTATCACTTGCTCCTCTTCTTCTCCTTCTGGTATTCCTATCATATGGATATTATTACATTTCATGTTGCCCTGCAATTCCCTTAACCCCTCTTAATTCTTTTGGAGTCTTTTTTTCATTTTTTTTGCTCTCTCTGGGAGCTTTTTTCTACCTTGTCCTCCAGCTCTCTGAATTGATTCTCTGCTTCATCTAGCCTGCTTTTGATTCCTTCTTCTACGTTCTTCATTTCAGAAACTGTATTCTTCATTTCCTCTTGGCTCTTGCTGATTGTTTCTATGTCCTTTTTCATGCTGATATAGTTTACAGTTTTTCTTAGTTTCCTTGTAGTTTTTGGTAATTCTCAATGAGCTCATTAAGCTTCCTTATAACCATTGTTTTGAACTCAATTTCTGATATTTTTGTTGCTTCTATTTCATTTAGCACCCTTTCTGAGGATTTCTCCTTTCCTTTCATTTGGGAGGTGTTTCTTTGTCTTCCAATTATTTGTGAGACTCTTGTTGTTTGCTTCTGCTTCTTAAATTGATCAGTTTTCACTCCCTGACTTTGTGGTGTGAACTTCTATAGTAGGAGACCTGTGAGATTCAGTGGTACAGCCTCCTTGGTTTCCTGAACTTGATGCTCTTGGATGTCTTTTATTGTGTTTATGTTGGCTCTATGGAAGTAATTGGGTTTCACTTGTTTGGTCATTCTTTGGTGGATTCTTCCTTACAACTGGTTGACTGCCCACCACATCTTGTGTGTTGTTGTGCAGGTACTGCCAGAACAAAACCACAAAGCCCAGGAAATAAACCCACACCTGCAATAACTGCCCCCCTGCAATCCCGCTATCAATAGCAAATGAACCAGTTATAATAAGGCTGTAAAGAGATTAAGAGTGTTATAAGGAGAGAAACTATGGTACAAAATCTAGTGACTTAATATGCACAAACTCAATGGACAAGAAATGAATGTTAAAAAGCTATGCAGGAAAGAAAATATCACAAATCACGGAGACCACAGTGGTTTTCGTCTAGGTAGCCTCTGGTATTTATCTCTGTTTTTTCTTTCTGGATCTGCCTCTGGTGATATCAGATGCTAATCCTGTCTGACCAAGGCAGGCATTTCAAGATTTTCGGGGATCTATTTGTCTGTGGCTATCTCCTTCAGTTGTTAATCTGGTCACTCTGCACTCAGCAGTCAGGCTTAAGCACCATAGGGCAGGGCAGAATCCCTCCTGGGTTGGGACTATTGTTTCCTCTCAGGCTGCTTGCCCTCAGGATAGTGTCTGCCTGAGCAGGATGGCTGCTACAGTATGGAGATGAGTCAGCGCCAAGATTCTGGAGACTGCTCTCTCAGTTCTCTCTCCAAAGCCTCTATCCCCAGTCTCTCCTCAGGCATCTCTAGCCCACTCTGACTCTGCCTTTTCCAGAGCCCAGGGTAAGTGACTGCAAATGAAAATTTGTGCATTGGCCCTTTATAAGGCTCTTTGCATCTCCAGCCACCTGTCTCTAGTAGAGAGCAACCCTGCTGCTTTTCGCAGCTGGCTGTTATCTGTGTACTTTTTGGGCTCTGGTGCTGTAGGCTGGGAATCACAGATTAGGGTTTAGACACCACTCTTCTCATGGCAATCCAACTAGCTGCTTAATTATTCCTCCAGCGCTTCCTCCTGTGGGTGCCCAGCCAGATGTCACAAGTCTCCACTGCACCCCTTACCAGTCAGGTTGTGCTGAAGCTGTTTCTTCTATCTATGAGGCTATAAGACTTCTCTCTCACTATTATTCAGTAGTTTGTTCCAGGTGATTTCTCCACAATTTACTTGTAATTCCAAATTTGTCCTAGGAGGAGTTCAGTGTGACATCCATTCACTCCTCCATCTTGCCAGATCTCCACTTATTTTTCATTACTGAATAATATTCCATTGTATAAATACAGCACCATTTATTTATCCACTTTTCAATTGACAGGCATTTGGGTTGTTTCCACTCTTTGGTTATTGTGTATAATACATATTGACAGGCGGGGACCCCTTTTCCTAGGCCAGGCCCCACAGCTGTCAGGGAACTAACTGAAGAGTATGGGTGTTCCACCCAGCATAGCCCTTCATGAGTAGGCAGCTTTGGAATCAGTGCCTATGGCTCCTCCTGCCATTTTCCTTGTGAACAGTGGAGAGGAGAGGGGAAGAGAGCTTCTGAAAACAGAGGTTCCCACACCATCCAGGTCCTACAGGGTGTCACCTGAAGTGACGGCCAAGGCAGGCTGGGAGGGACATACTTACTATATACATTTCTCCATAGAAGGGTAGAAGCCTAACATTGATGGGTACTAAATAGCAAACACAGAGGAAAACAATTGCAAACTCAGGGACAACCCAATGTGCTGGACACACGCCTCCCCATAGATCAACCTTATCTTAGCACTTACAAACCTCCCTGAATTTAGTTTCCATGAAGGTGGTCTCTGACTGAGTTCTCAGCCTTTCTCCTTTGTTGCAATAGCCTTGAACACAGGGGTGGGCAAAAGTAAGTTTACAGTTATGAGTACATGAAACAGAGTTTATTCTTGTAAGTTATTCTTTTGTGTAATAATCATAAGCTGTATGTCTTTTTTCCACAAACAACTGTAAACCTACTTGTACATACCCTGTAATGTCCTCCTTCCATGTTCTTTTCATGCTAGGGCAGAAGAAGAAAGACAGGGAGGCAAAAGGGCACACAGGGGTGGAGGTGAGATGATGCATGATGAGTTCCTGCAGGGGGAGGTGCTCAGTGCTCAGGGATCAAGACTTCTCCTTGAATGGACATCAGAGTGACCAGCCTCTCCAAAGTGTCATTGGCTCCATGTGTCAGAATTGAGCATACTCACTCCCATGGGCCCAATGATTGCACATCTACGAGGGTTCCTTGTAGATACACTATCTCAGAAGATCCAACATTGAGTTTCATTGTGCCAAGCCTGAGTCATGAAAGGTGGGTAAATGGGTATGCACTCTCAAAAAGCAAACAAACAAACAAACAAACAAAAACCCACTAAATCAGAGTCAATGACCCAATTAGGGAATCAAAAGAAATAGATAGATTCAAGAGACATTAAGGAAGCAGAATAAGACTTGGTCATCAACTGGATACATAAAAATAAGAAATGACTATTATAACCTGGATAGCCAGCATGCACACACAAAACAGAAAAGAGAGAATCACAGAAAAATATACAGTGACAAATGTGTAACATCAAAAAGAGACAAAGCCCTCAAATTTAGCCAATCTATTCCTAATGGTAGCTCCAAGAATATTCTGGAGATGCATCAGCAGTCATAGACTGGGAACCTCTGAATGATGCAAATGACCTCCAATTCTGATGCCAGGATAATAAGTATGAACAAGATAATCACATAAAGCTATCAGTGGGGAGAAAAATATCCAGGTCATGGGCATTCTGGTCTGCATATTTATTTCATTACTTCCTAGATTATCAAAATACTAGTCTAAAGTATGTATAAGACCACTGTGATTTGATTCCTGTGATTCTATATGCAGACTGAGTCCAGTCCACTCTGAGGCCCTGGAAGGGTCAGGTTTCCAGACCTGCAAATAAATTACACCAGCTCTTTCCTATATGAGGAATTCTACATGTGTTTACTGTTCCCTCTCCTTAAAAAGACACCTTCTATTCCACTCCACTTTGTCTGGCTAACTCTAAATTGTCCTTTATGACTCCAACTTCAAGGTCATTTTCTCCACAAAGCCTTCTCTTTTCTCTACATTTATCTATCTTGATTATGTGGGGGCAACATGAAGTCAGGAACTCTGCATGTTCACCTCTGATTTCCCAACACCTAACTCAATGCCTGGCCCATAACTTGTGCCAAAAGTATGTTGAGAGAACAATACTAATCAGATTTATTTTTATCTTTCCAGAGTGCCAAGAAAAATGCCTTGTACACAGATCAATAATTATTTGTTAAATATATATATGACTAAATAGAATGTGTTTTCTTTCTTTTTGTATTTCAAAGAAAAATATTTTAAATAATCATGATACCAGAGCCAAACAAATCCAAAGGAACCTCCAGGAAAGAAAAATATGCAAATGTACAGAAAGGTTTTACAGATTAAGTCCATATGGGATTTTTAAAAACAACACAAGTGCTATAAGACTTTATTGTGAATTGGATCTGCCAATATCAATGCTGAAGAAGCCAATTCTGAAGCCAAATACCAGCATTTGTTTCCCAAACACTGATTAAAACAAATATTTTTCAGTTGCCATAGCTTTTGGATCTATTTTTGACATGCACCCTGAGTGTAGCAAATAATATGGAAACTCTTGTTCCCTTCATTGCTGTTTGACATCTAGGAACCTAACCTCACTGGTAAGGCCAGTAAACACCAGCTTCACAACCACAAAAGATAACTTTCCTTGGTTCCAGGCAGCCAACTCCAGCACTCTCTTCGTGATAGTTTATCATTTCTGCTAGTAGCATGGGCTTTAAAAGTGAACACAGAGTCAAGGAGCCTGCAAATTATAAAACTAGTTAAAATCAGACTGAGCCGTATGTCATTGCATAAAGCACTAATATCTCTTTGAAAATGTCTGTAGCCCTATATATTTGTATTTTTCAATTATAGAGATTGAAGGGTTGTTGTCAGCTTCAGTTGTGCCAGCGTTGGCTGTCACTGTTGCAGAAGCAGCGGCATCTCTGTGAAATTGAGGGCTGGAACAGTGGAGACCATGGCTCAAGGCAACGCTGGGAAGGGCAGGGGGAAGGCCAACGCTATGGCAGTGTCTGGCTCACAGAGACCTGGGCTATGGGGGCTTCATCCACAGACTTTTGAGGAATAGCACCAGAAGCCACAGAAGGGTAGGTGTCACGATGGCTGCGTACAGTGCAGCAAGCCTGGAGGACCTCACTGCCGAGGTGCTGGAGCTGGCAGGCAATACTTTCAAGGATCTCAAAGCAAAGAGCACTCCCTCGATGTTACTTGCAGCTTACGATCCGTGATGATAAAGAGTTGGATTCTTTAATCAAGGCTACCATAGCTGGAGTTGGTTGGATTCCTCACATCCACACATTTCTATTGGAAAAAAGGGACAGCCCAAAACTACTTGGAGAGTTGAGGATAAGTGGAATTTTAAAAACAGTTAAATGGAAAAGCAGACAATTATTGTAGACATGGTAAAGGAAACATTTGTACATTCTTAGACTCGAAGTTAGATTTTTTTCTAAAACTCTTTTCACATGACAGCAGTTGTATGTTGATTAGCTGGATTTCTCCCATGGGTTTTACACAAAGATGGAATCTATAAACCAATTTTTGCAAAAACAATTTGTCTCAAGACTGTTCTGTTTGTGATATGTTGGAAATATTTTGCTCATACTTTGAAATTGTTTAAATTTTAAATTGGTTATATATTCAGAATAATCTTAAAATAGAATTTGGGAATACAGCTTTACCATGATTGATACCATATTATATTGATTCTCAGATGCTATGCATTTCTAGTATGCACCATTACTTTATTCAATGCATACCACTAAAGAAAGAAAAACTTCCCATTAACCATGATATGGCATTAATAATGAGATGCATCCCAATTTCAGAGATGCTAGAATATGAAGACATGCACTTAGAATTGTTGAAACAGGATAGCAGAATTTTTTGATTTACTGAGCATTTACTATGTGGCAGGCCCTGTGCTAAGTGCTTTACTGTCCCACAAATTCTATTACCCCCACTTTAAAGATGTGGGAAATTACACTCACAGAAATTAAATGGTTTGCCAGAGAACACTGATTTCTTGATAGAAGATGGCAAAGCTGGGTTAGTAGTTAAGCCTATAATTGCTACCTCTGTACTGAACATGCACAGATATTTTTCTTGTCATCATTCCCTAAACAATACAGTATAACAATTATTTACATAGCATTTATATTGTATAAGGTATTATAAGAAATCTAGAGATGGTTTAAAGTATATGGAAAGATGTATAGGATATATGCAAATACTATGCCACTTTATATAATGGAGTTGACCATCCTTGGATTTTGGTGTCCCCATGGGTCCTGGAACCAATCTCCTGCAGATACCAAAGAACAACTATATACAAAATTGGAGAGAAGAGTAAAAGGACCTGAAGTACCTCCTACCCAACTTCAACAGTTATCAATTGTGAAGGGAGAACTCAGACACAAAACCACTGAGAAAAGAATTTATAACTTTCACTACTTTGCCAGAGATACCATGCTTGGGAACAACTGAGCTCTCCAAACAAAGAACAGAGCAGGTCTAGAGAGGAAAAAAAAATGAAAAGAAAAAAAATATAGTAGTTTGTTCCTCACTTAATCATATTTCAAGGATTGTCATCAGTCTGTAGATATCAATATTGCAAAAATCAGAAATAAAGTTCTTTGCCTTAGGTTGTTAGTAGCTCACAAGAAGTGCTCAGGTCTTCTTTTAGAGCCTAGTGTTAAACTAGGTGTTTCTCTTTTTTTTTTTTTTTAGTTTATTTAAGAATGCCAACTGTTTGGAGGTTTTGTCTGGAGGTTTTGTTTGTCTTCTTTATGACTGTGACAAATTATGTGCTAAGTCAAAATGGCAGCTGGGCCAGTCTCATTCAGGCTTGCTTTGTCTCTTCTTCTGGACAGTTCCTGCCCTTTAAAAACAGACTTGACCATATAGGTTTGTTCTGCAATTTTCTTATTTATATTATTAGGTTGGTGTTTTTTTTTTTCTATTTGGCCAATTTAACTTACATAGTAGCCACAAGAGGTGTTGATTAATAAACAAAGATTTCCTTATTGTGTGGTTTTAAAAAAAAACACTAAAGCTATATGATACCAATGCTTGCCAGACTAACTTCTGTCTAGAAGCTTTATAAAGCCTCTAGTCATACTTTGATCATATCAATGTTACAAAAGTATTTGAATTGTGGTTATTCATTTGTCTTTCCCAAGTCTAGGAACAAAGGCATCCAGTTCGCCTCTACCAACCAAGTTTTCCTGCATTAGGTATACAACTGAGGTATTCCTCCTTTTCTGAGATCCCCAAGTCTGCCAGTGTTTCAGGTCTGTCCAGAAGTAGCATTCTTTATTAATGGTAAGGCTGAGATTTAACTAGCCATAGAGCATGTAGAAGGCAGCATTTCTACATATGAGGTGCAGTCCTTGTTTCCTAATAGTAAGTTCATCCTAATTTAATTAAATAAGATTTGTTTTTGAATGAGACATCTCTGGCATAATCTCTGTTAAATACAAAGTTTTATCCAAATATACCTCAACAGGGAAAGGAGAGATATTTTTTTCTGAAGCTATGTAAATAATGGAATAGTCATGAAAAAGTAAAGGGAAGCAATAAATGGCACATCGTATGGTAACAACTGTTGTTCTGTGTAGCTTTTACAAAGCCAATAAATGTGTCACTATTTTCCTCAGAATCACTTCTCTTAATGAATATTTTGCAATATATATGAATACTGAATCATTATGTCATGCATCAGAAACTAATATAATGTTATATGGCAATTATATTTAATTTTAAGAAATAATAAAATGTTTATAATTCAAAAAAAATTTTCTTAGATTTTATTCTTAATTTACTAGCTTATAGTCCATTTCCTAAGATATTTTATAGAATTTTTTTCTGAATTTTGAGACATCAGTTACAGGACATCATTTACAGGGTGTTTTGTTTCACTTTACACAGAGCTAGCTTATTAAATCAGGAATTAGTGTATACCTGGAAGAAAGAAAGCTTCTTCCATGAGTATTCTGGTACCATGAGTATTCTTATCAATAGAATATGGAGCATTAGCCACAAGCAAATTTTTCACTTTAATTTCCTTCATTACTAGATAATTAATTCTTGTTTTTCTAATCTTGGTGTCACTGGTCATCTATTGGGTTGGCCACAAAGTCCATTTAATTTTTTCTATAAAAGACACTTTTTTCTTTTCTTCTTTTTTCTTAGGAAATAACAAATATATTTTATTTGTAGTATCAAGATAAGGATGTAGATTTTATAAATGATTTTTGTTAATTGTTTGGAATTTTATGACAATAAAACATTTATTTGATGACAGTAATGTGTTTCTTGATAATGAAATTATAAATATCCTAAAGGCTCACCAATTCTTTTCTTAAAATTTTTATTGTTCAATTGCAATTGTCCCCATTTTTCCCCCTTTACTCTCCCCTGACCTATCTACTCCCTGCTTGCCACATTCAATCTTTCCTCCCGTTTTCTTTGTCCATTTGTCCTTTATGCATGCTCCTTGACTTGACCTTTCCCTTTCTTCCCCGTTATCCTCCTCCTCCATTCCCTCTGGTCATTGTCAGTTTGTTCTTTATTTCCATTTCTCTGGTTCTATTTTTGCTTGCTTGTTTGTTTTGCTGATTAGGTTCCACTTATAGGTGAGATCATGTAGTATTTATCTTTCACCACCTGGCTTATTTCACTTAGCATAATACTCTCCAGTTCCCTCTATGCTCTCATGAAGGGTAGTAGCTCTTTTTTCTTTCTTCTGTGTGGTATTCCATTGTGTAGATGTACCATAATTTTTGACCCACTAATTTACTGATGGGCAGCTAGGCTGTTTCGAGCACTGGACTATTATAAATTGTGCTGTTAGGAACATTGGGGTGCATAAGTTCTTTTGAATTGCTCTTTCAGGATTCTTAAGGTATAATCCCAGCAGTGGAATTGTTGGACCAAAAGACAGTTCCATTTTTAGTTTTTTGAGGAAATTCCATAATGTTTACCACAGTGGCTGCACCAGTCTCATTCCCACCAACAATAAAAGACACATTTTTCATTTTCACCAATAACTTTATTGAATTGGATATTTTGAGTATGTCAGCTATTGGCTTCCAGTGCATAGAGGCCAGGGGTACTGCTAAACATCTTCTAATGCATAAGACAGTACCACAGCAAAGAATACTTTGACCAAAATGTTAATAGTATTAAGAAACTTCGCAAACCACTTTTGACATGTTCGATCACCACACACTACACAAATCTTTTTTCTCTTTTTTTGCTTTTCAGTTGTGTTTTTACCTCTCTTAAAATAATAAAGCATAATATGCCAAAAATGTGTATTTTCTTCCATATTCAATATTAAAATGGCTACACAAATATTCACCAATTTTGGTAAGTTTTTTTAAAAATGCACACTGATACGACAAGTCACAATACAATCTAACAAAATTGTTTCAAAGGAAGTTAAAGCCAACTAAGCACTACTGGAGCCATTGCATGGAAAAAACTAAACAAACTTTTTGGCCAACCCAATACTATCACAAAGTTATCTTCTTCTTTATAAAAAAAAATTCCTGGAAATCTTTAGTCACACCATACAACCTTGTGCTTAGTGACATCGGCTTATACTGAAAAACCTATACCTACCAATCTATTCCATTTAGTATAAATAGTTGAGAGTACTTGCTTTGGGCATTTACTGAGGTTATAATTCTTTTTTTTAACAGAAAAAAGTATAATTCTTTTGATATTTCTTCCAGAAGACTCCATTACTGGTGTTTAGGCAATTGTTAAGGAAAAAAGAACCACCTATTGATGACAGGACTGAATGTTTTGGGTTAATGTGCTATAATAACTAATGATATCTATAATAAAAACATTAGGCATAATGCATAAATATTTTATAAGAATTTAATCAATAATTTCCCTGAAAATGAACAACTAGGGCATTGACACATCTCCAGGGCTTTTTAACTCATCCCATTAAGTGTGTATTTTATTTTTTTTTAAGTGTGTATTTTATTATAACTAATTGGGACAGGTATTTGAAAAAGAAAACTATGAATAAATTTTGTTGACAGTTATGTTGCCAGTCTTTACACATGAACATGAGTATACTTTAACCATCCTGAAGATACCCAGTTACTAACACATGTTCATTTTGGTATTAATAGCATCTTACTTGTATGCCTTGTATACAATTGATCTAGAGAGGTTGGCTTGCCAGTTCCTCCCACACTGTGGGCTTAGCACACAGTTCTAAGAATGCAGAGACTATAGTACAAAGTGCTCCTAATGATTTCTAGCAGCCCTCCTTTTACAAAATGGGAAAGGAAATCTTTGGTGCTATACAGAAGCTGTCTGAGAAACCTCAAAGATAGTTTGGTTGTAAAAGACATTTGTGCAGTTTTCTCATTTAGAATTTGGGGCTGAATTTCTATAAGCCAATAAAAAAGTTGTCAGAAAATACAAAGATGAGAGTATATATCATAGATACCTAAACACAAGAAGCTGTTACAGTCTTGGATATAGTGAAAACACATACCACCAAATAACAGTAAGTTTTAGGAACTGTAGCCTTTTCAGAAGTAGACTTTTGTTTAAAAAAAAATATTTAAGTGCATAACCAAAAAAATTTTTCACAAAATGTTAACAGGCTCTCCTGTAAGTATATTATAGTGACACCAGAAATCTCTGCTAGCTAGGCATAGAATAACTTTTTGGTGTTTCTTGTTCAGAAAAAACGGGATACTCAAGCTCAATATTCTGAAATCTTTTTCTCTTCTTTATCATTTATACACTCTCTTTGCTTAATAATTTTAATATTCTATCATAGGCATATTTTAGACATACAAAAATAAATATAGTTAAATGGAAAATATGAAGCTTTCAGTTTTTAAACATTGAGTTTACCAGATTATGAGATGTTTCTCCACATTAAATTTATCATCTTAATAAAATTGCAACATTTCCCTCAAAAAATAGATAAAATATATCCATTTTCTTGTATACATATACATCTGTCTCTTTCAATGACTGCATAGCTTCAACTACTATGCATATTAGCCCCAACTTCAAAGTTACAACTTGCTGTTCTCTCAAAGGGCCAGAGAAGACTGAGAGGTGGATGACTGAGAATGTTCTGTTGTATGCAAGCACCTTAGCAGAAAAGGAAGGACAAGCGGAGACCACTTGTGCCCTATGAGCTGTATTACATATCCATTTACAGTTTTTTATTTTTTACTTTTTTAAAAGATTTTTTTTTATTTATTGTTAAACAGAGGGGTACAGAGGGAGAGCGAGAGGGAGAGAAACTTCGATGTGCCAGAGAAATATCCATCGGTTGCCTCTTGCACGCCCCCAACTGGGGACTTGTCCTGCAATCCAGGCGTGTGCTATGACTGGGAATAGAACCAGTGATTTTTTGGTTTGCAGTATGATGCCCAACCCACCAGTCAGGGCTCCATTTACATTTTTTTAAAGTAACATAAATGAACACATGAACTAACACAACCCAAATTTTTTGCCTTCTTGTAACACATAGTCTTGTTCCACCCAAAACCTTACCTACTTCCATCTGGCCCCCAGGCTATTTGGAAACAAATCCCAGGCATGTCATTTCATCTGCAAATATCTCAGTATGTATCTTCAGAAAATAGAGACTCTTTTCATTCTATAAACATGACCATAACAATTATCACATGCAAAAGTTACCAATAATTCTTTAATATCATCAAATATCCAATAAGCATTCACATTTCCCCAATTTCTTACAATTATTTTCAGTTTCTCTATTTGAATCAGGATTCAACTAAGACACATTGTAATTTAGCAATACATCCTTAAAGTGCACTTTAATCTATAGGTTTCTCTTCCTTATCTTTTTTCCTTGCCATTTTATTTTTTTTAAAGATCAGGTTGATTGTCCTGCAGATTCCCATGAACTGGATTTGTGGGCTGCATCTCTAAGGTGTCATTCAACATGTTCTCTGTCCCACATATCTCCTGTAAATTGTTAGTTGCACCTGAAGGCTTAAACAGATTCAAGTTCAAGGTAGGTTGTTTTTTTGTTTTTGTTTTGCAAGACACTTGTAGTAAAAATTTAATCTTGTCCAAAAAAAGGTCCGGCTTTAGTTTCTGGGAGGTAATATCTAATCCTTTGGAAAACTATGCCCCATAAAAATATTTTTGTTTGCCTGGGGGCCTTAAGTCACACACAATCAGTTCAACTTCAGAAGGGCTGGGCTGTCAACCAAATAAAAACTCTGAACAGGAAGGCTCTGGTGAGCTTCCCTGATCAGCAATAATCTGTGTATATTGTCATACGTTGATTGACTCTAGGAAAGTAATGGTGTGCACAACTCTGAGGAGAGACAACTGCAACATCCATTATTGGAACTTTTCTGCCCTTTGTGCCCTTCTGTGGACCCTGAGGAAGAAGATACCTACTAAGAAGGACTCCTCGTGGCTAATTGGGCTTAAATTTAAAAGAAAATTATTTTAAGTATCAATTCATTGAGTTATTATCATTATTAACGTTCAAATTTTACTATCTTTGGCCAGTGAGAGTTTATCTGAATTGACTGCTGAACTCTTTTGACATGACCCAAGTACTCTTTGATAGCTTTGCTTCCTGGTATCACAAGATTCCAGGCTTACCTGGAATATTTCTAATTTTGGACAAGGAATTAGTCATTTTTACAGGAATCCTGTCTCAGGTTAGCTTCCCCCAGGAAAGACTCTGAGCTGAATATTTACATGCAAGAAGTCTACTCGGGACTGCCCTCAGGATCATACCTGTGGGAGTGACAAGGATAGGACTGGGCAGAGGAAGACGTTGAACTACAATGCCCTCACAGCCAATCCCACAGCAAGGCTGGAGACAGTCCATCCCTTCAAGTTGTCCTACTGTGAGGCAAAAGAGCCTGACCTTTATAACCTACGTTAACCAGTAATTGGATACAGGCTGCCCTGGGAAGGGATGTATAACCTTGAATGAAGTGGCTCTCTTCATTTTAGGGCAGTGGTTCTTAATCAAGGCAATTTGGTCCCCAACAAGGTATTTGGCAATGTCTGGAGATATTTTTGGTTGTCACAACCAGTAGTGGGGTGCTATTGGAATATAGTGAGTAGAAACCAGGAATTCTGCTAGACATCTAATGCATAGGCAAGCCCTCGACAGCAAGGAATTATCCAACCCAAAATTACAATGGTGCAGATGTTAAGAAATCCTGGTTTAGGGCAATGACCAGATAGTGACTCAGCTGAGAACCAGAAGCCACCAGTGCTCCCAGCATCCGGGGAAATGAGACCTTCATCTTGAAAGGGGTACCTGGGTGACACACCACAACATCCATTACATGCCTCCGTCACTTTTAGAGAAACCTAGTATACAGAGACCTTAGTCTGGGTGCTAGGCATGCTTATTGTTCCTGGTTTCGTCTTTATTTCTAGGCCTTTTTAATGGACAGAGCTAGGAATTTTTTTTAATACACATGATTCATCCATACTGATACTTCCAGCTCAAATCAGAATTATAGGTATAATCCTGGTATTTTGAAAAGCTTGGAAATGTATCGACACTAAGAGTTCCTGAAAGCTATGTGATCAAGCCTTTTTTAAATCTCATAAACTTTACACTTTAGGGAATTACAAAACTAAAGAACTTTGCTGGAAATTTTTCAAAAAGAATCCAGGACATTAGAATTAGAAGAAACCTTAGAAATCATCTCATGACCAAAACTCTCAATAATAAATGAGAAAAAAGGAACCTAGCAAAATTCAGTGAACTTGCTCCAAGTTTTGTAACAGCTTATTTCCCTAGGCCACCTAACTCTTAACATTCTTGTTTCTTTTTTTTTAATGACTCTTCTCCCTATTATGACCACTCTCATGTTGCAGAACTGAGACAGTAGAGCAAGTAGAGAGGAGCAGAGAGAAAGATGAAACTCATTTAGGATTTCATAGTGCCTCAGTAGAACTGAGGATTCCGGGCACGGATATGCAAGTAAGAAGCACTACTTGTTCTGGCTGGTGTGGCTCAGTGGGTTGAGTGCCAGCCTGCGAACGAAAAGGTCAGGCCAGGTCCCCACTTGGGGATGTGTGAGAGGAAATTGATGGATGTTTCTCTCCCTCTATTTCTCCCTCCTTCCCCCAGCCTCAGAAGAAGAAGAAGGAGCAGGAGGAGGAGGAGGAGGAGGAGGAGACGGAGGGGGAGGGGAGGGGGAGAGGAGGGGAGGGGGAGGAGAAGAAGAAGCACTACTTATCCACCTTTAGCGGAAAAAATTTCTTGAGTTGTTTTTTCAAAGCATTCAGGTTGTGCTATGCCTTCTGTACTCCCTCCTGCACTTTTGCCAGTGGCCACGTATTTACATACTAAGTTGGCCAACTTTCGGCCATCTCAGGAACGTAGAAGAGTTCAATTAACCAGTCTATGCAGGAACAGAATTAATGACTCGGTCTTATTAGTGCCACACACAAATAAAACGGATTATGCTGGCAACATGTTGTAATGCATCACTCCTCTTCAAATAAAGAATTTTTAAAGGATTCTGTCAATCCCTCACTAAGCATATTAATCTTGTTCAATAGTCAGTTGTTTATTATCTTTCAGTGCTCTTTAAACTTTTCCATTAAAGTATGAGAAGAGTGCCAAAAGCACACAGGACACACACACACTCGTGTGATAAAGGCACATCCCTGGGAAAGTGGCCTAACATAGTCTTCAGTAAATAAACATTTCTCCAAAGTCCTGTGTTTACCTAAAATGTTTGTTTAAGTCTCCATCTACTGTTTTTATATCTAAATAAAAGCATGAAAGGGAAAATTTGTTTTACAGAAGATACTTAGCATGCTTAACAAAGACTTTGAGAAATCCCTCCCCCTCCTCAATCACGGCACATCTCATACCCCCGTTTGAGAAACCTCACTTGAGATGACTGCTTATATAATAGATTTTCATTGCTCTGGAGTAGAATTAATACTCATAAACGTGGTTAAATGTCTTTTAAATTTCCATTGTACCAAATCACTCTTCCAAGATTTACAGAATAGTTACTACTTTTCTTGATTTTACTTTAGCAAAATCACTAATTAAGCTGTTAGGAGGGTTTTCACATAATTGGTGTTTTACCAACAATAAAGGCATAAAATTAAAATACATGTGCATTCAAACCATATGAAATGATATATTCATAAAAATATAAGCTAAATGTAAAAAGTAAAAATGTAAAATTATTTTTATATCTTGTCAAACAAGTTATGTCTTTTCTAAAATATTCAAAAGCATCTATTAAAATTAAAAGAATAGAAATTAAAATTAATAAATGTCAACATTTAAAATAAAACTTTTTAAATTTAATTTTTGAAATTTTAATGAAATGTTATTAAATAGTTTATGAAAATAAAACAATTCCCCATTCAGAATTTATTGCCCTTATAGCTGCCAATGCAAAGAATTAGTATCATACTTCGTAAGTGTTTTAGTTAGATATTCACATATACAATTTAGGAGGGATATAAATTATTTAAGATCACAAAATATTCCTCAGCCACTATGTGCAACAGTTGTGGAACCACCCTAAAATTGTGAACACGAAGTAAAACTCAGCACTACTGGAGAATAATAATTTAATATGGAAAGCTCTATTTGTTCTTGCTGAAAGAAAGGACTTCAAGAACTGATAGATTAGTCTT
This sequence comes from Pteronotus mesoamericanus, assembly GCF_021234165.1. Lineage (NCBI taxonomy): Eukaryota > Metazoa > Chordata > Mammalia > Chiroptera > Mormoopidae > Pteronotus > Pteronotus mesoamericanus. Next base: position 16,019,201 of record NW_026555313.1, read on the forward strand.
TTTCTTATCTAAGCGCTCCCATCACTCAAGTGCTCTCCACACTTCAAAGCAGTGTCTTTGGGGATAGCGCAACCCACAGACCTTCATAGCAGTCAGAGGAAGCCATCTTCTTTTTGATGACATAAGGCAAGCGATCTGGGATAATGTTTTCCTGGGGCTTAAACAGTGTTAGCTATAAAAGTGGATATTTAGCTCTGGCCCAGCAGCTCAGTTAGTTGTGGCGCTGTCCCATGCACCAAATGGTTGTGGGTTCAATACCCCCTCAGGTCACACACCTACGTTGCAGGTTTGATCCCCGTTGGAGCCTGTAAGGGAGTCAAGCAATCAATGTTTCTCTCCCCCATGAATTGATCTCTCTCTCTCGTCTCCCTCTACCTGTCTCTCTAAAATCAATAAAAAAATATATATCCTTGGGTGAGAATTTAAAAAAAGTAGATATTTAGGTTTATGGCCATGTTATGTCAATGCTGAATACCAAAGTGAGAGAGGGGGCCATGCACTCTAAGGATTTGGGGACAAGGGGTGAAGTAAGTGGATATGAGGTGGAGCGCATTGTGATATTCAAGGCCCTCTAAAGCCAGGGCAGGCCTTCCTTGCCCCAGACTGAGGGCAGTCAGATGCTCTCAGTATATGGAGGCTTAATGGTGCAGAAAGAGTAGATGTGACATGACCCCCTATATTCTGCTCTGGAAAGAACATGGAGAAGAGAACCTAGAAACAAAGAGTTTACAAAGTGATTTCCCATGCATTATTACCTCCTTACCCCAGTGAAATTAGTATAGAAAGCAGATATGATTATTACCACCTTACATATAACAAAGCTGAGGCACAAAATGAACTGAAGTGACTATCCAGTGAATACCTAGCTAGAACTTGGCGAAACCAAGACCAGAACCCAGGGCTTCTGGCTTCCCACCCACCCCCCGCCCTCCCCACAGAAACTTACTGCCTTGTACCTAGCTTCTTGATGCTCAGGGTTGCTCCTATGTTTATCACAGTTTTGTTGTCAAGTATTATATAAGTTGAAAAGAATTTTTAAAAATATTGTTTCACCTTCTTTAGTGTTTAAGGACTTGGAGGTTCAGGAGTAGAGGAAAAGGGAAGTCATTTTAATAGATGTTTTCTGAACTTCATTATTGAACTTCCACTTCTTAGAACCAGCATATCCTGAAATGTTTCTGGTCAAACAGTGATTGTGGGCACAACAATAGAATTACTGTATTTAGTCTTCTGGGGAGTGGTCAGTATTTTCTTTCATCCTTTTGATTTGGATTTCCTTGGGCTACTGGATAGGCATGTTTTCTGTTCTTAACATGGCAATTTGAAAGGGGTAGCTAAGTAGTATAATTGTTATTTACCATGTAGTATAAACTATTTGGGAATTGGGGGTTGAACCTGACAGAAAATTAAATGTGATTTCTGCCCCCAGAGGTCCTCATTTTACTTTGATGAATAGATTTGACACATAAACACAGGAAGGAAAGAGAACACCAACTTCAGAAAAAATGGGATAAAGACACACCCAAAAAGACAGACATCTGTGAGAGTACATAATAAGTTTAATTTGATGATGGATTGAAGAAAATTAATAGTTTTTTTTTAGCTGTAAAGCAAAAGCTGAAGATATTGCCTCTCAATCTGACTTCCATATCTCCAATATTCTTCCCCCAAAGTTTTCACAGAAGTCGTTATATGGCATCTGCCCACAAATCAGGTTAATGATGACATTCTGTCTTCTTCACAAAAAATACATACTCCTCTCTCTTTCTGTCAACTCTGCCCTCCAAAAGTAATCAGGGCACTATAAATAAGCATCAAATTATCTTTACTCACAGAGGTAGATGGATGCTATTTGGAAAGATATTTGTGACAAAATGTAGCTAACCAGTAGAGGGGGCATAAGCTTCAAATTTGTGTTCTTTAAAGAAATAAGAAACCAGAAAGAGGTCACAAAGTAGAATAAATTAGGTGTAGAGAAAATTTACAAACACTGAAAAGATTTTGTGAACATTCTCTCTATATCTTTACATTCTTGCAAAAAGAACATTATGCAGACTAGAGGAATGAATCACTCTTTTAAAAATTTTCTGTTGTATTTTTTCCTACAATCAATTATCCCCTCTATACCCTCTTCCACTCCCACCCACTCCCCACCCCCTTCATAGTCACTACATCGTTGTCTGAGTCCATGAGTTTTCTTTTTGGTTCGATTCCTCCAATCCCCCAGCAAACCCCACCCCCAGAGCTGTCAGGCTGCTCTCTGTCTATGAGTTGTTTCTATTTTGCTTGCTAGAGTACAAGAAAGCTCAAGTAAGGAATGTCATGTACTGTTGGATCAAGAGTGATTCATAGCACTCTACTCTTAATCCAACAGTGCATGACATTTCTTACTTGAGCTTTCTTGCATTCAAATTCTTATTACTCAATGACATGATAAGTGACTTCATTTTAATACAGCTTTTCTATTATGACACACGTGCAAATTCCTCAACTTGCCATAGCATACTTGTGTGGCAAAACAATTAAATTTTAGGTGTTTCTGGTCGAACAGTGATTATGGACACAACAATAAAATACTGTATTTAGTCTTCTGGGGAGTGGTCAGTATTTTTTTTCATCCTTTTGGTTTGGATTTCCTTGGGCTACTGGATAGGGATGTTTTCTGTTCTTAACATGGCTGTTCTGTTCTTAACATCGGTGAACTCTCACATTCACATATCTAGAGATTGTTACCTTCAGTAGAACTGCTCTTGATTGGTATTTTATTGAGTAAAATAGCCTTAGTAACCAGGACTCTAACCCAGTTATTAAGGGCTACACCTTAGAGTCAAACATAAGACATCAAATTCTAGAGGCTATCACATGCTAACTTCATGGACTCAAGCAAGATATGTTAACTCACTAAGATTTGATTCATCTGTAAAAAAGGGATTATATTAGTAACAAAAAACAAGATTGTTGTGTGGATTAATGATAACTGATAATAAAAGCAAAACGTGGTGGGAAGTGGTTTTTCTTTGTTTCCAACTCAAGTGCACAGAATTGGATTATCTTGGATTCATGACACATTTGTCATTGCCTTAAGCATGGTCTTCTTTGTTCCTATTTAGATATACTATGTACTTATTTGTGGACTTGTTTCGTATTATTAATATAAGTAGTTGTGAACAATCACCCAATACAGGAATTAGAACATTAACTATCATTTACATCCATTTATGGGTTTCTTCCTAATCTATTCCTGTATTTCCCCTTCTTTGAATCTTGCAGTTATTATTAAAATTTACATTGGAAATTATACCTTTAATACATATTTATTTTCCTACAAATTATATTGTTTAACTTTCTTTGTTTTTAACATTATAAAAAGATTGGAAAGCGCTATATAATCTTCGGGAACTTCTTTTTTTAAATTATATTGCTCAGATTATTCATACCTTTGTTTGTAGCTATTTATTCTGCTATATAATATGCTATTATATAAAGTTACCACAATTTATTTTTCCATTTCCTATGACTAAGTAGTTGGGTTGTTTCAGGTATTTATCCTACCACCAGTAAGGGTGCAGTAAGTGCTGCAGGAAACATTCTTGTTTATGTCCCCTAATGTATATAGTTTTTCTGGGGTATACCTAGAAGCAGAATTGCTGAGTTACAGGACATAGAAATGTTTGACATTTAGATAAAGACAAACTTTCCAAAATGGTCATGACCATTTTCACTCCCAAGAGTTTGTATAAGAAACTGTAAATTCACATTCTCTACAATACTCGGCATTGTCATGCTTTATGATTTTTGCCAATTGAATGGGTATAAATTGGTATCTCATTGTAAATTTAATTTGCCTTTCCCAATCAATAATTAATCATCTCATAAATATTTTATTGATATATGTGTTTTATCCTCCGTGAAATTCCTATTTCTTGCCCATTTTCTTTTGGATTGTTTATCATTTCCTTATTAATTTGAGGAAAACTTTACATATTCTTGCTATACTTTTTCCACATAAAAAAACATTTTTTAAAATCATTTATGGAATAGTCTCTCCATTCCCCATTAATCTGCCATCTCCTTTCTTCTACTTTGTTTATATATTCTATTTTTCTATATTAAAAACATCTAACTTAAAGACACCATGTTCTGTGTCTTCTATTGCGAAGAATTTAAGTTATAGACATACCTCCACATTTGCTTTCTTTTGGGTTTTTGCTAGTTTTTGAAAAACAACACAAAACTTTATCCAGGTATTTGATTATATTTACTTCATACATCCCTACTATCATTTCCTGGATTTTTCTTATTTGAGTACCTTTTCCAAAATTATTTTCAATGTGGGTTTTTATGTGACTAACCTTTTGAGACCTTATATGCCTGAAAATATTTTCATTATACCCTCACATTTAAATGATAATTTGGCTGGATATAAATCTAGGCTCAAAGTTCTTTTGTATTTTCAATACTTTAAAAATATTATCAGACTTGTACCAGGAATCAAGATGGCTGAGGAGTGAGTAGAAGTCACACTGACCTCCTTCCAGGATCAACCTGGAATTACAACTAAATTGTGGAGAAATCACCTGGAACAAACAACTGAACAATAGTGAGAGAAGAGCCTTACAACCTCATAGACAGAAGAATCAGATTTAGCACAATCTAACTGGTGAGGAGTGTGGTAGAGACTCAAGAAGGTGGGCGGGGCGCCCTCAGGCGGTAGCACTGGAAGGATATTGAAATGGCCAGTTTGGTCCCCCTGAGAATAACAGAATCTAAAACAAAAGCAGGGATCTCCAGCCTACAGCACCAGAGCCCAAAAAGTACACAGAAAACAGCCTGCTGCAAAAAGCGGCAGGATCGCTTTCTGCCAGAGACAGGTGGCTGGAGATGCAAAGAGCCTTTTAAAGGGCCAACGCATAAATTTTTATTTGCAGCCACTTACACTGGTCTCTAGCAAGGGCGGGGGCAGAGTGGGCTAGAGACGCCTGAGGAGAGACTGGGGAAGGAAGCTATGGGGAGAGAACTGAGAAAGTGGCCGCCAGGATCTTGGTGTTGAGTCATCCCTCATGCACTAGCAGCCACCTTGCTCAGGCACAGACCACTCCCCCTGAACAGCAGCAGTGTCAGAGGACCCAATAACCCCAACCCTAGGTGGGATTCCACCCCACCCTGTGCTGTCTAAGCCATTTGCTGAGTGCAGAGTGGCAGCCACAGATAGTAGATCCCTGGCTAAAGAGAGCACAGAGTTATCTGGAGACACTTGAGGAGAGACTGGTGATGGAGGCTTTGGGAAGAGAATGGAGAGAGCAGCCAGGGAGATCCCGGTGCTGACTCCTCCCTCATATGGCAGCAGCCATCTTCCTCAGGCAGACCACTCCCCTGAGCAGCAGCAGCGCGAGAGGACCCAATAACCCCAACCCCAGGAGCTACTCCACCCCACCCCCACCATGTTGTCTAAGCCGTCTGCTGAGTGCAGAGTGACTTGATTAACAGCTGAAGGAGACAGCCACAGACAGTAGATTCCTGGAAGTCTCGAACAGACTGCCTAAAGTCAGACATGGACAACTTCTGACACCATCAAAGGCAAATCCAGAAAGTAAAAACAGCGGTCTCCTACCATAGAAGTTCATACCACAAAGTCAGGAAAGCAAGACAGATCAATTTAAGAAGCAGAAGCAAAAAAGAAGAGTCTCACAAACAGTGGGAAGACAAAGAAATACCCCCGGCTCGAAGGGAAAGGAGGAATCCCCAGGAAGAGAAATAAATGAAACAGAGGCAAGTAAACTATCAGATATTGAGTTCAAAACAACAATTCTAAGGAAGTTCCATGAGTTCAGTGAGCTCAGAATTACAAAAAACTACAGGGAAACTACGAGGAACTTACTGCAAACTATGTCAGCATGAAAAAGGACATAGAAACTATCAATGAGACACAAGAGGAAATGAAGAATACAGTTTCTGAATTGGAGAACACAGTAGAAGGAATCAAAAACAGGCTAGATGAAGCTGAGGACCGAATCAGCGAGCTGAACGACAAGGTAGAAAAAAGCTCCCAGAGAGAGCAAGAAAATGAAAAAAGACTCCAAAAGAATGAAAATTTGTTTAGGGAAATGCAGGAGAACCTGAAACATAATAATATCCATATAATAGGGATACCAGAAGGAGAAGAGGAGCAAGGGACAGAGAACATGTTGGAAAATGTAATGATGGAAAACTTCCCTAATTGGAGGAGAGAAAATGCCACACTAGTCCAGGAAGCACAGAGGGTCCCATTCAAGAGGAAACCAATGATGCCCACTCCAAGACACATCATCATTACAATGGCAAATACCAAAGCCAAACAGAGAATCATAAAGGAAGCAAGGGAGAAACGGGGAGTAACATATAAGAGAGCCCCAGTACGGCTAGCAGCTGACTTCTCAACAGAAACACTGCAAGCCAGAAGGGAATAGCAAGAAATATCCCAAGTCATGAAAAGCAAAGGCCTGCAACCAAGACTGCTCTACCCAACAAGGCTCTCAATCAAAAAGGAAGGCGAAATAAGGAGGTTCCCAGGCAAAAGGCAGCTAAAAGAATACACCTCCACCAAACCAGCACTGCAAAATATGCTAAAGGGACTGCTTTAAGATGAAGAAAAAGAGTCTATGAATACCCAGTTCCTTTCAGAGTTGCCAAGACTTGATATTACCTATATTTTTAATATGTATTCATCTGATTGTGACAATGATGTGTTATTTTAATTGTTACTTTATTATTTGTTGAAACTAAACCTGTTTTTGTATATTTCTTGCCAATTTCTATTATTTTTTAAAAGCTTTGAATAACTTTTTGATATTCTTTATCGATTTACTGATTAAAGATTTGTAGAATTTTTTTCCCTAAAAGAAACTATTAACCCTTTTTTTAGATGTGTGGCAAATACTTTCCCATTCTATTACTTATCCTTTAACTTTTTTATATGTATATTATTATATAGTCTTAAATGTTTAATATAGTCATACTGTCAATATTTTACTTTATAGCTTCTGGGGTTGAATATTTGACTTCAGGGTAAGAAAAATATTAGTTTGTATTTTCTCCTAAAACTCATTAGATTCTACATATTGACTTTTAACTCACCTGAATATTTCTTGTATAATGTGTGAGATAAGGCTCTATGTTTGTTTTATTTCAAGTAATAGTGGTTCATGCATCTTATCTGTTGAATAATACTTATTTTCCCCATTGATTTGAAATATCAATTTAATCATATATTACATTGTTAGATATACACATTTGTTTCTAGAATGCTCATTTTATTTCATCAACCTACATGATTAATTATTTCTGTGCTGGTGTCATGTTTTAATTGCTGAAACTTTATAATGGTTTTAAATCTTTTAATATTTTATAATTGACTTTGACATTTAAAAAAATAATAAATAAAAGCAATCTGCAGAAAAAGAAAGAAAGAAAAGAAAAGAAAAGAAAAGAAAAGAAAAGAAAAGAAAAGAAAAGAGAATAGAAGAAAGGGTGGAACTCCTTCCTTTTGCGACACCGTGGATGGAAGTGGAGAATATTATGCTAAGGGAAATAAGCCAATTGGTGAAAGACAAATACCATATGATCTCACCTGTAAGTGGAATCTATTCAACAAAATAAACTAACAAACAAAATAAACCACAGGCATGGAAACATGGAGCAGACTGAAAGTGACCAGAGGGGATGGGGAAAGAGGACAATGGTGGAAAGAAGGGGAAGGTACTAAACAAAGAACATGTATGAATGACCCATGGACGTGGACAACAGATTGGGAATTGACTGTGGGAGCGGGGCTGGAGGTGGGATGAGTGGAGGGAGGTCAAGGGGGAAAAACTGAGACAACTGTAATAGAATAAACATGATTTAAAATTTGAAAAAAAGAAAAGGAATCCTGAAAAATAAAATGCCACTTGTAAAAAAAAAAATTACCATTGTCTTCTTGTTGCTCTTAAAAAGTCTGAGATCCTGATGACTTTTGTTTCATTAGCTCTCTTTAGAAACTCTTAGAATTTTTTCTTTGCCTACACAAACTTTAATTTCATTATAATATTACCAAGGTTACTTTCTCCTTATTGCTCTTGTTTGGTACTACATAAATAAACATGAGGCCTTTCCTCTTTTTTTTTTAAAGATTTTATTTATTTATTTCTAGAAAGAGGGGAAGGGAGGGAGAATAAGAGGGAGAGAAACATTGATGTGTGAGAGATACATCTATCGGTTGCCTGTTGCACACCCCCAACCAGGGACCTGGCCCACAGCCCAGGCACATGCCCTGATTGGTTTGCAGTTTAGCATTCAATCCACTGAGCCACACCAGCTACAGCTTTCTTCTTTCTTTAATTCTGGGAAATTTATTTCCATTTCTTTAAATAATTCTTCTTGCCCATTTTTATTTTTCCCTCTTCCCAACACTTCTATTAAGTTGAAGTTTGTGTTCCAATTCAATCTTCTTTATGTCTTATTTTATATATTCTTTCTCTTGATTCTTCCCTGCTTCATTCTAGAAGAGCTCCTTAATCGGATCTTTCGGTTTACTAATTTGTTTTTTAGCCATGACTAGTCTACTATCTTATCTGTTGTGTTATCTCTATTACATATTTTTCATGCCTAGTATTTCCTCTTGACTTTTATGATTTCTGTATCAATTATTTATTATTTTTATATTTGTTAACCATCAGATTTAACATTTCTGTCTCTGGTAGCATCTATAATCCTATAATCCAGGTGGTTCTTTTCTTTTGAAGTAGTCGTGCTTTGAGATGTCTCATTACTTTGGCCTATGAGCGTGTATTTCTCTGATGATATCAGCTATTCTGTCTGAGCATTTGGTATGGAAAAAAATCAAAGAGCAGAGCCCAGTATGGGTCAACATCCAGTGAGATCGAGGAGAGGGGAAGAAATAACCCTAGGGTGGAGATCTCAAGCACTAGACTGCCATAATTAATTGCTCAGGCTAGATACCATATGCCACCAAGAAATTCTTCAAGTCAGGGCCTTACCATGAGTCCCACCCTCCTTCCATCCCTGCAGAAGCAGCCTTAAGAAGGAGGTACTGCTAGTTAATAATTCACTAGCCCTAGAGGCTGGAGGGAATTGGGAGTGAGGAAATGATAGAGGTAGGTCAATCCTCACCAGTTTTCCACACTTAGGCTTCCCTTCTTCCCTGATTGTTATCCTTTAGGATGCTTATATCAGCAGCCTGAGCCTCTCTTGACAATCTCCATAGAAGTCTCTTGCCCTTCAGATGTACACACACACACACACACACACACACACACACACACACACACACAGTGCAATTTAAAACAAGCTTAACTGTCTGTTTTGTTTTTCTTCTTTCCCATTATTTCCTAGTTTCGTGATGGTTTTCCTCTGTAGTTTCTCCAAGGTTGATCTTGGGGGCAGCAGCCAGCTCACAGTAATTCTCTATCTTGGCAAATTGGCAGTTTTACATAGATTTACATTAGACAAAACTGTGAAAGAAGTATCCCCTGGGACCTTAGTTGTACCAGGACAAACCAAGATTCAAAATCTCCATTACAGTAATTACCTACCTGAGCCTCCCTTTCCCATCATCAGCCTTAGGTCTGTGTGCTAGTCCTTTCCTTCTTGAAATTTCATTAATTGACGTTTATCTTTTCCCTATGCAAATACCTAATTAACCCAATCTTGAAGCTATGGGAAAAAATTAGAAGAGCAGAGAGGAAGGAAGCCTAGAGACTCTCATCAGGTAACCACAGGCATTTTGATAGTGGTTTTTGGAAGACTATCACATTTGCTTTATTTAATCCAAAGGAATAAGGCTCTGTAGAAAGGAAGTAGGAAGTTGCTGGAAGAAACATTTTAGAGAAATATATTTCAGCTTTCAAATTTCACTGTAGAATCAGACATGTATATATTATATCCTTATTAATGCTTCTAAGCTAACAATAGTTATAAGTCAGCATTTCCTCTTTCAAGTCTAATGGGTCAAAATGCACTTTATGATGTGGCACACATGGGACCTATGTAATGCAGTCCCAGCATACTCCTTCTGTCCATCTTTTTACCTCCATTGCCATAGTTCAGTTGGGAGATTTTCAGCTTCTTCCCACCTCAGATATTCAGAAATCTTTTTACTTTCACTAGTAAGGCTCTTCTCACTTCTCATCCACTTGCTTACTCCCACTGATTTCTCAGATCTCACCTTAAGTGTCACTTCCTTGGGAACACTTCTTGACCTCTGCCCTCTAAACTAGATCAGGACCCCCATGTTATACAATCTCATAGCACACAGTACTTTTGAGCATTTACCATAACTACATTTAACTAATGAAACATACAGGGAAGAGGAGGATTGGTATATATACTGGAAAGTGGAAAACAAAACATTTTTGTTTTTAGAACATATATTGAAAATTTATTATGTTCCATGCTTTGTGCTAAGTAGGAATACAGTAGGCGGAATAGGCAGGCGACTGCTCTTCACTTTAATCACCATTCTTGAGGACTTATCATCACCTAAAACAATATCTAACTCAAATATACCAGCACAGACATGACTCCTTCGCAAGACCTTTCATGCCCTTGCTTATATCTCATCTATGCTCCAGACTCTCGAACCTCCCATTTTCCTATCAGTCTCCTGCCCTTTCTTATTTTTAACCTCTTTCTTTACCCAGACTACATGGTACTTGTTTTCAGTAATTTTCTTGCCAAACCCTCAACTCCCTTGCCCCTTTGACATTCTGTAGAGTCCACCCCACAAACTCCAAACCTATATTAGTGTGACATCCAGCCTACCAAACAAACATTGTTGCAAAAGTCCCATGACCATGTAAAATGGTATTCTACCAATTTATAGTTCTCCTGCCTCAGCTGAACCTTCTTGGAACTTCTTATTGCCCAGAAAGTTTTCTCTGTGTCCTAATCAATTTCCTTTCCCATTCTCCTAGCAGATTTTCAAAACTTCGCAACTCATCTAAAGCCTCCTATTCCTCTACTCTCACACTCTGCAGACAGTCCACTTCCCACTTCACAGAGTAAACTGATGTCAAGGGTGAACTTCCTGTACGGCAAACTCCCAGCTTACCTGCAGCCAAAGCTGCCCTTGCGTCCTTCCCTCATCCACATCAGAGTGAAGAAGGCATCTCACCTCCTGACAAAAGAGTCCTTTGTTGTCTAGATATTATTGCTCTCTATAGATGATTTCGGATCATCTTTATTTCAATCTTTCCCTCTTCTAGCTCTTTCCAAAAATGCTCAACTGTCTATCAATTTAAAACACACACATACATCTCTTGATTCTATATTCCCTTCTATCTTTAGTCCTTCATTGAAAAGTTTCTTGAAAGTTTTCTCACTTTCTACACTCACTTTTCTTCATCACTTCCCCATTCCCCCACCACTCCAGTTGGTTTCTGCCCTGAGTATTCTAACTCCTCTGCAAAGATTATTATTTATCTCTTCATTCCTAAATCCAATTAATTCTTTTCATCTTTATCTTGCTTGACATCTTTTCAGTGATTGAAGTACTTCCTTCTTCTTTAAATTCTCTTCCTTTAAACTTTCTTTTCTCTTGATTTTTTTAAAAAATATTTTTTCCCTTTCCATTCTACTTTTATTTCCCTGGCTTCTCTTCCTTGGCATGGAGGGGCTGCTTTTCTTTATCTACCCACTTCTGTGAATGCTGAACAAATACTATAGGATCCTATCTTCTTTGTTTTTTGTTTTTTGGGGGGGAGGAGGGATGAGAGAGAATGGGGAGTTATTTATTGGCTTATTTTTGTATTATCTTTAGGCCAGTGAACTAAGCAAATAAATATATTCCTCAGTCTTGGAAACCAAAAATAAATAAAAATTTTAAAATAATTTTTGTAGTTACAAATGTAAGAAATTTAAATTCACCAACCAACAATCTAAAAGTATCTGCTAAAACTAGGTTATTTATATAAATTTATATATTATATTTATATTTATATATTTATATAAAAACAGTCACAAAAATTCAATATACTTATTAAAAAAACTGAAATTTACATATTCAGGGATCCAAACTATATCTACAGAACCAAAAGGAACAGGTCCACTAGTAAATTAGTAACTAATAAAGTTTCAGTTTTCCTAATACAACACACTTTCCAAGACTGAACATTAGAAAAGAATGACTACTTACTTGTAATGTTTATTCCATTCAGAGTTGAGTCACAACGGCAAAAACTCAACACCACGCCCTCCATGAATCTGTGGGTTTATCCCCCTGAGCTGTAAGTAACAAAATTCTAGATTAGCAGAAGGCAATAAATAGCCAAAATGTCATCTTCACTGTTGATAGTCCCACTGCCCCCTATATCCTTGACATCAACTTATCTGTACTATCAATCTCTAAATTTTCAGCCTAGATCTTTCTACCAAGCTCTAGAACTATGTATCCAGAGCTTGTAAAAGGTGATGCAGAAATTTCACTCCTAGCACAACTCATTTTGTTCCAGTACACAGATATAATACATATTGATTTCTATTTATTTAACAGTCTTTCACAATATCTTTATATATACTAGAGAAACAAGAACTAAATGTCTGAATAAAATATATTGCATGCTCTTTGATGGGTGGGTATATATTTCACTCACTTTTTATGTTCGGTACCCAACAGAGTGAATGGCATGTGATAAGCTCGCAGTAATTGATTACATTTGTTAAATTCTGTCAAAAACGTGGAAGCAATCTTCAACATCTCTCTCATCCCTCAAATCACACCACTGCCACTGTTGGATTCCATTGCTCCAGCAGCTTCCTAGCAAGCTGCAACTTCAGAATTTCTCTTTGTCGGGAGGGGTGGAGGGTTACAGAAGCAGCAGTCTGGCTGGAAGGGGAAGAAGAAGACCTCCATGACATGGTGCCATATATCTTTCTGTTTTATCTGTGGACACTCTCATTATTGAGTCTTGATGTTCACAACTGGTGGTAGTTACCTGAGTACATCATGACTCTTCACTTCATACCTTCAGAACCACAGTTCATGCTGTTTCTTCTTCTTCAAACGCTCATAAAATCTTTTCCACCTGGCTAACTCTTATTACACCTTTAATACTCCACCCAAGTTCCATATTTTAGAAGCCTCTAATGTGAATCTTTAAATTGAGCTAATTGCCTCTCCTCTGAGCTCCCTGTGGAAATCTCTTATCTTAGCTCTCACCACTTTGAATTATAAATATTTATTTGTCTATCCTCCTCACAATAATCCTCTGATGTAGGTACTATTATTAGCACTATTTAACAGATAAGAAATTGAAGCAGAGAAAGGTAAAGCAACTTTCCCAAGGTCACCAGCTAGTAAGTAGTAGAGCCACATTTCACACCTAAGCAGTCAGATTTTAGAGCTCCCACTCTAAACCTTAAATTCTCAAGGACAGGGGCTGTGCCTTATTCATGTTTGCCTCCCCGGGGTCTACCATGGTGCCTAGCACATGAATTCAATAAATGTCAAACAAAACTGCATTTTTGAATACTGCTAAAAAGTTCAGGAATTTCAAAAAAGACTAAGATTTTACCCAAAAAAGTTCACGACCCAGTGGGGTTGGGGAAGATTAGTAGAATACTCCAGTAACATAAAAAAATGAACTAAAGAAAAAGAAAGAGTCAAATACCTTATGTTATATGTTGAAACACTGGTATCACACACCCTCTTTAAAATATTATCTCTGCAGCGTAGACATAGAATCTTCCATGAACTCACAGTTATATGAAAAACCAGGTCAAATTAAATGAGTGTTGACCAATAAATTGTTGAAAGTCCATCTGGCAGATGCCTAATGGCAAACTTTAAAATCTGGGCTAGGCTTTGCCCTATTTACCAGTTTACCAATCTAGTCATGAACCTACTGAGACACACTCTTGTACTAGGAGAAATGATTAAAAAAATGACTGCAATAACAATACAGAAGGTTGTGCGGGTGGAATTTGTGGATGGCTCAGGGAACTAAAGATTAGTTCATATGATAGGTGGCAGAGTGAAGAATCAAAATGTTTCTATTATCTGGAACAATGAACAAAATAAACAAGGTGATATTTTAACTATCAAAATTTCCATTTATAAAAGAAGATGATAATAATTGTTTTGAAAGACCAGAGGTTTTAGAGGGCGTTAATCTTAACTGTGGGGCTGTGGCTGCTAAGAAGAAAATTAGCACAATTTTTGACTGAATTAAAAAAAGTGTAGTGTCTGCATCAAAGGAGGGACTGACTGGTCGATGGCCAGTATTTAGTACCCCTTAGGCTACATCTGGGCTACTGTAATCAGTTTGAGGAACAACATTTCCAGAAAGGCAATGACAAACCAGAGACCAGATAAGCACAAGAAGAAAGGGAAGAGAACTAGAAACAGTCCGCTTGACAGTGAATTTGGGAAGGTTCTGCTTGGAGAACTGAAGAAAGAATATGACAATAGGTGTATGTCTGCTTATTTGTAATGTCTTGCACCAGGGAAAATAACAAAAACTATGGACAAGAGTCAGAAGGAAGCAGCTGTGAAATCAGTATGAGGAAGCATTTTCTACTGATCTGAACTGTCTCACATATACTACATGTGAGATGTGTAATGAAGCATGGAGCAGTAAAACAAGGCTTGATACCATCTGTCAAGTGTCTAGAGATTCCTGTATCAGATGGGAAGATGAACTCATATGACACTAAGATCTCTTTCAAATTTAAGATCCTAAGAAAATCTGTCATCTGGGAGGAGATTCAAAAATTTTGAAATTATTTTCAAAGCTTAGAGAGGATCACATATCTTTCATTTAAAGGTCTACCACAACTAAAACTAAGTGTAAAAAAAAAATTAAAACCAGGGCATAGTTACCCATCCTTTATAAGAACTAAAGAACATTGTCTTTAAATTACCTCAATCCTGTAGTTTATTTTCATAATAGTAACTTAAACACAGTGGCACCCAGATGATCATTAATTTGATAGATTAGCACATGTTTCAGGAATACCTACATTTAATGATACGGAGAAGCACTTGTAAGTGGCATGAGTCAGTGATTTTAATTTTCTCATGTACTTTCTGTCTTTTGTAATATAAAAAGCAAAGTATTCATTCTAGCTTTGTAAGCTGTTTTGTTTTTTTTCTAAGCAAAGTCACCTAATAAAGAGTTCACCAATATTCGATTTGAACTAAATCTAAATCCAGGTCCAAGCCTCCTTGTGTATTTACTTTCATTCAGTCCAGGAATGATAAAAGAGTAAAAAATGTACACATTGTTCATGATCAAGTAAACATATGGTACCTACTTGTTTTTCAAGTTCATGGGCTTTCTGCTTAAGCAGAGTATGTATAGCACTGTGAGCCATGAAGTCTTCTTGCCTCACATTTCAAATTACTCTTTCATTACCTCTTTGGTAACTATCCTCCTCATTTCACATTTTTTTCCTAAGCCCATTTTATTCTAAGTATGCTACAGAATTTATTGTTATGTCAGTCTCTTGCAATCTTTCTTAATTATTTCTATGTGTGTACCCTTTTGCCTTTTGAAGTGTTATTGTAACAAATCAATGGCAAACAGTTATACTCACAGCATTAGCTGGGTGTGTTACATTTTAAAGGTCAAGCAAATAGGAAATCTGGTGACTGCAGCACTTACCTCAAGGATCCTAAAACCAGAGGTGAAAAAGATGGGAATTGTATGAAGTCTCTCTTTTCTTCTCCTTCTCCCTCCTATCTTTTATTCTTTTTCCTGAGGGTGGCCATGAGGGTAGTGGTGGTGGTGTGTGTGTGTGCGCGCGCGCGTGCCTAGGGCGGGAGGAAGAGGAAAGAAGAGGAAAAATAGAGACAGTGGACAAAAGCAGGAGTTGGATGGTACTAATAACTGTTAAAACGTATTTAGCTAACATTTAATTAAAGCAAAAGCACATGAGACATACAGGGTTGAAATTGGAGAGCGTGAAATAGATCTTTTGGATTGATTCATGGATTCCAAGTTTGCAATACTCTAACAGTCCACATGTATTTCTTCAGAATCACATTTACAACCTACCGTAATGCTCAGTGGCTCACCCACTGCATTTCCAAGTAGGCAAGATTTATTTAAGGTTCAGCCCCATTACCTTTCCCCATTCTCTGGTCTGTTTCTCCAACCTTGACACTAAGCACACTCACATTGAACTGCCAAAACATCTGGTTTGCCAAAAATATTTTGGTCCTCCGTGCCATTCCCTTCATTCCCATCCCAAATCAAATCTTACTCCCAGGTTGTACAAGTAGGTAGTTGGCCTGGTTTACTGATAACAATAATCAGATAGAAATTTCTGATTTCTATCAGAGTCTTAATTTCTGTTCAAAAGACATACTGTGTATTTTTTTTGTTTCTTTTTTTCTTTTTTTAAAATCATGTTTATTCTATCAGTTGTCTCAATTTTTTTCCCCCTTTGCCCTTCTCCACCCATCCTACCACCCCCCCTAGTCAATTTCCACTCTGTTGTCCATGTCCATGGATCATTTATACATGCTCTTTGTTTAGACTCTTCTCCTTCTTTCCACCATTTCAAAAGACATACTTTAAAGAAGGGGGTTGTTAGCTCTAGTGGGTCTCTACATGCATTTTCTGGTTCTTGAGTAAGTAGCTTTCCTCAGAATTCCAAAGAAACCCCCAGAGCAATTAAAACATATTAATCTAACAGGCAAAACATATATGAACTTTTTTTAACTAGGGTACATATGTGAGTTCTTTTGGTCTAGTTAGATGAAATCTAATATACTACTCCCGTCAATTCAGAAATATCATCAGTCTTAAACCCTCCCAGGATTTCCCTCCTCACTTTTGTAAACAGCTTAACTCCCAGTAGATTAAGGTATTGCTTGGGGGAGTGAAGGGCAGGAACAGTGAGCATGGAGGGCTCAAGAGCCAGCAGATCTTAAACAAAGAATATAAAATAAAATTAAAAAATAAAATAAAAATAAAATGTAGGTTCGTTTAAAAAGCTCATTGTGTTATAATCCATTTCTGTTATTATTCATGTGTGATATGCAAGTTGTCCCACATTTAGTTAAGTGGAGGTACATTCAAGCTAGCTCCTGTTTTTTTTCAGAAAAAAATTACTGTTTATTATTAATTTTTATATATCCTTTTAGTCTTTTCTCCCAGGGTTATGTATTTATGTTTTTCTTAATTTTTTCAATTACAGTTTACATTAAATATTATTTTGTATTAGTTTCAGGTGTACAGCATTGTGGCTAGACAGTCATAGACTTTACAAAGTGCTCCCTCTGATATTTCCAGTATCTCACTGGCATGATATATTCCATTACATTATGATATTATTGACTATATTTCTTAGGCTGTATTTTACGTCCCCATGTCCTATTTCCTTTTGACATGTCCTCATCACTCTTTCAAAACCTTTCTTTCCTGCACAAGGTCTTTCAAGGGCATTTAATACTCTCCCTCTCTCTGCCTTGGAATCAGCCATTTTTCCAAAGACTTTGATTCCGTTTGGTGGAGAATGGCAAATAGTAACCAAGACCTGGAGGCACATAATATATTTCAAAATATTAAAATAACACCGGAACTGCTTCCTTGGGTCACCATATGGGAAGACTGTTGGGATGTGCAGTCCTAACTCTAGCTAGCATTACCTGAGTGACCTTGGAAATTCTCTTTATTCCCTGGAGCTTGATTCGTCATCTGAAAATAAACTGGAATCGACAAGTATATATATCTTAACCTTTTCGGGGGTCAGCGACACGTTTGGGAATCTGATAAACTATAGCCCCAACTCCCCAGAGACAAGCTCAAGTAAGCAAAAATTTACATACGTTCTGAGGTTATAGATTCCTGCATTAAGCTCTCCAGGGTCTCTTCAACGCTTTCTGTTAATCTATAAGGGACCGTGATGCTGTCAGAATGATCTCTCAGAAATGCCAAACAGTGGAAGGATTTATACAGAAACAAAATGGGAAAGGAATACAAAGAAAGGAAATTGTGAGCAATCCATTGCTCAGCCACAGTTCTCTGTCCTTGCCAAATTTAGTAGTCACAGGTGAGAGTTTTTGGCGGGAAGGTCCGTGGGGTGGGCGGAGAACGCTGGAGCTCGGGAAGGAGACCGCGGGCCGGGTCCCGCTCCCTGCACCCATCCGCTCCGTCCACCAGGGCTCGCTCTTGGCCTTCCACTGGGAGACCGAGGGGCTGGGAGGGCTGGGGTTATCCCCGCCCGTGGCTGCAGCCAGGCGGCTAGCAAAGCGTAGAGAGCCGGAGCCCGGAAGGAACGAGCAGTTCAGGCCCCGCCCGTCTTCCCTCCCAGCCTCCCTCCCGCCCCGACGTCGGCGCTGCTCCGGTCGCCATGGTGACCAATCTAGGCCCGGGCCCGGGCCCGCCCCCGCCCCCTGCCGCGGCCCCCTGACGTCGGCGCACGTCAGCCGCGGCGCGCGCCTGGCTGGGCCCTGCAGAGCTGGAGGGACGAAGCGGAGGAGCTAGCCCCAGCGGCATTCGCCCGAGCTCAGCCGCGCGGCCCGCGCGCCAGCCAGCCCGCGCTCCAGTCCGCCGTGTCTAGCAGCGGGGCCCAGCATGGTCATGGCGGATGGCCCGAGGCACTTGCAGCGCGGGCCGGTCCGGGTGGGGTTCTACGACATCGAGGGCACGCTGGGCAAGGGCAACTTCGCGGTGGTGAAGCTGGGGCGGCACCGGATCACCAAGACGGAGGTGCGGCCCGGGGCTCGGCTGGAGTGTCCGAGGCGAGGGTTCGGGAGAGAAACTGGTAACCGAGAGGGGCGGCTGCAGCGGGAAGACCCGGGAGGCAGGGTCACTAGCTGAGGAGAGAGGGCCTGGGACTGTGAGGACCCAGGAGGTGCAGGGGATCGGTGAGCGCCAAGGGGATCGGGGCCCGGTCACTTGGACCCTAGTGTCGTCCGATTAGAAGCCCGACCAGCCAGGGTTTTGCCTTCCCTACGCCATCCCCGGTGGCCACGCGGAATTTCCTCCAGAGCCTTCCACTCTGGCCGTGACCTGGTCTGTGGCCTCCGCTTGGGAGCCTAAGTTCCGCGTCTTCCCTGCTTTCAGCTGGGGGTGGGGTAGGAGGGGAAGTCTCGGTGCTCCTGGGCTGCGCGGTGAGAGACGTCGCCAGCCCCTTGGTGGGGACAGCCCGCGCTCGGACTCCGGAGACAGGGCATCTTGTGTTCCCCGTGACCTCGGAGCCCCCCACGGCCCCGCGAGGAAGGGGGCCCCCGTGGCCGAGAATGCGCGGACGACCTCTGCCCATCTTCTCTCCCTCCTTTTGCCCGACAGTGTCTCTGATTTGGTGACCGGCTAGCTTGATTTCGTGCCTGAGGCATTTCATCTAACACTCCAGACAATGGAACTGGTTAAAATGGTCATCTTTGCAGTTGCCCGGTTTGTGGGTTGGTCTTTCTTATCCTGGGTTGTCCCTTTACCAGGTGTGCCTTCTGGCTGTGAATACGCATTCCTTAACCCGCAGCAAATTACGCTCTGTGCTCATAAAGCCCTCAACTGCTCCCGACGATGAATTCAGCATCCCCCCTCCATTGCACATTTTAATGCACCGCACATCTTTTCTCACAATTCTCTGTTCTTATCTACTCCCGCTCCCCCCCCCCCCCCGCCCCGCCACCTTTCCTTCCACTTGCCTCAGCTGCTCTCCTAAGGGTCTCTACTTTTAGACGTGCAAATTAAATACTTTAGAAAAAACAGTAGAAACAAAACCATTATTTAGAATAAACCCTTGTGTTTTTGACATACTGCACTCTGCCTCATTGTAGTTGTTCTGGAATTGCATTCTTTTTCAGTTGTTTATTTTTTTTTTCCAGTTTCCATCCTTTTCAGTTTTCCTATATTAGCGTGGAGGTACTAAAGTTTGAATGTGGAATAACATAGGACCTTCCTACTTTCCTGAAGAGCAGTGTATGGTGAAGGGCATTTTAAAACTTGTGTGATTTCATAGCTGCTTTTCTTAGAAGTTTTGTTTACCTTTGGTTTGTGGAGCCCATTTCCAAAAAGAAGGGGTATATGTTATTACATCATCTTCGTTCTTAACTCTCCCTTACTGATCCTGAAGTAACCCAAATAGGACATTTTTTAGCATAAGACCAAGATCACAGGTTTTCCTCTCACACATTTCAGTATTAGCAATTTAGATTGTTTGTAATGATAAATAATGTGACTGTAATGAGATTATTTAATCTCGTCGCAGCATTTTTTTAAATGAAGAAATTGGTTCCACTCTTCTAAGAAACCGTAATCTAATAATACAGCATTTCCCCTTAAATTATGTGAAAAGAAGGCATTTTTAATGTGTATTTTTATATGGGTTTTTGCTTAGTGACTTTAAAAATCAAATTGCATGTTACAGAGAGCTCCTACAGAACTTTGGACCTATGTGTTTGTGTGTATATATATCTATACATATGTGTATATTTATATATACATGCATATATATTATGGTTGAACTCCAAACCCATCAATTTCATAACATTTTTCTCATCAGCTCTTATAAGTATTAGTAGCAATATTTAATTAAGTCAGCTGTTATTTATTAGGTGAAAATTAAGTAATACAGTAAGTACTGCTTAGGTGAGATCGTAGTGACTGACACTTTCTGTTGAGCTTGACAGTTCAAAAGATGTCCATTTTCAATTGATATATCTTGTATATCAGTTTAGAGCTAGGGGGCACTGTGGAGTAGTATCGTGGTTTGGCTATCAGAGTGAGATCAATTTATAATTGAAGGCACAGGTCAAATGATGAAAGAGCACCCAGATCCTGAATTGTGTGTGTAGTATATGTGTTTAAAATCTTAAATTAAGAGCTAAATTTCTACCCCACAGAACCCATCTCCTTTGTGCTTGTCTAAAGTTTTCCAAAACATACAAAAACAATGATGTGGCCCTGGCCAGTGTGGCTTGGTTGGAGCTTCCTTCTGTAACCAAAGGATTGCTGGCTGGATTCCCAGTCAGGGTGCATACCTAGGTTGAGGGTTTGCTCTCTGGTTGGGGCACAGAAGGCAACCAATTGATGTTTCTCTCTCATGTATATTTTTCTCTCTCTCTCCCCCTTCCTCTCTCTCAAAACAATTTAAAAAAAAAGTCTTCAGGTGAGGAAAAAAAGAATTATTTTTAAATGTGCATTTCACATAGATGAGTGTGTTTGTGGTAATTTGGTGTGATTGGAGATATTAAAGATGAGTAAAACTGCAAGGTGATTAAGGAAGAGAAAAGTTCCTGTAGATTTCAAATTTTTTGATGTTGCTATGGACTTTTATGGTAATTTGCACTTAGAATTGTTTAGCTAGGGCGCAGGTACAAGTGTTTCTTAAAGTATACTATTTGTTCTTAATGAGGGTTTTAAAAAATATATTTACTGTATATTTATGTCTTTAATAAATACAACAACTACTTCAAATATAAATAAAAGGCTAGTGGAAACTAAAGTTTTTTAAAGATTATTTTAGGTTCTCATTGCTAAACACAGTACATTAATTACAGTGAAAACTATGTATAAAGACAATATCAGTAAATGTCATTCATTATACTTACTGCTTATAAAATATTCTTCAATATAGTATACTTTAATATCACTATGTTTCTGTGTTTTAAAACTTAGAGGTATTTTATTCCCAAATTTATACCCAAGGCAAATATTAGGGCTTAGGTTGAACATCAGTGTCATGAATAATTGCACCGTTTTATTTTTAATGGGCTCTTCTCCATCTCTTGTTCTGTATTATTCAAAAATTATGTTTTCTACAGAGTTTGGGAGATCAAGACTGTTTGCCTTTTAGAAATAAAATAGACAAAAGAGATGTTCATTTTAGTTTAATCTATCAAATAGCTGAACATTAAGAAATATAAGTACATAATAATCCAAAACTGTATTCTCATGTTAGACCTCTGTGTAAATTTTTGTACACAAAAGGGAAGTCAGGTAGTAGTATAATCCAGCTTTCTAATATAGCACTTCATAAAAGCTTTGTAATATTGGTTTGTGGTTTATGAATTAGAGTAGCTAATTTTATAAAATTAGCATAGTGGGAAATTAATAATAATAGCATTTAGACTGTTAAAATATTTTAGGCAATAATGGTTGCAAGTTTGCTATGCTGTAAGTGTCCTTGCATAATGTTTTCTTTTATAGTACTATACTAGCAAAGAACTTTTTCCTTTGATTATATGGCTAGTTTTTTTGTCTGTTAAATAAAATTTCAGAAAAGACTTGTGCCCTTAAACTTTCTTGTTTTCTGACTATTAAAGAAATACAGTCTTAATGTAGAAAATATATAAACAATAGTACACAAAAATGTACATGTATACTTTCTTCACCAATAGGAATAAATCATTCCTAACATTATGGCATATTTACCTCTAGTCATCTTTTTTAATGCATTTTTTCCATAGATGTGATCGTATAGGTACACCTATATAAATTGTATCTCTCTTTCCACTTATAGCCTGAGAATTTTGCTTATTACATGTAATTTTATAAAACATTTTTAATAGCTTCCGTGTTCTACCTTACAGATGAATCCATTTTACTTAATAATTTCCTTATTATTGAACATTATATAGTTTCTAGTGTTAACTTACAATGAATAATTTGCAGTAAATAATTTTTGTGTATATAACTCTTTGTCTGCATTTTTAATTTTTTCAGGGAGGAGGAACTAGGGGTAAATTCCTAGAAGGAAAATTACTAAGTGAGAAGGTTATTTTTATATGAAGGGGTAATATGTTTTTATCAAATTTATGGTGTTTATTGAGAAATTTTAAAGTGTAGATAAATAGAAACAATTACCCATAATATCACTTCCCAGAAATAACTATCATTAGCTATTTTCAGACCTACTCAATGACAGATAATTGAGTTTTCCTCAGTACCGTGCCTCTGTGTTACTTAGCTAAAGAACAAGTAAATATGTGCCTCATGGAATCTTACACTTCACAGAGGTTCTGAAAATTACCTTATTAAAATGGCACCAAGGTGCTGGCTACTTACTTATCCTTAAGAGAACCTGGAATGCAAAACTGATAGCAAGGACATTCTGAACACTGCTTTTATTCACTGAAAACCTTTCTGTTTGCATTTGCGCACTTTTATATTTAGGCATAACTCTTTACTACCTTAAAATGTAAGTACTTTTAAAGTTTTCCAAATAAAGTTATCAAAGTTAAATTTTTCGGGCAAGGGTAGAAGCAAGTGAAAGGTATATTGTACCTCGATTGCAATATTTCTTGAGGAAAAGAACTTACTTTTTAATACAGTTGAGTTTTATATTTTGCCTTAAAATTTTGACTCCTCTTTGTAATCTTGGTATTAATCTTGTGCTGTGAAGTAGTCCAGATTTCAAAACGCAGCTGTACTATGTGCAAGAGAAGGATTTGCTACCAAATAATTTACTTGCCAATACTTGTATCTAGGCCTGTTTATGATCTTTGTGTGTTGAAATAAAAATTTTACTTATTATGGGATATAGTATGCTTTATTAGAAATTGTTCTCTAAGTTTCTTGGCACCCAGGCAAGTAATATTTGGCAAATAATTCTGTTCAAAGTGCTCTGCTCTTTTAGAGGAATAGAGGGAGACAAATATGCAAAATAAGAGTTGTGTAAATGTTTATATTCTGTAGAAATTTTAAACTTTAACAGAGTTTAATGTGTTCTGATTTTAATTCCACTGGGAAATTCTATCTCAGTATCAGGCAATTAAGAAAACATTTTTTTGGAAATACTGAAACTGGCTTAGATTCTTGGATGCACATGATGACCTTTGATTTATGCCCCACTACTGATGACAGATTCATTTCCTTGGAGCCAAATGGATCCCAAAAATTCATTAAGATATTTGTTTTCCTCTTCAGCATACCTAGTACTTCTTTGACATTCCACCTCCATATTTTTCATGTTATTTATGTAAAAGTTTCTTTAAATAGAACATTTGTGGAGAATGCATTTTTATCCTTCAAAGAGAAAGAGCCCTTGTATCCAGTTTGAGGTTATTAAAAGAATGAAAGACAATTACATTTGAGAATGTCATCAAAAAGTGTTTGTTTTAAAAAAACGTTTAAAAATATTTTAAACAGGTTAAGAGGTGAATGTTGGATGAATTCAACTAAAAAATGAAGCTAAAATTCAAGTTCTTTAAAATAATCATAGCGTTTGTGTTTCTCCCTAAGTTACAAAAGGAGTTGTAGACATTGCTTGCTTATTGTAGACATTGTTGAAAAGCTCAAAGAAAATAAACATTCTCAATTCCACCATCCAGACCAAGAGATAATTCAGTCCAGATCCTCTTAATTATTCACATATATTCTATATATAGGTAATAAAACTGATGTCATCTATACATATAATCTGTATTTTTTAGTTAATGTGTTAGTAACATTTCCCCAAGGTTTAAAAAAACTGTCTAAAGCATGGTTAAATACTATCCTTGCTTTATAACCATCTGTATTATATTTATCAATTTCCTGTTATTGAACATTTAGATTATTTCTCTCACTGTTTCTCTTTCAAAAATAATGTTTCAGACGGCATTTTTGTATATACATGTTTGTGTACCTATCTGATTATTTTCTTAGTGTATTACCATAGTAATAGAAATTCTAGGGTCAAGAAACATGTCTTTCCTTGACTTGTGTGGCTCAGTGGTATGAGCATTGTCCCACAAACTGAGACGTCTTTGCTTACATTCCAATCTGGGCTCATTCCTGGGTTGCAGGCAGGTCCAGTATGGAGAGGCAGCTGATCAATGTTTCTCTGTCTCATCAGTGTTTCTCTCCTTTTCTTTCTCCCTCCCTTTTAAAATCATCACCTTCCCCTCTATCAATCAGTCAATTGATCCATGTGTGTATGTCCTTACATCCATATCTTGAATGGCATGAGATGCCAAATTATCCTCCAACAAAAGAGTACTTACTAATTTTCACCAGGAGAATGCATATTTTCCAGCAGTATAATTTTTAAATCTTTTCCAGTTTGATGGAAGAAAATAATATATTTTATTCTAATTTGCATTTCTTTGATTATTTTGACGACACAGTTTCATGTGATAATGGCATTTCTTTTGTGAATTGCTTGTTTGTTCTTGGGCCCTTTTTTTTTTTTAAATCCTTACCCAAGGATATATTTATTGACTTTTAGAGAGAGAGGAAGGGGGTGAGAGAGAGACATCGATGTAAGAGAAACAGCGATTGGTTGCCTCCCGTACCAGCCCTGACCTAGGGATGGAGCCTGCAATGTAGGTATGTGCCCTGAGCAGGGACCAACTGGCAAAGCAACCTTTCGGTGCACTGGAGGGTGCTCCAACCAACTGAGCCACCCAGCCAGGGCTGGCCCATTTTTTAATTGAATCGTCTTTTTCGTAGATTTGTTTAAATAATTTTTAAGGTAGGAGATTATTTATACTCATTTTTTTATAGTCTTAAATATTCTCAGTTCATCTTTTATGCATATAAAAGTATGCTAACATTCACCAATTGGTTTCACTTAATAATCACATTAAATCTTAATGAGGATTTATTTTATTATATAAATTAATAAAAGTCAAATTTTAAATTGGGGGGAAAAAAGTCAAATTTATTTATTCTTAAAGGGTAAGCAATTAGAGAACTCCATGTCATTTTTCCTACTGACTTTTAGTGCTTTCAGAAACCCTTTCATTATAGACTGCTCAGTCACATTCACTTTTCAATCAAATAATATTCCGATTCCCCACATGATTTGACATAGAATCTTTAAAAGTATATTTTTTAACTTCAAAAATCTAATTGTATGGTAAGGATAAATCTACTTGGTACTTCAGAAGGACAGTGTAGAATTAGTAGTAAATAACACTGAAGCAGATGTTACCTGAGACAGCAAACGTGTTAATCCCTTCTGATTGGTTATTAGAAGAATAGCTATTATTGTGTATTTTCCTCGTGAAATCCCTCAAAGCCACTTTTGTGTGTGTGGTTTCTTTAAGATTAACATTTCTTTAATGAGAAGAGAAATAATTTTTTCTACAAAAAATTCATCAAAAAAGGTAATATTACCATGAAATTATTTTGAAAAATGAAAATATTCTTTTTATCCACCACCTTAACACTATTTGATTTTTGCTTTTACATTTAATTCCTGGTCTTCTGAGAAAATTTGTATTTTACATAGTTGTTACTTTTATATGTATTTTTTTTACTTAACATTATTAAAAACATTTTTTATGTATATAGTCTTAACTAATTAAATCTTAATACTCACTTAATAGAGAATTTAGAAAATAAGGAAATCAAAATGACTGACATTTCACAGATGGAAAAGTTAGTATATTTGATAAATATAATAACTTCATTTTCTTTTCCTTTTTTCTCATTAGAAAAGTATTCATGCTCATTGGAGCAAAAATGCACAGAAAAATATAATACAAAAATATATAATAATTCATGTTTTTTTTACCTACTTATAACATTTCATTATATTTTAGCTAGTTTTTTTATGGTCTTTTTCCTTGTGTTGAAACTGCACTGCTATCCTATTTTTAATTTAATATTGTAACATAAGCATTTTTCCATATTTTTAAAAGGAACCATTTTAATAGCTATATTAATAGTCATAATATACATTAACATAATTTATGTAATTATTCCCCAGGTACTGTTTGTATTTTTAATGTCATAAATAATTATTGAGTATATTTACACAAAAATATTTATCACCATTTCAGATTATTTCTTTCAAATAATCCTCAGAAGTAGAATCCTTAGGCTAAATGGGATGGATGATTTTTCAGGTTCTTGGTATTGTCAAGTTGCTTTCCAGAAAAATTATAACCTACTTTATATTCCTAGCAGCAACACATTAAAAGTGACCATCTTGTTGAACCTTAGCTCACAAGAGTGTTTATTTTTTAATCTTAGTAAATTCTGCAAGTGAAAATAGTATCTTTCTAGATATAATTGACATATTAGGTATTTTGTTTCTAATTCACATTTTCCTGTTTCCGAAGTTACAATATTCAGTGTTGCTACTTTACATGGGATTTAGTTCAATAGTAATATCTTATCCAATACGCCCCCCAAGTTTGTATAGGAAACTTTCCTTTTGAACCCTCACAGAAGTAATATTAATTTTTCTATCCCAGTAAATTCATTGAAGGTTAAAATAAAGATAATGCATGTATAATTGGGATTTAGAGAGTTGAGTAATTTAGATGAACAACAACAGAAAAACAGATCCTTCAGTTTACAGAGTCCCTTGCTTGACTTTGTTACTGCCATGCAGATTTTGTCTTTTGTTTGGAATTAAGTAAAGAAGAGATGCAGAGAGTAAGTTCCCAGAAATGTTGTGTTCATAGCTAACTTCAAAATGAGCTATTGGAACACAATTCTTTTGTAAATTGGAACTTTTGTACACCATTGAGGAAACCCTGAAATACAGAACTTTGTTGATGGAATTTGTTTTCCAAAATGTATTGTTTGTTCTCACAGAGTTATTAAGTTCTTGAGGGCAAGAATTAGATCACATTTTTGTATCCCAGGCATAATTCTGGGCACACAACAGGTGCTCAGTAAATGCTTGAATAACTGGTTCTTTAAATAATGAAAAAATTGAACTTGTAGTTATAAAAGGCCTGCAGTTTTTTCCCATTAATTCACTTGAGCTTTAGGACCTTTGTAAATCATGTAGTATCTTTGAAACTCAGTTTCATCATCTCATGGGTGTACTGCTTTTACATTTACCATACAAAGTTGAGAAACAAATGCAATAAACTTTGTTAAAATATGCTAAAGTATTTTGTTAAATAATGATGTACAGTTGTGAAGGCGGTCATCATCATCATCGTCATCTTATGTCTGAGAAGTACTTGGTAGAGTCCCATTGTTGAGAAATTACCTGGAAGAGTATGACAGCAACTGCTAGCTGATCACCCAAAATCCACTGTTTCCTCTTCTTCCTGGACCTACAACTGGACTGTTTCTTGGCCCCTCTGGCATTTAGGCATGGTCACGTGACTGAGTTCTAATTGATAGAGTAAACAGAAATAATGTGTGCCATAAAAACCTCTTAGAGGGATCCTCCAAGTTTTGTTTTCTGTTTTTCTGGAATGGAGACAACCTTCAGGTTAACCCTAGAAGCCACCCATGAAAAGCAGTAGGCCTCCTTGAATCTGGTGTGCCTTCATGGAGGAGGGCCACCTACTAGCTTTTTACCTGTCCGGTTTTGCTACACCAGCAAGGAATAAACTCTTGTGTCTCAGCCATTATTTTGGGGGACTAGCTGTTACTTCTACTATTGTAAGCAAGGAGCATGCTAATAACACATGCTCTATTTTTCCTTTATTACTTTACCTTTTCCTAATCTTATAGCAGTCTTACAAACAAGGGGTAACATGATTAAAATATAAATATATAGACTTGTGGTCCATATATATCCAGCCACTGACCCAAGATAAAATTGAGAAGAGAGTTATGTTTTGTCATTTTAGATGTTTTTGGCTGAGAAAAGTTAAATGAGATTTATAACTTGTTAAAACTTAATTAGATAATTTATATATTTTTTACTTTTTTTATTGTTTGAGGCCAAGTTTCCAAAAGCACATAAAAGGGGAGCTATCTCTTGGTAATTCATACCTTGCTTTAATTGCTATTTAATATCAGGCTTTTTCCTTAACATTAAATATGATACTCGATATATAATACAAGTTTTCTTAATGACAGTAATCCATGCTGCAATTTTAAAAACCATGATCCTTTTCACTCCAGTTCTTTTTCTATGTATTAGATGGTTGTGGCCCATTTTGTTTTTAAAGCTTTTTTGGAGGGGAGGGGTTACTGGTATCTAGATGCACTCCAGAAATTGTAGGGCAACACATTTTCTTCAAAATACGCCCATGCTACCTTCCTAAGGAATATTGAGGAGATTCAAGTATACACTTATCTTTTTATCCATCAGCTTCTACCCAAAGTAAATAATAATACTGTGCTTAAATGATAATGACTGCTCATTTCTAGCAAAGTTTAGCGCTTTTCACTTTTTAAAATATTTTTACTACAGAAGCAAAATACTAACAAACATAATCAAAATAGCCGCCGTAAAACCTGTGCACTTTGCCGCCTAGCAAAGAAGCTATGCCCTTTCCTCTTAGGCAGAATTTTAATTTTTCCATTATATTTAGTAATGTGATTTCTTTGGGAACTTCAGTTCTTCTGTAGGTTGCCGTTAATTCAAATCAGGAAACAAGCTGTAACACCAAATTAGAAATAGAGAAAGGTAAGAAATAAACCTCACAGTAGAAATAACAGCGAAGGACAGAGTAATCCTAAGGAAAGAATTAAAAACTAATTGTAATGGGTTCGCCATACAATGGCTCTTAGTTGTCTTGAACTTCATTCGAAACAATTTTGTTAGATTGTATTGTGACAGCTGTCATATCAGTATGCATTTTTTTGAAGATTTTATTTAGTTTTAGACAAAAACATCAAAATGGGTGAATTTTTGTGTAGCCATTTTAACATTAAAGATGGAAGAAAATGTGCAGCATTTTCAGCACATTATGCCTTATTATTTCAAGAAAGTAAAAATACAACTAAAATGCAAACAAAGCTTTGTGCAGTGTATGGAGAAGGTGTGACTGATGGAATGTGTCCAAAATGGTTCCCAAGTTTTGTGCTGGAGATTCCTCACTGGGCAATGCTCCATGGTCGGGTCGACCAGTTGACATTGACAGCAGTTGAAGATACTTGGTTGATACTGGTTGAGAACAGTTAATGCTATACCACACAGGAGATAGCCAACATTCAAAATATACAAGTAAATAAAGTTATTGGTACAAATGAAAAAATGTGTCTTATTTTACGGAAAAAAACCATACAGACTTTTTGGCCAACCCACTATAAACAGGAGTCTGAGGGATTTGAGAAGCTGAGTCCTGTTTTCTTGGGTACCTTTTAAGAATCTTGAACTATTGCAGCATGTACAGTAATTGATATTAAAAATTACCCTGAAACAACATAAAACTGAATTATGTTCAGAATACATACATAGAATATGAAGTACATTTAAGAGACTATAATTAAATTTGGGTGTTGTCTAATTATTTAAAAAATGTTATTTAAATCACATGACTTATTTCTCAACCAAATACCTACTAATTTTTAAAAATTAGGGTTGTCGCATGAAAAAAAGTAGACTATTGGTGACTTCCGATACCTAGTTACTCACCTTCGAATGCCATTCCTTCACATTACTAACCATGGAATGGTTTGGGTTGCAGTCGAGTTAGGTCAGGCAGAAGCCACATTTTAAAAGATCAGAGTCCTTTAAGGAAGTCAAATTTTGTTTAATTACTAACATTTGAGTGTTTGTACTTTGATTTTGAAAGCGAAATTTAATCCAATTGGTTGGTATCTTTTCATGTAGATGGATTTTGATACTTTATATTTAACTTTTTACCAGAAAGTAGGTCTACATTCTTTGGAACCTATCACTTGCTTTTCTGGAAAACTTTTATTCTATTACAATGGAAACCGTCTTCTACTTGGCTGATCATTTACTTATAGATACTTTGCAGCGGGATGATAGTTGAAACTGCTGAAATTTTATTTCTTTAATATATAAATAGAGTAAAAAGGCATTTTATTTGTATTGAAACAGAAGTATGTTTTATTAGAATAACATTGCAGGATTATTCTTGATAGCACACTGAAGACAGTCCCAAACAAAGTCTACCAGTGTCTTACACATGGTAGATGTTTAATATTTGTTGAATGAACAAATGAGCATTGAATTTAAACTAGTTGTCATCATCATAGGAACCTATAGGCAAAGTCTCAGATGTCATTTACTAAAAAGATTCTATATAGAAAATGTTAACCATTGTATACTAATTGTATTTATTTGTATATGCATTGCAGGTGGCAATAAAAATTATAGATAAATCTCAGCTGGATGCAGTGAACCTTGAGAAAATCTACCGAGAAGTACAAATAATGAAAATGTTAGACCATCCTCACATAATCAAACTTTATCAGGTATGAACTCTCCATCCTTCTCACATTCAATTCTCTATTATGGATCATCAGTTTTCTCTTTTACTTAAGTTTTTTTCAATGTTTAAAAAAAGGATAATGTCGTGCTTTTATTAAGCTGAGTACATACATCTTTCTATATTTAAATAAAAAATTAGAAAACTAAAAACTATTAGTAGCTTAATTTTAAGTTGTCTCTTAAACTGTAAGTTATTTATTTAAAAAGCTGGTAGTTGTATGTTTGTGATACTGTGCTTACACCTGCTGGCTTTGGGTGATGGCACCATTAATGAGAACAGGGGAGTTTTGCTTATTTAAAAAATAAACTGTTACTATTTTAAGAAATACAAAAGCCAAAAGTGGTGTCTTACTTAGTGACATACTTTGTAATACCTAGAGCCAAATCTTATATTTTGTTTGGCCTATTTTATCAGATAAAGTAAATGAGCCATTTTTTAAAAAGCAACTTTGTTAAGATACAATTTTGTAAACTGAAACTGTACCCATTTTAAGTGTTTTTTAAAAGGAAGACTTTTCTCAGATTTTAAAAAGTAATTCATGAATGGTAACGTAATACCAAACACTTGTAATGTTTTTATTCCTTAATAGGTTGACTTTTTTATATTGGAAAACTAGTTTTAAACTAAAATATGACAGTATGCTAGCCTGTGGTTCTGATCTGCCAAATATGATGTGTGCATCTGGTGTTATGCTGGGCTCAGCCTGTACGGGCTGCTGGGAGCTGATTATTAATTTTCAGAAAATTTGCAAGCTGATTAACATCATGTTAGTAGCTCAAAATCAGTGACTATAGACATACATACACCACAGGAGTTGGCTTGCAAGTCGGAGCCTTTTTTTTTTTTCCCTTTCAGAGGCCTGGTACTAGCATATCACTGTGTGCACTGAAGTGGGTTAGCAGAAGTGGCCATTGGGGTTTAAAAAATATGAGAACTTCTAATTATGTTTTTATCGTTAGATTTATCTTCTTGTGTGCATTTTCTTACTGTATTTTTTTTCCATTACCATTTAGTCCCCTTATACCTTCCCGCCCCATCACCACATTATTATCCATGTCCATGAGTCCTTTTTCCTTTTTGCTCATTTTTAGTATACTTAATATATTTATATATTGGCCCAAGTACGTAATTTGTGCCTCTTTATGTATAAATTCATAAATACATGTACATATTTTTATGTATATGCACACATACGTACATATGTACATACATATCTATATTTAGTTAAATAACTTTTATTGATAGAAATTTTCAATTAAAAAGGTGTGGGGACCATCAGCATTACCATTAGCTAAAGATGAGAGATTATGGTGTGCCACTCAAAACAATTCCTGAAATTTTGAAACTATAGAGGACCTCTTAGGTCAAATTTATACCTGAGTATTTCTCTTTTTAAGTTGTTTGGTTGTTTTTTTTTAAATCCTAAGGAGGATACTTAAAAGAAAATAATCACATTTTTAGAAGTCTCTGATGAACCATAAGGCAAACTGAAGTTAAAACCTCCAGGCTGCACATGATAATTCTACGTTTATTTGAATTAAATCATCAGTTAAATTGATTTACTCTTTGACTTTTTATACCCATATTGTAGGTAGCTCTTAGTTTTTTGGTCTGATAGGGAATAGTCCTACACCTACATGTTAGAGCAAATTTGTTTCAGCCTTTCAGTAGATAGAATTTCAATGTTATGCTATTAGCATGTGTCAGCATATAAAACAATAGCGTTACAGAGAAGCAATCTAAAATTCACTCCTGTTGAATCTATAAATTTATTTCCTTTCAACTCAGTGTAGTTTGAGAAATCAAGTTTATGACAATGACAAACTTCCTTTCTGAACCTAGGAAAACTAATTTAAATAAAAATATATATAGCAGTAGAGTTCATGAAGAAGCTCTTGAACAATGTTTTAAATTATAATACTATAATAATACTATGTCACAATATTAAACTGTAGGAGGACTATCACATTGTGCCGGATTAGGTAGGCTACAGCGATAAACTGAGCTGTATTTTATTATCGTTTTCTTGATTAGAGCCTACCATATTAACACAGGGTTAGAAAAGTCAGTGAGGAGGTGGTAAAAAGTTGATCTTCAAAACTGCCATTACCTGTATTAGTATTTTTCAAACTTGAATATGCATGATAATCACCTGGGGATTTTGTTAAAATGTCAATTCAGTGTCAATAGGTCTGGGGTAGAGGCTGAGATCCTCCATTTCTAACAGACACCTGGGAAATGCTGCTGCTGCTGGTCCATGGACACACTTGGAAGAGCAAGGATCTAGATTTCTCACCAAAGTGTTAGTATCAGGCTATTGTGTCTTGTAAGCTTGTCCAGCCTCTGAATGGTTCATAACTTTGACACTTTTATTAGTAGTTTTAAAATAAGTAACTCTGTGGAATGTGGTAAATTGCGATTCTTTCCTGTCAGACTAATGTGGAATTATTTATCAATAGGTAATGGAGACCAAAAATATGTTGTACCTTGTGACAGAATATGCCAAAAATGGAGAAATTTTTGGTAAGTACTTTTCCTTAATTTTTTAAAATTTGAAAATGTCACTAATCTTCATAAATGGAGTATTTTCTATTCTCCTTTTTTTAAGAGTTGATAACATGAATTAGAAATTTTTAAGCATTAGAATGTAATAAAATATCCAGTAAGCTAAAAATATGGAATGTTATTTACTTTCTTATACTTATGATATTAAAAGTACTGTTCAATGCTCTCATCTATATTAAAGAGATTGCAGAATCAAAGGTAGGGAGAAACTTTCATTCATATTGCAAGGGAGATGTTCTTTCCTTTTATCTTCCTTTTTACCCTCCTTTTTAACAACTGTTTATTGAGCTCTTACTATGTCCCAGGCATTGTACTAGGTAAAAAGGATACAATGGTTACCTAAATAACACAATCTCTGCCATTGTGGATCTTAAAAATTATAGTAAGCTGTAACTCTAGCTGTAAGACCTTAGCCAAGTCACTGTATTTTTCTGGGACTCAGTTCTTTTACCTCTAATAACTTATTTGAGTAGTTAGTTTTTGTGACTTATTCTTACCCTTAAAAATTACAAATATTTTATTCTGGGTTTCATCTGTTTTATTTTTTTCTGTGGAGCCAGAAGACTGTAGGTAGTCTAAATATTTTTGGTTTTTAACCTAAATTTAAGTCCAGAATTGTTTTTTGAACAGCTTTATAAATTGCACATATTTTAAGATGTACAATTTGATAAGTTTTATGTATGTGCCATCACCACAATGACTCTCAAAAGCTTCTGTGTGCCCTTGGAATCTGTCTTGTCCCACGTCACCACCAGGCAGTCATTGATTTGTTTTCTGACTCTGTAGATTAGTTTGTGTCTTCTAGAGTTCTATATAAATGTAATCATACAATGTGTGCTCTTATATCTGGTTTCTTTCTCCCAATATAATTATTTTAAGATTCATCCATTTTATTGTGCGCATCAATATGTGATTTCTTTGTATTATTAGTATATCTTATTTTATTACTATACTCCAATTTGCTTATTCGTTCATCTGTTGATAGACATTTGGGTTGGTTTCAGTTTTTAGCTATTACACGTGAATTGCAAGGAACATCCATATACAGGTGTTTAACTTGTAGTCTACCTTCAAGTAATATTCAGCACTTCACATATATAGTATAAGAAACTTGTGATAATATACTTCTATTTTGCCTTGCCCTGTAATTCTTTTTCTTATACCTATTTTATAAAGTACAGTGTTGTTATTTTTGTTTAGAAAGTCAATTATGTTTTAAAGAGATTTCAGTATTTTTTTTAAATCTTAATATATTTAACAGTGGAGTTATCATTGCCAAATCCCTATATCCCTTTGTATAGATATATTCTTTTCATTTGGTGTTACTTTTCTTCTGCTCAAAGGATTTTCTTTACCATTTCTTGAGTACAGGTCTGTTGGTGACGAAATGGTCCAGCTTTCATATGTCTAAAATAATCTTATTTTGTCTATTTTTGAAAGATATTTATAGTAGGTATATATTTGTAGGTAGACTTTTTTCCTTCAGTACTTAAAGATGTTGCTCCACTGTCTTCTCATTTGCATTATTTCTGACAAGAAATCCGCTGTCATTTTTTATTCCTCTGTATGTAATGTCCCTGTTTTCTCTGACTACTTCTAAGATTTTTTGTTTATCACTGATTTCAACCGTTTGATTATGATGTGCCTTTGTGTGGTTTTCTCCACAATTTTTATGTTTGATGTTCACTGTCCTTCTTGGATTTGTGAATATGCAATTTCCTGATTATTCAAATTCAGAAATTTTTCATCCATTATTTTCTTAACTAATTTTTCTGGCTCACCCCTGTCTCCTCTTCTTAATAGACTTCAGTTATACACATATAGGCTGCTTGAAATTGTCCCACAGCTCACTGATGCACTTTTCTGTTTTACAAAATTCCTATTTCTATTTTTTTTTTGAACAGTTGCTATTTCTGTATCTTTAAGTATACTAATCTTTTCTCCTACTATGTCTAATCTGCCATTAATCCAGTTTATTTTTCATCTCAGACATTGTTATTTTCAGCTCTATAAACTTGACTAGGGCCCTTTTTCTTAACATCTACATTTTTAGTTGGCTTTTTGAACATATGGGATGCAGTTTTAATAACTTAATGTCTGTGTCCCGTAATTCTGTCATCCCTGTCAATTCTGGATCAATTTTAAATGACTGATATTTCTTCTCAGTTTTGGTTATATTTTCCTGCTTTTTTACATGCCTGCTAGTCTTAGATTGGGTGGCAGATATTGTCAATTTTACTTTTTTGGTTACCACATATTTTTTAATTTCTATAATTCATCTTGACCTTTGTCCTGGGATATAGTTAAGCTATTTGGAAACAGTTTGCTCCATTTGGGTGGTTTTTTGTCTTTTTTTTTTTTTTTTTTTAAAGATTGAAGCAGTGCTCAGTCTAAGTCTAATTATTTCCCACATTGGAGTATGTTACCCAATGCCCTTTCGGATTTTGTTTTTTTTGTAGGCTGGCCAGTAGGAACAGGCACTATTCCTGGTACCAGGCACTATCCTATGTAATCCTCTCAAACTGTTCTTGCGTTGGCCTCAGGTAGTTTTCTCACACACGTTACAAATCATTACAATCCTGAATGCTGAAGGGGGTTCCTCGGATCTTTAGTGTTGTCTTTGTGTATAGTTCTCTCTTTTCTGGTATTCTGTTTTGTAGATTCTATTTGCTTTGTTCTTTCTAGACTCTCGGCTCTGTCTTCTTCAACTCAAGGACTTTGTTGGCTCAGCTTGGGTACCTCCTCACTATATCGTGGCCTGCACATTTTCTCAAGGCACTCATTGGTCTCACCTCATTTATTTCCTGTCTGTCAAGTATCACTCTCCTTATTTGCCTGATGTTCAGTGTTTTATAAGTAAATGTATTATGTATTTTTGTCTGTTTTTGGTTTGTTTGTTTGCTGGTTTGTTGTTTGTTGGAAGAGGGGGGTTGTTTCAGGAAGGAGGGTAAATCCAGTTCCTGTTACTTCATCTTGATTGAAAGCAGAAGCCTCCAGTCTTCTCAAAATTATCTTTAATTATACTTATTTTTAAAAGAAGGAATTATATATACTTTTGTAGTTTTGAAAAAATGTATTATTTATAGTTGAGTTTAAATAGTTTTGAATCAATTATTTTCTAATTGTATTTTAGGAAATTACTAATTTTTTTTTCTTTTTTATGATACTGCTTATTGAGCTTATTTAAATTCTTAAGGTATTTCTTTCAACTAGAAGCTTCTTAACTGATGCTATAATAGAATGGCTTTGAAGCCAAGCAGATCTGGCTACACCATAGTAATTGTTTGTAATGCTGGCTACACTGTATTAATTGTTGTATTGTTTTGGGCAAGTTTTTTTTTCCTTTCTTCTTCATTTTAGTTCTCCTTTTTCTCCTTTTCTTTTTAACATTTACTCATTCAGTCAGTCAGTCTTTCAGGAAATCTTTATTGTAAACCAACTATGTGTCATACACTGTTCTATGTATTAAGACTACCACAACAAATAAAAGAGAAGAAAATCGCTGTTCTCATAAACTATATGTGCTAGTGTGGGGAGAGAGACAATGAACAAAATGAGAAAATTATATAGTATATTAGATGGTGGTAAGTGCTGTGGAAGTAATAAAGCAAGGAAAGGAGCATGAGGAATGGGGAAGTTGATTACAATATTTAATAGAGTGGTCAGGAAAGGCCTCACTGATATTTGAGCAAAGATTAGAAAGCTCAGTCATACAGATATGGGGAAAGAGGGTGATCCAGGGAGTGGGAGGCGTAAATGAAAGGTCCTGAGGCAGCGGTGTGTTTGGTCTGTTCAAGAAATAGCAGCAGGGAGGTCCATATGACTGGAGAAAAGCAAGCGAGAGAGAAGAGCAAGAGTAAGAAGGAAGAAGAATAATAGGAGATGAAGTCAGAAAGGTAAATGGGAGTCAGGCATAGGGTTTTGTAGGCCATTGTAAAGATATGGGCTCTTACCTTGACTAAAATTGGGGAATCATTAGAGGTATTATAGCAAAGAAGTGACTGCATCTAATTTAACATTTTAAAAGCATCCTTCTGGCTTCTGTATTGACAATAGATTGTAGTAAGCAAGGGTGGAAACAGGGAAACCAGGTTGGAGGCTGTTGTCCAAGTGAGAGATGATGATGGCTTAAACCAGGGTAGTAGCGCTGCACCTAGTACTAAGTGGTCAGACTTATGATGTCTTGAAAGTAGAATCAGATTCTTTGACAGATGGACACAACTTAAATAATAAGTATGATTAGGGAAGGTGTCTGATTCCTGACACACTCAAACATTAAAAGTTTGAGGAAAGAGGAGGAACCAACAAAGGAGTCAGAGAAGAAAACCAAGAGAATGCAGTACTATCCTGAAAACCACGTAAACCTTCGCTACAGAGGCACTTTGGAGCGAAACAGAAACACGGTATGTTTGTTCATATAGAATAGATTTGATTCATTCTGCAACATAGCAGTTGAGACATCAGGAAAGAGCAGTAGATTGGGGAAGGTTTAGAGCAGCCGGTGGTGCTTGTATGTTAGTCAAGGGATAAATAAAAGCATTGATAATTAGCAGGGAGGGAGTTTATGACTCACCGTCAGCAGTGCTTTCCAGCCCTGGAGGAGAAAAAGTACACACTCTGAATGACCCATGTTGGGGATTGGAATGGTAGGGGGACAAACGCACCTAGGAGTTGCTGTGGCCAAAGAGGTGAGAGTTGAAATGGCTGACGGCGAGATTCAAGTTCAGGAGGGAGACAAGTGAAGCAACAAATGAATCGATTTCATGAACTGAAGAAATAGAACAGTGGAGCAATGAAGGTTATGAAGGTGAAATACTTTTAGGAAAACAAAACGTTCATATACATAAAATAAAAACTCTAACCTTGGTCCTGTACATAACTTCCCAGAAGCTTGCCACTCAGGTTCTCTTCTGATGCTGGCACTGACTGTTCTGACTGCCCTGCTAATCCAGAAAGGGCCTTAGGTCTTTCCACTCCCCTCAGCTTCTGTTTCTTTGCTGTATAGAGAGAGGTTTCCTGTGCCATCCAGTTTTCTTGCTCTATCTGACTAGGTTTACACCAAAAAAGTGATTTTGGCAACATGTTGGGACTGCATCTACAGTGCGTGATTCATGCATTATGAGGCTGTAGTGTTTATGCCCTTCATTTTTGTTTGGTAATTAGATTGTACCTCACTCCATAAATGGCTGAAGTACCTTTAAAGAAGAATAATACAAAAACAATTATTCTAAAGTACAAATAAGAATAAAGAATTGATCTAGAAAATACATAGAACAGTAGAAAACAATTGTGAGAGGTGGAGGACGGGAACACTAACATGCAGGCAATAAGGGCCCAAGAGCTTCAGATACGGCTCTGAGCTTTATGGTTATCACAGTGAAAGAATATATAGTCATTTGCAGAATTTTATCTAAGAGAAAGAAAGGCACATATCCCTCAAAGAAAGCAAACCTTTTCTTGGTAGTAAATATTTTCTTTCTGGTTTCTTATAAGAAGTACTATGTGAACCATATTTTAAAAAACAACAATCTGATTAAAACTGTTTTGAGGGCTTCCATTGTTTTTGAAATAAAGTCCAGGATTCTTAACAAGGCCAACAAGGATGGTTACACTGTACAAACCCTGGCCTTAAATACAGTAACAATAAAGGTTATCATTTCTTGAATACTTAAAATACGCTGGGCATTATGCTAACTCCTGTAACCATACTGTTATTTTGTCCTCTTTACACCCTCACAAGATAGGGACTGTTAATATCTATTTACAATACAGGAAACTGAGGCACAGAGATTAAACAATTTGCCCAAGTAAAAGAGCAAACAAGGCATTAAGTGTCATAACCAAGTTTTAAGCCTTAGTGTGACATCAAAGGCTGAGCTTTTAACAACTCCACTATACTAACTAGTTATATGTCTCCTTAAAGTTCTTTGAATTTAACAAGCTTTTTCTGTCTTAGTGACTTTGTACACTATTGTTTCTTTTGCCTGAAGGATTCTCTGTCCTCCTAAAACCCCCTAAGCCTGTCAGTTAGTTGAATTAAATCTTGATATCATTAATTTAATGTTATCATTAAAACTAGAAATAGGCAAAACATGTAATAGTTTTGTCCACTATAATGGGTAATGGACACAAAAAGCACTTGATCTTTCTGTCTTCAGTACTTTGGAAACTGACTGGTGGATTTCTTACCAAATCTAATCTAATGATCACAGAAACCCATAACCAGGCTGATCTCCATACTATTTGTTTTCAAAACAGAACATGTACATTTTTTATTGCAGATCTGTGTCCCTCCTGTTTATTTGGACACATAGAAAGCCCTTTGCTCTCTTCATATTCAAATCTTCCCTTTTTAAGAGGCCTACCTGAAGCTCCATCTCTTCAATAGTCCTTCTCAGTTCTATCCACACTGATTTCCTCCTGTAAGAACATTGTAGTTCTCTTTCTTGCACAATTCATTTTAGAATTTACATACTGCCTTTCATAGTTATTTAAAGTCTTCATGTGTATCTTTTTATCTCTACTAGATTGTAAGCTTCTGCTGACTACATAGCATAATACACAGCTTTTTATAAACACCTGTTGAATGAATGCTATAATAGTCTACTTTGGCCTAATACCCCTTATTTACTTAGTGAAGCCAACAGGAAAACACTGCCAGGTTAAGTAATGAGGTACTCCTTTGTTCAGTTTTTGAAAGGACTTTTCTGTTGGTTTACACTTCCAGAGATAAACATGAATGAGGAAATGCTAACTAAATCAAGGAAGGAAATTGGCCTACTCTAGTATACTAAGCAGTTTTTGAGTACTTACTGGTAGTTATCACCCTACACTTACAATTTTTCTTCTAACTCCACACCTCCCTAGTATACTGGTAAGGGCATATACATTCATTTTTTTAAAAATTTTAATCTTTACCCAAGGATATATTTATTGATTTTTAGATGGAGAGGAAGGGAGAGAGAAACATTGATGTGAGAGAAAATCATCAATTGGTTGCCTCCTCTCTATGCGCCCTGACTGGGAATTGAACCTACACCCTTTGGTGTATAGGACAACATTCCAACAGTTGAGCCACTAGGCCAGGGCAAGAGCATATACATTTAATCTGAATAATTTTTGTTTTCCAGTCTTATATAGCGGTTGGTGTTCATCTGTGAAGGGTATTATTTTCCTGATCTGGTAGCATGGAACATGTAATGGCAAGTGAATATGCTGAAAAGAGCCTTGAGTTATCTATAAATACAGGGGCTGGCAAAAGTAAGTTTACAGTTGTGAGTATGAGAAACACGGAGTTTATTCTAGTATTATTATTCATTAATTTTTGTATTATTTTCCATACAAACAATTATAAACCCACTTTGGCCCACCCCATATGAAGTTTGAACTCTAAAATTTTCTTCTGGAATCATAGGTGTGATTAATAAAAGTTATTCAAGATTCCTGCATTCTCTAGAACTATTTCTTGTATTTGTCCATGTGGTCATAGGCAGTAAATGATGCAAAAATCTTGGGGTGGTCACCTCATCAGACAATTTGGGCACCAAACAATTAAACTGGCAGTCAGCCATTTCCGGACTGTTAATTAAATTACCCAGGGTCTTTCTATTTAGATTTCTGCTCCTTGATAGGCTGTGTATTTCCAGGCCAAGCATGTGCCTGAGGTTTATTGATTCATTTCCTGTCTTTCCCTTTCAGTGGTAACATATTACAATGCTGACTGTGGTGATTGAGAAGGGGCTTTGTTTGAGCCAAAATACTTTTAGACTCTTGGTTACTTAGAGAATCTAAAGTTTAATTTTTGTGGTCTTTGGTTACTATCTAACAGCTTGAGGTAATGTTAGAAAAGTTGTTTATTTGCCTTTTATTATGAGTTTAAGTAAACTTTGACGGTTTTATTAATTTATAACACCACTATGACTCTAATTTATGTTTTAGTTCTTTGGGTTTTTAAATTATTAACCAGGGTCCCAATTGCAGTACTGCTTAAATCTATACTCACTTCTCCAGTTTGTTCCATCATTCTTTTAGTTTGGACCTTCATCACTTCTCACTTGAATTACTTGAGCAAGCAGGCTAAGGTTTCTTTGCCTCCTGTTTTGTCCCTTTTCTAAACCATCTTTCATGTCGCTGTCAAAAATATCTTTCTAAAATGCAGATCTGCCCTGGCCAACGCGGCTTAGTTGGTTGGAGCATTATCCTGTAACCAAAAGGTTGTGAGTTTGATTTCCAGTTGGGGCACATACCTGAGTTGTGGGTTTGATCCTTGGTCCAGGTACATATGAGAGGCCACCGGTCAGTTTCTCTGTCGCATCGATGTTTCTTTCTCTGAAAAGCAAGGAAAAAAATGCCCTCGGGTAAGGATAAACAACATAATAATTTTTTAAAATGCAGGTCTGATCCTTGTCAGTTTTGTACTTAAAATATTTCTGTGGTTCCCCACTGCCTTCAGTATAGAATTGGTATAATGATGCAGCCCCTATATACCTTTCCAGTCACATCTCCATCACATCTTGTATGAGCTCTAATAACAGCATAATCTCCTGTGCAGATGTATAGGTAAATGTTGCTTTCACATGTCTGAGGATGGTAGATGTTAGTGCAGAAAGATTAAATTAGTGTATGCTTCAGAAGGGGTATGCAAATGTTGAGTTCATGCAGATTAAATTAGACTGTCCTTGGATATAAAATTTAGGATCCTTTGAATTTTTATTAGTTGCATATAAACTAGTTACCTTTGAAGAGGTCAAATCTAATTGTATTATTTGTAAATCTTTCTGGTTAACTATTAGGGAAACTAGTAACTTACGTGAAAGAGCCAGCCTGATTCATGATTCAAAATTTCGTTGTTGCTCACCCCTACACCTTTGTTTGAATTGGGTCAGGCGTTCAAAGTCTGGAGTAAGGTCTGTGTGCTAATCCTAGTTCTAACTTCTAATATAAACCTCTGGAGCTAGTCACATGTTTCTGAACCTCAGTGTCTTCTAAAAATGAGGGGGTTATTTGAGTTTATTAAATATGTGTGCTTGATACAATGACTAGTGCTTGGGATCTAAAAGAAATGAATGGCTTGTCCACTACAATGGAAGAGATCATAGTCAATTTTCAAGGTCTAAAAAGTTGATGTCTGTAAATCTCAGGAAACAAATTTTGTGAATATTTGATGAATGAAATGGATTTGTCAGAGATGACTAAATATATTATTAAGCATCATATATCTGGAAATGTAAGCATAACAGGCCCTAATTGTTTAGACACGTATTGAAAAGCAGTCCAGTTTTTCAGTTAACTTTGATTTTAATTTCAGCTATCTCCCACTGATTATTGGCAGTCTGCCTCTGCTGTGGTTCAAAGCTGACATTCTGTGCTGTGAGCAGTGAGCTTCTCCCATGTCTGGCAGCCGCAGCTGCAGCTAGGCTACAGTGAAGGGAGAGAGAGAAGCATCAGCTCTTCTGATCTTGGCCATAACCATACCCA
This sequence comes from Pteronotus mesoamericanus, assembly GCF_021234165.1. Lineage (NCBI taxonomy): Eukaryota > Metazoa > Chordata > Mammalia > Chiroptera > Mormoopidae > Pteronotus > Pteronotus mesoamericanus. Next base: position 16,062,264 of record NW_026555313.1, read on the forward strand.
GCCGAATTCTATCCATGTGAGGCTTTTGGCAGTCTGTGTTTTCTGTTTCTCTCAGGATGCATTTCCATTAAGTGAATCATACTATTAAGGAATTTCAATAAGATTGAATTAATTAAGAGAAAGCTACTTCTTTGTTTGTGAAAAAGGAGAACCAGAGATAAATTTTATCTGCTAATTAAGGTGGTAAGAGGGATGGATTTCCTACTTAGGATAAAATCAGAAAACAGTCCACATTAGGGAATAATCTTTTCTTCCCTTTTTGGAGAATATTCGTTTTCCTTTCAGAAAGAGGTCTCTGAGTAAGACTTTGTGTTTCTGAAAATGCCTGCATTTTATCCTCCTACATGAATAGATACTCTGATTGTGCTAATGCTCCGTTGTCTACTTTTATAAATTATTTATTCCTATGAAAGAAATACATTGTTTATTGAGGGTGTCTTGTATACCAGACTCGATCCTAGGTGCTCAGAACACATCAGTGAATATAGAGTCCTTGCCCTCTTGAGGTTTATATTTTAGTGAGAGTATTTCATGTTGGAAGGATTAAAAGAAAATATATTATGCCAGTGTTTCAGAGAAGGAGGATGTGAAAGCCTGGATGAGAGTAAAGATTTGTTCTTTTATAACAGGTGGTCAAGGAGAGCCTTGCTGATACATATTTGTGCAAAAACCCAAAGAAGGAATGCATTGAAGTACATTTTTTAAGACCGTTACATGCATTGAGGTCTTCATGTTTATTATGACACTTAATAGTTGGTCTTGGAATAGAATTTTAAGTTGGAAATAATTTCTCTTCAGAATAATGAAACATTGTTTTATTGTCTTGTAGTTTCCAGGACTGCTTTTGAAAAGCTTAAACCGATCCAATTCCTGACCCTTTGTTGTGAATTGTTGTTTCTGACTGTGAACTAGTAAAATCTTTTCTTTGTCCCCAGTGTTCTGAAATTTCACAATGATGTGCCTTGATATAGGTCTGTTTTGTTTCATGGTGCTGAGCTATTATTGGTGGGTCCGTTTAATCTGGAAACTCATTTCCTTTTGATCTAGGAAATTGTCTTGAATTAGTTGATGGTTTCCTTCCCTAATTTTCATCATCTTCTCCTTCACAAATGCCTATTATTCAGATATTGATCATCCTGGGCTGACCTAATTTTTTTTTTTTTCCTCATCTTTTTCTTTTCTACTTTTTGGGGGATCACTACAACTTTTATTTTGCTACCATATTTTTAATATCTATGAGTTAATTTTGTTCCCTAATTGTTTGTTTTAAAATAACACTTATTTTTATGTGATGATTTTACAATGTCTTAGCTCTCTGAGAACAATGATAATTTTTTTATGTTTTCTTCTCTTTAGTGCCTTTTTTCCTTCGAGTTGATTGTTTTCTGTTGGTCTGTATGTTTTGATCTGTGTATTTGTGTTAGGAGGGTTTTTTTAGATGATTACTGGGCATATTTGATTGTCAATTCCTACTGAAGAGCAAGAGACCAAGAGCCAGTCTATGGGATTTGTCAGCAATGACTTTATGTAGGAGTGATCAAATCATGTTCTTTTTTTGGAGATTCCCAATGTTTGTACCTTTATTCTTGAGTTGATAGAGTCCCAGGAGGAGATTCTTCTAGTCCTCCACCCAGAAGATAAAGGCTTGGTTTTGCCATGGTTTTGGTCTCTTGGGTGAGGAAAGCTGAGGTATGTCAGTATCCAATATGCATGTTTATTTAATCCCCCTGTTTTTCATGTGCTATCCCTGTCCTCAACTGTGCCTAGGGTCCTTAAATCTAGAAACCCTCTGTTTTAGTCTCTCAAGAGGCTTAAATCTCTGGATTTCTTCTGGAGTGTAAGTTAGGACACTCACCCAACTACATAGAAGGAAAGATGAGACCTGGGGATTGAATTACTTCAACTGATCACCCTTGTTTTAGCCTTACGCCAATTTCAAAGTTCTTGTGCCAACAGTTTCTGTCTTTGTGGGATTCTACTGTGTTAGTTATATTAATTAACGGCATTTTCCATTAAGAGGCTTCAGTTTTCTTGAGTCAGTTGAGGTTTGTATTTCAATAGTTAGATTTTTTTGTTTCCAAGTTCTCTTGGATTCTTTTTCCTATTTACTGTTTGGGGTTTTTTTTCTTTCTTAGATGTGCTATATTCCCTTATCTGGGGGACAATAGTAAATGCATGTATTTATCTCTAGATGTTCCTTTTTTCTTATCACTTTGTTTTTCTTTAAGTGCTGGAACATAGTTATAATAACTCTTTTAATGTCATTATCTGATATTTCCATCTGTCATTTCTGGGTCAGATTTTAAGTTATATTTTCCTGCTTCTTGGTATGTCTAATACTTCTTTTTTTTTTTTTTAATTATTATTGGATACTATACATTGTGAACTTGACATTGTCAAGTTTCTGGATTTTTTTTGTCTTCTTTTAAAGAGTGTTGAGTCCTGTTAGGCAGTTATTTATAGTTCTGTTTGATCCTTTCAAATTTTGATAGGATGGGTATTAGTGTATAACCTTTACACTATAAATAATTTAGCCTCTAAAGTATGGTCCTTTTAAAGGTTTTTAGTGAATGATCAGTGAGAACTCTCCACTTTGGCTGGTGGAAATTTGAATGGTTCTCAACCCCATGTGAGCTCTGGGGATCATGCAGCTCACAGCACCTTCTTTTAGTCATTCTTTCCCCAACCCTATAGAATGTCACACATGCCTTAGAATTGAGTAAAAACTCAATGACAGACCCATGCAAAATTGTGAACAACTTTTTCCTGCTTAGCTCCCTCCTCTCCAGAACTTTGTTCCATGTCTTCTAGAAAACTCAGGTTTCTTGAATTCTGATTTCTGTCTCTTCTACTCAGCAAGACAGCCATGATCTGCTTGGGATCGCTGTCCTTGCTGTGGAGTCAGAATGTGCCTCTAGACAGAAAGCCAGGAGATTGGAGGGCTCCCCTTGTTCGTTTCCATTCTCTCAGGGATCATAGTCCTATGTTGCCTGTTGTCCAGTGTCAGAACACAGTAGTTTTATATGTTTGTCCAGTTTTCTAGTTGTTTTAAATAAAGGGTACATCTGGTTCCACTTACTACATTATGGTTAGGAGTGGAAGTTATTTTAAAATCATATTGTGGTTATATTGTAACTCTTTCTTCGGATATGTTTATTTATTTGTTGATCTTGCTTTCTGTTTTAAATGGTATTTATATTCCTTGAGCGTTTGCTCATTCTTTAATCGTATATGCGTCTTTATAATTAAATTTATTGCTATATTCTCTCATCCCTCTCCTTATACAGACTGCTTGGGTGAGGGCTAAGGCCTGTCATTGGAATTTTCACTCAGTTTTCCATCAGAGTAAAAGAACAAGTAGAAAATATTTCTGGGCTAAATATTTTGGTGGCTGATCTACCGGTGATTAACTTCTCTTTCTTTCTATGTGTCACTAGCCACCCAGGACACTGCCCTGTCTTTTTAAGATCTTGTATTTGTTACTCCTTCCTGGGGCCTTACACCCTCTCTCACTGCCAGAGGTCTTATGCAGGGGGTGATTTGATTTAGCTGCAATGAATGGGGTATTCCAACTAATAATGCTGTTGATTGCCACTTGGCCCTTTTCTGTTCCTATATTCCACCTTTGGGCATGGAATATCTGATAGTTCTGTTACCATTTTTTGTGACTGTGTTACCTCTGAAGATCCATGTTGATCTAAGCCTGTAATTTTCCTCTTTAGTTTGATTTAATCTGTTGTAGATCATTTGTGCTCTTTATTTTATATTTCTATTGCCTTAACCCTAACCTAATCCCTCATAATTTACTTCCAGATCATGATTAGCATTGCAGATGCTCTCTTGCCTCTATTATTTCCATTATCTATCCTATGCACAGTTGTCAGTTTAAGCTATAGCTAATTCATTCACAATGTCAGAGTTTTGTCTGTTGTAAAGTACCATTATTAGTTTATATATCCTCCGTTCCTTTGTGATCTCTATGGCTGGATCCATATCTAATTCATTTTCTTTATATTCAGCATCCTGTAGAGTGTCTGGTACATAATAGGCACCCAGTAGTTGAATGATTTAGGTAGGACTTGTTTTGCTTTTAAGGTATATTATGTTTTTAAATGTAGAGTAGTTAGGCAATCATTACAACTGTATGAGTAGATTTTATTTTTCAATAACAATTATCTCATAATGGACTAATAATTTTTGAATATTGATTTTATTGATTCACAAAAAGTAAGCAGTACCTTAAGAACAAGGACAAAAAAACACCAGTATTCTAGTAGACATTATACAGGGATTAGAAAAAGTAGGTTTACAGTTGTGAGTGCATAAAAACATTTATTCTTATATTATTTATTAATTATCATATTATTTATCATATGGACAACTGTAAACCTACTTTTGCCCACCCCGTATTTAACGTCCGCCACAGTGTCAAATATAGAAAATCTTATTTTCCCCAAATGAACTGAGAAAAAGGGAAAATTTTTTCCTATTAGACACATGGTATATATCTCATTTTCAGTATTATTTTCAGATTTCAGAAAATTCACATTTGCTGAGAATGAGAAAAGCTCTGCTACACAATCACCTGTTAGTTTATTTCCAAACACACACTAATTGTACAATATGTCTCAAGCCGCAAACTATGAAGGACTCTGAATAAGAGGAAAGCTAAAAGACTCAGAAACTGTCACAAGAAGGTTTGCTTCCATATGGTATGAGGAATTTTATTTACAAATCTAATACAGCTTTATTGAATAACAACCTTAAAAGCTTTCTGGACCTCTATTGTTTATCTTATTTGGAGTATGATTAGCATGGTGGCAAAAAATTAAAAATAAAAAAGTTCGTTTTTATTCTTTGTTCCTATCTATTCTTCATTTACATGTTTTTCCCTGTTTTTAGTATTGAAGTATAATCTATATACAATAAAGTACACAAATACTAAGCTTATAGCTTGATGAATTTTCCACATATGTACCCTCTTAGGTAACTATCTCCTAGGACAGCATATAGAACATCTCCATCACTCTGGAAATCCCTCACGTCCCCTCCCAGTCACTATCCGCACAAGAATAACCATTAGTCTTATCTCTGTCAACATAAACTTCTAAACATTGTTTCTAAATTTCAGATAAATGAAATAATACTCTTTTGTGTCTACTTCTTTTACTCATCCTTTTTTTCTGTAGATTCATCCATGTTATTATATATATGTATATCAGTAGTTTTATATATATCAGTATTATATAAATATATATCAGTAGTTCATTCTATTTTATTACTATTATATATTTTAAAGTTTACCTTTTTTTAAAAAAATGAAATTTATTGAAGAAATTTTGGAAAATATAAAAAGGGGAAACTGGAGATAAGGGAAAATAAGACTCTTTAATGCCTCTAAGACAAATATTTCTAAGTTTTGGTCTGTTTTCTTCCACTTTTATTTGTTGTATATACACATAGTTTTCCATCGTTTGAATCAAGGTAGTTAAATTATTTTACTCATATACCCGTTTTTATTATATAACACAAGTATTTTGGGAGTCACTGAGCAAGGCCAGTTGTCTTTCTGCTTAGCCCTAGCTGAAATTACTAATGGTCTGGAATTTTCATTTATTCATTTAGTAACTCAACAAATATTTGGTCAGCTCTTGATGTGTATCAAGCACTGTTTCAGTCACTGCTTTAGATTCTAGGCCTAAAATAGTGGGCAAGATAGGTAAAGTCCCTGCTCATATGGAGGTTACAATCTACAGTGGGGAAAAATGGACATTAAAAAAGTAAAAATTAACAAATTTTCAGGTAGCAATAAGTGCTATGAAGATAAATGGATATGGAGCTCTCATGTACTATTGGTAGTATGTAAATTATTAAGTAAAAAATAAATACATCCTGTTACCTAGAAATTTTACTTTATTTCATGTACTTATAAACTAAGATGACCTAAAAGAATGTTCATAACAGTATTGTTTTTAATAGTTCCAAACTGGAAACACCAAAATGTCTACCAATGGTAGGATAGAGAAGTATAGTGTAATATATTCATATAATGAAATACTGTACAGCAACAAAAAACCAAGGTACTTACTACACTATGAATGATTCTTAAAAACACATGTTGAAGGAAGAAAACAGACACAGGACACATTCTATTTATATAAAATCCAAAAAAAATGCAAAAACTAAACTATATTGTTCAGGGATACATACTTAAACAATCAAATTATTTTTAAAAGACAAATGATTACCATAAAAGTTAGTATGGAGTTACCTCTAGGTAGAGGGAGGAAGTTGTGATTAGAAAGAGGAATGTGGGGAAGGTGCTTCTGGGGTGCTAGAAATATTCTGTTTCTTGACCTTAGTTGTGGCTATATGTGTATTTATAATAATTTACTAAACTGCAAGTTTGTGTTTTAGGCACATTACCATTTGTGTTTTATATTTCAAACAAAGCAGTGGAGTGATAGCATATGAAGAGTGTGAGGGTAGGTGTATGGGTGTGGGTGTTATCTGACGGCTTTATGGAGGGAAAATTGACATATAATAAACTATACATGAAAACTCTTCAACTGGAAAATTTAGTCATGTGCATTAACCCATGAAACCATCACCACAATTAAGATAATGAATGGGTCCACCACCCCCAAAAGTTTTCTTACATTCCTTTGTAGCCCTCCCTTCCCACCTGTTCCTCATCCCCACTGATCTGCTTTCTGTCACTATAGATTAGCTTCTAGAATTCTAGAATTTTGTATAGATAAAATTGTATAGTATGTATGAGATCTGTCCAGAAGATAGCCAGCCATGCAACATGAGAAATAGAGACATTTATTGAAGAAGATACAAGAAACATTGTACTTAGGACAGTCACGCCTCAGTCCCTTCAAAGTAGGTACCATGGGACCTCATACAGCTCTCCCAGTCTCCATCAGCTGCCCCGTCATATTTTCTTACATCTCGTCAATGGTCTAAAATCTCTTCCCTTTCAAAGGTGATTTTAGTTTTGGGAAAAGCCATAAGTCCCAGGGCATCAAATCTGGGCTGTAGGGGAGGCTGAGTCATCTGGGTGATTTGATATTTCACCAGAAAGCCCTGCATGAGACATGATGCAAGAGCAGGTTGTGATGAAGCTGCCAATCACCAGTTGCCCGTATCTGTGGCCTTCTGAATCATCCAAATAGTTTCCTCAGAGGGATATTCAAGCTTAATGCAAAATTTGATGCAAATTCATTGCTCTACTTGCTCAGTCATTTTGAATGGAACGGCCATGTAGCGCACATGCTCACTCAACGGCATCTACTGCCCCCACCTACTAACTAGTACAGTGAAGTCGTCATTGTTTACACATGTGCATTCCAGTCCACTTTCCTTGGCTGCCAGGTTACATCGATGTTGCATAAACTGCTCCTGTTATATTAACAGTGGCTGGACTTTTTCTGGACAGGCTCTCACTCTCTTGTTTGTCTGGTTTCTTTCACTCAGAGTAATTATTTTGAGACTCATCTGTGGTATTGCATGCATTGGTAGTTTATTTGTTTTAATGCTGAGCTGCATTCCTTTGTTTGAATACACCACAATTTGTTTATTCATTCACCTATTGATGGATATTCGGGTTGTTCCCAATTTCTGGCTGTTGCAAATAAAATTTCTATAAATATTCATTTACAAATCTGTGTATAAATATATACTTGCTTTTCTCTTAGTTAAATACCTAGGAATGGAATGATTGGATCATGCTAGATGTTTAACTTTCTAAGAAATAGAAGTATACTTCTGTACCCCTTAATATCTTATGAAAATATTTTAAAGCCAATAAATATATTCCTGTAAAATTATTTTAAATCACTATGTAGTAGATTATCAATTAAACATGGCATAATAGTGTTAACCAATTCTTTGTAGGTGGACATTTAGGTTTTTTCCACTATTTAAGCATCATTATCATGAACATCCTTGAAACTAAATCTTTGACCATGTTCTTATTTAGTTCTGTAAGATAAATGATTAGAAGTGAAATTTCTTGGACAAGCCTTGAGGCTTTTGTTGCAGGTTGCCTTCTAGACATATGACAAATTAAGTCTTCATCAGTCAGAATTTTTCAGATACAATTAGTCAAAGCTGTATGTTAGATACAGTCAAAATATTCCTATTGTGTAATGAAGCATTTTTCTTTTAGGATTTATAGGTGAAAATAAGTTGAGTCTTAAAAATTATTTATTCTATTTGTATCATATAGTAAATGAAATTTCTCTTTCTGAATCAAATGTAGCTGTGAAAGAATTACCCTTGGAATTAGGGAATCTGTAAAGTTAAGAGATAAATTGTTAATTGATAAAAAAAAGTAAATTGCATAGTAGTATGTGTGGTATGATTGCATTTAGGTTATCAAATTATTACTATTTATTATATAGTATTTAAAGCAATTTATATGATATGGTTTATAGTAATATATTTATATTACAAGTATATTTATGTACACATTTATATTTTATTATATGTGCATATTTTCATAAACATAAGAAATAATTTAGAAAATATGAATTGAGCTATATAGTGATAGTGGGATGTTTAGGAGGCTTTCTTTTCTTAATTATATTTTATTGATTATGCTATTATAGTTGTCCTGATTTTTCCTCCTTTGTCCTCCACCTAGTGCCCCTCCCCCACTCCCTCAGACAGTCCCCCTGCCATTGTTTATGTCCATGTGTCATGTGTGTAAGTTCTCTGGCTACTCCATTTCCTATACTGTACTTTACATCCCCATGGCTATTCTGTAACTACTTATTTGTATTTCTTAATCCCCTCATCTCTTCACCCATTCTCCCCCCTGCCGCCTCCCATCTATCAACCATCTAGCAACTAACTTCTTTTCTCTTGCTGCTTTAAGATTCTCTCTTTATCTATAACCTTTGGCATTTTAAATATGACGTGTCTTGGAGTGGGCCTCTTTTCATCCATCTTGTTTGGGACTCTGTGTTTCCTGGATTTGTGTATCTATTTCCTTCACCAAATTAGGGAGGTTTTCTTTATTTTTTCAGATGGGTTTCCAGTTTCTTGCTCTTTTTTCCTCCTTCTGTCACCCCTATCATGCGAATGTTGAACTTCTTGAAGTTCTAGGACTTCTTGTCCTAGAGGCTGCTTATACTATCCTCATTTTTTTTAATTCTTTTTTTTCTTCTTCTGCATGGTGGTTTTTTCTTCCTTATGTTCCAAATCATTGATTTGATTCTCAGCTTCATCCACTCTACTGTTGTTTCCTGTAAATTGTTCTTTATTTCAATTAGTGTAGCCTTCATTTCTGACTGGACCTTTTTTATGCTGCCGAGGTCCTAAGTTCCTTGAGCATCCTTATAAACAGTATTTTGAACTCTGCATCTGATAGACTGCTTATTTCCATTTCATTTAGCTCTTTTTCTGGGGTCTTGATTTTTTTTTATTTGGGCCATTTTTTCTTTGTCTCCTCATTTTGGCAGCCTCCATGTGTTTGTTTCTGTGTTTTAGGTAGAGCTGCTTTGACTCTGTGTCTTGGTAGCATGGCCTAATGCAGGAGGTGTCCTATAGGGTCCAGTTGCACAGCCTCCTCTATTACCCAAGCTGGGTACTCGAGGTGCACCCTTTGTGTGTAGGGCTTAGTATACCCTCCTCTTGTTGAACTTTGGTTGCTGTTGGCAGATCAATGGGAGGGATTTACCCAGACCAGTCAGCTGCGAGGGTTGGCTGTGACCATTTACCACCAACCTCCACCCTCCGTGGAGGATCAGCTGTGCAGGGGCAGGGGGTCCTCCAATGTGGTCTGTAGCTCTCCACTGGGTGCACTGGCTCTGGGATTTCCTGGGTGGTGCAGACCAAGGGGTACCTTGCCTGAGCTGTAAAGCAGTCTGAGATGGCTGCTACTTGTACTGGGCTTGGAGGTTCCCAGGGGAAGCCAAGCTGTCAATCTAATCTGCCTGTGGCTAGGGCTCACGGGAGCCAGCTGTTGCTTGTTTGATGGTATTTAAGTGACTGGACCCACTATTTTTTTGAAAAGCAGCTTGGGTGGGCCAGTAAGCTGGGTGGGCCAGAGCCTCTGGGGATCTCCAAGGTGGGTCTAAAAGTGTTAGCCGGGTTGATGGAGTCTTAGATATGGCACCAGGCCTCTGCCAGCCTTGAGGCCAGATACTTCACTTTCTCCCTATATACCACTGGTGCCTTTCAAGCTGCTAACCTGGTGCTGGAACTCAGAGGGAGTGAATCTGAGTAGGTGAGTTCGTGTGTGGGTTCTTTAAGAAAACTGCTTGGAGCTCCAGAAGTTTCTTCCACCAGCTCAACCCCTGCTGGTTTTTCCAGCCAGAATTTGTTGGAACTTACCTTCCTGGTACTGGAACCCTGGGCTGGAGGGCCTGGTGCAGGTCTGGGACTCCTCGCTGCCGAGATATCCCTCCTGAATTTTTTTTATCCACATGGGTATGGGACTAGCCCAATCCACGTCTGCGCCCCTCCTACCAGTCTGGATGGATGTGGTTTCTTTAATTTCATAGTTGTCAGGCTTCCATTCAGCTTGATTTCTGATGTTCCCAAGTGATGGTTGTTCTATATTTTAGTTGTAATTTTGATGTGGTTTTGCAAAGAGGCGAGCAGTGTCCACTTACACCTCCATCTTGACCCCATCTCACTTAGGAGGCTTTCATTTGTACTTTGTGTGTTCTTTGTGTGTGTTGTACTCTGAAAAATTTGTTTCAAGTTTTTTTAACAATGATTATTATGCATAGATTTTGCTACTGGAAGAAATAAGTGTATTTTCATTTGGGAAACTTCAAGACAACTCTGCAGTTAATTTCAGAAGATGCGTTAGTTTTAGATCTCTGGAGAAGATCCAAGTGGATGGGAGGCTATGACAAGTATGTCCTATTGTTGGAATATATGTTTTGTTTACCGATTAAATGGTCTCCCAATCAGTGTTTTTGTTCTTGAATTGTTAGTAGGCAAAATGAATACTTTTTTTTATTGTTCCCTAAATTCTGTCAGGCTACTCATTTTAGAATTGATATGTTACGTAGCTTGTCAATTCCAGTGTTCTAGTGCCTATTATATTTTGGCGTACTACAGCTGGTGAGAGCAGTGGCACAGTTTCATTCTTTTTTCTTTGCATTTGTTTCTCCATCTGTGAGTAAGGCATTTTGTTGACTCTTGCACGTATTCTATGTATCTGTTTATAATCTGACTTTGAATCTGCTAATAATACAATACACACTTCAGTTGGTGACCACTGTATTCTAAAATATATTGTAATTGTGAGTATGTAGCAAATTATTTTTTTTCCAAATCAGGTACATCTTGTCTACCAAGATAACCACAGGAAGGTATTCGAATACTTAATGTTTATAGTACTATAATGGAAAAGTTACTTAACTAGATACCGGGAGACCTATGTGATTATCCTGGTTGTATTATGTTCTTAGGGAATTAACTTCATCTGCTTGGGGCTGATAATGCTTGCCAAGGTAACCTAACAAAGAATGAACATTCATTCATTTGTCTGATGATTAAGCGATATAATAATAGGTTGGCCAAAAGTCCCATATGAACTTTCTCCGTAAAATGAAAGACACATTTTTCATTTTCACCAATAACTTTATTGATTTGGTTATTTTGAGTATGTTGGCTATCCCCTGTTGGTATAACAACATTAATTGTTCTCAGTGTCTCGATTTGATCACCATCAACTTCAACTGGTCTACCCGACCATGGAGCATCATCCAGCAAGAAATCTCCAGCACAAAACTTCACAAACCACTTTTGCCACATTTTATCAGTCACAACATCTTCTCCATACACTGCACAAATCTTTTTTTGAGTTTCAATTGCATTTTTACCTTTCTTGAAATAATAAAACATAATACACTGAAAACATTGTGTATTTTCTTTCATCTTCAGTATTAAAATGACTACACAAAAATTTGCCAATTTTGATTTTTTTTTTTACTGCATGCTGATAGAACAGCTGTCACAATACAATCTAACAGAATTGATTCAAATGATGTTAAAAACAACTAAGCACTACTAAGAGTCATTTCACAGAAAAAACCTAATGAACTTTTTGGCCAACCCTATATATGTATTTTATAAATGATAATGAACAATGCAGATACAGTTCTGGCATCTACATCTGCTTTCGTTACTGTGCTAATGGGGAGTCCTTGTGATGGCGCGGATGGCGGCGGTGGGGTTACAGAATGGAGACATTGCTGGTACTTTTTCAGTATCACTTTTTCATAGCTAACAATTTCTTTTCTCCAGAATGGCCCTTTTATTTAAAAATAATAATAACTATTCTAGGAATATTCATAAGTCTTTGTACATCTAGAATTTCATGTAGGGAATGAAAAGAGATAGAAAAATATTATTTAGTGATTTACCAGTAAACACTAATTGAAGGCATATGCAAATGTAGTAATACCTTCTCAACATCAAATATAAACAGTTCATTAGGCCTGAAAGTTTTATTGTTTGACCATGATTCTGTAGCTCTTTCCCCCGAAACATTGGATTAGTAAATGTACATACCTTATGTCAATATGCTGACCAACTAAAATTCCATTTAATAATCTTAATTTAGATATATTTTAAATATTAGTTTTAGCAATTAATTGTTTTGGGTTTTTGTTTTTTTGGGGGGGAGGGGAGCTTTTCTGGGCAACCAAATTTCAACTTATGACTTAATTAAACTCTCTCTGTTACGGATTTTGTGAACAAGTAGGAAAAAATGTCTGATCCTTATAGAAACAGATGACTATAGTTTTCATTAGTTGAATATTCTACTTGATATTAAGGCCTTGAGGTTTTTGGGGGGCAGGGGGTTTAACCTCACCTGAGGACACTTTTTTATTGCTTTTATAGAGAAGGGAAGGGAGAAAGAGAAATATCGATGCGAGAGAGAGAAGCATCGATTGGTTGCCTGCTCTGTGCACCCCAAATGGACATCATATGCACCCACACTGGGGATCAAGGATCAAACTGCAACCTAGGTGTGTGTCCTGACTAGGAATCAAACCCACAACCTTTAGGTTACAGGACGACACTCCAGCCATCTCAGCCACACCAATCAGGGCAAGTCCTTGAGATTTTTGACTTCTGTATTTAAAGTTAGTAAGAAAAAGCTCTTATGAAACTAGCATTCCCCCCCAAAACAGAAATGCTTGCTTGCCATTTTTAAAATATTTATTGTACACACATTACAGAATTTGTAATAAAACAGTGTTCTAGTAGAGTTGTAAAATCTGGTATAATAGTTTCAGGAAAGTAAAGGTTAGGCATCAATATCTAAAAATATTACAAGCATTTTGTTGATCTTAAATAGTCACTCTCAACCTCTTATATTTTTTTCTATTTAGACCTCCAGTGAGTTAAACATCAAAATATAAATTCTTTGAATTAACCATGTTGCTTGTTTTTCCCTAAGTTATTTATGTTCAAAATAGGAAAAATGCTTTTGACAAATTAAATAAGGTAAATGAAAGTAAAAATAAAAAGCTTAAAGCAAGGTTGTATTCAGTAGAGCTAAAACCAAAAGCTCTACTTTTATGTTTACCTAGTAATATGGGTGGTTTCAGTAGGCATGAGTTTTCTAGAAATAATACCACTCCTTTTTGAGCTTCAGCATAGAGGAATAGTTACATTTTCTACCTTTGGTTTTATATATAAAAATAAGATTGATTTTCACTACCTTTAGTGGACCTTCTTTGTCTTTTGTTAAGAGCACTTCTGAGTTCAAGTTTGATTTATAATATTGTTAACTTGCCTCAAGGACATATGCAAATGTAGTGGTTTGCTACATATTTGCTGAAATGCTTAATATTTCACATCACATGCATGGAATATTGGTGTTTAATTCACTAAATTAAAATTAAATAAAGGTAATTTAAATTGGAATTGTTAGCTCTGACTGGTGTGGTTCAGTGGGTTGGTTGTCCTCCTGTGAACCGAAAGGTCGCTGGTTCCATTACTGGTGAGGGCACATCTCTAGGTTACAAGCCAGGTCCCTGGTTGGGGGCTTGTGCAAGACAGCCATTGCACATCAATGTCTCTCTCCCTATCTTTCTCCCTCCCTCCCCCTCTCTTTAAAAATAAATAAATAATAAATCTTTAAATTTTAGTTATTAACCTAGTGATCTGTAGGAATTAGATAAGCTTTAACTGGGAAACTTGCTTGTCTTTAGTTTTGGTGGTTTTAAGATAAAATAACATGCTTCTTTTTAGTCCAACTTTGTGTATGAAGGTAACTGTTGTTTGTACATTCATTCATTCATTCATTGAACAGATATGCATTGAACACCTACAATATGGCAGGTATTTCAGTTTGATTAATTTACTTCAGTATAAGTTGTGATTTTGGCTTTGTCAGTAGCAAATATCTGGCCAGGATGACTTTACAGGCTCTTTTGCTTTCTTTTAGTGGGTTGATCATTTTAATGGAAATATTTTGCAACTCCAAACACATTACATAATGAAACTCTACCAAGAAGCCAAGATCAGCTTTTTATACAGACTTATATACCATATGACTTTATGATTGAAGATGATGCATGAGTGCTTCTAAGATCTCATCTAGACACACTCTTTCTTTAAAAACCTGTCAAATTTATTGAGTATATTACTGAAGAACATAAAATAATAAAAGAGCTAAATATTGTTTATATAAAAACACATATGTATAGTTATATGATTATTATAAATCAATGTAATCAAATCCTGAGTTAACACAAAAAACACATACAACCTAAAATCTTGTCATTAGATACATTATGTCTACAGGAAATTGGTAGCTAAGGAGCTATGGCCAAAATTTATTTAACTTTTTAACATCTTTATAGTCAAATGGGTTACTCATTTGTGGAGGGGACTCATTTATGGGGTCAGGAGAAGAATGACAAAAATTGGTAAAGCACCAAAATCAAAACTCCTAGCCTGCAGTTTTGCCAAGAATCTTGGTATTAGATGGTATGTCATTAATATCATCTTGGGGCTTGGGGCGGCCTTAACTCATCACTACAATATTAAACAAGTTATTATGAAAAACATAGACCACTGAGATGTGAATGAAACTAACTTGAATTTGTATAATAGGGCATCTAACTAATATAAGTGCTTGGAGAGACAGAACCAACTAGATTCAGATGACCTTGACTAGAAAAGCTAAGTTTTAAATTAGTGTTAATTATGCTAATAATAAAAACAGACATTTATTGCCAGACACTCTGCCAGCTGCTTTGTACATATTATCCCTTTTAAACCTCACATAGGTTGATGTGTTGTCATCATTGTCATATAATGAGGAAAGGGAGACTCAGTGGTAAAATACGTTTGCCCATGGTAACATAGTTAATAAGTAGAAAAGGTAGGATTCAAACCCAGATAAGTCTGATTTAAAAGCCCATGCTCTTAACATTACAATAGTATGTTTTGTAGACTGCAGATCTCAAAATTATATTGGCTAACTATATAAAAAGATTTCTTGGTACCATAGCAGACCTGCTGAATCATACTTCTTAAATACAGGATTCAGAACTGCATTTTTAACAAACTTCTCTGTGATTTTTATGAACACTAAAGCATAAAAACCACTGTACTATACTATATTGCTATATAGTTTGGGTCTATAAAGACAAATAATAAATACTGATGGGTAGGAGGATGAAATATATTCCTGACATTAGGAATGATGCTTATGAAATCATGGAAGTGTGAATAGTTCAGATGGACCAGTAATATTGGAAAACTTAGGTTGTGATATAGAGGACTTGGAAGACTCTGAAGTATAAAGGTTAGGATAGAGCATTAGAAAAGAAGGAAGTTCCTTGTAGATAAAACAGAGTTAGATGCTAACTTATCCTGCTTCATTAACGCCTTGCTCACATCTGTGTATCATAATGCTGAAACATTTTATCTCTCTTTCCTTCATTAAGCTGCATCCTTGGGACTGGACATTCTTTTTATTCGTTGTTATGTTCCTATCTCTTAGTCTATTCCCTAGTATATACCCTTAATAAATTTCAAAATATCTCACCTAAAAAAACAACCACCTCTTGGAAGGCCTAAACTGGGCTGGAGTCCTTTCTGGGCCAACTTTTAGTACTTTGAGGGCCTTGAGCATTACCTTTCTGCCTAGGTCCATGATACAAGCAGGAGCTTCAAGCCCTGACTTGGCTGCCGTGACCCAACCATTGTCATTTAACCCAGCCTCAAATTCTGATTCTTTCCAGCTGCCCCAAGAAAATTTCCAGGAAGGCATAGCAGCCTCTCTTCCCTCCTGCTGAGTAATCCTGGTAGAGTACTCAGGAACTTGACCTTCATCCCTGGGTCCAACTACCCTTCCTCCCAACCCCAAAAGGACTGCCCAAGAGCAGGACAGACAGGAAACCATCCAACAATAGAAGTAATAGGAAGAGACATTGTTACTTCATTTCTGAAAAGACAATGTAGAGATCTTTTAGTCACAGTATATATTATAAAAATAACTTCAGATTTGAATTTAAGTATTATCATTTCTTGAATCATTCTGGGAGCTATATAGTGAGTAGCCTTTCATTGTTCCTTCTTAATTCACAATGCTTAGAAACTTGTCCCTCAGCCCTGGTACCATCCTTCCTCTGCACTAGAAGAATTGTTCCCACTGCAGGAGATAAAGAAAATCCAACAAGAAGGGCAATAAGAAAGGATATTGGCACTTTTCTGACACTCCTAACACTGTGGTTTAATAAAGGCTTGTCTTCCTCACAGGGTGGAGATCAGATTGGATACAGACATAAATGTGCATATTGCCTTGAACAGAAGCTTTCTAAGAACTTAAAAGAATGAGGAATGAATGGTCAATTTTAGCACCAGATTTATGCCAAAGAATCATATCAGAAAGTAGATTTGATCCAATTTCAGTGCCAGTACCAAAGTGTTCCACTGGTAATTTTAGGATCATTGTGGGGCAAACTGGGATGTTTCTGAAATGTGAATTATCTTTTTCCCTTCTCATATCTGTCTTTCCTCCCCTTCTATGTTATCTGCAATTTATGACTTAACTATACAAATCGAACACCCTTCTGATTTCATTTTGCTTTATTCCATTTTATTGATTAGCTATTCTTTGACACCTGCATGTGTGTTTTAGAATTCTACAGTCAATTATAAGATGGGATCCATTGTTAAGAATTTGAAACAAAAAACTTTGGGAAAGTAAAAATAAAAATTAAGTAAAACATGATTGTGATCAAGTATACATTAGTAAATATTTTTTTTGCTCCATAACAATGATCTTATTATTCCCTGATAAAGAACTTCACGCTCTGTTATTTTAGTGTTGTTTTTTGGTTTTGGGTTTGGGTTTTTATTGTATAAAACAAACATGTTTAAAGGGCAGAAAAAATTCAGAAGCTCTAGTGATGGGCAAATCCTTATGGAAAAACAAAAAGAAAAAAAAACCTAGATGTCAGGATTAGAGTAGCTGATTTCCTTTTCTCTTCTAAACATTATTTCATTTGCTTGTTGAAATCTGTGATTGTTATATGATCTCCTATGCTGCAGATTTTTACTCTTTGTAATATAACATGCTCCAAGACTTGAGTCATTATTATTCAAATAGTATTTGGCCATTTTGGCTTGTTTAGTTAAATAGGTATTGTTTACCTGCCTCTTTACTTATTTTTTGACTTAGTTGTATGATTTTGTCACTCCATACCCTGTTTATAGTTCTATCCATTCAAAACCCAATTACAAGTTATTTAAAATGAAAGGTAAACTCTTTAATATTGTGCTGTTTAGTTGGCATAAAGTAACTTTTTTACATGTTTAACAATTCTAAGACAGGCATCTCAAGTAGCTTTTAAATTTGTACATTTTTCTGATTGTCACTGATTGCCTCTTCTCCACAGTTTTATCCATGCTTCACTAAATGTGAACATGTGTTGTGTCTTATTAAGAATCTGTGTACCTATCAGCTTCACACTTTTAGAGGAGTATAGTATAAAAACTTCATGGAGAATATGACTTTATACTTTACATGAGGTGAAATTTGTCTCCCCAGGTAAGGACTTTTCACTATAGATGCAGACCTTTTAGAAGATAATCATGAGTATGAAATCTGATTTTCAAATATAGATTCCTTTGAGAGAAAATTTACTCAGAATACTTAAAATATTATTCTTCAATGCAACAATTTATCAGTGGGTCAATTTATATATAAATATACATATTTAGACTATATGATAAATGATATATGGGACAGAATTTTTTAAAGATTTTTTAACTTAAATATTTAAATTTTAGAATTTTTTTCTTTGTCATTTTACTGACTAGTAAAGTCTGACATTTTCAACTTTTTAATGTATGTCAAGGGATATCAGTAATTTTTTTCATTTCTATTTTGTTACATTAACTGTTGCTTATAATATGTGGGTAATCTGCCTTTTTGTCTGTATATACAGACACTTTTTTTGACGATGGTAGTGATGGTAGTGATAGATGTTACTGAAAGAACAATGACCTGAAAATGCCTCTCTTGACTCCCTCATGCCAGGTATCTCATCATAGCCTGCACACATCTCTCACTGCTGTACTTGCCATTTTATAATTACATGCTCCTAGGTCTGTCTCCACTACGAGAGTGAACTCCTTGGAGGGGAAAAAAATATTTTTTATTTATGTTTATATTTTCAGCACCTAGCAGAGTACTTAGCCCACCATATATTATAAATACTTTGTAAATGTTTATTAAGGAATTGAGAGAATTGAGTCTCTAACATTGATGATTATTATTTTGAACTTGGATTGTGCTTCTGTGAACAGGGGTAGTCAGCCAGAAACATTTATATTGCTTTTAACTGTTTCTCTGTTATTAATAGTTCTGAGTGTTCATTTACTAGCAAATATATTATTTTTCAACTTACCAAGAAGGTTTAATATCCTAAATGCTTTTACATGCAGATAATTTTATTCAGTATAGTCAAATGCTGATAGGCCCTAACATATGGATACTGTATCCTGGTTGTTACATGACTTCAAGCTAGCTTGCTACCTGTTCTCCAAATGTACAACTCACCGGTTTTAATTTACTCTTCCATAAGGGAAACCATCATAGTAGTTGTCACCATTTAAAATTTTTTTTAGAGAAACTCAAAATGGGAAGAAACAGGGACATATTATTTATAATGCAAAATAACCCATTCCATTTGTTTCTGAAATGCACTTCTTAACATTTTTGAAATGTCTTATCTGAAACTTCATTTTGTGTTATGTCTTGCACATAGTATGTGATCTTTACTGTTAGTAATTTTGGCATTACAAATAAAATAATTATGCTAAGAAACTCTGACTTGAGTTGCTACTGAGGTAATTGCCCAATTCAGTTCCCATTGAATTTCCTACTTAACTTTTCTCAGAAACTTGTTTCTCATGCAGTGTGATATTATTACACATTTTAATTGTGTTTTTATACTCTAAACTAGATGTTTAATTTGGCTAACTCAAATTCTCTTTTCTAGAGAAACAGAAACCCTTTATAAGGCCTTTCTTATTATTTTACCTATAGATAGAAAGGGAAACCTCACTGTCCCTTTCATTTTTTAATAACCTAAGAATAAATTGAGGCAAATATTTATTGAGCATCTGTTACTTATAAGTCACTGTTCTTTATCCTTGGACTAAAAATTGAGTAAGATGTGGTTTTCTGCTTTTAAGTCTATTGGACTCATGAGACATATTCATGTAACAGTAACAAAGCTTAAAGAGCAAGGCAGGATTTTTTTTTTTTTCTTTTTTAACAAGATGGCTTTAGAGTTGGAACTTGAAGGACCTATTTGAAAGGATCAGATCTCTGGTGGGTACCTTTGAATAGTACTAAGTTTACTGCTGATCTTACTGATAAACCCTGATTTTGGCTGCATTCTGTCTTTCTGTTTTGGTAAAGTAGTCCTTAAAGTGATTTAGTATGTATCTACTCTGATCATTCATATACTGATTTTATTAATTAGAATATGCAACTATATCTAAAGAGCTATTACTCCTTTGTGCTGTCTACAAGGATTGAAGAGAATTTAGTTACAGATGAAAGTAACAGCATGAGCTGAAGTACAGAATTAGACAACAATAATATTTATATAGAGAACAGGGCAGTTCAGTTTGACTGAAACAAATGGGGAAAGAAGGTTGGATGGTAGGAGGAGATGATAATTGGAAGAGATAGTAAAGGCATAGAAGATGGGTTTAAGTGATATATTATGAAGATTCTGTATGCTAACTAGGCTAAGGCGTAATTGCGGCTTAATGCTATAAACATGGAATAGCTATTGAGAATTTTTAAGTAGGAATGACATATTCAGAGTTCTGATTTACAATGTTTAATTTGTATTGGACTTGGGAGATCCCAGAGCCATGCTGATTAACTTGACAGTTATTACAATAACCCAAGTGAAATTCACTCAGGACTAATGTGCGGTAATATTAGTCAAACTCAATTTGGTCCGGAATGCAGGAGGGGGAGAATGGAAGAATGAGGCACCAGATGGGAGAGAAGTTGCAGAGGGAAAATGTCAAGCCTTGGCATTCTTTTTCCAGAAACATAAGAATAAATGAAAGGTACAAACATGTCAGAGAAGGATTTGAAAACCTAATGCTGCACTTGTATAGAACATCTTTGACACTTGCTTGATTTATTTTCTCCTAGTGGCCAATGTGTTTGATACTGACTACATAATTATTTTGTTCACTTTTTATCTACTTTATAACCTCATTTGTTAAATTTTACCATCATTGGAGCCTTTCTTTCATGCCTTATTTGTTATTTTTGACCTCTTTAATTAGCAATTTTAGTCTGATTTTACTTTCCCCTTTCTATTCTCGTGTGTCCTTAAGACAGGGCTTGTTAAGTAACAGAGAACACATTCAACCTAATTCTTATGAAGAAGAATGCAGTTTAAGGCTACCGAGATATCTCATGGAAATTTTGGGGTAAGGACACCTTAGCTAGACATGGGATATCTGAAAAGCTTAAAAGAATGCCTTTTTCTTAAAGGAACAGTCTTGTTCCTTCTAATGGGCTCTTCTTGCTGCACATCTCTATTCCTCTTCTCTCCTCTAGCTGGCTTCCTGTTTGCTTATTCTTTTTATAATGCTTCATACAAGCTCTGTGTTTTGTTTTATCTTGTTTTTTTAATCCTCACCTGAAGATATGTTTATTGGTTTGAGAGAAGGAGGGAGGGAGGAGAAAGAGAACAGACAGACAGATATCAATGTGATGAGAGAAACTTTGATCGGTTGCCTCCCGTAAAGGCCCAACCGGGGATTGAACCTACAGTCTAGATATGTACCCTGACTGGGCATCAAACCCACAACCTTTGGGTGTATAGGATGACGTTTCAACAAACTGAGCCACTGAACCAGGGCAAGTTCCCTGTTTTTTAATACTCATTCAGTTCAGTTCCTCGCAACTAATCAACGGTTTCCCTCTTTGTCTCTCTGCCCTAGTGTTTCCCAAGAAGGGGAATCTGATTCACCCAGCTCATTCAATCCAAGTCATAGTACCATTTCTGATACAGCAGCCTTTCCGTTACAAGTAATAAAAACCTGACTCAGATTGACAGAAAACGAGGAAATCTAGTATCTCCAATAACAGGAAGTCAGAAGAAGGGCATCCTTTAGAGTTGATTGGTTGGAAGCTCAACAGTATCTTCCAAAACCTGGGCTCTTTGCTTTTCTTCACTCTACCATCCTCAGGATCAGCTTTATCCTTTGTAAAATGACTGTAGCCACTTCTTCCCTTCTGTGGTGTTTTCATAGGGGTGAGAAAATTTTTCTTAAAAATCTGTTCTGGAAATGACTAGGTTCCCCCTCGTGTTTCAGTGGCCAGATTTGCAGTGAGATTATTTGTTTGGGTGAATAAACTGTTGGTAAGAAGGAGAAGCCACCAGAATATATCATTCCTACATACTTCATTGGCAAAAGGGATGGGGTTACCCAGAGACTAAATCAGGCTCATTTCTGGAGTTGGGATGGAAGGCACTTTCCCCTGTGGTCAATTAAGGCTTATGTCTGGAGGGTGGAAAAGATGACAGTTTATTGACAGGGACCCAGAAAAGTCCTACTGTTTAAAGATACATGGCCATATATATCAGTGTATAAGCTCTTTAAAATGATTGGTACTGTAGGAGTTTTCCCTAAAGAAATTTGAAGTTCTGTCAGGATGAAAGACAGTTTACTACAGTTATCTTTGGGTCAGGTATGTGTCCCTTTCACAGTTAGCTATGACCTGGAGAGGGAGGTATAGCATATAGTATATACACAGTATAAAACAAAAGCTACCTTGTACAATGAGTGAGGACTCTCCCAAAAGGGGATGGCACACAGGTACTCTGAAATATAACAGGTGTATACCTCTTTTGAGTTCTTATAGACACAGTTCCTCAGAGATTTTCAGCAGTAAATATATTGATTTCAGTGAAACAGTGTTTCCTACTATTGCTATTAAAAACATTGTGTATTCAGTCATGTTAAATTTTTGCCAAGTTTGGAATATAATTTAGAGAAAGTCCCTTGTCCACACTGAGCATACCATGTAAGATTATAGTATCAGTAAAGACATTCTTTCCAAACCCTGAACCTAAGAGATGTAATATCCAAGCTGCATTATCTAATATGATTTTCAGGATTAATGCTAGTCGGAATATATGCTTTCCAATGGCCTGAATCTTGCTTAATTTGCACATACTAATTATTAAGTTGAATCTAAAAATTCTAAGTATCCACTGTGAGACTCTCTCTTTGCTTGATACAATAATGCAGACAGAAGTTTGAAACTACAGCTTATGATTGTTGAAAAACAAGACTATTTATGGATCAAAAGGAAAACTAAAGTAGGTTAGAAGCCCAGAAACCTCTCCTTTTCAGATATATGCCAATACATATATCTGCAGTTGAGAAGTGGGGGAGTTGTTTTTGCTTAATAAGCTCTGTTAGTAAGAAACAGAACCCACAGAATGTGGAAGAAGGATGTGGAAAGGAAGCAGGAAGGATGCCAAAGACAACTGCACTCTTTTCATTTGTACCTTGAGCCCCTGTGGGCACTTTTGAAAGTGGCTTTAGATACCTCTACAGACCAGTATTTTCTACAACATGTTCCGCAAAAGCCAAGTCCTTGACCTCCTCCTTGAAAAAGGATTCATTCTATAGTCGCGAACAGTGGGAAATATTAAATTGTTCTCCAGGAGATTTATACTGAATATTCATAAATTAAAGACTGAGGTCTGTGGTAAAATAACACACACCTCAAATCCTATAGTTGCCAAACTTTCTTAATTGCTAAGTCTCTCGTTTTATATAACATGTATTAAATCTGACAGCACAATAAGAAATTGCTGGGGGTCAGAGAGGTGTGCTCTTGAGCAAAATAACATTATGAAGCAGTGTTTTAGTAAGAATAAGCTAGTGGTATGTAGATGAATTTGAGACAGACAAAGCAGAAAGTCCTGTTTGGAAGCTGTTGGAATAATTTGGTATGAAGAAAATGACACAGATCGGATAATTCAACAAATATATATTGAGCCACTATATGCCAAACACTGTTGTAGATTTAGATGATACAGGAAAAAAGTCAAAATCTTTTTCTCATGGAGCTTATTTACATCCTAAAAGAGGAAGAAATACAGTAAACAAATATACAAAGTGGCAAGTGGTGAAGAGTGCTAAAAAGAAAAATAAAGGCCCTGGCTGGTGTGGCTCAGTGGATTGAGTGCCACCTTGTGAACCAAAGGTCACTGATTCAATTCCCAGTAAGGTCACATGCCTGGGTTGCAGGCCAAGTTCCCAGTTAGGGGCAAGCAGGAGGTAACCACACATTGATATTTCTCTCCCTCTCTTTCTCTCTCCCTTCTCCTCTCTCTAAAAATAAATAAATAAAATGTTTATTTAAAAGAAAAGGAAAATAAAGCAAATTAGAAGAAACGTAGAGTCCGGGAGAATGGTTAGTGGGAGGCCTTTCTTGTAAATGATACGTCAGCAGAGACTTGCCTTAGATTAGAAAGAAAGCAGTATAGATATCTAGACAGAGAACAGCAATGCAAAGGCTTTGAAATAGGAATCCAGAGTGGCAAGAAGCAGAATAGGTGAGATGGCAATAGATGGGGAAAGGGAGGCATGGGAGGAGACAGGAATGCACAAGGTCGTGTAAGGCCTAGTTGACCATGGTAAGGACTCTGGGTGTACACTGAATAAAACTGGAAGCCATTGGAGAGTTTTAAGCAGAGGAGTGACATGCTGTGACTTAGTTTTTAAGATGTAACTCTCACTTCTATATGAAGAACAGACTGGAGTAGAATTTGAGTGGAAGCAGGGAGACTGGTTGAGACTTGCCAAGGTCCAGGTGCCTTGAAGTTAGGAGGTGGTGGTGCAGGTGGTAGGTAGGTAGGTAGCCCGCAGTCAACTTTAGGATACATTTTGAAGTTAAGAGTTGACAAGAATTTCTGTTAATGATACCATATGCCAGGTTTTATTTTAAGTATTTAACCCTAATTATTTCATCTTCATAGAAAATTTTGGCAGTAAGTACAATTATCTCTTGTTTTACAATTGAGAAGATCAAGGCAGAGAAAAGTAGATTGCCCAAGGTCGTATAGCTAATAAGCGCTGGTACTGGATTTGAAACTCAGACATTGTAACTCCAGAGCCTGTACTCTATCCATTATGCAATTCTACCCTCACCCTCTCTGGGGAGGAATTAGAGGAAAACCCTGGGCCAGTACCAAGGAAACACCACATTAAAGTCTTCTGCCTTTCATCTTCTGTCCAGTACTGTAAAATTCATAAGAAATAAAATCAAAGTATTTCTTCTTTAATCTGCTTTTAAAGTGTTTGAGCTAGTTCTGCACGACCTTCATGTTTTCTATTTTTCACCACAGAAAAAGGTTGGGGCAGCATAAACTGGTGCTGAACAGACTGGAGTGTGGGAGAGAGTGAGATGAGATTCCAGGTATTGCCCTGGCTGGGTGGCTCAGTTGGTTTGAGCATTGTCCCGTACATCAGAGGGTTGCGGGTTTGATCCCTGGTCAGGGCACATACCTAGGGTGTGGGTTTGATCCCCGATCGAGGAGCATGTGGGAGGCAACCAATTGATGTTTCTCCCTCAGATCAATGTTTCTCTCTCTCTCTCTCACCCCCCATCCCTCCCTCCCTCTCACTCTCAAAAATCTATAAACATATCCTTAGGTGAGGACTTAAAAAAAAAGATTTTAGGTATTCTTTTAGGGTTAATTCTTTTTTTTTAAATGTCCAATTAGTCCCCCTTTACCCCCCTCCACCCAGCACACCGCACCCCACTTCCATTGTCAGTCCCCACCAGTTGTCCATGTCCATGGGTCCTTCATATATTTTCCTTGGCTAATCCCTTCATCTTCTTTCAAACAGTCCCCTCTCCCTGCTCCCCTCTTGCAGCTGTCAGTCTATTCCATGATTCTATGCCTCTGGTTCTATTTTGCTGATTAGTTTATTTTGTTCATTAGATTCCTTTTATAAGTGAGATCATATGGAATTTGTCTTGTCTTTCACCAACTGTCTTATTTCACTTAGCATGATAGTCTCCAGTTCCATCCATGCTGTTGCAAAAGGTAGGAATTCCTTCTTTTGGAGTTAATTCTGACAGTTCTTTGAAACATTCCCTGCACACACATACCCCTCTCCTGTTAGAGAAACAGGATAGCGGTCGGAGTGTTGTAAACTGCCTTTTGTTTCCCTGCTCACAGTGGCCTAGCTATTGGGAATGGTTGTGATGGGTATAATTGAAATAGGGGAACTCTTACTTTTGCTCCTCATCTTACCTTTATCTTTTCCATTTTCCTGTGTGGCTTGGGGGCTTCATTTTGGGAGAGGAAAGGGTCTTAAGAATACACATTTTAAGTGTTTTTTTCTGGTTTCTGATCCTAGTATGTAAGGAACCTGGAAGTCATCACCTCATCCTAGCAACAAATGAAAAACTGAACAAACTAAAATATCAACAGTCACAGGACAAACTGCTGCCCCCCAAACTGGAGAGACAGACAGACAAATACAGAGAATCACATCTTACCAGAGCAGGACCCCACAAGCAGAAACCTCTGCAGGAGCCAGTACTGGAATAGGGAAATCTGAATGAGTTGCTGGAAGCTCAGTGTTAAAAACTCCAGGGAGGGGATTAGCCATAGGGGTAGGGGTGAGATACTTCATACTTTTATGACTTTTAGAACTATAGAATGTTTCCCTCTCTCCCACTCCTCACCACCACACCACAAAAGGCAATTTATCAAAGTCCCTTTACCCATACATTATCTCCAGCTTTCATCAAAAATTACAAGGTATATCAAAAAGCAAAAAAACACAGTTTGAAGAAACAGAACAAAAAAATCAGACTTAAATAAGACAAGGATGTTAGGAATATCAAAGTGAAAATTTAAAACAACTATGATTAATATGCTAAGGACTATCTAATGGGAAAAGTAGATAACATACAAGAACAGATGTGTAATATAAGCAGAGCTGGAAATTCTGAGTCTAAGATAAAGAGCAAAAACACTGTAACAAAAATGAAGAATGCATTTGGTGAATTTACTAATACTGACTGGATAGGGCTGAGGAAAGAATCCCTGAGCTTGAGGATATGGCAGTAGAAACTTCCAAACTGAAAAGCAAAGGAAAAAAAGTGGAAATAATGCAACAGAATATCCAAAAACTCTGTGACAAGTGCAGAGGGTATAATATGTGTAATGGGGAGGGAGGAGGAGAATAAGAAAGGCATGGAAGCAATATTTGGAACAGTAATAACTGAGAATTTCCCCCAAGTGAATATCAAACAGCAAAATGCATATCCGGGAAGCTCAAGGAACACCAAGTAAGGTAAATGCCCCTCCAAAAAAACTGTACCTACACATACTGTATTCAAACTGCAGAAAATCAAAGATAAAGAAAAAAAATCTTGAAAAAAGCCAGAGGAAAAATACCTTACCCATAGGGGAGCAAAGAATAACATCTAGCTTCTCAGAATCCATGAAAACAAGAAGTAAGCGGAATAAAATGTAGAAATGTTGAGAGAAATATTTTTTGCCAGTTGCACTGGCTCTAAATCTAACCAAACAAATTAATGTTAAATTAAATCTGACTCTTCCACAATTCATTGAAGTTTTTTTCTAAAAGGCATGGTCTTGGGAGAATGGTTGAAACAGGAAAGAAAGGAGTAGATCCTTTCATACAATTCCTACAGTATCCGGATCTTGTTTTCAATTTGGAGATGCACCAGGAGTGCTGTGAGGCAGGTGTAAATCAGGGATGTGATGAAGTGGTCAGAGTATGGTCAAAGTGGATGTAAGATATTAGAATTAAAATTTAGAAATGGCAGAGAACCATTGAGTCTACCTTGTTTTCCGTGGACTTTGGTTTTCCAAGTGCTGCTCTCTAGGTCACCAGACCACCAATAAGGGTCAGAACCTTGGAGAGTTCCAAAAAGAGCAGGGTCAGAAAAATGTGAATGTAACTGTTGCACTGGAATGCAGTAGACAGGATAAAGGCTCTTAAAATTGATACTGAAGCAACACTCCTGTTTGCTTTCTGTGGAAATCTCCAAAATTTAAAAGATTGGCACTGTTACCTCCTTACAACCTCATGGAGATCTTGGAGAGGCTAGAGTTTCAGTCTGTCATGTAGAACAAGCACAAAGCCATCATAGTGGCAGTGGTGAATTTGTTAAATTAATGTTACAGAGCGTGGAACAAGCACAAAGCCGTCATAGTGGCAGTGGTGAATTTGTTAAATTAATGTTACAGAGGGACACAATTTCAGATACTTGTGCTTTCTCCTAAGGGCTCTTCAAAGGTATAGTATTGCTTCTCTACATTATTTCCTGACCATTTATAAAATTAATTAAAACCTTCCATGGGGTTGGGAGGTTGGATTGCCTAAAAATTGTTTGCCGGTAGGCACTGTTTGTAACTTAAAGATAAAAAAAAGATACTCTGTGTATTAAAGGTGGTTGATCAAAGCTGAATTAAATTCAGGCTATTGCCAGCAACAACAGACTTTTGCAAATACAAATGCAGGCTGATTAGCCTCTTCTAATTTCAGTAATCTGGTTTGTTTTATTTGTTTGTTTGCTTGTTTTCAGAGCACTAAAAAAGTCCAAACACTTTTATTGTCATTGTCCTCTTTCTCCTTAGTTTTAGGGCATGTTGCTGGTTTTCACCTCATACTGATAAATTTCTAATACCTCAATTAAAGTTTCACCTAACATTTAAATCAATCTACATTTATGATACTAAATCAGGCTAAAAATAAGGACTTGAATGTAAATTTCAGGAAACACCTAACTAGTAAATCCTGGGTGCAATAATAGCAAAGGGCAGAAAAATCTTATAAAAATACATAGAACTTACCACAGAGAAAAATCATGACGTATTAACACTCTATTAAGTTCTAAGATGTATTCATTATCTTTTTATACTACTTGAGAGAAAAAGAGAGCAAGTTTTGAATGGCTAACTGGTTTGCAATGCCAAAAATAAATACAGCCTCTAAACAATATGTGATGGTAAGGGAGTCTCCAGGGCTGGGTTAGCATTTTAATCAGAATTTGGAGATAAGGAAAATTAGATTTAGTTATGGATGACAGTAATAAATATTGGTGAGAAAGGTACAAGATTGTACCAGATATTTGTGTCTCCTTCAAGAGGTGTCTCTTAAAATATTTATTAAAGGCAATCTTAATAAAAGAGTACTATTTTTTAATATGACGAACTAGACCCAGTTTGTGTTACTGAGTTTGAACTGAGTCAAATTTTGAGTTCACATCGCATGCATCAAAACATTGAGAGGCTAACTTGAGGAAAGTTTCAGGTGGGCCCAATAAGTGGAGGAGAATTGTGTCCTGAGTGTGATTTGCAGTTGTGAAATTACGAGTAAACACTAGAGAATACGACAGAATGAAGGAGAGAGTCAGATGTCAAAAATGACTCTGAGGGAAATACTGGTGCCATTAATAGAAATTAAGGAAGTTACAAAGGAAACTGATAAATAATTAGTTTCTATTCAGAACATGCTTAATATGAAGAATTAGATGATACCTGTTTGGAAATATTTACTAGATAGTTGGAAATTTTATTCACTCAACAAATATTTTGGAGCCCTAAAGATGCCTTTTTTAACATTTATGATTTAGAGTAGTGCAGGTTTCTCTCCTATTCCTATAAGCCCAGAATGTGGTCCCTGGATGGATTTTCTTAGAGAAATATTTTAAGCCAATTATGTAAGATGTAACATTCATTTTGTTTTAACTATCTCTGTGTTACATCTCATAGTAATCACAAATTGATGGTTTCCAAACTCAGGGACTGTTTTTTGTGTTGTTAAAAAATAGTAATTCTTGTGAATGTATTAGAAAACAGTGAATTGTGTCATTTGAATGGGTGAATTGTATGTTGTGCTAATTATCTCTCAATAAAGCAGTTTAAAAAGTTATTCTTCACTGAACACATTTCCAAATATATTTTGTTTAAGATCACTAGGGAAAGACCATAGTTCCGTATCAGTGGTTGAACTTGTAGCATACAAGTTATGTTGGATGTGAGAGCAAGAGAGAGAAGGAAATTTTTAGGACACTTAATTTTTAGGACAAAGTTTCAGGCTAGCTTTTAGAATATAGAAAATGTAGATATTTTTTCTTTAATCTACTCAACACACATTAAGCACTTGTCCTACCCGGAAAGAGGAGTCAGGAAACGCTTCTTTAGGGACATGTTACTCTGAAATGAGTCTTAAAGAATGAGTAGAAATCAGTACAGTGAAGAGGGTAGAGATGTTCCGAGGGAACAGCCTGTACAAGTGCAAGTATATGTGAAGAACTGCATTCAGTTTGGAATTACTTAAGTGAGGGGTGTTGTGTGTGTGAGAGAGAGAGACAGAATGCTATCCTTCCATGTAAATACATAAAGATCATCATGTTTTTAATAGCTTCATAGTGTTCTATTATGATTATATGCCATAAATTATTTAACCATCCCTCTATTGATGGACATTTAGATTGTTGCTTGGTTTTGGCACTGGGCCTATTTCTACACATATCCTTCCAAACTTGTAAATATGATTCTGTGGCAAAGGTTAGGTCTTGCTTTTGATAGCCAGCATTGGTAAATTTGAGTACATATCTTAGGTCTGGGTGATAACTAGTCACACTTCATTATATTATATAACTTTTTTAAAAGTATAATTTTATTGAATATGTTATTACAGTTGTCCCAGTCTTTCCCCTTTTGCCCCTCTCTGCCCTTTACCCCCCTTCCCTCCAGCAGTCCCCCTGCCTTAGTTCATGTCCGTGGGTCATGTATGTAGTTCTTTGACTTCTCCATTTCCTATACTATTCTTAACGTCACCCTGTCTATTTTGTATCTATCAATTATGCTTTGTGTATCTACCAATTTGCTTCTTATTCCCTGTACCTTTTCCCTCATTCTTCCCCTTCCCCCTCCCAGTTGATAACCCTCCAAATGATATCCATACCTATGATTCTGTTCCTATTCTGGTTGTTTGCTTAGTTAATTTGTTTGTTTGTTTTAGATTCAGTTGTTGATAGTTGTGGATTTGTTGCCCTCCTAATGTTCATAGTTTTTATTTTATTCTTTTTCTTAAATAAGTCCCTTTAACATTTCATGTAATAATGGCTTGGTGATGATGAAGTTCTTTAGCTTTACATTGTCTGGGAAGCACTTTATCTTTCCTTTCATTCTAAATGAGAGCTTCGCTGGATAGAGTAATCTAGGTTGTAGGTCCTTGCTTTTTATCACTTTGAATACTTCTTGCCAGTCCCTTCTTGCCTGCAAGTTTCTTTTGAGAAATCAGCTGATAGTCTTATGTGTACTCTTTTGTAGGTAACTCTCTGCTTTTCTCTTGCTGCTTTTAAGATTCTCTCTTTATCTTTAACCTTTGGCATTTTAATTATGATGTGTTTTGGTGTGGTCCTCTTTGGGTCCAACTTGTTTGGGACTCCTTGTGCTTCCTAGACTTGTATGTCTATTTCCTTCATCAAATTAGGGAAGTTTTCTTTCATTATTTTTTCAAATAAGTTTTCGGTTTCTTGCTCTTTCTCTTCTCCTGGCATCCCTATGATTCGGATGTTGGCACATTTGGAGATGTCCCAGAGTCGTCTTATACTGTCCTCATTTTTTTTTTTTAAATTCTTGTTTCTTCTTTCTGTTCTGGTTGAATGTTTATTTCTTCTTTATGTTCCAAATCATTGATTTGAATCCCAGCTTCCTTTCCTTCAGTGCTGGTTCCCTGTAGATTTTTCTTAATTTCATTTAGTGTAACCTTCACTTCTTCCTTTACTTTGATGCTATAATCAATGAGTTTTTCGAGCATCTTGATCACCAGTGTTTTGAACTCTGCAACTGATAAGTTAACTATCTCCATTTCATTTAGTTCTTTTTCTGGGATTTTGTTCTGTTCTTTCATTTGGGCCATATTTCTTTGTCTCTTCAATTCGGCAACCTCCCTGTGTTTGTTTCTGTGCACTAGGTAGAGCTGTTTTGACTACCTGTAAAGGGCGCCTGTAAATTGGGTGGGTTGGAGCCTTAGGTAATGGCCAGGGTGGGGCAACCTACTTCACCACTTTGTGGCTCAGTGTTGGGGGAGGGCTCAGAGAGGGGACTGTGCCACTGCCTGGCTTCTGGGGATTTACCTAGCACTTGTTCCATTTCCCATTACTTCACCCACTCCCTGTGTGTGACTGACGCCCTTCCAGCTGTTGCCTTGGTGTTGAATCCCAGAGTGGGTGGGTTTGCATACATTTTAAGACAATGCAGGCCCTTTAAGCAAAGTTTCCTGAAAATCAGGCAGTTTCTTCCACTGCCCCAATCCCCACTGGTTTTTATAGTCAGAAGTTATGGGGATTTATCATCCCAGCACTGGAACCCTGGGCTGTGTGGTCTGGCCTGGGGCTGGAATCACTCACTTGCAAGGTATCCCTCCTGATTTTCATCTACCACACATGAGCGTGGGACTACCTGGCCCGTTTAGCCACTTTATCTCCTTGCCCTTCCACTCCGTCTCCACATCTCCACCCCCCTACCCATCTGGATAATTGTAACTTCTTTAAATCCTTGGTTGTCAGACTTCCATACAGTTCGATTTTCTGACAGTTCTGGGTATTACTTGTTTTGAGATTTAGTTGTAATTCATTTTTTGGTTGCATGAGGAGGTGACGCTTATCTACCTATGCCTCCATCTTGACCAGAAGTCCAGTATATTATATAACTTTTGAGTTAACTGTTTTGGTTAAATCAAAGATGTTTTTTGGTTCAGATCATTTATGACTTTGTTCAGCCATGGTAAGGACTTGGCTTTTACTCTGAGTGGTATGGGAAGCCATTTGTTGGTTCTGTGCGTTCTGTGCAGAGGACTGACACAACACATAAAGATGTTTCTAAAGATCACTCTGGCTGCTGTGTCAAGAATAGAAGGCAGGGAGGCAAAGAGAAAGGTAGGAAAACCAATTAAGAAGCTCTTGTAATAGGTCAGGTAGAGGATTATGGTAACTTAGACTAGAGGAGAAATGATGAAGAAAATTGGTGAGATTCTACACATATGCTCAAGGTAGAGCTCACAGGATTTGCTCATGGATTGGGTATGAAGAGAGAAAGGGGCCTCTAAGAATAGAGTGACCGTTTCCCGATTTGGGAAGATTGGGAAAGATGTGTCATTGATAGGTAAATCAGGAAGGAAATGTATAAAACAAAAATTTGAAAGAGAGCAGGAATTACAGTTAACTACTTTATTATGACTCGCATATACATGGTCCTTTTTGCTTCCAGGTAGGTCTCATTCTGAATGGAATAGAGCTAAACTGGTTAAGAGTTTGGAGAGGTGAGGGAGGAAATATTTGCATATGTATATTTATTTCTCTCAGAATATATCTGTATGTAACACCTGATAGACCTCAGAAATACAGTTGTTGTTAATAATTCTACATAGAGATATTCTGGCTTTCTGGAATTTGCCATGTTTCATCAGAATGATCATAAAGAAAAAACACTTTTCATTTATTCTCCATGTAAAATTAGAATGTAGAAATGTTTGCCCACAAAAAGATTCCTAATGAACTGCATTGGAAAACTTACTAGTAAATGAGTAGTTAAGATGTTGCTCACTTTGTAGTATTCTGGCTATGTAATGACATGTTGGTTATTTAGACCTTAACTTTGGTTTGCCGTTTGAATGTATGATTTCCCTGATCCCCAGCCATCATCTCTAAACTTGACTGTCTTTTTCTTAGCGATCATAGACTACACTTCCAAACCCTGCTCCATGTTCTCAGTTTGCATATTATCTCCTCTACCTTTTATCTGTGTGTTTTGAGGCTGCCCATATTTGATAAAGCTTCATTCCATTCATGGTACAAACTGCAACCTAATTAGAGTAGTTTAAAATGCTGTGAAATTTTCAATAGAATTTTTTGAGGTGACATTGGTTTGCAAAATCATCTAGGTTTCAATTTTACAACTCAATAAAACATCATCTGTACCCTGCATGGTATGCGCACCACCCCAAGCAGAGTCTCTTTCCATCCCATTACCCCACCCTGCCTTTTCCCGTCTTCACCTACCCAGACTCCCCTTTTCACTCTGGCTGTCCCCACACTGTTGTCTGTGTCTGTATGTTATGTATGTATGTTTTTTGGTTAATCCTTTCACCTTCTTTTATCTTGTCCCCCCTCCTCTGTCGCCTCTGACAGCTATCAGTCTGCTCCATGTGTCCATGCCTCTGTTTCTATTTTGTTTGCCAGTTTATTTTGTACATTAGATTCCACATATAAGTGAGATTATATGGTATTTGTCTTTCTCTGACTGGCTTATTTCACTTCACATATTAGTCTCCAGGTCCATCCATGCTGTTGCAAAAGGTAAGATTTCCTTCTTTTTTTATGGCCACATAGTATTCCACTGTGTAAATACACCAAAGCTTTTTTGTCTACTTATCTACAAATATAAGCTTCATCTTATCTAATGGGCACTTGGGCTGTTTCCAGATCTTAGCTATAGTAAATAATGCTACAGTGAACATGGTTATGCATAGATTCTTTCAAATTAATGTTTTGGGATTCTTAGGATACGTTCCCAGTAGTGGGATCACTGGTCAAAAGGCAGTTCCATTTTTAATTTTTTGAGGAAACTCCATACTGTTTTCCACAGTGGCCACACCAGTCTGCATTCCTGCCAACAGAGTACAAGGGTTCCTTTTTCTCCACATCCTCATCAGCACTTGTTGTTTGTTGATTTATTGATGGTATAGCCCTTCTGGCAGGTGTGAAATACTATCTCATCCTGGTTTTAATTTGCATCTCTCTGAAGATTAGGAACTTTGAGCATCTTTTCATATGTCTGTTGGCCATATTTATGTCCTCTTTGGAGAAGTGTCTATTCAAGTCCTTTGCCCATTTTTAGTTGGGTTGTTTGTCTTCCTGGTGTTGAGTTATATAGGTTTTTTATATATTTTGGAAATTAACCACTTATCAGATGTATCATCAGTGAATATGTTCTCCCATCTAGTGGGTTCCCTTTTCATTTTTTTGATGGTTTCTTTTGCTGTGTGAAAGCTTTTTAGTTTGATGTAGTCCCATTTGTTTAGTTTTTCCTTTGTTTCCCTTCCCCAAGGAGATAAACTGGCAAAAATATTGCTACAAGAGATGTCTGAGATTTTACTGCATATGTTTTCTTCTAGGATAAAATGCTGTGAATTAAGTCTTTGTCATTTATCTGCATGATGAAATTTTGTTTAGGAAACATAAAACCATAAACTGACTGCATGTCAATGATAAATCCGTTCCGGTACTGATTGCTTAACCCTGTAGATTTCAAAGGATCAAATCCAAAGGCATTGACATATCTCACTGGCTTTTTCCAATTTATTTAGTTAATAGACATCCTCATTTATAGAAAAACTTAATGGTCCACAAATATTTGAATAACACATAAGGTATTCTGTTTGAACTGTTGGTAATACTAACACATAATGGACTTTAAATTAAAAATATGGCAAGCTCAGAATCTCCCCAGGGCTCTAGCTTGATTGAGCTCCTCGGAATTACACTGCTTCATAGTGCCCTAGTATTATGAAATATGTTCAACTTGGTCTTTGACTATATCTGAAGTATTTATAGCAAAACTTTGAGTAGAAATTTTTTAAGTGCCTAATAGAAGTGATAAAGGAATCAATTTATTCTTGTTAACATTCTTGTAATAATTGGGTAAACAGTGATTAGATTTAGCATGTCTTAACAAATTCCTAGAAAGCATGGGTTTACCGTTAAATTTTTTCTTTCTTCTGCTCAAAGAGGATAGAAAAGATTAATTGGATAGATAGGTCAGAGACCATTGAAAACTGCTAACTAAGCAACAACAAGGTAATCAGAAAGCTCTGGCTCTGAAATCTATAGACAACAACACCTGCAAGAGGGTACACAAGGACTTTTAATGTCTTTCAAGTCATAGAGTTATATTTTAATTTCAGTGGATGTGGAGCTTTGAGAAAAGGATGCAGACACTTTCTAAGTTGCAGATTCTACTATTAGCTTAAATTCTGACTTAAACAAAATTTAGGGATTAGAGAGACAGCTACCAAACTGTGTCTTAGAGTGCTTTATTTTAAACTTTTGTGTATTAACAGTCATGGTAATCGTGTGTTTGGTTTTCCTAAAGTAATGACTAGAAACCCATGCTGATCTCTTTCCTAGTTAACCACACCTATAATAAAACCGTCCATGTAAATCACCTAGAGACATCAGTAAATGTAAGAGCTGAATCTGCAAGCCAACTCTCTGGAGTCATGTCGTTTGTTGAAATATTAATCTTTCAAAGACCACAGAAGAAAACTTTGTTCGACTATCTGCTCCTCTGCTGTTCAGGACCATCACTACTAAATTCTTAGAATGAGCAGGTTCCATAAGCATTTACAGTTTTTTTTTTTTTCTGTTAAAAAGAAGCATTTATTAATTAGCTACATGATTAGAGTCCTTATGTTCATGCTTTAATTTATTTGTATTTCTGTTGCATGGAGTGCTCTTGTTTTGGCACACTACTACCAGCTTTATGAAATGTCAAGTCTTATTTTCTAAAACTACCAGAGGTAGAGATACAGGCTTTCTTGCCTGTATTAGATCCTGAATACGACACAAACTGGAACCATTTACCTTTTCTCTTTCCTATGTACCTCTTGGATTTGACCTGTTTTCCTCTTTCTTCTAACAGTCATTTATTTTCCACCTAGGACGCTGTCCTCTCAGACTCACTGCTGAATGAGTAGTAGCTTCAGAGCTTCTACCCCAGTACCTTTTAACTTCTCTGCAATATCTAAAATAAGTGCCCTAGCAATTTTTTGTCCCAGAAATTACAGGGAAAGTAATGAGATAAAAATAAACCAAGGGTGAATTGTACAGTTAAACATAGTTAAGATGATTGATTTTGTAGTGTATGTATTTTACCACAATAAAAAATTTTTAATAAATACACCAAAGGGAAATTTGAAGTCAGATTTTTATACAAAGTTGATATCCACTGAAGTATTAATACTGAATTTAAAAGCAATCTTAGAAGTTATATTAAATTATAGTAACTACATTTAGGAACTGAGGCCTGGAAAGATGAAGTGATTTGCATAAGTGGGGAAGAAGAGAGCCCAGAGTTTTCAGCATTAGTCCATGTTGTTTTGAAGCTGTCTTCTTTACTCGCTCGACTTAGGAGTTAGCCATGAGTAACCCTTCTGTCTATTTTATCTTCCTTTGGAATTGGATCATTATTTGTTCTACAGAACCATGCCTAATCAGTTGTCCCCTTCTGGAAATAAGAGGCAGTGGATAAGTCTAGGTGCTAATAGTGGGTCAACTGGCTTGTAAAAAAGTGATTGAGTAACCTCCATCTGAAAAAAGTCAAACTACTCTTTTTTACATAATCTTACATAATACAGCCAATAATGAGTACAGTCTACAAGAGAAGTTCCCATCCAGTTGGTCTTCAGAGCCAGTGAGGTTTGTTTTGATATCTAATGAGGTCATCCAGGTGTATAAAAATAATACACATATATATGTAATAAGTAACATGAAATATCTAAATTGTGTGACAAAAATGTCCAAAAGTTTTTTTGTGCAATTATAGTTCATTTTATAGCTAAGAAAACCTCTCTTTTCTAATTCTGAAAACTCTATCAGTCATATTTTTGCTCTGATAATGTTATATAACAAACAACTCGACAATTTTCAGTGATTTACATTAACATTTTTTTTGTCTCTGGATCAGCTGGGATGGCTGTATTTCAAGCTGTACATTGGGTTCATTTCTGCACCACATGTCACTCATTCCGGACACACTCTTCTCATGGTAGACGGTAGAAACACAAGAGATCAAGAGAGATCAAGTCAGACCACACATACTACCCTTGACCAAGACCAAAGGCAATAGGGCAGAGATATACACCACCTGTTCTCCTGGGAGGCATTTCAAAGTCACACAACAGAGGGCATGGATAAATAATCCTGTTACAGGGAGGGAATGAAGAATTGGGACAAAAAGCTACCACAGAAACATTTCAACTTTGTAAGGTCAGTTTGTTCCTGAACTAACTGTCCTTTTTGATTTCTGAATAGTAAATAAGTAGGGTCCTTTTTTTTTTTTTTTTTTTTTTTGCGGGGGGCGGGGTGTATTCCAGCTAGCCCTTCTCTTTCACTACTATACTATCCTTTGTCCCCTGACAAGTGACTTCACAGTGTCACTGTTTTTTAATGTGTGAGATCCCAGGTAACATGCATCATAGTCAGGCCACTGGCTGATAAACTAAGGGGCTTGACTTTTCCCGAACTTATTTACCCAATAAACTTGATTTGCCATTTAACTAAATTTTTTTTGCAGGAGCTTTATTGAAAAATTGTTCTTCCACAGCACAGCTTAATCTACATTCTTAAGTTCCCTGTCAATTTCCGAATGAACCAATCCAGCCAGACTTCATTGTTTGCCTCTCTCAACTCACCTGAATAACTCAATAAAAAATTAAAACAATATATTTGCCCTTTGATTTATGAGTGAATATTGACAATGTGTTAGATCTCAATTATTTGCTAAAAATGTATATTCAGAGTACAATCCAAAAATCAAAATATTAAATTAACAAATTTGCTTTCTTCATCATTAGTATCTTATTACCCAAGTTTGGCATTTCAATCCTAATTCCTAAAAATTGCATGGTTTGGTAGACCATAGTCTTTTCTTTGGACTATATTTCTTTCCTTCTTAAGAAATAATTGCATATCAAAATAGCTATCTGGGTGTATTTTTCTGTGTAAATAACATGTTAGAAGTGTGACCAGATTGCATTTATAAATATTATTATAACACTACCACAAATTGAGTAAATAGCAAACAGCATCAGTAGTTCAGCTTAGAGTGATTCACTTATTAGTCCAGTCATAGTCATTACTCAGAAATAATTCACAGCAGATTTTGAGATGCCATAGAGATGATAAAAATAGGTGAGATGAAAATACCTATTTAGGGAATTGTCTGGAATGTTTTAATGCCTTTGAGATGACATCATCACCTGGTGGTATTAAATATGACTCTGGGTACTTCCCTACGTTATTCAGTTGACTTTTTTTTTTTTTTTTTTTTTTTAAAGAAATCACTGCTTGAAGAACAGTTCTGGGACATTTAATGAAATGTTACTGCATTTATCAAAATCAGTAAGAAAACCGAGTTGTTGTTCTGGAATTAAGAGAGCTTATGATGTTTCAGACAGTATCTCATCTTATGTCTGTAAGCCAGTATTGCCTCATGACATCTCTTCTATTATTGTTTGGAAGGGCTGATTAAAGTTCTTATTATTCAACCTTCTTTTCTTGTATGTATTGTAAATTTGTTTGCATTAGGGACTGAATTTTATCTTCTTGTTGCTCTCACATCAGCTATAAGGACCATTCCCAAAGGGGTGCTTAAATTTTTGTTTGAATTTTTGCTTAATGGGGCTGTACAGCTTATTAAAATAGAGTTCATAGTTTCAGATTATTTTAAGTGCCTTTCGAATGTAAATTAAATCAGGTCTCTCACCTACTTAAAACCATTAAATGGTTTCCCAATATTTTAAAATACAGACTCCTTCCTTAGGCTTCTGTATTCTTCCTGAGTTTGACTTCCACTTCTTCAGTTCCATCATGTACCTTCCCTTCTTCCTTGCCCTTTATGCATCAGCCTCATTTGGTGTCCTTTCGGTTTCATGAGTGTGCTACCTTGTTCCTTGAATGCTGTTCTCCCCTGCTGAAATAGTACCATCTCATAAAGGCTTCTCTTGATCACCCTTTCAAAAGTGGTCTCCCCCAGATACTTTGCAGCTGATCACCCTGTGCCTCTGGCATTTACTATACTCTATGATTTTTATTTTTCTATTTATCGTCATTTCCTCTGCCCAAATAGAAGTTCGGTGAGGGCAAAGTGCCAAGGATAGGGGCTAACACAAAGAAGTCACCAAGTGTTTGTTGAATGAATGAATAAATAGGTGACTCTTACTCTTTAAACTCACAATGGAGTTCAACTTTCTTGCCTAATTTGATTCCATGAGGGAGAAAGCATTGTGCTCTGAGATTGACCTAGAGAGAATCAGTACAATTGAGGGTCCATGTAATTAAATGCTACTGTGCTCTTTGTTATTTTGTAATTGACTTTATTCTGATTCATAACCGAGGGGAGGTGTTTATTAGGATTTATATACATATATGGAAAACTGAGGCAAAAATCATGTTCTGTCACATTTTTATTTTTATAAGCCTTCTTGCTTGATTTGCCCTATTAAATATTCCAAAACTGGAAATATAAAATTTTTCTAATACATACTATGTGTTCTCTAACTATTAGGTTTTTATTAGATACTACTGACAGCATATTTTTATGCAACAAGGTAAAGAAATTACAGTTTATGGACAGAAACCAATGGATAAATGTAGGAATGAAACACTCTTAAAGGGTTCTTTGCTATCAAATTAGAATTTATGTGTAAAGAGGTTAAAGGTATGACCCTCCCAAAAGGAACAAAACATGGGGTTTGTTACTGAGAAATCAGAGTCATCCAGGACCTGAAAAACTTGTCCAAGGTCACACAGCAGTGAGAAGTAGAAAAAGCATCCCAAATCTAGCTTCTTCAACTCTAGGATTTATTTTTGAAATCTTCCTAGGTATAAAGAAATCAGAAATTTATTTTAATTGTATATTTTTTTAAAGATATGAAACCTTTTGAAGTCTTGTTGGTTTGATATGTTACTATCAGATATTGCTACCTATTGGCTTCTGTAAAGGGGTTATAAATAATTTTAGAAAAGTTTGACCATATTTGCTTTTAATTGTCACTGAAAACTAACATATAGTCACAGAAGTCAATTGTAAATAATTTGCAACACTTTCAACTATGTATTGTACCTAAAAACTCATTTACTTCTCAGAAGGCTGTGTCTTGCTTCAGTAGTTCCACATAGCTTGAAGAACTGATTCAGAGTCTTAACAGATGTGAACAGTCAAATGTAGGAAAATTGCTGAAAAGCACAATTAAATTGCCAAAGTATACCACCACAACAGTCTCCTTTCATTTTTGTCAAGCACACAATTTGAAATGATTACATACTTACAAAAACAAAGAAGCAAAATATTTTAAAATCTGTAGTTTCATATTCATAAATATGTCTCACGGTTAAGTTTAATGTAATTTAATGTAAGTAATATTATAATCTTAACATTTACAATTAAGAAACTTATGTTATCCTAATTTAATATAGATCATATACCTAATCCATTTTTATTAGTGTTCACATTATAAAGTGATACATATATCAATTTACTGAAACCTGTTTTCCAGGGTTTTATTTTATTAAGGGACCTTTCTTTCTCTGCTTTTTATCCAAGAATGATTGATTA
Source organism: Pteronotus mesoamericanus (assembly GCF_021234165.1). Classification (NCBI taxonomy): domain Eukaryota; kingdom Metazoa; phylum Chordata; class Mammalia; order Chiroptera; family Mormoopidae; genus Pteronotus; species Pteronotus mesoamericanus. Next base: position 16,103,225 of record NW_026555313.1, read on the forward strand.
GAACCAGCACAGTCTAAGTTGAGAAAGATTGGAGTGCTGAGCTACAGTGAAATAGTTTTATTTTACTGCAACATTTTATCTGATTGAAGGAAAGAAATGTTGGAGGAAAAGATGAGTAGAAATTTGAAACTGGGGATTGAAAATAATGGATCTGAAAAATATTTTGAAGGGACAAATGAGCTTATTTTGATAACATTTTGGGAGCCTCAGGGTTTATAGTGATTATATTCCTAAAAACACTATTTCTCTTTAAATTTAGTGATTAGAAGTATGAAGTTTTTTCAAATTTGTGGATTAGGTACCTTTGACCAGGATTCAGTTATCTCAGGCATGGGTTTTTCTTTGTTTGTTTATTTGTGTGTTTGTTTTTTAGCCTTTTAAAAAGGCTAGTTAAGCACAAAATATTAAAATGGCAGTGCCCTGGTTGGTGTGGCTCAGTTGGTTGGAGCATTGTCCTAGAAACCAAAGGGTTGTGGGTTTGGTCCCCAGTTGGGGCACACGAAAGGCAACTGACTAATGTCTCTCTCCCTCACATCAGTGTTTCTCTCCCTCTCTCTCTCCCTCCCTTCCCCTCTCTAAAATCAAAAACATGTTCTTGGGGAGGATAAAAAATAATAAAATAAAATGGCATCAGCCTCTTTACTCCCAAATTACAAATTGATGAAATTATAAATTTAATCATTTCAACATAACACTAAATAATTAATTGCATAAGTTATTAATCTTTTGGTCTCTTACTCAGCTCCAGCTTTCAGAGGTACTAATAATTTCTGACTAAAGACTATTAAGCTTAAAAATACTCATTCAAAGCTTCTAATATTCCTGGAACTTAAGGAAGCGCAACTGGATGGGTTTTTCCACTTTGATAAGATACTGGGAAAGCTGCCCGTTATCCCTTGGGGGAGAGAAAGGATGTCACAGGTGCTGCTGTAGGTGATGATGGTGGTAATGATGATGATAGCACCTAACAGGCACTGAGCATTTATTATGTGATAGGCATTGTGCTATGGAATCAACACTTACCTATAATATAAATACAGGATGAAAACATTTATTAATTATACTACACAAAACTAATATAACTTGAAACTTGTGTATTGGTGTTTCAACTATACTTCATTTAGGGGCTGGTAGAAGATGACTCTTGAATTTTTGAAGTTGAGTGACTAAGATGTTAGTTATAGTGACTTAGAAGGTGGTAATGAAGTTTATAAAAAGAAAGATTTGCCCATTCTTGATAACACTGCAGTAGCAAAAGAAATATCTGTGTAGACATACAAGTGAGCAACTATTGAAAGGTCAAATGCACTTGGCAAATCTGGAATTTATTTTTATAAAAGTTCTAATCAATAAATGAAACCCCCAAAGCAGAATTTCTTAACCTGGATTGAACCTAAGATTTTATAGACCCCCTCAAAATTGTGTATCAAACTTTATGTGTGTGTTTGTATGTAAATACAATTCTCATTAGATTCTCAATAGAACCTCTGAACAGAAGACCCCAGGCCAGTGTTAAGACATGCCTTGACTGACTAAAGAGGCACCCATGAGACAGGCACTACTTTACAAGAGTATGAAGGGTAACTACATCATCGAGCTAAAAATAAAGCAGATCAGAGGTTATCCACAAGAAGGTGATAACTTAGATTAATTCTATAAGGTAAGGAGTTTAGAAAAAGAAGGGCAAAGGGTCAGAACTAGACTATTGTAGTTTTATATGGTTAGAGAAAAAAGAAGAGCCAGTTGGTAAAAGAGATGGAGGAAAACTAGATAGACACAAAATCAATGGGGAGAGATGTTTATTTTGAAAACCAATTATGTGTAAAATTTATGGAAGGTCATAAAAGGTAAGAACTGAGAAAAGGTAATTGGCTTTAGACTAGGGAAGTTAATGGTGACTTTAAAGCAATTTCAATGGAGTGTGACAGAAAGCAACCATACCATACGGGCCTCGTGGATAAACGGTAATTAGGAAAGGAAGGTAGCCTTAGCCTCTGCCGTGTAATAACAACCATAATTATCATGGTTGAAGTAATAGCAGCTAACATTTTTGAGCACTTATATGTGGCAGGCACCTTCATGAAGAGGTTTTTTTTGCTTTTTGAATTGCTTTTTCCATTTAGTTTTCGCATAACTTTATGATTCTCTTCTATTACTAGAATATATTCTAATAATAGTAGAATAGGTGTATTTTATTATTATCCCCATTTTTAGATTAGCAAGTGAGGTTTGGAGAGATTAAGTAATTTGCTCAAGGTCACATAGTTGACAAGTATGTAGACAGAATTTGAACCCAGGCTAGCCTGACCCCTGAGCCTTTATTCTTCACACCATGCTACTAACTTTTAGTATCTACAGTGACATAGAAGAGTGGAAGATTTCTGTGTATTGCTATGAATTGGAGAGAAAAAAAGATAAATGTTTTTATGTAAGAAGCAGGGAGAATACAACTATACACACACACACACACACACACACACTTTCACATATAAAATGAAACACAGAAGGAGTAAACCAAAAACTAATAAAAACAGTTATCTTTAGGCAGGAGGTGGGAACAGATTTCTTGGACTGTATTGTGTCACTTAGCTTTAACTTTGGCATCATATTAAACATAAGCTAAATGTTTTACATATTCAAAAATAAGGTTAATCAAACAGGAAAAAGAATATAATCCCTAATATTTAATAACAGATGTACTATATATCATGCTGGCAAAACACCACAGAGATAGCATTTCAAGTAATTTTCAAAGATTGTATTTGAATTTTGTGTTCTTAGGACAATGTAATCTCAAGATAAATACAATTGCGAAAAATGTTAACTTTTAAACTTCAGTAATTTTATTGTTTGTAGTAATATTAGTATAGCTATTTTGAATATATTTCATAACTATTGTAGGATAAAACAACAAATATATGTTAATGTTAAGAACCAGGATCTTTTATGTTAGAGAAAAAGAAATGCAAATACAAAAGTAACTCCTATAACTTTAAATTTGAAATGGAATGAATTTATTATTATTTTTCTCTTTAAAAGTACTTACTTCCTAGCTCTGACCCTAAAAAGGCTTAGAAGCAGTACCATCCCGCTAACTAAAAAGCACCCAAGCACCCAGATACCATTCTCAGTGAAAAGAACCAAGGCTTCATGGAGAATGGCTGATTCCAGGTTTAAGACAGGAAGTATTCAAGATAAGCATGAGACACTTTTATTATGTCAGAAAGCAATAAAGGTATTGAATATTTCTGTGGTCATATTAAAAAACAAAAACATTGTAAAGGTGTTTCCACTGGTGAGAGATGGAAGAATTTGAGCATAAAAAAGTATAATGATTATAGTTGATTGAAATTGAATACATAAGGGTCCATGCATTCATTATGATAATTAAGAGAATCATACAAGAGGGAGGGAAAGAAAGCTGAATATAGGTAGAAAAATGTTTTTTAAAAAAACACATAAAATCCTAATAGATACCATTGGAGGTAGCCAGTGTACCAATGCTTTATTCTGAAAATTAGTACTTGAGGAGGAATTAAGCATGTATCCTTCCTCAACTGTTTTAGTTGTATTTCATGACAATTAAATAGCCTTTACAAGAGAAAATTCTTTTCTGCAGAAGAATTTCATCTAATAAGTGTGGCAGGAATAAAAAAATTAGGAAAACCACAGTTTGGCAACACCTAGTGAAGTAATTGATTCAGGTATGACCACCAACGAATACAAAAGTCAGTCCTGTGATTCTCAAAGTGTGGCCCCTGTTCTAGCATTTTAAGCATCACCTGGGTAATATTTAAAAATATGTAAATTCATGGGCCCTTTCCAACACCTACTATATACCAGAAACTCTGGAAGTAGTTCCCATTAATCTGTTTTAATAAGCCCTCTAAAAATTCTGATGTATACTTGAGCTTTAGAACCATATTAGGAGAAAGAGTGATGAGGCTCTAATTGAAGGATCAGTCTATCATCCCTAGAATTCACTGATAAATCTTAGCATTCATGAAAGTAGGAAAACCAGTTATTGTATTTTTCCTAGGAGATACACCTGTGACATATTCTTGCCACCCTCCCAAAAAAATTAAACCTGAATCTATTCTATTCTTTATACTTGAATTTGAATTAATAGGAAATACAGGTGATAGAAGAATAAGTTTAACAATAGTATGAGAAAGCAAAAAGCAAATTTAGATTTGAGAATGATCAATCCAGTGGCATGGGAAAAGGAGTGGGGTGAGGAGGGGTAAGGAACTGTTGCAGAATAAAAAGACTCCAAAGACAAAGTAAATAATTAGGAGACTTACATCTTGTTTGGGTCCTGATTCCAATAGCCAACTAAAGAAATCTGAGTTCAGACTGTGCATTGATTAGGTGATATTAAGGAATTGTTGATTTTGTTAAGTATGATAATAGTACTGTGGTTATAAAAGAAAAAAAATTTTAGAAAGATGCATACAAAAGTAGGGTGAAACAAAATTATGTCAAGATTTGCTTTAGGTTACTACAGCAAAAAGAGAAATTAAAAGGAAAAAAAGGATAAATGAAGCAAGTATGGCAAAATGTTGAGAACTCCTGAATCTCCAGGATTCTTTATACTATTTTCTCTACTTTCACGTATATTTGAGACTTTCATAATAAAAAGATAGAAAATTTAAAATGACCTACAAAAATAATACATAAGGATATATTTATTTCTGTTCTAGCCTTTGTCACAGCATATTATAATTGCCTATTTGTGTGTATCAGTATTTCTCAAACTATCAGTATTCAAAGACCAATTTTTTATTTGTCCAATCCATCACAGACCATGACTTTTGTAATGTATAATAAAAACCAATTACCAGAAAAACAAAAGGACATACAAAATATAACCTTAAAAAGTTCTGTGCCCTGGCTAGGTGGCTCAGTTGATTGGAGCATCATCCTGTACACCAAAAGGTTGTGGGTTCGATCCCCAGTCAGGGTGCATGTGGGAGGCAACCAGTTGATGTTTCTCTCTCACATCAATGATTCTCTCTCTCCTCTACCCCTTCATCTCTCTCTAAAATCAATAAACATATCCTCAGGTGAAGATTAAAAAAAAATTTTGTTATTAAAGTTAGTAAACATAAAATTACATTTTACTTAACAGTAAAAATGCAAACATCGGGAAAAAACAACTTTTTGGAAATTGTATTCATTCATCAAAAATACACACATAGGCAATTAGTGTAGGGAAGTGTTATGACACTCATAATTTTCTTCTCTAATACTTAAGATTTTAAAGTGAAACATGGGTGTGCTTTTTGCATCTTAACTTGAGGTCCTTGTTTATTAACTTGAGCTTGGATTGATAACAGTGTCCTTCACAGAGAATGGTGTATACCTAAACTGATTTTATTTGCAAACAGGATTTTGCCTCAGTTACTTCTGTTACGGATTTCTCAGCAGATTATATAGTTTCTGAGGATACCTACACTGCATAGATCATAAAGAATGGAGAAGATAATAGATATGCTGTAATAATCACTTAGATTTTTCTTAAGGTGTGACAGTACCACTTCTATAAGTATTTGGCCTCTCAGTCTCTGGGATGCAGATGTCATTTTTCTCATACTGTGTGCTATATATTTACTGACATGTGATGACTGTGGTTTTACATGGTAATTTTAGGTTCAGATGTACCATGCTTTTGTTTTCCAGACAGTACCCTTCTTGACAAGCTTCAAAGCTTTTCTTTCCCCTTGGCTATGGTGGTACCTGTTCTTGACTAATTGCTTCAAACAAATACCAATTGCCATAGATTCATGTGTGCTTCCCAGGACTCATCTTGTAGGAAACAGTTTGGGTTCTTTTTCCATATATATATATTAACCCGTATTTGTTCACATCAGATCTGTTAGGTTTCCCTGTTTTGCCAAAATCTTAAAAAAAAATTTCCACTTAGGCATATTGACTCAGCACTTCCTTTTTATTAATATATATATTTTATTGATTATGCTATTACAGTTGTCCCTTTTTTCTCCCCTTTATTCCCCTCCACACTGCATCACCCCTCCCCCCAGTATTCCCCCCCCACACACACACTTAGTTCATGTCCATGGGTTGTACATATACGTTCTTAGGCTTCTCCTTTTCCTATGCTATTCTTAACCTCTCCCAACCTATTTTGTACCTACTCTTTATGCTGCTTATTCCCTGTACCTTTTCCCCCATTTTTCCCCTCTCCCTCCCCTCTGCTCTCCATTTCTATGATCCTGTTCCTGTTCTAGTTGTTTGCTTAGTTTGTTTTTGTTTTTGATGTTCAGTTGTTGATAGTTGTGAATTTATTGTCATTTTACTGTTCATAGTTTTTGATCTTCTTTTTCTTAGACAAGTCCCTATAACATTTCATATAATAAGGGCTTGGTGATGATGAACTCCTTTAACTTGACCTTATCTGGGAAGCACTTTATCAGCCCGTCCATTCTAAAGGATAGCTTTGCTAGATAGAGTAATCTTGGATGTAGGTCCTCGTCTTTCATGACTTTGAATACTTCTTGCCAGCCCCTTCTTGCCTGCAAGGTTTCTTTTGAGAAATCGGCTGATAGTCTTATGGGAACTCCTTTGTAGGTAACTGTCTCCTTTTCTCTTGCTGCTTTTAAGATTCTCTCCTTATCTTTAATCTTGAGTAACTTAATTATGATGTGCCTTGGTGTGTGCTTCCTTGGATCCAACTTCTTTGGGACTCCCTGAGCTTCCCAGATCTCCTGGAAATCTAGTTCCTTCACCAGATTGGGGAAGTTCTCCTTCACTATTTTTTCAAATAACTTTTCAACTTCTTACTCTTCCTCTTCTGCTGGCACCCTTATGATTCAGATGTTGGAACGTTTAAAGTTGTCCCAGAGGTTCCGAAGGCTCTCCTCATTTTTTTGAATTCTTGTTTCTTCATTCTGTTGTGGTTGAATGTTTATCTCTTCCTTCTGTTCCAAATTGTTGATCTGAGTCCTGGTTTCCTTCCCTTTACTGTTGGTTCCCTGTATATTTTTCTTTATTTCACTTTGCATATCCTTCACTTTTTCCTCCATATTGCGACCATACTCAACCAACTCAGTTGGTTACCATTACCATTACTGATTACCATTGTTTTGAGCTGTGCATCAATAGGTTGGCTATTTGTTCATTGCTTAGTTCTTTTTTTGGAGCTTTGATCTGTCCTTTCATTGGGGCCATATTTCTTTGTCTCAGTGTACCTGTTACATTGGGAGGGGTAGAGCCATAGGTATTCACCAGGGAGGGGTAACCGAGGTCACTGCATTGTGTCGCTGTGTGGGGGGGAGGGGTCTGAAAGGGAACAATGCCACTTGCTTGGCTCTCAGCTGGCTTTCAGTCACTTCCCCCACTACCCACAAGCGAACTGGGCCCTTCTGGTGCTGATTCCCAAGTAGGTGGGTTTGTGTACGTTCTGGGACCCCGTTGGCCTCTCCAAGGGACTCTTCTGTGCGGCCGGGAGTTTCTCTTGCCACCAAAACCCCCACAGGTTTTTACCTCCAGAGGTTTTCAGGCTTTCTTTTCCCGCACTGGAACCCTAGATTGCACAGTCTCTCTCACTCCCCAGCTGCTATTTGCACACAAATGTGGGACCACCTGGTCTACCAGCTGCTACCTCTCCCACCCAGCCCTCCAGCCACCGCCTTGCCACACATCTTCTCCACCCCAGCTGCCCGTCTCTGCCCCTCCTACCAGTCTGGATGGGTGTTTCTTCTTTAGCTCCTTGGTTGTTGGATTTCCATGCAGTTCAATTTTCTGGCCATTCTAGTAATTTTTTGTTTTTAAATTATTTGTTGTCCGTTCGGTTGTGGGAGGAGACAAAGTGTATCCACCTACACCTCCATCTTGGCCAGAAATCCCCTGACTCAGCATTTTCAACAGAAAGAAATATTGTCTGAGAAGCGAATCATTTGTCTATGAAATAACTGCCTCACCTAGGGATACAATTTAAATGGAATGTGGGGTGAAATTGTAGGAAAAATCTTAACAAGCCAAATAACTTCTCCACAGAAAACGTTGCATTGCCCCCATTAAGTTACATTTGCCCCAAGGGTCCAAAACTTCATAATGGATTTCCCAGATCATCCAGTATAGAAGGAGGCTCCGGTTTACTCTTATGAATAGAAAGCACATTGTCCACTTGCCAGTTTACTTAGACATAGTTAGGAATTTTCAAATATACTGAAAAGTCTGCGTATTTGTTCTTAAGAGATCCTTTTTTATTTTCAGAATTATGAATGGCTACTCTGTGTCCTCTTTAAAGGCAAAGGGAAGATATGATGAACTGATTATCTCTGTTTGTGATTATAGCAGATATAAAACAATACACAAAATGTCCACTTGAATTTAAAGGCTATAACTTGTAGAATATAACACTGCTCCTCCATATTTTTATACTTCTGTTTGTGGAAAGGTTCATGATAGCATCCATGATAAAATCTTAAGCAACAAAGTATTTAATCTATCTAAGATGTTTTGTACATAGTGCTAAGCATTGTGGGGAGTTCAGAGAAAAATGATATGATCCCTATCCTCAGGAAGCTTTAATAAAGGTATCTTTTATTTTCTAAAACACAGTGTGTTAGAATTAGGGCTGTGTGTATATCCAAACATGAACACTCATTGGGATATTTATGATATAAATGCCGATAATTAAAGTGTTGAGGCAGTGTGTTATAAGTGTGAAGGAGTTAAGAGATCTGAAGTGATTTATCTCTATTCCAGTGATGAGAGACTGTTTAAGATTAAAATGGCATTTGAGTAGGGTTTTGAAAGGGTTGATAGGATTTCAGGAGGAGTCTAATAAAGAAGCAGCTTGATGTAGTAAAAAAAAAAATTTCAAATATCCTGGTTTTACATCAGCCATTCACTTACTAAATATAAAGGGATTCAGCCAGATTACTTAATTCCTCTGATCATCAGTTTCCTCAAATATAAAATAGGAATTAGAGGGGGGCTTTAAAGGGGTGGGAGGACAGAGCAAAAAAGGAAAAAAGAGAGAAAAGAACTCATGGACAGGGACAACATTGTGGTGATTGCAGGGTGAGGGTGATGGGTAGAGGTGGAAGATGGTATGGGGATAAATAGTAATGGAAAAATACAATAAAAATGTATAATAAAAATAGGAATTAGAGTAATAGTTATCATAGAAGAGTTTTTAGGAAGATTAAGTGAGATGCTGTAATAGGAACATGGTTTGTAAACTGTGAAGGGCTGTACATGTTAGTAAATTTTATAGTAAATATTGAGGATGACATGAGCCAAAGGCATGGAATTTGAAAACCAGTAAACCATATCACCTAGTGCAGAAAATTTGTGAAAGTGACCGAGTACTGATTCACCCATACACTTTTTTACTTGGGAGAATAATTAAATAGAAAAGCCTGTCATGATTTATTTTGCCCTTTCACTCAAAAGATCATTTCAAAGGTGTTTCAGATCTTCAGCTGAAGCTTGTATGAGTTGAATATTTTTTTATTAAATTTATATAAACATGCAGAATCAATTCTCAAGTAAACTGCTTTAATAGAGATTATAACATTGCACAAAGTTAGCTAAAGTATCTTGCAAAGTGTGTGTGTGTGTGTGTGTGTGTGTGTGTGTGTGTGTGTGTGTGTTTAGAACATTGTCTCATAAGAGTGCTTGGTTTCAAGAACGAGTCTATATTCTTGGGTTGATCTGAATTACTCCATTGAATGAAAGAACAGGGTATTATTTAAGCTACTTCTGGGAACCATCGTATTTCATGTTACAGGTGCTTCGTTTAATAACTACATAAAAATGATTTTTTGAAAGAAAGTTAACCCTTATCTCATAGGGTCTCAGAGAATTGATTCATATTCTTTGTTTTACATAAATTTTAATTTTTAAATGTGGTTAGAAATATTCAATATTCAGTAAATTTTTCAAGAAAAGAACAGCAAGAGTGCTTGGGCATAAAAAGTATTTTCAGTGGTACTGTGACTATTATGCCACTTGCCATTGTCTGGTCTTGGACTCTTTTTTTTTTTTTTTTGGACTCTAGAGAAATATGATTGGAATTACTTTTCTCAAGGCAAGGAACTTGGAAAACAGCATGTTGTTTAAATACTAACCTTTAGTCACTATAAAAGCTTTCTGAGAAAAAAAAATCTGAATCCTAATAGTGGGGTCATTTTATTTTGGTAAATATTCTAAATTCTCTCTTCTTTTACAGACTATCTTGCTAATCATGGCCGTTTAAATGAGTCTGAGGCCAGGCGCAAATTCTGGCAGATCCTGTCTGCTGTTGATTATTGTCATGGTCGGAAGATTGTGCACCGCGACCTCAAGGCTGAAAATCTCCTGCTGGATAACAACATGAATATCAAAATAGCAGGTAACTGGGACACAGCTGGCTCTAACATGATCAATTGTGAGCCATTGTGCTGGGTTTTTGCAGAAACGGAACTACAGGCCAAGATTGGGGAGCATTTCTACTGAAGACATCAAGCTTTCTCAAAAAACAAGGATTTATTCATTTCCTTAGATCTGTGTGCAATGTAAGGGAAATCAGTTCGTTATTAATGTACACAATGGCAGAGCTACAGCTGGTGTCTCATTTGTATCTTTGGTCTGATTTGTGTCCAGGTTGGTTTGGGGGGCTCTGCTGGAGGAGAGGGACTGGTCAGTCTAGAGCAACAGTGCAGGTTGCTGGCACTGTACCCTGCTCCTAATTGTGGCTCATGACTGCAGTGAGGTTACAGACAGGAAAAGAAAAAGGAGGAATGTAGACTGACACCGGAGGAGCAGGTAGGCAAAGATCAGAGTATGAAGGGTCTCGAATGTCATGAAAGAGACTTTGGAGTTTATTCTACAGGTCATAGGGAGTCTAATTTATTGAAAATTTTAGGGTGGGGACAGGGGTGAAGTGGAGCTGGGATGACAATGAGATTTATGTATTAGAAAGATGTCTCTCACTGGCAGCAAAGACATGTGGGAGATGGGGATAAGACTAAAGACAGGAAGATTAATAAAGAATCTAATGCAGTAGTCCAATTAAGAAAACGCAGATCTGAACTAGGGCAGCAGCAGTAGTGGCTATAGGGGTTGGACAGAGAGTGGTTTATTTTGGTTAGAGTTTTGAAGAAGGTAGAGGGAATGAAACAAAAGTTTAGAAAAACTGCAGATGCTGGTGTTTTGTTTTAGGATTACAAAAGAGGAACAGAGAGACATCCAGAAGAGAGGAGCTAACCAGGAAATTATACTAGTTAGTATACTAGTTGACCAGCTAGGTTGGATATTCTTTGGAGAAAGTATAGGGAGAAGACAACTCTTTGAAGTATAAAATGTAAGTTAAAAGCCTCTGGGGGCGGGTGGGGGTGGGGTGGAGAAGGCCTCTGATTTGTTCATTTAACTGGTCTATTTCTGCGCCATTTCCCATTAGTTTCTGTCCTGAGTGTTAAGAGGAAGGTAAATAATTAATATTTACTTACTTTACCTTAACTTTTATTTACTTTAATTTTAATAATTAATTTCAAATGCCAATGTTACATATGTTACAGTGAGATAATAGATTTTCCATTCTGTAGTCTGATTTTTTTTTAATAATGGGATTGACTGAATAAGACAAAGTGTTTAATAAGACACAGCTAACTTGTTATATTCCCATTTATATAGAGAGAGATTTATATTGATTTGTCATTTTTGTTTTGAAAATGCAATCCACTGTATTAGTTTCCATAGTTTCTTATGTGTTCACTTCTCCCATTTGTGGCTTTTTTTTCCCTTCTTCTTTTGGCCTTTCCATTTAGTTTCATTCATTTCACTCCTTTTTGCCAACCTTTTGTAATGCATGTTACTGGAATTTTTGTTTACTTCTCTTTGGAAACATCTGCTGCCCTAAGATTGCCCTCTTCAGAAAACTCTCTTGTTTTCTGAAGTCCTTAACTCTGTAGAAAGAAGGGGAACCTCTGTCACCTTTGCATTCATTTATCACCAAAACAAAAAATGCACAAAACAATACCTCAGAGGAGTTTCGGAAGTGTTTTCAGACAGAGAAAGGTTAGTGGTGTGAGTCATATGCTTTAAGAATTACAAAGTGCAATGTCACTAACTTCTCAAAAGAAAATGTCCTAGTAGAACCAAAGAAACTTGGAAACAAAACATACTCAGTTTTGCCTGTCTACATAATATGTCTACTATAATATGGGTAGGTAAACCCAATATTTCTAATGTCATTATGAGATGGCTAGGTCTTTCTTTGTTTTTACATTTTTTTATTTTTGTTTTTGAATATCTAAACTTCAACTACTCATTTTTATCTAGAAGACAGGTAAAATGTCCGAGGCCTAAAGTTGTTCTCTCTGGTTAAGCTACTATAACAATTAACATTTATTGAGCCTTCACCATTTTCAGGTGCCCTGCAAGGTACCATTGTACCATTTAATCTTTGCAGCAACCCTAGAAGCTGCATAACTCTTCCTGGCTTTTAGGTGGGAAAGCTGAAATACAAAAAGATTAAATAACTTACTGAGGTGTGACTCAGATAATAAGTAGCAGACCTGGAATTCAAACCTAGGTGTCTCTGACCCGTGTCTGTGTTTCTTCCACTACATCATGTTGTCAATTCCAAGCATTATTGTCAGTTATCCCTCAGGGCATATTCACTAACCGAATTTTGGGTTCCATCATTCTATATTTATACATTTAGTGTCTTTGATTTTATACCTCACAAGTATAGACACACACACACCCAGTGTATCTAAGCACTCAAATACTTCCTTACCCACATTTTTTTTTTCTGTCATCCTCACCAACATTTAACCAAATTTCAGTAAATGTTTATTAAGCATCTACTGCACTTCTGAGCTAAGTCCTGGAGATGCAAATATTTCAAGACAAAACAACAGCAGTGCAAAAACGCTTAACTCTGCTCTCACCTCAGAACAAGAATTAATCCAGAACAAGACCTTCAAGTAAATATAACACAGAAAGGTGATTGTTGTAAAGGCTAGGAGAAAGACTGACTGCCTGGAAGAAATTATTAGCTAAGAATTGCTTAAGAAGAAGACATTGGTGTGATAGGGTGAGAGTGGACTGAGGGGGTGAGGTACAGAGGGCAGCTCCAAGCAGATGTGCAAAGGCAGGAGGCCAGAAAACTCAGTATGTAGGGAAACTATAGAGCAGAGCTGGTGAGACATAGATGCCAGTGAGGAACGACAGGAAGAGAGCCTGCACAGGCAGGCAGAGCCAGGTCAGGGGGTGTTCTGTGTGCCATCAAAAGCTTATGTGTGTGCCCGTGCTGTTAAAGAATTTCTTTGGTATATTATTTTTATCCATGGATTTTATAACTTTTTTATAGCCCTGCTTTCCTTTAAAAACATCATCTTCTGATTTCAGAGGGTTTTTCTTGAATTCTAAGAAATCTAAACACAACTAGGAAACATGGGGCTATATGGAAAACTTGCAAGGACCAGAATAAAATATAAAATGATCCCCTAAATTATACTGTCTCTATTCATTCTACTTATGAAGATCTTTTAATTGATAAATGGGCTGGATAAGTCAACATTTTAGCCATCTTAAATGTTGAAATTGAAGAGAAGTGCAAACCAGAACTCAGTTTAAATTAAAATGTCTCTATTTAGAAAACAGAAAATGACCATTCATTTTAATAAGTACAGAAACATGGCTTCAAAATCAGCGTCTAACTTGTACTCCCCCAGTGGGTAAAGATGTCAGACACCAATGAGCCATGCACTCATCAACACCCGTGTAGGCTCATACCTCAATTATGAGACCTCCAGCCTTTGCAAAATACAAAAGGACCTCCAGAGTAAGAGGCAGAATGCGAAGAAATACCGGCTTTCATTAGTATTAGTAATTGCAGCGCTGTTTCCTCCTAGCTATTTTTGCTATGATTATTTAGGCATAAAATTAAGAATAAACAGGTAAAGCACATATAATTTTATTCTCTAACTTTCCTAATTTGAAATGCTTACAATAAATTTGTGGGTAAGGATAAAAACGTACGAAATATTCAGAGGAAGTTTTCACAAATATCACAGTTCAAACAGGGCTTCCCACAAAGAATGTGGAGTTTGATATCAGACAGTACAGGAGCAAATTCTGGCTATGTGACCTTGGGCTAACTACTCAACCTCACTGAGCCTAGGTTTCCATATCTATTAAGCATATCTATTTGGAACATTTTAGGGATTAGTGATAGTGTTAGAGACTGAGGGTAGTAGGTGAGAGTATGGGCTGTAAAGCCAGGCCATCTGGGTTTGAATCCTGGTTCTGGCACTTGCTAGCTGCATGACCTTGGATACATTACCTAACCTCTCTGTCCTCAGTTTCCTTATCTGTAAGGAGGGAATGATAGAAGTTCATATCTCATATTGGTTACTGGTTAATATTTGTAAAATACTTGGAACAGTGCCTGGTACATAGTATAAGTGTTTGTTAAATAATTTGTTACTGGAACCGTGTAACACTCAATTAAAGTAGCTGTTATTTGTATTCAATGTATAATTGATTCCATGTGAAAACAAATCCTGAAATTTTTGATAGCCCCCTCACCATGGTTTTGTTTTTTTTTAAATTATCAAGTCCTTAAAGTCTTGTTAATGTAAATCCCAGAGGAATGAGGGGGAGTTTATCATTTATATTCTAAATTATCTCTGCTTGATGCAAATTAATCCCCCCCCCCAGGAATCTTTAGTGTAATTAGTAATGTTTAATGAGTCTCATTAATCTGACCTGTGCATCACAAGTCCCTTGTCTTTAGCCAAAGACCACTGCCTCCTTTCTGAGGTGACCCATGATCTCTGAGTGGCCCACCATCTCCCAGTATTGCTTCTAACAATTTCCCTGCTCACTAGAAGACCATGAGACAGGGTTTCTGTGTATAAATTCCAGTTTTGTACACTGGAACAAAAAGGAGTCGGGGAGCCTGAGACAGAGTTCATTGGTAAAATATTTATTAGAAGCCTTCCGTTTGTTATCCTCTTGCCACTCTTACTAGGTAAAATGTAATGAAACAGCTTTCCCTCAGCAAGCACAATGAAACCTTGCCTTTATTCTTCCAGCCTGCATAGCCTTAGCAGCACTAGGCTAAGCAGCAACATTAAGCCTAGACTACGGAAGAGAGCTCACAGGGTTTTGTTTCATTTTGTTTTGTTACCCTCCTACCCTCCCATCCCCACCCAGTCTCTGCCTCCTACCTCTATTTTTGGCTAAGATAATTTATTTGCTTCTTAGCCCACTGAACTCTCTCATTGGACAAATAGATGTCTCATACTGGTCAGCAAGATCACATTTTATCTCAGCTGTGTTGTTTTTGTGCTCTTCTGTCCGGTAGCAAGGGAATGACTGATGCTTGGAAGTCAACTGTGAAGCTGGCTTTTTCTTGCTGGTTGGCAACAAAGTGTGCATTGATGTCAGTGTTGGCTGATGGCCATTCAGTTTGTGCAATGGATCAGCTTCAACTCTACCACTCACCCATCCTTCATTTCCTCATAATTGTCTTCTTCACTCCTATTATAATAATTACAAAGGATGTGTAACTCTTCAGTGAGACTGCATATCGGAATTCTACTGGTAATTTTAGAAACAAGGATAAATTTAACCCTACAGCCATCTGCTGCTCAGTGGGAGGATTTTTTAAATTATAAATTAAATAGTATAACACACTGCTGGAGTTTAAAACTTGCCTTGGTTGTGTTCATTCCTAGAGAAATTGTTTACCTTTTCTTAGCTTGAAAGACTAGTTTTCAATGTTTTGTTTGCTTGCTTCCTCTTCTAAAAAATGACTTAGTTTACCTAATGATTTCTTCTAATTGGTCTTTCTGTCATTTAAATAAAAATTCTGAAAGTATTTAGTAATTATCATTTTGCAACAATAAACAGTGACAAACTGTTTAACATACTCTATATCTTTTTCAAAACCTCTGGTTTATTCTCTATTTCCTGACTACTCAAACCGTGGTCTGGGGACCAGCAGCATGACCATCACTTTGGAGCTTGGTAGAAATGCAGAATCTCACCCTGACTGGTGTGGCTTAGTTGGTTGGAGTGCCCACCCACAAAGCAAAAGGTTGCCAGTTCAGTTCCCAGTTGGAGCACATGCCTTGGTTGCAGGTTCGGTCTCCTGTCCGGGCACATGCAAGAGGCAACTGATGGATGTTTCTTTCTCACATTGATGTTTCTCTCCGTCTCTATCCCTCTCTTTCCCTCTCTCTAAAAGTAAATTATAAAAATCTTTTTAAAATAAGAAATACAGAATCTCAAGCCCAGCACTAGACCTATCACACCAGAATCTGCATTTTAACAGGTTCCCCAGATGGTTTGCATGCAAGCTAATGTTTGATCTAGTTGACTCCAACACACACCACAGAATTCTTTAATATGCTTGATTCCCATCAGACAGTAAGCATTGGGAGCAGCTTATTCACTCTATACAAGGTCCTGTTGTTCCTAAAACATTGGCCCTTTGCTAATGGTGTTTCAGCACTGATAATTTGTGTAATTTAATGATGGCACTAATAATAATTGGTTTTTGTTATCAAGAGAATACAGGTTAACCAGTCACTTTCAAAATATAAAACAAAACAATAATAGTTCTAGTATGTTTCAAGTATATTCATGGTCTGTTACTGCTTAGTTAGATAAGAGGTAATTAGAGGATTCAACTTTTGAGGCCAAGTTGATTTCCATGAAAGTCAGTCAACACTAATTTATCTTTTTTGTGGTTACATATTCTACCCCAAACCCCCTCTTTTATAAACATTTTAGGCCCCACAGAAACCAGGTAAGTGAATATGGCAATGTAAGGAAATCTCAAAATTATTGTTAGAGAGCACCTTGGAGTACATGCCTTAGTGTCATAGGGATGGAAACATGGATCATCTTCACATGAAAAGGACAAGATATATCTGTTTAACACATCATGCGTTCTTAAAATGAATATAGACGCCTGAATTCAGTATCAGTATATATTTCTGACATTTACTTTGTATACATCTTAATTATTCCCATTCCCTTATTAGGGTGCCCTTTACATAGCATCCAATATTGTAAAGAAAAGAAAGCGCTCACTTGTCAAGGTCTTCTGGCAGAGGGATAAATTAGAAAATCTCTATTTGATGTAAAGAATTTTTCCTGGGTTTATGACAGCCTTGTTTCCAATTTAAAGTTAGATTAAATATCTCTGACTTGTGGTATTCTTGGAACACCTGTGATATGGTGAAAAGGGAACACCTGACTTGGAGTTCAAAGGAGTGTAGTTGGATACTGGCTAAGCCACTTGGAGTTATAGATACTTGGACAAGTCAGTTAACCACTTTGTACTTCAGTTTCCTCCTTTGCAAGGTAAGGACCATTATGCCTCACAGGGCTGTCATGATTAAGTTAGATAATTAATGCAGAAACACCAAGTGTGTAATGCTTAGCCCAAAGTAGACATGACATAAATGTATTTGGATTTTATTAGACCATTTTGAAGGACTAGTTGTCAATTTGTTTCTAAAACTTACTATGATTTCAGATTGAACTATCTTAAAATTGAGAAGCTAAGAGATTTTTTTGAGGAAGATTTGTCTTTTTCTTCTATAAACAAGAAAATGTTTTAAATCAGGGTTGATCTGACAAATTCAAGGTATGATACTGTAACCAAACAAAAACGACGTTCAGTTGCCTGTCGCCACAAAAGCCAAACTCATGAGGCAGATGGTGGTGCAAAAGGGAAGAGGTTTTATTCGGGTGCTCTGCGACCTTGGAGAATGGCAGATTCCCATTCAAAGGCTCTTTCTGTGATGGAAAAAGTCCAGCTGACCTCAGTGAGACCAAGACAAAAGCCAGTGTCCAGAGTTTCTGCTCCATTTCAAAGTACAGTCCTTAGGAGCCTGCAGGTGGCTGGTAAGCAGTCATAGTTGTCCTTTCTGGGTAGCTTAGCTTGTTCCTGGCTACTGTTCATTTCAGGTTCCCTCCTGGAGCCTTTATGTGGAGCTTGCATGGCCATGGGCCACATGGCTGCTAGGGCTACAAGGTTGCGTACTCCCAGGAGAGTGTGCTAAGCACTGGCGAGTGCATCCCAGGTGGAGTATGTGGGGGGAGAGAGAGAGATGGAGGGAGCAGGGCAGGGGTGGGGTGGTGCTTCCTTCTGGCAAGAACAGGCGAGAGCATGGTGGGAATGCAGGTCACCAGCCAGAGAGTCACAAGCCCCTTTATGGCCCTGCAATTATATTAGCTTGGGTGTGGATGGGCCAGGTGCTTTCTCAAAATGACCAATCAATTCCCCAACCTTTCACACACTTTGGGTGGCTTCTCTGATCCAGCACCTTCCCCTGTGCCATTTTGACTTCTATGGCTCCTGTGCCTGTCTCCCCCTGGTCCCATCCCCCCCAATCTGGTACCAAAGGGGGAAAGGGCTTTATTCTCTATCCAATTATCTTGCTAGCTTTTGGCTCCAGTGCACTATCCATTGATGTTTCTAGCTTTCTGTGCTCTCAGTTTAAGAATCTACCCCCTGCTGCCACTTTGGCCAACAGGGAAGACTCCCTAGTCTCTGGACAGACTGTCTATTGGTAACATTATGAGGGAGAGTTCAAACAGTCACTCTTACCCAAATAACAAATTACTGCAGAGGAAAGAAACTTTTTTTTTATCCTCACCCAAGGACATGCTTAGAGAGGGGAAGGGAGGGCGAGAGAGAAGGAGAGAAACAGATGTGAGAGAGAAACTTCAATTGATTGCCTCTCACACACAGCCCAACTAGGAACCAAACACGCAGTGAAGGCATGTGCCCCGACCAGGAATCAAACCCATGACTCTTCAGTTTACGGGACAGCGCTCTAATCAACTGAGTCACACTGGCCTGCACAGAGGAAAGAAACTTCTTTATGTCACCAAATTGGACCTGACATGGAGTCTCTAAGCACTCCATGACCTGAAGGTTCTTGCCTCCATGCAGGAAAGAATTCAAGATCAGAGTCAGAGTCTGAGTGAAAACGAAAGCAAGTTTTATTTAGGTTGGGAGAAAGGCCAGGACACAGGTTCCTGGATACAGGATCAGGGGGTGAGCTCAGGACAAGCTGCTGCTGCCCACTGCTCCTCTGGTTTCAAGTCTCATAGGGAGCTGCTGTGAAAGAAGCAAAAGTATGTGTCTGAGTGGACTGCAGTCGAACTCGCAAGTGAAGTGTGCTCCATAGTCAGTCAGTTCCTGAGATATTGTTTCCAAGGACGGGTGGATTGTTCCTGAGCTTCGTGGTGCTAAATTCTGTCTCCTCCTTGTTGGGAGGAGGTCTTGTTCCTAACATGGTCCGTTCTGGAAGTGTCATGGCATTCATCACCTCAACACCTCTTTCTACTTGTGGTGTCAGTTTTCATTATAATGATAGTACAACGAACTTTGAAGTCGTTTTCTCATGAATTTTTTCCTCCATCTTGAATTGACCTGCTTTTACCAATTCTTGTTGTCACCTTCTGCAACAGGAATTTCCTGCCATAAACTGTTTCCTTTTGATCATGTTTGGAGGTTGGGACTCTGGTGAGAGGACCTAGTAGCTTATTGGCCTGTGATGTCTAGTCCTACTTCCTCATTCCACTTCTGGGGAGCTTTCCCTAAATTCTTTCTTCCTGCTTCATTTATACTTGCAAAACTTTTTAGAGTTGCTCAATCATGTAGAAATAAAAGTAGTATTAAAATAATGCTAGACTGAAACCTGGATTGGTGTAAGAAGTATCAGTATGAACCGAAGGATTTTTAAAAATACATATACATATAAGTAGGTACAAAAAGTATGTATGTACACATGAATTAGCATTCATACCTGTGTTTCCTAACTGTGTGCTGACAGAGTTTAGAAGCAATGACATTCCAGTTGTAATGAGCACATCCAGGTCCTAATCTTGGTTTCTAAATACAATTCCTCCATAAAAGGAACCAGGGCCCCTTTGGAAAAGCAGTTGATTTCAGGAATGGGGCAGGGGAAATATAAAATGAACCTGGAACATCATGTGGTATCAAAAAATAAGGAAACACTTAAAATGAAATTTTTAAAAAGATGGGGTATGTTGAAAGGATACAGGAGCCAGCCTAAATAAGCTCCTAACTGCCAAAACTGGAACTATTTGAGCATCAAAATAAATAACAATACAACAGTAGTATGGCATTATAACCCAAGCAATAAAATAAATATTCATAGCACATATTAATATGACAATGTTATAAATAATAAATAAATTATTTAATAAATAAAAGGGGAAGAAGGGACAGCTCTTTCTTAAAGAATTATAATTAATAAGCATAGAAGGAATTAGTGAAATGAACTCACCATTAGGGCACTGAAGTATCACTACAGCAATCAAGATCTAATGAATACAATTTAAATTAGTAGGTGAAAATTTTAGGAATAACAGAATATGTGTAGTCTCAATGTATTTTTCTACAATATTGATTACAGAGAGAAAAATAGTAACTTTACACTGGGGTAACCCAACAGACATCATCTTAATTAGGAGATCAAGGTTATTAACGCCATCAGTAATTAGGCATAATCCCATGCACCCCCTAATGTTCATGCACAGAGAAGAGCACTTCACCTCTGTGATGTTCTTCCAAAAATTCACAGTCTCAGTCTAATCATAAGAAAATGTCAGCCAAACCCAAACTGAGGGACAATCTACAATATACTTAAACTATACTATTCGTTATCATGAAATAGAAGGAAAGACTGAGGAACTGTTAGAAATTGGAGAACACATGAAAACTAAATGCATTGTGAAATCCTGAACTGAAAAGGGACACTAGTAAGAGAAATTGGTGAAATCCATGGTTTTGATAATAGTATTGAATCGATACTACTTTCTTAGTTTTGATAATGGTACTACTATAGTTATATAAAATGTTAGCATCAAGAGAAGCTGGGCAAAGGGCATACGGAGTCCTCCTTTATTGTTGCAGCTATTCTGTAAATCTAAAATTATTTCTAAATTAAAAGTTAAGTAATAGCAAAGTGAATTCAACATTACATGACATAAATTTTATGACAGAAAAACAGGAAAACAAAATGCCTGAAGGACATACCTGCCATCATTTTAGGTATTAACTTACAGGTCAGAGCACTACAAAAGAAACTACAAGGATGTTTCCTTCCCTGCAAAGCTGAGCTGAGTTTGGGTCTAGCATAAAGAAGAATGAATGCCCAAGTGATTTTTCTCATAATGCCTTCCAAAAGTCAGATGAAAATGTAGTGTCTTTTAACACCCTCAGTTGTGGTTAGGCTCTCTTCTGTGTTTGCACAGTGGTTGATACATGCTTGCACTCAAATATTCAATGAAAGAATGCAGTGAATTTGGTTGGTAGGATGAGACATTAATGGATTCTATTTGAATAAATGGTGATAAGAAACAAATCCGCCTAGCTATGCCATTTTCGTATTTCATCCCTCCTGCTCTCCTTGTTTTTACTGTGTGCTTTTCGGCAGAAAGCTGCAGACTGAATGAAGCAAATCATCCAGATTTGCCTCTGTGAAGAAATAAGAAGGCTTTTATTTTTAAGCGCTTTTCCATTGCCACTTCTTAACCTGACCATTATTAACTTGCTCAAAAGCATCCTGCATATCACTGTGCCAGAGGACATAAAGGTGATGGGTGACAGGCAGTGCTTGGTTTCTATTCCAGTTCTACAGCTTAGCATAACCTCTGACAAGGTCCTTAACTTTCTACTCTTACTTTCTCCTAAAATAAGGATACCAAATAGGATTCTTAAGAAGAAATCATCTTCAGAGAACTTAGAAAAGTTTCTGACACATAGTAAGCACCTCTAAAAGAGATGATGGCAACATATTCATTCAGCAAACCTTTAATGAGCAGCTGCTGTCCACAGAGAATGGGCTAAATGCTTGGAGTTCAGACATATGTCATGTCCCCCTCTCTGCTTTCAAGGAGTTTAGCCTGATGGAGGAGGCAGAAAAGTAAAACAATAAGAAGAGGAATTATTATTCTTTTATTCTATTGAGTAGCTCAAGCATTCTATATTATCTACTTATAAGAAGTGGCATAATATACAGTAAGTTATAGTGACTTTATGAAGCATGGGTATTATCGCCATTTTGCAAATGAGGAAACCAAGGCTTCAAGAAGCTAAGTAATTTACCCAAGATCACACAGCTAAGTGGAAAACCCAGGATTTTATTCTAAATCTTCCTGACTCCATTAGCTGTTATCAGATGGTTGATTACAATGTTAAGTGCTCTGGCAAGGTTATAGAAGATACTTGCATAGATGCTTTTAATAATAGCCTTCATAAACCTAATTATCTTTTGGTGTTTTATCGTTTCTACAGGCTCAAGTTCCTATTTTCTTTAGTTATTTACAGGAAATAGAAGTAAAACTCTGCTTAGTATCACTTCTTGTAAGTTAACAGGACACTTTCTTTGCCCTAGGCATGTAAAGCCAAGGTTGAGACTGGGATGCCACAGGCATGTGATGCTTTCCTTACTCTTGTTCCCTTTGTGCCTGTGCAATGCACCAGTGAGTGAGCTCGGGCAGTGAAGAGGCCAGGCTGCCTTCCTGACAGGCCTGTCCCGGTCATTCCTTTTGGTTCATTCCACCAGAGCCCAGGGACGTTCAGGATGAAGGAGTTCCATAATGGCTTTTAGAGACGTTGAATCTCTACAGTGCTATTTGGAGCATATCCTCAACTTACTTACGTGTGCCAAAACTCATCCTGGGATTATGGTTTAAAGTACAGCAAGTACTGGACCTATTTCAGGATCTCCAAACACATCCAGAGCTTCTTGTGCTTTTCCGTGTGAGTGAAATTAACATTTTCCTCTGTAAATGTTACTTGAACATCTAGTTCTTGACTCATTTGAGAATATAGTTTTTCTAGAAAATTAGAAATGTATCAATATGTACATATGATGTATTATGAGTGATTAGTCATAAAGGTGGAATTGATAAGAGAAGCTCTTGTTGCCTCATAATACTGGAGGCCAAGGACAGACCAAAGTGGTGTTCCACGAGGTTTAGACTGTGCCTGACACTCTTTCCCCATGTGTACCCTCTTTTCTCTTTGGAACCCTTAAGCTCTCCTATATATACTCCTATATATACTTTTCCTTACCCCTCTTGTATATTTTCTCAGGAACTTTCTCTTTGAAAGGCAATAGTTGGTAATGATGCTTCACAGAAGGAGAAGGGAACTGACATTTTACATATGTTCCAGGCATTTTGTATCCTAAGTCTCATTTCATCCTCACAGCATCCTAACTGGGTAGGTGGATTATCCCCACATTTATAGATACAGAAACCCCTGTAACAGGGGCAGCAGTTAAACCCCTTGAAGTTAAATAGATTACCTAGAGGACTTAAAGCTAGGAAGTGGCAAAATGGGAGATCAGCTCTCCTTCTCCCTGACTTCCTAGTTTGTACTCTGCCCTGAAGCTGTAGTGTTAGGGATTGTGACTGTTGTCACTGTTACTACTGCTTGCCACCAGCTCTTACATCAGCTAGCTAAGAGAATGCTTCAGCTTAAGATACAGACTGGGCTATCCGAAGTCTCAAGGTGTGAATAGAGTGTGAGTTTATGTTAACTCTTTGGATCCCCACAACAACCTGCCAACTGCATACATTTATTATATCAGCTTTACAGATGGGGAAACTTAGGCTCACAAAGACTGATTCAAAGTCACACAAGTTAGTCAATCTGGCACTGGAGACTTGATCCGGTCCCCCGGGGGCACCTCTTAAAAGCTCACTGTCCAATCAGTGCTGTGTACTAGCTGGGTACAAAGCCAGTTCTTGTCACTAAGGTAGTGTTCTTCAGTGAAGAGTGTGCTATAACTGGAAGCAGTGTGACTGTAACAGATAATAGGAATTTGTTTCTTCGGTAAGGACATGAGACAGCGTGAAGGCTTAGCATTTATACCAAAAGGTCACTGAATTCTGCTGTAATTTTAATGCATATTGAAGGCATCTGAGTACAGTATTTCCAGAGTGCATGCTGTATACCAAAGCTGTAGATTCAGTGTGACTAATAGGAGGAGGCCATTAGCTGTTTTGAAATATAATGCCACTGCATTCCATAAGTGAGTAAATACTGGTGATAGGTGGCCTGTGACTGGGCCATATAGCCACCACATGTTAATGAGCTTTTTAGATAGATATCTGCCTAAATCAGGCTGTGTGGGCCAACACCTAAAGAGCTGTTATTTAGGAAACCCTGTACTCAGTTCCCTTAAAAGGTTATCTATTTTGGTACCCTGGGATAATGGCTGTAAGGGCAGCCAGTCACTTGGTTGTGTTAAGGTAAATATCTTAGAGTTTTACTCATTTGGTTCTTTTCTTATAGACGATATAAGATGAATAACTCTTAGTCATGGAATAATTAAAATTCTAAGATTATCAAGTACAAGTTGGTTGTCCACATCAATGGGTTTTCTTTTAGCCTTAAAAATACATTATTTGAAGTCTTTTCTTAATTTCTTACTCATTCTCTATGAGAAGAAAACTTGATTCATTTATACATTCATTCAAGAAGTAGTTTTCAATGCTTATGTTAATATTTGCTAGTCGTTATGCTAAGTGCTAGAGAAACATTACAACATAGGGCCATCCCCTTCCTCACAAAATAAATCGTAGTAATATTATTAACCTAGCATATTATAAAATTTATCACAAAGAAATTCAGTACAGTTTGAGACCATAGATGAAAGTAACGTTTATTTCCATCCCAATAGACTTCGGTTTTGGAAATTTCTTTAAGAGCGGTGAACTGCTGGCAACATGGTGCGGCAGCCCCCCTTACGCAGCCCCAGAAGTCTTTGAAGGGCAGCAGTACGAAGGACCGCAGCTGGATATTTGGGTATTTCTTTGCTTTGCTATGTTAAATGCATCTATAATGATAATACTTGGTGCTCCGGCTCATCTTTGAAGCTCTTGGGATCTAACACAAAGGCAGTAGTTCACACTTTTCCTGTCCACTGGACTATAATTACATTCAGATATTTCAATGTTTATTATAGGATACTCTTTTGTAGTAATCAGGGTTTCATTTTTTTTTTTTCCCAAATTCAAGAAAATAGTAAATTCAAACAGGAATTTTTCAATCTGTAGGATTTTAAGAGCCCTGGGGATATCCCCAGGAATGTCTAAGAAAACGAAGAGTGTTTGAAGTTCTTGGTAGAAACATGACCCCGTTGTTTTCTTCCCCTAGAGCATGGGAGTTGTTCTTTATGTCCTTGTTTGTGGAGCTCTGCCCTTTGATGGACCAACTCTTCCTATTTTGAGGCAAAGGGTTTTGGAAGGAAGATTCCGGATTCCATATTTCATGTCAGAAGGTAACAACCTGTTCATCTTACTAATTGTGCTATACAGAGTTTGTGCTCCAAAAGAAATGCCTAGGCAAAGCTTCCCTGTTTCTAAGAGTTTGGGTGCTTAATAAAGTGACTGAGTTACTTTAAAAGCCATAGAAATCAGCAGCCCCCTCCATCCCTCCTAATTGAAAACAGGAAGTTCCCCAGATTAAGAACAGCAAGTCTTCCATTTACTCTCAGTCTATAAATGTCCCAGGTTTATTTTAGACTTAGAGGAGCTCTTTGTGGCTACAGATTCACAACCATTTTGCTCTAAGTTTGAAATGGATTTTCTCATATTTTTTGGCAAGAAGTTGCAAAATTAAATTTTTTTTATTAAATCTAAAAACCAACTAGCAAAACTATTGAATTCAGGGGAACTGCCATAATCCCCACCGGTCTTATATTGAGTTGTAACAGGGGCAGCAGTTAAGTTTTCTCCTTCGATTAGTTTTCAATTATCATTCTTAACTCTTTTGTCCTCCTAACAGTAGAAATAATACTTCATGCACTTGTTTATGAAGTTAAGAGTGTAGACTTTGGAGCCAGACTGCCAGGTTTCAGTCCTGAGTTCACCACTTACCTGGTGATCTGACCTTGGCAAGTTATATCTCCTCTCTCTGTTTCAATTTCCTCAATCTATAAAGTAGAAATAACCGTACTTCCTAATAGGGGTGTTGTGAGGATTAATTAAATCAGTCTTTATAAAAGCACTTAACATGGTGCCTGGCACATAGCAAGTGACCTAAGGTTAGCTTATATGGAGTGGTAAAGAGCATGATACCAGCTCAAAGGATAAGCTAATGCCCAAAGTTGCAGCAGGGCAGTGTTCTTAGTGTAATCAGAAGTAAATAATTTCACATACATTTTTCTCAGCTGCACTGATAAGGAGAAAGCAGCAGTCCACTGGAGAGCTCTTGTCTCACTTACATAGCGTTAGTATATCAACCATAGACATGACTGAGGATGCATTTATCATTTGCTTATTCTAGGAAGAAGGCATCTTATTTTTCTTTACTGGAAATCTAAGTCTGTCTAGATATTTTCAGTTGACGAATTCTGTAGAAAGGTTCAGTCAGCACAGGTTGGATAGACCTACAGCCTCCTGGGGGTTTTTTTAAGTATTCATTCACAGTGATGGTTAATTTTGTGTATCAACATTCACCACGTGAACTTGACAAGTATTAAGTAATCTTCATGTATTCATTTATTCATTTGACCTTCTCCTTTCCAGTGGGCACTGTGGAGGACACAAAAATTAATGACATTGTACAGAGTCACATGAATCAAGCAAACACCCTTAAGTGCAAGGTGATTTACATGACTTTTCTAACATTGTTTTCCTTAGATTGTGAGCACCTTATTCGAAGGATGCTGGTCTTAGACCCGTCCAAACGGCTAACCATAGCTCAAATCAAGGAGCATAAATGGATGCTCATAGAAGTTCCTGTACAGAGACCTGTTCTCTATTCACAAGGGCAAGAAAATGAGCCATCCATTGGGGAGTTTAATGAACAGGTTCTGCGACTGATGCACAGCCTTGGGATAGATCAACAGAAAACCATTGAGGTAAAGCGATCAAATCTTTGAATGAAAATACTTTAGGATTCCATTGGACTCGGTAACTTGAGATTTCATGCTTATAGTACCTGTAATCCTAATCTTTTAGCATGGCCATCCCCAACACCTCGACATACACTGTTCAGTTATCCCTAAAGAGTACATCAGACTTTTTTTTTTTTTTTTTTGCATGTATTCAATGTATAAATTTCTGCTTTTGCCCCATCTGCCAAAAAATTCAAGAGGAAGGGTTTATATAGGACTGAGAAAATACAAAGTAGCAAGTTTCTCCTTAGATGAAACATAAAGTTTCATACAGGTAATAAAGTAGATTATATGGAACATAAATGTGCAGCTATGGAACAAGGCTAAGGGGCTGAGCAGAAAACAAGAATGGTAGGCCTCGGGTTTAGGAAAGCCAGTTGGGCTTAGCTTGTGAACTGGAGAAACTGAGAAGACAGAAATAGGTAGATTACTGATATGAAAGTATTAGGGGCCATAGAACTGAGAAGGTCTTGAACCTGAGAAATTTCTCATCACTTTTATTTTCTTTAATAGTTAGCATACTCATAAAATATATATATTTTTAATACCTCCACAGCAGTAAAAAATAAAAATTAAAAAACTACTTTTAAGGAGGAACCGTAACAAGAAAGAATATTAAATGTTCCCTTGGGAATATTAAGTGCTCCAAACAGTGCTGCCTTTTCCTTCCTTGTAGCCATAAGTGAAACCAGACTGGCTTTCCACTTTGTTCATGATACAATCAGTGACAGTTTTCTGTACTGGACTATGAAGTTCATACAGAATGGCAGCTGTAAGCACAGGTCCACTTGCCTAGGATTTTTGCTGAGAGTGCTCTTCCTCTAAGGTACACTGCCCAGTGCCCATGCAGCCCA
This sequence comes from Pteronotus mesoamericanus, assembly GCF_021234165.1. Taxonomy (NCBI): domain Eukaryota; kingdom Metazoa; phylum Chordata; class Mammalia; order Chiroptera; family Mormoopidae; genus Pteronotus; species Pteronotus mesoamericanus. Next base: position 16,131,012 of record NW_026555313.1, read on the forward strand.
TGTCAGGTGGAATTAGAAACCAAAGGAGCAGTTGTTTCTCTGTTTCATTAGTACCCTGGGAAATCTGGCCAACAAGAGATGTGAAAAATTGGGAGGCAACCTTATTTTCAAGGTTGCAAGAGGGCAGGACTGCAAAAACAAGAGGAAAAAATTACCTAAGAACAGAGACACAGTGTCTCTCAATCTAGCATCCAAGTGTCATTCTCCAGCCCAAAATAATCAGAAAGTTCCCCAAAGACCTTAATCATTTGCTTCAGAGTTTGCAGTGGTTTGGACTTGTGTTGAAGCTATGGAATTAGAGCCTCTAGGTTCAGGCTGCAAACTGACCTTATGCCATAGTTGCAGCTATGAGATAGGACCATATGACAGCACTCGGGAATGTCTGCATGAGACAATGATGGTATTTTCTCTTTGAATGTAGAAAAATAAATGGATCCTGTTAATGTCAAAGGGCCAGTCAAGTCTTTTAAAGGTATCACGCTCTATATAATTAATACTAGAAACTTGAAGTGATCTGTCATTCTAAACTCTGGAACAGCTTTTGTTTTGAGATGCACTTTGTTACTCTGTTTTTAAGAACACATGATTTCTTCCATCTTTTTTAGAAAGGTATAGATCATTGGATTAGTTTTTAAGGTTCTTGGCCTACAGCACTTGTTTTCTCTTTTCAGTCTTTGCAGAACAAGAGCTATAATCACTTCGCTGCCATTTATTACTTGTTGGTGGAGCGCCTGAAATCACATAGAAGCAGCTTTCCTGTGGAGCAGAGGCTCGATGCCCGCCAGCGGAGGCCCAGCACCATCGCTGAACAAACAGTTGCCAAGGTAACACCCCATTAGCCAATAGTCTTATCTGTGCATGTGCCTATTCACATGTGGTTGACACATTTTTCATCTTGTAGTACAAAGGGTTAGGATTTCATCCTCTCTGCTGTTTTTCCATAAAGTTTCTGCCTGTCATTCACTAGATTTTTCTAATGTTTTTTAACACTTCCTTATTTTTTTGCAGTTATAGTTGACATACAATATTCTATTAGTTTCAGGTATACATCCATGATTAGACATTTGTATAACTTACAAAGGACCACCCCATAAATCTACTACTGATCTGACACCGCTCAGAGTTATTACAGTATTACTGACTCTATTCCCTATGCTGTCCTTAACATACCAATGACTACTCTGTAACTACCAACTTGTACTTCTAAATCCCTTTTCCTTTTTTACCCCTCCCCCCTTCCTATATAGAAATTGTCAAAATGTTCTCTCTATCTATATGAGCCCGTTTCTGTTCTGCTTATTTGTTTATTTTGGGTTTTTTTAGATTCCACATATAAGTAAAATCATATGATATTTGTCTTTTTCTGTCTGATTTATTTCATTCAGCACAATACCTTCTGGGTTCATCCATAGTACAGATGGCAAGAGTTTATTATTTTTGTTTTTTATTTTTTTTTGTAGTTTACATTCAGTATTATCTTGTATTAGTTTCAGATGTATAGCATAGCGGTTAGACAATTACATACTTTTTAACGGTACTCCCCCTGATATTTCTAGTACCCATCTGGTACCATACATAGTTGTTACATATTATTTACTATAATCCCTGTGCTATACTTTGCATTCCCATAGCTATGTTTTAACTACAAATTTGTACTTCTTAATCTCTTCATCTTTTTCACCCAATCTCCCTCCCCTCTGGCAACCATTAGTCTGCTCTCTATATCTATGGATCTGTTTCAGTTTTGTTTGTTCATTTATTTTGTTCTTAGATTCCACATATAACTGAAATCGTTTGGCATTTGTCTTTCTCTGACTGGCTTATTTTACATAGCATAATGCCCTCTAGGTCCATCCATACTATCACAAATGGTAAGATTTTATTCTTTTTTATGGCTGTGTAATATTCCATTGTATATATGTACCACCACTTTTTTATCCACTCATCTGTGGGCATTTGGGTTGCTTCCATAGTTTGGATATTGTAAATAATGCTGAAATGAACATAAGGGTGCATATATTCTTTTGAATAAGTATCTTGTGTTTCTTCAGATATATATCCAGAAGTGGAATTGATGGATCTAAGGTAGATCCATTTTTAATTTTTTGAAGAACCTCCATATGTTTTCACAGTGGTTGCACCAATCTGCATTCCCACAACAGTGCACAAGGGTTTCTTTTTCTCTACATCCTTGCCAGCACTTGTTTAATGATTTATTGATGACAGATGTGAATTAATATCTCATTGTGATTTTAATTTGCATTTCTGTAATGATACGTGATGTTGAGCAGCTTTTCATATGTCTGTTGGCTGTCTGTCTGTCCTCTTTGGAGCAGTGTCTATTCAGGACCTCTGCCCATATCTTAATTGGACTACTGGGGCAGGGGGATTTGGTGTTAAGTTGCCTGAGTTCTTTATAAATTTTGGATATTAGGACCTTGTGAGATGTATGATTGACAAATATCTTCTCCTATTCAGTGGTTTGTCTTTTCATTTTGTTGATGGTTTCCTTTACTGCAAAAGAACCTTTTAGTTTGATGTAGTCCCATTTGTTTATTTTTGTGTATGTCTGTCTCTTGCCTGAGGAGATAGCAGAAAAAAGTATTGCTAAGAGAGATGCCTGTTTAAGGAGTTCTATGGTTTTGAGTCTTCAATTCATTTTGAGTTTATTCTTATATATGGCGTAAGAAGGTTGTCACTTCATTTTTTTTGCACATATCTGTCCAATATTCCCAACACTAATTATTGAAAAGACTATCTTTACCCCCTTGTATGTTCTTGCCTCCTTTGTCATGTATTAATTGACCATATAGGCATGAGTTTATTTCTGGATGCTGTATTTTGTTCCAATGATTTATAAGTCTGTTTTTATGCTACCACCATGCTGTTTTGATTATTATCACCTTTTACTATAGTTTGATAAGAGGTAGCATGATTCCTCCATCTTTGTTCTTCTTTGTCAAGGTTGCTATTTAGGGTCCTTTGTGGTTGCATATAAATTTTTGGATTATTCTTTCTGGTTCTGTGAGAAACACCATTAGTATTTTGATAGGAATCACACTGAATCTAGAGATTACTTTGGGTAATGTGGACATTTTAATGATGTTAACTCTTTCTATCCATGAGCATGGTATATACTTCCATTTATTTGTATCTTCAACCTCTTTCTTCAGTGTCTTACAGTTTTCCAAATACAGGTCTTTTAACTTTTAGTTAAATTTATTTCTGGATTGTTGTTTTTTTGATGCAGTTGTAAATGGATTGTTTTCTTAGTTTCCCTTTGTGATAGTTTATTATTGGTATATAAAAATGCATCTGATTTCTGAATATTTGTTTTGTATCCTGCTACTTTAATGAATTCATTTATCATTTCTAGTAGGTTTTTTTTGGCAGAATCTTTAGGGTTATCTATATACAGTACCATGTCATCTGCTCATAATGACAACTTTACTTCTTACTTTTCAATTTGGATGCTTTTTATTTCTTTGTCTTGTGTGAGTACTTGGAGTAGAGTTTCCAGTACCATGTTGAATAGGCATGGTGAAAGTGGACAACCTGTCTTGTTCCTGACCTTAAGGGAAGTGCTCTTTAGTTTTTCTTCATTGAATATATTAGCTGTGGGTTTGTCATATATGACCTTTATTGTGTTGGGGTATATTCCCTCTATTTTCTCTCACTTTGCTGAGAGTTTTTACAATAAATGGATACTGGATTTTGTCAGATGCCTTTTCTGCATCTATTTATATGGTATGATTTTTATTCTTTATTTTGTTTATGTGGTATATTACATTGACTTGAAGATATTGTACCAACCTTGCATCCCAGGAATAAATCCCACTGGATTATGGTATATAATCATTTTAATATATTCTTGAATTTGACTTGCTAATATTTTGTTGAGAATTTTTGCATCTATGTTCATCAGAGATATTGACCTATAATTTCCTTTTTTTTTTTCTTTTTTTTTTGGGGGGGGGGGGGTCTTTGTCTGGTTTTGGAATTAGGATAACATTGACCATGTAAAAAGTTCTTGGACATCTTTACTCCTCTTGAATTTTTTGGAAGAGTAGGTGTTAGCTCTTCTTTGAATGTTTGGCACAATTCACCTGTGAACCCCACTGGCCCAGGACTTTTGTTTGCTGGGAGGTTTTGATTACTCCTTCAATATCATTAGTTGTTAGCAGTCTATTCACGTGTTCTGATTCTTCCTGATTCAGTTTTGGAAAACTGTATGTTTCTAGAAATGTATCCATTTCACCCAGGTTGTCTAATTTGTTGGCATATAGTTGTTTATAGTATTTTCTTAAAATCCTTTGTATTTCTAACATGTCAGTTGTTACTTCTCATCTTTCATTTCTAATTTTTTGGGGTCCTCTTTTTGTTTTCTTTGATGAGTCTCGTTAAAGGTTTGTCAATCTTGTTTATCTTTTCAAAGAGCAAGCTCTTGGTTTCATTGATCTTTTATATTGTTTTTCAGTCTCTATGTCATGTATTTGCACTCTGATCTTTACTGTTTTCTTCTTTCTACTCACTTTGGGCATTGTTTGTTGTCCTTTTTTAAGTTCCGTTAGGTGTGACATTAAAATGTTTATTTGAAATTTTTCTTGTTTCTTGAACTAGGCCTAAATTTGCAATGAATTTTTAAATTGCTGTAAATTTTCCTGTTAGGACTGCTTTTGCTGAATCCCATAGATTTTAGGTTGTTGTGTTTTTATTTCCATTTGCCTCAAAGTATCTTGATTTCTCCTTTGATTTCATTGTTAACAAATTCATTGTTTAGTAACATGTTATTTAGTCTCCATGTGTTTGTGTATGTTTTGGGGTTTTTGAGTCTGGCGGGGGTGGGGGTGGGTTGGGGGGGGTGTGTGGGGGGGTGTGTGTGTGTGTGTGTGAGTGATTTCTGGTTTCATACCATTGTGGTTGGAGAATATGCTTGTTTTGATATCAGTCTTCTTAAATTTATTGAGACTTGTTTTGTGTCCTAACATGTGGTCTATCCTGGAAAATGTTCCATGTCCACTTGAAAAGAATATATATTCTGCTGCTTTGGAGTGAAATGCTCTGAGAATATCAAATCTGTCTGTTCTGATGTGTCATTTAAGGCTATTGTTTCCTTGTTGATTTTCTGCCTGGAAGATCTATCCATTGATGTCAGCTGGGTTGTTAGAGTTTTCTGCTATCACTATATTGACTGTACCTGTGTCGATTTTTCTCTTTATGCCTATCCAGATATGCTTTATATATTTAGGTGCTCCTGTATTTGGTTCATAAATGTTTGCAAGGGTTATATCCTCTCGTTGGATTGATCCCTTTATCATTATGTAATGTCCTTCTTTGTCTTTTTTCTATAGCCTTTGTTTTAAAGTCTATTTTGTCTCATTTAAATATTGCTACCCTAGCTTGTTTTTTTTTATTTGCACGAAATACCTTTTTTCATTCATTTACTTTCAGTCTGTGTGTGTCTATACGCTCGTGGACAGCATCTATATGGCTCTTTTTTTCTTATTCGTTCAGCTATCCTATGTTTTTTGAATGGAGCATTTAAGCCATGGAAGGGGGCAAAGGAGAAAAAATTGGGACAACTATAATAGCATAATCAATAAAATATAATTTAAAAATAAAAAAAGTGATGGAAAAAAGTGATTATTGAAAGGTATGTATTTATTGCCATTTTATTCTTTATAATTATGTCCAACTTTTTTTCCTATTTCCTAAGAAAGTGATCTTAACTGTCCTCTTAATACTGGTTTAGTGGTAATGAACTCCTTTAGCTTTTTCTTGTTTGGGAAGCTCTTTATTTCCTCTTCAGTTTTCAATGATAGCCTTGCTGGGTAGAGTAAGTCTTGTGTAGGTCCTTGCTTTTCATCACTTAGAATATTTCATGCCATTCCCTTCTGGCCTAAAATATTTCATTTCTGTTGAGAAATCAGCTGACAGTCTTATGGGAGCTCCCTTGTAGGTAACTGCCTCTTGCTACTTTTAAGAATCTCTCTTTGTCTTTAACCTTTGCCATTTTAATTATGATGTGCCCTGCTGTGGGCTTCTTTGGATTTCTCTTGTTTGGGACTCTGTGCTATCTGGCCAGAACTTGTGTTTGGGGGCATTTTTAATATCATACTGTTTATTTAACTTCAAAGACATTTCAGCATTCTAAACATACAAAAAACAACACTTTTCAAATTGTGTTTAGTAGAGAAGGTTCTTGAACTTGCATTGATACAGTGAGCCTTCACTTTGCTGACAGTGAAAAGTTCTATAGTTTGTATAAAAACAGTTTAAAAGTACTGCACTTAACTTAAAAAAGATCCAGACACTTCTCATGCCAGTTGACCCCGCTTTTCCACAGCTCTGAATGGCAGAATGTTCTGTCACTACATACAAAAACAAGACAACCTGAAGCTAAATTGATGCCCCCTGCAGTGTCTGCAAGTCCAGCTTCACAGTGCACACCATGAGCTATGGCCTCTCCAAAATACATCTTCCCTACAGCCTCAATGCCAGGCAAAGAGCGTCAAGAACTTGTCTGAGTTGTTTTGTTCTTTTTACAAACTATAGATATGTACTGTTGATAACTCAGGATTTCTAGCGAATAACCGTGAAGTTATCACCACCTTACAGACTAAAAAAAGAAAATGCCAGGAACATATTTAAATGCCTTATCACACCAACAGCAGAGTGCACAGAGTGAGGAGAACACGAGAGCCTTTTCATTTTAAAAATGTTTGGAAATATGGATATCTTTAATATCATTTCAGGGTGCTCCAGACACCCATAGCCACTTCATGTAAACCCCTGACACTTTCTAGGACACTTTGAGAGACTATATATGATCATAATCCAGTTGTGAAATTAATACTAATGAGGGCAACAAACATCTGTCAAATAAGAGCTATGTCAATTACAGTGCTCCTGCTCTAAGGTATTCGCAAGAAGACAAAGTGTTTTATTTCTCCTCCTCCTCCTCCCCCTCCTCTTCTTCCTTCTTGTCTTCTTCGTTTTCCTCTTCCCCCATTTCTTGTAGATTTTAGCAGGACGCTTTGTGTCATCAAACTTTCCTTTAGACTTATAATCGGTGACATCCTTCTCCTACTTTTCCTTCAGGTTTGCAGGCTTATTGTTGTAAGGCTGCTTTTCACTGTCACTTAAGTCATTCCACATCTCGCCCAGCTTCTTTGCCACATCTGCAATAGAGATGCCAGAGTTTGTGGATTTGATCTTGAGGCAGAATTCTGAACAGAACAGGAAGAATCCAGATAGTAGCCTTTGGGGTGCATTGTGCATTAGGGTCTTTCTTCTTCTTGCCTCCCTTAGCTGGTCCATAATCCTTCATTTCCCAATAGTAATGTACTTCGTCAGCCTTGGTCATCTCATCAAATTTAGATTTCTCTTTCGCTGACATTGTCTTCTACCCCTGAGAGTACTTGGAAAATTCTGCAAAACTGACTGGAACCTCTGGGGGTTTTTTTGTGTGTGTTCCTCTCAGCATACCTGCACAAAGGAGGCTTACGCGGACATCTTGCCCTTCGGCTTGCTAGGATCACCTTCAGCCATTCTGACTATTATTCACTAGTCTGGGCAGCACAGGGCACAACACACAGCTCAGCGCTCCCCAGCCTCACACTAGCTGCCTCCACTAGGGCCGCCTCTTGTATGTCTTTTTGATTCACCAGGTTAGGGACATTTTCAGTCATTGTTTTTTCAAATCAGTTCTCGATCTCTTGCTCTCTCCTTCTGGTACCTCTATGATACAAATGTTGTTGTGCTTCATGGTGTCCCAAAGATCCCTTAAACTATACTCATTTTTTAAATTCTATTTTCCTTTTGCTGCTCTGATTGGGTGTTTTCTGCTGCCTTGTCATTTAAATTGTTGATTCAGTCCTCTGCTTCATCTCACCTGCTGTTGATTCCTTTTAGTGTATTCTTCATTTGAAATGTTGTATTTTTCACTGTGACTACTTCTTTTATGTTTTCTATGTCCTTTTTTAATACTTCATATCTCTTTGTTTATGTTTTCTTTGAGGACATCCATTTCCCCTAAGCTCCTTGAGCATCCTTATAACCATTGTTTTAAACTTTTTATCGTTAGATTGGTTGCCTCCATATCATTTAGTTCGTTTTCTGGAGATTTCTCCTATTCTTTCATTTGGGCCATGTTTCTTTGTTTCTCTATTTCAGCTGCCTCTCTCTATTTGTTTCTGAGTATTAAGTAGCTCTGCTTTGTTTGCCAGTCTTGGTAGGTGATCTTAATGTAGTAGGTGTCCTGTGGGGTTCAGTGGCACAGTCCCCCTGATCCCTGAGCTGAGTGCTCCAGGAATGTTCCTTGTGTGGGTTATGTGAGTCCTTCTGCTGTTGGGAGTCGTCCAACTGTGAGGGTTGAGCCTGACCACAGTGTACAAGCTGCGTTGCAGTAGCTGACCTCACAAAATGGAATTCACCCCATCAGGGTCTGGTACCTGCTGAGAACTCCCTTTAGGTGTGCCATTTGTAGAGCTAATTGGGTTATGCTCTGACGTGACCTGAAGCTCACCACCAGGTTTCTTGGTTCTGTGTCCTCTTGAGGGGGTGGCAGTGCATGATACTACAGTGCCGATCAGTGTGGGATGCTGCCTGCGACCAGCCCTGAGCTACCTGATAGGAGCTACGAAGCAATCCAGTTTGCGGATGCCTCTGTTGGGCCTGTGGGTGTGCACCTTCCTATTTTTAAGGATTTAGTTTATTTAAAACATTTTTTTTCTTTAAGAGATTTTTCATTGTTTTATCATTCACTTTATGTTGAGAATTAATGTAACTAGCTTGCCATTCAGTTTCATTTAATAAGTTTTATTGCAGATTTACTCTGTGCAAGCTTCTATAAATAGGTACCATAGAGGTTAGGATGTGTAAAATATGGTCATTTCCCTCAGAGATATTACAGTATTGAAGCAAAATAAGACATTATAAATAACCATGATTCAAAGTAGAAAAAGATAAAAGCTATAGAAGAACTAAAGGCAAAGGGGAGAGTTCTGAATGATCTGAATGAGAAAGGCTTCATGGGAGAGATAGCACTTAAGCAGATCTTCACAGATGTATAGGACTTTGTTAGGGAGAGGCAGTAGTTAAAGTCATTACACATAGACAGAAGAAGTAGCACGAGAGGTACTCAAGAGAGCAAATGGAGGATTTATTCAAATAAATCTACCTAAAGTATATGGAAATGAAAAAGTGGGAGTAGTAAATTAAAGGTGTACCATAAAAGGCTTTGAATGCCAAGGTAAAGAGCTTACTTACAGTTCTGGAAATAATGAGTTGTTAAGTAGAAAAGTAATATAATTATATCCATGCTTTAAGCTAATTAAGCTGGTAACAATGAGAAGGATAAATTGGATAGAGAAGAGGAGAAATTTGGAGAGTGGTTAGGAGATTTTAATAGTAGTTGAGAAATTCTAAAGGTTTGAACACTATGGTTCTGGTGGAGATAGGAAGGGACAAGTATAAGGACCATTTTAGAGGCAGACTCAGTCTGAACTTAGCAATAGTTTGGAGAGGCAACTCAGAATGGTTGTTAAAAGCAGGGACTTTAACCAATTTATTAAAAACACTGGAGCAAATTCCAGGCTCTGCCATTTCCCTCTATATGACCTTAAAAAGTTACTTGTCACTCTATTCCTCAGCTGCCCAAGCCTTAAAATGGAGATAATTATAGGATTTTATGATGTTTACATTCGTTAATTGTATAGCACTTTACAACAGTGCTGTGTAAGTGCTATGTAGGTGTTTGTTATATAAAGTAAAAAAATAAATGTTGGGGAGGAAGGGGACAGAGATGGCTTAGAGAAAACTCCATTCTTGAGCCAAAGGCTGAGAGACTACTGGGGCATTAAGTCAGTTGCTTTGGATGAAGACTGGGTCTGGATCCCAGGAAAAAGGCCGAGGGTAAGGAGAGTTGGGGAATCATCTATATAGAGGTTGAGAAATGCTTAGTCCATGTGATCTTTTAAGATTTCCGTATACTTTTGTGAGTACTTCGTTCAAAGGGCATGGAAGAGCCCAAGAATATTTCTTGCTTAGCAGTTTTTCAAAATTTATAGGATTATAATAGTATTCTGCCTGGCCTTCTATACAACATATAGAAAAAAATAACCAAGGAAATTTAAATCTTGATTTTAAGAAGCAAATGGTATACTTTGCTATACCTACTTTACTATGTAAAATAACATGAATATTGACACTAATGTGAGTAAAAGAATGTGTCAATAAAGTCCCATGTATTTGAGCTAGAGGATCTCTGAGCACTTGGAATCCTTCAAAGATAAATGGCATTGCTTTAAACACAGAGGGGAGGAGGGTGACATGCATGAAACAGAATGAACTCATAGGATGTTTGGTAATAAAAACAAGTTACCAAACATAAGAAGCCATGTTCTACATCTGAACACCAAGGCAAATAAAATATCATTTGAGATCTCCCTGGGTATTTGCTTCAAGTTCAAATATGAAAGTTGTCATAGAAAGCTATTTACCTCTGTGACTTAAAATGTATATAATTCAAGCAGAAGTCATTAGTACTCCTTCACTAATTGTCTTAAGTGCAGTACCTTCGGGATGCAATAGGCAGTGGGCCTGAAGGGTATATTCCTTTCCCTCCGAGATTTCACATTGTAATGTGTAGTGTTGAGCTGGTTTAAAAATAGATTTCTCCATTTTTATGAATACAAATGTGCTTAAAGTTTCAGTAGAACCTTTTCCCTTTAATTCTTTGATGTTCTAATATTTTATTTTTTTTATTATATGACTTATACCTTTTTATAACTTATTTATTTATTTATTTTCATTGTTAAAATACATTTTTCTCCATTTTCCCGCCACCACTTTCTCCTGCCCCACCCACCCCCAACTCCCTCCCTCAATCCTTCCTCACTTTGGCTTTGTCCCTGGGTCCTTTACACATGTTCCTTGATTTGACCCTTCTCCTTCTTTTCCCCGTTACCCCTCCTCCCTCCTTTGCTCTCATTACTGTCGGTTTGTTTTTTTTCTTTCAATGTTGCTGGTTATATTTTCCTTGCTTGTTTGTTTTGTTGATTAGGTTCCCCTTATAGGTGAGATCATATGGTATTTGTCTTTCGCCCCCTGGCTTATTTCGCTTAGCATAATGCTCTCCAGTTCCATCCATGCTGTCACCAAGGGTAGTAGCTCTTTCTTTCTGCTGTGTAGTATTCCATTGTGTAAATGTACCATAGGTTTTTTATCCACTCATTTATTGATGGGCACTTAGGTTGGTTCCAGCACTTGGCTATTGTAAATTGTGCTGCTATGAACATTGGGATGCATGGGTTCTTTTGAATTGGTGTTTCAGGATTCCTAGAGTATAATCCCAGCAGTGGAGTCACTGGGTCAAGAGGCAGTTCCATTTTTAGCTATTTGAGGAAATTCCACACTGTTTTCCACAGTGGCTGCACCAGTCTGCATTCCCAGCAGCAGTGTACTAGGGTTCCCTTTTCTCCACGACCTCATCAGCACTTGTTGTTTGTTGATTTGTTTATGATGGCCATTCTGACAGGTGTGAAATGATATCTCATTGTGGTTTTAATATGCATTTCTCTGACGGCTAGTGATGCTGAGCATCTTTTCATATGTCCCTGGGTCCTGTGTATGTTCTCCTTAGAGAAGTGTCTGTTCAGGTCCTTTGCCCATTTTTTAATTGGATTGTTTGTCTTCCTGGAGTGGAGTCGTATGAGTTTTTTTTATAGTTTGGAAATCAAACCCCTGTCCGAGGTATCATTGGCAAATATATTTTCCCATATGGTTGGTTGCCTTTTCATTTTGCTGACGTTTCCGTTAGCCATGCAGAAGTTTCTTATGTTGATAAAGTCCTATTTGTTTATTCTTTCCTTTATTTCCCTTGCCCTAGAGGACATATTGGTGAAAATATTGCTGCGTGGGATATCTGAGAGTTTCCTGCCTGTGTTCTCCTCTAAGACTTACGGTGTCACGACTTACTTTTAAGTCTTTTATCCATCTTGAGTTTATTTTTGTGCATGGTATAAGTTGGTGGTCAAATTTCAATTTTTTGCATGTAGCTGTCCAGCTCTTCCAACACCGTTTGTTGAAGAGGCTGTTTTTAATCCATTTTAAGCTTCTGCCCCCTTTGTCAAATATTAATTGACCACAGAGACATGGGTTTATTTATGGGCTCTCTATTCTGTTCCATTGATCTAAGTGTCTGTTCTTATGCCATTACCACACTGTTTTAATTACAGTGGCCTTGTAATATAGTTTGATGTCAGGTATTGTGATCCCTTCTACTTTGTTCTTCTTTCTCAAAATTGCTGCAGCTATTCGGGGTCATTTATGGTTCCATACAAATTTTTTAAATGCTTGTTCTTTATCTGTGAAATACATCATTGGCATTTTAATAGGGATTGCGCTGAATCTATAAATTGCTTTGGGTAATACGGATATTTGAATGATGTTAATTCTTCCAATCCATGAACATGGTATATGCTTCCATTTATTTGTGTCTTCTTTAATTTCTTTCTTCACTGTTGTATAGTTTTCTGCATACAGGTCTTTTACCTCCTTGGTTAACTTTATACCTAGGTACTTTATTTTTCTTGTTGCTATAGCAAGTGGATTTTTTCAATGTTTCTGATTCTGATATTTCATTACTGGTGTACAGAAATGCCTTCAATTTCTGAATATTGACTTTGTAACCTGCTGTCTTGCCAAATTCACTTTTTAGGTCAAGTAGTTTTTTGGTGGAGTCTCTGGGGTTTTCTTTGTACACTGTCTTGTCATCTGCAAACAATGACAGTTTTACTTCCTCCTTTCCAATTTGGATTCCTTTTATTTCTTTTTCTTGTCTGCTTGCTGTGGCTGGGACTTCCAATACTATGTTGAATAGAAGTGGTGAAAGCAGACAACCTTGTCTTGTTCCCAGTCGTAGTGGGAAAGCTTTTGGTTTTTGCCCATTGAGTATGATGTTAGCTGTAAGTTTTTCATATATGGACTTGCTGAGTGTTTTTATCATAAATGGATGCTGTACCATATCAAATGCTTTTTCCATATCTATTAATATGATCATGTGATTTTTATCTTTACTTTTGTTTATGTGATGTATTATGCTTATTGATTTGCAAATATTGAACCATCCTTGCATCCCTTGGATGAATCCCACTTGATCATGGAGGACAATCTTTTTAATGTATTGCTGGAAGCAGTTTGCCAATATTTTGTTGAGGATTTTAGTGCCTGTGTTCATCGGTGATATTGACCTATAGTTTTCTTTGTTGTGTCTTTATCTGGTTTTGAGATTAGGATGATCCTGGCCTCATAAAAAGAGTTTGGTAGTTTTCCCTCTTCTTGGAATTTTTGGAATAGTCTGGGAAGGACAAGGGTTAACTCTTCCATAAATGTTTTGTAAAGTTCTCCTGTGAAACCATCCAGTCCAGGGCTTTTGTGTAGCTGGAGTTTTTTGATGACTGCTTCAGTTTCACCAGCTGTTATCAGTCTGTTCGGGCTTTCTGCTTCTTTTTCTTCATTCAGCGTTGGAGGGTTATATTTTTCTAGAAATGTGTCCATTTCAGCCAGGTTTTCAAATTTCTTGGCATATAATTGTTCATAGTAATTTCTTAGAATCCTTTGTATTTCTTTGATATCTGTTGTAATTTCTCCTCTTTCATTTCTGATATTATTTATTTGGGTCCTCTCCCTTTTTTTCTTGATGAGTTGGCTTAAAGGCTTGTCGATTTTGTTTATTTTTTCAAAGAACCAGCTTCTGGATTTGTTGATCCTTTGACTTTGTTCTTTTAGTCTCTGTGTCATTCAGTTCTGCTCTGATCTTGATTATTTCCTTCTTCTACTCTCTCTGGGCTTTGTTTGTTGTTGTTTCCTCTAGTTCTTGAAGTTGTAGGGTTAGGTCGTTTATTTGAAATGTTTCTATCTTTTTTAGATATGCTGGTATTGCTATGAACTTCCCTCTCAGGACTGCCTTCATTGTGTCCCATAGGTATTGAACTGCTGTGTGTTCTATATCATGTTTCCAGAAACTTTTTGATTTCCTCTTTGATCTCATTATTAACCCATTCATTGTTTAATAATATGCTGTTGAGTCTCCATGAGTTTGAGTGTTTTTGAGTTTTTTCCTTGAGGTTGGTTTCTAATTTCAAGCTCTTGTGGTCCAAGAAAATGCTTGTTTGATTTCAATTTTCTTGAATTTGTTGATGCTTGTTTTGTGTCCCATCATGTGGCCTATCTTTGAAAATGTTCCATGGGTATTGAAAAGAACATTTATTTGCTTCTTTGGAGCGTTCTGTATATAACAGTTAATCCCATTTGATCTAGCATATCATTCAGTGTCACAGTGTCCTTGTTGATGTTTTGTTTGGAAGATCTATCCATTATTGACAGTGGGGTGTTAAATTTTCCTACTATCAGTGTGTTGCTGTCTATATCTTTCTTGAAGTCCTCCAAGATTTTCCTTATATATTTGGGTACTCCTATCTTGGGAGCATATAAGTTTATAATGTTTAAGTCTTCTTGATGGATTCCTCCTTTTATGAAGTATTATGAAGTGTCCTTCTGGGTCTCTTTTTTATGGCCTTTGTTTTGAAATCTATTTCATGTGATATAAGTATTGCTACCCATGCTTTCTTTTCCTTTTCATTGGCTTGGAGTATTTTTTTTTCTATCCCTTTCCTTTCAGTCTGTGTAGGTCCTTTGTTCTAAGGTGGGTCTCTTGTAGGCAGCATATGTGTGGATCATGTTTTCTTATCCATTCAGCTACCCTGTGTCTTTTGATTGGAGCATTTAATCCATTTCCATTTAAAGTTATTATTGATAGGTACTTATTCATTTTTTCCCTTTGTAACTGACTTACTCTCTTTCTCACTCTTTTTCTTCATCTTCTTAAAGTAATCCCTTCAGCATATCTTGCAGTACTATTTTGGTGGAGGTGTATTCTTTTAGTCTTCTTTTGTCTGGGAAACTCCTTATTTTGCCTTCCATTTTAACTGAGAGCCTTGCTAAGTAAAGCAATATTGGTTGCAGCCTTTGCTTTTCATACTTGGAATATTTCTTGACACTCCTTTCTGGATTGTAGTGTTTCTGTTGAGAAGCTAGCTGTGTCATGATTCCCTTGTATGTTACTTTCTTCTTCTCCCTTGCTGCCTTGAGGATTCTCTCTCTGTCTTTGATATTTGCCATTTTAATGATGATGTGTCTTGGAGTGGGCCTCTTTGAGTTCTTCTTGAATGGGACCCTCTGGACTTGTGTCTTTTTCCTGGACTTGTGTCTTTTTCTCTCCTCCAATTAGGGAAGTTTTCCATCATTACTTTTTCAAACAGGTCCTCTATCCCTTCTTCATCCTCTTCTCCTTCTGGTATCCCTATTATATGGATATTATTACATTTCAGGTTGTCCTGCATTTCCCTCAATGCCTCTTCATTCTTTTTGAGTCTTTTTTCATTTTCTTGCTCTTTTTGGGAGCCCTTTTCTACCTTGTCCTCCATCTCACTGATTCGATCCTCTGCTTTATCTAGCCTGCATTTGATTCCTTCTACTGTGTTCTTCAATTCAGAAACTGTATTCTTCATTTCTTCTTGCCTCTTATTGATAGTTCCTGTGTCCTTTTTCATGCTGATATAGTTTGCAGTTGATGGTCCACTATTTTCTTTAGAGAAGTGGCAATAATTTATTTGATACAGCAATAAGAATCATTCAGACCTCAGGTTTCATACTGAGCTGAATGGCTTCAGCAAGTCAGCATCTCTGAGCTCCAGTTTTCTTAATATAAAGTGGGAATAGTAATACCTATTTCATGAGTTTGCTACAAGGATAAAAATTAAACCATTCCAGCTGAGTTCAGCAAAAATAGAGCACTGTGTGCCAGCCACTGTGGTCATAGGTACCCAAAGAAACAGTCTCTGCCCTCCAGGCGTTTATGGTCTAGCGATATTACTTAGAAAACAGTGAGGTTTCCATGTTAGATAGATTTAAAGTACTTATATGTGCAGGAAACTTTACATCTAATTGACTGCCGATGACTATTTAGAGAAATAATGTGTTATGCCTTTTTCTAACTAGTAGTTCTTAACAGTTCTTCCACTCCAAGTTTTCATGAACTGTAAGCAGACAAGTATGAAACACTCATCCCAGTTCTTTAATTACTGATTAGAGGTTGCTTTCCACAGCCCTAAGAAAGACCATTGAATTAGTCGACTAGGGCTCACATAACAAAGTACCACAGACTGGGGGACTTAAACAACAAAAGTTTATTTTCTTAACCGTTCTGGCAGGTACAAGTCCAAGGTCAAGATCCTATCAGGGTTAATTTCTGGTGAGGACTTTCTTCCTGGTGTTTGTATAGATGCGTTCTTGCTGTGCCCTCACGTGGTCTTTCTTCAGCATGTGTGGAGAGAGAGAGATTTCTGAGACCTCATCCTCTTCTTAGAGGGACACCAGTGCTATAGGACCACACCCTGATGACATAATAACTTTAATTATCTCCATAAAGGCCCTGTCTCCAAATATAGTCACTTTGGGGCTAGGGCTTTAACATACAGGGGTGGACAAAGGTAGGGCTACCGTTGTATTTGAAACAGAGTCTATTCTTGTGTTATTATTTATTAATTTGTACAATTGTGAACTAGCTTTTGCTCACATTGTATGGATTTGGGCCAGGGGAGCACAATTCTGCCAATAACAAGCTCTTTTTTACTGGAACAATAAAGATTTTCCCATAGGAGTGAATGTTATTTTCATTTTCATGGTTCTGGAAAGAACAAAGTCAGAAGAAGAGATTCAAAATAATAAACATATGGTTTTAAAAGTCATTACAATTAGTTTGTTAGAGATGACCATTGTCTGTTACCAAAGAAACTGTTAATATCTGTTTCCTTGGGATATTAATCGACCCATCTATTATACCATATTTTTTTGGTCAGCTCTGCAGTGCTGAGCATGCCATTTGAATATTTTTAACTTACCTAGTTCCAAAAAAGACTTTGTTAGTCCCCTCAGTGATTGCCAAAATCCTAAAAGCAGGCGCCTAAAACCTGCCATGAAGTGATTGTCACAGTAAAATGTCATTCCTCTGTCCTTACAAAGTTCGCGGTAAGTTGTTGTCAGAGTTCAGGTTGGATGTGAAGGTTGTCAAGGAAAATGTGTTACATTTCATCTAGCACAGCACAATCCTGCCATGTAAAGAGTCACAGGTAGTAAGAGGCAGGGACTGAGAAGGAACAGCACATCATAATGATCGTGTTGGCTTCTCACTTCCACCCAGTATCTCCGGGTAATGCTTTGACCTAATAGTGTGGACTGCTTTCATATAGGAGCAGTTTAATAATTTTGAGAAATAGAGGTCAAAGTCCAGCTTTATCCTTTGATTGAAAAACTGATGATGAGGGTGAGAACAATATACCAAAAATACTTGGTTAGGAAATTAAATTTTACATTGTGATATGTGACTAAAAGAATTGATTTGAGTGACTAATACTTGAAAGAAAAAAAAAAGTTGTTTAGTCTCAAAAGTGACCCAAGATATAAGCCTGCTGAATGATGGTATAAGAAAAGCTATTTCTTTATTATACTCAGAATAGTATGCAAGGTATTTTTTTTCTGTTTTTACCAATCATATAACAATCCAATACTTTGCTATTGCTATTTTATTCTTTATCTGATGCGTTATACCAAATGATGTTGGAATATACCAAATACAAAGTATATTGTAAATATATTCAAAATATATTCAACTATAAAGTGTACTTCTAACATATCTTCCCCTTGTGGAAAACCATCAACCTGAAATTTTAACTGGGAGCCATTAGCTACTGTCTGAAAACAAAAGTGTGTATTCACTTTGCAATCTAATTCCTACATTGAATTCCTACATTGAATTCTTGTGATCATTTTAAAACTTTAGAAAGGAAAAGGAGGAATTAACATTACTGAATGAAGGATTTTACATGTTATCTTTTACACTAACTTCACTGTGAAATAGGTACTGTGCCCTTTTTCACTGGTGAAGAAAAGATTCAGAGGGGTTAATGAAGTTTACGCAGTTATTAAGTGATGGAGCCAGGAATTAAACCCAGGTCTTGGGAGAGGAGAAGCTACCATCATACCATTTGTTCCTTTTCCATTTGTTTGAATTTAAAATTTTCCACCTTATACACATTGAAGTGATTTTGGCAGAAAAGAAATATAGGCCATTCCTCTACCTTTTAGAAACTAGCATGATTGTTCCCTCCAATGTTTTGCAATGTCTGTTATGTTCAAAATGCATCTAATAAATTTCTGCTAGTTTTGAAGGTATGGGGAGGAAAGGATTATCCAACAGTTTTGTCTTTAAAATCGATCCTTACCCACTGTCAGAAAGGAAGGTTCTTTCTAAAATGATGTTTTTTAGTTTGTAATGCTTACTTACTTAGCATTCTTAACAAAGGAGACATGAAGAATGGACTTAACACCATCAGGAGCTTTCTATAGTAGGTTGACTCCAGGAACAAAAGTTGCTCAACAATAAGCATCTCTCTTTCCACTGGGCCAGCAAGCTGTGTTCAGGCTGTGTGTCTCCTTGAAAGAAAGGCATTCTTGTCACCTCCAAGTAACTACTGCTTCTTTCTTCTTCCTCTTCACACATACCCTTGCCAAGAAATATATACCATCTCACCCACCCACCCTGACACACACAATGACAGATGATAGATAGGTAGGCAGGTAGATAGATAGATAGATAGATAGATAGATAGATAGCACTTACTGCAGCATACTTTGTACTCTAGTTAGTTGTGGATGTGTATTATCTATCCCTGGTTTAATTTTGAGCTCCTAGACACAAGGACTTTTCTTTACTGCCTTCCAGGGCAATCTACTTAAGATTATAGGCAATATATGTTTGTTGAATTGAAAAACGAAAAGAGCATTCTTAGATTCTTTACAAAGACTAGCTTTCTTGTCATCTCTGTGAAAGTTATGTTCCTCTTTATGGAACAGGAATGAAATTCTGTACAACCTGTCTTAGAGTAATTGATTACTGAGACTGCTTCAGATCAATACCTGTGCCATATACATAATATGTCGTCAGATCTTTTCTGGATTTTCCAACAGATAATGATTTATCCTTTAATTGTACCAGGAAGAATTATTTTATTCCAAGAAATTTGTGTATTAATATAGAAAATATTAATATTCCCAAACTGTCTGTTCTTGCCATATTTACAGGCACAAACTGTGGGTTTCCCAGTGGCCACGCATTCACCGAATATGCGACTGATGCGATCTACCCTCCTCCCACAGGCATCCAATGTGGAGGCCTTTTCATTTCCAGCATCTGGCTGTCAGGCGGAAACAGCATTTATGGAAGAAGAGTGTGTTGACACTCCAAAGGTATGGATGGGTTTGAAAGACTCTGAGCTTGTAACTTGGCTGGAGACTTCAGTTTTGTCCACGGGTGCTGTACTTGGACTTTGTTGAACTTTGTCATTTCCCCAAGTCACTCAGGAGTGTTGTTTTGTGCAGAACCTGAGAAAGGTTTTCAGGGATAAACTTGACTCTCATCACAGTCTTATCATTACAACTGTTACATAACTTGTCATACCTCATAAGCACTTTTCAAAATCTTCCCTTCTCTTTCCTTAAACAGGTCCTTCTCTCTTCAAGTTTCTTGGTCCCACATAGGTTTTGGATATGTTTAAACAAATTGCAATTCTGAAAACAAAACTATAAGTATGGTGCTAAATTGGGCTTTGCCTATTGATTGCCTTTCTCCCAGTGCATGTGCTGCAGCTGCACAAGGATGAGCTGTCTTTTTGGTTAGTTAGTTATTTTATCCTGTTTTGACATGCTTAAAGGAAATAAGTTCATCCGGGTACACTAGATAAAGGTGGCTTTTAGGATGTGGAAGATGACAGCTTCTCTCATTTAATAGGTATTTACTTCTAATATGTGTTTTATATACTTAGCCTCCTATGATATACAAAGGTTCATACAAATGAACAGGTCTTGGAGTGTGTTCAAAATAGACTTTGTTCTTTATTAGCCTGTGTGAACTTGGGCAAGGTGACTGACTTCTTCAAATCTCTGTTTTCTTTTATATAATATGAGACTATTGTGAGGATTAAGTAAGATAATGTGTGTGATGTACTGGCCAAATTTTAGGTACTTAATAAATATTGGGTTCCTGTCTTTTCAGCCTATTTAAAATAATAAAAGGGTGAATCAGATGTGTATTCTGTCTCAGAGTTTATAGTCTAGCAGAAAAGACATGGTGCAAAACTAAAGATAATGTGCCAAGTACTGAATAAATTGATAAACTATAATCGGTCCTTTATTTTTTTTACCCCTCCACCAACTGCCTCCCCTTTGGCAACCATCAGCTTGTTCTTTGTATCTATGAGTTGGTTTTGTTTTATTTCTGAACTTGTTTTGATTTTTTGAGATTCCACATATAAGTGAAATCATACTGTATTTATCTTTGTCTGACTTATTTCACTTAGCACAATACCCTCCAGGTTCATGTCATGTTGTCACAAATGGTAAGGTGTCAATCCTTTTATTGCTGAATAATATTCCATTGTCTATATATACCATATTTCCTTTATTCATTCATCTATCAATGGACATTTAAGTTGCTACTATGCCCTGGCTATTGTAAATGCTGCAGTGAACGTAAGGTTACATATATTTTTTTGAATTAGTGTTTTGGGTTTTTTCAGAACACTAAGAAACCCTAAAGTACCCAGAAGTGGTATTGCTGAGTCATTTGGCAGCCCTATGTGTAATTTTTTTTTAATATATTTTATTGATTATGCTATTACAGTTGTCCCATTTTTTTTCTCCCCTTTTTTCCCCTCCACCCTACACGACCCACCCCCTAGTATCTTTCCCCGCTTAGTTCATGTCTGTGGGTCATACATGTAAGTTCTTTGGCTTCTCCATTTCCTATACTATTCTTAGCCTCCCCCTTGCCTATTTTGTGCCTACTATTTATGCTGCTTAATCCCTATACCTTTCCCCCTATTCTTCCCCCTTGCCTTTCCCTCTGTTTTACTGTTCATAGTTTTTTTATCTTCTTTTTCTTAGACAAGTCCCTTTAACATTTCCTATAATAAGGGCTTGGTGATGATGACCTCCTTTAACTTGACCTTATCTGGGAAGCACTTTATCAGCCCATCCATTCTAAAGGATAGCTTTGCTGGATAGAGTAATCTTGGATGTAGGTCCTTGTCTTTCATGACTTTGAATACTTCTTGCCAGCCCCTTCTTGCCTGCAAGGTTTCTTTTGAGAAATCGGCTGATAGTCTTATGGGAACTCCTTTGTAGGTAACTGTCTCCTTTTCTCTTGCTGCTTTTAAGATTCTCTCCTTATCTTTAATCTTGAGTAACTTAATTATGATGTGCCTTGGTGTGTGCTTCCTTGGATCCAACTTCTTTGGAACTCCCTGAGCTCCCCAGATCTCCTGGAAATCTAGTTCCTTCACCAGATTGGGGAAGTTCTCCTTCACTATTTTTTCAAATAACTTTTCAACTTCTTACTCTTCCTCTTCTGCTGGCACCCTTATGATTCAGATGTTGGAACGTTTAAAGTTGTCCCAGAGGTTCCGAAGGCTCTCCTCATTTTTTTTGAATTCTTGTTTCTTCATTCTGTTGTGGTTGAATGTTTATCTCTTCCTTCTGTTCCAAATTGTTGATCTAAGTCCTGGTTTCCTTCCCTTTACTGTTGGTTCCCTGTATATTTTTCTTTATTTCACTTTGCATATCCTTCACTTTTTCCTCCATATTGCGACCATACTCAACCAATTCAGTGAGCATCCAGATTACCAGTGTTTTGACCTGTACATCTGATAAGTTGGCTCTTTGTTCATGACTTAGTTCTATTTTTGCAACTTTGATCTGTCCTTTCATTTGGACCATATTTCTTTGTCTAAGTGCTGCCTGTTATGTTGGAATGCTTAGGCATTCACCAGGGCAGGGCAACCCAGGCTACTGAGTTGTGGTGCTGTGTGTGGTTTAGGGGTCTGAGAGGGAACAATGCTGCTTCTTCAGCTCTCCACCAACTTTCAATCATTTCCCCCACTACCCAGAAGCAAATTGCGACCTTCTGGTGCTGATTCCCAGGTGGGTGGGCTCTTGCACATTCTAGGACCCCATGGGTCTCTCCAGCGAACTCTGCTGTGAGACTGGGAGTTCCTCTCGCTGCCGCAACCTGCATAGGTTTTTACAGCAAGAGGTTTTGAGGCTTCCTCTTCCCACACTGGAACCCTGGATTGTGCAGTCTGCCTCGCTCCCCAGCTGTTCCTCTGGTTTGTCCACATGCAAATGTGGGACCGCGGGGTCTGCCAGCACCGCCTTGCTGAGCGTCCTCTGCACCCTGGCTGCCTGTCTCTTCCCCTCCTACTGGTCTGGATGAATGTTTTTTCTTTAGCTCCTTGGTTGTTGGACTTCCATACAGTGATTCTCTGGCAGTTCTGGTTATTTTTTGTTTTTAAATTTGTTCTTCTTTCGATTGTGCAAGGAGGCAAAGTGCATCCACCTCCGCCTCCATTCTATTTGTAATTTTTTGAGGAACCTCCATACTGTTTTCCATAGTGTTTCCACTAGTTTACAGTCCCACCAACAGTGCATGAGGGCTCCCTTTTCTCCACATGCTCACCAGCACTTGTTATTTCTTGATTTTTTGATGATAGCCATTCTGACAGGTGTGAGGTGTTATCTCACTATAGTTTTGATTTGCATTTTCCTGATGATTAATGACGTTAGGCATCTGTTCATATATCTTTTGTCCATCTGTATATCCCCTTTGGAGAAGTGTCTCCTCTGGTCCTTTGCCCATTTTTTATTGGATTGTCTTTTTGTTTTGTTTTTACTGTTCAACTGTTATAGTTCCTTCATATTTTGGATAGTAACCCCTTATTGGATGCATCATTGGCAAATATCTTTTCCCATTTAGTAGATTGTCATTTCTTTTGTTAGTTTCCTTCACTGTGCAGAAACTTTTTAATTTGATGTAGTCCCATTTCTTTATTTTTATTGTTGTTGCTGCCCTTGCCTGAGGAGACATATCCAAAAAGATTTTGCTGAGACCAGTGTCAAAGAGTTGACTGCCTATATTTTCTTCTAGAAGTTTTATAGTTTCAGATCTTACAGTTAAATCTTTAACCTATTTTGAGTTTATATTTGTATATGTTGTAAGAAAGTGGTTCAGTTTTATTTTTTTCATTTGTCCAGTTTTCCCAACACCACAATTGAAGAGACTCTCTTTACCTTGTTGTGTTTCCTTACCTCCTTTTTCATAGATTAATTGACCATTAAGTCTATTTATTTATTTATTTATTGGAGGATTTATATCTGTGCTCTCAATTCTGTTCCATTCATCTACATATGTATTTGTGCCAGTACCGTACTGTTATGATTATTGTAGCTTTGTGGTGTATTTTGTAATCGGGAAGCGTGATATGTTCTACTTTGTTTTTTTCTCAAAGTTTCTTTGGCTATATAGGGTCTTTTAGGATGCACTGTTCTAATTCTGAGAAGACCACCATTGGTGTTTGAATAGCGATTGCATTTAATCTGTGTATTGCTTTAGGTAGTAAGGACATGTTAACAATTCTGAGTCTTCCAATTCATGAGTATAGTATATGCTTCATTTATTTGTATCCTCTTCAATTCCTCTTTTTTTTTTTTCCAAAAAAAAATTTATTGATTTTTAGATAGAGAGGAAGTGGGGAGAAATAGAGACAAAGACATTGATTTATTGTTACACTTATTTTTTATGCGTTCAGTGGTTGATTCTTGTGTGTGCCCTGACTGGGAATCAAACCCATAACCTGTCTGTATTGAGATGACACTCTAACCAACTGAGCTACCTGGCCAGGGCAAATTCTTCAGTGTCTTACAGTTTTCACAGTACAGGTCTTTCCCCTCTTTGGTTAAATTTACTCCTAGGTATTTTACCCTTTTTCATGCAGTTCTAAATAGGAATATTTTCTTAATTTCTTCATCTAATCCTTCATTATTGTTTTATAGAATAATTGGCCCTTTAAATAAATATAAATCAAAGTGCTACAAGACTAGAAGGAAACAGGAAACGAGAAGGGATTTTAGCTGGTTTGAACAGGGAAGTCTTTGGGTCAACCATCAGAGCTGGCAATTGAGTGGCGTGCAGAATATGGGTGGATGGAAACTAGGGTGTGATACCTAGGTAGGGGGGAAACCTGAGCAACAGCAAACATCAGGAAAGCCTAGGTCCATCTAAGTCAGAACAGTAATTAAGTGCGTCTGAGGAAAGGCTCTGTGAAGGGGAGTTACATGAAATACCGGTGAGTAGTTTAGCTTTGAATGGTAAGCCCAGGGCTGTCAGCTTTTTCTCTAGGCTCGGGTTCTCAGTGTGGGAATGTATTCAGTATCATCAAGAGAGTTTTTCCAAATGGACTTTCTCAAAGTAGTAGGAAACAATTGAAATTTTTTAACCTAAGAAGCACAGTGATCCATGTTGTACTTCACAAATTAACCAGAAAGGGTAAATAGAATGCATTGGTTAGGGGAAAGACTGGTGACAAGGACGGTGAAGGTTAGAACATCTGTCCAGTGGGGGAAACGATGAGGGTCTGAATTAGGACAGTGCTCATGAAACCGGAGAGAAGAGGATGATATAAATGAGAAAAATTGATAGAATATCAGGGTCCAGAGAGACGTACAAACTGATTATAGTATTTTGAGCCTGCAAGATGGGGAGGGTGAGTACCATTACCTGAAATAGGGAACTCTGGAGGTAGAGCTAATTCAGAAGCTAAATAATAAGTCTAGCTTGATGCTAGGCTGTCACAAACAGGTGTTGAGCCAAGTTGCTGAACAGGAGTTAGAGTCCATGCCCCTAAGAACACCACTTCCTGTGGACAGTCTTTTCTTTCCTCTGTTGTGGTTGCCTAGCATGTTCGATAATCTCATAAACTGCTGCTACTACATTCTCACCCAGAAAGTTAGACATAAATTGGGACAACATAATTTATTTTTAAGATACAAGTCCCTTGGAAAAAAATAAATTGCACTCTGCTAAAATCTTGTCTGTGAGGGCATCAGGCCTGAAATACAGATTGGGTGCTGTCTGATGTGTTATATAGGGCAAGCTATTTTTAAAGCTTGTGATTGCTACCGTAACTAGGAAACAGACAGGAAATGAATGATTTTGTGAAAGATATAGATAGTACCTAGATGGTGTATTTGTGTTTGTAGGAAAAGCAGTGCCACTCGAGAACTGGCCACCCACACTAGCTGAGCTGCTTTGGCACTTAGGCCATGAACATCCACAGGTTTTATTTGTGGACCGTTTTGTTTATGTCGGCAAAAAATGCTTATCCTTTTTCCCTCCCTTGTACCCCTTTCTTGGGACCCATCAATAAATGCACACACCCCAACCTGTCAGAAGTACAGTTCCTTTGTTTTTCATATCGCTTCATCTGTGTTTACTACTACAACAACCATTTGTTGTCTTCTAGTAGATGCTTCCTAACTGCACATATTGCTTATTCATTTCTACTATCAAATGGTGGCAGGTATTGTGCATCTCAGAGGTTTCCCTTCTCATTCCTGCCCCTAAGTCTTCAACTTAAAACTGTCAGTAAAATCCTAGGTTTGTGTTGAAATGTTGGTTTGGGATGCCTCCAAAAAACAGCACCTTTCTAAGAAAGTCTCCCAACTCTGAGCAGGAACTGAGACCCCCGGTGACAAAGAGATCAGATGGAGGGCAGATGAACAGACCCTGTAGCGTCTTTCTTTTGAGGCACTGTCTCTTTTGAGGGTTTCTTTGGGAATTATGAAAATTCTTTAAAGATTTTATTAATTTATTTATTTTTAGGGAGAGGGGAGGGAGGGAGGAAGAGTAGGAGAAAAACATGGATGTGAGAGAGAAACGTTGATCGGTTTCCTCTTGAACGCACCCTGACCAGGGACCAAACCCACGACCCAGGCATGTGCCCTGACCAGGAATCAAACTGGCGACCTTTCGCTTTGTGGGATGATACCCAACCAAGCCACAACAGTCAGGGCTGGAATCATGAATTTTTTATACACACTCATGTCAGTCACTTTTAACATTTTATTAGAGATTATAATAACTGGATTTCCCAGTTAACCCTTTCATAGCTGGATAGCAGAAGGGAACTATGAGTCTGAACTGAGAAAATGCAAATGCAATAAAGATGTTTTGTGTCTATTTACATTTTTAATAACTTGTTAGTATAGAGGTAGTACAGCACATAAGAGAATGTCTGAAAAGGATATACAGCAAACTCTTAATAGTGTTAACCTCTAAGTTTTTGTAAAGGGAAGAAATTGCACTATTCTGAATTTGCATTTTTTAACTTATAGTTGGAAAAAATAAAACCAATAAGACTCATGAATGGAAAATTAAGAAAGGAATAAAGGAAATAATTAACTTAATCCATAATCCCACTTCCCAAGGAGAAGGCTGTTTTGACATAGTTCCTAAGGGGATCATAGACAGTTGGGCAGGTGAGTGGGTGGGTAAGAGTAGGATGGCTCAGTAAGTTGGTAGACTTTTTAAAATAAAATTATGTTCTATTCTGTGTCATTTTATATCATGCTTTTACCTATTATAGCATCATGAGCATTTTTCCCATATCATGAAATCTTTGAAAGCATGAGTTATATTTAACTACCTAATATATTGTATTAGATGTACCCTCATTTAACTTTGTACTGTCCTATTTTTGAATATCAGAATGTTTTTTCATCCTCCTAAATGCTTCAGGTGAATATTCTTGTGTCTAAATCTTTGCGTGTGCCTCTGATTATCTCCTTTGGAGAAATTTTTAGTACTGGTGTTATCCAGGACTTTTATTCTTTGGCTAATTGTTTATTTAACTTGACTCAAGATGGTAAAAATGCTTTAAAAGAAGATGTAGTTTTAGTCTCTTGCTTTAAAATGTTCTATTGCTATAAAGTATTCTCTTGGTCAAGAAATAATAATAGATACAATATACTGAATACCTAAAGTACTGTGTTATTTTACATATATTATTTTAGTTAATCCTCCCCAACAACTTTAATTTTACAAGTGAAAAACATTGAACTTTATAGAAGTTAGGCAACTTGCTGATAAGTGATAGAGCTGAGGTTTGAGCCTGCAGCACCACCTGAACATATGCCAAACTTGCTGGGCGCTCAGGGTATACGTTAAGTTAGCCACATTCGCAGCCTCCAAATTCAGCTGGCTGTGCTTCAGTCAACTTGGGCTGCCGTGATGAAATAACACAGGCTGGGTGGCTTAAACAATAGAAATGTATTTTCTCACAGTCCAAGATCAAAGTTTTAGTCAGTTTGATTCCTGGTGAGGGCTCTCTTGGCTTACAGAGAACAACCTTCTCACTTTGTCCTTCCATGGCCTTTCTTCTGTGCTTGTGTTGGGAGAGCGAGCTTTCTTGTGTCTCTTATAACGACACTAGTCCTACCAGATCAGTTGCCCACCCTTATGACCTCACTTAACTACACTTCCATTGAGGTCCCTTCTCCAGATGCAGCCACCTCAGGGTTGGGGAAGACACACTGGGCCCATAATAGTCTGCCAGTGTCCTGTGCTACGCCTGCATTTGTGGTAGGCTCAGTGGTAGAGTCTCTCAGTCCTACATGTATAGGAAGTCTCTTACCAGAAATGAAGTGATTGATTAAACTTTAAGGAGAGAGAAAAAACAGTGTTTGGGGAAAATGTACATTTCACCAGTGCTGTGTTTTGAATTACTGCAATTTACCATTAGGCTACATTATTTCCTAGAGCAAAAGATTGTATTTCTAGCAGCCGAGGTAGATCAGCCCAATATTTCGGTCACAAAATTCTACAGTTGAATTTAAGCTCTTATATCAAGTTCCCTGGTAGTAAATTGACAAGGAAGAGTGGCATGATTATCACCTGGTTCCGGAAATGAACTGATAGTTGAGGTGTTCACACCTATGAGCAGGACTCCAGAGTGTTTTCTGATTTAATCATTAGGCCTCATCTGAGAAACAGTCATTGTTTTCTACCTGCCCCAGTATGAAATTGAATTCAGTAAACATATTTTAATAAAAGACATAATTCCTCATATAGTTTAGATGAGATAAATTTATAAGTAGATAATTTGAGGGAAAAATTATAAATTTCCGGAGACTGAAAGGCTTTATGAGTACTCAGAAAAAAGTAACTTTTCTCTATAAAAGAAAAAAAGAACATGATTGTAAGACTGTACTGCAAGAAATATCTGATCAAGTTTTGACACAGGCTGTAAGCATAAAGATAGACAATTACTTAATAACAGTCTTTTCTCCGTTGCTTTATTCATTTCTAACTCATCCTTGGCTAATCTTAGAAAATTGTATTAGTAGACAGTTAAGGAACCTAGAGGTATGAATATAAGTTCCCAAACAGCCAGCCATTCTTTCTTACAAGAGAACTACCAGTATTAAGTGTAGTCAAAAAAGGAAAACTTATCTGGGGAAGGGCCAAGGGGAGAGTAAGAGTTGGCCAGATTTCAGAGTTTTTGCTGGTGCCATGGGGAAGACTGGTCTTTGTCTGGAAAGAAAGCATTTGCCCCTCTTCCTTTTAAATAACCACTCCTCCCTTTAAAATGCTGTGTGCATTTGCCACCTTACCCAAGTAATGGCTGCAGGCACCCCCCGCCCCCGAACAGTTTATGGAATTATCATCCCCTCCCCCAAACAAACAAAGATCTGAGTCACCCAAGTCTCCCTCTCCAAATAAAGGGCCTTCCAGCGCCTTCAGATTAGTTGCCATAAGAGGAAAGTTCCCTGTGTCTGGCACGGAGATGTCCCACGTCACCTCTCACACACATGTGTTCTGCCTGCTTCCAAAGGAAACAATAGCTCTACCCAGTGTATTCCAGGTGAAAGTGCTGCTTAGGCTGTTCCTGAGCAGCTAGCTATTCATAGGAGAAAAAAGATTGATTTCCACAGGGGAACAGTTAAGGTAATGAGGTAAATAATTGCTTCCTCATTGGGGCTTTTACCAGCCAGAGGAACAGGCAACCACGGGCTGTCTGCTGTTTCTGCCGCCCTTAGGGGGTTTGCTGGGCAACTGCTTAGGAAGAGGCCAGAGTTCTCACTCAGGAGCTATGCAGAGCTCACCCCATGGGACAGGAACTACAGGTATTGTGTAGGTTGCTGGAGGACAGAGGATTCAGTGCACTGGTGCGCATTAACCTCTGCAGGAATTTGGGGCTGAGCGTCATTTGTTATTCTATAATGTGAGGCTCTGTTTGCCAGTTGCATTTTTTTTTTCAATCCTTTTTGTGGTATCAGTCCATCTTTAAATAATTCTTTTTTCCATTCCTCAGGCACATAGAACCAATTAAAGACTAAATCAAATAGGCAGGTACTTAAATTACAAACATAAAAGCCTGTCTAGAACCTCACGGTATGTTTTGTGGTTGAGAATTAAAAGAATGCTTGGTACTACTCTTTTTTCCTTCACTCTGAGCCATGCATTTTTAAAAATCTTCCCCCTTCTTCATTTCCCTTATTTTTAAAAAGTAACCGGTAGGCCTGAACCTAATATGCCCTCAATTCATCTCAAAACCACTAAAAAAAATTGTTTATTGTAATAATGATGACTCATAGAATCCTGGGAGGCAGCGCCAGTTTGGGTCATAATGGGCTTCTGTCTCTTAAGTGCTGTAGTTGTTTTGCCTCTTCATGTGGTCATTAGTAACAAATATACACATTTTTAGTACATTTTATTTAATTTCTAATTAGCCACAAGTGTTGACATTTTTTTCCTTGTGGATTTCTCTAACATCTCCTCAGAGCAGCAGCTGATCATTTCCTCTCACATTGGTGTGCAGGTCAATGGCTGTCTGCTGGACCCTGTGCCTCCTGTCCTGGTGAAGAAGGGGTGCCAGTCGCTGCCCAGCAACATGATGGAGACCTCCATTGATGAAGGGTTGGAGACGGAAGGAGAGGCTGAGGAAGACCCCAGTCAGGCCTTTGATGCGTTCCAGTCCACACGCAGTGGGCAGAGGCGGCACACTCTGTCAGAAGTGACCAATCAGCTGTTCATGATGCCTGGTTCAGGTATGAGGTGCATTAAGCTCCAGGTTAAGTTTTCACAGCATCAACTCACAGTCCCATCTCTAAGAAACAGTAATCATACCAACCAGCTCCTAGAATGAGGTCCATAATGGAGAATTTCACCCGGAGAAGTCAGTCTGTTTTTTCCTTCATGGACAGCATTCAGGAGGCTGAAGGATCGGGCCTGCTCAGCAGCTACAGAGAGTTAAGTGAGTTGTCTCTGGGTTGGCTCCCCAAACTGCCAGACTTCATTTGAGTGCCATGTGACTCATCAAGGACCCTGGCACTTGGGGAGTGGCAAAGAGCTGGTGGGTATGGGTTCTGTAGTGTTCTCTCCACTAACTTCAAAGCTGATTAAACTGACATGTAAAAAGGTTCTGAAAAGGTGTGTTGGTTGGAGATTAAGGGCACTGTATCTGTGAGAACTCAGGCTCGCTGAGCTTTGTATCTCCTACTCAAAAAAGTTGCTATTTGCTGTTTGTCATATATGTTTGTTCTCTCTTAAAGGAAAAATTTTCTCCATGAGTGACAACCCCTCCCTTGACAGTGTGGATTCTGAGTATGATATGGGGTCTGTCCAGAGGGACCTGAACTTCCTGGAGGACAACCCTTCCCTTAAGGACCTCATGTTAGCCAACCAGCCTTCACCTCGCATGACATCTCCCTTCATAAGCCTGAGACCTGCCAACCCAGCCATGCAGGCTCTGAGCTCCCAAAAAAGAGAGGCCCACAACAGGTCGCCAGTAAGCTTCAGAGAGGGCCGCAGGGCTTCGGATACCTCCCTCACCCAAGGTAACTGACTGCTTTTTCCCTTCTAACTTTTAAAACGCTTATCTGGTAGGATTTAAAGGGGTTTCTTGCCTTGTTGATACCACACTTGTGGTCAGTAAAAGGCCTTGTGTTTTATTTAAACTGTTTGGTCACTGCACTTTCTTCCAGGAATTGTAGCATTTAGACAACACCTTCAGAATCTGGCTAGAACCAAAGGAATCCTGGAGTTGAACAAAGTACAGTTGCTGTATGAACAAATAGGATCAGAGGCAGACCCGAACTTGGCGTCGGCTGCTCCTCAGCTCCAAGACCTGGCCAGCAGTTGCCCTCAGGTGAGTGCTCCGGGCCCTGTCCACCGTGGCTCTGTGAGTGTGAGGAGTGAGTTCGTCCTGAAGACACATCATTTCATTTAGAGGATTTACTCCAGTCCTGGAACAAACAGGCTCTTTTGGAAAACTTTCCTTGTTGCTGCCACTTTCCACTGACAGGTTAGACCTGTCTACACGGACCAAGGTGTTCAGCACCACATGGAGGCCTTGACCCTGTCAAGCTGTTTGGTTCACAAGGCAGATGTTATATGAGTTACCTTTTAGAGTCTCCTTTAGACTCCCCTGTCCCCCCCAGCACATACACAAAAATTAAGAGTAATAAACTTTACCCAGGTGAGGAGCTTCTTTCCACTACTTTTGATGTGCTATCACTTTACTAAATACTATAAATGGATTATTTATGCTAAAGATACAAAAAATACTGCTGTTTAGCCAATAAATTTTATAATGAGCACTATTTTTGGTGCATCGAGGATATTATAGCATTTGAGGCCCACATGCAGGTAATGGCCTCCTAGTAACAAAGAGCCTTTGCTCTGATACTGACTAGATGATCGTTCACAACAGAGAATCCATGCATAGATTTTCTGCCTAATGATTAACCCTCAGCGTACTCGTTGTGAAAAAGGCTTTGAGGATTACGTCTTACAGAGTTGGAGTTCCTCTTGGACATTTGCCAAGGTGCTTCAACTGAAACTAAAACTTTCTCCTACATGGAGAATTGAAAATGTTTTCTCCCTCTTGCTCCTCAGGAGGAAGTATCTCAGCAGCAGAAAAGTGTTTCCGCTCTCCCCGCCAACGTGCGTCCTCAACTGTCGCCGCGGCAGAGCCTGGAAGCCCAGTACCTGCAGCACAGACTCCAGGTGGGACCCTCCCCGTGTTACCCCAGCTCACTGTGCTAGTCCAGAATCGGCTTTCTGAACAGCAGAAACCTGTTTTGCGTGTTTGTTTGTTTGTTTGTTTGTTTGTTTGTTTGTTTGTTTTTAGGGTAGCAGTTTGATTCTTGATGGGCGGGTAGGTTTGATGGTGCACTTCTAGTTTCTAGGAGCGTGTTCAGACTTAGCATTATGGTCTGTGTTGGTGGGTTTGTTCTCAGGCCCCAGGAAAAGATAACACCATGGAGTGGCAGGAAAGGGAAGCATGGCTTCTTTGCTTCTAATGTTATGCCTCATAACGAATAGTAAATAAAATGGAAATCTCAAGTCTGCAAATTTTTAATACCAGCTATCTACATTGGTGCCTATTCATTCAGCAGGTGCTGCAGCCTTTGTTATCAATATTTAACCCTACTTTTCTCATTGTTTTTAAAATCTCCATGAACCTCACAGTCCTAGTGAACTTTTAGAAATGGAAGATGGAAGTAGGTTAGAGCTGAGACAGCCCAGGCCTGCTGACTCAAAGCTGTCGGCCCCACAGCTCTACCAGGGTCTCAGTGAACATCGTCAATCCCCTCTCACCCCACATGGATTGTGGAGGACACACTTGGCTTCATCCTGTAGGCAGCGATACGGTCTGATGACTACACCCTAGATGGTAATACACAGCTGTGCTTACATTATTTTCTGCTCTTCCAGAAGCCCAGCCTTCTGTCAAAAGCCCAGAATACCTGTCAGCTTTATTGTAAAGAACCACCACGGAGCCTTGAACAGCAGCTGCAGGAACACAGGTGAGAGAGGGTCTTTGGCCAAAGAAGTCACTTTCTTTTATGGAAGACTTAAGAATGCTGGGTGTGTGTCCCTTCCCCCTGGTGTTTGCCTCTACTAAGAAAATAGGCTTTTGATGCACGAACCAGTCTTCAAGGCATAGTCACTAATGTGTCCATGGAATATGGGCCTACGAAGGAGTAGCAGCTTTAAATGTACTTTGTTTCCTTCTCACCTTTCCCCTTAGAGTTAAAAGTAGACCTAAGCCTTCAGAGTCTGTGACCTAGCGCCAGTTGAGTGGTTTATACTGCAGAAAAGGCCTCCATCCTCCCTTGCAGTAAGTCCCGTTCTCCAGGCCTTCCTACTCCATCAACCAAAGACACCTGTCGAGGCCCAGGTGTTCCCCCACCACCCCACCAAAACCCTCTAGATGTGAAATCGAGCCTCTTGCTTCATAGGGAGAAAAACTCAAGAGTCTTAGAGAAAATGAGTTAGTAGTGTTCACACTCGCACTGAGGGACCAGTCAGAACTGGGAGACAAAACATAAGATGAGGTTTAAGAAAGCCGACAGGATTTGTTCCTCCGCCCTCTTTTTTTTTTGCCACAGAATGAGAAGCAGGTGACTGATGCTGGCTTTACATTAAAATTGCCATCACTGAAGATTTAAAATTCTCTCTTTTGGTTTTGCCAATGTAGACTCCAACAGAAGCGACTCTTCCTCCAGAAACAGTCTCAGCTGCAGGCCTATTTTAATCAGATGCAGATAGCTGAGAGCTCGTACCCACAGCCGAGTCAGCAGCTACCCCTTGCCCACCAGGAGACGCCATCGCCATCACAGCAGCCCCCACCATTCAGCCTGGCCCAGCCGCTGAGCCCCGTCCTGGAGCCTGCTTCTGAGCAAATGCAGTACAGCCCCTTCCTCAGCCAGTACCAGGAGATGCAGCTGCAGCCCCTGCCCTCCTCACAAGGCCCTCAGGCACACCTGCAGCAGCAGCCGCCGCCACCGCCTCCTCCACCGCCTCCTCCACCTCAACAGTCGGGAGCTGCCCCAGCGCCTTTGCAGTTCTCCTATCAGACTTGTGAGCTGCCAGGCACCATCTCCCCTGAGCCAGACTATCCCGCTCCCTGTCAGTACCCTGTGGACGGAGCCCAGCAGAGTGGAGCAGCAGCACCAGACTGTCCCAGGAGCTCAGGACTGCAGGAGGCGCCCTCCAGCTACGACCCCCTAGCCCTCTCTGAGTTCCCCGGACTCTTTGATTGTGAAATGCTGGAGGCCGTGGACCCACAGCACAGTGGCTATGTCCTGGTGAATTAACCTCAGCACAGAAGTGAGGCAGGTCAAGTGTAGGAAGAATGTGTGTTTTTATTTTTATTCCAGCCTTTTACATTTAAAGCTTATTTTCCTGCCCTCTCCCTAGGGGGAAAAATCAAGTTGCCCAACTGGAATCAGAGGGCCTGGCCAGGTTAGTGTTGCTTCTTCCTGGCTCTGACCCCCCCCCCGCCCCCCGCCCCCGTAGTTTTCTGTGGCAAGTGCTGCAACATAGTTGTAGGCTGAAGCTCATGCCCTTAGGTCAAGTGGAGCAAGCTCTCGCGGAAGACACTGACAAGTGTTTTTGTAAGAAGACATCCAGACCTAGGTTTTATCCAGAACGACACCAATTATCGAGGAAAACCTTGGTGAATGCAGGAAAACTGCGTGCCATTATATGTGGGGAAAAAGAGGCAATATTTTTCACTGAAGCCAAGGAACATGTTGCTTAAAGGCAAGTCAAGGATATGTAATGAAATTTGATGCACAGGAAGTAAAGTTGTACTTTGTCATTGAAGCGAAAGTTCTAAGCTGCTGATGCAAGTTGTCCCCAGGACCATCACAAAGCAGTGGAGTGTGAGCTTTGTTTCAAGGGCCACTAAACACCCGCTGGTACTAACCCCCAAGACGAGCGGCCCTCTCCACGGGGCAGCAGGCAGCACGCCTCTTTAGAAGGTACCCTGGGTCACAGAATCGGTGTGCTGGGCTCCAAAGATGTTGCCTGTAGAACCAACAGGAGACCCACCCCCCACCTACGTAGTGGAGACGGGGCGGGGGGGTGGGGGGGCGGGCGACGAGAAACGAGAAACCATCACGAGTACCAGCCCTGGGCCAGGGGAAGGCGGGCTTTTCCTACAAAATCTGATGTGGAGACTTCCGGTTCGGGGCAGGGGGTCATTAGAGGGCCTAGCGGCTCTTTTAAAGTGTAAAACCTACTTTGACTTCACACTATATGATGCTAGTAGTTTATTGAGCTTTGTATATTTGGACAGTTTCATATAGGGCTTAGAAATTTTAAGAACAAGAAAAATGAACTTTTATCTCCCATGTGAAGTGGTAGTGCTGTGCCTTTTCCCCCCAGATCACGCTTTAATTATTTCTTTTCTGTAGAAACCAACAGTTTTCCATTTATGTCAATGCTAAATCCAAAGTCACTTCAGAGTTTGTTTTCCACCATGTGGGAATTGCATTCTTAATTTCCTTAAAGTTTTGACTTGTAATTAAATGTTCAAGTATTACAGCAATATTCAAAAACCACAGATGTGTTAACCACTTAAGCAAATCATCTGCCAAACTCATTATATTACTAGTAAAACTTAATCATTAATTCATTCATCAAAGTACGTAAAAAATAGATGCTACAGCAAGTTAACTGTGTACCTAGAAGTAAGGAGTAATCTGTCATTTGGACAACAACATACAAAGTGTTACAAATTCAGTATTATTTACAAAGACTATCATTTCTGTCCTTAAGAATGGCTTGTCCTATCAGCAGATGAATGCATTAAGCACAAGCATCTTCCTTAAAGCACAAAGCAGAGACAGATACTACATTGATGCTGCATCTAGGAACACCTTTAAGTTGCCTTTCCTCTTTGTAGTAAGTGTCCAGGCAGGTGAGAAGCGTGGACGGTTTCGGGAGGTCTGCTCTGCCCCCCAGCCCAGGCTCTGCCAGCATTGGTGCCTTGAGCAGCCCTTCTTGTTCCTGGCTCCACTGGGCGCCGGAACGCTTCGTGGGGGCCCCCTGTGTGGGGCTGGGTACTGGGGGTTAGCCAGAAAGGGTGCTGGGGAGGACTGTGGCTTTTGTGAGTTAAGAACACACAGTGGCAATCCAAGAATAAATTGTGTTCCTTCTATGGATTGTTTATTCCTCCTCATGCTTAAGACTGATGATTTCGTGAAATAGATATTTCATTTAAGAGATCCTTCCATTAAGATCTCTCCTCTGTTTTAAGTCTTTGCAAAATATGCCAGTTCTAAAATGGCTTGATTTGTTTAGACTGAAGGGTGTTTTTCCAAAATATACTATCTGAAGTGCTATAATATTTATGAAACTTAAATGCCTTCCATATTGAAAATGGGGGCTGCTCATTTCATAGTCACAGGAATGGCACAATTACTGATGGGCATTAACACCTGCCCCCAACAAGGCTGCATGCCTTTTAGCCCAGGAAGCCTCAGACCTATGGCAAGACGATGAGGCCGGCGGAGGGGCAGCAGAGAGGCTGCTGGGAGTCAAAAGGACCTGGAGGTAGACATGGGTTAGGGACAGACTAGAGGCACAGACGCTCACCTGGGGAATAGCGTGACCTGTCTGGCTGAACCTATGTCCTAAGTTCCTATTTGCCTTTCTCATTTCAAGCAGAAATCAATAAATTCCATAACCATGTGTATTTACTGAAATGTGAGCTGGTGAGAGGAGACTGATTCTGTTGGTCAGGTGCTGTTTTCCCAGCCCTGTCTGGTCATCTGCGTTGCTCTGTCCCCTAATTAGTGACCTGTATAAGCTTCCAAGCAGTTTTCACAAACACTAAAGTAACACTAAGAAGGCTTAATACCACTCTTTTTATGAGGCTACTTTGAAATGACTTTCCAGTCTGTTTCACATTAGCAGTGTGTACACTACTGTATAATAATCATTAGCTTTATTATCTTGTAAACCAGGATCCTCTGAAGAGACTTCAGTGAAATGAACATGAGGTAAAAATTTCATCATTCAGCAAAAAGTGCAATATGCGTGGTACTTTATTTTTTGTTTGTGCCCTTTTTTTAATCCAGGAGTTAGTCTCTGCTTCGGGAAAAATGCACTAGTTCTTCAATTTCCAGTTGGGCAAGTGTGTCTCTAGGATTTACATGCAACTGATATGCCGGTCCCTGTAAGGCAAAAGTAGAAAGGGGGTGGATGCCCCTTTTTCAAACTCCTGGTGAGCGAGACTGACCATCCCTAGCTGCCCCCCGGCTGCCACCTCTGCCCTCTTGCTCCCTTGGGAGCAGAGGAAGTGGCAAAAGGTCCACCAGCCCCCCTAAAACACCACTTCATGAGAAGCACCTGGGGCCCACAAAGGAGGACCAGAAAACGGGACTGGCTCTGATGTGAACAAAACCCCTTCCTTTCTGTATCAGACCACCTCCATGGAA
Source organism: Pteronotus mesoamericanus (assembly GCF_021234165.1). Lineage (NCBI taxonomy): Eukaryota > Metazoa > Chordata > Mammalia > Chiroptera > Mormoopidae > Pteronotus > Pteronotus mesoamericanus. The sequence continues at coordinate 16,168,260 of NW_026555313.1, forward strand.
AGAGAAAGGGTCCTTTTCTACATCAGAAATAAAGAGCTCCTAAGTGTTTAAACTGCGGGCCGAGTTGGTTAGGTGGGACTGGCAGGAGCCTGGGGTTGGGACTGAAGTCAGCTCTTAACCTCAGAGTTCCCCAGGGTCTCGGGGGGCTTGTGGGAGCATCACCGTCCAGCTGACTGAAGGCCTCTGCAGAAAGGACTCACCGTGACACCAGGCTCTCCCACTCTGTGGTTGGTACCCTAAGGGGGGCACTCTTAGGGAAAAGAATTCTGCCTAATTGCCAGGGTTGGGAAGAAGGGCGTCTCCTCAGGTGGAGTGACTGGAGAGCCAACCGGAAAGTAAAGATGGGAAAAGCAGCAGCCCCTCGCTGTAGTTGGTCAGGAGTCTAGTGCATGGCAACTAGAGCAGCCCGATCAGGTGCAGGCAGCTCAGACGTGAACATGATGAAATGAATGCCTTCCTCTGCGGGGTCCTCCGAACCCTAATCAAGCCCCTAAGCAAGTCCTTAAACATTGGATTCTGTGTTGGGAATCAGAATTCTCAGCTCTGGATTACACTGAAAAACCTACCGACATTTGTACTTCACGAGCTCCCTATTGCTCTTAAGAAAATTCACACTCCAGAAAACTTTCTCATATTCCTCCTCTAGAGACCATACACAGTGCCATTTAACCACACTGGCCCCGGGGCCCAGTTGGTAGCCCCGAGTGGGGCTGGCCTCCACTGTGTATGCGCCCTACGCCGCACCGCCTCTGCGGCCGCCTCGGAAGCCCCCTGAGCTGCTCGGTGTCTTTGTGCCTGGACATCAAAGGTAAAACCTGGAGAACAAGTAGTAAGTTGGAGTCATCGTATAGGCAGGGATATTTGATCGTTTCCTTCTGGAAATTTTGAAGGAGCTTATCTTCAGAGTGATGTAAGGGAGACAAGAGTAATATCATCTGCCTCTGTTTCTAAATTGGATCTCCCCCTAAATTTCTTTTTAATTTATGTATCCCTTCTGACAGGTTCAGGCATATGGTCCTCCCCGGCCCGTGGCCCTGGTTTCAGAGCCCTTCGTCTCAGCCTGCAGTTCCTGGGGGGCAGCAGGATGGACCAGGGCGGACCTTCTACCGCTCCTGTTGGCCCCAGAGTCCCTGGTCTAACAGTGCCCCTCGCGTACTTGTTTTATCATTTTTTTCCCCATTAAAGTAGCCTGGCTGATTGCAGGATTTATAGCCACCCTAGTTGTAGCACCATCTTAAGTCCACATCTCGTGTGGGCAGATTTCAACACATTTCACAGAACTGGGCACACACAATCCCACAGATTGAGAAATAGGCAGCAACACTGCCTGTGGACTTAGCTAGTGATATCTCTGAGGGTTCCTGCCCAAATGCTCAGCTTGCCTGTCCCAAAGGAGCAACTGCTTATATTTGTACATTAATTTACCAAGCACTTTCACAATCTCTTCTAATCCTCACAGTTCTCCGAAATTATTGGGGCAGATACAGTCCACATTTTTCATAGCTGAGGAAACCATGACTCTTGGAAGTTTGTGTGACTTGTCCGAGGGCACAGAGCTGGTGCGGGGAGGAACCAGGACAAGCTCTGGCTTCTCGCTGTATGGCTTCTTGCTGTATGTCCTTTCCCGTCATCAGTAGCAGATCTCTTAATGAGCAAACAGCTGTATATACAATGCCCCATCTTGGTTAAGCACTAGGTGAATGTGGCACCGTCCCCTCAACCTTATCCTTGACAGCTGCCTCCAGGTGACAAAGGCAGCTGTCCAGGTGGCTCCCCCATGAACAAGGCGGAGGGAGAGAGAGCCCCGCAGACCACCATCCATCCAGTGTCCAGTCAATTACAGAAGTTTAGGTTCACATTATAAAGTGTCTAGTTTTTCCAAGTTATACAATATAGCAATTTCCTACAGAAATAGATGCTAGAGAGACACCCTCTTCCTCCACCTCCAAGGGGTGAGATTCTCAGCTCACCACTGCAGGCAGACAGACTCAACCACAAGAAAGAGGGCGCTCCTCGGAGGAGAGTCCAAGCTCAGCCTGGTCCTCAGGAGGGGTGTAATGTTTTGCATTTAAGGCCCATCAGGTAAAAGTACAGAGTAGACATGTTTATGGTTAAAAAAGAAACAAAACTTTGATACTCTGTCTTTTCAGAGGCAGAGTGGGTAGGTAGAGGGAGCTTTAAAAATGGGATTACAACATCCTGGAAAAGTGATGACCCCAGATTGTATCATCGTTACAAGTATAGAAAACTTGGCACTGGCTAGGTGATGCCCATCCATTCAAATATGCTCAGTCAAGGAAATTCAAGTGGTGATACCGTCCCACTACTGATAGTAAAAGAAATCTGCATCCACCGAAATCTCTGAAGGGAAAAAAAGCAGACAGAAAAGGTTTGCTTCCCTCTTCGGACTGCAATTTAAGAAATAAAAGTGATACAGAGATATTTGCACTTTGTAGAAAGGGCAAGATGATTTGCTTATTTCTGAAGGGAGAATGGTGGTTTCTACTGGATGTTTGGTCTGAAAAAGAGTTACTTTTCAAGAAGTTAATCTAATTGTAGTTATTTTTTCTGTGTGCTTTTTTTTTTAATAACTAAGGAATAAATGGTGAGTTCAATAGCTTTGGTATTTTAAGTGCAAATCATAATAGTTCCAATGTGAAAAAATCAAAATGTAATCTGTCACTCAATGTTAGAAAATAGCCTAAAATGCAGTTTAATAAATGATCTTTGTATCAAACATTACTTTAAATGGGGCAATTTTCTGCAAGAAAAATATGCTGTTTTTACATTTCCAACACTCTTGAATTAAAATAAAAGCAACTTATTTTCTAAGAGCCTGGGTGATATGAATGTCAGGTGAATGAGACAGGCCTTTACCTCATCGGGCCTGGGGTGGGTTTTTTAAAAGCATGGTAGGTGGCCGTGTTCCCTGAGCTCTGGTGCTCGTGTTCAGGCTGCAGAAAAGGGCAGTGGATAATATGTTCTCATTGACGTCAGCAGGGTAAATAATACCTGGCTCTGAAATGGCCAAGCACACGTTAGCTGCTGCAGAACACGGATAGAAGCGCGGCTGACCGCAGCCCGGCCGCGGCTGGCGAGGCGGGGCGCTGCCTGGTGCCCCTGCACTGGCACAGGGAGCCTGGCCGGGGCCTCACCACAGTGGGGCTAGGGCGTATCGGGCTCCCCGAGGACAAGCCTGATGCAGGGCACGGGCTGAGAACGAGGAGCCAGCAAGACACTGCTACTCACAATGACAGATCTGTGGGGCCTGCAAAAGGCCTCAACTCAAGCATTCACTGCAGACCCCCACACGGACACGCACCTGCTGAGTGCCCTCAGGTGCTGGAAGAAACTATTTGCCAAGACATTCAAGGCCGCTCTATGGGACTTTCTCTAGAGGGACAGACTGTGAGTGAAAGCACAGTATTAAATCCTACTTTATGGCAGCAAATTCAATTCAGATTTGGTTTCACTCAAACCATTCCAGCTAAGCCCATGCTGTAGAACTGAGAGTCCCCACACAGGGATCCTCTTCTGGCTGCAGGGTGGGAGTTGGAGGAATGGAGAGGCAGGTAAGGGTAGGAAGCAAGCCAGAGCCTCTCCAGAGACCTGTTCTGGCCTAGCACCCTTACAGGCACTCAGCCTGGCCCCCAAAAGACTGGTGCCCCCGTTTGGTTATCCAAGAATTCAGTAACACTGAAATTCAATTACTTTTTTTTTTTTTTTTTTTTTAAGGAAAGCACTCAATTTCAGTAATGATGTTTTGCAAACTTTCCCCTTTCCCACCAAATTTCTCCATCATTTTTGTGTTGCCAAAAACAACCCCAGTGCCCAGGGTACAGGCAAAAATAACAGACCTGCCAGCAGACTAGCCAGGCCCCGAAGCAGCCAGCGAGGCCCCTGACCTCTTCCTTCCCTAGAGGCCGACCTCAGTTCTGTGGCCTTCCAGAGCCAACGGCTCAGCGCGGGGTGGGGCTGGGGGCTGCAGGACTAGAGCTGGCACCACCCACACTTGCGGAGGATGCCATGGGTGCAGTGACACTCCCCCGAGCCCACCTCTGTCACCCCGGCCAAGGCCCTGCCCAGGCGGGCAGTGACAGTGCCCCCAGCTTCTGTTGTCATCCATATGCTCCTTTCCACCCAATTCGTTCTTAAATGGAGGTTTCACAGATCCCTCTGATACACTCATGAAAGCTTTGGTTACTCTTCCCCAGAAACGTGCACACACAACTTTGGACAGATATTTTCAGGGGAGGAGGTGGTTCCTGCGCCCCTCGGGCCCATCCATGGACCCCAAGTTAAGGTGTTTCTAACCCCTGACTTAGTAGAACATTAGTGTCTCCAACTGCAACCCCTTGTGTTTTTCAGTTACTGATTCTTCGCAGGGCCCCTCCTGGCTGCATGTCCCGATCCTTTCCCTGGGACCCAGGAAAGGGAGGGAGGCCCTGGCTCTGCCTGCAGCCCCCGGACACCGTGGCAGGAAGTTCGGGGCTTTGTGCACTAAATCCTGGGTGCCACATGGCTACAAATAAATCACCTGCACAGGCCACAGCTGCTCTGCCCTTCTCATTTTAGCCCCAGCCTATGATGTCACTTTACAGAAATGACAAGGCTGAGCAGCTCTAAAGGGACAGGATATTGTGTATGGCTCCTACTTTGCGATGTCCCTTAGGAGACAGATGCGGGTCTTAAGTGAAATGAAGGTGTTGGGCCCTCACCTCAGACACTAGCCATCCATCACTGGCCTATCTGCCCCCACCCGGGATGAAGCTATGACAACAAATCACTGAGGCCAACCCCAGAAACCAGGTCAGGCAGAGCGGGGCGCGTGCTAAGTGCCTTCAGCCATTCAACTCCACTCACCCTGCTGTGATGTCCCCACCAGGTGTCAACACACCGCACAGCAGAATTTCTCTGGACCTGTTGTGCCCCTGGGAGTATTGATACTTCCGTTTGTCTAAGTTTCTAGGGGACTCTCCTAGGCATGACTGACTCAGCAAGAGCCTGAAGCCTGGGCAGAGTGGGCGCAGGGCTGAACCACCAGGCCAGGAGCCCAGACGGGGACAGGGAGGGAGGACTTGGCACCAAGGGAAGCAGACTCCCCCCACCTCACTCCCTGCTTCAGCTGAGTCCCCAAGGGCTGGCTGGGCCCAGAAGAAATGAGATGGTAGGGATTCAGTCTCTTGGGAGAACTGAGTCACTCTACCCACCAGGCAGGCTTTGAGAGGTGCTGACTCAATCTTTCTCCTAATACCCCGAAGAAAAGGAGGAAGAATGGGGCCAGAGAAGCCCAACAGGAGGCCTGGCTGAGGACTCTGACCCTCAGGAGTGAGTCCACTGCCATGTCAGGGCCACCAGCACAGCTGGGGAGTGGGACACAACTGAACTGAGGGAGAGCCCCCAAAGCCTTTCCCAGAAGCACAGCGTGCGGCGGACCAGAGTTCACAGCCTCGGCCAGCTCTTCAGTCTGGGACCCACTAGGACTGACCTCTGGTCACAGGGAAGCCTAACGTCTAGCAGGGTTCCTGTGCCAAAGCACTGAGAGCCCAAGGACAGGCAGGTTGGAGGGGCCCAGGAATGAAAGGGCGAGGCAAGGCGTGCCTGTCCGGGAACAAGGCTGAGAGAACAGGGCCTGGCCTTTCCCAGCCCACCTCCTGGAGTAGGCACCCCAGCCAGAAAGTCCCCCCCGGCAGGGTGGAGCCTACCCATTCTCTGCCAAGGACAGGCCAGGAGGCAGCAAAGAACCTCGGACTGAGTCCTCAGACCCTGGCACCTCTCCCAGCTCTGCCACTAACCTGGGCAAATCATTGCAAAAGTTCACTATCCCCGCTGGTACTGAGAAACACAGACTGGCTCACTTAACTCCTAGATTTACTATGAGGCTCAAATGCTGCCTGGCGTAATACTGCCTTCTAACAGGAAAGCACCCAGAAGGCTCCCAGCTTCCCTTGATGGCTTGCCATAGTATCTCACTTCTACCTGCCTTGCTTTCATGTAACCCTCACTGCCTCAACACTGGACACAGAAAATGGCTGCCTGGTGCGTGCAGAATCTCTTCACTTGTTCAAGAATGGCTGTCTTGCCCTGGCCGGTGTGGCTGTTGGTTGGGGCATCATCCCCTACATCAAAAGGACGGGGGTTCAATTCCTGGTCAGGGTACATACTTAGGTTGTGCATATGGGAGGCAATCAACGTTTCTCTCTCTCTCTCTCTTTCCCCTCTCTCTAAAGTCAATAAACACAGATTAAAAAAAAAAAAAAAAAAAAAAAGGAAAAAGGACTGGCTGTCCTTTTCCGAGTACCAGTTCCCAGTTAGGACCCAAGAACTTTGCCTAAGATTTTTTCATTTTCAGTGATGAGTCGTTGGCAGCAACAGCCATAGGTACCAAGAGCATCCGTGAGAAGCCATGTCCCACCTGGAAAGAGGCCTTTTTCATCCGTCTCCCCTTTTAGGCCATGTTTCTGGGTGCAGAAGGGTTAGAAGGTCTGGGGGTCTTTCTCTGCAGAGACCAATGCTTGGTCCCCAAGGCCCCACAGTGGAAAAGGTGCCAAAAGGCGGCTGGAACCTGAGGGCACTGCTCCAGCTGCCTGTGACTGGCCACCTGTCAGTCCTTAGTTTGCTTGGACTCAGGGCTCCTGTATAGTCTTTCTGGGTTCAAGAGAACTAATCCTCTAGCTTTGCCACAGCCAAGCGCCTCAGAATTGCCCTGGAGACCCTTGGGCAGCACCCAGGCCCCCTTCATCTGCTCTTTCAAGAGACAAGGACAGGACAAGCAGCCCCTCCTTCTCCTCCAGGAAGCTGGTTCCAAAAGAAGCCAAGATTCCTGAATGAAGAATGACCCCCACCTCAAGCTAGCAAGTGCTGGTGGGGAGGGGCAGGGAGAGACAGATGTCAGAAGGCAGAGGCCAGAGATCCTAGAGTCCCCAAAGACCCTCTGAGTTTAGGGAAATGAGGAAAACTGAAAAATCATGAGGACAAGGGTACAAAGAGCAAGGTGTGCAGAAGGAGAGGTCTCAGTGGAGACTCGGGGAGTGGGGCTGGGCTCTGGCCAGTGTCTGTGCAGCATGTACTGTCCGGACAGACGGAAGAGGAAGAGGAGGCTGGGTTCAGGAGTGGGAGCCCGCAACCAGTATTTATGGATGCTTCCCTCGATTTCAGTCTCACCCTGGCAGGGCAGCTCCATGGTTAGAGCACTGTCCCAACACACCAAGGTTGCAGGTCCCATCCCTGGTCAGGGCACATACAAGAAGCAACCAATGAATGCGTAAGTGGAACAAACTGATGGTTCTCTCTCTAAAATCAATGAAAACAAATTTTTTAATCATAACCTTCAGTCTCCAAAGTCTCCAAACCTGGGCTCAGCATGGAGACTGAATGTCCCTCACAGCTGCTCCTTCCTGCAATAACAAGACTGACATCACTGTTGTCAGGGAAATGGTGTTTTGATTAAAATCATGTGACAGCTACTTCGAGATTCAATAAACAAATCCTCTATTAACCCTCGCATAACAGAGGCCCTCCAGCAGCTGTGTCATCAGAGAGCAACCTGCAGGCTGTCCAGGACAGTCACACCTGGCTAGGAGGGGAGAGCACCCGTCCACAGCCAGGAAGGAGCAGCTGAGGTGCCCCAGAGTTGACAAGGGTATGCGAGGCGGACGCAGTGCATGCAATATCCAGAGCACCAACGGCTCCGCAGGAACCCAGGGCCAGTCTGGGAGGCACCAAGGAGGCACCTCTCACCAAGGGGAACTGGCTCCCGCCCCCTGGGGCCATTGGCTCTTGGACCAAGGAGCAGGCCCGAGCCCTGGGAGGTTGAATAGTTCCCGGAGAGGCCTGAGGCCAGCCAAGAACTAAGGACAGTTCCCCCGGGCTCTGGGCAGCCAGAGCTCACCCTGACCCCATTTGGGCAGTTGGGCCAGTTTGCTCTGGACCACCGACAGTGAGTGAGGGGTTAAGAACAATTTCTGGTTTGCAGTTGGATGACTTCCTGGATCACTCACTTGGCTGCTGGCCCCTGCAGGGCTCTGCCTGGCAACAGCCAATACCCTTCCCACCTCACCCTCAGGTCATTTTCCTCAAGTGAAACAAAGGCCGGGAAGGCGCCCTGTGTCACAAGGCTGGGGGGGGCGGTGCGGGGAGGGGAATGTTTTCTAGGTTAAATGAACTGCAGACTCGTAGGCCTAGCACTGCTGGGCTGTACTGCAGGAAGACCCCCAAGTAGACACAACAAGGTTGTGGGGAGGGTCTGGATATTGCACATGTTCACCAGCCCCTGAAGAATGGGGCTCATACTACCTATCGCCTAGAGTTGTTGTGATGATTAAGTGAGGTTTTGACAAATGCTTGACAAGGTGCCTGCACACAGCTGCTGAGGCTCGAGGCTCAAAAAAGGGCAGCTAATACTGTTTCCCCAGCTTGCAGCCATGATAGGGCCACCTGCAGACCTGAGCAAGTCTCCCATGGAGGGGTGGCCTCAACCATTCCCTACTCAGATCAGGGGCACACCACACGTTTAGTAGCATGGCCAGCTGACCCTGAATTTGTAGGAAAACTCGTTTCTTCCCAAGGAATTCTGTGGTTTAGACCTAAAAACACAACTATTACTCCTGCTCCTTCAGCCAAGGTGTCTTCTTTAAGGTCGAGTTCTGTGAAAGGGACTAAGGACTCGAAGGGCTGACCCTCTCAGGCATCTGTCAGGACCCAGGGGCTGGCTGGGGCTGTGAGCTCACCCCAGCACTTCCTCGGCAGGGAAGAGCCCAGAGCTGCCCAATTCAGACCCGCCTAGCATCCCCGGTCCTGGGACAATGGTGTGCAGCACAGCAGGAAAGGAACATTTTAAGATGAAAACTGGCCGCTCAGAGCCTGGACAATAGGAAGTTCTCATTGCTTCAGTTTACATGAAATGAAGGAAAAGCCTGCCCCGGCCAGGTAGCTCAGTTGGTCTCAGCATCGTCCTGATACACCAAGGTTGTAAGTTCAATCTCTAGTCAGGGCACATACAACAATCAGCCAATGAATGCACCAGTAAGTGGAACAACAAATTGATGTTCCTCTCTCCCTTCCTCTCTCTAATGAAGGAAGAGTCATGAAGGCAAACATTTTGACATTAAAATCTTCACCAAGCAAACTTGCAGTGTGAGTGCCAATTATCTTCCACGTGAACTGCGGTCTGAATCAGAACAAGGGAGCCAAGCCCCTCTTACTACTTTCTGAATGTATTTCTAAGTCTTAAATTGCTCTCCTAACGAACAGCCCCAGGACAAGTGGCACCATCGCTTAAACGTGAATTTTTGTACACCTTCTCCAGAGTGGCATCAAATGGGGCTTGTGAAACATTTGGACTATTACACAGCAAAATTGACAGGCATGGTTTTTTCCTTGAATGGAAATGACTACCTGAGAGGAACTGTACCAAGTAAGAACTGCCTCCCTCCTGTGAGGTGAGTGAGAATAATCCATCTCCATAAGCAGCCCTACCAAACCACCCCTCTGGCCTTCGTGAGCGGCTCTAAGGGGAAGGGGAGAGACCTCAAGCCACAGGAGGGACACAGCTCTGGAAAGTCACTCCATCCCAAATGGCAAGAAACAGGGCCCCAGGCTTTAAAATTGCAGGCTGGAAAAAAGTAGGTTTACAGCCGTGAGTATGCAGTTTATTCTTATATTCTTATTTATAATTATTGTATTATTTTCCATATGAACTGTAAACCTTTTGCCCCACCTTGTGCCTTCTCTTGGGCCTAAAAACTCCTCTCTCAAGGACAGAGTTAAAGGCACTGCTTCTCTGCCTGGCCTGCTGCAGCTCCAGGCCCTGCTGGCTGTCCTCTGCCCACACCCAAGCCCAGGAGGAGGACTCAGGACCAGGGGGGTCAGTGACACTTACCTTCCCAGTGTCCTCTCCAGGCCCTCTGGGTCTCAGGAAGTGGTTCTTGTCCGCCCCAGGGGCACTGGGCTCTTCGCTGCCCTTCACAGGAAAATCTAGTTTCCTCAGCCTTTGGGCCACCACTAGAGATAGACAGCAGCACTATAATTGTCCCTGACCAGGGCATGTCCCTCCTATGCCCACCTGTGCTTCCCTGCCAGGATGCCCGCAGGTGTTCCTCACTGCTGTGGGGAAGCACCGGGCCTCTGGGCAGAGAGTGCGGTTGACCCCAGGACCTTACCGAAGGTGCTTTTCCTCAAGAGCCACAGAAAGTGCCACTCCACCTGGTCTATGGTACCAGCTGAATGCCTCCCCACATCTTGGTCACCTACAGCCTACAGAACCCCCACCAGACACAAAAGACCTGGCTCCATTCAGGACTGATAGTATCAGATTAAAAGAACAACTCCAGAGAAAGGAATGACCTGGCTTTTCTGCCCAATGAGTAATAAGTTCTCTTCCTCCTACCAAAGATTTCCATCTCAACTACACATTATGCAATTTTCTGGACACAGCAGGCTCGTGGGGAAGAGAGAGACTGTTCTAGGTACAAAAACAGGATTGAAGACATATGAGTGAGCAGGAAAGAGAGGAGCAAGGAACTGGATAGGAACAGGAATAGGAGCAAGCCTATTCCAGTTCCTTGCTCCTCTCTCTTTAAAGAATTACGTAACAAGAGACCACAATTACTTCTCATCTGTTAAACGAGGGAAAGGAGGGAATGGGTTCTTCTCCCTCCAGTGTTATATCCACGTGGTGGAGAAATTAAGATGAGAGTATCAAAATGAAAAAAAAAGTGTCACAGGAATTTAAGTAAAAAGCAAAAGGGCAGGACAAGCACCCAATCTAACTTGGTGACCCGGCCCTGCCGTCTCCATGGGGGTGGCACCAATGTGGTTTCTATAAAGTACCGGACAGGCAACTCAGTGATCATACAGTGATCAACAAAGTCACAAGCAAGCATTGCCACCATTTAGCCATTTGACCAAGAATGACATTTTTCTTCCCCCAGAGGTCTATGCATTATCTTCAATGCTTGGATAGGACAGCTCAAAGGTTAGGCTGCTGTTTTGAGCTAGGACAAGTTGTCTGGCAAAGACCCCCAGGGCCATGCATCACAGTGATCAAGCTCTGGCATATCCATGAGCTGAGAGCCGATTATTACTTCAACAAGGCCTCATTAGAAACCATCCATTAACCTGTTTACTTTGATGAGACAGGGTGAACCTTCAGGTTCACTCCTCTTGGCAGCACACAGAAATAAGATCTGGTCACTCAAATCTGTGAGGAGCAAACCCCACACAAATTATGGAAAGAAAGAGACGTGAATTCCATTGTTGATGAGACATTTTTATTGACATAGGTTTGTATGTTTGTCTCTGTGTTCCTTTCCTAATCAACGCAACAACTGATTTGAACTGCCTCGGATGAGGATGTTTACAGCACCAATCCAGAGGAACTGTTGCCTGACACAGGGGGCTGGAGAAGGGGCACTCACATAACGCTTGTTTCTTAAGAGCAGTAAAATCCCCTCATTTTGTCAATAGGAGAATGAGATGTACTCTGGCACTTTTGATGACTTGTTCCACGAACGCAACATATCAGAGAGACTGTAGAAACTCACTGAACACATTTTTATTGAGCACCTATGTATACCAGACACTGATCCAGATGCTGGTGACAGAATACAAAAGAGACAAAAATCTCTGCCCTTACACAGCTCCTGGAGCTTACATTCCAGTGAAACCAAGATAACCATGGAGAAAATGACCAAGTTATGAGCAAAAAGACAACTCCTCTTAGCAGAAGCAAACGGAATTGCCTACTGTTTAAGTCATAAGGACACAATGAGGTCCCTAAGAAGTCATCTAAAAAGGCAGAGGGCCCTGCTGAGCTCCCTGATCCATGTCTGAAAAAGCAAAGGGCTCCCCTTAGCCACAGTCCTAGGGCACAAGGTCAATGGCACAGGGTTCACAGAGGGGGCACAGGGGCATTTAAAAGTCTATCCCCAAACCACTGGTTTCCAATCAAAGAGTAATGTAACAGTTGTACAAATGTGTTTCAAGACTCAAGACAACAGTCTCTGAAATATAAAATTCAATGAAGAGGAACATAACCTATAGGTGACAAAAAATGAAAAGAACCATAAGACTAAAATTAAAATGTTTACAGCATAATAGTTTAAGATATAAAATGAGAATATATAAAAAAAATTTTGCTTAGGAAAATATTTATTTCTTAGCCCCAAAAGTAATAAAATAGGAAGTTATTATAAAGTAATTTGATAATTTTAAATGCAGGCAACTTCTGATGTAAAATGTTCTGTTTTTCTACAGTAAGACAAACCTGAAAGTAATTTGCTCAAACTTAGCTTTATGTAATGGTTTAATGTACAAAGTTTTGTAGGTATCTTTTGGGACTTCAAAAAACAGAACAGGGCTCAGTGGGTTTAAAAGAGGTTATGAATAAAAGAATTCCAAAGCCAAAATGGAAACACGCAAACTACATAGCAAGAAGCACTGAGAGAAATAAGCTACAGTAAAACCTCATTAATTAAAATTCATTAGGGACAAGGTGAGTCTGAGTAAGTGACAACATAAATTTAAATGGAAAAATACTTAAATTCTCCATTAAATACAAATGTATATATTTTAGGAATAAAGATTTACTGAGTAACATCTAAAAAAAAGTGGCCTCATAAAAATCCTCATGAAAGCTATTTTAATAATGTAACTGAAAAGAGTGATTAATAATTAGAGTATCAACTGGTAAAAGGGTGCTTTTTAAAGAGAGCATAAAAATTGTTTAAGTAGTTCAGACCCAAGAGGCTTCCTTACATACTACTAATTTGCTCCAAGAAACCCTACCTTCGGCTTAACTCATCTTAGGTTCCAAGAGGAGATTAATGAGGTTTTACTGTAAAAGCAGAAAAACAAAGATTTCAAATGATATGATTCCAGCATCACCCATACCAAAAAAGTAGTAATGAAAACTCCAGTTTGGAAAGCCACGACTGCACAACGTGGCAAGGACTAGATGTTAACACAGCTGGAAGCAGAATGATGTTAAAAGCAGGAAATCCTCAGAGTATTATACCAGTGGTCCTTTTCGCATTAGAAATACAAAACTGCAGTCTTATAATGACACTAAAATTTAAGTTTCTTGGGGGCGGGGAGGGGAGAGTATTTTTGAATGCAGTCACAGTGGTATAAGCTGTGGAAATTCAGTCAGGTTTTAACATCACACATTAGCAGCAAGATACATCTGAACTCCATGTTTCTGAGTGACATGATTACAGTCAAAATCAAGGAAATAAAAAACAAACAAACGAAACATGAACTCTGAGCTTCACATTCTCCTTTCATGTAAGACCATCATTATCCAGGAAAACGTGGCTTTCATTACAGTTAAATCTTGGTGCGTCTCCCAAATAGAGGGTTTGTAAAATAAGTTATTCTAAACCATGTACACTTAACTTTGGAATGATGGAGAGACACACAGATATAAGTGAACACCACGAGAATCAGGCCGCTTCACGTCTGGGTCCCAACCCATCTGGGCTCGGTTAAGAACATTAAGTGGCCAGGGACTGATGAAACAGCGAGGATGCAGGAGCCCAGATGGTGCCGGATAATCACTTGGAGACAACCAAGAAATGACTGTACCGAGCATAAGGAGATGGTCACAAAGAAAACGAATGGTTTATAATTATTGCAACAAGGAAGACAAAGTAAAACCAATCCCATTTCATCTTTAGAAAGAATCAAGTCAATGAAATTTGGTTTCTTGTTAAGTTGTTGCCATTTGTTTGAATGAAGTCTTGAAGGTTTTCCACTTTTTTTCCACCCAGTTTAAAAACACATTGACTAGAAATCTGTGATAAGAGTTTAGTAAAGTCTTTTCCCCTCCTGTTGCTCATCATGCCAACGCAAGCACTGGAAAATTCCAAACAAAATCAAGTTAGTGGCACAGAAAGTTCATGAACCATCTATGTGACTATTAAGCACGACAACAATGATCCACAAACAGGAGACTATGAACTTCTCATTGTGGTTAATTTCTTTTCTCTGTCAGGCTAACCAAAAGTTAACCTTTAAAGTCTCATTAAAATCCAAATGAAAAACTATTCTTACAACTAAGAAATCACATTTCTGCCCAGCATAGACACAGAACTGAGAAAACAGCCTGTTCAATGGTGGGCCAAGAAGAGGGCACCAGCACTCCAGTAGCTCAGCACCCTCCCTGTCTCCCACATGCTTAACGCCTTGCCCGCTTAACATCACTCGCACCCTGTCAACCAAAGCAAAAGCTGCAAGGCAGAAAACAGAAGGGCATACCACTTATAGCTTCCTGTGCGAAGTATTTGACATCCATGTCTTCATCTTGGCCTAACTTCTGCAGTACTGGCTTAACTTCCTCCTGCAAAGCACTAAAATCCAACAGTATTATCTGTGAATGCCAGTCTTCTGGGTCAGAAAAATGCTCTACAGTATATATGCTCTAAGGAAATTTTTAAAGTTTAAAATATAAAATATTTTAAAACACCTGTAGGTTTGACAAGTACTAAAATAGTATCTGAAGTTCTCAGGAGAAATGAGATCTCAGATTCAGATGATGACCTACACATATATGAGTTTAAGTATAAAGGAGTGAACACCCTAAAGAAATCAGCTGATTGTTTTCTTTAAACACACCTACACCTAGGGTAAAGTAAAAAAAATGCTGATTCATTTTTAGATATTAGTCCCCACTACAAGGTAAAAATTCAAATCTACTTTTAAAATAAGAATAATATTCACTGACAGTTGTCAGAGGGAAAGGGATTGGGGGCTGGGTAAAAAAGGTAAAGGGATTAAGCAAAGAAAAAATGCACAGACACAGAAAAAAGAGAAAAATATTAAAATCTTACTCAGCATCTATAGATTCAACACAATTCCTATTAAAATACTAATGGCATATTTCACTGATCTAAAACAAATACTCCAAAAATTTATATGAAACCAAAAAAGACCTCAAATAGCCTCAGCAATCTTGAGAAAGAAGAATAAAGTTGGAGGGATCACAGTATCTGATATCAAACTAAACTACAGGACCACTGTAATCAAAACAGCCTGATATCAGCATAGGAACAGAAACATGTATCAATGAAACAGAATAGAGTCCAGAAATAAACCCATATCTCTATGGTAAATTAGTATTTGACAAACGGGCCATGAGCATATAATGGGGTAAAAATAGTCTCTCCAATAAATGGTGTTAGGAGAACTGAACTGGTACATGCAACAAAAAAATGAAACTAGACCAGCAACTTACACAATACAACAGAATAAACTCAAAACGGATGAAATACTTAAATATAAGTCATGATACCATTAAAGTCCTAGCAGAAAACATATGCAATAAAATTTCAGATATCCCATGCAGCAATATTTTTGCTGATACATCCCCTAGGGCAAGGAAAATTTTAAAAAATGGGACTATATCAAATTAAAAAGCTTCAAATTAAATGTCTAAAGAAAATATCAGCAAAATGAAAAGGGAACAGACTGTATGAGAGAACATGTTTGACAATGATACATTGAACAAGGATTTAATCTCCAAAATACATAAACAACTCATATGACTCAACACCTGGAAGACAGACAATCCAATTAAAAAATAGATAAAGGACCTGAACAGACACTCCTCCAAGGAAGACACACAGATGGCCCATAGACATATGAAAAGATGCTCAGCATCACTAGCCATCAGAGAAATGCAAATTAAAACCACAGTGAGATATCACCTCACACCAGTCAGACTGGCCATCATTAACAAATCAACAAACAAGTGCTCGTGAGGTTGTGGAGAAAAGGGAACCCCAATACACTGCTGGTGGGAATGCAGACTGGTGCGGCCACTGTGGAAAACAGTTTGGAATTTTCTCAAAAAACTACAAATGGAGCTATCTTTTGACCCAGCAATTCCGCCGCTGGGATTATACCCTAAGAATCCTCAGTCACCAATTCAAAAGAACTTATGCTCCCCTGTGTTCATGGCAGCATAATTTACAACAGCCAAGTCCTGGAAACAGCCTAACTGTCCATCAGTATATGAGTGGATCAAAAAACTGTAGTATATTTACACAATGGAATTCTACGCAGCAGAAAAAAAGGAACTCCTACCTTTTGCAACAGCATGGATGGAACTAGAGAATATTTTTAAGTGAAATAAACCAGGAGGTGAAAGACAAATACCATATGATCTTACTGATAAGAGGAATCTAATGAACAAAATAAACAAACAAATAAAACAGAATCGAGCAATGGAAAGAATAACAGCAGCCAGAGGGCAGGGGGTAGAGGGATAATGGTGAAAAAAGAAGAGACTAGTCACGGAACATGTATGAATAACCCATGGACATGGACAATGGTGTAGGGACTGACTATGAGAGCAGGGAGTGGGCTGGGCAGAGGGGAAAAACTGAGACAACTGTAATAGAGTAACAAAAATTAAAAAAAAAAATTAAAATCTTACTCAGTATCTAGAATTGGTCCAATTTTTTGTAGGGATTTGGCCACATTGAAACGGACGTTCGCCACTTGGTCTCCTGCCATTTTCAATACAATGGGCAGCATCTGCTTAGTGGTTATTTCCTGACCGCAGGCTTCTGAAAGTGCCTAGAAAAAGAAGTAAGAGGACACATTTAAAATACTTTTATTTTTAAATATCCAAAAATGTTTCTAGTTTGAGCACTAAATGAGGGATACAAAGCAACATCAAAAA
The DNA here is from genome assembly GCF_021234165.1 of Pteronotus mesoamericanus. Taxonomy (NCBI): domain Eukaryota; kingdom Metazoa; phylum Chordata; class Mammalia; order Chiroptera; family Mormoopidae; genus Pteronotus; species Pteronotus mesoamericanus. The sequence goes on from NW_026555313.1 coordinate 16,184,944, forward strand.
ACAAAAAAAAACAACACCCAAATCAGAATTAGACCAGAATTCACAACTGACTTCGCTACTATAGATCTTAACATGAACTGAAAAACTGACATATTCTCTCATCTCTTAACTATCCAAATTAATCAATATAAACATGTATTTCAGCCCTGACTTGTGTGGCACAGTGGGTTCGGTGTCATCCCACAGACTAAAAGGTTGCAAGTTCAATTCCTGGTCAGAGCACCAGCCTGGGTCGTGGACTAGAGCCCTGACTAGGGGCGTTCGAGAGGCAACCAATCAATGTTTCTCTTGCATATGGATCTTTGTCTCCCTCTCTTTCTCCCTCCCTTCCCCTTCTCTAAAAATAAATAAATAAAGTCTTTAAAAAAGTACAAATATATACATTCAAGTAGAAGACAATATATACATTTAGAATTCAGAAACAGAGCCCTGAATAACTGCTTTAACGCCTGAGCTTAGCAATAAGAGCCATGAAATACTTACATTAATGCAGAATAAAGTGGTCATTCTATGCAAATAGTTAGGATCATTTGCCATTACTAACACTTTGGGAACGATGGTATTTTGGGCCCACTCTGTACCAAACTTCTGAACTAGTTTCATGAGGTTGTTGGTGGCAGCTTCACGAATGGCGTACACTGCAGAAGAGGGGAAGACCATACTGCCATGCTGCTTACATGAAAAGCATAACCTAGTTTACTTACATCATCATCAAAGATGAACCAAACACAAAATTCTGCAAACACCCTCCAAATTTAGCAATACTGCACTGGCAAATGTGCTCAGCTACAACTTATAACAACACTGATTTGGTCTTACTGTTGTTTCAAAATGTGTAATATGTCCAAGGAAAAAGGAGCTCATTATTGGCACCATGTATTAATTAACAAATATGACTCCCTACTATGTGCTATGTGTTACAGGAAGCATACATAAGATACTTCCCCTCAAGATCACACACTGACTCACTCTAAGAAGTCACATGTTAAAAGACTGATTATAATAAAGTATGAAATTGTGCAGTAAAGATCATGAGGGCTGTACGAATTTAGAAAAGAGAGAACAGGAAGGTCTAAAAAGGCTTTGGGAAAGAGAGGCCTTATACTGGGCCTTGAAGATTAGAGAGGATTTGTGCATGAGAGATAACAGGACGGTAATTCCTGGAAAAGGTAAAAAATTTTACCCAGGGTACAAAGGACAGAACTGGGAAAATGTGAGCCTGGACAGTTACGGTAGACCCAGAACACAGAGCATCTTGAAAGCTACACTGAGATATTGGGGGGGGCGGGGGGAGATGGGTTTTTAAAGCAAAGTTGTCACCTGCAGACCAATGTGGTGTTTTGACAAGATCATTCCCACAGTGGCAAGAACAAGTGAGGGGAGACAGACAGTGAGGAGGCAGTTTAGGGGCCACAGTGGTCATCTACACAACAGCAAATAAAAACTTGAGACCATCTTGCCCGTTTTCCCTTAAAAATGTTTATGTTGAGACATGTCAAATGTCTTCTATGAATAAATGTATCCGCTTAAATATTTAATACCCAACAAGATCGTTTATCAAAGACATCATAAATCTAGGTAATATAGGCCAAAGCTACTATCTTCACAACAATTGGCTGTCATATACAGCACTGAACACAGGCTTGCTGCTTACTTCACTTCACAGGTCCAGTACAATTCAAAATTGGGGCTTGGATAACAAATCTAGGGTGCTGTGCACTGATTCCTCCTTCTTTTCTCTCCAGGTAAGCCCAACCTCCTTAGGTGACAGGATAAGCAAGAATAGCTAAGCCACAGCCCTAGTCCTAGAAAATTTACATAGAGTTTCCAGACAGGAAAGAGCCAAACCTTCCCAGTCCATAGAGCTGTTTAGGCAATGTCATTAATAAAAATAGACAAAACAGCATAGCCAAGAATCTACATATAACCAACACAAACCTGACCGAAGTCTGTACGAGGATCAACCTATCAGTAACATCTAGAAGCGTTCCCTCAAGACTAAGTTCTAGTCAACTGTTTTATCCACAATACAAATTCCCTCCCTTCACACGCATAGTCTTTGCCTTTGGCATAACCGCCCTCCACACCACCTCCCTAAAGGTGGAGTGAACCACAGCAAAGCTGTCTTCTCCAATTCTGTTTCTTAATTTGCTCCATATTTCTTTTATCCTAATGCCCTTACCATAAGAAGGGATCTCACCACCAGGGAAACCAGTCAGCACACACATGCTTATGAAGACTATTTCTTTTTTCCTATCATTTAAAGTTACCTTCTCATGGTCTAATTGTTTTTTCTTTTTAAATGAAACTTAAGTATGGCAAATCATAGCAAAAAAATTCCTTGTTAGAAATAAGTGTTTATGTTATTTCTGATATATATTTAACATCAGTGAAAATGACATGCCCCACAAGATTCTATATCTTAACTGCACTCAACTCTGCTTGGACAGATGCCTACAACGTTCTTAGCTCCTCTCAATCTTGTTGCCAAAAAAAGAACATCATCCCACAGTTCTGCCTGTCTTCTCTCTATTCTTCCCTCCCTCCCTCCCGCTCTCTCCCCTCCAACCCCCTCAAGGTCTGCCTGACTTGTAAGGTTCCTCTAAATGTCTAACATACTCTATATATGCTAATATTGATATTATTTTCTTCCACCTATACAAAGTAAATTCCCCTTAATTCCTCCCCATATAATTTATTCAAAATAAATTTATTAAATTTATGATTTGTTTAAAAGTAAATTCTCCTTCTAAATTCTCCCTCATCAGTATTGTCCACTCAACCACAGGAACAGATGTGAGTGACATTTTCTTCCTTATATCTCTCTAAATTTTTCACAATATTCTTTTAGTAGTTTAACAATGAGGAAGAAAGTTCCAAAGAATTCACTGATCAGTGATCAATTAATACATAGTAGTTATTCAAAATGTAAAAACAAGGGAAGAATCAAGATGGCGGAGGGGTAAATGGAAGTCACACTGGAATTACAACTAAATTGTGGAGAAATCATCTGGAACAAACAACTAAACAATATTAAGAGAGGAGCCTTGTAACCTCAGAGACAGAAGAGTCCGCTTTAGAGCAATCTAACTGGTAAGGAGTGAGGTAGAGACTCAAGAAGGCGGGTGGGGCACCCATGGGTGGCAGCACCAGAGGGATTTTGAAATGGCAAGTTGGATCCCCCTGAGAAGAGCGGAGTCGAAACCAAAAGCGAGGATCTCTAGCCCACAGCACCAGAGCCCAAAAGGTACACAGAAAACAGCCAGCTGTGAAAAGCGGCAGGAGTGCTCTCTGCCAGAGACAGGTGGCTGGAGATGCAAAGAACTGTTTAAAGGACCAATGCGTAAATTTTTATTTGCAGCCACTTACCCTGGTCTCTGGCAAAGGCGGGGCAGAGTGGGCTAGAGATGCCTGAGGAGAGACTGGGGAAGGAGGCTTTGGTGAGAGAACTGAGGGAGTAGCTGATGGGATCTCAGTGCTGACTCATCCCCCTTGCGGCAGCAGCCATCTTGCTCAGGTGGAGACCATGCCCCTGAGCGGCCCCAGCTTCAAAGGACCCAATAGCCCCACCCCCAGATGGGATTCCACACCACCCTGTGCTGTCTAAGCTGCCTGCGGAATGCAGAGTGGCAGCCACAGACAGTAGATCCCTGGCTAAAGGGGGTGCAGGGAGGTCTGGAGACACTTGAGGAGAGACTGGGGAGAGAGGCTTTGAGGAGAGAATGGAGAGAGTAGCCAGAGGGATCCCAGTGCGGACTCCTCCCCCATACAGCAGCAGCATGAGAGGACCCAATAACCCCGCCCCCAGGAGGGACTCCACCCCGCCCTGAGCTGTCTAAGGCAGCCTGCTGAGTGCAGCATGAATAGATTAACAGCTGAAGGAGACAGACGCAAACAGTAGATTCCTGGAAGCCTCAAACAGACTGCCTAAGGTCAGACAGGGTCAACATTTGAGATCATCAAAGACAAATCCAGAAAGTAAAAACAGCGGTCTCCAACCATAGAAGTTCACACAACAAAGTCAGGAGATCAAGACAGATCAACTTAAGAGTAAGAAGCAAAAGAAAAGAGTTTCACAAATAATGGGAAGACTAAGAAATATGCTCCACTCGAACAGAAAGGAGCAATCCCCAGAAAGAGAACTAAATGAAATGGAGGCAAGCCAACTATCAGATATTCAGTTCCAAACAATGGTTCTACGGAAGCTCAATGAGCTCAGTGAGCTCAGAGAAAATTACCAAAAACTACAGGGACACTATGAGGAACTTACTGCAAACTATATCAGCATGAAAAAGGATATAAAAACTATCAATAAGAGACAAGAGGAAATGAATACAATTTCTGAACTGAAGAACTCAGTAGAAGGAATCAAAGGCAGGATAGATGAAGCTGAGGACCGAATCAGCGAGCTGGAGGATAAGATAGAAAAAAGCTCCCAGAGAGAGCAAGAAAATTAAAAAAGACTCCAAAAGAATGAAGAGGTGTTGAGGAAAATGCAGGATGACCTGAAACATAATAATATCCATATAATAGGGATACCAGAAGGAGAAGAGGATGAAGAAGGGATAGAGAACCTGCTTGAAAAAGTAATGATGGAAAACTTCCCTAATTGGAGGAGAGAAAGTCACGCAAGTCCAGGAAGTACAGAGGGTCCCACTCAAGAGGAACCCAATGAGGCCCACTCTAAGACACATCATCATAACAATGGCAAATATCAAAGACAAACAGAGAATCCTAAAGCAACGGAGAAAGTAGTAACATATAAGGGAGCCCCAATACAGCTAGCAGCTGACTTCTCAACAGAAACCCCGCAAGCCAGAAGGGAATGGCAAGAAATATTCCAAGTCATGAAAAGCAAAGGCCTGCAACCAAGACTGCTCTACCCACCAAGGCTCTCAATTAAAATGGAAGGTGAAATGAGGACTTTCCCAGACAAAAGAAGGCTAAAAGACTACACCTCCACCAAACCAGCACTGCAAAATACGCTAAAGGGATTGCTTTAAGATGCAGAAAAAGTTTCTATGAATATCCAGTTCCTTTCAGAGTTGCCAATACTTGATATTACCAATATTTTTAATGCTCATTAATCTGACTGTGACAATGTTATTTTAATTGTTCCTTTACTATTTATTGAAACTAAACCTGTTTTAGTATATTTCTTGCCTATTTCTATTATTTTTTAAAAAAAAGCTTTAAATGACTTTTTGGTATTCTTTATCCATTTATTGATTAAAATTTTGTAGGACTTTTTTCCCTACAAAAAAAACCCAAAACTATTAACCATGTTTTAGATGTGTTGCAAATACTTTTGTGTTCTATTCTTTGTCCTTTAACTTTTTTTATATGTATATTACTATATAGTTAAATGTTTAATATTGTCAATATTTACTTTATAACTTCTGTGTTTGAATATTTTACTTCAGGTCATGAAAAATATTAGTTCTATTTTCTTCTAAACTTCCTTAGATTCTACATACTGATTTTTAATTCACCTGAATATTTCTTGTATAATGTGTGAAACAGGGCTCTATATTTATTTTATTTCGAGTAATAGTGGTCCATGCACCTTGTTGAATAAGCCTTATTTAACCCATTAATTTGAAATATCAACTTAATCATATATTATATTGTTAGATATGTTTGTCTCTAGAATGCTTATTATATTTCATTGATCTACTTGATTATTTCTGTGCTGGTGTCAAGCTGGTTTAATTGCTGAGACTTTATAATGGTTTTAAATTTTTTTAATATTTTTATAATTAACTTTGACATCTAAAAAAATATATAAAGTCAATCTGCATTTAAGAAAGAAAGAGAAAGAGAGAGAGACATGGAACTCCTACCTTGTGCGACAACATGGATGGAACTGGAGAATACTAAGTGAAATAAGCCAGTTGATAAAAGACAAATACCATATGATCTCACCTACAAGTGGACTCTGTTCAACAAAATAAACTAATGAACAAAATAAACCACAGGCATGGAAACATGGAGCAGACTGAAAGTGACCAGAGGGGATGGGGAAAGAGGACAATGGTGGAAAGAAGGGGAAGAGACTAGACAAAGAGCATGTATGCATGACCCATGGACATGGACAACAGAGTGGGAATTACCTGTGGAAGCGGGGGGTGGGGGCGGGATGGGTGGGGGGGGAGTTAAGGGGGAAAAATTGAAACTGTAATAGAATAAACATGATTTATATATTTTAAAAAAACTTAAATAAATGTAAAAACAAAAGAACAAAAATTCCATGTGATTAAGTAGAACAATTTCAGAGCTGACATTTCATTGGTTCAAACAATGCTTATAATGCCCACTTTAGTATACCGCTATTAAAACAAACAAGGGTCTCTCCTATTCCCAAATTAGAAGGAAAAAAAAAGAGAAAAAATGAAGGAATAAGTTACTTTGAGCAATCCTACATAGAAAGGGTGTTGGGAATTTAATTCCGTGTGGAATATTAGAACTTTGAAAGTTCCTCAGAATAAATCTAGAAACCCAGCTTTCAAAGAAAGTGCAGAATTGTCTATAATATTTAATTATTACTGTTATATACATCAGAAGTAACATAACGTTTCTTTCTAAAAAGACAGGAATTTCTTTGCTATGATTCGCCATACTGAAGTTTCATTTAAAAAGAAAAAAATTAGGTCATAAAAAGGTAACTTTAAAGGATAAGAAAAAAGAAATAACCTTCAAAATCTAGTTTGAAAACACTGAAATTACCTGTGTATTTATGCCTTTATTAAATTTGCACTTTTTTTCCAACTGCTCCTCTTCGCATTCTTAACCATATGACTTACCTCCCATATGATTCAAATATGCCCTTAACCAAGCAGACATAAATATTCCCATTTCTCCCACATACCCAGGCATAGTAGCCACAGAAGAACAGAGATACACTCAATACATAAAGTACAAGTAAGATGCTGTGGAACTCAAATAAATTGCCTACCATATCCACCAAAATATGGAAATGAAGCTCATAGGACATTGTGTTATAAGCTCCCTCGGCCTGGGTCTGAACAGGTCTCCGACCACACTGAAGATGACAGTCTGAATCTGGGGGCTGACAATGGCCCTTACTGGTACAGAGGGCACCCTTCCCACCTACCACTTCCTGGAAGGCAACAGGGGACACATGGATCTGAGACCTTGTCAAAAAGTCAACTGCTAACAAATGAATATATAAAATGGTTTTACATAGAATATCAACAGTCTTGTATATTTTGACAAGCAGCAGTACCAGTTTTCATTTGTCACAGTTTGTGGTATTTGAAGAAAAGTATTCTGTGAATTATATTATAAATGCAAAGAGAAGTTAAAGTATTGAGAAACATATTTTCTAAATGCTGTCCCATCTGGCCCTGCCCTGAGCGCACAGCTCACCCTCTCTTATTGTGGCAGCAGCAGCCAAGGGTACAGGCAGTAAGCTTGCCTTTCACCAAAACTTGAAATCTGGGCCCTGCCTTAGCTCACAGCTGGCATCTCCCACTCCTACTATGCCACTGTATATCTCCTTCTCTATGTCACTCAAGCCAAGTAGCCATTTCTTCCCCATAGGCCTTTCATCTGATTCCAATCCCTGTCCAACCCAGACAGCATCGTCAAGCAGAAGACCATGAGATAAGAAAGAAGTGAGTATATGTATAAAAGAGATAGTCTGAAAATAATGCAGTAGAATGAGTAAGAAACAGGGCAAAGAGATTATTTACGGAGAAAATAAAGTTTAAGGTAGAAAGAGATTGGTAGAAAATAGAAATGTCCAACTTGTGTTCCGAGGAAGCTAACTGAATTTTAATCCGTTTTTCTTCATTTCTACACTAGGAAGGCAAAAATATCTGATGAGGTTAGGATTCAATTCTAAAAAAGAAATAAAATAGGATATATGCAAAAACATGAGCATTCCATAATAACCTCTTTTTAACTTATTTACTTACCATGGTCCACAAGCCAAGCCATACATAAAGAATTCAGCTTTTCATCAAAGAATTCCACACCCTATGGATACAGATGATTGTGTTAATACACATCTCCAAAGTTTAGAAATCAAGATGGTCTATTTATAGGACACCAAAGTGATCTGAAATCTAATAAACACTTGCTTCCAAATAAGCAGAATTCACGAACCAGCCAGAAAAGGAAATACCACGGGATTTGATTTACAAACTGTAAATCTATTTCATTGGACAGAAATCATACACAAAGAAAGCGTAAGTGAGGTGGCCCTGGCTCTGCTAAGTGGGAGATAATCAGGTGGCCAGGAGCCAGATACAATACTGCAGATGAGTAGAAAGAATGCAGCTCAGACAGTGTGCCAAGCAGCATCTACATTATTTGTAAAACTGAATTACCCTGGAAAACACCTCTCATTAAGATTTTACCTTTTTATTTTAAAAAAAAATTTTAAGTTACAGCTTACATTATTATTTTGTATTAGTTTCAGGTGTGCAGCCTAGTGGTTAGATGATCATATACCTTACAGAGTGTTCTCTCCAATATTTCCAGTACCCACCTGACACCATAGCTAGTTACTACAATATCATTGACTGTATTTCCTTTGCTGTACTTTATGTCCCCCATGCCTATTTTGTAACTATCAATCTGTACTTCATTGTCAGTAATGTTAATAATTCTAAATTTTTTTCCTTTTGGTTAAGATCATACTGAATCATTAAGAATAAAGAAACTAGTATCAAGAAACAGAGATATTCCTAATTAAATATAGTAGTTCTAAGATGATGGGAGAAGCAGAGGGAGAATAAAGCAGGTATAACACTACAGGTGACGTGGCCTGGGCGTAGAGTCAAAGATGGAACCATCCTGGCTCTCCCAGTTTTTGTTCTTCCTGTCAACAGGTGGCCACTCCAGCACAGCGTGGGGACAGCTCCTGAAGCTGATTTACACAGACCTGTCACTGGGGGAATTCTGTACCTCGTGGGAGAACACTGCACACATGCTTTCCTAGTGCCTCCCTTTGGAGTCTTTGGATCCAAGAAGTTCCTGTATAGTGATTGTATTTTTAAATAAAGAGATGTAATACAAAGTTTCCATGCTCTGAAAACAGTGATTTAACATAAAATGGCTTTATAATAATAGATCATGAACAGGTTGTAGCATACACTTAGATCACCATGTCAGCTCTCAAAGATTTCTTTCATCAGTTTATGGCTTTTTCTTGAATCTTAACTTTATTTCCTGATTTTTGTGGTTTAACTTTACATTTATTCAGCATGGCCCATAAGCCAGGCCACCCATAAAGTCTTGAAAGAATTTTATAAATTAACTACCTGATACAAAAGTCTTTACATATGCCCTAGCTGGTGTGGCTCAATGGATTAGGCACCAGCCTGCAAACCAAAGGGTCACCAGTTTGATTCCCAGTTAGGGCACATGCCTGGGTTGTGGGGCAGGTCCCCAGTAGGGGGTCCTCGAAAGGCAACTACACTTTGATGTTTCTCTCTCTCTCTTTCTCCCTCCCTTCCCCTCTCTAAAAATAAATAAAATCTTTTTTAAAAAAATCTTTAGATAAAAAATAAAAATGAAATATATAATAATAACAAGATGTTGAGGTTGTATTAACAAGCTGTTCATGACTGGTGCATGCCATTCCTGACTAAAAGGTATGAGTCCGCCAAAGTTTCCATCTTCTTGCTTCCATACTCCTCCATAGAACTACCAACCTCTGCTGACCTCCCAGATACAAGAGGGACAGAGATTAAAAAAAAAATAGTACTAAAATTCACCCTCCCTTCTGGACAGTTGTTTCAGTCCTTAGCCAACCAGTAAGTCACTGCTGCCTTCCATTCTAGAGCAGTGATCCATGACAGTCACCAGTGAAGAACCGAAGATGACCCTCAGCACTTGGGAGTAACAGAGGAAAAAAAGGTGACGAGATGACTTCACCAGACCCTTTTTTTTTTAAATTATTATTTACTGACTTTTTTTTTTAGAGAGAGACAGATGAACAGGGAGGGGAAGAGGGGAGAGAGAGAGAGAAACATCGATTTGTTGCTCCACTTATTTATGCATTCATTGGTTGATTCTTGTATGTGACTTGAGCTGGGATTGAACCTGTAACCTTGGTGTATCAAGAAAACACTCTAACCGAGTTACCCGGCCATGGCTCACCTGACCCTTTTAGCTATATACTACTGATATTTCTGACATCCATTTTGAAGACTGGGGTGCCTCAAATTTTATAAAACATATGATGTCACAAACGTAAGACACATTTCATAAATTAAATATATCAAAATTAGCAATACAAAGTCAGGGTACCAAGAAAGTAAAAAATAAATCCCATATGCTATGATCTGAAAGGAATGGAAAGTGGAGGTGAAAGAGAGAAAACAAACTGCAGTAATGTCAGTTGTAAAATGACATGGTATTACGAGCTTCCTCAAAAAATACTCAGGTATTCATTTATCTAACAACCAACAAACGTTCAATGCCTGATTAATGCAAGACACTATAGCAGGCATTGCAAATAAAACAGTGAACACAGTCACTACCCTAGGAGAGATCACCTGTCAATTTCCCCAACCAGTTTTTAACAGACGGTCACAACATGCTGTGTAATACGTGCTACCAACAGGATAAGGGTATAGCAAACTTAGAACTGTCTAGGGCACATATGGAAGGAAAGGTCGTGGCAGTAAAACAGCACTGAAATTTTAATTAACGGTAACAGTTAAAGTAAAAATAATAATAAAACTCAAGGAGTAACAGGTAGTTTGATAATGGGGACTCTGGCCAAAATACTAGCATTAAAAACTTCAATACTCCTTTTCTAGCCTGGTTCTTCAACTCCCTTTAACCAGAATGCGGAAAAAAATTTAACCAGGGACATACTGCTCAGCATACAGGCAAACAGGGAAGATGCTCTGGGCAAAAATCACAGAGACATTAAATAACACAAAACCTATCTCCTATACCAGGAAGCACTATATTCTTCTATTACTTTGCTTTTAGATGGTGGTGAGGTGAAATAAGGCAAAATGTGTTTCTATAATTCCTTTTTGTTAAAAGTTAACCCACTAAAGAAAAGAAAAAACCTTCCTACAGGCAACTAGGACCTACCATACTTAGATGCATCTAAATGAACATAATCACACAAGTTATTGGGGCCTCTGATTTGCCACAGTAAATCTGCTCTACTATTTGATCTACCCTTCACTTCATGGGGCATACATACTCACCAGCTGGCCGGCCAGCAGTGGCATGTATTCAATGATGGCCAGCCGGACCCTCCACTTGGCATCTTCAGCCAGCTCCACTATGGCAGGAAGAAGAGACTGGGAGAGCTGACGGATTCCAATCACTTCATTTACACAATCCAAATTGGAGATGATATTCAAACGAACTTCAGGACACTGCAAGAATACATACCCCAAAGAACACATATAAAAATCAAGTTCTCTGACCAGTATTTCCCTATTGTCATGATGAGATAAAGACTGCTAACTAAAGTTTAAAATAAGAAAATATTGACTCAGGTAAAAAAAAAAGTATAGTCTTGGAAGAAATACTGAATACTGAGTACACAAATAATTCAAAGCATAAAAATGTAACTGTTCTTAATCAGAACTCTCAATAAAAAGTCTATTGGATGGTAAAGAGCACAGGCTTTGAAATCAAATTACATGCATTCAAATCCCGAGTCTGCCAAAAGACCCTGGGTGAGTTATTTTCCCTCTCTGCGCCTCAGCTTCTTCATCAGTAAAATGGAGATAAGAAGACCTACCTTATAAGATTGCTGTGAAGGGTTACATGTAATAATACATGCCAAAGCATTTGTGGTCATGCCTGGCATATAGTTTTACTCAGTAAGTGTTAGCTATCAGTATAATGTTGATATTCTATTTAAATTTAAATGAAAGAAACTTTTAAAACAAAGATACATTAAGTTTAAAGAGATGACACCAGTGCCTATCAGCAGCAATCAGGCAAAGAAAACGCACATTTTTAAGTTTATATCAATGGCTCCTTGTGCCCGTTTTCTGGGGAACATGCAACCCACACTCAAACACAGGGATGGTCACTGGTTTAAAATGAGCTACTTTTTCAATTCCACCATCCCTGTTTTGGGTTCTATTTTAGTGAAACCCCAAACCAAATCACAGACTATCAAGCAACAGAATTTACAGCCAGACTCACCTCATCCTTTAACTGAGCTAAAAAAAGAGGTAGAAGATGTTCAATGGTATTCTCTTTGCCCAAAATGGTAGACAATCCCATAATTACAGAAGCTAGAGCTGATTTGACATGTTGATTTGTATCAGATACTAATTCCTAAAATAAAATCAAAATTAAAAGACAACAGAAACTTTAATACCATTTCCCAAGGAATTTAAAAAGATAGCATTATTTCAATATTGACTGCTTGATGGTTTCCCCAGATCATCTATCAGATAACATAAACCTATGCACCAGAGAGCATTTTACAATTTATAACACACTAGTAAGTGATAAATAACAATGTCACACATTAACGCATCTATCCCATTCCTCCCTTGTCTGCTTTTAAACTTAAAGAGCTTTAGGGTAAAACAAACAAAAAAAAACCAAGGTGAAGTTTGCCTTCATATATATGGCAAAGTAAAACTAAAAGTAAACTAAAGTTAGGTTTACCTTTATATAAGGCAGAATTTGATTCATAATTATGGTCTCTCTACCCTCAATGGGCAAGTTCTCACAAAGTTCTAAAAGAGAAAAATAGAAAAAATGCTCACATACAGCCATTTACAAGTAGCTAAATGAAGAAATTTAACCAATTTTATCAACAGTTTCAAGTTGAATCATATCTTAGGCTTAAGCAAATAATCTCCGAGAAGGAAAAATGGCTCTTATTCTAAATGCACTTTTTCATCACTCTATATATCGTTGTGTGTCACACTAATCCAACCTGAGAAAACTTTTCTTTTTTTTACAGACACTAGGTAAAATGGCTGCTTGGTTTTAAATATGATGGGAGTAACTTTACATAATAATGTACCATTTCCATACAATGAAATCTCTACTTGTAAACGCAGTCTAGAACCAAAACACACAAAATTCACTGACACAAAAAAATGCACCAAAATAAACGACCCATACTGCAACATAAATTGGCTCCTTAACCTTTTACTTTGTGGGCAGCAGCTGCTCGGACTTCAGCTTCACAGTCTTTAAGTAGGTTCTGAAAGGCGGGGATGAGGTCATTTAAGGTGATTTTAGGACCCACAGCTTTCTGGAGCTACAAAAGAATTTGTACAGGTTTTAATGCACACTAACAAAATAATTAACATGAACAAAATAGTACAAACTTCAGGTATACATTTTTGCCACAAACACATCTGATTCATAAGAATTAATTCAGAAACTTTTGGTACAACAGCAAATTTGTGGGTTTTCTGGTTTTTTCCTTTAGTGCTTAAATAAACATCAGTGCAAGAATATTACCTCTGAAAATTTGTCAGCTACCATATAGCGAACTCGCCAAGATTTATCTTCTGCTGCTTGTCGAAGTGTAGGCATCACCAAAACTTCAAGGTCATCCTGAGACAGTAACTGGGCAATACTGACACAAGCTTCCACAGCTAGGAGGCGCACTGAATCCTAAAGAAAAAAAAACTCCTTTCCATCATATAGTATTTACCGACAGTCACAGGGTATATGGTGTGGGGTGTCATTAAAAAGAAACCATATTACACGTCTTAAAATAGCTGCTCCCTTTGCCTGGAATGGTATGTCAAAGCTATAAAAGTAGAAACTTATTCTATGAGTGAATAACTAATTACATTGGCTCATTCAGAGTGTTTGTTAAAAAAAATTAAATGAAAATGTAAAGTTAAAAAAAGGGAACATTTTAATGATGTCTTCAAAGCCTACTATAATAAGTTGAGTTAAAAATTACGCTTGTACAAGTTTATAACATCAGGACAGAGTAAGAGTAAGCGTTAAGGGAATCAGTGGAAAGCTCAGTTTTCAAAATACAGGTACCCTCACTTTTCAAAAGTTCATTTACACAGTTTTGCTTTTATGAAAGGCCTAGATGAATATGTGTTTTCACTACCTGAAAGAAACCTGAAAAGGATTTTTGCTTTTACAAAAAAAGGTGAAAAGTGAAAATAGCATTTGGCATTTGTTTTGCACAAGTCACTATCGAGGCAGCGTGCCTTGCGCATGCTACACTGCAAGCTCCTTCCCAGGAACTACACTCAGCATCTCAGCATCAAGATGTCACAGGTTTGAACTATTTCTATGAGCATCTGTATTTTATCTCAATTTATTTTGTTCATCTGTTAGCAAGATGTATCCCTAATATAATTGTTTCTTTGCTTTACACCATTTCAGCTCACGAAAGGTTTCACAAGAACACTCTACTTTCAGATAACAGGGGAAGTCTGCACTTGGTTTGAAGTGGCAGTAATGAGAATTTAGGCATAACATGATGACTTGGAAATATAAAAAAAAGCAGTATATACATATATGTATTTTAAAGCAGTTTATTTTTTTTAAAAAGTTGGATTTAAAGGTTGAGGACCAAGAACAAAACAACTTGGACGTAGCAAAGCCTGGAAGACCTCAGCAGGAAAAAATTAGAAAGATACTGGATTAATGACCTCAGCTTTCCAAATGTAAACTGCCAAATGTCAATGTGATACCTATACGTCCTTTGAGTAAGGAAATACACAACTAGACAAGTCAATGAGAAATTAGGAATTGACACTATAAATCTGGGAATCATAAATATATATGCAGAAATTGAAAATACATAAACATATTAGCACCCAGGAGCAGAACAAAATTTTATATATAACTACATATTTTATATATATAACATATGTGTTTATATATGCACACACATATACACAAAAGATAAGTGATTCAAACTTTCCAAAATGTTACAAATTTTTAAAATTATAGATCAACAATAACTTACTATATGCCCAAGATACTCCTCTATCCAAATAAACAGGCTAAAAAAAGGCAGAACTAGGTTCTTGGTGGTAGTTATAGACATTTTTGGATTCCAAAAATGATGCCAAATCAAGGGACTACTATCATCTATGGAAAAATACAAATACGTATTTGTTAAACTAATCAAATCTTCCAGAACTGATTTTCTCCCCTATACTTGCCCTAAATCTGTTGTCCAATATGGTAACCACTATCCATATCTGAAAAATGGCTAATAATAATGATATTTGAGGTATATTGGGTTAAATACATCGTTACAATTATTTTCACCTTTTACTCTTTAAACGGTGGTTATTAGGAAACTTAAAATGAATAGCTAGTTTATATTTCTTTTGGTCAGTGATGTTTTAAACTATAATATGAGTAATAAAAAATGCAGAGAAGGAGGTAGCTACCATAAAAGTGAAAATAAAGTGTTAGAGTCTTAAGGGGGTAGGGAGTGGGGAGTGAAGAGAGTGTTGTGTTGAGGGCTTTTGGCTGGGGTAGTGTCTGTCAAAGATCTGTTACCTTTCACAGATGACAGTTACAAGATGACATTACCTTATAATAATTCATTAAGCTGTACAGTTTGTGCTGTTTTCTATGTTATTTAATAATTTTAAAAAATTATTTCGGAAGTAAAATTCACCCTCTCTAGATTTAGAATCTACAAGGGAGACTCCTCAATATATGCCTGGTGCTACTGGTCCTATACATTTAAAATGATTCTAGGACAGACACTAGGCAAATTAAAAACCCAAAAAGACTCTAGCTGTAGTCCAGAACTCTGGGGTCTGATCCTCTGAAGCACCATATAGAGAGGCAGTAGAGCCTCACTGTGAAGGCCATGAACTCTGGAGCCAAACTGCCTAGATTCTAACCCAACCTTCACCGTTACTAACTAGGCAACCCTGAACAAGTTACTTCAATCTTCTGTGCCTCTGTTTCCTAAAATGTAAAATGAGGTTATCTACCTCATGCACTTGTTTTGAGAACTGAATTACTTTATACATGTAAACCACATCAAACAGGCTAAGAAATATTACATACTTTATGTAGGTACTTGCTATTATTGTTGTAATATTGTTATTTCTACACCAAGGAGATCTAGATCCTTGGGTTTAAAATTGCTATTGTGTGAGATCATCCTATACATTCACATAGAGGAGCAAAGGGTCAAACAGCTTTCCTAACACATACTATGCTTGTTTACCTTAAAGTAAAAAATTGCAGGAAAAATATGACAATCTAGCTTTCAATGAGCAAAGGTATGTTACCCTTTAATGCAGTTTTGTTCTTTTTTTTAATTTTTATTTTCCCATTACCATTTATCCCCTCTATACCCTCTTCTACCTATACCCACCCAACCTCTTTGATTTTCTTAATTATACACCCCATTTCTCTGACTTCCCTCTTGTATGACAAATGCCACTGTAAGAGAAAATCATGGTCTGGTTAAGAAATAAATATAAAGACACTGAAATGGGTCATACTATATTTTATCAAAGCCAGAATTAAGTATTAATTTTGTAAAAAGAATCCTAACATGAGAACCAAACTAGTCAAAGAAATTCTTAAAATGTTAAAGGAGGGAAACATACATGTGTACACTAAACACTGAGTTAGCTTACCTGTTCATCTGAAGCTAGATTAGTGAACAATGGAACAATTTCACTTTTTACACTGTCTAATTCTAAAACTTTTGCAAATTCACCCAATTTGGAAGCAGCAGCGCGTCGTACCATTGGTGTGTCATCTGAGCACAAGGAACGGAAGTGCCTGGAGCAAATAAAACAATGAAGGTACTTCTTGTCAAATACCATTGATTAAACACTCTCCCCCTGCCCCCAACAACAACATACACACAGAAAGGTATTTTAGAGGTTTGCTCTTACAAACACTGTGATTAGGCTTCTACTCATGGAAGAAACAAAGATAAAACAATGGTATATTCAACTGGACAATAAAAGGTGATGTCATTAATCTTATTATTCTGATATCAGCCACTCACTGGTAACAGGGTACTATGTAAATTGTCAGCTATGAGTTTCCAATAACCCCAAAAGAAACAAACAAACAAAAAAGCCGTATCTTACTGTCTAATTTCTGCTTTGACAGCATTTGAAGCCCTGGGATAGCAAACGCTGAACAAACCACATGCAGATGTGCGAGAAGTGAACCAATCCCCACTTGCTAGGCGTTTCACCAGAGGTACAAAATGAGCTTCCAGAGCAACAGGAGTGTGCTCCTGGGATATCTGCCTCAGTGACTCCACAGCCTTGTCTCGAACCACAGTCTCTTCCACAGTCGCCAGACTTTCCAAAGGAGGCTGAGTAGACCAAAAGGAAAACCAAAGAAGAAAACTTACTGAATCAGGTTAGCTACAGATTATCACCTTTTAAAGTGACTGAAGGGAGGTGGTACGTGTAACCAGAATGTTAGCTACATCACACCAAATGGTTACTTTCAGTTCACACAGTGATACCATATGGCATGTCCAACCTGAAGACACGACTTCTGTAGGACAGCCAAGATCTCATGTCCCAGATGGCAATGCCCAGATGGTGTCTACAAATGACACAGTGGAAGAGACTTGACACAATATTTAATATTTATTGTGAGCTGACTCACTAGGTTTAAAGGATACTTAGCCAAATTCAGGCAGGATCATGCATATTTCCTCAAGAGTAAGTACAAAAATATAACCAACACTGGGCACCACAATAACACAATGACATCTCATCAGGTTACTGAGTCCACTGTCTTTGGCATCTACCATTCCTGGAGATGTAAGCAACCTTTATCCAGTAGCTCTACACATCACCTTACCCAACTTATAAGAGCTGAGTACAAAATCACTTTTTTCAGAATACATCCAGAATCTTTCCATAAGCCAGACATACAGCAGGGGTTTCTAATAAAACAATTAGGTAAGGAGTACAGAGATGGTAGTAATCCTTGCTCACAGCTTTAGAAAAAGAAAAGACCAAAGGAGTTGTTCTGGTTTGAGATCCGTAAGTGACACCGCACAGGAAAAAGTGAAGTGGCTCGTTCTCTGAACCTTGTCCTTTCTGGGTTTGCATTTGGTCAGACTGATTCAGCATATGCCATGAGATAAATTTGGTCAGCTCTACAAAACCCATGTGTAGAACTAAACAAAAGAGTATAACAATTATAGTTGGTGAAAGGAATGAAGCACATCTACTTAATAATCCATTTCAAAAACTGTTTGATAACACAAAAGCAAAAAAGTAATCAGCTTTCATAAGGGGGATTCAAAAACCCTTTGAAAAGATACTGCTTTCTTACTTGCGAAAGTCCTTCATGATCTGCTCATGCCTTCTGACCTTCTCTATGCAGTATCATTGGATAATCTCTATCACAGCTACACAATAAGGCCCAATTCCTGAGAAATGCTATGAGCTGTCTCTTGATTTGATCTCTACCCATTTCTCTATGCCACCTTCCTGCTGCCTCCTGACCTCCACTCCTGCCTGTGCCAGCCCAACACTGTATACTCTCGCAACACAACCTGTATCCAAGCTCTTTCAATACAGGACTATTGTTATATTCTAGCATCCCCAATTGAGAAGAGACAGGAAGACAAGTACCTTGCTCTAGTGGAGTTTATATTCTAATGGAGGAAGATAACAACTAATCAAGAAAATAATGAGATGTTAATTAAGTACTCTGCAAAGAAATACAATAGGATGATGTGATAAGAGGTGACTAGGTTGGGTGGTCAGGGCCTCTTTGAATAGACACATTGAAACTGATATCTGAATGACAGGAAGCCAGTCACAGGAAGCTCAAAAGGACATTTTACTAGAGAAAATACCTAGGGCCACAGTCTTAAGGTAAGGCTTTGTAAGCTAAGGCAGGGATATGTCCTTCTAAGAGCAATGGCAGGGAGTGATCCATCTATGGGGTGAAGAGTTAACTCTAAGGGTGGGGTAGGAGGCAAGAGTGGAAGGCAATCAGTTAGGAAGTTACTGTCGTAATCTAGAGAAAGGATCACGTGGTCCGGAAAGACTAGAGGAAAGATAAGCTAGGTTGTAATGGGGATGGAAAAAAGTGGACTGATTTAGAAAATACATAGACTCTATAAGAGTTACTAATGGAGTAGATCTGGAAAATGAGAAAAAGAAGAGTTAAGAATGTCTTCTAGGTTTTGGCTTGTGCAACTGGGTAGGTGGTGATGCCACTTACTAAGATGGGACAAGGACATGAAAGGCCTATTTGGGGGAGAAAAGTGAGTTCTGTTTTAGGCATGTTAAATTTGAAATGTCTGCTTGATATCCAAGAAGAAAAATCATAGGCAGATATAGAAAGAGACAAACAGGTAGAGACATACTTATCTTTCCATATCTGTACCTGGAGTCCCATAAAAAGGTAGAGGGTAGAGACAGAAATCATAAGACTCAGCATCATATAGACAATATTTAAGCCTTTAAGAATGTATCCCTATCTTGTCCAACTGTTAAATTCCTAGTCATCCTTCAAAACCTAGTTCAGACAACATCTCCCAAGAAAAAGTTTTCCCTGATCACTCTGATTAATCCCCTTCTCCTCCCTATTACTTGGGTACCTTGCATGGGCTTCTATTTGTCCATCTAACACTGTACAG
This sequence comes from Pteronotus mesoamericanus, assembly GCF_021234165.1. Lineage (NCBI taxonomy): Eukaryota > Metazoa > Chordata > Mammalia > Chiroptera > Mormoopidae > Pteronotus > Pteronotus mesoamericanus. The sequence goes on from NW_026555313.1 coordinate 16,204,514, forward strand.
GAATTATTTGTTGACAGGACAGAGACCTCATTCCATTTACAGTGGTCTTCTTTAATATCAACATTGTAACTTCGGTGCCTGATACAGTATGCTCTTAATAACTGTCAACTAAATTGAACAGAACTCATCAAATTCACAAAATCAGAAGTAAAATTTATGTTTACAGCTAAAGACAGAAAGCTAATATCTGTATATAAACATTTCCAAAGTTATGACATTGCTAGATGAGCATTAAGATGTCCAATTTCAGTGGAGGAAAAAAAACCATAAATAAAAACAATCAAATCTTTCTTCTCCCGACCTCTAAACTAACAAGTCTACAGAGGCTAACAAGAAAAGAAAAAGTTCTTATATGTATAGTCAGAAAAAAATAAGAATGGGTTATTTGAATCCAAAGTGCCTACATTATTTGTTCTCTCCACAGCTAACACTGGGATTATCCATAAAAAGATCTGCATAAAAAATGCTGCAATGTGCTATCACCAAACAATGAACCGCTTATACTGCAGAATTTCTAAAAGGAGGGTAGGCAGAATATACTCACCAGCAAACAGTGGGCAAACTCAGGACCTCCCACCAGGCCCGTGAAATTTCCCAGCTGCTCAGCAAGAGCTAACAGTACCTCATCTTCATCATAAATTGTATCTGGAAATAACAAACCAGTACTCATCAACAAGGGTACCTAGCCCAGAGCCAGACACTCAAACAAAACTAAGAATAGACTCAATATGTAACTAGACGGTCCTGTCACTATTCTGACAGTGTTTTCTTCCTTCTCCATCAAGTCTTCCTGGATCTGTTCTACAGAAAGAATTAGAAACTCATAATCCCATATCAATTACTCTCCTATTAACTAAATAGTTAATGTCTGAATATGTCTAATCACATTACAATATGCTCCATCCTATTTCTTTTGCACAAAAGCATCAGGCTCAATTCAGTACTCGGTACTGTGGGTAACCAATTCTAAAACACCAAGTTTTGAAAGCAACTGGAAAACGGTAATGCCTATGCCTTTCTTTAAACAAAGATTCACATACCTGTAAGGAATGGCAGCAGTTCAGTTCGCGTCCTTTCTACTCCAAGTGCTAGAGCAATTGTTGATAACTTCTTAATGCTGTTGAGACGGAGCTTTAAAAAAGAAAGTGGAAAGAACAAACTAAAGAAACAGTTGTGATTTAGACTAAAGGCAAAAGCTTCAAACTCGTGACACAATGTCATACCGCTAAGAATAACGAAAACCTTCCATTTAGATTTTATTGAGGAAACTCGGAACAGTGTAACATGGATTCATTAGCCAAAAGATTTCTCAGGAGAAACACTCTGAAGGGCCCATTAAAGAAATGAATGAAAGAAATCTAATATCCAAGAAGTGAGGCAATTTTAAGAAGCGAACTTTGGCAGTAGCGAGCTGGTGAAACGGTTGACTACAACTCCTGCTTTTTCAAAGAGGAATTAAATTTGAGGGCTGATACACCGGCTCCTCTAGGTTAATTAGCCATCCCACCCTCGTTCCACCCAGCAAGCCCGGCCAGTGTCCCAGCCGAGAGGAAGGCATTCATTCCCCTTCACTTCCAAGGGCCCCCCGCGCCACCTTCCCGCTCGATCCTCAACAAGAACCACCAGCCCGGCGCCGGACGCGGCGAACCCTACCGCACCGCCCGGAAGGCGCGCCCAGGCGCGAAGCCCCCGCTCCCACAACCGCCCCGGAAGGAGGCCTCGGGAGGTCCGGAGGAGGGATGCTGGAGAGGTTCCCGGGAGGGTCTGGTCAAGCACGGGTCTTTCCCTTCCTCCCCCTCAAGTTTCAGCCCAAGCCGGTCTTTCAATCCCCGGGCCTGCCCCACCTCGACGCCGGCCTTCGCCCTTCCCTACCACGCGCCCGACCGAGCCCACCCCTTCTCCCCAGCCCGACTCCAGTACCTGCACGTCCTCATTGCGAAGTTCGTCTATTAAAACCGCAATCGGGTATAGCGAATCGTCTCCGTCTCCGCCCGCTGCCCCCAGGCCGGTCCCAGACCCCGCCGCGCCCGCCATGTTCTTCCTCCTCCTCCGGATCACCGCCGTCCGCCCCGCGCCCGCGCTCGCGCCCCGCCCCTCGCCCCGCCCCGCGCCCGCGCCCGAGCGCCGCCCCGCGCCCAGGCCAGCGCGACTGTTGCCGGAGCTCAGGCTCTGCCGAGGTTGAGCAGCCGAACCTTGGCCAGGTTGCTGGAGACCTGTCCCCGGTCCCCGTCGCGGGAGCTGTAGGTCTGAACTCCAGAAGAAAGTTGGGCTGGGAAAGAGAGTAAAGGCCCCGCGTCCTCTCCCCTGCCGACAGAAACAGGGGCAAGGATTGATCCGGCTCATGGTGGTCTGAAGAGGTCAGGGACCTACCTACTTCAGTGATCCGTGCTCTATGACCTCTTAGGACTCAGGCAGACCAAAGAGGATGCCCAACGCCAGGAGGAAAAAAGATTTGGCACCTCCCCTGCCTTCATCCTGGCCCTGAGCCACTCGTTTTCCCACTAGCCTTAAGCTTCCACAGAACCCCTCCACCCCTTCCTTCGGCCTCTGAGCCAGAATTGTGTTATCTGGCTCCTGCTCCATAAGACAAATAACGCGGGCGGTGAGAGAAGAACAGTGCTGTCCAAACTCTCTAGTCAATATTTTTTTCCTCGTTCTACATGCAAGCTGTTAAAAACATGCTGCTCTCTTGTTTTCGTGTTTCTTTTCGGTTTGGGACTGGAATGGTGCCTTCTGTTGTATTTTCTTCCCCATTTTTTAGGTCTTTAGCATGCTTAGAAGTACAACAATCAAGCAAAAGTAGGGCAAGCTTGAATCCTTCCAAACTGGACGGAGGTGGCTACTCTGCTTATACAAGGAAGGCTAAACTAGCCTCCCTAAACTAAGAGTCCTCAAGGCAGCAGTGGTAGGAGGTGAGGGGATGGAATTCTTTCTTACAAAACTTAAAGTTTTTATTTACCTTTGTTAAGACAGCACAGAATAACTTGAATGTCCGGTCTTTTCTGTTTGTTTTGAACTACAAGCCGCTTAGAGTGATAACCACATACGGTGATCACAGCTTTAAAATGGAAATTCTGTATGTCTGATTAATAAAAATGCAAAGTTATTAATAAACGTAATTGGGAGACTGTTTTTTCCCCCCAAACATGGGGTTCCTGGAAGTAAACAAACTAGGTAAGGAGTGTGAAACTAGGTAAGAAGTGTGATAGTAGTGAAAGTTCTGGACCAAATGGACCTGAAAAGTATTTCTCAAATTAAGTCTATGGATGTATTCTCTAAGGTTTTAATTTTGTTTTCATTTTAACAATTACTTTTGGATTTGCATAGCGTATTCTGGATTATTTGAATGGCCACTTTAAATAGTTGCCTCACTATTTCAGTACCTATATTTGCAGGTGTGTTTCAGTGCTGCTTTTATTGTTCTGGGATAATGCAAAAAGAACAGATGTAGATTTAAAGTGAAAATACAGTTTTCATGCACAAAATGAAAGCCAAGTGACATATGGGACTGTGCTAACAGAAAAGTAGTGAGAAAAGAGAGGTACCATAGGTCACTTGGTGGCACATTGAACTGAAAAGAAACTGAGCTTTTGAAGGGAATATCATAATCACACTACGAGAGATAATTTAGTCTCAGCAAAATACATCATTTGTCATGTTAAATCACTATAATATCAAAATAGTATTAGTTTTGTGGTTTCATTTGTATTTCATTTGTAAATATACTTTGATGTTTTAGTTGTATGAGAACTATAAATAAAAGAACATTATATTTTTCCCTGACCACGTAGCTCAGTTGGTTGGAGCATCTTCCCATGCACCAAAAGGGTTATGGGTTTGATTCCCGGTCAGGGCACATACCTAGGTTGCAGTTTCGATCCCCGGTAGGGGTGCTTGCAGGAGGCAGCCTATGAATGTTTCTCTCTCACATCAATGCTTCTCTCTCTCTTTCTCCCCCTTCCTCTCTTTCTAAAATCAATAAACATATCCTCAAGTTAGGATTTAAAAAGAAAAAAACATTTTCTACTTTATATTTGTAAATTTAAGTAACATTGTAATAAAAATAATTTACATTGAGAGTTTTCAAGATTTTTTTTGTCTTTAGAAATGGATCCAAATCCTACTCAAGTTTGAGAAACAGAGGAGTAAGAGGTTTATTGATTTAATATTTTACCAGTTAGAAGATCAGAGAGCATTCATATTGACTTGGGGAAGAGAAACCTGTTCCCTTACACTTTATATAAAAAGCCTTCAGAAATAATTAAGGAAGCAAGGGCAGAGAGAAGCACGTTAAGTGAGTTCCATACATATCATCATCCAGATATTAGCTCAAGTTTAGATGAGCCTCAATATGCTAAACAAAAATTACCACACTGATGCTAAACTATTTGGTTTAAAACTCAGATATGCTTTGCTTACCCAAGCACAATTAATTAGACACATAAGGAATAACTATGATTAAATGTGAAATCACAAGCTGAGAGGATAGGCCCCAGAAAATTGCCTGGTTTGAGAGTCATCAATTCTAGACCTGAGTTCCCACCTTGGTCTCTGACTCACTGTGACCTGCTCTCTCTATGCCTCAATCCCAGCTCCCACCCCCTCACACCCAGTAAAATGGAGCTAACCACCTCTGGTTTCCTTTCTAGTTACAGTGATGATGTAAAAATGAAGCAGGTAGTAAATATAGAGATGCTAATAAATCCATCAATAAAGAAAGTTATTTAAAAAAACAGGTGACAGCAGAAAGAGGCCACAATATTTCAAAAGCTAAGCAAATGAAAAGTGGGACAAAATCTAAGACAGTCTTTGGGGAGTGTGGTCCACTGACTGAATCACCTAAAATGCTTGTTTAAAAATGCAGATTCCTGGCCTCCATCCCAGACCTTGTGAATCAGAATTCACGAGAATGAGGTTGGACATTTTACCATGTATCCCAGTGATTCTAATATACACTGATGTTCAAAAGTCATTGATTTTAAAAGTTCATCTGGAAAAATAGTCCATGTCAACAAAAAGGCATCTTCTGCTCAGGGAGAGACCCTGTTCAGAAAAGGTAAATAACAGCTACAGTTGCTTATCGATAAGCAACTCTGTCCTGATTGACTGTGGTTTTTGCCAGATTAAAATGACCCCTAAACACTACAAGTATAGAACTGTGGCACTGAGCTGTCTCCATACCCTCTTCTCCTCCTTGTTGCTCCCTGTGGCCTCCTCTCTGCTTCCCACACACACCCCAAGAAACTACTGACCAGGGAGCACTTGAAGCAACAGCTGAGATTAGGTTGAGGATTTAGGGTAACCCAAGGGAAACAATGTGACATGCTCGGCACAAAAGCACTGAGTTCTGACACCAACATACAGTTCACTCATTCAGTGAATCAAGGGAAGACAAGGTTAGACTTGCCCAGTTCCTGTGCATGTGGAGAAGCACAGACAGATGGTATCGACAGCCATCAACTTCTGTGTTTGTAGCAGCTCTCAGTGCCACAGAAAAATGGTCAATTCTGAGTGAGTCTGGATGACATCATTGTTGTGCTCTCCGGCCGCTTGCCTCACACGTGTTAAGCTTGCCTCTTCCTCACAGTGCATGAGAGAATCCTGTGTGTAAGTGGTTCTCTCAGGGCAGTCCCATAAGTGTTGTCCCATTGAAAAAGCCATCAAGGAAGCGGTGGGTGGTCCAGTTCATGCACAGAAAACCTAAGGCACATTCAGGCATTTTCAACTATCTTCATTTAGTAAGATGACTCTGGTAAACGGGTTACCAGGTCTGAGTTTAATTCATTGCAAACTAGTAATTATCATCATTAATGATATTTCTAATTTCTATTTATATAAAGAATGTCTTCATTCTCTGAGACTCAAATATTTTCCCCTCAACTTCACCTCAATGTTTTACATTCTTTCTCTTCTCTGCTTTGTGGACAAATTTTAATCCCACTTTTATGGCTGAGAATATTTGACAGAGAGAAAGAGACATTACCTGGAGTCACAATTAATCAGAAGTCATAGGTATTATCACTACTCCTTGCTTCATCCCCTATTTCCATGCTATTTTGTGTCTGTGTATGTATATGTACATATATACATGTATGTATTTCCAGAGCAAAACTTTGCTTGAATTCTTGGGAAAAGCAAATCGAAGAAATGAACAGTCATTTCTGATTCGGGGAAGTGTATACAATGGTCAAGAGAGTATACACTGAAGGCAGGGTGACCTAGATTGACATCCCAGCTCCATTAATTACTAGTTGTGTGAATTTGAGCAAATAACTTATCCTCTCTGAATCTCGGTTTCTGTGTCTACACTGTGGGACTGTGAGAGTGGTTTCTAAGATTAAATAATTTATATACACTGCTTAGATTAGTGGCTGACAAGAATAAGCCCTCAAACATTAGCCATGAATCATTATTATCTACTGAGGAAGTAGAAGCAGGTAAGAAAACATTCCAATCAATTGAACTTTGGCAACTAGAGAACTAGTGTGAAAGAATGAAAGGATTACATGATTTAGAATGAGAAGACCTGACTCCAGGCCTTCCAGAAGTTTTTTCTCATTGGTAAAGCATGGTCAACTCTTATCTTACTTCTCTCTCTGGGGGTTGCAAAGTTCTTTGTAAATGGAAAGCACTGCACAAATGTTCAAAGTTATGTCATTGATTACCAAGGGCTCACTGAATCTAGTGCCTAAAACAAACACAGAAAGACAGCACCTGAATACTTAGCTCATGGCGTGCAGGCCCCCAACTCCCCAAGAAAAGAATTAGCAGCACTTCTAACCACAAAGGTAGACTTAAGCTACAACAAACTTGGAGATCAAACAGGCTTAGCAACATTTCTCAGAAGTTGTAGGCCTTTGAAATCTATTATGCACTAGAACGTTTTTAGGTCAGACCTCTGGTTATCGTGCCAAATGCTATAGACAGCTCAACAAAACGCCTTTATTACAGTGTTAAGTGGAAAAGTAAGATACATACTGTTACTGAATCGTGGGGTATCATTTAAGCTGAAAATATTTGGAAATGATTGCTCCTAAACAGGTAATATTAAAATATCTTAAGATTTAAAAAAGGAAGTGCCAAAACACTGTATAGTATCTCATCGTATTTGTAAAACAGAATGCACACTTCTTTTAAGCCTAAAAACAATCCATAGAAGGTCAGACATGAGTAAACACATTGGTTAATTATGTAATGTAACTGCATACCTGGGGAACAGAAATGGAAGGGAGATTTTTTTGATGTACAGTATATCCATTTGTCCTTTTTTTTTTTTTTTTTTTACTTTTTACTATTTACTAAACTCAAGATTTTGCTCACATTTTACCCATTTTCCCACTAATGTCTTCTTTCTGCCTCAGAACCCAATCCAGAATATTGCATTGTATTTAAGCTTTTTGAATTCTGGACCATGAAAACTATTATGTATTCAACCTTTCGGCTCTTGGTTACCACACTGTAGATTGGACGCTGCCTCCCTTGGGCTGGTCTTCCCTGTGGCATCCTTGTTGTGTATGTGGGCCCCGTCCTGCCAGCTACTTACTCCCTGTCTAGCCCTGCAGCATCTGTAGGGGAGAGTGCAGATTTCCTTCTTCGTTCTTATTTTTATAAGCATTTATCACTATGTCTTGTACTAGACACAGCCAACATAACTAAGTAGCTCTTAGCATCTGGGCACGCTACCTCCAAAACCCAACTAGACAGAAGTTTGATTTAGCAAAAGCAGGGATTATTTAAAATATTCCTTGTCCCCTGAAAGCTTTCCTGGTAGTGTCCTGCGAGGATGGTATTCTTTGCTGCTTCCTCTCCTGATCTGCCCAGAACTGCTAAGAAAAAACGTAATAGGAGGAAGAAAGAAACATTGCCAAGACCCCCTGGACACGTTCCTCACATCTCAGCAGAAATTCAGTTGGGACTGTAATCAGAAACCGGAATTTCCACTAACTTCTAGGACTTCAGGAAACCAGCTCCCTTTCTGATCTGTGATTAAAATTAGCTGGGGGCCCACAGTGTTCTAGAAAAGCTCCTACAAAGACTGATGCAGTACCTGTGTATACTGTTTTAGGAATATAACCCCTAGGCTGTGATTACTGAAAGCAGATCAAGAAAGTGGGAGAAAAAAAGTGAAACAACTTTCACTAGATCCTATTCTTATCCCTGCCCTTCTGATCATTCCAGATACCTCAACATAATATCCAAAAAGAGGGTCGAGGGGGCTGTGGGCTTCAAAGGGGTCTTGAAACAGGGACTATAAGGTCATGGTTAAGAGAGAGGGCCTGGAGTCAGACTGCTTGAGTTTGAGTCCCAGGTCTGCAACTTTCTGCCTAGGTGATCTTGGACAGGACTTTTAGTATCTCTGAGCACCAGTCTCCCCATCTTTAAAAAAAGGATAATAATAGCCCTGGCTGGGTAGCTCCATCAGTTAGAAGTTCTATCGTCGGTCACGGCACATATAAGAGGCAATAAATGAATGCGTAATAGGTGGAGCAACAAGGGTATGTTTCTCTCTCTGTATCTCCCCCATTCCTCTCTTCCTCTAAGATCAATAAGAAATTTTTTAAAAATTAAGAATAGTAGCAGTTACTATTCTCATAAGATTTTTGAAAGGATTTGATGAAACAGAGCAACTTGAAACATTCCTAACAGATAGTAAATGCTTAATAAATGTTAGTTATTATTCATGTTATTTCTCCACAGAACAAATTTGACAGTATACAGGGTGTAAAAGAAAAAAACCCAAAAACAGAAACAGAAAAACATTCCAAAATAACAACAACAACGACAACAACAAAAACATACAAAGTCCAATATATTTCCCTAAGGTTGAGTTCAAAAGATTTCAAAGAGCTGGCCTTGTCTGTTCCTCAATGCCTACACCTGCCTAGGTGCACACCCTATACTTTTAAATGCAAATTCTACTTCCTTCTGCAAATGTTTGCTTTTCACCCCAGACATAAGCATGAGGAACAATCAAAGATATTCTAAAGCATTTTACTTTACAGGGTTCAACCCCTGCTATATATTAACTTCAGTTGAGCTAGCAGATGTGTTGGCTTCTGTCAGAGAGCAGAACCCTAAACACATATCCTTTGGATTGTCTTTTTTTTTTTTTTTTTTTTTTTTTACACTGATTGAGTTGGGGGAGAGGGAACATTGATTGGTTGCCTCCAGTACACACCTGGAATCAAACCTGAGACCTAGGAATGTGCCCTGACCAGGAATCAAACCGGTAGCCTTCCCGTGTGTGGGACAGTGCTCCAACCAACTGAGCCACCTAGCCAGAGTTCCTTTGGGTTGTCTTTGACAATATCAGTTAGTTAGCAGAAGCAAAGTTAAAGCTGTGTGTATGGTATGGTTTGCTCATGCCTGGAACCTTGAAAATGGATAAGTGATTCGTACCCCTAAAATACCGGCTTCCCTTTCTCATCCAAACACTTATCTTTTATTACCCATGAATACCATCAAGGCCGTGTCAACTAGAAGTGCAATTACCTGTGGCATCCCCTATAAATTATGGGCATGGTTTTCTCCAGGAAATGTTTGCAATTATAGCAACATGACTGCAATGGAGAGACAAATATTTGAAAGAAATGAAATTCAGATATTTCAAATTACACTGGAATTTAGACACCAAGAATACAACAAATACAGAAAACTAATTGGATTCGTGGAGGAAAAGGAGCTCTGAAATGTTTAGTGAGAATAGGCTGCCCTCTGCTGGACACTAGGGAAGGTTCTGCGATGGCACTGCAGACAAGGTTGCTTCAAGTTTCTCAGAAAGAGTAAAACTTCGGAGTAAAACAAAAACAAAAACAAAAACAAAACAGCATGGCAACAAATTTAAACTTTGATGCTATTTTCAAAATGTCTCCAGTAATAACAGAGTGTGGAAATGCAATTAAGTGGACCAAGGAAAAGTGAAAGAGATGAGCTTAAAAAAATTCGTAAGATTCTTTTATAAATGTAACACTGTGAAGCCAGTCTCCTCTTCTCTGTAACTCCACAAATATTTCACAGGGAAGAAAAAAAGGGGAGGGGGGCATATTATAGGAAATACCAGGGAGGCTTAGAAACATTATTATTAAGAAGAGGACAAGAAAGAAGCAAGATCATTCCTGAATGATACATGGTGTTTTTTTTTTCTGAGTGAACACATTTCAGGTTATTTCTCTCAAAGTGGGATTAACTTTTGCTCTTATGTCTGAGGGGCTGGCAGCAGCTCCAGAGACACTCTGCAAAAGATCAGTGGCAGAATAACAAAGAGGAAGTCTTCTCTATATTTGACTCAAATAGAGCTAAGTAAATGAAATCTACAAGCCAGTCTCCCCCAACATGCCCTGAGCAAGAGGGCCTAATAACCCCACTTTTTTTTTTTTTTTTTTTCCATTCTCCTATTCAAGACAGCCACAGGGCCTTTATCTGAGTAAGCCAAGCAGGGTCAATGACTGGGGTTTGAAACTTAAAGGCACGGCAGTTTTTCTTGCAGGTTTGATCTGCCTGCTCAAAAATCTTTCCTCCCACTTAATAAATAAATAAACATGGCACTTGAAATTGCCAAAATTAGCAATTCCTTTTTTCCAGATATGTTATCATTCAGATATACTGAGATGAGAGGATTAATGGGAAGACAACTACAGTAAATTATTAACATCCATTAGTGAACTTCAGAACCTTATTAGTTAATTGTTTCCCAGAAAGCAGGGCCCAGAGAGAACAGAAGATAGGGCAGAAAAGTTCTGATAGGCTGGAAAAAGTAGAGAAAAGGGTCTGGGGAGGGGAAAAGGCCTAGGTCTGTAATTGGGAAAGGAAACCAAACATTTTGCCTTCTTAATTATCTTTGATGTTTGGTGTGATTGTTTGCCTTCCAGTCTCTAACATCAATAGCACTGCATATCAGAAAATCACCTAAGGAGTTTCTTTTCTCTCTCTCTTTCTTTCTTTCTTTCTTTTTTTAAAAGATTTTATTTATTTACTTTTAGAGAGAAGGGAAGGAAGGAGAAGGAGAAGGAAAGAAACATCAACATAGGAGAGAGACATTCATCAGTTGCCTCCCACTGGCCCCCACTGGGGACCTGGCCCACAACCCAGGCATGGGCCTTGGCCAGGAATTGAACTGGTGACTTGTTGGTTCGCAGGCTGGCACTCAATCCACTGAGCCACACCAGCCAGGGTTAAGCAGTTTTTAAAAAAATAGTGATGCCTACAACCATCTAGGACCACTAACTCAGAATCCCACAGGGTCAGGTGGGAGCACACAAACAGTGGCAGTTTTTTAAAGGGGACTCAGATGATTCTCTCATGCAGCTCTGGTTGAGAACCACTGCTCTCTAGGTGACATCTTCTCTGGCACCAGGTATAGTGCTGCTGAGGCAGGTAGCAAACAGACCAAAAATCATACCCTTCTCATTGGACAACATGGGACCGAAGAGTTAAAACAGCAAGTTATAGACCAATAGCACCAGTTGCCAAATGCTGTTTCTGCAGACAAACGAGGTCAAAGACAAAGCCCCATGAGGCAGGTTTTGGCTGATTCCGTGGTTGTGGGTTTGTGATAAAGAAGTTTGTTTTAACTCACATAATCTTTTGGCTGTTAGGACTATCAAGAGTCCCCTGGTTTATACTTTGATCTCCAGGAATGTAAGGACAGAACAATCAGCCCAGAAACGACACGCTAAATCAAAAACAAAAAATCCTACCAGTTTGAAGAATTTAAGATTTGCTCATAAATTTAAAAAAAATGCTCATACCCAGGTAAAATGCTATTTAACCCAATTGTTAATTTAATTATAATTATTTATTCTAAGCAGGTACAGCAGGAGTTCCCAATCTGTGTCACTACAATCTGTCATCTCATATCTCTTATCTGAATTTCCCTCATTTCATTTATCAAATCTGTTGGTTACAATTGTTTCAATGTCAGGTCCATGTTGACCTCCATAGCTAAGAGAGCCAAAACAGCTTTCAGTTTAAAAACAAAGCAAAACAAAACAACCACTTGTTACTTGATATAATTGAAGTTGACTGTATCACTGCAAAGTCATTTAGCAACAGAGTTCCTTTTCCTAGCAGGGCATGCAGTTGGTAGTAACAGAGCATGCCTCACGTGCACTCAGATGGTCTCCTGGGCCAAGTCTGACCCTCCAAAATCAAGGAACAAGAGAAAAATTTAGTGAACATACCCAATCTCTCCTTTTAGAAGGCACTCTGAGAAGTTTGCCTTTGTGTGAGAGCCCGTGTACTTAGAAATCCTAAAACATACACAGTAGTAAGCCTTACATCTTCCAAATAGCCCTTTGGCTACTATAGGACATATGACTTGCTGTATTTTCTGTGGCCTAGAAATCTGCCAAATAGAAAGCAACAGTTGAGTAGTAGTTTCAGGTTTCTTTTGCTTTTTTTTATTCATTGTCCGTAAACATGTACAGTACCAACATGCTCAGGGAACTGTGTAAACGTGTGACATGGTCTTTGCCCCTAGACGTGCCAGCAATGCCCTGGAGAGACAGATTTACAAGGGATACATGTTAAGATTCTGTGTCACTAGTAAGGTACTCGGAAGGGTTAAGGAAAGGAAGTAATTACAGAGGTGTGAAGTTCAGAAAGGCTTCTTAGAACAGAGGGAGGCTTGAGCTGGCCCTATAAATAAAAGTAACAAACAGAAAAGGATGACCCTCCTAGACATGGGGAAACAATTATATTAATAAAGCATCCACCTGTAAAACAACGTGAGAGAAAGAAGTCAAGCTAAGTTTGACGGGCATTGTGGGTCCTATGGAAAGAAAATTGACAACCAATATTGTAAAACCAGGTGGCCACAAGATGCGAGGTATAAGAATGATATTAGGAATTCATTCACACACAAAAAAAATTGACAAAAAAAGTTGTTTTGCTCCTAACAGCTCCCGATAAACGGGGAAACTACCTCCAAGTTAGATATTACTAGCACATTTCTATGAATTTCTATGAATATTGATATCCCTACATGATGAAAATTCTTAATCTAAAAACATAAGATGAACCCCAAAACTCTCTTAGTTACAATAGTGACATACTGAGTAATTCCTGCTGTGCATGGTTTTTCCCCAAATAAAATAAAACTAATTCTCAATCGGTTTCCCAAAGGCGTCTTCCTAGAGTTTTAAGAATAAGTATTTTGAGCTGTTTGGACTGCAGAAGGCAGGTTTGTACACTGAAGGGTGGGAAGAAGGTAGATGAAGGGGTTGAGCTTGTTTCCAAACTCCACCAAAGATGTAAAAACTCAAAAAAGCAAGAGAGAAAATATTAACTTAAGGAAAATCAAACTGCCAAGATTTATTTAACTTTTTCCTTTCACAGAAAATACAAGTATGTAATGTAAACACTGACATGTGAAATAAAGCACAAGGACCAGGCAAATAAATTGGACAATACTCGTGCTTCAGCACTGTGTTGCTTCTTGATTTCATTTGCTGCATGAAACACGTGATTATGTGCACTGGAAAAATTGAAGGCAACATTCAGATTTATTGAAACACCAGAGAGCCTCTGAAATCCATCGATACTATAACAGAAGTTTGATCCTTCTCTTGCAAAAAAATTAAAGCTGAGCACATGTTCATTTATCAATTTACCAAGGCAATTAATTTAATGTAGGTGCATGAATGAATTAACACATGAGTTTTAATATGGCTGTGCAGGCAAAGATTAAATTGTGCCTCTTTTCCCTCTACGGAGGAAATAAAATTAACCCAATTAAAAGCAGAGCTGCCTAACACCGGCCAGAAGGCAGCACAATCACAGGGAGTTCTTACCTCAATAAATCCCTTGAAGTGCAAAATGCAGTGAAGGATTGCCATTGATGGTTTGCCCAATGTTGCAGAAGCCCATGGGGTTTTCATGAGTCTTTCCCAGAACTCAAAAATAGGAACAATGGCCCTGGCTAGTATGGCTCAGTGGCCTGAGCGTCAGCCTGTAAACCGAGGGTTCGCTGGTTTGATTCCCAGTGTAGGGCACATATCTGGGTTGCAGGCTGGGTCCCCAGCAGGGGGCGTGTGAAATGCAACCACACATTGATGTTTTCTCCTCTTTCTCTCTCTCTTCCCCTCTCCAAAAATAAATAAATACATCTTTTAAAAAATAGGAAAAATGGCCCAAATAAATGGTTGGGATCAAGAATCACCTTGATTTAAAACAGTATGTTCCTAAACTTGACTTCAGTACTAAATAATATGGGCTTCAATTTTCTGTGACTATCCCAAGAGATTAAAATAACCAGTCTTCTTTCTTATCACGTGATGACTACCACGTGACAGATAAACTTTGATAATAGATGTCTACTACACAGTTTGGTTCATTAATGGGACTCAGCGTCATAAGATGTGGTGTTCGGGTATGGCTGCTTAAGAAATCACAGATCACAGTCCTGGACTGCCTACTCCTACACTCAGATCCATAATCAAAAGTTATTACAAATAATCCATAGTCCTTCATTCCTTGATATTCAACAATCTATGGAGAAATAAGTACCTAAGACACTTTATTCTTACAATGGGCAGAGCAGTTGACTCATGCAGAACATTGATTCTCAAAGGAGAAATGTTACTTTGACCAGGCGTTTTGAAAATCTTTTTCCCCAGCAAAGCTAACTTCACTGTATTGCTGAGATGGGGATTTTTAAATGTGTTTTTATCATGTGAAAAATGCCTCTATAACAAAAGCCATTAATTTTCTACCCCTGACCTATAGCATTGGCATAATGTCTGCAATTTATCGTGTTCTCCCTAAAGAAAACCAAAATCAGGTTTTAAAAGGAATAGGAACTGATATTCCCAAGGAATCCCTGGATCAATCATGACCTTTTAGTTCTTGCCCAGAAGCCTTTTTTGTCATGTGCAAGATGATGAAATAGATCAGCATTGTACCACTTTGATTTACAAAAAGCCACTCAACATGGGCCCCCATTACTGAATGTTCTTATTCACCTCTGCACAAAGTCCAGGGCTTTAGCCACTGTGAAGCACACACAGGAAGTGCACTATCCATGTAGGCATGGCAAGATGTTTCACTGAAAACTCCTGTAGTCAGCCCAAATGTGACAATATTTGGAAAAAAGTAATCAAGTATTGAGAATTAAATGCTAGAAACTTCAAAGCAGCAAGTGGGACCCCAGTTTATCTTCACTCTCCAGGTATCGTTCTGCACTGTCTAGACCTAGTGCCTCTCCAGTGCTTCAACTGGATCTCAGATCTTCCTTCAGAGGGGAGTCTTTTTATAGGGTAACCAGCCATTTCTTTCCTTTTTACTTCTTTTTTCCTCTCAGGATCAGTTCCTATTGAAAGCCCTTCTGTTTGAAAAATGAAAGATGGGAACTCTGAAAAATAGATTCAACCTATTTCCATATCCTAGACACATTTACTTTTATGAAAATAAGGCACCTATTATGTGGCCCCAGGTTGACTATAGAAATGGAACGAATACTGGATCCTGAGTGGCTAAAAGGAGCATGACTTCCAAACATGAACACTGTTTTCCTGCCACCGGCCAGGCTGTACCCTGAAGCACTGCTGTGATGAGAGTCTAACCAACAGAAACACTGGAGGCTCCGAAGAACTCAAAAGAAATACAGATAAAATTCTTTGTTATAATATAAAGTTACAGGTCTCTGGCCAACCTCACAATTCTTTCAAATAATGTTTAGATGGGAAGTTAGGCAACCCAGCTTCCAGTCCAAGTGCTGTCACTGGCTGTGTGACCTTGTGCGACTTTACCTCCCCCTGCAGTCTCAGTTCTTTAATCTGTAAAATGGGTATAAAACCACTTGCTTTGTCTACCTCACGTTGTGACTGAGGATCAAATGAGATTAACGCAAAAGTGCTTTATAAACTACGAAATATCATGAGAAAGGTAAAGTCATAGTACATAGTTATTAAAATATTACATCCTTATAACTGCCTACTGGACAAGAAGTGCCCCATGCAAGATGTCCTTTTCCATATACAGATTCAAAAATAGGAACTATAAATATACACTGGTCTTTCTGACTAGGATTGTTTCAAAAAAGAGAAATTCTCGATCTCCTCAGAAATGGCCACACAATACATTACTTTAAAATGTGATGTTATCCAAAATTACCAATTGATAGAATTAATTTTCTCTGAATGTGTCCTGTACAGTTACAGTCTTGTCTAGTGATACCTTTACACAGGAAGGTCTTGAATTCAAGAAATTACATGCTAAAACTTAAAAAAAAAACACCTCATAGTTTGTTGTAAAGGAGATAAAATGAAAATAAGAGGCATCCTAAATAATGACATGAGGTCACAGTTGCTCAAATAGTTGCCTTTTTCCTGAGATATCTCCAGAACAGAGTCCTAGTCCTGTGACATTCTTTAGAGAAGCTTAGTCTTACTGGAGGTGAAAAGGACATGTCAGTAGGCAACTGGACTGTGTTTATTTTCAGCACTAGGATTGGAACAACAATGTCTGCTAGAAGCTGCCAAACAGCTTTGGTGGAGAAGCCCATATGGCCCAAGAGAAGCCTGTTAGTTCTTGGATGCCAGAGTGTGGGGAGCAGCGACACAGCCATCCAGCTTAGAGATTTTCAATTCTTCCTTTGAGTTGATTCTGCTCTTCTCCAGTCTAATAAACAATTGAACAGAAGAAAAACAATGAGATGTGGAATCCTCTATCTACTGGACTTTAGGGACTTTCTCTGCCTAGCTGTAAAAAGTTTACATGCAGAACAGAGACACAGGCAAGAAATAAATTTGATTGACTCTGACTAGCCCAAAGCACCCAGATTCCAGTATTGGTGTCAGATGGCCTTTATTACAAATGTTACAAACGATGACTTGGAGGGAGTCCTGTTAGTGGAATCATTAGAACAACAAATGGTTGTCCTTTGGGGCCACAGGCGTGTTGCTACCCTCCACTTTTCTTCCTGATTTGCTTTGCTTTCCGGGGTTTGAGGATGCTATAGTTTGCATACACTGTATACTGATCTGACAGGAAGGGGACATAAAATGCCCGCAGCAGCTTTGAAGATCTGAAAAACAAGGAGGGAAAAAAAGACAGAATTTTATCATTTGAGAGAATTTATTAATGGTATTGAAAATTATTCAAGGAAATAAACTAAGTGCTCAGAAAGGATTATATTTTATATAAGCAGCACATAAAAAGTCTGTTATTTAGCTATTAGATCATGATAAAAGACTTAATCAAAACCAAGTACCTTGTTACCTACACAAAAAGACAGTCTCCCTATCATGCCATAGTATAACCTCCAAACAGCACTAGGTCTTCTCTTTGCATTAAAATATACCATAGCAAAGTTCCAGGCTAATCAAAAGACTGCTATTACCGAAATAAATTCTTAATACCCAATGGCTTCTGAAAACACACACACACACACACACACACACACACACACACACACACACACACACACACACAATGTAGAGATGCTCAAATGACCCTGATTCTAGCAGTAAATTTTCCTAGAAAGATAAAGAAAAGTATGTCCTAGGCTTCCTACACAAAGTGTTCCAGCAATTCTTAAGTCAAAGAGAGAGTTTTACACACAAGCTCATGTTATGACATGTCCCTGGCAAGTTATATGTATATATTTGTTACTAAAATATTGGGACAAATGAAAACCTGATTTTTTTACAAAGTTTCTGAAGAATTTCAAAAATATTTCACACTTATTGAACACTTAACATTGGAAAAACACTAGGAAAGTGTTTATTTTTAAATTTTTTTTTGTTTTTAGATTTTATTTACTTTCTTAGAGAGAGTGTAAGGGAGGGAGAAAAAGAGGGAGAGAAACATCAATGTGCGGTTGTCTCTCTGGTGCCCCCTACTGGGGACCTGGCCTGCAACCCAGGCATGTGCCCTAACTGGGAATCAAAATGGCAACTCTTTGGTTCGCAGGCCAGCGCTCTATATATATATATATTTTATTGATTATGCTATTACAGTTGTCCCATTTTTTTCCCCTTTATTCCCCTCCGACCTTCACCCTCCTCCCACCAGCATTCCCCTCACCCTAGATCATGTCCATGGGTCATACATTAAGTTCTTTGGCATCTCCATTTCCTATACTATTCTTACCCTCCCCCTGTGTATTTTCTACCTACCATTTATGCTTCTTATTCCCTGTATCTTTTCCCCCATTCCCTCACTTCCGCCTCCCCTCTGATAACCCTCCATGTGATCTCCATTTCTGTGATTCTGTTCCTGTTCTAGTTGTTTGCTTAGTTTGTTTATTTTTTTTAGGTTCAGTTGTTGACAGTTGTGAGTTGTCATTTTACTGTCCATAGTTTTTGATTTTCTTCTTTTCCTTAGATAAGTTCCTTTAACATTTCATATAAGGACTTGGTGATGATGAACTCCTTTAACTTGACCTTATCTGGGAAGTACTTTATCTGCCCTTCCATTCTAAACGATAGCTTTGCTGGATAGAGTAATCTTGGATGTAGGTCCTTGTCTTTCATGACTTTGAATACTTCTTGCCAGCCCCTTCTTGCCTGCAAGGTTTCTTTTGAGAATCAGCTGATAGTCTTATGAGAACTCCTTTGTGGGTAACTGTCTCCTTTTCTCTTGCTGCTTTGAAGATTCTCTCCTTATCTTTAATCTTGAGAACTTAATTATGATGTGCCTTGGTGTGTGCTTCCTTGGGTCCAACTACTTCGGGACTCTCTGAGTTTCCTGGATCTCCTGGAATTCTATTTCCTTGGCCAGATTGGGGAAGTTCTCCATTATTTTTTCACATAAGTTTTCAATTTCTCGCTTTTCCTCTTCTCCTTCTGGCACCCCTATGATTTGGACGTTGGAATGTTTAAAGTTGTCCCAGAGGTTCCTAAGGCTCTCCTCATTTTTTTGAATTCTTGTTTCTTCATTCTGTTCTGGTTGAATGTTTATCTCTTCCTTCTGCTCCCAATCATTGATTTGAGTTCTGGTTTCCTTCCCTTTACTGTTGGTTCCCTGTATATTTTTCTTTATTTCACTTTGCATATACTTCACTTTTTCCTCCATTTTGTGACCATATTCAACCATTTCTGTGAGTATCCTGATTACCAGAGTTTTGAACTGTGCATCTGATGAGTTGGCTGTCTCCTCATTGCTTAGTTCTATTTTTGGACCTTTGATCTGTTCTTTCACTTGGGCCATATTTCTTCGTCTCAGAGTGCTTGTTACATTGGAAAGGGTGGAATCTTACGTATTCGCCCGGGCAAGCAACCCAGGTCACTGCATTGTGACACTGTGTGTGGAGCGGGGTCCAAAAGGGAACAGTGCTACTTGCTGGGATCTCGGCCAGCTTTCAGTCACTTCCTTCACTACTCCCAAGCAAACTGGGCCCTTCTGGTGCCGATTTCTGGGTGGGTGGGTTTGTGTACATTCTAGGACCCTGTGGGTCTCTCCAACGAACTCTCCTGTGAGGCTGGGAGTTTCTCCTGATCCCACACCCCCCACCAGTTTTTACAGCCAGAGGTTTTGAGGCTTTCTTTTCCTGCACTGGAACCCCGGATTGCACGGTCTGTCTCGCTCCCCAGTTATTCCTCCCAGTGTGTCTGCATGCAAATGTGGGACCAGCTGCCGCCTCACCCGCCCAGTCCTCCAGCTGCCACCTTGCTTTGTGTCCTCTCCACCCAGTTGCCTGACTCCACCCCTTCTACTGGTCTGGATGACTGTTTCTACTTCAACTCCTTGGTTGTCGGACTTCTGTATAGTTTAATTTTCTGGCAGTTCTAGTTATTTTTTGTTTTTAAATTTGTTGTTGTCCTTCTTTTGGTTATGCGAGGAGGCAAAGTGTATCTACGGACATCTCCATCTTGGCCAGAACTTACACTTGAAAAGTTATTATTTAATCCATCCAATAATCCTAGGAAGAAAGTGATATTATTATCCCTATGTTATAGCTGGGAACTGAGACTTACATAGATTAAGTAGCTTGTTCAGGGTTCACACAGTAAGTGACAAAGCCCTCATTCACATCCAGATTTGACTCCAGATTCTGCACTCAACTACGATAGTTTGTCCTACAGCCCAGGAAGAAGCTAATGCGATTCATCACTTTGTAGAAAAAGTGGGAGTGACAGTTTCAAATCCTATACAAAGTATTACTTCTTGACTGTGATTTCTGAGTCAAAAAATCAAAGTTGGCCCAGTGACTGCCACCCTACATGGTGTAGCTGAAGGGTGTTCCATTGCCAGTCCTTTTCCAGACTGTAAACTTGTAAATGTCATGTCAATGTGGCATTTGTACTGGCAGCCTGCCCCTGGGGTTGGCAGCCTCCTGCAATGCCTGCACACGATGATATCGTGCTTGGCATACACCTCTTAGAGAGTCTTCCCAACTGGGGCACTGGCAGCACTCTCCACTCAGCAGAGATGCGCTTCACCTCAACAGCTACCAGCTCAAGGGCTTTGACAGAGAAAAGAGGCTTAGAAGAGAGACACATGAGATTTATCAGCAGGGTTCCTGCAAACAAAAGGAACAGGTTGGGGAAGCACCTACCTGAGTCAGAAAGAAGTGAATTTATTCTTTCTGTCCATGCTGCATAGATAAGGGGAAGGTCAAAACGAAAGGCTGTAAGCCAGAGTAAACTCCTGCAAGTTTACGTTTCATAAAGAAAGGCTAAAACTAATTAAGTGTCATTTCCAGTCCAATTGACTGCACGATAAAAGCTTCATTAATGGAGTCAGCATGTATTGCCAGTCAACTCAGTCCCTGGGATAACATTAGGGCCACTGGGGCCAATTTTAGTTTTTGAGTTTCTTTTTGGACTCAAAAACTAAATAGCCTGCTCTTTGGGAGGGTTATTACTTCATAATGTTAACCTTTTTAGAGTCTTCCAAAGAATAAAGAGAGATTATACTTATTTTTAAAAACAATAAAACTCATTTTATCTTGTAATGCCGTATGGATCCATTTTAACCTTTTTATAAATTTAAGCTATATTATAGGATCTTAGTGGTCTTATTTTTGTTTGTATATTGGATTATTTACAATTAGGCTTTAAAAAAAAGACAAATAATAAGAAAAAGGAAAATGATAAAATTATCAAAAAGAATGATGCAAAGTGAAATAAATACTATTAACCTTCAATTTTCTTATTGCATTGCCCAAAGTATTGCATCATCTTTAAATAAGGTATAAAAGACTGAAGACACTATCTTTGCAGTCTGCTTTCAACTTTCATTGAACACAGTTGAGAATTCAGAATTTAAAATATTTCAGTCCATAACGGCAATGAGAAGAAAAATGAGAGAAGACCCTTCAGTTATTAGACAAAGTAGCAGATGAGTGCGAAGAGACAAATGGGAGCACTCAAGGCCCTGACGATGGTGAGGTTGATGATACAAGCAAAATTTATGTGTCTTCAAGTGACAATATACTAAATGAACTTTCTCAAACTCAAGAATTAATGAGTAAACCATGTATTTCTAAGAACGAAAAGGAAATAAGGTACTTTCATTCCCTTAGTCGTTCAAGAGGAAAGATTTTATAATGCAACATTTTGCAACAAGAACCTGGACCATCCTATTATGCTAACAGGGCATATGACCATATTCTTGCATCCTTTATGAGATATGTGCCAAATTTTATTTAATAAAGTTCATAAGTGGACAAATGCTGAAGGCAGGTTCATAAACAAAGGTGACTGGAAGGATTAGATGATAAAGAAATAAAAAATTCAATGAATTGATCATTTTATTGGTGTTTATAAATCCCAAAATGAAAATGAATTATAGAGCAAAAAAGATAACTGTCCTCTTTTTGACAAAACTGAGCCATTAAAGGTTTCAAAAAGTTTTCAAATTTTGCATTTTGATGATACAAGTGCAAGAACAACTAGAGTAATAAGTTAGAATCTATCAGAGATATATCTGAAGCCTAGAACCAGTATTTTCAAGATGGATATATTATGCAAAATTATGCAGCCCCTAGAATATAGCAGAGGATTTTTGTTTTGTATTTTACCACATATTGCTTTTTTCTTCTTTACTACCTACTTTGCCTTCCATTTGTTATGAAAAAAATTTTTCAAACATATACAAAAGTAGACAGAACACAGGGTGGGGCAAAAGTAGGTTTACCATTGTGAATACGCAAAACATTTTATTCTTATATTATTATTTGTTAATAGTGTATCATTTTCCATGTGAACAACTGTAAACCCACTTTTGCCTCCCTGTATATTACTTGTAATCATTTTTAAAAACCGATAGATAAATTTTTAAATAAAGGAAATCTCAAATCCTTAAAAAAACAAACCTATGTGTTACTACATGTAGGGTTTTGTGTGCTGGGCCTGGTGACACAAAGTCTCTGTTCTCAAAGAGCTAATAATCTAGTTGGTAGAAACAGGATACGAGTGACAAGTCCAGCTTAGAATATACTAAATACTAAAAAGCTGATACAGAAGTTCAAAGTGACAATGTACACATTCAGAAGAGAGGATAAACACAGGGTTGCATAGGTGTGGAAGAAGCATTTATGATACATTATTTCATTTTATCCATCCAACATTTCAAGGTACGCTAATCAAGAAAAGCCTGCCCATTCATAAGCAAATCTATAGGCTCCTTAGGTTTAATGCCCTGTTCACTCAGCAGCAAGGGGAGAATTGCCTGAATGAACTCCAAACTCTTTCTCATGCTCTACAAAGCCCTGGGAGATCTAGCCCTTGCTTACTTGTCCCACTTCACCTCAAGCTATTTTCTCCCTTGCCCACTACATTTCCACCATGCCAGCTTCCTTTCAGTTCCTACCCTAGGTCCTTTGCACATGCTTTACCCCTCTGCCCGGAGTACTCTTCCACCCTGTTTTTCTCATCATTAAACCCATCTCATTTTTCATTTCTTTTCTTAAAAGGTACCTTTGAGAGGTCTTTCCACCATCCTAGGAAAGCCTAGAGTTCCACTTCCATCACTTAACATCTGTCAGTGTACCTTGTGTGTTTCTCATTACACTTCACAATTTGAAATTATGTATTTATTTGTTAACTTGTTGACTGTCTGTCCTCTAACCCCAAATTTCTGGGAGCAAGTTTGTTTTATGTACCAGTAGCGTAGTGTCTGTCACATAGTTAAGTGCTGAAAAACAAAAGGATGGATGGATGGATGGATGGATGGATGGATGGATGGAAGGAAGGACTGATGAAGAGAGCAATGGAGGGATTTTATACAAATGAGATGTGAGTTTAATTTGATTCAGTTTAATCACAAGTGGCTGAGCACCATGTCAAGAAAAAAGTTAAGTACCAGGAATACAATGATTGACAGAGAGGGTTCCTACTCTAAATGAAGAATTCAAAGTTCAGCTGAATGTTTGGTTTGGAACAACCATCTTGCTGAGGACAAACATTGGTCTGATTTGGATACATCAAGAGAGTCAAGCATGATTCTGTCATGCTTCATCAGTGTACAATCTTAAAAAAATCAATATCAAATTCTAGGTAATGTGTTCAGGAAGCTAGGAGGAATTTCTAGTTAAGGCAGAACACAAAACTATATAAAAGGTGAGGACTAAATATAAGCAGAAGCTAATAAGAATCTAGATATCATCAGAACTTGGTAAAGAAAAATCCTTCTTAGAAGATGAACCTCCTTTTCTCCTGCAGATTCTACTTTTAATCTATAATATTATTTACCTTTAATATAAAACTACTAATTACTTCAAGGAGATGAAGTAAGTAACAGTCAATATACATACCTTAAAGATGAGAAGGGGACATTCTCTGATTTTTTTTAAAACCAAAAGCAAAAGTTGGGTTGAAGTCTTCATTTCTAAAACTATAGCTGCTGTTCTAGACAAATTTCTTTACCAATAATAGCTTTAATAAGCTAAGCATGACTAGGGCCTTTTAAATTGTTACACTAGTGGTATTATTGCTGGAAAAGGGAAAGCAAAATTGGATATTTGCCTCTG
The DNA here is from genome assembly GCF_021234165.1 of Pteronotus mesoamericanus. Classification (NCBI taxonomy): domain Eukaryota; kingdom Metazoa; phylum Chordata; class Mammalia; order Chiroptera; family Mormoopidae; genus Pteronotus; species Pteronotus mesoamericanus. The sequence goes on from NW_026555313.1 coordinate 16,228,428, forward strand.
ACAAAAGCAGCTGAGCATTGGAATGAAGTGTGTGCACACAATGATACACATGGAAACAAAGATTAGACTGAATCATAAACTAGAACAAAACTAATGTCTATCAAAACTCATGCAACAAAGTCTGTAATAATCTGAAATACGTAAATATTGCCCTGGGCAAGCACAGGCAGCATAATTTAAGGAGATGTAAAATATATGCCTCTATCATGGCAACGGAAACACTTCCCTTACCAGTAAGCAAGTCACTTAAGCAAGTCACAGATGAAAGAGGCCTGGATAAAGCAATTGTCTGAGTAGCATAAGTAGCTGACAGCTCAGAATGTTTCTAATTCAATTACCAGCCCTATTTATCAGGGTTAGGGAGCACTGTGCTGTGGAGATTTAAATCTGCTCTTGCTGATGTCAATGGAAGACAGGCTGCCAATCCCTGATGTCTCCAGTTCAGTGGGCACAAATGGAGATGCTGAGCCGAGTTCTCATTTTAAAAAGAAAGTGTCCTAGTGCTCAGGTTTTCTCTTTTACTTTTATTCACCCAAATATTAATGTAATCTAAGCTGACTGCCAGCTCTTTCTTTTAAAGTTAGTTTCCTTTCTTTGTGTCTCTGTCTCTTGTTCTTTCTTGCACTTAGTTCACATTTCAGTGCCAGACTTTCTACAATCCTCAGAGCAGAACTGGACTTTTACAGCAATCTTCAGTTCTGAAGAGAATCTCAGAATTCCCTCAAGACTTACTCTTAGCCATAGTCAACGTACAGTCCCATATCAAGCAATTTAAGAACTGCTCAAAGAGCTGATATGCAGCAAAAATGTGACTGTTCTTTGATATTAACAGGAACTGGGGTAAGGGACATTACTCTAATGGTCAGTGAGTAATGCATAGGTGACATTTATAGCACAAAAGAAAAATGAAGAGAGGAGTGGCATGCTCTATTTATACTCTACTAGAACGTCAGTTCCTTGAAGATAGAACTTCACCTCTCTAACTGCTCTATTTTGGAACTGTGCCACAGAAAAGGGCTCAATGAATAGTCTGTGAGTGAATTAATGACTACACCCAAACTCTTAAATCAGAGCATTAGTCTACCTCACTCACTTTTGACAATATTCATCTTCCACAAGTAAAGGAAAATCAAAAATAGTATGAAGCTCTCCTTCCTCTTCTCTCCCCAAAATTCAATTCTAAAGCCATTAGGTATGGCAGAGCCAACCTAAAGTGTGTGGTGTGAGGAGGGGAAGGTGCGGAGAGGGGAAGCTGCAGGGGCCAATGAGATATTAGAGCACAATGACATGTGGGAGGCATCCATATTAGCAAAGAAAATATTAATGCTATAGGTCAAGCAACCTGTCCAGGTTTCAGTTTACACAGAATTTGCTCAATCATCGTTACCCATGTGACCAAAATGACACTTCATTTTCAGCAGACATATCCAATAGACCCTTGACATTCAAAGAATATATTCACAGTTTTGACTATTTGGTAACAGTCTCTGAATATCCATACTGTGTGATGACTTAGAAGTTTGCTGTGGCAGAAACTGGAACCACAGCATTGCACAGAGTGGATCACTTCACTTACTTGTGGCCCTTGGCCAATCATGTGACAACATCATAACCTCCTGACCAGTCACCTTTAGCCAATATTCAGAATGAGGACTGAGAAAAAACTGCTATGAGGCAACTGGCCATTTTCTGACCTTCAGTCCCACCAAGACTGCTGGGGGAAATGCTCTCAACCCATTTTTTTCCATCTGATAGCTATCTGGATATGAAGGTACTACATGTTCCACCCACCATTCCTGTGGAGAAAACACTGAAGAGTGTTCAAGGTGTTTCCCCTGCTCTTTGGATCCTCATTTGGACTATGCTTCTATGTAGCAAATAGTAGTAGCATTGGAGGACACATTATGTAGATGATTCTGGCAAGCTCAATAAGCATGAAATAAATAATAAGTATACTTTAAAATAACTCAACAATCTTTATTTTACCAAATAAGGGCATCAAAAGTTTCTGAAGAAATCCTTGTTTCACTTTTTTTTTTCTTTTTAGTCTGACATAAATCCAGTTTAAGGAATGTTAAATACATCAAATAATCAATAAATATTTTATGAGACACTACTATGTACTGGCAGTTGTTGAGCCTCAACAAGAAATGTAGGTCTAACTCTCAAGGAACTCAGAACAAAGACCCTTGATGATGCTAGCTACTTGGGCTAGGCTAGCTAAAAGCAGTGGCAGTCTTTAAACAAGGTACATGGTCTTCAAGCCTAAGAGTCTCTATAGTATCGACTTGGAGCCCAGATGGTCAGCACATAGTCTCTTTCTACGGAACTAATTTTATAACAATGAAAAACAGACTCTCTAAGCTTCAGAAAAACAAAAAAAGGCTTATTTCTCTTAAAATGTCAGCAGATCTCAATGATTAAGCCACTAAAGAATACAATGAGCAAAACACCCACCCATATGTTTTGAAGTCAAATCTAGCCTGAGGTAGCTCCACCAGATAAAGGGTCTCAGGAAAGTATCTGGGGAGAAAAAAATAAAAGGGAAGACTAAAACCTGATAAACAGAAAGTGTAAGAGAATAATGAGCTGGTAGAGAATTTCAAAAGTAGAGAAACTTTCATCTCTTCTTCCCTACAGTTTCTCAGTATTCTTGGCATAGAGGAGCTGAAGACATCACCAGGATTGATGGGTAGGGAAAAACAAGATCACTTCAGTTACTGGATGGGAGGGAGAACTAATTCTACCCGAAGAGTTTGAGCACCAACTGAAGCATTTAAAACTATTGGCCTTAAACCAAATTCTGCCATGGACTGTAGTCTCCATTTCCACCTGAGAAGTAAGAAGCTGCAGGTGGAAACAGCCTGCTGGACTATTTTATGTGTCATATGTCTCTTTAGAAAAAAACTCCTTTAAAGAGAAAAATTTCAAAAATTATCTGATTTCAATGATGCATGGCATCAAAAGAGCTGTGATGGTTTTAAAATGTGCCCATAAATTCTTTCACACTCTCCCCATCAACAAGGAAAGTTTAATTCCCTTCCTTTGAACAGAGGCTATTACAGTGGCTTGCTTTCGAAGGACAGAATGAGGTGGGATTATTACTGGGTGAACTTCAAGGCTAGGTCATAAAAACAACTATATAGCTCTCAAGACACTGGCTCTTAGAAGCCAACCACCATGCTGTGAAAAAATGCAGGCTACATAGGGAAGCCATAAGTAGGTGTTCTGGCTGACAGTCCCAGCTGAGATCTAGTCAACAGACAGTGTTAACATACAGACATGTGAGAAAGCCTTTGAATACCTCCAGTACCAACCACCATCTGAAGGCCAATGCATAAGAACCCTAAGAGCTGAAGAACTATCTATCTGAGCCCATTTGATCCCAAGACCCATGAGAGAAAACAATAATAAATAATTGTTGTTTTATATTGCTAAGTTTGAGATGATTTGTTACACAACAATAACTAGAACTACAGCTTCCAACTAATATGTCCTTTACAGTGATTACTCCAATGATCTTATTATTATCTTCCAAAAATTAATAGTTCTGCTTATGCTGGTTTAGAGGCTGGGAGCCATCAACCAGACTACCACATAGGAGCAAAATGGATACAGGTGCCATGGACTCTTCAGGCTTCATCATTGCTAGATGTCACCACTTTGTGGAGGCTAAAAGGAGAGTCATAGTCTCAGTGGAAAAATCCCCACAGCAGCTAAAGCTCAGTGGCCACTAAGATTCCCATGCTGGGCACTGAAAGAACACAAGCAGCAGATGCTATTGCAGTCCCCACCTAGCTGCTGTCCTCTGACTAGAAAATGTGCCTCTACCATACCAGTGGAAGGCGCTAACTTCTAACTCCTTACTTGCATCCATGCTTCACATATAATTATAAATTTGCAAAGCTTTGAAATTCTGTCCTATTTAAGTCCCCCCAAATTACCTCAAGCCCTTAATTAGGCAAGCCTAAAATTCAGTTAGATGATGGTAATCTGCTCCAAAATAGTGAAGAACAAAGTCACAAAATCCTAAAGCCAAAGGTGAAAGCAAAGTCATCAAGACAAAAAGGACCTACAATGAAGGAGGAAAAACGGGGCAGAAAGTGGCTGTGCGCAGAAGAGCAGGGCCTCCCAACTTGTTCCCAAACCTACCAACAGGCCCTACAGATCAGGAGGCCAACTCCAACCTCCTGGAGAAGCATTTCCCACCAGACTCCCACAGCCAAACTTTCTTACCACACTTAGAAAGGAACCCACCATTCAGCTATTGCACCATTCTCCCTTCACTCCTCTCTGGGGAATCTCAGAGTAGGCATTATATCCAGCTACTTATTGAACTATTTTATACAAATAGCAATTATATCAGCCTTCAAAGGAAGAAAACATTCTCTCTTATTTTAGAAAGTATATAACATGAGAAGGCCAAAGAGTCTGATAAACCTTTATAAAGTTAGCCAGACATAGACATGGTAAACTCAGGGAGTATAAGTTGAGGCTTTGGTACCAGCTATGTACAAGAGGTGACTAGAAAATTGATAAGATTTTTAAAAAAATGTTTATTGATGAGAGATAGAGGGGAAGAGGGGGAAGGAAGAAAGGAGAGACATCAGTGTAAGAGAGAAACATCAATTGGCTGCCTCCTGTACGTGTCTTGACTGGGGATTGAACCCACAACCTAGGCATGTACCCCGGCTGGGAATCCAACTCCTAACCCCTCAGTGTGTGGAACGATGCTTCAACTAACTGAGCCACACTGGCCAGGTCAGTTCTTAAGATTTTAGGCCAGCATCCTCTATCAAACTAATGGGATCTGGGGCCTCTAGTTCTCTGATATAGCTGAAAAGAATGGGTGAGTGTCTGGGCTGCATTCTCCCAAATGGGCTAACAACATATAGCACTATTTAGTGAGTTCTTCTCCAGGAGTCCAACAGCAAAGGCCTTTATCTTCCATAAGTTTTGAAAGAAAACAAGACTCTTTGCAAAATCATAATAGATATTCAGAATTCCTCAATTTGCACCAATCACTATAAAGTCCTAATAATCTTTAGGTTGATTTCCTTTGGAGTTGAGTCTCCACTGGCATACACATTCAGAGTATGATGTTTTTATGTACTGGTACTGTCTTCAAGTTATTCTCATTGCTTCCTTTTCAGGCAGCTGGGACCAATCTCAGGAATGGATCTGAAATTTAAAAAGTGACCAAGGAATGCCAACAAAGTAAATCAAATTAGTAAACTATGGGCAAATCCACATGGTAAACGTGGACCATGGGCCAAAGGAACCGTATCTATACACTCCATTCTTCTGTCCTGCTTTTTGGGACCAAGCCCCTGTACTCTGATCACATTAAAACAGGATGACCACATAAAAAAGGGTAGGGCCATTTTTACTTTTAAAACCATTCTGATTTAAATGATATATTATAGATCACTTTAACTAAAAGGAAGTTTAAATCAGCCAAAAAGGTAAATTAAATTTTAACTTATTGACTGATTTTAGAAAGTAAAAGAGAGAAACATTGATTTTTTGTCCCACTTATGCATTCACTGGTTGCTTCTTGTGTGTGCCCTGACCAGGGATGGAACCTGGAAACGTTCCATCCCTTGGCATATTGGGATGACCCTCTAACCAAGTGAGCTACCCAGCCAAGGCAAAAATTTTCTTTATTGACCCTCAGACACCTCATCCAACTGGCTCCTTTTTCTCTTTCCACTTAGGCTCAGGATTTCTTCTCCTTGAACTGCATACATGATTCTACTCTCTTTTTACCACCAATACAAATCCTCCTTTTCTTTAAAGCCTCAGCTCAAGCACCACCTCCTTCAGGAAGGCTTCTCAGTTTACTCTAACCTCCAGAGATCTCTCCCTTCTTTGAAGTTTTAGGATATAACTTGGCACCTCCAGAAGTTTTAATATTATTTTCAAGTTGTTTTTGTTTCTCTACCAAAGTTGTAGTTATTCAAGAGCAAAATTTTTGTCTAATTGCTTCTTTTATATCACTTACATAATCTAGCTCTGTGACAAGGACTTAATAGCTGTTCAATAAATATTTTCTTATTGCCAAACCTGCCTACCAGTTGGTTTGAGGACATAACAAGAAGACTCCAGGAACCTTTCACTGATTATTCCTTCTCTCACAATACACTGTACCTTTCTCCTTTAAAGCACTTAACACAGGTTGCAATTACATATTCATCTGTATGGCTTTTGTTTAAGGTCAGTATTCCCATTACATTGTAAGGTCGAAGAGGACGGGGAGTTTGTGTGTACTGTTTATCACTATGTACCTAAGACCCATCACAGCCTGGTAGTGTTCAAAAAATATCTGCTGATAGCATGAATGTCAGATGGACAAATAGGTGGATAATGGGAAAAAAATGATCTGAACGTGAACTAAAAAGAAGATTTAAATTTTAGGGACAAATATTTGAGAAATAAACCTACATACATTTCTATATTTTTAAATTTTTTAAATTTTATTTTAAAATCATGTTTATTCTATTAGAGTTGTCTCAATTTCCCCCTTTGCCCTCTTCCACCCATCCCACCCCCGACTCCCACTCCCACAGTCAATTCCCACTCTGTTGTCCATGTCCATGGGTCATTGATACATGTTCTTTGTTTAGTTCCTTCTTTCCTTCATTGACCTCCTTCCTCATCCCCTCTGGTCACTTTCAGTTTGTTCCATGTTTCCTTGCCTGTGGTTTATTTTGTTCATTAGTTTATTTTGCTGAATAGATTCTACTTATAAGTGAGTCTTTCACCAACTGGCTTATTTCACTTAGCATAATGTTTTCCAGTTCCATCCATGTTGTCGCAAATGGTAGGAGTTACTTCCTTCTTTTTCTTTTTTAAATGAAGATTGATTTTATTTATTTATTTTTTAAATGTCAAGATCCATGAGAAAATACTAAAATATTTAAATCCATTATAAAGTCTCAGCAATCATGACACCTGCACAGAAACAATCACGTAGATCAACGAAATAAAATGAGCATTCCAGAAACAAATGTATGTATCTAACAAAGTAATAGTTGATTAAATTGATATTTCAAATCAATGGGGAAAATAAGGCTTATTCAACATATAAGGTGCATGGATCACTATTACTTGAAAAAAAACAAATATAGAGCCCTGTTTCACACATTATACAAGAAATATTCAGGTGAGTTAAAAATCAGTATGTAGAATCTAAGGAGTTTTAGGAGAAAAATACAAAATAATATTTTCCTTACCCTGAAGCAACATACTCAAACCGAGAAGCTATAAAGTACAATATTGACAATATGACAATATTAAACATTTAATACTATGCAGTAATATTCATATAAAAAAAATTAAAGAACAAATAATAGAATAGGAAAGTATTTGCAACACACCTCAAAACAGGTTAATAGTTTTTTTGGGGGGGTTTCAGGGAAAAAAATTCTACAAACATTTTATCAAAAAATGGATAAAGAATACAAAAAAGTCATTTAAAGCTTTTCAAAATAATACAAATAGGCAAGAAATATACAAAAGCAGGTTTATTTTCAACAAATAATAAAGTAACAATTTAAATAACACTTCATTGTCACAATCAGATTAATAAGTATTAAGAAAATTGGTAATATCAAGTATTGGTGACTGTGAAAGGAACTCAGTATTCATAGACTCTTTTTTTTCATCTTCTTAAAGCAGTCCCTTTAGCGTATCTTGCAATACTGGTTTCGTGGAGGAGTATACTTTCAGCCTTCTTTTGACTGGGAAACTCCTCATTTCACCTTCCATTTTCATTGAGAGCCTTGCTGGGTAGAGCAGTCTGGGTTGCAGGCCTTTGCTTCTCATGACTTGGAATATTTCTTGCCATTCCCTTTTGGCTTGTAGTGTTTCCGATGAGAAGTCAGCTGCTAGCAATACCGGGGTTCCCTTATATATTATTATTTGTTTATCCCTTGGTTCCTTTATGATTCTCTCTTTGTCTTTGATATTTGCATTTTAATTATGATATGTCTTAGACTGGGCCTCACTGGGATCCTCTTAAATGGGACCCTCCATCCTTCCTGGACTTGCATGACTTTTTCTCTCCTCCAGTTAGGGAAGTTTTCCATCATTACTTTTTCAAACAGGTTTTCCACTCCTTGTTCCTCTTGTTCTCCTCCTGGTATCTCTATTATATGGATATTATTACATTTCATGTTGTCCTGCATGTCCCCACACAAATTTACATCCTTTTTGAGTCTTTTTTCATTTTCTTGCTTTTTCTGGGAGCTTTTTCCTACCTTATCCTCCAACTCATTCATGCAATCCTCTGCTTCATCTATCCTGCTTTCGATTCCTTCTACTGAGTTCTTCAATTCAAATGCTGTATTCTTCATCTCCTCTTATTTCTTATTGGTCATTTTTATGTCCTTTTCCATGCTGATATATTTTGCAGTAAGTTCCTTATAGTTTCCCTGCAGTTTTCTGTAATTCTTGCTGAGCTCACAGAGCTCATTGAGTTTCCTTAGAACCATTGTTTGGAACTCAGTATCTGAGAGTTTACTTGCCTCTATTTCATTTATTTCTCTTCCTGGGGATTCCTCCTTTCTGTTCCACTGCGGGGTGTTTCTTTGTCTTCCCATTATTTGTGAGACTCTTTTTTTTTTTTTTTTGCTTCTGCTTCTTAAATGGGTCTGTCTTGATTTCCTGGCTTTGTGGTGTGAACTTCTATGATAGGAGACCACTGTTTTTTCTTTCTGGATCTGCCTCTGATGATGTCAGATGTTGACCCTGTCTGACCTTAGGTACTCTGAGACTTCCAGGAATCTGCTGTCTGTGGCTGTCTTCTTCAGCTATTAATCTAGTCACTCTGCACTCAGCAGGCTGGCTTAGAGATACCACAGGGCGGGGTAGAGTCCCTCCTGGGGCCAGGACTATTGGGTCCTTTCACACTGTTGGGGCTCAGGGGAGCAGTCTCTGCCTGAGCAAGATGGCTGCTGCCGTACGGGGGATTAGTCAGCACCAGGATCCCATTGGCTACTCCCCCAGTTCTCTCCCCAAAGCCTCCTTCCCCAGTCTCTCCTCAAGCGTCTCTAGCCCACTCTGCCCCCGACTTTGCTGGAGACCAGGGTTAAGTGGCTGCAAACAGAAATCTATGCACTGGCCCATTAGAGCAGCTCTTTGCATCTACAGTCACCTGTCTCTGGCAGAGAGCAACTCAGCTGCTTTTCACAGTTGGCTGTTATCTGTGTACTATTTGGGCTCTGGTGCTGTAGGCTGGAGATCTCCACTTATGGTTTAGACCCTACTCTTCTCAGGAGGATCCAACTGGCTGTTTCAATATCCATCTGGTGCAGCCGCCAGTGGGCACCCCACCCACCTTCTCAAGTCTCTACTGCATTCCTTACCAGTTAGGTTGTGCTAAAGCTGACACATTTGTCTGTCCGAGGTTAAAAGACTCTTCTCTTGCTATTGTTCAGTGTTTGTTCCAGGTGATTTCTCCACAATTTAGTTGTAATTCCAGGTTGGTCCTGGGAGGAGGTCAGTGTGACTTCCACTCACTCCTCGGCCATCCTAATTCTCCCTCAACCTACTTACATTTCTAAAAAGGTTACATGGCAGTATGTAACAGGCTTATTAAAACCTCCTTTCCCACAGAACATCCCAATCAAGATGAATCCAAAGAGGCGTACTCCAAGACACATCATAAGTAAAATGCCAAGTTTTAAAGAATAGAGAGAATCTTAAAGGCAGCAAAGGAGAAACAGATAGTGACATAAAAGGGAGCTCTGATAAGGCTAGCAGCTGACTTCTCAATAGAAACACTACAAGCCAGAAGGGACTGGCAAGAAATATTCCAAGTAATGAAAAGCAAAAGCCTTCAACCTAGACCACTCTACCTAACAAAGCTGTCATTTAAATAGAGGGGAAAATAAGTAGTTTCCTGACAAAAGAAGGTTAAAAGAATACAGCTCCACCAAACCAGCACTGTAAGACATGCTAAAGGGACTGCTTTAAGACGATGAAGAAAAAGAGTGAGAGAGGAACACAGGTACAAAGGGGAAAAAAGGCAATGAATTAATATTTATTAATAGTAACCTTAAATGTAAATAGATTAAGTGATCCAATCAAAAGACACAGGGTAGCTGAATGGATAAGAAAAGGTGACCCACATATATGCTGTCTAAAAGAGACCCACCTCAGAACAAATGACCTACACAGACTGAAAGTGAAGCATAAGAAAAAAAATATTCCAAGCAAATGGACAGGAAAAGAGCTGGCATAGCATATTTATATCAGACAAAATAGATTTCAAAACAAAGGCCATAAAGAGAGACAAAGGAGGTCATTTCATAATTCTAAAGGGAAGAATCTATCAGGAAGATATAAACATTGTAAACATATATGCACCCATCATAAGAGCACCCAAATATATAAGGAAAAACTTGGACGACTTCAAGAAAGATATAGATAGCAACACACTCATGGTTGGGAATTGTAACACTCCACTGTCAACAATGGATAGATCTTCCAAACAAAGAATCAACAAGGACATTATGACACTGAATGACACGTCAGATCAAATGGGATTAACTGATATATACAGAACCTTTCACTCCAAAGAAGTAAAATATATGTTCTTTTCAAATGCACATGGAACATTTTCAAAGACAGACCACATGACAGGACACAAAACATGCCTTAACAAATTGAATATAATTGAAATCATATCAAGCACATTTTTGGATCACAATGGCTTAGAGCTAGAAACCAAAATCAAGGGAAAAACTCACAAACAGTCAAATACATAGAGACCAAACAACATATATTAAACAATGAATGGGTAAACAATGAGATCAAGGAAGAAATCAGAAAGTTTCAGGAAACAAATGAAAATGAAGACACAACAACCAAAACCTATGGGACACAGTGAAGGCAGTCCTGAGAGGGAAATTCATAGCAATACAGAACTACCTAAAAAAGACAGAAAATTTTCAAATACACGACCTAACCCTACATCTACAAAAATTAGAGGAAAAACAACAAAATCCAGAGTGAGTAAAAGGAAGGAAATAATCAAGATGAGAGCAGAATTAAGTGACATAAAGATGAAAAGAACAACCCAAAGGATCAATAAATCAAGAGGCTGGTTATCTGACAAATTAAAAAGAGTAATGTGACCTTGGCATCCCTTATTAGGAGAAAACTAATTTTAGGTGCTGACTGGCATGTCTGGTCCACAGTTTAGCATTGTTATAAACCATTCCATTCGAAAAGCACTTTGAAAAATTGTTCCCGAGGGATAGATGGGATGGTTTATGCAAATCATGCTGAATAGACTCCTCCCTTCTCTGGTGCCCTGTCCCCTCTCACACCCAAGTCCTGGTACTATTCACTTCTCGTATCTGACGTTCTCTGGTACATGTTTCTGGTCTCCCTGCTAGGACTGAAGAGACAGCCCTTTCTGCTGACATTCCCATCACAACATTCCTCAGAAAAGCCTAAAAACAAAGTTCTGTTATTATTTTGATGGCATATAAAGATCTTAATTCCCACCTAAGAAAAAAAAAAGAGGCTGGTTTGAAAAAAATAAACATAATTGAAAAGCCTTTAACAGATGACCCAAATAAATAAAGTCAGAAACAAAAGAGGTGAAATTATAACCAATACCACAAAAATACGAAGGATCATAAAAAATTACTACAAACAACTACCAAGAAAATTTCATATGCCAAGAAATTTGAAAACCTGGGTAAAATGGACAAATTTCGAGAAACATATAATCCTCTAAAACCAATCAAGAAGAAGCTGAAAACCTGAACAGACCGATAACACCTAGTGAAATTGAAGCAGTAATCAAAAAAACTCCCAGCACAAAAAAGCCCTGGACTGGATGGTTTCACAGGAGAATTTTACAAAACATTTAAGGAAGAGCTAACCCCTGTCCTTCTCACATTATTCCAAAAAACCCAAGAAGAGCAAAGACTCCCAAACTCTTTTCGTGAGGCTAGCATCATCCTAATTCCACAACCAGATAAAGACAAAACAAAGAAAGAAACCTATTGCTAATGAACATAGATGCTAAAATCCTCAACAAAATATTGGCAAACAGAATCCAGCAATACATTAAAAAAATTGTACACCACAACCAAATGAGATTCAACCCAGGGATGCAAGGATGGTTCAATATATGCAAATCAATAAACGTAATACATCACATCAACAAAAGTAAAGACAAAAACCACATGATCATATCAATAGATGCGGAAAAAGCATTTCATAAGGTACAGCACCCATCTATGATAAAAGCACTCAGCAGAGTGGGAATAAAGGGGGCATACCTCAACATAATAAAGGCCATATATGAAAAACCGACAGCCAACATCATTCTCAACAGGTAAAAACTAAAAGCTTTCCCACTAAGATCGGGAACATGACAAGGATGTCCACTTTCACCACTTCTATTCAACATAGTATTGAAAGTCCTAGACACAGCGATCAGACAAGAAAAAGAAATAAAATGCATCCAAATTGGAAAGGAGGAAGTAAAACTATCATTGTTTGCATTGTTTGTAAACCTTTATACTCCCCCAAGAAAGTACTTGACCTAATGAATGAATTTGGCAAAAGAGAGAGATACAAAGTCCTCATTCAGAAATCAAAGGCATTTTTGTACACCAACAATGAAATATCAGAATCAGAAATCAGGGGAAAAAATCCCATTTGCTATAGCAACAAGAAAAATAAAGTACCTAGGAATAACTTTAACCAAGGAGGTAAAAGACTTGGCAGACAACTATACAACACTGAGGAAAGAAATTAAGGAAGCACAAATAAATGGAAGCATATACCGTGTTTATGGATTGGAAGAATTAACATCATTCAAATGTCCATTCTACCCAAAGCAATTTATAGATTCAAGACAATCCCTTTTAAAATATCAGTGATATATTTCACAGACATAGAACAAACATTTCAAACATTTGTATGGAACCATACAGGAACCCGAATAGCTGCCGCAATTTTGAGAAAGAAGAACAAAGTATATGGGATCACAATACCTGACATCAAACTATATTACAAGGCCACTGTAATCAAAAGAGTCTAGTACTGGCATAAGAACAGACACAGAGATCAATGGAACAGAATAGAGAGCCCAGAAATAAACCCATGACTCCATGGGCAATTAATATTTGACAAAGGGGGCAGAAGCACAAAATGGAATAAAAACAGCCTCTTCAACAAATGGTGTTGGGAGAGCTGGACAGCTACATGCAAAAAATTGAAATTCGACCACCAACTTACGCCATACACAAAAACAAACTCAAGATGTATAAAAGACTTAAATAATAAGTCACGACACCATAAAAGTCCTAGAGGAGAACATAGGCAACTCTCAGATATCCCACGCAGTATTATTTTCACCGATATGTCCCCTCGAGCAAGGGATATAAAGGAAAGAATAAACAAATGGGACTTCATCAAAATAAGAAGCTTCTGCATGGCTAAAGAAAACGTCAGCAAAATGGGAAAGGAACCAACTGTATGGGAAAACATATTTGCCAACGATACCTCAGATGAGAGTTTGATCTCTAAAATATATAAAGAACTCACATGACTCCACACCAGCAAGATAAACAATCCAATTTAAAAATGAGCAAAGGACCTGAACAGACACTTCTTCAAGGAGGACACACAGAGTGCCCAGAGACATATGAAAGGATGCTCAACATCACTAGCCATTAGAGAGATGCAAATTAATACCACAAAGGGATACCACTTCACACCCGTGAGAATGGCCATCATTAATAAATCAACAAACAAGTGCTAGCGAGGTTGTGGAGAAAAGGGAACCCCAGTGCACTGCTGGTGGGAATGTAGACTGACACAGCCACTGTGGAAAACAGTATGGAATTTCCCCCCAAAATAAAGATGGAATGTTCTTTCAATCCAGCGATCCCTCTCTGGGACTATACCCTAAGAATCTTGAATCACAATTTAAAAGAACCTACACACTCCAATGTTCATAGCAACATTATTTACAATAGCTAAGTGCTGCAAGCAATTTAAGTGCCCATGAATAAATGAGTGGATCAAAAAACTGTGGTACATTTATACAATGGAATACTACGCAGCAGAATGAAGGAGATCCTACCCTTTGCAATGGCACAGATGGAACTGGATAGTATTATACTAAGTCAAATAAGTCAGGGAGTGAAAGACAAATACCATATGATCTCACCTATAAGTGGAACCTAATCAATGAAGAAACAAATGAGCAAAATCAACCAGAGACATGGAAATAAATAACAAACTGACAGTGACTAGAGGGGAGGTGGGAGGGGGTAATGGGGGAAAGGGGAAGGGGCGAGCAAAGGAACACAAATAGAGGACTCGTGGGCATGGACAATGCGGGGTGGATTGACTACATGCTATGTAGAGGGGCGGGTGGGAGTTGGGGGAACAGGGTAGGGAGGAGCAGTGGGGAAAAAGGTGGGACAACTGTAACTGAACAACAATTAAAAAAAACAAAAAAAACCCAAAACCCTCCTTTCCTCTGAAACAGCTAGAATACTTAGGCCTGAAGCCTATTTCGATCTAGGATCTAAGACATGAGTGACCATTACTTTCTGATGGTACCATTATTTCCTTCTGTTATATAAATTGCTAAAATACTAAAACCACTGCTCAAAGAAGACAAAGGAAATGTAAAGCCCGAGTGAACAGGACCAAGCTCCCAAGAGCATTTCATGCACCATCTCAGAGCAACTGGTGTGAAGCACGCAGCCCCTGACAGCACAGTCTCACTTCACTGGTCCAAAGTCAGCACCCCGAGGATGTCATGGTGCGGACAGTGACACACTCCTGCAGCAAACTGAGCTATAGGATCCAGCTATTTTTGCAGTTAGATCAATATATACCATGAAATACTAAGAAAGAGAAATGTAAAGAAAATCAATATAATTTTGGAGCACTAGGCAACCTGCTAATTAATTGACATGCCTGATATTTATATAATGCTTTAAAATGGAAAAAGCATTCATATTTCTGCTCTCATTTAATCCTTACAACATTCCCATAAAATAGAAAAAGTTATCTCTAATTTCCTGATATAGAAATTTGGGGATCAGAGAGGAATAACCAGGCAGTAGGCAAGATTAAATGTACATATCTTCTGACCCCATGCTCTTTTCACTACGCTTTGCACCCCTTCAAGGGAACTGCCCTTTTTCAGTTCTTAAACCAACTGATTGAGTTCTTTCTCAGCATATGATTGTGAAAAGAATGCTGATTTATGGGAAATGAAAAACCTATGAAGGCATTCTCCAATAACCCTTTCCTTCCATCCATCTACAACAGACGTGTGCTCAGTGGGCAAATGGGAAATAAAGCAGCAGGGAATGAACAAGAGAATCAGGATGAACAATGACAGAAACTTAAGAGTCTGGTCTCTCTAGGAAGTTCTGCTCAACTTGCAAAAGCTTCTGGTCAAGGACCAGCTCAGCTAGAGGAAGTAATCCATAACAATGGCTAGTATTGTATTTGTAATATAGCACAGCAAAACTTTAAAAGCTGGACCCAGGCCAATGGGAAGAGTCATGGGCTTCCGGGATCTCAAATTTGGCCTGATCATTCTGTGAAACAATGTGACTCCTGAGTCTCTCTCTCCATTTGCAGTTGAGTTCACTCTCTCATTACCTTTTATGTAATCAACCAGAAAAGCTTCCTAACTTGTTTCTATGCCTCCAACTCTCCCTCCTTTCAGTCCACCTCCCACACTATCACCAATGCAATCTTCAGATGACATTTCCTCTAGAAATCTTCCTTGCTTCCTCCCACCCTAGGGTTTTTGGAATTAACCCCTCCTGCCCATGCTCCAATAGCACTTGCACCTCTCTGAACTATGGTATCTCTTCCCAACGTATCCTGTAAACTCCCCAAGGCAGCGGTCTTATATGCCCACAGTCTAGAGTCTTAGAGGTAGAAGATGTTGAATAAATGCTTATCAAATTGATCAAGGTATGCTTTACTTCTTCCTTTAAAATCTAGCTTGTTAGGGAAGCAGGATGTTCAGTGGGGAGAAGGAAAAAGCACCTCTGGGAAAGGCTCTCATGTTTCACAGTCTCCTGGTGTGTCACCTGCACCGACTAGCTGAGGAGAATGCTGAACACAGAGGGGCTTGGAGGAACCTCAACCAGTTCACTTGTGTGATGGTATGATCACCTCCAGTAACTGCTCACCACAAGGAAGGCAGGAAGGTGACCAACACCTCCTGTTGTTCCCTCAAAATATTGCAAGTTTTCTAGTGAAAACTGCACAAACGTCATGTTACTTTTCCTTGTCCCAAAGGCTCTGTTTATGTGTATGAGCTGCCATGCTAGGGTGCTACCAAAAGGGGGAATGGGAAGACAAGGGACTCTTCTCATTTCTGCCCTTCAAATCCAAAAGTAAAATAAAAGTTCACCTAAAAAATACTCCCTTGCCCCATTTGCTAGAAACAGCTTATTCTGTGAGTAATGTACTGCTGGTCAGTATTTGTGAACCACTAAATTTCCCTTTGTTAATAAGAAGGTTGTTTGGGATCTGCTGTCCCCATAGAGCTGGAGAACTTTCCAGGCCCAGATCTCATGTTGTCACAGATTTTCAACCCCAATACGAAGTCACAATAGAGACCTACCCCGACTACTACATCAAATAAAGAGCCAGGAACCAAAGAACATGAGTGATGCAGAGAACTTCACACCCTCACCGCTGCCTCTCTTTTCAGCTCTCTCCGATTGCTCAATTGAGACAATGTTTTCAATACCAATCCATCCATAACCCTAACCCTTTCCTGCTCTCCCACTTCTTCAGTACCCTCCCCTTCCTTCCTTATGGAACCTAAGGCCACCAATCATTTTATCATCTCCCTGTATAAGCCCTCCATTTCCTTGCCATTTCATGCTTTGTTGAACTTTTAAGGCTGAAACCCAACATTACACACAAAGGCAGGCACACCAATGATCAAAACAGCATTTATAACAATCAAAAAGTGGAAATAAACCAAATGCCCATCCGCTGGTAAAGGGGCAATCAAAATGGGTATATCCATACAATGGAATAATATTCAGCAATAAAAAGGGACAACCACTAACATAGCTATAATATGAATGAACCTCAAAAGCATGGTAAGTGAAAAAAAGCCAGACATAGGACCCCACATATTTTAGAATTTCACTTATATGAAAGGCTCAGAAGAGGCAAATTTATGGAAATAGAAAATAAATGAGTGGTTCTTTGGAGCTGGGAACAGGAATGAGGGATTTTACTGGAGGGTTAGAAATGCTCTGAAATTGAATTGTGGTGAAGGTTGCACAACTTGGTCAATTTACTAATAATTATTGAATTGTACAATTAAAATGGGTAAATTATATGGTATATAATAATACTTCAATAAAGTTGTTTAAAAAAAACTGGTTATATTTGCCTGTTTTGTGACTCACTAGTGGAGCTACAAATAGCTGGAAAAGAGAAAAGCAACCACATTGGCTCTACTTAAGACTCAGTGAGTTCTTGTTTCTGTCCTCCAATCACACTCTGTTTCTCACGTTCCTTTTGTCTCATACTCTGCAATTATTTCACACCTTCTCTCTCCTCAAATCAACACCTCATCCCCTACTCTCCTTTTTCATCTGATAATCCTACTTTCTTCTTCACTGAGAAAAGTGAGGCCATCAGAAGAGAACTTCCAGATGTCCATCATCACACCTACCTGCTGCTTGTCACTATTATACTCTGCCTAGTAGCTACGTGTGGCTATGTAAATTGAGATTAAATAAAACTAAATATTCATTTCCTCAGTCTTACTAGTCACTTTTCAAATGCTTCATAGCTACACGTGGCTTGTGGCCCCTACACTGGACAGTGCTGTTCGGAGATGACCTATCTGTACATCTACCTAAAATATATCCTGTACTTATTTGTGAATCTCCTCACACCTAAGCTAAGGGCACTGCTCCAGCAATTCTTTCTTGCCTCCTGCATGATCTGTTTTCAACTCTATAAGAGATTATTTCCATGAGTACATAAACACGACTGTTATTTCCCTCATCTTAAAAAATAAAAGAGGGACAGTTTGGGGTGATGGGAAAGCTTTGGAAATAGATAATGGTATTCTCAACACAAAGAAATGATAAATATGTGCTCGTCTAGTAAACATATTGTAATATATAAATGTACCAAACCAACATGCTAAACACCTTAAACTTACATGGATGTTATATGTCAATTATATCTCAATGAGAAAAAAATTTAATGGTAATGGTTGCACAACACTGTAAATGTAATTAATGCCACTGAATTTTAAGTGGTTAAATGGCCAATTTTGTTATATATATATAATTTATATGCTACTATAACAAAAATTTTTTTAAAGATTTTATTTATTTATTTATTTTTAGAAAGGGAGACTGGAGGGAGAGAAACATTGATATGTGAGAGAAAGGTCTATCAGTTGCCTCTTGCACGTCCCCAACTAGGGACCTGGCCAACAACCCAGACATATACCCTGACCAGGAATTGAACCTGCGGCCTTTCTCTTTGTGGGACAATGCTCACCCGAGCCATGACAGTGAGGGCTAAAAAAATATTTTAAGGAAAAAAAATCTTTTGAAGGCATCAATTCCCTGCACCCACCACCAGCTATGGGCCTATTTCTCTGCTTCCCTTTATAGCAAAACTGTTCAAAACGCTTGTCTGTATTTGCCATCTCCAATTCTTGTCCTTGTGTTTTTGCTTTTAGCCCTCTAATTTCTCAAGTCCTTCTGCCCCACTACTCCACCAAAATTGCTTTTATCAGCTGCCAAATCCAATGGACGGTTACTCTTCATCGTACTTGATTTATCTGCAGCTTCTGATTACCTCCTCCTCTGAAAACATTTTTTCCCTGTTTCTGAGTCCCAGACCTGCCTCTCAAGACCTATTCCTCTATCTTTCACTCTCTGACCTCTTGGATCCTTGGCTTTGCCCACTAGGCCCCACCAAACCTCCTTAACTTCAACTGTTTGTTTACCTGGACCTCTGCCCACAGACAACTTGACTCTTCCAACTCACTCCAGCCACCCCTGCCCCCACCATTACTCCTTTACCTGAGTGCCCTGACTCCCCTTTCATCATTAATTCTGAGACCTTTCTGAAGAGCCAGCCAAGCCCTGGTCTATTTGATCTTTCTATTTAAGATCTAGTAAAGCCTATCTCATCCTTGACTAAGCCTTCTGCCTAAAAATAATGGATATGGATTTCTAACTCCTTAAAGGACATAGACAATCTTCCTGTGTTATAATACTCTTAGTTAAAATAGCTAAAGTTGTTGCCAAAAAGAATCAATGTCAAACACTTATTTGTATTTTCTTCAGTAGATCTACCTGCTTTACATAGATTTTTATTTGGATGATACCAGAACATACTTTGTATTATCCTGGTGCCTAAAAAAGAAGGCACTCTTTTAGATTTCTCAGGAAACTGGACAAAGATAGAAGATATGCTTGGATCCAGATAAAAATAAAATAAAATGATGGCTACTAGTGTCAGCCCAGGACTAGCAGTTTTTCAGTCCTAGCTTCCAATTTCCATCTTTAGTAATCGTACATCGCTTAGGATTAAAGCCACATACCTAGAAGCATCAAGGAATGGTCTATAGGCCAAGCTGATCCATTCTTCTCTATTGGATGAATATTTTGGCTCCCGGGGTGTTTCTCTCATTGTGTCCAAATCCACTAAATAATGGCATTTACTGATGTCGACCTGCAACGGAAAAAGGCCAGCTCTTCATCAGTAAGTACAAAGGTCCTTTCAGAGTAAATAAAACCAACTGCAATTCTAAGCATTCCCACAGGGTTTTAGAAGCACAAGCCTACAAGTCCTTGGAAGATGTTTACCTATGCTCTCTGCACTCAGATAAAAGAGTGCTAGGAATTGGGTTATTATTTAGGCTCCTGGGAGTAATAAATGTAATCATTATGACTTCTGTCTCTAGTTTGTGTATTAAGTCCTTCTAGCCATACAGACATTTCTGACACTAGCGTAAGTCTACAACTTACTCAAAAAAACTTTCTTCTTCTGCTCATGATTTCTCCCCTCCAATTGTCACTTCTTATTTCAGAGATTGAAAGGGCATGACCACACACACATGTTAATGTGGGAGGAAACCCTGTCTCTGTTGACAGAGCTGTGTGAGGTTACTACACCTCACAAATGGTACAAAAATATCATGTATACTGTCTCCTTCAAAAATTCAGCAGAACCGAAAGACACATGGGGACTGTTCCTGCAGCAACAACATCACACATTAGTATGCTCATAAGAGAATACTAATACATTTTATTTAAAATCACTTTGGCACTGTGCTTATAACACAATTAATTCAATGGAACATGCCTAACTGTAGAATCTTTCTGCAGCTAAATAGTTCATTTCAATCAATAATTACATTCTTTCTCTCATTCTGAAGCCATCAGAATATTTAATAGTTACAGGGAAAATTTGTAAACCTTAATTTTAAATAAAGTTTTAAAATAAAAAGTTTTATTTTTTAAAATAAAAAATAAAGATTACACACAAGTTTCTATGAGGTTAAATAAAACTCAAAGATGGAAAATACCACTGTGATGTTGTGATTTATAATAAATACATATTTTGGTCTATGGTTCCTGGCTCACAGACCCAGGAAATAACAAAAACCATTGTTATTTCCTAATTGATAAGAGCAATGGGAGCACCTTTGCATTATAATATTAGATCTCTCATCCTCAGTTCCTGAAATTCCTTCAAAGCTGCAAAAGTGAAAGGGGTGTCTCATTATTTATAACAAGCCCCTTTCAACCACAACTGATTTTATGATTTTGTTAATAAGGTGATTTTTGGAAAATACTTAAAAATGAGGGAGGAGGACTGGTCATCAGATGAACTAATCATGAGATTAGAGGGTTGGAATTTTCAGTCCCACCACTGACCTTTGAGGAGGAGAGAGGAATTAGACATTGAGTTCAATCACCAGTGCTCAATGATTTAATTAACAATGCCTGTGTAATGAAGCATCCATAAAAACTCAAAAGGACAGGTTCAGATAGCTTCTGGTTTGGTGAATACATGAAGATTCAGAGAGAATGGGGTGCTGGGAGAGAGCATGAGAGATCTGTACCCTTCCTCCATATCGTGTCCTATGCACCTCTTCCATCTGGCTGCTCAGAGTTATATCCTTTTCTAATAAACTGGTAATCTACTAAGTAAAATGTTTCTCTGAGTTCTATGAACTGCTCTAGAAAATTAATCAAATCCAAGGAGGGGGTCATGGAAACCACTAATTTATGGCCTGTAGGTCATAAGTCCAGTAACAACCTGGCCTTGAGTCTGGTGTCAGATGTGTGTGTGTGAGCTGGGGGCAGTATTATATGACTAAGCCCTCAACCTATGGAATCTAATGCTACCCAAGGGCAGACAGTGTCAGAATTGAGTTCAATTGTATGATACCCAGCTGGTGTCTAAGAATTGTTACTGTGAGGAAACTCCCCACACACACATTAGAAATTGGGTCCCAGAACCCTTTTAATCACAAATATAGTCAGCTAAAGAAAAGAAAATCTCAAGGGAACGAACACTATTATTTTTCACTTTTTTTTTTTTTTTACAAGCCAATTATGTTACATATACTGTAGGTCTGTTACCAGGTGTCTATCCCCAAGATAGACAATTGAGAAGACACCCCAGAGAAATTTCCAGCTAGATTTTATTAAGCTTATGCTTGAGCACAAGGGAGGCAGCACAGAGGAAGGAAAGTCCTCTGAACTGGCTCTGGGGCTGGCTCTGCTTGGCTGCTTTTATAAGGTGCGGACAAAGCGGGCTTGCTCAGAAAGGTGGGCTTTTTGAAAAAAGCAGGCTTTCAGAATTTTCCATTTCAGCGCCAGGTGACTTCCTTTTCCAGATGTGTTGCCTGTTATCTATCTTTGTGCACCCGCCAGATTGTTCATTTACTGCCACCCTAAGAAGGTCATATTCAACTGCACATGCTGGTCAGTAGGTCAAGCAGGAAGCTAGAAGTGAGATAAAATCAGCTGCCTCTGCATTTCTAAGTAAGGAGTGCAGGGGTAACGACATTTTTGCCCTTGCTCCTTCAGACCACCTGGTCTTAACTTGGCTTCCTGGCCACCTGGTATTTTTAAATCCCGGGCTTAAGTCCCTGTGTTCTCTCAGGTCCTCACTTAACAATGTTGTTAGGTTCTGTGGCTTTAAGTGAAACAATGTATCATGAACCAATTTTACCACAGGCTAATTGATATAAACATGAGTTAAGTTCCTACAGCATCTCACCAACATTATAATGAAACAATGTTGAAGAAAACATAATTCAAGGATCTACTGTATTATTTAGAAAGTTATCACATCAAGGTCTATAATATAGGGATTATTAATCCCTGTATTATAAATGAAGAAGCCAAGACTCAGGCTAATTAACTTTTTTTCAAAATACATATACCTAGCCCCTATAATGTACTAGGCATTAGGTTAGAACTAATAATATAGATCGAATAAATAAGACACAGTTCTTACCCTAAAAGGTTTTAAAGTACTAACCAAAATCATATGAGTATATAATAGGGCTGTTTTTCCACCAAGGTCAGTGTGACTTCAAAACTCATACATCAAGACTGCCAAAAATGACTGAATCACAAGCAAAGTGCTCTCTGGAGCTCATCTAAATTGTTTAAAATAAAAAAGAATCCTCCCCAACCCTAGCCAGAGTGGCTCGGTTGGTTGGAGCACTGTCCCGTACCCAGAGAGGTCGCAGGTTTGATTCCTGGTCAGGGCAAATACCTAGGTTGCCGGTAGGGTCCTCTGTTGGGGCACATAGGGGAAGGAACTGATCAGTGTCTCTCTCTTTCTCCCTTCCCCTCTCTCTAAAATTAATAAATGTATCCTTGGGAAAGGATTAGAAAAGAGAAAAGAGTCCTCCTAGAAAGTCAGGTTTCAGCTAAGATAAAGACCATTTGAGGCTTCTGATCAAAAGGGCAGCATAGGTAAACACAGTACTTGGAACTTTCCACACCCACATCAGAATTACAACTAAACTACAGAACAACTATTATTCAGAATTCAGAACTGCCTTAAATTTAGCTGAACAGAAGTCCTAATAACTAAGGATATAAAAAAGAAGCGACACTGAGACTGGTAGGAGGAGCGGAGACAGGGAAAGGGCTGGTCCCACACCCATGTGTGGTGGTTAAAAATAGGAGGGATACTTCAGCTGTGTAAGTCCCTCCTGAGGATCAAGGGGTCCCAGCCACACAGCAGAACCTCCATTCTGGTGCCAGGAAGAGAAGTCTCCATAATTTTTGGCCGTGAAAACCAGTGGGGATTATGGCTGAGTGAGACCGAGGCTCCGAGGCTCCTGGAGTCCCTGTGCACAGACATACTCACTCTGAGCTTTAGCACTGAGGCAGCAGCCTAAAAAGCACCAGGCACACATGAGAAGGAACTGAATTGTCAGACTTCAGGAGGAGGGCTGGAGGGGCAGCTATCTCCTAGAAAGAAAAGTGCGGGCAGAGGCAATTGCTCCTTTTCTTAGACCGGCCCCCAACAGAGTGGACAGGTAGGCAGCATATCTAAGTCTCTATCTACCTGGCTCACACTGTTCATTCCACTCTGGAAATTCCCTGAGGCCCCGTCTCACCCAACTTATAGGTCCACCCAAGCCCATTCCAGTGACTATTCCATACTAATGGTCTCTCTTGGCTCATGATGCCGACTTTCCTAAAATGTTTCAAACAAGCAGCATCTGGCCTCTGTATACCATGTACCTCTTGCTAAGTGGCCCCAGGCCCAGCACTAACAGCAGCCATCCTTGATTTACAGCTTGGCCTACACTGTGCACCTCCAAGCCCAACACATGCAACAGCTACCTACATACTGCTTTGTAGCTCATGCTGGGTGGCACCAGGAAGGGCACAGATGACAGTTGACATTGGCTTGCACCTCCCAAGAGGCCCCAGAGTTATTGTACCCCATTGACAGCTTCGAACCACACCAAAGCACCACAGAACCACATCCACTGACAATACACTCAAGGGGTGAACTAGCATGGCAGGTACCTGCTGAAGTGAGTTCTGCTCTGAGGGGTTGGCCCCAGGACAGCAGATCCTGCACACAGCCAGTCCTTGCATCCAACTGGCCTGGGGGTCAATCTCTCCTATCAATGTGCCAACAGCAATCAAAGCTCAACTACAATAAAAAGGTGAACACAGCCCACACAGGGGCATATCTGAAGCACCCAGCTTGGGTGACTAGGTAGGCTGTGCCACTGAGCCCTACAGGACACTTTCTACATAAGTCTACGCTGTCAAGTCTGAGAGGTGTAGCAGCTTTACAAATATATAGAAACAAAAAAAGGAAGGCAGTCAAAATGGAAAGACAAACAAAGATGTTTCAAATAAAAGAACAGAACAAAACTCCAGGAAAAAAGGTAAACAAAATAGAGACAAGCAATCTACCAGATGCAGAGTTTAGAACACTGGTTATAAGGATGATCAATGAACTTGAGGAAAAGTAGATGAACTTAGCAAGAATTTCAGCAAAGAGATGGGAAACATAAAAATAAAGGTAAAAAACATTAAAAAAAAGAACCAATCAGAAATAAAGGATACATTAAATAAAATGAAGAATACATTAAAGGGAATTAACAGTGGAGAAGATGAAACAGAGGATCAAATCAGCAATTAGGAAAATAAGGAAGAAGAATACACCCAATCAGAACAGAAAAAGAAAAAAGAATTTTTAAAAAATGAGGATAGTATAAAGAGCCTTGGGGACAACTGCAGCATACCAACATTCAAATCACGGGCATTCCAGAAGAAGAAAAGGAGCAAAGAAATTGAAAACCTATTTGAAAAAATAATGATGGAAGACTTCCCTAAACATACAACTCCAAGAAGCGCAGAGAGTCTCAAACAAGGTGAACCTAAAGAGGTCCACATCAAGACACATGATAATTAAAATGCTAACAGTTAAGGACAAAGAGAGTATCTTAAAAGCCACAAGAGAAAAGCAGTTATTTATCTACAAGGGAGCCCCATAAGACGGTCAGCTAGTTTCCTCAACAGAAATTTTGTAGCCCAGAATGGATTAGCAGGAAGTATTCAAAGTGAAAAGCAAGGACCTACAATTACTCTACCCAGGAAAGCTATCATGTGGAATCTAAAGACAGATAAATAGATTCCCCAAAAAGAAAAAGATAAAGGAGTTCATCACCACCAAACCAGTATTATAAGAAATGTTAAAGGGTCTTCTCTAAGAAGAAGAAAAAAAATTAAAGAAATACAAATAATAAAATAGCAATAAATACACATTTATCAATAATTAGTTTAAATGCAAATGGATTAAATGTTCCAATTAAAAGCTCCAATATGGTGGCTGACCCTTGCATATGCTGTCTACAACAGACTCACTTCAAGATTCAAATGGTAGCAAAGTAGATGGAAGTTACACTAACATCCTCCCAGGACCAAACTGGAATTACAACTAAATTATAGAAAGATCCTGAAAAAAACAACTGAACAGTAGCTGGAGAGAAGCCTTACAACCAAGGACCTATGGAAGAAACTACATCATGACAACAAGACTGCCACTTACTCTGTGCTTTGGTACAGCCAAGTGAGGACAGCCTGTGATTAATGGCTCTGGGGATAGAGCTGAAGGGTCAGCTACCAGGATCCCTGTGCTCAGTCATTACCCACACTGCAGAAGCCATCTTTCTTGGGTAGGACACAACCTTCCAAATGGCATCAGCCTGGAGGTAAGTAAACACCCCACTTGTAGGAATCCCTTTCACCGCACCCTGTGGAGCTTAAGCCTGGTTGCTAAGAAGTATAGCTGGAGGCACTTACAATGATTAAGCCTAACAGAGAGCCTGCAGGCAGTAGTGGAACTCTGGGAGCTTTGAGACTTTAGCTGACCCTCCACAGGCCTGGTGCTGGTAAAAGCTGGCCTTGGTGCACAGCTTGGTCCTTTCTGCACCCACCAAGAACCAGCAGAGAGAGCTACAAGCTGTGGATTGCTGATAGCTACAAACAGGTTGCCTAGGGTCGGTCACATCAGCATCTAACATAGGTCTACACCACCGTCTCTGCAGATCTATATAACACATTTAAAAAAAAAAAAACAACACAAACACAAAGAGGGTCCAAAATGAGAAGGCAAAGAAACAGACCCCAAATGAAAGAACAAAAGAATTCTTCAGAAGAGCTAAATGAAACGGAGGCAGGCAATTAATCTGACATAGAGTTTAAAGTAATGATTATAAGGATGCTCAACATCATGAAAAAAGACATAGAAACCATAAAAAATGACCAGTCAAAAATAAAGAATGCAATATTTGAAATAAATACACTGGAAGGAATAAACAGGTTAGATGAAGCAGAGGATTAAATCAGTGATTTGGAAGACAAGATAGGAAAAAAACACCCAAGCAGAGCAGAAAAAAGAAAAAAAGAATTTAAAAAATGAGGTGAGTTAAAGGGACCTTTGGGACCTGAAACATAACAACATCCACATCTTCTGGGATACCAGAAGAGAGTGAGCAAGGGATCAAGAACATACTTGAAGAAATACAGACTGAAAACCTCCCTAATCTGGTGAAGGAAAAGGACACACAGTCCAGGAAGCACAAAGAGTCCTAGGCAAGGTGAACCCAAAGTAGCCCACACCAATATACATCATAATTGAAATGCCAAAGCTTAAAGACAGGGAGAGAATCTTAAAAGCCACAAGAGAAAAGCGGTTAGTTACCTACAAGGGAGCTCCCATAAGACTGTCATCTGAATTCTCAACAGAAACATTTCAGGCCAAAAGAAACTGGCATGTAATATTTAAGGTGATAAAAAGCAAGGGCCTACAACCAAGGCTACACTCAGAAAGGCTATTATTTAAAATTGAAGGAGAAATAAAGAGTTTTCCAGACAAGAAAAAGCTAAAGGAGTTTCTTACCACCAAACCAGTATTGAAAGAAATATTAAAGGGCTTTCAAGGAGGAGGAGGAGAAGGAGGAGAAGGAAAAAAAGAAGATGAAAAAGAAGAGGGAGAGTAAGAAGGGGGAGGAAGGAAAGGAAGGAGATGAGAAGGATGAGGAGAGGAGGGGGAGTAGGGGGAGAAGAAGGAGAAGCCGAAGAAAAAAATCCCAAGGGAAATAATAAAAAATAAAATGTTGATAGATATGTACCTATCAATAATCACTTTATATTTAAATGTCTTAAATGCTCCAATCAAATGGCAGAGAGTGGCTGAGTGAATAAGAAAACAAGACCCAACCCAGGCTGGTATGGCTCAGTGGATTGAGTGCTGGCCTGTGAATCAAAGGGTTGCTGGTTTGATTCTCAGTCAGGGCACATGCCTGGGTTGTAGGCCAGGTCCCCAGTCGGGGGGTGCAAGAGGCAACCACACATTGCTGTTTCTCTCCCTCTCTTTCTCCCTCCCTTCCCCTCTGTATAAAAATAAATAAATTTGAAAAGAAAAGAAAACAAGGCCCATATAGATGCTGTCTCCAAAAGACCCACCTCAGATCAAAAGATACACACAGACTAAAAGTAAAGGGATGGAAAAAGATTTTTCATGATGATGGAAATGGAAAAGAAAGCTGGGGTAGCAGTACTTCTATCTGACAAACACACTTTAAAACCAAGGCTACAATAAGAGACAAAGAAGGGCATTACATAATGACAAAGGGAACAATCCAACAAGAGCATATAATCCTAGAAAACACTTATGTACTCAACATATGAGCACCTAAATATGTAAAGCAAATCGTGATGGACATAAAGGGAGAGACTGACAGAAATACAATCATAGTAGAGGATTTTAACATCCCATTGACTTCAATGGATAGATCGTCTAGGCAGAAAACCAACAAGAGAGAGTAGCCTTAAAGGACACACTAAATCAAATGGATTTAACTGATATATTCAGAGCATTTACACCAAAGTAGCAGAATATACATTCTTTTTTAAAAACAGATTTCACTCATTTATTTTTAGAGAGAGGGGGAGGGAGGAAGAGAGGGAGAGAAACACTGATTGGCTGCCTCTTGCACAACCCCAACTGGAGACCTGGCCCGTAACCCAGGCTGTGCCCTGACTGGGAATTGAACCAATGACCTTTTGGTTCACAAGCCAGCTTTCAATCTACTGAGCTAAACCAGCCAGGTCAGAATATACACTTTTCATGTGTGCATGGGTCATTTTCTAGGATAAACCACATGTTAGGACACTAAGCTTGTCTCAATAAATTTAAGAAGAATGAAATCATGTCAAGCATCTTCGCTGAACCCCAATGCTATGAAACTAGAAATCAATCACAAGAAGAAAACTGAAAACTATGCAAAGACATGGAAGCTAAATAACATGTTATTAAACAATAAATGGGCCAACAAGGTCAAGGAAGAAATTAAAGGGACCTTGAAACAAATGAAAATGAGAACGGAACAACCCAAAATCTGTGGGATACAGGGATGCAGTCCTAAGAGGAAAATTCATAGCATTATAGGCCTTTCTCAAGAAACAAGAAAAGGCTCAAAGAAAACATCCAACTTTACGCTTAAATGAACTTGAAAAAGAACAAATATTGCCCAACGTGAGTAGCAGGAAGGAAATAATAAAGATTTTAGCAGAAATAATTGAAAGAGTAAAAAAAAAAACCAGAAACAAAAACAAGAAGCGAAAGATCAATGACTCCAAAACCTGGTTGTTTGAAAGGATACAAGATTGACAAATGTTTAACCAGACTCATTAAGTGAAAAAGAGAGAAGACCCAAATAAATAAAACCAGAAATGAAAGAGAGGTAACAACTGACACCAAAAAGAATTGTAAGAAAATGTTATGAACTACTATATTCCAATAAATTGGACAACCTGGACGAAATGGATAAATTCCTTGAAACATAATCTTTCAAAACTAAATCAGGAGGAATCATAGAATCTGAAAAGACAGGGAACATCTAGTGAAACTGAAGCAGTAACCAATAAACAAAAGCACTGGACTGTATGGCTTCACAGGCAAATTCTACCAAACATTCCAAAAAGAACTCACACCTCTTCATGTCAAAATATTCCAAGCTCATTTTACATGGCCAGCATTATCCTAATTCTAAAATCAGATAAAGATACTACAAAGAAGTAAAATTATAGGCCTATATCCCTGAAGAACACAGATATTAAAATCCTCAACAACATTTTAGCAAACTGCATACAGCAATACATCAAAAAGATCATACACTATTATCAAATGGGATTTATGCAAGACTTGGTATAACATTTGAAAATCAATAAATGTGATTCACCACAAAAACAAAATGAAGGATAAAAACCACATGTTTATACCAACAGATGCAGAAAAAGCATTTGATAAAATCCAGCACCCATATATGATAAAAACTCTCAGCATAGTGGGAATAGAGGAAACATACCTAAACTTAATAAAGGCCAGATATAACAAGCCCATAGACAGCATCACACTCAATGGGCAAAGACTATAAGTGTTGCCCTTATCGGCAGGAACAGATACAGATGTCCGCTTTCAACTCTCTTATCCTACCCACAGCAATCAGACAAGAAGATATAAAAAGCATTCAAATTGCAAAGGAAGAAGTAAAACTGTCATTATTTGTAGATGACATGATACTGTACATAGAGAACCCCAAAAATTCCACCAAGAAATTACTAGTACTAATAAATGAATTCAGTAAAGTAGCAGGACACAAAATTAATATCCAGAAATCAGTTGCATTTTTATATGCTAACAAAGAACGATCAGAAAGGGAAATTAACAAAACAATCCCTGTCACAATTGCTTCAAAAAGAATAAAATACCTATGAATAAATTTAACCAAGGATGTAAAAGACCTGTACTCAGAAAATTATAATACATGGAAAAAAATAAGCACATGTTCATGGGCAGAAAGTATTCACATCATTAAAATGTCCACACAATACAAAGCAATCTATAGATTCAAAGCAATTCTTATCAAGATCCCAATTACATATTTCACAGTACTAGAACAAATATTTCAAAAATGTTTACCACAAAAGGCCCCACAGAGCAATAGCTATCCTTAGAAAGAGGAACAAAGTTGGAGGAATCACATTATCTAATATCAAACTATACTATAAGGACATAGTATTCAAAACAGTAAGGTACTGGCATAAAACCACACACATAGATCAATGGAATAGAATTAGAAAGCCCAGAAATAAACCCATGCCTTTACAGTCAATTAATATTTGACAGAGGAAGCAAGCGCACACACACAATGGGCTAAAAATAGTTTATTCAATAAATGGTCTTGGGAAAATTGGACAGATACATTCAGAAAAATGAAACTGGACCACCTTCTTACGTCTCACACACAAGAATAAATTCAAAATGGTTTAAAGACTTAAATGTTAGTCTGGAAACCATAAAAATCCTAGGAAAAAAACAGAGTAAAATTTTGGATATTGCTCATAGAAATATTTTTTCTGATATATCTCCTCAGGTAATGGAAACAAAAAAAAATTAATAGGAGTAAATCAAACTAAAAAGTTTTTGCACAGGAATGGAAACATCAATAAAATCAAAAGATAACCCACAGAATGGGAGAACATATTCACTGATACATCTGATAAGGTGTTAATGTCCAATACAATAAAAATATTTTTAAAATGTAAAAAAAAATTTTTTTAAAGAGACTCATTTCAGGTTGAAAAAACAAAATATACAAAGTCAATATTCAGAAATCAAAGACATTTTTGTACACCAGCAATGAAACAGAAGAAGTCAGAAAAAAAAATACCATTTGCTATAGCAACAAGAAAAATAAAGTATCTAGGAATAAATTTAGCCAAGGAGGTAAAAGACCCCTACGCAGAAAACTATACAACACTGAAAAAATTAAGGAAGACACAGATAAATGGAAGCATATACTGTGTTCATGGATTGGAAGAATTAATATCATCAAAATGTCCATACTACCCAAAGCAATTATAGACTCAACGCAATCCCTATTAAGATACCAATGATGTATTTCACAAAAATAGAACAGACATTTCAAAAATTTATATGGAACCATAAACAACCCTGAATAGCTGCAGCAATTTTGAGAAAAAAAAACAACAAAACAACGAAGTAGGAGAGATCACAATACCAGACATCAAACTATATCGCAAGGCCACTATACTCAAAACAATCTGGTACTGGCATAAGAAGAGACCCATAAGACCAGTGTAACAGAACAGAAAGCCCAGAAATGAGCCCAGGTCTACAAGGGCAACTAATATTTGACAAAGGGGACAGAAGCATAAAGTGGAAGAATAATAGCCTCTTCAACAAATGGTGTTGGGAGAGCTGGACAGCTACATGCAAAAAATTGAAATTCAACCACCAGCTGACACCATACACAAAAATAAACTCAAGATGGATAAAAGACTTAAATATAAGTCGCAACACCATCAAAGTCCTAGAGGAGAACATTGGCAGGAAACTCTCAGATATCCCACGCAGCAATATTTGCACTGATATGTCCCCTAAAGCAAGGGACATAAAGGAAAGAATAAACAAGTGGGATATCGTCAAAATAAGAAGCTTCTGCATGGCTAAGGAAAACATCAGCAAAATGAAAAGGGAGCCAACCGTACGAGAAAATATATTTGCCAGTGATACATCAGACAGAGGTTTGATCTCCAAGATATATAAAGAACTCATAAGACTCCACTCCAAGAAGACAAACGATCCAATTTAAAAATGGGCAAAGGACCTGGGCAGACGCTTTTCCAAGGAAGAGATACAGAGGGCCCAGAGGCATTTGAAAGGATGCTCAGCATCACTAGCCATCAGAGAGATGCAAATTAAAACCACAATGAGATACCACTTCCCACCAGTCAGAATGGCCATCATAAACAGATCCACAAACAGCAGGTGCTGGCGAGGCTGTGGAGAAAAGGGAACACTAGTGCACTGCTGGTGGGAATGCAGACTGGTGCAGCCACTGAGGAAAAGAGTGCGGAATTTCCTCAAAAAGCTAAAAATGGAACTGCCTTTTGACCCAGTGACTCTCCTGCTGGGACTATACCCTAAGAACCCCAAAACGCCAATTCAGAAGAACCTATGCACCCCAATGTTCATAGCAGCACAATTTACAATAGCCAAGTGTTGGAAGCAACCTAAATGCCCATCAGTAGATGAGTGGATCAAAAAACTATGGTATCTTTACACAATGGAATACTACGCAGCAGAAAGAAAAAAACAACTACTACACTTCTTGACAGCATGGATGGAACTGGAGAGCATTATGCTAAGCGAAATAATCCAGGGGGAGAAAAACAAATACCATATGATCTCACCTATAAATGGAATCTAACCAACAAAATAAATAAGCAAGGAAAATATGACCAGCAACATTGAAAGAAAAAAGAAACCAAGAGAATCAAGAGGGAAGGAAAGGGGGAGGCGTGGGTGGGGAAAGGGAAGGGAAGGGTCAAGTCAAGGAACATATATCAAGGACTCATGGACAAAGCCGAAGTGGGGAAAGATTGAGGGAGGGAGGTGGGGGAGGACGGCAGGGGGAAAGTGGTGGTGGGAAGGTGGAGACAAATGTATTTGAACAAAAAAAATAAATAAATAAACAAAATAAACAAGCAGAAGAAGCAGGCTCATAGATATAGAGAACATTTTGACAGTGTCTAGATGGGAAGGGGGATGGGTGAAAAAGGTGAAGGGATTAGAAGTACAAGTTGGTAGCTCCAGAAAGCCACGGGGATGTAAAGTACAGCATAGGGAATATAGTTAATAATATTGTAATAACTGTATACATGTCATCTGGGTACTAGACTTATTGGGATGATCACTTCATAAATTATATATCTGACCACAGAGTTGTCCACTGAAGCTAATATAATATTGTACAGCAACTGCTATTTTAAAATAAAAAAAATATAAACAGAAAATATTTTTAAAACATTTTTAAAAAATCATTTGAAACATGAATAGAGCTATTGCAAATGTTGTATTTAATGGCAAAGGGTTAAAAGCTTTTACTCTGGAATCAGGAATAACTCGAGGCTGCTTGTTATTACTATTCTATTTAACACTGTAACAGAGGTTCTAATCAGAAGAGTAAGATAAAAAAAATGGCAGAAGAAATGGAAAGAAAGAAAGAAAACCTATTCATCACAATGATAGGATTGCTATTTGTAAAATCCAAAAGGGCTTAAGTTTTTAGAATTAAGAGAATTTACCAAACTTAGACTTACAGCATATAAAATCAATATCATATATTCCTATAAACAGTAGTAAACTATATTAAAATTATGTTTTTAAAAATTATGTACTTTCAAATTATATTACATACATATATATTTTTAAATGAGGATTGAAACATGTGCCTTGGAATAAATCTAAGAAAATATGGGAAATTTTATCAATTAAATGATAAAATTTTGTTGACAAATGTCTATCAACTGATGAATATATTATGTGGTATAGTCATATAATGAAAATGTGTTATATACATGCATTTAGTCTTAAAAAAGGATACATGCTACAACATAAACCTCAAAAACATTATGCTAAGTAAAACAAACTGGACACAAAAGACCACATATTTTATTATTTCATTCACATGAAATGTCCACAATAGGTAAATCCATAGAGACAGAAAGCAAATTAGCAGTTGCTAAGAATTGGGGTGACTACTTAATAGGTATGAATTTTGGAGGGGTGATGAAAATGTTCTAAATTATGTAGTGGAGATGGTTGTACAACATTATGAATGTACTAAAAGCCACTGAGTGGCACTCTTCAAAATCACTGATTACCATGAGATCCAACAAGTCCATTTCTAGGTATATAACAAGCAAAGACTCAAAATATATATGTATTCTGATGGTTACAGCAGCATTATCCACAATAAACAAAAGGTGGAAAAACCCCCAAATGTCCATCAGAGGATGAATGGACAACAAAATGTTTAAGGAGTGCTGAGTTTCAGTTTGGGATGATAAAAAAGTTCTTGAGAAAGACAATGGTGATGATTGCACAACAGTGTGAATGTACTTAATGCCAATAAACTGTATACCTAAAAAAATGGTTAAAGTAGTAAATTTTATCACAATAAAGATCATTTAAATAATGAATTTCATTTTTAAAAAATTTGATAGATAATAAAGTAGACCTTATTAAATGGAGAGATAAATCTTATTCCTAGATCAAAGACACTATTATAAAGATGAAAATTCTAAATAAATTGGTTGATAGAGTAAATATAGTCTTAATAAAAATCCCAACAGACATTTTTGGTGAAACTCAACAAGCTGATTATAAAACGTATATGGAAATGGAGGAAAAGGATAGCCAAGGCACTCTCAGAAGAGAACAGGTGGGAGGCTTACTTACTATAAGGTTACCATGATTAAGACAACAATGTATTAGGGCAGAAACAGATCAAGAAACCAATGAACAGAATAGAGCCTAGAACAGATGCAGGCATATATGGATGCTGATTTATGACCGAAGTAACACCTCATATCATAGCAATGGGGAAAGGATGGTCTCCTTCAATAACTGATGCAAGGAAAACTGGATATACATTGGAGGAAATATGAGATTGTACCTCAACCACACTCTGTACACAACAATCAACTTCAGATGGATTATAGAACTAAATGTGAAAAGCAAGACAATAAAGCTCTTAGAAGATCATATAGGAGAATGTCTTCAAAATCTTATGGTCAAACTCTTTTTAGATAAGACACAAAAATCATTAATTGTAAAAGAAATAATTAGATAAATTTGACTACATTAACAAGGGGAATATCTATTCATCAAAGACACTATTAAGAGAATGAAGAGATAAGCCATGGAATGGGAGAAGATATATGCAACACATTTCACCATCAAGGACACATATCTTGAATATATAAAGGACACTTGCTGCCCTGGTGTGGCTTAATGGATTGAGCATGGACCTGTGAATCAAAAGGTTGCTGGTTGATTCCCAGTCACGGCATGTGCCTGGTGGCAGACCAGGTCTCCAGTAGGGGGCGCATGAGAGGCAACCACAAATTGATGTTTCTTCTCTCTCCCTTCCTCTCTGTCTAAAAATAAATAAATAAAATCTTTACCTCTCCACCAAAAAAAGAGAACACCTGCTAAACAATAAGACCAAAACAGACTTTCCAATAGAAAAATGGGCAAATGGCTTGAATAGATATTTCATAACAAGAAATCTAAATGGCAAAGGCATGAAAAAGCGCACAACCTCATTAGCAACAAAATATAAACCAAAACCACACCAAAAAATTACTGTACCATTGTTGGCTAGAATATGAAATAACTCTTATACATTGCTGGCAAGAGATTAAGTTGGTGTAAAATTTTAAAAAATTGTTTGGCAGAATCTACTAAAGTTGAACATAGGCAGTTCCTAACATCCAACAATTCTACTCCTAGGTATTAGATTGAACCATATGGAATCATTAATATTTGACTGTTTAATGCACAAAAATGATTACTTCACATGATTCAAGCTAAGTATATCCAACAGAAATGCATGCAACAAAAGACAAGTTTAAGAGTATTCAAAGTGGCATTATTTACAGTTGGCCCAGTTTGGGAAAAAAAACAAACATCCATCAACAGTAAAATAATAAACTATGGTAAAATCATGCAATGAAATACTAAACAGCAATTAAAGAGAACAAACTACAGATACATGCAACAACATGTGTGATTAAAAACAAAATGTTAAATGAAAAGATTAAGACAAAAAAATGCAATATGATTCCATGTGTATGAAGTCCTAAAACAGGCAAAACTAACTTACACTATTTAGGAATGTATAGAAAAGGGGTAAATGTAGAGAAAAGCAAGGAAATTATTATCATAAAGCCAGGAAATTCCATCTGAAGTAGGGAGTGAGTAGTGACAAAAGGAATTGTTGGGGACCTTTTGGGTGCTGACAATGTTCTAGTATTTCATCTGGGTGATGGTTACACAGGTATTTGCTCTATTTTACATTATTATTAATTTACTGTACACTTATGTTTTACACATTTAGGCTTATGGGCTATAAACAATTGAAGATTTTTTGAAAGTGCACATAAGAATAACTTGGTCATCTCTGGCTTACCGTAAACTCTGTTCTTCCCCAACCTCTAACTCAAAGTAATATTCTCGTTCCCTCCCAGCATTATTTATATGTAAAAAAGACTTCAGTCTCACATCTGGCACTATATAGAGGTTATTCCTCCAGGGGAGAGAAAGCACACTGAGATTTGACGTCAGACCCAATTCCATTCCACATAACTCTCTAAAAATGACCTTTTGCATAAACACTTCAGGAAGCAGCCTTTTGGGTCTGAAACACCCTCTATATAAAATCCTTCCCAGAATTTTAAAAACATGAAGTGAGTTTCTAAAAATTTTGCAAGTGCTATGCCTCTGTAATCAAATAGGAGCAGCAAGGGGCAGAGACTCTTACAGTCTCATGCCTAGACCTCCTTTGGCGAGGGAGCTCTGAGTAAGACTTTTTAATGCTTTACCTCAGCCCCAGATCTACTA
This sequence comes from Pteronotus mesoamericanus, assembly GCF_021234165.1. NCBI lineage: Eukaryota > Metazoa > Chordata > Mammalia > Chiroptera > Mormoopidae > Pteronotus > Pteronotus mesoamericanus. The sequence continues at coordinate 16,264,998 of NW_026555313.1, forward strand.
TAGTACTGATTACCTAGATTTGGTATTGTGTACATAGTCTACCAGAGATGTAGTAGTAACTAGTTAATACCATACTATCCCAGTTAGCTTTAGGCTCCACTCATCAACCATCCATAGGTAATTTCCATTTAAAGTAAAGTTTTTAGAAAGATACCAACATAAAATCATATTTATTATGATATTAATTTTTTAAAATGTGATAATCTCTCTAGATTCTTTCTAGGAAACACCTGCTAAAGATTCTTTTTTTCTGGGAAGCAGTTACTTAGCAACTAAAACACACTAAATCAAAGGCTTTCAGCCAAAAAATGGTTAGTGAGATCAAGGTCAGGTTCTCTATTAGAGAAGAAACAAGGTAATTAGAAAAAGAAGTCCTAGCAAGCAACAAAATAAAAAGACAATGTATTAAATGGAAAAAAATATTTGCAAACCACATATCTGATAAGGCATTAACGTCCAAAATATATAAGGAACCCACACAACTTACAAGCAAGAAAACAAATAACCTGATGTAAAAATGGACCAAGTACCTAAACAAACACTTTTCAAAAGACGGCATGCAGGTACATGAAAAGGTGCTTGATATCACTGATCATTAGGGAAATGCAAATCAAAACCTCAATAAGATAACACCCACACCTGTTAGAATGGCTACTCTCAAAAAGACAAAAGATAACAAGTGCTAGTGAAGATGTAGAGAAAAGGTACACTGCTGGTAGAAATATGAACTGGTACAGCCATTACAGAAAACAGTAAGGAGGTTACTCAAAAAATTAAAAACAAAACTAACTTATGATCCAACAATCCCCCTTTTGGGTATATATGTGAAGGAAGTAAAATCACTATCTTGAGATATATACACCCCCATGTTCACTGCAACATTATTCACAATAGTCATGACAAGGCAACAACCTAAATGTCCACCATGGATGAAATGTGATATGTGTATACTACACACAATGGAATATTATTTAGTCATAAAAAAGGGAACACTGTTATTTGCGACAACACGAATGAAACTTGAGGGCATTATGCTAAAATAAGTCAGATAGAGAAAGACAATGTATGATCTCACTTTTATGTGAAATCTAAAAAAGTCAAACTCATAGAAGCAGAGTAGAATGGAGGTTACCAGGGGCTGGGGAAATGAGATGCTGGCCAAAAGGCACAAATTTCAGTTATAAGATGATTAAGTTCTGGGTATCTAATCTACAGCATGGAGACTATAATTAACAATACAGTATTGTATACTTGAAATCTCCTAAGAGAGTGATCTTAAATTTTCTCACCACAAAAATATGGTAACTATGTGAAATGATTGTTGTGTTAACTAACTCTATTGTGGTAATCATTCATATGTGTGTTTGTGTGTACACGTACGCATATGCGTGTATGTATGCATCATATTGTATATCTTAAACTTATACAATGTAATTTTTTCAATTATATCTCAATAAAGCTGGAAAAAATTATTTGAAAAATTAGAAGAGGAGTTCTAAGTCAGAAACCTAGATTCAGGTCTGGGCTTTACCACAAAATAGCTGGGTAACCCATGCTCATTTAAGTTTTTATACCTCAATTTCTTCTTTTGTAAAATAAGGAAAATATCATTTACCTCAAAGAGTTGTAGTGAGGATTAAGAGGTGATTCACTTAAATAAAACTTGTAAACAATAAAGGACTACACAAATAGTTGTAATATTAGAAGGAATCCTTGACTAACGCGGTGAAATGTGAGACTTGACTGATAAAGAACCCATTAAAATGAATTATTCTTTTTTTCAACCTAGATTACTGTCAATTCAAATTATGCCCAATATATAGGACAGAAGGGTTACAGTATTAACTATTCACAGTCCTTGATTAGCAATGAATTAGCAGCATTCAGTAAATGATATTAAAATGAATCTTCTGGGCATCATCAAATCCTTTATTAAGTACCTGTTTGGTGAACCCTAAACTAGGGTATATAAAATTCCTGTAAGATATGTCTCTGTTTTTACATTTATAATTTAGGTCAGGAAATGACATTAGCACACACAAAATACAGAAATTAAGAATTATAAGAGAAGTCAGAGTTCAGAAAGAGAGAAATCACTGGGACCCACAGTAGTTGACAAGATTCCTAGAGATGGTAGTAAAAGAGAAAAGAGAACAAAAGGAAGAAATGAACATGGTTTACAGAAGAAACGAGAGGAATATCTGCTTGTCCCAAGAGGTGTGTGTTAAGGAACAAAACGAGACAGAGAGTTTGATAACTGATAATAGAGGACCCAATTAGGAGAATCTGGATTTTGTGCATCAGGAATCTACTCTGGTTTTACAGTCAATGGTAAAATGATTAAAAAATGGCTCTCAGAAGAGAGGTCCACACTTTGGTCAAGATGGAGTCATAGATAAGCATGGCTCACCTCCTCATATAACTGCAGCAAAAATTACAACTAAACTATCACCCAGAATTTTCAGAAAATCAAAATGTATGGAAGTCTGACAAACAAGGAATTAAAGAAGTCACATTCATTCAGATGAATAGCAGGGGCAGAGACACTGAGATGCAGAACTGGTGGTTCCACACCCATGTGTGGCAGATGAAAATCAGGAGGGACACCTTAGGAGTGTGGGATCTCAGCCCCACACCAGACCACCTAGCCCAGGGTTCCAGTGCCAGGAAAGTAAGTCCCTATTACTTCTGGCTGTAAAAACCAGTGGGAGTGGGGCAGCAGAAGAAACTGAGGGATTCTCAGACATCTCCTCTTAAAAGGCCCACAAATGGACTGAGGACTTAGGCAGACTTACTCCTTCTGGGCTCTAGCACCAGGGCAGCAGATGGAAGGACAACTGTAGCTATATGAGGAAAACTGAAGTGTCTAGCATCAGAGCAAGTGCCAGGGGACAGCTTCCTCTCCAACAAAACTCCAGAGGACAGGCAGCAGTATTGTCCTCTTTCTGAGACCCCCTTCACACAGAGCCACAAAGCAGTGACACCAGGTCAGAGATTCCATCAATCTGGTTCAAATGGGTTGCCCCACCCTGGCCATTACCTAAGGTTCCACCCCATCCAACAGTTGGAATGCGCTTATTGGTGCGCTTTTCTGCAATAGGCTGCACTACTAAGACAGGGAGTCAAAGCAGCTCTACCTAATATATAGAAACAAACATGTGCGGGGGGTGGCTGCCATGATGAGGAGACAAAGAAATATGGCCCAAATGAAAAAACAGAACAAAACTCCAGGACAAGAACTAAACAAAATGGAGACAGGCAATCTATCATACATAGAGTTCATAACACTGGTTATTAGGATGCTCAAGGAACTCACTGGGTACTTAAACAGCATAAAATAGACCCAGACAAAAAAGAAGATTAAACTAATTGAAATAAAGAACAATTTACAGGGAACCGACAGCGGAGTGGATGACGTCAACAATCGGATCAATGATTTGGAGCATAAGGAAGAAAAAAACATTTAATCAAAACAGCAAGAAGAGAAAAAGAATTAAAAAAAAACAAGGATAGGTGAAGGAGCCTCTAGGAAAACTTCAAATGTACCAACAATCAAATCATAGGGGTTCCAGGAGAAGAGAAAGAGCAAGAAATTGGAAACTTATTTGAAAAAATAATGGAAGAAAACTTCCCTAATATGGTGAAGGAAATAGATATATACATCACAATCAAAATGCCAAAAGTTAAAAGATAACGGGAGAATCTTAAAAGCAGCAAGAGAAGAGCAGATAGTTACCTACAAAGAAGTTCTCATAAGACTGTCAGCTGATTTCTCAAAAGAAACTTTGCAGGCAAGAAGAGACTGGCAAGAAGTATTCAAAGTCATGAAAAGCAAGGACCTATAATCTAGATTACTCTATCTAGCAAAGCTAACTCTTAGAATTGAAGGGCAAATAAAGTACTTCCCAGACAAGGTAAAGCTAAAGGAGCTCATCATTACCAAACTATTATTCTATGAAATGTTAAAGGGACCTATTTAAGAAAAAGAATATCAAAACTATCAACATTAAAATGCCAATAAATTCACAACTATCAACAATTGAATCTGAAAAACAAACTAAACAAACAAGCAAAACAGAAACAGAAACAAAGATATGGAGACCATTTAGACACTTAACAGTTGGAAGAGAGGAGGATGGTGGAAGTTGCAGGGATTAAGAAATACCAATTGGTAGGTACAGAAGAGGCAGGGAGATATTAAGACCAGTATAGGTAATGACGTAGCCAGAGAACTTATATGTATGAATCATGAACATAAACTAAGGGGGGGAGCATTGCCAGAGGGAATGGAGGGGTACCTGGTGGAGGGGGGCATAGGGAAAAATTTGGGACAACTGTAATAGCATAATCAATACAATATATTTTTAAAAAATAAAAAAAAAAAAAGAAAGAGAAGTCCATACTTGCTATGTTGGGAAGAGTGGGCCAAGGAAGTACTGGAGGAAATGGCAGGAAAGAGGACTCAAATCACTAACACAGTACCCAGTTGTGAAGTGATGGCGGTAAGAATAAAGAACAAAGAAAGGGCAAATCTCAGGTCTCTTTCAAAGAAAATCAATGGTAACAAAATTTCTAATTCAGTAAACTGGGGGAAAGATAGGGCTAATGAAGAACCAGTTTAGGTGAGATTTAGGACAGATAACTAACTTGTGTGTTACAATGACTTAGTTGGGAAAAAAACATTGTGAATTCAAGTAATTTAGAAGGCCAATGTGACTGGAAGACTGAGAGAGCTGTTTTCTGTTCCTGCTGCCTAGAACACTCCCTGCTTCCACCTCGTAAACTCCTACTCATCCTTCAGATTTCAGCTAAAAATGATATCCTTAGAAAGGCCTTCACTGTCCACTTAAGCTAGGAGAGGCCCCCATATTACATGCTCTCATAGCAACCAGTACTTTTCCACTAAAACATTTTACAATTACAATTTATGAATTAATTGGGCAATTAGTCAGTTCTGTGGAAGCTGGGGCTGTGTCTGTCTCATTCACTTATGCATTTCAAAAACCTAGCACAGTAAAAAGCACACAGTTGGTGCTAAGTAAATGTATATTTAACATATATGCACAAAATAATGCATGAGGGAAAAAAGTGAAGATAAGAGGACAGAGGAAAAGGTGAAAACACAGGAAAAGGAAGAGAAGAAAAGATCAGAGAGGAGCAGAAGACCACAGATAAATTTGGGAGGATGCATATAGTACTGGGCAGAAAAAAGAAGTAGAAAAAGCAAGAGAGAAGGAACCATCAGAAAGGTTATAGAAGAGTCAGAGAAGTACACAGTTTTGAAAGTCAGGGGGAAAATGGGTTTCAAAAACCACAGAAAGGCTGTGAGGAGGCTGAAGACTGGGAAAAAGTAAAAACTGGAATGGGTTTGACAGCTGTACCAAACAATACATTTATCAGTTTAAAATGCTATGTGGAGACAAGGAAAAAACTAATACTCCAACCTCCTTTTCTCAGTGACCTTCTCTACTGTCTACGAAACTGCCTGAGCCAAGCCCCACAAGTTCTAAGACAGGAAGGATGTGAAATTGAAATCAGGCATCTATCAGCTGGAAAAGACAATGATACACATAGCTGTAAAAACAGAGTGACCTCTGGCAAGGGCCAAGATGAAGTTTAGGAACATCGCAGAGAAACCATCTCCCTAAATAAGGCAGGTCTTATTTCTCAGATGTCACTGAAAATTCGCTGGTGAAACAATTAAGAATTCTATAAGAGTTCAAGGGAATAATGTGAAAGATCAATCAAAATCAGAGAGCGGGGCAAGAAGGGAGAGTAGTGGATGGAAGTCAGATTGACTTCCTCCCAGAACCAATCCAGAAGTACAACTAAATTGTAGAGATATCACCGGGAACAAACAACTGAACAATAGTGAGACAGAAGCCTTGTAACCTCGGACAGACAGAAGAATCAGCTTTAGCACAACTGACTGGTAAGGAGTGCGATGGAGCCTCAAGAAGGCTGACTGGGTGCCCACAGGCAGCAGCAATGGAGGGATATTTAAGTGGCCAGTTGGATTCCCTTGAGAAGAGAGGGGTATAAATCATAATCGGGGATCCCCAGCCTACAGCACCAGAGCCCAAAAGTACACAGACAGCAGCCAGGTGCAAAAAGCAGCAGAACTGCCCTCTGCCAGAGCCGGAGGGCTGGAGATGCAAAGAGCCATTTAAAGGGCAAACACATAAATTTTTATTTGCAGCCACTTACCCTGGCTGCAAGGCAGAGGCAGAGTGGGCTAGAGATGCCCAAGGAGAGACAAGGAACAAAGGCTTTGGGGAGAGAGCTGAGGGAGTAGCTGGCAGGATCCTGGTGTTGACTCCTCCTCCACATGGCAGCAGCCAGCAGGCTCAGGCAGACCACTCCCCTGAACAGCAGCAGAGTGAGAGGAAAGAATAGCACCTACCCCAGGAGGGATTCTGTCCTGTCCTGTGGTGCCTAAGCCAGACTGCTGAGTGCAGAGTGACTAGATTAAAAACTGAAGGAAATAGCCAAATACAGTGGATTCCTAGAAGTCTCCAACAGGCAGCCTAACGTCAGACAGGGTCAACATCTGAAATCACCAGAGGCAGATCCAGAAAGAAAAGACAGCAGAAAACACTAGAGGCTAGTGAGACAAAATCCACTGTGATCTTCTCCATGATTTGCAGTATTTTCTTTACTACATAGCTTTTTAATGTTCATTAAAGTCCTTAAAGTTTGTGCATATTAAGTCATTAGATTTTATACTAATAGTTTACTTCTCTTCTTTCTTATAACACTCTTAATCTCTTTACAGCCTTATTAATACTGGTTCCTTTGCTGTTGATAGTAGGATTGCAGGGGGGAGTTATTTTTGCATATGTGGGTTTGTTTCCTGGGCTTTGTGGTTTTGTTCTTATAGCACATGCAAAACAACACGCAAGATGTAGTGGGCAGAATGACCCTCAGTCAACTTGCTTTACGGTAGGACTCATCAAAGAATGACCAAACAACAATCAAAATCCAATTACTTCCAGAGAGCCAACATAAACAGCATAAAAGGCATCCAAAGATCATCAAGTTCAGGAGAACAAGGAGCCTGCACCACTGAATCTCACAGGTCTCCTACCACAGAAGTTAAACCACAGAGTCAGGAAGTCAAGATGGATCAATTTAAGAAGCAGAAGCAAAAAAGAAGAGCCTCCAAATAATAGGAAGACAAAGAAACACTCCCCAGTAAAGGGGAAAGGAGGAATCCCCAGAAAGAGGCTAAATGAAATAGAGGCAAGTAAGCTATCAGACATTGAGTTCAAAACAATGGTTTTAAGGAAGCTCAATGAGTTCAGTGAGCTCAAAGAGAATTACCAAAATCTACAGGGAAACTATGAGAAACTTACTGCAAAATATATCAGCATGGAAAAAAAGACATAGAAGCTATCAACAAGAGGCAAGAGAAAATGAAGAAAACAATTTCTGAATTGAAGAACACAGGTGAAGGAATCAAAAGCAGGCTGGATGAAGCTGAGGACTGAATCAGTGAGCTGGAGGACAAGGTAGAAAAGGTGCTCCCAGAAAGAGCAAGAAAATGAAAAAAGACTCAACAAGAAAGAAGAGCGATTAGGGAAATGCAGGACAACCTGAAATGTAATAATATCCATATAACAGGGATACCAGAAGAAGAAGAGGAGCAAGGGATAGAAAATGTGTTTGAAAAAGTAATGATGGAAAACATCCCTAACTGGAGGAGAGAAAAAGTCACACAAGCCCAGGAAGCATGGAGGGTCCCATTCAAGAAGAACCCAAAGGGGACCAGTCTAAGACATCATAATTAAAATGGCAAATATCAGAATCAAAGAGAGAATCCTAAAGGCAGCAACAGAGAAACAGGTAGTAATATAGAAGGGGGTTCCGATACGGCTAGCAGCTGACCTCTCAACAGAAACACTGCAAGCCAGAAGGGAATGGCAAGAAATATTCCAAGTCATGAAAAGCCAAAGCCTGCAACCAAGACTGCTTTACCCAGCAGAGCTCTCAATTAAAATTGAGGGCAAAATAAGGAGTTCCAGACAAAAGGCTAAAAGAATACATCTCCACCAAAACAGCACGGCAAGATATATAAAGGGACTGCTTTAAGAAGATGAAGAAAAAGAGTAAGAAAAAGAGAAACACAGGTACAGAGGGGAAAAATGGATAAGTACCTATCAATAATAGCTTTAAATGTAAATTCATTAAGTGCTCCAATCAAAAGACATAGAGCAGCTGAAGGATAAGAAAACATGACCCGCACATATGCTGCCTACAAGAGACCCACCTCAGAACAAAGGACCTATACAGACTGAAAGGAAAGGGATGGAATAAAATATTCCAAGCAAATGGACAGGGGAAAAAAAGTAGGGGCAGCAATACATATATCAGACAAAATAGATTTCAAAACAAAGGCCATAACAACAGAACCAGGACACTTCATAATACTCAAAAGAAGACTCCATCAAGGAGGCATAAAGATTGTAAACCTATATGCACCCAACATAGGAGCACTCAAATATAAAAGGAAAATCTTGGGGGACTTCAAGAATGATATACACAGCAACTCTAATAGCAGGGGATTTCAACACCCCACTGTCAAAAATGGATAGATCTTTCAAACATAATATCAACAAGGATATTGTGGAACTGAACGACACATTAGATCAAATGGACTTAACTGACATATATAGAACCTTTCATCCCAAAGAAGTACACATTGTTTTCAAATGCACATGGAACATTTTCAAAGATAAGCTACATGACAGGACACAAAACAAACCTCAACAACTTCAAGAAAACTGAAATCATGACAAGCATTTTCTCAGACAACAAGGGCTTGAAACTAGAAACCATCCTCAAGGAAAAAACTCAAAAACATTCAAACTCATGGAAACTGAATAGCATGCTATTAAACAACGAATGGGTCAATAATGAGATCAAAGAAGAAGTCAAAAAGTTTCCTTAAACAATTGAAAACAAACACACAGCAGCACAAAACCTACGGGACACAGCGAAGGCAGTCCTGACAGGGACGTTCACAGCTACCTAAAAAAGAGAAACATTTCAAATAAACAACCTAACCCTAAATCTATAAGAACTGGAGAAACAACAACAAACAAACCCAGAGTGAGCAGAAGGAAGAAATAATCAAGATCAGAGCAGAACTGAATGACACAGAGACTAAAAGAACAACTCAAAGGATCAACAAATCCAGGAGCTGGTTCTTTGCAAAGACAAACAAAATCGACAAGCCATGAAGCAGGCTCATCAAGAAAAAAAGGGAGAGGACCCAAATAAATAATATCAGAAATGAAAGAGGAGAAATTACAACGGATACCACAGAAAGACAAAGGATTGTAAGAAATCACTAGGAACAATTTTATGCCAAGAAATTAGAAAACCTTGATGAAATGGACAAATTTCTAGAAAAATAGAACCTTTCCACACTGAATGAAGAAGAAGCAGAAAGCCTGAACAGACCGATAACAGCTGGGGAAATTGAAGCAGTAATCAAAAAACTCTCAGCACACAAAAGCCCTGGACTGGATGATTTCACAGGAGAATTTTACAAAACATTTAAGGAAGAGCTAACCCCTGTCCTTCTCACACTATTCCAAAAAACCCAAGAAGAGGGAAGACTCCCAATCTCTTTTTATGGGGCAAGCACCACCCTAATCCCAAAACCAGATTTAGAGACAGCAAAGATAGAAAACTACAGGCCAATATCGCTGTTGAACATAGATGTTAAAATCCTCAACAAAATATTGGCAAACTGCAGCCAGCAATACATTAAAAAGATTATCCACCATGATCGAGTGGGATTCATCCCAGGGATGCAGGGATGGCTCAATTTCGCAAATCAATAAACGTAATACATCACATCAACAAAAGTAAAGACAAAAACCACATGATCATATCAATAGATGCGGAAAAAGCATTTCATAAGGTACAGCACCCATCAATGATAAAAGCACTCAGCAGAGTGGGAATAAAGAGGGCATACGTCAACATAATAAAGACCATATATGAAAAACCTACAGCCAACATTATTCTCAATGGGCAAAAATTAAAAGCTTTCCCACTAAGACTGGGAACAAGACAAGGATGTCCGCTTTCACCACTTTTATTCAACATCGTATTGGAAGTCCTAGCCACAGTGATCAGATAAGAAAAAGAAATAAGAAGAATCAAAATTGGAAAGGAGGAAGTAAAACTGTCATTGTTTGCAGATGAGAAGACACTACATAGAAAATCCACAGACTCCACCCCAAAACTCCGCGACCTGATACGTGAATTTGTCAAAACAGTGGGATACAAAGTCAATACTCATACATTGAAGGCATTTTTGTACACCAACAATGAAATATCAGAATCAGAAATCAGGAAAAAAAATCCCATTTGCTATAGCAACAAGAAAAATAAAGTACCTAGGAATATACCTGACCAAGTAAAAAACCTGTACACAGAAAACTATACAACACTAAAGAAAGAAATTAAGGAAGACATAAATAAATGGAAGTATATAACATGTTCATGGAATGGAAGAATTAACATCATCAAAATGTCCATACTACCCAAAGAAATTTATAGATTCGATGCAATCTCTATTAAAATACCAATGGCATACTTCCCAGATACAGAACAAACATTTCAAAAATTTATATGGAACCATAACATGACCCCAAATAGCTGCAGCAATTTAGAGAAAAAAGAACAAAGTAGAAGGGATCATAATACCTGACATCAAATTACATCACAAGGCCACTGTAATCAAAACAGTCTGGTACTGGCATAAGAATAGACACATAGATCAATGGAAAGAACAGAGAGCCCAGAAATAAACCCATGTCTCTATGGTCAATTAATATTCGACAAGGGGTCAGAAGCATAACATGGAGTAAAAATAGCCTCTTCAACAAATGGTGTTGGGAGAGCTGGACAGGTACATGCAAAAAATTGAAATTCGACCACCAGCTGACACCATACACAAAAATAAACTCAAGATGGATAAAAGACTTAAATATATGTCAGGACACTTTAAATGTCCTACAGGAGAACATAGGCTGGAGAATCTCAGATATTCCACGCAGGAATATTTTCACCAGTTAGTCCCCTAGAGCAAGGGAGATAAAGGAAAGAACAAACAAATGGGACTTCATCAAAATAAGAAGCTTCTGCATGGTTAAATAAAACATCAGCAAAATGAAAAGGGAACCAACTATGTGGGAAAGTATATTTGCCAATGATACCTCGGACAAGGGTTTGATCTCCAAAATATATAAAGAACTCACACGACTCCACTCCAGGAAGACAGACAATCCAATTAAAAAATGGGCCAAGGACCTGAACAGACACTTGTTCAAGGAGGACACATAGAGTGCTCAGAGACATATGAAAAGATGCTCAGCATCACTAACCATCAGAGGGATGCAAATTAAAACCACAGTGAGATACCACTTCATACCAGCCAGAATGGCCATCATAAACAAGTCAACAAACAAGTACTGGTGAGGTTGTGGAGAAAAGGGAACCCTAGTGCACTGTTGGTGGGAATGCAGACTGGTGCAGCCACTGTGGAAAACAGTTTGGAATCTCCCTAGAAAGCTAAAAATGGAACTACCTTTTGACCCAGTGATTCCACTGCTAGGATTATACTCTAAGAATCCCGAAATACCAGTTCAAAAGAACCTGTGCACCCGAATGTTCATAGCACCACAATTTACAATAGCCAAGTGCTAGAAGCAATTTAAGTGCCCATCAATAAATGAGTGGATCAAAAAACTGTGTTACATTTACACAATGGAATACTACACAGCAGAAAGAAGGAGCTAATACCATTCATGACAGCATGGCTGGAACTGGAGAGCATTATGCTAAGTGAAATAAGTCAGGGAGTGAAAGACAAATACCATATGATCTCACCTGTAAGTGGAACCTAAACAAGCAAGAAAAATACAACTAGCAACATTGAAAGAAAATACTAAGTGACAGTGACCAGAGGGGAGGAGGGAGGGAGGTGACAGGGAAAAGAAGGGGAAGGGTCAACTCAAGGAACATATATAAAGGACCCATGGACAAAGCCAAAGTGGGGAAGGATTGAGGGTGGGAGGTAGGGGTGGGTGGGCAGGGGAAAGTGGTGGTAGGAAGATGGAGACAAATGTATTTGAACAATAAAAATGAACAAACAAACAAACAAAAATCAATCATCTTATAACCTCGAAGCCAGTGGGAGAGAAGTGAAGCTGAAAAAAACTGTTTAGACACTTTGCCAATAACTGAATAAAATTTGGTGATAGCTGAGGTTATCGAACAGCAACAGTGACTGACATATATTATGAATTTAATGCTTAACCTTTAAGCTGTATTCAGGATGTCTTTCTTATTCCAAAACATGTATTAAATTTTGATTCAGTATGTGTGTTCATATACCCCTGTGAAAAACTATAGCAAGGCCCAGGACCTAGTAGACCTGAGCATTTTAAGCTATGTGGAGGCAGGAAGCTCTGTCTTGATCCCCACTATATCCCTGGTGCATAGTACAGTACTTGGCACACAGCTGGCAGTCAAGAAGTATTTGTTGAAGGTAAGGTCATGAGCTGCACCAGGACAGTGGAAAACTTCAAACACTGAGTGTTAAAAACTAATATCAGCTATCTATAAGCACCAAGGATTTCTTCCCTTAGCCTCTAGCCCTTAGAGGACAATCTATTTCCTCCAAAATATCATAGAATAAAGATAAAATCACACTTTAATGAATCTACTAAAAAAACCTCTAACTAGCAAACTCCAGTAAATTGATTACTAATTCACCATATCAAGATTTGACTTACTTGAATATTTTATAGAATGAAGAATTAAAGCACAAAAGTTGCCTAGAGAAATCAGTTTAAACAATTAGTTCTGGAATATATATATTCCAGACTAACAAGACAAACAATCTTTATTGTGATCAGAATATATAATTCCCTTCAGGGTTGTCCAACATTTTTGGCATCTCTGGGCCACACTGGAAAAAGAAGAGTTGTCTTGGGCCACACAGCAAGTGCACAAACACTAACAAACACTGATGAGCAAGAAAAAGTTTTTTAGTAAATTTACGATTTTATGTTGGGCCACATTCGTAGCCATCCTGGGCCACATGCGGCCCACAGGCTGCAGGCTGCGGGTTGGACACCCCTGCTTCAGATCTATGAGATTTTTTCTGATATTAGGAAGGGGATTAGAGAATCCAAAGAGCACAGCAGATGAACAGAAGAACCACATTTAAGAGCAACCCAAAATTCCACATGGATATTCCTTGTTTATTCCCAATTCATAGATAAGATGTTAGAGACAATTAAGCCCAGTTCTGCAAACTTGCAAAACTTTGAGCATGTAAAGAATTTCTCTGAGAAGGCATCTTTCACTCCATTTCAGTCACAATCTTTTATTATAAAAAATAAAAATAAATCCTATTATATATGGATCCTGCTAAGCTTGGATGTGAATTCTATCAGCCAACAAAAAAGCTAACTGACCCTGAGAAATAACATCATGAGAAAAACAGAATAATGTTCTGAACGCCCTGCCCCCAACTAAGTGCTCATTTTGTTTAAATCTATCTAATGTTATCATCTATGTCAAGAAATAGGACCTCTACATACTCTCTGCCTCTAGCTCTAGCTCAATGATTTAGGGAAATCACTTACCCTAACCTCAGAGGTTTTACCATCTCTCCAAATGGTCTGGACTGCAAACCATTACAATCCTTCTCATCTCTAAGAAAGGATCATTGTAGAGAAAATAATTTCATCACAATTGTAAATATAACCCACATTGTTGATTATCCTCTAAGCTATTGCTGCTCATCATCAGACATGTTTTCATGTTGAAAGACATCCCTGCATTGGAGGTAACAAATACACGGGATCTGCTTTTTATATTGCCAAGACTTGGGCAATTAGAAAGTCTGTCTTAGTTGTAGCACTGAACATGGTTAAATACAAATATTTGCATGAAATGGCAAAGGCAAAATAAAATAAGATCATTCAGTTCCCTGAATTTGCTGATGTCAAGGAGCTATTTAAAACCCAGATATTATCACTGTTATTCTGACATTGTTAAATATGGAAAAGGGTTAGAGAAATTTTGTGGGTTTGCATGCCTGAAAAATGTTAAATTTTTAGAGTTTCTTCATTTCCAAGTGCTTTATCAATATAAACATGTATGATTTGGGAATAGGTCACATGTCTTACCTGGAGAGCCCAGAATCACATGACGGAGATCTATCCTGAGGCTGGGTGATGACTAAGTTGTTTCCCTCCCTACAGCTGATATTAGATACCTCTGATTGTTGGTCTCTTTCACTGAACCTAAATACAATCTTGTCATGCTTTTCAGCTGGAGGCTCCAGTAAGACCTGTCCCATTGATCAGAGGTATCAAATGAATGGAAGCTATTTTATTGGGTTGGCCAAAAATTCTGTATGGTTTCTTCCATAAAATAATAGACACTTCAAAGGTTAATATCTGGCCCTGACCAGTGTGGCTCAGTGGATTGAGTGACAGCCTGTGAACCAAAAGGTCATTGCTTCAATTCATGCCTGGGTTGCAGGCCAAGTCCCCAGTAGGGGGTGCGCAAGAGCCAACCACACATTGATGTTTCTCTCCCTCTCTTTATTCCTTCCTTCTCCTTTCTCGAAAAATAAATAAAATATTTTAAAAGAAGGTTAATATTTGCATCAACCTATGAAATTATATAACCTGTTCCTTACTTGAAATATTAGGAAAAATTAGGCAGGGAAAATGGACTGAAGGTGACCAATTTTCTGGTGATTCTTATGTTGGGTTTCAATGGGTAACTTTGTTAGCTTACTTGAAATTCTGTGAAATACCAAAATATTCTCATATTTAAAGTGTTAACAGAAAAATGTATTCAGGAGTAGGGGTTATTTATGTACTCTTTCTTTTATTAACACAGATAATTGAGGGTTGATTATCTTACATGTGTTAAGAGTACAGATTTTTTAAAAGATTAACTAGAATTTTTCAAGGAAAATGGATAGTGCATAATTATTGTGAGACTGGGCATGGGAAACCTGCTACAGTAACAAAATAAAAATATCAACAAGCTCTCATTTGTTCAATCTGCAAAGAACTCCCACAGAAAACAAGATCTTTAGTCTGAAAAGTGGTTTGCCAGTTTAGCTGGAGGAAAGGTAGCACAAAAGAGTAATATCATGGGAATAGCAAGTTACCTTTTAAAGACTCACAGGTGTAAGTGAAACGGACAGGCTACATGGAAGAGGCTAAGTTTACATGAGGACCAGTGTGGCTCCCAGGCTTTGAAGTAAGAGTTTCTATAAATGACCCTGACTGGGGAGTTAAGAAAAACTATGTAAAAACTGACCTAACATAGCTAAAAGGAAAGTATCCCATGAAAATCTTGGCCTTGCAAGGCTCCAGAAAGACAGCATCTAGTCCAGCTTTCCACTCATTGTACACATTTTTTTTCTACAACATCCCTGGAAGTCCTGATTCTCATTCGGAATACCTCTGTGCATTTCTTTGTCAACCAAAACACCAGGAAAGTTAGAAAAGCATATCCACATCTTTATTTTTTAACTGTCAGTTGTATTGTATTCAAATAAATCTTATGTTAGATTTATCTAAAAAGAAAAGTATTCCATTTTCCTCCAATATATTAAAGTTGATAAGGGACCAGCTAAGACAAACTCTGTCAAACACTAAACCCTGATAATTCACATTAGAAATGAATGACAGAAGAGAGTGAGACTGTATCTCAAGTGACTTTGAGGTCATATGTAGGATACTGAATGTCTCTGAATGAAAGAGATGACATTTTCAATTTCTTTTCACTTAAGAGGTTGAGTCTTTGGAAGAGAAAGATAAGGAAAGTGACCAGTAAATTATAAACAATATAGTCAAATCACAGGGCTGTTTTTCCATTTTAATTCTTACAGACTAATGAGTTCCTGGTAAGGGTCAGAATGTATCCCACTGAGACCAGAATGATCATGCTTAAACTTCCAAATAAATTAAAAAAAAAAAAAATTTAAACTAAAATCTGAAAGGGGAGAAAAACAATCCAGATAAAAATCATAAAATGAGACACTTTAGTCTAAAAGGTACAATATTTTAAAAAATCACAAAGAAGAAAAAACTATATACTTTTCCATAGAAAACCGAGAAGAGGCTTAGAAATAAAAACCTATGCCCTCAAATATCAATGAAGCATTTAATTTGATATGTAAAAATTAAGCAGCAAATAAAAGGCAAGAGGAGGCACTTAGCCATACTCCTGCTGAGTCCAGCTAAAAACTCTGGACATTATGTATGAAACAAATATAAGATGACTCCAAAAGGTAGAGAAATGAAGGCAAATCAGCTTGGAACCTCAGAATCCAAGAAACAATGCTTTTAGACAATAATCACTCTACTCCAGCAGCGATAATTAATATTATATGTCAACTTAGCTAGGCCAAATATTTCATCAAAAACAGACTAGATGCTACCGTGAAGGTATTTTTTTAGATGAGATTAACATTTAAATCAGTAAACTTTGAGTAAAGCAGATTACTCTTCATAATGTGGGTGGGACTCAGTTAATCAGTTGAAAACCTTAAGAGAAAAATCTTAAGAGTGAGGTCCCCTAAGGAAGAGAAAATTCTGCCTCCACACTGCCCTGGGACTCAAGTTGCAACATCAATTCTTCCCTGGTTCTTCAGCCTGCCAGCCTACCCTGCAGATTTCAGACTTCCCAGTGCCCTCAACTGTGAGTAAATTCCTTAAAATCAGTCAATGCCCCTTTCTCTCTAATATGTTTGTGTGCTTGTGCACACATGTATACATTCATGCATGCATACATGCACATACATACATGTATACATACATTCTATTACTTGTTTTTCTGGAGAATCCTTACTAATACACCAGCTAAACACCCCTCCCCCCCAAAAACCTGACATCCCACCCATTCCTCTGAGAGTAAATGTCCAATGGAGAACCCAGATTTCCACCTTCACCTGGCTGTACTTAGGGACCCCTCTTCCTGGCCTGGACGGTGTCAGAGAAGACTGAGCAGGAACCAGGTCTGTCAGCTCTGCTGGGCAGTAACGAGCCTCCTCTCCCTGCCACCATGGCATCACTGGAAACCCGGTCTTCCACCTTACCCAGCAGTAACAAGGTGCCCTTCCTCCTACATGCTAAGGTGGTATTAGAGAAGGCCTAATGGGGAGTCAGGTCAAAATAAGGTCATCTCCCATGGTGTCAGTAGAGGACACATGGGGAGCAGTAACTGCTTGTCTCAGCCAAGGTGATATCTGTACAGGCCTAGTGGTAAGCTTGAGTCCCTGCTGCCATCGAGCTATAACAAACACCCCTGTCTAAGCTTGAGTATCAATGGGGGCTAAGTAGGGAATCTGGAATTCCATTCTCATCTGGTAATAACAAGGCAACACCCCCTTTTCCCCACCAGTGTAAGGTCAGGTGGGTTGGCTAAAACAGAAAGACTTAAGGAGATCCAGAGTCTAATAACAATACCCAGAATGCCCAGGTTTCAATGAAAACTCACTCATAGTACCAAGAACAAGGAAGATCTCAACTTGCAAGACAAATGACAACAAACAAATGCCAAAAGAGCTGACAGGGATGCTAGATTTATCTAATAAAGATTTTAAAGCAGCTGTGATGAAAATACTTCAATGAACAATTACAACTATGCTTGAAACAAAAAATTAGAAAATCTCAGAAAAGAAATAAAGAAGAGCCAAGAGGAAATTTTAGAAATGAAAAGACAGTAACTGAAACAAAAATCTCAGTGGATGTGTTCAACAGCAGAGAGCAGAAATCAGAAGAAAGAACCAATGAACTGGAAAATAATAAAATTACACAAACTGAGTAAGAGAAATAGAAAGAAGTGAAGAGTTTCAGAAGCTGGTAGAACGGTAAAAAAATAAGATCTAACATTCATGTCACTGAGTCCCAGAAGGCGATGAGAAAGAAGACAGGACAAAAATAATGGCTGAAAACTCCCCCAAATTTGGCAAGAGACTTAAACTTATGGAATCAAGAAGCTGAATGAACTCCAAGCAGATTGAAGTAGAAGAAATTCATCCCAAGACATACTATAATTCAATTTATGAAAACTAAAGACAAAGAAAATATGTTGAGAACAGCCAGAGAAAAATAACACCTTACCTATAAGGGAAAAAACAATTAGGATGACAGCAGATTTCTCATCAGAAACCATGGAGCCCTCGCAGGTGTGGCTCCATGGATTGAGAGCCAGCCTGTGAACCAAGGGGTTGCTGGTTGGATCCTCGGTCAGAGCACACACATGGGTTGCTGGCTGTATGGGGTGTGCGAGAGGCAACCACACATTGATGTTTCTCACCCTTTCTGTCTCTCTCCCTTCCTGGTCTACAAATTTAAAAATAAATAAAATCGAAAGAAAAGCAAGAAAAGCAAGAAAAGCAAGCAAGCAAGCAAGAAAGAAAAGAAACCATGGACACCAGAGGAAGGAGCACAATATTTTTCAAGTGCTGAAAGAAAAGAACTATCAACCTATAACTTCCTATCTGTAAGAAAAACATTCTTTAGGAATGAATGGGAAATCAAGACATTCGCAGGTGAAAGAAAACCAAGACAATTTGTTATTATCAGATCTACCCTGAAAGAATAGCTACAGGAGTTCTTGAAACAGAAAGTAAATAATAAAAGGAATTACAGAACATTAGGAAGGAAGAAAGAACAACAGAAAAAGCACGGCCCTAATCACTGTGGCTCAGCTGGCTGGGTATTGCCCTGAATGAACATGTTCGAACGCAACTGACCAATGTTTCCCTCTTCCATCAATGTTTCTTTTCCTCTCTTTCTCCCTCCCTTCCCTCTTTCTAAAAATAAATTAAAAAAATCTTTTTTTAAAAAATGGGTATGAATAAAAACAATAGATTTCCTTCTCAAGTTTTCTTAATTAAGTTGAAAGGTTAAAGCAAAAATTACAATACATTCTGACATGGCTGTCATAATATAAGTCGAAGAAATATTTAAGATAATTATGAACAGGGGAGGGTAAGAGAGGTAAGATCTCTACACTTCACTTGAACTGGTAGAGCCATCTAGACAATAGTTTGGCAGTTTCTTAAAAAACTAGACATATACCTAAGTATGAGTCAGCAGTCACATTCCTAGATATTTATTCCAGAGAAGAGAAAAGGTATATCTACAGAAAAGACACGTAACAGCTGTATTTGTAAGAGCCAAATCATCTTTCAATACATGAATGGTTAAACAAACTGTGGTACATCTACACCATGGACTACAACTAAGAAATAAAAAGGAACAAACTACTGATCACACAGCTTGGGTGTATCTCAACGGCATTAAGCTGAGGGGGGAAAAATCAGTCTCAAAGGTGGCACACTATATAATTCCATATATTAACAATTCTTGGAATAATATAATTGTAAAGATGGAGAACAATTAGAGGTAGCCAAGGGATAGGGAGGCTGAAGGTGCGTATAACAATAAAGGAGTAGTACAAAGATCTTTGTGGTGATAGAAAAGCTCTGTACCTTAATTGCAATGGTTCCATGAATCTATATGTGATTAACTGGCAGAGAATTATTCTAACGTCAATTTCCTGGTTTTGAAATTAACTACAGTTATATTGGGAGAGCACTTGTACCCTTCTGTACTATCTTTGTAACATCCCGTGAATGTTTATTTCAAAATAAAAACTTCTTAAAATTTAAAAAAAGGCAACAAGGAGCCTAGAGATTTGGGGGGATAATATGTGTGGCTAAAACTGGTTAACTGGTTTCTGTAATAGAAGGGTATATCTTCCTCAAAACAAACTCAAATAATATAAACTAATAGCAAAACTGACATGAAATCCTCATGAAAACCCTTAGAAATAAGAATAAAAACGGAGAAGACTGAACATACTGACAAGACTTGAAGAAGAAATAAAAGTATCAATCAAAAGAGATATCAATCGTGTTTTCTAAAAAATAAATTGTTAACCAGTCTTGTAGTTAAAGGTATGATATTTAGACAATAAATATTGGGTTGGCCAAAAAGTATGTTTGGTTTATTCACAAGATGGTTCTAGTAGCATTTAGTTGTCTTTAACTTCATTTGAAACAACTCTGTTAAATTGTGCTGTGGCAGCTGTCATAGCAGTGTGCATTTAAAAAAACTTATCAAAATTGGTGAATTTTTGTGTAGCCATTTTAATATTGAAGATGGAAAAAATAAGGAACATTTTCAGCTTTAATATTTCACGAAAGGTAAAAAGGCAACTGAAACACAAAAATGAGATTTGTGCAGTGTATGGTGTATGGAGTGTATGGGTACTGTGACTGATTGAATGTGTCAAAAGTCATTTACGAAGTTTTGTGCTGAAGATTTCTCATTGGACGATGCTCCATGGTCAGGTAGACCAGCTGACGTTGATGGTGATCAAATCGAGACATTAATTGAGAACAATCAACATTATACCATGTGGAAGATAGCCCACATACTCAAAATATCCAAATCAATAAAGTTATTGGTAAAAATGAAAAAGATGTCTTTTATTTTATAGTAAAAACTAAACAGACTTTTTGGCCAACCCAATAATATGAACATTTTTAGTGGGTTGGCATCTTGGAAGGTAACATAAACCTATCTAGCTCCAGTCTTTACTAAAGGCAGGCAGAGATAGCCAAAGAAATCAGAGTTTGGGGTAATTTAAGGATCAAATTAAAACAAGAGGAAGCAGGAGAGTGAAGTATTTCTTTCAGTCTGGGATCTGTTAATGAAGATTGGCAAGATTCACTCAATTACTAACTGTCCAGTTCTGGATCATGTGGGTGATGCAGCAATGGAAAGGATACGATCCCTTTTCTCCAGGAGCTTGTGACCTGGTATTCTAACTAGTGTATACCTAGACCTTCAAGAATGGTAGAGCTTGAGTCCTAATTAGTCAAAATTTCTATTATTACCAGGGTTTGGGGGGGCCTCTCTTGAGTTCAAGAAGAGTAAATGAAGGGCTATTTTAGTAAAAAAAATTTAAAACCAGCTGCTGCATATATAGCCCTATGTTAGGTACTGTGGCAGTTACAAGGATTAAAGACAAAGACATGAACCCTTGTCCTTAAGTAAATGTACAACTTAGTGGAGAACAGGGTCACATACATAAATATATTAAAACAAAACAGAGTAGAAATGAAAATTATTCTGTCCAATTAACTACAATCTAGAAACCTCAAACCACTTATTTTCCCCTAAACACTCAATGTTCTTTTCATACTTCAAGCCTTTGCATATGTTTTTCACTTTGACTGGAATGTCAATTTCCCCGTCCTCTGCCAGAGGGCTCTTAACCTTCTTCTAGGACCCAGATCCCAGGGCACCATTTATGTGATGCTGTCCTCAAACAAAAAAGTAGGGAGAGTCCTTCCTATTTTCTCTGTGCTCCCACAGCATATTATGGCATTCATTACATTGCTGACTATTTTAGAACTGTCTCCCCTACTGGACTCTGAAAGCAAGATTTATGTCCTTTTCTAAATTTATCTTTAGGTTTATCAAAAGAATGTATGCACATAGTTCAAAACTTACATACTGCAAGAGACTTATTAAAAATAGCAGTGCTTTTCTTATTCCCTGGTCCCACTTCCTAGAGGCAACTCTTCCAGCTTCTTCTCCTGGTAGCTTTGCTTTTTCAATTATGAAATAATAATACACACTAACTTCTTCTCGTACTTGATACATCTTGGTATGGATTATTTCTTATGCATCATTTTAGGTACACTTTGTGGGCTCCTTCAACCTGAAAAGTGATGTCCTTAAGTTCTAGGGAATGTTTTCACGTTCTTTGGCAATTTTCTCCATTTCATTTGCTCTCTTTTTCTGGCCCTCTTATTACCTAGATGATGGCCCCTTGGATCTTTTTTTTTCTTTTTCTTAGTTTCTATTTCTTTGTTTTTGTATTGTTATGGTATCGAAGATTTCCTCAACTTTAAAAGTCCTCTGATCATTCATTCTATTGATTTTTTAAAAATCTCCATCATTGCCCTGGCTGATGTGGCTCAGTGGATTGAGCACTGGCCTGTGAACCAAAGGGTCGCTCGTTCGATCCCCAGTTTAGGGCACACATCTGAGTTACTGGCCAGGTCCCCAGTAGGCAACCAAACATTGATGTTTCCCTCTCTCTCCCTTCCCCTCTTAAATAAAATCTCAAAAAAACCCCCAAACTACATAATCTTATTTTTAATTTCTAGAGCACTTATTTTCTAATTGTTTCCCTTTCAAAGAATATGTTTTTGTTATACAGTCCCCCAGATTTTCTTTTATCCTATCAGAGAACATTAATTATAAAAACTTAAAATTTTTTTCAGCTTCCTACATTGTTCTTATTTCTCCCAATTCCTTTTATTCCCAGCATAATTTTTCTTTCTTTTTTTCTTGCTAGAGACTTTTCTTACAGGACAGGAGACTATGTTTTTTGCCACCTTTTTATTTTCAGCACATAGTCAGGAACTTTAAATAAATGGGTGGAGAGCCCTGGTTGGTATGACTCAGTGGACTAAGTGCCGGCCTGTGAACCAAAAGGCCTCCAGTAGATTCCCAGTCAGGGCACGTGCCTGGGTTGAGAACCAGGTTCCAGGCAGGGGCGTGCAAGAGACAAATAAATGATCTATATATCTCTTGTGTATTGCTGTTTCTGTCCTTCTCTTTCTCCCTTCCTTCCCTCCTCTCTAAAAGTAAATAAATAAAAAAAAAAAGGAATGGGTGGATGAATGAACCAATAAAAGCACAGAATTAGAAACATTTAAAAATGATTAAGAATAAAAAGGTCAAAAGATTGGAGATTAATGACACTATGCTGGTAAGGTTTACAGATCATTCTCTGTTTGAGCCAGTGATTCAGGACTGCTGGGAATGCCCCTGCCAACAGATAGTCTCTAGCAAACTTACTGGATGGACAAGCCTTTTGTCCAAACCTCAACAATAGGCAAATTATTTACTTTTATTTAAAAATTCGTAATTCTTTAACTCTTCTCCTGAACAGTCTATTTGCCACAGCAACAATCCTCTTCTACTTCTAGGTTTAAAAAAATTTTTCTTCCTCATAGCTTGGAATAGGTAAACCACATTCATTTTTTTTGAAGCAGTCTATATCTAGTTTGCAGAAAGAGCAGCAAAAGTAGTCCTAGACATACTGAACTGAAATTGCCTAAGAGAAAATTTATCTCCCAATTTTAAGTTCAAGTTCTTGCCCTCAAAGACAGGAAACCAGAGGTCAACTGACAGCATGCTCAGTGTTGTCTGTAAAGCATACCAGAGATCTTTGTGATAGTTTCAAAGATTTGATATCTATAGCCCCTAGTGTGGTATTTTTTTCAAATAATTAAAATAAAACATGATTATAAAAATATTTTTAAATGCATTTTTAAAACCACCAATAATCTTACCACCCAAAGAAAATCACCATTAAGCTGTTATTAAAGGCCCCAGACTTTTTTTCTCTGCAGATATAGATTTTCCCTCACACAATCTTATAATACTAAATATACTGTTTCACTGTAGCTATCTTTAGTTTGACATTTCTCAGTTTGAATCCCTGGTAACACTAGTGACTTCCCCTTAGGTCTAAGAGTCAGAATCAGAAAAAACAGTTTCTCTCAATTTTATCAACATCTCACAGCACAAAATCTGAGACCACACACCATAACCACCTCATCTATAATTTAAAAAACAAAAGATTTGATTTAAATCTGCTTAAAGTGTAACCAAAGAACTCATTTTTTACATCTTCAGATTTAATCATTCTTTCTTACATCAAAAATGACAAAATCATAGGGTAACAACACATCATGAAACAAAAATGTTTCATTTCATTAGTCACAGGCTACACATCAACCAGCTGTTGAAGCTAAAAATATGCCTTAGTTTAAAATTTTGAAAAATACAAGTATTTAAGATTCATTTGAAAGAAATATGACTTCTTTCAGTTTCTAACAACCCACTAGAAGCTTTGGAGAAGAACAAATTAGCACCTCTATCCCAAAAGGAAAAAGGTGGTGGTACGGAAATTCAAACTAATTTGATAATCAACATCACATAGTTTACATCTCATCAATAAATTTTAAGGGTGACAATTTAATATGGCCTCGGATGTAAATAAAAATACATATTCTAAAAGAAATGAAAAGGCTTGATACAGAAGTCAATATATCAATAATAAAAGGTAGGCATTTTGTTGGGAGAGGAGTGAACCAAGGGGAGTTGGGCAATAATAAATATTCTTGCAGCTTTTTTTCATCAACTGTTATAGAGACTACCAAGGATAAACTCCGCAGTGACATTTTCTCAACTCTCAAACATCAGTATCCCACTCAGGTAGCATGACACAGCACAGTGTGCCCCTAAGAGATACCCATCTCTTTTGGCACAGAAGCAGCATATAGACTACCACCTCTGGTTATTAGGTTCCATGGTCCAGGAGTCATATCTCAAGATAAGCTTTGCCACCATAAAATACTTGATTAGAAAACAGGTGATAGAATAAGCTAAAATCTAAACACTGCAACCGGATTTCAGGTGTAGTTACAGCAAATTGGAGAGAGATGCAAAAAGCTATTTCAAGGGTCCTGGAAGCTCACAAAGTCATATGAGAAAGAATACTTCACTCAATTCCAGTAAAAAAAAAAAAAAAAAAATCACAGGTTCTCCTGACTACCTGCCCAGTGTTCTTACTGCATCATTTTTGCAGCTATCAGTATTCTCCTATGCTATTTCCTTTTTTGAAATAGGAACACTCAGGCCTAGGAGGAAACTTAAAAAAAAAAAAAGTTTATTGATTTTAGAGAGAGAGAAAAGGGGGGAAGGGAGGTGGGGAGAGAGAGAGATAAACATTGATGTGAGAGAGAAACATCAATCGATTGCCTCCCATATGTATCCTGACGGGGGATTGAACCCACAACCCAGGTATGTGCCCTGACTGGGGATTGAACCCACAGTTTTTGGTGTACTGGATAATGATCAACCAACTAAGCCACCTGGTCAGAGCAGGAGGAAATATTTGATAGGGAAGATTTCGACTACTTTAGTAGTTTCCTAGCTTTTCATTTTTTTAAAAATATATAGTATAATTAAATTTTTAAAAGCATCATAGACTGCCTTATAGTTTTAACATCTCCCATTTAGCTTTGCTAACTATATATAAACCAATTAAATCTTTAAATTCACAAGTAAAAATTAACTGCACTGTAGAAATGTAAACTCACAGGTAAAATTTTTTGGTCCTTTAGTGGAGGGTCATTAAAACATCACTTAATTTCTAAATGGCAACACAATGGATACTAAAGAATTCATTTCAAAGAAGCATTTTGGATAGCTTTCACTTAAATTCTTAGGGAATTCCAATCTTCTACTATTGCACATATTATAGCAATTTGAATCTGTTTGCTTTGATACTCAAGGCTGATAACAATTAGTAAAACTATCTGTAGGGCAATTTACTTTCTCCTTCAATAAGGACTTCTAAAAAGGGTAGGAGAAAGGATTAAAAGAGAAAGAGAGAGAGAAAGGGAATAGACCCTGACCATTTCTATTAATTGATAAACACAATAATTACTACCTATAGAACCTGGCATGCATATAACAGAGCTCTAGAAATGGAAACTAACTTTTGAAAAAAGTAACATTCAGCCTCTTTATGTCTATTCGGCTACGAAAGAATAATCATTGCATGAAAACATATATTCAAGTGATATACCATATAATATAAACTGTAAGTGGCTTTGGAAGTCAGAGGAGGTGTGAAAAGGATATTGGGGATTAGTGAAACCAAGCTTCTTATC
The DNA here is from genome assembly GCF_021234165.1 of Pteronotus mesoamericanus. Taxonomy (NCBI): domain Eukaryota; kingdom Metazoa; phylum Chordata; class Mammalia; order Chiroptera; family Mormoopidae; genus Pteronotus; species Pteronotus mesoamericanus. The sequence continues at coordinate 16,290,835 of NW_026555313.1, forward strand.
CCAGGACTGATCTTCATCACTTTACAACCTCTCTGAGTCTCGGTTTCTACCATAAAATGAAGAGATCATAGACTTTATGATATTAAATTCCCTTCCAAATCAATAATTCTTTCCCCTGGTTAAATGGTAAAAGCAGGAATAAAAAACAAGATATAGAAAGCTTTGACTAAATATACAGTCAGTTCTGCTATAATACTTGTTTTGAAAATGCAAATTTGTTGTAATGGCAACTGATATATTAGAAAATAATGTGAGCATAATTCAGTTTTTGCATTTGCTTATGTGTCATTTTATCCACAAGAAAAATTAGGTGAGTCCAGAAAACTGCACGCAATTGAACCATTCAGCGTAAGAATATGCAAAGTGCATAAAGACACAACTCAAATACCTCCCAGCTTCTTCAGTTCACTGTGCATTATGAGCCTTGCCCATGATACTTGGTATTATTACTTTCTGTCATATTTCAGATAACCCTTTCACTAGTTCACAAGCTGCAACCCTTCCTACACCACTTCCACAAGCAATCTTGAGGTCTTTCTCAAGGTAAACTAAATGTATCTTGTAAATCCAGACCTTGATTCTGGCCAAAAATCTTGGCATGTACCAGTTTAAAAATGTCACCTGCTCAATAATGGAATGTTTAATAGCTACTCAATACCTGCCATGAAAAAGAATTATTTCTGCAATATAGTTATAACAATGCAGTAGAAAACACAGAACCATTACACTCACTCCTAGTTCTTGATAAACTCAGAGGTAAAGGAGGCTAGTGAAATAAAAAAAGTCACACACATTCACTAGTTTCCACACAGGCTAGAAACAGGAGACAGACGCAAATCATTTAGCACTGAAGGTTTGGCTAAAACCTGTCACTCAGAGCCAAAGGGCAGATAAAAACAATGTTGCCATTTAGCATGCTCAGGAAAGATACATGACATAATTATTTTGCCTTCCTGAATGAACCCAGACTTACAATCAGGACAAATACCAGAAGTAACAAACATAAAGGTAGTACAGTGTGTCCTCCTCTATGCCAGGAAAAGCTATTTTGTCATTACAGCCTTGATCCTGGCACTGTTTCTTAAAAACTACAGCATTATTTTAAAAAATAGTTGAGATTTTTGTTTACATACAAATACACACAGGTATACGAGAGAAAAACATAAAAGAAAAAAACATTAAAATGTTAAGAGTGGTTTAATATTTAGTTAATGAGATTATAGATGATTGCTTTTCTTATTGGTAGCTCTCATTATTTTATACAATAAATGTATATTACTTTAATCATCAGAGAAAAATAAATATCTTTTAAACAATTGACTAAAACAAATGAATTCCTGATTATAGTACATGTGGAATTCACAGGAAGCCATCACACATCTCTTCTACTTTCCAAAGGGTCAAAGGTGAATGGACTAGATCCGGAGGACACCTCCCCCACCAGGCAGGAAAATCCCTTCACCCACAGGAAGGCAGATGAACACCGTGCTAGACACTATACACTCAACAGATATATCTGACTTGTTTGTCCCTGCTTTTATCAGTCAGCTTTTTGATGACTCCTATAAGTATTATAAAAGATCTTCACTTTTTGCGTATAGCTAATATAGGGCCAGTTAAACAAATTTAAGTGTCTGGTAGCAGAAAATACGGAAATAAGATCTAACCAGAGATAACCAGTGACTAAAGTCTAAGGAATGTGCAAAAGGCCAGTGTAGATTTTATAGTCAGCTCTCTCTCAACATCACTATCCCAGCAATGAGAATGTATAGGCTAACTTCTAGATACACAGCACTATCCTAGATGCTGTGGTGAACACAAAAGAAGTAAGGTACAGTCATTCTCTTTACAGCGTTTATAATCTGATGGGGAAAGATATGACATACATATCAATAATATTTAAATAACACAGGACAACATAATTAAATGGCTAAATGAGCAGTACAGATAAATATTTAAGGCATTTAAGAAAGACTGCTCACTATGGACTTATAGTTGGGAAAGGTTTCAGAGAAGAGTTTTGATAGTTATAAGAAGAAAGGTAAATGTAGTCATCAAGATAAGCGAAGTCATTGGAATAGAAAAGGCAATGATGAGCCTGGATCGACTGAAATAAAAGTCAGGTTTGGGAAAAATAGAAGTAAGAAGAGATAGCTAAGCAGTTCCTTTATTGCTAACCAATCTGATAAACCGTTATCTGATTAAGAACATTTGTGGGAAAATCTATGTACCAAACGCCATGCTAAATATGACAGATATAAAATATCTAATTCTCATAATAATTTTCCAAATAGGTATCATTATTTCCATTTTTCCAGACAGAACCTGAAATGAGTTAAACAGGGAAGTTAACTAATTTGCCAAAGACAAGCAACAGAACTGGGATTTGAACTCAGGCCTGCCAGACTCCAAAGTCCATGCTTTTTTCACTACCCCATGCTACCTATTCCTAAAATACAGTTCTGGCAACATCACTCAAATTATATCTTTCCCCATCACAGTGTATTCTCCTACTCTTAACTATTCAGTGTTCCCCTGGTGATGTGATTCCCTATACATCAAAAGCCTGCTCTCAGGAGAGTATCTCAGCTAAAATGAAAATAAACCAGTAACAGTTTACCCTGCCCAAGGGATACTTCCACTGTTACAGGAATCAGAGTCTTAAGCTAGAAGGGAACTTTAATATAAGCCAGTTAGTGGAATATATATCTTATCTTCTCAGGGGGCCAGACCAAATTTGTATCTTATGATGTCCATTTTCAGAGCTTATAGCTAAAGCTCACACAAAGCTTACACTCATAAGTCCTGAGGGTCACCATGGAAGTCTAACCAGCCCCGATCTGAGACACCAAAGGCCAAATGTGGCTCAAGGGAACTAGGACCTGGTATTTCACATTCAAGTATATGACATAATAAGAAAACCTAAACAAAATGTATTTGACATTTAAATTGCTAAATGTTGTCCGAGAGTATGCCTTCTAATAATTCTATAAAATAATTTTTTACTGACTCTAGGAATTATGAGCACTATCTTTACTACTCTCACCTTTTGCACAATCAAGGATTTTACTAGCACCAAATGGCAAAAGTATCATCTTTCAAAGAAACTGAAATAAAATCCGCATGGAATCTCAGAGTGAGTCAAGACGAGTGGGTAGAAGAGCAAGGCCCAGAGAGATATTGCTCCATGGACAAACTGTGAAAACAGCCTTCACTGCTTGTCCATTTGCTAAAACCAGAATATACTAATAGGTCAAAAGTACTGATAACCTGAAAGTTCCCCACCAAGTATTTTGAACCAAGGGAATGAAAAGAGTTTCAGAATGTGTTTTAAAATGATGATCCAAATTCAGCATAAGAAAATTTCCAGCCCAGCTTAGAAAATATATTGAGTTACAAGTTTTACATAGAAAATAAAGGAGGTAATTTGAAAATAAAATTGATACTGTTCATTCTTTCTCAACAAAAGTTGTTATATCCCTTACCCTAAAGAAATCACTTTCTAAGAAATTTCCACTTTATCAATGTTCTAATATGAATGCCAACAGATTTTAGGGGTAGAACTCTTTCTGAAGCAGTGAAAGGAAGAATGTTTTTGCCCTTACATATCTGGATGGCTCCTCCAGGTTCTGGTCGTTCATGTCAGTAGGAACAATCCGGGTAGCCAGCGGTCCCTCCGCAAAAGGTTTTGGTAACTGGCCCCTGAACTCGGATGGAATGAACTGAAGTTGCCAACTGTCAGAAACACAAATAATGAGAATAACTAAAACACAGGGGGCTCAATTGCTAAATGTACTTGAAATAAACAAGCCAAACAAATTTATTTGAAAAATACATCATTTCCCTAAGAGAAAAAATATTTTTACTAAAACCTTAACCAGGGAGCACAGAGGCAGAGGTCACAATTCAGTCCAAGCTCATTGAGAAATTTTAAACTCTCAACCCATTTCACCAATTCTCAGCAATGAATATATAACCAAATGGTCACACCATCAAACACCAGGGAAGCATCAAAGTTTATTGCCAATTACAACTTATCAAGATTAAAGAAAATTCATCAGGTGTATAGAGAAAAGAATGAAATTTAAGAACTCACTATGGGAGGACTTGTAATCATCAAAAGTATCTTTAGTTCTGAAACTATTTCAAATGGAAAGGAAAAGGTAAAGTTAACACTTAAAACATAAGTTGTGATTTAATCATTAATGGCTGATACAGGATCTTCATCAAGCACAAGATACCACTGCCAGCTAATCTGTTAAAGTCAGTCCCCAAATGGAGCAAGATGACTCCATTTTCAAGAAATAGGACTCTTCTCTGTCCAAACTAAACAAATAGAAGGAACTCCAGAACCTATGCTATCCCATCTAACATCTGGGAGCTTAAAGAAAAGTGGTACAGATGTCTTAACCACAGTTTCCTCTAATATCCATACATTGGTGGGAAACTTGCACTATTGTTGGATAATAAATATTTCTTCTCTAAAATCACTCTTCTTTTCCTGGCCGGGTAGCTCAGTTGGTTAGAGTGTCATCCCCATATGCCAAGGTTGCGGGTTTGATCTTCAGCCAAGGTACATATGAGAAGCAACCAGTGAATGCATAAATGAGTGGAACAATAACAAATCGATGTTTCTCTCCTTTCTTTCTCTCTCTCTCTCTTAAGTCAATTAAAAATTTTTAAATAAAACATATAAATAAAAATGAAAACATTTCTTGCTAAAGTTTCTAGGCCACTTTTAGAAGTAAATTAATGTCAGATTATAGAAATTAAAATATGAATCCCCAGGGAGAGCCACTAGCAGGAGCCCAGAGGCCGAAGTGATTTTAGAATTTCCCAGACCTCTGAGGGAAGGGCAGTGCAGGGTGCATACCAAACACAGTCTTCAGTCTACTGAACCTAGGCAGTGGGTACACCGTACAGGCCCCACAGCTCTCTGAGATAATAATTAAAAAAACTTTTTGTGAAAAATCCAAGATAAAAGAAACTTTAAGAAGACATTGCTGTAGAATTTGCTACTTTACTTGATTTAAAACTCTGGGATTAAAGGACAACTTACTTATCAGGCAGGAGGAAGCTGCTAGGAAATCGATACCACTCTTTTCCTACACAGACATTAACAGGTCGTCCTTCTGGGACAGTGTGAATGGTTGGGTCTGTAGCAATTCGGTAAAATTCTGGATATAAATCAAGGGGTGCATGATAGCCTGTAAGGGAGAAAGGTTTGTGAAAGCCAAAAATGAGTAACATGAGATTCTGACATGTAATTATGATACATGTTAATGTCCCACTATAATCTATGTGAAATTAAAGATCATAAAAAATATGTAATCACAGGATTTGAGCCCCAAATATGCACCCTAAGTTTAAAACTTCCTTAATAAGAAAAATCATCCTTCTAAAGGAAAAAAAGTCAAGAAAAGAGAAAAAATTACAGTTAATCACACTTAAAGGAATACTCAATTTCCTCTTCAATCCGAAGATACAGAAGTCACTTCCCAGGCTTAATATTAAGTCCACAGGTTCTCCCTACAGCAAAGTCCTCCTCCCAGGTTAAGCTGAATTGCTTTAAACAATCACACATTAAGCAAAACCCTAGGTGAAGTGCCTCATGAGTATGGGTGAAGGTATTCTCAGTACACTTACCTCTGAACAGAGCGACAGAACGAGAAAAGGATAAAAGTCCAAACAGGAACAGTATTCCTAATGCCAACCAATTTGAAGTCACAGTATAATGCTCTAGGCGGTATCGCTGAAACATGAAGTGGTAACATTTCTAGAAGGAAAGAAAACTGTATTGAAAAAAATAGATATACCTTGCAGAATATATACATCCAGAAAACTTCATAGTAAAACAAAGAAGGAAAAAGCGGCAAAAGAGGTTATATCAAAGATCTGAGCACATGCAAACAGTGAGGTACCCACTCCGAATTCTAAGATTAATGCAAACTCCGTTAAGACAATCTTCGGTCAGCCTGGCTAGGAGGCTTCCGGAGAATGAAATCTCAGTAGTTTCATAGGGAAATTATTTGGATACTTCTCTAAGTGCTTAAAGTGCTAATCATTTCTTTTTTAAATTTTAAATTCTTCTTCATAGCTTCTTTGACATTTAAAGTATCAACCTATTTTGATACAGAGTATTAATCTTTACTTTTCTTGCAGATAAGTTTTCATCACAGTTTTTAGTATCAACAAAATATCTCATGACCAAACAAGAAGAAAAAGGAATTTCTCTCATAAAACATTAGGAAAAGGCTGTTAATTATCTGCTAAACTATATAAACTAAATGAATATTATCACAATATATTTATACATACAAGGTGCCTGGAAAACGTCCAGCCATTGTTACTATAATGAGAACAGTTATGTGTGACATCAATGTAGCCTGGCAGCCAAGGAGAGTGGACTAGAATGTGCATATATGAACAATGATGACTTCACTGTATTAGTCAGTGGGGGTGGTAGACACCATTGAGTGAGCATGTGTACTGTGTGACCATCACATTGAAAATAACTGAGTGAGTAGAACAGTGAATCTACATCAAATTTTGCGCTAAGCTTGAACACTCCTCCTTTGAAACTATTCGGATGATTCAGAAGGCTGCAGCTATGGGAAAATGGTGATTGGCAGCTTTGTCACAATAATGCACCAGCTCAAGTATCTTGTCTCCTGCAGAGTTTTTTGGCAAAACATCAAATCACCCAGGTGACTCAGCCCCCCTACAGCCCAGATTTGGTGCCCTGCAACTTCTGGCTTTTCCCAAAACTAAAATCACCTTTGAAAGGGAAGAGATTTCAGACCATTGATGAGATTCAGGAAATGAGACAGGGCAGCTAATGACGATTGGGAGAACTGTGTGAGGTCCGAAGGTGCCTACTTTGAAGGGGACTGAGGCGTCATTGTCCTGTGTACAATGTTTTTCATATCTTTTATCTTCTAAAATAAACATACCTATTTTTCATATTGCAAGGATGGATACTTTCTGGACAGACCTAGTCATCCATGAATTCTACAGTCTTTGAGAACCACCCCAATAGATTTCTTTCCTTTCTCCTTTCTCTCCTAGACTAGAACTACTTTTGGAAAGCAATTTGCAATACATAACAAGCACCACAGATGTGTTTAGACTCCTTATATATTTTGGGAAATCTGTCTTAAGTAAATAATCCAAATACCTAAACAAAGATATTTATCATAGCATTATTTATAATACTGAAATAAGTGTAAAACCTATTTCAGTATTAAACTAAAAGAGTACAGGGTTTCCAAAGTGATGAAAATGTTCTAATGTTGAATGTAGTGACAGTTACCCATATCTATGGGTACACTATTGGGTTGGCCAGAAAGTTCATTTGGTTTTTTCTGTACGATGGCTTAGCTGTCCATCGTTGAAGAGCGGACATTCCATTAGCTCTGCTTGGGTGCCACCATTTGGTGGTAGGCCCATACAATGACTTGAAAATATACTTGGATTCTGGTTGGCAACAAAGACAAATAACACACAAATTAACACTGCAAATATGTCATCAGCAAAAAAAGATTACAATCAACAGCTAAGCAATCACCACATAAAGATTTAGTAATATGCTCCATATTAGGTTTAATGAATGGATAAAATATCTTAAGTGGAAGCATTTTGTAATTTGCCTTTAAACTTAAGGAACAGTTTAAAATGTGAAACAGAATGAAGCAGATACACATTTTCCTTAAACTTACCTGAAGTGCAGACAGGGCCACAGCACCACAGAGACATATAAGTGGATATACAGGGAACAGAAATCTCTCTTCTTTGTGGGGCTGGATGAAGAAAATTATAAACCAGATATACATTGGAGCCAAGGTAAGCCAATATGGGTGGCCTAAATTCTGAACTGCAAGACACAGAAAAATATCCACCTTTCACCATACTGGAATAAAACAACATATTGAGTTTCACTGTTCTCTTCATCTCAAATGTGAAAACATGGCCTAGGACACCCTATGAAGTGTTTCAATTCTTGTATTCACACCTTCTCCAATGCAGTAAAGAAGTACAAAGAGGTACATATACGCCTAACTAAGCTCTCCAAAGAGATCCAATGTCTAAATGGAGGCACAACACTAGATTTGGCTAGAACAAATGAAAGTCAGGTGAATGGCTAATAGAACTTAATCTGTACATTGAATGAAGAAAAAACATCTCTCTTTAATGAGTCCTGCTACTAAGACTAAAGGTTCCTGAGATTAACAAAAGCATAACATAAACTCATTCTTGGGTTTTAATTTCTATGTTCTGTTGAATACATTAATCTTCTTATTTATACACTGATAGGTCTGTTCAAATAGCTACAGATGAAAGGAAAACAAACAGGAGCCAGATTCTCAAACCCATCACTGATTTTTGTTAAGCCACAAATGACAAAGAGCTATTTCAAAGCTAAAACAACAACAACAACAACAACAACAAAAAACCCCCAACTTAAAGGAAGTTTACTGATCAAGTTTTCTTTTCTCTTCTACACATACTCATCCACTCTGAATCCCAAAATTGGAACCAAAATGTACTTAAAGCATGTGAAAGAATTAAAGGAATTTAACAAACACTAAAACCAAACACCTGTTGGAAAGTTCTTATGGTTAGGTACATGCACACTAAGGGATAAGCCTGCAACCCACAGTGAAGGCATCTCCTACTGTGTTTATGTTACTGATAATGAGCCGTGTATAGAATCACTGGCAAGTGGTAGAGAGAGAGCACCCCCTGTTGTCCATTATGTCTACAATGAACAAGTTCAGAAGAAATGACTGTCATCATGATCCACCATAAAATAAAATTTTTAAAAACTGATTTTTTAATTTAAAAAATCCACCTTAGCAATGCTTAATTTTGCATGCCTAAATTATCTGTATTTTTTTTGTTAAAGTTTATTGATTGATTTTTAGAGAGAGAGAGAGAAATATTTGTTGTTCCATGTATTTATGCATTCATTAGTTGCTTCTTGTGTGTGCTCTGACTGGAGATCAAATCCACAAACATGGCATATTGGTACGATGCTCTAACCAACTCGGCCACCCAGCCAGGGCCTAAATTATCTGTATTTTTATAAAAGAGTTTATTAATTTATTTTTAGAGAGATGAAAAGAGAGGGAGTGAAACATCAATCTGAGAGAGAAACAAAGATCGGTTGCCTCTCATATACATCCCAAACAGGAACTGAACCTGCAATCCAGGCATGTACCCTGACCAGGAATCAACCTGACTACCTTTCGCTTTGTGGGATGACACCCAGCCAACTAAGCCACAATGGTCAGGGCAATTATATGTATTCCTGAAGAAACTCTATAGGGATAAAACTTCTTGAGCTGCAATAACAAGGTTATCTCTTAAACTTTCCACTCTAAGATTTTTATCATGAGATTTCAGGCTATAATTTAGGATTTATCCCTTCCTAGGAAATACGAGATATGTCCAGAAAAAGTCCAGCCATTGTTAATAAAATGAGAACAGTTATGTGCAATATCAACGTAGCATAGCAGCCAAGGAGAGTGGACTGGAATGCATATGTGTAAACAATGACAACTTCAGTGTACTAGTCAGTGGGGGCAGTAGACGCCATTGAGTAAGCATGTGTACTATGTGGCCATCACATTCAAAATGACTAAGTAGATCAACCAATCTGCATCTGATTTTGCATTAAGCTTAAGAGTCCTCCTTCGAAGCTATTACGATGATCCAGAAGGCTGCAGCTATGGGAAAATGGTGATTGGCAGCTTTGCCACAATAATGCACCAGCTCAAGTATCTTGTCTCCTGCAGAGTTTTTTGGCAAAACATCAAATCACCCAGGTGACTCAGCCCCCCTACAGCCCAGATTTGGTGCCCTGCAACTTCTGGCTTTTCCCAAAACTAAAATCACCTTTGAAAGGGAAGAGATTTCAGACCATTGATGAGATTCAGGAAATGTGACAGGGCAGCTAATGACAATTGGGAGAACTGTGTGAGGTCCCAAGGTGCCTACTTTGAAGGGGACTGAAGCATCATTGTCCTATGTACAGTGTTTCTTGTATCTTGTATCTTTTCCAATAAAGGTCCAGTCTTCATAGTACATGGCTGGATACCTTCCGGACAGACCTCATATTTTATGTTGGAATTTTCTTAATTGAAAGAAAATACTCTATCTTTTACAAGTAAACAATCCTTTTCTCTTCTGTGTCTCAAAGGCTAACCAATGTATTTTTAAAATACAGCCTAAAATTTTGAAATGTCCATATAATATATAAAATCAAAACCACAGTTGTACTACATGATGGAATAAGTGGGTAACTTTTCTTTCTTCTTTATATATTTTTCCTTTTAAAAAGTATTGTTGCTATTATAAAATACATAAAAAGTATAAATAAAAAACAGCACTAATTTTCTTACTAGGTGGACATTACACATTTTTAAACCAAACTGGATTCATACTACAGAAAACAGCTTAATATACTGTTTTTATACTTACATTACAAACATTTCCGAATTCTCCACAAGCATAAATTATTTTTATAGTCAGGAAAAAAATGTTACTTTTCAAAAAAAGAAAAAGTGATCCTTGAGAAATACAAGAAATAGAGGAATAAATTATCACCTCAATGGAACAAACAGCTAAATACAAACATGGGGCACTGCAAGATGAATGACCTAGTTTCCTTAGAAATCTTCAGGAGAAAAAAGGTGAGAGTGGAGAACCTCTTAAAAAGCTTCAGAAACATAGTATTAACTTCAGCATATGACCTTTGTTTAGATCCTGCTTTAAAACAAACTGTAAAAAACCATTTTTTCAGACAATGTAGAAAACGTGAATATCAATTTGATATTAAATGATATTAAGGAATGACTTAGTTTTGTTAGAATAATGGCATTATAGTTATGTTAGTGTAGTTAGCTAATTCAAATATTAAGCTTAAGGAACTAGGGAGTTGAAACAAACAGTAAGCTTAATAAACTGGGAGGCTGAAGCAGATATTAGAGCAGCATTCCACTGAGTTCACTAAGAAGCTATTGCATAAACAGACTCATACAAACACTCCAGAGGACTGCTGCTCTGAGGAGACTTAATCCTCAGAGTATACAGGAAATCTCCCAAGGAGCACTTGTTGCAGGGTGTACAGGGAGGTGCTTCAGCATAGAAGCCTGACCATCCGACTAGGGGGTGGACCCATCATAAACCCTGAAAGCTTGGGAAGTTGACTGGTTATTTTTAAAAAGCTCCAGTTTATAACACCAGGGGAACAACGAAACCCCCTCCCCTTTCTCTTGGTGATTCTAACTTGTCTCACTCGCTCAAGTGTTCTCCCTACATAGCCATGTGGCCTTAGCAGTCACATGGCTGAACTCCAAACGCAGACTTCAGGTAAGAGCCTGGATACAACAGCACAGCTGAGAACATGAGCTAATAAGCTAGGCAGATGGGTACTGAGACCACACAGAAACTCTGGGCCCTGGCCTTTGTTTTGGCCTTGCTGAAGACATGGTTGGACTTTTTCCTTGGTGCAACAGATACAGATGGGACATTGAGAACTGGGTTCTCCTGGGAAGGGCACTCTTTTAATTTTGCAACAAGCACCCAAGTTAATCTTACTACCAGACCTCATTCTCCCTTGTGGGTCCCTGAAAATGCTTTTTCTCAAGACACTGCAAGGAGTCCACTTCCAAGAACAACATGTGGTGAGCCAGCAGAAGTAGGAGGAACTCTGGCTCGTGGTAAGAAAACTGCTCAATTTTTGCCCTTGCAAGGGGGCTCATATGGCTGGAGGTTTGTCCCATGCACCAAAAAGGTTGCAGGTTCAATCCTCAGTCAGGGTGTGTACGAGAGAAGGCCAATTCATGCTTCTTTCTCAGATCGATGTTTCTCTTTCTCTTCCCTCCAGTCTTTCTCTCTCCCCACATTCTCCTATCTCTAAAATCAATAAACATACTCTCGAGCGAGGATTAAAAAAGAAAAAAAGAAAACTGTTAGATCTTCACTTTACTTGTCTCTCCCCACCTCTCTGCTACTACCTGTATTTCTTCCTTTTATTATATCTCTGTTTCACCCCCATGCAGCTCAGACTGCAGCTTGGAAATAACCTCTTCCATGTGCAAAATCACCCCAGTGCTGTGGGTTCCTATAGGGCAATGAGCATATGGGTGCCAGTGGAACACAGAATGCAAGGAGCAAGCACGCACCCTCTGCTGCCTTGGATTTTACTCCTGGCAAATGAAACCCCAAGTGCACCCAACTGCTATATCCCCATCTTCTGCATAGGAAAGGGGACTTCCCACAGCCACTGACAAGCCCAGCTGAGCTGTGAGCAAAGGGGAAAAGCTCCATTCCCCTTTGTTTTTTCTGGCTCTCAGACTGTGGCACAGGCTCTCCGCCTCCTGTGGCTCAGCAGCAGGAGCCTCCTGTCTCCATGGCCAGGAGGGCACTCAGGTCCACTGCCCAGGCCCTGGCTGGGGGATTTCCCCTCTCCCAGCAGTCACTGCTTGCTTTTATACCAGCACAGCCTTGCATTTGGAAGTCTTCTCAACTGATAGTCTTGCAGATTCAGAAACTGGTTTATGATTTGCTGTGTTCATTAACCTTTCTGTTCTTCCCGCTGTTTTCGGAGGATGTATGCCTATGAGCTTATTTACCTGGTCGCTTGTTTACACAGCATAGGCCTCTCTTGAGAAGCCCATGTGTATCATCTTCTCCTGAAGTAAGACTTAACAGTTTGGCTGGATTGACTCGTGGTCAGGACTAGATGGTAGTGCCAATGAAGTATGAGGCAGTCTATTGGTTTCACTTGAAACCTCTTTCCTTTTCTGCCCTAATGGTTCAGACAGAAAAAACCCAAAGGTCTTTGTGAGGGAAATCTTAGAATGTTCCCAAGCAGAATTTGAGTTAAGTATGGCAAATGAGAGGGCTTCAGACAGGTGTGACACGCCTTGGTCCAGGGAAGCCACTCCTCCAAACCTAATCTGAGATGTTATCAAGTTAGTCCCTCCCTCTATCATCTGGTTCTTGCCTCTCAGCAGACCTTTAGTTGCTATAATCCTCCTCATTTCTGGACTGTGTTTTTTAACCTTCTTGTCAAATTTATCACCGCTAGAACACAACAAGGAACCCAGCTTATCAACATCACCATCCTCTAGACATCATGTATGCTGCCTTCCAGGCACAGCTTGACTAACTTGGACTTTGCAAAGTCCCCCTTCCCTGCATAAAGACCATCCTTCCCTTTTTGCTCCTTTCTTATGTTAGCAGATAAGAAGACCCTCTGGGCCTGGGAATAGGCAGGACTAATACCTCTGACAGCAAAAAGCAGCTACAGAGGACTAGACCTTCATCCATTTACCCTTATAAGATTACAAGGCCCAAGATCTTCACAGCAGGAAATGTAACTGTAGTTAGCTAATTGTTAACATAAAAAAGAAAGCACAAGGAATTAAGCTTAATAAATTAGGAAGCTAAATAAATATTAAGCTTAATTTAATAAACTGGAAAGCTGAAGCAGATATTAGGACAGCATTACATTGAGTTTGCTAGGAAGCTATAGTGTAAACAGATTCATTCACACACTCCAGGAGACTGCCACTGAGGAAAATTAATCCAGGGCAGACAGGAAAATCTCCCTGAGGGTGCTGCTGGTTGGGTACCAGATTCCCAGAGGGAGGAAAAGGGGGAACTCTTCTGCTGGGCAATGCACAGTGGAAACCAGATGACATAATAGAGCTTTTTGGCATAAGCAACAGAAGTCAAGATAGCGCAGGGGGAGGTGTTTCTACTTTCGGACCTGTGCAATGAGAGCCAGGGTGACGACACAGAGAGGCAGAGCCCAGCCTGGGAAATGCTGGAAAGGTAACTGGATTGAACAGAGGGCATGGAACCCCACTAGGTCCAGGAAAGGGACTGGATGGGAGGAAGGCCCAACTCAAGCCCAGGAAGAATCAGGAAGTTGGGTTGGATGGTTTGAATGGTACCTTATTCTTTGGAGCTAAGCCAAAATCTGTGGAGTTAATCATCCATATATTTTCCTCAGGACAGTTGCTGCTAGGCCGGCCTGCCCTTTGTGTCTCTGAAGTTTAATTCCCTTAATTCCAATAAAATCTTGCCATCAAGTTTAAACTTCTCTATGCATGTGCTATTTGAAATTCTTTTCTCTTAAAACCACGAGAGCTCATTTTCACCAGCAATAGTTGTGTTAAAACAGTCCTCACACAAAACAAAAGTGACTCTGAAGGCTGCTGTCACAATCTGTTATTATAATACAGTAAACCCTTCATAAACCGTGAATAGTAGAAAAGCAGGATAAGGGGTGGAATGGAGGGCTCAGTCACATGGCATCCAAATCAGACTGAAAAGTCTGAAATAAAATCTTTCCAAATGTTATATAAATTTCTGTGCAAATCTGCCCTCCATAAAAGGGCACTAGATATCCAAAGCCATGACAACTTGAGAAAACACTGGCTGTGCAATACAGAAGCAGAGCAAGCAAATGACAAACTAAAATTTTCACAGTACAGCAAACACAGAAGCAAAATGAAACAAAGGCCATCGTGCTTCTTAGGAAGTCAAAAGCTTCTCTCATTTTAGGATCCAATTTGGCTTAGTTTTCAGATTTTGGGTGGAAGTAATTTCCCAAAGAATGTTTGCCTCTAGCATTGATTATCTTAAGCAATCTACCATGTTAACTCATGCTTCTTTAAAAAACATAAGACTCAATCAAATAGGCTTGTTTTCTGAGATATTGTAAGTGTTTTTTGCCTCCCTGTACGGTTCTGTAAATTATATTGACTTCCTTACTTTAAGGGCTATAAAGCTTCTCTCTGCCAGTTTAACTTGCAAGTATTAACCAAATTTTCAAAGGGGTCTAAGTAATCTTGACAGACTGATAATTCAATAAGCCAACTATTTCCATAGGAAGAAAATGGAGAATACATAGGCAGATTCTTTTTCACTTCTTGGTATACATTGTTACTTGCTCTTTCTTCCCCAAAAAACTATGATCTCTTATGACACTCACCATGAAATCTCTGCAGTAGGTATTCCATAAGAGAAGTCAGTGGTAAGACCAGGAGAGCCAAAGAAAAGACAACATTAAAATTCAGAAATCCATTAATTAAATAGAAATGCCAGGGTTCTGTACCTGAGGGAGACAAAGAGATAATAAATCATTAGAGGGTGCCGTCAATACATATTACAGTGTTTGACTCCTAATGTACTCCATTTGAGTAATGATGATCCAATGCCCCAAGTTAAAGAGAGTCCATGAGGCCACTCTTTCCACACTCAGCCACACACAGAAAGCACAAGAGCAGAAGACAGAAGATGGGAAGAGAATGGGATTGTTCAAGATTTAGACAGAAATCAAGTTTCGAATATTAAACTGTATTTTCCATACTGACCACTATATCTAGTTCAAATAGCCATGCCCAAATGGGACAACTACTTTTTCAGAACAACTAAATAATTTAAACAGGTTAGTTATGCTATTGTGATTTGTAATAAGAAACATGTATTCAGTCTCCATCCCCATTCTGGTACAGAACTCCTAAAACCCCTGGAATTTCCTTAGAGATGAGAGTGATAAAGTGTCTTTTGCTATGTTAATAAGGAGGCTTTAGGAAAGTTCCTAGATAACCTAAGGTTGTGAACTGGTTGCCAGGGGAACCAATCCTGCGATTATAGGGTCAGAATTTTCAACCCGACCCACTGAACACTGACCTAAGGGGAGGGGAGAGGAGAGGAGCTGGTAATAAAGTTCAATCGCCAATGGCCAATGATTTAATCAATCAAGCGTATGTAATGAAACCTCCATAACAATCTGAAAGGAAGGGCTTTCAGGTTGGTGAACACACAGAGGTGTGAGGAGAGCGCAGAGAGCATGTAACAGGGCACAGCCAGGGCTCCCTCAAAGGGTATTTGTAACGGGGTCCAGAGATTGGG
The DNA here is from genome assembly GCF_021234165.1 of Pteronotus mesoamericanus. NCBI lineage: Eukaryota > Metazoa > Chordata > Mammalia > Chiroptera > Mormoopidae > Pteronotus > Pteronotus mesoamericanus. Next base: position 16,306,768 of record NW_026555313.1, read on the forward strand.
GTGTCCAAAAAAATATATTCTCCCCACCCCACCACGGGCCACCATGGGGGCTGGGAGCCTTGAGCAGGGCCCCCATGGTTATGGATTAAGAGCTGGAGATCACGGCGATGCAGTGGATGGTGTTGAGAACCACAAGAGGCCTGCCCAGCCCCGGACTTCTGTTCTTTTTCTTCTGAAGGATGGTACCCCTGACTGGCCTAACTGGCCTAACTGGGCAAAGAGGGGGAGGAAGGACTGTGTGTGCTGGTGATCGTTTTAAAGAGATTTTGAGGTTTAAGGGCGACATTTAGTCATTAATCAAACCTGTGTAACTTTTGAATAAATAGTTCCTTTTCACCAAACCCTCCATTCAGAGCCATAATTCCAAGGGTGGCAGGCAAAGGACCCACAACCAAGGGACCCTGAGGAAGGGGGATGTTGTTTTCGTAAGAGCATCTGGACACACCCCCCGCCATGGGTCCATTGTTCAGTAACATGCACAGCAGCTCCAGCCCCTTCCCACATACCTTGCTCCATGAATCTCTTCGATTTGGCTATTCACTTGGATCCTTTAAAATAACGTGGTAAACCTAAGAACATGTTTCTCTGAGTTCTGTGAGCTGCTCTAGCAAATTAATTGCACCCATAGAGGGGGTTGTTGGAGCTTCCAACCTGTAGCTAGTTGGTCAGAAGCACAGGTGACAACCTGGACAGTCCATCGGTATCTGAAGGGAAGCGGTGGGGGCGGGGCAGGCTTGTAGAATTGAGCTATTTAGGCCTTTCCCATTTTCCTCTCACCTGTTCATCCCATTTACATATTTCTCCTTGATATGCCCAATCACTATTTTATAGTTATGTATACAGAGGACCTTGCATTTGGTAAATAGCTAAACTTATTTTTCCTTAGGAAAACAATGTTCAGAGACCCAGACCCTGCTCAGAAGTTTTGAAGATTCAGAATGAAACAAAATGACTAAAAACACAAGCCTTACTCACGGTAACTTTGATTCTTTAACTCAAAATCCTTATACTCAAATGACAAGAAACAGCCCCCCACCTCTCACACCACACATATACATTTAGGAGGTTTTTCATCTGCTCTCCTCCTCTGGGGGATTACTTCAATCAGGCAGTGAATGACTTGCAAGGGTTTTAATCACTGTTTTGACACCCGCCTTGCACCACAGCGATTTCCTGCAATCAGCATTGCTTAAAAGGGTAATCAGAAGGCAGAGGAACAGACAGAAAAACCTGACATTTTTGCAGCTTGCACAGCAAAGTAAGATTAGAAGCCAAACCTATAATGCTAGAAATACTTAGGGGAGGAGTAAGACAGAGGAGAGTACCTAAGGAATGGCTCAAGTGTAACTGTGTGTCACCTGTTGGGAAAGCTCACTCCTTCCTGTCTAAATACAACGATTCAGCCTATTCAGAAGTCCTGGCCCAGGCCAAGTTCATTAGAGACATTTATATCTTGTTATTCTTTACAAATACCCTTTTGGGTTACAGAAAAGAAATGGATGGTTTTATCAGAAATATATGTCTTCTCTGGATTTTAATTAATATTTAACAACACATTTCCTAACTTGAGTTCTTTAGGAGGACTGAAAAGGGAAAAGTTTTTGCACAATCCTCTGCTGACTACCAGTGTGGATGGAGGACAGGCTATCAACCTTGACCCGCCTTTTTCCTTAACAAATTCTGGAAATCTGAGCCACAAGAGAAAAACCAGAGTGGCCAGGGAGAAAGGGGGACATCTTTGACATCATCTATTACAGATGCTAAGTAAGCATCAATAGAAAAAAATCTTTTTCTCTTTGATTCTTGCAGATACATAGTGCTTCTCCAGGAAAACTCTTCTAGTTTCCAGAAAATATTTGTCTCTACCACAATTTACTATATGCTCCTGTAGGGCTGATGATCTTTTTACCTACGTATACTGAACTGAGATGCAGAACCAAAAGTACTAAGTTGATAAACTCTAATTTTTATGTGTCCCATGCTCATAGACCCAAGTTCATAGCTAGGCTGTGAATATTTCATCATAGACTTATTTTTCTGGAGGATGAGTCAAAAACTGGGGTATAAGCCAAGAGTGGAAAAGTTTCGAGTGACAACAGTATTAAAAACAAAGGAAAAAGGGAAAAAAATAGTGAATTCTGTTAGCCAGTGTCCTCCTCTTACTTGATGAGACATCTTCCTTGATGAGACATTAAAAGAGAAAACAGTAAAAACTTGTATCTCCAGGTAGGTATTCAGGGCTGCTGCTCAGAAAGCATCAAAGCTGAACTAGGCAGAAAAATTACACCAGAACGACAAGCTAAGAATTTAACTGATGCAAAAGTTAAGGTGAGAGAAAGCTGGAAGCAGGGCCTCTGCAGGGAATGACTCACCAACCTCCCTCTTTATAGAAAGTCAATTCCTTTCATTCAAATGAGCTAAAGAGAGCTTTCAGAAACACTAAAAGAAAGGATGTTTCTGCTCCATAGATTGAATGAAGGGGAACCACTTTATAGGCTTACAATTTTATAGAACTGTAGGTAGTAAATTATAGCATATCCTTATAAGTGTCAAATCTGCACCACCGAGAAGGAAAAGCCACCAAGATTGAACAAAAAAAAGTGAAAGCTCTAGAAGAGCTCCCGCTGGCAGTCAACCTCAAGCAGGCCTCAAAAGACTCCTCTGGGGCTTCATTCTCTGCTATGGGGAGAATGCAAAACCGTGGGCCTTGTAATAGAGGGCATTACTTTTACCTTTGCCTATGTACTCATCAGAGAGCACCGCCCTTCACTCACTACACAAATGTGCTTACCCACCTCAATATCTGAGAACTTGATATGTTAAAAGGATAAGAGAAAAATCAGTGTCATGAGCACTTTCTTTATTGCAACACTAACTTTTACCCCTTAATCTTTGACCCCATAAAGATGTTTTGCCCATGAGTTTGCAATTTTATGTCTACACTCCTCGAAGTTTCCTACATATATGCCAAGTGTTCTTTACCTCCTTCAAATATTCTTTGTCGTTGACAAGGGTCCGGTGCACCGCTCTCTGGTGAAGGAGAGCCCTCTGCCATAAAAGCTCTGCAGGGGTCCTGATCACCCTCCAGGCCAAACTGTACCAGACCTTCAAAAGTAAACTTCTGACCCATTCTGTAGATTAGATCTTACCTTCTACTACCTCCAAGTCTGTTTTTTTGCAAGCTCATCTCCCTGTAAAATCTGGGTAGCCAAACCCCAGGGTTTTGCTAAGGTGGTTTTCAGTGGAAAGACAACCCTGAGCTCTTATCCCATTTCTGCCACTTAATTTAACTATGTAGCAACTCTCTCACCAACAATACATCAGTTTAGTCATCTGGGAATAAGGATTAATGCCTATCTCACCAAGCTTTTGTAATGGGAACAAGAGAGCATGTGTAAAATTTCTAGTATATAGTAGACATTCCATAAACAGAAGCTATTAATAGCTGTGAAAACTTTACTTCCTTCCCCTGGCTTCAAAAGACACGCTCAGGTCTAGAATCTGTCATTAATATATGCTATCTGGCCAAGAAAGCATAGAAAGGTCCATTTGAGAACCAGTAACCACAGGTAGAATCAATGCTTATATTATTAAAATCGCAGTGGAAAGACTGAAATTATCTTGCTCATGCTTGTGTAGTTTCTACCTAAAATTCAGGTAATGCTGTTAAACTACTTTTTTTTTTTAAAGAGCTCAATATTCAGTCTTTTTGTCTCAGTAGTTCCTACGCTTGACATTCAATGTGTCTGATAATGTACCTACCTAGTGTGTACTTGGCAAATCCCTACTCTTCCTTCCAGGCTCAGCTCCAGAAAACCACCTCTGAGAAGATTTTCCTGTCACCAACAGATGGACTTGCTCCTATGATTCCCTAAGTATCTTTTCACTGTAGCACATAATACATTGAACTGTAATTATCTATTCATGTGTCTGTAGACTTATTAGACAGCAGGTTCTATGAGGACACAGGATAAATGCTCAAAATCAATTTAGTCAACATTTCTTTAATACATTTATCCAGTCATTCAAGAAGTATTTATAGGCTTATTATGTTCCTGTATGTAAGAAAGAGCACTAAGGGATGAATGCAAAAAATTTTGAAATAAGAAATTGTGTGCCTACCATAGCTAATGAACCCAGAACAGGAGACTTACAAAATAGTCAAAATAATGCCAAATAGTGCCAAATATGTAAGTAAAGTAATAGAGCTGGAGTTTCCATGACAAAAGAAATGCTGTCTCACTGGTGGACAACTGTACAGCACCAAAGCATAAAGTAAAAGATAAGTCTTTCATATTTATCAAATGGACTCACCAATTGTAACAAAATAAGCTGACAATTGTAAAACACTTTGGGATTTAAAAGTACTTACTATTCTTATTTGATATGCAGAAAACCCCAACCTACTATACACAACAGGTCTAACCAAGGTAGCTCTAGGACATTATAGTGATCAGGGAACTGATGTAATCTTATGGATACTCCGGACTTTGTCCATTCGTTCATTCATTCAATCATTCATTCAGTCATGACAAATCTTCTTTGAAGACCTAGAACACATAAAGACTGCCTACTCCTAAGGTGGGAGAAGTACTCTCTCTATAGGCTTGCTGAAGCAAAAAGGAGTTAATGCTCTTTCAAAGAATGCAGATCAACCCTCCCCGCATTGTCTAACTCAAAGACGGAGGTACGAACGCAAAAAATTGTACCACCAAGAAACAATTCCTAGGTCAAATAGATAGTAACACATGGAAAGCAGACTTTTCATGGTGTAAAAGCATGCAATAAAGTATACAGATATCGAATTATAATGTTGTACACTTGAAATTTGTATTCTACTCTTGTACTAATATACTGCCTATGTTACCTTAATAAAAATAAAGAACCGACTCCCCCTTCTGGCTGACTGCAGCGCTGCATCAGCCCCATTGATGCCAGCATGACAATTCCTACTGTCTCAGCAAAGCTTTATCACTGGGAAGACAATCAGTTCCTTCACATCCAAAACAGCAAAATCCGAACTGAGGCTATCCCAGGTTCATCAAAGCAGGTGGACTCAGTCCCAAGGATTATTCCCAGTAAAATGTGGGCCGTAATGAAAAGCAGATGCCAACGTTCAAGGAAAGCTGGCCACTGCTCTGTGCATCCCCAAAACCTACCCCAGGGGTCCTGCACCCATCCAATGTTAAACTAGAACCATAAATTTAAATCAGAATTTATTTCTCCTTTCTCACTTTCCCTGCAAACCTGCTGATTTCCAGATTTATAAACTTCATCAAGCTAAAGAACTACAAAAAATATGTAACATTCATATGCTCTAACACAAAGTTTTACAAATAAGCAGTCACAACATCAGTATGTAATAACCCATTTAAATGGTGGAAAAGCCATTTTTTCAAAATTAAACTCAAATGAACACAATTTATTCACCCATACATAATGGATATCATGTTTCTAATCGGTTCCATGTAAATAAATTTCTAATGTGCAATCTGGGTCTAACAGAAGTCTCCCTGGTCTTATAGAATCAAATAAAATTTACAAGTAAACTAAAACAAGAGGCAATTAAAAACATGCAAGCTGTAGCTAAAGGGAGACATCTAGAGGCAAAAGCTCAAAACTGGAGCTTTTTCTCACATCCTTTGGGATCCTGGAGCCATAAAGGAGCATTTTGAAATTCCTTCACTTAGCAATCATATTTTAACCATTCAGTTTGTGAATTCAATTCACTGAACAAAACACTGTTTATTTTAACCTGTTACTTGCCATCTAAAAGGACAATATTTCCCAAATCCCAGGAGGCCCAATTAAATTTCACTCATATGCTTACTTTAAAGTTCTTCCATCTGTTGGTTCTATTGGCAGGATGGCACAGAAAAATGGTGGGTATGGCTTAAATTGTTAAGAGACGTGTTGAGAATATTAATCTGCTTCAGAGCAAAGCCCCAAGCCAATCATATGTGAAATGCTCTAAAAACTTCAAAAGATTAAGGCAGAAGAATCTAGACTTATTTTAATAAAAAGCTGTCTCATAAATTGTTTACTGCCTTTGCATCATCTCATGAGAAAGCTCTCTCTAGCTCATCTTTCCAGTAGCCTTCACCAACTCAAATACCCTCAAGGGGACAAACGGCTGGCAGTGGGAAAAAAAAAAAAAAGGCTGACTGAGAGAAAGACATCAGGGGAGGGGTGGAGAAGGCAGTATACTGGAGAATGAATACAGCCCCAGACAAAAGGCATTCCTTTTTTTTTTTTTTTCCTCTTAACCCTAAACTGGACAAACTACTGTGGATGAAAAAAGGGGTTCTATGGGAAGTAACTTCACTGGGTTGATCTGATCATAAATTTATAACTAGGCAGGTCATGGTAGGTAGTCACACCAAAGCATATACATTTTTTAGTAAAAGGCTTATCTTTTCCTTAAGCAAGCCCTGCCTATCCACTTTCAGTGCATCTAGGTTAACACACTTTTGAAATAACTCTCTTCAGACTCCTCCTTCTAAAACATGATCACCCTCAAGAGAGGGCTAATCTTAACCTGATTAGATCCTGCCTTGCTTTTTCTCACTCTCATGCAGTCTTCCTTAGGTCTTTCCTTAATTTCAAATGCATAAAAGCTGCAAAATTGTTATTCTTTGCAGCACTTGAGATCTTGCTTCCTAGCATGTGTTGTCAGTTTGACTCAAATTCTTATAAGAATTCTCTACAGGTGTGGACCGTTTTTTACATCAACACTACCTACCCTCTCATGCTGACCCCACCCCCCACTTGCTACGCTTTGTCTAAAGGTTTTCCAAACTTTCCCCCCCAACGCCTGATACTGAAGTAATGCAAATTTAAAAAACAAAAAATAATGCCAAATGTGGATATGTACAGAAAATATCTGGAAAAATATACTCCAAGGTGTTAACAATAGCTATCTGGAGGTTATGGGATTATGAATGTCATTTTCCTATTGTTGTTATTGTATTAATTTTCTAATTGAGAAGCGGAAAAAGGAACTCTTAATTAAAAAAAAAGAGTAGTATCAAAAGCCATGGTATACTCAACAGAGCCCTCACTACTTTGAAATTGAGAATAACAGACAGTAGGTCCAACAAAAAGCTAAATCCAAATATCACATTAACCAAGGAGAATTATTTAGTGGCAACATATCATCACTGCACTATATTCAAGTAATAAAATGAGGCAACTGAATTAAAATTTCAAAGCCCAAGCAAATTAAGCTATTTCCTAACTCTTTCCTAATCTCATAAGGCCTTACCATAAAGATCAGGTCCATGTGAAGTAAAGACATTATACAAAACAATGTTGACTGGTGCAATCACCAACATCCCATAATAATAGCTGTCGATGAGCACTACAGGCACCTGAAACAGAGCAGAAAATACACTGCAATTGGAGACTTTTGCTCTGGAAACATTCTTACAATGCTAATAGGATAAACTTCAAAATAAAGAACAAAATCAACTCCTAATATTCTCATACCCACATCAGAAGTTGCTTTCACACAGTGGAATATACAAATGATGCATTTAAAATTACATACCTGAAATTATATAGTGTTATTAACAGATATTACCCCAATAAATTAAATTAATCTAAATTTTTTTAAAAACCTAAGATGTTTTCATTACAACTTTAGAACAAAACAAGAAAATGAGAAAACTCACCAGAAAGAGTATTAGGGCCACCAGTGACCAATGAAAGAAACTCTTCCACCTGCATTTCATGACCAGCAAGTCAAAGGCAATAGGTAAGCTATTTAACAGAGAAACAGGGAATTAGAGTATAGACAGGTAGATTCAAACATACCTCATGCTGGACTGAGAAAAAGTCTCTAGCAATTATAGTGAGAAAAAAAGCTGGTACATGAGAGGATGTCTTCTCAAAAATACACTGTTCTCTTCACAGGACCCATCAGAGTACTATGTATCCCACGATGCACAAGAAATATAAATACTGAGCTTCTGCAATGAGCTCTGTTTTAAACATATTGATGTGTAATGGACATTTAAAATACATTAATTATAAGTAAATGTAGTCTACTGTCCTACACCCACCCTGCCAAATAAATAAATACTGATTTCTCCCTTTCATGATACATTAAGATTTTAGTGATATGATATTACCAACTTGACTTGAAATCCAATATATCCTCTTCCAATACCATTTACTCTTCTTCCCTTCACTTAAATTCCTTAAGCAAGGAATATGTATGTTGCCTTCACTATTTCTTCCTTAAGGTCTAGCATCAAGCTATTAAGACTGATCTGCAGTGACATCAGAGGAATGGCAGTATGAGAGATCCCCGTGGTCACTCCCCTGGAAATTTTAACAAGTTGAACAGCTATAACTCAACAAAGGATTCCTTCTTCAACATACAGGGATGCCTAAGAGATCCATACATTCAAGCATCTAAAGGTAGGTAAGCAGGAACAAACAGGGGTGGGGGAAGGCAAGGACAGAGGAGCGTTAAGACTGGCCATTGATGCAGTCTTGCAGCCAGAAGCGCAGGGGCAGGCTCAGGCTGGAGTGGGGAGGAAGCCAGATGTGGCTGGCACTTCCTTCAGCTGGAAGGAGAAGATAGACTCAGTAGGCACTCCTGCAGGCGCAAACAGTGCAAACTGTGTCTGAGGTAAGAGACTGGGCAAAGACACAACACAGGGGTTCTGCCACAGCTGTCAGACAGTTGGCATTCCAGACAAAGAAAGAAAGCCATAGAGCCCTGTCACCCCAGAGACTCTCAAAACTTGCTTCCTATCACCTTTGGTGTCAGGTTGTGAAGCACATTTTTTGTAAACCTGAGATCTATTACTATAGAATCACTATTTCCCCTGAGCAAAGGGTGCACTCTGTGGCTGATCCCTGGTTTGGGTGCATGGAGAGGGAACTCCTCAGAGATCCAAGATCACCATTACTGAAAGAATAAAACAAAGAAGGCGGCTGGATTTCCCTAGACTACTCCACCCTGATGCATTGCAACTACACTTGTACCTGTACAGTTAGACACTGACCTGTACAGTTAGTGACCTGTACAGATGGCAGCTGTACAGGTCAGCACTGGGATTTCACAGAACTGTGTGATGTGATATAAATGACAGAGAATTCAAGATTGCAGTTCTGAAAATACTCAACAAGATGTAAGAAAATACAGGCAATTTAATGCACTCATAAAAGAAATTAATGAACAAATCAAGTTCTTTCCCAAAGAGATCAAAACTTTAAAGAAGAACAAAACAAATCCTGGAGATGAAGAATTCAATAAAAGAGATCAGGAATAAACTAGTGAGCACAGAAAACGGAGACTACCAGATGGAGGAAAGAATTAGTGGTATTGAAGATAGAAACCTAGAAATGACAAAGAGGAAAGAAGAGAAAGACCTGAATATAAAAATAAAAATATGAAAAGAACTCTACAAGAACTATCTGACTCCATCAGAAAAAGCAATATAAGAATAATAGGCATACCAGAGAAAGAAGAGAGGAAGAAGGGAATGGAGAGCCTATTCAAGCAAATAGTGGAGAAGAACTTCCCAAACCTATGGAAAGAATTAGATTCTCAAATCCAAGAAGCAAACAGAACACCTAGTTACCTCAATCCAAAGAGACTTCTCCAAGGCACACTGTATTAAAACTGTAAAAAATTAATGACAAAGAAAGTCTTTTCAAAGTATCCACAGAAAAGAAGGAAGTGACCTATGAAGGAGAGCCCATCAGGTTATCATCAGACTTCTCAGCAGAAACTCTACAAGACAGAAGAGAGTGGAACCAAATATTTAAGCTACTGAAAAAAAGAAATTACCAGCCAAGAATAATATATCCAGCAAAGTTATCCTTTAAACAGAAAGGAGAAATAAAGACTTTTCCAGACATACAGAAGCTAAAGGGATTTATCACCAGGAGGCCACCACTGCAGGAAATACTCAAGGGGGTATTCTACCTAAAATAAGGAACAAAAGGTCACAATACTCCAAGTAAGATCACCAAAAAACTTACAGCATACACAGGGATAATTTGTAACAACAAAAACATAAAAGGAGAGGGAGGATAAAGGTCTGAATTTGCAAAGAAGGAGAGAGATCAGATGCACTCAAAAGAAAAAAAACAACTACTGTATATATGAAACTTTCTTTTTCATAAACCTAGTATTAACCACACACAAAAACCCCAAAACTGAGACACACAGCTTAAAAAAAGTGAGGAAAAAGTATGGACTACCACTAAACAAAAACAACAGATGGATGCACAAAGGAAAAGAGCCAATGGAGGCACAGAGGTACCAGAAAACAAAGGATAAAATGGCTATAGGAAATCCTCATACAACAATAATTACCCTAAATGTAAACAGATGCAATTTACCAATAAAGAGGCACAGAATAGCAGACTGGATAAAAAAAACAAAACCCAACCACATGCTGCCTTAAGAAGACATGTCTAAGCTGCAAAGATAAAGGTAGATTCAAAGTGAAAGGGTAAAAATGACTCCATGGAAAAGTGGGTATAACCATACTTGTATCTGACAAAACATTTCAAGATAACAAAGGTAAAAAGATACAAAGAGAGACATTTTATAATGAAAAGGGGGACTCTACATAAAGAAAACATAACATTTCTTAATATATATGCACCCAATCAGGGAGCACCTAAAATTTATACAGCAATTACTTCCAGAACTAAAGGGAGAAACAACAAAACACAATCATAGTTGGGGTCCTTAATATTCCATTGACAAATGAACTCAGATTTCAAGTCTTGGCAACTGGGAAAATGCACAGCACAGGGTGGTGCAGTACAGAAAAAAATTTAGCTGTGGAGTCAGAATTACCTAGATCCAAAAGCAAACATAATCTTAAAGAAAAATTACTCTACCTCTTGGACTTTACTTTCTCATTAATAAAGCACTAATAATTACTTTCTCCTGCAAAGTTTTTTATGAGATTTAGGGATAAAGTTTGTAATGGGTTAGTAGTGTCTAACATATAGCAGATGCTTAACAGTTTCTGTTCTTATTTAATAAAACAATAATCACCAAGAGAAATATTATTACATTTCCCAATCTTTGTAGGTTCAAATAATTCCTCTAACTTTAGGTCCTATGCAGAGAATATGGAGATAACCTAACATTAAGATTTACTATACACCCAGTGATACAAAGGAGATGAATTGTATTAGTTTCTTACCCAAGAGCCACACTGAATGGCCAGCCTACGATAGCCCCAGCTGCTACTCCAAGCACAGCAATGGAAGTCTTGTCCATATACCAGCCAGTCATTGCTATCAGTGTAGTATACATACAGAAACTACTAGGGAGAAATGCTGCGAGAATAAAGAAATGAAAAAAAAAAGGTTCATGGACAACAGCTTAAGTATCAATTATTAAAAATGTACCTACATGGCAGCCCTGGCGGGTGTGGCTCAGTGGACTGAGTGCTGGCCTGTGAACCAAAGGGTTGCCAGCTTGATTCCTAGTCAGGGCGCATGCTTAGATTGTGGGCCAGATCCCCAGTAGGGGGCATGCAAGATGCAACCACACATCGATGTTTCTTTCTCTTCCTCTCTTTCTCCCTCCCTTCCGTCTCTCTAAAAACTAAATAAAATCTTTAAAAAAAAGTACCCATGTTGCAAAATGTCAATAACAGGAACATACCTTGAACAATGCTATATTAGAAATGCAATGATTTTCTTATTGTCTCAACTGTTTTTCAGGTACCAACATATCACCCATTTATAAAATACCAACCATGCCATTTCTCTCCCAGCCTGTACCCGAAGTCTAAAACTTACAGAATTTCAGATTCCGCAGGTATAACCCCAAGTTATATTTCCAGGCATGGAATATACTTCAAGAAACTTAGAGCAACTGCTGACCATCTATTTCTGAAGTTTATCTTCTGATAGTCTTTTGAGGCTGTCCATGTACCAACTTGTGCCCCACAGGAATCCTAGGAAGCCTTCTCAAGGGCCTAATGTTGGTTGGCAGCCCTGCTTTACATAAGTTTGGTCTTTAGATATCCCCATAATTATTTCCAACTAGCATTACTTTGCTGTATTATCCATCAGAGGACTGACTATTTTCAGGTTCTCTGCAACAGAGACATTTGATCAAAGCGTTTCTACCAACTCTACACAAAAAAGCATATCTGCTTCTCCCTACTGTATTAAGCCTACCTCGCCCAGCACTACGAAGAAAAGTCAGTACCAACTCCAACAAAAACCACAATGAACAGGCAATATGATTTAAGAAACTTAACAAAGTGTTCAGAGGTTCTGTATCAAAGGATGCCTTGAACTAATCGGTGTCTTAACATCCTCCACTGAGATTACAAAACTAAAGATACTTCCAGTTATCTCCCTCACATAAAATCAATTTTAGAAGTAGCAAGATAACTTAAATAACATGTGGGGTGCAACCTTGACAGATAAATACTGAACCGTCACCTCATCTGCAGATTCTAGCTGCCAAGGCAGAGGCAAAGGAGGCAGAAGAATCTCAGGGCTGCCAGCTCAGAGGGGAGAGCAGTCTCATTTAGGACGCTGGCTCTCAAAGTTACTCCAGTATGGAGTCCTGAGGACTCTGAAGAATGACATAGATTTTGATAGTCAATGAAAAAAAATATATACACTTTTGAGCTGGATACTATTTTTGTGCATATTTAGTGTGTATACTAGATATTGGTACACACAAGGAGAAATTAAAATTGAGATAGTTATATATAGTCATTTAAATTTTCCAGAGAATTGGGAACAGGATACCTTTTGGCAGCAGGTCACCTTGGCCTTTCAAAGTTCATAGAACAAAAAATATTCACTGGCAGCACAGTTTGAAAGCCACCATTTTAGATTAAGGCTTTTATTCTCAATTTCTAAAGCTAAGCATTAAAAAAAAACAACCCAGTAGAAGATTTATACCTTTACAGAATACACTGCAAATATTGGGCAGAAAGGAGAACCATTAAGAACAGGGTTTTTAGGCACAAGAACCTTCTTGAGCAAAATAAGAAAATTATTTTCCTTCCCCTAACAACAAAGACAGGGAGGGGGTGCCTGTGTTTTTTAGCCTTACAGTGATAAAAAATACAATAATGTAGTAGAAAGCAACCTGATGAAAACAATAGTTCTACCACTTATAAACTGTTTGACTTTCAGTAAGTCATCTCATCTTTCCAAGTTCCAGCAAAAATGAGAAAATATTTACCTTACTTAATGTTGTAAAGGTCATTCAAGATCATGTAGGCAATAGTGGTCTGCAAATTATTGACAAATATAACTTATATCTGGACAAGTTCTTTCTTTTGATGCAATTGTGAAATATCAGTTAACCTGTTGTGCCCTCACCTGCTCTTTTACTTACCTGATGATGAGCAGAACATGCCAGTGCTGAGGACCAAGAAAGCTAGCATCATTCGACTCACATGCAGCCCAAACTTCTTGCACACGGCCCTAGAAGAAAGGCAGACTATCAACATACCAAATATTAGGGATATAAATTTCAAATTAAAAGACAAAAACATGCCTGCATCACAGAGAAAAACTGATGATGTCAAGCAAATACTGAACAGTCTTGACAGGTTGGTTAGCAATTTTCATGTGCATAAGAAACCCAAATGTTCTTATTCCTTACGCAGGAGAGAAGCTCTCTCCCTACAAGGAAATGTATACTTTAGGTGCTAAGGGTATGTCTACTAACAGTAGAAAAACACCATGATGTTGTAGAAAAATAGTGGGCCTCAGACTCAGATGGGAACAGGTTCAAATTTGGGTTCAGTCACTTACTAGCAGTGACACCCTTATCTAGTTACATAATCACTCTGTCAGATTCTTCATCTGTAAAAAGAGGATAATAATTACCTACTGTGCAAGGTTTCTGTGAGGACAATGAATGGTAGAGTGCTCATAAGAGTGCTTGGCAGAGTTGCTCAATAAATGGTAATTAGCAGAAAAAGACTAGGTAGGATATACACCGAAGTGTTAATAAGTGGTTATTTAAGTCAGTATTTCTCAAACTTGAACAATTGTACACTTCCTTCTACTTATTCTTTTGTAGGTTTTTAGAAACATTATTATTGCCTCATTCAGTCAAACTTTGTTCAGATATACCCACATGTTAATTATTGTCTTGCTCAGGCTCCTTATTGCATCTCAGAGCTTCTTTTTGGAATAAATTTGCTTCTTCCTAAGTATACCCTCTAGAAGTTCCTTCACTGAAATCCTGTTAATGGTTAATTGTCTTTCGTTAGGCTTCTGTTTCTTTCTTTCTTTTTTTGTCTGAAAAGTCATTATTTAGCTATTGGTCTTAAGAGATGGCTTAGCTGAGTATATAATTTTAGAATGACAGTCACTTTCTCTCAGCACTTGAGTTTGTTTGTTTGTTTTTTTGTCTTTGGCTTTTGAGAAGTCTTCTGTCAGTCTACCTAACATTCCTTTGTAGGTAATCTATGAAGTTATCTATCAACGTAAAGATCTCCTTCTTTGTTCTGTATGTTCCAGGTGTGTCCAACCTGCAGACTGCAGGTCACATGGGGCACAGGATGGTTATGAATGTCACTCAAAACAAAACTAAGTTTAATTAAAACATTATGAGTTTTTTTATGATTACATGTCACAATGTATAATGTGCGGCCCACGACAACTCTTCTTCCAGTGAGGCCCAGAGACACCAAAAAGCTGGACACCCCTGTCAGGTAATCTCCACAGTTTCATTAATTCCTTTTTAATTTCAGCTTCCTGAATCTGTGGATTAGCATTTTTTTCATCAATTCTGGAAAATCCTTAGCTATTACTTCCCTGATTATTGCCTCTCCCCATTCTCTCTGCAATTTCCTAGAACCTGATTAGATGTATACTGGGTCTTTATCATACAGTGGACTTGTAGCTTGTTTTCAGTCTTGGTTATTGTAATTAGTGTGGAAATGAACACTCTAAACTCTTTTATTCTTAACCTCTTTGATATATTCTTTTGTTGTCACTCTGTACTAAATTCTTAGTAATTTCTTCAGATCAGTCTTCCAGTTTACTTGTTAGCAGTGTCTAATCATCTGTTTAAACTATGCATTGAATTTTAAGTATCAATTATTATATCCTTATTTCTAAAAGTTCTGTGTGGTTCTTTTTCAAATCTGCCTGGTTACTTTGGAGTCTCAGTTCTTTTTTAATCTTTTTTTATTTTTTATTTTTTTGTGGTAAGAACATTTAATATGAGATCTATCTTCTTAACCAATATTTTAAGTATTAAATACAGTATTATCTATAGGCATAATGTTGTACAGCAGATCTCTAGAACTAATTCATATTGCATAATTGAAATTGTATATCCATTGAAGAGAAACTTCCCATTTCTCCCTCCCCCAACACCTAATAACCACAATTCTATTCCCTTGCTTCCATGAATTTGACTGTTTGAGAAACATCATATGAGTGAAATCATGCAGTATTTGTCCTTATGTGACTGGTTATTTCACTTAGCATAATGTCCTTAAAGTTCATCCATGTTGTCGCATTTTGCAGGATTCCTTTTTTAAGAGTGAATAATATTTCAATATTTTTCCCCATTCATCTATCAATGGACATTTAAGTTGTTTCCAATTTAGGGTATTGTAAACAGTGCTTTGATGAGTATGAGAATGTGGACATTGCTTTGAGATTCTGATTTCAATTGTCTTAGATAAATACTCAGAGTGGAATTGCTGATAGTTCTATTTTTAATTTTTTGAGGACCTTCATATTGTTTTCCGTAGTGACAGTACCATTTTGCATTCCCACCAATGATGCGTGGGTTTGAATTTCTGTACATCCTTGCCAACATTTGCTGTCTTTGTTGTTTTTAATAGTCATTGTAACAGGTATAAAGTGCTCTCACTATGTTTTAACAATGACTATTTTTTTTAGTTGTTCAAATACATTTGAATCCATTTTCCCACCACCACTTTCTCCAGCCCCACCCACCCCCACCTCCCACCATCAATCCCTCCCCACTAAGGCTTTCTCCATGGGTCTTTTATACATGCTCCCTGATTTCATCCTTCCCCTCCTTTTCCCCATTACTGCCCTCTAACCCTCCCTCTCGTTACTGCCAGCTTCATTTTTCTCTCAGTGATGTTGGTTTTATTTTTCTTGCTTGTTTTTTTTTTTTTTGTTGATTAGGTTCCACTTATAGGTGAGATCATATGAGATCTGTCTTTCACTCCCTGGCTTATTTTGCTTAGCATAATGCTCTCCAGTGCCATCCATACTATTGCAAACAGTAGTAGCTCTTTCTTTCTTTCTACTGCATAGTATTCCACTGTGTAAATGTAACAGTTTTTTGATCCCCTCATTTACTGATGGGTACTTAAATTGCTTCTAACACTTGGCTATTGTAAACTGTGCTGCTATGAACATTGGGGTGCATACGTTCTTTTGAATTGGCGTTTTGGAATTCTTAAGAGTATGATCCCAACACTGGAATTGCTGAGTCAAAAGGCAGCTCCATTTTTAGCATTCTAGGGAAATTCTAAACTGTTTTCCACAGTGGCTGCACCAGTCTGCATTCCCACCAACAGTGTACTAGAGTTCCCTTTTCTCCACAGTATCACCAGCACTTGCGTGTTGATTTGTTTATGATGGCCATTCTCACTGGTGTGAAGTGATATCTCATTGTGGTTTTAATTTGCATTTCTCTGATGGCTACCGATGATGAGCATCCTTTCATATGTCTCTGAGCCCTGAGAATGTCCTCCTTGGAGAAGTTTCCATTCAGAACCTTTGCCCATTTTTTCATTGGATTGTGTGTCTTCCTGAGGTGGAGTTCTGTGAGTTCTCAATATATTTTAAAGATCAAGCCCTTGCCTGAGGTATCATTGGTAAATATATTTTCCCACAGAGTTGGTTCCCTTTTCATTTTGCTGACGTTTTCTTTAGGCAGAAGCTTCTTATTTTGATGAAGTCCCATTTCTTTTTTCTTTCCTTTATGTCCCTTGCTCTAGGGGACCTACTGGTGAAAATATTGCTGTGTGGAATATCTAAGTTTCCTGCCTATCTTTTCCTTTAGGACTTTTATGGTGTCCTGACTTATATTTAAGTCTTTTATCCATTTCGAGTTTATTTTTGTGTATGGTATAAGTTGGTGGTCGAATTCCAATTTTTTGCATGTAGCTGTCGAGCTCTCCCAACGCCATCTGCTGAAGAGGCTATTTTCACTCCATTATATGTTTCTGGCCCCTATGTCGAATATTAATTGACCATAGAGACATGGGTTCATTTCTCGGTTCTCTATTCTGTTCTCTATTGATCTATGTGTCGGATCTTATGCCAGTAGCAGACTGTTTTGATTACAGTGGCTTTGTAATATAGTTTGATGTCTGGTATTATGATCCCTCCTACTTTATTCTTATTTCTCAAAACTGCTGCAGCTATGTGTGGGGTTGTTTATGGTTCCATAAAATTTTTGAAATGTTTGTTCTATATCTGTGAAACACATCATTGGTATTTTAATAGGGATTGCATTGAATCTATAAATTGCTTTGGTTAGTATGGACATTTTGATGATGTTAATTCTTCCAACCCATGAACACAGTATATGCTTCCATTTATTTGTGTCTTCCTTTATTTCTTTCTTCAGTGTTGTGTAGTTTCCTGAGTACAGGTCTTTTACCTCCTTGGTTAAGTTTATTCCTAGGTATTTTATTTATTATGTTGTTATAGCAAATGGGATTTTTTTTCCTGATTTCTGATTCTGATATTTCATTGTTGGTGTACAAAAATGCCTTCAATTACCGAATATTTACTTTGTATCAAGCCATTTTGCCAAATTCACTTATTAGGTCGAGTAGTTTTTTGGTGGAGTCCGTGGGTTTTCTATATACAGTGTCTTGTCACCTGCAAACAATGAAACTTTTACTCCCTCCTTTCCAATTTGGATGCCTTTTATTTCTTTTTCTTGACTGATCACTGTGGCTAGGACTTCCAATACTATGTTGAATAGAAGTGGTGAAAGCAGGTATCGTTTTCTTGTTCCTGATCTTAGTGGGAAAGCTTTTTTAGCCTGTTGAGCATGGTGTTAACTGTAGGTTTTTCATATATGGCCTTTATTATGTTGAGTTAGGCCCCCTTTACTACCACTTTGTTGATTTTATCAAAATGGGTGCTGTACCTTACCAAATGCTTTTTCCGTATCTATTGATATGAACATGTTGTTTTTGTCTATCCTTTTGTTTATGTGATGTATTACATTTATTTATTTGTAAATATTGATCCACCCTTGCATTCCTGGGATGAATCCCATTTGATCATGGTGGGTGATCTTTTTAATGTATTGCTGGATGAGGTTTGCTAATATTTTGTTGAGGATTTTAGCATCAATGTTCATCAGCGATGTTGGCCTGTAGTTTTCTTTCTTTGATGTGTCTTTATCTGGCTTTGGATTAAGATTTGAATAAGGACCCCTCATTAAAAAAGTTTGGGAGTCTTCCCTCTTGTTTGATTTGCTGGAAGAGTCTGAGAAGGACAGGGTTAGCTCTTCCTTAAATGTTTTGTAAAATTCTCCTTTGACACCATCCAGTCCAGGGCTTTTGTGTGCCGGGAGTTTTTTGATTACTGCTTCAATTTTACCAGCTGTTACTGGTCTGTTCAGGCTTTCTGCTTCTTCTTCATTCAGTGTGGGAAGGTTCTATTTTTCTAGAAATTTGTCCATTTCATCGAGGTTTCCAAATTTCTTGGCATAAACTTGTTCATAGTGATTTCTTATAATCCTTTGTATTTCTGTGGTATCCGTTGTAACTTCTCCTCTTCCATTTTTTATATTATTTATGGATCCTCTCGCTTTTTTTCTTGGTGAGTCTGCTTAAAGGCTTGTCGATTTTCTTTATCTTTGCAAAGAATCAGCTCCTGGATTTGTTGATCTTTTAAATTGTTCTTTTAGTCTCTATGTCATTAATTTTGCTCTGATCTTGATTATCTCTTCCTCCTGCTCACTCTGGGTTTTATTTTTGTTTTTCCAGTTTTTGAAGATGTACAGTGAGGGTGTTTATTTGAAATATTTCTATCTTTTGTAGGTAGGCCTGTATTGCTATGAACTACCCTGTCAGGACTGCCTTCGCTGTGTCCCATAGGTTTTGTGCTGCTGCGTGTTTGTTTTCAATTTTTCAGGAAACTTTTTGATTTCTTCTTTGGTCTCATTATTGATCCATTCATTGTTTAGTAGCATGCTATTCAGTCTCCATGAGTTTCAGTGTTTTTTAATTTTTTCCTTGAGGTTCATTTCTAGTTTCAAGCCCTTGTAGTCCAAGAAAATGCTTGTCATGATTTCAATTTTCTCGAATTTGTTGAGGCTTGTTTTGTGTCCTCTCATGTGGTCTATCGTTGAAAATGTTCAATGTACATTTTAAAAAAATGTGTATTACGCTTCTTTGGGGTGAAAGGTTCTTGATATCAGTTAAGTCCATTTGATCTAATGCATCATTCAATTCCACAATATCTTTGTTGATGTTTTATTTGGAAGATCTATCCATTTTTGACAGTGGGGTGTTGAAATCCTCTACTCTCAGTGTGTTGCTGTCTATATCTTTCTTGAGGTCCTCAAATATTTTCCTTATATATTTTGGTGCTCCTATGTTGGGTGCATGTAGGTTTACAATCTTTAAGCCTTTTTGATGGATTCTTCCTTTGATTATTATGAAGTTTCCTTCTGGGTCTCTTTTTATGGCCTTTATTTTGAAATCTATTTTGCTTGAAATAAGTACTGATACCCCTGCTTTCTTTTTCCTGTCCATTGCTTTGGAATATTTTTTTCCATCCCTTTCCTTTCAGTCTACTGTATAGGTCCTTTGTTCTGAGGTGGATCTCTTGTAGGCAGCGTATGTGCGGGTCATGTTTTCTTATCCATTCAGCTGCTCTATGTCTTTTGATTGAAGTATTTAATACATTTACATTTAAAGCTATTATTGATAGGTACTTATTCATTTTCCCCCTCTGTACCTGTGTTCCTCTCTTTCTCACTCTTTTTCTTCATCTTCTTAAAGCAGTCCCTTTAGCATATCTTTCAATGCTGGTTTGGTATTCTTTTATCCTTTTGTCTGGGAAACTCCTTATTTTGCCTTCTTTTTTAATTGAGAGCCCTGCTGGGTAGAGCAGTCTTGGTTGCACGCCTTTGCTTCTAATGACTTGGAATATTTCTTGCTATTCCCTTCTGACTTGTAGTGTTTCTGTTGAGAAGTCAGCTGCTAGCCTTACCGGGGCTGCTTTATATGTTACTACCTCTTTCTCCCTTGCTGCCTTTAGGATTCTGTTTGTCTTTGATATTTGCCATTTTAATTATGAAGGGCCTTGGAGTGGGCCTCCTTGCATTCCTCTTGAATGGGACCCTCTGTGCTTCCTGGACTTGTGTGACTTTTTCTCTTTGCCAATTAGGGAAGTTTTCCATCATTACTTTTTCAAACATGTTCTCTGTCCCTTGCTCCTCTTCTCCTTCTGCTATTTCTATTATATGGATATTATTACATTTTAGGTTTTCCTGCATTTCCCTAAATGCCTATTCATTCTTTTTTTTTTTTTTTTTTCATTTTCTTGCTCTTTCTGGGAACTTTAATCTACCCTGTCTTCCAGCTCGCTGATTCAATCCTCTGCTTCTTCTAGCCTGCTTTTGTTTCCTTCTACTGTGTTCTTCAATTCAGAAGTTGCATTCTTCATTTCCTGTTGCCTCTTATTGATAGTTTCTATGTCCTTTTTCATAGTTTGCAGTAAGTTCCTCTTAGTTTCCCTGTAGTTTTTAAAATTCTCTCTGAGCTCACTAAGCTCACTGAACTTCCCTATAAACATTGTTTTGAACTAATATCTGATAGTTTACTTGCCTCTATTTCATTTAATTCTCTTTCTGGAGACTCCTCCTTTCCCTTCAATTGGTGGGTGTTTCTTTATCTCCCATTATTTTGAGACTCTTCTTTTTTGCTTCTGCTTCTTAAATTGATCTGTCATGACTTCCTGACTTTGTGTGATCTTCTATGGTAGGAGACCACTGTTTTTTCTTTGTCGGACTGTCTCTGAATATGTAAGATGTTGACCCCATTTGACCTTAGGCAGTCTGTTCAAGACTTCCAGGAATCTACTGTCTGTGGCAATCCTCTTCATTTGTTAACCTAGTCACTCTGCACTCAGCAGTAAGGCTTAGATACCATAGGGCAGGGTAGAGTCTGTCCTGGT
Organism: Pteronotus mesoamericanus; assembly: GCF_021234165.1. Classification (NCBI taxonomy): domain Eukaryota; kingdom Metazoa; phylum Chordata; class Mammalia; order Chiroptera; family Mormoopidae; genus Pteronotus; species Pteronotus mesoamericanus. The sequence continues at coordinate 16,327,942 of NW_026555313.1, forward strand.
GCTAGGGTTATTATGTCCTCTCACACTGCTGCTGCTCAGGGGAGTAGTCTGCCCGAGCAAGATGGCTGCTTCTATACGGGGGAAGAGTCAGCACCGGGATGCCACAAGCTGCTCTCAGTTCTCTCCCCAATGCCGCCATCTTAAGATCTCCTCAAGTGTCTCTAGACCACTCTGCACCCCCTTTAACCAGGGATCTATTATCTGTGACTGCCACTCTGTACTCAGCAGTTAGGCTTGTGCACCACTGCCACTGGGGCAGAACCTCCTGGGGGCGGGGCTATTGTCTCCTCTCATGCTGCCGCTCAGGGAAGTGGTCTGCCTGGGCAAGATCCAACTGCCAAATGGAGGATGAGTCAGCACTGGGACCCTGGCAGCCACTTTCTCAGTTCTTTCCCCAAAGCCTCCTTCCCCAGTCCTCCTCAGGTGTTTCTAGCCCACTCCACCCCCTCCTTTTCTGGAGCTCAGTGTAAGTGGCTGCAAATAAAAATTTATGCATTGGCCCTTTAAACAGCTCTTTGCATCTCCAGCCACCCGTCTCTGGCAGAGAGCAACCTTGCCACGTTTTTGCAACTGGTTGCTATCTGTGTATTTTTGGGGCTCTGGTGCTGTAGGCTGGGGATCCCCACCTATCATTTAGACCCCATTCTCAGGGGGATCCAATTTGTTGTTAAAATATCTCTTTGACACTGCCACCCGTGGACACCCAGCCCTCCTTCTCAAGTCTCTACTGCACGCCTTACCAGTCAGGTTGTGCTAAAGCTGATTCTTCTGTCTGTCTGAGGAAGTTATATGTCTCCTCTCTAGCTATTCTTCAGTTGATTGTTCCAGGTGATTTCTCCACAACTTAGTTGTAATTCCTGATTGGTCCTGGGAAGAGGTCAGTGTGACTTCCATTCACTCCTCCGCCATCTTGCACTCCAATAACAATGACTATGTTAATAGTCATTGTAACAGGTATGAAGTGATCTTACTGTATTTCCCTGATGACTAGTGACATTGATTGCGTTTTCATGTATCTGTTGGCCATTTGTTTGTCTTCTTTGGAGAAATGTCTGTTCAAGTACTTAATCTATTATATAATAAGATTATTAGTGTTTTTGCTATTGAGTTGTAGGAGTTTATTACATATTTTGGAAATGAAGCTCTTATCAGTTATATGGTTTACAATTATAATTTTTTTCCCTGCTTTGTAAGTTCCTTTTCACTCTACTGATTGATTAGTCTCTTGTTGCTGATCCATATTTTCAATTCCCTCTTTTATTTCTTTAAAAGTATCAATTATACTTATTTGACATTCATACTTTAATAATTCCTAATAAATGAAGTTTTATAGGCAAGCTTTCTGTTGTTATGTATGCTGGCTCTCAGTCATAATGTGTTGTTCCCTTTTGTACTCTGTAATTTATTTTTATTGTAATTTCTTGTTCATTAAAACTCATCCTATGATAATTCTTTGACACCTGGGTTAAGAATTCTCTCCTCTAAAAACATTTTAGAAGTTCTGATTGAGATGGCAGCATAGGTAAACACAAAACCACATCAAAATTACAACTAAAGTATAGAACAACCATCACTCAGAACCATGAAAAATCAAGTCGAATGGAAATCTGACAACTACAGAATTAAAGAATCCACATCCATCCAGACTGGTAGAAGGGGCAGAGATGGAGAATGGGCGGGTCCCACACACACATGTGATGGATAAAAATTCAGGAGGGATATCTCAGGAGCAAGGAGTAACAGCCCCACACCAGGACTCCCAGCCCAGGGTTCCAGTGCCAGGAAGATAAGTCCCCATAACTTCTGGTTGAAAAACCAGTGGGGACTGAGTCAGTGGAACAAACTTCTGGAGTCCCAAGCAGTATTTCTTAAAGAACCCACATACAGACTTTCTCAGAATCACTTCCTCTGAGCTCCAGCAACAGGGTAATAGCTTGAAAGGCACCAGTGGCATACAAAGAGGAACTCAAGTGTCTGGCATCAAGGCGAGAGCTGGGGGACAGCTTTCTCACAGACAGAAGGGAAGGCAGAGGTCATTGTCCCTTTTTTAAACCCTCCCCTACAAAGCCAGAAAGTTGGTAGCATATCTGAGACTACAACATCCTGGCTAACACTGTTTGCCCCATCCTGGAGATCCCCCAAGACTCCTTCCCACTCAACTTATGGGCCCACCCAAGCTGTTATAAGTGACCTTTCCATATGAATGGCTGGTCTAGGCTCATGCTTCACAACTTCCTAAATACTCTCAAACAAGCAACAGCTGGCCTCGGTGAGCTTCCATGCGCCCTTGTACCTCTTGCTAAGTGGCCCCAGACTTAGCATTAGCAGCAGCCAGCCTCGATTCACAATTTGGCTTCGGCTGGAAACCTCCAAACCCAGCACAAATAGCAGTCATCTCAGATTGCTTTATAGCTCATACAGGGTGGCCCCTGGCAGAACACAGATTCTTGGAGAAATGTCTGACCTTGGCCTGCACCACCCAGGAAACCTTTGAGGCTGTGCACCCAGTGGACTGCTACAGACTACATCAGAGTACTAGCACTCGGCCCCTGCATAGCTGATCCTCCATGGAGGGCAGAGGTTGGTGGTCAATGGACAGAGCCAGTCCTTGCAACTGACTGGTCTAGGTAAATCTCTCCCATTGACTGCCAACAGGAACCAAGGCTTAACTACAAGAGGACAGTGTACTCAATCCACACAAAGGGCACACCTCGAGTGTCCAGCTTGTGTGATAGCAGAGGCTGTGCCACTGGACCCTACAGGACACTTACTACATTAGGCCAGGCTACCAAGACAGAGAGTCACAGCAACTCTACCTAATACATAGAAACAAATGCAGGGAGGCTGCCAAACTGAGGAGACAAATGAACATGGCCCAAATGAAAGAACAGATCAAAACTCCAGAAAAAGAACTAAACAAAATGGAGATAAGCAATCTATCAGATGCAGAGTTCAAAACACTAGTTATAAGGATGCTCAATGTAGTTAGTGAAAACCTCAACAGCATAAACAAAGATCCAGTTAGAATGAAAGATACATTAATGAAATAACAATCCACAGCGAAATAACAGTAGAGTGGGTGAAGCAAAGAATCAAATCAATGATTTGGAACATTAGGATGCAAAAAACAACCAATCAAAGCAAAAGAAAAAAAGAATCCAAAAAAACAAGGATCATGTAAGTAGTCTCTGGATCAACTTCTAATGTTCCAACATTTGCATCATAGGGGTGCCAGAAGGAGAAGAGAAAGAGCAAGATTTGGATATCCATTTGAAAAAGTAATGAAAGAAAACTTCCCTAATTTGGTGAAGGAAATAGACGTGCAAGTCCAGGAAGCACACAGAGACCCAAACAAGACAGATGCCAAGAGGCCCACTCTAAGACACATCATAATTAAAATGGCAAAGGTTAAAGACAAAGAGAGAATCTTCAATGCAGCAAGAGAAAAGCAGTTATCTACAAGGGAGTTCCCATAAGACTGTCAGCTGAATTCTCAAAAGAAACTTTGCAGCCTAGAAGGGACTGGCAAGAAACATTTGAAGTCATGAAAATCAGGGACCTACAGTCAAGACGGTTCTACTCAACAAAGTTATCATTTAGAATCGAATGGCTGACAAAGAGCTTTTCAGACAAGAAAGAACTGAAGGAGTTCATCATCACCAAACAATTATTATATGAAATGTTAAAGGGACTTATTTTAAAGAAGATCAAAACTATGAATTAAAAAATGGCAATAAATACATATCTATCAACAATTTATTCTAAAAAAAAAAACTAAGCAAACAAGAAGAACAGAGACAGAATCATAAATACAAAGAGCATTTTGTCGGCTGAAATAAACCAGATGGGAGGGGAGATGTGGGGAATGGGTGAAGAGGTGAGGGGATCAAGAAGTACAAATAAGTAACTACAGAATATCCATGGGGATGTAAAGTACAGTGTAGGAAATGGAGTAGCCAAAGAACTTGTATGTATGACTCATGGATACGAACAATGGTGTGGGGATTGCCCGAGGAAGTGGGGTTGCTGGGTGGAAGGGGGCACAAGAGGAAAAACTGGGACAACTCTAATAGCATAATCACTGAAATATAATTAAAATAAGTAAATAAATAAAATAAAAAATAAAACATAAGGAAATTTTACATTTATTTTTGTACTGGCCTACGGCCCAGAACAATTTAAAACACATTCTCAACTTGGGGGCTAGGAATCATGAGGGTGATTTAAATTCAGTCCTGAACCAATATGAAGACCAACTTACAGTTATATCCTCAAAGACAGAATTGGCTTTCTTTTTTCTCCTGTATTCCACCCCAAGCCATGGCCAAATTTTTTTTTTACCGGACTTTTTAAAAAAATTGTACCTTTATTTATTTTTAGAGAGAAGGGAAGGGAGGGAGAAAGAGTGGGAAAGATGTGTGAGAGAAACATCGATCAGTTGCTTCTTGCACACCCCCAATTGTGGACTTGGCCTGCAACCCAGGCATGTGTCATGACCAGGAATTTATACCAGAGACCTTTCAATTCACAGGCCAGTGCTCAATCTACTGAGCCACACCAGCTAGAGCTATCTGACATTTTTAACCACTTAGCAGTGGGAGATTTTTAATAATTATTATTAAGACCAAATACCTTTTATAGCATTATCAAAATAAGATGTTTGCTAGGTTTCATGTAAAAAGAAAAAGGTAGCTATTTTTATTAGTGGAACACTGAAATATTTAATACTTCCACTAATATTCAATCAACCAATATGTATTTGGTGAAATACTTTTATTGGGTGCAAATAAGAGAAGTTGAGTCCTACACGGTAAATTCCTATCAATTAAACTTAAGGGGAAGAGGTAAATCATGATCCTATATATCTTAGTACCCAAAATAAGGCTCTACTAAATCCTACCAAATAGAAGACTAGTTAGATATGTATTAACAGAATTAAAATTAACAATATGAAGATAGAGTCTTCATGAACCTTAGGGAAAAAAGTGATAATTAGAAGTATTCCCCTCCAACAGTTTGTTTCAAACAAGAAATCACATTTTAGGTTTACTATTAGGAGCCAAAAGGAAAGTGTTCTCTACTTTTAACACTATTGGAAAAATAATCTATGCTATATTTGGTTTCCCCATAGCACTTTCAGAAGCAAAGCTTTTATACTCACTTGTAAAAGTAAAGTTCACAGATGCAGCTCACAAAAGCCAGAAGACATCGTAAAAAGTAAAAGACAAGAATCTGAAAAAAACCCAGGACAAAAAAAAAGAGTTACACATACAACAAAACTCTATTTAAAGATGAAATCGCTCACATTTGTCATTAATAACACTATAAATAGACATAATCCTTATGAAAAGCAGTATGTATCAAGAACCATGAAAATTTTCATACCTCTAAATTCAATATATCTACTTCTATGATTCTAGCCCACATAAATACCTATGTAAGTAAATATGGGAGCAGGGTTGTATTCATGAAATATTAATTACAGCACTATTAATTAAAAAAACCTTTTTTTAAAACTACAAAATGTCCAATTATAGGGAAATGGTTAAATAAATTATGCTGTATCTATTTCATGAACTATCATATAGATAGTAAAATTTATGGTTACAAAAAAAGTGAAAAAATTATTATATAAAGCTTATTCATTCAACAAGCATTTCTTAGACAATTTTATAGATTATGTAAATGTGAACAAAACTAACTCCAGTTGTGTCCCAGACTTCATTTCATTTTTAAGTTTTCATGCTGTGATCTCTGATAAACTTCACTATGTTTACTAAGTATATCAAAGTTTTCTAGCTGAGGATTATCTGTTCCTTAAAATGTAGCCATAAATATTTTTGATAGCAACAGCATAACAGCATGAAAACCAAGATATATATCAAATGTAATAGCACTCATTATTAGCAATCATTTATCATAAGACCACCAGCAAGTAGGGTCCATGGAGCTATTGCATTCTTTGTTCCTCTAGTTTGTCAATCATTAGTACTCAAGTTATACTATTAAATAGGTACTGTAACAGGGGTCTGGTAGCGGAGAATAATTTGTGCAAAACTGCTGAGCCATCTGTCCACTCCAACCCAATCTTCCCATAAGTAAATGACCCAATAATAAGTTCTGTTATATTCTATGGAATTGCCTGCTTCATCTTTCAGTCTGAAAATACCTTCTCTTTATAGAGGCCATTATTACATCTTCGCTCTACCATCGGACAATAATGTATTAGATACTAATTATTACAAAATACTAAAATAAAATGCATAATACAATATTATTTATACATCAGAGTTACAGCTATGGAAATCAGAAGTATATGAAAAGTCTAGGAAAAAAGATAATAAAATGGTGAAAGTGGCTGTATCAGGCTACTGGGATTTAGGTACATAATTTTCTTCCTATCTTCCAAACTTTGTAATGCAGTTTTATTAATTTTATAACTAAATATATCAATTCAAAAAATAAAACAACAGGGGTTATATCACATAGCTTTTATATGACAGTACACTGGTATGTTTGAGCACTGAATGCCTCAAAATATAAGTATACTTAAACATATACTATGATTGGGACTTCCAGTCAAGATGGCAACGTAGATAAACACAGTACTCACCTCCTCCAGCAACCGCATCAAAAAAACAACTAAACTACAGAACAACCATGATTCAGAACCACCTGAAATCAAGCTGAACAAAAGTCCTACAGTAGGGAATTAAAGAAGACACATCAAGACTGGTAGGAAGGGAGAAGATGTGGAACGGGCTGGTCCCACACCCATATGTGGCGGCTAAAAATTGACAGGATACCCAGGCTGTGGAGGTCCCCCATGAAAAGAAAGGGGTCTCAGCTGCACATCAAGCCCCTCAGCCCAGGGTTCCAGTGCCAGGTAGAGAAGTCCCCATAACTTCTGACTATAAAAACAAGCGGGGATTGAGGCTGAGGGAAATGGAGGGCTTCTAGAGTCCCAGGTAGTTCCTCTTAAAGGGCCCCTGCATTGAATAACTCTGACTCACTGCCTCTGAGCTCCAGCATGAGAGAAGCAGCTTGAAAGACACCAGAGACATATTGGGAGGAAATGAATTGTCTGGCATCAGGGTGCGAGCTGGGGGTTAGCTTTCCACCAGACAGAAATGCTTGCAGAAGCCACTGTTCCTTTTCAGAGCTGATAGGCAGGCAACATATCTGAGACTCCATCAACATGGGTAACACTGTTTGCCCTACCCTGGTCATTCCTTGAGGTCCTGCCCCACCCAACTTTCAGGCCCACCTAAGCTATTTCTAGTGGCTTTTCCATTTGAAGAGCCTATTTGGACTCATGCTTCAGATTTTCCTAAAATCCTCAAATAAGCAGCATCTGGCCTCAGTGATCCCTGCACCTCTTGCCAAGAGGCCCCAGGCCAGACACTAGCAGTAGCGAGTCTTAGTTCACCGCTTGGCCTCATCTGGGCATCTTCAAGCCAAGCACAAGTAACAGCCATCTGCAGATTGCTTCGTAGCTCATGCTGGGTGTCCCCAGGCAGAACACAAGCAGTGGCTGACCTTGGCCAGCACCCCCCAGGAGGTCCCAGAGCCAGCGCACCCAGTGGATAGCTTCAGACCAAGTCGAAGCACCACCACCCAACCACCTCTACAAGTGATATACTCAAAGGGCGGGCTCAGTGGCCATCAGAGCTCTGCTAAAGTAAGTCCTGCTTTGTGGCGTGGAACCCTGCACAGCTGATTCTCCACAGTGGTCAGGGGTCCATGGTAAGTGTCACAAGCAGTTCTTGCAGCTAGTTGATCAGCCTGGAGGCCAATACCTCCTACTGACCTGCCAACAGCAATCAAGGCTCAAATACAAGAACAGGGTGTACACAGTCCACAAGGGGGATGCACCTCTAGTGCTCAGCTTGGGTAATTAGGGAGACTGTGACACTGGACCCTACAGGACACCTACTATATTAGGCCACTCTACCAAGCTTGGGAGATGTAGCAGCTCTACCTAATACATAGAAACAAATGTGGAGAAGGGGAGGGGCTGCCAAAATAAGGAGACAAAGAAACATGGCCCAAATGAAAGAACAGAACAAAACTCCAGAAAAAGAACTGAACAAAATGGAGATAAACAATCTATTGGATGCAGAGTTCAAAACACCAGTCATAAGGATGCTCAATGAACTTAGTGAAAACCTCAACAAGATAAAAAATGACCAATCAGAAATGAAGGATACACTAACTGAAATGAAAAATAATTACAGGGAATCAACAGCAGAGTAGATGAAGCTGAGAATCAAATCAACAATTTGGAATATTAAGAAACAGAAACACCCAATCAGAACAACAAAAAGAAAAAGAATCCAAAAAAAGGAGGATAGTGTAAGGAGCCTCTTGGACAACTTAAAGCATACCAACATTTGTATCATGGGGGTGCTGGAAGGAGAAGAAAGAGAGCAAAATATTGAAAAACCTATTTAAAATATGATGACAGAAAACTTCCTTAACCCAGTGAAGGAAACAGACTTAGAAGTCCAGGAAGTACAGAGAGTCCCAAACAAGATGAACTCAAACAGGCCCACAACAAGACACATCATAATTAAAATGCAAAGGTTAAAAAGAAAGAGAGCATCTTAAATGCAGCAAGAGAAAAGCAGTTAGTTACCTGCAAGGGAGCTCCCAAAAGACTGTCAGCTGATTTCTCAAAAGAAACTTTTCAGACAAGAAGGGCTGGCAAGAAATATTCAAAGTGACGAAAAGTAAGGACCTACAACCAAGATTGCTCTACTCAGCAAAGCTATCATTTAGAATCAAAGGACAGGTATGGAGCTTCCCGAACAAGAAAAAGCTAAAAGAGTTTATCAACCCCAAACCTATATTGTATAAAATGTTAAAGGGCCTTATGTTATAAGAAAAAAAAAAAGATTGAAAAAATGAACAATAAAATGGCAAATAAATGCATATCTATCCAGAATAGAATCTAAAAAACAAAACAAACAAGCAGAAAAGAAACAAACTCATAGATGCAGAGAACGTTTTGATGGTTGCCAGAGAGGAGGGAGATTTGGGATAGCTGAAAAAGGTGAAATGATTAAGAAGTAAAAATTGGTTGTTATAGACCAGTCAAGGGGATGTAAAGTACAGCATAGGAATTATAGTCAATAATATTCTAATAACTATGTATGGTGTTGTATGGGTGTTAGGTTTATCAGAACAGTCACTTAATACATTATGCAATGTCTAATCTCCAGGGTGTACATCTGAAACTAATATAATAATGTATGTCAATTGTAATTGAAAATAAGGAATGATAAAATTAGAAAAAGAGAAAAAAGAATACTATGATATATATATATAACTGCATAAAACATGAAAACACTTTTCACTTTCATCATGGTAACAAAAACATTCCAAAAAAAGTTAAATGAAATGACACGTAAACGCCCAGATTCATTCATTAATTCAGTAAATATGTACTGAAAACATGCTATAACTGAGCACTATTCTAGATGCTACTGGATATACAGATAATTTTAGTACAAACTGTCTATTTTAAGGACTCCTCATCAATTGGAAACAGTACAAAAACACATTTGCCAAGTTAAAAATTAACACAAGTTAAAATAAGAATGTTATGTGGAAGCAGGACAATGATACTGCCATAACACTGAATATTCAGCATAGTAGTTGGAAGTCTGGTCAGTGCAAAAAAAACAAACAAACAAAAAAAGAGGTATAAATGGAATAGAAGAAACTAAACTCTATACACAGATGAAAGAGAATCTAAGAGATACACTTGACAAACCACCAACACTAATAAGAAAACTTGCAAGCTTGAAGTTAAGATGAAAAAGCAAAAATCAATTGTGATCCTCAATACCAGCAATGACAACCTAAAAAAGTACCATTCATAACAGCAATAAAAAGTATAAAAATTCGAAGAATCAAGATAGCAGAGGAGTGAGTGGAAGTCACACTGACCTCCTCCCAGGATCAGTCTGGAATTACAACTAAAGTGTGGAGAAATCACCTGGAACAATCAACTGAACAATAGCGAGAGAGGAGACTTATAACCTTGGACAGACAGAAGAATCAGCATTAGCACAACCTAACTGGTAAGGAGTGCAGTAGAGATTCGAGAAGGCATGCTGGACGCCCAAGGGCGGCAGTGCCAGAGGGATATTTAAATGGCCAGTTGGATCCCCTTGAGAAGAGTAGCATCTCAGCCATAAGCAGGGATCTCCAGCCTACAGGACCAGAGCCCAAAAAGTGCAGATAACAGCCAGCTGTGAAAAGAGGCAGAACTGTTCTCTGGCAGGGACAGGCAGCTAGATATGTGCAAAAAGCCATTTAAAGGGCCAGTGCATAAATTTTTATTTACAACCACTTACCCTGGTCTCTAGCAAGGCCGAGGGCAGAGCGGGCTGGAGACACCTGAGGAGAGACTAGGGAAAGAGGCTTTGGAGAAAGAACTCAGAGACTGGCCGACGGGATCCCAGCGCTGACTCATCCTCCATTCAGCAGCAGCCATCTTTTTCAGGGAGACCACTCTCCTAAGCAGCAGAAGCATGAGAGGGCCCAATAACCCCGCCCCCAGGAGGGACTCTGCCCTGCCCTGTGGTGTCTAAGCTGGCCTCCTGAATGCAGTGTGACTAGACTAACAGCTGAAGGAGACAGCCACACACAGTAGATTCCTGAAGTCTCCAACAGACAGACTAAGGTCAGATTGGGTCAACAGCTGACATCATGAGAGGCAGATCCACAAATAAAAAACAGTGGTCTCCTACTACAGAAGTCCACACCAAAAGTCAGGAAGTCAAGAGAAATCAATTTAAGAAGCAGAAGCAAAACAGAAGAGTCTCACAAATAATGGGAAGAAAAGAAATACTCACCAGTTGAAGGGGAAGGATGAATCCCCACAAAGACAATTAAATGAAATAGAGGCAAGAAAACTACCAGATATTGCGTTCAAAACAATGTTTCTAAGGAAGCTCAATGAGCTCAGTGAGCCAAAAGAATTACCAAAAATTCCAGGGAAGCTACGAGGAACTTACTGCAAACTACATCAGCATGAAAAAGGACATAGAAACTATCAATAAGACACAAGAGGAAATGAAGAATGCAATTTCTGAATTGAAGAACACAGTAGAAGGAATCAAAGGCAGGACAGATGAAGCTGAGGACCTAATCAACAAGCTGGAGGATTAGGTAGATAAAAGCTTCCAGAAAGAGCAAGAAAATGAAAAAAGACTAAAAAAGAATGAAGAATTAGAGAAATGCAGGACAACCTGAAATGTAATACTATCCACATAATAGGGATACCAGAAGGAGAAGAAGAGGAGCAACGGATAGAGAACCTGTTTGAGAAAGTAATGATGGAAAACTTCCCTAATTGGAGGAGAGAAAAAGTCACACAAGTCCAGGGAGCAGAGAGGGCTCCATTCAAGAGGAACCCAAAGAGGCCCACTCCAAGACACAACATCATTAAAATGGCAAATATCAAAGACAAACAGAGATCCTAAAAGCAGCAAGGGAGAAAGAGATAGTAACATATAAGGAAGTCCCGGTAAGGCTAGCAGCTGACTTCTCAACAGAAACACTGCAAGTCAGAAGGGAATGGCAAGAAATATTCCAAGTCATGAAAAGTCATGGCCTGCAACCAAGACTGCTCTACCCAGCAAGGAGCTCAATCAAAATGGCAGGTGAAATACGGAGTTTCCCAGACAAAAGAAGGCTAATAGAATACATCTCCATCAAACCAGCATTGTAAAATATGCTAAAGGGACTGCTTTAAGAAGATGAAGAAAAAGAGTCTATGTACCCAGTTCCTTTCACAGTCACCAATACTGGATATTACCAATATTGTGAATACTCATTAATCTGATTGTGACAATGATGCTATTTTAATTGTTCCTTTATTATTTGTTGAAACTAAACCTGTTTTTATACATTTCTTGCCTGTTTCTATTATAATTAAAAATCTTTATTGCTTTTTGGTATTCTTTATCCATTTTTTGATAAAATGTTTACAGAATTTTTTCCCTAAAAAATTGCAAAAAACTATTAACCATTTTTGAGATGTGTTGCAAATACTTTCCTATTCTATTACTTGTTCTTTAACTTTTTTTACATGTATATTGCTATATAGTCTTACATGTTTAATACAGTCATATTGTCAATATTTTACTTCAGGGTAGGAAAAATATTATTTTGTATTTTCTCCTAAAACTCCTTAGATTTTACATATTGATTTTTACTCACCTGAATACTTTTGTATAATATGTGAAATAGGGCTCCATATTTGTTTTATTTCAGGTAATAGTGGCTCATGCACCTTATTTGTTGAATAAGCCTTATACTCCCCATTGATTTGAAATATCAGTTTAATCATATACTACACTGTTAGACAGATATATACATTTGTCTCTAGAATGCTCATTAAATTTCATTGATCTACTTGATTATTTCTGTGCTGGTATCGTGTTGTTTTAATTGCTGACACTTTACAATGGATTTAAATGTTTTAATATTTTATCATGGATTTTGACATTTAAAAAAATAAATAAATAAAGTCAATCTGCATTAGAAAAAAGAAAGAAAGAAGGAACTCCTACCTTTTGCAACTACATGGATGGAACTGGAGAATATTATGCTAAGTGAAATAAGCCAGTCGTCAGTGAAAGACGAATACTATATGATCTAACTTATAAGTGGAATATATTCAACAAAATAAACTAACAAACAAAATAAACCACAGGAATGGGAACCTGGAGCAGACTGAAAGTGACCAGAAGGGATGGGGGAGGAGGACAATGGTGGAAAGAAGGAAAAGGGACTAAAGAAAGAACATGTATGAATGACCCATGGACATGGACAACAGGGTGGGAAGGGGGACAGGGTGGGATGGGTAGAGGAGGGCAAAGAGGGGAAAACTGAGACAACTGTAATAGAATAAACATGATTTAAAAATGAAAATTTTTTTAAAAAGTATAAAAATTCTAGGCATTAACCTATTAAAGTGATGAACAGATAGCCAACCTATCAGATGCACAGTTCAAAACACTGGTAATCTGGATGCTCACTGAATTGGTTGAGTGTGGTCACAAAATGGAGAAAAAACTGAAGGCTATACAAAGTGAAACAACGAAAAATATACAGGGAGCCAACAGTAAAGGGAAGGAAACCGGGACTCAAATTAATGATTGGCAGCAGAAGGAAGAGATAAACATTCAACCAGAACAGAATGAAGAAACAAGGATTCAGAAAAATGAGAGGCTTAGGAACCTCTGGGACACCTTTAAGTGTCCCAACATCCGAATCAGAGGGGTGCCAGAAGGAGGAGAGGAAAAGCAAGAAATTGAAAACTTATCTGAAAAAATAATGAAGGAGAACTTCCCCAGTCGGGCCAAGGAAACAGACTACCTGGAGATCCAGGAAGCTCAGAGAGTCCCAAAAAAGTTGGAACCAAGGAATCACACACCAAGGCACATCAAAATTCCATTACCCAAAATTAAAAATAAGGAGAGAATCTTAAAAGCAGCAAGGGGAAAGAAGACCAACCATTACCTACAAAGGAGTTCCCATAAGACTATCAGCTGATTTCTCCAAAGAAACCTTGCAGGCAAGAAGGGGCTGGAAAGAAGTATTCAAAGTCATGAAAGACAAGGACCTACATCCAAGATTACTCTATCCAGCAAAGCTATCATCTAGAATGGAAGGGCAGATAAAGTGCTTCCCAGACAACATCAAGTTAAAGGAGTTTATCATCACCAAGCCCTTATTAAATGAAATGTTAAAGGGACTTATATAAGAAAAAGAAGATCAAAAACTATGAACCATAAAATGACAACAAACTTAAAACTATCAACAACTGAACCTAAGGGGGTAAAAAAAAGCTAACTAAGCAAACAACTAGACCAGGAACAGAATCATAGAAATGGCGATCACAGTGGAGGGGGAGTGGGATGAATGTGAGAAAAGGTACATGGAATAAGCAGCATAAATAGTAGGTACAAAATAGGCAGGGGGAGGATAAGAATAGTATAGGAAATAGAGGAGCCAAAGAAATTCTATGTACGACCCATGGACATGAACTAAAGGGGTAGGAGGGTAATGCTGGGGGTGGGCAATGCTGGAGTGTGGGGCAGTGCAGGATGGAGGGGAATAAAGGGGAGAAAAAAATGGGACAACTCTAATAGCATAATCAATAAAATATATATTAAAAAATAAAAATAAATAAAGATAAAAATTAAAAATAAACATCAAGTGCTCAGGAGATGTGAGGAAGCTGAAACCTCGAACACTAGAGCAGGGAGCGTAAAGTTGTAATAGCCATGCTAGAGAGCAATTTGTCAGGAAATTAAGGGACCCATGGATCTACATATGGGAGCCCAGTCTTAAGTATATAGTTGAAAGAAATTCACAACCTGATCCATAAGGAGACAAAACAAAGGTGTTCTTGTTTAGGGTAGCAATAAGCTGGAAAAGAAACCATTACTAGGAGTGCTAATTACTACCATATTGTCTCTCATTAACAATTCACCCTTCTGTACTCTACATTATCTTACTGGGGCTGGGACTTTACAAAGTACAATACCCCTTGCCAAGTGGTGCCCTGTTGGCTCCCATTGGCAGAACCTAACAGGGAGAAGACTGGAAGTAAGGAGAAGGGAAATTTTCATCTGTTCTGCTTGCTGTTTGTATCTTTGATGTAATAATGATGTAAAAGGAAGAATTCTGTGCTGAATATATTAAATTTGAAGTGATATTGAGTATCCAAGTGGAAATAAAAACCTTGAACATTACTTATTGTTATTTCTATAAGTCCCTCATTCTGAATAATCATTCCTCTGATAATTCAAAAAACAAAACAAACAAACAAACAAAAAAAACAACCCAGAAATGAAATACTAGGCAGGGAAGTGAGAGATAAAGTTCTATGACTTTCTATAGGTGTTACTTTTCTGACCATTCTAAAAAGCAAATACAGCCCTAGCTGGTGTGGCTCAGTGGACTGAGCACCAGCCTGCAAACCAAAGGGTCACAGGATCGATTCCCAGTGTAGGGCACATGCCTGGGGTGTGGGCCAGCTCCCCAGCAGGGGGCTCATGAAAGGCAACCACACACTGATGTTTCTCTCCCTTTCTTCCCTCTCTAAAAATAAAATCTTTTAAAAAAAACCTCACAACCTCAAAAAAAAAAAAAAATGCAAATGCAATCATGTCTCTCCTCTGTCTAAAAACTTTCCTTAATAGAACCTACAAGGTATTGTATAAATCTGACCTCTGTATCATCTAATACACTCTACCACTCATTGTCTCTTCCAAGAGTCAAACCTATTTATACAAATAGGCCATGGTGGCCTTCTTTCCAGCCCCAGGACCTTCTTCCCTCATCCCCATTCTTCCTTTACCTAGACAACTTCAACTTATCTTCTAGTTCTTTAATCAGGAATTTCTGTTTCATGGAAGATGGATTAACCACATTTTTACCTATTCCTCCTGCTATGCAAAACCAAAAATCCTGGGCATTTTACGTAAAACAAGCATAAAAAGATGCTGAAAGGTGGAGAGAAGAAGGCAAGTTGGCTAGGAACTTGAGGACCACACAACATGGTGGTAAGTTCTCTGGGTTTTGTTTTTGCTTTCTATGTTCCAAATTCGGAGCTAAAGAAGCTGGAAACCAGAAATACCAATGGGCACGGACAAAATAACACCAGTGAAAGCCCACTCTATCCAGCCAAAAGACTTAGACATGGGTAGCCTAGCAAGGCAGAAAACTTTTAGATAAGAACCACTCTACTCCAGCCAAGCACCCTAGAAAAAAAATGTAGATTCACTCTCACCAATGCAATCAAAGGTTCAATAGGAAACCAGGACTTTTATCCTTGTCAGTAGTAACGCGCTCCCTCTTCCACCACAGTGTCAGTGAAGATCCCTTGGAGAGCCTGTACTTCCACCTGCCCCCAACAACCTAGCCGTACAGTTACACGTTACTTAATGATGCGGATATATTCTGAAAAATTTATCATTAGATAATTTCATCCTGTGTGAACATCATAGACTGTATTTACACACACCTAGACAGTAGCCTACTAACACTTAGATTATAAAGTATACCTTACTGCTTCCAGCTGCACAGCATGGTACTGTACAAAACAACACAAGATTAAATCAAGCACAAGAGAAAATGATACACTCAAGAGAGGTAGTAAACACCAGATGTATGAGGCTGCTGCCAGCATAAGACAACATAGTGTTTTACAGCTTTTTAAAAATAAGTAGAAGGAATCCATTCTACGATTCCGATAAAAAGTATCGTATAGTAAATGGATAAACCAGTAACATAGTTATTTATATCATTATAAAATATTATGTACTGTACCTAACTGCACATAATACAATGATTGGCAGTACAGTAGGTTTACACCAACATCACCACAAACACATGAATAATGTGTTTCATACATTGTTGAACCACTGCATCATTATGCAGTGCCCCTACCCTGCCCACTAGGGTGGTATCAACAGAGGCCAAGTGGGGAACCTGGACTTCTACCCCCACTTGCAGCAACAAGGTAGAAGACCCCCTCCTTCCTCCTGTTAGAGTCTATCAAAAGAAGCCAGCTAAAAGAGAAGGCTTAAATAAGATCCAAAGGAGCAGAGCAGTACAAAGGAAGCACGCTGGGTCCATGAGTAAGATCCACAGTCTTACTGAAAATTACTGCATTTTGCCATGTATAAAATGCACTTTTTTGCCCAGATTTTTGAGGGAAAAATAAGGGTGCACATTATACATGCGTAGTACTAATTCCTTATCTATATAAATGTTTTAAATTCTTTTATTTATGCTTAGGCATTGAAAGTATAACTCTAGAAAGCAATAATGATATCCATATGCAAAATAACACCTTGGAATATGATAATCATTTTTATATATAAATTAAAAAATTGAATTAAAAAATTAAAATAAAAGATTGTTTTCCTGAAAGTCTGAGCCACAAAGTGAGTGCGCATTACACATGGTGAAATACAGTACTTGTCAACCAGGAAGATCTCAAACTGAATTTAAAAAGTCAATAGCTAAAGAGAGAAAGGAAGAAAGGGAGAGAGAGAGAGAAATGTTAGAATTACCTGACAAAGTTTTAAAGGAACTATTGTAAAATTGCTTCAATGAACTGAGGACATTCTTGAAACAAATGAAAAAATAGAAAATCTCAGTAAAGAAATAGAAGATATTAAAAAACAACACAGAAATTTTTCAACTTAAAAGGTACAATAACCAAAATAAAAGCTCAAAGGATAGTGTCAACAGTGAAACCGAGGGGACAGGGAAAATAATCAATGAACTGGAAGAAATTATACAATCTGAACAACACAGAGGGAAAAAAAGGCTGGGAAAATAAAGAACAGAGTCTCAGGGACTTGTGGGACTAAAATAAAATATCTAGCACTCATTGGAGTTTCAGGAGAGGAGAAGCAGGGCAGGGCTGAAAAAGTACTCAAAAAAAATTCAGCTACAAACTTCAAATCTGGCAGAAGACAGAAGCCTAAAGATTAAAGAAGCTAAGGAAACTCCAAAAAAAGACAAACTCAGAGAAATCCATACCAAGACACATCATCGTCATATTTCTGAAAAGTAATCAGGTTAGAGCTCAGTTAACTCCTAACTATCTTTCAGTACTCTGTTTAAATTAGGCTCTCTTAATATGCTATCCCATTGCACACTGGTACTCTTCCTTCCTAAGACTTACCACATAATTACTTGCTCAACGTAATCTTCCCTATGAAACCATAAATTCCATAGGGGAAGGAATTTGGTAATTGTTACATCATAGCACTTAATGAAGTGCCTATCAAATAAAAGTTGCTTAATTAATATTTGTTGAACAATGAATGAACAAATAATTCTTCTTCCAAAAAAAGTCCCCTCTTAACTACTAACCTATTTTGTCCTTTTCTTAAAATTGTCCCAGAGACTTACCTCTTGATCGGTTGTTATTGCTTCCAGGTTAGCCTGTCCTTACCTTATTAGTTTGCAGAATTCTTGCATGAAATGCAGCTGGCCAGGCATGAAGCAACAAGTAAGCATAGGAGCGAATGGCATAAACTGGGGAATATTCCCATGTCTGAAACCCCTTCCCATAGATGAGGTAGTGTGTCTGAAAACACAAAACAGGTGAATTCAGGTTATATTGGCCAAAAATCCTTGTTAAAAGGCAGGTGAAGTTTTTAAGCAAAAATAAAATGAGATAATGGTACACAAGAAAGTTGAAACTCTAAACAAGATTTGCAACTAATGGAGAAGAATGAAAATGACCCAATATTGAAAAATATTAGGACATTATAAATTCTACAAGATTATTGTTTGGCCAACATTAAAAGTTTGAATTTTACCTTCTACTTTTTTTTTTTATTCTTGTTAGCCAATACAGTGAGGCTCTGTATCTTATATTTTCCTTAAACTACCTACACTAAACATTATTTTTTGATGAAAAATGTGATTAGAAAATTTAACCTCTGAATTTTCTATAATAGGAAATCAACGGACTCATAAATCTAAAAATCAAGAAAGAGCAATATAAGCATATTATTTAGTAACAATATTTATTTTAGTAAACATCGGAAGAAATAACTAAGAAAGTTGAAAGGAAGTGTTTGCCTATAGGGTCTAGGATTTGAACATAAGAAGTGGAACAGAGAGCTACTGTTTTTTCCTTAAAGTAATGGTTAACTTTAAAAACTCAAAGTATTATTTTGATTTGAAAAAGTTTAAAGGAAATTACATCTTTTTTAAATTTTTAAATTTATTTATTGATTTTCTTTTTTTCCTCATTTGAGGAATTTTTTTTTTCATTCCCTTGAGAGAGAGAGGGGGAGGGAGGGAGAGGGAGAGACAGAAGCACTGATAGGTGAGAGAGAAACATCAAATTGAGACAAAAACATCAGCTAGTTGCCATCCACATGCTTCTGGACCAGGGATCACAGCACTTGGACAGGGGATGGAACCATAGGTATGTGCCCTGACTGGGAATCGAACCCGTAACCCTTCGGTTACCAGATGATGCTCCAACCAACTGAACCCCAACTGAGCCCCAATGGCGAGGGCTTTATTGACTTTTTATTTTTTAGGAGAGAAAGAGGGAGAGAGAGAGGAAGAGGGAGAGGGGTTGGGGGGAGAAAGAGAGATCAATTTCTTGTTCTAATCATGCATGCATTGGCTGATTCTTGTGTGTACCATGAATGGGGATTGAACCTGCAACCGTGGCATATCAAGACAATGCTCTAACCAACTGAGCTACCCAATGAGGGTTACAAATCACCTCTTCGTAAAATAACCAAATATCCTATAGCTTTCAATAGTTACTACTGCTAAATCATCAGCTTAGAATACAAAAATGAAAATAAAGTTACTTTACTAGTAGTTACATTTGTATGTAGTATTTATATCTTGATTGGTAACAAGATCCCAAGCAGTGAAATCAAGGACAATAACAACAACAAAAATGCCCAAAGAAATCACCTACTGGTTCCCAGTAGTTGAATGTTTCATCACAGTCAGAAATGTTGCTCAAGAGAGCAGCACATAACCTTGCTGAGAGCAAACATTTGAAAGCAGTAGATCCTTCAGGTGCCCAAACTTGTCCTGCTTTGTTCCCAGATAACCTGCTCAGAGGCAAAAAAAAAAAAAAAAAAAAAAAAAGAGAGAGAGAGAGAGAGAGAGAATGGGTCAGGAAGGACCTACCAACTAGAACGACTAAAACTAGACAAAAAAAGAAAACGGCAAGGGACATTGAAACACTGAAGTATTCACCTATAAAAGTGAGCAGTTAGTTGTTCTGAGTAGATCAATCTTAATAATTCCTTCCATTTCCTGTTTTTCAGGTGTAAGCTAATTCATACACTTCAGTTCGAGGCATCTATGACGCTCCATGTACCTCAAGCCAACTATTCATTCACTTGAAGACCACAAAGCTCTCATCCTGTTTCTTTCTTCTTTTAACAAGACCATTGCTTTCCACAGCTTTATTCATTTGCCTATTTGTTCCAAAGTATAGAGGCCTAACATGTGCTCGGTACTGTAACCTCATCGAAATCCCGATGTTGACAGCTCCTTTAATGCAGTCCTAACCTGCAGTTCCCGGGCTTGGGGAGAGAGGTAGTTGCTGGTGCTGGAGGTTTTGGGGCCCTCGCATTTAAGGGTCAGGACTTTGGGGAGAATGAAGGAAGCAGCGAGAGACAGTCGATCAAGGAGGTACCCTCTGCTCCTGCCAACTCAAACACCAAGACGCCAGACCACTCCTGGGCCTGGGTCAGGAGCCTCACACACACGCTCCCCAGGGTTTCTTTACAGCAAACGCACGCCCCGAGGCGGGCAATCTAGGACGCTGACCCGCCCAGGAAAAGCAGAAGGACCTGGGTCTAGAGAAAGCCGGGACCTCCCTGCTAGAAGACTCTCCGGGGCAAAGGCCCTCAGGGCGCGGACGCGACCCTCCGGGGGGCAGCCCCGCGCCGCCCGCCCGGCCACGCCCCCACCGCGCCCGCACACCTACTCGGTCCGGGGCTCCGCGCTGCCCGCCTCCCGGCTGCTCAGGAGCTCCCGCAGTTTGTCCGCGGCCCAGCCCGTGTCTCCGCCGCTGCTCCCGCTTCCCTTAAGGCGCTGCCGAGCGCCTCGACCCGCCATGGCCAGCCTGGATGAAAAAGGTAGAATTCGGCACCCTACGAACACCGCGAGCGGGAGACAGCTTGGGCTGGCAAACGGTGTCCGTCGAGGGACAAAAGACCTTGACATGCGCAGACAAGACTAAGTTACGGCGCTTTGGGGTCAAATGGGGCAAATCCCTGAGTAGAAAAGAAATAGGACCTAAAACTGCTTTTACCGTCACAGCTATTCCTTCCACATACTTGTAAGTCTGGCTTTTCCCTCCTGCAACTCTCCCTTCCTTCACTCTCCAGCATTCTCCACTCTCCTACAAAGACCGTTCTTTAGCCCTCCCATTAAAAGCAAGCACAAATAGAAAACAGATAAACTCTGTAAGGTGAGTATGCAGAAATATTCAGTTAAAAATCATAGCACAACTGCTTACCAAAGAGAAAGTCCTTAAAAGGACTGACAGCTTGCCCTCTCTGTATTTTGTCAAGAATGGTAAGGACAGCCAGGAAGCTGATGAACTTCTTCAGAGAGACTGGCCAGAAATGGCAGAATACAGAGTGAGGAAAAAAAGTGAAAGGCAAGACAGTCTATGCAGCAGAGTCAACCAGACAGTCGTGGCTACCATTGCCACTACTTCATTATGGTGAGCATTTTACAGATTTTATCCTTTTTAAATTTAATACTCATAACAACCCTGTTGTACTGAGAAGGAAACAAACCTGAGTTTGCATAGCTAGGAAATGGTGGAGCCATATTCCAACCCAAGTCCAATTCAACCCAGGAGCCATATTCCAACTCAGGACTTAACAACAAAGCCCATGCTCATCCAACCAGATCAAGAGAAACTCGTGCTGATTTCATATGGGCATTTTTACACAGGCATTTTGGTGATATCATGCCTGATTCTCAGGAGTCATTTACCTGCTCCTGACGTTATGCCTACTCCCCCAATCACAGCTCTATCCCACGCTCTGTGCCAGTAACTAAAACAAGTTTATAGGGGGAACACTAAACTTGACAGGGTCCCAGGTTATGATTTCATACTAAAAATTCCCAAGTATTGAAAATGGCAACTGATCATACTGCTCAATTCCCACATGCAATTTTTAGTTACCAAATTCAGACATCCCAGCCTAGCTATATCTCATACATCCATCTCCCTTTTTATTTCACTCTTATCCAGGCCCCTTGCTGCCATCTACCTAGGACTGTTACAGTAGCATCCCTACAGGGATCTCCCACCTCAAATTCATCCTGGGCAACACTGTCCAGTTAATTTTCACATGCACTACTCTTGCAACACTTCCTTAGTTAAAAATCACAACTTTATTGACTTCCAAATAAAGTACAAACTCATTTCAGCTATCACAGTCTTTCATGAGCTAACTCCAGCCCCAAAATACTTTTCTAATCTTATCTTCTACTACCTTCCTATATACATTTTACATTCCAATGAACTAACTTGAAAAGTGCCCCAAATGCTCCATTAGCTATACCTCTGCTCATGTATTCCCTCTGCCTGGATGGCATGGCCTCCCTGCCTAACAATCCTCCCATGACACCCCTACCATTGTTTTAAGATCCAGCTCAAATGCTACCTCATTCATGTACCAGGCACTACTGGGGATGGGAGAAAGCTATAAATCACTTACCTGCCTTTAATGAGTTTATAGTCTAAGTGTAGATGTAAGCAATACATGTTTACATAAGAGATTCCTTGATTCTTCATTCCCCAAACTTATTCCTATGCCATTTTCCCCATTTGTTAATGACACTCTATTATTCCAGTTGCTCAGGTCAAAAACGTAGGGATCCTGATTGATTCCTCTATTTCTCTAACTCGACACCCTTCACCTAAGCACGTATATTTAATTCATCAGCAAGTCTTTCTAATATTACCCAATCCAACAACTTCTTACACATGGGTAAGAAGGTCACCATTATTTCATTTGCATTATGATAATAACTTCCTAATCTGTTTCTCTGCTTCCATTCTTGCCTTCCTATATATGCTCTTCTCCAAATACAAGAATAAGAAAGACAGTTATTTCCTTCACAAAGTTTACAATATAATTCCAATTGGTGAAGCCTAACAATTAACAGGAACATATACTAAATCACATTAGAGTACCCCATCCTTCAGAGTCCTGAGCTAAGCCAGTCTCCCAGTGTCCCTTACAGATGCTTACAATAGAAGTCCCGCATGGCAGGGGGCGCGGGCAACTTCAGAGTTAATCACAGTTGAGGGATTACTTTTAGAGTCGACTAGGGAAAGAGAAGTAAAGTAACAAAGTGGCAGAAATAACCTGGGCTGTAGAGTCAGATGGATCCAAATATGAACTCTAAATCTGACACTTACTAGTTCCATGGCTTTAACAGCAGTCAATCACTGATTAAAAATGATGATACCAGTACTAATTATGGAGCACTTGCAACTTACCCAAACTAATAAATGTCTAAAAACCACTCTTATAGATTTAGTAAGAGAAATTGACAGGTGGGAAATACACACAGACACACAGACGCTCTGTCCAGAAGGTATCTAGCCATGCAATATGAAAAACAGAGACATTTGTTGAAGAAGATACAAGAAACATTGTATATAACATGGACACCTCATTCTCTTTCAAAATAGGCACCTTGGGACCTCACACAGTTCTCCCAATCGCCATCAGCTACCCCATTGTATTTCCCTGAAATTCATCAATGGTCTGAAATCTCTTCCCTTTCAAAGGTGATTTTAGTTTTGGGAAAAGCCAGAAGTCACAGGGTGCCAAAACTAGGCTGTAGAGGGGGTGAATCACCTGGGTGATTTGATGTTACACAAAAAAACTGCACAAGACATGATGCATGAGTGGGCGCATTGTTGTGATGAAACTGCCAGTCACCGGTTGCCCACAGCTGCAGCCTTCTGAGTCATTCAAATAGTTTCCACAGAGAAGTGTTCAAGCTTCATGCAAAATTTGATGCAGATTTGTTGCTCTGCTTGCTCAGTCATTTGGAATGTGATGGCCACACAGTAAACATGCTCTCTCAATGGTGTCTACCACTCTCACTGACTAGTACAGTGAAGTTGTCATTATTCATGCACGCACATTCCAGTCCACTCTGGCTGCCAGGTTACATCGATGTCATGCAAACTGGTCTCATTACAGTAACAATGCCTGGACTTTTTCAAGACAGACTAATATATATGTTTAATGAGACACTCAAGTTCTATTGCCTCTTTAGCAATAGAGCATCTACAGTGCATATTTTTATTTGTTTTCCTAGTCATTACTCAAAATCAAAATATTGCACACAACTCCACAGGTCACCAATCACATTATAGTCTGTAAGTTTAAGTGATGAAGTCATAGTTATCTTTAGAGTCAATAGTCACAAAAGATTTTACCAAAAAAAGCAGCCTAGAAATGACTCCCAATTACAAATTCGTTTTTTTCATCTCACACCCACGAGGATCACACTGCAGAAATGAATTTACTAAACTACCGAGGTATCACATGTAGTCGTTGTTGAATCTCTTTCCTAAACTGGGACTGCATTGATGCTACCTGCTGTCGGGTAAGGGCCTTGTCACAGGTCTTGTAGGTCAGTCTATAGCAGAGACTGACCTGTTCAGTCTCAGGATGCTGAAAACTACTAAGGAATTGTATGGATGTGACAGTGTCCTGGGACACTGCTCGGGCCACAGTGTGAAACTCTAGTTCATCAAATCCTTTCTTTTCATCTAACCAAAAACTAATATCATGCACATAGCTCGGAGGATATAGGGAATAACTTTTAAAGGGTTCTATTTTTCCAGGAACAAAATTCTTTAGGAAGCGTTTATCGAAGGTCCACAACATCCTCCAGTCAGAGATACCCCAGACAAGCATGGCTAATAGGTCCAAGTTTATAGATACAAACACAAAACACTGGTTCTCATGTATAATGGTTGGAACAGATGTGGTAACAGACCCAATAATCAGATCCTTGGCACAATCCAGGTCAAAATTATGAGACTTCACATTAATCATATAATCTTTGCCATTTGACTGAAAAATGAATTCCACTGAACTGCTCAGTTTAGAGCCCGCCAGCAATGTCTGAGTCAGAAGGCTATCTAGAATGCCCTTCAGGTGGTCTAGTAGTGACTGAAGATAGCCATCCTTCAGATTTTGATTAAACCCAAGGACAAATAAAGTTTCATGAAATGCTGGCATTGTGAAAGGCGAGATGTGGCACTTCTGAAAGACAGGTCCACTGAGGATGTGCAAAGAACCTGGGAGGAAGTCTGGTGCTTGGATGACAGCCTGAACATGAACTAGGAGAGAAGGTCTAAGCCAGATCTTGGTTTGGCCATAGATTCCTTCCTGAGCTTCTTCCTTACCATCTTTTCCAGGGCTCTTGGGTAGGCTAAGTTCTGAAAGTGACACTATAAAGTCCTCCATGTCTTGTGTTGTCCCACCAGCCAGGGACTCGGAATTTGAGTTATCTTCAAGGAGATTAATCCAAAAGGCAGCTGATGGAATGTCACAGTTCCAGGAAGTGAGAATACTGGTTTCCCCCAGTGGCAGGAAAGGGGAGAAACACTTCAGCCTTTTTAGAGGGAAAGCTTTTCCCAATTCAGCAGTCAGTTTCTCATTTATGGTTTTGATAGGATGATGAGAAGATGCTTCTAGGAAACCCCTGTTTAAACACAAATACAAAATAACCTTTTTAACTTAAATAATTATAATCAAGTTAGAATTAAAAGTGCAGATAACTGAATAGAAAAGAATTATCCTTAAGTTTATCCTTAAAGGAGACAAAGAAATCTTCCACGAAAAAAAGAGAGATCATGTGCTTCAGATCTCTGACAACCACCATCCCTACAACATACCAGAAAATGTTTAATTCTAAAGAGGTTTATCTAGGCCAGACTGACAAGCATTCAGAGTACCAACATCATTAACAGTACATGTAACATCCACTTAACATATGGTTGCCATCAAGCCAATCAGGATACAAGTAGAGATACAAGTGATTTCTAATAAAATAGCAGTTACCTGTTCAACTTTCCTACAAGTGCTTCTGGTTCTGGAAAGGAAAACCACTGGACACCCACTTTGATCCTGAACATTCTTGGTTGCGAACCTTCAAATGGTAAGCTCCGGGTGAAGATATGGTTCAAAGCACCTTCTACATGAAAGGACTTATCTTGACTCCTGGCAAAATAGACACCGAATATGATGCCTGTCACTATTAAAGAAAGCAAGTATGTCTGAGACTGAATCAGGAAATTGGCAAGGAAAAAGTTTGCCTATGATTTCTTTTTTCTTTTTTGTCATTAATAAGAGAGATGAAAAGGCTTATACCTCTGTTATTACTTACCTATATCCAGTGCACTTGTACCCTGGCACAGCCTCACAGCTGAAAGCATGCACATCACTTAAAATGAATCCTCCCAGAGCTGCCATGGCAACCACTTGCCAACTGTTGTGCCATTCTCTTGTGGGATTATCAGCAGGAGTCCCACCTTGTCCTCTACACAATGCCACATGGACTTCTCCTTCCTCAGCAAGAACATCTGCACAGCTAATGGGAGGAGGACACCAGCCATTTACCAGAAACAAGTAGAAATTATCACAGGAGTTATATATATATATATATATATATATATATATATATATATATATATATATATGGTCTGGTTATGAAATAATTGAAATCCAATCATACCCATTGGCAAAGGTCTGTTAGACTTCAAACATGCAAAGAAAGTAGCTGGAATTAAATAAGAATGTAAATTTAATGTTCAACTCATAACAGACACTAGTGGCTGACCACAGTGTAATCCAGCTTGGTATCTGCAATGTTCACCTACATGTCATAGAAAGGTCAATGCCTGCAAAATTCCTATACTGGATTCACTGATCAGGTTCTTCCCTGTGGAGAAAGTTATTCTTTTGACTCCCTGCCTGCCTGTTAAAAATTCTATATTTCAAATGCTAATTTAAAATACTGCCTCTGTGAAAAGTCTGTTAACAATTCTGACCTAAAGGGACCTCCAACAGTATCATATGTTTTGGTATAACAGTGTAGAGCAGAGATTTTCAACCTTTTTCATCTCATGGCACACATAAACTAATGACTAAAATTCTGCAGCACACCAAAAAATTTTTTTGCTGATCTGAAAAAATAGGTATAATTTTGATTAATTCACACCTGATGCATATTGTTGTTGGTTGTCATTTTTTTATTTGACAATCTAAAGGACAAGAAGTCAGTGCTCCTGACTAAAGAGTCAGGCATTGCATGTTTTAAAAATTGTTCTGGCACACTCGTTGAAAATTGTTGGTGTAAAGCACTGTGGTAAATTTGCGATAACTGTATGCGGTAGTTACTAGAAATATCTTCAGTTTATAAATGAGGCGGCAAAAAAGGATTAAGTAAACGTACCTATAATCAGGCAACTATTAAGTAGCAGGTGTGGATTTGAATCCAGGCAGTTTGGCTCCTAAATCCATGCTCTTCACTATTAGACTACACGGGCTGCCATAGTTTTGCATTATTGAAAATAGGTGATCATCCCTTTATCTGCCCAAGAGCACGCTCTTTGTACTTTTATTTAGTATTTAGGGTTATACGTCTGCCTTTCCAACTAGACTGTGTGTTCTTTTAGAGCTTTACATGCCCTCCACACTTACAGTTATTTACACAAGTATGCCTAATTTCCCAAACTAAAATGTTTGAGTGCATTTTGTAATGTACATTTTAAACGTTTTAATTGTGAGTGCTCTCCTTTTCTCACCTCTGGAAAAACTTGGCAAGGAGTTCCCTGTTCCTAGCTACTCCAGCTTTGCGTCCACAGTGCGGAAAGTTAAAACAAATTCGATCGAACTCCCTGTCTTGCAGGTCAAAGGCGTCTGCCAGCTGGGTACAGTCCACACCAAAACGTATCTCGGTACCTGGTACGAAATATAGAAAGGGGGATGTCTTAATAGAGAACCAAAGAAAACCCTTCCCAAACGTGGACCGTGCGAAACCACCGGGGCTTTTTATAAACGTTCGTGGGGTGTTTAAAAGCAACCGTCACGTTATTTGAATCCCCATGTTCCCACCCTTTCCACTTGGGGCCGCGTCAGCCGCTGGGCGGGGCTTCGCGGAAGGGTCGGCCTCGCTACCTCGCTCTCGCAGGCGTTGCAGATTCTCCCAGGCTACTGGATCCCGGGCTAAGTCGGCCGGGAGCTGGAGGCAGGTTGCGGTTAGACTAGTGCTCGGATCCAAGGTCTCGCTCACAGCCGCGGCGAAGGAGAAATTCCCCTCCCCAACCAATAGGAGGCGCCGAGAGGCCATAGCCCCAACTGGCTCCTCACTCGCGTTCTCGGAAGCGCTAATTTATGACGTCACATCCTTCGCTGGTCTCTTGCTGCCCCCTCCTCATCCGTCGTTGGTTGATGACGCAACAGCGCTTGGTGGCGTTGACAACCTAGTCCAGCAACATCCAGCGAGGAAAATAGCAAGGAGTGCAAACACGAGACACCGACCACGCTCTACCTCATCCCACCTCCACCCCGTCGGAAGTGTCAAAATTAATACCTTTTAGCCCGAGGGTTGTGGCCCTGAGCAACTTCGTCACACATGCATGAGGTCGCAAGCAGTCAGTAAAGCAGAGGGGCAGGCAGAGGGTGAGGAGAGTGCTGAGTAAAGGAAGCGGGGCCGGGCTCAGGCCAAGAAATTAGGCTGTGTTCTGCATGTTCCTGTCATAAAGGATTTTATAAATCTTCATCTCATGCAAAATGGCGTCTGCCCATGGTGTCTGCTGCTCGGAATTTATCCAGGTGCCTCTATCTCCTGCCTTTTATTTATTCAAGAAATACTGAGTGCCTAAAGTGTCAGAATACCTTTAAGATATTAAAAGAAGGAAGGATAGAAATACTGAGTACCTGTTATATGCTACTGTATGGACAGTTAGATATTTAAATGAGCAAGATGGAGCCTATGGTTTCACTGGGCCTGTAGTCTGGCGAAGAAGGATGGACAGGAGAAAAGGCAAATCTGATATAGTGAGATACCACGCTATCAGTGGAGTAATTCAGGGTGCTGTGGGAGTACTGTGGGGTTGTGCTGGACATGGCTCCTCCAAACCCCCCATAATGGAAGGCTGATGGGGGGCCCCCCTGGCCAGAAAGAGTATGTATTGCTTTGGAGGATTGTAATTCCCTCCTTATCTCCTTGTGGGAGAGGCTTCTTGTCCTGTGTGACCGCTTCTTGACCTTTTTTCTTCGTATGTACTCACTGAGGTAATGTAGTTTAGAGTCACATGGAAGACACGTGTCCCCTTTGTCTGGGACCCCATAAAACAAGTCTCAGACTCAGGGAGGTGTGGCCCTCCTTTGCCAATCTGCAGCCATCAATGCTCCCTATAATGTGAGTAATAAAGGCTATGTCTACTTCATCCAGTCCTCCTTGTGTTTTTTTTCGGCTTATCTGCAGGAGCGGTGGAGAGCCTGGGGGTTGACCTTCTGTGTTACAAGAACACAGAAGGGAAATCTTACCATTTTGGAGGGAGAAGTGAAAGATTTCCTGAAATTGAAACTTGAGTTGAAAGCCATGGGGGAAAGTATACTTTACCAAAAGGTCAAGAGGAGTGAAGAGGCAGAAGGGACAACATATGCAAAGTATGATAGAGAAACAGAATTGTTGAGTTTTGTTGAAATGTAGTTGGAGGGAAAGTGGGTAACAAATGAGACTGAAAAATGAAGCAGGGGTCAGGTCATCTAGAGCATTATAAGCCATTTTAACAGCCTGAAACTTATTCTGAAACAGGGCCAGACACTAAGATATTTTAAATACATAGGAAAAGGACACACTTAGACATTCATTTTTGAAAGTCCCACTTTTTTGGAGAAAGACTGGAGAAGAACTAGGCTGATGACAGGGAGATCGAATAGGAGACTACTACAGTAATAGTGTCCAGGGCTGATAGTGATCTGGATTGGAACTTGGCAGTGGAATGGGGAGGGTAGTGGGCTGATTCAAAAATCAACAAAAGCTAGTGATTGGATGGATGTAAGGGGGGCTGAAAGAGAAATCAGTGTCAAAGATAAGCCCAAGGTCCCAGGAGGAGACAACTGAATAGATGGTGATATTTGTCCTGCAGCCCAAGGACAGTATCACCTTGGTCTGCAGTCTGAATACTAAGCCTGTTGGACTTTGAGGATCCAGCTACTCTTTAGTCATCATGTTGTTTGTTGACATCAGTGTTGACATCTATCTTCACAAAGGCATATGGTGTGAGGACAGTTAGACCTACGGTATTCTCTTTGTCCCTACCTGTGGGAAGGTGGGTGAGTGGAGACTCCCAAAGCATGGCCACCTGGTCATTGTGATTTGGGTGATGTACAATCTTTCTTTGCTCAGAGAACTGAGAGGGCCAGATTTGGTGACATCTCTCCTTCTAAAGAAAATGGACTGGCAGAGTAAGGTTTTCTGTCACTTTCCTATAGAATCTACAAATAACAGAAGCTACTCAGCATCAAATTACTCTTCTTCAGGAAAGGTATTGTCCTGCTCCTAAGCCAAGGAACCAGACTCTTTTTAAAATTATTATTTTAATCTTTACCAAGGATATTTCCAATTTTAGACAGAGAGGAAAAAACATTGATGTGAGAGAGAAACATCAATTGGTTGCCTCCTGCACATTCCCCAACTAGGGATCATACTCACAACGTAGATAAGTGCCCTCACCAGGGATCAAACACAACCTTTTTGGCATACGGGATGATCCTCCAACCAACTGAGTCATCCAGCCAAGGTC
Organism: Pteronotus mesoamericanus; assembly: GCF_021234165.1. Classification (NCBI taxonomy): domain Eukaryota; kingdom Metazoa; phylum Chordata; class Mammalia; order Chiroptera; family Mormoopidae; genus Pteronotus; species Pteronotus mesoamericanus. The sequence goes on from NW_026555313.1 coordinate 16,358,351, forward strand.
AGACTGACTTTCCCTCTCTCTCTCTCTCTCTCTCTCCCCCCCCCCTCCAAAAATAAAAACGAGTAGGCTTTTGATTTCCTACAAAAACTGAAATTTAGACATTGGCCATCTGGTATGTTCAATGTTGATTGAGAGGGCTGGCAGGAGAGGGTAAGAGTAATGAGTAAGAGACAGATCCTGTCCTCAGGGATCTACAGTTTAGTATAGGGGATTCCACATATACTTCAAGAACTCTTGACACACGGTAGAAGTTATAAATATAGGAAAATACGAACATGAAGTACCATGTGAGACAAACAAGGAAAGGTCTATGGAACAAGTGGCATTTGAATGGAGCCTAGAAGGAAGGAAACTATCATTTATTGTATTATCTAGTTTTCCAGTTCTCCCTTGTCCCTATTCTCTTTGTAGCAATACTCTTAGTTTTTGAATTCCCATATGTCAAAATTACCTGAACATTTAGCTAGTATAGAGTATTGGGGCTACTAAAGTGTTTCTGTCTTTGCAAGAGGGAACATTTAATCTATATAATCATCCATTATTGCCGATTGAGAGGATAGCTCGAAGGACTTGTGGACCTGGAAAAAAAGAAACAAAGTGACAAAAATTAATTTGTGAGGAAATTCTAGATTCTTAGTAAGGTGTTCTTGTATTATGCTTGGCCAAGGATAAAAAAGGGACACCTTTTCTGCTTTCCGATTTGTGTAATAAACTTATCTAATCTCACCTTTCCCCAGAGACAGTTCCTCACCTGTTTCCTTACAAACCCACACTATGGCAGCCTCATTAATGCAGACGGCCATGCTGAAGTGTGGACAGATTGGAATGATATATCCAAGTTTTTCCAGTATGGATGGAGATGCACCACTAATGAGAATGCCTATTCAAACCGTACCCTGATGGGCAACTGGAACCAGGAAAGATATGACCTAAGGAATATCGTGCAGCCCACACCTTTGCTTTCCCAGGTAATCTTAACCTTCACTTTCTGTTTCCTCCTGTTAGCCCCAAAACAAATACCAGTGGCCATTTGAGAGGCAGTAATTTGATAACTTCTAATGCTCAAATCTCTCACGCTTCTGTTTAATGAAGTGGTTTGTGGAGGGCAGCAGTCCTTAGCTGGAGTACTTATTATCATTACACTTTACTATCAAGTTGAATATTATTGTAAGGTAATAAAAAGACACTTTCTCTTGCTTCTGTTTGAACTTTATTCATCTACAAAAATATATAATGTCTTCTGACTCTGGCTATCTTCTCCCCAGTCCTTGCCCTTGTGGCTCTCCTACGCAAACAAGCATACAAAGGTTATGAAAGTTGGTAGGACATAGAGTAATGACATATAGACCTCCAGTTAAAATGTGACAGAGACTGTTAGAATTCATGTCACTGTGTCCTTCATTTCCCAGTATTGGTTATAGACCCCTATATTTTTAATCTATTACTTTTTCTTTCCAGTTTGGACACTACTTTGAAACAACATATGATACAAGCTACAACAAAAAAATGCCACTTTCAACCTATAGTATGTGCACTATTCTTTTTAATTCTCATAGCCTCAGGACCTAATTCAGGGCCTGAAATGTAGAAGGAACCCAAATAAAAGTAAACTGAATGAGTGAATAAGTTAACGAATGCATGAATGATGTTCTTCTTTTCTGAATTTTGACAGTACTTCCTCTATATTTCCTTAGAAGTAAGAGTGAAATTGATTACTAAAACTCCTAGCTATTGAGGGATTCCATTTGTCTATCTTTCTCTTTTCTCATCCCTCAGGATTTAAGCGAGAGCCTCACTGGTTCCCAGGACATCAACCTGAGCTGGATCCTCCTCGATGCAAATGCACAGAAAAGTCAACTTATATGAGTAGCTATTCAAAACCTCAACTTGGACATCACTCTGCATGTGTGTGTAATCATAATAGCTGCCCATTTCAGGATCCAGGATTCTAAAAAAAATAACAAACTTCATTTTTCCACAGCAGAATACAGGAGGGGGCATATTCTAAGCACAACAAACAATTTAGCAAACTCTGGCATAGTTTCACTCTCTGAATAGATAAAGCATCGTTTCACCCCCCTTTAACCAAGATTTAAATGTCAAACTTAAGTTGATTACATCTATTAGTTATACCTTCAGGGTGTTGTAGAGGGGCAATAAAAAGAATTATTTCTCTCAAATCTACAACCAGTCTGTTCTTCCTTGTCTTCCATCAGGAGCAAAATTCAATATGACTTAGCTTATATTTGCCTAGATGCTCTCTGAATATGAGTCTGATAGACATGGTCAGATAGTGTAACTTTAATGTCATCTTAATGAACATTCCTCTTAAGGACTAGAAAAATAAAAATAACTTTTTTATTATAGAGAATTTAAAACAAAAAAGTAGAATATTATAATGAACTATCGTTAAAAATTTATGACCAATTTTACTACCCCTATCAACTTTCTCTGTTATTTATTTATTTATTTTTGAGAGAGGGGAAGGGAGAGAGAGAGGGAGAGAAACATCGATGTGTGGTTGCCTCTTGGGCACCCCCTACTGGGGACCTGGTCTGCAACCTAGGCATGTGCCCTGACTGGGAATCGAACTAGTGACCGTTTGGTTCTCAACCTGGCACTCAATCCACTAAACCACACCAGCCAGAGAGGCTTCCTCTGTTTTTTAAATTAATTTTGGAGCAAATCTCAAAAATTATACAATTTTATCTATAAATATTTCCATTTGTACTTCAAAAATATATGACTGTCAATTTTTGACTCCCCACAGACATCACCACAGGAACCTGTTGATCAAACAAAGCTGAGTTATTAAACCTATAGCAACGAAGAACATCAACTTGACAAAGTGTTGGTAATGATTCAAAAGGAGAATATTTGGATAAGTTATCTTCAGTAATATGGGATACCCCACCCCAAATTAGTTGGTTTAACTTTAAGATGGGTCTTTCAAAGTAGGAAATTTGTAGGGATTGAGAAAAGGCTGTGATTAGTTTAGGGTTAGTGAACCGTAGAGGCAACAGTCTTAATTTTAAAGTGACTAAACTTAGGGAAATCCAAGATGGCTACGGAGGAGGTGAAAACTACACTCACCTCCTCCCAGGACCAAATTGGAATTACAACTAAAATATAGTGCATTCAACTGAAGACTAGCTGCAGATAAGTCTGTTTTTAAAATATATTTTTATTGATTATGTTATTACAATTTTCCCAATTTTTCCTCTTTTGGTCCCCTCCACCCGGTACCCTCATTCCCTCCAGCAATAGAAACAGGCCTATGGAGGCCCACTCCTCCATAGAAAATGTCTATGGGCCTTGCATATAAATTCTTTGGCTACCTAACCATATCTTTACGGGTTCCTAACATTCCCCTGTCTATTTGTTTTTTTAATATATATTTTATTGATTATGCTGTTACAGTAGTCCCATTTTTTTCCTCCCTTTTATTCCCCCCACCCTGCACCACCCTTCCTTTAAGCTTCCCCCCTACCCCCGCCCTGCCTTAGTTCATGTCCATGGGTCATATATGTGAGGTCTTTGGCTTCTCCATTTCCTATACTATTCTTAACCTCCCCCTGCCTATTTTGACCTACTATTTATGCTTCTTATTTCCTGTACCTTTCCCCCCATTCTTCCCCCTCTCATTCCCCTCTGATCTCCATTTCTATGATTCTGTTCCTGTTCTAGTTGTTTGCTTAGTTTGCTTTGTTTTTGGTTTGTTTTTTTAGGTTCAGTTGTTGATAGTTGTGAGTTTGTTGTCATTTTACTGTTCATAGTTTTTGATCTCCTTCTTTTTCTTATATAAGTCCCTTTAACATTTCATATAATAAGGGCTTGGTGATGGAACTCCTTTAACTTGACCTTGTCTGGGAAGCACTTTATCTGCCCTTCCATTCTAAAGGTTAGCTTTGCTGGATGGAGTCATCTTGGATGTACGTCCTTGGCTTTCATGACTCTGAATGCTTCTTTCTAGCCCCTTCTTGCCTTCAAGGTTTCTTTTGAGAAATCAGCTGATAGTCTTATGGGAACTCCTTTGTAGGTAATGGTCTCCTTTCCTCTTGCTGCTTTTAAGATTCTCTCCTTATCTTTAATTTTGGGTAATGGAATTATGATGTGCCTTGGTGTGTGCTTCCTTGGGTCCAACTTCTTTGGACACTCGGAGCTTCCTGGATCTCCTGGAAGTCTATTTCCTTCACCAGATTGGGGAAGTTATCCATTATTTTTTCAGATAAGTTTTCAATTTCTTGCTTTTCCTCTTCTCCTTCTGGCACCCCTCTGATTTGGATGTTGGGACACTTAAAGGTGTCCCAGAGGTTCCTAAGCCTCTCCTCACTTTTTTGAATTCTTGTTTCTTCATTCTGTTCTGGTTGAATGTTTATCTCTTCCTTCTGCTGCCAATCATTAATTTGAGTCCCGGTTTCCTTCCCTTTACTGTTGGCTCCCTGTATATTTTTCGTTGTTTCACTTTGTATAGCCTTCAGTTTTTTCTCCATTTTGTGACCACACTCAACCAATTCAGTGAGCATCCAGATTACCAGTGTTTTGAACTGTGCATCTGATAGGTTGGCTATCTGTTCATCATTTAGTTCTGTTTTTGGAGCTTCAATCTTTTCTTTCATTTGGGCTGTATTTCTTTGTCTTGGCGTGCCTGTTACTTTGGGACAGGCAGAACCTTAGGTGTTCACCAGGGCAGAGCAACCCAGGTTGCTGCTGTTGCGATGCTGTGTGAGGGGGGTGTGGTCTGAGAGGGAACAATGCCACTTGCTCGGCTCTCTTCCAGTTTTCCGTCACTTCCCCCACTACACACAAGCAAATTGGTCCCTTCTAGTGCTGATTCTCAGGTAGATGGGTTTGTGTATGTTCTAGGACCCTGTGAGTCTCTCCAACAAACTCTCCTGTGAGGCTAGGAGCTTCTCCTGCCACCAGAACCCCCACAAGATTTTACCTCCAGAGGTTTTGAGGCTTTATTTTCCCACACTGGAATCCTGGATTGCACAATCTGTCTCGTTCCCTAGTTGTTCCTCATGGTTTATCCACACACAAATGTGGGACCACCCAGTTTGTCAGCTGCCGCCTTGCCTGCTGGGTCCTCCAGCCACTGCCTTGCCACATGTCCCCTCCATCCTGGCTGCCTGCCCATCTCTGTCCCCCTACTGGTCTGGATGAATGTTTCTTTAGCTCCTTGGTTGTTGGATTTCCATGCAGTTCAATTTTCTGGCAGTTCTGGTTATTTTTGTTTATAAATTTGTTGGTGTCCTTCTTTTGTTTGTGTGAGGAGGCAAAGTGTATCTACCTATGCCGGGAGTCCTGAAGATAAGTCTTATAAGCAAGGATGTACAGAAAAAGCTACATCAAGACTGGTAGGAAGGGCAGAATTGCAAAAAGGACTAGGCCTACTCCCATAGGCAGCAGTTGAGATTCTGGAGGGGTATCTCAGCTGCAGAAGTTCCCTCTGAGAAGCAGGGGTGGGTGGGTCTCAACCCAAAACCAGGCTTCCCAAGTCAAGAGCACCAGAGCCGAGAAGAGGAGCCCTCATAACATCTGGCTGTGAAAATCAGCAGGGATTCTATCTGCCAGGAAGAAGCAGAAGTCCATTAGAGACACAGGCGCCCTCTTAAAGGACCAATGCACAAAATCTCATTCACAGCCACTCATCCTGGGCTCTGGCAGAAGGAGGACAGAGCATACTAGAGTTGCGTGCGGAGGGTCTGGGTTTTGTAGCTCTAGAGAGATTGCTGAAAGGATAACATCCAGGATCCCTGTGCTGAGTTCTTCTCCTGCACTGCAGATGCCTTATTTCTTGGCTGAAGCACTCCCCTTCATATGGCATTAGCCTGGGGGAAAGCAACAGACCCACTCCCTGGACTCCCTGCTTCCCCACCCTGTGGAGCTCATGCACTGCTGAGGAGTCAGGTGCCTGGGCCAGCGTATAGAGGTCTAGGAAGGCACAAGGGAGTGTCAGTAATTGTGTTGTGTGGCTTTTGGGGCAGGGACCATTTCCCCCACTTTCCCATGAAACTGCCTGGCTCCAACCCCTCACAAAAGATCTGATAGCCCCACTCTCTGGTCTCCTGGCAGCCCTGCCCTCCCAACTACTAGTGGCTCTACCCTGCAGAGGTCAGGGAAGAATCTGGGACAGACTGAATTGGGTGGCACCTGCCTCTCAAAGGAGATCCACTAGCTCATCCTCCTGACTCCTAGAGGCCCCCCCCTGCTGAGTTAAGGCTTCTGGAAGAATCTGCCACAGACTGAGTAGTGTTGCTCTAGGGATGGGGCTATTTTTCTTTCACACACCTGAGCACTGCAGAGCCCTCTCTTCACATGACCAAATCTTAGACCTTACCATAATTGCTCCCTAAGACCCCACCATACCAAAATGGTTTGCAAGAACCCAGTGGGTGGCAGCTAAACTTGGTATACCCTGGGACATTTGCTGAGTGGCCTCATATCAAATACTGGTACAGAGTCTGAACCTGTATTAATCAGGTGAATACCATTCCTCCCGGGTGAATCACTGAGAACCTGCCTCATACAACTCAAGTACTGACAGAGGCTCTTACAAAGACTGAGCTGAATGGGCAGCTGACAGGTGAAGGCAGGCAGAGGTGAAACTTAGGGTAGCTCGGGAAGTTTTCTGACCTGCCCCTGGGCCCGGCATTCATAAAAGCTGGCTTTGCTGCTCAGCTTGGTCCCTCCCGTGCACAGCCAGGCCCAGCAGAGGCAGCCACAAACTGTAGATTGCTCTGTAGCTCCAAACATTGCCCAGGAACAGTCACAGACATCATCTAACATTGGTCTGCACCAGAGTCCCTCCCAAGAGGTCCTAGAACCAGCACACCCAGTGGCAAGCTTCAGACAGCATCAGAGAAGTATCCAATTAGCTTCGCAAGTGTCATATCCCAAGGCAGATCTCAAATGGCACCAGACCCTGCTGATGCAAATTCCAATTTGTGTGGTCAGCATCTGCACAACAGCTCAAACACTTGAGGTATGGGTCAGTTCTCACAGTCAGCCAACCTGAGGGTCAACCCCACACATGAAGAGGCCAATAGAAATCAAGACTCAATTACACTTAACCCACAAAAGAGAAATTCCTGGAGCACCTAGCTCAAGTGATCAAGGAGACTGTGCCACTGAGTTCCACAGGACACCTACTAAATAAGGCCATATTACCAAAACTGGAATTCATGGTAGACCTACCCAATATATAGAAACAAACACAAAGAGGCAGCCAAAATGGGAAGACAAAGAAATATGCCCCAAATAAAAAAAACAGGAGCATTCTCCAGAAAAAGAGCTAAATGAAATGGAAGCAAGTGGTTTACCAGATATAAAGTTTAAAACATAGTTATAAGAATGCTCAAGAAACTTAGAACTTCAGTAAAAAGATAGCAAGCATAAAAACGAATATAGAAACCACAAAAAACAAGTCAGAAGTGAAGAACACAATATCTAAAATGAATATACTAGGAGAAATAAGCAGTCATTTGGATGAAGCAGAGGATCAAATCATCGATTTGGAAGATAAGATAGCAGAAAACACTGAATCAGAACAGCAAAAAGAAAAAATAATTTAAAAAATGAGAATAGTTTAAGGGACTTTGGGACAACATGATGCACAACAATATCTGCATCATAGCAGTACTAGAAAGAGAAGGCAGAGAGCAAGAGGTTGAGAATTTATTTGAAGAAATAATGGCTGAAAACTTTTCTATACTGGTGAAGGAAAAAGACACACAAATTCAGGAAGCACATAAAGTCCCAAACAAGATAAACCCAAAGAGGCTGACACCAAAACACATCAAAATTAAAATTGCAAAGGTTGAAGACAAAGAGAGAATCCCAAAAGCAGCAGGAGAAAGGCAGTTACCTACAAGGGAGCTCCCATGAGACTGTCAGCTAATTTCTCAACAGAAACATTTCAAGTCAGAAGGGACTGGCATGAAATATTCACAAGGATGAAAAACAAGAACCTAAATTCAAGGCTATTATACCAGCAAGTCTATCATTTAAAACTAAAGGAGAAATAAAGAACTTCCCTGACAAGAAAAAGCTAAAGAGATTTGTTACTACCAAACCAGTATTACAAGAAATGTTAAAGGGTCTTCTTTAAGAAGAAGGAGGAGGAGGAAAAGAAAAACAGATGAACATCATAAACATCATAAAAAGAATAAAATGGCAATCAATGTATATCTGTCAATAACCACTTTAAATGTAAATGGATTGAATCCTCCAATTAAAAAAATAAAGAAGCTGAATGAATAAGAAAAGAAGACCCATATATATGCTGTCTACAAGAGACCCAAGTTAGAATGAAAGATACACAAAAATTAAAAGTAAAGGAATGGAAAAAGATATTTCATGAAAATGGAAAGGGAAAATAGCTAGGGTAGTAATACTTACATCTGACAAAACAGACTTTAAAACAAAGGCTAAAGTAAGAGACAAAGATGGATACTACATCATGATAAAGACAGCAATCCAACAAGAGGATATAACCCTTGTATGCACCCAACATAGAATAACCTAAATACATAAAGCAAATTTTGATAGACATAAAGGGAGGGATTGACAGTAATACAGAAGTCACAGCAGTGATTTTAACCCACTGACATCAGTGGATAAATTTTCCTGACAGAAATTAAAAGAAACAGCAGCCCTAAATGACATACTAAATCAGATGGATTTAATTGATATCTTCAGAGCATTTCACCCAAAGCACCCCAGTGTACACCGAATATTTTCTGTGATTGACCACATGTCAGGACACAACACAAGTCTCAATAAATTTAAGAAGATTGGTGTTCTGGGTGATGTGGCTCAAATGGTTGGAGCATCGTCCTATAAACCAAGTGGCGTGGGTTCAATTCCTGGTCAGGGCACATACCCCAGTTGTGAATTCAATCTCCAGTCGGGACAAATATGAGAAGGCAACCAATTGATGTTTCTCTCTCACATCTATGTTTCTCTTAATATATATTTCTTTCTCTCCTTGCCTCTCTAAAGGGAATAGAAAATGTCCTTAGGTGAAGATAAAAACATTTTTAGATAACTTTAAGATTGAAATCTCATTAAGCATGTTCTCCTATCATAATATATGAAAGTAGAGATTAATCACACACACAAAATCCCTGAAAAGCACACAGATATGGAGGCTAAATAACAATACTAAACAATGAGATCAAGGAAAAAAATCAAAATATATCTTGAAACAAACGGAAATGGGAACACAACAACCCAAAATCTATGAGATATATCAAAAGCAGTCCTAAGAGGGAAATCATAGCATTATAATTGTGCCTCAAAAAACAAGAAAAATCCCAAATAAATATTCTAACTTTACATTTAAAGGAACTTGAAAAAGAACAATAAACAACTCAAAAAGTGAGTAGAAGGAAGGAAATAATAAAGATCAGAGCAGAAATAAACAAAATAGAGTCTAAAAAGCCACTATAAAAGATCAATGGAACCAAGAGCTGGTTCTTTTAGAAAACAAAATAGATGGACAAACCTTTAACCAGACTCATTAAGAGAAAAAGAGAGAGGACTTAAATAAATAAAATTAGAAATGAAAGAGGAGAAGTAACAACTGACACCAATGAAATACAAAGGATTATAAGAAGTATTACAAGCAACTATCTGATACCAAATGGGACAACCTAGAAGAAATGGATAAATTCCTAGACACATACAGTCTTATAAAACTAAATCAGGAAGAATCATAGAATCTGGATAGACAGATTACAACTAATGAAATAGAAGCAGTAATTTTAAAAAACTCCCAACAAAAGTCTTGGATTAGATGGCTTCACAGATGAATTTTACCAAATATTGAAGGAACTAACACCTATTCCAAAAAAATTCAAGAGGAGGGAAGACTCTCCAAGCTCATTTTACGTGGCCAACATTACCCTAATTCCAAAACCGGAATAAAACACTACAAAAAAATAAAATTATAAACCAATATCCCTGGTGAACATAGATGCTAAAATCCTTAACAAATTATTAGCAAATGGAACCAGCAATGCATTAAAATGGTCATACACCATAATTAAGTGGGATTAATTTCACAGATCTAAGGTTGGTACAATATCAACAAATCAATAAAAGTGATACAACATATAGCTAAAATGAAGGATGAAATCACATGATCATATCACCAGATGTAGAAAAAGCATTTGATAAAATCCAGCACCCATTTATGATAGAAACTCCAAGCAAATTGAGAATAGATAGAATATGCCATGTAAGACAAACCCACAGCAAACATCATACTCAAGAGGCAAAAACTAAGTGTTTCCCTTAATATCACAAAGAAGAAAGGGATGTCCATTTTCACCACTCTTATTCAACATAGTACTTGAAGTCCTAGCCAAGCAATCAGATAAGAAGTAATAAAATGCTTCCAAATTGGAAAGGAAAAAGTAAAGCGGTTATTATTTGCAGATGACATGATACTGTATATACAGAACCCTAAAGACTCCACCACAAAAAACTACTGGAACTGATAAATGAATTCAGTAAATTAGCAGGATACAAAATTAATATTAAAAAATTAGTGACATTTTTATACACCAAAAATGAACTATAAGAAAAAGAAACTAAAAAGACAATCTCATTTATAATTGCAACATAAAAATAAGGTTCTTAAAAATAAATTCAACCAAAGAGTTAAAGACTTGTGCTTAGAAAATTATAGGATACTGAAGAAAGAAACTGGGGAAGATATAAATACGTGGAAGGGTAAACTATTTTCATGGATAGAAATAAATAACATCATTAAAATGTTTATATAACCCAAAGCAAACTATAGATTCAATGCAATTCTTATTAAAATACCAATGGCATATCTCACAGAATTAGAACAAGTATTCAAAATATTTACTTGGGACCACAAAAGATGCCAAATAGCCTCAGTGACCTTGATAAAGAAGAACAAAATTGGAGGTATCATGCTACTAAATTTCAAACTATTCTACAAGGCCATAGTAATCAAAACAGCATGGTACTGGCATAAAAATAGGCATATAGATAAACAGAAAAGATAGCCCAGAAATCAACCCATGCCTTTATGCTCAATTAATATTTGACAAAGGAGGCAGGAACATAGAATGGGGAAAGACAGTCGATTCAGTAAATGGTGTTGGGAAAATTGAACAGATACATGCAAAAATATGAAACTAGACCTCCTTTTTACACCACACACAAGAATAAACTACCAATGAATTAAAGACTTAAATGTAAGTCATAAAACCATAAAAATCCTAGCAGAAAACATAATCGGTAAAACCCTAGACATCTCTTGTAGTTATATTTTTTTCTGATAGATCTCCCCGGCAAGGAAAACAAAAGAAAAAATAAACAGATAAGACTACATCAAACTAAAAAGCTTTTGCACAGCAAAGGAAAAAACAACAAAATAAAAGGCAATCCACTGAATAGGAGAAGATATTCACCAATGAGGCATCTTATAAGGGGTTAATTTCTAAAATGTATAAAGAACTTAGACAACTTAACATTAAGAAAATAAATAATCCAATTAAAAATTGGCTAAGGACCTGAACAGCCACTTCTCCAAAGAGGACATAAAGATGGCTAAACGATATATGAAAAAATGCTCAACATCAGCAATCATAAAGAAATGCAAATTCAAACCACAATGACATATTACCTCATGCATGTCAGAATGGCTACCACCAGTAAATCGACAAACAAGTGTTGGTGAGGATGTAGAGAAAAGGGAACATTCCTGCACTGTTGGTGGGAATGCAGACTGTGCAGCCACTGTGGAAAATAGTATGGAGATACCTCAAAAAATTAAAAGTGAAACTGCCTTATTATCCAGCAATTCCACTTCTAGGAATACAGCTGAAGAACCCCAAAATGTAATTTGAAAGAATTTTGTAGTCCTGAATTTATTGCAGCATTATTTACAATAGTCAAAATTTAGAAGCAGCCCAAGCATCCATCAGTAGATGAGTGGATAAAAAACTGTGGTACAACCCTGGCTGGTGTTGCTCAGTTGGTTGGAGCATCATCCTGTAAACCAAAACGTCGTGGGTTTGATTCCAAGACAGGGCGCATGCCTATGTTGTGAGTTCGGTCCTTGGTTGAGGCACATATGAGAGGAAGCCTATTGATGTTTCTCTCTTACATCAACGTTTTTCTCTTTCCCTCTCTCCCTCCCTTCCCTTCTCTCTAAAATAAAAAAACATGTCCTTGGGTGAACATAAAAAAGAAAAAAAAGCTGTGGTAACTTTGCACAATGGAATACTACTTGGTTGTAAAAAATGAAGAAAATCTTAGCTTTTGCAACAGCATGGATGTACATGGAGAGTTTTATGCTAAGTGAAATAAGTCAGTCAGAGAAAGACAAATACTACATGATTTCACTTATATGTGGAATCTAATAAACAAAATAAAGCAATAAATAAAATGAAACGGACTCATAGATACAGAGAACAGATTGACAGCTATCAGAGTTGAGGGGACTTAGGGGTCTGGGTAAGAAAGGTGAAGGGATTAAGAAAAAACAGACAAGAGTGTGGTGCTTGCCAGAGGGAAAGAAGGTGGGGAAGTAGGAATAGAGCAAAGCTGGGATAAATGTTGGCAGAAAGATTCTGGATTCTGGGTGGTAAACGCATGATGCAGTATGCAGATGATGTGTTACAGAGTTGTACACTTGAAATCTCTATGGTTTTGTTAACCAGTGTAATCCCAATAAATTCAATTTACAAAGAAAAAGGAACAAAATAAAAGAAATACACATGTGGTATACAAACTTCATATTTAAGATACTAGTACCTTTGTAGTTGTTCTCCTCCAGTATATAATTTTTAGACTTTATTGTTATTTTTTTTGCAGATTGGTTTTATTTATTTTTTAAATGTCAGAGTTAATTATAAAATATTAAAAAATGTGAAACCATTACAAAGTCTCAGCAATTAAACCAATATGATACCTGCACAGAAATAATCAAGTAGATCAATGAAATATAATGAGCATTCTAGAAACAAACGTATATATTTGCCTAACAATGTACTATATGATTAAACTGATATTTCAAATCAATGGGTAAAATAAGGTTTATTCAACAAATAAGGTGCATAGACCACTATTACTTGAAATAAAACAAATATAGAGCCCTATTTCACACATTATACAAGAAATATTCAGGTGAGTTAAAAATCAATATGTAGAATCTAAGGAGTTTTAGGAGAAAATACAAAATAATATTTTTCTTACCCTGAAGTAGAATATTCAAACTGAGAAGCTATAAAGTAAAATATTGACAATATGACTATATAAATATTTAAGACTGTATAGTAATATACATATAAAAAAGTTAAAGGACAAGTAATAGAATAGGAAAGTATTTGCAACACATCTTAAAAAGTGTTAATGGTTTGTTTTGGGTTTTTTTAGGGAAAAAAATTCTACAAACATTTAATAAAAAAGTGGATAAAGAATACCAAAAAGTCATTTAAAGCTATTTTTGAAAAAATAATACAAATAGGCAAGAAATATACAAGAACAGGTTTAGTTTCAACAGATAATAAAGGAACAATTAAAATAACATACCATTGTCACAATCAGATTAATACATATTAAAAAATATTGGTAATATCAAGTATTGGCAACTCTGAAAGGAACTGGGTATTCATACTCTTCTTCTTCATCTTAAAGCAGTCCCTTAGCGTATTTTGCAGTGCTGGTTTGGTGGAGGTGTATTCTTTTAGCTGTCTTTTGACTGGGAAACTCCTTATTTCACCTTCCATTTTGATTGAGAGCCTTGCTGGGTAGAGCAGCCTTGGTTGCAGGCCTTTGCTTTTCATGACTTGGAATATTTCTTGCCATTCCTTTCTGGCTTGCAGCGTTTCTATTGAGAAGTCAGCTGCTAGCCATATCGTGGCTCCCTTATATGTTGCTACCTCTTTCTCCTTTGCTGCCTTTAGGATTCTCTGTTTGTCTTTGATATTTGCCATTTGAATGATGATGTGTCTTGGAGTGGGCCTCATTGGGTTCCTCTTTAGTAGTACTCGCTGTGCTTCCTGGACTTGTGTGACTTTTTCTCTCCTTAAATTGGGGAAAATTTCCATTGTGACTTTTTCAAACAGGTTCTCTATCCCTTCCTCATCCTCTTCTCCTTCTGATATCCTTATTATATGGATATTATTATGTTTCAGGTTGTCCTGCATTTCCCTCAATGCCTCTTCATTCTGTGAGTCTTTTTAATTTTCTTGCTCTTTCTGGGAGCTTTTTTCTACCTTGTCCTCCAGCTTGCTGATTCGGTCCTCAGCTTCATCGAGCCTGCTTTTGATTCCTTCTACTGTGTTCTTCAGTTCAGAAACTCTATTCTTCATTTCCTCTTGTCTCTTATTGATAGTTTCTATGTCCTTTTTGATGTTGATATAGTTTGCAGTAAGTTTTTTGTAGTTTCCCGGTAGTTTTCTGAAATTCTCTCTGAGCTCACTGAGTTCATTGAGCTTCCTTAGAACCGTGTTGTTTGGAACTCAATATCTGATAGTTGACTTGCCTCTACTTCATTTAGTTCTCTTTGTGGTGATTCCTCCTTTCCCTTCGAGTGGGGGGTGTTTCTTTGTCTTCCCATTATTTGTGAGACTCTTCTTTTTTGCTTCTGTTTCTTAAGTTGATCTGTCTTGATTTCCTGACTGTGTGGTGTGAACTTCTATGGTAGGAGACTGCTATTTTTACTTTCCAGACCTGCCTCTGATGATGTCAGATGTCGTCCCTGTCTGACCTTAGGCAGTCTGTTCAAGACTTTCAGGAATCTACTGTGTGTGGCTGTCTCCTTCAGCTGTTAATCTAGTCACTCTCTAATTTTTAGACTTTAGAAATGTCAACTAGATTACACTCCAGGACAGAAGAAGATTCATTTGCTTTTTTGTTATGAGGCAATTAAGAAAACCTACCAGACTATTTAGACTGACATGCAGCATACCAGGCTGGTTCCAAGCAGCAGGCTTCTCAGTTTGCACTGCATGTTAGGTTGCTGGTCTGACCCAGACTCACTGTAGGGGCTCACTGTGCCTGCCCTGCCACTGCTGTTTCCCCAGGAACCAGCACACAGAACATGTACAGACTTGAATAACATGAATAAGTCTTAGCATACATTTTGTTTTAAAATTATTTATTAAAAAACAGGTAACAGTATGGTTAAGAAATACATTCAATAGTACTAAAAGAAATATATATACTACATATTATTTCATTAAAGTGCAATTAAAATACTTGAAATGGCCAGCATACTAGCTTTCTACATTTTTTAAAAAGACTGGCTTACTTAAGTCTTTATAAAGTCCAAAGTTTTTCCTCTTATTTGCTTTATACCATATTAAAAATTTAAGCTTTTCAAGTTAAGTGTTGTCCATAAACTTGTACATTCAAGTCACTATATTGTGGCCTTAACACACTTACCTTATTTCTCCAAGTTTTACTTTCTCCAGGTGTAAACTGAAATAACATCACTAATCTTGTAAAAGATGCTACATGTAATGTATGTCAGGTAGTCAACATACAACGAATATTCTATAATTAGTATTTTAGAAACTGAAGTACCACTCATTTGTTCCTGATAAATTTGTAATTTATTTATTTCCAGTGTTTCAGCTTGTCAAAATCATTTAGAATTTTAATTTCTTTTACCTGTAAATTAGAAGTTCTCCTAGGTTTCTTATCTTTGAATTTGATAAACTTTTCAAAGCCATTAATAAGAATATCTGAATGGCACAGGAGCCGTATGGCACACCCTTCAATATTAAAGAGTGGGTGCATGATGTTATTCAAAGCTCCTTGGATACATCAACTAGCAAGAATTAGTTACAAATTCATTTACCTGTACTATCATCCAACGGATCATTTTTATTCATCCATAAAGATTTCAAGGCTTTCTTAAATAAAGAATTCTAAGTTTATTACATTCCCTCAATTTACTAATATTTGGCACATGTTTGTAGTTTTATTACTAATAAAGGCATCCTATAAGAAAAAGGTACACCAAGATATGTTTGTAATTTGAAGTGCAAAATAATTTTAAGAATAGTTCTCCACAAACCAAACTAAGAAATGTATAGTTCACAAAGTTTGAGAGATTATCTTAGGAGAGAGAGGAAGGCAGGGAGCTCAGATCTGAGTGAGCACTTGTCATCGGCAAGAGACAGAAATGCTCACCCTTCGAAAGAAAAAACTGTTTACGTAAACTGTTACCTCAACAAATGAGAGGAAAGTTCAACCACCCATTTCTTAATTCTCTGTAGCAGAGATGAAAACTTCTGTAAAGATGGAAGAAGAATTATATTGACCAATAGACAAGTCAGTAGTTTTACCTGTTTATCTGATGACAGTATGGAGACAGAAAAGTGTTCCATTTCTAGTTATATAGCAAACTCGACACCTAAACCCTCCTCTCCGACCAAACACAGAAATGCTGGATACGATGTAAGGAAAAAATCTATTCAATGCATAGCAGAACTTATAAGAAAGTAAGGGGAAATCCTGAGGGACAGAAATGAGGGGACTTGAAAAGTGGAGAGGTGAGCTGTGAGCTGACATTCTAGCTGACCTGGCACACTTTGCCAACTCATCATTAACCTATGGGTTTCGGCTTTAACATCTGTAAGTGAACTGATGTAACCTTGGACTTGCAAAAGGTAGCAGGTAGGAATTAAATGCCCCTCCCCTCAAGTCCATCATAAAGGTGGGACACATGGAGGATGACCTTGCAGGGAAAGGGGAGTCAAGAAAACACTATGCCACTCACACAGGAAGATGATGAGGAAAAGAGTCTGTCTTGGCCTGGGAGTCTTCTCAGTAATTCCCACTTCTTTTCAGGTCTAGAAACTCTGAAGCCAAGAAATTAAAATAACACTGATCCTTTGTCAGTAATAGCCCTGGGAATATGATATAAGGGGACGTAAAACTTATCTGGAAGGAATTGTTCTTTTTTTTTAATTTTTCCTTTTTATTAAATATTTTTCTTTTATTTATTTGTTTGTATGTTTGTTTAGAGAGGAGAAGGGAGGGGGAAAAAAGACGGAGAGAAACATCAATGTGTGGTTGCATTTCATACACCCCCTACTGGGGGCCTGCCCTGCAACCCAAGCACGGGCCCTACATTGGGAATCTAACCGGTGACTCTCTGGTTCTCAGGCTGGCGCTCAATCCACTAAGCCACACCAGCTAGGACTGGAAGGAATTATTCTTAACAGTTCACTCAAGATTCATACACAGAAAGCCCTGCTAAAAATAAGCTCACCTTTCAAAATTACAAAATATCTGGATAAGAAGTCTGCTAAATATAAGAAGAAACACATACAAACAAAAGGAAGTTGATGTAATAAAACTGTTAGCTGTTAGAGAAACTATTAACTAGGGATGTTTAAAGTGATTAGCGGCATAAAAGGAACTGAAAAATTAAAAAAAAAAACAAACTAGACATCATGAAATAATAGGCAGATCCAAAGAATGATATGCAGCTAGAGACGAAGAGAAATTTTAGAAAGAAAAAACCCAATGAATAATTTTAAAAGGAGATTATACAAACAGCTGACAAGATCATTCATGAACTAGAAGACAGATATGAAGGCATCACAGAAAGATTAAAGTAATAGAAAACACAGAAGGGCTTAAAAGGTAAAGAGAATAGGATAAGTAGGTCCAATACATATTTTGAAAAATATGTCTGCCTGTGTCTTTGAAATTTGTTCTCCGTAACGTAACAACTTTTTATTCTGTAACACTGGGTGATCTTGCTACTGAAAATCCAAGCACATTTCTTAAATGCTAATTTGTTTTCAACATTGCTTCTTATTTTTAAAGTAGTTTTACCATGATACATATAGATGGTTACTATTTTGAAGTGTTTTTTCTTCCTTTTATATATTAATATCAAATAATTTTCATTCATATATAAAATCTGGGGAACAAATTTTAATTAAAAGCCACCTCAAAACCAGCAGTGCATTTGTTCTCATTCATTGCGGAGGGCCAGCTGTCAGTGATGTTCTGCGTTCCTGCTGCTCTGTTTTCAGCTCAAGCATAAGTCAGAAATTCTACTGAAAATGATACAGAATGTACTTGAGAAGAAAAAAATTGATGTTTAGCCTAGAAACGGAGCATAAATGACAACTATTTCTAAAGTGTGCAAGAAGAGATGTTCCTTGAGACTCTCAAAGTATCTTTAGCTGACGGAAGCGAGTATTCAACATTTTTTAAAAAAACACAGTAGGTAGTTTACTGAGTTGAATATATGGTATATATTAATACCATATAGATCCAGAGTATATATGGTATATATTAATACCATATATTCATCATATGTGGGTGGGTTAGGCCAACGTGTAATTTTTGAAGGTTGAATTCAAGGGTGATTCATATGCTGAATATCACACCCAACTTTCCATCCTTGGAAAAATTGGCTGAGGTTCTGGGGGTCCATGGCCTGTTGTAGGAGCAAATTCACTTGTCCACCCACACTGAGCACAGTTCCTTCCTCCAGTGCTTTGAGTTTCTCTCGCAGTCTCATCAAGACACGTTCAGCTACTTTGTCGAAACTCTGGTCCTTTTCACTAATGACAAAAACATAAAGGTATTAATGAGGTAGAAGAGCTCAAAGGACATTAGGAAGAGAAAAATATCTGAAGAACTAATAATAATCCTTCCTAAAATACTGCTCACTTAGATTTCGTTTGCATTCCTGATCATCAGCATTCAGAGTGGAGTGGAGCTCAGTTTCATCTCCCAGCCTCTGCTGTAAATACAAAGCTTTCATGGTCCAAAGAGCGGATCATACAGGAGGACCTAGATAGAGAGAACATATGTGTTAAAAGAACAATGTGCAATTTGATGATGTATTTAGAAACAATAGAATCAATATTATAAAACTAAAAGAGGCCAGTCATTTGGTAGTTGACTGGGAGAAGGGACTAACATTGCACAGGCTTCTTGTTTGCCTGTGGAGGAAACTATGCTAGCATGATGCTCCAGTCCTCTTGTCCCATTCTGAATGAATTCATTCTTCCACATGAGTGGGGGCAGTGACATCCCTTGGCCCTTGTTTCCTTATGAGGTAAAACAAATCTATTAAAAGGAGATAAGCACTGGTTACTTTCCTCCTTCTCTCTCCCTGTCCTGGGTAAGGGCATTCACTTTGCAGGCCCCATTCTCTGTCAGCAGGGATAGGTTAGGTAGTAAGAGTTGGAGAGCACTAGCAAGCCTATTTGGATCTCACTCCTAAACTATGTTCTCCAAAAGCTTTATCAGTAATAACCTGATATTTTTATCTCTATCCTATTCCTAAGGCTCTTTCTTTTTTTCCCTCTCAATTAGTTCCAACTCTGAGTGGAGAAAAAAGGTATAATTTATTGAAAGCTCCTCAAAACCCATGGTGCTGTGCTTGGCATCTTAATATATACATAGAGTAGAATTTGAATACAAAAATAACTGGCATGGCCAGAGCAAGTGGCTTCAGATAATACATTTTAGTAAGTGAAATCATGAGGGATTTCTGACTTTGGCAATTCAGAACAGCTAAACACCCCTCGTGTTTACAAGCACAATTTTTGTAATAGACCTTAGCAAGTGCTTACCATACAGGTCTTAATAATAAGTGGAGATGTAATTCTAGGTATGAGTGATATTGCAGGATATTCCAGCATCTTAAAGTTAGAACACTTTTTTACTGATGTCTTGACTGTGTTTCACAGCAGATATTCTGGCCATGGCTATAAAATGCCTTTAGCATTACATGTTTAATGTACTGGATCAGCAGTACCAAAATCTGGTCATCCATTTATGCTGTTTTGAGTGTCCTCCATGGCCATTAAACTGAAGCAGGACTGTCTGTGAATATAAGTGGTTTGTCCATAAGTTCGGGGTCCCTATGTGACTTCAAGTTGATCACTGACATGGCTTTAGATTTCAGAGATCCAAACCAGTAAAGGAGGTCCATTTTATTAATCAACTAGTGAGAAGGAATCAAGGCCTCACTTGTATGAAAAGACTATATGGTGTTCTTGGGTTGCAGTAGAGAAACAGCAAAAAAATATATATATTTTTTTAAACCCAAAGACTTGTATTAGGAATCATGTTTGCAAATTCTAAAATCAAGAAGGAAGTAACTTGAAAAATATATTTTAGTCTTACTGTCAGAACAGAAGTGGTTGACTGAAAACAATACAGGAATATGGACTGACTCCGCTATGGCAGGTTTTCTCAATCTTGGCACTGTGGACAGTTCGGGACGGTTCCTTCATCATTTTGAGGGCTGTTCTGTGCACAGGATGATTAGGAGCTTCCCTGACAGAAAAAAGCTGAATGTTGAGTGTATCCT
Organism: Pteronotus mesoamericanus; assembly: GCF_021234165.1. Classification (NCBI taxonomy): domain Eukaryota; kingdom Metazoa; phylum Chordata; class Mammalia; order Chiroptera; family Mormoopidae; genus Pteronotus; species Pteronotus mesoamericanus. The sequence continues at coordinate 16,378,701 of NW_026555313.1, forward strand.
ATTTACACCCCTGCCCCATTATGACAGCAAAAATGTCTCCAGGCATTGCCAACTATGTCCAGGACACAAAACTGCCCATGGCTAAGAACCATGGAGTACAGGGAGAGATTTCCTTAGTAGACCTGATTAAAATCATGGAGGACAGAAGGGTCGGTTTGAAGAAAAAACGATCACGAAGGCCAGGAGAAGAAAATATGCTGAGAGGGAAAGAGAAATGCATCCGAGTCAAAATGCTCTTAAGGGGGGATTCGGGAAGTGAGATGTTTTCACTGATGTTACATCAGAAACTGACTGTGGCTCAATGAAACCTAAGAGAGAAAAAGCAATGAGTAAAGAGAGGGGCCTGGAATGGCATCCGGAGGACTGCGATCCATGCGGCCACCGAGAAGCACCCTCCTAAAGCCGAAGATGGAGTCTTCAATTGACGAACTGCTCTGAAAGACTGAGACAATCGCCTGAAATGTCGTCAGGAAATCTGAACAGATTCACAGAGGGAAGAGTGGGTACATCAGTGTAAATTACAAAAAGCATGAGAGGGTGATCTTGTCAGTGACAGTTACTGCAGGTGGAGATGCAAGTCACCTCTCAGGTTCAAAACCCGTGTAGGAAGCAACCTAAATGCCCATCAGTAGATGACTGGATCAAAAAATTATGGTACATATACACAATGGAATACTACACAGCAGAAAGAAAAAAAGAACTACTAAACTTCGCGACAGCATGGATGGAACTGGAGACCATTATGCTAAGCAAAATAAGCCAGGGGGCGAAAGACAAATACCATATGATCTCACCTATAAGCGGAACCTAACCAACAATACAAAGATGCAAGGAAAATAAGACCAGCAACACTGAAAGGAAAAGAAATCAACAGAGACAAGAGGGCAGGGGGGTGGGGCGGGGAAAAGGAAGGGAAGGGGAAAGTCAAGGAACATACAGCAAGGACTCATGGACAAAACCAAAGGGGAAGAGCTGAGGGAGGGAAGAAGGGAGGGGGCAAGGGGAAGTGGTGGGGGGGGGAGGCAGAGACAAATGTATTTGAAAAAATAAATTAAAATAAAATTAAAAAAAAAACAAAAAAACCCTCCTGTAGTTTCCATCTCACTCAGCAAAATCTAAAGTCCTTACAATGGTGTGGGAACTCTTCAGAGATCTGGCCACTGTTACTTCTCCCACTTGAATTCCTACCACTATCTAAAGAAAGAGGCTCATGATCACTCTGGCATTTTACTGGTAAATGACTGAGGCCTTGAAGAAACGGCCCTCTTCCAGCAAGTGTCCGCTCCGCACACAGCTCCTGAAGGAAGCCCAAATCTACCCAAGCAGGAAAAATCCTTCTGCCTCATACTGAGCAAATACTGGGGAACATGTTAAACTTCTTTGGATCTTAAATTAATGTGAAAAGTTTGGATTTTTTTGTCTTAAACACAAAAAAGGTGAGATAATTTGATTTTAGATTTTAGTTTCTAATTTATGGAAGCAAATGCCCACTTTATACAATAAGGACTTTTATAATAACCATGTAATACACAAAACACAGCTCTAAAAATGGAAAGAATTTTATAATATACTGTTAAATTAAAATATATATATTTATGTTGTCTTTAAGGGAAAAACAGGGAAACATATTCATGTATTCTGTTTACATAATGCTGGAAACAAATGAAAATGGTACTAAAAGTGGCAAGATGGGGTAGGTGCTTAAAGTTGATAGGATTAAGGGCAAGAGAAAAGCTTTTTCTTTTCTTTTTTGTTGGATTTTTGAACCATGCAAACTTATTGCCCAGTCGAAAACTAACAAATTTAAATGTTTTAAGCCTACTTTATGTGCTATGGTCTTCATTGAATCAGTACTTTCTTCTTAATACCACTTTTCTTCTTAAGAATACTTTTATACTGAGACAGGACAGTAAGAAGCTAGGAAAATTCCTTGGCAAGTGGAATAGAGAAACTGAGACAGATGCTGAACACAAGGGCCGAGCAATTTACAGCCAGCTACAGAAGGCCACCTCCCTAAGATAACATCTAGGCCTCAGCTGTGTTTCAGCTCCAGGCCCAGAAAGGCTGGAAAACCAGGTGGGGGACACCAGAACCAACAGCAATGACTGAAGCCCCCCTGCCCTGTCATTGACCAATCAGTGGAGACATGACCCTGAAAGGTCACACCTTATTCTGCTGAAACCCTCCCCTGAGACCACCCCTAAGATTCCTGCCTGTAAGAAACAGACAAAAGCCTCAAGACAAAGGACCCAGTGCCAGTATGCATGTTCTCCCTCTGGGGAGCAGCCTGCACCATCCCCTTTTTCTTCCCCCACTTCTCTCCTCACAGGCATACATCTCCTAAACTCTAAGGCAATGGGCAGCTGGCAGCTGGTTCTAGACTGATCCCCTGAATGTTTCCCAAAAGCCCCTTTTCTCTGACTTCCCAGTGAGCTAAAGCAGCCCAGCCTAGACTCCCCTGTTGCTTCTTCTGTGCTAAGCCTTTCCTTGTTTCACTGTCCCCAGCTTCGAAAAACGCATCCTCATAGTCACCTGAACTCATGTTGTGAAATCTTTCCCACACAAAGTCAAGAACCCACACACTACAGCTGGCCCAAGGCAGATTCACTCAGGGCCAGGCCCCTGTGTAGCAGCAATACTAGCCCTGATCAGTGTAGTTCAGTTGGTTGGGCATCCACTCACAAAATGAAAGGTCACAGGTTTGATTCCTGGTTGAAGCACATACCTAGGTTGCAGGTTCGGTCTCATTAGGCTACATACAGGAGGCAATGATCGATATTTCTCTCTCACATTGATGTTTCTCTCCCTCTCTTTTTCCTTCCCTTCCCCTCTCTAAAAATAAATGAATAAAATCTTTTAAAAAACTAGATTAAAAAGAAAAAGAAAAACAATGTGGCTAAATCAGAGGTAGGCCATCCACTATGGCCATTAGACCAAACCCAACCGCAGGCTGTTTTGTACAGCCTGTGAGCTAAGAATGGGGTTTCAGGTTAAAAGGATTGAAAAGAAAATATAAAAATGTGACAGGGACCTTTAGTGGTCCATAAATTCTCAAGTGTTTACAATCTTGACCTTCACCAAAAACACTTGCTGACCCCTGGTCTGAATAATGGCATCATTTATATGCTCTTGGTGAAGCAGCAGAAGTGTGAACTAGCTACTTTTCATGTGCAGAGAGTCAACTTCCTCTTCCTGGTCTCAGTGTTTCTCTGCAGTGATGTGTTACACATCTGGAAACCCTGCTATGTAGTAGCATCTTGTCTCAGGTCATCCTGCCCTTCAGGAAACTCAGAACACGAATAACTAAGCACAGCTCATTTTCTTATTATAAAGTCAGGCCAAAGGTCATCTGAGGACAGCGAAGGGCATTTGAAAATCAATCTGAGATTCAATAACTAAAACCTAAGGTGATGCTTTCATTCAGAATAAGCCGTAACAGTGGGTAGGCAGAGCAGCTTAGAAGGAAGTTCCCCCTAGGTCCTTTTGTAATTAGACTAACTGAAACTCTTCCACCTGAGGGCAAGCTGCAAAATACCTGGGTGGGGCAACAAATTCTCTCCCCACTACTGCTCAGCAAGGCCCAAAATGTTGCTAAGCAGAGTAAGGGGAGGAATCCTGTCCCTTTCTGGTACATTTGACAGCACTAGCATACTGCCAGACTCAGGGTATTGAAGCAAGGACCTTCAACTGGAATTATCCAAAAAAATAAGCAACAACCCCCAAATTATCTTTTCTATAACAAGCAAGCTGATTGTTAAACCTCATCATGTCTGTACATGTTGAGAGTATTCTTTTACTTCAATCAATTGTTACAATAATGATGATCTTTCAAATGCATATTTAAAAAAAGCATTCTGCTTCTAGAAAATAATGTAATTCTTTTCTATGAGTTTTCCCTGCCTGTAATTTTTCAGAATAAAAATAAAGACACAAATAAAACAATTTGTGAATAAGAAAGAAGGAAGAAAATACCAACTACGGTTTTTCTTTGACTTATTTCGTTAACTTTCGAAGAGCCACACACAGAAGGAAAGTGTCACCTTGACAAGCTGTCGCCTTTCCTTGCCATCAGAGCCCACACAACCTATTATTTTTGCTAAGTTTACACCTCCTGCTAAACGAAATTCTGCTTTAAATGACTTTACAGTCACCAGATTTCCATATATTCCTGTGGGGTCCACCTAATAAAAAATATAAATATGATAACAGGTCAGATACACTATTTCAATTTAAAGAAAAATGAATTATTATCAATAATTTGATAGTAAACAAAGGCATAAATGACAATGCGCTGTTGGTTAAGAATTAGAGCTGTACCTTTAACTTTCTGTTAAATGACAGAGAATATTTGATATTTAAAAGGTTTTAAAAAGTAACATAGATAACACTACCTTACTAAAGATCTCTTAATACAAAATTAGAATAGTGTCATGGAAAAGCTATTGAAAAGGGTCTGTACCTTAATACTGACTTGTATATATTATGTCAACTGAGAAATAGTAAACTCCCCACAAAAATATAATAAGGTAAACTTTAGAAAACTATGGAGGAGTTCTCTAGGTTGTAACCGCTAAATATGGCATTTTCATGAAATATGAAGCTAAATAATAGTGATGGAATAGCTGAAAAGATATTAGTTTACCCACATAGTACAGCTACATTTCAAATCAAGTAATTACAGGTACTAATTACCAAACTGCAAACTCAAAGAAGAGATTAACAATGTAGTTAAAATGATCATTTTCTAAACTATAACCTTAATTGTTATCATATATTCCTGACCACAAGGTACTTACAGCAATAAAAGATCATTGTGACATAGCTAAAAGTATCATGTACATTATAATCACCTTTATATTATAATACATACTGCGTTACTTAATACTGTAAAACATCACAGTCAATAGGCTGAATGCATACAGAATTTTTTAAACCAATAACACAATTAGGAACTTTCTTGCCAAGTTGAAAATTAATCTTGGCATAAGCACATGGGCTCTTTCCTTCTTCTGGCCAGTGGAGATAACAGTTTTTAGACCTTCTTCATAAGAAAGACGGAGGCATAAAACTGAAGGCAAAAGAAAGGAAAGCAGAAGAGCCTTATAAACAGTCTAAGGTTTGAGCAAAGAGAATCTAGTAGTGGAAAAACAACTATAGGTTGAAATAGATGAAACTACCAGCATTTAACCAATTGTGACCTCCACCAGAAAAGTGATTTCAAATGATTTCACCTAATAAAGAGTAATTTAGTTTAATAAAAAAAATCAAAACAGTGAATGGTATATCACCTTAATTTCCATAGCAGAAAAAAATCTTAATTCTTAAGTTTAGTAATTGGCTGGTGTGCTGGAGTTTTTATGCCTTCTGTATTTAAAATAAAGAGGTTTTAGTGACAACTAAAAATTGAGGAACAGCCTGAAGGTAAAGCGCCACTCAGCAGATGCTACAGACCTGACCTGCGGCTGATCCATCGTTTAGGCCCTGGTTTAGCAATAAAGACCCACGGGCTCAGGACACAATGTAGCTCAGGGTCAGAGCATGCAATGCATTTGCAGGGTAACTGCCACTGGTAATCAGACCTCATTCTACCTGAAGGGCCTCACTGAGCACTTTAAAATAATTACATGCTTTTAAAAAAGTAATTACATAAGACAATTACATAATATACTCTTGCCATATTACTATTAAAAGTGACTAAAGGACATGAGGATATTTTTTGTTTGCTTAGAGGAATACCATGAGAAGTCTCATTCTTATTTTAAAGTAATAAGAATTTAAGTGCGTAGCTGTGCTTCTGAACAGAAGAAGGAATATCATTATTAAAGTATGAGGAGAGAGATATTTATAAGTAAATGTATATAACCAAAAATTACAGCAGCTTATAATTATTCAAACAGACACAGCAAGAAGAGGATGGATTACACAAAAGGCATTCCGTGGAGGAAATGGAAGCCTTTTCATTTTTAAGTTCTAGAACACAGTGAGTAACTAACACCATTTTTAAAAACCTTTGACCCTATACACTCTCAGTTATTCAGTTACAGGGCTTGCTTCTGTGCAGTTCTCTGGAATGGAAGATTACCCAGACTAATCAAGTAATTAATCCAGTGCAGTCATCTATTATCAGTCCAACGAAAAGATATTAACTGAAAAAGTGGAGGGTATTGAAGCTGTTAGATAAAACTTAAGTTGGATTACGTGTGAATTGTAATCATCAGGACCTTCATATTTATAATTACAGCATTGTTTATAATTTTAAAGGATTTATATATTAGCCTCTATAATTAATATATCCCTACAGAGAATAACATAGCAAGAAAGGAACACTCGTTCTTTAAACACATACTTCTCTGAGTCTTCCACTGAGTAGTATCAAAGTTTGCTAACAAATATAAGCATCACAAAGTGCCTCAACAACTTCTAACCAACCATCTGAGGTTTCCTACTTCTGATAGTATGTATTATTTTGTTTGCAGCCTGGGTTCGATCCTATTAATAAAAAAACAAACAAAAGACAATGCATAAGAAAGTAACTGACACTTCAACTTTTCAGTTATAATAACAAAAAAGAATGTATGCACACATGTAGACAATTAAAAAACTACAATCCCTCAGATCTAAACACAATAGTCCCCTTATGAATGAAATACATAAATGGTATAATAAATGATATGGCTGTCTTTTACAATCTATCTTTAATTTGCTCAATGCTGTGAAAAAAACGTGAAATACTATCGGTACCTCCTATCCTTTGAGAAATATTCAGTAATTTTGAACCGATTTTAGGTGGCATGATAACCACAAAGAATTCATAAAGTGAATGTAGTCACCACACATTCTTAGAATGCCTGAGAGGCTTAAGAAAAGAATATTCTGGCAAAATATGAATATCACAATTCAAAAAGTCATGTATGTTTAATCCAGATAACTCATCAAGCTGAGAGCTTTATTTAGATGCATTTTTAGTTATTCTACTCTTTATTGCTGCCTCTGGTTTGATTTAAAAAAAATAAAAAAGATCATCTTTGTTTGCATTTGTTAAGACCAATATGATAAAGTACAATGACGGTAGTCCATTGAAATTCTAGAGATGAGCTGTTCAGAAAATGAAGAACTATTAGTTTAATGCAAACAAACAAAGTATAAAACCCACAGCTCTTTTCATTTTGCTTAACATTAAGATATGTGTTACTATACTAGATACGACATTGGGTTAAGTGTGTGCATGCGTATGTGTGTGAGAGACAGGGGTACACAAGGAATAAAAGAGAGAGAAATTGAGTAACTTACGTGTAGTGAGAGAGGCAAAGGGAAAATTTTATTCCTGTCCTTACACAGCATAAGAAATGTTTTTGCATTTCCATTTCCTAGAATGAACCAGCAGTGTATACGTGATATAGTATATAACAATATAAAAGAAAAGCAATTGCAGTTTTGATTTTCAGGTTTACTTACATTATTGAGGACTTCATGAAATCCTAGGCCTCCTGCATCTTGGTCCCCATTCTGCAGCCAATTGGTACAAAAGAGGCAAAAATTTATGCCTCTTTTCTAGAATAGGTAAATCTTCATTCCATCTCTCTATTATTTTAAAAAATACAAAATTAAGAAACAATGCATTTCAAGTAGTCTCACATCCAAGCAAATACATTATTCTAAGGTAATGCTCTTCAGCTAGCACAACCACCTGGTGCTCGTTAGAAAACTTCACTAACTAAACACTTTCCTTGCCATTTATCTTATTTGAAAGTCTTTCTGTTTGACATTCTGGACTGATTCATCGGTAAGTCATAGTATCTGATCCCAAATTAAATTGTATTGAGAACTGAGATACTTGGCTCTGCTTATATTCCAGTGAATCCAAAAAGGACAAATGTGGGTCTGAGGACCATGGTGATCTTGACTCCTGGGAAGTCAGTGTGTAATAAAACGAGATAATTATTATCACCTTTATGCTAAAAGTAACAGAGCACTAGTAGCAGATATTGGTTGTACCTATTGAGTCTCATCATTCTTTTCATCCAACAAAATCATTTTACCTTTTTAAGCTTCAGATTAATTGCCATATACATATATAAAATTAAAATAATCTTAATATTAGGTGTCATCAATAAAATCTAAGATTTTTAAATAAAAACATATGAGATACTGCTGCCTTGATGCTTTCTGGCAAGACTTTGAACTCTGGAGTTCTCTGCCAGCTCAGAGATAACTAGGAATACCTATGTGTACTTGAAACTGTGTGTACCATGAGCACTGAACCAAGTGCTGGAGATACAAAGAAATACATAACCCATGACACTGACAGACTCGTCTAAGCTTGTAAAACACAGGGTAGAATATTGGGTTGAAAAAGACAATTTGCCTTCCTCATGCCATTGACTTGAGAAACTCCAGAATTTTCAAGCCAGAGAGAACAAAGAAGAATATCCACATATCATGCCCTTCTCCATCTAACAGGCAACTGATGTGATTTTCAACTGCTTTACATAAGAAACGTTGACAATCCTCTTTCAGTGCTCGGAGTGCACATTCATCCAGCTCCAGCTCTCACTGAACCTTCACTGTGTATCTTGCATTGAACAGTTAAAGCACAACACAACAGACATCACATTTTACAGAAATAGAAAATCATCAATGATATACAACATGAATGAAAAATGAAAAACCAGAAAAAAGAAAATTCTAAGGTTATAAAAGGAAAAAACTTATTTTATCTTTTTAAAAAATTTACTTTTTTCCTTAAAATAAGTTTCTGCAATTCAAAAGCTATTGTCTGCAACCAAAGACTAAGCAATATTTAGTTTACTTTATCTCTTTTTACATTGCAATATACAGACCAAAGGCAGGCCTGAATAAAGTGCTTAATTATATCAAAATAGATAACTCTTTTGTGTTCAGTTTCAATACCTATCACTTTTTATCTGTGATACTAATGAACCAAAAAATCAAAACAAAAGGCTAATATCCATATACTCTACAATGAGCCTAGAACCAGAGCATGAATTCATGTTCTGGGTTCTGTGTATCTGTATATATACAGTCATGTATGTCTGTACATCTTGTCACTTGTATACACCCAGTTAGTTACCTGTCATTGGTCTTAATTTTATGTTTCCTCAGAAGGCGTACTTTCTCTTTGGCCCTTTTTAAAAGAGCTTGTTTGTTTTCCAATTCTTACGATCTCATGTAGTTTTCAATTTTCTGTTACTGAATATATGAGAACTGTGCTAATGAGAGAAATGCTTTTATTTTTCCAGTTCTTTTTGTTTTTATTGTTGACACTGTTACAGATGTTCTCCATTGCCCCCACCTCTGCCACCCCTACCCAGCCACCTCCCCCATCCCCTTCACTACACTGTTGTCTGTGCCCACGGGCTATACACATCATTGCTTTCTCCATCATAATTTCCAGCAACTTCCACTGCCCTCAAGAAAACACAATTCTATCATATTTACAGGTACTAAAGGCATCTAAAGAATCACTCATGTCAAAGAAATCCCTGCACTAACATTTAACTTATTTATGCATCAGCTCAATTGTATGAAGTACAGAATTTTCTTGATTTTTCAGAGCAACTCTGATAGCAACAGCTAATATTTGTAAAGAACTGTGCAAAAACAAAGGGCTCTATAAAACTTAGAAACAATTATATTATGCTTTTTGAAGGGGCCAAACTTTAAAACTAGGTCAAGTCTGGGCCGAAACAAGAAACTAGAACAAACAATACCCCAAGATGAAGGGAAGAATTAGAGCCCCCCTTAGTAACAAGATAGGACAACGGCTGAGCCTTGACTCAGATAAACAGCCCATAAAAGCAGGGTCAAAGCTGAGGATAAGGGAGGAACTAATACCAAGAAAAACATATCAGGGTGCAGCCCCCATGCAGCTGGGCCAGAGTCGACAAGAATGAGGAGGAGGCATAGGGCAACGGTTGAGCCTTGCCTCAGATAAACATCCTGACCAGAGAAAGACAGAGTAGGGGGCCCAGTAACAGCCTTGAACCCAATCAGCAAAAAAAAAAAAAAAGAAAGAAAGAAAGAAGCTGCCTATTGCTAACTGCCACTTCTCGCCCTTGTATCTTGCTTGCTTGCTCTGCTTATAAAAACCCGTGTACCCTTACAGCGGCGCGCCTTTTTCCTTTCGAGGGAAAGGTGGCCCCTGCGCAGGTAAAACTTGGCCAAATAATAAAGAGTGTGTGATCAAACTCTAATTCCTGAGCTCATACTTGCGGGGATCGTAACATTTGGAGGCCCCAGCGAGATTCCCCCTTTTGTGGAGTAAAAGGACGGGAATCAAAGGGACCAGCTCGAGTTGGGTGAGTTAAACCGAGAATTCTCTTAAGGGGAAGGAAAGGCTAGCCTTTGCAGCCCTGAGGTGGTAGGTGAGACGTCACCGGCAGTCCACCCAGGGGGCTCCCAAGGAGGGGACGCCCTCGGGAGTCGCGACAGGGTCGCCTGAGGTCGGTTTTGGTGCGCAGCGCGGGAAGAAACGGGTACGGGAGCGCATGCGAAAGTGCCGTGTGAGTGAGCGAGTGCCTGTCTGTGTGACTCCACGGGACAGCGAGCCTACGGAGTCTGAGTGAGCCCCAACCTGCGAGTCCTCGGTCTGTCATATGGCATAACGGCTGGGAGGTAACCCGGATTCTACTCGGGCAGCCTTAGCTAAGACAGACCCAAGTCCCTCGCGAGAGGAGAGGCCAGGCGGGCGAAAATGAAAGTGCTTTAATCGTTCCCGTCTGTCTGAGTCGTCTCCTAAATGTGCGTGTCTGAGGCCGGCGGAAGAGTGAGCGGTGTAAGTGAGAGAGTGGTGTGGAGCCTGGCCGCGTGTTTAATCTTGACCCTCCTCGGTCTCATAAGTCACGATCTTTGGACCCACATACGTAAAGACATGGGACAAGGGGGATCCACGGGAGCCGTCGAGGGTTCACCTTTGGATTGCATCTTGAAAAACTTCTCTGATTTCAGAAAGCGGGCGAAGCGCTATGGAGGGAATCCTCCTGACCCGGAGACCCTCCGAACGTTCTGCCAGCTTGAGTGGCCCACCTTTAATGTTGGGTGGCCGACTGAGGGAACTTTCCAATTGCCAATTTGTTTCTCGGTCCAACGAGTCACCTACGTGGTGCCTCACCCGGACCAGCAAATCTACATCAATGTCTGGACGGATATTGCCACAGATAGGCCGGGCTACGTCCGCAAGTGCAGCCAAGGGCAGGCAGGGACAAACAGGAGGGGTAGAGCGGTGTGCTTAGCCGTTGGATCGGGCGAGAGGAGAGGCCCCCAAGGAAATAGCAGAAGGGAGAGTGCTGAGCCCCAGCCGTCATCGGGACCTGAAGGGAACCGGCCGTATCCAGTCCTGCCAGGCCAGCCCGAGGACACCTTAGATCCTGTTAACGCCCCACCACCGTATCCCGCCCTGGCGGCACCCGATTCCTCCGAGCAATCTGGGGAAATTGTTAGTCCGCCCCGCACCCGGGGAGGGACCTCTTACAGTGGTGAGAGACAGAAAGGCAGGCGCGCTCCGGACTCTAGAGAGCCGACCCTGCTACCGCTCCGAGAGGCGCCCACGGCCCCGGACGCCCCTAGGGCGCCTCCTAGGCTAATCTATGTCCCCTTTTCCACGAGTGATCTATACAATTGGAAACACCAGAACCCCCCCATTCTCTGAGAAACCCCAGGGCTCGATTTCCCTACTGGAAACTATATTCCGGACCCACCAGCCCACATGGGATGATTGCCAGCAGATATTGCAGACCCTGTTTACGTCTGAGGAAAGGGAAAGGATCCTGAGGGAAGCAGGGAAGGCGGTTATGGGGGAGGAAGAAGGGACAGCGGGAGGAAGAAGGGAGTTGGAGGAAATACTCCCCTCCATCCCCCCCGATTGGGATCCGAACACTGGAGGGGGAAGGGAGGCACTTCCGCAGTACCGCCAAGCTCTTCTGAGGGGATTGCGGGCAGCAGCCCGCAAGCCAACAAATTTTGGGAAGGTGAGTGAGGTAGTGCAGGGACGAGACGAGACCCCTGGCGCATTCCTGGAAAGATTAATGGAGGCATATAGGGTATATACCCCATTAGACCCAGAGGCAAGGGAGAATAGGAGACTTGTAAACATAGCCTTTGTCACGCAATCAGCCACGGACATAAGGAGGAAATTGCAGAAGATAGAGGGATTTGAGGGAGAGAATATCAGTAAACTGCTAGAAATAGCCCAAAAGGTATATGTCAACAGGGATGACCCAGAGGTTGGGAAGGCTAGGGAAGTAGCAAAAAGTTTGATAGCGGCGCAGAGGAAAGGAGGTGCACCCAGAGGGAACCCCGGTAGGGGGAACAGAGAAAGGAGGGGAGCCCGGCTAGAGAGGGATCAGTGCGCCATCTGCAAGGAGAAGGGGCACTGGAAGAGGGAATGCCCCAAGAGGAAGGGGATAGAGGAGCTAAGGGGGGACCCCTGGGGTGCTCCTGCAGACCCTAGACTGACGGGGCCAGGGCTCCATAAGCATTGGCTCCCGGGAGCCCATGGTCACCTTGACAGTCGAAGGAAGACCAGTTGATTTCCTAGTCGACACGGGAGCCACCTTTTCTGTCCTGAAGCAGCCCCAAGGAAAACTAGAAAAGGAGACAGCCAAAATTATAGGGGCCACCGGCAAATCAGAGACTTATCCTTGGACAAGTGCGAGAATTACGGACCTTGGAAAAGGGACAATCACTCACTCTTTTCTGATTATACCGGATTGCCCCTACCCTCTGCTAGGAAGGGACTTACTTCAAAAGTTGCAAGCCTCCATAGTGTTCAAGACACCCTAGGAAGAGAAGGGGAACCCCAGCTTAGAAGTTACTGTTCCCCTGTCGGAAGAGTACCTGCTAGCTGTGAGTGAGGCCAAGCCTCATTCCACTGGAGTTCCCCAGGCACTCTGGGAAAAGATACCTGGGGTATGGGCAGAGACCAACCCCCCAGGACTGGCAGTACATCAGGCGCCAGTGGTAGTCCAGTTATTGAGTACAGCCACCCCAGTGCGAATCAGGCAGTATCCGATTCCCGCCAGAGCCAAGGAGGGGATAGCTAAGCACTTGCTGCGGTCACTGGCCGCTGGAATTCTGAAGAAGTGCCAGTCCCCCTGGAATACTCCCCTGCTGCCTGTGCAGAAACCTTGGACATCTGATTTCCGCCCTGTACAAGACTTAAGGGAAGTGAATGCCCGGGTAGAGACAATACATCCCACAGTGCCAAATCCTTATACGCTTTTGAGTGCTTTGTCTCCTACCCACAAATACTACTCGGTCTTAGACTTAAAGGATGCATTCTTTTCCATCCCACTGGCACCCCAGAGCCAAGAAATTTTTGCCTTTGAATGGAATGACCCTGAGCATGGCCTGGGAGGTCAGTACACCTGGACAAGGCTGCCCCAGGGCTTTAAAAATTCCCCTACCATTTTTAACGAGGCTCTCAGCCAGGATCTACAAGAGTACAGGAGAAAACACTCCGAGGTAGTACTCCTACAGTACGTAGACGACCTTCTCGTGGCTGCGTCCCACGCCAGTGATTGCGAGCAGGCAACAGAGGACTTGTTGAGGGAGCTCGAGAGGCTGGGATACAGGGTCTCAGCCAAGAAGGCACAAATCGTGTCTACCAAGGTAAGCTACCTGGGGTATGACCTGAGCGGAGGATTAAGAACCTTATCTGAGCTAAGGGTCCAGACTATCCTAGGGATACCAGAGCCAATCACCAAACGGCAGGTGAGAGAATTTCTAGGAGCCGTGGGATACTGTAGGCTCTGGATCCTGGGGTACGCCAGGCTTGCACAGCCCCTCTACGACATGACAAAGGGGAAAGAGACTGAGTTTGCCTGGACTGAGGAGGGGCGGAAGGCGTTTTGGGCCCTGAAGGAAGCTCTTGTCTCGGCTCCGGCATTGGCCTTGCTCGATCCAGCCAAACTGTTCCTCCTCTATGTGGCAGAAAAACAAGGAATGGCCTTAGGAGTGTTGAGCCAAACCCTGGGCCCTTGGAAAAGACCGGTGGCCTACCTGTCAAAGAAACTAGACCCGGTGGCATCAGGATGGCCAGCCTGCCTGAGGGCCATAGCGGCTACCTCAGTCCTGGTGAAGGAGGCGAGTAAGCTAACCTTGGGGCAAGACATCCAAGTAGTCGGGGAACGCTATGTCGAGCAAGTACTCCATGCACCGCCTGGTCGTTGGTTGACCAACGCACGACTGACCCAATATCAGGCACAGCTCCTGAACCCCCTCCCCCCGCCCCCGGCTGTCAGATTCCTTAAGACGACTGCCCTGAACCCGGCCACCTTGCTACCAGTCCCCAAATCGGGAGTGACTCATTGCTGCTCCCATGTCCTGGAAACGGTAGCCGGAACACGGCCTGACCTGCAGGACCAGGCCTATGAAGGTGCTGATCTGACTTGGTTCACGGATGGGAGCAGTTTTGTAAGTAATGGACACAGGTATGCTGGAGCGGCAGTGACGACGGCGGATGAAGTAGTGTGGAAACAAGCTCTGCCCAAGGGGACATCGGCCCAGAGAGCAGAGTTGGTCGCGCTCACCCAAGCCCTCCGGAGGGCCGAGGGAAGGACGGTCAACATTTACACGGACAGCAGGTATGCTTTTGCAACAGCCCATGTGCATGGGGCCATCTACCGGGAGCGCGGGCTACTGACGGCTGGAGGTAAGGAAATCAAGAATCGCCAGGAAATCCTAGAACTGCTGGATGCGCTGTGGATGCCCAAGAAGGTAGCCATCATTCACTGCCGAGGGCACCAGAGAGGAAGTGACCCCGTGGCGAGGGGTAACGCCCTGGCTGACCTGGCGGCCAAAGAGGCGGCGGGAGAGGAGGCTGCAGGAGTACTCCCCATGGTGCCTACCCCAGTGCTACCCTCCCCGCCTACCTATAGTAAGGGAGAGGAAGTAGAAGGGAGGAGGCTAGGGGGAAAGGTAGACAAAGGAGGTTGGATGGTGCTCCCGGATGACAGGCTTTACCTGCCCCAGGGAGTGCTAACCCATGTAGTCCGAGAAATGCATGCGAGCTCACACCTAGGGTGGGGAAAACTAGAAAAGTTAATATTAAAATATTACAGGGCTCCTAATCTAAGGGAGGTTATAGAGTCTGTAGTGTCCAGATGCCAGACATGCGCAAGGGTAAACGCACAGAATCAAAAATGCCCTCAATTTATCAGGCATAAGGGAAATGCCCCTGGAGAGATCTGGGAGGTTGACTTCACTGAAATGTCAAAAGGGAAATCGGGATACAAATACCTCTTAGTTCTAGTAGACACCTTCTCGGGCTGGGTGGAGGCCTTCCCCACAAAGGGTGAAACGGCAGCCACGGTAGGGAAAATCTTAGTCCGAGAAATAATTCCCAGATATGGCATTCCCGTGGCGATTGGATCAGATAACGGGCCTGCCTTTGTATCCCAAATATCCCAAAACCTAGCCGGGAGATTGGGCATAACCTGGAAATTGCACTGTGTGTATAGACCCCAAAGCTCAGGGCAGGTAGAGAGAATGAATCGGACCTTGAAGGAAACATTAATTAAATTAAAGGAGGAGCTCGGGGAGAACTGGGTAGAATTGCTCCCCTTCCCCTTATTTAGGGCTCGATGTACCCCGTACACAGGAGGGTGGACGCCTTATGAAATCGTGTACGGGCAGCCTGTGCCACTAGTGCCCAAGCTGACTAGAGAGGAGATGGAGGCCTCTAATCATAACTTTCTAAAGTCCTTACAGGCACTGCAGGCCCTCAGAGAAGAAGTCCGGAGCCTACGAAGGGAGGAAAAGGAGGCAAATGAAAGAGGCGGCGCTGGCGAACTAAGGACACTGAACCCCGGTCAATGGGTATGGATCCTGAACCACCAGCGAGGAAGCCTTGAACCCAGGTGGATTGGGCCATTCCAGGTACTGCTAAGCACCCCGACTGCCGTTCGGGTGGCTGAGAAACCCTATTGGATACACCTCTCCCACGTTAAGCCAGCTCAGGACCCCAGTGAAGAGAAACCATGGAGAGTTCGACAGGACCCAGGAAAGCCTCTCCGGCTCTCTTTTACCCGCTCTTAATATTGATTGGACTAAATTGGGAAACGAGCGGGTATGAGCTCCGGGAATGGGTGTTAATAAGGACGAAGGATGGAACTGTACTTGCCAAGAACCAAACATGGGGCGAGAGGATAATTATCCGTATCACATGCCAGAGTGTCACCAAGAGACCACTTTAAAATTAGCAGATTTTCATGGAAACGGGACGTGCTACGTCCTAGCTAACTTTTCTTCCACATTATATGAGAATTATTGTACCAGCTATATATATATATGCAGAAGCAGACCCCCATACAAGAGGAGGAACCTGAGATTCTAAAAGCTCAGGAAGGGCTATGGTTTGCTTGTACAAGAGGAGTCATGAAATGCATAGCCCCCATAAACCCTGATATTTGTGTTAGTGCCTATATTATTCCCCAAGTTTATCTATATGGGGGAGATTCCAACTTCCTGCCACAACCCTCCCCTCGAGTTAAGAGGGTCCCCCTGCTTGTCCCTATCGTAGCTACAATCGGAATAGTAGGGTTTGCTGCCCTAGGGGCAGGTGCCCTTGTGCAGGGAGAAATGAGTCTACGACAGCTGTCACAAACTTTCTCTAAGGATGTGTCCCTACTACAAGAGCAGGTAATATATCTAGAGAAGCAAGTAAACTCGCTAGCAGAAGTAGCCCTCCAAATAGGCGAGGATTAGATCTTCTGTTTTTGAAGCACGGAGGGCTTTGTGCTGCTTTAGGAGAAGACTGCTGCTTTTATGCCAACCACTCGGGAGTGATAAGGGAAAACATCAAAATTTTGACTCGTAGGTTAAAAGAAAGGGATAGTGAGGAAGGTGATTCCTCCTGGTATGCCTCCATGTTTAAAGCTTCACCCTGGCTGACTACCCTAGTGTCGGCCTTAGCTGGGCCGGTCCTAATCCTCCTGCTAATCCTGCTGTTTGGCCCAATAATATTGAATAAGCTCATAGCATTTGTGCGGGACCGTATAGAGGTTGTGAAACTGATGGTACTGTCCCAGCCCTATACCCTACTAACCACAGAAGACACTGAGTCAAGGGTTTGACAAAGGATGAACAAGAAAAAGGGGGGAATGAAGGGGCCAAACTTTAAAACTAGGTCAAGTCTGGGCCGAAACAAGAAACTAGAACAAACAATACCCCAAGATGAAGGGAAGAATTAGAGCCCCCCTTAGTAACAAGATAGGACAACGGCTGAGCCTTGACTCAGATAAACAGCCCGTAAAAGCAGGGTCAAAGCTGAGGATAAGGGAGGAACTAATACCAAGAAAAACATATCAGGGTGCAGCCCCCATGCAGCTGGGCCAGAGTCGACAAGAATGAGGAGGAGGCATAGGGCAACGGTTGAGCCTTGCCTCAGATAAACATCCTGACCAGAGAAAGACAGAGTAGGGGGCCCAGTAACAGCCTTGAACCCAATCAGCAAAAAAAAAAAAAAAAGAAAGAAAGAAAGAAGCTGCCTATTGCTAACTGCCACTTCTCGCCCTTGTATCTTGCTTGCTTGCTCTGCTTATAAAAACCCGTGTACCCTTACAGTGGCGCGCCTTTTTCCTTTCGAAGGAAAGGTGGCCCCTGCGCAGGTAAAACTTGGCCAAATAATAAAGAGTGTGTGATCAAACTCTAATTCCTGAGCTCATACTTGCGGGGATCGTAACACTTTTTATGTTACCCTTGCTTAGTGAGGTAACTATTTCCAAAATTAGTTAAAGAACTAAGAGGGAGAAACAGGAAGGTTGAAAGGGGCTGGAGTACTGAATCTTAGTACCGTTTGTTGGGTGGTTGGACTACAAGTGAACAGCAAAGGCTGACTTGCATATTCTTTAATCAACTAGTTTTATAGATAAATAAATGGAGACATGATCAGAAACAATTTTTTGAAAGAGTAGCTGCAGTTGGGAGTAAAAGGAAAACACATTGGACCTTACTTTCAAAATATGCTCCTGCTTTAGTAACATTCTGTTTCATTCTGCTCTAAAGTTATATAGAGCTACAACAGTAATATATGGAAAAGTGAAATCATGCCTCATTTGCTTTTGAAATAAATTTGGCCTTGATGAAAAGGTCAAGGGTATTCATGCTAAACAACTGCCTTAGGGGCTGCTGGAAAGTCTTACCTTTTCTAGATAGGTCTGCATGGTGACTGCAGGGTTGTCTAAGCAGGTTTCTGCTAACCAGTCGCCACAAACCCGCAGACATTCTGTATACATAAGTTTAAGTTTGGGATCATTCTGTGTATGAGAAGCAAAATCTTAAAATGTAATTCCTTATCAAGACTATACAAAAATATCTTCCACTTTACCTGCTTTCTTCATAGAACTATTTTAATAATCCAAGTACATAAATTTATGAAATAATCATCCTTTACTCTTTATTATTAGTACTATTATTGGAGCAGCTCACAATTCTTGAGTAATTGTACATGGAAGCAATTTCTAAGGGCTTTATGTGTATTTAATCATTTAATCCTATAAAATGAGTATTATTATCCTTAATTTGCAGACTAGAAACTAGAACTGAAGTACAAAGAAGGTCAGGAACTCCAGGCAGCCTTACTCCAGGCACCCTATTGTTAGGCAATATTTAAACATTCTATCGTACTGGCTCCCAGGGCTTTGGTAGAATAATAAATTCTCTAACGTCAGAAGATGTCATCCAAGTGCCCAGTACCAAAAGTAGAGTAAGCTGATATTCACTAATCAGGTCAGAAGGACACTATTGTGACCAAGTCTTTTAACACTTCATGCATCATACAAACGCCTCTACTTTTGTCCACTGTCTGCTGCAAATAAAGTTGTAGAAGCAGTCAAGTTTTCAATAACTAATAGGTAATGTTAGATAAAATATTAGGCATTATATTTTCAAAGTATTTAGTTTGACAACCTAATTATTCTAACCTGCTTTTTAAAAAAACTTTTGCTTTCTCATAATTTTTCCCTTCTTTTCTTCTATCATTCCAAATGTATAGTAATAATTTCATGTTTGTTTCCTATATACCCTTATCAAATTCTATAGAAAGTCTTTTTAAAAGGTATCAGAATAAATTGAATAAATCTACCACAAGATGGACTGATAGAATTGTTGCAAATAGAAGAAATGAACACTTTTAAAATATTTTACAAATATTAACTTTTCAGACTCCTTTTTACAACTTTTATTCATGAATCAGTAATTTTAAGAATTTAAGAAAATTGTGAATTTATTTAAAATATTGAAAGCAGAGTAATTGTTTTTATAACAGTAAAATACTAATTCAGCAAATAAAAAAGTGAACCTCTGAACAACTGGTATCCAGCTTCTTGACCATGTGCTGGAGAACACTCAGGGTGAGACTCTGCTCCTTTTTCCCCCAGAATACTGAGCTTCCTCTAGCTGCTACTCAGAGACTTCACAACTAGTTGAATTATACTGTTTTATTTGAAATATTGCCCTTACAGGGAACTGAAATGAAAATAACATATAAAAGTAAATATTTCTACTATCATTATTACTACCACTAATAATAATAATAATAATAATAATAATAAAAACAGTAACTACCATCTGTAGAGTAAGTGGAGGTAGTCTAGCTTCCTCACCCAGGTGCTTGGGTGACTAGGGGGAGCAGCTTCTCACAACCCTGAAAGAGTCTGATAAAGCAGTGTTCTCGTAGCCTTGAGTCTGGACACCATAAACTGCCCCTTAGCCTCGAGCAGGCTCACATGCACAGCTCATGCAAGGATACCTCAGTGTTTGGCCTGAGGCCAACTTTGTTTGTGCTAGTACTTAAAAAGTGAGGGAGTTGGGGCGCCAACATAGACATGGGCTTGTGGCCCATGTGACTCCCCCAAATAAAGGCATGTCAAGTATCTCCATGGCCCCATGCATTTTCTTCCATCTACCTGAGTCTCGAGTGGACCTGCCCAGCCTAGGGACGCTAGAACACCTTTCATTGAGGACTTGACTATATGTCAGAATTGTCTTAAGTACATCTCAACCTACCTTCCTCAGCCCCAACACTGCTTGCTTTTCTCATATATATGTATATGTATGTGTGTGGATACGCACAGCATATAAAATCATTGAATTGTCACCAATATAAGTTAGGTATCTTCTCATGTTATAAACAGGAAATTAAGGCTTAGAGAAGGTAAATACTTTGTCCAAGGGTTAAACTCAGGCCTAATTCCAAAATGGGAAACGTTAGCTTAAAAAATTATGCTGGCTGGAATATCTCTTTACCCCATGCCCTTTGCTTTATTGGAGAGTGAATAAAAGCTTTACTCTCTGCACTTTCCTATCTTTGTGAAGTCTTTCATAGCTTGTGTCACTGACCATCCTAACATTTTTGTGGCCCATACTGGAACATCCTCAATTTCTTCCTCTCTTCCAGCTCCTGAGACTTGTAACTAGGGGAGCAGTGGGCAGGGAAACCTTGACCCAAGCTTACCCCCTAACTTTGTCTCTGTGAAGTTCAGAGAGAGGATTCTAATCCTTTTCTGTCTCTCTGGACTCTGTGGACAGCTTCCTCCTCACCCCTTACGTGGCCAGTGATTGATATAAGGTAGCTTGTTTTTTTCCTAGAACAATTTGATAAGTTATACCCTCAAAAGCAGTATTGAAACATTTCTATTTTTCTCCCTACTTAATCCCTCCAGAATTCAGCAACTCTTAATAATCTTTGTCTGGAATGTCATGATCAAAAGAGTCATGTCTGGACTCTGGATGTCACCAAAAAACCTTAAGGAATTAAGACTGACTTCTGAAGCCAATAAAAGCCACTTGGAGAAATGGCATGCTACCTTGCTTTGTCATGCAGTTCTTGGCAGTCTTTCCAAGACTAGAAATTACTGGAAAGCAAGAACAGGTTGTGACTAACCCACTCCCTACAGCCACAGGCAGAAGATAACATTGGAACAAACTGAAGCCTCCTGTTACAATGCCCCCAACAGCCCAGGGACCACACAACAGCACCCTACTCTTTTATAATCCAATTATAATTCAATGAAATTTCAAAGCCCCCACCCCTTGATGCTGGTGTAGCTCTCTGTTAGGGTGGTCTGTGATGCAGGCTGTGAAAGAATTCACAGAGAGAAGAAAGTACAGAGAGTCAAGGTTTTTATTTTTACTTTCCCAAGGGAGGGAAAGCGCTAGGTGTGGAGATATGCGCCAGCTTCAAGGGGTCAGGGCTTTGAATTTTTATTGGGTAATGGGGTGGCTGTTGTTATCTTTGGGTGCAGGATTCCATAGTAGTTGTGGTCTAGTATGTCTTGTTTCCTGAGTTTCCAGAGCCTCTTTGCCTTCAGGGTGTTTCCAGAAATTTTCTAGTCCTAAGGATAAAAGCTCATAAACAATTAGGGTCATTCATGCTTGGGGGTCTAGCCAGCTCTGGGAAAGAGGGCCTGAGAAAGTGGCTTTTGTCCTATTACTCTCCAAACCTCTCTCTCTTCTCTTGGAAAGTGAATAAAAGCTTTACCCTCTGCACAAAAACAAAACAAAACAAAAACACACACAATTATGTACTACAATGTTTTAATAGCAATATTTTGTCTCTCGGTGACATTGCTTTTTTATTCATCCTTCCTATTTACTAGGTAATAAAAGAAAAGGTCAAGAGGTGAGAGGACATAGTTATAAATCCTACTACCTGAGTGTCCTTGAAAGTTCAGGGTAGTATGGAGGGTTCTACAAGGTGCTTGGTAAGAATGTCCTGAAAACATTGTTTTGGGGGGTTCTCCATTTCATCTTCCATCAGGAGCTTTAAAACAACTGTGTGTAGAGCTGTGACAGGCTCCTGAAAACTAAAATCACTGTCTTTGAGAAGATGAGAGTGTTTCTGCCACTTAATGTACAATTTAGAAGGTTGCCTACTCCTATGATTGATCTGAAAACAAAATCATACAATTCATGTAAGCAAGAGAAATAGAAATAAAATTGTTATTATGCAGGTCTAAATTTAAGGTATAACACAAAGGCATCTTTACAGTAATAAGACTGGAACTTCTAAATGATCCAAAATAACGACCAAAGTTTAGAAAACCACAAAATGATCTGAACTCTGAGGGTCAGCATGGAGGCCACAGACAATGAACATTTTAAAAGATTTTCTAGATTAACAGCTGAAGGAGACAGCCACAGACAGTAGATTACTGGAAGCCTCAAACAGACTGCTTAATGTCAGACAGGGACGACATCTGACATTATCAGAGGCAGATCCAAAAAGAAAAACAGTGGTCTCCAGCCATAGAAATTCACACCACAAAGTCAGGAAATCAAGACAGATCAAGACTCAGAAGCAAAAGAGAAGTCTCACAAATAATGGGAAGACAAAGAAACACCCCCCACTTGAAGGGAAAGGAGGAATCACCACAAAGAGAACTAAATGAAGTAGAGGCAAGTCAACTATCAGATATTGAGTTCCAAACAACACGGTTCTAAGGAAGCTCAATGAACTCAGTGAGCTCAGAGAGAATTTCAAAAAACTACCGGGAAACTACAAAAAACTTACTGCAAACTATATCAGCATCAAAAAGGACATAGAAACTATCAATAAGAGACAAGAGGAAATGAAGAATAGAGTTTCTGAACTGAAGAACACAGTAGAAGGAATCAAAAGCAGGCTCGATGAAGCTGAGGGACCGAATCAGCAAGCTGGAGGACAAGGTAGAAAAAAGCTCCCAGAAAGAGCAAGAAAATTAAAAAGACTCACAGAATGAAGAGGCATTGAGGGAAATGCAGGACAACCTGAAACATAATAATATCCATATAATAAGGATATCAGAAGGAGAAGAGGATGAGGAAGGGATAGAGAACCTGTTTGAAAAAGTCACAATGGAAATTTTCCCCAATTTAAGGAGAGAAAAAGTCACACAAGTCCAGGAAGCACAGCGAGTACTACTAAAGAGGAACCCAATGAGGCCCACTCCAAGACACATCATCATTCAAATGGCAAATATCAAAGACAAACAGAGAATCCTAAAGGCAGCAAAGGAGAAAGAGGTAGCAACATATAAGGGAGCCACGATATGGCTAGCAGCTGACTTCTCAATAGAAACGCTGCAAGCCAGAAAGGAATGGCAAGAAATATTCCAAGTCATGAAAAGCAAAGGCCTGCAACCAAGGCTGCTCTACCCAGCAAGGCTCTCAATCAAAATGGAAGGTGAAATAAGGAGTTTCCCAGTCAAAAGACAGCTAAAAGAATACACCTCCACCAAACCAGCACTGCAAAATACGCTAAGGGACTGCTTTAAGATGAAGAAGAAGAGTATGAATACCCAGTTCCTTTCAGAGTTGCCAATACTTGATATTACCAATATTTTTTAATATGTATTAATCTGATTGTGACAATGGTATGTTATTTTAATTGTTCCTTTATTATCTGTTGAAACTAAACCTGTTCCTGTATATTTCTTGCCTATTTGTATTATTTTTTTAAAAATAGCTTTAAATGACTTTTTGGTATTCTTTATCCATGTATTGATTAAAGGTTTGCAGTTTTTTTTTCCCTAAAAACAAAACAAAACAAAACAAAAACAACCACAGAAAACCTATTAACCATATTTTCGATGTGTTGCAAATGCTTTCCTATTCTATTCCTTGTCCTTTAACTTTTTTATATGTATATTACTATATAGTCTTAAATGTTTAATATAGTCATATTGTCAGTATTTACTTTATAGCTTCTGGGGTTGAATACTTTACTCCAGATCATGAAAAATATTAGTTTTATTTTTTTCTAAAACTCCTTAGATTCTACATATTGATTTTTAACTCACCTGAATATTTCTTGTATAATGTGTGAAATAGGGCTCTATATTTGTTTTATTTCAAGCAATAGTGGTCTATGCACTTTATTTGTTGAATAAGCCTTATTTTACCCGTTGTTTTAAAATATCAACTTAATTATATACTATATTGTTAGACAGATATATACATTTGTCTCTAGAATGCTCATTATATTTCATTGATTTAATTGATTATTTCTGTGCTGGTGTCACGTTGGTTCAATTGCTGAGACTATAATGGTTTTAAATTTTTTTAGTATTTTATAATTAATTTGACATATAGAAAAATAAATAAAATCAATCTGCATGAAAGAAAGAAAGAAAGAAAGGAAGGAAGGAAGGAAGGAAGAAAGAAAGAAAGATGGAACTCCTACCTTTTGCGACAACATGGATGGAACTGGAGAATATTAAGCTAAGTGAAATAAGCCAGTTGATGAAAGACAAATACCACATGATCTTACCTGTAAGTGAACTTTATTCAGCAAAATAAACTAATGAACAAAATAAACTTCAGGCATGGAAACATGGAGCAAACTGAAAGTGACCAGAGGGGATGGGGAAAGAGGACAATGGTGGAAAGAAGGGGAAGGGACTAGACAAAGAATATGTATGAATGACCCATGGACATGGACAACAGAGTGGGAATTGACTGTGGGGGGGATGAGTGGAGGGGGATAAAGGGGTAAAAATTGAGACAACTGTAATAAAATAAACATGATTTATAAATTTTAAAAAA
The DNA here is from genome assembly GCF_021234165.1 of Pteronotus mesoamericanus. Lineage (NCBI taxonomy): Eukaryota > Metazoa > Chordata > Mammalia > Chiroptera > Mormoopidae > Pteronotus > Pteronotus mesoamericanus. Next base: position 16,403,244 of record NW_026555313.1, read on the forward strand.
TAAAAATAAAAATGTAAAAAAAATAAAATGAAATAATAAAGAAATGAAAGATTTTCTTAAAAATACTAAGACTTCACAAAAAGCAGCTTTCTAAATATACTGTCTTCCTGAAATGACAACATACTCATCAGGCCAGTTATACCAGATGCCTAAACCTCTAGTCCTGCTTCAATGTTCCTTGTAGTAAAAGAGAACATGTGAGCAAGGAAATGAAATCAACCCATTAATTACCCACAGTACCCAGCAGGCATAGGGGATGACTCCATGCAACTACAGCTGTTAAAGAAATCACAATCCCATGAATGAAATGCTAACAAAGGTTTCGTACAACCAACATTAGTTTAGATAGTTTAAACTAGGCAACACTATCTAATCCTTCAGGACTACTGTATTGAGAGAAATTAAGATGAAGCAGGGAAATAATGAAGATGACAAGGTGCTGACTAGTAAATGAAAGATCTTTTACTGCTTAATAAAGAAGGGCACAGTGACACCGGTTCATAAGAAACAAAACTAATTCCTCCCCAAATGATCCTAAAGCAGAGGGTATCAAACTTTTTAATCTCAAGAACCCCTTTACACTCTTACAAATTATTGAAGACCCTAAAGAGCTTTTGTTTATTTGATTATATCTATTGATACATACCATATTAGAAACTAAAACTGAGAAAGAATCAAATATATATTAACTTACTTAAATAACAATAATAAAATGTCACTTTATTTCTCTGCATTGAGAGGCGGGCTCAATTGTTCCCAGGACTGAGCAGCTCCCAGGTCTCCAGGGGGAGAATTCAGAGCATTTTACAGTCTGGGTGGGATGGGCATTAGAGTGAGGCAAACTTGAACAAGGAGGCATAATTAGGAGAAAGAGGCCTGGAATCCCTGGAATCCCTGGAATCCCTGCTGAAGGTGAAAATCTTGTCTCTTCCTGACAACTAAACCTAAGGAGAGGATCGAGAGGGCCACAGTAAAGGTCAACATGGAGGATAGTATTATAGTTAAGAGATCTGTTCATGGGCCAGACCTCCTGGTCACCCAGTTTTTATTGAGGCCAAGCCATGCTGCAATAGAAAATCAAGTGCTTGTGCTTGAGGTCAGTAAGTCCCAAAGCCTTCAAGTTCTTAAGCAGACATCCCAATGGGGAGTCGTTGGGCAGGGTCAATTAAGTATTGCCCATGGTGAGAACTATGGAAAAGGGAAGGCTATCTCAGGGATGAGAACAAATGAGATGAGGAGGTTTGAGAGGAGCATCTCCAACTCAAACAATCTAGAGGTCTGAAGCCAGAGCTGAGTGTCCTTGAGTATGAGGATCTACCTCAGACCCAGTGATCCCTGGGCGCCAAGAGCAGACCAAACCAGCAGGGAGATGGTTGGAGGCATCCCTCTCAGTTGAAAACCTGGGAAAATGATAGACCCCGTACTGGGGTTTCCAACAACGAGATGAGGGGATAAACTATCACTCTTGATAAGATGTTTTCATCCGGAGATTCAGAGAGACACTGATAGGTCACTGGCCATGAAGATAGGAGAAGAGGAGGTTGCCTGCAGAGTCTGGAGAGGCTCAGAAGGATTAGAATCCTCTCCCCGCACTTCACAATGACAGGGTAGAGGGTTAGCCCCAGTTGAGCTTCCACTGCCCACTGTTCCCCTAGTCACAAGTCTCAGGAGGCCAGAAGAGAGAGAGAAATAGAGATTGTCCCCATAAAGGCCATGAAAATATAAGGGTGGTTGGTGACATGGGCTGTGAAAGAATTAACAAAGAAAAAAAGTGCAGAGAGTAAAGCTTTTAATTTTACTTTCCCAAGAGAGGGAAAGGGCTAGGTGTGGAGATATACGCCAGTCCCGAGAGGCCAGGGCTTTGGGCTTTTATTGGGTAATGCAGCGGTGGTAGAGCAGGATGTTTCAGTTAGGCTGCAACTTGTTTTGATGTTATCTTTGGGTGCAGGGGCCAGTCAGGGTCAGGGTCACTGGGGTCTGGCATGTCCTCTTTCATGAGTTCCTGGAGCCTCTGTGCTTTCAGGGCACTTCCAGTAGTTTTCCAGTTCTCAGGATAAAGGCTCATATAACAATTAGGATCAGTCATGCTTTATGGGGTCCGGACAGCTCTAAGAAAGAGGGCCTGAGAAAGTGGTTTACATCCTATTACTGACCATCCTTTTTTATCAGTTGTCTATTTTATCCTTTTTATTCTATTTGGTGTTTCAATCCTAAATTCCATGTTACTTGATACTAACATCAAATATGAATATTGCCTCACCTGTGTTCTTTGGTTTGTGTGTTGCATTTACCCATTGCTTTTATTATCCCTGTTTCTTTTAAATGTGTTTCTTCTAAATAACATATATTTGAGTTTCTTTTTTTAACCTAATATGATGAGTAGTAAATATCAATAGGTGGTTTACTGTTTTTACATTTAAAACAACTATTGCATCCTTTTTCATTGTTATATGGATGTATATATAAATGTTACTCTATATTTATTACTTAAAAAATAAATAAATAACAATAATAAATCTACTATATATCCTAAGTAACATTAAAAAAATAACCACAGTTCTCAAAACAATATTTAGTGAGAAAATAGAACTGAATTGTATTTCTGCAAATCCCTTTCTTGTCTGGGTTAATATAGATAGTTGAATTCTCACCTTTGCTTCTGTATTTGGTTTGTTGTGATATGTCTTGGGTGAAGTACATGAAGAAAATCTAGCCTCATAAAGGTATGTAGTTGGAAAAGGGAAGAGTATTTTAATAGTCTTCACAGATAATTTTGGAAAGTTTTCTCTGACATCTCAAAAACTGCACTGCACATCATGAGACAGTGAGAACAAAAAAAGAATATAACATCTTACTATAAATATAAAGATAGTTTTGATTCACGGATCCCCTGGGTAGATTTGGGGAGCCTCAGGAATCTCTATACCATACTTTAAGAACTGCTGTTCACCAGCTCATCAAACTTTCCCTCTGCCTCTCTTCCTTACAATTTCCTATCAGAGAAAGAGTTGGTATTACACTCTAGGGGTTCCTTAAGGACTCCTATCCTCTCTTTAGTTGAAGACATCTTTCATTCAGAGGAAAAGTTCCTAGATTTGTGGCACTAAGAACTAGTAATATAATTATTAATGAAAGCAGAAAGCAGTTTTGTTCCTTCGTTCTCTAGTTAAAAGGAGCCACACCAATGGCTGTATCTTTGACTATGCAATTTTGAAAAATCATATTACTTCCTGAGTCTAAAATTTCAATCCCCTTTCTACTCACAAAGTATATTCCAAGCTTTAGTTTAGCATAAAGGTATGGTGATGTTTGTAAATTATACCCTCTTTCCTTCTCTTATAATAAATAATAGTGACTCAGAATGACAGGCCTACAAGGGGCTCTATAGGCCATCAAATATAAATCCCCCATTTTAGAAATGAGGAAGGTGAGGCCCCCCAAATAAATGAATTTCTCAGGGTCAAAAAATCCAAACTGAAATCTGTAGCATCTGGAAGAGCTGTTTTAGCTCATTTCCCAATATTCAGGATCAGGTCCTTCTCACCAATATAATAGTCAATCTCTCCTACACAACTCTCCAAATTCACTGACAATCACTGAATAAAGACCACTGAATATTTAGTAAGAATCAGCACCAGGGAAATACACTAATACAACAATAAATAAGAGACTGGGTCCCACCTTTAGAGAGCCTCTAATATAGCACAGCAGAGTCTCTATAAAATGACACTAATGCCAATGCAGTGCTAAAGCAGAATGGAGTATTATATGCTACGACAAAAGGCATAACAGTTTTATCTGGGGTAGAAAAGGGAAAATGTGGTAAAGAAGAAAACACATAAAGATAAATTTTAAAAACTTATATTTAGTACTTTTGAAAATGTTTATTAGAATAAGACCATGGTTCACTAGACTAATCAACTTACATCTTCATAGAAGGAAATAAACAACCTACTGTTGGTCTCTGTTGTGATTTTTAAAGTCACTGCTGGTAACAGAAAAACCACAATTGAGGATGAAAAGCCGTATGAATCACATAGCTCAGGAAGAGCTCTCCAATGTTTTTGAGCTCCCCCATGGCCCGCAATCCACTCAGTATGGAGTAGAGTGAATGCACAGACTCGAGGCTGCACTTCCACAGCTCTTCCACTTCTTTTACTCTAGTGGCAGAAAAGACAAGACAATTAGAAAACTAAGAAGAGGTTTTCAGGTTCAAATCTACTGTTAAAGAGCTCTCCTCATAGGCTCTGATTTTGATCTAACAATACTAACATTCACAAGCCCCAGCACAAGGCAGTGAAAACAAAGTCTGGAATTGGGCAGACCTGGAACTAAGTGCCAGTTCTCCCCCTTACAGGGAGTATAACTTTGGGCACATTAATGATGTCTTCTAAATCTAAAATTTTTCCTTCCAGAATTATTTTGAAGATTACAGAATATATAGAAAAAGAGCCTAAGTGGTTAGAACATAATAAGCACTTAAGTGGTAGCAATATTACTTTTGTAACAAAATACAGGATTTAATAGGTAACTAGTTACTATTAAAAAAACTATGTTAGGAGTCATTGAAGAAAACGTAAAGATGGAGGCATAAGTAGAAACCCTTTACTTCCTTGCACAACCAAAAGAGGGATAACAACCAATTTAAAAACAAAACAACCAGAACTGCCAGAAAAATCAAACAGCATGGAAGTCCAACAACCAAGGAGTTAAAGAAGAAACATTCATCTAGACTGGTAGGAGGGGTGGAGAGGGCACATGGCAAGATGGCAGCTCACAGACGGGGCAGTTCCACATTCTCGTGTCATAAATAGGGAGAAACAACTGAGGAGCGAGACAGACCATGAAACCCAGGGTTCCAGCGCAGAGAAATAAAGCCTCAAAACCTCTGGCTGTAAAAACTTGTGGGTGCTGTGGTGGTGGGAGAAACTCCCCATCTCACAGGAAAGTCTGATGGAGGGACTCACGGGGTCCTAGAATGTGCACAAGCTCACCCACCCAGGAATCAGCACCAGAAGGGCCCAATTCACTTGTGCGTAGCTGAGGAAGTGACTGAAAGCAGGGCGAGAGCCGAGCAAACAGCACTGTTCCCTCTCTGACCCCGTCCCCACATACAGCGACACAACACAGCAAAATGAGATGCCCTGCCCTAGCAAACAACGAAGGCTCCACCCCTTACAATGTAACAGGTGCACCAAGACAAAGAAATGTGATCCAAAAGAAAGAACAGATCAAAACTTCAGAAAAAGAACTAAGTGATGAGGAGATAGCCAACCTATCAGATGCACAGTTCAAAACACTGATAGTAAGGGTCCTCACAGAAATGATTGAGTATAACCACAAAATAAAGGAAGAAGTAAAGGCTCTACAAAGTGAAATAAAGAAAAATACACAGGGAACCAACAGTAAAGGGAAGGAAATCAGGACTCAAGTCAACAATTTGGTGCTGAAGGAAGAAATAAACATTCAAATGGAACAGAATGAAGAAACAAGAATTCAAAAGAATGAGGAGAGGCTGAGGAAGTCTGGGACAACTTTAAAGATTCCAACATCCAAATCATTTCTGGCATCCGCCAGAAAGAGAAGAGGAAGAGCAAGAAGTTGAAAACTTATTTGAAAAAATAATGAAGGAAAACTTCCCCAACCTGGTGAAGAAAACAGGCTTCCTGGATGTCCAGGAAGCTCAGAGTCTCAAAGAAGTTGGACCCAAGGAGGAACACATCAGGATACATCATCAGTAAATTACCCAAGGTTAAAGATAGGGAGAGAATCTTAAAAGCAGCAAGAGAAAAGGAGACAGTTACCTACAAAGAAGTTCCCATAAGACTATCAGCTGATTTCTCAAAAGAAACCTTACAGGCAAGAAAGAGCTGGCAAGAAGTATTCAAAGTCATGAAAGACAAGGACCTACATCCAAGATTACTCCATCCAGCAAAGCTATTATTTGGAATCGAAGGGCAAATAAAGTGCTTCACAAATAAGGTCAAATTAAAGGAGTTCATCATTGCCAAGCCCTTATTGCGTGAAATGTTAAAGGGACTTATTTAAGAAAAAGAAGATCAAAAACTATGAACAGTAAAATGACAACTACCAACAACTGAACCTAAAAAACAAAAACAAACTAAGCAAACAACTAGAACAGGAACAGAATCACAGAAATGAAAATCACACGGGGTTATCAGTGGAGAGAGGGTGGGTGGAGAACGGGAGTAAAGGTAAAGGGAATAAGAAGCATAAATGGTAGGTACAAAATAGACAGGGGGAGGTTAAGAATAGTATAGGAAATGGAGAAGCCAAAGAACTTATATGTATGACTCATGGACATGAACTAAAGCAGGAGAGAGGCTGGAGGAAGTGGGGTACTGGACAGAGTGGTTAAAGGGGAGAAAAAAAGGGACAACTGTAATAGCATAGTAAATTAAATATACTTAAAAAAAGAAAAGAAATACTCCATTGAAAGGTAGTAAGAAATATGAAGCAGCTCTTATTCCTCTTATTTTTCTTATTTGAAGCTATGTAGTCATGACAACTTCAAGCTGACTGTAATGTGATTTTTTCTCTCCTGTGATCACTAAACCTAAATATCTACACTAGGCATGATATTGGTCATTTATCTCACATTAGGTTACCACTAATGGTGATAGTAAAAGACTTGAATACAGCTTTAATATTTGACTTTAATCCAGCACTCCAAGTCACCATTCTTATTTCTGTTATATAAAACGATATTAAGTACCAGTCATTTATAATAGATATGTATATCAGAAGTCAATTTATTTGCAACTTTGCTAGAAATAAGTATATCTGACTTTCCTAAATATTTACAAGACATTTTCAAGTTGACAATTATGCACATATGTAGATGACTGACTGTTTACATATATAAATGCCTAAGAAAGGAAAATAAGAAAGGAGGGTGGCTTAGAGACTCTTGAACTAAATGGAAATGTTACTTAGGTATCATCTCGCATTTCCCCAATATCCCAAATGACAAACAATTTCTGATTTTGAAATCATTCAAACAAAAAACTAAAAGCTCATAATCATTCAGCCAAACAGTTTACCTAAAATTTGTCTTTCTCCGGCATGGTTTAACACCATCTTGGATATCTGCAACAAGTTGACAACTAGCGTCATCATTATGCCATCTTGTGGGTTATCTAGGAGTAGTTTGAAAAATTAAATTATAATGGAGACAACACTTTTCTTTACAATATGCTTACATATAAAAATTATTTGACTAGGAAACTCTTACAGTTTTTTGAAAAGGTTTTAAATCAAGAGTACTTCAAAAATATTGAGTGACACCAAGCGTATTCTCTGACCATAATGCTTGGACATTAGAAATCAACTGCAAAAGGAAGTGGAAAAAACCACAAATATGTCAAGATTAAACAACAAGCTACTAAAAAACAACTGGGACAAAGAAGAAATAAAAGATGAAATAAAAGATATATTAAAAACAAATGAGAATGACAATATGTCACATAAAAACTTGTGGGATGCAGCAAAAATGATAGTAAGAGGGAAGTTTATATTATTACATGCCTATATCAAGACACAAGAAAGATTCCAAGTAAATAACCTAACATTGTGTCTTAAAGAACTACAAAAAGAAGAACAAAAAGAGCAGAATAAAGGAAATAATGAAAATTAGAGCAGTGTTGGCTGGGTGGCTAAGATAGTAGGAGCGTTATCCCATACAACAAAGGGTCATAGGTTTGATTCCCGGCCATTGGCACATACCTTGGTTGTGGGTTCAGTCACCAGCCATGATGGATAAGGGAGGCAATTAGTCGACGTTTCTCACCCACATTGATGTTTCTCTCTCTCTCTCTCATTCTCTTCCTCCCTCTCTCTCTAGAATCAATAGGCATACCACCAAGTGAGGACTGAAAAAAAAATAAAAATAAAAATTAGAGCAGAATTAAATGAAGTAGAAAAGAAAAAAGTACTATACAAAAAATTAATGCAACAAAGAGCTGGTTCTTTGAAGAGACTAATAAAATTGACTAACCTCTGGCTAGACTCACTAAGGAAAAAAGAGAAAAGATTCAAACAGAATTAAAAATGAAAGAGGAGAAGTTACTACCGACAACACAGAAATACAAAGGGTCGTACAAGAATACTACAAAAGACTATATGACACCAAGTTCAATAACCTAGAAGAAATGGATAAGTTCCTAGAAACAGATAACCTTTCTAGACTGAATCACAAAGAACTGGAAAATCTAAACAGCCCAATCAGCAGTGAAGAAGTTGAAACAGTGGTTAAAAACTTCCCCAAAAGGTAAAAGTCCAGGACTAGATGGCTTCACTGGTGCATTCTACCAAACGTTTAAAGAAGACTGGACACCTATCCTTCTCAAAATCTTCCAAAAATGTGAAGAGGCAATATTTCCTAACACATTTTAGGAGGCCAACATAACTCTACTACCAAAACCTGACAAGGTTAACACCAAAAAGGAAAACTATAGACCAGTATCTCTGACGAATGTGGATGCAAAAATCCTAAATACCAGCAAATTGAATACAACAGTACATTAAAAAGATAATACATCAAGATTAAGTAGGGTTCATTCCAGGGGCACAAGGATGTTCCAACATATGCAAATAAATCAATGTGTATACCACATTAACAAAATAAACGATAAAAATTGTATGGTCATATCAACAGATGCAAAAAAAGCACCTGACAGGATGTAACATCTATTTATTATCGAAACACTGAATAAAATGGATATAGAAGCAAAGTACCTCAACATAATAAAGGCCATATATGACAAACTCTCAACGAATACCATACTCAATGGTGAAAAAGTGAAAGCTTTTTCTTTAAGATCAGGACCAAAAACGGACGTCCACTCTCACCACTATTATTCCGCGCAGTACTGGAAGTCCTAGTGGGAGCAATTAGGCAAAAGAAAGAAATAAAAGGCATCCAAATTGGGAATGAAAAAGTAAATATGTCACTTTTTGCAGATGACATGAGCCTTTATATAGAAAACGCTAAAGACTCCACACAAAAAAACCTGTTAGAAACAATATACCAATATAGTAAAGTTGCAAGATACAGAATAAATGTACAAAAATCCCATTGCATTCCTCGTGTTGGGTGAGTGGGAACCCGGTGCAGGCCTCTCAGTTATGGGCAGCAACAAGAAGGGAGATGGGGACGATCTGGCTGCAGATGACCTGGTTGCAGATTGTGCTCAGCTCCTCCCCGAGGAAAAGCAGAGCAAGTACCTGACTGGGTTCCAGGCCACGAGGTAGAGTGGAAGAAGGCAGTATAGGAGGAGATCAAGCAGCGGCTCAAGCAAGACAGAAGCAGCTCTCGGGGGAGAGCCACCAAGAATACTTGCAGAGCGTGTCAGGGAAAGAGAAGGTGCTGAAGAGGCGAGGAACTGGACCGGCTGGGGACGTCAGGGTCAGTGCAGGGCGACCACCCCAACCACACAGTCACCGTGACCACGGTCAGAGGCCCGGATTGCCCGGCCTGAGCAAGGGGCTGGGCCCGGGTCTGAGGAGGAGGTGGCGTCGGTGGAGAAGCTGACTGAAGTCTCCCCCAGGCAGTCCAAGGGCCGCTGTTGTCCCAGCAGACTTCCTCTCTCAGGGCACCTGCACCCGTGGCCATACACAGTAGCAAAAGAATCAAAAGGAAACATCTCCGACGGGCCTAGGACTCCATGAAGAAGCGCTGACTACCAGTCTTACCACCAAGATCCACTGCCGCCTTCCTGCAAAGTCCCACGCAGCAGAGAGTGAGGCGAAGAACCAGGCCAGGTCCGGCCTAAGCTGCAAGGATCTGTCCTCCCTCCGCTTGGCTGTTCCGTACCCCAGCTTGCGCAGAGGCCTGTGGCTTTTACCCCAAAAGTGGGCAGCTGAGAACTGGCCTCCCTCAGGAGAAACCTTCAGGGCCAAGTTTGGAGTATCTTCCCAAATGTATACCCCACTGGGCCTTTCTCATATTTTGGGAAAAAAAAAATGAAATCATTGCATTTCTGTATACTAAAAGTGAAATTTCAGAAAAAGAAATGGGAAAAAAAACCCTTTTGTAATTGCAACAAAAAGAATAAAATGCCTAAGAATAAATGTAACGAAGGATGTGAAGGACCTATACACTAAAAAATACAAGGCAATACAAGAGATTGAAGAAGATACAAAGAAATGGAAGGATAATCCATGTTCATGGACTGGAAGAATCAACATAGTTAAAATGGCCATATTACCCAAAGCAATATACAGATTTAATGCACTCCCCATCAAAATCCCAATAGCATTTGTTAAAGAAATATAACAACAAAAATAAAAAAAATCACCAGATTTGTGTGGAACCACAAAAGATCTTAAATAGCCAATGCAACTGAGAAAAAAAAGAACAAAGCTGGCAGTCTCACACTCTCTGATGTCAAATTATGCTATAATACAAAGCAACAATAATCAAAATGGCATGGTATTGGCAGAAAAACAGAAGACACATAGACAAATGGTACAGAATTGAGAACCCAGAATTCAACCCCTATGTATATGGGCAAGTAATTTTTGATAAAGAAGCCAAAAACATACGGTGGAGAAAAGAAAGCCTCTTCAATAAATGGTGCTGGGAAAATTATAAAACCACATACAAAAGAATAAAACTAGACTACTCTTTTTCCCCATATATAAAAATTAACTCAAAATGAATCAAAGACCTAAATATAAGACCCAAGGCAATAAATTACATTTAAAAAATAGGCGCCAAAGTTGTGGACCTTGGTCTTAAAGAAGACTTTAATAATTTTACCCTGAATACAAGGGAAGTAAAAGAAAAAAGAGAAGAATGGGATTATAGCAAACTAAGAAGCACAACAACAGCAACAAAAAAACCATCAATAAAACAAAAAGGCAACCAACCAAGTGGAAGAAGATACTTGCAGACAACAGCTCTGACAAGAGGTTAATATCAAAAATATATAAAGAACTCATATAACTCAATAACAAAAGAAAACAATCCATTTAAGAAATGGGCAGAGGCGCTGAACAGACCCTTTTCCCAAGAAGAAATACGAATGCCAACGGACAGAAAAAGATGCTCAACTTCACTAAATATTAGAGAAAAGCAAAGAAAAACTACAATGAGATACCACCTCACACCTATTAGAATGGCTATTATCAAGAAGACAAGTAATAACAATTGTTAGAGGAGCTGTGGAGAAAAAGGGACCATCATTCACTGTTGGTGGAAATGTGAACTGGTACAGCCATTTTGGAAAACAGTATGAAGTTCCTCAAAAAATTAAGAATAGAGTTACCATATGACCCAGTAACCCCTCTTCTGGGTATCTACCCCAAAAATTTGAATACATTTATTCCAAACGATATATGCACCCCTGTATTCATCGCAGCATTCTCGCAGTGACCGAGACATAGAAACAACTGAAGTACCCACTGATAGATGACTGGATAAAGAAGATGTAGTACATATATACAGTGAAATACTACTCAGCCTTAAGAAAAGATCAAATACTGCCATGAATGGATCTTGAGAATATCATTATAGGCAGAATAAGTTAGGCAAAAAAAGTCGAGAACCATATGATTTCACTCGTATGTGGGATATAATACTGAATGCAACAAATAAACAAACAAGACAAACACAAAAACTCATAGACACAGGCAACAGTATGGTAGTTACCAGAGGGAAGGGGTGCTGGGGAGATGGTGAAGGGTAGAGGGGGTTGAGTATATGGTGACAGAATCTTTGACTTTGGGTGGTGGGCACACAATGCAATATGCAGATGATGTATCATAGAATCGCACACTTGAAACCTATATAATCTTATTAACCAATGTCACCCCTATATATTTTATAAAATAATAAAAAATAAGATCAAGTAAATGCATTTGAACTTCCCTATAATAAAGTCATGTAAAAGTGATCAGCATCATTTAGCAAACAGAGAAAGAAAAATGTTTTAAGTTGTACAGAAAAGTTAGTGCTTTAGTTAAATCACAAAGAGACACACAAAAATCATTCAGTACCAAGCGAGAAAAAACTTGGGTGCATGTTTCTTTTTTAACCTCTAGCATCTAGTCTAGACTAGCATTGTCTAGTAGAATTTCCTGCAATGATGGAAATATTCTATAATATTTCCAATGACAGCCATTTAGCTTCATGTTACTACTGAGAATTTGATATATGCCAGTACAATGAAGAAATCAAATTTTAAATTTTATTGTTTTAATTCATTCAAATTTAAGTAACTCCAAATAGTGAGTGGTTATATTAAACAAAGCATGTATAGACCAATAAAATACCCAAACAAATGAGAATAAAAGATAGAGCTGTTCATATTTTATATACATATATGTAGATCTCAAAACAAGTGTACTATAAACTCTGAATTTAGATAGTTAAAACCAAAATTAAAAAGTACTTATGATAAGAAGATACAATAGAAATGTGAAAGTAATGGAAGATGAAAATCAAAACGTAAGTAGAAAAAGATTTCCCCCAAGTACAATAGTATAATGACCCAAACTCAAATTAACATAAAAATGTTTTCTTAAGTAAAACAAAGCTAGAAACGTATGTGTATATATGTATATATACACATATACACACATGTATATACATACACATAACACAATACCTAAAGGATGTTTGAAATGAGACAAATTTCTTTTATTTAAATAAGTTCTAAAAAATAGAAGGAAGTTGGAGCAGTAGGCAGACACAGATTACCTTGAGTGCCTGGCTCTAAGGAATTCATGTTCCTTTTAGGCAGCAGGAAGTTTTAACATTTTTTCAGCAATAGAATGACATGATCAGGTTTGGGTTTAGAGAAGTCATTCTGGCAGAGGTGTACAGGATGGATAAAGTGAGAGTAGTTGAAGGTGAGGAGACCATTAGGAAGTCTTTGTGGTTAATGAGAAATGATGAGGGTCTGAACTAAATGACAAGAGTCTAAGTTCATGGCAATTAAACGCAGAGCAAGAATTTTTAAAGGATTCTTTCAAAAAGGAATAGGTACAAATAACCCACAGCATTAAAATTAGTACCCTGAATCCTAACCAGTGTGGTTCAGTTGGTTAAGCATTGTCCAAAAAGCAAAAGGTGGGGATTAGATTCCCCGTCAGGCCACATGCCTAGGTTGTAGGTTCCCGGTCCTCAGTCTGGGCTCATTTCAAAGGCAACTGATGGATGTTTCTCTCACACATTGATTTTTCTCTCCCTTTGTTTCTCCCTTCCTTCCCCTCTTTCTGAAAAACAAAAATAAAAAAGTTAAACTTTAAGAAAAATTTTAAAAAATAAAATAAAAGTACCCTGGGATGTTCACATAAGCTCCATCATCTGATCTTTCTGTTGTTCTAGTTGTCTTCAAAGACCCTTCAATCCTTCAAGCTTTGTCAATGGAAGTGCATCATAAACACTGAGAGAAACAGTTAATTTCCTAAAAGAGAAATTAGTTAAAATTGGAATTGTTTTTGACATGTATTGGTTAAGTCTGTGAAATAAAACTTTAAAAAAATTACTAAGTGCCTTTTACAGACACTGACTGACCTTGCTATTACTACCAAACTAGTTAGAAGTAAATTATTTCTTCCATTTCAAATCCTACAATGTTTTAATTTAAATTCTAATAGACTCCTTCATGATACCATAGTTAGATTTTAAGAATGTTATTGCACACTCAATTAGAAAGAAAAGCTTAAATTCTTATTTCTTTAGTACTGTAACTCTAGTTTTAGATCTTAATATACTTACCAATATTTTCATATTGATACATAGCAAAATACAGAGTATCATTTTTAAATTATAATAAGATCTATAAAGAAAAATATACCTGAATATAATTTTTAAGTTTATTAATGTTAAAACAACTAAAACTTGAAAAACTCTTTAAAAGGTTAAACCTCTAATTCAAACATTAAATTTCCCTCAGAGAATCAGATGGTAATTTTGAAATATTAATGGATCTTATAAATATAAAAATCAAGCATATATCATATCTCTTCAATATTTAACTTCAAATATATATCAAGAAACTTTGATATTTATACTTTTACTGCAATGAAAGAAGATATATTAAGATTCAGGAGTTTTTGTTTTATTTGTTTTGTTTTGTTTTGTTTTTTTACTTAACAGAGTTGATCTCATGCTATCTTTTCACCATGTTTTAAAAAAAATTCAGTTTTTCACATTCAGAGCATTAGAGGTTTTCAAAAGATACTACTGTCTATCCCTTCTAATATAGAATAGTAGGATTATGGAAAAAGTATTACCTCCAATAATGAAAAGTGTCTTCTACTGTCTGAGAGCTACCTGAAAGCTGGAAAAGCTGCAGGTATTGCTTCAAACCATTAAGCTGGCCAAACAACCCACAGTTGCCTGGGGCAAAAGAATGTTGATGGGGCATACAACAGATTGCCTAATGCCTAGGAGGAAAAGTTAGGGAGAGAGCTTCCTTGGGAAATTAGAGGACTCAAAATTACCAATATATTTGGGGAATTTAGAAAGCTGCCACCTGCCCAGGATAAGATGCTTGCTCAAGATTACCTTTGAAGATATAAGTTCGGGCTGGTTCTTAAGGCTCAGTGCCAGCTTGGCAAAGTACTGAGGGAGAGTCCTAACACAGCCAACCTGCAAAGACTATGAAAGGTTTACTTTCTTTTTTTCTGGCTCCTGGTATTCAAGGAAATCTCTGTCAAAACACTCCTTGAACAGACGTTAAGGAACAGTCTTCAGTGACCATTCATAGCAAGAAATACATTCTCTGTAAAAATAGTTGAGCAAACTCATCAAACAAATGGACTACTGTAACCTTCAACAATAAGAACAGCAACAAAAAAAGTCAAACCCCGAACAAGGGGAAAATCTGAATTCCACAGTTACAGCATAATAGTAAAATGTCCCATTTTCAACAAGAAAATCACAAGGCATTATTAGCAAATTAGGAAAGAAGTGAGAAAAGTATGGCCCATTCATAAGAACAAATATACTGACTGAAACAGTTCCTGAGAAAGTATAGATAATAAACTAGTCCAAAACTTCAAACAACTGTCTTAAATATGCTGGAATTGCTTAGAGACCAAGGAAAATGAAGACACAGCATAACAAAACCCATGGGATGCAGGAAAAGTAGTGCTGAGAAAAAATATGCAGCAGTAAGCACTTACATGAAAAAAACAAAATGAAAAAAAAACGACAACAACTTGAGCCCTGGCTGGTCTGGCTCAGTGTGTTGGAGTGTTCTGCTATAACTGAAAGGTTGTGGGTTTGACATGTACCTAGGTTGTGGTTTCGTTCCCCAGTCAGAGCACATATGGGAGGCAACCAATTGATGATTTTCTCTTGCATCAATATTTCTCTCCCTCCCTCTTTCTCTAAAAATCAATGAAAAAATGTATTCAAGTGAGGATAAAAAAAGAAAGAAAAAATACAACATTATCAAATACTTAAGAAGAATTAACTCTGGTATTTCTCAAACTCATCCTAAACAGAATAGAAGGGAATTCTTCCTAACTCATTTGATGAGGCCAACATTTCTCTGATACCATGGCCAGATAAAGACATCACAGGAAAATTATAATATCCAATACCTTTTATGAAAATAGATGAAAAACTTCTCAACAAAATACTAACAAAGTGAGTGTGAAGTGTGTATAAAGGATTATATACCATGAGCGAGTAGGATTTATCTCAGGAATACAAGAGGTCAGTATAATAATATCAGTCCATATGATACACATTAATGGAGTGAAATTATTCCTCATCTAAGAGTTGAGGGAGGGAGGGGGCAAGGGAAAGTGGTGGGGGAAAGGCAGAGACAAATGTACTTGAAAAAAATAAATAAATAAATTTTTTAAAAAAGAAAGAAATCATTCCTCACCTTAATAAACACAGAAAAGGCACTTAACAAAATCTAACACTCTTTCATGATAAAAACACTGGGAAAAACATAAATAGACAAGAACTTCCTCAATATAATAAAGGGAACCTATGAATACCCCACAGATAACAACATAATCAATGTTGAGAGACTGAAAGCTTTCCCACCAGCATCAGGAACAAACCAAAGATGCCCATTTTCACCATTGCTATTCAATATTATACTAAACATTTGACCAGAGCAATTAGACAAGAAAAAGAAAAAAAAAGACATCCAAATCTGAAAGGAAGAAGTAAAACAATATCACCGATGGCAGTCCTGCTGAAGTGATTGGTAGACTGGTGGTCCTACCGGTCCTTGTTGTCTCCATAGCAGAGGCAAGGCAGCTGGAGGTAAAGGCAGGGATGGACACCCCACTAGAGGCCGCCTTGCCAGTGGTGGTGCCAAGCCCTCTGCTAGAAGGAAGGGAGCTCTGCTTGGGTGCAACTCTGAGGATGGGACTTCAGGTGGAGACAGTAGTGCCTACAAACACAGGGTCATTGTGAGGTTTGGGGCCTGTAGTCGTTATGAGGGTGTCCTGGTGAGAGTGCTTACAGGTGTTCTGGCATAAGCTTACCCTGCAGCACTGAGTGGCTGTGCCAGAGGAGTCTGTAGGTGGGGTGGCAGCAAAGGCTGGCCTGGTGCTGGCCTGCGTGCCCACAGTGGCCTGTGTGGTACTTCCCAGGGCTGGCTGTCCTGGAGTAGAGGTTGGGGCCTGGGCTGGGGCTGAAGCTGCCTGTTTTCCACTTCTAGAACCAGGGGGAGCCCCCACAAGAAAAGAAGGTGGGGTGGTGTCCATGGGGGTGACCTCGGTGTCAGAAGCAGGCTTGGGAGCCAAGCCAGCAGATGTATTGGCTGAGGGCCCTGCACTCACTGCAGAGGTGCCTGGAAGGCTGGTGCATGAAGAGGTGCTAAGAATAGGAACAGGAGCCTTGCAGCAGGCTACGGGAAAGACTGCAAAGGCTCTGGAGCACCACAGCCCCAGACGGCCTCTGTGTGGGCCCACAGAGCACTGTTGATGTCCTGCCACAGTGACCGCTTCTCTGCATTCATGTCTTGGCCTTGATGCTCTAACCCAGCTGAGGAGGTGGTTGCAGCCTCAGAGCTTCCCCTCATCTGTGTGGCAGCAGAGGAACCTTCTGCTTTCAGGCCTGTCACAGGCAGATGAGCAGTTCCTCGGGAAGAGCTCTGCCTGCTGGGGCCATCTTGGTCCTTTTTAGGCTGGCTCTTCCTCTCAGAAAATGTGGTAGCTGAGGAGGGAACCTGAGAGCCCAGCTGGCACACTGTCTTTGTGGACCTCTGGGACAGCCTGTCATGGCAGGTAGCAGGATGCCTCCTCTTGTGCACTGATGGGAAACCTCGAGTAGAGCTGTAGGAGCTGGTGATGGTGTTTCTTTGAAAGCAGGAGGAGCTCCTCATGGAGGTCTGGGATTTCCTGTGGCATATGAGTTATGCCATCTGATAGGTTGGCTCTCTCCTCATCGCTTAGTTCTCTTTCTTGGGTTTTGATCTGTTCTTTCACTAGGTCCATATTTCTTTATCTCCAGGCAGCTGTTATGTTGTAAGGGTCCGAGCCTTAGGTATTCACCAGGGCAGGGCAACTTGCATGGCTGCATTGTGGCACAGTACATGGGGGCAGGGTCAGAGAAGGAACAATGCAGCTTTCTTGGCTCTCAGCAGGATTTCAGTCACTTCCTCCACTACCCACAAGCACATTGGGGCCTTCTGGTGCTGATTCTTGGGTGGGAGGGTTTGTATACATGCTAGGACCCCGCGGATCTCTCTGACGAACACTCCTATGAGGCTGGGAGTTCCTCCTGCTGCCACAATCCCCACAAGTTTTTACAGCCAGAGGTTTTGAGGCTTTCTTTTCCTGAGCTGGAATCCTAGGCTGTACGGTCTATCTTGCTCCCTTGTTATTCTTCCTGGCTTATCCACATGCAAATGTGGGACCTCTGGGTCCTCCTGTTGCTGCCTTGTGGCACGGCCTCTCCACCCCAGCTGCCCGTCTCAGCCCCTCCTACCAGTCTGGATGAATGTTTCTTCTTTAACTCCTTGGTTGTTGGACTTCCATACAGTTTGATTTTCTGGCAGTTCCGGTTGTTTTTTGTTTTTAAATTTGTTCTTGTCCTTCTTTTGGTTATGGAGGAGGCAAAGCATATCTACCTATGCCTCCATCTTGGCTGGAAGTCCACCTATAGTTGCTGCTCTAAAAGGTGGTTTTACACAAACACTAAATTACAAAAAAAAACCCCAAAAACAAAAACAAAAACCGTTAGAACACAATGAATTGCTCTTATTTAGTGGTTCAGAACAGAAAAGTAGAAAATTGTAGCAATTAGCCAGGAATTCAAGTCTGTTAATTACAGGATTCTGCCATGTACACAGAATTTTTCTTAATCCCTGCTGAGGACCACGAGAAGCAGCAGCACCAAAACCAAAATATGCACTGAATTCAAAGTTCCTTTTGTTTCCATTGTCAGATTCCAAACTAGACCCAAATGGATGGTAAAGGCGACCAAATGAGAGCCCTGTTTAAAACTTCAATTTGTAAAAGCAAAAGCAATGATAAGAACAGAAAAAAAATTCACTCAGAGGGATCATGTGTGCTTACAAGTGTCTTCTGTGGCCTTCCTGAACTAAAAAACCTCAACCCATCAGCTGATGATGACAACAGAGTGGGGCAGGCTGAGGACCCAATATTCATCTATTAAGCTGGTGGAGAGTAAATCAATGTGGTTCCAAAACTAAGCAAGGGAGGTCCAAGACTCTTTCCAACCTTACCTAATGGCTCTGGCCAAAGCAAAGCAGTGTCACAGAAAGTGTAGTGTGGTAACAATGAAAAAAGGAACTTGAAGAGGAATAAAGAGAAAACAGCATCTCTCAATATAAAGGTGGGGGGAGAGGGGAGAAGATACAGGGAAAGCCCTGAATTCCTCACCAAAGACCAGTTTCAAAGGGGAGCAGAGAGGACTACAATCTATGCTTCAGCCAAGGGTGGTGGTTGAGAGTGGGGAAAGGATGATGGCTTGGAAGGGGGGCATCATTTAAGACTAAAAACAACCCAGGGTTGCGAGGCACCCCCACACACCCAACAGTAGTCCCACAGGCTGTGACCTGAAGCCTTCATATCTACTCTAATAAGCCACCCCAAGCTGGAGGGCTATTGCAGGGAAGAAGAGAGCAGGAGGAAGGGGAAGGGGAGAAGGCGGAGGCTCCAGGCCATGTGATCAGCAGCAAGGTGATTATGTGATGTGTCTTTTCACAGCTGAGTTAGATGTGTCCCACCGGTTATTGTGGGAACCAGTTTAAATATACTTTCTTGATCCCAGAAGTTCAACTATGTGGACAGTAATTACACTTGACAGGATGACTTGTGATAGCACAACTTATATATTTCAAATGTACAAAATTAGTGTCACTTATAGTATTTTAAGAAAAATTGCCTTTGAATGGGAGCTTCCTTTCCACTACTTTGACGTCTACAAGACATATCTAGAAAATTTACTACTGTGGAAAATGAATATTGCTTAAATGAAATGGGGGAAGGGGTGGGCCTGTGGTTTTTCTTCTAATTAATTGCTGTAACACTGTCCTTCAGATGGCTGAGGAAGTTTCATATTTTCTTTAGACATCATTAGGCACTGGAGCTCCCACGGGACAACTTTGATACTATATAAATTGTGCCATTTTGCTAGCACTGATATGGCTCTTGGGTCCACCACTCCATTAGAACTATTAACTCCATTCATATTAATTTTTGTTACAAATCTTACAAAGAGGGCAGGTGCTTCTGGGTACTTAGGTCCACATTCTACTTTAAGGCCATGTATTTGGTTTTCATAAATTGCTCTTGGAGGCCCAATTATCGTTTGGGTCCATCTTGTAAGTCTCATGCCTTCCTCATCTTCTAGATCCCAGCTAACTGTGCCATCTCCTACTCCTTTCTGGCCTTCTTTGAGTTCTTTCAATAGTCAAAAATTGGAAGGGACTTTTAATCTTGAGCCCGTGTGGCTGCCATCTTGTGTTGCTGTTTGTCACACTGCGCGGGGGCTATAAGGGCACGCCGCGGCAGGGGCGCACCGCAGAGAGCACAGCGCTCCCTGGAAACTGAGGGAACTGGCTGGGGCCAGCTGAGGTGGGAGCAGGGCTCTGAAACCCGCAGAGCCCGTCCCAGGGTTGTCACGGATGAAGGGGAATAGATACAAAATGCTGCAAACACTTCTCTGTTTGCCGGGAGAGCAGGCGGGGCACTTCCCTCCTACTAGAGGAGGCCGTGGCACATCCCCGTAGTGGGAAAGGCCCCGTTGCCCTTTGTTCCAAGGCTTTTATTGAAAAACTTATCAATGGGCTAGGCGACAAGAATGCATACATATACACGTTTACATTAGCATGTTCAGTTGCACAGAAAACAGATACCTTTAAGAAAACAGGTGGCAGGAATTTACTGATTTACATGGGTCCGAGAGGACTAGTCTAAACAAAAGAGAATGAAAACAAGGGTAAGCGCCTTAATGATAAAGAGCAAGGGGGCGTAAATAATGTGAAGGTCCTTCGCAGCATGAGCTGACCAGAGATATGAGGGAGGAACAGAGCACACTCTACACACCCACACCCCTACCCCCCACTCTAAAGAATTTACTTCTAGGCCCGATTACCCTGGCAACCGTCAGGTCTGATCTAGGGCTGTTTTTCCCACACTGTTAGCCAGGTAGGGGGAGGGAACCACCAAGGGCTGAGGAGACTGCTTTTCAGCTGTGATGAGAACTCTGGCAGTGTCCAAGCCAAGTTGAGAGGTGTCGGAGCCTCTTTGCCCCTTTTCCATGTCCCCAATTTCTTATCTGCTGCCCCTATTGGCCAAGGCCTGTCTTAGGTTGCCCCTCCCCCAAGGGGTCTTACCAGTCATTGACCATTGACCCTCACAAGGAAAAGCAGAGGGGCAGGGGCACAGCCCCTGCCCGGGGGAACAGGCCAAGTCTCCTCAGGAGCCTGTTTCTCCAAGGCCTCCTGATTATTTCCGGCCTTGGGGCCCTCCAGCCTGCTGGCAGGGTTACAGCGCCTGAGACCAGGCCAGGCATTTTCCAACAGCTGTGCCTCAATATTGTTTTTTCATCAAAGGCCATGAACTGTCTTTATCCCCCTTTACATCCATGGACCTTGTCCTCTTAAACCTACTCAAAAGACTTTTACCATTCAATTTATCCCTCTCTTTCAAATTTAATTTCTCCCTCACCACTGGATCATACCCAACAACATCTTAACATTCATTAATATCTCCCATATTAAAAAAAATCCCTTGGATCCATTCCCACCATCTAGTGACTACCCCATGTCTCTGTTCCCTTACAGCACTCCTAAGAATTGTTACTGTTCTGAACTTTCCCACTTCCTCAAGCCATCCCAGTCTTTCTTCCTTGCTACTCCACTGAGATAGTACTCATCAAGGTCACCATCAATTTATCGGGCCAAATCTAATTCATTCTCAATTCACTTGACCTTCCAGCAGCTCTTGACACAACTGAGCATGTTCTTTCTTGAAACATGTGGAACCTAATTATTCCTCAGTAATGTGAGTGACTCATTTCTGAGTCAAATAATTTTGAATATTGAAAGGTATTCCATCAACATTGTCTGCTATTCATACTGTAATGGTGATGTGCAAGCTAATGTGCATTAACATTTTCACCATTACTTTCTTAAATCTAGACAACCAACAAAACAATAAATCACGCCCTGATTTGTGGTATTCCCACATTCCTGTGATGTAAATATCCCCACCCTGGCCAATTTCAAGCTAGATCATGGCCTCAGTAACTGGAAGAGATGTGCAGTAATGCACGGTCACATAGTGTTTCCACCATGCAGAGAACAGTAGTTCTCAGCTGCGGTTGATTTTGCTCCCCAGAGGACATTTGGCGATGTCTGGAGTTATTTTTGGTTGGTTGTCACAACTGTGCCACTGGCCTCTGGTGGGTAGAGGCCAGAGATTCTGTTAACTTCTACCATGCATAGGATGACCCACACAACAAAGAATCCAGCTCAATCAATAGTGCCACTGTTAAGAAATCTTGTGTTAAACATAAATAACCTCAAGAAAATAAGTAGAAGTAAAATGCAATGAAAGAAAGAAAAAACTTTTCTCTATCCTCCTAGGTTCTGTGATTGAAGCCTGCAAATTAAACTGACAAAAGACAGATTAACAGGAGAAAAGGTATAAATTTTATTTGCTGTTAATATTTTAATTTTACATGTACACAGGGAAGGAAATGAAAATCCAAAGAGGTTGTTAGTATTGTATACCATTTTAGCAAACGGAGATAAGTTTGTGAAGTGAGCAGAAACAGGAAGAGAGGTTTCAGAGTAAACTACTGGATAGGGATTATTTAAGTCAGGTTTGTTCATGCAGACCCACCTCAGTGCCAGTGATTATAGTCATTTCCCCCATCCTGGTGTGGAGAAGGAAAGGGGGAACACCTTCACCAAGGGAAATCACCTCCTTCTTTTAGGTGACTAGACGCAGGATACAGAGCTTTTCCTACAACTGCCATTTCTCAATTGTCTTCAGCTGAAGATAATTCATATGTCAAAGTGGCATATTTAGGGTAGAACATTCTGTTCCCTTTTAATAGTAAAATAAGTAAGTGATAAGTTTTGAGTGTTTATTACCTTTATTTTATTTAATTGTAAGTTCAAATAATTTTATTTTTAATAATGACTGTGTTTAAAAACAGCTCATAAAATTCTTGAAAATTTAACATTTAGTTTTACTGAGCCAACACAAGCCCGCTCCAGTCCACCACCCAAGCCTGCCAATCA
The DNA here is from genome assembly GCF_021234165.1 of Pteronotus mesoamericanus. Classification (NCBI taxonomy): domain Eukaryota; kingdom Metazoa; phylum Chordata; class Mammalia; order Chiroptera; family Mormoopidae; genus Pteronotus; species Pteronotus mesoamericanus. Next base: position 16,425,971 of record NW_026555313.1, read on the forward strand.
ATTTCCCATACGATTAGAGCCTGGCTCCTGCCTACATTTTCACCTTATCTTCCACTCCTCTGCTTCTTCTCTAAGCTCCAGTGACAGTTTTCTTTCTGTTAACCACTTGCCCATCATTGCCTATTTGCATCATGAAAAGTAATGTCTTCTCATGAGACAGGCCTTCCCTGATAACTTGCGCTGAAATGTTCCTGTCATTCTTTGTGTCACTAAGCGCAGTCCAAACAAAGAGACTGAAAAATAGTAAAAACAAAAACAAATTATACAATACCATTTTGGTATTGTATAATTATTTATGGCTGAGCCATAGTAATAGCCTAGCTTTTTCATTTTCTTTTGCCCCCTTTCAGGGTGATATTTAAATACCAGTCTGGTATTACTTCTCTGGTCTAACTCCCCAGTAGTTTCCCATCACACTTAAAATCCTAAGTTCTTACAACGGAAGGCGCTGTGTAGTGTGTTATCCCACTACATCTCTGCTTTTCTCTCTCACCACTCTTCTCTCCAGTAGCCTAAGCCACACAGGCCTTCTTCCTGTTCCAGTTTCCTGTTTCATTGTCTTCTCACTTGCTGTTCTATCCACCTAGAAAGCTCTTTGAACATGTGAGTGGCTCACTCCACCCTGGTTTCTTAAACAATAATGAAGTAACATAACATGTAGAATTTTTAGCCTCCTTTGTCACTTACTGTATTATTCCCCCAATACATAATTACTTAAAACACTTTTTAATTGCTGCATGATATTAAAGAGATGTTAAAATCTGACTCTGATTCCAAACAGTTGTCATACTAAGCCCAGTCCAAACAAAGAGACTGAAAAATAGTAAAAACAAGATCCTTAAGCAAGATTAAGACTCTTCCAGGTGGTGTCTGATATATGTATATACAGGGTATCAGGTATTGGTGTATAGGTTTGTCAATCTTCTTTATTTTTTCAAAGCTCTTGGGTTCATTGATCTTTTGTATTTTTTTAAACTCTATTCCATTTTATTCTGCTCTGATCTTTATTATTTCCTTCCTTCTACTCACTTTAGGCTTCATTTGTTGTTCTTTTCCAAGTTCCTTTAAGTGTAAAGTTAGATTGTTTATCTGAGTTTTTTCTTGTTTGTTTGTTTGTTTTGCTTTTTGAGATAGGCCTGTAATGCTATGAATTTCCCTTTTAAGATTGCTTTCTCTGTGTCCCACAGATTTTGGATTGTTTTGTTCTCATTTTTATTTGTTTCAAGTTACCTTCTTATTTCTTCCTTGATCTTTTTGTTGACCCATTCATTGTTTAATAACATGTTATTTCACTTCCATATCTTTGAGTATTTTTCAGTGTTCTTATGATTGATTTCTAGTTTCATAGCATTGTGGTTAAAGAAGATGCTTGATACGATTTCAATCTTCTTGAATTTATTGAGAAGTGTCCTAACATGTGGTCTATCCTAGAAAACATTCCATGTACATTTGAAAAATATGTATATTTTTCTGATTTGGGGTGAAATGATCTGAAGATATCAACTAAATCTATTTTATCTAGTGTGTCATTTAAGACCGCTGTCTCCTTGTTGATTTTCTCGCTGGAAGATCTACCCAGTGAAGTCAATGGGGTGTTAAAATCCCTGACTATGACTGTATATCTATCGATCTCTCCCTTAATGTCCATCAAGATTTGCTTTACATATTCAGGTGTTCTTGTGTTGGGTGCATAAATGTTTACTAGGGTTATGTCTTCTTGTCGGATCGTTCCCTTTATCATTATGTAGTGTCCTTCTTTGTCTCTTATTATAGCCTTAAAGTCTATTTTGTCAGATATAAGTATTGCTATCCCAGTTTTTTCCCCTTTCCATTTGAATGAAATATCTTTTTCCAGTGCTTTACTTTTAGTCTGTGTGTATCTTTTGATCTGAGGTGGGTCTGTTGGAAGCAGCATATATATGGGTCTTGTTTTCTTATCCATTCCACTAACATATGTCTTTTGTATGGAGTATTTAAGCCATTTACATTTAAGGTGATTATTCATAGATATGCATTTAATACCATTTCATTGTTATACTCTTTTCCTCTATTTTTCTTTGTCTTTTTCTTTGTCTTTTTCTTCTTCTTCTTTTTCTTAAAGCAAGCCTTTTAACATTTGTTGTGGTACTGGCTTGGTGCTAACAAACTCCTTTAGCTTTTTCTTGTCTGGGAAGCTCCTTCTTTTTCCTTTGATTTTAAATGATAGGCTTGCTGGGTAAATTCTCTTTAGATGTAGGTCCTTGCTTTTGATCACCTTGAATATTTCACACCACTCCCTTCTGGCCTGAAATGTTTCTTTTGAGAAATCAAATGATAGTCTATTTGATGTTCCCTTATAGGTAACTACCTGCTTTTCTCTTGCAGCTTTTAGGATTCTCTCCTTGTTTTCAAGCCTCGCTATTTTAACATGGTGTGTCTTGGTGTAGGCCTCTTTGGGTCCAACTTGTTTGGGACTCTCTGAGCTTCCTGGATTTATGTGTCTTTCTCCTTCACCAGATTGGGGATGTCTTTGATCATTATTTCTTCAAATAGATTCTCGATCCTTTGCTTACTCTCTTCTCTTTCTGACATTCCCATGATGCAGATGTTGTTATGCTTCATATTGTCCCAAAGTTTTCTTAAGCTCTCCTTATTTTTTTAAAAAATTCTTTTCTCTTTTTTGTGCTCTGTTTGGGTGCTTTTTTCTACCTTATCTTCCAAATCACTGATTCAATCCTCTGCTTCATCTAACCTACTATTTATTCTTTCCTATGTATTATTTATTTCAGATATTGCATTCTTTATTTCTGATCAGTCCTTTTTTATGTCTTTTTTTATGCTGTTGAGTATCCTTTTAATCATTACTCTAAACTTTCTGTCTGATAAATTGTTTGCCTCCATTTCATATAGTTCTTCTAGAGAATTCTCTTGTTCTTTCATTTGGGGCCTGTTTCTTTGTTTTCCAATTTTGGCTGCCTCTTTGTGTTTGTTTCAGTGTAATAAGTAGATCTGCAAGACTCTAGTATAGGCTTAAGTCAATACTTGCCTGTGACTGGCCTTGAGCAAACTATTGTGAACTATCAGCAATCCACAGCTTGTATCTCTCTGTTAGGCCTGGGTTTGTGCAGAAAGAATCAGTCTGTGCACCAAGGCTGGCTTTTATTGGCACCAGGCCCATGGTATCTGCCTCTGCCTGTAGGCTTTCTGTAGGGTTAATCAGTGAATGTCTTCCAACTGTACTCCTCAGCAGCAGGGTTTCAGCACCACAGGGTGGAGCAGAGTAATTCTTATGGGCAGGGCTATTGCTTCCCCTCAGGTTGATCCACTAGAAGGGGAGAGCTCTGCCTGGGAAAGACGGCTCCTTCAGTATGGGGAATGATTCAGCACAGGGATCCTGGCAGCTGTTCCTTCAGTTCTCTTCCCAGAGCCACCAGCCCCAGACTCTCCTCAACTGTCTCTAGTCCATTCTGACCTCTCTCTGCCAGAGCCCAGGATAAGTGGTTGCAAACAAAATTTTGTGTGTTGGTCCTTTAAGAGGCACTCTGTGTCTCAATCCATCTCTCCCTGGTGGACAGAAACCCTGCTACTTTTCACAGCTGTATGTTATTTGGGTTCCTTTCCTGGTTCTGGTGCTGTAGGCTGGGGAGCCCAGCTTGGGGTTTAGACCCCATGCTTCTCATATGCTGAAATATTCCAGCACTTCAGCTGCCATCCATGGGTGCCCAGCCAGCCCTCTTGTGCCTCCTCTGCATTCCCTAGAGTCTTGTGGTGATGTGGCTTTTTCCATCTGTCCATGGTTATAAGGCTTTTCTCCAGCTAGTGTTCAATTAGTTATTCGGGATAATTTTTCTATAATTTAGTTGTAATTCCCATTTGGTCCTGGGAGGAGGATAGTGTAGCTTCTCCTTATTCCTCTGTCATCTTGGGACCCCCAGGTGTTTATGTATAGATTCCAGTTTCTAGAAGGTTAAGCAGATGCTATTCACATTACAGGAAACCAGCTGAATGAATGTAACTCCTTGGCCTAATCCCAAGACTACATTTTAGAGCAATTTTCAATGGTGAGTAACCTTTTAAAAATTTATTTCCAATTGTTGCAGACCTTTTGTAAAATACAATAAAAAACGAATTACTGGAGAAAGGAAAAAAATACAAAGACATACAAACTATAAGCTACTGATCATGTGTTCATGCACCACAGTAATGTCAGATTGCTGTAAAAGTTTCTAACTACTCTCAATTTCTTTCTTCATCTCATCAGAAAACAGGCAGTTCAGTGACTGGCATAGGTCTGTACACTCAAAGTAGCACAATTTTAGCCCTGACTGGTGTGGTTCAGTGAGTTGGGCATCCTCCTACAAACTGAAATGTCGCTTGTTCAATTCCTGGTTGGGACTCACACCTGGGTTGTGGGCCAGTTCCCTGGTTGGGGGTATGCAGAGGAGGCAAGATCAATGTTTCCCTCCCTCCCTTCCCCTTTCTCTAAAAATAAATAAATAAAATCTTTTAAAAAGTACATTGATCAAAGTAGCACAATTCTAGAGATCCACCTACAAGAGATCCACCCAACACTTTGTGCCCTATCCCTTCCCACTAAACTCTTCAGATCAAGCCTGCAATGAATTATTCTCTTGCTGGTAACAAGATAATTTTTATTTTATTTTTTAATTATGTTTTATTGATTATGCTATTACAGTTGTCCTGATTTTTCCCTTTGCCTCCCTTTACCCAGTACCTCCTACTCCCTCAGGCAATTCCCCCACCATCATTCATGTCCATGGGTCATTAGTAAAAGGTCTTTGGCTGCTCCATGTCCTATACTGTACTTTACATCCCCATGGCTATTCTGTAAGTACTTATTTGTGCTTCTTAATCCCCTCCCCTCTCCCATCTGGCAACCTTCTGGTAACTAACTTCTTTACTCTTTCTTTTAAGAGTCTCTCTTTATCTTTAACCTTTGGCCTTTTAATAATGACGTGACTTGGAGTGGGCCTCTTTGCATCCATCAAAATTGGGATTGTCTGTGCTTCCTGGACTTGCATGTCTATTTCCTTCACCAGATTAGGGAAGTTTTCCTTCACTATTTTTTCAGATAGATTTCCATTTTTTTTTCTTCTTCCTCTCTCTTTGCATGGCTCATGTAGGTCTAGAAAGTTCTACTTCCATCCATGAAGGCCCTATTCCATTAATATCTCCTCCAGATTACCCCAGCTTTCCTGAGAGCTCATAGCACATCTTTTATATTTAATCACATATTGTCTTATATCATGTACTGATATTTTTCCTGTGTTAATTCTGACTATATTAGGGGGAAGAAAACTCCTAAAAGGTGAGGCTCAATTCTTTTTTGTGTTATTTATTTTTTATTTTTAAACCATATTTATTCTATTACAGTTTTCTTATTTTTTCCCCCTTCACCCTCCTCCACCCACTCTACCCTGCACCCCTCTCCCACAGTCAATTCCCACTCTGTTATCCATGTCCATTGGTCATTCATACCTGTTCTTTCTTTAGTCCCTTCTCCTTCTTTCCACCATTGTCCTCCTTTCCCATGACCCCTGGTCACTTTCATTCTCCTCCATGTTTCCATGCCTGTGGTTTATTTTGTTCATTAGTTTATTTTGTTGAATAGATTCTGCTTATAGGTGTAATCATATGGTATTTGTCTTTTACTGACTGGCTTATTTCACTTAGCATAATATTCTCCAGCTCCTTCCATGTTGTTGCAAAAGGTAGGAGTTCCTTCTTTCTTTTGTTGTTAAATGCAGATTGATTTTATTTATTTATTTTTTAAATGTCAAAATCCATTATAAAATATTTAAAAATTTAAATCCATAATAAAGTCTCAGTAATTAAAACAACATGACACCACAAAAGTATATATCTGTCTAATGATGTAATATATGATTAAATTGATATTTCAAATCAATGGGGAAAATAAGGCTTATTCAACAAATAAGGTGCATGGACCACTATTACTTGAAATGAAACAAATATAGGGTCCTATATCACACATTATACAAGAAGTATTCAGGTGAGTAAAAATCAATATGTAAAATCTAAGGAATTTTAGGAGAAAATACAAAATAATATTTTTCCTAACCTGAAGTAAAATATTCAAACCCAGAAGCTACAAAGTAAAATATTGACAATATGACTATATTAAACATTTAAGAATACATAGTAATATACATATTAAAAAGTTAAAGGACAATTAATAGAATGGGAAAGTATTTGCCACACATCTAAAAAAGGGTTAATAGTTGTTTTGTTTTGTTTTGTTTTGTTTTTTAGGGAAAGAATTCTACAAACCTTTAATTGATAAATGGATAAAGAATACCAAAAAGTCACTTAAAGTTTTTTAAATATAATACAAATAGGAAAAAAATATACAAAAACAGGTTTAGTTTCAACAAATAATAAAGTAACAATTAAAATAAGATATCATTGTCACAATCAGATTAATATGTATTAATATATTAGTAATATCAAGTGTTGGAGACTGTGAAAGGAATTAGGTATTCATAGACTCTTTGTCTTCATCGTTTTAAAGCAGTCCGTTTAGCATATTTTGCAGTGCTGGTTTGGTGGAGATGTATTCTTTTAGCCTTCTTTTGACTGGGAGACTCCTCATTTTGCCTTCCATTTTGATTGAGAGCCTTGCTGGGTAGAGGAGTCTTGGTTGTAGACCTTTGCTTTTCATGACTTGAGATATTTCTTGCCTTTCCCTTCTGGCTTGTAGTTTTCTGTTGAGAAGTCTGCTGCTAGCCGTACCAGGGCTCCCTTATATGTTACTACCTCTTTTTCCCTTGCTGCCTTTAGGATTCTCTGTTCGTCTTTGATATTTGCCATTTTAATGATGATGTGTCTTGGAGTGGGCCTCATTGGGTTCCTCTTGACTGGGACTCTCCCTGCTTCCTGGACTTGCATGACTTTTCTTTCCTCCAATTAGGGGAGATTTCCATCATTACTTTTTCAAACCGGTTTTCTACCCCTTGCTTTGTGGTGTGAACTTCTATGGTAGGAGACCATTGTTTTTCTTTCTGGACCTGCCTCTGATGATGTCAGATGTTGACCCTGTCTGATCTTAGGAAGCCTTTTTTTGAGACTTCCAGGAATCTACTGTCTGTGGCTGTGTCCTTAAGCTGTTAATCTGCACTCAGCAAGTCAGCTTAGACACCACAGGGTGGGGCAGACTCCCTCCTGGGGGCAGGGTTATTGGGTCCCCTCATGCGCTGCCACTCAGGGGAGTGGTCTTCCTGAGCCAGATGGATGATGCCATATGGGGGATGAGTCAGCACCAGGATCCCACCAGCTCCTCTTTTTGTTCTCTCCCCAAAGCCTCCATCTCCAGTCTCTCCTCAAATGTCTCTAGACAACTCTGTGCCCTCTATCTGTGCCTGCCACTCTGTACTCAGCAGTCAGGCTTTAGCACTACTAGGCCAGGGCCGAGTCCTTCCTGGTTGCAGGGCTATTGTGTCCTGTCACACTATTGCCAGTCAGGGGAGTGGTCTGGCTGACCAATATGGCTGTTGCAGTATGGGGGATGAGTCAGTACCGGGATTCCGCTGGCTACTCTCTCAGTTCTCTCCCCAAAGCCTCTGTCCCCAGTCTCTCCTCAGGCGTCTCCAGCCCACTCTACCCCTGCCTTTGCCGGAGATCAGGGTTAGTGGCTGCAAATACAAATTTATGCATTGGTCCTTTAAATGGCTCTTTGCATCTCCAGCCTCCCACCTCTGGCAGAGAGCAACCCTGCTGCTTTTCACAGCTGGCTGTTATCTGTGTACTTTTTGGGCTCTGGTGCAGTAGGGTGGAGATCCCCACTTATAGTTTAGACCCTACTCTTCTCAGGGGGATCCAACTTGCAGTTTCAATATCCTTCTGGTGCTGCCTCCTGTGGGTGCCCCACCTGCCTTCTCGAGTCTCTACCGCACTCCTTACCAGTTAGGTTGTGCTGAAGCTGATTCTTCTGTCTGTCTGATGTCATCAGCTCCTCTCTCACTATTGTTCAGTAGTTTGTTCCAGGTGATTTCTCCACAATTTAGTTGTAATTCCAGATTGGTTCTGGGAGGAGATCACTGTAACTTCCACTCATTCCTCCACCATCTTGATTTGATTCAGATTTCCAATTTCTTGCCCTTACTCTTCTCCTTCTGGCACCCCTATGATGCAAATGTTGGACCTCTTAAAGTTGTCCTAGAAGTTATTTATACTATCCTTTTTTTTTTTTTAATTCTTTTTTCTTCCTATTCTGCATGGTTGTTTTTTTGCTTCCTTATGTTCCAAATCATTGATTTGATTCTTCATCCATTCTACTGTTGTTTCCCTGTAAATTGTTCTTAATTTCAATTAGTGTATCCTTCATTTCTGACTCAGTCTTTTTTATATTGTTGAGGTCCTCACTAAGTTTCTTGAGCATCCTTATAACCAATGTTTTGAACTCCACACTTGATAGATTGCTTATCTCCATTTTCCTTAGTTCTTTTTCTGGAGTTTTGATCTGTTCTTTCATTTGGGCCATGTTTGTTTGTCTCCTCATTTTGGCAGCCTCCCTGTGTTTGTTTCTATGTTTTAGGTAGAGCTGCTTTGACTCCATGTCTTGGTAGTGTGGCCTAAGGTACTAGGTATCCTGTATGGTCCAGTGGCACATCCTCCCCTATCATCCAAGCTGGGTACTCAAGATGCATCCTTTGCATTGACTGAATACACCCTCCTCTTTTAGTTGAGACTTGGTTGCTGTTGGCAGGTCAATGGGAAGGATTTACCCAGGCCAGTCAGCTGCAAAGACTGACTGTGACCACTGTCTGCCAACTTCCACCCTTCATGGAAGATCAGCCATGCAGGGGCAGGGTGGTGGTCCTCTGACATGGTCTTTAGCTGTCCACTGGGTGTATAGGCCCTGGGGTTTCCACAGTGGTACAGGCCAAGGTCAGCCCCCACCTGTGTTTCACCCAGGGCACCCTGCCTGAGCTGTAAAGCAATCTGAGATGGCTGTTACTTGTGCTGGGTTTGGAGATTACCAGGTGAAGCCAAGCTGAGACTCTAATCTGGCTGCTACTACAGCTCACTGAAGCCATCTTTTGCTTGTTTGATAGAATTTAGGAGCCAAGAGGAGCCATTGTTATTGAAAAGTACCTTGTGTGGGGCTGTGAGTTGGGTGTGGAAGAGCCTCTGTGGATCTCCATCTTGGGGCACACAGTGTTAGCCAGGTTGATGGAGTCTCTGATATGGCACTAGCCTACTCCCTCTGTTAGTGGGAGGGCTCGGCAAATGGATGATGGTTTCTGCTCACTCTGATGCCAGACACTTCAGCCTCTCCCTGTATACCACTGGTGCCCTTCAAGCTGCAACCTGGTACTGGAGCTCAGAGGGGTGAGTCTGACTAGGTGATTCTGTGTGTGGGTTCCCCAGGAGGAACTGCTTAGGGCTGCAGCAGCCTCCTCCACCGACTCAATCTCTGCTGGTTTTTGCAGGCAGAAGTTACAGGGACTTATCTGCCTGGCACTGGGACCCTGGGCTGCGAGGGCTGGTGTGGGGCTAGGACTCTTCATTTCTGAGATATTCCTTCCCAATTTTTATCCATGTGTGTGGGGGGACAGCCCATTCCACCTCGGTACCCCTCCTACCAGTCTGGATGGATGTGGTTTCTTCAATTCTGTAGTTGTCAGACTTCCATTCAGCTGAATTTCTGATGTTCCCGAGTGACAGTTGTTCTACATTTTAGCTGTAACTTTGATGTGATTGCGCAAAGAGGCGAGCTGTGTCTGCCTACAGCGCCACCTTGAACCGCAGCCCCGACTAGGTAATTTTTAGAAATCCTTCTTTGTTGGGAATCATCCTGCCTGGTTTCAGGGACTGTAGTCTCGCCAACAGGTGAGAGGGCCCCAAGGCTGGAGCTGAGCCAGGAGGCCTTGGGAAAATAGGCCACTGAGAAGACAAAACCTGTCCTCCAGCCCCTGCCTCCTTCACATCACCCTGCTTGGCCCTGGAGGATGGCTGGTTAGTCAATGATGGGTAAGACCTCTCAATGGCAGGGGCAACCTAAGACAGGCATAGTTGCATGGGGGCCATCAGGGAATGACTTGGGGGACACAGAGAAGGGGCAAAAAGACCCCACCCCTTGGCTTTGTCATGGCCAGAGTCCTCATTCTATCTGAAAGAAGCCTCCTTATCTCTTGGCTGCTCTGCCCACCACCTGACCGGGTCAGTGAAACAATACGAAAAGCAGGCACAGCCCTAAACTGGATCAGGTGGTTTCCAGGGACACTTAGGCCTGGAAAAGGAATGCATTAAATCTTATGAAACTTACTTTGCTAAGAATGCCCTTGAGTTAATGAGTATTGATGTGTTGGGTTGAGCATAGGATGAGATCAATTTTCCAGGCTTCAGGGCCAAATGGGCACTACCCTATCTACCAGACCCTGACCTGAAGCAAATCTCTGTGTTCCTTCAAATGTTATCTATGATCTCTATCTGTTTTCTGTAAACATAGCCTTTAGGCATTGATGAATAAGCTTTACATGCATGCTGTATACCCCTGCACATATCATTCTCAACAAAAGCCACTTCAAGAGAAGGGCTCAGGACATTCTCTCCTAGAGGGAATTTCCATCCCCTTTTCCTGGCAGACTGAGAGTGTCTGGAATGACTTACTTCCTCATCAATGGCAACCCGGGGGGACTCTGCAGGATGGGGCACTCCCCCTCACTTCTTATTATTAAAATAGTACATGTTTCTTATAGAAGTAATAAAAAGTAAACATTTAAAATTCCTCCTTAATTCCATCACCATTATTAACATTGATATTCATACTTATACATACATAGTTATACACACACATATTTGAATAAGGGACAGGAAAGCTAACACATAGCTTATTACAGATAGCTGTTTAAGAGACTGCTCTTTATAAATTGTACATTATGATATGAAACATTTTCCATGTCAATATATACATTTACAGTATCACTTTTAATATTCATACAATATTTTAATATTGTATGAATGCATCATTTAGTTAACCAATCTCTGATTCAGCCAGCCAGTAACTATTGATCGCCTATTCTTTGCTAGAAATGGCAGGGGGTGGGTATAGCAATAAGCAAGAAAATAATTCATCTTAAGGGAACTTACATTGTAGGGGGATGAGATAGATAGTAAACCTTGTTCAATACACATGAAAAGGATACTGATTTGTCAGCATCTAACAACCTTTAGCATTCATTTCATGAGAAGTTGGAAGCAGGTACATACTTCCAAGTGTGCAGGAAGCCTGCATGAAATTATTTAAGTCAAAGTACCAATAAAACTGATTCAGACATGTTGACACAATTAAAATGGATTTTTTAAAACCCAGTTTTAAATTTTTACCTACAAAATTGAGGATGTATTTGGGAAAATATGTAATCTGTATGAATTAACACTAATGCTATCTTGTGCTCTCTCACACATGTACACTCCTTTATACCTTACATCACTAAGCATGATAACAAGAATAAAACACACAACTTAATTATTGTGAAGAATATTAAGAGATCCACAGTAGTTGTAATGTTCCATTTGTTTAACTTTTCACTTTTATATTATCTACAAGTTAAGCACTCTCATAGAATGTTTATAAATGTAAATCAACATTTTTGAGGACAGTGTGGCTGTGTCAAAATTTGAATGTATATACTTTATTTTTATGTAATTACATATCTTAACTACATGCACATAGTAAAAACAAAATTACATGATGTATTAGGGTATCCTGCAATATGCTCTCTTTTCATTCCTTTAACCCAACTCCCTTAGTCACCCGGTTCTCTCCCCACAGACAATCACCCTTAGCAGTGTCTGGTATCCCCTTCAGAACAAGACAATGCAAAATATATATGTCATAGCGATTCTACTCCTAAAAATCCATCTAACAAAAATAGTTGCACATATACACAAATAGATGTATAAGGATATTTATTTTGTAAGTGTAACAGCAAAATATAGAAACAATCTGAAAGTCCAGTAATAAAGTATTACTAAATTATGACATATCCATGCTTAGGAATACTGTGCACCTATAAAAAGAATGAGGAAGATCTATATGCATTAACTTGAAAAAGTCTCCAACACATATTGTTAAGTAAAGAAAACAGAACATAATTTCATCACATTAATGCAAACAAATAATCCTGTGTGACGGGGTGTGTATATGTCTACCTATAATATATATAATCATATACATGTATACATCTTTTAAGAAAGGACTAGGCTAGAAGAAATGGAGACTTTTTCATGCTATTTTATATTGTTTGAAATTTTTACTACAAGAATGTATTTATGTATTATTTGTATAATTTTTAAAGTGAATAATTCTAAGCAGTAATATGAATAATTTTAGATTGTAAACAGTAATGAGATGTTAAATAAGGAATAATATTTACATATTTTTCTGATGTTTAAATATTACCTTGATTCTATGATTATTTGTGAATACCAAATACCTGTATCCCATATGTTGACCAGTGACAAAGAACTTGGACAGGAAAATTATATGTAATGAATCTATATCACAAAGGCCACATTACAAACCAAGAGAATAAAAGAAATGACAAAATTTGGATTCAATTGATTAATCAAAAAATGAATAATAAAATTAGAGATTTATCACAAAAAAGAGTAATAAATCAAGATAACCACGTTTCAAAATTCAGTATACTTATTTTTCTATATTTTCCTCACATTAAAATTTTTATTTTATTTTAAAGTTGTGATAAATCTCAGGTGGCAAATCTACCTTCTGTATTTATTTCTTTTAATGATAGAAACACTGACAATGTCCTTAAAATTACTAAAACTGATTATCATACTATTCAGCAAAAAACTTTTTTTCTCTGCAGAGAAATACACAGATAAACTGCACTTTGTTCCTTCTCCATCTGCTGGCTAGAAAGGGTATATCTCAAAATACTATCTCTTGATTAAAACTGACAGTATTTTAAGCCCCAAATATCATTCCTTATTATTGGCACTAACAGTTATTTGTAAATTATCAACTCATTTCTAATATATTTAAATCATTCCTTTTCATATATACATTTGTGAATTTCTGCTTCTTTTTATTTAATATTTATTGCCCTTTTCAAATGAAGTTATTCCTTCAGTTCTCTTTTTGTTGATTTTATTGTTGCCTGTTTTGGTTTTCAAAATAGTTTAAATAATTCCTTGATGTCTGATATTGACAACTTTGTGCACTTATCTAATATATAATATTAAAAATGAGAATGAGTGTTTAAAATACATAAAAGAGAACTATAGAATTCACCAAGATATGGAATACATTAGGAGGAAAAAAATTGAGACTGAAGATTATGAATACAGTTGTAGGTATGTTGAATTTGTGGACCTGTGGGAATTGAAACAAAGGTATTTGATAAAGTAGTTGGACATGTAATTTCAATTCTCTAGAGACACAGCTAGCATGGGAGTATAAATTTAGAATATGGGAGCTCATAGATGAGAGTCGAAGACACAGGAGTTGATAATCTAGGTTTATGAAAAAGAAGGGTGTACAAAGGCCAACAGAATCATTGGAAAGGCAAACTTGAATGATTGGCAAAGAAAAATGAGCACATAAAAGAGAGAAGGAAGTGGTCAGAAAGGTGGGAGAAAAACCTGTCTAGCACAAAGTCACAGAAACCAAGAGAATGAGATTTAAAGAAGGAAAAGGTAGGTGCTCAAAGAGATTATCAGAAGTGTCCACTCGATTTAGCAAAACTGTCACTTTCATAAATAATTTCAGGAGAGTGGTAGGGTATGGAGGACTTCAGCCCGTGATGTCTCCAGATTTGCCACAGATGGAAGAATCATTCCAGACACCATTTGTCTGCCAAGGAAAGGGGAGGCAAATTCCCTCTAGTGGGGAATGCCCTGAGCCCCTGTGCTCAATGGCTTTTATTGAATGGGTTACCAGCAGGGGATAGGTAGCAGGAATGTGTAGGTAATCTCATTACATCAGTATGTTAATGTTTACAGAGAATAAGCAATGTTTTAAAGAAGTCAAATGGCAGGAAACACACCAAATTGCTTGGTTCGGAGATGAGTGTAAACATAATGACACCAAATGGTTTAGGGTCAGGGTCCATGAATAATGTAAATTTCCTTCCCAGTGTGAGCCGGTTATCCAGTGTGAGAATAACACAGCTTGAGGGACAAACAAAGCGTGCTTCAAGGAGCGTAATTTACTTCTAGGCCTGAGTTCCCCCAGGGGCCCTCGGAGCTATTATCAGGTCCTGCCTATCAACTGCACTACCAGTTTTCCCACCAAGTACTTACAGAGCCTCTCCCAGGCCCCTGCTTGTGCAGGACTACAGTCCCCAATACCACTCAAAGCGGCCCCCAACAGATCAAAAAATAAATAGGGGACAGACTTTTTGACAAGATAAAACAGTAAGTTCATGTTTGATGCAATCCCTTAATTCCTAACACATACCGTGGTAGAGTTTGTTAAAGCAAGAAAGATAAATAATAATATGGAGGAAATAAATGACAACATATTTAAATAAATAAAAATAAAATTCAGGAGAATGGACATATTGGCCTCTAGGTCTAGAATGGCAATGGCAGACAATGGCAGCAAAGATTTTCACTTCTACAGGCTGAAGAGACTAAAAGTGCTCATTTCCAAGATAGGAAGAAAAAAACAGAGCATTGCTTAAAGCCAAGAGGTTGTGATTAGATTTCCCCATTTGTGAAAGAAATCTGGAAAACCCCTGTCCATCTAACTTCTAGGAGGCTTAGTTGAATATAAACTCTGGGGCTTAGAAAGGTGGGAAAACCCAGACAACGTCCTGATTACAACTTTATGTAAGCGATACTGTGGTTCCATGACAGTACCTGATATGATAGCAGGATGGCAGCACCACTCATCATTATAAAACCTGGTTTAGAATTAGGAAGGGATGCAGAAAATGACATGGAGGCAAGAGCGAAACTACTGAGGATTAGGAAACAATGAGCCCAGAGGAAGAGGGAAAAAAAGCAAAAATTATTTATGCCAGATAACCTACACAGGGCTATTTTTCATTAATTGAATCACAAGTTTTGTCTAGGCTCACAAAAGTGAAATGAAGATGTTTTTGTAGAAGAAAATGTCTTGGTTTAAGCTAAATAGTAGACTCACTTACTGACTTATAATTTATTCATTATAATTCTAAAAGTTAACTTTTTTTATGGTGGGCCATTGGATTGGAAATTTTCCAGCCTTAGTTTTTATCTAGCAAATAGGTATTTGCTAGATAATTTAGAGACTATACTTGAAAGGCTTGCTTGGTGCTAATCACTCAAGTCTTATTTACTGCTTTTGTGAATCAGCTCAAGGCAATGCTTATCAGTAGGAAAATGTTGAATAACTTTGGGGGCACCATCTCTCTTCCCTAGTTACAGGATTAAACTCAGAGACATATTAAGGCCTTTTATGTATTGTTATCCAGAGTTCATTCAGATTTGTTGTTGGAACTGAGGGCCAAAATCAAAGAGGGAAGAGACAGAGGAACTGATATTCTTTGAACTCTGACAAGGGCTTTACCTTTTTTCTTTAATTTACTCCTTACAAAAAGTGTACAAATCAGTACCCCATGTTATAAATGGAAGACCTAAAGACCAGAAAGTTTAAATGACTTGCAAAATTTATATCATTGGTAAGTGGTGAAGACAGTCATTTTTGAATCTAATATCCCTGGAACCCCCTAAATCATAATGTGATGATTAAAGATCTGCTGTATTTGTCCAATTTAAAAAAACCAAACAACAGCCGTGACAGGTGTGACTCGGTTGGGTGTTGTCCCACAAAGCAAAAGGTGAGTGTTTCAATCCCAGCCAGGGCACATGTCTGGGCTGCTGGTACAGTCCCTGGTCAGGGTGTGTATGAGAGGCAAGCGATCAATTTTTCTCTCTCACATCGATGTTTTTCGCCTGCTTTTTCCCTTCCTTCCTCTCTCTCTAAAAATAAATACATAAAAACCTTAAAAAAAAACCCCATAGCACAAGGCAGTTATCTGCTACTGAATGACATTTTATTAGCTTAATAATTTGGGCCTGCCCTTAGTATTAATAAGCTTCAGCATTAGTCACAAGATTTTTATTCAATGGTGGGGAAACTTCGTTGTTTTAAAAAATGCAGTTAGAGAAAGGGCATCTACTTCCTGGGGGCCGCAGTGACAGCAGGCCTCTCTTCACGAGTGATGGGAATGGTGCGCTCAGGGCCAGAAGCCTGTTTCCTTGGTCCATTCACACTGAGGACCCCATCAGATGACAGGGATGACGTAATTGCAAGAGGGTCCACATCTGCTGGGATCCGGTATTTTCTGTGGAATTCCCGGGAAATGAAACCATGTTCATCCTAATCCAAGAGAAGGAGGAAAGAGGTAGGGAGATAAGAACAGGGAAATTGCACCACTTGTTTAGAATTTAGACATCTTCCTTCCCCTTAGGAGTGACCAAATGCCATGGCAACATGAAAGAAAACTTTTCTGTTTGGGGCTAAGATGAAGTTGTTTAGGTGGTCACTCCTACGAATGAGAATCTGAGAAGTCTGAAATAGGCAAAACTTCACAGCTCTCCAAACTCTGAGGCATGGATATGTTTATAGGTATTTCGAAAAGGTTTAGATCAATGTTCGTTGGGCCAACAGAATTTGGAATATCATCCAGCATTGTAGATCTAAGTCCCTGAGGAAGCTCAGAAATTATCCTGACTTCTCAGGAACATCCCAGAATGTTCCAGACCAATAGGACCACTGCTATTAAACAAACAAAAAAAACAAAAAAACTCCATCCAGGGAGACTGTGCCCCAAACTTAAATCACATACGCAAAATGGAAACAGTCTGAGAACCTCAAACTGTACTGTTTGATGCACAAGCTTCTCAGTTATCACAAATTGTTAGGAAGCAAACTTATTAAAAAACTTTCCCAGAAAGAAATGAGAAGGCTATTCTATTCTTCAGAATTCTGCTAAAGAGTAGTTGACCTTAACCCTTATTCCTGCTGAATCTCAAGCATTCATCCAGACAGGCTCTCAACAGATTTCCACCTGGGCTCAAGGATATTAGAAGCTGGGTACAAACTTAGGCAAACTAAGTAGTTCCACGTTATAAAGGGCTAAAGAGAAGGGGATTCCTGAACATGGAAAAGTCCAAAACTCTAGGGCGTTCAAGGTACACGCAGTTAATGTTATTATGTAAAGCAACCAGATGTCCAACAAACACTATGCCTAAATCAGTGCTTCTCAACCTTGACTGTACATTTACAATTACCTAGGGAGCTTTTAAAAATGCTGATGCTTGTGTCCCATCCCTAAAAATTCTGATTTAATTGGCCTGAGAAATGCCTCAGCATTGGAATTTTTTAAAATTCCCCTCCTGATTCTAATGTGACCAAGCTTGAGAACCACTGGCTTAAATGGGAAGTGAATATCTCATCTATCCCATCTAAGGCAATCAAAACAAACAAAAAACAACAACAATGATCACTTCTCTGGCCGGTACCAGGTCTATCCCTGTTTCCAAACTCCAGTGGCTTAAGACTGGAATGTCGCCAGCCTCAGAGGCTGATGGCAGTGTCTGGCACATAGTGTGAACTGAATGAATGAAAAGAAGAAAAAATAAGCTACATACCTGCCGCTCTTCATGCTTGCCATGCACCTCAATCACGTCTCCCAGCACCTTGACCTTGAGTTCCTCTGGGGAGAAGTGCTTCACATCTAGGTTGACAGAGAATCTGTCCTTCTCCAGACGCATCTAGAAATGGCAAGGTGGGACAAAGAGGTAGAAGAAAAAATGGTGTGACTGTGGATTACTAGTGCAGAGTCTTCATTCTGCAGACTTGCTTTCTTGTGAGGTAGCTTACCCTCCTTCTTTTGGTTAAAAAAATCCGTTTTTGAATAAAAATGCCTCTCTGGTTCAGGGGTGCCACCACAGTGGTACCCAAGGCACACCACTTGGTCATCAGGTGCAAACTTTATTTACAGGGGCAGGGAAGAAGACAAGCCACCCAAGGGACCAATTACAAGGATGGGTCTGGGCATGGCTTCTGCTGCCTTTCTGACCCCAATGCCTGGCCTTGTCATTTGTCTGTGAGACAAAGGACCCTTCTTCTTGCTCAAGTCTCTGCCAAGTTTCCCACCCACTCAATCTGGAATGTTCTGCTGGTCCTGATTGTCCTTCCAAAGCCCTTCCCCACTCAGCTCCTGTTTACTCACACTTGGATATTTTTAAACTAGAGCGTTATCTGTAACAGCTTCTATCAACCTGTATGTTCAACCCCTTCTCCCTTTTAGGGCAGGTGGTGAGGGGATGGGTCCCAAAACTGGACCTACATTCCTTCTTCCTTATGCTTGGACCCAGGCTAGTTCCCTATCACAGCCCCAAGAAACCCAGAAAATCATAGGAGAGGAAATAAGAAGGAAGAAAATAGTGGTTGCTGTCTCCAGCTCCACACAGTGGGGATGAAAAGCTCAGGATGAGGTAGGTCTGTCTCCTGGCTCTGAAACTTGAAATGATAAAATTTTTCAGGAGTACAGGGTATTAGAAATGGTAAGCAAAGGAATCCAAAGGCAGCTCTTTCCTTGTAGATCCTTATGAACCAAACCAGAAAGAGGCATCCTACTTCAAAGTTAGGGGATAAAAGATGATCATCATACAACACGGGGAAAAATGTAGTAAGTAGGGTAGAGAGGAGCATTAAAGACAGGTGACTGGAAGAGAGAGGAACTAACCTCATTTTTCTTCACTGCAGGATACATAAATGCCTAAAAGACTTAAGACATGTTGATGGAGCCAGATTTAGAGAGGAAAAGCAGAGCAGCTGGATACGTTTCCAGAAGGTTCAGGAAACTCTCCTGTGCTGTAGAGGGGAGACTTACCTCTGAGAGCCCAGTGTCAATCCAGCTGGGTGCCCGCAGGAATGACGGCAGCCGAAGGTAGAAGGGGCTCAGGGATGTAGAAGTTGGGAAGAGATCAGACTCCAGCAGGTGCTCTCCAAAGAACTGGTCAAAGAGGCGGCTGGGGGAATGGAAAGGAAAGAAGGGGCGCCGGATCCAGGGGTGGTGGATGGCGATGTCCATGGTGGCTGGTGAGTGTCTGGGGTCTGCTGTCAGCTGGCTGGTCAGCTCCTTTCAGCAGCAGCTACAGCTGGCCCCTTTTATATGCACTCTTGTGAAGCTTCTGGAATGATGATGTCAGGGGTTTTATTATCCCAGCTCACCGCTGTTCATGGGGACTTGTGATCAGGGATTTGGCAGTGTGACACATACCCAGTACTCACTGAGCTAAGAAAAGAGAAACACAAACACGTCTGAGCTGGCCAGTGGCTTTTGCCGGACTTGTTTCACTAGCTTTCTGTCTACACCCAATGGCAGGCACCCTGCCCCCCACCCGTTGGGACACAGTCAGGAATCCCAAGCAGGCGGATGGTGTGTCCCTCCTCCTCTCCAGCCTAGCCAGCCAGGGGAATTGGGCCAGCAACTATCTTGGGCCTGGGCAGGAACTGGAATCTTCCTTGGCAGGGCCCCAGAGACATTAACTCTTTGTGGGTTCCCGGAGGAAAGCAGTGATCACCAACATATCAGTGGCAGGCATCTGTGTGGTGCTAAAGGTTCACCTGGGTTTTCTGGTAAGGACACTAACATTCACCTGGGCACAGGAAGACCCCTCACCACAAACCAAAAAAGGGTAGGAAAGTTTCTTACACCTTTCACCTTAAAAGGATCACCAAACAGGGTGCTTGCAACTAAGGAGGAGAAAAAATGGTGTGGGAAATGTACAAACTGTGAGGGTCTCAGCTAGGGCTCTCCGGGACCTTTGACCGGCCGCCCCTCCCAGCCCACGCCCCAGCCAGGACCCCCAGCTGTCCTCGCCGGTCCCCTGTGACAGCTGAAGGGTGTGCTGGGGAGGGGACGGGGGTCCAGGCGACGCTAGCCAAACACTCGTGGCTGGCACTCAGGGCCCCCACTGCCCGCCCCTCCCCCAGCCTCAGCACTATTTTGGGTGGTGTAGACCCCGCCCCCACCTCCATCCGAGCCCGGGCTCTCCAGGCAGCTGGAGGGGTCGCGCTGCTGCTCGGACAAGGGCCGCCTACACGTCTGCAGCCATGTCTGGCCGCTCGGTGCCACATGCCCACCCGGCCACCGCCGAGTACGAGTTTGCCAACCCGAGCCGCCTGGGTGAGCAGCGCTTCGGAGAAGGTATGGCACAGACGCCACTCCTTTGCCTCCCACCCCCACCGCCTGAAATTCTGGGCTGACCTCCCAACGGTGCTGGCCTCCACCCCATTCCGGGCTTAACTGAACCCCTGGGCCGAGCCATCTCCTACCCCAGTTCCCCCTGACCCCCTCCAAGCAGCGCTCTTTCTCCTTCCTACTGACCTCAGTGCAGACGTGATGCACGCAGCGCTCTGACACCTGCCGCCTGCCCTCTTGTTCCCCTTCTCTCTACCCAGCTCTGCTTTGGTTTGGCCTCCTCCATCCCCATCTCATTTCCTTTCTCAATCCCGTCTCCCCCGCTGCCCCCTTCTAGTGGTTGTGGCACCCTCCCACCCATTCCCGACTTCTCTTGACCCCCATCCTGCTCAATCTAGTCCTCATGTCTCATTTCACCCCCTTTTCTGCCTCATCCTGCCTCTTGCCTTCTCTCTCTCTGCCTCTCAGGCCTCCTGCCAGAAGAGATCCTGACCCCCACCCTCTACCATGGCTACTATGTGCGACCTCGGGCCACTAGAGCTGGGGAGAGCAGCAGGGCGGGGGCCTCTGAGCTCAGGCTCAGCGAGGGCAAGTTCCAGGCATTTCTGGATGTAAGCCACTTTACCCCAGATGAGGTGACCGTGAGGACTGTGGACAACCTGCTGGAGGTGTCTGCTCGGCACCCCCAGCGCCTGGACCGCCATGGCTTCGTGTCCCGAGAGTTCTGCCGCACCTACGTCCTGCCTGCCGATGTTGACCCCTGGAGGGTCCGCGCTGCTCTCTCCCATGATGGCATCCTTAACCTGGAGGCTCCTCGGGGTGGCCGACATTTGGACACGGAAGTCAATGAGGTCTACATTTCCCTCCTCCCTGCACCTCCTGATCCAGAGGAAGAGGAGGAGGCAGCTGGAGTTGACCCCTGAGTGCCACAGACCCAGTACCCAGCACTTCCTTCCTCCTGCGGTGATTCGGCCGCTGCCACCACCCCAGAGGTAGCAGCATCCTTGGGGGAAGGGAAAAGTGCATGGGCCACAATGTGTGGTTTGGTCCCTTGGGACATGTCCTAGCCTTTGGTTTAGTTCTGGGTGGAGCTGAATAAACCCAAATCTCAGGGCCTTTTTTTGTGCTGCTTCCTATTCTGTGGCTTGGAGGATGGGGTGGGAAGGGAGGGAGGGAGGGAGGTCATAATGGCTAGAGGAAAACTCCTCAGTTAGATGTGCCCAGCATTATAGAAGCCTGAGCTCACGCTGGGATGCGGAGATCACACCGGAAGCTGACACTGGCTCCAGATCAAATTCCTAGCCACAATTTTCTCACAGTGCAACAAAAGAGAGAGTGATCCTGGGAGGGAAAGGGATATGCCATCCAAACAACCCAGAGTGCACTGTCTGGGCTGGTGATTAGAGACACAAAAAGCAAGGGTCTCCAGACTGTCTGGTCTGTTTTGGGTAGGGGTTGGAGGACAGATTTTGGCTGAAGAGAATTGCCTAAAGCCCTGTTTTCCCATAGTTAGGTCTGTCCACTGAAAATGCTCTCTGATTCTAAGGGATCAAGTATGTATACACAGGGGCACAGCCATAGAAATCTCTGCCATTGTCACCAAATCCCACAGTCTCCCTACCCTATGCACAGGGAGGCCCATGAAAGAAAGCATTTGCCTCATATCTTGGAACATCCCATAGAGAACAATCACTGCATCACCCCTGCATAATCTGAGACTAAATGCGGGGGACCTATGGCTACTGGTTATGGTTGTGATGGCCAGGGAAGTATCCTTTGAAAGTAGAATGTTATTACCAGAGCTATGGTGTGTGCAGGAAAGCCTGGGGGTCTGACCCCTCAATTACCCTCTATAATCAGGAAGCATGCATATATATGATTTGGGGAGTGTCCAGAGATCTCCCTGCCCCTAGACATATCTTTTACGAGACTGTGGTGGACATCTGAAATTCTTCCATTAATGTGGTTGATTCTTAACTTTGTTGGGTTACTGACCCATTTGAAAATATGACAAAAGCTATTGATAGTCTTACCAGAAAAATACAGATGCTCCCAAATTTGGCATAAAATTTGAATAGAGCTCTTGAGGTCCATTCATACGCCCCTCTTAGGGATCTCTGGATCCCCAGGATAAGAACACTCACTTATCCAGTGGTTAAAGGATTGCCATCAATCTAAAATGAAAGTATGCTCCCTGGCTGAGTGGCTCAGTTAGCTGGAACATCATCCTGAACACCAAAAGGTTGCAGGTTTGATTCCTGGTCAGGGCACATGCCTGGATTGTGGGTTCGATCCCCAGTTGGGACACATGTGGGAGGCAACCGATCAATGTTTCTCTCACATTGATGTTTCTCTCTCTCAAATCAATAAACATATCCTCAAGTGAGGACTAAAAAAATAAAATAGATTTTAAAATCAAAGCACGCTTCAAAGAAATAACTATTGATATATTCATTTGTTCATTCAACAAATATTTATCAACCCACAAGAGATATACTACAAGGGATACACATTGTATATATAAATTATGAAAACTACAGTCTTTCACTGTCTACTCTTAGAAATCTTAGTACCTAATTGAGAAGAAAAATAATTTAAAAAATATCTCACTCTGACTTAAACCAAAACAGCTTCACATTGATCTGTTTTGTAACTGGGATTCTTACATGAGCTTCATTTAAAAGAAAGGGTTCCTTAACTAGAAAAAAATTTGAGACCTCTGATTTAGTCTAAATCCCCACACCATCCAAATTTTAAAAATTAGTCAACTTCTTCTGGGACATTCTGAGTGACTGAGAACTAAGAATTTCATAAAGTAGCTGGCTTCATTTTCTTTTTGGAAATATCTGTTAAGAATTCTTCCTTTATTTTTTTAAAGTATATTGTATTGATTATGCTATTACAGTTGCCCCAATTTTTCCCGCTTTGCCCCGCTCTGCCTGGTACCCCTATTCCCTCCAGCAATCACCCACTTAGTTCATTTACATGGGCTTTGCATTAAGTTCTTTGGCTTCTCCATTCTTTATACTATTCTTAACCTCTCCCTGTCTATTTTGTACCTACCAGTTATGCTTCCTAATCCCTGTATCTTTTTCCCCATTCTCCTCCTTCCCCCTCCCAGCTGATAACCCTCCAAATGATCTCCATATCTATGATTCTGTTCCTGTTCTGGTTGTTTACTTTGTTTTTGTTTTTGTCTTTGTTTTTTAGATTCAGTTGTTGATAGTTGTGAGTTTGTTGTCATATTAATGTTCATAGTTTTGATCTTCTTTTTCTTAAATAAGTCCCTTTAACGTTTCATTTAATAAGGGCTTGGTGATGATGAATTCCTTTAGCTTTACCTTGTCTGGGAAGTATTTTATCTGCCCTTCCATTCTAAATGATAGCTTTGCTGGATAGAGTAATCTTGGTTGTAGGTCCTTGCTTTTCATCACTTTGAGTACTTCTTGCCAATCTCTTCTTGCCTGCAAAGTTTCTTTTGAGAAATCAGCTGATAGTCTTATAGGAACTCCTTTGTAGGTAACTCTCTGCTTTTCTCCTCCTGCTCTTCATATTCTCTCTTTATCTTTAATCTTTGGCATTTTAATTATGATGTGTCTTGGTGTGGTCCTCTTTGGGTCCAACTTGTTTGGTACTCTCTGAGCTTTCTGGACTTGTATGTCCATTTCCTTCACCAAATTAGTCTCAATTTGGCAGCCTCCTGTGCTTGTTTCTGTGTATTAGGTAGAGCTGTTTTGACTGCTTGTCTTGGTGCATTTGTTACGTTGCATGGGGTGAAGCCTTAGGTAATCACCAGGGAAGGGCAACCTGCTTCACCATTTGTCACAGTGTATGTGGGGGAGGGGTCAGAGAAGGGACAATG
The DNA here is from genome assembly GCF_021234165.1 of Pteronotus mesoamericanus. Lineage (NCBI taxonomy): Eukaryota > Metazoa > Chordata > Mammalia > Chiroptera > Mormoopidae > Pteronotus > Pteronotus mesoamericanus. Next base: position 16,450,025 of record NW_026555313.1, read on the forward strand.
CTGCTGGCTGGCTTTTGGAGGTTTACTCGGCACTTGCCCCATTTCCAGTCACTTCACCCACTTCCTGTAAGCGACTGGCACCCCTCTAGCTGTTGTTCTGGTGGTGATTCCTAGAGTGGGTGGGTTTGCGTGTGTTCTAGGACCCTGAGGGCCCTTTAAATGAACTCTCCTGAGAGACTGGCAGTTTCTTCCATTGCCCCTGACCCCACTGGTTTTTACAGCCAAAAGTTATGAGGTTTTATTTTCCCGGTGCTAGAACCCTGGGCTGTGTGGTCTGGCCTGGGGCTGGGATGGCTTGCTCCCCAGGTATCTCTCTCGATTTTTATCCACCACATTTGAATGTGGAACAACCTGTTCCACCAGCTGACACGGCCCCCTCGCTGCAGCCACACTGTGTCCTCTACACCCTGGCTCCCCGTCTCCACCTCTCCCACCTGTCTGGATGAATATGGCTTCTTTAAATCCTTGATTGTCAAACTTCCATACAGTTCGATTTTCTGACGGTTCTGAATGTTTTTTTGTTTTGAGGTTAGTTGTTATTCTTCTTATGGTTGCGCAAGGAGACAAAACATGTGCCTGTGCCTCTATCTGGACCAGAAGTCAAGGATTCTTCCTTTAATTGAACCAAAATCTGCATTTCAGTAACACCTGCCCTTTAGCTCTGGTTATATCCAGAAAATAAATGCAATTCTTTCACTTGAGTCCTTAAGATATTTAAAGAATCATCCTGTTCTCCTAAGGCTTCCCTTCTCCTAAGGCTTCCCTTTACCAACTAAACATACTTAGTTCTTTTAACATTGTATCTTATAGGACTTTCCATATCATTTATTGCCCAGACAACTTTCTCTTGAACACACAGCCTTCTGACAATATAACTTGAAAATCAACATGTAGACCTAAAATTATTATTCCAGGCATGGGCTGATTGGTGCAGACTTAAGTGAAATAATCAATACCCTTATTTATCCCTCTAGACATCTGTTAATGCTGCTTTAGGTATATCTGGCTACCACTACACACTGTTGATTCCTTTAGAATTTCTTGCCAAATAAAATCTCTTAGGTATTTTCCTTTAGAGAAAGTGGCTGGGAAAGGAGAACAAATATGCAAGGTTTTGAGTGCCAGGCCAAGATGTGTGGGTGACAGGATGAAAATAATACAGTTAATGGTAGAGTACAGAGTGCATTACCCAGGGGAAGCATGGCCATGAAATACAAGGCTAGTGCAATGATCCAGCACAAGGTTATAAAGAAAGATGCTTTACCATCTAACAATTAGCTGAGAACAAGAAGAAATAGTAACAATAGCTGAGGCTTACCAAGAGCTCCCCATGTGCCAGGCCCTTGGACTAGAATTTTATATACATTATATCATTTAATCTTCACCACAATCCTGTAAGACTTCGCTCTTATTGTCCCCATTTTTCATAAAGAAAGAAGATGGGGATGAGTGAATAGTCCAGGGTACTCTTTGTGGAGTGCACAGCTGAGTGGTGGGTCCTGAATACCCATAAGGAGTACACAAGTACCTGGGTATCTGAACAAGACATTAAAGATGAGGGTAGGAGCACTGGAGACCAGGCTTATGGGTTTCACAAATTCTCCTGGAGCCCGTATTTTCTACAGAGGTATTTGCTCAACTGCATCTTAGTTGCTGGTAAGTGTGTGATTTTGGGTCATAGGAAAGGGAAGCTGAGTTGAGCTGCAAATGGGAATTCTACAGTTCTGTACTGGAATGAGGAAGTGAGTGCTTAAGAAGTGTTGAGGCCACTGCAATCATGCAGTCATATGATTTTCTACCAAAGAGGGGGGTAGGTAATAGGTTCAGTCCTCCATTTTACAGTCCTAAGAAAAAAGTGATTTGCTCATGTTAATTTCACTAGTGAGGGAGAAAAAAATATAAAAGGAATTCACTTCCCTAAATTTAAGTTTCCTAGAGACTCCAGTATTCAAACCCAGATTCTGGACAGGGAGAATAAGAAACTGATACCGGTAACTTTAAAAGTGATACTCAAAGCTGAGTAGTGCTGGGAAACATAAGGTAAGGCTCTTTATTATCGAGGATATATTTCCGTGACAGTGTGATGTCCTGGAGGAACATTTCCTCAGGAATCCCAGAGCCCTTTTCTATCTCAGGTTTCTTTTCACTGAAGCTTGAAGCTCAAAGTCCATGGCTTCATCAAAGCAGCTCCAAATCCCCAAGGTGAGATAATTCTCACCTGGAGCCTGTGTGTATTCTCTACCCTTTGGCTGGGAGCAGTCACCTGGGAATCATTCCAGCAGGTGGCTTCCAAAGTCCAACCTGCTAGGTTGAAATCTGACACTGACAGAGACTCCCTGGGAGCTGCTACTGAAAGCTAAACCAGGAACCAGGAAATGCTCAAGCCTCTTTAGGTAGAAAAACAGCTGGGCTCCCTCGGAGACAGAGCGCCATGGGAAACCGGCTCTGCGGTGGGAAAAACTGGTGAGTAGGGGGCAAGAGGAGAGGGTAACATCTTTGTGGGTGGACGTGGAGGCCCTGAGAATAAGATAGAGCCTACAGACAGTCCTTGCCAACTTCCCACTGCCACCTTCCTCTGCCTGGCACCTCCCTGTGCCACCACCAGAAGAGCACCTCCTTCTATGCTCACTCCTTTTAAGTAACTTTAAAAAACACAGCCAAGCCAGCTGTCAGTAGAACACCCAGAGCAGGGCTGGAATGGTGAATTGTCATTGTTTCTCTTTGCCTGTTCCTCTCCTTTCCATTCTGTCGCTTCCCTTCTTCCTCTGATGATGATAATAATTGTAATATTTGATGGCTTACTATTCCAGCCACTCTACAACCTCATTTAATCTTCCCCATAATTCTATGAGGGAGGTGGCCTTACTCTTTCTCCTGTTTTTACAGCCCAGAAGCTAAGGCTCAGAGCAGTTGTCTAAGGTCACGTGGCTAGTAAGCAAGTAAACCAAGATTCCAGCCTAGATCTGTCTGACTTCAGAGCCCATGCTTTTAACCACTGCATAATACTGCCTTCCAAATCAAGCAAATCAATGTTGGAGAAATGTTTATTCAAAAGGGCAGAAGTCGGGTGAAGGAGACAACCCCTGGAATATTTGAATACAACTTTGACACTTATTTGCTGTGGAAATTTAGGCAAATCCTGTTACTTTTTTTTCTCATATATATAATGTAGATAACATGACCTGTGTTGTTTAGATTATAGGTTTGAAGAGCAGAGGACATGAAAAAGCCTCACTGTAAATTAACTGTAATGTCTTTATTGTTCTTTCCCAGAATAGTCATCACTATAAACTCCTGGGCCTAGTTTCATATAACCAGTGTCTCCTTAGCTATACCATTCTGAGCCTGGGACAGTGTTGAGAATATCTTGTTTATGAATAAAGTATCATTATATTTAGAAAGATAGGTGAGATACATTGAAAAGGGCATATGATTTGGAGTCAATAAACTGAAGTACTATTCCTATTATTCATTCATTTATTAAACAAATATTTTATTCAACACCTATATGTACCAGGCATAGTGACAGATGCAGAATACATAGTAATAATAGGAAATTTGGTCTCTGCCTTCTAGAGTGACAAAGTTTTAGGGCCTTAGTTGATCTATCTGCAAAATGGGAACATTAATACGTGTTTCCTGCTAGGTCAAAATTGAAAAAAAAAACCCACTTTTTAAATTCTGAGATGTCCTACAGACATAGGAAATCTAGAAACACATAAAAGATTCTAAAGAAGGGAGTGTAACAGATTTTTCACTTCCTTTCTTCCAGAGTCTTCATGTTCTTCATTTTCGGTTATTTTTCCCTCTCATGGTGGTAGTCACAGTAATCAGCTTTGACTGAAACTCATTATATGCCAGGCAGCTAGTTGAGTAGTTTATATTTATTATTTTATTTAATTCTTACAATAATCCCATGAGGTTTAGATTCTATTATCGTCCTCATTTCACTGATTAAAAAAATTGTCATTTTTTTTTTTTAACCTAATGGGGTTAGAAACTTGCAGAAAGCCATACAGATAGTCTGATAGCATCAGTCTGACTTTAGATCCTAGCTAGGAACACTACGCCAGATATTCCAACCAAAATACAGGGTAAGGCAATAGTAGGTTTACAGTTGTGAGTACATGAAGCAGTTTATTTTTGTATTATTATTTATTAATTATTGTATTATTTTCCATATAAACAACTGTGAGCCAACTTTTGCCCCTTCTGGTATATTTTTTCCTCTTAAAACATTAGTAGGACTGGGCAAATATTATTACCCTCTATTTCTCATCATCTGTACACAGTTTTTATCCCAAAACACATCTTGCTATTATTTTATTAACTTAATAAAGAGTAAAATTTCCTATGCTAGTAGGTGTTCTTCTAACATCCTTCTTGAATGGATGTGTAATGTCCCATTGATCAGAGATACCATTTTTTTTCAGTCAGTTTCCAATGTTGGGCATTTAGGATATTTATTTCCTGTTTGGGGCAATTGTAAATAATGCTACAATGAATATCCATATTTGTACCTGCCTGATTCTTTCTTAGGATATGGAATTGCTACATCAAAGGGTACACATATATGTTTAAGACTAATATTATCCTTAGTGCCAATTGCATTCTAGAAAGATTGAACCAATTTTTACTCCTACTACCAATATGGGAGAGTGCCCATTTAGTTTCCTTAATTCTAAAAAGAAAGTTGTATCACCTCTAAGTAACTGAATATTCCATTTGGGTTGCATCCAAGCATTGTGCAATATGCAACTTGGGTGGAGGCTCCATTTACTAAAATTTGGTTACCCAAGTCTATGTGATTTTAGAATTAATATTTTCTTTGTCCATTTAAGTAAAGATAAGCAGGAAGACAATAATGACAGTGGGCGTGGATAAGGCTAGAATAAGGCTCTGCCTAGGCAATGGTAAGAGAAAGGAAAAACTGAAGTGGCAGAAGAGGAAGCAGAAAGACCCAAAAATAGTTTCAAAGCTTTTTTTTTGGATCACTTGTAGAGTTCAGATGGTGACTCTAACTGCTCTCAACTCAGCAAGCTGCATCAAAATCCAAAATCAAACCAAAACACAAACCTCTGGCAGATTTGTGAGAGAAAATCCTGATTTTGCCACAGTAGTAAAATGGACATGATTCAGAAGTTTTTAAGTAACAAAAGAGGGAAACTTCCTTGTTCTTCTGGGGAGACAGAAGTCAGACCAATAAGGTCAGTTCTGGTGAGAGTTGGAAATACACTAGCAAGAAAAAGCATCGAGTAGGCTCCAAACTATTCAACCTGTTTCCTCAGACAAGTGTTGTTTCTCTGGTCATCAAACAGTTGACAATCACATAGACACACTGGCTCCACTGGGGACCCCAGAGGCTCAGAAATGAGTATAAGAGGTGTGTCCTCCAGCGAAGGCAGGGTAGCTGAGTCATTCACCAAATTCAGAGCTCGCTGTGCTGTGGGCCTTAAAGGTTAAACATCTCTCACTCTCTCTATTAATTAAAAACAAGGACGGGGAAGCAGGGAGGGAGGTCATCTGTTAGGAAAGGGCTTTGAGGACTTAGACCTAACTAGTGAGCCCTGGTTGTGGCAGCTTCTGGGACTCCTGGAATGAGAATCCTAGATTGGCAGAGACCCCATAAAAGGCAGTGAGGCAGGAGCAAGAGGGTCTTTGAGTCCAGGAATATCCCATTATTTGGCAGGTCTCCCTTACCCTCTGCTGGAATTAGCCTGTTAGACAATCCCAGAATAGCGCTCAACCCAGCTACATCCCTGGCATGGAATGCCTGCTTGCCTGAGTCTGTATTTCGGGTTTGGTTATGTCAGTCGTACCACTCCGCCTTCCAGAACCATCCCTTTCCAGAACTATCCCTTTGGGAAAAGTGTGGTACTCTTGATAAATGTTTTGGGGCTGGCTTAGGGTGGTTCTATGTTAGAGGGAGGTGAGGGAAGATAATCCCAGCATGTTAGGGAGACCACAGAGCACATGGTGAAGGAGAGAAAGAGGCCAGGGCTCTTTCATGCGGGTGATCTGTTTTTCCTTTCACAGGAGCTGCCCATCAATTTTCCAGAGGAAAAAGAAAATGGGTAACTGGGGAAAGGACAGGGACTGGATGGGGTGGGGGCGGGAAGCAAAATAGAGAAGAGAAGCACTGTCTTTGGAAAGAGCATAAGGGCGGGAAAGAGTAGTGTTAGAAGCGATAAAGGAAGACAGTGCACCACAGAGAATCTTTAGGTTCCTGGATTCAAGACCAGCTCTGAAACTTTGGGTCTCATCCTTTCTATTGTTTCAGAGTGGTTGCTCATTCTTTCATCCATCCAGCAAAAATTTACTGAGCACTTAAATTGCATGTAAGGCACTGAAGAATCCCAAGGAGGCAGAGAGGCACAAGAGGAAGGACACACTGTCTTGGCCCTAAAAGAGCAGAAAATCAACTTTGAGAGATAGATATGTAAAAAGTAATTGTAATACCATCTACTAGTGCTCTAATAGATGCATACTTATGCCGTGGGAGAATGGTAGGAAACAGCAATGTTAAAGGAATAATAGCAAGTTCACAAGTTAGAACAGGAGCAGGGGAAGAGAGACTATTTTAGGCAAGGGATTTATCTCATGCAGGAAAAAAAAAAGGAGAGAAGAGGATGACTTGATTGAAAGTGACCAATTGTTTGGTAGCTGAGCACTTACCACACTGCACTGTAATAGTCTGTATACTTACTTGTCTCCCCTAGTAGATTGTAAACTGCCCGAGGTAGAAGAAACGACCTACTCATTCTTCTATTTCCACAATGTGGCACAGAGCCTGGAGTCTAAATGGGTTCTCAACATGTATTTGTTGAACTTGTTAGTGACTGGTAAAAAATGGAGATGGAAGATATTACGGGCAGGGCCAGGTTGCATTCCCTGCTAAGGAGTTTGGATATGGGAACAACAGAAATGAGAGATGAGAACAGAAGTGGGGAGATTACTCAGAATCCCACCATAACAGAGTTTTGCAGAGGGCTGCCTCAGTAGAGATAGGGAAGAGAGAATGGATTGAAGTTGGATTTCCTCCTCTCAGGGAGTCAACAAAGAAGGACATTGAAGCAGCAGCAACAGCAGAAGCAGAATGGCACAAAGGTAATGACAAGCTTCTGTCCCTTCCCAAGAGCTGCTCAGACATGGGATGCCAGGACTTGGCTTTTTCACTCTGGGACAGACCCATCTCAGTCATCTATAGAACTTGCTTGTTCTGCTCATCCTCCTCTGCCCTCCTTTGCTCCTCTGAAAGGAGCAAAGTGAAGGGACATTAGTCTAACTGAGCCAGCATTGAAGGTGAGGGAACAAACCAAGCAAGAATCTCTCTTTGTGCTCTCTATTCCTTGCAGGGCCATGACACGACAGGACATGCATGTGAGCGAGTATTGGAGCAGCCTGAGTTTCAAGAGAGGAGCCAAGGCCTCCGGTCAGAGGACAGCAGCTTACATTACGCCGTCATTCAAGTGTGTAGCCATACACAGCCACGCTCTGCCAAGGACGTGAAGCACCTACAGTTAGAAAATGCGACAGAGTATGCCACACTCTCCTTCCCCCAGGCCACACCCTGCTATGACAGCAAGAATGGGACCCTAGTGTGAACCTTGGAGAAGGACCAATTTCCATCATTTCACTACTTTCGTGGGAGAATCTACTGCTTTGGGGACTGAGTGGCAGCCCAGGAATGGTGGCCACATTTTAAGCTTAAAGAATTCAGGAGCCCCTGGAGTTGTGTGTCCCCAATCTTGCTTTCTCCCCAATGCCTATCTCTTATTTGCCACAGTTTGCTTGGAGTTGTATTTGGGTTAGCCAGGGGTGAATGGAGTACAAAAGGAGAGGGCAAGATTGAGTGTGCAGGAAAGTAAGTTTTGAGCCCTACCTTTGCTCCTGCTCTCAAGAAAAGTGCCGAAAAAACAGGTTAACTCTTCAGAACTTGAACTGATCTTGCGGAACTTAATTTAACGGTCTCTCTTTTACATACCTGAAACTCCAAAGCAGAAGAAGAGGTGCTCTGAAAAAGATTCTGGGCTTTTGTATGCAGCCCCCAGGCCTGGTTTGGGCCACTTCCGACCTAAACAAGTAAGGGCAGGGGGTAAGGCACAGACGGAGAATTTTCTGACCATCTGTTACAAGGTCTTCAAGTCACTGACACTGACAGCACTACGTGGCCAGGCTGTTGGCTCTCGAAGGTGCTGAGCCACTAGGAACAATAAATTGCATACAGAACGTGCCTGGTGCGTTTTCTGGGGCGGGGATTTGCGGGCTCTACGTGTGGGAGGTGCAGCGGATCTCGCCCTGCCTAAGGGCAGTTTGGGAGTCCGGCAAGGGGAAGAGAGGCCAGCCTTTGTGCCCCACTCCGCAGGCCTCGGCTGGGGCGGAGCGAGGGTGTGGTTTGGGCCGACCCTAGGGGGAGTTACCATCTGTCGCAGCCGGAGCGCCCGGAGCAGGGCCCTGCCGGTAGGAGGCGCCTCTGTGCAGGCAGGGAATCTGGTCCTGGAAGTCACGAGTCCGGGTCCAGACGGGCCAGAGGCGGGTCTGGATAGACAGGGGGCGGGGTCAAGGCCCACCAGGGTGGTGATCTGAGCCATTAGGAGGCGGGTCCCGATGGGCAAGGGGCGGGGTCGTCTGCGGCTGGCTGGGCGCTCTGGAGGCGGGTCCAGTCTTGGCCGGCCTTCGTGTCACCATGGCAGCGGGAACGCAGTGGAGAAGCTGCCGCGGGAGGAGGCCCTGCTTAGAAGGGCTGGGGACAGAGATGCGGAGCCAGACCAACCGATGATTTAAGAGGTAAGTGCTGAAAGGCGGCGGGTTACTGGGAAGTATTACTGCCATTTGAGCGTCCGGATCAGGACTGGGGACACAGGGAGGGTCGAAGGAAGGGTGAGAGGAAGGAAGTAGAAGTTTGGAACCCGCTTTGAGCCTTACACGTTCTTAGTGTGCCATTTATAATTCAGACTTTCAGAACTTGGAGGCAAGTGGTAATGCACTCCCCTTTCTCAACGTGGACACCACTCTTCCCAAACATACCTTGTCCTCGGTTTGTTCCTGAGAGGGATGATTCCTTAAGATGGATAGAGTACTGAAAGTTGAATCACAGCACAAACGAGGTTGGTAATAATAATGTCAACTTCATAGAATGTGAGAATTTTAAGCACTCGGAATGGTATATAGTATGTAGTTAAATGTTGGCTGCCATTAGCATCATCATCACTATTTTCCTGTTCTGTTCTATGGCATAGACCTTAGTGCAAGTGGATTCAGAAAATATGGCGAGAAAACTGCCTCCACCACTAATTGGAAGAGCCTCTTTCCTATTACCTAGAAGTAATAAATGAACTCTATTTCTAAGAGTTATTCACTGTGACGCTCAAATAAGATGATGTAGGTGATAATACTTTGTAAACTTAAAGTGCTATATAAAAATTTCTGCCTTAGAATATAAATGCTGCCTTTCTAGTTTAATACTTAATTTCTGAGGATGAAGGGAAGTGTGTGTCAGAAGCAGAGTTCCCAGTATTTTTCCTGATTGTCTTCAGAATCTTTTGTATGGTCTCAGGCTGATAAATGTAGGGAGGAGAGAAAATGCATTCTTGTTTCACTAATGATAGGGAAGCACTACTCTTTATTACTATTTAAACCTAAGTGACTAGTTTTAAAAAATGCCCGTTGCGATTATAAAATTTTTGACTGGAGCTCCTGCTAACCAGCTTCCTATTTCTGATACTTTTAGATGACTTAAGTCGGTAAGTTTGAGGCAGGGGCCTGACCTCACTTAAATTGGTTTAGCTTTTGGAATTTTTTTTTCCTGTCCTGTATCGTTACACGTTTCATCCTCTTTCTGTTTCAAGGTGGCTCTCATCTGGCTCTTCTGTGAACTCTGAAGATGGGGACCCATGTGGTTATGAGACTCTGTCACTCCCTGCTGCCAGCAGAGCCCTCTGTAAGTTTCTGGTGTACTGTTTAGAGGCGTGTGACAATATTAATGGATTTTCAATACAGTTCTACAACTGGGATATTTCTCCATCAGGACTCACATCCTGGAACTAAACTGTAATATATTCGCTTTCTTTTCTTGCTTCCCCTTATGGAAACTCTAGTTCACTTCATTCATTATCTTTATCTGGAATTAATAAAATCAGGCAGAGGCTGAAAATTTCTAGCAATTTATCAGAACATATGCATTGTTTAAAAGATTTATATAATGTTTTTGTAAAAACAAGCATGTTAATTATAGAGCATTTGAGGAATACTATAAATTTACCATGATTTTCAAAAGCCATAATCCTTCCATTCAGAAGCAATCATGGTTAATATTTTAGAACATTTTCTTACAGTCTTTTTTTCTATCTATATTATTTATGTATTTGAGGTCACATGCACACACTATTTGACTTTTGTTTTTTAACTTAATGTTTGTAAATATAAAATTGTTAAAATATTTGTTTTAATGTCGGTATAAATGTTTGGTAAGCATTACAATGTCTCTAATTTTCTTGACCTTTCCTCTATTGTTGAACTTTTAGGTTTCACTCTCCCCATTGTAAATAAATAATTGATTTCCTCATTTAAGACTTTTTTCTTAGGGTAGAGTCCCAGAAGTGGAATGCCTAGGTCCAAGGATGTGAACATTTTAAGAATAAGTTACCTTTTAAAAGAAGAATTGTGGTGTCAGATTTTGTGTACATTCTTCAGAGAGCACAAGGACACTAATTGGGAGATAGAAAGGTCCTTAGTATAAAGCTGGGTACCTCTTGCAATGAGACCTTGGGTCCTGCACAAAGACTGTCTCATGATAGTGTAATCAGTAATGTGGTGCCCTAACACATTATGAATGGCAGTCCAGAGGCATGGGGGCAGGCATTTACAGTGTTTTCTTAGTAGAGAAACTCAAAGATCAGTTCGAAAATATCCACCAGGTGTCGCTTGTCTTAATTTAATTTTTACCTGCAAGATAGCTGATAGGAAACTTTGAAATGTAAATTTTAAAAGTTGATGTTGAATATATTTGCCTATCTGCTTTGGTACAGTTTATATTAAGCACTAGCATCTGGTGATTATTTGGCAACATCCTATTCTAGTCTCTCACCATTCTGGCTCTTTTTCCTTCTTCTCCCCCCTCAGACTGTCACACTCACTTTGTACACTCTGTCCCCACATAATTAATATTGGAGTCTCAGTTTTACTAGTCTTCACTTTGCTATTCTTTCTTTTTAGTCTTGTTCCTTGCATGTGTGTGCATATGTGTATGCACTTATATATAACTGAGTTTTTGAAGTTTTTGCCAGGTCCTAAAAGAATAGGACCTGGCATATAATAGCATATAATAGGTGCTCATATATAATTAATGAATGGTTAATGAAAGAATACATTGCTGAAGAGAGGGAACTGGAGAAGAATATCAGAAATTATTTATATTTGTCTTGGAAATACAGTAAAAGAGAAAAAGATTCACATTCTTAATGAACTATAAGTGCTAAATGATATAGTATGGAGCATGCTATGACCTTTGAATTTCAAAGAAAGGAAGATTTATTCATTTTCTGAGTCAATATTTATTGAGTGCCTACTATGTATCAGGACATATTCTTGTTCTTGGTTCTTGAGATTAACCAGTAACAAAACAGATAAAATTCCCTGCCCTTACGGGGAATTTTACATTCTGGGCAGGAGGATGCTGACAATAAACAAGTAACTATCTAATATACAGGATGGTTATGAACGCTAGGAAGAAAAACAAAAATAAGTCAGACTTGGCAGTGCTGGGGTGAGGGGACACTGCCCTTTCAAGTAGAGCTCTCAGAGAAGGCCGAACAGCTGACGTGGCATCTGAGCAGGAACAAACCCGGAGTTGTCTGAGAGATGGGTGTTTCAGACAGATTACGATCAGATCAGTCTTGATTTTAACAAAATCAAGAGTGGTCAGAGAATTTTCACAAGGAAGTGAAACTTGAATTAGGCTCAGTGAAGATTTGAGTAACAGAAGTGTGGGAGCCTTCTTTCCCCCTCTTCGCACTCTCACCAACTGCTTGCACCTCCTTTTTTTGTTAGCTGGCGCCCAGCTCCTGGATCCGCCAGCGCCATGGGTTTGGGAGACCTGAAAAGCCCCACTTGCCTCCAGGTGCTCTATGACTACCTGGCGGACAAGAGCTACATCTAGGGTTATGTGCCATTACAAGCAAAGGTGGCAGTATTTGAAGCGGTCTCTGGCCCGCCACCTGCAGACTTGCATCGTGCCTTACGTTGGTATAATCACATCAAATCTTATGAAAGGAAAAGGTGAACGTGCTAGGAGTGAAGAAAGCTTTGGGCAAGTATGGCCCTGCTAATGTGGAAGACAAAGTGGAGCTACAGGTAGTAAAGACAATGATGACATTGATTTCTTTAGGTCTGATGAGGAGGGGCAAAGCAAAGAAGCAAAGAGGCTAAGAGAAGAACGCCTTGCACAGTGTGAGTCAAAGAAAGCCAAAAGGCCTGCACTTGTTGCCAAGTCTTCCATCTTACTGGATGTGAAACCTTAGGATGACAAGGTGGATACGGCAGAAATAAAGGAGTGTATCAGGAGCATTCAAGCACGTGGCTTAGTCTAGGGGTCTTCTAAACTGGTTCCAGTGCAGTATGGAGTTAAAAAACTTCAAAGGCATTGTGTAGCAGAAGATGGTAAAGATAGAATAAATATGCATTGAGAGCTGGGAGTAAGGAATTCATATCTGACATGCTAAGAAGAGGGAGTGTTTAAAGACATTTGAACAGCCTGAGGAAGATTAAGGGGTGCACACTGGCAGAAAAGCCTGAAGACAAAGAGAGCAAGTTAGGAATTAGAACATGTTTGAGACCTTTGCTGGTAGATATGAGCCCTTTTGTATAAATGTATGCTGATGTCTCTAAAGACAAATGCAATGGAAATCCTAAACATATGTTACTGCCAAGGAACTTGTTAATGTGAGAAAACAGAAGGAAGATTAAAAAATTGCTTCAGAGTCATTTAAAATATTTCCATTGAAAGTTCTGCTTGTTTATTCAAACTGCCCTCTGCTTCTCCATAGTCATTAATGATTGCTCATAATAGATATGTTAAATTTTACATAGGTGTTCATTTTACACATCTTACTTCTACACAAGAAGAAGTCAGAGGTAATATTTTCACCAAAAGACAGCTCTTTTTAAGGCTCAAAGTCTTACTTAGGCTAACATGTTATTATCTATATTAATAGAAGTGATGTAAGAGTTTTCTAATGTTTCCTCCATGGGCTCATTCATTCATTTACTCATTCATTCAACTAATAACATTTACTGAATACCTTCTTTGTTGTAAGCATCATATAAAAGTATTGCATGATGATTAAGAAACTGGACGTTGGCTTCAGCATTTAGAGGCTATAGGGTCTGCGGCAAATTACTTATCCTCCAAACCTCTCCTTCTTCATATGTAAAATGGGACAATGTATAAAATCTGTTTATGGTAGTTTTGACCATCAAATGAACTAATGTATCTAAGCACTTAGCACAGGGCTTGGCACATAGCAAAAGCTCAATGTTGCTCTATTATGGTTGCATAGCTTTTGGGTTGAGTTGGTGAGGGAGGTTTCTACCATCACTGTTAAAATAACGCAGGGCTGAGGAAGCCTGGTATCAGACGTCAGACAGCATGGTGGAGATATGCAGAAAGCAGCTTTGCTTGATCTCTTTGCCTCTTCTCCCAGGCAGAGTCAATGACAGGCCTGCATCAGTGGGAGTGTTCCAGCTACTGAGACTGTCTTGCTGTTTGCCCATGGACGGGCCCTGTGGGATGCAGATTATTGTCCTAGTTATTCCTAGTTCTTGACGCTAACCCACTTTTTCTCCCAGCTTTTATGTTGCTATCACAATAGGGTAGGATGGGGAAGGATGGAAGGGACAGTAAATGTCAGTGCTGCTTAGAGTAAAAGCTAAGTTCTTCACCTGGGCCACCTTGTCAGGCAGACCATGGTAAGTATGGTGAACATATCATCTGTACAAAAAAAAAAAAAACAGATTATATGCTCCAACAGAAATTTTATGCTTTTTCCAAGTGTGAGAACTGGTTAAATATAAAAATATCATAATTTTTGGAACATTTTAATAGTTGTATGGGGACAATGGAATGGAATATTTTGCAATTGTACTTATTTTTTTAAACAGTAGGTACTTTTTAAAAAAAATTTATTTATTTTTAGAGAGAGTAGAAGGAAGGGAGAAAGAGAGAGAGAGAAACATGGATGTGAGAGAGAAACATTTATCAGTTGCCTCTGGTGCATGCCCTGACCAGGGATCAAACTTGCAACCCAGACATGTGCCCTGACTGGGAATCAAACCAGTGACCTTTTGCTTGGTGGGATGATACCAACCAACTGAGCCACACCACTCAGGGCTGTACTATCTAAATTTAAATGAATTAAAAATTAAATGCCACTTAAATTTTAGATCCACATTTGCATTAGCCACATTTTTAGTGCTTAATAGCCACATATGGCTAGTGGGCCATATTGGATAGCACAGATACAGAACATTTCCAGCATTGCAGGAAGTTCTATTGGACACTACTGCTGTAGAATATGTGGTTTGTATTATTACAGACTTCCAAGAAATAGTCCAATCTTGGACCATCTGCTCTATAATAAATCTTTTATCAATTCACCACAAATTGCCCTCTCATTCCTCCAGCATACTGTGAGGTGCAGGGCAAACAGCACTGGGCTGGGCTTAAGAGACCTTTGCTTCAGATCCTGGCTTTCACGTTGTCTAGCTGAGTGACTGTAAGCAATCTCCTAGCCTTGTTCCCCCACCTGTGAAGTGAGGGAGTTAGGCCAAATGAGATCAATGAGTCTTTTCCCAGGAACACTGAGCTCATAGGTCCTACTTTGATAAATGATTTAGTTGAGAAGCAGTGATCTCTTGTCATAGATCATAGCAGGGCCTCCCTCTGATGTCTCACTCGCTTCTGCTGTGTCCAAAGCATGATGGACCATCAACCATTAAGAATTCTCTACGAAACTACCGAGTGTTTGGGTTTTATATCTCTATGCATGTAGATGTATTGTATGTAATTTTTATGCTGTTGGAAGCATCATACTTCTCTTTTAAAAGGGACTTGTTGCATTAACATGGGTAAGTGACTCACCTGAGGGTATATGGATTGTGGTTCTGGTGAGGGGAGTTCTTGGCAACTAAATTCCCCAGACAGATTATGAAAGATAGTCTGCTGACTTCTGGGCTGCTCAGATTCACTTTAGTTTGTTGTCATGGTTTTTCCCCAGCCTTAGTCAGAATGGAACCCACAGTATTAAACCAGCAGCAACTACTTAGTACCTCTGCTGGCTTTCTGCTCCCTGCTTGCTGTGGTCAGAAGGAAGGTATCTGTCTTCTCAGAAGCATATTTGTGTTTAGCAGCTTTAAACATTCAGGCAGGATGTTAAGAGCCCTTACTGACTTTTCTTGATAAGGTACTAATGGTACTTGGGGAGAGAATCTGGGCCTTCTGCAAAATTACGAGTATCAAGTCCTAGCTCCTCACACTGTCTCTGTCACTGACCAGCTGTGTCCTTAGACAAGGCCCTGACCTTTTCTGAGCCTTAACGCTAAAACCCTTCCCTTCCATCTGGGATCACGAGGTGTAACATAATACGTATGGGTGTTCTTTTAGCTTCCAGTTTTCCTATAGAAACAGGAGTGTGCACTGAGAGTACAAATGACTACTGTTCTTAAAAATAAGTAAGGCTGTGACTCGTATAACTAGAAACAGAGGGAATAGCTCTGTTTCACTTGAGCAAACTTAACCTAACTTTGAAAAGCACCAGGACATTTTTGTGGTTTTTAATTAAAAACCATTTAATTAATTTAAAACTCATTAAAAAGTATGGGCTTTACATTTTATTTTATTTTTTACTGTATTTTATTGCATACTCTCCCCTCACTCCCCCCACCCCCATCACCACAGTTGTCCATGTCCATGAGTCCTTCTTCCTTTTTGCTCAATGTCTCCATCCCCTAACTCCCCCAGAGCTGTTAGGTTGCTCTCTATCTATGAGTCTGTTTTACATTTTAGAAGTTATCCTAAAAAGAAAGAAAGGGCTTTTGTTGTTGTTGTTAAAATCTTGGTCATCCTTGGTCTACCCTTGATGTTTCTGTTGTGATCCCGTGTGATTTGCTTAGCTCTATTTCTATTAAATATGTCCTAATACCATCAATAACTAAAGTTTTCTCTATTTTTTAAATCTCCTGAATCGTTCTTCTTTTTCTCTCCCTTTTGCTTCCCCTTCTTTAGCCTAACCTCACTGTCCATGCCGCATGTGGAAAAAGGTTGCTGTTTTCCGCTAGTGGTGGTAGGGTAATCCTATGATGCACTCATCTTCCCACCCACACCATGCAGTGGGTACTTGAGGCCCTCAATCAGCAGATCTTGTGCGCGCGTGTGTGTGCGTGCAGCGCGCGTTCACTCAAACATGCCTGTCTGCAGACCTGGTATGTGCGTGTGTGACTGCAAGCGTATACACACGCCGGCCGGCGCGCCTGTTTGACAACGTTGTGTGCAGCGCATGTGCATGTGTGTGCAGCGCGCGCGCGCCCCCTGCACTGCTGTCCCTCCCGCAGGCCAGGGCCGAGTCAGCCCGGGAGTGCAGGTCCAGCCAGTGCGCACCCAGCTGTTTCTATAGGAACCACGGCAGCGCCCCCGCCCCTTCTGCAGAGGCCTCCGTAGGAGCATGCCCAGTGGAAGCCGCTAGTTGGGCTCAAGTCTGGATTTCCACTAAGTGGCTTGGGGGACTCTGGAGAAATCCCAATGCGCTGAATCGCGAGCCTTTGTGTGCAGTGGGAGGAGGAGGCGCGGCAGCCTGGCCTGGAGACCCCGCCTGGGAGCCTCAGGCAGGAACAATGCTAGCGTGCCTTACCCGGGGGAACTTGCTGGACGTCCTGCAGGAGGGCTTCAACGAGGTAACTGCTCCTCCCACTCTCCAGTTCCCCTCCCCCAACGCTTCCCGCCTAACCCCTGGAAGGGGTCCTCTTCTGCCCGCATCCTCCCGATTGCTAGAACAATTCGCCTGCAGAGCTCTAAGGGGGCTTCTGTGGTGCGTTCCCTTCGGAGGGACGGGTGGAGTGGGGGAAATCAAAAGGGCTGCCTACCACCAGCTAAGTGGGCATGGACCTTCTCTGTCAGCTCACCTGAGCCCAGAAGACAGGACCATAAATTTAGAGGTTTTCTCCTTCCAGAAGAGGTTGTCTCTACTCTACCCGGGGGATTCTCCCCAAGGAAATTCCTGAATAGATGGGAAAAGTGGTCATTTCAGGAGCTAACAGATAAGCCGAGGGAAGGGTGGGGTGGCATTGCATTGGTAGAAAGTTTGTGAGCGGGCAGGGTGGATAGTTGGTCCATGTGCAGTGCCCTCTTCATGTTGATATCTTTTACTAAATCCAGAGCAATAGATTTCTCCACAACCAAAGGGCATGATTGGCAGAGAGCACCTAAGAAGAAAGAGAAGGCTTGGGTTTCTGGGCCCAATTTTGGGGAGCCAGCATTTGCTCCCTCTGTTTGAGAGTGGGGAACTGGGGCTCCAACCTGGCAGGCAGCATGGGGGACAGGGTCTTTTTCTCTTCACGGTTTTCTTTCAAAATTCTGTTACATATTCCATTGCCTTCCCGTGTGACTCAGGAAATTCTGACTTAGGATTCTTTCCCTGTTGCGATTTGCTCCATGCCTTTCACTGCTTCTGAGCCCCACCCCTTTGGGTCGCCTTGTCCCAAGATCTAGGGAGACACCTACAAGGAGACCCAGACTGTTAGTTGTGTCTTTCTTCCTCCTTTTCTTTCCTCCTCTCCCTCTCTTTCCTCTCTTAAATTGAAGATTTTAAAAAAACAACAACAGGTTTTAGTTAAACAACGACCATATGAGTACATTCTTTTCTTAAATATGAACATTGTAGGCAAGACTGAGTGCCTTGGCCACCCCTCCAGTCTTGCCTTTTCCCCAGACCCAACAATTCTCATGAATTTGTAAGGTTTTCCTTCTACAGCTGTAGTGCAGGCTCTTAATTCCTGTTTCTAATTAAGAAGTTCTGCTGCCCGACCTGTCCCAGAGCCTCCAACAGTCCTGGCCTCTGTGCCCCAGCCTTGTTCCCCATAGAGGAAAACTACAGAGATGCTATCCCAACTTAACCTACTGAGTCGGAATTTTCCTTTGGCTGAGGGGTGTCGCAGCCTTTATTGAAGGGCAGGGTTTGCATCCTGCCTGCACTGCGGGGATCCTCATCTGTGCATCAGTCCTCTGAACACATATAAGGGGATTGTTAGCAAAGAGCCAGAAAGCCACCTCTTCGAGTGCTTCTAGTATTACTGGTTCCTTTTTCCTCTGCCTTTGGGTCTCCCTTGGTCTCAAGCTTCACGTGTCTGACTTAACCACCAATTATTGCAGAAGCCTCTTAGGTCTTCTTCTGGCCTCCCCTTTTTTGAACTCAGTTGCCAGGTATCTGGTCCTACTGTGTCATCGGGAGGAGAAAACCAGCAGAGTCAGTCCTACTCTTTGCCTTCTGCTCATTTTCACTTCCAGACCTTTCCACTGAAGAGCCAAGAGGCTTGGTGGTCTTTTGAATGCTTTAGTGTGTCCATAAATATTCTCTGACCTCCAATTCTTATAAAACACAAGGGAAAGGGAGAGTGTTCTTTTTTGGTGGTCAGGGAGTCTTCATAAAAAACAATAGACACAACTCTATAATTATTTCATCTCTAGAATAACACATTAGTGGTTCTTTTTTCTTTCTCACATTTGATTTTTCTACCCATCCTGTAACTTCCCTCCACCTCTCTTACTGGCTAATGTATAATCCATTCCCTTCTTTTAGTGAATTTGAATTCTGACAGCCAATAAGTACTTTTGGTTTCTCTGAGAAATTGACATAATCTAAATAATAGTAATATGTTAAATCTCAAAGGTCCCTTAAAGTTTAAGTAATTCATTTATATACATAATAAATCAAAGAATTGTTTTCATACACTGTATCATACATTTAATGCTACTGAATAATGCTGTGATTAATTATTTCAGAATTGATGGGGCCCCGATTGACCTATTCCAGCCTCTAGGGTTGCGCAATAGATTCAGTAATATTCAATCTCTTTTGTTAGAGTCATGTGATAAGGATGTAGATAGGGACTTAAAAGCCAGAGTCAGAATATACTTCAACTCCTCTAAGAAGCTCTTCTTACTGAGGCGAAGAATCCTCCATAAACCCAGTCATCTCTGGGGATTGCTCCAAGCATATCTGAAGCTATTCATCACCTGCATGCCTTTAAGGTCTGTGTAGTTAGGGCTGTGACCTCATTCTCTATGACAGAGAAAACTGCCACAGGAAATAAAGCTATGGCCCTAATTGATTAATTATTAGGGAACCATGCAGCAGAGAGAAACCCCGCCCTATGAATCAGGGCTTCCCTCTACCCACCGTTGGTTCTGTTCTCAATCATATGCCACTATGCATAACTGTACGTGACAGAATTTTCTTCTGTCATGTTCCCTGAATAAAGCCCTGGTCTCAACATACAGACACATTGTTCACAGAATTGATCTGTGTCAGTGCTTTCAGTGTAACCCCTTTTATTGACATGGTTAATCTGCTTTATGAATTTTCCACAAGTTTTGGAATCTGCCACATTCTGTAGTCCACGCTGGCTGTCATCCCCTTTCTCTTATGTTTTGGGCCTGGCCTTTCTATAGTTCACATTTGTTTTCTCAGCCACTTAGTATTGATGTCATATGAACATTGTCTTTAGTTAATGTGCCAACATGAATTTTTGCAAGTGTTTTTCTGGGGACCAGACTTTCTTTAAAAAGTATTTTGGTGCTTGTGTTGGAAGGTTTTGGTAGACTGAAGACCATAACATAGTTCAGCCAGTAAGCATTCATTCATTTATTTAGTTCATTTATTGGATGAGGGGATGGATAAAATAATCGAAGAATACCTAGTTCCTGCTTCCAAGAAATTTATAAGGAGAGATTTATCAGTGTACTAAAAAAACCATAATAGGATGCTTAAGGTGATAAGTGCCGTAAAAGAAGTAGTGTTTGAGGGGCATTATAGATATCTTCTACTTCATGATATCATGAAAAGTACCATGTATTTACCAACTTACCTGCTTACTGAAACCAGACATTTTTTCCTGCTAATCTGGAAAACAGGCATGCAAGTACTCATTCAACAGACATTCACTGAACAGTTGTGTTTACCAGGCCCCATGCCAGCCTCTGGAAATAGAAGTCAAAAAACATTGGGTCTGTGCCCTCACAGGTCAATGAAAATAAATAAATGTCCAGAGTATAAAACTCAGGAAAGTTGTGGTGATGCAGAAATCCTGCTTGTCAGGCAGAGCAAACCCGTGTCTGGCTGGACTAGGAATTGCCTGAGGGACTGAAAGTTTTGGGAATGATTTAAAATATCGGTCAACAGGAAGTCAAGTATCTGAGCCTTAGCCTTTTAAACATATGACCTGGGAGACTTTCCCTACCAATTTTTCTCCATGGAGAAATTTAAATCCCACATGGAGATTCATCTGCCTGGCAGTCCTGAGAAATACAGGAAGAGCCTTTGTCTGGCGTCATTCCCATAAGGGGACATAGGGTGAGTGAAGAAGGGGATTGGCATGTGGAGCAGCTGCAGCATATCTCCTAAGTGCCTCATGCCTTCCATGGGGTAGGATTTGCAACATGAGGCTAAGCGGAGGCTTTCAGACATTTTCACTGACTTCCTCTGTGCTTTGCTGTAGAAATTAAGGGCCAGTTAAGTCTTTAACGTAACAAAGCACCACACTCCCCAGCCTTCTTTTTTCTATCCTGACTGATTTCTCCTCTCCTCACCCAAGCTCATTGGCTTTATTCCCACAGGAGTCAATGCCAGCTAAACAGATGCTCCCTGGCAGCGAGCTATCATGCAGCATTATGTGATGGGGAGTGAGGGCCTGGCCAGGCATGTGGAGCAGTGATAGGGCCTCTTTGCCAGGTGCCATGGGCCTTGTTGTCTAGGCTGTGAGGACTCAAACTGAAGGGAGCTTTCCTGAATGTGTTTCCTTATTTGTTATCCCCACCCCAGGCCCTATTGAAGTGGTCGTGGACATAACCTTCAGTGGTCAGGTATGGTAGGGGGATAGAGAAGCAATCCCCAAGGCACTGAGGGTTGGCTCCATGCCCCGTTTTTAGTAAAGGACATGCATTGGTTATACAGTGATACCTCATTCACTCATTCACTCATAAGCATTCATTGAACACTTACCTTGTAACATGCACTTGTGAAGAACAGAGTGTTTACAGGGCTTGTGACTAATGGAAATTTAAAAATAAGGTTAGGAAGTGAAATTTTTCAGAAAGTCTTTAGGTTTTTACTTTCTGGTATATTATTTTTTGACCACTGAGCTGAACACTAATACAATGAGCCCTTCCCATGTAGGGAAGAAGAAAGTTAATATTTTTACTTGTGAACTTTATTTTTACCTAATGCACCACCAAATTCAATAAACAAGTAGCCTTTCCTGGCCAAGTAAGGGCCTGAAAGCGTTAATAGGGAAAAAAATACCATACTACATTCTTTTACTGGCAGAAGTTAGGCCAGTAATAACTCAAGGTTTCCAAACCTCCTGCTTCCTCTCAGTTTCTCAGCAGCAGCCCTGCCCCCTACCTCCTCAGCTTCTATTGCTAGACAGTGGCTCAGAATTCGAAACAGGTATCTGGTTTCACTGTGAAACTGATTTCCTTCCTGAGCCATTCAGATCTCCTGAACTCTCCAGCACATCACAGGAGTCCTGCTGCTTTTCTGGTTTGCCTTTCTTGCCTGGCAGCAGGGAGCCAGAAAGCCCACTCCTTGGATGTTTCTGCACTAAGGAGTGGTAGGTCCCCCAGACTTCTCTGAAAAAGCCCAGTCAGTGCTTTTGCAGCTCTAACCAAACAAGTCCCCTGTAAGCAATTCTCTTTGACCTTGAGGCTTAGAGGAGACAGAAAGCAGAGGCTGAGTTTAGGAACTTGTTTGGAAGGAAGGGCAGGTCCCAAAGAAAAACAAAGTTACATTTGGCAACAGGAAAGCTTTCAAGGTTAAGGTGTCCTGCACAAATTAAGATGGTAGACAGAATTGTCTTTATTGGAAGAGTTTAAATTTATGTTATAGGGTTAGAGAAAGCTGATGAAGAGTATGGGGTTGCTGAGGGCTCCTCCCCATTCCAGCCACTCAGCTTGAGAGTGGTTCAGTCTTGTCAAGCCAAAATCCTGCTCAGATGGCTTTGACTGTTGCTGCATCTGCTTTTCTTTTTCCTGAGATCTGACTTCAAAGGATTGTCATAAAAACCATCTGACTTTCTAGACCTCTGGATTACTGAGGCATCCTTCTAGCTTCCACAGAACAAGTTAGAGATGGTAATTCTGGATCAAGATTAGTTCTTTGTGGCCACAGGTTTGTGTATTTGATTTCACAGACATTGTATGTTTGATTGTCTTGCTTTTCTTTTTTTCTTTTTTCTTTCTGTTGTCAAATGACCTTTAATTGAAATATTTTCCTTTGTAGCTCTTAGCTAGCTGGGCATTCCACTGCACCGCTGCTGACATCATTTATGATGTCATGAGGGTGATGGCTGTCACCGTTGCAACACACAGCCTGGGCAGGCCGCAGGAACTCCTTAGTGTTTTCAAGAGAGTTTTCTAGCTAAAGATCAGTGCCACATCTGTGAGGCAGTGTGGACAGTGTCATCAAGAGTGATATTTCCACTGTGCTTAATTTTATTTATTTATTTTATTTTTGCTACTTTCTGTCTCTTGGAGTTTCTTCGAGGGCTTTGATGATCAAGGCAGGGGCAGAAGGTATTATCTCAATTTGGGTGCGTCTGTTCTGAATGATGGGTTTCACTGTAATCCTCAGACCCTTACAATTGTTGCTGGTGGAAGTGGGGCTCTTTCACAGGATCGCAGCATTTCATGGGCCCACGCAGGTGAGATTGTGGTGTGGCAAGATTTATTTGGATGGAAATAGAAGGCTGCCTTTGAGTTCCCTGTGTCTCATGTCTGCCTGTCCTGCCATGGAAAAAGTCTTATTGTGTCCTCAGCAAGGCTAAAACAAAGGCCATTGTTCAGAGTTTTTGTTTCATTGTCCCGGCATTAGCAGTCTCGGTCCCTGTCCAGGGAGGTCAGCACTATTCCTGGCTATGCTCCTGTACCCAGGCTCCCACCCAGAGCCTGCGTTTGGAGTCCATGCAGCTCCTAGACCTTCATGGTTACTATGGAGAGAATGCATGAACATACAGGGCAAGCACGTGTTCCCAGGTGCACGAGAAAGAAGGGCTTTGTTCCCTGGGATTATATTATCTTGCATTTGGGAAGGACCAGGAGCTTTTTAAAAATAACAGGTCAACTTCCCACGCTTTCACAGGGCCTGACTTCCAACCAATCCTTTGTTTCCCCGGGCTAGACTGACCAGCCTCTCTGGTTGCCATTTTGGCTCTTACTGCACATGTGCTTACCTCCCCTTGTTTTATCCTTTTCCCCAGTAACCTACAGGGAATGGGCCTGCAGCTGTCACATCCTGGTGAAGCAAGCAGGCCCATGCTCCCCTGCTGACTATCCTTAACAATGTCTGATTCCCTTTCCTTCCTCTCTTTACTAATAACTAGCTAACTAACTACACTAACACAGTTACCAGTTGCTTTGGCAATGTCATCAGCAGTTTGTTTAAGAGACAGACATCAAGGGCTGATCTCGGGGACCAGGATGGACAAGGCACCTAGTTCCTACCAGTGCACCTCAGATATGTGAACAATTTTGATCAAGGTGGGATCGAACTTAGTGGCATGGCAGAGGCGGCTGGTGTCAGATGAGCCTGGATTCGATATGAACAAAGCAAGTCGCACCTAAGCCTCCTCAAAGGCAAAAGCCGGGAGTGTCTTCCTTTTTTTTTAAATTAGTTTGGTTGCAGGTGCCAAGAACCCCACTTGAACTAGCAGAGATAGAAAATGGAATCTACTGACTCATGAAATCCAAGGAAAGGCTGAAAAACTAAATCCTGGAGTGGGCAAGGATGGAGCAGAGTCTCAGTGAATATGAAGAACTCAAACACTGATAGGGTTTCTCCCTCTGTTTTTTGGCTCTTATTTCTGGTCCTTTCTGTGGGTGGCTTTATTCACTTTCACTACAGGTGGCTTTTCTCTCTCAGGTGAGCAACATAGCCCCTGGCAGCATCTAAGTTTTGTATTTTACAAGTTTGTCAAAAAGAGGCTGGGAGAAACTGAGAGAGAAGGGTGGTGGGGAAGGCGACTCATTCTGTTCCTAAATGTGAGATCAAAAAATTTCAGAGCTCTACCGGGCTTGACCAATCAACTTAGCTAGACCAGGCAGCTGTGGCCGATGGAGGGCATGATATAAGAGCAGCCCAGTACTGAGGCCCACCATTGAGTAGGGAGAGAGGGCATGTTTCTGCAAAAGAGGGAATCTTGTGAGCTGGACAGCTATGCCAAGAGCTGTTAGTTACACCTCCAGCCTTTCCCTACCCCCTTTTGGCCTGATCGGAAACTGATTGTGGTCCTATGGAGCTTCTCTAGAATGTTCAAGATATATTTCTTTTTTAAAAAAGATTTTATTTATTTACTTTTAGAGAGAGGGGAAGGGAGGGAGAAAGAGAGGGAGAGAAACATCAGTGTGCGAGAGATACATCAATCAGTTGCTTCTTGCACTTCAGAGACACTCTCAAGGCATGTACCCTGATGGGCAATCGAACCGGCTACTTTGTTTCGCAGGCCAACCCGAATCCATTGAGCCACACCAGCCAGGGCCACGATATATTTACTAATAATTAAGATATTTTCATTTTGCTGAATCTATTGTATTTTGTCTTTGCTAAATAGTTGACTTATAAAATGATACTGCTAGAAGGAGCCCTGGCTGGTGTGGCTTAGTGGATTGAGCGCTGGCCTGTGAACCAAATAGTCACCCGTTCAATTCCCAGTGTAGGGCACAACAGGGTTGCAGGTCAGGTCCCCAGCAGCGGATGTGTGGAATGCAAACATATATTGATGTTTCTCTCCCTCACTTTCTCCTTCTCTTCCCCTCTCTAAAAATAAATAAATAAAATCTTTAAAAAAATGATACTGCTAGAAGTAAATAAAATTCAGTGGGTTTTCCCCCCAGCTGATGCAAGAACCCCTTAAGAGGTTATTTCACTTGGCTTGCAGGGTGTAGAGGAGTAGAGGGGGCTAGGCTCTGAATTCCCTACTCTGGCACTAACCAAGAATCACTGCTTTTCCGTATTTTATTTATCTGGCTTTCATACAAATTAAAATTTGAGAAAAAGATTCTGAGGCCGCCCCCCCAGAAAGAAGAAAAAAATGGAACTGCTAGTTCAACCACTGGAGAATACCAGTCTCTTGCAAAAAGCATATGATATTTCATAAGTAGCTGTAGTAAAATTTAAAACCAGGGCCTAGACTTTCACTACAGTCCTCTTTAAAGATAACATCTTTGTGGTGGAAGTGGGTGGTGTGGCTGGTTCTCATGAGTGTCTGAATTGTTCAAATCAGTTTTTTTAGAGCCAGCCATAGGCATTTATAGCAAGAACGGGGTCTTGACCTCTCTTTTGGATACCAAGTATAGATATCTTCAGGTCTGAGAGGAGACACAGTGAGGCTTAGTTTAGTGGTTGGCTGTCAGATTAGACTTAAAGGGAAGGAAAAAGAACTAGTCACTGTAACCCTTAACTTGTAAAGAAGAACAGGTCCACTCAGCTGTGAATCTCTGATCTTTTTGTTTGATGCCATGTAATAGGTCTCTGTCAGCATGCAGACATACGAGTGACATAAAAAAGGACATTCTTCAGATAAAAATTTTTGTCAGTGTTTTGATTGAAGGCATACTTATCAGTTTTTTAAGTTATGTGAATCTGGGCAGAGTAGTAAATATCCTCAGCATCTCAATGTCTACCAGTGTCCTGGAATGTTGTCTGGATCCACGGTGAAGCCAGTGGAGAGTCCTAGTTCCTTGACCAGCCCCAGTGCAATGACTGTCCCCATCTCTGCCACTACAACAATGCCACATAGCAAGGCCACATCTTGGAACTTACTCCACAGAATTGCTCTACCCTAGAAATCATGAACTCTGAAACTCTACTCTCTGCTTAAACCCCAGTTTCACACTTCTCCATTCCCATTCAACTTAGGTTCAATGACATCAAGTTCTCTCCTTACTGTTCTCTGTCCTCTCAGTGGATCAGCTCTGCATTGGTTTCTTCTCCCTGGTGCAGATTCCAAGGTCAGTCACTTCAGAGACACTCTCACCACCATCCTTGGTTCCCTGGTGATTACTGCTTTTCCTCTGATTCCAGAAGTTTCCTCCACTCACCGCTCAGGCCTGCTACAGGAAATCACATAGGCTTGCTGATTGACTCAATTACAAAATTAGTTTCCAGCCCTATTGAGTCCTTGGTGCTGTCATTGTTCTTTCCAGCTTCCCACAGGGTCCCTTTCCAGAAGCCTCCCTCATTTACCCTGTTCCTTTCATTCTCAACAGATAAACCCACCTACTTCATAATGAATAGAGGGACATTTCTGTTTGAGCTCCTTCAGCTTCTCTCTTCCCCACCTCCAAATCTCCCCATGTACATACCTATTCCTGCCTCACCACCATCAAAGGAGGGAGGGGCCCTCTTCTTCTCCTCTGGAACCTTGCTGCATCATTCACACCCCTCCCCTTGCATCTGTTTCTCCTTCACTAACTCCTTCCCTGAGCCTAGAAATGTCTTCTTATCCTAAACGCCCTCGTTCTGTTCCACCTTCCTTTCCAGCCACCCTTTTTCCTCCTCTCACTGCTTTGGTTTTTATACTTCCTGAGATCTTCTCAGTTCACTGCCATCTGACTTTTAACCCCACCACTCTACAGTATCTGCTCTCAAAAAGGTCACCAAAGCCTGTTAATTATTAAATGAACTGGGATCCTTGGTCCTCAGCCAGACTTTTGTACAGCATTTGACCTTAATTGACCATCCATCTTAAAATTCTCTCATCCCTGGATTCCCACATAATATTTTCTCTTTCCTTCTGATTGCATGTTCTAAAATCATTTTTTGTTGGTCGTTTCACTTCCTTACTCCTTTAATGCTCATACATCCCATCCTCTGCCCTGAGTATTCCCTTTTCTCTCATTGTATGCTTTCTTCAGTATTGTAGAAATACATTCTTTGGAGTATGGTGGAATGGGTTCAAATCCTATTTTCATCAGTTATCAGGGCCTTGATCTTGAGCAAGGTTTCCAGTATGGAAAATGGGGCTAATAATATCAATTATAACGGGTTTGAAGAGCAAAGGAGACATGCATATAAAGTGCCTCTTTCAATGGCTGGCTGACAAAAATTGCTGCTTAGTACATTTTCTTTCTCTTCTTTCCCCTCAGTGCCCTCACCCTACTCCCTTTCCGCCAAATAACTTCTTGTAGTTCACCTTACTTGTAAGCCCAGGATTTGGAGCCACACTGAGTTCAGATTCTTCTTCTGACACATACCAGCCCTGTGACTCTGGGCTTTTTGTTATTCTGAATCTTGGTTTCCATGTGTGTGAAATGGGAAAGATAGTTTCTCTAACGTGTGTGTGTGTGTGTGTGTGTAGTCTGTTCAGAAGGTGTCCAACCATGTAATATGAAAAATAGAGACATTTACTGAAAAAGACACAAGGAACATTGTGCATAAGACAATGACACCTCCTTCCCCTTCAAAGTAGGCACCTTGGGACCTCACACAGTTCTCCCAATGCCATCAGCTGCCCCGTCATATTTTCCGGAATCTCACGGATGGTCTGAAATCTCTTCTCTTTCAAAGGTGATTTTAGTTTTCGGTAAAGCCAGAAGTCACAGGGTGCCCAATGTGGGCTGTAGCGGGGCTGAGTCACCTGGGTGATTTGATGTTTCACTAAAAAACTCTGAACAAGACATGATGCATGAGCAGGTGCATTGTTGTGATGAAGCTGCCAATCACCAGTTGCCCATAGCTGCAGCCTTCTGAATCTGGATAGTTTCGATGGAGGAATGTTCAAATTTAACGCAAAATTTGATGCAGATTTGTTGCTCTACTTGCTCAGCTATTTTGAATGCAATGGCTACCTAGTACACATGCTCATTCAATGGCGACTACCACCCCCACTGACTAGTACGGTGAAGTCATCATTGTTCATGCATGCACATCCCAGTCCACTCTCCTTGGCTGCCAGGTTACGTCAATGTCGCATAAACCATTCTTGTTATATTAAAAATGGTTGGACTTTTTCTAGACAGGCCTCACATGTATACATGAAACAGTGTGGTAAAATGCTTAGCACAGTACCTGGCATGTAGTAAGTGCTCAGTACATGGTAGTTACTATCTCTCATTTGCATCTGTGGCTATACCTGGCACACATAGATCCTCTCAAACAAGTACCTCCCACCCCACCCCTACCTCTTATGCACTAGACCTGAGTTTTGCCAGCTGGCTGTGGAATATCTCTACCCTGATGGTTTAGAAAGAGTTGAGATTCTTATTCAAAACTGAACTCTTGCTTTTTCCCCATACTAGATCTTTACATATCCTGCATCTCTGTTAAACCATTGTCACCCAGCCAGTTATTCATGTGACTTTTTGGACCCTCTCTTATCAGTCACCTCTGACTTGTTTCTGGAATTTGTCCTTTTCTAATTATACAGCTTCAGTTTAGGCTCTCAACTTCTCTCACTGGAACTGTTTCCTCATTTCCTTGTTTGTTTCTCCCACTCTGGATGATGCTCCTTCCCATATTCTACACTGTGTCCAGAGTGACCTTTCTAAGATGTGGGCGTCACGGTTTCACTGTCCAGTTTGAAAACTCCAGGCTTTCCTGCTGAAGGTTTTTAAGCCCTAAGTTTAAGTGCTGGTTGGTTGTGCTGACCTATTTCTCCATCATCATTGCTTGCCCCACACTAATTTATTAACTGGCTATTCCTACAAGATACCATATGCCTTCACAGCTCTTCCTTTTTTTAAAATCACCTGTCCCTCGGATGCCCTTCTCTACCTAACAAACATCCTTAACGAACCAGCCAAATGGTTCCTTCCCTTTTGACCCTTCCCTGACTCTCACATCCTTCCATCATGTTGCTCCTTCTGTGCATGAAAAGCATTTTTAACATTTCTCCATTGCTGCAGTAGTCATTTTAAGGCATAGTTATTAATGTGCCTGTAAGCACTGGGCTTGGCACAGTTCCTGGAAGTGTTGGTTGATTTGAATAAATGAATGCATGAAATGACAGGGTCTGGAAGGATCTTGAGAGATGGAATCTAACAGGTTGAAATTTATAAGAGTTAATGTGGATTAAGAAGATCAATTTTAAAAGATCGGAGATGGAAGAAATTGGTTCATCAGCAGAATGTGTTAAATATTACTTACAAGTTTTTGTTGCCAGCATTGTGTGAGTCAACAATGTGAGGAAGTAACAAAAACAAGGAAGAGAAGAGAAAGGGGAAGATGAATGTGAAATTTTTTGGATAAGGATGCTGTGTCTGGTTTTACACTACAGAATTGTGGTTGTTTCTAGGTATCAGGATTTTAGAGGGGCTTAGTCCAGAATAGCAATAATTGTTACAGCATTTTTTAAAAGATTTGTTGGAAATATCAAGATAGGCAAACTACTAGCTAACACAATAAAGAAGAAAAAAGGAGAAAGCACAAAAGACAGAATAAGTGGTAATGGAGAAGTAACCAATGAAACAAAAAAAATTATGAATGTTTGCAGTTCTATGTAAATACATTTTAAAATGTTGAAGAAATGAATAATTTCCTTGGGAAATTCTGATGATCGAATTTGTTAGAGATAGAGGATGTAAAAAGACTATTATTTTTGTAGAAGAAATAAAGAAAATTATTAAGGAAATATTCCTCAAAAAAGAAACTAGGCCCAGTTTATTTCACAGGGGAATTCTGCCAAACTGCCACATACCAGATAGTTACAAAGCTCTAGAAATTATTTCAGAGTATAGAAAATATAGAGAAAGTTTGTACTTCATATGAAGCAAAGAGAATACTGATACCTAAATATGATAAAGACAGTGGACAAAAGAAAACTACAGACTAATTTTTATGAATACCTATGAAGTGCCACATATATAGTATTAATGTAGCACTAATAGATATTTTATTAATAAACAGAATCCAAAACCACATTAAAAATATAATTCACTGTATCAGGTGAGTTTAAGTCCAAGAATTAAAGGTAGGCTCATTATTAGGAAATCCATTAATATTACATAGTTAACCCTACTAATAGGTTTCAGGAAAAATAATCATAAGATTATCTCCATAAATGATGACAAAACTTTCAACATTCAATATCCATTCCTCATAAAAACACTCAAGAAAATATGACTTGATGAATACTTTATTAATAAAAAATATACTACCCTCACCCAGTTTCCCCTCTTGTTAACATAACCATGGTATGTTCATCAAAACTCATAAACTAATGTGTATACAACACATTACTATTAATTAAACTCTGGACTTCAAAAAAAAAACAAAAAGAAAAAATATATATATACTTCCAAAATCAGTAACTTACATATAGTTTTAAAACTAGTAACTTTTATGTAGTTTTAAAAACAGTAACTTACTAAATTAGGAAACACCACAGGTATTTTCTCTAAGTCCAGAAACAAGGGAGGGAGGCCACTATCTCCACTTCCACGTTGTACCAGAGGTACTGGCCAATGCAGTGAGACTAGAGAAATTGATTAGAGGCACATGGCTTTAATAACAAAGGGAAACTATTTATTTTTATACTTGATATGATGGCAGTCCTGAAAACCACAGCGAATCGTGGATAAAACTCAAACAATTAAAGATAAGGTAACAAATTATAAAATTAATATACTGAAGTCAGTAGCTTTCATATACAGCAAAAGTAACCAATTAAAAAATGCAATGGTAATAAAGGTCAGAGCAGAAATGAACAAAATACATTCTAGAAAAACAATACAAAAGACCAGTGAAACCAAGAGCTAGTTCTTTGAACAGATAAACAAGATGGATAAACCTTAACCTGACTCATCAAGAAAAGGAGAGACCCAAATAAAATCAGAAATGAAAGAGCAGAAGTGACCACTGACACAAAAATACAAAGGAGTATAGAAAATATAATGGTAGAGAAACCTGATTTTTAATTACAACAAAGAAGATTGATTTCTTAGCAAAGAACTCAACAAAAGATGTGTAAGACCTACAGGAAGAAAACATTAAAACACTCTTGACAGACACATTTGAACAAATGGAATGATATCACCAGTTCTTAAATAGGATGATTCAACATCATAAAGATGACAGTTCTCCATAAGTTAATTTAGAAATAAAATCCCAATGAAAATTCCAACAGGCTTTTTGGGGGAGTTAGATAAATAGACATGCAAGAATAGTCAAGAAACACTAAAAAAATGAAAATTTTTATGTCAGAACTAGAACAAATAATCCTAAAATTAATATTAAACCACAAAAAACCCTAAATAGCCAAAACAAACTTGAGAAAGAAGAACAAAGTTGGAAGTACACATTCCCTGATTTCAAACTATATTGCAAAGCTATAATAATCAAGACAGTATAATACTGGCACAAAAACTGACACATAGATCAATGAAACAGAATAGAGAGACCAGTAGTAAACCCTAATTTGTATGTTCAGCTAATCTATGATAAAGGAAGTAAAAATATACACAGGAGTAATGACAGTTTCTTCAACAAATGGTGGCGTGAAAACTGGACAGATATATGGAAAAAAAAATGAAACTTGACCACTCTCTTACATTGTACAAAAATAAATTCAAAATGGGTTAAAGAATTAAATATAAGGCCTGAAAATATAGGAAGTAAACCATCTGACATCAGTCTGAGTAATATCTCTGTGGACATGTTCCCTTGAACAAAGGAGACACGAGAAAAAGTAAATGTGACTACATCAAACTAAAAAGCTTCTGTACAGGAAAGGAAATCTTTAACAAAACAAAAAGGCAACCTACTGACTAGAAGAGTGTATTCACAAACTATATATCTGATTAGGAGTTAATAGTCAAAATATTAAGAAACTAATACAACTCAATAACAAAACAATAAACAGTCCAATCAAAAAATGGGCAGAGGGCATTTCTCCAAAGAAGACATACAGATGGCTAACAGACATTAAAAAAAGATGCTTATCATCACTAATGATCAGGGGAATGCAACTTAAAACCACAATGAGATACCACCTTATACCTGTCAGAATGGCTATTGTCAAAAAGTCAACATGCCCTGGCTAGTGTGGCTCAGTTGGAGCACCATCCCACACACCAAAAAGTTATGGGCTTTATGCCTGGTCAGGGTGAATGCCTAGGTTGCGGGTTCAACCCCTGGTCAGGAAGTATACGTGAGGCAGCCAATTCGTGTTTCTCTCCTTTCTTCTCTCTAAAATCAATGAACACGCCGTTAGGTTGAGAATTGTTTTCTTTTTTAAAGTCAACAAAGAATATGTCGGCGAGGATGTGGAGGAAAGGGAATCCTTGTGCACTTGGTGGGACTCCAGTCTGGTGCAGCCCCTATTGAAAACAGTATGGAGAGTTCTCAAAAAACTAACAGTAGATATATCATATGACTCAGCAATTCCACTTCTTAATGTATAGTCAAATAAAATGAGAAAATAATTCAAAAAGAGATATGCACTCCTATGTTCATTATAGCATTATTTACAATAACCATGACATGTAAGTAACCTAGGTGTCCATCCATAGATGAGTGGATAGAGAAGATGTGACACATACACACACACACACACACACACACACTATGGAATGTTACACAGCAATGGGAAAGAATGAAAATCTTTCCATTTGTGACAACATGGATGGATATAGAGGGTATTTTGCTAAGTGAAATCAGTCAGGCAGATAAAGACAAATACCATATGGTTTAATTTATATGTGAAATCTAAAAAAAAAATGAAACAAACAAAACACAGACTTAGTAACAGTGACCATAGGGGTGGTTACCAAAAGAGAGGGGTTGGGGTAAAAATGGGAAGGGGCATATAGTCAGTAATATAATAAGTTTACAGGGTGACAGAGGATTACTAGAATTAGTGATCACGTTGTAATGTATAAAATGTGAAATCACTATATTGTACACCTGGAACTAATATAACCAATATAAGGTTATATACTAACTGTACCTAAATAAAAATATAAATTGAAAATATAAGAAATTTTAAAAATTATAAATACTTTTTCAGAGGGGAGGGACTAGCCCTATTAGACATTAAAATGTACTACAAAGCCTCTATAAATCAAACATTGTAGTGCTTTTGCATGAATAAATAAATATATGAGTGAAGTAGAATACAGAACCCAAATATAGACTTAAGAACTTAAGGTAATTTAGTATATGATAAAGGTAGCATCTCAAATCACTAGGGTAAAGAGCGACTTTTTAACAAATGGTGCTGGAACAACTGGGTAGCTATTTGAAAAAAAAAATGAATTGGATCCATATCTTATATCATACACAAAAATAAACTCCAAATGGATCAGGGATCTAAATGTAAAAAATGGATGGGCCTCAGTCTTCCCTTCGTGCCCATGGGAACCTGTTTGTGTTGAATGACCAGAGTCCCCGCGTTCTTCGCTCAAAGCTGGTCCAGACTGCCCCCACATCAGCTGTCTACCTTTTGAAAAGACTTAAGAAGAATGTGCTTGCATCAGTTTTTACGATAGCCAATCACCCTTATGCCTGGAACAGCGATTCTACAAAAATTGCCCTAAGCCCCAATAATCATGATATCCACATCTGTAAAAAGAATAGGAGTCAGTGGGTTAAAGCTCATATACTCAAGGAGCACAATGGACACATCACATGTACCAGCGGGGCTCCCAGGAGCGACAACATTGTCACTTGTGAGGCAGACCTCAATGCCTATGTCTGGAGTCAGGAAGATGGTCTGGAAGCACACCCTGCTAATTCTGAGAATTAACTGCACATAATTCTGTCAAGTGGTCCGCACGAAAGAACAAATTTGCTGTAGGAAGTGGAGCACGATTCATTTCTGTTTGTTACTTTTAAGTCTGAAAATGTCTGGTTGGTAAGCAAGCATATTAAAAAGCTACTTTGCTCCAGGGTCCTCAGCTTGGATTGGCACCCCAGTAATGTCTTGCTGGTGGCAGGATCATGTGATTTCAAATGCAGAGTGTTTTCTGCACACATTAAAGAAGTGGTGAACAACCAGCAAGGTGCCTTTTGGTGAGTTGATGTCAGAGTTTGGTGGCAGTGGCACTGGTGGTTGGGTGCATGGTACAAGCTTCTCCACCAGCGACAGCCGCCTGACTTGGGCCAGCTACATCCGCACCGTGTCTCTTCTCAACACCTCAAAAAGCATGCAGGTCTCAACTCTGAAACAGAGTTCCTCCCCCTACCAAAGCTAGGCATTCCAAAACAGAGTATCCAGAACAACATATTTGCCTTGGGCGCTTCTGCCAGGTGAGCCAGAGGGTCACACCAAGACCACAACACAGCTTTGGAGATGCTGCGCCAGAATAGCACTACTGGCACCGATGGAGCCATGACAGTTTGGGATTTCCAGATCTTAGAGCCTGGTATCCAGGGCCCTCAGATAATGTGAAGCTGAGCAGGCCTCCCAGATCCAGCATGACAAACTGACAAACTGCCTCCACGACAGCTCTGCCATTAGATTGTGAGGAGAGCAAGCTGCAAGAAAAAAAACCCCACTGAAGACACATATCTTACAAATGCGTGTGTGGTCTTGTTTGAATATAAGTGCTGAAAGTGTTGGTTTTGTAAAAGCAACAGTGATTGTGTTTATCTTTTTTTTGTTTTTGTTTTCGCTATTTCTATTCTTGACCAAAGCTTCTCTTTTAGTAGTTTATTATGGAAAATTGCCACACTAACTTAAAAGAAAGGGTATGGAGGTATGTAAATTTATTAAAAAATTAAGTGAAAGTACTGAATGTATAAAAATTTTTTTAGCCTTGGCTGCTGTGGCTCAGTGGATTGAGTGCTGGCCTGTGAACCTAAAGGTTGCTGGCTCGATTCTCAGTTAGGACACATGCCTGGGTTGCAGGCCAAGGGTTGGGAACAGGAGGCAACCAATCAGTATTTCTATTGCACATTGATGTTTCTCTCCCTTTCTTTATCCCTCCCTTCCACTCTCTCTAAAAGATAAATAAATAAAATCTAAAAATTAAAAATAAAATGTAAAAAATGGAACCATACAAGAACTAGGAAAAAAACAAACAGGTAAAATCTTTTTTCTAACCATAACTTAAAATTCAGAGGCAATAAAATAAAATATCAATAAATGTGATTATATAAAAATAAAACCTTTTTAAAAACCAAAAAAAAAAAACACTATAGAAAAAAGTCAAAAGAGAGCTAACAAACTGGGAAATATCTGCAACATATATCAGGTGGTACAAAAGTAGGTCCACAGTTGTGAGTACCCAAAACAGAGTTTATTCTTGTATTATCATTTACTAATTATTGTATTATTTTCCATATGAACAACTGTAATGCTACTTAGGCCCCAACCTGTATAAAGAATTCTTAAAAATGGAGGGACAAAGGACCAAAACTTTTGATAGAAAAATGGGAAAATGACATGAACAAAGATATGATATAAAAGTGGTTCAAAATAATACAAAAAGAGGGTCAAACTCATAATTAAAGAGATGAAAATATAAACAATACTAAGATACAATTTCTTACCTCTTACATTGGCAAGAATTAAAAAGTACAACAACATATTCTGTTGTAAAGTCAGAGGGAAAGCATGCTCCAAGGCATTGCTGATGGGAATGCAAATGGATACAACCCTTTTGGCAGGGAATTTGGCAATATCTAATACTATATTCTTACTTGCCTTTTATACCAGCAATCCCAATTTTTGGAATCTACCCTGAAGTTTAGACCTCCATCCATGCATATGGTTACTTATTGCAACATTGGTTAATAAACATGCATATGGTTACTTATTGCAACATTGTTTGTTCTCACAAAATATTGGGAAAAACCTAAATGCCAATATATAGGAGAATGGTTAAATAAATATGGTGTATCTACATAATGGAATACTATGTATCTGTAAAAATGAATAAGGAAGATCTCTAAACAATATAGAGTGATTTCCAAAACGTATTAAGTGAAAAGTTCAAGTGTAAGAAGAATATCAATAATATACTATTTTTCACATAAGGAAAAGAAAATATGCATTTTTAAAATTTTTTGGATAAACTGGAACTAATGAGATTGGTGACCTACAAGGGTGGATAGCTATGGGGTGGGAAAGAGTGAAGAAAAAGGAGTGGAGTAGAAAGGAAGGCGGTATGACACTTTTCTGAATGTGTTTCAGTATCCTCTGACTTTTAGAATCATTAATCCTTCCCTAACCCCCCAAAAATAAACAATTAAAATCAACCTAAATGTGGGGAGAATCCAAAATGAACTACAGCTAGTGAGAAATGAACTTGAAATGTATTACAGATGAATAACAATCACACTGAAGGGGTAGAGAGGAAAAGGACTAGCCTAAGTCACTCTGGAATTGGTATTTTCACTATGTACTATAAGGCTAAAGACAAAAGGTACTATATATAAATATTATATTATGGTTAATATTATAATACTAACCATACCTTGAGTAAATTTTTTTCTCAAGGTATGGATTAGCAATTCTGACACTATGTGGTGTGTTTTATAGGACTGAGCAAATATTAGTAACTATACTGTGGATAGTAATAGGTTTCTTGCTGTGGGAGAAAGGAGTTACAAATAAGGAAAAGGGAAAGGGAAGAATAAACCTTCTGTGGTGTTGGATTAGAGTAGGGATCAGTATAATTTATGGTATAATTCATGGTGTGCCTCTATCTATCCAGATAAGTAGATCAGGATATGTGTGTATACATACACATATTTTCTTTTTTTTAAAATTTTTTTCAAATACATTTGTCTCTGCCTTCCCCTCGCCACTTTGCCTTGCCCCCTCACCCCTCAACCCTTCCCCTTTGGTTTTGTCCATGAGTCCTTGCTACATGTTCCTTGACTTTCCCCTTCCCTTCCTCCCCCCCCGCCCCGCCCCCCGCGCCCGCCTCCATCCTTCCCTTTTGTCTCTGTTGGTTTCTTTTCCTTTCAGTGTTACTGGTCTTATTTTCCTTGCATCTTTGTATTGTTGGTTAGGTTCCGCTTATAGGTGAGATCACATGGTATTTGTCTTTCGCCCCCTGGCTTATTTCACTTATTAGCATAATGCTCTCTAGTTCCATCCATGCTGTTGCGAAGTTTAGTAGTTCTTTTTTTCTTTCTGCTGCATAGTATTCCATTGTGTAAATGAGGTACCACCTCAGCCCATCAGAATGGCCATCATAAACAGATCCACAAACAACAGGTGCTGGCGAGGCTGTGGAGAAAAGGGAACCCTAGTCCACTGTTGGTGGGAATGCAGACTGGTGCAGCCATTGTGGAAAGCAGTGTGGAATTTCCTTAAAAAGCTGAAAATGGAACTGCCTTTTGATCCAGTGATTCCCCTGCTGGGACTATACCCTAAGAATCCCAAAACGCCAATTCAAAAGAACTTATGCACCCCAGTGTTCATAGCAGCGCAATTTACAATAATCAAGTATTGGAAGCAACCTAAATGCCCATCAGTAGATGAGTGGATCATACACATATTTTCTACACTACTGCTGAGAAGGCCAAGGATGTCACTCAGTAGCAATGCACACATCTCATGCCCATATTCAGTTTCTAAAAATTATTCTCCAAAAAAAGAAAACCAGAGTTCTTTTGAGAAATAGCTGATTCCAGAGGTGGGGCAGTACAAGATGAGGAATCTGGAATATTTTATGATGCCAGAAAGTAAGGAAGTGTTCAAAAAATGGTCAGGCCATATGATCCAGAAACTCTACTTCTGCATCTATATATCCAAAAAGATTGAGAGCAGGATTTTGAGGAGATATTTGCACACTTCTGTTTATGGCAACCATTTTTCGTTATAGCCTAGAGATGGAAGCAACCCAAATATCCATCAATTGATGAATGGATAAACAAAATATGGTATTAAAAATGTGATTGAATATTAATCAGCCTTAAAAAGGAAGGAAATCCTGTCGCAACTATTCCACGGGTGAACCTTGAGGATATTAGGCTGAATGAAATAGGCCAGTCACAAAAAGACAAATACTGTCTGATTCTACTTACCTGAGTTTTTAAAGTAGTCGAATTCATAGAAACAAATTAAAATGGTGTTTGCCAGGGGCTGAGAGGAGCGGGAAAATGTGGGGATGTTGTTTAATGGGTAGAGTTTCAGTTTTGCAATATTAAAAAGATCTGTAGAGTCTTTGCACAACAATGTTAGTTAAGATGGTAAATTTTGTTGTTTTTTACCACAGGTAAAAGAAATGGCTGGAACATATGAAAAGGATACAGGAACCAATATTTGTCCCAGTGGCCAAATCTGAACAATTTGAGCAACAAAATAATGATAGTAATGGATTAATGTAATAAATAAAAATAAAATAAATTTCCATGAGCCTATACTGATATAAATAAGTGGGGGAGGAGGGAGAGCTCTTCCTAATGTTATAAATTCCAATTAATAACTGTGGGAGGAGTGATGATTAGAAAAATCATCATTTAGGAAACACCATAATAATAATTGTTCCAGGAAAAAAAAAATCAATGGATGTTAAATTTCAAATGGACAGGTTAAGTGATGGTGACTAAAAGGATATTTTTATAGTTTCAAAGCATTTTCCCACAATATACTTATTAATTACAAACGGGAAAATGTCAACTTTACAGTAGAGGAATGTGGCAGACACTACCTAAACCAAGAGACCACAGTTAACTTCATCAGCAATAAGATGTATTGGCATTATGTGCCTTTTGATATAATGCACTGAGAAGAGCAGAGTATGACTTCTGTGGTATTCTTCCCCAAATCCATAGCCTGAATTTAATCATTAGGAAACTTCAGACAAACCCCAATTGAGAGACACTGTACAAAATAACTGGGTCAATATTTGTCAAAATTGTCAAGACAATGAAGGACAAAGATTGAGGGAGACTAAAGAGACGTGACAACTAAATGCAGTGTGAGATCTTGGATTGGATACTAGACCAGAAAAAGGACATTACTGTGTCAAATGGTGAAATTTGAATAACATCTGTAGATTAGTTAATGGTATTGTGTCAGTGTTAATTTGCTGTTATGTAATTTATTGGGTTATGTAAGATGTAAAAATTTGGCAAAGGTGTGTAAGGAAACTCTTTGTGCCATTCTTGCCACTTTTCTGTAAGTCTGAAATTATTTCAAATTGAAGTTAATAAAAAATAATATTTAGGGATTTTGAATGACCCCCTAACGTGTGTCAACAATGTGTTCTGATGGCCAAGTAAGGAAGAAAGGAAGAAGGGAAGAAGGGAAGGATAAATACCCAGAATGAGGAATCTGCATGCCTCCTTTTATTTTTTTTAAGTGTTTTATTTACTTATTTATTTTTAGACATAGGGGAAGGGAGGGAGAAAGAGAAGGAGAGAAACATCGATCAGTTGCCTCTTGCACATACCTCTGTGGGGGACTGGCCCACAACCCAGGCATGTGCCCCGACCAGGAATCAAACCAGTGACAGGACGATGCTCAACCGAGCCACACCAGTCACGGCTGTATGTCTCCTTTTATATGTAGAGTATTGTATTAAGTTCTAGATGTAATGGTTTCAGGGAGATTTAGACAGGAAGATCAATGACTTCAAATTGTTTTATGTAAGGAATGGTTAACCTTGGCTCACAGCTCTTATTTATATATACTTGGGAACACTTAGGGAATATTGATATACTTGGGCCCCACCCTCAGAAAATCTGGCTGGTCTATAATGGAGTCTAGACATTCATGTTTTTTAAAACCTTCCCAGGTGATTCTGATGAGTAATCAGGGTTGAGAAGCCTTTGGTTAAAGAATTTTAAATATTTAGCTAGAAGACTCATTAGCTCTATAAGAATCACATGGGGGAACTTGGGACTAGAAAGCTGAGTTCTGCCCTAGGAGAGAATTTGGAGGATGTGGGATAAGGTCTCCACATCTGTATCTTGGAAAAGCTTCCCTTGTGATCTTGCCACGCAGCCAGGTATGGGAAGAGTGGGCTGGATCAAACTTCTCAAACTTTAATGTGTGTGTGAATCACCAGGGGATCCTTATAAAATAGTTTCCAATTCATTAGGGGCAGGGGTGGAGCCTTAGAGTCTGCATTTCTAATAGGCTTCTGGTGATAACTGATGCTGTAGGTCCAGGGACCACACCTGAGTAGTAGACAGATACTTAGTGCAGGGTGTTATACAAGAGACTCAAGCATTGGATGTGGTGGAGGAAGTCGTTTAGAGGAAGGTGCCTTTCATCCTGAGAGTCTGAGTAATGTAGTTCAAACCTCAGAGATACATTTATTTAGGTGATAGAGTGGTAGAATGGAAGGAGCATTGGCGTGAGAATTAGAGCGGATCTCATATTCATAGTTTACTGTCTGGGTAACCCTGAACAAGTTATTTCACCTTTTTTGAGTCTCAGTTTTCAATTAGCAGAAGAGATAGAACAAAATCTCCCTGGAAGATTAACATTAGAGAAAATGCCTTTAAGGGACCTCACATAGCCCTTCACACAGAACAGAGGTTCAGAAAAGTGGTGACTGTTACCGTTATGACTTAGAATCCTCTTTTGTTGGAAGACCAGAGTTCTGATTACTGTGCATGAAAGGTATCGTTAGGAGCCTCTAACCACTTTTGCATCAGAGACAACTTCTATTCAACAACCAAAAGAAGGCTATGATTTCATAAATAGAAATTATCTTGGCCTAATGAAAAACACTTGTTCTTGTCTGCCCCCTCCCCCCAACATAAGTAACTTTTGCAATTAGTTTAAGTCTTGGCCTTTTGAAGTGTAACAAATGATTTGCTGACTCAATTATTTGTTGTGCACCTGTTACTCAAGAGTCCAATAATTCTGAACTGTTGTAACTCCCTGCATAGAGCACAGTTCATACCTGAGCTCCTTTGGGCTCAATGTCCTCCTTGCCTCCTTTTCTCCTGTAGGAAACCCCTGGAGTGTGGGCTTCAGGTTGTGCTAATACTCTCTTAGCACCCTATGCACCCATCACAGCACTTGTCTCTAACAGCCTGTGAACTTCTCTTGTTCCCCTCTTCCCTCTCCTTTCCTGAAAGCTTCTGGGAGACATAAGGCTCTTTGTAGCCACATTAACTTAGCACAGTGCCTGTGCTGAAATTATTGTTGAACTGATTGTGTTACACAGGACTCTGTCAAGGAGATCATCGTCTGAGGTATGTGGGGGTCAGGGAAAGCACCTTTCTGAAAAAGGTGCTACTTGAGCTGATAACTTTGAAAGGAGATGGAAGGCAGGGGTGGGGGTAGAGTGGCTGGAAAGCGTGGTGGATTTGGGGCACTGCACATGGTTTGGATGCGCTGAAGCATGGGGTGGGGGCACATGGGGGGAGTAGTGAATGGAGCTGGAAAAGAGGCAAGGGCTAGCACATGACAGGAATGAAATGCAGCTAAGTCTGCATTTTATCTTGAGGATAATGAGAACCCAGTGAAGGATTTTAAGCAGAAATGTGTGGAAAGTGGGTTGAGGGTAATATTTGCTACAGGGAAATTAGTTAGGAGTTTTATACCTGTCAGGTAATCAGGTCCCAGCTGTTACCCTTAATGCCTTTTCTGCTCTTAGCTCCTTTTCCGCAGAGCAGACTGGTTTAGTGTGGAGGATATGCCTTTTATCCCATCTGCCTCACACAGTGCTTTTGCTGTGCAGTGGGAGCAGACCTGGGATGAAAGTCTGATCCACATCAGGCAGAAGGTGTAGTCATTTCTATTCGATGGGATGAGTTGGATAGCAAGAGGCCCTTGGTAAATGCTTAGATCACATTTAGCGGGTTTCATAACAGGTCTGTTATGTCCTAGCTATGGGGACATTGAAGAAGTTATATAACCTCTCTGAACTTCATCTGTAGACAGCAGATGATACTGACCCTTTAGTGCTTTTGTGAGAAATGATTAGATGATGATAATGATGCAAATAATGATAATTTAGGAAGCGTCAATTGTGTGGTAGCCCCGTTCTGGTTATATTCGTTAGTTCATTAAAACATGTATAAGACACCAAAAATAGTGTTTAGTTCATGGTAGGTACTCAGTAAATATTAGATTCCTTCCCCCATCTTCTGCTGATCACTGGACTTGCTATACTTTGTCAGAAGCTGATAGATTATTGCCTTAGTACTCTCTTACAAAGAACTTTATTCCCAAAAATTAACGTAGAGTAAATAATGAAGATTTAATTTAAGCGCAGGAAGCAACCAGTGGGTAATTTCCCACATCATTTTATTAAGGAAGTACTTGGGGCTTAGAAATCAACTGTACTTTAACCAAATTATAATTTAATACTATTAGCTCTTGAACTTAATTTTTAGGTTTAGGGTCTTGGTCTACAGAAACCAGAGACAGCTGCTGCCTGTATTATGACATTGTTCATGTGCTCTTTTAATATTTAGTGACCATCTTCAGACCAAATAATCAGAATAAACACCCACATACAAGCTCTGTGAAAGGGACAAATGGAATATGTAAGGCTGTCGGAGAGTTGGGTTAAGTTATATGTCCCTACCTCGGCCTAACAGGCTTCTGAGGATCCTGGGCCCTAGCTTTGTCTGAAAATAAATGAAAGTGCGCACGCCCTCATCCCCCAGTCTTCAGAAGCACTGTTCACCATAGCCTTTCTTTTTCCTTCTTTGTAAAGATTTTAGGTGACTAGATACTTTTTCACAATGTAAAGCACAGGTTAAAACTTAACTCTGTAGTAATCCTAGGATTATGATGAGCTCAGGAGAATAAATCTCAGGTCAAGTGTGAGATGATTTCAATTAAATCTCATAGTGAAGAAAGCAGCTATGGGAGAAGTGGTTCTGAGCGTGGTTCACTGTTTATTCCTGCTTCCCCAAGATCAGTTCTTACGAATGTCACAGTCCACTGTGCACGTGGGACGTGAGTGATTGTTCCTAAGGAGTATGATGGGTTGCTGGCAGCAGTGATTACACCAAAAGATGGGCTGTGGTTTGGGGCCCAGTCCTCATACCTGGTCAACAGAGCAAAGCTCAAGGAAAGCAGGAGTCACAGTCATTGAAATACTCACCTGCTTATCTGTGTGTACACTGCCACCTAAGTCAGAGGTTAGCTTATCCTGGAGACTAGCATAAAACTAGAGAATTTTAGAACGTGCTATATATCTGACCATCTTTCTTCTTTCTGTCCTTGAGCCTCCTTCTTCCTCTGGATACATATTGCCCACCATAGCTCAGTCTCCCATGGTGCAGGGTAGAGGTGAAGAATAATAGGCAACCTTTCCCTTACTTCCACCTTTCATTTTCCAGCAACAACTGCAGGCATATGTGGCCTGGGTGAACGCACAGCTGAAGAAGAGGCCAGCAGTGAAGCCTGTGCAGGACCTGCG
The DNA here is from genome assembly GCF_021234165.1 of Pteronotus mesoamericanus. Lineage (NCBI taxonomy): Eukaryota > Metazoa > Chordata > Mammalia > Chiroptera > Mormoopidae > Pteronotus > Pteronotus mesoamericanus. Next base: position 16,493,574 of record NW_026555313.1, read on the forward strand.
GCAGGATCTTCGGGACGGGGTGATCCTGGCATATCTCATCGAGATTGTTGGTCAGTTGGCCCTGGACTCTGGTGCTAACATAAATCAGAACATGGCCTTCTTCATCCTTTATATGCCTTTCAGAACAAATTGCTGCTTCTTAAAGATATAGGGAAGTGGAAATAGAGAAGACTTGGAATACTTTCCCAAGGTTAATTGATTTATTTATTAGTCAATAAACACTGTGTGCCAGGTACTATATTAAGCTTTGGGAATATCATGAGCACAGTATAAGCTCTCAGCAGCTCCCCCATCTAGTCGGAAAGACTGGAAGGTGAAGTCATTTCCATTCATGTATTTAGTACTCTAATAAAATAATTACAGACAGTAGAAGCACATAGCAGGAGTCACCCAACCCAGTTTTCAGTGTTCAGGAGTAGCTTGTCAGAAAAATTGATGTCTGAACCAAGGCTGGAAAAGGAAGTAGTGGCCAGGCAAAAGGCCTCCTCAAAGATACTCACTATCATAATGTTTCATGAAAGAGCTTGTCCTTTTGAAACCCTGGAGTTGTTGCTGGTCATTTTTATTAGATTGTACCATAACCTTATTTTAATAGCATTTGTACATAGCTCTTATTATTTCCCTTCACCAAATGGTAATTGTTTACTGTCTTTCTTGTGTAATGTGAGTTCTTTAAGAGCAGGTACAGTATAATTTTTTTTTCTGTTCCATAACTCTTAGAAGTGCCTGGTACATAATAGGTACTGATTGTTATATTAGTCAGCTGACCTTACTTAGAGTCCTTAAGGGATGTGAGGCTGCAGGAGGTGATTAAGAAGCCCAGTTTGCTACGGGCAGCCTATCCCTCATTGGCACAGCTCATAGATTCATCAGAGAATTCATTGATAATGATAATAACAATGGTAATAATAATAGAAGCTGCCACTTATTAAATACTCTCTATCTCATTTAATTTAATTTCATGTAATCATCATCCCTTGAGAAACAGCTAATATCCCTATTTTCAGGAAACAAGCTTAAAAGAGAAGTTTTATAAAAATACATTTATGGAGCACTTAGAATATATAAAGCATTGTGTTAAGCATGCTACTTTGATTGATGTATGACATAGGTATGATATGAGTACCACTGTCTTCCTCATTGTATGAGGTTTGAAAAGGCTAAGGAACTTTACAAGATCACACAACTAGAACAGCAGTACAAATCTAGATCTGCTTTGATTTCAAGCTCATTCTAAACATTTAAATTTTCACTTAATTCAATAAATTATACTTGAAAATATCTGGAAGGTATAAAGGATATAAAGTAGCCAAAAGCCTTTTTTCCATCTTTGTCCCTCTGCCAGCTCCCTGTTGTTCTTTCTGGAGGCAACCAGTATTAGCAGGTTTTTGCATTTTTTCCCCCAGAGATATTCTGTGCATATACAAGCAATATGAATATGTGTTCTTGTTTTCCCAAAACCCAAGCTTTTTTGTGACATCTGTTGTGACTTTGCCTTCTAAAAAAACTCGCTGAATTTACTTCCTTCTCCCAGTCATCCTTTAATCCACCTTCATTAGGCTTTTCAGTTCCGCCACTATACTAAAACTGCTTTTCTCAAGGCCACAACCTCTGCCTTGTAAAAGCCAGTGACCAGGTCTCACCCCTCATTTTATTCTGCTTAGGAGAACTTCACACAATTCATCACCCCCTCCGCCTTCAAACGCTTTTCTAAAAAAGTCTTCACCTGAGGGTATATTCATTGATCTTAGAGAAAGAAGAGGGGGTGGGGAGGAGAAACATTGATGTGGGAGGGAACATTGATCAGCTGCCCTTCATATGTGCCGAGACTGGGGATCAAACGCCCCAAACTTTTAGTTACAGGACAGCACTCCAACCAACTGAGCCACCATGCCAGGGCTCAAACAATTACAGTAATTTTTTTTTATCCTTATCCAAGGATGTGCCCATCGATTTTAGAGAGAGAGGAAGAGGAGACAAGGGGGAGAGGGAGAGAAGCGTCAATATGAGAGAGAAACATTTATCAGTTGCCTCTCACATGCACCCTGACTGGGACCAAACCACAACCTAGGTATGTGCCCCGATGGGGAATTGAACTGCGACCTTTCAGTTACAGGAGGACGCTCCAACCAACTGAGCCACCAGGCTGTGGCAGGGCTCACACAATTTCTAAAAGTTTTTTTGGGGGGTGGCATTGATTAATAATATTATATAAGTTTCAGGTGTATATCTTTATTTTTTATTTTTAAGTATATTTTATTAATTATGCTATTACAGTTGTCCCATTCCCCTACCTTTTATCCCCCTCTGCCCTGCACCCCCGCTCCCACCAGCATTGTCCCCCTTTGGTCTGGGTCTTACATGTAAGTTGTTTGTCTTCTCCATTTCCTGTACTATTCTTAACCTCTTCCTGGCTGTTTTGTACCTATCAGTTATGCTTCTTATTCCCTGTACCTTTTCCACCATACTCCTCCCTGCCCTTCCCCGCTAATAACCCTCCATGTGATCTCCATTTCTGTGATTCTGTTCCTGTTCTAGTTGTTTGTTAGTTTGCTTTTGTTTTTTAGGTTGTTTTTGATAGTTGTGAGTTTGTTGTCATTTTACTGTTCATAGTTTTTGATCTTCTTTTTCTTAGATAAGTCCCTTTAACATTTCTTATAATAAGGGCTTAGTGGTGATGAACTCCTCTGACTTGACCTTATCTGAGAAACACTTTATCTGCCCTTCCATTTTAAATGACAGCTTTGCTGGATAGAGTCATCTTGCACATAGGTCCTTGCCTTTTATGGCTTTGAATACTTCTTCCAAGCCCCTTCTTGCCTGCAAGGTTTCTTTCGAGAAATCACCTGATAGTCTTATGGGAACTCCTTTGTAGGTAACTGTCTCCTTTTCGCTTGCTGTTTCTAAGATTCTCTCCTTATCTTTAATCTTGGGCAATTTAATGATGATGTGCCTTGGTGTGTGCTTCCTTAGGTCTAACTTCTTCGGGACTCTCCGAGCTTCCTGGATCCCTTGGAAGTCTATTTCCTTCACCAGATTGGGGAAATTCTCCTTTATTATTTTTTCAAATAGGTTTCAATTTCTTGCTCTCCCTCTTCTCCTTCTGGCACCCCTATGATTCGGATGTTGGAACGTTTAAAGTTGTCCCAGAGGTTCCTAAGCTTCCAGGTTCAGTCTTAAGCCATTGACTATTCTCTATCCCTAAATGATCTCTTTCCAGTATATATTATATCTTTATCCTTAACTTTTTCCTTGAGTTCTAGACATGAATATCAACTCCCTATTCAGCCTCTCTACTTGAATGTCTAAAAAAATCACCAGAACTTTTTTTTTTCTTCTCACCAATCCCTTTATCCTCCAGGTTTCTTCACCTAAGTAATATGTCACAGTTCCATTCACCCAGCTCTTAAAGTGGAACACTTAGAAGTTTTCTTTAGTTATTCTCTTTTCCTCAAGTATCCAGTCTTTACATGTGCTATCTACTTTACGTAAAAAATTTACCCAATATCTGGCTTTCCACCTGGCAATCTCTTCCACTCTGGCCCAAACTGTCATTATCTGTTGCCTTGACTATTTTCACTTTTTTTCTAAATAACCTCCTTGTTTCCTCTCTGCATAATCTATATCTACACAGAGTCAACTTTTTAAAACATAAATCATGTAACTCTCTTCTCTCAAACTCTCCATTGGCTGTCCATTTAGACACTTAGACACTTAGGATAAAATTCAAGCTCTTTATTCTGGTCCACAGAATCTTACATTAACTGGACTTCCAGCAAAGATGGAGGCGTAGGTAGATACACGTTGCTTCCTTGCACAACCAAAAGGACAACAAATTTTAAGCAAAAAGTAACCAGAACTGCCAGGAAATTGAACTGTATGGAAGTCTGACAACCAAGGAGTTAAAAAAGAAACATTCATCTGGACAGGTAGGAGGGGTGGAGACAGGCAGCCAGGGGTGGAGAGGACGCGAGGCAAGGCAGTGGCTAGAGGACCAGGGGGGCAAGGCAGTGGCTGGCAGACAGGCAGTCCCACACTGGCGTGCAAATAAACTGGGCAGAACAGCTGGGGAATGAGATGGACTGCGTAACCCAGGGTCCCAGTGCAGAAAAAGAAAGCCTCAAAACCTCTGGCTGTAAAAATCTGTGTGGGTTGCGGTGGCAGGAGAACTCCCAGCCTCACAGGAGCGTTCATTGGAGAGACCCACAGGGTCCTAGAATGTACACAAACCCACCTACCTGGGAATCAGCACCAGAAGGGCCCAGTTTGCTTGTGGGTAGTGGGGGAAGTGACTGAAAGCTTGCAGAGAGCCAAGCAAGTGGCATTGTTCCCTCTTGGAGCAAAAGGAAGAGGTAAAAATTGAACCAGAACAGAGTAAAGAAACAAGAATTCAAAAAAATGAGAGGCTTAGGAACCTCTGGGACAACTTTAAACGTTCCAACATCCGAATCATAGGGGTGCCAGAAGGAGAAGAGGGAGAGCAAGAAATTGAAACCTATTTGAAAAAATAATAAAGGAGAATTTCCCCAATCTGGTGAAGGAAATAGACTTCCAAGGGATCCAGGAAGCTCGGAGAGTCCCGAAGAAGTTAGACCTAAGGAAGCACACACCAAGGCACATCATCATTAAATTGCCCAAGATTAAAGATAAGGAGAGAATCTTAGAAACAGCAAGCGAAAAGGAGACAGTTACCTACAAAGGAGTTCCCATAAGACTATCAGGTGATTTCTCGAAAGAAACCTTGCAGGCAAGAAGGGGCTTGGAAGAAGTATTCAAAGCCATAAAAGGCAAGGACCTATGTGCAAGATGACTCTATCCAGCAAAGCTGTCATTTAAAATGGAAGGGCAGATAAAGTGTTTCTCAGATAAGGTCAAGTCAGAGGAGTTCATCACCACTAAGCCCTTATTATAAGAAATGTTAAAGGGACTTATCTAAGAAAAAGAAGATCAAAAACTATGAACAGTAAAATGACAACAAACTCACAACTATCAAAAACAACCTAAAAAACAAAAGCAAACTAACAAACAACTAGAACAGGAACAGAATCACAGAAATGGAGATCACATGGAGGGTTATTAGCGGGGAAGGGCAGGGAGGAGTATGGTGGAAAAGGTACAGGGAATAAGGAGCATAATTGTTAGGTACACGAAGCATAATTGATAGGTACAAAACAGACAGGGAGAGGGTAAGAATAGCATAGGCAATGGAGTAGCCAAAGAGCTTACATGTACGACCCATGGACATGAACTAAGTGGGGGCGGGAGGTGCTAATGAGAGGGGGAGTACAAGGTGGAGGGAAATAAAGGGGAGAAAAAATGGGACAACTGTAATAGCATAATCAATAAATTATATATAGACTTAAAAAGAAAGAACCTTACACGACCTGGCCTTACTTACCTCTCTACCTGCTCCTAGGACCACTCCTGTCTCCTTCCAGTTCCAGCCATACTGGCTTTGCTGCTGTTCCTCAGATAGGCTGAGCTCATTCCTGCCTTGGGCTTTGTACCTAATTTCAGTCTAAAATGCTTCCTCCTCAAATCTTAACATCTCTTACTTTATTTAAGTCTCTACCCAAAATTATTATCAGAGAGGCCATGATCTCACCTCTTTTTCTTTCCCCATAGCACTTACCACTACCTGAAATTATGTTAAACATTTACTCATTAACTTGATCAGCTCTCATCGTTGCAGATACAAACTCTCTGATGGAAGGGACTTTTTTTTTTTTTTAATTAATGATCTTTTTATTCCTTTTTTTTGGTGGGGGGGAGTCTTTGTCTGCCTTGTCCACTAATGTTTTTCTGGTGCTCAGAACAGTGCCTGGCACACAGTGAGTGCTTAATGAATATTTGTTGAATGAATACATGTACACACAGTAACTTTACAGACCCCTGAAAATAGATTTAAAAATTTGCATGCCTTCCAGAAGACTTTCCTTTTCCTAGTCCCCATCCAAGTTACAAACACTAGGCTTAGCTCACTTGCATATTTATATATAATCTTACTCTTTATATCAAATACTCCCTTTTTTTATGTCTGGCCATATGAAACTTTGATAGTATTTCTCCCTATAACTTCATGTATTTTCTGTCTTCCAACAGCAGGAGAAAAGCTGAGTGGGGTACAACTGAGCCCTAGAAACCAACAGGAGATGAAGAATAATGTGGAGAAGGTGCTACAGTTTGTGGCCTCCAAAAAGATTCGTATGCACCAGACTTCAGCTAAAGGTCAGTACCTCTTTGTGTCCTTGGTGGATGAGTACACTCGATTTCGGCTGGTAATTCCTCGGTAGTGCAGCCCAGGGATCGGGTAGACAGGAGTCCGATTAAGCCCATGACCTCATGTCATTTTCCATAAAGAAAGTTCTTGGGACAGAGTGATTATCAAAATTTGACTTGGAAACCTGGGTGAAGATAGACAAAAGACATTCCCTGTTCATTTTAATTGCATAAAGGTTTACTTGACTGTGTATAGGACATTAAATAGAGAAGAAATCACAAAATTGGGATATTACTTTTAGAATATCTCTTTTATCAAAGACGAGGATAGATTATGCATTTCAACTAGGATATCATGACTAAGAATTGTTTCAAATCATAATAGCCTACGTTTTTTTCCATCCAGTTTTCCAGACAAATTATTTCCTAGCTTTTTCTTTGTTTTTGCTTTTTGCTTTTTTTTTTTTTTTTTTTTTGACATCATAGAACATTCCTGGGAGGATGAAAGGGGCTCGGCCACCTCTGCGCATGCCCTGTCCTATAGACACTTGGCAGAAGATGACACTTCTCAGTCCACCTTGAGCCCAGGCTGCAGGGAAGAACAGGTGTAGGTGTCCTTAGAAATCACAGGCTGTCTTGTCCTCTTACCATTTCTCTAGAATTGATTGTGATCCAGTTCTGTTTCAGCTTCAGTTTCTGGGCCTGATTACCTGTGGTTCTTGAGAATGGGGACAGGAGGGAACACCCCTTTCATGTTGGATTATTGATGTTTTCTGTGTTGGGGTCGTTCAGGTAGGGTAGAAGCTATTGACCAGTCCTTTCAAAACCTTGCACATTTAAAAGGCTATGAAACAAAAAACACCCATAGAATTTTAACTATTTCTTTACATTAACTTTCACCAGACCTATCTATCACATTTTTTTTTCTGCCTCCATTCTTTTCTTTTTCTAGGGCAAATTTAAAATCCAGTAATCTCTCTCTGGTCCTCATGAGGAGTGGGCTTGGGGATGTGGCCCATTAAGTAAGCTATTTTAAGGGACTGCTGCCACTCGGGACACCATTGTCTTTTACCTGGAAAAGTGCAGTGGCTTCCTGATGAGTTCCGCTACATTGATTTTGCCCTCCTCCCCCATGCTCTCCACACTGCAGCCAGAATGATCTTTCCAAGAGTGCATGTGCTTGTGCAGTCCTCTGCATATGAGGGTCCTTAGGATAAAACCCAAAGTCCTTCCTGTGACTTGTGCTCTTTCTGACCTGCCCCCTCATTCATCCTCCTCACCTTTCACCCTCTCCTCCTGCACTCGGAGCTCTAACTATGCTGGACTTCTTTCAGTCCCTCTACCACAGAGCTGTGCCACAGAAATATGTGAGTCACATGGATAACGTAAATTTCCTAATAGCCACATTTTTAAAAAGAAAAAAGCCGTGAAACTAATTTGAATAATAAATGTATTTAACTCAGAATATTCCAAATATTATTTCAACATGTTTTCAATATAAAGAACAGTTAATGAGGTATTTTGCACTCTACTTCTTGTACTACATCTAAGGAGATATTTTTCCCTCTGTGTGTGTGTCTGTGTGTGTGTGTTAAGTAAGTACTACACTTACAGCTATTTCAATTCAGACTATAGCTACCTTTTAAGGGCTCAATGTGGCTAGCAGCTCCCAAATCAGACAATCCAGCTCTTGTATGTCATGCTTTCTCTTGCCTGTATGCCTTCATACTTGCCGTTCCCTCTTCTTGGCATATTCTTTTCCTTCTCTTCCCTCATCTGATGAACCACTATTCATCAATCCTGTCTCAGTTTAAAATTCACTTCCTCTGGGAATCCCTGATCCCTTTAGACTAGACAGGATGCCTCTACTCTGAGCCCTCAAAGAATCCTGTACTTCTCCTATGATAACATATTATTGTACTTGATTGTAATTGCTTTAAAATCTTCTGTCTCCCTGTTGAGTACAGCTTTGTGAGGACAGACACCTTGACTGCCTCGCTCATCTTCGTCACTAGCAAGTACATAGTGAGTAAATGAGTCCTCAGCTCTCTGCCTCCCTCTGAGGACCTGTCGGTCTGTTCTGTCCCTCAGATATTGTGGAAGGAAACCTGAAGTCTATCATGAGGCTGGTCCTTGCCTTGGCAGCTCATTTCAAACCCGGCTCTGGCAGGACAGTAAGCCAAGGACGGGACTCCAGAGCCCCTGTGCAGAGTCACCAGCCACACTGTGCCACTGCTGTGGCCCAGGGCGCAGCTGCTGCTCTGGCTGATGTGTGTCATGACATGTCACGGTCAGGACGGGATGTCTTTCGATACAGACAGAGGTAAGGGTAGGAATCTGAGGATGGCAACTTGATTCTCTCTGATAGTTCTTCCCTTCAATGATACTGTGCGGTAGATGAAAATATCACCTGAACAGCCCCACACTGCAGCGAAGAGGGATGGAGGCTGCAGAGGGCACTTCAAAAAAGAAAAGCCCTTTCTCTTAGAGAGCTGGATTTGCAGTGAACAGAAAGTAAAGGAATTGCATATGTTATGTTTTGCTCTGGTGCCCAGAATTTTAAATACATGCCTTTGACACAGTGTGCTTTCTTCGCTGGGAGATGTATGGGAGCCATGTTCCAATTCATCTGGAAGAGTCTCTCCCTGAAATATATCCTGAAGGTCAAGCTGTCCTGGAATTGTGCCTTGGCAGTTGTGTTCTGCTAAGCATTCCCCTGAGGTCTTGCAAAGATTGGTGAAATTACATGTTTTTGTGTCTGTCTTCCCTGCTAGATTTCAAGTGTCTTTAAGGCAGGGGTTCTGCCTTATTTATCTTTTTTCCCATAGTGCTCACAAAGTGGCCATCTGTCAGTACTTGTTGAGTTGACCTGAAGGACTGATACCTTCTCCTTTGCTGCTGCCCTCTGTCTTTAGGAACAGCAGCATGGATGAGGAGATTGAGAATCCATACTGGAGCGTGCGGGCTCTGGTGCAGCAGTATGAAGGGCACCAAAGGTCCCCGTCTGAGTCCAGCTGCTCCAGGTAACTGTGTCCTCCAATTATTTACCATTACCATCCTAGCCCAAAGCTGAATTCTTGGGGATTCTCAGGGTTCTCAGCCTCAAGTAGCAACACACAGGCCATAAAGGTACCTAAACTCTCTTTCTCTCAGTTTATGTTTGGCTTTAACGGGGGAGCCCTCAGCACCACAGCGTGTTTGTGCTGGGGGGAGGGGAGGGCGGGATGCTGGTGAACTTCCCCAGTGCGGAAGCTTTGTGCAGAGCTCCGGTGGCAGTGCTTGGCTGTGTCCACATGAGGGCATGACTGGGACCTGTCATGGCCCAGCCTGGTGGTTCACATGTTTGTATATCAGCTGCCAGTGTTTATGAAAACCGGTTCCATCGCGCTGTTTTTGTGCCTGAGATGGCTATATTAAAGCTCATGGCAAGAGAAAATGAGCAGGGTTGTCTTAGAGCATTAGAATGTTTGTAACTTTCCTTTATAGGGCTGGGAATTGTGTCAGGTTAGTACATATTTGAGTGAGCAAATGATGTATGTGACTGTAGCTAAAAGGCTGTCTATATACTTTAGAGCCAAGTGCAGAGACCAAAACGGGACACAATGCTCTCATAAAAGCCTGACCAATGCCAAGTATAGTGGCAGGAAAAGACTACTTTCCTGGCTTATGTAAATCATGCTTCTATAAACACATACTCAGATCATGTTACCTTATTTACTAACTTCATTTCATTGCCGAATCATATTTAATTTATGTTCTTCTGACCCTTTTTTTTCTTACCTCAACCCAGCTTAGTCTAGTTAAACCAAATTGTTCTTTGTCTTATATGTATTGCATCTTTGTTTTTTCCCCCTCCTATTTCTTTCTCTCATAAAATTCCCTCTTAGCTTGATGGGCCATTTCCTAATTTACTGAGGTCACACGGAAGTCTTTCTAGCATTTTAATATATTGGTGACCTTGTTCAACTTTAATTTTCCCATTTAATAGATGTGCTTTCCCCCCATTATTATCACTTTTTATTTGACAATAGTTGGTTTAGTCTAGATGGGCTTTGTTATGTATAACATTCACATAACATAAAATTAACCATTAGTCATCTTAAAGTGTACAATTCCGTGATATTTAGTATCTTTGTAATGTTGTACAACCATCACCTCTCTCCATTTTGAAGATATTTTCATCACCCCAAAAGGAAACCCACTTCTTCCTTGCTTGCTGCTTATGAAATTGGAAAACTCAGTGTCCATGCTGTCTGTCACTACCAGAACCAATAAGTAGAGACAAGGATTGAATCATTATGGGCGCTTTATTCAGATGGCTGTAGATCTGAGAAGACAGTGGATTATGAACCCTGAAAACCATCTTAACGTTTCATCTCAAGCTGACCCTTTTTAGAAGGAAAAGAAGAGGGTAGGGAAGGGGTTTGGAATACAGGAAAAAATTAGGTAAATGGTTTGGAATTCAGGGGAAAAGGTTAATCAGATAAAGGCTGCAGTCCAGCCATGTTTCTGGCATCCCTTCATCTGCTGACCCATGATTCTTTGTCTGCGTCCTGGGCTGCAGACATTCTCTCCCTGGAGGACAATACCTCAGATACCATCTTGATCACTTGCAGTCCTCCTGGGAGTTGCTTGCAGGCCTCCTAGAGTCATCAGGGTAGGTCCAGTCATACATTCTATTTCCTGGAACAACAGCTTTCAATATGCATTAATCACTAAGTTTATTAATTATAAGCTAAAGCTTAAAAAAATTTTTTACTCTTGGGTTTCCCCATCACTTAGATTGTCACTTGGTACAGAATCAAAGGAGATTTCGCTGTATACTGAGATCTGTTGCTACCTGCATGGCTACAGGCCTTTTGCTCTTCTGTGCCATCCTGATAGTGCCTTCCAGCATTAGAGAGAAAGAGAGGGATGGAGGGAGAGAGAGAAGTCTGGATTTCTTCCTGAGAACACCTGCTTCCTTCCCCTCTGGCAGAATGCAGACTGGGGCAGAGGCAGAGTGAGAGTATGAATTAGGGACCCACTAGAAATCAGACTGCAGTGGGATGATGGTGACAGTTTTCTAGGAGGGTGGCTCAGAGAATAGTTTACATTTCTCTCACTCGCTGATTTTTTTATTTTCTTCTAAGCTGACCTCTCACTCACCTCCTTAGGGTGCTCCGTCAGCACCCTGCCTTTGCCTTAGTTGGCAGGCTGGGACCCAGCAGGCTTGGGCACATTTTGCCCCATCCCTCCACCCTTGCTCACGGGGAGCCCATTTAATGACTAGTGACCATGAATCATGCCCAGGAGACCCCGGGATGTGACTCAGAACCGGGAGAAGGTTAGGTTAAGATTGGAAAGATATAGCCCTTAGTGTCTAATTCCCTTGCCCCAGCTCCTCTAGAGACACTGCCGGCCTGTTGCTTCCAAGACAGGCCAGCCTCTCACTGTGTCCTAGTGAAATGCTCCCTAGTTGGTAAAAAAGAACACTGAAAAGCCCAAGAGGAAGGTGGGAGGAGATGGGCGTTCCGCGGGTTTCCGGGGCGGGCGGGGTGGGGGGGGCAAGGGGGGCGGAGACCCCACCCCGGAGGAGCTGACTTATCCCTACGACCTCAGTGGCCTAGAAGGGAGGGCTCAGGGTCGAGAAGGCGAGGTTTTCAGATCTGGGGTTCTCAGGATGAGGACCACAGCCCTGTCTGGGGATGCTGCCCACCAGCGTTTTCTCCTAGCAGTCAGCCTCGCCCCGCCTCTGCTGAGAGCTCCGGCAGCGGTGCCCACCTGGGTCCGAGCAGCACTGCCTGGCCACGTGTGACAGCCTGGGAAGGGGCGGGGAGGGAGGGGCAGGGAGGGACTGGGGTGGCGCTGCGGAGCTGGGGTCGCCCGCACGCTCGCTGCCCGGGACTCCACCGGACCGCGCGGCCGGAGCCGCAGGAGCGTTTCTGGAGGTCGGAGATGGGATGAGATGCCCGCACCCCAGGGCATGCCCAGAGCCGCTCGGGCACAGAGACCACCATGCACCTCCAGTCGGCAGCCTGCGAGGGGACGCGGCTTCCGCCCAGACCCTGCAGCAGCTGTGTCTGAGCCGCCAGGGCAGCGCGCCTCAGACCTGGGAGCATCCCGGTCCCTGGGACCGAGACGCCTGCCTCTCTGCCCTCCCTCCTGTTTCCTGCGATCGGGGCCAGCAGCTCTGGTAGTCGGCCTGCCTGCGGAGTCGTTCTTTGGGCCCCAGCCCCGGGAGACATGCCCGAATTCGGGAGCGCTGTGACTCTCAGCCTCCCACTTCACCCAGGGAAGCAGGCTTGCTGAAGCCGAGCCAGGACGGGGCCATGGGGGGGACGCAAGTCAAATGGTGAGCTGAGGCCACTTTGGCTCTGGAGGTGGGGGCATGGGTGGGAGCTGAGCCAGAACTGGAGGATGCTGTTGGCCAGAGGAAGACGGGGGTGGTGGGGGCGCTATATTGGGGAGAACAGGCTGCTGGCTTGGGATCATCACTATAAAATACAGTGGGTTTGGGAAGCTGGAGCCAGCGTACGGGAAGGCAGGTGGCCCTGTACCCTGTCTTGTCTGCTAAGGAAAGGCTCTTCAGGAGGGAAGAGGACCTCTTTTTTATCGCCCTTTACTATTTTTTAAAAATTGATTTGACTCTACTTTGCAAATATCTTTGCTGGGGACTGCTTGTCTGATAAATTAAGGTTGGAGAGAGGTTAGACCTGTGGGAATTAAGCGGTGTATCAGTTGTTACCTGATTTGAGAAGATTATGATGGCGGGTAGAGGATTACTTATTTATACAATAAGACTTTAAAGCTAATCGGGGAGAGCCTATAGCATATAATTAATTAGTGTGAAAATACTTTTCTCTGATTTGAGGCAGAGGATTTAATGCACCATCCTCACTCATGAGGTTCTTCTTGCCTCAGAATATTTTTTCCCTCAAGTCCTTTCTCTTTTAACTTGGCCATCTAGTTTCATGGTCTTAGCTCTCTGGCCTCACGCACTGGCAGCCTCAGTTCAAGAACGAGAAATGTTGTTTTCTTCTAGCTGCTCTGCCACTCCCCCAGTGGGGTTGGATATGCCTGCATCCGCCTCCTCTGCCCGTATATGGGAGACAGCTCACTCAGGAGGGAGGAGGTGGAGCTGAGCATGCGTCTCTGCTTTCAGGAAAGCAGTTTTCCAGCATCCGAGGTTCACACCACCCTTCCCAACCCCACCTTCCTCTCACACGTTACCCACTGTGGTCCAGCCAGATGCAGACAGCGGGACATGTCACCCATAGCACTTTGTCAGCTGAGAAAGTCTTATTTCTCAGAGAAACAGCAGTTGCAGGCCTCTTTCTGCACTTGGATCCCAATTTCTGGAAGAAGGCAAATGCTGAGGCCTGAGCAGTCATAAATCTGTTTCCTTATAAATGACATAGTACCCCTAGACTAGTGTTTTTCCAGCAGCTACTTCATGTGGCCTGGAATCAGATTGCCTAAGCAGTGAAAGATGGATAAGAGAGTTCCATAAAGCAGTTACCTTTTCTAAATACCACTTCTTGCTTCTCTGTACGCCTCTTGCCTGTTCAGGTTGTAGATCTATAAATATGGTTAAGTGCCTTTCTTTAATTTGAAGAAGCAAACAATTTAAAAAGTTTTCTGTGTTCTAATCAGGATGAGAATGTATTACTGGTTGAGGTCATTCCGACCAAAGTCTTTAAACTTCGGACAATGAGTGGGATGAGACCCTAGTCCTCCACTTGCTTCGTGAGGTTTGAAATCTCTAGCCACCTCCACTGTGCTTGCCACTTGTTTTTACTGGTTTCTAGGAAGAAGAAATGTTAACTCCTGATTGTGGCTGTGAGGATTAGCCTGGGAGACTTCAGGGGCACATTAAGTGGGTCAGTGAATACTAGACACTGTCACTGTTGTCTAGGTGATGGATTTAGAAAGAATTCTTGCGAGAGGGCTGGGCCTGCAGACCCCACAGCCCCTGAGATTGTTTCAGTGCCAATGTTCTCAAGGTGCAATGCAAAAAACAAAACAAACAAAAGAAAAATGGCTCTTCAGATGGAAGCATTATTTTTACGTTCCAATCTTGTATAGATTTGCTTTTGTTCTGGAGATTTAAAATTCCATTTCCCTAAAAATCTGAACGTTTCCTTTCAAGACTGGTGATTATATCAGAACTTATGAATTGTTTCAAGTTTTCTGATGACAATTAGAATAGTATGGTAGACATATAAGTAACTCTGGGAATAAATCAAACGATTTCCAAGCAGGCCTTTTTCCCTTTTGATTGACCTGTTACCCTTTCCCTTATCATGTCCCAGCTTTGTTGATATATCACTTCCCCTTTGTCCATCCTAGCACTGTCCACACTCTAGCAGTTTCTCCCTGCTGAGACACCTTCCACTCTCTCCCCTCCTTTGGCATCCATCAGCCCAGAACTGATTTGCTATGATTACTCTGCTGATATTGCTTGTGTCTGTGAAAGATCAGTGCATTGGAAACAGATTTTCCTTCAGTTTCCCAAAGATTCTAAAACACATACTACATCAGCCTCTGAATTTGGTCCCAGGGATGGTGGTGGTGGTGGTGTGTAAACAAAACAAAACAAAACAAAATCTGAAACTCTTTAAAATGCTAGATTATCCATCCTTCTGATAATTTTTTTCTCAGTAAATTAAGCTTAAAGGCAGCCTTGCTGTAGAAAAGATTTCCTAGGTCTGGGTCATTTATTCATTCAATGTTCATTTCACTCAATGAGTGTATTTATTCAAAAGTATTTGTTCTTATTGTAGGCCAGGTATGGTGTTAGGCAGTAGGATTAAGATGAATAAGAACATGTCTCTGGGATAAGTTATGAAAGTTGGCTTCTAGACAGATGTCCATAATAATTGTTTCTTTTTCTTTCATCACAGCCTGACTTCACCCAGTCCTATCCACAGTGCAAAGAGCGAATCCATTATCACCCAGTCAGAGGAGAAGGCAGATTTTGTGGTTATTCCATCTGAAGGAATAGAGAACAGGACAGGTACTATTTCTCGGCTTGTCTGCGTTGGCTCAAGGAGTAGCCCTCAACTTGAAGAGCTGGGGGTCCTGACTATCTACCTATAAACTTCCTGGTCTTGTGCTTCTCTCTAGTCTGTGCATAAGGGCTTAGCTGTAGAGGGCCGTAATGCTTTAGAGCTAATTAATGTAGTTACCCTCCTAGAGAATGTCACTTCCAGTGTTCTGGCCGTCAAAAATCTTGCAACGGTATAGATAGGCTGTTCCTCAGCTAGCTGCCTATGAATTAGGAAATGACTTTGGAACAGTCAGAAGCCTAACTCAAGTAAATAGTTTTCATTATTTCTGTGTTATACAAATAATTTCACTACTTCCCTAATTTAAATTGGGGCTAGGAATATAGTGTAGGAACTGAGGTGTCTGTGAGAACAGGCAGTACAGAGCAGGTCTACATCAGGCTTGGTATGAGGGCTACGGAAAGGACCACAAGGAGTTACCTTTATTTAGACTTCTCCTTCCTCTGTTGAAGTTGCTCTGTTTTTACTTACATAAATGTAGAGGGAAACATGGAAGAGGCAAAACGTGTGATTTAGATAGAGTTTCATTAACCTGTTAGAAATACAATGAAACCAAAGCCCTAAGAAGAAAAACTGAAATTAAATTCTCTCTTATTCCATTCCCCGCTTAGCTCTGGCATTGGTATCAAAGAATAAGTCATGTTAGTCAGACACTCCTGGGACCCCAGGGAGGGAAAGGGAAAGCATTTATTGAGTGTCTGCTCTGGGCCAGGCACCAAGTGGCCCTGCATGTTAGTTACCTCATTTAATCTTCGCAACAACATTGCCAGAGGGACTAGACTCACTGTATTCACTTTTATGAATGAAATCAGAGCAAAGAGATTGTAAAGGTAGGAAAATACAACAAAACCGGAGAGAGAGAGAAGAAATGAAACAATTTGTGCAAATATGCTTTTACCGGTTTGTTCCTGTGTGAGTCACACAATGTTATGTGTGAAAGGAGATCAGTTATGATGGAAGAGTCAAAGGAATATTGACTTGAGGTCTCTCCTCTGAAGCTCCAGAGCAATCAACAGGAATTTCATTTTCAATGCATCTGACACCTCCCCTCTTTGTACCTGGCAGAATCAAGCTCTGGGAATGCCAGTTTCAGAGAATTAATAGTAAAATCTGCATACCAAGATTCCCAAAGAGGAGATCTTACTGCTTCCTAAATGTTCTGAAGAGGCTATGTTCCCCCAACAGAGTTAGTGTTGCTTCCAGGAGCCTGGGTCTGAGTTAATAGCCAGTTCTTAGGCCTCACAACCCCACCTGGTGGAGAGTCCAGGAGTGCAGTGAGGACAGGTTCAGGAGGAGGGTGACCTGAACCTGTGAAAGCAGAGGACTGTTGAACGCTTTCTGCCGAAACTGTTTTCTTCAACATGAACTGTACTCCTTCCTTTCATTTTGTAGAGGAAGCAGACTCTCCATTATCCAGAGACTGGCGACCAGGTAGTCCCACAACCTGTTTGGAGACTTCATGGGAAGAACAGCTGTTGGAACAACAAGAACATTTAGAAAAAGAAATGGAGGAAGCCAAGAAAATGATATCAGGATTACAGGTAGCTCTTTCCCTTGTAGTTTGTTTTTGGTGTACCACTTTGATTATTATTCTTAAGGCACTGGTATCAACTGAAAATAAACTGACTCAGTTTTGTGTGAGGTCAGAGTTGAATGGGGAGTTTAGATAGAGGGCATATTATGCAAAAAGCATAAAGTTCTTTTTATGTGAGTATAGTACTCTTAAATGAACATTCTGGACTCGCGTTTACAACATGACTTTAGGAGTTCTGGGAGCCTGGGAGCCATCATTGAGCCCTACCAAACTCTTATTCTGGCTCTCTGCTTGTAGGTGGGTTCCTCCCCTCTCTGCAGCTACAGATTTGCAATTGCTGTTTTTCACTAAATAGTGGCACCATGCCATAGGTCTCTGTTTGAATCAGAGGGATTTAACTCACTCCTAATGCATTTGCAAGTGGTTGCCCAGGTAGGCTTCATGACCAGGTAGAAGAGGTTTTCTTTGAGCAACAAAACCCTTCAGTTTTTCTTGTATCTTCAGTGCCAGCTCAGGAAATCTCCCTCAGAGGCCAGCTGACCCACTTGACTTAGTTTCCACCCTGAAATAACCCCCCAACCCTCTGTCTTTGTGCGCCTGTCTCTGTTTGGGGGAGCCCTTGTAGTGTGCTGATGACCCTGAAATTGCCTAGGAATATTCCTTTCTGTTTGTGCGAGGAACTGCACTGCTTCTGAATTCTCAAATATTTATGGACACGTAAACAAAGCCCACATTATGTGAGTGGCTCTGGCAGCCAGCAGGTGGAGGGCGTGCTCCCAGCCAGCCAGCAACCGGGTGGGGACACAAAGGGTCCCTAAAGAAAAAAGGAGATTGGTACTGGGGTAAGACAATTTGCATAATGTATGCCCCAGAAACTGAGAAGGGCTGTTGAGGCAGTAAACATTCCTCCAAGGAAAGTTGTTGATTCCTTTCCCAGCTCCCTCCCTCCTCCTCCCATTTTTCTATGTACTGCTAAAATTTTGCCTTTTAGATCTCTTTTTGCAACTCCATTAAGGAATGGTTTAATTAATAAGATGGTTTGGAGGTGGGTGTTTGGTTTTTTTTTTTTGTTTTTGGTTTTGGTTTTTTTTGTGGTGTCCTGTGATTGAAAGTATTAAATCATGGAAAACTTTGGGCTTTTATAACCCAACCAGGTTTTTCCCAAAATAATTTCATTTTATGAACATAGAGATCCATCAGTTTGGATCTCAGTTTGGTTTGCATTTCTCAGTCTGGGAGAAATCCAACAGCAGGTTAAACAGAAAAAGAAGAGAATCAATAGGCAGAAAGTTAGCATCCTAATATTCTCAGCACACAGAGGAGTTTTAAATCACAGCCACATGATCACAATGAGAATTCAGTTCCATTATAGAATACAATGGGGCTCACAGCATCCACTGCGCTTCTTAACTCTTTCAGTGATGAACAAATTGCATGCTATATCCTGGATTTCTGACTTATTAGTAGGCTTCAGTTAGAGCCCAGTGAACACTTTGCCATTAGGGTCAATATTTCTGTAAAGTTGCTCTCCCTTAGGTCCCTTGCAGCTCTGTGGCTTCTTATACTTGCCTATACCTCTTGCCACAACTCCATGGGATAACCAAATTAATTTGATTTACTAAGCTTTTATTATTAATTAGTGCTTGGTAGACCAACCAGTGGTTGGATTTTTATATACTAACATTTGTGGTTTAATTTGTGTTATATTTATTGAAACAGGATTTAACCTCTGTAACTCTTCTTTTTTGATTGGATTGAGAAAAACTCATGATATAAAATGAGGACTCATTTAAATATCTTTGATTCAGCTGATAGGTCTTGTAATACCTACCTGCAGGGGCAGATCCAAGTTTTATGAGTCCAAAAGTACACAATTTGGGGGGCCATCTTTAAGAAGACGGTTACATGCCTTGGCCAGGTGGCTCGGCTGCTTGGAGCATCGTCGTGTGTAACCTTTTGTGCACCAGAAGGTTGACTCCTAGTCAGAGCCCATACCTAGGTTGCAAGGTCAATCATCAGTGTGGGCACATTTGGTAGGCAACCAGTTGATGTTTCTCTCTCTCTCTCCCTCCCTCCTTCCTTCCCTCTCAGTTTCTCTCCCTCTTCCCTTCTTCCTCTGTCTATAAAATCAATAAACTTGTCCTTGGGTGAGGATTTAAAAAAAAAAAATAGACTGAGGTGCAGATTACGCATGCAATATTTGATATAAGACCTTGGGAGGGCCATATGCAGGAGGGGGCCTGCAGGAGGGGGACGGGGTTGGAGCTTCCTTACCTTCAGGGTAAATCTCTGCCCCCCCCCTTTTCTAATGAAAGCAAAACCGGATGTGGGGAGTGGAAATGAATGCCTATATCTCTCTGTAAGTATGTTTTCCTTCTTGTTCTACCCAAGTTGCCTTAGGGACTAAATATGCAGGATTATTAAAACAAACCCAAATCAGTGCTCTAAATATATTCTAACTAATTCATTGTAATAAACTTTTGTAAGCCAGGAAATTCTACACTGCTTTTTGGTTCGCTTTCCAGCTGGCAAAATTCAGTTTGAGTGGCTGTGGTTTGAAATGCCGCTTCAGAAAGGAATGTTTATTTTAAATTGTTTTCTGGGGCCAAGGAGTCTTGGAGCAGAGGACTCAGGTGCTTTCAGAGAGCTGGAAGAGGCCCAGAGCATGGCCTGACCAAAGGAACTCCAGGTAGACCCAAGATGAGCAATTGGATGTATCTAAGGATCAGGATCAAAAATTACCAAGGATCAAATTCTTCTTCAGGAAGCCTAGTTGTGGTTTGAATGTGGGATGAGCCTACCGAGCCCAACCCTGGACTAGGTTCTGTGATGGGAGTTAAGTTTCTTTCTGCCTTTGTGGTTATGCAGGCGTTGCTGCTCAATGGGTCATTACCCGAAGATGAACAGGAGAGGCCTTTGGCCCTCTGTGAACCAGGAGTCAATCCTGAAGAACAGCTGGTGAGCTCCTTCTCTTGTGACTGGACACCAAATAGTCTGGTTAATTTGTTTGATTTATTTTTGACTGTGCTGCCTGCACCTTCTTGAAATGCTCTTTTCTCTAACTCCAACTCTCCTGTTTTTCTCTTATGTTTTTTAGTACTTTTCTTTTCCTTTTTTTCTTCCTTTCATTCATTTACTCAACAAATACTTATTGAGGGCCATCTCTGTCCCAGTCACTGTTTCAAAGTGCTGGAGATATGCTAATGGAAAAACAGGCCTACGACCCTATCCTCAGGGAGTTTCCGGTCAGGTCTCCTTTTCTGCTGGAGCCGTAAATGTTTGTGCTCCTCAGGGTTCCCCACTCCCCCCACCCCCGACCCTGCCCAACTTCCATCTTACACATTCACCTG
Source organism: Pteronotus mesoamericanus (assembly GCF_021234165.1). Classification (NCBI taxonomy): domain Eukaryota; kingdom Metazoa; phylum Chordata; class Mammalia; order Chiroptera; family Mormoopidae; genus Pteronotus; species Pteronotus mesoamericanus. The sequence goes on from NW_026555313.1 coordinate 16,513,727, forward strand.
GATGATAGTTGCCTCCATGGCTTCATTCACTTTCCTCCTGACTCATATGTTGCCTCTCAAATATTTGTTTCTAGCTCTCTCTGTGGTGTACTAGATTTATATATGCAGCATGCAATTGCCTGTTGATTATCTCCACTTATATATCCCATAAGCATCTCCATTTCAATGAATCCTAAATTAAACAGCTTTTTTCTCCCTTCTCTCCCCATCACCAAAGGTACTTGTCCTTTTTGATTCTGTTTTTTTTTTTAATCATTCATTTAGCCAAATACCCCAAACAGAAATCTAAATATCATCCTTGAATCCTTTCTGACCCTTCCCTCTACGTCCAATTAGTCACTAAGTTTTGTCATTTGACCTTTGAAAAATATCTTCATCCAGTTTTCTCCATCCTCACAGTCACTACCTTAATTCGGGCCTTTTTCCAATATTCTAGCAACCTTCTAAGTGGCTTTCCTGATTCCTCTCCTGTTCTCCTCTAATTCATTTTCTATTAAAACAGCAAGAATAATTTACCTATAATGCTAACTTCATTTTGTCATCGGTTTGCCTAAAACTTTTCCTTGACTCCCCATTGCCCTCAGTGGCCTTTCATGATACGGCCTCTATTTTTCTCCCTAACTTCATTCATCCCTTGCTATTTCTCTTTCCCCTTGCCCAGCCTCCTGCTCCCAACACATAATTTACGCTTTCTAAATTGTATCCAGATTCCATCTACTTCCATCACGTTGGGCACATGCTTCCCCTAGAGGGCAGGAACTGTTTTCTATTCTTTGTGTCCACAGTAGAGAGCTAGCATCTAGGAAGTGCTCAATAAATATTTAATGAATGAATGACCTCTGGATTTCACACAACAAGTACATAACCATCTCTTTTTTCCTTATATTCAGATTATAATCCAAAGTCGTCTGGATCAGAGTATGGAGGAGAATCAGGACCTAAAGGTATGTCAGGAGGGTACATTTCCCCCTTTGAAAAAAATCAAGAGAATGATACAGTGAAAGTTCAGGAAAGTAATAGGGAGAGGGGAAGGGATGCAGAGTCATGACTCTAGCTGTATCAATATCTGTATTATACCTTTAATTGAAAGATGGCAAAAAGGTAACATCTTTTTAATCTTGGTGATGAGTAATAGGGATCTATGTTATTATTAGTAATTTTTTTCTGTATATTTGAAATGTTTCATCATTTTAAATTTTTAATTAAATATAAAAACTGGATCTATTACCAATATGGTCTTTTTAAATAATTTTCAATAATATATTAGTTTCAGATAAACAACCTATTGTTTCCATAAATATCAAAATCATCATCACAATGGAACCTAGTTAACTAGGATCCACACATAGCTACAAAATTTTTTTCTTGTGACGAGATCTTTTAAGGTCTACTTTCTTAGCAACTTTCAAATATACAATGCAATATTATTAAAGATAGTCCAGTATCTTTTTTAATGAATACTTCTCAGAATTCTTATAGGTCAGTGAGTCTTAACTTTTTGGGGAGTTATAAGTATATGACTAAAGTCATTAGCCCTCTCCCCAGATATATGCATGAGTGCATGCACACATACTCACTGACTTGAGTTTTTTTAAATTTCTTTTTAAAAATTTTATTTATTTTTAGAGAGGAGAAGGGAAAGAGAAAGAAAGGGAAACATCAATGTGTGGTTGCCCCTTGTGTGCCCCCTACTGTTCTGCAACTCAAACACGTGCCCTGACTGGGAATTGAACTGGTGATCCTTTAGTTTGCGGGCCAGCGCTCAATCCCCTGAGCCACACCAGCCAGGATCTCACTGACTTGACTTTTAATTGGAATAGCTTTAGAGCCCATCTGTGTAGTCCAGGTTAAGCACTCCCATTTTAGATATGTTAATTCCAAACTCTTAATGTGATGCAGTAAGAAGAGAGCGGAGTTTGAGTTATGGGTGTCCCTCTCCTAAAATCTTTTCCCCAATGACAATCGTATATGTATATTTAATGTATTGTAAAGGAGGGTTCATTACTTAGTTTTTCATTGTTGGGCTAAAGTGTGTTTTTGTTTTGTTCATAAAGCACAATACCCTCTTGAAGAATCAGAAGCCGCCTAACCCTTTGTTGAACGTTAAAAACTGAGCTAATCATTTAAGACATTAGGGTAGGCATATTAAGATATGAGTACATATTTCAGTGAGAAGGATTTAGATTATTATGATTAAGTTTTCCTGTTAGTGAAGATTACTAAATATAGCAATGAGGGCCTTTGGGAATGAGTGGTGTCTTCTTTCTTGGCCAGACTCTTCTCTACCTGGGCATAGGCGCCTGGGTGCCACAGGGCACAGCGGAATGGGTCCTGTTCTTGTTTCTACAGGTCAGCGTTTACAGTTGACTGGACCGGACCTGCTCTCTGTCTCAGCAGAGGGTTAATTTTTCGTGGAATGGTTATCTGTATTTTGTGTTCCTACTAACAGAACGAGTAATGCTTCTGAAGCAGCCCAGACGCTACCATCTGATCTATCTATATTTGGTTTGCAGAAGGACTTGCTGAAATGTAAACAAGAAACCAGAAACTTACAGGGGATAAAGGTAAAAAGGAAGACATGTAACTCTTTAAATAAACCCTACAAGACAAAGTAGTCTACTGGTGAGAGTGGGTGACAGGAGGCTAGCTGGGCCCTATAGTCTTTTCTTGTATACCTTTGGTGGGGCTTTCAACAGGCTCTATGCTATTAGTAAAGGAAGGGCTTTGTGAATGGAAAGTGAGACATGTTAAGAATTATACACCTCTCTTTTACTAACTCCTGTCTCTGGGAGTTACGTCTCCTGGTGCTATCACTTCCCTCTGTACCACTTTGTTTTATATGTAAAAACAATCCTTTTTTTTTCAGTTTCAGTTTTTTTTCAGTTTTCTTCAGTTCTAAAGAAGAGTATCATCTTAAAACATTGTAATATACCTAGCTTTTAAGTACTTATTAAAATTCAAATGGTTTAAAGTTTAAAAGGTACAAAAAGATAATCCTTGAAAAGCCTGACTTCTGGCCCTGCCCCTCCTTTCACCTAGTTCTGTTTCCTGGAGGCAACTTATCACTTATCAACAGATATGTATGTATATAATTCCCCCCCCCAAAATAATAGTATACAATAAATAAAGCTTGACACATTGCTTTCTTTCACTTAGCAATTTATCTTGCAGATCATACTATTTCAGTGTATAAAGACCTTCCTCATCCCTTTTATGGCTGCATAGTTTGCTGATATATGTATATATGATTATTTAATTTTCTCCTATTGATGATCCTTTAGGTTATTCCTAATATTTTGCTATCACCAGCACCGATATATCTAATAGCCTTGAATGTATAATAGCCAATAACCTTGAATATATGTTATTTCACCCAAGTGGGAGTACATCTGTTGTGTAAATACCTAGAAGTAGAAAAGGTTGTCGTTTGGCTGCTGCTTTTCTCCTCTTTCCTACACTTCCATTCAGGAACTAGACTGGAATGTAGCAGCACTCTTCAGAGTAGATTTTATAGCCTTAGTCCTACTTCAGAAAACAAATGGGTTCCATGGTCAAATATGTTTGAGAAATGCCCTGTCAACTTGAAGAGTCACAATGAATAGTAACATAATAAAGGACATGAGCGGTTTCTCATAAAGAAGTTGGCCTAAAAAAAGTTTAGAATTATTTACCACAGAAGCGCTTTTTCTCCCATGGAGCACATTTTGGGAAATGTTTCTCTGAACGGCTGGTGCCAGGGACTTCTTAGACTACCTTTGCTATGTCCTTTATGGCAGACAGCATACTTAAGAATGGGCTTCCACATTCTGTAGAGCTCACACCATTTCTCTGCAGTCTTTAAAGAGAGAAAAATCAGGGTAAATATACTGGAATGTAGCTCCAGTCCATAATTCCATTTGAGGTGACTGTGGTTGGAGGAATGTGTTACTGCTGACCCTTTCAAGTAAGTGTGTACAACCTACCTTTTCTTAAGCATGCTTGGAACCAAGAGGGTCCAAGCTGAGAGAAAGATAGCCTAAAGTTGGTAAGATTCTAGGATCCGGAGAAGAGGAACCATTAGTCCAAGAACATTTCTGAGCATGGAAATATATTCCCAGTCCTGTTTCAGATTAGATAGGGAAGCCCCTGGCAGGCACAGGGCTCTGGAAGGCAGGCTGGGAATGACGTCAAGGATTCTATATGAATAGGGTGGCAGGCAGAAGTAGGTCCCAGCCCTGTAGGAAATAAAGTGTTGTCAGAGAGGTAGATGGAGTATTCATATGCCCAAGATATAGCTGAGAAAGTCAGGGTGGGAGGATGGAAAGTGCATTGTCCAAGGTCACTGTCACAGAAGTCGGCGGTAGACTTGGAATGTCAGTATAAGTCTATTTGATCCCCATAACCTCTCCCTAGGACATCATGCTTTCAGGAATGAAGTAGAAGGTAGTGGTGAGTAGGAGGAGGAGAAAAAATCAGGTTATATTCAGCTTGGTAGGACAATGAGTGAGATTTTCCTTTAGATGCTACTGTCCTGGAAGGGGACAGAAAAACCCCCTGCTTATCTCTTCTGGCCAGATCCTTACACTTTTGTCTCAGTTTGCCAAAACTAATGGTGGGTATGCAGTGAGGAGTTTAACAACTTTTAGTAATAACTGGCTGATTGATTCATTGGGACCACAATAGTTAGTATGCTTTTTTCCCCTAGGATGCCTTGCAGCAGAGGTTGACTCAGCAAGACTCATCTGTTCTTCAGCTCAAACAAGAACTACTGAGGGCAAATATGGACAAAGATGAGCTTCACAACCAGAATGTGAGTTACATGAATGAACTCTGACTTAATTGGGCCCCAGTTGCAAAATAGGATACTGCATGAAGTCTTTCTTGTTAGACCTGCTATCCTAATCTCTTAATTTTGGGATGTCTGCTCTCAGTGTCTGCAATTATTTCATTCCCTGTCCGACTTGTCTCTTTTGCTACGGGAAAGCCTACAGCTCATTGGCCCTGAGTCCTTCAACTTTGAGGACACTGAGGCTACATTGTGGGTCTACAGTCTATCAGACTAAAGACATGGAGAGCAGCTGTTTTTACCATAGCCATGCCCTCTCTGTGCTTCAGACATGAACTCTGGGTACTGCAGAGCTAGTTCCTGCTGGTGTTGGCAGACACTACCTCCATGCCAATTAATTCTTTTTTGTTCGTCTTGCAGGTGGATCTGCAGAGGAAGCTAGATGAAAGGAACAGACTCTTGGGAGAATATAAAGTAAGAATGAATATCAGTGTGGAAATGATTTCCATCTGATGTTTTATGAACAGTCCATGGTTGCTGTTGTTCAAAGAGCACTTAAGTACTCTACTCTCATCCTTGCTTCCAGCAAGGAAGTTTTTTCTGTGTTTCCTTGATTCACTAACTCTGAGAGTAGACAGCATAGCTAGGAGAAGGAGCACAGAACTAGGAGTGTGGAAACTTCAGTTCTGTCTTAACCTTTATATCTAGCATGGATAGCATGTAGTGGTCCCTCCTCAAGCAGTAGTTCCCTTTCTCCTTACCCTTCCAAGATCCTCCTTATCCTTTGTGTTGTGCAAAGCTGCTGTGGTGTGTAATGTCTCATGGGTGTAGCTTGAGAAAAGAAATGTTCCCCCAAGGCTCTACTTTCCTGAGATGGAAATTGCATTGCAAAAGGTGAACTGTTTGACGTGTTTGACTTTGCTGCAAATCGGAAAGCTCTCTCTCTATTGCAGAAAGAGCTGGGGCAGAAGGATCGTCTCCTTCAGCAGCATCAGGCCAAGTTGGAAGAAGCACTCCAGAAACTTTCTGAGGCCAGCAGCCAGCAGGTGGGAACGTTTTCAGCCACTGACTTTCCTGCCCCTGTGGCCTGAAGAAATCCTGTTCTGATTTCGTCTCTGGTTTGCAGGTGGATCTAGAGCGGGAGCTAGAACACAAAGATGTCCTTTTGGCTCACTGTATGAACAGAGAGGCAGAGGAGGTAACCTCCAACTCGGGATCTTCCTCCTGCACTTACTAGGGCAAAGAGGGAGATTCTGTTTCTGACTCAGGGCTGAACCAAGGCCACAGGTTGGTTTGGTAGGAGACTCTTTGCTGAGAGTGTTAGGAATGCAGATTTCAGGGTAAGATAATCTGGTTTCAGGTTCCATCTTTACCACCTTTGACCATTGTGTGGTCTTAATTTGATTAGCTTCTGAATGTTAGAAATAAGGCTCATCTGGAAAATGGAAATAATAGTGGTCCTCTCTGCCATTGTGAGGAATACATGAGATAATCCAGGTAAATAACTAAACACAGTCCTGGTACATCTACCCAGCACAGAATCAGTCTCAAGAAATGTTAGTTATTGTACTTTTTTTTTTAATTATTGAAGCAAAGGCCAGAGGTGCTGAAACAGCATTCTCAGGCCCTTCAGTGACCAGGCAGAGGCTATGTTGGGGGCCTCTGGGCTGAGGTTTCTGTTTTGTTCATTCTACATTCAACAGTTCTTACCAACTGTCAAGTGCTGGGGATAGAGCAGGGAGCAAAAGGGAAAAAAGATTTCTGCACTCGTGAGGCTTACATTATGACAGAGACATGAAACAAATGCATAATTATAAACTATGTTAGGAAGTGATAAATGTAAAGAAGGAAAACAAGACAGGATATCTTGGTTTGGAATTCTCTCATAATATAAACACAATTTCTTCTTGCTGCTATAGGTGACCAACTGTAACAGTCACAACTTTCACAGCAATGGTTTTCTCCCTCCAGTGGCAGGAAAAGGAGCTGCTTCAATTACTCACAGAGAGGTACGTTCTTAAGATTTGAGTACAGACCTGCCACTTCAGCTAAAACCAGAAGAGTGCCTTAGCCATCGCTGTGGACTAGGTGATGGTCCCTAAATCTTCTATATCCCAGTTCCCTAATTCTTGCATCTGATTGGTATGTGAAGATGTGAGGTACTTGTTAACCAAAATTAAGAATTAGTGGGCACAAGTAGGTCCACTTCTGTAGAGGAAAATTTCCTGTAGTTCATACCTCCTTCCTGAAAAATAAAAGATCTATCCTGAAAGCCTCTCCCCTGTGTTTTCTTAAGCCCAGTGGTTGGGATATAGTTAATAATATGACACTGCAGCATGCCAACAGCACCTCACATTTGCCCCCAGACCAGCGACCTGCAGCTTGTGCGAGACGCCCTCCGCAGCCTGCGCAACAGCTTCAGTGGCCATGACCCTCAACACCACACCATTGACAGCTTGGAGCAGGGCATCTCCAGCCTCATGGAGCGCCTGCATGTCATGGAGACACAGAAGAAGCAAGAAAGAAGGGTAATCTTCTTTCTATGGTGTTTCTCTTAGGCAAGCTCCCAAAGAAGCTTGATTTTATCAATTTAAATTTAGGTGAAGGCAGCACTAAAAGATGTGACCCTGCTGAAGGTTACAGTTGCTTTTTTCCTTTAGTTTTCCTCTGAGCAGAGCTGACTCTTGATCATGGTATGACAGTGCAGGGAGAGGGTTCATGATAACTCTTGCTCCCAGCAACTGTTTGTCTAAAGAATTGTGGTGCTTGAACCCACAGGACTCTCTTTAATGTTTATCCTCCTAGCCCTTCTCCCCAAATGAGCTCATGTTAGATGAGGAAAGACATGGGAAAATGCATTGAAAACTAGAAAGCCTTTTATAAATGTGTCCCGTTTTATATACTGTGGAAGAAAACGTGGTAGAAAGAGTATATTTTAGGTACACTTTTTTTATTTAAATTTCTTGGCTAAGTTCTCCCTTTAATCATAACTCTTGTGATTTTTGTGTGTCTCTCCAGGTTCGGGGCAAGTCACCCAGAACTCAAGCAGGTAGTGAATACCAGGAGTCCTGGCCTCCTAATTCAAGTAAGTGCTCTATTGCTCAGCATGACCTCCTGCTATATTAAATCAGAAATTTAGTATTTCTCCTGCTTCTAAATGTTTTGCAGATAGGATTTTCTTTTAGTACTTCACTCTTATAATACGTTGTTTGTGTAGCAACACTAGAATTGAGTTATTTCTAGGACTATGAAGATGCCATCATCATCACCTCTATCACTCCAAGTACCATTTATTTAACCATGTGCAGTACGCTGTTAACTCAGGGAGACTAAAATATCTTTGGGAAAATATACAAGCTCAAAACATTTACACTGAACAAAACAAAATATAAAACAACAAAAACACACATAAATCATCGTACAACCCAAATAGCACAGAAAATTTCCAGTTCTTCCTAGAGGCAAGACATTTGATTTCTTTGGGGATTTTCCTTACACTTGGAGTGCCTAGGTCATGCAGTTTAGAGCCTGCAAAATCGTTATGCTTTCTAGTGGTCATAGCTAGTAAGTATTTAACCTTCTCTATACCTACTCATTTCATTTTTTTTCCCCTATTCATTCCAACATGTCAGAAATCTACCCTTATTGATAATTTCTGTTTTACTCTGTCTTACTTTTTGGTTTAATAAAGTTCAAATAAAGTTGTTAGTACCAAAATTATTTTTTTCAGCATTGTTTTGAAATAGTCATTTCTGTTTTCTTGAAATGCTATTTATTACACTTTTTTTTTAACCTCTTTTCCTTTCTTGTACTTTCTTTAGTTTAGTATAAACTGCCAGTGAAGATGTCTAAATATTTGGAAATTCTTTTTCAAAAGTCTGATAAATAAACTTCTCCCCTGGAAAAATTATTTTGTGTATAGTAAGTACTTATTCAAAATACTACAAATAATTTCACAGCCACTTATAAACTATGGTATTAATTTCGTATTCATATTCACAAATTAGTTGATATGTCTCTCATTGGAAAATATAAAAACTTGTGTAACATGCTAGCCATCTAATGACTGACTTTATCTTTTTTCTCCACATCACACTTTTTGAAGAATAGTCTATACTTGTCCTTTCCTCATCTTTATTTCCCATTCACTACTCTAGCAGCTAGTCGGACTTTTACCAAGTTACTCAACTTAGTGTTCTTTTTGTTACATCAATGCTGACTTTAAAAGACTAGAGTTGTCAAGTTGGATGAAAAAATAAGATTCAACTACCTTTTTTTTAGAAGATACCCATTTTAAATATAATAATATAAGTAGGGTAAAAGTAAAAGGATAGAAAATGACATATCATGGAAACAACTCCTATCAAAAGGTGTGGCTATGTTAGTGTCAGATAAAATATACAAGGAATGTTTACAAGTATAGAGACCTAATAAAATGATAAAGAGATCAATTCACCAAGAAGACATAGTACTTGTACGTGTGTTTCTAATATATAGCTTTAAAATACATGAAGTAAAAATTGATAGAAAATTTTTGCAGTTGGAGACTGTAATACTCTTTTTGCAGTGATCAATAATACTAGTGAAGAGAATATCAAATAAAGATACATAAAACCTGGAAAACACTATCAATCAGCTCTTTTGACTGACATTTAGAGAACATTCTATCCAGTGACAGTGGAGTTCATATTCTTTTTAAGTATATTTGGAACCTTCACTGAGATGGCCCATGTTTTTACCATAAGACAAAACTCTAAAAAGTTAAAAGCATTGAAATTATATAAAGTGTTCTCTGACCATTATGGAGTTAAATTAGAGATCAATAACAGAAAAATATCTGGAATATCCTCAAATATTTAGAATTGAACAACATACTTCTCAATAACTTATGGGTCAAAGAGGAATTTCCTTTATAAAGGAAATTATAAAATATTTTGAATTGAACAAAAAAATGAAAATTATATAGATATTCATGGGATGCAGCCAAAGCAGTGCTTAGTAGTTAAGAGGGAAATTCATAGCATTAAATACATTAGAAAAGAGGAAAAGTCTCCAATCAGTGATCACCTAGAAGATCTAAACTTTGACCTTAGGAAAAAGGTCAAAGACGTGAAAAAGAAGAATAAGTTAAACTGAAAGGAAGCAGAAGAAAGGAACTAATAAATTTAAGGATAGAAATCAATGACATTGAAAACAAAAACTGAGAATAAAATCAATCAGATGAAAAACTGGGTCTTTGAAAAGTATAATAAAATGAATAAATCTGTAGCCAGACTGCCCTAGAAAAATAAAAGAGGAAAGATACAAGTTACTATTAGAAAAGAAAGAGAACATCACTCTAGATCTTATTAAATGCATATTTAAGGAACAAACAACTTTATGCTCATAAATTTGACAACGTTGATGACATGTACAAATTCCCAGAAAGACACAAACTACCAAAACTTACTCATGAGGACTTTGATGAGATGAATAGATGTATAGTTGTAAAACTAAATTTGTAGTTTAAAATGTTCCACCCATCAAAGAAAACTCCAGAATTAGATGGGTTCACATAAGAAAGAAATAATACCAATTTTATGCAAATTCTTCCAGAAAATAGAAGAGGAAGGAACACTTTTCTAACACATTTTATTTTACCCTGAATCCAAAATCTATCTTTAATGAATGTAGGTGCAAGAAAAAGAAAGAAAAGGCATAGAGATTGGAAAAAGAAGATGCAAAACTACCTGTATTTGTAGATGACATGATTGTCTATGTAGCGTATCTCAAAGAATCTATAATAAAGTTACTATTGCTAAGAAGTGAGTTTAGCAAGGTAACAGGACACATGGTCATTATACAAAAAGTCAGTTGTACTTCTATATACTAGCAATGAATCTTTGGAAATATAAAAATAAATCTTACAGTACCATTTATAGGAGAACCAGAAAACATTAAATATATAGGTATGAACCTTACAAAATACATGCGATATTTCTATGCTGAAAACTATAGAACACAGATAAAATAAATCAAAGAACATCTAAAGAAATGAGAAGATAGACCATGTTTGTTAATCAGAGTATTCAATGTTGTTAAGATGGTCCATTCTCTCCAAATGATCTATAACTTCAATCAGATTTCAGTAAAAATCCTACCAGACTTTTTGTAGATATAAACAAGCTGATTATAAAATTTATATGGAATAAAAGGACTGGAATAAGTATAAAAAAAAAGTTGAGAAAGGTGAACAAAGTAGTTGGATGACCACACTATCTGATTTCAAAACTAACTAAAAAGTTAGTGCAGTATAGGTGATTGGATAGACACATAGATTAGTGGAACAAAATAGTTCAGAAACAGACTACATGTTTTTGGCCATTTGATTTTCAAAAACTAGAAATTCTATTCAATGGCAAAAGGAATGAAAGTTTGAGTATCCAATCAGGAAAAAAAAAGGCAAAAGGACAGGCTTTTCAACAAACGATTTTGGAACAATTGAATACCATATAAGAAGTCTTAATCCATACCTCATACCATATATAAAAATTAACTCCAAATGATCGTAAACCTAAACTTAAACTGATTTGTGATACCTTTTAAATTTATGTATTAAACTTACACACACACACACACACACACACACACACACACACACACAGATATGTTTCTGGGTCATTCTCTTTTTTTGTACATGCCTTTTATAATAATGTTACACTGAAGTAACAGTTACCATTTTATCATGATTTGATGTGTAAGATTTGTTCTCCCTCATTGCCCTCTTTTTCACTAGAAAAGTCTATATAATCCAACTCAATCTTCTTTACTAATCAACTGAAACTACTCTCACTAATGTCATTGATGACCTATTTATAATACTAAATCTGCCTTTATTTGCTAGACCTCTGTGTGGCATTTGACATCATGGTTACTCTTTCCTTGAAATTCACCCGGAATGTGCACATAACATTTCTATTAGTCAGCTTGGGCTGCCATAACAAAATACTGAATGAATGAGTGACTTAAACAACAGAAATTTATTTTCTCACAGTTCTGGAGACTGTAAGTCCCAAAATCTTGAGTGCCAGCATGGTCAGGTTTTAGTGAGGAAGGGCTCTCTTCCTGGCTTACAGATGGCTGCCTTTTTCCTGTATCCTCACATAGTGGGGAGAGAGCTCAGATGTCTGCTCCTCTTCTTATAAAGGCACCAGTTCTATGGGGTCAGGGTTCTACTCTTATGACCTCACTTAACTTTAATTGCTACTTAAAGGCCCTGTCTGTCATACAGTCACACTAGGGTTTGAGGCTTCAACGTATGAATTTTGGAAGGACAGAATTCAGTACATCATAATATTATCATCACATTTTAGTATATTGTAGCTGTTTCACTGTTTTACCCCCATTAGGTTTTGAGTTCTTTAAGGATGGGGATTATATGTAATTCATTTTTGCATCTCTAGTATCTGATACATAATAGGCAGCCAGTAAACATTTTAAAGGATGACATAACTCATTTCTGTATTCCTGTCTTAGTTAATAGTACTACCATGCATCTTTTTGTTCCAGACTGTAAATCTAGTTATTTTTTACTTCCCTTGTATCCCCAACATTCAACTATCTCCCAAGGACCAAGACTTTTACTTTCTAAAGATCCCTCAAATCCATTCCTTCTTTGGCTCCACAACTACATTTTGCCCTTCCTCATCTTTTAGGTTTTTTAAAAAATTGTATTTTATTGTTTATGCTATTACAGTTGGCCCAAATTTTCCCCCTTTGTCCCACTCCCTCAGGCAATTCCCAAACCATTGTCCATGTTCATGGCTCCTGCGTACATGCTCTTTGGATACTCTATTACCTATGCTGTACTTTACATCCACATGACTATTCTATAGCTACCAATTTGTATTTCTTAATCCCTTCACCTTTTTCACCCATCCCCCTGACCCCTCTACTATCTGGAAACCACTAAAACATTCTCTGTATCTATGATTTTGTTTCTGTTCTGCTTGTTTGGTTATTTTTTAGATTCAATTGTTGATACATGTATTTATTGCCATTTTATTGTTCATATTTTTTATCTTTTTTAAGATTTTATTTATTTTTAGAGAGGGGATGAGAGAGAGAAAGGGAGAGAAAAATCAATGTGTGGTTGCCTCTCGGTTACCTAGGGACCTGGCCCGCAACCCAGGAATGTGCCTGAGTGGGAATTGAACCAGCCACCCTTTGGGTTGCAGGCTGGCACCCAATCCATTGAGCCACACTGGCCAGGGCTGATCTTCTTTTTAAAGAAGACCCTTTAACATTTCATATAATACTGGTTTGGTGATGATGAACTTCTTTAGCCTTCTCTTGTCTGAGTTCTTTATCTGTCCTTCAATTCTAAATGATAGCTTTGCTGGGTAGAGTAATCTTGGTTGTAGGTCCTTGCTTTTCATCACTTTGAATTTCTTGCCATTTCCTTCTAGCCTGCAAAGTTTCTTTTGAGAAGTCAGCTGATAGTCTTATGGGGGCTCCCTTATAGGTAACTAGCTGCTTTTCTCTTGCTGCTTTTAAGATTCTCTCTTTGTATTTAATTTTTGGCATTTTAATTATGATGTGTTTTTGAGTGGGTGTCTTTGGGTTAATCTTGTTTGGAACTTTTCTGCGCTTCCTGGACTTGTATGTCCATTTCCTTCACCAAGTTAAGGATTTTCTTTCTGTCATTTTTTCAAATAGGTTTCCAGTTTCTTGCTCTTTCTCTTCTCCTTCCAGAACCCTATGATGTGAATGTCGGTATGCATGAAGTCGTCCCAGAGGCTCCTTACAGTATCCTCATTTTTTTGGATTCTTTTTTCTTCTTGCTGTTATGATTGGTTGTTTTTGCTTCCTTATGTTCCAAAATGCTGGTTTGATTTTGGACATCATTTACTCTACTGTTGATTCCCTGTAAATTGTTCTTTATTTCAATTAGTGTATCCTTTATTTCTGACTGGTCATTTTTTATGCTGTTGAGGTCCTTACTAAGTTCCTTGTGCATTCTTATAATCATTGTTTTGAACTTTGCATCTGATAGATTGCGTTTCTCCATTTTCTTTAGTTCTTTTTCTGGAGTTTTGTTCTGTTCTTTCATTTGAGCCTTGTTTCTTTGTCTCCTCATTTTGGTAACCTCCCTGTGTTTGTTTCTGTGTATTAGGTAGAGCTACTACATCTCCCAGGCTTGATAGAGTGGCTTAATGTCGTAGGTGTCCTGTAGCATCTATTATACAGTCTGGGTACTCAACGTGTGCCCACTGTGTGGGCTGTATACACCTTCCTCTTGTAGTTGAGCCTTGATTGCTGTTGGCACATCCAAGGTCAGCCACCACCTATGTTCTGTCCAAGGTCACACAGCACTAGTTATGAAATGATATACAGATGCCTGCTACTTGTGCTGGGCTTGGAGGTGCCCAGAAGAGGCCAAGCTGTGAACCAAGGCTGTCTGCTGCTAGTGCCGTGCCTGGGGCAACTTAGGAAGAGGTACGGGGCTCCCTGAAGCCAGATGCTGCTTGTTCGAAAGAATTGAGAAAAACTTGAAGCATGGGCCAAAACAAGCCATTCATTCCAAGCCTCTGGAAATGACTTGGGCGAGTTTGAAGGTTGGGTGGGGCAGGGACTTAGAATGACCAGGGTGACAAACAGTGCTAGCCAGGTTGATGGAGTTTCAGATATGGCACCTGCCTGTTGGCTCTGTGTGCGGGAGGGCTCAGAAAAGGAACAATCCGTCTGGGATTGTGTCTCCATATCTGTCATTCACACTAGATCCGTCAGCAGTCCGTCTGGGAGAAAGATGCCCTCCCCCCAAGCTCTCGCCCTGAGGCTGGACAGTTCAGTTCCTCCACCTATGTCTCTGATGCCTTTCAATCTGCTGCTCTGGCACTGGAGCTCAGCGGGAGTGAGTCTGAATAAGTCTGTGCTTAGGCCCTTTAAGAGGAACTGCCTAGGATTCCAGCAGTTTCAATCTTTCACAGCCTCAATCGCCACTGGTTTTTACAGCCAAAAGTTATGGAGGCTTACTTTTCTGGCACTGGAAGCCTGGGCAGGGGGTCCTGGTGTGGGGCTGGGATCCTTCTCTCCTTAGATGTCCCTCCCAATTTTCATCTGCCACATGTGAGTATGGGACCAGCCCACTCTGCATCTCTGCCCCTCCTACCAGTCTTAATGTTGTTTTTTCTTTAATTCTGTAGTTGTAGGACTTCCATTCAGCTCAATTTCTGATGGCTCTGACTGATGATCATTCCATGGTTTCATTATAATTTTGATGTGGTTGTGTGTGTGAGGAGGTGAGCTGAGTTTATCTACACGGCCATCTTGACCAGAAGTCCGGCCTCAAATTTTTTTTTGTTGCCTGTTAATGGGATTACTGGTTTCCAGAATTTCTCCCATCCAACTCATACTATACTTTGCTGCTTGATTAGCCTTTCTAAAATGCTAGTCTGGTTGTATCATTCCCTTTTAGTATCTCCCCAGAGCTTAAGACTAGTGTCTAAATGTCTTAGGCTGGCAGAGTCCTTGCGATCTATCCCCTGCCTATTTTATTATCTTCATCTTCCACAACTTCCCAATGTATTCCTTGTGCTCCAGCATTACTAATTAACTTGTAGTGTCATAAATACTAATAACATTTCATACATTTACAGTTATCGTCCCTCTGGGAATGTCCTTTCCAACTTTTCTATATGATTATTTTTCCAAGTGCCTTGTTTAAGGATTCTTCAACCATGGGGCCTTCTGTCCTCTTCCAGGTGGAATTAACCACTCTATCTCCAGTCTTCCTGTACAGTTTGCACAAATCTGTTATTAGTGTGTTGTAATTACTTATATCCATATGTGTCATTCACACTAGACCGGAAACTCTTTGAGGCCACATGTGGTTGATTTTATGTTCTCAAAATCTAGCACCTGGTAAGTGTACAATAAATGTTGAATGAATGAATGAATCAATCAATCATAAAAGTTAATGATTAAAGTGAACATTTTATTTTATTAAATAGCCACTGTGCGCCAGGCATTCACTGTTCTAGATGCTGGAGTCAAAGGAGCAGCATGGCATGTAGGTTTCAATAATTGGCATTCTTTGAAGAAAAATTCTGAAAACTGACTGTTCCCTTGCCTTTCTTCCCTTGTATTAATTCATTCCTCATACTCTCCTTTGTTTTAAACCCCTTCCTAAAAATGTTGTCTTGTGGCTGCCAGTTTGATTGGTATCAATGTCTAGAAAAAGTTAAGAAGAAAATATATGTAGATGGAATTGCAGGACAGATATTAATGAAACTTTAATTTTTATTTATTTACTTTTTTGGGTTTTTATGATACAAGTTTCTGACTGGTCTTTTCTCCTATTCTTGTAAATTCATAACCAAAGTACTCATTAATAAAATTTTCCATAAGTACCTATACAAAGAGTAAAGACAAGACGTGATCAAGAGACCTGAGTT
The DNA here is from genome assembly GCF_021234165.1 of Pteronotus mesoamericanus. Lineage (NCBI taxonomy): Eukaryota > Metazoa > Chordata > Mammalia > Chiroptera > Mormoopidae > Pteronotus > Pteronotus mesoamericanus. The sequence goes on from NW_026555313.1 coordinate 16,529,927, forward strand.
AGAAACCATAACATACGGAGCCTCAGTAGCTAACAGATTAGGCAGGTCTTGTATCTTACATCTGGAAGCATGAGGCCCCTTGACAACTGAGTTTTTAGGGTTACTTTGCTCCAATAGTTCTTATTCTTCTTTCATTCCTCTTTTCATGAATTGCATGAGCATTCTCTATCATTGACCTCCAAAATTTAAATGTTGGCAGTGTCCTGCAGCTTCTGTTATGTGTCCACTTCTATCTTAGCTGAAATGTTGCTCGATTTCTCTGATCTCTTTTGACTTCCAGCAACAATGCCTGTGAGAACAGTTGCTATTTCCCTGCTTGAAATACGTGGAAGGGGTAAGAAATGGTCCTTGTAATAGTGTCCATGTCATTAGCTCTTCTTGTCTTTTTGGCCCCAGTGGTGACTTCTCATGGGTCACACCCTATGGACTTGGTATTTGGCAAGGGTGTGAAAGCTGTACTGTGACCTCAAACAGCTTCATCCTTCAGAGACATTTTGAATAACTGGAAATGAGGGGTGGTTGTAAGCAAGTTGAATGGCCTGACCACAAAGTCTCCCTGTGATTGCAGAGTTGCCGCACTCACAGAGCTCTCCAACTGTGAGCAGCACATGCACTAAAGTGCTGTATTTCACTGACCGGTCACTTACACCTTTCATGGTCAATATACCAAAGAGGTAAGGTTCTTGGCTCTATTTCTCTTTTAAAATGGACAGGAAGGCAAAATTATTAGTTACTGAGCATCTATCTAACCAGCTAAGAGGTGCTGAGAAGCTGTATGGTGTAGTGAGAAGAACATAGGAGGTGGAGATTCTAGCTTCAGTTTTACCAGTGGCATTACAAGGGCCAAGTCATGATCTCCTTCTAGGCACAGACACAACAGTGTTTCCAATCCTGATATGCAAATTGCTTCAAGTTAGGAAAAGTAGTTTTTTAAGTGCTCAAAATAGCTCCTGCTGATAGCCATGGATTGCTATTACTCATTGATCTTTGTTACTATTTGATGACTACAACTAAGCTATTAAGATTCATGTTAGAACCCTTCAAACACTGGGCTAATCTACTCCCTTCTAAGGTAAATGGCTCTGAAATAAGATATTTAAACCATAAAACCAAGTACTGAGAAAGGTGACAGGATTTCCATTTCTGAGAGAGTCTGCTTACTTGGTCTGGAAGAAGGGAGCTTTCCAAAGCTAGAAGGATAAAGATGGTGATACTGGATTTAATTCTACCAGCCTAGAGAAATAAAATGTTGCAAAGAAGGAAATCAAGAGAATTTAGACACATTGGTTCAACAAGTTAGATTTCAGAGACCTGATGTCTTATTTCCAGAGGGGGGAATACAGGGATTTGGCTGAATAAATGTTATTTTAAATTCTCAGATCACCTCATATGTAACGCCATTTTTATTTCTTAATGGTGACTGGCTCCCTAAGCTCTGCTGTTTTACAATTATATGGGTTATCAGGGGCAGTGACCTAAAAAGGCCACGCTATTTCTGTCTCAGGAGACATAGGCAAGGGCCTAGGTTTAAAGCTAACACCTTATTTGTCCAACCTATTGATAAACAGTCTGTTTTAGAGCTCTCTCTGTTTGTTGAAGGTTGGGGGAGGTGACACTGAAGGATTTTAAAGCAGCTATTGACCGGGATGGGAATCACCGGTATCACTTCAAAGCACTGGATCCTGAGTTTGGCACTGTCAAAGAGGAGGTACAGTATCCCTGGGGAGTCTGGATGGTATTATTGATTCCTGAACCCCAAAGTCTCCTTCTCAAGGGCTAGTTCCCAGAAGTACCTGAGTTCCCTAACCCATTCAGAGGAGCTTTCCAGAACCTCAGACCAGTCTGATTACTGTAGACTAAGAAGGACAGGGAATGGCTGAAGAAGTTGATAGCTTCTTTAGTTCAAGGACTTAATCACTTTGACCAAATTTGTATCGAATTTTTATTTTAAAAAGGGAAAAGTTTTGTTAGGAAAAATAAAGGACCTTCACTTGAACAAAAGTTTGACTTTAGGGTCTCTTTTCTATCTGTAGCCAAATCTTAGAAAACGATCTGCCTCCTATGTAGCACAAAATAAATACATAGGCATAAATGTGGAATTGTATGCTGTAGTGGTAGTTTCTCAGATAATAAAAATGAGGGACTTCTGGAAAGTCATGTGCTTCTGGGTTATGGCATGTTGTAAGTGCTCTCGCTGTTGCTATATAATGAAAGGGGTTGGGAAGAGCATATTTTATTTTGTAAAGAGTTCCTCACTGAAATGTTTTAATAACCCTGTTCTATTAGTGGCTTAGCAAATGAATTGAATGAATGAATGAAAAGAAGTGCATGAAAACATATTAAGATTGGTCTTTCTAACCTTTTCTTCACAATGCCCAGGACCAAGATTTTCCCCATTCTTGTTGTTTTAATGTTTATACTACTGCTTTCTCCTAAGAAGTCCAAAGTGCTCTATGTTAGTCATTTATTCATCCTTATATATCTCTATAAGCAAAGCAGTGTTTGAGATGCTCTTACCATTTCAGAGATGTAGAACTAAGAGTATGTAAATGAATATATATAATTTTTACCAGTTAAAACTTTAGGGACAAAACCAAAGGGACATAGCTCTCCAGCTCTCTAACACAAAGCTTTCCTCTACACTTTCTTAGCCTTTATGCTTGTGGTCTTGTTTTTTTCAGCAGCAGTTAGTTATTTGGTGAGACTCCCTCATCTTCCTGTTTTTTCTATATGGCTTTTTTTCTTTCTCTAGGTTTTCCATGATGATGATGCCATCCCTGGATGGGAAGGGAAAATTGTAGCCTGGGTGGAAGAAGACCATGGAGAGAATTAATGCTGAATATAAGATTGGGGCTTGTGGAACTTGGCACTCCCTGACTGTTTCACTCAGGAAAAGAGGACTAAAACTAGATTACACTAAGAAGTTTCTAATTTGTGCTGACAATATAGAAGCTTCTCCAAATGTGACAGCCACAGGTCAGTCCTGTTTCTGTGCCTGGAGTATGTGGTACTGAAAATCCCTGTCCAAATGTAGACCACGAATTCATCCGGACTTCCCTATCCATGGGAACACAGTGTTTTATTCTATTCTGAGGACAACAAACCGAAGGCCTTAACCAATAGGAATGGATGATCTTGCTCCTGTAGGGGCATGGCTGCTATTATCTGGAACCTAGGAATTGGATGCGTCACTCCTATGTGTTAGTGTTATTTTAATTGGCCTCAGTGGTTACAGCAATTGTACTCATAGACAAGGTAAAGATACCAGCTTTTTTGCTTCTTTGAAGCTATTACAAACCAAGAATAACTCATGGGGTGGTACCAAAGATGAAAGCCACTCCTTAGGAATCTTCTGGACTGGACATGGATGGTGCTGAATTGTTGATTAGGTGAAAAAGGGCTGCCCATGTTGTGCTACATTGTGCTAAAATCATAATTAAGACCTTGGGCTGCCTCTTGCGTCTTAACTGGTTCTGCAACTTGTCTTTTAGCCCACAGAGGGCATACTCCATGCACTGCTAGTTCTCTCTGGGGACTCAACTTTAGAGCCATTTTCTTCCTTCCATCTGATGAACTTTGTATTTGAAAGGAATAAGGAGTGAAAGTCTCCTTAAAAATCCAGGCGGGTATGGAAAGGTGCTGCTACCCATATCTTCTTGACTTTCTTTTTCTCATGACTTTTTTTTAGCTCATGGCATCTCCTTTGTAGTCAAAGGGAGACAGACTTTCAGTAATTTCAGTATTTGTGGTTTATGAAGTATTGAGCATGAGTTACTGGTCTGCCCAACTTCATTTCAAGGCCAGAGTTATTTTCTGTTACGTAGTTAGTCTAGGTTGATCCTTTAGGGCACAATAGAAACCATGGGGGCATGGAGCATGAGTTGTAAATGGCAGGGTTGATTCTGGGTGAAAAAACCTAGAATCCTTTCTCATGTGCAACATTGTCAAGTGTAGAAGCTAAAAGAAAATTGCTAAATTTCTAGGGATTACTTAATAACTTGGGTTTTCTCACTCATTCATCGAAACCTCTCAACCAATCAGCCATTTCCCTCCAGGGAGGGAAATTTTTTGCCTCCCAAAAGCAGTCTGCCTGTGACCACCAATGTACACTGCCAACCAGAAAAGTCGGACAGATCAGTTCTGGGTTCTTGACCTGTCTGTCTCTAGTCCATCTACCCTTTTCAGCATTTCAGTAGACTACATTTGGAACTGGGATGACATTGTGTTGTTTTATATAGATGTGTGTTTTTAAAATTGTTCATGTTTGGAGAATTCTTTTGTACTCATTTGCTTTTTTTGTCTGAGAACCATGTCTATTTTTATAACTTGAGTGTGAGTTCTGTATATTCTCACATTCTGTATACAGTATCCATTTTCCGGAGAACCCAGTAGCTTTTATACAGGCTCTTCTCTTCTTATCATATCAGCCCTTATGGTTTCAGAATAAGCTTTATTTTATTACAAGCATACTAATGATAACTAACTCCTGTTCCAGTTTCACCTGCCATTTTAGTTGTGGAGGTAGTTTTATATAATCTATTTGATTGCTCCTCTAGCAGACAGGAGCTAAAAAGACACCTGATGTCTTTCATGTAAGTTTACCTGGTCATTCTACTGAAGAATGATTTCTCATCAGAAATGACTGTAAAAGTTTGGGAAAGCCAGTCAAAAGCAAGAATAATTCATTATGAAAACAAACAGAAGAAAACAGTATATTCTCAGTTTCTTTTTTGCAGGAGGCCTGGAGGAAAAGTCCTCATGTCACTAATTTGTCTGTTGCATGAATTTTAGTGTTTTGCTATAAGACAGCATGAGGATTATCAAGCCAAATTCATTATTGTATTTCCAGTACAATTTATGTTGAGTGTCTGTCTCTTAATACAGTTTGTACTTGTCAGTTTTCTTTCAGCAAGCATTCTTAGCATCATGTAGAATTTACCTTTTAAGAGAAAATTAAATCAGAGAAAAATTTCAAAGTCCTCAGCCTCGTTGTCTTTTATCTCTACATCCTTTGGAAAAGGAGCTGTGTGGCCTTAGTGCCTCCACAGAAAGCTGAAGTTGAGTTCGGGGAAGAAAATGAAATAGTTTTTTCCCCTTTAGCTCATTAATTTCATATGCCAGGGGTAATAAGCTCCCCCATTACAGGATATCACCCCAACAATTCTTGTGTAAAATGTGTTGATAATCTTCATTCCCGTTTCTAAAGACAGAGAAACCTTCTGGAGAGGAGTGTGCATTGATTCATTCTGGTTTGAATAGTCTTCTAGTGGATACACGGTGGTTGCACTCTAAGAGTCCTGTTGACTTAGACTATTGTTCACTAGTGGCTTTTGTGTGGGACAGTCCATCCTGCCACTGCTGAAGTTCTCTTTCTTTGAGAAAACTAAGGAACTAGAATGTTTATAGAGTTCATAAAATAAGCTCCAAACTCTGTGAGATTAAAAAAAAAAAACAAACCCTCTTATAAAAACTAATTTAGTAGAGAGCTCAATTCCTTTAAAAGCCTTCATGCTGTACTTAGTTCCCTAAATTAGCTGGAATTGGAACACTTTACAATTTGTACCTTAAGAATATTGTTAAACTTACTTGGAAATGGCAGTCCTACCTACTGTCCAACTTTTCAGCCCTTTTTTTGACCAGGATGGTTATAAATTGGGGGAGATATCTTGTAATCTACACCCAATCCAAGAGGACTCTAATCACTTAAAAGCATTTAGGTCATAATTTTTTTTCTATAAAATAAACATTATGATTGCATACTCCTATTGTCTGAATTTATGTTAGAGGTATAGCTTGCTTAAAATATATATGTACAGTTATATTTTCTTAGGAATATGGATGTTTGCAACCATTGCTTTCAAAAAGATTATTACTATGTATTCCCTCAGTCTTTCAATGTTTTCATAAAGACTGTGTTATACCAGAGGCTTCTGATTATCAAAGTGGTAAACAGTTTTAATGGCCTGTATATACCAGATCTGTAAACTGATTAAAAAAAATAAAACAGAATTTGCAAACTAATTGCTGTTAGTCATTTTCACTTGTGTTTATCAACTGAAATTAATCAATAAAGCAATTTACATTTAGTGAAAGTAAATTTCCTCTAGTGGTCTCCCTGGTAGCATGTTTATTCATTACTTGGAGAATGGAGATAAGGACTACTTTATTGCTACAGATATTTTACTATTGGTACTTCTAATGTAGGCACAAAATAGGTTATTTATCAAAGAAAATTCATTAGTTTAGCCCTTATTTTGATACCATTCATAAATATGCAACTCAGTAAGAACTCAGGAGTGCAAACTCTTTTAGTTTTTATCTTACTTTTTCTTAAATTCCTTTATCCAGTCTCTTTAGGGGAGCTCAGGTCTCTTCTCTCAGTACTGATCTGATAAACGTTAGAATTACTAGCCTACCTCGGGGTTCAAGATATCATCATCCCTGGACTGTTTGACCTGTGTCCTCCTATGAGTTTGCTACACCTGTTAAAAATATACTCTAAATGCAGACTTGCTATGCACTGAAAAGTGCAAAACAAGGATTAAGCAAGCCTACCAAAGTAAAGTTAACAGCAACCCGAAGATCATCTTCTACAAAGGCTCCAGTAATAGACCTAATTTGCTATTAGGTCCAGTTATTAAACTCAAGAGCAGTGCAACTAGATACTGTAAGCAATTCAAAACTGTTACATTTTTGTAATTTATAGTTATAAGCCCTTTCATTAATCACAATTATTCTTCCACTGATTCTTCCACTTTGTAAGTAGTTTTACATATTTAACAATGTAATTGCTCTACTTACTATTTCAAATGTGTCTTTCCACTTAATCTGGAAATCCTATATTTCTCAAATCTATTGCCTGCATATTATTGTTAGGCAGCAGTACATGCTAAATCTTTTCCTCGTTTTTGTAGTTACCTGTGTTTTTTCCATTATAAAAATACCAAAATCTTTATTCCCTCATTTTCAATGCCTCAAGGATACCAGAATAAGATTTGGGGGCAGGGGAGATAGAAACTTTTTGTGTGTGTTACCTCTTACCAAATTGCATCGCTAAAACAACGAGTATTTAGTGTCCCTAAACCAGATCATCTCTGTCTCTGCAATCTCAAAACCGGATTTTTACTTTTAAAGTTCCTAATTTAAGAAGGTGTGAAATAGTAGCTCCTGGCTGTTTTAATTTTCCAAATGTTAAATTACTAGCAAGGCTGGACATGTTTTCAAGTGTCACATTTTCCTTCTATTTGTTGTTCTTGGCGTTCTCTGACCGTCCGCACACTGGGGACTTAGATATAAATACAGCACTAACTTCCTGCTAATCTAATGTCACCCTCAGCTCAGAAATGAGATATTTTCTAATTATAGGATGACATCTCTACAGTAAAGTGTTCCTAACAAATGTAGAAAACTTTTTGTTAATTCAAAGGACATGTATTCAGCTTCCACTGTTTATCAGATACTAAATTTGGGGGAGTCAAAGAACACTATAAACATGCCTCCTGCTCCACGGGCATATAGTTTAGTTTTACGACAATAATGTATTTCAAGCAAAATAAAGCTTTACGCGATTTAAAAGGATTTAATGGTCTATGAGAAACGCAAATCTGTTCTGTAAACTTGTGTCTTCATACTGGGTATGTGCCTAATCCTGCTACAGCACACCTAGATGCGGGTACGCATCTTTCACTTGGCCGCCCTTGACACGATTTGCCTGGGAAACCCGTTCACTCTGGTTTCCCTTTGGGCTACAAACCTGAAATTAAATCGTTGCAACCCAGCATGGCCTGCGCAGAGCGGGTCAACCTGCAGGGTCAGTCAAGGCAGCGCGCACACCCGGTACTTCTCAGATCTGCCCTCCGACGGTTCCTGCCCCCACCTCTCCCTCCCGCGCGTTCCAAACCCCGCCCCTTGGCCTAAGGTTCTCAGCGCCCAGCGGCCCTCTGACTTTCCTTCAAAATTTGATCACTCTCCTCAGTCCACCTTCCCGCACCACTCTGCGGGTTAGCCGGACTCTCGTGCGCTTTGAGGCCTCTCCGTTTCGGGAGTGCCCTTCATCTCGCTTGGACTCCGTACTGCACCGACGTCCCTCTCCTAAAACTCCACCACCTCCCGCTCCTCTTGACATCTTATTTCTCCCACACTTGCGCCTGCGTTGGCTCCGCCGCAATTCTCCCGCCCTGAGATTCCAAAATAACCACCCTCTCCCACTTCGGATCACCCTCCCTCCCCGGCTCCTCCGCTCCCCGGTTCCCGAACCAGTGTCTTTAAACAACTCTCTTGAGGGGCGGGGGGTGGGGCTAATTTTTGAAGCCCGTTTTACGACACCGTGCGGCTGCGCGGCTTGGCTGACGGCAACGCAGCACTGCTCTTGGAGAGGTCACTCCGGAGACGGCGTTGGTTTGGGGATTTTGGGGGTCGTGATACTATGTGGCGTGTTTGTGCGGGACGGGCCCAGAATGCGGCTCCCAGGGCAGGAGTCGGGGCTCGGTGGACCGCCTTGCGGGAGGAGGCGGGAGTTCGGTGCGTGGCCCTACGGGTTGGTCCAGCTCTGGCTCGTTGCAACAGCGCGACCACTGGGTATTGTAGAGGCCGGGCGCTCTGCGGCTGGCGCCCAAGCTCTTGGGCCACTCCGCGGAATCACTTTCTGCTGCAGCTTTTGGGATCGCCTGGCCGCCGCTGGTACAGTCTCCCCCCGCATCAGAAGGTGAGTCCCAGACCTGTACATCTCAGGACCCCGTTGTCCTTCAGGGTCGACTTCTTGGCCTTGGGTCTTCCCTCAGAGGCGTCGGTGGTCCTCCACCTCCTCATCAGTGTATGTTACTGTCTTTTTTCCAATACCCTGCTTTGTTGTCACTCTTGAGCTTCCCTCTCCTGATCTGTTCCATTGAAAGAAGAGCCCCACACCTGGGGCTCTACGTGGATGTCTGCTAAGGTACATTACTTGCTCTGTCAGATCAACAGGACTGTGGGACAGGAAGCTTGTCACTGGAGAGAGTCTGGTGGCGGGAACTCTCTTTATATCCCCGTATTCCCAGTGCCCAGCGTGTGGTGAGACTCAAACTCTTTGCACTGAATTAAATTGAATGGTATGAAACATTAAACCAAACTGAGAGTTAAGTAGCCCCTTTTAAAATAAGTGTTTCTGTCCTTTTTCTCCTCCAGGTTCCATTGCCCTCTCTTTCCCCCACAATGCAAGCAGGCACCATTGCCCGTTGGGAGAAAAAGGAAGGGGAAAAAATCAATGAGGGTGAACTAATTGCAGAGGTAAGTGGTTTTAAAATATGGAAATAAGTTAGAAAGGACTGAGTTAAACTGAGTATTAACTTTCTGGATGGGTAGTTACCCCTTCCGCTTAAGAAACTTAGATGTTTATTACAACTTGATATTAGAGAAGCTTGGTTAGATAAGTTGTCAGCAGCTAACCGAACTGAATTTTTAGCTGAGGTCTAAAAAAATAATTCCTTCTGTATTGGCTGGGTGACTCTGTTGGTTAAACATCGTCTCATACACTTAAAGGCTGCAGGTTCGTCTCTGATTGAGGCATGCACTGAAGGCAACCAATGATGTTTCTCTCTCACATCACTGTCTACCCCCCCGCCACCCCACCCCGCCGTCTCTTTCCCTCCCTCCCTTCCTCTCTCTTTAAAATCAATAAACATAATAAAATAAAATCAATAAACATATCCTTGGGTGAGGATTAAAAAATAATAATAATAATAATTTAAAAATAAAAATAATTATTTCAAATATGTAGTAGAGGCATGAATTGTATAATTGTAAGCACAAGCTAATAATCTTCATACCTGGCAGTACAAGCCTAAGCTCCTACTTTTGTGTTGAAAGGTTGAAACTGACAAAGCCACTGTTGGATTTGAGAGCCTGGAGGAGTGTTACATGGCAAAGATACTTGTTGCTGAAGGTACCAGAGATGTTCCAGTTGGATCAATCATCTGTATCACAGTTGAAAAGTAAGTAGTACCCTGGTAAATTTTGGAACTTAGGTGATTAGTGGAGTGTTTTAACCCAGAATTGAAAATTTAGGAGTTAAAGTCTCCTAAGACTCCTTCTCTAGGAGCTAAATCTACCTCATAATCCCTTATATACTTATGCATTCTTTCTCTTTCTTAGACCTGAGGATATTGAGGCCTTTAAAAATTATACATTGGATTCAGCAGCACCTACCCCACAAGCAGCCCCAGCACCAACCCCTGCTGCCACTTCTTCGCCACCTACACCTTCTGCTCAGGCTCCTGGTAGCTCATATCCCACTCACATGCAGGTGAGGCTCAGCCTCTGGGTGTTTACTCTAGAAAGTTTATTATTTATTCATTAGTTTTCATAGATGGCTATTACATTCTGGAAGCTGGCAGTAAGCATGGCTACCTCTTGTCATTTGAAAGTAAATAGAAATTTAAACATGAAAATTGACAACTTTTATTCTTAGTTATTTCCAGGTGTGTTAACTTGGACAATTAACTTTAACCTTTCTCTGCCACAATGTAGTAGACAGGATAATGCTTGGCATTTTTCATCCAAGAACATTATGTTAGATTTTTGAGGATGATTTATACTTATATCTACCTACTCCTTGTATAAATAGAGTTTTTAGTAGGCCTCATGTGCTATCTATTGAATGAAAGTCCCCCAATGGTGTTTTCATTTGACATGTGGTGGTCTATTTTCTAAGAGTGGATGAAGTAGTCCAGTAAGTAGTATTAATAAATGAGAAAACTGACAATGAAGAATAAATATAAAATAGACATACATGATAGCATTGCACAAAGCCAAAGGCAACAATCACTGTTGATTCTATTAACTAAATCAGTTTTTTAGAAAATAAATCAGTTGCTTAGATATTAGGGTAACCAATGGATGTTTGTGTGTTTTAGATGCTGGAAATGGATAAAAATCAGCTGTCCTTTTCCTTAAAGTATTACGATTAGAACTTTTCCTTCACTTAGTTTATTTGTAGAAATTTTTGTATAGGAATCATTTTCTTCTTTGGGCATAATGTTCTACTCCATAATCTATTACAAGTGACTAACAGTCACTTGTGATCAAGTTGTGCCTGGTGTTCAGTGCACATGTGTATTTCATCTTGTTCAGCATATTCTGTCTCGCTACGTAAGACTTAGTAGGTTGGCCAAAAAGTCCATTTGGTTTTTTCCATAAAATAAAAGATACATTATCTACTTTCAGCAATAACTATTGATTTGGATATTTTGAGTATGTGGGCTATCTCCTGCTATTGGCTTCTAGGGGGCAGAGGCCAGGGGGTGCCGCTAAGCATCTTCCAGTGCATAAGAAAGCCCCACAGCAAAGAATTATTTGGCCAAAATGTCGAGAGTACCAAGAAACTTCACAGACCACTTTTGACATGCTTGATCAATCATAGCACCTTCTCCATATGCTGAATGAATCTTGTTTTGTGTTTCAGTTGCATTTTTACCTGTCTTGAAATAATAAAGCATAATGTTTTGAAAATGTTGCTCATTTTCTTTCATCATCAATATTAATATGGCTACATAAAAATTTACCTGTTTTGTTTTTGGTTTTTTTTTTTAAGCAGGCTTATATGACAGCTGTCAGAATACAATCTAAGAAAATTGCTTCCAGTGAAGTTAAAGACAGCAAAGCCCTATTAGAGCCATAAGTGTGGAAAAAACTAAAACTTTTTTGGCGAACCCAAAACTTAATTTCTCTCCATTTTATGTTTGTATCTTTGTGTGCAAGTGTTAGGGTATGTTTTAATTATCCTTTAAGCTACTGCAGAGTGATTATCACCTCCTCTAATTTTTTTATGTGGGATTATTAAAATTATTGGTAACATTGGTTAATAACATATAAATTTCAGGTGTACATCCTTGTATCACAACACCTGTACTCTCTTATGTGCTCAACAGCTAAAGTCTAGACTTATTCTGTCACCTTGTATTTGACGCCCCACTTACCCTCTCCATCCTCTCCTACTCCCCTCCCCCTCTGGTAACCACCATTCTGTTATATCTGTGAGTTTGTGTTTTGTTTGTTTGTTGCTTGTTGTTTCACTCATATAGTACATATACTTACATATGAGTGAAATCATACAGTACTCCTTTTCTGTCTGACTTATTTCACTTAGTGTAATATTCTCAAGATCTGTTCATTTTGTCCCAAATGTCAAAATTTCATCTTTTTTATGGCTAAGTTATATTCCATTGTAGATGTGTACCACATCTTTATTCTAGGTCCAGTAATGATAAGCAAATGAAGATGACAAATTTTGAACAAGAAAAATATTTAAAGATTTTTTTCTAATTAGAATTTTAAGTTTGTTTAACCTTTTTCCCTGCCTTCCTGAGACATCAGTTGACATGATTTTTCTCTCAGCATAATCCTATTGTTAATTAAACACACACAACTAAAAAGACTGCAAACAAAATTGATGATCAAATAAGCATCGAAATTCAATGGACATACAAGCCACATAAATAGAAAAACAATTTTTAATTTACATCAGACCATATGGTGTTTAGATTCCACTGGGGTGGAAGTGGCTGTTGTAAAGAAGAGTTCTTAATAATAGTTATTTTTAATTTTGGAAATATAACTGAGAACTTTGGAAGAAATGCAGCTTCCTCTGAGTAAAAAAATAGATGCTAATACAGAGTGCAGCAAAATTTTAATGGCATAGTCTGGACCAAGATCATTCTTGTGAAAATGAAAAATTGTACCTTAATCTAAGTATTAAAAAAGATGAAAAGAGGCTCTTTGCTTAGAAATTGAGGGTTTAATTTTGACTGTCTATAAAAATAATCTTTCCCATCTGCTCATTGGTTTTAACTTTGGAGGGTGGTTCTCAATATCACTGATATGATACAGCTTGAGAATTTAAGGGTACTTAACTAATGGGACACTTTTGAGCACTGAACTTTTGCTGTTATGGGGATATCAGGCAGATGGGAGTTTGGATTGTCATGGTCACAATCACTCTATGAAACTAAGTCTGCCTGAATACCATGGTGTCCAAAAGCTTTCCAGTATTAAGCAGTAAGTGTTTGTTTCTACAGGTGGTTCTTCCTGCCCTCTCTCCGACCATGACCATGGGCACAGTTCAGAGATGGGAAAAAAAAGTGGGTGAGAAGCTAAGTGAAGGAGACTTATTGGCAGAGATAGAGACTGACAAGGCCACTATAGGTGAGATTTCTTCAGCTCTTAATGGTTGAGACACTGAGTTTTCCAATGAGGGAAGAGGATTGCCGTCCTATCCTATAAATGAGTGAGTGATAACATGAAACGTTTTAATTCTTGGGATTTATTTCCTAGAACAGGATATGTAATAGCAAAAGTGTGCATAGTGAGATTTGTCAGTTTCACACTGCACTTTCATCGAATCAGGGATATGTTAATTTAGAGATTATTTTTAGGCCAGAATTTGATTTTTAGCCTTATTATGTTACTGAGAAGCAATGTCAGAACTGCAATTCTCTAAAGTGAGCAAGGGAAAAAAAGAGGAAATAGAAAATAACTGCCAAGGCAGGAAGTATCAAAGAATTTAAGATGACTCTCAGGGAAAACTGAAACCAGGGTTTAGATTGTTTTCATAGTTTGAGAAATGACTAGGGGGGAAAATATATATGTATGTATGTGTATGTATGTATGTATGTATATGTTCAGGATCATATTTCCATATATTTTTCTATTTATTTTTATGCTCAGAACAAAACCCACATAGATAACCATGTATTTGTGATAATATTTATAGATTTTTATAGATAAATATATTTCCTGTGCAGCCCCCAAAGATGCAGTGGGAGATTTTGGGCACCCTCTGCAGTAATTTTTTTCAGGTTGTGTTCTGAAATCACAAGATCATTGGTTTTAAACACCATGATTCCTTGATGGTCAAAGGAGAACTTAACAAATAGGACATCTTTTTGCACATTGTGCTTCTCCCCCATAGATTTTGTTAGAAGAAAGGATTCTGTTCGTTAAAAAGAGAAACAAATGAAAAACCTTGGTAACAAGAGATCTGCTCTGCATACCAGTATCTGCTTTGAATACCAGTGTTGTTGTAGAGGCTGATAGTCTAGAGACTAATCACTGGAGAAGTATTACCTTGGTCAAATTTTTTAAACTCTGTTATGGACTTGGAGTCCTTTATTTTCTTTTAAAAATATCTGTTACTTGATACTGTTTCTTAACTGGGATATGGAAGCATTCATCAAAGATGTGTTCATTAGGGAGAGGCACAACACCAAAGAAAGCCAAGATCCAGAAGACAAGAGTTGTCTTCTGCAGTGGCTTTAGTTTTTACTTTTGCAACCCTTCATGTGTGAGTTCCTTGTATGAAAAACAGCTGAATGAAGTGTAAGTTGTCAACATCATTGAAACCCTAGTAATACTGTATTTCTTATAACCTCTCTGAAAACCTAGAAAGATGCTTTTAGGGATGTAATCCCACATCGCTATCAAGCCTAGTATCTCCCTTTATTTAACGTTCATGTGGTTCTGATCTGTACCAGTACAGTTAATGCCATCTGAGAGTCTTGTAGGGGTCTGCATAGGGTCTGCTCTTGGAGATGTTTTTAGGAAAATGTTTAGAACTAACCACTCTCTGCAATCTCTCATAGTTTTATTTAATAGATATTTATTTAGTGTTTACTTTGTTCCTGGCACTATTTCTAAGTACTTGAAAAATACTAATTCATTGAATTTTCATAGCATCCCTATGATGTGATTTCTATTATTATCCCCATTTTATAGGTAAAGAAGCTGAGATACAAGGTTAAATAACTTGCAAAAGATAATAAGAGCTAGTTTAAGAAGAACCTTCTACTTAAGACTGTACTTTGAATTTGGAGGGGGCAGGGAGTCCTTTAAGGCCCATAATAGTTTTTCTTTCTGTTTAAGGTTTTGAAGTACAAGAAGAAGGTTACCTGGCAAAAATCCTGATCCCAGAAGGAACAAGAGATGTCCCTCTAGGAACACCACTCTGTATCATTGTGGAAAAAGAGGCAGATATACCAGCATTTGCTGACTATAGGCCAACTGAAGTAACTGATTTAAAACCTCAAGCACAGCCACCTACTCCTCCCCCGGTAGGTATGCTTTCAGAATTGGGGGAACACTTATTTTATTCCTTTCTAAATTCATGGATCAGATAAGATGACATTCTAGGTTCCTTCTAGCTCTGATTCTATGAATGGCAAAAGAGGTAGTCAATTAACATTTGTGGAGTCCTTCAGGGGGTGTGGCACTACACCATTTACCTAATGGTCAGTAATATGATCCTTGTAGCTTTCCTTTTTTTCCTACTGTCTTGAGTCAAGCTGAGAACAAAGCTGAGGTGACCTGTTCCTTTTCTGCTTTAGATGTTGATATGTTTATGGAAGGTGATGCTTTATTCCCCATTTTCTATAGAATTTGCTGTGTAATCTTTGTCACTGTCAGTCCTCTTGGTATTCACATATTATATTGGGTCAGACTTACATTTATAATACATTGAACCTTGACATAACATGGCTTGTTTTGCATAGAATTTAGTTTGACACTATATACTGTACACTATATCCTATATACTTGTAACATGAACTTGTGTGAACTTTGAGTATTGATAACACTGTAACAAAGCTTCTTGCAGATGCCAGATACATGTGTAGACTAGGTATACGTTTCTGTCAGAAAATTTGATTTCTGACTGCCATACATTCATGGGGAGCTGGAGAGTAGTAGTTTTGGTTTATTTCTTAAGGTACTTTCAAGCATAATTTATTATTTTGAAAATAGGTTAAGTAAAAATAAAAATGATATTGGCGATGTAAGAGAATGAAAATAAAAAAGCAGCAAGAGAGTAAAGTAAAGAAAGGCTAAAAGAATATGTCCTGGTCAGCAATATTAAATTCCATGCCTCTATGTTAGATGGAGTAAGATAACTTGACTTTGTTTTGTCTTTGACTTAAAGTATTGCTCTTATTCATATAGCTGTATTATGTTGGTTAAGAGGCAAAACTGTGTATTATGATCTTTGGAAAAGAGATGAAAGTTATTTAATTAAAATAGCTTTGACTTAAAATGTAAACTATTGATCTTTTAGACCAATCTTTGCAATGGTGAATTAACAACTTGTAATTTTTTAAAAAGGTGACCCCTGTTCCTCCAACTCCCCAACCTGTAGCCCCTACACCATCAGCCCCTCGCCCAGCTACTCCTGCTGGACCAAAGGGAAGGTTGTTTATTAGTCCTCTTGCAAAGAAATTGGCAGCAGAAAAAGGGATTGACCTTACGCAAGTAAAAGGTAAGTCTCTTTCTGTGGAACGGAGTTGCAAAGTTTAATTTGGTTGAGTTTGTTCCTTAAGATCAGCAAGTACAGCTATATATAGTCGACTTATCTGGGATTGTAAGGAGAAGAATGAGGGAGGGAAATACCTTTTTTGTTGCCACCACAGATTTAGGAGACTTAATTGTGCTTTAATTAGCCTAAGATCTAGACTAATTATTTAGATTCCTTTTTTTAAGTTGTCTGTTCATGGGAACTGTTTGATTATTGGTAACAATACAATGTGCTTGCCCTTACTGGTATGGCTTGATTGGGTGGTGTCTCACAAAGCGCGAGGTTTGATTCCTGATCAGAGCACATGTCTGGGTTGTGGGTTTGGTGCCTGGTTAGGGTGCATACGAGAGGTAGCTGATGAGTGTTTCTCTCTCGCATCGATGTTTCTCTCCCTGTCTTTCTCTTTCCCTTCCTCTCTCTCCCTAAAAATAAATAAAAATTTTAAAAATATACATAACGTGCTTATTCAGCACAGCTCAGTTATAGGACTTCATTATATAGTAAGAAATCTCTGCTAGTGCTAGGCCGATTGAATGTAACAAATACACACACATAACATGAAATTTGGATTATTAGAAATGACTTAAAATAATAAAGTTGACATAAAACTAAAGTAAAGCTTCCAGAGGGCAAAGGAAAATACTTCACTCATCTCTTTCTCCCCAAAGAAAAAGTATAGCTTAGTGATAAGAGCATGGGGTCTTGAATCACACCAACTAGGGTTTGATTCTGGCTTTATCATTTTCTGTGTATTACGTTCTTTGGTCAGTTACTTAACTGGTATATATTGTTAGATGAATTTCTTAATCTATCTGTTTTTACATCTGTAAAAAAGATAATAGTGTGCATTAAAATAGGTGAAATGCTTAGAATAGTAGAATATAAAAGTAGTCAATACATACTCATTTTGTTCATATTGTTGTTATTGCCTGGTATTTAAATAAATGTTTTAAACTAAAGGTAAAGTTTAAGGTAATTAAAATTAAATGATTATCAAATCATTTAATACCACATTTAATTTGTGTAACACTTCTTGAAGTAAGAATTATCATTCCCTATTTTTTTGGATGCGAAAGTAGACTTTTGGAGGATCCCCCATTCTGTTAAGTAGTAAAGTTACAGTTTGAATCTGGATTTGTTTAATTCCAAAGCCTTATTCTTCCCACTACATTACGCTGCCTTCTTTTTTGGGTGTTCTTCCTTCCTTAATTACTCAAGAAAATAATGGTTATTTTCCCAGTTGTCCAGCTATGGGCGCTCAGTGCTGGTTATCATGTTTGCAATCTGTTATCTTGGGGTTAGAAAGCAAGCCAGCCTCCAAAGATACAAGAATAAAATGTTGTAAATTATTGGGACCTCAGAGGATTCTTACAATATTGGAAGACCTGTTTTTCCATTCTAATGTATATAACTAGTATATTGTCATACTTTATGTGTGATTAGAATCAGGGACAACATGTAAATTGGAATTAATTTTAAGGGAAAGAGGGACTTCGTTAATTATTATATCTGAAGAACTTAGACAAGTAAAGAAGGATCATTGTTAGCAACACTGGCTACCTTTCTAAAGATGTAAGTGGAAACATCCTAATATTCTTACTATGTAGTTAGAGTTAGGTGATTCACTGAGTATTGTGTGTGCATCCACCATTTGCTCAAAAGACAGACAAGATTTCAGTTTCATATGGTTTTTATTACCAACAATTAAGACTCAAATGAACAGAAATGGAGTATATCATAGTGGTTATGAGCGTGGATTCTGGAGTTGGATGAGTAGAGTACCTCTCTGGTTGCCACTATTTGATCAGTAAAATATGAAGTGAAAGGGTATCAGCTGGAGAATGAGTGTGGGGAGGTTTGAGGTTAGATTGTATAGCATTCTCAAAGATTGAGAAAGTGAATTCAAGGAAAACAATTTCAACTTAGTTTTGTGTGTCTGTTTTAGGTATGGGATTCCGAAATTATAGTACTGTCAGGTGTATACATTTTTCCTCCAGCAACATTAAGCAGCTCTGGTGCTGGCATTGAGAAGGCAGGCATTTTAGAGTTTGACCAGGCAGTGATTTTAACAATGATCTGTAGACTGTAAGCTGGGTAAGGAGGAAATGAAGGGAAGAGGAGATGTGGGTGATGAGAACAGATGAGTCAGTGGAGTGAAGTTCTTGATGAGGTCAAATGAATTTTACAGTAAAAGCAAGTGGTTTAGAATTAAGTGAGTTGAGAAGATGAGTGATTGTGTGTTTTTTTCTGACATCACTTTTGACATGTTATGTTTTTTCTTTCCACACCAAAAATCAGTTCTACAACAACTGGGTATCCAGCAAATCAGTCCTGTTCCGACACTAACTATCCAGAGTTAGCATTGGATTCCACAGTTTAAGGCAGGGGTGTCCAACCTTTTGCTGCCTCTGAGTCATATACAAACTAACAAAAACTGATGAGCAAAAAAAAAAAAAAAAAAAAGGTATGTTCCTAATTTTGGTTATGTCTGCCACCACAGATAGGCAAAAAAAGTCCTCACATAATAACCCTAATTATGCATCAGCCCTTTCGATAATCTTTTAAAATTGTCAAGCAGGTCCCAAATTGTTATCACATAGCAAATATACATATCTAAGTAATAAAACATCATTGATTTTTAAAAGTTTTTTTATTATAAAAGTAAAAGCGGGCAACATAAAACAAGTGGGGATGTTTGACATTGTATTTGAAAAACTAGTGCATCATTATCTGATTTGATAGAAGTAGTTGGAATTCTCAGGGAGTTTTCAAGGTGCTCATCAGATATTTTGGTTCTAATTTTACTCTTAATGTGTTTCATTCTTGAAAATAGTTGCTAGCAAATGTAGGTGTTGCCAGATAGCAATGACATGAATAAGGCTTGATTGTGAAACAAGGAATATTTGTCTTTGGGAAGATAGGACCTATAAAAGTCCAGTAAAGAGGCATCAAATTTCTCTTTAAGTTAATGTCAGATTGCAGTTCTATGCATTCCTTTTGAAAACTGGCAAATAAAATTTATGTTGACTGAAAATGGAGTTGCAAATAAAGCAAAACATTGATTATTTTCCTGGAAATCTTGAAATCTGTTTTCAGATTCTTGTATCATATTGAAAAGCAAGGCTGCATATTTTTCACTGTTCAAAGGAATGTATTTAGCCAGCGTGTCAAAAACGCATAAAATTATTTGTCTTAATTTGAGCTTGCCATAATTTCAGTTTCATTTGAAATGCTGTTATGGTTTGGAACATGTTATTGATAAGTTGGTTTCCACTTTGAAGACGTATGGTTAACTCATTTAAATGAGCATTTAAATCCACTAAAAATGCTAAATCTGTAAGTCAGTTTTCATTGTTAGGTTCTGACAAACTTGTTTTTTGATACTGTAAATGACTTTATAACATGTCTCAAATCATAAAATCTTTTCAACATTTGACCTCAACTTAGCTATCTTACTTCTGAAAAGTAAATGATGTCACCATAGTCAGCATGAATACTTTTAAGGAATTCCTGGAATTGGCAATAATTCAATCCCTTGGCTCTTAACGAAATTCACAGTCTTGATGATGATTTGCATGACGTTATCCATTTTTAAAGCTTTTGTGCATAAATTTTCTTGATGTACTGTGCAATTATAGTTCATCAAATGGAAGTTTTGGGTGGCAATTGTATCATCTATTAAACTTACATGTTCCTCTCTTTTACCTAACATTACCAGGGCACAGTCAGTAACTATACCAGTTATGCCAGTCGCTTTGACAACAGACAGAGAAAATTGCTTTAACATATTTTTTACTGCTTCGTACAAATCTTTTGATTTAGTTGTGTCTTTTAATAGCACTAAAGAAGCCATTTCTTCAGTGACATTATATTCGTCATCAATACCTCTAATAAAATGGCAAGTTGAGCCGTATCTGTAGCATCAGTACTATCATCCATCCCTAAAGCATAAAATTTAAAAATTGCAACTTTACTCTCCAAACTTCTTTTGATAGATTTTCCAGTTTCTTCAGTTCTCCTGGGTATCATCGGGTGAGACAAACTGATTTTAGAAATATCCCCCCTTTTTTCAGGGCAAATTATATCTGCCACACTTTGTATACATTGCTTAATAAACTCACGACTAGTAAATGGCCTTGATTTTTTTTTTTTTTTTTTGCTATTACATATGCTGCCACATAACTAGCTTTTACAATGGAATCCACCCAAGATGTGACTTTTTGAAAAAATTTCTGTTGAGAAGACACTTTTTCTTTCAGTTCCACTGTTTTGTCCTTACAACACAATCTTTCATACGCATTGAATTTGGCAGCATGTTTTTTCATGTAATGCCTTTTCAAATTATAGTCTTTGAAAACTTTCACAAATTCCTTACAAATTAAACTGAATGTCTTATTATTTGCCTCGACAAAAAAGTAGTCACCTCTCCACTTCTCATTGAACAATCTTCCTCCATCCATATTTTTTTCTTTTTTTCTTTCTTTTCTCTTTTTTAATTGTTCAGTTGCAGTTGTCCCGCCATTTCTCCCATGGCTCTCCCTTACCCCGTCCCCCCAACTCTCACAGTCAATCGCCCCATTGTCCATGCCCATGAGTCCTCTATACATGTTCCTTTGTTTGCCCCTCCCTTCCCCCTCCCCTCTGGCCACTGTCAGTTTGTTCTTTATTTCCAAGTCTCTGGTTCTCTTTTGCTCATTTGTTTGTTTTGTTAATTAGGGGAGATCTTATGATATTTGTCTTTCACTACCTGGCTTATTTCACTTAACATTATGCTCTCAGGTTCCATCCATGCTGTCGCTAAGGGTAGGAGTCCTTTCTTTCTGCTGTGTAGTATTCGATTGTGTAAATATACCACAGTTTTTTGATCCACTCATTTACTCATGGTCACTTAGGCTGTTTCCAGCACTTGGCTATTGTAAATAACGCTGCTATGAACATGGGGGTGCATAGGTTCTTTTGAATTGGTGATTCAGGATTCTTAGGGTATAGTCCTACCAGTGGGGTTGCTGGATCAAGAGGCAGTTCCATCTTTAGTTTTTTGAGGAAATTCCATAATGTTTTTCACAGTGGCTGCACCAGCCTGCATTCCCACCAACAGTGTACTAGGGTTCCCTTTTCTCCACAACCTCACCAGCACTTGTTTGTTGATTTATTAATGATGGCCATTCTGACCGGTGTGAAGTGGTATCTCAGTGTGGTTTTAATTTGTTATCTCTAAACGCTAGTGATGTTGAGCAGTTTTTCATGTGTCTGTGGGCCCTCTTGTCCTCCTTGGAGAAGTTTCTATTCAGGTTGAAAGGCTCTCTTTTCTTTGGAGACATTGTAGAAGCCATGCTAGAATTAAAAAAGTAGTAATAGAGCCCTGGATGGTGTGGCTTAGTGGATTGAGTGCCAGCCCGTGAATTAAGGGGTTGTCACTTCAATTCCCCGCCGAGGGCGCATGTCTGGGTTGCAGGCCGGGAGCGGGGATGGGGGGGGGGGCGGTGGCATCGCACTGGTGGCAGCCACACATTGATGTTTCTCTCTCTCTCTTTCTTCCTCCCTTTCCCTCTCTAAACATAAATAAATAAAATCTTTAAAAAATAATAATAGATAAGGGACTTTATTTTTATTATGAAAATTAATTGACAGGAAAATAGAAAGGAAGGTTCAGGCCCTTCCATAGCCCTCTTGGCTTCTGATGCCAGGCGAGGCAGAGGGCCAGTTGTATGAGGCGCTGCTGAGGTGAGGAAGTACCTTTAATAATCAAATAAGAATGCTTACCTGACTTCTAAATAACATTAAACACCTAACGTTGCAATGGTAGGTTGAAATATTATTGATAATCGCTGCCTCGCTAAGTCACCACGAGCACATGTAACATCTGATGGTGTCAGTTCTACTGTCTGCATTGGAAGATAACACACTGGAAGCCGCACACCGCTGTAAAACTGAAGCCACGCATGCATACAAATAGTGAGAGTGTACGTATGTTTATTTTACACGACATTTTGACACGTAATCACAAAAAATACCTCATAATGTTTTAAGTAAACTTACGATTTTGTGTTGAGCCGCATTCATAGCCATCCTAGACCACATATGGCCCGCAGGCCATGGGTTGGACACCCCTGGTTTAAGGGCTCATTCCTATGAGCCTGCTCCTACTTCAGGTGACAGTTGCAAGTCCTGGGACCACCCATACTCCTGACCCACTAAATCAGGAGTTCCTAAGACATGCCTGCCCCCACCCCCACACACACCTCTGGTTCAATAATTTACTAGAACAGTTCATAGAACTCAGGAAAGCACTTTACTTCCTACTACCAGTTTACTATAAAGGATGCAACTCAGGAACAAATAGGAGACATGCATAGGACAAGGTATGGGGTTGTTGGTTACGTGGGGTGCAGAGCTTCCATGCCCTCTCGGGATACCACCCTCCCAGCACAATGATGTATGTACCAACCTGGACACTCTTCAGATCTCATTATTAAAAGAGTTTTTATTTTTATAAGGGTTTCAGTAAGAAGACACAGTTGGCAAAATCATTGGCCATTGGTTGTTGAGGTCAGTCTCCAGTCCCCCTCCCCTCCCAGGAGGGACAGATTACTTAGCAAACTTGACCTAAATGTAATCATTTGAGCAGAAAGTTTCAAATCTTAAATCCTGATGTTCAGAGTTTGATTTGTCTCAAAGCTACCCATATTATGTATTCTTTTTCAAAACACTTTCATATTACTATCCCATTTTTCAATTTCGCTATTGACATGCAATATTATATTAGTTTTAGGTGTTCAACAATAGTGATTAGACATTTATATACTGTATGAAGTGTTCACCCTGATAAGTCTAATACCTGACACCATACAGAATTGTTACAATGTTATTGACTGTGTTCCGTATGCTGTACCTTACATCCTTATGAGTGTTTTTATAACTGGCAATTTTACCACTGTCCCATTTTGTCCTCACAACATTCCTGTAAGCAGGAGCTGGTGTTATCATTTTTGTCTTATAGATGAGACTGAAGACCAGATGAGATTAAGTGACTATAGTTACCTGTTTATGTTTGACAACAACCCTACGTTTTTTATCATAGTCTAATATTCTTCCCTTTATCATATTTCTTTATGATGGACTGTTGTTCCTTCTTAGGGAGATAGGCAAAAGAATTTAAAAGATCTCAACTAACTCCTAATAGAAAATTCTTGCAGGTGGCTGAAGGGTAGCATAAAGCAAGGCAGTACTGCAGCTTTCCTCCTTTTGAGGGCTTGTGGCATCCATATCAGCCTTGGTTGTAAGGGGAGGTTATGGTTTCTGTCTCTTATAAAGTAGGGAAATCTAATAGGGGTACTGCTACCTCTATTTTAGAGCCCCTAGTGAGAATATACACAATCCTAGCCAACTTAGTTCTCATAATGAAGGAAGGCAGTCGGGATGAACTGCATATGAGAATCCTCTTAAAAGTCTGCCTTGGGGGAAGGTAATCAGTTTGACCAAATTTTTTCTAAAAGTGGCCTGTGTAAAAGGTATTTTAATAGCTAAATTCTGAATCTCCTTAGATTAAAGGTTCAAGATTATCTACTTGAGTCTGAAGTTAAACCTAAGATATTATGAATAGGAAAAGGAAGGAAATTGAGAATAAAATTAAAACTATTAAGAGAATTTTGGAGATCTTTCCTCAAGTGTGACATTATACTTGTTTCTTTCACAGTCTCTAACAAAGGCCAGTTTAGAACCTCAGCTTTTGGGTTGGCCAAAAAGGTGGTTTGGTTTTTTTTCTGTAAGATGGCTCTAATAGAGATTAGATGTCTTGAACCTCATTCAAAACAATTTTCTTTTTTGTTAGATTGTATTGTGAGAGCTGTCATATCTGTGCATTTTTTTTAAAAATGATCAAAGTTGGTGAATTTTTGTGTAGCCGTTTTAATATTGAGGATGGAAGAGAATATGCAACATTTTTGGCATGTTGTGCTTTATTATTTCAAGAAAGGTAAAAATACAAGTAAAGTGGAAAAACAGACTTGTGCAGTGTATGAAGAAGGTGCTGTGACGAATTGAAAATGTCAGAAGTGGTTTGTGAAGTTTTGTCCTGGAGATTTCTTGCTGGACAATGTTCCAAGGTCAGGTAGATCATTTGAAGTCGATAGCAATCAAGTTGAGATATTAATTGAAAATAATCAAGTTGTTATACCACACGGGAGATAGCCAACATACTAAAAATATCCAAATCAATAAAGTTATTGGTGAAAATGAAAAAAATGTGTTTATTTTATGGAAGAAACTAAATGGACTTTTTTGTCAAGCCAGTACTAAGAAAGCTATGAAAAATAGACACCACATAAGGAATGAATGGTTCTAAAGATGAGATCATTATGACTGAGAGTTATTTACACTGTTCTGGGGTGAAACAATTGACTTGCCTGATTTATCTAAAACAGTGGTCTATAACTTGACTTTGTACAAAGGGAGTTCCTAATGATCAAGTGACTGTAGAACCCAAATGAGATCTACTTCAGGGTTCAAAATGGTTTTTTTGAACTAAGCAAGAGGATGCACCAGGACTTTTTTTGGAGGTATAAATTGTACTCAGCATTATCCTTACGCTGGTATTTCCCAATTTAAAAGTAAGTAAGATGAAAAAATAAAGTACATCTAATTAGATAAAACTTTAAAAGAGGAATATTTGCTGTAGTTAAAGAGAAGAGAACCTCTACAGATTGTCCAAGAATACTCTTAATTAAAATAAATACTTGACGAAAGCTGGTATTTTTAGGGAGAACTTTAAGGGGCAGGATTAAGGCCGTGATCCCTTCAGAGAATCTTTGGAAGAGAACTCTTAATGAGCTTGCACTTCAGGATCACAGTGTAGGTCTCCTTGAGGAACCAGCAGTAGACTACCATCTATTTTATTGTTATTTATATATCTCTTCCAGGGACTGGACCAGAAGGCAGAATCATCAAGAAGGACATTGACTCTTTTGTGCCTACTAAAGCTGCTCCTGTGAGTTACATTGGCTTTTTTATTTCCCAGTTGGTCCCCTGCAAAGTGCTTTGTTCAGCCTGTTAGACCCTTTCATACATTATTTATTAGTGAAATAGCTTAACCAGAACTGTCTTTTCTTTGTCAAATGTCGCTAGCTACAATATATGGATATGAATGTGATACTGTTCCTCTATAAAAGCAAAGATGATACACTACATTTACATTTTCCAAATTGGGGTTTTTTGAATAGTGATACTAAATGTTTTCCAAAACATCCTCCTCTTTTCATTCAGGCCCTGTTATTTATTTATTTATATATTTATTTATTTTATTACTGATTTGAGAGAGAGAGAGAGAAACATCCATGTGAGAGAGAGACATCGATAGGTTGCTCCTGTATATGCTACAACTGAGGATTGAACCTGCAACCTTTTGGTATGCAGGGTGACCCTCCAGCCAACTGAGCCACCCAACCAGGGCCAGGCCCTGTTATTTATTTATTTATTTGTGTGTGTGGGGGGGGGTGTGTGTGTGTGTGTGTATTTAAATAATTGTTCACCTCTTAAAAAAATTTTTTTTTAAGTTTTATTCATTTTTTGCCTTGGCTGGTATTGCTCGGTGGATTGAGCACTGACCTGTGAACCAAAGGGCCACCAGTTTGATTTCAAGTCAGGGTACATGTCTGGTTGCGGGCCAGGTCCCAGGTTGGGGGGGGCGAGAGGCAACCACACACTGATGTTTCACTCCCTCTCTTTCTCCCTCTCTTCCCCCTGTCTAAAAATAAATAAATAAAATCTTTAAAAACAATTTCTTTTTAGAGAGGGGAAGGGAGGGACAAAGGGAAGGAGGGAAACATCTATATGTGAGGGAAGCGTCGACTGGTTGCTTATTATATGTGCCCCAACCGGGGACTGAACCTGTAACCCGGCATGTGCCCCAACTGGAAAGCGAACTGGTGACTTTTTGCTTTGCGGTATGATGCCCAACCAACTGACCCACACTGGTCAGGGCAAGGTCCTATTTTTAAAGGCATGCTTGCAAGTTGTTTAATTAGGGTTTGAGTTTTATGTAGTTAATTATTCCCACCAGGATTAAATTCACTTAGCCAACTTCTTTTTGATTGGTTAACGTGCTAAGACAGCCAGCTAAAAGTAAGGAAAATGATTTAGTTACTTACTTGCTTGCTTTAAAATGAAAGATTTGTTATTTTTCTTAACACTGTTCAAGAAAATACATTACCATGTTTAAATTTCTCTCTTAATCCTTTCAATTTAAGAATTCGTTGATTGCTTTTTTTGACAATAACTTAGCTAAAATAAAATTATTTTGACATAAACTAAGCATCGAACATACTCCAGCTTAAAGAACAATGACATTTAAAACACGATTACAAAATTCTAAGTATAAAAATTAAAAACAAAACTCTTAAACAAACACATCCAAATCTCAGTCCTTTTTGGTCCCTTGGGATAGAAATAGCGATTTTTCTATAAGCCCTTTAATCTTTATTTTGTCATCTGTACATGAGTTACAAGTGGTTGTTCCCAGTAGCTTATGCTAAGGTTGACCTACAGTTACTAAGAGTATTTTTTTTTACCTTCCCGTAGGCTCCGGCAGCTGCTGTGCCTCCCCCAGCTCCAGGAGTGGTGCCAGTTCCTACAGGTGTCTTCACAGATATCCCCATCAGCAACATTCGTCGAGTAAGAGTATTATTATAAATCTGTAACTAATGCTGTTGGGGGCATATTTATTACATCCATGGTTTAAAACACTAAGGTTTTTTTTCCAGTTGAGAATCTTAGATGATTAGTTTAAGAGATGTTTGGCCAATTAAATACTTGGGATAAACAAACAGTATGCCTGATTTAAATACTGTTGGAAGGGGCTAAGTATGGTATAGCCCTCCATATTCCAAATCTAATTATGCTTTTGAGGGATAAGCATTACAGGGAAGCAGGGTGAAGGGGCAAACAGAACCCTGAATTAGGTAAAGTGTCATCTCAACTCAAGATAAGTGACTTTTCAATCTCTTTGATTGCAGGTTATTGCACAGCGGTTAATGCAGTCTAAGCAAACCATACCTCATTATTACCTTTCTATTGATGTCAATATGGGAGAAGTTTTGTTGGTGCGAAAAGAACTTAATAAGGTAAAAGGTCTGGAAATTCCAGCTCTATAAATTTTAAAAATCTTGTTTTTTCCCATTAAACGTTGACATTTTTGCCCGTATTTTTTTTTTTTAAATAGTATGCCTGTTGATGATGGAAAATGGGTGTCCTCTTAATTTTAACTTTAAGCAAAGACTATCCTGGAGAATTTTCATTTTTCTTTTTTTTTATTCTTTTACTATTTTTTTTTTTTTTACTGATTATGCTATTACAGTTGTCCCATTTTTTCTCCCCTTTATTCCCCTCCCCTCAGACCCCCATGCCAGCAGCATCCCCTCCCCTCCCCTGTTAGTTCATGTCCCTGGGTTGTACAAGTTCTTTGGTTTCTCCATTTTCTATACTATTCTTAACCTCCCCCTGTCTGTTTTTGCTGCTTATTCTCTGTACCTTTTCCCCCACTCTCTCCTCTTCTCCCTCCCCTCTGATCTCCATTTCTGTGATTCTGTTTCTGTTCTAGTTGTTTGCTTAGTTTGTTTTTGTTTTTTTAGATTCAGTTGTTGATAGTTGTGAGTTTCTTGTCTTTTTACTGTTTATAGTTTTTGATCTTCATCTTTTTTTTTTTAGCTAAGTCCCTTTAACATTTCATATAATATAGGCTTGGTGATGTGAACTCCTTTAACTTGACCTTAACTGTGAAGCACTTCATCTGCCCTTCCGTTCTAAATGACAGCTTTGCTGGAGAGAGTAATCTTGGATGTAGGTCCTTGCTTTTTATGACTTTGAAAACTTCTTTCCAGCCCCTTCTTGCCTTCAAGGTTTCTTTTGAGAAATCAGCTGATAATCTTATGGGAACTCCTTTGTAGGTAACTGTCTCCTTTTCTCTTGCTGCTTTTAAGACTCTCTCCTTATCTTAAAACTTGGGTAACTTAATTATGATGTGCCTTGGTGTGTGCTTCCTTGGATCCAACTTCTTTCGGACCCTCTAAGCTGCCTGGATCTCCTGGAAGTCTGTTTCCTTCACCAGATTGGGGAAGTTCTCCTTCATTCTTTTTTCAGATCAGTTTTCAATTTCTTGCTTTTCCTCTTCTCCTTCTGGCACCCCTCTGATTTGGATGTTGGCATGTTCAAAGTTGTCCCAGAGGTTCCTCAGCCTCCCCTTTTTTTTTGAATTCTTGTGTCTTCATTCTGTTCTGGTTCAATGTTTATCTCCTTTCTGCACCAAATCATTGATTTGAGTCCTGGTTACCTTTCCTTTACTGTTGGTTTCCTGTATATTTTTTTTTATTTCACTTTTCATAGTGTTCACTTTTCCCTTCATTTTGCGACCATACTCAACCATTTCTGTGAGCATCCTGATTACCAGTGTTTTGAACTGTGCTTCTGATAGTTTGGCTATCTGTTTATTGCTTAGTTGTATTTTTGGAGCTTTGATTTGTTCTTTCATCTGGGCCATATTTCTTCGTGGGCCCGTTAATGTTGGAAGAGGGGGAACCTTAGATATTTGCCAAGGCAGGGACCCAAGTCACTGTGTTGTGACGCTGTGTGTGGCAGATGGATTCAAGAGGGAACAGTGCCACTTGTTTGGCTCTCAGCAGGCTTTCAGTCACTTCCCCGGCTACCCACAAGCAAACTGGGCCCTTCTAGTTGTGATTTCCAGGCGGGTGGGTTTGTGTATGTTCTAAGACCCTGTGGGTCTCTCCAGTGAACTCTCGTGTGAGGCTGGGAGTTTCTCCTGCTGCTGCAACCTACACAGGTTTTTACAGCGAGAGGTTTTAAGGCTTTCTTTTCCTGCACTGGAACCCTGGATTGTGTGGTCTGTCTCGCTTACCAGCTGTTCCTCACTGTTTATCCACATACAAATGTGGGACCGCTTGGACTGCCAGCCGCTGCCTCATCTGCCTGGTCCTCCAGCTGCCGCCTTGCCACACGTCCTCTCCACCCTGGCTGCCCGTCTCCACCCCTCCTACCAGTCTGGATGACTGTTTCTTCAGCTCCTTGGTTGTCAGACTTCTATACAGTTTGATTTTCTGGCAGTCTGGTTAATTTTTTTGTTTCTAAATTTGTTGTTGTCCTTCTTTTGGTTGTGCGAGGAGGTAAAGTGTATCTACCTATTCCTCCATCTGGAAGTAGAATTTTCATTTTTCTAACCCTTGATTAAAGCCTACCATTTCAAGTTGACTTTGCCATGGATCCATTCTAGTCTAGCAGAGTCACTGTGATTCTACGAGACTACCTGAGTCTTTTGGTAGGCAAGAAACAGCATGTTTTCTTTGTGTTCATATTTAAATACAAAGCACACAGTGTTTAGTGTAAGGCACTTTTGGGAACACAGGATAAGGCATAGTCCTCTATGAGTTGTAATCTAATTAAGGAAATAATGCATGTGGGATAAAGAGAGGCAACTTTTTATTAAAATAAAACTGTCTTTTGTAGATCAGTCCCTTTGTTGTAATGTCTCGTCTGCTAGATTACATTGTATAGTTAAGTGTTATAGGGAATGAGGAGTCCCGTGAAAGTGGTTGGGGAGTTCAATATGGTGTAAGAAAAACTTGGTTGAACTGTGAATAGGAAGCATTTGGATATACATGGCAAAAAAGTTAAAGAAAGTTCATTCTTATGATGGTATATCATGAAGGCAAAGTGCTTTTAAAAAAGGAAGTAAGTTTAGCATATGTGGAGATAGGTTACCTTTTTTAGAGTGGATAGGAAACATCTTGATTTATAAGCAGAAGAATATGCACTTGATGAATTAAGCATTAAACAAAAGTGACATGGGTGCACTTACCTGCTTGGGAGCACACCCACGCCTTTCTTCCCTCTGTGGTGTGCATCTTTTTTTTTCTCTTTAAACTCTAAGGGGCCCCAAGAGACTTGCAACCAGAGGAACAATAGGCAGTGGCAGCTCGTCCGAGGCTAACCCCTTGAAGCTGTCTCCAAGGCCCCCTTTTCTCTGACTTTTCAGTCAGCCAAAAGCAGCCCCACATAGGTGCTCTCCCATTGTTTCTTCCATCCTAAGTCCTTTCTTGTTTTCACTGTCACTAGCTTTGATAACATACTCTCTAAATAAATAAATAAAATAAATAAAAGTGACATGGTAGCAATATTTTAAGAAAAATTAGTCTCATAGATGTATATTGGCATACCTTAATGATAGAAACTATTTTTGCTTGTCATATAAGCGTGAAGTGATAGTAATAAGAATCTGGATTGGAGTTCTGTATTAAGAATGGAGTAGGAGAGAGGAATATGAAGCATATAAAGGAGGTGCAAAGTATAAGTCAGGTTCTTTAGAGTGGCACACGGCCTTACACAGGCTGTTAATAAACTCTCTGACTTCCTCTCTTCCTGCTTCGTCACTTGCTAGCTCTGCTACAGACATAATGGTTGCTTTGCTATTGTTCAACACTCTACCTGTATACTCCTA
The DNA here is from genome assembly GCF_021234165.1 of Pteronotus mesoamericanus. Taxonomy (NCBI): domain Eukaryota; kingdom Metazoa; phylum Chordata; class Mammalia; order Chiroptera; family Mormoopidae; genus Pteronotus; species Pteronotus mesoamericanus. Next base: position 16,560,739 of record NW_026555313.1, read on the forward strand.
CTTGAGGTGCTTAGCACATACTGTTCCCTCTGCATGGAATATTCCTATTCTACTATCCACCTGGCTTCCTCCTGCACCTTCTTAAGGATTTGACTGAGTATCACTTCTGGTTTTCTCTTGACACCTTATTTCAAAGTTAAGGGAAGAGGAGTGAGGGGAATAAGTTCTCTCTAGTCTCTTTCCTAGCTTTATTTTTCTCCTTAATTCTTAATTCTGTCTAACATACTATATGTTTATCTTACTTATTATCTAGATACCTCTTTAAAATGTGAGCTCTCTTGAGAGTAGAATTTTTGTCTATTTTTTTCACTGCTGGATGTCCAGGGCCTTGGAGTTATATGCCCAGCAGAGTAAACTCACATATTAGGTGTATGAATGGATGAATGAAGCAGTGAAGCATCAACACAACTTTATAACTGGCCCCAGGGGTTACAGATGATGGCATACCTAATTGTCAAAATAGTAAAGCTATTTTATAATATATTTGGAAATTAAACATGAAAAATATATGTCCAATGTATTTTATTCTTTTAAATTGTTTATTCAGAAATAATTAAATAGCATACCATTCACCCATTTAAAGTTTACAGTTCAAGCCCTGGCTGGTGTGTCTCAGTGGATTGAGCACCGGCCTGCAAACCAAAGGGTCACCAGTTCAATTCCCAGTCAGGGTACATGCCTGTGTTGCAGACCAGGTCCCCAGTAGGGGGCGTGTGAGAGGCAACCAAACACTGATGTTTCTCTCCCTCTCTTTCTCCCTCCCCCTCTGTCTAAATATAAATAAATAAAATCTTTTAAAAAAGAAAAAGCAAAAAACTACACTTTTTTCTCGTCTATGCAGATGTTAGAAGGCAAAAGCAAAATTTCTGTCAATGATTTCCTCATAAAGGCTTCAGCTTTGGCATGTTTAAAAGTTCCTGAAGCAAATTCTTCTTGGCTGGACACAGTTATAAGACAGTAAGTATAATGCTGCTGTGGAAGGTGTATATCCATCAGCAGTTTTCTTGTGTTATGTAATGTATAACAAGGAATATAAGGGGTACAGAGAAATGAAATGCATAGGAGGAGATGACTTCCATATACAAACAATTTGAAAACAACGTAAAACTATGAACCAGTGCTAAATTAACTTAGTAAAGACTACAAATTCTTTTGTGTGAGTTCAGGAATGGGAGATAAGTGTATAGATATGTACAATTAAGTTGATAATGACTCTTACAAAGAAAAGTTGATATGGTTTTTGATCATCAGTTAGTTCTGCTGAACTTTAGATGGGGAGCAAATTTGAAACTGGAAAACAGTATTTATATTATGGTGGCATGTGACTAGCATGGTGCTCAGTGTCTTTCACATGTTGTCTCATTTAATCCTTAGGATCATTTAATGAGTTAGGTGTTTCACTCCCATTTTTAGATGAAGAAACTGAGGCTGTGAGTTAAATGACTTTCCCTCAGTTAATATGTTAGTAAATAGAAGAACTGTGATTGGAACCAAGATTCTGATTGCTAAGCCTAAGCTTTTTTCTATTGTTGTTATTAATTTAATTTTTATTAAAATAATAGTATATATGTTAAATATGGCTGCATGGCTCACAGTGACCTACTCAGCCTTTAATCTGAAGTCTGCTCCCAAGAGGCAAATGCAACTTTTAAACTATTATTTCTTCCGATATTTACCTTCATGTTTTTAAATAACTTTTTTCTGTTGTCTTTTACGGATTGTTTCATTCTTTTTACTCTATTGAATGACTTCCTATTAAAGAAGATTAAGATTTAGCTTTATTGTAACACACACACACACACACGCACACCCACCCCCACCCCCCCACCCCCCCAATCATCTATGACGTTGATTATAGCACAAATTTTGGATCAGTACTCATTGTTAATATTTTTATGCTTATGAATATATTGTTTATGATCAAGACATGTAGTATGCCATGAATACAACCAAGCTGCTTTTAGTGATTGCCTAGGAAAGGGCTGGTTTTCTGTGTATTCATCATTAATTCTTTCTGAAACTCCTCGAGAACTCTAAACCATTTTTCAGTTTTTTCAAACCTATCAGGTAATCTACTGATTCTAACTTTTTCCTTAATCACACCCCTCTTGGAGAACATCTGAGGGTCTTACCATTCCTTATATACTATATTAGTTTCCTGGGGCTGCCATTACAAATCACACAAAATTGGTGACTTAAAAAAAAAATCTATTCTCGAGTGAGTTCTAAAGGTCAGAAGTCTGAAATCAAGAACTTGGCAAGTCTGTGCTCCCTCCACAGCCTCCAGGGGAGTCTCTTGTTGCTTTTTCCTGTTCTGCTGACTGCAGGCCTTCCTTGGCTCTGGCTGTGTAACTCTTACCTCTAGCTCCATCTTCACATGGTCCTCTCTGTGTTTGTCTTTTCTTCCATCTCTTACAAGGACACTTGGCATTGGATTTAGGGCCCACCCAGATAATGCAGAATGATACGATCTCAAGATCCTAATTGCAAGTGCAAAGACCTGTTTACTAAATGGATCACATAGGTAGATTCCGGGATTAAAATTTAGGCATATCTTTTAGAGGGCTGTTATGAACATTTGCATACAATTTGTGTTGACATGTTTTCTTTTTGGTAGATTCCTTAGAGTGGATTTGCTGGGTCATAGAGTAAATTTATATTTAACCTTTTAAGAGTACCTGAAAGAAACACTACTTAGATGAAAGGATTGAGGTTGCAGGGCAGTTTCTTGATATTGTTCATTAATTCTTTCCAAATACCCTTCATTCATTTGTTCCTATAGCTATTCAATAAATATTTATTAAACATGTACTATTTGCTGGATTCAGTGGTAAACAAGATAGGGAACACTATCCCTATTGTTTAGGAAGATTATAAACAATATTGTAATAAAAGGATGATTTAATTAAGAAAGCAGTATTTGCTGTGTGATATCTTGGCTAGAGCCCAGCTACTTTATTATTAGCGTGGGTCAGTTTGTTTGCAAATGGCAAAAGCTGCTGCTTCTGGCCAGCTTGGACACATTGAGGGATTTGGTACTTGTATTCTCCTACAGTTTGTGCCTAGAAAGAGCTGGAGTTTTCCTTCATGTGAAGTATGACTTTTTCTCAGCTGTAGAACATTTTATCAGCGACCCTTAAACAGACGCCCAGGGATACTGTGGTTACAATTCAGGAGTTAGGGAAAATGGATGGGAGAAAGAATCATTCTTTTCACTAACCTGTAACTGAAATTTAGTGTTTTCTCCTGTTAAAAATGTAGAAAACAAACCAAAGAGCTGATAATAGTGCTTGTGCTAGTGACCAGTAAAAATCAGTTATATTCATGTCACTTTGTAGTTGCTGCAGATGTCTTAAGATGTTGTTTTGCATATCACTACTTTAAAATTATAGCTACTGTTAGACCTGCTGCAAGATCTTAATAATGAGTTAATACATTAATACAGTAGCACACAAATCACTTTTTAGTTTAAATCCTCACTTCAAGGATATGTTTTTAATGATTTTGGAGAAAGAGGAAGGGAAAGAGATAGAGAAACATTAATGCTGTGAGAGAGTAATATCGATCAGTTGCCTCCCATACACACCCTGAACGGAGATTGAACCCACAACCTAGGTGTGTGTCCTGACCAGGAATTGAACCCACAGCCTTTTGGTGCTTGGGACGATGCTCCAACCGAGCCACGCAGCCAGGGTGCTTTTTGTTTTTTGAATAGATAACTAAATTTCAGTGTAGTTTTTAGTTTTTTAGTTTTTTTAGTTTTGTTTTGGTGATTTGTTTTATTTTCTGTGTTAAAAATATAAATATATTCTGAGATGAGACCCAAAAGCAAAGATGCCCATGGCATAGAAAAGATTGGGAATCTTATGTTACGGGGCACCACCACCCTACATGCTGTTTCTCCCACAATGCAGTCCTTTCCCGTCAGTTTTCCATGCTCAAGCTCTGCTTGCAGACTTAACTCCAGCTACTTTGTCTCAAAATCTCAGGAGTTCTTTTTGTTTAATTCTCACTGAATACTGAGCCTTCTTCTCCACCTAAACCCATGTGTTAGTCGAGGCAGATGGGAGAGTTAAGAGTGCATGTGAAACCAACCTACTGACACATTATCATTCATTTTTTTTAAAGTCTTAAATCAAGGGAGGGGACACAGCAGAATGTAAAAACCAGTAAAGTTTCCTCCTGAGCTGAACAGTAGTAAAAACTAAAGTAAATATCAATATCCTTGCTTAACCTGACATAGAAGCTCTTAATAAACAATGTTGATGATTATGAAGATTTCCTTTTTTTTCTTTTTAAATAGAAATCATGTTGTTGATATCAGTGTTGCAGTCAGTACTCCTGCAGGACTCATCACACCTATTGTATTTAATGCACATATAAAGGGACTGGAAACCATTGCTAATGATGTTGTTTCTTTAGCAACCAAAGCACGAGAGGGTAAACTACAGCCACATGAGTTCCAGGTAAAGTACTATTATTTACCTTCAAAGTATTAAGAATTATGTTATTTTTAAGGTCGGCATTATGCTTTTGTTGCATTTTCCATCTTTTTATTCTGCTTTGTATTCTCACTGACACAAGATCTTGAAAATAAAGAAAACTTGAGTAACCTATTGAAAGATAAAAATGTTTTCCAGCCAGTGTACAAAAGCCACACAACTGGCTTTTGTCCATATTGTAATGGTTGTATATTTTAAGTAAAGAGTATTTCATTCAGGCCTTTTTTTTTTTTTTTTTCTTTCAGGTATAATGATGTTATAATTAGCAAATAGGAATTATATATATTTAAGGTGTACAGTTTGATCTTTTGATGTATACATACATTATGAAATGATCACCACAGTCAAGCTAATTAATATGTCTATCACTTCATATACTTCCATATTCTTTTTCTTTTCTTTTTTTTATAGTAGTGCAGAGGCTTTTCTTAAAAGATCTTAAGGTCTTTCCACAAAACGTTTGTCATTTTTTTCTGAATTATGTTGACAAGGAATTAATATAATCTAATTTTAATTTTCCCCCCAGGGTGGCACTTTTACAATCTCCAATTTAGGAATGTTTGGAATTAAAAATTTCTCTGCTATTATTAACCCACCTCAAGCATGTATTTTGGCCATTGGTGCTTCAGAAGATAGACTGGTTCCAGCAGATAATGAAAAAGGGTAAGTGTCAAAATGGAGAGGAAGCTGTAAGTTCATTTTCATTATATTACACCTGTTTTTGAGTCTCAGTTTTAGAATTAGTGGCATGGCATATAGGAACTTCAGGTAGAGTCAGACATAAGTATAGAATGAAGTTTCTCAGGACAGCAACTCTTCTTAATGTACTAAATGCAGTTAATTATCTTTGAGATAGGAAGCCTTATTTGCTCTAAGTAAATACGGAGTCACCATGCTTATTTCTTAAAGATACAGATAGTAAATATTTTAGGCTTTGTGGGTTGTATGGTCTCTGTTGCAAATAGGTGCAGTGTAAAAGCAGCCATAGGCACTATGTAAATTAAATCCAGTAAAACTGCATTTGGTAGGATTTGTTGATCCATGCTCCAGGTGGTGGTTTTGTGTGTTTCTTGAAGCCATTAATTTGGGCAAGAAATATACAGGACAGGAAGAATAGGTAGAAAATAAATGTTAACCTGGTTGGGATTATAGAGCCAGAGTTGCCATTTGGGCTGGTTACTGGCTAAGATCCAGTGATTGCTTTTAGAATATCTAATAATGTTTTTCTCTTTTTCTAGATTTGATGTGGCTAGCATGATGTCTGTTACACTCAGTTGCGATCATCGGGTTGTGGATGGAGCAGTTGGAGCTCAGTGGCTTGCTGAGTTTAGAAAGTACCTTGAAAAACCTATCACCATGTTGTTATAATTAACGCAAGCATTTCTAATCTCTTCCAGGTCACATTGGTTCATTCTTATCCAGATATAAATATGTTATTAAATAGGCGGTTCTTTTTATTTTTAAGTTAACAGGTTATTTTTAAGTCTGCCCAGTTAAGTTATTTGTTATGGTCATTACTGAATTTTTTTAAATGCCAGTTACACTCAAATAATTGTGCACATTTAGTAAATACTATATTTTAGGCTGTGTACTTCTAGTCAAGGGACTTAGGGCATAGCGCTTTGATGATAAGAACTTCCACTGGGAAATGTAAAGGTAGAATTGTGGTTCCTATTGAGTCGGTATATAAAAGTAACCTGGATAAAAACTTGAGATTTTGAACTTTAATTGCTTCAAGTGTTTTCCTTATATTTGAGGAAATGAGAAGTCAGGAATATTTGTTCTTTTGGAGAAAGGGTTTGAATCGAAGCTTGATTTTGGAATTTAACCCTAATTTAAATTTTTCTCATACATGGTCTTGATTTTATCGTGGATGGGAAGAGAATAGAGAACTTAAAGGAAAATGAGTGAAATTTTTAAAAAACTCAACATATTCTTAGACTTCTTCAACCACTATTTGTTTTTCTGTGAATCCCAAAATGGTTGTTTTCCTTTCTTGAGATGAGATATAAACCAGCTGTTTGGTGTAAATGAGAATTTGTGTGGGTATTTAAACAATTTAAATGTATAATTCTGAGCAGAACTCTACACTCACACTCCAAATAAAAGAATATGGTTATAGAATTTAATGGAGAAGTTGTGAAAGTAGAATTTTTACTCCAATATTAATTACCAGAATTTACCACTCAAATAACTTTGGAAAACTGTATTATCACGTAACAGTGGAATCAATGTACATATGTAAAAATGGTTTCTAGCAAGATATGTGCCAAAGTCTATACATATATCAGCAAGTTCTGTCTGAAAAGAAGAAGGGGAAAGATGATACACTGGTGAACAGTTTAGAGTACTGAAAGATGATGACCAAAACAAAATGGTCATTTCTACTTGGATTAAGTAAAAACTGCTACATGTGTATTTAAAAAAGTGTCCTGTGTTTTCCCACCCCAGTGCTGATTTGTAAAATAAAAAGCCCTAAAATCCTATTGGAGAGAAAAAATTATTTAGGTAGTATACTACTTTATCAGCGTAAATATTTTTTTTTCATTTTGCCTGCCTTCTGGTGGAGAGGGATGTGATATTCAAAATAATGAAAATGAATTGGGAACATTATCACGATTCCAAGGCTTTCTATTGAACTGATGTGCTTTAATAAATATTTGAAATTGTTTGACTATTTAAAATTAATCTGACTAGTGCTTCCTTGTATGTAATATGTGAAGCTATCCCCTGAAATTTAGGACTTTTGTTGTTGAATCTATTCTAAATGTTTATTATTACATGGTGCACAAATGACACTCCATATATTCCACAAATATTTCTCTTGTACTGTTATGAAAGCATCAATACAGTGATTAGTAATTATAGCTTTAGCTGAAGATGCAGAAGGAACAAGTTTATCATAAGGGACCATCATCAATATGAGCCGCATCTGGTTCAAATACTTGAAACTTTAGAGATAATGAATTCTTTACTACTGTTTATGGCTCTTTTGTTCCCCTTGAAATAAAAATAAAAAGTTACCTTCTCATAGAAATTGTTCTGAGTTAAAAATTAATCTGACCTACAATCTAAATCTGGATTCAGTCTATATATCTTACCAGAATCAAAAGAGTAAAAGTTAGAAATGATGGTTTGGTTCAGATTAGATTGTTTTATACGTCTGGTCTAATTGTTGACCTGTCAGTAGTTAATTTTCACATTAAATGATTAAGAGCAGGAACAGCTCATTAATCTGTATAAACTCTTAATACAGGTACATTTTGAGTGTACAGAAGCAATAAAATCAGGACTGAGTTCTGGAGGATATAATCGAAACGCTTGAAGTTCAAGGAGTTACCAAAGCACCTCATGTTGGGGTGTGGCACAGAGCAAGATGACAGTGTGATCTGGCTATGTTAGGTGTTTTATGCCAATCCTGAGATTTATGAATGTAGTTATATAGTATCTCAAGGCATGGTATACAACATGGGTTGACCATGCAAGGCATGATAGGAAACATGTTGCAAGGAATACTCATCACTTTGTAATGCAGAAGCTCTGAAATACATGGGAAAATAATCAGTACTGATAATTGTTTTGTTTTTAAATTAGGCAAAGATTTACTAAAAAGAAACAAGTGGTAAGCATAAAATTAGATTCCTAAATCAAATTTCATTAAAATGAAGATTTTGTTTCAATCACAAGACACCATCAGAGAGCAAAAAGGCAAGCCACAGTGTAAGATTTATAGTACATATGCCCAACAGAGAATTCATATCCAAAATATGTAAAGAAGTCTACAATTTAATAAGAGTAGACAACCCAATAAAATTTTTGCAAAAGCCTTGAAAAACATACTTTATAACATAAGACTTTGAAGTGTCCCATATAGGTACTTGTCATCATCCTTTATTAGGCAAATGCAAATTAATCCACAATGAGATACTATTGCACTCCCACCAGAATGTCAGGTTTTTTAAACCAACAGTATTGAGTATAGATAAAGATGCAAAACAGTGGGAGTCGTATACACTGTTTCTGGGAACATAAAATTGGCGCAATTGCTTTAAAAAATTGTTCAGCATTACTTAGTATGCATACCTTGTGACCCAGCAATTCTACCAAATTCACACCTAAGAGAAAACTGTACATTTTTACACCGAAACACAGGAACAAGAATGTTCATAGCAGCATTATTAATAGCCCCAAAGTGAAACAGCCCCAATAACCCAAATGTCACCAACAGTTCAATAGGTAAATAAATTGTGGGATATTCCTAAAATAGTATTACTATACAGCAATAAAAAGAATGACCACTACAAGCAACAACATGGATGAAATCTCAGATACAACATTCAGCCAGAGAAGCCAGACAAAAGTTTCATACTTTTAACATTTTTATGAAGTTCAAAAACAGGTAAAACCAATGTATGATGATAGAAATCAAAAGACTGGTTACCTTGAGGGGAATGACTAGGAGGGTAGAAGAAGGAGACTTCTTGGGCACTGATAATGTTCTCTAATTTGTGTGGTACAGGGTGGGTTCACTTTGTAAAAGGTTCTGCACTTCATATGTATTTACATATATTTTACTTTAATAAAAGAAAGTGGAGGGAAGGAGAGAGTAAAGGGGGAAATGGAAGAGAGGTGGGAAGATGAGGAAAAAAAAGGAAGGCTGACCATATCTCATGGGCAATGAATAGTTCATGAAGGTTTTTGAGCAAGGAAATGATGCAGTGTTTTAAGAAAGCATTTACATGACTGCAGGATTCACTGGAGAAATACAAATACTAGAAGAGAACCAACTAGCATTCAACAATCCTAGCATCCAAATCACCCAACAAATATTTATCAGTGCAGTAGAGCACAGTAATATCCTAGGCTTTCACATTGACTTACCACTGACTGACACTTGAGATGCGGGTAGTACTTCAGCTATTGCTACAGAGTTGGGGAGGAAGTGTAAAGACAATCGCTACAGGTTTGATGAGGGATCAAGGACTGAAATCAATGCGGTAAGATCACAGGTAAAATACATTATACAAATTTGCCAACTCCCAAATCACATCCTTTACACCATAGGAAAGCCTGCCAGCAATCACCCTTCTCTATTCTGGCTTGACGTTTCACTTCAGCCCTGTTTATCTCTCAGACTTCTGTTTATGCATCTTGCTCCGAAGAGTGCTTTCCACAGCCTGTGCTACCTGTGGTTCCTCAAATTTTTTACGGGATCTAGTTTCTAGTCTTTCCAGGTGAGTTAGAACACCTTTTGGACTCTACATCTTGACTTAAAGTATTCACCAGGTCCGTCTCCTCTCAGATTCCCGAGTCTTCCTAGGAAGCTGTCCAGGCAACTAGATTTCCTTGCGCCTATCCTCTGGCTCACCCAGTCCAGGGACGAGATGTCCCGCAGGTCTCGCCTTCAAAACCAAGCCCTCACTATTGACATGTAAAACCAAGTTTATGGAAAAATCTGGTCTCTAAATCAAGAACAATTAAAATCAATCTCAAATAATTTCCAGTTTTGAGGAGAAACGATATTGGTAAGATTCAAATTTAAATTACTCCACAGTTCAGTATTAGTCAATGCTCTTCCTGGGCAGTTTTGTATTTTGTAGGGAGAGGGAGGGGGAGATGGTTTTATGAATATAAAATCCACTGAAATAATATCTGAAAATATTTTGGGAAATAATTAGGATATTAACATTTAATCATTAAATGTGTTGGATCTTGATATGCATTTTATCAATGCATATGTGCACAGATACATAACTGCTGACATAAGTAAGTGATGAGAGTACAAGAGAGATTCAACCAGGAAATCGGTTTTGACTGATTTTGCAGAACAGGTGAAAGCACTCCAAGTTTTTTGAGGGATGAGAATAAAATAAGTGTGAATTTTAGAACACCATACAATTGTAGACCATTGTCAGGTAATAAATTATCCTATTCCAAGAAGGATTCAAATCCAGATCAAGTTTAAGAAAATTATGTTTTTAGCCCTGACTGCTGTCTGTGGCTTAGTGGACTGGGCATTGTCCTGCAAACCGAGGCGTGGCTGGTTTGATTCCCAGTCAGGGCACATACCTGGGTTAAGGGCAGGTCCCCAGTTGGGGCATATGAGAGGCAACCAATCACCAATTGATGTTTCACACATCGATGTTCTCCCTCCCTTCCCTTCTCTCTAAAGATAAATAAAATATTACATAAAAAATGCTTTTAAATGTCATATCAATTATATTTATTACACATGTAACAGTCTCTAAAGTTAAAAAGCTTTAAAATTAACAAGGACTTTATTTAAAGACTGTTGAACTAGAAACCAATCACAAGGAAGTAGTTTTATATCTAGAAAAGATAATGTTTATAGTTTGATGTGAGCACTGCTTACCTGGGATATAAATTGGAAAGTTGATACCTTTGTATTAAACAACAACCTGACAACTGATGAATGGGAGTTGAAAAGTATGTCACCTCTGTATTTTTAAATATTATTTTCCTAGGAGAAAGGCACTTGTCCCAAAGTCAACTCCGTTTTCTTAAATTAGAGTTGGATGTATTTTATATCCTATGTGCAATAACATCCAATTCCTATTACTGCTTAATTATATCCAACCTGCAGAAAAGTCCATATCTAATATTAAGAGGCCTGCCTGTGTAGCTTATACTCCTGCCAGAGCTGTTTTCTAAAAGAACAGAGGTTCACAGAAGCAATAGGTTTGCATATTATTACATTGACCTTGTATCTTTATTGCTGGAGGAAACTTTTACTGCTATGGCCCATCTTGAAAATAAAAAAACTTCTTGCACAGTCTGGGATTTATTTCTGACTCAAAAATATGGTATAAACAAAAATTTTTTCAATTCCAGCAAACTGAGAATTCTCACATGTTATTTGGAAACAAATAGAATTTTTCCAAATGGTATTTGTTACTTAAGACCATTACAAATATCTTCAAAACAAGTATATCATGGCAATAATATTTTTAGTAGTTTTTGCTTGATGCCAAATTTATTTGAGGAAATTTTTTTTTTCAAGGTAACAGCTGATGAGAAAATCTCATTTCATCAAAAGGGACTCTTAGAAAATATGAAACTAGTGTTTAAGGTAAACCAATATCTCTTCACCCATAATGAAGGTCCTATAATTCACATAATTTTATCACTGAAAACCAGAAAAACATAATGCTCTTGACTTACACCAATGGCATTGTGACAATTAATGTAGCTTTCTCTTTGATAAATTTTGCTGTAGTCATTTCAGTATCCACAGATTCTGGAAGATTCAGATGTAATTTGTACTTCTCAGAAACCTCAATCAACAAATCATCCTAAGAATAATAAACCAAGAAAGATTTTAAAAGGTGAAAGTAGAAAAGTATTTCCTGGTTAAAATTTAGTGCTATTAAGTTACTGTTCTCAAGTTATTTATTCCTTTCCCATAAGAAAAGGATCCCGACTTATTGTCACGTGACTTGCAATGGGCAATAAAGTTGCTGTTGTAAAATCCCCGAGTTTTTGAGATTATATGTCATTGCTCCTTAATACATCAAAAGTTTATTGATAGCAGTACCAGAAGATGGGTATTGTGATCCCAAGTTTTGTGAATTGACTTTGGAGCAGGCTAGCAAATAGAAAGGAAACTTGCTGGAGACTGGAAAGACGGTGATCTATGTTCTATAATGATAAAATCCTTAGTAAAACTATAAATAATTTGGAACACAAATTATCTTCCTAGTTAATCTGTGGCTTTAGGTGAAGAAGTGGGAAAATACAATGCTGATAGCATGCATTAGTTTTACTGGCTACATTTAACAAGGTACAACAAAAAGAGATGACCTTAGACTAGAAATTACCAGTTTGCAAGCAGAATTGAAAGGCAATATGCAGAGACCAGAAATTCTAAGACTTGTCAAGAAGGCAACTAATTATTATTTTCAACCAATAAAGGATAAAATTGAGATTTATTTATGTCAACAAAGGCTGATTAAGACAGCCTAGAGGCAAAGACTAAATAACAAGTCAATACTTTTGTTAAAATTTCTACCTGGGTTAAGGTGGACCTCTGTAATGCTTTACATTTGGCTCAGATGATAGCTATTAAGTGAAAAGGACAGGTCACTGAAAAATGGACATGCCTAAAAATAAATTGTTAGGTATACCACTGATTGGAATTAAGTAAAACATTGTCAGCCTGGACTAAAACTAATTTAATCTTTAGACCCCAACCTCCCATGAACATGAAATAGGCTGAGTAAACTACTCAGCATCTAAGGATGGCATAATCTCCCATGCTCTCTTTAGATGTGGCCAAAATAGATAGTGAAGGTGGTGGTGGAGGAGACCTCCCAAAGAATGAAACTGAAAGTAGTGGAAAACAATGGGAACAAGGGGGTTAGGTAATAAAGAAATGTCATGGCCCTAAGTGAGAACAGAGTCTGCATTTAGGGAACCAGATCCTCAAAATATGTCTACCAGGATTTCAGAACTGTTTTGTACCAGTAACTGCTATGTGCCTCATATTTATACCATTTCTGAATTGAGACTATTAATTGTGGTTATCTTTTCTTCATTTCATATTGTATGGTGCATAGGTTACAGTAGATAGCTTGTGTTTGCAGGTCACGGGTCTGGTCTGAGAGGAGCAGAATGCAGACTACCAGAATGCAAAAACCTGTACTTTGGAGTCTGATACTGGAATTGGAAGTGTCTTCCTTGAGAAAAGGTGCAAATATCTGTGACCAAGTATGGACTGTGGTAGAGTGAGGATTATTGCCAATTACTTGATCTTCTATAAGAGGACTATACATATATCCCTGCCATGTGACTTCCTGTGACTACTCTTGAGAAGAATATTTTTCCCTGCCCTTTTGATGTAGGACTTGGTCTAGTGATTTACTGCGGGTAATAGAAAGTGAGTAAAAATGATACATGCCATGTCTGAGAGGAAGTGTTAGGATCCATTGCATGGTTGGGCCACTTCTATTTTTCCCCTGCCAGGAAAATGACATTCTTCAGATGAGAATTGCTTCTTCACCTGTATCTTGAAATGTGTAAGATCTGTCAAGCAGAGTAGGCCTAGCTTAAATGTAACCTGAGCAAATTATTGTAAACCACTGAGATTGTGGAGTTTGTTACCACAGCATAATATAGGGAATACTGACTGATACAAATTTATAGTATTAATTATTCAACCTACCTGAGAAACACTAAGGTCACAGACAGATACTGAATTAATACCAGGTAATTCAACTTTTAATTCAATTTTAAGTGGTTTCTCATTCTGATCTGCCACAATTTTTAATTCATAGGCTGGTGTCTCCATTTCCACCTGGATTTCTGTACTGGAAATCTCTTCTATCAGACACCTTTTTTTGTCTGAAACTTGGTCTTTTGGCAGTAAAAGTTGAGGGATGTGATCTGGATTGCTCACAGTACTGCTTCTTATCTGCTCAAGGGTTAGTTCTTTATGGAAAAAAATGGGAAATAAAAATCGCAAAATTAATCAACAACATAAACTACTATCAAACTTTGAGCTGCAATATATATAGTGTTAGCCAAGATGGCAGATAAAACTGCAGCTAAATTAGTTTGGGAATCTTAAATTAGAAGAATCTTAAACCAAAAAGCTTTAAAAGTTTACAGGATTTAAAAATCTTTAAGGACATGCTAATATTTCTAATATCTAATCTTTATCTTTTTCTACTTTAAGTTTCTCATCTTTTAAAATTGAGATTTCTAGTTTGCAAAGTGTACACAGAATAAAAAAAATTTAAGTCAGTTTGATTTTCCATTTACATTCACTAACTTACCCTTTCTCATGTTCTGTCTTAAATCTGTGGGGTCGGTTTGAATTCTCATTAGATTTTGTTTCATCTTTTGAATGCTTCCTTTTATTTTAAATTTAGTAATATGGTAAAAGTGTGAGAGAGTAAACTGGAATTGTTCCTCAATGCATTTCATGGCCATCCGTATTAACTGATCTTTTTTCACTTGGTCCTTTTCTGCTGCCTGGAGAACATCAGGGTTGTAGGCAACATCGATAACTGTGTAAATATCTGCGTGTGAGATTCAGAAGGTGTGAAATGAAGACAACTTGTTTCACTACTGATATTGTCAGGTAATATATTACGTCATAATCCTGATGAAGCTAGAATGTATAAATTCTATTCCTGTATTTTTCAGAGACAATCATAATGATGCTATGTATACAAAATTTCAGTTAGGCATTTCTTAGCATTTTATATCGGTTAAAAACAGCTCATATTATTAGACAAACAGTATTCAATTTGCAAACAGTATTCAATTGCACTTTTACTTAGTGAATAACTACATTATACCGAAATAAAATAGTTTACATGTAAAATCTGGTTCATGGTATTCCCAATAAAATTTTTAAAATAGGTTTTGGGTCCTATAATTCTATGTACCTGATGTTTCAGACACATCTTCTGGTCTGCCAACACTTAGAGGTACTGGATGAGTGGCTGATTGTGGAGCTGGAATCCTTTTCCACTGACATAGGTTGATAAAAAGTATTTTTTCTTTTGGTTTCTAGAAATCAAATAATTTCGTATATCTTAAAACCCATTTTTTTTTTTTTTAGTTTAAATGCTATCCTAAAAGTAACAACACATCACAGAATTTGAAGAGTACGAACTTTAGGCTTCAGGTAAGTCCCTATATGTATGAAAACTATGTTTGAGAAATACTGTCCCCTGATTTCCCAAAGCTTTTCATCAAGAATCCAGTTGCTACTCTCAGAGTAACTGGGAGGAGAGAAAGGGAATTGACCTAAGCAGCTGTTTCAGGTAAATTTGTTTGACACTCTTATACTACTTCCTTACGTCCTCAACCAATTAAGTTCTCTTTATTTGAAAAATCTCCTCGTCTATGATTCTCTATTATTACATTACTTTTTATTTCATTCTAGCAGAAAAAATGGCTTGAGATCTCCAAAAGATAATCAATATTAATTTCCCATTTTTACTCGTTCAACACAATCTTCCACACTACATTTTATTTTCCACTTAGAGTGGCAGTTTTCCCTCAAGTTTTCTTGTGTTAAAGTAACAATAGCTAAGGGTATGCTATTCTGTGGTTATTGCAGGATCTTTTCATTCAGGACCTCCCCATCCCTGGGAACCACATCTACCTACCAGGATTCTTGTTTGTAGACACAGCCGTGGTTCTGGAACAGCACAGAGCTGTTTGCCCTCTTTCAGCTGCTGTTGAATGAACTTCTTGTAGCTCTCAGGGTTACTTTCAGCCAGATCATCTAAGAGGTTCCATAACTGATTAACTTGGGTGAGCAGACCCTTTGAGGATGATTCCATGATTGAGGTGAATAGGTCTCTTAAGTCTGTGGAAAGACATGACTTAAAGAAAAATAACTGTGTAACTATTGATTCACTTCTTTTTTGCGGGGAAGAGGAACAGGTCAGGAATTGTTTTGGTGAAGTTAGCAATTATCCGGAACACCCGTGTCTAAAGATTGTGGATCAGCACGACTTTATTTTTTCCTTACTCTTGGATTATCTAGTACCCCTTCCTGAATTCTCAAGCTTTTCTCCAGATAATAAGACCTTACTTCTACCTTGACCTTCACAAGCCCTGAGGGGAGCGAGTACCCATTCGAGTCTGGATTTCCCAATGGTTTCCTTTTTCCAGCACCTCGGTTTCGGCTGACTGGTGCCCTGTCCAGTCTGGAAACTGCCAGAGGTCTGTGTGGGGTGAGGGCCACATGAGACTTCCTCAATCCTCAGCATAGCTTAGTAGTTAAAAACATGGACTCTAGAGCCAGAATGCCTCTAGATTCTAATATTACTTCTATCACTTACTAGCTGGGTGATCTTGAGCAATAACTTTATATATGCGCCTCGGCTAATTATCCTCAAAATGAAGATAATACTTGTCTCACGGGGCTATTGTGAGGATTAAGTAGGCTAATGTAGAGAGACTGGAGCACTTGGTCAACACTATATGAGAGAAGTAGTAATATTTTCTCTACATCTTGAGATAAATTTCCTTGTACCCACACCCCCTCTACTGGAAGTTGTTCCAGCGCATCCATAGAATGAGGAAAAGAGGAGGTTTGGGTTCTTCAAATACTATATTAGGGTTACACTAAAGGGGAAACTTAACTAATGGACAATCATTATACAGGTCTGAGAACCCACCTACCTCTTCTCTCAGTTTCCTTACAAACCGTGACGCCTGTTACCAGGGTAACCAGACTAGGTACCTCACGCAAGTGGGTCCGGAAAGCTCCCGGCAGAGAAGTCTTTTTACATTCAGTTCCGGAATCTCCCCCTTATGTGGCCTCGCTTCTCCGCTGAGTCCGACCGACCTTTTCCAGGAAGGCGCCCGCCTCCATTCTGCACCTGTTGACCTCTTGAGCGTCTTGGAAAACCTCCCTGCGAAAGTCTCCGAGTCCCCTGTTGGTGGGAAGAATTTCTCGGAGCACGACTTCCGGCCTGAAAGGGAAGCTTGCTCCCTTTTCTCCCAGACTGCTTCCTGCCCCCACCCCCGCCACGCGAGGCTGCGGTGCACGGTATGGGTGTGTTTGTGTGCGTTTGTGTGGGGAGGGCGTTTGCAGGAAAGGTTACCGAGAGCTTCTTGGCCGCTGGGGGGCAGGGATCCCGGTGACAAAGATGGGAGTATTTTCTCTGTCTTCCACTTGGAAGCCTCAACCTCCCCTTCAGGCACTTTAGATACTTTTGGGGCCCAGTCGACGGCCGTACCCGTCCAAAGCGTCCCCATTGGGAGCGAATCCCAATCCCCGGGTCCGTCCCAGGGGAGCGTGAGCGGGGAATGCCCCGGCCAACCCGGGCGTCCGGATTCCTCACCCGCACAGCCTCCGGCCTCAGTCCTGACAGATATCTTGCCGGTGGGTCTGGGCTGAGGGAAAGGCAGCCGTGGCCTGGGGCACGGGTGAGGGCAGAATAACCGGTAGGAAGGCTGCGTTTTCACGAAGGACTCGGGTGAAGCTGCAGAGCTGCCTTTGAGCACTGACTCCTGGGCTTCCTGGGTCGGAGGAGATCTTGTAATGGAGTGGTTCTTCGTCTCACAGTAACAAGATGCCTGATTTCCTCAGGATCGAGGGGTGAGTGAGCGGTGGGGTGGTTGCACAAAGCTCCTGCTAGCCACACACGTTAATAGCCCTGTCATCTATTTTTTGGAGGCTTCTATACAAAATAGAAAATAAAATTCCCCTGAATGGAGAAATTTAGGGCATTTCTGTATTGATATTTTTAGGAGTCAGTTTTTATTATTGTTGATAATGTGGCTCCTGACACTCAAATGGAGATATTTGCTTCATCGCAAACGAATTGTTTGGGGTTTGAGAGTTGATTTCTAATCTGGACCTTGTTTGCCTTGGACCATTTGGCCTAGGACAAGTAATAGCTTTAAGGGAATTTTGTCTACTAATTAGGAATGAAAATACTTGCCTCATATGAAACATAGAGTACTTTTTAGGAGAAAATAAAAGTGTCATTCCAAGGAACTCCAGTGTGCACTTAATCTCCTTTTATCCTCACATTTCTGTGGTCAGGCATTTTCCCCTTTTAATGGTGAAGAGAAAAACTATTACTCAGGAACTGTGAGTTCTAAGTGATCTTTCCTTTACCTCATGCTTTTTTATAATATTATAATGAAAAATAATAAAATAAAGGAAATTATTATTTTTCAATGTTATTTATTGATTCATTTCAGATTGAAGAATGTCCCGGGTTCCACTTGGGAAAGTCCTCCTCAGGAATGTCATCCGGCACACAGATGCTCACAATAAGGTGAGAGGTGCACCCTAGTTATTCCTCCTCATGAAGCGAAGGCATACAGTGTGCCAAACGTTATTTTTGTACTGTTGGGTGATACAAGATGAATAAAATAGATAATTACAATATAGTTTGATAATTACTATAATAGAGACATATGTTTTAGTGCACTAAGGAAGAAATAATGAAATTTGCCTTGGGGAGTTAGGAGAGGCTTCACAGAATGGGTGGTATTTGAGGTGCTGATATTTGAACTAGTTGTTGGTGAACAGATAGAAAATCATATACTAACATGGCAGTAATAACGCATGAAGCACTTGGGGCATGTCAAGAAATTGTGTGCATCCAGAAAGTAGGGAATGTGGGGGATAGTGACAGAAGATGAGGCCTGAGTGGATTATGATGCTTGGAAATTAGATTTTTTTTTCCTCCAGGTAATAAACTATCAAATACTTTTAAACAAGGTGTGACTTGATTGTAATTTTAGAGAGATGTAATTTTCGGTTGGGTAGGGGATGGATCAAATAGGTTGAAACAGTAGAGAGACTAATTAGGAGGCAGATGCAATGTTCCAGGTGAGAGATGGTGAGGGAGGTTCACATGAAAGCAGGGATGAAGATGAGGAATTTAGGAAGTGGAATCCAAAGAAAGAACTTGGTGACTGATTGGATGATGGTGATAATTATGGAATCAAACACAACTACCTGTATGGCTGGGTAAATGATGATGATGCCATTTATTGAGATAGGAAACAAAAGAAAAGAGACAAGTATGAAGGGAAAAGTAATTAGTTTGGTTTTGAACATGTTGATGGTGAGGTGCTTATAGGATGTCCAAACAGTTGGAAATTCAGACTTGGAGAAAAGGAGAAGTATTGAGGCTAGACATAGACGTTGGGGGATTATTGACATATAGAGGTCATGAGAGTAGATGAGGTCACCAGAATACAAAAAATGAAAAGAGGGCCAAGGGCCCTTATTTGGTTTTGTTTAGTGAACTCTACAACTCCTAGTTTGATAATAAATGGTATTACTATCATAACACCTGCTATTTTTTGAGTGCATAACTGTCATCTAAGCAGCCTCTGCAATTGTATTAAACCACCCCTAGTTGAATGGTGAGCTTAGATTTGAAAGTGGTGGCTAAAAATAAATCTAGCACAAATTTAACAAAATATTATAGGAGGACTTAGAAATAAAACATATTCTTGTTTTTTTGACCAATTGTAATCTGCTTCTCTAGCAATTCTCATGTTTTATTTTGTTTTGTTTTCAATAAAAATTATAATGTTGTGAAAAGGAACTTAGCCTGAAAAGTTTAAAGACCTGCCCTTGCTAGCTTTTTGACTTTGGTAAAATCTCTGAGCTTTTGTTTCTTCTCAGTAAAATATGATAATGGTTTCTGCTTTGCTTTCCTCATAAGATTGCTTAAGGTTCAATTTAGATGATACAGTTAAAAAAACTTTTCAGAAATATAAGGGATTATCATTTGATAATTACAGCATAATTGCAAAATTCATAAGGTTATAAGTGTGTCTATGCAGGGGTTAAAAAGTTCTGTTGCTGCAGAATTCTGTACATTTGAGATTTACTGGCTCGGATTGTTAAGTCATATTAGAGAAACCAGAATTAGTCTCTCAGGTTCTTTTTGTTTAAAAAAAGATTTTATTTATTTATTTTTAGAGAGAGGAAAAAGGAGGGAGAAGAAAGGGGGAGAAACATCAGTGTGTGGTTGCCTCTTGCGCTCCCCTTACTGGAAACCTGGCCTGCAACCCAGGCATGTGCCCTGACTGGGAATCAAACTGGTGACTCTTTGGTTTGAAGGCCGGCACTCAATCCCCTGAGCCACACCAGCCAGGGCAGTTTCTCAGGTCCTTGATCATAACCCAGTCTAAAATCCAATAATTAGTGCAGACTATATTTTCAATTATTTTTTTTGTTATGTAAAGTGGTATTTTTAGTAACTTATTTTAATTTCTTCTCTTTAAAAAATGCTAGATTCAGGAGGAATCAGACATGTGGAAAATAAGAGAACTTGAGAAACAGATGGAAGATGCTTACCGGGGAACTAAAAGAAAAATGTTACCTAGCAGCTCAAGGTGAAGTTGGAGCTATGAGAACCAAAATCATTCTCATCTTATTCAGAATCATCAACTTTTGTTTAAAAACATTTTGGTATGCTAAAGACATATGAATTCAGTTTTGTGAGTCCTTAAGCCTTCCCTTTGACAAACCTAGACCCAAGCATAAAGGTAATGGCTACGGTGCATATGGTTGCACTCTTTGTCCTTATTTGCAATCAAAAATTTTAAAAGTCTACCTTGAACAATTGTAAACATTAAGTATTCTGTGGATTCTGACCATACCTTATGGCTTTTAACATTAGATTTTCTATTTGTGTCTTATGGCCATGTAGCTGATGATTTACTCCTGTCCCCTATTAGTCTTCCATTCTCTCGGAGCCCACCCTTCCATCCTCCCTCCCTCCCCCCCGCCTTTCTCTTCTTAGCCTTTTTTTTTTTACCCCACCTACTCACTATTTTTGCCAAATCACACAACCTTTCACATTACCTTATTAATTTGAGTGTAAATCTGAAGGATTATGCTGGCTTAGTTGTCTTACTCGTAGGGTATAGGAGTGTCTGAGTGTTAGGAACATCTGTTGGGTCTCATATGCCTGTTAGTGTACAGCTGTGTGTATGACAAATGACTAAAAATAATAATACAAATTTCTAAAGCCACCCAGGAAAATAGTTAATAGTGAAATATTTAAAAAGAATGAGTGTACCTGCAGAGTATGCAGACTTTGGAGTGTGACTGGCTGTGTGCAAATGGCTTTAGACAAGAAAGTATGCAGGGTATCCATGGTAAAGAAAGCAGAGTCTCAACATAAAAATAAATATCTTTTCAGTCTGTTTTTCTCTGAAGATGGTTTTTGAGAATTTAGAATTACTGTTAGTGCAGATAATCATTTGTTTTGTGTTGGTTATTCAATCCTAAGTGGCACTTCAAAGAACAAAATGCTGTCCTTTTTGAGTGGACTATAATGCCTATCATGGTGAATAAGTCTCTAAACATAATCTCTTTTTTTTTTAAAAAAAGATTTTATTCCTTTACTTTTAGAGAAGGGGAAGGGAGGGAGAGAGAAAGGGAAACTTCGATTCCTGGCCTCTTACCCACCCCCAACTGGGGACCTGGCTGGCAACCCAGGCCATTTGCCCTGAGGGGGAATCAGCCAGGTTTGCAGGGTTTGCAGGCTGGCGCTCAATACACTGAGCCACATAATCGCTTTAGGAACAGGGATTCTGATAGTCTCATTTGTATTATGTTCCAATTAGAAGAGTACCTGGCACATAGAAATCCTTACACATTTCTTTATAAAGATTTTTATTTATTTACTTGGAAGGAGGGAAAGAGAAGGAAAGAAACATTGATGTGAGAGCGAATCACCAATTTGTTGCCTCTCGTATGTGCCCTAGTCAGAGACCAAACACACAACCCAGGCATGTGCCCTGACTGGGAATTTAACTGGCAACCTTTCGCTTTGCAGAATGATGCCCAGCCAACTGAGCCACATAGGTCAGGGCAACTCCTAAACATTTTTGATAACCAATTAGCTAGCTTTAGTGACTGGGTTAGTGGATATTGTAAGTGCAGACTGAATCAGTGGTTTTCTACCTCAACACACTCATCTGTTAGGCCTGTTGCCGTTGTTACTGGGACCTTATTACAGCAAGTTTTTGGTTTCCAGGGAGTATATTTAAAATTTCTGGGGTAGTTTGAAATATCCCCAGCTTTGATTGTGTTTGCTTCCCACTTTGCATACTCTCCTAGTTGAGAATTAATGAGTGAACTACAGTGTCCCACAGTCCAGAAGTTGTTTCATTTATATTCTGCAATAGGATGGATAATAATGCTCAGATTTTCACTGGGTAACTATACAGACTTACAGAGAGGAACAGATCATATCTTGTTACATGATATAAAAAAAAAATTAAGTATCAGTTTGTTTTGTTCTCCCTCTTAGCTTGTTCAATGACTTTTGTGCATGATGTTCCATAAAGTAACCTCACAAATTGCTTCAGATCTGAAAGTTCTTCTGTTTCCTCATACAGCCGGATGCGTAGTGATGGTTTTGATGAAGAAAGTCAAAGAGACAATTGGAGGCCAAGGAATGAAATTTCTGGGGCACTGGAAGATGATTTTCTTAAGGCTAAATCCTGGAACAAGAAGTTATATGATTATGAAGCTAATATGCCAGACAGGTTTGTGACTAAATTCTTGTGACCAGTAATGATATTTGGCCTGAGAATGTGTACTTTAAAAAATTAATTATCTCTACAAAAACTTGTACACAAATGTTCACAGCATAATTATTCATTATGGCCAAAAAAGTGGAAACTCAAATGTCTATTAGCTGATGAATGGATAAACAAAATGTGGTATACTGAATGGTAATATTGGGTTGGCCAAAACGTCTGTATGGTTTTTTCTGTAAAATATAAGTCATATTTTTCATTTGCACCAACAGCTTTATTGATTTATTTTTGAGTATGTGGGCTATCTCCCGCTATTGGCTTCTAGTGGATATAGGCCAGGAGTGCTGCTAAACATCTTCCAATGCATAAGCCAGCCCCACATAGCAAAGAATTGTTTGCCCAAAATGTCAATAGTACCAAGAAGCTTCGCAAACCACTTTTGACACATTCAATCAGTCACAGCACTTTCTCCATACACTGCACAAATCATTTCTTGTGTTTCAGTTGTGTTTTTACCTTTCTTGAAAGAATGAAGTGTAATACACTGAAAATGTTGCATATCTTCTTCCATCTTCAATATTAAAATAGCTACACAAGAATTAACCAATTTTGGTAATTTTTAAAAAATGCACACTGACAGCTGTCACAATGCAATCTAACAATTATTTTGAGTGAAGTTCAAGACAACCACTACTAGAGCCATCTTATGGAAAAAATCAAATGAACATTTTGGCCAACCCAATATAATGTCATCTAGCAGTAAAAGGAATAAAGTACTAATAATATGCTCCAATGTGGATGAACCTTGAAAACACTGTGGTAGGTGAAAAAAGCCAGACACAAAAGCCACTTACTACATGATTCTATTTATATGATATGTCCAGAATAGGCAAATCTATAGAGACAGACAGTAGATTAGTAGTTGCCGTGAGCTACAGGAGAGGGAGGAATGGGGACTGCTAATGGATGGGATTTCTTTTTAGGATGATGAAAATGTTATGAAATTAGATAGTGGTGATGGTTGCACAACTCAATATATTAAAAGCCACTGATTTGCACACTTTAAAAGGGTGACTTTTATGGTATATGAATTATATTCAATACTCTTTAAAAATTGTACCAAAGTAGACAGAATTATGTTATGAAGTGATTTTGAAAAAGTACTTCATAGCTAAAGAGCAGATTATAAGAGTTGTTTCTGTTTTGTAAGGAAGAGAATGGTAAGTTCTCTTACAAATGGACAAAGGAATCCTTTGTGTCTGAAATAATAGTGTGCACTACAGAAAAATGTAGCCAGCTAAGTTACTGAGCTATAATGTGGGGTTGGTTCTACTGTGTCTCTATTTTCTTTGTTCTGTGTATGTATGTGCATGCACTCCTATATCTAATTTTCAAAAACATATGCATTGCGTTAATAATATGTGTGATAAAATGTCATGTTACAGATGGGGTCACAGTGGTTATAAAGAGCTATACCCTGAAGAATTTGAAACAGACAGGTAAGACAAATAGTCTCATTGCAGAAAAAAAGTTAAAAACTAGGCTTAGTACAAAGTCTGACCTGTAAACTGAGTGCCTGGTTTTTACAAAGCATGTAACATTTGCCATTAAAAATGTAATGAGAAATAATAGGCAGTTTAGATGGAAGGTGGTTGGTATTCCACCTATCCCTGATTGATACTTGACTTATCTGTAGCACTTAGTTTTTTCATATATAATGTCCCATACATATAATGTTCAGTATGGCAGATTAAAATTATTTCATATTAAAAATTCTTTATAATTTAAAAACAATTTTAAACAAAACATCTTTCTTCCTATCAGATTAGAAAAATAAACTTTTTGATAATGCCTAGTGTTGCTGATACTAGTGGTAAGCAGATCTTCTCAATATACTATTTTTGCTGAGTCCAATGATATTTAATGGTTTTAGTGCTATTTTACAAATTAGAATTTTTATGTTCATTTTAAAGATGAGGAAAGAAAAACTCAGAGTGATTACATCTCATAGTAACCCTTTGTCAAAGCTGTTTTAAAATGCATGTTTACCCCAACTTCATATCTAGAATGCAGAATATTAAAATACTAGTATACTTCTAATTTTCTATAGTAAAGCAGTTTTTCTTTTCTTTTTTTTTTATTAGTGATCAGCAAGATATTACCAATGGAAAAAAAAGATCTCCCCAGGTAAAATCATCTACCCATGAATCTCACAAACATAAGAAGTCAAAGAAATCTCACAAAAAAAAGCAGAAAAAAAAGTCACACAAAAAACAGAAGAAAAGCAAAAAGGAAGCCACAGGTATAATGGCAGATTCCTCGAACGAGTTCTCAGAAGAAACTGGGGCTTCTAGTACCAGGAAACAACCACATAAGCATAAGAAAAAATCAAGGAAAAAGTCTCTTAAAAAATCTGCTTTGGTTTTAGAGGCAGAAAGTGACACTTCTCAGTCAGATGATTCTGCATCCAGCAGTTCTGAGGAAAGTAAGGAAAGAGACACTAAGAAAACCAAAAGGGAAAAGAGAGATAAAGTCAATATCCCTGTAGTTAGCAATGAAAAACAGGAGAGGACAAACAGACGCACAAATTGGAAAGTGGCTACAGATGAGAGGTCTGCTGAGAGTTCAGAGGATGACTAAATGAGAAATGTTCTTCAGTTTCCACATGACGCGGATATTTACAGCTCTTGCACCTTGGGGCTTTGTCGGTGACTCTGTTATTCATGGGCCCTGAGATTAGAGCTGTCCTGTGCCATTTATATACATTTTCACAGACTTGTCTTCTATTTTGGCCTGTTAAACTTGATCCTTGTGGTTAATAGGGAATCTGGTATTTTGTTATGAAGGTTTCTTGAAGAGATTATTTTTTGC
Organism: Pteronotus mesoamericanus; assembly: GCF_021234165.1. Classification (NCBI taxonomy): domain Eukaryota; kingdom Metazoa; phylum Chordata; class Mammalia; order Chiroptera; family Mormoopidae; genus Pteronotus; species Pteronotus mesoamericanus. The sequence continues at coordinate 16,586,130 of NW_026555313.1, forward strand.
AGTTAATTACATTGAGCATAGAGTACGTATACAGCAAATTAAAGAACCCAGAAAGCAGAATCCAGTAATGACCTGGTTCACCAATTAGAATGTTGAGTCTGGGAAAATCAAGGGCTGGGATCAAGAGATGGATTGGAACCAGTGCTGTGCACAATGTATGATAAGGGAACATCGTGTTGCTCTCGTTTGGTTTATATAGCCGGTGCCAGTTGACTTTGTCTTAGCCTTGGTGCTTTGATCTTTCTGTATTTTGGCCTCATGTGTGTGGTCATTTATTTAATGGGGAAATGAACATAAGAACAAACATTTTTCCCTTCATAACATCCATAGACAGCTATTAGAAGAAACTAGGGATTTCTGTCAAATTTCCCTGCTGGACAGGGACTGTGGCTATTCTAAGTATACCCATAAACATGGTAATTGGATAGTAAATGGTTTAACAGTTCAGTTGCTGTATATTGCCTAAGTGGACTTGGTTTCAAAAATTGATTCTTTTAGGTAAGTCCTCAACAAGTGGGGAATTAAGAATTAGTTATGCTAATGGTGCGCTGAACAGGCTTCAGGGCAGCATCTGCCATTTAAATGTCTTCCTTACTCATTTCTAAATCTATTAATGAACTTCAGATTTTCCCTGAAACTAGGTTGAATCAAATCCAAAATGAAATAGACTTCTCAGGGACCTATCTACTTTCCAGCCTGCCTTTGGATTAAAGCACCAAGCAGAGACCATATTATTTCCCTTTTACTATATGCTGTAATCCCTACTACGTTAATTCTAAGAAACCAAAATAACACTGAAAGGCTTGCAGAACACAAATTAATTTTTCATTATGGCGGATCAAGTGACATACTGCTTTTCCTGGTTGTCACTTCATGGGCTGACTCAACTCTTGGTCTTGGTTCTGCCAGTAGTTGGTTATGAGGTCTGAGAGTGGGTAAATTAACCTCCCTGACCGACCTTTTAACCCCATGTTAATACACAAAATACTTCATGGTGACATGACAGTGTAAGACACCAGCAATAGAATTATAATTATGACATCATTCCATGGTGGTAGTATTTTATAGTTCTAACCGCTAAATTTGTTCTTTACAGATTGCCAATAAAATGCTTAGTCATAAAGTACATGGTTGGCCAGAGGTTCCCTATCCCCTGAAAATAAGCAGGTGCTACCTTTGGGGATATTTATTTGAAATATTAATACTTCGGTACTCAATTATCAATGTTCAGTGGTATATATTTTTACCTTTGGGATTAGTAGGGGCCCAAGGAGGGAAGAACAGTCTGTAATTACTACCTCTTAACCTAAAGCAATTGTTTTGTTCTTGGAGCAAGTGAAATCTTTGTTGGAGGGAATGTTCATGGTTTATTTATTTAATTTTTTTAGCAATGTTTCTGTACTACAAAAGTACTGATTCTAAGCACAGATTCAGGAGGATGGGCCAGTAGAATAAAGCATCTCCAGGAAGTTGGGTCTTGACTTCCCTCCTCCCACAGTAGCAGGCCTCTTTCCCAACAAATACACATCTTGCCTGTTTTGTTTTTTGCCATGTTTACCTTTTCTTGGTATATATAAGCAATAAAGCTGTTTTCTGTTCTCCACTTTCTCAACCCTAAGTTTTCTTACATGCCTAAGGCTGGGGCTTTGATGGTTCTTCCAGCCCCCTTAAATACAGCTTAAGGTGATTCTTCAAAACCTATGATCGCCCATTTGCACTACTACCCTTAGAACATACTCATTTCTAGTGTTCCTGCTGATCAGAGATCTTATTAAACCCTAAAATAGGACTTTAAAAAAGTTTGGAGAATTCACATTTATTGAGTAACTTTTGTGATAACAGTATGGAATTTCTGAATTCCAAATAAATTTCACTTCTGAACATTTGATCTGTTACTTTTTAGCACCAACAGGCTTGGTAATAGCTTGAAGTTGACATGGCAGTGGGTTAACAATTTGCCCCCACTAGCCCTTCAATCTGTTTAATAACAAGTCCTTTGCTTCTTCTGTCATTCTTCCAGGGAATGGCCTACTGTCCTCCTTTCTGTACCATCTGGGCAAACCGACTGGTGATAGCAAGAGTAGTATCAATGAAGCGGTCCACACAGCTAGAGAGGCAATTTTCAGTGCGAGAGTCCAGGCGATTCCCTGGCTTCTCCACACATTTATCCCAACAGAGCTCCATGAAGTGATGCACCTACGAGGAAAGAAAAATTATAACCATTGGGTCTGTATATAGGCCTAAGTGGGAATTTTCCTATTTCCTTACCATTTTTATTTTCTCCCACCTAAAACACTCTTTCAATCAACAAACCATGGCTCTTCTCTTTCCTCACTTCATAATGTCTCCAATAAGGTCAAGATCCTCATCTCTACATTGCAACAATCCTTTTACTCTCCTTTTCTATTTTTCTCTTTAGTAATTAAAAAATACTTTCCATCAAGTTACCTCTGCTTGCTTAATGCATCAATTTCTGTTAGCTACTCAGGGCACTCACTTCCTTATTTAACCGCCCCCCCCCCATACTGTTTCAATGAGGCCTGCACAACATACTCCACGTTTTGTTTTTTTTTTTAAAGGTTTTATTTTCAGTGAGCAGGAGGGAGGGACAGAGAGATCCATTGGTTGCTTCTCACATGCCCACAACTGGGGACCTGGCCTGCAACCCAAGGATGTGCCCTCACCAGGAATGGAACCTATGACCTTTCAGCATGCAGCAGGCCAGTGCTCAATCCACTGAGCTACACTAGCCAGGGCTCAATTTGACTCAATACTACTCCTGAAAAGCCCTCCCTAAAGATTTTACCCATCATCAAACAGTTCCAATTCTTATCTCCTTGAAGGCCATGGTCTATTACTTTCTAATTGTATCAAGCCCTCAATCAGAATGTAAATTTTCAGGCAGGACTGCTACTTTTTTTATATTCCCAAACTAGCACCAGTGTAAGCTGGGAAGGTATGGTCCCAATTAATTCCCCCAAACCACCGCACCCATATGATTCTAAACCTACCACTTATTAAAGAGTAGTTACTAAGTTTTTAACATTCTGGAAGTCATGAACGAACACATGTGAGAACCCAATGAAACTTATAAATCCACCTTCCAGAAAAATGAACATACAGGCATAGAAAATGTATGCACTTTCACAAAGTTCAGGACTTTAAGATTTCTAACCCGGGTCTTGGGAGTGGGGTGGGAGGAGAAAAAGCCATTCACCAATGGTTCATTATTGGGAGGCTGGGGCCTAAGCGTTCAGTCTATCCTTTCCATAGTCCTAAAAGATGCCTTGTCATCTTTGTTTCAGAGGGTGGTTAAGTAATCAGCCCTAAGTAATGCAGCTAATAAGGGGCCATCCTGGGGTTCCAACCATGCCAAAAGGGCTCTAAAACTCCTGTAAATAGTCTAGACATTACTTCAGAGCCCCCTTTTTCCAATAATGTTCTACCACTCTATCGTTTTCAAATACATTATCTCATTTGATCCTCACAATCCAATGAGGCAATGGGCGACTGTGAAACCAAGACACGTTCTGAACGGGAAGTCTCTTCTAAGGACACGTGGCCTGTAAGTGGGAGGATGAGGTTAGAACCTACGCCTTGCTAGTGTCAGCCCTCGCCGCCAAACTAGGTTCCTGTGCCCTTGTGTCGCCCGAATCTTTCTTCTCCGCTTTACACGTTCTGTTTTCCCCACCATGGGCTTGCTTAATGGGTACTGAGCACCATCAGTCACCAGCGGCGGAAGTGCCATGATTCGTTTCTTCTGCGAGGGGAACCGGGCATAGCGGGGACATCGGGCGACCTCAACGCGACGCCTGCGTACGCAGCTCCGCGGGTGCCTGGGACCTGTATTCGACCCTATTTTCTTGTCACCCTCGTCCCTGACTACACACCTGTGCGGTGAACTGCGCCTTCTGCTGCTCTGCCGCCACCAAGCGCTGCAATTCCGCTTCGTCCGCCTCACCCAGGTCCGCCATCGTCCGCGTGGCGTTCCAGACCTTCGGGACAGCGGGTGTGCGCATGTGTCGCAGGAGCGCGCCGATTCCCGACTTCCGGTTACCTATCCTTTTCCTCATTCTCTTTCAACGTCATGGGGTGGGAGGTGTCCTATGACTGTTTCCGGGTTGCTGGGTGACCTTGAGGTTTAAGGAGCGAGATGGCGAGCATCTGGAGGCTGGGTGTCCTCTGCGGTGCCCAAGGAGGCCGAGGTGAGGGGTGCTGGCAGGCGAAGGTTCTTAGCACAGCTTCCCAGCTGTGGAAGGGGATGCCGTGAGCATTCGGCTGCCGGGTGGTGAAACCTTGAGCAGGGAATTCCTCCTTCTTCCCTTTAGCTACGCTAGCTCCTGCCAAAACCGTTGCCTATGGGCCCAGACCAGCCGAGCGCGTTTCTCTCCTCTTCTGGGCCGATGTGGTGAAGGGGTAAATCTGAAGGAATTCCTTCTGGAACTTACAGTCCTGCTGAGGCTATTCATAAGAGTTCTTTTTTTCCCGCTCCCCATTCACTGTCCTTGGAATACTCCCACTTTTTTCCTCCCCATTCACTGTCCTTAGAATGAGTCGGAAAAGAGGATCCAAGACCCAGTGCTTGGTCTTGCTCATGTTCCCTGGAGTTGGTTTAGCGGGTCAATTCGGTAAGCATTGAAGTGGGCATTTGTGTTATACCAGGCACTAGTAAGGTTAGGATACAAGTGTGAATAAAACATAGTTCTTGCCCTCAAAGACTTTTCCTTTTTATAGGGAAAACACATATAAGCATAATTTAGCATCAGACAAAAACTGTTGTGCTGTATGTAAATTGTCCCGCCAGTACAGAGGGAGAATATATTTAGCTCTGTGTTTGAAAGGATTACTTAGACTCCTGTCTTGAAGGAGGTGTGCCTGATTTGAGTCTTAAGGATAAGGAAGGCCACAGGAATAAGGGCACTGCAGCTAGGGCTACTGGGATGAGCAAAAGCAATGACGAAGGTATAGAAACTGATTGTTATGAGAGAAAATGATAAATCAGATATTATTAGAGTGTGAAGCTCAAGATACGGAACGAGAGATGAATCTGGAAAGGTGAGTTGGAATCACATCATACAAGAACTTGACTTTTTACGTCAAGTGAAGGGGAACCTTTGAAAGATTTGACATAGATTTGCAGTTTAGTTTGACCTCTTTTGTAGCAATGTGGTAGATGGCCATCATGGGAGATGGACAGACTAAGACACAAGTCAGGGAGATAAAATAGGGCACTGTTGTAGTAGTTCAGACAAGGATGATGAGGTCCTGAACTTGGCGAATAGTACAAAAAAGAGAAAATTGTCTCAAGGAATGTTGGGATACATCAGTTTAGCAATTGACTGAGATCAGGGGAAAAGCCCTACATGACTTCCAGGTTTCTGGGTTAGTTTGAAGAGTAGCTGGATGTCATTAAAGTGGGGAACATGCAAATGGGAGACAATTTTATATGAGAAAGTGAGTTGAAGGATGATTTTAGTTTCTGGCCTGGTGAGTCTGAAGACCTTGTAGGATATCTCAGGGGAGAGGCCCAGCAGGCACTTAAACTTCTAAATCTGGAGAGATACCAGGGCTGGAGATACAGAATATGGATGTTACCAGCTTCTAGGCAGTAGAAGCTGAGTGGACAGAATAGCTGCAGGTGGGCAGAGGATAGAAGAATCCTGGGAAAATATTTAAGAGTGAATGCAGGAGGGGCCTGATAATAGAATGATCAGAAAATCAAAGAGAGCCAGAAGAGGGTTCTGTCTGAGGAAAAAAAGGGAGAAAAGACCGCCACTTGCATATGGCTACTTGAGATCATTGGCAACATACCAAAGCAGCTTTGGTGGGGATAAAAATAAGTTTCAGAGTTAAAGAGTAAGGAAGTGAGGAATTCAAGATGATTTCAATAACACTTTAAAGAAGTGTGGCTGGAAAGAGGAGAAAGAGCAGGGGAAGAGTACACGGGCATTAGAATCAAGGGAGGTATTTTACATCAGTGGAGGGAAAATGGCTATAAGAAGGAGAGGTTAAAGATGTAGGAGAGAAATTACCTTTTATTACAACTCCGGGAATTATGCTAAGCACCTTGCCTATATTATTTAATTTTCAACAGTATTATGAAGTGCTACTATATCCATTTTATAGAAAAGAACATTGAGGTTAGAGGGTCTGTTTAACTTAATTGCTGATCATCTCACAGCTACTAAGTGGCAGAGTTGCGTTAAGTTAGGTCTGCCTATTTTTTAAACAAGAGACAGGCTCCCAGAGGGGACAGAAATAGATGGGTTCAAGAGTACAAGTCGAGAAATTGATCTTGAAAAAGAAGATGGTAATAGGTAAACTTCCCAAACAAGACTGAATTCCTTGAGGACAAAGATTGTATCTTTATCTCTTAATCCAGTGCAGAGCAGATGAATTAATGGAAGGTGAAAACTATAATTTACTTTTTTTTTTTAAAGTATTTATTTAGAGAGGGAGAAAGATGAGGAGAGAAATATCAGTGTGAGAGAGGTACATTGCCTCTCGCACACCCTCAACCAGGGACCTGGCCCACAACCCAGATACGTGCCCTGACCTGGGATTCAACTGGCAACCTTTCAGTTTGCAAGATGATTCCCAACCCACTGAGCCATACCAGTCAGGGCTATAATTTACTACTACTTTTTTTTTTTTTAAAGATTTTATTTATTTAGTTTTAGACAGAGGGGAAGGGAGGGAGAAAGAGAGGGAGAGAAACATCAGTGTGTAGTTACCTCTCGCGCACCCCTTACTAGGAACCTGGCCTACAACCCAAGCTTGTACCCTGACTGGGAATTGAACCAGCGACCCTTTGGTTTGCAGGCTCAATCCACTGAGCCACACAAGCTAGGGCTAGAATTTGCTTTGTAAGAATAGTAAAAGTAAAGCCCCTTTACATAAGTGGTTTGTTGATTTTTCAGTCTTTCAATGGCTACTTAGTTTGAACTCACAACAACCTAATAAAGTAGGTGGATCCTTATTTTATGTATGAGATGTTATCAGCTATTTGAATTGAAGTAGCTTGCCTATGACCATTTTAAAAATTCTGTCAGTCCTGTTACAAGAGAGGTGCTTATGATCACACTAACAGATACTAAATGGTCTCTCTTCAGCTCTCTTCCGGACCCCAGTGGTCAGACCTGCTCAAATCTCGGCATTTCTCCAGGACGAACCTACGCCAGGATGGTGTGGAATACAGCACATTCATCTGTCACCCAGCCGCCATTGTATGTTTTCTCCATTGCTGCTGCTTTCTGGGCTCTGGCCATCTTCAGCTGAGCTAATTATCATGTCTTTGGGAGGACTTGTTATCTGGGGGGGGGGAACTCTTGTGTTCAACTCTGTCAAACGAAGACCTAACCTACACCATCCTGTGGGCAGACAGTGCCAGCATGGTTGAATGATGCCATTTACACTCACAGAGAACCTCCTGGTATAAGTCTTTTTAAATTTTTAAATTTTTTAAAAAAGAAAATAGTTCTGTAGGAATAGTCTGTTCAGTAGTTTAATCTCTCTTATTTATTTAGCTTATGGAGAGGAGCCAGATATGAATAATTTAGAATAGCGAGCGATTTTTCAAAGTCATGCATATTTATAGTTGTAATTGTTTATTTTTATATAGGTGGATCATGGCGTTTCTTGGATGAGTATTGTTTAGATATTATAAAAATTAGTTTTAGAAGGTCTCTAGGTGAATAATGAGTTAACTGTAGTATTTCCATTTTTGAACTCTGGAAAGATCAATATATTACAGATATAAAGACTTTTCTTGAGCGCTGGCTGGATAGCTTAGTTGGTTAGAACATCGTCCCAATATGCCAGGGTTGCGGGTTCAGTCCCCACTCAGGGCACATACAAGGATCAACCAATGAATGCATAAATAAGTGGAATAACAGACTGACTGATATTTCTCTCTCTGTTTCTCTCCCTTCCTCTCTCTCCAAAATAATAATAATAATAGTATTAAAAAGAGACATCTCTTTATTCTTACATCAGCCACTGAGATATAGTTGTGTCTGAGTTATGAGAAATTAGGCAAGTGTGGTCTTTTTGCTTTTGAGAATAATTTTATCTTTGAAAGTTGTTGTTTCTGCATTTCTTTGCTTAGTGTAGTTAGATTTAGCAGAGTAGTTTTAACTTGGGGTGCCTGGGACCAAAGGAAAGCCTCTGAAGTTGTCTACAGTTTTTAATGTATGTGCCTGTATGCATTTTTCTGGGAAGTCACTCTGTCCTTTTATTAGATTTCCAAAAGACTCTGTAACCAGAAAAAAAGATAGAGGCTCTCAAAAAAATGTTTATAGCCCATTTTGTTTTTCACTTGCTTAAAGTAAGTTTTCATGTTCCATTTCTGTTTATAAGCAATGGGACAGAACAAGGACCATGATCCTAAAGGTTCACATCAGCACTTCGCCTCTGAGCTGGCTGGTTTAATTTTGTCTTAGGATTTTTAGTATTACCTTCTAAAGATTAGAAGGTGTAAAAAAAGTAATGTTTCAAAGGAATTTCTCAAGTGTCACTAACTTATATTCATAAGGTATCTGTCCATTACACAAGTGCAAGATTGGTAATTCTGCAAAGATATTTTGTCCATCTTTTTCCCTATAAGTAAAGTGGATTTGTCTTCTAATCAGCATAGGTAGGTGTTGAGACACCCTGTATTTAAAAAGGGAGATACCATCTCTTCAGTTACCTTCTTTATTTTACCCTCTTTATGCTCAGAGTTAAGTCTTAACATGCATACTATTTGCTGTTCTGTCAGTTTGAGTTACGTTGTGGCAGATACTAAATGGAGAGATAAGTTTACCCCTTCGATCCTTATGAATCTGGTTCTCTCTTTCTATAGCTGGTTCCAAGGCTGCTTCTCTCCACTGGACTGGTGAGAGGGTTGTCAGTGTTTTGCTCCTGGGCCTACTTCCAGCTGCTTATCTGAATCCTTCCTCTACGATGGACTACTCCCTGGCTGCAGTCCTCACTCTCCATGGTCACTGGCAAGTACAGCAGTGCCTTGAGTATTATTGTTTGTTCAGTTTGTATGCTGTGAGCTTGTTTTATTATTGCATATAAGGGAGAAGTTGGTTGAGATACTCAAGACATAGAAAACTTTAAAACACATGTGAAATGTTTCTGTACCCAGGTTTATATACCCACCTCTTCACTCTCATAGGCATTTTGAACGTAGCATGTTACAAAACTGATGTGCCCCATATCACTTCCTCCAGCACTCTTTCTCATCTGAAATAGTTTCCATTCTATTTGTTCATGCCCCAAACTTGGTCATTGTCTTTGATTCTAGTCCCTTAACTGGTCCCCCTTCTGTCTATTCTCAACACAGCTGCACAGCAATCACGTTAAAATAGTAAGTCAGGTCAAGATGGTCCCCTTCTCAAAACTGTTTGTTGTCTTCTAATCATACTCAGACTAAAAGGAGAATTCTTACAGCGGTCTAGACTTCGTGTGATCTGTTCCCCTGTTTCTTCATCTCCAACTACTATCTCATTCACACTGACTTCCTTGATAATTCTCGAACACACCAGGGACACCCCAGGCCTCAAGAATTTATTCTTATTGTTTCTTATGCCTGAAACTCCTTTTCTAGTTATGTACTTGGATTATTTCCTCATTTCCTTCAATCTTGAATGTTACCTTAGTGAAGCATTCTCTAAACTTACTGAAAATTTCAGTGTCCTTCACAACATTCCTTATCCCTCTCTCCTGTTATATTTTTTCAGTAGTATTTATTACATTCTAATATATCACCTATTTATTATTTTACATATTTCTTGTTTCTCCCCAGTAGAATAAAAGCACAGATACAGAAAATCACAAGAATCAAATCTATGGCTTAATGAATACTTACAAGGATAATACCACCTAGGTCAAGAAATAGAACTTCGCCTCCTAGTTCAAAAGTCTCTTCCTTGTGTTCTCTGTCATAACTGTCCACTGTCCCTCATCAGGAGCCATTATCCTGATTTTTATAGTACTCATTTCCTTACATTTCATCCTGCCCTTATGAACAATTGAATCTGAAGAATGGGGAGTACCTTTATTATATTGTTAGGATATAACAATATAATATTTTGGTTTATGACTTGTTGCTTTTTGAACCTGATTATCTTTTTGTAGCCAAGTTATCTGTATAATATGTCTTCTAACTTTATTTGTGATTTTTCACTTGTACTCTGATTTTTTTCCTTAGGGGCCTTGGACAAGTTGTTACTGACTACGTGCACGGGGATGCATTGCAGAAAGCTGCCAAGGCAGGCCTTTTAGCACTCTCAGCTTTTACCTTTGCTGGGCTTTGTTATTTCAACTATCATGATGTGGGCATCTGCAAAGCTGTTGCCATGCTGTGGAAGCTCTGACCTTTTTGACTTACTACCTTGAGAATTGATTGTACACCTCTTTGCCTCTGCTCTGTCATGCCATTCATCTCACAATAAGGAGGAAATAACAGATAAGTCCATTGGTGAGATAAACCTCTTCTCCTAATCACCCGATTAGTTTTGGAATTTAATCTATGAGGCAAAGGTTTGAGAGGAATTGTATCCAAGAAAATGTGAGACTGAATTCCATATCCTGGTGAGTTACTGAGGTTGTCTTCCAGCCTCCCACAAGATTCACAGTTTAACCGAACATTATGTATGAGCTTTTGCATTTTAATTTTTCAAACTCTTGAAGGGAATTCAGCTTTATTACTGTCAATACCTGATCAAACTTCTCTATTTGCCCTAGGAAATACGGAGAAAGGGAAAGCTATTAATTCATAAGTAAAGACTGCAGAAAGTTAGGCGGCACTTAATGTTTGGAAACTTCCCCTTTGGTTCAGTTGATACCAGTCACTGATGGTTATAACGTCTAGGAAATGCTGATATTTCACATTACTAACTTCTAAATTCTGGGAAAAAGAGCCTGGAGAGCTTTTGAATATAGAGAAATTCCATGTAGGGAAGAGGTCCCTTGTATCAAAATATTACAGATTCTAAACTGAGACTTAATCCTCAAATGTGTTCATTTTACTTGTCCTGAAATGTCCACAAATATAAGGCTTTAAGTAATAAATTGTTATTTTCCCACTGTGAGACTCTTTAATGTGAAATATATTCTCTGAAAATAAAAGTTTTTTAAAAATAAAATTCTATAAAATAAAAATGTATTCTACTTTGTTATGTATTAACTGTCCCCAGTTTTATTCAATAGAATTGAGTATCTATTGCATTTATAGCACTTAAACAGGATTGAGTGTTTACATTTCCTTATGGGATTTAGCAGTTAGGTAAACCAGACACAAAGTACAAAAAGACTTACATGTATTAGGCAGAAATATACTGAGTATAAATAGTTTGGTATGAAGAGAGGATTAGAAGGATTTAGAATTGGGTCCAGATTATAGTGTTTTATGAATGTCAGCCTTTGGAATTCAAATTATATTCTATATGCATAGCCTCTTCTGTAGGGTGAGTGTAAGGCATGATGGTTTGTTTCCCCCAGCAACACAGAGGAACTGGGACCTGTCACATTTCACTCCCTGAGGACCTTACTGGGCAGCTGAGGCAAAGTGTTGATGGGAAGCTGGCCAGAAGTGTGTGTTCATGAATGTCTGTACTGGTTAAAGATGAGCCCCCTTGACATGCTGCGGCCTTGTAGGAGATTCAGATGTGTATTAAGGGTTTAGGGAAGAGGTGATTAATTCTGTGGTGGGGTGGGTTAAAGATTTCAAAAGAGTTAGCCTGGAAGAGCAGTTGTTCACTAAGAAGTGGTGTTGCTGGGCCAGCTTTCCCTGGCAGGAAGGAGTATTTTATTACTGACATTGTTTAGACTCGCAGTTGTATGATGGCGATAAAAAGGAAACTGAACTTTTGCCAATTTTATTATTTTAAAATACTCTATGGACAGTGATGCCCCGTAGTGGTGTTCTTCCTCTCAGTCCAACCCCCAGTGCACCACTGCGGTAAAATGGAGTGACGATAGGGAGTTTTCCGTGTGGCCAAAATGGGAAAGGCTGTAACTGGGAAAAATGGGAAACCTGTAGCTGTCACCAGTACCATCAGATGCTAGTTTGGTTTTGGAAGGATACCTGAAGCTGATAAGCTTCATTAGATGGTGACTGGGAAATTAAAGTGGACGCTGGCCGAGTAGAGTCTGCCTCTCCTGGTTGGTTTTGTAATTAGGATAGAGCTGAGCTGTCACCCTGGTAAAACACTGGGCTGCTGTGAGCTGCTGGAACAGCTGGGAAAATGAGGCAGAGGCCAGCAGCAATAGGAGGCTCCCAAGGTTAAGCAGGACATGGTCAGCATTGTGTGTGCTTCAGAAAGAACTTAGGTGACATTAGGAAGGTTGATAAACTAGAGGCAGAAGGACCTGTAAGAGGATAAAGGAAGAAAGAATAAGATAAATAAGAAAGGAAGTAGTAGCCAGAATGAGGAAGAGAATAAATTTATGAGATACTTAGAACTTAGAATCAGTAAGAGTTATACTGGGGTGTGAAAGATCGAAAGAGGAGGGAAGGTGTGCTCAATTTTTTCTGTCATAAATAGGTGGATGGGAAGTAGTGCCATTAATTTTTGAAGGAAAAATTAGATATGGCAGTGGAGGGGTAGATCACTACCAAAGTTTCGTATTTGTGAGATATCCAGAAGAAGATAGAATTTATAGACTTATATTTTTGGCACTAAGACTTTCTAAGTCTTAATTTCTAAGTTTTAGAAACTATTTTGAACTCTGATAATGACAGTGGAAGATACGATTAAATTTCATAAAGTATTGTGGAAATCAAAAACATTCATTGATAGGTACTAAGTACCTCATGTAATTGGCATTGTGCCAGGTACTGTGGATGGTAAGAATTTCTCTGCCTTTAAAAGGAATTTGTAATCTAACTGGAACAGGTGAATGCAGTACAGTGACAAGTGCAGTAATAGTTAAGCACATCAAACAGCGATGTAACTAAGGATGCGGTAAGAATTTGCTTGCAAGTTTCCTGGAAGAGAAGAGTCTTGACCGGGGTTCCAAAAGGTAAGGAGTTGCCAAGTGGCCAAGGAAGCTGGGGAGAGGTACGAGGCTTATAGGAGGGTGCTAGATCAAGCAGAAGATGGCACATAAGTTTGTGTAACTGCAGTGTAAAGAAGGGCTAATTGTAGAGGACCTTACATGCCATGGTAAGTAATTGACACTATTTTGATAGCAATGAGGGGTTACTGGAGATTGATAATTATGCAAATGACATGGTCAGATGTTTATTTTAAATAGGCTATGCTGGTAGTTGTGTGAAGTATGGATTTGAAGGAGGTAAGCATGAAAACAGAAATTACTTCAGTGATCCAGAAAAGTGAATTCTGAGGGCAGTAGTAGCCAGAATGAAAAAGAATAAATTCATGAGATATTTAGAACTTAAAATCCATAAGAGTTATACTCGGGTGTGAAAGATCGAAAGAGGAGGGAAGGTGTGTTCAATTTTTTTTCTGTCATAAATAGGGTGGGAAGTAGTGCCTTTAATTTTTGAAGGAAAAATAAGTTACGGTAGTATAGGGAGAGGTCACTACCAAAGTTTTGTATTTGTGAGATATCCAGGAAGAGAGAGAATTTATAGACTGAATAGACTGACACATTTTTGGCACTGTGACAAACTAAATTTTAGAAATTATTTTGCTATGACACACCTAAGAATGTTTAACTATTAACACCTTTTAAAATATATGCTTGCACTTGCAAAGGGAAATTCGCTGAAGCCGGAACAGAGCGAGCATGCATTCAGGGAGTTAAGCGAATCCCGAGGGCATCGGTGGCCCTGGGAGCATTTACTGATCCCAGGCGGCCTACAGTTCTAGTTTTAAGGTGACACGGGCCAGGAGCAAAGCTTCAAGCTCGAATGAGAGATTGGAGACTCAACGAGCTTACCTTCAGAGAAAGGGAGAATTTGAAATAATTTTTTTCCTGAAAAAGTAGAGAGCAGAGAAACTTGTCTGCCTTACCTTGGTTCTGGTTGAAGGAAGGAAAGTCTCCTCTGAGAATATGTGGCTAAGGGCCAGCCTTCATGCCAGTTTGTGATCTGAGTTCATGCTATCTACATGTCTGTAAAGACTACAGGCTGCAAATTTAACATTTATCTACGTTGGTAGTGCCCTAGATGCCTAGTAGAAGTGAACGAATGCTCCTTGGAGGAAGGTTCCCCCAACACAAGCCTCAAAAATCCACACCAAGTTCTAATGAATGTGAGCTTCCCAGCAATAAATCACAACCACACAGGAACACTCTACACACTGAAGAAATCACAAATAAGCACAAGCACAGCCACAAAGAATTTAGACTGGCAGGATTTTCAGACACGAAATGTAAATAAAATTAGGTGAAAGTCTAAATATAACTCAGCTGTCAGATCAGGAATCAGAGGGTGTTTGGAGAAAGTGACCCTTGATGTCTTCTTTGGTTGGCAGGCTGATGCTCGATCCGCTGGGCCACACCAGCCAGGGCTTGATGTCTTCTTGATCCATAGGGTCCTGGGAGGTAGATGTCTACTCAGGAAAGTTGTGTTTCTCTGGAGTCCTTATGATGAATGTCAGGATCAGCTCTCATTGGGCCTGGATATCCAGGTTATTGGATCCTAAGCACCTTTACACTACATGGGGGCCTGGAGTTTAAGATTTATTTGAAGTTAGGAGTACCCGAAGTGGTTACTTCAATGTGGTTCTAAGGCTGACATTGGAGTCTCTTCTAATCTAGTCTCAATTGTATATCATACTGGTGATGGTGGGGGACAAAATATGTCTGATGATATGCCTTTTAGAAAGTAGCTGGTATGTTGGGCATAAGACTATATATGAGATTCATTTTTGGAAAAAAATGTAATAATTGCAACATATCAAGGATGGAGTCTGTTAGAGGATGAGCCAAACCCAGTGTCATGGGATATTTCTATAACAGTTTCATAGGAAAGTTTATGAAGATTTTTTTTAAATCCTTACTTGAGGATTTTTTAATCCTTGAGGCTATGCTCCATCGATTTTAGAGCAAGAGGAAGGGAGAGAGAGAGACACTGATGTGAGAAACATCGATCTGTTGCCCCCTGTATGCGCCCCGACCAGGGATCAAACCCCCAACCTATTGGTGTAGTGGACGACACTCCAGCTGACTGAACCACCCTGCCAGGATGAGTTTATAAAGATTTTTTTAAAGTGTATTTTATCGATTATGCTATTACAATTGTCCCATTTCTTTCTTCCCCTTTATCGCCCTCCACCCTGCACCTCCCCTCCCACCAGCATTTCCCCACCTTAGTTCATGGGTCGTACATATAACTACTTTGGCTTCTCCATTTCCTATACTGTTCTTAACATCTCCCTGTCTATTTCGTACCTACCAATTATGCTTCATGTACCTGCCAATTATGCTTCTTATTCTCTGTACATTTTCCCCCATTCTCCTCCCTCCCCCTCCCCTCTGATAACTCACCATGTGATCTTCATTTCTGTGATTCTGTTCTTGTTCTAGTCGTTTGCTTAGTTTTTTGTTTTTTTTAGATTCAGTTGTTGATAGTTGTGAGTTTGTTGTCGTTTTACTGTTCATGATTTTGATCTTCTTTTTCTAAAATAAGACCATTTAACGTTTCATATAATGAGGGTTTGGTGAGATTGAACTCCTTTAACTTGACCTTATCTGGGAAGCACTACGTGCCCTTCCATTCCTAATAGCTTTGCTGGATAGAGTAATCTTAGATGTAGGTCCTTGTCTTTCATGACTTTGAATACTTCTTGTCAGCCCCTTCTTGCCTGCAAGGTTTCTTTTGAGAAATCTGCTGAGAGTCATATGGGAACTCCTTTGTAGGAAACTGTCTCCTTTTCTCTTGCTGCTTTTAAGATTCTCTCCTTACCTTTAATATTGGATAATTTAATGATGATGTGTCTTTGTGTGTTCCTCCTTGGGTCCAATTTCTTTGGGACTCTCTGAGCTCCCTGGACTTCCTGGAAGTCTATTTCCTTTTGCCAGATTGGGGAAGTTTTCCTTCATTATTTTTTCAAATAAATTTTTGATTTCTTGCTCTCCCTCTTCTCTTTCTGGCACCCCTCTGATTCAGATGTTGGAACATTTAAAGTCCCAGAGGTTCCTCAGCCTCTCCTCATTTTTCTGAATTCTTGTTTCTTCATTCTGTTCTGGTTGGATGTTTATTTTTTCCTTTTGTTCCAAATTGTTGATTTGAGTCCCATTTTCCTTCCCTCCACTGTTGGTTCCCTGTATATTTTCCTTTATTTCACTTTGTATAGCCTTCATTCCTTCCTTCATTTTGTGACTGAACTCAGTCCTTTCTGTGAGTATCCTGATTACCAGTGTTTTGAACCGTTCATCTGATAGGTTGGCTATCTCTTCATCGCTTTCTTCTTTTTCTGGAGTTTTTATCTGTTCTTTCATTTGGGCCACATTTCTTTGTCTAAGGGTGCCTGTTATGTTGGAAGGGGCGGAGCCTTAGGTATTCGTTGAGGGGGGAACCCACTTTGCTGCATTTTGGCACTGTATGCAGAGGAGTGGTCAGAGAGGGAACAATGCCATTTGCTTGGCGCTTGCCTACTTTCACTCACTTCCCCGACTACCCACAAGTGAATTGTGCCTCTCTGGTACTGATTCCCTGGTGGATGGGCTCAGGATTTTAAAAGATGTAAAAATACTTAGAACACTTAAAAATGTTTTATTAATATAAACTTTCATTACTGTGTTGTTTTTATTTCTAATAATGATGATAGTAAACATTAGATGGTTATAATTGTATACCACATACACTACTAACTTTTCTAATTTATTTTTTAAAAGAATTTATTTATTTATTTTTAGAGAGGGGACAGAAGGGAGAAAGAGAGGGAGAGAAACATCAATGTGTGGTTGCCTCTCACGCCTCCCTACTGGAGACCTGGCCTGCAACCCCGTCATGTGCCCTGACTGGGAATTGAACTGGTAACCCTTTGGTTTACAAGCCCGCACTCAATCCATTAAGCCACACCAGCCAGGGCTACTTTTCTAATTTAATACTCATGACATCTCTATGAGTATATCTATGAGTCAGAAAGTATTGTTTTCAACCCCATTTTAGAAATAATGACAAATACCCAGAGCCAGCAATTAAATACAGATCCACCTGACTCCAAAACTCTCCTTTTAATGGGTTAAATATCATGTTAGTAGACTTACAGATTAACTAATTGTTGTCTTAGAAAATAAATCAGGCCTTGATTGGGTAACTCAGTTGATTAGAGCTTTGCCCCAATATGCCAAGGTTGCAGGTTTGATCCCCGGTCAGGGCACATACAAGAATCAACTAATGAAAACCTGAATAAGTAGGATAACAAATTGATTTCTCTCTCTCCCTTCCTCTCTCTTAAAAAAAAAATCAATGAGAAATACAAACAACTCTATAGAAAAATAAGCAAGGAGTATAGATAAATGGCTTTTAAATATATGAAATTATAATACCTTTACTTATAATAATGAAAACCATAATTAGATACTGTGGCACTTACATGATTACCAAAGATGCAAAAGCTTAATAACACAACTGGTGAACTTATAGTGAACCAGGCAGAAAAAATGAAGAAAACAAACCAGTTTGATGAGGATCCTGTGAGAAAAAGTCATTCAACATCCTGTCTTGTTTCATTCAAACTATATGTAAATATTCATAGAAATAAAAGGTTTCTGTACCTCAGGAGCTCCTAGTCTGGCAGAGAACACAGATAGGAAGTGTAAATTTATGATACAGATTATAAAGGCCTATAATATGAATAAGTACACAAGGTAAGTCTGAGGAAAGAGAAGAGGGGATAAGAGTCACACAGAATTTAATTTTCCCACATAGCATGTTAAAGTTACAGTGTGGGAAAGGATTAAGAGCAAAGCTTCAGGCCAGCTCATTGAAAGATGGTTTAATGGTTATAGTGAACGTTAAGACAGGCTGCTGGGATATACCATAAAACCTGCTCTAATGAACCACAGTTAAGATGCTGTGCAAGAGGAGCACTGGGCAGTGGTGCCTCGTCACAGGTGAATAAGCAATCAGAATCTGACATAGAAACATCATATTCTTGCATCTTCTCACCTGGAATGACCTTCTCCAGCCTCTGTCAACTCTTCCTCTTATTTTTATTCATGTCTGTCATCCTCTAGAACGCTGGGTTTGTGTGTGTGTAAAAAGTTGCCATTAGTGTCTTTTCATCTTTTTTTCCTCTTTCCTTTCCTCTCTCCTTCCCTCCCTTCTTTTACTTGCATACTTAACTAATTGGCTAGAGAGGTTTATATTACACTTTGACTTAATCTGCTTTCATATTATTTTCAGGAAGTTAACCGAGCTCTAAAACTAAAGTTGTTGCTATGTGAATCTCATTGTATTTATATATTCCCTTGATAGGTAAAAGTTTAGTTACTGTCATATAACCTGACAGAAATGGGTGTGTGTTTAGTATGTTCCCTTCAGTTTTTCAGCTGTGCTTCCTAGTTTAAGAAAAAGAAAAAAACCACACAACTGTGCTTAGAAGCCAAGTGAAACACGGCAGAGTCGTAATTTCCCATCAACAGTAGCAAAACAGAGCAGTCTCCCCAGGTTTTGAGATTTGACCCTTAGAATCTTGTATAGTTTCCTTTTATTCACTCTCAGAAAATGCCTACTTTTAATATTACAATATCTACTAATCATTTTTTTCCTTCTGGAAATATAAATAAGCAATTGTATGAATTGGACTTTAGTATCAGTATTACGACTGTGAGAGATCTCTAGGAGAACCTTAGAAAGGATATGAAAGCAAAAGAATGTCTCGTCTCATTAAATAATTTCACATCTTATAATTTAGAAATTGTCTGGTCATGTTTTAGTTGCCCAACTAGATTCATTTTAGGGGCAGGGATCATGCCTGAGATTCCCTTGAATTCCCACTCCTGACCTCAGCACGCTGTCTAGCACATGCTGAGGAGTCAAGGAAAAATTGTTGAATAAATGAACCAGTTGTGGCTTCTGTAGCCTCTTGTGTTTTTTATCAGCAAATGAGGAGCATATGCCTGTGTGGAAGGAGGCGGTTATAAATATAACTGATACATTGTGCAGCTAGTGAATAATGAACACTCAACAAAACTGTGACATTGTAAGTAAATATTTTTGGCAGTAGTAGCTGCTTCTGACAAAAACAAACAAACTAGACCTTAAAAAAAAAAAAAAAGCTAGCCATCATGGCCAAAGAACGCAGAAAAATAATATGATTTGGGCCCAGCTCTTTATAGAAATGATTGAGTGAAAACTTGGAGAGGTTAATGCCATGGAAAGAAAAGTTGCCCAGAAATGAAGGCATGCCCCGCCAGGCAGGGCCGCAGTGGGGCACCCGTGTTAGCTCGGAGGCAGAGAGGAGCGAGGGAAGAGCACAGGCCACAGCCTCCATTGTGTTTTCTGTGGGAAAGGCAAAGAAGGGAAGGGCAAACAGTTTAGGATTGGGTAGTGTGAGTAATTCCGGTGGAGTCTGGGGCATAGGGCTGTCCTTAGCTATCTGGCATCTGGCACAGGGTTGATTTAGGGCAGGGGAAATACTGGCTTTGTGTGTGACAGCCAGATAAAGGGAGTGGTAGGGGCATGGATTTGGGATTGGTTGCTTTGCATAGGAAAGGTGGGCTCACCAAGATGTTTACTGTTTTAGGAATTACCTAATCCTGAAGGGCAGTCTCCCCAGCCAGCAAGCCCCACTCCCTCCAAAAGATGTCAAAACATCATAAAACATAGAAAATAAAAATATAATTAATACATAAGACTCTAGAGCTTAAAATAAATGTTATGTAAAGCAGTGTATATGAATGAGGCCTGGCCAGGTAGCTCAGTTGTTTAGAGCATCATCCCCATATGCCAAGGTTGTGGGTTCGATCCTGAGTCAGGGCACATATAAGGAACAACCATGGAATGCATAAATAAGTGGAAGAACATCAATGTTTCTCTCACTTATTAATAAATAAAACAATTAAAAAAAGAAGTATATGAATGAGAAATTTTAACCTATACCCATAAATATGGTACTGCTTTAGGTACTGTATTAAATCTGTATATTAACTTGAAAAGCATTGCCATCTACGCTACATTAAGTTTTCTTATCTATGAGTATTTTTCTGTTTTAGGGTTCCCTTATTTCTCTTAATAAGTTTTATCAATTTTCTCTGATTAGCTTTTATTACCTAAATTAGATTATTCCCAATCTGCTTTTTACTATTATAAGTGGAATTTTAAAAGTTTTGTTTTTTACTCATTTATGTATTTAAGTGAAATTATGTTTTTGTGGCTGTGTATAATGGTTTGCAATTTTGAGGAATTAGCTCATTATCTCCAATAGGTCTTTAGTTTTAAAACTTGTGCTATAAAAATTTTTAAACTTACACAAGTACCCATCACCAGCTTCAACAATTACCAAAAATTTTCTTACCTTATTTTTTTCTATTCCCCTATTCCCATACATTCATGTCTTCTTCAATTCTACTTAAGATGCCCAACAATTTCCTATAAATTTTTTCTGGCTCCAGATAAAAGTAATTCAGATGGCTCTGGCCAGGTTGCTGAGTTGTTTGGAGCATTGTACTGTACACCAAAATGTTGTGGGTTTGATTCCCAGTTGGGGCACATACCTAGGTTGGGAATTTGATACCTGTTCAGTGCACATTCAGAGGCAACCAATTGATGTTTCTCTCTCACACCGACATTCTCTCTCTCCCTTCCCCTCTGTCTAAAAATCAATAAACATATCCTCTAGTGAGGATAAAAAAAAAATCAAAAACATCATTTAGATGCCTGTAAAGCTTCTGAATCTCTGGTGTACTTTTTCCTGTCTCTTGTTTTTGTTTTTTTTTAAGAGTTTCTATGATGATTTTCTTTTTCTGTTGGTGATGATATTTGTTTAGTTTCAGTGTTTATTACCAGGCAGAACAAGTGAGGATTTCCTTTGGTTCTGGCTTGTGTTTAAGTGAATGATGGTTCAATTCTTTAAAATCTGTATCTGAAGGGCATATTCATATGCATGTGTCCCAGCCTCATTCCCAGTTTCCAGCAATTTTTTACCTAGTATACTGCTGCTTCGTTGAAGGTGAATCTCTCTCTTACTCTTATTGCCTGATTTTATATGAGCCTCAGTCAATCTAGCACGTGAGTAATCATAATTTTTAAAAAATGCTTTCCTAGCCCTGTGGCTCGGTCAATGCTGCTCAGCTGGTGGGAGCATCCTACTTGCACCAAAAGATTGGGGGTTCCATTCCAGGTCAGGGCACATATCTAGGCTGTGAGTGCAATCCCAGGTTGGGGTACATATGAGAGGCAACCAATTGATGTTTCTCACATTGATGTGTCTCTCTCTAAAATCAATAAACATATTTAAAACCATTTTAAAATGCTATCTTAGTAAGATTTTCCTTGCTTCCTCCCCTAACTGAAAGTCACACTAGGGCTGTATTCAAGCACTAGTTTCCCCATACCTTCTGTCCAGTTGTTTTTTGAGATCCATGTGATTGAAAGACAAAACAAAACAAAAACAAAGAACAAAAACATTTAAAGTATGATTTTCTCTTTTGTTGGGGAGTGTGGACTAGAATAGGTGATTTTCAGGAGAGGGAGACTGGACAAGAAGCAAGAAAATTGCTCTTTCTAGTGGAAAGAAAAGGATATTATTACTATTTCAGGACTAGCTTATCCAAATTTTTCCTGGCTTATCTCAATATTTTACTATACAAAATTTTTATTTTTAAAATACCATACACTTAGAATAAAAGAAAACTAGGGTGCTATGAATAAAGAAGGAAGTGACATTTTCTATTATCTGTCAGTTCTTCTGCTTCTGGTCTTAATGTTCTTTTCTTAAGCAGATGGATGGGCCTGGTGGCTGCCATTGAATTAGTGGTGCCTCCTGAACCCTGACTCAGCCATGCCAGTGGCTCAGTCAAGTTTGTAGTCAGGGCACCTCCTTCCCATTTTCAAACTACGACCATCACTGGTTCTTCTTCCTCAAGGCGGTGACAGCAGAATTAGAGGCTTAAATATCATAGGTTTATTTCTTCCTGTGACTTAGAGGCTTAGGGGATTCAGTAGCTTTTTATTTAGCTTCTTCATATTACCTTAATAAGTTTAGAAATCAAAGTATTCTTCTGGTTAGATCAGGTTCTAACCATACAGATTATCTCTCACTCAGTGTATATTTTAACCCAAATATGTAAATATGCTCACATCTTACCTAAACACCATCTTTTTTTGGTGGAGGAGGGAGGTAGAGAGAGATATGGACTTGTTGTTTCACTCATTTATGCATTTTTTGGTTGGTTTTTGTGTATGTCCTGGCTGGGGATTGAACCTGCAACCTTCGTGTATCTGAACAATGCTCTAACCAACTGAGCAACCCAGCCAGGGTGACCTCTATTTTTGTCTAAGATAAAATGATCCTCATAATATTCTCTGGAAAATTTTTACTCATTTATTGACCCATATTTTTGTTTTTCCTCATTCCCACCTTCAAAGGTAAAAGAAATGCAAACTGGAAATATTAAACAATCTTCCATGGAGATGTCTCCCAGTTTCCTATTAGGTATAGAACTTGAGTTTCTGAGTTGGTGGACACATGGTATAGAGATATGAAGTTTAAGTTTTGGGGGTTTTCCCTTCTGTCTCTTCACATCAATTCATTGTTATATTTTGGTCAACTTAAAATGCTTTTCAAATCCCATTGTCTGTATCTTATATTTCTTGCAATGTTATCTAAAAGCATTAATTGACATGAATCTTGCTTTTATACATTTGTATCTTCACTTGCTCCCCAGTATTTGCTTTTATACTTCCATTGCTTCTACTATGAAGATAGGTACATTAGTCTGTCAAAGCTTAATGGCATTATTCCTTATTCAGAATCATAGCTCTTCGTTTACATAGTGTCTTAGAATTTGCAGAGATTTCACATACATCATTATTATTCATTCCCTTAAAAAATATTTAAGTGTCTCTTATGGATGAGGCACTGCGCTGGGTCCTGGGACTGTAAAAATGAAAAAGACACAGATCCTAATTTGCAGGCGCTCACAGGCTCAATGGGGAGGCACATGAGGCAACAGACAGGTTACTATAATCAAAAGTAAATTTCTGATAATAGTTTGGTTTCTAATTAGATATTTTTTAAGCTGGAAAGTGAATATATTGACTGCAGACACTGGAACTTTGTCCCTTTGGCAGTTTTATGGTGTGCTGGGTAGCTCATTTGATTAGGGTACCGTCTGGATACATCAATGTTGTGGGTTTGATCCCCAGTCAGGGTGCATACAGGAAGCAACCAATGAATATGAAACTAAATGAAACAACAAATTAATCTCTCTCCTTCTAAAATAAAAATCAATCAATAAAAAAATAAAACGAAATAAAATCTGAATGAATTGTTCTTTTGGCTCATAAATTAGTCTCTTAAGAGCATGGTCAGCACTAAATCTCTACTGGTATCTGGACAAATGTAAGGATCTGATTCTTGAACTTGAAGCCCTATCCATGAGGCCTGGTGATCCCACCAAAGCTCAGACAAAGAGGGGAGCCCAGTCTGGTCTGTCAGCTGTCCCCTCTTCTCCACATTGGTTAATTGGGCCAAGTAAACAAAGGATTCCTGTAACAGCTGACACTTCTTTGCTGGCATTCATGCTGTAACTCACACAGGAGGAACTGAGCCTTTTCCCATGCTTCTCTGTGATTTTGGCATCATCAGAAATGAATTCTGATTGCGTAAGCGTTAATTCCTGGGCAATAAACATCTTAAACAGAGAAGTGAGTCAACAGAGCCCATGAAACTTATGAACAAAGATTAGTCACATGAGTAGTGGAGCTGCTTAATTTGAATATAACTTTCTTTTCAGACCATTTCCCCTGAAACTGGGTGGAAATTCCTACAACTCTTGCTCAACTGGGCAGCTGCGAGGACGAGCTGAGGCAATAGTACCCTGGCAATACTGTAGTAAGAGTTGTAGCTACTTGAATAATCCCAGTAGTTAATCTACTTTAATTTGAACTTTTCCGTGGGTTATTATGGGTTATTATGACTATTGTAATACCCACTTTAAACAGTTAAGGTGATTAAGAAAAGTGCTCAGAAACACAGCAAAAACAAACTGCTGCTTTAATTCTAATTTGGGTGTTTTGGAATGAAGCAGTTCTATGTTTTCAAAAAAAACCAGTACAGATCATGTATCATAGAAATGTACACTTGAAACCTCAATGATCTTAACCAATGTTACCCCAATAAATTTAATTTTTAAAAAAAAGTGGGTGGATGGGGTCAGTGTGATTGCTTTTGAGTGTCAATAAGACTAGTTAGTAGGCTGATGATTTATCTCAAGGTTTTAAAGTCTGTTTATAAAAATTACCAATTTTATTTCTTCATTGTAAAGGAAAAGTAAACTTTAATTTCAAACCTGAATTTTTGCATTGAGAACACAGAAAAGCTATTTCTCAAGTTCTAAGCTAATTGATTGTAAGTTCAGCTGGATGCCTGGTAAGGCAGATTTATAAGATTATGCTGCTTCTTGACTTTTAAGTGCAGACAGAAAGTCACCGCAGAAATTACCCAAAGAAATCACTTGATTGAACTCTCCTGACTTTGCAATTGTGACTGTTTTTTCCATTGTCCAAGGAAGACAGTATATCCTCCCTCCCCTCTTTCAATTTCGTTAATGTGCATGGCTCTGAGGAGGAGGTGAAAAATTTATATAAGGAACTCAGGAACCTCTTGAAAGGATAGACTCTAAGAGTCTGATCCCTTGTCTCACCATTCAAGGGTAGGGAATGTAGTGGGAGGGAAATTGCATGGCCCAGTTCAAGACCAGGAGCTACTGAAGGCCAGCCGTCTGGTTCCCTGCTGTAAAATAACAGTGATGGCTGCAGGTGGGACCAGGGAGCTGGCCTCTGTGCTAGTGCGGTGAGTAGGACAATGGCCCAGCTCTGGCCTGTGAGGTGGCCGGTACTGGAACCAGGCCTCACCCAGCTTTTTCGGGACAGACTCACCTACTGGGGAAGTAACTGCATCAAAAGAGCTGTCATCTTGAGAACGCTTAAGTGAACTTGACAGGAGACGTGAGCTTGTCTTCTCTCAAGGAACTCTTCAGTTTAGACATAGAAAATGGAAATAGACTGGGACACTAGTGCCCAGAATTACCCCTCCAGGGACAACTCATCCAGTGGAGACAGAGGCATCCTTCAACTGCAAATATCAAGCAGGCTCGAGCCTCTCCTCCCTCTCTGGACGCTATGCTCTCACAGGCTTTCTGCACTCCTCGGGGGAGCAGAGGACCTTGAGGAGACCTCACCGGACTTGCATGGTGGAGGCTGAGCATTACATTTTGGGAGGAGGGCATTGTTCACACCTCCAACTAGGATTGGATAATCTAGTTACACAGTTAATAATTTACACATATAAGGGCAAATAAACATTTAAAATAAGAGCCTTAATTCTTGCTGTGAAAAATAAGGGAGGAGATGCTCCCCTTTTTCTTAGAGCAATTACTTTAGAAAACTTGTAAGTTCTTTCCCAGTGTCTTTGAAATATATGCAAATACTTTTAAAAGTTAAATAACTGTTTTGTCAGCTTTAGGTCTCAGGAATGTCTTTCTCAAGGACCTGGGGGTTGTCGCTTTGATATGTAAACATCCGAGGAAGATAGTGGCGGAATCTCCCAGCTTCTGCCGATGAGGAGGAGCCTCACTTCTGCAGACCCTTGGTTCCCAGCTGCAAAATTACGTCCTGCTTTGAAGACAAAAGTTCATTTTTTTCTTTATATAAAACCAGTTAACTAACACAGATGGTCACCCCAATTACGTGGTGAATATATGATGGACTGTGCATGGTAAATGGTGCTATGATTATTAAGATAAATGTGCAAATGGTGACAAAGCTGGCTTTCCAGAAGGGAGGAGAGAAGTCAGTTGCTCTTCTGGACGGGACAGAACTTGCATGTCTATAGGCAAGAATTATTTTGTGTTGCTCTCAGCTATGTGAAACTTACAGAGTGGTAAAATAGCCCCCCTAGATTTGGAATCAGATAACTGGAGGAGCCTCCTTAGGTCCATCGGTGGATGAATAGAGGATGAAAATGTGTTATGTATATACAGTGGAATATATTCAGCCACAAAAAGAGATGAAATCTTGTTATTCGTAACAATTGGATGGAACTTGGAGGGCATTGTGTGAAGTGAAGTAAGTCAGACAGAGAACGACAAATACCATATGATCTCACCTATAAGTGGAATTAAACAAACAAACAAAAAACCCAACCTCAGAGATACAGAGAACAGACTGGTGGCTGACAGAGGCAAGGAATGGGGAGGATGGGTGAAGGTGGTCAAAAGGTATAAACTTTCATTTATAAAATAAATAAGTCATTCCATTTATAAAGTAAATTAGTTTATAAAATAAATAATGTACAGCAGATAACTATAGTTAATATTGTATTGTATATTTAAAAGTTGCTAAGAAAGTATATTTTAAAAGTTCTCATCACAAGAAAAAAATTTCTGTAACTATGTGATATTAACTAGACTTATTGTGGTGATCGTTTTGCAAACATTACAAATACCAAATTATTGTGTTTTACTCCTGAAACAAATGTGTGATCTATCAATTATACCTCAATTAAAAAAAGACAATGTAGGTTTCCACCAAACACAATATTTCCCCTACAGTCTTATTCTTTTTACTGTAAAACAAACAAAACACATGATGACACTTTTGAGAAGTTGGCAGTATGTAGAAAATGTTTCCTCTTTTTCTCTACCAGAACAAGTCTCTTTCCTTAAGTCTGACTAAAAGTCCCTTTTTCTAGGAAGAGTTCACTGGTAAACTTTACATGGCTTGACTCCCCTGTTATCACCATGTCATTAATAAACATTTTTGTGTTTAATATGCTGTTGCTCTGGCACTTACTGTTAGTATAAATAATTATAATTCTGTAAGGCCATGAAGTTATTAAGATTTCTAATAAATGTAAAAAAAAAATTAAGCAATTGCTTTTATTCAATTTCAAGATGCCAAACAACCCTCATGACTAATTTTAAACCACCCCCATACAAACAAAGCAGTTTTAAGAGGTGAATTTACTAAGTGGATGGATGGTTGTGGTTTAAATTGACCCAGTCTACAGAGTCATTTTTGTCTGTTTGCTTTTAACGCTTTTCAAATATATTTGTTTCAGTTCCTCTTACAATCAGTCAAATTTATTAAAAACGGGTGCTGTGTCTGGTTCATCTTTGTATGTCAAACACCTAGCACAATGCCTGACTCATTGTTGGTGCATAACAATATGTCCCAAGTGACTAACTCTCTGACTAACTCTTGCGAGGGCAGGGATCTTGCCTGCTGTCTCTCAGGCATGCTCAATGCGTATTCGTTTGAGTGCCCCTACAAAGGTCCCAATTAGTCTCTTTATTTTGAACTTCATTTTTATTCTCTCTTTGGGGCCTGGGGATCTTCAATTAATAGTGTAGTGGTTTATGAGAAAACCTATGGCATCGTGGAAAGGGCCCTGGATTGACTAATGGCCAGGAGGTCTGGCACTACCAGGGACGAGTTTGTGATCTTCAGACAAAGTGTTTCACCCGCTGAGCTTCCATCTTTTATTTCCTTCGCACCTCAGTTTACTCTTCTGTGCAATAGAGATAACAGTCTTTATCTTTTGTTTTTTCATTGGGGCATTGTGATTATAAACAAGACCTGTTATATATGTTAAATTCTATGGAAGCAATGAAAGGACCTGGAAAATATGGTCTGCAGTTTAATTTTGGGTCTCTAATAATTTTTAAAGTCACAGGCATGTATCTTGGTTGTATATGTTATTATGAATACACATACAGTAGGTTTATCTCTCAGTTGGATTAGGGATTGAAGATATACTTCCTTTGTAATCATTATTTCAAACATGTAACAATTTGATAATATCAGACCTGTCTGGATGGATGCATTTTTGAGGCTGTCTGTCTGTATGTGATTTTGCCCATGCATAACTCCATTGTAAATGTAGTGGGACAGGTTTTTGTAGAGAAAACAGATAGTAAATGAACTGTACCCTTCAGGTATTCAGCTTACTTGAGAGGTAAGGTCGGATAAGCCAGGTGTCTGTCAAAACAGTGATGCCAGACCCAAAACCAGGGGTCAATTTTCTTAGCTTCGTGTCCAATCCACCAGCAATTCCTGCTGCCTTTCCTCCTCAAACACAAGTGAACCTGGGAGTTCTCTCTGTCTCCACTGCTATGCCCTTGTCCACTATCATCTTCCCTCACCTGGGCTAATGCATTGCCTCCTGTTTCCCTGCTTCCACCTTTACACAGGAAAATCCATTCTCTTCTTAGTGTCCAGAATGATCTTTTGGAAACATAAATTAGATCACAGTATCCCCTTATTAGCATTCAGATAAAATCCACACTCTTTACCCAAGTCCACAAAGCCTCTGACCAAGCCCCGAACTCCCTCTCCCCCACCATCCATGGCCACTCTCCCTTCTGCCAAACCTCCTCCACCTGCAAGGACATCTTTCTCTGCCACACACCTTCAAACTCATTCCAGGTCTCAAGATCTTTGCACTAGCTGTTTATTTTTGACTAGAATGTACTTCCTCATGATCTTGGCATGGGAACCTCTGTTTTGGTCTTTAGGTCTTAGTTTAACTGTCACTTCCTCATAGAGGTTCTGAATTCTCCACATAATATTTTTCACTATCTGATATTTTGATCTGTAAGAAAAAATAATCTAGTCTCATTTGCCCTCTATTAGAGTGTAAGCTCCTGAGAACAGGAATATGTATCTCATATTTGCTGAACTGTTAGTGCCTATAAAAGATCTTGGCTCATAGAAGGCACTCAGTGAATATTTGTTGGATGCGTGAAAAGCACTCAAATACTTCTTATGTTGGTTTTTCCTCTACTTGTGGGTGAAACTAACCCACAAGTAGAACTTCAGGGATGCAATGCATGGCTTCCTACCTTGATGAGCTGGCTGCAAGGCAATACGGTGAAGGGGTGAGGTGGCAGAGCAAAGACTGATAGTCACACTAGAGATGGGGAGGGGCCAGGAAAACAGGCAGTTGTCTTCATGGAACCACCAACTGATGAAGCTTATGACTTTGGCAGGCAGCCCAGGCTTAATCACTACTTTGAGGAATAAGGAGATTCTCCCCTAACCTCTGACACTTCAGATTGTTATTACTTCCTTAAGCAATTTGCGACCACCTGCCATAGGCCATAGCACCCTTTGGAGCCTCTGCATTCGGAACTCGATTCATGGAAATCTGTATAGTTAAAAAATAATGCCTGGCACATGAGAGGCATTCAATAAGGTGGAGTTTCATTAACCCTCTCTTGGGTGTAACCACCGCTGTCAGGATTCTAGGAAGGAAGAGTGAGCCTTTCATGATGCTGGGAAGGTGATGGTTTGAGGTGTGAACAAGGTGGGAAAGGACTGTTGACCAGCCAGGACCGCTGCATTAGTTCTGTACATTGTGCGCTGTCTGCACAGCTCTCCAACGCCAGCTGGGCCAGCAGGTGTTGGTGTTCTCTCTTCTATTGTTTAGTATTTAACCATGGACAATGCTGTGCCAACCAGCTACTGCTGAATGATGGGCAAAATCAAAAGTCACAGTTGTTGCTTTCTTCCCTCACCTCAGAAAGCTGAAGCTATTACCTGGAGTCTTCAA
Source organism: Pteronotus mesoamericanus (assembly GCF_021234165.1). Taxonomy (NCBI): domain Eukaryota; kingdom Metazoa; phylum Chordata; class Mammalia; order Chiroptera; family Mormoopidae; genus Pteronotus; species Pteronotus mesoamericanus. Next base: position 16,615,817 of record NW_026555313.1, read on the forward strand.
GACTTAAGAGAACTTGGAAGTTTGGGCATTGGATTGACTAACCTGCTCAGTCTGTATCAAAGTATTAAGCCCCAGAATGAGTACTTTTCCTTCTTCATTCACTCATATATGTTCATATATTGAGTACGTGCTATATGCCAGGTTCTGCACTAGGTGCTTAGGATATATCAGTGAATAAAACAGACAAGATCTCTGCCCTCCTGGAGCCTGCCTTCCACTGGGGAATCTCACAATATCCAATAGCATTGTGTATAAGTTCATTATACAGTATATTAGAAGGTGATAGGCTTATAGATGAAAAGTAATGAGTTATAAGGGGGATCAATAGTGCCTCGAGGTGGGATGGGGCAGGTTATGATATTAAATAAAGTAGCCAGGACAAGCCTCATTGAGAAAGATTTTTATCAAAGGTGAGGAATTATTCAATGGACATCTGCATGGAGAGAATTGCAGGCAGAGAAGACAAAGTAGACCTTAAGGTGGAAGTTTGCTTGATGTGTTCAAGGAAGAGAATGGCCAGTGTGGCTGGTGCTGAAAGAGTAAGAAGAGAAGTAGGAGATGAAATTGGAGAGGTAAGTGGGACCAGATGCTACTGGGCCTTGTAAGCCACCATAAGGACTGTGGCTTTTACTGTGATGGAATGGGGAGCCTGTGCAGAATTTTGAGCAGAGATGTCTGATGAGTTGACTTACATTTCCAAAAGGACCACTGCAGCTGCTATACTGAGAATAGCTTGTAGGGAAACAAAGGGCAGGAGCCTTAGGGACAAGGTGGGAGGTTGCTGCAGTAACCCGGGTGAGAAATGATGGGGCTCAGAGCAGCGTGGTCGCAGTGGAGATGCTGAGAAGTGACTGGATTCTCAATGTATTTTAAAGATAGAGAAAAAGAGGAGAGAAAAAGAGGACTCAAGGGATACTGAAGGGCGTTGGGCTTGAACAACTACAAGGATAGAGTAGTCATCAACTAAGATGGGAGTAACAGTGAGTGGAACAGTTTTCAGGGGGAAATTCAACAACAGACAAGCAAAAACTTGAATGAATCACAAGGGCAATTTGTTGAATGGAAAAGCCAGTTAAAAAATATTTATATAGTATATGATTCCATTGGTATGATACTTTGGAAAAGACAAAACTATATGGCAAATGAACAAATCCCTACTTTTCCAGGGATTAGTGTTGAGAGGTAGGTTTGACTGGAAAGGGATAGTTTAAGGGAATTTGCTTATGATTAACTGTTCTACATCTTAATTGCATTAGTAGTTTCACAAATCTCTATCTGTTAAAATCATAAACAGCACACAAAAATTCAGTTAATTTTATAGTATATTGATTTAAAAATTGACATATTAAAACACAAAAAATATTCTGTAGGTGTTTCAGGAAATTAATACTATTTCTCCATATATATAGTAATATTTGTGGAGTTTGTTAGCTTTTAAAAATTGTAATTTAATTTTTTCTTATTCTAAATATTTATTTTTGCACCTGATTTTTGTTTATCATATTGTATTATTATTTTTAAAAATTCATTCGAGAGAGAAAAACGTCGATTTATTGTTCCATGTGTTTATGCATTCATTGGTTGATTCTGTATGTGTTCTGATTGCAACCTTGGTGTACATGGATGATGCTTTAACCAGCTGAGCTACCTGGTCAGGACTCTATTGTTATTCTTACAGAAGTTGTTCAGTTGGATAGGCCTCGGGTCCCCACAAAACCGGAATCTGCCCCTGCAGTTCTGGAACAGACATCAGACTGGAGACACTGTGCAGTTCACAATTGGCCTATATTTCTCTGTTTGCTGTACCCTAATCAGTCAGTGGTTATATACAAGCTCGCTGTCAACTACCATGGGTGCAGAAGGTGGATTTAGGGGGTACTCCTGGACAGAAGGACCATAAGCAGAGCCCTGCAGGGACACGTGCAATGACACCATAGCCAGGAAGGCAGGGTTTAGTGGTGACAGCAGCAGAGATGCCTCTATTTCTGGGAGGAGCCTGTCTTGGCTAGGCCACAGAAGGTTCCTCTCCAGGACTTCAACCATACAGCACAGTCTGGAGGATGTTCAGGGCTTTGGTGACAAATATGGGTGGAGGAAACTTCTAGGAAGATTTCCATTTTAGACAAGTAAAGAGTGAGATGTCTGTCAGGCATTCAAGTAGAACTTTGAGTAGAGTTGAATATGAACCTGTAGTTCAGGAGGGTGATCTGTGTTTCAAGTATAAATCTGAAAGTCAGTATTTATATGGTATTTCTGTTTCAGATCTCGCTCTGGCCGGAAGCACTGCCCTGTGATGATTCCCCCTTTCATTTCTGGTTTTTCCTGTCATACTTTGGCCTTCTCTCCCCAACCCATCAGTCAGCCAAGGAAAAGAAGGTCATACTTTGGCCTTCTCTCCCCAACCCATCAGTTCAGCCAAGGACAATTGTGTGAGACACAATTGATTTGGAGATACAGGGTGAGATGGCTACCCTCCTACTGCTAGGACCCACTTTTTTTCCCCAACTAGAAAAAGAAGCATCAGGGCAGAGGAGGAGTTAAAAATGGGAGGAGGATCAATGAGAGCTTTCCTGTTGAGTAGGTCATGGAGACCTGATTTCCCACCAGATTGAGTTCTAGGGATGGGGATCATTTGACACACCTACTCCCAATAAACACAGATAGCTTTGTTAGATATAAGAACAGAGGATACTTATGCCCCCTCTTCTGGGTTGCGCCCTAGGAGGCAGCAAGACAGTAAAAAAAGGTATGTGATATATCTTGTAGATACGACCTGAAAAATATCCCAGAATTCTCTGAGCCCTGGTGGGCCCAGAACAACCAGAGTATTTTCAATGCACACAGGTGTGTCACTATAAAACAGGCTGGATTCATTAGAATGCTTGTGTATCTAAGTAATTAAAAAAAAACCAATTCAAAACAATAAGTGGATTGTATTGGCTCCGTAGTAAAAGTTACAGGTGGGAGTGATTTGACCAGATACTGGCTCCATTGCTGTTTTCTTATGGGTGTTGGCTTTGTCCTCAGGCTGGCTTCCTTCCTAATGGCAAAAATGACTCTTTCAGTTCTAGATCTCACATCTGCCTATTTAGAAAGGGAACTTCTTTCTCTAACCATGGAAAAATAGTTCTGGACTTCAGTTTGCACCAGCCTCAGTCACATACTTACCCCTAAAAGAACCACTGTGATTAAGGACTTGTCATCCAGGCAAGAGGGATGGGGTTATGCCTGGGCCATTTGGGATCCACCAGTGTCACTGGTTGGGAGGGGCAGTGGTTTATGTCAGTTCCACCCCAATCACACTATATAATGGGGAGGGATCACATGGATCTTGGAGCAGCAACCAATAATGTCAACCATTTAGATAGAGATAGACATACTCCTAAAAGGGCTTATGGACAGAAGTAAGGGCCTGCTCAGTAGCAACTTGGCGACAGTTGGTCAGGAACCAAAAAGGGGTGATAGACATCTCAGCAGATATCAGAATCTGTGATAGTGACCAAGAGCTAGATTCCTTGCCCATCATGTCCTTGACACCCTGGTATTATTGACTCTATGGAACTTATGTACCATTGTGGAGAAAGAGGGGCACCTAGCAATGACTAAAATTGAGTTTCCACTACCTTAGCTTCATGAGAACTTGAAGTAGATAGTAAAATATAGAAAGTAAGGTTGTGTTTCCTACTCATCTGAGTTTAAGGGCTAAGACTCATAACTGCTATGTCAGTTAACATTCTGGCCTGAGATAAATTCTAAGAAATACGGGTTCATACAAGATGAAAGAGTCCTTCCGCAAATTTGTCTATTGAAATTCTGCTTGTCTTCAAGGCTTAATTTTCTATGTGAAGACTTCCCGAACCAGAGGTCCTCCTCTATTCTGTGCTTTACTTTTATACATTTTGTTATGGAACATCTTTGGAAGGCTTGAGGCTCTGTTTGATGTGGGCCTCTGGTCTTAAAGGCATCATATGCAGAATGTGGTATCTGTCGGACAACAGTATGGTGGTTGCCAGGGGAGGGGGTGGGGGAGATGCAGGAGGTTAAATAGGGGATAAAAGGTGAGGGAAGGCGACTTGACTTTGGGTGGTGAGTGCACAATACAGTACACAGATGATGTGTTGTACAATTGTACTCCTGAAACCGGTGTAATTTTGTTAACCAGTGTCACTCCAGTAACTTCAATTAAAATGAGAAAAAAGAATATAGTATCTGAGAGCTTTCTGGAAATAGCTCTATCTGTTTTTGATATTTCTGATGTCCAGATATTTCTGGAAATATCTGCAACAGACATCTGTTGTTTTGTTTTTGCCATATGGCTTTTAAAAGAGTTAATTATTCTAAAAATATCTTGCAGACTATCCTGTAGACTAAGAGCCAGAAAAAAAGTGCTTTCTTTGTGGGTTAGTTGAGGAGCTCTTTCAGGATAGGTGTAGTCTCACCGGCATCAGCATCGTGCCCCAAAGGTGGTGATTTCCCATGCCAATACCTTTGATGTTTTTACTTTCTAGTTTCCTGATCTGAGCTCTGTGAGACAGAAAAAAAACCCCCGTCCACTCGCGGAGGTGAGGGTCTACCCAAAAGCAAACCCATTACCATTGGAAGAAAAGCCAAAGGCTGAATTTTGAGCATGCCTCAGATGTGAATAGAAAATTTTGTTCTGCTCTATGGTTTTTGTAGGTCCATAGACCATCGTTAGTAGATTTAGCAAAATTGCAGATTGTGCATTGCTTTTTCTGTGAATTAGGTGAAATTATATTTCTTTTGTGCAACAAAACCAAGGGTTTAAAATTTGGACAATGAAAAGCAAAACAAAACAGGCTTTTATGACCTGACATGTTTTCAAATATAAAACCCAAGTGTTGGGAAAAGATAGGGAAAAGCTACATATGTCTAAGAGCCAGAAAGAACGGTAGGAAAAGCAGTGATATTTTTATTTATTCAGAGTGAGCAATGGGTTTACACAGTGCAGGAAAGAAATTACGTAAGGCAGGGTGGATTTAGTTCCAGTAGGAAGGAGCGGTCCTATATCTTTCTGACAGGTGTTGTGTGTGGGCATGTGTGTGTGAGAGTGAGGGGGAATAGGTGGTGGGTGCATGAGAAATGAAAGACGGGAAATAATACTTACTAGCTACCATATTCCAGTTCCAGATACTACTGAGAACTTTACATTATCTCACTTAATCTATACAACTATTGTATGAAGTAGCTATTCCTTTCTTTGTTTAAAAAATTTTTGAATTTACTGAGGTGACATTTGTTTGCAAAACCTCACAGGTTTCAAGTGTACAACTTAACAAAACATTTTTTGAGTACTGCATGCGCCCACCACCCAAAGCAGTCTCTTTTGGTCCTCTTGTCCCCACTTTGCCCACCTTCCCCTCTCCCCAGTCCCCCTTTCCCTCTGGCTATCACCACACTGTTGTCTGTGTCTATGTGTCTTTTTGCTAAGACCTTCCCCTTCTTTCATCCAGTTTCCCCTCCCCCACCCCTCTGACAGCTGACAGTCTGTTTCATGTGTCCATGCCAAAAATGAGCCTCAGAGAGATGAGTCCAAAGTACACAAGAGATGTGAACTTTGGCTATGGGACAAGATTCAAACAAGGCTGCATGTCTCCAGAACTCATTCATCTCATTTCGTCACATTACACTGCCTCTTGAAGTATCCACATTATATTTTCAGGAGGCAAAATATAAGGAAGCAAGAACAAACAAGTTTAGAAAACAAAGGGGTGTGACTCAGTCCTTCATTTTCTTAAACCTGAAAAGGCCTGAGACAACTGCTCAGGGATGATGAAACAAAGCTGTTTTTAGGTACATTATGTTCTATATTAATTATTATTTTTGATTTTATTAAAAAGTTGAAGAATTTCAACTTTGTTAAAAGAAAGCTTACAGATAAGATAGCAACACATGATCAAGTCTATTTTTTCTAAGACGCAGATATGGACAAAAAAGTGGCCACATGCTAAACCTGACAGGCTCAGTGGAGGCTTGCATAGCAGGCCCTACAAATGAAGAGACCAAAAGTAAGCACACAGGACGGGGGGAAGATAAAAATTCCTAACTAAAAGCAAGTCATGGTGGATAGTAATGTCCTAGGTCTTTAGCTTCCTTGACAAAGGTCACTTGTTACCTTAACTGAGCTTGTCTATTGTCTTTTTGAATCTAAGATAACATACGGTGGACTGTCAGATAATCCCCTTTTTTCCGGACCCCTCAGAGTACACCTACTGCAACAGAGCACAAGATCACAGGAGCCTTCGTTGTTATGTTGTTCCCTGCATACCATCTCTACGTGCTGTAAATGTTGTTAACTGTTAACCGTTCTAACCCAGCAATGTAAAAGAAGTATGTGTCTCTGTTTTGTTCTTTATCCAGTCTCAGAGGTGTCCATGTTTTGCTTTCTTCCGCCTCCCTAATTTACCACCAATGAGTTTTATGTAACTCTCTTACACCTTTTCCTTTGGGTCTAATGTATAAAATAAAGTGTAAAACTGCCTTTCTCTGGAGCGTGTTCTCAATGCTTTGATTTTGCTTCCCAGCAATTGTCATTAGTTTGGCTCAAATAAACTAATAAAAATTATCTATAACTTTGTATGTTTCTTATGTTGACATAGGCCTGTGGTAAACTGATTTTAGCTTCTAGCTGATTAAAAATGATCATATTATATAATTAAGAGAAAAAGGGTATAACAATCTGATTAATATGAACCTAGTTTCATATTTCTTAAAAAAGTACTCTCTCTGTCTGTTAAGATCTTGTTAAAATTGGCTCAAACACTCATTCTATGAATTGAAAAAAAGTCCAATGTTCTTAAAAGTTTCTTCAGATTCCTGAGACTCAGGGCGACCTTTAGTTTTAAACTCCTGCTTTCTCCAACAGTGATTATTCCGATATCCAAAGCATGTCACTCTTCTGTTCACACTGACTCAGATGTGAAATTCAGCTATTTCACCTAATTTCCACAAAAAACAAGTTACAAGGCACATAAGTGCTGTGTGTTCAGCAGACTGTATTAAAGGTTTATGGACATGGAGACATTTACATTAAAGTAATGTAAATAGTTTTACATTTAACTTCAATTCTAAGACATGCAACTTTTCACATTTTAATATCTCTGAAGTAAAACTGCACCTTATAATTGAAGATATCCCATAGTTTAGTTGGCAATGTCTTCTTTTTCTTAGTGGTACATAAAGTAATGGTATATTTTACAATCAATAGCATCTTAAATTCAATAAAAAGAAGATTCTACTTCTCTAGTTTTAAAAAGTCCTCTGGTAATTTCTACTACTTAAGCTCTACCTTCTTGCCATGGTGGCTTGATCCAGGCTGGTGTCACTTTGCTTCAGCCCACTTCTGATTCTAGCACTTAAGTGCTGCAGACAGCTCCATACCAGCTCATGCTAACAATATTACCTTGAGTGTACTGTGTTATTTTTCTCTTTGCTGCAGATAAATCTGCCTGGCCAAGCATAACACAGAATCAGCTCAGAATGACCCTATCTTTTTTTTTTTTTTTTTTTAACAAAACAATAGAGCAAAACTGAAAGTCCTGCAGGTGAAGCTTGCGCAGAGGAGAGAACTTTGACCCCTAGTTGCTCCTAGAACAAAAGTCTTGCCCTCCCTGCCCCAGAGAACTAAAAGAGTTGAATATAACCTGATGTTGAACACAAGAACCCCTTCATAGGTGATGGGTCCTTGCCCAGGAAGATCTGGTGCTAACGCCCCTTCACTGTAAATGACCAAGCTCAAAGGTTCTCCAAATAAAACCTGCCCACCAGCAATTCCACCTACCTGTTCTCCCAGCCCCTTAAAAACCTGCCTGAACCCTGGAAAAGGGAGTTTGGGCTTCTGAGCATTAGCTTCCCATTCTCCTGGGTGGCACCATTCATAATGAAATTGCCAATCTTTCTCCACTACAATTCTCAGTGTCTGGTGTTTGACTCTACTAGTGCTGGGTGAACAAACTCCTTCTGTTTGGTAACACAAACATAGCTCAGGAGTGTGGGGCTAGGGACAATGTTCAATTAATGGGTGTCAGGAGCTGGTGGGTAAGTGTTCTTGCTTCCCTTGCTCCAGGGGGATGATTTGGGGGCATTCTTTATGCTTCTCAGGAGGTTCTGGACAAATCGGGCCCACAGTGACAGCCTTGATAACATACCTTGTACTAGGTTTTGCACCTTCCCTTTCTCACTCTCCTGGCTTCTCACTCCTGCTCTCCGGGATCACCTCTCAAACAAAGGACCTGCACACAAATCCTTGTTTCAGACTCTGGTGTGGTTTGATTGATTGACTGATTGTTTTTGATTTTTTGATGGGAGCAACTCAAGCTAGAACTCCTTTTGTGCTTTCCCTTCTCAGAGCCCCGTCTTTCTAATCAGGACCATCAGTTCTTTCCATTTCTTACATCCAGATTCAGCTCCGGCTCTCCCTTTTCATATCCAGGATTTCAACTGCCGCTTTGAAAGGTATACAAGATTTTGTCTAGGACAAGAAGTAAAGGGTGTCTTAATTTTTCAGCCTAAATTCCTATACAAAGAAAAACTATAAGGACCTACACTAAAATGTCAAAAATGGTTGTCTTAAGATAGAAGGGTGGGTGGTTTAATTTTTCTTCTTTTGTTCTGTTAAAAAAAGAGAGGCAATGGTCTCAAATGGAGTCATTTGTGCTAAGCCCATGTCACTACACCAAGACAACACCTAAATTGCAGTTCCAGCATCTCCCAGTCCATCTGGAGTTTCTTGGTCAGCAGTAGTGAGGTCACCCACCTGACAGACCCAAAGAAAGGTGAGGTAACCTGCTTTCTTAGTTTCTGCTCACTCCTGCCTATAGGAACCTCCAGTTTTGTACAGCTTCTCAGAGCTCCTACTTGCTAGATGGGATGGTGCCTGATTCATGAATCACTAAGTTAAGCCAATTGGATACTCAAATTTACTCAATTGAATTTTGTTTTTTAACAGTTCCTTTGTATTTTCTAAAATTTTTATGATGAATATGTCGATTTTGTAGTAGGGAAGAAAAGATAAAAGTTAATATAAAAATTGATCAAACTGACTCTTTTCTTTTTAAAATAACTTTAGGCATAATTTATATACCATAAGTTTGCCCATTTTAAGTATACAATTTAATGGTATTTAGTAAATTTACCTGGTTGTGCAACAATTACCATATCCAGTTTTAGAGCATTTTCTTTTCTCCAAGAAGATCTTTCATATCTGTTTACAATTAATCCCCATTGTCATCACAACCCTAGGCAAACATGAACCCACTTTTCTGCAGATTTTCCTTTTCTAGGCATTTCATATAAATAGAATCATGTAATACATAATCTTTTGTGTTTAGTTTCTTTTATTTAGCATCTTTTTAAAGTTGGTTCACATTATAACAAGTATTTGTATTTTATACTGTTTTACTGGTATTGGTGTTCCATTATGGATATAGCACATTTTGTTTATCTCTTCACCAGCTGATGGGCTCTTTCCACTTTTTGGCTATTAATAATAATGCTGACATGAACATTACTGTATGGATCTTTGTGTGAACATGGTTTATTTCTCTTGAATTGGTATGTAGGAATGGAATTGCTGGCTCATGGGAAAAATTTATATTTAACTTTCTAAGAAACTGAAAATCTTTTCCAAAGTGGCTGCACTTTTTCACACCCCCTGTTTCTTAACATTTTTGCTACTTGTTATTGTCTGTCTTTATGATCATAACCATCCTGGTGGCTAGGAAGTGGTAACTCATTGTGGTTTTAATTTGCATTTCTCCAAGGACTAATGCTGTTCATCTTTTCATGAGCCATATACTTGCTTATGTATATGCTTATGTGCTTATGAGCCATTTGTACATCTTTTTGAGACATGTCTATTCAAATCTTTTGCCTATTTAAAAACTGAATTGTCTGCTTATTGAGTTGTAGAAGTTCTTTGTATATTCTGGATACAATTTTTTTTTTTTTTGGCCATATATGTGATTGACAAACATTTTCTCCAGTCTGTGTCTTGTCTCTTCCTTTTCTTAATGATGTCTTTTGCATGCAAAGTTGTTTCTAAAAAATTTTTAATTTTGAAATAATTAAGGATATAGGAAGTTGCAAAGATAGAGAAGTCCTATGTACCTTTCACTCCCAAATTTTGCATTTTGATTAAGTCCAATTTATCAATTTTTTCTTCTATGGACCACACTTCTTGGTTTGGCCTAAAAAAAATCTTTGCCTAACCCAAGGTCTGTCATGTGGTGCGTGGAGGGAGCGCCGCCGCGCGCAGCTCATCCCTGGACCAGACTGGTCAACAACTGCCGTCGGGGTATGGAGCATGTCGCGGGGAGCTGGGAGCTCCGGGATCTGAGCGTTACCCTCGGGGGCCAGCGGAGGTGGGAGCAGGGACTCTGAACCCTGTAGAGCCTGTCCCAGGGGTGTCACAGATCGGGGGGGGGGGGGGGGGGGCGATAAACAAGAGTCGTTGCAAACACATCTCTGTTTGCCAGGAGAAGGGACATGGCACATCCCCCTAGTGGGGAAGGCCCCCGAGTCCCTTTGGTTCAAAGGCTTTTATTGAAAAGGTTATCAATGGGGCCAGGTAACAGGAATGCACAGGTTATCTCATTACATCCATATGTTAATGTTTACAGAGAATAGGTGATGCTTTGAAGAAAACAAGTGGCAGGAACACACCAATTTACATGGGTCCCAGAGGATACTAGTAAACAAGAGAGAAGACTAAACAGGAGAGTGTAAGAAACATAAGAGTGCCCAAGAGTACATGGTTAGGGTCTGTGAATAATGTAAATTTCCTTCCCAGCAAGAGCTGGCTAGAGCTTCCCAGGAAAAAACAAAGCATACTTTAAAGAATTTACTTTTAGGTCTGATTTCCCTGGGAACTGCCAGATCTGGTTTAGGACTGTCTCTGGTATTGTTTTGAGCCTGAGTCAGGTGAGGGGAGGGAGCCGCCAAGAGACAAGGAGACTGCTTTCAGATAGAATGAGGACTCAGGCCATGTCCAAGCCAAGCTAAGGGGTGCAGGCCTTTTTGCCCTTTCTCAGTGTCCCCCAATTTCTTGTCTGCCTCCCATACCAGCCAATGTCTGGCTTAGGTTGCCCCTTCCATCGAGGGGTCTTACCTGTCATCAATAAGCGACCATTACAAGGGCCAGGGGCAGAGGTTATATCTCCTCAGGGGCCTATTTCTCCAAGGCCTTTCTGATTACTTACAGCCTTGGGGCCCTCCCGCTTGTCAGTGGGGGTTACAGTTTCTGAAACCAGACAAGGTATTTCCCAACAAATGTCTTGACATTTTCTCCTGTTTTATTCTTAAAGTATAATAGCTTTAGTTTACATTAATGTCTCTGATCCATTTTGAATTAATTTTTGTATAGTGTTAGGTAAAGTTTTACGTTCATATTTTTGGAATGTGGATATCCAATTGTCCCGCACCATTTGTTGAAAACCCTCCTCTTTATCTGTCTTTGTCAAAAATCAACTGGCCATAAATGTAAGGATTTATTTCTGTACTCAAAAATCTATTCTATTGATCCATTTATGCTTATGTCAGTACCAAATGGTTCTGAGAATTTATATAAAATTTTAGGACTAGGAAATGAAAGTTTTCCAACTTTGTTCTTTTTCAGAAAGTTTTGGCTATTCTGTGTCTTCTGAATTTTCATGTACATTTTAGGTACAGTTCATCAATTTCTGCAAAAAATCCTGCTGGAACTTTGATGGAGATTGAATCAAATATATAGATCACTTTGGGGAGAGCTGTTGTCTTAACGATGTTGAGTCTTCCAATCAATGAATGTGAAATGTCTCTCCACTTACTTAGATCATATTTAGTTTCCCTCAGCAATGTTTTAAAAATTTTATTTTACCAATTTTGCCCTTATTCGGTTAAATTTATATCTTTTTTAGAACTATTGTGAGTGAAATTAATTGTACATTCTCAAATATAGAAATACAGTTTATTTCCATATATTAATCTTGTATTCTGCAACCTTGCTGATTTTCTTTCATTTTAATTGGGGTTTGTGGGCATGTGCACACATGTGTCTATTCAGATCTTCTACATAAAGAACCATGTTGTCTTCAAATAAGAACAGTTTAACTTCTTTTTTTCTAATCTAGATGCTTTTTCCTTTTCTTATGATTGTACTGGCTAGAACCTCCAGTACATTGAGTAGAAGATGCGAGAGATGACATTCTTGAATTATTTTCTGACCATTAAGTATGATGTTAACAGTAGGTTTTTCACACATGCCCTTTATCACATTGAGAAAGTTCTCTTTCAAGTTTGTTGAGAATTTTTACTATGAATTTGCTTTTGTCAGATGCTTTTCTGAATCTACTGGGATGATTGTGTGGTTTTTATCCTTTATTAATACAATATGTTACATTAATTGATTTTGGAATATTAAGGCATTTGCATTTCTGGATTGAATGCTACTTGCTCAGAGTATATAATCCTTTTTATATGTTGCTAGATTCAGGATCAATCTGAATTTTAAAGATATCTTGACTTTGGAAGAAATGCAGAAATTAGTCAACTGAAGTGGTCTCTTTACAAACTCTTGATGGCATATATTTTTTAATCCTCATCTGAGGATATGTTTATTGATTTTAGTGAGAGAGAAAAGGAGAGGGAGAGAAGTAAACATCAATGTGAGAGAGAAACATTATTTACTTGCCTCCTGTAGACGCCCCAACTGGGGATTGAACCTGCAACCTAAGTATGGGCTTACTTAGCAGCCGGGGAACAAACCTGCATGCTTCTGGTGTATGGGGTGATGCCCTGTCCAACTGAGCCACTCAGACGTGGCAAAATCTCAATGGTTATAATGATATTCTTAACAATTAGAAAATTCAAATATCAATATCTTTCAACATAATCCAAAATATTCAAAACACTTCTATTGAGTATGATCTATGTTCCAATCAACAATGTAGAATGTGTTTTCAAACTATGCACTTTTTTTACATTATGCAAATATTTTATTCATGTGGATAAGGGGGAGTCAATTCAATTTTTTGAAAGCTTATCATTCATTTCTTAGTAGTATCTTTTGAGATGATTGTACATTTTATTTCATCCCTACAATTATAGGTTCAAACTCTCCACAAAACTCAGGAAGTTCAAGCTATACAATTTTAATATCTAGTTCTTGTTTTGAACAGTGAATATTACAGATTCATCTCCATATTCATCGTTCTCTTTCAAAATGAGTTTGAAAAGATCATTCTCCTTTGTACAAGCTAGAAAGTGCCCTTTGTACAATGAAGACTCAAATTTTATCTTATTGCGATGTCCTGGAACACTTCTCATAAAGAATATGATGTCATTTACTTCATCTTTGATATAATCAGGAGGAATCATTTCCTGTAGAGAAAAAATTATTAATTTTTAGTGCTCTAGCAATTAGAATATATGCAGTTTATTTTGAAGTATATTACTGCACAGAACTAAAGAAGTTTGTATTATCATGAGTTAAGATTAAAAAAATCTCTGAGTATAAAAATATTGATCTCTCCCTCTTAATTCCTAATCTCCTTTTCTCCTTGTCCATTTGGCTTTTCCCACCAAGATATGCACATTCAGGTCTAGGTCTCTAGCTTTTCCCAATTTATTAATCTTACAGCTTCCTTCTCTCTTCTCCCCTTGAGTGAAGTTCCTATCTGCTGAAGATGGAGTTGGTTCTAGCAAAGACTACAGCCTTTCTGGGCTAATGTCAGTTCCTGTTTTATCCAGCCATTCAGAACTGAAGACACTGATGCCCTCCACCCACAGGCCTAGGCCAACTCTAGTTTGTGAGCCAACTGTGAGAGAGGCAGAAGTGGCACGAATCTTAGCTGCTTCCTTCCTTCTGTGGAGGCTGGAACTGAAACTTACTGTAAACAGACCCACTACAGCTATTCTGGGGCTAAGTCCTTGATTCCTCTATAACCTTGCCATAGTGGCTTAGTCGGCAGCCTTTGACTTTTCCTTACCAAGCACTCCACTTCCATAGTAGTCCTGAATTTCTATTCTGAAAGTATTCTATTGGCTGGGTTCTGCCCTGAAGGACCAAATTCTTATTTAAAAATTTTTTTTGATTGATTTGAGGGAGAAGGAGAGGAAGGAGGAGGGAGAGACAGAGAAACATTGATTTGTTGTTACACATATTTACACATTCATTGGTTGATTCTTGCATGTGCCCTGACCAGGGACTGAACCCACAACCTTTGTATATTGGGACGATGCTCTAACCAGCTGAGCTACTTGGCCAGGGCAAGGCTAAATTCTGATTTCTGTATCTTTCAGGCACAAAATAGGGTTTTCTCAAGAATGGTGAGATCACTTGAAACTATAATCTTGCTGGTCACCTAACTCACAGTACTGCCTACATTTTTTTTATTTTCGTATCATACCTATTTTCAAGAGGGATTAGAAAATTCAAGGACCAACAAAGGTCTTTTCCATGTTTATTCTGGAACCAGTAGACATTTGAACTTAATTTTGACCCCATGGTAGCAAAAATTCTCATGAACCTAACTAAGGACTGATGGAGAGATCACCAGATCTAAAATATTAATAGCATTCCAGTTTCATTCTACAATACCTGAAAGAAGTTTGGGTACTTCCAAACTTCTCAATCAATTATGGAATTTATAGTCATAAATCTTAACCTTTGCCTTGTTAGAGAGAGACAATCCTGTTAGTTCAAACCTAGCATGAAAAGTTGTAGTTGAAAGTGGGGGTATGGGTAGGCGTTTAAGAAAAGGGGCAAGGAAATCCCAGGGCAGTAGCTTTCCTTGGTTTTGGTGTTGTTTATTCTTAGCCATTATAGGGAAGGTGCACAGTAAATGGATGTGGAAACAGCCTTACATAAAGAAACTTGAGTGCTCCAAGGACTGGGGGATTGTTTACATCAGGAGGGGCTGAATATCAATCCAGGGAAAGTTAGGCTTGACCTAATATCTGGTTTGTTTTCCTTTTTGCCTCCTTCCAAGTTTATTAGCAAGTTTGAAAGAATCTAGACCATGCCTGGATGTATATACAAGAAATAGATATTAACAGCAACTAACTCATTGAAGAAATCTCCGTTGGTGTCATGAAGGTTCTTACCCAAGAAAATAGAGGTAACCATAAGCTCTAGGACTTAATAGCTAGTAATCAACACAGAAAGGTGAGCACATTATGGCAGCCAGTTGTGTTTTATTATCTAGTAGAATTTTGTCTAAATTTATAATCACTGCTAAGATCCTTATTAGTGGGGGAAAAACAAATTAAAGAGCACGAGCTAAAACTAGCCCTTTCTCTCCCTCCCTCCCTTCCTCCAACTAATATATACTGAGTTCCTTTTGGAAGCAGATTTGCTACGAAGCTAATGAAGTTGAAATGTCAGAGCATCCTCACCCCCCACATGCAGAGGTCTCTTCTAAAGAGCCTTCTTTTCTTACTCTAAATAAATTGTCAATTTAACACCTTTGGTAATTTTACATTCTCTTTCTTTAAAAGGCCTGCCCAAATTATGTAAGCTTCAGGATCCCCTGACCCTGGATTTGCCCAAATTCCTACTATATGTCAAGCATTATTTCCATTTCTTTTAACAATCCCCAGATTCTCTCAGTAATAACCCACTTATAGTTCAGGCTTATCCCTGGTTCTGAATCTGCCTCTGCAGCTGAACTAGTTTTCCTTTACTCCACATGGCTTGAGCTTGGCCATCTCCCTCCTTCCCCTCTGATTTTGTTGCTAAGTAACAACATGCTTAATCCTCTCCACCCAGCAGGTCAATCCTCAGGCCTGGAAAGCCATTATGATAACTAAGCTTCCTGCTTGCCAGGACAGAGAATGGGGACTCTAAATTGTCACCCAAAAGGGTGGCACTTTGATTAGGAGGTGATGGCTAAGGGATTTGTTTGGAGGCTATATTTGTGCCATACGGATTGCTTTTACTTGGATTTTAGAGAGGCTTTTTCCTCCCTCCCAAGTTGCCCCTTTGCATGTCCACTAAGGTCATACTCTAAACTTCAGTTCCCACAGCAGAATTTTACTGGCAAATCCCCACTCAGAAACTCTTTAAGAGAAAAAACAAAAATGGAGAATAGATTAAAAAAAAAAAAGCAGTGACCAGAAATAATTTATACCTGGCTTTGAGATATACTATTGCTTTTACAGCTAATCGAGTTAATTTTATCCACTTAGATTTACATTTAAAAGAACATACATTAACTGAAAGATGAAGGATGAAACTGAGAAACAGGAACAAAAAATTAAGGGTTAAAATATTATCATAATTCACAAAGTACGTAGAGGGTTTGCAGAAGGATAATTAGCTTCATTTTAAGCCATGCAATTCTTAAATAAATATAATAATTCATATATGTCTTCTATATCATTATTTATTATAGAGTGATTATTCAGAAGAGCCAGGTTATGAAACAAAGGTTGTACATCTTCTTCCCTATGGCAGACTTAGAAAAAAAGCATGATGTTACAATAGATTAAAGAGCTGGACAATTTTTAATAACTATTATAAAGGTTCTTGGCTTTTTGCCATCCTTGTTCTAGACAAAAAGGTGAACTGAGGATATTTAGGTTTTATAATTTTCCACATAAATATGACTAAAACAAATTTAAGTTCAGTCTTACCTTAAAGGAAATAATTTTGTTCTTACAGGACAGAGTATACATTTTATTACACTTCACAGAGATGGATACTGCCAGGCCTCTAGGGATGCTGTCTTTATACATATACATGATAATTTCAGTCCGGGGTGCATTACCTGCAATAAACATTAATAAATGAGAACACTAGTTATAAGAACTTTTGCAAATCAATATTTATGAAAATTAGCCAAAGGATAATCCTTAGTAGGCCCATTACTAATTCCACACTCTGAGATTCAGCCTGTTAGCTGGAGACTATACACATCTGTTCATATATTCCTTAAAACACATTCAAATATGTGTTACAACACAAAAGCAGCAAATTTTGAGTGCTTAAGAGATATTCTGAATTCTAAAAGGTTGTCTTTTACTTTTAAATGCTAAACAGAATATTAAAAATCTCTTAAGGTTAAAAAGTTAGGATTTTTTATTGTATTTTTTTTCTATTGCCATTTAGTCCCCTTACATCCCTCCTACCCTGAAATCACCACAGTTATCCATGGCCATGAGTCCTTTTTGCTTTTTGCTCAATCCCCCTGCCCTCCTCTGACCCACTTAGCTGTCATCCTGCTCTCTGAGTCTGTCTCTATTTTGCTTGTTAGTTCAGCTTGTTCATTGGATTCCACTATGACTGAAATTATATGGTATTTTTCTTTCTCTGGCTGGCTTATTTCACTTAGTATGGATGGATCTGGAGAACATTTTGCTAAGTAGTTTTCAAGAGTGCATATTCACTGTATCAACTCTGCCTAAACTCTGATATTTGAATTATACCTTGGAAAGCACAGTAAATTTACTCATTTTCTAAGGCTCTCTAAATTTCCGGTGGAAGACAGACTTATTTGAAATGCTTGTGTGTTTGTTTTTAATTCTGAGTTTTGAAAGTGCTATCAGCAACTTCAACTATAAGCAGCAGGTATTAAGGATCCAACTCTATAGAGATCTTACACAGTTAATGCAATTGCAATGAAGGAATTGGTGATTCAAATGTAGGCCCAGAGTCACGTGACCCCTACCCATAGCTTCCAAAACATTTTTAAAATTAAATCAATTGGGGCAACATCGGTTAACCACATTACATAAATTTCAGGCATACAATTTTTTAATATAATATCCGTACACTCTATTTTGTGCCCACTGCCTGAAACGCAGTTTCCTTCTGTCACCACAATTTTGATCCCCTTTACCATCTTTGTCCTCCTCCCATACCATGGCAATGCCTTTATTGTTTCAATTTTTCATGCCAACTAAAATATTCGGATGTCTATAAAGTTTCTTGTAAGTGAAATTATTATGACTTCCATGACTTTTCATTTCAGGACTAGGGCTATAATAGAAAAATGTAAGTGGTCAAATGGAATAAGAAGTAGTTTGTCATTTCTATGTTTGTAAACATATTTAAAAAAAATACCAGCGCTCTCAGCATCAGTCATATCTTCAAACAGAGGTTGGCCTTCCCGGGAAATGAAGAGAACTTGGTTGTTTATATTTCGTATGACTGACAATCTAGGTTCAAGCTTGCCAAAGAAATCTGATTCCAGGTTTTCTAGAATAAACATTAAATCTCATTAAAAAATAAGTTTTTTTCTAAGTTTACAAATAGGTATATTATATATTTCAGTTTTCAATAACTACTGATCACAATCTTCTGCTACAGAAGCAGCTGAGGTAGTTACACAATGTATTTTAATCTACTTCCAAGGGCACACCCTGTTTCTTGTTATCACCCAGAACTACTCTACCTCTGAAATTTTAAATTCAAATATCCTACTTTCTGATCAAAATCTCCTATCCTAGTTGTTTTATACTTTCTTACACTTAACTGAATCCTCCTTATTCTAAAAATGCATTTCCTCCTTATCTAACTGTCCTGTCTTCCCTTCATTCTCTATGCAGTTTGGACCTTTATTGTTCATCATTTTATTTATACTTTCGCTCATCTTCCGGTCCTAACTCATTTGTTCATTTGTCTTTCTACTACAAAACCCCAAACCTGGCTGCTCAGTAAACAATTATACAATTGCGCAAACTGGTGCCATTACAAACACAATTGTCAATACTTTTTTTTTTTTTTTTACAGTTCAGCACCCTCTTCTGAGCCCATAGCTATAATATCAAACCTTCTTTACTCTCCTCAGAATCTCTACATCATTGTCTTTGCTTTCATTTTCAATAAATGATTTTCTGTTACTCTACTTATAAATTTAAGTCTGCCACCACCAGTTATTTCCTTTATCCCTCTTGTCCTAAGGGAGAATATAAAAAAGGTGTCCCTTCTGGTATTCAAGGCCAACCCAATCTGTGCTCTGATGTAGCTTCTCTGGAAATCTTTTTTTTTAAAGATGCGATTAAAAAAAAAGATTTTATTTATTTATTTATTTATTTATTTATTTATTTATTTTAGAGAGGGTGGAAGGGAGGGAGAAAGAGAAGGAAAGAACATCAATGTGTTGTTGCCCCTCAAGCACCCGCCACTGGAGACCTGGCCTGCAACCTAGGCATGTGCCCTGACTGGGAATCAAACCGCAGGCCGGCACTCAATCCACTGAGCCACACCAGCCAGGGAGCTTCTCTGGAAATCTTGATTTACCAATCATCCCTTCTCAATAGAACCCAGAAATTCTATTTTCTTCATTTTTTCCCTAAAGAAACAATAAAAAAAGACTTCTGATCAAGATGGTGGCATACGTAATCATGGTTGCTGCCTCACACAACTACATCAAAACAACTAAAATATAGAACAACCGTCACTCAGAACTATGGAATTAAACCGTCACTATGGAATTAAAGGAATGACATCCATCCAGACTGGTAGGAGGGGCAGAGGCATGGAAAAGACCGGTCCCACATTCACATGTGATGGATAAAAATTAGGGAGGGATATCTCGGGGGTGAGGAGTCCCAACCCCATACCAGGCCCCCTAACCTAGGGATCCAGTGCCAGGAAAATAAGTCCCTACAACTGCTGGCTGCAAAAATCCTGTAGGTTTTGAGTCAGTGGAAGAAACTTCTGGAGTCCTAAGCAGTTCCTATTAAAGGATCCACACATGGACTTAAACAGATACACTCCCTCTGAGCTACAGCACCACCAGTCTAGCAGCTTGAAAAGCACCAGTAGCATACAGAGAGGAGCTGAAGCTGCTGGCATCAAAGCAGGAGCTGAGATTTTCTCCTAGACAGAAAGCGGGGCAGAGGCCATTATCACTTTTCTGAGCTTTCCCTCCAACAGAGCCACAGAGCTGGCAGCAGGTGCCATATCTGAGACTCCATCAACCTGGCTAACACTGTTTGCCCTGCCTGGAGGTCCCCTGAGACTCCATTCCACCCAACTTATGGGCCCGCCCAAACTGTTAACTGTGAATTTTCCATATGAATGGCTGGGCTTGGTTCATGCTTCACAACTTCCTAAATTCTATCAAACAAGTAACAGCTAAGTGGCCCCAGGCCTGACATTAGCAGCAGCCAGTCTAGGTTCGAAACTTGGCTTTGCTTGGGAATCTCCAAGTGCAGCACAAGTAGCAGCCATCTCAGATTGCTTTATAGCTCATGTAGGGTGGCCCTGGGCAGAACACAGGTGCAGGCTGATGTTGGCCTGTATCGTCTGGGAAACCCCAGAGCCTGTGTACCCAGTGAACAGCTACAGACCACTTTTTGCCACCACCACCTTGCCCCTGCACAGCTCATCTTCCACAGAGGGTGGAGGTTGGTGGTCAGTGGTCACAGCTAGTCCTTGCTGCTGACTGGTTTGGGTAAATCCCTCCCATTGACCTACTAACAGCAGCCAAGCTCAACTACAAGAGGAGGGTATACTCAGCCCACATGAAGGGCACACATTGAGTACCCAAGTTGGGTCATACGGGAGGCTGTGTCATTGGACCCTACAGGACACCTACTACATTAGGGCACACTACCAATCAGGGAGTCATAGCAGCTCTACCTAATACATAGAAACAAACACAGGGAGGCTGCCAAAATAAGGAGACAAACAAATATGGCCCAAGTGAAAGAACATGTCAAAACTCCAGAAAAAGAACTAAACAAAATGGAGATAAGTAATCTATCAGATGCAGGGTTCAAAACACTGGTTACGAGGATGCTCAAGGAACTTAGTGAGGACCTCAACAGCAGAAAAATTATCCAGTCAGCAATGAAGGATATGCTAATTGAAATAAAGAACAATTTATAGGGAAACAACAGTAGAATGGATGAAGCCAAGAATCAGGTCAATGATTTGGAACATAAGGAAGCAAAAAACAATAAATCATAACAACAAGAAGAAAAAAGAATCCAAAAAAACACAAGGATAGTGTAAGCAGTTTCTGGGACAACTTCAAGCATTCCAACATTCACATCATAGGGGTGCCAGAAGCAGAAGAGAAAGAGCAAGAAATTGGAAATCTATTTGAAAAAATAATGAAAGAAACCTTCCCTAATTTCCTGAAGGAAATGGACATGCAAGTCCAGGAAGCACAGAGAGTCCCAAACAAGATGGACACAAAGAGTCCCACTCCAAGACACATCATAATTAAAATGTCAAAGCTTAAAGATAAAGGGAGAATCTTAAAAGCAGCAAGAGAGAAGCAGTTAGTTATTTACAGGGGAGTTCCCGTAAGACTGTCAGCAGATTTCTCAAAAGAAACTTTGCAGGCTAGAAGAGATTGACAAGAAATATTCAAAGTTATGAAAAGCAGAGATCTACAGCCAAGATCACTCTACCCAGCAAAGCTATCATTTAGAATCAAAGGAGAGATAAAGAGCCCCAGAGAAGCAAAAACCAAAGGAGTTCATCATCATCAAGCCATTATTATATGAAATATTAAAGGGACTTATTTAAGAAAAAGAATGAAATCAAAACTATGAACAATAAAATGGCAATGAATACACATCTATCAACAATTGAATCTAAAAAGCAAACTAAGCAAACAAAAAGAACAAACAGAATTATGGATACGGGGAGCATTTTGGTGGGTGTCAGATGAGAGTGGGGCGTGGAAGAATGGGTGAAGAGGTGAGGATATTAAGCAGTACAAATAGATAGTTACAGAATAGCCATGGGCATGTAAAGTACAATATAGGAGATGGAGTAGCCAAAGAACTTACATGGATGACCCATGGACATGAACAATGGTGTGGGAGTTGCCTGAGGGAGTGGGGGTTGCTGTGTGGAGGGGGGCTAAGTGGGAAAAACTGGGACAACTGTAACACTGTAATCAATAAAATATAATTTAAAAAATAAAAAAAGAAACAATCAGAAAAATGTGTAAAGATTTCTCTACAAGAATGCTTATGGGAGCACTGTTGATAACAACAAACTGGAAACAATTGAAATATTTATAAATTGGGGTTGATCAAATAAATTTTGATACACTGTTACTATGGAATATCATGAATTTAATATAACTGTAATTATTCATTGCCATGGAAGGATGTCCATGTGTATAAACTAGAAAAAGCTTAGTTATAGCATTACACACACACATTCACAGGGGTAGGAAAAAGTAGGTTTATAGTTGTAATACAAATAAATAATATACTAATTAATAAATAGCAATACAAGAATAAGCTGTGTTTTATGTGCCCCCTACTGTAAACTTACTTTTGCCCACATATATACCTACAGTATAGAAATATTACATCAAAATGGTAGTAATGATTATTTCTAGTTTATTTGCATGTTTTTATTTTTCTTTATGTTCTTATCTTCATTGCCTGAATTATTTATATAACAAACACATTATTTTTATAATCAAAAAAACACAAAGCTCTTTTCATTCTGAGATTTAAAACTCCTCCATCAATCATATCCTATTCAATAGCTAGCCTTGTTTCTCCTTTTAATAGTGGAGCTTCTAGCAAAACTGTATCATTTCCTTATTTCATTCACTCTTCTTCTCACTGCAATCTGTCTTTGCCTCCATTTCTACCAAAATTCTCTCACCAAGAGCAACAAACTCCTTATTGCTAAATGTAATAGTTGCTTTCCTACCCTTGATTTTTAAGCCTGCAAAATTTAACACAGTGCCTATTACCTGTACCTTCACCTTGAAAAACTCTCTTGGGATTCTAAGACATTCTTTTGATTATTCTTCTTCCTCCTAAGTTACTCTCTGTTATTTATTAACTTCTTTTTCTACTGCATCCTCAAACATAAATATTCCTCTGAGTTTAGTCCTTGGCTTTCACTTTTTCAATCTACACATTTCCTCCGATTTGTCTTTTTATTCATGTAGCTTCAGATGTCATTTCTATACATAAGCCTCTTATAGCTGTATCTCTAGCCCAAATTTTCATCCTGAGCTCAGGACACTTATGTCCAAGAGCCTACTGGACATTTCCACTAGGATGCCCTCAGACAAGATACAAAACTAAATTCAACATCTATCTTCCTTCTTGCTCTGTACACCACTTCACCCTGCTCTTCTTTTGTTACCTATTTTCACTGAGTGGTACAAATCACCTAAGTGAGAAAACATAGGCATCATCTTTCTCTCTATCCCCTTCTAAGTCCAACCCCAAAATACTTGATTCTTTCAAGTATTTCTAAAATCTATTCACAGCCCTTCATCGACACCCAGCTGTGCCTGCCTTAATTTATGTTCCCAAAATTTCTTATAGGGACTACAATAGCTTCTTAATCGGCACCCTGATTCCTTTAAGAATCTGGGCATCTGTCTTTTGCCCCCTGGCTTATTTCGCTTAGCATAATGAAAGACAAATACCATATGACCTCACCTATAAGTGGAACCTAACCAACAAAACAAAAATGCAAGGAAAATAAGACCAGCAACACTGAAAGGAAAAAGAAACCAACAGAGACAAGAGGGAAGGAGGGAGGGGTGGGTGGGGGGAAAAGAAGGGAAGGAGCAAGTCAATGTACATATAGCAAGGACTCATGGACAAAACCAAAGTGGGGAAGGATTGAGGGAGGGAGAGAGGGGAGGGGGCAGGGGAAAGTGGTGGGGGGAAGTCAGAGACAAATGCATTTGGAAAAATAAATAAAATAATTTTTAAAAAAAGAAAGAAGAGAGAGAGACATCGATTTGTCCCCCGCCCCCCATTTATGCATTCATTGGTTTTTCTTAAAAAAGAAAAAAAAAAAAGAATCTGGGCATCTGTTAGAGGATCACAGGCTCGATTATAGCCATGATCCTCCCTGAATACCAGAACAGCAAGGGCTGGGTACACCCACTTCTTAAGAAGACTTAATGACTCATGCTCATAGTTCTTGCTTGCTCCAACCTTCCCCACCTTCTCTACTTTGAAAAATTTTCTTTCCCTGGGAACTTCCCAGGCTTCTTCCCAAAGCATTTTTGAGAGAGAGGGTTGAATTAGATGTTCTTGATTTTGGACTACAATTCTCATGTTTCAACCCCCTTTTCCTATGTACTCTGGAGAAGCCATGATGTTTTGCTAACCTCAAAATCCGTGTAACAAGCAATGTCTGTTTTGTAGTTTCTAAGAGCTGGAGAATTTGCTAAAGTGTAGAGAAGCAATTTTTTAAAAGATTTTATTTATTTATTTTTAGAGAGTAGAGATGGGAGGGAGAAAAAAGGGTAGGGAGACACTGATGTGCGAAAGAAACATCGATTGGTTGCATCTCACACGTGCCCTGACCAGGGACTGAACCCACAACCCAGGCATGTGCTCTGACCAGGAACTGAAACGGTGACTTTTTGCTTTGCAGGATGATGCCCAATCAACTGAGCCACACCAGTCAGGGCTAGAGAAGCAATTTTGCTAGAGGTTCTCTTTTGTATCCTTTATGATCAGCTTTATTCCAAGGCTGTGCTATTGGATCCATATTCCTTTGAAGGAAGATTAGCTTCTCATATTTGGTACCAGTTTCTCTCAGCTGAATGGTGATATGGATGTTTCTGTGGGATGCTTACTCAAGTAGCTATTTTTACTTTTGCAAAGAAAGAGAAATAAATTTATACTTTACCATCATCTTCGGCTAAAGGGAAAAAGAAGAGAAACAAAACATGTTGAATTCTGATTTGAACTCAGACTCTCCTCTCACCCTACCATTTATTACTCTCTTCTGCCACTCCCCGATCTTTAATCCCTGCCTTACTGGTGATGGCCTTTGTTGGTGTCCTCATCAGAAATATTACATAATCAAGAATGTCCCATAAAATGAAGCTCACTAGACTTAGTGTGTTCTCTGGTAAGTTAGTTATGAAACCTAAATCCAGGGTTTATAAATAAAAATTTGCAGCTAAAAAGAAATTTTATAAAGTGATAGATTTCACTCTTAAATTTATTGCTTCAATGGAAGGTTGCCTCAGGATTTTCTTTGAAGCTTTCAAATGAAGCCAAATAGCCTATGGAAGACTAATCATAAGAATCTGTTGTATTTGTCAAATATATTTACATTATATGGTATAGCTAACTCACAGAGCTCTAGGTTTAAGGTATCTCTCATATAATTTGCCAATTTGCTTTGGGAAATTGTATTCTCTGAATATACCTTATTTTGTGGAATTTTCATGATGTGCACTTGCTGCCACCTTGTAAGTGGGCTACTGCTAATGAAAGTGCAGGCATGTGGTGGAACAAGGTGCTGGAGCCTTGGATATATTATGGTTAATTTCTAGAAGCCCAATACTTTTTTCCTCCAGAGAATATCATTAGCATTACAGTGGAATTTGATGACAGTAAGGAGTCACTTAATAGTTCATCTCACAGCACTTCTTTCTAGCTGAATACATTTATCTGATCCCTGTATTTGGCCTATTGCTTCAGACTTACCTACAAAGTAAAGTGTGTTGTCAATAAATTTCATTTCCACAAAGTTGATGCAATTGTCTTCTACTGTTTCAGCAGCCATCTCTATTCCTAAAGAAAGTAAAGAGTCATCTGTTAAAAGATAGTGATTTTTCCTCTTACACAAAAGGAATCTTTTCTCCTTACTGTCTTGTACTACCTCCAAACTCAGAGGTCAGCAAACCCAGTATGCTGACGAACGCTGTGGACATTTTATAAATGTCAGGAGTCTTCATCTTATGAATATACAGGTTCAAACATTCTCTTGCAAACCATCAGATACTTGGAATCTAGAAAGCATTTTCTCATTAAACAATGTTACAAAGGGTGGGCAAATGACCCATTATTGAGTTGAATTATTGCCCTATTATTGAACTGAATTATATTATCAATATAAATATAAGATGCCAGAAACACACCTAATCCTGTCCTTTAACTACGGATTGGTTCTACCTTTCAACCAATGGATTCCTGTGCATGAGAAAGCAAAGGTTTGTTATTAAAGTGCTAAAGATGAGGTAATCATAAAAATGGTGCTTCCACCTGGGAGTGGGGGTAATTGGGAGGAGGCTGAGGGGCTCTGGCATCTGAGGCACTCCATCTCCTTGAGCAGCGGCAGTTTTTTAAATCTGGAATCTGATTGTTATGCCTTTTATACAAGTAATACATAAGTGCAGTATTTCTGTTAAGAAATGAAATAACACAGGATTTGGAAATGCCAAAAATCCTTCATTTGGCTTTTCTCCTCTGCCCCAGCCGCCCCACCCCTCTCCAATATGGTAGGGATACTTTTAGATCTTTGGCCATGGAACAGGTGTTCTAAATCTGGGAAATTTGTGAACTTAGATGGGAAAAAATTACATACAGGTGGAGCAAAAGTAGGTTTACAATTGTTCATATGGAACATAATACAGTAATTATTATTAAAAATAATATAAGAATAAACTCTGTTTCATGTAGTCACAACTATAAACCTACTCTTGTCACACTCTGTATTTATTTTTTCCAACTTCTAATTAAAATTTAGCAATTCCTTTCATTATATTATAGGAAACAAACCACAGTATTATTATAATAGTAGTAACTGTCACTAATAGGAATATAGATTTTCTATTATGTTGTAGTGGTTGCAGAGATCTTGGAATACATGGTTTAAACTCATTCCTACTTAGAAATATATGGAAGTTATTAGTCTCACCAGTAGATCTTGTTATTTAATGTGTTAATAAAGAAGTACACATGTACTATATCAAAATTTGTTTTAAAATTTTGTTTGACAATGTTATTTTAATATAATGAGTTTCCTTTATATTCCTAGGTATTTAATTTTATGTAGGTAAAAACATGATCTGAGAAGAGGTCCACAGACTATCAGATTGCCCATGGGGGTCTATGCCACATGAATGATTAAGAAGCCCTACTCTAGAGTTCAAGAGTACCTTGAATCCCTGAGGGTAGTTATGGTTGGGGCTCCAAAGAAGGTGGTTGAGTCACAATTGTCATTGGTGTATACAGGGGCACTTATAAGTTTATGCTTATAGGTAGACAACTGATCCAAATTTTTCTAGCATAGTCTGCTAAGGCCAAATATATATGGTAGAGGAATCAGGAAATTAAAACCCAGTTGCAAAAACTTAATCCAAATGAAGCTAACCCAAAATACTTGTTAGTTGGTAGATATTTAACAGTTATATCTAGGTGCAGTTGCTTACACACATACAAATGTGGATAGATATTAAATTGTAGATATATAATATATAAGCATATATGTATAAAAATTGGTGAAATAATCTCTAGGGTGGTCTTCACTACAAACTTTAATATTATGTAATGCACAGATATTTTATGAAAGTAATTTATCTGAAAAGTGCTAAGTAGTATGTGTAAGATTTGGATAAAATTAATAGTATTTACTACAGTATTTGGTTAGTCAATGAGTGAATGGATTTAGAGAACAAAAATTATCTTAAAAATAATAATAATATAATAATACACAATATTTGAATTCATTCATCTATTCATTGTTGAGTATCAACTATGTATTAGGCTTGGGTCTAGAAAGCTGACAAAACATACATGCTGGAGACTTAGTTTCTACCTTTCAAGTACTCAGAATTTAGTGAGAGAAACAAATATATAAACAACCACAAAGTGGTATGATAAATGTTGTAATAATTGGATTTACAAGAGATCCTCTCTGCCTGGTGGTGTTGAAGAAGGCTTCTTAGAGGACAAGATGATTGTGCTGCCTTGAAAGAGAGGCAGGCATTTTCAAGGCCAGGGGGAGGGCATTCCACAAGGAGAGAACAATGTGAGCAAAAGCTGGGAAGCAGGGAGCCTGAGATAACAAGGCTTGTTTGGAGCTTCATGATTTTTACCATAATTAAAGCAAATGCAGTCACATTTTACAGGAAGAATGCGTTTTTGAAGATCTCACCATAGTTCAAGATTAACTTTTCCTTGGGAATAAATATAAAAGTATATGAGGAGATATCTTTGGAGTCCATAAATCTACAACAACCAAAGTGTTTTCTTCCTTTTCTTTGAATCTTCTCAGCATTATTACTAATGTTTTGCACAGTGTTCTCTCTACATAGCCAATCATCATGATACTCTGGCCTTTTTAATATTGTTTACTTGCATCTAAATTTTGTACCACTTTATTTCTTTGTATTTCAGCATAAGCAGTAATAATACCCCTTAACATTTTGATAATATCATTTTCATATATAAACATATTTTAAATTATAATAGTAGTGAATGTTAAAAAATTAACTGCACAATACCTGTATGTCTCACTAATTTCTGAGATATTTAAAGAATAGCTTTGCTTACATAATACTGACATGGAAGCAGAAAATTCTACCAAGCATAAGAGACACTTCCATGTGGCAATAGTGTTATAGTGCACAACTCACTTGGCCTACTACTTTGAAATTATGTCATTTTAGATGAACTAATTTGGATCACATATTTCCACTTTGCCTATAAAGTGTGACTATTATTTTTATATTACATCAGTC
This sequence comes from Pteronotus mesoamericanus, assembly GCF_021234165.1. NCBI lineage: Eukaryota > Metazoa > Chordata > Mammalia > Chiroptera > Mormoopidae > Pteronotus > Pteronotus mesoamericanus. The sequence goes on from NW_026555313.1 coordinate 16,644,253, forward strand.
TGATTCTGCCTAATTTAAGTCACAGAAAATGCAAGTTGCAATGAAATTTGGTTTGACAAAAGCTTGTAAAGAACAGTCAGGTTATAAAGACCTGTTTAGGCTAAGGAGTTTGAAACTTTTTTCTGAAAAAGTACTGTCCTACTTTAAGTAGGAGAAAAGTGTGGTCAAATTTATGTTTTAAAAAGTCAATAATCTGGCAACAGTGTAGAGAATAGATTTGATGGGGCAAGACTGCACAGAGGCCAGAAAACAACCTTAGAAGCAACTTTAACAGTTAAGAAAGACAAACGAACCAAAACAGTTAAGGAAAGAGTTGATGAGTCTATACAAGCTAAGGTGGTAGCTGCAGGGATGAAAGGGAGAGGGTACATCCAAGAGAGATTCAACAGCAGGATTTTTTAGTTGATTGGCAGTCGGTCAAGTGGAAGAAGGAGGAACTGAGGATGACTTCAAAGTTTTCTACTTGAGGAATTTGAGTGTTACATCATTAAACAGAGAATGATGGACTGGAGTGGAAAATAATTAGTTTAGTTCTGCAAAACTAATAGAGAAATGTCACAGAAGTCAAGGGAGAAAGGAGCATCAAGGAAGGGCTGCTTGAAATCAGATACTGCAGAGCCCAAACTTAGGTACAAGCTTAAACTTGCTCATTGAATTTGACAATTACGAAGTTTTGGTATCCATAGAACAATTTGGGGAAAGTGGAGGTAGCAAAAGGCAGGTTAACAAAGATCTAGGACAATAGGGGATGGGGAAAAAGTATAGACAGTAAATACAAACTATTCTTTCAGCAAGTTTGACTGAAACTAAAACTAACTAAACTAAAGAGAGACAGTGGTTGTTATCGGAGGAAACATGACTTGCAAATTTCAATTTCTGGCTCTAATTCACAGTTCCAACTGTAAGATATATTGTACTAATGGATTACTTTCCCAAACATGCCCAAATGACCTGTTCAAAACTAAAACCTGGAAGTCCTTCTTGACTCCTTTGGCTATTTTTTCTCTGTCTCATAACTCAGAAATGTCTTTATTATTTGGTATAACCTCTCCATCTCCACCAGCACTGTTTTAAATCAAGCCCTCATCATTCCTGGCATCTTCTACTTTAATACTCTTCTCACTTTTCTTGCTTCTAGACTCTCCCCCACTACATACTGTTGCCAGAGTTATATTCCACCCCTCCGACTAGCACTTCCTCTGCTTTTTATTTCCCCCCTGCCAAACCCTTCTTCATCCTTTAAGTCCCAGCTCAAACGTCTCCTCTAGGAAAACTTCCCTGACTCCTACATTTCTAGCCAATCATTCCCTTCTTAGTGCCTACCTCCCCCAACTCTCCCCACTTCAGTCTTCTGAAATAGATTTTACATTGAATTAAAATTATTTTGATGACAAGTAATTCTGGCCAGCTTTAAAGTGAATTTCTTTAAGACAATTTGTCCTTTATAAAATATCTTCAACACCTGAAAAGAACTTATACACAGTAAATAAATAAATGCTTGCTATAACAAAACTTGTCATCATGACAACAATGTGTAAAGAGCTGGTAGAGTTCTGTCCTAAAACTTTCACTCCATCTTAAAGCCAATGAGAAAAAGAAAATAGGAGTAAGTCTGAAAACATATTTTAAAAAAATAGAGTAATTCCTCTAATATTTTTCCTCTTCTTTTTTTCCCTAGTAGTTTCTCTTTACTTGATATGTTTATTTTGAATTTTTTCTTCTCCTACCACTCTTTCTGTTAAGTCTTAATACATCTATGATTACAAGTATCATGTCCTCTTCCTTTTCCTTCCTCCAATTTTCCTTTTCCTTTCTCACCTGTATTCCTTTGCTTTCTTAACTCTAATCTTGAAAAATTACAGTTTCCATTGGATAAAAATACTTAAAAATATTTCTCATAAGATACTCAGGTTATTGACTTTAAAAAAAAAGTCATAAACCATCTCGGAAAGATCCTTCTAAGAATATGCTGGGACAATTGGCTCTCTGAAACAAACAAACAAGAAAGTTATAGTTAATTCAAGCCTTGGAAACTAGCTAGAGGTTAATGGATGGTAGAAAATCATGATGGAAATGAGGCCACATGCATTCCAAACTTGTCTGGCACTAGTCATTTAACTCTGAGGGTCTCAATTTTCTCATCTGGATAAGCAGGGAGTTGAATGATCAATCTTTAAGGTTTTTTCTAGCACAAACATTCTTTAATTCTAGATTCTAGATAAGGTTGCAAGGAAAGAACCATTTATTTGTGGCAGCACATTTAAGAAGCATGTAAGAGCACACATATGATTGAAATTGAAATAAGTTTTCATCCTCCAAGGGTAATGTCCAATTAGGCCAATTAACATGACTCAGTCCAGTCAAATGCCTGAGTAACCACTTCCTCATAATTGTGAAATGATATGTATTTATTGAATATTTAGTACATAGCCAACATTGTTAAGCTAGTAGGAGTTTAAAACCATGCTATTAGGTTAAGAGTAAAAATGCCTCAAACTTGAAAAGCAACTATAATTATGTTTAACCTTGCTGTGGAATTCCAATTCTGTGGAATAATATGGGATTAAATGAGGCAGCATATTACCTGAAATCAGATATGTAGTTACCTTGACAGCAGTAAGATTCAAATCCCAACCTTTCAGTTCTATAAATTATTTTGTCTTAGAAAATGTTGCCATCTTATTAATGTATGTATGTGGGTGTGGTGTGGTGCAGGTGTGGGTAGAATAAGACCTAGGTAAAGATCTAGATAAATAATGATTAATAAAAGATACATAATTAACTGCTAAATACACACTAAAAGCCAAAAGCCAAAACAGAACTGATATAGTTGAAATGGCCTTGTTTGGAATGAAAATTAAATTTAATCTTAAAGAATGTTTAAAGTTAAACACATTTATGTAGTAATAAAAACAACATGGGGGGCTGGACTGAGTGGGGCCATATTTTTTATTGTCTCAGAACAATCCTGCTGCCTGCACTGAACATAAAGTAGGGTCGGGTTAAATTAGGGAGAGCTTTGCAAGTCATGTACAAGCATTTGATTTTAACCTCACAGGCAATAAAAAAGCAGGTTACTGAGCTGACAGTACATTATGAAAAAAATTAGAGACATTTTGTGAAATTACTGTAAGAATTCATGTGGAAATTCAAGTAAGAATTCATAGTATTCATATGAGGATTATATGAATAAATCACAATTAAAGAGAAATTTTAAAGATTTAGTAGAACTTGAAATAGCTGGATATTGACTGTCCATCATAGCAATGTCAGAAGACTTAAATTTCTCTCAATCACTTTTCTAGCTTGTTTACCTCTAATCACCATGCTTAGGTTTCCAAATAAAGAGGAAATATATTTCTTACCTGTGCTCAATAGTTTCCTAGAAGAAAAAGTGATCTGGAAAGTTTGAGGTCTTTTTTTCTTTTCCTGAGGCTGTGGAGAAGGTGACAGCCTCTTCAGCAGCCAAAGCAGGAATGCAAAAAAAAGCTTTGGAAATCAGAACTCCTAGCTGTCGGAAGGAGGAAGAGAACTGGAGGAGGAGACTGTTCTTGGGCCCGCCTTCAGCCATAAGCTCTTTCTTAAGGCAATAGACTTTAAACAAATTGTCAGAAAATATGGGTATTTCTTTAATGCAAAATCAGTATTTTAATGAAATAATTTCTTCTGTAAATGTTGGAATTCTGACTATCCAAAGTTTGTACCTCTTTCAGAAGTACATCCAAGCAACTTTTAAAAGAGCACCGACTTGCTCAATTAAAATCATCTTTCTTACATTAATCTATTCTACTTACACTTCAGGACAAAACTTTCTTATCTAACAGCGCTGAATAATTAGCCTTATTAAAGTAATTAATATAATGTGATTATACACCTAAAACATAACTTTCAAAAAGCAGAGTACAAATATCACAGCCAAAAATAATTAGAAGAAAACAAAGTTTTTAGACAATTTTCTCTTGAATATATGCTAAATTGTACTACCTTGCTAGCAAGGTAATTAGTAAGGTGACTTTTGGTTTTTGTTTTTTTGCTGGTACAGAGACTGGAGGGGAACAGACAGGTTCTGGAGTTAGGAAACACAATACTTACTTTAGCAACTTGCTGAAATTTTCTTGTTTTGTTTATAACGAGTGTTTTCATTTTATAAGGTCATAAAAATATCACGACCACAGTAGTGATTACAAAGGAAGTCTGTGGTAGGATGGCTGGAAGTGCTTGGTATGATGACTATCAGAAGTAAAAAACAGCACATTTAAGAAGCATGTAAGAGCACACATATGATTGAAATTGAAATAAGTTTTCATTCTCCAACGGTAATGTCCAATCAGGCCAATTAACATGAAAGTATGACAAGCAGTCAAACAATGATCAGTAGCAGAGGACCAAACAAATTAATTTTAAATGGCCTTTTGCTAATTATTTTTCTTTAGCTATAAAGATGTAGAATGCATAACTTAACCCATTTCTTAGTCTTGTGACACAATTTTTTCTTTGATATTGAGTAACCCAAATGTCTCTGTCCTGCCTACTTCATAGGGATATTTGTGAAGATTAAATGAGATGATGATAGCCCTTTTAATTTTTTTAAAAAGATTTTATTTATTTATTTTTAGAGAGAGAGGAAGGAAGAGAGACAGGGAGAGAAATATTGATGAGTGAGAGTGACTCTTGCATGTCCCCAACAGGGGACCTAGCCTGAAAACCAGGCATGTGCCCTGACTGGGAATTGAACCTGTAACCTTTTCGTTTGTGGGACAATGGCCAAACCACTGACCCAAACCAGTCAGGGCTCCTGGAAATATTTTAAGAACTGGATAACTACCTGTGAAGCCTGGGAGGGCAATTAGATCAGTATTTTTCACTCTTTGGGATTTAATGACCATAAAAATAATAACAATAATGGTAATAATGAAGACTAGATAAACACTGAGTGGATAATTTTATATTTTACTAGGGACATTAAAAATCTAAAAATCTTTATACTTTCATTTCATGAAAAGATACTTTAACACCAAAAAAATTAAGAAATAATATCAGAATAAATGACATTTTAAAAAAAGCGAATACATTAGCTTTATGGGATTTTCATTACTTTTTCCCTCACTTTACCACAGATGGGAAAAATTTCAACATAGATTAACATCCTTTAAAGAGTGTCAATAATTGCACCATAATTATCTAGCCTAGTTTAAGTGATTGATAATTCACAATATTAGCAAATAAAGTTAAATTGAGCACGTTTTCTAGGAACTTATTTAAAAACAATTGGCTTTTTAACAGCCAGTAAATAAACATATACACACAATGCTTACAAGTCTGCATGACAACTAATATTTAAATAAGCCAAAGGAGCCCTGACCAGTGTAGGTCAGTTGGTTGGGCTGACCCCCAAAGCAAAAGGTGGCTGGTTGGATTCCGGGGTCAAGGCACATGCCTAGGTTGCGGGCTGGCCTCATTTGGGGCACATGTAAGTGGCAACCAATTAATGTTTCTGTTCCTCTCTTTCTCCTTCCTTTCCTTTCTCTCTAAAAAATAAGCCAAAGGAGAAAAACATTAAATTTTATATGTTAAATATAATTTCCAAAGGATGTCAATTATAAACAAAAGTGGAGTAGGTATTCCCTCACAGAAAAGTATCTGTTTAGGAAAAAGAAAGGTCACAATACAAAATGTGCAGACATAGACTACCATGTGGAGATTGACGCCTGGATAGAGGAGGTATTTTATAGAAGGGAAGATCAAGTTAAGGGGAGGGACTGTTACAACCCTGAGTTCTGTTGTAAACAGAGAGCTCTTCCCGTAAGGTTTTTTGAGAGATAGGGTGTGAGAGCTTCTCCTATATGTCCTCCCTGTTATGATAGGTTAAGGTATGGGTCATAAATTTTGACAGGTGTAAGACTGCATACCTGGAATTTATGGGGGGGGGGGGTTATTGACCTTTGTTTTATGAGCTGATATCCTTTTTTCCTTCCATATCACCTAACTGGGCTTAAGTTTGAACGTCTAGCTTTGAAATTGCAGGTCAAAGTCTCCACATTAAATCACCCAATAGGCTAGACTTCAGGTATGTTGGTCATGCGTGTTACAAAATATTTCTTGAATACCGTCAATTAAGTGGACTAAACTCATCGTCATATCAGGAAAGCAGTTTTCTAAAAACGGCGTGATTCTCAAAGCTTGGTTGCACCAACAAAAAAGAGGTCAAAGAATGGAGGTTCTGATCTCGAAGTCTTAGGCCACGGGCATTCAGATATAACCCTTCCATCACAGAAACCATGTAAAATAGGATGTAAAAGTGACGGTAGTGTACTATTTTGTGTCCCTTTTCTGAGATTCCAAAATTGCCGGGACACAATCTAGTCTTGTTCTGTCAATTCTTCCACGTTATTTCCGAAGACATGAGTCTTAGATTTTTTTCTCTTCTTCCCCAAACACACACTGCGAGGCAGGGAGAGATTTTTTGTTTCGTGCAAATTCCAAGTCCAACAGACGAGTGAGAGAGAAGCGGAAAAAAACCGGTTTTGCGCGACAGCACGGGAGGACCGGGACCAGACTCCTGGCGGGACTCCAGGAGGTGGATGTGGCATCACGTGATTAGCACGCGCTGAGTGCGGTGGTGGGGGGTGGAGGGGTGGGGGAGGGACGTCCGGAGCTTCTGGCCTCCGCCCACGCTCACGGCGTCTGTGGCGTCTGCGCACTAGCACTGGCACGCGTCTGGCCTTTTCATTCCCGCGTGTTCGCTGAGGTGGTGAGGTCCTGAGCACAACGGGTGGTAGAGTGGTTTTGGGGTGAGGCCGGAGGGATGACGGCTTGTGAGAATGTGAAAGAAGACAGTGAGGGAGGCTTGTTTCAGGGTTTCTTAGTGGGGCTGAATAACCAGCAGGGAGGAAGGAGAGGGGGCAGGAAGTGAGAAACAAGGTAGGTGAAATGGCCTGAGGGACTGAGGTGGCATTGAGGAGAAAAAGACTGGAGGAAAAAAGTTGTATAGGGCAAAGGGGTCGTGCTTGGTAATGGCTAGGTCACCGAAGCCTTAGGTTAGCTTGCACAGCCGAGGTAGGTGGCTGTGAATCGTGTTTGTCACAGGACAAGGCCCAGTCTTTTGGCCAGCCCGAGATTCATCTAAGGCCCTATATCGTGACAGAAATTTTTTCTTCCAGAAACAGAATTACCTAATTATAAAAAGTTTTAATTTGACATATGTGCACATGCAGTTATTTTGAGAGGAGAAGAGGTGAAAGAGGAAAAGGGAAGACAAAAAGGGGAAGGGAGAAGAGCAACTTTCATGTTGGTTTCTGTGAAATATTTTCAAACTTTACAAGGCAAAATGAGCACTACAGTACATGTGTAGTGTTTTCTACATATTGCTATTATGACACACTTACATACCAGAAAATTACTGACAGGAATGTGGAAGCATTATACTGAATTTACTAAACATTTATTATTTGCTGTTACTATTATATATATGAATATTACACATGACTAATCAAACAGTTTAAAATTATTGATGTCAGCATAATTTCTCAAAAACAAGCCAAGTTAATTGATAGCTTGAGTGTAAATAGGGCTCCTCTTTTAAGATGTAGAGCCTATACAATTCTAGGTTAAAACATTTTCTCTTTAAGTTTAAACTTAATCTTTCAGACCCCTAGGGAAATTATCTTCAGAATTTATGGGAAAGTAATTTAAAAGTAAAATTTGATGGTACGTGAAGGTAGGAGAAAACCTCAGCCTAGAAAAGATCTGGTCTAGTCCATCCCAGTTTTACTTGTTTGAACTTGGTGCTTATCTCTGCTCCTGTTTTTGTGTCTGTAAAAAAAATGAGATTGACTTACATGAACAATAATACCCATTTGAACATTAAGATACTGTGAAGGTAGAAGAATCTTAAATGAATCCTGGCACAAGGCAGCGCCAAATATACTGGTTTGACTGACTGTCTATAGAAGCAGTAGAGGAAAATCATGGTAACGGTAGGTTGGCCTTATGGGATATAGGACTTTGGATGGAATTTGAACTTATTCTGGATCAATGAACAGTAATGGCAAAGTTTTTGGGATAAGGGAATGCAGTAACAGTTTTGAAAGGTTAAGAGAATATGGTAATCAGAGTTTTGAAAGATTGCCCAAACAGTAGTTGGTAGGATAAATTAGAAAAAGGAAAAATGGTGTAGTTTAGGTAAGTGACAGATAATAAAAGCCTAAATTAATAGTGGCAGTGAGTGGACAGAAAGGGGAAAGTTTCAAGAGAGCTGTGTAGCATGGAGTTGGTACTTAAATTTGGCATTGCTCAAAATTTTGCAGCTCTTGTCTCTAGAATATGATGGCAAGTCACCTTGTAAAACCTGATACTGGAAATTGCAAGAGACCAAGAGAGTTGGAGGTAATTTATATGCTCCCTGAGCCTTAATGTTTTATTTTAAGATTCTTTAAGATTTTATTTATTTATTTATTTAGAGAGAAGAGAAGGGAGGGAGAAAGGGAGAGAAACATCTATCAGTTGTCAGGGCTTACTTTATTTTATATATACCATATTTTGCCATGAATAATGCACACCCATATTTTGTATGATACATGGGATTATCATACCCATTATTATACCCATGTTATGTAATCATTATACCCCAAATAATGAGCATCCTTATTTTTCCCTCAACAATTTGGGCAAAAAGTACACATTATACACAGCAAAATATGGTAATTCTCAAATTTCTTCCAGTTAAGAAAGTTCTATTGATAAATGTGATTTAAGTTTTCATATTCCCAGAGCTGGGATTGTCCCAGCAGGAACAATGCTGACTCCAGCTGCTTTTTTACTAAATACATAGTTTACCAAGAAACTGTTGAGAGATTTCTTTGTGGTAATTTGTGATCTAGAGACAGAAGCTGATTCATATATTTATGTTATATAGGACTTTAAATAATTATTTTGCTATAATAAGTAGGATACCTAGGTACCAGTTGCTGACCTTTTAAAATAAGAACACTGTATTCTGCCCTTCTTCACTACCGTCCCCACCAATTGATATTTTATTTGGGACATTATTTGCTTGTTTAAAGATTGTTACTTGCAAAAATTTTCAAGCGTTTGTTGTCTAAATGAAAGTTTTGTTACATTGCTATGGAAACATCTGCTGGTTCAATATACAGGAAACTGGTTCAGGATACAGGGGTTTAATACCATATTTCAAAGTCTAATAAAAAAATTAAAATAAAATTTAGTATGTTGAACAAGGTACTTGTTGAGATTCATAGTTTCCTTGGTAATAAAATTTCAAATGACTTATTAGGACAGAAGAGCATATAATTTCTAGCATGTTTGCTTTTTTCTGAAAGATGTTTTATTTGCTTTTAAAAAATAGACTGCATATATCCTAAGGATCTTGTTGACTGTTTACCTATTTTCTTTTACTTTCTTGTATTAGCCTCAAATGCCAGATAGTCCTCAACTGTCCTCTCTTGGAAAATCAGATTCCTCTTTCTCTGAAAGCTCTGGACTATTTTATAAAGATGAAGCCCTGGAGAAGGATTTGAATGGTGATGTATAAAATGCTTGTATTTCTATATATTTATTTTATAATAAATACAGAAAGGTTTATTGTATTTCATAAGTTAACTTAGTGATTTTTTTATAGATATGAGCAAGGAAATTAATCTAATGTTGTCTACATATGCAAAGATCTTAAGGTAAGTACTTACAGTACATTTTCTTGAGTCTTTATTTTAGAAGTTTTCTTTTGGAAACTCCATAACGGGAACTTTAGTTCAGTGGCAGCAGAACCTGTCCAGTTATTATAATTTTGGGATTTTTAAATTCTACCTCAATTTCTTATAATAAGTTAGTTTGTTATTTTCAAAGAATAACCCCAACTTTTTCATTTGCTAAGCATCCTTCATTTGCTATTACCAGAATGAATACTAGGCTGGATATATTTTGGCCTGTAATTAGATAATATAACATTTAAAATTTTATGATAAAACCTCTTTGAGAAAACTACCATTTGGTGAAGTTATTGATAATAATAGAGTGATATTAAGGATAAAGTAAATATACTCATGAAATATTTAAACATCCATACATGTTTGAAGGATGACTTTTAATATTTTATTGACCTGAGATTATCATGTTTTATAAAGTGTTTTTTAAAGCTACTGGACAGTCATTGTATTTGAATAATGGTTAGTGTGGCTGTTAAATAATGTATAGTCATGCTCTATATAATGATGTCTCAGCCAAAGACAGATCACATGTACAACAGTGGTCCCATAGATTCTAATGGACCTGAATTTCCAGTAAGAAATGGAAGGCTATGTAGCTCAGGAGGAATTTTATTTTCCTCTGATGGGACTTGTATCTGTGGGGCTTAGCAATAGAGTCTCTCTCATTCATGGAACCTGTTTTGAGTGCACAGATTACAACCTAGTCACTCAGGCATTCACCTGATTCAGCACAGAGAAGCCTTTTCCCCTAGTCCTACATGTTCAGAGAGTGCTATAGCCATCTCAGATCTAGGTTGATAGTCTTCAGAGTACTTTGCCATAAAAATCTTTGTTGAGGACCTAAGATCCTATAAAATGACATTGTTTGGAAGGAGCTATCTTAACAAATATAAGTGCCACTGCCACTTTAAGTAACAGCTTTCTGTGATAGTGTGGAGGCAGCCTGTCCCTGTATTTTGGAAATATTTTCAGGTTATAATGATGTAAAATATAGATAAACTTGATGTATTCCCTCAATTCAATGCCAGAGAGAGCCCTTTATGCCAAATAAAGTCAATGGGACCAAAAATAAATTCCAAAGTCAAAATTGAGTCCTCAGTTCTATACCCCTCAATGTTAAATAACCTCTTTTTTTTTAAGTGAGTATCACAAAGTTCTTTAATGACTGCTTGCTACAACATGCAATAGCCAAACCTCATTACCATGACTATCCCCTTTGTCTTTCCTTCTTGATTTTCTCTTCCTACTGATTCTCAGGCCATTTTCTGACAGTTACTGTTATGGTGATTTACGCCTTACCCAGGCAGTTTCTCCTTTTATTTTAAGTCAGTGTGCCCACATTTCTGTTCATGGAGCAGCATTGACAGCTTCAATGTTCTATTTTTGACCATATCAGAAGGAAGTAGGGGGGGGCCTTGTGGGATAGTGTTTATAAGGTCTGCAGTAGTGTGCCGTAATGTTCTAGGCCCTCATATTCACTCACCACTCAAACACTGACTCAACCAGAGCAACTTTCAGTCCTCCAAGATCCATTCATGCTAAGTGCCCTATACAGGTATACCACCTAACATTTTTTTATACTGTATATATACTGTAATATTTTTTATGTTCAGGTAAATACTTACCTATGTGTTACAATTGCCTACAGTATTCAGTACAGTAATATGTTGTACAGGTTTGTAGCCTAGGAGCATAGACTATACCATGTAGCCTAGGTGTGTAGTAGGCTATATACCATCTAGGTTTCTGTAAGTGCACTCTGTGATGTTTGCACAGTGATCAAATCAACTGACAATGCATCTCTCCAAGCTTATCCCCATTGTTAAGTGAAGCGTGACTGCATATTGTTTGATACTAGAATTATAATTTATAATATACACAATCTGCTGTGTAAGGAGAATTTGAGTAGTCAAAATATTTGTGGATCTAATGTAACTTTAATTGAAGAGTGTTTGAAAACTGAAGCTTTCAGATGTACAAAGCTGTTTAAATGAAATAACTACCAAATATAGCATAATAAGGAACATTACTATGATGGTATGTTTGATATTGTAACTATTTGACTTAACTTTAATTTAACATAAAACCTTCTTTCCCCATTAGTGAGAGAGCAGCAGTAGATGCATCTTATATTGACGAGATAGATGGACTCTTCAAAGAAGCCAATACTATTGAAAACTTTCTAATACAAAAAAGAGAGCTCCTAAGACAAAGGTTTACAGTGATTGCAAACACACTGCACAGATAAAATTGTGTACTTAAAATAAGCTGAGAATTTAAACCCATTATTGTTGTAATGGAAGAATGACATGTATGCTCTGAAAGCTCTCTAGTTATTAAAGAAAATGTGTACCTTAAACATAGAAGGGGAAACTCCTAGAATTTCTTTTCTATATTTAAAGGAGGCTTTAAACTAGACATTAATGTGGAATATGTAGCTTTTCTTTTGAGGATCAAATATTTGGTGTATTTTATAAAAGTGTGAATTATTTAAATTACATATAGATTCTTATCTTTCTTTTTTTCTTAAATGCCTTTGCCTTCAACTTCTAAAAAAGGACTCAATGAGTTAATTTGATAATGTTCAACAGTATTGTACTTAAAAAAATTTTTGTTTAAATAGCCGATAGCTTTGAAAATAGTTTTGAAATGTTTTTCATGGTCAGTATTATAAAAAATTAAAACCTAAAGGTGATTTGTCCAGTTTCTCAATATATAATAAACTGTATGTGCTCTTGCTACTTAACATTATCATTTGATTATTTTCACTATTATTATACATGATTAATAAAAGTTTTTCATTTAAAATTACTTTCTTGTGGTAAGATAAAAACCAGAAATAACCAGAACCTCATATGACTTGCTTTTTGTACAACCATATCAATGATGTGGTTAATGAATTATACTTAAAATTTTTAGCAGTTGTGTGGTATGGGATAAAATTAGTGGTCCAGAAGTAAAGAGGCTGGCTAAACAACAAGGCAACTTTGGTGAATCATTTCAATCCTGTTATAATTCAGAAAATGAATTTGGACCAGTGGATCTCTAATACGTATCTTAACTAAAAAAAAATATTCCTCCCTTTGATGGAAAGCACTACTATGATTTTTTTAATAGTTCTGTTTTTATTTTACTTTTTTGTTTTTAAAGGTTTTATTTATTTACTTTCAGAGAGAGGGGAAGGGAGGGAGGAAGAGAGGGAGAGAAACATCAGTGTATGAGAGATATACTGATTGGTTGCCTCTTATATACCCCCAACTGGGGACATGGCTCACATTCCAGGCATGTGACCTGACAGGGAATAGAACCAGAGACTTTTTGGTTCACAGGCTGGTGTTCAATCCACTGAGCCACACCAGCCAGGGTGGCACTGTTATGATTTCATTGAAAATTTCCACTGTGTTATGTAATTATATGTAATAGCCATATTAATCAGATTTTAAAAACCATAGCACTCATTTTTTAATCAGATAATTCAATCTTTTATATATGTGTGTGTATATATATATTTTGCTGATATAAGCAATCACAAATTTGGACTTACTTACAAACAATACCCTAAGGAATTTGGTATTCTTTGGGTGGACAGCATGTTTGCCTTGCTGCTTTTTAAATGTTAAAATAAAATCATATTTCATAAAATTATTTCAAGGTATATATACCTACCACATAACATAAATACTCACACAAGAAAGGATTACAAACAGTAAAGTAATATTTACTAAAATATTATTAAGTAGAAAAATTATTAGATTTGTAAAGAGATACACTAATGAAGGTCAATCAAGTAACTATTAGAAATGGGATTTAAAAATATTAAATGCAACCAGAAGACTATATTTGAATTGATATACCATATCACCTGGATTTTGAGTTATTCTGTTACCTTAGAGAGTTCTTGAATGCTCTAGATACAAAGATGACTGTCTTGGCCCATCACTACTAAAATGTTCTTGAGTTATTTTTTTCCTAAGTATTTATTATTAATGTGAAAGCCAAGGCTAACAGGTTGTTTCAGAATGGATTTCATAATATACTTGTTATATATCTTGATGGTGTCTTCATTGTTTAGCATCTGATTCTTCCTGTGCAGGTTCAGAAAATTGATTTGATTTCATTGTTTGATATGATTAAGGCTAACTGATTTTTACTGTCAGAAACCATGTGTTGGTGGTCAGAACAGAGACCTGTTAGAGGAAAAGTTCCTGAATGCCTAATTTAGGCTTATTTGCCCTTTAATTTACACTTCTAACATCACAATGCCCTTTAGTTTACACTTGTAATATCACTCTTTAATTTCAATAAAATTTAACAAATTTATATTTTTCACTGATTACAAATGAAAACATACATTGACTATCTTTGTACATCATATTTTGTGAGGTACTGTGGGAGATACAGAACAGTTTATTATACTTTTTTTTCTCCCTTCTGACAATTTTAACCACTCCTTTTCTTGAAATTGCACTTACATGCCTTTGTTAGGAAGACATGATACGTAAATGTTAAGAGTCTCTATGGCAGTGCTAGTAACTCCTAGTGGGAGTAAGGCTTTTTAGCAAGGGGGTCAGAGAGAGAGATTTTAAAGTGGGTTTTTGAAAAGGGAAGAGGGAGGATATTTCAGCCAGGGAAAAGTTTGTTCAGAGGCCCAGAAGAACAAAAATGTGGTACATTTATAGTCATTTCACTGGACTGAGAATTCACAAAGGGGAATAATGTATCATCTAAACTGCTAGAGAATCAGAACTAAATTTTGTTTCTTGATTTTCTCAATTTGTAGCACAGTATTTGATACCGTGGTGCTCAAAAATGTTTGATAACAATAAAATTAGATATGGTTAAAGTTTTTAAGTGCATACCTTCACAGGACCTTATTCATACTAACTTGTCAGAAAATGTTTTGTAAATTAAATGAATAGAAAAGAGAAGGAAGAATAAAATGCTAGAGAGGCAGAGAGACAAAGGGTTAAAGGTAGGTTTGGGCCAGACTGTAGAGCCCTTTGTTGACAGGTTGCATTTGGACTTTATTCTGTAAAGAAAGAAGATCTGGATCTTTCAGGGGAAAAGAGTAACATAATGAAATTTATCCAAGAATCAACTGACTTAACTGAAGTGTGAAGACAGATTTGAATGAGGAGAACTTAGGGAGGGAGACCACTATTGATAGTCTAATTTTGTATTTCAAACGCTACTTATTATAGATGGATTGTTGGGGTACTTGAAATGAGAGTGAGAGTGATTGCCGGTGTTTTGAAGCCTCAGTCCCATCCCCCTCCCCTCCTTCCCATTTTTTGTTAGTGAGCCAGGGACTGCCCAGGAAGTTTATTTTGCCTCACTGCTAAAGAATGTGAAGATTTGGAAATCACAGCATCTCCTGCTGCTTAACTCAACACAGAAATGGTTTTCAACTCTTTCTCCATTCAGTCCACAATCTTTTTACCACTGTGGTGGTTTTCCGATCTGTGATACACTGGGTACCAGGTAGGGGATTTGCCCTTTCCTCCTCCTCTCCCTTCCAGACTGAATTTGTAATTCTGTGCCTTTTCTGAAGAATACTGGGGGCTTCTGAAGTTTTCCACTGTTTTTGAAGCAGATACAGGCACAAAGTGCAGAGCTGGGAGTTCAAGAAGGTAGAGTCAGGATTTGTTTATTTGTCAGGGAAACAGCCTCTCCATTTGTATATTTTATATGACACATAAGGGCAGGTTTCAGGGTTTTGGGATTCTCTTGGATTTGCAATAGGAAAATTATTCACTATTTAGACCTTTCTTAACTGAAAATCACTGCTATACATTCTAATGTAAATATTTGGTTCTTCTATTTGCATTCTGGGAGACTTCCCTAAACCTCTGTTGTTTTGAAACTTTCTATTATAGCTACTATTGTTACATGATTTTATTTTTTGAAATTGTAACAGGGCACAGCCAGGGCCCCTCCCAAAGGGTATTTGTGATGGGGTCCAGAGATTGGGGTGTCCAAGAAAAATATATTCTTCCCACTCCAGAGCAGGCCGCCAGGGGAGATGGGAGCCTAGAGCAGGGCCCTAGAGAGTCATTTTGCATGGCAATAACAGGATAGCTTCATTCCTCATATGCAAAGAGGGTTATTTTGCATATCACCAAGGCTAGTCAGAAAGGTTTAAAAGATTTAATACAGAATGTAACTGGGAGAGGGAAGAGGAGAGACAGGGGCAGGGGCCTTCCGGAGAGACAATGGTACACAGACTCGAGAACAGTGTGAAGACCACATGGGAAGAAAGAGGGGAGAAAGGACTCTTGCTAGTGGGCCATGAGAAGGTGCCACATGGTTATGGATGAAGAGCTGGAGATCGCGGTGGCGCAGTGGATGGTGCTGAGACCTGCGAGAGGCCTGCCTAGCTGAGCCCCGGACTTCTGTTCTTTCTGAAGAACGGTACCCCTGACAGGCCTGACTGGCCTAACTGGGCAAAGCGGGGGAAGGCAGAATTGTGTGTGTGCTGCTGGTCGTTTTAAGGGAATTTTGAGATTTAAGAGCAACAGTTAGCCATTAATCAAACCTGTGTAACTTTTGAATAAATAGTTCCTTTCCTTTTCACCAAACTCTGCCATTTGGAGCCATAATTCCAAAGGCAGTGGACCTACAACTGAGGGACCCTGGAGAAGGGGGGTGTCATTTTGGTAATAGCATCTGGGCAACACCCCTCCCTTCCACAACAGGTCCATTTGTTCGGTAACAAAATGGGCTGATATGGTGCTATGAGAAATCATACTGATGTATACTATAAACTTTAAATTATTTAATTCAATAATTAAATGCAAGACAATGTGTTAGATGCTGGGGTGAAGGCAAAAACCAAGACCCTGTCTGTACTCAAGGCATACTGGTAGTAGACGTCATGAAGTATATTCATCTTTATTGCACAAGATAGAATACGAAAGTGCCAGAAGAAAGCTATGACAGTTGCTGTGTGAGTTCAGACTAAGGAGAATCAGTTCTTGCTGTAAGAAATAGGAATGTTGTATTTATAAAACATGTGACATGGGCACTGGATCTTGAAGGATGAGTAAGGTAAGCAAATTTTACCTGAAGGATATGAGAAATACCCCAGGTGAAGAGAAGGGTATGATGAGGAGATGAGAAGAGAATGGGGAATGGTCCAGATTGGCTGCAGTGAGAGGCAGAACTAGACAGGCAGGCTGGTGTGAGACTGTACAGTACCTTCACCAGTGCCTGACCAAGGAGTTTAGACTTGACTTGTAGACAGTGAGGAGTCATCTGTGGTTTTATTGAGGAGTATGTGAAATAATTAAATTTGTCTTTAAGATTAGTAGCAGTGTTTCCCAGCCTTTCCTCTTTATAGCACACATAGAAAATGATAGTATTTTTACCTCACATTGGAGTAAATTGGATGAAATCTGGAGCTTCAATGAATTACTTAAAACAGGAGGTGATTGGCCTGGGGCCTCTGGCCATTCCAAGGGTTAAGGGGATCAAGAGCCCTATCATTTAGGAAGCCCTGGTTAGGAAGATAGTTTCCTTATCTGATCTCTCCTTCCAAATAAGAGGCTGTGATATATCCACCTAACAGGTTGTGAGGGCCTAAATTAGGACAGTAGAAAGGAAGTGACTGATAGGCAGGAAAAGCTGAAGTATCAGTGCTGATGAGGACAGGCTCAAGCCAGAAGGAAAACTTGTGGGGTTGCCTTGGAGAGGTTGTTGGGTACGTGGAGGCAGTTTGGCTTCCTCACCCAGATGCTTGGGTAGCTACCGGGAGCAGCTTCTCACGGTCTTGAAGGAGTCTGATAAAGCAGTGTTCCCACAGCCTTGAGCCTGGGTCTCATGGCCTTGAGCCCAGGTGCGATAAACTGCACCATAGCCTTGAGTAGGCTTGTGTGCTCAGCTCATGCTAGGTTACTTCACTTTCTGGCCTGCAGCCGACTTTGGGCTCGTATGTAAGGGGTAGAAGCTTTGAACTAGGGAGGGACTCAGGTGCCGACATAGACACAGGCTTGTGACCTGTGTGACTCTCCCAAATAAAGCCATGTCAAGCATCCCCACAGCTCCACACATCTTCTGCCTGCCTGAGTCTCGAGTGGACCTGTCCAGCCTAGAGAGGCTGCAACACAGAGGTGAACTGGTAAGTTAAAAGAAAAGATTTTTATCCATTGATTTGGGGAGGGGGGATATATTTGTTGTTTCACTCATTTACATATTCATTGGTTGATTCTTGTATGTGCCCTCACTGGGGATCAAACCCACAACCTTGGGGTATGGGGACAATACTCTAACCAACTGAGCTACCTGGCCAGAGGATAAGTCCTTGCAAAACATTTACTCCAGGCACTGCAAACTTCTGAGCCCTAGTACTTTACACCATCTATCTTATATCATCCCCCTAGCATCCTCTTTCTAGCCCTATGTGGGTATAGTCAGTAGAATTTAACATGTTGGTGAATGTTAAGGTACAAGGTCACACCTTTTTAACCCTCAGCAGTGTCCAACACTTTGTAGAATAAATAAATATGAGGGAGACACAAAAGAACCCCAAAATTATCTTCTGGTGGGTGGGCCCCTTGTAGTACAGGCTTCCCCTGCTAGGTGAGTGTTCTAGGCACCCATCTGTATCAGTGTACCAGTTTTTGTGAGAGGCTGCATTTGGCTTTAGTGAATTTTTGTTGATTGTCCATTTGTCCATTTCATGATGGGTGATTTACGAGCGCACCTGCCCGCACTGCGATGAATGTTCAGCAGTTTTTTTACCAAAAAACAGCATGACCCCCCCATGCCCCACTCTCCCTATTCACCCGATCTCATCCCGAGCAACCCTTTTGTTTCCCTGGATTAAAAAGTCCTCAAAGGGAAAGGTTTTGCCAATGTGGAAGAAATGAAACAAAAAATGGCAGAAGCACTAAAAGATATTAAAATCCAGTTTAAAAACTGTTTTGAGCAGTGGAAAAAACATTTGATAGATGTATTGCATCAAATGGAGAGTACTTTGAAGGTGACTGAAGTTTAAACATGTAAGAATACACAATTTTTTAATAAATAAAGTCTGGTTTTCTTGGGCCCCCCTCATAATCTTAAGAAAGATGGTATTACATCTTGTTGGATTGGCCCTTAAAAGGAACATAAATAGCCCTTGCCAGTGTAGTTTAGTTGGAGCATCAATGCATACACAAAAAGGATGGTTTGATTCCCAGTCAGCATTGATGTTTCTCTCTCTCTCCACTCCCCTCCACATCCCCACCGCCATCCCTCCCTCTAGTCCTAAAATCAATAAACATATTTTTTGAAAAGCTACATAAATAATAGCTAACATTTTAGAATATTCACAGTTTCTTGAATCTTTGCATTACCTAATTCATTTATTATTTATAGCCTTAGGAGCAATAAGAATTATAGTTATCCCCATCTTAGAAAGGAGAGAGATTACACAGAGTTTAATTGTCTTGCTTAAGGCTATTTATTTTTAAAATGGTAGGCAAGATTTGAACCCAAGCATTCTGAGCCAGGCAGAGGCTGGGCCCACACTCTTTTTTCCCCCATCATTGTGTATTATTCATTCTGATTGGGTACCATACTTTGTCTTAAACCAATTCTTGTGCTCTGACTGGCCAGGCTCATCACTCACCCAGTCCTGGTAGTTATGGGTGGAGTCAAGTCTGTTTGCACAGCACAGAAACTGGGGTAGAGGAGGTGCCTCCCCAGGGGAAAATCCTAGAGGTACAGTTGCCAGGAGGGAAAATGGTTTCTGGGCAGTGAAATGGGGGATATCTATTAAACCCATGTTTGTATTGTATTTTTATGTCTATGTCTCATGTGCATTATTCTGCACTAACTACCTGACCTCCTTGGGCCCACTCTCTTAAGCATCACATTATGCTGTATCTTAAAGAAAGTACTATTTGAAATAGACTTGAACAATAGGTAAAATTTCCTTAGAGACAGACTATTGGGAAGGGCATTCAGGGTAGAAGTGAATTTTATTTGTGAAATCAGGAAATAGTTGAGTTTGACTAAATTGTTATGTAAAGCAAAGTAGAAGGTCTCATGTGCCTTAGACCAAATTTTTGGAAGAAATGGGATAATAAATATAAGACTGTAAAATATTTTGCTACACGAATGCAAATTCCACTTCAGAGGACTAGCATCCTTATGTCTTAGTTGTTCTAGTTTAGACTTTTATCTCACTGTTAAGGTTTTATGAAATAAAATAAATGGCTATTTTATAGTATCTCGTTAGTGATATATTTGACCACCTCTCTGTATGAGGCAATACTGCCTTGTGAACACTAAGTAAGTATGAAATAATAGGAACAATTTTCAGCTCTTTGTTATATAATAATTATTTTTTTCTTGTGGCTTTTGAACTTCAGGTAATTTTAGACTAGGATATTACTGCATAGTTAATTTATGACACCCTCCTCCTGGAAAATGCCATGTAACATTTGTGTGTACATTAAAATAGAAGAACTTAAATTGTAGATCTTACTAAATGCTCTCCATAAATTCTTATGAAACTTTTGGGATTACATTCTGGTGTATATAAAGTACTGAGATCAATGTAATTATGGTAATGTTGAATGGTGGTCATTTTTTTGTCATAACAATGAGGTTACTATTAGCATATTTAGGGTTAGAGTCCATCATATGAAAAGATGAGCATTGTTGAACTATGAGAAATGATAATAATAATTAAAGTCCTGAGTTAATTCTTAAACAGATTTGTACAGCAAAAATACAAAAAGGATTGTTGTTAAAAAGTAGAGAACCAAAGAACTGATCTGAGAATGGGGAAAGAGAGAAAAGAATTTGGAGACTATATGTGGAGCTATGCTTACATTTCCCTGACCAGTAGGGAGAAATAGGTGTATCTATAGAAAATTGGTAAAAATTTATTTTGTTTTTGATTTCTTCTTCACAGTTTTGAAGTTTCTACTAGAAACTTCACGTAGTTTCTACGTAGTTTCACGTAGAAAGTAGTCATCAGACAAAAGCAATCTTCAGTAACCAGGAGAGTCTTCCCTGTATTGCACCACTACTAACCACAGTGGAAGAGACTCCACAGATCATCTTTGCTCAAGTCCAAGGACATTTTCCTAATTGCAATGGATCTCTCCTTTGAATTAGACCTGGGAAATTTGAATTTGGCAATGACAAGTAAGCCTTGATTTTTGGAAGAATGCAGATTCCTTAGCATGGACTTGTTCTATTGAATATGTATTAGTATCTGTTTCTTCTCTGAGGCTGACATTGCCATGAGATCCCTTTTCGTTGCAGATGAGGAAAGTAGTCTATAGGGAAAAAAATAGAGACTTAATTTTGTTTAAAAAGGTGACATTTCTGCTCTGTAGATATTATAAACCTGAATTTCTCTGAAGGTTTATGCCAAAAGAGAAGTGTCATAAACTGTCTGTACTGAGCTCTATTTCACCATAAGTTCCTGAAGGAAAGGGAAGTGTCTTCACTTCATACCACTCCCGTACTTGGTACTTCCCAGACACAATGCATCTTTCAGTTCCCCAAACTGGACACATTTATTTCTGCTCAGAGTCATGGCTTTGCTCTGTCATCTGTCTTCTCAAGTCTGATTCTTATCATTCAGACGTCAGCTCAAATTTCATGTCAGTGAGACTCTCCTGATTGCTTAATCTAAAAATGCTGTTATTTATTATATTACCTATAATGTAATAAGTATTTTAATTCTCTGCAAAACATGGTCAATGTCATTTTTACATTTATTTATTAGCTTTGTTTCCCCATTAGAAAGTAAGTTCCATGAGGGCAGAGACTTTTTCTTGTTCACTTTGTATCCCCGATATCTAGGACAGTGCTTTGCACTTAAATAGCACTCCATAAATATATGTAAATAAATGAAAAATAAAACCCCAATAACTTTAGTGTATCATTTCTCTGTGTGTCTACTAGGCATATGAAATGATGTGAAGAAACCCCTGTAGTCAGGAAGGAATCTGCATTCCTTTAAACATTTTTAAATATTAGACACTTTTTTCATTTAAAAATTTTGATTTGTATGAAACTTTAAAATATTGAAAAGCGTGGGGGGGATGTACATATCACATCCTCTGTTAACACTTTGGTGTATTTCCTGCTAGTCTTCCCATTTCTATAGGTTTTAAATAATTATAGTCATATGATGTGCAGAATTTTTTATTGCAGTATAATTGACATGTAACATTAAATTAGTTTCAGGTATATAACATAATGATTTGATATTTGTATATATTGTGAAATGATCGCCAAAATAAGTTCCAGTTAACATCCATCACACACATAATTACAAACTTTTTCTTTTGTGATGAGGATTTTACTCTTAGTCACTTTCAAATATGCAATACAGTATTACTAAGCACAGCCACCATTTTTGTACATTACATCCCGTGTCTTATTTATTTTATAACTGGAAGTTTGTACCTTTTGACCACCTTCACCCATTTTGTTCCCCACACCTCTTGCAACCACCAATAAGTTGTCTGTATCTATGAACTTGCTTTTTTAAAAAATTTTTGTTAGTTTGTTTTGGTTTAGATTCCACATATAAGTAAGATCATATGGTATTTGTCTTTCTCTATTTTTCTCTGACTTATTTCACTTGGCATAATGACTTCAAGACACAGCCATGTTGTCACAAATGGCAAGAATTCCTTCTTCTTATAGCTGAATAACATTCCACTGTATATATGATATGTATATATATCATATGCATCACATTTTCTTTGTCCACTTATCTACTGATGGACACTTAGGTTCTTTCCATGGCTTGGTTATTGTAAATAATGCTGCAATGAACATGCGTGCATATATCTTTTTGAGTTAGTGTTTTTGTTTTCTTCAGATCAGTACCCAGAAGTGGGATTGCTGGATCACATAGTATTTCTATTTTTAATGATTTTTAATGTTTTGAGGGAGCTGCCATACTGTTTACCATACTAGCTATGCCAACTTAGATTTCTACCAACGGTGCACAAGGGTTCCTTTTTCTTCACATCCTTGCCAAAACTTGTTATTTCTTGTCTTAAAAAAATATCCTTAGCTGAGAATATGTTTACTGGTTTTAGAGAGAGTGGAAGGGAAAGGGAAAGAGAAAAGAGAAAGAAACATTAATGTGGGAGAGAAACATCAATTGATTGCCTCCCATACATGCTCTGATCAGGGATCAAACCCGCAACCTAAGCATATTCTCTGACCGGGAGTTGAACCTGCAACCTTTCGGTGTATGGGACAGCACTCCAACCAAATTTGCAACCTGACCAGGGCTATTTCTTGTCATTTTGATAATATGTAGTCTACTAAGTATAAGATGATATCTTATTGTGGTTTTGATTTGCATTTCCCTGATGATTAATGACATTGAGCATCTTTTCATGTAGCTGTTGGTTATCTGTATGTCTTCATCGGGCAAATATCTGTTCATATCTTCTACCCAGTTTTGTGAGTGTGTATGTGTATGTGTGTGTGTGTGTGTACCTGGATATATGAGAGTGTGTGTGTGTGTGTGTGTGTTTACCTGAGTATATACATATGGATATCTGAGTATATATATGGATATATAAATATATATGATAGTAATCAATTTTTTTGTCCTGGTTTAAAAATGTTTACACTAGCATCAGCGTTTTTATCTATGTTGCTATGAAATCTGTATGATCATTATTTTTAATGGCTGGATGATATTTCAGGAATGATGACCTTTTAAAAAATGTGATAAAATACATATAATATAAAATTTACCATCTTAACTATTTTTAAGTGTACAGTTCAGTAGCATTAAGTACATTCACATTGATACTTTTATCACTGCCGTCCATCCACTTTTTATCTTGCAAAACTGAAACTCTGTACCCATTAAACAATAACTTCTCTTCCCCTGGTAACCATACATTCTACTTTCCATTAGCTACAACTTCCTTACAGGCTTGGGGAGAATCTGATCATGGTCCAACTGTGCTTTCCTAGCTGTTGTTGGAAACAGATCAAGAATTAGGGGCATGTTCAAGATATATTTCTTACTATTTGAAGTATTTTAAGTTGCTGAACCTATTGCACTTGTCTTCACTGAATAATAGACCTTTTATGATAATTCTAAAAGGCAATAAAATGCAGTGGTCCCTCACACCAACAGCTGATACAGGAAGCCCTTAGGAAGTTTAGATGCCCTGGTTGGAGACTAGGGTTGGGGAGAAGGGTATTGGGGAGGTGGTTTGGGTATAGATAAAGAGTGTGAATGAGCTGACCCTACCCCTAACCAGATAAACTCTGCTTTTCTCTTTTTACATATTTTGATTTTATACAAGTTATAATTTGAAAAAAGATTATGAGGCAAAAAGAAAGGGGAGGAGGAAGAGGAAAAAAATAAAACTACTTGTTCAATCCCCACAGAGAAACAGTTTCTTCAAAAAGCATATGGTATTTCATCTGCTACAGAAGTTGTTCTAGTAAATTTTAAACCAAGCAGCAGAGCTACTCACGACCTAGGTTTTCACTACAGGTCTCTTTTAAAGATAACATCTTTGTGGGTGGTGTGGGTGGTATAGCTGATTCTCATGAGTGTCTGATTTCTCATTCAAATCAATTTTTCTGAGCCAGCAGTGGGAATTTATAGCAAGAACAAGGTATCACCTTCCCCTTGGGTGAGAGGAGACACACAGACTTAGGTTAGTGGTTGGCTGTCAGATTAAAGGGGAGGGAGAAGAACTAGTCATTGTAACCCTTAACTTGTAAAGAAGAACAGGCCCACTCAGCTGTGAATCTCTGATCTCTTTGTTTAATGCCATGTAATAGGTCTCTGTCAGCATGCAGACATACGAGTGACATGACAGAGGACATTCTGCAGATAAAAATTTTTGTCAGTGTTTTGACTGAAGGCATACTTATCAATTTTTTAAGTTATATGAATCTGGGCAGAGTAGTAAATATCCTCAGCATCTCAATGTCTACCAGTGTCCTGGAATGACGTCTGGATCCACGGTGAAGCCAGTGGAGAGTCCTAGTTCCTTGACCAGCCCCAGTGCAATGATTGTCCCCATTTCTGCCACTACAACAATGCCACATAGCAAGGCCACATCTTGGAACTTACTCGACAGAATTGCCCTACCCTAGAAATCGTGAACTCTGAAACTCTACTCTTTGCTTATGGAGTTGAAGGGCTTTTTTTATACATCAGGCAGTGGGAAGAGAGATGTAAATATTTTTGTAAGAATTTATAGTGGCTAGAGATAAGGTGGGTGGGATCAGGTGAAGAAGGCTCACTTCTAGGGTAGATGCAGAGTCTGTAAAGGTGAAGTGTTTGCTCCTTTGGATTGGTTGTGGAAAGTTCCTGTGAAAGCAAGGAGCAGAGGCTCCTCTGGTGGGGTGATGCCTGGCTAGTCTCTTTTAGTTAATGATGGAAATAGCCACCTGGAAGTTACCTCAAAGTTCCAACTTAAACTCAGGAATGTAAGCAGTCGTTTGTTGGTTTTGCCTTGAAGTTAACTGATTACTCCTTCTTGTCTCTTCCTTCTGCCCTCTGGACTCCTGTTATTTAATTTAGAACATCTCAAAATTTTCTCCTCATCAAAGGCCAAGGTCAGAATTGTTTCAGGTGTCATCAGCATAGGGTTTTTCTTTAGCCTTCTGAAGTGTGAGGGTTTTTTTTTTTTTTCTTAATTTTATTTATTTATTTTTTAGAGAAAGGGAGAAAAACATCAGTGTGTGGCTGCTTGTCGCGCCCCCAACCAGGGACCTGGCCTGTAATCCAGGCATGTGTCCTAGACTGCAATCGAACCAGCAACCCTTTGGTTTGCAGGCCAGCACTCAATCCACTGAGCCACACAAGCCAGGGCTGAAGTATGAGGTTTTTGACAAGGGTAAGGGTCAGGAGGATATAAGTATTGTACTCCAGGTTACAGTCAAGATATCATCCCTTAATTTTATGTTCTCAGGTTATGCTGGGAACCCATCCCATTTCCTTATCTCTGTATTTGAAATATCTCATTTTGACTGCATGTTTTTCTTGCTAATATTTGTTTATTTATTTTTGCTCCTATTTGAAGGTACAATCACTGGTTCGATGGAATGGCTTTGCTTCAATAGTTTAGGATGGAGAGGGGCACAGTGACATATAGGAGCAAGTTTTTACAGAGTGATATATATAAGGCCAACAGTGCTCATAGTCGAATTGTGATCTCAGAATTTGGCACACTGGCTCTTCCTCATCCATGCAGGAATATTTTTGAATGTTTCATGTCCAAGTTTGAGCTGCCTGGTAAGTGGCTATTAATGTGCATAGAATTTCCATGTGATACTGTTGATTATTTAAATTGCTATGATATATGACAACATATATAAATCTTGAAATATATTTTTTTTTGGTATGAGAGGATGCTTAAACTGCTTTCTTTCTCCTTTTGCAGTGTTTAAATAACTCTGATGTTTGGTTTCAGCAATAACTGACGATACCAATGTCAACTATGTGCGGTACAAGGGTGATTATTGTGTTAGTACTGAGACCAACTTTATGAATAAAGTGGACATTGAAACTCTGGAAAGGACAGAAAAGGTAAAATGTAGTTTTAAAAAATGAATAAAATAGGCCCCCAGATTTCTTTCCATTCAAAATAGTTTTCAGTATAGTAGATATCTGAATAAGAAATAGGAACCTTAACCAAACAAAAACAAAATTACTCATGGTGTACCCTCTGTCCTGATTAGAATGACCTGTGGGGTTGCTTTTCCATAATTCTAGACATCTTCCTTAGTCCTAATAATCTGAAGATTAGGGTAAAGGAAAAATACAATAGTACAGATCTACTTTGGCCAGCTCATGTGTTTGCTAGCTATAGGTAGAATTGGACTGAAAATTGTCTGGACCCATACTACTTTCGCTTAACACAGTAATTAAAAGTTAAATGAAATTTTGGACTAGAATTTTGATTTTAATTCTTATTCTTTTGAACTTTCCTGTGATCTTGGGCGGGGGGTGGGGGGGGGATTCACCCTTATTGGATAGTCATTTCTGTCCACTTTTTTGTTAGTGGTAGAGTTTTTGTTTTTCTATTTTTGGTCTTAGTTTTTTTTTTTAGTAGGAAAAATGATTTTTGATTTCTCAGAGGTGAGATATTAGGGCTTAGGTTGTAGTTTTCATATCTTATTTTAAAGGCACTTGACACATCTCTATTCTCTATGCATCTAAATAGAGATCTGCCCATGTAATATTTAAAAGTCTCTGATGGAATTGAATTTGCAGGTAGACTGGAGCAAATTCATTGCCGTGAATAGAGCCACTGCACATCCTCATTATGACCCAGATGGAACAGCATACAACATGGGGAACACCTATGGGCCACATGGTAAAGTGGGATGGAGGTATTTTTAAAAATAATTAGGAGTTTGCCCTGGTTGGGTGGCTCAGTTGGTTAGACCATCATCTCATACACCAAAAGGCTGTGGGTTCAATTCCTGTTCAGGGCACACATAACTAGGTTGCAGGTTCAATCCCCAGTCGGGGTATGTATAGGAGGCAACTGATTGGGTTTCTCTCACAGATGGCTGTATCTCTGTATCTCTCTCTCTTACACACTCTCTCTTTCTCCTCCTCCCTCCCCCTTCCCTTTCCCTCTTTCTAAAATCAATAAACATATCCTAGGGTGAGGATTTAAAAAATAATAACAATTAGGAGGTAACTATCTTCTTGGGGTTCCATTATGGTTTAGATGTAAACTTATGAAACTTCATTTGAAAGGTTCAGAAAAAAATCTCTGAAGTGGCATTACTGAACTTAAAGTATATAATTTATCTTTGAGTATGTGTCTTGTGGAGCTTTTGCACATATGCTTATCAGCTGATTTTTTAACCTTCTTAGCATAACTCACAATTATGTTCTATTGTGTTTTTTGGCTCATAAGCATTGTAGGGATTTTCAATATGTATTTCTCAAACTTGAATTTTTTAAGAAGTACCATATTGTAAGTTTAAGAAAGTTAGAATTCATCAGCAAAGATATAGGGAATATACATTGTCTATCACATGGGAATTTCTTTTTATAATCGAACAATAGATCCCAAGTTACAGTGCAGTTGCATTTACAACCACGTATATCACATCTCTTTCCTGGACATCCTTATACTTCTCCAACTGCGTACCAATCTGCTCCATAATATTCTAATAGCTAATAATGAAACCTAACATTTATTGAATGCCTAGTATGTGCTGTTAAGAATTTTTCAATATATTTTCTTTTCATTTTAAAAAATGTATAATCTTTATTATATTTTTTCTATTACCATTTAGTCCACTTATACCCACCCCTTAGCAATCACCACACTCTTGTCCATGAGTCCTTTTTCCTTTTTGCTCAGTCTCTAACCCCAAACCTCCCCCTGCCTCTAGCTGTCATCTGCACCCCATCTATGAGTCTGTCTCTGTTTTTCTTGTTAGTTCAATTTGTTCATGAGATTCCACATATGAGTGAAATCATATAGTATTTGTCTTTCTCTGACTGGCTTATTTCACTTAGCATAATGTTCTCTAGGTCCATCCATACTGCTGCAAAGGGTAAAATTTTCTTCTTTTTTACAAATGAATGGAATCCCATTGTGTAAATGTTCCATAGTTGTTTTATCCACTCATCTATTGATGGACACTTGGGCTGCTTCCATATCTTTGTGATTGTAAATAATGTTGCAATGAACATAGGGGTGCTTGTGTTTTTTCAAATTAGTTTTCAAATTATGTTTTTGGGTTCCTTTGGATGTATTTCCAGAAGTGGGATTGCTGGGTCAAAAGGCAGATACATTTTTAATTTTTTGAGGCATCTCCATATTGCTTTCCACAGTGGCTGCACAGATCTGCATCTACCACCAACAGTGCAAAAGGGTTCACCTTTTCCACATCCTCACCAGCCCTTGTTTTTTCATTTATTGATGATAGCCATTTTGACAGGTGTGAGGTGGTATCTCATTGTAGTTTTTATTTGCATTTCTCTGATGATTAGTGATGTTGAGCATCTTTTCATATGTCTATTGGCCATCTGCATGTCCTCTTTGGAGAAATGTCTATTCAGGTCCTTTGTCCATTTTTAAATTGGGTTGTTTGTTTTTTTGGTGTTGAGTTTTGTAGGTTCTTTATAAATTTTGGATCTGTGTATTTTCTCATTTAATCCTATAATACCTCTCTAAAAAAGGTACTGTTAGTACTCAATTTTACAGGCAAGGCCAGTAAACCTTGAGAAGGTTTAAAATACTTGGTTAGGCAAGCTTCTAAGTGTCTGAAACCAGACCTGGCACTAAGTCTGAACCACATACAAGGTCGCTATTAGCCACACTCTGTTAGACTACCTTAATAATTATTCATCTCTGGGTGTAGAAGACTCTCAGGACAGCAAATTCATGTTCCTATATCTGAGTACACATGTCTCTGTTTGAAAAGAATGTGTAAGTATTAGATCTTTCTGACTATCTTAACTGTCAATCAATCTTTCATCTATAACTTATAAAACTTTTATATAGGTTAATGTGTAATTTTGGTGAGTAATTGGCTTTGAGGGTTGTTCATCTCTACCTTTTCATATTTACACACGTGAGTGTGTATGAAAGAGGATACTGCAGGGTTGATTTTTACTGACTCCAATAGAGATGGCGTACGCAGTTCTCTCTTCTTTATTACTTGAACTCAGGTAGAGATGTATTCTTCAAAGATGTAATAGGAAACAGCAAACATCCTTTTAGGTAAAATGTTTCAGCAAGTGGGATAACTGACTCAGCAGTTTTTTTGTCCATCTTTCTGTTTTGAATAATATAAAAATCCAAGTGGATAATTTTGTAACTGGTTCATAATGAGAAATGCTGTTTCACCATTCTGAATTACATATTCTAAAATAGCTGTTAGATCAGTCCTTCTCTGCCTGTAGAATGTCTAAGAATTATCTGGAATGCTTCCTAGCAATGTAGATTATTGCACTTCATAGATTGTGGTTCAGTAGACCTGAAAAGGGGCCAAGAATTTAACAACTCCCTCACCCCTTGGTGCATTTTAATAAGGTCCTAGGTGATTTGGGGGTAAGTGGCTTCTGGATCTTTCAGAAACCCTACCACCAGCCACCAGAGGCTGTGTTTGTTACTCTGCCTCAATTTGCTGTTTATGAAGTCCTGAAGAGTCTCCCAGAGTTAGACTCATGGTATTGGGCAGGTCGCTCCTATGGGCAGTCCCCTGCTGGGTGTTTCCTGGGTGTCTGTCTCCCTCACTCATGCCATCATGTCTTACTGTAGAACAGTTCATTAACTAGTAGTGTTTGAATTTAGTGAATTGAGTAATTGTCAATTATCCAGTTGCCAAAACAGGAAATATCTTCTAATCTCAACTGAAACTAAATTTTTTCTTTTCTTTTCTTTTCTTTTCTTTCCTTTTTCCTCCTCCCTCCTTCCTTCCTCCCTTCCTTCCTCCCTTCCTCCCTTCCTCCCTTCCTCCCTTCCTTCCTTCCTTTCTTCTTAAATATTTGGTTCAATGAAGAGGTTTTGAACGGGAACTCCAATGCACATGTAGCTGCAGGGAGCTCAACAACCTAAGATGTGTTTGGGGGAAATTTAGAGATTCTCATTATAATAAAGTGCTTGCTAATAATTTCTAACTTTAGTAAGTAAAAGTCTTTTAATTGTTTTAGCTTTTCTATATATTTAAAAAGTCTTTTAAAAACTAACAAAAATACTCTAAAACATTAAACAATCCAACTAGTTTTTAGTAATATTGTAAAATATTCAGTTACTTAGTGATATAGTACTCTTGGAATGATGGAGCTTTTAGTTTTTTTATAACTCATCACTGTATAAAGCATGATATTTTACATATAATGGGCTCTGAAAACACATTTATATTCCCAACCTAGACCTCCTCAGTATTTTATGTTTACTTACTCACTCACTGTTTTTACTAGAATGTCTAACAGGCATTACAAAATTAACTTGTCTAAAACCAAACTCCCGATCATTCCCCTTACACTTTCCCTGTTTAAGGTATTTCCCACCTCAGTTGATGGTAACTTCCTCCTTTCAGTTGCTTAGGACAATAACTTGGGAATCATTCTTCACATCTCTGTCTCTCATAGCCACATCCAGTTGGTCAAAAAGTAATTATAGCAATGCCTTCAAAATATTTCTAAAATTCAACCTTACTTACTCTTGGCTAAGACTCTGCATTTGTTCATTTCTCCTCTCAGAAGGCATTTCTTCCAGATATCCTCGGGACTCTCTTCCTCGCCTCCTTCAGATCTTTACTCAAATGTCATCTTAGAAAAGCCTTCCACGCCTACCATATTTAACATTGTAAATAATAGCACCCATCTTTATGCACTTACTCTGGATCCCCATTGCCTGGTTTATTTTCCATTCTTATCATCACCTTATGTATTATATTTTTACTTATTGTATGATTTATTAGAACTTGAGCTTTATAAAAGAAGAGCCTTTTAAAAAATCTTATACACTGTTATATACAAGTGTCTAGGATATGGTACTTATGACACTTAGAAAAGTGCCTGGAATATAGTTAGCCCTCAATAAGTAGTTGTTGAATAAATGAGAACTGTATGGTTATCTTGTTCCAAAAGAAGCTTTTATGATTGCAAAAAACTCTGTTACCCTAGTTCTTTAGAACCTACATTGGCAATTCTAATACCAGGAAAAAAATTTAATATGACCTCAATATTTGCTCATTCATTGAATGATTTAACAAACATGTTGTTAGTAAATCCATCAATAGCTATTTATGGTGTACTTACTAAATGCTAGTCCTTGTTTGGTACTGAGGATGCAAAGATGAAGCAGAAAAATCTGCTCTTAAAAAGCCCTACTTGTTTATCTGCTTTTCCCAGTAGCAGATAAACAAGTAAGATAAACAAGTAGATAATTAATGGTGCAATGAGATAAGTGCTATGACTATTTGAGAAATAATTAGGGCATAAAGGAGGGGCAACAAATGACTGGGGTGGGGAAGACTCAGGGAAGGCCACTTGAGGAGTGGATGGATACCTGAGTTGATTCTTGAAGGAGCAATAACAGTCCGATGAATGATTGCATGAATAAATGCTGATGAGACAGGATGAAATGGGACCTAAAGCCATCCCAGGGATCCAGAGGACCATAGTGAAGGATTTGGACAGGGATGCCCATGAAGATTGCAGTTGTTGGGATTGAGGAGTGGGGAGAGGGACAAATAGAATGAAGGTATTCCTGGCTGCTATCTTATCTTTTCCTATGAAGTAGAGATTGAGTTCATCTTCAGGGAACAAGAGGATAACCATTTGAGAATATTAAAATATAATAAACTATTGGCGAATTACTTTGTGTGTGTTGTTTCAAAACCTAAGCTAATGACTTCCATAAAGCTTATGTATTTTTAATATCTAAGTATTTGAAATAACCTTTCATGAAATATGAGTGTCAGGCATAGTGTATAAATCTCTTAATTGCTTTTGACTAGTCCATAAATGCAAGAGTTATCTTTTATTCATAGAATATATGTAAAAACAGTTAAGATGAAATTTCCTATTTTCCAGGTTCTTGGTATTATATTATTTGGGTTCCTCCAGAGAAGGTGGATGTTGGGGATACAATCCAAGGAGCCCAGGTGGTATGTTCTATTGCTTCTGAAGAGCGTTTGAAACCTTCTTACTACCATAGCTTTGGTGAGTACAGAGATGAAGCAAATTGCAATGGGGCCTGCTAATGTCACTACAGCAGAGGGACTCACTTTGGCAAGTACTGTGTTAATACAGTTTATCAGAGTATGATGATAATGAGATCAAGGTTGCATTTTAATGCTAGTTACATTTATTCTATTTAGTAATATACTTTTTACCCTAGCCAACTTGCTGCTTGAAAACATAGTTATTTTAGTATAAGCAATTACTAAAAAATTAATTGACAACCACTAGAGTGAACCATATGTAAACTATGGACTTTGGGTGGTTATGATGTGTCAATGAAGGTTTATCAGTTATAAGAAATATAACACTCTGGTGCAGAATGTTGATAATGCAGAGGCTCTTCATGTATAAGGACAGAAGGTACATGGGAAATCTCTGCACTTTCCCCTCAATTTTATTGTGAATCTGAAACTGCTCTAGAAGGGTAAAGTCTTAATATAAAAAAAAGTTTGACCATAAAAAATTAATTGACAGGATTCAAAATTTCAGGTAACTTTAAAGACGACAAATAATCATGCATGAAAAGATCTTAACTATATTTTTGGGGAAATTCATACTCTAGATTGCTTCAGCTTTTTCTAAGAATATTTACCTTTTGCATTCCAAATCTTTATTACCAATCTGCTACTGGACACTTAACCCAGTATAAACAGCAAAAGGATTAAGGAATAAAGGTTCAGATCAGAGGAGAATCAAGATGGCGGAGGAGTGACTGGAAGTCACACTGACCGCCTCCGAGGACCAATTGGGAATTAAACTAAATTGTGGAGAAATCACCTGGAACAAAAAACTGAACAATAGCGAGAAAGGAGCCTTATTACCTCAGACAGACAGAAGAATCAGCTTTAGCACAATCTACCTGGTAAGGAGTGCAGTAGAAACTCACAAAGATGGGTTGGGTGCCCACAGGCATTAGCACCAGAAGGATATTGAAATGGCCAGTTGGATTCCCCTGAGAAGAGCAGGGTCTAAACCATAA
This sequence comes from Pteronotus mesoamericanus, assembly GCF_021234165.1. Lineage (NCBI taxonomy): Eukaryota > Metazoa > Chordata > Mammalia > Chiroptera > Mormoopidae > Pteronotus > Pteronotus mesoamericanus. The sequence goes on from NW_026555313.1 coordinate 16,677,629, forward strand.
GCAGGGATCTCCAGCCTATAGCACCAGATCCCAAAAAGTACAAAGATAACAGCCAGCTGTGAAAAGCACCAAGATTGCCTCTGCCAGAGACTTGCAGCTGGAGACTCAAAGAACCGCTTAAAGGGCCAATGCATAAATTTGCATTTGCGGCCACTTACCCTGATCTCTGGCAAAGGTGGAGGCAGAGTGGGCTAGAGACACCTGAGGAGAGACTGGAGACGGAGGCTTTGGGGAGAGAACTGAGGGAGTAGCCGGCGGAATCCTGGTGCTGACTCCTCCCCCATGTGGCAGCAGCCATCTTGCTCAGGCAGACCACTCCCCTGAGCGGCAGCAGTGTGAGAGCACCCAATAACCCCACCCCTAGGAGGGATTCTGCCCTTCCCTATGGTGTCTAAGCCAGCCTGCTGAGTGCAGAGTGACTAGATTAACCGCTGAAGGAGACAGCCACAGAGAGTAGATTCCTGGAAGTCTCGAACAGGCTGCCTAAGGTCAGACACGGTCAACAGCTGACATCATCAGAAGCAATCCAGAAAGAAAAAACAGTGGTCTCCTACCATAAACGTTCACACCACAAAGTCAGGAAACCAGGAAAGATCAATTTAAGAAGCAGAAGCAAAAAAGAAGTCTCACAAATAATGGGAAGACAAAGAAATACGCCCCACTCGAAGGGAAAGGAGGGATCCCCAGAAAGAAAATTAAATGAAACAGAGGCTAGTAAACTATCAGATATTGAGTTCAAAACAATGGTTCTAAGGAAGCTCAATGAGCTCGGTGAGCTCAGAGAGAATTACAAAAATCTACCCGGAAACTATGAGGAACTTAACGCAAACTATATCAACATGAAAAAGGACATAGAAACTATCAATAAGAGACAAGAGGAAATGAAGAATACAATTTCTGAATTGAAAAACACAGTAGAAGGAATCAGAAGCAGGCTAGATGAAGCAGGGGAATGAATCAGTGAGCTGGAGGATAAGGTAGAAAAAAGCTCCCAGAAAGAGCAAAAAAAATTTTAAAAAGACTCAAAAAGAATTAATAGGAATTTAGGATAATGTGGGACAACCTGAAACATAATAATATCTGTATAATAGGGATACGAGAAGGAGAAGAAAAGGAGGAAGGGATAGAGAACCTGTTTGAAAAACCAATGATGAAAAACTTCCCTAAGTGGAGGAGAGAAAAAGTCATGCAAGTCCAGGAAGCACAGAGGGTCCCATTCAAGAGGAACCCAATGAGGCCCACCCCAAGATACATCATCATTAAAATGGCAAATATCAAAGACAAAGAGAGAATCCTAAAGGTAGCAAGAGAGAAAGAGGTAGCAACATAAGGGAGCCCCGATGCGGCTAGCAGCTGACTTCTCAACAGAAACACTACAAGCCAGAAGGGAATGGCAAGAAATATTCCAAGTCATGAAAACCAAAGGGCTGCAACCAAGACTGTTCCACCCAGCAAGGCTCTCAATTAAAATGGAGGGTGAAATAAGGAGTTTCCCAGACAAAAGAAGATTAAAATAATACACCTCCATCAAACCAGCATTACAGAATATGCTAAAGGGACTGCTTTAAGAAGATGAAGAAAAAGAGTATATGAATACCCAGTTCCTTTCACAGTCACCAATATTTGATATTACCAATATTTTTAATACTTATTAATCATATTATGACAATGATGTGTTATTTTAACTGTTACTTTATTATTTGTTGAAACTAAACCTGTTTTTGTATATTTTTTGCCTATTTGTATTATTTTTAAAAAGCTTTAAATAACTTCTTGGTATTCTTTATCCATTTTTTTTTGATTAAATGTTTGTAGAATTTTTTCCCTAAAAAACAACTATTAACCTTTTTTTAGATGTGCTGCAAATACTTTCCTATTCTATTATTTAGAATAATTCTATTAAATTATCCTTTACCTTTTTTATATGTGCATTATTATATAGTCTTACATGTTTAATATAGTCATATTGCCAATATTTTACTTTATAGCTTCTGGGTTTGAATATGTTACTTCAGTGTAGGAAAAATATTATTTTGTATTTTCTCCTAAAACTCCTTAGATTTTACATATTTATTTTTAACTCACCTGAATATATTTTGTATAATATTTTGTGTGAAATAGGACTCTACATTTGTTTATTTCAAGTAATAGTGGTCCATGCACCTTATTTGTTGAATAAGCCTTATTTTCCTCATTGATTTGAAATATCATTTAATCATATATTACATTGTTAAACAGATAAGTACATTTGTTTCTAGAGTGCTCATTTTATTTTATTGATCTACTTTATTATTTCTGTGCTGGTGTCATTTGTTTTAATTGCTGAGACTTTATAATGGATTTAAATGTTTTAATATTTTATCATGGATTTTGACATTTAAAAAACAAATATAGATAAAATCAATATGCATTTAAAAATAAAGAAAGAAGGAACTCCTATGTTTTGCGACAACATGGATGGAACTGGAGAATATTACACTAAGTGAAATAAGTTGTTGAAAGACAAATACCATATGATCTCACCTATAAGTGTAATCCATTCAACAAAATAAATTAACTAACAAAATAAACCAGAGGCATGTAAACATGGAGTAGACAGAAAGTGACCAGAGGGGATAGGGAAGAGGACAATGGTGAAAAGAAGGAGAAGGGACTAGACAAAGAACATGTATGAATGACACACGGACATGAACAACAGAGTGGGAACTGACTGTGGGAGAGGGGGGTGAGGGGGATGGGTGAAGGAGGGCAAAGGGGGAAAATTGGGACAACTGTAATATAATGAACATGATTTAAAAATTAAAAACAACAGCATTTGATACTATTAACACTATAATTTTTAAAATTCTTTCTTATCTGGACCTCATAGAGCACAACCTTTATTGACTTTCTTTTTTTTCAAGTTAAATTCACCGGGGTGGCATTAGTTAATAAGATTATATAGGTTTCAAGTGTACATTTCTATGATAACATAAAAAAAAGATTCAGATCATAAATCACACTTTAATATTATATTTCTTCTCTTTGTTTCTAAACCAAAACAATTTTAAAATTAAAAATAAAAGGTAAAAAGCAAGTTGAGGGTACTGAACCAAAGTGTTCTAAGCAGTTCCCTTTTTCATGTAGGAACAGGAAACTCGTTTAACGAAACTGGGAAGCAGGGAAGTATTGTTTCTGGCTTGCCTGTGATTAGGTCAGCGGTACTGTGTGCGAGCATTCAGACAAGCCCCCATAACAGTCACATTTCCGACAACTCTAGTTTACCAAGTAACATGCTAATGTTTGCTGGAACTTTTTAGGAATGACAAAGAACTACATAATCTTCATTGAACAACCTTTAAAGATGAATCTGAGGACAATATCACTTCTAAAATTTGGTGAAAGGCCTTTTCTGATGGAATAAGCTGGGAACCCCAGTATAATACGCGGTTTCATATGGTGAATAAGTACACTGGACAGGTGGAGTATTTTAAGTATATTTATCATGAAAGTGATTGGAAACAAAGGCAAATTTTCATTTGATTTATTTTTATCTTCACTGGGTATTACTTGCATGACTCTTAATCAAGGATATTATCTTCCATAGGTAGGGCTAGCTACTTATTAATACAGTGGATTTACCTTATTAGAACATTGTAGGAAATGGCTACAATGTAGCCAATGTAGGAAATTAAAAGGGTAATTATCCTTTTAATTATATGAATCAATTAAAATGGCATCTACAAGCACTCTTAACATGTGTTTTTCTATATAATATTTGCAAAAGAGGATGTTCATGAAAAGGTCTTCCATAACCTTTGCAAGATGTTTGTTGTTTTTTTTTTTAAAGATTTTTATATGTTGATTGGTAGAGGGGTAGGGAGGGAGAGAGAAAAGGAGAGAAACATCAATGTGCCAGAGATCAATTGCCTGCCTCTCTCATGGCCCCAAAAGGGGGACTGGCCTGCAACCCAGGCACATACCTTCATTAGGAATTGAATCAGTGATCTTTTGGTTTGCAGTATGACACCCATCCCACTGAGCTACACCAGTCAGGGCAGCAACAATGCTTTAGTTAGTTGCTTCTACAACTTCTTGATATGTAAACATGATAATTATACTAAAGTCCAAAGCACATTGGCTAAATATCTTTCTATACCCCTGATTAATAGCAGTATGATATGTTTATTTTTCCCCTCTCTAAAGAGACAATGTCCTACATTTACTGTACTCCAATTTTATTACAAAAATTTGACTTTAATAATACATGCATTTTTCAAAGAATTACTTAAATTTATCATAAGTTACTTAATAGCAGTGTTTTCTATTTAACCATGTAGAATCTAGGAATTATTCAGCCTTCAAAACATTGGGGCATATTTCACGAGGACTTTTAAGTTAGTTGTAGCAATTGATTGGTTTATATTAAACAGCCCCAGTTTGTTGGTGGATACAAGATGAGGTGACTTAAGCAAGCAATGCTTAAATCAAAGTATATTTGCTTCTGCATTTCAAATTCCACTTTTTGCACTTACCTGGTCTGTCATGTAAGGGGGGCATGGGGAGGGGGGTGTCTTAATTTGAGCTTGGTGCATCTGTTCCCTAAAGGAAAAAAATGAAAATAAAATAAAATGTTTCTTTTTCATTGTTTGATTTTCCCCTGCAGCTTCTTCCAGGGATGTCCTACAGTAAACCTTTTGTTACTTTTCATCAAATCAATGCTTTTGAGGACCAGGGCTGTGTTGTAATTGATTTGTGCTGTCAAGATAATGGAAGAAACCTAGATGTTTACCAACTGCAGAACCTTAGGAAAGCTGGGAAAGGGCTTGCTCAGGTACACATCTCTGATTTGTCAGAAGTTGTCAAAATAATTTTTAACTAGCCAAGTCCTGGTTTTGGCTTTGGAATTAGCTGTTTCTGTTGCCCCTTTGGAAAATAAGGAGGGAGGATGGTTTTAAAGACACAGGCTTGTCATTTATTTAATACTTAAAAATAATATGAAGTACTTACCTAATATCTAATAAAAAGCACTTGTTTTGAAGCACATGTGATTAGCTGCTTATTACACTTGAACACTAATTTTTGTAAATTAAATTTACTGGAAGAAATAGCAAAGTGGATTATAACCTTAATTCTCTGATAAAGTATATTCATATAGCTGAAGGATTTCATTTTTTTCTGATATTGAATCCAAGGCAAAATTTTTTCCTGGGATTATAGAATATAAATTGTTTTTAACTATAGTTTTATTGTTAAATCTTTTGAAAACATTGTTTTTAAAGTTTACTTATACTTATTTATTTTATTATAACTATATGATAGGTCTTGATATCTGCAGTATGAGCCAATTAACTCATTTATTTTTTATGAGTGCCTAAGTTTTTCTTGGCGTTTTCATTTCCATAAATTGAGTATATCAATCTTTTCCTTTATGAGTAAAACATTGTATATCCTGTTTCAGACATTGTCCTATGATAAAGTCATGAAAATATTGTTTTATATTATCTTCTCAAAGAAGTTTTAATTCTAAAAAATTAAGTATCCATATATGTATTATTATTTTTGGACTCTATATTTTGTTTCAGTGGTATACTTGAACCAGTACCACATTGTTCTAATTACTATCATTGTATAAAAAAATCTTGATGTTTAGTAGATCAAGTCCTCCTAATTCTTTTTCTATAGTGAGTATCATGGTCATTCGTGGCCCTTTAGAATTTTGTATAAATTTTAGAGTCAGCTTGTTAGTTCACACACACATGTGCACACATGCACACACCAAAAACAATAAAACCTTTCAGATTTGAATGCATTTTTTGTTTGTTTGTTTTTCCTTATTTTACTGGACTTCAAGTACAGTGTTGAATGTAAGTGGCATCTTTATCTGGTTCTCAGTTTGACAGGAAAAATTTTCAACATTTTGCTGTTAAATATGCTATTTGCTGTAGATTAAAAAAAATGAATAGACTTTGTGTTATAGAGAAGTTTTAGGTTTAAAGGAAAATAAAGCAGAAAGTACAGAGAGTTCTCATATAATCCCTTCTCCCTTATCTCCCCAGTTTCTCCTATTATTAACATCTTGCCTTGGTGTGGTATGTTACAACTGATGAACCAATATTGATACTTTATTACTAAAGTGCATAGTTTAGAGTTCACTCTGTGTGTTGTACATTCTACAGGTTTTGACAAATGCATAATGTCTTGTATCCATCTTTATAGTATAATTTCACTACCCTAAAAATACCTCATTCCAACTCTTTTTAACTCTCTACCCACTTGAATCCTTGGCAACTACTAATCTTTTTACTGTCCCTATAGTTTTTCCTTTTCCAGAATGTCATATAGTTGGAATCATACAGTATGTAGCCTTTTCAGACTGGCCTCTTTTACCTAGCAACATGCATTTAAGGTTTCTCCATGTCTTTTAGTGGCTTCATAGCTCATTTCTTTTCATTGCTTAATAATATTCTAGTGTATATATGTACCACACTTTATTATCCATTCACCTACTGAAAGATGTCTTGGTTTATTTCAGTTTTTGGCAATTATGAATAAAACTGCTATGAACATTTGCATACAGTTTTCAGCTGTGTCTGTTTTGCTGTTAAACCTAGCTGCTAAGTTGTTAAACTCATTTCATTTTTCAGCTCCAAAATTTTGACTTGCTTTTCTTTTATAATTTCTAGTTCTCTGTTACAATTCTAAATTTAAAAGAATTTCCTTCAACATAGTCAGAATTATTAACGTCTAATAACTGTATTATTTGTGGCTTTGTTTCTATCATCTGTTGCTTATCTTTTTTTAAATCATACTCTCTTGCCTTTTCATGTGTTGGTTAATTTTTATCTTAAACAGAATATTGTGTTACAAAATTGTAGAAATATTTTGAGACCTAGGATGATGTAATTTTCCTTTAGAGAAGATTTTTATTTGCTTCTGGCAGATGGCTAGGGTACATTATCAATTCCATATATATAATTTTTAATTTAATTTTCAATTACACTTTCATTCAACACTTTTTCGTATAAGTTTCAAGAGTATGGCACAGCAGATAAACATTCATATAGGTTACAAATATTCCCTTCAATAATTGGTGCCCACCTGGCACCACAGTTATTACAATGTTGTTAACTATATTCTCCATGCTTCACCTTACATCCTCATGCATATTTTTTAACTACCAGTTAGTACTCCTTAATCCCATCACCTCTTTTAACCCCACACTCCCCTTTGGCCTCCACTGTTTTGTTCTCTGTGTCTATAAGTCTGTTTCTGTTTTGCTTGTTTATTTTGTTATTTAGATTCCACATATAAGTGATATCATATGGTATTTGTCTTCCTCTGTTTGGCTTATTTCACTTAGCATAATACTCTCTAGCTTCATCCATGCTGTCATGTGGTAAGATTCCGTTCTTTTTTATGGCTGAGTGTGTGTGTATATGTATCTCACAACTTTTTTACCTACTCATCTCTTTTTTCTTTTACAGTTTAAAAACAAATCTTAGACAGCCTTACACTTCAATTTTTTTCTCTAAAAGGAGTGAGTTGTGTACAGGGGGGGTTAAATGCTTTATCGACAACAAAAAAAAAAAAACAACTGCACTAGAACCAATTTATTCATCATCATCATATTCTTCTTCATCTTTCTCCTTTTCATCCTCTTCATCTTCCTCCTCTTCCTTCTTTTTCTTGCTTTTTTCAGCCTTGACAACTCCCTTTGTTGCAGTGTCAGGCTTTCCTTTAGCTTGGTATGCACAATATCCTTTTCATATTTCTCCTTCAGCTTAGCAGCCTTATTTTCATAAAGCTGCTTGTCACCAGCAGCAGTGTGACTCCACATCTCTCCCAACTTCTTTGCAACATCACCAATGGATAGGCCGGGATGCTCTCCTTTGATTTTTGGGTGATACTCAGAACAAAAGAAGAAGAAGGCCAAAGGAGGCCTCTTGGGTGCATTGGGATCCTTGAACTTCTTTTTTGTTTCCCCTTTTGGAGGAATATAAGTTTTCATTTCTCTTTCATAATGGGCCTTGTCTGCCTTTGCTATGTCTTCAAATTTTCCTTTCTCTTTAGCAGACATAGTCTTCCACCTCTCTGAGCACTTCTTAGAAAACTCTGAGAAGTTGACTGAAGCATCTGGGTGCTTCTTCTTGTGCTCCTCCTGGCAAGTTTGCACAAAGAAAGCATATAATGACATTTTGCCTCTTGGCTTCTTAGAATCTCTTTTGTCTGTGTTTAATTACTTTTTCTCAGCAAGCACAGAGTTGCCCAGTGCCTGACCAGCTTGCAATTGCCCTGGTGCTGTCTCTATGGAGCTCAATGTACTGCAATGGCTGTGAGAGTGGGAGCCAGACTTACCTACTCATCTATTGATGGACACTTGGGTTGCTTCCCGTATCTTGGCTATTGTAAGTAATGCTGCAATGAACCCATGGGCGCATATATTCTTTCAAATTAGTGTTTAGGGTTTCTTCGCATATGTAGCCAGAAGTGGAATCTCTGGGTCATAAGGAAGTTCCATTTTTAATTTTTTGATGAGCCTTCACACTGTTTTCCACAGTGGCTGCACCAGTATATTCCCACAAACAGTGCACTAGGGTTCCCTTTTCTCCATACCCTTGCCAGCACTTGTTTGTTGATTTATTGCTGATAGCCATTCTGACAGGTGTGAGGTGGTGTCTCATTGTTGTTTTAATTTGCATTTCTCTGATGATTACTGATGTTGAGCAACTTTTCATATGTCTATTATGAATCTCTATGTCCGCTATGAAGTATCTCTTCAGGTCTTCTGCCCATTTTTTAATTGGATTTTTTTCTCGTGTTGAGTTGTCTGAATTCTTTATAAATTTTGGAGGTTATCCCCTTATCAACATGTATTATTGGTGAATACTTTCTCCCATTTAGTAGGTTGTCTTTTCATTTTGTTCATAATTTCAGATATTCTTAATCTCATTATAGGGATTGAGATAATTTGAAGCAGGATACAGTTCCTGGAAGAACTGTACTATTTCTTATTTATTCTTACTCCTTGGGTATAGAGCTAGGGGGTCTTGATCCAAACAGCTAGAAGTTTATCAGGGCTTCCCCTAATTTGTAGACCTTGAATTCTAACTTTCTTCTCCCTAGCTCCTCAAAACTATTAAAATCTTTTTTCATCAAGGTCCAATGATAGGGGAGTTGGTATGTCTACATTCTTATAAAAGGGTAGCCAACATGAAGGATCTTTGCAATGACGGAAATGTTCTGTATCTTGAGTGTGGTAGTGGTCACATTAATTTACACATAACAATTGCACAGAACACAGACACAAACACACACACACGTAAGTACATGTTAAAATGGTGAAGTCTGAGTAAAGTTAGTGGATAATGTCAATGTAAATTTCCCAGTTGTGATATTATAATGGGTAAAGATGGTTGATGGAGACATAGGGTTTCTCTCTATATTATTTCTTTTCTTATGTTGTTAAATATACATAATATTTACTATTTTAACTATTTTAGGTGTACAATTCAGTGGCATTCAGTACTTAACAATGTTGTACATCCATCACCATTATCCACTTCCAGAACTTTTTCATCATGGCAAACAGAAACTCTGTACCCATTAAATAACAGCTTCCTATTCCCCTCTCTCCCCAGCCCTTGGAAACCTCTATTCTACTTTCTGTTTCTAGCAATTTGCCTATTCCAGCTACCTCATGTAAGTGGAATCATACAAGATTTGTTCTTTTGTGTTTGGGTTAATTCATTTAGCATAGTCTTTTCAAGGTCATCCATGTTGTAATGTGTATCAGAACTGCATTCCTTTTAAAGGTTGAATAATGGAATATTATACATACTATATATTATTTATTTATCTGCTGGTGGACATTTGGATTGTTTTTACTTTTTGACTATGGTGAATAATACTGTTAAGAACATTGGCATACAAGTATCTCTTTGAGCCCCTGTTTTCAATTCTCTTTGGTATATACCTAAAATTGCTGGGTATATGATAATTCTATGTTTAACTTTTTGATGAACTGTCAAACTGTTTTCTAAAGCAGCTACACAATTTTACATTCCCACCAGCAGTACACAAGTGTTTCAATTTCTTCACATTCTCAGCAACAGTTATTTTGTTTTTTCTTTTTTAAAAATTTTTTAATAATAGCCATCCTAATAAGTATGAAATGTTACCTCATTGTGGCTTTGATTTGCATTTCCCTAATGACTAATGATGTTGAACATCTTTCTGTGTACTTATTGGCCATTTGTATATATTGGTGAAAGATATTTCTTTCAGTCCTTTGCTCATTTATTAAAATTGTATTTTATTGATTATGCTATTACAGTTGTCCTAATTTTTCCCCCTTTGCCCTGCTCTATGCAACCCCACTTCAATTCCCTCAGGCAATCCCCACACCGATGTCCATATCCAGGGGTTATGCATATGTATTCTTTGGCTACTCTGTTCCTTATGCTGTACTTTGCATCCTCATTGACTATCTGTAACTAACAATTAGTACTTCTGAATTCCTTTACCTTTTTCACCCATTCCCCTGACCCCCTTCCCATCTGCCAACTATCAAAAATTGTTCCTTGTATCTATGCTTTTTTTAAATTTTTAAGTATATTTTGATTATGCTATTACAGTTGTTCCATTTTTTTCTCGCCTTTATCTCCCTCTGCCCTGCACCACCCCCTCCATCCAGCATTCAAGCGCCCCTGCCCCCTTGCCTAATCATGCCCATAGGTCGTACATAAAGTTCTTTGGTTTCTCCACTCCTATACCATTCTTAACCTTCCCCTGTCTATTTTGTGTGTACAAATTGTGCTTCTTATTCCCTGGACCTTTTCTCCTCATTTTTCCACTCCTCCCCACTGATAACCCTCCATGTGATCTCTGTTTCCGTGCTTATGTTCCTGTTCTAGTTGTTTGCTTAGTTTTAGTTTTTGTTTTTTAGGTTCAGTTATTGATAGTTGTGACTTTGTTGTCATTTTTACCATTCATATTTTTTGATCTTTCTTATACAAGTCCATTTAATATCTCATATAATAAGGGCTTGGGAATGATGAACTCTTTTAACTTTACCTCATCTGGGAATCACTTTATCTGCCCTTCCATTCTAAATGATAGCTTTCCTGGATAGATTAATCTTGGATGTAGGTCCTAGCCTTTCATGACTTTGAATACTTCTTTCCAGCCCTTTCTTGCCTATAAGGTTTCTTATGAGAAATCAGCTAATAGCCTTACGGGAACTCCTTTGTAGGTAACAGTCTCCTTTTCTCTTGCTGTTTCTAGGATTATCTCCTTATCTTTAATCTTGGGCAATTTAATAATGATAATGTCTTGGTGTTTCTTCTTGGATCCAACTTCTTTAGGATCCTCAGAGAGTCCTAGACTTGCATGTCTAGTTCTTTCACCAGATTGGGGAAATTCTCCTCCAATATTTTTTAAAATAAATTTTCAATTTCTTGCTTTTTCTCTTCTTCTGGCACCCCTATGATTCAGGTGTTGGAATGTTTAAAGTTGTCCCAGAGGTTCCTCAACCTCTCCTCATTTTTTAAAATTCTTGTTTCTTCATTCTGTTCCAGTTGAATGTTTATTTCCTCCTCCTGTTCCAAATTGTTGATTTGAGTCCCAGTTTTCTTTCCTTCATTGTTGGTTTCCTATATATTTTCCTTTATTTCACTTTGTATAACCTTCATTTTTCCCTCTATTTTGGAACCATACTTAACCCTTTCTATGAGCATCCTGATTACCAGTGTTTTGAACTCTGCATTTGATAGGTTGGCTATCTATCTCCTCATTGCTTAGTGCTTTTTCTGGAGTTTCAATCTGTTCTTTCATTTGGGCCATATTTCTTTATCTCAGTGCACCTGTTACATTGTAAGGGGCTGAGCCTTAAGTATTTGCCAGGGTCGGGCAACCCACTTGCTGCATTGTGGTGCTGTATATTGGGGAGGGGTCAGAGAAGGAACAATGCTGCTTGCTCAGGTCTCGCCCCTCTTTCCGTCACTTCCCTTGCTACCCGCAAGCAGAATATGTCCTTTCAGGTGCTGACTCCTGGGTGGGTGGGCGGACCTCTGTCCTAGGATCCCGTGGGCCTTTCCAATAGGCTATCCTGTGAGACTGGGAGTTTCTCCCCACAACTGCAATCCCAACAGGTTTTTACAGCCAGAGATTTTGAGACTTTATTTCCCTGTGCTGGGACCCTGGGTTGCAGGGTTTGTCTTGTTCTCCAGTTGTTCCTCCCAGCTTATCTGCATGTGAATGTGGGATATCCTGGTCTGCCAGCCACCACCTCACCTGCCTGGTCCACCAGCTGCCGCCTTGCCACGTGTCATCACTGCCCTGGTTGCTTGTCTCTGCCCCTCCTACTGGTCTGGATGAATGTTTCTTCTTTAACTCCTTGGTTGTCAGACTTCATACAGTTTGATTTCCTGGCAGTTCTGGTTGTTTTTTGTTTTTAAATAGGTTGTTATCCTTCTTTTTGTTGTGTGAGGAAGCGAAGCATATCTACTTATGCCTCCATCTTGACTGGGAGCTCTATTTTGTTTTTTAGATTCAATTGAAGACCCTTTAATATTTCTTATAATACTGGTTTGGTGGTGATGAGCTCCTTAGCTTTTTATTGTATGGGAAGCTCTTTATCTTTCTTTATATAGGTAAGGTAATCTTTGTTGTAGATCCTTGCTTTTCATCACTTTGAATATTTTTGGACAATTCCTTCTAGCTTGCAAAGTTTCTTTTGAGAAATCAACTGATGGTCTTATGGGAGCTCCCCTGTAGGTAACTAATTTCTTTTCTCTTGCTGTTTTTAAGTTCTTTGTATTTAACCTTTGGCATTTTAATTATGTGTCTTGGTGTGTGCTTCTTTGGGTTCTTCTGATGTTGGACTCTCTGTACTTCCTGGACTTGTGTGTCTATTTCCTTCACCAAATTAAAGAAGTTTTCTGTCATTTTTTTCAAATAGGTTTCCAATTTCTTCCTCTGTTCCTTCTCCTTCTGGTACCATTATGAATGATTGAATGTTGGTGTGGCTGAAGTTGTCCCAGAGGCTCCTTACACAATCCTCATTTTTTAAAAAATTCTTTTTTCTTCTTGCTGTTTTGATTGGGTGTTTTCTGAGTCCTTGCATTCCAAATTGCTGATTTGATTCTCGGCTTATTCCACTCTACTGTTGATTCCCTTTATATTGTTATTGTTCTTTATTTGAATCAGCGTATCCTTTGTTTCTCACTGAATCTTTTTTATACTGTTGAGGTTCTCACTAAATTCACTGAGTACCTTTATAACCTGTGTTTTAAATTCTACATCTGATAGATTGCTTGTCTCCATTTTGTTTAGTTATTTTTCTTGAGTTTTGTTCTCTTCTTTCTTTTGGGCCATGTTTCTTTGTCTCCTCATTTTGGCAGCCTCCATATGTTTGTTTCTATGTATCAGGTAGAGCTGCTACATCTCTCAGGCTTGGTAGAGTGGCCTAATGTAATAGATGTCCTTTAGGGTCTAGAGGCATGGCTTCTCCAAGCTGGGTACCCAAGGTGCACCCAGTGTGTAGGCTGTGTACACCCTCCTGTTGTAGTTGAGCCTTGATTGCTGTTGGCATGACCAAGGTCAGTCGCTGCTTGTGTTCTGCCTGGAGTCACCTGGCATAAGCTACAAAGTGATCTGCAGATGGCTGCTACTTGTGCTGGGCTTGGAGGTGCCCAGGCGAGGCCAAGCTTTGAACCAAGGCCGGCTGCTGCTTGTGCCAGGCCTGGGACAACTTAGTGAGAAGTACAGGGCTCACTGAAGCCAGATTTTGCTTGAGAGAATTTAGGAAAATCTGAGGCATGGGCCAAAGCAAGCCATTTGTATGGAAAAGCCACTGGAAACAGCTTGGGCAGGCCTGAAAGTTGGGTGGGGCAGAGTTTCAGTAAATTACCAGAGTGGAGCAAACAGTGTGAGCCAGGTTGATGGAATCTCAGATAAAGTGCCCATCTGCTGGTTCTGTGGCTTTGTTGGGGGAGGGTTCATAAAATGAAGTGTCCTCTGTCAGCACTTCTGTCTGGGAGAAAGCTGCTCCTCAGCTCTTACCCTAAAGCTGGACAATTCAGTTCCTCCGTGTATGTCTCTGATGCCTTTCAATCTGCTGCTCTTGTGATGGAGTTCAGAGGGAGTGAGCTTGCATAAGTCTGTTCATGGGCCCTTTGAGAGGAACTGCCTGGGACTCCAGAAGTTTTTGTCTTCCATAATCTCAATCTCTGCTGGTTTTTACAGACAGAAGTTATGGAGACTTATCTTCCTGGCACTAGAAACCTGGGCTGGGGGGCTCGGTGTGGGGCTGGAACCCCTTTCTTTTGAGATATCCCTCCTGATTTTTATGTGCCACATGTGCGTGTGGGACCAGCCCATTAGGCATCTCCACCCCTCCTACCAGTCTTGATATGGTTTCTTCTTGAATTCCATAGTTGTAGGACTTCCTTTCATTCAGCTCGATTCCTGATGGCTCTGAATGATGGTTGTTCTATGGTTTAGTTATAATTTTGATGTGGTTGTGTGAGGAGGCGAGCTGTGTTTACCTATGCCACCATATTGACTGCAAGTCCCCTTTGCCCATTTTTTAATCATTTGTTTTTCTTTATTTTACAATGCATGTGAATCTGCAATGATCTCAAAATAAAAAAGTTCACTAAAGAAATTTCTTGAGTTTCTTCAGATTTTTAGTTGCCTTTTCCTAAAAGCAATCTATGCCCTTAAGGGAAAAATTACCCCCAATATCTAGTTTACCTACTCCCAAATTGCCACCCATGTTTCTTCCCTGCCTTTTTAGCTCACCAATGCCTTCCAACAGTTGTTTTAAACATTTTGTCTAGCTTTTCTAGCTATTCTCAAAGGGAGAGTTGAACCACATTATTTAATCTACCATTATTGGAAGTCTCTTTTTGTTCAGCTATGGTTTTGCAAAAAAAAAAAAAAAAAAAAAAAAAAAATTAAATCAATTTAAAAGTAATTTTTTAAAAGCTAACTCTTTATGCAGATTAAAAATAGCACTAAATCTTTACTCAGTAAAAGTATTTCTTGAGATGGAGATAATATGAACTAGGTATATAGGGAGAAATGGCAGTTTGTTCTACATCTTACAATATTGTTTTAAATTAATTTTTAGAAAGAGAGATAGGAATGGATTGAGAGAGAGAGAGAGAGGAGAGGGAAACATCAATTTGTTGTCCCACTTATTTATGCATTCATTGGTTGCTTCTTGTATGTGCCCTGACTAGGAATCAGACCCTCAACCTTGGCTCCCTCTTACAGTATTTTAAGGGAGAAATATGTACTTGAAACAGTCTTACTGTCATAAAAATAGTTATTTTATTAGGGTATCTTGCTTAAACATCATCTCTGTAGAGAGGCTGTGCTGAGGGTCACTAAGATCACCGGCTGATAATTCACTAGGAAGATTCACAGGCCCCAGAAAAAGCAGCAAAAGGAAAAGGTGCAGGGGGTAAAGTCTGAAGGAAACCAGAGTCCTTGGAAGCATGCATCTGGTTGTCCAGGGTTTTTGTTGGGGATTTGCACATACATATAGCTCCTACATGGGTAACCTCGGTTGCTGAAGCTCCACACCCCCACAGAGAAAGCAGAAGTTCATTATAAGTCACATTGTTAGCATAAACCATCTGGATTAACTAGTGCAGTGTGATTAAAGGCATCAGGCATGCAAAAATACTTTTATCAGACGGAACCCAAGGAAGAGCTTAATTCCCAAGTGCCAGACAAGGCCAGACATGAAACAGGTCTTCCTTGAGAAAGTGCAGGGTTTGAGCAACTTAGGCCTGCCAAGGTAACCCTTTTTCACACTGAGGACTATCCTGACCAAGCCCGAGGAAGGAAGCAGCCCTTGTTACTCTCCAGTCCCTCACCCTGCAGTGTGTTTCTTAATGTCACTTATCACTCTCAGACCTTGGGCTAATACAATCATTTGCTTATTTGACACTAATTATTTGTTTATTATTTATTATCATTCTTTTTCCACTAGACTATAAATTCCATGAAGCCAGAGGCTTTATTTTGTTCACTGCTATATTCCCAGTGTCTAAAACACTACCTATAGTAGGTACTCAGCAGGTATTTGTTGTATAAATGAATGAATGAAAATGACCCTTTATGCAATTACTTAGGAATACCAATAATGTTGCCTCGATCTAAATTACTGGGATATGCTGTTATTCTATGAATGACAATTTTCCATATGTTTATTTCTGTCTTGTGAACAGGTCTACAACTCAGTAGCTAGATCTTTCCCTCGGAGGTTTGGAGGTTCGTTTTGCCCTTACAAGTCAGTTTGAATGCCCCTGAGGGGAAGAACCTAAACTTACTGTTGTATTCTTCAGCCAGTGCTGTGAAACAGGCTGATGGCAAGGTAGGCTATGAACGGACATTAGACTAAGACTTTGAATTTTAGTGGTGTCTTTTTATTCATTGGCTGTTCTCCACAGTGTTTGTTCACAATAAGTTTCATAACATTCAGCTGAGCAGGGTAAGGTCCTGGTACATTGCTTGCACAAGAACCGCAGAATTTTGGTTGGGAGCGAGCACTGTGTTTACCGATCCTTTTGTGTTTTGAAATAGCTATCTGCAACTTTGTAATGGTTGTAAAATGTTTAAACATTTGAGATTGGCATTGACCATCCCCACTGTTAAGATAATTTGTGCTTATTACAAGCAGATCATTGTGTAGCTAGAAATATTTTAGCTTTAGTAGAATAAAAAGCCTGCTTGTACCTCCTATCAGCTAAGTCACAAAACCTGATAATCTTTTATGCATTCATATATATGTTGGAAAGAGGAAAAATACTAAAAAATTACATAGAAGCTCTGTTTCTAAGCCCTGTTAGAAACTTAAAGAGTGTCAGCCCCGCTCACAGACCTGCACTGAAGAAAGTACGTAAGAATTAAGCAGTCACTACAAATCCTTCTGGGGCCTTTTTTAGATTTGGTGCTCTTATGAAAATCTATATCCTGAGAACTTAGAAGAGGAAGGAGGTGTTGAATTTCCCCAGATCAACTATGGTCAATTCAGTGGCAAAAAGTATCATTTCTTCTATGGCAGTGGCTTTCGGCATTTGGTGGGGGATTCTCTGATCAAGGTTGATGTGATGAACAAGACATTGATGGTAATGAAAATCTCTTTTCTTTTATACACCGTTAAAAGACCTGTTCTGCCCTTTGAATTAGTTTCTGTTTTGTTTAAGGTAGCTTTTGAGATTCTTTAATATTTAAGCAGCTCAGCCATTTACTTTTATTAAGTTTGAGAACCATGAAATTATGTAGGTAGGGCTATGTTCCCTCTAGGGAATCTAAATGAACCACAAGTCCAGAAAAATAATTCTGTGCTTGGTGTTATTTCAAGAGAAATCATGGGGTTAAGGTATGGCATACCTATATTTCAGGTTGATGGGAAATGGTAATTTCACAGATTGTGTTTGATGATGGAATCTGCAGCTGCAAAAGCTCCTTCTATCTCTCCTATATTGAACTCAGTAAGCCTGATTTTTTTTTTTTAAACTGTTGGGATACTATATTGACAGCCACATTCATGCTGGGAGGGAAAAAAAGCTGTTGAAAGCTTCCAGCTCCGAACTAGTTTTCTATCAAATACTTTTTGGGGGGACTTACAGGTTTGGAGAGAAGATGGCTTTTATCCTTCAGAACCTGGTTTTTTTTTTCCAATACCAGGGACCAGTGAAGAAGATGGTGGGGTTCTTCTTTCTGTGGTGATCACCCCTGACCACGTAAATGTATTTCCCTGTCACTAGTCAGAAAGGAAAGTAACACTGAGCCTTGTGAATGTTGTATTCAGTGATGCTGTTGATAGTTTATTTTACTTCCCATGTACCATCTTCTCTCTTTTCTTCCTCTCCTTATTATTTATGTACTCTTTTTATCATAATCATGCTCTTTTTTTTAAATTTCTATTTGTAGAGCTATAATAATTTATAGTTGCATAAGAATGCATTTACAAACTACTTTCATACATTTTATCTTATTTAGTCATCAAAACGACTTTGTGGGATACCATTTACACATGTGGAATTTGTAACTGAAGGTAGTTGAATGAGAATTGTAATAGATCTCATAGTAGTAAAGCCAGTATTTAATTTCAGTCTTCTCTCTTCTGATCTAATATTCATACCACAATCTGTGCTGCTAATTTCAATTGAGTGACCCAAAGTCTAATGTGGTAAGCCCTGACATGGTATCTTAAAACTATCTAACTTCTTATCTAGGGCAATCTTGTGGCAAATAGGTTCTCCCTGAGTACCAGGGTTTTTTTTCTTTAAGATTTTATTTATTTTTTTATTTTTAGAGAAATGGGGAGGGAGGGAGAGAGAGACAGGGATAGAAACAACCATTGGCCTCTTGCACAACCCCCAGCTGAGCACCTAGCCTGCAACCCAGGCATGTGCCCTGACCAGGAATCAAACCCACAACCTTTTGGTTTGTGGGACAACGCCCAACTTGCTGAGCCACATCAGTCAGGGCTGAGTACCAGTTTTGATCAATTATTAGTGGCTGGCTGGTGTGTAGAATTAAGCCTTGCAAAGGGTTTGGTGAGAAATATGCTCTGATCAATCTGTCAGGTCTGCCATGGGCTTAAGATGGGTTAGTCCTCATCCCATGGACTTGCCACTCCTGTAATTATACCTGGGAAGATCTCAGTCTGCCTGGTAATGTTACATTTGAACAGCTCTAAATCAACAGAAATTGGAGATATTTTTTTCTTTTTTTTAATCCTCACTCGAGGACCTTTTTTCATTGCTTTTAGAGAGAAGGGAAGAGAGGGAGGAAGGGAGAGAGAGAGAGAGAGACATCTATGTGAGAGAAAAACATTGACTGGTTGCCTTCTTGTATGAGCTCGATCAGGGCATGCACCCTGACTGGGGATCAAACCCACAACCCAGGCATGTGCCCTGATGGAGAATCGAACCCTCAATCTTTCAGTCTAGGGGGAGACGTTCCAACCAACCGAGCCACACTGGCTTGGGCTGGACGCATTTCTTATTTGGAAGAAAGAATTTCTGTGTCTCAGAAAATTGAAAAGGGGCAGGTAAATCCTTAAACTCAAAGAGATTCTATGAAGGTGATTGATATAAACAATGTAATTTTTTCACTCTAGGTATGAACTTCTGCAGCCGTAATTTCCTTTCAGTCTAATTCAGCATTGAAGCAAATGTTTAGCGAATGGATAGGCAAGGCACTATGTTGGGTGCATGGGACAGATAAGAAGATGAATAAGACATGGTCTCTCCCTTAGGAATTTTATAGATCAGTGGAGGAGAGACATATTTTTAATTGGGAAAAAACCCGATAACTTTCAGTATTGTCTTTTCTGTTCTAGAATAAAAGCAATTTCCTCCTAGTCTTGGATGCCAAGAACTTTGACGAACTAGGCCAAACAGAGGCCATAAGGCCTGTGAAAATGCCTTATGGGTTTCATGGCACCTTCGTCACCATGTGATAGAAGAACCACAAGGTTTGGGAACTAGGTTTAAAATGAATGTGCTCTGTACAAAAGAGAGACCAAAAAGGCCACCTTACCTTACAAACCATAAATATCTGGTTTTTAAATTTCTGTTAAGAACAGAATACAGGAGATAATTAGGGTTTTATATTTTCTTAGGGTTTTTCCTTGAATACATTAAGGTAGTGTTAATACAACCTTTTGAAGAGAATTTTAAATTTGTATTTACTGGATATATCTTCCTCTAGGTAACAAGAATACATGAAAGAAAAACTAGAACTGGGTCATTACCACCACCAGATAGGTGGGTGACAGAGATCCTCACACTTGGGAGAAGAAATACAAATAATTGTAGATAGTAAAATGTGAATATCACTCTGAAAAGTACCTGTTTTTTTTTTTTCTATCACAGCCTGCCTGTTACCACTGGTCCTCAGGTCCTCACAGGGGACAGGAAGCCAGTTAGGTCATGCTCGATGGCTCCTTTTAAACTGGCTGTTTCTTTGCAGCTGCAGTTGAACCACCTACTACCACCTCCCACTCTGCCCCCAACTCAGCCTTGGCAGGATGTTGTTTTGAAGGACACTGCTAAAATCTGGCATTTCTTCTAATCTGGTATATATCATATTTTGCCATGTATAATGCACAGTTATTTTGAGGGAAAAATGAGGATGTACATTATATATGGGCATAATGGTTACAAACCACGGGCATGATAATGAGTATAATAAACCCGTGTATAATGCGCTAAAAAATGTGGGTTTGCATTATGCACGGCAAAATATGGTAGTTCTTCAGAGAGTAATGCAAAATCGGTGGTTCTTCATTTAATTGGGCAATAGGTGGCATTAGAGACCATTTAATCTTGACATTTCTAAACCCCCAACAGTTTTTACTAATAGCGCACGTCAGCCCTAGGTCCGTTACTTAATCCACACTTTTGCCAGCACCCTCAAAATCCCTTGTTCCCTTTTCCTTCAGTTATACTCCTTCCCTCCAGTGAGTTCCAATCCTGGGCCAGTTAAACCTTCCATGCTTCCTCTGCATGTTGTATATTGCTGTAGACCACCCCCAAAATGTCTTTCAGGAGCAAATGTGAATTCACGGTTAGGCTCACTGCATACAATCCTGGACCAACATAGTTCCTTCTCAGTCTTCTTTAAGAGTTTTTGTAAACATCACAAACCCCGCCTCTTTAGTTAAGTGTTCCATACAAACAGATGCCACATGTGAAGGTTTACATTGTGACAATAAAGTAAAAGTTCTAAGTCTTGTGTTTGGGTTAGTGAGAAACAGAACAACAGTAGTAGGTACACAATGGCAAGAAGATGCCTAAACAGAACTAATATATCAAATGTGGGAGCTTAGTGGCCAAAGTAATCATAAGAATATAAATCCCCTGATATCTCACAGAAGTCCTCAAAAAGGCATGGTACTCCCCCAGACAAGACAGGGAGCTTTGATTTTATCTTGAGCTGAAGGGTGAAGGAAACTGTAGTTGACATCTGGGAAGTACACAGATCTGATCATGTCTTTCCTCTGTTTATAAACCTTTACTCCATCCTACTACATGGGGAGTGAGGCTTAAACATATAAAGGTTAGTAGTATAATCATAAGACTTTGACCCAAGGATGCCTGAATTCTGCTTTGGCCCTGCCATCTATGAAGTTCTTGAAGAAGACAAAAAGGGATCAATGATATTTTATAATCTAGGTGCGTATGCCTAGTAATCCAATGCAGAAAGTGTTGGTAAAACCGAGTGATCATGTAACTAAGGCTCAAAGCCTCAGCAGGGCCTCTTCCTCTCCCAAAGCTCAACTCATCACGGGCCAGTGTCTAGACACTCAAGGGAAATGTGGTCCACAAGTGAGGGGAAAAGGAATTAGGGTCCATCTTAATTAGTGACCTTGTCTTAACTAATTATATCTTCAAAGACCCTATTTCCAAATAAAGTTATATTGTGAGGTACTGGGGTTAGAACTGTAACATACTCATTTTGGGGGAGTACAATTCAACTGATAACTGGATCACTGAGGGTGAATATGGTGAGTACCTTTATATAGAATTAGCTTTAATAAAAAAATAATTTAGAGCAAGAACTACAAATTCAATGACATATTTTATTGAAGCAAATATGTAAAACAATTTCTCAGAAATTACTTCTCTTACCTTTTATTTTGATTTTTTAAAACTTTTTGGAATGAGTACAGTGTTTGTGTAACCAATGACTGTTGGAGTATCTCTGATGTAGTCAATGCCCAAGAAATATTGTTTATAGTATAAGTGATCTTGGTTAAGTAATTCACTTCTCTGGGCCTGTGCTTTCCTATCTGTAAAGATATTTTCTATATTAAATAAATTTCTGAAGTTTATAATTCTTTGAAGTTCTTTCTTTACAGCACAAAGGGGAGATGAGAAACATTTTTGAAAAATGTGTGAAGAATGTTTGCTACATAACATATTAATAATTTAATGCAGAACAAACACTATATAGCTGGAGACCTGAGACATTTGAAAGAAATTACCATTGGGGTTTATATTTCTGCCACACCCATGATTTCATCTATCCTTCCCAGTGTTGCAACAGTTCCAGTCTCACAGTAGATATTCAATGAATATTTAATGAAAGCATGAATGGAAGCAAGAGGTGACATGGTATTGGTGAGGCGGGAGATAGTCAGGAAGGAGGAAACTCCAGAGGTGCCCCAGGAGATAAAGAACATGGATAAAGGGCGGAGACCCTGTCCTAAGCCTGGTAGTTTCTGCATCTGGAGAAGCATTGAATCCTAGTGAATCAGGACTGCCCCTGCGCAGAAGATGCTACCTGACCCCTACTTCATTATAATCAATTAGCATTGTGGGACCCTCTTCCAGTAGCCCATGAAGGAAAGGAAGGCCCACCCTAAGGAATAAAAGTCCCCTAGCCCCTGAGTTCCGCCTTTTTTTTTTTTTTTTGCCTTGCTCCTGCTGCTCCTGCTGCCCCTGCTGCTGCTGCTGCTGCTGCTGTTAGGCTCTTCTCCTTTCTTCTCTGCTCCACTCTGCTCAGAGTTGGCCTGTTCCCATGTTCTGTGTGGCTTAATAAATCTGCTTTTCCTCACTTTCTGCTATAAACTCTGTGTGTTTGTCTCAATTTTTTGTCTGCGATCACCAAGAACCTGGTTACCTGTGCCCACCTGTGACAGTTTTTGGCGAGCCAGCCAGGAGTAGACACTGGAGCAGTAAGCCCCTTTGCTTCTCTGCCACTCAAGGATGCTCCTTTCTATTGCCATTTATTCTGTTTTGGTGAGTCTGATGTTCCCTGATGGAAGGTCGGCTGCTAAATTGCGGGCACGGGTCAGGCAGTTAAAAGCCACAAGGGCGCCCGCCGCTTGAAGACACTCGTGATAGGATAACCTGGGTGCGGAACGGGGTTAGTCTTAGTCCCTGCCAGGTGCAAGAAAATGTCCGCACACCGGTCAGGCACACTGTGAAAACCATAACACACTGCCCCACCCTGCGGCCGCTCCCTCATAGGCATAGTTTGACCTTCCACATGGGATATTAGTCACCACCTTGCCTGTGCTATGATTCCCTTTTTCAGTCTCCTCAGCAAGTCCACAGAGGATCTTCTACGCTTGTCCTCCTGAATTAGTTTTGGCCTTTATACCTGCACCCATATTCCACTTGCCTCTGTTTAGGTAGGGTTCCTGCTGTCTTTGTACCCAGAATGTTACCAAATATTAGACCTATTTGAGAAAGGGACTAGTTGTTCAAGGGTTGTGTAGGTTTTGGGTAGTGAATGTTGCTGTTGGGTGTCGGAGTCCCTTTGGGACATTGACCAACGCACGGTCCTACCTTCCCCTGCTTTGCCCCGTTAGGCCAGTCGGGCC
Organism: Pteronotus mesoamericanus; assembly: GCF_021234165.1. NCBI lineage: Eukaryota > Metazoa > Chordata > Mammalia > Chiroptera > Mormoopidae > Pteronotus > Pteronotus mesoamericanus. Next base: position 16,700,970 of record NW_026555313.1, read on the forward strand.
GGTCTGGGGTGCATTCCTTCAGAGTAAGGGGAGTGTGTGTCCAGAGCCCAGCTAGACAGGCCTCTCACGGCTCCTAGCACCATCGGCTGTGTCGCAATGATCTCCATTACTTAGTCTGGAGCCATGTGGCCCATTCTCATAGCCCACTGGCGGGGAATTTTTCCTCCCCTTGCTTCCTGCTTGGTCTTTGCATTGTCTCTGCTACCCCATCCCCCATGGCAGCCCTTGTCCTGTTAGTGTTAAGGAAAGTGATTCACTGTGTCCTGCTTCTTGACTCCCATCCCCCATGGCAGCCTGCCTTGTGAAGGAAAAAAATGTCCTGGTTTTTTGGTACAATCTCTTAAAGCTTTATAAAATTAGGTAGAATACATGAGTGACCTCTTTGTGATTTGAAAAAGAATAATTTTGTAATAAGGTCACCTTGATGTCTCTCTTGGTAGTTTATGGGGCCAGAAACCATTTTGCTAGTAAGACACCTCTTTTTCACCAGACCTGAAGGCTATAGATGGAAAATACGAGTCAGAACATGTTCTGATGCCTTAGGTAGAGCAGTGGGTCTGGGATCATCAGGATTATAGGCAATTGCTCAAGAATGCTGGGGTGGTTCCTCCCAATAATTCTACAAAACTAGACTGGTTATCCTCTCAAGTCTTTGATTTCTGTCGGCCGACACTCGCTAGGATTTCTTTCGCCAGAGACGTCTGGTAGTTCGGTGGGATCCCGGGGGACGCCTTGTGGCCCACTAGGACAGCTCCTGAGGCAACCAAAGAGGGACGCCTCTAGGTTTCTAGGGAGTATCTTTCTCACTAGGATTTCTTTCGCCAGAGACGTCTGGTAGTTCGGTGGGATCCCCAGGGGACGCCCTATGGCCCACTAGGAAAGCTCCCGAGGCAAGCAAAGAGGGACACCTCTAGATTGCAACGGAGTCTCTTTGTGTTTCTCTTTAGGATCAGCGCAGTCTAGATGGGAACCACACCTTCCATCCCTTCCAAATCACCACTGGGTTGCATTCTTAGAAACTGGAATAAATTTGACCCTGAAAATCTAAAAAGGAAGAGATTAGTTTTCTTTTGTAACACCTTTTGGCCCCAGTATAAACTAGGAGATGGAGAGAGATGGCCTGCAAATGGGAGCAGGAATTATAACACTATCTTACAACTAGATCTGTTCTGCCGGAGGGGAGACAAATGGTCGGAAATTCCTTACGTGCAGGCATTTATGGCTCTGTACTGAGATCCCTCCTTTTGCCCCAGCACTGCCCCGACAGAACCTAAGGGCCCAAGTGTTGATCAATTAGAAGATACCCTCCTCAGTTCCCCACCTGTCCCTCACAGGAGATTGGGGGAACCCCAGAATTCAGGAACCTCTGCCCCTGCCTTAGAGGAATTGATCTCTCCACCACCTTGTGCTGTAAACAACCTAAAGCCGCCCGGCTGAGGAAATACTCATCCCAGCAGGACAAACTAGGAGTGGAGCTTTTTATCTCCCTACCACGCCCACACTCTTACCCGTGAGGGAGGTAGCAGGCCCTGAGGGTGCTGTAAGAGTACAAGTGCCCTTCTCTATAACTGACTTACAACAATGTAAAGACAGGCTAGGGAGTTTCTCGGAGGACCCTTCGCGTTTCACTAGTAATTTCCAGACTCTTACTTTAGCCTTTAGTATGTCATGGAGAGATTTGTACATAATTCTGAGCACCTGCTGCTCCCCAGATGAGAAAGAGCGGATCTGGGAGGAGGCCCGTAGACATGCAGATCAGAAAGAACCCTGGCACTAACCAGCCTGCCGCCCAAGCCGTCCCAGACCAGGATCCTGACTGGGGATACAGTACTGAGGCAGGTATCTGGAGTAGGGACGCAATGATAGATTGCCAACTGGCAGGAATGAGAAACTGCATCAAGAAACCTATAAATTATGAAAAGATTAGGGAAATCACACAGGGCAAGGAGGAGAACCCAGCTCTCTTCAGAAACAGACTAGTAGAAGCCTTCCAGAAATATATGAACTTGGATCCGTCCTCCATGGAGGGTCGAATCTTAATAAGACAGCATTTTATAAGTCAGTCTGCTCCTGATATTCGAAGGAAGCTTCAGAAGTTACAGATGGGCCCACAGACCCCCCTAGACCAGCTCAGGGATACGGCCTTCTCAGTCTTTAACAAGAGAGATTTAGAGAAAAGAAGGAAAGGGAGAAGCAAGCTGAGCTCCTTGCACTAGCTTTTAGTAGTGCAATTGGTGGAAACCAGCCCCATCAGGGGAGCTCGGGGAGGCCTCAGATCAGGGGCAAAAGGATCAGATCTATTATAAGTGCAAGTACCCTGGATACTGGGCAAAGAACTGCACTCGAGCACCTCCGGGACCCTGTCCTCTATGCAAGGATACCAGTCCTGACCCCTGGCACTGGAAGGGAGACTGCCCCCATTCCCAGAGTGGAAAAGGGTGATCACCCAAGGCCATGGCTACTTTTGAGGACTGAGGGTACCTGGGGAAGAGGTTGGCCCCAGGGAATGCTCATATTCCCATCTCTACCGAGGAGCCCTGGGTAACTCTAGATGTGGCAGGTAGGAAAATCAACTTTCTTGTTGACACTGGGGCCACTTACTCTGTCCTTAACTCTTACTCTGGACCTCTTTCCTCCAAATCAGCTAAGGTAATGGGAGTCAAAGGATATCTTAAGACCTATTTCTGTACACTCCCTATTATTTGCCAATTTGAGAGTCAAATATTCAAACACTCCTTTTTGATTGTTCCTCAGTGCCCTATCCCTCTGTTAGGCCAGGACCTTTTAGCTCGAATGGGAACTATTTTGTTGTTCCCTGAAGAGCCACTTGAGTTAAGCAAGGTCATGATAAGCAGTAGTAGCCAAAACCAAGAAGAAATTCCAAGTTTGGTTCTGGATGCAGTAAACCCACTAGTTTGGGAGTCAGGGATTCCAGGAAGAGCAAAGACTGCATTACCGGGTAGAATCCAATTAAAGCCCAGGTCAGCTTATCCTCACAGGAGGCAATATCCTATTAAACGAGAGGCTTTGGAGGGGTTACAGCCTATCATAACTAAATTTATACAGCATGGGCTCATAGTTCCTTGTGAATCTCCTTGCAACACACCCATCTTACCAGTGATAAAACCCACCAGAGAGTATAGGCTAGTGCAAGATCTAAGGTTAGTCAATGAAGCAGTAGTTCCTTTACATCCCATAGTAGCTAACCCTTATACCTTGCTCTCACAGGTACCTGACAATGCTCAGTGGTATTCAGTGTTAGATTTGAAAGATGCCTTCTGTGTCCCCTTGCATCCTGACTCTCAGTATTTGTTTGCTTTTGAATGGACTGATCCAAAGACAATGGTGCATCAGCAATACACTTGGACTGTATTGCCACAAGGATTCAGGGACAGTCTTCACCTCTTTACTAGGGTATTAGAGAAGGATCTTAGAGAGCTACAGTTACAGGAAGGAGCCATTTTGCAATATGTAGATGATATACTAATCTGCAGCCCCTCCAAGGAGACTTCCGATCAAAATACCATCCAGACTCTGAATTTCCTAGCTGAAAGAGGATATAGGGTACCAAAGAAGAAGGCTCAGATTACCAAACAAAAAGTAAACTATTTAGGATATATTTTGACTCCTGGGTCTAGAAAATTGTCACAGGAGAGAATTAAAGCCATCATTGAGTTAACTCCACCTGCTACTAAATAGCAGCTTCGCTCCTTCTTAGGAATGGCAGGGTTCTGTAGGATTTGGATCCCCAACTTTGGAACAATTGCCAAACCTTTGTACGACGCTACTAAGGGGCCAGACACTGAACCCATTATATGGGAGAAGGAATGTGATCAGGCTTTTAATAAACCAAGCAGGCCCTAGCCGAGGCCCCAGCCTTAGGCATCCCTAACTTAAACAAGCCTTTCTCTCTATATGTAGCAGAAAGGCAAGGAATAGCCTTAGGGGTCTTAGTCCAGAGACTAGGGAATGAACCTCAACCGGTTGCATATTTCTCAAAGAAACTGGACAGTGTAGCAACTGGGTGGCCTCCGTGTTTAAGAGCACTTGCAGCCACAGCGATACTAACTGAGGAAGCTGGTAAACTAACTCTTGGTCAGAAGTTAGAGGTCTTAACCCCACACCAGGTACAAGGAGTTTTAGAAATGAAAGTGCAGCTCTGGCTAACTGGAAATAGATTGACCAAATATCAGGCCCTTCTTCTGGACAGTCCTGAAGTAACTGTAAAGACCTGTAATACCTTGAATCCAGCCTCCTTAATACCTACAGAATCATCCCCAGATTTGACCCATTCCTGCTCAGACATTATTAATCTTACTCACTCCAGCAGGACTGACTTGTTAGACCAATCGTTAGAAAATCCTGACAACGAATGGTTCACTGATGGGAGCAGCTTTGTACAGAATGGGCAGCGAAAAGCAGGATATGTCTCTTAAATGCGATAGTACTATAGGATGCACCCCATGTTATAATAATACTCATACCGGGGCTATTAACCCATTCGAAGCCCTGGCCTCTCTTTCAAATTCCAGATTCCTAGGGAATCTTTCTGAGGGAGACATTGTTAAACCTTTAAATTGGTCACATATATTATGCTACCCAAATTATGATTCTAACTGCATTCCTAATAGTACCCATTGCTGCTTTGACAAAACTCATAATGCAGATACCAATGATACTTCAAAATGTGTTAGTTGGAAATTGAACCAACCTGTTCAAGGGGTATTAGCAAAATTCCTACCACCCCCTGCAGGAAGGGAAGATCAGGAATATAATCTAGGCCCCCTTAAAAATTGCCTTTCCCCCTTGCCATTTACCCTCCTTAAAAAATATAACTCTGCTGAAGCCACAGTCATAGCAGCATCCCCAGGCCTTGTCTGGCTGTGTGGGACTCCTAGCAACTGGCTAACAGATCATTCAGAACTGCAAGAAGCTATTGCTTACACACATCTCAGCAACTCTAAACATGGAGGTGACTGTACCTTAGGGACCCTGGCACCCCAAGACCTTACTGCTATAAACATAACCCAGGGTCCTAGAAATCTGTCCCTAGGGAGAGAAAAACGAGCTTTTGGCTTTGTAGTGGCTGGAGCTGTTGCCACTACAGCTGCTGAATCCCCTGGGGGAGGTTTCGCCTACCATGAGGGCACCCTAAGGGAACTCACTAAGATTATAGAAGAAGTTTCCCAAGGTACTGCTGATGCTCTAGCTGGACTATCAAGATCAGTAGACTCACTGGCAAATGTAGTCATGGATAATCGCCTCACCCTTGACTATCTTCTGGCAGAACAAGGTGGGGTATGTGCTGTTATCAATAAAAACTGCTGCACCTATATAAATGATTCTGGAATGGTTGAAACTAACATAAGGAAAATTTATGAGCAGGCAGAGTGGCTATACAGATATAATAAACAGGGCCAAGGAACTAGGGATACCCTGACCTCCTGGTTCCCTAGTTTAACATGGCTACTACCTCTCCTAGGTCTCTTAATAACATTGTTGATATTATTACTTTTAGAACCTTGTTTGTTTAATTTACTTGTTAAACTTGTATATTCTAGACTTAAGCAGTTCCACTTCAAATTGATGATGGTCCAGGGTTTCCAACCCTTCCTGAGAATGACGTCGAAACTGACCAACATACAGTGTCTGCGATGGCCTCAGGAGTCCCTCTTCAACCTCTAGATAGAATAGGGCGAGAGTTTCATGGTTCTCGATAGGCAGGGACTACTGCCCCATATAAGCCAGAAGAAGTTACAGAAGGATGACCTTCACCCTTCAACAACACCAAAAATATTTTCGAGAACCGTGCCTCTCAAGGGGGAAGTTGAGGCAGGAGATAGTCAGGAAGGAGGAAACTCCAGAGGTGCCCCAGGAGATAAAGAACATGGATAAAGGGCGGAGACCCTGTCCTAAGTCTGGTAGTTTCTGCTTCTGGAGAAGCATTGAATCCTAGTGAATCAGGACTGCCCGTGCGCAGAAGATGCTACCTGACCTCTACTTCATTATAATGAATTAGCACTGTGGGACCCTCCTCCCAGTAGCCAGTCAAGGAAAGGAAGGCCCACCCTAAGGAATAAAAGTCCTCTAGCCCCTGAGTTCCTCCCTTTTTTTGCCTTGCTCCAGCTGCTCCTGCTGCTCCTGCTGCCCCTGCTGCTGCTGCTGCTGCTGCTGTTAGGCTCTTCTTTCTTTGCTCCACTCTGCTCAGAGTTGGCCTGTTCCCATGTTCTGTGTGGCTTAATAAATCTGCTTTTCCTCGCTTTCTGCTATAAACTCTGTGTGTTTGGTTCAATTTTTTGTCCACGATCACCAAGAACCTGGTTACCCGTGTTCACCTGTGACATTGGGACCTGTAGGTTGTGTGGATATTCCCTATGAGCAGCTATGAGGAAACAAGACCTTTTCATTCTGGAGGTTTCTACATTCAACATAGAATTGCTGAAGTGTGTGTGTTCACTGATGCATGTATTCACACTATGCCAACCCAGAGTAATAAATGATTTCATGCATGCATGTGCATGAGGACAGCTTGAGAATTTTCCTAAGTAAGAATCTTGAGAAACAATCCAAAGGTACTATAATCTCTGAAAGCCACGTGGTCTGGCACTTGCTCTGGAATTCCTGCTCCATTTATGCTAAGAAGACTGGCCCCTGGGTTAATTTGAGTAACAGGTTACTGGAGGTTTCTATTGTAAACCAGGGCTTTCTAGAAGTGAATGAGAGGGGCGGCTCACAGAAGTCCCTCTGCGGCCCAAAGTGTACCTGGAGTGACATGGCCTCAGGCTGAGCAGAAATAAAAATCGACATTAAAACCCTATTCATTTGACCGCGGCTAAGCATACCCACCTACCTGAGATCTGACTATCCAGAGATCCCACTCGTCAGGGACTCCTGTTACATCCTCCAGGCCGGCAGAGGGAGCCCAGCCGCACGGCGTAGCTGAGAGCGTCTTCGGGGTGGGGGCTTGCGCGCACTGCGCAGCCGCGGAGAGGCTCCGCCCACCGCAGTCCCCGCCGCCCACACAGGGAGGAGGTAACCGTCGCGCGCGAGGGTCTGCAGGGCAATGAGTACCGTCTCCGGCCGTTGTCGCAGGGCCCGAGTCTCCCGCCTGGTCTCCTTCAGCGCGACCCACCGGCTCCACTGGTGGGTTGTGCCCACAGTGTCAGTGGTGGGGGCGAGGCCTGGCCGGGGAAGGGCAGGCGTGCGCAGCGACGCGGGGGCAGGCTCGCGCATGCTGTTGTTCGGTGGCCCCCAGGTCTCGTGGGTGGCGTTGTAACGTGACTACTGGATTGACCAGGCTCCTGAAAAGGCCGTGAGGTGGCTGAGTAACCCGAGCCGACAGCGGAGTGAGACGGCTCTTCGACCTGAAGCAAATTCAGTGTCCCTCAGGTTCTCCTCGTTACCTCAGAGGGTTGCTGTAACGTTCACAGAGGTTAAACTTGCCCAGATTACACAGTGCCAGTCACATCGTAAACAGTAGGCTACTACTACATGCCAGGAGGTACCGTAAACAATATAAATAATTACAACATGCAGAGTTTTATCCCCCTTTTACCGAAGATAACATGAATGCAGATGTTCACTTTCCTTAGGTATCTCTGAGAGCAAGCAGCACAGTTGGAATTTGAACCCATAGCACGATGAGTGCTTGATAGCACAAAAGAATAGATTCTGAGGAGAGATTTGCCACTCATTAGTAACTTCCACCCCCTGAGCACCCGCTTCCTCGGCTGTAAAATAAGGATAATAATGTATTTCTTGGGTGCTTGTCAGATCTTGTGCTAGGTAACAGGATGCAGCAGTGATCAACGCGCACCTGTCGCTGCTTCTGTATGGAGCGTACAATCTGGTCAATGCTGTGGAACGTACAGAGATAATTTCGTGCAAAAGCTTTGTGAACTGCAGCACTCTAAACCTAACGTGCAGGAGCAGGAGAAGGTGAAGGTGGGGGAAATAATAAAAGAGGGTCTCAAAAAGAAAGGGATGGTATAACAACGCTTAAATGTATGAGGGTAGTAAGGACTCATTAAAGATGCAAAGATTGGACAGATGTGGGTATAAAAATCCATTAAACAAAGTGTTCTCTGCCTAGAGCAACAGTTAAGTATTGTAATTTTAAAATTTCCCTTGTCTGCATGCCCCCCAGTGGATCGGTGAAGTTATCAGTAGGCAGGCATAATAAAGCAAGATTGGTAAAGAAGAGACAAACAGGTAATGTAATTATTTTTCAGGAGCAATGAGATTTTAAGCCACTTAAGGATAAACATCTTTTGTTTATCATTCAGCTGTGCGTAACATGTAGTAGGTACTCAATAAATGTTTGTTGAATTGAAAAATGGAAGGACCTTGAGCAGATCAGTTTTTGGAATCTTGCTGTGGAACAAAGGGGGTTGAATTTGTTTATGCTAATTTGTATGGTATGTTAGTCTTCCTAGGGGGCATACTGTGTTTCCTGACATAAAGCTGAATAATGAAATCCAGTTGATTTATAATTCTTCATTTGGTGAGCTAAAGTATTAATGATTTGTGAAGTGTTTCAAAGGCTAGAACAAATAATAAGTGTAGGGAACAGGGAGGGTGTCTGAACTGGTCTCATGTTGACTTTTTTTTTTTTTCTGATCAGCAAATCTCTGAGTAATGAAGAAAACTTGAAACTGTTTGGGAAATGCAACAATCCAAATGGTCATGGGCACAATTACAAAGGTGAGAGGAAAATGGATGCAATTTTAGCCCTTTCAATAAGAGTGGAAGAATATTTAGCAAATATAATCTTAATGAGTAAAAAGTCTTATGGAGAGAACATAAAGCTTTGAGCCTTTAATGAGAAGTTAAATGGAAGTTCAAAATGAAAACAGCTGTTGCCTTCATTGGATGTGCCTTAACTTTTACCCTGCAATTAATTGTCTGCTCTGTTACAGATAGTCCTAAACAATGAGTGGTTTAAATAATTTTTCTTTGGCCTTAGTGTACACGAGATTCTTTTGGCACCGTGTTTCATTCTAATTAGGTGTTGCTGAGGCTAATGTTAAAATTAGATATTCTTCGAATAAGTAATCACTGACAAAAGGGGAATATTGGTTGGGAATATGCTATATGGTAGGAAGATAGGTTGGATCTAAAGCTTTGCCAGCAGTGTTCCAAGAAAGAATTTATGCAAGAGTAAGAGAGTTGATTCTTTTAGATAAAGCTGATACCTCAAAAAACAGGTGCATAAGCCATTGAGTATCACAACATATGGTATGGTGGAGTAAAACAGGAAAGGTGTCAGAAAATCAGTATTCCTCATTTAGTTACTGCTGCTTACTGATCCATTATATGATACCTCTCATTCTTAATTGTTCACTTATCATATAATATCCCATGGTGTCTGTATGGAGCTAAAAAAATATAGAGGTTATTAAATTGTAAAGCATTCTGATTATCAAGATTTTTCAAATGCTTTATACAACCACTTGTTAATTTACAAAGCATTACTGTAAACTGTATACATTCATCTAAGTACAGGGATAGAGTTTTAGCTTCCCCCCACCCCAAAAGAGTTTTATGTCCAGTGGTAGTTTTGATTCCTTAGAAAGGTACTGTCCCAAATTGGACCAGACCCATGTGTGGCTGGACTTCTTCCTGTACATTTTTTACTTTTACAGGCAGTGATTGAGCAGCATCTTGATCCTCTCTCTTGGAGATTCCTAACTAGTACATCAGCATTATAAGTAGAATTATATACTTACTGGCTTTGGCTAAGCTCCTCTGCTTAGCTAAAGCTCCTGCTAAGCTCCTCTGTCTTGGTTGACTCTTGCTTTGGTTGATAAAAAGGTCATAACTAAGAGAACAGATGTTTTGGGAAAAATATAAATACAGCTTTGTGGGGTAGAGATCTAATAATTTATGTTGCAAACTTGTGCTTGGATGTTAATCTGTTGAAAGTCATGTTGGTTTTTGATATTTTGTTTTCTTTCCCATAGTTGTGGTGACAGTACATGGAGAGGTATGTGCCGAATATATCTGTATGGTTTGTACAGATTGCTGGACCCTCTGTCTGCCAACGTGATAGATTCTATATTGAAAAATTCTGTTCAAATCAGTATTGTTTCATTGTTGTCCTTCGTTTGTGTGAGCTGCTACCATTCCAGGCCTTTCCCAAAATGTTATCTTTAATGTGCTATATGTAGACAGGTAGAAGAGTAGTACAGTGAAAAGGATGCCTGGAGCATTTGGTGTTTCCATGTTGAGACTGATGACTTTGTTGGGGATAAAGGCAAATGTGGGCACAATTTCTGCGCATTGTATAGTCTCTAATAATTTAACAGAAGTTTAAATATCATGAGCATATTGTAGTAATATTTACCTTTGTTTATTCTTTAGATTGATCCTGTTACAGGAATGGTTATGAATTTGACTGACCTCAAAGAGTGTATGGAGGTAATGACATGTTTAGTGCTTATTATGTGCTGTATAATATTTGATGGTTCCCTTTTCACTTCACCACCAGTATCGCCAGAGGTTTCATGACAGTGTGAGTCGAGTAGAGTGTGGGAGTAGGGGCATAGTTGGAGGAACTACTTTCATGCTTTTCCAATGGTGTTTGGGTGTCTTGATGGAAATGAGTCACAGTTGTATTAACAATTATGGGAATAAATGTAGCACGCTCATCTTGTATTGCTTGTTGGCATATCCTGATTTCCTGTGTTTAACACATTCTACTGTTCTTTCAAAATGCAGCTTGCTTCTTGAAGCTTTTTTTTTCCTCTAAATTTCCCTTATGACTTTGATCATAGATTTTAACTTTACCCTGTTTTATTCATTCTAGCATTATTATGAAGTCAATGGGGCAGTTCATCATAGAGATAACACAAAATTATGTGTTCAATAAAGGACTTATTAATTGTATCCTTTTAGAATTCTTTCATTGTAAGAGACCTTAGATAATATCTAAGCCAATTTATTCATGCCATAGATTGAGAGTTGCTTAGTAGTTAACTAACTTGCCCTAGGTCGTATGGTTAATCCTTTACAAAGATGGGAGTAGAGTTCCTTCAGCTTGGTTTTTTATTATGCCATCATTTCACCTGTTTATTTAGTTCTTTGCTTCAGGTCTGCTCCTTACTGTTGTTCTAAAATTTGGTATTTGTTTCATAAAATGCTGCTATTGATTGTCATTACTTCTTTCATATTACTTATCATACATATATTCAAGTTTGCCTATTTTGCATCAGTGTTTGAGCTAAGTCCTAGGGGTGCAAAGATGAATCAGACATGGCCCTTACGCACAGAGTGCTCATATTCTTTTTTTCTAGAAAGTAAAGAGTAAGTTCTCACAGGGTGAAGGGATTGAGAAATACAGATTGGTAGTTACAAAATAGTCATGGGAATATGGGAATGTAAAATACAGGAAATATAGCCAATAATATTATAACTAGGTATGGTGCCAGATGGGTTTGGAAATATCAGGGAGAACATTTTGTAAAGTATATGATTATCTAACCATTATGCTGTACATCTGAAACTAATATAAAATAATATTGAATGTAAAGTATAAGTGAAAAAAATTTTTAAATAAAAAATTGAAAAAAGAATAAGTTCTCACTAGGTTGAATACATGAATAAGAGAATGAATAAATGAACAAAGAGCACTGTGCTCAAAGTACTTTTGGAAAGCTATAAAGACAGTTTTTGCATTTATTTGGGACATAAAATATATATACACTGAGTGTTAAACAATACGAAACAACAGTATGAGAAATATGAGATCTCCCAAGCAAGCAGTATGATTAAACACACCTTTGTATAGCACTTTGGAGAACACCACACATTTCCATCAGTAAAAGTGGCTCATCATGGCATACAGAGCTGAGTTAGAAAGAGCCCTGTTGAAGAGGTTTCAATGGAAAAGTTGGGACTTGAACTGGAATTAAAGATAAAACAAAGGTGGTCATTTTACTAATATCCATGTAGATATCATTTGATCTGTTTTAAAGTTTGTTTGGTTTAGGACTTACTATTTTTATATGATTCTGGTTTTGCTCAAAAATGATTGCTATTTTTATTATTAATATAACTTTGCTGGATCATACTATATGGAAAATTAGATTGTTTAGATTTTGTACAATATAGCTAAAAGTAAATACCTAGAAAATACTTAGTTTTGTATAATATAGCTAAAAACTTAGAATAAGGCAATAACAATTCTTGCTATTCATAAGGGAAATATTATGTTAATATATATAAGCACTAGGAAACAATAGCTTTTATGTTTTATATTTTTTCTTCTAAGGGTTCAAGATTATTCTTAAATTACTTCTTATAGGACAAATTCAGAACTATTAACATAATTTCAGTCTTAGCCTGCTTTATAAAATGTAGTACTCACTGAATCTTTGTCCATTGACATTGTGGCATTGTCTTGAAGGTAAGACTGTTATGGAGAAGTATTTCTGGTAACTTTTTGGACAGAATGCAGGAAATATTAAATTGAATTCTAAATCACAGTGGCTTGTTATGAGAAAGCTCCAGTGAATTCTCTACTTTTTGGTTTCTTCTTTGCATTCAGTAACTAGGATAAGCAGCCATTATGGAGAACTTTATTTCACAATTTTAAGCTTTCTGAAAATGTTTTGTAAGACACAGGTAAAATACTTAAATGTATTGAATTAGTGGTTGATTGATAAGTGTTAGAGGCAAAGGGGGAACACTTTGGGATTTGAGTCATACATGGAATTGGTGTTTTTCCTTTGTTTTGCCTATAGGAGGCTATTATGAAGCCCCTTGATCATAAGAATCTGGACCTAGATGTGCCATACTTTGCAGATGTTGTAAGGTGGGTGTGACTATTTTATGTAATATAGATAGTAGGAAAGAAGAATTGATTTTAACATTTTATCTAATTATTTTGTGATTTCTAACGTTTTAGTTTAATGACACCTTTTAAAATAGAATTTCTGTTCTCTGAAAATATTAAACATGAAATTTTATTTATTAGTCTTTTGATCTTTTCTTTTCTTCTGCAGCACAACAGAAAATGTAGCTGTATATATCTGGGAAAACCTCCAGAAATTTCTTCCTGTGGGAATTCTTTATAAAGTAAAAGTACATGAAACTGACAACAATATTGTAGTCTATAAAGGAGAATAGCCTTTAGGGGTTAATACTATAGAAAGATATAATTTCTTTCCAAATTTGAAAAATATCTTTATTCCCTTGGACTATTAAGAAGTCATCACATAATTACTGCATTTCCACATTGTGTTCTGGAATGCCTCATTTTTTGAAATCATTGTGAGTAAAACGTTTTAAATTCAAATTTATTTTAAAGCCAAACATGTAACTTACCCTGAGTATCATTTAGAGAGTCTGTTTTGTACAGATAAAAATCACTTCATTTCAGCCCTAACTGGTGTGGCTTGGTTAGACATTCTCCTGCAAAGCCAAAGGCTGCCAATTTGATTCCAGTCAGGGCACATACCTGGGTTGTGTGTTCAGTTTCCAGCCAGGGCGCATGTGAGAGGCAACTGATCAATGTTTCTCTCCCTCTCTCCCTCCCTCTCCATCACTCAAAAAAAAAAAAAAAAAAAAAAAATCACTTCATTTCAGCAAAATGTTTTGGTGTAGAATTGTTGAAAGCAGAAACATTTTTGTTTTACTTATCTTGTTTTTAGTATTCATTATTTTTCTGGTCTAATATAAATGGCAGAGGTGTTGATAAGACTTACAGTAGGCGAATCTTCTGAAAAATTAAAATAGAGGTAACCACAAAGTCTGGAAACATATATTTCTGAATAGATTGAACTCTTTGATTACTTCTAGGATATGCTATAGGCACAAGTTTATTCAATGAAAATTAGAAACACCGATCATCTGAGGCAATACATTGTGGATAGATACACAAGGATTAATGAAAGTGCTACTTCAGTGCACATTGTTCATTGCAGTTTTGGATAGCTTATTATTGAAATGTGCATTGCTAATGAGGAACAGCACATTGAATGTCTCAAAGAGTATCAGTAAACTACTTATTATGTATATTTGTTCATGTTTCCAAACCTTATGGCCATTTGATGAATTTTAATTCAGAAGACAAAGCAGGGACCACAAATTGTTATTATCATGTTAATTAACTGTTAATGGTCCTATACTCACCTATGTAAAAGAAGTTTGTGTCCATTTGTTTCACTTTTTATGTAACCCCAGAGATTTCCATGCTTTGTTTTCTCCCTCCTCCCTAATGTATCACCAATGAATTTTGTGTAACCCCATTACCCCATCTCCTTTGATTGTAATGTATAAAATAAAGTGCAAAACTGCCACTTTCTGGAGCATTTTCTCAAATTTGTTGAGATTTTACTTTCAGGCAATTGTTGTCGGTTTGACTCAAACTCAGAAATTCTTATGATACACGTTTGGACATTTCTAGATAAATATAAATCTTTGAAAGATAATTCTTGAAATTAAAACCAACTCCAAGGTGAGAAGTTAAGAAAAAATTATATTGACTATATTACTGTGAACAGAGTGACCAGAATTCAACAATCGTTTTTATTGTCTTAGTTGATGTAGTCTCCACCACTGGGTTATAAAAATGGCCAGGATAGTATCAGCTGTGTATATGTGATCACTAATAGACTAGACCCATAATAAGTGTCCATTAAGTTTTTTAAACTCCAAACTTTTATATTCTTTCTGGAAATGGAATTACGTTAAAGATGGGAAACAGATTGTGTTCATTTTGCTTTTGTTATGTCTGGTATTTCTAGCCTCCCTTGCACATAGAAAGTTTCACACAATTTAACTTTATAGCAAGATTCTGTTGTTGCAAGACACTTGGAAAGTGCCCCAAGTAAACACTATGTCCACATAGCTACAGAAAGAACTGCTTATCACCACAAAAGAAAAGCAGGGGAAGGTGGTTCTTGCGCTGGTGGGTTTTTAAGCTGGAGTTATACTTTCAAGTAGCTCTGCAGTTGGTGTGTGTTCTTCAAAAATCCACCCACCCTCTCCCACCGTGTTGTGTCACCACCGATACAGGAGTAATACTAGCATTTAAAAAGAGAAGTAGAACACTGCTTTTCTCCCCTGCCTCCCTTTTTTTTTCCTTTTTTTTCTTTTTTTCGGTTGTTGGCTAAAGAAACAATATCCGAGGCTTTTATTCTTAAAGATGCCCAGGAAACAAATCCTTGGTAATTCAACCCAAGTTCACCTTCATCCAACCAGTTTAATAATCAGTAAAAATTCCCCATTTAGTATGATAAATATGAGCTAAATTGAAAAACCCTTTTCATTTTCCACAAGTATCCTAAATATGAGCACTGTGGCCAATAACAACCTACAGAAACCGAAGGGCTAGTTTTGTCTTTTACCTTTCAAAGTTATTTGCCCACAGATAGAGCCATAGATGGGTAGCAGGGTATCTTGTGGGCATCTCAAACTTAACATTCGCAAAGTGAATTTCTGATTTCTCCTTTAAAATTTGTTCTTCACCAGTCTTCCCTAAAAATGCCACTACCATCCATTTTTTTTTTCAAGCCAGAAATCTGGGAGTTGGTCTTGATTCTTTTAATCTGTCAGAAAGTTATATATGTTTTACCTTTAACATATATAATGATTTTGTGTATATTTCCAATGTTATCACCTAAGTGCAACGGCCACCATTTCTTGCCTGGGTTACTGACATGGCCTCTTAACTGGTCTGCTTTCACTGTGGTTCTCTCCCACACTCCTGTCACCACCCTTCCTCTTCCTCCCATGTTATCCCTTGAACGCTTCCTCTTGATGCAATCCAAACTCTTCCCATTAGCCTGCCAAGCTCTATATGAACCAGCCTACTCCCCAGCCTCAAACTGTTGACTATGTTTTACATTCGCCTTTTCTCAGGTCCTAAGGCACACCCGTTTCCTCCCTTCATCAAGATCTTTGCATTTTCTGCCTGTTAAACAAAAATCTTTAAGGCTGAGAGTTGCCCTGAAAGAAAGGGTTTATTGAGCCACATCCTAGCCAGAAAAAGACCAGGTCCTGGGGCATGCAGTCTAAACCAACAGCAGCAGCAGGGTAAGATGGAGAATACAGATGCGTTGCCATCCTAGGGTTGATGGGGCTTTTTCATACAAAGAGTTGGGGGAAGAAAGATGTAAGTTGTTTTTATAAGAATTTACATTGGCTATAGATAAAGGGGGCAGGAAAAGGTTCTGAAGGGGAGAAAGTTCTAGGATAGAGGATAGTCCATAAGGAAGAAGCATTCTATGTTTCTGGATTGGTTGTGGGCAGCAGTATGGAAGGTTTATGCATATGCAGGATGTGGTTGGTGGAAGGCTGGTCTTTCTAGATAGCTGCCTGGAACTTGATGCAGAGTTTCAACATATATTCAAGAATGTGAGCACTCTGATTGGTTTTGGTCTGCTGTAGTTCACTGGTTAATCTTCCTTGTCTCTTCCTCTAGCCTGCTATAATTTAACATAGGACATTCTTAGAATTTTTCTCTTGTCATGCTCTTCTGCTTAGAATGCTGCCCCTGTCCTCTACCCCACCCCCTTCATAAAACCTATCAGTCTTCAGGTCCCAGCCTAAATGTCAACCTTGTGATCACCCATTATAGGTAGAAACCCTGTGTTATTTTCTATTAATAACATCTATATATGCCCCATCTTGCAGTTTTAAAATTATGTGTATGTTTTCTTTTATCTTATTTATTTGCTTATTAGTTTATTATCCATCCCAACTGCAAGGATGTCAACTTCATGAGGACCAGTGCCTTGTCTACCTTATTCACTCTTGTTGCCTCAGGACCTAACTCAGTGCCTGCTGCATTTAACAGATGCTGAATAATTAGATATTGAATGAGCAACAGTGCCTGCCATCTCTGGAAATTTTCCATTTCCATTTGTGGGCAAAATTTATTTTAGTTCCCAGCTACTAATTTAACTAAAGGTAAACTGGAATTCTGAATCAAGGATCTTTCAGTAAACTGCCATCCTCAAGACCACACTGTAATTTGTTAGCCTGGATGCAGGGCTCATTGACAAGGTTGGTTCATAATTACTGTCCTAGCTTGTAGGGAGTAAGTTTGACACAAGTAGAGAGGGCCTCAGTTTGTCTTGCTGAGAATGCTTCTTTTTTTAAATTATATTTTATTGATTATGCTATTACAGTAGTCCAAATTTTTTCCCCTTTGTCCTTCTCCACCCAGCACCCCCACTCCCTCAGGCAATCCTATTCCATTGTTCATGTCTATGGGGTCCATAAGTTGTTAGGCTACTCCTATACTGTAGTGTACATCCCCATGGCTATTCTGTAACTACCTATTTGTACTTCTTAATCCCCTCAGCTTTTCACCTGTTCCCCTGAAACCCCCTCCCATCTGGCAACCATCAAAATGCTCCCCCTATCCATGATTCTATCTGTTCTTTTTGTTTGCTTAGTTTGTTTTTTAGATTCAATCGTTGATAGATGTGTATTTATAGCCATTTTATTGTTCATAGTTCTGATTTCATTCTTCTTAAATAAGTCCCTTTAATATTTCATATAATAATGGTTTGGTGATGATGAATTCCTTTGGTTTTTGCTTGTCTGGGAAGTTCTTTATTTCTCCTTTGATTCTAAATGATAGCTTTGCTGGGTACAGCAATCTTGGCTGTAGGTCTCTACTTTTCATGACTTTGAATATTTCTTGCCAGTCCCTTCTAGCCTGTAAAGTTTCTTTTGAGAAATCAACGAACAGTCTTACGGGAACTCCCCTGTAGGTAACTAACTGCTTCTCTCTTGCTGTTTTTAAAATTCTCTATCTTTAAGCTTTGGCATTTTAATTATGATGTGTCTTTGAGTGGGCTTCTTTGATCCATCTTGTTGGGGACACTCTGGGCTTCCTTCACCAAATTAGGGGAGTTTTCTTTCATTATTTTTCCAAATAGATTTCCAATTTCCTGCTCTTTCTCTTCTCTTTCTGGCATCCCTATGATACAAATGTTGGAACGCCTTCTGTTCCAGAGGCTGCTTATACTATCGTCGTTTTGGAGGGTTCTTTTTTCTTCTTCTTGTTTTTATTGGTTGTGTTTTGCTTGCTTATGTTCCAAATCATTGATTTGGTTCTCAGCTTCATTCAGCTCTACTGTTGTTACCCTGTAAATTGTTCTTTATTTCAATTAGTGTGTCCTTCATTTCTGACTGCATCTTTTTTCTGCTGCAGAGGCCCTCACTAAGTTCCTTGAACATCCTTATAACCGGTGTTTTGAACTCATCTGGTAGATTGCTTCTCTCCATTTTGTTTAGTTCTATTTCTGGAGTTTTGACCTGGTTTTTCACTTGGGCCATGTTTGTTTGTCTCCTCATTTTGGCAGCCTCCCTGTGTTTGTTTCTATGTATTAGGAAGAGCTGCTATGACTCCCTGTTGTTGGTAGCATGGCCTGTTGTAGTAGGTGTCCTGTAGGGTCCACCAGCACAGCCTCCTCTATCACCCAGCCTGGGTACTCGAGGTGTGCCCTTTATGTGGGCTGAGTACACCCTCCTCTTGTAGTTGAGTTTTGGTTGCTGTTAGCAGGTCAATGGGAGGGATTTACCCAAGCCATTCAGCTGCAAGGTTTGATGTGACTACTGACCACCAACTTCTGCCCTCTATGAAGGATCAGTTGTGCCATGGCAGGGTGGTGGTGCTCTGACATGGTCTGAAGCTGCCCACTGGGTGCATTGGCCCCTGGGTTGCCTGGGTGGTGCAGACCAAGGTCAGCCCCATCCTATGTTCTGTCCCAGGCCACCCTGTCTGGGCTGTAAAGCAATCTGAGATGGCTGCTACTTGTGGTGGGCTTGGAGATTTTCAGGCAAAACCAAGCTGTGCATCTAAGCTGGCTGCTGCTAATGCTTGGACTGGGGCCACTTAGCAAGAGGTATGGGCATTGGAGGGCTGCTGAGGCTGGCTGTTGCTTGTTTGAGAGGATTTAGAAAGTTGTGAAGTGTGAGCCAAACCAGCCTTTCATATGGAAAAGCCACTGTTAACAATGGATGGGACAGAGCTTCAGGATCTCCAAGACAGGGCAAACAGTGTGAGCCAGCCACTAATTAACATTATGCCAGCCACTATGTGCCCGGTGTCTTAGTCACCACGTTCTTAAGGCAAGAGTTAGCTCTGGTTCACTGACCTGGAATCTGGGGTTACATTGTCCAAGGTCACTCTGTGAGTGGAGAACTGGGATGAACCTGTGTCTGTTTGGCTTAAAAAGAAAACCATGCTCAACAATTAAAATAATGATTTCAAAAATTTTCCCAAGCTCTTTAAATGCGACTTGTCTACATACTTAGTTATTTTAAAGACTTTTTGAGTTTATTGCACTCAAGAATCTGGTCTAAAGCTATTTTTAAATATGGGTTATATGTATGCATTGACAAATATGTAGATGTTTTTGCATACGTTAAATTATTTTCCACTTAGATATATGTATTTAACTTCATTCTATTTATATGATGTAACTTACATAAAGCAGAGTAAGAGTAGTCCATATGTTTTGGTTTCACTGCTGAGCCACATTCAAAGAAATACAGGCTAGCAATCAGAAGTAAAATAATTCTATGCTCTGCCTGTTGTGGCTCAGTGGATTGAGTGCTGGCCTGCCAACCAAAAGGTCACTGGTTTGATTCCCAGCCAGGGCACATGCCTGGGTTGTGGGCCAGGTCCTTGGTTGGGGGCATGTGAGAGGCAACCAATGTATGTATCTCTCGCACATTTCTGTTTCCCTCTTTTTCTCCCTCCCTTCCTCTTTCTCTAAAAGTAAATAAATAAAATCTTTAAAGTAAAATAACTAATTTTCACTTTTCTGATTCAACTGTTTATTCTATAGAGTAGTTTAAGCCCTTTTCCCATTATTTAGATTTTCTAGGAAAAGAAAGAGCCTAGGAGCTGACCCTGAAGGCTAGAGTACCTTCTACTTAAAAGGTACTCTTGAAGGGTGAGCCCTGGCTGGTGTGGCTCAGTGGGTTGAGTGCCAGCCTGTGAACCTAAAGCTCACTGGTTTGATTCTTTGGTCAGGGAATATGCCTTGGTTCCTATTTGGGCCAGGTTTCTATTTGGGGGCATATGGGAGGCCACCAGTTGATGTTTCCCTCTCATCCTCCCTCCCTACCCTTCTCTCTAAAAATAAATAAGTAAAATATTTAAAAATAAAAAAATTAAATGGACACTTTAAAAAAAAAGAAGCTTCAAGGGTGAAGGTGAAGTTAGGGCTAGAGGGAGAAAGATTGTGAAAAGTCACACATTAGCCATTTATAAGTTAAAAATTAGTAATTTTAGTCTTTGTTATAGACACCATTTTATTTGCATATTTTTATATTATTATAACACTTGGCTTTCTTATCCATCAGTGTATCATTTGTGATGCTTTTTTAGGCACTAAATAATTAGATAGTGTTTACTTTGTGCCATGTACTCTTTGAGGTGCCTTATATATATTAATTGATTTAATATCAACACAACCTGTGAGGTGGCTACTGTTTTATTCTTTATTTTACAGATGAAGAAACCAAAGTATACAGAAGTTAAGTAACTGGTATCAGGTCCCACAACTGATAAGGGACAAATCAAATGAGGTTGAACCCAGGCAGTCTAGCTTTAGAGTATATGCTTTAAGATAATTACAAACTATCACTCTTATGAAATAATAAAGCTTTACTTAATTATTAATAGTTTGAACATGTTTTAAGTTTTTAAGAAAAATTTTAAAAAGATTTATTTATTTATTTTTAGAGAGAGGGAGGGAGGGAGAAAGAGGGAAAGAGAAACATCAGTGCGTGGTTGCCTCTTGAGTGCCCCCTACTGGGGACCTGGCCCACAACCCAGGCATGTGACCTGACTGGGAATCGAACTTTGATTCACGGGCTGGCTTTCAGTCCACTGAGCCACATGGGCCAAGGCAATATATTCAGCATTTACTTTACAGAATAATATGGATAATGGCAGACAATAAGATACTGTCTCAATCTTCTGCCTGTCCTGAATTTTTTTTCCTGCTCTGAATGCTTGGTGTTATAGTTGGATTATTGACCAGGGTGAGACTCTTTCTGGGGTGTGAAAATCTTTGAGGTAATGGAATTTGCAAGACATCAGTTTTCTTTCCTGCTTTCTCAGAATGCATTATGATGGGTAAGCAATTGCTTTTTTAGTCACATAATAAAAATGCATTGAATTTACAAAGCATGATGCTGAAACAAGAAAACATAAATAGAACAAGGCTGGGCAAGTGAGTGTGGGAGTGATGGACAGTCCATCTATTGTTTATCTCTTTATTGTGCACAAGGTTAGAGCTTGTGGGCTTCCTTGCAGTATAGCCTGTGTGCATTATTTTTTTCCTTTTGGTGTATCACTCTTTCCTATTAGGATCAGGAGGTTAATTACAAATATGAGAATCAGGATTAGCTATTCCTGAGAATAGTGAGAATGGATGTACTTCTGCAGCTCTTTACTCTTACTCTGTTATCGACCCTACTTAGAAAGAGTGACCAGGAACGACAAATACTTGGAACCTGTGTTGCTTGAATTCCTGTCTCCTGAGCCCAAGGAAGACGTCACTTGTTGAGTGCAACACTATTTCTGAGCCTGGATTTTGCTTCAGAATCCTTAACAGTGCTCCCAGCATCCTCTGTCAGTCAGATATGGCATTCAGATAACATCTATTTACTACCTCTGACTAGGACTTTAGAGCTACATCTAGCTATGACAGAGATCAAAATTGAGACCTGAAAGAGGTATGAGATATCTCTTACCTAACATGAAAAAACTGAGGTGGAAGAATGTAAAGACACTTGTTTAAGTTTACGTTTGTACTTTGCAGCAGAACTGGAATATAATAGGTTTCCCACCTGCTAATTCAGCACTTTGTCTTAGCCGCCTCTGTACTGCTTGTCTGAATTCACCCAGATTTCTCTGAGTCTAAAAATTTCCCAGCTTCAGAGAGTATCTTTGCTCACTATTTGTCCACCTTCCACAGTGACCTGAGATGAAACGTGTTCCTAGCTTGCTGGGGCAGGACTCGCTGCTGGTCATCTTGGAAGTGGCAGCCGGGAAGTGGGGCATGGAGGAGCACTGCTGGAGCATGCAGCCTGCTTGTGTCAGCAAGGGACACCTGTCCCCTCTCCCTGTCACATGACTCAGGGAGTCAGTTGTTCTGGGGGTCTCAGGTGATGCAGGAGCTGTGCCCGGAGCCCTTAGGGTGTCCTGGTTAAGGGTGCAGACTCTGAAGTGGAATAGGCCTCTCTTCAAAACCCAGCTTCATACTCACTGAGTGACTTCAGGCAAATTATATTTCTCTCTCTGCCTGAGTGTCCTCATCTGTAAATGGCTGTATCTCAAAAGGCTGTTGTGAAGATTAAATGAGACAGTGCATGTAAAGTGCTTAGCACAGTGCATGGCAGATACTAATAGCTACTGAGTGATGTCACAGAAAATGGTGAAATAAGGAGTTCCAAGAATTTGTCCCTCCACTGATGCTACCATTAAGATGGCAAAAACTGTCAGTAAACCTTCTCAGAACTCTAGAATCTAACTTAAAAACAAAACAAAAAAGCAACCCAAACCCTCACATCTATTAGGGGAGTGCTTATGAAGAAAGGCTGCCAAAGTTTGACATTTAAGAAAATCTTTCAGGTAACTGGCTAACTGCTGCAGTTACACAAAGGAGACTTCAGTGACCACACAATAAGAATGCAGTCTTTGCAAAAATAGTTTAGAAAAAGTCACTAAACAAATGGATAACTCAACGAGCAGCAACAGCATACCATGAAGAGAAGGGAGAACCTGATTTCCAGTGTTATCACTTAATAGTATTCAAAATGTCCAGTTAAAAAAGACCTACAAAGTAGGAAAATATGGCCTATTCACAGGGAAAAAGAAGAATTTGGAAGGAAGGCCAGTCATTGGTTGTTGGCATCTTGGAATTTAGCATAATTATTAAAAGAAGACTTTGTTGGTTATTACTGGCAATACCATGCTTTCTTTTGGTTTTATATTGTATTATGGATATTATAAATATTTTGCCCCTTTCTCTTATTGGAAAACACCATTTAGGGAAAAATGACCAGTTTAAACTTGAAGAATATTAAAACGGAGAAAATTTTACCCATAGATCAGTCCTTGAAAACATACATACTCTCCTCATTCTGTTATTTTCTTAATGCTCACAGAAATGAATAAAATTAGATAACATTCTCTGTATTTTAAATTATTCACTTATTAAAGACATTTGAATTTATCACATTATTCTTGTTTGAAATACGGTTTATTTGGTATGACATGAAAAATAATGCCTTTATGCCATAATCTTTCCCTATCTTTGGCTGCTCAGACATGCTACATTCCTATTTTCTTGCCGTTCAGATGCTACTGGTGTTGCCAGTAGCATAAGGACAATTTCTCCTTTCCTTGTTGAGTCACGTGAGTCATAGAAGCTCTGTAACCTGCGTGGGTTTGGTCATAAATCACACCAAAGTGAGGAAAGTGAGGAAAGATTCTTCCCACAGAGACTCAGGGATAGCAGGCGGGAATCATTTGTCAATGAACAAAAATTTTAGATTGGCTATGGACCTGGCTGTTCATATGTTAAAACTAGAACCAGAATTCTAGGTTACAGCTAGACCAGGTCTAAGTGGTTACAAAAAGCCTAATTTGTGTCCTGAAAGATCCAGTTGAACACCTGTGTGCCCCAAATCCACCAGTGCAGTGGACTGGCTACTCTCAACCCAGTCTCCTTTTTGGTCCAAAGCAGTGGCAGTAGAGATGTACAATGAAAACTTAAGGCCTTCATTCACACACATGATGGAGCCCTGGCCTGAGCTGGAACGTAGGAGGGTGCAGCAGAAGCAGGAACAGTCGTTCTCCTTGCATCCTCTAGAAGAGGAGTTTGCTGGTGAGAAAAACAAGCAGGATCTGAATGGCATCTGTGATGGGGCTGAGGAAGATTCTGTTGGCCAAGCTTTTGGTTGTGGTTGGAGTTGAGGCTGGATATAGGATTCGGGTTGTGGTTAGGATTGGGGTGGTTGTTCGCCTGGTCGTGGAGATCATGGAGTATGACGGTGTGGTCAGTGCTGGAGAAAAAAAATGACATCAGAACCTCTGGTGGGTAGTAGGTGGGCACTAGAGAAACGAGGCTAATCCGATTGAACACTGGAGCCAGAGTTCATGAACAAAATTCGGTAAGCATGTCTTGTGGGCCAGGTGTTTGTAGAAGAGGGACAAAACTCTGGGGTACAGAATGTCAAGGAAAAAAAGTAGGAACACTCTCAACCGTTAAGGTCTACACAGGAAGGAATTTATACTTAATTATATAACTACTGACTTTGTTGTTGGATTGGTTGTCAGTCCTCAAGTGTCCTGAATATTGTATTAGATGTATCAGTGCAAATATGATCCAGAATGGCACAATTATTTTTTGTTGCTGATTTCAAAGGTTGCATGTAAAGTTTGTAAGAACTGGTTACTGCCCTGGCTGGGTTGCTCAGTTGGTTGAAGCATTGTCCCCGTACACCAAAAGGCTGCAGGTTCAATCCACAGTCAGGGCACAGACCTAGGTTGCAGGTTTGATCCCTGGTCCAGGAGCTACAGGAGGCAACTAACCAGTGTTTCTCTCTTACCTCAATCTCTGTCTCTCTCTCAAATCAATAAACATATCCTCAGGTGAGGATTAAAAAAAGAAGCTAGTTACCATCCAGACCTGAGGATGGCTACTCCTTCTTTAAAGTAAGTGGAAAGAGTTGCTGTCCAAACCCCTGAATCTCTTTCTGTGGTTTCTGAGACACTGGTCATTTTCCCATGCAGGACTTGACCACACATTGGTTTTCTGGGGTTGCCTCCCTGAGAAGCAGGGAAAGCCAAACCTGCAATGCTGGGGTGGGAAGTGGGTGGTGGGTGGGATATCTGATCCAGGAAAAACTGGAGCTTGGCAATGATGCCTTCAAGGGTCTGAGCTGAACACGAGGGGACTTTAAAGAAGGGAAATGTCCAGTGATTTGCTTAGGCCTATGATTCTTCTGCCTGCCTGGAGGGTGCCTTTAAGTCTGTGGCATTGCCTTATCTCATTTAGCATTTTCCCAGACATTTCTCTGGCATCTTACTGAACCAGAAAGTCTGACACAACCACTATATTTTCATTTTTTTCAACTGGATTTTATTGGTTGGATTTTTTAGTGTTTATTAGCTGGATTTATTAGTTTATCTTCTTTCAGGGAGATAAGGAGCTCTGACTAGAGACAAACTCCCCCCTTCCCCCTTTCTTAGCACTTACTCTCCTGTTCATCTTGAAAATGTCCTTGAGGAAGAAAATAACATTCAGTCTTTTCACCGAGGGAAGACCACCAAGAAAACAGTTGAGGCTTTTATGTAATAGTTCCATCAGGCATAATCACTTTAAAATTTGTTTTTGAAAATAGGTATCCCTTTGACCACATTTGCATTGTGTGACTGGTGGGAAAATGGGTAGTGTAGTCAATGTACTTCAGTATTTGGGGGGCTCCTGAGGAGGACTTGTTATCTGGACATTGAGAAAGATAAATGTTTTTTGTTCTTGGTTGAACCTTGTATTTAAAAACTTAATTAAAAAAATATTGTTTTTTAATAGATTTGATGTTAGTCTAAGAAAAGTGTAAAAAGTATAAGATGTGGAATCTGAGTCCTAAGATTTCCATTTACCTTCTGTGTGACCTTAGGCAAGTTACCTATATTTTCTGAACTTCCATTTGAATTTGTTTTAGCTCTAGAGGGAGGTGAGAGAAGGAAGGAGACAGGAGAAAGGAAGGGCAAGGAGCTTCAGGATGGTTTGAAGTTGAGGACTGCAACCTGTGAAAGACCAGTGGAAATTCCTGGTGGTAGTGGTGGCAGCCAAAGGCCATTCTGGGAACGAATGCAATTTTTGGTATTTTTATGCTGTCAATCCTCTGTGCAAACCTGCCCCCTCTTCCCTATAAAGTCTGCTATACCTGTGGAGGTTTTAGGTGAGTCGGAAATCTGTGTGGAAATTGAGGAAGGAGCTGACTTCCATTTTGGTGTCTATATGGCATTGATAGAAATGGCTCCTGAGGAAGCAGGATTCTGGAGCCACAGGTGAATGTGAGAACATAAGGCCTCTAGAAATTGGCAGAAATCTTGGGGATGACTTTTGTTCTTTTTTTTTCTACAGGACATAGGATGAGAGGTTGAGCTAATCTTACTTAGTTTTCAAGGTGCTAGAAGGCTCAACTGGTATCTTGGTAACGCATGACTAGAAGACTTTTTTCTGGGGTACTCACAAAGTAACTTTCCAGGCTGATTGAGTTCACTGTCAGATATATAAAAGGACTGCAAAGGAACTTACCGTGTTTTTTCAGTTTCAGATAAGAAAGTGTAGCCACTTTGTCCGCATCGACAGCAAAAGCTCTGTGGAGGGTAAATCAATGGGAGATAATGGTGAGGACCTCAGCCGTGGAATTCACAAGTTCCACTCACATTTCAATCTTGCCAGAGGATCCCAACCTCTTAGTTCCTTTTGTGCTTCCTTTTTCTATAGCACAGTTAGCAGATCATTAAATACTGGTCTGCTCTATATTGTCTTAACTAAGATTCTTCCTGACCTTGCTCCAGAGGAGATCATGTCCATCCCTCACCTCAACCAACTTTACCACCCTGAACTCCCCACAGGCTGGTGTATGCCTCTGGTCTTTGTTCAAGCCAGTCCTTCTGCCTGTAACATCTATCCAGACCACATCTTCTCACAGACTTAACAGTAACTCTATGATGTTGTTTTTTCTATTATCATTAATCCAGACAGATCTCAATCAGAGAGACATGCCTCTCTACTGCATTGTCTTGCTATGAACCTCTCCCTGCATCGGAGGGCCAGCTCCTTGAGAGCAGATTCTGTTGTCAACAATGACTAACACATAGTAGGTGCTTAATGTTCATTAAATAGTCTGTAGAGCTTGGTGTGTTGTTTTTATACAAATAGGTCCATTGTATCAGCCTCTTGTTTATACATTCAGCAATTAATTAATGAGAGTGCACAGCATGCTAATCACTGTGCTTGGTGCTGAGGCGACAGTGGTGAACCAGACAGGTTCTTACTCTTACCCTTGTGGCACTTATAGTCCCTTCAGAGAGACAGATTTTAAATGAATAATCAACTAACAAATTAAATAATTGATCACAGTGGTGATAGGTGCTCTGACAAAGCAGCAGAATTTGTGAGAGTTAAAACAGGGACCTGGAACTTATCTGGGAGTTTAGGAAATGTTTTCTTGAGGAAGTGACGTTTAACCTCAGTAATCATTTCTGTAAAGGCCTTGCCTCACCAAATCTCATTGCAAAGTTCATGGCCAGGCATCCTTTCACACGGCTTTTGTGCCCTAGCCAGCAGAGTGGAGTTTCCTGCTTTCTTTATCCCCCATCACATGTGCTGCTCCCCTCTCCTTGTCAGCCTTGCTGATCAAGGCCATGTGTGCACATTGCAGACAAGCAGAGAAGCCAGTGCATCATAGTGGGGTGCAAGTCAGGAAGGGTCTGGAGATCACACTGTCAGTGGGAATGTGCTCTTTCTATAGCAAATTGTCACTGCTTGGTCTTTTATCTTTTGTTGCTGTAATGAAGAGAGATGAAAGGAAAAGCTATTGCCCTAATTAGCCTTGGCTGGCCTCGAAGAGACTGCTCTAGCTGTGAGGCTGGATTGTAGCAGCTCCTTTTGGACTCGATTCTTACAGGCCACTCTGTGGGAGCCGTCTAGGCCCAAGCAGGCCCTGGGCACAGCGGGCGAGTGTGGGACGGCTTGACAGCATCATCACCACTGTCCAAAGAGACTTGGTTGCTGTTCACAGTGGACATGCGAGATGGTCAGACTTATGCTTTCAGCCCCAAATGGCAGGCCAAAACTGTAAGGACCTCTCAACAGCTGGTCTCTAAAGCAAACTTGGTAACAAATTCGTGGCCGGGTGGAAGGTTTTTGTTAAGGTGCAACGTGAGCCCCCTGTTTGTTTTACCTCAGAATGAAAGTGTGTCCATTTGGTGTGATATTAGGAAGCCAGTTATTACATAATCACACTTTCTGTTAGCAAGCCATTTCCAAAATGAATCTATGTTTTAAGAAATGATTCTTCAGTTTGAATATAGAGAATTTGCAGCAAACAGGGGGCCCAGTGACAAAGATTATTTGCTTGACCAAATTTCAGCCAGGCTTTGGAACCTCCTCCTAGGCATCTGTGCATTGCTTATAAAATCCACATTTAGCAAGAATCCTTCTAAGTCAGCTTAACAAAACTTCTTTTTTTCTTTTTAAATAATTTTTTGAAGATTTTATTTATATTTAGAGAGGGGGAAGGGAGGGAAAAAGAGAGGGAGAGAAACATCAGTGTGAGACAGAAACATTGATCAGCTGCCCTTTATACACGCCCAGGCTGGGATCTGAACCTGCAACCCAGGTATGTGCCCTGACTGGGGATTGAACCGGTGATCCCTTGCATTTTAGAACACCCAACCAACTGAGCCACACCAGTCAGGGCTAGCAAGAACTTCTTACCCTCGATATCTGATAGCCCTTAATGTTTGATTGAGTTCCTTCTTTTCTATCGTCCCCCAGATGATATCTTATCTTGCCCTTCAGTAATAATCCTGTTAGGTCCTTTTAGCTAGAAATCCCTCACCCACCTTACAGGCCTTGATGTTTCCTCTCAGTAATTTTCCCTCCACTGACTCCCATCCTGCTCTTTGGCTATAAATTTCCACATGTCCATTTTGTATTCATAATTGAGCCTGATTCTATACTGAGGTCTCTTTTCTCCTATTGCAGTAGTCCTGAATATAATCTTTATATATACATATGTATTATGAATGTATGTATGTGTATATTATTCATTCATTCATTTTGCTTTAACCATTGTCCAGCTCTGGTTTTCTCTAACACCAGTTCTTTCTGTTTATGTTGAACATATATGGTATGTGTGTTTGTGTAAACTCCTATAAATAAAAGGTAGGACAAAAACAGTGAGGCAGAAGAGTGTAGGTACTGAATTCTCCACAACATATTTAGATTGTATTTTGAGTCCTCCAAGATCAGTGTAAAACTGTATAAACCCAATATGAAATTGTAAAAGCCCAAATCCTATGTAGATAGGTTCTTACTGTATCTCGACTGTAGTTGTGTTCGTGGAAGGAGGAGATTTCCAGTTGGCCTCAAAGAGCCCTTCACGTGAGACCTTCATGATATACAGTACGCTGCTGTTGCAGGCGAGGTCTGCTTTGTGCCAGAGGCCTATCGAGTTGTTGTTCGTGTCCAGTGCTCGCAGGACCACATAGGTGGTACTGTAATTCACAGGAACAAATACTAGAAAGAAATGATAAGGAGATGATCAGCCATCTGTGTAGCAAGAAGGGATGAAGGTCATGAGATCAAAATTAACTGTGGGAAAAAAAGTTAAAAATAACATGTGCATGTAATGTGGTTCCATTTTTATAGAAGTTGAAAAAAGTCTGGAAGGGAAACCATCAAGATATTAACTGCGGTGATTTCTTGGTAGTGGGATTACAGATGAGTTTTCTTTTCTTCCTACTGGCTTTTTTTGTGTTTTCTAAATTTTCTACAGTAAGAGGTGGATAAAAGGAAACCTATTCTCAGGTCCTGGTTTTGTTACTTACCAGGGGTGGGTGGGATTTAAGGTTGTCTTTTAACTTCTTGAGCCTGGGTCTCATCTGTCAGATGAAGAGGATGAGTGTGCTCTGCCCTTCTTTGGGGGTGGGGGGGGCGTGGAATGTGGGAAGAGTAGGGATTGATGCATGAAAATGTGTCAAGTGCGCCCCCTGGGAAGTGCTTCCTGAAAATTGGGAATGTTATTACCAAGTTAAAGCAAAGCCTGTTTCCAAGTCCTGGAAATGCTGAAATTCTCCGTCTCTGTTGCTGAGGGTGAGGGAAGTGGGGGCCTTTGAACCCCTGGGGCCCTAATTCAGGTAACTATCAAATGACCCTTTAGAGATCCCTAACCTTTTCCACTCAGGTGAGTGTCTTATGACCTAGCCTGGCATGCACTCACAGGGGACCCCACTGACACTTGTTAATTCCACTTGTTAATCTCAGAATTCTGGTTTGTAATTAGAAGACAACTTCAAGAGAATATTTCATTTCCTTCCTTAGAAGATCCCTTCTGAAGGAATTCCTCAATGCTAAGGTGTTCGCTAGGGTACTTTCAGACTCCCAAAATTCCTTCAAGGACTTCTTCACAAAGCAAAGAACATCAGTCGTGTAGCAAAATAGGATCAGGCAGTCCTGGTTCTGAATTTCTAGCTTTAACAAGTCATTTCACCTCTGAGCCTCAGCTTCCTTATTCTTCATCATTCACTCCATGAATATTTATTGAATGCCTGCTTTGCACCAGGCCTGGTTCTAGGTCCAGACACAATGATATTATCCTTTCTGTAGGGAGATCACGATATCTTATCTTGGAAGGAATAGAGAGAACAATGCAAAGACTTTAATAAAGAGTGGATGTTAGAGAAATTGCAATTGTTATTGTTTCTAGCACAAAACTCTAGTCTGTTCTATTTATTTGCAGTTGCCAGTTAACACGGGCTGAGCCAGATTCTCTGGACCCTGACTTACTCAGTGAGAATCTGGCATTTGTCCTAGATGTGGGCAGGATGGTGCGGTGGACTGTGACAAGTGATGGCGTCATCCAGGTAGTCGTCAGATCTGTCAGCCCTCCCGTGGTCATGGTCTTGCCTCTGTCCTTTCTTCTGCTCTGCCTCTCTGACTCTGGCTCATGTCCTCCTTTCTTCTCTCCTGGGCATCTGTTTTATTTGGATTTCTGGTCTTCATGCTCTCCTCCTTTCAGGCTATGGCCAGATCAGACTTGGACACATAACACTTCCATCTGGAGACACTCCTCTCCCGGACCTTTAAAGTCCTCTTATTTCTAGAGCATCAAAACATTTCTACTTCTGTTCTGTCAGTTACAGTATCCAGCAGGCAGCTTTTATGACCCTCATAACCTAGCTCACTCTGCTCTCTGCGCTCCCACTCTAGGGGCAGCCAGTCTTCCTCTGGTTCTGCAGACTCACTTGACTCACACCTGGACCTGGTCTTTGTTCACATCTGGCTGTCTGTGTGGAATCCTTACTTCATTGTCATCACACATTTCATCCCCATTAACTTTCCAGGATCCTCCTTATGATCTACCTCTGGACCAACTCAGTCTTCTTTTCACTCCTGAAACATTTACGTTTTTTACTGTAGAGCTGAGTGCTTAATTACATTCTGGCTTAATTGCATACTGTGGTTTCATCTGCCTTGGTATCTGGCCAGCCCAGTGCTGGGCACCTGGAGGGCAGTAAATAACTACTAATTAATTGATTTTAAAAAGATGTGCATCCAATGCTGTATAGTGAATACCTTTAAAGCTGAAGATGCAGGGAAAAAAACAGGCAAGTTACATCCCTCTTGTCCATAGAAGTAAAAAATGGAGGCAGATGCTTAATTAGTACAATCTTAACACAAATGTCATTGCATTAGGGGTTTCTTTCAATAATATTAAGACAGACCCAGAGAATCTGTTCTAAGAGATTCCCTGAGCTGCAGTTGTGTCTTGAGACCTGCTAAGCCATTTATATATGACTTACCGATGTTGACACAAACCCTGAAATTTAGAGATTTCAAAATCAAACTAAGGAGAAGTTAGTTTGTGTGGGCATTTACTTGGTCTAAAAGTTAGTGCCTCAGCCAGCCAAGTCCTGTAATGACACTCTACAGGGAAATCATGGAGACTGTTTTGTAATCCTAGGTGTGGAATCTGGCACTTCAAACCTCTTGTGGGCACAGGGTTTTGACTCAGTGTAAATCATTCCTATGGTGTATTGCAGAATTGTAGCTCATTCTGAATGAAAGCAGAGGAAGTTTGGGGATGTACATTGGATCCTTTCCTCCTTGCCTTTTCCCTCTGCTCCACCACCGCCTCTGCAAATGCCACAACTTCCCTTTCACCCAGGCTGTTCCCCTTCACCCAGCATGTTCCATTTCAAGATGTCTTTCCTGTTTCAGGTGTCTTATTGTTCATCTTTTGACTCTTTTTTTCTCCTGTCTTCCTGCTTTCAGAAGGCTCATCATCCCCCTTCTCTGCACCCCGTCCCCTACCTTCACAAGGTAGGTTTCTATTTCTTCCATTTCAACAGGAAAATCCTTCACCTTGGGATGTATCTTAAGCCAGAGGTCTATAATCTCTTTTGTAGCAATTCCTCTGGGCCCCCAGGTCTTTCCCAAATACATGGTCACACATATGCCCTCCTTGTCTTCATCTTGAATTACAACATTATCCTCCCTGCCCAGTAGGACAAGATCCACTGCCTGAGCAAGTAGGACACAGTGAGCCTTATCATAACTGAGGCATTTGTGACAGTCCCCATGGGAAAAACAAACAAACAAACTATAAAGCTAGTACAGGTGTGTGAAGGCAGACTATAGCCATTTACCTGCTGAAGCCTGGAATGTGTAAACATGGGTATGGATATCACCCTGGTGGTCTCTGCAAAATTTGGTTAGTTTTAAGGGAGGCAGGATAACATAGTAGATAAGAAGACAGGCTCTGAAGCTGGACAGCCTGGCTGAACATAGCTGGACTGTTATGAGGTTCAAATATTAGTTATGTTACTAATGATCTTGGGTAAAACTTGAACTTATGTGTGCCTCAGTTGTCATCTGCAAAATGGAAAGGTACTAGCATTGACGCTTAGAACAGTACTCAGCACATAGTAAGTATCAGTTCTCGTTACTATAATCGAGAAGCATATAGTGTAGTGGTTAAGGACAGAGTCTCTGAAGGTAGATTCCTCATATTCGTATCCCTCCTCCATCATTTAAGTAGCTCTGTGACCCCCGAGCAAGTCTCTAGCATTTCTACTTCTGTTTTTCATCCATGAAACAGGAATGACAGTGGTCTCTACCTAATAGGCTGTTATTAGGACCAAATGAATTAATACATCTAAGCCACTGTATTAAATGTCATTATGAAAGCAATTAGAAAGCACTTGCCTTGACTTGTAGGTCTGGCTGGTCCCAAAAGGGATATTTATAAAATATTACTCGGTACCTTGAATAAAAGCATTGGATTAGGAATGAAAAGAACAAGATTCAGGAGCCAGTTCTGCCACCTACTAACAGTGAGACCCTGAGCAAGTCATTTATCTTCTCTCAGCTTCAGTCTCCTTATATAGAAGATGGGATATCAATGCTATTCCCGTCCAGTGAATTAGATTTTTCATTTGTGGACTAAATGTGAACAGTGCCTGCTGGAGTGGTGAAATATACAGTCATCCACAGTGGCACTGTTTTATCAAATGGGTGTGAAAAGATTACAAAGTGTGATGTAATTACTGTCCCTTAAGATAATAAACATGCTGATTTTAAGTCAGGACATGCCGTGGGTGTGCTCTTGCTGGGTCTTAGTTAGCCTGGGGGGACTTAATGACTTCTTGTCCCTCAGGTTGGCACAGGGAATATGCAGAAATATTTTCACCCAACCTACTCTCTCACATGTTCTCATTCTTTCTGTCCCCACTGCCCATCCGGGTCAAAAAACACAAAATGAGAGCAGAGGTGGAGAGTTATGTTCCGAAATTCTGGTAAACTCCCCTTAGAGAAAAAAGACAGCAGAGAGAATGGCGTCTACTCACTTGTGTAGGCCTTGTTGTCTTCATAGACATCTGCACTGGCCTTGAGGCCAGTGGTGGGGGTGACTGCCTTGAAGAACATGCAGATGTCATTGTCATTTGCAGCGCTGGCAGAAATAAACAGCATTCCGAGGCACAGAAACAGCCCCAGGGATGGCAGCGTGGACCCACGGACAGCCATGATCTTGGTTGGTTTGGGCACTGCTGGGTCTGGAGCTGGGAAAGACCTCTCCTGTTTATATGCTTTGGGGCTGGAGTTTCTGGGTGCGGTCATACATGCAAATTCATCTCTAACCACTCCCTGGCTTCTGAAACTTGTCACCACGATCCTTTATCAATTCCAACTTTGCTCAAGAAAGAGAATGTACTGATTATGGATTTATTTTGCATCTCACTCACCTTAGTACCTGCTATTTGAAGAAAGCTGTGGAGAAAGGTTTAATTCTGGCAAAATAAAATTACGGGTTGAGTAATCATTACATACCTGGCTCATTTAGAAGCTTCACTCTTCTCCCTGTGGGAAACTCAAGTATAAAAGCCTTCTTTTCTTGGAATATTATGTATCCACTTCCCATTCTCTTTAACTGAACATGTCTCCAATCCCAGTTCATTTTGTGACTAGCATAGAACAAAAAACATTGTGGTTCTGGATTTATAGTTCGAAAGAAACAGCTTTGGTCCATTTGCATTGTATAGCAAGGAAACTACTTCTAAAAATCAGAAAGCATGTTTTTCATATCTCTTCTCTGATTTACTTGCTGGAGGAAAAAAGAGGGCAGAAATATTCTACCATGTGAGTAGAAAGAAAGCAAAAAAATGTAGAGTTGAATCAAGGTGATATTTATAAACTATTTTTTAAGAGAAGCACTCACAGAATCGTGGAGCGAGGACCTCTGAAAAAGTCACTCCTCCAGAAAAGCAGTGAGAACACTAACAAAAATTGTCAAAAGTCAACTTTTTTTGAACTCTGGATATTAATCAAAGCTTGCAACAATCTGGGGAGCATTTGTTTAAGAAAAATGGCTGAATCTTTTTAAGGACAGTGAGTATTATGGCATTTTAATCTGTCTTATTCCCATCCCCTCACCCTATCTCTGCAGTAGCCTTTGAAACCAGCAGCCTTGCAATGGTAGCCATGAAAACCAGCAAACTGACAGCCAGTGTAATGGAACAGAATAGATTTGGAGCTCTCTATAAAAGCTGCATACTCACAGAATTGTCTTTATTTGACCTGACTCAGAATGTGAAAACAGTCTTATTGCTACGGCATTTGTTAAAAATAAAGAATGGGATTTTTTTTTTTTTTAACATTGCAGCTGCCTGAGGCTGTGGTTCCAATTGGGACTAACCAAGAGTTGAGCAGAAAATGTAAAAGAAAAAACTGGGGAATAAAATGATGGTTGGGGTCTTTGAAAGGGTCTGACAAATTCCTGGGAATCCAGAAGGACATGTGCGTGTATAGGGCTATGGACATGGCCAAGAAAGACCCAAGAAAATCTTAATCTTTCATTTCTGGCTCTGTACAGGTGGGAAAATAAGGCTATGGCATAGTTGTAAACTACCTATCTAATCAGTGAAGGTATGCCCCAAAACACACCCACAGAGGAATTTGGCAAAGACTGGGAAACATACTGGTATAAGGCATTAAAGACATCTCTGTCTATTCATTAGGAGACTACTAAGTAACTGAGCAGAGACATCAGTGGCCACACATGATAAAGAATATGGGCCTTACAGAATTAATTCAGGTAAGTCACTAAACAAACAACAACACAAACAGTAACAACCAATGGGAACTGCAGCAACCCCTGGGAGAGAATCTGGTGCCCACACCATTATAATGGCCACATTATAATGTTTAAGTTATTTTTTTTAACAAAAAAATATGACATACCAAAAATGAAATGTATGGCTCATACGCAGGAAAATATTCCAAGCAATATAACCTGTCCCTGAAGAAGCCCAGATGTTGGACTTACTAGACAAAGACCTTAACTCAAGTATTGTAAATATGTTCAAAGAACTAAAAGAAACCACATCTAGAGAATAAAAGGAAAATATAAGAATGACTCACCGAATAAAGAATAGTAATAAAGAGATAGAGATGATAAAAAGTACCCAAAAATCTGCAGTTGAAAAGTAACTAAAATGAAAAATTCACTAGAAGGACTTAACAACAAATTTGTTAAAACTTGGCAGTAGAAAGTTATGGCAGACCCCATCTTGTGGAGTCCTCTGATTGGCCGTGGATGAAGTAATGAGTCTTTCCAGACACCAAGTGCTGTCAAGAAAAGGGGAAGGTGATTCTCTTTGGTGGGTAATCCCCTGAGGCCCTCTCTGTAGTGGTTTTTATTGAGAACGATATGCTCAGGGGTATACAGCATGCATGCATAGCTTATTAATCAATGCCTAAAGGCTGTATTTACAGAAAACAAATAGAAATCATAGATAACAATTGAAGGAACACAGATTTGCATCAGGTCAGGGTCTGTAAGACATGCTGATGTCAGATGGTTATTAAGATATGGCTCCTGAATTCAGGAATTCACTCCTTTTGTTTGGAGCTTAAGCATCCAGTTTTTCCTTATCAGGGCCATGCAAAGCAGAGCAAGCTTCAGTGGGTACAATGCATTATTTAGGCCAGATTTCCCACGGGAATACTTGGTGTTGATATCAGATCATGCCTTCCTCCCAGCATTCCTAGTTTTCTGGTTGAGACTTACAGACCCATTTTCAAGGCCTGGCTCATGTGGGGCTATAATTCCTGATACCTACAAAGTGGTCCTCAACAGAAAGTATCAGTAAACTTGAAGATATTCAATAAAGATATTAAATAAATTTAACAAAAGAAATGAGATTTGTACACTGAAAAACTACAGGAGACCCAGAATAGTCAAAATGATATTGAAACAACTACAATAACAAAGTTGGAGAACTCACACTTAGCAATTTCAAAACTTACCGCAAAGCTATAGTAATCAGTAAAGTGGTATTGACATAAAGGTAGATGTACGGATCAATGGAAAAGAGTTGAGAGCTCAGAAATAAACCTGTTTGTTTATAAGCAACTGATTTTTGACAAGGGTGCTAGGACAATCTGACGGAGGCAAGAATAGACTTTTCAACAAATGGTGCTGGGACGACAGGATATCCAAATGCAAAAGAATGAAATTGGACCTCTTCCTCATACCATGTCAACTCAACATGGGTGAAGAATCTAAATGTAAGAATTTAAGCTATAAAACTCTTAGAAGAAAACACGGGTATAAATCTTCATAACCTTGAATTAGGCAACAGTTTAATAGATATAATGCCTAAAGCAAAAGCTTCCAAAGGGAAAAATAGTTAAGGTGGACTTCATCAATATTAAAAGCTTTTGTTCTTCAAAGGACACTATCAAGAAAGTGCAGACAACCCAAATAATGGAAAAAATACTTGCAAATCATATATTTAATTAAGGGCTAGTATATAGAATATATAAAGAACACTTACAACTCAACAATAAAAAGAAAGATATCCCAATTTAAAAATGAGCAAACGATTTGAACATGTTCCCCACAGAAGATATACAAATGGCTAATATACACATGAAAAGATGGTCAACACCATTAGTCACTAGGAAAATGTAAATCAAAATTACAAAGAGATACCAATTTATAGCCTCTTGATGTATGATGAAAATGACAGAAGATGTGTTGGCAAGGATATGAGGAAATTGGAACCCTCACATGTTGTAAGTAGGAATGTAAAGTAACCCAGCCACTTCGGAAAATGGTTGACATTTCTTCAAAAGATTAAACATAGAGTTACTAATATATGACCCAGCAACTCCACTCCTAGGTATATATGCACAAGAGAATTAAAAACATATGCCCACACAAAAACTTGTACATAAATGTTTGTAGGAGCATTATTCATAATAGCCAAGAAGTGGAAACAATCCAAATGTCCAGCTCCTTAATGGATAAAAAATGTGGTATTTCCATCCAATGGATTATTAAACTCTAAAAAGGAATGAAGTACTGGTAGATGCTACAACATGGAGGAATCCTGAAAACAATGCTAAGCAAAAAGAAGCCAGGCATAAAAGGATACATATAATATGACTTAACCTATATGAAATATCCAGAATAGGAAAATTTAATAGACAGAAAGTGGTTGCCAAAGACCGGGGGGGTGGGGAAGAGAGAATGGGAAGTGACTGCTGATTGGCTTGGAGTGATAGAACTGTTCTGGCATTATTAAGTAGTGATAGTTTCATAATCTTGTGAATATACTGAAAAACAACACTGAATTGAATTTTACAGTTTGTGACTTATATCTCACTAAATTTTTTTCTTTTTATAATATTCTGTGTAGGCAAGTTGGAACAGTATGAAGAATGGAGCAGAACTTGAGTATTATATCTTGTTTAGAGTCCAGGCTTTGGGAGAGTTTTAACCTATCTGAGCTTTAGTCTCCACTTCTAAAAATTGGGGCATTAATACTAATCTTACATACTTTTTATGTATTCTAAGTAAGAAATATTTGTAAGCTGTTTAGGGGGGTGGGGTGAGTCAGACACATAGGTTTATAACATGCTAATTTATTTCCTCCCTCCCTTCTTTTCCTTCCCTCCTTCCTTCCTTAATTTGTACGAGGTTCTAACAGGATCTTGGGTGATGCCTTAAAATAGCAAGGGTTGAACAGTTGCTCTGAGTAAACCAAGTTGGAACTGAATGTCAGACTAATTGGATGAAAAAGGGGCACTGTAATAATTCTAGTCTAAACTAACCTCACAGTATGATATGATCGTAAATTCCTAGCTGGGCAGGTCATTATGGGTAGTCACACCCCAAGCAAATAACTTTTTAGTAAAAGGTTTATCTTTACCTTAAGCAAGCCCTGTCCATTGTTTTTGAGCATCTAGGTCAACACACCTTTGAAATGCCTCTTTTTCAGACCCCTCGAAGTGTAACCACTCTTAAGAGAGCACATAATCCTGATAACTATCCTGTAACCAGCCCCCTCCATTCTTTATCCTGCCCTCATGTAATCACCCTTATGTTCTCTCCTTAATTCCAAGAGTATAAGAGAAACCAAAACTTATTCTCTGGAGCATTTGAGATTCCCCCCCAGCATTGTTACCAGTTTTGGCTCAAATAAATTATTTAAAAATTTATTTATTTATTTATTTTTAGACAGAGGGGAAGGGAGAAAGGGAAACATCAATGTGTGGCTGCATCTTGCCCACCCCTTGCTGGGGACCTGGCCTGCAAATCAGGCATGTGCCCTGACTGGGAATCCCACAGGCAACGCTTTGGTTTGCAGGCTGGCGCTCAATCCACTGAGCCACACCAGCCAGGGGGGCTCAAATAAATTATTAAAAATTCTCTACAAGTTTGGATGTACTTACATCAACATTTATTTGGCGTAGCTAGCAGGATTCCAAAGAAACCCACCCAGGATCACTGTGTGGACCCAGACCCGGTACGAGGTACAAGCAAGGGTCCATTGTGCCCCAGCAGCTCCCTGTTTTGTAGCAGGTGAACTTGGGTGAGTTTTTTCTCTTGGAATCTTGGATCTCCCTGCTTTAAGTAGCAAGTTCTGACCTGCCCCCCAAACTTGCCAGTCTATGGAGAGCTTATATGATAAGACTATTCATATTGTCAAAAGTCTGGTGGGCACTTGAATACCTCGCTTTCAGAGAGAGAGCAGCAGGTCTTCTCAAAGTTAAAGCCTAAAGGGGGGGTTCCTGAAAATCACTAGAAATTACCATTGGTGAATACAGGAATCATCAGTCTGAGGTGCTCCAGGTTTTTTGATCCAGTCTCCTGGGTGTGTCAAACATGTCAGGGAGGCCCTGGCTGGGTAGCTCAGTTGGTTGGAGCATTGTTCCTATGTGCCAAGGTTGTGGGTTTGATTTCCAGTCAGGCACATAAAAGCAGCAGCCAATGAATGCATAAATAAGTGGAAAAACAAATTGATGTTCCTCCTTTTCTCCCCCTCTCCCAAGCCCTACTTCCCCTCTTAAAATCAATTTAAAAAGAAAGGTGTGAAGGGTGCAACATGGCCTCTGTGGGGAAAAGCACATGGGCTTTAGAGTCAGAGAAGCCTCTATTTGAATCCCGCCCCTCATGTTGTAATCTTGGATTATCCTTAACTATACTGAGCCTCAGTTCTCTTATTCATGTTATACAGATAATAATGCCAGGCTTGCAGGATTATGTCAAGGTTTAAGAGATAGGGGACATGTCTGCCATAGTAAGTGGTTGTTCCTACCCACTGATAGCAGGGCACGATACAACTCTAGGAGGAAGGACCTGGAGAACATTTACTTTTGTTTGTTTGCCCACAGTGGATTCTAAAGTTAATGTGTGTTAATTCAGGAACGAATTAGTTTGTACCCTTTAGCTATTTGGTTCAGGGTCATAGGCGTTATACCTTTGGGGATCCCACAGTGTGGGTCCTTATGCTTCAGAGGATAATCTAAGTGGTCAGCTTTTCTGAAGATGCAGACCATCCTTCTCATTCCCTGAGATCCTGTAAATTTTCAGAGAGATGACACACTATTGTACAAGACATTAGGAATTTTCAAGCTGAACTGGTCTAGAGATCATTTTAATTGAACTGAGTATGGAAAGATTAAATTTATCTAAGGCTATAGATCTACTTAGTGGCATATTTGGGGCTAACCCCCAACCTCCTTCCTCCTGGCTGGGTATGTTCTCCATTGTAGTTCTACTATTTAGCTAATACATGCCAGCTCAACATAACATTTTAGCTTCAGATGAGTCAAAGTCAAGGTATAGTACATTTTAATTATAATATGTCAAGTCTATACTTTGTAGTACATTTGGGACTCTTGCCCAGTCAATTTGCAGTTTTTGGAACTTGGAGTTTACTAGAAGTTTACTATTGCCATTGTTGTATATTTGCTTAGGACGTTTTGTCAATCGCCTCTGTGGCTCCATTTAATACTAAACTGTGTCAAGAGCACAGTTAGGTTGGTCCAGTCTTTACCCACAGGCACCGTTTGTATGCAGTGGTCAGTGGGCTCAGGCTGGGGGGCACTGATTGAGCTGCTCAAGGGCACGCAGTGCTGAGGAGAATAACCCTGCTCCAATCAGTTGTTCCCAAAGTCCAGCCTATTGCCGGTTTTAATCAACTGCTCATTTATTTTTATGGACCAAGAGAAATGAGAACAAAATGATGAGAGTTTAAAAAAGAAGGCAAACATTTATCCAATTTAATTTTTGTTCTCACAGTACAGCTTTTTGACATTTTGTAAAATATCCTTCCTCTTATGAAATTAGAATATAGATAGATTGTAGATTATAGACCGGTAGATTCCCCCATCTGTTAATTTTTTAATGTCCTTATTTGGCAAAATGAAAAATTGACACCCTATCTAGTTCCCTGAAATCTGAAGTCTGGAAGCCAATGATCCATTAACCCTGGGAGTTTTTATCGCAACTCCCAGAAATGCCTTGTGTTGCTGCAACAAGAAACAGTGATTGCTGGCATTTAAGTAGAGCTGGAAAGTTGACTCCAGAAGAGTGTTCAAGGACCCCTTTCTTGTTGAGTGGAAAGTTGGATATTCTAAGCTCTTCCTTCCAGTGTTAGAATCCATGGTGCCCAGCCACCCAACCCCGTGATGCTGGAAATCATTTCCATTCATTTTTAAACAGAAATAAAAATGTTGATGGCATCTAGTAGTTTGTCCAGAGAGGGGCTTGGTAGGTGAGGAAGTGAGATGAGACAAGAAGGGAAGTCAGGGCTCAGTGCTTCTCAGTCCTCAAATAGAAGAGGAACTAGAAAAGGTGTCCCCAGCAGAGAAAAGAGGAAGGTTTGGACACTGTCCTCCCAGGGCTGGCCAGCATGGGCTCCTTGCCAGAGAGGCAGCCACTACCTGCCTAGGAAGTGCATTGCAGGGTGCTGAGGGGAGCTTGGCAAACCCAGGTTACTTACCTCTGCAAAGAGTGGCTGTACTTTAAAATTTCTGTGGAGGACATACCATTTTATGAAGCAGTTCAAATGCATTGTCCCTAATGTTTAACCAGACAGCTCAATAGTAAAAAAAAAAAAAAAAAAAAAAAAAAGGTACAATTTAATTAGTGGGGCCTGGATGGGAACTCCTAGGATTAGCTGTGGTCAGTGCATGCTCTGACCAGAATGTAATGGAGACACTGCTCCAAGGACAATGTCAAGGAAATATGCTGGTCATAGAAATTCCCTTACATCCAATTCTTTAAAAGTATATTGGTTTTCTTTTCTTAAAAATATATTGTTTATTTATTTATTTTTAGACAGAGGGGAAGGGAGGAAGAAAGAGAGGGAGAGAAACATCAATGCATGTTTGCCTCTTGCGCACCCCTGACTGGGGACCCAGCCTGCAACCCAGGCATATGCCTGACTGGGAATCAAACCACTGACCCTTTGCTTCACTGTCTGGCGCTCACCAGCCAGGGCAAGAGTGTATTGGTTTTCTAATATCCTACCTTACTCACATGTGTCTTCAGGTAGCTTACAGAAATACAAGAGTTAAAAAGTAAGAAATTAAGGATATAGAGAAAATTAGGATAGAAAGAAAAAGGTAATAAGAGGATGGCAGGTTAGTTATTTCAGAAATGTTTGTTGAGTGTCTCTGTGGGTTTGGTGCTGCTGCAGGCACAGGGAGAATGGGACAAACCCCTTCTCTCATGGAGTTTATGACGTGCTGAAGTGTGTACACTTTTAAGGGGTAGGCTAATATGTGACAACAAGGCTACTAAAACACAACCCTGAGTCCAGCCCATACCTTTCCCTTTTCAATAATATTCCATTAGTTGAGTCACAGGAAGATCCTTTAATTCATTTAATTCCCTTAGGTGCTACTCACTTTAGCCATTAATTGCGAACTATGCTTTTTTTCCTTTTGTGCTAATTCGATACTATGTAGTAGCATTTAAATATAATTACTGTATACTACAGCATCTTATGTTTCCTAAAAATAAAAGAAATGACAGTATCATCTCTCCTGATAACAAATAGTTTCTACTTCTAGCTTTGTGTACAAATGCAATTTTGTCACTTATGTAATTTGTGGGAATGTGAATTTCCCACATTCTTTGTAGCACTGTTTTCTGAAATGTTGAGAAGCACTGATTTAAGAAATTAAGTTTATTTTATGAACATGTCCTTCAGTTGAGGATTATGGCTTCAAAGATTTAAAAAATAAATAACATGAAAACTCTATTTTTAGATGATCATTGAAAATAAAACATAATATCTAAAAATTCTAAGGGACTTGTGGATCCTAAGAATCCAATAGATGCCATTTGGAGATATACTGATTCATTTAAATTATTTATAAGATATTAATGATTAATGATTAATATATAATTGTTACATTTTAAGAACTAGTTCAAATATCACAGTTTTATTTTTGGTATCAATAAAGTTATGGGAAAGATACTATAGCACCTTTATCATGACTAAATATTTGCAGAATTACAATATATACTTTCAAGCCAGAGATTCTAATCTAGCCTGTGTGCAGTGAGGCCCAGACATCAGCATTTTTAAGCCCTTCAGGTGTTCTCAGGTGCAGGGTGCAGCCAGGGGTGAGAACTGCTCTGCTGGATGGTGTGGAGGAAACAAAATTAAGTCAAACATTTATGATGCTCTCAGGGCCTGGTGGGAAGTGAGGAGAGGAAATAGAGTGACCATTTCTGAGCCCTGCTGAGCCAAAGCGTGGTAGCGAGTTGCCTTCTAGTTGCGGAGTCAGACCCTAACGGTAATCCTTGGCATTGTCGCCCGTTTTACAGAAACTGACCCAGTGATAGTGACTGAATCAACCACTTGAAGCTAGTAAGTGAAAAAGTGGATATTTCTGTCTGCTTCGTCCTATTAAAAGCAATGATTTTAGGACTGCAAGCTGGTATTTGAACTCCGGTCTGTCCTCTTTTTGGCTCTGGGCTCCCATCAGTCCTATAAAAAAACTCTATTAAAAAAACTCTATAAGCAGAAAGTGATTGGTTCACACAGAACAGGAACATTATCTTGACTTTCTGATATTGATGCTCTGGGGCTTTTATTCTGTAAGTAAGTCTTAGGAACTCTTATATTTATTAACTATATGTAATAAGAGTGCTGTTTTATCATAGATGGAAATAAGTTTTCTTGCTGTTTTACTCTGAGGAAATAAGCACTGTTATTTTTATTTGCTTACACTAGAGCAGTAGATTCCAACTGGGGGTGATTTTGCCACCCATGGGGTATTTGGCCATGTCTGGAGGCATTGTTGGTTGTCACAACTGGCAGTGGGTGCTACTGGCATCTAGTGAGTGGAGACCAGGGGTGCGGTAAAACACCCTGCAATGCACAGGACAGCCCCCAGGACAAAGAATTATCCAGCTCTACATGTCAATAGGGCTGAGGAGGCTAAACCCTGCTCTAGAGGACAGAAATTGACTTATGTGGTATATGGAACATGAGAGGTTTTAATAACAACCAATAAATAACATTTATTAAACATCCATACTATTTTGAAAGTTCAGTATTTCTATTCTTGGTATCACTCCCAAAGCACTATTAAAAATGATTTCTAACCTCAGGGAGCTCCCACTCCAATGGGAAACCATAATTCTGAAAAGTTGAGCCGCTGTGAAAAGGGAAAAGTCATAGTTCAAGCTATGAAAAGAAGATACACACAGGGTGGTTAAGAGCAGGATCTCTGAAGTCAGGAAGACAGATTTGCTTTTATCCCTGCTTCTCTATTTGCTACCTACATAACCTCAGACCAATATATTGAACTGCTCTCTTTCCTCATCCATAAAATGACGTTAATGTTAGCACCCCCCTCCTAAGTTTGTTGGAAGCTTTGAATGAGATAGTACATGCAAGGCACAGCACCCAACATAGAGAAGGCACTCAATGCTTGTTTTTCTTGTTATTATCACTGGAGAGATTCCACTGAGGTGGTGCCTGGGAGCTGCCCACACCTCCTTCAGAGGAGAATTCCAAGATGCCCAGGTTTCTGCCCATCGTTGAGCAATGAAAGGTGAGTCAAGGCTGCAGGTGCTTCACTCAGGCTCTAAAAGAGT
Source organism: Pteronotus mesoamericanus (assembly GCF_021234165.1). Taxonomy (NCBI): domain Eukaryota; kingdom Metazoa; phylum Chordata; class Mammalia; order Chiroptera; family Mormoopidae; genus Pteronotus; species Pteronotus mesoamericanus. The sequence goes on from NW_026555313.1 coordinate 16,745,664, forward strand.
CTGTCCAACCGGAAATGAGCTCACCTTTGCAGCTGAGTTGGGGTTGAGCTGGGGTTGGCTAAGGGGAGGTGGGAAAGAGGATAGCACATTCCTTTTTCTTGTGAATCTTTCCAGATTGAAGACCTTTATCACCGTCTATAGAGCAGAAACAAGGTGGCAAGCAGGTGCTTGAAAGTCTCCATTTGTGAATGGAAATGCTTTAGAGCTGAGGCTGCTGGAAGGCTCCACTGCCTACCCCAGCCCATTCCCCAGGCAGGAAGTGTGCTCTCCTGTTCCTGTACCAGTTAAGGGAGGTAGTAGGTTGTCTTGGCCCCCAGAGATTCAGGTGAGGACAGAGGGTGGGGGTGCTCTTGCCCTGAATACCTCCTGGATTCTCTGCTAATGAGGTCATTCTGGCTTTTCATGTTTGCCTAATAGAGAGTTTACAAGAAAAGGGCACCCTATCTTTACCCTTTGTTATCCATACCATAGCTGCCCTTTCCTGTGTTTTGTCAACAAAGGAGGGTATTTTTAGTTTTCTTTCCCTGGTATTATTCCAACCCTACGTTATTGTACCTTCCTTTAGCGCAATCATCTTACAGCCTAGGAGCCCCGCAGGGAGGCGGGTTTGGGGCCTTTAGCTATATGTACAGTCCCCCTTGTTGGTTGCTGTCTCGGAATGTTGCCTTCATTCTGTGGGTTCCGGACCTTTCCTTGGACTGGCTAGGCTCATGCCTCTGCCTCTTAACTCCTTTGCTGGCTGCCTTCTGTATTTCAGGTACAGGGGGAAGGCTGCTGGAAGGGCCTGGGAGAAAGATAGGGACCTCCCAGGACTTGGCGGCTCTTGTTCACACAGGTCCATATGTGTTTCTCTTCTAATATCCTTTGGATATTCCATGTCTGAACTCCCTGGAGGCTTGCTTACAAGGGAGGAATACATGCACATCTCAGAAGATAGCTGTGAAGTAGAGCTGTGAGAATTTTAGGGGACGTTGGTTGTTTCGGGCCCAACATCTAGATTTAGCTACTGGGCAGCTCAGGCCTGGTACTGCCTGCAATTTTTCATGTCAGGGTTCTGCTTAGAACTAACCATGCCAGGGCCGGAAGTCCATACTTTCTGCCCCCGGAATCGTTCCCACCGTCACTTCCCTAGATTGCTCACACACACCGTCACCCTTAGACTGGTGCCCTGACACGTCATTCTTATCTCCGTCTCTATGCTTAGCTTGTTTTCCAGGTTGTACTTGAAAGAGCGTAGGCCTTAGAGATGGTTTCATGTTGCAGCTCTTCCAGCTACTAGTCTGTAACCTGCTATCTGAGTTTGAGCCTTTTCATTTTAATACCTGCCTCATAGCCCAGCTGTGACAATCAATTCAACAGTTATTTTATGAGTACTTAATATGTGTTGGGCTCTGTGTTTAGCTTTGTGGGGTGTGGGGGAGAGCTCACAGATTATTGCTTTTGAATTTGGTTAAGTGTTGGGAGGTTAAGTGTAAGTCATTTCAAAATAATGGGTAAATGCTAAGGTGAAGATAAGCACAGGTGCTTTAGGAATACAAAGGAATACAAATGCTCTTTGTAGTAAATAGTGTATGAGTCCTTTTGAAGGAGGGGGGAGATGACCCACACAAGTGGGGGGAGGCGGGGGGTTGGTGTTCCTGGATGAGCGAGGTGTGGAGGTATGAAGCAGCATCATGTCAGCAGGGAATATCTCAAATGCAATGTTCCAGACAAAGAAAGATGGGCTGATGCTGGAGAGGGAATAGGGGCCAAGTCACGGGAGGCCTTGTAGATCATGCCTGACAAGGACTGGAAACTCTATCTTATAGGCAACAGGGTTATAAAGCAAGAGATTGACATGCCAGATCTGGGATTAGATGTATAACTTCAGTGATTATGTGGGGAAAAGATATGAGAGGGAAAAATGAGGAGTCCATTTAGGAGGATGATGAAATATCACAAGATAGTCAGCAGTTGTAGGGCTAGAAGGGAGTGGAAATATTTTAAAAATTAGGGCAGTAAAAAAGAGCAGATCCTAGGGCTAGATGGTTGAGGAGAAGGTGCAGTTAAGGATGACTTCAGGTGTCTGACTTGCCTGGGTGGGCGGATGAGGTGCTGGTGACGAAGATGGGCATCACAAGAGGAGCCAGTTTTGGGCTGGGGTGGAGATGGTGAGTTCAGTGTTAGGCAGGGACAGATCGCTTGAGGTTCCTGTGTAATGTGCTAATGGAGATGTCCCGCATGCAGTTGCATATACGACTCAGACGTTCGGAAAGGGAGTCCAGGCTTGAGTTTAAACTTGTGAGTTATCAGAATATTGGTGATAATGAAAACTTCAGTAGTAGATGCTACTGTCCAGGAACACTGTGTGGAATGTGAAAAGCAGTAGTTTAAGGCTTGATGGAAGGGAATACTGGTGATTAAGTGGTGCATGAGTGAGCTGTCAAGGTGGACACCCACACTGACAGAGAGAGTGGCAAGTCACTAGGCAGTGGACAGTTTCCAGAAAGAGTGAGCAGCGGGAAGAATCAACTGCAACAGCAGGAAAAGTATAGAAAATTATCCACTGGATTTGGCAACTGGAAGGTGTTGATGATTCTTGACTGAGGAATGTGAATGGGGGGATCAGAGGTTGCAGTGGATTGAACTGGGAAGGGCACATGAGGCAGTGGGGAGAGCAAGTACAGGTTTAGCAGAGAAGAAAGAGGGAGGTAAGGTGGGGCAAGGAGACCCTGGGGGAAGGAAGGTTTTTGTTTGTTTTTAAATGTTGCAAAAGTTGAGCGTATTTATAGGCTTAAGAGGCAAGGCACACTAGATAAGGAGCAGCTGCAGGATAAAGAGTGAAAACTGGCAAAGGCAAGCTTCCAACATGGAGAAGGCAGAGGGCAGGCCCGGCCAGGGGTAGGAAGACAGCTCACTCTGGGAGACCGGAGAGAGGAAATAGGAGGGGCCAAAGTTTACCAGGTGGCATAGGTGGTGGCTGGAAAGTTAAGGTGGTTATCATTTTATGGGTTCAATTTTCTCATTAAAATAGGAAGAGATGCTGTCTGCTGAGGTGGGGGGTCTTTGAGGTTGGGTGAGTGGAGGGCTTGAAGAGGGCTGTGGAGATGGGAACGGTTCCTGAGCGGAGTGGGGAGTGGGAACGGAGGCCTACAAAGCGCACATCAAAGGTTCCTTGATGTGCGGCACTCAGACCCCGCTGAGTCTGGGGACCAGGTGCCGTGGGGGAATTCTTGTCTGTGTGTTCTTCAGCAGCACTCAACCTGGGTGGAGCAGGGTGAAGGTGGAGCATGGGATTCATCAGCGTTGGCTTTTTCCAGAAAAATGAGATTGAAGACAGATGCTTGTAAGAGAATGGTTCAGGTGGTCCGTTGTGCGGCCTAGGCTGGGCAGGCAGAAAATGAAGGACTCCGGGGACCGGGGGTCTCCGTGATGCCGAGGAGCAGACACAGCAGGAGTGGGCACAGGAGAGACCTGCGTGGAGGCAGACTGCTATTTGGGGCAGGGCTGCTGGAGTGTGAGATTTCTGACAAGGTTCCTGGATGTGGGGGAATCTGAAGGGAGTAGAGGTGAAGGCCACGGGATTGAGGAGGTTTGTCAGCTGTGAGGCTCCACTGGTGGACAAGTTATGGGCATCCGCGCTCCGCAGAAAGGTGGTGAATGTGGAGGCGAGAGGAGGGCTGTCAGTTTTCAGTGATGAGGTTGGAAGCTGATCATTCTCAGGGACCTTAGAGGCTCATATAACCACTTGGCCGAGTTTCGGAGTGGCAGAGGTTTTTACAGGAAGGGGAAGGGTAAAGGTTTGGAAATGGCACTGGGGAGTGAAAAGGGCAACAACCTTCCTTTGACATTGTTGGGAGTGGGCAGTGGGAGGTTGAGCAATCTCCAGGGAAGGTTACAAGGAAGTGGTCAGGCTGAAATTTGTATAGTTTGTGCACTGGGAAGGGAAGGGGCTGAAATCTTGAGCTTTCACCACACTTTGGGTCCTTGGGGACTGGATTGTTTAGAGGGCACTTTTAACCAATGTGATCTCTGCATCCAGAGGGCCACCCTTTTTAAATTTACCCAAGACACCACGGAGCTGGTGCTGGCCTGGGAAGTGGTGCTTTCAGCAGAAATGGGTTTTGTTTAACACCCCAGGGTGCAGGGAAAGGGCCAGCGGTGTTCGGGGAGTTTACCACACAGTGGCGGCTTCAAGTGGCACAGAGGGAAGGTTGGTGAGAGGGGGAAACAGACACGGGGACAGGGAAGGTGGAGCAGCATTGAAGTGTCCTGCGGAGGAGGGGTGGCTGTGCGGATGTTGCTGTCAGCAGGGACTGGGTATGGCAGGCTCTGAGGCATCAATACACTGGCTGATTCTGAGGGTCCAGCCACTAGCTCCCAGGGCCAGGCTGGAGCTCCAGAATGATCCCGTTTGAGTGGACTGGTGGTCCTTGCACATCTGCCTCACTGTCACAGAATGCTTATTGGAAATGCCTTTTCCTGGACCCCACTCCATGTTTAAGGAAATTGCACTCTGTGTGGCATTATAGTGAGCTCCACAGTGACTCTTATGCACTGAAGTCTGGGAACTGCTGATTGGGTGTCTTGGTGGTCCTGAGCATGTAGTTGGTGGTATCCAATGAGGTAACACAGATACAGAACCCAGCATAGGGCCTGCCTGGTCAATGATAGTTATTATTCACGGCAACACCCTTGGTCGTATCAGTGACATATATGGGAAGGGTGTATAGGTAGGCACAGTTCATTACCAGTGTAAACCAAAATTAATGTTAAACTGTATTAGAGAATAAAAAACATTTATTTGAGCAAAAAGGAGCTTTAGGCTGGGAGACACATGACCAGGTAGTGATTTAAATTCTGTTCCACTGAGACAAAAGGCAGGCCGCCTGTTATAGCAGGAGTTCCTGCCCAGGTTCTCAATGAGGTCTGTTTTATGTAAATGAGGTGTCTAACTTGTGCAGCTCTGAGTGGAGGGGGAGGTCTCAGTCCATTGATAGGAAGACAAAACCAGGGTTTCCCTGCAGGCTTGGCTCAGAGGGCACACTTGCCAGTATACAGACTAGACAAGGAGCCCCTGTCAGCACACGGCTGCTAGGCTCTTACTATTTCTGCAACTTGGGCCCTCGGTTGACCATGGGGAGTCCATCTCAGCAGATGAGTACTTTCTCGGGGTTCACATCAATGAATCTTTCTTCTTGGGATCCACACCAGGAGAAGAGTTTATTATTAAGCTGATACACATGCCATCCCAGGAGGTGGGGCAAATATGACTTCACTTTTCCCTTGACAATACCTCACAGTCACACTTCTGGAAATTCCCTTCTTGCTCTGATCTCTCCTTTCCTCTCCCTCAAGCCTTGGAGTCTTTTCTATCTGCCATCCCCTTTCAGGGCCCTGCTGCGTGTCTGAGAGCCCTTGAGGCTGTGTATAGACCCTGAACAGACAGTACTGACTACCGCTCCTCATTTCCTTTGGTATTTTGCTAACAATTTACCTCTTTTCTTTGTCTTACTGAAGACTTCTAAGAAGTGAGCAGGGAAGAAAAGGAAAAAAAAGGAGTGGGTGAGTGGACAGAGACCCAGGACCACATTGTCAACTAAATCTTTTACTTTAAGTCGACTCATGTCTAACCTTTGGCAGCCAACCTGTCCAGCCCACACCAATCTGAAACTCTCTTGAACTGTGAATTAATTCAGTTTAAATTCAAAATCAGAATTTCAATGAAGCAAATGTGTATTTAGTTGAGCTGGCCCTAGATGCTTTGGGCTACACAGAAAATATATCAGTGAATAATAAAGGGAAAACTCGGGGAACGGTCCTGCGTGGCATTCATCACGCGCCTTCAGCAGATGAAAATCGTGAGGTCTGCAGGTCCCAGGAGGGCAGGCAATCCCTGGGAACGTCAGTAAGGCATGAGAAACAGTAAGAAGCAAACAAACCCCACACCCTTGAATATCCCTACATACTCAGTCTTGAAAATGAATTGACAGGAAAATCCTAGGACACTGGCAATTGAAGGGAGTGTGGTGGTTGTTTAATGAAGCCAGTAAGTTAATGTTGTTAATGCTAATTTAATGTATATTTCTAAAACATACATTATTTTTATATTGAGTGCCTGCCTGTGCTTCTGATGCTCTCAGGCATGTGGTGGACTCATATAGGGGTGGGGTAGGCAGTGGGGAGAGGACCTGGCAGGCGTGGGGAAGATGACCTGGCAGGCTGCCACTATTTTACAACACTGAATAACTGTGAAGAAGTTATGAAGTCAGTCAGCCTTCATGTGACTTGACGTAACAGGAGTATGAGTAAGGCGCCACTCCTGTGCTTGAGGCTCTCAGGTGATCCAGGAAGAGAGGTGTGTAAACGTATAGCAGTGGATTAAAGTTGACTCAGAAAGCCGTAATGGAGGTAGAAAGGCTGTTCCATGAAAGAACAGGGAAGGGAGAAATTATTGTACATTTAAAACACTTTCTTCTGTGTTGTTTTTTTCCCTCCCCAACTAGATTACAAGTTTTTGGAAGATAAATATTGTACCTTTTTCATGCGTGTCTCTCATGATACTTTGCATGCCCGCTGTTGAGTATAGGGTAGGTGCTCAATATCTGTTCAATCTCACCCACTTTCATGCCTGCAGGGCTTATAACATACTCTGTTTTAAGTTAAGTGCTTGGTTTTTTAAAATGAATGAAATTAATTTCCCCTTTCTTTCATTTTAATACTTTATTTCTCTCATATATCCTAAGGATTTGTATAAGACATGCTTATTAAAATGAATCACATAATAGTCGATGACATTAGAAAGAAGTTCAACTTCATTGACAAGAAATTTCACTGACAACCTCAGCAAAGATTAATAAAAATGACGTAGTTCCCAAGTCCCGAGACAAAGGAAGCGCCTTGCCGCCTCGGTCGACGCCGCCTAGTCCACCTGGCTGGCTGGGCTGTGACCGCCTAGGACTTTGAATATGTCGGAGATCGCCCTCAGCAGACTTGCCCAGGAAAGGAAAGCTTGGAGAAAAGACCACCCATTTGGTTTTGTGGCTGTCCCAACAAAAAATCCCACAGCACAGTGAACCTCATGAACTGGGAATGCGCCATTCCAGGAAAGAAAGGGACCCCTCGGGGAGGGGGCTTGTTTAAACTACGGATGCTCTTCAAAGACCACTATCCATCCTCACCTCCGAAATGCAAATATGAACCACCATTATTTCACCCAAACGGGTATCCTTCTGGCACTATGCCTGTCCATCCTCGAGGAAGATAAGGACTGGAGGCCAGCCATCATGATTAGGCAGATCTTATTAGGAATACAGGAGCTTTTAAATGAACCAAATATCCAAGATCCAGCTCAAGCAGAAGCCTACACAATTTATTGCCCAAACAGAGTGGAATAGGAGAAAAAGGTTCAAGCACAAGCCAAGAAGTTTGCACTGTCATAAGCAGTGACCTGTGGCAACATCAAAAGGGAAGGATTGGTTTGGCAAGAACTTGTTCACAACATTTGCAGATCTAGCATTGCTCTATACAATACTAGTCACCGAGGAGAGGCAGGCGGGCGCCATTTTCCATTTCTGCTACCGGCACGCAGTTCTCCACTTGCTGCATTGCCCAGTTTTTCATACAGGGTCTCTTCCTTCAGTCTTGTATTTTTAATTGTTATGTAAAACTTGCTTTTATTTTAATATTGATGTCAGTATTTTAACTGCTGTAAAATTAAAAACTTAAGTACTTCTACGAGTCCCTGAGGACCTAATTCCCTTTGCCCGTGGGTGCAGTCACGCTTCCCACTGTCAGAGCTACACAGCGCCTCCAGCTGGCTGTGTGAAAAAGAAATCGGCCTGTCCCCTGCCCTCGCACCTCTCTCCTTCTCTTTGCAGAACCTGGGTTGTGTTGTGAACTTCAGATCCAAAGTCAGCCAGCCTTTTGTTTCTGCACCACTTCCTTTGTGTTTATATGGCGTTTTGTCTGTGTTGCTGTTTAGAGTAAATAAACTATGTGTGTGTGTGTGTGTAAAATAAGGTAGTTTGCAACATTAATGAGGTTACAGGTAAATAGGACTTTTATAAGTTGTTAAAGGGAAAATAATTGTTCAGTTTTGGGGGAAGGCAACCTGATACTATTTTTTTTAATAGCCTTAAGAATGCACATATTCTTTGACCTAGGCATTCAACCTCTGTGAATTTAACCTAAAGAAATAATTATGGCTCAGTGGAAAGTATTACATGGCAGGAAGATAATCATAACATTGTTCATGATAGTGAAAATAGAAAATAACTTAAATGCTAACAGAAGGGACTATGTGATTAATATCTTGAAGGAGCTTTGATAATGTGGTAGAAAAGTATTTGAAAAATGGGAACATGTGAAAAGTGAAATAAGTGAAAGAAGAATCACACACACAAAACCAGCTCAGAAATCTATTCTGGTAGAAACTCTGGAATTCTGGAAGTTTTTGTCCTTCGGTAAAATGGGGACATGGCTGTCCACCCTGCAGGGACTGGTAACATGTACGCAGAGCTCTTGGTGCTGAGCCTGATGTGTATCACATGTTCAGTTAGTGGTGGGTATTATTACCCAGTTTCTGTAAAAAAAAAAAAAAAAAAAAGACATGTATATTTGCACAGTAAAAGAAAGACCAGTAGAAATTACAGCAAAACATTAGCAATTGGTTTCTGACTAGTGATATTGTAGTGACATTTTTCCTTCTTTGGGTTTTTTCCTTTTGTCAAATTTTCTACAATGAACACTATAAAAATGATATTAATATTAATCAGAAACAAAGTACTTAGAAAAGAAATGGTCCTGGGCTTATATTAAAAAAAAAAATAGAACAATTGCCATGACTGGTGTGGCTCAGTTGGCTGGGTGTTGTCTTGCAAACTGAAAGGTTGTGGGTTTGATTCCCAGGCAGGACACATGCAAGAGAAGACTGATTGTTGTTTCTCCCTCATAGCAATGTTTCTCTCCCTTCCCTTCTCTTGAGAATTAATAAAAGAAAAAAAACTTTAAAGAAAAATAAAAGAATTAAAAGAATGAATTACTAATCCATCTGTGTTAGAATTATGAGACCTTAAGGATCATTTGTTTAACTTCCTTTTATAGTTCAGGAAACTGAGGCACTGAGAGAGAAAGTGACTTGCCTAATGCTATACATAAATTATTTACAGGTGTCACATTTCTGGAGCCAGTGCTTTTTCAACTACACTAGTCTGCCTTTGAGGGCATGGGGCTCAAGAGAGGGACTCCTTTAGGCCCGGACCTCATACCACTGGAGTCACCAGTAACACCTTAAGTCTCCTGAATTCCCTCCTGAATCTCCCAGGGAAAGGCTCCTGCAGGGAGCCATCAGAACTGGCCCAATGTTTATGACAATCAATCCTGATCAACAGCAAGGACTGGGTATCAGCCCTGTGGCCCATCATGCTTGGCTGCAAAGGGGCTAGTGTTTCCTCACCCATTGGTCCCCACCACTAGGTTGTTAAGTCATATACCTGCAGCCCCCAAGCTTGGACCTCAGCCTTGATCCCATCTGGGAATACTGGTGTTACCTCCCACCAATTACACTGATCTCAGTTTCTGCCACATCATACTGCGGTCACATCCCAGCCTCTGGTGGTTTCAGGAAGAAACTGATACATACCTAGTCAACAGTTTTGAGGCCCCTCAGTCTGAGAGTCATGGTCTCTCTGATGTCTGGCCATGCTAGACCTCTCTGTGCTGCCCTAGGAGACCTCTGCACACACCCTCCTGCTCCTCCCTGTGAGCACCGGGTGGGTGCTGTTCCAATGGGCTATCTGCATGCACTGCTTGGCTATTGCCCTTGTTTGCATGGCAGACATTATGCCTTCATTTCTCTCTGGAATATCCTCAATGTACTTCTGTGTATCTATTTTGCTGCTTCCTACAACTGATTTCATCTGGATTGCTTCATGTTCAGATTGCTAATGTTTTTGTCTGTTATGCTTAGCACTTGATTTCTTCATGTGTTTTGTAATTTTGGATTTGCAGGCTTATTTGGAATTGGATGATTTTGGATTTTGTTTTCTTTATATATCTTCAACTTTACCTGCTTAGAGTTGTTCCTCTTGGCCCCCTGAACCTCTTCTGGAAGTAGTCCTTGTACTGGTGGCTGGTGATTGGAGATATTATATCTTTTGGTTTCCTCTTTATATATTTTACCTGCCTTTGCAATGGGTATGCAGCAGCTGGGATGCAAAAAAGCCAAACACATTGTGTTAACCTGACCTAACAGGTAGTTTATTAGTTCAGGGTGGGCTCTGAACTCCCGAGCTGTGGCCCTAAAAACCTCAGTTGGTTACGCTTGTTCTAGAGCAACCCCGCCCTCTGGTGGCTTTTAGTGGTATGGCTGGCAAAGAGCCTCCCTGAGGCAGGGGGACATAGACCACTTCTCTCCTTCCTAGGGACTCAGAGGTGGAAGCAATCTCAGAGATCATGAGACCACACAGTATAGGCGTCCCATTTACACCACACCCAGAAGATGGTCAAGGTCAGTTTAATCAGTTTCCTGTCCAGCAACCCACTCCATGGCTGGAGAACTCTGTTTTCAAGGAGCCCTTATTGTATTGAGCAGCTAAGTTCCTGTAGCTCTCAACCAAGCGTCCTATTCTGCTCTTCAAAGCAGCACGGAGTAGGTGTGCCCTTCCCCTCCCCGTGTCCTCTCCGCTGTTTGAAGCAGCGTTGGAGTTCTCCCGGCTCCCTCTTTCCTCCTCCCCATCCACTCCTGCTGCTTTGTTCTGTGTAAACTCTGGGTTACAACATGAATTTTGTGACATTTATTCATGTTTCGACCAAGGCAAGGAAGGACCCCATTTGGTTCCTGAGAGTGTGCTGCCTTCTCACGTCTCTAAGAGGAAAAAGGGAACCAGGTCCCCTCATATATTCTGGTCTTCCCCAAGGAGGAATCTTCCCTGGTTGGGGGTAACTGGCTGCCACGTTTCACGAGGAAACATCTCCCTCTAGTGGCCACCAGGGAGTATTTCAAGATGTTTTTCTCCGCTAACTACTCCAGGATTTCTTTACAACTCAAGGTCATCCCAATTAATTCAATTAAAAAAAATCCACTGAGATGTGGGTGGGAGAGCTGTAGATTGCAAAGCCCCCTCATCTGTCTTTTTGATTAAAATGAATTGATTTTGCAGTAGTGACTGGTGAGAGAGAGTGAGCGAGCAAACTTGGTTTCAATTCCCATGTTTCTCAAAAATTTTCCAAGCCAAAATTTGCAAGTGGTTATACATATATTAATTAACCTTATTTCCAGAAACTCCAGAATAGTTGTTCTTCTTTTAGGTGGTTCCCTTATTAATTGGCTCCTTTCACGATTTTCTCTTTCCATCTCTACTTGAGAATAACTCTCTTAGTGGAGTTCTTTTAATTGCAGTAAACAGTCTTTTTCATACCAATGGAGAGAAGTTGAGGAGGAAGTTAAAAGGACAGTGGCACAACTGGGGAGAAAGACTGTCCAAAGAGGTCATACTAGAGCAGGAGCCCCAGGGCCTTGTTCTAGTTGTCCCCAATAAGGTGACCTGCCCTCTCTCTGTAGGTCTCCATTCTCTACTTGCTGCTGACCAGCTCCCTTGATGGAATTCCATGGTTGGCTTCTCTCTGTATCATAGCTTCCGTTTATTCATACTTTTGATTTATCCTTACCTCATTGTGGTCCCTCTGGCATCTCTCTTCGCCTCATGACATTTAAGCGTTGGTGCTTGCCACCAATGGACTTAATTTTTTGGGGGGCATTTTCAGTTGTTTCCTGAGACAAAAATCTAATTAATGCGACCCCACCCCCTTTTGTTCTAATGTTAGGCCACATTAAAAGTCTCTGGCCAGCCAGGGAGATGGCTGTGTGTGGGGCTGCTTCCTGTTTCAATGATCTGGGCAGGGGAATGGGATACAAAAAAGAAGTGCTCGGGGATGCCTTTGGAGCAGGGGCCCAGGGCGGGCAGCTTCCTTTAGGAGGGCGATGAGTGTGGCACAGCACAGGGCTGTCCATCTGCAAGCTCATAAGTAGCTGCTGTGAGTGGGAGCCCTCGTAGAGGGCTGGGGGTTTTGGTCTGCACTGCAGGGGGCTGGCAGCTCCCAGGGAATGGAAGCTTCAGGATATCTCTTGGTGGGATTCGTCTTCTCCATTTCTCCTGCTGTGTTTCTCATTCTCATTTTGTGTCCTTGGGATGGGCACCATTAGGACTTACCTTGTGGGCAGGTTGATTGGTTGGCTGATGAGAGACAATGTCACATTAGGGCAGAGGAGAGAGGGGGTAGAAGTTGCGCCCTGCTGCTGGTTGACAGAACAAATTTGATTGAATTTAGGAAAAGACACCACTTCCTCAAGACACTTCACTGACATCTTCCAGAAAACTGTTACAGTGATCAGAAAAGCCTGTGATGACGTGGAGGTGAAAGGAGCCCTCAGGAGCTGGGCAATGCAAAACTTGCTCTGTATTAGTGGCTGCCTTGCCAGGACCATGCTGAGCGTTGCCTGCCTCCCACCTGCCTTGCATCTGGAGGTATCCTTGCAGGGATCTCGTGTGGCTATGGAATAGCAGCTCTTCCCATTCAGAGGACACAAATGCATGGGTCTAAGGGTATAGAAAACTTTTAGGGGGAAAGTGGGAGAAAACAAACATTTATTGAGCACTTCCCACATGCTAGGTGCCACGCTGTTTGACGTACACTGTTCATATTTTTGCATCAAATCTGTGTCAAGACTATCATTATCCCCATTTTACAGCTGAGGAAACTGGGCTCAGAGGTTCAGCCAGGGCTGCTGCAAGGTGGATATTTCATTACTCCAGGACGCTCTTTACTTTGTAGTTGAAGTGGCCACATTGGTTAGAGGTAGGGCCAGTAAGTCACTTGCCCAAGCCACACAGTGAGGGAGGGGAAGAGCTGGGATGGAAAGCCCATGTTCTTTCTCCTGCATCAATCTGTTGGAGGCCCCATATGAGTAAAAAGCAACTGTTTTTAGTGTTTTTTCTCCTTAGAGAAAGTTCCATTCATGCATTCTGAAATCAAATGCAGGAAACATGGAATTTTATTTAAAATGACAGCAACCTCTCAGAAGAAAAAAGTGGGCATCTACTAGGTGTGACACCTACTACTGTCCTAGGCATTGGACTATAGAGAAGACACAAAGTCCACTGGAGGCTGGTCTGCAATGTGATGGGAACAATTTAGCACTAGGGTATGAGAGTGTCAATCTGAATTGACTGAATTTAATGCTTATGTTAGAGATTTCCCCCCACAGAAGTTTGGTTTAAATTGGTCTGGCATGAGACTAGGCATCTCAATTTTTAAAAGTTTCCTGGGCAATTCTAATGAGCGGCCCTGATCAGATCCAGCGCTCATCACAGAGGAGGGGAAAGGGGCAGGCAACTTGCTCAAGAGCACTCAGCTGGTTAGTGTTGCTACAAAGCGTGCGTCAGTCCTATGGATCCTCTGTTGTGCATCAAGGGGGCAGGGAAAAGGTGAAGCAAGAGGCAGGAGGAAAAGAGGTGGATAACTGTTGGAAGGGAGAGAGAGGCCATGCTTGTGTGTGAGGTGGTGGTGGGGGAGGCACTGGGGGGGCACTTGATCATTCCCAGGGAGTGCTCAGTATGCTCTTACCCGCCACTTTATATTAAGTCGATCCTTAGAGGATATCACTGTTGTGTGCTGAAACCAGATGTGACTCATGCCAGGAAATTGCCTGCTCCTGTTATTAGTTAGGGTGAAAGGCAAAGCTGTTGTAAGAAAAACACCTAAGAATACAGTGGCTTAAAGAACTCCACAGTGGGCATGGCCTGAAAGGAGGTTTCTTTCTTTCTGTTAACAGTCTCTCGTGAGCAGATGAGCTCACTCATTCCACAAGGTCATTCAAGAACCCAGCATCATCCCCTAGTACATTAGAACCTCTGACCAATGCTGGGATTCAGAAGGAACATGGAGGTGTTTTAAGTGACATATGTCTCTTTTGCTTCTTGCACAATGATGAAAATTTAGTCCCATGGAAGCAAGGGGCACTGACAAATGTAGTCTCTTCCTGGCAGTAGTGCTCAGCTGCAATTCTATTCCTGAAGAAGGAGAAGACAGATTTTGATAGCTCTCAAGGGAACTTATTGCTGGTCCCGTTTTCAGCCCCCTTACAGCCCCCTTCCCGTTAAGAAGCCTTTGGAGCACCTCCTGTGAGCGGGCCAAACACGGGAGGGAGCACAGAGTGGGCACCCGGTTAGTGTTTTCAGTCTAGGAACATTCCCCAGGGACAGTGTTTGGACTGAGTTGTGAAGACAAATGGGCGTGCAAAGAAGGGTACGCCAGGCAGAAGGCGCAGCTGTCCAAAGGTGTTGAAATGGATGGGATGAGGGACGGAATGTGACAAAGTGCCTGGCGATGGGCTGGAGAGAACCGCAGGGCCAGACCATGCAGACTCTTGTTGTGAAGCTCAAGGGCACACTTTTTTCCATGGATGGTTTTGAGGAAAGAATCCTTTGGCATCTATATGTGAAAGGAAACTTCGGTGGTATCAGCCCCCAGGTTTTAATGTTTACTGAAAAGCCAGTAAAAGGAATGTGGACTCAGCTTTTTCAGCTCACGTGAGCTGAGCTTTCGACCTCTCCCACACATGGCTTTTTAGGAACAATATCAGCCAGGCTTTGGGAAAAGGTACTGTTGAGCTCTTTGGGACTACAGGGGGAGTGGCAGTGGCCTGGAAGAGAAGGGTTTGGAAGGGGGCAATCCAGGGCATATATTGGTTTTGGGATGATACAGAGAAACCTGACCAGGTCACTAGGGAGAAGTAGGGAGGGGCTGTAGTAGGAGTTTGCCAAGGCAGCGGCAGCCAGTCTAGGGCAAGATTGACTGAGAAGCTGAACGAACACCTCCAGAGCACATGGAATTATCGGCTGGAAGATTTAAAATAAAAGAAGCATTCTCGGGCTCTCGGGCTTTTCTTCCTCCAGGCTGGATGATCGTGCTGCAGCTGCCTGTGCTTCGCAATGGATGGTATTTTGGATGGGAAGGAATTCCGGGCACAGCCTAGGATAGCGGTGGCCTGGCAGGGGTGGCAGGTTTATTCTTTGGGTGTTCTGCAGCAGCGGTCCCCAACCTTTTTGGCATCAGGGACCAGTTCTGTGGTTGACGACTTTCCAGGAGGAGGGGTGGCGGGGTGGGGCAGGGGGCAGAGCTTAGGTGAGCTTCGCGCTCGGCCAGTTCCTAACAGGCTGCAGATGGTACAGGTCTGGGGGTTGGGGACCCCTGTTCTAGAGGGAACAGGCTCTGAGGCAGAAGCCTGCAATTCTTCCAAAATTGTGTATCTTTTGTGTCTCATGTTGTTTTAGTTTGTAAACTAACCCTATAGAAATAAGATAATTAAAACTGGGGGAAATGCTAGAAGAACTCAGGTGTTAGAGTTTAGCCTTAATTGATAAGCTTAAGAGACTGATGCTTGTGGAAAGCTGTTATTCCAAAAATTGTGACGTTTTTAAATAAAGGTTCCTTTCCTTTATCATGAAACTTTGTCTCTGGAATTTTGCCTGGAGGGTGGTAGCGGGTAACAGAGAGGCAGGCCTTACATGGCGGGAGGCGACATCTCTCAGAGCACAGAGATGCCTGGTGTGTTTCTGGTGGTGGGAGATGAACGACCCTCGGTCCCGTGATGGTGGGTGGGCATGAGGGGAGAGGCAGGTTGGGAAGGGGCCTTAGGGCATACCGGGGCCTATGGAGGTTCCTCCTGTACCTCCAGTCCTGCAGGAAATCCATGGTGACTGTAGCTGGTTTCGTGCTGGGTGGAGGAGGGCGGATCCCGCAGCTCACCGGGGAGTCCGATCGGCAGTGGTGGAGGCGGCCTGGGGTGGGGGTGCCCGGGGTGCCCCGCAGAGCAGTGGACCGTGGGCACCAACGTGGTGGCCTGATGGGAAGGCCAGGCTGGAAGGACTTCCACTTCAGGGGCTTGTTCTTGAGTCCCTGGGAGACAGCCATGGCTCCTGTCAGCTGTAGGGTGTGGTGACAGGTTGGTGGGGCACCAGAACCCACGTCTTAGGTGATCAGGTTTGGGAGTTAAAAGTAAATGTGATTTGGCCTTGTAGTTACCAGTGAGGGTTATAATCTCATCATTTCCTCCCAACTTCTCAAAGGGATCCCTCACACTTTCACGATTCTCATTGATTGTGCAATCTCACTCTTTATTTTTTCTAATAACAATAAAAAAAATAAATACCACCCCCCCAAATTCCACCTTCTGTTTCAGCTGTGTCTGTCTCTTCCTCTGCCCTTGTTCTTTCTGTCTGTCCCCCTGTGGCTTTGCCCGTCAGCGGTTAGTGGCTGCATCTCCCTCAGTGTTTGCCCTCGCTCTTGCCTGAGTTCTGCTGCAGAGGGGGCGCTGTATCTCCACGGCAGTGGGAGGCTGCCTTGCTCCTGAGCCTTTTTCCCTCATCATGGTTTCAGAGGTCTCTGCAGCGTCCATCCCAGCCAGACTTCCGGCCCGTGGTGAAAGGGGGTGCTGTGCTTTCCTGAGATAAAGCATCAGGGGCAGAGCCTCATGACTGAAGCCCCGGTCCCCAGGAGCCTGGGTGCCGGCTTCCCAGGGCAGGCCATTGGAGGCTTTGCCATCAGGAGCACCTCCTCTGTTCTTACATGCTGTTTTCTCATCACCTAGTCTCATGTTAATTGCTTTTCTGACAATTTTTGTGGAAAGCTATTTTTGCTGTAAGGGAGGCTGGGGTTGCTGCTGCTGGTGCAGGGGGAGGTGATGTGACAGGCTCCTGAGGGAACACTTGGTGACTTGTTGCAGAACTCAGGGGTGCCCAGGGCTCCTACCCAGAGCACAGGATGGTGAAGTTGAGTCACGAACAGTTTCTTCTAAACAATCAGTGAGGCAGGCTCAAGGCCTTAAGAAATGACAGAAGCCTGTGGTCAAGTCTTTCCCAGGGTGTCATTCTCTTGCCGTTTGTGATTTTAACAGTCCGTGCTACCAGTGCAGGGACCTCAGGACAGGTATGGGGCTAGGTGACCTCCAAGGCCTTTTCGAAGATCCTATGAATGCTGACAGCACAGAAACTAGAATTATGGTGACTGCGTCTTCCCAAACACGCACCAATACACGTGGTCTGGTAACTCAGTAACTGATTCATCACAAATATTTAGTAAATACCTATTAGTGCTAGGCATGGTGCTGAGAGACAGCAGTGAGTAAGTTACAGCTCCCACCTCAAAACAGCTCACAGTTTGGTTGCGGATTCAGACCCACACACAGGTAATTATAACGCAGTGTGGTGAGTAGCAGAATCCAGTTATACGGGCATATTTTCAGTGCAGAGGAGAGATATCTAGCCCAGTCTCTGGGGCTAGAGCAGGAGTTAACTGGGCCAGGCAAAGGGAGTGAAGAGAGGAGGAGAGGAAAGGTGAATTGATTTTCTGCCTGACCCCCCAGATTAATAGTAATGTGGTAAAAGCAACCATACAAAGAGGGGAAAATGACAAAGTACTGGTCCCTTGATTTTATTGCCCAAATTTGAATGAAGGAGAAGGGCCCTCTTCTTCATACGAGGGTCTTAAACTCAGGGGCTAGCCACCCAAAGTCTGGCCTGTGTGTCCCCTTCACAGCTCCTCCCAGGGGTTCATGACAAGCTAAACTTCCCCAGGACTGCAGATAAGTGTGCCTTGCTTCATTCATGGACTGTCTAAAATGTGGGCGCCTTAGTACCCAGCGCAGTGCCCAGAGCTTGAGGTGTGTGGGGCAGTGTGTCCTCATCAGATCCTTGACTGCGGCCTTGTGTGTTCGATGACCACCCGTCAGGGTGATTAGCAGGGCCTTGGCAATGAGAGGCAGCCACCAGTTACACATGACATTAAGTTTACAGCAGAACACAGGCCAGGCTATAAGATACACTTTCAAGAGGACTCTCTGTGCCTGGCTGGAGGAGTCAGCGGCAAGACCTGCCCAGGGAGGGAACCTCTGCTGGTGTCTACTGGAAGTGAGTGGCTGGGCCTAGGCCATTTTCTCTCCTAAGACTTTGGGGATTAGCCCCCAGGATCCATTTCCTGACTTTGCCACGGGCCTCAGCTTTTCTGAGCAGATAATGAAAGTCCAGGGAAGGCAATGTGGTTTTATGAAACGCAGTGTTGGAGTCAACCAGACCGGAATTTAAATCTTAGCTCTGCCACTTTAGCTGTGCAGCCTTGAACACTTAACTTCTCTAAATCTTAAGTTTCTCATCTATTAATGGGGTTAATCACATCGCTTTTTAAACATCTCTTGTGAAAAGCAAAGGGATTAACACATCTAAAGCACCTTCTTCATACCTTTATTTCTCTGGGCTGAGGGTAGCAGCTGTATTCATTCATTCAACAGTTATTGATTGCTACTTATTGCTAAGCATTGTTGTGGGTTCTGCGGAAACAGTAATGAACAAAATTCCCTGCTCTTGTAAAGCTCACATTCTGATAGGTACAGCATAAGTAAACCAATAAATAAATAAAGAGTATAATTTCAGATAGTGATAAGAGCTACAAAGACAAGGAAACAGGCTGATCTAACAGGGAGTGATTTGGCGGGAGGCTCCAGGAGGCTTCATGAAGTGCGGTGATATTTCAATAGAGACCTGAAGGCTGAGCAGGAGTCTGCTTTGCCAGGGCCCGGAGAAGGAAGCGCGTTTAAGGCAGAGAAAACAGCACGGACAACAGGATGAAACATGTTGAGGAGGGACTGCATCTGGCACCTGCAAGGGACGAGGGAAGGTCCTTGCAGCTGGAATCCTGGGGAACGTGGTTTGAGATGAGATGGTGAATGGGGCCTAAGTCCACACCTGTTCTCAACCTATGGAATGAGGTGCCCTAAGGGCCTGCAGTGAAGTCACGGGGGCCCCAAGGGGCATTTTAAATGTTTAAGGCGACTCTCGACATCTGTCTGATTCCAAGCAAACTATAACTTGCTCAGGATAGTTTGCAGTTTCACCATTAGATTGCCTGAGATGCTTTTTGATGACATCATATCTTTGGGAAGCTGGCTTTGTGGTGGTGGTTGTGATAAAAATCAAGTGCTTTGGGAAAATCAATATAGAATAGGAAATGAGCGTGGTGGTGTCTAATCTCATTGTGAGGCTTGAGATGCTGTGCAGTGCCCAACCAGCACACATCCCATTAGTAAGTAGTTGTTATTTAAAAATCAAATAAAAATATTTTCCCTCAATTTATATGTGTTATATATTGCATACCGCGACTTCTGTGTCCTGAGCCGTGGGGCACAATATATGACACTATTAAGTGTATTATACATTATATAAAAATATAATACTACTTTTTTATAGTTATTCAGTTATTAGGACATAAATGCTTATTACATTATTTGAGCTTTAATGAATAGAACCCTTAGGTATATCATTTGGCCTAGGAGGTGGTTCAAAAAATTATGGAGCAACTAAGGGATACTGAAGAGAGAAGGCTGGAAACCCAGCCCTGGGCTGGGTGATGCGTTCTCAGTGCATTCTTCCTCATTCCAAGCCCGGGGCTTGATACTGGCTGTTTGTCTTCTCACAGACTCAGGAGTGTTGGTTGTGTGTACGCAGGTAACAGCTAGATTTTCTAACTGGGTGGGTCCCTGTCTCTCACCTTTAGGATCACCTGGGGAACTTTGCAAAAATTGTTTCCTGTCCTTGCCCTGGAGATTCTAATTCAGTAAGTCGGACATAGGAATCTGAGTTTAAAAACCTCTGCTCTAACCCTCATTCCTTTAGGCAGCCAGGATGGCCCGGATTTGGGGGACCTGGTTGTTATTCGGTGTTGGGGTGGCAGGGAGGTGCAGGCGGAGTCAGTGTAGGTGGTGCCGGGCGGGCTGTGTTTCAGAGTAACTGTGACGTTTCCGGATCTCCAAGTGGGTATGGGAGCGGGCACCTGCCGGCTGCACTCACCCCCGCGTGCATTCTGGGTGCGCAGCGGGAGTGGCCCGAAAGGAGGCCACTGCGAAGAGGGTCATCACCCTCCCGGGCCCAGTGATCACGTAGCTCTCCAGGCCAGCCGAGTGACCACAGACCCCGAGACACCTGGGAAGGGTTTTGGGGTGGGAAGTGGGAGTGGGAGACGGCTGAGTGCAGCTGGAGAGAGGAGGCCAAGAGGTGGCAGCAGCGGCCCGCCAGCTGCTGCGGAGCCTCCCCGCCCGGCGGGAACGCAAGTCGCTGGGGACGCAGAAAGGAACCGTGGGGCGTGAAGACAGACGCCTGCCGGGGGTTCGCTGGTCCGGGAGCTGCGCCCTGGTTAGTCCTCTACACAGGATTTTTGGGGCAGCAGGACAGTGAGTTAGGTAACACCAAGATGAGCCAAGGTCTTCGGCACACACATGAACCATTGTCTCATTACAGTGTGATGTGGAAGATTTGGGGGCAGCAGGCAGGGGTGGGGTGGGGCTTGTGGAATGAGGATGGGGGGATTAAAAATAACTTCCTTGCTGGTGTCTAAAATGCAGTGGAGATGCACTCGTCTTAAGTACTGCCCCCTCTTTAAGGTCCTGGGAAGGAGCAATGCATTAGAACTTGAACTCTTTAGGGTAAATCAATGACTTAATCTAATCTTCCTTTCTGGCAAGAGAAAGGTTAGCTCAAGAAACAAAGAGGACTGAAAGCACATTGATTGGTCCTAGCTGATCAAGCCTCAGAAACCAGGGCACTCAGAACCGGTTATGTTAGGGAAAAAGCAGCCCCCTATCCACTTTGTCAATGTTTTCCAGAGGGATGAGCTAATGAGGGACTAGCGCAGTGTGATTAATTCAGTGCATTGCAGCATTATTATTATTTGGTAGAAGAGGAAGCACCTGTGTCAATATTTTAATAAATTATAAAATTAATCTCTTCATGCCCTTTCCTTCTCCTTCCTCCTTTTGGATTAGGGAAATAGTACGGTGTGATGAACTTTTGAGCCAGAAATTCCTGGCTTGGAGATCCCCGTCTGCCACCCATTTACTGGCTGGGTAATTTTGGAAAACAATATTTCTGAGCTTGTTTTCTCATCTGTAAAAGTGGAAAAATGGTACCTACTTGAATGGCTTGTGTGAACGTTAAATTAAATAGGGGATGGAAAACACCTGGTAAATGTACTGACTTCAAGCCTAAGTGCTGTGTGTGTAACAAGTACGTGGAGAGCTTCCCTGTGATCTGAATTACTGTGTCTTTCTTTCTTGCTGACACCAGTGACGTTGTTGGACAAGTCCAGTCTGTAAACAAGAACTCTGCATCTTTTCCTACCAGATTGCAGGAATCTTTTACAAGAAGGAATAGAAAAATACTAGTATGCAGTAAGGTCTAAGCATATTTTGATCACTGATTCTCCATGGGCTTCTTCAAGGAATTTAACATTTGTTCATTCTTGTAACAAATTAAAATCTATCCTGTGTCTTGGCTAGGGACTGAATTCTTTGAGACAGGGGTGAAGTTTTGTTTATCTTTTTAAAGTCAGCCATCTACTCTGACATGTAATGGGTTTCTAAATGTTTATGGACATCAGCCAATATTTCTCTAATCAGTAAAGTAAAAAATGAAATGGTATTTTAAGGCTCATGACTCTGTAGAATGAAGACTTTTGCATACCTTTATTTTCTTCTGTTCCCCCTTCTTACCTGAATGTTGATTAGTTAAACATGAGTTTGGGATCTGGGTTATTATTAAATTATTTTTTGATGTATGTCTCCTGGTTCTAGAGTAATTTTTGACACACCTTCTCTCTTGTAACTGTATTTAAACAATTATTTTATACATATCTCTATGTCTAATTGGTTTCAGTGCTCACTGCTAGTCATTTTATATTTTGATTTACCCATTCTTGAGCTCATAATTTTAAATCATCACTTGGGCAGTTGAAATATATTTTTAAATGAAGAATACATGAGTGGCAGACATTTTGAGCTCTTTCTGTTGTCTCCTCTCAAAAACCAAAACTTATCTGTGAGTAAAATATTTGAGTCTAAGTTGTCTCCAATTCAGAAGTCTGTAGATATTGCTCTATGGTTGTCAAAGAGAAGCTCAAGATCAGCCTGATTTTTATTCCTTTATAGATATTCCATCTCTCTCTCTCTCTCTCTCTCTCGGTCTGGATGTATAAAAAATATTTTTATTTGTTTGTAATTTAAAAACCTGTGAAGATATTTCTGGGTATGAATCTGTTATAGTTGCTTTTACCCTGAACTTAGTAATCCCATTTTATTCATTTCAGATTCCCTTCTTCCTGTCCCTTTTTGGAAAGTTTTCCTTAATTATATCTTCAGTGATTGCTTATCTTGTGATCATGCTGGACTCTTCGTCAGACACATAATACTTACACTGAATCTCTAGTCCTCATCTTTTATAGCTGTCATCTTCTTTTCTTTTTTTTAGAGTGATTTTTTAACTTTATTTTTTAAAGGAATAATTCCTTAAACTAAGATTTCTTTTTTTAATTTTAATTTTTTTATTGTTCAAATACATTTGTCTCCATTTTCCCGCCATCACTTTCCCCTGCCCCACCGACCCCCACCTACTAAGACAGTATTGATTGTATGTAAGAAACAGTATTATTTTATATATAACCAAGGAAGAAAAATTGCTGTCAATTAAACTATGCTCTAATGCCAAAATTAGAGATCTGTGAAATTGGTAAGTAGTTCACATCAGATTTTTTCTTGTTTTTAAATATATTATCTATTTTGAGAGATTTGGCAGTTTCTCCTGACTTCAACTGCATTGTTTGGAGTGTGATAGGCAATCCTTTTTGCATACATCTCAGTTACAAAACAAACATAGCTTCTAGGTAAGGATAACTTCCTTTCCCCTCCTCTCCCTCCCCCTCCCCTCCCCTCCCCCTCCCCTTTCCTCCCCCTCCCCCTCCCCTTCCCTCCCCCTCCCCTCCCCTCCTCTTCACCACTCGTTTTTTTTCTTTTTTTTAAAAAAGGAATTTCAGTCATTGCTCCAATAGCAGATACTTGCTTCAGTAATATCAAATTACATCCTGCTGCTCTAATTCCACGCCTTTCTGCATACACAATAACTCCTTGTTTCAATGCCAAATCACAGTGTAATCTTTCAAAAGACATTTTAAATGGCAATTAAACTTACATGTAATCACAACAATGTATATAACTCAATTAACACGAACATGAACATGAACAGCTGAGACCAGGTTCCCCCACGCTCAGGACTTGACAACCTGGCCGTGACAGCTCCCTGGGCCTCAATGATTGTAAGATGCCACTGACTGTGAGACTTAACTTGGATGTCTTCAAATAGGTGAAACATGATAGGTTCAATTCTTTGCTCTCTTTCTCTGCATTTTGAAAGTGTTTCTCAAGTTTGCCATTTGATTTTCTGCCATGCCAATTTCACTCATTGCTGCTATGTATGGCTTTTAATTATTGATTAATAATTTTATTTTCTTGGACATTTTTAAAAAATCAAAACCAGCTTCCTTTCTATGTTTTCTGGGAGACCACAATTGTTCTTTATAGTCTTGAAGCCCCTTGATGTTTACCTGGTGAATGTGGTCTTGCCAATGGAATGTGAATACAAATGATGTCTGTGACTTACAAGGCTTCCTCCTAAGAGCATTCAATGAGCTCTCCTCCATTCTCTTTTGCCCCTGTTGTAGCCGAGTGCCAGGAAACTACAGCAACAATCTTGGAGGCCACATGATGAAGGTGGCAGAAGTCTGGTTACCCTGGGTGCCCAATGGTGAAGAGCTGTTTTTGGCTGTTGGGAACCTTTGCCTTGGGCTGCTTTGTAAGTGACAGAGCAACTTCTTTATATTTCTTCCAATATACAAATGTTGGATATGTTTGTACAGCAGTTGAAATTACTGTAATAACACATTCTTAAAACATTGTATATCATTTCCAAAATATTTTCACAGAATTCTTACAAAATATCTAAGGGAACTGCCTTGAATTTTGCTTTCTTAATTGTTTTCTGTTGCTACGTAAAAGAGAGTAACTTGGACAATGAAACTATCTCAAATAAGATAATAAAGTTACTATTGGATTTTTTCCCACATTTTGTATTGTATTTTTTCCATTGCCATTTATCCCTCCTATGCCCTTTTCCTCCTCCACCCGCCCCCATCCCCCTGCAATCACCACACTCTTTTCCATGTCCATGAGCTCTTCTCTTTTTTCTTTTTTACTCTATCCCTTCACCCACCCCCTCAACCCTCTCCAGAGCTATCAGCCTGCTCTTTATCTATGAGTCTGTCTCTATTTTGTTTGTTCAGTTTGTCCATTAGATTCCACATATGAGTGAAATCCTAAGCTAATGGTCTTTATTTGACTAGCTTATTTCATTTAGCACAATGTTACTTATTGGATTTTAACATTCCCAGCATTTCTCCCAAAAAATAAAGTTTCAGAATACCATCTTTCTCTGTTGGGTATGTAGTGTTCTTTTACTTAGACATTTGATAAAAGGACTCTCCAAAGTAAGTGGTTGACACCTGGGTGGATAATAACTAAATTTTTTTTTAAAGATTTTATGTCTTTATTTTTAGAGAGAGAGGAAGGGAGGGAGAGAGGAGTATGTGGTTACCTCTCACACGCCCTGTAATGGGACCTGGCCTGCAACCCAGGCATGTGTCCTGAATGGGAATCGAGTCGGTGACCCTTTGGTTTGCAGGCCAGTGCTCAATCCACTGAGCCGTATCAGCCAGAGCAGTAACTGAGTATTGTTTAATGTTTGTTTTGGATGAACTATTTTTAAAAGACTCCCTTTATTTTATTTTTATTATTGACACTGTTACAGATGTCCTCATTTCCCCCCACCTTGCCCACCTCCACCCAGCCCCCTTCTCCTCTTCCTCTGGCCATCACCACACTGTTTGTGTCCATGGGCCATGCATATATATGTTCTTTGGCTAATCCCTCCCTTCTTTCATTCAGTCCCCCCTCTCCTTTGACAGCTGTCAGTCTGTTCCATATATCCACGACTCTGTTTATGTTTTGTTTGTCAGTTTATTTTGTTGATTAGATTAAAACTCCACTTTTTAAGCTAATTTCTGTCTCTTGTGTCCTAAAAGGTCTGTCTCATTGTTTATTTTAAAAGAATCACAGTTAGGTTTATCATAAACAAAGGAGCTCTCACCCATCACAGTTTTCTGAGAACCTAAGTTGTCATCCCAGGTGGCAACCTTTGAAGCTTATCCTGGTATCAGTTTATCTCAGCTTGTTTTCCATAGAGTTTTCAGTTTCAACTTCATAGGGTCACATAATGTTTTTTATATTATAGTTGTCAGTTTCCTAAAATTTCCTTCTGGTATATATAGCAAATCATCTTCAGAGGTGTGCTCTTTATTTTAGTCTTCTTGGTAATGTTTCTCTTTCCAGTATGTGGCATTGCTTTACTATAGACCCCATGAGGGTCCCCCCATGCCACTCTGCCACCCTACTACCTCCCTCGCTTTACTTACCTTTAAGCAAGTAGAGGTCTACGGTGACTTGGTGCTGCTAACAGAGAGGAGTGTGGATAGGCTTTGGCTTTGCTCACTGCCCTATTCCTTAGGCCTGTGGCTGGAGGGCCAGTGGAGGGGCACAGCTCCTCGGCAGTGCCCAGAACTGATGCGATTCATCTTGTGTAGCTCGCTGAACTGATGTGGGATCTCCTGCCTGTTCTGTCATTCAGAATTGTTGGAGTATGCGAAATCTCATTCTCTACAACCAACTGCCTCTGTCCTGCCTATGAGGCATTGTGTGTGGGAAAAATATCTTCCAAAATGTGATGTGCCATTGCTAGTCCTCTTCTGCTTTCTGCTCCATGGTTTTCCAGGAATTGCATTCAGTGAGTGGATATAGATAGATTGGGGGGCACAGAACAGTTCTCTGGCCCATCCAAAAGAGTAGCACCCACTGCAGAGAGCCAGGTTTTTATTTGGTTTGGTCCTGGGTCTCTGAGCTGGGGGTAGGAAGTGCAGAAAGGCAGTCTTCCTATCATTTTTCAGGTGGACGGGCTACTCTGTTTCACAAGGTGGAGCACGGACTGTCTGTCTCCATGCAGCTCAGCTGCATTAGCTTTATTTAGGTGACAGAAATTCCTTCTAGGTCTTGGCAACTGATTGTTGGTTAATCTTCATTTTTCATGTTGTGTGAATTTTTGTCTGTTATCTGTGTCATAAGTAATTTAAGGAGTTGTTTGGAGACAAGCCTCAGGACCATCTAGTCAGATGCTGTTTTAAACACTAAGTGGATTTAATTTTTTATTTTTTTAAAAATTTGGTCTAGGAATTAGCTTAGTTTACTTATTCATCATGTTCTGTTTGCATTAAACCACTTCATGAATCATCCACTGGGCCCAAAGTTGTCTTTAGATGCTTTTCTAAATCCCACTGCATAGGCCTTTGGAGAAGGCAAGAGTGAGACTGCTTTCGGTAGCACGCAGCTGTGTCCAACAGTCATCAAATAGTGGGTAATTTCTCTTACCTGGGGTCTTAGTCAAGGATCTTTGGGTTGTTAATAACAAACTATAGCCAGTGAGGGTAGGGGTGGGTGGGTAAAGGGGTGGAAGAGAGAAAGAGAGGAAAGAGAAAGAAAAAAGAGTATATTGGGATGTTGGAGTGGCTTACAGAATCCAAGGACAGTGGGCTTTTTAAAAGTTGGGACTAGGAGCTCTGAAGCTGTTAGGAACCCAGACCCTTCATTTACTCTTGTCCTCTGCTCCCCTCTGAAAGAAGCATTAATGGTAGACAAAGGCCTGGACAGGATGCACACGTGACTTTGTCTGTTTCTTTGTTCATGGGGTAAAATGGATGCCTCTTAGCTCACGAGTCTTCCCTTTTCTCCATTCAGTTAACCCAGTGCAGGTGGCTGGATGCCTCTCCTTGGCTGAGTGTGTGTATGTGTGTGATAGAAGCATGACTGCTGGTTCCACCTAAGGAGTGGGAGGCAGTTCTCAGAGAACAGGGCTCACTGTGGCCTGGGCAGACTCCCTAAAGGTGTTTACCATTCTCAGCCTTCAGGATGAAGCCTGCTAGGTCCTGCCCTGAGTGGAGCTGGAGCGCCTGGCCATGACCATCCTCTCCGCCTTGAGTGACTTGGGTGGAATGGAGCACCAGTCTTCCCAATAAGCTGGGGGTCTTGGGGGGGGTCTTGTGAGGAGCTGCTGAGTAATTTATAAGTCTGGACACCTGCATCCCCAGCTGTGTCCCATTATGTTCTCCTTGGCGTCCCCACTTTCCTTGAATCAGAAAGACTCTTCACTATGAAATCCACATTTTGCAAACCTTCTTTTTAGCAGAGACTTTATTTAGAAACTAAACTCTCCCTTTGATTCTAAAGCAGGCCTAGTCACAACTGGACAGGGCACACTTGCTGCTATTCCTTTTTTTTGTTTTTTGAGGCAGAAATGGAAACGCGGCATTTGGCTGAAGTGAGCAGTGTGGGAAAGCACTGGCCTAGGAGTCAGAAGTCCTGGATTTTACTTTTTTAAAAAAAAAACAAGCAAACAAACTTTATTTATTTATTTTTTAGAGAGAGGGGATGGGAGGAAGAGAGGGAGAGAAACATCGATTGGTTGCCTCTAGTATATGCCCCAGCCGGGGACTAAACCCATAACCCAGGCATGTGCCCTGACTGGGAATCGAACTGGAGACCTTTCACTTTGGGGGATGATACCCAACTAACTGAACCACACCAGTCAGGGCTGGATTTTGTTCTTGACACTGCCTTTTACATAAACCTTCAGGACTTTGGGCAGTTTTAGCAATGGACCCTGATTTCAGTTTTTAAATTTATAAAATGGGAATTAGTAACACTTTGTTTACCATCTATCAAGTGCTTTAAATATAATCAAATATCTCTAAATATAACACATCTTTATCAATTGACATTGGATGGGCTAGTCGTAACTTCAACAATATTCCAATGGTTAGTAGAGATTTGTAGCATGACATAAAGAGGAGAGGTAGGAACTTAGAATGTTAAACAACTCATCTACTGGCATAGGTAAGTTTGAGGCAGAGCCGGGGGTAAGCATACATTTCTGGACCTGATCCTCACCCATCTGATATCTCACACTTGAACACGGATCTTTTTCTGTTCTTTCTAGCAGAACTTCTGTCTTAGTTTGCAGTTGACTCATCCTGATATGGCCTCAAGGAAGAGACTTCATGTAGAGATTGAAGTAGCACTGTTGATCCCAGCCCACACGATGAGTACATCTGTGCACATCCCTCACAAGACTTTGGAGCTAAAAGTGCTGACTGGTTGGTCAGACTGTAAGCCTGGGAGGTCAGACCTGGTTGCCCTTTCTCATCTTACTTCAGTGAGTCACATACCTGGGTAGGCAGGGGACTCAGGGAGCACCAAGTGAGGTAAATCCACTGGATGGTCTTCTCCTTTTATGCCTTCTAGGGACTTTGTGAAGATGAATCAGGGTTAAATTAAGTGACAAAACCACAAGAAATGAGGCCTCACTTCTTTGGTTTTGAGCTGCAGGGAACTATGACGTGAAAAGCAAAATGAAGAGGTCCGACCAGGATAGCACTTTTCCGTTCTTGAGGACATTTGTGGTTCCTGAATCACAGACCCTTACAAACAACCCTGTGCACTGGATATTGTTATTGTCACTGCTCTGCAGCTGTGGACTCGGGAGCTCAGAGACATGAGGTGACATGCCCAAGTATTCATGGTCAGTAAATGTCAGCCAGAATTGGAACCTGAATCCAGATTTCTTCCTTTTAACACCCATACTCTCATCATGCCCACCTGGGAAGTTTTAAAACACTGATACCTGTGTCCTGCCCCCACAGACTCTGATGTACGTCATCTGGGTTGGCTCTGGCATTGTGACTTTTAAAAGCTCAATACCCAGCCAAGGAGGAGAACCACTGCTCTATGCTTTCCCTAGTGTAGTGGCTGAGGACCAGGTACTTTCTGATCCAGTGCTTCTCAGACTTTCATGTGCACATGAAACACCTATGAATATTGTTTAGCATCAGATTCTGATTCAGGAGGACTGGGAGGGCCTGAGGTTCTGCATTGCTAATAAGTTCCCAGGTGATGCTGCTGGTCCCGGAACCACACTTTGAAAAGCGAGGTATCTGACTAGCATACCTTCCTAATACCAAACATGCAGGGCTCTGAGTGTCATCTGAGCAGGTTCCCCACTTGTGCTCTTGGCCAAGTGGACTCCTGGTCCCCTTGTGCCCCACCCCCCAACCGAACTGGTAGAGACCCCATGGGTTTGTGGGATTGTACTTTGAGCTGTGGTGCTTTTCCCCTTCTACCTCAAGGTCTGCAGCTGTCAGTCTTGGACAGAGCGTCCTCCCTGCACCTGCTCCTGGCTCCAGGATCTGGTGCCTCCCAGTTGTTCCATTCATTGGTATCAGCTCATTTCTGATGTGTGAAAAAACAGGAGGGAGCTTATGCTGTGAAGGTCAGAAAGGCTGGTGTTTGGCATCAGAAGGATGGAGTCTTGGCTCTGCCACTTTATGCCTGTGTGACCTTGAGCAAGCTACTTGACCTCTGTAAGGGAATGAAGATTGCTACCTGATAGGTTTATGATGAGATTACAAGAGATGGTGTAGGTAGAGTGCCCATATCTGAGACTGGAATGTTCAATTAACAATAATTATATTATTAAAGAGGTTGGACCTACACCTTTGCTGACTGTCCAGTGTGTGCCATACCTTGCACCGGGTGACTTGTAGATGTCATTTAATTTGAGCCTCAGAACAATCATGCAAGGTACCCATTATTTTCTCTATTGTACAGAGGAGGTAACTGAAATCAGAAAGGGTAGTGACTCCACAAGGATGCACAGCTAGCAAGCTCTAGGACCAGAGTGTGCATCCCAATTTGCCTGCCTTGAAGCCTTTTGCATATCCTCTTGACAGCTGTGGCTTGTTTGACAGACAGGAGGTGCTCTACAAACACTGGTGGGCTTAGCTGTTTGGGGAGATGGTGAGCAGCACCCCAGGGCTGGGAAGCAGCCTCGCTGCTCTCCATTCACCCTGAGGACAGGCTGGTGGATCGGAAAGGGACTAAGAAGTAGAAGAGCCAGGTCAGAAAGTGACTTTGATAGGGAGACATGAACAAACAGTGCCTGCCTGGGCCTGCCCTGTGAGCCAGGCAATGTGGGGGCCAGAGGCACTGTGTACTTCTATGCCCTCTTCAGGAGTGAAAAGCAATTTTTTTTTTTTTGGTGCTCTAGGGGCTGAGAATGAGCGGGTAGCAGCAGGTGTGAGTACGGTGAATGGGGAATGAATGAGATCTCTCCTGGTAGAACGGGAGCACCCCCGGAGGCTCCCACCCCAGTCTCCATGAAAAATGAGCTTGGGGGGCCCAAGCCCGCTAGTCTCCTCTCCTGCCAGATCCCATTGTTATTCGCCTGTTACCAGTCTCTGCCTTTGCCACAGGTGGCAC
Organism: Pteronotus mesoamericanus; assembly: GCF_021234165.1. NCBI lineage: Eukaryota > Metazoa > Chordata > Mammalia > Chiroptera > Mormoopidae > Pteronotus > Pteronotus mesoamericanus. Next base: position 16,775,995 of record NW_026555313.1, read on the forward strand.
CAGGTTGTTGATGTAAAATGTAAATTGCGCCTCTAGTACAGCAGCCTGGTAACAGGGAGAATGCTGGTGAGCCTGGAAGTGGATCGAGAGGTCGCAGCTCAAAGTCCCAAATGACAGCACTGGTGGTGAGTGTGGGTATATTTGTTCTGTGCAGAGGACTCTTGCCCATTGCAGGCAGAGTGAGGAAACCCTCACCCTGGGTGGGAGACATGGAGACTGAGACCAGAGACTTTGAATGTGACTGGGCCAGAGAGAGACTGGTTCCTCGGGCTGTTGTCCCCTCTGGCCAGACAAGTGACCCAGGATGCTCCCCTGTGCATGTAGGGGCAGCATTGTCAGGCTCTGCTCTGCCCCTTCATACCTCTTGGCACAGGTACTGAGATGGATCCATTTTATAAAGGAGGACACAGGGCTACAAGAAACTCAGTCAGGGTCCCCTGGCTTCCAGGTGGTGGTGCTGGCCGGCTTGATTTTGCTCTGTTGGGAAAACAGGGCCATGCCACCTTACTTCATACCAGCTCTCCTAGCTTCAGTGCTCAAGTTAGTGAAAATTTTGCAGATTTTACACAATTACAGGAAAAAAAGAAACCCTTGATGTCTGCTTCATTACTTATATGGTTGGTTTCATATACTTTGATATTACTGTTTTCAACAGTTACTAAAATTCTTCTTCTTTGAGACTGGGGAGTAGGGACTTGGCAGAACAAGCGTCCCCTTCTTTCATTCTTAGAATTGCTAAGTTGGGGTCCTTTGATTCGCTTGAAGTTTTATTTATTTTAAACTTTAATTTTGAATTAATATCAGACTTATGAAAAAGAGTACAATAGTCCAAAGAATTCTCATACACCCTTCACCAGATTCCCCCAAATGTTAACATCTTATATAACCTAGAGTAGAATGACCACAACCAAGAAATTAGCATTGATACAGTACTATTCATGTAGGCCTAATTCAAATTTTGCCAGTTTTTCCACTAATGCCCCTTTTCAGGTCCAGAATCTAATACAGGACCAACCATTGCATTTGATTGTCTTGTCTCCTTAGTCTCCTTTCATCTGGAACAGTTCAGTTTCATTTGTCAAGACCTTTTCACTCTTGAAGGATACCAGCCATGTATCTTCAACATTGGTCTTAATTTGGTTTTATGTGCTATTTCCTTCTGACTTAAGTCCAGGTTATGCATTTTTAAAAAACCCTCACTCAGGGGCAAGGGCAGGCGTAAATTGACCTGCCCGCCGCGATTGCGGAGCGGCCCACAAAATAAGTAGAGCTGCCCAGAGTCCCTGGAGGAGAGACCCGAAACAGGATTAACCGGAGAGTCCTAGAGGTGATTTCCACCCATTTCCGTAGTCCCCATTTGGCGAGGGCAAGCAACGCACCCAAAGAGCCAAAAGCTGGGAAAATACACAATAGAAGACCCTAAACTGACCAGTGCCGCGAAGCTCACGTGCCAGGGGAGCCAGATGAGTATGCGAGGTCACGAATAAGCCCCCTGGTCTGGGGCAAGCACTTGTGAGCCCAGGCAGGTGGGGGACCCTGCCGCGCTGGGAACGCGCTCAAGGAGCCCGCGTGAGAGCTCAGAGAGATCCCAAAAAATAGCCCAGCCCTGACCGAAGGGGTCACAGAGCTGCTCCAAGCAGGAGTCAGACACAGGCATTAGACTCCTGAAAGGCTCAAACAAACAACCCAAGGCCCTATAGGGTCAACAACTGACATCATCAGAGGCAAGCCCAGAAAGAAAAGTAAAGGACGAAAATACTTAACAGACTCTCACAAAGATGGGAAGAAAAAGAAGTTCTCCTCAAATGAGTGGAAAAGGGGACTCCCCACAGAGAGAGCTAAGTGAAATAGAGGCAAGGGAACTATCAGATATGGAATTCAAAAAAATGGTTCTAAGGAAGCTCAATGAGCTCAGCCAGCTCAAAGATAACTATGAGAAACTGCAGAGAAACTATCAGGATCTTACAGCAAACTATATCAGCCTGGAAAAGGACATAGAAACTATCAAGAAGACACAAGAGGATATGAAGAATACCATTTCTGAATTGAAGAACACAGTAGAAGGAATCCACAGCAGGCTGGATGAAGCAGAGGATCGAATCAGTGAGATGGAGGACAAGGTAGAAAAGCTCCCAGAAAGAACAAGAAATGGAAAAACGGCTCAAAAAGAATGAAGAGGCATTTAGGGAAATGCAGGACAACCTGAAACGCAATAATATCCGTATAATAGGGATACCAGAAGGAAAAAAAGAGGAACAAGGAATAGAGAACCTCCTCGAAAAAGTAATGATGGAAAATTTCCCTAATTTGTGGAGAGAAAGGCTCTCATGGATCCAGGAGGCACAGAGGACCCCACTCAAGAGGGACTCAAGGAGGTCCACTCCAAGACACATCATCATTAAAATGGCAAATGTCAAAGACAAAGAGAGAATCCTCAAGGCAGCAAGGGAGAAGGAGAAAGTAACATACAAGGGGGCCCCGATACGCCTAGGAGCTGACTTCTCAACAGAAACACTACAAGCCAGAAGGGAATGGCAACAAATATTCCAAGCCATGAAAAGCAAGGGCCTACGGCCAAGGCTGCTCTACCCAGCTAGGCTCTCCATTAAAATAGGAGAAATACGGAGTTTCCCAGACAAAAGAAAGCTAAAAGAATACATCTCTACCAAACCAGCACTCCAAGATATGCTAAGGGGACTGGTTTAAGCAGATGAAGGAAAAGAATGAGACAGAGAGGAACACAAGTACAAAGAGAAAAGATGAGTAAGTTTCTATCAGTAATATCTCTCAATGTGAATGGACTAAATGCCCCAATCAAAAGACACAGGGTAGCTGAATGGATAAGAAAACATGACCCACACATATGCTGCCTACAAGAGACCCACCTCAGAGCAAAAGACCTACACAGATTGAAAGTAAAGGGATGGCAAATAATATTCCAAGCAAATGGACATGAGAAAAAGGCTGGCATTGCCATACTTGTATCAGACAAAGTAGATTTCAAAGCAAAGGCCGTAAAGAGAGACCCAGAGGGGCACTTTATCATACTTAAAGGAAGAATCTATCAAGAAGACATCAACATTGTAAACTTATATGCTCCCAATATAGGAGCCCCCAAGTTTATAAGGAAATTGTTGGATGACTTCAAAAAAGATATAGACAGCAACACACTGATAGTAGGGGATTTCAACACCCCACTGTCAAAAATGGACAGATCTTCCAAACAAAACATTAATAAACATATCGTGGCGCTGAATGACACACTGAATCAAAGAGACTTAACTGACATATATAGAACCTTATATCCCAAAGAAGAAAAATACACATTTTTCTCAAATGCTCATGGCAGTTTTTCAAAGATAGACCACATGATAGGACACAAAGCAAGCCTCAGCAAATTCAGGAAAATTGAAATAATACCAAACTTTTTCTCAGACCACAAGGCCTTGAAACTTGAAATCAACCTCAAAGAGAAACTTCAAAAACTTGCAAACTCATGGAGACTGAACAGTAGACTATTAAACAATGAATCGGTCATTATGAGGTAAGAGGAGAAATCAAAAAGTTTCTGGAAACAAATGAAAATGAACAGACAACTGTCCAAAACCTATGGGACACAGCAAAGGCGGTCCTGAGAGGGAAGTTCATAGCAATACAGGCTTACCTTAAAAAGATAGAAACATTTCAAATAAAAGACCTAACACTACAACTTCAAGAACTGGAGAAACAACAACAAATAAATCCTAGAGCAAGTAGAAGGAAGGAAATAGTCAAGATTTTAGCAGAACTGAATGACATAGAGACAAAAAGAACAATTCAGAGGATCAACCAATCCAGAAGCTGGTTCTTTGAAAAGATAAATAAAATTGACAAGCCTTTAAGCAGACTCATCAAGAAAAAAAGGAAGAGGACCCAAATTAATAATATCAGAAATGAAAGAGAAGAAATAACAACTGATACCACAGAAATACAAATGATTATCAGAAACTATTATGAACAATTATATGCCAAGAAATTTGAAAATCTTGATGAAATGGACAAATTTTTAGAAAAGTATAATCTTCCAACACTGAAGGAGGAAGAAACAGAAAGTTTGAACAGACCGATAACAGCTGGGGAAATGGAAGCAGTAATCAAGAATCTCCCAGCACACAAAAGCCCTGGGCCAGACGGTTTCCCAGGAGAATTTTACAAAACATTTAAGGAAGAGCTAACCCCTGTCCTTCTCAGACTATTCCAAAAAATCCAAGAGGAGGGAAGACTGCCAGACTCCTTCTATGAGGCCAGCATCACCCTGATCCCAAAACCAGATAAAGACCCTACAAAGAAAGAAAACTAAAGGCCAATTTCGCTGATGAACATAGATGCTAAAATCCTCAACAAAATATTGGCAAACCGCATCCAGCAATACATTCAAAAGATTACCCATCAAGATCAAGTGGGATTCATCCCAGGGATGCAGGGATGGTTCAATATACGCAAATCAGTAAACGTGATACACCACATAAATCAAAGAAAAGACAAAAACCACATGATCATCTCGATAGATGCAGAAAAAGCATTTGACAAGGTACAGCACCCATTTATGATCAAAACACTCAGCAAAATGGGAATCAATGGGGCATTCCTCAACGTAATAAAGGCCATATATGAAAAACCTACAGCCAATATCATACTCAAAGGGCAAAAACTGAAAGCTTTCCCACTAAGATCGGGAACACAACAAGGATGTCCGCTCTCACCGCTTCTTTTCAACATCGTATTGGAAGTCCTAGCCACAGCGGTCAGACAAGAGAAAGAGATAAAAGGCATCCAAATAGGAAAGGAGGAAGTAACACTATCATTGTTTGCAGATGACATGATAGTGTCCATAGAGAACCCTGTAGACTCTACCGAAAAACTCCTCAACCTAATAAGTGAATTTGGCAAAACAGCAGGATACAAAGTCAACATTCAGAAATCAAAGGCGTTTTTGTACACCAGCAATGCAATAGAAGAAGAAGAAATCAGAAAAAAAAAAAACAACCATTCAATATAGCAAGAAGAAAAATAAAGTACCTAGGAATAAATTTAACCAAGGAGGGAAAAGACCTGTACGCAGAAAACTACACAACATTGAAGAAAGAAATTAAGGAAGACACAAATAAATGGAAGCATATACCGTGCTCATGGATTGGAAGAATTAATATCCTCAAAATGTCCATACTACCCAAAGCAATTTATAGATTCAACGCAATCCCTATTAAGATACCAATGACGTATTTCACAGAAATAGAACAGACATTTCAAAAATTTATATGGAACCATAAACGACCCCGAATAGCCACAGCAATTTTGAGAAAGAAACACAAAGTAGGAGGGATCACAATACCGGACATCAAACTCTACTACAAAGCCACCATACTCAAAACAATCTGGTACTGGCACAAGAACAGACCCATAGACCAGTGGAACAGAATAGAAAGCCCAGAAATAAGCCCAGGTCTCTATGGACATCTAATATTTGACAAAGGGGGCAGAAGCATAAAATGGAGCAATAACAGCCTCTTCAACAAATGGTGTTGGGAGAGCTGGATGGCTACATGCACAAAATTGAAATTGGATCATCAGCTGACACCATACACAAAAATAAACTCAAGATGGATAAAAGACTTAAATATAAGTCGCAACACCATAAAAGTCCTAGAGGAGAACATTGGCAGGAAACTCTCAGATATCCCACGCAGCAATTTTTTCACTGATATGTCTCCTAAAGCAAGGGACATAAAGGAAAGAATAAACAAGTGGGACCTCATAAAAATAAGAAGCTTCTGCATGGCCAAAGAAAACATCAGCAAAATGAAAAGGAGGCAACCATATGGGAAAATATATTCGCTAATGATACATCAGATAGAGGTTTGATCTCCAAGATATATAAAGAACTCACTCGACTCCACTCCAAGATGACAAATGATCCAATCCAAAAATGGGCAAAGGACCTGGGCAGATGCTTTTCTAAGGAGGAGATACAGAGGGCCCAGAGGCATTTGAAAGGATGCTCAGCATCACTAGCCATCAGAGAAAGGCAGATCAAAACCACCATGAGGTACCACCTCCCACCGGTCAGAATGGCCATCATAAACAGATCCACAAACAACAGGTGCTGGCGAGGATGTGGAGAAAAGGGAACCCTAGTCCACTGTTGGTGGGAATGCAGACTGCTGCAGCCACTGTGGAAAGCAGTGTGGAATTTCCTCAGAAAGCTGAAACTGGAACTGCCTTTTGATCCAGCGATTCCCCTGCTGGGACTATACCCTGAGAACACCAAAACGCCAATACAAAAGAACCTATGCACCCCAATGTTCATAGCAGCACAATTTACAATAGCCAAGTGTTGGAAGCAACCTAAATGCCCATCAGTAGATGATTGGATCAAAACATCATGGTACATATACACAATGGAATACTACGCAGCAGAAAGAAAAAAAGAACTACTAAACTTCGTGACAGCATGGATGGAACTGGAGAGCATCATGCTAAGCGAAATAAGCCAGGGGGCGAAAGACAAATACCATATGATCTCACCTATAAGCGGAACCTAACCAACAATGCAAAGATGCAAGGAAAATATGACCAACAACACTGAAAGGAAAAGAAATCAACAGAGACAAGAGGGAAGGGGGGGGGCAGGGAAAGGGAAGGGAAGGGGAAAGTCAAGGAACATATAGCAAGGACTCATGGACAAAACCAAAGGGGAAGAGCTGAGGGAGGGAAGAAGGGAGGGGGCAAGGGAAAGAGGTGGGGGGAGGGCAGAGACAAATGTATTTAAAAAGTAAATAAATTAAAAAAAAATCCTCACTCAAGGACATTTTTTCATTGCTTTTAGAGAGAGAGGTAGAAAAGAGAGAAACAATGATGTGAGAGAGAATCATCGATTGCTTGCCTCCCATACGTGCTTGGACCGGGGATTGAACCCTCCACCTAGGCATGTGTCCTGACTGGGAATCAAACTCTCAACGTTTTGGTTATGGGACGATGCTCCAGCCAACTGAGCCACACCATCCAGGGCCAGGTTATGCATTTTTGGCAAGGATGGCACCGAAGTGATATTGTGACGTTTTCAGAGCATCATGTCGGGAGGCACCTGAGCTGTCTTCACCTAGTAACACTGACGTTAACTTTAGTCTTTTGGTTAGGGGTGGGGACAGCAATGTTTCTCCACTATAAAGTTACTATTTTTACTTTTGTAATTAATAAGTATGTTTAAATTAATTAATTAATATTTTTTAGAGTGAGGGGAAGGAAGAGAGAGAGGGAGAGAAATATCGATGTGAGAGAGAAACATTAATTGGTTGTCTCTTGCATGTGCCCCAACCAGGACTGATCCCACAACCTAGGCATGTGCCTTCACTGGGAATCGAATCTGCAAACTTTTGGGTTAAGGGACAATGCTCCAACCAGCTGAGCCACACTGGCCTGGCTGAATTTAAGGTTCTTCAGTGATTCTATCTGAAACAATTACTACTGGGGAGTCTAATTCACTTATAAATATAAAAATAAAAATTATAAAGCAAAAATAAAAGAGTCTTCTACGCATATGGGCAGGATTGTATCACTTCTTACACCTCTAACTCTGTTGGCTTGTCTGTCTTCATAGTTTTGTCTCACTTAGTATAGTTAGTCAATTGTTAAGTATTTAAAATGTTGAATGTCATATCCACACCACTCTTCTTATCATTAGGAGCTGTAATATTTCAACTGATGCCTCATCCTTCTAGCTGATTCATTCTTGTCTTTCAGAGCCAACAGTCCCTTTGGTGCTCAGAACTACCTTCTAAATTTGATCTGAACTTCAGCTCCATCTCCCTGGATTTAGACTATGTGGCATTATTCTGTGAGCCCCATGGTTCTAATTTCTACACAGGGCCAGCTTTGTCTTGGTGAATGACTCAGCATTTTACAATTTGATATTTTAAGAGAACCTCTTTGCTATTAAACTAAAGCCATGTATTAAAGTTAAACCCTGAAGCAAGTGTGGGTTCAACAGAGGTTAGACAAAGACAAGACCATTTGTCACACTGACCATCCTGTGAAGTACACAGCAGAAATGATATGAGATTCCACAACCAGAGCAGGCCAAGGCTTTTGCCTACAGACTCCAGTGGAGAGAAACTGCTCTCAGAGGTGGCTGAGGCGCCGGCTTCACAGATTCCACTCTGGGCTTTTTATATACGCTACATGGAGGGATTCTGGGCTCCAAACCTGAGGCCTGAGATGGGACTGCATATTTAAAGGTGGCTTAAAAGTTAAACTTCCAAACTGGGAAAGTTGTAAATTTGAAGTGAACTGTTATTGATTTTTGTTTTGTACTAAAGAAGAATTGATGAGATAGGAACGCAAGCCTTCCTGTGTTAGGGTCTAGTGGGCACGCTGTTGGTCAGGTGACTACTTCTCTCATTATTCATCTCAGACCAGCGGAAGTGCCGATGCCTTCTCTCCCCACAGAAATATGGGCTGGGGCGGGTGGTGAATGAGCAGCAAGACAATCTCAGTGCCTACCTTCCTGTCTCAGCTCAACCTACACAATAGTAGTGACCCAGCGTGCTTTTCATGTTAGCCTTGTTTATCTTGTCCTGAGTAGGGCAGAGGAGGGAGAGGTACCTAGCTGGGGAAAGGGGAAAGAGAGGAGAGGGACATGAATGCAGGATAGGAGGAAAGGGGAGGGGAAAGGCAGCTCTCTCTGTCTCTATGCCTTTCCTGTATCTTACCATCTTAATCCTGAGATTTCCAGGCTTGTAATTCCTCCAGAGAGGCCCCGGCATCCCCAGAGATTCAGTCACCGTAAACTTGTTTGCTCTTACTAAGCAGCCTTAAAGTGGATGCCACCCAAAGCTCTTGGGGCCCCCTCTCCCACAGGCTTTCTAGAGCACTACACTCTGACCTAAACTTGACATCATTCATTCATTCATTCCTCCATCAATCATCTATTCTAAGCCAGGTTAAGGGTTGCCTATATATAAAAATAAGTTAAACACAGTTCTCACCCTCAGGGAGTTCCTGGTTTGGTGGCAAGATAAGTTTGTAGGTAGATTATCATAGTGCAGTAGTAAGATAACATTTACTATATACCACATATCCTTCTAAGTACTTTACATACTCTACTTATTTAACCCTCACAGCAGCTCTACGAAGTAGGTGTGATTATACTTCCTTCATCCTTGATGAAACACAGAGAGGTTAAGTAGTTTACCTGGGGTCACCCAGCTAATAAGTGGCAGAGCTAAGATTTGAAGCTAGAGGAGCTGGCTCCAGAGGTACGGCTTGTGACCAGTATATTTTACTGTCTCTCAGTGAGTCAAGATGGCAGTGGGCCACCCTAGTGTTATAGGCACACGTGGCAGGGCCTGGTGGAGGTGATGGGGTGAAGGCGTTGGGAGGGGGCTTTGGTTTGGCGATCTGGACTGCAGCCCCATCCCTCCTTCGTCTTATTCTGCCTTTAGTATTTATTGAGCATGTGCTGTGTGCTGGGCATTCTGGTGGGCAGTAAGGACATACAGGTGAACTTAGCCTAGCCTGGCAGATGCTAGTGCCCACCTGCTGGCACACAGCGTGGCCAGCTCAGATGTGAGGCTGCTTCGGGAGCACTGGTGGAAGACTTCACTGAGCAGAGAGGAGCCCTAGCTCAGGCAAGGAGAGGAAGGGTATTTGTGGTATGAGCTGCTTGGTGACATTTACATACCTATATCTAATCAAATCAACTGTACCTCCGAGTCCCCGCGAGCCAAGGTAGATGGGAAGTCTAAAGACCAGTCATTATTTGGGACAAGCTTCCTCTCCCTTTGGTCTTCCAGGAACCCCAGAACTCATGTGGGACTTGGTCTGTGGTTTCTGCTCTGCAGGGAGCTTGCTGCTGTCACAAGATGGACTTCCACCATCTGTCCAGCCTTGTGGCACTTTTTGAACCAGCCTTTCACAGCTTATCCAGGCCAACCTGTCCTCCAGCTGGTGAGCAACTTTGCCCCTGGCACTGGACTCTCCAAGCCATGCCGCTGGTCCCAAGGCCAGGGCTTGGTGTTCGCCTTGTCCCTGGCCCCACACTGCTCCCAGTCTGCAAAAGCAGCCCTCACCAAAAGGCTGCATTTGAGCCAACACCTCCTTTCTCCTCTTTGGAGCTGAAATATAAAACCATGTTGACTGCTCCCTGGTGGTAGGGGAGCCTAGAATTTAGGAACTATGGCTAAACTCCCAGGAAGGAGAGAAATTCTCTCATTCCTTTCCAGTGATACAGGTGAGGCATGGCTATCAGTAGTTTCCCAGTAATAGGAGCATTCCAGGCAGAGTGGATAGTGTGAGCACAGATGCAGAAGTGTCCCTGTGCTGGGGTCTATTGAGAGTCTACACTGCAGCAGAGGATGTCGGGGGAGGGGGGATTAGCCGAGAGAGGGAGGTTGGGCCAGGTGGTGAAGGGCCTCGAAGGCCCAGCTAATAGGACAAATCTAGCTCGCACCTGAAGCAGAGCAGTGATGGGACCAGGTCTGGAGTTTTGAATGATCACGGTAACGGTGTGTGTGAGAGCAAGAAAAGACTACTAACTTAATTTGCTCTGTCCTTCCCTCCCTGCCTGGGTGGGCCTGGGACTGGTGCTATCCTGTTCTCTTGCAGGGTGATGTGCTGTGTGGGATGATAGAGCTCATAGGTACATGGCCAGATGCTTGTCTTGCTTTATCTTAGCTTTTAATCCAAGCCAAGTAAAGGGCAGGGTGGGGAGAGTATAGTCCAAGACCCACGAGATAGGTGGGTTAGCAAAAACCAGTCAGAGTAGTGGCAAAATTAAGTCTGTATCTTCATCCTTGGGAAATCAAAAAGAACTGGTCTTAGAAAATCCTTCTGCCCAGGCTCCTTACCAGAGGTGAGTGGGAGATTAAACCAAAGGCTTTTCATTTCCCCATGATCCCAGCTAGGTCCTGTTTCAAGGACTTGGAGCTTCCTCTCTGAGCCAAGAAGACACCCAACTCCCCCTAGTCCTCAAATGACTCCAAAGCCAGAGGGACTGCCAGCAACTCTGGCGTCAGAAAACCCAGAGCCAGGTAATGAGATGAGAGGGAAAAGTGCCCAGCTGTGACATTAAGTGGGATTTATTTTCATCATCTCAGCTTCCCTATTGTACTGCACACTCCTCCCCACCCTGCAAATACAGCCATATTTTAGGCTGCAGCTCCAAGGGTTGTCGGAGAAATAATGGCTATGTGCTGTCACTGAATAGATGTGCCCTTTCCAAATACACAAAACAGGAAGGTGACCTGCCGATTCAGTGGAAAGCAATAAACCACACATTCAATTAGAATGACATATATTTAATCACAATTGTCTAATGGTATTTGAGATTTCTTATTTAATCAGTAATGAGACGACCTAGCAATTAATGTTCCTGAAATCGTGCCGCCCTTACCAGTGCAGTGTTGATTTTAAACTAATCTTTCTATTTTATATCCTCTTTCTATTTCTGGAGTTAATAAAGGTGTTCTAATGAGTTGTATTAAAACATCAATTCCTTCTTTTGTTGCACCCATGAGTTTATCATGGTTTTTAATCAAAATACTGAGTTAATTTGTAAGAAGGAGTTTTGGACATCAGGTTTTGTCTGGATGTAGAAGCCAAAGTGGGAGATGGTTGGCTCCTTTCCCTCTGACTCTCCCAGCTGCTTTGGCCCCTCTGGAGAGGTTTGAGGAAAGGGACAGCTTCATGGGGGTGTGGCTTGTATGAATGCACAGACCCCTGCTCCACAGTGTTCACACTGTGTTTGCTTTAACACTGTACTTTCATTGTCTTGAAAGTCTTAATACCTTTTGAAAAGGGGACCTCACATTTTCATTTTGCAGTGGGCCCTGTGAATTACATAGCTGGTGCTGTTTGAGGATCTGTCAGCAATGGCTACTGCTTGAGTTAGTGCTGTGGACTTCAAGCTAAGGAGGGCAGTGTGTGGAGTGGGCAAGAAATGGTGCAGTGGGTGTGGGGTATGTGAGAGATAATCTGTCCTTGGGTTTCTCACATGGCTTTTTATGTCTCTGAAGCTCCCTTCTTCCCTTATTTTGCAATCATAAAGCTCAGGCTGTAGGAATAGCAAATAAAAGATGTCAATGAAAGGCAGCATGAATAGACATTCTTTTTTTGGGGTGGGGGAAATTTTATTTCCTGAAACTCCTTAAAAAAATTTTAACAGGTTGATCAACTTCTGGTCAAGATGGAGGTGTATATAAACACGGCTCACTTCCTTGCACAACCACAGCAAAAATTGCAACTAGAGTATAAAACAAATGTCACCCAGAATCATCAGAAAATTGAGCTATATGGAAGCTATATGACAACCAAGGAATTAAAGAAGTCACTTTCATCCAGATGGGTTGGGGGGGTGTGTGGTGGAGATGCAGAGACGTGTGGAGAGGTACAGAGACTTGGGGACACCGAACAGGTGGATAAAAATTGGGAGGGATACCTTGAGAGTAAGGAATCCCAGCCCCACACCAGACCGCCCAGTGCAGGGTTCCACTGCCAGGAATATAAGTCCCCATAACTTCTGGCTGTAAAAACCAGTGAGGGTTGGGGTGGCAAAAGAAACTGTGGGATTCTCAGGAGTCTCCTCCTAAAGGGGCCACAACAGATCTAGGGCTTACTCAGACTCACTCCCTCTGGGTTTCAGCACTGGGGCAACAGCTGGAAGTACACCAGTGGCATATGGGGAGAGGTTGAAGTGACTGGCTTCAGGGCAAGTGGTGGGGGACAGTTTCCTCCTGGACAAAAGTCCAGAGGGCAGGCAGCAGCACTGTCTCCTTTCTGAGCCCTTACACACACAGAGCCACAGAGCGGCAACACCATGTTGGAGACTCCATCACCCTGGTTCACATGGGTTGCCCACCCTGGTGATTACCTAAGGCTCTGCCCCATCCACCTTACTGGTATGATTTTCTACAGTAGGCCATGCTACTATGACATGGAGTCAAAGCAGCTTTAACTAATGCACAGAAACAAACACAGGAAGGCTACCAAAATGAGGGGACAAAGAAACATGGCCCAAATGAAAGAATAGATCAAAACTCCAGAAAAAGAACTAAACAAAATGGAGATAAGCAATCTATCAGATGCAGAGTTCAAAACACTGGTTATTAGGATGCTCAAGGAACTCAACAGCATAAAAAAGACCCAGGTAGAAATTAAGTTTACACTAAGTAAAATGAAGAAAAATTTACATGGAACCAACAGTGGAGTAGATGAGGCTGAGAATCAAATCAATGATTTGGAACATAAGGAAGAAAATAATACTCAAGGAGAATAGCAAGAAGAAAAAAATAATCCAAAAAAACAAGGATAGGTTAAGGAGCCTCTGGGACAACTTCAGATGTACCAACGTTCAAATCATAGGGATACCAGAAAGAGAAGAGAAAGAGCAAAAAATTGAAAACTTATTTGAAAAAATAATGAAAGACAACTTCCTTAATTTGATGAAGGAAAAAGACATATAAGTCCAGGAAGCACAGAGTCCCAAACAAGATGGACACAAAGAGGACCACACCAAGACACATCATAATTAAAACACCAAAGGTTAAAGATAGAGAATCTTAAAAGCAGCAAGAGAAAAGCAGAGAGTTACTTACAAAGGAGTTCCCTTAAGACTGTTAGCTGATTTCTCAAAAAGAAACTTTGCAGGTTAGAAGAGACTGGCAAGAAGTATTCAAAGTCATGGAAAGCAAGGACCTACAACCAAGATTATTCTATCCAGCAAAGCTATCATTTAGAATTGAAGGGCAGATAAAGTGTTTCCCAGACAAGGTAAAGCTAAAGGAGTTCATCATCACCAAGCCATTATTATCTGAAATGTTAAAGGGGCTTATTTAAGAAAAAGAAGAAGATCAAAACTATGAACATAAAAGTGGCAACAAATTCACAACTATAAACAATTGAATCTGAAAAAACAAACTAAGCAGACACGCAGAGCAGAAACAGGATCATAGATATGGAGATCATTTGGAGGGTTATCAGTTGGGAGGAACAAGGGGGAGAATGGGGGAAAAGGAGCAGGGATTAAGAACTGCAAATTGATAGGTACAAAATAGGGGGATGTTAAGAACAGTGTAGGAATGGAGTAGCCAAAGAACTTATATGAATGACCCACAGACATGAACTAAGAGGGGGATTTCCAGAGGGAATGGGGGGTACCAGGTGCGGGCGGCAAAGGGGGAAAAATTGGGACAACTGTAATAGCATAACCAATAAAATATGTTAAAAAAAACAAAAAAATTATAACAATGGCTAACATTTATTGAGTAGCTACCACAATCCAGGAACTGTTCAAAGCACTTTACATATGTTATCTCATTTAATACAACAACTATATAAGTACTATGATTAACCCCAATTTGGAAACCAAAGCAAGAAGGTTTAGCAAATTGTCCAAGGCCATAAGTCAGTAAATGGCAGAATCAGGCTTAAATCTAAATTTATGTTCTGCATGGAAGAAAGAGATGCGTTTTGGAGAGAGGCAAATCTGGGTTTGTTGTCGCTTTGGCCATTTGTCAGCTCTGTGAACTTGGGCAAATCACTTAACTTCTCTGAGCCCCAGTTTTTCTCATTGTAAAGTAGGGATAAAAGAACCTACCCTGTATGGCTGATTTGAAGGTTAAACAAAATAATACACAGGGAGCATTTAGCCTGGTGCCTAGCACAGTAACCATTAAAGGTGAGGCCATTCTACAAATTTGTACCCAAGCTCTCCTGCAGAAAATCTCTTTTGTCTGCTCTCAACTCATACTCCTTACTCATTTGCTCAACTTCCTTAAGAACTGTATTCACACCATTATATCAGTAATGTGCTTGTTTTATATTAATTTATTCATCAATAATTTGTTGAGCACATTGTATATCATTAATTTAATAGTTACTGTGTTCCAACCATGAACAAGGCACTGTGCTAGGCATATGATGTTCAAGGCACCCTATGTTGTAATGTAGGGAGTGCTGACCACGTAAAAGACATGATTCAAGCTTCAGGGGACTCAGAATCTACTTGGGAGGTAAAATTTATAAACATGTGAGATATGAAAATAGCTAACAAAATATTCTATGACTGTGTCAAGATGAGTATATGGAGGAGGATTAGAGTGTGTGAATTCATTTAAATATTTATTTAAATGTTTGTTTTAGGTACCCTGACAGGTGCTAGAAATATAATAATGAATAAAGCCAATAAGATCCTGTCCTCATGGAGTTTATATTCTAATGGGGGAAAACAGACACTGACTGAATATACACATAATTAATTACAGTTTTAATAGATGATATGAGAGAGAAGTGTGGGGGTGATTAGTGCTCAGAGGAGGGGGACAGACCGCTATAGGCTGGGTTGTTAGGCAGTAGTTTATGGGGGAGGTCAGACTGAAGAATGATAGATGTGAAGTGATATGGAGAGATGAAGTCCAAAGGTCAGGTTATAGGAACAGTCAATGTGCAGATGATACTGGTAATATTTTACATTTGGATTGTTCTTTAAAATTCCACAGTGCTTTCACATAAATGATGCATTTTTCAGGATAGACTAAGTTGTCCTTTCACAACAAGCAGCCCTGATAGACAGATGTTCAGATCTTGTTCACCCTGCTTGTTCAGTGTGGATTGGAAGCTTCTGCTCATCCTAGCCACCCAGGGATGAGGTCTACCTTAGCCTGTGCTTTCAGCATCAGCCAGCAGGGGGAAGCGAATGGTGCAATGGCTTTATGCCAGTCATTAATTGCTGCATAACTAATTACCCCAAAACTCAGCAGCTTAAAACTATATGCATTTATGATGTCACCACTTCTGTAGATCGTAGCTGGATCCTCCACCACAGAGCGTCTCATAAAACTGCAGACAAGGTGTCAGCTGGGGCTGCAGTCATCTCAGGGCTTAACCGGGCCAGATGCACTTCCAGGTTCACTCACAAGGTTGTTGAAGAGGACTTGTTTCCTCCAGGACTGTTGGACTGAGGGCCAGAGGCCACCTTCATTTCTTGTTAGGTGGCTTTCTTCATCAGGGCAAGCGCATGAAAAGAGAGAGAGAATGCCAGCAAGATGAAAGCCACTGTATTTTATTACCTAATTTCAGAAGTGACATCCCATTATTTTTGCCATATTCTATTCATTAGAAGCAAGGCACTAAGTTCAGCTCACACTCAAGGGGAGGAGACAAGTGTGAAAATGGCAGGAGGAAAGGATCATCCTGAGCTGTTTCGTGAGGTGCTTGACACAAGCTCATAAGACTTCCGTCTTCCCTTTGTGCCATTAGGTGCATGGAACAGGACCACCCCTAATAGGAGACGGGGCAGGAAAAAGCAGTCTTACTACATACAAGATGTGTGAATAACTCTGATGACTGACGGAAATGATCCCATAGCGTGAGTCTAATTTGCTAGTGAGAGGGTCTGCAGAGGGTTTATGAATTTAACTGACTTCTAGGAAATGGGTAGTCAATGAATGTTTTGGAGCAGGAGAGTCATTTAACCAGCAAGTCTTAAAATTATTATTAATTGGCTATTTGATTGGGAAGAGTAGGAATACATGTACAAAGGTTAAAAATTCAGACTATAGAAGGATATTTAAGAAAAAGTAAGGTTCTTTTCCATTCCCAGCTCCTAGTTTCCCCTCCCCAGAGCCAATTGTTTTTTTCCTTTTCTTATATATTTTGGAAGATATAAACCATATATGTACATGTTTCTCCTCTCCTTTTAAATCAACTTTATGTAGGGGAACCACCCAAAACCTGGAATTTATTTATAAAAAATTGTGTATTTATTCTTACATGTTTAAACTTCGGTCACCTTCAAAGCACTCTCCATTTGATGCCACAGACCCATCAAGACTTTTTTCCACTGCTCAAAACAGTTTTTGAACTTGTTGATTTTGATGCCTTTTAGTACTTCTGCTGTTTTTTATTTCACCTCTGCCACATCTGCAAAATGTTTGCCTTTGAGGACTTTTTTCATCTGGGGAAACCAAAAAGATTGCTTGGGTCAAGATCAGGAGGATGGGGCATGGGAGTCATACCTTTTTTTTTTTTTTTTTTTGGTCAAAACCTGCTGAACACTCAGAGTAGTGTGGGCAGGTGTGCTTGTAAATCACCAATCATGAAATGGGCAAATGTATTGAAAGAGCCTTCAAAAAAAAAATTCACTGAAGCTGAACGCAGCCTCTCACACCACCACCAGCTGGTACACTGATACAGATGGGTTCCTAGAACGCTCACCTAGTGGGGGAAGCCTGTACTACAAGGGACCCGTCCTCCAGAAGATGATTCCAGGTTTTTTTTGGGTCCCCACTTTAAGTGTCTTGTAAATGTGTTGTCCCAAATCTTCCTTTTTTTCACCTCACTATATATCTTGGAGATAATTTCATGGAACCTATTGTTCTCTCTCACTGAAAGATTTTAAGACGATTTAAACTGGTGGCCATGTGGAACAGAGCAAAGAGAATGGTGGAAGCTAGACCAAATGAGTGTCTTTTGCAATAATTCTGATTACTTTTATTCATTCATTCATCAAATATTTATTTAAGTCTTTGCTGGGCTCTGTGATATCAAGTCACATAAGAAATGGTCTTTGCTTTCAGAGAGCTCCAGGGAGCTAAGACAAACAAACAAATCATAATGCAGTGTGCCTAAATGTTGTAACTGGAATGAAGTGACAAGTGTTTGGACTGGGATTGCTCCCTGAGGTTAAAAAAATGATGTGGCTGGAATACTTTTTCTTTGGAAAAAAATGTCAACAGGTACAGTCTAAAAAAGGGTCGCTGTAGGCCCTCCTGAAAGGTCGAATTGACACATCTTTCATTTATCCCATACCCTCTTCATCTGCCCTGACTCACCCACCCCAACCCATGCACACCGTGACATGGCGTCTGATGGAGACTAGTGTTGCCCTACAGACTGAAGACAAGGCTGAGAAGAGGCTCACGATGGCATCAGCAGTTTCTCTGTCATTTCTCACCTTTGCTGATGGCGTCTCCACCTCCTGCCTGGCTGTAGTGCAAATGGAGAGCAAATTCTTGATTATGCAGGAAGATGAGCCTCTGATTCATTTTTGATGTTCAATGTTATGAGGCAAGCTCCCTGGCCATCTGTTCAAAGGAGGAACGTGTTACATATTTGGATTATTTTATTTTTATCTTAATCAAGTGGCAACTTTCCATCTTGATGCATCTTAACCTGAGCACTTGTGGTTGGAAGGCAGCAGGCTTGAACAGACTGATGAGGGAGGGGGAGAAGGAAATGCCACCTGGTGCAAAAGCTGGTGTCAGATGCAGGAGCGGAGTCTCCTCTGCAAGGCCCTTCCACCTCCTAATTAGGGAAGAAATGGCAAGCCCTCCAATGGGCACCAAAATCCTTAGAGCGCCAGCCTCCAGGGGCTCAATACATAAAGGGGGCAAAAGACCAAACCAGTGAGGATCTGCTGGTTATAGCCAGGAGCCTTTGGGAACGTGGGCTGGGTGGTGAGCATCATGAGCAGCTTCCTGAGATGGTTAAAGGCAACTGAACTGAAGCGGGGGTAGCTGTAGCTTTCTCGTTAGATAGAAACAGACAAAGCATCTTAACCCATTTACTGACATTAGGAAATTTAAGTTTTTCCAGACATCGGCATTTGCTGGAGATGTGCATTTATGTTCCAGGCGCTGGCTCTAGGGCCTAGAAGAATGAGTGAGAACCCTGGCTGGTGTGGCTGAGCGGATTGAGAGCCGGCCTGTGAACCAAAAGGTCACTGGTCTGATTCCCAGTCAGGGCAGGTGCCCGTTGAGGGCCAAGTCCCAGTAGGGGGCGTGTGAGAGGCAACCACACATTGATGTTTCTCTTCCTTCCTTCCCCTCTCTAAAAATAAAACATCTTAAAAAAAAAAAAAAGAAAGAATGAGCGAGGTAGACCTGAGAGTAATCATCGAGCCATTTGTCTTAGTTTGGATTTCCCTGAACGAGGAGCCTGAAACAAAGATTGGGGAACAGTTAGTTTATGTGGTAGTGATCCAAGGAGCGAGGGAGGCAGGGAAGGAAGAAAAGTCAATAGCAAGCTGGGTTACCAGAGTGAGCAGCTGAACTCAGTCCAGATGAGGACCCATTGGAATTCTCCTCTGGCGGGGAGGCTAGTGTGTTTATCCATGGACTTCTAACCTTGTTGGTTGAAGGTTGCCCTCTGGGGCTTTAATCCCTTATCTTCAGACTGCTTTTAACAACTGGGTTCTAGAAAAAAGTCCTAAGGTTGGCAAGCAGAGAGACAAGACGGGTGCTTGGGAACAGACTGTCCCAGCTGCAGCTGAAATCCCAGGTGGATTGAAGGAAAGTGGTGTGGGGGAAGGGAGTGGTGGGGGAAGAGTTGTTGAAAGTGACCAACGTGTGAGTTTCGTTGGCATGGTAGGCACCAGTCTCAGTCCCCAAGCTCAGATGGGTTAGAAATCTTAAATTTCTACTTGCCCATAAATTAACCTAATTTACTTCTACATTCCCATTGTACTGTGCTAGTGGGAAATTCAATCTCATTTTGGGACTCTCCTCCTTGTGTGCTAACCTTCTTCCCAGCTCAAAGACTGGTTCTAGGTTTTTGTGAGCTACCGGGAGCATCTGAGCAGGAAGCTTTGTGCTTGTGCAGGTATCTGTAGCAGTGATTGTCAGCCTTTTTCTTCCTGGGGGACACATAAGCTAATTACTTAAATTTCATGTCACACCAAAAATATGTATTTTTTACTGATCTGACAAAAATAATAAGTATAATCTGGATTCATTCACACTGGACAGCTATTGTTGTGTTGGCTGTTGTCATCTCTTTATTTGACAATCTAAGGGAAAAGAGGTCAGTGCCCCTGACTAAATGGTCAGGTATTGCCTGTAAGTCTTGCAGCAGATCAGTGTGCCCCTGTGGCACACTGGTTGAAAATCGCTGTTCTATAGAGAATAGACTGCGATGCTTATATCATGCATAGGGTTTGTTGTTATTACCATATTATTATTTTTTTTTTGGTGGTGGTGGTAACTTTTCTGGTTAACTAGTCCAGTTGAGCTAGCTGAGCATTTTCTCTTTCTCTTTTGCAAGCTGCTTTATTTTGCACCCTTGGGAGGTCTCCTGTGAATTACCATGCACAGAGAATGCCTCTCTGTAAGGAGATGTAATAACTTTTGTGAATAGTTAGTTACTGTCTCACTTCCTTCCACCTGCAGCTTGGTGCCCTGCGAGCTAAGAGCTCCTCCCAACAGCCATCTCTGAGTGACACAGTGGGCTCTGTGTGTGAAGTGACACCTAGAAGCTGGCAGTCTAGGCACACTCACTGTTAGTTCCTTCATGAACTAGCCTATGGGTCTATTTATTTTTTGATTGCTTGGGAAAGACTTTTTATTTTATTTTTAAAATTTTTAATTTTTTTATTGTTGTTCAAGTACAGTTGTCTCCATTTTCCTGCCACCACTTTCCCCTGCCCCACCCATCCCCACCTCCTACTCTCAATTCTTCCCCACATTAGCTTTGTCCCTGGGTCCTTTATGCATGTCCCTTGAGGTCCCTTCCCGTTCTTTCCCCCATTACCCTCTTCTCCCATCCCCTCTGGTTACTGTCAGTTTGTTCTTTATTTTAATGTAGCTGGTTATATTTTGCTTGCTTGTTTGTTTTGTTGATTAGGTTTAACATAGGTGAGATCATATGGTATTTGTCTTTCATCCCCTGGCTTATTTCACTTAGCATAATGCTCTCCAGTTCCGTCCATGCTGTTGTGAAGGGTAGTATCTCTTTCTTCCTTTCTGCTATGTAATAGTCCATTGTGTAAATGTAGCATAGTTTTCTGATCCACTCATTTACTGTTGGGCACTTAGGTTGCTTCCAACACATGACTCTTGTAAATTGTACTGCTATGAACATTGGGGTGCATAGGGTCTTTTGAATTGGTGTTTCAGGATTCTTAGGGTATAATCCCAGAAGTGGAATTGCCACATCAAAAGGCAGTTCCATTTTTAGTTTTTTGAGGAAATTCCAAACTGTTTTCAAAAGTGGCTGCACCAGTTTGTATTCTCATCAGCAGTGTACTAAGGTTCCGTTTTCTCTACAACCTTGCCAGCACTTGTTGTTTGTTAATCGGTTTATGATGGCCATTCTGACCAGTGTGAAGTGATATCTCATTATGGTTTTAATTTGCATCTCTCTGATGGCTAGTGATGCTGAGCATCCTTTCATATGTCTCTGGGCCCGGTGTATGTCCTCCTTGGAGACATGTCTGTTCAGGTCCTTTGTCCATTTTTTACTTGGATTGTTTATCTTCCTGGAGTGGAGTCCTGTGAGTTCTTTATATATTTTGGAGATCAAACCCCTGTCTGAGGTATCATTGGCAAATATATTTTCCCATATGGTTAGTTCCCTTTTCATTTTGTTGATTTTTATTTTTAGCTGTGCCGAAGCTTCTTATTTTGATGAATCCCATTTGTTTATTCTTTCCTTTGTGTCCCTTGCTCTGGGGATATATCAATGAAAGTATTGCTGTGTTGAATATCTGAGAGTTTCCTGCCTATGTTCTCCTCTAGGACTTTTATTGTGTTGTGACTTATATTTAAGTCTTTTATCCATCTTGAGCTTATTTTTGTGTATGATGTAAGTTGTGGTTGAGTTTCATTTTTTTGCATGTAGCTGTCCAGATATCCCAACACCATTTGTTGAAGAGGCAAACTATATTACAAGGCCACTGTAATCAAAACAGCCTGGTACTGGCATAAGAACAGACACATAGATCAATGCACCAGAATAGAGAACGCAGAAATAAACCCATGTCTCTATGGTCAATTAATATTCAACAAAGAGGGCAGAAGCATAAAATGGAGTAAAAATGGGGAAATACCTTTTAAAATTAAATTAAATAAAAAGCTGTCATTTAGCCAGCTTGAATTTTTATGTATAATTCTGTGAATTTTAACATATGGGTAAATTTGTGGAATCACCACCAACACATATCAGGACACAGAACTGGTCCATCGCCCCCAAGAGCTCCCTTGTCTGCCCCTTAGTAATCATATCTTCTCCCTACTTGTAATCCATGACAACCACTGACCTGTTTGCTACCTACAGTTTTGTCTTTTTGAGAAAAGATTTTTGTGTTTAAAACATTGAAATAAAATTCAATATTTAAAGTAGTTCTGGTCTTGTCCTAACATGCACACGTTTGCTTGTTGAAGCAAGGATTACACAACCCTTGCACAGTCATGTGTGTCAAGATGGCTTGCCATGAAGATGCCGTCAAAAAGATGCTCCTAGAGGGGGTGACCAGTGTGACACTCATCAACCTTCTTGTGTTTCAGAGCATCCAGCTCCACCTTCTTTCTTTATACTTACTCTCCTTGGGAGTACATGAGATGACTTCCTTTTCTCAACAACACCATGAAGTCTTAACAACCAAAGTGCTCTCTTTTGGTGCATCCATCTTCCTGTTGCTTTCCCAGCAAAATCCGTTTCTGCTGATTGGGAGGAATCTTGACTTTTACAGTTTTTATTGTAGCCATGGGTTCAACCTTGAGAATGACGGTCTTTCCTAATAATCTGCATCTTGATAGTGGTCCTACCTAAGATAGTGAATCTGAAAGGAAGAGTCAGTTCTCATTAAAAGTTGCTCCAATTAGGCTGGGTTAAACCTGGGTAGTGGAAGGAAAAGGAATAAGGAGTCCAGTATCACTATTAGGGTTCTTACCTAAAGATTCAGAGGAGCACTGGTCACTATAATTGGACCATGCTGACTTAGTCACTTAGACTGTTAAAGGAATTAATTGAAGCTGCTCTGAAATAAAGCAGAACACTCTGAGAGAGTCTTTTTCTTACTTACTTCCCGCAGATTCTGCTGCCTGGCCAGTGATCCCAGCGATGGGCTGGAAAAAAAGACATGGAGTCTGTAGGACACCTCCAGGAATGGGATTTTTCTATGGAAACAGAGAAAGAGGCACATGACCCATCATGGGAATCCTCTCTAGTACTCTTATTCTTGCAATGGGGTACAAAGTGAGAGGTGCTCGGGAAAATAGGAAAAACCCCCCATAGCCCTTGGTTGGGGGATGGAGGAAGAAGACAGTAGGGCTTAAGATACTTTTCATAACAAAGGCAAGATAATAACTGTGCTACTGCCTCAGGGCAAGGTGGGTGTGACTTTAAGGGTGTATCGTAACACAGGATGTAGATAGGGGAGGTGGTCCCCCTGGATCACTGAGTCACTCTTGTCCTGACTGGGGATGGCACCAAAATAAATGTAAACAACATTGGAGAACTGGCAAATGTAGCTCATTGTGGGAGGAGTTGGCGATGAGGTCACGCAGGAAGCTCCAGGTCAGGATTTAAAACTAACGGTGGGCTACTGGGAAGGGATTTGGCCATGCAGCTTGGAAGGGAGTAGAAGAGCCATGAGGAAGGAATGATGCAGCAGCCATGTGAGAGGGAGAAGTAAGCAAGCAACCATGTAGTTTGTCATCAGGATCTGGCCATGCGGCCTGGTGTAGTAAGGAAGGAGACATGTTGCTGCTCTGATTGTGCCTGCACTAACTGATTCTGAAGACTCTCCCCTGCGACGCCGACCTGCTGCCTTGCAAACCTGGACCCTATTGGGACTCTCGGGATTTCTGTCTTTCCTGGACTTCACTATGATCCAGGGCACCACAGCACCTGTATTCCTGGACTGTTACACAGAAGCTGATGACAATGTACCCCAGATCCTGAAAAAGAGAGCTGCTATGAGACTATTCGCGCAGCTGGCCTAAGATAAGGAGATGGGGAACTTTTGGGGCTTTTGGCTTACAGCCTTTTGGGGAGCAAGAGAAGTGCTAGGCCTCGTGGGAAAAGAGGGCTCTGAGCACTTATTCTATGAGTCATAAAAAGTTGGCATATTGTAAGTTGGAATAATGTAAATAAAAACCTGTTCCTTCCAGCATTAATTGTTGGGACATTCACCAAGGTGCCATGTGGATGGACCCCTGTCTGCTGAGTTACATTCTCAGTCCCATGCTGTGTGAAAATGACTACTGAGCTATTTCAGGACTCTGAAAAGGTTCCCATAGACACACATCTGATAAAGGTCTAGGAGTTTTTTTCAGAGAGAAGAACTTAAGAAGATTTTCTATTTCTATTAACTAGGTTTAAGCTTCGCTATGAATGATAGAAAACCCAACACACCAATGAGTTAAACTAAATTGAAGTTTATTTCTCACATAAATATAGGTTGTCCTGAATCGGTATGGCAGTCCACAGTCATTGGGAACCCAGGTTCTTTACTTCTTGCCCTCTATCTTCAGTGTGAAGCTTCCACCTTCTAGTCCAAATGGCTGCCCCGGCTCCGGCCCGTAGGTTCCAATTCATCCAGCTGGAAAAAGGAAGGAGGAACTGGAATCTTTCTCTTCAAGGGCTCTGCCCAGAAATCATACTTACCATTGCATTCGCCATATCCTTTTACTTTTCATTGGATAGGACTTTGTCAATTGGCCATAATTGGTGAGAGGTCTTGGGAAATGTGTTTATTTCACATAGGCACTTGCCTGAGCCAAGGGTCAAAGGGGAGAAAGTAGGAGTCTGCCACATCCTGCTAAGGTAACCTCAAAACTCCAACTAGAGAAGTTACACAAAGAAAATATCCAGATGTGGGTGTGGACAGAAAGGTCTTGCGGCCTGTTCAGTGCTGACTTACCCTGCCCCAGGGCACAGAACTTCCCCTTTGAAGTTTAGACTCAAGAAACCCAACACCTCCTTTCCATCTTTGTTCCTAGCATGAATGGCCTCTCCTGGCATTTTCAAAGATCTTTATTAAATATTCAGGTGTGAAAAAAAAGAAATAAACAAAGAGAAGGTTCATTGCCTCTCCCTGATGAACTGCAGTGGCTCCAGCCCCGCTGCACAGCCTAGCACCGGTCCGGAGAACCAGATCCTGGCGGGCAGCGCCCCGGCTGTGGGCTTTGTCTAAGCGGTTTAAGTGCTGAAGAGAGTGGCCAACAGAGGCGTGAAGCCGTGGTGGTCAGCTTGCCTCTGGTGGACGTCCTTACCACCTGGAAGATTACATGCCTGCAATGCCAGAAGCTATGGCTGGTTACTACCTGAACTGCGCTGGCTTTGAGGCATCAGATCCCCGTATAATTCGGCTCATCTCTCCAGCTGCCTAGAAATTCATCTTAGATATTGCCAAAGGTGCACTGCAGCACTGCAAAATGAAGGGCACGGCCTCTGGCAGCTCCCGAAGCAAGAGCAAGGACGCAAGTACACTCTGACCACAGAGGACTCGCCCCCTGCCCTCAGCGTGATGGCATCAATGAGAAGAAGCCGCGCTGTTTCACCGGAGCCACCCAGCCCGTTTGTACTTGTCTGACCCCTTCTTTCCACACCAGCTTGTTTTCATAATGAACTTCGTTATGACAGGCAAAACAAACAGACAGACAGACAGACAGACAGACAGACAAACAAACCCAGAACACAACAACAAAATTCCAAACCAAAACACACAAACAAAAAACCCACCACAAAAACCAAAGAGAATACCCAGTGCTTAGAGACTTACAACTTGTAGGTTTGGATCATAAGGTAGCTGTTTTCCATCCCCAGAATGCAGGCATAAATATGCAAAAATCATGGCTGAATTTGTTCCTTTTAGCTGCTGTCAAGTCTCTGGGTAGAGGAGAATAGCTTTAGCTTTTCCTGGAGCAAGGCACAGTATCATTTTCAAATTCTACCATTCCATGGTGTTCAGCCATTTGGCTTTCTGCTGAGTGGCAGGTTTTGTCCATGATCACTTATGGAGATGAACTGCTAAGATTCTTCCTCTCTCTGCAAGGGCGTATTTGTCCTTTCAGGCTCATAGGGCAACTGGACTTTCACCACATCACGTGGATAATGCCAATTTATTTAACCAGACACTGGTTGCTGAATGCTTTAAGAATTGATGTTCTCATAGAAGAATTGCTTTTCAATAGATTTTTTTTTTTTTTAAACAGGGGAAGAGCCTGGGTTCAGAGAGGGACATATGTTAATAGAAGCTATTGGGTTGTGGGCTGGGAAGACCAACTTCCCCTACTTCACAATATTTTGAAGGGTGGTCTCATCTGAGAAGCTTGAACTAGAAGTGTTCAATAAATTGTGGATTAAGAAGTGAAGTCTTCTAAATCTGCTGGAGGCTGAGACCAGATCCTTGGGATCAGAGAAAAGACTGGAATTATCACTTGAAGACTGGGTCTGTTGATACAGCAGGTGGGCTGACCCACAAACTTTTAAAGTTTGTACCTCAAAACAAAACCTTGGCCTCTAACACTCAAGCTGATTGATGCAAAAAGAAGGGGATTGGGGGTTAACAGCAAAGATGGACACTTCAGAAATCAATAATGCCAAGAACAAATGGCCATTCAGTTTCTTTACCAAACTTCCTAACCCAATTGTGATTGTTCTTAAATAGCACCAGCTTCAACAGTTTTGGAAAGTAAGCACCCTTCTATGTTTTTAGGGACTCCCGTCTCCCAAATGTGTTTGCCTCTCCTCCTGGCCACCCCCACTCCCACCCCTGCTACTGGCCTTCTCCTACCCACTGAGTGTTCAGCTATTTTTCTTTTTCTTTTTGCTATCAAAATCTGCTCTCAAAAAAGATACAAAAGATAAAACTCATTCTCATTCCAATTGAAATTGCCAGTGACTGCTTAAAGTGGTATCAGCTAGGGAGGGAAACTGGAGAAGTGTGTGTGTGTGTATGTGTGTGTGTGTGTATTCAAACACATATTTTCATTAAAACCTTTATTATAGAATTTTCAAATACACAAAAGTAGAACTTTGTAATGAACCCACACAAATCCATCAACTTCCACATTTATCAAATGTTGGCCATTTTTGCTTCTATCTATTATTATCTCTCTCCCCCAGCAAATTTTTTTCTAGGTTACTCTCAATTATTTCAAATGTTTTCATTTAACCCACAAATATGGGAAAAGAATGTATATTTAATGGGAAGTTTAGTCGGACAGTATGCTGAGTACTAACGGGGTGCAAAGTCAGGATGAAGCAGGAAAGAACTCCTGGGCAGCGGAGGGGTCCTGTGCCAACGCAGCAGAGGAGCAGCGGGACATTCCGTGTCCCTCCCTCTCTTTTGCTGTCTTTGCTTTCAGCTGAAGGAAGGAAGCTCTTACTCTAACACTTGAGACACTTGCCAGCTGGTGGGAGAGAATGTTCTAGGGGGAAGAGGACTTTGCACGTATGCTCCGATCACCCCCAGGAGGCATCAGTGTCCGGCCCCTTGATGAGGCTGGAAGAGAGCGGGGTGTGAATGTCAGAGAGGACACAAGCCTTGCTGCCGGCAGCGGTGGGGAACACAGCCAGGCAAGGCTTCAGGTGACAGCCTGCGCAGTGCTGAGTGGGAGGAGGGCCACTGAGCTTCAGGCCTCCCGCAGGAAGATCAGCAGCTGTCAGTGTTATTTAAACCCCACTCTCCCCTCAAAGTGAAGACGGCGTGGAGACAGAGGAGATGTCAGCCATGCCCTTTGATTTGCCAGTTTTTCCCAGCATCAATTTTGTCTCCAAAACTGTTTGCTGGCAAGCCAGTAGGTCCCAAGGACGGTTTTTTCTGCATGTACGAGAAGCCAAGAGGCGGCTCCTTGTGTGAGTGATGTGTTGTGTGGTGGTGGGAGCAGGGGAAGGTGGCTGAGGGCACGCGGAGTGGGGCGTATCTGGTGGCACGTTTGGAAGCCGCCACCATACGGCAGCCCCTGTGGCGGGCTCTATAGTGTTTGCAGTATTAGTCAGTTGACTCTGAAGAACAGGTGTTTTGGGGGTAGATTTGCAGCACTGGTTGGACCAAAGGATTAATGATTGCTTAGATTCACTGCTGAACGTGACATGATGGCAGGAGCTTATAGGGTCCTGTTCCCATTTCTGTTACTCCCTCAAGGGGAGTTCACAGGCTGCACAAATTGGCCCTGGGCCCAGATGGATTCTGCTGTCACTTGTGTGCCACCCATAGACTGTTAAGGGCTTTTAGGAAGAACAGTAAAGTTTGCAGTTGGCCACATGGCCTTGCTCAAGCCTGGGGAACTATTTTTGGTGCAACGGAAGTCATGAGGATGATAAGCTCTGACTTGAGCTAAACAATCAACAAACCCTCATCTTCATTCAGCATTTTCTAAAGGGCGTTCTGCTGAACACTAGCTCAGGAGAAATATAAGGTGGACAGAGGGTGTTCAGGTGGGATAGGGCCAAGAGTGGATGGAAGATTTCCATGGTGCAGTAAGTTGGGAAACTGTGTTGCACAGGTCTGTTTGCTGCAGGACTTCTCAGGGTATTTGTTACTTTCCAAGATAGAGCTATAACAGGCTGTGTTCCGACTATCTGCTCGGCTATGGCCCCCTTATTGCAAGTGTTTTCCCAAACACATTTTAGGAAATAGAGTCTTTCTTAAATGAAGATTCATTCTGCTGACTTTCAAAGTGATCAAGACCAAAAGGCTCAAAATCTAAGCATCCCTCAAGTGTCTTATTTGGGTCATATTAAAGTGGAAGTAAATTGACATTTATATTGTTACAGGCTCCTAATGAGTCTTGAAATTTTAATTGATTTTATATTTCCTTTTTATTTTATTAAAAATAGGCCCCCCGCCCCCCAACAGCTGCCACCCTGAACTTTGCATCTGTGTAACTTCTCTTGGGAGCCTGAATACCTTCTAACTATTTCAGCACTCCTGAAAGGTAGCCCCGATTTACAGCTGTGGATACTGAGGCTCAGAGTGGTTTAGTCATTGGTTCAAGGTCTCAAAACTGGTAACAGTGATGTGAACCAGTTTGCCTAGCTCCGAAGCCTGCGTTCTTGCCTCTCAGGTGAAGGAGGGACAAGTTTTTCTTATTTTGTTTGCCTTACTCACAAGAATATAAATGCTTTCTCTGAGGGTGGGGGCTTGGTCTATTTTGTTCACTCTTGAGTTCCAGGGCCAAGTACATAGTTATTGAAGGAAGGAATCACTGTCTTCTCATCTATGCAATGCATATGTATTTCAGGTCTCTCCTGGGTCCCCAGGGGCACATTTGAGAAAATGTGGCTGAAATCACAGCCTTGGTGAGGCTGAGTGAAATAATAAGGCTGGGGTTGTTTTGGGGGACCGAGGAAAAAGTTAGTGTTGTGGCAGTACTCAAGTGCTTTTTCTGAATCCTGACTTCCTTTGAATTTAAAACAAAGAAAAGAATATTAACCACACATGCCCAGGGAAATAATTAAAATACTACAGAAGGGTATGACATGAAACAAAACCTCCTGCACTTCTATTGCTTGTCTTGTTCTTCACTTGACTTTTTTGGGGGGAGGCAGTGGTTTTGTCTGTAACTCAGATAATATACTTACATTTCTATTTTTTGATTCATCAGCTTGAAGCAGTAGCTATTGACTCCCCACTATGATAGATGAAGCATGTATCTTCCCCTAATTTCTTCCTGCCAAGTTTTGTTGTATTTTTATTCTTCTATTTATTTTCTCTATGATTTAAAATAAGGTGCTTAAACCCTCGTTCCTTGATTTATGAATTTCATCAGCACCTCTTGTTTCTCTACCATGTAACATGAGGAAATTAGTTCCACATTTTCTCTTTCCTGCTCCTGTGCCCAGTATTGGTCGGTGCTGACTTTACTTTTACTTTGTCAAAAGGTTAGAACATGTATATTTTATCCTGTAACCCTAATTAGTTCTTTCATGCTTTGTTTATATATAAACAATTGAAAATCAATGCATAGCTTCAAAAGTATTATGATATTGTAAATATTATTCACCGTAGAATCAGTCTAGTGCCTGGGTCTGTAAAGGAGATGTAATCCTCTGTGACTAAATTACAGCTGCTCAAAGGAGGCTGTTCCGAACTTCAAGGTCAAATGGATTCCTTCTGTACTCCATCAGTTCTTCAGAATAATAACCCATTTTCATTTATTTCATATTTGAAACATGGCTCTCACCCTGGAATTTCTAATTGCATGTCTTCTGTTGACTGAAGTGACATATACCTTCTTCACTGTATTACTTAGAATGTGCTATTTCCTAATCAGTCTCTTTGTGGAATAAGCAGTTTAGAACAGACTACTTTCTGTGTCATTCTGAGCTTTTTCAGTGCATTGCTGACTTAGTTTCACTGTTTGCTGGATCTCATGATTTTTTTCTTGGGTTTGAGAGACTGAACATACTAATGGACAATGACCAGATGATGTTAAAAAAATTGAACTCTGATCCACTGTCTGCAGCAACCAAGCCAGTAAGGCAACCCACGGTCTACAGTAATCGGCCCAGGAAGCCAGCCTGCTATTTCTAAGTCAGACTTGTAGGATGTCAAATCATTATCTCTTGCAACCAGCTCAGGAAGCAAAACAATCACTTCTGTAACAATGGCCCCCAAACAGCCAGGACTTGTTTAATATCTGGCAGTTTCTCTAATTTTTGTCCCTGTTTGCAATTCAGCACCAACCAGAGAAAGCCCTATATGCTCCCCCAACCAATCATATAGGATGCCCACTCCTAATTAGCCTGCCTGCAGCTTCCCCGTGCCAACAGCCTCCAATCAGGCGCACCTGCAGCCTTCCCTTTTTCCCACTACAGAGCTCCCCCCGCCTCTGCTTGAATCTGAGTTTCTGCCAAAAACAGGCGATGGCGGTTGACGTCCTTGCAAACTCTCAATACATAACGTTTTACTTGTTCTCATTTGGTTGATCTTTGATTATTTCCACAGATTTCTGCTTGTTTGCTTTTCTGGAGTATGTCCTTGGGTAATTTTTTCCAAGTAAAATGCCTGGGTGTTTGCAGGATCTAAAAGTATCTTTATTTTATCTTCCCACTTGGATGGCTTCTGGGTTCAAAATAACTTTACTCAAAAATTTAGAGGAATTATCTCACTGTCATCTATCATCCAGAGTTGTTGAGAGAAATATCAATTCTTTGTAGATAAACTCTTTCCCCAAGTGGTTTTAGAAACTTCTCTTAGTGTATGTCCTGAAAATATATAAGGACATATCAAGGAATTGGTCTTCTAGAATCATCTTGCTCAGTGCTTGGTGGGCCTTTCAGCAATGAGGACCTCAGAAAAATTTAGTTGAGTCTTTCCACCCTTTCTTTTTCTTGGTTCTTTCTCTCTGGACTTTTGAGAGATGGATATTGGCCCTGATTAATCTTCTATATCTCTTGCTTTTTCTCTCACATTATATCTCTCTCTTTATCTTTTTGCTTTCCATGTTGCAATAGTTTCTTATATTTTTGTTTCAGCAATTATATTTTCATAGCATCCTATTCTTTATGAATGCAGTTTCTTCTCAAGTATCTTTGGGATTACTAAATTGAAGTCTTTGAGTTTTGTGTACTTCCTCTATTCTGTTTCTTTAGAGGCCTGTTTGTTCCTTCAAGCTGTTGTGCTTCTAAGGGTCTGGGGATCTTTGATTGTCCTGCATAGTTATGAGGGGAGGGGCAGGTTGATTCCAAAGTAGCCCGTAAATTTCCTTGCTTTTTCCCTATCCCTGAAGGAAGAGGCTGCATGCCTGTGGGTGGGCCATTAGCACAGGCTGGCTTCATTTTAGTGTGTATGAGTGGAGAGCAATAGGCAATGTTGGGATGGCCCTACTTTGGGATGCCAATTTCACCATGAAGTCTTGGTTTCTTCTGACTTTTCCTGTTCAGGCTGGGGGCAAAATGCTGGTGAGTGAGTTGACCCTTGAAAACCTCATTTCAGTCAGTGACCTCCACTGGCAGCTCCTCCTCCCATCCAGGTCTCTGCTTGGAACCTAGCTTTTGGAATTGCTGATTTTTGGGTGGGAAATGGTAAGGAGGGGTCTCTGTCTTGGAAAATGGCTCTAGTCTTATCGCAGCCCTCCATCACTGCTGTTTGCATTAGCATGATTTAATTCACTTTGCAACTTCCTTAGTTTTTTTCTTACCCTGCCTTCCCTCCTGAGCATTTTAATAAATTGACTTTTTTACTTTTTAAGTTGTCACTTCGGTTGGATTTTGGAGGTCCGCTTTTCTATTACTTTTTAATGGATATATATATTTTGTTCCTTCATTTATTTATTCTTTTGAGGTTGTTTTCAAATATATATATATATATATATATATATTAGACTTAGGATATATATATATATATGTGTGTGTGTGTGTGTGTGTGTATATATATATATATATATATATATATATATATATGACTTAGGACTGAGGTAGTTAGCACAAAGATTCTATGACCAAAGGCAAATCAATCTCCTACTTATTGGCATCACTCCAAAGTACCCTCCAAATCACAAAGAAACAGAGAATGCGGGATAAAGAGCCAATGATAATCAAGGGTAAGATCCTTGATCTTTTCCATTTACAGGGTAAATAGCAGGCCCCAAGAAGCACTCCTCCTGTGACGCAGGGAGATTGACTAGGCTTGGTTACATTCTTTCTATTCTGAAGGAGGTCAAGTAATACTGTGCAGAACTGGCTGAATTGGTTTGAAAGGACATCCAGGGTCTCTTTCATCCTCACCTAGATTCTTCCTCCAGCAGAAGTCAGAGTTATGGTAACCTAGCTTTGGAATTGTTTCTCAGAAAAATTCAAAGATATACTCATAAATAATTTCACTGAGAGGGTGCAAAAGAACTATGCAGAAAAGCTGGCTCAATCATTTTGTGAACTGATTAGAAACAGAAGACTTTGATGTAATTTCTTGTATATTGTGCACAAATTGTGAGGAGAGAGTAGAGGTCTATGCCTGGTGTCCAGTCTGGAGAATGGCTGTCTGGCACCTGGCTAGGCTATTCCCCAGGTTCCACCCTGACCGAAGCTAGAGGACAGCGATCCTAAGCTGTCAGATGGTGTCAGCAGTCTGTTTCAGCAGAAGCCAGCAGTCCTCACACTGTGACAGAGCATTGGCTCTGCCTGGATACCACATCTTCTCTTGCAGTGAGCGTAAGTACATGTCCAGGATCACAGCCAACAAGAGGTAGAGCTGGGATTTGAACCCAGGTCCTTCTGACCTTAGAGCCTAT
The DNA here is from genome assembly GCF_021234165.1 of Pteronotus mesoamericanus. Classification (NCBI taxonomy): domain Eukaryota; kingdom Metazoa; phylum Chordata; class Mammalia; order Chiroptera; family Mormoopidae; genus Pteronotus; species Pteronotus mesoamericanus. The sequence continues at coordinate 16,808,985 of NW_026555313.1, forward strand.
GTTCTTTCTTTCACAGCACTGCCTTGTATCATTTCTCTAAAGAGGTTAGCATCAAAGGGCGAGAATGACGCATAGCTCACCCACGAACACTGGGGGTGATAGGCTGTAAAGCACCATGTGCTTCAGAGAAGGAGTGATGGAAAGGACTGACTGAAGTGTGGTGAGTTTGTCCTGTCCACAGTCTGTCCCAGCCTCAGGGAGGCACAGGACCTCATTGAGTGCTGGTGCTCAGCCAGCGTTTGCTGGTGAATGAATGAGCTGGAGCAGCTGGTAGAGGTTTGCGGAGAAGGTGAGATTTGAGCTAGACTGAAGGAATGTTAGGCCTGGGGCATGAGAAAGAATGCAGAGAGTATCATGTAGGTGGGAGTGAAGAGTCAGTGTTGCAGACCTGTGGCAGGTCGACTTGAAGAAGCAGCAAAGGCCAGATTATAGCAAGCCCTAAACATCGGAGAGATTGGAGAGAAAAAAACAAAGGAATCACTTAAAAGTTAAGTTGTACTGTCTTTAAATATGAGCTGTGATGAAGACTTCTGAGATTCCTGAAGATGAATAAAATAATCTAATCTAATGCTTTAATAATAATAGTTATTTTCTGAGACTTCGCCATCTGCCATAGATTTTGCTAAGAGTTTTATATACATCAACTGAGTTAATCCTCACTTCGGGTTGTCAGGTAGATATTATTATCCCTATTTCTGGAGAGGAGGAAACAGAGGCTCTGAAAAACTCAGAGAGGTTAGGAAACATGCCCCAGGTGCCACAGCTGGCCAGGGCAGAGCAGGGGCTTGAAGCAGGATGTGTCTACCTCTGAGGTGCTCTTAATGTCCAGGCTTTACTGCCTCCCAGACAGGTGCAGTTGGCTCATGCCGCAGCGATGAGAGGCCCTGGGTGAGCTGGATGCAGGTCTGGCTGCTGTGTCATTCAGAGGCCAATCGGCTGGCCTGTAGGAAGTGTGGGCTCACCAGGCAAACACGGTCTGCCTGCTGCCGGGCTCCAGCAGGATGCTGAGCCAGTGGCCCTCAAGGTCAAGTCTAGCCATATTTCCCTATGCTTCCGTTGCTCAAAGATTTGAAAACAACCTCAAAGGAAGAAATAGATGAGGGGACAAAATATTTGATCCCCCCTATTAAGCTTGGCTGAGAGTTTCTCTTTCAGTTCCTCACATGCAAAAGGCAGTTTGAGAGAGCAGGTTAACATTTCAAACTGGTTCGTGTAATTAGACTGCAACACCTGGTTTTGCAATAACTCTCATTTTCTGTGTGTGCTGAAGGTTCTTGAAATTCCCATGCTTGGTGATTACCCTAATGGCTGGTCACCAGCTGTTATGTTGGCATGTTGCACGACAACTCATTGCAGCTCCCTGCTGTCATTTGGCAGAGGCCCCAGCAGAAGCAGGTAGCGGGTTAATGCTGACACCTTCAGTTCCCCATGTCACGTGGGGCCCAGGCTTTTCTTTAGTGGTAAGTGGCTCAGGCTCAGGAGAAGAGCGTCAGGAGCTGCCCACGGTGGCTGCTGGCAGCACCCTCCTTGCCTCAGCATCTGGGCAGATTGATCAAAGCCTGGGCAGGGGGCAGTGTGAGGGCAGGAGATTGCCCATACCCTGCTTTGTGCAGCCCTGAGGCACACATCATCACTTGGGAGTTTTATACCAATTTTACTGATTGAGCAGTTTTAGAATCTCATTTAGTAACAACTACAAGTTCCCCTCCAAAAATAAAAAGTCTGGAATCTGAAAAAAAAGATCTAGTGGACATCTACCACTTTTTCCAACTGCCCAATGTTAAGCGCTCTTCCCCATTGTTTATAATATTGGTGGGATGCAGGGCCTGGCCTCTCTCCTCAGAAACTAACATGGGAGATTCTCCCTGTGTTTGGCCCTGCCTATACAACACCCACGTGCAACTAGGGCTGATCACACACTCCCAGCCTGGACAGTGAATCTGTCTGTCGCCAAGGTTTCAGTGATGACAGCAAAGAGGCAAAGGAAGGGAAAATCGGAGTTGATGCATCCATCCATCCATCATGCCACAGTGGTACCCAGCAGCGATGGTGTCCTGGAAGAGCGGTGGGGTCCTGACAAAAGGTTTTACTACAACCTGAATGTATTACCTATTCTTAACTGCTGGTTTTTGGATACTTTCTAAGATTGGAGGTCAGTTTTGGAGGGCAATTGTTGAGTCTGAGAGCCCCTTAGAGTCTTCCGATGGCCAGCGTTAGTCACTGTTGCTTGCAACTGTCAAATAAAAAACAAATATGGACTTAGTAAGACTTTATTTGAAAGGATTATTTCAAGTTGTGGAGGGAGGAGGGACTATTGTAATAGGGAGATACTATGACTGTAATATCTACAAAGGTTAGTTAGGCAAAAGGAGTTCTTTTCTAAAGAGAGAAACAGTGCTGGAAAGACCCCAGTGTGAGAAGTGGAAACAAAGTGATCAGGACAATGATCAGACCACGACATACCCTGTTGCCAGCCTGGCTCTGGCTGAGGGTGGGTCAAAGGCACTGGGGGAACAGAGACAGACTTCACTATTTGGTTAACAAGCATTTTGTTCCAATTGAACTGTTGGGGACCAAACAGTTCAGTTAATCGCTGATGAGGCCACGAGTGGGAATTTGGAGGGACTGACTATACGTGTCCTCTGCCCCATGCTGCCTCTCTGTGTGGACTCACAAACCTTGTTTGTTTTTAAGATACTAACACAATTATTCGATACATAAATCATGCATATATATTTGTAGGATTTTTCTTGATCCTAATGTTACATCAATATCCAGTGGAAAATGAAAATAGAGATCAATTACAATCTCAGTTTTCTAGACTGAAATTTTACTCTGTGCATCACGAGCAGCACCCTGGTTAGCAGGCTTGTCTTCTAACCAAGAAGACCGCATCAGCACAGCCACCCGACCCTGCCCGCCTCCAGCACTGCAATCAATGCTGCTGCGGGCCTTCTTTACCAAAATAGCAATCCTTCTTAAGGAGTGAAAAAGAGATGTAAATTTTACACTGTTCCCTACCGAATAACCCCCCAAACAAAAAACAATGGTGATGAAGTATTTTTATACAGCATCAGGATAGACTCCCAAATAGGCTTTGTTTTGTTCCTGAGACGGCCACTGCTCTGAGAAAGCTCTGGTCACACGTGATAGCAGCTGCTCAAAGGGAGTCTCTCTGATGGAAGGTGGGAGGAATAGCTTTTCAGTTTTATGAAGCCAGGATGCTGCAGATATATGGTAAAAGGACCCGGTAAAAAACCCCAGGGTTATATCCCCTAGGATGTGCTGGTTCTTCTGATGCCTCAAAGCTAGGGGTAGGCCTGGGCTCTGCATTATTCCTCCTGCTCTGCTCCCCATAGGCTGCCCAGGGCTGCCAGTTGACTGTACCTTCTACTCAGATAGGCCTGCTCTTCTAGCCTCCTTATGGGGCTGCACCCTGCTCCTCCATTATGTACCACACCCCAACCTCCCGGGCCTGTATTGGGACCTCTGAGCCAAAAACCAGTGCATCTCAGAGTGATGGCCAGCAAAGCCCTTCTGTGCACATGGCTATGGGCTCAGTCAGGTTCTAGAAGTAGACAGTCGCTTCTGCCTCTTCCCAATGGAACCTTGCTGAACAGCTTGGATAAAGTGACACAACCCTCTGTGCCTTTGTTTCCCCATCTGTTGTGGAGGGGGTGATAACACCCATCTCATTGGTTTCATTGTTTTGAGAGTTAAATGTGATGAAGTAATAAAGTAGGTAGCATAAAAGAAGCACTTAAATATTAGGTGATGATTATGATGATAAACCAAATATATGAATGCATAACAGTGGGAAAGGAGAGATCTGCTGGATCCTTCTCCCCTTTCCTGCAGGAAAGAAATGGTTACTTTCAAAGCTCATTTCTGGAGCTTTGTTATCTAAACCACTGCTGTCCATTAATGCTCTCTCTCTGGGTGGGCACAAGGCCTCACTAACATCTTACTCTCTCTCTGTTATGGGAGAAACTTGGTTCCTTGTGCAGACACAGTAAAGAATTACAGATCAGTAAGTCTATTAGCATGCAAGCAGGGTTTATTGGTGAGACATTCTCATGGAAGAGGATGGGCCTTGCTGAGGTGGGAGAGAAGGGCAAGAGCTTGGGTGACAAAAAACAACAGTGGCAACAGCAGGGGTGGCAAAAGCCTCAGGTCCTTTGTTCTGAGGACTTAATGTAGTTGGCAGGATGGGGCTGAAGAAATTTCATATTGATTGACAGGTAAAGGTAGTGCCAGCTTACCCTGGGGATGGACTACCCAAACTTAGGTATGTATGGTGGTGTGTTACCCCAAATCCTTATCCTGCTCCAGACTACGATTGGCCATCTTGTTATAAAACAGATGCATGACAGAAGGTAGTTAATTAAAGTTGAGATGGTTACCCGAAGTTATTTATGGGCTCTTTCTGTAAGCATTAGGGACTCCTTTGTAAAACAGATAGTGACCAGAGGTAGGCAATTAACCAAAGCTGTTTTATGGGATTTTTCTTTGGGCACTGTGGACCTCCTTCTCTTCCCCTTCTAGCCTTTGGGATGAATACACAGATTCAAAGGCTTTCTTTCCCAGATAGTGGAAATGATACATAGAATTTCAAGGACTCCTCTTCTCCTGTGTTAGCATGGTGTTTCTTGTGCTGTTTGGAATGCCTGGCAATATTATCAGACCAGCCTCAGGACTGCTGAATTAGTGGGTGAGACATGTCTCCTTCTTCTTCCCTGCCTTGGTTTACCATCTATCCTATATCACACCTCAATGCTCAATTTGACCTTCAATGTGACATATTTCACCCTGCTGACTCCCCTGCCGTGCCGTTGGCCCAGAAACACCCAATTTATAGTTCGGCTAAGTTTTCCTTAGCATGAGGTCCTGCTGTCAATTAGGAATAATAGTGGTAACACCTAAAAGAGTTATTGTGAGGATTAAATGAAAAAAGTAGGTATTCAGTGCCTGGCATGAGCTCAGTCAGTGAAGATATTTTTTGAAAGGATTATACTGAAAAGTCACTTGGGTTTTTCTTGTTCCCATATCTGCAATAAATAGTTAAGAGTAGTGGTTGGGATGTAAGCTGTGAAATGGGGAACATCCCTGAATTCACTTGCTACTGATGCTAACAGCGGGCTTTGGAAGAGAAAGGCTGTGGGGACAGTTTGGGAGGAGTTGTGCTGGTGGTCCTCACTCCACAGGATGCTTCTGGGCTGATCCTGGGGTAGCCCCATCCTGGTTTGGAGATTTGGTTGTTGCATTCACACCCACAAGTCCCTCGACAGGTCTCACTTTCCAAGATTTGGCTCTGCAGACTCCAGCTCTGCCTTCTACTCGATCCCCGTTCCGACCTTTCCAAAGGACTTAGAGTCATTCATGCAGCAGCACATTTTAATTTGGGGTTGGAAGTGAGTGGAGGGCCCGGAGCCCGTGAGGCCCGCCACTTTCAGGGAGGCAGTTAGAGGCCCGCGGGGAGCAGGTTTGGACATTGGTTTATTACTTTGTCTGTTTCAGTCAGTCAGGCAGTTACGTTTATTAAGTGACTGTAGTGTGGACAGTACTGCACCGGATGCTGTAGGGCAGGGATGGGAAATAGAAAATGTTCATTCTGCCTTGCATAAGCTGGGAAGTTGGGACATACACTGGAAAACATAACAGAATTTATGTCACTGAGTGTGTTTTTATGAGCTATGTCTGTACAGGGAAGGAAAAGCTGAGCTGGGGCTGCAGCTGGGTGTGTGGTTTACAGTTGGATGAGACTCATCAGGAAAGGCTTTCCAGGGAAAATTAATCTGAGCCAGTTTGGAGCCACCCAGGGCACAGAATGCTGGAGGGGACAGACCCAAGGCATAGAAGGGACGATGGCATTTACAAAGGTGTAGAAGAGGACCTATAGACAGAAGACAAGCCAATTGATATGGCTGGAGTAGGTGGTCTTTGAGGCAAATGGAAGAGATGATGTCTGTGAAATTGTCCTGTGGAAGGGCGGTGGGCAGGCGGGGAGCTGAGAGCAGAGCTGTGATGACAGGTGAACAGGACACTCGTGTGCATTCTGGCAGAGGTGAAGCTTTACCGGGGCTTGAGACAACGCATCTTCTCTGCTTTGTAGGTTTGTGGGGGAGGTATGTGTGTGAGTTTGGTTTGGTTGGGGTGGGTATTGAATTACTTAAGACTATTTGATTGCAGACAACGGAAACCAACGTGAAGTAGCTTAAAGCAAAATCTAGGAGTCTTTTCAAGCTGTTTGCATTGCAAGCCCAGTTTTTATTCAGGTTGTACGTTTCTTTGGTGGTGGATGAGGGATATTGATGAGGATAACTGCAGAGATAACGCCACCAGTCTTGCCACTCCCCCAACCCCTGTTCCACCAACCTCCCTGTTGACCCTCAGCAGGGGTTGGGGCTTCATGGAAGGCCTAGAACCAGTGACAAAAAGCCATCAGGCCTCTTTCTCTCCCTCTGTTGTCTCTGCTCCTTCCGTATGTTTGTGTCACCCTGCAGCCTACCTTCCTTTTCACCTTAGACCACAAGGTAGATGGCAGGCCACCCCAGTGAGACTAATTTAGACTAAATTATAATTTCCTTATCCTTAGTTCCTGGTGTAGGGAGGAAAAAAAACCCGATTGGCCTGATGAACCTGATAGCTACCCCAAATTCAGCAGCCTCCTGCTGGGGGAGCGTGGTCACAGGGTACAGCAAGACTGCCCACCCTTGTGGGTAAGATGGGTGGGGAGAGGGATGTTGTGAACTGGGCAAATCCCCTGAAAAGTGTCTTGGTAAATGACTAAGGGGAAATGAAGGCAGTTAGGCTGCTGATGTGGAGTTGCCTGTGGTGTAGTGGAAAGGCAAGGGACGGAGAACCAGGAGACCTGGGTTCAAGTCCTGACTCTAAATAGCTTGTGACTTTGGGCTCATATCCCTCCCTCTGAGCCTTTGTTTCTTCTGTCAAGTGTTGGGCTAATTCTTCCCAGCTCAGAAAATGTGTTTCTTTTGCTCATATGTGAGATGATCAGGGCCTAGTTTGGGATGAGGGCACTGGGAATGAAGTGGATATGAGAGAAATACAGGAATAAATAGCAGGAGTTGGTGGTGGGGTGCAGAGGGATGTAGAAAGGATTCAAAAGGACTTAGAAGCTGGAGGATGGTGCTTTTCCTCATGGGGATAATGACACCAGGAGAAAAGGCCCATCAAGGGGGGGGGGGAGAGAGAGAGAGAGATGGCAAGTCCAGTTCTAGGGGGTGGGGCATCTGATGCGAGAGCCCAGACATAGTCACTTACCAAAACCAGGTGGTCAGAGTTAGACACATAGATTTGAGAGTTGCCCTCATAGGTGTAGTATTTGAAACCAGAAGAGATACTGATGTTGATGGAGGAGAAAATGGGGGAAAGAAGTCAAAGATGAGATAATGAGAGGAGAAGACACATGAGCTGTGTACTTGGGAGGAGGGGTTTTAGCTGGGCAGTGGGGCTGCCCAGATGTGTGAGAAACAAGAGCAGACAGGAGGGGGCGTACTGGTCCTTCTCTGAGAACCATGGGCTGGGATGCCAGCTGCAAGGGGTTTAAGAACAAACAGAAGTGGGGGCCAAAAAGAGAGCCTATTCTTGAAAAAATGAATTAGGCAATGAAGACAAGAAAGAAAAAGCAGGATAGGAGCTTGAGAGACCAACAGAGTCAGTGGATTCAAGAAAAATCTCTCTCCTTTTCTCCTTCCCTTTCTTACTCTTCCTCTGCTCTAGACTGAATGTTCGTGTGTTCCCAGAATTCATATATTGAAATCCTAGCCCCCAATGTGATTATATTAGGAGGTGGTACTTTTGGCAAGTGATTAGTGCCCTTGTAAAAGAGACTGCAGAGAGCTCTCTTGTCCCCTGTGCCATGTGAGGAGACAGCAAGAAAAGGGCCATCTATGAACCAGGAAGAGAGCTCTCCCTGGACCCTGAACCTGCTAGCACCATGCTCTTGGACTTCTAGCTTCCAGAATTGTGATAAATAAGTATCTGTTGTTTTAAATACCCAGTCTGGGGTATTTTTTTAAAATAGCAGCCCCAAATGGACAAAGGCACCCTCTAGTTCTTTCACCTTTCAGAATGGGAAGATCTCAGTTGTGACTGTAAAGATCTTGGAAGCATAGTGTTAGTTGGTTCCCTCTGCCATCTTCCTTGGTGATCTTGGTAGTTCAGTGGGAACTTGGTGAATAGTGGGCTGTTCAGGTGAAGGATTTTTTTTTTCTATAGCTGTTGACATCAGATCATTAAGACTGGGAGATTGAATATGCTTCCTAGGGCCCTGTCTCCGGCTGCCACCCCAAAATCAAGAGCAAAGGGCCACCCTTGGCTCTTGGACCTAAAGCACTCCAGGTTGTGCAAGCCAAGAAATTAGGATGATTGGGTGTTGAGGGTATCAGAGTCTTTAAATTTACTCTTATAATGACTGAACAGGGCTGATTCTCCCATGCCCTGTCATCTTATGACCCTTTCAGCTTCCCAAAGCGCTCTGGGCAGCCTCCCAGAGCCTGTAATGCCTCCTGGAGAGTTCACCAGAGCGTTTTGTTCATCTTGCATCTTGTTTAGCCTCATCTTGCTGATCTTTCTCAAGCAGCAGTTTTAAAAATATAGATAACAATAGTATTGTGGTTGCCAGGGGAAAGGGAGGTTGGGGGTAGGTAGAAGAGGGTAAGGCAGGGATAAGTAGTAATGGAAGGAAACTTGACTGGGGGTGGTGAGCATGCAATACAGTACACTGGTGATGTAGAATTGGACAACTGAAACCTATATAATTTTATTAGCTAATTTTGCCCCAACAAATTCAATAAAAACAAACAAACAAAATACAAGACCTCCTCTTGCTTGAAATTCCCTTCTCCTAAATCATCTCTGCCATTAACAGAGCCACCCTCTGGCCTCCCACCCCTAACTGGCAGTGCTATCACTGGCTGCTGCTAATGATCTGCCGTCTTTGCCGGGAAGGAGGTCCCAGAGCTCTGCCGCTCTTCCATGCTCCTGCCCTGGAGGGAGCTGCAGAGGAGCTTCAGGGGGTTAAGCTGCTCCAGTCGGACTTGCCTCTTGGATCAATCTGCCCTTTATGTCCCCTCCAGTATGGGCTCCCCTTGGAGGCTGGCATGGATTCTGCATGGGAGGCTGGGGAGCATCAGCTTAGTCAGCAGCCCAGGCAGACATCTGCCCGCGGCAAGGTGAATGCTCCTGCCAGCCAGGCCATCAGGCTTGTATTTTGGTTTGTGTTCCAGCACAAGACTGGCTTGTGGTTGGCAAGAGTGCCCTGTGGGTTGTCTCACTCAGAACATACTCATCCTTCTCCTTCATGCTGGCTCTGCTATGGAGGCAGTAAGAAGTCAGTAGGTTTTGAGGTGACCTGAGTCCCTGTCATGTGTTGACTCCCGAGTAGGAGAGCCAGGGAACTCAGAGGTGGAGGCAGGTCCTCTCCTCCTAAGGGCCTGAACTCAGCTTCCCAGGAGCCCGCACACTGAATGGAAGTTGGGAGTGAAGTACCGGCCCCCACCCCAGCACAGAGCACCTTCCCATTCCGTCACAGGCACAGGGACTTTTCAAAAACAACTGTGTTCCTGCCAGTCCTTCATGTTTATCTACTCAGAGCATTGATTTTCTAATGAAGTCCTCCTACTGCATGATTTAGGTTCATTTATATAAATTATACAGTGATTTATATAATGACCTACTTGGAGCACTATAAATTCTACAGCATCCATGTAATTTATTATTTAAACTCTGTATAAATCATGCAAGATGAAGAGACAGAATTGTGTATAAGGATCACAGGCTTAGTTAAAATTGCCTCATGGAAGCCCAAAATGGGCATTGGTTTTAGTATGGAAAACAAACAGATACACAAACATATCAATTATTTTGGAGAAGTTAGGGATATATCAGCAATCTTCACTCCTTTGATCAAACAGTGCAGCCCCCTGTGGAATTCGCTGCTGCTCTGCTTAGACTGCAGGGTAACCTGTGTGCAAGCTGACTTGCTATTAGAAGGGACCTGTAGGCTCTGTGACCAAGAACCATGTACCTGGTATGCTGACATTTCCAAGCTTCGAGAAGTGAGCCATGCTTCATGCCGAAGCGACAGAAGAGGCCCTCAGGCTCTTGTCTGAGCCCTAGCACCTTTGCTAAAAATATATCCTCTACCTGCCTCTTCATTTTCTGTCGGTCAATTCCTTCTTCATATTTCCTTCCAGGCAGCAGTGGGGAAAGGAAACTTACAACTGTTTATGAGGAGGCCTGTTATTCTCCCCCCTCCTACCTCCAGATCTGGTAATAGGATGTCCTTGGCCTAGAAGTACAATTTCAGGGTAACAGTGAATGTGAGGTATACATCACTCACTCATTCACCCACCACTTACTCATTCATCCACTAAATGAGCATCCATTGAGCGCTTCTTAAATTTAGGTGTGTGTGTGTGTGTGTGTGTGTGTGTGTGAGAGAGAGAGAGAGAGAGAGAGAGAGAAGAGGAGAGGAGAGGAGACGAGAGTAGAGTGAGGGAGAATGAGGTGATATGCAGAGTGGGTAAGGCCGTCCTGAAGTCAGTCAGGACTGGATCGGAACAGTCTTAGAATCAAACAACTTCTCCGGCATGCAGCTAGGCGGCCTTAGGAAAGTTTGTAACTTCTGCAGCTTGCTTAGGTCCCTGAATTGTAAAATGAGGATAATAGTACCCATCATCATAAACCATTATATAAAAATAAGTGACATTATGGCTTGGCAATGATAAATGCTTAAAATGTTAGTTTTTATTTGACATAAATTCTACCCTATCAAACCATAAAATATAGAAGACTTGCAAAACTTACATATAAATAACAATGACATAAGATAGAAAAATATATGCACCGTTAAGAAAGGTATAGATGGAGGGCTAACCTAACCTGTTTTTTAATCTTTTGAGTATTTTGTAATAAGGAAATCATACAGATGATACAAATTCAAAAGGCTCTGAAAGAAATACCCACAGCAGTCCCCAGCCACTCAGATTCCCTCCTTGGATGCAGCCACTGTTCACAGTCTCTTGTGTATCTTTGCACGTGGAACATATGTATCTTTGTGCTCTTTCTTTTCACATAAATAGGGACATACCACCACTGTCCCAGATAGCTTTATTTCACTTAGCAGCGTATGTTGGAGTTTATTCTGTGCACTGGTTTACGTCAGCCTGCCCCACACCATTCTGTTCTGTGGGAAGACATTGCTGGGTCAACCAGCTCTACATTGGTTGACTTTTAGGTGGTTGCCAATATTTTGCTATGAGAAAAGTGCTGCAACAAATATCATTTCTTGTTAAAGTATTTCTCAGGGTTAAATAACTAGATATATAATTATCGGGATGAATAATATATGCATTCATAGTTTTTATAGGTGCTGCCAAATCGTGTTTCTCAGACTTCTGCCACCCTCACTGCCCCCGCAGTGGGGGAGAGCGCTTGCCTCGCACTCCCAGGCACCGGAAGGTGCTGCCAAACCCCTGACCTTTGAGACTGAGCATCTTTTCATCTTTAGAAGCTATTTAGACTCTTTTAAATGAACTGTCTATTCATTTTTCATTAGAGGTGCTGATTTTTTTTCTCATTGATTGGAAGGAGTTCTTTATAGAGTAAGGAAACGAGCCCACAGTAAGTGGTAACATGGGCACTACCGCCAGTACTGCCCCTAGACCCAGGCGAGAGGGTCCTGGCTGCGGTTGCTCTCTGGCCTCCTGTGGGCGTGTGCTTTCCCACAGGGTGAGAAGTCTGTAGCACTAAAGGAAGTGATCCTACCTTCTAGACATTCTATGGTACATGGGACCCTGGGATTTCCTGCTCAAACAGCCCCAAGCCCAAGCCCAGCCTTCATTTCCAGGCCCATCCTCTGGAGAGTGTACTGTGCTGCTGGTGTACAACCTCTGGGCCCACTGGCATACATGCGTGCGTGCGCGCGCGTGTGTGTGTGTGTGTAGAGAGAGCATGGACATGCAGGGTGGGTTGCTCACAAGCATGAGTGCAAGGCCCCCTGCATTCTGAGATGGAGCTGGGAGTGGGAGGAAAAGGGAAGAGGCTGGGCTGGCTCTTCCTACGGCCATGTCATGGTGTGGGACTTTAAAGTTCAACCTGGCCTTCCAGGTCGTGTTGAAGGCATGTTTGTCAAGGTAGGAGAAAGAAACATTTTATTTAACAGTGTATTAGTTTGATTTATAACTTTAAATATTATGACATAAACTACATGGGCATCTATTTGTAATCCTTCCCTGGTCACTTGTCTTGTGCCCTGCAAATGTCAGGGCAGGACTGGCCACATCCCCTAGGGTTAGCAGGAACATAGGACATCTGGCATTTATTTGTATATCTTTGGCATGAAGTCACAGGCCTCCAATTTATCATGGGTGTCAGAGCTTGAAGGGAGTATAAGAAAGTCAACCTCACTTTGAATAGTTATTGTCTTGCCACCATTTTACAGGTGGGGCAGCTGAGGCCCGATGAGGTTCAGTGACTTGCCCAGGGTCAGTCTGCTTATTTCTCTTTTTTCAGGCCCTATGCTACCTTCGCTAGGTGTTTCTGTGAAAACTGCTTAAAAATCCAGCTTTTCATTTTGTAATCGAATCAGATAGTGATAAAATCTCAAACAAGAGAGAATAAATGTAGCTTCAAAGGCGAGGATCAGACCGGATTTTACTCCAGACTGGAACTGTCTGTCTTCAGATGCAGCCCCCTGATGACTGCATTTCATAGCAGGGGGTCCCTGTCTTTGATTTTCTCCTTTGTGATCACGTGGAAGCAGAGACACCGGATAGTTGGAATTATGTCATTAGAAATATTTATGTTGGTGTGGAGTTGTCTGCACCTCGCCTGCCCGTTACTCTAATGGCACATGGGCAAGCATAGCATTTTCCCCAAATAACGAGAGAAGCCAGCAGACATTTAGAGGAAGTTGGCTGTTCATCGACACAGGAAGCACAGCCCTATAGACTGGAGTTCCAGAATCATGCCAGTGGGGGTTTTTAACCCAATTTGTGTTCCTCCCTGGTAATGAATGGACGCCCTGTGGAGAGCTGGGCACTGACCTCAGGCATGGCAAGCACCCCCAGGTGAGAGACACTCACAGCTTCACCAGGGGAACCAAGAGCACTGTGCTGCTCACCCCTCCCGCCTCCTCCCATGCTGAGTGGAGGCCTCTGTGTGTTTGTGTGTGTGTGTGTTTGGTGGGTGGGGGGAACAGGGGACCTCAGCAGGCGTTGTCTTCCTCCCTAGGGAGATCAGTCACCTGTCATAGCCATAGGTGGAACCTGTTGTAGCTTCTGAAGGTCCTTGCTGCCCAGAGAGGCCAAAGACACACTGTCCACGGGGACTGATGTCAGGGTGGGGGATGGGAAGAGACAGAGATGACCAGGTGATTCCACATCTCTGCCTCTCTATGCCTAGCTGCAGGTTTTCCTCTTCCACTGACATTTAGGGCCAAGACAGTTTCTGCTAAGAAACAACTCAGGGTGTTGCTAAAGTTAGATTCCTCCCAATGTATCACTAGTCTTGTTTCTAAGGGGAGAAACTGGGTCACACTGGAATCTAGTTAGCGTTCAGCGTGGTGTGGTGGAAAACATTCAGAGTCCAGAGCCAGACATCTGCTTGAGCCTGGCTCTCCCTCTATAACTTGATGGCCGCACCAGCCAAATAGTTTTGTCCTCTGTCAAAAGGAACGATAATACCTCTCTCTAAGTGTTAGGAATCTTAAAAGAAGGTGGTACAAAATGTGCAAACTGCAGTTTGCCTTGCTTAGTAGCTACTATTTTTAGAACTCTACACTGCTAAAATGCTTTTAACTTTATAAATATTATCACTTTGCCTCTCACTAATACTCAGAATGATTTTATAAGTGAAGAAGGGTAAATATTATTCCCATTTAGCAGATGAGATGACTAAGGCACAGCGAGGTTTTGACAACTTGATTTAGCAAATATTTGTGATCATCTGTTGTGTTCATAGTGCCACACCTTCCATCTACAGCTCCAGTCCTTGAGAAGTTTATAAACTAATGAGTAAGACTGACTTGTGCAGTATAACAAACTCAATGAGGGGAGGCACTTGGGCTATTTTGTTCACTGGTGTATCCCCAGTGCTCCATAAATGTTTGTTGAACAAATATGAATGACATGATCCCAATGCAAGACACAGGGATTTACAAAGTACTCTGCAAATTCAAAAGTTGGGAGAGGAGTTCTGGCCAGGAAGCACGAGGAGAGCTGCAAGGAAGTGGTCACATCTGGTGTGGGCTTGGAAGGGATGGTTGGACCATGACAGCCTGAGGTGAGAGGGAGGGTATTCCTGGCAGCAGAGACAACAGGGCAAAAGCCCTGATCTGCACATGGGTGCCATATTAATGAAACATGAGTTGACCGGAGATTGGGGTGTGCAATGCCCAAGTTGGGGTCAATATTTGGGCAACCGCACATGTAAGGTACCAGAAAAAGTCCAGTTTGTGCCTGTTGTGGATCAATGAAAACTTGTTAATTATTTTTAGTGCCACTTTTTACTTTCAGAGGTGTCTTGGTTTGGAAGGTACATCATATGTTCACTCTAGCTATAGTGAGACATGAGGCCATAAGACAGCTTAGTGCAAGAGTAAGGAAAGGAGGCCAGAGTTAGAACTTCAGTTTTGTGGTTTGGGCATCAGACCTCAGTGTCCACGGGGTCATGGTGTAAATGAATGCGTGAAGCTGACAGTGGGCAGCTGCTATGACCCAGCTCCAGCCAATGGCAGTCATGTAAATATGTGAACCCAGGCTATCAGTCAGGGTTCTCCAGAGAGACAGAAGCAGTAGGACACACATACCAGGTGGGGCAAAAATAGGTTTACAGTTGTTTGTATGGAAAATAATACAACAATTAATAAATAATATAAGAATACACTCTTTCACATACTCAAAACTGTATTATAATAATTAATAAAAATCATATAAGAATAAACTGTGTTTTACATACAACTGTAGACCTCCTTTAGCCCCACCCTGAACGCATCTATCTCATGTCCTGCTGTCTGCAAGGTGGAGATCCAGGGAGGCTGGTGGTGTAATTCAGCCTGAGCATGAAGACCTGAGAATTGAGGAGGGCGCCAATGGTGTACATACCAGCTCGAGTCCCAGACTTGGAGAACTGGGAGTGCTAACATGGGGGGCAGATGGAAAAAGATGTCTCGGCTCAAACTGGGACAGCAAATTTGCTCTTCCTCTGCCTTTTTATTCCATTCAGGCCCTCCATGGATGAGATGAAGCCCTCCCATGTTGGGTTTGGAGATCTTCTTTACTCAGTTCACCAACTAAAAGTCTGATCTCTTCACAAAACACCCTCGTGGACATACCTGGAAAAAATGTTTAAATATCTATCTAGACATTCCTTAGCCCAGACAAGTTGACACATAAAATTAACCATCACACTGGACTTGCCAGGCCTCCTGGTGTTTGAGACAAGCCAGATGTCTGAATTTTTGTGCAACTGCTGATTTTAAAATATTGCTAAAAAATATTGCAAACACAGTGTAGGTTGAACAAAACCCATCTTCACACTGTGTCTGGCCTGAGGCCAACAGTCTGCCCCTCTGCTGGGCATTGGGGATCTGGGGGATATTTCTGAGGAGGAGGGTGACCTGGTTAGAGCCGATGATCACTGGGACCTTGGTGTCAAGTTGGAGTCGGCAGGATGAGAGTGAAGGTGGGACTTGTAAGTGGGTGCTCCTTGCCATAGTCCAAGTGAGCCACACCACACCTCTGAATGGGGCTGGGGGCAGTGGGAGCGCAAGTGAAAACAAGATGCTAGAAGCATTGCAGAGGCCTGGGTGAGGGTTGGTTAAAAGCTGCCTTTGCCTGGCCCAGGGAGGTTGTGGGGGGGCACAGAGAAGTGAGGCGGAGGCCCCCAGCAGATCTGTGTCTTCACTCGATGGTGAAAGTCTCTACAGCAGGCCAGAAGGTCCAGGAGCACAAGCCCCATGAGGCTTTGATTCTTCCTCAGTGGGTCCTGTCTGTAATTCAGTATCATCTTTGAAGAGAGAGGAACGCCCAGGAGCTCTAGCTGTACAAGCACTAGTGGTCAGCCCCTTTGGGCAGGGAAACCAAGCCACTCAGGGTCAGGTGCATGGCTGAACCTGCTCAAAGGGTTGAATGAAGTCAGCCCTGGGGATGTGTACTGATTTCCCAGCCAGCCTCCGAGGGTCGTGAGAAACCCATTATAAGTTTGGTTAACTCATTTGGGGGACATATGCTAACTCTTGGTCATTACCAGTAGCATTTATAATTCATAAGAGACTTTTTTTTTCTTTGAAGAGAAGGTATTTCAGACAGCCAGAAACACAACCATTTCTTCACTCTGCTGCTTCCTGCTCCAGAAGCGTGACTTGGTGATTCTGGGAGCCAAATGGGAATCTGAGCTGTTGAAGTTAGAGGTAGCCTTATTTTCCTGGGACATTAACCAAGGTGCAGGTCAGTAAAGCCAAAGTCACATTCTAGGCATGTCTGAAAGTATCCAGCCACCGGATAATATTAAAAATAGAGACATTTATTGAAGAAGATACAGATATAAGAAACGTTGTACATAGGACAACGATGGCTCAGTCCCCATCACAGTAGGCACCTTGAGACCTCACACAGTTCTCCCAGTCACCATCAGCTGCCCCATCATATTTTCCTGAATCTTATTGATGGCCTGAAAACATTTCCCTTTCAAAGGTGATTTTAGTTTTGGGAAAAGCCAGAAGTTGCAGGGCACCAAATCTGAGCTGCAGGGGGGCTGAGTCACCTGAGTGATTTGATGTTTTGCCAAAAAACTCTGTACAAGACGTGATGCATGAGTGGGAGGTTTGTCATGATGAATCTGTCAATCACCAGTTGCCCATAGCTGTGGCTGTTTTTGTCATATTGCATCTCTCAACGGATGAGGAACATTGAGGTAGTACTCTTTATTAACTGTTTGGCCTGGAGGGGCATATTCATGATGGACAGCACCTTCCCACATCAAAAATCACAGCTAACATGATCTTGGTTTTGCTCCGACTTTGCCATGCTGTTTTTGGGCCTGGAGAACCAAGCAACTTCCATTAGAACGACTGGACCTTCATTTCCAGATTATAGTCATAGACCTACAATTAATCTCCAGTTATCTCCTTCTTGAGGAAATCTGGTTCATTGATAGAAGTTTGAATCAAGTCAGTAATAACTGCGGCATGATGTTCCTTCTGCTTTGGTAGCAGAAGCTGCAGAACGAATTTTGCCGCAACACATTTCATACCAAGATCCTGTGTCAAAATCTCAGACACAGCAGTTTTTGTAATCTCCAGATCAGCTCCTAGTTCCTGAACAGTCAGTGGCCAATCTTTGTTGATTGCAGCCCATACACGTTCAACATTCTCAAATGTTCAGCTTGTTGCAGGCCTTCCAGAATGTGGATCACTTTCAACAGATTCTCAACTATCCCTGAAGCATTTGTGCTACACTTTTATTTGCGCTGCACTCATTGCATTGTCCCTGAAAGCCTTCTGAATCATATGAATAGTTTCACCAGAGGAATGTTCAAGTTTAGCACAAAGTTAGATTCCTTGCTCTACTCAGTCAGTCATTTTGAATGTGATGGCCACACAGTACACATGCTTGCACTGACTTGTACAGTGAAGTCGTCATTGTTCACAAATGTGCATACCAGTCAACTCTCCTTGGTCTCCAGGTTACATTGATGTTGTGCAAACTGTTCTTGTTATGTTAACAATGGCTGGATTTTTCTGCATAGACCTTGTATAATGATATAGGTGATGGCTAATTCTCACCTTGGCCGTATGAGGTGGATCTGATAGTATCTCCATATTATAAATAAGGAAACTGAGGATCCAAAGGGAGAGGACAGATAAAGCAGCAAAACAGAGAAAAAGGACCAAATCAAGTACCCATCAAACTGTGACCTATCGTGGGCAGGATGCGCCTGCCTAGAAGACAGTACTGCTTGAATGCACGAAGGCCACTGGGTTATATCTTTACTCAGCCAAACACTTTCCTGAGGGAGACAAAATCATGCTGTGCAACTGCCATCCCTGTCTTCCCCATAGCATGATGGTAAGTATAATACAGAGGTTAAAGACCAGACATTTGCAGTTCAAATCTCAGTCCTGCCTTTTCATAGCTGTGTGACATTGAACAAATTACTATCCTGTTTCTCAACCTCCCCATGTATAAAATGGGGATAATGATACACCTACCTTACAAGGCTGTTGTGAGGCTGAAAGAAGCCAGTACATATATAACAGGATGTTTTAAAAGTTCCCACTATGGCACCAAGATACAATAGAGGCTGGAATCCAAAGGAGGAGCTACATCATATGTAGAACTATGGTGTTGATGAGCAGCCACTGGTTAGCCATGTTCTGAATCCCTTCACCACAGTGAGAGTACGTAAGGGATGTGAGAGATTGAAAAGGTCTCTTTCTGAGAGAGTGGTTGGGGAACTGGGGGATCCTCTCATGTCCTCCCTCGTCCCCAGAGGGAGTGGTGGAAAGCTGAGGACCACTCAGAAATCTAGAAAAGACCCCTGCCCCTGGGCACACAGAGGACTGGTGCAGGGCTCTCATCTGTGGCAGCAAAGTAAAGGGTGACATCTGGAGGCAGTCACACTCGAATTCTTTAACAGGTCAAAAGTACATGCGTCCTGGGTTAGAGATAGAAGTCATGCTAGATAGAGTAAGCCTGAAAGAGACCCTGCAAAGAAAGAGTCCCCAGCACCAGCACTAATGTACCATGAGTGTTCCCCTTGGGAGTACTTGTTGGGTGTGATGATTAATTTTATGTGTTAATGAGATTACGTCACAGAATGCCCAGATATTTGGTCAAACATTATTCTGGGTGTGTCTATGAGGGTGTTTCTAAATGACAGTAACATTTGAATTGGTTGACTGAATAAAAGAGAATGTCCTCCCTAGTGTGGGTGGGCCTCATCTAATCAGTTGAAGATCTGAATAGAACAGAAAAGCTAACAGTGAACTCCTTTGGCCTGTCTACTTTGAGCTGGGATATTGGTCTTTTCTTCCCTTCAGACTTGAACGGAGACATCCACTCTTCTTGGATCTCAAGGCTGTTGGCTTTGGGGTTAGAACTCATGCCACTGGCTTTCTTGGTTCTCAGGCCTTTGAACTTGGATTGGAACTACACTGTTAGCTCTCCTGGGGCTTTAGCTTGCTGACAGCAGATCTGGGAACTTCTCAGCCTCTATAACTACATGAGCCAATTCTTTATAATAAATCTATCCATCTATCCACCCAGACATCCATTCATTCTTCCACCCATCTATCCATCCACATCCTACTGGTTCTGTTTGTTTGGAGAACCCTGACTAACACACTGGAGTTGAAAGGGAGGATAGGGAAGGCTGGGAGAAGAGGCACTACTCACATTAAAGGGCCACACGAGAAACACTGTCAGCTTTAAAGCCCTGACAGGTCCAGAGAGTGAGAAGTCATCTTAAGTTAGAAATCATCAAGTAATTACTTACCTTCCTACCCACTTACCTACTCCCTCACTTGCAAAGGAGTAGCTAAGTAAGATGGGAGGAATTAGGAAACATAAGGAGAAGCTGACTTCACCCATTTCCCAAGTTGCCATGGGTTTCTTTACCTTGGGGAGGAGTAGGAACTGCCAGGCAGGAAGAAAGAAACGCTTGTACCATTCATATTGCTGAGAAGCAGAGATTTATTTAAGGAAATATCTATGAGGAATAAAGGAGAAGAAACAATGTTAGGCAGAAGGAGAGGCTTTGATGTAGCAGGGCAAAGGAAGGAGAATTGGGGAGGAAGAATTTCAGACCTAAGGGACATGGTGAGCAAATCTGGGTGAGCTAGCTAGTACCTCAGCTAGTCCCTCAATTGTCTTCAGCTAGTCCTCAAGTTAGTCCCCAGCTAGTCTTCTAGCAAAGGTTGCCCATCAAGTGTCCCCTGGCAGACAGAAATGGTCCAATTGTAGCACCCTGCTGTACTTGGCCTTTAGCTTGGAGTAGCCCTGGGAGACATGGCCTTGGTGAAGATGTGGAGGTGGGTGCCCAAGGTGGCAGCTGGGCTGTCAGTCAACTCTGCTCCCCACAGCAGGTTCTCCTGAAGGAGATTTGAGTATTCACCTGAATCGCCACCATAGGCCCACCCACACTCACCCATACCCTCTTGCTACCCGACAGTCATGCATGCTGCAAAGAGCTCACATGCTGCAGAACCCAGCTGGGTAGGGGGAACAATTGAACTTTGCATCAACTTTCAAGTATTGGATCTTGCGTGGGATCTGACCATTGTAATTGTTGAATTGGGACTCTTTGCATTTTAAAGTGACTATACAACATTTTATTACATAAGAGTGAGCAAAATAGCTATGTAGATGGATTGAGTTCTCATCCAAGAAAGGCCACCCCCACTGAGGAGGTGAAGATAAATGGTGGGACTCAAAGTAAAAATATCTTAATGACACCATTTCCTGAGTCCTGCTTGTTCAATGTAGTGGTTACAGCTACAGAGTGCTTAGAATAGTGGCCAGCCTACAGTGACCACCAAGTAATAGAGGTTAGTTCCATTCAACCTGGAGGTTTTAGAAAGGGAAGAGAGAGGAGACTGGGACAGGAAAGGAAGGGGGAAATAGCAAAGGCAGACGCAAATGTGTCAGTGTCGATAACCAGCCTTTGTGCAAGAAGCTGAGCTCTGGGGCTGCCCTGCTCAAGCATGAGGTCTGTAAGCAGCCTGGGGCTGGGAGGTGATGGCTAAACACCCATGTCTGGCATTAATTAGTTCATGAAGCCACTGTATTTGGAAGAGAAGAGTCCCATCTCTTTTGCAGGCTGGAGCCCAGCTCTCTGGGGCACATGTGTATATCCCTGGAGGAGAGGGTGCGTATTTAGGTAATTCAGAGAATAACCCTCAGCCTGGTCCTAAAACAACATCAGCCATCTCTATCAAGCCTTTCCAGTGGCTATGAAGGGATTGGCACAAGTGAAAAACCCATTCATTCCTGTTACAGTTGGTGAGAAAAGACATGCAAATAGAAAATGGACAATAAAGACTTAATGAAAGCTCCAAGTAGAAGTTTCAGGCGGCAATGAAGACAGCAATTTCCACTGGTGGATGAATTCTTCAAGCCAAAATTACTATAGGAGCTCAGGACAGGGAGAGCATTGGCCTTGGAATCAGGCAGGTAGCGATGGAACACATTCCTGCCTTCACTTGCTGAGTGAACTTGGCACAGTACTTAACCACTCTGAACTTCAATGACATAACCTGTCAGGTGGTATGGAAATATGAGAGATAAAATATTGTGCTGGTGAAAACATACTGTTTCATAACTGTTCATTTCCTGTCTTTCTTTCATATGGCTAGGGTGGTGAGAATGGTCAAGAGCCAACAGATTTTGAGCTGGGTCTTAACACTAATAGGGGGATTTGGTGTGCCTGTCATCACAGGTAGATTATAGTACAGGACAAGCTTGGAGGAAAGTTCAAGGTGTTTTGGTTAATAGTGACTGAAAGAGTTTGATTAGTATAAGGGACTTAAAGATGGTTGGAAAGATGAATTGGGGCTTGAGATTGTGGGGGTCCTTGACTTCCGGATCATAGTAATAACTATGACCATGTAGCTAGTGTTATAGGCTGAATTCTGTCTCCCTCCAAATTCATACATAGAAGTCCTAACCCCCAGTACCTCAAAATGTGACTATATTTGGAGACAAGATATTTACAGAGGTAATTAGAGTGAAATGAGGTTTTTAAGGTAGGCCCTAATCCAACATGACTGGTGTCCTTATAAGTTGAGGAGCTTTAGACACAGACATGCAGAGGGAAGACAATATGAAGACATGGTGGGAAGGTGACCTTCCATAAACTAAGGAGAGAGGCCTGGGACAGATCCTTTCCTCACAGCCCTCAGAAGGAACCGACCCTGTCGACACCTTGATCTCAGACTTCCAGCCTCCAGGACTGTGAGAGAGTAAACTTAGGTTGTTTAAACCACCCTGGTATCTTGTTACAGCTGACTAGCAAATGAATACAGTGAGGGTGAGCACTCTACATGTATTATCTTGTCAGTAGGCAATGGGTGTATTTTCACCCTGTTGTGGTTACAACTTTGGGGTGCTGGCTTGGGTTCAAATCCTGGCTCCACCACTTATAGGTTGGACATCAAATGCAGATAATAATAACTATGGAGTTGAGGTTGGAAGAAGGTGTGTAAGTGGTGGGAAGGTTTACTTAGGACCTCAGCAGGACTAAGCCATACAGTCCAAAGTGCTGTCCCTGGACGTGGTCTCAGGAGGATATCTATGAGCTCTATAATCACTGGCAGACTCTTTATAAGTTTTACCTGGATCTTGACCCAGAGGTCTCCTATAATTTACCATAGAAGTGTTTTTGCTTCCAGCCAGATCCTGCCCGTGAGGGCTGTACCTTGATGGGCCCTAGATTTAGTCTGCATTCTCTGTTCTGCTGCCCTCAGCTCACTTCCTTGGCTACCTTGACCATCTTCCTTGTGCGTAACAAGGTCTTGGGCATTGTTAAGGACTGAATGTTTGTATTCCCCAAAATTCATATGCTGAAATCCTAATCCCCACTGTGATGGTTTTAGGAGGTAGTCCTTTGGGATATGGTTAAGGAAGGCATGTGGGACCCTCATGAATGAGCTCAGTGTGTTAGAAAAGGGGCCACAGAGGGCTCGCATGCCCTCCTTCTGAGACATGAGGGCTCAGTGGAAAGCTGGCATCTGCAACCTGGAGGAGGGCTCTCACCACAACCTGACCATGCTGGCACCCTGCTCTCAGACTTCTGGCCTCCAAATGGTGAGGAATAAATGCTTACTGTTTAAGTCACCTAGTCTATGGTCATTTGTTATAGCATCCTGAACTGATAAGATAGTCATCAGTTGGATATTGGGGTGAATATAGTTTTTTAAAACAGAAAGTAGGCAATAAAGAACTAAACATAACCAGAATAAGAATATAGGGTAACTTTACTGACTTTTTAAAAAAAGTACATTTTATATTTTTCTCCACTTAAAAGTTTTATGTATTATAATAACATTCTTTCATAGAAGTAAAAAGAGAGAAAAATATTACTTATTCTGATTACGTAAGGATAACAGAGAAATTGGTACACTGAATATACATAATTCCTTGAATATATATAAACCACTCCCAAACTGTTGTTAAAACTGTTTTTCAGGCCTGTTCAAACCTGCTGTCTCATTAGTACTTTTTTGTTCCTTTGATCATCTCCAGGGCAGATCTCATGACTCTTTCTACCATTGTCAATAAAATTCTCTTGCCACTTCTAAGCACAAAATAGACTTTTCAATAATTTAAATGTCCTTTCTGTGTAATAGAAAACTTCGGAATTTAATTTAAAGATTTTCTGTAACAGAGACTGGAAACTGTCCGCCAAAATCCACTTTGTCCATTTTCCATTGTAATAAGAGTTCTGATCACTGGCATGGCCAAGTGGACTACATTTCCCAGTCTCCCTAGCAGTTAAGAGTAATCATGTGACTGAATTCTATCCAGTAGAATATGAGTAGAAAGGATATGTTTCATTTTTAGGCCCGCCCCCTAAAAAACTTCCCATATTTGCTCCTCCACATAGTTTCCTCTTTCTAGTTGACTGAGATGAGAGTGACCTTAGGGTGTTGTTGGGAGCTAAGTGTTAAGGATGATCAGCCAGGGTCCCTGGATACTTGTGTGGAGGAAAGCCTCCTGCTTTCTTTACTACCCCAACCTGGAACTTTCCTCTACTGTCATATGAGCAAGAACTAAACTTCTATTGTGTTTAGTCACTAAATGTCTGGGGCTGTTTGTTACGGCAGCTAGCCTACTCTAATACATTCTCCAGGTCCATGTCAGGCTGAAAGCCTACATGGGGAAAAGAGTCAGCTCTCCTTTGTGCCTCCTTTTCCTGCCTTCAACTCTGTTAACCATGTGTAGTTTCTGACCCCTCTGGGATTGGCAGGAACCTCAAGGAGAGGTCAGAGGTAGGAAAGATCTTACTTGACTGGGACAATCATGCTCCTGCTGTTTTTTGTTTTTTGTTTTTTTGGTACATATTCTAAGTTGACTCTCTTGTGAATTGCTTTATGTGATATGCTAGATGTCTTCTGTTTGTCCCTCTAGATCTAATCTTTTATCCCCTCCAGTCTGTTCTGGTCCCTGCAGAAGGCTGACCTTTATAGACTGTATTAAAGAGCTCCTTTATCTCTTAGCATCTACTTGAGTTTGGCCAATGGGGAGCACTGGAAGGAGACTAGAGAGAGGTAGGAGCGACAGGTTGGGTTATTTATCCTCCTGGTTCCTTCCCTGTGGGGTTGCCACTGTCTGGGTACATCCCTCTCTTAAAGGTCACAGCTCCTATTAGGAAGTTCTTTCCACACACTGCCCTCTGAGCCTGGCCTCTGTTAACCATTCTTGCCCTCGTCCCTTCAGGATTAGGCTGCTGTTAGCTCCAGAGCACTGCACTATCCCCCAAGGTCTCCTTCTACATTGCCCACAGTTTCTTACATAATCTCTTTATTAAACTATGCTCAAATGATCTAACTTAAGTGCCACCTCTTCTTTGGTAGGCCCTGACCAGTACAGTGGTTTCTTTGAAGATGCCTTACCAGAAGCATCCAACAGTGTAGTTTTGGTGAGGCGGGCAATGCATCTGCTGCACTGCTAACTTACAATTTACCCTCAGCTCCTGAGCATTCTGTGCTCTGTCTCTCTGTTGGAGGTCATATCACCTCTCTGAGGGCTTCGCTGGGGCAGAAAATTGAGGCTTAAATATGTTCTGCAACTTGCCCAGTGCCCCAGAGCTAGTGAGTGTGGTTGAATGTAGAGTCAGCCGCAGCCCCAGTTCCCATCAAAGCTAATGCTCTTTCCTCTGCCATGTGTCCATGTGCATTACCAATGACTTCCCAAAGCAGTTCTGCAAGCTTGCACTCCCACCATTTAAAAAGTGAAAACCACCCTAGTTTTCTGCCTGATTAGAATTTTGTGTGGATAACAGAATAACTTGATAGAAGTGGCCTTCTTCTGGCATGAAGACATAGGCCTGAAAGATGATTCCACCAGGAAGTTATAGCAAGGAGATACAACAAATAATTTAGGCCTGGACTCTACTGTGCTTCTGCTGAACACGAGAGTTGTGACTCAGTGAAAATAAGGTGCCAGCAATGGGCCCCCTCAGCAGGCAGGTGAGGAGGCCAAGTGTCCACATTTGCTAACACTTCAGTTTGAGTGGGACTTGCTCTGCTCCTGTAACCAACCCCTTTCCCAGCCCCACTATCCCAGACCTGAAATATCATAAAATCACCTGGGCACTGCTTGGCAAATGCAGTGTTGACACCACATCGCCTCAGCCTACCTTCAAATAGCGAAAGTAGGGTGGAAAGGTATCGCTCTCTTGCTTCCTACTCCCCAGAGAGCAGCTCTCTTGCCAGCCCCTCAGCCCAGGTTTCCTTTTAAGTGGCATCAGTAGTCATGTCCCTGGGAAGCTTTCCTTGATCCTACATCTCCTAGGTGCTTTCACAATGCTCTGTTCTTATGACCTCTATTTGTTCAACAAATGTTTATTCAATAAAGACTGGTTTTCTTCCAGGACCTCGTTCTAAAATCTAGACTCTACAACAGCACTTGGCTTACTGTTTTGTAATTGTTTATTTACTCTAACAGAAATAAGGTAAATCACAAACTTTAAAAAGGAAATATTCATAGTTTTAGCTGGGCTAGAATTCTGAAAGGTCATATCTTATGATTATTTTAAAAATATTTTATTTAAAAAATTATTGAAAATACTCTTTGTAGCTTAGTACATTGCACATTGCCAGCATGTAGTAGATACTCAATAGGTGTTCACTGAATGAATGGATACAGTATTTGGTATTGACTATTGGATAAGTTGGGATTTAGGGTTTTTTCTAGTCTTTTTTTTTTTTTTGTAGGGGAGAAAATTGAGCCAGTCAAATGCTGTTCAGTAACACACCCAAGTCCATGGGACAAAGTTCAGATTGGGACTCAGAGTCTTGGAACACCCACATCCCTCTCCTGTATTCTCTGCACCATTCCTGGACCTTTTTGTCCTCGCGAGGCCAGTGCAACCACACGAGGCCAGTGTGAAAAGAGCTGCTGCTTCTGAATTCTGTGGAAAGATGCCAGAGAGCTGACAAAACTGTGGGGCCATCACCACTGTCTCTGAATGTTCCTGATGAGGACACTGAGGTCCAGAGGTCTATGGCGCCCCAAAGCCACCCAGGTGGAACGTTGCAGTGAAAAACTAAGACTGTTATCTTTCAGACACACAACACTGTCAAACTAGAGTTGTGGTTTAATGGGGTGCCCACCCTGGAAGGTTTTAGGTCTAAGTGCCTCCTCCTCAGTCTAAGAAGTACTGACATGCCCATGTTGATGGCTGGTGAGCAATCACGCTCTACAGGTAGGTATGTGGGGAGGTGCTGTGTGTCCTGCTGCCCCCAGCACTCCCAAAATCTGGCCGAGGATTTTTTTGCCTCAGGAATTTTAAGACAATACATATAACACTAATAATAGTTTGTATAACGCTTCACAGTTCTCTTAAGTGTTTTCATATACATGATCTCATTTCAGGTACCTGCTCTCATTTGAAATTGTTGCAGGGTGTAAGCATATATTAAAATATCAGTTAAGGCAAGTTTTGAAATAAATCAGTCTGTGTTTGAGCATAAGTTAAAAAACAAAACAAAATGAGAAAATAACAACTCATCAATGTAGAACTAATTCCCCAGGTTGGACCCACAACCTACCTCCCGCCCACCGTAATTTTGTTCCAGCTTCATCATACTACCCACTGTACCCTGCACCCTCAGTTCTCCCTGATTTTGCTCATGTTCTTATTATGCCATCTGTCAGGTATTCTCCCCACTTCATCTGTGAAAGAAAGTAATCTTCCCTAATATTCAAAGCCCTGGTTATATATCTCCAATTTTGTTATAGTTTTCTTAACACCTTTTTTTGCTCCTTCCACTTCTGCAGAATTAGCTGCTTCCTGCTGGATGCTCCCACAGACTGTGTTATATCACTTCTTACATTGTATTGTAGTGATTAAGTTTGGTTCACTCTCCATCAGCCTGAGCATCTTGAGAGCAGAGCTGTTTTATTATCTCTAGTGGGTGGTGCCTGATAGGTGTTGGACGCACGTCTGTTACAAGACTGAGGAGCTGTGCCTGAGGCTTCTGGTGGCCACGCGGGGAGTCCCTGTGGATCAGCACTTATTAACCTGCTGTTCCCCATGTGCCCCAACCCAGCGCCAAACAGGGCCAGCTCCCCGGGGCTGAGGCCAGAGTTGAGGACCAAATCACTCTTTTAGTGCAGCCACATTTCTGCATGAAGCTGCCTGTTAGGTAATAAACAAATCTCACGTTTTACAACTTGTTTGCTGACTTTCTAACCAGATTTGTCGTCAGAACAAAACCAAACAAAGCTCCACAAAAATCCATTCTCTTTTGCAAACAATAAAATACACAGGAAAGATTAGGGAAGATTTGATTTCTTTACACCCACTGGCAATGTGTTTTATGTTGTTTTTTCCAAAAAATAATTTCCTCTATAGACAGTAATAAGGTGAGTGTGTGTCTGCACATGTGTGAGTGAGCATGTGGTAGCATGCAGACACATGTGTGGATGACCATGAGGTTGAAGGGCTGTGGGTTTGAAAGGTCAGCCACACTGAGGTTCAAATACAGGTTGATCATCTGTAGGACCCAGGGTGTCTGTAAAATGGGGATGACAAGACCTACACTGTGAGTTCATTGTGAGGATCCCAAGGGAGCCAAAGAGTCAGTGTAGTTCCTGATACTCAGAAACTGTCCCCAAGGGCAGTTGGAGTAGTGGCGCCTTGAGTTCTTGGAAAGCTCTCCCTGGTACCTTACACACACACGGGTCCCCTATCTGTGGCATTAGACAGAACTGTCAACTGTCAGTTATCTTTTCCTGTGCACCTATCTATCTCCTAATGGTCGTGGACCCTCTTGAGGACAGGGCTGGCTCTCACATGCCTTTCTGCCTTGAAGAGAACTTTCAGGGGATATGCTCACTGGGTGGGCTGGCCAGAGGGGTCATTGGGAGGATCCTAGGAAGAGTCTGAATCCCTACAGGGCCTTCTCTGCTCTGCTTCTTCTCGGTCTCACTTCAGATTCTGACCGCTGGGTGCAGGGAGAGCCCTGACACTAAAAGATCATTTCAGAAGCTGCTTTCAGCCCCTCCTCCTAGTCAAAGGTGTGAAGATGGATAGCATGACTATCCAACCAGACAGAACATGGGCTTCACTGCCAACTCCTCCACCAGTGAGCTACAGTCTTCTGGCCTCGGCATCTGAGTTGCAAAAATGGGAATAATAACACTTTCCTCATAGGACTGCTTCTGGGATGAAATGATAAGGCAGTAGAACCTATTAAGTGGCACAGGACCTGGCACATGTTAAGGTATTTGTTTTTTTGGTTAATACAACAGTCTTTCAATTTTAAGATGCCATTGATTATGAGATGGACTACAGATAACAGCTTTTCAGGAAAAATCTGAGTGTTAGTTACCAGTGAAATGCATACTTCTCAACCTCAGACACATCAAAGAGTGCATAAACAGGCTGTGAATTGTCTCCACAGAGACCGATTCCTGAGGGACAAGTACTGACGTAAGAAGCAGTAACCACCAACACAGTTAGATGACTGCCGTGGTGATCACCTCGATGACCACCTTGATGCTGGGGGACCCAAAGCCTGCACTGCAGCTGTTTCCAGGCCTGCGACAGAGAGAGAGAGTGAGAGCTGGCTGGACTACTGGGCTCTCCATGTGGTTCAGGCCTTCGGAAGTCAAGCCTGACCCAGGCAGGGCATATCCTCAGTGTCTGCCCCACCATCACATGGGCTCAGCCTTCAGCTGGCGTCTGTCAGACCTGTCTCCAGCGCAGTGCTTCTTCAGTGTCTTTAGGGCTTCTTTGCTCCTCTCAGACTTGGGAAAGTGGGGGATAGCTTCTGTTGGAGCTGCCCCCTTTTCTCTGCACTGGCTTAGTCTATAGGACTGTGCTTGTGCCTTGATTCTGCTTCCTAAGTTCATTGTATCTGCCAGGATTTAGTCAGGAAAACAGAAGCCACACTAAGCATATCAAACAGAGGGGGTTTAATACCGGCTGTGGGATGAGTAGGTGTTGGAAGGCTGGGGCAGCCAAGGGGGACTGGACTGTGACGTTTTCCAGACCTCATTAACTGCTGGGAGAATCTACCAGAGCTGGGGCTGGGGGAACACTGTCCCCAAAGTTCCTCCATTGGAGGAACAGCCACCATGCAGGAGAAGCTGTTAGATTTGGGATTATGGAAATAACACAGTGATTTAGAGACACCACAAAAAGAAAGAAAGAGTGCAAGAGACAGAGGAAGAACAATAACTTCTCCCCTTCTCCTGCCTTCTGTTTGTCTCCAGCGTCTTTGTTGAGAAAGATTCTGAGGACATCAGCTGGTAAAGGGACCTAGGCATTACAACTTAGCACTCAGGGGGTGGGCTTGGGGCTGAGAGACAGTAGGTAGATATCAGTATAGTTGGGCAGCCAGCAAATATTTATTAAGTGCCTTATAAATGCCAGGCTCTATGGTAGTGCTGGGGAGTCATCACTGAACAAAACAGAAAAGTCTCTGCCCTCTAAGAGCCCACATTTTAGTGGAGAAATAGCCAATAAACGTAAAGATGTCAAGTATACACTATCTCAGATGGTGGTAAGAGTCATAAAGAAAAATACAACAGGGAAGGGACTTGGGAATGGTGGGAGTAGGTGGGTGGGCAGGACAGGTTTTGCTGAGAAGGGTGTTTCACTGAGAAGTGAAGGAGTGAGCCCTGACACTCTCTGGAAAAAGGGTCATTACAGGTGGAGACACAGCAAATGCAAAGGCTCTGGGGCCTATCACACTCAAGGAATAATACAGAGTCCAGAGCAGAGTGTGTAAGGAGAGAAGTAATAGGAAATGAAGCCAGGGAGCCAGCTGCCAAGAGCAGTTTGGGTTCCAGAAGAAAAAACCAGAAACCCCTTAGAACAAGTAAGCCACCTAAGAATCTTTACACAAGTTTTTATTAGGCCCGGCACTTGCCTGACTGCAAGGCCTGGATTATTTGCACTGGCCTCCCTCCTCCTTCTTGTAGGCTCAGAGGAGAGATCAAAAGGGTGAGGCTTAAAGACAGACCCTGCAGTGCTTTGGAGGCCACTGCAAAGGATTTTATTCTAAGCGAGATGGGAAACCATTTTCTCCTTCTGCCCTGCTCAGTACCCACTGTCTCCTCCCCGCTCCGAATGAGAAGTAGAGGTCTGCATGGAGCCCCATCTCAATAACTGGGATTCCCCTTCCTTTGTTCCCAACATATGCATATTGTCTACTAGACTTTTGGCTTCCTGAAAACAGGGCCCTGCCTATGTTATATATCTCTGTATGTTTAATCAGTGCTTGGCACCTAGTAGAGACTTAGTAAATAACACTGAATGAAAGAGTGGTTAAGTTGACTTCATCTCTC
Source organism: Pteronotus mesoamericanus (assembly GCF_021234165.1). Taxonomy (NCBI): domain Eukaryota; kingdom Metazoa; phylum Chordata; class Mammalia; order Chiroptera; family Mormoopidae; genus Pteronotus; species Pteronotus mesoamericanus. The sequence continues at coordinate 16,839,530 of NW_026555313.1, forward strand.
ATTTGCCACCAGCCTTGTGACAGGTTGATTCAGCTGACTCAAAGCCATCATCAATTGGGTGCACAGAAGCATTCCAATTTGTTAGTTTGAGTCAGCTAAACAATAGAGCAGTTGCTTGATTGAATTTTTAAGTTGGGTCATGATACTTGTGTGGCTATAGTCTCAGTCTCCATGAAAACTTTGAGGCCAGGGAATTATTACACAGAGGTATGTCTGCCCCACTGCTTTGTGGTAGTGGTGGAGGGTTCCCCCCTCCCTTTTATTAGTGATAAAGGTTTTGTTGGAGATAATTGTATTTTTAGCAGCACAGTTAATGAACTAGCTAAGCATCAATAGATGGAATCATAAAACCATTAAACACCAAGAGCAATAATGGGAAACTCTGTCTGGTGGTAATGAAATTAAGTGTCTTTATGAGGACACTTTCTTTTCTCCTCCGCTCTCTTGCCCTCTCGAGTACATGGTGACTGCTGCTCCTAATTGCTGTTTCACTAAAATGCACAATGCTATCCTTTTGTGTTTTAATTCAATGTATTTCTAGGGCCTTCAGGATCATTAAACTCTCTACCAAGGGAGTGCAGTAGAAGTGGTGGTTATGAAACCATCTGGAAGTGGCCCAGGAGTGTGGGAGAATGAGGACAGTGGCAAAGGTAGAGAAGAAATAGAAAAGACCTGTTGGTCTTAGTACTGAACCCAAGGTGATCAGTACCAGTGCTCAGGGGGAGCCCCTGTGGGTCTTTGGTACAACCTCTGAAGTCAGGACAGGGCCACTCCTAGGGGGATACGGTGTCCATGGCTATATCTGTACTTGAACCATATACTTTTTAGCATAGCTGGCCAAGCCTAGTACTATTGCAGGGTTAAGAAGTGAATTAAAGCCCTGATATAGACATGCTATTAATTTTTTCATTGAGCCACCTATAAAGCCTGTATACACTAAGTGTGTTTCCACCCTGCTAAGGAATTGGAAGGACAGAGTGAAGCCTCAAAATGATCACCGCCAGCTGGAACTATAAGGCCAAACATGATGGAATTTAATAAGAGCAAATGTAAATGGCACCCCTTTGCTTTACAAGGTCAGTTGTTCATGTAAAGGATGAAAAACCTGACCTAACAACAGCTCAGGTCAACAGAAGCTAGTGGAGTCAGTTGGCTGTGAATTCCATGTATGCCAGCAGTGCCATGTGGCTGCCTCTTCGCCCCCTGCTAATGTACCATGATGTATGAAGCATTGCAGAGGAACCCATGAGGATGTTTATCGAACCAGAGCAGAGAAGCACCTGCAAGAATAGTGCAGCAGCCTAGGAGAGGCTCGCTCAGAGAGATGTCAGACAGGCCTGAGCTTTGGGGAGCTACTTGGAGCTGGTCCAAGAACACCTCCAACAAAATAAGTGGAAAAACCAGAGTGAGGGGTGTAATTCTAAACCCACCAGACGGCCTCAGGGAGAGAGATTTGTTTGGGCTGGAGTGGAAAGAAGGGTAGGCCAAGGAAGTGATAGAGAGAGGAGGAACCCCCAAAAGTCAATCATAGTGTTAATGTGTTTCAATGACACGTTTGAATGCGGCATGCGCTTAGCCTTTTGCTGTTTGAAATGCTATGAAAGCTTAGACACAGCATAAACAGTGCTGACTGTTCCTGCTCAGACCACAAGTGTTATTCAGAGGATGGTGGGGTCTGTGAGGACAGGGTCATCAAGGAAGACGTCATGGGAAAGCTGGAGTGGGGCCAGGGGAGATGTTGCTGGCAAGGCATTAGCTGGGGAAAACGAGAAAATCAGCTAACTGGAGTCTTGGGAAATAAGGTGGGATAAGCGAGGGTAAGGCCAGAGCTTGGCACACTCAGTGGGCCAGACGAGGAGCTGAGGCGTGACGGAGGCACTGAGCTGAGCTCTTATCTGTGGATTCAGAGTTCACAGAAGAACCCTCTGGCTGGGGAACATGATGTGAAGGATGACTCTGAGTCTTGACTTTCCTCCTGATCATTTTTTCCCTTTGCAGTGTGTATCCAGGGGCAGGGAGCTGATGACCTGTGTGTTGTGCCGATGATGTACAGCAGATGTGACTGCCTGGACAGTGGTGAGGAGGCCGGCTCCATGGAAAAATCCTTGGCAGAGAAGCCCTAGTGCCTTCTGATGGGAAACCAAACTAAGTGACAGCAGGATGTGAAGATGCCCTTTATCTGCAGAGTGTAAGAGATTTCCCTTCCTTCTCTTTCTTCCTTCCTTGCTCCCTCCCACCTCTCCTCCAACATGTATTTGCTGAGCAATACAAAGAGGATCAGAACACAGCATAGGTCCTTCTTCTTATAGTTCATAGTGGAGAGGAGAGGTAAGACACATGGATAAGTAACATTGTTCATTTGATTAAAAAAAAAATCCTCACCCAAGGATACATTTATTGATTTTAGAGAGAGAGGAGGTGGGCGGGGGGTGGGGGCGGAGATTAATCAGTTGCCTTCTGTATGCATCCTGACTGGGTACAGACCTGCAACCTAGGTATGTGTCCTGACAGAGGAAACTGTCGGTGCATAGGATGATGTTCCAACCAACCAAGCCACGCCCGCAAGGGCTATTTATTTGATTTTAAGATGCACCCTCAATATGTCAATAATAACAGGTTTTCAGAAGAAAAAAAATCAGAAACACTACCACACTAAATGTACACATTGCTACAAAACATCTTGATTTTAAAAACATTCAAATGTGAAAAAAATGTGTTTTTAGAGTGGTCACACTAACCTATTAGGATGTAAAAATGTGGGGAAAATGTGTCTTTAAAGTAGTGGTTTACAGCAGTGTGATCATTGTCACAGCAGGAGTGGGTACAAAGTGCCATTGGAACCCCCTGGACGAAGCTTGTAAAGCTGCCTGGGGACACCGATCAGGCTTCAGCAGGAGGTGGTGCTGGAAGGCCGCCTTCTGGGAGAACAGTGGTAGACCAGGGTGGGTAAAGAGGCCAGAAGAGGGGGTTGGGGCAAGGGAGCAGCTTTGGCAGAGGAAGGAGACAAAGAAGAGGGTGATGCATTCTGGGAGCAGCTGCTGGTTCTCATTGTGACTGCTATTATCAGCGGAAGGACAGAAGAGACCTTCAGTCTGGAGGGGCTGGGACGAGTTTCATCATAAGGACAGCACGGAAGGAGATGTGGGCTCCCCGGTGCAATAGGATGAGGCATCTCTGCTAAACTTGCTCACATCTTGAACACTTTGTCTGTTTTCTATTTACATAAGGTATAAACCAATTGCCTAATGCAAAAATGATGTGTTCTCACATAGTAAGAAAATACAACAGATTTCAATCAATAGACTTGGAATTTTTCATTAAGTCTGCTTGCCTATTTCCTTAAACCTTTTCTCCAGGGGAAGAATACTCTTTTGAAGTGATTGATTGTGTTGTCTATCTTCCCCTCCTCTCCCCACCCTCCCCCAGAACATGTACCTCTTACAGCTTCTCTCTTCCCCCTCCCCCTCCTCCTCAGTTGTTGTAAAGAATCTGCTCAGCTGCAACATTAGGCATGCCTCAAGGAATACATTTTTGTTCAGATGTGTGTGTGTGTGCATACACATGTGAGGTTGTTTCTGAAGTGCATCCTCACAAAATAACCTTTGGGTATTGGTATGATGAGGATGCCATTAGGAGGAAATTCATCTACGTTGGTTCCAGAGGTGGGGGAAGCTACTGCAGTGTTGAAAGAAAGCTCAATAACCAGTCAGGAGAGTCCTTTCCGGGAAGGCCTGGTGGAAGATGGACAGGACAGGATTACTTAGGACATTCTCCTGTGATTCTCTTTGTCTCCCAGGGAATGGCTGTTCTCCTGGGGCAGAGGAGCACCCCCTGGTCCTCTCTACATTCACTCAATAGGTCAGTGCACCCTGGGCCTGGAAGAGAGGACCCCATGTCTGCTCCCTCTTCATACTTTTTCATCCCTGAGAGGGCACTGAGCTATTGGAGCACAGAGAATTGGGGTGGATGTAGGCTGTGATGGAAATGGTACCCAGGAGGGGCCATCCTGCTGCCTCTTCCTGCTGGTTCTGCCACTGGAGCCTCTTTGGAGCACATTTCCTTATCTGCAAAATCAGATTATTTACTAGTTGATCTCTACATCTCTGTCTTAGTTCTACGATAGTGATTCAAACAAGAATAAAGCCACTGTTGCTGAATGTTTACACTATGTGCCGAGCACTCTGCTAAGAGCTTTACATGTGTTATCTCATTTAATCTTGATGGCAGCTTTGCGAGGTTTGTAAAAAATGATACAGGCAGCCACTTTAAAATGTAGCCATGGTGGCCATCCCACGTGCCTTGCACGTGCCTTGTACATCTATACCTCACACTCTGGAATGTTAAAACTGGGCAAAATAACCTTTGCACTGGACCTAAAGCAACCTTGTGTCCCAAAGAACTGTTTGCAAGGAAAACAGGACGGCAGATATTATGGCTACCAGACTATCCTCTATCTGAAATGTAGCATTTCCTTCAATTATGAATGTGAGAACTGGTAGTATTAACCTGACCCTTGATTTTGTCATCAGTAGAAATCACAAATATTTTCATATCACATTACGGACATAGTTATTTGGAAATGCCATTTACGCCTACCTCTATTTTGAAACCACAGGAGCTGTTAGACCGGCTGCTAGAATTGTGGGCTCGGTCTCCCCACACTCTCCTGAGAAGTAGCTGGCTGCCATCGGGCAATTCTGTAGGCAGGTGGCCACTGAGCAGTGAATGTGAGCGTTCTCACAGGGGTGACCTGGACATTTCAACATCCCTGACTCTAATCACCTAATTGTAATCATATGCAGGAGTTGAATCATTTTCATATGAGCTAAGTTTTGCAAATCTGGATCGCTCTAATGTGTTTTTCATTCTCTATCTTCAATGCAGCCTTTGGTGACAGATGAATTCCAACATGTCTGATTGCTGAGCTAACTGTCCAAGTGTGAAACTTAACTCCTTGTGAGAGCAAATGGATTGCATGGTGATACAGGTCATGCACAGTGTGGTGAGCTCTGTGCAAGAGTCCCGTTTTGACTTGTTTTTCCCTTTTTACATGTCTGTGTTATGAAGTAAAGTCTTACATACATAGTATGTTATTCATACATTGTTCTTATCCTGTGAAATGCCGCACATTAAAAAAAAATACCCTTGTGGAAAACAGTGACAATATGAGAAATGAGAACTATTGTTTCTAGAAAGTCGTGAAGAGTCACATGAAACAATAGCTAAATTCCAGGGAGGACATGGCTCCTGAGAAGCTGCTGCAATCCCCATCTATACAAAAGCTAAAAGATGTTAATAGAGCAAAAACTTTGGCTAATCATAAAACCTTCCTTGTTTTACTTGCCATAAAATTTAATGAATAATTTATACTTTATTTAATTAACATACAAATTATTCCCTCCTATGTAGATTTGTCAAACAAATTACTTAGGAACCACAAACAAAATATTGCATTTCACAAAATGTCAGTGGAAAAAAATATTTAATTTTAGCTTTATTTATTATTTATTTTTTGCAGACCCAATTTATCTAGAGCTGGCAAAGAAAAGGAAGGTCTGATGGAAACTGTATACCTGGTTTCATTTACATTAGTGAAGCAATGGGACAGAAAAGCTGTAATGACTTTTCTTTTGCAGAAAAATTCTTGAGAATGGCATTTTGAAGTCAGGAAGACTGAAAGTGTACTTCAGTCTCTCTATTTAGAAAATGCATCTAAAGAAAATGCAGAGTTTTTTGTGTATTTAGAAAAGAAAGCTCAATTTTAAAAAGCAAGGATACTTCAAAAATGTGGATTTGCCATTTCATGAAAACCTTTTCTGAAAGTATCTTTAAAATTTTCTACCAGGTGCCAAACTAAAAAAGCTTCATACTACTGGAGAAACTTTACCTGAAGACATATAGATGGGAAATACTGAGTGGCTGGAAGTGGCTCTTTAGACAAACAGAGTGCTTTCAACAACAGAGGGCATATTTTGAAGTTTGGTTATGGAGAAATTGGCAGCCTTGCCATTCCCCTCAGTAAGTAACTTGAAACTACAGATGTCTTTCAACATAGACATGTCCTTGTTCTGTTCATGATGACCCTGCTAATGTCAACAAAGAGGAGTTCTTGTTTTGTGGATACCTTTGCAAACTGCAAAGACCACCGACATTTTAGAAATGGTGTAAAATTTGTTTTAAAGCTTCATATTCTTGCACAGGAGCTCCTGCAATGCTTGATTGGGCGTCTGATGTTATTGTAGTGCAAAAGGAAGCACTTCATGATGTAATCACTTGCTGCATTTAATACAGGCATATTCTGGCTTTTCCAAAAATCCTGAGAGAGAAGTTCTGTCGGCAGCCATAAAAGTCATCAACTTTATCAAAAGCTGGTCTTTGAGTCATAGTGTTTTTATAGGTTTTGTCAAGAAATTGTAGCAGAGCAGTTTGAATCGTGGTGCGATGGAGTAGGCGGTGGGGTCTTGCTGGGTGTCTGACTAGCCCTTTTCCTGCCTTGCTTGTTTGAGCTTCAGCAGAATTGGAAATGGCTGATGGCAAGGCTGGGAAAGACTCCTGCAAGACCAAGACAAAGGCGGTTTCCCCTCACAGGGAGCCGGCTTGCAGTTTCCCTGGGGCTGTATTCATCGGCACCTGAAATCTAGGAAGACCAGTCATGGACGTTTCAGCACGACTGCCGCTGTGTACAAGCACAGCCATTCTGGAGTACCTCACTTCAGAGGTACTTGAATTGGCAGGAAATGCATCAAAAGACTTAAAGCTAAAGTTTTTAACCCCCTCCATCCCCGCTGTCATTTACAACTTGCTCTTGGTGGAGATGAAGAATTGGATTTTCTCATCAAGGCTACAATGGCTGCTGGTAGTCTCATTTCACACATCTGCAAATCTCTGATTGGGAAGAGAGGACAGCAGAAGACAGTCTAAAAGATGTGGGGATTTCTCACTGTCTCAGAGCTCTAAATACTCTAACAGATGTCCAGAGCTGGTGATTATAGTGATCTTTGTGAAAAACACAATTTCGCCTTTTTGTAATCCTATCTGACCAAGTTGGAAGTTTAATTAGAATTCTAACCAATCAAATTTCTTCATTTGAGTCTTAACCATATTTAAGTTTTACTGTGGTTTCAAAGAAGCTATTGATTCTGAAGTAGTGAGCTTGATTGAGTTGACTGTTTTTAAAAAACTGTTTGGATTTTAATTGTGATGCAGAAGTTATAGTAACAAACATTTGGTTTTGTACGGATATTATTTCCACTCCAGTGGATAAGCTCAATAAAGGTCCTATTCCCCCCTTCCCCTTCAAAAAGGAAATGGTAGCAGAAAATTAGGGGCTTCTCTACCACAGAGAAACTTACTGACTTTCAGGAAGAAACATTCACTTTTTATAAAAGAAAAAGAAAATCCATTTTGGAACACTTTGAAGGAAAGAATTTTGCCTGTGTTGCTGGCTTACCTGGCAGGTATTTTTAACTATCTGAATGAGATGACTCTTCGAATTCAAGGTCCTGATATCATCATCACGGGTGCTTTTGAAAACATTGCCAGCTTTGTTGGCCAAGCTGCTGGTAAGAGGCTGGACTCTTCCCAAACCAATTTTCTCTCTTTCTCTCTTCCTTCCTTCCTTCCTTCCTTCCTTCCTTCCTTCCTTCCTTCCTTCCTTCCTTCCTTCCTTCCTTCCTTCCTTCCTTCCTTCCTCCTTTTCTCCTACCCTCCCTCCCTCCCTTGCTTCTTTCCTTTTTTTTGTATTTTATTTATTTATTTTTAGAAGGGAGAAGGGAGGGAAAAAGAGAGGGAGAGAAACATCAATGTGCAAGAGAAACATCCATCTGCTGCCTCTCGCACGCCTCCAACCAGGAACCTGGCTTGCAACCTAGGCATGTGCCATGACTGGGAATCCAACCAGTGACCTTTCACTTTGCAGGACGACACTCAACCCACTGAACCACACTGATCAGGGTGCTTTACAAACTTTCAAATTCTGAAGAAAGTGCTTTACCTCCGTGTAGTTACAAAATCCTGTGAATTTTTTGAAAAGCCTAATTTACAAACACCTGGAAATGCTTTAGAACTCTTGCAAAAGTCATTTTTATCTTGATGGCAACAAAATTGAACCCTAGAGTCTCATTATTTTTCTTTTTTATACTTGTATAAACTGAATCAAAGGTGTTGATCTAGCTAAAGATGAATTCATTGATTTTAGGACCAAAAAAGCTACTGTAACTGAAATTTCACTAAAAATCCTTGGAGAGTTTTGGTGCTCCCTGGGAGACACTTTTACTTTGTGAAGGAGCTGGGGAAGCTTTAATTCCATTTCAACACTGTATCTTTGAGGATTGGATTTTCAACACTGTTACCATAAAAATATATCAAAATCAATTGGATTTCCAACAGGACCTGTGTATTATCTTGTCAGAGATCATTCTACCATTTTATGATCTTATTGAAGATAAGCAAAAACTGTTTTTATATGAGTATGTCTTTAAACATTAAAATTTAACTTTAACCTGACTGTATTTCAAATGTTTCATTTTTCTAATGCAGTGAAGTAAAGCAAATCTATTACTATATAACAAATATGTTTTATTTTATTTTTAAATTTAATAAGAAATGTGCAGTATATTTTTTGATATTGTGCTTTTATTTATTTTTATTTATTTATTTTTTAATTTATTTTTTCAAATACATTTGCCCCACCACTTTCCCTTGCCCCCTCCCTTCCTCCCTCCCTCAGCTCTTCCCCTTTGGTTTTGTCCATGAGTCCTTGCTAGATGTTCCTTGACTTTCCCCTTCCCTTCCTTTTCCCCGCCCCCGCTCCCTCCTTCTCTCTAGTCTCTGTTGATTTCTTTTCCTTTCAGTGTTGCTGGTCTTATTTTCCTTGCATCTTTGTATTGTTGGTTAGGTTCCACTTATAGGTGAGATCACATGGTATTTGTCTTTCGCCCCCTGGCTTAATTCACTTAACATAATGCTCTCCAGTTCCATCCATACTGTTGCGAAGTTTAGTAGTTCTTTTTTTCTTTCTGCTGCGTAGTATTCCATTGTGTATATGTACCATGATGTTTTGATCCAATCATCTACTGATGGGCATTTAGGTTGCTTCCAACACTTGGCTATTGTAAATTGTGCTGCTATGAACATTGGGGTGCATAGATTCTTTTGTATTGGCGTTTTGGTGTTCTAAATTTTCAGAATTATAGAAAGTAAGCTTTCAGTATGGAGATAGACACATAGCAAACATTTTTAAAGTAATACTTTGGAAATTGTATTTTAGTATATTTAGTTTTTTTGTAATCTGTGTATTTATTGCATGAATTGAAAAATATTATTCTAAAAAATGTCCATAGACTTCACCAGGCTGCCCAAAGGATCCATGGTGTAAAAACAACAAAGAATTCACTCTGAGGGGACATGATCAGCTGCCATGCTCTCAAGTTTCTTAAATGTGGGAAAATGTTGGTTTCATGTGTATTAGGGTGAAGGCTGGAAAGAGAGAAGCACCCCTCACACAAGGCTAGGCCAGTCAAAAGGCTCCTGTGCCTCCAGGAAAACCCTTGAAGGAGTCAGCCATGAATGTCCAACCCCATCACCCTCAGGACAAGGGAGGAGGCAGGAAGATACCAGTCCCAAATACAAAGGTACCTCCTCTTTTCTTCCGGTAATAATTGATTTTAGAAAACTGGTCACTTAAATTTTTTTATTTGTTGATTGATTTTTGAGAGAGAAAGAGAGAGAGAGAGAGAGAGAGAGAGATTCATTCTTCCATTTATTTATCCACTCATTGGGTGATTCTTGTATGTGTCCTGACCAGAGATTGAACTTACAACCTTGGTGCAACCTTGGTGTATTGGGACGATGCTCTAAGCAATTGAGCAATGGAAATAAAATGCATTACTGAGTTCTTTCTGTGTGTATGAAGTGTGATTTTGTATGGTTACAGAGGAGAGGACCACATGGTTTCTTCCTTTGAGGGGTTAACACTTGATTTGTGGAGACAAAACTAGTGTGTAAAACAATTAAGGATGTTTAAATGCAAAGCTAGATGGTCTCTTGAGAAAAAAACCACCTGTTGACTTTACCATCACAGTGTCTCCAGAGTCCAGAATATTGCTTGGCACGTAATATGTGCTAGAAAAATCTCTGTTGAATGAAAAAAATTGGTGGCTGGATTTTTAAAATAACATCTATTGTTATGAGAGTAATACATGTTCATTAAAGAAAACTTGAAAATACAGAATAACAAAAAGAAGTAAAAAAGAAAAAAGCAGCCAATACTTTCTATATTTTTTCTTTTTCTTTTTTTCCTAAATACACATCAGAACACACACACACATATACAACCACTCATACTTTAAAGAACAGACTTGGGACCTGGGTTTTATAGCCTGATTTTTTTTCTCTTAAAATTATATTGTGAACATTTTTCTGTGTCATTAAATATTCTTCAGAACATTATTTTTAATGGCTTCACTGTACAGTATGCTATAAATAAATCATGGTGTAGCCTAACTTATTAGCCGCTTTCCTATTGTTGAGCATTACTGTTGAGGACATTTTATACACCAGCAGCTACACTTATTTGTTGCTTGTTCTCTTCCAAGTACTGTGCTGAGGTTTTCCTCTTCATACATAATCTCAATTTAACTTAATTCTCACAGCAATCTAATGAGGTGGAATTCATCATATCCATTTTATAGGGGGAAAACCTGAAGGTCAAAGGAGTAACATACCAAAGGTCATGCTGCTAGAAATTGACAAAGCTGGAATTCAAATCTAAGTTCTGTTTAATGCCAAAGTCCAGACACTCAAATGTTACTTTAGACTGCTCCCCTAGCATGCGTGAGGAAAGCACCTGCTCCTTAGGTAATAAGGAGAGTGAGAAACATATAACAGAAGGTAGGAGGAGATCCAGAAGAGAGAAGGATGCTAAGAAGCAGTGCTTTTCCATGTCCACAGCTGTGGAGATACCAAGATGGACAAGACCAACCAAAGCAAAGCCTCAGAGTCTGCTTCATGAGAGGCATGTTCAAAGTGAGAGTGGAGGGAAAGGTGTGTTCTGAGCTCAGTGAGGCTGACTTTTTGGTGGTAGAGTGACAAAACTTTTCTTGCATTTCTTCCTGATATCAAGAGGCATCTAGCAGCCTTCATACCAAAGGCTAAAGGGAGGGGCCATAAAGAGCAGCAGAGTGTTGCTCTGTCCTTAAGGGTTCCTGCGTTGCCTTGTGTGTGAGCAGTATTAGAAAGCAGCTCAGAGGCTTGTTGGGATGGCAGCAAGGTCACCAAGCCCAAGTGGAGGCAGAATTGCAGGGTGACCAGAGGGGCTGGCTGGGCCTTGAACTGAGCACAGCTCTTCATCAGGGACAGGGCAGGGACCAGGCTTAGGTGACCAACTGTCCTGGAGTGCCAGGAACTGAGGAAGTCCCAGGCACTATATCTCTCACTTGGGTTCCTAATGGTCTCCCCTGCTTGTGGCCCTGCTCCAACAGTCTATTCTTAACCCAACAGCCTAAGTGATATGTTCCTATTATTTTTCACTAAGGAATAATGTAGATACAGGAAAATTAACTTATGTTAGCATAGAATTCTGCATGTTCTGACTATCAGTGCAATCAAGATAGAGAACAGTTCTGTTACTCCTAATCACTTCCCTGCATCCACCCCTTCTCTTACTTCAGCCTTTGTTTGCCTTGGATTTGGTTTCTGTTTCTGCACAGTTGCCTTTTCAGGATGTCGTATAAATAGAATCATGTAGTATATAGCCTTTGAGCTTGGTTTCTTTCACTTAGCACGATCCATTTGAGATTCATTCACATTGCTGTGTGTTAGTAGTTCATTCCCTTTTTTAAGACTGAGTAGGATTCCACCCTATGGAGTTTCTACAGTTGTTTATCCATTCCCCATTTGAGGGACTTTGGTACTTTCCAGTTTTAGGAACTATAGATGAAGTTGCTTTAAAAATTCTCATTCTGGGTTTTTAGTAAGTGTAAGTTCCCATTTCACTTGGGTAAATACCTGGGAGTGGGAATGGTAGGCTGTGATAAAAGTAGGTTTTACTTTTTAACAAACTGCTAAACTGCTTTCCAAAGTGCCTGTACTATTTATTTTGCATCCCCATCAGCAATGAATGACAGTTCAAGTTGCTCTGAATCCTCACCAGCACTTAGTATTATCAATTTAAAACAATTATTGTAGCCATTCTACTACATGTGTAAGTGGCCTCTCATTGTGATTTCGATTTGTATTTCCCTGGTGGCTAATGATGTTGAATATCTTTTCATGTACTTATTGCCACATAAACTATCCATTTAATTCTTTTGCCCACTTAAATATTGGCTTCTTTGTTTTCTTATTATTGTTGTTTGAGAATCCTTTATAATTTCTGTATCAAGTCCTTTATCAGATTTGTGATTTGTAAATGTTTTCCCCCAGTCTGTGGCTTGTCTATTCATTATTGTGACAGTATCCTATGAAAAGCAGAAGTTCTTAATTTTGCTGAAATCTAATTTATTAATCTGGTGTCATATCTAAGAAATACTTTTTTTTTTCACTGCTCCAAATTTATTTGGTGTTTTAGTTGGTATGACAATTGGATACTTGGATGCATTATTTATATGCAGACTTTTCTTTTTACATTACATGACAATGTACACTACTCTGATTCATAGAGTACACAAAATAAGATCCTTGAGAACTGTTATGCACAAGACAGGCAATATTGGATTTGTACATTGGATCCCAGGACGTGATTGGGGAAAAAAAGTTGGATGAGGCATGTTGGGTAAAGGAACCACAATATATGTAACACAAGTTGTATAAGTGATCGCACATCTAGTTTGATGGGCAACTGTAGCATGTGCAGCATAGGCAGTTGTGCCTTTGAGGAGGCGGAACTATTTCACACTAACCACTTCAGGACTATACAAGGTAAGTACCATCCAGCATCAGGACAGAGATGCAGGGTTTTATGAACCATTACTATTTCTATCTTTAGGAAATTAATATATTTAGTCACAGGTCAGATAAAAGGAACAATGTGCACAAACTCCAGCTAAAATCCTGTTGTGGCCTGGACAGTGAGGTGGTGAGAAATTAGAAGGCTTTAAAACTGCAGCTCTTTCTGGACCCCCCAAAGTGTGCTTGCCCTCTTCTTTAAACAGGCCTCTTCCTCAGGTGTCAGAGTCACCTTCACAGCATCTGAGATTCCATTCTGCCCCAAGATTCAAGGAACACTAAGGAAGATGTCTTCTTCTTATTGCCATTCAAGAGACCCTTGATCATGGTGGAAACTGGATGCACCTGCCTAACATTCTGCATTATACTTTCCGCGAAATCTGCCACAGATAGTCCAATGACTCAGGATGTGTAGCCTTTCAGTTTGATCACCTCATAAGCACTATTCAACCACTTGTTTGCGAACTTCTTTCCACTGTTCCTTACCTGCATCAGTGCCTAAATCAGAGTGCAGACTCTTTAGGGAGACACCGGCAACATTCACTCCACTCCATACAGACATACTAGAGCAGCGGTCCCCAACATTTTTGGCACCACTTACCGGTCTCATGGAAGACAGTGGTGGAGGGAGGTGGGGGGAATGGGGGAGAGTCAGGTGAGCCTCACTCCCCTTCTGTGGATGGGAGTGTGGCGGGGAGACAGGAGCAGGAGCTCAGGCGAGATTTGATTGCAGTTGTGTTCTTAACAGGCCATGGACCATAGCGGTTCCTGGCCTGGGGGTTGGGGACCCCTGCACTAGAGTGTCCATGTTCCCCAAGTACCCACGACAGCTTAATGGGTGAACTCCCAGCCTTTCCTCCATCAGGTAACGGAACTGGGCTGAATCCAGATTGCCTCCACTCCCAATTACACGGTTTTTGGGAAAGCTCTTATCTTCCGAACCTCGTGGGTCAAGACATCCACTGGATTGGAAATACTAAGCAATTTGAAGTTGGGACTGTATTTTACAACATTAGGAGTGATGAATTTAAAGATATTCACATTTTGCTGGACCAAATTAAGACAGCTTTCTCCCGCTTACTGACATGCCCCCATTGTGATAATCACATTGTGGCCTTACTGGGAATGTGACCTTATAAGCTTGGATTTTGCAGTCACATTATTGTCTTTGCCATAGGCAATTTTGGTGTTCTAGGGAAAAGTTGCCATGTTGGAGATCCATCATCTCTCCCTTTAATTTGTTTTCCATGACAACAGGAGCAAGTTCATCTGACAAGTCCTTCATTAAGATACTGATGGCACAGACCATGCCAGCAGCACCAACTCCAATGACTGTAATATTATTTTGGGGGCTTTGTTCTTCCTTAAGGAGGTTCACAATCCTTGAGAGTTGCCATACTGGACTTAGAACCAAAAGAAGTCGGGTGTTCATGGTGGGCAGGCATCAGTGGCTTGATGCGCTGCACTTGAGCTTAGCCAGCTGCTGCTAGGGCACCTCTAAGAAATATTTGCCTAGTCCAAGTTGACAAAGACTTTCTTCTATATTTTTATGTAATAGTTTTAGATTTTACATCTAGTTCTATGACCCATTTTGAGTTAATTTTTTTACATGATATAAGGAAAAGAATAAAGGTATTTTTTTAATATGATGTCCAATTGTTCCAGCGCTATTGTGGGAAAGACATCTATAATACAAAAACATTACATGACCCTATGAAATTGAAAATAAATAGCCCAGGTATATGTGGTTCAATTCCTGAATTCTCTGTTCTGCTCCCTTGATCTAGAATCTAGATGGAGAGGCCTGCTGGTAAGTGTTTAAGAATTGGCTATGGGGGAAGGGGTAGAAGTTGGGGGTAAAGTCCTGATGTTTAGTGTTTGCTGAATTTTGTTTTTAAAGTACTGTCACAGTACACAATTTCAAGCAACTAAGTTGGCATCAACCAACTTGTAAAACTGCTGAAAATCTACCCCTTGGCTCCTGTGAGCCTGCATGTGCAGTCGCCAGCACTATGCCCATCCTGTTTTCCAGCACCATACTGTCTTGATCACTGTACCTTTATAGTAAATCTTGAAATCAGGTAGCGTGATTTCTCCAATTTTGTTCTTCTTCAGGATTATTCTGTCTATTCTAGTTCCTTTGTCTTTCTATAAAAATTTTAGAATCAGAATATTGATTTCCATAAAAATTCCTGCAGAGATTTTGATAGAAATTGTGTTGAATATGTCACTCATCCTAGGGAAAATTGGTATCCTAACAGCACAAAGTCTTGAAATCTATAAACAATATATCTAGTTATTTACATCTTTGTAAATTAATTTCATCAGTGTTTTTGAGTTTTCAGTATACTGATCCTGCACACATTTTGTTAGTCTTATACTTAAGTGTTTCATGGTGTTTGAGTGCTATTTTCAATGTTGTATTTATAAGTTTAAATTTCTAATTGTTCATTGCTAGTAAATACAAATACAGTTGCCTTTTGTATATTGACTTTGCATTCTGTGACTTTACTAAACTCACTTATATTGTTTGCTGTATTTTTTTTGTAGATTCTTTGGGATTTTCTACATTGACAATAATTTGTCTAAAAATAGAGACAGTTTATTCTGCTTTTTCAATTGGCATTCATTTATTTGCTCATTTATTACATTGGTTAGGATTTCCAATGTGAGGATGAATAGAAATAGTGTGAGTGGGCATCATTGTTTTGTTCTTATTTTGGGGAAAACACGTTCAGTCTTTCACTATTAAGTGGGATATTAGCTGGAGGTTTTCTGTAGTTGTCCTTTGTCAGGCTGGCAAAATTGCTTTTATTTCTAGTTGACTGAGAGTTATCCTGAGTGGATGTTGAATTTTTCAAATGCTATTTTCTGCTTTTATTAAGATGATTATAAAGTATTTGTTGTGGGTTGAATTGTATTCCCCCAAAATATATGTTCAAATTCCAACCCCCTGTTTCTGTGACTGTGACCTTACTAGGGAATAGGGTCATTGTAGATGGAAACAAGTTAAGATGAGGTCATATTGGATTAGGATGGAACTGAATCCAATGGATGGTATCCTTATAAGGAGAAATCTGAGGACATACAGCATAATCATACTAAGACTCTCTTCTAGATTCTGGTTTGTAGATGCATCATTCCAATCTCTGCCTCCATCTTCACATGGTCTTCTTGCTGTATGTCTGTCTCAAATTCCAGTCATAGATTTATGTCTCAACTTAAATTCAAGATTATTCCATCTTGAGATCCTTTACTTAATTACGTCCGTGAATACCCTATCTTCAAATAAGATCATATTCACAGTATCAGAGTTAGGACTTTTAAATATATCTTTTTTGTGACCATTACTCAACCCACTACATATACCAAATAAATTTCCATACTTATTTGCTTAAATTCTATCTGTCTCCAACTAGTATGTAATTTCCACAAGGATAGAGAGTTTTGTCTATGTTCACTGCTCTTCTTTAGTACCTAGAATAGGGCCAGGCACATTGTAGGCGTTCAATAGATCTTTGTTGAATGAATGAATGAATCTCACTTCTTGCTTCAGCATCGCTCATGGCTGTGTACCTCTTTTATTCCAAAACTGCTCTTCCTTTGTTTCTAAGCCCACTTGTTTCTCCATTGCCTTCTCTGATTGTTCCTTCTCAGTCACCATCTTTGAAGCCTCATCCTTTCTCTACCCTTCGACTACTGTGTCCCTGATCTTTTCTACCACTCTCTTTTCTCCCCGGGCAGCTCACCTGCCTCTGCGGTCAATCACTTTCTAGATGTAGGTGACTCACTTTTCTACATTTTCATCCAGGCTTTCTTCTGAACCACATTTCCATTTGCCCCTTTTATCTGAATCTCCCTTATAATTAATGTACCTTACATTCTGACACATTGTCTTTTCCTTTTTTTACCTGCCTTCCCTCCTTTCTTGGTTCAGTACTACCACCCTTCCAGTCACCACAGACAGCAGCCTAGATATCATCTTTAACTCTCCTACATCCTATCACTCATCAGGTCCTATCAATTTCACCTCTTAATATCTCTTGGATCTGTCTACTTTCCCCCATCTCCACTGCCACAGCTCAATCATTGTCATTTTCTCCCAGTCTCTTTGCTTCTTTCCAAAATGTGAATGGCCCTGCAAAGTGCAGTGATTTTCAACTAGCATGCTGCAAGAGGCACACCGGAATACCACAGGAATTTTTAAAACATGCAATACCTGAGTATTTAGTCAAGGGCACTGACCTCTTTTCCCTTAGGTTGTTCCAAAAAATAAATAAATAAATAAATAAAAGAAAAAAAAGACAAGAGCCAACCCAACAATAGCTGTCCAGGGTGAATGAATCAAAATTACACCTATTTGTTCCTCAGATCTGAAAAAAAAATTTTTTTGGTGTGCCATAGACTTTTAGTAATTAGTTTGTATGGTGTGAGATAAAAAAAAGTTTGAGACTTGATGCTTTAGTGACTCAGCATTGCCTACAGGCAAGACTGATCCTTTACCTCTTCAGGCCATCTCTTGAGGGCTTTCTGTGGTCCAGCCACGCTGATCTGGCAGTTCCCCAAATTCACCAACTTCATGGACTAGACCAGAGAGGACTGGGAAGCACAGCACCCCATCAGAGGACCTCCTGTTGTCTTGTCTCTGCTTGCCTGTCTGCTCCGTGGTCCCTGGGCCCTGGGAAAAGTGCAGAAAAGTTGTTTGGACAGAAAACTTTACAAAAAGAAAGTTAACATTGGGAGGGAGAAGAGTGGTTTGCAAGAAAGATTTGGGTTCCATTTTACTCTCAGGTCATGGCAGTTTCTTGGAGAACTTCCATTCTGTCTCTGCTTTTTGGCATTAATTGTTGGGATCAATGCTGCAGCAATTATATTCAATACAATGTTTACTGCAGCCACCACATATCCAAGGCTTAAGTGTTGCTAAATGTCACTTTCATGCTCCCCAGTGTATGGTGTATAATTATAACTGGTTCACTACCTTCTTTGTTAAGGAAGCAGGTGCTTTTAGCCTGAAAAGAAGAATAAAAATGCATTTTTCTCTGACTTTACAAGAGCACTCATTTCCAGAGGGATCCTGGAATGAACACAGGCTCTTGATCATGAACAGCATTGTTTGCTGGGAGCTCTGCCAGCATCTCCTAAAATGGACCCCTGGACTCTTCCTCCCCGCCAGGTGAAGGAGGGCTTCTGGCAGCCTGAGATAAAATCCAGAGGCAAAGAGAGGTGGAAGAACTGGGAACCAGTGACCACCATTGCAGCTATGAAACAAGTGTCATCACACATTAGAAGTGTCACCCGGAGAAAGAACAGTCAGTCGGCTGGAAGTCACACAACTTTTGGTTTGTATTTTAACTATGTGACTTCATATAAGTCACTTTGACTCTATGATTTCATTTTTTTTTTCATTTTTATCATCTATCAAATGGGAATAATAAATCCTGCCTGACCTACCTCAGTTAAATTCAATTCCAAACTATTGAGCGCCTGCTCTATTCCAGGCACTAGAGATTATAGCAGTGCATACGTTGGACACGCATCCTACCCTCAGTGACCTTAAGACCTAGATTAGGAGTTGACAGGCTGGCTTGCAGGCCAAATCTGGGCTCTGGCCTAATTTCAGACAACCTGTCATCTTAGAGTGGATTTTACATTTTTAAAGGGTTATTAAAAAAAAGAGAAAAAAGAAAAGTAGAATATACAAAAGAATATGATATGGCCTGTAAAGCTTAAGGTATTTGTCTGATTCTTTATAGAAGGATTTTTGTTCCCTTCTAGACCTCTGGTCTAGACCTCTGGTCTAGAGCTGTTCCATGACAGTCACTAGCCACGTGTGGCTACTGAACACTTGAAATGTGGCTGGTCAGTTAAGATGTGCTGTAAACTGTAAAACAGACATTTTTACACTTGAAGTCCATATTTCAAAGGCAATATGAAAAAACAATGAAAAATATCCTGTTTAAAATTTTTATGTTGATTGCATGTTAAAATGATATTTTGGATATATTGGGATCTATCATAAATATATGATTAAAATGAATAATGTGTTTCTTCTTACTTAAAGTGTGGCTGTTAGAAAATTGAAAATCACATACGTGGAATACATTGTATTTCTGACAGGTAGCACTGATTTGGATGTCAGTTACATTGTGCATCGAAAGACAGATCTAATGCCTTAGTGTGTTAGCTGAGCCTCAATTTTTTAATTTCTAAAATAGGGGGACACTAATAACAGCTAATTAATAGTTTTTTAAATTAAAAATAACCCTCACTCCAGGATATGCTTATTGATTTTAGAGATGGGGGGGAAGAGAGAGAGAAGGTGCAACATCAATCAGTTGCCTCCCATATGCTTCCCAACCAGAGATCAAACTCGCAGCATAGGTAATGTGCCCCGAATGGGGACTGAACTTGCAACCTTTTGGTGCACAGGATGATGTTTCAACCAACTAAGCCACCTGGCCAGGGTGATTGTGTTGTTTTGAGGCTCAAATTCTACTGAAACAATCTACTGAAAGCATTTTGTGAGGTGCAAGTTGTTATGCAGATATCACTGGTTATTGTGGTTCGGCCATACCTGTGGCTGCAGGAGACTCTTTATTGCCCTTCCTGCTTACTAGTCCTTGCTGTACTTGTGGCAGGGCTGGTGTAGGTGCCGTTCAGCAACCTTCCCACTTCTTAGCGGCTCCTAGGACTCTCCTCCTGCTGCTATACCCAGGCCCTGTAAAGCATTGGTTTGTAACATTTAGAACTCCTCCTTCCTCCTGGAGTGCCTACATTTGGTCTTGGAGACAGAAGATGTCAAAATCCTACTGAAAGCACTGTAGGATAATTAATTGCATTAGAAGCCAGGAAATCTGGATGAATGGTAATAAAACCCCAAAGAGTAACTAACATTAAGGTCTTGCTAAGCGTTTCACATGTATCATTCAATTAAATAGCAAAAGCATGAAGACTTAGAGTCCCGATTTTACAAATGAGAAAATCATTTTGCAGAGAGGTCAACTGACTTTCCTGGGGTCTATCAGCAGGTAGATGGCAGAGTCTGGGCCTGAACCCACATCCTCTGACCCCGAGCATAGTATAGAGGTCATTCAGGATCCCTTGTCTATCCTTGCATGAGGAGTGATGAAAGAAGCAATGTGGTGCTGTCAGGAGGAGTCCGCCTGGATAGTGGACACAGCTCTGGCCTAGGAGTCAAAAGATCTGGATTCTGTCATCAGTGCTGCCCCCTTATTAACTGGGCCAAAGTACTTCCTTCCCAGGTGGAGTGTGGCACTGTCACCTCTCAGGTGCTCTTAATAATCTCATTCTAGGAGTTAAGGTTTAAGGCCAAGTGCAGGAACTTCCAATGCCAGCCCAGGGGCCAGCTGCCTCAGTTTCACCTGGAAAGTGGTTTAAAAGTGCAGGATCTGGGGCCCACCTCTGGAATGTCCTTCAGTGCCTGTGGGATGAGTTTCTAAAATCTGTGCTGTGAAAACTTCTGTTGAGTCTCCAGGATTATGAACTACTGTGTTAGAGGTTGTTGGCTCTTATTAGAACTTTGACCTCAGCACTTTCTTGAAGCAATGGTCTCCACCTGTAGTTTTTTTCTGTATCTCCTATCTATTAAGATGCTAATCTTGTCAGCACACATTTCAAAATGGAACTGAGATCCAGTCATTTCTCCTCTCCCTCTGTTGGCCACCAATGTGTGAGCCACCATGACCTCTCACCTAGACTACCACAGAGAGGTGGTAAGCATACCAGGTTAGAGGCTGGGGACCTGGGGTCAGAACCCGGCTCTTTCACCGGCTTACCCTTTCTTTGCCTTGATTCCTCAACTGTGAAATGGAGGTAATAAAGATGGCTCTTGTTGTTGTAAGGATTATATGATTTGATGCATGATAATGAAGGACGACATAAGCCCTCAATAAATATAACTTATACTGTGGTGGACTTTAACCAATATCTCTGCATTTCTAGCCTATTATGATCCAGTTTCCACCCAGCAACTAGGTATATTTTAAAATGTAAATCAGGTTATGTCACTGTCCTAGTTAAAAGGCTCTAACATCTTCAAATTCCAAATTCCACATTATACCCAGAATCAAATCCAAGCTCTTTTCTGTGGTGTGTAAGGCGCTGCAGTTCTAGCCCTTATATACCCTACCACCCAGCCTTTCCCTTAGAGACTCTGTTTTGGCCATGTTGGCTTTCTTGCTATTTCTCAAACATACCAAGTATGTTCTTGCCTGGGGATCTTTGCACTAGCTCTGCCTATTTATGGGCTAACATTATGTGAGTATATTTGTTTAAGTCATCAGTCTCCCCTACCAGAGAGGAAACTCCATGAGGTAGGGATTATGTATGTACCTTATTCACTTTCATCTCCCCAGTGCCTAGAACAGTGCCTAGCACATAGTAGATGCTCATTAAATATTTGCTGATTGAATGAATAAATTAACAAATGAACCTACATCCTCTTCCTCCTGCTTGCCCCTGCCTTCTACTGGGTGAGCTCTAGCTTTCTCTTTTTCTGCTTCAACTTCTCCCTGCTTAGACTGCTCTGTCGTGGATGGTCTAGGCAACTAGCTGTAGATTATCAAGGCAAAGAAAATCGTTCTCTGGGAAATCATAACTGGAAATACACTTTGCTTTTACACCATGTTGGTGTGCACTAATAAATTATGTGGAGGAATAAATATTTCTGGAGACACAAGTTGCCCAGCCAGGCCTTTTATCTTCTCTCTCAGGATGGGTGGAGGCCATTCATTACCCCCTCACTTCCCTTCTGAATCATAGTAGCTGTAGATACTACTGAAGCTTCTATTGCTCATCTGATCTTTCATTTTATCAATAAATCTCTCTTTTGAACATAACCATTTGTATTTAATATAACCAGAAGGTGAGCTGATTAAGCACTTAGTTAGATGGCCTCTTGTTAGGCATGTTTAGCTGAGAATTTTCCCTGTGACCCATGGAATTTCTCCCCATAGGAAATAAATCCAAAGTCAGTTCCTTGAGTAGTGAGAGAGCAGATGCCAGCCATTCATTTTCCTGGGTCCCCTCTTAGCTTATGCCAACTTCTTAGCCCTTCACTCCCATGGCAACTTCTCTTGGGCTGTTGCTTACCCTTTCAAAGCCTGCATTAGGAAAATCGATACCATCTATTTTATGCTTGTGGTCAGGATTCGATGTGTCTGTTTTGTAAGTCCACCTCATAGTGTAAGGGGTGATATGCAAAAATATTTGCTCACTAAGTGGCCCAGCCTGGAAAGTCACAGCAGTGCTGGGGTTATCCCTGCAGGTATTATCCCTGTAGCTGCTGGAGGGTGGGGAACTCCATGAGTCTCAGAGCAGGAGTGGGGTGACCAAGGTGACGGGAGCCCTTGTGAGCAAAGTTCGGGGAACTGGCTGTGTGTAACCAGCATTCCATATTTCAGTAATGTAGCAACAGGTGTGACTGCACTGCAGAGTACTGGCTCATGGTCACCTGTCCCCTTCTGATGAGCTCCTTGGAGCCACCTACCTGCCCCTGGAACACACACATCAGACACTGAAGAGGAGACAGGCTCCTGGATGCATGCTCCCATTGCAGCTTTGGCTCTCTATTTCTTTCTTGTTCCTGTTTCTGTTCTACCTCTGACTCCCTTGCTAGAGACCTTCTGGCTGTGTCTCCCACTTCTGTCCTCACCTCATCATTGCATTTTGACACTCGTACCTCTCTCCTGGCCATAGGCCTGCCGTCTTCCCTGGACAAGTGGATCTGCTTCTCCAAGCAGCCTCTGGGGCTCAGGCCACCTCATGAAAACACCCCTTGTTCTAGTCCTTGTCCTGGGGCCCTCCAACCCTAGGTCCAAGTCTTAGACTCTTCTGGTCTCAGAAACAAGTAGGGGTCCTGCTTGTTCAAACCTCACTTCTTGACTAAGCCCAGATCCTTGAAATTTGCCTCCTCTCGAAAGTTTTCTCTGCTTTCCCCTATGGTCTCAATCGAAGAATGAAATGTCCAGCTCCTCCCCCTTGAAATGCTATTTGACCTAAGGCAGGATGTGACACATGGTAGGAGTAAGTGTTATAAGAGCTGAGGTAGAGGGAGCAAATGCAGAGGGCTGGGGTGTTAAAAGTTAGACAGGTCTGGGGTGAATCTTGGTTTTATTCATTATTGTTTGTGTCACCTTGAGCAAGTTGAGCTTTGTGAGCGCTATAGATTCCTACTCTGTGAAATGGAGGGCCCTTGAGAAGATCAAATCAAGATGATGTTTGTAAAATATGTACCACAGACTGCATATAGCAGGTGCCCCCAAATGGTACCAGTTGCCCATTGTGCCATGTCCCATTTTGGCTTCTTTCATCAGAAGCAGGGTGACATGGTGGCAAGAGCATGGGCTTTGGAATCTGGACAGATCTGAGTTCAAGTGCTTATTAGGCCACCAAAGAGCTGTGAGACCTTGGGTAAGTACAAATATTTCTGAGTCCCATTTTGGCAGGCCAGGCAACTCACGCCTTCCCTGGGGAGTCTGTGTGAGTAGTAGAAGAGGCAAAGGGCACAAGTTGCCTGGAGAGTGGCTGGTGTGCAGTGGGTGTTCCACAGGGCCAGTCTCCTCGCTCCCCTTCTTTGTTGGTGAGTGATCTGTGGTCACCATGACTGACAAGGAAACATGGATCCATTTAGTTGATAAGAAGTAATTTTCTGTTCTCATTTTGTTTTTTAACCTGGCATGAAGGTACTAGAGGAAACAGAATTATTGGAAAACTGTCTTGTTTTCAGAAACATTAGATAAATTAGGTTACACATTTTATTGTTCGTGAATACTGTGCCATAATTTATTTTCCTCCTTTGAAGATGCCGGTTCCAACACCCCAAAGCAATGCTTTATTTTGTTCATGCTTGATGTGATCTGCTCACCCGTTTTATGCCTTGTTCAAATGAACCTGCTTTAATACAATTTTAATTGTTTTTAATGCTTTAAATTAATTATAGCCATTTCAGTGGCTCCTCTGTGTCTTTGCTCTTTCTGTTTCATCTCCGTGGCAACCTTTCCAACAAAGAGAAGGGGAGGGAGGACAGGAGAGAGAGAGAGAGACAGAGTGAGAGAGAGAGAGAGAGAGAGAGAGAGAGAGAGAGAATGTGCATATGCCTCTTTTGTTCTGGATGTTGACTTCAGTTTGCTTTTAAACGCTGTAATATCTGCTCCAGGGAGAAGGATTTTGGGGTAACAACAAGTGAATTCTGTTTACTGTTTTCCATTAGGGAACTATGCCTGGCTTAAAAGTTTGCCTGTGAACTCTGCTCCCCTCTCCTCCACCCTATCTTCTCAGCCTGGGAGCAGATCAGAGGCAGGACCAAGTGGTGTCAGTGCTGAGATGACTTAATACAATGTTCCGAATTCATAAATTAATATTCATGGAGCGCTTTTGTGTGCCCAAGAGGGCTCTTTACAAATGTTAGCTGATTTGATCTTTGTAGCCACCTTGTGAGGCTAGAGTTATTCTCACTGTAGAGATGAAGAAAAGGCACAAAGAGGTTAATAACTTGGCCAAACTTGCCCAGCTGGTGAGAGGTATGACCAGGGTTTGATCTCAGATTTTGCTAATGCCAAGTGATAAGTTCTCTTCATTCTGTCAGGATCTCTTTCCTCCCCTGACTGAGGACTGGTAGACTTTCTCTGTCCTTTGGGATACATCCAAATGTTCCACTTCTTGAGGCTTTCCTGATGATCCTACCATTCATCTGTCCCTGCTCTGATCCCCCGTGGCTCTTCACTTTTGGCTCTCTTTGTTCCCTTCCCTTTATTACCATTGTAGTCTTCCCTGGTCATCTCCTAAAAGCAACTAGAGGGCAGGCTGGTGAGCCTTGTCATCTTTTCACTCCCTTTGTACCAAGCACAATGTTCCTCACTAGGTGGGTACTTAGTAAGTACTGTACCAACCTGGGAAAAATCACAGAAGGAAAAGCAGGGCGTATGGTGAATTATCCTATATTGCAAAGATATATTTCAATGACTTGTATAGTTGCCGGTCTCTGTGTTCAGGCATGCTTGGGAAAGCAGGGTCAAGTTCCATTAGGCACCTTGTGAAATTAATGAATTTCTTACATGTGGGGCTTTGGGGCTCCTGCCTTTGAAGCTCCCGAGAATGTCACCTGCCATTTCATTAGAGCTGGCAAGACTTGGTGTCAAAGTGTGGTCTGACTCAGGAAATAGCAGGAGGTCCAGATCCCTCAGGTTTGGCTGTTTAAGCAAGAGAGAAGGCAAGAGATCAATGGGAGAAGCTATCAGAGGTGGGATGGGGTGGCTTGGATCCAGGTATACTCTTCCTCTCTTCCCTCTAGAATTCTATGATCTCAATGAGTAGGAAGCACAGAGATTCCAAAAGGGAAGTAGGAGAATTTTAAAGGTAAGTGGAGCTACTGGAGGAGACAAGGTTGTAAAATTGTATTTTGAACAATTTCTTCAGCATATATATCCCGGTGGACATGAACCCATCTCGTCTTCTAACCTGAGGCCATGCACTGATTCCAAAGGGCTGCCTTGCTCAGAATAATGTTTAGAGCTTCTCTGTGGGAACAGCGTTCAGGACCTGGCTGGTCTATGAACTGTGGATGCCGGGGATCCCACTGCCCTGGTGTTACACCTGGTAAAGGCTTCCTGCTCCCCTTAGCACGCAGGCCATCAGCCATACTTTTCTCCTCTGTAAACCCTCTTGATTGCTCACCTGCATTCAGACTGAGTGCATGCATGCCACTTGGCTTCCCCCAGTCTTTGCCACTGCTGTGGCTTTGTGGCAAAGAACCCTTTGGGTTTTTAGGAGGAGGTAAAATTTGATGGCATTTTTCTTAAAACTGGGCCCATCTGTACCTGGATCCATAGCTTGAGGTGGCTGTTGCCCCCAGAGCCCTTCCCTTTGTTGCTCTTTGCTCTTCTGCAGGGAGTGTCCCACTTTCTGACACAGACAGCCTGTCTTTTGGGCTTGACATTGGGGAAAATGAGCTGGAGGGGCTTTGGGGGGCTGACATTTCCTTGCTGGGTTGCAGTTCTGTGACCACCTGGGGGTCTGGCCAGCTCTGCAGCGTCTCTTGTCTATAGTAAGTCATATTAATGAACAGTTCAATTTCTTTGAAAGGATGGCTGACAGGTGCCTCTGCCTGCACCACCTAATGTTTTCTGTTGGATAAGTGGCCAGTAAAGCTACCAGTCCTAGGATCCAAAAATCCAGATGGGTACTTCAGGTTGTCGATCTCAGCAGTTTTGTGTGAAAAATGTGGAGATGACCACACCCAAAGAGACGCCTGCAGGAAGTGGGGGCCTGGTGTAGACTTCTTGAATTCTGTTATCTACCATCCATCTGTCCCTGCTCTGATCCCCTTGACTCTTCACTTTTGGCTCTCTTTGTCCCCTTCCCTTTATGACCATTGCAGTCTCCCCTGGTCATCTCCTAGGAGCAACTAGAGGGCAGGCTGGTGAGCCTTGTCATCCTTTTGCTCCCTTTGTCATCCTTTCATTCCCTTGTCATCCTTTCACTCCCATTTATCCACCCGCCTTTCAAATACCTACTCTGTCCAATGCCATTGGGGCAATTTCTTGATCTACCAGTTGTGCCCAGATGTTGCTTGTGGAGCAACCTGGATTTTTGCGGCCTCAGGTCCCTTAGTACAATCATCTTTTCAGCAGGTGGTAGTGGGAGTTTCAAGAAGATCCCCTGTGAGATTCCACTGGGGAGAAAAGAGAGGGGGAGAAAGAAATTGTCCAGTCAGTGGTTTTGTTTCTCCTTGTCTCTGAAAGCACAGAAAAACAAAGAAACTTTTGCTTCCACCAGGCTGTGTGAAAGTGCATGCTGCCATTTCAGCATAGATAGAAGCAAGCACTCACACATCACACACCAGCACATACTAGCATACACCTGCACACATGCAAGCACACAGATGGGCACATATATATACACATACAGTACGTCTGTGTCTAGTGTTCAGCTCCTACTCTCTGCCAGTCTGACCTCTGGCTGCTCAGGCCTCCAGTGGGTGATGGGTTGGTGGCTTCTGGCCTCTTTACTCCTGTGAAGCTCTAAACCTCCTTTGGCCCAGCGTGATCAGCAAACAGAAACTTGGAGGGAAGACCTGGTGTCCCAGACACTGAATACAGAGGACAGAGCTCGATTAGGACAAACTTGGAGTGCGAGGGGGCTGATCAGGTTCTCCTACCCACCTCCCCTTTTAGAACCTTTGTCTCCACAAAGCTGTTTTGTGCTGGGCACTATGGGAGTCACAGGAGGGAAAACATGGAACAGAAACTTATGCCCTGGTCATATTGTCACAGTAGATTTCAAATGAAAGTGCTCTTTAAGATTCCCAGGAGACAGGCATCCCCTCTGTGTTTGACCTTCCTTTTTTATCTGGGCCATATCCCTTCCTTGACCTGCATTTCATCCAGAGGCCTCTTCCGTCCTCATCCGTTGCCCTTGGGGTGAGGCTCTGGGCATAAGGAGGCTTGAGAGAGGGTTGGGCGTGTTGAAAGCTCAGGAGTCGAATGAGAGAGTCAAGACAGTCACAATGTACTCATGTTATCTTGGCTTAGTGAATTTTCTTAATTGAGCTATAATTGATGTATAACATATTAGTTTCAGGTTATACTGAAATCATTATATAAATATAATGATTTAACATTTCTATGTATTGTTGGCTTAATGATTAAAAGCACTCTTGCTCCCAAATGTGTCCTAATTTGAATGATGTTATATGATCACCCAATTTAAAGTCCACTTTACTTGCCATTGTTTTGCATAACGTGTTTTCATACTGTCCCAAGATGCCCCTGTTCTAAAAGGCTGCTTTCAAACATCTCATGTCCAGTGGCAGGGCCTGGCTCTGGTGGGGAAAGTAGAGGCAGGTATAGAGGTGACCCCAGGACAGCCCTGAGGTCACACCTGGCTCTCCTCTAGGAGCTCCTTGTCTGCTTTCACAGGAGATTCTTAAAGAACCCTCCCCAGCTATCAAGGCTACCAGGCATGTAGCTGGTATCAGAGAGCCTGGGCTGGCAGAGAGCTATTTTGGGGCACAGCCTCCTGAACCCCTGGGCCTCCCCAGGGAGCCAGATGCTACCCAAGGGCTTCTGGGCCTGTCCCAACAGCAGCTTAATGGTGGGTCAAGGTGCAGTCAGCCTGGAGTCCCCAGAAGCTGCCAGGCTCAGCTGGGGCTCCTCGTGAGTGGACGTCCGGGTCTGCTCAGAGAAGAAGACAGTTGATTTTTCTCCCAGAATTCACAGCTTTGCTGCAGCAGGGCTGTCTGCTCTACCATATTAATAAGAAACAAAACACATTATTTTGTTGTGTTTGATTTCTGTGTTAGGCTAGAGTCTTCAAAGCTGCTGTTTAAAATTTAATAAGTGAAAATAAAGTAAGGAGAAAAAAATTCCTCTGGGACATGTGGCTGCTGCATCAGACTTGTTAATTTGAGCTTTGCCTTTCCAGAAGCAGGTAGCTGACCCAGCAGGTGTGGAGTGTGCTTGTCCTTGTTCCTCCAGGGCTCAGGGCTGTTTCAACCCCTGTTCTGTGAACAGACCCACTCTTAGGAATGCCACACAGATGTGACTCAGGTGGGAGCTGATGCAGCTCAGGGCAGGGGGTTCCCAGGGAGCCCTGCACAATTGTTTTTCCCTGGAAGGCCCTGAAGTTTACTACTGATCCTTCCAATTCATTCAGCAGACTTTTTTTGAGCATCTACTACATGCCAGGTAGTGCTAGATCTTGGCTAGAGAGATGAAAAAGGTGTGAACGTGTACTCAAGGAGTGCAGAAACTAGACCCATGCACTTATAATGCAGTGTGAGTGCAGGGTGTGTGGGAGTGAATCACAGAGTTTCCTGTGGAGTGCGCTGTGATGGAGTTGGGAAAGCTTGCATCATGGCAGAGGACATGTCCCCCAGCTGCTGGGAGTGCTGCAGCTATCGGCGGGAGGTGGAAGTTTTCTTCTTTGAAGAGATCCATCTGGCCCAAGATTACACTTCCGTTCTGGGGCAGACGCATCCAATGACTGATGGATGTGTGCCTATAAAGGTCGAACCCCCTTGTCCCAACGTGGGACAGTTCTGAAGGGTCATTTGAGTCTCAGAACTCTCATGAGCTTCATCACAGCTCAATTTCTCTCTTTTTCCAGTCGTGCTTCCTTCCCTTCCACAGGTGTTGACTGCAAGAGTGCTCCCTTATAAACCTTCTGTATGATAATCTCTGTCTCAGGCTCTGCTTCCCGGGGGAACCCAACCTGTAACAGGACCCGACGTGGTTAGCGTTGTGCAGGGAAGTCTTCCTAGAGGAAGTGCCTTTTAGACTAAAATCTGAAGGATGAGTAAGAGTCAGTCTGGTGACGGATTTGGATCTGGAGGGAAAGGGTAGTGGTCCCAAGCAAAGGAAGAGAATGCGTACAATCTGATAGGCAAAAAGATGCAGAACATGCCCATGTGGGGAATGGCAAAACAGGAGGCTGGGAATTATGTTGAGGATATTTTATGGGGTTCTTATGAGATGTGATGGGGGCTTGGGTTTCCTTCTAAGAGCATTGCGATGTCATTGAAGAGTTTTATTATGGAGGACAGTGACATAGTTGATTTATTTTCTTTTCAAAAATCTTGATAGGAAGGAGGTGAAAACAGAAGCAAGGAGGCCAGTTAAGGAGGCTGTCATGGTAATTCAAAAGAGAGAGGATGCCCTGAATTGAAGTAGATGGACAGAGGCGGATAGAGTTAAGAGACATTTATTTAGGAGGAAGAATCAGTTGTCAGAAACTAAGGACGGGTAGGATATGGAGGGAGAGGGAAGAGTCAAGGATGATGACTGGCTTTCTGAGATGCTGCTGCTACTACTTAATGAGATGGGGAACAAGTAAAGAAACAGGTTTGAGGAGAGTGTGGTGGAGGGGGAATTCCCCCCTGTTGAATTTCAAAAGTGCTGAATTTTACTTATTTTGGGGCTATTCAAGTACAGAGCTGAGACCTTTAGATATCTGGATAGGAAGCTTAAGAGAAAAAACAAAGTTGTTTGTTTGTTTCTGTCTATTGCTTATGATAAATTGCCTTCACAGCTCAGTGACTTACAAAACAATAAATATATTTTATTTCAGTTCCTGTCAATGATGACTTGAGGAGTGCCTTAGCTTGGGGGTTTCACATGAAGTTGCAGTCAAATGCTGGTTACCTGAATGTCCAGCTGGGGCTAGGGTTTCTGCGTCCACATGGTGCACACGGCTCTCAAGTTGGTGCTGTTGGAAAGAGGCCTTAAATTCTTAGCATTTGGATCTATGCATAGGGTTTGTTTGAGTGTCTTCATGACATAGCAGTTGGCTTCCCCCAGAACAAGTGATCCATGAAAGTAGGACAGAAATGGCAATATCTTTTATTGATCTATACTCAGAAGTCACACACCTTAATTTTCACTAGAGTCTATTGGCCACACAGACTGACCTTGATACATTGGTTGAGGGGATAGATACACAAGGGTATGAATACCAGACTTCAAGGATCATTGGTGCCATCATAGAGGCTGGCTACCTCACTTGGAGATATAGATTTGAAAATCGTTAGCATTTAGATGATATTTGAAGACTTGGTAATGGGGGAGATGGCCTAAGAGAAGTGAATAGAGTGAAAAGAGAAGGACTTCAGGACAGAGCCCTGAGAGACGCTGGCCTTTAAGGATAAGCAGAGAGAAAGAAGCTGGTAAAGGAGACATGACAAATGTGATTCTGGTTTGCCTGCAGTTTGTTCTGGTTTCTGCCTGATCGTTCTAACATGATAATTCATTCTGCCCTTTTTCACTCTTAAAAGTGTCCTGAATTAGGCGAAAATTCTATGGTTACCTTATGATAAAAAGCAGCCAGCGCAGCAAAGAAAAACCAGGAGGTACCAATATCATGATGCTCATGGGATATCATGCCAAGGAGGTCACTGAAGACTCTAGCAGCCAATGCTTGAGCTGTGGCTATAGCAAACCAGGTTTCAGTGGGTGAGGTGAGAAGTGAAGTAAGTGTAACATTATCTCTAGAAGCTTGACCGAGAAATGAAGGGGGAAAAATGGGGTTTTAAGAGTATATGGAGTAGTTAGAAAATTTTTCTCTTAAGATACCAGACACTAGAATATGTATAATTAATAAAGGAAAGAGTCCAGTAGAGAGAAAAATGTTTTTTACCATCCAGGTTGCCCAGAGCAGGGGCATAATCTGGAATATACCTTTGTGGGCCTCAATGTCTTGAAACTTAAACCCAAGATGAGGGTACAGAAGCTGGTTAGGAAGGAATGACAGCCACTTGAGACCCCTGAAGTTCCCAAGTTTACACTGGGCCCTGCCTGGTGCTCAGCAGGGGCTTTCTAGTCTGGAAATCCACCTGCTTTGTCTGCATCAAAAGCGCTCCTGAGGTCCGCTCTCCATCCCCTTCTTGGGAAGGCTGCTTCGCTGGGTCACCTCTCTGGAGATGCTCTTGCTTCTGTGGATGGCAGTGGAGTGGCAGGACTCTGGAAGGGTGGTTGGGTGCCTGTGCTCATGGGTTGATGTAAGGGTGTTGGAAGTGTCTTTGTGTGTGCTACTGAATGGGCTGAAATGGCCCCTACCCTATTCCCTAATCATGATGACAAGAGACAAGTAGAAACATGGTTTCATTATCCTAGATTGTTCAGTCAGAGGCATTTGGCAGCCCTTTTTAGTGAATTGGCCTGGGAAGGAGAGAAAGGATTCTTTATTGTAAAAAGATCAGGATTAATGCTTCCTAAAGAACAGAGTCCAAGTCCTATAACTAAAATGAATATATGGGTTTCAGAAGAAAATGAAGTTCTGTGATAGTGAGGAATGTTTGTACCTCAATTAGGAGAAAGCTGGTTGGAACCAGCTTCCAGGAGCTCTAAGTGCATTTAAAACACTTATATTTCTCATTACACCCAGAAGACAATAGCTGTTTCTGTCACCCTTGACCCCTCACAGCGAGCAGAAGCCCAGATGTGGAATAACTTTACTGACATCCAGCTGGTATCAGAGGCTCCCACAAGAAAGGATTCAAGACTTGGGTACCCCTTACATGTGGGAAGGGTGGAATGTCCCCAGAGAGGAGGGGAGGAAACCTGGGTGCTGCGGCCTTCATGAAGAAAGGGCTGGAGAACTGAGGGCCCAGCTAGGTAACCCTCTAAGGGTGAGAACTTGCCCTCACCTCCACCATTCAAAGGGCAATTAGCCAGGTGAAGTCTCACCTGTCGTCTTGGTACCAGGATACTTTCTGGAGCTCCTTATTCAAGGAGGTCTTAACTCCCCATTGTAATAGAGTCCATGATTAGTCCTCCAGGTGAGGGGCAATGCCCATCTGTATCACCTGACAAGACAGTGTTCTTCCAGTGTGGATGAAGAAGAGGAGTGGATTACACAGGAGAGCCTTGGTTGGGGAGGGGGAAGCAGGAGGAGGCCGACTCCTTGGATACCCTCCTCCTATTCATCTCCTCACAGGGGGCAAACACACAAGGGAAAAGAAATGCCTCCCTAGCTGATGGAGGACTCACATGTTGGAAAAATTTTAGGTAGTAGCTAAAAAGCTTAGTAATCAATGTATGTGCAAGCTGTTGTTTCAGGAACTGAAGCTATGACCCACCTTGACTCCAGGAAACCATAAGCAGTTCCATATTTGTGCCTCAGGAGGACTGCAAGCAATTCAAGATGGTATCTGAGCCATTGCACTCGAGGGCGAAATGCCCACCACCCAGGACACAGATGAGAGAATGCTGTAGTATTTATCTGATTAAATTTTTTTTCTTTTTTTTTTGGTGAATTCCAAACCTCTTGCCTACACTTTTCTTCTCCTTATAAAAAGGGTCGGTTGAAAATGGAATTTAAGACAGTTTGTTAGAGTACAAACCTGATATCTTCTCAGATCGCCAGCCATCTGAATAAAGCACCTATAAAGATTCAATCCCTGTCTGTGCTTATTGGGTCTGGGAGGTAACAGGCAGCATGAACACTGGCTTTTCTGGTTTCATATTCTGACGACTCTGCGCTGGGATGGACTTTGGGACTCTCCGGTAAGTCTGGGTATTTGGCAGGGAGTCCCATTGGCTGCCTGGACTGGGGGGCCCAGTAATGAGGATTTGGAGGCTCCCTAGCAGCTGCCAAGTGACTTTACTTAGGGACTCTCCTCCTCCAAATCTCAGCACTTCCCGTCATCTTCACACTTGATTGGATCATCACACTTTCTGGTTCAGGTTGCAGTCCCGGGTCACGATTTAGACTATTAGGGGTGAAGATGCCTTCTGGTTTATAGAGCTCTGTCTGGTAAAAAGGCATCTTCTGGTTTAATTAAGGTGCTTTCTGTTTTTTTGATACACAGCTCTGTCTGATAGAATGAGGGGAAAAGCCTCCGTTCCAGGAAGCAGCCCTTTGGAGTGAAATTTGGCTGATTGGTTGACCTATGCTTATAAACCTATGACAAAAAAAAGAAAATGCTTTTTTATTGTAACATGGTTTGGCTTACATATAATCTAGACTTGGGAGAGTGCTGGCCACTGAACAGGTATATATACTACTATACTTCAATTAGAGTTGTTTTTAAAAGATTGAGAAAGTTGGACGAAATGCCTTACATAGAAGCTTTTATGCATTTACATAATAAAGTTGCACAATTGAAGGGAAGTAAGTTAATGGCACCCAGAGAAAGGAATTTGCCTGTGAAAGATGGCAGAAGCTCAGAGGAGAGGGCCCAGGAGGATCTAGATATTAGGGCCACTGTGAGCATGGTCAGGGTTCCCAGGGCCCCTCCATCCCTAGGGGATCTTCCTCCTTACTTGGCTGAGGGAACTAGGAAGAGTGAGCCTGAACTTGTCTTGCCATCTGGAACCCATCTGGGGACCAAATTTGGTGGAGGACAAGTCCCTACCTGTGCAGGACAATACCCATTGCAAAGACTTCCAGTGGGAGTAGGGCCAGAGAGCCAGCCTGCTGAATATTATTGGGCACATACTCTGTTTAACACTGAATCTGTTAAACTGGAAAATCTCAAATCCTTCTTACAGGGATGATCCTACTAAAATGACTAAGTTTCATTAATTTTTATGACCCACCATCCCAACTGGGCAGATATACAAGACTTACTAAATATTTTGCTTATGGGAGGTGAGCAGAGGCTGGTATTGGATAAGGCAAATGAAGAGCCTTGGAGGCTGTACCAAGGAAATCCAGATGGGGCCCTCCACCCTACTAAGGCAATACCTTTAACCAATCCCAACTGGGACCCTAATGGAAATGGCCTTCTTTTCTTAGAGCATTATAAGAGGTGCATTCTTGAGGAATGAAGGAGTCCCTAAGCAGAAAAGTCTGAATATGGTGCAGGCAGTAGAACAAAAGCCCACACAGGATCCCTCGGAGTTTCTTGAAAGAATCTAGGAGAAAGAAACCAGGCTTATAGAAGATATACTTATTTGGATCTCCAAGCCCCTGAAAATATTAGAATGGTGAATATGACCTTTATCTCTCAAAGTGCACCTGACATCAGAAAGAACTCCAGGAGATGGGGAGGAATAGGCATGACTCTTTCCCAACTAGTAGACATTGCCTTCAAATTTTGTAATAACAGAACAGAAGAAGACCCAAGTGGCCACCATTTTCTTGGAACAAGCCTCAGGGCAATTCCATTGGTGGGCAAGAGGCACCCAGCCCCCCTCTAAAATGCTTGTCACTGATCAATGTGCACACTACAAAGGAAATGGGCGCTGGAAAAATGAGTGTCCCAAGTGAGGGTAGAGTGGGCCAGCGCCTGAGAACTTGAGAGTTATGCTGGGAAAAGGAAATCATTCCGATGATGACTGATGGTGCC
Organism: Pteronotus mesoamericanus; assembly: GCF_021234165.1. NCBI lineage: Eukaryota > Metazoa > Chordata > Mammalia > Chiroptera > Mormoopidae > Pteronotus > Pteronotus mesoamericanus. Next base: position 16,874,283 of record NW_026555313.1, read on the forward strand.
CAGAGTTTCTCTCATCAAAATGGCCTATTAAAGTCACTCCCCAGGAACCTTGAGTAAGACTAGCAGTAGCGGGGTGGGGCGGGGTAAACTGTGGATTTCTTGATTGATACTGGAGCAATATATTCTGTGGTCAGTAGGCCCCTTAACTGAGTCTTCGCAGCAGGCCGTGACTGTAACCGGGATTTCTAGAAGCCCTGAAAGCCAATTTTTCTTAAAACTATTGGAACGTGCTGTGGGAGATATGGTTTTAACTCATAATTTTTTATATTCCTGAGTGTCTGATACCTCTTCTGGGAAGGGACTTGCTGTCAAAACTCTATGCCCAGATCACTTTTTCTCCAGAAGAACAACAGCTTCACCTACAGATCCCTCCAGAGTCTCCATGGCAATTCCTCATGAGATCATGCAGGGAGCAGGAAGAAGCACATACCTTCTTGGCCAGAAGAAATCGAGAACCAGGTAAACCCCATTGTGTGGGCTCTGGGAAGGCCAGCGAGAGCCAAGTGAGCATCCCCTGTTAAAGTTGATCTCAAACCTGGGTCAGGGACTCCCAATAAGAGGCAGTATTCCTTTCAGAAGGATGCCCTGGAAGGAATATACCCAATAATTCAGAAGTTTCAGGAATATGGACTTATTCGGCTCTCTGTACAACACCCCCATATTGCCTGCTAAGAAACCTCACTCAGATGAGTATCGGTTTGTGCATGAGTTAAGGACCATAAATTACATTGTATAGGACATTCACCCCACTGTCCCGAACCCTTATACTTTGGTGAATAGTATACCTGGGGACAGCTTCTGGTATTCAGTATTGGACTTAAAATATGCCTTCTTTGCATTCCGGTTGATCAAGACTCTCAACCATTGTTTGTTTTTAAATGGCAGGACCCAGAATCTTGGGTCAAGAGTCAGTGCTGCTGGACAGTCTTACCACAAGTGTTAAAGAACTCCTCCACAATTTTTGGGGAGACCAAGTCAGGACTTAAAGGACATAAAACTAGAAGGAGGAACCTCTGCTAAAAATGTAGATGACATCTTAATTACCAGGACATCATTTCAGCAATGTTTCACTAACATCATAGCTACCTTGAACCATCTGGCATCTTGTGGCTATGAAGTATCAGCACAGAAGGCCCAGGTTTGTCAACAGGTAGTAGGGTTTCTTTGTTTCCTGCTTGAATCTGGCTAAGGGAGTCTTATTGGAAACAGAAAAGAAACCATAATCCAAATGAAAGCTCCCAGTACCAGGAAACAGTTAAGAGGATTCTTGGGAATGGCAGGCCATTGACATATTTGGATTCCAAATTTTGGTCTCACTGCTATGAAGCTCTGAAGAGACCAGAATATAACCCTTTAGAATGGATGAAGGAGTGTGCTCAAGCTCTTGGGTCCCTGAAGGCGCACCTGGCTTCTGTATCAGCCTTGGGGCCTCCAAACACTAAAGCTCTTTCTATTATTATACCTTCATGAAAGGCAGGGCATTGCCCGAGGATTCCTCACCTAAATGCTTAGTGACAGTTTGCAATCTATCGCATACTTGTCAAAAGAACTAGATCATACTGTCCACGGGCAGCCAGCCTGCTTGAGAGCTGTGGCAGCCCCCAGCGAGCTCTTAAAGGAAGCTGAAAAGTTTTTCTTGGGACAGCCAATCACCACTCATGCACCCCACGAAGTGCTGGGCTGGCTGGAGCAAAAAGGAAATCTGTAGCTCACTGCTGGAAGAATGGGCAGGGACCAAGCCATCCTTCTCGCAATCCCAACATCTCCCTCAAAACTGTAAGTTAAATCCTGCTTCCCTTCCCCTAGAGCCTGACTTGGCTGCACCAATACATGACCGTGCTGAGATAATTGATGAAGTTTATTCTAGCAGAATTGACTTATAGGATCATCTTTTAGAAGAGGCAGACTGGACTGTATATGCAGATGGGAGCAGTTATATGGACAAAGGAAACAGAAAGGCTGGATATGCAATGGTGACTCTTGAAGGAGTAGTGGAGGCCAAAGCCTTGCCGCCGGGAACCGCTGCTCAGAAAGTTGAACTGATTGCATTGATGAGGACACTGGAATTGTCACGTGAAAGAAGAGCGAATGTGTAGGGACTGTTTATTCCTGTATTCCAGCAAACCGTTTTGGGGGGACCATACTCTCTGGGAAGACTGACAGCTTTTATGCCTCAGGAGCCCCACCCCACCTGGTCTCGACAGGACCTCTCTGTTGCCCTGACTGTGACAATGATTTATACCTTTTTAGCCCTGCTGAATAGGTGTCTTTGACTGTATTTGTAATGACAGCCATGGTAACCTACTTGAATGTAGAAATAAGTAGATTAGCCCGTGCTATGGCAAAAACTTTGAATGCCACCTCACAGGCCATCAGTGCCATTAGTCAAGAACTAGGACAAGTTAGAGAAGTGGCATTAGAGAATTGTGCAGCTATAGACTGCCTCCTTTTAAGACATAGTCATGGATGTGAAGAATTTAAAGGACTCTGCTGTTTCAACCTGGCTGATAATTCACAGCTCATAGAGCACAAAATAAAGCAAGTAAATGAAGTAGTGTCCAATATAAAACAAAGAGAGGGATTCTTTGGTATTAATTTGTCTAAACTAACCTCCCGGTTGCCTAGCATTACTGGTCTTAGAGAGGCATTTGTTGTTTTTATTTTTTTTTAAAATTTTTTCAGTATCATAGCTGATGTTGCATACAATGTGTTCCCTTATGCAGATCTACAAATAAGTGTATTCCAAAGCCCCCTACCAGATGATCTAATGCTAAGATGTGTGCGCAACAGCAAAATGAGCACTTCCTAATGAAACTGATCTCATAGAAATAAGATAATTTAAAGTAACAGTGGGGAAATGATGGGGGACTCAAATATTGGAAAAATTTTAGGTGGTAGCTAATAAGCTTAGTAATCAATGTATGTAAAAGCTATTGTTTCAGGAACTGAAGGTGTGGCCCACCTTGACTCCAGAAGACCACAAGCAGTTCCACCTTTATGCCTCAGGAGGACTGCAAGCAATCAGGGTGGTTTCTGAGCCACTATGGTACCGTAGCCCAGGGTGAGACGCCCACCATCCAGGACATAGATAAAGACTGCCACCCAGGACGCAGATGGAAAAATGCTGCAGTTTTTATCTGATTAACTTTTTTGTGAATTCGTAACCCCTCACCTACACTTTTCTTTTCCTTATGAAAAGGGTGGGTTGAAAATGGAGTTTAAGACAGTCTGTTAGGGTACAAACATGCCATCTTTCTCAGATCGCTGGCCATCTGAATAAAGCGCCCATAAAGAATCAATCCATGTCTGTGCTTATTGGGTCTGGTAGGTGACAGGAAGCCCGAATTCTGGCTTTTCCAGTTTCAAAACCACTGAAAGAACACGGGTAAGAGTTAGGTTCCTAAAGGAGGATTCCTCTAGCAAGTTGTGCATGTGTGGGGACAACGCAGGGTATACAATTGCAGATTCAGGACTCCTGGAGTGGGAAGGGGCCAGCTCTGAATTTGCCTACCCCCTAGCTGCTCTGCTTGGGTTGCCCATGAAGGTGCATAAATTCTCTGCGTCTCGACAGATTGGTGGTCTTACCACATGGCACAGTGGCTGCCCCAGAGCGCCTCATAGCATATTTCCAGCAAGGAATCAACTCTTCCTGGCAGTGTTATACTTTAAAAACAAATTGGTATTCTACAACTGCAAATGTCTGGACTGTTTTGCCCCTGACAGGAATTGTCTGGAGGCAAACAGCCTCGGCAGCCGGGGAGGCTATTTCCTGACAAATGTGCTCTGCTGATACGGAATCCCTTTGCATCCTAAGTCCTTCTCCATTTTATGACAGGATGTAAATTCTGCATAGATTTTTTATGATTCCTTTTCTTGATGCTTAAATTCTGAATTTCATGTCTCCCTAGAGAGGCGCTGGAATTATCCAGCCTTTCTCCTCGTCAAAATTATGGGCAATTTGACCTGCCATTTAGCCATTTCCTGGAGCCGGCTGAGTGGTTCTTTGGGCCGTTTCTGCCTTGACAACATGGGGTGTGTTATCGTCCATGCAGATGAGGACTCTAGACCGCGGGCTTGAGACTCCTTGCCCTTGCGAATGTAAATGCCACCTCCAGTGACTGGGAAGGTTTTACTAAGTTCACTAACCCTAAGTGGGGATGTAGCCCCTTCTCCTCAGTGACTGATTTAGTTTAAAGAGCAAGTGTTTGAATGGGCAAGTCAGGGAGAGAACAAACCACAAAGAATATCATGTTACTGAGAAATTTCCAGAAGCCTGTGTAGGTTCTGTGGTTTTCTTCTGAGTCCATATTGACAGGAAAAATGTGAGCTGACTGTTTAGGTAGTAGGCACTGTAAATAAATATATATTTGGTTTTCATCCTATTCCTGGGCCAGAGTTCTTAAAACCCTAGGAATTTTCTAAGTGGTAAGAGCCATAAAGGTAAAAGGAGAGTCTTTTGCTATTCATAACAAGCCCCTTTCTATCACCTGAGTATATGTTAATGAGGTGAATTTTAGACAGCCCCTAGATAAGCTCAGGTGAGAGCTGTTTATTAGAGGAACCAACCACATGATTAGAGTGTTGGACCATTCAGCTCCATCCCTCCTTTCACGTCCTGAGAGGAAAGAAGAGAAAGGGCCTGGAGGTGGAATCAGTTGCCAATGGCCAATGACTCAATCAATCATGCTTATGTAATGAGGCCTCCATAAAAATCCAAAAGGACAGAGTTTGGAGAGTTTCCAGGGTGGTGAACACAGGGAGGTGTCTGGAGGAAGGGGACATTAAGAAAGGGCATGGAAACTCAGAGCCCCTTCCCTCACACCTTGCCCTATGCCCTCTTTTCCACCTGGCTACTCTTGAGTTTTATCCTTTTATAATAAACTGGTAATCTAGTAGGTAAGCTGTTTTTCTGAGTTCTATAAGCCACTCCAGCTGTGGAAGCCTCAGCCCAGTCATCAGCACAGGTGATATCAATTGGTATGTAAAGAGGGGCAGAAGGGCAGTCTTGTGGGACTGAGCCCTTAATCTCTGTGATCTGAGGCTAAACCCATGCAGACACTGTCAGAATTGAGTTAAATTGTAGGACATCCAGCTGGTGTCTGAGAATTGCCTGGTGTGTGGAAAAAACCCACACATTTGGTGACCACAATTGTTGAGAGTGGAGTGTGAAAGTAAAGAAGGAAACAAAGAGTTTTTCCTTTATAGCTCCTAACTTTGTTCATCTGCAGAATGTTTTATGGAGCACCCATTGTGTGATAGGTGCTGAAGATGAAGAATAGACTTTTTTCAGTGATGAAACAGACTCGTTGTTGGGTCATTTCAATCCAGTTTGGAAGTGCTTAGATGTACCTGTATCTTTGCTTTTCATGGGAGTTGGGGCGGGAGTGGGGATTTAATCATATCACAGCATCTGTACTGAATTTCTACCATGTGACAGGTACTATGCTAAATGCATTCCCTGAACAGTCACATGTAATACAACAATGCTATGTGGTGTTAGCATAGGTAGCTAGATATTAAAAAATGAGGGAAGCAAAAGGAAATTGGACATTGTTGAGACTAATGGGCTGGGGAGCTGAATTGGACACTGAGCCTACTTGCTTTCCTGGGAAGTTACAGCTTCACACACTTCCCAGGTAACCACCACAGATTACTTGGGGGGTAGTATGGGTAGAATAGTAAAGGGGGAGGTAAGCACATGTGCAATAGGAGCAAAGATGGCGGCCACAGAGGCCTGTCAGTCTAGCCTGGGAAAAGAATCAGATTGGATAAGGGATACAGAATCTTGAAAGATCTAAGAAATGGATTAGTTAAAGGGAAGATCCAGGGCTAGCCTACGAAAGCTTGGGAAATCAATTGGTTAGTTTGCAGACACACCTGGTCCATCCCCAAGCCTGAGATAATATAATCAACCTAACACAGAAGCTTGCTCTCTCTCCCCACCTCTCCACTCTCCCTCCCTTTCCCTCTTCTCTTCCTCTTCCCTCCTTTCTCTCTGTCTCTCTCTAGCCCATGTGTTCATGCATTTTGTAGCAGCCATGTAGGTGTAGCAGCCGTGTAGGTGTAGCAGCCACCTGGAGCCTGTGGTAGATTGCATGTTCTCCAAAGCACTAATCTTTAATATGGCACAGGACTTCTGGACACTGGTCTTTGTACTGGGCTTGATGAGAACAAGGCTGGACTTTTTCCATGGTGGGATGGATGGAGATGAGACATTGGGAATCTGAGGGGCAGCTTTCTACTTCTGCCCAAAATGAACCTTACCATGCCACAATCCCTGTACATGGGTCCCTGGAATGCTTTCCTTGAAATCCTGTGAAAGAACCACATCTCCACTGGCAAGAGTGGCAGATATTATTCTTCCCATTTCACTGATAACAAATATGGAGGGTAGAGAGGCTGAATAACTAGTATATCACATAGGTAGTTAGAGGCAGAGCTAGGATTCAAAGCCAGGTCTGCTTGATGCCAGCCCTGTGCTCTTAACCACCTGTTGCATTTCTACCTCCCTGGTCTATGAAGGTGTAGACCCAGGGGTGTCCAACCCACAGCCTGTGGGCTGCATGTGGCCCAGGATGGCTATGAATGTGGCCCAACAGAATCATAAATGTACTTAAAACCTTTTCTCTGCTTATTGGTTTTCTTTAGTGTTTGTGTATTTAATGTGTAGCCCAAGACAACCCTTCTTCTTCCAGTGTGGCCCAGAGAAGCCAAAAGGTAGTGTACCCCTGGTGAGAGGCTTCAGGACCCCTGAGGTGAGCCTTGAAGGCAGGGAAGACCACCCCAGTGTTGGCAGGGTAGGGTTGTCTGAGGAAGGGACATCTGCTCCTAGGGTGAGGTTGGGTTTGATTTTTGCCCCCAGAGCTGCTTTCCTCTAACCAGCCACTCTTGGCTCCTGCCTAAGACTGGCCAGAAGCCTCAACAGGAGACTGCAAATTGGTGCCAATTTAATTGGGGAGTTTTGCTGAGATTGGAACCAGCTGTAGGGAAAGAGAAAGCGCAGAGGCCGTCTTTGATTTGGATCTAAATATAGCATTGTATTTTTTCTCACTCTTTCATTATTGATTTTGAAGGAGCTTGGCTTCCTGAAGGAAATGTTTCAGGCTGCAGAAATAGAGTTTTTCTCTAGTTTGTCTTCTGTGTAAATAAGAGAAACAGGAAGCACAAATGTTACACTGATTCTTATTGATTAAAGTCCTAACAAGTTAAATAGTTTTACAGCTGGCCAGCCAGGTCTTCGCGTGGATGCTCTGCAGCTAACACTGGGGAGGTTGTGCATGAGGTGAGGAAACTTCTCCTCTGGTCTTAGCTACTCATGGCTCTTTCTTTGTTTTGTTTCTCTGTATGTTGTTACTTTTTTTTCTGGTTCTTTTTGTAATCCTGGCTCTTTTTCTTTGATTGTCTCATCCAACCTCCCCCCTCTCTTCTTCCCTCTACCTCTTAAATCTTCACAGGTCTTTCCCTCTGCTCAGTTTTCATTTGAGGTTCTACAATAAATAGAGCAGGCACAGACCCAGACCTCAAGGAGTTTACAATCTGGTCTTTCCATGTTGTTTAGTATGTGTCAGTGCCTGGGTGCAGCTGACAGATACTGAACAGGGCAGGGAAACAGTGCTTTTTATGACCTAATTCCTCAGGAACACATCACTCACTTAGCTGTCTGTGAAGCTTGCTAACTACTAATGCTAGGCTAGGGCTTTTAATTTGAGGCCTGTGTGTGAGCTCCAGGGAGATGAGGGATCCTCTGAAACACAGTTGTCACCCTTTATCTGCTACTTTGCTTTCTGTGTTTTTAGTTACCTGAGGTGAGTTATGGTCCGAGAATATTAAATGAAAAATTCCAGAAATAAACATTTCATAAGTTTTAAATGAGGCAACGGTCTGAGTGGCATTATCCTGTTGCATCCTGCCAGGGATGTGAGTCATCCCTTTGTCTAGAGTATCCACGCTGTATATGCTCCCCACTCATAAGTCGCTTAGTAGCTGCCTCAGATATCAGATTGACTGTTGTGATATCTCAGTGCTTGTGTTCAGGTCACCCTTATTCTACTTAATGTCATATTCACATAACTTTTATTACAGCATATTGTTATAATTGTTCTATTTTATTGTTACTTATGAATTAAACTTTATTATAGGTATGTCTGTATAGGAAAAAACATAGTATATATAGTGTTTGGTACTAGCCAGTTTCAAGAATCCACTGGGGGTCTTGGAATATATACCTTGCAGATAATGGAGAACTACTATAGTAAGCAAATTTCTAAATATATGTGTCCATGTGCACTTATTTTTTGGGGGGGATTTTATAACTTTCATTGTATTTGCAAGATTGACAATGAGCCAAAAAATGTCAAGAACAATTGTTCCAGCAGTGAGGCCCACATGGGTAGTTCAGTCTCTTATAAGAGTCAGAATTCAGCCCTGGACACGGGTTCTTAGTGGTTCTCTCTCTCAACCAAGAACTTTACTTACCTTTGCCGGACATCAGTGAAGAAAGATACCAATAGTCACATTTAACATTTCAATCTATCTTAAAAAAGTAACTTTCTTTGTATTTGGTCTTGTTTGGGTGTTGATTCACAACTAAAGTACTAAAGTATTGGGTTATTATGTACTTAAAGAAAGAGAATGTTTTCATTGTAGGGGAAGGATGGAGTTACTATTTCTTTATTCATTGCTATCTCCTAAAATTGTAGAGTTGGATCAGAGCTAAAAGTTCATGTAGTCCACCCTGAAGTCCCAACCCCTCTTGCCACACCCAGAATCTTCTCTATAATACTTCCATCAAAATCCCATGTAGTCACTTCCAGAGACAGAGAATGCTCTGTTCATTCATTCATTTATCTGTTCTTTGCACTCTCCCATATGGCGTATACTCTGCTAGATTCTGGGAATGTGTTAATGGGGAAGACAAATGACACCCTCGTCCTCAAGGAGCTTAACATCTAGCAATCTAGAGAGACAGACATTGAACAAATATGAAGAGTGTTAGAGCAGGGGCAGCTCTGAGGCTGACGGAGACTGCTCTGGTTTGTGGGTGGGAGTGATCATGGAAGGGTTCCCAGAGAAAGTAACATCCAAGCTGAGCTGAAAGAGGAGTGGGAACTAGCAAGATGGAGGAAGGTTAGGTGGAAGGCGTATTCTAGGTAAAGGAAATGGCACATTCAAGGACCCAGGCAGGAGTGAAAGAGAAGGAGCAAGGCTTCCTGGAGAAAGCGAGAGAAGGTTAAAGTGGCCAAAACAGAAAAAGAGAATAAGTAAAAGAGTGGTTTCCATGGCAAACCAATTTAATTTTTGACAGCTTGAGCGACAAAGTTCTCTCCGACCTTCAACCTTTCTACTTATGGCCTTCCGATACTCCCAGATAGTCTAAAATCTCCAAGGGACTTAATTAAGACAAAGGTAACAGCCATGAGATTCCTCTCTTATTTCCTTATACAGAAGGTCCCCAACTTACAATGGTTCAACTGAAAAGTTTTTCAACTTTATGATAATGCAAAAGTGATACACATTCAGTTGAAACCATACTTTAAATTTTGATCTTTTCCTGGGCTAGCAATAGCTGCGCTACTCTTTCGTGATGCTGGGCAGCAGCAGTGAGCCGCAGCTCCCAGTCAGCTATGTAACTGATGCTCTACAGTGTACTGCAGCACCAGCATTTTTCTGACATTTTGTTTTGTGTTTTAACATCCCATGATGTCTACAAAGCACCCATCTGTATTTCCTGCTTCTGATGAGAAGAAGAAGGCAATTACTCTTGAGATGAAATGCAAGGCAATTGCTCAACTATAGGTTAAGGTTAAGTGTTCTGAGCAAAGTTTCTGGTAGGCTAGGCTAAACCATTATGTTCATTAGGTTAGGTGTGTTAAATGCATTTTTGGCATGTCATCTCCAGCTTATGATGGGTGTAAGTCGAGGAGCATCTGTATTTGAGCAGACCTTTTAAATAAGAAATGAGTTTTGGTTCTGCTGTACTCTTGCTACACCCACCACCTGGAATGCTGTCCCTAATCCCATCCATGCAGCTTAAAGGCCTTGCATATGTTCACTTGCTCACCTCCCCCATCAGACTATGTGCTGTGAAGAGTAGGGACTATGACTAATTCTCTCAGGTGCCTAGTGCAGGGCTTAGCACACATTAGATGTTCAGTCGGTGCTTTGTGGTTGACCAGTGAGTGGATGAATGGCTTAGATGCTGATCGGTTATGAGTCTTATGAAGGCAGTATGCCGTAGAGGGAGACAGCCTGAAAGGTGAACACGTCACAGCAGATGCTGTCAGTGCCACCCTAGGAAACAGAGATTCTTTTTCAGACCATGAGTTTCATAGATGCTATGGTTACATTTCTTAGCATATATTTCTCTCTTTCAAACTACAATAATATCCCCAATTCCACAATGCTCAACTTATACAAATTTAAGTATCATGAAAATGGTTGCATTAACAATCATAAATAGATTTTAGAAATCTGGGAAAGTTTGCATTACTAATCAATAAAGCAGTCTAATGTGTCAATAAATACTGCAAAGTCAGAATGTAAAACTGGCAATAAATACCCTGAAAAGAGGCCTCTTCTCTCTGTTCCGTGTTTCTGTTATTGTGTGATTTAATGTTTTAGCTCATGTTATCTTACTTTTATTTGTGATTATTATATTGTATTTACTACAGTATTGTACTATATAATACAGTGTGGTATTGTGGTAGAAAACCTCCAAGATGACCCCCGATGATTTTTATCTCTTGGTATTCATGCTCTTGTATAATCCTCTCCCCTTGAGTATGGACTGGATTTAGTATCTTACAACTACACAACAGAATATGGAAAAGGTGATGGCATGTCACTTCTCATATTAGGCTATGAAAAAAGACTGTGATTCTGCCTTAGGCATTCCTCTCTTCTTCTCTTACTCATTTGCTCTGGGGGAAGCCAGCTGCCTTATGGAGTTGCCCACATGGCAGAGAACCATGAGAAGCCTCCAACCAACAGCAACTGAAAAACTGAGGCCTTCAGTACAATAGTCCATGAGGAGATGAATCCTGCCAACAGCAAGTGCAAGGGCTTAGAAATGGATCTTAACTTTTCAGCTGAGACAAATGTTCCTGTTGGCTCTTTGCAGTCTTATGAGAGGCCTTGAGGCAGAGGCACGCAGCTAAGCCACATCTGGATTCTAGACCTATAGGAATGATGAAATAATAAGTTTTAAGGTTCTACATTTGCAATAATTTTTTTATACAAAAATAAATACCTGACTTAGGTTTTGGTGCTATCATTGGGACAATGCTATAGCAAATACTTAAAAATATGGGATGTCTTTCTAGCTGGCCAGTGAATGAAACCTGGGAAGATTTTTGATGTGTACATTAGAAAAAACCCTCTAAGTCAACTGAACAGACACTATAAGCCTGAATTCGATGCTGCTGCTGATGAAGTCTCACAGGAAAGTGAGAAATGTATTATGGGAACTGGAAGAAGGGAGATCTTTGTGATGGAGTGGCAGAACTTAACAATATTATTGCCTTCCAGTGATGTGGAAAGTAGAAAAAGTACCTATTAAACTGAGTGATCTAGCTCAGGATATTTCTAAGCAAACTGTTGAAGGTATTGCCTGGTTCCTTCTTGTTGCTTATAGTAAAATGCAAGAGGACAGAGATAAATTGAGGGAAGTGCTGATAAACAAGCAAGAGCCAGGACTTGGTGAATTTGAAAATTCTCTGACCTCTCATTACAGGCTGTGTGAAACCTTGAGTTTTCAATTCTTGAAAACTTAAAATTTTGTAGCAGAAACAAAAAACTCAATAGTAGAGTAAAAAGACTGTGTATGATCAATAATAACAGGGATTTTTTTTTTTTACAGAAGCATTCCCAGTACCTTGAGCTTTGCTTTGTACATAGTAGAGATCCAACAAAAACTTACTGAGAGAATAAATGAGTAAATGATGATAAAGTTGAATGAATCTCCCTAGAGTAGAGCAAAAAGTCAGAGATGAAAAACAGGAAAGCAAAGCAAAAGACCTCAGGAGATACAAGAGCTGAATAATGGGAATCCAGAAGGAATGTCAGATGGGGAAAAAATTACCCCCCAAATTATTTAATACATATTCCTCAAAATAAACTCCCAGAATCAGCACTGTGGATGAAAATAGAGCTACACCAAGGCACATTACTGTAAAATTTCAGAACACCAAGGATAGCTACATTGAAAGCCAAAAGGCAATAGAGTGCTACTTTCAAAATCTGAGAGGAAAATAATTTCCAACGAAGAATTCTATCCTTAGCCAATCAATTAAGTTTGAAGGTAGGATAAAGACACTTTTTGATGTTCTAGACTTCAAAAAATTTATTTCCTAAATGTGTACCCTTTCCTATGAAGCCACTGAAGGGTGCACTTCTTAAGATGAAGTAATCCAAGAAAAACTAAGAAATAGGCTTCCATAGGAGACAAAAGTGGAGGAAATACCCAACATATTGATGAAAGGAGGGCCCAAGATGACAACTGTGCAGCAGGCCTGGGAAACAACCAGTCTAGAGTGCAGCGGGCCCGAAAGCTCCAACAGAGACTTCCTCAAAAACATGAAGTTGCCAGTATCTAATGTGTTTGAATTGATTGAGAAGAGACCCACAGAGCTGGGGAAGTCTTTGGGGTGGAGTAGTGATTAGTCCAACCAAAACCTACAAGATCATTATTAGGTGTAGGAATGTAAAAACAATAATGGTATATAAAAGACTTGGCTCTGAAGAGCATTTATATAATAACAGTAATGTAGAAATGAAAGATCAGCTTAACCAAATTTTCCTCTGGCTCTGTAATGAGAACAGGCACAGGGCGGTGGCACAATGAGTATGGATGGGCAGGGGGTCTGGAGGAGGACGGGGAGTCAAATCTTTATCCTTCAGATAAGTCAACGGAGTCTAAAAGTTTTAGAAAGTTTTAATAAGCATGTTATTTAGTGACATAGAAATACATTCAAAAGAAAATCAGGTAAGAGAGTTGAATGTGTTTGTCTCCAGGGAGTAAGAAATGTAGAAGAGATTGTGGTGCAGGGGACACACTGGTGTTTAATAGGAAATCTTATAGGGCGATGATTCTTTAAACCATGTGCATGTAAATATTTGGTAAAAAGATAAACCAAATTAATAAAAAATGTAAGAAAGAAATGGACTAGGTGGCAACAAAGGAACAAGACCAGTTTAAAAAGAGCAGAACATTGAGCTAAGACAGAAAATGAAAATACTAAAAAGCTATAAAAGTAACCAAAAACCTTCCATTCCACATGGAATAGACTAGTATTGCCTCAACTGAGAAAATTATTTTGCCTGAGAGTGAGTTTATGAAAGAGCCTATGGAAGTAAAGCAGCAGTTTTGGACTTAGGCAAAATATGTAAGATCCTCTAGAATAAAAGACTGTGTAGGTAAGGAGGTGTCTGTCAGTAGAATGTTTTTAAGGAGGACTTTAAACTTCCTTTGCAAATGACTCTTCTCATGACTTGAAACCAATTTCCGATGTTTGTTTATTAAGCACCTAATGCATGCCAAATTCTTGCTAAGAGCTTCAACATAGACCATGCTACCTATTTTCATACCAAACCTGAGGCAAGGATATGAAATCCTTAGTGTAGAAGTAAAGAGTTTGAGGCTCAGAGAGGTTACCTCTGTCGTGCCACTTCACTAGACTAGTAGGTGGTACCAGCTGGGTTTAAGCCTTTGTCTGTCTGAGTCCAAGGTCAGGGGAAAGAGGCAGAGTTTCCTTCCTGTGATATCTGGGTATATGAACCTGGAACTAGTCCTGTGGATTTAATGAAGTACAAGGCAATGACCTCCTGCCTCGACCATCATGAGCAACTAAGTGCACAGAAGAAGCAGAGGACCCGGAGGAGGAGATAGGGATCCAGACTTTGCTCCTAAGTTTCTGGGTCACCTGGGACATCTTCCTTCATTTCTCTGTGCTTCTAATTCTTCATGTTTAAAAGGAAGGGGAGGGACCAAATGATTTCTTGGTTCCCCCCCATTTTGAATAGTATGTAAATTCTCTGACTCATCCCTAATGCACACGAAATGTGACAGTGACCTCCGTAGATCAAGTGCAGTGGGCACTGGCTTCAGTGCCTTCTTTATTGCTGCCTGAGGCTCGATGCCTTTGGCACCACTCGGCAGAGACAAGAGAGGGTTTGGGTAGAACAGCAACAGGTGATTTCCTCTTTTGTTACTCTCCTTCCATATCTTCTTTATTCTATTTGTTGGCTAGGCTTTTGTCATTGGATGTGAATAATCGTTTTAGAAGAAAGACCATGAGTTTTGCATCAGAAGACTTAGGTTAGAATCCTGGTTTAGCCACTTTCATTCATTTTCTTGCTTTTATTTATTTAGAAAATATATATCAGGCATATACTATGTGTCAGGCACTGCCAGAGGATATGGGAATGAATAAGAAATGGTCTTTGCCCTCTGGAAGTACAGTAGGGGAGAAGGGTATATAAACAAATGACTCTAATGAAATGTTTAGTGTGTCTATGAAAGAGACTTGTACAGGGCAGCTGTCAGAGAGGAGACGCTCAGAACAAGCTACCCAGAGAAGAGAGAAGGCTACTCTTGACAGATGAGTTAGTACCAGAAGTGGCAGGAAGATAGGGGTGGGGAGTGAGGGTGGCATAGAGTGGCAGGGGGCTCCTTTCAGGTAGAGGGAACAGCATGAGCAAAGGAAGGAGGTAAGAAACAATAGATCATGTTTAGAAAACTGCAGAGAATAATGTGGGCCCCTGCTTCTTAGCTGCAGAAGGTCATCTTCCCGGGAAAGAGAAATTCAAGTGCCCTTTAGGCTAGGAGGTAGAGGGAATGTTTTAAGAAAGAGTGGAGAATGTAGTGGTATATATTTTTACCATGGGGGTCAGAGGACTGGATTTGGCAGGAGGGCCACAGTGGAAGGAAGGGTAGGGTTGGGAGAAGCAGGACAGGGTGGGAATGAGGATGTGGCACCAGGGTACATTTTGGCCAGAAGCTGAATAGGTTTGGGTTCAGTTTGGTGGGTGGGCCTTAGTGGTGCAGACTTTCCAGGCAGGCAGAAGCAGGTTAGGGATAGAGGCTCTGCTGGAGCTGCCAGGATATGGTGGTACTTTGTCAGTGGAAGGAGTGGTGTGCTCATGGCCTTCAAAGCCTGGAGCCTGCTGCTGGACTCTGGTTTTGCTGCATCAAATATCTACCCGCTCTAGTTACAGCCTTTGGCCTCTGGTGGGAACGACTGAAGGGCAATGCTCTGTATTTTAGCCCTTTCTTCCAGTGTTGAGGTAATTCACCAAGCCTAGGGTGGTCCTGGGCTTCCCTTTGCCTAGCACCATTTGCTGTGTGTTCAGGCATGGCATGCAGGCGATATGCTCTGGTATGGCATACCGGGTGGTATCTGCTCTAATGGATAGTTTGCACACTACTCACTTTCATATGGATCCTCTTCCCTTCTCTATTCCCCTTGTACCTATTACCCTGTTAGCAAGAAAGAGACTTAGTCCAGCATTCTCAAGTAAAGGGGATTTTATTCTAAGACTTCAAACTAGAATTGAACTTGAAGATCTTTCTGGAATGGAGGCTGCTCTAGTGATTGGTGTTGATCCTCAACTCTCTCTTTTTCGGGCTACTGTCTCTTTCTCTTTTTGGTGCCCCGCTGACTTCTTCATGTCCTACTCTGCATCTTTTCTTTACCTCAAAGCTTTGACTTCCTTATAACTTTGGCTTGCTGACACACTTAGTGGCTCTGCATTACCTTAGGGTACTTTCCTTACTTTCAGCTCCCACGACCAACTGGCCCATTCTACTATCCATATACATCAGTATTTCCTGGTTAAAATCCTGAGAGCTGGAATGTCATTGGCCCACCTCATCCTTTTATACCAGGAGTGGGGCCACACCCTCCTATGGTCCAATCACCTCTGGTTGTGAGGGCCTGGGGCTCTCTATAACCAAACATCACAATTTATGTTACAATGAGCTGTGACTGACATCTCCAGTGTGGACAAAATCTTCCCTTGAGACAGAGGAATATACAAGAAGAACTGCAAAGTGTCCCTCTAGCCAGACAACTGTGATTAAACATCTTAATAAATTCACTCCAGACCCACTGGTAGCATTGTAGGCAATGGTCTTTGTATTTATTTTTACATTAAACCTTCATAGCTCTAGATTATATTTCAGGTACTAATAGTCTCCCAAGTAGTTAGGCAGGAACAAAGCATCTCTGAAAATCAAGTCAGGGACTGTCTTTGGCATATTTGGAGACATCTTTGTCTCTGTGATTTCAGTTACTCCTCTACTACAGGGCCACTGGCCCAACTCAGATTTCAAGTGCAGGCTTGGAAGTGCTCATGAGTTGGAAGTTTCTGCTAATTGAGGGAATACATCAGTCATATACCACAAGATATGGAGGTACTTTCTAGCAAAGGTTTTGTGGCATTAATTTGTTTTACTCTGACAACTTGATTAATCAGTTTTATTGTGACAACTTGTTTTGCTGCAATGCTGCCTAATCAGGGAGCTGTCACCAAAATATTTTATGGCTTCCCTGTTTTCTATCACAAATCAAAAACTCCAGCGACAGCTCACCAACATAAGAAGCAGTGATAATTAAAATGCATTTCAACAGAATTAGGAGCATTCAGTTGGATGATGTTATTAGGAGAGATTGCACTTACAGAGAAAGGAACAATCAGAAGACACTTTTTCTAAGTAATTATGCAGCGTTCCTGCCAAATTGCAAATGCCACACCTGTGTAAAAGTTCAGGGGCTGAGTTGAGAGCCTTGCATGCACTGCGGCTAGCTGCCTGGGGTTTCCCTGCTGGATCTGGAAAAAGCAGGGCCTCTTTTCTTGGCAAATTATCAGGAGCAGAACCATTAGGATTCATCCAGTAGAGAGCAGGAAATGGAGAAAACTTGTCTGGAGTGGAGAGTGTGCTACGAGGAAAGCTCAGGCAACTCATTTTCACCTGCTTTTTAGGAGTTATGCAGCGAGCGATGGATGGGAGGACGGTGGAGCAAGGCAGAGGGGAGTGCGAGGGTGTGCATCTCCCAGAGGGGGTGCTGCAAGTGATCATTTTAAAGACCTCAGGAAATTTACTTTTTTTGCTCTTTGTTTGTCATTATACCTACAGCAGAAAATGGTAAAGAGGTGTCTTGAAAGCACACTCCCTCAGCAATCTGAAATGTACTAGATTGTTAATATTTATTTTGGAAAAACAATAATGCCTACAATTTCTTAAGTTCTTACAGTACTGGGTACTATATAAGTCACTCTACATAGAATATATTATTTAATCATCACAAAAACCATATAATAGGTATTATCAGCTTCATTTTCCAGGGAAGGAAACTGAGACTCAGAGAGATTAAATAACTTGTCCCTAGTCTTGTAGTGAGTAAGTGAAAGAGCCAAAATTCAAATGGTTGGTCTGACTTCAAAGTCCAAGTATTTCTGCTGGGCTCCATCAGGGCTGCCCTTACTGTCTTCCTGCCTGGGGTAATCCCTTGGCAGCCTGATTCTCTTCTCACAGGAAATGGCATTGGCTACATGGTACTATCTGCCATCTGTCCTGATGCAGGTGGGCAGGCTTTGTGATGCCTGGTCAGGTGGGTGGGGTAGCAGGTCTGCCTGTGTGTACAGAAGCGCAGGGGCAGGGAGACTGGCTCTATTACATCAGGCAGCCTGTCTCCTTGCCATACTGAGTTATGAATGAGCAATGTGTGCTCTACTGGGGAGGGTCCTGATTTGCAAGAGCTATGGAGATGAGTGTTATGATAAGCAGGACATTTATGGCCCAGATGCCACAGGGCACAAAAGTCAATATGTTGCATGCTCATTTACCATGTTTGACTCTAATGGAACAGGTTGGAAATAATTGGCTTTTTAAGAAATGCTGCATTTCATTTCATTTCACTCAGAAGGCATGTACCCGCTGGGTGGTCGTAACTTCAGCCTTCACAAATATACCTCATTCTGAGACTGGCAAGTGAGGGATGTTGGGAAAAATAGAAGTATATGTGTAGGGGGCAAGATGACACAGGTACCCCTGTAAGCTGGGTGTTTTTTCCATGGTTGAGTGAGATTCCTAAGTTCTTTGGCAGTTGGACATTTTCTGCCTGGTGGTATTCCCTCAGATATGTGATTGATTATTTTCCTATCAGCTGATCAAGGTCTAGGATCCCTGGCTTGGGATGGTTGGAAATAATTTCTCTTCTCTTTCACTGATTCTAGTTGAAGTCTATGAAGTGGTGAATAGCACAGTGTTTGAAAGCAGTATGCCTTAGAATCAACAAAAGGATATACTTTTTTTGTCAGTCAGAGTCTAGCTCTGGATTTACCTAAACTATAAATTACACTAGTTATTTCTACAAGATAAATTGGAAACAGGGACTTGATTAAATAGGTGTTGGAGGACTGGAAAGGTAGCAAGGTAATGCAGGGTAACACAGAGGCAGAAACTGTGGGGAGCGCCAACCATCCTACGGCTGGGAAACAAGGGGAGGAGGCTGGGTTATTATCAGAACCCAGAAGCTCTGAGGAGGATCCTATTGGGTTGACCAAAGAGTTCATTTAGTGCTTTCCATATGATGGCTCTAGTAGTGCTTAGTTGTCTTTAACTTCATTCTAAACAATTTTGTTAGATTATATTGTGACAGCTGTCATATCATCGTGCATTTAAATATTGAAGATGCAAGGAAATATGCAACATTTCAGCTATTATGCTCTATTATTTCAAGAAGGGTAAAAACACAACTGAAATGCAAAAAAAAGAAAAAAAAAAGATCTGTGCAGTGTATGGAGAAGGTGCTTGCGATTGATTGAACGTGTCAAAAGTGGTTTGTGAAGTTTCTTGGTACTATTGACATTTTGGCCAAATAATTCTTTGCTGTGGGGCCTATCGTATGCATTGGAAGATGTTTAGCAGCACTGCTAGATTCTACCCAATAGAAGCCAATAGTAGGAGATAGCTGACATACTCAAAATATCCAAATCAATGAAGTTATTGGTGAAAATGAAAAATGTGTCTTTTATTTTATAGAAAAAACTGTATGAACTTTTTGACCAACCCATTACATTGTTGGGACTCAGACCTTTGGAGGAGGGGCTCTGCCTTGATGGTGCTGGTATCCCTGAAGGGTACAATGAGGCTGCTTCTATGAGAGTAGAGAGAAGCTGGAAAACGGAACTGACTTCTACTGCAACCAGCTGCGGATGCCTGGGTGAGGTACTGCCATGGGGATGGCACTGGTAGGAAACGAAAATGACCATTTTCCCTCCTTTAACCTTTCAGAGTCCCTCTGGCTCCCCCTATTGGTAGAGCCTGAAGGGGCATCTGCTAGCAAAGCAGGGTTGTGGTTCGCAGCGTCCCAAACCCATTACAAATTAGGGTATAAAAGAGCGAATGTGAAACTAAGATATGGTGACTTAACAACAAGTACAACTGTCTGAATAAGATAGCATAGTGGCTAAGAGCATTCAAGAAATGAGCTGCTGAGATCTGGTAAGGCCCTAACTTTGTGCTTAATGTCACTGCTCATTAAGGGTTCTGGGAAGCAAAGAAAACCATGCTGAGATTTGCTGCGTCTGCTCAAAGGGAGTCTCTGTGTGGTTTCTTTTCTAATAAGATTATATATCCTTGGCTAAATATATTGATATAATGTGATTCTTCTTGCTGATCTCGGATCCTCAAAAAAAGTTGTAGTTGGGGCCAGAAGGATGATTGGCACTGATCCCCTACCACCATGGTTAGATTTTGGAAGGAGTGTCAGGAAAGTGATGGAGAAAATGAGGTCCTAAGAATGTTTTAGTCAAGGCTATTGCATGAGCCATAGGAACAGCTTAAGATAGGGAGGCTGACTTCAACAAGAAAATTGAAGAGCTGGCGTTATGTTATTACTTTAACATGTGTTTTTACAGAAGTCTTTTGAGAGCTATGACCTTGGCTTTCACTGTTCAGTGCAAACCAAATGAGTTTTAAAAATGGCTTTCTAAGGATAGAATCTCAGAAATGATTTTATATTTTATACTTCAGAAAGGTGACTTTTAAGTAGTACATGAAAAATACCAAATTAAAATGGTATCTAAATAGTTCAACTAAAGTGTTAAGTGACTAACTTTGACCATAATTTTGTTTAGAAAAAGATGCCCTTTCTGGAAGGGAGCTAAGAATAACAAGAGAATAAGAACCATAGGACTGGATAATTTTCATCAAAAAGTTTATCTGCAGGATTAGCAGTTTGGGAAGGTCACACTCTTTCCTACTTTTGAAGCTTGGCCTGAGGCCATGGCTTCTGCAATTTCTGCATTTAGGAGGGATGACTGAGCTCTCCCAGGCAGTTCCTGTCCAGCCTATAGCAGACTCACACAGGCCCTGCTGGGTTAGCTGAGCTGAAGAGGCAAAGAGATCCTGAAGGAATCGTATGGGACCTGGTGGAGAAGCATGTTTTTCAACCTCTGTAAGAGCAGAAGCGAGGAAAAGGACACTGTTGGGTTGGATGAGGGACTGCTTAGGAAGTTGAGCCCCTCAAGGGGAGGCTGATCCTGCCCAAAGGTGGACTGAAAGTCAGCTAGGTCAGCCGGCCTCCGACCCTCTGAGAGACTGGTGGCTCCTGGTGGAAGTGACATAGGCTAGTGTTCCCTTGCTTAAAAACACAAAACAGGTAACTAGGATAATCTCTTTATCCAGAGCTACTTGAGTGCAAAATGAGAAACTACTATTATTCACCTCAAAGGAAGTAGTTTATCAGAAATAATAAGGGTTTCAGGGATTAAATAGGTGAAGATTTCCTTAAAAAATTGTGAACTCAGCCCCACCCAGGTCAAAGATTGTTTTAATATCCCATTAATTGGATTTGGATTTGGCAAAACAATGTACCTTGTAGACCTAACTGGGTCCTACCCACAAAGTCAAGAAAGTGATTACATTTCTTTTTCTTGTGATTGAGTAGTTATTGCAACACTCAAACTATAGTCATGGAAATCTTTGGACCATGTAGAAACCTAAGGATTCGGGCTTCTTCCTGAAAAGACACAGTGGCTAAAATTTATTCTGATAGTTTCTGAAGTTGACAGTAGGTATAATGAGAATGTAATCTGAACATAGCTCTGAGATTGAAGTGTATTTGCCTTATATATCTCTTTCTGTTTGAGTTTGCAAATGTTTTTATTCTTGAGGAGCCCAGCCAATATTGCATCACTTTTAGAGGCCTTACAGAGATTGTTCTACTTGAACTTTTGGTAAAAGTATGAAAATTCACTTATAATTCTTGATTTTATTCTCATTCCATTTTCTGATATGAACCGGATTTTGAAAAGTTGGACTGGCACAAGGCAAAAACAATGCATATCAATTGATCTAAAAAAATCATCATTTAAAACTAAAGCTACCTATGATATGAATTAAATGGAAGCCCTAATGATCATGAAAATGAAGAATTAGAGGTGATTTTAATATAAAACCTATGAAGCTGGAATCTGTCTGTTCTCCCCTTTGTTTCTGTTATCTCTTATGAAGAGATATTGTTGAAGGATGCCTGGGCATGGCCTCATCTTTCTCCCACAGAAGGAACTGTCCTCACTGATAATCAGTTTGGGATTCACTTTGAGCTACCAGGTATCTTAAGCCTGTATACCTTTAGGTGATTCTTTGAAGGAAGGCTGGGATTGCTTTTTTTTTTTTTTTTAGAGAGTTGGTGCTTGGGTAGTATTGATTAGGGACACCACATAGACCTAGAAATTTTGGGGCTAATTCCAGTACTAGAGCCAGAGGTCAAAAAGAAAAAGAAAAGGGGAAATTTAAGATTTGAAGGCAAGAGTATAATTTGGACAAATGATTTGGTATAACAGTATGTAGCATAGTACTTTAAATTTATTTATTTTTCCTTTTTATTTAGTTTATTGGGGTGACACTGGTTAACAAAATTATACAGGTTTCAGGTACGCAATTCTACAACAGATCATCTGTACACTGTATTGTGTGTTCTCCACCCCAAGTCAAGTCACCTTCCCTCACTATTTATGCCCTCTTTACTCTTCTCCACCACCCCCTCCCCCAGCAGTCACCACATTGTTGTATGTGTCCATGAGTGTTTTTCATTTTTTTTCCTTTCTTATTCAACCCTTCCATCCCCTCACTCAGTACCCTCCCCCCGACAGCTGTCAGTCTGCTTTCTAGCTATGATAAATTTAGAGCAAGGTAAAAAATAAATTAGTAAAAGTAGAGGCAAATTGAAAATATCAATACCTTTTTTTGAAAAAAAGATAATTTCTTAAGATCGTTTCTTTTCTGATGTCACCAAACTGCCTCATAGGCTCATTTGAAACAATGTACTTCTCTGGTAATCACATTTGGGCCTCTACTATCATTTCCACGAAAAGGAGCCAAGTTTCCTTGGAGAATAGCTGATTCTGCATTTGGGGCATGATAACTTGACATAAACTAAACTGTAATAACATGATCCACAAAAAAATAAGTAATGACTATGATAATTTAACAAGTTAAGTTTATGAAAGACCACAGGTCTACAGTGATGCTTAAGTGGGACAAATAATATGAAGTGACCAAATTGATTGGTGCCAGCTGACAGAAATTATAAACATCCCAAATCATGTGGTGGAATCATGATCACTTCAGAGCTGAGAGTCAGGGGACTGTGGAGGGATGAGCTGGCCATGGTGGTTCTCAGCTCATACCTAATAACAGAATTCCCCAGGCAAAAGAGTATTATTGAATCAGTGCAAGGTAGTCTCTGAGAGAAATGGGCTTTTTGGATCCTGGAAAGCTCAGGCAGAGATATTGTTCACAGACATGGCCGCAGCTTTGGCTTTCTCCCCAGAACAACTATGTCCTTGCTGACAATGAGTTTGGCCTGGGAGAAGGAGGATTCTGTACACTTAAATGTTTCTATCGATAACCTATCTGCGTAAACTCTTCCTGAATGGGATTCTCAGTTTTCCTTCTGCGCTCAATTTCTATCTTCTTTTTAAGCTCTTCCTCTCTACTGGTTATTTAACCTCAGCCTTTAAAGAAAACCAAAACAAACAGTAAAAAAAAAAAAAAAAAAAAAAGAAAAGAAAAGAAATAAAACCCCAAAATCCCCAAACCAAAATCTGTGAACTTTCCCTCGACTACACATCTTTCTTTAGTTATTGTCTAGGATCTTTCCTCTGATCTGAATATATTTGTCTTAAAAATCACTTTTTAGTGCCATTTTATCAAAACTTTCATTCTGAACTTTTAGAAAATATTGTAGGCATCTGACGAGCTGGCTGAATGGTTATGGCAATGGGTCCTAAAAATTCTATAAGGTTGTAACATTTTTTTATGGAGACAATATTTATATTTATTAGAGACTCTATGTTTATACTTATATTTATCAGTGTTTGCTTTCAATTACTTATTTACTCTCAGTTCATGTTTTGGGGTTTTATCAATACAAGTGAAACTTACCCTCTTAACCAGTTTTAACCATCTTAACTCTATAAGGTTGTAACATTATTTTATGGAGACTATATTTATTAGAGACTCTGTGTTTATACTTATATTTATCAGTGTTTGCTTTCAATTACTTATTTACTCTCAATTCATGTTTTGGGGTTTTTGTCAATACAAGTGAAACTTACCATCTTAACCATTTTTAAGTGTACAGTCCCTCAGTGTTAAATATATTCACACTGTCGTGCAACCAATCTCCAGAAGTCTACATCTTATGAAACTGAAACTCTATACCCATTAAACAACTCCCTGATCGCCCCTTCCCCAGCCTCTGGCAACCACCATTCTACATTCTGTCTCTATGAATGAATCACTCTGTGACTGTGCTATTTCACCTAGCAAAATATTCTCATGGTTTATCCATGTCGAAGCATGTGTCAAGATTTTCCTCT
This sequence comes from Pteronotus mesoamericanus, assembly GCF_021234165.1. Taxonomy (NCBI): domain Eukaryota; kingdom Metazoa; phylum Chordata; class Mammalia; order Chiroptera; family Mormoopidae; genus Pteronotus; species Pteronotus mesoamericanus. Next base: position 16,898,172 of record NW_026555313.1, read on the forward strand.
TGTTTAAAGCTGAATAATATTTCATTGTATGTATATGCTGAATTTTGTTTATCTATTCATCTGTTGATGAATACTTCCACCTTTTAGCTGCTGTAAATAGTGATGGGTTGAATATGGGTATACAAATATGTGTTTGACACCCTGCTTTCAATCCTTTGGGTATACCTAAATGTGGAATTGCTGGATCATAGGGAAGCATTATTTTTAACTTTTGAGGAACTGCTATAGAGTTTTTCATAGCAGCTGCATCATTTTACATTCCCATCAATAGTGCACAAAGGCTCCAATTTCTACACATTCTCACCAACACTTATTATTTTCCATTTTTTAATAGTATCCATCTTAACTGGTGCAAGGTGGTCTCTCATTGCATTTTTTTTTCATTTCCCTAAATATTTGTATTGAGCATCTTTTCATGTGCTTATTGCCATTTGTATATTGTCTTCTGAGAAATGTCTATTCAAGCCCCTTGCCATTTTTTAACTGAGAACTTTTTTTTAATGTGTGCATGTATGGCTGAATTATAGGAGTTCTTTATATATTCTGGATACTAACCTCTTATTAGTTAAGTAATTTGCAAATTTTCTCCCATTCTGTAGTTGCCTTTCATTCTGTTGATTGTACTCTTTGATGTACAGAGTTTTAAATTTTGATATAGTCCAATTTATTTTTTCTTTTGTTGCCTATGCTTTTGATATATTATTCAAGAAATCATTGTCAAATCCAATGTCATGAAGCTTTTCTCTGTTTTTTTTTTCTGAGAGTTTTATAGTTTTAACTCTTACATTTAAATCTTTGATTCATTTTGAGGTATTTTTGTATATAGTGTAAAGAGAGGATCCAACTTTATTCTTTTGCATGTGAATATCCAGTTTCCCAACACTATTTATTGAAAAGAATGTCCTTTCCCCATTGAATGGTCTTAAATCCCTTGTCAAAATTAATTTTACCAGACTTCCCATCAAGATGGAGGCATAGGTAAACACAGCTCATCTCCTCACACAACCACATCAAAATTACAACTAAACTATAGAACAACATCACTCAGAATTGTCATAAATCGAGTTGAATGGAAGTCTGACAACTACAGAATTAAAGAAACCACATCCATCCAGACAGGTAGGAGGGGTGGAGAGGCGGAGATGTGGAATGGGCTGGTCCTACATGCATGTGTGGTGGGTAAAGATTTGGGAGGGATATCTTGGGAGTGAGGGGTCTTGGTCCCACACCGGGCCCCCAGCCCAGGATTATAGTGCCAGGAAGATAAGTTGCCATAAGTTCTGGCTGTAAAAACCAGCAGGGATTGAGATGGCAGAAGAAACTGCTGGATTCTCAAGCAGTTTCTCTTAGAAGACCTGCATAGAGACTTACTCAGACTCACTCCCTCTGAGCTCCAGCAGTAGGGTAGCAGCTTGAAAGGTACCAGTGGCATATGGGGAGGAACTGAAGTGTCAAGAGCTGGGGGACAGCTTTCTCCCAGACAGAACAGTAAGCAGAGGCCATTGTTCCTTTTCTGAACCCTCCCCACACAGAGCCACAGAGCCAGCAGGCAGGTGCCATATCTGTGATTTCACCAACCTGGATTACACTATTTGCCCTGCTCTGGGGATTCTCTGAAGCTCTGCCCTACCCAAGTTACAGGCCCACCCAAGCTATTAATAGTGGTTTTTCTTTATGAGTGGCTTGTCTTGGCTTATCCCTCTTATCTTCCAAAATCCTCTCAAACAAGCAACAGCTGGCCTCAGCCAGCACCCAAACCCTGTATCTCTTGCTAAATGGCTCCAGGCCCAGTACTAGCAGCAGCTAGCCTAGGTTCACAGCTTGGCTTCACCTGGGAACCTCCAAGCCCAGAACAAGTAGCAACCATCTACAGATTGCTTTGTAACTCATGTTGCACAAACAAATATGGTGGCTGACCTTGGCCTCCACCACCTGGGAAACCCTAGAGCCTGTATACCCAGTGGATAGCTACAGATCATGTCGGAGTACCACCGCTCTGCCCCTGCACAGACAATCTTCCGCAGAAGGCAGACATTGGTGGTTAGTGGTCACAGCCAGTCTTTGCAGCTGACCTGGGTAAATCCCTCCCATTGACCTGCAAACAGAAATCAAGGCTCAACTACAAGAGGAGTGTGTACTCAGCCCACATGTAGGGCTCACCTCGAATACCCAGGTTGGATGATAGGGGAGGCTGTGCCACTTGACCCTACAGGACACCTACTACAGTAGGCCATGCTACTAAGATAGGGTGTCATAGCAGATCTAACACATAGGAACAAACACAGGGAGGCTGCCAAAATGAGGGGACAAAGAAACATGGCCCAAACGAAAGTACAGATCAAAACTCCAGAAAAAGAACTAAACAAAATGGAGATAAGCAATCTATCAGATGCAAAGTTAAAAGCACTGTTTATAAGGATGCTCAAGGAACTTAGTGAGGACTTCAACAGCAGAAAAAAGATTCAGTCAGAAATGAAGGGTATACTAATAGAAATAAAGAACAATATACAGGAAATCAATAGCGGAGTAGATGAAGTTGAGAATCAAATCAATTTTTTAGAATATAAGAATAGTGTCCAGATGGGATGGGGTTTGAGGAAATGGGTGAAAAGGTGAGGGTATTAAGAGGTACAAATAGGAAGCAAAAATCAAGCAATCAGAGCAACAAGAAGAAAAAAGAATGAAAAAAAGTGAGGATAGTATAAGGAGCCTCTGGGAAAACTTCAAGTATTCCAACATTTGCAACATAGGGGTGCCAGAAGGAGAAGAGAAAGAGCAAGACATTGGAAATCTATTTGAAAAATAATGAAAGAAAACTTCCCTAATTTGGTGAATGAAATAGATATGCAAGTGCAGGAAACACAGAGTCCCAAACAAGATGGATGCTATGAGGTCCACACCAAAACACATCACAATTAAAAACACAAATATTAAAGATAAAAAGAGAATCTTAAAAACAGCAAGAGAAAAGCAGTTAGTTACCTATAGGGGAGTTCCCATAAGACTGTAAGCTGATTTCTCAAAAGAAACTTTGCAGGCTAGAAGGGATTGGCAAGAAATATTCAAAGTCATGAAAAACAAGGAACTACAGCCAAGATTGCTCTACCCAGCCAAGCTATCATTTAGAATAAAAGGGCAGATAAAGAGCTTCCCAGACAAAAAAAAAACCCTAAAGGTTCATAATTATTATATGAAATATTAAAGGGGCTTATTTAAGAAAAAGAGGATCGAAACTATGAACAACAAAATGGCAATAAATACATATCTATCAACAATTGTATCTACAAAGCAAGAAGAACAGAGACAGAATCATGAATACAGAGAGGGTTTTGATAGTTTCCACATGGGAGGGGGTTTTGGAGGAATGAGTGAACAGGTGAGGCTATTAAGGAGTACAAATAGGTATTCACAGAATAGTCATGGGTCTGTAAAGTACAGTATAGGAAGTGGAGTAGTCAAAGAACTTATACGCATGACCCGTGGACATGAACAAAGGTGTGGGGTTTTCCTGAGGGAATGGGGATGCTGGGTAGAAGGGAGCAAAGGGGGAAAATTTGGGACAACTCTAATAGTATAATCAATAAAATAAAATTTAAAATTAAAAATATAAGTAGATAACGTACTCAATAGTTCTGTTGTTCCTTGCATCTATTACAACAGCACAATTATTAGGTTTTGATCAGTAGAATAAATAAGTATTACAAAAATAATTTTTCCATATATGTGAGGATTTATTTCTACATTCTCTGTTTATTCCATTAGGCTATATCTATCTGGTTTTATGCTACTATCACACTGTTTTAATTATTGCAGCTTTGTTAGAAGTTTGAAATCAGCAAGTGTGAGATGTCCAAATGCATATTTTTGAGATTGCTTTAGCTATTTAGGATTCCCTGATATTCTAAATGAATTTTAGGATGAATATTTAACTTCTGCAGAATACACCATTGGGATTTCAATAGGGATTGCACTGAATGTGTAGATCACTTTGGATAGTCGGATAGTATTGACATTTTTACAATAGTAATTCTTCCAATTCATGAACACTGGGCATCTTTAATTTCTTTCAGAAATGTTTGATAGTTTTCAGTGTACAAGCTTTTCACCTCCTTGGTTAAATTTATTCCTAAGTATTTTATACTCTCTGATACTATTATAAATTTAATTATTTTTCTTAATTTCTTTTCAGATTGTTCATTGTTAACATAAAAAGGCATAACTGATTTTTGCACGTTGATCATTTATCCTCAGAATTTTGAGGATTAGTTTATTAGTTTTAAGAGTTCTGTGCTTGCATGCAGGTGCACTTGTGTGTGTGTGTAATCTTTAGGGTTTCTACATAAAAGATCATGTCATCTGTGACAGAGATAATTTTACTTCTTTCCATTTTCCAGACCTTTTATTTCTTTTTTCTGGTTTTATTGGTCTGGCTAGGGCATCTAGTGCTCTGTTGGATAAAAATGGTGAAAGCAGACATTTTTGTCTTGTTCCTGTCAGAGAAAAAGCTTTCAGATTTTCATCACTGAGTGATCTTAGCTGTGGGATTTTTATGTGTGGCTTTTATTATGTTGAGGTAGTTTCCTACTAATCTACATTGTATTTTTATTTGAAAAGGTGTTGATTTTGTTAAATGCTTTTTCTGCATCAACTGACATGATCATGTGGTCCTTTTCTTCATTCTGTTAATGTGGTATACTTCATTGATTGATATTTGAATTGTGGAATCATCCTTGTATTCCAGGAATAAATCCTACTTGGTCATGGTGATACTTTTAATGTGCTATTGAAATCTGTTTGCTAGTGTTTTGTTGAGGATTTTTGCATTAATATTAATTAGGAACATTAGTCTATAATTTTCTTTTTATTATTATTATTTTTTATTTTATTTTTTTATTGTTCAAATACATTTGTCTCCACCTTCCCGCTACCACTTTCCACTGCCCACCTCCCCCACCTCCCTCCCTCAGTCCTTTCCCACTTTGGCTTTGTCCATGGATCCTTTATACATGTTCCTTGACTTGACCCTTCCCTTCCCTTTCCCCGTACCACCCGCCTTCCCTCTTAATTCTGTTGGTTTCTTTTTTCTTTCAATGTTGCTGGTTATATTTTCCTCGCTTGTTTGTTTTGTTGGTTAGGTTCCACTTATAGGTGAGATGATATGGTATTTGTCTTTCATCCCCTGGCTTATTTCACTTAGCATAATGTTCTCCAGTTCCAACCATGCTGTTGCGAAGGGTAGTAGCTCTTTCTTTCTTTCTGCTGTGTAGTATTACATTGTGTAAGTGTACCATAATTTTTTGGTCCACTCATTTGCTGATGGGCACTTAGGTTGGTTCCAGCCCTTGGCTATTGTAAATTGTGCTGCTATGAACATTGGGGGGCATAGATTCTTTTGAATTGGTGTTTTGGGATTCTTAGCAGTAGAATTGTTGGGTCAAAAGGCAGTTCCATTTTTAGCTTTTTGAGGAAATTCCAAACTGTTTTCCACAGTGGCTGCACCAGTCTGCATTCTCACCAACAGTGAACTAGGGTCCCTTTTCTCCACAGCCTCGCCAGCACTCGCTGTTTGTTGACCTGTTTATGATGGCCATTCTGACTGGTGTAAAGTGGTATCTCGTTGTGGTTTTAATTTGCATCTTTCTGATGGCTAGTGATGCTGAGCATCCTTTCATATGTCTCTGGGCCCTCTGTATCTCTTCCTTGGAGAAGAGTCTGTCCAGGTCCTTTGCCCATTTTTAAATTGGATTGTTTGTCATCTTGGTAAAGTCGTGAGAGTTTTTATATATTTTGGAGATCAAACCTTTATCTGATGTATCATTGGCAAATATATTTTCCCATACGGTTGGCTCCCTTTTCATTTTGCTGATGTTTTCTTTAGCCATGCAGAAGATTCTTATTTTGATGAGGTTGCATTTGTTTATTCTTTCCTTTATATCCCTTGCTTTAGGGGACGTATTGGTGAACATATTGCTGCGTGGGATATCTGAGAGTTTCATGCCTATGTTCTCCTCTAGGACTTTTATGCTGTCGTGATCTATATTTACATCTTTTATCCATCTTGAGTTTATTTTTGTGTATGGTATCAGTTGATGATCAAATTTCATTTTTTTGCATGTAGCTGTTCAGCTCTCCCAATGCCATTTGTTGAAGAGGCTATTTTTACACCAACTTATACTTCTGCTCCCTTTGTCAAATATTAATTGACCACAGAGACATGGGTTTATTTCTGGGCTTTCTATTCTGTTCCACTGATCTATGTGTCTGTTCTTGTGCCAGTACCAGACTGTTTTGGTTACAGTGGCCTTGTAATACAGTTTTATGTCTGGTATTGTGATCCCTCATGCTTTGTTTTTCTTTCTGAAAATCGCTGTGGCTATTCGGGGTCATTTATGGTTCCATATAAATTTTTGAAATGTCTGTTCTATGTGAAATACATCATTGGTATTTTAATAGGGATTGCTTTAAATCTATAAATTGCTTTGGGTAGCATGGACATTTTGATGATGTTAATTCTTCCAATCCATGAACATGGTATATACTTCCACTTATTTGTGTCTTCCTTAATTTCTTTCTTTAGTGTTGTGTAGTTTTATGCATGTAGGTCTTTTACCTCCTTGGTTAAATTTATTCCTAGGTACTTTATTTTTCTTGTTGCTTTTGCAAAGGGGATTTTTTTCCTTATTTCTGCTTCTGATATTTCATTGTTGGTATACAAAAATGCATTTGATTTCTCGATATTGACTCTGTATCCTGCTGTTTTGCCAAATCCATTCATTAGGTCGAGTAGTTTTTTGGTGGAGTCCATAGGATTTTCTATGTACACTATCATTGTCATCTGCATACAATGATAGTTTTACTTCCTCCTTTCCAGTTTGGATGCCTTTTATTTCTTTTTCTTGTCTGACCGCTGTGGCTAGGACTTCCAATACGATGTTGAAAAGAAGTGGTGAAAGCAGACATCCTTGTCGTGTTCCCGATCTTAGTGGGAAAGCTTTTAGTTTTTGCCCGTTGAGTATGATGTTGGCTGTAGGTTTTTCATATATGGCCTTTATTATGTTGAGGAATGCCCCCTTTATTCCCATTGTGCTGAGTGTTTTTGTCATAAATGGGTTCTGTACCTTATCAAATGTTTTTTTCTGCATCTATTGAGATGATCATGTGGTTTTTGTCTTTCTTTTTGTTTATGTGATGTATTATAATATTGATTTGCGTATATTGAACCATACTTGCATCCCTGGGATGAATCCCACTCTTCATGATGGATGATTCTTTTAATGTATTGCTGGATGTAGTTTGCCAATATTATGTTGCGGATTTTAGCATCTATGTTCATCAGTGATATTGGCCTGTAGTTTTCTTTCTTTGTTTTGTCTTTATCTGATTTTGGGATTAGGGTGATGCTGGCCTCATTAAAAGAGTTTGGGAGTCTTCCCTCATCTTGGATTTTTTTTGGAATAGCCTGAGAAGGACAGGGGTTAGCGCTTCCTTAAATGTTTTGTAAAATTCTCCTGCGAAACTGTCTGGTCCGGGGCTTTTGTGTGCTGGGAGTTTTTTGATTACTGCTTCCATTTCTATAATTTTCTTTTCTTTCAGTGTCTTTGTCTAGTTTTGTTATCAGGGTAATGCTGGCCTCATAGAATAGGTTGAAGGCATTTCTTCCTCTTCAATTTTTTGGAAGTGTTTGAGGAAATTGGTGTTAATTCTTTTGAAATGTGTGGTAAAATTCACCAGTGAAGACTTGTGCCCCTGAGGCTTTCTTTTTGGGAGGTTTTTTGATTAGTTAGTCAATCTTTTAACTATTTATAGGTACACTTGGATTTTTTATTTCTTTATAATTCAGTTTTGATAGCTTGTATTTTTTTATGAATTTGTCCATTTCATCTGGGCTATCTAATTTGTCAGTATGTAATTATTCATGGTATTCTCTTATAATCCTTATCATTTCTGAAATCATTTGTAATGTCTTCTCTTATTTTTGATTTTAGCTATTTGAGTCTTATCTCTTTATTTCTTACTTAATCTAGCTAAACATTTGTCAATTTTGCAGTGTTTTCAAAGCACCAACTTTTGGTTTTGTTACTTTTCTCTATTGTTTTTCTATGCTCTATTTTCTTTATCTCTTTAATACTGTTTGTTTTCTTCCTTCTAGTCTTAGGTTTAGTTTTTTTCTAGTTTCTGAAGGTGAAATGTTAGGTTTTTAATCTTCTTTTTTAATACACTTTTATAACTATACATTTCCCTCTTAGTACTGCTTTTGTTGCATCCTCATGAATTTTTGGTATGTTTTGTTTCCATCTTCATTTGTTTCAAGATATTTTCTAATTTTTCTTGTAATTTCATCTTTGAGACTGTTTTTAAAAAGAATGTGTTGTTTAATTGTTACATATTTGTGGATTTTCCAGTTATCCTTCTGCTATTGATTTCTAGTTTTATCCTACTGTAGTCAGGGAAGATACTTCCCTGTATAATTTAAATATTTAAAAATGTATTATGACTTATTTTGTAATGTAATATATGATCTATCTGGGAAAATATTCCATGTGTACTTGAGAAAAATGTGTATTTGGTTTTTATTTGCTGGAGCATTTTGTCTGTGTCTCTTTGGTTCAATGTCTATAGTGTTCAAGTCTTCTATTTCCTTCCTGACCCCTTTTTAACTATTTTAATTGTATATTCCAGTGTCATTGGGTACATTTACAATGTTAATCAACCATCAGCACTATCTGGATCCAGAAAATTTTCATGATCCCAAAGAGAAACTCTATATCCATTAAACAATAGCTCTGTATTCCCCACTCTCTACAGCCCTTGGTAATCAGTATTCTACTTTCTGCTTCTATGAATATGATTATTCTAGGTGCCTCACATAAGTGAAATTATAAAATTTTGTCCTTTTGTTTCTGGCTTATTTCACTTAGCATACTGTTTTCAAGGTTTGTCTATGTTGTAGTACATAAAATTTCATTCCATTTAGAGGCTATAATATGATTCCATTGTATGAATATATCACCTTTTGTTTATCTACTCCTTTCTTGATAAACACTGACTTGTTCTCACTTTTGGTTATTGTGAACAATGCTGCTATGAACATTTGAATTCAAGTATCTGTTTAAATCTCTCCTTTCAATTTTGGGGAGTATATAACTAGGAGTGGAATTGCTGAATCATATGGTAATTCTATAGCTAAGTTTTTGAAGAACTGACAGTTTTTCACAGTAGCTGTACCATTTGCATTCCAACCAACAGTGCACAAGCATTCTAACTTTTCCTTATTCTCACCAACACTCACTGTTTTTTGTTTTTTTCTGATAATAGCTATGCTATTTTGTGTGAACTAGTATCTTGTTGAGTTTTACCTTGCATTTCTCTAATCTAGTGATATTGAGCATTTTTTTCATATTTAGTCCCTCTAAAAATTGTGATTTATTTTACTTCTACATGTGTTATAAACATCAAAATGCATTGTCATTGTTTTTCTTTAAACAATTAAGTATCCTTTAAACAAATTCAAAATGAGAATAAATTTTAGTCATTCAGATTTACAGTTTCTGGTATTCTTTGATCCTTTGTGTAACTCAAATTTTCATATGTCATTATTGTTCTTCTATCTGAAGAACTACTCCTAACATTTCTTGTAGTGAGGGTGTCTCAGCCTTTGCTTTTCTGAAAAAGTCTATTGTGCCTTCATTTTTGATACTTTTTCTGGGTATAAAAATATAGGTTGATAATGTTTTCTTTTCATGCTTTAAAATATATCACTCAACTTTCTTCTGGCTTACACATCTTCTGATGAGAAGCCTATTAATTTCCTATTGTTCTTTCTCTGTATGTAATGTCTTCCCCCTCACCCCCATCTGCTTTTAAGATTTTTTTCTTATCTCTAGTTATCAGAAGTTTGATTGTTCTGTGTTCTGGTGTGTATTTTTGTGTTTTTATTCTTCTTGGCTTTTTTTCTGAGCTTCTTAGACTTGTGGATTTATCATTTTCATAAAATGTAAAACTATTTTGGCTATTATATCTTCAAATATTTTTTCTGTTTTTTCCCTCTCCTCTCTCTCAGAGTTAATATATACAAATTTTAGACAGCTTGGCATTTTTTCATTGGCTGCCTGCTCTTCTCTTTTTACCTTTGGCCTTCCATGTTTCATTTTTTCTCTTTTCTGTTATCAATCTGATCCAGTGAATTTTTTATTTCAGCTCTTGGGAATTTTTTTTTTTTTTGTCTTCAGAAGTTCCATTTGGAACTTATGTCTTTATTATGTTTTTCAACTTCTTCATAATATTTGTTTTTTTCTACATTCTTGTACATATGGAATATATTTATACTAGGTGTTCTGATACTCTTGTCTGATAATTCTGTCAATTTTGTAATTTCTGGGTACATTTCTAATTATTGAATTTCTCTTGGTTATGGGTTATATTTTACTGCTTCTTTATATGCTTTACAATTTCAGATTGGATGCACGACCTCATGAATTTTATGCTGTTGACTGCTAGATTTTGTTGTAGTCTTTTAGAAAGTGTTGGACTTTCCTCTGTCACATAGTTAGATTATTTGGAGTTAGTTCAACCCTACTAAGGTTTAATTTTATACTTTTTTCAGGATAGGTTCACATCAGTCTTGAATATAGAGTTAGCCTCACTACAAAAGGAGATACCCTGCTGAATATTCTCTTATGCCTCACAGATTGTAAAATCTCCCCTAATGAAAATATCCACTATTAGTAACCTAATGTGAGTTCTGAAATTGTTTGGCCTAATTATTTTTTTGTAGAGTTTCAGGTCATGTATGTATGTATCACTCTTCAGCCAAAATTTTGAGAACCCCCATTTGTATATCCCTGGTACTCTTTCTCTGTGCAGTTACTCTCCATCCAGTGTTCTTTTATATAAATTATAGCTTCCTTGGTCTCCCTGAACTCCGGTCTCACTCTCCTCATCTCAGAGAAAATATTGGGCTCCTTTTGAATTTCTCTTCTGCTCTACAGTCTGGAAACTATCTCTAGGCAATGATCTGGGACAATTGCAGGATTCCCTTTATTTATTTCTCTCTTCTCAGGGATTACTGCCTTCTGTTTCTTTTTGTCCAATGTCTGAAAACAATTGTTTCATATACTTAGTTCAATTTTCCAGTTGTCTAGAGTAGAGGGCGACTCTGACTCAGTTATTGTATCCTGGCTAAAAGTTGAAGTTTTCATTTAAACTTTTAGAACAACATTTTATTGCTTTTTTTGGTGGGGGGCGGGGGGGAGGATATTTATATTTTCTCCTTTTAGGTAAATTCTACATGTCTTTTAAAAATTTTTAAGTAAAAAAATCCAGAAATATAATGACCTGTATTACAAATCTCTGTATATACAAGACTAGAACTGAATATCATTAATTTGCTTCAAATCCTTTTTCCAAATAATTAACTATATTGTAAATATATTCTCCTTGTAGTAGGCATTGTTCTAAATTTTTAAACATATATTGATTCATTTAATTGTCACAATAATTCTATGACTTCAGTACAGCGAATGACACTGTTGTGTAAGTGAGGTTAATGAGTAGGACAGTAGTAAAATTGTCTATTGAAGGTCATTTGACTAGTAAGCAGAGTATGAATATGAATCCAGAGAATCTGGCTGCATAATTTGAGCTAATAACCACTGTATTATATTGCCTCTCATAATTAATGAAACACACGGATTAAGTAGAAATTCTCTGTCCTTGATCCCCAGTCCTATTTTCTTTATTCATTAATCAGAGGAAAATCAAATGATGAAATTTTACATCATTCCAGTCCATTTTTAATGCTTTAACCTCCATTTATATATTTCAATAAATAATAGGTAGTATTTTTGTGTTTTAAGAACATATATAATTTAATGAAAGTTATTACATCCTACATCCTATGACTTGCTTTTTACTATTTTATTCTTGAAAATAATTCACATTGGTACATGTATAATTGCATTCTTATTTAACCAGTTGTCTATGCTACATATCACTGTTTCTACCTAAATACTCCAGAAAGTTGTAAAATCCTTTATAGGTAGTGAAACCCATCAGGTAAAGTATGCTTGTTCTGTCTTCCCCTTTCTTGGATTCCTTCCTTTCCTACTCCTTCTGTGCTACCTGCTTTCTAGTTCAGCTGAATAGCTTGCCCTTATTTTTCTTTGCCTCCCTCCTGTGTAAGATCTTTTCTTGGTTCCTCCCTCATTTTGGAGGGTATCTTCTTTAACTAAGAATTCTAAGAAGCATGCATGGAAAGTAAAATTTTGAAACATGCTTTCTGCAGTTATCTTTATTCTATTCTTTATACTACACTTGGTTGACAATTTGTTTGGTTATAGGTTCTAGACTGCAATACTTTTCCCTTGGACTTGTGAAGACATTGTTTTGTTGCATTTTAGCTTCCAGTGAAACTCATTCTAGATAGACTGTGTGTGATCTATTTTTTCCCCTTCATTTAAGCTTTTCAGAGGTTTTCTTTTACCTTCGACATTCCAAGATTTCAAAATATATATACATTGGTAATTTTTTAAAAAACTTTATGAGACACTGGCTGTAACTTTCAATCTGGAAATGTCTATCCTTTATTTGGGGGAATTAAAAACTATTACTTTTAAGAAATAGCTTTATTCCCTCTGATTTTCTGTTCTCTCTTTCCGGACATTTTTATGTTCAATTTCCTGGATTGATCTTATCTCTCCTATTTCTTTGTCTTTTTGCTTTATTTTTTGGACAAGTTCTCTACATTATTTTCATCCTTTCTGTTGAATTTCTCCTGTTTTAGTTACCAAATATTTTTTAAGATTTCAGGACCTTTTAATTATTTTCTGACTGTTCCTTTTTATAGCAGCCTGTCTATTCATATGCCATGTATATGATCTCTTATTTATCTGAAAATATTACAGTTTAACAATTTTGTTCTTGCCTTCATTTCCTTATTTTTCTGATTGATTTGGTCTCCTTTTCCATCCTGGAAGATTTCTTAAAAAATCTTGCTACTCTTGGTTGACCCTTTCTGTAGGAGCGGGGCACTTAGGAGAGTTCCATTGTAGTCGGTGCTTGTTTACTGGTGGGTATCACTGGGGAGCCCTCAAGCAAGAACCCTGCTGCTTTACTTTGAAACTCACAAGTGTCTGTATCTATAGGCCTGTTCTATGGGGACTGCCAGTTTCCTTAGAGAATTCACCGATTTCCTATCTGGAATCTGTTTACCTAGGATTATATTTTGGAGCAAAGCAATGAAAGGAGGCCAGGAGTCTCACTTTCACCACATCTTGACTTTAACTAGACATTTGTTTGCCACATTTTTGCTGGCCTGGTATCCATGATATGAAGTCCCTTTGACTTGGCATTATCATAGAATGAACCATCCATCTCATCCTGGGGTTGTTGCTTCAGATCTGCTTTTTTCACTTTCACTTAGTTGCCATTTTCAGTCCCAAACCCACCTTCCATAGCTTCTGGTGCTACAAAGCATGAGGGATTCTCAGGGTTGATGCTGGTATCCTCCTGGGCATGCACTTGGTATTCAGCATTCCTGGGTCTGCTAATACCTTTTCCTCTTCTCTGTCGTCCAACATTTAGTGCCACCTTTCATTTTCTACTCTCTTTGTCCTTGTGGGTTTATAGCATTTTAAACTCTTAATTCTCATTTTGTTGAGATATTGTGAAGAAGAGATACATTTATGGGTTCAGGTTACCATATTTAACAGATAGCTGGCATATCTGTTTTTATCCTTTAATTTTCAAACTTCTTTTTTTCTTGTTCCCTATACAACATGAACAAGAAGCACATTTTAACCACAATTTAAGCTTCGCTTTTTAGGAAGGTGCACACACAGTCCCAGTTCTTGGCTTCATGCAGGCAGATAGGCTACCATCTTTGTCATCTTTTAGGCATATTAGATTATTTTTATTTTTTTCCTGTGGGATTATAACCCCAGCCCCCACTGCTCATTTCTGACCCTGTTGCCCTGAGGACCTAGTGGGTATCATGACTCTAGCACACTATAGCCCACTGTAGTTTCTACTCTATTTCAAAAGAGAGTTGTAATCTTTTAAGATTTTAATTTTTAATCAATTTATTTGAGATACACACATACACTTTTCTCCCTACATTTAGAGTTTATAGGGGAGGTCTCTTAAGATACTGGCCCCACTATCTTAATCACAAGCTCTTCCTGTGACAGTTTGACATGAAGTCTCATACTTGTTGCAATTTATTGTCATCTTCCTTCCATCCTTATATCTTCATTGAAAGTATTTTTACTATAGCTTTCTAATCCCAAACCCAGTGAACTCTATTTAGTTTTTGTCTTATTAACTTCATTCTTGTATTTAACACTTTAGATTGAATCCTCCTTGAAACTTGGTTCTTTTGGTCTATGTGTGCTATGTTTTCCCATTCATTGTTCTCTGTACATCTCTGACCAATCCTCCTGTGACTCATCTGGGGCTCCCCTTTCTTCATCTGCCATGGGTGCTCAACCTCAGCCCCCTGTACTTCTCACTGTACACACTTGCCCTGGTTGATTTCATTCACACTCATCATTTTTGTTATTAACCATATGCTGTTGAGGATGAAATCTCCATATTTAGCCCAGATCTCTCCCCAGGATTTTAACTCTAGAACAAGCTCTGCTGGATATTTCTACTTGAAACGACCACAGTCATCTCAAATTCAAGATGCCCAAGGATGAACATTATTATTCTCCTTCCTAACATTTTTCCTGTTCCTGGATTTCCTATTTCAATTGACAACACCAACATTTACATGTTCATCCATGCTAAAACCTAGTAGTCACCCGTGAATCCTCTTTCTTCTCATCCTCCTTATTCTATTATATCTTTAGTTTGCCATGGTCAGTTTACCTTGAGTAATGGGAGCTTGTTTGGGCAGAAATGGAGGGGGGATGTAATGCTGTGAGTTAGACTTCATAGGAAGTGTATCTGGATGCAAGGTTGTCCTAGAAACCTCAGGATCTACAGTATGTAGAATTTTTTGGCCATTAATGACTCCAATATCTGTCCTGTATTCCCTTCTGACAGTTAACTTCCTTATCCCTTTTCTCCATGCTTTATCTTTTCTCTATATCATAGATTATCCTCCTAACTTTGGCTTGCTATGATATCTCTCTCATGGTTCCAACACTATTTCCTCCTTCATATAGACTGAACTTGCTCTCCTTTGGGCCTCTGGTTCTACTGGTCACTGCTGGTTTCTTTATGTTCAATGTTTTGGATTTCTTTTTAAAAATTTTTTACTCTTCACCTGAGGATATGTTTTCATTGATTGTTTTTTTTAGAGACAAGGGCGGGGGGAGAGAGAGATATATGTAAGATAGAATTATCAATTAGATGCGTCCCATTTGTGCCCTGACCAGGCATCAAACCTTCCACCAAAGCATGTGCCCTGATGGGGAATCAAACCTGCAGCAACCTTTTAGTATACAGGACAATGCTCTAACCAACTGAGCCACCTGGGCAGGGCTCAGTGTTTTGGATTTCTGAAGTCAGGAATAAGATTGACCCAGCTCATCTGCTCATACTAGGCTATATTGCAGAGTACTTGTTGGCCGATTGGAAGGCTTCCCTTACATCAGGTGCTTATCCCACTCCAATCACCTGTAACAGAAGGAGCAGGTTGATATGATATGAAATATGACCACTTGTTTTCCCTCTGAATGATGTGGACTGGACAGTTACCCATCATAAGGGAAGGAGGCATAGAAGACACTGTGACTGACATGGCCAGTGTATTCCATATTCAATATATTTTCAAGTCCATCAAAATTATCTTCTAAACAGTTTTCAAGCCTGTATCCTTCTCTCTTTTCTTCATCTCAATGGTTTGATTCAAGTACTTATCTTATTTCACCTGTTGTGCCAACAACTTTGTGCTATCCTTTATCCTGCTCTCCCTTCCTTTTATTACCTGATTGGTTATATTATTGATTTGAAGTGATGAGCAATGGCTTCTGTTACCTATTGCAAAGAGTAGATACCTGAGCACTTTTGCCTATTGCATCTTGGTATTGAAGATACCAGGGAAGATACAATACAGCCCCTGATGGAACAGCGCTTCACTCATATAGAGAATAAACAGAACAAGATCAACTCCAATAGTCAGTGTCAGTCACCAATGCCCAGCAGGCCCTTCTCAATAGCTAATGCAGGGCCACTGACCCATATGTACCCATCTTGTGCTGGAGCAGAGGGATTCTGTCCCCTCCCCAAAGAGGACAGATATAGCAATGGTACCAAGTACCATATGGAACCCATGCTTAAACAGAGCAAAGGCATATACATTGAGTTTGAAACAGGGAAAGATAATCCCTTGCGGGGTGGTCAGTCCAGCAGATTGCAGGGCTCTTTATTTCAGTGAGGCAGTGTTCCAGGCTCAGGGCCCATTCTTATGCAGCTGAGTGGGGGGTTCAGACAGGGTGTGCATGGGACTGCCTTTCCCAACATTAAGGATATTTAAAATATCTCTTTATTTATTAAATAAAATGTATTTCTTGTTCTTAACTAAAATATTAGATGAATTCACCCTTTTATTTGTTCCTTAAAAAGAATCCAGAGAAAAACCAAATTAAGTTTTTTTTTTTACTTCCACATGATTACATTTTCCTCCTGGAGGATATTTCATTAGCCATGTCTTAGATGATTTTTAAAATATTTTATTATATAAAATTTTTTTATTGCATTTTTTCCATTGCCATTTTGTCCCCTTGTACCTTTCTTCCCACCCTTCTCCCAATCACCACACTGTTGTCCATGTCCATGAGTCCTTTTTCCTTTTTGTTCAATCCTGACACCCCCTTCCTCCCTGCCCCTTAGATGTCATCCTGCTCTCCATCTATGAGTTTGTTTCTATTTTGCTTGTTAGTTCAGTTTGTTCTTTAGATTCCACATATAAGTGAGATCATATGGTATTTTGTTGGGAACCATCCTGCCTGCTTTCAGGGACTGTAGAGGGCCCGGCAGGCGAGAGGGCCCCAAGGCTGCAGCTAAGCAAGGAGGCCTAGGGAAAATAGGCCACTGAGGAGACAAAACCTGTCCCCCTGGCAGGGGCACAACCCCTGCCTCCCTCACATCACCCTGCTTGGCCCTGAAGGATGGCTGTAGTCAATGACAGGTAAGACCCCTCAATGGCAGGGGCAACCTAAGACAGGCACAGTTGCATGAACCGTCAGGGAAGGACTTGGGAGACACGGAGAAAGGGGAAAAAAAGACCCTCACCCCTCGGCTTTGATATGGCTGGAGTCATCACTCTATCTGAAAGAAGTCTCCTTATCTCTTGGCAGCTCTGCGCTGCCTGCCTGGCTCAGGCTTGAAACAATAATGGGGACAGCCCTAGAGTGGATTGGGCGGTTCCCGGCAGGGTGGTGAATCAGGCCCAGAAGTAAGTTCCTGAAGCATGCTTTGTTTTTCCCTCAAAAACTATGATAACCGATTCCTGCTGGGAAGGAAATTTACATTATTCACATACCCCAACTTGAGGCAGATCTCTTGTGTTCCTTCAATTGTTATCTATGATCTCTATTTGTTTTCTGTAAACACAGCCTTTTGACATCAATGAGCTTTGCATCCATACCCCTGCACATATGGTTCTCAATAAAAACCACTTCAAGACAGGGGCTCGGGGCATTCTCCACTAGAGGGAATTTCCACCCCTTTCCCTGGCAGAATGAGAGAAAAGTGTCTGGAATGGCTTATTTTATTTCTCCATCCGTGACGACCCAGAGTATACTCTGCGGGTCAGAGCCCAGCTCCACCTCAGCATTTGTCTTTTTCTGACTGGCTTATTTCACTTAGCATAAGGTTCTCTAGGTCCATCTATGCTGTTGCAAAGGGTAAAATTTTCTTCTCTTTTACGGCTGAGTAGTATTCCATTGTGTAAATGTTCCCTAGTTGTTTTGCCCACTCATCTACTGATGGACACTTGGACTGCTTCCATATCTTGGCAATTGTAAATAACGCTGCGATGTACATAGGGGTGCTTGTGAATTTGAATTGCAGAAACCTCCTAATTGTCTGCTGGGCCCTAGTCCCATCTCAGCTTCAATCCATCTTCTAGATTTATTTTTCTGAAGCATATATCTGATCATGCCTCTGTCCTATTTAAAAAATTTAACATTCCTTTTACTCCTATTTTCTGCCATTTCCCCCTTGTGAGGTTTCTCCATTTACATTCCCTGCACTGGGCACTGGGCTCTCATCTGTAGGCTGATATTCCAGTTCACTAATTTAACTTTTGGTGCCAATCTCTGTCTGTCCATGTGATACAGTCTGATTATTTAAAAAGTGAACAATTCAGTTATTTAATGTGGTATTTTTCTTACTTCTGCCAAGCTATTGATTTAGCTGTCAGAGTGCTGAGTCCAAGCTCTGAGTCACTCTGACACGCTGCCCCTGGGGCAGGATTGTATTATAGTCATTTTTATCTAGTCCCTGCCCCTTCGCCCCTGTGCCCCAAGAAGACCAGCCCTGTGCTCTACCTGCTGGTGGTCAATAAATGCTTGTGTGCACAACAGCAACAGATTCTTTTCTCCAGCTACCTGGGTAAAGGAGTTAACAGAAGTATCCAAATAAAAATACTTAGTGTAAATTTATTTTTTAACTCCATGTTCATTTTAGATCTTTGTCTAAAGAGTTAATTTGAGAGAGACCTGAGGGTAGTCAGGGTGGTGCTTAAAGCACACAGCAGGGATTGATGCCACCTGGTGGGTGGTGGGGGTGGTGCATGGGATCAGCCACTGGAGTTTGAGGACTTCTCATTAGGATCAGGATGATTCCTTACTGGCAGGACACTTAGATTTTGGAAAAGTTAAGGTACAATAAACTGCACATATTTAAAGTATACAATTTGATAAGTTTTGACATGTATATACCTTTGAAACCATCACCATCATCAAGATCATGAACATATTTATCACCCCCATAGTTTCACTGTGCCCCTCCGTAGTCCCTCCCAACTGCCCTCCTTATCTCCCTATTCTCTCCTCAGGCCGCCAATAATCTGCTTTTGTCACCGTAGATTAGCCTGCATTTACTAGAATTTTATGCAAATTGAGTAGTATAGTATGTAGTATTTGGTAGGGGGGAAGGGGACTTGGCTTCTTTCATTCAATATAACTATTTTGAGATTCAGCCCTGTTGTTGCATATATCAGTAGTTAATTCTTTTATATTGCTGAGGAGTATTACATTGTATGGCTGTACCACAATTCATTTAATCATTCACTTGTTGTTTATTTAGATTGTTTATAGATTTGAGCCATTACAACTAAAGCTGCTGTGTACATTCATGTATAACTTTTGCTCTTTCATTTTCATTTTTCTTGGGTAGATACTTCAGACTGAAATGGCTGGTGATGAAATGGCTACATACGGTAAATGTCTGCTTAACTGTAATATTTTCATCATCAGTGGGAGCAAGTTCCAGTTGTCCCATGTCCCCACAATAGTTGGTGTGGTCAGTCTTGTTTATTTTAATGACTCCAGTAGGTATGTAGGGAGCCATTTAGAATTCAAATTTTAAACAAATTTAGTTTCCTGGGTCCCCTTTCACACCTAATAAATCATAACTTGGGGGAGGGATTGGAGTATTGTAGTTTTAGAAAGAGAACCAACTGATTGTCAGCCAGGTTTGTGAACCAACACTTAGGGCCACACTGTCTCCAGCTTCTTCAAAGTGATGCAGAAGGGCAAGGAATGGAGCCAGAAACAACCTTTTCTTCAGGATGAAATATGTCTGATTTGTAAGCTTGTGTTGGATTAGTCAACAATTACCAGAGCCCAAGCTGTCAGCTTAGAAAAACTCCCAATTAAAAGAGAAAAACCTTGATGTACCTCCTCTGGATGGCATGTTCTTATGCCATTGGAGGGAGTGATGCTGCACTGGGTGGTGAAACACTAGAATCTGAAGGAGACTCAGTGCTGCAACTGCGGGTGAGAATATCAACTGGTAAAGCTCCTATGGAAAACAGCATGGAGGTTTCTCAAATAATTAAAAATAGAACCACCTTTTATGATCCAGTAATTCCACATCTGGCTATATAGCAAAAAAAAAAAAAAAAAAAAAAAAAAAAAAAAGAAAAGAAAGAAAGAAAGGAATGAAAACAGGATATTGAAGAAATATCTGCACTCCCATCTTCATTGCAGCATTACTCACAATAGCTAAGACATAGAAACAAACTAAGTACTCACTGACAAATGAATACATAAAGAAAACGTGACGTATGTGTACACAGTGGAGTATTACTGTTGAAGCCTCAATTTCATCATTTGTGAATTGGAATTTTGAAGCTCTGATGAGATAATTTATGTAGATAAATTAATAAATAAATGTGAGATAGCTTACAAGCCATTTATTTGTAGTGGAAATAGCTTCCTTTACTAAGGGCCTACTCTGTGCTAGAAACTGTAACCCTTGCTATAATATTTTGAAATACTTATCATTAATTCTATTGCATAGATGAGGAAACTGAGGCTCATGGAGATTAAGAACCTGTTCAAGGTCACACAGCAGGTGGGCAGTGGAGCCCGGAGCTGTGTGTTAAGAGTAAGTCTACACTGCCCCTTGGCCTGGTTTCTACACGACAAGATACCGCTGGACCTTGGAGTCAGAAGATCACACAGGTTCTTCAAATATTGGTCAGAAACAACCTTTTCATGAGGATACACATTTTAGGCAATATTGAGACAGATGCCCAATGAAATATTTAGCAGGGTATAAAAACCCTGTGTCAAATCTTAGCTTTGGTCCAGCATTGAATATAGGAGATTCCAAAGTTGCTTCTGAGCCACAAACACTTTCAGGCTGCTTTATATATGAAGACTACTGGGTCTGACATCACAGGACCAGGGTTTGTGTACCAGCTTTGTCACTGCCCTAACTGCTCTGAACTGTCTTGTAATCTGTAAAATGGCTATAATGGTCTTTCTCGTAGCATAGACGTTACAAGTTTAAATGAGAAAATTTAATGAAAACACCTGGCAGATATCCTCCCTCCTTCCCTCCTTATCTCCCTCCCTCTGTTAAAAATTTAAAAAGATTTCCTGCAGAGAAGAGCAGAAAATTCTCCTGTATCATCTTTATTGGTTTCTGTTCCAAGTTCTCAAGTCTTTAGCTTCCACATAATTTTTCATTGGCCAGGTGTCCTGTGTTAATTACCTAAAAGCAGTTTTTCCTGTTATAAGATGGACAGATTCAGCCTTTTATACATTAATAGTACAGCCTTTTTTCTTTCTTTTGCTGATTACATATCTACCCTCTATTCTAGTTATGAAAGTTACACATGTTACTTCCTTCAAGGCCCCATCTCCAAATGCAGGCACATCAGAGTTTGTGGCTTCAACATAAGATTTTTGCAGGACACAAAACTTCAGTTCACAATATATGATATATACATATGTATACTTGATGTTATCTATAATAATTATTATGTTATATATGTAAAATTAAATACCATTCTTTAACCATTGATAGTACATCTTGAGTTTTTTTCCATGCCATTAAAATTCTTGGTAAAACTTCCTATTAACTGCCTAATAGAAGTGCCATTTTGTTTTTTTTAATATATATATATATATTTTTTTTTACCATACCTCTGTTGTTGAATTTTAGCTACTTCAGATATTCTACTAATATAAATAACATATTATATGTACATCTGTATATCTATTTTTAATTTTCTCTCTTTGAGATATCTAATTTAGGAAAGTGTTTTTAAATTTCTATGTATTTTTTTTAACCTAGACATTTTGTTATCAATTTCTAGTTTCATTATGTTGTCAGAGAATGTTGCTTACATAATAAATGCATTTAGGAACTTACTGGAGCTTTCTTTGTAGCTCAGTATCAACTTTTATAGATGTCTCACAGACACATGAGAAGAGTCATGTTTGGTGATTATAGGGTAGATCATTTGATGCATTTCTATTAATCCAATCTTATTAATTTTATTATTCATATACTTTGTCTTTCCTTATTTCTATTTTCTTACTCTATCAGGAAAGAGTGTCATTTAAGTATTCTACAATTATGTGTTTATCAATATTCCTGTATGTTTCCAACAATTTTTGCTCTTTATAGCTTGACGCTGATTTATTTGACATATAAAAATTTACAACTATTATATTTTCATGTGGATTGTAACTTTCATAAATATAAGGTGACATTTTATGTTTTGTTGAATGTTTTTTGCTTTCCAGAATTGAAATAGTCACTTCTGTGCTTGATTGTTCTGCAGTTGCCTGAAATATCTTTACTCATTCTTTTATTTCACACCGATTTTTTTTTTTTTTTGCTATTTTCCTTTATGTCTATTTCTTGTAGGAGTATAGAGTAAGACTTGAATATGTAGCACATTTGGAGAATATTTTTATTTTACTAGGGTAGTTAAGCTCCTTATATTTATTTTATGATTGATTTATTTGTTTTTATATTTGCCGCCTATTTTATGCTTCCCATTTTTATGCTTCTTTGCTTTTTATTTGTTTTCTATCTTGAGCTATATGGAATATGTTTTATATCCTTTTATATTCTTCAGTGATTTGGAAAATACGTCTTATTTTAAATTATGTTACTGATTACATTTAAGTATTAGAAACATTTAAATATGTACAGTACTTTAGAAAGTTTTATTGTGATATTAAAGAAAATGCATAAAATACATGTTTGGTATTAAATAATTATTAAGCAAATGTCTATATAAACACTATTTTTTATTTTCAACTTTTCTATATCTTTATGGTTTTGACACATTCTTGCAAGATTGATATAGCGAGGTATTTATGTATGTATATATGTATGTATTTATTTTTTGGCCAGAGGACAAGATATATTGAGGCGCCAGCTCTAGTTCCCTTTCTCCTGCAAAGTGTTGGTTCCCTGTAGACCCCCGCTCTGGCGGGTAGCGATGAGACTCACTTTGTGTGCAGCAAGGGCATCTCTGCGTGTGGTGGTAGGCACAGCTGGCCTTCACGATAGGCTTGTCAATGTGGCCACCTCCGGGCACCACACCGACCACAGCTCTGCTGGCTGAGGAGATGACCTTCCTGTAGCTGCGGGTAGTAGCTTCACTCCGATCTTTTTGGTCTCAGGGTTGTGGGAGATGACGGTGGCATAGTGCCCGGAGGTTTGGGCCAGTTCGCCCTGGTCATCAGGTTTCTTCTCCAGACGACTCAGGTTGGTGCCCTCAGGCACGGTGGCCACGGGGAGCACATTGCTAATGTTCAGCTGAGCCTTCGTGCCGCAGTGAAGTGGCCGGTGTGGATCCCTTCGCAGGCGATGAATAGCTCTGCCTGCTTCTCAGACCTGCATGGATCCGGGAAGACCACTTCACTAGGCGTGCGCTGTGGCCTGGGTCATGGGCAATACCCTAAATGATGCCCTCGATGTAGCCCTGCCACTCTGCGAAGTCCATGTCACCTGATGTGCGGCGCCCTTGCAGTGTTTCACGTGCGCGTGGAGCACGGAGCTGGCGCCCTCACTCTGCCCAGGGATCGCGCGGCCATGGCCAGAGTCTGCTGTCCAGCGCGGCTGGAAAAGGCGAGGTTTTGTTTATTTTTACTTTTTATTTTTGTTTTATTCTATTACTATTGTCCCAATTTTCCCTCCTTTGCCCTCATCTGCCTTGCCCATTCCCTGCTCCCACAGCCAATACCCACACCATTGTCAATGTCCCTCCAGCATGACTAGCTTTGATTTTATGTGGTGCAATAAATTCATTTACATTTATTGTAATTACTGATATGTTTTCATTTAAATCTACCACGTTATTTGTGGTTACCATTTGTTGGTCCTGTTCTATGTTTCTTTTACTCTCCTTCCATTAATTTGGATTTATGGAGGATTTTAAAAACTTTTTTTTCAGACAGTTTGGAAACATTTACTTTGTTTGTGTTCCTTTGGTGGTTACCTGAGAAATTATTATATGTGTACTTAAGTGACCAAAGTATGAAGTTAATTGATATCTTTAGTTTCCTCTGATAATATAAGACTATTTTAGTTTTTTTTTGTTTTTGTTTTTTTTTGTTTTTTTACCACACTGCTGGCCTATATGTACATTATTGTTGCCATATATTTTAATTTTTTTTTATTCCTTGAGACATTTAACACTAATGTTTTAGATAGTCAGTAATTGAATTTACCTATGTATTCACTATATTCTGAGTTCTTCATTTCTTCTTCCGTTTTAGTCCTTCTGTTTGGGATTACTTTCTACTTGAAGTACAGCCTTTAGAATTTCCATTGGTTGAGGTCTACTGGTGATTTCTCAGTTACTGTTGGTCTGAACATGCCTTTCTTTCTCCTTTATTTTTTAAAGATTCTGTTTTCTCTCTCATTTTTTAAACATACTTTTTTTTTTGGCCAGAAAGAGAATTCTAGGTGGACACTTGCTTCTTTTAGGTACACTGAAAATCACACTGTGACTTCTGAGTGTCACTGTTGCTGTTGAGAAGCTGGTTACCACTGTAACTATTGCTCCTTTGAAATAATCTGTCTTTTAGGATTTTTTATTTGATATTCTTCAGTTTATTTATGTAGGAACTGAGTGTGGATTTCTTTTTATTCATGCTTAGGATTTGTTTGGCTTCTTAAATCAGTGTATTGGTGTCTTTCATTAATCCTGGAAAATTCTCAGCCATTGTAACTTCAAATATTACCACAGCTCTATTCTCTCTCCATTTTCTTGCTGGGACTCTATTCTATGTTTTGAATCATTTCTTCTGTCTTACCTAACTTACAAGTTCTTTATTTAGTTCTTCATCATAATGTCTGTCAGCTGTTATATCCACCCATCCGTTGTTTTTATTCCAAGAAGTTCCTAAACATTCTATTTATTTAGAAAACATATGCTATAATTTTTTTATTTTTATTTTATTTTTTTATTTTTATTTTTTATTTTATTTTTTTGTTCCAATATATTTGTGTCCATTTACCCACCACGACTCTCTCCTGCCCCACCCACCCTTACCTCCCCTCCTTAATCCTTCCCCACATTCACTTCATCCATGTGTCCTTCACACCTGTTCCTTAATCTGACCCTTCCCTTTCCCCTCTCCACTAACTCCGTCCCTTCCTCCCTCCCATTCCTGTTGGTTTCTTCTTATTTTTCCTTTCTTTTTTTTTTTTAATTAATTTATTTTTTCAAATACATTTGTCTCTGCCTAACCCGCCCCCCCCCCCCGCCCCGCACCACTTTCCCTTGTTCCCTTCCTCCTTCCCTCCCTCAGCTCTTCCCCTTTGGTTGTGTCCATGAGTCCTTGCTAGATGTTCCTTGACTTCCCACTTCCCTTCCTTGTCCCCGCCCCCCCCTCCCTCCTTCCCTCTTGTCTCTGTTGATTTCTTTTCCTTTCAGTGTTGCTGGTCTTATTTTCCTTGCATCTTTGTATTGTTGGTTAGGTTCCACTTATAGGTGAGATCATATGGTATTTGTCTTTCGCCCCCTGGCTTATTTCGCTTAGCATAATGCTCTCCAGGTCCATCCATGCTGTCACGAAGTTTAGTAGTTCTTTTTTTTCTTTCTGCTGCGTAGTATTCCATTGTGCATATGTACAATAATTTTTTGATCCAATCATCTACTGATGGGCATTTAGGTTGCTTCCAACACTTGGCTATTGTAAATTGTGCTGCTATGAACATTGGGGTGCATAGGTTCTTTTGTATTGGTGTTTTGGTATTCTTAGGGTATAGTCCCAGCAGGGGAATCACTGGATCAAAAGGCAGTTCCATTTTCAGCTTTTTGAGGAAATTCCACACTGCTTTCCACAGTGGCTGCAGCAGTCTGCATTCCTAACAACAGTGTACTAGGGTTCCCTTTTCTCCACAGCCTCGCCAGCACCTGTTTGTGGATCTGTTTATGATGGCCATTCTGACCGGTGGGAGGTGGTACCTCATGGTGGTTTTGATCTGCCTTTCTCTGATGGCTAGTGATGCTGAGCATCCTTTCAAATGTCTCTGGGCCCTCTGTATCTCCTTCTTGGAAAAGCGTATGCCCAGGTCCTTTGCCCATTTTTTGATCGGATCATTTGTCTTCTTGGAGTGGAGTCGAGTGAATTCTTATTATATCTTGGAGATCAAACCTCTATCTGATGTATCATTAGCGAATATATTTTCCCATACGGTTGGCTCCCTTTTTATTTTGCTGATGTTTTCTTTAGCCATGCAGAACCTTCTTATTTTTATGAGGTCCCACTTGTTTATTCTTTCCTTTATGTCCCTTGCTTTAGGAGACATATCAGTGAAAAAATTGCTGCGTGGGATATCTGAGAGTTTCCTGCCAAAGTTCTCCTCTAGGACTTTTATGGTGTTGCGACTTAAATTTAAGTCTTTTATCCATCTTGAGTTTATTTTTGTGTATGGTGTCAGCTGATGGTCGAATTCCAATTTTTTGCATGTAGCCGTCCAGCTGTCCCAACAGCATTTGTTGAAGAGGCTATTATTGCTCCATTTTATGCTTCTGCCCCCTTTGTCAGATATTAGATGCCCATATAGACCTGGGCTTATTTCTGGGCTTTCTATTCTGTTCCACTGGTCTATGTATCTGTTCTTGTGCCAGTACCAGATTGTTTTGAGTATAGTGGCTTTGTAGTATAGTTTGATGTCCGGTATTGTGATCCCTCCTACTTTGTTTTTCTTTCTCAAAATTGCTGCAACTATTCAGGGTCGTTTATGGTTCCATATAAATTTTTAAAATGTCTGTTCTATTTCTGTGAAATACGTCATTGGTATCTTAATAGGGACTGCGTTGAACCTATAAATTGCTTTGGGTAGTATGAACATTTTAAGGATATTAATTCTTCCAATCCATGAGCACAGTATATGCTTCCATTTATTTGTGTCTTCCTTAATTTCTTTCTTCAATGTTGTGTAGTTTTCTGCATACAGGTCTTTTCCCTCCTTGGTTAAATTTATTCCTAGGTAATTTATTTTTCTTCTTGCTATATAGAATGGTTTTTTTTTTCTGATTTCTTCTTCTATTTCATTGTTGGTGTACAAAAATGCCTTTGATTTCTGAATGTTGACTTTGTATCCTGCTGTTTTGCCAAATTCACTTATTAGGTTGAGGAGTTTTTTGGTAGAGTCTACAGGGTTTTCTGTGTACACTATCATGTCATCTGCAAACAATGATAGTTTTAATACCTCCTTTCCTATTTGGATGCCTTTTATCTCTTTCTCTTGTCTGACCGCTGTGGCTAGGACTTCCAATACGATGTTGAAAAGAAGCAGTGAAAGCGGACATCCTTG
This sequence comes from Pteronotus mesoamericanus, assembly GCF_021234165.1. Lineage (NCBI taxonomy): Eukaryota > Metazoa > Chordata > Mammalia > Chiroptera > Mormoopidae > Pteronotus > Pteronotus mesoamericanus. The sequence goes on from NW_026555313.1 coordinate 16,925,427, forward strand.
TTGTGTTCCTGATCTTAGTGGGAAAGCTTTCAGTTTTTGCCCATTGAGTATGATATTAGCTGTAGGCTTTTCATATATGGCCTTTATTACGTTGAGGAATGCCCCATTTTTTCCCATTTTGCTGAGTGTTTTGATCATAAATGGGTACTGTACCTTATCGAATGCTTTTTCTGCATCTATTGAGATGATCATGTGGTTTTTGTCTTTTCTTTTATTTATATGATGTATCACGTTTACTGATTTGCGTATATTGAACCATCCCTGCATGCCTGGGATGAATCCCACTTGATCGTGGTGGATAATCTTTTTAATGTACTGCTGGATGAGGTTTGCCAATATTTTGTTGAGGATTTTGGCATCTATGTTCATCAGCAAAATTGGCCTGTAGTTTTCTTTCTTTGTAGGGTCTTTTTCTGGTTTTGGGATCAGGGTGATGCTGGCCTCACAGAAAGAGTCTGGGAGTCTTCCCTCCTCTTGGATTTTTTGGAATAGTCTGAGAAGGACAGGGGTTAGCTCTTCCTTAAATGTTTTGTTAAATTCTCCTGTGAAACTGTCCGACCCTGGGCTTTTGTGTGCCGGGAGTTTCTTGATGACTGCTTCAATTTCCCCAGCTGTTATCGGTCTGTTCAAGCTTTCTGTTTCTTCCTCCTTCAGTGTTGGAAGATTATACTTTTCTAAAAATTTGTCCATTTCATCAAGATTTTCAAATTTCTTGGCATATAATTGTTCATAATAGTTTCTGATGATCATTTGTATTTCTGTGGTATCAGTTGTTATTTCTCCTCTTTCATTTCTGATATTATTAATTTGTGTCCTCTCCCTTTTTTTCTTGATGAGTCTGCTTAAAGGCTTGTCAATTTTATTTATCTTTTCAAAGAACCAGCTTCTGGATTGGTTGATCCTCTGAATTGTTCTTTTTGTCTCTATGTCATTCTGTTCTGCTCTAATTTTGACTGTTTCCTTCCTTCTACTTGCTCTGGGATTTATTTGTTGTTTCTCCAGTTCTTGAAGTTGTAGTGTTAGGTCTTTTATTTGAAATGTTTCTATCTTTTTTAGGTAAGCCTGTATTGCTATGAACTTCCCTCTCAGGACTGCCTTTGCTGTGTCCCATAGGTTTTGAACAGTTGTCTGTTCATTTTCATTTGTTTCCCGAAATTTTTTGATTTCTTCTCTTATCTCATTATTGACCCATTCATTGTTTAATAGTGTACTGTTCAGTCTCCATGAGTTTGCAAGTTTTTGAAGTTTCTCTTTGAGGTTGATTTCCAGTTTCAAGCCCTTGTGGTCCGAGAAAAAGAATGGTATGATTTCAATTTTTCTGAATTTGCTGAGGTTTGCTTTGTGTCCTATCATGTGGTCTATCTTTGAAAAACTGCCATGAGCATTTGAAAAGGATGTGTGTTCTTCTTCTTTGGGATGTAAGGTTCTATATATGTCAGTTAAGTCTCTTTGATTCAGTGTGTCATTCAGCACCACAATATGTTTATTAAAGTTTTGTTTGGAAGATCTGTCCATTTTTGACAGTGGGGTGTTGAAATCCCCTACTATCAGTGTGTTGCTGTCTATATCTTTTTTGAAGTCATCCAACAATTTCCTTATAAACTTGGGGCCTCCTATATTAGGAGCATATAAGTTTACAATGTTGATGTCTTCTTGATAGATTCTTCCTTTAAGTATTATAAAGTGCTCCTCTGGGTCTCTTTTTATGGCCTTTTTTTTGCAATCTACTTTGTCTGATACAAGTATGGCAACCTCGGCCTTTTTCTCTTGCCCATTTGCTTGGAATATTTTTTTCCATCCCTTTACTTTCAATCTGTGTAGGTCTCTTGCTCTGAGGTGGGTCTCTTATAGGCAGCATATGTGTGGGTCATGTTTTCTTATCCCCTGAGCTACCCTGTGTCTTTTGATTGGGGCATTTAGTCCATTCACATTGAGAGATATTACTGATAGAAACTTACTCATCTTTTCTCTTTCTACCTGTGTTCCCCTTTCTCTCGTTCTTTTCCTTCATCTTCTTAAGCCAGTCCCCTTAGCATATCTTGGAGTGCTGGTTTGATAGAGATGTATTTTTTAGCCTTCTCTTGTCTGGGAAACTCCGTATTTCCCCTTCTATTTTAATGGAGAGCCTAGCTGGGTAGAGCAGCCTTGGCTGTAGGCCCTTGCTTTTCATGACTTGGATTATTTGTTGCCATTCCCTTCTGGCTTGTAGTGTTTCTGTTGAGAAGCCAGCTCCTAGGCGTATCGGGGGGCCCCCTTGTATGTTACTTTCTCCTTCTCCCTTGCTGCCTTGAGGATTCTCTCTAGTCTTTGATAGTTGCCATTTGAATGATGATGTGTCTTGGAGTGGACCTCCTTGAGTCCCTCTTGAGTGGAGTCTTCTGTGTCTCCTGGATCCATGAGAGCCTTTCTCTGCTCAAATTTGGGAAATTTTCCATCATTACTTTTTCGAGGAAGTTCTCTATCCCTTGCTCCTCTTCTTCTCGTTCTGGTATCCCTATTATGTGGATATTAATGCATTTCAGGTTGTCCCTCATTTCCCTAAATGCCTCTTCATTCTTTTTGAGTTTTTCCATTTCTTGTTCTTTCTGGGAGCTTTTTTCTACTTTATCCTCCATCTCACTGATTCGATCCTCGGCTTCATCCAGCCTGCTTTGGATTCCTTCTACTGTGTTCTTCAATTCAGAAATGGTATTCTTCATATCCTCTTGTGTCTTCTTGATAGTTTCTATGTCCTTTTCCAGGTTGATATAGTTTGTTGTAAGATCCTGATAGTTTTTCTGCAGGTTCTCATAGTTATCTTTGAGCTGGCTGAGCTCATTGAGCTTCCTTAGAACCATTTTTTTGAATTCCATATCTGATAGTTCCCTTGCCTCTATTTCATTGAGCTCTCTCTGTGGGGAGTCCCCTTTCCCACTCATCTGGGGGGAACTTCTTTTTCTTCCCATTTTTGTGAGAGTCTGTTAAGTAATTTACTTACTTATTTATTTTTGCTTCTGCTTCAATCGGGCTGTCTAGATTTCCTGACTTTGTGGATTAAACATCTATGGTAGTAGGTGGGTCTTTTTATTTATTTATTTATTTATTTATTTATTTATTTATTTATTTATTTTCCCCTTTACTTTTCTTTCTGGGCCGGCCTCTGATGATGTCAGTTGTTGACCCTATATGACCTTGGGTTGTTTGATTGAGCCTTCCAGGAGTCTACTGTCTGTGTCTGACTCCTGCTTGGGGCAGCTCTCTGATTCCTTCAGTCAGTGATGGACTCTTTTTTTGGGATCACTCTACACTCTCACACTGGCTCCTTGAGCGCGCACCCCAGCCTGCCAAGATCCCCCGCCTGCCTGGGCTCACACGTACTTGCCCCCAGACCCGGGGACTTATTCACGACCTCACATACTCGTCTGGCCTCCCTGGCCGGTGAGCTCCCCGGCACTGGTCAGTTTAGGGTCTTCTATTGTGTGTTTTCCCCGCTTTTGGCTCTTTGGGTGCGTCGCTTGCCCTCGCCAAATGGAGACTACGGAAATGGGAAGTCAGCTCCAGGACTCTCCGGTTAATCCTGTCTCCGGTCTCTCCTCCAGGGACTCTGCGCAGCTCTGTGACCCCTTCGACTTGGGATCTACTAATTCTGTGAGCCTCTCCGCAAGTGTGCGCGCTCTCGAGGGGTGGGCGGGTCAATTTACGCCTGCCCTCGCCACTCTGTGTACTCTACTCCCTCGCAGGCCATATCGGTGCCAATCTGTGGGAGGCCTTGACGGCTAGTGAAGCGTTCGCCAGACCGCGCGGGTCACACACACGCTCGCCAACTCTCGCCGGCCACTCGGTGCAAGTGTGTGCGCCTGCACTGGGTGGTTTGGGGGTGTCTGTGTGTGCTTTTCGGCTTTTGGCTCTTTCGGGGTATGGCCTCTTCCTGCACAGTGGAGACTACACAGGGAGAAGGAGTTGGGACTCCCTGGTTCCTCCTCCCGTTCTTTCCCCAACACCTCTGTCTCCAGTCTCTCCTCAGGGGTCTCTGGGCAGTTCTGTGACCCCTTCGGCCAAGGATCCACCACCTGTGCGGACTGCGTTTCAATCGCGGGCAGTCTGGTTCGTGTGCGCCTGGCTTCTGCCTCTTTGGGGTCGTGTCTTTCCAGCCCACAATGGAGACTAAAGAACGGGGAGGGAGTCAGGACTCCCCGGTTCCTCCTCCCATTCTTTCCCCAACGCCTCCATCTCCAGTCTCTCCTCAAGGCTCTCCCAGCCAGTCTGCACTCAGCCCCCCAGCTCACATGCACAAGCTGTGTGTGGAGCGCACAAAAGGCAGGTTAATTGATTCCCGTATGCCTGAGCGAGATGGTAGCTGCAGGGTGGGAAGTGCGTTATCACCCGGGCTCCACCGGCCGCCGAGTCAGTTCTCTTCACAAAGTTTTCCTCACCAGTCTTTTCCCAGACACCAGCCCACCCTGCTGCTGCCTCTACCCAGAGATCAAGGAGGGTGGCTGCCACTGCAATTTTTGCGTTGGCCCTTTAAATGTCTCTTTGCATCCTCAGCCACCTGTCTCTGGCAGAGAGCTCCCCTAAGCGTTTTGGGGTTGCTTTTTGTCTGTATTTTCTTGGTTTTAGCTGCTGTAGTTTAGGGGTCCCTGTTTATGATTCAGACCCATTCTTCTCGGGGGAAGCTAACTGGCCATTTCAATGTCCCTCTGGTGCTAGTGCCCGTGGGCATCCAGCCCACCCTCTGGAGCCTCCACTGCACTTCTCACCCGTTGGGATGTGTGAGAGTCGAATCCACTGTCCGCGGCTCCAAGGCTCCTCTCCCACTATCGTTCCATTGTTTTCCAGGTGATTACTCCACTATTTAGTTGCAATTCCAGTTTGGTCTTGGGAGGAGGTCAGAGTGACTCCCATTCACTCCTCCGCCATCTTAATCTCCATATGCTATAATTTTTATAGTTTCCTTGCAGAGATTTATTGCAGATATTTAAAACTTGTCTTTCATTCTTTAAATATAGAAAGGTGACTATATTTTATCTAGCCAGATAATTCTAGTACCTGAAGTCTTTGTGGATCTGTTTCTGCTTTTTGTTGTCTCTGCTGGTTCTCTTTCCTTTAAATGTTTTATTATTTTGACTGTATGAATATCATTGCCCTCAGATATTATTTTTAGATACTGTTTGAGACATAGCATGAGGTGCATTCTTAAGAGAGGACTTATTTTTACTTCTGCATGCTTAGGGGAACTACCAGACTAGAACCAGGTTAAATTAAATTCATGCCATGTGTTTTTGCTTTTTTTTTTTTTTTTTTTTTTAATTTCCAACCAAATCATGTGAATTTCAGCTACAAATCTACTTAGGAGCTGCTTGTGTTTGTAACTTCTCAGGTAAGTTTCTGTGATCAGTGCCAAAGCAACTTTCCTGCTAGTGTTCTGGGGTGGCGGTAAGTGATTGTTTACTCCTAGTTCACCCTTATATTAAAAATACAGTCTTTTAGGATCTGATTTTTGTGTGGGAAGGGTCTCTGGATAAATGTTGATGTGACATCTGCCCCTTCGTCTAGTTCAGGCACTGATGTCAAAAGTGAGGCTCATGTTTGCGGAGATAGAGAGACACCCTCAGAACAAAGACTGCTTTATTGTTCTGTTTCACTGACTGGGCTTCCAACCCCACTTATATTTGGCCAGTTACTTCCCTGGCCTGTTGTCAGGCCTTCTTTGCCTTTAAAGAGATTTAGTAAATACATTTCTGGAATTTTTAGTTGTTTCCAGCAGGACTGTTGGCCCAAATTATTAGCCCATTATAAAACATTATTATTTTTACATTGTATGTCTTCTCTTTCAAAAAATTATTTCTGACATTTATATTAGTTTGCAATCATATTTACAGCAATTCAGATTTATATTTAGAAGACTTCAATAGTCAGGAAGTAACTTTCCCCATTCTTAGTTATATAGCTTATAAAAATATTTAATAGACTTTATTTTTTAGAGCAGTTTTAGGTTCACCGCAAAAGAGCAATACATTTGTCACAGTTAATGAACCTGCATTGACACATTACTAGCATTCAAAGACCATAGTGTACATTAGGGTTTACTGCTGATATTTATATTCTATGATTTGTACAAATGTATACTCCTATGTACCTACTATCACAGTACCATGCAGAGTATTTTGACTGCCCTATAAATTCTCTGTGCTCCACTAATTCATCCCGCCTTCTTCCCTAACTTCTGTCCATCACTGATCTTTTTACTGTTGCTGTAGTTTTGCCTTTCCCATAATGTCCTATGGTTGGAATCATACAGTATGTAGCCTCTTCAGATTGGCGTCTTTCACTCAGCAATATGTTTTTAAGTTTCCTCTATGTCTTTTCATGGCGTGGTAGCCCATTTCTTTTTAGCACTGAATAATATTCCTTTGTCGGGATGGACCATAGTTTATGATTCCATTCATCTACTGAAGGACACCTTGGTTGCTTTCAAGTTTTGGTGATTATGAATAAAGCTGTTATAAACATCAGTGTGCATTTTTTGTGTGTGTGGACATAAGTTTTCAACTGCTTGAGTATATACCAAGAAATGTGATTGCTGGATCATGTGATAAGAGTATGCTTAGTTTTTGCACATATATTTTCTCCCAGTTGGTTGCATGTCTTCTCATTTTCTTGACATTGCATTTTTCGGAGAAGTTTTAATTTTAATTCCAGTGTACTCTTTCTTTTTTCCATGGGTCGTGTCTTTGGTGGTGTATCTAAAAAGTAATCCCCATATCCAAGGTCATCTAGGTTTTTCGCCTTTTTCCTATGTTATCTTCTAAGGGTTTTATAGTTTGCATTTTACATTTAGGTATGTTATCCATTTTGAGTTAATTTTTGTGAAGGGTAAAAGGTCTATGTCTATATATTTTTGTTGTTGTTGTTGAAGATTAGTTGATTGTACTTATGAGGGTCTTTTTCTGGGCTCTCTATTCTGTTTTGTGGATACATTTGTCTATTCTTCTGCCAATACTACACTGTCTTGATTACTGTATTTTTATAGTAATTCTTGCAGTTGGGTAGTGCCAGTATTCCATCTTTGTTTTTTTCCTTGAATATTGTGTTGGCTATAAAGTTTAAAGTATACATTTTAAAATAAAAATAACTTGCTGGGGTTTTGATTGGTGGTATAGCATTAAAACTATAGGTCAAAATGGGAAGAACAGATCTGTTGTCAATGTTGAATTGTCCTGTCCGTGAACACCTCTTCACTTATTTAGTTCCTCTTTGGTGTTGTCATCACAATTTTCTAATTTTCCTTAGCTCTTGTGCATATATAGTTTTTAGCTTTATACCAAAATACTTACTTTTTGAAGGTGCTAATGTATATGGTATTGTGTTTTTAATTTCAAATTCTCTTTTCATTCCTGATACATAGGAAATTGAATTTTGTATATTAATCTTGTATCCTACAACCTTGTTGATTCTTTTGGATTTCTACATAGATGATCATGTCATCTGTAAACTAAGAAAGTTTTCCTTTAGTCTTCTCAATTTGAATAGTTTTTATCTCATTTTCTTGTCCTATGCATTAGCTAGGATGTTACATATCTTTAAGTATATATATATATATATATATATATATATATATATATATTTATTGTTTAGGAAAGGGAAATAAAGGAGTATATTTTCTAAATTCTTGCATACTCCCTGTGTCTCTGTGGGAGCAGAGGCCTTCAAGGAGACCACAACATTGTACAGCTTCTCTCTTTGCTAATCCTGCCTCCCCCTTTCCCCTGGATTTGCTCCTGGGAGCACTGTCTAAGAACAGTCCTGCTCCTGGCTCTACCCAGCGCCTGCTTTCTGAGAGCACACCCTGCTGCCCGGAGGAAGCTGGGAGGCCCATTTTCCCCTAGACAGTGCCTGGCCTCATCACCTATTTCACACTCCGGCTCCACTGACCTGCTGAGTAGCAGAGGCTCCTCCTGAATTCAAGCAATAGGTTAATGCTAGTCTTAGTTTTTACAGTTTTCAGATGTCTTTGATTTTTTTCCCCTGTGGTTTTATATTTTAAGGTCAAAAGAGGGAAGGTCTGAGTTAGGACAGCCAGCCAGACAATATTTTAAATATTGCTCCTTTCTTTATACCCTTTCATGAGGATGATTTATCATAAAAGAGGATTTACATAGCCCTTTCTGCACTTGAAGTCTGAAAAAAAAATCCACCATATTAAGGCAACACAGTGATGGGGAAAAAGGCTTGATTGGGCATTTGGAGCTTCATCTCCTGGCCCCTGTTTCTTAAAAAACTTGCAGGAGAAACATGCATTGCAGCAATGGAGGCAACATTCAGTCTTGAGTTACTCCTTCCTAAAGTCTGGTGATCTTATTCCCACAAAGACAAAGAGGAAAAGGAAGGGACATGTATTGCAAATGTGAGGGAGGTGGAAGGAGCCCTGAGGTCTTGGCAAACGACCTTGTAAAACTGCCTTGCGTGTAGCTGGGATACCAGCCCTCTAGGGTGTTCTTCCCATCCTTAGAAAGTGACGCAAACACTAGAAGTGCTCATAACCCATCTTCTATTTCCAGGAAAAAAGCATGTGAAGTCAGGGTATGAGCCTGACTACCCTGAAGCTCCTGGAAGCCAGAATGAAGAGGAGTCAATTTCTGGGTTTTGTGTAAGATAGGGCAGTTTCAGGGTGTGGGGATATGTCCACTCTTCAGATAAAAGGTGGTGGCCTGGGAATCATTGAAACTTGGGGAGTAGCAGAAAGCAAGTAAGGGTTTCAAATCAAATGTCAGTAAACTGGCAGGTGGAAACCAGAAGCATAAACCAGAGAGAATCCTTGAGGCAAGAATGTACAGGGAGAAGAAACTTTAGAGGGCCATATGCAGGGGAAAGCTTGTTGTGCCAAGCTCTTTGGAGAGGAAGAAAAGAGAGACGAACTGAAAGGGGCCCTTGACAAAAGCAGAGGTGGGAAAACAGTACCCGCATGAGAAAGCACATGAAAAAACTGTGTGTGATGATGTAAACTGTGTTTTCACTGTGGCAGCATCTGCCTGAGGGCAGAGGGGGCTGTAATTGAAGTTCCAGAAGCATAGAGACATTTAGTGGAAGATTAACTCGGGAGAGCATTGTGTTTGTAGAAGAAGCAAGGCAGCTGGCCTGGGGGTGGGCACAGTGCTGGGTGCTCTGGCTCCTCACCACTGCGTGGGAACTAGGCCAAAGCTCTTTGCTTTGTCCTTACAGGAAGATGCTGGATTCTTCCTTAACCACTAAAGGCAAACACTTTCCTCACAGAAACACCATACCCAAGCTCACTAGTAAGTAGGGAATATATCCACTTGGGGACTGATGTGTCCCACTCCTCTTGGAAGTCGTCAGTTGTGTCCTGGAGCAGGGCTGCTTGCTGGTTTCTTGAGATAAAAAATAGCAGATGACTGTACAGATGGATGGATGAATGGATGGATGGGTGGGTGAGTGTTTATGGTGGCCACGCAGAGGTCACCGTGAGCCTTGGTGGGCACTGTCATTGCAAGGGCAGCCCCTCCCTGCCTGCTGCTTGGTCCGGGTCTCCAGGCTGTCCAGGGGCTCCTTGGGCAGCGACCCCTGCCTCCGTCCCTGTGTCTGCTTCCTCTGGAGCAGCAGGGGTCAGCCTCTCTCCATCCTGGGGTGGGAGTACAGGCTGTGGATGCCTGGAAAAGTAGCAGGTTGGATTTTTATTCATTCACACACCAAGGAAAGCTGAGGGCAGTTGGGGAAAGCTTTTTTGGGCCTTCACTACCATTTCTGTACCAGGCTTAGGGCTTCTTATGACAAACCTAGACATCAACAGGTCTGGTTCCCTGATGCACACACATACTGCCACAGAGTTTTCTGGTGAGGTGACAGTTACATGCTGTGCCAGAACTTCTTTTTGTAGCTGGCTCCTCTGGCGGCCTGGGTCCTCCCTCTGCTTCTCCCAAAAGCACAGAGGCTGCTGGAGCAGGCCTTGCCTGATACCTTCCTGCCTGGCATCCAGACCAGCATAGGAGGCCCTGTAGTGGCCCGGGCAGGGCTGCCAGTCCTGGGCACAGATCTCTTGTGCTGGCGCTGGACAGGTGCATGCTCTTCTCTCTTCTTGTCTTGGGGCAACTCACCTACCCTGGGGCAGAAGAGGAAATTAAACAAACCGCTATTATAGGTTCATTTTGATTGAACAGGGAATTCCATCTGTATACAGTAGAGTAATATAGGCAATAACCAAGTTCATTGTAAACATATTTTCTTAAGATGGAAATCTCCTGGTTTTATGGAAAGATTTGATATTGGTGCCACTTGGCCCATGTAGTTTGTGATTATCAGAAAGAACAGATGGACCTTCCACATCTGCCCTTAGGGGAGCTGAGAAAGGTACTCCTGCTTTCCACTTTTAAAAATGTAAATGTCTGGGAAGGATAATATATTAAGCTATAATTTGCATTAACTTGAATTAATTTATCAGGTTAACACTAGTCTCCTATGAGTACTTAGAAAAAGTGGAAATTGGTTTTGATTAGTGATGGGGAGGGGAGCGATGGAGGCCAGCTGGGAAGGCAGGGTAAGTGTGGCCCCCACAGGGGACCGGCCTGAGGGCACTGGCTGTCTGGTCGGGGACAAGGTAGACAGCAAAGAGCTGGGGCACTGGAGCCAACCTAGCAGTTGTTTTTTAGGGACCAGCCTGTCAATCGTACACATTTAACCAGTGCTTTACTTGGTTGTCCCCTACTGTCCACATCTGTTTCCTCTCTTTTGCCAAAGCTGAGCCTCACCTGTCTTTGCACTAGTTCTTTGGACTCTTTTTATGCACACAAGTAGCAATAGATTTAAGCCAAGGCCTAAGTCATTTTTATGGAAAGGCAGGGTGGCTGGCTTGTTTTGTTAAATTCTGTTGAAATGAAGAGTGCAACCCAAGCTTCTGTGAGCTCTAGCAGATGGAGGAACAGATAAGTCACTTGTTTTTCTCTAGCTCATGTTTGCACCTGCTAATGCAGGGCCCCCCACTCTACCCAATTGTCTCACTCAGTGTTAGGTTGATAGAGAATGTTGCCATGCAACAGCCCTTGATTTTTCCAGGGGAAAATCTACAAGAGGCCCCTATTTGCTTAGGGATGGGGGGGATAACACAGCTTTTGTGACTTGGCAATGTTTCCTTTCCTATTTTCCCTGGATAGTGCTGGCTCCTGGGGAAGCAGTAGCTGCATAAAGGGCGAAGGAGCTTCCTGGGAAAAGAGACTTGGCCCCAACCCTTTTAAAAGGAGCCCCGGTCCTCCTTTGGAACTGTTCTTATCCTGATCACTGTTGCGCTGTGCAGCAGCCGGACAGGGTGGGGGAGCGCCGCGGGTCGTTGCTAGTCCCGGTCCCGGCTGCAACTGCCAGCGTCGCGTCGAGGGTGGGACAGAGCACGCCGCGGGAGCGCAGCGCTCCCTGAATCCCAGGGAAACCGTCCGAGGCCCGCTGAGAGGGGAGCAGGGCTCTGAATTCCGCAGAGGCAGAGCGCGTTGGAGGTTGTCACAGATGAGGGGAATAAACATTCGTCATCACAAACACTTCTCCGTTTGCCAGGAGAGGGAACAGTGGCACTTTCCTCTTAGTGGAGAAGTCCTGAGTCCGTTTCTCCAAAGGCTTTTATTGAAAAGGTTATCAGTGGGGTTAGGTTAACAGGAATGCACAGGTTATCTCCTTACATCCATATGTTAATGTTCACTGAGAATGGGTGATGTTTTGAAGAAAAGAAATGGCAGGAACACACCGATTTACATGGGTCTGAAAGGAGACTGGTAAACAAGAGAGACAGCTAAACTTGAGAGCATAGTAAACATAAGAGTGCCCAAGGGTATAGGGGTAGGGTCTGTGAATAATGTAAATTTCCTTTCCAGCACGGGCTGGCTAGAGCTTTTGAGGGAAGAAAAAAGCACACTTTAAAGAATTTACTTTTAGGCCTGATTTTCCCAAGAACTGCCAGATCTAGTTTAGGGCTTGTCCCTGTATTGTTTCAAGCCTAAACAAGGTGGGGGTAGGGAGCCGCCAAGAGACAAGGAGACCACCTTTGGACAGAATGAGGACTCCGGCCATGTCCACGCCAAGCTGAGAGGTGTGGGCCTTTTTGCCCTTTCTCCCTGTCCCCCAATTTCTTGTCTGTTACCCATACCAGTTGATGTCTGTCTTAGGTCACCCCTCCATTGAGGGGTCTTACCTGTCATCAACAAGTGACCATCACAGGGCAAAGCAGAGAGGCAGGAGCTACGCCCCTGCCAGGGGGGACAGGCTATGTCTCCTCAGGAGCCTGTTTCTCCAAGGCCTCCTGATTATTTCCAGCTGTGGGGCCCTCCTGCCTGTCGGCAGAGTTACACCTTCTGAAACCAGACAGGGCGTTTCCCAACAGATCACTAGTAAGACATTTGCCAAATACAGTGGTTTAGTTCTCTTTCTTGTCTTGACTTCTCAGCAGCATTTGAAATATTCAATCTCTCCCTTCTTTGTTATAAACATTACTTTATTCCTACATAAGATGTGGAAAGATCAGAATGAGGTCACCCTGTTTACGGCTGGACATGTTACTTATAGAGTTGAAGCCCTCTGCCTCTCCCACTCTTCAATTATTTAAAAAAGCTTCTTGCTTCCAGGGCACCACACCTAGTTTTTCTCCCACGTCACGGGAAGTTCCTTTTCTTACTCATTTGCCTCTTAACCTCTAACCCAACTCAATCTTTGGACTTTTTTTAATCTAAAGACCCTCAATAAAGGGTCACATTCAGTCCATGGCTTAAATATTGTATATATGCTGATGATCTCCAAAAGTTACCTCCGTGAACCCGACCTTTCACTGCAATTCTAGATATCTGTCTCTGCATGTCTGTCTCACAAAACCAAATGCTTGATTCTGTATCCCATTGTATCTTCCCCAAACTACACCTCTCACAGGTCCCTCTGTTGTAGTAATGTGTCACCTGGATGTAGTAATGTGCCACCTGGATGTAGTAATGCGCCACCTGGTTGTAGTAATGTGCCACCTGGTAGTAGTAATGTGCCTCCTGGTTGTAATAATGTATAACCTGGTTGCAGTAATGTGCCACTTGGTTGTAGTGATGTGTCATCTGGCCAAATCCCAGCACTTATGCTTGATGCTGCTCTTACTCTTTCACTCTTTGTCTAATGATCAGCAAGTTCTGTCAGTGCTGCTTTAAAATTTATCCCGAGCCTGACTAGGTATCTTCTCCACCAGCCCAAGTTGCCATCATCCCTCCTATACATCCGCTATTTCCTCCTAAATGGTCCCCCAGCTCACCCTCCTGGTTTCCTCTAGGAGATTTTCCTCTTAGTGGCCAGAACAATTCTTCTTTTAAATGGAAATCAGGTCACGTGTCCTTCTTTTTCAAATTCCTCTGATGTTTTCCATCAAACCCCCAATGAGAGCCATACTCTACTGTGGTGCATGTGACTTGATGTGATTTTCATTCTGCTTATGTGTCTGACCTTATTTCACAAAGGCCCCTGGGATAACTTTGCTTCAGCTGTCCTGGCCCTTAAACGTGCCAAGCGTGCTCCCACCTGAGGACCTTTGTACTTGCTCTTCCCTCTGCTTGAAATGTTCTCTCCTTAGATTTGGCATGGCTGACCCCTCCCTTCCTTCCAGTTGTTCTGTCCTTTCCTTTCTCAGCAGGTATCCTGGCCTCTGTGTAACCCTGCTCCCTGTCCCAGTCACTCTCTATCCCTACTTTGCTTTGATGTTTTTGTACCTCTGTCAATTTGTTTATTTCCTGTCACTGCTTTCTCTGTCAATGTAAACTCTAAGTGCTTAAAAGAGTGCCTAGCATAAAGGAGATGCTCAATAAATATTTACCGAATAAATAATAAATAAACGCAAGAAAAGTGAAAAACTCCAAAAGTCTGAGTACACTCTTAATGTACCTTTCTTGGTACAAAAAGATAGTACCAAGTATTCTGATTTTAAGTAAATAGCAGGATGTCATTTCATAACATTAACCTCAAGTTAAAAATAGAGATAACAGGAAGCACAACAGATAAGAACCATCGCAGAAGGTAGGGCCATGGAATCGGAAGACCGGGCAATGGGAGTTGAACCAATAAGCAAGTGCAGGACACTCTTGTAGATGTCTTCCCCTTAAGCTGAGCTTCCAGAACAGCTTTTCCAGCTCCAGTATCCTTTTCCAGGTAGATTCACAGACTGCTATTGAGAGTGGCATCTGACAGGCTGCCCCTGAAAGATACCAGACATTCCTAGATGAGCTGAAGGCCAGAAGCTGATCAGCTTTGGCTCCATCTGGAAGCCTGCACCATGGAACAATCCAAAAACCTCAGATAGAAGTGTTTTACTCTGGGGGAAATAGAGGAATATTAGGTTAGGGGACTCTAAAAATTAGAGCCAGGCTATTCTGGCCTCTTGAAGGAAATGGACATTTTCTTTCTCATTTTAAGTGTGTACATTTGGTCTTTCCCTAGTACATCCTTCGGAGTCCTGGGTTAGGCAGAGAATAGGGTAGTAATTCACCACCCAGGGACAGAGGGATGGAAAACCATGGAAAAAAGCTTCTGGAGACAGTGAAAAACAATGGGATGTTGCATGGTACTTCCCCCAACCAATAGGTGTTGGGCAGGTTAAGCCCAGGGCAGGAGACTATGAAAGGGAATCGCAGATTCTTGGGGAAAGAACTGAATGAGATGTGAGTTCTGGTCTCCCATTCCAACAAGTCTGTAATGGAAATGATAGTGATGATCAACCATAGTCCTAAGCTCTGTGAAGACAGGCAGAAGTTGCTATCTTTACTTTTGTAATATCCACCAGCATAGCATCTGGCACATAGTAGGTGCTCAATAAATATTTATTGATTAAATGAATGAAAAGAGTTATTCTAATATTGAATTCATAGATGTGGAGTCAGAATATAATGAAAATTTCAACTACCCTTATATTTTGCACAAATGGAAATGACCCCAAGCCAAAAAAATACTCACCTTGGGGATTTTAGATCAGGTTGATAGGTGGTAAGAAAAGCATTCCTGTCAGTGTCCTAGGCCTGCTGTTCTCTGAAATTGGCCTGGAGCAGGAAGAGGGAGAGATAAGTAATTAGGCAGAGCAGGGAGTCAAACTCTTCCTGGAATAAAACTCCTCAGAGGATCTGGAAAAAGCATGATCCCTATGTCCAGGAGAATTAATTTGCATACAGAAGAACATGAGATGAATGAAAGAATATCAACTATGACCTTGTAACTGGTTGTTGAAATAAAGAAATTTATCAGTGTGCATGTTTTCTGTTGGGTATATGTTAATCTCTGATTTCCTTCATTTTCTCTTCTTTCCTTTCTTCTACAATGTTTCTCAACCATGCCACTCTTGACATTTTGGTTCAGATAATTCTTTGTATGGTTAGGGGAGGTACTCCCCTGTATATTGTAGGATTCTTAACAGCATCCTGGCCTCTGCCCACTAGATGCCTACAGCATTCCCCCAGTTGTGACACTCAAAATTGTCTTCGGACATTGGGGGCAGAATCGCTGCCATGTGAGAACCACTGCTATTCTCTTTTACATGAGAACTGGCCCTCATATAACTGCGCAGCTAGAAGTATTGCCTGGAGATACTGGGCTTGAAGGGTCTCAGTGATCTCCTCTCCTTATCTGTGGCTGCAGCTCCTGCCGGGCAGGTCCACTGTAATTCCAGCTTCTTGAGTATCCTTCTTCTTTTTGATGATAGAATGCTTTTGTATACATTCAAATTTATTGATCTGAAGGCTCAGATAGCATCTAGTTCATGATGGGCAACTCAGATCCCATGGTTACTCTCTATCTCCTGGTTAGGTGTTTAGTTTCTGCTGAGGCCCAATAACAAACAGGCCAGGAATGGCTTCTCGGAAGAAGAGACATCCACGGAGAGGGCATGTCTTTGCTCCCACACCCTGGAGGTCTGTGCTGTGATTCTCCTGCTGGGGCTTCCAGAGGTCCCACTCAGCCTCCTGATTTGCCATAGACACTTTAAACAAGGTTAAGTCTGCTGGGTCAAAGGCCCTAATGGCAGGGCTGCTTGTCCCTAGCCACTCCTGGCCTGGACCCATTCACAACTCACAGTCTTACCGAAGGGTAAACGGGTCAGGGAAGCCTGCCTGTTGTGACATATGCTGTCTCCCCAATCCAGAGGGGTTTTGGGCTAGCACTTGTGGATAATTAGAAGAATGGAGAACTACATCCTCATCCACTTGCCTCCTCATGAGTCAAGGGCAGGGCCTACATGTAGCTGAGTCTGTGTCTATAGATCTTTCTTTTGGGAGCTATAGAATGCTAGTCACTGCCTCAGAGGGAGAGCTGGCAGGCAGAACTCTGCTGCTGTTTTTCCAATGCCTCATTCTCATGCATCCATCAATTATTAGCATTTGTTTCTTCCAGCTTGTTAATGAAGCAAAGATACTGTGTATGTTTCAGTGCCGGAGTTGTCACAGCACCTAATTTGCAAGAAAACATAATTAGGCTGGGCTCCCTTTTCCTGCTTTCTCTGTGTAGCAGGCAGCTCCTTGGTTACCCACTGATGTGTACTAACAGTGACCCAGTGTGTGGATAAGGATCCTATAGTCCACCTTCCTTGCCATCTGTGAATTGTCCTCTACAGTGTCTCACAAAGCACCCAGGAGACATACAGGGAAGTCGTTTTGTAGTGAAAGGATGCATTCCATTGTCATGGAGCTCCAGCTGTTAAAGAACCACTTCTCTTACTGAACTTCGTGTAGTCAGACTTGCAAGCCACCACTCAAGTGCCAGCTTAGTCCCTCGCAGGTATTTTAGTTTCAATTAGGATATCTTGGTTATTGTCTTAAGGTCCCAAGAGTTTACTTCCCAAAGACACGTTTAGCTGAAACTAAAAGATCTTCCCTTAAAAATAGAGATAATCTGTTAAAAACAAAACACACAACCAACTCCCCCAAATATAGAACAAATAAAGGGACCAATCATTGGAACTTTGAGTAAGAAACATTTTTCAATTCACCCTAAATTTTTCTATTATAGTTTAAATCTTTTTGGATTGTGAGCTTTGGGGCTCTGGTTACTTGTTATTTCCATTTACAGACAGGAAACCTCTGGGCCAGGGAGGCGATGCAGTCTGTTTAGGTGTATGCAGAAAGTTTTAGGACCAGGAAGGCTCTTGCTCTGCTGGGAGACATCCCACCTGACCAGGGAGCCTGTGGCAGATGAGATTCAATACATGACATGTTCTGAAAAACAGAAAGCCTCAGTTTGTCGAGCTATTTCTTTTCTCTTCTCCTGAAACAGAACTGTATGTATTCATATACATATAGTCACTTGTATTTGCCAGAATGAAGAAACTTTCATTTCCTACTTGTTCAGTAAGTTTTCTCTCCATATGACTTTCTCTTGTTTGTGACTATTTTTATTGATGTTTAATGACAACTTGCTTTAAGCTTTATCTTTTCCAAATCTATTTCTTTGGATTAATCTGCTAGAGTCCTCATAAGATGCAGCCCTATATGGTTGGTAGTTGTAAGGCCTCAGTTTATACCGGACACCACCAATTCCCAGAATGGCAGGGACCCCTTCCAGATCAGCATTTGGACAGCACATTCAGACAGACCCTAACAAAAGCTCAAGAACCCATTCAACAGTAAGTGCATACCTACCATGTACCAAATGTTATGCTGCCAGGTAGATTTCACATCAGTGAGTTGTAGCAAATATTTTTGGTAAGTATGTGGAGGCATAAATCATTGCAAGTAAATAAAAAGAAACACAGATTTTTAAGAAGTCTTTTTGCCAGTGGGTCAAGTATCTTGGGCCCCAGAAGGTTTCATTAGTTTTGAATGTCTCATCAATCTTTGGAGATAGGAAGCAACTGTCTAGGAGTGTCAGTAGCCTGAAAGAACAGTCTCATCACACCTTTTTGAGTTTTATGAATGTTTATGCTCCTGCAGGATGACTTTGAGACCTCAGCCAGGGACGTGCACATGAATTTAATATTTCCTTCATAATCCATGTATATATGAAATACTGTTGTTTGTCAAGCACCTCCTCACTGCTAGGTACTTGCAACATCTACATCTCATCTTCCCAACACCCTTATAGCTATATTACCCATCTTTTTCACATGAAGAAACTGAGGCACAGAGATTAAATAATTTGCCAAGTTCATATAGTAAGTGGCAAGGCTGGATTGGTTAGCTTAACTCTCTGTCTTCTTCTCCTTCCTTCTTCTATGCCCCCAGATCATCAGCTTGAAGAACACAAGGGTTTCCTGTTATAGACACTCACATTGAGAGCTGAGATGCTCTGGTGAAAGTGGCTGCATGGTCGCCTCTCCTGGTCCTCTGGCCCATATGGGGTTCAGAACTTTACTGTCTCTGGACAGAGACCCCCCTCCCCACAAGGCTCTGCTGTTGGTTCAGCTCTCCTGGGGTTGGATATGTGCTTCATTATGACCACAGTGAAAACAGCAAGCTTTCTGAAGCCACCCCAAGGCCAGTGACCTCAGCTGCGCCTGGTCCTGACTTCTTCCCCAGAGAGTCAGGATTTGGGGAAGGGGAGCGGTTGGTGAGAGGAGGAGCGGGTCATGCTATTTTCTGCACAGCCCACCTCTCTCTTCTGCTTCCTACTGTCTCAGCTGAATGACATTTGTACCAGCTGCTCCCAAAGGGAGTCACTTTGGTGAAATGTCACATACTTCAGAACGAATGATTCTTCTCTATCCTTCACTTCTCTCCCACCGCCTCCCTTATACCCCTCAAGTGCCTTTTTCATTTTAAAAGGACACTGCCTTGAAATTCAAGTACAGGAAAAAGTAATTACATTTTCTCTTCAGGTCTGCCTCTCAAAAAACCTCCACATCATCTCTGGCTGAAACACAGGGATTATTCCAGAGGGAAAACGTTATTAGTTGCAGCTTGGCTGCTTCCCTCTCTGGATTTCTTCACAAACCACTTCTTTTCACGCAGAGGGCAGCGGTGACGGTGTGGCCGACTGCTGCTGCCTCACTCCCCTCTCTGCCACCCTGAGAGCGCTGAGGCCCCTCTCCCAGCAAAGGTCAAGTGTCTCATTCAATGTCATGCACGCAGTAAGTGGTGGGCTCACCTGGATTGGCAGTCAGGCTCCCTGACTCCAGAGCTACACTTGTAATACCTCTGCCTGTGATCGCAGTGACTATATTTGCAGAACCACAAATTGGGAGGCATTTTCTGACAGATATGCTTTTCCTGATTTATTGCATTTTTCAAATTTCTAATATGAAAAGCCACTTGAAGTTACAGAATGAAATAATATTTTCTTATATATTTAATAAAACCATTATTATTGGAAAGAATAAATCGTATATGATTGGAATTATCCCAGGAGATCTAGCACACAGAGTTGCTATTTGACCAGCAGTCAAGAATCCTAGGTTCTGGTCCAGATTTCACCCTTAACTAGCTGTGTGATCTTGATTAACTTACTTCACCTCTCTGGGCCTTATTTTCTTAGTTGGTGAAGTGAGACGGATCAGATGATGTTTCAGGACCTCTCTAGCGCTGGCGTTCACTGACTTCCTAATTCTAGGTGCCGATTTCATTGTTTTGGACTGTCAGCAAAATATAAATGAGATTCTAACTGTAGAGATGATTTTTTTTTTCTCTTCTCTTACTTTGGGCAAGTCTTGGCAACTTCTGAATCTAGTTCTTTGCCTATTTTATTCCCTGGGGGTCTACAGACTGAATCCTGGGAACTTATCTTTCTGATTTTTCCAGTGAAACGATCTCTTGGGCATGCCTCCCTGCTTGCTCCCTTCCCTTCCTTCATGCCATCTCTTCTCACTGCCTCCTTCTCCTTCTCTCAACCCACCCCCCGACCGCCCCTTCCCCACCCCTCCCTTCCTGCTTTTTCCATGCCATGCCTCCCCCCCACCCCCACCCCCGTGTCTCCTTCTCTCTTTGATATTTCAGTCTCTCTGTGCAGGCTCCTTCCCTTTCAGATAAAATAAGCCTCCCTCTCCCTCTCCTGAAGGGGCAAACAAATAAGGCTTGTCTCTACTGTCCCTGCCACAGAGGAGCAGGTTCTCTCTTCCCCTGCCATTACCTCCTCTCCTTGCTGCCCCCTACTCCATTTAGGTTTTCCTGCCCTTTCCACTCTTCTGAAGTGTCCTCTTACAGAAAACCAGAGATGGCCTATCCTCGAGATGCAATATGTCTCTGCTCCTTTTCTTTGTCTTTCTGCAGCATCTAGTGCTGTCACTTCTGCCTTTCTCAAACACTCCCCTTGGGCTTTGAGTGTCACCACACCGTTCACCCTGTCTTCTTCACTTTGGTAGGTTCTCACTTGGACTCATTTTCTACTCCTTCTGTAGTCCTGAGAAAGAATTGCAGCTAATCTCATTGCTTCTACTAAATCTCTCTGAGAGTTTGACACCAAATTTCTAACTGTCACATGGACATCTTCACTTGGGTATTCTTTTGTCACCTTACTCTACATGTTTACAGTGGAACTTACCGTTCTTGGTCAAAACTGGCTTCTTATCTAGATTTCCCACTGCTGTCCATGTGCTGTCATTCAGTTAAGTGCATCTGAAATCTAGTCACTGTCCCTCATTCCTCCTGTCCCTTACACGCTCCTCATTCATCCGCCACTAAGACTGTTCTGTTCGTTGTTCACAAAGTCTCTCAAATGTGCAGCCCCTCTCTAATTCCACTGGTACAATCCTGATTTTGACCCACACGAGGAATCTCTTAACTAGTCATTATTGTCTTGATTCTTCAACTCCTTTTCCTACCATCTTCTCTGCTAATAATCTTTCTAAAATACTAGTTTGCACATTTCACTGTGTTCTTTGACTTCCTGCATTCCCAGTCTCTAAATAAACTTTCAGTGTTTTCTGAATAACACACAAAACTTTCAGGTTGATATTCAAAAGCACGCAAAATTTGGCCCTGATTTATTCCACTCTTACCTCCCATGATCTCTTGTCCTCAAAGTGCACATGTTTTTCTGCCCCTTTGTTGTCCAGAGCTTGTGTCTCCTCAATTGCCTGTGCTTGGGCAAGTAAATGGGCCTTCATTAGAGTCAGTTTCCTCAATTACAAAATAGTAATAATACCTCCTTTGATTTCCTTAAAAGATTGTGAGGATAAAATTCATTTATTTAACAAACACATATTGGAGAGGTACTTGGGTTCTTCTAAATATTTATGTGCCAGGTTCTAGGAATTTGCTAAGATAAATAAGTTACACCTCCCCCCCTCCCTTGGGTGGCTCAGGTAATTGGAGAAATATATGCTTTAAAAACCCACAGTATCAGTATGACGAGATGCTCAAGCATTTGCTGTGCTGGCATGCACAGTGTGGGCCCAGCCTGGCCCTGCCCCTTTTACTTGGGACCTTCTCAGGCCTCTTCTTTGTCACCTTTCAACACCAACTACCTGCCCTCATCTCACTTCCTCAGGGCCCAGCTCTCCCTGATGTGAAAGTAAGTAATAATGGATGCTAATTTAATCTGTTACTTCTTCCCCGTGACATATTTACATTTTAATAGGAAGCAGTGCAAAGGAGTATATTTTAAGCCCTATGACAGGTAGGTGGGGACATAGCTTGAGTTAGGGGAGATCTGGGGGGCCTCCGATCACACCGTCTAGGCACCCACCGATTCTCTTCCTGAGGCTGGCTCCACTCGGGAATCCAAAGATGAGGGGCCCTCCCCAGCCTGTGCCACTCCCCCAGGCTATCCTAGTACTCTGGAGTGTGGGTGTCTCGGTGCAATGACGGATGAAACATCTGTTCCATGATGGGCTATTACCAACAATTCATTACTGCAAAATGGACTTACCCTCATTAGCCCAGGAGCTCTGAGTTTAATGTGGCATTCTGCAATCTCACAGATTCTGCTTCACACATTGAAGGCGTGCATCACATTTTACAGAGCCGGAAAACCTGAACTTCAGAAAACAATGGAGATTTAGTGTGTCTCTTGAATTAGTTGACATATTTACTCTTCATGAATCAGCCTGTTTTGTAGACAAACACTGTAGCTTACAGCCTCATTATTAGAAATTAGTTCGCCTCACTGCTCTGCCCAAGGACACAGTTCTCCTCAGGGAACAGTTTTGTCCTTATCGTCCTGCTGCTTGCAGTGGGTGAATAGGCTTCTGAGGTTCTGGACTCAGAATGTGTCTCCTGGGGCAGTTCTGGGGAAGGCACCGGATCTGTGGTCTCCAGCTGGCCCTTCGTTGCGACTCACCTGTGTGAAATGTCACACCAGGCCTTCTGGGGAAGGTTTCTTTTTTTCCTTGTAATACCTTCTAGCAAAACCATGGTCAGGTAGCCACACTATTGGGGAGAGTGAATTATCCAGAACCAGTAATCAGTTCAAATAATGTGTGAAAGACACAGTGTCAATTTCCTAAACTTTGATATTACAGACACTGCTGTTGATGTGTGAACTCCCTGTCATGACTCAGGTTATCCTCGGGAAATTACACAGCCACTTGTCACACTCCCACAAAATGACAGTTGTTCTTCCAGGCTAATTTTTCTTCAATAGCTCAGGGATTTCAAAGGTGTGTTCTAGCTAAAAATATTTATGTTGCCATTTACCAAGCTGCAAACCAAAAATTGGGGGATTCTTTAAAACCATGCCCCAAATTCCAGATGTCCTGTTTCATTGGTGGTGGTGGTAGTGGGAGAGGAGGATAACCTTTTGGGGCTGAAGCATGATCGCATACTTTATTTTTTCTCTTAGGAGTTAAACTTGGTACTTCATTTTCCTCATTTGGATATGTCTCACAAATGTACAGTAGCCTGTCTCCTCGACTAAGTGGTACTTCTTCCCTCAACCGTCCATCGCACATCCATCCAATGGTTGTGATGGAGGAACACAACCAATCTCCATCAACTAACCATCCATCTTTTTCCACAAATATTTGTTGAATGTTTATTATGTACAAAGCACTGTGTTAGATGTTGGGGCTATGCGGGGCATGGGTTTCCCAAGAGACTGTTTAGCTCCTGCGCAGATATATTTCAATCTGATTCATCAAGTACTTGAGTATTTGCAGTGCATCAGGCCCTTTGGTGACAGGAAGCCAGGACACTACCTGAAAGGAACACATCATGTCCCGTCAGGTCAGAATCAGATACATGCTTTCCTGTGTCATGTTTCCGCTCCCACACAACCTGCTGCTCTCCTGCTCAGTGAAGGGAACTAGGAGACAGCACTGCCATTCAGACTGTCATCTGAGATGCTGGAGGACCCCTGTAGGAATTGCACAGAAATATGGCGGAAATGTCCTTAGGTTTCAGGAGAACCTTCTTGTCCACAGACTCACCAGCTTAAGCTTCTTTCCTCACCACCAACTTCTGTTCATTTCGCTGTTATCATACTTGTCTTGGAAGAAATTCAAGGGTCCTGTCTAATTTTCATTTACTCAGAAGAAGAGGCTGTGTGATGTGAAGTCAGTTTTTACCCATTCTTCAGGTGAGGGCATTTGGATTTTTTTTTTTTGCTTTTTAACTATTATAAGTAAGGCTGCTATGAGCATTCATGTAGAAACTTTTGTGTGGATGTGTTTTCATTTCTCTTGGGTGTACAGCTAGGAATGGAATTACTTGGTCAATGGTAATTTGATGTTTACTTTTTGTAAACTGCTAGACAGTTTTCCAAAGCAGTTGCACCATTTCACATTTCTACCATCAATGTCTGAAGGCTCTGCTTTTTCCAATCCTTGTCAACACTTGTTATTGTCTGTCTTTTTAATTATTGCCTTCCTAGTGGGTGTGAAGTGGTATATCATTGTGGTTTTACTTTGCATTTCCTTCATGACTGATGATGATATTGAACATCTTTTTATGGGCTTATTTGTCATTTGTGTATCTTCCCTGGAAAAATGGCTATTCATATTCTTTACCCATTTGTAATTGGAATTGTCTTTTAAATTACTGAGTTGTAATGAATCTCTTCATTCTAGATACAGGTCCCTTGTCAGATATATTATTTCTCCTGTTCTATAGGTTGGCTAAGTTTTTAAACTTCTCTGACCCACAGTTTCCTCATTTGTAAACTTGAGATAATGGCAACTACCTCTTAGATTAGGATTAAATGAAATAATACAGAGCCTGGAACATAGCAATCCCCAATATTTGTTAGCTATTTTACTGTATTTTTTTTCATTTCCTCATCAGGACAAGAATCTTAGTTACATAATCTTACTTTTTCCCAGAGACGCCTGGTGTAGGGGACGCCTCTGGAATCCAAGTTTTAGGCAGAAGCCTTTTGGTCAAGGGAAGCATAAAAAAAATTAGGGTCATAGTGGCTGCCTTTTGCAGAGGGTTTCCTACTTGCTGGCCCTGCTTCTTGCACTTTGCAAGTGGGGGCAGGGAGGGACCTCAGTAGAAACAGCTGCCACTGAGCCTGGCTTGCTTCCCCTGGCTGGTGCATAGGTCAGCTGGGAGTCCAGGGCCACAAGGGCGATAGCCGCTGTGGAATCAGGACTTGATGTGAAAAAGTCAGAGGTCAGGGGCCTGGTGCTGGTCTGGCATGTTTTAAAATAGAACCTAAGAAAGCAGTTCACTGAGAATTACCTTAAGTTGATGCTGTAAAGTCAAAGGAAGGAGGAAACATGTTCCTGATGAGAGTTTTGCTAATCACCATTTGCTGATGAACCATTGCTCAATCTGTGCAAGATACTTGCACAGGTGACTACACTTAATCGGAGAAAAAAACAAACAAACAAATGCACATATGGTTTCAAGGCTGGTGAATGTTGGCTATTTATTTACAAAATGGTATTAAACCAAAGACAGGGCAGCATAGCAACTTCCTAGCATCATTTCCCTTCTGAATCCCTTAACTACTGGTGTTGATCTTACACATCCTACAAATGGGAGTATCCCACATCCTGGCCAGCCTTTCTCTTTCTTCAGGTTAGTCTCTCCAGGCATTAAACATTTAGTTCTTACCTTGTGTAAGCCACTGGACAAGGTGCCCTGTGCAAGGGAGGATAAAACCTTGGCTTTGCCCTTAAAGATGTCATAGCTTAAGAACCCTAGAAAGCAGAGCCTGAAGCAAAATATTATTATTGCTTCTAATATTATTGGAAAGTGAAAATGAGGAGGTGGGAGTGAGGAAGAAATGGGAGGCAGGAAGCAGAGGAAGAAGATGAAATGCAAGGGGTACATTACAAGTTGGCCACTGTTTAATACAAAGTACCAGTAATTGCTCATTAATGTGACATCATCTTCAGAGAGGCCATTTGAGCTACTAAATCTCAGGATAGTTTGTCAAAGGGAGGGGTGCACAGAGGGGCACTGTTCCATCTCTTGTTCTCTTTCATCAAACTTTGCCATTAACTGTTAACTAGTTTGCATGACATGTTCCTTCCCCCTGAGGCCCACTGTGGAAGCCAGATCACACCAAGCACTAAAGTACGGTGATCATCTGAGTCTGTAAGATGGGCTGGGTGCTGGGTGGTGGAGTCTACACTGAGTCACAGCTGGTGTGGAGAAAGTGGCCACGGGCCCCAACAGAGGTGAAGACAACAGGATCTGAAGTGGCATATAGATGTTGCTATAATCCAGGCTGGCACCACTCAGCTCTGCTAATGTTCTTCCTTTATAGGCGTATCCAGTCCCACACTAGAAGATAAGCCTGAATTTTTGTGAGAATGAAACCCCCTCATGTTTTTCCTGAGGGAAAAATACAAACTCATTCAGTCACAAATTCTCCATCAAGGCTGTAAACAGTTAACTCTCTGAAAAGGGGGTAAGTGAAAGAGTCCACGGTTTCCACTTCTGCCACTGGTTTGAGGACACAATTAATATTCATCACCTCTCCCCATTTGTACTCATTTCAGATCAGTATTTTCAACCTTGTTTATCTCATGGCACACATAAACTAATTACTACTAAAATTCTACAGCACACAAAAAATATAGTTTTTGCCAATCTGACAAAAAAAATAGTTATAATTTTGATTCATTCACACCAATGGCTATTGTTGTGTTGGCTGGTTTCATTTTTTTAATTTGACAATCTAAGGGAAAAGAGGTCAGTTGTCCTGACTAAATAGTCAGGTGTTGTATGTTTTAAAAATTCTTGTGGCATGCCTGTTGGAAAGTGCTCTTCTAGACATCTCTCATCTTCAGTGAAAGTCCCAGGGTGCTTGCTTAGTGGATTGCCTAGTAGTAGGCTTCTCCACTTCAACGTGCATGTGAATCACCTGAGTTTGGTTAAAATGCAGATTTAGATTCCAAGGTTTGGGGAGGATCCTGAGAGTCTGCATTTCTAAGGAGCTCTCAGGTAACACTGGTGCTGCAGATCCAGGTGTCCACTGCATAGCAGACAGAGACTAAATTTATTCTTTAATTGCCCTTAGTTGCCATGCCATTTCTAGACTGTGGTTGCTGCAATTGCCCTTTTATTGTTTTTACTGGGTTTTAAGCACCTAGAAAAGCCACAGTGAACCTCCTGTGTTCTAGAAGTAATCCTCTCTGTGCCTATTGTGTAGGAACAATAGCTCCATCTGGATATCAGGGCTACTGATCCCACCAGTATAGTAATTCCTGCCTTTGCCTGTTTGTCCATTGGTATGGGGAGTGCCCATTGACTCAGTTATAAGCTCGACTTCAAGGCCAGTGGAATTCTGACTGACAGAAGAATTTCTTCCCTGACAACAAGACCACTTACCTGGAAGGGCCTAGGCAACAGTCAGAGTGTAAATTTCTGGAAGTGGGGAGAGGGGCACGGTGAGAGTGCAAGTTCTCCATCCACTCCTTGGTTTCCAGTCTCTACATCATGGTTGCTGGAGACATGGGACCATATAGGATGTTGGGTCAGTGCATATGCCTCCTTCCAGATAAGAGTGCCTTAGCGTTTTTGGGTGTTGTCACTGACCCAACTGACAGTGGCTGTTGTCACTGAGCCGGTGCCTTTGTTTATTTTGCCAGGCTTTTTAGCCACTGGCTTTGGACAGTGGGAACCATGGTAAGTCCAGTGAACTCCACAGTCATGTGCCCATTGTGCAGCTCCTTTGCTGAGGCAAAGTGGCCCCAGGAGCCAGCATGGTGACTGGGTGGTGGTTGGGGGGAGTTCATGCAGAGCTGATAACTGTGGTGCCAACAGAGGTGAACTGGTGGAAAAGGACCCAAGACAGGTAAGGCTGAGAGGACCTGAGAAGATGCATGAGAAGTGTCTGATAGTGAGGGCTCACGCTCTGGCTCAGGCAGGAAGATACAAACACCTAAAAACACGAGGAAGAAGGGACAGACAGTGAACCCCATGGGAGTTCGGCTGTGGTCAAGGCAGAGGGGATGACCATGGCCCAGGGAATTTGGGGGGTTTTTAGGAGCAAGTATGGCTGAACTTTTCCTTGAAGGTCCCATATAGAAATGGACTGCAGGAAAGAAGGGGGAAAGCATCGCAGGTAGTTAAAAGCAGTGTAACGAAGGGCCCAGATATGGAGGTATATGAGGGTTATCTAGCGGCCAGAATACAGACCAGTTTGGAGCCTGTGTGGAGTGGGGGCA
This sequence comes from Pteronotus mesoamericanus, assembly GCF_021234165.1. Classification (NCBI taxonomy): domain Eukaryota; kingdom Metazoa; phylum Chordata; class Mammalia; order Chiroptera; family Mormoopidae; genus Pteronotus; species Pteronotus mesoamericanus. The sequence goes on from NW_026555313.1 coordinate 16,952,896, forward strand.
TAATGATAATAATTATTTCAGTAGTAATAGGTAACCTTTATTAAGCACTTACTGTATGTCAGACATCATCCTGAACTCTTACATGTATTTATTTAATTCTCACAACTACCCTTTAAGTTGGCTAGGCCAGGAACTATATTTTGGGGTACCTTCAATGACCCGCCTAAGAGTTGGCCCCCTCCTTACCACATGGACATAGAAATAGATGTGGACCCCAGGAAGGCTGGGTCAACTCAGTTCCTCCTACAGGGTCTGACACATGGAAAAGTTTCCACGAGTTCACTGAAGATTAAAAACAGATGCCCTTAATAAAGCACTTACTACATTCCAGGCACTGTTTTAGGTGCTTGACGTGGAATAGGCTATTTAATTCACACATAACCCTGAAAGATAGGCACTATTAATATTCCTGTTTTACACATGAAGAACTTGAGGCCCAGAGAAGTTACTTGTCCAAAGTAATAGAGCAAGAAAGGGCAAGACTACGATTTAGACCCAGGCAGCCTGGCTTTGTAGTCCACTCATGTGGTTCCTGAACTAGGTGGCCTCTCAAAAACCACTTAGGTTTGGAAACTATATTAGACATTAGGTGGTGGTGAAGGCCTTAAGGCTTGGTGAAAGGGAAGTCAGGTGGGCAGATATTTTAGTGGTAAGAGAGGATATTCTTCACTGGGCCATACAGGGTCTCTCTGTCTGCCTCCTCCAGAGAGAAGGCATATTCTCCAGCCCTCAAGGATCAGCAGATATGCACATCAGTAGGTGGTTTATGTGTATATGTTTTCTCTTTCCCCCCAACAGTGTATTTGCACTCAAGACTGAGATAAACATCCATTTGCTTTAACACACATGAAAATATCTTAGCAACTTCCTGCATCTCTTGCCTGTTGCTAAGCAGTGACCCTAGTGTTACCATGGCAACATCATCTGAGACTCCAGAGTCCTGCTTGTACCAGAGTGCTGTTCCTGACATGGTTTTGGGAGACCGGATTAGCAGGGCCTCAAGAGCACATTGGCTATCTGGGTATACAGCCTTGCTCTCTCTGCTTGGCTCTGTCACAAAACCATGCTTCTGCCTGAGGGATACTGTCTGGGAGAGGAGCTCTTCCATCCCGGTGACAAAGCCTTTGGTCATACCTGTTGTGCTTCACCTTGCTGCTGTCTCCAGATCACTGAGGAGCCCTGTGGAGTGGGATGGGGTTCAGGATTGATGCTGAAGCAGGTGGAGGGAGCTATTTCTCCACTCTGTCACTGAGAAAGGCCCATATCAGTACCTCTATTTAGAAGAGAGGAGCTCTGGCACATCTTGGGGTGTGGCGAGGCAAGACAGGGGTGTCTGTCAGTCAGGGTCCCAGCAGAAAATAATCCAACTCAGAGATTCGAGAGACTTCACAGAAGGGACCACTTCCAGAGGTGTGGGCTTGGCTAAGGGAACAGTAACAGGTTGTGGCGCATCTGGAAGCTGCGGTGGGAAGCCATTACCACCGTGGGTGCTGAAGAGACAAGAGGAGGAAATAGTCTCATGGAAACAATTTTCCAGTTTAAAGTCTGAAACTGCAGTGCAGGAGTCACCAGTAGTGGCGGTAGGCAGGGTAGGATGCAAGTGTGAGAAAGACATTGCTGAAGAGGAAGAGGGAGTGTGAAAAAAATGACGGGAGCTCCTTTCAAACTTAATGGCCTGCGTGTTGCAGTATGTTAGGGCTTCAGTCTTCATGGCACAGAGCAAAGAGCAGGGAAAGGATGGGTTTAGTGGGTGTGTGTAAGTGACAGTGGTGGGGGAGATTGGAGACAGAGGCTAACCAGTATGACTGAGTTAGCTCTAGTAGGAACAGGTGGGCTGGGAGAAGCAAAAACTTCAACTAGATCTACCTGTGGGCTAGGGCAAGACCCAGAGAGCAGAGCCCACTGCAAACACTAGGAAGTGAGCATGGCATCTCGGATCACAAGAAGTCAACGTCGGGGAGCCAACATATCTTTGTCCTAAACAATCTCAACAGTGTCCTCTCTGATCTACAGGCAAAGCTGAAGGGATTTCATAAAAAGTTTCCTGCTCCTAGGTTGCAGGTCTGGCGAATATGCCTTCAGATCCTCTAAATCTTTTTTTCTCTTCTTTGGTCCACTTGGAATCCAATGTCTCTCAACCTGGTTGTCGTTTTTCAGTCCACATGCTTTGGATTGACAATGTTTAAGCCAAGGCAGTGTCGGAACCACCTGGGAACTTGCTAGAAATGCATATTTGCCAACCCCACCTCAGGCCCAGTCAGTAGAGGTATTTGGGGTAGGATCTAGAAATCTTGTTTCAGCAGCACCTCCTGGTGATTCTGATATGCAGTGAAGTGTGAGAACTACTGTTTAGATTGTATGATTGGCTTGCAGCCCTCAGTTTGTTCTAGGTGCTGCTCTTCCCATTTCCTCTGGCTCCTTGCTCTGCAACCTCAGGCCAGTTTTGCCCCATTCTCATTTTCTGTCCCAGTTCAGAAACTTCCACCATGTGTCAGAGCCTGCGAACCCATTTGGGAAGAAACTTTGGAGAGAAGTAATCTGGAAGATTGTGGTGATGGGTAACCCAGGTGGCTGGCTATAGGTAGTTGGCATTAGGGAAGCAGGGCCCAGATGCAGAACTGGGGTGCAGAGGTAGGACACTAGCTCTGAGAGAACTAACAAGGGCAAGGGCAGCCCCAGTGGCCCTTATCCTAAGCAGGTAAGTCAGGAGTTTCAGCACTGGGCATTAGAGTTGGGGTGCTGATGAGAGACAATTCTCTATGGGTTTCTCATATATCTGCACATTTTGTGTGCAGGGCACTGAACTATCTCTTCAAGGATGATTGTATAGTGAACAGCTCAGAAGATAGAGATGATGTTTCTTTCTGGAGAAATGGTAATCATGCTATTGCCCATTATAAAAGATTTAGGTTTCCTAAGCTTAGGCTTCCTATTCTATGATACAACCCATGTTGTATGCAGGTGTCATCTGGCCTTTTTTTTTTTTTTTTTAAATCCTCGCAGTAGGACATTTTTTCAATGCAGATAGAGAGAGAGAGAGAGAGAGAGAGAGGGAAATCAGTTGCCTCCCATATGTACCCCAACTTGGAGGGGAGTCAAACCCACAACCTAGGTATGTGCCTTGACTAGGTATTGAATCTGCAGCCTTTGGTGTATGGGCTGACATTCCAACCAACAGAGCCACACTGGCCAGGGCCCATCTTGGTTTCTTCATGTTGCTCTGTGAACACTGAGGCTTGGGGAACTGGTGCAAAAAGAACACTACACTGTCTTTATTGTATTAAATGGTCTCTTGTCTCTGACTCAGGAATATCATGTTTTTTTACTAGCATCCATAAAAATGCAACCGGCTAACTTCTTACTTTGCAAATATTGTAAAACTTCAGACCCTTCATAGTTCTTGGCAGGCACAAGGTAGGTCTGAGCTTTGAGGAATATGGAGTTGGACAGTGGCTGGACCAGCAGCAAAAATGGCTGAATTAGGATTGAGGAACTTTGGCTCAAGTCAGGCATAGTCCTAGTGGTGGAGAAGAGCTGAGCCTAAAGTGTGGGGGTCACGGGATTCCATTTGGAGGTAAAGCAGGAAGACTAGGAATTAAAATATCCCAACAGGCATCAGATAATTAGCTCAACAAGAGACACCTGGGACCTATTAGGTCATTTAGCCCCTTGATTCTTAACATTGCCTGCACATTTGAATCATATGAAGAGCTTTCAAGAAACACCAGTGTCTGGGCCCTATCCTCAGAGATTCTGATCTCATTGAAAAGAGAATGGGGTTGGTTACCAGCTCATTAGGTTATCCTAATATGCGGCTAGATTTCAGAATCACTGATATATCCCAGCCATTTCCCTTCGGCCTTTGAAGAAACCGTGGCTCAGAGTATTGGAGTGATTTGACTGAAGATCTGTTCAAGCCCTCATTGCCATGGATGTTGCTTTATAGGGCTCAGGACCTAGGCTTGGATCTAGCTGGAGTCTCCCCTGGAACTTGACCAAGACAGACTCTCTCTCCAGGGCAGCAACCCTGGGACCCAGAGGTAAGGCTTCAGCTTTATCTTGTGAAGTAGGATTGCCCGGATTATTAAGCAACCAGACATTCTTAAGCAGCACCATGCTCTGCAGCAGTGCTTCGCATGTTAAAGTTGTTGGGAAGGTTTCTGAAGACCCTCAGGGTTCTGGGGCTCAGCAGAGGGGAGCTTTGTGTGTGAGAGTGTGGGCTCTCCTCCTCTCTGCCTTATCTTCAGGGATGTTCCATATCAGACAAAGATTCTGGTGCCTCACCTGATTTGGCTCTGAGAGCCAGGGCTTTGTTTCTTCTACCTGGTTGCCACAGAAAGCTTATCTTGAAGAAGGAGAAGACTTGTTACAGTGTGAAGTCCCCTTTGAGTTTTTTTATAATTTGGAAATAATTTCAAACTGACAGAAAAGTTACAAGAATAAGAATAGTGAACTATTATACCCAGATTCCTCTATTTTTAGCATTTAATCCATTTGCTTTATTATTTGTCTTCTTTCTCTAATATATTTTCTTAACCACATGAGAATAAGTGAGATACATCATGACCCTTTCCCCCCAACTATTTCAGTGTATATTTCCTTAAAACAGGAGTATTTGCTTTCCCTTTTTCTCACAGATCCATAGGATATCAACTTCAGTCAGCTTAATATTTATAGAGTATCTTTACCCGATTCATTGTCTGTATTCTAGTTTTGTCAATTAACCCAATGGTAACCTTAAGAACATTTTTCCCCTCCAGTGCAGGATCCAATCTAGGGTGATGTATTACATTTATTGTGTCATGTCTTTGGTCTCTTTTAATCTGGAAACCTTCCATAGCCTTTCTTTGTCCTGTATAGCATTGATATTTTTGATATAGAGCCTCCTCCCACTTCTCTTTGAAGGCTGTCACTCATGTTAGGTTTATCTCATCCTGCTTCATCATTGGATGGGCTACATGTTCCAGGTCAGACCCTCCTTCAGTGATGTTATGTCCTTTTCAGGATGTCACATCTGGAGTCACACAGTATCAGTCTCTCCCTTCCTCATTTTCATCAACTTGTGAAAAGGTTGTTCATTTTTTTCATTGTATAGTTACTATTTTTGCCTTTGCAACTAATCATTTATCTATGGGGGAACACTTTAGGTCCATGCAGGCATCAGAATTTTGCCCTATAGTTAGCATCCTACTGAGAATTCTTGCCTGAACCACTCTTTACTCCAGTGGTTTCAAAATGATGATTTCCCAACTTCGGCACTCTGAGGATGTCTGTGAAAGGGCCTCCCTAGCTTATTCACTCCTGACCTTGAGAGGTGATTTAAGGCTGTTGGAAAAGTTTCTGTGTCAGGAGGAGGGCCATACACACTGCTTACTCCTGAAATTCCTCTCCCTTCATGTGTGCCGCACCTTCCCGATTTGGCTTTTAAACCTCTTCTGTAGCACCATGTCTTAATCTCTGTCTTATAGAGGGTTATAAGCAGTCATTTCATCTTGTAACTGGTGGCATTAGCAACGTGTTTCTGGATTTTTGGGACAATCCATTCATTATTTATTCATTTGTATTAACAAGAGTTTGAGTACCTATAATTAACACACTCTGGACTAGGTACTAGGGAAAGTGATGAATAAGAAAGTCATGGAACCTATCATTCAGCTTAAAGTGCAGTGGGGAAGATTGACATTGTGCAGATAATTAATCATCTACTAAATTGTATAAAAGGGGCAAGTATAGAGTGGCTCATGTACATGCATCAGCAGATGTTTACTTAACCTGGAGGCTGTGGAAGTCATACTTGAGAAAATGAAATTAAAGATGATTTATAGGTGAAATCTATTGAAAGATGAAATTGAGGATGAGTCCAGATGATCTTGGCAGACAGTGGATGAGGTGGGAGCAGAAATTGGAAATTCCCAGAACTAAGAGTGCAGGGCCACACCCCCATCATACGAGTGGATGTGGGGGCATGTGGCTCATGATGAGATTGAGAAATGGGTCGGATCCGAATTGGGCAAAACCTTTAGTGTCTCAAAAAGAACTTTCGTTTTAATCCTAAGAGCTAAGGGAAGTTCCTCAAGGATTTTAAACATCAGAGTGATGAAAAAATACCTTATTCATAAATTTAAAATATCAGTCTAGCTGCCATGTAGAAAATGGATTTGAATGGTGGAGAAAGAAGGAAGCAAGAGTGGAGGCAGGGAGATCATTTAGGCTGGAGGCGGGTCCAGCTGGAAATGGCGGTGACCTGACTAGGGTGGCAATGGGATGCATGGAGGGAAGGGTTTTGATTTCTTGATTTCCAACATCTCAGTAAGGACCATGGATGCTATGTGAAGCTTAAATTCCTAAGAAACATAGCTACGCTGTTGAGACAATGCCCATTGGAGGAACAAAGTTCCTAGCTGGGAAACACAGAGTTCCTAAGAAAGAAGTTTACTGACTTGTAGTTAATGCATTTGCTCCTTTCTGTTTTCACAAAAGGAGGTGATCCTGTTACTAAGTATTCTGCAGTTCAGTTTGATTTGTGTAACCATTTGCACTTCAGAAGTGTTATGGACATGGCCAATTTTGGCTCACAGAAAATACAGAATTATTGTGGATTCTTCTCCCCCAACCCAGCATTCTTTGCTTTGATTGCAGTTTTAATGGCATATGATACTTCCCCATTAACTTTTATTAGATCCATGATTTTTTTTTATTAACATTGAGTAATAACTGTTTTCAATGGCACCACTCTTCCGAGGAGTCCTCGATTTATAGTCCATGATAACAGTTGCTAAACTGAAGTTTCTTCTGGCAGCATTTCATCCACAGTAAATCCAACCATTCAACCTCATCTTGCTTAAAAAGCCATGAAATTCCCAGACGTTATCAGAAAAATGACCACAGTCAAAGTGCTCTAAATGGAGATGGAAATTGAGCTTCTGGCCTGTTTGAATCAAGATGTTTCACAGTTACGGGCTGGAGGTGGGAACTTTCAACCCTAAGTTAAAACTCTTCTCCCTGAGGGATTTCCCCCATTAGGGAGGTTGTTGATTGACCCACAGTTTCAGACTAGGACTGTGCCTAATAGAGAAGCCAAGGGATATTTTAACAGTAGCATTAGTAGTTGTTTTTCTTTTCTCTCATTAAGGATGAAATGAGCTTCAGGAGAGAACCTGCCCTGAACAGAGTGAGAAGGGATATGAGAATAGCTATTTTCAGGGATGCACTGTCAAGTTCAAAAATCTCTTATCTTGAGTTTCCAGTGAAGTTTATCTTATTTAAAAGGACATGTCTGATGTACATAGTGCCAGTTTGATTCAATTCAGCTTGTTGGAAGATTCTTGATGTTTCTCATGTCGTATCTGGCAGGATGCCTATATTCGTTAGGATTAGTTAGGCTGCAAGTGACAGAAAGCCCCAAATTTCTCTCATGTAGAAGAAATATAGAGTTAGAGTCCAGTCTCACTGGGCTGGCCACAAAGTGGTCAGGAACCTAGGCTGGTATCTTGCTAGTCTCATATCCTCAGCATGTGGCTTTCAACTCATGGTTCAATGTGGCTACCTGAGATCCAGCCATCTTATCTGTGTTCTAGCAGAAGGGAGGGGGAAGAAGGCCATTTTTGCCTTCCTTTAAGGATATTTCCAGGAATTGCATAGGACCTTCCACTTAAATCCCATTGGAAGAGTTTAGTCACATATTCATACCTATCTGTAAGGGAGTCTGGAAAGTGTTATTATTCCAGGCATCTTGTGCAGAGCTAAAACTTGGAGGTTTTATTACTAGGGAAGAATGGGAGACTGCACATCAAGGGGCATTTAATAGGCTCCAACAAAAGGCATGCAAGGTGTCTTCTCTTTTAAAGGCTCCCTAATCGTTCTTGAAGTATTCAGGAAACACGTTTTAAAATCAGACGCTACCTAGTCTTGGAAAAATGAAGTTCAAAATCCAAAGACTAGGAGCTTAAAGGAAGGAAGGTATTTGGTGTATATGTAACTGGTGACTTTTAGAAATACTTAGAAGCTTTAAACAGTCATTTATTCATTCATCCACCCACTCACTAATCTATCCATACTGTTAACACATTTACTGGGTCTCTGCTATATGCCACACTGTGATCATAGCTGAGGAAATGGATATGAATAAGATAGTTTGCATACTCAAGTAACTCATGATCAGGTGGAGGAAAATGTTAGGTGAAAGAGAAATTTCAGGTGATAATGCTATTAGGAGATAATCATTCATTATTTTTTCATTGAATAGCTATTATGTACTAGGTGCTCTTCTGGACATCAAGGATATAAAAATGAAAATCAAGTGTTCTGCCAGAAATGCAGAGCAATGAAAAGGTCTAATGAAAATATGACTAGGTACAATGGTAACAGATAAAGAAAAGCTTGAGTCTGCTGGATGAGTCAGAAAATGCTGCCTAGAGGAGGTAACTTTTGAGCTGAAACATGAAAAAAGAAAACTTAGCCAGTACAACCTTGGGCCTCCTCCTTCTGCCCATTAGGCATTGAGGGAACTAGCCTTCTTTCCTTTTATGCTCATATGTAATTCAGTGTACCATGGGTGGCTGGTATTTGCCAGCAGTCTATTTTGAAGACTTTTGAATAATTCTCTCTGTTACCCAAATGGATGCACAAAGTTATTTACTTGGTAATATTTCTTGAGTAATTGGGTAATAGGAGATGTTTACCATTTTCCTTGGTTTCGAGCAGAGTTCTAACGGCAATTTTTTAAACTGACTTTGGGGCTGGAGGGCCTGACAAATGCATTTCCACCACGGCATGGAACTAGAAACCAAGCAATTGTGTCTCACACGAAATGAAGAGTCTGACAAAAATACATCCTATTAATGGAATAAAGTTAGATATCTGTCAGAATGCATTTGTCCTGTAAATAACCACCCATGGGTTTTATGTTTTGGTATAAATAGACATTTACCAGTTTATGACAATTGTGCTGTAATAGCCCCAGCAATTCAGAACAGGCTTTTAAAGACCCTCCTAGAATTTTAACCTAGGAAGTCATTTAGGGGGTTGCTTTTCTTACTTCTTATTTCCTCTCTTTTCTTCTTTTGATTTCTTTTGGCTCCCTTCAGAGTCTGCAGTTCCTTACTAAAAAGAAGTGAAACATCTATTTAAAATCAATGCAATAACACTATGTTCCAATGTATTAGTTCCTGCCTGCAGTCAGCTCCTTGCAGAGAGTGCTGTTTGCTTCCTCACCCTGCCTTCTTCAGGTGTGGCCTGTGGTGGGAAACGCTGGGTTTGTGACCACTGGATGCCTGAGACGTGGGCTCCCTTTGGCTCTGTGCTCTCAGGTCAAGCCCAAGAGGTGGAAGGGATGGCGAGTCTCACTGAGAGCTCTCCCACCCTCATCTGGGCCACTGTCCTTTCCCATTTGCATAGGTGTGAGCTACATGCAGCAAAGAAAGTTCTGAGGAGGAGAACCAGAGGACTGGCAAGTCGGAGAGCTTTAGCAGTGGGCATTTCCATCTGTTTCTAAGCAGGGAACTGGCTGCTAAAACAATTATCATCTTGTCAAACATTCTGTCCGATGAAGAAAATTAATACGGTAACTTTGCAGACAAAATGCATTTTGACCAAAGCCCAAAACTATGCATTTAAATAAACTCTGGAATTAGTGCTGTGATTAGCATTAATATTTGCCAGGGTCATAAATTGTTTATGAAAAAATGGTTTAAGAATCAAACCAACCAAAGCTTCCCTGAAGGAAGGAAAAACAATGTGCAATTTAAATCAGGCATTCACGACGGGCATATTGCATTCTCAGTGCAGGGCAGACTGCCGGCCTCCTCTTTTGGTCCTCTTCCTCACAGGAGGTCAGCTCCCTCAGCCTCTGCTACTTGGTGCTCTGGCTCTGTTCTCAAGCCTTGATGGAGGCATGGTGGAAGGTTGTGAAAAGTCATAGAAAGAGACAGTAAGAAAAATCAGGCATTTTTGAAGCTCTGGTTCCAGATCTGGGTTCCAAGAGGGAGAAGAAGAGAGACAAATGGGCCAGAGAGGAAATAGATAGAAGGAAACATAAATTTAATTGTCCACATAGGATTCCCTGGATACTGGCTTTACACTCTTCATTCCATCTCCACTCTTTGTGTTTACCTGCCCTAACCCAGCACACTTGGTGACATTAGTCAGAACAAAGTTCCCAGGAGGACAGATCTCAGTGCTCCATACTCCATCAGTTCACCACAAAAAGTTCATTCCTATTCTTAGGAGCTCAAACATAAGCTCATGAGAATAGAAGAATAAGAAAAAAAAGAGTTGGCCTTTTCATTTTTACAATTCAATCCCCTGGCAAAGAGCCTGCTTGGTTACCTCGACCCCACAGCAATGGTCTGCTGTTAGGTGTCACGTAATGTGTTTTGACACCATCAATCAAATTGAGAGCCGTTGATACCAGTGTATGATGAGCTGTTTGTTCTTGGCTTCTGCAGTGAATTGGAGAAATAGGGTACATCATTCAGAGTGTTCAGAAGGACATCAAAAAATTGGCTTCAAAATCTAACAGGCCAATCTTGGACTACAGGGTGAGCCTGGAATATTTTATGAAGAATATTTACAATTTTTTTATGGATTAGCTATAAAGCATTCAGGCCAAATCATAATGAATATCTGTGATTGAAATAACCAACACAAAATAAAACTACACATGGTTTATTGGTAGGGATCTACATGGTACAATTTAAATAGGCAAAACTGAATTCAAGAAAACTGGGCTTATTCAAAATGGTGACAAAGAGAATTTCCTAATGGCAGAAATATGAATTATTTGATATGAACAAAATTTGATCAATGAATCCTATATTTTAAAAATGATATAAAAATTATTCTTATACAACTTGATTTTGTTAAAAGGAAAAAGATATGCAAAAATAGAAATGATTTAATGTGGCAGTATATAAAACTGATTGAGAATTTAAATAAATTCAGTGGAGTTCTTAACTGAAAAGACTTGCTTCCTGGAAGGAAGTACATCAATGTTGACGTAATTCTGAGTGAAATGTATGTTGATAACATGGAGAAAGATGTCTTTGGAGTTGGGGGTAAAACTGAAGGCCAAAAAGTAGGGTAAAACAATGAAGTCCAAACATTCTGTAATTTTCCTGGCATGCACTCAACAGAAGTGTAAGTAAGCACTCTCATTACTACAAAAAAATAAAATGTAAAAAATCTTTTAATTTGATTTTAACTTTTATTTCTTTCTTCTTCAAAAAATTTAATAGGTAATATAAATAGTACAAAGATATATGGGGAAAGTCATTCTTTTTCCAACTTCTGACCCCATAGTCCCCAATGTCAGTCCCCAAAGGCCATTTACCCATTTGTTGTTTGTGTTTCTAGAGATAGTTGATACTGCTGTTTTTCAAACATTTTTGATCTGTAACCCAGACTAAGAAATACACTGCCCATCACAATCCACTATGCAATTACGTAATTGTAACAAGTTACACAAAACCATATTATACCACATGGATGAAGAAAAACAAAATAGTTGATATCAAATATGATTCATAAATATTTAAATAAAACCACATAAAATCCCAAAATAAAAAGGCAAGCACCACTAAATTGATTTTGAAATCTACAAACAGTTGCCACCCAATATGAAAAATACTGATCTTTATATACAAGTATATATTTATGTACTCCACTTAAAAGTATGAATTGTAGAATAGTACACAAACTTTTGCATTCTGCCCTTTGTACTTTTGGGAGATTCTTCCATATTACTACATATAGGTTTGCTTATTCTTTTTCTTTTTTTCTCTCTTTTTTTTACTAATTGAAATATTTACTTTGAAAAGCACATGTAAACAAGAAGATATTGACAATCTAATTACTGTGAAACTAATGTTAATGATAAATTTTTAGGTAAAAATGGAAGTTATATAAATTTTAAACTATGATATTTTCCCCTTTAAAGAAAACAGTAAATACGTTTAAGATATTTATTGATTGCATACCATTACTTTATTTATTTTTTATTGTGGTTCTATTACAATTGTTCTAATTTTCCCTCATTGCTCTCCCCTGCTCCACACATCCCCTGCTCCCACAGTCAGTCTCCACCTAGTAGTCCCTGTTCATGTGTCATTTATGCCTGTTCCTCGACTAGACCCTTCCACTTCTTTCCCCACTTATCCCCTACTCCTTCCCCACTGGTCACTGTCATTCTGTTCATTGTTTCCATACCTCTGGTTCTATTTTGCTCATTTGTTTGTTTTGTTCATTGGGTTCCTCTGATAGGTAAGATCATGTGGTATTTGTCTTTTGTCGCTTAGCTTATTTCACTTAGCACAGTTCTCTCCAGTTCTATCCACAGTTACGAAAGGTAGAAGCTCCTTCTTTCTTTCTGCTGCATAGTGTTCTATTGTGTAAATGTACCACAGTTTTTTGATCCACTCATTTACTGATGAGCACTTAGGCTGTTTCCAGCACTTGGCTATTGTAAACAATGCTGCTATGAGCGTAGGGCTGCATAGGTTCTTTTGAATTGGTGATTCACAATTCTTAGGGCATAATCCCAGCAGCAGAAACCCTGGCTCAAAAGACAGTTCCATTTTTCATTTTTTGAGGAAATTCCATACTGTTTTCCCCAGTGGTTGCACCAGTCTGCATTCCCACCAACAGCATACTAGGGTTCCCTTTTCTCCACATCCTTGCCAGCACTTGTTTGTTGACTTGTTAATGTTGGCCATTCTGACCTGTGTGAGGTGGTATCTCATTGTGATTTTAATTTGCATCTCTCTGAAGGCTAGTGATGTTGAGCATCCTTTCATGTGCCTATAGGCCATGTGTATGTCCTCCTTGGAGAAGTGTCTATTCAGGTAATTTGCCTTTTTTAAAAATTGGATTGTTTGTCTTCCTGTGGTTGAGTCATATGAATTCTTTATATATTTTGGAGATCAAATCTCTGTCCAAGATATCATTGGCAAATATATTTTTCCATATGGTTCATTGCCTTTTCATTTTGCTGATGTTTTCTTTAGCCATGCAGAAGCTTTTTAAATTGATATAACTCAATTTGTTTATTTTTTCCTTTCTTTCCTTTGCCCTAGAGGATATATCAGTGAAAATATTGCTGCATGGGATGTCTAAAAATGTAATCCCTATGTTCTTCTCTAGGACTTGTATGGTGTCATGGCTTATGTTTAAGCCTTTTATCCATTTTATGTTTTCTCTGGTGTATGGTATAAGTTGGTGGTCTAGTTTTATTTTTTTTTTGCATGTACCAGTCCGATTCTCCCAACACCATTTGTTGAATGGGCTATTTTTACTCTATTGTATGCTCGTGCCTCCTTTGTCAAATATTGATTGACCAAAGAGACATGGGTTTATTTCTGGGCTCTCTATTTTCTTCCATTGATCTATGTGTCTGTTCTTATGTCAGTACCAGACTGTTTTGATTACAGTAGCCTTGTATTATAGTTTGATATCAGGTATTGTGATCCCTGCTACTTTGTTCTTTCTCAAGATTGTCAAGGCTACTCAGGGTCTTTTGGTTCCATAGAAATTTTGAAGTATTTATTGTAGTTCTGTGGAATATACCATTGGCATTTTCATAGGAATTGTATTGAATCTATTGATTGTTTTGGGTACTATGGACATTTTAATGATGTTAATTCTTCCAACCCATGAATATGGTATATGCTTCCACTTATTTGTATCTTCCTTTATTTCTTTCTTCAGTGCTCTATAGTTTTCCAAGTACAGGTCTTTTACTTCCTTGGTTAAATTTATTCCTCGGTATTTTATTTTTCTTCTTGCTATAGTAAATGAGATTCCCCCCCTCCACTTTCTGTTTCTGATATTTCATTTTTTTGTGTACAGAAATGCCTTCAATTTCTGAACATTGACTTTGTACCCTGCTATTTTGCCAAATTCACTTATTAGGTCAAATAGTTTTTTGGTGGACCCTAGAGAGTTTTCTATGTACATTATCATGTTGTCTGCAGATAGGGATAGTTTTACTTCCTCCTCTCCAATTTAGATGCCTTTTATTTCTTTTCCTGGTCTGACCACTGTGGCTGGAACTTCCAGTACTTTGTTGAATAAGAGTGGTGAGAGCAGATACCCTTGTTCCTGATGTTAAGGGGGAAACATTTAGTTTTTGTTAATTGAGCATGATTTTGGCTGTAGGTTTCTCATATAGGGTATTTATTATGTTGAGATATACTCCTTATATTCCCACTTTGCTGAGTGTTTTTATCGCAGATGGGTGCTGTTCCTTGTCAAACACTATTTCAACATCTATTGATATGATCATGTGATTTTTGTCTCTCATTTTATGTGGTGTTTGTGAATGTTAAACCATCCTTGTATCCCTGGGATGAATCCCACTTGATCATGGTGTATGATCTTTTTAATGTATTGCTGGATCTGGTTTGCCAATATGTTGTTGAGGATTTTAGTATCTATGTTCATCAGTGATATTGGCCTATAGTTTTCTTTCATTGTTGTGTCTTTACCTGTTTTTGGAATTAGGATAATACTGGCTTCATAAAAAGAGCTTGGGAGTCTTTCCTGTTCTTGAATTTTTTGGAATAGTTTGGGAAGGGTAGGAGTTAGCTCTTCCCTAAATATTTGGTAAAATTCACCTGTGAAGCCGTCGAGTCCAGGGCTTTTGTGTGCTGGGAGTTTTTTGATTACTCCTTCAACTTCACTAGTTGTTATGGGCCTATTCAGGCTTCCTGCTTCTTCTTGATCCAGTTTTGGAAGGTTATGTGTTTATAGAAGTTTGTCTGTTTTGTCCAGGTTGTCTAATTTCTTGGCATATACCTGTTAGTAATTTCTTACAATCCTTTGTATTTCTGTGGTATCAGTTGTAATTTCTCTTCTTTCGTTTCTGATTTTATTTATTTGGGTCTTTCTTTTTTTTCTTGTTGGGTCTGGTTTAAAGCTTTTCAATTGTTTATCTTTTCAGGAACCAACTCCTGGATTTATTGATCCTTTGACATGTTCTTTTAGTCTCTATGTCACATAATTCTGCTTTGATATTGATTATTTCCTTCCTTCTACTCAATCTGGGCTTTGTTTGTTGCTGTTCCTCTATTTCTTGTAGATATTGGGTTAGGTTGTTTATTTAAGATTTTAAAATCTTTTTTAGGTAGGCCTGTATTACTATGAACTTCCCTATCAGGATTGCCTTTGCTGTGTCCCATAGTTTTTAGTCTGTTGAGTCATTTTCATTTGTTTTCAGAAACTCTTTGATTTCTTCCTTGATCTCATTGTTAACCCATTCATTATTTAATAACATGTTTTTCAGTCTCCATGAATCTGAATGTTTTTGAGTGTTCCCTTGAGATTGGTTTCTATTTTCAAGCCATTGCAATCTGAGAAGGTGTTTGATATGATTTCAATTTTCTTGAATAATTTGCGGCTTGTTCTGTGTCCTAACATGTTGTCTGTCTTTGAAAATCTTACATGTGCATTTGAGAAGAATGTATATTTTGCTTTTTTGGGGTGAAAGGCTCTGTATATATAAATTAAATCCATTTGATATAGAGTGTTGTTCAATGCCACAATATCCTTGTTGATTCTTTGCTTGCAAGATCTATTCATCATTGACAATGGCATGTTCAAGTCTCCCACTATGGGTGAGTTTCTACTGATATCTTTCTTGAAGTCCTCCAAGATTTTCCATAAATATTTTGGTGCTCCTATACTGAGTGCATATATGTTTACAAAGGCTATATCTTCTTGATGGATTATTCCCTTAAGTATTATGTAGTGTCCTTTGTCCCTTTTTATGGCCTTTACTTTGAAATCTATTTTGTTTGATACAGGTATTGCTACCCCAGCTTCTTTTTCATGTCCATCTGAGTGGAACATTTTTCCACCCCTTCACTTTCAGTCTGTGTAGATTTTTTGTTCTGAGGTGAGTCTCTTGTAGGCAGCATATTTATGAGTCATGTTTTCTTATCCATTCAGCTACCCTATGTCTTTTGATTGGAGCATTTAATCCATTTCCATTTAAGGTTATTATTGATAGGTACTTATTCATTGCCATTTTTTTTCCTTTGTACCTGTGTTCCCACCATCCCCACTTCATCTTAAAGCAGTCCCTTTAGCATCTCTTGCAATGCTGATTTGGTGGATATTTATTCTTTTAGCCTCCTAGCCTTTTGTCTGGGAAACTCTTTACATCACCTTTTATTTTAAATGAGAGCCTTTCTGGATAGAGTAGTCCTAGTTTCAGGCCTTTGCTTTTCATGCTAGGAATATTTCTTACCATTTCCTTCTGGTTCATATTGTTTTTGTTGAGTAATTAGCTGTTAGTCTTATTGGAGTGCCCTTGTATGTTACTAGCTGTTTTTCCCTTGTTGCATTTAAGGTTTTTTCTTTGTCTTTATATTTTGTCATTTTAATTATGATGTGTTTTGGAGTGGGCCTCTTTGGGTTCATCTTGATTGGGACCTTTTGTGCTTCCTGGAGGTGCATGACTTTTTCCTCTCATCAAGTTAGGGATATTTTCTATCACTATGTTTTCAAACAGGTTTTCTACACCTTGCTCCTCTTCTTCTCCTTCTGGTATCCCTATGATACAGATATTATTATGTTTCATGCTGTCCTACAGCTCCCTCAAACCTTTTTTGTTCTTTTTGAGATTTTTGTGTTTTGTTGCTCTATCTGGGAATTTTTTTCTAAATTATCCTCCAGCTCACTGATTTAATTCTCTGCTTCATCTAGCTTGCTTTTAATTCCTTCTACTGTGTTCTTCATTTCAGATATTGTATTCTTCATTTCCTCCGGACTCATCAATAGTTTCTATGTCCTTTTTTATGCTGGTGTAGTTTGCAGTAAGTTCCTTGTAGCTTTCTTGGAGTTCTTTGTAATTCTTGCTGAGCTCATTGAGTATCGTTATAACCATTATTTTGAGCTCAATGTCTGACAGCTTGCTTGCCTCTATTTCATTTAGCACTCTTTCTGGGGATTCCTCCTTCCTTTCAATTGGGTGTTCTTTGTCTCCCCATTTTAGATGATTCTTCTTGTTTGTTTCTTCTTAGGTTGATCTGCTTGACTCCCTGTCTTCATGGTGTGACCTTCTGTGGTAGGAGACCTGTGGGATTCAGTGTTGTATCCTCTTTGATCTCCTGGACTTTATGTTCTTGGAGTGCCCTTTATGATGTTTTATTTGGGATCTCTGGTTGTAATTGGGTTTTGGTTGTTGTTGGGTTGTTCTTTGGTGGGTCCTTTCCTTTGGCATGCTCACTGGGAGTCACTTGGCCTACAACCTCTTTGTATGCTGTTGTACAGGTGCTGCCAGACCAAAACCAAATGGCCCAGGAAACAAATGCACACCTATAAAAATAATCCCCACCCACAATCACACTATCAACAGCCAAAGAACCAATGTTAATAAAGGGTGAAAGAGATTAAAACTATTATAAAAAAGGAAAAATGAATATGAGATGAATAACTGAAAGAAAAATGATTTTAAGATGGTAGAGGGAGGGGCAATAATAGTAGGGAATAGTGACTAGGTGAAGAGAGAAAGTAAAATTTACATTGTAAATTAAAAAGAGAGGGAAGAAGGTGGAATTGAGGGAGATAAACATACAGTATTAGGTTTAAAAACAAAATAACAAAATATGTAGTGAGAGAGAAAAAAAGAAACCAGGGAGATTGGAGAAAAAGATCCACCACAGCACTATCAATAACAAAAAAATCAAAGATTGATATGGGTGGGATGGGAATAAGAGGAAATAAAGAAAGAAAAGCTTGAGAGATGTCTAGAAGAAAGAGAAGTGACTTTGAGATGATAGAATGAGAAGGAATACTAAGAGTGAAGAGTGAAAACCAGGCTAGAACAGGGAATAAAGTAAAACTTAAAACAAAAAAATAAAAAGAGAGGGAAATGGCAAGAGGAAGACAAAAGGGAGTGAGTGGGGAACAGTAAAATTTGAGATTTGAAATACAAAAGTAGTGAAGATCTAGAAATAAAACCAAAGAAATGCAACAACAACCACCATATCCACAACCAAAGAGCAAAGATTGATAAAGGTGGAAGGAGAATAATGGTATTTAAGAACAGGAGAAAGAATGTGAGATGACTAATGACAAAAAATGGTTTTGAGAGGCTGGAGGGAAGAGAAATAGTAAGAGCGCAGAATGGAAACAAGTCATAGCAAGAGAGAAAATAAAATTTAAAATAAAAATAAGAAGAGGAAAGAAAGTAAAATGGAGTAAGAGAAGGAAAGAGCAAAATAGGAGATTTGAAATAAACTTTAATATAAAAACTACTGATCTAATAGGCAGAAGGTTGGAGGACAAAAAAAATGAATGTTAAACAGCTATGCAGGAGAGAAAATAATGCAAATCATGAAGAAGACCACTGTGGAATTCATCTCAGTAGAATGTAGTATTCAGTACTGTCTCTTTCTGGATCCGCCACTGGTAATGTGAGATGGTATCCCAGTTGGGACCTAGGCAGTCTGTTTGAGACTACCAGTGATCCACAGTCTGTGGCTGTCTCCTTTTGTTGTTAATCTAGTTAATCTGAAAATTTGAGATTTCAAGATGGCGGAGGAGTAAGTGGAAGTCACACTGACCTCCTCCCAGGACCAGCCTGGAATTACAACTAAATTGTGGAGAAATCACCTGGAACAAACAACTGAACAATAGCAAGAGAGGAGCCTTGTAACCTTAGAGACAGCAGAAGCAGGTTTAGCACAATCAAACTGGTAAAGAGTATGGGAGAGACTCAAGAAGGCGGGTGGGGCGCCCATGGGCAGCAGCACCAGAAGGATATTGAAATGGCCAGTTGGATCCCTCTGAGAAGAGCAGGGTCTAAACCAAAAGCAGGGATCTCTAGCCCACAACACCACAGCCCAAAAAGAACACAGAAAACAGCCAGCTGCGAAAAGCGGCAGGGTTGCTCTCTGCCAGAGACAGGCGGCTGGAGATGCAAAGAACTGTTTAAAGGACCAATGCATTAATTTTTATTTTCAGCCACTTACCCTGGTCTCCGGAAAAGGCAGGGGCAGAGTGGGTTAGAGACCCTGAAGAGAGTCTGGAGAAGGAGGCTTTGGGGAGAGAACTGAGAGAGTAGCCAGCAGGATCTTGGTGCTGATTCATTTCCTCATGAGGCAGCAGCCATCTTGCTCAGACAGAGACCACTCCCCCTGAACAGCACCAACGTCAAAGGACCCAATAGCCCCACCCCCAGGTGGAATTCCACCCCGCTCTGTGCTGTCTAAGCCACCTGCTGAGTGCAAAGTGGCAGCCACAGACAGTAGATCCCTGGCTAAAGGGGGCGCAGAAAGGTCTGGAGCCACTTGCCAAGAGACTGGGGACAGAGGCTTTGGGAAGAGAATGGAGAGAGTAGCCAGAGGGATCCAAGTGTGGACTCCTCCCCCATACTGCAGCAGCCTGAGGAGGAGTCCACACTTGGAGGACCCAATAACCCAACCCCCAGGAGGGACTCTGCCCTGCCCTGAGCTGTCTAAGACACCCTACTGAGTGCAGAGTGACTGGATTAACAGCTGAAAGAGAAAGCCACAAACAGTAGATTCCTGGAAGTCTCAAAAAGACTGCCTAAGGTCAGACAGGGATGACATCTGACATCAGAGGCAGATCCAGAAAGTAAAAACAGCAGTCTCCAACCACAGAAGTTCACACCACAAAGTCAGGAAATCAAGAAAGATCAACTTAAGCAGAAGCAAAAGAGAAGAGTCTCACAAATAATGGGAAGACAGAGAAATATGCCCCACTCGAAGGGAAAGGAGGAATCACCAGAAAGAGAACTAAATGAAATAGAAGTAAACTATCAGTTTATTGAGTTCCAAACAACGGTTATAAGGAAGTTTAATGAGCTCAGTGAGCTCAGAGAGAATTACCAAAAACTACAGGGAAACTATGAGGAACTTACTCCAAACTATATCAGCATGAAAAAGGACATAGAAACTATCAATAAGAGACAAAAAAAAATGAAGAATACCATTGCTGAATTGAAGAACACAGTAGAAGGAATTGAAAGGTGGCTAGATGAAGCTAAGGAATGAATCAGCGAGCTGGAGGATAAAGTAGAAAAAAGCTCCCAGAAAGAGCAAGAAAATGAAAAAAGACTTAAAAAGAATGAAGAAGCATTGAGGGAAATGCAGGACAACCTGAAATGTAATAATATCCATATAACAGGGATACCAGAAGGAGAAGAAGAGGAGCAAGGGACAGAGAACCTGTTTGAAAAAGTCATGATGGAAAACTTCCCTAACTGGAGTAGAGAAAAAGTCACATAAGTCTGGGAAGCACAGAGGGTCCCATTCAAGAGGAACCCAATGAGGCCCACTCCAAGACACATCATCATTAAAATGGTAAATATCAAAGACAATCAGAGAATCCTAAAGCAAGCAAGGGAGAAAGAGGTAGTAACATATAAGGGAGTCCTGATATGGCTAGCATCTGACTTCTCAACAGAAACACTACAAGCCAGAAGGGAATGGCAAGAAATATTTCAAGTCATGAAAAGCAAAGGCCTGCAACCAAGAGTTCTCTACCCAGCAAGGCTCTCAATTAAAATGGAAGGTGAAATAAGGAGTTTCCCAGACAAAAGAAGGCTAAAAGAATACACCTCCACCAAAACAGCATTGCAAAATATGCTAAGGAGACTGCTTTAAGAAGATGAAGAAAAAGAGTTTATGAATACCTAGTTCCTTTCAGAGTTGCCAATACTTGATATTACCAACATTTTTAATAGTCATTAATCTGATTGTGACAATGATGTTATTTTAATTGTTCCTTACTATTTGTTGAAACTAAACCTGTTTTTGTATATTTCTTGCCTGTTTCTATTATCTTTAAAAAAGCTTTAAATGACTTTTTGGTATTCTTTATCTATTTATTGATTAAAGGTCTGTAGAACTTTTTTCCTTAAAAAACAAAGAAACAAAAACACCCTATTAACCATGTTTTAGACGTGTTGCAAATACTTTCCTATTGTATTCCTTGTCCTTTAGCTTTTTTAAAATGCGTATATTACTATATAGTCTTAAATGTTTAATATAGTCATATTGTCAATATTTATAGCTTTTGGGGTTGAATATTTTACTTCAGGTCATGAAAAATATTAGTTCTATTTTCTTCTAAAACTCCTTAGATTCTACATATTGATTTTTAACTCACCTGAATATTTCTTATATAATGTGTGAAATAGGGCTCTATATTTGTTTTATTTCAAGTAATAGTGGTCTATGCACCTTATTTGTTGAATAAGCATAATTTTCCCCATTGATCTGAAATATCAACTTAATCATATATTATATTGTTAGGCAGATATATATGTTTGTCTCTAGAATGCTCATTATATTTCATTGATCTAATTGATTATTTCTGTGCTGGTGTCATATTGGTTTAATTGCTGAGACTTTATAATGGTTTTATTTTTTTTACTATTTTATAATTTACTTTGACATTTAAAAAATAAATACTATCAAACTGAATTTAAGAAAGAAAGAAAAAACAAAAGAAAAAAAGAGAGAGATGGAACTCCTACCTTTTGCAACAACATGGATGGAACTGGAGAATATTATGCTAGGTGCAATAAGCCAGTCAGTGAAAGACAAATACCATATGATCTTACCTATAAGTGGACTCTATTCAACAAGATAAATTAACAAAATAAACCACAGGCATGGAAACATGGAGCAGACTGAAAGAGACCAGAGGCAATGGGGAAAAGGACAATGGTGGAAAGAAGAGGAAGGGACTAAACAAAGAACATGTATGAATGACCCATGGACATGGAAAACAGATTGGGAATTGACAGTGGGAGCTAGGGGCAGGGGTGGGATGGGTGGGTGGGGGTAAAGGGGGTAAAAATTGAGACAACTGTAATAGAATAAACATGATTTATATGTTTAAAAAAGATCTAGTTAATCTGTAATCAGCAATAAGGTTTAAGCACCACAGGGTGAAGCAGAGTAATTCTTGTGGGTGGGGCTAATGCTTCCCCTCAGGCTGATGCCTCTTATAGGGGGTGGTCTGCCTGAGCAAGATGGCTTTTGCAGTATGGAGGATGATTCAGCACAGGGATCCTTGCAGCTGCTCCCTCAATTCTCTCCCCAGAGCCACCAGCCCCAGTCTCTCCTCAAGCATCTCTAGTCTAGTTGGTCCCTGCTTTGCTGGAGCCTTGGTTAAGTGGCTGCAAACAAAATTGTGTGCATTGGCACTTTAAGAGGCTCTCTGTGTCTTTAGCCTTTTCTCCCTGGCATATAGAAACTGCTTTTCACAGCTAGATGTTATCTGGGTTCCTTTCCAGCTCTGGTGCTGTAGTCTGGGGAACCCAGCTTGGGGTTTTGACTCCACACTTCGCAGGGGTATCCCGCCGGCCACTGAAATTTCTCTCCAGCACTTCAGTTGCCACCCAATGGAGCCCAGCCAGCCTCTTGCATCTTCTCTGCACTCCCTACCAGTCACATTGTGGTGAAGTGGTTTCTTCTGTCTGTCCTTGGTTATAAGGCTTCTCTCCAGCTGGTTGTTCAGTTGGCTATTCTGGATGATTTTTCTACAATTTAGTTGTAATTCCAGATTGGTCCTGGGAGGAGATATAGTGTAGATTCCACTTTCTCCTCTTTCATCTTGGGTCTCTGTATACCATTACTTTAAAGAGAGAGCAGGTAATATTGCATTGACTGGCCTCCATTCATTATTGCATTTAATGTAATTTACTGTTGTTTTTGTTTTTTTTGTTTGGAGGGTATATTTACTTTAAGACTTAAAAGTATCCTTTTTATTTGCAATTAATTATATGCAGCTTTTAGTTGATATTTAGTTAAACAATTTTTATCAATTTCAGTTTATATTCCATATTGTTTTGTATTAGTTCCAGGTATACAGCATACTGGTTAGGCAATCATATTCTTAACAAAGTGTTCCCTCTGATATTTCCATACCCACCTGGCACCATACATAGTAATTACAATATTATTTACTATATTTCCTACTTTGTATTTTACATCCCATGATTATTTTGTAACTACCAATCTGTACTTCTTAATGCCTTCACCTTTTTAGTTCCCCAAACCCCCTTTCTTCTGGCAACCATCAGTCTGTTCTCTGTATCTGTGAGTCTGTTTCTGTTTTGTTTGTTCATTTATATTGTTCTTTAGATTCAACATATACACAAAATCATATGGCCTTAGTCTTTCTCTGGCTAACTTATTTAACTTAGCATAAAACCCTCTAGGTCCATCCATGCTGTCACAAATGGTAAGATTTTATTCTTTTTATGGCTGAGTAATATTTCATTGTATTTATGTACCACAGCTTTTATATCCACTCATCTATTGATGGACACTTGGCCTACATAAATAATGCTACAATGAATATATGGGTGCATAGACTCTTTTGAATTACGGTTTTGGTTTTTTTCAGATAAGTACCCAGAAGTGGAATCACTGAGTCATAAAGCAGTTCCATTTTTAATTTTTTGAGGAAGCACTATACTGTTTTCCATAGTGTAGGTCTGCCTATTCTTAATACTTACATAGTATTCCATTGTATGGATATACCACATTTTACATAATCAGTTTCCTATTGACATGCATTAGATTTTCTTTCTTTTGCTACTATAAATGGTACTGCAATGAACATATGTATGTATACTATCAGATACATTTTTAGTGGTGAAATTTAAAATTTTAATAAATAGTGCCAAGTTGTCCTTCAAAGAGTTTGTACTGTTTGGAACTCCCAACAATAATACACTGGAATGTCTGCCCCAACCAGTGCATTATTAAACTTACTGCTCTATGCCAATTTAATAGGCAAAAAATAAAATCAAATCTCATGATTTAAGTTTGCATTTCTTTTAATGGGAGTAAAATTAAATGTCCTTTCACATAATTAAAAGCCAGTTGCAATTTTTTCCCTATAATGATGTTTTTCACTAACTTTTTGTATTGGGTATTTTTTATTTTTCTAATTTATTTATTTAGAACTCTGCATATGTTGGGAGTTAATTTTTTTTTTCATGTTCTTGTAATATTTTTCTTTATTGCTTGCTTTCTGACTTGGTTTATATTATGTTTGTCATGAAGATATTTTAGATTTTATGCAGTCATATTTATCCACTGTTTTATATGTTCTGGGTTTAGTGTTGTGCTTAAAGATGTCCTTCCTGTTAAAGTATAAAAAACCCCCACAAAACCCCGAAACACCTTTCTTGTGTTTTATTCCAATAATTTATAGTTTAGGCTTTCACATTTAAATAGCTTTTCTACCTGACATTAGTTTGGATATAAAGAAATGAGGAAGGGATTCATTCTCTCTTTGGATTATCTACCAGAGGTGTCCAACCTATGGCCTGTGGGCCGCGTGTGGCCCAGGGTGGTTATGAATGCGGCCCAAAACAATACCGTAAATTTACTTAAAACCCTTTTTTTTTTTTTTTTTTGCTCATCAGTTTTTGTTAATGTTTGTGTATTTAATGCATGGCCCAAGATAACTCTTCTTCTTCCCATGTGGCCCAGAGACACCAAAAAGTTGGACACCCCAGTTAGTCAGTTAACCCAAACCATTTTTTGAATAACATATATTTCCCCCCTTGCATTGAAAAGCTGGTTCCACATAAACCACATTTCTGGCATCTCCTCTTGGCTTTTCCATTCACTTCCATTCCTCTGTGTATCAGTTGCTGAGACAGGACAAGAATATTTTAATTACTATGATTTTATAACATTTTAGTATTTGCTAGGGCTAATACTTCTCTCATATCCCTCTTTATCAGGCATGTTGTGGCTTTTCTTGCATTTTATTTTTGATATGAATTTTAGATATTCATGTCTATATGAATATCTTACCCTCTTTCTGCTCCTCACCACCTCCCCAACTATTTTCTTTCAGTATTGATCATGTTAAATTTATAGATTAATGCAGGGAGATAGATATCTTTGTAAGAACTCTGTCTACCAAGAAAATGAAATATCTTTCTATTTATTTAAAATTTTATTTAAATTTAGAGGAGGCCCTAAAATGTACACTTCATAGTCTGCCTGTCTTTCACATACCTCTGGCCCATCCTTTCATGTGGGCCTTGTCCTCTGTCTCTGTCTGGCCGTCCTGGATGGACACAACCCCAGCTTTGGCCTTTAATGTTCTTCCAGCACCTGACTTCAGTCTCTAAGCCCAGCCCCATGCTGAGCACAGGGAAGGAGCAGGTCCTCCTTGTGCTGCTATCTGCAGCCCTCCCCACCCTGACCTGCCTCCACGTAGCTCCTTTCTATGGGGGAGACAGCAGATTAGACTAGAGAAGTATGGAAGGGCAACAAGCTCCAGTGGCTTCACAGAGTATGGGTGGCCTTGGGGTTACTGGCAGCAAGAAGAGACATCCTACAGGGAGCCAGAGCAGGCAGGAGGAAGATGGAAAA
Source organism: Pteronotus mesoamericanus (assembly GCF_021234165.1). Lineage (NCBI taxonomy): Eukaryota > Metazoa > Chordata > Mammalia > Chiroptera > Mormoopidae > Pteronotus > Pteronotus mesoamericanus. The sequence goes on from NW_026555313.1 coordinate 16,978,272, forward strand.
CACGGGAGATCAATCCTGGGAGTCCCACTGCCCCTCTCTAACCTGCCCTGCTTCCCCCACACAATGGTTGGGAGTAAATTCAAGGCTCTGATCTTAGGCATGTGGGAAATGAGCCAGAGAAGGCTCATTTCATCTCATGAGGTGGTTGTGGTAGATAAACAGGTTACACGCACATCTACAGAATCAACCCAGTGATGTGGGAAGCAATTAAAGTGCCAAGACAGCGAAGGCTGTCTAGAGGAGGTGACGTGAAAGGTTGGCCCTGAAGACTAGGAAGGTGTTCAGGCCGAAAAGGCAGAATGATTAGCATTCCAGAGAGCATCAGGAATGGGGGGTCACGTAGGTCAGCTCAGGATCACCTCTCAGGTGGTGACTGGGGCCAGTAAGCCCACTTCAACTTTTCCGAAAAAGCGGTGGCAGCCTGACCTCAAGCAAAGCTGCTGTGGGCCCCCCTGCCCTGGGGCAGTGATTGCTGTTGTGGGGGAGAAACCACATGTCCCCGAGCAGGAGGCCCTGTGGACAAGGCCCTGGAGACCCACTTTCAGGCCCAGTATGTTACAGCCCCAGGAGGTATATGGGGAAGTTGGTACCTCAGCATGAGATTGCAAACCACTTTCATTCCCAGACACCTTGGAGAAATCCCAAAAGTGAGCTAGCAAGGGAGGCAGTGTTTTTCAAGTTTAAGGGAAAAAAAAGGTCGCAAATCAGAAGAGCTCTGAGAAGTTACCTAGGGAAGATGCAATTACAGAGTGAGCAATCAGCGCATGGAGAGATTTAAACATGGCCTATTATGCTCAAGCACTCCTTCTTGCAGAAGACAAAAGGGGAGCAGCACCGTTGGGGATAAATGCAGGCTCCCCACACCTGGCTGGATGGCAGTCCCTGCTTGCCGTCAGGTCTCGGAGGTGGCCACGAGGCAGGCAGCAGCATGCTGGTGGGCAGGCATCCAGGGCTGAAAAGATTCTGCCTGACCACAGGGACGTGCCTCCCATGCTGAAGGCAGAGGCTGCACAAATGCTTGGCAGCAGGTGTGTGTGGGGGTGGGATGGGGGTGGGATTAGAGTTGGGGTGGCACACCCTAGTGAAGCCGGGTCACAGCTGCAGGATTGGCCTGATCTAGGAGAGGCACCCAGTTTGGGCGTGGAGCCCTGCAGCGCCACATTCCCAGCTTGGTACTGAGAATGTTTTGGTAATTTTCAAAGCCCCGTGCACTACCTTTTAAAATGACTTACAAAGTGGCTCTATTTTCCTTCTTTTTGGACCTGTCCCCCTTAATTTTTGTCATGGTCATCTGGCTTCCATGGGCAGCTGGCTAGCTGTGTGGCCCTCAGTGAGCCACCCAACTTTTCAGAGCCTTGGTTTCCTGATCTTAAAATGGGGAAAATAATCAAAACTACTATTATATAGTTTTAAGAATATGTATATACTTTTAATATTAGAACAGCTTTAGATTTACAGAAAAGTTGCTAATAAATCACAGAGTTCCCCAATATCCCACACCTAGTTTCTCCTATTAACATCTCTCTCACATTGTATGGTACATTTGTCACAATAAATGAACAAATATTGATATATTATTATTAACCATAATCTATACTTTATTTATATTTCTTTAGGTTTTGCCTAAAGTCTTTTTTTGTTTGTTTTTCATATTTCTCATCCCAAATTTCATTTAGTTGTTATACCTCATCTTGGCTGTGGCAGTTTCTCAGACTTCTTTGTTTTTGATGATTTTCAGTTTTAAGGAGTGTGGGTCAGGTATTTTGTAGAATCTCCCTCAATTGGGATTTATCTGTTGTTTTCCTCATGATTAGACTGGGGTATTAGGTTTCTGGGAGGAAGGCCAAAGAGGTACAGCGCCCTTTATCATCACATCGTGTCAAGGGTGCATATTATCATCATGACATATCACTGTTGTTAGTGACCTTCATTACATAGCTGAGGTAATGTGTGTCAGGTTTCTTCTGTAGAAAGAAGTTGCTTCACACCCTCACCCCTTTCCATGCTAAATCCTTTGGAAGGAAGTCACTATTTGGAAGGAAGTCACACTTAAGGAGGGGGGACTTATGTGCCACAGCACAGAATCTACATAAATTATTTGGAATTCTTCTGCATTTGGAATTTGTATCTTTCCCCCCAATTATTTACAGCAGTATGGACTCATGGATATTAATTTTATACTTTAAGTTATAATCAATACTACAATATTTTCTTGCTCAAATTGTTTTAACTTTTGCTACTGGGCTTTTGGCTTTAGTTTTAATTGGGTTGTTTGTTTTCTTATTGTTGACTTTGAAAAGTCTTTTGTATGTGTTGGGTACAAGTCATTTATTAGATATACATTTTGCAAATATTTTCTCCAAGTTCATGGCCTGTTTTTTCATTCTCTTAACAGTGTCTTTCATGGAGTAAAAGTTTTATTTTAATAAAATCCAACTTATCAATTTTTTTCTTTTATAGTGTTTTTGATGTTGTATCTAAAAACTCATCATTATACATCAGATAGAGGTTTGATCTCCAAGATATATAAAGAACTCACTCGACTCCACTCCAAGACAAACAATCCAATAAAAAAATGGGCAAAAGACCTGGCAGATGCTTTTCCAAGGAGGAGATACAGAGGGCCCAGAGGCATTTAAAAGGATGCTCAGCATCACTAGCCATCAGAGAAATGCAGATCAAAACCACCATGAGGTACCACCTCACACCGGTCAGAATGGCCATCATAAACAGATCCACAAACAACAGGTGCTGGCGAGGCTGTGGAGAAAAGGGAACCCTAGTACACTGTTGGTGGAAATGCAGACTGGTGCAGCCACTGTGGAAAGCAGTGTGGCATTTCCTCAAAAAGCTGAAAATGGAACTGTCTTTTGATCCAGTGATTCCCCTGCTGGGACTATACCCTAAGAACACCAAAACGCCAATACAAAAGAACCTTTGCACCCCAATGTTCATAGCAGCACAATTTACAATAGCCAAGTGTTGGAAGCAACCTAAATGCCCATCAGTAGATGATTGGATCAAAACATCATGGTACATATACACAATGGAATACTATGCAGCCGAAAGAAAAAGAGAACTAGTAAACTTCACGACAGCATGGATGGAACTGGAGAGCATCATGCTAAGTGAAATAAGCCAGGGGGCGAAAGACAAATACCATATGATCTCACCTATAAGCAGAACCTAACCAACAAAACAAAGATGCAAGGAAAATAAGACCAGCAACACTGAAAGGAAAAGAAATCAACAGAGACAAGAGGGAAGGCGGGGGGCAGGGAAAGGGAAGGGAAGGGGAAAGTCAAGGAACATATAGCAAGGACTCATGGACAAAACCAAAGGGGAAGAGCTGAGGGAGGGAAGGAGGGAGGGGGCAAGGGAAAGTGGTGGTAGGGAGGCAGAGACAAATGTATTTAAAAAATAAATAAATAAATAAACAAACAAACTCATCATTTTACCCATTATCACGTAAATTCCCCCCCCCCTTTTTTTTCAGAAGCTTAATGGTTTTGCATTTTATGGTTAGGCCTATGTCTCATTTTGAGTTAATTTTTGGTAAGGTGTAAGGTCTGTGTCTGGGTGCATATTTTGCACATGTTGAAAAGACTATTCTTTCTCTGTTGAATTCCTTTACACCTTTGTGAAAATCAGTTGACCCTATTTGTGTTGGTCTATCTCTGGGCTCTCACTTCTGTTTCACTGATCTATATGTGTTCTTTTATCAATATCATACTGTGCTTCTCACTGTAGATTTAAGTCTTAAAATCAGGTATCATAAGACCTCTAACTTTGTTGTTTTTCTTTAGGATTGTTTTGGTTATTCTAGGTATTTTGACTTTCTACATGTTTTAGTTAGCTTGGGCTGTCATATCTAAATACCATAGACTGAGAGGCTTGGATAACAGACATAATTTTTCTCACAGTTCCGGAGGCTGGAAGTCTGAGATCAGTGTGCCAGCTTGATTCTGGTAAGAGTTCTGGTAAGAGTGTCGTTCTTGGCTTGCAGACAGTCACCTTTTCACTCTGTCTTCACATAGCAAAGAGAGTTGTGTCCTTGGTGGCTCTTTTTATAAGGACACTAATCTTATTGGATCAGGGCCTTCCTCTTATGACTTTATTTAACCTTAATTACTTTTGTGAAGACCCTATCTCCCATTACAGTCAAATTGGTGTTAGGTTTAATATATGAGTTTTGAGGGGGACATAATTCAGTCCAAAGCACTGTATATACTGTATAATTTGTTTATATTTACAAAACAGCTGCTAGGAGTTTGATTAGGATTGTATCAAATCTATAGATTAAGTTGGAGAAAACTGAAATCTTAACAATATTAAATTTTAATTCATCAACATGGAATATCTTTCCATTTATTTAGATCTTCTTTGGTTTATTTAATCAGTGTTCTGTAGTTTTCTGCATTCAGAACGTGCATATTTTGTTAGGATTATACCTAAATATTTCATTTTTTTGGGTGCCATTATAAATGGTACTTTAAAAAAACTTCAAGTTTTAATTGTTCATTGCTAGCATAGAGAAAAACATTCAGCTTTTGTCTACTGAACTTGTGTTCTGAGACTTGCTGTACTTGCTTATTAGTTCCAGGAGTATGTAAGTATGTATTTATTTATATTCTTTGGGGTTTTTCTATATAGACAATCATATCATCTGTGAATAAAGACAATCTTTTCTTCCTTCCCTTCCCTTCCCTTCTTTCTTTCTTTCTTCCCTTCTTTCTTTCTTTTTCTTTCTTTCTTTTCTTTCTTTCTCTTTCTTTCTTTCTTTTTCTTTTCTTTTCTTTTTTTCTTTCTTCTTTCCTTCCTTCCTTCCTTCCTTCCTTCCTTCCTTCCTTCCTTCCTTCCTTTCTTTCTTTCTTTCTTTCTTTCTTTCTTTCTTTCTTTCTTTCTTTCTTTCTTTCTTTCTTTCTTTCTTTCTTTCTTTCTTTCTTCTCTTTTTCTTTCTCACATGTATACCTGTTATTTCTTTAAAGAATCTTATTGCATTAGCTAGGACTTCCAGTGTGATGTTGCATGGAAGTGGTGAGAAAGTACATCCTTGCCTTGTTCTTTACCTCATAAAATAAGCTAAAAAGTATCCCCTCAGCTTGTATTTTTCTGGAAAATATTGTGAAGAATTGGTATTTCTTTCTTAAATATTTGATAGAATTCATCAGTGAAACACTCTGGGGCTAGTGTTTTTAAATTTTTGGAAGGTTATTAAATATTTATTCAAATTTAAATATTTTTGACCTCCTTTACCCATTTCTTCTACCCTCTACCCCCTCCCTCTGGCAATCACCAATATGTTCTCTTTATCTATGAGCTTCCTGTCTGACCTGTTTCACTTGGCATAGTGCTCTTGAAGTCCATCCATATTATTGTACATAGCAAGATTTCATTCTTTTGTATGGCTGGATAATATTTTGTTGTGTACAGATAAACTATAATTTCTGTAGTCAGTCATCCACAGATGGGCACTTAGGTTGTTTCCATATTTTGGCTATTGTAAATAATAGTGCAATGAACAATGGGGGTTCATGTGACTTTTGAGTTTGTGTTTTATTTTCTTTGAATAAATAACCAGAAGTGGGGTTGCTGGATTGTATTGTAGTCCTATTTTGAATTTGTTGAGGGACCCCTATCCTGTTTTCCATTAGTGGTCATACCAGTTTACATTCCCATCAACAGTGTGCAAGGATTCACTTACCCCCTTTTCTCCATATCCTTGCCAACACTGTCTTTTTGTAATAGCCATTATAACATGTGTGAGGCGATATTTCATTGTGGTTTTTATTTGCATTTTCCCTGATGATTAGTGGTGTTGAGCTTCTTTTCATGCATCTGTTGGCCATTTATATGTCTTCTTTGGGAGAATGTCTATTCAAGTCTTCTGCCCATTTTTTAATCAGATTGTGTTTTTGCTATTGAGTTGTATGAGTTCTTTATATATTTTGGATAATCAGATATATGGTTCACAATATTTTCTCCTATTCAGTAAGTTGTCTTTTCATTTTGTTGATGGTTTCCTTTGCTTTGATTGAATTTTTAAAATAGATACAGGGCTAGGTAAAATGCAAGGCTATTCAGGTTATCTATTTCTTCTCGGATGAGTTTAGTAGATTGTTTCTTTTAAGGAATTGGACCTTTTCACTTGTTAGCAAATCTGTGGGCAAAGATTTGTTTTTAATATTCCTTTATAATCCTTTTAAGTCAGTGGGATTAGTGGTGACCCTCTTTCATTTCAGATATTGGCAATTTGTGTTATCCGTTCTTTTGTTAATCTAGCTAGAGGATTATTGGTTTTATTCATCTTTAAAAAGAACTGGATATTTGTTTTTGTTTCCTTTATTGTTTTCCTGTTTTTAAAATTATTGATTACAGCTCTAAATTTTATTGATTTCTGTTCTAAATTTTATTATCTTAATTCTCCTGCTTATTTTAAGCTTTATTGCTCTTCTTTTTCTAGTTTCCTAACGTGGAAGTGTAGGTTGTTGGTTTTAGATCTTCTTTTTTAATATACACATTTAACACTATAAATTTCCCTCTAGGCACTATTTCTGCTGCATTGGACACATTTCGATTAATCATATTTTCATTTTCATGTAGTTCAAAATAGGTTTTAACTTATCCTGAGGCTTCTTCTATAATTTAAGGATTATTTAGAAGTGTGTAGGTTAATTTCTAAATATTTGAGGATTTTAAAGTTTTTTTTCTGTTATTGATTTCTCATTTAATTCCATGGTGATCTAAAGACATATTTTGTATGATTTCTATTCTTTTAAATTTGTTAAGGTGTGTTTTATGGCACAAATGTGGTATATCTTGGTGACTGTTTCATGTGAACTTGAGAAGAACATGTATTCTCTTGTTTGATGTTGTTCTATAATGTATGGAATATATAATATTATATAATTTATAAAATAGCACATTCTATATAGTATTCTATAAGTGTCAATTAAATCAAGTTAATTGTAGTGCTGTTGAGGTCATCTTTATATACTTACTGATTTTTTGTTTGCTCAATATATCAATTACTGACAGAGGGATCTTTAACTGGATTTATGTATTTCTATTTTCAGTTCTCTCAATTTTTGCCTCATGTATCTTGACATTGTTTTGTTAGATGCATACATGTTTAAGCCTGTTATGTTTTCTTAGAAAATTTGCCCCTTTTATTATTTGTAATGCCCTTTTTTTATCCTTGAAACACTTTCTTATTATGATCTACTTTGTCTGAAATTAATATAGCTAATCCATCTTTTTTTGGTTAGTATTAGCATGGTGTATCTTTCTTTATCCATTTACCTTTATCTGATTCTTTAAACTGGGTTTTTTCTGGACAACATATTGTATAATTGGGTTTAATTTTTTTTTAAGTACACTCTGACAGTCTCTGTATTTTAACTGATATATATTGGTCATTCACCTGTAAAGTGATTATTAGACAATCTGTCTTTTAATTGATGTATATTAGTCATTCACATGTAAAGTGATTATTAACATAGTTGGATTAAATTTTACCATGATTGTAAAGTTTTCTATTTGTTATATTTGTTCTTTATTTTCCCACTCACCCTACCATTTTTCTGCCTTCTCTGGTATTAGTTAAGCATTTTATAGATTTTATATGATTCCCCTTATCTCTTCTTTCAGCTGATCAATAATACTTTCTTAAAGGTTTTTTAGTGTTTTCCCTACGGTTTATAATATACATTTTTAATGAATCCAAATTCATTTTCAAGTAACACTGTGCCACTTTTTTGTGTAGTATATATACATTTTAACTGAGTGTTTCAATTCTTCACTCCTATCTCTTGTGATTTGCTATTATTTATTTATCCATATACTAAAATCACCCAATACATTGTTACTATTATTGCTTTAAAAACACAGTAATAGTTATCAGCTCTATTAGGAGTAGGAAAATACAATATTTTATTTTACCTCCATTTATTCCTTTTCTGATGCTCTTCTTTTGTTTTGCAGGTCCAAGTTTCTGGATATAACTTTCTTTCTGCCCAAAGAACTGCTTTTAAGGTTTCTTGCAGGACAGGTCTACTTGCAATGAAGTTGCTCACTTTTTGTTTGTCTATGAGAGTATTTTCCCTTTGCTTTTGGGAGATAATTTCACTGGGTATAGAAATTCTAAGTTGGTGGGTATTTTTTTCTTTCAACTTTTTAAGTGTCTTACTTCATTCTTCTCTTACATGGTTTCTGGATTAAAAATTCAGTGTAATTCTTATTATTGTTTCTCTATAGTTTTATTTTTCTCCTGGCTTCTTTCAAGATTTCTCTGTTTGTCTTTGGTTTCTGCATTTTGTATATTATATGCCTAGGATTTTTTGTTTATTGGTTGTTTTTTTTTTTTTTGTAATATCTGATGATCACATTGTTCCTTGAGACTGACTTTTTCCTTGCCTTTTGGCATGCTTGTACTTTTTTGTTGAAATATGGCCATATTGTATTTGGAAATAGAAGCTGAGGTAATAGGCTTTTAGTATGAGGATATGTTATTCTGGCTAGGAGTTGGGCTGTGTTTAATGTTAGTTATAGCTGTAGACATCAGTGGCTTCAGCATCCTGTAGTGTCCTTGCTTTTGTCTCCTCTTGCCTTTGGACTTCCCTAATTATTCCCCCTGAGAGAGAGAGAGTTTGTCTCTTGAAGTTCTTTCAGTATTAATCCACTGTTTTGTTATACTGGAGTCCTATTGTGTGGTGGTAAGATGTGGGACTATTCTATAATCTTATGAGTAAACCTCAGTCTTTCAGTAGGCCTGTGTCTCAGGGCTGGGCCTTCCCAAGCGTTTCTCTGGAAGTATATCTGTGCTCCTCCCAGCTCCCTACTCTCCATCTGACTGCAGACTTCCCAGTCCATTTCCTTGAAGTCTTGACCCCTGGTGACTATGTTTTTGTCCCTTACGTATGACAGAAATACTGGAGTTGGCTGAAGTAGGAGGAATTTCCTTCTTCTAGCTGGAATGAGGGTCAGGCAAAGTCTTTTTTCTTGAAGAGTAGTTTTGTTGTGGAGGAGCTCTGGTTTTATTTCCCAATGATTCCTCTTACTCTCCTCCTACCAGAAACATCAAGCTTTTTTTTTCTCTTTCTTATCTCTATGTGTAAGAACATGGTTTTGTTTCTGGGGGCTAAGTGTGGGGACTGTCCAGTGAATGTGGCTCCAGGAGTTTCTAACTCAGCCTCTAGCAATTAAATCAAAATTTCCATTTACTTGTTCTTACCAGGCTGTAGTCCCAGTGGCTCCCATTTAAGGTAAGCAGATCTCACCTATGTCTCTCAGGATGCACCTGTCTTTCCAGATTTGGAGGTGGCAGTTGGTCCTGTGAACTCAGGTCTCTAATTAGCCAAAGGAAAGTTACTGATTTTCCATTTGATCAGCATTATCTTGTTATAAAGGTGAGAGCAATGAGTTCTAAGATTTTTACATGTCAGAGCTTAGACCAGAAGTCCCCAACACTGTTTGTATGGGAATCTGGCTAGGGAATCTGTATGAGAATCATGAAAAACTTTTTATAATCTGTGTTATAGAATCTTCATTGATTTAATAGTGGGATTAGGTTAGGGGCAAGTGGGGGAGCTGGAGAAAGCTGGCCATCACAGGCTTCAAGAACATAATTTCATTCAAATAGGAGATAGCAAAAGAAGACATGAAAAGAAGACAATAAAAGGAGAAAATGGATATGAAGAGAAATGTTCTTTCCCTTGTCCACCTGCCCTACTTTCTCTCCCCTTCTCCATTCCATCAGTCACTTTTCTGGATTTCAGAAACTCAACCCTCTGATTGGCATCTGCTGGCCAACTAGCTGTGGGGACCATTAGTCTATCCACCTGCAGATCTTGAGGCCATAATGGTTCTGAGCCCAAAGGGTGGGTTGGAAGAGCTGCAGAGGGGCCTCGGGGCTGGCTGTGACCCTTGAGCTCCCCCCACAGAAGGCACAGTTACAGAATACATCATCTCTGGCTGCCCATACCAAAATGCATTTCCTTTGCTAAGTTAGCTTGGGATAAGAAATAGGATAGACTCCACTATTAAAAAGTGAAGGTGGCATCAGGAATGAATGATGTCAATTCACATAGAGAACAAATCCCACTGCTCTTCTAGGAAACACAGCCTCTGCTTTCAGAGGAAGGGTTAGGCTGAGGCCAGGTGAAGCCTAGCTCCCTATTCTACAACTGAATGGCTTTGGTGTCTGATGTAAAACTCATGGAGCACTCCAGGGAGAAGAGGAAGGGGCATGAGCTCTGAGTATGACATAGGCTCAAATTCTATCTTCTCTCATACTAGCTGTGGGGGCTTCTGCAAGGTACTTGGTTTCACTGAGTTTCAGTACTGTTCTCTAATGAAATAACAGCTAACCTGATAGTAGCACTTTCTATATGTGAGACACTATTTTAAGCTCTTTGCATATATGTCATTCAGTTCCTATAATAACCTCTTGAGGTGGATGAATATTATTGTCCTCATTTTGCAGCTAAGGAAGCTAAGGCTCAGTAAATGGAGAGTGAGCTGAGATAAAATGTAGTTCTTAGGATCATCAGGATGCTTATATGAAGTAATATGTGTATATGTAAAGTACATGGTGTAGTGCCTGACACCCAGTAAGTATGCAATATATAATAGTTAAAAGAAAGCCTGACACTACTTCTTTTCTTTTTATTTATTTTTTATTTTATTTTTAAATCATGTTTACTCTATTACAATTGTCTCAATTTTTACCCCTTTGCCCTCTTCCACCTATCCCACACCGCCTCTCTCTCCCACAGTCAATTCCCACTCTGTTGTCCATGTCCATGGGTCATTCATACATGTTCTTTCTGTAGTCCCTTCCCCTTCCTTCCACCATTGTCCTCCTTCCCCATCCCCTCTGGTCACTTTCAGTCTGCTACATGTTTCCATGCCTGTGGTTTATTTTGTTCATTAGTTTATTTTGTTGAATAGATTTCACTTATAAGTGAGATCATATGGTATTTTTCTTTCACCAACTGGCTTATTTCACTTAGCATAATATTCTCCAGTTCCATCCATGTTGTCGCAAAAGGTAGGAGTCCTTCTTTATTTCTTTTTTCAAAATGCAGATTGATTTTATTTATTTATTTTTTAAATGTCAAAATCCATTATAAAAATATTTAAAAATTTAAATCCATTATAAAGTCTCATTAATTAAAACATAACACCAGCATAGAAATAACCAAGTAAATCAATGAAATAAAATGAGCATTCTAGAAACAAATGTATATATCTAACAATGTAATATACAATTAAATTGACATTTCAAATCAATGGGGAAAATAAGGCTTATTCAACAAATAAGGTGCATGGACCACTATTGCTTGAAATAAAAGAAATAGAAACTTCCTATTTCATACATTATACAAAAAACATTCAGGTGAGTTAAAAATCAATATGTAAAATGTAAGGAGTTTTAGGAGAAATTACAAAATAATATTCTTCTTACCCTGAAGTAATATATTCAAACCCAGAAGCTGTAAAGTAAGATATTGACAATATGATCATATTAAACATTTTAGACTATATAGTAATAAATGTATAAAAAGTTGAAGGACAAGTAATAGAATAGGAAAGTATTTGCAACACATCTAAAAAAGGGTTAATAGTTTTTTATTTTTTTTGGGGGAAAAATTCTACAAACACTTAATCAAAAAATAGATAAAGAATACCAAAAGTCATTTAAAGCTTTTTAAAAATAATAGAAATAGGTAAGAAATCTACAAAAAACAGGTTTAGTTTCCACAACTATTAACGTAAATTTTAAAATAACACATCATTGACAGAATCAGATTAATAAGTATTAAAAATCTTGGTAATATCAAGTATTGGTGACTGTGAAAGGAACTGGGTATTCATAGACTTCTTTTTCTTCATCTTCTTAAAGCAGTCTCTTTAGCATATTTTGCAATGTTGTTTTGGTGGAGGTGTATTCTTTTAGCCTTTTTTTTTTTTGTCTGGGAAACACCTTATTTCACTTTCCATTAAAATTGAGAGATTTTCTGGGTAGAGCAGTCTTGGTTGCAGGCATTTGCTTTTCATGACTTGGAATTTTTCTTGCCATTCCCTCCTGGCTTGTAGTGTTTCTGTTGAGAAGTCAGCTGCTAGCCATATCGGGGCTCCCTTACATGTTACTACCTCTTTCTCCCTTGCTTGCTTTAGGATTCTCTGTTTGTCTTTGATATTTGCCATTTTCACGATGATGTGTCTTGGAGTGGGTCTCATTGGGTTCCTCTTGAATGGGACCCTCTGTGCTTCCCAGACTTATGTGACTTTTTCTCTCCTCCAATTAGGGAAGTTTTCCCTCGTTACTTTTTCAAACAGGTTCTCTGTCCCTTGCTCCTCTTCTTCTCCTTCTGGTATCCCTGTTATATGGATATTATTACATTTCAGGTTGTCCTGAATTTCCCTCAATGCCTCTTCATTCTTTTTAAGTCTTTTTTCATTTTCTTGCTCTTTCTGGGAGCTTTTTTCTACTTTATCCTCCAGCTCGCTGATTCGATCCTCTCTTTTACCTAGCCTACTTTTGATTCCTTCTACTGTGTTCTTCAATTCAGAAATTGTATTCTTCATTTCTTCTTGTTTCTTATTGATAATATCTATGTCCTTTTTCATGCTGATATAGTTTGGAGTAAGTTCCTCATAGTTTCCCTGTAGTTTTTTGTAGTTCTCTCTGAGCTCACTGAGCTCATTGAACTTCTTTCAATAACCATTGTTTTGAACTCAATATCTGATAGTTTACTTTCCTCTATTTCATTTAGTTCTCTTTCTGGGGATTCTTCCTTTCCCTTCGACTGGTGGGTGTTTCTTTGTCTTTCCATTATTTGTGAGACTTCTGCTTTGCTTCTGCTTCTTAAATTGATCTGTCTTGATTTCCTGACTTTGTGGTATGAACTTCTATGGTAGGAGACTGCTGTTTTTTCTTTCTGGATCTGCCTCTGATGATGTCAGATGTTGACCCTGTGTGGTCTTAGGCCATCTGTTTGAGACTTCCAGGAATCTATTGTCTGTGGCTGTCTCCTTCAGCTGTTAATCTAGTCACTGTGCACTCAGTATGCTGGCTTAGACACCACAGGGCTGGGCAGAGTCCCTCCTGGGGGCACGGTTATTGGGTTCTCTCACGCTGCTGCAGCTCAGAGGAGTGGTCTGCCTGAGCAAGATGGCTGCTGCCATATGGGAGAGGAGTGAGCACCAGGATCTCAGCAGCTACCCTCTCAGTTCTCTCGCCAAAGCCTTCTTCCCAGTCTCTCCTCAGGCGTCTCTAGCCCACTCTGCCTCCACCTTTGCCAGAGCCCAGGGTAAGTGGCTACAAATAAAAATTTATGCATTGGCCCTTTAAATGGCTCATTGCCTCTCCTGCCGCCTGTCTCTGGCAGAGAGCAACCCTGCTGCTTTGCGCAGCTGGCTGTTATCTGTGTATCTTTTGGGCTCTGATGCTGTAGGCTGAAGATCCCCGCTTATGGTTTAGACCCTGCTCTTCTCAGGCGGATCCAACTGGCCATTTCAATATCCTTCTGGTGCTGCCACCCGTGGGCACCCCACCTGCCTTCTCAAGTCTCTACCTCAGTCCTTACCAGTTAGGTTGTGCTAAAGCTGATTCTTCTCTCTGTCCAAGGTTATAAGGTTCCTCTCTCACTATTGTTCAGTTGTTTGTTCCAGGTGATTTCTCCACAATTAGTTATAATTCCAGGTTGGTCCTGGGAGGAGGTCAGTGTGACTTTCACTCACTCCTATGCTATCTTGATTCCTTCTGCCATTGTCAGAATCTTAAGTTTCCCATCTGCATTACCCAAGTTTAAATGCATGTATCCTACCCTCTCCACATTGTTTATATTGGTAAACCTACAGGTTGCTTTAGCTCTGTGATTGCATGAGGTAAATGACCTTCTTTTCTGTGTCTTCTTCAACTTTTGTCTTTCATCCAATTTGGTGTTTATTCTTCAATTCAGATGCCCATTCCTCCCATCATTCTGGGTGCTGACTTTCATTATCACTCCACCTCTTTTCTTTCCTCAAGATAACAAAGCACTCCTTTTGATTTTTTTGTATAGGCTTCCTTGATCACCATAGTTCAATATGACCTTTCCTTCTTTTGGATTCTCCTATCACTTTGTGGGTAATACAAGTTTAACTGTTAACCAGGTATATGTTAATTCATTGCTCGAATTTTTTTTTTGTATGGATTGTAAAGTCCTTGAAGGAAGATACACATGCTCTTCTTTATAATCTTTTAAGATCCTATCTTTGGTATTGCACATTGTAAGTGCTCAAAATATATAATTGACCAAGCAACTCAGATCTGCCCTCCAAAAATTGTGCCATACCTAGGCCTTTATGTCACAATATCACATCATATCACATCACATCACATCACATCACATCACATCACACCACTTGCATCCCTGTATTAGGAAGTCTCTACTGCCTGCCTTACCCACAAAGCCCTAATATGGGAGCCCTCACTCTAGGTATATGCCAGTCATGAGCCCCTGTCACCTATTATAGCTGATTGACCACGGTGTCCCATATCTAGTTACTAATCAGTTCCTTTGTCAAGATTTTAAATAAAATGATAAGACATTTGAAAATAAAATGCTTTAATAATAGCAAATCTGCAGAAATGTCATATATGTTTCATAGAAGAATCTATGAAAAGCAAGTAAAAGTTATGGAGATGAAGGAACCAAGTAATCAAAGGGAGCTGACTAATAAAGCAGAGGTGAGAAAGGAGCATTTATGTAAAGACTGAAAGAAATGAGAGTCCATGTGATCTCTGAGAGCCAGCTTTTGTTCCTAGCAATTCCCAAATATCTGCTTCCACAGGACCCCAGCCCTATGTCTGTGAGTTTAAGTCTTGCATCTACACCTTAGATGAGTTGTGTGTGCTTGTATTTCTGGTAACCATAGAACATAGTCTAGAATAATAATATATATAAGGGTGGGTAAAATTAGGTTAAACTACCAGCCATCATTACCTAAAAGATAAATCATAGGTAAGGATACAAAAATAATAACAACAATAATAAGACATAGCACAATAATTAATTAATAAATATAGAAGAATAAACTCTGTTTCAGATACTCACAACTGTAAATCTACTTTTGCCCACCCCTATATATCCCCTTAATTGTATCAGTGAAGATGTAACTGAAACCAGCTCTAATTATCTTAAGCAGAAAGGGTGCATATTGAAAAGACAAAGGGAGCCCAGAACTGCCAAGGGACTAGAGAATCAGGCATGTAAGACAGATCGGAACAGAGAAGCACCAGAGGACCAAAAAGCAGAAAGCTGCCTTTTAATAGGACTTGTCTGGCCAGTACACTTCTACTGTTGCTGTTGGACACTTTGACCAACCCTGGACCCACCCCTGGCTGCTGTTGCTGCCTTTGTGACACAATTCTCTTCATCACTTTTTAATGTCTCATTTCTCTAGGACTGAAGTTACTGAATTGTCATCGACTGACTAGATGTGTCCCATGTTTCCACAACTGCCAAAAAGCAGGAAGGGACAGATTTGTCCCATTGGGCTTTGTAGTGGGGAATGGGGCCCTGTTCCTGATAAGATGACATACAATAAGGGAGGGTCCTCCCAAAGAAGGAGGTTGGATGTTAGACAGCCAACAACAGCAAAAACAACAGTAGTCTCTACAGGAATTTTTCTGGTTAAGATATATATAAAATTAGAATTTTCAGCTTCTCTATAAGACTGATGAGATGCACGGTGATTTGGTGGGAAAAAAGAAATGAAGCAGTAGGTTTGGAACAGATCCTTAGTGATGGAATATACAGTTGGCAGGTGCCCTTTTTGCCCTTTCTCTATTTCCTCTGCTTCCTATATAGAATGTGAACATGGGGGCTAGAACACCAGTAAACATCTTGGGACCTTGAAAATGGAAGCCACAAGACAAAGACAGTTGAGTAGAAAGATGAAAGGCCTCTGGTCTTTGATGAGGAGGAAAGCTCTATGCCAGCCTCTGCATAGACACTTTGCATTTTTTTTTTTTTTACATAAAGAAACCCTTATGTATTCAAGCCACTGTGGTCTGGTCTGTGTTTCTAGCAGCTAAACACAAATCCTAATAGATACAGCCACTATTATTATTATTGTGATTATTGTGTTGGCCACCAGATTGAGTCTTTAGCAGCATGGCTATTATTCTCTGATTTCAGAATTCCTGTCACTGTCTATGTTCTTCAAAAAGAGCTTAGAGATCCAAGATGGTGGAGGAGTAAGTGGAAACTTCACTAACCTCCTCCCAGGACCAATCTGGAAATACAACTAAATTGTAGTGAAAAAATCTGAAATAAATAACTGAACAATAGCTGGAGAGAAGCCTTATAACCACAGAGAGACAATCAGACAGACAGACAGAAAGAAGAAACCACTTCACCACAACGTGACTTGTAGGGAGTACAGAGGAAGCACAAGAGGACCCACTGGACTCCCACAGGCAACAGCTGAAGTGCCCGAGGGATATTTCAGTGGCTGAGGGGGTTCCTCTGAGAAGTGCAGAGTCCAGACCCCAAGCCTACAGCACCAGGGCCAGAAAGGAACCCATGTAACATTCAGCTGTGAAAAGTAGCAGGGTTTCTGTCTGCCAAGAGAGACTGGTGGAGATACAGAGAGCCTCTTAAAGGGCCAATGCACACAATTTTGTTTACAGCCACTTACCCTGGGCTCCAGCAGAGGGAGAGCCAAGTAGACTAGAGATGCTTGAGGAGAATCTGGGGTTGGTGGCTCTGGGGAGAGAACTGAAGGAACAGCCACCGGATTCCTGTGCTGAGTCATTCCCCACACTGCAGAAGCCATCTTTCTCAGGCACAGGTCTCCCCTACAAGTAGCACCAGCCTGAGAGGAAGCAAGAGCCCTGCCCACAGGAATTATTCAGCCTCACTTCGTCGAGCTTAAGCTGGGCTGCTGACTACAGCTTGATTAGTTTAATAACTGATCAGTTTAATGACTGGTTAGTTTAACAACTAAGGTGGAAAATACAAAGAAGCAGCCAAAATGGGAAGATAAAGACACAGCCCGAATGAAAGAACAAGATAATTCTCCAGAACTAGATGAAATGGAAGCAAGCAATTTATCAGGTAGAGAATTTGAGTTATAATTATAAGGATACTCAAAAGCATGAAAAAAAAAAGACATGGAAACCATAAAAAAGGACCAGTCAGAAATAATGTAATATCTGAATACGCTGGAAGGAATAAACAGTAGGTTAGATGAAGCAGAAGATTGCATCAGTGATTTGGAAGACAAGGTAGAAATAAAACACCCAGGCAGAGCAGCAAAAAGAAAACACAATTTAAAGAAACGAGGAAGGCTTAAGAAACATTTTAGACAATATGAAGTGGAACAACATCTGCATCATGGGAATTTCAGAAGAAGAAGAGAGCATGCAAGGGATTGAGAACCTATTTGAAGAAATAATGACTGAAAACTTCCCTAATATGGTGGAGGTTAAGGATACACAAGTCTGGGAAACTCAGAGAGTCCCAGAGAAGTTGGACCCAAAGAGACCTACACCAAGACGCAACATAATTAAAATGACAAGGCTTGAAGAAGGAGAGAGTCCTAAAAGCTGCAAGAGAAAAGTACATAGTTACCTATAAGAAAGCACCAATTAGACTGTTATCTGATTACCCCCCAGAAACATTTCAGACCAGAGGGGAGTGCTGTGAAATATTCAAGACGTTGAAAAATAAGGACTTACAACCAAGGCTACTTTACCCAGCAAGACTGTTGTTTAAAATCAAAGGAGAAATAAGTAGCTTTGCAGACAAGAAAAAGCTAAAGGAGTTTGTTAACATCAAACTAGTACTGCAACAAATGTTAAGGAGTTGCTTGAAGAAGAAGAAAATGGAGAAGGAGAAGGAGGAGGAGGAGAAAAAAACAACAAAAAAAGCAGTCTAATAATAAAATTGCACTGCGTAAGTATCTATCAATGATCACTTTAAATGTAAAAGGCTTAAATGCTCCATCCAAAAGAAAGAGAGTAGCTGAATGGACAAGAAAACAAGATCCATATATATTCCTCTAAGAGACCCATCTCAGATAGAAAGATACACACAGACTAAAAGTAAAGGGTCGGAAAAATATATTGCATGTCAATGGAAAAGAAAAAAAGCTGGGGTAGCAATACTTATATCTGACAAAATAGACTTTAGAACCAAGGCTATAATAAGAGACAAAGAAGGATACTGCATAATGATAAAGGGAACAATCCAACAAGAGGATATAACCTTAGTAAACATTTAAGCACCCATCATAGGAGCACCTAAATGTGTAAAGCAAATCTTGATAGACATAAATGGACAGATTGACAGAAATACAATCTGTCCATTGTCAGGGATTTTAACACACCATTGACTTCAATGGATAGATCTTCCAGGCAGAAAATCAACAAGGAGATGGCAGACTGAAATGACACACTACACCAAATGGATTTAATTGATATCTTCAGAGCATTTCATCCCTAAGCAGCACAATAAACATACTTTTCAAATGCACATGGAATGTTTTCTAGGATAGACTACATGTTAGGACACAAAACAAGTCTTAATAAATTCAAGAAGATTGAAATCGTATCAAGCATCTTCTCTGACCACAATGCTATGAAACTTGAAATCAATCATAAGAAGAACACTGAAACATACATAAAGACATGGAAGTGAAATAACACATTATTAAACAGTGAATGGATCAACAATGAGATCAAGGAAGAAATCAAAATATACCTTGAAAGAAATGAAAATGAGGACACAACAATCCAAAATCTGTGGAACACTGGGAAAGAAATCCTAAGAGGGAAATTCATAGCATTATAGGCCTGCCTCAAGAAACAAGGAAAAGCTCAAGTAAACAATATAACTTTACTATTAAAGGAATTTGAAAAAAACAACAAAGCCCAAAGTGAGTAGAAGGAAGGGAATAATAAAGATCAAAGCAGAAATAAACAAAATAGAGTCTAAAAATATGATACATAAGATCAATGAACCCAAGAGCTGGTTCTTTGAAAAGATAAACAAGATTGACAAACCTTTAACCAGACTCATCAGGAAAAAAGGAGAAAGGATCCAAATAAAGCAAATCAAAATGAAAGAGGAGAAGTAACAATTGACATAAAAGAAATACAAAGATTTGTAAGAAAATATTATGAACAACTATTTGCCAACAAACTGGACAACTTGGATGAAATGGATAAATTACTAGGAACATCCAATCTTCCAAAACCAAATCAGGAAGAATCAGAGAATCTGAATAAACAGATTACACCTGGTGAAATTGAAGCAGTAATCAAAAAACTCCCAACAAACAAAAGCCCTGGACCAGATGGCTTCACAGGTGAATTTTACCAAACATACCAAGAGGAACTAATATCTCTGCTTCTCAAACTATTTTCATAAAATTCAAGAGGAGGGAAGACTCCCAAACTCATTTTACAAGGCCAGCATTATCCTAATTCTAAAACCAGATACAGACACTATAAAAAAGATAAAATTATAGGCCAATATCTGATGAACATAGATGCTAAAATCCTCAACAAAATATTAGCAAACTGAATACAGCAATGCATCAAAAAGATTATACACCAATATCAAGTAAGATTTATTCTGGGAATGCAAGATTGGTACAACATTTGCAAATCAATAACCATGATTCAATACATAAACAAAATGAAGGATAAAAACCACATGATCGTATTAACAGATGCAGAAAAAACATTTGATAAAATCCAGCACCATTTACAAAAACTCTCAGCAAAGTGGGAATAAAGGGAATATACATAAACATAACAAAGGCCATATATGAGAAAACCACTGCCAGCATCATACTCAATGGGCAAAAACTACAAGCATTTCCCTTAAGATTGGGAGCAGGACAGGGAAGTCTGCTTTAATGTCTCTTATTCAACATAGTACTGAAAGTCCTAGTCACAACAATCAGACATGAGGAAAAAGAAATAAAAGGCATCCAAATTGGAAAGGAAATAGTAAAACTGTCTTTATTCACTGATGACATGATTCTGTACATAGAGAACCCCAAAGATTCCACCAAGAAACTACTAAAACTGATAAATGAACTCAGCAAAGTAGCAGTATATAAAATTAATATCCAGAAATCAGTTGTACTTTTATATGCCAATAATGAACTAACAGAAAGTGAAATCAAGACAACAATCACATTCACAACTACTTCATAAAGAATAAAATACCTAGGGATAAACCTAATCATGTAAGTAAATGACCTATACTAGGAAAATTATAAGACACTATAGAAAGAAGTTAAAGAAGATACAAATAAGTAGAAGCACATACTGTGTTCATGGATAGGGAGAATTAACATCATTAAAATGTTCATACTACACAAAGCAATCTATAGATTCAGTGCAATTCCTATAAAGATTCCAATGATATATTTTACAGGACTAGAAAAAATATTTCAAAAATTTATATGGAACCACAAAAGGCTCCACATAGCAACAGCATTCTTGAGAAAAAGAACAAAGTTGGAGGAATGTTACCTAATATCGAAATGTACTATAAGTCCATAGTAATCAAAACAGCATGGCACTGGCATAAAAACAGACATATAGATCAATGGAACAGAATAGAGAGCCCAGAAATAAACCCACGCCTTTATAGCCAACTAATATTTGACAGAGAAAGCAAACATATATGACGGGCTAAGATAGTTCATTTAATAAGTGGTGTTGGGAAAATTGGATAGATGCATGCAGAAAAATGAAACCAGACTACCATACACAAGAATAAGTTCAAAATGGATCACAGACTTAAATGGGAGACCTGAAACCATAAAAATCCTAGAAGTAAACAGGCAGCAAGATCTCTGACATTGCTTGTAGCAATTTTTTATTGGCTATGTCTCCCCAGGCAAGGGAAACAAAAGAAAAAAAAAATGGGACTACATCAGACTAACACGTTTTTGCACAGCAAAGAAAATCAACAAAATAAAAAGACAACCCACAGAATAGGAGAACATATTCCCTGATACATCTGATAATATCCAAAATTTGCAAGGTACTTACAAAACTTACACCAAAAAAACCCAAACAATGCAATTAAAAAATGGGCAAAGGACCTGAATAGACACTTCTCCAAAGAGGACATACAGATGGCCAATAGATATATGAAAAGCTGCTCAATGTCACTAATCATCAGAGAAATGAAAATTAAAACCACAATAAAATACCATCTCACACCTGTCAGAATGTCTATCATCAATAAATCAACAAACAAGTTCTGGAGAGGGTGTAGAGAAAGAGGAACATTTTTGCACTCTTTGTGGGAAAGCAGACTGGTACAGCCACTGTGGAAAGCACTGTGGAGATACCAAAAAAAAATGGATCTGCCTTTTGACCCAGCAATCCCACTTCTGGGAATATATCCGAAGGAACCCAAAACAGTAATTTGAAAGAACATGAACACCCCTATGTTCATTGCAGCATTATTTACGATCACCAGGATATGGAAGTAACCCAAGTGTCCATCAATAGATGAGTGGATAAAACAACTATGGGACATTTACACAATGAAATACTACTCAACCAGGGAAAACGAAGAAAATTTTACCCTTTGCAACAGTATGGATGGACCTGGAGAACATTATGCTAAGGGGAATAAGCCAGTCAGGGAAAGGCAAATACCATATGATCTCACTCATATGTGGAATCTAATGAACAAACTGAGCTAACAAGGAAAATGGGAACAGACTTATAGATGGAGAGCAGGATGACAGCTAGTTGGTGGAGGAGGTCAGGTAGTGGAAGGGCTGAGCAAAAAGGACTCATGGACATGGACAGCAGTGAGGTGATTGCTAGGGAAGGGGCTATTAGGGAACTAAAAGGTAATGTAAAAAAATACAATAAAGATTAAATTAAAAAAAAACAAGATTGAGAGATGGAAAATAATCTTTAACACACAAAAAAAAGCACTAAAAGGAATTGGTTATAGATTTTTTTAGAAAAGACTTTCACAATAAACCTTGAGAAACTTGGAGATTCCCTGGCATATTACTTTCTCCCTGGTAAGGGCTCTCTGCTATAGCAAAGAGCAACATTATTTGAGAGCCTATTATATCCATTCACTAAAGATAGTGATGTTATGGTGCGGGGGGAGGGGGTGGAAACAAGCATGAAAATTAAAATAGAATCATAAAAGTAATTTTGAATTTTCAGTTTTAAATTTTGTATTAACATTTGAAAAATATCTTAAAAAAACAAAATCAAAAGGAGACCCTGTGAATACTCAGCTTGGGGTTGTTAAATGTCTGGGCTCCTCTTCTTGGCCTTGCTTCATAGTCACAGCCCAGCTCTTCCTGATTCCCTTTGTCTCTGGCAGGGACAGGAGACAGCAGCCTTCTCCTGTGAGCCAGAGAAGGGTATTTTTTGTTGTTGTTGTTGAGATCTTTCTACCCTTTTCTTTCTTTCTCTTTCTCTCTCTTCCTTCCTTCCTTCCTTCCTTCCTTCCTTCCTTCCTTCCTTCCTTCCTTCTCTTTCTTTCTTTCTTTCTCCTCCCTCCCTCCCTCCCCTCTCCCCCCTCCTCCCTCCCTCCCTCCCTCCCTCCCTCCCTCCCTCCCTCCCTCCCTCCCTCCCTCCCTTCCTTCCTTCCTTCCTTCCTTCCTTCCTTCCTTCCTTCCTTCCTTCCTTCCTTCCTTCTTTTTGTCAGTGGTGAGTTCTGGGATGAAGGTGACAAAAAAGGAGGTAGAAGGCTGCTGAAGAAGTGATTGAAACTATTTAAAGGCAATTTGGTGTTTTGTTTTATTTTTTCCCACTTCTTTCTGCGGGACTGCAGGCTGAATTTAGGAATAAAATTAAACATGCTGGTAATATTGCATGGGTGTTAAACAGAGGAGTTAAGTAGAGGAGGCAATAATAGCAGAGAAAGCTTTAAAGGGTGACAGCACAAATTATCCGTAAGGAAAGTACTGGCATGACAGAGAAGGCTCCAACTGGTAGCAGTTATGATATTAGCAAGAAAATTAATACAGAAAACAGAGGCTAAGACCAAAGTCTAAACCATGTAGAATGATGTTATCTCATCTTTCCCAGGTAAAACTTACTTATTTTTTCTTAAAAATAAGATTTCAAGCTCCCAGAGGGCAAAACACCATGTTCATATAACTCCCGAGTTATAGCGTGTAGCAGAAAACTTGAACCAACAAATGCCTGCGCAACAAGTGCTACATAATGAGGTTTGTAAAGAGCGATTTCTCTGAGGAGCCAAGCGCTGCTAATGAACTGGCTCTAAAGGCACGACCTGGCAGCTGTGGAGTCTGAGAGGCTGGCCCCAGGCCCTGCTGGGTGATGAGGAGGGTAGCATGGAGCCATCTCACCAGGCCAGAGCCAGCACTGTGTTTTCTGCTGCCCAAACCCATCCCTATACTTACCAGCACTGGGGTGGGGGGTGGGGTCGGGAGTTCCCAGCCTGAAAGTGTTTGCCCCTGGCATTCAGGCATGCCCAGATATTTTTGATGAAGAGGAGAATATGGGTCCCTGAATGGCTATTTCCCTGAATAGCTGAGGAGCTCTGGGGTAGAATAAGATCAAGGAATACAGGAGCCAGACCCAAGTTTGTTCAATTGGCAGAGCCTTAGCCTTTGAGGGAAGATAGGGGAAGACTTTCTGGGCCATAAAGAGGAGAGGTAAAATCAGGGTGCCCCAGCTGATGGGGACCTACTGTGAGGAAGCACAGAGATGCTGCAGGCAGTCCTCCTACAGCCCGGGAAGCTGTCCAGGAGTGGCAGCCACTTTAGTCACCCCTTTCCCTGTGGTTCAGCTTCTGCTTTCTTATTAGCTTAACAATGCTTCCTCTATTCAGCTTCCCTCGCCCTCAGGGCTGCTGTTCACTCATAACTTTATCTGTATGGATCCTGCTTTCTATTTTCTCCCCTGCTGCCTTCTCTAAAGCCTATTTCTGAGGACCGCCTTGGGCAGTTGAGCCATACAGGGTGGAACCTTCTTTGGACATTATCTTTCTGCCAAATCATGTTGTGTTATGAGTCAGAAATCTATTTGGGCTTGCAGATGGGGTTTGGTGTCTGAATCCTATCATTGATTCCTTCACCTCTCAGGGGTCCCCTCCTAAGGGAATATACCAGAAGGAAAAAAGCCAAATGGAAAATGAAGCACTATTTTTATTAAGCATTTCCTTGTCTATATCACAATGGTAAAAATTGCCTTGGAAAATGTGGCTTCCAGCTTCCTCCCCCTGATTCTATTTACCCTCAGGTGCAGAGGCTGGAATGGAGAGGGTGGAGCAGGGAGGCCAGGCCTGACTCAAGGACTCAGGCCCTGCCACAGGGGAAGCATCAGCAATACCTGAGAGCTTGTGTAGATGGTGGTTGCTATTTTGGATAGGGAGGGAGGGCTCACTGACATTTGAGTGAAGACTAGAGGGAGGGGAAATGAGAGCCCTGGAGATACCTGGGGCAGGAAAAGACCCTAAGGCACAAGCATGCATTTGCGTGTTCAAGGAAGAGGCAGGAAGGCAGTGTGGTTGGAGCACTGCCAGAGGGCAGGTGCAGAAGATGAGACCCCTGGGTCACTTCCTTAGATGGATAAAAAGTCATTGGAGGGATTAGAGAAGAGGAGGGATGTGATCTGTGTAGATCTTAAAAGGACAGATCTAGCCACTTGTTAAGAAGAAAGTGGGAAGACAAGTGTGGAAGCACAGAGCCCAGTGAAAAAGTTATTGCAATAATCCAGGAGGGAGATGCTGATGCCTCAAGACCAGGCCAGTGGCAGTGATGGATATGTCTTGAAGGCAGAGCTAAAAAGGTCATGGGGTTGGGGAGAAAGGAGGCATCAAGGATGACTCCAAGGGTCTTGGCCTGAGCCATTAGAATGAGAGAGCTGGCAGCAGCTGAGATGGGACAACTGACGAGGAGCAGGTTCAGTTAGGGAAGATCAGGATGTTTAGGAGACTTTAAGTGTGACATCTCCAGTAGACTTCCAAGAGGAGGTCGCAAATAAGCAGTTGGACATATGAATCTGGGTTTCTGAGAACAAATCAGGACTTGAGAAATAAATTCCTCAAGGCTCTGGAGGCAAAATAGAGTCACAACAGATACTATCAAAGCCTTAAGAGATCACCTGGGGAGTGACTATGGATGAAGGGAGGGCTTCAGCCCGGGGGGCCCTTCTCTGCTTCAAGGTGGGGAAGATGAGGAGGAACCAGCAAAAATACAGAGGGAATGGCCAGTGCGTAGGAAGGTAACCAGGAAACCAGTGCCCTGAAGTGCTGGTGTTCACCCCACGCCTGTCTGACCCCAAAGACCACACTCCACTGCCTGGCACTTATGGCAAAGACTTGTTTTGATGTCTGTTTTCCTCTTTGTAATCCCTAGGTCTAGAACAGATTCTGCCATTTAGTGAACTCAATGAACATTTGTTGAACAAATTAGTAAGCATTTTAAAAAAGGAGAAATGGTAGTCTAGCATATTTGTTACTTAGTATTCATATACATTAAAAATAAAATTGTTTAGGGATTCAGAAGATGGCGGCTGAGCAAATGGAAGCTGAGCCTAGTTGCTGATGCCCCCAGCATGGATTTTTTAGCTGATCTTCTGGCAAGTGACTTGAACAATCAATGGAATCTCAGCTGATGT
This sequence comes from Pteronotus mesoamericanus, assembly GCF_021234165.1. Taxonomy (NCBI): domain Eukaryota; kingdom Metazoa; phylum Chordata; class Mammalia; order Chiroptera; family Mormoopidae; genus Pteronotus; species Pteronotus mesoamericanus. The sequence continues at coordinate 17,003,923 of NW_026555313.1, forward strand.
GAATTTTTGAAGCCAAGGAGTATAGAGTATGCTTTGCAGCATCCGGCAAGCGATTTTGTAAGTTGAGGGGGAAATGCCCTGTGGGAAACACATGTAGCAGAGGAGAGAACAGACAGAAAATGCAGCTTAGCGGCTCCCTCCTCTCCTGAGCAAGGCCTTCGTCGCACACAGGGAAACCACCAATCCTAACTGGGAGAGACTTGGAAGGATGTACAAGCCTGGGAGACTTACACACAGTGAGCAGCATGTCCATAACTGCAGGGCCAGCCGGGAGAGTTCCAGAGAGAAACTATCTTCTAAAACTGTTGGAGGCACTGGCAGGCTGTGGACAGCCCTGAGCAAGAGAGACTTTGTGCTTTTTGGGGAGGTGGAGAGAGTGGAGAACTGGCCCGGGGCTCAGTGCTGCAGTGTGGGGGCCACAAAGAGACTCTTTTAAAAGAAGAGCTGAGGTGAGACTCGGCAGGGACCCTCTGCTCATTCATGAGCACAATGGCTCTGCCAACAAAGAAACCAGAGTGAAGGCGCAGTTCGATGCCACTGAGTCCAGTTGCACAGGAAGAAAAAAAGTGTCATACTTGAAGGGACTATGGGATATGACCCAGCACAGCTGGTAAGCAGGGGAATATGCAGAGTGGAGAGTTCAGGCCTGAGTCTCAAGCAAAAGCAGCAGGCTGGGGACTGGACAGCTAGGTGCTGAACACCTGAGATTCGTTGCAGCCAGGCTGGTCCCCTCACAGAAAGGCATGCCCAACCCCCACCTACAGGACTACAGGCTCAGCAGATCAGTGAGGCCAGGCTCAGGAGCCCCTTGCTCAGCGCCTATTCATAGGTGAAAGAAGGAGAAGCTCTAAAAGGGCCCTTTTTGAACTTATATCAGACACTATGAGATATCCTGGTTCTTGGTCCTGATCCACTGAAACCAGCAGAGCAGAGACTAGAGACAGGTACTACAAGGGGTGTCAGGGCCCCACACAGCCTCGGCTCTTAGAACTGCTGTCAGCGCCAAGCAAGAAAGAGCTGCCCCTTTTACACAGATTGGCCCCTCACAGGAAAGGGACAGCTAACTTACCATAAACAATACATTATTGGAAATAATCTGGGACAGACCAAGACCTGTGATAGGGGCAGGGAAACACTCCCACCATCTTTCCTGAAGACTGAACAGTGCCTCCTGGGGGTGACCCAGGGATTCCACCCTACTAACTGCACAGGAGGCCCTCTCTGGAGGCACGTGGAAGTAGTGCTGGCAGTGCTCTTGGACATTAGATCAACCACTTCTGGGTCTTGTGCTGATGGAAAGCTGGCAGGGCAGAACAGAGGAGACCAGTCAAGCCTGAAGGAGACAGCCACAGACTGTGGATTGCTTGTAGCCTTGAACAGGCTGCCTAAAGCTAGTCTAGGACACCATCTGACATTGCTGGGGGCAGATTCAGAAAGAGAAGGCAGTAGCAAACACTAAACTCTGCTGAGACAAATTCCACTGTGGTCTTCATTTTTTTTTGCTGCATAGCTTTCTAAGTTTGTTCCTATTATTTCACTATTTTTTTACTTTAGTTTATTTCAAATCACATATTTTACTCTTCCCTTATCCTACCCCATCTTGCCTTCCTTCCTCTTCTTACTTGTGTTTTAAATTTTGTTTTTTCTATGACTTGTTTCTATTCTGTACTCTTACTATTTCTCCTCCCTCCAGCCTCTCAAAACCATTTTTCTTGCTGTTAGTCATTTTACATTATTTTTCCCTTTCTTATAATATCCTTGTTCCCTCTCCACCTTTATTAATCTTTGCTTGTTGATCGTTCATATGGTGGTTCTTGTTACATTTCTTCAATTTATTCCTAGATGTTCACTATTGTATTTCAAATCTCAAATTTTACTGTTCTCCTCTCTTACTTTATTTTGCCTTCCTACTGCTGTTTCCTTTTTTCATTTTAAATTTCCTTTGTTCACTCTCTTAGCCTGGTTTTCATCCCTCACTCTTATTATTTCTTCTCCCTCTATTCTCTCAAAATCACTTTTCCTTCCTTTAGACATTTCATATGTCTGAGGAAGGTCAAAAAATGTCCTTCAGGCATTTTTTTCTTTTTTTTTTCCTTTTTAATCTCTTTCCACCTGTATTAATCTCTGCTCATTTGTCATTAATGTCTGTGGTGGATGTGGTGTTCTATTTGATGACTCGGGAGCAGAAACTTTGTGTAGCTACAGTCCCATGCCACAGCACTTTCCCTACCATGATCGGAGCAAACCACACACACAACTCGTCCCAGACCATGTTTCCTCTATCAGCAAAATCTGGGTTAACATGCAAAACTTCAGCCATTTGTACAGTTGCAATATCTCAGTATTTGGCACTGGGTAGCCAGAGTCCATGTTGAGCCAGCATGTGGCTACTGCTTCCTGCATGTATGTTATGGAAGATGTCTCCCAACTTCTCAATATCTGTTCATAGAGAGGTTGCAGATTTCTTTTTAAGAAGGCCTACTTAGAAAAGGAGGGAGAGAAATAGGGGTATTGTACTAGGATTTTCATATTCTTACTTTATTTACTCTGCGCAGATAGGTATGAATTTGACCCATGATGCACTTGTTTACAGAACTTATGCAAGGTCACATGCTTCTAAAAAGTAGAAGTTGCAATCAGATCCAGGAAAATAGCAGAGGTAAGATTCAACCCCACCACTTTATGCTGCCAAGGAAAAAGTTCTAGCAGAAAGGGAGATAGAGCGGAGTGTTTTCTTGATGGAATAACAGTAACTGGAAGAACAGTCTCCTCCCCCTTCCCATTCTCTCTCCTCCAAAGTGGAAAAAAGAATGGCGCCATGCTTGAGAACTTAATCATGCTCTCATAAATGGTGATTTTCAAAGCATTTGCAGGATCTTTATGTAGCTAAAGGAACAGCCATCAAGGAGTGAAAGGTTCAGTAATAGGCCCATTTTTTATTCTCAGTGTCCCAAAGGAGTACAATTTGAAAGGAGTTTGGAAGTTTGGGGGAGAGGAATTAAACTAATACTGATCTGCATAGTGATGTAGGCTATTAACTCTGTTGTGGGCTGAAATGGCCCTGCAAATTATGGAATGTTAAGTAATGTTTCTTTTCCTCCTTATGTTCTGAGAATTAATGTTCATCATTTAGAAGTATGTGTGTGGTATTTGTGAGGCTCTGTGACAGATTAAAAAATTGCTTCTAGGTCTGAACTATCTACTATGATAGGCATGAGTCACATAAAACTATTTTGAGTTAAATTAATTGAAATTAAGAACAAATTCATTTTCTTAGTCACACTGATGACTAGTGGCTACAGTACTGGATGGCACAGGAATAGAGCATTTCAATTGTTATAGAGGTTATATGAGGCAGCATTGCTCATGACCTGTGGAAGAATAGACAGCAACTTACACCTGCAGAGTGACTTCAGAAGGGACCTAATTTGGTGTGTCAAGGGATATCTGAATTATCTTGGGACATGACTCTAGGCTGATTGATTGAACAGATGAATGAATACATGTGGTTAATGTAGTGAGATGGCTGTATTGGTAGGAGGCTGAGGAAGAGGGATATTAAGCTTCAAGATTTTTAGGTGAGGAGCATGGAGCTAGTGGTGTGAGGGACTGGTGTGGATGGAGGTAAGGCCATGGGGATGAAGGAGGTCAAAGCACTGTGATTCAAGAGTGGTGAGTCACCATGGATAACTTGTGCCTTTCCTTTCTTCCGTTGATTAAAAGAAAAGTGGTGAGGGGAACACACCAGCAGATGATGAAAAAGTGGCCCTTTCTTTACACCCAAGTATCTTAAAAATGGCTTTCTCTATGAGTTCTTAGTGAGACTGACTGTAGACTCTGAGGAAGGCATCAAATGCCTTCCCCTTGGGTACCTGTATTAGTGTCCTAAGTCTGCTATACAAAGTACCACAAATTGGGTGGCTTCAAACAACAGAAACCTGTTCTCTCACAATTCTGGAGGCTAGAATTCCTTCCTGGTCTCTTTCAGCTTCTGGTTGCTGGCAATTATTGGCTTTCCTTGGCTTATAGATGCATCTCTCCAATCTCTGCCTCCATTTTCACATGCCTTTCTCCCTGTGTCTTTGTGTCTCTGTGTCTGAATACTCTTATTGGATAAGGACATCAGTTGGATTTAGGGCTTACTCACCCACTGTGGCCTCACCTTAACTTGATTACACCTGCAAAGACCCTATTTCCAAGTAAGGTTTATATTCACAGGTTCCAACTGGGCACACATTTTGTGGGGACACTATTTTACCCAGTACAGTCTCTGATTTAGAAGTCCCCTTCACCTACTCATTTTTGAAATTTTGTCCCAAATGTATGATGCTCAGAGGCTATAGGCAGCCCTGGGCACACAAAAATAAGGCACATAGTCCCTGGCCTTAAGCATCTTACAGTCTTGTGTGTGGCTCAGTGGAGCCAGGAAGGTAAGGGAGCAAGTTTTCAGTGTGTAGAGTTCCACCTGTAGCCAAGCCTTAGATGAAAGGCTGTTTTCTTACTTTGGATGCTTAAAAAGAAGGCTTAAAACCTGACCCAGAGGAGGTGTCCATTACCTCACCTTCACATTATCCCTGTGAAAATCTCATTTTTGGGTGATTATATGAATTGTGTTAATGGAACTCCCTGTGCAAAAAAAAAAAAAATCTATTTTGATTTCATTATAATTTATGGCAATGAAAAATTTTAATATACTCAAGAGTTATCTGGATGTTATAATGAGCCAGCTACACAATGGGATTTTTAAAAATTATCTCTTTATTGGAATTTGGTATTGACTTTCCAAATAATAATGAATTTCCCTCAATTCTGCCCTGGGGTGGGGATGTGAGGGTGGGTGGAAAGAAAGAGCTGGGGATTATTTTTTCAAACGGGACTGATGAGACTCAGACATCCAATTGGACACACTTCCTGCACTCTTCCCCCTGCCTCCCACCTTTCCTCAGGGCCTGTTGTGCCACCCTTGGCAAGTATATAACACTCCCTGTGCCATAGGAGGTACTACTTGAGTATAGTTTGTATAAGAGAAGTTGCCTAAAACGTGGCTCTAGAGTTCATGGGGTCTGTTTTGGTATGCAATTAAACTTTGCATTAATTATACCCTGACTCCAATCAAAAATTTTTCTCTCCTAGTAAAGTGCTTTAGGCTGGCCCAATTCCCCTGGGGTGAAAGAACGTTCTGCTGGTGCCAGATAAATCCGGCACACAACCTCACGGTTGCTCACATTAGTCCTTTAGGAAGATCTACAGTGATTTTTGTGCAAAGCTAATGTGCATGTTGAGAGTAGCAGGACTCTCTTTGGGTGACCTCCAATTACTGTGCCATCATTAATAGAAGCTATCCTTCTGTTTCCTCTTATGCAGCTCAATTACAGAGACTCTCTCTGAGCTCCTGTGTCCTTTCCATTTGTTTACCACTGGCGGCCAAGTATTTGCAGGTGGGGCCCATGCACTAGGTGCTAAGGAGTGTGGCCAGTTCTATGTCTTTTAATCGAAACATGTGTCACACAATTATTTTTCAAAACAAGAAAATTGCAGTGGGCACAGAAGAACATTGTAAGTGAAGTGCTACTGGAAGCAATTAAAGGGCTCAGAAGGTGAATTTCATTAATGCTATGTTATCGTGAAAGCTCGGCCCCTTGCTAAAAACCATCTTGCAAATCTCATTTTCTCTCTTCAGTGGTAAAGGTCTAGGGAGGTCTCAGTGAGTCTAATGAGGCCCTGGAGAGGCTGGGTCCAGAGGTTACCAGCAGCTGCACACAGTCCCTCTGACTGCTGTCAGGAATTTGAAACAAGCCTGCTTTTTAACCCAAAGAGGACTTCCCTTCTACCAAGACCCTGTACTTCAGGTGCAAAGCTGTACTTGGGGTGAGATAAAGTGGGAAAAGGAGGAAACCTATAGAGTTGGGTGATGAGAACCTGCTATGGAGAGAAAAGACATTGTTGTTAGCCACAAATTCCCCAGGTTTATCTTTTAAAATAAACACCTAAATTCCAACCCTTCAAATAGCTTCCAAATGAAACCCTTTATCTGGCATAGTCATAACTGTCAAAAAGTTTCATTGCACAAGAAAACACATATACCGCTAATATTTTCAAAACACTCCTACTCGCTGCAGCAACCAAGGCACATGAAAACAGATGCCATGGAGCCAATCAGAGAGTTGAGTGTTTCTGAAAGCTTCCCATTCCTGCTGTCTTTCCCCTACTGAAAATATGTGGATTTTTTTCAAAACGTGCTTGTTAATATGGTCTTGTCAATGGAAAAAGTGATAAGACTCTAGAGAAAAGGCTTTAAAGAGTTTCTGCTTCTTGGTGGCACTAGATCCATTACTGCCGGTGTCCTGCCAGCTCCAGCATCTCGGTCCCAGGGCTTTGTAGGATCGACACTCTGTATGCAGTGTGTTTCATGAGTAAATATACAAGTCCCATCGTTCCAGCTTCAAAACAACTTTTCTGATGGAATTTGTTTTTCCAGCCATCAGTATAATAACCATAATCAATCTTCTCTTTGCCAAGCACAGAATCCCTGTGCAGCCAATTCTTAGTGATGTGAAGTAACTGATATGCCAATCAGATAAATATTGTGTTAAATTGCACTAAACAACAGTGATAAATGCCACATTATGGACAAATTAAAATCGTGTTTCTCCTTAGATCCATCACAAAATTCAAGGGCATCAAAGTAAAATCCATGTTCGAATCAGTGAGTGACAAGGGTGAAGGTCGTTTGGTTTTTCAGGGTGTTTCAGTATTTCCTGTGTCATAAACCACCCCAAAATTTAGTGGCTTAAACAAGAATGAAGTTTTATTTTTCATGATTCTGTACCCGAGGCTGGGTTCAGTGGGGTGGTTCTTTGGTCCCTTGAGTGGCTGCTCAGGCTGAGATATCTGAGATAACTTCTTCACTCCATGGCTTCTGCCTCAGCTGGGATGTGTGGACTGGCTGGGGGCTGGCTGGGCCATTTCCTGTTTCTCCCTTCTTTTTTCTTTGCATGTGGCCTCTGCAGAGTGTTGCAGAGTGGCTTAGGGATCTAAGTGAGAGCACTTCAAAAGGACAAGTCCAAATTAGACTACACACTGAAGGTATAATTATAGAGAGGAATAGCTCATTGGGGGCCCTGAATATTTATTATACTAAAAGTGTTCCTAACTGAGCCCAGAAAGTACACACATACACACACACTCATACACTCATTCATGGAAGCATGCACTGCCTGGGAACTAGAGCATATCAGTTCCTGCACCAAAAAACGATCCTCTGTGGCTCTAAAATTTGTTTCTTCTCCTCCTCTTCTCCTTTTTTTCTACAGTTGTCTTGAGATATAGGGTGTGGTAAAAGTAGGCTTGTAGTTGTTCATATGGAAAATAATATAATAATTAATAAATAATGCAAGAATAAGCTGTGTTTTGTGTACTCACAACTGTAAACCTACTTTTGCCCCATCCTGGGTCATTTATATACCATAAAGTCAACCTGTTTAAAACACACAATCTAATTTTTTTTAGTTTGCAGAGTTGTACAACCATTACTATAATCCAATTTTAGAATACTTTTACCAGCCCCAAAGGAACAGTTGTCTCCACTATTACATTAGTACAAATTTGTCCCCGTTTGTCCCCATATCACACCCCCCATCCCCTGCCTTCAGCAAGAGGCAACCAACAATCTCTTTCTCGATTTGCCTATATGTAGACATTTCATATAAATGAAATCATACGATGTGTAATCTTTGTGACTGGCTTCTTTTGCTTAGCATACATTTCCACATTGTAGTCAGTTTTATCAGTTCTTTCCTCTTATTCTTTTTATTAACGAGTAATATTTTATTGTTTGGTTAGATATACTACATTTTTTTTTGTATCAATTACAGATGATGGATGTTTGAGCTGTTCTTTGAGTAAGGCTGCTATGACCATTCATGTACAAGTTTTTGTGTGGGCACATGTTTTCATTTCTCTTGGGTAGATATCTAGGAGTGTTATTGATAGGCCAAAACTCTGTTTTATCATTGTAAGGAACTGCCAAACTGTTTTCTGAAGTGGCTTCATCATTTTACATTCCCATGTTTGTTTATTTTTATACCAGTAGAGGACAGATAAACCCATGTTTAAGATGGCTTATAAGAAGGTAAAGGAAAGACAATATGCTGTCTCAAAACCACTTTTGATCTCAGAGCTCTCTGATTGTCAATGCCAAAATAAATAATGTAATTAAAAGAAATGTTTGTATTTTGACTCCAAAAGGGAGGCTTGAAACACTTTGTGTTTAGTAGACCTGTGTCTACACAAGCTCAGTTTTCAGGCATTTCTCATTTTGCTGACATTCAGCTCTGTATTCTGGCCACCCAAGAAGCTTGCACACCAAATTCTGGAGGTAGACCTGGGAGAGAACCAATTCAAGGCCCAAAGAATCTCCAAACTGAAAAATCCCTACTATTTTCTTCTGCTTAATGAAGCCTGGAGGGATGCCTCTGTTTTAAGAATCAGAGGCTCTGAGAGGCCAGGGAATTCAGGTTACATAGACCAAGGAGATGCCATTTTCCTTGTTGACTTGGTCACAGGGCTAGGGAGCTATTTCCCTCATTCATCACCAATTTCTCTTTGGAAGGTTATTCTCCTAAGGTAATAATAGCCCAGGTGGTTATTTTTTTCTTTTTTTAAAATTAATTAATTTATTTTTCCAAATACATTTGTCTCCGCCTTCCCCCCATCACTTTGCCCTGACCTCCACAATCCTTCCCCACTTTTGCTTTGTCTATGAGTCCTTGCTATACGTTCCTTGACTTGCCCCTTCCCTTCCTTTTACCCTGCCCACCCCTCCCTCCTTCCCTCTTGTCTCTGTTGGTTTCTTTTTCTTTCAGTGTTGCTGGTCTTATTTTCCTTGCATCTTTGTTTTGTTGGTTAGGTTCGGCTTATAGGTTAGATCATATGTAATTGTCTTTCACCCCCTGGCTTATTTCGCTTAGCAAAATGCTCTCTAGTTCCATCCATGCTGTCGCAAAGTGTAGTAGTTCTTTTTTTCTTTCTTCTGCATAGTATTCCATTGTGTAAATGTACCATAGTTTTTTGACCCAGTCATCTGCTGATGGGCATTTAGGCTGCTTCCAACACTTGGCTATTGTAAATTGTGCTGCTATGAACATTGGGGTGCATAGATTCTTTTGAATTGGCGTTTTGGGATTCTTAGGGTATAGTCCCAGCAGGGGAATCACTGGATCAAAAGGCAGTTCCATTTTCAGCTTTTTGAGGAAATTCCGCACTGCTTTCCACAGTGGCGGCACCAGTCTGCATTCCCACCAACAGTGTACCAGTGTTCCCTTTTCTCCACAGCCTCGCCAGCACCTATTGTTTGTTGATCTGTTTATGATGGTCATTCTGACCGGTGTGAGGTGGTACCTTATGGTGGTTTTGATCTGCATTTCTCTGATGGCCAGTGATGCTGAGCATCCTTTCAAATGCCTCTGGGCCCTCTGTATCTCTTCCTTGGAAAAGCGTCTGCCCAGGTCCTTTGCCCATTTTTTGATTGGATTGTTTGTCTTCTTGGAATGGGTCATGCGAGTTCTTTATATATTTTGGAGATCAAACCTTTATCTGATGTATCATAAGCAAATATATTTTCCCATACGGTTGGCTCCCTTTTCATTTTGCTGATGTTTTCTTTAGCCATGCAGAAGCTTCTTATTTTGATGAGCTCCCACTTGTTTATTCTTTCCTTTATGTCCCTTGCTTTAGGAGACATATTGGTGAAAAAATTGCTGCGTGGGATATCTGAGAGTTTCCTGCCAATGTTCTCCTCTAGGACTTTTATGGTGTTGCAACTTATATTCAAGTCTTTTATCCACCTTGAGTTTATTTTTGTGTATTGTGCCAGCTGATGATACAATTTCAATTTTTTGCATGTAGCTGTCCAGCTGTCCCAACAGCATTTGTTGAAGAGGCTATTATTACTCCACTTTATGCTTCTGCCCCCTTTGTCAAATATTAGTTGCCCATATAGTCCCAGGCTTATTTTGGAGCTTTCTATTCTGTTCCACTGGTCTATGGGTCTGCTCTTGTGCCAGTACCAGATTGTTTTGAATATAGTGGCTTTGTAATATGGTTCGATGTCTGGTATTGTGATCCCTCCTACCTTGTTTTTCTTTCTCAGAATTGCTGTGGCTATTCAGGGTTGTTTATGGTTCCATAAAAATTTTTGAAATGTCTGTTCTATTTCTGTGAAATATGTCATTGGTATTTTAATAGGGTTTGTGTTGAATCTATATATTGCTTTGGGTAGTATGGACATTTTAATGATATTAATTCTTCCAATCCATGAACATGGAATATGCTTCCATTTATTTGTGTCTTCCTTAATTTCTTTCTTCAATGTTGTATAGTTTTCTGTGTAGAAGTCTTTTACCTCCTTGGTTAAATTTATTCCTAGGTACTTTATTTTTCTTCTTGCTATATTGAATGGTATTTTTTTTCTGATTTCTTCTTCTAATTCATTGTTGGTGTACAAAAATGCCTTTGATTTCTGAATATTGACTTTGTATCCCGCTGTTTTGCCAAATTCACTTATTAGGTTGAGTAGTTTTTTGGTAGAGTCTACAGGGTTCTCTATGTACACTATCATGTCATCTGCAAACAATGATAGTTTTACTTCCTCCTTTCCAGTTTGGATACCTTTTATTTCTTTTTTCTGTCTGACCACTGTGGCTAGGACTTCCAATATGATGTTGAAAAGAAGCAGTAAGAGTGGACATCCTTGTCTTGTTCCCGATCTTAGTGGGAAAGCTTTTAGTTTTTGCCCTTTGAGTACGATGTTGGCTGTAGGTTATTCATATATGACCTTTATTATGTTGAGGAATGCCCCCTTTATTCCCATTTTGCTGAGTGTTTTGATCATAAATGGGTGCTGTACCTTATCGGATGCTTTTTCTGCATCTTTTGAGATGATCATGTGGTTTTTGTCTTTCCTTTTGTTTATGTGATGTATTATGTTTATTTATTTGTGTATATTGAACCATCCCTGCATCCTTGGGATGAATCCCACTTGATTGTGGTGGATAATCTTTTTAATGTATTGCTGGATGCGGTTTGCCAATATTTTGTTGAGGATTTTAGCATCTATGTTCATCAGCGAAATTGGCCTGTAGTTTTCTTTCTTTGTAGGGTCTTTATCTGGTTTTGAGATTAGGGTGTTGCTGGCCTCATAAAAAGAGTCTGGGAGTCTTCCCTCCTCTTGGATATTTTGGAATAGTCTGAGAAGGACAGGGGTTAGCTCTTCCTTAAATGTTTTGTAAAATTCTCCTGTGTAACCATCCAGCCCAGGGCTTTTGTGTGTCGGGAGTTTCTTGATTACTGTTTCAGTTTCCCCAGCTGTTATCGGTCTGTTCAAGCTTTTTGCTTCTTCCTCCTTCAGTGTTGGAAGATGATACTTTTCTAGAAATCTGTCCATTTCATCGAGATTTTCAAATTTCTTGACATATAATTGTTCATAGTAGTTTCTGACAATCCTTTGTATTTCTGTGGTATCAGTTGTTATTTCTCCTCTTTCATTTCTGATATTATTAATTTGGGTCCTCTCCCTTTTTTTCTTGATGAGTCTGCTTAAAGGCTTGTCGATTTTATATATCTTTTCAAAGAACCAGCTCCTGGATTGGTTGATCCTTTGAATTGTTCTTTTCATTTCTATGTCATTCATTTCTGCTCTAATCTTGATTATTTCCTTCCTTCTACTTGCTCTGGCATTTATTTTTTGTTGTTTCTCCAGTTCTTGAAGTTGTAGTGTTAGGTCTTTTATTTGAAACGTTTCTATATTTTTTAGGTAAGCCTGTATTGCTATGAACTTCCCTCTCAGGACTGCCTTTGCTGTGTCCCATAGGTTTTAGACTGTTGTCTGTTCATTTTCATTTGTTTCCAGAAACTTTTTGATTTTTTCTCTTATCTCATTACTGACCCATTCATTGTTTAATAGTCTACTGTTAGGTCTCCATGAGTTTCCAAGTTTTTGAGTTTTCTCTTTTGGGTTGGTTTCTAGTTTCAAGCCCTTGTGGTCCGAGAAAAAGCTTGGTGTTATTTCAATTTTTCTGAATTTGCTGAGGCTGTTTTGTGTCCTATCATGTGGTCTATCATTGAAAAAGTTCCATGCTCATTTGAGAAGAATGTGTACTTTGCTTCTTTGGGATGTAAGGTTCTATATATGTTGGTGTAGTCCATTTGATTCAGTGTGTCATTCAGCTCCACAATATCCTTGTTGATGTTTTGTTTGGAAGATCTGTCCATTTTTGACAGTGGGGTGTTAAAATCCTCTACTATCAGTGTGTTGCTGTCTATATCTTTTTTGAAGTCATACAACATTTTCCTTAATATTTGAGTGCTCCTATGTTGGGTGCATAAAAGTTTACAATATGTCTTCTTGATAGATTCTTCCTTTAAGTATTATAAAGTGCTCCTCTGGGTCTCTTTTCATGGTATTTTTTTTGAAATCTATTTTTTCTGATACAAGTATTGCTACCCCTGCTTTCTTCTCTTGCCCATTTGCTTGGAATATTTTTTTTTCCATCCCTTTACTTTTAATCTGTGTAGGTCTTTTGCTCTGAGGTGGGTCTCTTGTAGGCAGCATATGTGTGAGTCATGTTTTCTTATCCATTCAGCTATTCTGTGTCTTTTGATTGGGGCATTTAGTCCATTTCCATTGTGATTTATTATTGATAGAAACTTATTCATTTTTTCTCTTTGTACCTATGTTTTTCTCTTTCTCACTCTTTTTCTTCATCTTCTTAAACCAGTCCCTTTAGCATATCTTATAGTGCTGGTTTGGTGGAGACATATTCTTTTAGCCTTATTTTGTCTGGGAAACTCCATATTTCCCCTTCTATTTTAATTGAGAGCCTTGCTGGGTAGAGCAGCCTTGATTGTAGGCCTTTGCTTTTCATTACTTGGAATATTTCTTGCCATTCCCTTCTGGCTTGTAGTGTTTCTGTTGAGAAGTCAGGTGCTCGCTGTATCGGGGCTCCCTTGTATGTTACTCCAAGTTTCTCTCTTGCTGCCTTTAGGATTCTCTCTTTGTCTTTGATATTTGCCATTTTAATGATGATGTGTCTTGGAATAGGCCTCATTAGGTCGCTCTTGAATGGGGCCCTCTGTGCTTCCTGGACCCGTGAGACCTTTTCTCTCCTCAAATTGAGGAAGTTTTCCTTCATTACTTTTTCAAAGAGGTTCTCTATATTTTGTTCCTTTTCTTCTCCTTCTGGTATCCCTATTATGCGGATATTACTGTGTTTCAGGTTGTCCTGCATTTTCCTAAATGCCTCTTCATTCTTTTTGAGTCTTTTTTCCATTTCTTATTTTTTTCTGGGAGCTCTTCTCTACCTTATCCTCTATCTGACCAATTTGATCCTCTGCTTCATCTAGCCTGCTTTTGATTCATTCTACTGTGTTCTTCAATTCAGTAATGGTATTCTTCATATCCTCTTGTGTCTTCTTGATAGTTTCTATGTCCTTTTTCAGGTTGATATAGTTTTCTGCAAGATCCTGATAGTTTCTCTGCAGTTTCTCATAGTTATCTTTGAGCTGGCTGAGCTCATTGAACTTCCTTAAAGCCATTGTTTTGAATTCAATATCTGATGGTTCACCTGCCTCTATTTCATTTAGCTCTCTCTGTGGGGATTCTTCCTTTTCCTTCATTTTGGGGGAATTTCTTTTTCTTCTCATTTTTGTGCAAGTCTATTATTATTATTATTATTATTATTTTTGCTTCTTCTTCAATTGATCCATCTAGATTTCCTAACTTTGTCGATTAACTTCTATGGTAGTAGGTGGGTTTCTTTCTTTCTTTCTTTCTTTCTTTCTTTCTTTCTTTCTTTCTTTCTTTCTTTCTTTCTTTCTTTCTTTCTTTCTTTCCTTTCCTGGTCTGCCTCTGATGATGTCAGTTGTTGACCCTGTCTGACCTTGGGTCGTTTGTTTGAGGCTTCCAGGAATCTACTGTATGTGTCTCTCTCCTGTGATTGTCAATCTGGTCACTCTGTCCTCATCTGTCAGGCTTAAGCACCATAGGGCAGAGCAGTGACTCCTGGTGGTGGGACTATAGACCCCTTATAGGCTGCTGTCACTCAGAGGAGTAGTCCGCCTGAGCAAGATGGAGATCGTGGACTGGGGAAGATTCAGCCCTGGGACTCCCCAACGCCTGTGTCTCCAGTCTCTCCTTGAGGGCCTCTGGGCCGCTCTGTGACCCCTTCGGCCAGGGATCCACTATTTCCGCAGACCGTATTGTAATCGTGCACCTTCCAGCTCCCACACCCACTTCTGCCTCTTTGCGGATGTGGCCTGCCTGCACAAAATGGGGACTACGGAATGGGGAGGGAGTCTGCTCTGCGGATCTCAGATAATCCTCCAGTTCTTTCCCCAATCCCTCCATCTCCAGTCTCTCCTCAAGGGTCTCTATGCAGCTGTATGTTTCCTTTGGCCAGGGATCCTCTATTTCTTCCAGCCAGTCTGTACTCAGCCCCCAGCCCACATACGCACAAGCTGTGTGTGGAGCACGCAAAAGGCAGGTTAATTGATTCCCTTATGCCTGAGTGAGATGGTAGCTGCAGAGTGGGAGGTGAGTTATCACTGGGGCTCTGCTGGCCACTTTCTCAGTTCTCTTCACAAAGTTTTCCTCACCAACCTTTCCTCAAGCACCAGCCCACTCTGCTGCCGCCTCTACCCAGAGATCAAGGAAGGCGGCTGCCACTGCAAATTTTTGTGTTGGCCCATTAAATGTCTCTGCATCTCTAGCATCCTGTCTCTGGCAGAGAGCGCCCCTAAGCTTTTCGAGGTTGCATTTTGTTTTTGTGTTTTCCTGGTTTCAGCTGCTGTAGTCTAGGGGTCCCTGTTTATGATTCAGACCCTGTTCTTCTCAGGGGGATCCAACTGGCCATTTCAATGTTCCTCTGTTGCTGGTGCCCGTGGGCGCCCAGCCTACCCTCTTGAGCCTCCACTGCACTTCTCACCCATTCAGATGTGTGAAAGTTGATTCCACTGTCTGTCCGCAGCTCCAAGGCTCCTCTCCCTCTGTTGTTCCATTGTTTTCCAGGTGATTTCTCCTCTAGTTAGTCACAATTCCAGTTTGATCTTGGCAGGAGGTCAGCATGACTCCCATTCACTCCTCCACCATCTTTTTCTCTGTTTTTTGGGTTTTTTTTAAACATACAAGGATTTGCCTCTTATTAGCTGTGTGTGGGGTGGCTGGATCTAGAAGGCAGAATCTACCCACAAACTTGGTATTGCTCATTTCAACCTGCCAGACCCTCTTGTTCACATTTACAAAGTCCCCTCTAGAGCATGGTTTGGGATGGAAAGGCTACATTAAAACATCTCTTTATATTGGGTTGGCCAGAAAGTTCATTTGGCTTTTTTCTGTACGATGTTTTTAGTAGCACTTAGTTGTCTTTGTTTTGAACTTCACTCAAAACAGTTATGTTAGATTGTATTGTGACAGCTGTCATATCAGCCTGCATTTATAAATCTTATCAAATTTGGTGAACTTTGTGTAGCCATTTTAATATTGAAGATGGAAGAAATTATGCAACATTTTCAGTGTATTATGCTTTATTATTTCAAGAAAGGTAAAAATGCAACTGAAATGCAAAAAAAAAAAAAAAGAAAAAGATTTGTGCTTTGTTAAAAAAGGTGCAGTGACTGATCAAATATGTCTAAAGTGGCTTGTGAAGTTTCATGCTGGAGATTTCTTATTGGACCATGCTCTATGGTGGTAGACCAATTGAAGTTGATACTGATCAAATTGAGACATTAATTAAGAACAATCAAAGTTATACCATGTGGAAGATAGCCAACATACTCAAAATATCCAAATCAATAAAGTTGGTGAAAATGAAACGTGTGTCTTTTATTTTATGGATAAAACTGAACAGACATTTTGGCCAACCCAATAAAAATATGGCTAACTTTATTTTAGTGGATTCTTAAAATGCCCTAGAAGGATGGGTCCTACTCTCAGTTTCTAACCTCTCTGTATTGAAATTGTCCATGCACTGTTTGTCTCCCACAGGAAATGCTGGGTTGCTGAGGACAAGGCTGGCTTTCTTTACAGTTGTCCTTGCATATCACAGAGCAGGCTCACAGCAAGCATTTAAAGAGTGAATGAATAAATGAATGAATGAGGCCAGTGATATGAAGGACACAACTGGATCTTCTTGTATCTAATGTGCTCACATGTAACAAGGAGCCAATATAGTCTATAAGACTTCCTAGTGGCCCAGGGAATGGATGTTACAGGCATATTTGTTCTCAATATGAGGAAACACTTCCTCAACTTGAGAACTGCTGCCTTAGGGAGGGTGGTGATCCCCCAGTCACTTGGTGTTCAAACAGAAGCCAGACGTCTAACTGGAGAAATAAGTGAGGGGATTACTGGTGAAGAGCTGGATGATGTCTTTGGATCCCTTCCAGTTCTGAGGTAATCCATCTCTGGTTGGGGGCAGCTTCTGTTCATGTAGGCTCAACTCTTCCTCACAGGTTTACTCTACAAATGTTTGGGAAATGCGAGTTGTACTTAAGACCTGGTAGTAGAAACTAGAGAGAGAAGCAGCTATTCTGTTCCCCAGTTCTCTCTTGGATGTTTCTTCCTGGCTCCCTTGTTGGTCACCAGCATCTGACCTCTTGTCTTTTTCCCCATCTCTGTGTCTCTTTCCATGTTCTCCTTCTAGTATCTTCCCTCCTTCCCTCAGGATGTCTACCCTTCTTCTTTCCTGACCAGAGCCATTTGACTTCTTGGCTCCTCTAATCTTTTTTTTTTTTTAATGATATGTTTATTGATTTTAGAGAGAGAGAAAGGAAGAGAGAAATGTGAGAGAGAAACATCAATCAGTACATGTCCCGTATGCACCCCAACCAGGGATCAAACACAAAACCAAGGCAGGTACCCTGACTGGGAATCGAACATGTGACCTTTTGGTGTACAGAATGATGCTTCAACCAACTTAGCAATCTGGCCAGGGCTACTTCTCTAATATTGTACGCTTGCGCCCATCTCCTCTGCTCACACATAATAACCTTAACCAATGAAGAAGCCTATAGCCACCAGGATCCAGTCTGTGGAAAGTGGTCTGTGTTTAATGACATGGAGTTTCCTTTGAAATCTTTATGAGAATTCAGCATTTTGAAATTCAGAGGGGAGAGAAAGCAAGCAAGCAAGCGAGTTCCTTTCTCTCTTCCATTTAGAAGATCCTAGAGCCTCTTTCCCTGCTGCCTGTCCCCCAACCTCCTCTTCACCCAGGAAGAAGAAACATGCAATAATTCACAGTGGTAAGGTCAGGGAAGGTGGTGAAGATGAGGTTAGTATCTTCCAAGACATAGAATCAATGTCCTCAGGGCCTCCCCTGGTCCCCAAGATTAGGTGAGCAGCCCCATAGCTCCATATGTCTCTGCTTATCACATTACCATAGTTGTGACTTTATACTTACATTTATGAGGTTACTTGATTATTTTTTTGATTCCCCATAATACTTTAAGCTTCATAACACCATGACTGTGTCAGTTTGAATTTACCATTTAATCCACACAGGGCCTAACAATAATTTTGGGCATAGAGGAAGCCCTCTATTAATTTGTTAAATGATCAAATAGATGGAAATAAAAAGAACATGACTTTTTTATATCTTTACACAGGGACATTTTTTCATTGCTTTGAGAGAGAGAGAGATAGAGAGAGAGAGATAGAGAGAGAGAGAGAGAGAGAGAGGGAGAGAGAGAGAGAGAAATATCAATGTGAGAAAGAAACATCGATCGGCTGCCTCTTGCATGTGCTCTGATCAGGGATCAAACCTGCAACCTAGGTATGTGCCCTGACTGGGAAATGAACTTGCAACCTTTTGGTCTATAGAATGATACTCCGACCAACTAAGCCACATCAGCCAGGGAAGAATATGACTTTTTTATATAGACATATTTTAAATAAATATGTATTTATATGGACTACAGAGCAGTCCTTGGAAGGACATTAATCTCCATAGTTGTATTTGATTTCAGGTATTTGAGGAGAAACAAGATGAAGCCCAAATGAGAGAACCCACTATCCCTGGCCTTACTACCTTTCACCTCAAGGGACCAGAACTCACCCTCTTGTTTCCCAGCCAAACCTGCTGATGCCAAGACCAGAGCCCAACTTTTTCCTTAGGAAGCCTGCCAAACAGAACAGAGAAGCCTTTGATATACCTGTGGGCATATCACAGGAAGGCACCCCAGGACAAGGACTGAGTTATTTTGTAGGCAGTGTACCCAGTCAAAAGGAAATAGGGAATGGTCAGGAAAATTGATGTAAAGTAAGGGCTCATGGAAAAAAGACTAGAGGAAGAAAAAGAAGTAGGAGAGTTAGGGAGAGAGGGAACCTCCATGAGAGTGGTCTTCCACAAACCTGGGCAATGATGCTTTCTCTTCATGTGGCACAAGGGGACTTGCTGGCCAGACCAGAGATCAACGCTCACAAGGAGGAGTTCTTTACTAGTTGAATGTGCTGAAGAGAAAAGAGGTAGGGAGGATGAAAGAAGAGCCAATGTCAAGTGCAGAAGGAAAACTGCCAGCAGGTCAGGCTCACTCACTAGCTTCTTTACATCTGATATGAGCACTGGGATGGTGGGAAATGTTGCCTACAATTTCAGGGCACACTCCCCCGCTTCCCCTTCCCAGGTGTCGCCTCTAGCACCAACCACATGGTTCCACTCTGGACCTTGAAGAATGATGAGAAAGGAACCCAGAAGAAAGGATGATTCCAGGCGATCCCTGGGAATGGGGCTACAGTATTTGAGACTCTACCCCCATCTCCAACCGGCTTGCCAGCCCACTGCCAAGCTGTCTATTGATGTTTATTTGTTTCTTATTTATTTGACAGGACCATATACATACACATAGTTGCTAGCATACACAATTAATCCTGCAGAGTATTTCTGATTTGTGGTTTAACCCTGCCCTGCACTTAACAGTTCTGGGTCCCAGGCCCCATAGCTCTCTCACACGGTTCCCTAGCAACCAAATGAGACAGGGAAATGTACACAGTTTCATCATCACAAGCTGTTAGGTCAGTTAATATTCATTAGGATTGCCTGTGTTTGGCTGCTAGGAGACATGATGGAGAAAAAAATCTTTGTTGGCTGAGTAGGAGTGGAAGGGATGTAGGGACGAATGAGTATGTATATTATGAACAAATATGTTCTTTCTTATACTTTTACTAGCATGTTGGCCTGTCTGTACATGTGCATGTAGAGTTTAAAAAAATTCATCTTTGTATTTACTAAATTTATTGTATGGGAACAGATTTCAGAAAAAATAAGGTTCTACCCCAGAATATTTATAGGGATTTATTTGGGACACCTGAAATTACATCACTAGTAATTATTTTATTTATTCTATGATTTTTTTTCAGACTCCATTGTGTGAGCAAACATGGTAGATCATGTAAGAAAAAACAGAAATTTTCTGTATACTCATCATATAAAAATAGCCACTATTACCCTTTCTGGTTTATGTCTTTTAGTGTTTCTTTTTTCCTCCTTCAAAGCTATCTCACACACACACACACACACACACACACACACACACACACACACAGTTACACAGTCACATACAGTTTTACAAAAAAAAATATTCTATATATACATTACAGGCTGCATTTTACAATTTAGCATTATTAGGAACATTTTCTCTTGTTTATAAGAATTCTTCTACAATGCTATTTTTATTAGTTGCATAATATTTCAGTAAATGTATTTTCTATGGTTCATTTAACCAAACTCCTGTTTTTATTCATGTATTTAAGTTGTTTACATTTTTTGCTATTATGAAGAAGGCTGTAGTGAATGTCCTCGTACATGCGTCTTTGAGTCCTTGTCCAATTATTTCCTCAGAGTAAATTCCTAGAAGCAGAATCATACATTTAAAGGTCTCTTACAGAGGATGATCTGACTTTGGCTGGTGGGCACACAGTGGAAATACAGAGTATATATCGTGGTAATGTACACTTGAAACCTATATGAACTTATTAACCAATGTCACACCAATAAATTTGATTAAAATGTTTTTTATACACTTTGTCATGTTTCCTCTCAGAAAGAAGGAAACAATTTTCACTTTTACCAAGTATATGAAGGTACTGCTATGACCTTTTTAAATAACCCTGGGAAAGATTGGTATGAAGTCCCTAATGTCCGATGTCTCAGTTTTGTCAGAAACTTGTTATCATACCAAGACTGGAGCCCTGAGCCCCTTTGAGGGAGAGGGTGCAGATGAAGGGGATATGGACGTGCAGAAGACTGGTGATTTTACCTCAGCTCCGCCAGGTGTTTGAATCAGAATCTCTTGGGGAGAGGCCCAGGAATCTGGGTTTCAATGAGTTCTCCAGGTGAACCTTATGTGTAAACAAATTTGAGAAGTACTAATGTAGAACATGGACATAAATTTTCAGCCCTGACTTTGTTTATCTGCCATGCAGTTGGGTCACCATGCAAGACACTTTTTCTCTCTTGGCTTTAAATAAATAAAGGCAAGCAGTTTTGATCCTTTTCGTTGCAACCCTCTCCTTAGTACGACATTTTAAGTAAGGCCTGTGTTGAGTGTGTGGAAGCATACACGTGTGAATCTGGATGTGTGGTTAATTGAGCCTGATTCTTCTATTACCTGAGGCAATAAAGATAACCTTGTTAGAAACAAAAGCCCTGAGTAAAAACCAACCAATGGTGTTTACTGTGAAGTCCAAGGGGAAGAGGATCTTGGGGTCCCTGGAGCTCCTTGGCAGGTCCCAGCAGGATAGCACGTTCCCATGGAGGGGAGGTCTTTATAGTTAGGAGCAAAATAAAATACCAGCTTAGGTTAGGAATACTTTGAATTTATGCATTTCTGTCAGCTTGATCACTTCAGAAAATGCTCAGTTCCAGTTTGAATTGCCTAGAAGGTGCTTTTTATTTTCTCTTAAAATTAATCGGTGGAGGACATGGTTCAATAAAATATTGTTACCTGAGTTTGATTAAGAGTTCAGCAAATTAGTGAGGTTTATTTGTTTTGGGGTGTCTTCTAGAGTCATTGTGCCTCTCACACATAAATGTATGACCTTGGGTCTCAGTTTCTTCATCTATAAAATGGGGATAATAGTAGTGACTACCATGCAGTATTGTGAGGATTACATGGCTTAATATATGCCAAATACTGAGATTGCAGTTTGGCATGTGTTGGCTCTGCTCACTATTCAGGTCAATTTGATTCAGGTCTCCTTTATTCAAATTCAGACTCATGTGGCTCCACGCAGCTCAGCCTGGCTATGGACAGGGCTGATATCAACATTTTTTGTCATTTCTACAGCAGGATGCAGCTGCTTCTGGAGCTAACTGCATCTCATTTGTTTACAAGGTAACTGCTTTCTCTCTTTTCATTTCCCTCTCCCTTCCCTCCAATTTCCATTTCTTTTGTGAAATGGTTAAAGTGCTTGACATAATTAGTTGTTAATTGTTAGCAGCTGTACCCATTATCAGTTTAATGCCTAATTAATTGCAACAATTAATGCTGCCTATCCTGTCTTAGGAACTGTTGATGAGAGAAGGCTGGTGCTGTTTAAGTTATATCTTAATTAATTTACCTCTGTGGATGAAAAGAGGGCCACGTACTAAATCTGACAGGCTCAGGGAAGGCCTGCGTGGTGGGCCTTCCAAACGCAGAGACCTGACGTAACCACATAGGATGGTCTGAAATTAAAACTTTCTAACTGAAAGCTGTTTGTGGGGGATAGTCATGTCATCTAGGCTGGTACATTTTCCCTGACAAAGGTCAGTCTTTACCGTAACTGAGCCTGTCTGTTGTCTTTGTGCATCTAAGGTAACATGCCTTTGGAATGATGGAGTAATCCCCGTTTTCCAGACCCCTCAGGGCACAATCTCCAACCAGAGCACAAGATCACAGAAGCCCTCCTTGTTATGCTGTTTCCCCAATACCTTCTCTATGTACTGCAAATATTGTTAACTATCCTGTACCTAGCAATGTAAAAGGAATATTTGTCTTTTCATTTACTTTTTGTTCAATCCCAGAGATTTCCACCAGCTTTGCTTTCTCCTGCCTCCCTAATGAATTTCATGTAACCCCTTCATGCCTCCTTCTTTGATTCTGATGTATAAAATAAGTGGTAAGACTGCCATTCTCCAGAGCATTTCCCCAATCCATTGAGATTTTGTCAGTGTGGTTCAAATAAATTCATAAAATTTCTTACAGGTTTGGACATTTCTTATATTGACATCTCCAAATTTTAGCATTTAACTAAAAGTTCTAAACTGGGGGCTGTTTTCCTGACATGGATAATGAACAGAGGGTCCGTGCCATATGCAGTGGCCTGGGGCCCCACCTGCACAGTGGGTAGTGTCTCTGAGTCAGCATCCACCTTCAGGAGTGGTGCTTCCAACAGCTCCAGGCCCTCCTACGGCATTGTGGGGCCCTGCACACGATGCATTCTTCTGTCTAAAGTTTTCTGTTCTGCCCTGTTTTGAGAAAATGACAAGCCAACGGTCTCAAGAACAAATGGGTACCTTCCCACTATGTTCCAATCTTCAGTGGAGCATTCCTGCCATTGTAGGTGACCTGGTGGGCACCAGACCTGGGGTGTGAGCTCCTCCAGGGCAAAACTGTTTTGGTCATAACCACATCTCCAATATTAGGATGTTCATTCAGCTGTTGGAAGGAAAACTGAATGGATGAGGCATAGACTCCTTATTTTGAGCTTCTTCTGGGAGCCAGGCATGGAGCTACATGCCTAATACACAATTTTTGAAAAATCTCACAATAATCCTGCAAGGTGGGTATTAGTATCCTTTCTGTCTCCACTTTGCAGGTGAGGAAGCTAAGGGGTTAGGTGCTGGACAAATAATGGAATTATAATTCAATCTTACATTACTGCACTTCCAGTCTGGGCTTCCCACCATATTTCTTGCCATTCTTCAAATAAATGAATAGATGAGTCTCTCAGTCCTGGGTCATGAGGTGACTGGGTTACTTTTAGAGCTTTCGGATTATGTCACGTTCCTTTGTGATCCCACTGTCAATCATATAAGGAAGAGGCCAATTCTGGTACAATGATTGGGCAGGTGGGCTTTCTATTTGGTTGTGGGATGTGAAGGCAAGGGGCAGAGGCAAGCATAGGAAAAGACTTCTCTCTTTTGGCATGGAGGAGTTGGGCACCCACACCCTTTATGGGAAATGTGCTCCAGGGTACTGTACAGGATAGCAAGCTTGTTCCTGCAGCGTCGCAGCAGGCCAAAGGCTAAGCAGGAAAGATGCTGTGGTCTTAGGTCTTACGTCTCAGGAGATTGATTGATTGATTGATTGATTGATTTTAGAGTGTATTTTATTGACTATGCTATTACAGTTGTCCCAATTTTTTTCTCCTCTTTATCTCCTCTGCCCTGCACCCCCCACCCTCCTGCATTCTGCCCCACCTCCCCACCTTAGTTCATGTCCATGGGTTGTACATATAAGGTCTTTGGCTTCTCCATTAGCAACACTATCCTTAACCTCCTCATCTATTTTGTGCCTACCAATTATGCTTTTTATCCCCTGTACATTATTCCCCATTTTCCCCCTCTACCTCCCCACTGACAACCCTCCATGTGATCTCCATTTCTGTGATTCTGTTCCTGTTCTAGTTGTTTGATTAGTTTTTTTTGTTTTATAGTTTTAGTTGTTGACAGTTGTTTGTTATCATTTTACTGTTCATAGTTTTTGATCTTCTTTTTCTTAGATAAGTCCCTTTTAACATTTCACATAGTAAGGGCTTGGTGATGATGAACTCCTTTAACTTGACCTTATCTGGGAAGCACTTTATCTGACCTTCCATTCTAAATACTAGCTTTGCTGGATAGAGTCATCTTGGATGTAGGTCCTTGCTTTTCACGACTTGGAATACTTCTTGCCAGCCCCTTCTTGCCTGTAAGGTTTCTTTGGAGAAATCTGCTGATAGTCTTATGGGAACTCCTTTGTAGGTAACTGTCTCCTTTTCTCTTGCTGCTTTTAAGGTTCTCCCCTTATCTTTAATCTTGAATAACTTAATTATGATGTGTCTTAGTGTGTTTCTTCTTGGATCCAATTTCTTTGGGACTCTCTGAGCTTCCTGGACTTCCTAGAAGTCTATTTCCTTCGCCATATTGGGGAAGTTTCCCTTCATTATTTTTTCAAATCAGTTTTCAGTTTCTTGCTCTTCCTCTCCTCTTTATGGCACCCTTATGATTTGGATGTTGGCATGTTAAAGTTGTCCCAGAGATTCCTCAGCCTCTCTTCATTTTTTTGAATTCTTGTTTCTTCATTCTGTTCCAATTGAATGTTTTTTTCTTCCCTCTCCTCCAAATCATTGATTTGGGTCCTGTTTTCCTTTCCTTCACTGTTGGTTCTCTGTATATTTTCCTTTATTTCACTTTGTATAGCCTTCATTTCTTCAATTCTGTGAGCATCCTGATTACCAGTGTGTTTTGAATTCTGCATTTTATAGGTTGTCTATTTCCTTATCATTTAGTTCTTTTTCTGGAGTTTTGATCTGTTCTTTCATTTGGGCCATATTTCTTTGTGTTGGCACACCTGTTATAGTGTAAGGAGCGGAGACTTAGGTATTCGCCAGGGCAAGGCAACCCACTTGGCTGAGTTGTGGCGCTGTATGTGGGGGAGGGGTCAGAGAGGGAACAATGTAGCTTCCTTGGCTGTCACCCCACTTTCCATCACTTCCCTCACTTTCCACCAGTGGATTGTGCCCTTTCAGGTGCTGATTCCTAGGTGAGTGTGTTTGCGTACATTCTAGGACCCTGTGGGCCTCTCCAATGGACTCTCCTATGACACTGGGAGCTTCTCCCACTGCTGCACCCCCACAGATTTTTACAGCCAGAGGCTTTGAGTCTTTAGTTTCCCATGCTGAACCCTGGGTTTCCTGGTCTGTCTCGCTCCCTAGTTGTTCCTCCCGGCTTATCGGTGCTCGAATGTGGGACTGCTGGGTCAGCCAGCCCCCGCCTTGCCCCATTGTCCACTACCTTGCCATTTGTCCTTTTTTCCCTGGCTGCCAGTCTCCACCCCTCCTACCAGTCTGGATGAATGTTTCTTTAACTCCTTGGTTGTCAGGCCTCCACACAGTTTGATTTTCTGTCCGTCCTGGTTGTTTTTTATTGTTAAATTTGTTGTTATCCTTCTTTTGGTTGTGTGAGGAAGCAAACATTTCTACTTACACCTCCATCTTGGCCAGAATTCCTACATGCCTGTGTAAGGAGTTATATTTCATATCCAGGTGTGGAAGCTTAAAATAATGTCCCCCGAAAGACTCCAGTCCTAATCCCCACAACTCCCAAAAGATTCTAGCCCTGATCCCTGGATCCAGTGAAAATTACTTGGTGAAAAGTAATGGTGAAAAAAGGCTTTGCAAATGTGAGTAAGGATCTTGAGATGAAGAAATTATCCTCATTATCTGGGTAAGCCCTAAATGCATCATATATATCCTTGTAAGAGAAAAGCAGAGGGAAATTTGACACTGAAAAGAAGAAGTTGAAGTGCCACAGAGACAGAGATTTGAGTGATGTCGTCATGACCAAGGAATGTTGGCAACCCCCAGAAGCTGAAGGACCCAAGGAACAGATTCTTGCTGGAGACTCTGTAAGGAGTAAGGTCTTGCAAACACCTTGATTTCAGACCAGTGATATGGACTTCAGACTCCTTGCCTCCAGAACCGTGAGGAAATAAATTTCTGTTGCTTGGGCCGCCAAGTTTATAGCAGCCATAGGAAACTAAAACATCAGGTTTAAGGTGTCCCTAGTTATAATCTCTTTAAGCTATCAGTGAGTGTTCAGCAAAGTTTTAAGTGTTAAAAAAAGGAAGTAAAAAAGAAAAAAATTAATGATGGGAGTTGAAGTTTTCTGTTTTTAGAATTCTCTAGTTGAGAGGTCCCTTGAGGTAAATATAACCCATCATAATGATTTATCATAGTAAATTTATATTTAAGAGAACACTTAAATACTTAACAGGAGAGAAGTTCATTATTAAGCAAGAGAGAAGTTTATTTTTTGCATAATATATGGAGTTAGGCAATCCCAAGCTAATCTGATAGCTCCACAGCACTGTAAGGCACCCAGGTTCCTTGTATCTAATTGCCCCAGTGTGAGCGCCTCACCCTCATGGTCCAAGATGACTGCTAGAGTTCCAGGCATCACATCTGTGTTTCAGAAGCAAGGTGGAGAAAAAAGCAGAAGGAAGGATCCACCCTCTCACTCTTAGGAAAGCTTCTAGGAAATTTCTCACACATTTCTGTTTATGTCTCTTTGGTTAGAGGTTAGTTTCATGGTGACACAGCTTCAGTGGATAATTGGAACTGAAATGTTTTCCCTGGGTTACAATTGCCCAGCTAAAAAATACTAGGTTCTGTTAAGAAAAAGGAAGCAGAAAAGCATATCTGGAGGCAGCTACCCATTTCTGCCTCACCAGCTATTAAAGTTCTAGAGTTCTAGTGAGTCGAAAGGAGCGGGGTCAACAGCAGGTAATTATTACCTGCTGTTGATTTTTAAAATACCTCACATGGAGTGAGTTTTGGTTCTGATGCTATGATGTAAGTCTGATGTTTATAAACTGGAAACTATCCAGGCAAGAATGGATAGAATGGGTATGGGTCTAAAAACCATAAGAAACAGCAGAGGAAATGGGTTGTTTAGCTGGAGGAGAATTATTTTTTAAGAACAAAATGATCCGCTTTCAAATAAATTCAAGGCAGTCCTGTAGATACAAGAGTGACTTACATCTATGATAACATAGAGAAGGAACGGGGAAGGGAGGCCCACTTTAGCTAACTATGAGAAGGAAGTTTCTAACGATTGAAAACCAGTAATACGACAGCTGCCTCTAGGGAAGTGATTCCCTCACTGGGCAGGGAGCTGTCGGGTTGCGAAGGGTGGGTCCTGGTAGGGGGTTGGACTGGATGACCTCCCTTCTGACCCCTTGAATCTGTGGGGAGTCAGGGGAAACCCTCCAGGGGCTTGTCAAAGACCACAGTGGAGGACACAGCTGTGGGGGTCTGTGTCTTAATAGCAGTCAAATGAATTAAGCTGTCAGAGAGAGAATTTTCCATGCCCCAGAGTAACAAAGCTGTAGTTGTTGCTGGGCTAAGTCCTGGAGCCTGTGCCAGCATCCCAAGGAAAGAATGCAGGGAGTGTGGCTCGAGCTTGGAGCTGAGCCCCGAGTGCGGATAGTTCAAGGTGAGAGGGGGCCAGGAAAGTGGGACGGCCAGGGCTTCCCTTTATTTGACTCTTGCAGTGCTGGACTTGGTAGCGGCAGTCAGTCCATTCCCTGCATTTTCTGAGATAAACCTGGCAATCTGAGGTTCCCAGGGTCAAAGCCAGAGGGGAGGGGAGGCTTGGATTGTTTTCCTTACTGAATCTATATAAAATTAAAGACTGAAATCTTCTGATTCACGCTGAAATTTCTCCAAGAGGCTGTGATTCAGAGCATGACTTTAGGCTGGTATTTTTGCAGATGTTTGGATTGTGTTGGCTCTGTTGTGAGATGCTCATAGAAAAAGCATGAACTCTCTAGCCAGAAGAAGCATAATAGCTCACCTCCATGAAATGATGGCTCATCCCCACTAACATCAATGGTGAGTTTATAGAGAACATGAAACATGCCTCAGACTCTTTCTTAGGAACCTGTGATGCTCTGGTTTGTTTTAGTTGAAAGTGACAGAAGCCACTTCAAATTAGCTTAAGCGGAAAAAGACATGCCTTGGCTCCTGAAACCAGGAGATCTGACCCAGAGGATACATATCTTTGCACTTTGCCACTGGTGCTCTCATGTCTCTCTCTTGCTCTTGTCTGATTCTTTTGTATGTTAGCCAGGCAGTTGTCTGGGACAGATAGTTCAGGAGGCTCAAAACTCCAGCTCATTTTCCAGCTACTCCATGTCTTCATCTCCCCTCTGCCCTTGAGCCTAAGGTCCAGCTGTCTCCTGGGCAATTATGTTGGTTTCAGGGTCTTCGGGGAAAGAGGAAGGCCCTTAGCAGGGAGCTTGTAGACAGTCCTAGCATGGTTCCCAGGGTCTGCCAGGCCTTCCTTCTTCAGCTACCCAGGAGTCTGGGAAGGTTAATTTGTTTGTGCCCAACCAGGCGCCTTGCCAGTGGGCTTACAGTGTTGGCTGCTTCCAAGCTCTGGACAGGAGGGATTGCAGCTACAAAATCACAAATGTGTCTCACCAAGTCAGCCCAATCTCCTCAGTCTTTCTGATCACCCTTCCTGCCTTGCCTTGGCCTGACATCTCAGAACCCTCAGCTCTGGACCCAGGTGAGAACTTTGTCCCTTTACTTGGATGGATCAGATGCCTATGGAAGGCTTTTGGTCTAAGCCTATAGCTGTGGCCGCTGGAGCCTGCTTTTGGAATCATCCCAACAGAGACAGCCTGGACCCCTGCTGTGGAAGAAGCTGTTCTGATAAATGCTCAGATTTGCTCATTCCTTCACAGACCATATTGCAGGGTCACAGCCTGGTTTGCTTGCCTAAGAATCTGTTGAGTCTGAGTTTTTTTGGGGGGGGGGGTGGGGTGGGGCGAGAGGAGGCAAGGCCACAGGAATTTAAAGGAACTGAACAGATTCACTAAGGAAAAGAGATCTCAGTAGGACTAAACTTTTAAATTGTCATCATGTATCCCCGTGATTCTTACCTGTAAGAATCAGTGTTCTGAGTTGCAAGCAGTAGAAATTGATTCCAGCTGACTGAGCAGGAGAGTTTTGGTAAGATGTTGGGCATCTCACAGAATCAGTGGAGTCTGGAGAACCAGGCATGAGGCTATATATCTAGAATAATGTTCCATTACATGTTGCACAAGTGCTGCCCACAATAGGAGGGGACAATGTGCATTGCTGCTAGGAACATGATTATTAGTGTTAATGCCACATCTGGCTCAGGACTGTAACCTTGGCCATTCCTGCTGCCTCTTTCCCTTTTTCATCCTTCCTCCCTTCCTCTCTCTTTCTTTCTTTCTTCCTCCCTTCCTCCCTTCCTCTCTCTTCCTTTCTTCCTTTCTTTCTTTCTTTCTTTCTTTCTTTCTTTCTTTCTTTCTTTCTTTCTTTCTTTCTTTCTTTCTTTCTTTCTTTCTTTTCTTGCAGGCCCCACTCAGGAAAGAATACACCAAACACATTTTATTTATTTTCTCTTTCTTTTTTTAAAGAAAGTAAAAAAGACCCAACTTATCAGCTTTACTTTTTAAATCTCAGCTTAACTTTACATATTTAAACAATGGTCAAAACTTACTAAGTTTCCAGAATTCATGCACAACTAGAAAACATCCTCAATTTATATTAAACCAGAAATGTATTACCACTGATACATTAACATCTTTCACTGCTAAACACTGGAAAGCACTGAAATTAATCTGGTGGAAGATCAGTCCTGGCAATATTAACATCACAGTAGGTTGGCACTACTTGGCTCACGGCCCACATGCAATGGAAGAAGCAGGTCTTCTTAGTCACCTGCTTGTGTCTTAGCTCAAAGGAGGCTGGAGGAGGGGTGACTGCTCTTGTTCCTACCTTTGGGAGAAGGAGCCATTGGGTGGCAAACTATTCTAGTGTAAAAAGTGTGTTCAGAAGGTGTAGGCAGCAAGAAGACTGGACCCCTCCCACTAACTCTCTGAGTAAGGTGTGTGCCTGTACCCCCGTGGGAAAGCAGTTTTCATGTCACTCAGGGTGCCGCCTATGGGGGTTGATACAGTGACCACATCTTCAAGGTGGCAGAAGTGGAGTCCTGGAGTAGGTGGGGCCTAAGGGGCCAAGTGATAAGCAGAACACACCAGTTCCTGGTGGGACTGATGGATGGACAAGGGTCTGCATGAGGGTGGCAATGACAATGTCCGGGATTTTTCCTCTCTGTATCTCCATACATGGATGATGGGGTCTCGGTTGGTCATTCTAGTTGGTCCTTGCCCTTCAGATCCAGGTTGCTAGGCTGGGTTAGCAGACTTTATTAGTGTGTCTTGTCTAGAGCTGTGTGATGTAAAATGCTGGGCCATCTAAGATTCACCTAGAAGAAATCAAAGGAAGAAGGCAATACATGCAGTCCAAAAGTGTAACTTAATTCATCAATGTCATCTTTTTGAAAAATACCTTCTTAGCTCTCTCAGCAAGATGTGGATCCCACAGAGTGTTGCTTGAAGACTGTGCTACCTGATACCTGAAACAGGTTTCCAAAAATAAAGCTGACATTTAGTGAATGCCATGTGTCAGGAACTGTATGGAGGGTTTTACGTAAATTATCTGAATTAATCCTCCAAGAAACACCATGAACTATGAGCTGTTATTATCCCTACTTTACAGTTGAAGAAACTCAGGCTTAAAGAGAATGACTAGCTCAGCCCATGGTTAGGCTGTACCAATTTTTTTTTGGTACAGCTGGCATTTGAACCTCAGCAGCCTGACCTCAAAGTCCATGCTGCTAAATTCCTTCTCTAGGATCTTGCCTAAGAGCTCCCAAACATGAGCCTTCATGGCTCCTTCTTTCTTCTAGAGTTCAGTCTAAGTCAAGATTAGAAAAATCTCTGCTGTATAGAGATGGCTGTGTTAGGTCTTACATACAAATAGAAGACCCAGAGTGACAGAGTAGCAGCCCCTTCCTAGGTCACGCAGCCTGTCATCTTCAGATGCTTAAGTCTGGAGCTTGAATAAGACACTCATTTGTGAGCAAAAGATGATCAGGGTGCAGAGGAGCTGAGACTCAAGGTAATATCTCTCAGGAGGACGTTCACATGTTTGAAGCTCTCACTATCTAGGAAGAACCAGGGAATGACCTAGCTGAGCAGGGAGATCTAGGTGTCTGGGGAGAAGTAAATGAGAGGAATCACTGAAAAGAAGATGAGTGGAGAGAAGAGACTTGCCGGGGAAAGAATAAAATGAGGGTCACTCAGAAGTCTCAGGGAGCTGGAGGAAAGCCCTCAGGCTGTATTAGGATTTTTCCTTTGAACCTACTTTCCACGTTTCTAAGTATGTCTTCAGTTGGTTGCCTTCTCTATGAGGCTGCAAATTACTCAAGACAAAGGGCGTGGCATGCAGAAAGTGCTCAGTACCTGTTTGTTTATTGAGATGAATGAATGAGTCCTATCCTAGGGACCGTAAGGATTTGGGGGGAACTGGAGAGAGATCCAGCCTGAGAAAGGGAATCCTAATCCTCTTTGAAGTCCATTTCTGCATCTGGTCTGGCAGGAGTGTCTTGGGGATGGGAACGCCTGGCTGGTGAATGTGCCGCCTGTGGGAGGATGCTACACCATGAAGCCCCTCTCCTTCCACTGGGACTGCTCATGCTCATGGAGCACCTGGGGTGTCAGTCAAGAGCCAGGAATGTTTTCAGTCTTGCCATCCCAGTAGAAAGAGGTGGATGAACCCTATACTCTCAGGCTGAAAACTGTCAGGTAGAGAGACATAAATGGTAACAGGGATGGGGAGAAGTAAAAAGTCAAGAGTCAGCATGGTATCTTGGAGAAAACTTCTGCATTAGAGCCATTCATTCAGTATATTTATTGAGCATTTATTGTGCATCAGACACTGCTAAGCACAAAGGATTGAGCAGTGAGGGAGACAGACAAGCCCTGTCTTCACGGTGTTTGTAATCAGGGAAGGCAATTAATCCACAATTACGATGTCTGAAAAAAATGTGTTGGAGGGATTCAGGGTATTATGAGAAACAGAGGAAAGGCATGGAGCCCAGATTTGGAGAGTAGGAAACAAGCCAGGAGAAGATGGTTTCACTTACAGGGAGGAAAAACCTGGCTTATGAAAGGAGCTGAAGTAAGTTCCATCTGGCTGGATGTGAACTATGACTGGAACAACAGTGACAGACAAGTGGAGGGTTAAGACTGCCAAAGACCTGGTTAGCCATGTTAAGGGGTTTGGACTCTGTCCTGATATAACCTGAGAAAAAGCCATAATTCCATGTTGTTTAGGTTCTGTATAGGGTTGCATTTAGAGAAGAGAACTCCAAACACCAAGTAATTTAAATATTTACTTCGATTTTATAAAAATGTTAGGAGAGATCTATTTCACAACCCACAGTAACCTCTCAAAAGTCCTTTTCTCCATCATCATCTCTCTCCCCACAGCTGCCTCTAACACCCCAGATCTCAAATTGCTTCTCCAGCGCAACTCAGTTGGTTTCCTTTCTTCCTCTCTTCTTACCCCTGTCCCCCAGCCTGTGTGGTGTGGATCTAATGATTAGGCATTGAGTAAGTCTAGAACAACATTAATGCAGAACTTAAGACATGACTGTTAACCTTCCTCTCCTACCCTAGTCCTTGGCATAATGCATGCCCAGCCAGCCCTACAAGGCTTGAGTATTCAGGGCTCCTTTGCAACCTGGCTTTTCCTGAGGCCATCACACATCTTCCTGGTGCCTGCACTGCAACCAACCTTGGATCCAGATAGTGTAAAAATGAGAAAAAGTGACCCAAGAATGTCCAACTGGAAAGAAAAAGAAATCAGATTCAAGATCACCCAGCAGAGCCAGGAAACCAAAGGATTTGGGAGGTGATGGCAAATCCAGATGCAAGGCAGTAGGCAGAAAATAGGAAAGTACATAAAAACAAGAAAGTTTTAAAATAAAAGGTGGAGGCTAGTGCCAGTAGAATTTTCTTGAATTGGAGAGGGTAGCATCAGGGGTTTTAGAAGGCATCTGCAGTTGAGGGAGATAAGACAGGTCATGGTAGCCAGGCAGCCAGCTCAGTGCTCTGCCACTGTACATTTTAATTTCTCCAAACAGAGAGAGTGGGGGGTGGGGGAGGAAGAAGAAGAATGAGAAGGAGGAGGAGGAGGAGGGGGAGGGAACGGGGGAGGAGGAAGCAGGCCTAGAAAATGGAAAATAGGGAAGAGAGAGACAGCATGTCATTCCCTCCTCTACCCTAGAGGTCCATCACAAACTGAGTTGACTGGACTGTCTCCAAGGGTCCTAACTCCTGATTTTACCTCTAATAGGTTTTAGTAGAAATGGTTGTGAAGTACTTTTTTTCTTTAAAAAACATCCAAGCAGATTTATGCTTCTCATTAGCTTTCCGGTTTTTGGAACGTTGAGTGGAAAAACAATTATCCCAGAAAGCCAGTTCTAATCCTCAGCAGATAAGCAAGAAGTGCTCATTTAGTGGCTTCCCAAGTGATTCCTGGGACAGGGCTGCCCTGTGGAGTGTGGGCTGGACCCTTGGGGATCCGAGGAGCAGACAACTCCTGAAGGCAAAGCAGTCATGAGAGTGTCAGGCATCCAGCTCTTTACAGGAGCTGAATCCTGGGCCTTAGTTTGTGTAATTCTGATTAGCGGATCGCCACTGAAGAATCATCTAGACAATGATTGTCCTCAATTGGAAAGGATACATCTACCAAGATGACCACACGACAGCTTCTTAGGCCTTTGTTAACACCCTGATATATACTCACCTGGAGCCAGCAGCTGGCACCCAGCTTGGCAATGCAGTGCCCATGGATGAGTCCAGACACTGATGTGGATGGGCTTTATGACTGAGCAATCCAGGCTCTCCCCTGCCTCTGTGGGTCCCACTGTCAGACCTCAAAAGAGCTAGGCCAGCTGGGTGTTTCCTGGATCATAATCTCTAAAGAGCATGATGACATTACCAAAAATATGGTAAGATGGAGAGAACTTCTCTCAAGAAGAGTATTCCATGAATTCATTAGGAATGCTCTGATAAACCACTTGAGGGTAAAGGGCAAGATTGACCTATGAGAACAATGAACAGTTGTTAAATTGCTTTTTACAGAAGACAGGGCCAAATAACACAGGGCTCCCATTTTAATGATGGGGGTACATGCGTTTGGTGCTAGAGCAAATTGCTCAGGGAGATTGAGAGTTGGAAATATTTTTTCTCCTTCTTTGCCTCTTCCTACTTCAAACTTTGATTCTCCTCTACAGCTTTGGGTTCTCTTGTTCACAGCAGTCCTTCTCTAATGGTGTTTATAAAAGCACATTGCTTTTATTGAGAAAGACAACTTCTGTTCTTCCTCACCCTACAGGGGACTTCCCCTCTACCAGCCCTCCATTCAGGGCTCACAAAGTCAAGCTCACTCCTCTGCCAGGTGTTGGTCCTCTCCCCAGGCCCTTATTACCTACTCCCCAGCTTTTGCCCTCATTCCAACAGACTCAGTCCTGGCCCTGGCCCCTGCTCATTGAGACCTGCCCTTTACTCTCCAGCACATTTAATTTTGTTGACCCTATTCTTCCTGGGGTTTTGAACTCTGGATTCCTTCAGTTTGATGCTGTGACCACACTTGCAGTTTTGGGAGGCCCCTGTAGCCTCAGATGAGACGATTTTGCCCTAGCTGTCAATCAGGCAACCTCTTCTCCATCAGTTCTTCGGATACCCAACCCCACCTGACACATGCAAGGAGAGGGAGATTGCATGGCCAAAGCCTTCAAGACAATCCACTGTGATCTGGTTGGGCTTATACTGTATACTGGGCTGTGCAGATCTGAACATGAGAAAACAGTGGACTGAGAAGCAAGGCATTTTAAAGGATGGGAAGATCTATTAAGCCCACAAGCAAGGGTTCACCTTTTATCAAGAACAACACCTCTATGTATGAGCCCAGGGAAAACCCTGTGAAGTTACAGTTACTACTGATTGAACATCTACTACAGTCAATTGTCGATCTTTGCAGGAGTTGTGTTCTATAAAGTCTCTGTGAATGCTGAATTATCAAATAATGAACTATTGCTTCCAGGGGAAATACAAGGTTAGGTTCACCCCGACCTCTGTTCATAACATTGTTGTCAACCATTCAATACATACCCTTGTTTTATATGTATTTCTCTCTAAAGATGTCTTATTTAATATATGTTGTTGATTCATAACATTGAACTCATGGTCAAAAGCACTATAACTTGTATCTGAATGAAGCTCTAACACAGATTTTCTCCAGAAGGCACATTTGATCTTCTTGCACATGGGAATGTTAGATAACACTGCAGCACTAGGCTTGGTGTCATTTTAAACAGTGAAATCACATACACACACGTGTGCAAAAGAACACAAATGCAAGAAATGTGGCACAACATAAACCATTAAAAGGATGTTTGTTTATAGTATGAGAGCTGAAGCTGAAATGAGAAGGCAGAACTTCGCCTCATTCAATCTCAGCAGGACACATATACATTCTGGTCACTCAGATTTGTCACTGCTCTGTGCATGTGTACAAATAACTGTGAAAATGGGGTGAGTATTGATTTGGGACTTACAAATATATTTAGCAAGTAGGCAAATTTGCAAATAATGACTGAATAATGAGGACTGACTTATGTCAGGTAACACTCTGGGAGGCGATGATGGGTGTGACCCATACTCTGCAGATGTTCTTAGAAAGTCTGCATTTGACCTTTCTCCTCAGCCCTTGGGACCTGAGGTCTGGAGGGGAGTTTTCTGCTGTACAGAGCCTGTGTTCCAAAGGAAATCCTTCCTAGGGTTCAGATCCTTTGCGGGTGGAGGAGTGACCTTCAGTGGGACTCACCTTAATATTTAAGGTGCAGAACATCTGTGACAGCTCTGTTTGTACTGTACGAAGAACAGCTCCTTGTAATTTAGTTCTTTTTGAATCGTTGCTAATAATTTTGCACTCAATTTCCATTTAAATAGAAACATTAACCTCTGGAGCCTGAAGAGGAGCATAGAAGGGGTTCGTAAGTATGGTTGTTATCTCTATGACTCAGAGTGTCCCCAGAGTATGTCCAGACATACTCCTAAATCACTTTCCTCAGTAGATGGGGGTCCCACTCCTGTTTGAAAGACCTTCCCCCGCACTCCCAGAAAGTAAGTCCACTCCTCATTTACTTACCTGCTGCGATGTGAGAAAATTCTTCCATTAAGTTTAACCTAAAGTTTTTCTGCTAGAACACAGGGCTTCTTTTTCCTAGTCCACCTCCAGGGTGGACAGTGGAAGCCCGCTTCCTAAGCTGACAGTGAAGCTCCTAAAAACTGAGCAAAAGATCCAGGTGAGGCTGGACCAATGCCCAAGTGTCATAAAAAATAATGTTTTGTCACCTAACAAGAAGAAGCCTCATAAAGCTATGTGAGTCACAAATCATTTTCACACATATTCTTTTACTTTATTCTCATAATTTCTCTGTGAAAAGGTACTCCACTTACCTGATTCTACAGATGAGGAAACTGGAGAGTAGATTTATCCCAAACCAACTAGTAACTGGCAGGGCTGACACCCTAGAGCCCCTGGCCTTTACTCTGCAATGATTAGGAAGTGTTGAGAGCTGGTCAACGTCTATATCAATAAATTAATGATTATGATGATGATGGTGATGACATAACTACGAATTTAGTCACTGGATATCCCTAAATCCCCTAACTTCCTCCTTTAAGATGGCAACAAAAACAGCTTTCACTGCCCTCTCATATATGACAGAGAATCTCTGTCTTTATCCTGGGTATGTTGCGCCTTCAGGCCCTGAGTTATTTCTAAATCCTTGGTTCTCATCGTGTGTTTTACTTCCTGCACTGGATCTCCCTTTTTTGGAGACATTGTCCCTACCTATAGTGAGGACAAGCTGAGATGTACAGATGTGAAGAAGCCACATACATTTGAAGGTAGATGGAAGGCAGAAATCCAGCCATGAAGAATTTATTGAGTTGGAAACCCTGAGGTACTGCCTCCAACCAGAGGGAGTTCTCTTAGTTATCTGCCCCAAGAGGATGTAGTCTTCTGATTTGCACAAAGACACCCTATAATCTGGAGGTGGTCTTCAGGAACACATTCAAGGTCCTACATCCAGAAAGTCATGTGGTTGGAATGGAAAACCAGGCCAATTTCCACCTTCTGGTGTGGTGTGCCTTCTTCCCTGCCAGTGCTTAGTTCCCGGAGATGGCAGAGGGAGACAGTGGGGAGGGTGAGGCAGTGAGGAGCAGGGAGAGTGGAAGGGAGACAATGGCTGCCCTTGCCCCCCTTGGAGAAGTGCAGCCTCTCTGGTCCCAACTTCCCAATCACCCTCCTCAGCTTCTTTCTCTTCTGTTTCTAATAACTGAGCAAACTCTTTGGTCAGCTTCCGCCTCTCAGGATGTGTGTCCTTCTCTTGTCTGCCACTTACTGTCTGGTTTCTAAAAGTAGTAACAATTAGAGAAGACTGCCCATAATTTCTGATCTTTCTTTTTTTTTTTATCTTAATTTAAATTCCATTGTTTTTATCTTCTGTAAATTTTGACTGACCTGGAGAAGCCTCTATAGGCTGTAAGTGGGTGGAGTGTGCATGTGTGCATATGGGTATGTATCTGCACATGTGTGTACATATGTGTCCCTGCGCACACACATGTCTATGGAGGTGCATGCATGAACTCTGTGTCTGCATACACCATATGTATCTCTGTGTGTGCATGTGTATGTGTGCATGTGGCATACTCACATGTGTAAGGGGATTTCTAGATCAGTAGGAAGCAGGAGAAAGTGTTGACCAGTTATCAGTTGTTATCCATGAGCTTCCCCTTGCAGGATCCCTGATGCACAGGAATGTCTCATGGATGTTGGTGACTGGGTCAGATGCTTTCTGTGTGCTCAGCCATATTCACTCTCCAGCTCTCTCTGCCCTGTTCTTACCTCCAGAGGCTGACCTGATAGGTTATATCAAGGTGCTCCTTGCCTTCTAGCTTTCTGTTGAGTTTGGCCAGCAGGGAGCCTTTGTGATCAATGATAGGGAAAAGGAAGTGTAAGATCAGGGTATTTACCGCCTGGACCTCTTTCCTGAAGGGTTACTTTGGGCTGGCCATGTTTGTTGACCTCTCTGTTGGCTCATTCCTTCTGGGTTCTGGTCACTGCCCCTTCCTTATTCCTCTAGATTCTCCCTTTCCACCCTTTTTGTATGTACTCTTTTGTTAAACCCTCCTGGATCATCCTGACTTGAGTGTGCTCTGTGTTCTCTGTTGGGATCCTGACTGGTAAAGAGACTGTCTGGTGAGAGTCGTGGTGAGACCCACTGGCAAGCTGCATTTGTGATCCATAGCGGGCCTCCATTAGTCTCTGTCCCTCTGGATCTGGCTCACTTCTGGCTCACAGGGAGAAGTTGGTTGATGAGCTTTGCAGTTTCCTCACCTGAGCTGTTTGCTGCAGGCTGGTGCTTCCGCTCTGCTTGGAAGCAGGGCACCATGTCTCTTCTTTGGCCTATTGTGAACACCCTCTCCCCTATCTTTCCTAAAGAGTACCCCTGCCGGGCCAGGAGAAAGGTTTAAGCAGATTTGTACTCAGGAATGAGCTGTTTGGTCCTCATCCAGTTGCCCTGCTCCCTCCTCCACACATGGGGCGAAGCCTTGCTGTTGAGCTCTGTGACGCCATCTTCCACGTGGACCCTGCTGGGCTTGGGTGGATTTCTAGCTTGGACCATTATGTGCCTCCCTCTTCCCCATTTTCTCTTAACTCTTTCTTCCTCTGGTGTTTTGGCTCCACCGCTTTTTCCCTGGACGGTTCCCTACAGGAAAAGCAAAGCCAGCATACATTGAGCACTTCTTTTCTCTGGTCTGGGATGTCCACGCAGGCTGAGGGCTGTTCTCCGAGGCCTGGCCTGCTCCCTGCTGTCTCTCCATGGGGAGGGGAGGCCTGAGGCCTTGGTGGCTGCTGGCTCCACAGGGTCAGGGAGGAGAGGGAGCTCTGGTCCCATGAATGGTAAACAATGAGGGGTTGGAGGAAAGGCCTATTTTGAACAAGGGCTTGCTTCCCTCTAATGTCCTTTAAATAAACACATCTCCCCACAATAGAGATTAGTTTCCTTCCAACAACCTCACTTCTTTTTAGCAACTTAATTTCATTTATATTTCTTGTGAAAATTTATTTCCTTCTGTTTTGGGCTGCATTGCAGAACTTCTTTATATTTAATGTTAATTAAAGATGTTGTTCTCAAATACCTTTTTCCAAATCTTGAGGTACAGAAGTACATTCACCCTACTAAAGGGCCAAAAGGCAGAGGGACTCAGAGGTGGAAACCCTTTGTAATAATTAATTTTACGTGTCCACTTGGCTAGGCTGTGGTGCTCAGTTGTTCAGTCAAATACTAGTCTAATGTTGCTGTTATGATGGTTTTTAGATGTGATTAACATTTAAATCAGTAGAATTTTAGTAAAGCAGTTTATCCTGCATAATGTAGGTGGGCCTCATTTAATTAGTCAAATGCCTTAAGAGAAGACAGGTTTCTGGAAGCAGAATCCATTGGTCCTCAATATTGCAACATAGAAACCGTGTATGTCTTTCCAGGTTGCACCCTGAGGAATCTGGAATTAGGTAAAATCTGCAGCATCAGAGTTCCCAGGTGGCTGACCTGGCCTACAGATTTCTGACTTTGCC
Organism: Pteronotus mesoamericanus; assembly: GCF_021234165.1. NCBI lineage: Eukaryota > Metazoa > Chordata > Mammalia > Chiroptera > Mormoopidae > Pteronotus > Pteronotus mesoamericanus. The sequence continues at coordinate 17,043,257 of NW_026555313.1, forward strand.
ATACAACCCCCTTTTCCCCTGTCTCCAACCCTGTTGTGTGAGCCAATTCCTTAAAATAAATATCCTTTAAATAAAATAAATTTAATTATAAGCTTATATATATGTAATTTATTGCTAATAATGGCTTTGTTTAACAACATGCTAGGAAAATTTCATGAAATTTAGCAATCTGCTTTAGCGAGCCAGCACACCTCTCTCTCTAGGACACGTGTGTGTATGTGTGTGTGTGTGCGCGTGTGTGTTTCCTCTCACCCAAGGACATTTTTCCATTGTTTTTAGAGAGGAAGGAAGGGAAAGAAGAAGGGAGAGAGAGAAACAACATCAATGTCAGAGAGAAACATTCAATTGGTTGTCTCCCATATGCTCCTAGACCAGGGATTGAACCCACAACCTTGTTATGTGCCCTGACTAGGAATCAAACCCACAGCCTTTTGTTATGGGATGATGCTCCAACCAACAGAGCCACACAGGCCAGGGCAAGACACGTTTTGAAATGTAGGGTTCCAAAGAACCAGTTTGAACAACTGATATATACCTCCTAATTTTACAAGATGAGGAAAATTAGAGGCTGTGACCTTTCCAGGTTCATAGAACTAGAAGAAACACACTGTGGATCAGATTAGAGGGCATTATCCCTTCCCATGTGGTAGAGAACCTGTTCTCTTCTCCTCCATAGACACACAGCTGAGCTGTATTCCACAGCTCCCCTCACATCTAGGTGAACCGTGTGATTGATTTTGGTGGATGGAATATGAGCCTAAGCACAGTGTGCTGATTCTAGACCTGCTTAGCCATAAGCCATTCAGTGTGACTCTCCATAATCTCTATCCTCATCCCAACCATGTGGCAGGGAGTGAATGGATATGGGATCCCAGAGGTGGAGGAGCCATATATTAGAAAGAACCAGATTTCTGAATCACTGGTCATGAATCCCTGAACAAGAGCCACCTAAGATGGATACTAAACTATGTACATTCACATTAGATATATGCATGAGAAATAAACTTTTATTGTGTTAAGCCACTGCGATTTGAGTTGTTTTTTGCAGTAGCTCGTGCTGCTTACATTGATTAATACACCTCAGAAGTAAACAACGTAAAACAGTCCAACTTAAGCCACAGGGCATAGGGTATGAATTTATAATTGAAAAGAAAGAAAGGGAAGGGGAGACAATAAAGGACAAGCCATCCAGAGGATGTAAAACTGTGGAAGTGTAGAGGCAGAGCCCAGGAAAGAAATCTGGCAGACAGAAGAGTATGTGGGATCTTGGCTGTGATATGACTGCAGATGTGAATATAATGATACTAACTCTGATGATTATATTAGTCAGCACTCTTGAGGTGCCAGTAACAGGCACCAACTGGAGCTAGCCTGAGCTCACAAAAGGAATATTTATTTTAAGTATATAAGAACATCTCATGGAGGCCAAGGGCAGGGACAGAGCAGGGTCTGGAAACCACACAGACCCTGTCACTGTCTCTTATCACTGTACTTTTTTCGTGCATGCTTCAATGCAGACCAGCTTTATCTGCTATGTACCCTCCACAGTGACTGGAAGGTGGTCTTCTCCCAGCTCCTGGATTCGCTGCTACCAGCCCAGCCAGCCACACTTAACTTGTTCTACATTTGTCCTAATTCCACACAGACCAAATTAGCTGTCTTTGGACATTAATTCCAGAGTCTAGAGAGACTCTAACTGACCGAATGTGGTCAGTTGTGCTTCTTGGTTGAATCTAAGGGGATGATGGCCAGGAGGAAGAGTCACATTATTGGATGCCCGGAGCCTTCCTCCTACCTGGAAGGAGGTAATTCCCTGAGAAAGTGAAGTAATTGGTTTAAAAGTGGCCAGCTTTTAAAAACTTTTTGACAAAGAGGAACAGCCCAGGAGGAAGAGGGAAGAACAGGCTGGACTTTGCTTGAGGCTGGATCTTCAAAATCTGCCCGCTGGGTGACTCACTCCACCCTCTGTGGAGGCGCAAGGGCTGGGGCAGGAGAGGAGGTCAGAGTGCTTCCTGGGAGCTTCCTCTGTGCAGGGGGAACGTCATGAAAGCAGGTGAGGGCTCTTTCCCTCTTCCCCTCTCCCCTTCCCAACCTCCAGGCCTGCTAGCTCTCCTGTCCTTGTGACTGACAGAAACAGTGCCAGGTAGAGCCATACTGCAGCTTAAGGCAAAAGAGAATAATACCAGTCCTATCTTTATTTTGTTCTTCATGGATTTCTTGCATTGATTTTGACTTTCAGAATATTGTTTAGCATAGCTTTTATATTGGTACTGAGTATTTGGTACTCTCTTATTTTGTGCCTGAAGCAAGTGCCTCACTTTCCTCACCCTGGTACCAGCCCTGCCTGTCAGAGGGAGTTGAAGAGTAACCTGAGATCCATTCCCTTTCCTCAGCAGCAAGTCCTTCCTGACTTCTTGGGTTAAACGTTTAATTCAATGTGGTTTTGAAAAATAAAATTGTTTTCTGCATATACTTGTATGTGTGCCGAATATCATTGAAAAGCTACCCAAGAAACTAGTAACTGAGGTTGTTTCTGGGGAGGGGAAATAAGAATGAGAGGAAGAAAGAAAAATTTGCCTTAGCAAATGTAGTTTTAAGGAAAACTGTATTGAGATAAATGTTTTTTCTTATTCTAAAAGCTGTATTTGTTCACTTTAGAAAGTTAGAAAACACAGATAGAGCAGGAAACAGAAACTAAAAAAATTACTGGGTGAGGAGATTATGAAACTAAAAACATTTATCATCTCATCATCCAGCAATATTCTGGTAATATCTTAGTATTTATCTTTTTCTATTTATCTATGCAGAGCTTACCAAAATAGTATGTTTGTGAATAACATTTTGTGTTCAGCTTTTTAATTGAACATACATGGAATATGTATGTTAAACATATTTTTTATTTAACATACCCTCTTGCTGCATATTAAATTTATTTCCAATTATTTGCACAATTAAAAACAGTGCTGAGATGAACAACCTTGCTCTGGAAACTTTTGCACATGCCTAATTACTTCCTTAGGGTGAATTTCCAGAACAGGACTTGCTGGTCCCAAGAGAATATAGCCACTGTGAGATTTTTGGTAAATACTGCAAAACTACCCTTTAAAAACCTGTACTGTTCATACTCCCACAATGCGTATGAGTCTTGCTGTTACTTTAAAACCCAAACCATTAGAGGTCTGAGCAGAACATAAAGTGAATATACCTAAACCTATACAACCTGAACATGATAATAATGTTCTCATCTTACAGTAAAAATCACTGAGGTCCAGCTTCTACTGAAATGTAGAAGCTGGAAATGTCACAGAGGAGAAGCTGAGGTAAAGTTTGAGGAAAGAAGCTAGGACACCAGAAGTAGAGTTACAAAGGAGAAGTTGACCCTCTTTCTCTCAACTGCAATAATTAGAATTATAATTGACTGGGTGGACAAAAAAGAACCCCTTTCCCACTTACCTTATCATCTTTTAAACTTTTTCTAAATTCTATCCTTATCTTAAAGTGTTAGACACTCAATTCCCTTGGGTCCTCTAAGGAACATTTTAGACAGTTAAAGTTACCAAGTGGTAATATCCTCTTTTTTGCAAGCATTAAGACAGGCATTTCTTGTAAGATTTGCCACCTGCTATTTCCTCAAGTCTCAGATTTATACATTCCACAAATTATCATCATCATTATTGTTGGGAAAACTTTAAGAAAGCTACTGGTAAAGCTCTATTTCAGGCTGACTTCATTTTCTTCTTGTAGACTCTGTACTCAGTGAGTTTTTGTCCCCTTTCGTAGCTGCCACGGCCTGTTCTGCCTCTTGGGATTTTCTCTCTTTAAGTAGAAGATACCTTTTAGAATTCTAATTATTGTTGTGATTATCTTACCTTGGGAGTTAAGAAGAACAAGGTGAAGAAGTTTCACTTTGTGCTCTCTGTGCATGCGATCTTCTCGGTAGATTTTATCCCTGCCTTGGGAAAAGAGAAGAGTCAAGGCCATTTCATTGTCCAAGGTTCCAATAGTGGCTCCAAGGTATCAGGAATTGAAAACAACTTTCTGAGGTCCATATTAATGTTTTGGTTTATTGTACATCCTCAGAAGTAAACTAATAGGTGGGGTTTGAGGAAGGGGAGTAGAAATGCCTAAGTGCTGGTCCTGTCTTTGGGTGCAGTGAGTGGCATTAGACTTGTCCTGTCAGGATGAGGACCTGAAATTCATACTTCTCTGCTGGCTCTCATCAGCCTCTCCCGTCAGGTTTATTGTAAGCCTAGATCTGTGAGAGTCTTTTATTTATCCAGGGACTCCCAATAGACAAGGTGGGGTGGGTGGGAGACTGGTACCTTTTCTACCTTTTCTTTTTTCCATGCACACAATAAATAAACAGTCTTCTTTTGTTTTTCACTTGCTTTATATTACAGAGTGTTTGACTGAGATAAGCTATTTGAGTGGACCAAGGAGAATAGAAATATGCGATAAATGATTGAAGTTTGTCCACTGCAGTCATCCTCCAGCAGCCTCCAAGATTTCTTCCCGATGCCTTCACTGTGACTGAAAAGCATACACGCACACACAATGTCACTCACTTTAAGGGATATTTAAACTACTAGTTAATAGAAAGAAAGAAAGAAGGTGGGTAATAAAACGAGCTAAGATGTGCCAGGTATAAAGATTCAGGCAATGTCATGAAGTTCTCAAGTGCTATTTTTAATCTATACAGACATCTAAATGTACTGGTTTTCAGAACCCCTCTTCAGGCCCCTTCTAAGAACACCAAGAGTAAGAAGCTCTATCCCCTTTGTTTACTAAGGCTTTGAATGGAGCTTCTCAGTTCAATCTCTCTCTGACTTCTCGAGACTCATTTGGGTAGAGCATTAACTATACACGATTCTTAAGCTAAAAATGATCAGTGGGGGGTGGGTACCTTTCCCCAATATTTGGGAAACATTAAGTTAATGGAGAGAATTTTCTCTTTAAATTTTCTCTTTAAATTCATTTGCTTTAGGTTTGCACACCAGCTACTCCCCTTATCTAAACTAGAATATGGTATTAGATGGTGTCCTACATTGCACAACAAATTTATGACAAGGTATTTCAAGTTTAATATGTCTATATTTCATGATGTACCATAAAGAGAAACACAACTGATAGTTGTATAGCCATAAGTGACAAGCTTGATTGACCCCAGCGTAGATGATATATGTGCTGCTTAACTCAATTAGGGGCATTTACATCTTGGAGAGATGGTGGGTCTGTTTAATGGTATGTATTTGTATGTATCTTCCATCTGCCTCGAAACAAAGCACAAGTGAACTTCAGCAAAGGGACAATTCACTCAACACTCCGGCCTCTGTGCTCGTTGATCTCACCCCCAGCCATGTGATTTTTATTCTTCCTTGCCTCTCACTCCTATCTATGATCATACTCTGGGCCTTGCAATCAACAGAAACTTTACCACTTCTCAAATTTAAATTTCAAACATTTTCTAACCCACCTCCTCTCCTTCCTCCTTTTCTTCTTCTTTTTTTTTTTGGCCTGGATACCTCCTCTACCATGAATCTTTGACTTCATGGAGACCCTTAATCCCTTGACCCCATTCATTTCCCATTTTCTATTAGCACCTCCCGAGCTTTACTTCTTTCCTTGTCAGCCTAGATTCTATGGTACATCATTATAGTTCCTTAACTAATACCCTCAGCTCCTTTGCTTCTTTCTCTCTTCATTAAACTTGTCTTGCAAAACTCCTCTATTGGACTTCTAAATACTGCTTTCCTTCTCCATGCCTACTTCTAGGCAGCTAAACATTAATGGGGAAAGTCCCAAATGTTTTTAATATAATAAATTTATGATGACATATTTCTCTCGGGCTCTCATCATTGCTTGGCTACCCTATGTTGTCCTTGCAGTAAACTTACTCTCCATTTTCCAAGATAACCATTTAATGCCTTATCTTCTTTCCTCAAACTCCCCATCCCTTACTCCACACTCATACTCAGTTGATGACCTCAATCTTTTTTGAGGAAATAGAAACTACTGGATATTGATTCCCCATTGAACCTATAAAACCACATACATCAGGGACAATTTTCCCCTATCTTCCTAGTACAATTGGAAAGTATCTCTTCCCTATTAAACATCAATTTTTCCTCAGATGCTCTGGTTCTGACTTCTGTCACTTTCTCATAGATTGTATTTCTTTGGTTATCCACTGTCTCTATTGCATCATTAATTTCTCCCATGCTACCAAATTGCTCACATCACACAAACATGCTCTAGCATCCCCTAATTTATAAAACATCAAAAACAATAATAACCTTCCTTTGATCCTATCAATCTATCTACTGCTTTATTTTTGTTTTGCTGGGGAGAAGGAGCTTTTTAGTGTCATACCTCATATTTACAACCCAACCCATTACCATCTGGCTTCTGCCTCCACACACCTCCACACAATGGGACCTCGTCACAGAGCATCAAAACAGCACATACACCTTATCTCTTATTATCTCCCTTAGTCCTTTGTTTCTTTGCTTCATTGAACTTAATGTAATCCAGAGGTTTTTCCGTTTTCATTTTCTGTAGTCTTGTACTAGAATTTAAATTCTGAGAGCCAGAACCTTACTTTTTTGTGTTTCTCATCATGTCCCTATGCCTGGTCCAGTGCCTGATTTCACACACATTTGTAGAATGGATGGATGAAGAATGTCATATAAAGATGCATATTGTGCCCAGCCCATTCATTACATTTCATGAACCTCAGCTCACCATTTGATCTGAGTGTTTTCCTTCCTGGGATATAAGTGAGTGGAACTCTGAAACCATTTCTCATGGAAGGTTAGTGTGTTCCCAAAGAGATCAATGGGTTCTTTATTCTTTTCTCTTTTTTTAGGATTTGTCTTGCCTGCTCCAGTTCAACAGTTACTGTAGAGTAGTAGGTAACATGGTTTTTAGAAGAAACAAGGACTGTGAAGCAGTGGATTGAATCCCAGCATGTGAATGCCACTTGTGAGTTGTGTAATCTTGGGCAAGACATAGCCCTCTCTGATCCTCCATTCCCTTGTCTGTACAATGCAAAGTAATATCTGTTTAATCTACTTAAAAGGGCTGCAGTGGTAATTAAGTGGGTTAGTGTAAGTGAAAGATCTTTGTAAATTGTAAAGCATCGAATAATCAATTTCCAAAGTTTCATGGAATTCTTCTTGTCACAAAGTAAACAGTGACTTTCAGATCCCTCCATGAATGATTTAAATAATGCATTTCCACAATGCTTGACCTCTACTGGGCTGGGGCTTCACTAAAGTTCTGTGACCTCCTCCGGCCCCTACCTCCGGCCCGACTTGTTCCTTTCTGGGAGGGAACACACATGTCAGCTGTTTATGCTCCATTAGCCACAGCTTCTGCCTGGTAGGACAGAGGGAACCTGTGTCAGAACTGTGTCACCGGCCATTGTGTCAGAACTGTGCTCCGGAACCAGTGGATATTTCTTGCTTGGGTCCTCCAAGGCTGACAGTCTGGAGCAGATGACACACCCACTGCTCACCATGCCCCTGCCACCCTCAGTCCTGCTGGAAGGGAACTGGAGCCAACCTTGCCCTTCGCTTTGTCTGCTCAGATACTCCAGTTGACTTGACTGTACCAATCTTAGATCTCACAGGAGGAGAGCCTCTCAGCCCTTCCAGGCTGACCAATGCCTTGTCTCACAAACTGCACTGTGGTAGGTGCTCAGTGCAAGTGCTGGGTGTCAAGGAGGCTGCATCATCCAGGTTGGGCAGGAGTTCTCTACTCCGCATACTATAATGTAGTCCTGCTTCCAGGCTTTTCCTGGAAAGCTCTTCCTCCACTACACTTCTGGGATAAATTTTACATCACTTATCCCAGAATTCAAGGTCTTTCACAATGTGTCACTAAACATCCTCTCTAGGCCTCTTGCCCACCACAACATAAGTCCCTATTCTAGCCTCTCTGCCCTATTCACTGTTCACGGCATACACTTCCTTGCCCTGACTCACTCTCCATGTCCTCCAAAGACACTCCAAGAAGCCTTCCTTCATTCATGTATCCCATATTCCCTTAAGGCAAAGACACTTGACATATGCACGGCACAGAGAAACATCTTTGTTTATTTGCTTCATTATCCTATCATTTGTCTTTCTCTTTCCTTTTTATTCCAATACCTTGAATATCTGGCATTCCCCTTGATCCAGTTCCTTGAAAGGCAAGGACTGAATGTTAGAGTATCAGTAACAAAATGGCTGTTACATAGAGGTGCTTAAAATCATTTGTTGAGTACATGAACAAATGAATGACTAGTAAAAATGCCATCTTTTCTTTAATGTGCTTTCTGTACAGGATTTTTTCATTTCAGTTTTTTAATCCTTTGGAAATAGTACCCTGGAATTTATTCAAATCCTATGTTTTCTTTGGGACTTTTCTGCCATGCTCTGCCTAGGTATTCATCCATTTATTCATTCAATATATATAAAAATATATATATTTTAAATGTATGAATGTTTCTTTCTTTTTTTTTTTAATTGTTCAAATACATTTGTCTCCATTTTCCCACCACCACTTTCCCCTGCTCGACCCATCCTCACCTCCCTCCCTCAATCCTTCCCCACTTTGGCTTTGTCCATGGGTCCCTTATACATGTTCCTTGATTTGACCCTTCCCTTTCCTTCCCTCATTACCCCCTCCCTCCTTCCCTCTCCTTACTGTCAGTTTCTTTTTACTTTCAATGTTGCTGGTTATATTTTTCTTCCTTGTTTCGTTGATTAGGTTCCACTTATATGTGAGATAATATGGTATTTGTTTTTCACCCCCTGGCTTACTTCACTTAGCATAATGCTCTCCAGTTCCATCCATGCTGTCATGAAGGATAACAGCTCTTTCTTTCTTTCTTTCTGCTGCATAGTATTCCATTGTGTAAATGTAGCATAGTTACTTGATCCACTCATTTATTGATGGACACTTAGGTTACTTCCAGCATTTGGCTATTGTAAATTGTGCTGCTATGAACATTGGGGTGCATGGGTTGTTTTGAATTGGTGTTTTGAGATTCTTAGTGTATAATCCCAGCAATGGGATTTTGCTGGGTCAAAAGGCACTTCCATTTTTAGCTTTTTGAGGAAATTCCAAACAGTTTTCCTCAGTGACTGCACCAATCTGCATTCCTACTAACAGTGTACTAGGGTTCCCTTTTCTCCACAACCTCCCTAGCACCTGTTGTTTTTTGATCTGTTTATGATGGCCATTCTGACTGGTGTGAAGTGGTATCTCACTGTGTTTTAATTTGCATTTCTCTGATGGCTACTGATGCTAATATTCCTTTCATATGTCTCTGGGTCCTGTGTATGTCATCCTTGGAGGAGTGTCTGTTCAGGTCCTTTGTCCATTTTTTAATTGGATTGTTTGTCCATTCCTGGAATAGAGTCATGTGAGTTCTTCATACATTTTGGAGATAAAACTTTTGTCCGAGGTATCATTGGCAAATATATTTTCCCATGCAGTTCGTTCCCTTTTCATTTTGTGGATATTTTCTTTAGCCGTGCAGAAGCTTTTTATTTTGATGAAGTACCATTTGCTTATTCTTTTCTTTATGTCCTTTGCTCTAGGGGACATATCGGTGAAAATATTACTTCATGGAATATGTGAGAGTTTCCTGCCTATGTTCTCCTCTAGGACTTTTACAGTGTTGAGACTTATATATAAGTCTTTTATTCCCAAAGTTTATTTCTGTGTATGGTGTCAGCTGATGATCAAATTTCAATTTTTTGCATGTAGCTGTCCAGCTGTCCCAACAGCATTTGTTGAAGAGGCTATTATTACTCCACTTTATGCTTCTGCCCCCTTAGTCAAATATTAGTTGCCCATATAGTCCCAGGCTTATTTCAGGGCTTTCTATTCTGTTCCACTGGTCTATGGGTCTGTTCTTGTGCCAGTACCAGATTGTTTTGAATATAGTGGCTTTGTAATATAGTTTGATGTCCGGTATTGTGATCCCTCCTACCTTGTTTTTCTTTCTCAAAATTGCTGTAGCTATTCAGGGTTGCTTATGGTTCCATATAAATTTTTTAAATGTTTGTTTTACATCTGTCAAATATGTCATTGATATTTTAATAAGGATTGCATTGAATCTATGAATTGCTTTGGGTAGTATGGACATTTTGATGATGTTAATTCTTCCAATCCAAAAACATGATATATGCTTCCCTTTACTTGTGTCTTCCTTAATTTCTTTCTTTAGTATTGTGTAGTTTTCTGAGCACAGGCCTTTCACCTCCTTTGTTAAGTTTATTCCTAGGTACTTTATTTTTATTGTTGTTATAGCAAATGGGATTTTTTCCTGATTTCTGATTCTGATATTTCATTGTTAGTATATAAAAATGCCTTCAATTTCTGAATATTGACTTTGTATCCTGCTGTTTTGCCAAATTCACTTATTAGGTTGCATAGTTTTTGGTAGAGTCTATGGGGTTTTCTATGTACACTATCATGTCACCTGCAAACATTGACAGTTATACTTCCTGCTTTCCAATTTGCATGCCTTTTATTTCTTTTTCTTGTCTGACTGCTGTGGCTAGGACTTCCAATACTATGTTGAATTGTTGAATAGAAGTGGCAAAAGTGGACAAATTTTCTAGAAATTTGTCCATTTCATAAAGGTTTTCAAATTCCTTGGCATATAATTGTTCATAGTAATTTCTTACAATCCTTTGTATTTTTGTGGTATCCATTGTAATTTCTCCACTTTCATTTCTGATATTATTTATTTGGGTCTCTCTGTTTCTTTCTTGATGAATCTGCTTAAAGGCTTGTTGATTTTGTTTATCTTTTTACAGAACCAGCTCCTGGATTTGTTGATCCTTCGAATTTTTCTTTTAGTCTCTATGTCATTCAGTTCTGCTTTGATCTTGATTATTTCCCTCCTTCTACTTACTCTGGGCTTTGTTTTTTGTTGTTTCTCCAGTTCTTGAAGATGTAGAGTTACATCATTTATTTGAAATGTTTCTATCTTTTTGAGGTAGACCTGTATTGCTATGAACTTCCCTTTCAGGACTTCCTTCGTTGTGTCCCATAGGTTTTGTACTGTTGTGTATTTGTTTTCATTTGTTTCCAGAAACTTTTGATTTCTTCTTTGATCTTATTATTGATCCATTCATTGTTTCAGTCTATTCAGTCTCCATGAGTTTCAGTGTTTTTGAATTTTTATCTTGAGGTTGGCTTCTAGTTTCAAGCCCTTGTGGTCTGAGAAAATGCTTATTATGATTTCAATTTTCTTGAATTTGTTGAGGCTTGTTTTGTGTCCTATCATGTGGTTTATCTTTAAAATATTCCATGTGCATTTGACAAGAATGTGTATTTTGCCTCTTTGGGATGAAATGTTCTGTAGATGTCAATTAAAGCCACTTGATCTAATGCATTATTCAGTTCCACAATATCTTTGTTGATATTTTGTTTGGAAGATCTATCCGTTGTTGACAGTGGGGTTTAAAATCCCCTACTATGAGTGTGTTGCTGTCTATATCTTTCTTGAAGTCCTCCAAGATTTTTCTTATATATTTGGGTGCTCCTATGTTGGGTGCATATATGTTGACAATCTTTATGCCTTCTTAATGGATTCTTCCTTTGAGTATTATGAAGTGTCCTTCTGGGTCTCTTTTTATGGCCTTTGTTTTGAAATGTATTTTTGTCTGATATAAGTATTGCTACCCTGGCTTTTTTCTCCTGTCCATTTGCTTGGAATATTTTTTTCCATCCCTTTCCTTTCAGTCTGTGTAGGTCCTTTGTTCCGAGGTGGATCTCTTGTAGGCAGCATATGTGCGGGTCATGTTTTCTTATCCATTCAGCTGCCCTATGTCTTTTGATCCATTTACATTTAAAATTATTATTGATAGATACTTGTTTATTTTTTCCCTCTGTACCTGTGTTCCTCTCTTTCTCACTCTGTTTCTTCATCTTCTTAAAGCAGTCTCTTTAGCATATCTTGCAATGCTGGTTTGGTATTCTTTTAGCCTTATTTTGTCTAGGAAACATCTTATTTTGCTTTCCATTTTAATCGAGAGCCTTGCTGCATAGAGCAGTCTTGGTTGCAGATCTTTGTTTTTCAGGACTTGGAATATTTCTTGCCATACCCTTAAGGTTTGTAGTGTTTTTGTTGAGAAGTCAGCTGCCAGTTGTTTCGGGGCTCCCTTGTATATTACTACCTGTTTCTCCCTTGCTGCCTGTAAGATTCTCTGTTTGTCATTGATATTTATCATTTTAATTATGATATGTCTTGGAGTGGGCCTCTTTGGGTTCCTCTTGAATGGGACCCTCTGTGCTTCCTGGACTTGTGTGACCTATTCTCTCCTCAAATGAGGGAAGTTTTCCATCATTACTTCTTCAGACACATTCTTTATTCCTTCCTCCTCTTCTCCTCCTGGTATCCCTATTATATAGATATTGTCCTGTTTCAGATTTTCCTGCATTTCCCTAAACACCTTTTTATTCTTTTTGAGTTTTTTTCATTTTCTTGCTCTTTCTACCCTGCCCTCCAGCTCACTGATTCATTCCTCTGCTTCATCTTGCCTGCTTTTGATTCTTTCTGCTGTATTCTTCAATTTAGAAATTGTATTCTTCATTTCCTCTTTTTTCTTGTTGATAGTTTCTATGTCCTTTTTCATGCTGATATAGCTTGCCGTAAGTTCCTTATAATTTCCTTTTAGTTTTTGGTAATTCTCTCTGAGCTCACTGAGCTCATTGAGCTTCCTTAGGACCATTGTTTTGAACTCAATATCTAATAGTTGACTTGCCTCTCTTTCATTTAATTCTCTTTCTGGGGATTCTTCCTTTCCCTTCAATTGGGGGGTGTTTCTTTGTCTTTCCATTATTTTGAGACTCTTCTTTTTTGCTTTTGCTTCTTAAATTGATGTGTCTTGATTTCCTGACTTTGTGGTGTGAACTTTTATGACAGGAGACCACTGTTTTTTCTTTCTGGATCTGCCTCTGAATATGTCAGATGTTAACCCCGTTTGACCTAGGCAGTCTGTTCAAGACTCCCAGGAATCTGTTGTCTGTGGCTGTCTCCTTCAGTTGTTAATCTAGTCACTCGGCACTCAGCAGTCAGCCTTAGGCACCGCAAGGTGGGGCAGAGTCCCTCCTGGGGGCAGGGTTATCGTGTCCTTTCATGCTGTTGCCACTCAGAGGAGTGGTCTGCTTGAGCCAAATGGCTTCTCCCATATGGGGGAAGAGGCAGCACCAGGATACTGCCGGCTACTCCCTCAGTTCTCTCCCCAAAGCCTCTGTCTCCAGACTTTCCTCAATCATCTCTAGACCACTTGGCACCCACTTTGGCCACAGATCTACTATCTGTGACTGCCACTCTGTACTCAGCAGTTGGGCTTGTACACCACTTCTGGGGCAGAGTCCTGGGAGTGGGACTATTGTGTCCTCTCTTACTGCTGCCACTCAAGGGAGTGGTCTGCCTGAGCAAGATGGCTGCTGCTGAATCAGAAATGAGTTGGCACTGGACCCCACTGGCTACTCTCTCAGCTCTCTCCCCAAGCCTCCTTCCCCAGTCTCTCCTCATGCGGCTCTAGCCCACTCTGCCCCTGCCTTTGCTGGAAACCAGTGTAATTAGCTGCTAATACAAATTTATGAGTTGGACCTTTAAACAGCTCTTTGCAACTCCAGCCACCTGTCTCTTGCAGAGCAACCTTGCCTTTTTTGCAGCTGGCTGTTATCTATGTACTTTTTGGGTTCCAGTGCTGTAGGCTGGAGATCCCCACTTATGGTTCAGACCCCACTTTTCTCAGGGGGATCTGATTGGCTGTTTAAATATCCCTCTGGTGCTGCTTCCTGTGGGCACCCTGCCTGCCTTCTCAAGGCTCTACTGCACTCCTCACCAGTTAGGTTGTGCTAAAGCCAATTCCTCTGTCCATCAGAGGTTTTAAGGCTCATTTCTCGCTATTGTTCAGTTGTTTTCCAGGTGATGGCTCCACAATGGAGTTTCAAGTCCAGTTTGATCCCGGGAGGAGGTCAGTGTGACTTCTATTCACTCCTCTGCCATCTTGAAGTCCTAAATATATTTATAGATACATATAAATATATTTGCTACCATTTTTGGCATAGTGCACTTTTATCAGGCAGAAGTTTAGACTCAAAGTCAATTCTACTTTCCATTTTCATTAACTTTATTGCATTCATGTTTTTAAAGAAATTTTAAAATTATTTTTAAAAGTTTTTAAATTGAAGTATTGACATATAACATATTATTTTCAAGTATACAATATAATGATTTCATATTTGTATAAATATCATAGTTTGTCTGTATTTTAATATTTCCTTCCCTATTAGGTTTTAAGTTCCATGAGGTTAGGATGGTGATATTGCATAGTGGTTAAGAGCATATTTGGGAACCAGACAAACTTGAACTCAAACAACACCTCTACCACTTACAATTATATCATGTTTAACAAGTTACTTAACTTTTCTGGGCTTCTCTTCTTCTATTAAATGGAGATAATGATAGGTCTTACCTGTTGAGGTAAAATCATGAGAAAGGAAGTGATAATGTATGTTGCATGTTTAGCAAAATGCCTAGCATTTAATAAGTGTGCGATAAATGGTAATACTAATAATTGCTAATTTAAGTTCTCTTTTCCACAACATATATCCTTAAGTAAAGCGTATGGTAGATGCTTATCCAGCAATTGTGGCTCAGTCAGAATCTATACAAATTAATTCATATAAAGAGTTAAGAGAGAAAGAACAGACCTATGAACAGACTTGCTAAATATTCCACATAGTTTAGTTGGGTCAATTCCTAAGTATATTGAATGCTTGTCTAGGGCTCTCTGCCTTCCCCCATGCTGTTAAATAGACAAGGAAGTCCTCTTGGGTGAAGAAGAGAGGAGGCCATCCTGTGATCCCCAAGCAACACACACCAAAAATAAATTATAAATATTTTATTAGACATTATTTTGCCTTTGGTGTAGATAAGAAAAAATGGAAGCAATAGAGAGATAGATTCTTTCCCCCTAATAGACAAAAATATGTTTAATCAATTAGAGCAACCTGAAGATTGTTTGGGTTATCCTATATCTCTAGTTACCTAATACTGAAGGCCAAATAGCCACTTGCTAGAAAAATTGTGGAGAAAATTTGCAAACCAGGTAGGTGGCTGGACAAGATGACCTGAGAGGTTTCCTCTACCACTCTAGACAGACTGGTACCAGACACATGAGATGGAGAGCAGCATGTGTACCAGAAGCTGCCACTGTTCTCCACCCAACCCTTCTTATGTTCAAGGGCCCAGCAGCAGGAGTCCAGGAAGATTTTCAAGGATGCTTGTGAACTATGTCAGTTATTCCTGGCTTGGCCTGGAGGAAGCTCTGGCATATTCTTCAGGCCCCTGCTGCCTTAGTTCCCACTGCCAGGAGGACTCAACTGTATCCCAGACCCTATTAACTATAGTCCTATTACACTACACACTATGAACCCTTAAGATATTAAATCATGTTCTCTCCTTGTCTTAAAAACCACCACAGGATGAGGTCCTTGGAGAGCAGAGAGATGTCCCTTCCTTCACTCAGGGAGCAATCTGTTTCTGTGGATGGCCTCAGAGTTCCCAGATCCCCTGTTCTGCTACTAGCAGCCCCAGTCCCGTTGGGCCCAGCTGCAGCGGTGCCCTTGGGTCAGAGTGCTGTGGAGGGAACTTCAGAGAGCATAGCTAACCTATGGCAGGAGGGATGGGTGGGCAGGCACTTTCAGAGAATGAGTTGGAGCCTGACAAATGGAGAGATTTTGTGTGAGATCAGCAAAAGAGGAGACACAGACACTTGACCTGGTTTGGAATTATTGCAAATCCATCAGGCTCTGTGCAAATTGAGACCATAATTCAGATTGTTCATATCATCACCAGCATCCCCATTTCCATTAAGCCCTGCTGTCCATCTCCCCTGGGCCTGGCTCTGTCCAGCAGCTAATTGAAGGGGTCAAGCTACCACTAAATTAACAAGTCACTCTGGATGGGTCAGCCTCTGCACCAACCCTTCCAGCTCAGAAGCTGTGGTTAACCTTGGAGGGGTTTCTATGTCCTTCTCAGCCTCAGGTGCAGCTTCATTAGGAGGATGCTCATTGACAGGGTATGATGGAGGGAACACTGGACCAGGGACCATATGAAGTGGATTTGAACCCCAACTCTGCATCTCATTTGCTCTATGATCTCAGGCAATTTACATAAACTGCTCAAACCTTTGGTTTCTCATGTAAAGTGAGAAAGATAAAAGATACACCTGCTTTATCTGCCTATAACTCCAGTGTTAATCCAATGCTGATTATGTAGGTGAAGCTGCTTTGAAGTTAATAATGTATTATGCAGATACAGGTGGCTCTGGGTGCTTCCCTGGGCAGCTTCAGAGGCTCTGCTCTGAGAACCCAGCAGACATCCATCACCTGTCCAGGCTGTCCAGAGGGTTGGGGCTCCATCCTTTTCCCTTGTGGATCATGTCCACTGGATGGAAGGCCCACGCAAAATGTATCCGGTACCATTAGGGCTGGCAGCACATGCTCCGAGGCAGAGCCCCCGCCTCTCCTTGGGATTCTGCTCAGAGAAAATGGAAAGTGAACAAGGACCATTGTTCTGGACCTATGTGACAGGCCTTCACAAAACCCTTTTGAGGTAGATATCATTATCCTCACTTACAGGGGAAAAAAGAGAGACATAAAGAAATTAAGCAATTTGCCCATGACCACCCAACCAGCGAGTGGAGGCCTGGATTTAGTTAGCTCTGTCTCCAAGCCCACCTCTTCTGATTCTACCTGCCATCTTTGAATTGGCCTCTGTGCACTTTGTCCTTAGGCAGAGCCAGGAACTGGGACCGTGTGGTCATCCCTCAGGAAGTGGGGCTTCTTGTTGAGGGGATGGGGGAAGAGGGGGCCTCTAAACAGCAGCCTGAGGATTTCTCCATTCTCTGGAAAAACAAAACAGGACATCTTTGGGATCACCCTGAGCCTCAGGCCTGCAGCCCTCTGCTCTCCATATTTGGGCAAAGCTTGGGGCTCCATCCTACTTGGGTTAGTTCTGGAGCTCCCTCCTGTCCATCCGAACCTGCACCTCCCAAGCTGTTCCCACCAACCCCCTTGCCACACACCACTTGGCTTTGTTACCCTGTGCTCTGCCTCTCCCCACCCTGGCCTCAGCCCTGCAACCCTGAAGGGGCTGAAGCTCTCCCCTCTGTGGGTGCCCAGACCTGGCTTGCAAGATTTTGCTGGCTGCTGCACTCTAAGCCTTGCTAGTTTTGGTTCCTGTGGCCCCCCACAGCTGTTGCTCCTTTCTTGGACCACAGAAGCAATTTTCAAGTCATATTTAAAGGCTAACTTTCTAAGTTAAACTGAATGGGAGAGCAGTCTACAGGGACAAAATACCTCTCCTTAACATTGAAATAGAAATCAGCCAGAATGGGGAAAGTATGGTGTGGTGGAGCCATTTGAAGCCTGGCTGAGCCTGTGCACCTGCTTTGAGAACATGCAGACACCAAGGGAAATACTAAGTTAGCTGCCACAGAGGTTATAACTCCCACTTCTCAGGAAACCATTGCAGGTTGACTTAATTTTCCATGTTTTATTAAAGACGTGTTTTCATATACCCCAGCAGATGACCATGGAGAAACCTGCGTGCTTGGGAGCCAGACAGGCCTTGCTGCAGTGGGATTCATGTAGTTCTCTTCGAATCATGGAATTGTCCCCTGGATTGGCCTTTGAGTCCCAAGATGGTGTTTCATCAGATAAGTCAAACTGATTAGCCACATCTGAAAGTTACATATTACCAAAGGTCTGTGATGAATCGCAATAGTGCTCCTATGTGTCTTTGTGAGAGGAGGAGAATGAGAATGGCTCCTATGGGGGTGAAGGCAAGTCCCAATATCCTCCTGGCTCCCAAGAGCCAGCTTGGGCTTGCTTCGGAGAACACTATCTTCTTTCTCTTGATAGCTCTTCCTTTCTGTCCTCTCAAAGCCTTTATCCACCATCCCTCCAAATATTCACAATAACACACTATTTTGTTGTCCTTTTCTTATTTCATTAGTTTGTTTGGTAACCATTCTGATTTTTGCAGGTCCCATTAAAATGAATGGGGTATAAAGGAAAAAGTGTAGGATTTAGTATCAGAAAACTCAGTTATTACTCTTGCTAACTAGGTGATTTTGAGAAAATCATGAAATATCTTGGTGCCTTCCCCCCCCCCCCCATTTGGTGAGGTGGGACTCATAGTCAAATAAGATAAAAAGCATAAAACTGCCTTGTAAATTATAGAGAAATTGAAAACTATTTTCAAGTCCTACAACTTCTAGGTCCTCTTCCTTCTTGGCCCAGGCCATTCCTGACTGCTCAATAAAAGGAAGAAAGAGAAAAGCCAGCACTTATTTAGACCAGGTGTTTTTACATACCCATTTAATAAGTTTTATTGTCCGTGAGAAAACCTAGGTTTAGTTAAATGTTGTGTGTTCAATATCATACAATTGTTAACCAGAAGATTTGAATATGCATGATGCCAGAAGTGGGGTTTTTCTGCTTGTGGTAGGCTAAATAACTGCCCCAAATATGTCCAAATTCTAATCCCCTGAATTGGTAAATGTGCCCTTATGTGACAAAAATGGACTTTGCAGATCTGATTAAGTTATAGATCTTGGGAGGGGGCAATTATTCTAGATTATCCAGGGTGGGGCAGATGTAATCCCAGGGTGAGGTTATAAAGAGAAGGTAATGTAAAGACAGTAGCAGAGAGATTTGAAGATGCTACTCTGCTGGTTTTGAAGGTGGAGAAACTAAGAAATGGACCCTCCCCTAGACCGTCCAAAATGAATGGACCCTGTCGATAACTTCACTTTGTGGTAGGCAGTTAGACAAACAGGAGCAGAGCAAGGATGATGGGCCAGGAAGAAAGGTCACTAGGGCAAAACACCCTGGGTGCCTAGAAGTGGGCCAGACTGGGAAAACAAGGACCTTACCCCCAGGCTAGCCTTTCCTCCCCTAGCATATTGCTGGTCATTGTGTTTAGATCTTCTGGCCTTTCATATTGGTGGTCATGTGGTTCAGACTCCCCTCTGACCTTTTCTCCCCTGGCATGTTGCTAGTCATGCAGGTTAGACCCCCTTAGAGGGGGAACAAACAAGGGGGTCGGGGAATAGCACTAAGCATTAAGCCCTCAGGACGATGAGGTTCTGACCCACATCAAATACATCTAGGCCTCAGCTGTATTTCAGCTCCAGGCCCAGAAAAGCAGCAAAACCAGGCCAGGGACACCACGGCTGACCTCAGGGCCGGCTGCACTGACTAATGACCCCCTGCTCTGGCACCAACCAATTGGTGGAGACCGGACCCTGAAAGGACACACCTGGAAAGCTGATGACTATTCTATTGAAATCCTCCCCTAGGACCTTTCCTAAAATCCCCACTCTAAAGGCCTTTAGGAATGAGTGATTTAGCAATCTCTACAGAACACGCCAACATTTTCCCCTGACCACCTTCCCTCAGGCACATTTTCCTTGCCTCTTCCTTTCTTCTAAGCATTGAGGGACTCTCTTTTGCCTTGGTAACTTGTTTCCTGAGCCCATTTCTTCTACAGCTGACTTCTTCTGTGAGTGACTTTCTAAATAAACTTTCTCTTACAGTTTGTGTCTTAGCTCTGAATTCTTTCTTAGCCAGATCGCAAGTACCGAGGTTGCGGAACTGAGGTCCAGTGTGTCTCCACAGGTCTAACACCTGATGCCTTTTCACCATCAACAACTTTAGGCCAGTAAAACAGATTTTTGACTTCTGACATCTAGAATTGGGAGAGAATAAACTTGCTTGTTTTAAGCCCCCAAGTTTGTGATGATTTGTTACGACAGCCATAGGAAACTACTAAATCTCTATATCATGCTGTGTCTTAGTTCACCATTTTATATTATCTTTGTCACCCTAAAGGTCCAAATTACAGCTTTCTTTTAATTTTTTCATGCCCTGGGGGAGGCAGGCAGTCCTTCCTGGTCAAGACAATTGGCTTACAAATACTTAACATATACATATACATATACATACTTGGAGGCCAAACCTATGCAAGGCACTGCGAAAGATGCCACACGATGGCCCTCAAGGACTCTATTAGTTACCTATTGTCCAACTCACTGGCTCAAAACCAAATGCATTTTATTATCTCACAGTTTCTGTTGGTCAGAAACCCAGTTGCTGCTTAACAAGTAAGTGGTTCTGGCTCAGGGTCTCTTATGCGGCTGCAGTCAAGATGTTGGTTGTACTACAGTTATCTGAAGGCTTGACTGGGGCTGGAGGATTCACTTTCAAGGTGGAGAAAAAATTAGAATTTAGTATCAAAAAACCCTGTTCTGAAAGTTCATTCATCCTTTAGTAAATGATTCAAGAAGTTGACAGCAGACCTCAAGTTTTTTGCTGGTTGTTGTCAGGAGGCCTCAGTTTCTCACCATGTGGGCCTCTCTATAGGGATGCTGGAGTATCTCTGACATGGCAACTGGCTTCTCCCAGAGTAATAGATCAGAGAGAGAGAGTGCACAAGAAGAAGCTGCTGTGCCCCTATGACCTGACCTTGGAAGTCACTTGCTCTCCCTGCCACCACATTCTATTCGTCTGAAGCAAATTAGTAAGTACAGCCAACATTGAAGGCGGGGAGAATTAGACTTCACTATTTGGAGGAAGGAAAATTTGTGGGCATATTTTAAAATCACCTAAAGGAGTTTATAGTAGCAAGGCAGAGTCTGAACATCCCCACCCTGTGTGGTTACACAGGGCAGCCTCTAACCACAGGCAGAAGTGGCTCCGACTGCCTGTCTCTAGAGTGAGGAGCCGGAAAACAAAGGCATGGACTGCTGGGATCAGCATGAAAGAATGAGTGTGACATTAAGAAAACAAACACCACCACTTCTAAAAATTATTAAAAGCAAGTTGTGTACAATATTGACATTTTGAAAATGCAGATCATAAAAAAAGCACAAAATCATATGGGTAGAAAAGGAACAAGAAAAGCATTCCCAAGGGGACAATAACACAAGTAAAGGTAGGAATCCACACCCTGTGCCTGTGGTTTCCTAGCAGAAACAAAAGGTATCTGGAATGCAGTAGTGGATATTGTCAACCAACAAAAATTCAATGAATAAGAAGGAAAACAAAAGGAAAAGAGAGTATGAGTAAAATTTTGTAAGAGCATGTTATTGCACTTGGACCAGGGTTATATTAGGGAAGCATAGCAACAAAGAAGTCAGCAACCCAACACTGTTCTTGGAACCTAATAGGTGCTCAATAAATACGAAGTGAGTGAAAAATAAAACCCTCGAAGTGATTAAGCAGTGTTTTGAAGATTAGCAGAATGCATTGAGTTAAGTGAACTGAGAGCTAGCTTGTTCATCCCTAGCTTGTTCTCTGAGATACTTTCCCACTCTAGTGGAATAATTACATTATTGGAGTACCAGAGTTGGAAGTGAGTAAGAGGGGGTCTACCATAGCCCCCACCTTTTTAGAGATGAGGGAACAAGGATATAGCTGACTGTATGCTGCACTGCTGTGCTCTCTGGGGGACAGCAGAGGGGCAAGGAACAGATGAAACGTATTAGTTTTCTATTGCTGCCATAACAAAATATCATGGACCAGGTGGATTAAACAACAATTTATTTCTCACAGTTCTGGAATCTAGAACTCCAAGATCAAGGTGTCAGCAGGGTTTCTGGTGAGGCCTTTCTCTCCTTGGCTTGCACAAAGCCACATTCTCATTGTGTATTCTACACTCCTTTTTCTCTGTGTGTGCATACCTGGTGTCTTTTATAAAGACATCAGCCCTATTGTATTAGGGCCCACGCTTATGATTTCATTTAATCTTAATTATCTCCTTAAAGGCCCTATCTCCAAATATAGTATGGTTCTGAGGTACTGGAGGTTAAAACTTCAACACATAAATTTTGAGGGGACATGATTCTGTCCATATCAGGAAGGGAAACAAAAGACAAGGGAAAGTGGCAAATCCTAGAGTCCCAAAGGAGTGGCATTTGAATGTGATCTCTCCCCAATCCTTGGATAGTGGCAGTGGAAAGTTAAGGAAAGGAGCTATGAGATATTTGGAGAGATACTTCCAACTGGAAGCTGCACAGCAGTGGGGCAGAGAAGCCACAGGAGATGTAGAGTTGCCCTTGGCATAGGCTTTCCAAGTTCTTACCAACCCTCAGTATCAGGGCTTCCTTCTCTCCTTCCCGAACTCACTCCTCAGACAGTAGGTGTCCTTTCACTTTATTGTCCATCTGGGAGATGAGAAGGATATAGTTGAAAAACAATGAACTTGGGTTTCTGACATGACTTGTGGAACTTCATCTTCCCTCATATGCATATTTATGTGTGTGTGTGTGTGTGTGTGTATAATTTGACCTCATATGTATATTTATGCTTAATGGTAACCATTTAAGAAGCTGCATGTAGCATATTTCTTTGCATTGCTTGGATAGTTCTCAGCTAAACATTTTCTTTGTTTTTATTAAAGAATCTTTTGGAAATTTGGAGTGAAGAGTTGGTATGGTTTCAAATTCTGGTATTTGAAGTAAGCAGTCTATAGACAATTTGCCTGATAGCATAGTGACAGAGGGGACAGCCTTGATGAAGTTTAATTCTTACCTGTATATCTACCAGAGGTATCTCTCTGATTTTTCCATATCTAGTCAGCCCACCTTGTATAACTTTATATCTTTTTAGAAGATAATTTTGCATGATTTTGAACACAGAGTCCAACTCTTGATCTTCACATTTTATCTTAATGGGCAGATCTTGTTATGAAGCACCTCCTGTAATCCTCTAAGCCTTAATTAACGTTAAGACTATGTTAACATTTAACTCTACTGTTATCTTTCCATTGCTTTTGCACCAAACTTCAAGAATGTGGCTGTATGGTTATTTTCTTGACTTTGACTTCAAAACTACTTGCATTTTCTACTTTAGAGAAGTGAATGGACATTCAGACCTAGAGTTAGTTGGAGCCTGGAATGAGGTCCACATAGGTTTGTCCAGAGTGAGGGTTTGTGGGGAGACCTTCCTAATGGGAATATGGCTGCAGATGTGTAGAGGAGGCTTCACTCCCCCCATACACCCAGACTGGACCCTGTGCAAGCGGAGTAAAAAACTACTGGCAATACTTCTATTTAGAGGACTCTCCATATCTCCACATGATTGGGTTGGGCAATTCTTGGTTTTAAAATAAGGCAAGTAAAAAAGCCCCAGAGCCCTCCCCTCTCCTCTCTTGCTTATTGATTTTTAGAGAAAAAGGGAGGGAGGGAGGATGGGGGGGAGAGAGGAAAAGAAGGGGGCAGAAACATTGATTGGTTGCCGCTCATACGTGCCCTGACGTGATCAAACCCACAACCTAGGTATGTGCTCTCACTGGGAACTAAACTCCCAACCTTTTGATGAACAGGACAGTGCTCCAACCAGTTGAGCACCTGGCCAAAGTCTGAGGTTGTTCTTAATGTCTCTTTCCCCTTAAAGTCTCATTACCAAGACTGGTCAAGTTTATCTTCTCAATTCAGCAGAGGCTCTTTACACATTTTGCTGCTATCTGAGCTCTCTTCTGAATTGCAAGCCTCCTAACTGGTCTCTTCATCTCCTGGGATGTCCTCTAATTACCCACTCTCTGCATTGCAGCCCAAGTGATCTTCCTGAAAACCAGACTTCCTATGGCTGCTTCCCTAACCTAAATCTGTTCCAAGACTTCCCATTTTCCTCAGGAGAACGGCATGAAGGACCCTCCATAATCTGACCCCTGCTAGTCCCTCAACCTGGCCTCTACTCATTCTACCTTGCACAATACATCTAGTCCTATTAAACTGCCTCTAGCTTCCCGCACATACCACAAAGGCTCATTTTGTGTCTTTGCTCATGTTGGTTGTGTGGCCTGAAATACCTATTTCATCTTTCTTCATCTGGATACAATATATTTATTTTCTGAACTCAGTTCAGGTGTGTTTGCCTCCAGTTAGCACTCCTGGATGCCCAGACTCAGCCTAGTGATCCTTCTCTCTGCTCTTGTGGCACATGGTATACCCACAAATCACCGTGTACCACTTTGTGGAAATATAACTACTTGTTTCTCCAGTTAGATGGCAAATGCTCATAAGACAGAATCTGAGTCTAATTCCTCTTTGAATCTTGGAATCCAGTACAGTACTTTGCCCATAATCTACGTGTAACATGTTTTTGTTGAAGTGAGCTGCTCTGCAGGAACACAGAAAAGTTTGCAGAGAAGGCAGTATCCAGACAGGACTTAAAAAATGACCACCAAAGGGACCAAGTCTCTCTGCCCAGTACCGGGAACTCAAATGCAAGCATACACTCTCTCTCCAAAAGCCCTACCATCCCTAACCCTTAGGGTTCTATTTTGGTCCAAACTAGTTTCTAGCTTAGAGAATCCTGTTCTCTGTGCTGCAGAGATATCTACAGTCATCCTGATGTGGCCCAGGAAGCTCTGCTAGGCTCTCAGACGTCAGCTACAGCTCAGGGGCCTACAGTAGACAAACAGGCTGTTTGTGGGCTGGGTTTGCAGGAGAATGTTTGGATAGAAACATGAGAAACGCAGATCAGACTTGTCTCTCTGCCTACTGAGCTCACTGTTTATTGTTGTAGCTTCAGTGTTTGGAAATGTCAGGCTCCAGCTGACTTTTCAGTCCTCTGGCTTCACCACGGGTGTCAGAAATGTACTGTGGCTGCAGCAGAGATTTGAAAGAGCCTCCCCTGTGGCCATCTTTGCAGTTTTGGGATGCCACAGGTTATTTCTGTTTCTGATTTCCGAACATTTCCGCAGGGGCCACAGAGAGGGGAAGTTCAGTGTGTGGCGATGCTTCTGGAGCAGAATGAGGGTCATGGGCACCCGGGCCACTCCAGCAGTGGCTGGGCTGTCTGGGCTGCTCCAAGGAAAGGATCAGGCTCACCTTTTATCAGGCGTAACTGTGGCCTTTCCCACCACTAGGTAAAGAAATGTTTGTTGGGGGACCATGCGTATTAGGTAATGGGGAGATAAACAAAGTATGGCTCCTTCCCTTAGGAGTTTGTAGTTCAGCTGGGAAGAGAAATAGAACAATAAAGACAAGAGATCAGAGTCTTAACAGATCAAGTACAAGACTACTTGAGAGCACAGAGGAGAGAGTAACTAGCTCTGTTTGTCAAGAGAGGTGAGTGACCTTGACTCAGTCCTCAAGTAGAGCATGAATTCAATGATACTCATGAGGTTGAAGTATATTTCTTCACCTGAAACTCATAGTATTCATAGTCCTCCAAAATCCATCCTTCCTTCCTTCCTCTGTCCCTTCCTCCCTCCCCCCCCCCCCCCCTCCCTCCCTCCCTTCCTTCCTTCCTTCCTTCCTTCCTTCCTTCCTTCTTTCCTTCCTTCCTTCCTTCCTTCCTTCCTTCCTTCCTTCCTTCCTCTACTTCAACCTCAGAGGAGAGTTCAAATTGATCCTTAGGTTTAATACACCAAATCTATCCTCAATAAAAACTGGGACATTAGTCAGAAGCTTCCAGTACCTATAGTCTGATATAAAAGCTGCATTTTCTTCTTTTGATTACCAAAGGTCCAGAACATCAGTGGGGCTGAAGATAAGGGGATCAGGTGTGTCCAACCTTGTGGCATCTCTGGGCCACACTGGAAGAAAAAGAGCTGCTTGGGCCACACATTAAATACATGGTGACACAAAATCACACATACACGAAAAATCTCATGTTTTAAGTAAATTTACGATTTTGTGTTGGGCTGCATTCATAGCCGTCCTGAGCCACATGCAGCCTGCAGGCAGCAGGTTGGATACCCCTGCACCCTTTCTAGCAGGGTGGAGTTGCTCTGTAAATGGTGAAACGCGCACATCGAAGGAGTCCAAGCCATGGCTGCACACAGGCTCTGTCAGAAGGAGCTGGAGAAGCCAGCCAGGGCTGTAATTAGCAGGACCTATAATTGTGGCATAAATTAGAGCTCAGGCACTGACAACTATTGTTATTGAAATGTCATATTTTGAATGCAAAAATACAGTTAAAATGTAGAGAAGCTGGGTGATATTAATATATGCAAATATGCTTTAATTAAAGCTCAGCAACCACTGGTTTAAAGTAAAGGACTTGATTTAAATACTTAAGCATATATTATAATGGCTTTTATGACAGGCCACAAGAATGGTAAATGACACTGCAAACACCACCATACAATATAGACATCCAGATTTCTCTGTGTGTTGTGTTGACTGAAGAAAACCAGAAGTTCCCAAAGTGGGAATTCTCCCAACTGACCTCTGGGATATCTGGGGGTTGAGGGAATCTGGTCCCTGGGTGTCAGGGCCTTCAGAAGGCAGCTCCAAGAGGGAATGGAGCAATGACCACTTTTGACTGAACTGATCTGTTCACCAGCTGTCTCCCCCGCAGACCTTCAGCCATCTGAGGGTAGCTGTCATGTTCATTCATCTCATTGAGTCATCTCTCTATTCCTGGCCCCTGGCTCTGTGCCCTGCACATGGGTAGCTCTCAATATATAGCTGTTGAAATAAACTTCTCTGTATCTTTACCCCTGGAACAATATTAACTGAGGAGATTTGACAACAGTTGATGGATCTCAAGGTCCATGCTCTCTCTGGCATCCTGGCAACTCTGGCTTGTTAAATGTATGTTCCTGTCTCTACGTCCCTGCCTCTGCTCTGGCTGAAATCCCAGGAATCTACCTTCTCAGCAGGGAGAATGGACCCATGGTGCACTGTATTGTGGACGATGTGTGCTCATTAGTGGATGCCTTAATTATATAAATCAGTAGGGGCAGATCTTGAGGGCCCTGAGTTCTTACTATGTCATTTAAAATATAGTGAAATTAAAATATGCTTATGGGCAGTAAAATCAATTATTACTTTTTAGCCGGCAGAAATTATTTCAATGAATGTAGAAAGAGTTGGTTCAAACAAATAAATGTTTAGAACAGATAGATGTATAAATATATCCTCAATTTATAAAATTTAATAATTCATAATGCTAGAGACATCATAAACATGTATTGATACCATAAGAAAAAGTATATAGCAATTTCTGTCAGATTCAGAGGGATATGAGAAACCATGCTTTGGGGAAGGAACATCCTTGATCTTTTACAATCACATCTTTCTGTTAGTGCTTTTCTCAAAGCAAAAAGAATATAGAGCTAAATGAATAGTGAAACACTATCAGTGGACTTAGTGGATATTAGTTGTCCCTATTAATGATCATCACTAGACAGCTGATATCACATATCAAGTACTTACTATTCACTAGGCATTCAACTGACACTGCTATATTTTATTGGGTTGGCTAAAAAGTCCATTTAGTTTTTCCTGTAAAATAAAAACCACATTTTTTATTTTCACCAATAAATTTATTGATTCAGATATTTTGAGTATGTTGGCTATCTCCCACTATTGGCAAGGGTGCTGCTAAACACCTTCCAATGCATAAGACAGCCCCATGGCAAAGGATTATTTGGCCAAAATGTCAATAGTACCAAGAAACTTCACAAACCACTTTTCACATGTTTGACCAGTCACAGCACCTTCTCCATACACTGCTCAAATCTTTGTGTGCATTTCAGTTGCATTTTTACCTTTCTTGAAATAACAAAGCATAATATATCAAAAATGTTGCATATTTTCTTCCATCTTCAATATTAAAATGGCTGCATAGAAATTCACCAATTTTGATAATTTTTTAATGTACGCTGATATGATAGCTGTCACTATACAATTTAACAAAAAGTTTTGAATGAAGTTAAGGACAACTAAGCACTACTAGAGCCATCATATGGAAAAAACTAAATACACTTTTTGGCCCACTCAATATTTGCACAATAACCTTACATGGTAGATATTATTATCTTTCTGTAACTGATGAAGAGACTAGGGATCATAAAGATTAAGCAACTTTCCAAAATCTTCTAAGTAAGTAGTAAAGAATGGCTTAAAAAAAATTCAATCTGAAAAATCCCTTTTAACTGGTATGTTCAGACTACTCATAATTAATACAATTATTGATGTGATTGGATTTAAGTCTACCATTTTAATGCTAATTTTATTTTTTCACTTCTATTTTGGTCCCTTTGTTACCTCTTTAATTGCTCATTTTAGATTATTTGATTTTTTTTGGAATTCCATTTTAATTTATCTTTTTTTGGTCTATTTCTCTTTGTATTATTTTTTGGTTGCTCTAAGCATTACAGTATACATACCTAGTTAGGTGTATTCACAGTCTCATTAATATTTTACCACTTCCAAGACAATGGAAGGACATTAGAACTATATAGATTTCTTTATCCTGTCCATTTATGTTGTAGTATATATGAGTATAGAGGTGATAGATACAATGTATCTGAAAAGCCCACCAATGTTATACCTTATTTTGCCATGTAAAATGCACACTTTTTTGCCCAAATTTTTGAGGGAAAACTAAGGATGCACATTATACGTGGGTGGTATTAATTTCGTATCTATATAAATGTGTTTAATTCTTTTATTTATTCTTATGCATTAAAGGTGTAACTCTAGAAAGCAATAACAATATCCATATACAAGATACTATCCTGGAATATGATAATCAGTTTTGTTTCTAAATATAAATAAATTAATTAATTAAAACAAAAGTTTTTTTTTCCTGAAAGTTTCGGCCAAAAATATGGGTGCACGTTACACTTGGGAATGCATTATACATGGCAAAATACAATGATTTCTGCTTTCAATAGGCATATATATTTCAAAGGCCTTATGAGGGGGAAAACAGTCCTTTATATTTGTCCAGCTATTTACCATTTCTGTTGCTCTTCCTTCTTTTCTGAAGATCCAAGTTTCCTTCTGGTATCACTTCCCTTTAGAACTTCCTTTAACATTTCTTTTATAACAGGTTTTTTGCTTATGAATTCTGTTAATAATCTTTCATCTGAGAATGTCTTTATTTTACCTTCACTTGTAAAAAAATCGTTTTGCTGGATATTGAATTCTGAGTTGAATATTTTTTCATTTGGTGTTTTAAAAATATTCTACTGTCTTTTGGCTTCCATGGTTTCCAGTGAGAAATGCACAGTATTTCAAATCATTTTTTTCCTATGTATTACATGCTGTTTTTTTAATAGCTACTTTTAGTATTTTCTCTTTATTTTTGGTTTTCAGTGGTTTGGTTACTATGTGTCTGAGAATGGTTTTCTTTGTGTTATTCCATTTAGAACTTGCTGAATTTTCTGCATCTGTAAATTTATGTCTTTCACCAAATTTGGGATGTTTTTAGCCATTATTTCTTGAAACCCTCTTTCTCTTTTCCTTTTGGGACACCAATGACCTTTTCATATTGTTCCGCAAGCCCCTCATATTGTTCTTTTGTTTGTTTTATTTATTTTCCTCTCTGTTCCTCAGATTGGAAAATTTCTATTACTCTACTTTCAAGTTCTATTGAGGACATCCAGTTAAAACAATTTTTATTAAAAATTTCAGATGTTTTACTTTTCAGTTCTAAAATTTTTACTTTGTTCTTTTTTATGATTTATATTTTTCTGCTGAGAACTTTCCATTATTTTTCAGTGCATTTACATTTACCTCATGCATGATAATTCTGATAGTGGCTTTAAACTCTTTAAAGCCTCGGATAATTCTAACATCTGAATCACCTCTAGGTTAGTGTCTGATGATTTTCTTTTCCTTTGATATTTGGTCACATATGCTTGCTTCTTTGTTTGTAGAGTAATTTTGGATTGCATCCTGGATGGTATAAATGCTATGTTGTGCATACTCTGCATTCTGTTAAAATTCTTTAGAGAATGTTGATTTTTATTTATTTTGTTTTATTCTGTATCAGTTAGGGTTAGATTGTAAGTTTTATCTTACTTTCTGTGGGTGGCGACTCATATTTCAGTTCAATTCTCAAAATGATTGCTATGCTGTTTTCAGTCTCTCCCATGCGTGTGCAGCTCAGGGGTGACCCTGGGACTTGAAGGTGTTCATACACAGAATTAGAAGGTTTTTTCCTCCATCTCTTTCATCCAATATTTTCCTTACATTTTCCAGCCTACAGGACCCTATTTCCCAGGTCCACTGGCCAGAAAAATGGTGTTTCAATCAGAGTTTTAACTGCAAGTGTCACCTATAGGATACATCTCCATGTGTGGGGTTGTACTTAGGGTAATGCTGTGAGAGATAAGGTAAAGAAAAGCCCCAGGAACTCATGCTCACATTGTTGGCATCCCGAAGCGTTCATTTCCTTTAGCAATCTATTTGCTCCTATTTAGAGTCCTCAGAGAGATGCTTTTGGTATATCATTCAGAGTCCTTGGCTGTAAATCAGTGGGAGAGGGAAGCTTTGCTGGACGTTCCACCTTGAATGTCCATAGGTTAAAATAGGGTTTGAACTCAGGATTGCTTGACCATGAACCTTCCATTTTTCTTATGCATCACACTGCTTCTGATTCCTGTGATCTTAAATGCATGGCTACCAAATTGTCCAGGAAATTGTCCATAAAGCTTTATGTGCTTTCCTCACCTTTGCACATGAGATTTCTGATTCAGTTGAGGTGGCAGAACCAGTGGAAGCCAGCAGTTGGTTTATCTTTACAGCAGAAACAAATTAGCTACATGATGATTTCCTGACTTACTCAACAGTTGGCTTCTCTTGCGGATGGCAATCTCGCCCCCTCCACACACCCCCCCACCCCCCCACACACCCACCTCTCCAAGCCGCACAAAATTGTCCTGAGAATCCTTGATTTACTTGTGTTTTATGGCTATGGCCAGAGGCTGGAAGAACCTGAGAAAAAAAGAAAGAAGAGGGAGTGGAGCAATTGTAGAACCAAGTGCAAACAAAACCTTCTTTATACATTTCATTCTGTAAAAGGAGTACAAGGAATGCACACAAGTGACCTAAATTTCCCCAAGGGAAATGGATTTAATTATAAACAACACTGCCAAAAAGAAAAATCTAAAAAATAATTAATACCAGTACACTGAACTTCAAACACACACACACACACACACACACACACACACACACACACACACTCAAGGGCTGTGGAAGACAGACGAGCAAGCAAGAAGAGCAGAGAGAGTCCTGCATATTTATAATTCACAGTATCAGGGTCAATGCTACATTTTGTGTGTACATGCTTTTGTGTGTGTGTAGAGGTTTTTCCTTTTAAAATTCTACACAAAATTGTTCTGAACTGCACATATTTTACTATTTCAATTAGCGAAGATTACTATTTGTTTTTCTTTCCTTCTTGGCACTGAGGCAGTAATTGCACCCGCAATGAGAGAGTTTTGTAGGCCACTTTCTCATTTTGCAGGCACTCCCTGGACAAAATACAATAATAAACCATAATGAAATAAAGTTGGTTCATTGAAGAAGACTGGCCTCTCCTAACAGACAAGCTATTAAAGGTGGATTGTGGAAGAGGATCAGCAAGCAACCATCATAAATGCATCATCAGGCAAATTAGCAAAGCATTTACTACTCAATGGTGGGAGAAAGTTCTTTCCACTACCTTTCCCCTAAAGCCACCATAATTGGGGAAATATCTCCTGATACACAGCTGTGAAGCTCATTTTCTGGATGGGCACTCAGCTCTGCTATATGGGACCAGGTGCATTCTGTTTAGAGGACTTTTGTGAGGTTCAAAGGCCTTGATTGGGTATGAGCATACCGCATAGCTGTGTATTCCTCACTCACATGGCTCTCTGGGAACTACTGGAGTTTGTAATAGAAACGTGGCAAAGGATATGGTTAGGAGTAGCTCACCCAGGGCTATTTTTACAGAGCTTTCAGAAGCCAGCTTATTTGGCTTTGAAAACTGGATAACACAGGGAACATTTCTACCACCATAGCTTATCTTTCAGGAGTGAGGTTTGGGGGCATGCTTTTTCTTAACTTGCAGATAATAATCATCTTCATCTCTCTTTATAGTTTATAAAACACTTCCACAGGCATCACTTCAGTGGATCTTCAACACAACTTTGAGGGCAGATGATTATTATTCTCATTTTACAGCCTGATGAACAGAAGCTCCCAGAAGAATAAGAAACTCCCCCAAGATCAAAAAGTGAGTTAAATAGAAGAGTCTGAGATTTTAACTCTGTTTTTCCCATGATTGAAAACACACCTCTTAGAAGTGTTTCATCCATTGCTTAGCTGTCTTGCAGAGTGAAGACCTGTGCAGGTAATGTCTCCACACACCTCAAGCTCCAATCTGTCAGGGACTGAACTGAGCATGTCTTCCTCCTACAACAGTATCCTGGTCCCTGTGTTCTACATAGGGAAGTCTTCATGAATCTGGGTTGATTGAAGATTGTTACATAGGATGGACATCAGGGGCTGCCTACATCTAGTACAGTGCCTGGCACATGGTAGGTACTCTATATTTGAAGAATGAATGGATAAATATATTAAAAAGCAGCCATGTAGGGTGAGTATGAAGTGCAAGGTGAGGTATGGAGAAATAAGAATAAAGGTCAAAGAGAAGGGTCATGTAACATTGAAAGAAAGAACATTTTGAAAGAAGGTGCAGAGACATGGAAAGAGTTCAAGCTTCAGTCTCCCTATGTGGTTGAAATGGGAAATTTGAACAATGACTGATTCCTCTGATTGAGCTAAAGCAGTTTGGGGACAACCTCTCCATGCCCTGTTGTGACCACCCCAAGCTCCTTGGGTTTTGAACCTAGTGGTCTTAGAAGTGATTCCAGATCAACGACCTCTTATGTCTTCTTCTCCAGTCTCCTCTACCTTGATATCCTGGATGCTTGCCTTGTCTTTTATAATAGTGACAGATTTTAAAAACAAAGACCCTTAGAAACAAGGGTCACTCCACCAGAGCTGACACTGGACTTGGTAGGGGCTGATGTTGGACTGGGGAAGGTCAGAGAGTCACATATGACACCTAAAATAGGATTAATAGGCAAAGTAGTACTTGAGGCCACAAGTGAAGAAGCAGTTATTTAATGAGAAATACCAATGTGCCAGTCACAGTTTTATGGACTGGGGCTGCAGAATAAACAACAAAGTTCTTGCCCTCATAAAGCTAACATTCTCTAGTGGAGGAAGACAGAGAATATACAAATAAATAGCTCCAAAAATTTTAAGTGCTATCGGAGAAAAAAAGCAAGATAAAGGGGTTAGAAAGTGTGTGTGTGTGAACATGTGTCTATGTGAGTAAATGGGTGTGTAAGTCATTTTCCAATGATACTGCCATGCCAAAAACATGAAATTTGTTTTAGGGAATTCCTTGCAAAGCCCAATCTTTTGTGGATGGAAGCCTAGAGATTTTTCTATATATTTTCTCTCTCTGGTTTTTCTGGAAACAAATCACATAGATTCCTTGATGGATAGAGGCAGAGAACTTCTAACCAGTCTGGGGAGTGGCTTGGCAGGTGCCTTCAGGCTACAGCATAGCTCTCTGCTCAGACACCCCTAGCCTTCTCCAGTCTTCTCCCCCTCACCCTTCACCAGTGAGGACACAGCATGCTACTCTCTCTGGTGGGTTAACTGTTGAAACAGGAGCCTCATGCTCTCAGCAGCCCTGTCAGGCTGTCAGAGTGATTCACTCAAAAGAATAAAAACTGACAACAAAACTGCCAGCATTTCCAATGGCCCAACATTTACAAAGTCCTGACCTTAGGACCTGCCTACCAGTTGCTACTTAAACCTCAAATGAAAGCCAAAGAAATAAGCCAAAGCACACATTTATTGGTCTCTCAGAGAAGGCCATTTCCCCATCGAGCTAATGCTCTTAGCACAGGCTTCAGAATCCCTATATTTTATTTTTAAAAACAGCATCACCATCCAAACTAGGTCATGCATCTTCCCTTCCAGCTAACAAAGGCAGTGAGTTGCTTTTCTTCCCTGCCTGTGCTTATGATTCTCGGGGCCTGGTGGCAAGGTCCACTGCTCAAACAGTTAATATTTTTCTGACACAGCAGTGACTGTGTTTGGAATTCCAAATGTAAAGGATGTTGGGTTCTGCATTTCAGAGAGAAACTTGGGAGATCAGCCAAGTCATTCATCTGCCAGATTCTGTGCTTGCAATAATGGAGTAGGGGGGAAGGGAGGAGGCAGAGGAAAGAGAGACTTTCTGGGACAAAAACCACCAAAGGAGAAAGCTAAATGCATTTACGGTCTATTGGCAAGAATAGTAAATGAGTCTTCGGGGATCTAAGTTCCACCCAGCCCTGCTATGAAGGATTTGGGTAACTTCAGGTGACTCTTATATTGTTGCTGTCACTCCATTTCCTTACCTATTTAGACGGGGTATTATGTATACATTGTGTGAGGGTCAGGTGTCCTAATAGATATAAAAGTTCTTATAACAGATTAGTGTGTTACTAATACAAAGCATCATAGTTATTCCTTTTGTGGAGTCTTACCATTTAAACATTAGGGGACTGGGTCTCCAAGTTCTAATTCTGAGGAAAGTCTGTGGATTAGATGAGTAAATTCTTTGCAGATAGAGATAATGACTTCTACAGAATCACAGAACAACAGGAGCCAAGACACCTTAGAGGTCACCTCATCCCACTTCCCACTCAGATGTGAAATCCCTTTTACAAAACCCTCTGAGTTCTCTCAGCAGCTTAGAGCATAAAGCACATAGTTTTTGGCTTTGATGGGAGCCTTAGATATAGGGGCTGACTTTTTTCTTTTTTTCTTTTCATTTTTAATCCAAAATCCTTAAGATGAGATGACAGCATATAGTAGGCACTCAATAAATATCCTATTGACTAAGTAAGAGACTGTGTAGACACCCCCCATAGATGTTCCTCCAGAGTCTGCTCTCAAAGGCCTGGTGAGGAGGCACTCCCTGTTGGGTGAGGCCGCTCACTGTGTTCTTGGCAGCTGTAACTGTCCAATGGTCTTTCGTGACCGAGCTGGTATGGAACCCCTTTGGTGCTGCTTCTGGGGCTCTATGGGATAAGGCTGCTTCCTTTCACTAAGGAAGGCCCTTAAACTGTCTTTGCCTCCTTCACCCCTCAGTCTTTCCTGCTTCCTAAGCATCTCTTCATTTTGGTCTCTTCTCTATAATTTGTAAACGCCCTTCTTAAAATGTGATGCCCAGAATACTCCAAATATGACCTCACTGGCACATGAGTCAGAGATGCATGGATATTAAAGTTTATCTTTATGGCTCCCCAGGTGCCTTTGAGCATTATGGACACTTTAAGTTGGCTAGCCCATTCCACTTCATTGGATCTGCAAAACAACCCCGGGAGATGAGGATTGTCTCCCTATTTTACTTATGAAGAAACAGGTTCAGTGAGTTAATTTAACTTGCTGGCAAGTGGCAGGGCTGGGACTTGCTCGCAGGTCTGCGGACCATCTCCTGTCTCCATTCATCATCCCTCCACTCAGCAATTACTTATTAAATATCTACTATGTGCCAGGTTCTGTGCTTGGTCCTGCGAATGAAATTACCTCAATGTTGATTCCCTCCAGAACACCAAGCTGCCTCCTGGGGCCCTGGGGAGAATCAGTATTAATACAGCACTTTGCAAGCACCATCATTTAGCACTTTTCACATTGTAATGTGTGTGTTTGTGCATTTCTCCATCCCATGAGCACGTGGCATTTATCTTGGTTCCCACCCAACCCCCAGCATTAGATGAGGTGTTAGATATAAAGGTGCTAAATAAACATTTACTGACTACATGAAATGCTTACTTGCTAAATCAAAAGTTATGCCCTTAATGTCTAAGGGTGGAATTTCAGGAAGGAAGATCAGACGTGAATGAGAGAAGAGGGGGATGTCTTTCTAGCTGACCAGAAAATGAAATGAACCCTGAGGTGACAGAAGTGCCTGAATCAACTTTGCATCCAGTGGGACGGTGACTTTCTCTGATCTGAAACATATTGCTGTGAACGCAGCCTCTGAGATTTTTCTCAGCTCTCTGGGTAGTTGTGCTGCCCTTCGGATTCCTGTGAGCCTGAAGATTCTCTGCAATCCAGGACGTTTCCTCCACCTCAGCTGTTGGCAGGAGCAGGACTTTCACAACCTGCACTGCCCCAGGGCCTACTTTTGGGGGTTTGTGATTGTCTTTGTTAAATGTACTCTATCACCTCTAGCCTGTTACCCTGAGTGTGGGTTCGCACTTGTTTTAAGTGACCCTCCCAGCACTGTGTCACTCACAGTCTTGAGTAGCATGCTGTCTGATTTCTTTTTTCATTTATGCAATTGATAAAACTGCCAGATAAGGGAATGCTAAGGACAGAGTGCCAGGCATCTTGCCAGAGGCAGGCCTTTAGAGGAAACTTAACATTTTCTGAGCAGCACCCTAAATAACTAAGATTTGATTTAACTGTATTATTGTGTTGCTCATAACCCTAGCCTCACGACAAGAGTATTTCAGGAGCCTTTGCCAAGTTCTTACTGAACTCTACACTTACCAAAAGTAAATAAGTAAATTTGGCTTGGATAAATTGAATGGAACCACAGAGAGTGGGATCCCACTTGATTTTACAAGGATGCAGAAACCATCTCCTTAGTGACCTAGTCTGGGCTCTTCCTATGAGTCAGCTTGAGCTCTTATTTCTGGAGTTCTCTTTCACCCTTTTTGTGGAGTCTAGGATAGCTCCACACTGCTCCAGTCACCGGCCTATTGACGACCTGATGAAACTATGGACCCTGTATACAACATCTTGCTTATACTTTCAGGAAACCCAGGCCAAAACCAGATGATTAAATTTATCAAAGAGAATGATCTCTAAATTGGAAAGGATAAAACAACCACTTTCAATGAAAAATTACAACTTTATACGGCACCTCACTGCTTGAAAACTTATAGCTATAACCCAAGTGTTGCTAGTGAGATACTTGTAGAATCCAGAAAAATAATCAAAACACCTGCTCTGAGCACTAACCCTGCTTCTTCCTTGATCTACTTGCCCCCAATGTAACTAAACAAAAGCAAGCAACAACATAAAAATCACAATCACATTACTCAATCAATTCTTTTCGGTAAAGCTTAAACTCACTTCTGGGTTCAGATGAAGCTCTCTTTCACATTCAATTGCAAGTTGGGTAAGCAATTGATGAAATTATTGTGTGAAAATGTTCATGTCTGCCAGTATCTCATTGGTGATGGTTTATTCCCTACCCTATAGATTTTAGGCTTGGCTGTGTACTTACTTTGGTCTTATAGTAGGAGGAAAATACCTTCTTGCCCCTTAACTTGGGGGTTGGCCATATGACTGTATTGGCCAATGGAATATTACTATACATGACAAAACAGAGGGTTCTGTGGTTGGGCTTGCGCTTTTCCCCTCTGCCAAGGCTGTGAGAAGAACATTCCTGGAGTAGCTGATAGAGCCATTGAGGATGAGAGTCATATAGGTCATAGTCCCCAGCAGACTTACAGACTTGCCGCCAAGTTCAACTTAGCCCTACTGACCCCAGATCACCCAGATGGATGGGAAAGGAATCTTATGCATGAGAAAGAAACCGCAGATGTTGTATTGCTGTTATTGTTGTGCAGCACTATTGTAGCAATAGAGGGCTACTCATCAGACTGTCTGTCACAGTGCTGAGCACTTAGTAGATGCTGAATAAAAATCTGTGGAACTGAACCAAATTGAAAATGTGTCTATTGTCTCTATGGCAACTTCAGAGAAAGGCCCTTAGTAAAGGGACCCAACTTGCAACATAATTTTTTCAAGCACATGTCCGCAGCTCTGAATCTCAGTTATGCTGAGGTGGTTAAATATTTTCATATACACATGCCCACACACATCTATTAACCATGCATCAGGCCCTAACCTATGGCTTCCTATGCCTGGAACGGCTGAGCTATTTTGTAATCATAATAACAAGGCCTTGAGGCTGAAGGAATAACTGGCAACTACAGATCCTTAAAATGTACAAGCCTGGAATAAACCAACACATGTGGGCCAGAGCTGGGCTCATACAAAGCAGTTCCTGGATCTTATATATAAGCACATATCTGGCATAATTTTCTGTTAGAAGTCGTTTGAGTGCTTGTTGATGGTGACTGCGGTTGGAGGATGGGGATGGACCTAACATCACCCCATGCATGGTGGCAACTTTCAGGATGTTGGGGAGAGTACAGCCCTGTACCCAGTAATAAACTGGTAATAACACCTATCAAAACCTTATATACCAAGATCTTTGTGTGTGCATCATGTCATTCAGTCCTCAAAATTGAATGAGATGGTTATTGGATTCTGAAATAGGCAAGATTATTGTCTCTATTTTGTGAATGAGGAAACTGAGGGTCAGAAAAGTTAAGCAACTTGCCCAAGGTCACACAGCCAGTATGTGAAGGAGTTGGAAGTTTGAATCTAAGTCAGACCAGGTAGACAAAGATAAGTAATATATAATCTGTGCCCTCATGGAATGCATATGTTAATGGACAGATTAACTCATAAATTATAACAAAAGGATATTTTTAAAAACTTATTATACTCTGGGGGTGGGGCCTGGGAGAAAATAGTAAAATGGGGAAAGGTGTCTCCTGGCAGCTGAAGCTGGTTTGCTGAGCAGTGATGGAAGAGAGGTTAAAAATCTGAGATAGGAGCTGGAGTGGTCTCAGATCATAAGATGGGTGTAGGGAGGAAGAAGGTATGGGACGGGACCCGGGGGTGCCGCTACATGGGGATGGGCTGGGCTAGGAAGAAGAGGCCTAGCTGTGCTCTTAGTAGGAGTCAACCATTGTGGGGAGAACACAAATGGGCCAGTGGATGAGTGAGATTGTGTGCTACAATATAGAAGGTGCAGAACTCTCCATCTTCTTCCCTGTGAAATTGGCAGTGAAGTCCACAAAAAAGCCACAAAATGCTAAATATGATTTTGAAAAACAGTGAAGTAACTGAGGTCACACCCAAGGTTCATGTCAATAAAATTACACCTGCAGAACCAGAGTGGGGCTTCTGTGAGCTCATCAGTCTCTGGTCTCTGCAGGAAACAATGCAGCCTTGGACTCAACCAGGGCCAAGGCTCTGTATTTATGGGAAGGAAATATTCTTTCATGCAGGGAGGAAATGAATGCTGGACTTCAGCCCCCACTCACCCCCTCTGCTGGCAGTGTTTGGACATTAAGGTCTGCAGAGGCCCAGGTATTTGTCTGGCACAGAGGTGGGACCCTAGACATCTAGGTTACAAAGTTGTGATACTTCTGTGCTATGTGGACTGGGTAGAGGTGTGGCCAGGTTGCCTCAGAGCCCAGAGGAGAAAGGGGTGATCTCCCTGGCCAGACGGGCACCCAGACTGTAAAGATCTTACGTTGAAGCTGAATCCTGAAGGCTGAGCAGAATCTCACCAGAGAGATGACAGAGCAAAGGACCGTCCTGCCCCTGGGAAAGGCACAGAAATATAAATTTTGGACACTATCTATGGATTACAAATATAAGCTGCCCACAAAAATTCTCTGTGAGAGACCTTCCTCAACCATCCTAAGTAAACAAATACTCTGAGGGAAACCTCCATGCCTGTCAGGCATTCCAGCTTCAAAGCAAGGCTTCTAGTTCTTGTGCCAAATACCCTGAAGCTTTTACACACACACACACACACACACACACACATACACACACACACACACACACACACACACACTCAATCACAACCTCCCCCTCCACCCCTCCACCACTGGATCAATAGGTGACTCAATTACAGGACATCTGTGACTGGCATATGAAGAGATCAGGCAGGAGGCAGGGCTGGGCAGAAGGGAATGTTGTCCAGAGAAGGAAGGGTGTGGAGACCCATGTGGAAAGGAGTCATAAAGAGGAGCATTCAAGATTCCTGTTACAGGATTACTGGGGACAGTTAATTATCTCAGCATTTGATATCAAACCATTTAGTACATCTTATGAGCTACGCTGTCTCCCAGCCATGCCCTGATAGAGCATGACACAAGACAGATGAGCGTGGAAGGGGATGGAGAGGCACCTCCTCTTCAGGAGCACAAGGCTGGGTGGGTGGCAGAGCAGGTCCAGGGATGCCACAGGGCAACCAGAAGCCTGGTTTTGCTAACCTGAGAGCTGGGGTAGCAAAAGGGCATAAGGAGGAAAGAAAAACTTTATTACTCCATCCTCCTTTTCAAATACCGTGAATTGAAAAGCTACTGTGTGCCAAATATGATGCTAGGCAACAAATATGATACTGAAGTACACCACTGAGTAATAGCCTTTCTTCTTTGCCTACTTCCATCTGCTCTCTGGGTCTGGCCTTGAGTGTACACACTCATCACCTTGCCCATCTTAACTGCACCAGAGGCTGTGATTTGGAATTGAGAACTGACATGCTAGCATCTCTCTTATCTTTGGAACACTGGGGGTTTGGAATAGGAGGGTCCCCCCAAAAAGCATGAACAGTTGGTGGGCAAGGAGAAACAGGACAGGCTGAATGGAAATTGTGTCCAGTCAACTGGGCAGAACAATAGAAGTTGGTAATTGATGGCTATGCATTAGCTCTGAATTCTTGGGGAAAACGCAGTGGAGCTATAATAGCATATATCATCTTTTTTCTGGGAAGGAGAAATAGTTGCACCTTCCTACCTATTAATCACTTCTTCCATTAATCAGGACAACTCACCATAATTGTGATTACAGTTGGGAATCAATTAATGTTCACCTTAAAATAAAGTGTAGAGAGGAAAGCAATTAACGTAATAGAGTTAGAGCATCAAAATGACACAAATGTTATTGACAATTATGAATCACATCTTGCAGTTTTCTGGTTCTTTGCTCTTTCATGGAGAGGTTTACAGTGGAGGTGGAGAAGCAGTAATCAGATCTTCCAGGTAAAAATGTGAGTTCCAGCTTTCCTCCTTACCGTCCTCAGAAAGCAGCATGCCAGTGAGTTCTAGGCCATCTTCTGTCTCCACCTCCTCGCTTCAGTTCCAGGCAACAATGCGTCAAGGACTGGAAGGACCAGGCCTAAAGAAGGGACAATAGTTTACCTGTTGGCTAGAGTGACTGATATATCTCAGGCTTGGCCTAGCTTTTGTTTCAAAAGCAAATCCTGTCATCTTTCAGGCATGGATTATTCAGCTATTTGTTTGATAGTTTTCATCTGGGAGACATTTATCATATTAAATAGATTTAACCTAACCTAAACAGAAAAATGACATTTTAAATTCATATTGAACTTTGTAAGGAAGCACTTCTTGCATTTTTTTATGTCTTGCTCTCCCTATTTCTCTCACTGATCCTGAGAGTGAGTTAGGATAGGGGGTTATTATTTTCATTTTTAGATGTGGAAAGCAAAGTATCAGTGAATGAATGACTTGCCAAGGTCACACAATGAGTGAGAGGCAGGCTGGAACCCAGGTCAGCTGTCTCATCAGTAGATCCTCTCCACAAAAATTGTTTTAACACACCTTACCTGATAATCATTGAGTTTATATTCTAGCCCCATCAGCCCACTGTTGTGCATGAACATTCTGTGGGAGACATTCCAAGTAACAGTAAAAAAAGCTAAGATTCAGTCCATCCCCAGACTTTGTGCACACTTGAGCAGAAACTTGAATAAACCTCATTAAAAAATGTAGACTTGAAGAATTCAAAGTCAGCAGGGAGTGATCTGAGGGGTAACTGAACTTGACTGATTCACTTTCTAGATCAGGAACTGAAGCCTGTGTCGTGATCTGCTTCTTTCCCCACCTTTGGACAGAAACCTCACAGCCTCGCTAGACAAGGGAAAGGCTGTGACCTAGGGGAAAATGAAGCTACAATAACTGGTAAAGAAATCTTTGCGGACCTTGTACAAATGCTTTGAATATATTTAATTTCCATCCCTATGTGGTTGTTGATTCAAATGTTTTGGGTCATACCAGGCTTCTTGTCCATTTTAAACACCAACTTAGACACATTTGCTGATTCCTTGTGTAGTTAATCTGATTCCTTTCTTAAACTCTCTGAAAACTCCAGATCAGCAGTTCTTTGATCGGCTCTGTCCCTAAACATCTTGTCTGTCCTCAGACCAACCACCCCAAGTCATCAGAAGTTTTGACAGAGGGAAATTCTAGTGTCTAGACATGGCCCCCTTTTCTCTTTCTTCCGCATATAAGGGGCATAACCTTTGCCTGGGGGGCTGAGCCCTGGGGGCAGCCTGGACAGTGCGGCACAGCCCTGTCTCAGAATGGCTGCCAGGACCCAGCTGTCTGTTTTCCAACTAAGGGCTGCCTCTCTTCACCCAAGCTGCACCGGAGTCTGACCTGGCCACTGTGGCCTGCACGAGAGAATGGGGAATAGAGCAGCGAGGCTCTTATCCACAGCATTAGCAATGACTGAGTCTTTATAAGGCTTTGAATGGCAGTTTTGATTCAACTACCAAGTAAACACCAGAACATTAATGACCCACAGGCACTAGCTTTTTAAACTTCTCATTTTCCTCTTTGAATCTATGTCAAAGAGAGGAAATTATGTACAGGGATATCCTGGGGTGATGGATTCATAATCCTATCTACAGGCCATCCTAAAATCTGCTGTTGTAATTAAGCTTAGTTTCTCTGAAGTCAATGCCCCACTTCACGTCCATTTGGAGCTGGATCATCAAAGTCCTCCAAATCCACTAGATGGCAGTAGTCAGTTAATCATGTTGAAATGGCAAGTCTAGAGAAGCAAGATTCCCCACAGAGCAGCCAAGCTCTAGGATTTATAATCAAGTCCAGAATATCTAAATATAAGGACACCCTCTCCCCTCCTCCATTCCCTGAATGACTCTCACTCTTTTTAATTACTATTTAAAATAACAGCTACTTTGAACTAGGCTATGATACATGGCAGGATTTTGCAAGAAAAAAAAAAAAATAAGTAAAGCCCCAAAAGCTGTAGCTAGGGTGAGCCGTTTTTGAATTGCCTCTTGCTGAGTCTGGGTGAACTAGATTCAGCTGTTAGCTCCTACTGCAAGGAAAAGATTGCTTCCGTGCACTTTTCCAGACACAGCTTTCTCGGTTGCGAGGCCTTCCCATCAGGGACTTATGCCAGACCATGAACCCCAAACCACAGCTTACCACACAATGCTGCTGAGCTCTGAATCAAGCCCTAATATTAATTTATGGAACCACAAAGTGATTACAAAGTTGTTTTCTATTTTTCTTCTGAAAACCCCCTATTGAAGAATGAGTTGAACTGGAACCAAGCCTACATATTTCTTAGAACTACTGTACCAGGACATTGGAATTTTCTCTGAACCCCAGCTGAACTGAACCTATATTTCATAGACCTGGTCCCCTGGTTGAGACACAGTTCTTGTAAAGAACATTATTTTAGTTGAAGCTGCCTCCAATCCCGACTTGGCCTTCCATTTCAGAAAGTCTCACTTCAACATTTCCTGGCCAGTGCCCTCAAGCCACTTTCATATGGAGATATCCTAGTTTCTGCAGCACACTCCTTATTAGGCTATTTTCTACTTGGTCACTTCTGTAGCAGCCAGAGAGTCTGGTGGTTGGATGGGAGATTTATGTAGGACACTTGGCTAGAACATACACAGTGGTTTAAAGAAAGGGAATCTGTTTTGTGTCAACAGTAATGCGAGGCTGGGGGCCTCCGGCAAGCTGCATTGGATGTTTATCCATGGAATTAAGTCGCTCCATCATCTGGCCCTGTCTGCCCAGAGGGGCCCTGGTTGGAGAGTGCCAGGCTCTCTGCCACCTCGACAGTCTGTTTCTCACCTGGGGGGTGGGTGTCTTCTGACTGCCTTTCTCCTCCTACCCTATTTTACCTGCATAGAGGGGTGCTGGACAGAGACCTCAGAATAAGACTTAATAAGCATTTATTTCCAGCTGTCTGTGCCAATCTTTGTGTGTGGGGGTGGGAGGGGTGGGCCTACTTCATTTAATCTGCAAAATGACTCCCTGAGGTCTTTAGGGGTTGGGCCAGGTTTTGTGAGATCTGAATCCAGGGGAAGGGGGCTTTAAGAAAAAGAATGGAAGTATACAATTAGATATAAAAGGGAATATTCATTTAATATGACACAAAATGAATCACACACATACATGAATCTTAGTGTTGGAAATTCGGGTCTCTTCTGAGATCACACTAGGCAACTATCAGAAATGCTTACACGCGAATGACTCTCCACTGGAGATCTAGCTTCATCCTTCCCCCGGAGCACTGCACGTGGGGACCATGAAGTGAGGGTAGGGGCGCTTAGCTTTGTCAGTTTCCAGTAAATCTGCTCTGCTTGCACGTGGTGATC
This sequence comes from Pteronotus mesoamericanus, assembly GCF_021234165.1. NCBI lineage: Eukaryota > Metazoa > Chordata > Mammalia > Chiroptera > Mormoopidae > Pteronotus > Pteronotus mesoamericanus. The sequence goes on from NW_026555313.1 coordinate 17,087,420, forward strand.
TCTGTTTTACTCTGGTGACTCTGACTAAGATATGTGACTTAGGCCAGGGCACAACCTTAATAAGGTGTGCAGCTGAAATCTGTAATCAGAACTTTTCACTGAACCCCACTCCCTCTCTGGCTGCCAGACTGCTCTGGGACCCACTAGAGGGCCACTTCTTATTTTTATTTTTTAAATAATGTTTTATTTATTTATTTTTAGACAGAGGACAAGGGAGGGAGAAAGAGAGGGAGAGAAACATCAATGTGTGGTTGGCACTCGAGTGCCCCCTACTAGGGACCTGGCCCGCAACCCAGGCATGTGACCTGACTGGGAATTGAACTGGCAACCCTTTGCCTCACAAGCCGGCACCCAATCCACTAAGCCACACCAGCCAAGGTTAGAGGGCCACTTCCTACCTGAACTACAAATCTCACAACGCTTTTCCCTCCTTCTGAGGCCAAGGAGAAACCTTACGGAAGAAATATGCGGTGGCCTTTTCTCCAGGAGGCGAACCATTTAAATTCATTTTAACTCCTTACTACAGGATGATGCTCCTGTCTTTCCTGTTGACTCTGCAACCTTGAGTGTGCCTATCCTCATCTTCTGGGAGGGGCTGGCTGTCTGAGGGTGAGAGCTATGAGAAAGAGGGAATGTGTGAGGGAGGGTCTTCTGTGGGAGGGGCTCTCTTGTCCTCCTGGCCCTTTCTCGGCAGACCTGCGACTCTACTCGTGTCTTTGTTATGGCCTTTGCATCCAGGACCTCCACCTGAAGGCCTTTCTCTTGTCTCTCACCTCTGAATGCCCTTCCTCTGAACCCTGTCTTCTTACTCCCTCCTCCCTTTTCCTATAAAATCTTTTTCTCTGTGCAAGGATCTATTGTTAGTCATTTGTGTCTTAGGGTGAATTTAAGTCATTTGGAATCTTCCTTCAGGATGAACTGTAATTCTCCATTAAAGAGCAAAAGCTCTAACCCTTCAAAGGAATGGGATATAGGGAGAGTAGGTGAGGGATCTAACTGAGTCTGTGGCGGGGATGGAGGGATTTCCCACATTTTTGAAATTATATCACAGAGGCAGTTGTTATTCTCTTTTATTATTATTTTTTAATTTATAAGGAAAAGTAGAAACTTAAAATTGATTGTCTATGGTGTGTCAAGCCCTGTGCTAAAAATGTTACTTTATTTAATCTTTGTAGCAATTCTATGAGGGTATGAATGACAAAATGTACAGGCTCACACAAAAGCAGAAGAACTATTTTTTGGTAAGTGCTACCTTATACCTGGCACTCTGCTATGCCTTTTCACATGTATCTCATTTGTTCTTACAGTACTGTCCAGTATGTAGCACTAGCTCTGTTGTTTTTTTTAAGTGAAAAACTAAGGCTCGGAGTAGTGAAGTGACTTTCCCAAGACCTTCGTCATGTGGGAGACCACCTTAGTGCAGTGGTAGCCTCCACCCCCACCCTGGCTGCGTCAGCCTTCTCTGCTGGTGGTATGGTTATGAGGATAGAATTGAGATTTGAGCAATACACAGAAGTTCTCGGGCCAAAGTGTAAGTTTGCTCTCTGATGGCAGTAATACAGGGGCAAAAGCTAGTGGGCTTGGCCAGTCATAGCTTGCCAATTAGCCTGAACAGCTGAGAATGTTATTTGCATTTCTTGCGCAGAGCACATGTGACCAAAAGGAGACCATATGGATATTAACCAATGAGTTTCTGATTTAGGGCTGACAAAGCTGTCACTCCATAGGTGGCACAATCATGACTTGTTCTTTTCACTACTTTCTATCTGTAAGTAACATTATTTGTTTCATCATATGTTCCATTTAGCAGGTCATACAGGCTACTCACTTATTTATAATTAGTGTGTCATGAATTCTGCTTATGTCTCACAGCTATGTACTTACTCATCATCTATGCTTCATACAATTTATGTGTTTTACCTGTATCTTATAAGCTACTTGCTTGCTTTCTGTGCTAGCTTTGGTTATCTATTACTGTATAGCAAATTAAAAATTAAATTAAAACTATATGTGTGTGTGTGTGTGTGTATATATATATATATATATCACACAGTATGTGTGTGTGTGTGTATATATATATATATATATATACATATATATATATATATGTATGTATATATATATCCCTCATAGTTTTTGTGGGTCAGGAATTTAAGAGCAGGTTTGTTGGGTGGTTCTGGCTCAGGGTGTCTCATGAAGTTGCAGTCAAAATGTCACCCAGGGCTGTAATTGTCTAAAAGCTTAATTGGGAGGGAGGACCTACTTGCAAGATGCCATATAAATGGCTGGCAAGTTGGTGCTAGCTGATGGCAGGGCCCTCAGTTTCTCACCATATGAACTTCTCCACTAGGCGGCTTGAGTATCCTCATGAACTAGCAGCTGTCTTCCCCCACAGTAAGTAATCTAAGAAGGAGCAATGTCCTTCTGACCTAGTTTTGGAAGTCACACATAATTATTTCTGCAATATCTTGTTGGCTATACAGGATAGTGCTGCCCATCATGGGAGGGAACTCTCCCAAGGGGGCAGGATCATTGGAGCCATCTTGGGGACTGGCTTTTACAATGAAATACTTACGAGTTTCATCCATCAGATCATCATCATCATCAAAATCATCATCATTGAAATGTACTTCTCAACAGGGGCACCATGAACAAGGTTCTCAGGGACCTGGGAGATGCTCCAGGCTAGCAGGCAGAGTAGGAAGACGAGTTCTCCCTTAGCTCTAAAACAACCTCCTCTGCAGGGCTGCATTCTATAGAAGCTGCTTTTGTACCTGGGAGATGGGAAATGCAACTGAACAGGAGCTGGAAGTCTTCTCAATTAAGACTTGAGATGTCAGAGTGCCTCTTGCACCCAGGCAAGTGACAGCAGCTTGTTTTAATCTACCAGCCTCATAAATCCTGACCACCCATGGTGGTGTTTTCTCACCACTTTTTGTTATGATATTGTCTTGAGTATTTGTTCATTTCTGGTATTAAATTTCCTTCTAATGAATGGCATCTCTTGTTGTGGGGCCTAAAGAAAGTTCATTATTAATTCATGCCTGATTTGTTCCAGGCTTCTGGTGATAGTCTTTGTCAAGTTATGTGGTTGTTTTATCCCTATTGGTGCAGGTGCTCTGTGACCAGATGCAGAGAAAGGTTGTAGTCAAGTTGTGCCTGGCTTTCCTAAGGCCTTCTAGGATTTCTTATGACTGGATAAATTATGCTATGCTTGTCCCAGGTTATCTCATGTTAGTACATTACAGTTCTTCATGCTTGGCTACCGGGGCTCTTTGGGTTGAGAAGCCCCTAGCACCTCTAGATTAGGATATGCATAAAATCAGATTTTTATTTAGTTACTAGTTCTTTTGAATCTTCCTCCCCTCTTTCCCCCAAAAGAAGGGGAGTAGAATGAGCTTTTTCAGATGAGGTTCCTTTGAAGTCTTCCCATTATCACCCTTCAAATTCCTGGTATGGTTAATTAAAAAGAGCAGTGGCTTTTGGAACCTCATTGTTTCCTGGACAAGATTAATTGAATTGATACCTACCTTTCTTTGATTACTGATATCATCTCCATGATTGGGTAAAGCATAGCATGTCCACTCCAGTAATACATGGCCATTGATTTAGGCAAGATTGTTGTCTCTATTCCTTTCCACCCCACGACTAGAAACAGTGTGTCTTTACTTGGGAATCTCAGCAATACACAGTCACTACCCAGTCATCTGTCACCGTGTAGTGCGATGAGACGTTTCTCCTCTTTGTTTAACTCCTACTCTATCTCAGGAATTGTCCCAAGGAAACATATTGACTTGTCCTCATTCAAGAACTATTTGCCTACACTATTGTATTAGTCTCAGTTGCACAACACAGTGGTTCAACATTTGTATACATTGCAAAATGGTCACCACCACAAGTCTAGTTACTATACATCAGCCTACAAAACCAGTACAATATTATTGACTATATTCCCCATGCTGTACATTACATCCCCATGACATTTTTTTATAACTATGAAATATAATTTTGTATGTACTTCTTAGTCTTCTTCATCCATTTCCCCTCACCTAATCCCCCTAGCCTGTGGCAACCACAAATCTGTTCTTTGTATCTATGATTCTGTGTTTTGTTTTTAGCTTTGTTTATTTGTTTGTTTTGTTATTTAGATTCCACATATAAGTGAAGTCATTCGGTGTTTGTTTTCCTTTGTCTCACTTATTTCACCTGGCATGATAGCCTCAAGGGCCATCCATGGTGTCACAAATGGTAAGATTTCATTAGTTCTTCCTTCAGGGATATCGCTTCATTTTGCACTCTACTGAGAGTTCTGTTTCTTGTTTTTGAAAATTTCTACAGACTAGGTAAGTTTTTCTGATGACCAGCATATCAGACATTTTGGAAATGACTTGAAATGTTTTCCTAAATGTTTTCAGAAAACCAGTTTATTTTGTAGTTTTAGACAAAAAGGGTAATTTTTGTCATGGAATTCACCTAATATTCATAATTTTTTTTTTTTTCCAAACAGTAAGTTGCTTAAAAAAAAATCATGGACTGGCTTTCTGGTTGGTTTTTGGGTGTGATGTGATGTGCTCATGGCCAGAGCTCTTCCTCAGCATTTGATTTTTCCAGTATTTTTTTTTTTTAACTACAGATAGGTGCTACATTTATATCTGCTGGTTTAAATTCTGTGATATTTCACTTCTAGGCTTTTAGTGTGGCAAATCACGTTTTACTTTCAATTAAGCATTGGTAATGGAGTATCTGGTAAGAGCTAGGAAATAATTCTGTAACTAAGTTTGTCCTCACTGCACATGGATCATTCCTCATTTGTAATGTGCCCCAAATGCAGCTTCACTTTCCAGATACCTTGATACAGAATAAAGTTTTTCATCATTAAAAAAAAAGAAAATGAATTTGTATATATTTATTTTTCTGCTATTTTTACATTTTTTCTATTTCTATGTGTTCATTAAAGGAGAAGATCTTATCATGTGTTCCATCTGCCATCGTGAACTGACAGGTCGCCTGATTCCCTCTCTCAAATTTAATTCTAGTCTCTTTATTATGTAGGTCAACTTTCCTCCCCATCCCCTGCTCAGCTCTGAGCCCCTGTTTATATATCAGAAACTCATTGATGTGCTCTGCTAAATGTAGATTATGTATTCCAAATCTCCTTTTTGGTAGCCTGGGATAATTAGCAGAAACTTTGAAATTTTCATCTTTCCCTTCATTCTCACTCATTAATCTCAGCCAGAAGGGGGCTATATAAAGATTTATATCCTCTGTAATATTAATTATGTCTTCTTCTTTAGAAGACAGATGTGATTAAGTAATAATTTTTCTCTATTATAATTATATATATATATATTTAATCCTCACCAGAGGATATGTTTTTATTAACTTGAGAGAGAGGACAAGAGAGAGAGAGAGAAACATCAATGTAAGGGATAAACATCAATTGGTTGCCTCCCATGTGTGCTCCTACCAGGGATCGAATACACAGCCTTGGTATCGGCCTTGACTGAAGATTATGCCCGCAACCTTTTGGTGTATGGGACAATGCCCCAACCAACTGAGCACCAGGCCAGGGCTTTCTATTACAATTATAAATAACATTTATGGAGTACTTATGTACCAAGAGTCATATTAAATAGATTGCCAGGGCTAGTTCACTTAATGCTTTCAACATCCTGAATGGAAGTGTTTCATCTACATCTACAGGTGGGGAAGCTGGGACTAAGAGAGGCTAAAAAGTTGCCTAGGGTTTCATTGCTATAGAAGGTCAGAAATGGAATTCAAACTTATGTCTATGTGACCTTAGAGTAAACTTTTTTTTTTGTAAAGACCTTGATAGTAAATAGTTTAGGTTTGGCAGGCTATATATGATCTCTGTCACATATTCTCTCTTTTTCAAGTAACTCGTTAAAATGTAAAAACTATTCTTACTTGGTGGGCTATAAATAATGGCACGGGCCATATTTGAACTGCAGGCCATAGTTTGTCAGCCTCTGCTTTAGAGCATCTGTCTTCAACCACGGTAGCCAGCAGTGGGTGGCCAGATGGAGCACAATCCCATCTTGCTTTTACCCACCCAGGCACCATGAATACCAGGCACAATGCAGTAAGCAATAATTTCAAGGCAGGCAAAGCCTGTTCTCTTCAAATAACTAGAAGGTTCCAGCTGGGTTTTTGCCCTGCTGTCTGAAATTGGAATTAGGACAATAGGCTTTAAGATTGAGGTTTTCATTTGGTTTTCTTCATCTCCCTGTTCATTGGCCACACTGAGTATTTGGGGCCTCAGGTGAAGAGATAGTGAACTGTGTGGCACTTTTCTCCTCTGAGACTTTAAGCAGCAACTGCTTTGCTGTACCTGCTTTCTGAGAGACACTTATCATAAACCTACTTGGGAAGGAGAAAGAGGAGATAAAAAAGGTGATAATCAGTCAGGGTTTTCACTTCCTCATTGCCCTCCATCAGTAGAGACCATTTGATAGAGATATAATAGGCTAGAGCTCAGAGAAGGTGAAGGTCTAACATAAGAAAGATTGACAATGGGATGCATTCAGTGGACCTTAAGGGCTTGGTGTAGAGTATGAATAACAGGCAGGTTAATTCTGAGAAGACCAGCTAGGGTGACTGAGAGGATGATAATGCCACTAAGTAATAGAAAACACAGCAGGAGAACCAGGTTTGGAGGGAGAGGCATCAAACTCTGTACTGGATAAGTTAAGTTTGAGGCTATTGCAGTTTTCATGTCAAAATGTCAGGCCAGCAATTTGAAACATAGATTCAGAACTAATGAAACTGCTAGACTAAAGTGTTTTGAATTTAGCCCCAGGACAACTTGGACCTATTGGAAAAATTTATGCAGAGATGTGTCTTCACAGAAGCTCTGTTTAAAAATATTATTTTAAAGAAGGAAGAGGTAACATTTCCAATGATCCTGGATATGGTGTTGTGAGAGTGGGGGCTATGGTGGGGGCACTAAGGCAAGAAGGAGACAGGAAGATACAAAAGATTTTTTGCAAAAGTTTAGGAAAAATTATAGATTTTTTTAAATTAACATTTTTCTCTCACTTTATTCAGAAAAATTCTAAAGCAATCATTAGAAAGAGTTGCACAATAAATACCAACATTCTGTTCATATAGATTCACCACTTGTTAACATCTTTTGCTATATTTGCTTTCTTTCTCTTTCTTTTTCCCAAAAATGGTCATTCTTTTATACAGTTACAATAAAATGATCACACTCAGGACATTTAACGAAGATACCGTAGTTTTATCTAATATATAACCTATGTCCAATTTTCTGTGATTTTTCTAATAATCAATGTCTTTTATAGCTTCTTTTTTCATTTTTCAATCAATGGTCCAGCATTGCATTTAATTTATCATGTCTTTTAAATCTTATTTAATTTAGAACAGTTCCCTTCCTTGTTTGGTCTTTTACTGCATTGGCCCTTGTAGAATCTAAACCCTGGCTTTGAAGAATACCTGATGATTTGGATTTGTCTGAGTGCTTTCTCATGGTGAAGTTCAGGTGAGTGGACGTTGGCAGGCATCCATGTACAGGTGGTCTGCACCCCAGTGAGAGCACATCATTGCTGATGTTAGGTCTGATGCCTTGGTAAAGTTGACGTCTGCCAGATTTCTTTGTTCCAAAGGCACCTTTCCCCTTACCTGGCTGGGTGTTACTTTGAGACTATTTGACTTCCTGATCACCAAAACAATTCACTAAATGTTTTAGTATCCATTGATTATCCTTGCCTGAAACAATGAGTTATATTGGTGGTTGAAAAATGGAGATTTTTTAATTCTATAATTCTTTCTACATTTGCTAGCTGGTATTCTTCTGTAAAGAAGAGCTTTTCTTCTCCTAACTTTCATTTTTTTAGTGTCATTATGGACTCATGAATTTAAAAAATCTTGAAGTTCAATATATTATACTCACAGTACTATCATTATTTTTTCAAATTGAGGTAAAATTTATATACAGTGCAATGTCCAGGTCTTAAATATGCAGTTCAATAACTCCTGACAAGTATATACATTCATGTAACTCACCCCTATTAAGATATAGAACATTTTCATCACCACAGAAAGTTCCTCATGTCCCTTTCCATTTAATTCCTGCAATCATGGAGGCAATCACTTTTCCTTATTCCGTCTAATACTCAAATTTTCCAAATTTAGCTAATGAGAGCCCCTTTATGCTGGCTCCAGGGTTTTTGTCATATTCCTGTTCATCTTTTAGCACATCCTTGCTTCCTGGCATAGTAAGATGCTTCTGGAACCAGGTATTTCTTAAGAAGTTCCAATCCTTTTCGTGCCAAATCGTATTTAGACACCAAGATTTGGATGCTGGATGTATGAGTTTCCTAGGGCTGCTATAGCAAAGTACCACACACTGGGTGGCTTAAACCAACAGAAGTTTACTGTGTCACAGTTCTGGAGGCTAGCAGCCTGAGAGCAAAGTGCGAGCAGAGTCCTGTTTTCTCCAGAGTTCTGAGGAAGAATCCTCTCCTGCCTCTTCTTGGCTTCTGGGAGTTGCCAGCGATCCTTGGCATCCTCCCTTCAGTGTCTGCCTCTGCCTTCACATACAGTCTTCCGGCGGTCTGTCTCTGTGTCTTCATGTTACCTTCTTAAACGGATACAGTGTTGAATTTCGGGCTCATCCTAATCCAGTATCATTTCATTTTAATCTGATTACATTTGCAAGGACCCAATTTCCAAATTAGGTCACATTCACAGGTATCTGGGGCTAGCTCTTTAGGCTACCTTTGTGGGGGACACAATTCAACTTGCAATACTGAGTATGCCATGGATACTAAGATGTCATTATTTTTCTGGGCCATTTCAGTGAACAGAATTTGGCATTTAAAAAATATTTATATATATGGTATATAATCAATCACATATATTCATGAATTTAAAATGAGAGACTCAATTCCAATCCAATGCCACAGGTTTTCCCTCTCCTCCTCTTAATTCTTCATTTGTATCTTGAACCCTGGTAAGTAAGATTTGCCTACTACTATAATACAAATAAAATAGAATCAGAATTCAGCATCAACATCACTACCAGCAACAAATTAAAGTTCAATATTTCTGTGCAGTTCCTTTTGTTCTTAGAATATATTCCATTGACAGTATTCAATTCTTGTGCTGTGTTCAAAAGTTACTTGAATTACTTCTTTTTTTTCCTATGTGGTTATATTATCATTCTGATATATAATTAGGACTTTTCTTTGTTCGTATTAAACTTTAGATGTTTTTCTTATTGATTTAGCTTATGTTTTAAAAATACAAATCATTGGCTTTCTTGTTGATTTAACTTATTTTTAAAATACTAACTGGTCAAAATTATGTGAAAAGTATATTCAGTGTATTCTCTGTCCTTTTCTTAACCCTTCTACCTCATTCCTAGTCAACCTCACTTTAGGTAAACAACCTCATTGTTTCCTGGTTCACCTTCCTGCATTTTGTTTTGTAAAAATGAATGCATATATTTTCTCCCCCATTTTTGATAAAACATATATTTATATTTATTTATTTTTATTGTATTTTTCCATTACCATTTATTCCCTTTATACTCCCCACTTCAATCACCAGTTTTCCATGTGCATGGGTCTTTTGTCATTTTTGCTTTATCCTCCCCCTATTTCTTACACAAAGCCAGGGCATTGTAAAAGTCTTGTGCATCTTGCTATTTTTTTTTCAGTTTACAACACATCAGCCATTCAATATCAGTTCACAAATATCTTCCTCATTCCTTCTTATAGCTTTATAGACCTCCATGTGGTGGTGGTATCATTTATTTAATCAGACTCCTCTGGATGAACATTTACATCATTTCAAATAATGTTTATTACAAATAGTGCAACAGAAAGAAAACCCTTGTAATTGTTTTCATTTTGTAATTGCTGGAGGAGTATCTTCAGGGCAAACTTTTGAAAACAAGCCTGCTGAGTCAAAGGGCAAATGTGTTTGCAGTTCTCTTGGCTATTGCCCAATACCTTCTACAGGAGTTGTACCATTTTTTTGTTTCCACCAGCAACATATGAGAGTGGCTTCCCTCCTGCTGCTTCACCAAGAGAGTGTTGTCAAGGTTCTGACATTTTTGCTAACTTCTCAGGTGAGAAAGTAGCCTAGTTTTAATTTCATTTTCTCATTCTAAGTGAAATCAAACATTTTTAACACTATTAAGGGACATTGTAATTTTTTGGTGAACTGTTCATAACTTTAACAATTTTTTTAATCAAGTTCTATCAAATTTTTCTATCAACTTCAACAAATTTTTCTCTCATATTTATTCCCAATATGAATCTATTAGGGGTATTAGCCCTTTATCTGTTTTACATATCCTTTTTTTGTCTCGCAATTTATCACTTGTTTTTAGACTTTACTTATGAAGTTTTTGTTATATGAAAGGTTTTTAAAATGTAGTTAAATAATCAGTTTATGTTTTTATTATAGCTGGCTCTCCAATCATAGTTAGAAAGCCTTCCCTACTGCTAGTACCTGTATGGTTCCATCTGTTACATTCAGATCTTTTGTGCATTTGAAGATTACCCTACTAAAACTATGAAGAAAGAGGCAAAATGTATCCATTTTCTATAAGGTACTTTAGTTATTCTAATGCCATTTGTTAAAAAGCCCATCTTTTTTCTCAGAGATTTGAAACACCAGCTTTATAATAAACTAAACTTCCATATGCACTTGGGCTATCACTACATTTTCTATTTCAGACCTTTGGTCTGAATTTTGCTTTGTCTGATGTTAGAATCATAACCTTTCTTCTCATCTTTTCTTTTCGCCTGATATAACTTGCCCATCAGTTTATTTTTAGCATTTTCAAATCACTTCATTTTATATGTATCTATAGTATTCACTACATAATTGGGTTTTGCTTTTTGGGCCAACTTGAAATTTTCCTTATTTTAAAAGATAAGTACATTTATAAATATTAATGTGACTAATGTGTTTGGCACCCACTTCGCTGAATATTTGTTACATTTACTGGAAGTATTAGGTTGTGTTTACTGTGCTCCTTTCTTTCTGTTATTTGTTCTTTGCTTTTTTTCATTTTTGTATTTATTTCAGAATTTAAGATTTGATGGTTGTCCTCATACTTTATACTTTTTATGGCACCCATAACCTCTTTTTTCTTACTTTGGCATTTACTATTTGGTTGTCAAGTTTAAGTGTAACTTTTGACAGTTCTGTAGACAGGGACTGAGGATGCTTACCAGAACTCTGTTGGTTCAAGAGTACGCTCTTGCTGGAATATGAAATATGACTTCTTTACTATGTTGTGTCTGAGACAGGAGAGGGTTTGAAGTGTGTTCTAAGTTGGTGATTCTCTTGTTTCTCTAAGACCATCATTCTCCCCTTCCTGTTCCTTCTTTCCTTTTGCCACTTAACCTCTAAATAATGCTTTTAAAATATTCTTTCTCTCCCTCAGAAGTAGCCCCTACTCAAGATTGCTTCCTTTGGCACCTTACATCTTCAAGCCTTTTCCAATTGATTCCAATCAAGCCAGCACTGGGATTTACCAAGTCTCTAACACATTTTCATGATTTTCCTACCCTGGGAAGTATTTTCTCTTTTGGGTTCCTGCACCCTTTATTCCTCACCCACTACCCTTGTTTCTCTCTCTTCTCTGGCATGCATTCTACAGATAACTCTGCTGGTCTGGTTTATTTCCTGACTTGCACACAATTTAAATTTCATAGTATTCTGGGCTTCTTACTTGTGCTATACTTTGGGGTTATGAGTGTTTTAATTTACTCTTGTGTTGATTTTTAATTTTTTTAAAGAATGGATGAATTGATTTGGATTTAAGTAGGTGCTAAAATCTTATGAGAACTTGTAGCCTTTGTAAGCTTTTAAATCTGAAATAAATGTTTGAGATTATTCAGTCCAAATCCTGCTATTTACAAGTGAGAAACTTCATTCTAGTGATAGCAAACAGTTTTTGCAGGGTTACATAGATATACATAGATGTATATTTAAGAGTACTATTGTACCCTTTCTCCATCCTTTAACAACAAAATTCTCTTTCCAAATACTCATAAATTACACTGTGGGGAGAAATCCTCGAAGTCAGATATCTCAGGGGTTCCCACACACTTATTTGTGTCCTGGGAGGTAACACAGAGGAGCAGTTGTTGTCCTGAGCTGCTTAAAATTCCAACAGACCTCTAAGGAAACATCTCTGGCCATGGAAAAATTGTCTCCATCTTTTTAATCTGGTTGTGCAGCCAGGAATTCTGGGTGCACATTTTTGGGAACCTGATTTAAGCTAGCATTTTGCTTGCATATAGGAAATTAAGAAAGAAAAAATAAGAACACAGAATTTTTTCCTCTCCTCTCTCCCAGAACCCTCGGGATTGTTTTGTCACTAATTTTTTTATTTGTGTCTTATTTCTCTGACAAAGAAACCATGGGAGAAGAATAAGAGTCAAGACCCAAAACACTGGCTAAGATTCACTCACTTAGTCAAAAACACAAATGGTGAACCTATGATGTGCTAGACACTCTGCTAGATCTTGGGAGAAATAGTGAAAAATAAAGCAAATCATTGCTCACAAAGGGTCTACTGTCTAATAAAATGAGTTTGCACACATTATACAACCAGTGTGGTAAGTGCTGTAAAGTGTAAAAACAACTAACAGTGGGTGCCTGGCTAATGAGGTGGCATTTCAGTTGAATTTTAAAGAATGAATAGGAATTTGCTAGACAGAAGATGCAGAAAAGGGTGTTCCATATTTAGTAAACTGGAAGCAAATAAGAAATGGTTGAAAGATTAGCTTTGGCTACACTCTATAGGGTAGATCTTAAAAGTCCCAGTGTAGCTCAAACTGCAACTTGACGGCAATAGGAAGTGGTCAGTGACAGGATGAATTTTGTGTTTTGGAATGCAAGGTGGCTTGAAAGGGGCACGCCTGGAAGCAGAGGAATGAATTAGGAGGCTACTGCCATATAACTGAAAGATAATAGAGGCATAGACCTTGATGACTTCCTAGTTTCTGTCTTGACTCTTCTGTACAACCACTGCCTGCGAGAAGTTTATCAGTCACCTTGACTCAAGTTGTCCAGACATAAACTCATCATTTCCTCCCTTTTTCCTTAATATGCATTCACTGGGCTAGTCACTCAAGTTAGATACCAAGAGTCTTCTTCTTCTTCACTCTACACATCCCACAGCCACCTACCCTTAGACATTGAAATACTTAAATATCCTTTTTCTCAATCCCAACTGCCACTACCTAGGTGAGGATATGAGGTGAGGAATGTAGAGTAAAAAACCGATGGTAGGGGTCAATGAATTAATGGTCCCAATGAGGTCATAGAAACTCTAGAATGGGAGTACTAGAGGGTGTTGAAAAGGCAGAAGAGGGTGTTGATCAGTGAGTGTGATGCGTGAAGGTTTTAATGGTAGTGCAGTGTTGATGCTAAGGTCTTGGTGTGTCCAAGTGAATGAAGACTGAGGTGGGGGCAGGACATTATTATTAGAAACAAGAGGGTTAAGGAACTGAAAGCCCTGTGCATTAGATGGATCGTGGATGTGGATATTGAACTACCCAGGGAAAATGACAGTAGCAGCAGTAGTAGTTACAGTCATACTAGTAGAGAGACACCCAGAGACTGAAGTCATCAATAAATGAAGAGAAGTACCTAAGAGGAGGAGTTCATGCTCATTCTTAGATGCAAATTTTATCAAAGCTGCATACAGAAATATCATAACCCAAAGAGAGTCCCAATGACCTGTTCAGGGTCTGAGCTTCAGAGAAAATTTTTGCTCGTGAATTAATCCTGCTCTTCTTGACTTCCCTGTTATTCTGGGCCCTCAGCTCCTGTCTTTCTTTAAGTACACAGACCCAACTCTGATTTTTCTAGTTGAAAACTTCTAAGTGAGAAGGAATGTTGGCAAAAGATGGTGGAGATAAAGGTTTCCATTGTGGGTATATTCTGGGTTACTGAGAATTTCCCTCACCCAAATTCATCTTCTTTGCTCTCTTCTCCCATGGGTCTAGACAGTTATTTTGAGGTCCCAAGGACCAGTAGGATTTTTTCTTCTGCTTCCCACTCTTCAGTGGTCATTGAATACCAAGAAAATACTCTGCAACTTTCTTTACCCATCGGTGGCCCTTACATTTCCTTATGTTCTAATTCAACCTTCAAACGTGTGTGCTTTACTCCTGTTCCCCTCCCTCTGATCTAGACTAAGAGTAGGGCCCTAGTAGTTTAGAATGTGGATGCATCATTATGTATTAGGATGGGAGCATGGTTTGTATGCCTGGCATATGGGTAATGGCTGGTGGTGGGGTTTGAGTTGAGTAGGCAGCAGACCAGGTAGGAGAGAAGAACTTAGGGAGACATTAAAGAGGGAAGATACCAAGCAGCAATGCAAGCTGATTGGAGACAGGAGAAAATGGCATGCACCAAAATAATAAAATGTTAACAAAGACATTCACTTAGTTTACAATGTGGACTGCTCTTTACTACTGTAGGTGTAATTATTGAAACCATGAATTTTTGAGGAAGAGAATGCTAATTACTGAAGTATAAACCTTAAGAAACTCCCACATTTCGGTATGAGGAGGAAGAAGAGGGGAATTTGTCATAGAGTGTGAAGGAAAACCAGGATAATGTTTCTGAGGTCAGCAGAGGAGAAAAAGAGCTTCGAGGTACAAATGTAGTGCTGGCAGAGCCAAATGATGCTGAGGGCTCTTGGACTTGGTACCTGAAAGCTGTTGGTGCCCTGGGCAGGAACTGCTCTGGCAGAATGAATGTTTGGCAGCAGGGACTCAGACAGTAAGGGGATGAAACAGATACAGGGTCAGTAGTTATTCAAAGGGGTTGAAGAACTTGTCTGTGTATAAAAGATGAAACAAGGCGATGCTAATGAAACATGTTCATCAGATGAAGGAGGTTTTCGTTGCTTTTTTAAAAATTAAAGCTAAGGAAACCTGTGCCTATTTGTGTTTCATCTTCTTTCTCAGGGGATCAAAGGAAGAGCTAAGGAAAAGTGGAGTTTAGCAATAGAAGGAAAAGTCAAAGTGTTTACAGCTAAATCCTCCATATCCTTGGTAAGGAGGATGTGAAAACACAGGGAGTTAAGCATGCTTTCATTATCCCAGATTTTCCAGTGTTATCACTTGGAAAGAAACAAACTCCAGCTTTCTGAAATTAATTGCTGAGTTAACTTTTTGTTTAATTTTGAACTTTTGGATTTTGGCATCTTAAGGGCAACTGCTGTGGACTGAATGTTTTTGTGTCTCCCCCCAACCTCTGCAATTCTTATGTTGAAATCCTACCTCCCAATGCCAGGATATTTGGAGATGGGACCTTTGGGAGGTGATTAAGTCATGAGGGTGGAGCCTTCATAGAGGGATTAGTGCCCTTATCAGAAGAGACTCAAGAGATAACTAGTTCTCTCTCAGTCTTTCTCTTCCCCGTGTGAAGGAGACAGTGGCCATCCACAAGTCAGAAAAGGGCCCTCACCAACAACTAAATCTTTCAGTACCATGATCTTGGACTTTCCAGCTTCCAGAACTGTGAGAAATCTATGTGTGTTACCTAAACAGCCCAGTCTGCAGTATTCTGTTATAGCAGTCCTATGGACTAGGATAGAAAGGCAAATTCTACCTGCTCTGCAGCCCCAGACAGTGAGGCTGCTGTCCCTCCCTCCCCCCTCCACTTGAGTCTTTAGGCTGTCTACCTCAGTGTTCCCAGATTATGATCAGCTTTCTGTTGACAGGCTGCACCGAGCGAGCGCTGGCTCATTCATGGGGAAGACGGTTGTTTCCTGTTCTCCAGCCATGACAAATTGCTGACTGTTGGCATCACTGATGAAATAAGTAAGGTCTCTGCCACCCCAGCTTCTATTACTTTTTAATATGAGTTACTTTAATAGAAGGACTTAAATGTTTCTTTCTATTGCTTTGCCTCAGCACTTCTGGGGTCATAAATTCTTCTTCCTCTTGTCTGCTATTACTGGCATATCAATCCTTTCTAGTTCTGTGAGCACTAAAATTGAAAGAAAACAAGGTTGTGTCTTTATGCATTTTTAATTTAACAAAATCTCAGCTTTGAAGTTGAGGGAAACAATGCTTGTGGCAGAATGGTGTGGCCACCAGGAAAGCCTTTGGAGGGGCTGGATCAATGGAAACTTTGTAGGCAACTGTCTCCACCCTTATCTTCAGGGGACACTCAGCTGAATGTGTGTGTACTCATTATAAATTCCAATCAAGTTATAAATCTTACTTATTCCCCCTCTTGTTTTGTCTCCCCCTTGAGAACATACAGAAACTGACTGGAAAGGAAGGGTTTGAGCTCTCAGCCTTGGAGACAAATTCACGCATCATTTGATTTGTCGCCAGAGCTACAGAAAATAGTATTTAGCTGGTAGGTTGACAATGAAGGGAAGAGTGTCTCCATTCTTAAAACTTTCTCTTTAAGGCAATTTCCTTCCATGCTTACTTAGATCCAGTGTATCAAAGGCTATTAGGAAGTCCTTCCTCACCTCTAACTCACATTGCACTCTTGCGGAGAGAGCTTATTCCCTACAACTGGAAAAAAGTGCAAGTTGGCATAGGGCCCAAGAAAGAATGAAATAAATGTCCCTTTAGGCATGGCCCAGAGGCATGATTAACACCACTACTCATCAGCATAAAATATATTCAATTATGAGGGATTACGAGGCTTGGGAAAGCAAAATACTAAAGCAGATGAAATATGAGCATATTAGTAGAAAACAGTGCCACAGGAGAGCAGAGACCGAGGCTGCCTCCAGATGGAAGTTCTGGTCAGATGATGCAAAGGACATGAAGCTACACATTCCACTAAGGATTGCCTCCCAAATTCTGGGTTCTTGAGAGGTTCTATACTGTCAGGAGGTTATGGAGCTGGAGAGATGCAGCCTGCCTACTCTGGCTACGTTCACCCTAAAGAAGAAAATGCTTTGCAAGATCTTTGTTTTCCTTGCAGCAGTGGTTGCTAAAATACATCACTCAAAGGAGCTCCATTGTGGGCTATCTGTTGAGATGCTCCACAAGGGGGAACCACTTGAATAATTCTCCCAGATTCTTTCCTGTGGATTTATACAGTTTAGGCAGAGAGGAGAGTGGGTTAAGCATGCTGTGCTTTTGCAGTGGGGGATGGAGCAGGGCGCTGACTGGTTAGATGACAGCATGCCAAGAAAAAGGCAGAGAATCAGAAGAATGGCAAGAACCATGTTTCGAGGTACAAATTAGTGACCCCAGAACCAAGATTAGAAGGCCTACATGCATGGGGTGGAAGACCAGCAACCCATCAATTAGCTGAACAAGTATTTGTGGCATTTTCTGTTTGCCCAGTACTATTATTACTCATTATACCTTTAAGGATGCAGAGAAAAGCTAGTCTGAACCCAAAGCTATGCTAGGGAGAGTAGGAATTAGGATAGGACTGACATTAGAGAAGCAGAGATGGATACTCTTAATCTTTCCACGAGGCAAGGAACACTTTTTAGATGATACCAGAGCTGAATTTCCAGAAATAGAATAAGATACTCCAAGATTGGGGCACGTTGTTGGAGAGCAGTGTTGTGGTTAAGAAAATGGTCTTTAGAGTTAGGGAGATCTAGGTTTGAACTCTGCTTCTTATACTCACTGGTTGTATGACTTGAATGAATTGCTTTACTCATCTCTGTCTATTTGTTCTAGAAAAGGAATCATAATTACACCTATCTCATAAAGTTGTGGTGAGAATGATGTTCAGTAATGTATGAAGTAACACAGTACCTAACACATAGTACTACTCAATGCATTTTTATAAATATTATAATCACTTGAGATGAAGCTGAGAAATTGAGCAGAGAATAAGAGAAATGGGAATTCAATGAGGTGGCAGAAACAAATGGCAGGAGATTTGAAAATCTTTCAGGCACATTTGCCTAGCTTACGGTTGTTTGACTTAAACCGGGAATACAATGTTTCACTTACTGGAGGGGTCTTCTGGAGATACAGTACTTCAGAAACCTAATCAGAGTGTTTCACCATATGCATTGGGATGGCTTGAGTTGGACTCATGATGAATGAATAGGGTATGAGATCAGGTCCAGAGAGAGTGGCTTAAGTAACACTGGCAGGGTTATCTGCTGCTTGGCCCCATGGTGGTGTGGGAAGGGTAAACCCATTGACATCTAATTGGCTTTTCTGTTCCCTAGACAGAAGTATATTACTTGGACTGCTTTATAGAGGAAAGGCTTCAAGCAGCTTTGCAAACAAAGTTCAAATGTATCTGTCTTACTTAGGACTTGGGATGCAAAATGGGAGTTACTCTCATTCGTCCCAGGATAATGGAGAGGTGGTTTTCCTTCCTTCCTTCCTTCCTTCCTTCCTTCCTTCCTTCCTTCCTTCCTTCCTTCCTTCCTTCCTTCCTTCCTTCCTTCCTTCCTTTCTTTCTTTCTTTCTTTCTTTCTTTCTTTCTTTCTTTCTTTCTTTCTTTCTTTCTTTCTCTTTCTTTCCTGAATCTGTCCTCTCAACTTCTTTTGAACAAAAGCACTACCAGGGCATCACTGGTATCGCTTTGTAATTCATTAATTTTTTCATTTATTTGACAAAACTTTATTGAGCTCCCCTTACATGAAAAGCATCCTATTAGACCTTGGGAATGAGCAAAGCATCCCTAAAGGAACTCCTAAGGGAAGTAAGCCAGATTAACAAACATCTGTGATCAAGAAAGAAGAGAGCAATAATGAAAATAGGTGAAGAACTGATCCCCTCTGCCTCTGGGATGTATAGTCAAACTACAGAGCAGGGATGGTGAAGAGGAGTTGTAAATCGGAGGCAGACCCTTCGTTCTTTGTGAGCTATAGCAGGGTATAGCCACATGATGGCTAATAAGCAGATCTCTCCAAGGAAGCAGAATAAAAGGCATGAAAGAGATATCATTAAGATAATAAACATACAGCATCTTTCCTGGTACCCTGAGTCTCCAGATCATTTAAACCTCCAGCTATGCTACTAGAATTCACAATAATTGCTTTCCAGGTTTGTGTCACCTGGCCAGAGGGAATGTTGGAACAAGGGAGGATGGGAGGCATGTCCCTGATCTCATTCATATTCTGAGCCACTTCCACCTAGATTCTAAGCCCCTTAGTATGTGCATCACTGGTAGCAATTTCTTTCCTTGAAAACCAGTTGACCCAATAAAACTGAAGGTAAACCTTAAAGTGGAGCAGTCTGCTACAGGAGCTGAGAAATGGCAGCAGGAGCGGAATTCTTTCATGTCTATCATAACAGGAAATTACACATACCCTTTTAGGCTATATGACACTGTGTTAGGGTGACAACAGAGCAAACTAACACAGGCAACAAGAAAGCTCAAGCCAGAAAGTTGAAATAGATGCCCTGCCCAATAGGAGTGTGTAAATATCTGTTGAATAGATGAATGAATTGCATATGCATGCACCATATTTTTCAAGCCCAAGATTTGATTTGGTTTCCATGCCTAGAGGACAGATGCCTACTGGGAAGTCTTCCAAATTGCCAGTCTTGATCTTTTCTTAACTGCTCCCAGGGGATCCAGAGAGTGATTCTGGTACCTGGCATGAGCAGCATGGCACTGTGCCCTGAGAGGGCCAATGTACAACTCATATTGGCCTTAGGTCCAGGCACCCGCTATGCAGAAGATGGTATAGGCTCAGATTCCAGTCCACTCAGGCCAGATCCTGCCAACTCCATCTCTAAGGGCATGGTCTGTACAGAACCCACATGCCAAACTACCCATGACTTTGCCAACCAAAATATGGCAAGGGGTCCTGCCCTGTCAGCCCCACCTAAACCAGGCAGCAGATGGGAAGCTGGGGCAGGGGGTGGAGAACAGCTGGATGACATTTGCTGCATAATAGCTCTTGAGGGATTTGAAAATCACTGTTTAATTTTCCTTCCCGCCTTCTCATGTAAACAAATGTCCTATATCAGGGCTGTGGAAATCAGAATGTTTAGTGGTTGAAGTTCATCTTCACAGCTCTCCAGGCTTGTTCTTCCTGACTGCCAACATGAACATATAAGTGCACGTGCGCGTGCACACACACACACTCCAGAGTGCACACACACAGACACACCTTCATCCATGGGGCAATTTGGCTGACTGTGCACCTAAAGCCTATTTCATTTATTTAAGGCTTTGTCAGGGACCCAAGCTTCTTCTCTTGTCTCTTTTAAAAATTAAATCTGGCTCTTTGGGGTTTCAGCAGGAAAACTGAATGCAAGATACTGTAATTCTAGATATTTATATCCCTCTGTCATTTGCTCAGTTGGTCTTCTGCAGCTGTGGTCTGTTAGGAATTATCCCACCAAAAGAAAGAGCAGAACTACACATATTTAATAAGAATTTTTTCTCTATTTTTTCCCTGGCTGTAAATTGCCACTTGAGGGGAGGGAAGTTCTGCCACAGGAGAGACTCTCAGGGGCCAGGAACTGTTGCCCAGGAGCTGGGGAGCCAGGCATGCCAGGAGAGAGGAGGGAGACGGGAGCCCGGAAAAGCTGGAGCTGGAGTAGGGTCCCCAAATTTCATACAGAGGAGAGGAGAGAGGTTATGCTGATGCCCCTTGCAGAAAAAGTTAAAGCCCACTTCTGCTGTTTTAGCCCCTGGTTTGAAGGTCAGGTGTTCTCTGGTCTGGGCAATCCATTACCTACTTTCTTCATTGCTTCTGGGTATATTGCTTTGGGCCCAAAAGAGACACTTTGGGACCTTGGAGGGCTCCTGATACTCTGGAGCTGACATTGTGGATCATTCCTTTTTATAGGCAGGAGTGGCAGGTCCTTATCTGGGTGTGAGCTAACTCAGCTGCAGGCCCCAGAGACGCAATCATAAACAGCCAGTCCTTAGCTTCAATCCTAAATGTCCTCTAGGTGCACAAACGCTCAGCGGCTGCATATCCATTTGCCTTTGACTATTGCTGACAGTGTCCCAGGAATCTTTGGTTGGGGGTGTTTGCATAGGTGTTTCCTGAGTCTCTTTTGCAATAACCCCTCAGCCGAGGCACGGGCTTATTCTTCCTTACCAGAGTCAAGAGAGAGGAGACAAGACTTTTCTTCTCTTTAAAAGCTGTGCCCTTTCAATTAAGAGGCACTCAGTCCAGCTCTCTGTACTGTGGCAAAATCTCCCCAAGCTAACTCATCACGTTTTGGGAGCTCAGCATAAAAATTACAGCTGCCTTAGAGGCCGCCTGACCCTGATGCATCAAGCCCTGGAGTGAGGCCAAACCTCCACTTAAAATAACAATCCTGTACAAAGTGGTACAATGACATGTTAAATATATATAGATGGATATAGATGTAATATGAAAATATATATTCTCCCTGCTCTCACCGTCAGACGCAAGCATGTTAAAGGTATTAACAATCAGCGCTCCTCTCCAGAGGGATCTTCTAGTTATATGCTTTGGAACCCAGACAGGAAACGTGAATCATGCAGCAATGCAAAATTAATCCAGACAAAATGAAATGGTGTAGCCGAGTTATCTGGGATGGAAGGTCCTCCAGGGCAGGAGGTCTAACCTGTCCCCTGCCCAGGTCTTCCCAAGATCCATGGGAGTAGAGAGGCTGTGTTTGAGGGGGTGCTTGCTATGGAACCCAGGAGCTACTGAAAGCAGAGTGAGTTGGTACATCTTTTCATTCTGAGGGGCAGGATACCCTGGGAGGAAATCTCTGTGCAACGGCTGGGCCTCCAAATGGCTGTCCCTGACTGTCTGGGGCATGTGTACAAAGAAGGCACAGATGTGGTTCCCACCCTCCCACTCCCTCAAGGCTAGCCCCAGGCATGCAGAACTGGAGGTTATTTTTCTACTCTTACAATGTAGCACCTTTCCACTGCAAAATACTTGCTCTGGCTTTTTGTAGTGTGATGTGAAATCCCTGGTACTGACAGACTCACAGATCAAATTTCCGGAGTAAAAGAATAATTTGGTAACACCTCTGTGTTTTCCAGCCCCTTCTAGGCTTGCTGGCAACCACGTTACAGCCTTCTCTATCAGTTCTAGCATTTACTGCTTTCTCCCTCTACTTTTTATTTTAATCTTTGATTTTGGAGCTCTGACATCTGCCCTTTTAATAACTTTTAAATTGAGATGTAGCAATAAAGTGTACCCTAATCTTACCTGCACAGCTCAATAAATGCTTATATGTAAATACACCCAATCAAGTTGAAAGACCCATCTAGTGGGCCTCAGCCCCTTCCCCATCAGATATAGCCCCATTTTTCATGTCTTTCACTGTAAGAAAGGTTTCTCTTTTCTAGACTTTCATGTGAATGAAATCATCCAATAAATACTCTTCCCTGGCTTTTTTGATTCAACATTGTGTTTTTTAAGATTCTTCCATGTTGTTGCATGTGACAATAGGTTTTTGTTTTTTAATGCTCTATAGTACTCTATTATATGAGTATACAGAAATTATTCCCCTGTTGGATTGTTTCTAGTTTGAACCTATATGAATAAAATGAATCTAAATATCCTTTTACATTTTTTGTGAACATATACTCTCATTTCTTTTGGGTAAACTTATGAGTGAAATTGCTGAGTCATAGATTATTTGTATGTAGATACTTCTTTTTTTATTGTTTACACTATTACAGATGTCCCCCATGATCCCCCCTCCACCGTCCCCTGCCCCCCTCACCTTTACTGCATTGTTGTCTGTGTCCATGGGCTATGCATACATGCATATATGTTCTTTGGCTTATAGCTTTCAGTTCCCCCTACCCCGCTTCCCCTCTGAGATCTGTCAGTCTGCTCTATATATCTATGTCTCTGGTTTTGTTTTGTTCGTCAATTTATTTTGTTCATTAGATTCCATGTATGAGTGAGATCCTAGGGTATTTGTCTTTCTCTGAATGTCTTATTTTGCTGAGTATAACATTCTCCAGGTCCATCCACGCTGTTGCAAAGGATAAGAGTTCCTTCTTTTTTACAGCAGCATTGTATTCTATTGTATAAATGTACCACAGCTTTTTTATTCACTCATCTACTACTGACGGGCACTTCTAAATCCCATGTTCCAAAGTGGTTGTAACAATTGACATTCCTCTCAGCAATTCATGAGAGTTCCAGTAGCTTCATACTCTCTCTAACACTTGGTTTTGTCTCTCTCTCAACTTATAGCTGTTTACATATGAAGTTGTCACTTGTTGGCTTACGTGGTACCTTTCCCCCTTAACCACACCTTAAATTCCTCAAAACGTACTATGCATGAATTAGGGTTACAAGTTCTCTGGGCTATACTAATGTTGAAACTTGAAAGTCCCATGTCCCAGGGACCCAGCTGGGGTGGTTGGTCATCCTAAATGGAACGAAAGTGGCTTTGGAAAGGGACTGACCTGGTTGGAATCCTAGTTCTACTAGCTGTGTGAAATCAGTCCGGGGAAACTGTGACGGACAGATGGATAGCTATGTGACAGGGCAAACATAGTAAAATGTTAATGGAACAATTGGAGTGATGGATATACATGTATTAACTAAAATTCTTTTAACTTTGCTGCATGTTTGGAAATTATAAAATCTTGGGAAAAAGATAAAATAGGGAAAATTCTGTTTGACTCTAGGGCACCAGATCTCAAAACTCAGAGAAAACTTTCTTTCATGTCCTGAAGCCACTGAAGAGAACAAATGCCCTCATCATTCTCATCTTCACATTGAAGCTGCCCATCCAGTTCCTCTGCTTCCTAAAAACCTTTCAAGGGAAAAAAAGAGAGAGAGAGAGAGAGACAAAGGAGTAAATAGCAAATAAGAACAAATGGGGAGAGCTTGCCTTTAAATGCCAGCAGGCACCTTGCTTTTCTCAAGGTCTTCTTGTGAGCAGAGTAGGTAGGAAGCCTGGTATCACCCCCCACCCCCATGACCTCCTGCTGGCCTCAGGCAGAATAGGCTGGATCATCACCCATGACCTGATGCCTTCTTGAGCCATAGTGTCTAGCCTCTCTGCTTCTAACTTTGCTGTCATCCCTGGCAAAGCCGACTTACTTTTGTCCTCTTTCAAAGCCACCTCTTGTTCCCATGGCAACTTACTGGGGGTCTTCTATCACCATGGGAACATGGCTGCTGGGTTTAAATACACCTTATCATCACAGCATTAAAAAATATGGAGAGAGAGGGAGACTGGTTGTCAAGGAAACAGAATTCAGGTCTTCTCTGTGAGAGAGAGGCTAGGGAAAAGGAAGTGCTGTTTGGAGTTTAGGACAAATGCCACACCCAAACCTGGTCCTGATGGGGTAGCCATGCACTCAGTCACTGTGCAGATTCTATGGGGTGTGCTCTGTGTGTGTGTGTGTGTGTGTGTGTGTAATTGTCTTTCCATCTTGGCTACCTGAAGAACCTCATAGGAAGGTACTTTGGGGATTTCAAGGGTCTCAGAGGAAGCTCTTATATCTCAGCCTGAAAGTAAAGGAGTAGCATGCACTCTCTCCCCCAACCCCACACAATCAATGAGCAGGTCACTTTCGGGCACCTCCCTTGTCATTGAGAGGGTAGCAACTCCACGGTAAGCATCCCAGGAAAACCAAACCAAAAGAAAGACCCAAGGTATAGAACAAGAGGGCATAAGAAGAATTTTAATGATGGGAAATATGACTCCCATCCAGGACATGACTGAAAAGATTGTATATGAAAGAGTCCAATACTGTTTCTTCTGTGTCATCATTTTTTTTTTTTGTGGCAAATGGGACACTTGGTCAGTCAGCCACCCTGTCTCAGGGATAGTTGATGAATATTGGGGTCATGGACCTTCCTAATCACAGTGAGAGCTGTATGCAACCACTCCGCAGTGGAGGAGAAAGGAAACCCATGGCAGACTCCTAGGTCATGTGCTTCTCGGGACCAGTCAGTGTCCCTGCACATGCAGTCACAGAAACAAAGATTCAAAGAAATGAACAAAACAAATACCACCTAATTAATCTCTAGGTCATTACTTCCCAAATGCCCAGTCCTTAATCACCCCTGGGAGTTTATCTGTACTAGGCTTGGCCCCAGGAAGAAACAGAAACATGTCCCAGGTTCAACTGAAAGCTCCTCCCCCTTTTAGGCAACTTCCAGGTCCCCAGGGCCCTCAGGCTGTCATTGGTTGCTCAGAGCCACCTGGGGAGATCTCTTGCCCAGCTGACTCCCTTTTCCAGGCCCAGTCCCATCGCCCCAGTCCTCCCATCCCATGGGCAAGGAGAGAGAAGAGACAGGGCTCTGGTCTTAGAAAATTCTAGGTTTGAATTGAGGCCTTGCCATTTTCTAGATTTGTGACCTTTGAAGAATCTCTGATTGAATTTTTAAGTTTCTATTTCTAAAATAAATTCATAAGATGATTCTAAGGATTAAAATTTGTCATGAACATAAAAGTGTTCAGCACATTATGAGCACTATCCACTGACAGGGACTGATACTTCTGGGTACCACATTCCCAGTCTAACATGGAGTCTTAGATGATAGGGGTGACTGAGGGCTGCTGGTCCAGGTCAGAGCCAGGATGTGGCCATTTTTGGTTTTGAGCTGATGGAAGCAGGGCCCATGCCCTCAGGGCCCAGCACAGGGCCCTAATAAGTTCAACAGTGGCTGCTGACTGACGGCTGGGTGCTGTTGACTGGGTCTTTTCGTGTCCTACACACTGCTCCACACAGGTGGGTGGCACAGTGTCCACCACATCCATGGGGCAAGGCCTCTTCAGCAGTGAGAGTCGTAGTGCCTAGGTCCAGACTGAGCTGAGGCAGCATGTGGAGTAGCAGCGGACAGCAGGCAGGAGGGCTACGACTTGCTATTCTCCTCCAGGACTGATGTGATCCATTGCCTGGCTGCCAGGACGGGACCTCTCAGCAGCCCTGACTCAATTATCTTGAGCTCACTCCCCACCCTGGTCACTGCCCTATTTTCTCCTCTTAACACTTGTCCACTGGGCAGCCAGCCTGGTAATAGCTTCAAGAAAGACAGCTTATCAATCCCTCTCCCCCCAAAAAACAATTATTCATGGCCTCCCCTGAGTTTTATGAATGACAAAAAAATGTCAAGAGGAGTGCTACCTCTTGCTATCACTGAGAACAGAGTGTGGGTCAGATTGGGACTGATTAAGATCAAAGGTAGGCTGTTGGATAGAAGAGCAATGAAGCAGAAGTTGGGTGCAGAATGCAGGCAACAGGATGCAGGGGTGGAATCAGGAAATCACTCAGGACCAAGCTCCCAAACCTGGCTGTGCAGACCACCAGGGGCAGGTGGCACTGTGCCTGGGGAAAAACCACAGGGTACATACAAATTGTACTTTCTTATAAGTAAATGAAAACCTCATTTTATGTAATAAAATGAACAAACATATATTTTGATGCAAAGTGTAATTTTTGGATGAATTGTTAAGAAAACAATTGAGACTTCCAATTATTTTCCTTGCTACTCGGTCCTCTGGTCATGTTCCTAGAGCCCTCAAGGTATGAAGGTATTCTCTTCTGCCATGAGAGTATTTCATTCAATCATCCTTTCATTCATTCAACAAATATTTATTGAGTGATGACTATGAGTTAGGCAGGGGAGCTGCAGTAGGGAGTAAAACACATGAAATTTGAATTCATGGAACTTACATTCTAGGGGAAATCTTTAAAAGTATTGATGAGCCAAAATTTTTTCATTTGTGTTTGAAGATCTGGTCAAAGGAAATGGTGAGCTTCCTTTTCTGTCACCAAATCTGAAAGCAGAGATTAGATAAGCAAGAGTTGCTTGTTGAATGAATGACTGAATGAGGAACGGTGTTCAACATTGGATGAGAAAGACAACGGGCTGACTCCTAAGGTTCTTTCCAATCTCTGACTCTATGTCTTCTCATTCCTGTGTGCTCAGGACATGGGAGGGAGGTACCTTTGTCCCTGGAGGGGTTTCTGGAGCTCCTTTCTATTTGTCTCTTTTAGAGTCTCATACTTTGATGTCTTAAAGTCAAACTGAGCTTTCTTCTGGAGCCTGGGCAGTCCAGAGTCTCCAAGTCTTTCCATCACCCTGTCTCCCTTCATCAGTCAGGCATTGGAAACGCTATGGGCCAACAATCTGAAAAAAAAAAAAAAAGGCTGCCTGTGAGAGACAAAAAGGAAAAATTTAACATTTCTCTCCTAGTCCTGTTTTGACTGCTGAATGCATTTGCTTTAAACATGGTCGAAGACCCAGCAAAGACAGGGTGGTTCTTCATCAGAGATGTATAGAACTCTAGCTCTGAAAGTCAGCATCCAAAATGACCCAGTCCAGAAACAGGAAGGAGAGGTACATAGTGCCTACATACTCTTCCCTCGAGCCTGGGTGCAGCAGGTAGAGGGGACGAGAAGGAGGTCCCTGGGCATCTGGGTTTGGTTGGACATGAGAGTGATAGGCTCCAGATGGGCTCGCCCTGTGGGATGGCCATTCCCATTGGTTTGCTTGAAAGTGCATGTGTGCATGTGTGCGCGCGCGCTTGTGTGTGCGTGTGTGTGTGTGTTGCATTCGCAGAGCAATTTAGGCACATTCACATGCATTAACATATAACTCTTACAACTCATTCATAAGAGGTAGCATTGTTATTTTAGAGTTAATAAAGCTGAATTTTAGAAGGGTAAAACAAGTCTCTGGGTCTAGGTCTAATGCATCATGATGCCTCTCATGACATCTCTTGATGTCAAAGACAGAGTAATTCAAATTCCCAATTCCTTCCAGGTAGGAGAGGTGCCTGGCTCTTAGAAGACCCACTGCCAGAGTGACTCCTCATCAGATTCCACTGGAAGCAGCTGCAGGCCCTTAAGTGCCCAAGAAACTACCAGCTCTGGAAAAGGAGACAAAGCTGGTCCTGTACCTTCAGAGCTGCTGCCCTTCAAACAGGGGGCTCTCCTGCACTGCTGAGCTGCTCTATACACAGGCCTCAGGCTGCTGCCACTTTTCCAGGCTTCCCTGTGAACATCTTCCATGCTAAGGGATGGTGCAGCTCCAGAGCCAGCTCCCCCAACAATGACTTAGAAGAGAGGCATCTTCTTCCCAGCTCTGAGCACCACTGGCATGGAAGCTTGCTCAGAACTGGGGAGATATTCCTCACTTTTTGCCTTTCTGGGCAATCTGTCACCCAGAAATAGGGTTATGGAGGGATGTTTAATGTGGAAATAAAGTCTTCTAGGCATCTGGAGGAATAATCCTGTCCCAAAAGCACTGTGTCTCATTCTGGCTGCAGTGGAGGGACAAGGAGGGAAGTGCAGCAGGGAGAAGGTGAGGCTCCAAGGGGGCAGCTGAGTGAACACGGTGAGGCCCTAAGGAGAAAATGGCTGAGGAGTTGCAGCCCTGGGAAGGTGAGTTGATCATCCTTCTTACCTGGAAGCCTAACAATCCTTAAACAATTCTGCTGAAATCCCAGCCACCCAGTGACATAGGTGTTTCAGAAACCCTGGCCCCATCCCGTGTGTGCCAGTATCTCAGAGACAGGGAGCAAACATCTCATTGCACCAGGAGTCCTGTGTTACCATGTGGCTTTCTGGATCCGAGGCCAGGCAGAAGTTGAGTGCCGTTTACTCCGTGCCCAGGATGAGCTTGGAGGCCAGAGAGCAAGAGGAGAATGTGGTTGTCTAGGACAAAAGCAAACCAAACTTTGTTGCTATGAGAAACAGGGAATTGAAAAGGGTGATGTGTCCCTCTTGTATTTCCAGGACACAACACTTGCTTCAGTTTCCCTCAAGTCCATTACCACCCAATTCTATTGAGGAGGTCCTCTGTCATTTTTATTTTTTTAGATTTAATCTATTTATTTTTAGAGAGAGGGAAAGGGAGGGAGAAGGAAAGGGAGAGAAACATTAATGGGTTTCCACACCCCCAGCTAAGGACCTGACCTGCAACCCAACATGTTACCTGACTGGGAATTGAACCAGAAACCTTTTGGATCACAGGCCAGTGCTCAGTCCACTGAGCCACACTAGCCAGGGCTTAATACAATATTTTAAAAAGTCAAAATCAATGCAAAAAATTCTTGATGAATAAAATCCAAAATTTAAATAAAGGATTAGTATTAAATTTTTCTTTCATCACAGGTTTCAGTACAGCTCAGCACAGCACTGGCTACAGATACCATTCAGTATGCTTGGCACTGGGAGGTCCAGTAAAAAGCAAGACAAACATGATCCCTGAAACTTTCCACTAGTGGAGCTCCTAATATTAGTGGTCTAGAGAAATAAATGAGGAAATCCTCAAAGGTTGACAACTGCAACTGGTGAGACAGGTGGAGTTTGGTGGTAGAGATGGTTGGAATGGAGGGTGAGAGGAGCTTCTCTGGGGGTGTGATTCTCCTGCTGCAGCTTGAAGAATGGGAAGGAACCTGTGGTTATGGGCAGCTTTTTGTCCCTTCAAAATATCTTGAGGCCCTAATGTCTAGTACCCTAGAATGTGACCTTATTTGGAAATGAGGTTTTTGCCGATGTAATTAGTTAAGGTAAGATGGGGTCATAATGGAATCCCTTTAACCCAATATAACTGGCGTCTTTATAAAAGAGGAACATTTGAACACAGACATGCACACAGGGAGAATACCATGTGAAGATAAAGACAGAGGTCATGGTGCTGCTTCTATAAGCTAAGAAACGCCAAAGATGGCCAACAAACCACCAAAAGCTAGGAGAGAAGCCTGGAACAGATCCACCCCTGGTGCCATTAGAGGGAGCGTGGCCCTGGTGATGCCTTGATTTCAGACTTCTAGTCTCCAGCACGTCGAGAAAACAAATTTCTGTTATTTAGGTCACCATTCTGTGGAAGTTTGTTATGGTAGCCCTAATGAACCAGTGCATTAACCGGATAGCAGTGACAAGAGATGTCCAGGGAAAGTGGGTGGTGTGAAAAGGCCCTGAGGTAAACGAGGGTTCAGCACATTTGGGGAGCTGGAATAAGGTAAGTGTGCCCAGAGCACAGAGAGTGAGGTCAGTAGGAGGCAGGAGCCAGGTCATGTAGGACTTTCTGGATTAAGTCTGTCTTTTATTCCTTGTATTAGAACACCTTCTACTTTTCCTATGACCCCTTACTTTATGATAATACTACTGAGTTCAAGCCCTTTTCAACACCACTGAGCTAAAATTCTGCTCATCTTGGGAGAGAGGACAAGGGGCTGGTGGGGGCATAGAAAGCAGAACAGGATGTGAGAATTTAATGGACCTCATGAAGTCCCCAGTGGACACTTCTGGTCCTGGGGGTTTGTTTGATTACACCAGCCTTTGCCAGTTTAGTAACTACTGTCAAGTATTAAGACATTCAGCCACCAATACCATCGAAGTGAAGATTTCAGATGAGAATCTGAAAATGGGGAACAAGAAGGCAGAGAGAAAGCTTGACATTGTGAAAATCCCTAATGTAAAGTGGATAAGAGGGCAAAAGAAGTGTTGAAAATCTGATGAAATGGATTTGCTTTCTCATTGCCCTCTCTTTCATAGAAAATCAAGCTGTATGGGAGAGGGGAGATGGCAGGAGAGTTTGTCCTGCTCCATCAGCCACCATGGAAGCCTTTCAGCCTACTGCCCCCTGGAATCCCATCCTCAACGGCAGCTTGTCCAGAGGCCCTGATGGAAGGCACTCCCCAGGCTATAAAGGTGGCAGGTGTATTCTTTAGGTACAAGGACAGCATAATTTTCAAGCATGGTGGTCAACCTTCCTCTGGGCAACATAACCTTAGATCCAGAGCCACAACTGTCAACTTACTCAGCAATCTTGTCATTGGCAGGGAAGTGACACTGATCAACACATGATTCTAATATCCAATGTAAGCTTATTTTTACTCTTCTCTTATATCTGCATCACCTTTTGTTTGGGTTCTTTGTCATCATTAATAAAACTGTAGGAACCTGGAGAAGACATCCAAGAGGGATTATTCATGTCTGAGCTAATCTTTCTTATCACAGGGATCCTGATGGGAGATGGGCAGTGACTTAGAGGTCAGAGGTCAGCAATAGGAGTCTCTTGGGCTGGATGGAACTGTGAGAAGGATCCTTTATTAGTCCCCAAAGTGTGGCAGGTGGAGCAATGTCACGGACAGCAAAATGAGGACCTGAAATAACACCACAGGGTTCAGGGTGGAGTTTTGACAAGATACTGCATATCTTTGGAACAGGTGGCCTCTTCTATCTCTACAATCAAACAGAATTTTTTTTTTTTTCAGCTCGTCTGTAACAGACTGCTGCTGGGGATCCTAGAACCATTGTGTTTTTTTATTTTATTTTTATTTTTTATTTT
This sequence comes from Pteronotus mesoamericanus, assembly GCF_021234165.1. NCBI lineage: Eukaryota > Metazoa > Chordata > Mammalia > Chiroptera > Mormoopidae > Pteronotus > Pteronotus mesoamericanus. The sequence goes on from NW_026555313.1 coordinate 17,118,627, forward strand.
TATCTCTTTTCATCACGGACTTCCCAGCAGATCCCCAGCTGGAAAACCCTGCCCTGCCTCCCTCTGAACACTGGGAGTCCAGGGAGTCTGTGCTTTTGGGGAGCCCCAGGAATTACTGGAGGTGTGTGTGCACAGAAGGGTGTGGACAGTAGCACCCTTTTTTTTTTTTTTAAGTAGTCTTTTCTAATCTCCACCCAGAGGCACCTGAGAGAGTGGATTTAAAACCTCCAGTGAAATTACCTTGTCTACTGACTAGTAAACCAGTGAAAGAGGAAAGAAACTAGATTTTCCTTAAGAAACAATTCTTATCTCTTCTTTTTCTCTTCTCCCCAGTAAACAGCACCCCAAATTGGAAGTATCACGTGTAATTTATTGTCCCACTTTAAATGTTTCTAGTAACTGTGAAGATTATACTTGGATCAGGTTCCATTTTACTGAACTCCACTTGGGCTCCGAATTCTTTTACAACAGTGTAATTGTGCTAGAATGGATGCATTATTATAAATCACATTTCCAGATTCCAGTCTGGAGTTTGCATGTGATTTTTAGCTGCACAGCTAACCAGCAATGCGATCTTAGGGAAGTCATTTAAACTCTTTGATTCTTAGTTTCATCTACCATAAACTTGGGACATTACATATAGCTGTCTTAATTCCTTATAGATTTGCTGGGAACCAATAAGTTTATTTTGTAAAAGTATACTGTGAACTCTAAAACCCCACCTAAACGTTAGCTTATTCTTGATGGAACATTGATCACAATCGGAGAATCTATTGCGGGCTGTCTGCAATGCGGGGTAGTGGTATGAAATCCAATCTGCTTTGGCTAATTCATCTTCCTCTTTGTTTTCCAGCATTAGATATGCCACACTCCACTGTAACCTTGCATTTCCTTACCCTGTCAGCAGGGAAAACAGTGCTGGTCTGTCTCCTTTCAGCTCTTGTATCATTTAGTTTTTACTTTTTCCCAGTTGATATGTAGGACTTAGGTAATTTTGGTGGCTATCTGATTTACTGATGCTGGGCAAAGAGGAGGACTCAAACGAGACATTCAGTGCCAAGTCAGATCTTGAAAAAAGCTCATTTCTATTAGAAAGCTTCCCAGTGCTCATGAGTGTTCCCTGTACATCTGAAGATGCCAGGAGCTCACAAGAAGGGAAGTGAGGCCAGTAGGGCAGAATTGGAGGCAGAGATTGCATCAGTAGGCTCCTTTCTCTCCTTTTATAATCACATCCTGAGGACTATCATGGGATGTATAATTTAGCGATGATAAGGTAGGGGAGCACTGGGTTAGGAGAAACCTGGGTTAGAGAAAAAAATTAACATACAGCTGTAAATTACAGATACTTTAACCTAGGTTGGAGATACCTAGAGTCTGCTCCTAAGGTGGCACCCTGCAGCCAGTGCCATAAATCTTTAAGTTACACTTTTCACCCTCATGCATCTCTAGTGGGCATGGACTTGGGGAGGCATTCCAGAAAGCAATCAGGCATGATTTCATCAAATTGAGTTTACACATACCCTCTGACCCAGTAATTCCAGTGCCAGGGCTATATTGTAAAGGGGACATGTATGCTCACAACAGAATGATTTGTGATGATGGTGAGAAGTTAAATGCAACCTGGGCATCCATCCCTGAGAGAATCGGGTAGGGGGGAGGAATGCAGTGGGTGTATACCAGGAAGCCTCTGCAGCAGTTAGCAGCCATTGATTAGATGTAAACATAGGAAAGATGAATCTTAAAGTGGAGCTTGTGAAAAGGTAAGAAATAGAATGAGATCTATAACAGGACATTTACACAAATTAAAAATGCATGCATACAAAACAGTACCCATTTGCATTAATACATACAAATAAACAGATAAACATTGAACCATTAGAATGACTGACTGTGGGTATGGGGAATGGGGAGGTGACTATGTGAATAAAAGAGAATAAATAAATACATAAAACAAATGAGGATCCTTGAATGGAAAAATATAAGAAGTATGATTTATTCAATCCTCTGTACCTGAGGACCAAAATAAATAAGTTAATAAAAATGTGAAGTATTCTACATTTTTCAGTTGGTCTGAGCTCTCTAGTCTGTACATTCCTCGATGACCCAATGGTATATATAATAAAAGGAGAGGGTGTTTTGTTGAATTAAAACCAAAAAAAATAAAAAAAAAAAGAACAACTTGTTCTGCATGATCTCTCAACTGGGTCTTACATAAATCCCTTTTGATCCTCAGGACTGCTCAACAATTCCTATATTTTTCTCCTGAATGCTCCAACATGCCTCCCTCATGGCACCCTTTTTTCTTTTTTATTTTTGGAATTGAATTTTTATTTTTAATTTTTTTCATTGTTCAAATATATTTACACTTAACTCTTTAAGCATCCGACCTCAGTTAGTTCTGCCTTCTCCCTTACTCTCTTCACATGAGCTCACCAATAACTTTCTGGAGATCAACATCACCTGTCCCATTTAGGGCTCTCAGTTATAAACAACAGACACTAGCCTTGTTATCTTTAGCAAAACAAGGAGTAGAAGCCAACAGAATCCACAGGAGGCTGGAAGAGCAAACTTGGAAAATAAACAGGACTCAAAGGAGGTTCTGGAGCAGGGCTGAAGGGTATGGCTGGATGCTCTTGAAGCTGCTGCCTCTGACATGCCTGCTGCCCCCGCAGGACACAGGTGCTGGACAGCCAGTAGACTGACTGTGAGAGGCCATAGTAAGCAGCCTCCAAAATGGCCCTGGTGACCTTCACCCCCTTCTCACACCCCTGGTAGTCCCGCCTGCACTGGCAGGGCTTCCCTGTGCATCCAGTGGGATCTTGTGGAGATAACAGTGTGCTACTTCTGAGGATAGGTTATAACAGATGCTGTGGGTTTTGCCTCTCTCTCCCTTTGATCATTTGTTCTGGGGAAAACCAGCTGCCATGCCATAAGGTCACTCAAGAAGCCCTACAGAAAGTTCCTTATGAAGAGAAACCTGAGGCCTCCTACCAACAGCCAGTGATGAACTGTGGTCTGCTAATAGCCTCTTATGTGAGTCAACCATCTTTGAAGTGGCCCAGTCAAGCCTTCAGGTGACTGCAGGCCCAGCCAAAATCTTGACTGAAATCTCATGAGAGATGCTAAGCCAGAAACACCCAGATGAATTCCTGACCACCAGAAACTGAAAGAATAAATATCTGTTGTTCTAAGTCACTAAGTTTTGAGGTAATTTGTTCTAGAGCAATAGTTAACCAAAATAACTCCCTTCACTTTTGAGTCACACTCACTGCACTGAAAGACCATCTGCTTGACCGAACATAAGTCTTGGGTAATACTCTGGATTCCAGAGGCTAGAGGAATGGAATGAAATGAAGAGAGGCTATTTCCTTTTTTGCCCCTTTAGATGAGGAGGGTACTGTCTCAACTACTAGTGCACACAAAGGGCAGCCCCCTACCTGGAAAGGTAGTTGGAGGTTGGGCAGTCAAGATGAATTCCTATTACCCCTTTGCATCTGAATTCCAGTGATGTCTCTGCCCTTCTAATCAGAATCTGCCAGGACCACCCTCCTCCCTCTTCCCTTCTTTCCTGTCCCTAGTGGGAAATGCATACTTTCTTCTCTCCAAAGCTACCCTTGAATTTTGCTTGGGCTCTTGGGCTCATTTCCCCCACTGGCCTCCTTTCTGTCTTCCCTGTTAAATGTTTGCTCTGAATACAGGATGTTCCCTTTGTGGGTAAACATCCTGTTCTGGATTTTCTTCCCTAATTTTTTCTCCCCAAGTAGGAACAGTTTCTTTGTATCTGGGACCTCTTGCACAACTTTTCCTGGTGAACCCCTGGCTGCACAGCCTACCTGGGTAGAAGGGTTGGGATAGCAAATGGCTCATTCCTGAAAGACCCAAAGCCAATGTGCATATATGCTCCAGGGAGGTGGGAATAGTGGTCACAGTCAACCAACTGCGCACCTCACATAGGTGCCCTGCTCACCTCCATCATTCAAAGCAACTGTGTAGAGAAAGGATTTTAAAGCATGGGTGGAACTCCTGGAGCCCCCTATCCCCACGGACTAGGATGTCACTAAATTGGAAACTTCTAGATGAAGGAGCTGTGCCTGTTGCCATTGTGTCCCAGCACCTAGGACAATACATCAAACCTAGATCATAATCAATAAGTAAATATGGAAAGAATAATCTAATGATCAACTGAATATAGGAAATGTACGGAAGGCAGAGAAATTCTGACCCCTACTGCATGTGTGATTGAGGTGGGTTTCCCCAGACAGGCCCTTGAGAGGGAGTGAGAATGAGACCTAGTACTGGGGATGAGAAAGGCTGTGACGACAGAAGATGCATGGAGGAAGAGCTGGGGAGGGCAGGCCCAGGACCAGAAGCTTGCTGAGAGCAGGGGCTTCTGATCTGACCTTTGGGAGGATTTATAACCCTTCCATGGCAGCCCCAGAATTGATACAGACCCTTCCCCAGAATCCCATTGCATGGCTGAGACAAAGTGGGGCAATAAAAGAGAAACAGAGTAAAGGCAATAAGTTAATATGCCTTCCAGATCCTGCTAATTCACCTTCAGCTTCTGGTTCGCTAAAGGCGCCCTCCTGCTTCTTTCAGCAGAGACCATTGCTAACCTGTCCCACCATGAGCACAGGTTCCGGTTCAGGCCTCCTGATTCTGAAGGCTGCAGCTTGAGGTCTGAGGTTGAGACTGCGATTGAACTTACTGCCCGAGTTCTACCCGCTGAGTGCTGGTTCTCATCTGAACGCTATCTCTTCTCTTTGGTTGACACCAGGATCCTCTTATTGAGGGGAGATATTCTACCCACAGGGCAATGGTCTTTCTGGTGCCAACATGCAAGGCAATGCAGTAGTTGTGGCATTCCCAAGAGTGGGTGGCACTGTGGAACTGGGGGTCTTTTTGTGATGCTGAAGGGTAACAGAGCCAGAAAGGACTTGAGCCTGGAGGTGGAAGGTGGAACTGGACATGATCTGAACTTTCCTCTCTCCTTTTCTTTTTTCTTTTTCTATTCTTTTTTTCTCTTGTCTTTTTTATTTGGGGTGGGGGCATATTTCACAGGTATTAAAACTGTTTGGGTGTGGACTCCATCAAGTACATCATACTGAGGTAGGTGTGGTGTGATAGTGTTTATAGAAGCATCTGTTTATAACAAAATGAAATCTGTGACAGCACTATCAATCATTCTCTGTTCACTCCATGTCTTTCCTCTTTTTCCTTACTGCCCATTCCTTAATCTTTTGTCTGGGCTTCCATCCTTACCACTCTGTCAGGAATGTCATCAGGTGTCTACCCACACATGGAACGCCTTCCCTCAGTTCTCTTCTCCTCTCTCTCTGTGGTGTTGACATTGTGGATCTTGCTGTCCCTTTGCTTCTGTGACATGCTGGCATTTCTGATCACCTCTCTGGGCTCCCTCCAACTTTTTTTGTTGTTGTTGTTGTTTGCCTCTTAAATGCAGAATGCCCTGAAGTTTCATTTTCTGCCATCTCATCCTCTCTTATCCCTCTCTGAGCTCCATACACAACCCCTGTTTTATTTACCATTCTGTGTAGCCTAGAATTCCTTTCCAAGTGTTAGACCCATGTTTCTGACTATCCAGTGGGCATCACCACATGGACATGTTTGGGAAACACTAAGTCATTCAGTGTGATTAGAACGTTGAAGAGGAGGGGGAGGTAGGGTAATAAGAAGACAGCAAGAGGCAATAAAGGGGCCACGAATGCCAGAGCTCAGATACCGATAACAGAACCTGCTCTCTCCAGAGCAAGCAGGAAGGGTTTTAATACAGGGGGTTATGTGCTGCGAAATTATTGGAAGGAATGAGTCAAGTGTGAGAAGCACTCAGCTGATGGCATGATAAAGAAAGCTGCCTCTACAGTGCAGAAATCTGTCAATCAGGAAGCGCCTCCTAAATTGGGAAACTACTGACTGCAGAACAGCCTTTCCTCTACCTCACCAGCCCCTCAAACTGGTTGCTCTGAGTGCTGCCTCTCTCCCTGACTCGGTTCTAAAACAAAGGCTCACTTGAGCTATTCTCATCAGTGGAATCTAAGTCATAGCCTGAGCTCCACCTACAAGAAATCCTGGGAAATTTATGATTTTATTTCCAACCTCTGCCTTCTATAATATACCATGTTGGGGTAAATGCTGAGCAAGCCAGTTTACAGTCTACCATGCTGTGTGCATTAGGCATGGTATTACAACTGGCAGGGATCCAAATTTATCTGACTTTGATTTTAAAAAGAAACATTATTGACTTGTAATGAATGCCAAGGAAAGGCAGGGGTAAGTTTTGCTTCAGAGGCAGGTGGCCCTAGAACTTCTTCTTTTGTTTGTGCTACATCTGCCTTCCTCAATGTTGATTCCATCCTCTCCAATAAATATGAATTTTCTCCACGAGCCTTGAGATGTGGCCATAATGTACCTGGGCACACATCTTTTATCTTTTTCCACTTCAGAGAACAAGACTAGTTTTTCTTGGTTTTAATTGTCAAAATACCAAGAAAAGACTCGTATTTGTCCAAGCTGACTCACATGTCCATGTGTACAGTGGAAACAGGATTCTATGATAGGCATCCCCTTTGAAACCTCCCTTTGGAGATGAGTGAGAAGCTGGTAGCCAAGGGAGGGGATGATAGCATAGTTACAACGACTGGAGAATGATCAGGGGTCAGGAGGTTGCCACAGTATGTGTCAACTACACTGTGATATGCTTTTTGTTTTTTAAGTCCTAAATGTGATAGAGAACTAACACAAAATCTTTAGCAGTGAAGTGGCTTGATGAAATAATATTTTTTCTTTATCCAATTGCCAACAGGACTAAATGAGGTAATGAATGTATAGTACATAATACATAGTAGGTGCTTGTCTTGTTCTGGATTCTCCTGGAAGTAGACTTAGAAACAAGGATCCAAGTGCAAGTCACTTACTTGGGAAATGCAGGGATAGCAATAGTGGAGTGGAGAAGGGAAGACAGACGATAAAGGCTGCAATATTCATCCATCCCTACAGTGGTTGACTGGAGCTTAAGCCCATGAGGATACTATTGGGAGCCCAAGAAAACACATTCCTCAGAATTATCCCACCTGGGAGTCAAAGGAGTTCAGATATTTATATATCAACTCTGGAGAATCATTGGATAAGGGCTGCCCCAAGGGGGTTATTCCTCAGCATTACTTGCCTGCTACACGTGTGGACAGAGTGCTTTTCTGTGGTTCCATAGGCAGAGTCTGCAGTGCTTAATATGTGTGAAGCCCCCTCCAGTCCCCTGTTTTCCCACCACTAGTTAAAAATTCCCTTGGATGTAAGAATCACATTTTATTTATTCTCAAGTCTTCCATGTAACCTGGCACAATATTTAACACATAGTATTGGTCAATAATATTTATTCTTTGCTTAATTAATGACATTTCAGGGCATCTTTTTCCTGATGATCTATTGATATTGTCTCTGTATACCTTTGACTTGCTGGGACAGAATGAGTTTTGTGTTATTATATTTTTTATCCATTAAATATATTTGAACATGATTTGATTCTTTTATACTTTGTAATGTTTTTCAAACAATTGCATTCCTAAATAAATAAGGAAGTGTCTATTAGACAACTGATATATATATAAATATATATAAATATGTATATTTATATAAACCTTATCTGTATGAAGCTATCTCCAAATTGGGGGAATTTGGAGGCTCCTGGCATATAGATTCTTATTAGCTTTGTTGCCTGAATCACCCTAGCCATCTGCCAGCAATAATAACTTGCCTCTGTATGCTTAGCCTTATCCAACCTTGGAGCCAATGAGAACAAGCTTTCATACTGTACTGAGAACTTCCTTCCCCTGTGGATAAGGAGCAAATTCCATTTTCTAGGTCAGACCACATGGCTTCAAAAAGCTTCAGGTGTTAGGTAAGTAAAAGCTCTTGCTTCCCCTTGCCACATCACTGTGTAAAGCCAATTTCTTTCCAGTATGCTTATCTTGAAGCCTGGCTCTAATTGCAGATCAGTAATCCTGAACCCTAACTCTACTCACTTAATCTGGGGGACTCCTCTCCCCTTGGCTGTTGTGTTCTACCTTTGAGAGCCCAACAGCTACTCTAACTTGGACAGAGTCCATGTCACCATAACTATCTCCCCCAAGAATTGTCCCTGCCTAGAAGACACTGGCACTGTGCTTGTATGTTCCATCAGATTGAAACCCTTAGAAACTCATGATGGATTTTATCATACCTTATTACATTTGGGTGGTCATAGACGGTCCTGGTCAGTCCACTCAACCCTCAATTCTTGCCAGCTTTTGCTAGGTGCTCATTCACTATCCCTTCCATTCTCTATTCCTTGTATTGGTCTTGCAATATGCTTGGAGCTGAAGATCCACCAGTTAAGACATTTACTTTGGGACATTGTTAGAAGGGGCTGTTTTGTTAACATTTCCTAGATTTGGGATTCCATCTTGCTTTTCTTACCCCTGGAGCGCTGGTTACTGATGCCATCTTTCTGTTTCCTTGTAGAGTAGAAAAACCAAGAGACAGGACTTGAAAATGAGCTTCCAGCATAGAGTTGTTGAGAATGAGTGACATGAATGCCTTGTCCACGCCATGGACTCTCCAAGCCAATGTCCAGCTCCAGATGACTCTCCTGTGCCCTAATTGCTTCCATGCCATAATTCCTGAAGAATGAATGCCGTCTCCATTTGAGGTTTGTGGTAAATAGAGATGGAGATGCTTCTCTGTGTCCTGGGATTCAATGTGATGCCAGAACAATCCTCTTTCTTCTTGGATTCTTCTGTTGCGCAGAGTTTCTGGTGTTGCCTTTCCTCACACCTCTTCCCTTGAATCTTCTCTTGAAACTTGCTTCCTCTCTCCCTCCATCCCTCCCTCTGTCCACCCTTCCCTTCCTTTCTTCCTTTTTTAATGTTTTTATTCTTATGGTCTTAGTACCTGCTGTATTTTCTGTTTTAAATTTCCTGCTTTAGCTCTGGGCTACAATACAATCCTTATAATTTCCAAAGGAGTTAGATCACCTTGGTGCTCTCCCTTGTTTCCCAAAGGATATATGTATTTTGTGAAAAGCTTCTCAAGAATCAAGTGACATCTACCAAAGCCCAAAAAATTATTTCTCATGTGGATTCTTCGCAAAGTCACTATCATAGACTCCAGAGCTCTAGTCAGTAAACAGCAAAGCTAGGAGACCTAAGTAATCATCTCTGGGTTGTACACTTGATTTTGAAATGGTACCAGCCAGTGTCTTACTTGAAGCCTGAGAAGGAAGAAAGGACGAAGAACCATGAAATTTCCATTTAAATTGACAATATTTTCCCTGGAAACCTAGAGGCCTCTCTGCTGGCCTCCCGCTGTTTGCCTCCTTCTCTGCACCCTGTTTGGAGGATGGCATGATTATTCCCTAAACATATTACTGTGGCTCTGTCGGCAGACTCTCTCCTCGAGGAATGTCACGAATGAATTACCATGTGGTGTTGGCATGAGGCCTTAGCCAGCAGGAGCCAATTATTTTAAAAATTTCCAAGCAAATCAGATCAGTGTTTCACAAGTTCCTGGCCAAGAATCTTCAGAAAGTTGCATGGCATTCCTTTGCTGCATTATGAATTTCCCACCTAAATGAGTACAATTCTAGTCATCCCCAGGTCCATACTCCTAACACCAGTGTTTTGTTAGGACACCAGCTCACACTGATTTGCAGTAATCTAATAGGAGAATTTCACTTATCAAAACTGTAAATGGATCTTTGATCAGATCAGATCATTACATTTCCTAATTAGGCAGCACAGACTCCCCTTTGCAAGATGGATTGAGACACACCTATTTGTGACACAACTTAATCACACTTTGCCTTGAGTTAAGGCTGAGTTTCAGGGAGGAAATATGTTCTCTTGGCTAGATTAACATATGCTGTCCAAACCAGGCATCTCCAGTAAGGGAAGGAGACTTATTTACTGAATGGAACACGGAAGGATGTATGTCATGGTTCATACATTAGTAGTCAGTAAATGGGGAGATTCTGCCACATCTGACTTGAATTCTTAACAAAATGGTCCATTTATGGAAAGAGTGGACTCTGCCTTCATTAGTTAGCACATCCAATGGGTATTTGAAAATATTTAGCCTTAGAATAAGAGTAAGCACAAAAACAAGGTATCCCAGGGCCAGTTTTTGTAGTTTATGTTTCTTTGAACTGTCTGGATGTCTGGAGATTGTGCCATCCCCAAATGACAGGTGCTTTTGAACAGCAAGACGTTTAAATGTCACTTAGGCAGTAACTCCAGGATCTTACGCATCTTTCCATCAGGTGTTTCTCCTGCTATCTAATCAAAACACTTTCTGGTAAAGTTTCAGTCTTCTTCTTATTAGGTTATCAAGACAGAGAGAAGCCCCTCTGTCACCAATATCCACATCCAGTGGATTTTTTACTCACTGGGTAGTGATGGGTCATGTGAGTGTTGAGAACTCAATAGAAAAACATTTTTAAAAAGCTCATAGTGAAAATGCTTGAGAAATTATGGTATATACTTTTGTCTGAATAGTGCTATTTATTTTGATTTTGCAGATTTTATAACAGGATCTGAGATACATTATTGTTACTATTTCACAGAATTATCACTGGATCAGTCTGAATCTGTTCTGATCTCCAGGCATTCATCTCCGAATATGGACCACTATGTTGAAAGGGTTTGGTTGTTATGTTTTTCTTTCTCTAATAGGAGGAATATATACTCCTGTTTGTTTTTTTTTCTCTTACCTGAGAACATGCTTATTGATTGTAGAGAGAGGGGAAGGAAGGGAGAGAGAAGGAGAAAAACATTGATGTGAAAGAGAAACATTGATCAATTACTTCTCATATGTGCCCTGACAAGGGACTGAACGCACAACCTAGGCATGTACTTTGACTGGGAATTGAACCTGTGACCTTTTGGTTTATGAGATGATGTTCTAATGAACTAAGCCACACCAGCCAGGGAAAAATATACTCCTTTTAATTGAGATATGAATTTAGGTTAATTTTAGTTATTTCCTAGCCTTTGAGTAGAAATGCATCATGTCAATACTAAAAGTTAAATTTTCAGTCACCATATATTTGTATCCAAAGTGCATGAATAGATTTGTAGTTTCCTGGCCCTAGATACCTCTGGGAATTCTCCAGAGCTTGCCTCAAATGCGTCAAGAATTAATTAGTATTGGATCTTACTCGTTAAGTTATCCACTTGCAACTGTTGGTGAGCCCTGGACTACTGGTGAGAACAATGCCTTGTGCTCATTGTCTACACCATGACTTTTTGTCCCAGATCCCTGGGACCTAAATGTTGCAATGCTTCAAGTCCATCACTGCCACCTCAAAGCAGGCCACCTCTGAGTTGCCCTGGGCATTAATTCCTTTTTTTTTTTTTTTGGAAGAAAGAAGGGAATATTACTTCTCTCTACTTTTTTTTTCCCTCTCAAATGAGGGCTTCAGCAGTGGGAGGCAGGCTCAGGGTTTTTGCTTGGGCCCCACTGCTAAGAGCTCCTTGGCCTGGCTATCTCCTCTGCCTTGACCCCTTTCCCTGCTGTGCAGTCCATGCCACTGCTGTCCATCTCACTGGGCTGGGTTGATTCTCTTTGCTTCATCTTGGGGTGGCTCAGCAGGAAATTCACAGCAGGCAGAAGATTCCCTTGGTGTTCACTAGGCCATGGTAGCTCCAATGTTGAAAGGAGACAGACTGTTATACTCAGTGGGGAGGGAGCTGCAGTTCAGACAGACAGCATGTCCCAGCTGGGTGGCTCGAATCCCAAAGTGTTACCAACTTCTGTGAATCAGTCCTTTCAGTTCACACACACTGCCCCTTTCTCCCCAAGGGCATACACTGCACCATGACATCTGGGCTGGGCTGGGTTCCCACACAGCTGCAAGATGCATCTGGAGCCACCGAGCCCTCTCCTTCCTGAGTCCTAGCTCCCAGTGACAGTCTCTTCTCTCTTGGACCCCACCTTCCTTCTCATTCCTGTGGAGAAAACCCTGGTTCACTGGGTGTCTGATGGTCTCTTACTTACAACAGGTAAGGTTCAGTTGTTCCAGAAGACTAGCTCCCACTAAAATCAAGTGATAGGAACATAATAGAGGGAGAGGAGCATTAATTACCTCCACATGCCTGGCATTCTGGGCACCATATCTGCTCTCAACAATGTCCTCATAGACCAAAGTTTTCTGTTATCTTCCTTTCTCTTACAAAAAGACAGGCTGTTTTTACTACCTGTCTTTTCAGATTTAAGGGCCACAGAGTGGTGCAAATAATATATTTTGACATTTTTTGATATTTAATTTTTAAAGCAGCTTCTTTGAGGTATAATTGATATATATATATTTTAAGTTGCATATAGTTAAAGCATACAATTTGATAACTTTTGACATATGTATATATCCATGAAATTATGGCCACAAATCAAGATAATAAACATATCTATCACCTCCAAAAGTTACTTCTGTGCCCCTTTATACTCTATTTTTATTGTGTGGCTTCTTTCATGGAGCAAATTATTTTGAAATTTATGTATGTCATTGTATATGTTAAGAGTTTATTCCTTTTCATTGCTGAGTGGTCCTCCAGTGTACAGATATACCACAGCTTGTTTATTCAGTCACATGTTGATGGATATTTGAGTTGTTTCCAGCTCCAGATTATTACAAATAGAACTATTATGAGTATTCATGTACTAGTCTTTATATGGACACATGCTTTAATTTAAATTGGGTGAATACCTAAGAGTGGAAGAGCTAGGTCATGTAGTAGGTATATATTTAATTTTATTTAAACTGCAGAAGAGTTTTACAAAGTGATTGTACCATTTTACAGTCCTATAAGCAATCACTAAGAGTATCAACTTACCACATATCTTTACCTACATGTTATGGTCAGTCTTTTTAATATTAGTCATTCTGATAGGTGGATAGTAAATGTTCTGGCTTTTATTTGCAGTTTTCTAAAGACATTTATCCTGTACACAAAGGATGTCAAGCATCTTTTCACATTTATATTTGCTATCTATGTATTTTTTTTATGAACTGTCCATTCAACTCTTTTGTTATTTTGTTTATTTATTTATTTATTTATTTTCTTAGTTTTGCGAAATCTTTATGTATTCTGGATACAAATCCATTAACAAATATGTGTTTTACAAATATTTTCTTCTAGTCCATGGTTTATCTTTTCATTCTTATAACAGTGTCTTTTGAAAAACAGGTTTTAAATTTTTTATTAAGTCCAATTTCTCAATCATAACTAAAAAATCTTTGCCTAACTCAAAATTACAAATAGTTTCACTAATAGTCTCTTCTATAAGTATTGTAGTTTCAAGTTTTACATTGAGATCTATAACCCATTTTGAGTTAATTTTTTTAATGGTGGAATATATGAATTGAATTTTTTTGGGGGGGAGATGGAGTACATAAATATACAATTATTTCAGCACCTTTTGATTGAAAAATTATTTTTTCCACTGAATTTCTTTGCACCTTTGTGAAAAAGTAGGTGTCTGTATACACATGTGTTTGTTTCTGGGTTGTTTATTCAGCTTCACTGATGTATTTGTTTATCTTGGCACCAATATCATACATACTGTCTTGAAATCAGATAGTGTTAGTTCTTCACACTTTGTTTTACTTTTTCAAAGCTGTTTTGGCTATTCTAAGTCCCTTGAATTTTCATAAGAATTTTAGAATCAGCATTTTGAGAATTCACCATGATTGCATGAATCTACAGACCAATTTGAGGAGAACTAGCGTTATAACAATGTTAAGTTCTTTGACCAATTATCATGGTATTACCTGTCCATATAGTTAGGCCTTTTAATTTCTCTCAACAATGTATTATAGTTTTCAACGTACAGGTGTTGCATATCTTTTGTTAGATTTATTATTGAGTATTTTATATTTATATGCTATGGCAAATGATGTCTTATAAAAATTTCAATGAATTCTAGTAGATTGTGGGGGGCATTTTTCACTATATTCTTCATAGACAATCATGTCATATGCAAAAAAAGAGGCAGTATTACCTCTTCTTTTTCAGTCTAGGTGCATTTTATTTATTTTTCTTTATTTATTGCAATAGCAAAAACTTCTAGTTCAATGTTGAATAGAAGTGGTAAGAGTCAATATCCTTGCTTTATTTATGATCTACAGAGGATAAGCATTTAGCCCTTCACCATTAAGTGTGATGTTAGCTGTTGGTTTTTAATAATGTCATTATGGGTTAAGGAAGTTCCCTTTTATTTCCAGTTTGCTAAGAAGTTTTTGTTTTTGTTTTTTAAAATTATGAATAAATGTTAGATTTTATCCATTGCTTCATCTATTTAAATGATCACAGAGAGGTTTTTCTTTATTTGTTAATATAATAAATTATATTGATTTTAAATGTTAAACCAACCTTGCATTCCAGGGACAAACCTCACTTGGTCATTACATAATATCTCTTTTATATCTTGTTGAATTTGGTTTGCTAATTTGTTTGCAATTTTTGAATCTATGTTGTGAGGGATATTGGGCTGTGATTTTCTTTTCACTCAATGTCTTTGTCTGATTTTGTTATCAAAATACTGTTGATTTCATAAAATGAGTTGGAAAGTGTTCCCTTCTCTTTCATTTTCTGAAAATATTTGGTATAATTCATAGATAAAACCGTGTAGACCTGTAGTTTTCTTAGTTGAAATGTTCTTTGGCCCTGGCTACATAGCTCAGCTGGTTAGAGCATCACCCCTATATTCTAAGGTTATGGGTTCAATCCCCAGTCAGGGCATTTACAAGAATCAACCAATAAATGCATAAATAAGTAGAACAACAAATCAATGTTTCTCTCCCCATTTCCTCTCTTTCTAAAAACAATAAAAATGTTTTTTGAATGTAAAGTTATTTCTTTAATAAATATTGGGCTATTTAGGCTATCTCTTCTAGAGTGAGCTCTGATAACTTGTGTCTTTCAAAGAAATTGTTTTGATTGTTTTGTTCACATAAGTTGTTGAATTTATGGACATAGAGGTGTTTATAATATTTATTTGATATCTTTTTAATGTCTGTAGAATTTGTATTTAATTTATTTCTCTCATTTCTGATGTTATTTGTTTAGTTCTTGATTTTTCTTTCATCAGTTTGGCTAGAGGTATATTGATTTTCTCTATTGTTTTTCTGTTTCCTCATGCATTGATTTCTGCCCTGATATTATTTATTTCCTTTCTTATGCTTATTATAGGTTTAATTCAGTCTTCTTTTTCTAGTTTCTTAAGACAAAAGCTTAAGTCATTGATTTGAACCCTTTCTATTTTTAGTGCTATACATTTCACCCAAGCACTGATTTAGCTGTCTTCCACAAATTTTAATGTGTTTTTATTTCATTCAATTTAAAACAACTTTAATTTTTATTTGACTCAGTATATTATTTAGTTCTCTAATATTTGGGAATTTTCCCAGAGATCTTTTCTGTTATTAATTTTTATGTCAAATTATGTTATGGTCAATGGACACATTTTGTATTATTTGAATTGTTTTACATTTATTAAGTTTTTAATGATTCAGATTATGATCTATTTTGGTAAATGTTCTGTATTTATTTGAAGAGACTGTGTATTCCGCTCTTGTTGAATGTAATATTTTATAAGTTTCAATTAGGGCAAATTGGTTGATTGTGTTGTTTAAATTTTCTATACTCTTGCTTATTTTACTTATTATTGAGAGGTAGGTTGAAATCTCTGACTAAAACAGATTAGTTTATTGGTCCTTGCTGTTCTATCAGTTTTTGCTTCATATATTTTGAAACTCTGTTAGGTGTATAAGTATTTAGGGTCATTATGTGCTCCCGATGAATTGACAATCTTCTTCATCCCTGGTAGTATTTTTTGCTTTGATTTTTACTTTTTCTAATTTGAGTAGAACCACAACTTTCTTTGGTTAGTACAAGCATTGAGAGCAATGATTAAGTGTTGATTAATAATATATTTTTCATCCCTTTACTTTTAAGCTTTTTGTGTTTTACACTTAATGTGCGCTTCTTCTAGACAGTACATAGTTAGGCCTTATTTTTCTCTCTGATCTGAAAATCTCTGCCTTTATGTTAGGTGTTTAGTGTAGGGTTTGGCAAGCTTTTCTGTAAAGGGCCAGATAGTAAACATTTTAGGCTTTGTGGGCCAAGCCTATATGATCTTTGCTGCTTCTGTTTCTACTGCTGCATACTCCCCCTCCTTTTTTTAAATAACTAAAAATGTCAAGACCATTCTTAGATCAAGGACCCTACAAAATCGATTTGCAGGCGATATTTAATCCATGGATCTTAGCTTGCTGGCCAGTTATATTTAATGTGATTATTAATTGTTAGGTTAAAAATCTATCATTCTGCAATTTTTTTCTCCTTGTACCATCTTTTTTGTTTTTGTTGTTGTTCCCTTTCTCCACATTTTATGCCTTCTTTTGGATAAAGAGTTTTTTGTAATTATATTTATCTCATTTTTGCCCTATCAGCTGTAAGTCATTATTTTGTTATTTTAGTGCATGTCTTAGGGTTCATAATATGTATCTTTAGCTTATCAAGCCTACCTTCAAGTGATATTAAAAAGATCACTTATAGTCTGAAAACCTTAAAGTAGTATACATAAATTTCACCCCTCTCATAGCCCTTCTTTGGGCTATTGTCATATATCTCACTTTTAAGTATGTTCTAAATTTTATAACATTGTTATAATATTGATTTTAATAGTCAATTGCATTTTTAAAAGATTTAAACAATTAGCAAAATGTTTGTATATTTTCTTGTATTGTTACCATTTTCAGTGCCCTTCTCTCTTTTGTATGGATTGAGATTTACATCTGGTATTATTTTTCTTCTGCCTGCATGACTTCTTTAACATTTCTTATAGTATGAGTCTGCTGATGATGGAGTCTTCTGGCTTTGCATTTCTGAAAAAGTCTTTATTTTCATCTTTGTTTTTGAAAAATACTTTCACTGGGTATAGAAATCTTTTATTTCAGTAGGTTAAATATGTTGCTCTATTCTCCTCTCACTTGTGTTGATTCTGATGAGAAATCTTATGTCATCCTTATTTTTATTTTTATTTACTTATTTTTGTATGTAAGGTGTCTCCCCAACTCAAACTTCAGGTTGTTTTTAAGATTCTCTCTAGCACTTACTTTGAACAATTTGAACACAATGTGCCTTGACGTATGTTTCTTTATATTTGTTGTGCTTGGGGTGTTCTGAGCTTCTGTATTTGTAGCTCTAAAGTTTTAATCAAACTTGAAAAACATTGGCTATTATTTCTCCAATTCTTTTCTTCCATTTTCTTCCTTCAGGGACTCCAATTAAATGTACAATAAACTGCTTGAAATTGTCTCATAGCTAATTTTATAAAATTATTATTTCCCTCTGTGTTTCATTTTGGATAGTGTCTATTTTTATGACTTTATGTTTACTAATCTTTTCCTTTGCAATTTCTAATACACTGTTAATCCCATTCAGTATAGTTTTTATTTCATATATCATAGTTTTCATCTGTAGAGGTTTACTTAGGTTTTTTAAATATCTCCCATGTCACTACTTAACTTTTTGAACATATGGAAATAGGTTATAAGAACTATTTTAATGCTTTTTCTGCTAGTCTAACATCTGTGTCTATTCTGGATGGTTTCAATTGATTGATTTTTCTCCTCATTATGGGTCATATTTTCCTACTTCTAATGTCTATTAGGTTTTGATTGGATGCCAAGCATTGTGAATTGTACTTTGTTGAGTGCTGGCTGAATATTTATTTATGTATTCTTATAAATATTTTTTATCATTTTTTTTCCTGGGACAAAGTTCAGTTATGTGAAAATACTTTGATCCATTTTAGTCTTGCATTTAAGATTTATTAGGCAGTGCCAGAACTGTATTTAGAATTAAATTTGTTAATTCTGGTGTTTCTTACTCCATCTTTGCCAGAAGTAAGAGTCTTTTTTGACAGATTTTTAATTTTAGAAAAACTGTTGAAGGCTGAAAGACATATCGTACCACCTATGGCACCAGAATTCAAGAGTCAACTCTCTAAGTTAATATTTCACTCTTTTTAGTTCTCTGGATAAACTTGTCTGTTAATATTTTTCTTCCCTAATAAATATATATATATCCAGAAATAATCCACACCCTCACTCTTTTATACAGTTTTGTCTTCTCCTTTCTTTTACTTTGTATGTAGGTTTTATATAACTTTTTAATTTGCCTGTTTCATTGATGCTGGACAAGAGGTGGACTTAAGCAATATTGTAAGTGATACAATTTTATGACAGCCCATGTCCATGTGTTGTAGCATAACATATTACTTTACAACTAAATGGCTTTTAAAACTATTTTATTATATTCATGGATTATGCAAGTCAGGAATTCACACAAACACAGAAGAGTTGGCTTATCTCTCTTTCATGATGTCTGGCACCTGAGCTTGGAAGTCTTATGGCTGGCTGTGACTCAATGGCTTGGGACTGGAATTATCTGGAGACCTCTTTACTCATATATTTAACAACTGGTACTGATGTCACCTGTGACCTCATATGGGGCTATCAACCAAATAATCTCTCCCTGTGGTCTGGGCCTTCTCACAGTGACCTCCGGGTAGTTGAGTTCCTTACATCATGTCCCAGGTAAAAGGGCATAACTGTATCATACTTTATGACCTGGCCTTGGAAGATACATATCATTGTTACTATTTTACCCTATTGGCTAAAATTGTCACAAGCCCACCTAGACGAAAGGGGTAAGAATTAGGCTCCATCTCTTGGTAGTATATTAGCAACATTACACTATAGATATGAGATATTATTGTGGGTTTGTTTTTTTTTTTTTTGGAAAATGTGATCTGTTACAGTCTGCTTCTGGCTGCAAAATATTCACATTCACTTTCATAGGCATTCAGTCATCCCCATTCCCCAACACCTTCAAAGTTTCATCCCATTATGGCATGAGTTCAGTGTCTAAAACCTTGTTAACTAAATTAGGTGCAAGTGACAATGAACTTTCTCTGGTATAGTTCTTGTGGTATATACAGTTCATCTTGCTCTAAAGATCTATGAACTAAAGAGACAAGTTATCTATCCCCTCTTCCCACACACCCAGGTGAGACTAGCATAAGATAATAGCTATTATTTTCCTAATGGAAAAGACAAAAAATAAAAATCATGCAGAGTTGTTGTTCGAAGGCAGTTAAAAAATCCAGCCAAGCATACACTGTCAGATCCTTAGTTAGTCCTGTTCCTTGGAGTCATCCTCCAGGACTCCTGACTTTGCCTTCTGGTCTTAGTTCCACCCTCTGAGTTATTCCTCTTTTCTACACAAAGTCTTCCATGTATGCAACTAAGTAGTCTCTCAGCCTGCTTGGTGCTCATAAAATTTAGGGATTCTCATTTGTTCTTTCTTTGTCTCTTTCTATTTAGCTGCTGTAATTCTTTTAAAAATTATCTGTGCTCCTTGTATATTTTCATATTTCATCAGGAAAACCCCATAACTACAGATCTCTTTGAAATGAGTCCTTCTTTACCTTAGGCTGTCTGGTAGCTGCTATGAGACAACATACATAAGAGTCTTAGGAATCCTATTGTTTAACAGAGATCTGCAAGGAATGCCCTTAAGATACTCAGAAGTCTTTTTGTCTATTTGAAAGAGTCTATGACATATCCATTTTGATCTTTCTAAGGTCCTAAGAAAAATTTTCAGTCACAGCCTTGGCTTCATTATTACCCTGAGATGTTTACATATTTAGCATTTGAGATGATTTCTGTTATTCAGAATTTTCTTTTGTGAATGAATGGATAAGATAAGTAGTTTTATTTTCAAACCCAACAAATCCTGGGTCTTTTATGTTTCTTCTAAAATTTCTTTAACACTGAATGATTCCTTTTATATGGCTAAAATAGCTCAATTGACACTTTGACATTTTGTTCAGAAATTTCTTTAGCCAAATCTAACCATTCATTAGGTTTAATATTTTTATTTTCCATGCCATTGCAAACAAACAAACAAACAAAACAATGTTGCTAAGCTTTCTGCTGCTACATGTCAAGAGTCATCTTTTTGTTCCAGCCTTGTCCTTTGCCTCCAGAGCCACTCAAGGCTGTTTCTTCCCTACTGGGCAAAACAGCCACAGGCCTGCCCAGATTCAAGGGGGAGAGGGTGGTGAGGCCTTGATGGGGACAAGTCAAGGTCACCTTCCAGAAGAGCAAGTGAGGCTGTAGCCACCTTTGGAAATACAATCTGCCACATCACCGGTAACAGTTTCAGTGTTTCTGGGCACGTGGGGTTAACCACAGATACAAAAAGCCCACAAGAAGACATTCTCATTAGCTAAGACTAATGAAGTCTACTTCAGTTTGGGAGCAGAAATTGTATGATTGGGTTTATCCCTCTTGAATCCTCTAGGAATGCTACTTATAAAATAGAGTCGTTTTGGTGAAAGCTGAGAAGCGATACTGAAAGGAAAGGGCAAAAGGTAGAGAGTATCATGAGGTTCTAAAGCTGCCAAAATAAAGTAAGCTAAAACAACCTTTGCTTTTCTCTTTATTACTCTGTAACTCAAGGAATCAGGGCCATTAACTAAAGGGTCCTACATTATACATTATAAAACAGTTCAGTGGAGATCTTTTATCATCCCACATATTCACTTGCTCCACTGTCATATTTTAGGGCTTACAACAATATTTAATGAGCATCAACATTGTGCCATTTATTGTGCTTGGTACTGGGGCTGTGAAAAATATGGTTCTTGACCTAAATTAACTCAGAGTAATGGGGCAGAGATAAACGTGGTAACAAATAATTTGAATGTACAAGGATAATTTCAAAATAAAACTTAAAAAAAAAAACAACCAACAGCTAAAGGAAAGTAGAAAGACCAAAAAAGATTTAATTGTAGGGTAGATAGCCAGAGTATTGTTGGTATTTAAGTTAATTCATAAAAGATAAAAATTAATTTTAACAATATTCTTGGCAGAAGGAAGAACAAGTACAAAAGCATAGAGTTGTGAAAGGGCACAGTTTGTTTGGCAAAGATTAAGACATTCAGTCGACTGGACCATAGGGCTCCTCAGGGAAAGAGAGAGATGAGCTTGGAGAAGGTGGATTGGAGCTTGTATGCTACTTTATGGAATTTGGTGTTTATTTTATAGATATTGGAAGGCCAGCAAAGGTCTTTAAGTAGAAAGGGACCAGAAAGATGACACTGATAGTGAAATGAGAGTAAAGGGAAAGATTGGGTGGCAAAAGAATGCTTAGGTAGTTGTTGTGGTAGGTCAGGAGAAACTAGCCCTGTGCTAAGAGAGATAGCCGAGTTTCAGACATAGGTGCAGACACCTATTATGAATCATTTGGAGATCGAATAAATGTGCGGGGCAAAATCATCCAGCTTTCTAGCATGGGAAGCTCAGTGAATAGTGATACCATTCATGAAACAGAAAATATATAGAGAGAAACAAATTTGTAGAAGGATAGGATAGAAAACTAGAGTTGAGTTTTTTGCTTGTTAAATACTTGGTGCCTTTAGAATATTCAAAAAGAGATGTCCTAGAAATAATTGAAAATATGGGTCTGGGATTTGGGAGAGAAGTTGAATTGGAAGGGGATGTTGAAATCATGGGAATCCTCATGTTTTAAATTATGCAAATTTTGGGAATTGGGGTTTGTTATTGTGCTAAAGTAGAGTATGTCAACTATTGACAAAACTTTGCTCAGTTTTAAAGTTAGGAGACTTTTATCATTTAAAAAGATCCAGTATCTCTTCCTGGAGAACACAAAGAGAAGGCTTAGGGACCAGCTAGTAATGAGAGTCAATAGAAGACTGGTGGATTGAACTGGGGTTAAAGCCCAGACCCCTGGTGACCTGTCCCTGACTCCACCATTGAGGTATTATTTCTTAAAAGCACCCCACTCACTTCCTAAGGGAAGAGATGGCTCATCTAGAAGATATATACACCTTAAGGATGATTAAGAGAGTCCAGTAATATAAGGAGAAAATAATTTGTCAGAAACCTTCAGCTAAAAATAACTATCACTGAATACAAAACATAACTGTGAGTTTACTGGCAGCTCAGGAAAGAAGATAAACACGATGGCTTTATTATTATTCCTTGAATTAAATACTAAGTAAATAGTCTGTTCCATTTATCAGAAAGGATGAGCAGCTTCCTTAGTATTTCATTCAAGGAGGAACTCAAGGGATAATAATATGAAGAGCATCTTTGAAACCTACCTTATAAAAGACCACATATTATTTTTATATTCGTCTCTGAAACAAATCTCATAATGTTGTCTTATTTTTGTAAAGACATCTCTATGAAGAGGCAATGTAGTATGATTTACCCCTTTCAAATCCTCTCTTTTGCCTCCTCTAGAGAGAGGCTAGGGGTAGTGATCCTCGGAGAACGGTACAGATTAGTAGATAAGAGTAAAATTCCAGGAAAAGTAGAGAAAAAGTAGTTTCAGACTATATTTAAGTGGAACCTGAGAAGAAACAATTCATGACAAAATAGCCCCTTTCCAACTCAGAAGCAAGGTTGACAACTCCAAGCATTATCTGTGGTTTGAGGCTTCCTATAACTTTGTAGGTGAAAAAGAAGAAGCTGTGCAAGGATTAATTGCTTGATACAGAATCAAGGAAAGGGAGTTTCCAGCAAGATTTTGTCAGTCAAAAGTTCCTATGGGCCAGGTGTTCTACCTGCATGAAAGCATCTTGGGAAGTCACAGGTATGTGCCAGTCATTCCTGAATTTTCTTCCAGTTCCTAGATCCTTACCTAAAGCAAAGACAACCTGGCTATGGAATACATGTGTCAAATATGTCCTATTTCCTCTACCAAGTTCAACTGATGACTGCCCCAAGACTGTGTTGAGAAGTTTTCAGAGGCCCCACCTAAATCCAATAATGAAGAGTATCATTAAATAGCAATGTCTTCCATAGATGTGGGATCAGAGTAATTAATATAATTATTATATTCATATATTAATGGACACAAGTGCTATTAATCAGTTTAACTAATATTAACATATTTGCCATCCTTGATGTTGGCACAATAGCAAAGTGGTGTTAACAATAATTGCACATGGACTTTCTAGTTAGTACTCTTAATTGTGTCCTCAAAATTTATGTGCTGAAGCCTCAGCCTCCACTGTGACTGTATGTGGAGATAGGACCTTTAAGAAAGTAACTGAGGTTAAATAATCCTAATCCAATAGGACTGGTGTTCTCATAAAATGAGGAAGAAATACCAGAGCTCATTCTCCCTCCACAGAGAAAAGGCTATGTGAGGACATGGCAAGAAGGTGGCAGTTTGCAAGCTGGGAGGAGGAGCTCATGAGAAACCAACCCTGGCAACTGGATGTTGCTTGGACTTTCAGTCTCCAGAATTGTGAGGATAGATTCCTGTTGTTTAAGCCTCCCAGTCTGTTTTATTCTGTTATGCCAGCCCGAGGAGACAAATGCAGCACTAAATCAAGCATCCAGGAACAATTTACATTGACAGAAAAAAGTATCAGAAAAGTGAGAGTTGTAACTACCCCCAGAATCCCTCCTCTCCAACTCCATCATACCTTTTGAGCAAGAGGAAAGAAATTGAATGGTCTGATTGCTATTAATTTGCCTGCTGGCTGTAATACTAGTGTGTTACCCTGAAGAAACCACCTGTTGCTTCAGTATACACATTTCTGGGTGATAAGACTTAAAATATGGGTTTTACAAACTCAAACATTCTCAGTGTCCAGACAGAAAAAGTAAATGAGTGAAGCCAAACACATGTGTAGCAATGAGATTCAGTGGGGATTGTGGTGATCTGGAAAGTGAAGGTCACAGCCTAAACCCATTCAAAGCTACACTTTGAAAAACTTGTACACTGTATGTGTGTGTGTGTGTGTGTGTGTGTGTGTGTGTGTGAGAGAGAGAGAGAGAGAGAGAGAGAGAGAGAGAGAGAGAGAGATGGCAGTGGAGGAGACCCTGCTTGCACATTTGTGGCTGAATTCAGCTGTTGGCAATCGATTTGCTCTGTCTGAACACAGGAAGCAGTGGCTGGTATGGCCCTTAAACAATGTCTCCCAATGCCTATTTTTCAATGAGAGTGCAGTGAGTGCTGCAGGCACAGATGCTTTCTGGGGCTGATGAAGAGGACACCACACCTTAACTACCAAATGAAGAGGAGGCGAAGGTGGTGTTTGCTTGTGAGCATTAACTGGGTCAAACCATCGTCTTCTTCAATGGAGGTAAACCCAGCTTTGCAAGGTGTCAGAAGGCTTCTAGAGTGTTCACAGGCAGAGTGCCAAGATTGTTCCAAAGAAATGACTTTGTATTTGTTCAGAAGCTTGACCAGATTTTCAATGAAAATTTCAAACATTAACCATCTAACAAGAATGAGATGGTATTGACTTGGAACGTTTTGAGTTTCTGCTTTTACCCTAATATTCCCGCTGAACATACTTAATTTTAGCCAGAACGTAGTCTTCCTGGGCCCACCAGGATGAGCTGGCTATAGAAGGACTCTGCAAGTAATGAAATGAATTGCCCTGTTGAATGGGGATATTCAATCATGTCCATCTGGATGCTGAATAGCCTCTGCTGAATATGACCATTTGAATTTAGCACAATTGATATTGAGCTGTTCTTTCTGAGAGTAATTGGCCACCTGGTTCATGGCCATCCTTCTAATGTCAGGAAGGCTGTGTCATCAGTGCATTAAAATCTACTTGTCTCCCAGTCTGGCAGCCAGCATTCTGAGTACCTGAGAGCCGACTTACATTTAGTAGGTGTTGGTTACAAAACAGGAGAGCCAGGACTCAGCCCTGCTCTGGGTCAAGTGAGGTTAAAATTTGCTCACTTAGAGCCCCCTTCTTACTCAGAGTCACTTAGCGCTGTGACCTTTGGGGAGGCAACATCCATCCCTTTTTCCTGTGTGAACCAGGAAGGGAAAGTGTCAGCTGTGAGGGGAAAAACACCCATTAAATGTACACAAGCTGCCAGACTGAATCATGAAACCAAATGTGTTTCTGAACTTGGCATTGTTTTAAAGGCTGAAGTTCAAAATTGCATGAGATAAAAGTTTGTTTAATTCTCAATTAGGAATTGTTTTTATGCAATGTCAGTGGCATGAGACTTTTATGAGCTCTGCTATTGATTAAAATGGTGCCCTCATTGGGTGTTGATTGAGTGATCTTTTGATTCCCTCCCCATTAACATGCTAATGGTTAGGGGTACAGCCCCTCTCAAAGGCGCCTGTTATTCCAAGGATGGATGTGTCTGACCTCACACTGTTTTCCCAAGAGGCTGGGGAAGGAGGGGTGTCTGGGACTCTTCAATGGCTTCATTAGCATAGTGTAACTCAACTCCCAAGGGTGATAAATTTAAAGGAGGTGGAACACAATTAGGAAGATTTTTAAAAGGTTACAAATGGTAGGCGGGTTCTGAGAATGGCTGGATCTCCATGTCAAGGGCATCTAAGTCAGTTCTGAGAACAGCTGGAGCCCAAGGGCCAGCGCCTCTATGTGCACTGAATTTCCATAAGCTTTGAAGATATTTTTAGCTTCCTGCATTCACTCTTCTTAATATTCTCCTGCTTCTCTGTCTCACAAAGGGAAGGTTGCATGCTTAGAATTCAGAGATTTTCATCTTCAGATGTTTTGATGTTGTTTTCTTTTTCAGATCTTCTGGGGACAAGTAGAAACAGAAATTGATGCAGGAGCCATAGCTGCTATACTTAGAGCCTTTATGCATGGGCACCAGGGATGGTGGGGACACTCCTTCATGGTGTGACATCTGCTTACTTGGGATTGCTCATTTTAAAATGAGATTTGCTGAGATGATATGCATTTAAATGTCTGCCATAGTACTAACAAATTTATTGTTCTCTTTTCTTCCCTGTCTACTCTCTCATGTGAAATAGTCTAATTGGGACTCCAAATCAAGGTTATAATGAAGGCCACAGGAATTTTGGGAAGGTAAACATTCATTATACTCAATATTCATTCATTCAACAAGCATTTATGGAGTGGTGACAGCATCCTAGACATTGAGTTAGGTGGAATTCAGAATAACAAAAGAAAAAGACCTAGACCCTTTCTGCAGTGTAAGAGTTTAAGCTTGTGTGTGTATGTGTGTGTGTGTGAGTGCACATGTGTCTGTGTGTATGTGTGTATATGTGTGTGTGTACACGTGCATAAGGGGATATAGAGGGATTGCATAAGCTATTGTCTCATCAAGGTAACAAATAAGTTCTAGGTATTCATTCATATCTCCTGTCCTTGAATATCAAGAGAGAACCAAAGGTTCCTAGGACTGAGAAAACACTGCTTTGCCATAGGAGCCCCAGTCATTGATCCTGATCTTGTCTCTGAGCAGCTGTGTGGTCTTGGGCAAGTAAGCCACTGCACCCCATGAGCTCCAGGCTAGTGGTTGGATGCAGCCGGAGATAAGCAGGAGAGAGCATGCCCTGCATATACATGTTCTCTTTATTCATTTTGTAGGTTGGATTGAACAAAATGATGGGCAGAGTTCTACCTCCAGTTGTGAACTGTGAATGCTGAATGAGATGATCTCAAGTTTCTTACAACTCCACCATTCAAGAATTCAAGGACATTCTGTCCTATGCACTCCCCAGCAAGGTTAGTCCACTATAGCCAATAATTACATATGTAAAATAACATGACAGCACAAACCTTTGGAAAGAGAGGGTTTTTATTTCTATTTCAATGAGTCACAGTCTTTTAAAGTAAGATTTCAGTGAGACATCAAGTTACAAATATTGGATGAACCACTTATGGGATCCATTCTGGATCTAATTACTTCTGGGGTGGATCTAATCCAGAGCATTCAGTGTCCTGGTTTCCTATCTCTGCAAAAAGGTGATGGACCCTCATCCCTGCTGATTTCTCTTCCTACAACCATTTGGAAACCAATTTGTGACTGTTGTACTGGACACATATCCTTCGATGTGAGAGACAGATGTGGGTGCTGACCACCCAGAGATGCTCCATTTTTTACCTGCATCAGCTCTCTCCAAGGCCATCCTTAGGTCCTCTTCTTCCCTGAATCTGGGGAGTCAAGACTTCTGGAGCCTTTGGGCAGGAGTCTTCCATGGGAGCCTGGTCTCATGGCAGTCATCGTTATCCTGATTTCTGACAACACTGTGATATGAAGGTCAGATCATGAAGATAGAAGAGATTTCTTCATGGTCCCCAAAGCCCTATTCACACCCTCATGGCTCAGGGAATATAGTCCAAATGAGAGAGCCCTTGAGGATGCCCAGGAGGGAGGTGAAGTGGGGGCATTCACATGAGGTCTGCTAGCTAGGAGTGCCTTTTTTGAATTGTCACATGGGAGCCTGCTAAGATAGCGCTCTCTCACCTCCTCTTGGTAAGTGAGATTAGAAACAAATTATTAGTAGAGAGTCCATGAACACCCCCAACTCTGAATTCTGTATTCCATACCTTTTCACCAGGCCCAAACTGGACAGGAGACAGGAAGGAATTGAAGGGTCTGCCAAAACAGTGTAGATGATCAGGCAGTGAGGGACAAGGCTTACCTCCTGGCCCCCTGTAGAGCTGTCACAGTCCCTGGTCCAAGACAGCATAGAACTACACACAGACACTCTAACAGATACACAGGCATGTGCACACAAAGTACACACACACACTGATAAACACATCAGCACACTCAGAATACTCTCAAACACACACCGTCTGAAGTAGACACTAAGATGCATGACCCAGATCTTCCATTTTTAACAGAGGACTTATTTCTCCAACTGCTAAGCATGGTACCAAGAACTGCCCTCGGTCACCAACCCTTTGTGGATGGCCTTGCCAAGGTCACATTTCCTTCTACAGGAAGCTCAAATCCAGTGACTTAAATCCTCCTTGCCCCAGCTTGTGCCTTCATTCTTTTATTCTCTTCTAACCACTCTTCTTTCTTCTTCACTAGCCTTTGTCCACCAACATATCCTCATGGCCTGGCACAACACCAGGCACATGGTAGGTGCATGCTAATTGTGTGATGAGTGCTTGAATGAATGAAGAAGCTGGATGACCAAGCACCAGAAGGGAGCTATAGAAGAGGTAACTGTCTTGTAAAGGAGGTTAAAATAAGTCACCCCAGTCCTTTCCAACCCACACTATGATCCAATGATTCTGAGAATTAATGGGCACTTTCTCCCAGAGCAGGAAGAAGTTATCTTCTCCACAAACATTCACTCACTTTTTCGCTTCTACTTGCCCTTTCCTACTCATTCCTCTTCCCTGCTCTTGACCCTCCATCCACTATCTGGGGAGTCCCAGGTGTTGTTGCCTACACTTCCACATATCCCATGAATGACTCTATCCCAGTCTTTCTGTTCCCGCCTTACTAGTTTGGCTCCTCCATAACAATCCCCAGAAGAATGTGGGCCCCCAGCCTGCCCTCTCCATCCATTTCCCCCACTGCAGCAGAGCCTTCTGTCTAAAGGCAGCACTCACTATCCCCTTTTTCTGCCAAAACCCTTCTCCTCCCCAAACATAAACCTTCAAGACTTTCCAGTTTCCATTTTCCAACACCCCATTTGCATATGGTGTCCAGTTCCCTATGTGCACCATGATTTTCTGCATCTCCACCACTTTTCATTTATGGTCCCTGTATCCCAAAGGCCTTCTCACAACTTCCCTGACCACCTAGTTACTCCTACTCTTCTTCCGGATTCTGATCAGCCTGGTCTTGCCAAACCCCAGGACTGACTCAGGTGCTCCACTTCTGTACTTTCTAAACACTCACTGCCTCTTTCTAGCACACCACTCTACACTGCTCTATTGTGACGATTGCTTTTCTTGACCATATCCCCTGCAGACAGTGTGTAATTTCTGAGTGTCCTAAGTACCTGGCACGGTGTCTAGCATACAGTAGAATCTAAATAAATGTGGAACAAATGAATGAATGATTATATGAATGCTTCTCCCCCATTACCACCTTGCGCAATTCCTCATCGGTGGGACAGGAACCTGCAATGCACTATGGAAAAGTAGCAGGAGGGTATAAGAAAACCACTTTTCTTCCCTGAATTTTTTTTTCAGTCTTGGGAAAACAAGAATACTTAAGAGAATCTCACTTCCCTTGACTTATTTCTCTTCCAGACCTCTGAACCATGACCTCAGTATTCACTTCCCTCACAGGTCTCTCTGCTTGGACTGGAGTTGTAGAGAGAGGACATTCAGGTGATAGCCCATTGGAATTCCTACATTATTCTTCTTCCTTTCCCTCCTGCCTGCTCTCCTCTCCTGTCTCTCTGGACCAATTGCTGAATACTCAGCTTCTGGCTTGAATGGCAAGAATGCTGTCATCTGAGTCACTCCAATTTCTTCCTGATGACTGTAGATCATTTCAAATATTTTCTGAGCACAATTTACAGTACCTAGCAGGGAGCATATCACTGAATCATTAAGTAACATATCCCCACCTTGGGTTTTCTGTGGAAGGCCAATTAAACTTCCACTTCAGAAGTCACAGAATGTCCAAGATGCTCAGGAAGGACAAAATCTACCAGGGACACGCAGGAGTCCACACTCAGAGAAACCCAGATGGCCTAGAGCATCCTGTGTGACTCAGAGAGATGCATGGAACCACAAAAACTCTTTAGTCTATTACCTAGCCCCAACCTCTCTCAGCTTTTCAAAGTGTTTCTTCATATTCTATTAATTGGATTTTTACCTGTATCTAACTTAGATTCTTTATGCTGCAATTGCTATGTCTTGATATTTTCTTATAAAGCCAATTAGGGTAGAGCCTATCCTAAACAAAATCATGTACTAGGAATTTAGATTCATGATCTCTCCATTTCCCTTCTTTCTGAGCCATGCTCTGTGAACTGCAGTTACCTGGGAGCATTTATTTTTGGAGGAATTAATTCACTCCCCTGTATTACTGACATAATACTCACCAATTACCCCCAGAACCTATTTTTTTCTGAAGAACAGAGCAGAGGGTTAAAGAACATGCTTAACTCAAAGGCTTACACCTCTACTCATAGAATTGTAGACATTAGCATGCCTGAGATAATTTGGAGCAAAATAGACTTGTATAAATTCTATCTAGATTACTCAGTCAAGGTCTTAGAATGTAAGAGCCAGAAGAGAAAGCTGAGATGATCTATTCCCTCGTCTTTTTGCAAATGATAAAACTGAGGCCCAAAGAAGCATCCCCGTGGTCACTGGCAGAATCATTATTAAAACCCAGCCTTTTGTTTCCTACTCTAGCCCTTTTTCCACTATAGTAATTGTTAATCTTTCTGGAGCACACTTGATGTGCAAAGTATCACTCTAAATTCTTTACACATATGTATTAATTTATTTAATCTTGACAGACTTGAGAGAAGGGTGCTATTATTATTCCCCTTTGTAGAAAAGGCAACTGAGGCCCTGAGAGGCTAGGTCTTCCAAGGATATAAGCTAAGAGGTGGAGTGTCTTCAGCTCTCCCCCACTGCACTCTATTCACACAGCCTCCTCCACTCTATTTTAGGGACTCCTTTGAAGCCCTGTTGTGACATCAACTTTCCACTACTTCCCATTATTTTTCAGGCATCTGTGCCTTTTCACTACTAAAAATGAATCCCACATTCCCCACCACACCCGTACATTAAAGGCCACCAAGACCTCACAGAAAACCCTCATTTCACACAGGAGGTGCTGTGGTCCACTAACAGAGCCTCTTGCTTGCACCCCTCTTGTGTGGTTGATTGTCACTAGGGTTGTTATTAAAGCCAGAAATAGGATCCTAAACTCTTTAGTCCTCTCCTAGACTTCTCACCCAGGAAGTTCCCACATTCCTGTGATATCTCAGCACTCCCCCTCCCCCTCCTCCTATGATGTCATCTACATATTTCAACTTCCTCCCTTCTCCAAGTTCTCACCTGCCCCAGGCAGGAGATACAGACTTTCTCAAGTGTTCCCCACCCTGCCAATTTTAATTATGAAACTCATTAGAAATAAAATCTTTCTCTGGCTGGGTCAGAAACTATTCTCTCTCATCTGCCTCTGCCCCTTCCCAGAATATTTTGGCTATACATGTTAGCATAGTATCTCCCCAAGAGTGAGGTGGAGCCTTCACATGCTTGTCCTTCTCACCTCCACCTATTTTCATCTTGAAACAAGAGCCAAGATCCTTCCACTTTCAATACTCCCACTTGTACATGGTGTCTCCACTCAGATATGTGTTTCTGTGTGTGTGTGTGTGTGTGTGTGTGTGTGCGCGCGTGTGTGTGTATGTGTGTGGAAGGGTGGCATGGAGTTTGTCTATCACTGGACTTTTGTTTAAAATAAACTAAATTCCCAAGCACAAAATGGAGCTGGTCCCTGATTCAAATAGACCCACTGCCTCTCTTTTGACTTGCAGAGCAGTGAGGGCCTGGGTAGGGTTCAAGCCTCTAGAACGGGGAGTGAATTGGCAGGGGCCCAGGGCTCTAATCTATACAAAAAGTGCATATTGGCTTATGGCTTTCAGAAATGGGATCCAGACTTGCAGCATTTATGAAGTGTCACTTCAGTTCTAGGTGCTATTCTTGATATGGGGCATATACATAAGGGAAAAGGGTCACAAAATTTAATAATTAAGATGTGAGGGAAAATGAACTCTATGGTTTTTAACTATTTCGGTCTTCTTCCCCAGAGAAAGTAGGGAAATATGGAGAAAAGCAACCAGATGTCAAATCCAGTTTAGAGCTTGAGCTTGCCCAATAATGCAATAATCCTTTTAGGAAATGCCAATCCACACAAAAGATGCTCAGCCTCTCATTTTGTTTCTTTGTCTCCTGTTCCTCTCCCTAAGACAAAAGAAGGAAAGAGGGGGATTTATGCAGCCTCAAGGTACAGGGAAAATTTCAGGGTTCTACAGTTCCATTGGTCTTCAGAACCATGCCCTTCTCCTCTTGGCTGGTCTTTGTCCTATTGGTGTCCTTAGCCAAGTCTGTGCTTACGCAATTTATAATATAGTTTCTTTCTTTGGATTTGGTCAGAGTCCATGTCTCTAGCCTCCCTTGGTCAGTTCACCACACCAGGGCTCTACTGGGTCTCTGGACTCCCACAGCCTTGAGAGCCTACCCACAACCTTCTCCTATGTCTGTGGTGACCTGCCCCACACAGGACCCATGGCTACTTCCAGTCCTGTCCAAGATGTACAGGAATCAAGGATGGCTGAAGAAAACCCAACCTTAGGACTTCCTTTGTCTCTCTATGCCTGTGGTCAGTTCTGACTGCAAGGTAGCTTTGTATCTGTCTTGTCCAATGTTAGTAAAGTGTTAAAGGGTAGGTATAGTGTCTTATTTTTCTTTTTATCCACAGAATCTAATTCAGCACTTGGCATATAGTAAGAGCTCAATAAATGTTTATTCAATGGATGAATAAATAAAGCATGTTTGGCTGGGACACCACATTATGAGGGCCACACAGCATCTTTTGGAGAAATTTCACATCTTAGAGGAAGACAACAGCTGTTTCCAGAACAATTGAAAGAGGGGTTGAGGGAATTTCTGTTCAAGATGGAGGTATAAGTAGATATGCTTCACCTCCTCATACAACCACAAGAACTACAACTAACCTCAAAACAAAAATCACCCAGAACTGCCAGAAAGTTGAACTGCATGCAAGTCCAACAACCAAAGATTTAAAGAAACCATATTCATCCAGACAGGTATGAGAGGCAGAGACAGGGAACCAGGCAGAAAGGATGTGGTGTGGTGCTGGAGAGGCTGTAGTGGTGGCAGTGGTGGAACAGCAGTCCCACATTCACATGAGGTGGATAAAATTGGGAGGGACACCTTTGGAGTGAGCAATCCCAGCCCCAGGCCAGACCACACAGCCCAGGGTTCCAGCACCAGCAATATAAAGCCCCATAACTTCTGGCTGTAAAAGTCAGTGGGGGTTGGTGAACTGGAAGAAACTGCAGGTTTCTCAGTAGAGTCCATTTAAAGGACCTGCACAGACCTAGAATGTATGCACATCCACCCACTCTGGGAACCACCAGCAGCACAACAGCTAGAAAGGCACCAGTCACATAAGGGAAGCAGGTGAAGTAACTGGAAATGGGGTAAGTGCCAGGAAAGCCTCCAGAAGCCAGGAAATGACATAGTCCCCTTTCTGACCCCCTCCCCCCACACAGAGCCACAAAGTGGTGAACTGGGTTGTCCTACCCTAGTGAATACCTAAGGCTTCACCACATACAACTTAACAGATGCACTAAGATAGGATGTCAAAGCAGCTTTACCTAATACACAGAAACAAACACAGGGAAGCTGCCAAATTGAGGAGACAAAGAAATATACCTCAAATGAAAGAACAGAACAAAACCCAGAAAAAGAACTAAATGAAATACAGATAGCCAACCTGTCAGATGCAGAGTTCAAAACACTGGTGGTTAGGATGCTCAGAGAACTCACTGAGTATGCCAAAAGCATAAGGGAAGAAATGAAGGTTACATTAAGTGAAAGAAAGGAAAATCAACAGGGAACCAACAGTGGAGGGAAGGAAGCTGGGATTCAAATCAACAATTTGGAACATAAGGAAGAAATAAACATTCAACTGGAACAGAATGAAGAAACAAAAATTTTTTAAAATAAGGAGAGTATAAGAAGACTCTGAGGCATCTCCAAAAATGCCAACATTCAAATCATATGGATGCCAGAAGGAAAAGAGGGAGAGCAAGAAATTGAAGACTTATTTGAATAAATAATGAAAGAAAACTTCCCTCATTTGGCGAAGGAAATAGACATACAAGTCCAGGAGACCAGAGAGTCCCAAACAAGTTGGACCCAAAGAGGACCACACCAAGACACATCATAATTAAAATGCCAAAAGTTAAAGATAAAGAGAGAACCTTAAAAGCAGCAAGAGAAAAGCAGAGAGTTACCTACAAAAGAGTCCCCATAAGACTATCAACTAATTTCTCAAAAGAAACTTTGCAGGCTGGAAGGGACTGCCAAGAAGTATTCAAAGTGATGAAAAGCAAGGACCTCCAACTAAGATTACTTTATCCAGCCAAGCTCTCATTTAGAATGGAAGGGAGGAGAAAATGCTTCCCAGACATTGTAAAGTGAAAGGAGTTCATTATCACCAAGCTCTTATTATATGAAATATTAAAGGGACTTATTTAAGAAAAAGAGGAAAATCTAAACTATGAGCATTAAAATGACAAAAAACTCACAACTATCAAAAACTGAATCTAAAAAACAAAAGCAAAAGCAAACTAAGCCAACAACCTGAAAAGGAACAGAATCGTAGACATGGAGATCATTTAGAGGGTTATCAGCTGGGGTGGGGGGAAGGAAGAGAATTGGGGAAAAGGTGCAGTGAATAAGAAGCATAGTTGGTAGGTACAAAATAGACAGGGGGAATGTTAAGAATTGTATAGGAAATGGAGAAGTCAAAGAACTTATATGCATGAACCATGGTCATGAACTAAGAGGTGGGGGGATTGATGGAGAGAAGGGAGGTACTGGGCAGTGGGCGACAAAGGGGGAAAATTGGAATAACTGTGATAACACAATCAATAAAATCATACTTTAAAAAGGAGAATGTGTTGACTATAAAAGTAGCTAACTTAAAAAAAAATTACTATGAGTCAGGCACTGCACCAAGAGCATCACAAACCTATTTCCCCACTTAAATGCCACAAAATCCTTTGAGGTAAGTGGGTAGGTTTATACTTTTGTTACCATCATTTTATGATGAAGAAACAGGCATAGAGATGTTAAGTAACATGCACACAGCTGAAAGTTGGCAGAGTTTGACCTTGAAAACTAAATTTGAGAGCTCTCTCCTCTCAGCTTAGAAGTTCCATAGGATCGTTCCTAGAGGAGGCCCCGTAGGACTTCAAGAACTGAAGAAATTGTGGAACTGTGAAAATCCCCAAGAGAAAGGAAATTCTGATTTAGTGGAGCCCAAGACTGAGCAAGAGCCGAAGTCCCTTAGAAAGTAGAGACAAATGTAAATACAAGGCAGAACTTCTCTAAAAACCCAATACCCTGTGGAAGGTTAAATAATTAATGTATTCTAATAGCTTCTGTCCTATGCTATGAGGTGGGCCTGACCTCCATACCCATATGTCCTGTTAAGTACAGCAGACTGGGAACTCAGGATAATGGATCCCTGGACATGGCTAATGCAGGATGGAAAAGCATTTGTCTCTTCTAGGGCTGGCAATGTAATTTTATACTAAATTTACTGTGGTTTATGTAATTCTTTTCATTCACACCAGAAGGAGTTTCTTTGCTGCTTCCCTTTTCAGAAACTTAGACACCATATATCCTTGCAAAGTAGATTTTTAAAAATAAAACAGAGAAGAGAATATTAAACCAGAGAAGTTCCCAACTTTCCTGCCTTCTGCCTGGACCAGCTTTCTATGCTTCTTTCTTTCCAAAATTGACGTGGTAAATGTTACTGCAGTAGCACTGGCTCTGAAAAGCCCAGGCCTTCCAAGAAAGCAACCTTCATGGAAGAATTCTGCAGCACTCTCTCCTCTGGGAGTTGAGCGGGGGGAGGTGCTGGAAGGGTTAGAGTCAGAGGGAGAGAGAAACAGAGAGAATCGCCCCCTCAGTGACTTTCAGGAGAGTAGGGCCAAGTGACACAGTCCCAGATCTTGTCTCCATGAGCCTTTCCTTTTTTCCACTGTCTCTTGAGCCACCTCTGATCCCTTCAAAGACCCTTGCCTGGTAATCTCCAAAATGTTCAAGTTCTCTTATCTCCTGGAAGAATCTGCCTTCTTCTGCTCCTCTGCAAAGGCAGGCTAGAGCCAGGAGCTGGGGTGGAAAGGGGAGGGGCAGGTCAAGATGTGGTGGGAAGTAGGGATGTCATCAGAGTCCCCACTCCTGCAATCCCCAAACTTGGAATACTGATCTTGAGCTGACTGTGGAATAAAATCATCTCTCAAATTCTACAAAGTCCTGTTAGATCTTCCTCCTGCATTTTTTCAGCCTCATCTCATGCCATCTCTTACCACATCTAAGCACAGTGATGTCCTTTGTGCTTCTTTAACAAACCAAGGTCTTTCTTGCCATTCTAGTAGCTTTCCCCTCTTCTTGGAATGCTCTGCTCTACCCTCTTTAATTACTAGGCTTCTTCTTAAGCTTCAGGTGGAAACCTAACTGCCTCCTTCACAGTGAGGACTCCCAGGTCACCCTTTCAAAAGCAGATTCTATCCCTCTCATACTCTATTCCCTCACCTTTTAAAGTTCCTTCATGACACTTTGCACAACAGGTTATGATGACCTCTAAGTAGGACTTGACTATTGTCTGATTCCACCACTGGAATGTTATGGGATATTCTCTAATGCCAGAGACCACATCTTTCTTGTTCCTGCCAAACCACCAGTGCCTAGCACAGAGCTCATACTCAACAAACATTTATCAAATGGATAACTGAATTCCAATTGTTTATTGTTCACATGGCTGCCTGGCCTAAGGACTGTAAGCTCCTTGAAGGCAGGGTCTGTCTTTCCTCTCTGTACCCTTGACACATGGCACTGTGCTTGGACTAGAGAAGACCTTCCACACACATTGGTGAATGAATAAAATTGTCCCCCTCCGCCACATTCCATATCAGAGCCATTCTGCCAGTAATTCCTGCAGATGAGTCCATCTAATCTTCGAGAGCTCAGGAAGGCAGAGCAGGCCAGGCAGGCAACAGGCTGCAGGTGAGTGTCCAATTCCCAAATGACATTATCTCCAGATGAGTTGGAAAGAAAATGATCATCAAAACCAGTCACAGCCCATTGAATATTTCTCTGGCATTTATAATCATTGCTATACAGATGCTCATGGTCCCTTTCCCACACCTGCTCCAGAGAGCTACAGATTTTGTGAGGTTGTTTTTTCCTGAGAATTGTTGGAAAAGATATTGGAGAGCTTCTAGTACCTAGCCCAATTTCTCATCCCATTCAGACCCTCAACATCACTAGTGGCAAGAAACACACTGTCTCAAGATGCAGGGCCTCCAGTACTGTACAGCTCCAGGGTTTAACTAAGTGTTGCCCATGTAGAATCCAAAATGTCCTTCCTGTGGCTTTACCCACTGATTGAGGCTCTTCCCCCTGGGACCAACTTCTAAGGATGGCCCTGTAGTCATGTGAGATGACTATAGAGACTGTCTGTCACCCCAGCTAATTGTTCTACACCAGTGACTCCTTCCTGTTCCTTGCTTACTGCTATTCATCTCTTCTTTCCCATGGGCCCAAGGACTCAGCCTGCTCTCTCTTCTCCAAGAGGGTCTCTGTCCCCTGTAGCTGGCATGCTCTTGCCCCAAACTCAGTAAGAAGGAACTGGGGACCCAGTCCCTCAAATTACTTCTATTATGTTAAATACATCTTGCCCACCCCCAGGACTGCAGAAGGAAGGAGGAGTTATTCTGCTTTCTTGACCAGGATTGACCAAAAAACTAAAAGTGGCAAGCTTACACATCATAGTCTCTGGTCTGTAACTCTGTCCCTTTGCCAAGAAGCTCCTGGGAGCTTCAATGAGCACCCACTTTCACTGTCGTGAGGGTAGGATTTGTAACATTTCTCTGCTAACTCTTCCCTCTTAGGCTTCTCTCTATGGATGAGGTGATATTAGGTGTGTCTTATTTTTAGGTGGGCAGTTTGCTGCCCCAGGCAGCTCCAAATTGGGGAGCAGCTAGTCATGGCTTTCACCTCTAATGACTGACTCCACTGAGGGGAATTCCTCATAACCCCAACTCTTCTTGGAAGAGGTGAGCAGCCCTATTCCCTAAATTGTTATCATATGACACTGTTTCAAGTCCCTTCTCTTGCCTGACAGTTTCCCTTGGGTCATTGTCTAGCACATCATTGTCAGGAATAATGACAGGACTTGATGCTATGAGATGGCAATATAATCATAGATTAGGTGAGCTATATAGGAATACCAAAATCCTGCCCTCAAACAGCACCCGGAGAAAAGGAACAAAGAGACAGCCAGAGAGACTGTCCTGATATGGAGTAGGATGGTCTTGGCCACTTAGCCCAGGTCTACTCAGGCCAGGTCAGTGGTCCTGGGACTTAAATCAGTCAGGTGAGAGGAGAGAGGAGAAAGTCAAAGGGAAAGACCCTGGAAGCTGATTCTGACCCAGAGAAACAAAAAGAAAAAGGGGCAAGATCACACCTGTATGCTTGGACATATTAATTCTTTTGAAAATTTCACCTCATTAAAAACCAGAATCAATTAATTGCCCTTGAATCTGACTAATCCTAATTGGGAGTGGGCCTCAGTGACGTGTGCTCTCCCCGGAAGCCCAAGCTCTATATCCCCTTAAAAGAGTGCCACCTAGAACAGCACACAGGCTTCATATTTGATCATTTTTACCTCCCTTAACCTAAAATGGCATGTTAAACGTGTAACTATGCAACTCAAGATTACCTGAGATCTCTTAGCAGCTGCATCATACTCCTGGATTACTCTGAGTTTATGCATGTTGCACCAAACTTCCAATTAGTTGCCTGCTTTTAAGTCATCTCTTCCCCACCCTAAAATTGTATAGATGATGCTTTCTATCTACATTTGGAAATTTACATTTATATCTGCTAAAGGTTATCAGGTTGATTTTGGTCCATGGTTGCAACACACAAAAATTATTCCAAATTGTAATTTGCTGCACAACACATGAACTATTTCTGCCTTCACTTTACTGAGACTTTCACGCAGTGTCTAAAGAGTTGCTCTTCAAACAAAAATGTCCTACTTAGCATTCTTCCAGCTGCCTCCTTCACGTCTTCCAAAACAGAGCTCAAAGCTAAACTCTCGCAGGAAGGCTTCCAAGATTAAAAGGGGACAGAAATCAAGCTTTTTCTTTCTAGGACCAGGGGAAACCCCAGAGCTCTGTCTCTGAGAGGCCTGGGGCTACTCATGGATTTCAAATGGTAAGCTCCCTCCTTCAAAATGAAGAGCACAGAATGTGCAACCGTATAATGTTAAATGTGCTGCTTCTGTGGAGAGAGAGACCTAATGCCTCATGCCAGGTGCCTTCAGATGCCTTCATATGCTAGGTGCCCCCATAACCTGAAAGGCCAAGAACCCTTTCCAGAGAGAGAAGAGAATTCTCCAAGAGCCCTCTTTATGAACTCCTAATCCCCAGCTCACTAGCAGAAGTTGTAGTTGAAACCAAAGAGTAGCTGGAATATTTTGGCTTAAGAAAGGCAGTATAATTTGTAGATGAAGCACTCAGAGCTTTGGGTTCAAAGCACTGGCTCTGCCACTAATTCATAGTTTAGTTCTGGGCAAATACTTCTGCTTTATAACCCTCCGAGTCCCTCATCTGTAAAATGAGACACTTCAGAGTTCCTCCCTCTAAAAGATAAAATGAAATAATGACTGTGAAGCACCACATATAGGACCTATCCCACAGGAGATGCTCAGTAAATGGAAGTGTTTATTGTCACTTTCTTCTTGGCTCATCTCCGACTAGAAACGTGGGAAGTCTCAGTTATTGGCACCAATTTCCCACTTGCAAGCATGCTGACCGCAGTGTATATTTAAAACAGAAGTTTTATTAAAAGCACAAAAGATCAATAAGCATTATGTTCTGAAACCAGCAAATTAGTGATGTTAACTGATCTGCCTTTCAGTGTCTCTAAGCAATTGCTTGTAAGTCACCCTGTCTCAGTTATTTACTGCTACATTAAAAACAAAACAAAACAAAACAAAAAACCCATAAAAAACAGACTAAACTTAGTGGTTTAAACAGCAAGGATTTACTATTTGTCCATGATCTTGTGGGTTGGCTTGTCTCAGCTGGGTAGGTCTACCCGCTGTGATGTTGGTCAGAGTTACTTTTGCAGTTACCTTCCACTGGAGTCTAGGATGAGTGGGAACAGCCTTACTGACTTCACTCATACCTGGGGCTTCAGCTGGGCTGGCTGGGCCATTCTTGCTCTCTTTATGGCCTCTTTTCATTTAGTGGTTTAGTATGACTTTCATTATATGGCAGCTGGATCCCAGGAGGGCAAAAGCAGAAGCTACAAGGCCTCTTAAGGCCTAGGATTGGAAATTATGCAACTTCACTTCTGTTGTCTACTATTAGTCAAAGCCAGTCAGAGGACAGACCTGGATTTAAAGTAAGAGAAAACAGACTCTACCTCTGGATGGAAAAATAGCACACTTGTTCAGAGATGGGAGGGATTGTTGGTGGACATTTTTGTAAACACTCTACCATACACTCTTCCTCCAGTTTCTATTATAGACTCCTAATATGGACCATGCACATCAGCGCTACCTGGAAGAACCTCACTGTTAGCAGTGACCCTGGCTGCCTCCATTTCTCCCAATCTTGCTGGCTGTTTTTCCTGCTCATGTTCTGTGGCCCTCTTGGCAGCACTTGAATCTTCACCATAGCTCCCCATACTCACCTTGGGCCAAGAGTAAGGGTTGGCTCTCCTTCCAATCATATTCTCCCAAGTTAGTGCTTTTCCAACATGTTTTTAAAAGAAATATATTGATCCTTCAGTTTTTGAGACCATGATGGAATGACGTTAGACCACAATGAGAAATATGGGCACAGAAGGTAGTACCTGTTTTGTATTTTTTAACCTTCTGTCATGAAAAGATGTCTACATAGCTCCAGCAATAAAGTGCCAGTCCAAGGACACTTTCCCCATTCTTGAGACCCAGCCTCTGAGTCCTGACCCTGGGCAGACAGAGTCTCAGAGAAGAAGGAAAACAATGTGTCTCCTCACACCCCCAGGACCTGGATCATGTGATCCAGTGCACCACCTCCAGTGTGTAGAGAGGCTAAAGCTTCCTGACTCCTCCTAAATGAGCTCCTTTCTGCCTCTCCACCAGTGTGTACAGTGCCTGTCTCCTGTTTGTTTCTTACTGAAGAGATTCTTCAATAATCCTCTGGATCTGAGTGGGATGGTGATGATGATGATGATGATGATGATAAATACTGTTTTATTATTAATTTTTAATCATAATATATAATTTTAATAATTATGATTACAATGATGATGCTAAACAACGTTAAAATGATTGCATTTACTGAGTACTTTCTAGGTACTAGGCACTGTGCTTAGTGCTTTGTATACAATGTACAGTATTAATTAAACCTCACACATTTCTAGTAATTTGCCAGGTAACATAGCTTACAGCCAGGAAGTGGCCAAACTTGGCCTCAAACTCAGGTTAGGGTAGCCCTGGAGGCAATGCCATCTTCATCAACCTAAGCTGGGGGGTTCATTTCATCTGAAGTCCTCTCACCAGAGCTGAATGCCACTCCCATCCTAGATAAAACTACACCCTCAGCAGCTGCTGAAGTCAACACACCCAGGACTCTGCCTATTCCGAAAAGGCAGCATGGTGTGGAAAACTCTGGACCCATGTTCTAATAAAACAGAGCACAGTTTCCCTGGGAGAAGGTTTGGAGAGGGCAGGGAGAGGAGGAGCACTGACAACAGTGGGCCTTGGAGACATGCTGTACTAGTCAGGGTTCTTGAAAGAGGCAGAACCAGCAGGTTCTTTACAAAAGGGGATTTATTATGATAAATTGGCTCATGTGATTATGAAGGGTGGGAAGTCCTGTGATTTGCCATCTGCACATAGAAACTTAGGAAAGCCAGTGGCGTAATTCTGTCTGAGACGGAAGACCTACAAACCAAGGAAGCTGATGGTGTAAAGCCCCGTCTGACTGCCAGTGAAGATGAGGTATGTCCCAGCTCAAATAATGAAACAGGAAAAAAAG
This sequence comes from Pteronotus mesoamericanus, assembly GCF_021234165.1. NCBI lineage: Eukaryota > Metazoa > Chordata > Mammalia > Chiroptera > Mormoopidae > Pteronotus > Pteronotus mesoamericanus. Next base: position 17,160,335 of record NW_026555313.1, read on the forward strand.
GGTGAATTCCTGTTTCCTCTGCTCTGTTCTAATCAGGTCCTCAATGGGTTGAATGATGCTCACATTGGGGAGGGCAATCTGCTTTACTGAGTCCCCAGTTCAAATGCTGACCTCATATGGAAAGAGTCTCACAGACACACTCAGAAGTAATGTTTAATCTGGGCACACCATAGCCAGTCAAGTAGACACACAATTAACCATCATACAGGGGGATTTGGACAACTTTTGCAAAAAAATCTTCCTCCAAGTGTTCCCTTTGGTTCCTCTTATAGCATCCTCTCCTGCTGTGGTAAGAGAAGGCATTATTACTTTTCCAGTGTCTACACAGGGGTCTCAGGCATCCTACTCCTTCAGCTTTCCTGGAGCTCCCAGTTGCTGTGTCCTCAGGAAGCTCCTGGAGCTGGAGCTCTGGGTCTGGCTGCAAGGAGGTCATCATTTTACTTAGCCTCATCTACTATACCACATCTCCCCAAGCCACCTGAACCTTCTCTGTAACTCTGATCCTGACTTCCCAGGCAGCTGCTATGAACATAAATATGTGTTCAGCCCATCACCAGCCCAGACACTCTGAAATGGAACAGACTTTGCTAGTTTTACATCTAATTTGCATGGAAAGCTACACTTTTGCCTCAGTGCACCTTGACACTAAATTTTTATGTTATATTCCCTTTGTTCTTCTTGGCATCTTTTAGTCTAAAATAACAAATGGATTGATGTTAACTCAGAAGACAATGTCCCTGGGCTTCCTAAGGTTTGTGTCACGCTCTCTCTTTTTGTTTCCTAACCACTTATTGTTGAATGTAACAGATACATAGGGAGTGACTTTAAAAAAAAATGTACAGCTTAATTAGTTATCACAAAGCAGACATTCATAAGAATCATCACCTAAATAAAAATGGAACAATATTGTAGAAGCTTTCTCAGGCCTCCTCCAAATCACCTCTCTCCTGTCTCCTCAGAGATAACCACTAGCCAGGTTTCTATGGTGATTACTTTCATTTCTTTAGTTTTATCACTTAATCAGGCATCTCTTAATGATATAGTTTTATAGTAAAAAATGAAATCATACTGTATATGTTTTGTGTCAGGTTTGCTTTGATCAATGTTATATTTATGAGATTCATACACATTATGGCTGGAGTTCATTTATTTTAATTGTATCAATTTCTTTTGTATGAAAATATTGCAAATTACTTAACCATTCTCCTATTGATTGACATTTGGGTTGTTTCTAGTTTGGGGCTATTACAAACAAAATTGTCATCACCGTTATCGAGCGCATCCTGGTGTCCCTGTGGAATTGCTGAGTCATACAGCATATGTATGTTCAGCTTTAGTAGATAAGCCAAACTGTTCTCCCAAGGGATTGTAAAAAGTTTTACACCCATCAGTATGAAGGTTCCCTTGCTCCACATCCTTGCTAATACTTATGGACATTTCTTTTAACTTGAGCCATGCTAGGTAGTGTTCTGTATAATTATACTTTGATTTGCTTATTTTTCCATTTCACTGATTACTAATGAGGTTGGCTCACTCTTCATATTTATTGGGCAATTGAATATTCCTTTTTGTGACATTCTTATTGGTGATTCTCACCTATTTTTCCATTAAGTTGTCCATATTTTTCTTGCAATGAGCATAGGGGTGCTTATGTACTTTTGAATTAGTGTTTTGAGTTTCTTCAGATAAATTCCCAGAAGTGGAATCATTTGGTCTTAAGGCAGTTCCATTTTTAAATTTTTGAGGTATCTTCGTACTACTTTCTACAGTGGCTGCACCAATCTGCATTCCCACCAACAGTGCAAAAGCAGTCCTCTTTCTCTGCATCCTCACCAGAACTTGTTTGTTGAATAATCATTCTGACTGGTGGGTGGTATCACCCCTATGCTCATCTTTTTATTTTAGGGACATGAGACTTTTGTCAGTTAGGTGTGTTGTGAAATATTTTTCCACATTTGTTTGTTTTTTCATTTTCTTTATGCTTTCTTTAATGTTTTTAATGGCGTCTTTTGATGAACAAAAGACGTTCTTAATTTAATGGAGCCCAATTCATCAATCTCTCCCTTTATCCTTAGTGCCTTCCTGTGTCCTATTCTAGAAAGATATCTTTTCCTACCACAAGTTCATAAAAATATTCTATATATTTTTTTGGAAGCTTTAGACAGTTGACCCTTGACCAACATTGGTTTGAACTGCATGGGTTCAATTACATATGGATGTTTCCCCCCAATAAACAAATTTAAAAACTTTTTGGAGATTTCCTTACTATTGTGAAGCAATCACATCCATTACTCTAGGCTACCATAAAGCAATCATATTGTTGCTTCTTCTTTATCAATGCATGAATTGTTATACCTGTACATAGGTATGAATTTCTTTTTCACATTCTCTTTTAATTTTTGATGTCCAGTGTTAGTAATAAAGATAACATCTACAGTGTTTTGTATCATATAACACAATATTGCTGTAGGGTACGAACAGAGAGATGACTCATCCTGTAAGCAGGTGATGTAAACATATGGTATAGAGAAATGCAATGAAGTAACTGTAAGTGTATCTTCCTTATAACTTTCCTAACAACATTTTGTTTTCCTTAGCTTACTTCACTCTAAGAATATAGTATATAATATATAAAACATACAAAATATGTGTTGATTGACTGTTATCAGGAAGGCTTCTGGACAACAGTAGGCTATGAGCAGTTAAACTTTATGGAGTCAAAAGTGAAATGTGGATTTTCAATAACTTGGGGGTCAGCGCCCCTAACCCCCATGTTATACAGGAGTCAACTGTAGTTTTATCTCCCGTATATCTGCCTGATAATGACCTATTTATGTACAGTGTAATGTGGGGGTCAAGTTTAAAATGTTTTTCCATATCCAATTGATATGAGAAATTATTCTTAAAAATGTATTTTTTCTCTGTAATGGCACTTTTGTCAAAAGTGAAGTCTCACTCTATTTGTGGATCTGCTTTTGGGTGAGAGAGCTATTTTATTTCATGGGTCTATTTGATTTTCTTTGAACTAATTCTTCATTAGTGTGGTCTTATAATTCTTGTTTTTGGTAGAGCAATTCTTCCCACTTGTTCTTTTTTCTATAAGTGTCTTGGTTGCTTTTATTTCCTATACATTTTTTAAATTTTACTTATTTATTAGAGAGAGAAAGAGAGAGATTGATTTTTTTGTTCCACTTGTTTATATATTCGTTTCTTCTTGTTTGTGTCTTGATCAGAGATCTAACTCACAACTTTAGCATATCTTGACAATACTCTAACCAACTGAGCTACCTGGCCAGGGCATCTATTTCCTATAAAACCATCAACAAAATAAAAAGACAACCCACAGAATGGGAGAACATATTCACTGATACATCTGAGAAAGGTTTAATATCCAAAATTTACAAAGTACTCACAAAACTCAACACCTAAAAAATGAACAATCCAATTAAAAAATGGGTGAAGGACCTGAATAGACACTTCTCCAAAGAGGACATACGGATGGCAAATAGACATATGAAAAGATGTTCAACATTATTAATCATCAGGGAAATGCAAATTAAAACCGCAGTGATAACTCCCACCAGTCAGAATGGTTGTTCAACAAACAAATTCTAGTGAGGATGTAGAAAAAGGAGACTGCTTTTGCACTTTTGGTGGGAATGCAGATTGGTGCAGCCACTGTAGAAAGCAGTACGAAGATACCTCAAAAATTTAAAAATGGAACTGCCTTAAAACCAAATGATTCCACTTCTGGGAATTTATCTGAAGAAACTCAAAACACTAATTCAAAAGTACATAAGCCCCACCCATTCTCATTGCAACGTTATTTACAATCACCAAGATATGGAAGCATCTCAAGTGTCCATCAGTAGATGAATGTGTAAGACAACTATGGGACATTTACACAGTGGAATATTACTTAGCTATAAAAAAGAAGACAACTTTACCCTTTGCAACAGTATGGATGGACCTGGAGAACATTATGCTAAGTGAAATAAGCCAGTCAGAGAAAGATAAATACCATATGATTTCACTCATATGTAAAATTTAATGAGCAAACTGAATTAGCATGTAAAATAAAAACAGACTCATAGATAGAGAGCAGGCTGACAGCTCTGGCCAGGGGGTGGTGGAATGTTAGGATGTAGAGGAATGGAGCCAAAATAAAAAAGGACATATGAACATGGACAAAAGTATGGTAATTGTGGGGGGATGGTGGTAAAAGGGGTTAAATGGTAATGAAAAAATACAATGAAAATACTTTAAGAACTAAAAAAATAAATAAATAAAATCAGCTTGTCAAGATGAAAAAAAAAACCCTTTGGAATTTTGACTTGGATTTCCTGATTCTTCACCTAAATTTGGAAAGAATTGACATCTTTGTAATGCTGAGACTTCTAGTTCATAAGCATGGTCAACCCCTTCCTTTCCATTTATTTGTTTAGATCTTCTTTCTTTTCATTTCCTCCAACAATATTTCCAGAGCTTTTTGCATACAGGCCACACACAACTTTAGTTAGATTCATTCCTAGGTATTTGATTCTATTTATATTGTAAATGAGAATCTTTAATTTTTTTTTATTTTTAACTACTTCCTTTTGCTTGATAGAAATCAACTGATTTTTATATATTGACCTTGTATCTATAAACTTGCTTATATCTGTAAACTTGTAAGAACCTGTAAGGATTCTTTCTTTCCTTGCCTCACAGTTTTGGCTAGGACCTTCAGTCAACATTGGCTTGGAGTGTTGTTGGCTAACTGTGTAGTTCAAATTTTTCTTTCTATGAGAAGGAAAGCTTTCAATATTTCATCATTAAGTTTACTTATTTTAATGACAAATGGATGTTGAATTTTTATTGCTTTTTCTTTATTAAGATGGTCATATAAATATCCACTTTTATTCTGTTAGTGTGAATTAAGTTGATTGAAGTCTGAATGTTAAACTAACCTTGCTTTCCTGGAATAGATCCCATTTGATCTGATGCCCTTTCCTTTTATACATTGCTGGTTCCATTTGCTACTATTTTGTTTAGGATTTTTGCTCTTGTGTTGAGTGTGATTGGCCTATAATTTTCCTTCTTTATCATGTTCTTGTCAAGTTTGATATTAAGATTAGGTTGGTCTCATAAAACAAGTTGGGAAGCATTGCCTTTTCTTTATGCTCTGGAAGAATTTGTATGGGATTAACTTTTTAAAAAAAATTTCTTAAACACTTGACAGAATTCACCATTGAAGCTACTTGGGTCTGGGAACTTTTTCTTTGGAGAAGATTTTTAATTACTTATTATATAAATATATTTTGATTTCTTTTTCTTGTGTCAATTTTGGTAAATTTTGTTTCTCCTATGAATTTGTCCATTTCATCAAATTTTCACACTTATTGGCATAAAGCTATTCACAGTGTCCTCTTAATATCTGTTTAATGTTTTACATGACTGCATTTCATCTTCATTCCTAACATTATACCTTCTCTTTCTTTTTTTCTTAATCAGCTTTCTCAAAGATTTTTCAAGTTTGTAACTCTTTTCAAAGAACCAGCTTTTGGCTCTGTATATCCTCTCTATTTTAGAATTGTTTCTATTTCATTAATTTCTGTCATCTTTCTTCCTCTTACTTTCTTATGCTTTAATTTGCAGAGTTTTTTTTCCTAACCTGTTGAGATGACTACTTACATTGATTTTTACAAATTATTTCTTATTTTCTAATAAAGAAATTTTAAGTATAAATTTCCCTTTAAGCATTACAAGGTGAGACTATGAATCAGCCAGACAACATGTATACAACTTGACTATGCTGATACCACCATTCTGTGAGGAAGCCTAAGCTGGCCATGTGAAGAAGCTGTGTGTAGAGGATGCCTGACAAGCCAGGGGTATTCCAGCTGCACCTACCCAGAGCCCACACAGGTGACTGAAGTGGTCTTCAGACAACTTTAGTCCTAACCATATCTGACTGAAACTTTAAGATACTGTGCAAGAACAGCCTAGCTGAGCCCATGCAACCCACAAAGTTGTGAAAGATACTGTGCTGTTATTTGGAAGCCACTAGGTTTTGGCATAGTGTATGATATACAAATAGAGAACTAGAACAGTAGAATGTTAGAAAAGAGTATAGGTTTTGAGGATCAGAAAGCCTTGGCCTCAAATTTTGCTTGTGTTTGTTAAAACACCAATCAAGGTACCTTAGGTTGAGGGCTAAGTGATTTATATACAAGATTATTACACTGTTGCATATTTTTAAAGTACCTACTGAAGACAGGGAACATGCTTATGAGACACAAATGTGAATACAATACACTTCAGCCTCTCCAGAAATTTACAGAGCAGTGAGGGGGAAATAGACATTGTCAGTACAACTGATGACATCACTTTCAGTCAGTAGCCACGGCTGTCTGACAAATTCTAAGAAAAATAACTTTGTAATCTGAATTCACACTAACCTGATGTGTACAAAACATCAGATAATGGGTATGTCCTGGCCTGTCGGGCTTCCCTTTTGTCCTGGCTACTAGGAAGATCAGAACTGATGCAGAGTCAAACCCAGTTGTTTCTAATGTCTTCCCTCTCCTCCTTCAACATGATTTTCAATTTTCTATGTCTAATTTAACAATGTCTCATTGTAATGTATTAAATTCTTTTGAGGAGTAAGTTAGAGTAAACTTCTAAATCTGTATCAGAAAACTAATTGAGCAGCTTAAATTGAGAGCTTGGCCCAAGATCAGTCTGAGTTGTTCCATTTCTTGTTTTTGTGGCTGAGACAATCCCTGCTGAGAACATCTTTACTATGACCTCTACCATTACAACAACAGCTATTACTGCTGCTACTACTAACCATAGGTGGTAGTTACTAGAGTGTAGTGTACCAGGCACTGTGCTAAGGGCTTAAATGAATCATTCCCTTTCCTTTCTCAATAATCCTGTGATGTAGGTGTTCTTATTATCCCATATTAGAGATGAGGGCATTGAGACTTGGAGAGGTTGAGTCGCTTGTCCAGGTAATGCTGAGAGCCACGTCAGAGGCAGCTCCATGCCAAAGTCCATGAGTCAGCTTTCAGCTTTTGGTGCATATGGGTCCATGGGAAAAGGTGGTTGAATAAACTTTAATGATGACTCAATCTGGTTATCCCTCTGTTTTTCTCAAAGGTCTTTCCTGGCAAGGCCCAATGTGCCAGCCAAAGTCACCACATACTCATCACCTCCTATACATGGAATTTGATTTTCGCAAACATTTTTATTTCTAGACCCTGAATCCAAGGCAAATATACAAAAAATAGGTTGTGTTTGTGTTGAGAGTGACTGGATGAAATGCAAGAATGAACAGAAGAGAAAGTAAATTCTGGCAATTATTTCAAAATGTTTGGTAGATTAGCCGTGATGTTCAAAGCATGTGTTCCTCGCATCATTAAGCTCCTTCTCTTAAAAACCAAAGGGTTATATCTCTAGTAGAGAAAAATAAGAACAGTGTAGTGGGAAAGAGAGGGAGAGAGATATGATCAGAAGCACAAAGGAAACTAATATGTATTACATACCAGTAGGTGCCAGGCATGCATCACCTCTTCCATCCATGCAGAGTAGGTATTTATGGTGAATTGACTAGGATAAGAGACCCCGGAGTCTGGTGTCTTCCACTGCTCAATGAAGAACCTTGGCAAGTATTTTCTGTGGGCCTTGGTTTCCTCATTTATAAAATAACAATTGAACTCAGCTCATAGTGTCTCTGGGAGAATTAAATAAGATAATACACATGCTGAGTCTCAGCAGGGAGAATGTGCCCTTCTCTTAAATGCCCTTGTACCTGCTTTAGTGGATGAGGGAAGGGGTAGTTGAGGAGGGGAGGGAGGGGTTGCAGGAGGGGTGAGGGTTTGGGGCCCTAAGGCAGCAACTGCCACTAGCAGGGCTTGGGTCCCAGGTGACTGGCACCTCAGAAGTGGTAAGGTGATTGTCATGTTCCAAAGTAAAAATGATTTGGGTATCATTTAATAATGGTTTTCTCTTTTTCAAAAAATCTGTGCTTGTCAAATAAATATGTATGTCAATCCTTTAGCAGCTTCATCTAAAATTTTTACTTATTTTATCTCTGTGATTAGTTGAAATGTTATTGGTTTGATGCTGTGTACCAATTTCAGTTTTAGAACTTCTACCAGTTTGTTACACTTTTTTTGTTGTTGTTCTCAACTGAACTAAAAAGCACCTAGATGCAACTGAGCAACTCTGTATTTAATTACATATTTGGCCACTCTGGTGTTTAATGGTAAAAAGGAACTGGTGTGAGGTGTCTAATTTCTTACCTAGTTTCTAGGGGAAACAAGAGTTTAGGTCCTGGGGCATTCTTGGTCTTCACTTCCTTGGCTAATGCCCCGGGGGAAAGTGACAATGAGGCCACCTTTCCAGGGGACAGCAAGAAGGAATGGAACATGAGCCAGATGTGTGTGAATGCAGACACTGGTTCCATCCTGCTTGACCCTCCCTAGCTGGATGGCTTTAGACACATCCCATCTCTTCTCTGGGCTTCAGTGGGTTAGACTTCTTGATTTAACATGTTTCCCAAACTCTACGATTTAAGATTTGGTGTTCATTTGCAGAAGAGCCTGGCCCAGCTGGACAAGCTGTCTGCTCCATCAGGCAGAGTTGGAAACACTTGCCAAAGGAGGAAATGTGCAGCTTGAATGGTGGCGGAGAAATGTCTTGGTGAATAAGCAGGGTTTGTCATTATAGTCAGATGGCACAGGCTGGTAGTGAGTGGGAGTTGAGTCTGGGAAGGGAGTCAGTAGAAGAGGTATGGGTATGGAGCAAATGGGAAAGAGAATGAAGTAGAGAAGGTACTGTGGCAAAATGCTTATATCAAAATGTTCTGGGATCCAGGGGAAGGTGTCTTAAATTGCAGCAAGAGAAATGTCCCAGCTCCTGAGAACATTGAGGGGAGAAGGGGATATCGCCTTAAATGACAGGATAGAGGTGAAGCTGATGAGGGTGGTCATAGGGAGGCAAGGCTTCCAATGTGCTCATCATGGCCCTGAGTAAATGATCTCTTCTCTCCAGCCCTCCATTTACTATCTATACAATGAAGCAAATACTACTCGATACTCCACCTTCTCCTTGTGGAGTGCAGGAGCCACTGTGGTGAGTGACCGGGGCTGTGCTGTGAGTGCAGGGCACATTACTTGGATTTGATAAACTTTTAACAAATGCTCTCTATTTTTATTATTTGGCCAGAAAGAGCTCATAGTAAAAGAGGAGAGAGATAATTGGGTCTGAGTCTGTAGTCCTAAGGAGGGATCTAGGGTACCCTAGGATTGCAAGTTTACTAGATTTATAGAGTGGAAAGGGTTTCTAAGAGTCAGAAGCAAGGATCTGACCACAGAGGCCAGAAGAAAGGAGAGCAATAAAGACCAAGACTAAATTTTCTGCGAGCTAGGGTTTGGTGAACAGGAGGCAGTGAAGTCAGATTTAAAGAGAATAAAACAGTGTGAATATCTTGCACACCTGAACTTGCAGAGTAAGACTCACCCCCTCATATCAGTTATTCCAACATATGGTGTTATTGTGTGTAAGAAGGGAAAAAAATAAATCCAGAAATGATGAACTTCAGAGAGGAGGAATAAAATTTCAATATGAGTTTCATACCAGCAGAAGTGAGAAAGGCAAATCCTTCACAAATAACTGCATGAACCACTTAACTTTTTCATATGTGATCCTTGTGGCCTCAGCTTTGCAAGTTGGGGCCTTGGAGGGGTAGATTTTTTTCTCACTAGCACAAGAAGCTGAGCTCCAAACTATTAATGCGTCTCCAGTCTCTATGCTCACTTGGGGAATCTCCCCCACCTACCTATGCTGGACTCACTCTGACTGGATCTACCTAATTACACTAAGACCTTGGGGAACAAACATACCCACCACCCAGGTTCTCTAGGGCAGGGGCTGAATCTATAGGCTCAAATAATGCATTAGGGAGAAACCTAAAGCCTGCTGGGTGACAGAAGACAGCTGGGCTTGAATATAATAAAGGCAAGAAGTGGTAAGGCTTCTGTAGGAAAGGAGAGAACCATGGTGTGCAGGGAGAGAGGAACAGATAGGGACCAATGAAAGTTTACTGCCCATTTGGAAAGTGCAGTGGGAAGGACTGTGGACAAAGATTAAACTAACATGTGGCTTGAGAAGCCAGATAAACCACAGCTGATCTTAGTATCAGGTGACCTTCACTGAGCATCCCTTAAGTCCAAGGTCCTGTGGAAAGCAAAGACATAGCCCCTTTGTCCTGGGAGGTCACCTCTATTTGATGGTTTTCAGACTGTGAGGGCTAAGCTTTGGGGGAAGGAGACACTGGAATGAACTCCAGGCCCCTCCACCTGGATTCAACAAAGCTGCTGCAGGCTTAGCTTTTTAGGATACCGAAGTTTTTTACATATTGTTTAATTCAGGGAAGAAGTTCCTTTTGTTTTAGAAAAACATTGAAAAAATCAGTTTAGTAATAGGAGCGTATGAGGAAACCTAGCATAAGGACTTCTCAAATATTTCAAGCCAGCTGGCAAGCTGACACTCAATAAAAAAATGATGAAGGCATGGAGTGCCCCTGGCTGCTGGGTTCAGCTAGAGGACGCTGGATGATGTTGTATGTTTGGAAGGGACCCTGGGGACTACTGGCTTCTCTCCAAAGCAGGTCTGGACAGAAAGAAAGAAATGATGCCAGAGAGGTGGACAAGCCTTTTCACAATTGAGCCTTTGTTGCAACCCTGAGGAATTCCCAATGCCTCACCTGTTCCACATACTCGATTAAGTGCCTTGTGCTAATTTCTCCAGGTATGTCTTCCACTTTTGTCCTTGTACTTGACATTCTGGCAGCACCAAACTGATGGTAGTTTCCCACACACTGCACTATTTGTAATTAATTTGTTTATTAACTTATTTTCTTTCTGGTCTCAGTATCTAGAGTTCCTCTTTCTCCTCTCTGTTCTGGTGTTTTATTTGAGCTCAGATGTAGCCTCTTCCAAGAAGTTTTCTATTTTCCTTTATGTAAAGTTAATTTTTTACTCTGAGTTCCACTCCTTTGCCTTAAACTAAATTTTAACTTATTACCCAGCTATCAGCTGAAATCTCTTTACCATTTAAAATCAGAGTGAAGTTAATTTTTCCTTGCATTCCATGATCTGTAGGAAGCTATCTTTCCCAAGATATTTCCCAATTTTTGGAGGAGTAGAGACAAAAATGAGTTGTGATATTATAATTATTTTAGCCGCAGGCTTCAACATCTCCTTAATTTATGCTATTTATGTATATATTCATCTTGTGTATGAAATATTCAGGTTGCAGATGTTGACCCATACTTGGAACACAATACCATTCCCAGACTTCCAAAAGATATAAGATATGAAAACTTGAAAAGAGAAATCTAATTCACAGTGACAGGAAATCAGTTGTCTAGGGCCAAGGGTGGTAGGGATTGTCTGGGAATAGTTACAGTAAGGCTTCTGGGATGATGGAAATAATCTGTACATTGATTGTGGTAATGGTTACACAGACATATAAATTTATAAGAACTAAATAATCTACTAAATATTGAGCACTGTAACAGCTCTTCTGAACACAAAGGTTAAATGGAACATAGTTCTCTTCCAGAGTCTCACAGAATAGTATATGGGAGACAGTCCACTAAACAGATTATCATAGCAGTATGATTCATGCTATGATAGAGACATAGGGACCACTTGAAGTATTGTGTCTGGTGCTTAAAGCTATGTAAAAAGTGAGGGAATCTGGACTTCCTGTCAAGATGTAGGCATGGGAAACATGGCTCACCTCCTCACACAACCACAGCAAAATTACAACTAGACTACAAAACAAATATCACCCAGAATCATGAGAAAATCGGACTCTATGGAAGTCTGACAACCAAGGAATTAAAGAAGCCACGTTCATTCAGATGGGTAGGAGGGGTGGAGATGTGGAATAGATAGTCCCACATCCATGTGCGGTGGATAAAAATCAGGAGGGACACCTCAGGAACAAGGGATCCCAGCCCCACACCTGACCGCCCAGCTCAGGATTCCAGCACCAAGAAGATATGCCCCCTTAACTTCTGGCTGTAAAAGCCAGTGTCATTTGGAGTGGCAGAAGAAACTGTAGGATTCTCAGGAGTCCCCTCTTAAAGGGCCCACCAAGGACTTATGATTTATGCATAATCATTTCCTCTGAGTTTCAGGAACAGGGCAACAGCTGAAAGAGCACCAGTGGCATATGGGGAGAAATTGAAGGGATTGGCATCGGGGCAAATGCTGGGGGACAGCTTCCTCCTGGACAAAACTCCAGAGGCCAGGCAGCGACATTGTCTCCTCTCTGAGGCCCCCCTTACACACAGCCACAGAGCAGCTCCACAAGTTGCGCTGCCCTGGCAATTACTTAAGGCTCTGCCCCATCCAACTTACTGGTGTGCTTTTCTACAATAGTCCACAGTACTGACACAGGGAGTCAAAGCAGCTCTACCTAATGCACAGAAACAAACACAGGGAGGCTGACAAAATAAGGAGACAAAGAAACATGGCCCAAATGAAATAACAGAACAAAACTTCAGAAAAAGAACTAAATGAATGGAGATAAGCAATTTATCAGATGCAGAGTTAAAAATACTGGCTATTAGGATGCTCAAGGAACTCATTGGAAACTTCAACAGCATAATAAAGACCCATGCAGAAATGAAGTTTACAGTAAGTGAAATAAAGAAAAATTTCCAGGGAACCAACAGTGGAGGGGATGAATCTGAGAATCAAATCAATGATTCAATCAGAACATTCAATCAGAACAGCAAGAGGAAAAAAGAATAAAAAAAAAAATGAGGATAGGCTAAGGAGCCTCTGGGACATCTTCAAATGTACCAACATTTGAATTACAGGGGGCTGGAAGGAGAAAAGAAATAAGAAATTGAAAACATATTTGAAAAAATAATGAAAGAAAACTTCCCTGATTTGGTGAAAGAAATAGACAGACAAGTCCAGGAAGCACAGATAGTCCCAAACAAGATGGATGCAAAGAAGCCTACTCTAGGACACATCATAATTAAAATGCCAAAAGTTAAAGATAAAAGGAGAATCTTAAAAGCAGCAAGAAAAGGAGAGAGTTGCCTACAAAGAAGCTACCATAAAACTGTCACCTGATTTCTCAAAAGAAACTTTGCAGCCTGGAAGGGACTGGCAAAAAGTATTCAAAGTGATGGAAAACAAGGACCTACAACCAAGATTATTTTATTCAGCAAAGCTATCATTTAGAATGGAAGGTCAGATAAAGTGTTTCCCAGACATGGTAAAGCTAAAGGAGTTCATCATCACCAAGATCTTATTATATGAGATGTTAAAGGGACTTATTTAAGAAAAAGAAGATCAAAACTATGAACATTAAAATGACAACAAACTCACAACTATCAACAACTGAATCTAAAACACAAACTAAGCAAACAATCAGAACAGAAACAGAATTATAGATATGGAGATCATCTGGAGGGTTATCAGTTGGGAGGAGAAAGGGAGAGAATGGGGGTAAAGGTGCAGGGATTAAGAAGTACAAATTTGTAGGTACCAAATAGACAGGGGTATGTTAAGAACAGTGTAGGAAATGGAGAAAGCAAAGAACTTACATGTACAAGCCATGGATATGAACTGAGGGAGGGGACTGCTGGGGGGGGGGAATGGGTTGTATTAGGTTGAGGGTGGCAAAGGGGATAAAACTGGGACAACTGTAATAGCATAATCTATAAAATATATTTTAAAAAGTCAGGGAAAAGTTAGGTACTCATTGGAAGAGTGGATTTAACAATAAATTCAGGGCTTATTTTGTAAATTATCTGATTGTCTAACCATTATGTTATACACCTGAAACTAGTGTAAAATAATATTGAAAGTAAAAAAAATTAAAAACCAGCTTTACTGTGGTACAATTTGCATGTAATAACATACATCCATTTTAGGTATACATTCTGAAAAGTTTTGATAAATTTGTTGAAACATTGCCACAATCAAGATATAGATCATTAGCCTCTCTTTCCTTCCTTTCTTCCCTCCTTCTTTCCTCCTTTCTTTTTTCCTTTCCTTTTTCCTTACCACTTTCCTTCTTTTCTCCTCACCCTCTCTCTCTCCTTTCCTTCTTTACTTTCTTCTTTCCTCCCCTCTCTTTTCTTTCTTCTCCCCCTCCTTCTTCTCTCCTCTTTCCTTCTTTCCATCCTTCTTCCTTCCTCCTTTCCGAGGTTCCTTTCCAGAACCGTGGTCTCTCCTAACCACAAGGCTAAATTATTTCTTTAGTTTCAACATTTCTGACACCAAATGTGTGGGTTTTCCACACCAAGCAATTCTCCAGTTACCCAGGGACATCAACCAGGTATTTACAATTCAGTTCAATTCTGACACTAAGTACCCAGAGTTAGCACAGACCCCATAAGTTAAGGGCTCAGCCCCACTTTAGATACCATTTACAAGTGGTAGGTTCCCAGGTTACCCACAACTTCTTTAAGACTTGGCTACTAATTAGGGGTTCCCATGACCCCTCCTCATGTTCAATTGTGTGCTATAATAGCTCACAAAATTTAGGGAAACATTCATGTTTACTAGTTTATTATGAAGAATACAAATGAACAGCCATATGAAGAGGTGTATGTATGGCAAGGTCCAAAGAGTCCCAAGGGCAGGAGCTTCTGTCCTTTAGAATTTGGGATACCCCACCTACCCTGCACATTGATGAGTTCACCAATCTGGAAGCTTTCAGAACCCCATTGTTTAGGGGTTTTACAGAGATTCCATTATACAGGCATGATTGATTGATCACTGGGGATTGAACTCAATCTTCAGACTCACTCTCTTCCCCAGACTTTGGAGGTGGGAGTCTGGCTGTGAGTTCCAGCCCTTTAATTACCTGGTCAATTCCTCTGGCAACCAACTCCCATCTTGAAGCTATCTAGAGACCTCAACCATTATCTTTCATTAACATACAAAAAGACACTTAGCATTCTGGAGATTTCAAAGGTCTTAGATGCTCTGTCTAAGGAACCAAAGACTAAGACCAAAATAACAAAAGATCCTCTTATCATTCAGGAAATTACAAGGGTTTCAGGAACTTTGTGTCAGGAACTGGTAGCAGAGATCAAATATATATTTCTTATTATGTCACAGCTGGGCACATGGTCCAAGTCTGCCCAATCATAAGTACCCATCCCCCTGACTAGTGCTTAAAGCAAGAGGCAGGGGCTTGAGGCTCAAGCAGCATCAACTAGTATCAATTAATACATACAAAGAAGAGTTTTCTTATTCTTTCAAGTTTCCCAAGCCAGCATGATGAAAGCCTTGAGCTTTGTGTGGGCATAGAGACTCTGAAGAAAGCCTTTTTAGTAGAAGAGGAGGAAACCAATATGTAGAGCATAGCTGAGCCCTGAGCCTTAAAAAAGAAAGAATGGCAATGACATAATTTGAGCCTCTGGGCCTCAGGCCTATTCCACTCTCTTCTTCCCAGTTATCTGACTCAACCAAGTCCCTCTTTTCCTTTCACCTAGCTTTAGCTGCCAAATCTTATTCAATTTATGGCAAGCCAGTGACATTTAATAACCTTTCCTTAGAGCCTGCAAATAATTCTTATTTGGTGTCCATAGCTCCAAATAGGTGAACACATATCTATTTTTGAGAAATCAATATACATCTGTATGCCAAGGCCAAATTTTGAACTTTTCTTTCAACATGAGATATGGATTTTGGCTATGATGAGCAATGAAACTAAAATGTAATTGCCTATGTTTGTTTTCCTTTATATCTAAAGTTGTTTGATACATAGCATCTGAATAAAGCAATCTTTCTGGGCATGTTTTCTCACCACCCTTAGATCTCACTACTAAACTTTCTGTGGGATGTGGTGGTTGCTCTCACATTTCAACAAGCCTGAGGACATCTGCCAATTACAGTTAACTGGGCACAGAAGTCAGGGAGAATCTCTCTACGTGAGTCAACCCAGTTAGCTTCCCAACAGCGGGTTTATCTGCCCATTCAATTCAGTCATCCATTTATTCATCAGTTGTGTTTTGAGAACAGACCCAGAGACAGTACTGGGTGCTGGGCATACAAGTTAGGCAAATACCTGTCTTCACTAGGCTTTGGTCCAGTGGAGGAGGCAGATAGTGTGGCATGTACTGGCCTAGAGGATGTACTGGGTGCTAAGGAGAACATAAAGCAAACACCTAATTTGGCTTTCCACCCTTCTCCCCCAAAAAAAGTGCAACAGAGGAACAAAAACAGGGATGATAAGTAAGAGTTGGTCAGTCAAATATTCCAGAGTTGGGGGAGAAAGAGGCAGTAATGGAGGGGACAGATAACAGTTAATAGATGAGTGTTCTTGGCAGAATAAACTGGAGGTATAAAATCCTGAAGCTAAGAAAGACCTAGAGGAAACAGAATCTTAGTGTGGCTGAAGTTTCAGTATGAAGGGACAGAGATGGGTCTGCAACAACTTATTTTCCTTGTTCAAATGAGCAGCTGTGCAGCCCTTCCTGTCACCATGCATACAAAGTGCCCACCTTCTCCAGCCCAAGTGTCCAACATGGGATTGCAGGAGCCCTTCCTTGCTAGCAGAGCATTACATACTAAATAAAACATCAATGTCTTTAATTCAATACAGTCTAATCTGTAGCCTCAATTCTCTATCCTTGCTGAAAATTTATTCGCTTACCTATTTGAAACAGGCACTGAGGACAAGAAGGAAAAAGGATGTTGCCAGGGAAGCTGGAGTAAGTTATGAAAACCTAGGGCTAGTTTCTGGCAGAAAAATATCTCCCCTACTTTGGCAATAACAAAGAAAACTAAATGGGACAGTCAAAGTGGTGAGCTGATGTGCCAAAGGTCAAGGTCTAGTGCTCATTTGAGAGTACACAAGGCTTTGGGATTAGACATTCTTGGATTCACTTCCAGGCTCTTGCTCTGATTGGCTGTGTGGCTATGGGTGACTTTCTAATTCTCTCCAGATTTTCCGTTTATGATGAAATGGGAATATGTGGGGATTAGAGCATCAGATATGGTACCTGATACACAGTATGTGTCCAATAAATGACAGATATTATTTTGTATGATATACAGTAATGCTCTGTATAAGGACATTTCAGTCAACCACAGACTGCATCATGACAAAGGTCCCAAGACATTATAATGGAGCTGAAATATCCCTATCGCCTAGTGACACTGTGGCCATGGTGAAGTCATTACGTTGTGTTTGTGTTTTAAGTTGTGTTATTACAAATCATCAAAAGCTTAAGAAAATAAAAAGTTTATAAAATAATAAAGGTATAGTAAGCTAAGGCTATTTTATTATTAAATAAATAAAAATAAGTTTTTTATAAATTTAGTGTAGCCTAAATGTACAGTGTTTATAAAGTCTACACTAATGTCCTAGGCCTTCATAGCCACTCACCATTCACTGACTCACACAGAGCAACCTCCAGTGCTCCAAGCTCCTTTCATGGTAAGTGTCCCATTCAGGTGCACCATATTTTAATCTTTTATACTGTATCTTTACTGTACATTTTATGTTTAGAAACAAAAATTATTACCATTGTGTTTCAGCTACCTACAGTATTCAGTACAGTCACATGCTATGTACAGCTTAGAAGCAATAGGCTACACCATGTAACCTAAGTGTGTAGTAGGCTATGCCATGTAGGTTTGTATAAGTGTACTCTATGATGTTTGGACAGTGGTGAAATTGCCTAACAAAATATTTCTAAGAAGGTATTCCTGTCATTAAGGGATGCATGACTGTAAATAACTTCAGGTTGTGAGAATTAAATGATTTCATGCATGTAAAGTGGTTGGCCCATAAGAGGGACAAATGTTAACTATTACAACAATTGTTATCATTGTTATCAGTGATAGCTGTGTGTATATAATTCCTGAAATCTCCAATTTTGCTGTAAGAAGACAGAGATGGGAAACAGACTTTGGCACATAGATCAAAGCAGCAATGACAAATAGATTCATCTCATGTGCCAGCTGACCAAGATGGTAGCAACTGCCTGGAATGTACAACCAAGACCATGTATGGCTCAGCAGGAAAGAATATTATAATCAACTAGTGATGTCGGTTTTGGGTGGCAGAGGAGGTCATACCAGCATGCATGCTATGCATTTGCCTTCCATAGACTGAAGCATCATTCTAGTCAGTTGATTTGGGAGCCTGTAACAAAAGGCCAGATCTGACCTTGTCCATGCATGCCTGTCACCATTTTTTCCATGTTTTACTCCCAGCACATCACTGAGACATGGACAGAGCCAAGTCCCAGCTGCCTTTTCCTTCAGGGAACTTTGGCTAGCATAAATTGAGACCTGTAAATCCACCATGTGGATGACACAGGCTGTGTGCCCAGCCCAGGCTCTGCAAGCAACAGAAGAGAGAGAGTTGCTTAGTGACATGACACAAAGGGTATCTTTGATTCATCATCCAGCTCCAGCCCCAAGTCCATGGCCAATGGTGACTAATGGCTGCAAATGTGCAATATAACCCCTTTAAAAATGTCACTTTGCTGTAAAATGTAAATGTTTAACATTTAAACATGAACACTGACTCCTAAAAT
The DNA here is from genome assembly GCF_021234165.1 of Pteronotus mesoamericanus. Taxonomy (NCBI): domain Eukaryota; kingdom Metazoa; phylum Chordata; class Mammalia; order Chiroptera; family Mormoopidae; genus Pteronotus; species Pteronotus mesoamericanus. The sequence continues at coordinate 17,178,915 of NW_026555313.1, forward strand.
GCCTGGTGCTGGGTAGCTTTATTTCATTCTGTTAGAAAATCTTTGTCCTTCCATAGTGAGAGATTTCAATGGATGATTTACATCCTATGCTTGTTAAATTGGTGCCATCTCTTGGCCCAGATAGGGCAACAAAAGAACTGAGATTTTTCAGAGGACTTTCTACCTTGCCTGTTCATACAAAGTATTAAATACACAGTGTGATTTCATTCCCAGATACTGTTCAGAGGTGCTATGAACTTTGAACATAGGAGATTTCATTTTATTTCTAATCATCTTGGACTTCAAAATATAAGATTGTGTCATTGAAGGTCAAGAAAGACTAAAAATAGTAAAAAAAAATTATTCATTGGGAGCTTTTTCCTTTAGACTTGTTCATTGCCTAATTCTGTCTGATTTATCTGGACTAAGAAGTTCCAGGTAAATCAGTGGTATGGGGGATGGTTCTTGGGACTGATGCTTTTCCTCATATGATGGTTCCAATGAGGGTCATCCCAGTGGCAATTCTAGGCTGCTGCTGATTGGCCTTTGGATAAAGGTGGACCTAGAAAAACAAGTGCATAGAACTTGAAGCATCTGGGCAGACTCAGAGTAAGGTGAGGAAAACAGGTCACAAAGAAAGACCACTGGACACAGGGAAATGTTTCACCTTAATTTTACCCAACTTCCATTTCCTTCAAAACATATTGTTTGTTGAATTTTTATTTTGAGTCTTGATCACATAGACTCTTAATACAAGGGTTTTTTTTAATTAATTAAAAAAGTAATGAGTCACAGGCAAACTTAGCATTGGCCCAGGAGATTGCTTCATGTTCCAGTGGATGGATTTTATGACGTCAGACCAGTCACTTACCCTTTCAAATTCTTTGGAAGTAACTAAGGTAAAGGTAGTTACCTTTCATTTACCAAAGAGAAATAGAGAACCAGACAGTTTACAGAATTTTTTTTATTTGATATCACATTGCATTGGTGGTAAGGCCAAGATAAAAATTCTGCTTTTGAATACCCAGTTTAATTTTTGTAGTCTTTACCAAATTTAATGTTTACACCCTGTTCCATGAACCCAGATAATGCACATGTGATCATCAGGGCCAACACTGTGTAAAGCAAGTGGGGAGACTAGGACATTTACAAGACCCTGCAGTGGGTGCCTCTTCATATTTCATGCCCTGGGTGCCTTGTTTGCTTCACCCTTATCCTAGTCCCAGTGATTAGCCATGTGGAAGGATGAGTGAAAGGATAATGCTCAAGACAAGAATTCTATAGTTGGGATCAAAAGGGTTAATTTTCTCTAGGCCTAATATCTAAATGTCAGGAGTCACTTGGACTAGGAAGTTGGGTAGGAATTGCTTTTTCAAGGAAGCCAAAAGAGCAAAGAAATATGCATCAAACACTGATCCAGGCTGAGTCCAAGTCGTCTGTCTCCACTTTTCCTAACATGGTACCTGATAACATTTGCCAGGAGTTCTTGATCAAAACTACCTCTCTCAGTAGATGGGTGGAACAGAGGACTGGGAGGTTGCTGAATGTTTGTAAACAATCAGGGTCTTTGTATCAGAACACTTTTAATCAGTGTTACAATCCCAGCCAAATGGGAATTTAATGGATGAGTACCAAAAAGTCTTATACAACTAAAGAAGAAATGTGCCCCAGGAATCATTGGAATTAGAGACCTAAGTGACCCTATGAGTTTTTCTGTCTCTAGTTTCCACTTCTTCCCTCACTTTTGTGATAAAGGGATTTCCTTGCAATGAAAAAAAGATAATCACTGTGAGTTCTTAAGCCTCACATCTTTGATCTTGCCATCAGCAAAAGAGTGACCTCTCTGTCCAATTTTTAAAATCCTAGGGAAGGACTCTGATTGGCCTAGGTTGGTCAGGTGCTCATATTTCAATTGATTAGTGGGCTTAGAGTCAAGGTCATACAGAATCAGCAGGGCTTTAGGAGCCACCTTGTGAATAAAAGCTCTCACAGAGAGTGGAGCTTCTTGTGAACTAGGCAACTAGCCCAACAGTGTTTTCTGTATTCGTGCAGTATGATTAGCAATGGGGCAAGGTTGGACACTCCATGTTGTGGCAGTCCAGCAGAGTGAGGCTTGCAAAACCAATGAAGGTGGAGGGGTTACTTACAAGAAACACATCTTTTATAGTGTCTTCTGAAAACTTCTTTATTGTTCTCCTGGATACATGTAAATCACCTGGACACTTAAAGAGGAACTGGTCTGCTGAGTTAAGCACACTTATCAAATGGCCATAATGATCCTTCCCACGAACTCCAAAATGCTTTATGGGAGAAATAATATAAAGCTCTGACCTATTTCCATGGATGATATTGTGAAATTCAGCAATTCTTATGGGAATTTCTTGGCTCTAAAACTGAGCATCTGCCAAGGTGGAGCTGTCTACCTCCCAACAAGGTGACAGCACCTGTCTTAGGGTCAGCAAAATCCTTCATTCCCTGAGCTGAAGTTCTCTATACTTATTTCAAGGAAAATGACCATCAGAAGCTCCACAGGGCACTTCCAGTTAGATTCCTACTGCTGCTTGTCTTAGACAATTTTTTCATTAAAACCAGAGGGTCAAAGAAAGTAGGAATGCTCTCTAAAAATTGGGTTCCTGGGGTTCTGTGGGTGGGAAGGCATAAACTCCCTTTTTGAAGAATGAGTTCAATAATTTTAAGAACAAATATTTGAGGTAGTATATAATTTGCTGGAAATAGCACAGATTTCTTCAAGTTATTTAATTTTTTTAATTAATTTATTTATTTTTTCAAATACATTTGTCTCTGCCTCCCCCCCACCACTTTCCCTTGCCCCCTCCCTCCCTCCCTCAACTCTTCCCCTTTGGTTTTGTCCATGAGTCCTTGCTATATGTTCCTTGACTTTCCCCTTCCCTTCCTTTCCCCCCCCGCCCCCACTCCCTCCTTCCCTCTTGTCTCTGTTGGTTTCTTTTCCTTTCAGTGTTGCTGGTATAGCATACTTGGGTAAAAGAGAAACTCACCTATAATTTCTCCATGACAGTACTGTTTTTGCATTGGCTCTTGCAGTCTTTCATATAAATAGTTCTACATGGCATGCATGTGATCAGTGTGATAGTGGGCATGAAGTGACTGTACCATTATGCAAATGAGCTCCTGCTACCAAGGAGATATTTACGCAGAATGTTTAATGGAAAGCCATCTCCAGGTTGAAACTTAACAAGGAAGTAATACTTCTTGTCAAAGGAAGTTTAGATATTTCCTTCCTCTGGGAACACCTATGGAAACCATGGGAAATACAGATACACAAACAGTGCCTGGGGTAGAGAAGAAGAGCAATCTGAGGATTAACAAATAAAACAGGCACCCAGCATTTTACAGATTATTTTGTAGAGAAACCAAGTCTTCTAGGTAAATCAACTGATTCTTAACGACTCTACTTTGAAAATGGCTTAAGCAGACTAGAACTTTCTCTGATAAGAAACAAGGGTCCCTGCAGAGTCAGACACTACTGTTCAGTCAGCATGGGCTGTATGGAAGAGGATCTACAGAGAGTGAAGTAGAAGCTATTTAGCTGGAGCCTGTTCCATGACTCACACTAATGTTTTGAAGAATTGGAGATCTGTAACTTCGTCGTGTGTATATATCTATCATAAACAATTTGGTTTAGCATTTCAATAATTCATTTCAGAGTTTCAATAAAGCCCTTTGTTAAAGAACCCTTCTGACATTATCATATACTTAATTCAGGTGACTCCTATTAGGGCATCAAAACCACATAAAGTGCAGTGTGCACTCCACCCCCACCCCCAACTTTGTTCTAATGTGATGGGCTGCATGTTACATTCTGCTGGGCTAGATAGAGGCCACATTGATGAGCACTTACTTTTGGAAATATTTACCTGAAGCCTTAAAAATCAGTTGTGCTAAAACCTCACAGACACCTCAGCTGCCTATATTTCTTTGCAACATTAATTTCTACCCTCCAGTCACTGATAAAATATAAGAAGAGGGCCAAGAGAAGATAAATTTGTGTATACAGATAGTTATACCCATAAATATATATATAACTATATGAATACCGCCAGCTATGGGGAGAGGAGAAATCAAGAATTATAACCATTTGATGCCAGATGTGTCTCTAGTTGGATCTGGGACGTCTAGTTGGTGCTGGTATGTCTGAGATGACCCCTTCACTGACATGACTGATAATATACACATTTATACTATATAATTACACACATGTAACATATATATATAAACAGTACATACACACACACAGAGTTCTAAGTAATTACGTAACCATTTAATGTCATGTACATAACCATTTCTATTTTCTTAGATAATTGTGTTGGGTTTTATTTTATTCTATTGTTATTGTCATTGAAATAAAACCAATATTTTTTTTTGATGTTTAACACTATCTTTAAAATTGTTCTCTAGGGACTCATTTCCTAAGGTAGAAATTAGGATTTCAAGGTCTTGGGTCTGCTGCTAAATTAACCATGTGATCTTGGTCAAATTATTTCACCTCCTTGTTAGAGCTAAGATGCTTTGATCTCAGGGGAATATCAGCAGGGTTTATGTGTTGCACAGTGCTAGGATGCCAATAATATCATAGGAGCTTCCTGGAGTTGTCCAGTGCACAGCCAAATATACATATGAAAGGGCCCTGAATACATGGCCTTGTTTTCATAAAAGTTCTCCCATGTAATATCCACCACATCACTGGTAAACACTGAGTTTTGTTACAGATTGGTAATCTTTCTGGCATAACAAACACCCATTCAGGGTAAGTTACAGATTGTTTTTCCAGGCACTGACTATCTTCCCTTTTCTTTTTTTCCTGCTAGCTAATCATCTTCTTTCAGATAAAGATGTCTGGGGCCTTGCCCATTGCCTTTTCTTCCTCCTGACTGCTCAGCCAGTCTCCGCCTTAAGATCTATTAATGTTCTAGGAAAAGCCACAGGGACAACACAGATCTAAAGCAATTCCTTTTAAACTTGAAGAAATCCTTGGATAGCTTATTAAACACAGATTTATAGTTTGCTAGTCCTGGGATTTTGAATCAACAGGTCTGGGGTATAGCTTCAGAAATTTCATTTCTCCCAAGTTCCAAGCTGCTGATGATATTGCTGATGATACTACATTTTTAGTAGAAGTGGCCTAAACCTATCTTGATCAGTAGAGAGTGACCTTTAGAATTCATTTTCTGTTTCTTTTATTTCTTACTGGTACACTTCCTTAGGTGGCCTTGAGGTTGGCTCTGTATTAAAAAATGCCTCTGTGGAGTAGGAGCAGAGCACTTCCCTGCTCCTAGGTCAACACGGCTTAAAGATTTCAAAAAGCCCAAAAACATATAATGGTATCCACCCCCTCACAACCAGAGGGGTCCATTGTGCTGGACTCCCTCCAGCTCTCCAGCTGTCAGTGCATTTGGCTAATGGCTCCTTGTTGGGGCAGTTTCCTGAGGTTCCTTTTAATCTTGTTATTTAAAAAGAGCCAAAGCCCCCATGACAACAATTTTAAAACTAACTGTTTCTGGTTTTATTAAGTTAGATTTTGCAAGAGAGATGGGTGGAGGCAGCATGTTGAAGAAATTGCCCTGGAGGAAATGAGCCAATATCCATGGGTACCCTGTATTAATCTCTTTCTCTGTCTCTGCTGGAGCATCCACTCTTTTCTCCTATGGATGTTTATGGTCTATTCCAAGTACCACCAGAGCAAATATCACTTCCTTTCTAGTCTGATCCCATTTTGGAATACCTCCCTATTTAGGAGAAATAGGTGTAATATCTACTATCAATTGCTTAGTTTATATTCATTTCCTGTTTCATTCCTTTCCTTCATCCAAAGAAGAATTCTGATTTTATTCATATTTTCACTCTCTTCCACTTGGTCATATGCTTTAAGGAAGGGTTGCCCCACTCTCACACCCAGTCCTGATTGTCCTAAGCTGATCACAGTGGTCTTATTTCCCACATTAGCTACTGGTATAGGCATAAGCATATGACACAATTCTGGTCAACAAGACTTGAAAGGAAGTCTGCTAGAGGGCTTCTGGGAAGGATTTTTTCTCATAAGAGAGACATGTAGGAAGAGAAATCTCTTTTCCCTTTACATGCTAACATGTCTGATGTGATATGTGAGCTGCTATAACTACCTTGTGACCATGAGAGGAGCTGGTCTGAGGAGAAAGCCTACATAGTGAAGAAGGAAGAATATCAAAATAGAAGAACTTAGGTTCTTGAACCACTGATGACTCCTACCTTGGACTTCCTCTTAAGTAAGAAAAATATTTGATTGCTTATCACTTTGAATAGGGGATTTCTGTTACTTTTGGCTGAAGGCTATCTTTATATATTTTTGAAAGAGAATAACATTTATTAACATACTAGAAAACAAAACTAGATTTGCAAAAGTCACATGCCCATAGGCAAAAGCTATACAGAGTTCAGATTTCTGGTTCAAATTCTAAGGGCAGACTATGGCACAATTCACGGGACATCTAACTCTGCTTGTTGTTCCTCAGCCATCCAGTCCCCAGGCCCAGAGAGAGAGAGAGGTTGGTTAAGGTGCCAGTCTGGGTGGGTTTTAGCTTCTAGATCTGGCCTCCCAGTCCTTGTGTGGGAACATACTTCCACCCTGGCAGCAGGTTTTGCTTGTAAGGGTGTTCACTCTAGCCTTAATGGACCCTGCCTGGCCCTTGCACTCTGAAGAAGATGCATGTCTTTGTCTCCTAAATATTCTTCTCCTTGGACTTCTGGTCAACTGCACTGATCCTCAAGAGAACTCTGCTGTTCTTCTGAAAGTCTCTATAAACATTCAAAGACTTGTAACTTATCACTTTCTCTGACTATAAAAGGAAAGTGACTGTTCTCCTTTCTTAATGAAAAGCAAGCCCAGATCATTCAAAGTAGAATCTGGATATAGGGTTGAATCTGCAAGTGAAGAGGAATCCTGTGCCTTATGTGTCCGACTGGAGTCACCACAGTCTCCTTCTCACTAACCCAGCTGCCACCACCCCTCACATGTGGATAGGATTGTATGGCTGCCCCTCTGATGAAGACAGGATGCATTTCTAATTACCATGGCCCCTGAGATACTGGACTGGAATGTAAAGCTCAAGGATAACAAAAAAGAAAGAGATAATAACATGACACTAGAAAACCAGTTTGTAAGACATAGTTCACTCATCTTCAGTTTGGATTCCTGTCTTTAAATTCTTCATAAATCAGTAGAAGACACCTTTGTACACTCAAATAGTACTGGGAATTACAGATAGAGTCATAGCCTTCTAGTATCCATTGAACCTAACCAAAGGACTTTGGGATTTTTTTTCCAGTATCTAAGTTCTAGTAGTGGACACAATATGAATTCTTTCTCAGAAGCCTTTCCTACTAGTTTCCCCACCTGAACCACCAACCATAAAAGGTGTTTGATTTGCAATCCCCAAAGTATTTTTAAGTTAAAACTGCAATAGGGTTATGAATAAAACAGTACAGGAACAAAAAGGAAGAAGTATAACCTTCTTAGGTGTATATCAATTTATGTAATTTATAGAATATAAATTATATATATATAGTACATCATCATTTAACATCATTGATAGGTTCTACAACTTTAAGTGAAACGAAGTATAAGAAAACCAATTTTACAGAGATTAAGATGGCAGAGGAGTGAATGGGAGTCACGCTGACCTCCTCCCAAGACCAAACTGGAATTGCAACTAAATAGTGGAGTAATCACCTGGAAAACAATGGAACGATAGTGGGAGAGGAGCCTTGGAGCCGCGGACAGTGGATTTGACTCTCACACATCCCAACGGGTGAGAAGTGCGGTGGAGGCTCGAGAGGGTGGGCTGGGTGCGCACGGGCACTAGCACCAGAGGGACATTGAAACGGCCAGTTAGCTTCCCCCAGGAAGAACGGGGTCTGAATCAAAAATGGGGACCCCTAAACTTCAGCAGCTAAAACCAAGAAAATACAGACAAAACGCAACCCCGAAAAGCTTAGGGGTGCTCTCTGCCAGAGACAGGTGGCTGGGGATGCAAAGAGACATTTAAAGGGCCAACGCAAAAATTTCAGTGGCAGCCACCCTCCTTGATCTCTGGGTAGAGGCGGCATCAGGGTGGGCTGGTGCCTAGGAAAAGACTGGTGAGGAAAACTTTGTAAAGAGAACTGACATGGTGGCTGGTGGAGCCCCGGTGATGACGCACCTCCAACTCTGCAGCTACCATCTCGCTCAGGCATAAGGGAATCAATTAAACTGCCTTTTGTGCGCTCCGCACACAGCTTGTGCATGGGAGCTGGGGGGCTGAGTGCAGACTGGCTGGGAGAGCCTTGAGGAGAGACTGGAGACGGAGGCGTTGGGGAAAGAATGGGAGGAGGAACTGGGGAGTCCTGACTCCCTCCCCATTCTGTAGTCTCCATTGTGGGCTGGAAAGGCACGACCCCAAAGAGGCAGAAGCGGGGCGTGCATGAACCAGACTGCCCGTGATTGAAACGCAGTCCGCACAGGGAGTGGATCCTTGGCAGAAGGGGTCATGGAACTGCCCAGAGACCCCTGAGGAGAGACTGGAAACAGAGGCATTGGGGAAAGAACGGGAGGAGGAACTAGGGAGTCCCAACTCCTTCTCCTTGCGTAGTCTCCATTGTGCGGGAAGAGGCCACACCCCCAAAAGCCAAAAGCCGAAAAACACACATAGACACCCCAAAACCACCCAGTGCAGGCATGAACACTTGGGCTGAGTGACCGGCGAGGGTTGGTGACCGTGTGTGTGACCCAGGTGGGCTGGCGAACACTTGCACCGGCCCACAAGGCTACTCACAGATAGGCACCTATATGGCCTGTGAGGGAGTGCACAGAGCGGCAAGGGCAGGCGTAAATTGACCTGCTCAGCCCGCGATTGTGGAGCGGCTCACAGAATTAGTAGATCCCAGGCCGAAGGAGTCACAGAGCTGCCCAGAGTCCCTGGAAGAGAGACTGGAGACAGGATTAACCAGAGAGTCCTGGAGCTGACTTCCTCCCATTTCCGTAGTCTCCATTCGGCGAGGGCAAGCAACCCACCCAAAGAGCCAAAAGCGGGGAAAACACACAATAGAAGACCCTAAACTGACCAGTGCTGGGGAGCTCGCCGGCCAGGGGGGCCAGACGAGTTCGCGAGGTCGCGGATAAGCCCCCTGGTCTGGGGCAAGCACGTGCAAGCCCAGGCAGGTGGGCAATCCTGCCGTGCTGGGAAGCTTGCTCAAGGAGCCCGCGTGAGAGTGCAGAGTGATCCCAAAACATAGTCCAACCCTGACTGAAGGGGTCACAGAGCTGCCCCAAGCAGGAGTCAGACACAGACAGTAGACTCCTGGAAGGCTCAAACAAACAACCCAAGGTCCTATAGGGTAAACAACTGACATCATCAGAGGCAGGCCCAGAAAGAAAAGTAAAAAGGGAAAATAAATAAATAAATAAATAAATAAATAAAAAGACCCACCTACTACCATAGAAGTTTAATCCACAAAGTCAGGAAATCTAGACAGTCCAATTGAAGCAGAAGCAAAAATAAATAAATAAGTAAATTACTTAACAGACTCTCAAGAAAAGGGGAAGAAAAAGAAGTTCCCCCCAAATGAGTGGAAAAGGGGAATCCCCACACAGACAGCTAAATGAAACATAGGCAAGGGAACTATCGTACAGTGAATTCAAAACAATGGTTCTAAGGAAGCTCAATGAGCTCAGCCAGCTCAAAGATAACAATGAGAAACTGCAGAGAAACTATCAGGATCTTACAGCAAACTATATCAGCCTGGAAAAGGACATAGAAACTATCAAGAAGACACAAGAGGATATGAAGAATACCATTTCTGAATTGAAGAACACAGTAGAAGGAATCCAAAGCAGGCTGGATGAAGCCGAGGATCGAATTAGTGAGATGGAGGATAAGGTAGAAAAAAGCTCCCAGAAAGAACAAGAAATGGAAAAAAGACTCAAAAAGAATGACGAGGCATTTAGGGAAATGCAGGACAACCTGAAATGCATTAATATCCACATAATAGGGATACCAGAAGGAGAAGAAGAGGAGCAAGGGATAGAGAACCTCCTCGAAAAAGTAATGATGGAAAATTTCCCTAATTTGAGGAGAGAAAGGCTCTCATGGATCCAGGAGGCACAGAGGACCCCACTCAAGAGGGACTCAAAGAGGTCCACTCCAAGACACACCATCATTAAAATGGCAACTATCAAAGACTAGAGAGAATCCTCAAGGCAGCAAGAGAGAAGGAGAAAGTAACATATAAGGGGGCCCTGATACACCTAGGAGCTGGCTTCTCAACAGAAACACTACAAGCCAGAAGGGAATGACAACAAATATTCCAAGTCATGAAAAGCAAGGGCCTCCAGCCAAGGCTGCTCTACCCAGCAAGGCTCTCAATTAAAATAGAAGGGGAAATACAGAGTTTCCCAGACAAAAGAACGCTAAAAGAATACATATATACCAAACCAGCACTCCAAGATATGCTAAGGGGACTGGCTTAAGAAGATGAAGGAAAAATGAGAGAGAGATGAACACAGGTACAAAGAGAAAAGATGAGTACATTTCTATCAGTAATATCTCTCAATGTGAATGGACTAAATGCCCCAATCAAAAGACACAGGGTAGCTGAATGGATAAGAAAACATGACCCACACATATGCTGCCTACAAGAGACCCACCTCAGAGCAAGAGACCTACACAGATTGAAAGTAAAGGGATGGAAAAAAATATTCCAAGCAAATCGGCAAGAGAAAAAGGCTGGGGTTGCCATACTTGTATCAGACAAAGTAGATTTCAAAACAAAGGCCATAAAAAGAGACCCAGAGTGGCACTTTATAATACTTAAAGGAAGAATCTATCAAGAAGACATCAACATTGTAAACTTATATGCTCCCAATATAGGAGCCCCCAAGTTTATAAGGAAATTGTTGGATGACTTCAAAAAAGATATAGACAGCAACACACTGATAGTAGGGGATTTCAACACCCCACCGTCAAAAATGGACAGATCTTCAAAACAAAACTTTAATAAACATATTGTGGTGTTGAATGACACACTGAATCAAAGACACTTACTGACATATATAGAACCTTACATCCCAAAGAAGAAAAATACACATTCTTTTCAAATGCTCATGGCAGTTTTTCAAAGATAGACCACATGATAGGACACAAAGCAAACCTCAGCAAATTCAGGAAAATTGAAATCATACCAAACTTTTTCTCGGACCACAAGGCCTTGAAACTCGAAATCAACCTCAAAGAGAAACTTCAAACACTTGCAAACTCATGGAGACTGAACAGTACACTATTAAACAATGAATGGGTCAATAATGAGATAAGAGAAGAAATCAAAAAATTTCTGGAAACAAATGAAAATGAACAGACAACTGTCCAAAACCTATGGGACCCAGCAAAGGCAGTCCTGAGAGGGAAGTTCATAGCAATACAGGCTTACCTAAAAAAGATAGAAACATTTCAAATAAAAGACCTAACACTACAACTTCAAGAACTGGAGAAACAACAACAAATAAATCCCAGAGCAAGTAGAAGGAAGGAAACAGTCAAAATTAGAGCAGAACTGAATGACATAGAGACAAAAAGAACAATTCAGAGGATCAACCAATCCAGAAGCTGGTTCTTTGAAAAGATAAATAAAATTGAAAAGCCTTTAAGCAGACTCATCAAGACAAAAAGGGAGAGGACCCAAATTAATAATATCAGAAATGACAGAGGAGAAACTGATACCACAGAAATACAAAGGATTGTCAGAAACTACTATGAACAATTATATGCCAAGAAATTTGAAAATGTTGATGAAATGGACAAATTTTTAGAAAAGTATAATCTTCCAACACTGGAGGAGGAAGAAACAGAAAGCTTGAACAGACCGATAACAGCTGGGGAAATTGAAGCAGTAATCAAGAAACTCCCAGCACACAAAAGCCCAGGGCCGGACGGTTTCCCAGGAGAATTTTACAAAACATTTAAGGAAGAGCTGACCCCTGTCCTTCTTAGACTATTCCAAAAAATCCAAGAGGAGGGAAGACTCCCAGACTCTTTCTGTGAGGACAGCATCACCCTGATCCCAAAACCAGATAAAGACCCTACAAAGAAAGGAAACTACAGGCCAATTTCGCTGATGAACATAGATGCTAAAATCCTCAACAAAATATTGGCAAACTGCATCCAGAAATACATTAAATAGATTATCCACCACGATCAAGTGTGATTCATCCCAGGCATGCAGGGATGGTTCAATGTAAGCAAATCAGTAAACGTGATACATCACATAAATAAGAGAAAAGACAAAAACCACATGATCATCTCAATAGATGCAGAAAAAGCATTCGATAAGGTACAGCACCCATTTATGATCAAAACACTCAGCACATGGGAATAAATGGGGCATTCCTCAACGTAATAAAGGCCATATATGAAAAACCTACAGCCAATATCATACTCAATGGGCAAAAACTGAAAGCTTTCCCACTGAGATTGGGAACACGACAAGGATGTCCGCTCTCACCGCTTCTTCTCAACATCATATTGGAAGTCCTAGCCACAGCGGTCAGACAAGAGAAGGAGAGAAAAGGCATCCAAATAGGAAAGGAGAAAGTAAAACTATCATTGTTTGCAGATGACATGATAGTGTACATAGAGAACCCTGTAAACTCTACCAAAAAACTCCTCAACCTAATAAGTGAATTTGGCAAAACAGCAGGATATAAAGTCAACATTCAGAAATCAAAGGCATTTTTGTACACAAGCAATGAAATAGAGGAAGAAGAAATCAGAAAAAAAAATACCATTCAATATAGCAAGAAGAAAAATAAAGTACCTAGGAATAAATTTAACCAAAGAGGTAAAAGACATGTATGCTGAAAACTATACAACATTGAAGAAAGAAATTAAGGAAGACACAAATAAATGGAAACATATACTGTGCTCATGGATTGGAAGAATTAATATCATCAAATGTCCATACTACCCAAAGCAATTTATAGATTCAATGCAGTCCCTATTAAGATACCAATGACGTATTTCACAGAAATAGAACAGACATTTCAAAAATTTATATGGAACCATAAAAGACCCCGAATAGCCTCAGCAATTTTGAGAAAGAAAAACAAAGTAAGAGGGATCACAATACCGGACATCAAACTGTATTAGAAAGCCACTATACTCAAAACAATCTGGTACTGGCACAAGAAGAGATCCATAGACCAGTGGAACAGAATAGGAAGCCCAGAAATAAGCCCAGGTCTATGTGGGCATCTAATATTCGACAAAGGGGGCAGAAGCATAAAATGGAGCAATAACAGCCTCTTCAACAAATGGTGTTGGGAGAGCTGGATGGCTACATGCAAAAAATTGAAATTGGATCATCAGCTGATACCATACACAATAATAAACTCAAGACGGATAAAAGACTTAAATATAAGTTGCAACACCATCAAAGTCCTAGAGGAGAACATTGGCAGGAAACTCTCAGATATCTCACGCAGCAATTTTTTCACTGATATGTCTCCTAAAGCAAGGGACATAAAGGAAAGTATAAACAGGTGGGACCTCATCAAAATAAGAAGCTTCTGCATGGCTAAAGAAAACATCAGCAAAATGAAAAGGGAGCCAACCATATGAGAAAATATATTCGCTAATGATACATCAGATAGAGGTTTGATCTCCAAGATATACAAAGAACTCACTCGACTTTACTCCAAGAAGACAAACGATCCAATCAAAAAATGGGCAAAGGACCTGGGCAGACGCTTTTCCAAGGAGGAGATACAGAGGGCCAGAGGCATTTGAAAGGATGCTCAGCATCACTAGCCATCAGAGAAATGCAGATCAAAACTACCATGAGGTACCACCTCACACCGGTCCGAATGGCCATCATAAACAGATCCACAAACAACAGGTGCTGGCGAGGCTGTGGAGAAAAGGGAACCCTAGTACACTGTTGGTGGGAATGCAGACTGGTGCAGCCACTATGGAAAGCAGTGTGGAATTTCCTCAAAAAGCTGAAAATGGAACTGCCTTTTGATCCAGTGATTCCCCTGCTGGGACTATACCCTAAGAATTCCAAAACGTCAATTCAAAAGAACCTATGCACCCCAGTGTTCATAGCAGCACAATTTACAATAGCCAAGTGTTGGAAGCAACCTAAATGCCCATCAGTAGATGATTGGATCAAAACATCATGGTGCATATACACAATGGACTACTACGCAGCCAAAAGAAAAAGAGAACTACTAATCTTCGAGACAGCATGGATGGAACTGGAGAGCATTATGCTAAGCGAAATAAGTCAGGGGGCGAAAGACAAATACCATATGATCTCACCTATAAGTGGAACCTAACCAACAATACAAAGATGCAAGGAAAATAAGACCAGCAACACTGAAAAGAAAAGAAATCAACAGAGACAAGAGGGAAGGAGGGAGGCGGGGTGGGGAAAGGAAGGGAAGGGGAAAGTCAAGGAACATCTAGAAAGGACTCATGGACAAAATGGAAGGGGAAGCGCTGAGGGAGGGAAGGAGGGAGGGGGCAAGGGAAAGTGGTGGGGGGTAGGCAGAGACAAATGTATTTGAAAAAATAAATAAAAAAAACAATTTTACTATAGGCTAATTGATATAAACAAGAGTTAAATTCTTATAGCATCTCATCAACATTATAACTAAATGACATTGAACAAAACAAGGTTATTTGAGGACTTGATATATCAATTCATATAACTATACATAATTTATGTATCATTTTATATAAGCCAAGATTTTAAAAGAAAGAGAGAAAAATTAATGGTTCGTTTTGTTTGCCAAGAAAATGATATCTGGACTGCATTCTTGAAGGATAACAGAAGAGTTTATATAAACTATCTTTTAGTTCCTTGAATAAAGGACTTAACCACCTTGCTACATGGTGAGTGAATTAATGAATAGCAGAAAATTTGCAAAAACTGAAAAGAAACCATGGGATAATGGAATATATTTACAATCATATATTACTGCAGAAGTCAATGAGATGCCAGGGTCAAATTGGAGGGGTCGTTTCTGGTTGTTAAAAATAGATAATCCATGACGTACACAAATTCTTCCAGAGAATAGGAAGAGAGAGAGTTCAACTAGTTTTAGAAGATTAGTGTAACCTTGATACCTAAACTGACAAACATTGCAGAAGACAAAATTACATATCAATTTTATGGAAAATATGTATGCAAAATTTCTAAAGATAACATAAAAAACTTGACCTTAGTAATTTTTAAAACAAAAACTGCTGTTCAAATATAACTTATCTCAGAAATTTAAAATTGTCAACATTAGAAAATCTATCAGTAAATTTTGTATTACATATTAGAAGAGTAGAAATACATAATTATCTCAATAAGTGCAGAAAATGTATTATTAAAAATTCAAAATAAGTTATGATTAAAAACTTCTAGCAAAAAGATGGAATTTTAATTTGCAAACTTTCAATCCAATGAATGTTATCTGCTAAAACCTATTGCAACTATCATGCATGCTTGTGAAGTTTTTAAAACATTCTCATTATAATCAAGGTATCCACTATTTAGTTGGACTGGTGGTCTTAATTCAATAAGATGAGAAAGTAAAATCAGATAGAAGGTTTGGAATTGGTAAGAGAAAATTTCATTATTTACAGAAGATATGATCGTTTATATAGAAAATCCATATGACTCTACTCTCAGGACATAGCAAAACTGCATGTGTTTGAAGATTAATCTGCCAGGGTATCTTAAACTTGTGAATATATTTTAAAAGGAGGAAATATACCTTTAACAATGTTCCTAATTTTTAGAGTACATCACAATTCTTCACAGGCTGAGCGTGAGATAGACAAGGGATATCATAGTGAATACATCATCATCAATGTGGTTGGCAAAATCAGCTGACTATGATAAACAGAGTCAAACTTTAAAGAAACAAGATTTTTTAAAATTGGTTTTAGAGAAGGACGAAGAAAAGAGGGGAAATGGGGGGGGGGGAGAGGAGAAACATTGATTTGTTTTTCTATTCATTCATGAACTCATTGTGTTGATTCTTGTCTGTGCTCTGACTGGGGATCGACCCCTCAACCTTGGCCTCTTGTGATGATGCTCCAATCAACCAACCTACCCATGCAGAGCCCTTACAACAAATATTCTTACAAATTTAGTTTTCATAATAAGCATATTTCTGCCTCAAAATTAAAAGCTAATAGTCCCTAGAATAAGTGAAACAAATATTTAAATATTATAGTAAGCTTTTTGGCTTTTTTTTACACTGCTTCTTAAAATACACCTTTTTTATTTCCTTCAAAGTGAATTTTTTCTTTAACGTGTTGTGAATTCATCAAATATAATCACTTAGGATTGTTTTTACTATCTCAACTAGCATGGACAAATAAATTTACAGACATTATTTTGAATGTACAGAGTCTTCTTTAGTTATCATAATTTTACTTAAGGAGTTATGTCATCTGTGTTGTACAGTTAACACTTTCAGGAATTTATGGTATAGTTCATGGGACTAGATTCTGACCCTGACCCTGAAGTCTCGTTTTGAGCTCTGCTCCCAGCTTACTAGCAGTTGGGCCAGCCAACCTAGCCACCCAAGGCTCCACACATCCATAAATGTTACATTACAACCTGTCCTACCTACATAACAGGCTTCTTGTACACACTGACTAGGTTAATATATGTAAAACCTTTTCAACAACTATATAAAGTACTATAAAATGACAATGACAGATGAGTCAGTGACGTAAACCACCAAAATAATTTTTTCAACTTCATGCCTATTATCAAAGCTTTTAAATGGGACAGCTTAAATAAAGTAGTCACTAAGTAAATGGAAACTATATTGCCCACACTATGGTCCTATACTGTATACTGAGTCTAAATTTTGGAAAAACTTAATTCATTTTAGAGGAAAAAAATCTGACCTAAGATATACGTGTTTATACAATCTATAACCACTAATTCAAAAATAGGGTTTTTTCCCCTCACTGAGAGTATACTCTTCAATAGGACTGTATTTGAGTAAGAATTCCACACAAATAGACTATATACCCTTAACACAAGAAAGGAAGGACTATTTTACATTACACAGAACAAACAGTCAGTTGGTTCAATCGCGATGGGTTGCCCTTCCAACCAAATACTTATTTTTTATATTTATTACAAACGTTGTAGTCAGTTCAGTTTATGCCAACGATAATACACAGTTCTAACATTTAGCAGTGTCAAGCACACCTAACTGTTTCCATAGAGATATGGGATGTGGTCTTCATTTCAGAGGTGCAGAAGTGACTGAATTACTATCTGTTCTTTTATGTTTCAACTAACCATTCGATTGTCTCATCAAGGCCATTGCCTTTGGTTGCTGAAGTTTTGAATATCTGCAATTTTCAGTCTTTCAAGGCAGGTAATCCCAGTGAATTTGCCATCTCTGAGGGAGTCATGGCCTGTTCCATGTACTGTTTATTTGCAAACACCACCATAATGGCTTTTCTCAGCTCTTCTTGCTCCAACATGGCAAATAACTCTGATTTGGAAATGCTGATTCGGTCTCTGTCACAACTGTCTACTAAATAAATGACTGCATCTGTGTTTGAATAATAGCATCTCCAGTATGGCTGATACTGGTCTGCCCTCCTAAATCCCAGACTTGGAATTTAAGGTTTTTGTATGTTACTGTCTCAACATTGAATCCAATAGTAGTAATGACTTCTCCAACCTGTAATCTGTACAATATTGTAGATATTCCCAGTCCATCTATTCTCAAAATTAAAATCCTCATTTCCGGGTTCCAAAGAAACTTGAAAATATATTTGAGAAAAAGCCACCTATGATGAATCCTGTGTCCACCTTCTTCGATCGCCGGAGACAGGCACCGCCCTCGGCAACGACTCCTGCTTGAATTCCGGTGCCGCCACCTTCTGCTGGCCTCAGACTCCGGCTCGGGCTCAGAGGCGATTTCAGCTTTTTAGCTTTCTTAGAAAATAAATTTAGAGAGACACTCAACTTTATTCTGAGAAGATTAGATTAAGTACACATTTAACTTAAATTGTAATGTAACATACTTGTAAATATTCATAAACCTTTCCTTATCGTCTAGGAGTATATGCTATCTAGTTGAGTATTTGTCTTTTGAAAGCACATAAATCAATATTCTACTTTTCAGACTTTCTACTTGACTTGCCAACCAAAGCATGTACTTTTTATATTGCAGTATTATTTATAAACATGATTAAAGAATATGGAGCTTAACATTTATGTTTCCACACATTTGATAAACCATTTAAAACAATAAACAGAGTTTATCAAGTTTTCTGGGTAAAATGTTATATAGAGCCCAATACAATTTCTACAGAGTACATTAGTGACCAATCAGTGAAAAGATAATAAACAAAATAATCTCATTCTTGATAGCAAAACAACTATAAAGTTACCTAGAAATAAATATAAGAAAAATATATTACTGTTATGGATCATATTGTATCTCTCAAAAAGTATGTTGAAAACTACCAGTAAGATCACAGCAAACTTACAGCATAAACAGGGATAATTTGTAACAACAAAAACATAAGAGACATGGGTAAAGGTCTGAATTTGCAAAGGAGATAGAGATCAAATGCATTCAAAAGAAAAACGACTACTGTATTTATGAAACTTTTTTCCATAAATCTAATGGTGATTACACATAAAAAACCCAAAACTGAGAAACGTAACTTAAAAAAAAAGGGATACAAAGAGAAAAAAGCATGGAATTCCACCACAAAAACAACATATGGAAACATAAAGGAGAAAAATCAATGGAGGCACAGAGCTATCAGAAAACAAAAGACAAAATGGCCATAGGAAATCCTCATATATCAATAATTACCCTACATGCAAATGGATTGAATTCACCAATAAAAAGGCACAGGGTAGCAAACTGTACCAAAAAACCAAACCAAACCATGTATTGCCTTTAAGAGACATGTATATACTGCAAAGACAAAAATAGGCTCAAAGTAAAAGGGTGTAAAATGATTCTCCAAGCAAATAGCAGCCACAGAAAAGCAGATGAAGCCATACTTATCCTAATAAAATAGATTTCAGGATAACAAATGAAACAAGACACAAAGATGAGCACTACATCAAGAAGACATAACACTTATCTATATATATGCACCCAAGCAGAGAGCACCAAAATATATAAAACTACTTTTAACGGAACTAAATGGAGAAACTGACAAAAACACAATCATAATATGGGACCTAAACACTTCATTGACAGCTTTAGATAGATCATCCAAACAGAAAATCAATAATGAAGTATTAATTTTAAATGACACATTAGATCAAGTGGGCATAATTGATGTTTACAAAGCCTTTTATCCCAGAACATCAGATTATATATACATTACATTCTTCTTCACTGCACATGGAACAGTCTCAAGGATAGACCATATGTTGCATCACAAAAGCAGCCTCAACAAATTTAAGAAGATAGAAATTGTACCATATTCCCCATTTACAATGCTTTCAAATTAAAAATTAACTGCAAAAGGAGGTAAAAAAAAAAACTTTAGAAATCTGTGGATATTAAACAACATAGTATTAAAAATGATTGAGTCTAAAAATAATTAAAGGTAAGAATAATAAAAGATATATAGAGATAAACAAGAACAACAATATGACATATCAAAACTTTTGGGATATAGTGAAAGCAGTAGTAAGAGGGAAGTTTATATCATTATAAGCCTATTTTAAGAAACAAGAGAAATCCAAGTAAACAGCCTAATGTTCTATCTTAAAGAACTGAAAAAGGAAGAACAAAAGCAACCCAAAAGTCAGCAAAAGAAAGGAAATAATAAAAATCAGAGCAGAACTGAATGAAATAGAGAACAAAAAGACAGTACAAAAATTAATACAATGAAGAGCTGGTTCTTTGAAAAGATTAATAAAATTAACAAATCCCTGGCTGGAATCACTAAGGAAAGAGGAGAAAAGACTCATATAAACAAAATCACAAAAGAAAAGAAGATACCACAGACATCACAGAAATACAAAGAATCATACTAGAATCCTATGAAAGACTATATGCAACCAAATTCAATACCTTAGAAGAAATGAGTAAGTTATTAGATATTTATAACCTTCCTAGGCCGAATCATGAAGAACTCAAAAATCTAAAGAGACTGATCAACAGTAAGGAAATTGAAACAACCATCAAAAACTTCCCCAAAATAAAAGTCCAGGACCAGATGGTTTCATTAGTGAGTGCTACCAATCAAAAAAAAAGAAAAAAGATGCCTGTCCTTCTTAAACTCTTCAAAAAAATTGAAAAAGAGACAATACTTTCTGATACATTTTATGAAGCCAACATAACACATATAACCAATCTGGCAAGTATAACACACACACAAAAACCACAACAGATCAATATCTCTGATAAATACAGATGAAAAAATCCTAAACAAAATACCAAAAAAGTAAATACAGCAATATATTTAAAAAAATACATCACAATCAAATGGAGTTCATTCTGGGGTCACATGGATGGTTCAATATATGCAAATCGATCAATGTAAAATATCACATTAATTTAAAAAAGATAAAAATAACACAATCTTATCAGTAGATGCAGAATAAAGCATTTGATAAGATACAACATCTATTATGATTAAAATACTAATTAAAATAGGCACCTCAACATAACAAAGGTCATATAAGACAAACCCTCAGCTAATATCATACTCAATGGTGAAAAACTGAAAACTTTTCCTCTAAAATCAGGAACAAGACAAGGATGTCCCCTCTTACCACTCTTATTCAAAGTAGTACTGGAAGTTCTAGCCAAAGCAATTAGGCAAGGAAAAGAAATAAAAGGTATCTAAATTGGGAATGAAGAAGTAAGTGTCACTTTTTGTAGATGACATGATTTTTTATACAGAAAATCTCAAAGACTCAACCAAATAACTATTAGAATAAACAAATACAGTAGACTTGCAGGATACAAAATCAATGTACTAAAAAATCCACTGCATTCCTATATATATACCAGTGATTTTAAACTGATGTGCCACAGAAATTTTTAAAACATGCAATAGCTGACTAGTAAGGGTCACTAACCTCCTTTTCTTTAGATTGTTAAAAAAAAAAAAAAAGTGACAACAGCCAACACAATAGCTATCCATTTTGAATGAATAAAAATTATACCTATTTTTGTTATATCTGCAAAAAATATATTTTTGGTGTGCCATAGAATTTTAGTAATTAGTTTATGTGTGCCATAAGATGAAAGAAGTTGAAAATCACCACTATATACTAACAATAAAATTTCATAAAAATAAATGGAAAACAAACAATTCCTTTTGTAATTGCAATAAAATATGGAAACAAGAAACAGACTGACAATGACTAGAGAGGAGGGGGGTGGATAAGAGAGGAAAGAAGGGGAAGAGTCTAGTCAAGGAACAGGTATAAATGACCTATGGACATGGTGATTAACTGTGGGAGTCGGGGGTGGGCAGGGTGGGGAAGAGCAACAGGAGAAAAATTGGACCAGCTGTAATAGAAAAAACATAAATAGAAGTGGAAAAAAATACTTAGGAACAAACTTAACAAAGGACATGAAGGACCTATATAGTGAAAACTGCAAAGTATTATTAAAAGAGATTGAAAAAGACACAATGAAATGGAAAGATATTCCACGTTCATGGATTGGAAGAATCAGCATAGTTAAAATGTCCATATTACCCAAAGCAACATACAGATTTAATGCAATCTCCATCAAAATCCTCATGATATTTTTAAAGAAATAAAACAAAAAATCATCAGATTTGTATAGAAACACAAAAGACTCTGAATAGCCAAAGCAATTTTCAGTAAAACAAACAAACAACAACAACAAAAAGGAAGCTGGAAGTTCACACAATCTGACTTCAAATTATACTACAGAGCAAAGATAATCAAAACAACATGGAATTGGCAGAAAAACAGACACACAGGCCAATGGAACATAATTGAGATCCCAGAAATAAAACCACATATATATGGACAAATAACTTTTAATAAAGAAGCCAAAAACATACAATGGAGAAAAGAAAGCTTCTTTAATAAATGGCAGTGGGAAAATTGGAAAGCCACACCCAAAAGAATGAAACTAGACTACAGTTTGTCTCCATGTACAAAAATTAATTCAAAATGAGTCAAAGGCCTAAATATAAGATCTGAAACAGTAAACTACCTAGAAGACATTGGTACTAAATTTATGGACCTTAGTCTTATAGATTTTATGAATTTGACCCCAAAGACAAGGGGAATAAAGGCAAAAATAAATGGATGGGACTATATCAAACTAAAAAGCTTCTGCATAGCAAAAGAAACTGCCAACAAAACAAAAAGACAAACAACTAAATCGGAGAAGATATTTGCAAATAACAGCTCTGACAGGGAATTAATGTCCAAAATATATGAAGAACTCATATAACTCAACACCAAGCAAACAAACAATCCTATTAAAAAATGGGCAGAAGATCTGAAAAGACACTTCTTCCAAGAAGACATAGAAATGGCCAACAGATATATGAAAAGATGCTTAACTTCATTAGCCATTAGGGAAATGAAAATCAAAATTACCGTGAGATACCACCTCATGCCTGTTAGAATGGCTAAATTATAAACAAGAAAAGTAGTAACAAGTGTTGAAGACGTTATGGAGAAAAAGGAACCCTCATTCACTGCTGGTGGGAATGTAAATTGGTACAACCACTATGGAAAACAGTATGGAGTTTCCTCAGGAAATTAAGAATAAAATTACCATATGACCCAGTGATCCCTCTCCTGCATCTACCAAAAAAACTGAAAACATTTATTTGCAAAGATATATGAACCCCTATGTTCATTGCAGCATTATTTTCCATGGCCAAAGTGTCCTTTGATAGATGATTGGATAAAGAAGTGTTGCATATATACAACAGAATACTACTCAGCCATAAGAAAAGATGAAATACTGCCATTTGTGACAACATGGATGGACCTTGAGAATATTATGCTAAGTGAAGTAAGTCAATCAGAAAAAGCTAAGAATCATATGATTTCACTCATATGTGGAATATCAAACTGAAACTCATAGACACAGACAACAGTATGATGGTTACCAGAGGGACAGGAGGGGGAGTAGTAAAGGGTAAAAAGGGCCAAAAATGTGGTGATGGAAGATGATTTGACTTTGGGTGGTGGGCACATCTTGCAATGTACAAATCATGGATTATGGAAATGTACATTTGAAATTATATAGTCTTATTAACCAATATCACCCCAATAAATTTAACTAAAAATAAAAATAATACTTTCAAAAAGGAAAAAAAACATGTTGAAGCCCTCACCCCAATACCTCAGAATGTGACCTTCTTTAGAAATTGGGCCATTACAACGTAATTAGTTAAAATGAAGTTATACTGGAATAGAGTGGGTCCTTAATCCAATATGAATGGTATCCTTATAAGAAGAGGAGAGATATAAGGAGGAGAATGCCATGTGAAGACACAGATAGAGAAGGAGGAAGATGGGGGCAGAGATGGGGGCCAAGTGACAATGGAGGCAGAGATTAGAGTTACACCACCACAAGCCAAGGAATGCCTGGGGCTACTGGAAACTGAGAGGTGAAGAATTCTACCCTAGAGGCACTGGAGGGAGCATGGACCTGCT
The DNA here is from genome assembly GCF_021234165.1 of Pteronotus mesoamericanus. Classification (NCBI taxonomy): domain Eukaryota; kingdom Metazoa; phylum Chordata; class Mammalia; order Chiroptera; family Mormoopidae; genus Pteronotus; species Pteronotus mesoamericanus. The sequence goes on from NW_026555313.1 coordinate 17,202,612, forward strand.
AAGACCTTGATTTCAGAGTTCTAGACTCAAGAACTGTAAGAATAAATTTCTGTTGTTGAAGTCATGCAGTTTGTTACAGCAGCTCTAGGAAACCAATACAACTGCCTTCAATGAAGGGAAGACGCCACAATGACAAAGTCATTCTTTCATTCATGAAGTATATATTGAGCTCCTATATGCTGGAGACTATGCAGTTAACAAAACGGACTAAAATCTCTGTCCTCGGGGAGTTTCCAGTGTAGATGTTAGTTTTTTTTAAATTTAATTAAATTTATTGGTGTAACATTGGTTAATAACATTATATAAGTTTCAGGTGTACAATTCTATACTATGTCATCTCTATACATGTACTAGATTGTGTGCTCACCAAAGTCTAATCTCCTTCTGTCACCATATATTTAACTCCTTTATCCTCTTTGTCTTCCCTGCATCTCTCTTTTCCTCCAGTAACCATCATACTGTTGTCTGTGTCTGTGAGTTTCAGTTTTATATTCTACATGAGTGAAATCATATGGCTCTTGTCCTTTTCTGTCTTCACTTAGCATGATACTCTCAAGATCTATCCACATTGTTATAAATGGCAATATTTCATGTTTTCTTATAGCTGAGGAGTATTCCATTGTTTGTATGTACCACATATTCTTTATTTAATCCTCTATCAAATGATATTTAGGTTGCTTCTATGTCTTGACTATTGTGAATGATGCTTCAGTGAACATAGGGGTACATATATCTTTATGAATAACTGTTTTCAAATTTTTCCAGTAGATACCCAGAAGACAAATTGCTGGGTTATATGGTGGTTTTATTCTTAATTATTGAGGAACCTCCACACTGTTTTCCATAGAGGCTTTTTACATTCCCTCTAGATGTTTGTTTGAAATATAGATTCCAACATTTATATTGAGAGTTCTAAGGATAGCAAAAAAAAAAAAAAAAAAAAAAAAAATATATATATATATATATATATATATATATATATAGCATTGGTGTAAGACTAGACAAATAAATAAATGGAACTTAATAGAAAATCAGAAACAAACTCATATACATATGGGAACTTGACATATAGTAGATGTGGGGATTATTAATAAATAAGGAATAAGTGAATTACTTTGTAAGTGAAGTTGAGACAATTGATTATACATGATAAAAGGCATAAATATAACCTAAAGTATATAATTTAAAGCCATTGGGAAAAAATATGGTATATTGTTTTTAGAAACTTGCATGAGGTGAGATTTTCTTAATATGCACACAGAGACAGAAATTTTTTTAAGGACAGATAAATTTAACTGTAACATTTAAAACTATACCAAAGACATACAAAAATTAAAAATATAAACAGGAAGAAACTATTAAAACACACAAAGAGTAGGATGGCATCCAACATATATAAAGAGATTTTATTAATTAATAATAATAAACCATAATTGAATAACTGGAATATAAAACTTACAGAAGAAATATCAATATATGAATTGACACTCAAGTCAATAGTAATTAGAGAAATTCAAATAAAAAAGAAAACACTATTCCACCCATCCATCAAATTAGGAATATTTTAAAATATGATGGTTATATTGAATATTGGGGGTAAGTATTGTGTATTAGTTTTCTATTATTGCCAAAACAAATTGCTACAGATTTAGTGATTTACAGCAAGCCAGATTTATTATCCTACAGTTCTAGAGGCCAAACATCCAATATGTGTCTCACTGGGCTAAAATTAAGGTATTTAAAGTTCTGGGCCGGGTAGTTTTTGTGCATTTTTCAGCTTCTGAAGCCTCTCTCTGGTCCTTGTATTTCAGAACTAGCAACAGAGTGTCAACTTTTTCTCATGCTGACATCTCTTTCTGACCACAGCCAGGGAAGATTCTCTGCTTTTAAGAATGCATGTCATTAGTTTGGGCCCACCTGGGTAATTCAGGATATCTCCCCATCTCAAAGCGTTAGCTAATTAGCAACCTTAATTGTGTCTGCAAACTTATTTTGGTTTCACTGCAGTATGTGTGCGTGCGTCCACATCCATCACAGCAACTTTCCTTGTGCTCTTGTGTCATGTCCTTTTCTCACCCCTCCCACTCCTGCCTCTCCCCTCTCTAGACAACCATTGGCCCACTTTCAGACGTTGTAGATTAGTCTGCATCTAGAATTTTATATTAATGAAATCATACAGTATGTAATTTTTTTAACTTCTTTTGCACAGAATTATTTTGTGATTCATCATGCTGTCTGAAGCAATAGTTCACTCCTTTCTATTCCTGTGTAATTTCCCATAGAATATCACAATTTGGTTATGCATTCTTATGTTAATGGACAGTTGTTTCTATTTTGGGGGGCATTACAAATAAAGCTTATATAATCACTGGAATACAAGTCTTTGTATGGTCATAAGCTTTCATTTTTCTTGGATAAATACTTAGCAGTGAAATGACTGGATCGTATGGTATAGATATACCATTAACTTTATAAGAAATTTTTAGTTTTCCAACATAATTATATGATTTTTGTATTTGCAACAGCAGTGTACGAGAATTTGTTTCTTCATATTTTGCCAAACACCTGGTATACATAGTATGGTTACTCTTTTTAGCCATTCAAATAGATGTGTACCTCATTGTAGTTTTAATTTACATTTCCTTAATGACTAATAATGTTGACTTGAATTCTTTTAAATATGTTAAAGATTGTTTCATGGTCCAGAATATAGTCTGTCTTGGTAAATGTTCCACGTACACTTGAAAGGAGTGTGCATTCTGGTTTTATTGGCTGGAGTGTTCTATAAATCTTAGGTGGATTGACATGCTTGATAGTATTGTTTAACTTTTCTAGATCCTTACAGATTTTATGTTGAGAAGGGTATTGAGATTTCCCATTATAATTGTAGATTTGCCTACAATTTTTTAATTTTTGATTCATGTATTGTTAAGTTCTGTAAGTACATGCTCACATGTTAAAATTGTGTCCTCTATATGACTCAACCAGCTTATAATTATAAAGTGAATTTTTTAATTAATCCTTGTTAATATGCTTTGCAGTGAGGTCTGCTATGATATCAATATAACTATTCCATTTCTCTTTTCATTACTGTTCACATATAGTTCCCATGAAATAATAAAGAATAAATAATAGATTATTTTTAAGCTATTTTTCTCCTTAAATTTAAAGTCATTTTCTAGTAGGCAGCATATTGTTAGGCCTTGCTTTTTTATTCAATAGACTATCTCTGCCTTTTAATTGGAGTTTTTAGACTTATTTAATGTGATTATTGATACAGTTAGTTTAAATCTATCATTTTGCTATTTATTTATCCCAGCTGTTTCTTTTTTTCCTTTTCTTCTTTTAAAGCCTTTTGATTTCATTGAGTATTTTTTAATTATTCCATCTTCTCTCTTTTATTGGCTTTTTATCTATAACTTTTTTTGTTACATAGTGATTGCTCTAGGGTTTATAGTACACACTTTTAACTTACTTCAATATAACTTTAAGTGATAGTATACCACTTTGCATATGGTATAAGAATCTTCCAATACTATATTTCCATTTCTCTGCTCCTGAACTTTGTGCTATTTTACCTGTGTATATATTATAAACTCCACAGTACATTATTATCATTGTTTTTATTCTTCTATAAATGGCCACTTACTTTTAAAGAAATTTTTATAATAAGAAAAAATATCCTATATGTTTACTGTTTTCTTACCTTAATGATAACAGCACCACCAATGAAAAGACTTCAAGAAAATATGGCATAATTCCCATCTCCTTTGAGAAGTTCACTGTGCAGATCCAAGAGTTCAGCACATAAATGAGAGAAGTGTTTTGCCAGAGAAGTATATTTATTAGGCAGGACTGGAGATTTTCCTGAGTTGGGATCTGATTTGAAATGGACCAAGGGCCTTGCTCTGAAGGAGGATTTGCTTGGAACCCCGTTTTGTTCTGTTTTACAGTACATATAGCAGATCAATAAAAGGAATACCATTTAATAAAAATGCTACTTATGTCTCAATGACAAATATCAATTGTCCTTGTTCAATAACAGTCTGAGCATATTTGGAGAGGCTGATGTTAATAAGGTTGAGAGCTCTCCTTTGACGTTGCCACTGAGTGCAGGTGAATCAAGAGTTTTGGGAGCAGAAACCAGGAGAGAAGACATTGTCCTATACGTCAATGAGGTTTCAATAGGAAATGGAAAGATGAGAGGATTAAGAGCTGTTTGAGGATTAGTAGGTGGCAACAGCAGAGCAGTTTATTCTCTTAGCACTTGGCTCCCTTCCCTTCAGCTCACAGGGAGACAGACCTCAGGTAACACACTCAACACACAGCGGGTGACAAATGCCCCCCAAAACAGGAGAGGGAACACGGAGAAAGCAGGGCTTTGCCAACGTCATCACAGATCATTTGAGTCGTGGCAGTCCCAGAGCACAGGAGGAGGGAAGGCCTCTTTAATGAAACTAAATATTCTTTTTAATTCTTTGTTTTCTAGCCACAGCCACAGTGCAAAGTTTTATGCTGAGGTTGATGGTGTCTAATTAGACAATGTGAGCCTGAGGCTACACTTAAAACCAATCCCTAACAACTGGCATCATCTTCGTGATATGTAGAAACCGCCAGCTAGTGAGAAGAGTTTTATTTTTAAAAGCTGCCCAGTGTTTCAGGAACTGAGATCATTGAAACTGCAATGAATTAACTAATTCCATCTCTATTGATTGAGTACCCCCTCCTACCACTCTTTTCTGGGAAGCATATGACTTTATGGTAAAGAAAATGGTTGAACCCTTGGTAAAATACAAACCATGAGCTGACATTTTGCAGTGTTTTGCCAAGAAGGTGACACAGTGGATCAGGAAGCGGGTATATGTGCAGTTTTGGGATAAAGGGAAAACATATCATCTTTTCCCTTAGAACATTTGCCTAGCACTTCTCAACAGCTTTCTGAGAAAAACAATCTTTGGGTAAAGATAGAGTTGTAAGTAAAAGAAGCTACATAATTCCATGAGGCCTGCTCTGCACTCCTCATTCAGATACCTAACTTGTCCAGTGCCAGCCACACCTGTGTGGGGAACAAAAACTGTTTTCTGTCTCTGTGTCCTCTCTTTCTTAGGGAACTCCAACCCGTATTTTTTTTTTTTTTTTTTTTTTTACCTCCTAGATGGTTCTGGGAGTGCACAGGGCATGTCTCACAGGTCTAACAAGGTTTTTGCAAGATGGACCTTTTCAACCCCTCTGGTAAGTCAGACATTTTCCTCATAGCCTTCATTCAGAGATGCTGCTAGAGTTCCCATTTGTCTACCAGGCTGAAGGCCACTACCACCGCTGCCATGGGCCCAAGGTTGCAGCAACCCATGTGCCATGTATAGCCCCTTGCTCTGAGTGCTGCCAAGACCTCTCTAAGCCCAGGGGAGGTATTTGTAAAGTTGTATTTCATGGTTATCACCTTCATCACCGCCATCATCATCATCCCAACCTCCTCTTTTACAACAGGCTCTGTACCCCAGGCTCAGGCATGGGTTCCAAGGGCAGATGCCAGCCGACATTTAGAATCACTCTGCTCATTGGATTCCAAAGGAGTCATTTCCCTTGATCCTCCTTTTAGAGTGACATGTTCTTGAAGAAGAACCCCTTGGTTCCTCATAAGCAGAACACTGGTAGCCTCAAGGGTCCTTCAAGGTACCTAGATATGCCCCCATCCTAAAAAGAACATACTTTAACATTATGCTCAATTTTTCAATTGTTAAAATCTTTTAACAAGAAAGGATACTCACTGTGGAGGAAGGTAGGGTAGTTTATGAGATTGGGGAAAGAATCTCATGGTTTGATTTGGCAGGAAAACACTGAAGCCAGAGGACAGGGTTGGGCAATGGTGGGAAAGGAGAGGAACAAAACAAAACAAAGAGGAAGATGACAGGGCTGACTTTAGAGGGCAAGTGATAGGGTATGGAGAAAAAAGTTTCAGTAACCTTGTATCTCCTTCTCCTTCCCCTTCTTTTTACTCCACTGAGCAAAGCATTTCCTCACTAAGCCCAAGTCAGACCCTCTTCCTCATATTGCCACTGACTCCTTGGGACACTTTGCAATCCAAACTCTTATTGCTTCTGGGAGTCCCAGGAGACTGAAGTCATGGAAGAAAACTAGTTGATTAATTCTCTCTATAGTGTTAATGAAAGCCCTAAAATGCTTTTCCTTTGTGGGGTGGGGGATGGACTTCAGTCCAGCAGCAGACCCAAATGGAGAGAGTTTGGACCAGTGGTACTTCTGGAAATACTCCTGAGCAGCTGCGTGAGACTCACAGCTGCCTGCTTTGGGCCCATCCCCTAGCAGCCCAGCCCCAGCCTTGGGCTCTCAGGGAAGAATGCTCCCTAGGTGAGCAGGGGATTACACAACGCTGATCACAGTCTCAGTGAAAAGCCCATAAATGTTATTTATTCCCTTAAATAACACTCACACCTTCTAAGAGCTTTGAAAATATGCAGAAACTACACAGCAGGTTCCAAATACCTCAAAATGACTCTTTATCTTTAAACATTTTGTTTCTTATTGGTTGCTTATAATAATTCCTTGAAAATCCAAAAACACAATCAGCTTTCTTGATGAGTTAGCCACATTACCTGTTGTACCATGTAGTACTGGGGCTGCCTGGGTTGGTAGAGTTGACCAAGGGGTTGGGCAGAACTTGGGGGCCTGGAAAAAACTAAATATTTACTCCACCTCTTAATGGCCATAATGCTTTTGCCCCAGAGAGGAACTAGCCTTTTTCTCCTCTGAGGATACTCCTCCAGGGCCTGCCTCAGATAATGAGAATATGACCATTCTCTTGGAGGGCATCTAGTGGTAATGATTACTTTTTTAACTTTTCTAAAAGTATAAGAAAATTAAACTAATATAATATTGTATGTCAACTGTAATAAAAAATAAAAAAGTATTATAAATAAAAACAACACATAAGAAAAGAAGAAAATGGCTACCTTTAGAAAGACTTTCTTGAGCTTCTGGCCAAGGTGGAGGAGTAGGTAGATACACTTTGCTTCCTCGCATAGCCAAAAGACAGATAACAACCAATTTAAAAACAAAAAAATGACCAGAACTGCCAGAAAATCAAACTGTATGGAAGCCTGACAACCAAGGAGTTAAAGAAAAAACATTCATCCAGGCTGTTAGGAGAGGCAGAGAAGGGAAGCCAGGGCAGCGAGGACTCACAACAAGGTGGTTGCTGGAGGACCAGGTGGGCGAGGCGGCAGTTGGCAGACCAGAATATCCCACATTTGCATGTGGATAAACCAGGAAGAACAACTGGGGAGCAAGACAGACAGTGTAACCCAGGGTTCCAATGAGGGAAACAAAGCCTTAAAAACTCTGGCTGTAAAAATCTGTGGGGGTTGCAGTGGCAGGAAAAACTCCCAGTCTTACAGGAGAGCCTGTTGGAGGGGTCCACAGAGTCCTAGAACATACACAAGCCCACCCTCCTGGAAATCAGCTTCAGGGAAGCACCTGGAATGGCACAATCTGCTTGTTGGAGGTGAGGGAAGTTACGGAAAGTGGGGTGAGAACCAAGCAAGCAGCCATGTTCCCTCTCTGATCCCTCCCCCACATACAACGCCACAAGCAGCAAAGTGGGTTGCCCACCAGGGTGAAGACCTAAGCTTCCGCCCCTTACAATGTCACAGGTGTGCCAACACAAAGAAATATGGCCCAAAGGAAAGAGCAGATCGAAACTCCAGAAAAAGAACTAAGCAATGAGGAGACAAACAACATATAGATACAGAGTTCAAAACACTGGTAATCAGGATGTTCACAGAAATGGTTCAGTATGGTCTCAAAATAAAGGAAGAAGTGAAGACTATACAAAATGAAATAAAAAAAATACAGGGGACCAACAGTGAAGGAAAGGAAACCAGAACTCAAATCCATGATTTGGAACAGAGGGAAGAAATAAACATCCAACCAGAACAGAATGAAAAAAAAAGAATTCAAAAAAATGGAGAGGCTAAGGAATCTCTGGGACAACTTTAAACATGCCACCATCCAAATGATAAGGGTACCAGAAAGAAGAGAGGAAAAGCAAGAAATTGATAACTTAATTTAACAAATAATGAAAGAAAACTTCCCCGGTTTGGTGAAGGAACTAGACATGCAAGTCCAGAAGCTCAGAGTGTCCCAAAGATGATGGATGCAAGAAGGAACACACAAAGACACATCATAATTATATTACCCAAGATTAAAGATAAGGAGAGACTCCTAAAAGGAGCAAGAGAAAAGCAGAGAGATACTTACAAAGGAGCTCTCATAAGACAATAAGATGATTTCTCAAACGAAATCTTGCAGGCATAAAGGAGCTGGAAAGAAGTATTCAAAGTCATGAAAAGGAAGGACCTGTATCCAAGATTACTCTATCCAGCAAAGATATCACTTATAATGGAAAGGCAGATAAAGTGCTGCACATACAGGCAAAGTTAAAGAAGTTCATCACCACTAAATCATCATTATATGAAATGTTACATGAACTTATCTAAGAAAAAGAAGAGCAAAACTATGGACAGTAAAATGACAACAAACACACAACTATCAACAACTCAACCTAAAAAACAAAAACAAAGACAAGCTAAGCAAACAACTAGAATAGGAACAGAATCACAGAAATGGAGATCACATGAAGGGTTATCAGTGGGGACAGGGAGGAGGGAGAATGTGGGGAAAAAGGTAGAGAATAAGAAGCATAATTGGTAGGTACAAAATAGACAGGGAGGAGGTTAAAAATAATATAGGAAATGGAGAAGCCAAAGAACTTATATGTATGACCCATGGGAGTGAACTAAGGGCGGGGAATGATGGAGGGAGGGAAGTGCAAGGGAGAAAAAAATGGGAAAACTGTAATAGTATAATCAATAAAATATACTTTAAAAAAAAGAAAGCTTTTCTTGACTGACTCAATGGACCTAAAATGAGGATGGTGGGGTCTACTTCCTAGGGTAGGCTTGTAAGGATGCCAGTGTATGTAAATGGTCAAGGACAGGACTCAGAACAGAATAGGCGCTCAAAAATATTGATAGTTTGCCTTTCCCATAAACTTCCCATATGACAATCTCTGCTAAGTTGGAGGGTAATGCAACATCACTGGGCCTCTACTGACCTAGACAACCAAGACTCCGAATCCTTTTACACTCAATTTTCACTGAATCTTCTTCTACAGGGGAATCTGGGAACTCAGGACCTGGATCCCTGGGGACTTTTGCAAGGTTCCAGTGTAAATAAACTCACATATTTAAGGTGCAAAGATAGATGAAAAACACTGTATCCTCTCCTCTATCGCAAAGCTAACATTCGGTGAAAACATAAACAGATGAGCTATGTGGAGTGTTCTACCTTCAGCTGATTGTAGATGTTGCCAATAGTCACTGATATCAATTTTGCAAAGAAATATAGTGAGTTCCAGGATGATTTGTGGGCAGATGTGATAGGTAAGTATCATTCCATGAAATGGGACTAGAAATCAGAGCAGAGTTTGGAGAAGGAAAAGGAGAGCACAAGGTGGAGGAGAAACAAAAGGAGGAGAATAAAAGAAGACCTAATATTGTTTTAACCCTATCTATGAACCAGGATCCAAGTTAAACCTTCCAAATACCTTACCTCACTTAAACCTCATGAGGGAGGTACTTAATTTTACCATATTGTAGATAAGGAAACTGAGCTTAAGTAACTTGCTCAAAGTCACTAACTTATAAGTGGAGGAGTAGTCAGAATGGAAATCTAAGTCTGTCTGATTCCAGAGCCCATGTTCCAATCCATATTTAAGGCCAGGTGAAAGGTAGCAGGAACCCTCTTAAAATGCAACTAGGATTTCAGCAACTAAAGGGAGAAGGGATATTTCAGGTAGAGGAAAATCCAGAAAGGCAGAGAGGTGAGGAAGTATGGATGTGTTTGGCAAGTGGCGGGAGACCTTCATAGCCAGGATATAGAATAGCTTCTTGTCTATAATATGTATGACCTTTTGGTTTCTATGGCATGGAAATAGTACTGAACAGGCTATTGAGGATTGTATGGGGGTGAAGGACCTGGTGCTCAATAAATGGTAGTTCATTCATCTAACAAATATTTACTGTCTACTATACAACAGGCAAGGGGAGAGGTCTGTCTGGACCAGACCAATCCTTATGAAGTTTATATTCTAGTAGAAAAGAGTAACATTAAATCATTGATTCCACAGTCAATGATAATAGTGAGAAGGGTTACAAAGGAGTACCAAGTACTATACCACTTTATGACGGGGGCTGAGCTCAGATGAATTATAAGGCACTACCTGGGCAGTGAGTATGTGTATGCAAGTCCATGTGTGCCTAAGTTATATTAGGGATTGTTTTAGTAGGGGAGTGACATGATCATATCTGACATGACTAGTTATTATGACTCACAAATGGGAGAAGAATGCTAGGTTGTTGATAGGGAACCACTGAAAATTTTTGAGTAACAGAATGATACTATCAGCAGAACAACTTTTAATACTTTTTTTCCTAGAGCCATGCACACAAGTAATTGGCAGGGAGAGACAGATTCAAAGCTGAAAGGTCAGCAAATGCCCTTGTCCCTGCATGAGCTGATAAAGGTCTGAACTAGGTGGCTAGCAATAGGAAAGGACAGGAAGAAACAAAGACAAGACACATTTTTAAGAAAAGAATTATAAGATTTTGGGCTTTAATGATGGAAAAGGAGGAGTTAAAGACTACTAGGAAGTTTCCAATCTGCTTGATTTTAAGATTGAGGATATCACAGCCAGAACTAGAAAAGGCAGAAGGAAGACATCACTTGATGAAGAAGATGAGTAACTTCCATTTTCAACATGTTGAGTCTGAAATGACAGCCTGTTCTGGAAAGGGCAGAGTGCTTTCCTTGCACATGCCTACCAGGAAGATTTGCTTAATTGATTAGCTTTGTAAGCAGGGAACAGGAGCTGATGAAAGAGGGTAGCTGGGGATGGCCTTTGGGAGGAAATTCTGCCAAAGTAGCAGATGAGAGGCAAGGAGTAGTCATAGTCAATTATGGAAAGAGAGGAGAGACTGAGGCACAGAGCATAGATGGCCACTCGCATTAGGAGAATAGACACAGAAACTCAGCAAAGGAACAAGCAGAGATGTGAGAAGTGGCTGAAAATCACGAAAGACTGGTGGAATATGGAAGGAGGAAAGATGCTGTCAGAGACCATGAAGTGAGGCAGAGAGAGACAGAGGACTTGGAGGCTCAGGGTGTGAGGGTAGAATACTAAAGCGACCCCTTTCCCTGTGGTCTTGGAGGTCCCTGTCCTCATAGAGCCTGGCCCTTCTCCTTAGCTCAAGGCTCTCAGGATGAGTTTTGGTGAGAAGCATCATACTACCTGGGGAGTTAACACAGGGCTAGCTACATGATTTGTGGCATCCAATGAAAAATAAAAGTATGGGGTTCCTTGTTTTTTAAAAAAAAATAGGAAGAAAGTACTGTTGATATAAAGTTTTTCCTTATGTAAACTTTTTAAAATATAAAAGTTTTCTCTCAACTCATCATGGTGGTTTTTTATCTGCTATTTAATGTTGTACTTCCCTGGGCATAGGGATCCTCTGGCAAGTGCAGACCCTCAAAGATGCCTGGGGCCCTGCTTGGCAGCAACTAGGGTTGCAGGCATGCGTGTGGCACTTAATCCTTCATTTAAACATGAGGCTGAAGACTTTAATTACAGGCAGGATAAAAGAATGATCAGGGACTAACATGAAGGTGTATGTGGTTAGACCTTGGGACAGTTGTGGGACCCTGCTGTAGGTAACCACTGAAGCGTGTTTCATGCTCTCCTGTGGAGATGTTTCTCCTCCTCACCAGAATGAACCTTGATCCTACTCCAGAGGCAACTTTGAACCTGACAAGTCCTAAATAACTAAGCAGAATTTGGGGATTACACAATGCAAATCCTTCAGAAGATGATCCAAGGCTAGAATTAGCAGATATGTAGTGACTATCTGGGCTGACCTGTGCTAACTGCTTCAGAGAGCCAGGGACCTATGGTCCTCAGGGACTGTGCAGGGGAACTGGGGAACAGAGAAGGGAATGGCTGCATGCTGCAGGACTGGTATGCCCAGGTAAGGCTATAATGCAGAGGAGAGGAGTGAGAAGAAGTAAGGAGAAGACAAAGTGGTGGCCAGGGGTGTGTGGCAGCCTGGTGTATTAGGCAAGAGCACCGACTCTGAGGTTCAAGTCCCAGCTCTACTACTTCTGGGCTGTGACTTCAGGTGTTAACCTCTCTGTGCCTCCAGTTCCTCATCTCTTTGAAGAGCATAACAATCATACATTATTGGTTTGTTATGAGGATTAAATGAGTTAATAGTTATAAAGCACTCAGAACTACATCTACTACATTGTAGGCACCATATTTGATAAGATGATTTGGTAAATACTAAAACTAGTCTCAGATGCAATCATGTTGGGAGACATAGCTCAGATAGCCAATAATATAAAGAATTTCCAGTCGATAACTTGTATCTCTCATGAAACATTGTGAGATTATAAGTTATAATTTCTAACAGTATTTATGTTCTCAATACCCTTATCGCCACACTGCTATGTGTTCTTTCATTCTACAGTCCCCCCCTCCCATCAATTCACAACACGGCCTCTACCCATGGCTCTGTCATTCTCTGTCTTTTCCTCTAAGATGGCCATGAGAATGTGCCTCACAGTCCTCCTGTTACTAACTTTGCCTCAGTTATTGACCAAAGGCCCCAGCAGCTGCCTATAGAAATCAATAAATCAGTAGGCACCTTTGTATCAGGACCATACTTCCATGGACTGTTCCCTATCACTGACTGTGTGTCTGAGATACGAAGGCAGAACTATTCCTGAAGACAGGGAACCCTTTTAAGAGCAAATTTTGGGTCAAAAACTGTCAATAGCTTGGCTGAGTTTCCCTCAGACTACATGGCAAGCTAGACTACGGTGCTTCCACCTAACCTTCCTTCTTTCTCCTTCAGGGGGCCAGACCTGCATTGAGGCCTGACAGCTCTCCATGGCCTTCCCAGCCCCACCCCAACATTCTTCCCCATGGGCATTTTCTTAATAAAGTCTATGCACATTTAATCCCTTCTTGGCATCTGCTTCTCAAAGGACTGGAATAACCTCCCCTTCCCCTCTTAATTTATCACATAGATCAACTCAGCTTCTCTGACTAAGTCTTCTCTGGGGCTCCTTAACAGTGATTTAGCATTACCCAGGTGCAGGAACTAGTCTGCTACATGGAGACTGCCTTGGAGAATTAGAAAGTGTGAGAAGCCAAGTGAAGGTGAAACCCTTGTACTCTGGTAATGAGGGAAGAGTATCCTGGGATACCTACTCATTGATTCATGTTTATCCCAGAACTAATAACATCAAAGAGCATTTTTAGTCTATGTGCCAGTCACTGAGCTAAGAACTTTACTTGCTTTATTTCACTTAATCCTAGCCACAGTCCTGTGGGGCAGATACTATTACCCACATTTTACACATGAAGAAAGCAAGGGAGATTAATTATTGACCAAGGTGCCACAATTGACATACAAGTAGTGGAGCCAGTTTTGAATCTCAGCCTGTCTGACCCCAGTGTCTGTGATCTCGGTGAGGGTTATGGCCTGGAGCAAAGGCAGTGGCAGGCTCTGGGGCTAGGGGACTAGGAGGAAAGGGAGGCAGCCAGAGCTGGCTGGCAACAGCCCAGCCCATCTTGCGTAGCTACTTTCCTCTCAAAGAAGGGGAGGAAACTGGCCTGAGGGCTGGGCATGGCTGCCCCAGGAAAGCAGCAGTTTGAGGGAAGTGGATACAAACAGGGGAGAAGCTGATGGGATGGGGCAGAGGGATCTGCTGGAAAACACTCAGTATCATCTTGGAAAAAAAGCAAGCGCTTTTTCAAAGCAGTTGTGCTCAGCAGGGAATGTGCTGTTGAGCTGCCTGGTGATTTAGAGGCTCGCTGCCTCACAACTCCCTCCTGGGAGGTAAGAGTGGAGTCTGCTGTGGGGGTCGATGGCCTGGCTTCTGTTGTTTGTTGGAGGATGAATTGATGCAGCTGTTTAATGTTGTGTGCTCCTGTGCAAGTTACATATCTGTCTGTGCCCCAGTTTCCTCAACTGTAGAACAGCAATAATGATAATTCAGGGTTGTTTAACTACCTAATGAGTTAATATTAGAAGCTTGTTTAGAACGTGCTTGGCACATAACAAACTCTCATAATGATAATCATTCTTATCCTAGTCCAAGAAGAAGCCAGAAACAGAACTGCTGTTCCTGATGGGTGCTGTCCACAGAGAATAAAGACAGTACTTACTCTATGCACATACTCCCTTTTGGGCCACATCCAAGGTATTTGGGACCCCAGAGCAAAGAGACTTGAACTACCTTTCAAGGCTTAAAATGGCCTCTTCCCTGGGTCTACCCTTTCAAGAGTGAACTTCACCACTTGCATGCACACCCCTAGGCCTGACAGTTGGCCAAAGTGTGACCAATGAGGAGATGAAGATGAGCATAGGTGGAGCCTGAACTTGTGGACTGCAGAATCCACACTTATGTGCATGACACCCTTGGTGGTGTGGGATGGAGCCAGGGGTATAAAGAGAAAGGAGCTTTGCAGAGGACCTCTGTACCTTTGCTTCGGGATTTGAAAAGTTTAGGGGAGGGACTATATAAAGATATGGACTTGGGCATCCATCTCCAGGCTTCATCTTCTACCAGCACCCATGGCTGATTACAGTCTTGATTGCCAAGGCAGAACAAAGGCACTGGCATGAGCCCTCACCTACCCTCAATTAAGTAGAATGGATGGGCAAGGACCAGACCCAGACACCAGCTAGAATGCATATATTATCAGCAGTTCAGGCTGGAGAGGACTCCAAACCAGGCTCCAGGACCAAGAGCTTCAGGCATTCAAGGCCAGCTCTTCCAGACCATAGAAACAGGCTCAGCTTCCCTCAGCTTTGCTAGGCAGACATCTTAGGGGACAGCCAGTGACCCCAGGCCCTGAAATTTACTCTTCCAGATTTCAGAAGGCAGATTGTTAGTTTAGCTTTTCAGATTGCAAGATGTTGAGACTCAGTCAGGGTTTCTCAAGTAATGCAGGATTTATTGTAAGGATGCTCATGGGATGAGAAAATGAGAAACCCAGCCACAAAGCCAGGCCCCCCAAGTGCTCTGGAGAAGCTATGCTAACAGGCTCTGGACAGAGCAGGCCACAGGGTAAGCAAGGTCTGAGGATTTTCAGACCCCAGGGCTTCCAGGACTCAACAGGGGCATTAGGGTAAAGTCACCAAGCCATATCAGCTCCTCTCTAAGCATTTGCCTCTCTTCATGTATGCCACTTCTCTTCTTGCCACCAGCTGGCTTCCCTGCTCTTTGCTCTGTTTTGCTTCTCTCTGTCTCATGGCTTCTGCTTTCCCAGAACCTTGGCTTGCTCATGGCCATCATGCTCCCCTGTCCAGGTGCTTTACCTTGTGACCCTGTAGTTCCTGTTCACTGTTAGCTGCCCCATTCTTCCCATGTTGCTCCAAGTCATTAATCTTTGGGGAGAAATTACAATGAGTTAGGCACTGTCTAGTCTATGGATTGGCTATACTCCGAGGTAATAAGCCTATTGGTCAGCTATATTCAGTTGAGAAGATGTTATACTGTATAGAAGATGACTGCTCACAGATGTGGGGAAAGACACAGGAGGTGTGGGAGGACAGGGACAACAGGCAAAGCAGACACTGTAACTGATCTGTCTTGACAGCGAAGAAGTCAGAGGGCCAAGGGACCTTCTCAGGGCTCACTGGCTCAATGACCTGTCCTGCCTTCTCCTGCATAGTTCCTGGTTTATCTTTGAGGGCTCTGAGTCACCACTTGCAGAGAAGCAAGAGTGTCCACCCATCAGAAGTTATCATATTGGGTATGAATCTCTGGCCCTTCTCTTTCTCCTAGTCTTTCCATTCTCCTCTGAATATCAGCCACCGAGTTTACTTGACTTCTTTTTTAAATAACAAAATCAACAATACTCCAGTAAATACTTAATGAGTAGCTTCTCTAGTAAACTCTGTCTACTCATCACTGGAATTTCATTAGAAACTAGTAGAGAATCAGAGCCTGTGACTATTTGTCACAATTGTGTTTTACTTTTTATTTTCACATACATTAGCTTAGTTGAGCTTATTAACACCATAATAGAGTCAGTAGAGAAGATATTACCATTATATTCATTTTATGGATGAAGAAACTGAAGTTCAGAGAGGAAAAGTGACCTTCCCAGGGCTCCAAGAGGAGCAATAGTACTCAATACTAACACTCAGCACTAGAGCTTTGATTGCAGTACCTCCTCTCTCATGAAACCCTATAGCATCCCTTGTCCTTTGGGATAAAGTCACTTTATGGCTGTTTCTTGTATCATTGCACACATGGTTTTCACCAACATTTCTGTTTTGGACTGTAGACTTCAAGGGGTAGTATGTCTTCTTAGATAGTTATGATGTGTCTTCCCTTAGTGTTCCCAAGGGGGTGGCTGTAGCTTCTTCCCAGGACTCGGAATGTCCTTTTCTGTCCAGTGCTCCTCAGGCCCTCTCTTCCCTGTCCATGGTCCTGGCTCAAGCTCTACCACTTTTGGTCCCTGGGGAATTCCCACTCACCATTCCTCTACTCATAAAGCACTCCTCATTCTCATGCCCCTGCTTGCCAGGTGCCCTATTTCTAACCTCCGAGGCTACTGAACCAGCCTAGCCTTACACTTCCAAGCAGCAGGTAGAGCAGGATCCTAACGGAGATTTATACTAGGGATTGAGGTTGGGGCCCTAGGTCCACAGGTGGCGGTTACATCAAGGGATTTCCTCACCTACTGAAACCTAAAGATCAAGAACAAGACAAAATATCAGCCAGATTCTAGGAGAGAATACAGAAAAGACAATTTACAGAAAATTTTTCTTTAATTGATTTATAGGATCAGGAGGAGAATAAGAGTGTGAAGGAGGAAACTGGAGCTCAGCCTGCCTTGGAGTAGGAGAAAGTAGGTGGAGAAGTTCCTCATTAATTAGAGTCTGGTGGGAAGCCAAGAAAGCTGTGGTAACTGATCGCTGCTCTAATGGTGATTAGAATAGAGAGCCATGCAGCAAACTATACTGGCTATGTGTGAGAGTGTGTGCACACCTGCATGTATATGTTTTTTTAAGCAAGTGAATGCTACTGCCTTTGTATTTCTTGAGCAAGGAATGCTCAAAGAGTGGCTGACATTCCAGGCATCCAAATGCTTCTAGATTTCCCTTTTAACTACTCAAGTGTCTCCTCCATGGCATTTGTGAGAATAACAAGACAAAGGTTGATGTCCCTCTCATGTAACCATTCAAGGTGAATCTCACCAGTTGGCAGGAGATTCTGCTACATTCAGTTACCTAGGGACACAGATTTTTTTTTGTTTTGTTTGTCCAGCATCTTCTAAAGCTGTGGTCCCTAAACTTGGCTACACATTGAGTCCAATAGCATTCAAGTGTGAAAATCACTGTTGTAGGGTGTTGTCCTTATTTACATGGTTAAAGCTGGAGCACAGATACAAACAGGTACACACAGGCCTGGAAATTGCACAGGTAGCTTCTACTGATATTCTATTGGTGAGAATTTGGTCATGAAATATAAAACCTTGATTGTCATATGGTGTGAGAAGTGCTATGATCTTGTTAGAACCCAAAGCAAAGACATGTAAGACAGCTGTGGGAAATCAGAGAAGTCTTCCTAGAGGCCCTAACCCTTAAAAGCTCTGCATGACTTTCGGTTAGCTTCATTTATTCTCCTGTTTCATTTCTCACTTTGATCTCTTCACCCAAGAAATAGAACTAATAACTGAAGTTACCACAGAGAGTTGTGACTATTATGCTAGAAAAGTCTTGCAAAGTACTTAGCACAATGCCTACTCAGACCTAGCCCTGAATGACTCTAAGCTGCTCTGTTGCTGTTGTTTCCCAGAGTAGGCAAGCCCTGTGACAGTGATTGGAAGCCTTTATAGGGCTGAGATACCACCAACATTGGAACTGGATTCCACCTTCTTCCCTTTGGTTAACTAGTGAATTTGATGTAGACTACCTAATGCAGCTGCCTGGAAGAAGATGCTGGTGAGTGTGTGTGTGTGTGTGTGTGTGTGTGTGTGTGTGTTGGGGTACAAGCAGTTGTGGATGTAGCAGAACACAGCCTTTTAGAAAGTGAAGGAACACAGTGTTGCCTGCCTTTCCCCAGAATCTAACAGCAGAGATTTTCTGGCTTGTCTGAGGCCTCTCTGATTACCTGGCTCTGAGGAGAATGTGAACCCTCCAAAGGGGGATGGGGAGGGTGGGGTGGGGGGCTGTGCTGCCCTCATGTCTGCAGTAGACACAGCAGAAGTCAGATGACATTTTCCAGCTCCGGCTTCATTTTCAATAAGACTCAGTGCTGAACTTTTACTAAATCCTTTCTCTCTCTCTCTCTCTCTCTCTCTCTCTCTCTCTCTCTCTTCCCCAGGCAAATGTGCCTTTGTGTTTTCTATGATATGCTTGTGCTGCTATTCTTTCCTTGTAGAGCTGCTGGGTCTAGCAGTACCTTTTAATTTCAAGTACTTTTCAGTTCTAGGATATATATCTCTCCCTTTCTCCACTAAAATGAAAATTATAAAAAATTAAGATTGCATATGATCTGAAGAAGAAGGTTTAGGTGAATAGGGGAATCACTATCATTCCCAGAGCTTTAAGGATAGAACTAGGAACCCTGGAAACCCCTTAGCACCTGGGGCAGAGACACAGAGCAAACCCATCTGCTGAGTAGCTAGAAATTTCTACTGAAGCGTCTATAGGTGTCAGTTCCAGGGGGAGCAATCAAAAGAATGTGGTACACCTTAGATCATACTACCAGGCCAGGTCCAAACAGACCTAATTAGGGTGGGGTTTTTTTTTGTCTTGAAATATTTCAGAGGCAGTGAGAGGCCCCAGCCTCCTCAGACCCTGCTATTGCCTCTGACAGATAAAATCCTTTCTGTTCTCTCTTCTATCTTCTCCTCCCTAACCAAAGTGCCTCCATAGCTGTAGTTGTCATTGAGATGACAACAGCCACAGATGCATTAGAAGCTCTCCTCTCTGCAAAACACCGTCTCCCCCAGTTTCCTCCCTTTCTTCAGCACCTGTTTGTCAGCCCCTTTTAGAGTTGTCTTCAAAGATTCACAAACCAAAGGAGAAGACATTTGGAGGTAGGGTGAGTAGAGAGATAATTCATCTTTGTCTGTCACAGCATTCTCCAAACTAAATAAAGAAATATCAGCTGTGTTTCCTCTCACCATCTGTGGTCACATTGGCAGGCTCTGTGAGGAGGGAAAGTGCAGGAGAATGGCAGAGGTGGTGAGATGGGCTGGGCAAGGCTGGGCTGGGCAAGGCTGAGCGGGCAAGGGGCCGCCAGTGTGCCTGCTGTGGTCTGCTCACTTCCACGTGATCAGAACAATCTTCCCAGATTCTCCAGCCAAGGGATCACGTCTCTCTTGTACAATGACTCTTGTTAGAAATGTCTGTTTGGTGGGAGGGAGTTATACATAAAGATGCAAGTCCTTTGGAACTTACAGTCCAATAGGGGAGGAAAGCACATAAAGGTAAGGTGTGAGCATGGATGTGAAAGGTAAGTGTCCTGTGTTAGGGCATTGTGTTGTGGAGAGGCCTAACCAGGGAAGGGGTCAAGGAGTTTCCCCAAAGGAGGTGACATCCAAGCTAAGGCTTGAGGATGAAGCCAAGAAAAGCCTACCAGGCAGAAGTACATGTTTGAAAAGTACCTGAATGCATTGGAATGGGGTTGGTCAGCAGACTGGAGATGGGAGAACAGTGAGGGATTGTTGCAGCAATCCAGGCAAGAGGTGATGGTGGCCTGGAGCAGGGGATTGGCCATGGGATCAAGAGAAGAAAGGTAAGAGGCCCTCACGAAGTTGAATTAATAAGACTTGGTGAGTATGGTTACACAGGGTAGGAACGGGATCCCCAAATTTGTGGCTTGGACAACTGTGCAGATAGAAATGTCATTCTCTGAGTCAAGGGTTACACTCTGGGCATGTTTGGGCATGGGGACACTTGCAGGTCACAAAGTTTTCAATTTGAGCCAAATTAAGATTGAAGCCAGCCTAGTGGAGTTAGTCAGTTTACAGTTAGATGAATACAAGCCAAGAGCACTTGGTTGTTTTAGAAGTCAGACACAGGGTCCATTCATGGGTACCTGGGAATCTGTAATGCTAGTCCAGATCTCTCTTGGCAGTCCCTGACATCCCAAATCAGAAGCAGATACCTGTTCTGGTATTCTCATTCCTCCCTCTTTCCCCCGACATAGTCCACCTTCCACTTCTCTGCTAGACATGGCTGGAAGGCTGAAAGTTTGGGTTTGGTGGTCTGTTTCCCTTACCAAATTGTAAGCTTCATGGAGGCAAGAACCATGTCCACCTTGTTTGCTGTCATATGGAGTTTTTACTAATGAGCTTCTGTGTGAACAAGGTATAAATGAATGAGTGATCTTATCAATGGGGTATACATTTAAGAGGGACAGAAATTATATTGACTCTGCCATCATTCTGTCTCTCACCTGCATACCTTAAAGCGTGTTCTAACTAATCTCTGTGTCCCTACTCTTGCTCATCTTCAATCTGTTTTCTACTCAATAGTCTAAATCATCTTTTTTAAATAAATGGGATTGTGTGACTCCCCTACTCAAAACTCTTCAAGGCTTTTCACAGCCCTGAGAATCAAAACAAAACTGCTTCACAAAGCACATCAGGTTCTGCTTAGTCTGGCCCCACCCTCCTCTGCAATCTTGGGCCATGCCACCCTGCTCTTGCTCACTTTGCACCCACCTCATGGGGCATTCTTCGTGTCTCCCAGGATTTATATACACCCTTTTCTCTGCCAGCAAAACAATCTCCCTTACCCTTTCCTAGGTTCATCTTTTAGGTCTTTGCTGGCTCCATACTCTAAATTAGAAAATATTCCCCTTTTGCTCTATTCTAGTACTCCGTTCTTTTCCTTCACAAGCCATCAGTCATGAAGTCATCCACTAATGCACTTAAACACTTACAAAGTGCCTACCATGTGCTTGGGCCTGTGCTAGACAATGGTAACTCAACAAGGGAAGAAGCACACAAAGTCCCTGACTCTTTGAAGTTTACTTTCTGTTATCTAGAGGAGGAAGACAGATAATAAACAGAAAACAAAATTGTTGGGGGCTTGGATTAACACGCAGAAGAAAATAAATAGGATGGGGGGACTGAAGAGCATTGGTTCAGAGTGCTGGGGTGGGAGACTTGCAGGCTGAGGCATTGGAGGTCTGTGCTGAAGGAACTTGGGAGGAAGCTGATCTCTCTCCTGTTCTTGGCCCCCTCCCCTCAGCCTGGCTCAGAAAGGCCCCCTCTATTTTTCAGCATAGATATCAAAGTGCTATGGTATTTAGTTTCCTTCTGACACCTTTGAAAGAGTATTGCAGCCATTTTATTATAAAATGGCAGTATTTACAATAACTTGAAATTATCACTTTATAAAATAGTTTAAACTTACAATAAAAAATTTAGATGTCAATTTAGATGTCCTTTTTACAATTAATGTGCATGTTCACAGAATGATATTAATTATTGCTAACATTAATAACAGAGGGAGAGAAGGTATTGAGTGACTAGTGAATGAGAAGCTTACTATATGGCATATTTATTCATGATTATTATTAAAAGCATTATTTACAATAAGACCCACAATATATTTTCATTAATCTAAATCTCATTAACTTATGGTAGGAATGAATAAATGAGCAGAGAAGAGGCTGACAAGAATGAGATTATGCCCAAATGAAAATGAATATGGATACATTGCTGATATGTGTTCCTATTACTTGAAGGTGTAATACTGAGCAGTTCGGAGTAGTCACCTTCTGTTCCTTGCAAGCATGCAAATCAAAGTTTGTAACTGAGACAAGGATGAGCAATGGGTGACTAAGCATCACTTACCAACTTCTTTCTCGTTATTCAGAATGATGAAAATGCAGACTGCGCTTCATAGGAGACTGATATTTCCCAGCTAGCTTTTTATAAATCTTAAACATTCTAATTCTAAGCTATATAGTGCTTTGCATGAATTTGTCACCTGGCTGAAGTAAAACTGCCTTCATATTTCTTACTGACGCTCTCACTGCTCTTAGCACATGGGCTCATGCCTCAGGAGCTGGGGATGAAGATGTGAGATTTTTAAAAAAATTAATTCTCACCCTAGGATATGTTTTCATTGATGAGAGAGAGAGAGATCAATGTGACAGAGAAACACCAGTCTGTTGCCTCCCATACACACCCAGACTGGGGCTCAAACTCACAACTTAGGTACGTGCCCTGACCTGGAATCATACCCACAACCTTTTGGTGCACAAGCCAGCGCTCCAACCAACTGAGCAAACTGGCTGGGGCAAAAGGTGAGATTTTTAAATTAAAATTCATCATTTCCATCAGCCCATGAATTCAGGACACCGCAACATGATCTACCTTTGCCTTAGCAGAAACACGTGAAAGGCAAAAGGAGACAAGAACATCCTGAAAGTTTACGATGCCTTGAATTTAAAGGGGTTTCATGCACACTGAGGCAGGTGTTGCTGTTGCTCTTGAATCTCCACCTCATGGTTCTGTTTGGAGCAGATAAAAATCTAACAACACATTTTTTGGAGCTCCCTGAAATGTAGGATTGGGGGCACAGTTAGTTTCTGCTGTTTGATGCATTTATGTGAAATTTGAAAGATGCAAGTGAGACAGAAGTGTCCATCCTGAGGCTTCAGATGGCCTCCCCTGGTCGGGACTTCCCTGCAGCAGGTTCCAGGAGTTCTCCTCCAGCTTTTCGTGCACCAAGAAGGAGCCATGGAATTGGCAACTTCTTGACTTTATAATTCCTAGATCACAGCTTTGGGTTCCATGTCCGGGTTCCACGTCCGGGTTCCACGTCCAGGTCCCTGGTGTGCAGGGGCTGCTTGGGCAGTGACAGCGGCTCCTGCCCCAGATGAGCATTGCTCTAGGGCGGCTGAGAGGAGCTCTCTAAGGACTTGCTTCCTTCTGCTCTAAAAATCAGTCCAAGAGACTTAGCCTAGAATCTGCACTTGCAGATTTTTTGTAAGTACCTTATTCTTTGCTCTAAATCCCTTTTTGCTTAAAATAGCTCTCTAGGTTTCTGTTTTTGCACTATGCCCTGACTGGTATACTGATATTTTGAATTCTCTTTTCTTGATCGTTTGGAGGTTTCTTTTTGTTTTGTTTATTTTGTTTTGTTTTGTTTTTTACTTTTTCACAAATCATGCAGTATAGTAAGATTAATGACAGCGGGAGGAATGTTTTTCTTTTGTAAAAGGAGAGAAAGGTGGTTATCAAAGGGGATGTGGGGAAGTAAAAAGAGCGTGACATCGCCACAGGAGGCACAGTCCACAGCAGATGTTTTTGGAGTGTGTTGGATGTTGCTAAGGCAGATATTGATTCCTTTCTATGTACCCATGCTCACAGCCTTTTGGAAAATCTTCATGTACAACACTTCTAGATGTACCTTCGCTTGGAGACTCGATGTTTTCTAAAAAATTCTGTAGAAATTCTCACTGGAAAAACTAAGATTTAGCTGTCAGTAATGAACCCTCCAGTGTGCATTGGTGGGTTAATGCAGTTTCTGAGGAACAAACGTTTGTGATTTGATTTGCAGAGGTTGGAGGAAGGCAAGGAGCAAGGGTGGGGTCTGACTATGCACTTAGAATGCAGAGAAATCAGAGAGTGACTACTGGAAGGTAAAGAGGCTCTAAGGCAGTTTTTATCAGAATTGTATTTAACTATTTAATTAGTTAACTGCAATGTTTAACATCTATCCAGTGCCCAGGACATATAGTGCCCTATGAACAGTTGTTCAGCAAATTAATGAATAGTTTTAAAGATTGGAGGAGGCGCTGAATGGTGTGAGGCTAGTTTTGCCCATTTCAAAGCAAGTTTTAGAAGACATTTAATGAGAGACAGGCTAATCGGAGGCAATGCTGGCTTTAGAACTCTGAGAGCTAGTCACAGGCTGGCCTACCAGCTGTACAGCCCTGGAGAGTTGCTTAACCTCACAGACCTTCTTACCTTTGGACTGAGAAAAAGAAAATTACAAAGATATGGGAATCATGGTGTTGTTGTGAAGGGTAAATGAAACAACATAGGTGGAAGAAATACTTAGTACACAGAAGGTACAATATATATAATATCATCTTGTTCAAAACTGTGTATCTTATTGTGTATGTTTTTTAAAAAATATATATGCTACTCAAAAGTTAGTAAAAGATGTTGATGTTTAAACTGTTTCAACTGAATTTTAGTTTTACGGAGAGCAAAATTGAGCAAAAAAGCAATCCTTTGTCTCTACCAAAATAAAAAATAAGCACAAGTTAGCTGAAAATAGAGCAAGGAGGAACGAAGTAGAGTAGTCCCCCGTATCTATGAGGGAACATGTCCCAAGATCCCCCAGTAGATGCTTGAAACCATGGATAATATTAAACCCTATGAATACTATGCTTTTTCTCACACATACATACCTCTTTACTCAAAGGAAGCACTTTGTGGCCTCTCCTTGGCATCTCTGAATTGCAAGCACCACTACTTTTGCTTTTTGGTGCCATTAGTAAGTAAGGGTTATTCGAACACAAGCACTTAATACTGTGACAGTGGATCTGACAACTGAAATGGTTACAGAGTGACCGAAGAGCGGGAAGCCGCTGCAGTGTGGGTGGCTGGACAGAGGGCTAAGTCACATTACAGGAAGAATGGAGTAGGATGCTACTAAGAAAGGTCCTTGATTTAAAACTTAAAAATAGTTTATTCTGGAATTTTCCATTTAATATTTTCAGACCACAGTTGCCGTGGGTAACTGAAATCACAGAAAGTGAAACCATGGATAAGGGGAGACACTGTACAGCAAGAAGAAATTCTTGACATGAATGTTATAAAACCTGGGGCAGGTGACAAAGAAGACAGCTGAATTTCTTTCCTCCATAATGGTCAGAAGTTCTGCCAGAGTGCAGGAAAATGAACCAGAGGACCCTTAAGCAGTTATTTTATCCTCAGCCTTCTGATGTGAGATGTTTGGCTGTTTACCCTGCCAGTGACTGGAGCTAGTTCCTTAGATCTAGCTTCTCTCTTTCATCACCTACCATTTTAACATGTTGTACTCACTCACTCGCTCACTCTCCAACAATCAGTGTAATTAAATGATTTAATGTCTGATGCAGAGTCAACATCAGAACTCTTGGCTGTCTGTGGAGACATTTACAAATGGTGGATGGCTTTAAAAGTTTATAAAAGTCTTTTTTTTCTCTCTCACTTTCCTGTTGGAGCCAGGTGGAGGCCTGTGAACTACCTGACAAGCCTTTATAGAGTAGAAGCAGAGTGGTGGCCCCTAAACTATGATTATCCCCTGGCCCACCCAGTGGAAGAGAGAGAGACAGAGAGACAGACAGACAAGCAGGCAGGAAGGCACCTGTCATTTCAGCTTGTTTGCATCTTCAAAAAACAACTGAGAGTTGTGTTAAAATTAGATCATACTCAAGGCAGTCGGGGTTGAGGAAATTAGTTGAATGCTTCCTGGGTAATTGTCAGTCAGGATGTGAAGGGTGTGCTGTACGTGAGAGAAGCTGATAATAAACAACTCAGGCAGCCAGAAATAAACACCCAGCTCTTCTCTTTCTTCTGTCTTTCAAAGGCTCCTTCACATGTCTGTGTCTGACTTTCTCCCTCTCTTCTTCATCAGCAAAGGTGATTGTTGATGTCCACTAGTTTGTGACACAAAGGAGCCTTTGGCCGTGAACAGATCTGTAGTATTTACTGATTGTCCAAACTCTTGAGGCTCTGGATTGGGCCAGCAGAATTAGATGTGGGCCCTGTCCCATTGGGTACAGTGTAGGGGTAGTAATATGCACATAAATAACTACAGGTAAGAATAGAAAGTGATCAAAGGGGCAAAACAAAATGCTATGGAAGCCAGAGGGGAAAGTAATCAGAGGCACTTCCAACTGGAGAGGGCCCCTGAATTGCTCCTGGAAAGATGTGCTGGTTTGGATATCACAGTTTTAAACATAACCCAGGGTGAGCCAATCAGTGGCTCCTATTGGATGGATGCTAAGTTGCATAAAGTGGAAATAAACCTAGAACTTAAGAGGAAAAGTAGGCCACTGGGGCCTGGAGTTCCAGGCTAAGGCTGATAAGGCTTTGGGGAAAATTCTATGCTACTAGGGTCTGGGATGGCTGGGAGTGGAAAAGAGGCAGGGAGAAAAAGGGGCGATGACAGCCTGGGGTGGGGGAGTGGGGCTGGAGACAGGATGGCCTGTCAAGGATGAGGCAAGCAGTCGCGGCTGCTACCAGCAAGTTACGCCACCGATAGCAACCAGAGGATCCTGACTGCCCACAGTGTCAAGTGTCTCACTCTTGGCCAGTCCTCCAAGCCTCCCATGGTCATCTCCAGCCTCTCTTCCGCTTCCGGCCCTCTACGTTTATGCTTTAGCAACATAGTTCCCTCAACACACATTGTTTTGGATCCCAAGTGCATTTTCTCACCCTCCTGCTCTGCAGGTAACTGCACTCCGTCACCCATCCTTCTAGGTCTCTATCACCAATGTCACATCCTCTGTGAGTATCCCATCTCTAAAGACAGAGTAAGGATATTTGACAATCCCAGGGATGATACCTTAAGTTCTGCTTCTGGAACTCTCTGGGGAAATAAATAGAAAATACACTCATGTGTATGGCAGGGAAGGGTGGATTAGAAAGCCCAGTCTTTCCAGTGGGGACAGAACCTGAAGGACAAGGTGCATGCTTGTTGTCCCCTCTCCCTGCCTCCCCCCTCAATTAGACTCTTCATAATCAAATAGGTTGTGCTGACAGGAGCTGCAGCTCATCTCTGTTGGGTTTCAGCAGATGATAAAATGACAGTAAGATGTACCATATTCTCCAAAAATGTCCCCTGGGGAGAGTGTTGAGGGAGAGTGACTGATTTGGTTAAGCAGTGATGTGTTTTAGGGAGAAGACAGAGGAGCCAGAAGAATGGAGTAAAAGAGGAAGTGAAGGGGGAAAAGGTAGCAGAGAGAGAAGGAGCCCCCTCCCCAAGCTGTGCATGGGCTCTTGTGCTCTACATAGGGGTTCATTTGTCCATGAATAAACAGAGGGCAGACACCCAGGCCACCAACAACTCCCAAGAGATATTGGGAAACAGGAGTCCATGGCTCCCTTTCCTGAATGGCAGGATTTGTTCTGGGAGGGATCCAATGTAAGGAACTCTCTCTGAGGACCCTGCTTCCCTGAAAGGTTAATCCATTCAGTGGAGGCTTGGGAGAGCTGCAGCTTCAAATAAGGAGAAATCAGCTGCACTAGAGGAGACTGGCTTGGAGGGGTGAAGGTCTGGGAAATACCTATTCTCCACCAGCCAGGAAAGCAAGTGCGTGGCATGAGACTGGCATGGTGGGAACTAGGAATCAAGTCCCCTTGGCAGCACTGGCTAGTGATAAAAGGTCCAGTGGAGCTTGGAGCTTCTTTCCCCAGCCACCTAGCAGTCTGCTCAGAACTGCTCCAGTCAGGACTTGGCCAGAAGAGATGGGGAGGGAGAGAAAGAACAAGTGCTAATGAAAAGCAAGACCTCAGGAGGGAAGGCGCAGGTCCTTATCAATGCCCAGTTTCTGAGTAGTCCCAGATTAGGTGTTTTATTAGGATCTTTTCTTCCCCTTCCAACCCACACCTGAGAACTATTGTCTGGAGAGGAGAGGGCTGATAGAGAAGTCTTACTCAATGGAGAGAGAGAGAGACATAAGTGCCAGTCTCCTTTGCCACTGTGGGCCTGATCCAGAAGCTATGGCCTAAGTTGCCAAGGAAGAGACCTAGGATCATGAAAAATAAAAGAACATCACTGCACATAGATGATGTGAGGTTCTGGTGTGCTTCCATGGAGCCCCTTCAGAATCACCACACATCTGGCTGTAAGGATTGGGTTGAAGGGATGTCAGGGATTGGGAGCAAATGCTCTCTTGTTGAAGGAGAGAGCCTTTTTCTTGTGTCTCTTTTAGATCCCTAAATCATCTTGACAACAACATCAGTCCTGTGGCTTTCTCTGGTGAGAGAGAGGTACCAGTGTGATTTTGTATGGGAGAGTCTTACACAGATCTGCTCCTAGGCAGTGGTGACAACGGAGGACATTCAAGCCCTGGAAGGGGCTGAGGTTAAACTCAGGGCCCAGGAAGGGCATGGGCCATGCTCCAAAGAGAAGATCTGGGATTAAGGACTGAGAAGATGTACTGAGTTAGAGAAATGGAGGAAGCAAAGCAGGATCACCAGTGTAGGCTGAAGATTAATCGGAAAAGAGTTGGAACACAGGGATATAGAAAAATGGAAAAAGGCAT
Source organism: Pteronotus mesoamericanus (assembly GCF_021234165.1). Taxonomy (NCBI): domain Eukaryota; kingdom Metazoa; phylum Chordata; class Mammalia; order Chiroptera; family Mormoopidae; genus Pteronotus; species Pteronotus mesoamericanus. The sequence continues at coordinate 17,231,001 of NW_026555313.1, forward strand.
CCTTTTTTTCAAGGCCTTTTTGTACCATCTGCCAAAAAAAAATACTATAAAAATATATACCTGTTCTGGCTACAAACGTGAATGGTGCACCTCTGTGGTTGTGCAGTGTACAACCTGCATACCTGTATACTGCAACCCTGATGCCAAATATATTAGGACCTTGTAGAGATAGATTAATAAATAGAAATTTTAGAATGCTTTTCTCTGTATGATGTGATATATGTTCCCCTTTGCCATCCCTTCAAGAACCTTTAGTGGGAAAAAATTACACTACTTTTTCATAGCTTTTGGAGTTAGATTTGTTTTTCTTTTTAACTTGGCACTGCATGAAAATAAGCCATAAGGCTGAATCTGTAAGGTTCAGATAGATTTGGATGGTGCTTGTTTTCTCACACAGACACCAGGAAGTGTACTCCAGGACTGATGACACCTTGGCCTCAGTGTCACAGTGACCAGCCTCTAAAGTCCAAGGTCTCTCCTGTTTCAGGGAAGCAACAGGTCAACAGAGTGCTTTCAGGTCTGTCCTATGGGATCTCTTATCCATGGTTTCAATGTCTGAAGCTAAATCATGGAGAATGGGGTCATGATGAACTAAAGTTCTCAGTACAACTGGAAAAGCTGGTCTGAAAACAGCCTGTCCATACAAGGGTAGAAAACCTGAACCTGAGAGCCAATACAAATGTGGGAGCATCTTGAAACCAGAAAAGCTGCACACCAGGTGGGAAGGGGGTGTCTGAAGGACCCTGGAGCTCTCTGCTTCTGTCTAATAACCCCAGCATAGCACATGTGGGCTGGGTTCATTTAAAGAGGCTCTGCAAGGACAAACACACAGAGGAGAGCAGCAGGGCTGGTGTGGCCCCCTGCACTCCTGCCGAGACCTGCCTTGCTGTCACAGAGCTCCTTGGAGGATTGCTGCGGGCCAGGCTGCTTAGAAATGCTTTGGGAGTAGATATAATGGGGAAAGGCAGCTGTGTTCAAAGTCAGTTGAGAGCACCAGTCAGCTGGGGACTGGCCTAAGTCATTCTCCCTGAGGGTCTACGACCTTTCACCTTGGTCCCTCTGCAGGAGGCAAGGGAGGGAAGGGTGCTAGGGAAGAGATCAGAACTATGAATCTCACCAGCTGGCTAAACAGGATTATGGTCACATAATAAATTCAGGGCCAGGAATGTTTATGAGGCTCTCAGAAGCTGCAGGAATAATATCATTTAGAAAACATTTATGCTCACCAGGAGAAGGCAACCCCTCCCCCTTTTATTTATGAGGCATGCTGGGTAATTAAGTGAGAGCTGGGAAGGGAGGAGGTTGGGAGAAGATCACCCCTAAATAATCCTGCTTGGTGAAGCCACCATCTGGGCTGTTGTTTAGGAGGGATGGTCCCCATATGGCCGGATAGTTTATGAGCAGTGCCTGGATCTGGGGGTTGAGGAAGAAATACCTAAGAAATATAAATGGACTCACACAGCCATGATCTGAGCTCCTGGAGAGCAGGAACCATGTCTTATTCATCAGTGGATCCCTGGCACTAAGCACAGTACCTGACATGATGAGAGTTGCTGAATGCATGTTGTTGGATAAATTCATTCATCTGTTCATTCAAGAATAATTTAATGACTTCTACCATGTGCCAGATACTGTGTTTGTGATGTCCTACTTTATAACAATGAACAAAGTAAAGCTCGTGGAGCTACGGTCCAGTAGGAGAATTAAGCATTGAAGAAATAATAACTGAAATGAGCAGTTCACTGTGGTTGACTTGACTTTCTCTACCTACTACAGCTAAGGAAAAAGGAAAAAAAAATGGAATGAATTAAGGATAATTAGGCATGGTGCCTTGCAAAGACAAGTTATTACAGGGAAACTTGATAACTAATTCAAGGTAAGAACAAAGGCAGGCATTCTTCTAGTATAAAAAGGTTCAAAAGTTATGTTGGTAGGAGGGCTTTGACTTGTGTGCAGGCCCAGAAAAGGCCATTAGCTGGTTCACCCTCACAGGACTTGATCTCTGATTCAGCTGTATGTTTCCATATGTGACCAAGGAAAGGGAGGGGAAGGTGGAAGCACATTGCCACCCAGAGTTATAAACCAGCTTGATGTTCTCTCTCCTATCCTCCACTGTACAACTCAAATTTCTTCCTCATTCCCACCCTTTCACCCACAGCAGAAACTGGTGACTCTGTCTTCATCTGAGACCTGAAGATTTCTGGGCACCAGAAAGACCATTGCCAATTGAAATGCTGGAGTCATATCATTGGGAACATTGTCTTCTGATTTTCAGAATGTGAGCCACAGACTCAGGATGACCTTTCAGTCTCACTCAGTCCATTAAAGTATAAAGTAGTATGTTTCAAAATATATTTCTTTATATATAAAGAGAATGTACATTTATGAGTACCCAGCCCTAATCAGTGTGGCTCAGTTGGTTGGAGTGTCATCCTGTAGACTAAAAAGTCACAGGTTCAATCCCCGCTTGGGGCATGTATAAGAAGGCAGGCAATCGATGTTTGTTCTCACATCTCTCTCTCTCCACCCTCCCCTCACCCACCTCTTCCTTTTTCTCTCTAAAGCAGTTAAAAAAAAGTGTCCTCAGGTGAGAATAAAAAAATCTAAGTGAAGTATGCACCCTCAGTCAACACTATTTACCAACTATAAAGATGTGTATTTGGGAGTGTGGGTATGCATGGACACATTGGTTGCTATGAGGGAATCAGTCAATGCAACTCAGAGCTTTGGTCCTGTCTGTGTGATCTGGAATCTGAGGTACCTTTCTCCAAGACAGCCTTCATCAATGCCTCCCTTCCCTGCGTGCATTCCCTGATGAAGTGCACACCTCTCTTTGTCCAGGATCTGGCTGCAGTCACTGACTTCCTTGATCATTGGAATGGAGCAGAAGTGACCTCATGGACTTCAGAAGCCTTGCAGCTTCCCCTGTGCCTCTTTGAATGCTGACTTTGAACCATCCCTCATGGGGAGCAGCCTTGAGTCCATGCTGTAAGAAGACAAATCCATGTGCAGTGGTCTTGGAGGACGAGACATGATGTGCAAAGACAGGCCAGAGAGCCAGGAGGCACCAACACAAGAGTGAGGAAACCATCCTGGAAGTGGGTTTTACCTCACATGATGCCAGAAGATTCGGAATTCCAGAATTCCCAAACCATGCAGTTGTGAGCTAAGACAAATTGTTGTCTCAAGCGACTATGTTTTAGGCAATTTTTTTTGTATGTGTGTGTATTAATAGATAACTAGAAAGAGACCCACAAAGCAGGAGGTCCTTGCTGCTAGAATCCTGACTCATTTGAGCAGCAACTCTAGCAAGCTCTGAGCAGGCTCAGTTCAGCCTGAGGCTCCTCTGTTGAGAAACAATTTCAACAGAGCCATCCCCAATTCTGGAAGACCAGAGGCCAAGTCCTCCAACTCACGCCCTCCTGATTCAAGCTATCAGTGTCTCTCTGAACTCACTTCTGAGCCTCCATTCCCTGGTCTCAACTACCAGTGTGCTCAAAGCTCCCAGGCTTGGCTGTCCTGGTGCATGGATGCCTCCAGCCTTTGCTGCTAGAATGAGCCCTAGGGGAGGGCATGGGGTCTTGTGAGGACAGGATGCCAGGACCAGTGCCATGTGGAAGGAAATGGCTGGGGAGGCAGAGAGTAGCAAGAGGACATTGGGCTCTCTCAGCAGATAGAGTCTGGGGAAGGTAGGGGGCATCAAAAATCACTCAGTGGGTACTACTTCAGAGGAAAGTGTTTTATGCCATTAAGTAATACCAAACTGGGCTTTATGAGTGAAGTAGAGTCTATCTTTGAGACTTAAAAAAGACATTTACCGTCAATTTCTGCTTAGTGCTTTACTTAAGTTATTAAGCTTCCATTTCATGCACAGATGATTTATGCAGAGAATGCTGCAGTTTAGTTTCAGCAGGCAAACAGTGGCCAAGCTAGTGCCTTCCTATTACTCTGGTGTCAGTGCACAAAAGGATGTTGAACACAGTTCTGGCAGATTAACAAATTAGCTCTGCTGCTATTACCTAAAGTATTGCCAAACTGTCAGGGAGATTCTAAAACTCCAAGGTTGAGAGACAGCAGAGAGGGAGCTAGATGGCAGCTATCTGAGCTGCCCCATCTTTGCTGATTCCTTGGTAAGATCCCGGGAACTGTGATGCTTTCCAAGTGCATACAAAGCCGCTATATAAGAGTCAGAGGTCGCTCTCTTTCAGAAGCAGCCCCGAACCAAGCATCTTCAGTTCCATAGCATCTGTGTAGGAGCCCATTGACCCCTAGGTAAGAGGTCAGGTACCACCAGAACCTCTCATTTCTTAAGGAACCTCAGGGTGCACACCTCTCTGCTATTCAGGACACTTTTAAAATCACAGACCTAGACCTTTTTCTTCCCTCACAACTGATCAGCTTGTCCTCAGCCTTCAAGTGTCATTGTAGGATTAAAAATCTGGAAGACATTTGACCCACTTCATTCCACCTTTCTCTTTGATCCTAGTTTATCTTAATAACTCTAACTTTAGAGACAGGTAAAGTCAGCGGGAGCTTATGGTGTTTTAGTGGCTCCAAGTATCTCACCTTCTGGGCTTGCCACACCATCTGGGACTCTACCATTTGAGAATTTGCCTTCCGAGGTAACATATTGCATCTTTAGGAATCCTGTTGAATTTCAACTAACCCAACCATGATCCCACATACGCCCTTATTAGCCATTAATGTTCCAATCTTTCTCAGCAGTTGGGCCCCCACATGACCACAGCCCCATGAAAACATGTCATTCATGTATTTTCATGGCTAACAGCATCTACACTGCTCTCTCTGCCTTCCCAAACTTTACTAAATATTTCTGGCTTCTGATCTTTTGTTGCCATTTCTCTATTTATGGCTTTACTTCACATCTACCTTCACATGCTTTGTCAACCATGGTTCAGAATTTCCCCCAGCTGCTCTCAGACAACCTGGGTAAACACCAGGCTGGTTACCTGGGATTGTGCACTCCTAAAGGCTTCCCATATTAGCCAGGCCCTCGAAGGGGCAGGAGAGCCAGTGTGTTAGGACTGATTAGCTGGGCTTTGCAGGTAGAGATGCAAACACTGGGAAAGGCCTTGGTGGGCTTCAGGGCTGTTTCCAGGTTTGAGCACTAGCGCTGGGTAGACTGGGCTGGGGGAGGACACGAACATGGAGAACTTCAAAGGCAATCTCACGCTCTCCACAATGTTGCTCACAGGCAGCCCATTTTATTATAATCCTGGCTCACAGCCTGGGGGTCCTTTTCACTAGTCAATCCCAGGCCAGTCACTGAATCAAAGGGGTTACAGTTGGAAGAGCCCTTTCTCTTGCAAGATCAGAGAGGTAAAGGGTATTGATGAAGACCACAAAGCTGTTGAGTGGCAAACCTGGAGGCTGCCCTCAGTGCCCCTGCGGCCATCTCCCTCTCTGTTTGTTCTCAGGCTGCTGCCCTCTTAGGACAGCATCATTTCTGGGATGTAATTCATGTTGGCAACACCTGCAGTGCCTCTAAGATACAATAATGACTGCACAAAAGAGAATAACCTGGGCTGCCTATGCAGATCACACCCAGACGGCAGAGGAGACTAGACTGTACCAACAAGTATAAATAAGTTTACCTGATAGTGGGGATGGGGACAGTTTATGACCAATCAATTTTTTTATTCTCTATGTACTTTCTGTCTTGCTCAGAACAGTGCGTGAAGTATTTCCAGCTAGGCAACCCCTGGGAATCTGAGTTGGATTATGAGCATTTATCTACCTACCTCATAAACATTTTGGGCACCTGCTCTGTAATATGTATTGAGAATCTAACAGTGAACAAGACAGCCAAGGTGCCTACATTCAAAGACCTTATAGCCTAGTGAAGAATTTTGATCCATCAGACATAGATCAATGAGTGCTGTGATACAGAGAAATTCAGAGTGTTATGATAGGGTGCCCATACAATGTATTGTTCAAAGCAGGATACTCAGAAGAATGAAAAAGTACACCATTAATGATTATGTCAGGACAACAGGTGCAAATCAAAACTGTTCTGGGAAAACAGTGACACCTTGTTACTTTAGTTATGGAAATAAAGAGGGAGAAAAATAAAAAAAAATAATAAGATGGGGTGGGGGATCAGGGAAGCCTTACTAAAAAAAGAGAACTTACAATCTGACTTGAAATAACTTTACTACAGTGAGGATTTCAGAATGCATTGATAAGAAAATTGTAAGTATGTATCAGAGATTCAGAACCTAGCTTTAGTCATCTTATCCAATGGACATGTAACTGCTTTTCATTTGCCCAGTGCCGCTCCCTCCTCCATGGCATCTCCATGCCCAGGGTGAGAGGGTCTGTCAATAAGCTTTCCCTATATACATCCTTCATGACGCAAAGCTAGAGAGCACCAGGCATAAGCCCAAAGTGCAGAAAGTACCCCTCACCCTCCAATATAATTAGAATGTCCTCCCTTTATCCTAGATGAATGGTCAGAATAAAATCTCTTTTCCAAGTGTCAGATAATGTCAGGTTTTCTATCTTTTCAATAAAGTTTTTACCCTTGGTTGAATCAATACTTTCCTGTAATTTTTTTTTCTAATGTGACTTCTCACCTCTCTTCCCCTCTCTTTTCTTTTCTGACTTTTATGTTTCTTGTCCCCAAGGAATGTCTCTAATGTTTTTTCCACTACTGATCTATTCCCCATCACTCATGTTCTGACCCATTGCCATATGGGCATTCTCCAAACCCACACTGGCCTTTTTCATCCATGAGACATCCTCATCCATAGCAAAAAAAAAAGGCAGAAACTGATATACAGGTATCATTGGGAAAACAGGTCCATTTGCTGAAGTGACTTGCTAGGTTTCAAACAGAATTATTAATCAATTAAGATCCTGCAGAGGCATTACTGGCTAGGGACCTGCTGATCACAGCTGCAAGGTAATGAAGAATAGAGATGAGAGTCCTCTCAGATGCCATGGTGGGTTAGAGTCTGGTGGGGAAAGCCAGGGGCCAGTGGATGTGATGAGAGGATAGTTGCAAGAGCCAAGAGCTCTCATTGTCTTGCAGAAACTCAGCCTCATCCATCCAGACTTCTTTGATCCAGGGAGGCCTAGGATGCTTCTGAGAGTACTAGGTGACAGTCAGATATAGGCAACTTTAACTCACATAACTATCTCACCAAACCCAAGAAAATTTAAATTTGCAATTTATAATTAGTCTTGCCCTGATGTTTAGCTTTATAAATAAGTGAGGTAGGGGCCCTTAGGATTTCTTGTTAAGCTCCTTCCCACAATTAAAATTAAAAAACAAAACAAAACAACAAAACAGGTAATATTGTGTTGGTGAAATGGAATTTGCTATAAAGGGCAGATTTTCTTATTTATTATTAAGTTATAACTGACACAATATTATATTAGTTGCAGGGGTACAACATAGTGATTCAACATTTAGGTACCTGATGAAGTGATCGTAATAACCATCTGTCACCATACAAAGTTATTACAATATTATTGACTCTATTCCCTATGCTGTATAGCATATCTCTGTGATATATTTATTTTATAACTAGAAGGCTATACCTCTCTGGTGTGTGGTGGGGAGATGGGACGGGAGGGAGAGGGGACAGGGATTGTGGAATTGACTCTAAGGGAGACAGAGAGAACTACCACAGAGGAAAAGGCTTCTGAAGAAAATGGGAAGCCTTTTATGCACATCAGTAAGCTCAGAAGGCAGACAGAGCCTAACCAACACTGTGGGACATCATGAAAGCCTTCTCACCACCAAAGAAGACATTCTAAGCAAAAGCAATTTTTCAGAGGCCTTTATATTTGGGTCCCTTCTGCAGGGCCTCTGGTGTGGAGGTCTGCATACTAACAATTAAGAATGAAAATTGAAGGTGAAAGAGGAAAGTAATATGATTGATGAATTCTATTTGGCCAAACCACTTATATGCATTCAATATTGAGCAGCTGCAGACAGACACTGAGAAATAGCCACAATTCCTAATGCCCCAAAGAGGCTTTTCTGGTGGATGCCAGGCTGAGGTACAGAGATGATGGGAAAACTGACTCAGAGTCAGGTAGGAAGGGGCTCAAGGTCAGGCAAGGTCAATGGCAGTCATTGTCTCCCTCTGCCCCACACCCACTCCAGCCCACTCACCCCTCCATCCTTAGAAAGAGACATGGTAGTTAACACCAGCCCTATAGGCCATTATATCTGAATATTCTTTGTAATTGGCAGTAATGAAGCTTTGTATCTGTGTGCAATTTATTTTCAAATGTGAGACTTCAGTCCTTCTCAACTAATCCTTTTGAGTATCTTAACAAAATACCATTTGAAAATTATAAAGAAAAGGTACCCCAATGAAATAAGCCAGGTTTTTATTCCACTTGCAAGGTAGTGCCCAAACAGTAACTACTCCCATGAAAAGGAGCCGCCCCTTAAAAACATGCTTCACACGTTTATGGCAAATGCAATTTTCCTTTGGTTCTTTGTCAAAAGCTCTGACGCTTTTTAAATCAGCAGAATGAAGGAGGATTAAGATGAGGAACAACTGGCAGTGGCATAACATCAACAGGGGGAACCTGAGCCCCCGAGGCCAGTGACCCCAGCCGGCATGAGCACTCAGCAGGAACTGGCTGCTGGTCTGAAACCAACATTTGCTTCAAACTCTGGGGTCAAACAGGGTGATTATGACCTGAAATATGAAGGATTTAAACAACTCAGACCATTATTTCTGGTTATTACCCAGACTTGTGTTTTCTAGGGAAGGGTTGATAGCTTTGGTTTATGAGAACCAATTAATGCCTGACAGATTCCTGGAGGCTCTCTAAACTCATTCTCATGTCTTCTCCCTCAGCATCCACCATTTCTCTCTCTCTCTCTCTCTCTCTCTCACGTGCACACACACACACACACACACACACACAACATGACACAAATATTCTTTCTCTTGGACCATTAGAGACTAGAAAACAGGTGCATTCAAAGCAAGCATATAGCATAAGGGAGAAGGGGAGAGATTTCTAAAGGATGGGAGTCCCCAGGCTACTTGAGTCATGTAGCACTTCAGAGCTGAGAGAATCCTTGGAAACCATCTAGTTGAGCAATTTCCTTTTATAGCTGCAGAAGCTGAGCCCCAATGATGAAAGTTAGTGACACAGGTAGTCTGTGATTTTCTAATTTTCCTTGTCAAAAAAAATTATCTTGCTCACAGCCTACCTAAGCCCCTCCATCTCTAGCCTAAAGCCATAATCAGATGTCATTCTCTGTACCTGTACCTTGCATGTTCCTGAAGACCATTATGCCCACCTACTTTCCTCATTCCAAGCCGTGATTTCCCCTAAAGGACAAGAAGAAGGGGGAAAGCAGTCATAGGTAAGAGCATTCATTTTCCAAGTTGCCTCCCGAAAGGTCATCTAGCCCTTCACATCACTGATGAGAAAAAATTAGATCAAAAGGGGTGATGTGATTTGAAAAGAGTCTCACACACAGCTCGAGAAAGCCAGGCAGAGACCAGATCTCATTCTCAAGTTCTTAATCTGTCTGCTCCGAGTGTCCCACTCCACTCTCTGCTGGAAACCCAGCTCCAGCCCAAGCTCCATTTTAAGCTCATTGCAGGGAAAGTAAAGCTCCTGGCTTCAACCCACAGTTGTTGATGATGGGAAAGAAGGGGTTGTGGAGGGCGATGGGAAAAGGAAGTCACAGAGCCCCAACCCCAGATCTTTCTCCCCTCTGCTTAACACAAACTCAAGCCAACAGAGGAAAGCCATAGTGAGGTCACTGCATTCCTGATGGATAAAGAGCATCTTTGTCCACTCCTGCCAGGCCGCTGGCTCCAGGCTGACTCAGGCTGGTGGCCTCCCGCTGAACATTTTCTACCCGCTGAAAAATGAGCATTCTCAGAATCTCAGGACTCACACAGCTGTGAAAAAAAATAAAAACATATAGACCCACAGAGGCATACACACACACACACACACACACACACACACACACACACACACACACACACACATTCCACACCTCGCCTCTAGGAGCAAACACTGTGGAATAAACATGCCTGACATACAGCTTAACTGTGTCTCTGAAAGAAAAAGATTCTAAAATCTTCTTTGTTGCCACCATGATCAATGTTCCAAGGTTTGGTAATCTCTAATATTCTTCTCTGAAAAATCTGGAATAATAAAACCTACCCTGAGCCCTGGCTGGTGTGGCTCAGCGGTTTGAGTGGCAGGCCTGTGAACCAAAGTGTAGCTGGTTTGATTCCCAGTGTAGGACACATGCCTGGTTTGCAGGCCAGGTCCCTAGTAGTGGGGTGAGTGAGAGGCAACCACACTTTGGTGTTTCTCTCCCTTTCTTTCTCCCTCCCCTCCCCTCTGTCTAAAAATAAATAAATAAAATCTTAAAAAAAACCCTTTCGTGTTTAAAAAAAGAAAAAAAACCTACCTTGACTGATTGTTGTGGGAATGAGAGAAAAACAAAATCCCTTAAACTAGTGTCTGCATCTATAAAATATAGTTTTTACTGTCATAATTACTTGTTGGGGCATTCTTCTAGTTCACAATCATATCTCCTCTCTCTGCATCTTATTTCTTATTCAGAGACATGGGTGTGTTCCCTTCCAGAACACCACTGGCCAAGTGATGATGAAAGGGATGATGTCAGGAGGCGTATGACCTAAAATGGGCCAGCTGAAAGCCCATCTCTGCAAATTCAGAAATGGGGCCAAGCAATATTAAGCTTTCTAGGTGGTCAGGACTGTAACATGCAAACTCGAGGATTCTGGGCAACCATGTACAGTGCATACTGGGGAGCAGAAAAAGCATGTCTGCAGGTCCAAGAGGAGACAAGCAGAAAGACAGAGCTATGGCAGAAAGAAAATATTGGCAGCACCCAGCCCCTTTCTTCCTGGGACCCAGTTACTTTTGTTGGCTTTCACAAGGCAACCCTGTAGCCTCGCATCTCTGTTGTTCTCCTTACACTAGCCTAAGTTAGTTTCTCTTACTTATCATCAATTAGTCCTCACTAGAAAATGATGATGATGATGGTGATGATGATGATAACAATGATGAAACTACAGTGATGATTACAGGTGATCTTTGAGCATGTGGGGTTGAACTGTGTGGAGTCACTTATACGTGGATTTTATTCAATAAATATAGTCACTCCTCCATATCCCTGGGTTTTGCATCCACAGATTCAGCCAATCTTGGACCAGTAACAGTATTACCTGTTGGTAGTTGGCAAGTCATGGATTCTGAGGACCATTTTATATAAGGGACTTAATAATCCTCAATTTTTGTATCCACAGGGGTGTCCAGAAACCAATCCCTCTGAGGATGCCTATGGATAACTGTAGTTAAATTTTGGGGGAGTCAAAAGTCATACATGGGTCTCTGACTATGTAGGGTGGTCAATGCCCTGAACCCTTCCATTGTTCAAGGATGAACTGTATATGCACATAAAGACAGATTTTACTTTTGACTTCTGTTTTCCCATAGCTACTAAGAATGTGGCTTTGTGTTGTTTTTTTTAAATGAGTAAATATGCTACTTGAATTAAAGATCAGGTTTCTTCAGTGGGTTATTTATAACTTTCATTTTTAATACAATTTTAAAAAATTATTGGGGTGACATTGGTTCATACAGGTTTCAGGTGTGCATTTCTATTTACATGATCTGTATATGGCATTGGGTGTCCACCATCCAAAGTCAAATCATCTTCCATCAAGGATAGCGACACAGACCACACCAGGGCAATTGGCAAAACTTTGCCTAGGCTACTGTCATAAAATACAAAGAAGAAGGTTGACTGAGAGTGATGACAAAGACACTTGTCTGATTCTCTCTACCTGAGGTTGGCTTTGAACATTCCTGGCTTACTAAAAATTGCATGGTCCTCTGGAGCTCTGCCATTTACCTTGGACAAATAACATTTCAGGAACATTTAAATAATATGATTTTTGTGAACACTGATATATAAAGCACCAGATACAAAGTTGAGTACTCAGCGAGTGGTGGATATTATTATTAAGCTTTCCCCTTTGTAAGCAATATCCACAGAGCTTCCCAGTAGGCATTTTCAAGGTTCCTTTAATAGTCACACTCTCAGATAGAAGAGAAAGGGCCCTTGTCAAGCAGAAGAGCATGGAGACTTTTCTGTCCCCATACCTGGCATAATGAGCTCCTAGACTGAGAGTGCTGGTAGAGGTCTGGTAGCCTTTGCAGGCCCTTGCTTTGCCTGTCTACACCACAGCTGGCCAATTCATTCTTTCCTCTATTTTTGGGCAACTACATTAACTGGCAGTCAAAATTTTATTAGGTTCTCTAGGAAGATATACAAACAAACCAAAAATAGAAGACATGGTTCTTTCTACCCTCAAGAAGCTTAGAACAAATAGTATTTTTATAAAGCAACATAAACACCAGTTAGTGTGGCACAAAGGAAATGTCTGTATACCATGAAGGTAGTGAGGAAAAGGGTGAGCAGGTAAACCAAGCTCTGAACCGAGGTCTGAAGATAGGGATGAAGGAGCTCAAAATGATGATAGGAAAATTGGGAGGGAAGAAACCAAAGTTCAGAACTTGGATTATTCTCTGCACATCAATCAGTTATGCCAGAGGGGGTACACTTAAGTAATGAGAAGCTTGGGACAGAGACGGTGAGCATGTGAGCCTAGTAACATAGGTTCTCAAGTCATGTGAGGTGTTAGAATCAAGTGGACAAATGAGTTTCCCTAATGGTTTTCAAACTTGGTTGCACATTGGAACCACCTGGGAACCTTAAAAGTACTGGAGGATGTCGGGTCCCAACCCCAGAGATTCTGATTTCATTGGTCTTGTGTGCTGCCTGGGAATCAGGATTTTAAATCTTCCCCAGTGATTCTAATGGGCAGCCAAAGCTGAGAACCACTGCTCTACAGAACTAAGGTAAGTGAGATAGGAGAAGGCAGCTCTTTGCATTTTCTCTGTTGATGAGAATGAGCGGGTGTGGAACTTTGGGAGGTTCAGGACTACATATGGAGATATTCTCATAAATGACCCATCTTCACCCTTCCCTAGAGTCTGATTTCACCCCCGTGAGCAACCTAAGCCAATTGGCTTTTCTGCTGCCACACTGTGTAGACCCCCCCAGGCTGATGCTTACCCGGTCAGTGCCCGAAGGAAAACTTCCAGTGCCTGTGCCCTGATAGACTGTTCATTGTGAGAAAAGAGAGGTCAAGCTCAGTTGAGTGGGCGGTACTAGCCTGTGCTGGCTCTCAGTGGAAAGGGGGTGTTGGTAGCTGCACATTTCCCAAGTTCTGCTTACAACTTTCCTCATGGATGCTGCTCCCACTGCCCAGTCTCTTGGCACATGGCAGGAGGGGGAGGAGTAGAAGGAGAAACAAGAACAAGAATCATTTTCCTGTTTCAAGCCCAGGGGAGCTCTGGAAATCTCTCTGACTCTAATTTATTCTGTTATTTGGAACTAATAACAATAAAAACCTACATGTATATAGTATTTATTATGTGCCAAACACTATCCTAAGCACTCTCCAAATTTTAACTCATTTAATTTTCACAACATCCTTCTGAGTAAGATATTGTTATGACCTCCAGTTTATGGATGAGGAAAGTGAGGCACAGAGAGAATAAGCAAGTTGCCTAAGACCAAATAGTATAAAATGGATTCATAGATTCTTTTCACAATCTTATTGTGCAAACTTCATCAAGAGACAAGACAATCAGAACACAGTTAATGTCCATAAGAAACATTGAAGAAAGCGTACATGTAGCCACAGTTTAGAATGGGCATCAGTAACCAGAGTGGGCCAGGAGGTGGTGGAGCTGGCACTGGCCTGGAGAGACCGACCTGAATGGAAAGCCCTTTGACAGGGAGAGGACAACTGGCTGACCAAGTGGAGCTGACAGTGAACCCAGCATGAACCAGTGCAATAAAGAGCGAGGCCTGGCTGCCTCTGAGGCTATAACAGGGCCTGAGGTCCACGCAGAGGAGGTCAGGGATGGCGGAGCCCCAGAGTGCAGAGCTGGGAGTCTCTTGATGACTGTGGCATTGAGGAGTGTGCTTCAGTGCTGGAAGGGCTGATGGAGGTAGGCAGCCCCGTGGGAGGCTCTGGCAGCCTCTCAGGTAAGAGACATGGGAGTCATGGAGAGGGCCCCAGGGATGGAGAAGGCCCTGCTCCCTGCTTTGTTTCCACTTCCAAACATGTTCTGGTTTGTCTCAGAGCCCCAAAGACCATAATTTGTTTCTTCTCTCTTTCTCCTTAAAGAACCCACAATTCCAAGTAGGGGACTATCTAGTCTGTTGGTCAATCAGTTGGTGAGCACTGTGCTGGCCTGAGTTCCCACAAGTTACATGGGCCAGAGGAGCAGCCTGACCAAGGCAAGCCAGCTGCCTGAGGGTTCTGAACTACACCCAGATTGTGTGGCTGCATCTCCCGCCTGCTTTCAGAAAAATAAGTACTCATCGCAGAGAGATACAGAAAGGGACCAAAGAACCATGCTGCTTCAAAACCCTTTTCTGTGGTGTTTGCATAATGTGAAACTTCATGTGCTCAGGAGGCAAAAGATGGGAAGAGAAAAAAATCCATGACTGAGCCTAAAGCATTAAAGTAAAAAATGGATTTCAATAAAACATGATATAAAAACAAGAAATAACTAAATGGAATTGAAAGCAAATGACATAAAACTCTAACACAAGGTTGCTCGTTGCAATTCTGTAAACTTGACTTCTCGCAGCTGCACAGCCATCAGGGTTTTTTCTTTCCACCTCTGTGAATTTATCGTGTGTGGTGACATATGACAGCTTGCAAGTTTCTCACAGCTTCTGCTGCCCCCGTAAACCTCGGGAGCCCAGAAGCTAGACCAGTGTCCAGTCCTCCCCTGGGAGATCAAAGTGGAGGTTAGGACCAGCATTGAGGAAAGACCCTTCTTGCTCTTGTGTTCTCAACCTTCTGCTCCATCAATAAGGGCCACAGAAACCCTTCCATTCTTCTCTCCAAGACCTCTTTTCCCATCTGCAAAACAGAAGCCATGGTCCCAGCCCAGAGGAGGCTCTTGGGGAAAGGACAGCTGACGGGCATCCCACGTAACTTCAACTCCACAGTCATTGAGTTGTGAGGGAGTCAGAGTCAGGTGAGGACAAGCAGAGGGCATGTCCAGAAGTGGAGAAAACTCATAGCATCACTACAAATGCAGCACGGGTCCTCTCCAACCAGGATGAGTTCTGCAGGGGAATGTAAAAGCTGGAAGCTGGGACCTAGACTGTTCAGCTCCGTAAATTTGCCTAACAGAATTCTGAAGTCCTGATTGGACATTATCGTTATCTTGTGAAACACTCTGCCCTTGCTTCTCCTGGAAACCAGACAGTTCACGCCAGGCCTACCAGCTGTTCCCTTTTGACTATCAGGGTTGAAGGAGGTGGGAGTTAGATGACCCTGTCAAATCTCTTCCCTCCTTCAGAGTCTATGACTTCAATTTTGAATTTTTAAATATTAAATGTTGCCTCCTGAAGTTATTCATAGTAGAAGATTCCTATTTAGGGGGAGTCTTACCTGTATTATCTTCTTTAATTCTCATTCTAAACCTGAGAGTCAGGCATTATCAACCCCATTTTACATACGAGGAAACTGAGACTTAGAGAAGCTAGAGGAAACTGGTGAGTATGGTGAGGCTGTGCAGTGGTTAAGAGGATGGACTAAGTTCACAACCTTGACTTTAAATCTCATCTCTGCTTCTAGCAGCAAAACCTTGAGAAAGCAGCATTACTCATTGTAAGGAGTAATGAGATGGTACCATAGGTGAAACACTTGGCACAGAATAAGCACTTAATAAATGGTAGCTGTTGATGGTAGTGGTTGTCCTTATCATAAGTAACTTGCCCAGGAGGGTGAAATGAGATTTAAGCTCAGTTCTTCCATCTCCAAAAATCTATGCTCTTTCCATTGGTACACCTTGTCTCAAGTTTGTGAACCAATGAGCAATAAAAAAATAACCATTTATTGATCATCAGCAAATGCTAGATATTGAGCTGGGCACTTTACACAAATGTCTCCATTCAACCTTTTCAGCAAGAGAAGCAGGTGCTATTATTCTCTCCATTGTCTGGAGGTAGAGACTGAGGTCTCTGTGTTACCCATCTTCAGCTTGTAAGTGACAGAGCCTCTAATTTAATCCTTGGATTCTCTTACTCCAAGGTTGCACTGTCAACCTCTCTGCACATGTTGCCTATCAGGTACAATATTTTTTACCTCTGCACCCAACACTCTGCTAATTGGAAATACTCCTAAGTTAAGTCGTCAGGATTTCTTCATGCACGGCTGCCCCCAGCAGTGTGGAAGCCGACCTGAAGGGAAAGATTCTGGCGGCTTTGCCAGATTCCGGCCACTTTGCAGGAATGTTGCCCATTTCAGAAGCCACTTTGTGCCTTGGAGTTCCTCCAGGGTACTCAACCCCTCCAGAGATGATAGAGTTGCATTTGCCCTTCAGAGCCTGGGCTCTCTGCTAGATCAATGGGTGACTGATTTCCCTGATCTTGGACCTCCATCCATGTCCATCTAAGAATGAAGAGAGCAGGCCATGAATCGAAATTTGAGAGACTGCTCAGCAGGGAACCCAGAGGTAGGTGCTGGGCTAGTGTTGGGGAGGAGAGGGAATGGGACTCGCCATCCAGGGAAATGCTGTGTCAGAATCTTGTTCCCCAGTGGTGGCGGTCAGCATGTGGCCTTGCTGTGTGTGGTTTAATATTTCCACACAAATCCAGCTGTTCTGTTACTCCAGACAGAGGACAGACTGCTCCCTCCCAGGAGCATAGAGCCACCTGCCACCAGCAATGCTTTGCCAAGAATGGGACCCTGCTCTTTCTGCTGATTTGGTGAGGACAGTGACTTCCAGGGGCCTGGCCCAGAAGGCTGAGGAGATCCTCCAAGGATGGCTGGGGTGTGGCTTCTGCCAGTGCCGCTGAGGCTGTGGGCTTGCAAATGAGGAATGCCACCCCGTGTCACAAGAAGCGCTTTTGAAGCCTCAGCTTTCATCTTCCAATGCTCCCTCAACCAGAAGTGACAGGAAGGGATAAAATGCAATTTATTCACCAGCCCAGGAGGCTCATTTCCAAACACAATAGCTGTGCCAGGCAGCAGGCCTCCCCCAGAAGAGACGAAAGGGAAAAAAGGAAAACCAAATAAAAAAGAAAAGCATCTCTCTGAAGAGAATCAGGCCATTAGAGGAGGGTTTGCAGGGTGACCCGCTGGGACACAGAGAAAGACTGGGCTCTGTTTGGTGCCCTTGACATTTCTGCCCTGTCTGGAATAAGAAAATGGCAACCCTGCAGAGGATGGTTCTTGGTGATGTTAGAAATATTCCTTGGTTGAGAATAAGGTCAGGGGCACAGGGCCTGAAAGGAATCAGGTCTCAGGCCCAACACTCTCAGCAACTTCCCCAGGCCCAGGGCAGGCCCTCACCCCACCCCAGACACTGGGAGAATTTGAGGGAAAGGGGTAGGACCATTTGCAGGCTCATTCCCATGAGGCTGGGAGTCTCTCAAGGCTGAAGGTTGCAGTCACTCCCCCTCTGTGAGCCCCATCTGCTCCTCTGACAAAAGGAGAGAATACCTCCTGCATCCTGTTGCTTTAGGGTGAAAGGAAAAAACACATGTGCAAAATACCATAGTGGTACCTGACATTCAACAAGCATTCAAGATTTTGTTTTTAACTGTTTCCTCTTTCTTTAAAATGGCTGACCCTATCTTGTTGTCCTCTGGGCAATCTTTGAATTCATCCTCCCAGCCTCTGTTCGGCTTCTACGTGAAGCATGAAGCCTTCTCTGATTCTTCCAGACACAACTCCCTCCATGTTATAACTGCTTCTGTTAGAGCATCTATCACTCTGGATGGGTGTACACTAAGCACATTCATGTTTTGGCCAAACACCAAATGTTCAAATCAATATTCGGGCAAAGCCAAACGTCCCCATCATAAAACATCTAAAATTCAGGAATAAATCTGACATATGACTCCCCAAAACCCTATTATTGCAATTGTATATTTTGAAATTATAGTAGTTAAAGTTCAGAAGTTTGACATTGTGATTCAAGAACAATCAGCTGAAGACCCTGCCCTAGTCAATGCACTCGGATGGATACCCATTTCCAACTGGGATAAGTGGCAGACCAGACCTTTAAGGTGCACTTTGGTTATTTCCAATACCTTTTTTTCTTCTATACTCATATTTTTACTATGTCTTGATGGAAGATCGTTTATCATAGATATTGTTGTACATGGTTTTTGCATTTTTTCCTCACACAATCCGGGGATTGACATATTATTTTTAATTCAAACTTCAACATGTGAAGCACTTGCAAATAGGATGACTCATGGTCTAACTGGAACTTATAAATGAGACACTAAATACAAATACTTTTTTCTTTTAAAGATTTTTCTTATTGCTGTTCAAGTACAGTTGTCTCTATTTTCCCACCACCACTTTCCCCTGCCCCCCCACCCCCACCTCCCACCTTCAATCCAACCGCCCTTTTGGCTTTGTCCATGAGTCCTTTATACATGTTCCTTGACCACCCTTCCACTTCTTTATCCATTACCCACCTTTCCCCTCCCCTCTGGTTACTGTCAGTTTGCTCTTTGTTTCAATGTCTCTGGTTATATTTTGCTTACATGTTTGTTTTGTTGATTAGGTTCCACTTTAAGGTGAGATCATGATATTTAAAGGTTATTTTGTTTGGTGTTATGAATGCTAATACACCAAACAATTCTATAATCTCTATATTTAGATTGTATTATTTAAATTTTTACAAATATTTTCATGTCCAAAAGGATATAAAGTTCCTCCTAAAATTATCTCGCTAACACACTTTCTAATTCCTTTTTATTTCATTCTTTGGAGTTTCTGAATAATGATTTTGCACAAAAAAATTAACAGCTTTCAAAACAATCAGGAATTGTTGCACCATTTTAATCTTGCAATAATAAATATATATTTATTTCTGAGCTGATAGAATTTCAACATACAAAGCACATCAGGAGATTTTTTCACTTTGATTTTTATACATTTGATTACCTCCATGCCCATATTTCAAAGAGAATATTTAAGTTAAAACAAATTTTTTAAAAACAAATCTTAATGAAATACTTAATATTACTGATATTGTTACATTGACTTTATATGTTAGTAATCTATGTGAACACAGTAGTTTTCATATATACACAAGCACTCTGAATACACACACACATACACACATATATATATATTCTAAAGATATTAGAAAAGATTAGAAAAGAGGCTGAGGTGGGCGTTGAAATCCCAGATTTGCAAAGGCCTACCCCTAGGTCAAACCCACACAGCAGATTTTGGCCGAAGCTCACTTTGGTGCTGCCTCAAGCAACAGCATTGCAAGGGCCCTGTTGGCATCGTCTCTGTGGGGATGGTTTCCAGGGACACTGAGCTCTTCCATTGTCTTCATGCCCTGTGTCTTCAACTGGAGTTTCTTTGAGCTTCTCTCATACCACCACTGCCCACTCTCCCCAGGCTGCAGTGACATTTACAATGTCTTTCAGAATGTTAAAGGTCTTCTACCCTCTCTAGTTGCCTGCTTATTTTTACTTTCTGCTTCTGCACCCATTTCTAAGATGGCACCTGGAATGACCATGGAGCTCACATTTCATATCCCATCTTGACTGATGCTCCTGTTTCTCTACAGCAGAACCTCACCGTCACTGTGCACCTCTGGTGAGCCTTAAATCTCACAGCTGTTTTGGGGGGACACAAAATAAGGGGCTGGGAGCACAGCACACACTGCAGATCATGAGCTGAAGGTCTCCACAGTGTCCAATCAGCCAAGACACACAGAAAATTCTTTGAGAAGTTTTCATTGGTTGAGAGCCTATGAGAACTTTCAGAATATAAGAAGAAATAGCTATTAATAGCTGAGCTATGGAGTGCTACTGTATATCATCTATATCTATCTATCTATCTATCTATCTATCTATCTATCTATCATCTATCTATCTACCTACCTACCTACCTGTTTCCAAGACAGTTAGCATTAAACAGACAATGCTTGTATGGCAATTACCTGTTTACATGTGTTTCTGTCTCCACTAGACTGGAAACTCTTTGAGTTAACGATTCAAGTCTTTATATCTTTATATGCCCAGCTTTTAAAGTATAACTTGCTATATCATAGAAGCTTCATAAGCTTGAGACAAATGATTAAATGAATGAGTGAGAAAATTGTCAAAGGAAACCACAACTCCCCGTCCCCAGGTCCCTTCTGGTAATGGAAAAGCAGGCTCAGAACAGCCTCCTGGGCACCTCTTCCCAGCTTTGTCCTGGAGATCCAGCTGCCTGATCAGGGGAACAGGAGCTGTCATGGCAGCAGAGACATGGGGTGGAAGGAGCATGGAGGACACAGCAGGAAAGGAGCGACATGCTGATACCCTCACCCAACTCTGAGAAGAGGAAGTACAGCAGCGGCCTGTTCCTGGCTGTTTCTGACTCTGTTGAAAACAGTTCAGCCTCAGACCAGGACCCCAGTCAACAGAACCCCCACATCCCTCTTTGCTAGCCACTCATGTGGGGCACTGGACTGGTGAGCTCGGAGGCCTTTGGGCCATGGAGTGGCATGCGTTGCAGTGGGCACTAGGGGTCTGAGAGGCCTGAAGGGTTGCAGAGGTGGGTACCAACCATGTCTCTTCCCCTCCTCTCTGCTTCTCATTCTCTCCCAGTAGCTCCACCCCTCCCACTCTGCTCTCCATCCCTCACACTTGGCCACTCTCCTGGACTGTTCTATATTTAACTCTCTAAGCCTCATTAACTACAAAATCCCTAACTTTACCACCCGACCAATTCAGAGGAGCTATTTTTCGGCTACAGTTATCCTTCCTTTTGAGTATTAATTTCCTTTAATGCTTCCCCTATTAATCAATTTAACAATGAAATTAGGACAATTATTTTAATGAAGTAATGGGTGATAAAGAGTGGACGATACACATTTATTATATGGTAGGCCAGAATGTCTTGATAAAAGTCATCCTTGTCAATAATATATTAGGTGGGAATGTGCTTTGGGAGGGCTAGGCTGAGGACGGTGCTGTTCGCTGATTTAAATACGTCCATGTGCGTCCGTGCTGCTGCGATTGTGCTTCCAGGCTCTGGAGACTGAGTGCCAGACCCTGAGAGTAACTGGGGATTTTCCTCCAGAGCCCGCTGCTGCCCAGTGGTGCCAGCTCCAGCCCCTTCCCCTCTGGAGAAGAGTCCACTTTCTCTCCACTGCCTTCTTCTTCATCCTCTTCTTCCCCTTCTTCAGTTTCCATCTTCTTTACTTCTTCCACCTGCCCTCCCTCTGCACTGACCCCCTCTTCTTTCTTCCTTTCCCTTCTCTGTCTCCTTACCCTCTCCTCTTCCTCCTGCCCTTTCCCCCCTCTCACCAGGGAGGACCACAGTGCAAGTTTGTTTTTCATTTCACACCCCACTTTATTTTTTTAATCTACACTAAGATGCCTCTCTAAGGTCTCTGACATCTCCCACTCGGTCTTGTTTATTCTCTTCCCCACCAACAAGGAGTTATTGTTCCCATGGAATAGCGGGGTCATTGGGCACAGTGGGTGGGAGGGCCATGCCAGGTCCCAGTGAGTGGAATTGGCACAGAGTACAAGAATCCTGGCCTCCATCAGTTCTTGCCTCTGTCATGAGTGACTGAACCTGAAAGCTTCTCTCTCTTCCTTACCTCACTCAGACTTCCAATAGCCAGTCCTCTCTGGCTGGAATTTATGCAAAAAATCTTGTTAAGAGGGGAGGCCCATTGCTTTAGCCTAAATCAGAAGGGAATCCAGTAATTCTACTCCTAGATATATCCCCCCCAAAACTGAAAGCTGGACCCAAACAGGTATTTGCATACCCCTGTTCACTGCAGCATTATTCACAGTAGCCAAAACATAGAAACAACCCCAAGTCTCCATCAACATGGATACAAAAAATGTGGTCTGTACATACAATGGAATATTATTCATCCATAAAAAGGAATGACATTCTGATGACCTCTGGATGAACCTTGAAACATTATGCTAAGTAAAATATTCCAGACACAAAAAAACAAGTATATGATTCCACTTACGTGAGGTTCCGAAAATGGGCAAATTCATAGAGACAGAAAGTAGAATACGTTACCAGGGCTGGAAAGACGAGGGAATGGGACTTTATGGCTCAATGGGCATAGAGTGTCTATTTAGGGTAATGAAAAAGTTCTGGAGATGGACGGTGGCAGTGGCTGCGCACATTATGAATGCACTTAATGCCACCTAGTTATACATAAAATTGTTAAAATGGTAAAATTTTATGTTATTGTATATTTTGCTACAATGAAAAAGTTTTAAAAAAAGTAGAAGGAAAGGGGGAATTAAAACTTTTTAACAAGTACTTTGTATATATTTTAACCTTTTTATATTAACTTTTTTTGATTATGGAACATACTACACATTCAGAAAAATGTACCAAACAGACATATACACCTTAATAACTCATCACACAGCAAACTTTGTTGTAACCACTCCCCAGGGCAATAGATCATGACCAGCCTTGAAGCTCTGACTTTCCTTCTCCCAATAATTTCTCCCTCTGTCCCCTCCCTTCCAAAGATAAACCGCTATCTTAACTTTTGTGAGAGTCACTCCCTCATTTTGTTCTGGAATTTTACTGTCTGTACCTGCAACCCTAAATATTGTAGTTTAGTTTTGCCTACTGTTTTAACTTTATGTAAATGAAATCATGTTCACTTTTGTAGTGTCTTACACTCATCATTTATTTGATATTCATACATGTATTTGCTTAAAGCTGTATTAAAAGCTATATTAAAACTGTATATTGCTCTACAATATTCCATTGTGTGAATATCATGCAACTTATACATGTATGTATGGTACTGTTGATGGACAGTTGGTTGGTTTCATTTGGGGCTGTTGAGTTCTGAACACTCTCAGTCATGATTTCTCAAATATGAGAGTTTTTAACTGGGAGAGGGGATTGCTGGGGCATAAGCTATTGAAATTTAGGAGAGAATGACAAATTTTCCCAAAGTGGTGAAACCCAATTACACATCTACCAATAATGAAAGGGAGGAAACTATTTATAGAGTGCTTGTTCATATGCCAGGAACTATGAGGATAAAGGAAGAAAAACATTCAGAAAGGGAACAAGTACTAAGACCCTGTCAGTGCTTACTCAGATTCCCAGCGATCCTTCTTATCATTTCCATCCACCTGTCCCTAGTTCCTGTGACTTGCTTTAAGGTACTATCCCTGACTCTCACTAGAGGCCTATCTTGTAGCTCTGTGCCCACAGGTGCAGACAGCAGGCAAACCTGGCAGATTAGGCCCCCTCAACTCCTCACACCTTATTGTGACCAATCTTGACCCTTAGCCACTGTCTCCAGTCCTGAAAAACATATACCCAGGGTTTCCCTATAGGATCAGGACCTTCCAGGGACTCTGCCTGAAACCACTCTCTTACTGGTTTTTCTGCCTTCCCTGTCCTGCTTCCCTTACTTACTCCTAGTTTCTCTTGAGAGTTTTCCTTAATAAATCACTTGCAAAGAACCCTCATCTCAGAACCTGCTTTTGGGGAATCCAACCTAAGAAAGGTACCCAGACCCATGAAAACTCAAGTATATCATCTCAAATGAACCTTTCTCTTCTATGAACCTCTATTTCTTCCATGCTAATATAAAGGAGCTGCATTACTAATTCCAAAGAAACAAAATTCCATTATTGAATAAAATTATGATAATATAGATGCCAGCCACCCCACCGCCAATCAGGACACATTGAGAAAGAACAGATTAAGTCCAGCCAAGATCCCCAATTCTCAGAAAGTTCTTTCAAACCTCCTCTTCCCCAGTACCTACATATTAATGGAGGCCCCTTAGACTGGTGTGTATGTGCATATGTACATGTTCGTGGGGGTGGGGAAGGAGTGTTAAGCAAATCAATATTGTAAGGCAAAAATGGAAGTAGACTCATGGAAGTAAACTCAGGGAGGCTAACAGGAAAAAAATTAAAGTTTAGTATGCTGATGTGCATGGTAGATGTGAGCTGTTATGCCATAAAGCTGGACTGTGATGCTGACAACTTCCTGCATCCTTTGCCAACACCTGAGTGCCATTTGCATAGCATCAGCATGGATAAAGTGCTTTCACATAGCCAATCATCTCTCATCTAACATTAGCTTTTGAAGGTGATATGTTGGTGCTGCTTCTCATATACAAGAGAAAATTAGATATCAGATAGGTTAATAGACTTACCAAAGGTCACAGAGCCAGGAAGTTAAAGGGTTGAGTCTAAAACCTAAGTCTCATAACTTTAGGTTTCAAAGAAAAGGGAAGAAGTAGGAAGACCACCATCGTGCACAAGTTAACATTTACAGAAAGCTTACTGTATGTCAAACCTTTATTCTATCACCTCATTTAGGCCGCACAAGGCAGGTGCCATTATTAAGATCCTTTACAAACAAGGGAAGTAGGGTATAGAAAGCCTTAGTCACTTGACTAAGGTCACATGGCTGGCAGTGGAGGAGGTGGAATTCTTACTCTCTAAGTATGCCCCACTGGAAATCAAGGGTAGAGGCTCAGTTCAGAGAAATTTATCAGAGTGCTTGGGGCCCAGAACAGACAAGATTCTAGTGGAACAGGGTTTGCGGCAAAATCAAATAGATAATGTAGAGTAAATTTTAGTGGCTTTGCAGACAGCAGTTTCAACCCAAAGTCAAATATGTTTACATATAGGACTCAGAAAATACCTCTCCCCACCATGAGTGTGCGTGCGCGCGCGCACACACACACACACACACGCTATATGCATGTTCAAGGTCCTTGGAAAATGAAAAGAAAAACAAACCTCTGCTTGAGCAGGCAAAATATGTAATAGGGGATAAAAAAAAAAAGGGTGGATGAGCAAAGTTGGGCAGGTACTCTGAAGGTCTTGTCTAGAGTGGCCTCCTGACTGGAAAAGGGTGAAATGAGTCATAGGTTAATTGAAAATGGTAAAACCTGGTACTCATAATTAGATAATGTGCATTCTCATTGTATTGCAAACACTAGTAAAATAGATGTGCCCTTAAATTGCTGCATGTGATCTTCTACTGAAGTGGTAGCATCAGAGGACCTCTGCAGAGGAGTCTGGGTCTCTCAGCTCTGACAGTGGAAGAGAAGACTGCCCCATTGTCTCCATCAGACATGGAGGCAGGAGACCCCTGCATGAGAGACACAAAGCCAACCTTACAAAATCATTAACCCCATGATATGATCCATTGTTTATTATTCAGAAAACATTATCTCCTGTATACAGGACACCCTCTTAGCTCTGGGAATATAAGTCAACAAGTCAGATATGGTTTCTGCCTCCACAGAGCTTAGTCTGACAAAGGATATGGAGGGGTGAGCCAGCAATCATTGGGGCATGTAAAGTGGAGAGGGCACTGGGACGGGGACTCTTAGAAAAGCACCTAACCCATCCTTGGGGCCGAGACAGACTTCCTGGAGTGGATAACATCTAAACTGGGATCAGAAGGATGAGAAGGAATTAGTTGGTGAATTGGGGGTAGAGAGCGTTTATGGGGGGTAATGGAGAGTATTCTGGACAGAAGGAATAACATGCACAAACACATGGAGGTAGAACTCCCTCAATATACTGGAAGGACTATGTGTTTGGGTGTGAGTGAACATAGAGAGTAAAGTACAAGCAGATAAGAAATGAGGGTGGGGATCAGGGAGAAGCCAGGCTTTAGAGGACCATACATGCCAAGTTAAAGAACTGATACTAAGTAAATTTCATCTCCCACTAAATTCATTTGTTGAAGTTTTAACCCCCAGTACCTCAGAATGTGACCACATTTGAAGATGGGGTCTATAAAAACGTTATTAATCTTAAACAAAGCCCTAATCCAATCTGCTGTATATATTTATAAGAGGGAACTGGAGCATTTAGACAGACACCAAGGAGACACATGCACAGAAAAGATTATGTGAAGACATCGCAAGAAGGTAGCCACCTGCAAACCAAAAAGTGAGTCCTCAGAAGAAACCAAACCTGCTGTCACCATAATCTTGGACTTTGATGTTGACTACTATATTGACTCTTCCAATCCATGAACATTTATTTAGAATTAAAAGTTCTAAATAAATAAAGAAGAAAGGTATGTTTCTTTATTTATTTAGAATGTTTTTATTTATTTGTATCAGTTTTATAGTTTTCAGCATACAAGCTCTGTATATAATTTGTTAGATTCACACTCAAACGTTTCATTTTTGAGCAATTGTAAATAGCATTGTATTTTTAGTGTCCACATGTTCATTGTTCTTTTATAGAAGTACAATTAATTGTTGCATATTTATCTTGTGTCCTGTGATCTTGCTGAAATAACATTACTTTAAGAAAGTTTTTGCATATTCCTTGGGAGTTTTATATAAATAGTCATGTCATCTACAAATGGAAGCGGTTTGTTTTTTCCTTTCTGATCTGTATGCCTTTTAGTTTTTATTGAAACCTGGACATTTGGGGTATTATGTTAATGAGACTCTGGATCGTATTTAAATCTTGTTTTAACTGGCTTTCTCTGACAAGGTTTTGGCAGGAGAAGGGTTGGTCCTGCCTCATTATTGCCAGGTGGGAGGTTAAAACTTAAGTTCTTCACTCACATCTCTTGACATTATAGTAGGTCCTCATTTCTGCTGAACATGGCTTTCACTGATATCACGTGGGCTGGAAAAGCAGGGGTTTCTTGTTACTGCTCCCAAATGGCCTCTACTGACACTACTGGTTAAAATTGGCCTTGTTACATCTGGGTGGTCTCTTCAGTGGCCTTCCTCTGATACAACCCCAACTGGGGGAGAGAGGCACCTTATTCTAGCCTGGTAGGAATTCAGTGTGGTATTTACTGACACTACAGTGGGAAGAGAAGGGATAAAAG
Source organism: Pteronotus mesoamericanus (assembly GCF_021234165.1). Lineage (NCBI taxonomy): Eukaryota > Metazoa > Chordata > Mammalia > Chiroptera > Mormoopidae > Pteronotus > Pteronotus mesoamericanus. The sequence goes on from NW_026555313.1 coordinate 17,257,958, forward strand.
TCCTCGGTCTCTGTTGGGCCTTTTCTGACACCACCTCAGCAAGGTGGCCAGAGAACCCATGAGAGCCTGGGAGGGTGGAAGTCCGGGCTCCCAACTTGGCCTTTCCAGGTGGAGTTGGGGGCGGGAACACAATTTTTCCTATAGTGTTTGGGTGGAGTAGAGTGGTTATTGTTGAAAAACGTTCTGTATTGTTAGACTGCCCTTTTCCAGGTCCTTTGGCTGGAGAGAGCAAGTCTTTGTTTTTTATGTTTTTGTTTTTGTTTTGTTGGTACTCATTAGTATTTGCAGGTTGCCAACTTTTCCATTTAAAACCTTAGATATATGAAGCCAAAGGAAAACCCAGGCAACTTACCTCTGTATTATTTCTCAGGTTCTAATGTCTCTACCTAGTCTGCCTTCCTTTCTACCTTTCAGAGCCTTCTCAAGGTTGTTTTTCATATATTGTCCAGAGTTTTTAGCTGTACTTAATGGAAGCAATGGGGAAATGTAATTCTACTCCATCTTCCTGGAAGTAGATAGCACTGCTGACTTTTAAGGCCACCAGAAGTTATACCCAATTACTGAACTAACCCATGGATAAACCAGCTTGGGCTTTTCCTTCTTTCTTCAGCTGGTCTCATGAGATCCCCCATATGGCCACAGGCATGAGCTGAGGGAGGGGCTCGGATACAGTTGCAGTAGGTGCCATGGGGTCTAGGCTACTACTCAGGCAGCTTCCTTGTCCCTCTGGTTCTGCTTATCTTCAATCCTGGATCTAGAACTTCAGTTTTACAATGGATTGTTGTTAGCCCGCCTGACCTGATGACAGCCAAGTTCACAATGGTCAGTTCTAGCTACACCATCTATTGATATCCCTGTGGTCAGGTATTCCATTTCTAAAGACCAAATACCACACCAGGAGTTATTTTTCAGAAGGCATGTACTGCAGGTAACATGGCCTTGCTCCAGAACCCTGGGGCCTGAGCTGTACTTCTCCTACTGGGACTTGCCGCAAAACCCATGAGGCATTGTTGAAGTGCTGGCTTGGCTGTGTGGACCAAATGGTGAAGCTGCCTGTACTGCAGCCTGGACCGGCTGCAGAGCCCTTCTGCTCTGGGCCTCACGTGAAGCTGGCAGCTGTTGGTGTCATCTGGTATACAGGCCAGAGCAACATTCCTAGGTTTGGAATATGCTGCTTCCAGAACCTGAAGAGGTTCACCTGGTGTTTTGCTTTCATGATCATGATGGCAAATTTCAATCATTTGTCTTTTAGTTTGAAGGAGATATCCCAGCACTGGATGTCTAAAACTGTTATGGATTTGGCAGGCCCCGGGCCTTCCCAGGGTCTGTCTCTTACCTTTTGGAACATCTCTGTTGCGCTGAGGCCTCCATAGCTTCTTTAGGAAGGCCAGGACCTTAGCCAAAGCAGCTCTGTGCAACCTGGACAGACCTCGAGGGTGCTGACAACTGGAGGCTGACTGCTGATGGGCTTCCCATAGGTGAGCCGCTACTTCTGTCTTGAAAGAGTATCCAGGTGGCCTAGAGCTGTGTCTACCACTCATGTATATCTCATTCGGTTGCAGGGCAACATCCCTCACAATGGGACGTCCCCATTTAACAAGGGTAGAGGCTTTAGCAGTTGAGTAAATTTACCTGAGGTTACATAGATAGTACTAGCAATAGAGTCAAGCAATCTTGTCCACTACAGAAAGCGCCCAGGGACCGTCTGGCTCTTGTGCATGTTGGCTAAATGGAAGCTCATTACTATTATCATTTGCTAAGCAATTTCATTGCATAATACTGAAATGTGACTATATGAGCAGGAAGAGATGATTTTGCTCTCAGACAAGGCACCATAGAATAAAAATGGATCTGAGGTCTGAGGGAAGCACTGGCCTGGAGGCTTGCTGATGCCCGAGTATCCCAGTTCCTTACTCAGGCTGGGTTTAGGTCCAGTCCCAAAGCGAAAGTATGGCCTGCTAGGTCCTCCAGTCAGGTGTGAATGTTCTTAATTAGAAGAAGAATGAGCAAGAAAGTTCTTCGACTCGGCATGGGGTGGCCCAGACTTTCAACCCAGGACCTAAGGAGGCACTTCTGGCATCTGTCTCACCTTTCTAAAAGTGAGCCTTCTCTGGATGAGGAACGTCCTGGCACACACTCACACTGCCTTTCCCAGCATTGGGCAGGGACCCAGCACCCAGCAAACCTCCAGACAGGGTGTGTTTGTCTCCGGCAGTGGGAAACTCAGCCCACTCTCACTCCTCCCACACACTCACTCCTCCTCCCCCTGGCTCAGTGCCCATTCTTGCCCATTCCTCCTCTGCCACATGCCCAGAGGGAATTCAGAGGCGCAAGCATTTTTCTTTCATGAAGGAAACAGCCCCCTCCGTCTGCCGCCTCCCTGGGTCGATAAGACAGGGGACACTCAGCCAGGCCTGGAGTCAGCTAAGGAGATCAGACGTTATGACGTCACTAGGCCCAGCCCCGCAGACCTCCTCCCCATTAAGAGAGGTGATAGGCAGGCGCTCTTCTCTCTAGTCTCGCCTTGCTGTCTGGGCCCTGACCCCAGGGTCCAGGCTGATTTTATTAGCACAACAACTACACATATTTATCAAGAGCTCACTGTTTGTCAGATATTAGGCAAAACATTTTATAAGCACTACCTCAGTCTTTATAACAACTTCGTGAGGTAGGTACTACCAAAATCTCCATTTTATAGATACAGTCAAATTAATAGTATCAGACAATTATTATGCCATGCCACTGTTTTAAGCTACTAATGTAAATTGCATATGCTATAAAATAGCATATGTAACATATTAATATGTATATTATATTAATGTCATATATAATATAAACTATACTGATATATATTAATTCCCTCAATCCTCATAACAATCCAGTGTCCCAGTTTCCATTTTATGAATGAAGAAACTGGGACACAGAGATAAATAACTTTCTTGAGGTCACGTAGCAAGTATACATTGAAACATCTTCTCTAGAGTCCCCCTTATTTACTATTATGCCTGTCACTATATTTCCCAGTAACTTGTCCAAGACCCCAGCACTAGGGGCGTCAGTATTTGAACCCTGGGTAACCTGATTCTGCAACCAGTGCTCCTACCAACTAACACACTACTGTCTTTCATTTAGATAAAATATGTGAAGTTACAGCCTAGAAATCAAGCCAAGAAAGGCAGGGGAGAAATACTTTACTGTCAGGGCCTATCCCAGTGGCCCCCTGCCCTCCTCACCCTGGGCCCTTGGCTGAGAAAAGACCCTAGCAATGTGCAAGCCAACTCACTTCACAGCCCAGGGTTGAAAGGATACCCAGCTACAGGCAGAAGAGATTGGAATTAACATCTAAAACCCCTCCCACAGCCCAGAAACCAATAGCCTGGGCTACTGCAGAAAGTCAGATTGAATTCTCTTCTAGGCCCTGGCAGGACTGAGAGTGCACCTTTGCAGTTCCCCTCAGCTCTACTCCTCCCACGGAAGCTGTTATCTGCACTTCCAGCAGACAGCACAGCTTTGAGGCAAGTCTGGTGCCATTCATGAGATAAAAACAGTCAGTCTCCCTGCCTGGAGTGGCTGGATGTCACTGAGAGAAACTCTCCAGTATAACTCTGATTGCTGAAATAAGGGATTAAGGAGCATTTTCTCTCCTACTCTGAGCACTCCATTAAGCAAGTGAAATAGATGCATTCAGATACACTCCCTTTTCCTTTTTTCTCTTGTGAATAACTGCATAATAAAAGTGATATTACATGAGCATAAATTTTCAAGAAGCCCAAGTGACAAACCATGCAAAGGACAACTGTAAACAAAGGTCATATATTTTTACATGACCTTAGCAGCCTATCTGATCCACCCCCTATTCCTGATCTGAGCCACTCCTGGACTTAGCTGCTTTTCTGCCCTTCCCCACAGCCTCAGCCTTGATCTTTTACTGGTTCACAAGCCAGGCACTGGTTGTGATGCTGCAGAAAATTTTAGTGAGGCTTTGTTCACTAATTTCTTTGTCTAGAAATTGCTTTGTGCTCTGGTGACTGGGCGAAACATGGCCCAGTTTGCCAGGGCACCCAGGTTTCAGATATTTCCCTGTCCACTCCTGGTCTTCTGACTCCTCTAGACCTCTGATAACTGCCAAGCGCTTAGCTCTTGCTGGGACTTCTAACCTCTTGACAGTTCTAGCCCCTGGGTTTGGCAAATCCCTTCACTGTGATCTTGCCTTCCTGGGTCCCGGCTTCCTGCTTGTTTTGACCTGTGGTTGGCCCCTTGGGTCTGCCTGGCTCTTTGAATCCTTACTCTGCCTTGCATGAGGTGAGTGTGATGTGAAGCTGCATGAGGTCCCAGTTCGCAGAATCCTTGGAACAAAATGATCCCCAGCAATAACTCTCCCCTTTCTGTATATTTACATAAACCTTAGACTCATTAATAAGATTCTCCATATACTTTCTTTTTAGTTATTGGAGAAGAGCATTCACACGGAAACACTTAGACTTCCCCATAGAGACTTACATACATGACTATATACACTTATACATATACATATATGTGTACATGTATTTATACACAGACTGACATATATGGATACATACATAGAAAACACATCCACAAACAGCCACTTACATACATAAATTCATAAAGATCGACACCACACACCACACTTTCAGTAATGCACGTACATTAATAATTAAAATCAAATAAAGATTTGCCTCATATATTATTTATATTTGAAACTTCAGTGTCTAGCACAGTGCCTGGAATACACTAGGTATTCAATGAATCCATTTTTAACAAGTGAATAAAGAGACAGAGACCTGACCTGCATCAGCCACATAAGTGACCAAAGAAGCTCACCCAGTTCCCCAAAGCCTGAGCCAGGGCCCTGGGATGGGGAAATTAAGCTTCTGCCTCAACAAGGACATGACACTCCAGATGGTGTTATAAGAAAGTGCCTCTAGTCCCCTCACATTAGGCTGGTAGAGATGTGTCTGCACTAGAAGCACCCTTCCCACTCTAGTCATACCTGATTCTTCACTACTCGGCCAGCACCCATCGCCAAATCCTCATCCTATAGTAGTTTCTCTCTTACCCACTTTTTCACTTTCCATGGCTTCAGTTACCCACAGTCAACCATGGTCCAAAAATATTAAGTGGAAAATTCTAGAAATAAAGAGCTCATAAGTGTTAAATTGTATGCCATTCTGAGTAGCATGAAGAAATCTCACTCCATCCTGTTCTGTCCTGCTCAGGACCTGTTCTGTCTTCACACTGAGTCTACTCCCCACCCCTTAGTCACTTAGTAGCACCGTGGTTATCAAGTTGAGATATTAAGTGCTTGTGTTCAAGTCACCCTTATTTACTCAATAATGCCACATTTATATAACTTCATTGTAGCATATTTATATTCGTTCTATGTTATCATTAGTTATTGCTGTTAATCTCTTACAGTGCCTAAATTATAAATTAAGCTTTATCATAGGTGTGTCTGTCTAGGAAAAAACAGTACATGTAGGATTTGGTGCTATCTGTGGTTTCAGGCATCTACTGGGCGGTCTTAGAATTTATCCCTTGCTGTTAAGGAGGGACAAGTATACAAGAAGTCTTATTTTGATATTTTTCCAGAGCATTTCCTATTTTTCTTTATTTCTCAAACTCTACTACAGATTTCCCAGGAGTCATGTCATGCCTACCAGGCTACAATCCACCCCCTACAATATGTTGGCTGTATGGAGTTGGAAGGGAGACTTCTTCCCCACCAAACCTGCTGCCTCCCAGCCTTGCTAGTCACCAGGCTATGAGTCACGAGAAAAAGAAGGAGTCTCCTCTGCAGCTCAACCCATGCCTCTTCCCTCTTCACACACTCAATAGCCTCATCACTCTTTCAGGCTTGCTCTCTCAGGTTTGCAACCATAAGTTGTGTTCCAGCTTTGGGCAGGCTACTTATACCCAGTCTCTCATTTAACTCTCCCAGCAGCCCTATGGGATGAGAATTTTTATCCCCACTTTATAGACAACAAAACCTGGTTATGGAAAGCCTATGTTCCCATGACAAGCAAAGTCTGCCTGCCCCCTTTGCATCCTGTCAGGCGAAAGCAGTGTTTCTAATGTAGAGTGGTGTGTTTGAATCTGCCTAAACCAAGAACCAGGAAACACAGACACTGCTTCTGCTCAGGGCCAACTCGAGCCTGTTTCTTCCTCAGTGAGGCTGTGCTGTCCATGCCTGACTGCCCCACAGGCCTGTTATAAGTGGGGCTGCCTTATTCAGTTGTGCAGTTCACAGCTCGCACCAAGGAGCCTTGTCAGAAGGGTGCTGAATTTCAGCCCAGAATCCTCTAGCCAGACTGCATGGACACCAAGGAGTGTGTCTTTCTAATGCACATGAGGCTCAGTGTAGGCTGGGGCAGTCCCAGTTCAGAAACAAGGAAGGTTGAAATGCTATGGGCAACTTGCACAGAGAGAAGTCTGACTGTAGTCAAAGAAGAGGCTGACTGGGTCTGGTTAGACTCCTTCTCCTAGCCAGGGACTCTGATCCCCAAGGAACCAAGTGTGCAGAAAGGAGACATTAGAGGCTGGCTCATTTCTATGAGTTTTACATTGAATGGGGAGCATTGGAATGGAATGGGGAATAAGGAAAGAAGGTGCTGGCTAGTACATTATTTGGAGGACTGCATTCCAATAAAAAAAATAGAAGTATTATCATTGAGAATCTTGCATCCAGGAAGAGGGTTAGAGGGGAGTCATCCAGCTGTAACTCTCTTCTTGGGCAGCCCAGGGAGTAGAACTGAGGTAGAAGTGACAGGTAGACAACAATGGAGAAGTTTCTCTTAAGAGCTTTTTGAAATAAAATCAGGTTTCTGGGGAGGAGGTGATGCCCCTGCACCTTTCTTCAGGTTTATCTTCATTTCTTTCACCCCTCACTCTCTATGGCCCAGCCCCTCTGGCCTTTCAAGTCCTCTGTCTCTCATTCTGCTTACTCTGGCTAACTCTTACTTGTCCTTCATCTTCTTTAACCCCTAAATCAAGGCAGCCATCACCACTCCTTTATACACATGCATGAAACTTGTGCTCTTTCATGGCATGACCAGGGGAAAAATGTATCAACAGCCAACAGCACTCTGCATCTTCAGTAAAAAGTCCTCTGCTTAGGACAACACCTTGCTGATCAGCTTCAGGGAGAAGATGAGGACTTAGGGTATTAGCAGGAAACTATGCAACAGATAGAAAAGAGCAAAACTGTAATGTATGAGGAAATGAGAGAAATTTGTATTTCTATAAGAGAAGAAGAGAGTCTGGGGAGGAGTCTACCCCAGACAGGTAAGGCTTGGGCCAACTCTGAGTAAGATATGTGGTCAGGCGTGGGGGATGAGGGACAGTTCCCAGGGCTGGGATGTCTGGAGGGGGAGGCTTTGTGTACAGTTTGAAGTTGCTCAGATTGCAATCATATAGACTTCTACTCTGATATCTCCTTCTTGCCAAAATCTGCAAATAAGTCTAAAAACATGCAAATTGTCTTATGGAAACAGAGGTTTGTTTGTTTTTCCAGCTTTACCGAGGAATAATTGACTAATAAAATCATAAGATCTTTAATGTGTACAACATAATGTATAATATGTATACATTATAAAAGGATGATAAGACACTGGCTCAGATGCAGGGTCTGAACAAACTTCTGAGAATGTCTCATGCCTAACAAGAAGACGCTGACACTTGCAGGATCTTTGGAGCTGTGAGAAAGGCCCTGAGCCTTATGGGCCCTGGGACAGTGGGGCTGATTCTCTTGGAGGATAATGCTCTAAGCCATAGGCTATAACCTTGCTCTTCCTCTTTTTGGCAAAAAGTCAGGAAGTTGGGAGTCAATTCCCCAGCTCAGCCATTTCTAGAAACATCCTATGTTCAAATTGCTGACAGATAAGCTACAATGTCTCTCAGACTTTCTGCACACCTGTGCTTCCATACAACCTGTTAACTTCTCTTCTAGCTTTCATCAAAGCCCTCCAGGATGCAGGGCAGGGAGGGGAGGACAAGGATCTGGGCTCCAGTGCTGAGACTCTGGAAAGTGGCCAGCTCTGGTGCTGAGTGAGGGGAAGACAGGGTGCACACCTGAACTCAGACCCTGAGACAGGGTGGAAGACGGGCATCTGGAGCCCAGCACTGACCCTGGATGCCCCTCTAGTTCCAGCACTCAGCCCTGCCCCTATCCCACAGCTACTGAGTCAGCAGCTGGTGAACCCCAGGCCCGAGGCAGTTGCACATTGAGAAATCTGCTCAGCTTAACAGCACCTCAGGTGGGTTCTTGTAGAAAGCTTGCTGGTAGGCATTTGGAAGTTTTGCCCAGGGACTTAGGCTCAAAAAACTTCCAGAGCCAGCCAAGGGAAAGGAATGATTTGGAGGTGGCTCCCTTAGGAGATGTAAAGTCCTCTCCATTAGACTGTAAACATTAGAAAAGGGGAAGCAATGGAACTAATTAAAGAAGGAGACTGGAGGATAAGAGAGAAGAAAGTGGCCTCTGAGAGTTGGGTCCACAGGTCAGAGACTCCAGTCCAGAGCAGACCCGTCATTTTCCCTTCATTGCTGATGGAGTGTGGGGTCGTCCTCCTCCCAAGGCCGCAGTGAGGAGTCATGCCATTTCCTTCGCGCATGGGGCTTTACTGAAAGCCAACTTGCTAGGTCTCTGGATACCACGAGACACAGATTCAGCCCCACAGTCCCTCAGCAGCACAGTGTGGCAGTGCCAGGACAGCCAGCCACCTCAGGAAACCTAGAGTTGTGTGCTCCAGAACATGGCCTGTGCGGGGGGTGAATCCAATCTCAGTGCTTCTAGAGCACGTTGGGAGAAAGAGAAGGTTGGACTAGGTGGATTCACCACCATCCCATGTTCCACATGATCCAGCAATCCCACTTCTGGGCGTATATCCAAAGGAAATGAAACCAAACTCTCAGATAGCTGCATTCTCATGTTTATTGCAGCATTATTCACAATAGTCAAGATATAGACACAAGCTAAGTGTCCACTGATGGATCAATGAATAAATAAATTTGACATATATGAATGTATATATGAATATTACTCAGCCTGTTGAGAAAAGGAAATCCTATCATTGGCATCAACATAGAGAAACCTGGAGGACATTATGCTAAGTAATATAAACCAGACACAGAAAGACAAATACTACATGATTTCCTAAAAAATTCAAATACATAGAAACAGGGATTAGAGCAGTAGTTACCAGGGGTGGGAGCAGGGGCGAGGAGGTGGGGGAGGAAATGCAGAGATATTGGTCACAAGGTTAAACGAGGTTTTAAAGTTACGTAGGAAGAATGTGGACTGGAAACTTAATGTACAGCAATGTGACAAAATTGTACTGTGTACTTGAAATTTGCCAAGAGAGTAAATCATAAATGTTCTCACCAAACACATATCTGTACATGTGCACCTACACACAATAGTAACTGTGAGCTGATAGATATATTAATTAGCTGAATTGTTGTAATCATTTATATGTACTAGGTTTGTCCATAAGGTATCCAGCCATGTACTATGAAAAATAGAGATATTTATTGAATAATATATGAGATACAAGAGACATTGTACATAGGACAATAATGCCTCATCCCCTTCAAAGTTGGCACCATGGGACCTCACATTGTTCTCCCAATCACCATCACTTGCCCTGTTGTATTTTCCTAAATTTCATCAATGGTCTGAAATTTCTTCCCTTTCAAAGGTGATTTTAATTTTGGGACAAACCAGAAGTCTCAAGGTGTCAAAGCTGGGCTGTAGGGGGGTGAGTCACCTGGGTGATTTGATGTGTCACCCAAAAACTGCACGAGATGTGATGCATGAGTGGGTGCATTGTCATGATGAAGCTGCCAATCATCAGTTGCCCATGGCTGCAGTCTACTTGAATCATCCAAATAGTTTCCACAGAGGAATGTTCAAGCTTAGTGCAAAATTTGATGAAGATTCATTGCTCTACTAGCTCAGCCATTTTGAATGTGATGGCCACGCAGTGCATATCCTCACCCAATGGCGTCTACTGCCCCCACTGACTAGTACAGTAAAGTCATCATTGTTCACACATGTACATCCCAGTCCACTCTCCTTAGCTGCCAGGTTACATCGATGCAAACTGTCCTCGTTATATTAACAATGGCTGGACTTTTTCCGGATGTGAAAACCAAAGGCACCACCATTTTCATGACACTATGTCATCTCCTGCAGGGCTCAGCCATCTCTAGGGGAGAAACTTCAAAGATAATCTTTTGTTTTATTTTATTTTTTTTCCTGCCACCCACTTAGCTCTATCCACACTCCTGGGACAACTGCCCCAGGGACTAAGCCCAGCCTTGGTCTCACCCACACACATTTATTATAATTCAAAAAAACATATTTGAAGAAAAAGCCTTCCTGATTCAACTAAAGGCATTCAAAGCACACATAGCCCAGTGAGGCACTAAGCTGCCTCTTAATTGCTCCAAAGGAATGTTTTCAAGCTCCAGGCCCATCAACACCTTCTGTAATCTTTGCTTTCAGCCCACGCTTGTGGCTACAACCCAGAAAGTTCTCAGTTCCTTTGGGGAGCTCTACAACACGCTGTACTTGCATTTGTTCATTTCTTGCACCAAAGTAATGACTCCTTCCTGAAGCAGAGACATGACTCAACCCCAGGAAAGAAGCCAGAGGTTTTCAGAGTCACTGTTTCACTGGTGTTCTCTCCCGCTGTGACCTGGGTCAGAGATAAAGGTGCTAAAGCTCTTTTATTATTCTTTTTAAGAGAAGAGAGGTTGGGGAAGGAGGAGAAGCACAATCCAGCCTTGCCCCCAAAGAGCCTTCATAATTGTCAGGTGCAAAGAGACCCATGTGAGAGATCTGGGCTATGTCTCTTACCTCAATGCTGCTCAATGCCCCCAAAGGCCTGATTGATTTGGCAACATGGTTCCTGGGGAAATTCAAGCTGGCTGAGGAGAGGGAATGCTGGGAACACTGACTTCAGAGTCACAGAAACCAGCTCTGTCATAAGCTGGGTGGCCTGGGAAAGTGTCTCACCTTCTCTGATCCAAGAAGGGGGCCATCACACTGACTGTAGGGCTGCTGTGAGGGTTAGGTGCCAATTGATGGTCTCACAGAACATTTCTAAGGTGCTTGGGGTTAGGACAGGCCAGCACTATAGGAGCCTTCACTCAGTTTTATGAATAACATGTTTGTCTTTAAATGAGTAAGTCTGAGGAGCATGGAGAGGGAGAGGGAGGGAGGAGGGGAAGAGTAAGGAAGAAAGAGCAGGGCTTGGTTAGAGGTTGAAACTTATGGGCTCTCGAACTGCTTTCTGGCTCCTCTGTTTGGTTCCAGAGTGTTGGAGCTCCCTCTCCCTCAAGGGCTGGCTCTTTCGGTGGCAGGTGGAAAAGGAGGAGCCTAATAAGGGATGAGGTCAAATTCAAGGAAGACCAGAAGAGGAAGGCTATATGGATCTTTCTGGAAACCCAGACTTTTCTGCTTGGGCCCTGGAGAGGATGGGTGGTCTCAGACTGAACTTGGAAGCTGTGCTCTGGGGTGAAGAGGACAGGAGGAACGGCGCTGACTTTTCCATTGTAAGTAGCTATTGCTGCAATTGCAAAAGGCCAAATAAGGTGATAAAACCACAACATTCTGGGGATATGTAGATTCCTGGGGCTCATAGCTGACCTGGGAGACAGTGAACATAAGGTCTGGTGGGCTCAGAAGAGAGACAAAGCATTCTCTGAAATACATTTTGTTCTCAGATGATGGCATAAAGAAGGGAGGGATATGTTGCAGTCCACTGGGGCCTGCCTGACACAGCTTGTCGTGAATGTGGTTCTCATCTTCCCTGCAACAAGTGCCTCAGGCTCTCTCGTGTTGGCTCATCCCAGAAGGTGTTAAGTCAAAAAAAACCAAAACCCCCCAAAAAGCCCCTAGGTCTACAGGACATGAACTTTTCCTTTGTCCTCTGAGCCCTGCAGTTCCCTCCACTGCTCTGGCAGGGTCCTGCCTATCTTCTCCAGGTTAAAACTACAGACAGAGCACCAGATACTTCCCCGCTAAAAGTTCTCTGACCATTTGTGATCTACATTCGGAAAACCCACCCTATGCCCTGCCAAGTAGATTTAGTCTAAAAATAACTCCTTATATCTCCGGTTGACAGTAATTTGTGGAATTAAGATGGTGTCAGAGACAATTTTATGAAAGCGAGTGTTGTCCCTGGTGATTGTGTTTCCTGAAAGATGAGGGGATAACTCACCACAGGACATGCCATTAGCCTGCATTATCCTCCCCCAAGCCAAACAAAACAGACCCTTGCTTTTCTCTTAAGACCAGCTGCACTTTCAGAACTGACAAAATTGTTCTCACTGGACCCAAAGATCAAAATGTGTGTCCAACTGGAACGAAGAATGACACTGACGGGGACTCAAATTGTCCTTAAACTAAGCTCCCTGCTCCTTAAAAGCACATGCCAGGTCATGAGCCATGAGGCCCTTTCCATGTACCCAGGGGGACTGCTGCCAAGAATTTCCTCAGTCAGCTCACACTCTCCAAAGCCTCTGAGTTAATTAGGGCTTTTCAGTACTACCTGGCCCATGGAAACCCTAACAGGATTCAGGGAGAAGAAAATTTATTAGCTTGTATAATGAGAAAGTCCAAGGTTAGGGCTGGCTTTCGGCACAGTTTGATATAGAGGCTCAGATGATGTCATAAGAACTTAGTCCCTTCACCTCTCAGCTGGGATTTATGCCCTCAAATGTTAGCTTGTTTCTTAGCAGGTTTTCTTCTCACAACAAACACATGGCTCCCACAATTCTAGATTTTGTACTATCATAACTCCAAATCCACAGGTGAAGAAAGTATGCCTTTTTGGTGCAAAAGTCCTGATTTATTTAAATTGTTCTGGCTTAAGTTGTGGGCTCATCTCTGAATCAAAGTGTGCAGACTGTAGAACGTGAGGCCCAGATGAGCAGATGGGTAGCCCTGGGCATGAAGTCAGAGCCTCTGAGAATCACAAGGACTGGTGGGGAGGTGGGTGTGTTGGATTCTCTGTTGGAGATTGCATTTAGGGCCGTGTAGTAAACACCTCAGCACAGCAGTTTATTTTTCTCATATAATGAGATGTCCAGAGGCAGTGCAGGAAGCAGCTAGGAACCCAGATTCCTTCCAGACCCTTGCGGGACCACATTGTTGTGGTCCTTATCCTCACAGCTCCAAGGATGGCGGCTCTACAATCCAGGCAGAACTTTCCAGGCATGGAAAAGGGGAAAAAGGGGGAAAAGGGGAAAAAGGGTGATGAAAAGGCTAGTGCTAGCTGGGTCTATGTTTTATCAGCGTAAACAACCTTCTCTGAAATTTCTCCTTCCATCTTACTTGCCAAAACTAGATCATGTGAGCCTTGCTAGCTTTGGGACAGTCTGGGCAGGTATTTTTTACTCACAAGAAAAACTGAAATTCCAATAATTGAGATAAGAGAATGCATATTAAGGATGTCAACTAAAAACATCAGCCACACAATCAAAAACAAACCAATGTTCACTAAAGCATTTGTCACCCAGGGGGCCAGTTTTCCTTTCTTAACCAAGAATGTCCTTCTTGGTTCCTGCCTCTAAGGATGAGAGTCAGCTCCTGGCTGCTATCTTGGGGCAATGCAGCCCTAGGTTTATGTAGAGAAGTGTCACATACCACACTATTCAGCATCCATGAAGGTGTCAAAGCCATTCTTGGCAGATGGTTTGGTCTTTAAGTTCAGAGAAACTCAGAACTGATGACAGTTGGTTGTTAAATATTTTTAAAAGAAGATTTTATAATGTAGCACACATTTTTAAAAATTGTTCCAGAATTGTAATTTTGGAGATTGGTGTTGGAAAAATGTATGTGCACATCCTTGTGTATATGGAGATATATTGAGTGTCAGTACAAATCTTTTGCATTTTAATTGAGTGTGTCCTCACATTCTTAGCCCTGAGAACCCTGATAAAGTCCATTATGTCAGTGGAACTGTGCAGCGGGAGGAGCTGGGGTGGGCTGTCTGAGACCCATGGGGGAATATGCTTGCCTTGGGCTTTCAGAACAAGGGAAGCCTCCATAGGGAAGTGTGTAGACTACCACTTTGCCTGCCACACGTGGTCTTGGGAATTACCAGCAGCACAAGCAAAGCAGGTGGGTTGTTTCAACTTGTTTTAAAGGCCTCCAGCTATGATAACATTTTTTTCCCTATTTCATGGATTCAGTAGATCACAGAATGTTGGAGCTAGAAAGGACCTTGGTGATCATCTGGCCTACCTCCTTCATTTTTCATTGGTTCTTTATGTAATCCCATCATATAAGAAACATGATCATCTAGAGATATCAATGGGCCCCACCATTTCCTGTGTATTTGGAGATTTAAATAAAAAGCCTGGCCATGATTTGAATGAAGAGGATGGTTTGGGGAGAAGGGAAGAGAAAGGAGCCTCAAACATATTGCTCCTCTGATCATAGTGGTTGACCTCTTTTCTGATTGCGTTTTTTGGGGTTTTTTTTTTAGTTTTTTTCTTTGTCATTATTTCAGAAGTATAGATAAGATGCAAAATTAGCACAAATAATGCCCATCTATTTTCTTCACCCAGATACCACACATGGTGACATTTTACCAAGTTTGCTTTAGATAGATACATTTTTCTCAAACATTTGAGTGTTAAGTTGCAGACACAATACCAACTTCTCCCTTCAGTGTGTATTTTCTAAGAATAAGGACATCCTCTCACATTAACATAGTACAATAATCAAAATTAGGAAGTTGACATTATAACAGTATTATTAGCTAATTTACAGACTTTATTCAAATTTTATCATTATTCTAATAATATTCTTTATGGGTAAAGACAATCCTGGGCCACGTTTACATTTAATTGTCATAATGCCTCTTCTTGGCCTTGAATCTGGAGCAATTTCTAAATCTTCCCTTTTCTTTCTTGACCTTGACAGTTTTGATCAATACAGGCCAGTTCTTGTGTAGAATTTTTTATTAAATTTTAAGACCACTAAAATTCTATTCTTAACATGAAAGAGAGGAATGTTGTGATTTCTTCTTTGTGATTAGCACTGATGAGCCTAATCAACACTGGACTCCCATCCATTGCAAGGAGCCAGTAAAACATTTAAGAGGTGTTAAACCTTGTTCCTAGTTTTGGGAGGAATGGGTTTAAATTCACCGGTGGTTCAGTAGAGTCCCAATCCTTTCAAGAACCATGATCCATAGGGGAGAAACCATATTGGCTTCTCTGGAATGTAGAATATTGCTCATTTGCAGCAACCAGCTATACACCTTATCTTCACCATGGTTGGTTGTTGCAAATGAAGGATTGTTTTGTTAGTTATTCACTCAAACCTAATTAAAACCAAGGTTAGCAGAGCATCTGCCAGCATCCAACAACTTCCCTCTCACCTTCTCTATCCCATCACCAGTCAATATGATTCATTGGCTTTTAGTGCATTAGGCAAATTTGCTATAATTGCAGAGAGGGGAAGGAGCAAGGGGCCCATGGCACCACCCAGGCGCTACACCATTGCCTTCCTGTAAGTCACAGAGACTCTAAGAAAGGGGCTTAAATTGCCTTTATTGATTTTTCAGCCTCTAATAGATCATTTCTCACTGAGCAAAGGACAAGACCCTCAAAGGGAGTTCTTTCTCCTCCAACCCTCATCATGGGTCTTGTCTTAGTGGGAAGGGTATCTGAGGAATTAATGGCATATTGGAATAAATTAAAATACAGGCATCCATTTTCCCTAAGATGCAACTGAGAGGGGCCCAGTGGGGTCTGTTTCCACTTTTGACTGATCTAAAGTAGACTTCCTGACCCCAAAGTTATGCATAGAGAAGTGACCCTCATGATTCTAATTTCCTTCCACATGGAATTACTAAAATGAGCATACTGTGAGTCCACATCCAGTCTGCTGGACCAACTCCTCTTGATGTATACCTTGAAAGAGGAATGAAGTATAGTGCAGTCACATTATGGGATCCCACTTGGAAGGGCAGCCAGCCAATAGTTCTTTAGCACCAGTCCTTAGCTCACATTATATGTGTGCCAATACCTCGCTAGACCCTTAAATAACCAACATACAACATAATCTGGTAAGTTCAACAGTAGAATTTGTATAATATATGTAAAGGACAATGAGGCTTTGGGAGTATGGGGATGGAGGAAAGGATGGTGTAGTTTTCACCTGTGTCTAGAAAAATGGGTTTCAGCGGACAAATTGAGGATGGCACTTGCAGTCCACAAAGTTCAACACCTAACTAGGTACAGCTTTGTTCTATTCAATATGGTTGCATGTGCACTAGCTGCATTTTCCTCATCTAGACTGTATACACCATGAGGGCAGGAATCTTGTCTTCTGTTTGGGGAATTCTTCACAGTACCCAGACAGGTGCTAATTGCACAGTGATATCTCAAGGAATCCCTGGTGGATAACTAAATTCAGCAGATCATACAGCTGTGAGGAACACTTTGCTAGTACTGAACACAGGCGCCTGTGAGAACTTCTCAGGAGTCTGGTGGGAGTGGCAGGTGAAGCTCTGTGGATCACAGGTGGTGTCAATACCACCACCCAGGTATCCCTTGAGTACAACATATGTCAAATGTCCTTACCATAAAATCACTTCTATGGCCTCAAACATATCCAAGATTCATTCATATTATTTTTCTAGCAATGTTTATACAAAAATTTCCAACACAATGAAATTACGTTGACAGTGTCTTAGAATTCAATGTTCACTCTAAAAATTTTAACTTAGAGTTAAACTGGCACAAACCTTCATTAGATATAGATAGGAATATTTTTAAGGGTCTGCAGTGTAAGCTGTCTGTGTCATTTGGAAGGGTAGATGTTACAGGGGAAAGGGGGAAAAAGTGGGGAAACAATAACAGAAGGAAGAGAGAGAGGGGAAGAGAAGGGAGATGGGGCAGGAGTGGGAAAGGATGGGTACCTGCAAGGATTTTCTCTTTGTTCATTTTTACTTCCTCCAGAGAGACCTCCTTTTGCTGTCAGGGAGGCTCAGCTCAGCCCTATGAGCTTGCCTTTCTGCTACCATTTTTATTTACTTTTTTCCTCAATGGTTCAAAATCCTGGCTACCATTCAAGTGGGACCTAGAATAGACAGAGTGCCAAATGGCAGAGGCCAGAGCATTACTGGTGAAGGAGTTAAGAAAATGAACCCCTTTAGAAGCTACAACTGTAGAGCCAAGGGCTTCCTTCTTGCACCTGGACAGAGAAGGTTGTGTTGGGTTTCCAAAGACTGGGAGGTCCCTAGGTTAGCAAGGGCTATGGCATTGTTAGGTTATCATTGCTACTTTCATTGGGAGGTGATGGGCTCAGCAAGCCTGTCTAAGAGGAAAATAGTGTTGAACTCAGGGCCGGACGCAGGAACAGCTGGCATGCTGATGGGTGTGGACACATGCAGACAGCTGGGTGCACATTCATAACCAGAGAGAATTCCTCAGGATTTTCAACCATCTTTTTTTGTCTTCAAGAATGAACAGGGAGAACCCCGGGACTGTGGTAAGAATAGCTCGCATTCTCCCTCAAACCTGTCTGGCTTGAGTTTGTGAAAGGCTTGGGGGAAAAAGTCACATTTGAAAATCGAATTTATTTTGAGCCAGTAATGATGACAAGAGGCTCAGTTCTGGAGACAGAAGGCAACTTTCCAGAATAAAAACCATATTTATTTTTAAAAAATTACTTCCCACTGCCCCTCCAAAACAAACTATTCCTTGATACTTTTATTAGAGTGAAAAACTAGATGTTAGATGTAGGCCAGAACAATCTTTCATCCCTCCCTCCCTCCCTCCTTTCCTCCCTCCTTTCTTTCTTTCTTTCTTTCTTTCTTTCTTTCTTTCTTTCTTTCTTTCTTTCTTTCTTTCTTTCTTTCTTTCTTTCTCTCTCTCTCTCTCTCTCTCTCTTCCTTCCTTCCTTCCTTCCTTCCTTCCTTCCTTCCTTCCTTCCTTCCTTCCTTCCTTCCTTTCTATATGGGGGCAGGTTTCCCAGGAGGTTTTAATGAGTCAAAGGCAGAGAAGATGGGGCAGGCCAGTGAGGCTGCAAGCATGGGTCTGGTCCCAGCTCTGTCCCTATAGGCGGTGTGACCCTAGCACAGTGTTAAACCACCTAATTGGCAGTTTCCTCATCTCTACCTTAGGGATAGGCCAGCCTGCCCGGCCAACTTCTAAGGGTTGTTATGGAGATAAAATCAGAAGACATCTGTGAAGCTGCCTTGTAAAATGTGAAGTCCCAAACACATGTAAGGTATTGGTATTAAGGATCTGACTAAAGCCTCTCATGGCAAAGAAAGCTGTCAGTGAGAACTAGAAATACTCCCCCTCACAGCGACACCACAGGGGTGAGAGCCGAAAGAACAGCTGTCCCGCTCTCAGAGAAAACATGGTGTCATCAGAATAAACCACAGAAATAGAACTCTAAGGGATCATGCATTCCCACAGATCCCATCAGCCAGCCTCCCCACCCAACCCCCACCCCACATCTATACAACGTCACAAAGGGCTGGCAGGGCAGGGGACAAGAACTGGTTTTGCAGAGAGGTAAACTGAAGATTGAAAGGGAAAAGCCCTTCCGTACACTTATGTTGAGGCTCATCCAGACCAGCACCAAGCTACCCCTTCCTCATGATCTCCTAACCAGCCGGTCAGCCTCCAGCCCAGAGCCAGTGGCCTGAGTTTTGAAAGTAGCTCACTGTGCCAGCCAGCCTGCTCTGAGCCACCGCTCTGAGCCGCCACTCTGAAAGGACAGATGTGCCTCCAGCCAGCAGCCTCCTGGCTCCAAAGGCCCCTGTGAAAAAGTGGACTGATAGCTAAAATGCTTATCCCTGGAAAGTTTGAGAACCCTTCAGGTGGAACAGGTTTGAGAACCCAGCAGATGGCACATTCCTACCTGCTGGTTTTTTGGAACCTGTGAACACAATGAAAGATGGGCTCTAAATCGCCTTCACTGTTGGAGGGTCTAGGAAGGCCCCATTGCCCAGAGCTCCATAAATCTGAGTGTCCTGGGGGGATTAGTTATCCCTATATCCTTCCCTCATTCCCAGCAGATCTCTTCAATAAATCACTGCTGGGCATACAGGTCACTGAGCCATTTGCCCACCTCTCTAGAGATGCCAGTGGCCCTATAGAACCTCATCCTGCCCTTGGCTGGGCCACTACCCTGCTGCCCTATGCTGGTGGCAGTGATGCAAAGCATTCATTCAGATACATCTCCTGCCCAGAATGCGTGCTCATCCCAGACTACCCACAAGGGCCACCTGAATCCCACGGGACTCTGAAGTTTTGTTGGAAAACTGCCACCCTCTCTAGTTGTTATTGGTTCTGGCTGCTTTCATACTAGAAGGACTGAGTTGACTGGTTGCAACATAAACCATATGGCCTGTAAAACCAAAGACATTTACTATCTGCCCTTTTTATCAAAAGAGCTTGCCACTCCTGCATTATATAATTATCTTATTGAATTCTAACAATTGCACTGTGTACTAGGTATTATTATCCCTGCTTAAACAGGTAGAAGCTGAAAATCAAAGTTTTAGAAACTGACCCAAAGACACACAGCTGGTAAGTGCAGAGCTGACGTGAAAACCTAGGTGTCTGCTTCAAACCCAAGTTATTTTCCAAATATACAATTCTGCCCATCTGTGGGTAGAGCCAATCAGTGGGCAGGATGTTAGTGTGTAGTGGAGTGAAAGGGCTCATTTTCTTCCAAAGAGTGAGCCAGATTTGGAATCATATTGTTGAATACTGACTAGTTTAGGCCTACATTATTCAGCCTTTCCCGCAGGCCCCTGGATCACAAGGAGCTGTTCTTACCCAGCTCCAGCCAGCAGCTTGTAAATAAACCTGAAACCCAGAAGAGCCAGGCTGGCCTAGAGCAGCCCCTGGCCAGGCCAGCCAGGGTTGCCATGACGACAGAGTCATTTCCATTACAAACCCTGCAACAGGCTTCCAGAAGGTGATTAATGGCCAACCTCTGGAAGTGGAATGGGGGTGGGGGGGTGGGGAGGAATGAGAAGAATATTCCTTTTAGTTTGGTGAAAAGCTTGAACCATCTACACCCCCAACCCCCTACCCAACATTGGGAGGTTGAGGTGAATTTTATAGCTGGGGTACAGATGCTAAAATGCTCCATTCCTGTCTCCCTAAATCCTAAGAGTCATCCCCAAATGCGCCTTGTGGAAATCTCAGTCTGGCCTTGTGCTAAGGCAGCCAAACTCAGGAAACTCAAGGGCAGACCAAAGAAAAAAGGAGAAGCCAAGGGAAGGCATGTAAGACTATCGACTGGTTAATTCTTGCAGGATAAATGGCACCCACTCACTAAAAGGAAAAGGTACAAAAAAGATTTTAGTGAAGCAAGAAGCAGGTAATAAAAGGCAGGGGTCCTACCTCCTTTGAGTTCAGAGAAAAGCCTTTTTTATGGACTCAAGAAGAGTCAGTGGAGGAGGGTGGACCACCTCCCAA
Organism: Pteronotus mesoamericanus; assembly: GCF_021234165.1. Classification (NCBI taxonomy): domain Eukaryota; kingdom Metazoa; phylum Chordata; class Mammalia; order Chiroptera; family Mormoopidae; genus Pteronotus; species Pteronotus mesoamericanus. The sequence continues at coordinate 17,278,442 of NW_026555313.1, forward strand.
AGCTGTGATCCATGTTGTGAATGTCAACACAGGTGACCTGAGGAGGCTCACATATCCCCATGTCCCCTTGCCCCCCGCCAATGGGTGGAGTGACCCACATTTAACACCCCAAACCTGGGGTGTCTATTGCAGGTCATTCTGGGCCGTTCTTTGCCAGCACTTCTCACTGCTGACCTGTCGGGGCTCTGACTGTCCAGTAATTGTTTACCTTTGGCCATTTTCACTGTTGCTGAGTCACTCCCGTGGAGCCCCGTGGAGGCAATCAGGCAATCCGCTGAGCTGGTACAAGAATCCCAGCATCTGGCTTGTATCATTTTCCTCCATTCTGTTGAGATAGTGTGACTCTGGGGTTGAAATGGCAAGTTCTGTAAGAGAGAGAAAAAAGAAGGCCTGTCACGCTTCTGGCGTGAGCGCACTGCTTTGAAGTGAACCCAAGGGAAAGGCTCCCTGCACTCATGTGATTCCCCGCTTCGGGAAAGACACAACCAGGGAAATCCTATTCCCTATTGCACCTCTACCACCTCTAAACTATCCCTCAGCCTTCACTGGTGTCCCACAGTGGGTCCAAGACCCACAATTCTCTGAGCAAAATGTGTGGATAAGAACCTCAGCTCACAGACTCATTTCCACAAGAAATGTAACTACTTTTTCTATAACTAAAATGATTTTTGATTTAGAGGTCCCATTTTGTACCTGGAAGTGAACCTCAGTTAATTCCAGGGCTCCCAGTTTTGCTTTTTGGGAGGCTGCATCTACTTCGAGGAGGGGCCGCTGGTGCACTTGGAATGGGAGCCGGGACTGGGGTGCCCATCCTCAGTGTCCTCTCCAGTCACACTGGCATCCACCTGCAAAGCTGGTCCTGCCCAGGCTGTGGCCCTCAGGCCACACTGGACACTGCTGAGTCTCCTTCTCCCCAGCAAATGCCCATAGCTCTCAGCTGCTCACCATGCTTTCTGTTTCGCAGGGACCCTGGGAAGCTGGGCTAGGCACTCTGGAATCCTGGAAATTGCTTCTCTTCTCTCTCTGGGAAAGGGATCCAAGTTACTGTACCCTCCGATCCCACATTCATCTGGACTTTCTGTTACTCTGCTTCCCCTCCACTGGGCCCAGCCTGAAGTGCGGGAGGTGCACACTCCTTCCGGAGGGCGCTCTCCAGGAGCTAACTCTCCAGCTTCTCTGACTCTCCTTCCTTCCTCTAACCCATCTGGATGCAGCTAGATTCCATGGGGTAGGAATACACTGGATCTGATGGCTTGCTTCAAATCTTCAAATTTTTCCTGATTTCTCTCTGCATTGCTTTGAGGAGTGAGCTTTTGAAACGCAAAATATAAGAGTTGACTTCTGGATATATCAGGACTCCCTCAATGCCTTACTTGCCATCTCCCACGGGGGAAGGGCAAGCAAGATATAAGAAGTGTCTGGGGAAAATGCATCAGCCAATATCATGCAATGTTATCCTGTGATGCTATCCGCAGGGGCTTCTTGGCTCTGAAGTCATAGCTTTTGAGTTGGTTTGGGTTGGGTTTGTTTTGAGGAGTTGCCATCACCTCCTCACTCTGCGGAAGTCAAAAGTCACCCAAGATTTCTTTAAGTTCTCAGGTAGCTTATGTTTCCTTAATCACCTCAGGTTCAAAGCAGTGTTTCCTCTGAATTTCAGGCCAACTTGCTGCCCACACCCTCTGCTCCTTCTTATGACACATGAAGCATGATGTGGAATTCAACCCCTGGATAGGGTTCACAGATGCCCTATCCAATCACCCTGTGCTTCTGTACGTGTGTCAGACTTTACACAAAGGATGGTATTACTGAGTAGCGCCCTGAAAAATATTCACAAAGGCTATGAGCAGGTCAGTTGGAAAAACTGGCAGATAACAGATGATAGTCCTGGATGCCCTTGAGTTGGAATGACTCCAGTAGGGTGGTGGGGGTCCCCATTGCTGATTCCTAGTCAAGCTCTCTACCAGTCTACGTCCTGGGGCCTTACAAGGCACTCCACTCCCCTTTGCACCACAGCCTTAGGCCTTCTTGGGATAACTCCTCTGGCCCCTCTCCCCATTCTCAAGCCTCCTTACCTTCTAGAACTCTGGATGCTTGTCTTCTAGAATTCTAGAGGATTCTCACTCTCACACCCAGGGCTGTCCCTCTCTCCCTGCTCTTAAGTCAGTCCCTGGCCCACCTTTCTACCTCCACACGCAACACTGTCTGCAGCAGGCCCTGGGTGTATAAGATGTACTTTTCCTAGGATATTATGGTTGTAAAGCACAATTATTCCTTTTTTTCCTCAGAATAAGCAAACACAAATATTTATCTGTTAAAAACAAGAAGAGAGAAAACTTTTACTATAATCCCTGTTGGAGATTGGGAGAAAAAACTGCCGAAGGCTACAATCCCCAGGTTACCTTGTGTGGGTGGGCCCTTTTTAAGGATTACTTGCACCATAGTTTTACTCTCAGTCTGACTTTCCTGCCATTTAGTGAGTGCCTGCCTTTCCTTTCCATCTTTCAGTGTGTCTTCAGGGTGAATAGATTAATATTAATATTAGCTTAAGTAGCAAATGAGTAGGAAGGAAAATAATGTATGGCAAAACTGAATGTAATGATTTCCAAATAATCCACAGAGCATTTTTTCCCATTTATAATAGAAAAGGGAGTGTCATTATCCAAGGATGCCCCTTCCTGAAAATGAGGTGACATTGGACTTGAGCAGCAGCCCAGTGGCAGCACCATGATGGACCATGCTGGGCTCCCTGCCTCTTGCTCATCTATCTCCTTCCCTGCTCCCCACACACCTGGTCGAGGGCCTGCTTCCTGGCCAGGGCTCTTCTCTCACAGCCCTTCTCAAACCCTTCCCTGCAGCAAGCCTTACTTGTTCTGAGTTTCTCTCTCTCCCCCCCACCCCCATCTCTTTCTCCCCCCACCTCCCACCCCCAGGACCTGTTCACAGATGGGAAGCTGATAAACTGCACTGAGGTGATAATGGATGGTAATCAGTTAATGTGCTATCCTTTTCTGCTAACATTTGCATTTTGACAGGGTCGTTCTGAAGAAAAATAAGTTCTTCATAGCAAAATGGCTGGAATTGGGGGAATTTCAGCACCTGCATTTGGCAGGGCCTAAATAAATGCATTTATGACAAGAGGATTTTAATTCCTCAGAACACACCACTGTTAATTTTCCTTTTGCACAGAGCAAAACAAGAGGCATCTTAGGAAACTTCTGGGAGACAATCCCATGATGCAGGCCTGGGTCAGAGAGATTCTCACCTCAGAGAGAAGGGAGAGATGACCTCCTGGAGACTCCAATTCCCCAAAATAGAAAAGGGGTAGGGTGAGGAAACCCCAGTGGAAGAGAACTGACATTTCTGGTCCATAAAGGAGTCCAACCCTGCACCTAGGAGGCTGGTAATTCTCTTCAGCAGAGACTGCTTTGGGATAACGTCACATTAAACAGACTGTTTCCGTGGAATTGACTGCCAGCCCCTGGGTGGGGATGAGGGTCTTGGAAGCAGTAGTGAGGTGCAGAGCCATGCTCAAGCGTAAGAGAGCTGCCAGAGGCCTGGAGAACCCGCACAACAGCCAGGCCGCCCCTGAGCAGCCATGGCCTCTTGATGGTCAGTCACATGTGTCCTTCCTCAGAGATGGCTGCATTGCAGGCTCACCAGCACCAGCTGACCTACTTCACTGAAGCAGTGAAGTTATTCTTCTGCCCCAGGGCTGGCATTAGTGTGCGGATGCTGCCTCTTAGCCTGGGCCCCACTGACCTCCTCTTGCCTCCTCGCAGAACCTGCCATCTTGCTCCATGATAATATTCCTAAATACAGTAGAGCTGCCCTCTCACTGCCTCACTCCTAGGGGGAACCCAGGGTCCTGGGGCTAGATCGCCCCAGAACACTCACCCTGAGTACTCTCCTTTCTAGGGGATTCACAAAAAGCAACTACCCACAGCAGAGTGGTCCCTGCTGCCAAGCACTTGGTTGGCATTTATGGACCACAGTCCTGGTTACATCTCAAAATAAATTCCACTTCCATAAAACAATTCTGAGAACTGCTGGCTGGCCATG